>NC_134102.1:23883347-29590847 GCF_000715075.1 Nicotiana tabacum
GTGATTAAGTTCTTAAATATGGTGATTTCTTGACCAGTTAAATTCTTGTTCTAAGTCTTATTGTTGTATACCATGCTTAATTAGAATCTCATATTATCATGTTATTGACCCTAGTAAGTGTCGAAGGCGACCCCTCGTCACTACTTCTTCGAGGTTAGGCGGGATACTTACTGGGTACATATTGTTTTATGTACTCACACTACACTTCTATACTTAATTGTACAGGATCTGAGGCATGTGCATCTGGTTACCAGTCTGGTGTGCAGTTTTGATTCCCATCTCGAGACTTCATGGTGAGCTGCCTTCTGAGCTGTCCTGCAGCAGCTGGGGTCTCTCTTATGCTCTATTTTTCTGTCTATTTCCTTTCAGACAGTAGGCTAGTACTCTTTTGTATATTTTACTAGATTGCCCATATACTTGTGACACCAGGTCTTGGCACGTACTCTAGTAGACTTATGATTTTGGATTTGTTTACTTAATTTTGATTAGTACTTGTTATTCCCGTTTAATTATGTAACATTTGCAAATTTCTAAATCTTTTCAACAAATAAGGAAATGTATCCACTTAGTAAATTTATTTAAACGGGAAACCACTATTTTGATTAGTGTCAGCTCGCCAGACAATGGTGTTGGGCGCCATCACGGCTTAAATTGGAATTGGGTCGTGACAACATGGTATCAGTGCACTAGGTTCACGTAGGTCTCACAAGTCATGGGCAGGCCTAGTAGAGTCTTGCGGATCGATGCAGAGACATCTGTACTTATCTTTGAGAGGCTATAGGGTGTTAAGAAACTACTCTTTATTCTTCTCCTATCGTGCAATTGATGGTATACTAAGTTTCTTCCTTCTATTCTCTCACAGATGGTGAGGACGCAAACGATGGACGTTCCAAACCCGGGAGGAGCTGCTCCCCCCATTGCTAGAGGCTGAGGCAGAGGCTGGGGGAGGGCCCCGGCCCGAGGTAGGGGACGAGGGCATCCCGGAGCTGCCCCAGTAGCATCACCAGCGGATCCAGTGGAGGATCCCATTATTGAGGAGCAGGGCGAGGTGCCTACCGAAGGGCCAGCCACGGTAGATTTCATGACAGCACCAGACTTTCAAGAGGTCATGGGCCGTATGATGCGGTTTATGGACACCATGGCTCAGGCTGGTTTATTTCCAGCGGACCTAGCCACATCTCAGGTAGGAGGGGGAGCACAGACCCCTACTGCTCAGGCTTCTGGGCACGCATCTGTAGTATATCAGACCCCAGGTGCACTACCCATGGGCGGAGCCCAGCCGGTTACGGCGGTTGCACTTGAGCCTAGACCGACTGCGGATGGCGATCCGCAGAAGTTATTGGATAGATGGACTAGGTTACACCCTCCTGTCTTCAGGGGAGAGTGTCATGAGGATGCCCAGGATTTCATTGATAGGTGCAGGCACAGACTGCATAACATGAGGATACTAGAGTCTCATAGGGTTGACTTCACTACTTTCCAGTTGGAGGGCAGGGCCTGTAGATGGTGGTAGTCTTATATTCTTGGCAGACTAGCTGGTTCTCCTCCTATGTCTTGGAGCTAGTTCACACAACTTTTCCTGGTTAGGTATATTCCACCCTCCGAGAGGGAAGAGTTGCGGTATCAGTTTGAGCATCTTGAGCAAGGTCAGATGTAAGTGACTGACTATGAGGCGAGGTTTTCTGAGTTGTCTCGCCATGCACTTATGATACTTCCTACTGACGCAAAGAGAGTGCAGAGATATGTTGCGGGGTTTCACCCCAATATTTGGGCTAGTATGGCCCGGGAGGTTGAGATGGGTATTAGTTATCAGCTAGTAGTGGAGATTGCTCAGAGGATTGAGGGCTACCGCCAGAGGGGTAGAGAGCAGATGCTGCAGGACAAGAGGGCCCATTTCTATGGAGAGTTTAGAGGTTACCCGACTAGGGGTAGAGGTCAGTTCGGGAGGGGTCAGCCTAGTAGGCCCAAATATTCAGCACCACCACCTCCTCGGGGTGCTCCGGTGCGACCCTATTTTAGTGTTATGCCAGAGAGTTCTTATCACCCACCAGTTCATCAGGGTTCTTCCAGTGCTTATTTTAGCGCCATGCTAGAGAGTTCATACCGCCCACCAGCTATTTATGGTTCGTCTAGTTGGTATTCAGGCCATTAGGATCATACTTCGGGGCAATAGTCTATGGTACCGAGAGGTATTTACGAGTGTGGAGATCCGGGTCACATGAAGAGATTCTTCCCCAAGCTTCGTGGCAAGGCAGTACAGTAGGGTCAGCAACCCATGATTTCAGCTCCAGCAACCGCACCAGTCGTCCGGCCGCCCAGAAGCAGAGGGCAGGTGGGTAGAGGCCATCCTAGAGGTAGAGGTTAGGCAGGCGGGGGCCAGCAAAGCGGCGCCCCAGCTAGATTCTATGCTTTTCTGGCCAGACAAGATGCAGTGGCCTCAGATGCTGTGATCATATGTATTATTTCTATCTGCAGTAGGGATGCTTCAATGTTATTTGATCCAGGATCTACCTATTCATATGTATCATCTCTGGTTTCTCATTTCCTGGAGGTTCCTCATATGTTCTTGGGTACTCCTGTTTATGTGTCCACTTTGTAGAGGATTCTATGGTTGTGGATCGGATCTATCGGTCCTGTGTGGTCACATTCTATGGTTATGAGACTAGAGCAGACCTTCTGTTACTTGATATGACCGACTTTGAGGTCATCCTGGGCATGGACTAGTTATCTCCATATCACACCATTCTTGATTTCCATGCCAAGACTGTTACTCGATGCCAGAGTTGCGGAGATTAGAGTGGAATGGTTCCTCAGTTAGTATATCTAGTCGGGTTATCTCTTTCTTGAAGGCTCGACACATGGTCTAGAAGGGTTGTTTGGCTTATTTAGCCTATGTTCGGGACACCACCGCATAGTCTCCGACGATTTTCTTCAGTGCCAGTAGTCTGGGAGTTCGCCGATATGTTTCCTTCTAACTTTCAAGGCATGCCGCCAGATCGTGATATTGATTTCCGTATTGATTTGGCTCCAAGCACCCAACATGTATCTATCCCACCGTACCGTATGGCTCTGAAAGAATTGAAGGAGTTGAAGGAACAACTTGAGGAGTTGTTAGAAAAGGGGTTTGTGAGACCAAGTGTATCACCTTGGGGTGCACCAGTTTTATTTGTGAAGAAGAAAGATGGGAATATGCAGATGTGTATTGATTATCGCCAGTTGAACAATGTTATCATCAAGAACATGTACTTGCTGCAACGTATCAATGATTTGTTCGACCAGTTGCAGGGTGCTATGGTGTTGTCTAAGATCGACTTGAGATCGGGGTACCATCAGTTGAAGATCCGGGACTCAGATGTTTCAAAGATGGCTTTCCGTATTTAGATATGGCCATTATGAGTTTTTAGTGATGTCCTTCGGCTTGACTAATGCCCCAGCGACATTTATGGATCTGATGAACCGGGTGTTCAGGCCTTATATTGATTCCTTTTTTATTGTCTTCATTGATGACATCTTGATTTACTCACGTAACCTGGGGGAGCACGAGCAGCATTTGAGAGTTGTACTTCAGACATTGCGAGAACAAGAGCTATATGCTAAGTTCTCAAAATGTGAGTACTGGCTAGAGTCTATGGCATTCTTGGGGCATGTTGTAGCAGGAGAGGGTATTAAGGTGGATCACAAGAAGATTGAGGCATTTTAGAGTTGGCCTCGTCCCACTTCGGTGGCTGAGATCAGGAGTTTCCTAAGGTTGGTAGGTTATTATCGCCAGTTTGTGTAGGGTTTCTTATCCATTGCAGCACCTCTAACTAGATTGACCCAAAAGGGTGCTCCATTCCGTTGGTCCGATGATTGTGAGGCGAGCTTCTAGAAGCTCAAGACATCTTTGACTACATCACTGATTCTAGTGTTGCCTTCCGGTTCGGGGATGTATACGGTATATTGTGATGCTTCACGCATTGGTTTGGGTTGTGTATTGATACAAGAGGGGCGAGTTATTGCATATGCTTCACGTCAGCTGAAGATTCATGAGAAGAATTACCCTGTGTACGATTTGGAGTTAGCCGCGATTGTTCATGCTCTTAAGATATGGAGGCATTATTTGTATGGGGTGCCATGTGAGGTTTATACTGATCATCGCAGCTTACAACATTTGTTCAAGCAAAGGGATCTCAATTTGAGGCAGCATAGATGGCTCGAGTTACTGAAGGATTTTGACATCACCATTCTTTATAATCCAGGCAAGGCAAATGTGGTCGCGGATGCCTTAAGCAAAAAGGCAGGAAGTATGGGTAGCTTGGCATTTATTTCAGCGGAGGAGAGGCCACTAGCTCTGGATATTCAGTCCTTGGCTAACAGACTTGTGAGGTTAGATATTTCAGAGCCCAACTGAGTTCTTGCATATGTTGTTGTTCAGTCTTCATTATTGGGGCAGATCAAGGCCCGACAGTTTGACGATCTGCACTTGGCAGTTCTTACAGAGATGATAAAATAGAATCCTGGGTCGCGAACTCAATTCGATGGAATTGTTTGATCTTAGGTACTATAGGGTGGTGATAAAGAAGTTTCTATTGGCGAGGATGGTGTTCTGCGTCTCCAGGGTCGTCTATTTGTTCCTAATGTTGATGGTTTAAGGGAGAGGATTCTAGAGGAGGCACATAGTTCTCGGTATTCTATTCACCCAGGTGCTACGAAGATGTGTCGTGACCTGAGACAACATTATTGGTGGTGGCAGATGAAGAAAGACATAGTGGAGTATGTAGCTAGGTGTCTAAATTACCAGCAGGTCAAGTATGAGCACCAAAGTCTAGGTGGCCTACTTCAGCAGATGACTATACCTAAGTGGAAATGGGAGCACATCACTATGGACTTCATAGTTGAATTACCGTGGACCTTACAAAATTTTGATGCAGTTTGGGTCATTGTCGACAGGTTGAGCAAGACGGCACACTTCATTCTGGTTGTGACTATATATACTTCAGAGAAGTTAGCGCAGATTTATATTAGGGAGATAGTTCGGTTGCATGGTGTGCCTGTTTCCATCATATCAGATAGAGGCCCTCAATTCACTTAACGTTTCTAGAGAGCCCTACAGAGTGAGTTGGGGACCTGTGTAGAGCTCAGCACAACACTTCATCCACAGACCGACGGCCAGTCAGAGCGAACAGTTCAGATATTAGAGGACATGCTAAGAGCATGTGTGATTGACTTTGAGGGACAGTGGGATCAGTTCCTGCCTTTGGCCGAGTTCGCTTACAACAATAGTTATCAGTCCAGCATCAAGATGGCTCCATTTGAGGCTTTATATGGTCGGCGATGTCATTCTCCCAAGAGGGTGGTTTGAGCCCGGCGAGGCTAGGTTATATGGTACTGACCTGGTGAAGGATGCCTTGGAAAAGGTAAAGTTGAATCAGGAGCGACTTCGCACAGCACTGTCCAGACAGAAAAGTTACGTAGATCAGAAGGCACGTGTTGTATTATTTATGGTAGGTGAGAAGGTTCTCTTGAAAGTCTTGCCGATGAACGGGATTTTATGAGATTCGGAAGGAAAGGCAAATTGAGCCTAAGGTTTATAGGACTATTTGAGGTGTTGAAGCGAGTTGGGGAGGTTGCTTACGAGATCGCTTTACCACCCAGCCTATCGGAGGTTCATCCAGTTTTTCACGTGTCTATGCTCCGAAGGTATCATGCCGACCTGTCACATGTGTTAGACTTCAGCACTATTCAAATAGATGAGTGCTTGGGTTTTGAGGAGGAGTTAGTTGCTATTGTTGCTAGGCAGGATTGCCAGTTGAGGTCCAAGAGGATTTCTGCGGTAAAGGTTCGGTGGAGGGGCCAACCAGTCGAGGAGGCGACCTGGGAGTTCGAGGAGGACATGCGGAGCATATATCCACACTTATTCAGCACTTTAGGTATGAATCTAAACTCGTTCGAGGACGAATGTTTGTTTAAGAGATGGAGAATGTAACGACCCGACCGGTTGTTTTACTTTCTAGAACCTCATTCCCCTAAATAAGACTTCCCGTATATGCTTTTATTGTTTTATGACTTGCGGGGATGGTTGGTTCGGGATTTGGAAGAATCTGGGTTGGAATCGTAACCCTTGGTTCTTTAAGGTTGGCTTAAAATACGTAGTTTAACTTCGGTCAACATTTTGAGTAAACGACCCCGGAATCAGGATTTGACGGTTCCAATAGGTTTGTATAATTCTTTCGGACTTGGGCGCATGTTCGGATCGGGTTTTGGATGACCCGGGAGCGTTTTGGCGCCCAATACTGAAAGTTAGTTCTTGAGGAACTTTGAAGTTATTTAAATTTGGTTTGGAGCGGTTTTGGTGTTATCAAGGTCTAAACGGAAACCCAAGATCGGGAATAGTTCCGTAATGTCATTTAAGACTTGCACGCAAAGTTTGGTGTCATTCCAAGTAGTATAAGTACGTTTCAGCGCATTGGAAGTAAATTGAAGAACTTGAAGTTCTTAAGTTTGATTCAATTGGTTTTAGGGTGTGATTCTTGGTTTTAATATTGTTTCGTGCATTTTGTGAGTTCGAGCGAATCCGTTTTCTGATTTCAAACTTGTTGGTATATTTGGACTGGGCCCCGGGGGTCCCGAGTGTCAATCGGACGAGGCTCGGACCAAGTTGGATTTTGGAAGCCAAAACTGAAACTCCAGCTGCTGTCATAATCGCACCTGCGCTAGGTAAGCCGCAGTTGCGAGCTTGCAGGTGTGAGCCCCATGATCGAAGATGCGTCCCAGCATAGGCTGCCTAGCCATCGCAGAAACGGAAGAAGGACTGCACCTGCGAAAGCGCAGGTGCGAAGGCAGGCATCGCAGGAGCGGGCAGTGTCGCAGATGCGCGTAGTTTGTCCGTTGATGCATGGCCGCAGGTGCGATCACCTGGGCGGAGAAGCGAGATGAGGCAGCCAGGCTTTGGTCCGCACCTGCGCAAGTTTGTCCGTAGAAGCGGAATCACAAGTGCGCCAATCGAACCGCAGGTGCAGAAATTGCTGAAGGGCAGTGATATTTTAAATCGGGATTTGAGAACTTTTGCTCACTTCTTACTCTTCTTGGGGGCGATTTTGGAGCTGGTTAGAGAGGGGATTTCCATCAACTAGTTGAGGTAAGTAATTTCTACTAAATGTGAGTTAAATACATAATTTATGGGTAGATTATAACATGTAAATTAGTGAAAATCATGGGTTTAGGTGAAAATCTAGATTTTTGATAAAAATGAGATTTTACCATGAAATTTGTTATGGAATTCAGTAAAAATCATATATTTTTGTTCCTAAGGTTATGGGTAGCAACTTTCTTTAAACCTTTCCGGAATTCGGGCACGTAGGCCCGGGGATGAATTTAGGAATCTTGCAATTTAGGTTGGGTAATCACTTAAATGGTGGAATTATGGACTTTTGAGCATAAATTGATTAGTTTGTGTAATGTTTGACTAGCTTCGAATCGTTTGGCGTCAAATTCGGAGGTTTGATCACGTTCTAGAATAGGGAAGTAGACTTTGAGGCGAGGTAAGTCTCGTTTCTAACCTTGTAAGAGGGAATTAAACCCATAGGTGAATTAAATAAATGTTTGTACCTAATTGTGGGGGCTACGTACGTACGAGGTGACGAGAGTCCATACGTAGCTACTATTCCTGTTATGTCCGGGTAGTCTTAGGCTTACACCATGCCTTGTTGATATTATTATTGCTTTATGTATATTGTTTGCCTTGAGAAGGGTGGAATGGAGTGTGCTTATTAAATGTTTCAATAGGAACTGGAACTGAGGAAAAATAATGGGATCTTAAGCATTTTCACTTGAATGTTGTATTTTGAAAAGAATGGGAGGATACTCTAATAATTTATGAGATCTTTGTGTAACCGCGTCGCATGTATGATTCGCGAGCGGGGTAATTCCTTAAATTTATGTTTGACCGCATCGCATGTATGATTCGCGAGCGGGGAAAATAGATGCATCTATGGTTCGTGCCATTCGACCCTCGGTAGTGCACAATTTATATTTATGTTGGATCGGGCCGAACGCCCTCGGTGGTATTGTGTGTGATAGTAGAACTGAAAGTTTCTTTTTTATAATTAATATGGATTCATTGTCTGTGTGATCATATGTTTTAAAGGAAGAAAGTGATTAAGTTCTTAAATATGGTGATTTCTTGACCAGTTAAATTCTTGTTCTAAGTCTTATTGTTGTATACCATGCTTAATTAGAATCTCATATTATCATGTTATTGACCCTAGTAAGTGTCAAAGTCGACCCCTCGTCACTACGTCTTCAAGGTTAGGCGGGATACTTACTGGGTACATGTTATTTTATTTACTCACGCTACACTTCTGTACTTAATTGTACAGGATCTGAGGCAGGTGCATCTGCTTACCAGTCTGGTGCGCAAGTTTGATCCCCATCTCGAGACTTCACGGTGAGCTGCCTTCCGAGCCGTCCTGCAGCAGCTAGGGTCTCTCTTATGCTCTATTTTTCTGCCTATATCCTTTCATACAGTAGGCTAGTACTCTTTTGTATATTTTACTAGATTGCCCACATACTTGTGACACCAGATCTTGGCACGTACTCTATTAGACTTATGATTTTTGATTTGTTTACTTGATTTTGATTAGTACTTGTTATTCCCGTTTAATTATGTCCCATTTGGAAATTTCTAAATCTTTTCAACAAATTAAGAAATTTATCCACTTAGTAAATTTATTTAAATGGGAAACCACTATTTTGATTAGTGTCGGCTTGCCTGACAATGGTGTTGGGCACCATCACGGCTTAAATTGGAATTGGGTCGTGACAGTTAGAGATTAAAAATTAGAACACAAAGTAAAAAAGGTTATTATACTATTAAGAATCAAAATTCCATACAAGTGTATGTGGAAGCACAATCAAAGCTGAATCCTTAACAAGAACAAGCTTTCAAGACTATATTATAAAGAGTCGATTCTGATATAGTGGGATTATCCTTTGCAGATGCTTCCGACGGAATCAAAATAATATTTTTATGCCATATATTACTTGCAAATGTCAGATCAAGAGGCATGATACTGTTAGCAATAATAACGAGAGGTGTACCAGCAACAATTTTATTATGAGGCCACACACTTTAGATTTGATATACCTCTTAAAACAACTAAAATAACTATCACAAATATATCAAAGCAGAGCAATGGTGCTAAATTTATAAGGACAGCAAAATTGATAATATGGGATGAAGCGTTTATGACTAAATTTCAAACGATCGAAATAATTGCTCTGTATTCTAGAGACATATTGGATATCAATCAAACATTTAGTGAAAAAATAATGGGTTGGGAGGTGATTTCACCAGTAGTTCCAAAATCGACGAAAGCAGAGACTGTTGTAGACATCGAAATTTTGACGGATCAAGCTAAATCTTAAATTCAAGATATTACAAGACTCTTGAAATCTTAGGAGTATATTAAGGTTGCTTGGAGGCTACTCTACCCTAAACCCTAACTCACGCCATATAAAGGGATACATATTCCCCTGAAGAGGCATCTCGAAATTCCATAGAAATTCATGGAATATTCACAAAGAGATTAAAAGACATCAAATATTGTCTTTCTCAAAGCCGCCGAAGTGATTCTTCCTTTTCATGGAGATCAAATACATCTCAAGGAAGTTCACATCATCCTATGTTCGAGAAATACATTGGTTAAGCCCTCAAATGATAAAGATTCAACTGATAATAAAGTAAGAACAAATCCAATATTCAGTGACTTCTTTCTTTGTGACAGAAACGAAGAAGAGTATTGTCACGACCCAAAATCTCACCCGTCGTGATGGCGCCTATCTCAATACTAGGCAAGCCGACAATCTCACTAAACCACATATTCTTTTAAATTTGAAAAGAGAATGATTTAAATTCAGCGGAAGAAATCTCACAAGTTCAAATATAAATACTCCCAAAACCTGGTGTCACTAAGTACATGAGCATCTAATATGATTATAAGTATGTAAAACACGGTCTATGATAGTCTGAGACTAAATACAGTAAACAAGGAGATAGGGATGGAATCAACACCAGCTATGTCCGGGAACACCTGGATTTGCACACGAAGTGCAGGGTGTAGTATGAGTACAACCAATTTAGTAAGTAACAATAATAACTAAGGAACTGAAGATAATGACGAGCTACACAGTTATAGTTCATTATCAGCAATTCCAGCAGAGAGTAGACATGCTATCAATTCCAGCAGTGTAAGTCAAATCAGTTTTATACAGTTCAAGTTCATGTAATCCGGATATAAATATCTTTAAGAGAATTTCACAACAATGACAGATAGCAACTAAATGCAACAACAAATAAAAAATAAGTACAACCTCTCAGGACAACAATCACTCACTGGGCTTCCAGATCTCAACACTCACACTCAATGGGTACCCGCGCTCACTGGGGGTGTACAAACTCCGGAGGGGCTCTTACAGCCCAAGCGCTATAATCCGCATGGATAACTTACGTGCAGCATAGATAACTCACATGTTATAGTATCAATATCTGGATCCGCACGGACAACTCACGTGCTATAGTATAATATCTAGATCCGCACGGACAACTCACGTGCTGCACGAACAACTCACGTGCTATAATAATATCTCACAATCAGGCCCTCAGCCTCACTCATTCATAAATCTCTCCAGTCTCTCGGGCTCTCAGAAATCATGAAATCAGCCCAACAACAATGATATGATGCATCAATAATGAACAATAGAGACGGAATAAAATAATCAAGTAAACTATGATTGAGTACAAAACAACAATTAAGTAGATAGTTTAGCATGTACACGACCTCTGTGGGTCCCAACGGTACCAACATATAGTCTAAACATAATTTCTAACATGACTTACAGTCAAATTTTCACAACACATAGAGAGCACATAGCTAACAACAAGTTATTCAACTTTACAGTTTTCACGGGACAGACCAAGTCACAATCCCTCGGTGCACGCCCACACGCTCGTCACCTAGCATGTGCGTCACCTCCAAAGTAATCACATGATACCAAATTCCGGGGTTTCATACCCTCAGGACCAGATTTAAAACTGTTACTCACCTCAAAACGTCAAATTCTTTACTCTGCTATGCCTTTGCCTAGCAATTAGGCATCCGAATGCCTCAAATCTAGTCACAACTAATTCGTTTCAGTCAATAAAATTTATTGGAATTAATTCCATAAGAAAATGCAAAATTTCCATAAAAATACGAAATTTAGCTCCAAAAATTGTCTGTGGAGCCCACGTCTTGGAACCCGACAAAAGTTACAAAATATGAACAACCATTCAACCACGAGTCCAACCATACAAATTTACTCAAATCCGACATAAACTCGACCCTCAAATCTCCAAATTAAACCAAGAGGGTTTTCACAATTTTCCAACTTAATTCACCAATTAAATGTTAAAAACAACCATGTATTCGGGTAAGTTAATCAATATTGAGTTAAGAACACTTACCCCGTTGTTTCCTCTGAAAATCTCCCAAAAATCGCCTCTTCCCGAGCTCCAATCCGTCAAAAATGAAAAATGGGACGAAGTCCCATTTTCAGAACTTAAACTCTCTGCCCAGTTATTTGCTCTACGCGATCGCGAACATTTCCACGCGATCGCGAAGAACAGTTTTCCAATTCCTAGATTTTCTTAATCGCGATCGCGGAAATGGTCTCGCGATCATGAACACAAAGCAGACTGCCCACACATTTTACCCTACGCGAATGCAGAATCACACATACGATCGCGGATCATTGCCTCTCAAACCTATGCCAACGCGTTCAACCCCATGCGATTGCGTAGAGCAATTGCCTCCCTTCATCTACTGCTCAAATCCTTCTACGCAAATGCGACCTCATCCACGCGTTCGCGAAGCACGACTTAATACACTTACGCTATCGCGTTCCTTCCTCTGCGACCGCATAGAACAAAAATACTCCTGCCCCAAATAAGCTTACGCGATCGCGTCCCAATCTTCGCGATCGCAAAGAAGGTTTGAAACACCAGAAAACAGTAGCTACCAACAATGCAAAAAATAATTGAAGGAAAATAATATGAATACCATCTGAAACATGCCCGAGCCCTTCGGGACCTCAACCAAATATACCAACAAGTCCTAGAACATCATACGAACTTAGTTGAGTCTTCAAATCTTATCCAACAACACTAAAAACACGAATCATACCCCAATTCAAGCCTAATGAACTTTGAAATTTTAAGTTTTCACAAATATCGCTGAAACGTATCAAATCACGTCCGATTGACCTCAAATTTTGCACACAAGTCATAAATAACATAACGGACCTATTAAAATTCTCAGAATCGGATTTCGATCCCGATATCAAAAAGTCAACCCCCCGGTCAAACTTTCCAAAAATTTGACTTTCGCCATTTTAAGTCTAATTGCACTACGGACCTCCAAATAATTTTTCGGATACACTCCTAAGTTCAAAATCACCACACAGAGCTATTGGAATCATCATAATTAAATTTCAAGGTCGTTTACACATAAGTCAATATCCGATCAACTATTTTAGCTTAAGCTTCCAACATGAAAATTCATTCTTCCAAGCTAACTCTAAAATACCTTAAAATTAAGACCGACAATTCACACAAGTCATAATACCTCGTAGGAAGTTATTCAAGACTTTAAATAGTTGAAAGGAGCGTAAATGTTCAAAACGACCGGTTGGGTCGTTACAAGTATCCAATAAAAGATAATTTGGTTTTTCTAGAACACTTAGTTATCAACCCCAATGGTAATAAAACTGCATTTAACAAGGAAAATATTTACATCATTGTATTAGATTATAACGCAATTTGCAAATTGCATGATAGAAATTAAAAGCTATCTTAACTAGCCGATAAATATGTTGATCAACTAAATAAAAGGTTTATAGAAAATTTTATGATAAAAAATAAAATAGTTTTCAGTTTTTGACTCGGGAGAAGATGATACCAATAATTACTACAATAAGAATACTTAAATACCTTAACACCAAATAGGCTTCTACCACACAGGTTTATTGTCAGGTTTATTATTTCTTACGTATGTTAGTCTCACCGTATATATAACAGAATAAGTTAAATTAATCTTCCATTGTATATAGGTTGATTTTGAAGAAACTTATGCATGTGATGCTACTAAAAAACTTAGATCTGCCGACTAGCTTATGTAATAGCACACATATGGTATATGGAAGTTTTGACAATAACGCCATACATGCAAACATGATGATGCTGGTCTTATGTTTCTAAGTATATTTTTATCCCCGAATTCAACTTTCGTTTTTCGAAACTAAAGAATATCCTTTTAAGTTTGTGTGAAATTAATTTTCAGTATGTTTATGTGTTGCAATTATATGTAATAAATAAAGCACAAAGACAAACATCCTAAATATTAGACTATATTTACCGCAGTAAGTTTTCTTGCATGAACAACTATATGTTGCACTTTCAAGAGGGATATTAATATCGGCAACAAGAGTTTTGCTTATGGCAAAGCAACCAAAGCATTATAAGGAAACATACATAAAAACAACATCTACAAAGAAGTGTTCGGTAAGATACCATCACATTAAATACTTTTAAACTATAATACATAATTATCAAACTAACATTACTGAATTGATCATTTGTGTAAGTTCTGATGATATTCATTCTTTTTGAATTCACGTATTATGCTAATATAATAATATTTATCGACATTTAGATGATTGTTGTATTATTATACATAAAATTTCTCTCATTGACGACTACACATGCCCAAATTCTTCGAGTTGGAGCTTCGTTAGGAGTCAACATTGTTTCCTAACAATAAGAGTTATTATCTATATCTATATATTATATTAAAAATACGAAAATCTTTAGTGAAATATCGTTCGCCTTTTTTACCCTTTAAAAATAAAGTTCTCACTAAACAAAATAGTCATTTAATAATTTTTTTCTAATATTTAGGACATTGCAAACAATTAAAAATATAATTACTACATCTTTCCTTATCTGAAATAGGTAAAAACTATATAGTAAATTTTAATATGTAGGACTATAAAATTAACTACTACTATAATATTTCCTTTTATAAATTCAGGGTAAAAGGAACAGAGAATGTAACGACTCGACCGGTCGGTTTGAACCCTAGCGCGTCGTTCAGTGGTTTGAGGCCCTAAGCAACTTCAATTCAGGTAATATGACTTGTACATGTGGTCGGAATTGAATTTCAAAAGAATCCGAAGTTAGTTTAGAAAGAAAATTCTCGTTTCGGAAGCTTTAAGTTGGAAGAATTTACTATGGTGTGATTTTTGAGTAAACGACCTCGGAATTTGGATTCGAAGGTTCCAACAGGTTCGTATGATAATTTTGGACTTGGGCGTATGTCCAGATCGGGTTTTGGATGACCTGTGAGTATTTCGGCGAAAATTGTGAAAGTTGGCATTTTTGGAAGGATATCATAAATTTGGGTTGAAGTGAATTTCAATGCTATCGATGTCCGTTTTGGATTCTGAGTCTGGAAATAGCTCCGTGAGGTGATTCTGGTAAGAGCGCGTCTGGATGTGGATTTGGAGGCCCGTAGGTCATTTCGGGGTCATTTGGCAAAAGTTGAAAATTTGAAGGTTTTTTAGAAGCTTGGCTGGGGGTGGAATTTTTAATATCGGGGTCGGATTATGATTCCGGGAGTTGGAGTAGGTCCGTAATATCAATTATGACTTGTGTGCAAAAATTGAGGTCAATCGGACGTGATTTGTTAGGTTTCGGCATCGATTGTAGAAGTTTGAAGTTTTAAAGTTCATTAAGCTTAAATTGGGGTGCGATTCATGATTTCGATGTTGTTTGATGTGATTAGAGGCCTCGAACAGGTCCGTGTTATGTTATTAGACTGGTTTGTGTGATTGGATGGGGTCCCGGGGGCCTCAGATGAGTTTCTGATGCTTAACGGGTCGATTTTTGGACTAAGGAAGAAGCTAAGGTAGCTGGTACCTGATGTAACCGCACCTGCGAAGTTTTGGCCGCAGGTGCGGAGCCGCAGAAGTGGCCAAGAGGGTCGCAGGAGAGGTTCTAGCTAGGGAAGGCTGGGACCGTAGATGCGGTCAAGTTCCGCAGAAGCCGGACCACACCTGCACACGAAGAGCCACAAAAGAAGAGGCGTAGAAGCGTTGCTGGGCAGCGGATGCGGGAAATGGTGGGTTGAGCTTCAACCGCACCTGCGATAGAATTTCCTCAGGTGCGGAGCCGCAGGAGCGGCTGATGAACCGCAAGTGCGAAGATCGGGCTGGGCAGAATATTTTTAAAGCGGGGTTTGGGTTCATTTCACCCATTTTTCATTTGGTTGGACAATTGTTGGAGCTCTTGGAAGGGAGATTTTCGTCATCCATGTCAAGGTAAGAGATTCCCACATATTGTAAGTTAAATACTTGGATTATATATGGATTTAGACTTGAAAATTTGTAGAAATTTAGGATTTTGGTAGGAAACATAGAAACGGATATTTTTGGATTTTGACCACGAAATTGGATATGGAATTTTAAATAAATTATATATTTGAGTTCGTGGTGTCATGGGTAAAGTTTTTCTTCCAAGATTTTCAGAATCCGGGCCCGTGGGCCCGTGGGTGATTTTATCGACTTTTCAAGCAGAGTTAGGAATTGTTGTAAATTGAATTATAATGAGTATTAGCATATATATTTATGGGTTTACACATTTATTGACTAGTTTTGGAGCGTTGGGCATCGGTTTGAGTTTTTGGAAGGGCTTGGGAGCCGGTTATTGAACTTCGGAGCGAGGTAAGTCTCCTTTCTAACCTTGTAAGAGGAAAATAACCCCATAGGTGAAATAATACGACATGTGCTTCTATTTGTGGGGGCTACGTATGCACGAGGTGATGAGAGTCCATGCGTAGCTACTATTATGCTAAGTTCGGGTAGTCTAGGACCCAAATCATGCTATACCTGCGATATTTGCAACCTTATTGTTAATTTAAATTGCTCAAATCATATTGAACTTGGTAAATGAATTTTTAAAGCGTTAAACTTCGGTTTTCTTGACCGTTAAATGGGAATTGACATTTCCTTGGATAATTGCTCCATAAAGAATTCTTGATTGACTGTTGAATGTATTTATCTTTTGTGGAGCGAGCAGAACGCCTCGGCAGATTAAATAGATGCATCTATGGTTCGCACCGTTTGACCCTCGGTAGTGCATAATTTAAATATTTATATTGGAGCGGGACGTACGATCTCGACATGATTTGCGCATGATTGAATTGATTGCTTTGGAATTTACAGTAAATGATATTGCTTCCTTGGCCTTAGATAAATTGTTAAATAATGGAAAATAAATTTTGAGATTTCTTAATTATAAAAGAACTGCTTACTTACTTAAAAATATTGAGCTTGCAACCGTTTTATATAATCAATGCTTAATTATATCATTGATATTTTATTTATAGCCTATAGTAAGTGTCGAAGTCGACCCCTCGTCACTACTCCTTCGAGGTTAGGCGGGATACTTACTGGGTATGCGTTGATTTACGTACTCATACTACACTTGCTATATATTTTTGTGCAGGTGCATATATATCTAGTGGCCTTGTGGGCGCAAAGGTACGGTTATTGCGGGGACTTAGGTGAGTTGCATTCCACATTACGAGTCTGCAGCCAGCAGAGTCTCCTTCAGAGTACTTATATTTCTCTGGTCCAAATTTATATTCCGGACAAATGTTGTATTTTATTTTACATTCCTAGTTGGGGCTCATGCACTTGTGACACCGGGGTTTTGGATGATTTGGGTTGTCCTGTATTGAAATTGTTCATAATATTATTATTTACTCTGTAAATTCCACCTTTTACTATTTAATTGAAGGAAATATGATTTTAGAAATATTAAAAATGAGAACCAAATTAAGTATTTATTTTTGGCTTGCCTGATAGCGGTGTCCGGCGCCATCATGACCTTTAATGGATTTTAGGTCGTGACAATATGGTGTCAGAGCACTAGGTTCACTTAGGTCTCACGAGTCATGAGCGAGTCTAGTAGAGTCTCACGGATCGGTATAGAGACTTCTGTACTTATCTTCGAGAGGCTACAGGACTGTTAGGAGCACTTCCCTTCTTGATTCCTCATCGTGCGATTCGATTGCTTTGAGGCTTATGCCTTCATTCCCTTCCTATTCAGTCTTATGCGACGTGAAACGCTTGTTATAAATTGGGAATCGAGAAATTTTAGTGGTACTACTGATGTGGTGCAGGATATTTCTCCCTGCGTATTTGATTGGGCTATTATCGTCACCTTGCGGAAGGCCGTTCTGTTGTTGCAGCTTAGTATCAGTATTACCTAAGGTTTTGAGGTTTGGCATTGATTGTTATGACAATTCGTGCATTGCTATTGTACCGTGTTTGTGTAATGGTAGGATGCTTGTCTATGCGTTGAAGCAGTGAATGACTTGAAAGGAGGTTTACTCAGTACATGATTCAGAGATCTAGTATTTTATTTCCGGCGAAGAAAAGGCAATCAGACTATGAATGTTCAGGTTTGGGTTGACGGAGTAATGAGACTTGGTATTTCGAGCATAGTGGAATTTTCATATGTGATGTGGTGTCGTCGCCTTGGATTGAATGTGTTAAGTTCGCCGGTGTTATAGTCTTCATCAAGTTGCCTTTGGGTAGGATAGTGTGAACTAGTGCCAGAAAAGCGACTGTTAGAGATCGCAGTGTGTAGTGGTTTAGGATCCAATCGGTGTTTCTAGTGTTGATGTCTCGAGAAAGATGATCTTCGGAAAGGTTTAAAGTTGGTAGCGATCGATTGGTTCAAGTGCTACAGGGATAGATTTTGATTTAAGGCAACAACTAGGCAGCGAAGGATGAGGAAAGACATGTGGGAGGTGTCTTGTCGCGGTTAAGTTTCTAGAAGGACAAGTGTGAGAAGCAAAAGTCAAGTAGTTGCTTAAAGGAGAGGGTTTGACCAAAGTGGGAGAGTGGTAGAGTGTCAGATGGGTTCTGTGGTAGGATAGCTACACGCATTGAGAAAAGATTAGAGTGATTTGGAACTAATGGTGGATAGTGATTAAGTCCACGAACTTAGTTTGGAATATTGGCTGCTATACGGAGAAGGGTTGGATATGATGAAAAGGAGTTGCATGATATGAAGAATGATACAATATGACTTTGGATTGGAATGTATTGTCGCACCTTTAGTTGATGTCCATGAGGGGTGAACAGACTTGTACAACTGGTGAACGAGCACAGGCTCAGGATGGTTTATTGGTTTCGTGGTAATTGTACTCGGTGCAGCAATATTGGAAGATGTCGGCATGAAATTTCCTCAGGTGGGTTATTTCTGGTGAGTGGGTTAACTGTTGTGTGGTGTTGACGAAGCTCCTACGGAGAATTTCTACTGACTATTCAGGAAGAGGCCGAATATATGCATGTGGCTAGTGCTTCAGAGTGGCCATGAAAAGTTTAACAGAAAGGTTTAGAGAAATTTGGTCGGTTGATTGTGCAAGATCATGTCAATGGGAATAAGGAATCTTGGTGGGTTCTAGAGTCATGTAATGGTAGCTTCAGGCTTAAGTGGGAGAGCCCCACCGCCTATGATTGGATTGCATGGTTGTCTACTTATGAGGTTTATGGTTATCGACATATTGATGGATTGCTATGACTAAGGAAAGAGAATATCAGTGTTGATTTGAGCAAATAATTTGAGGAATGTGCGTTATATTTTATCGGTTCATGTTTAGGTTTTGAGAAGACTTAGAGTCTATGCTTCATGTGGATATGATGTACAAGGAAAGGAATTCAGCCGGTTGCTTCTTTGAGAGGGTGTTCATGTGCTAGCAGGGCCTTGGAGCTTGATCATAGTTGGGAACAAGTCAGAGTGGGTGACTCTCAACGATAGTTCTAGTGGGTTCAAAGTGCGGTGCCTAAGGATTTCGAGCCAGTAGTATGGTTAAGTATTGAGCTTTTTCAGTGGATTATGAAAAGTGGCTTGGAGTGTTCTACGTTATCTTTGGTCTGCAGTGTGGAATTGGAGGAACGGGAGAAACTAACTTTGGATTCATAGAGGAATTTTCAGAATGGGTGTACCAGTTGAAGATGCGAATGTGAGCACCAGGAAGGTATGAGTTAGTTCATGGGTTTTGAGACAACATGATCTCGTGAAATAAGGTCACTCAGATGAGTGCGGATTTGGGTTCGCTATATTTTAAATTGAGCTATTATTATTCCTAAGGCAAATTCGGAATAAATTAGAAGGAAGGGCTGGGTTGGTAATGGTTGAATCAACACGGTTATGGCAGCGACCAGTTTCTCCAGTGTGTTGAGTTATACATGTGATTTGTGGCGGTACGTGCGAGGTTTGACGGCCGCCGTATTTGATTTAATTTGGAGGCATTAGAGTATTATGGCGTGTTATGTGTTGATGGATCTAGGAAGAGTTATGGTGGTTTAGACCACTACTTGAGGCTGTATTTTCTGCAGTTATGTGAATTCAGTCACGTGTTGCAATGCTTCTCCTGAAATGAGTTAAGTAAAAGGTTTCTATATGATGAAGTGTCTATCCTATTAGTGGATCAGGGTTATTATGGAATTCTGGTACTCTCACATATTGACATGTTAGGTGCAGTGAGCGGCATGGGAAATTGGAAGCTCAGGATCAAGGTTGCGGTTCGGTGTTGACAAGAATGTCACGAGCTCGGATTGTCAGGGAAGAATTCAGATGTTTAGAGTAAGCTGGTATTGTCTTTATCATCACCTGAGATCGTTGTCCTGTGTAAAAGGCTTTGTGTACTCATTTGCGGCTTCTTGATTTGCTTTACAGCATTAGTGTGGCCGGTGGTATGGATGTGCAGACTTGTTACCTAGTGCGGAAGGTCGTGAAAGCATATCCCACGGGAAGATTGTATAAGTGTAACATGTAGTCACTTGATTGATTAAAGATTTGAAATCAAGTACGGAGATTTGGTATTATCTCTAATGTGAGAGTTTAGGCCTGAAAGGCGCTCTATTTAGTTTGTTGTGAATTGTGGAAGTTTGTTCTGAATTTGACGACTGTTCTTATGTGTCATGGGAAAAGAGGCCATTGTGGATCCTTGAAAGGTTATTAGCCTAGTGCGGTACGATCAGAATCATTTGTGGATGGATCTAAATGTGAATGTGGGCTATATATCAGGCCGGATGTGTTCATTTCAGCATAGCATTGTTTTCGGAGGGGTCTTCGGGCCTTGGATGTTATTTCTGTTATCGTCCCTTCCGTGTAGACTTTATTGTTCCACGTGGGTTATGAGGCGATTTGATTATTCGCACTCGTATTGAGATCCCGTATAGTCGTGGTGTAATATGAGCAGGATGGCTCTCGAGATACAGGTCATTTATCATACCTTAGTCGTGCTTGAGTTTTGTAGCTTATGGCACTACCCGTCTCCCCAGGATTTGTATTATGCACTTGGTGTGCTTATGGTTGATATTCGGGCAATTTCGTCAGTATGAGCGTTACGACTCGATATGTGTTTTCCTTAAGATTATTATACATGGGTCGGGTGGCATGCCTCCATAGGTATATGGTTGGATCGGGTTGCACGCCGCCACAGATATGTTGTTTAGACTGGGTGGCATGCTACCACGGGTATCATGGTTGGATCGGGTTGCACGCCTCAAAGGTGTCATGTGTGGGTCGGGTTGCACGCCCCAACCATGTGATATCGAGTACAGTTTCTCATATCTATTATGGTTTGTTTTTCCTCTCATTTCCTGAGGAAGGTTCCTAATATACTTTCGGTTGTTTAATTAGCTACGTGGGTTGAGTAACTCTTTCCAGAGTTCGTTTTTCCTTATGTATCACATTCGAGTTTGTAGCTTGATTAAGCACATTGTGGCATCATATGAGCCTTTTGGCAGTATCTGAGGTGGCTTATTGCCTGAGCAGTATGTACTGGGTGAGACAAGATTATTGGACCTGGCATCAGTGCGATCAGATTTATATAAGACATATTAAAGAGTAAATATTGTTATTCAGTCCAGAATGAGGTAATGGTTCTTGTTGGGAGGAGAGAATCCATAAATTGTAATTCGGGAAGTGGCTATGAGTTCTACACATCTTCTCTGTTGTGGCATTTCAAGAGTTGGAACAAGACTTATATGTGTCACAAGGTGAGTTGTGAGCATCAGATTCGTGGGATTTCGGCTACTGTTGTCAGAGGATGTTATTATGGTCATGTGAATAATGCGGTGCATGGTGTGAATTTAGTGAGAGTATACAATCATGTATTGGTACATCATGTAGTGATTGAAACGGTGTTCGTATGATGGAATTTGGCTCTAAGGCTTATTTGGCTAAAAAAAAGGGGAGGATCTTCAGATTTGCTTGAGCTAATGTGCTCAACTGAGTTGAAGTAGCACGGGTAGGTGCACGAGGTGTTAAACAGTGATTTCAGACAACTCTAGAGCAGTTCTTAGCACGTTCGAGGACGAACGCATGTTTAAGTGGGAGAGAATGTAACGACCCGAACGGTCGTTTTGAGCCCTAGCGCGTCGTTCAGCGGTTTGAGGCCCTGAGCAGCTTCACTTCAGGTATTATGACTTGTACGTGTGGTCGGAATTGAATTTCGGAAAATCCGAAGTTAATTTAGAAAGAAAATTCTCGTTTCGGAAACTTTAAGTTGGAAGAATTTACTAAGGTGTGATTTTTGAGTAAACGACCTCAGAATCAGGATTCGAAGGTTCCAACAGGTTTATATGATAATTTTGGACTTGGGCGTATGTCCGTATCGAGTTTTGGATGACCTGGGAGCGTTTCGGCGCCTATTGTGGAAGTTGGCATTTTTGGAAGGATTTCATAAATTTGGGTTGAAGTGAATTTCAATGCTATCGATGTCCGTTTGGGATTCTGAGTCTGGAAATAGCTCCGTATAGTGATTCTAGTATTGGGAGCACATCCGGATGTGGATTTGGAGGCCCGTAGGTCATTTCGGGATCATTTGGTGAAAGTTGGAAATTTGAAGGTTTTTGAGAAACTTGGCCGGGGTGAACTTTTTGATATCGAGGTCGGATTCCGATTCCGGAAGTTGGAGTATGTCCGTAATGTCAATTATGACTTGTATACAAAAATTGAGGTCAATCGGACGTGATTTGATAGGTTTCGGCATCGATTGTAGAAGTTTGAAGTTTCAAAGTTCATTAAGGTTGAATTGGGGTGCGATTCATGATTTTGATGTTGTTTGATGTGATTTGAGGCCTCGAGCAGGTCCATGTTATGTAATTGGACTGGTTGGTGTGATTTGATGGGGTCCCAAGGGGCCTCGGGTGAGTTTCGTATGCTTAACGAATCGATTTTTGGACTAAGGAAGATGCTAAGGCAGTTGATACCTGGTGTAACCGCACCTGTGAAGTTTTGGCCGCAGGTGCGGAGCCGTAGAAGCGGCCAAGAGGGTCGCAGGAGTGGTTCTAGCTGGGACCGCAGATGCGGTCAAGTTTCGCAGAAGCGGGACCGCACCTGCACATGAAGAGCCGCAGAACCAGAGGCGCAGAAGCGCTGCTGGGCCACAGATGCAGGAAATGGTGGGCTGAGCTTCAACCGCACTTGCGATGGAATTTTTGCAGGTGCGGAGCAGCAGGAGCGGCTGATGAACCGCAGGTGCGAAGGTTGGACTGGGAAGAATGTTTTTAAAGTGGGGTTTGGGTTCATTTCACCCATTTTTCATTTGGTTGGGAGATTTTTGGAGCTCTTGGAAGGGAGATTTTCGTCATCCATATCAAGGTAAGTGATTCCCACCTATTGCAAGTTAAATACTTGGATTATATATGGATTTATACTTGAAAATTTGTAGAAATTTGGAATTTTGGTAGGAAACCTAGAAATTGATATTTTTGAATTTTGACCACGAAATTGGACATGGAATTTGGAATAAATTATATATTTGAGTTCGTGGTGTCATGGGTAAAGTTTATCTTCAAATATTTTTGGAATCCGGGCACATGGCCCGAGGGTGATTTTCTCGACTTTTCAAGCGGATGTAGAAATTATTGTAAATTGAATTACAATGAGTATTAGAGTATATATTTATGGGTTTACATATTTATTGAGTAGTTTTGGAGTCTTGGGCATCGGTTTGAGTTGTTGGAAGGGCTTGAGAGTTGGTTATGGAACTTCGGAGTGAGGTAAGTCTCCTTTCTAACCTAGTAAGAGAGAAATAACCCCATAGGTGAAATAATACAATATGTGCTTCTATTTGTGGGGGCTACGTACACATGAGGTGACGAGAGTCCGTGCGTAGCTACTATTATGCTAAGTCCGGGTAGTCTAGGACCCAAATCATGCTATACTTGCGATATTTGTAACCTTATTGTTAATTTAAATTGCTCAAATCATATTAAACTTGGTAAATAAATTTTTAAAGGGTTAAATTTCGTTTTTCTTGACCGTTAAATGAGAATTGACATTTCCTTGGATAATTGCTCCTTAAAGAATTCTTGATTGACTGTTGAATGTGTCTATCTTTTGTGGAGCGGGCCGAACACCTCGGCAGATTAAATAGATGCATCTATGGTTCGCGCCGTTCGACCCTTGGCAGTGCACAGTTTAAATAGTTATGTTGGAGCGGGCCGTATGACCTCGGCATGATTTGCGCATGATTGAATTGATTGCTTTGGAATTTACAATAAATGATATTGCCTCCTTGGCCTGAGATTAATTGTTAAATAATAAAAAATAAATTTGGAGATTTCTTAATTATAAAAGAACTGCTTATTTACTTAAAAATATTGAGCTTGCAACCGTTTTATATAGTCCATGCTTAATTATATCATTGATATTTTATTTATAGCCCATAGTAAGTGTCGAAGTCGACCCCTCGTCACTATTTCTTCGAGGTTAGGCGGGATACTTACTGGGTACGCGTTAATTTATGTACTCATACTACACTTGCTGCACATTTTTGTGTAGGTACATATATGTCTAGTGGCCTTGTGGGTATAAAGGCGCGATTAATGCAGGGATTTAGGTGAGCTGCATTCCACGTTACGAGTCCGCAACCAGCAGAGTCTCCTTCAGAGTACTTATATTTCTCCTGTTCTAATTTGTATTCCGGACAGATATTGTATTTTATTTTACATTCTTAGTTGGGACTCATGCACTTGTAACACCGGATTTTGGGGTGATTTGGGTTGTCCTGTATTGAAATTGTTAATAATATTATTATTTACTCTGTAAATTCCACCTTTTACTATTTAATTGAAGGAAATATGATTTCAAAAATATTAAAATGAGAACCTAATTAAGTATTTATTTTTGGCTTGCCTGACAGCGGTGTCCGGCGCCATCACGACCTTTAATGAATTTTGGGTCGCGATAGAGAATTTACAACTAAAACCTAATATATAAGTTAATAGAACATTAGGACTCAATTCTTTGTCTTTGGAACTCTACTGCTATGGTTATGGCCTATTTTCGTCATTTTTCTCGACTAGGTATGTTTTGTCCCTTTTTCTAATACTCGATGTTTATACTTTTCCTGGACAATTGTTTTCAAGATATAGTTCATCTTCTGCTATGGTTTAATTGATTTGTGTTTGATTGATATTTATTTATGCTTTGGTCTACTCTTTGTTGGGTAATATAAAAGACATGCAGTATTCTATAACTAGTACATCTTATTCAAAAGTCACATTGTTCTATTGGTTATTGACTATCTTTGATAGTTTGAAAATATTATTTTATTTTATTATCTTGGTGGTTAGCTCTTCTTATTTGAGTTTGGAAAACTATTGTCAAGTTGGGAGATAGAACAATGGACACTTCAGTACTATAAAGTTGTGGAATTCTAACCCGATAGGAACAATGATAGATAGATAGTGGTATTCCAATGGAAGAGATCAACAAGAATGTGAATGGCTTCTCGAAAACCATTGAGGTTTTGACTAGAATGCTAAGCGTTACCAAAATATCAGGATGGCATGAGAAGTAATGTTGCAGAAATTTATCATCCAACTCAGTAGCTCAAATCACGGCTTTGGTATGTATTTTTTTTTAACTAGAAGTAGCTCCGCCGCTAATATGAAAATAAATATTAATACAAGAATTTAGTATAATTAGTTCTATATTATTTATAATTATAGTATTTTATTATATAAGATACAAATATGCCATGTTGTTGTATCTCATCTAACATATCTTTGTAACTCTACGTTCATAATGTCGTTATACAAAAAAACAGTTCTTCGTTCAAAGTTAATCAAAATTACAGACAACCTAAATGAACCTCTTATTGTGTAAAAAAAATTGCCTAGATTCTTATTGATTTAAGTCTAAATTTCCTTCTTTGTACGTTCACCCAATATCAAATAAAAGTTAATACTATCCTAAACTCACTCCGAATGCACTCTGCTAATAACAAATTTAAAATTTCAAGAGTTCACAATGTTGAGGTTAATTTTTCAAAATTATTGGGGGGAAATAAAAAATTTATAGTTATTTCAAGAGTTCCAAATACATTAGTTTATCTTAAGCTTAAAAAGTTAGTTGTAGTTGCAAATTTACATAGTGGTTGTAGCTTAATTTATTTCTAAATTAACACCATATTAGTTCAGACTTCTAGAAATTTAAAGTTAAAAATAAATTAAAGCTCTTAAAAATTTAACAGGAAAAAGGCGAACATGCATTGCTGTTAGATGTTCCACATTTTTAGGTAATCAATTATTGGTAAATTAGAGCAAAAAATACTATTATATACCTTAGAGGGTATGAATTAAAAAAAACTTTAATGGCCACGTACTAAACTCCAAAAGGATATTTATAAAAACTGGTCAAATAAGAAAAACATTTAATATGGTATTTTTTTAATTGAATTTGAAGTCCTAAATATTAAGATCTTCTTAAGTAAAAGTTTAGTTGATTTTGAAGTCCTAAATATTAGGAAAGTAATTAAATGACTATTTTGCCTAGTGTGAAATTAACTTTTAAAGGGTAAAAAAAGGCGAACAATATTTCGACAGAGGCTTCTAATATAGTATGTTTTAGAATACGCACTTTGCGCATGTACCTTATACCAATAAGTATAAAGCTTTTAAAAGCCATAAAAATATTATTAAACTATACATACTTAATTATTAAGTGTTATGTCAAACAATTTAAAATTTGATGTTGAGTTAAAGAGTATAATAATTGTGAATATTGGGATAATTTATATTTGATTATAGATTTATTAGAAAGGGTATTTATATATTTTTTTGTCATAAATTTTATAAAAGGGGTATTTGATTAAAGGGTAATAGACATTCTATTAAATACCCAAGAATCAAACGTATTTTTTCACAAAAAGTTTTTCTTAATTTTTTTTATTTGTGCTAAGATAATTAGATTATACAAAATAAATTAATTTTAGTTCTATTATCGGTTATAAATTTATAATTAAGAATTAAAAATTGATGGAGTGCCGACTAATATTATTGACTTTACCTGTAGTTTCCTACTTAGTGTTTCTCTCTTTTTTTTAACTGCCATCTATTTTGCAAATATATACTTATTTTCATGTTCTTTCACCACATTGTGCTTAATGCAGGATAAAGTATTCAAGAAAAATTTCTATGACAAAGAATAATTCAAACCTACATGTAATAATTATATTCTTATTATTGATTATATTATGTTCTTTTAAATTTATAGGATTATTTTATCTTTTACCAAAATACGATAATGATAAATATGACTTAATTGAGGTTACAATCCTTGATTATCAACTAATATATAAGCAATAACATACAATAGGCAATGAAATATAAATATAGAGATAGCAATTTTAGATCTTTAGATGTATTATAGAAATTTATAACATTGAAAAACCTTTTCTTTCTCAAAGTTTTAGATGGTAAGGTCTTTTATTCCTAAAAAATGGATTAGCTAATTTTTTTTATTTTTTTTTTATTTTTGTCTTAAAATATCAACAACTATACAAATCTGCATATTTATTCAACCTGTTTTTGTGAGTCATACATTCTACATGCTTTTTAACTTAAAAGAAATTTGTGTATTTAATTTCTTTCATCCAGTTTGCTACTTGAAGAGCAAAATCTTTCTCAAATTCTAGAGAGATATCCTTATTCGAATATTAGAAAAGAAGCTTATCACTTTCTGGAAGACAAACTAGGTATTGGCTAAAAAATTAAGTCTTTTAATATTATATTTATTTAGTGTTATTTTCGTTTTTACTATAATTTTTCAACATGATAAATTAATTCCAATGAAATTCTTTGGACCTATGAATGGAGATATTTGCGAAATCCACACAGAAAAAGAAGAAGTGAGTTAGATAAGAAGAAGCAACTTGGACAAAAAAAAGAAGTGATTTGAACAAGAAGAAACGAAGTGGCTTAGACAAATTATTTTTGTCAATAACCTCAGACCAATCAATCGAATATTGATTAATACGTAATCAATGAAGCACTACTTGAAAACGGCTCTTATGTTCCAAATGTTCCTGGAAATTCTTTCTAGAATGAAATAGAATCCTTCCTTTTGGTTAAGTAGTCTTCGAAGTTTATGTGCCTTTAGTCCTTTATTTAGCACCGTATACAAAATATTTCCTTTTGTAATTCAGACTTGAAGGTTATAAGTATTAAGTAACGTAACTTAGAATTATAGTAGTAGTTATGTTACATCGTCAAATAAGAAAATACTTTGTGTAAGGTAAAATTTTAATTTATTTTAAAGTTTTAAATATTAGGAAAAAGCGACTATTCCTAAATAGTAGGAAATTGATAAGGAAATTATTAATAAACAATTTCTTAGTTGACTAAAAAGTTCTAAATATTAGAAAAATAATTAAATGACTATTACTAAATAATAAAAAATTAATTGAATGACTATTACTAAATAATAGAGAATTAATTAAATGACAATTCCTAAATATTAGGGGATATAATCAAATGAAAAGTTTATCCTAATAATATTTAGTTGGGTAAATTGATTTGAGATTCTTGACCCTAACAGAGGCTAAGTTATTATCCTTAATTGTTAGGGCGTCTCTTTTGTCTTACTATTTTTAATTGAGTTACTCTACTCACTCTATAATCTATATCCGAAGAAGAGGGCGAGGACATCAAAAATTTCTAGAAAGGAGGACTCTTGTAAGGGATGCAGCATGCTGTTTGATACATAATTGTTACATATATAAAATACGTTGTCTGCACCTTAATGCTCTATAATGATTTTTCCAACTGGATATAAAACTTAATCTAATTGGCAATGTTCGCCACCCTCGTTTTTCTAACATAGAGCTTATTTGGCAAAATTCTCAACAAAAAAAAAATCGTTTTTTGAGTTGTTTATAATTTCTATAGTATTATTTATTGATAAAAGAAATAGAACAATTTATTTTTTGCTTGCGAGAAAAGAAGATTTCTTGATTTTGTTTGTATCTTCTAAAATGAACTTAAGATTAGAGATTGGGAACTTATATTATTATTGTTCCTTTATTGAATTAGCTAAATAAGATCAACAATCAACATTTTCAGCAACTAATATTTTTTAACTTCTATTCTATAACTCAAAAGCAATTCATTAATATAATATTTATGTAAATTTTTTAAAATTATCCATTCACTAAGACGGAGTACACGCGCAGCGCACGTACTGTCATGACCCAATTTCACCTATAGGTCGTGATGGCGCCCAACACTACAGTTAGGCAAGCCAACTTAATAAATTAATCATATATTGACAAAATTTAAAATCAAAAACATAATAAAACCCAAATTCTAACAATGTGTGAGCCAAGACCTGGTGTCACAAGTGTATGAGCATCTAGTAGATTATACAAAACCTCAAATACTGTCTGAAATAAAAATAGACAGAATGAAAATACAAGGAGAGACACTAGTAGCTGCAGAAAGGCTCAGAAAGTGTATGTGATGACCCAAAATATCATCTTTAAATTTAATGATTAATTATGTGATCTAAGCACTATTTACCATTACTCGACTTGAGTGTGTAGTCCGTAAAAAAATTTCGAAAAAGCTTTCAGGTGAAAAATGGATTAAAATGTGAATTAGAGCTTTAAAACCCAACTGAGTTGACTTTGGTCAATATTTTGAGCAAAACAGACTCGGATCAGTATTTTGACAATTTTGGTAGGTCTGTATCGTGATTTGGGATTTAGGTGTATGCCCGGAATCAAATTTCGAGGTCCCTAGCCAGAGATATGGAATTTTGATGAAAAATTAAAAGTTTAAGTTCAAATAGTGACCGGATGTCAAATTATGTGCAAACGATCCCGGAATAGAATTTTGATAATTTCAACAGCTCCGTATGGTGATTTTGGACTTAGGAGCGTGATCAGAATTTTATTTGGAAGTCCGTAGTAGAATTAGGCTTGAAATGCCGAAAGTTGAATTTTTGGGAAGTTTGACCGAGGGGTTAACTTTTTGATATCGGGGTCAAAATCCGATTCTGAAATTTTTTATAAATCCATTATGTCATTTATGACTTGTGTGCAAAATTTGAGGTCAATCGGAATTGATTTGGTATGTTTCGGCGCAAAATATAGAAGTTGGAAGATTTGAAAACTCATAATTCGATTCGATGCGCGATTCGTAATTTTGGCTTTTTTTGGCATGGTTTGAAGCCTCAACTAAGTTCATATTATATTTTGGGACATGTTGTTATATTTGGTTAAGGTACCGAGGGCCTCGGGTGGATTTCGAAAGGTTAACGGAATGAATTTCGGACAAAAAGGAGCTGCTGGAATTTTTCTGCTACAGAAACTGTTTTTGGACAGCAACCGGTGCAATCGCAGAGCTGACTTTGGAAGCTTATATCTCGAAATCTATAAGGAATCTGAACATTTTCAAAACATAAAAGTTGTAGCCCTTTGATTCTAGTTTCCATAATGATAAACCATTTATCATTCGGACATTTACACAAAATGTTATGATCGATTGACTGAAGCTGCTACTGCAGATTTTTGCTACAGCAGTGTGAATCGCCAGAAATTTCTGCTGCACAAGGCTGACTTTGGGAGCTTATATCTCGCAATCTATAAGGAGTTGGGCAATGAGCGAAACATAAAAGTTGTAATACTTTGTATCTAGTTTGCAGAACTTACCGTTTGGCAGTTGGAGTTGAGTACAAGAAGTTATGATTGATACACTACAGGCTATCGAGGAAGAGTTAGATGTTTTCAACATAAGCATGTAATGATCCAAAAGTCCAATTTTAGTTCTAGAGATCGAAATTTGATTCCGAGACTTTTGACATTTTGATAATGAATTATAGGAGTGATCTGGAAAGTTTGGTCTAATTTCATCAAGTCGCGATTGAGTTTTAAGCGTGAAATATGAGTTAATTGTTTAACGAGTGAAATTGGTATCACATTGAGCAAATGAGCTCCGAATTGAGTTTCGATTGAACGAATGGGTTCATAGTTTTATTTGTGACTCATAGGAATAAGAATTATCGAATTCCAAGTTCGTATGATGGAGTTAGAGCCTTTTTAGTGAAATAAAACTGCTGGTGTAAATAGTCCTGGTGTGCACCTTTAGCGACCAGATGTGACACTTTTAGCGACGGGATTGGACTTTTAGCGACCGGAATAGTGTTTTTAGGGCAGAAACTTAAGGACCAAAAATGGTCATTTCCTTCATTTCGTTTTGGAGTTTTGGAGCACGGTTCTTGGGCGATTTTGAGGATTTCTTCAAGACATCAACTTGGGTAAGTGTTCTATATCCAAATGTGATTATATTTCATAAATCCATGGTCATATTCATCATTTATTTCGGATTTAAATGGAAGAAATTAAGATTTTTGCAAAATCTTTCAAAAACGAAAATTTAAGATTTGAAGGTCGAGTTGTTATCGGATTTTGGTAAAATTGGTATGGGTGGACTCGTAATTGAATGGGTTGTTGGATTTTATAAGTTTCGCCGGATTCCGAGATGTGGGCCCCACGGGCAAATTTTGAGCTAATTTCGGATTTTAATGAAAATGTAATATTTTCTTATGAAATTGATTACTATAATTTTTGTTGACTGTATCAAATTAATTATGACTAGATACGAGTCGATCGGAGTCGAAAAATAGAGGAAAAAATATAATACTGGGTTAAATTGGAGCAAGTCGAGGTAAGTGACTTGTCTAACCTTGTGTGGGAGAAATTTCCCCTAGGATTGGTATTGATGTGATTATTGAAATGTGTTGAAAGTCATGTGCACGAGGTGACGAGTGTGTACACGGACTAAATTGCGAAAGATTATATTTTTAAATTATGTAGATCACTGTTGCGCATTTATTAAATTATTTTATCTTGTTATATTCTTCATCATTGATCTGAGATATATACTTCAAATTTGTTTGATCTTTTCTTACTAATTATTTTACCTGTTTAGTTAAAACTTGGTTTCTTTTATTCTATGCATTATTTGAAGGTTGATTTTCTTTAAATTAAATATTATTAATATGAAGTATTTGACATTTTTAAACTTGATATTGAAACAACATAGTAAAGATTTTAAAATATTATTTTCCTAAATTATTTACTCCTAAATATTTTTATACTCATTGGGAGGGAGCCGTGAGCTCTTTATTGTGAAAAAATATTATTGTTAAATTATTTTGACATGAGCCGTGAGCTCTTTATTGTGGAAAACTATTATTGATGATTTATTTTGGCATGAGCCGTGAGCTCTTTATTATGAAAAAATATTGTTGTTAAATTATTTTGGCAAGTTAAATTATTTGAGCACTTGAGGTGCAAATTGTGATATATTGTGATATTGATACGCATGCGGTGGTATAAGGTCTGGGTGTTGAAACGCATGCGGTGAGATAAGGGTGGCTTGATACGCGTGGCTAGTAGGGGTGACTACTAGAAGTCATGCGGTGTGATAAGGGTGGCTAAGACGCGGGATGCTATTTCGGAAAAAAAATATTTTCTTTAAATAAATTGTGAAGGCTCCCGCAGTGATATAAGAAAATGAGATATTGTGAATTTATTTATGATTTGGGACTACGAGGTGGTACCTCGGGAGTGCCCTTGTTGATATTGATTTATGGTCGTAGTTGCCTTTTATTATTATTTTGATTTTCATAAAGTTGAAGAAATTCTGTTTTGATTTCCACGAGATATTATTTGCAATTATTTGGTGTCATTAAATGTGACATACTATTTGATTCATTTTCAATGTCATTTTATTTTATCACATTGATAAACATTTTACCATGCCATTATTATATTCCAGTAGGGCCTCACCTGATCTCGTCACTATTCTACTGAGGTTAGGATTGGCACTTACTGGGTACCGCTGTGGTGTACTCATACTATGCTTCTGCACATCTTTTTGTGCAGATCCAGGTACATTTTACCAGCCTAGACGTCATTGAGTTACCTGTGCACGGAGACTTTGAGGTATATCTGCCAGCGTCCGCAGACTCCGGAGTCCCCTTCTATCATTTTATGTTGCTTCCTTATATTTTATCTAGACCTTGACATATAGAGATATTGAGAATAAATTCTTAGAAGCTTGTGACTTATTTCTACCGGGTTTTGGGAGTTGAAATTGTTTGAATTGTAGTTTATTTATTTCAGATATTTATTATTATTCCGCATTGATAGGCTTACCTAGTCTTAGAGACTAGGTGCCATCACGACATCCTACGGAGGGAATTTGGGGTCGTGACAGTGACACACTTGCGCCCTGGATAACGTGGGTGTAAGACGATAGGTCCTCCACTAGTACTTGCCTCAGGTCCTGCACAAAAAAAATGTGCAGCAAGTGCAGTATGAGTACGAAAACAACGTGTACCCAGTAAGTATCAAGCCTAATCTCGAAGTGGTAGAGACGAGATGGCCGACTTTGACACTCACTATGGGTCAATAATAATAATTGAAATACAACTAGGATATTTAAATCAGCATGATTTACAGAATTTAAAATAATTTATTTAATCAGCGGAAATAATCAAATTTCTTCAAATGCAACAATTCTCAATATATTAATTAAATTCCTTCAATTCAAATAATTTTTAATTTATCAATTAAATATCATTTACAGGAATAACAATTAATTCTTTAACAAGAAAGAATAATAATTCATTAAATTCCAAAGATTTTCCAATTTATCAATTAGATTCGCAGGCTGAAATAAGATATTAAAGTATCGTGTAATTATTATGATTATTAAGCACGATTTCTGCCAATGACGTACGGCCCGGTCCAGAGTGTCGTGTACACTGCCGAGGGACGTGCAGCGCGATCCATAGATGCATCTATCCTACTGAGGCGTTCGGCCCGCTCCACAAGAAAGGAGGACATTTTTATATGTACCTCAGGAAGGAGAGTATATTTATTATAAGATAAATTTGGGAGGAAGAATAATTTCTTTTAACAATTAATTAATTTAAACGGAAAATCAAGCATATGAGATTTCCATCCTTTAATATATTTAACTAAAAATTAACAATATATTCATATATATTAATTTAATATTAATTAATCATGGAATACAATTTACACAAGTAATTCATGCTTTGAGTCTTAAACTATCCGAACTTTAGCATTTATAGTAGCTACGCATGGACTCTCGTCACCTCGTGCGTACGTAGCCCCCGCAATTAGCAATAATTATTCAATTTAATCCCTATGGGATAATTGTCCCCTCACAAGATTAGACAAAAGACTTACCTCGTATCAAAGTCTACTTTCCGATTATCGCGTTGCGTAAAATTCTCGATAAAATGCCGAAAAATCTGAAACTATCCAAAAGTTATATAAAATAATTAATAGATGTTCAACAATTCAAAATTCATCTATTAAATAAATAACCCTATCCAAAATGATAAAATTTCTATAATTTACCCCGGGCCCACGTGCCCGGATTCTGGAAATTTTCTGATGAAAACGTTACCCATAATAATCTCAAGAACTCAAATATATAATTTCTACCCAATTCCATAACCATTTTCATTGTTAAAATCTCATTTTTATAAAAATCTAGGTTTTTTACCTAAACCCTTGATTTCTAAGATTTACTAGTTATAATCTACCCATAATCTATGTATTTAACTCAAGGGTGTAGAATTAACTTACCTCAAAGTTGTTAGTTGAAAACTCCTCACAAAGAAATCTGAAATCGCGCAAACATGGAGGAAAAATGAACAAAAATGGGTTGAGCTTCGTCCATTTTAAGGTTCTGCCCAGACAGATTTTTCGCACCTGCGGAAGGTGTTCGCACCTGCAGCTTTCGCACTTGCGGAAAAGCCTCGCAGGTGTGAGATTTTTCCTCTTAGACTGGCTCCGCACCTGTGCCCAAAGGACCGCACCTGCGCGTCCGCTTCTGTGCCCAATTCTTCGCATCTGCGATGGCCTGGCAGATCCTCCCCTTCGCACATGCGGCTGGTGGCTCGCACCTGCGAGCTCAGACTTGCGGCTGACCATGCGCAGGTGCGGTCATACTAGAAGCTGGAAGCTTCAGCTCTTCTTCAAAAATCCAAAATTGATCCGAGCGTCATCCGATTAATACTCGGGGCCCCCGTAGCCCCGCCCGAACATACCAACAGGTTTGAAATCATAAAACGGACTCACTTAACCTCACGGAACGTGTAAAACAACATCAAATCTAAGAATCATACCCCAAACCAAATTGAATCAAACTTAAGAACTTCAAGTTGTTCAATTTACTTCCAATGCGCCAAAATATACTTAAACTACTCGGAATGACACGAAATTTTGCGTGCAAGTCTTAAATCACTATACGGAACTATTCCAAACAAACCTCAATTACTCAAAAACCTCCCTTAAACCAAATTTAAAGAATTTTAAACCTTCAAATAGTTGATTTTTACTATTTAAACGTCAAAACGTACCCGGGTTATCCAACACCCGATTTGGACATACGCCCAAGTCCAAAATCATCATACGAACCTATTGGAATCGTCAAATCCCAATTCCGGGGTCGTTTTCTCAAAATATTGACCGAAGTCAAACTTGTCCATTTAAAGCTAACTTAAGGAACCAAGTGTTCCGATTTCAACCCAAACGCTTCCAAATCCCGAACCAACCATCCCCGCAAGTAATAAATTAATAAAAGCATATTAGGGGAGTTTTATTTTAGGGAACGGGTTTCTCAAAGTTAAAATGACCGGTTGGGTCATTACATTCTCCACCTCTTAAACAAACGTTCGTCCTCGAACGGGTTTAGAATAATACCTGGAGTGCTAAATAAGTGTGGATATTTTCTCCGCATGTCCTCCTCGGCCTCCCATGTCGCTTCCTCGACTAGTTATCCCCTCCACTGGACCTTTACTGTAGAAATTCTCTTGGACCTCAACTGGCGAACTTGTTTATCAACAATGGCAAATGGCTCTTCTTCATAACCCAAACTCTTATCTAACTGAATTGTGCTGAAGTCCAACACATGTGATAGGTCAGCATGATACTTCCGGAGCATAGATACATGGAAAACCGGATGAACTCCCGATAGACTGGGAGGCAATGCAAGCTCACAAGCAACCTCCCCAACTCGTCTCAACACCTCAAATGGGCCTATAAACTTTGGGCTCCACTTACCCTTCTTCCCGAATCTCATAATTCCCTTCATCAGCAAAACCTTCAAGAGAACTTTTTCACCTACCATAAATGATAAATCATGCGCTTTCTGGTCTGCGTAACTCTTCTGTCTTGACTGTGCTGTACGAAGTCGCCCCTGAATCATCTTTACCTTTTCCAAGGCATCATTTACCAAATCAGTACCATATAACTTTGCCTCACCGGGCTCAAACCATCCGATAGCTGAACGTCATCAACGACCATATAAAGCCTCAAATGGAGCCATCTCGATGCTGGATTGGTAACTGTTATTATAAGCAAACTCGACCAAAGGCAGGAAACGATCCCACTAACCTCCAAAGTCAATCACACATGCCCTAAGCATATCCTCCAAAATCGGAACTGTCCGCTCTGACTACCCATCGGTCTGCGGATGAAAGGCTGTGCAGAGCTCTACCTTAGTCCCTAATTCACTTTGTACTGCTCTCCAGAAATGTGAAGTAAACTTAGGGCCTCTATCTGATATGATGAAAATTGTCATACCATGCAACCGAACTATCTCCTGAATATAAATCTGGGCTAACCTCTCTGAAGTATACGTAGTCACAATAGGAATAAAATGTCCAGACTTAGTCAACCTGTCAACAATCACCCAAACTGCATCAAACTTCCTCATGGTCTGTAACAACCCATCTACAAAGTCCATAGTGATGCGTTCCCATTTCTATTCCGGTATAGTCATCTGCTGAAGTAGGCCACCTGACCTCTGGTGCTCATATTTAACTTGCTGGTAGTTTAGACACCTAGCTACATACTCAACTATGTTTTTTTTCATTCGTCGCCACCAATAATGCTGCCTCAAGTCACGATACATCTTCTTAGCACCTGGATGAATAGAGTACCGAGAATTGTGTGCCTCCTCCAGGATCTTTTTCCTCAGTTCATCCACATTAGGAACACACAGACAATCATGGAGTCGCAAGAACACCATCCGCACCAATAGTAACTTCCTTGGCACCACCTCGTAGTACCGTTTCTCGAAGAACCATTAAGTGTGGGTCATCATACTGGCGAGCCTTGATCTGCTCAAATAGTGAAGACTGAGCTACGACACATGCAAGAACTCGGCTGGGCTCTGAAATATCTAGCCGCACAAGTCTGTTGGCCAAGGACTGGATATCCAAAGCTAATGGCCTCTCTTCTGCTGAAATGAAAGCCAAACTACCCATACTCTCCGCCTTTCTACTCAAGGCATCTGTAACTACATTTGCTTTACCTTGATGATATAGGATAGTAATATCATAATCTTTTAGTAATTCTATCCATCTGCGCTGCCTCAAATTTAGGTCCCTCCACTTGAACAAATCCTGCAAACTGTGATGATCAGTATAAACTTCACAGGATACCCCATAAAGATAATGCCTCCAAATCTTTAGAGCGTGAACAATCGCAGCTAACTCCAAATCATGTACTAGATAAATCTTCTCCTTGGGCTTCAACTGATGTGAAGTATATGCAATAACTCACCCTTCCTGCATTAATACACAACCCAAACCAACGCGTGAAGCATTGCAATACATTGTATACATTCCCGAACCGGAAGGTAACACTAACACTGGTGCTGTAGTCAATGCTGTCTTGAGCTTCTGAAAGCTTGACTCACAATCATCGGACCATCGGAACTGAACACCCTTCTGGGTTAATTTGGTCAAAGGTGCTGCAATAGATGAAAAACCTTCAACGAATCGACGATAATAACCTGCTAAACCCAGAAAACTCCTGATCTCAGTTGCCGAAGTGGGACGATGCCAATTCTGAACTGCCTCAATCTTTTTGGGATCAACCTTAATACTATCACCCGATACAATATGCCCCAAAAATGCTACAGACTCTAGCCAAAACTCACATTTGGAGAACTTAGCATATATCTTTTGTTCCCGCAATGTCTGAAGCACTATTCTCATATGCTGCTCGTGCTCCTCCTTACTGCGCTAGTAGATCAAAATGTCATCAATGAAGACAATGACAAACGAATCAATATATGGCCTGAATACCCTGTTCATCAGATCCATAAATGCTGCTGGGGCATTAGTTAAACCGAAGGACATTACCAGAAACTCATAATGACCATATCTAGTACGGAAAGCAGTTTTCGGAACATCCGAATCTCGAATCTTCAACTAATGATACCCCGACCTCAAGTCGATCTTAGAGAACATCCTAGCACCCTGCAACTAGTCAAATAGATCATCAATACGCGGCAACAGGTACTTGTTCTTAATAGTGACTTTGTTCAATTGGCGATAATCAATACACATCCGTGTTGTTCCATCCTTCCTTTTCACAAATAATACCAGTGCACCCTAAAGCGATACACTCGGTCTGACGAACCCTTTGGCTAATAACTCTTCAAGCTGTTCTTTCAATTCTTTCAATTCTTTCGGAGCCATGCAATACGGTGGGATAGATATAGGCTGGGTATCTGGAGCCAAGTCAATATAGAAATCAATATCCCGATCAGGTGGCATACCTGGAAGATCTGAAGAAAATACATCGGAGAACTCCCGAACTACTGGCACTGAATCAATAGCCGGAGTCTCTACAGTAGTATCCCGAACATAGGCTAGATAAGCCAACCAACCCTTCTCAACCATGTGTTGAGCCTTTATAAAATAAAAAACCCGATTAAATGAACTAACCGACGAACCCTTCCACTCCAGCCTAGGCAAAGATGGAATAGCCAAGGTAACAGTTTTGGCATGGCAATCTAGAATAGCATGATATGGATATAACCAGTCCATACCTAGAATAATTTCAAAATCGATCATCTCGAGCAATAAAAGATCTGCTCTAGTGTCATAACCGCAGAATGTAATAATACAAGACTGGTAGATCTGGTTCACAATAAGAGAATCGCCTACCGGAGTGGACACATAAACAAGAGTACTCAAGGACTCACGAGAAACACCCAAGAATGGAGCAAATAGAGATGACACATATGAATACGTGGATCCTGGATCAAATAATACTGAGGCATCTTTGCCGCAAACAGAAATAATACCTATAATCACAGCATCTGGTCTAGCCGAAAAAGCATAGAACCGAGCTGGAGCGCCAACTGGATGGCCTCCGCCTGGCTGACCTCTACCTCTAGGAAGGCCCCTACCCACCTGTCCTCCACCTCTTGGTGGTCGGACTACTGGTGGAGCAACTGGTCCGGTAAGCATAGGCTGCTGACCCTGCTGTACTGGCCTACCCCGAAGCCTAGGGCAAAATCTCCGCATGTGACTGGGATCCTCGCACTCGTAATAACTCTTCAGTGCGATGGGCTGCTGACTAAATGTCTGGCCTGGGGAATTGAATACCCACTGGGAGGACCCTGAATAGCTGGTGGGCAGTAGGAACTCTCTGGTATAGCACTGAGATAAGGTCGCACTGGAGCATCTTGAGGAGGTGGTGGTGCTGGAAATAGGGGTCTGCTGGACTGCCCCCTCGCGAACTGACCTCTGCCCCCAGACAGAGCACCTCTGAACTCTCCAGAGTACCTGAACCACTTATCTCTCATAATCTGCTCTCGGCTCCGCTGATGCACACCCTCAATCCTCCGGGCTATCTCCACAACTTGCTCATAAGAAGTACCCATCTCAACCTCTCGAGCCATAGTGGTTTGAATACCAGTATGTAAACCGGCTACAAACCCCCGCACTCTCTCCGCTTCAGTAGGGAGTATCATAAGTGCATGGGGAGATAATTCAGAAAACCTCGCCTCATAATCAGTCACTGACATCTGACCCTGCTGGAGTTGCTCAAACTGAAATCGCAACTCTTTCCTCTAGGAGGGTGGAATATACCTGTCCAAGAAGATACGGGTGAACTTGTCCAAAGTCATGGGAGGAGAATCTGTTGGTCTGCCAAGAACATAAGACTGCCACCATCTATGGGACTCTGCCCTCTAGCTGAAAAGTAGCAAAGTCTACTCCATGAGACTCCAATATCCTCATGTTGTATAATCTATCCTTGCACCGATCAATGAAGTCCTGTGGATCCTCATGTCGCTCACCCCCAAAGACAGGAGGATGTAGTCTAGTCTATCTGTCCAATAATTTCTGACGATCGGCGGCTACAGCTGGCCTGGGCTCAGGTGTACCTGCTGCCACTAGCTGGGATCCACCTACGGGTAGTGCACCCTGGGTCTGATATATAACAGCTGCCTGTCCATGAGCCTGCGCGGTAGGGGTCTGTACTCCCCTGCCCGCCTGAGATGTGGTCTGTACCACATCTACGAACCTTCTTCGCTTCTGCGATGCCCCTGCTGCCTAACCAAATCCGCTTCTGTGGTCGTCCTCGCGCAGATGCGGAACCTCTTCCGCGCCTGCGACCATTGCACAATCCTCTCATGGCCGCACCTGTGCTCCCCTGCTCGCACCTGCGATCAATGCTCCGCAGATGCGATTGCACTAGAACTGTTGAGCTTCAGCAGTTACCCAACTCCAAACTTGATCCGATAATCATCCGAACTACACCCGAGGCCCCCGGAACCTCAACCAAATATACCACCAAGTCCTAAAATATGATACGAACTTAGTCGAGCCATTAAATCACATCAAACAACGCTAATATCAGGAATCACACATCGATTCAAGCCTAATGAATATTTGAACTTCTAACTTCTACATTTGATGCCGAAACCTATCAAATCACGTCCGATTGACCTCAAATTTTGTACACATGTCACGAATGACACAACAGACCTACTCCAATTTTTGGAACCCTAATACGAGCCCGGTAACCACAAAATCAAATCTCGGTCAAACTTTTAAATTTTTAACTTTCGCCATTTCAAGCCTAATTCAACTACGGATTTCCAAATTACAATCCGGACACACTCCTAAGCCCAAAATCACCCAACGAAGCTAATGGATCCATAGAAACTCCATTTCAGAGCCATTTACACACAAGTCAACATCCGTTCAACCTTTTCAACTTAAGCTTACAACCTTGAGACTAAGTGTCTCAATTCATTCCGGAACTTCTCCGGACCCGAACCGACTACTACGGCAAGTCAGATAACAACAATTAAACAGGGAATGAGTAGTAAATGGGGGATCGGGGATACAACTCTCAAAACGATTGGCCGGGTCGTTACAATAAGCTCCTGAAAACACTAATAGTTGGAGAAAGTAATCAAATATTTGTCTGCCAATTACAGGAATAATAATTACCCATTCAGTATAACTTAATAAAAAAAATACTGAAACTATTAATAGTAAGAAAAACTTAAACATTTAGAAGGATGTGATGAGGGATAATATTGGCCAAAAACTCAGACATATACTACGATAATGCCCAAAATATTCTGAATATCCACAAATCAAACAAAAGAACAAGCAATAAAATGGTATCTGCCACTTAACCCGACCACAAAAATCAGTGACAGGTTCACAAATGAAGAAACCATAAAATAAAAAATAAAAAAGTTTCATACTTCTGGAATCATATACCACCAAGCTAACACATTAAGCACAAACTTCCTGAAATCAGAGAAATTCATACCTTGTAATTTAATTTTTAAAGCAGGATTGAAACACATGCACCGCAAAAGTATCCCAATTACATACAATACAAATTCCCTCAGGTTCATGTCGCTAATACAATGAGGAATTGCTAAGCATATTTTTTAAGGAAAAAGGAAGATGCAAGGAAACATACAATAAACCATTTACAAAACATATTTTTAGTATCTGTCCATTTCCTTACTTCTTAGTAGCGAAGAACTAAAATTTCCAATACTTTTCATAAGTTTATACACAGTGGTTTCTAACCATAGAAGAAAAGATTAACAAAATAACATGCATCGGAATTGTCGTGTCATTTGTAGATTAAGGGTCAGCACGGGCGATATATCGTAGGTTTGAATCGATTATCATTCTTTATCGATACTTTAGAGAACTCGTTTGGAAATCAACTGGAGTGCTCAATTAGTCAGTAGGAAGTAGTTAAAGGGCAACATGTAAGAAAGACAATCAAGGACTAATCAACTAACATATAGTAAAACATATGATAGCATGTGCACACTCAAAGATGAAGTAAAAAAAACTATAGAAATAATTTACGGACTCTTTCTCCACTTACATGGTTTAAATGCCATATAACTAAAAGAGAAATAGTCAGATAGCTGAACCAATGATTGATAGTCAGAAAATTTACCTAAATAAGCATAAACATAAACGTGTATGAATTGCCTCTGTTTTGTATAAAACAATTCTACTACTATTTGGTTGAAGCAAGCTGAACCAAATATTTTGAGATTATGGCCTAACCAATTTCTTCTTTACTACTTAATGACCTTGTTGAGGAAGTCAAAGAGTGAGGTTACTACCAATTGTTTGTCTTATTTTTGTTTACTTGAATATCTCTTTACATTTGTTACTCAATGAATTCTCTTTTGTTTACTTGAATATCTTTTCAATTTTGTTGCTCAATGAATTAACTTAAAAATTCACAAGTTACTATAGCATAAAAATCATCTTTCATTGCCTACAATAAGCTGAAAGTAAATAGCTTGTCCTCTATTTCGTACTGCATATGCTTTTAGAAAGAGTTATATTTCTACCTTCAATCTTTTGTTATTGATACTAACGAGCCTGCTTGGTAGTTTCTGACATACTTCTACTACTGCTTCAGTAACATTTACAAAAGAAAAATGTAGCAAAAAGCTAGCAAAAGGAGTTCTACTCTAAAGGCTAATTGCACTGTTCTTTTTGCCTTCAAAATATAGTTTCTATTTGTCCGGACAGTCCACTAGATGGTCGAAAGAATAGAATTTCATATGACTGTCCAGTTTTAGGATTCTTTTGTTCCAACATTGGAGCAATGCAACAGGGGTGAGAGGTATTTTCATATTTGAAGGTTGTTGCTCTATGTTCTGTGTTTTGCTTTCTTTATGAAAGTAAATTTCATTGCTATGCGCCAAATAAGGAGTAAAAAGCCCAAAGTCAATCAAAAAGTCAAATACGGGCCCACACCTCGGAACCTGATAAAACTTACAAAATTTGATAACCCATTTGATTATGAGTCCAACCATGCTAGTTTCACTCAAATCCGACTCCGAATCGGTATTCAAAACTCAAAAATTCACTCTATGAAACTTTAGAAAAAATCCCCCAATTTCTCTCATGAAATCCTCGATTAAATGTCAAAACGAAGATATATTCATTAAATAAAACTAAAACCGAGTAGAGAACACTTATCCGAATCCATGTGATGAAAATCGTCTCCAAAATCGCTTTAATCCAAGCTCCATAGCTCCAAATATGATAGAATGACTCTAACCCTCGAAATGGAAATTAATAGTATGCCCAGTTATTACACTTCGCGAATGCGGACAATCCCACGCGTTCGCATAGAACAAATCCCACTAGCTGAAACTTCCTCTTTCACAATCACACCATCACAATCGCGAAGGTGATGATCATTCTCCTAGAGTTACGCGATCGCGTTCAACACTTCGCGACTGCAAAGAACAAACGCCTGACATCTCCAGGCCTTCCTTACTTCTACGCGAACGTGTTGCTAGACTCGCGAACTCGCTGAAAATTTGCCTCAACCTTCATGAACGCATCTGAGGACTCGCGAACGCGATGAACAACGTTTTCCCAGCCATCAAACAACTCTACGCGATCGCGGACAAGGAAACTAGATGCTCAGTTGAACCAGCAATGCCAAAATGAAGGAAAATGATTGGAATTCCATCCGAAATATGCCCCAGCCCCTTAGGACCACGTCCGAATATTCCAACAAGTCCCATAACATAATACAGACCTATTCAAGGCCTCAAAGCACACATAACAACATTGAAATAACGAATCGCACTTCAAATAAATCTTAATGAACTTTGAACTTTTAACTTCCAAAACATGCGCCAAAACATATCAAATCAAATCAGAATGAACTCAAATGTTTCACACAAGTCCCAAATGATATAACGAAGCTATTCGAATTCCCGGAATCACAATCCAAATCCGATATCCTCAAAGTCAACTCTCAATCAATGTAACGAATCGATCGATCATTTTAAACTCTAGCATGTCATTCGGTGGTTTGAGGCCTTGAGTAGCTTTACGTCATGTTTTATGACTTGTACGTGTGGTCGGAATTGAATTTCGGAAGATCGGAGTCGTTTCTCAATTCTCAATTCGTAAGCTTTAAGTTGGGAGAGTTGACCAAGTGTTGGACTTTTGAGTAAACGACCTCGGAATCGAGATTTGAAGATTCCAATAGGTTCGTATGATGATTTTGAACTTGGGTGTATATTCGGAATGGGTATCGGGTCGCCTCGGAGTATTTCAGCGCTAATTATGAAAGGTTGGTATTTTTAAAGTGTAAGGATTTCTTAAGTTTGATTTGAAGTAAATTTTTATGTTATTGATGTCCACGTGGAGTTCCGAGCCTTGGAATATGTTCGTATCGTGATTTTTTACTTGTGCGTAAAGTTTGGCATTATTCCTGAATATTTAAGTATAAATTGGACGCGTTCGTCGAAGTTGAAATTTTAAAAAAGGATTTTGGTCGTCGATTCGTAGTTTGGATGTTGTTTGGTGTGGTTTGAGGCCTCGAACATATTCGTGTCAGGCATTGGGACTTGGTGGTATGATTGGACGGAGTCCCAGGGGCCTCTAGCATTATTTGAGGTGGTTTCGGACCAAGTTTGGCTGTTTTGGTATTGCTGGTATGCTGGTGTGCAAGTGTGCTTCGCGATCGCAAAGGTAGTCCCGCGTTCCCGAAGAAGGCTGATGAAGGGCCCCATTTTTGCTTCGTGAATGTGGAGAAGGACCTGGCCCTACTTCGCGAACGTGTAGGCTTCTCTGCGAATGCGAAGAAGGCTGGGATGGTTGTGTAGCAGAAGGCCTTCGCGAACGCAAGGCGTGGAACGCGAACGTGAAGGACAAGGTCAGCTGGGCATCGAGAACGTGTTCAAGAGGTTGCGAATGCGATGAAGGTCAGGTCTGGGAAGATTTATTTTAAAGCAGGATTTGGCCCATTTTCTTTTATTTTTACTTGGTTAGGGCAATTTTTTGAGAGCTTCAAGGAGAGACTTTGTAATCTACGGCAGGGTAAGTAATTTCCACATAATGTTAGGGAAATACATGGATCATATGTGGATTTAAATATAAAACTCTATGGAAATTATGAGATTTTAAGAGAAAAACCTAGAATTGATAATTTTGGATTTTGACCATGATTTTGGAAGTGGAATTAGGAATAAGTCATATATTTGAAATCGTGGTGTCGTGGGTAATGATTATCTTCAAGAATTTTCGGAAATGGGGCACGTGGGCCTGAGGTTTCCTTGTCGAGCAAAGTTGGGAACTTTTATAAATTCATTAATTATGATGTTGGAGTATATTTTTATTGGTTTTATAATTGTTTGACTAGTTTCGGGTCGATGAGCATTGGTTTTAGGTGCGAGAGAGGCATTGGAGCCGGTTATGGAACATCGGAGTGAGGTAAATATCCTGTCTAACCCTGTGAAGGGTAATTTACGTCGTAGGTGTTGTTCTTGTTGTATACTACATGTTGTGGGAGCTGTGCACGTACGAGGTGACGAGTATCCGTGTGTGTGCTAGAATTCCTGATTATGTCCGGCTAGACTTAGTTTCATGCCATACTTTAATTGTATCATTTGAGTTATCCTTACCTGTATAATTCCTTTATTTCGTGTTGCGAACTGAGACTAGGATTGCGCAGAGTGATAGACTCGCTATTGTAGTGATTTGAAGAGCTACTTGATTAGCCGCAGAATAGTTGTGCTTCCTTTACGAATTTCTCTTGCATTGTGCGTTTTCACTGAAAAGCTTCTTTAAATTTCATAACTCACACATATATTCGTGAGTGGGGTCAAGGACCTATTAAAGTATCATATTCTTATGGAATCAGACAGTTCTCCTCGGTAGTATCATATTCTTATTGGATCGGGCCGTTCACCTTGGCAGTATGACAACACTACTCTTATGGGAGTGGGCCGTTCACCTCGGCAGTATAATAGATGCATCTATGGTTCGTGTCGTTCGACCCTCGGTAGTGTACATATTATTATGGGATCGGGCCGTTCGCCTCGGCTTTTCTATAAATACTCTTATGAGATCGCGTTGTCGCCTCGGCAGCTTTATGAAACACTCTTATGGGATAGGGTCATTCGCCTCGGCAGCATTGTGTGTAATATTAAACAAGAAGCCATTGTATCCGTGAGTTTTCCTGATTTGTGTTGTGACGATCTATCTAGTGGGGACCATTTTACATATATACTCCAGTTGAGGAGGTGACCGATAACTGAGAGCTTGTATTTACTATTCCGAGGAGGATCGTACCACGTACCTATATTTGTTTACGTTGTTTATTTACTTTTATCGTGCCTCATACTTGTTTACTTTCTATTGCACTTGATATATTGGACCACTAGTAAGTGTCGATGTCGAAACCTCGTCACTACTTCTCCGGGGTTAGGCTAGATACTAACCGGGTACGCGTTGATTTATATACTCATGCTACACTTCTGCACTTGTTGTGCAGGTATTATACACACACACACACACACACACACACACACATATATATACATACATATATATATATATATATATATATATATATATATATATATATATATATATATAATGGTCTTTTGGGCGCAGAGGCACGGCTATTGCGGGGACTTTATGGTGAGCTGCATCCCAGGTTACGATCCGCAGCATACAGAGTCTCCATCAGAGTTACTTACATTATGCTGTCTAACTTGTATTCCAGACAGATGTTGTATTTTATCATATTTCTTAGTAGATGCTCATGCATTTGTGATACCGAGTTTTGGGGGTTCCTAGTGGATGTTCATTATTATAGTCACGTAATTATTATCTTGTAATTTATACTTTATACGAAAATTTGTAAATAAAAATCACGGGTGTTCTACGAGTACCAGATTTTATTCTATTTATTTAATGTGATTTATTTATTGAAAACATATATAGATCCTATTAATAGGATTTCTAATATACAGAATTGAACGAATGTCCTATAAGCAGGGTCGATTTTGGGTCGTGACAGCTTAGTATCAAAGCGTTAGGTTCACTTAGGTCTCACGAGTCATGGTCAAGTCTAGTACAGTCTTGCGAATCAGTACAAAGACGAATGTACTTATCTTCGAGAGGCTACAGGGCTGTTAGGAGAACTTCCCTTCTTGATTCCTCGTTGTGCGATTTGATTCCATTGAGGATCATGCCTTCATTTCCTTTCTATTCATTCTTATACGATGTGGAGTTCTAGTTATCAATTGGGCATCGAGGAGTTGTAATGGTACTGCAGATGTGGTGCATGATGTTTCTCCCTATGTATTTGATTGGGCTATTGACGTCGCCTCACGGAGGGATGTTCTGTCATTTCAGTGCAATGTTAGTGTTGCCTACGGGTTCACGGCTATGCATAGTGCAATATGATGTTCATGAATGGTTATCGCGCAGTGTTGGTGTAAATGGTAAGGTGCTTATTTATGTGCCGCGACAATGAATGACTCGAAAGGAGGACTACTCGGTTCATGGCTTAGAGGTTCGACATTTAATTCCAGCGGATGAAAGGAATTCGGACTATGGGTGTTCACGCTTTGTTTGATGGAGTAACAAGACTTGATATTTTTGAGTGTGGAAGAATTCTCATTCGTTATGTGGTGGCGGCTTCCTTGTTTGAACGCATTAAGATTCATAGGTGTTGTGGTCTTTTTTGATTTGCGTTCAGGGCAGGGTGTTGTGAAATGGTTCCTGAGAAGCGGTTGTTAGAGATGACGGTGTGTAGCGGTTTTAGAATCGAATTGGTGTTTCTAATGTTGAAGGATCGAGAAAGATGATCTTCGGGGAGGCTTAGAGTTGGTGGCAATTTATCCATTCGGATGCTACAAATAGATTATGATTTGAGGTAGAATTTTGGTAGCAAAGGTGGAGGAAGGACATGGTGGGATGCGTCTCGCGGTGATTGAATTGCTAGCAGGTCAAGTATGAAAAGCAAAGGTCAAGAAGTTTCTTAAAGGATATGGTTTAACCAAAGTGGGAGTGGTAGAGTAACATATGGATTCTGTGGTAGGATAGCCACATGGTTTGAGGAAAGTTTAGAGAGATTGGGAATCACGGTGGAGAGTGACTAGGTCTACGAATTTTATTTGGAATGGTGGCTACTGTGCTAAGGAAGGTTGAATATGACAGAAAGAAGTTTTCTTGGAATGAAGAGGGGTATAAAAGCTTGATTATCGTTATGGTATGCGACGTGACTTCGAGCTTGGAATATATTATCGGACTTTCAGTTGATGTCAAAGGGGAATGAGTAGATGATTACAGCTGATGGACGAGCATAGGCTCAGGAGGGTTTACTGGTTTCATGGTAGTTGTACCCAGCACAGCGTCGTTGGAAGATGTCGGTATGGAACTCCACAGGTCAGTTATCTCTTGTGAGCAGGCTAGCGGTTGCGTGATTTTGATGAAGTTTCTATGAAGAGTTCTACTTACTACCCGGTAGAAGGTCGAATATGCGATTGTGACTGATAATTAAGAATGTTCATGAAAAGTTTATCAAGAGGCTACGAGAAATTTGGCGGGTTGACGATGCAAGATCATAGTAATTGAGAAGGAGGAATCTTGGTGGGTTCTACTTTTATGTGATTGTATGGTAAAGCTAAGTGTGGGAGCCCACCATCTATAAGTGAGTGACATGGACGTGTGCTTGTATGGTTACAGGTTATCGGTGCATTGGTGGATTAGTTATGACCAAGAAGACAAGAAATTTTGGATAAGGAAGTTTGTCGTGTATGTGTTACATTTTACCTTAGAGAATCGTGTGCAGGTGCTGAGAATGGTTCAGGAGTTATGCTTATGTGGATGTGATGGGCAAGGAAAAAGATTCATCCGGTTGCTTCATGGGAGTGCACATGTTCTAACAGAGCACTAGTTATTTGGTTAAATAATTGAGACTGGATTAGAGTGGGCGACTCTCAGTGATGGTCTTAGTGGATTCAAGATTTAAGGTGTGGTGCTTAAGTATTTTTCGGGTTCGTTATGTGGCTGAAGACTAGGTTTTGCAGCAGAGTGTGAAGGGTACTTGGAGTATTCTATGTCATCACCGGGTCTGCGGTGCGGTGTTAGAGAAGTGGGAGAAACAACTTCGGATTCGCAGAAGATCTAATCAGCATGGTGTATCAGTTGGAGATACTATTGAGTGCATGAAGAGGGTATAAAATGGCTTACGGATTTTGAGACGGCGTGGTCTCATGATTTGGGGTCACTCGGGATGATTGTTGTTTGAGGTCTATTATGCATTTGAAGGGGGCTATTATTATTTCGAAGGCAAGTCAAGATTAAATCGGATGGAGTTGGGTCAGTTAGTGATGGGTTGAATCAGCATGGTTGTGGAAATGATCAATTCCTTCGGTATGTTAAGATATATAGGTGATTCGTGGTGGTACGTGCGGGCTTGATAGCCACCGTAATTTGATTGATTGGAAGGTATTTGATTATGATGGTCTGTTATGTGTAGATGGATCCTAGAAGAGTTATGGTGGTTTAGACCAAACTTGAGGTTTGTATTTCTGTAGTTATGGGAATTCGGTTGTGTGTTGAAATTGTTCCTCTGAAATGTGTTGAGTGAAAGGGGTTATATATGATGAAGTGTTTATTCCAGTGGTGATTCAGAAATTATGATGAAATTCTTGTACTCTCGCATAGCAGCATGATAAATGCAGTGAGCAGTATGAAAATTGAAAGTTGAGGACCGAAGTTGAGGTTCGGTGTGGATAAGAATGTCACGAGCTCGGATGAGAGGGGAGAGATTTAAGATGTTCAGATTATGCTGGCATTACTTTCTGGCAGTTTGACGATGGTCTGTTTTGTGGAAGAAGTGTTGGATATTGAAATGCAGATGCTTGACTAGCACTATGTAAATAGCATGGTCGATGGCCATTAATGCTCATATTTTACTACCTAGCACGGAAGGTTGTAGGAGTATATCCCACGGGAATATCATATAAGGGTGATGTGTTAGTCATCTGAATGTTAGAGATTAAAATCAAGTATGGAGATTTGGGTGTTGTCGCCAACAGGAGAAGTTATGACTGAGAGGTGCTTTATTCCTTTGGTTATGGACTGTGGGAGTTGTTTGTTCCGGATTTGACAGGCGCTCTTATGTGTCATGAATAGGGTCATTGTGTATTCTTGGAAAGTTATTGTCCCAGTACGAGATGATCGTAAATGGTTTGAGGTCTGCTAGTAGATCTAATGTGAATGTATTCTCTACATTAGGTCAGATGTGTTCATTCAGCATAGCACTATTTATGGAAGAGTCTTTGGGTGTTGGATGTTATTTCGTCATCAGCTATTTCATGTAAAACTATATTATGCCATGTGGGTTGTGAGATGGCTTGATCATTCACACGGGTGTTGTGGTCCTGTGTCGCTTGTAGTTATTACACCTTATTCGAACTCGAGTATTGTTTCGCATGGCACTATTCGTCTCCCAAGAGTCGTATTTATGCATTTGGCGTCCTTGTGGTCGATATTCGGGTATTTAGTAGGTATTAGCATTATGGCTTGATGGGTATTTCCTTATTCATTATTATGTCTGAATCGGGTGGCACGCCGCCATGGGTATGTTGTTTGGATCGGGTTGCATGCCGCAACGGTATCATGTGTGGATCGGGGTGCACGCTGCAACAATGAGATGTTGAGTACGGTTCCCTATACTTATTTCGGTGTATTTTATTTCTCATTCTTTGAGAAAGGTTCATAGCATCTTTTCGTCTGCTTTATTCATTATGCAGGATAGGTAGTTTTTTTCCAGAGTTCGTTCTTCCTTATGTGTCATATTCAAGTTGTAGCTTATTGGCGCATTGATGGCGTCATATGAGATCTTGGTCAGTGTTTGAGATGGCTTATTATCTGAGAAGCTTTTACTGGGCGAGACGAGGGTATTGGACCTGAAATCGGTGCGATCAGATTTATGTAAGGTATATTAAAGGGAAATTCCACTATTCAGTTCAGAATGAGGTAATGGTCCTTGTTAAGCGGGGGAACTTAGGGAGTTATTGATTTGACAGGTGGTTATGAGTTCCTGCTCATCTCCTTCTTCGTTGCAGTATTGTGAGGGTTAAGACCGGGCTTATATGTGTCATGAGGTATGCTACGGGCATCGGGTCAGTGATTTGCAGCTGTTGTGCTTGGAGGAGATTACCATGGGCAAATGAGTTATGTGGTGCATTGTGTGATGTCAGCATGGGTGCATGATCATGTGTGGGTTCAGCGTGTGGAGATTGGTACGGTGTTCGTACGTTAGAATCAGGTCTTGTAGAGAAATTCAGAAGTTTGAAATTGGTCCTGAGGCTTGTTGGCTAAAATAAAAGGGAGGATCTTCAGTCTGGCGCGAGCTAATGTGCTCACCTGGGTTGTGGTGGCACGGGTAGGTGCACAAGGTGTTGAACAGCGATTTTGGGGCAACTCCAGAGTAGCTCTAGGCACGTTCGAGGACGAACGTATGTTTCAGTCGGGGAGAATGTAACGACCCGACCGGTCATTTTGAGCTCTAGCGCGTTGTTCGGAGGTTTGATTCCTTGAGTAGCTTCACTTCATGTTTTATGACTTGTACGTGTGGTCGGGATTGAATTTCGGAAGATCAAAGTCGTTTCAGAAGGAAAATTCTCAATTCGGAAGCTTTAAGTTGGGAGAGTTGACCAAGTGTTTGTCTTTTGAGTAAACCACCTCATAATTGGGATTTGAAGGCTCCAATAGGTTCATATGATGATTTTGGATTTGGCGTATATTCGGGTTTGGTATCGGGTTGCCTGGGAGTATTTCACCGCTATTTATGGAAGGTTGGTATTTTGAAAGTTTAAAGATTTCTTAAGTTTTATTTGAAGTGAATTTATATGTTATCGATGTCCGTTTGGAGTTCCGAGCCTTGGAATAGGTATGTATCATGATTTGTGACTTGTGCGTAATGTTTGGCGTTATTCCAGAATGTTTAAGTATGAATCGGATGTGTTCGTCAAAGTTGGAATGTTGAAATTTAAAAGAAAGATTTTGGTCATCGATTCGTAGTTTGGATGTTGGTTGGTGTGATTTGAGGCCTCGAACAGGTTCGTGTCAGGTATTAGGATTTGTTGGTATGATTGGACAGGGTCCTATAGGACTCAGGCGTGATTCGAGGTGGTTTCGGACCAAGTTTGGTTGTTTTGGTATTGCTTGTGTTCTTCGTGATCGCGGGACTGCCTTCGCGATCGCAAAGTAGGCTGATGAAGGGCCCCTGTTTTTTCTCTTCATGAACACGAAGAGACTCACGCGAACGTGGAGAAGGACCTGGCCCTACTTCGCGAACGCGTAGGCTTCTCCGCGAACGCGAAGAAGGTTGGGATGGCTGTGTGGAAGAAGGCCTTGGAGAACGTGAGGCATGGAACGCGAACGCAAAGGGCAGGGTCCGCTGGGCATCGTGAACATGTTCAAGAGGTCGCGAACGCGATGAAGTTCAGGACCGGCCAGATTTGTTTTAAAGCGGTATTTGGGCCATTTTCTTTCATTTTCACTTGGTTGGGGCGATTTTTGGAGAGCTTCAAGGGGAGATTTTTGTCATCTACGGCAAGGTAAGTAATTACCACATAATATTAGTGAAATACATGGATCATATGTGGATTTAAACATGAAAAGTTGTGGAAATTATGAGATTTTAAGAGAAAAACCTAGAATTGATAATTTTGGATTTTGACCACGATTTTGAAAGTGGAATTAGGAATAAATCATATATTTGAGTTCTTGGGTAATGATTATCTTCAAGAATATTCGGAAACCATGCATGTGGGCCTGCGGTTGCCTTGTAAAGCAAAGTTGGAAACTTTTATAAATTGATTAATTATGATGTTGGAGTATATTTTTATTGGTTTTCATGATTGTTTGACTAGTTTCGGATTGATGAGCATTGGTTTGAAGTGCTAGAGAGGCGTTGGAGTTGGTTATGGAACTTCGGAGCGAGGTAAGTCTCCTGTCTAACCCTGTGAGGGGGAATTTACCCCGTAGGTGTTGTTCTTGTTATATGATACATGCTGTGGGAGTTGTGCACGTACGAGGTGACGAGTGTCGGTGCGTATGCTAGACTACCTGATTGTGTCTGGGTAGATTTAGGTTCACGCTATGCTTTAATTGTACCATTCGACATATCCTTGCCTATATAATTCCTTTATTTCGCGCTGCTAACTAAGACTAGGCTTGCGTATAGTGATAGACTAGCTATTGTAGAGATTTGACGAGCTACTTGATTAGCCACAGAATAGTTGTGTTTCCTCTATGAATTTTTCTCGCGTTGTGCGTTTTCACCGTAACGCTTCTTTAAATTTCATAACTCACATGTATATTCGTGAGTGGGGTCAAGGATCTGTTAAAGTATCATATTCTTATAGGATCGGGCTATTTGCCTCGGCAGTGTCATATTCTTATTAGATCAGGTCATTCGCCTCGGTAGTATGACAACACTAATATTATGGAAGCGGGCCATTCGCCTCGAACATACCAAGAGTTGTTACAAAGCCATCAAACCGCCATGTAACCTTACAATGTACATACCCGGAGGTGATCCCACGTCACCCTATTCCATAAAGGCCTGACAACACAACATAACTGAAGATCATTACTTCAACCTTAGCCCATAAACCATAGAATCTAATTTCCAACATCCAAAATTTCCTATAAGACCCGAATCTCGCATCTACACACTGCATAAGTTTGAACAAGCTGTATCAAGCCATAACCATAACCCAAGATGTAATCACGTGAAATACCGCATAACTCACGTACTTGTAGCAATAACTTTTGACCATAATAACTGCACAAAACAAACCCGGTATCGGAGATAAACCTCATATCAAACAAAACCTCGTTCTAAAACCTTCGCACACTGCCAATGATGAAAGAAACATGCAGAAACTCATAACCACTTTATCAGATCAACAAGCCTTGGAGTTCCCTCTCGTCTGACAAAATCTTAAGCCAAATCCTAACCCGTCTTCCGATATTATTCCTCCATACATACTGGAATCAAATCCAATAGTATCCATCCTAGATCCAATGACCTCATCTTATCACACAACCACTTTAGTGACATGCCACACCAATACAACCTAAAGCCACATCCCATGCAATCTGTGCACCAATAAGCAACAACACAAATGTAATCAATCATGGAAAATTACTCAAACGAGGGAACCATCCTGCAAGTTCAAAAAGTACCCCCACAACCGCAATGCTACATACCCATCATACATAGTAGAACCAAGACACACGAATCTAACACAAAGGACCATATCCCGACATAACCCAGTTGCAATGCGTGACCCCATCCAAACACTGGTCCATATGAAATACCTCAAGCCACAATGCTCAAAATCAACAACCACGCGTAATTCGACATCAAGTACCCAAGGAGCATGACCGTAACCACAGAGAAGCAAATAACACAATGCCACAATCTGATAGGACCATAACCAAGGTGCAATCAACCATTCCACACCCCAATCACCAAATCACATGAAGTCTGCTATAAGGCCCAAACAGAACCACACTGTGTGCATATAATCCAACAAATTACAATCCCTCGGAGCATAGAAGAGCATTACATAGAACACATCAGCTACTAATAAGAACAATTTTAACTGAATGACATATCTTTCTGCAATAACAGTGCCGAGTCCATTAATCCGACACGATGTAGGATACACATCCTCATTAGGCCTACCAATGAGCCCCCAAATCAACCTTGGTCATCCACAAATAGATAAATAATCCCTCTGAAAGTCCACAATGATCTAACCATAACGCATTCTACAATCCGGCTAGCTTTGGCCACTTCTTCATAGCACACAACCACGAAACAATCTACTTATGAGAATTCCCAGTTTCAAAATCCATAGAGCACATGAATCACCATAGTTGATCCCAATTCAAGCACTCGAATGTCTAACATATCTCTCATACATGATCATCCCATGAGGAATACTTCTATAATTCGTCCGTACCACAGAGCAAAATCTGAACATCGGTAGTCGATCAACCAGGCAAGTACCACAATACCAACGAAGCATACGTTGGTCGAAACACAGCGCGCCTTCTGAATGTACACTTTGCTTAGGCAATTCCAAGTAGTAATATCATTCATCTAATCATCTAAAACCGTCCATGTGCCTAAGAATTCATGACCTTCCCTTCAAAACTGAACCATGACCTTGCACATGCAAATCTTAATACCACACAACACACTGTATCCATCATGCCATGATAAGAAAAGTACAAGAGTCTCATAATCAACTCTGAGTCACTAGCAGAATACATACCCGATCAGTCAGAAACTTGCCACTTGATCCCATCCAGGAGAAAATCACAATACGCAACATGCTCCTCACGCCGATAGGAAATATCCGTCTCAAACCATGGTAGAAACCATCGAGAACTTTTCGAAACACATTTTCACATAACCAAACCATCATAATTGAATCTCTCTAACTCAACCAAGCCACGCAGGTCGACAAACCCAAGATTATTGCCACAAAACACCTATGGAGACTCACCACATCATAAGTACCCAAAGAACCGATCATATCCATTACCGTTTTGATCCAAGCTACTACCAAGTTGTCTTATTTCTCCGAGTTCCTTCCGAATTACCCTCAAGTTGACACTTCCCCTTGCTAGAACACCACGATCCTCAACTAAAACTCACCACACGAGACCCTAACATAAAACCACACCTCCCTAAGGCCCATAAGCCGTTGTATTCCCTCTTACCACCCCAAAGTACCACAATTAAGACACCCACTATGAAGAGACCTCATGTGAACCTAAAACTGTTCCCTTCACCTTCTTGATACTGAAATGCATAATCCATAGTGATACAGAAATACCGTGAGTCTCAACACCATCCAATGCAGTTCCCAGATCTTGTCATATACAAATCCGAATAAATTCTCAATTGTTACATATAAATCTTGAATCCATTAGAACCTTCTCAAGAGTCACCTACTCTGCTCAAATCTCAATTACACCACCCAAACGGGCCGAACGACATGTGCCCCATTAGCACAATAATACCTAAAGAAGTAATCCACACCTCTAAGTAACCCAGTAAAACTCCATGCGCACTACATCCATCACGGATAACCATTCAAATCATTCCATGATTTCCATTTACCCATAAAGTATAATACACCATGCACCTAGAAATTTCCTTTCTTAAGTCATCCTCCAAACCACTCTCTGCAAGTCATAATCAATCCACAAGTATGCCTCAGACCGAAACCAATACATCATGTAACCATGCAATCAAATTGTAGATTGTAGACTCCCTCACTTGGCTCAAAGCCGTGGAATAAAACATCTGATAACTTACAATAACCATACCCCATTACTGCCATAATGCCGCAATGAGATTCAACTAAATCCTTCATAATCTCGTGTAACACAAACCATCTAATATCTCAAATCATCTGCAATTCTCGCATTCATCCTCGTGACGGTCAGGTCAACTTTCTCAACTAATCTGAACTCAAATTGCAACAACTATACCCACTGGTAGAAAAGAAAGCCTCGACACATCATCATAAGGATTACACATCCGTAGATTACCGTGCAGGTGATAACCCACTGACTTAGCCTAAAACTGACATCTCTCTATCCTCTTTCACAGCCACAGCTTCTACATAATCTCTTAACCTTCCTGAGTCTGAACTCATCAACAAGACATGAAAATCTACTTCGTTCCTCAATAAAACAACATGAAAGACCCGCTAACACACTCATAACTCGAGAGTATACGTCATATAAAGAGAGGAATCAAGCACCCAATAGTCCTTTTTGCATCTTAAGCAAACGCCTCTGGTCACATTCAAACCATCTGAACACATGTTGGAATCACATCATATTTGATCATATAGCCATCCAACCACTCACCGAGCCATAAATTCCACTCATAGGGACACTACGGGAATTTAAAAGCATATACTCACATAAATGAAATCCTCGTGCTCAAGCTACCATCAAAATCAAGCCTCAAGTTCTCTACACTGGCCCATCATCAGCACACAGAAATCATATCTCGCACATCATCCATGGAATCATAAGCCGTCGATGCACCGCTAATACTAAGTGCTCACATGCGCATACGAGTACGTGGAAGGAATTCAAGGAGTTATGCTTCAAGCTGAATCAATGTCGTACGATAAGGAAAAAAAGATGGGAAGTTTATCCAAAATGCCCTGTAGCTTCTCGAAGATATGTATGGACGTCATCATACAGATACACAAGACTCTGCTAGACACTTGCTCATGACTCTTAGAACCTATGAACCTAGAGCTCTGATACCAATTTGTCATGACCCGAAATCGAACTAGTCATGATGGCACCTAACCCAACCCGCTAGGTAAGCCAATTAACAATTATCCAATTTAATGAGATTTATTGAGACAAATGAATGATAAAATAACTGAACCTTTATACATTTCCCAAGGACTGGTAGTACAAATCATGAGCTTCAGGTTTAGAATTTACAAAGCTGATATGAAATAAAGCACATCATTTGTTTTGAAATATACATGAATAGATTATAATTCAAAAGCTACCAAGATCAAGAGGCAGTTATGACCGGAATGCAGGTACATCTTCAAATCCAACTCCCGTCATGCACGATAATATCAACATCCAATATCTGCATGCAAGGAGCAGAAGTGTAGTATGAGTACAACCGACCCCATATACTCAATAAGTAACAAACCTAACCTTAGGTTTAAAGTAGTGACGAGCTGGAACAAAGGTCGGAGTCCAACACCAATAGCCAATAGCAGTTCATAACAACATAATAAAATTGATAAAAGAAGTAACTCAGTGATATATTACTTAGCTCATTCACAGTTCCGGAAAATAGGCATGCTTTTCAAATATATCACTGAAAACCCAAATCTTTTACTGAAATCACCAAAATATGAGTAAGTTTGTAAAACTGTGATTTTTCCCAAAACTTTCAACAGGTAAATGTTTTATTTTCAAATAGCATGAGGAAAATACATTTTTATTCCTACATGTCAATGTGTATGTGAAGTCATGAATGACACAATATTGTACAACATGAGGAAAATGCATCTCTATGCCTGTATATCAAGTGTGTATGTCGAATGCAATACAACTAACTGGTAAAACCATATGCATACTCTCAAAGTATTCATTCACTCAGTGCTCCCAGTCACTCAGCCCTCCCAGTCACTCAGCCCTCCCAATCACTCAGTCCTCACAGTCACCCAATCCTCCCAATCACTCGGCACTCGCGCCTGGCACTCGCACTCAGTAGGTACATGCGCTCACTGTGGGTGTGCAGACTCTGGAGGGGCAAATCCAGCCCAAGTGCTATAATAATCAAATCATGGCTTGAATCAATAATACCTGCTACGGCATGCAACCCGATCCCATCATAAATCAACAATACCCGTTACGACTTACAGTTCGATCCCATCAATATCCTCACCATCAGGCCCTCGGCCTCACTCAGTCATCAATCTCTCCAGTCTCTCGGGCTCACAATGTCATGAAGATCAGCCAAAAATGATGATGTTATGTATCAATAAATGTTAACTGAGACTAGGATATGATATGCAAATGAATGCGTATGACTGAGTATGTAATTGCAATGTAAGCAAATAACTCAACAATAGAAATGACCTCAGTGGGTCCCAACAAGATAAGCATATAACCCAGACATGGTTTCTAACATGTATCACAACTCAATTACTCTAGCACGTAGAGATTTCATAGATACAAATAAGATTAGGTAACTACACAGTACCATAGAAATAACCGTGTCACAATTCACACAGTGCATGCCCACACGCCTCTCACCTAGCATGTGCGTCACCTCAGCACCAAACATATATCACATATATTCAGGGGTTAATACCCTCAACACCTAATTTAAAAGTGTTACTTACCTCGAACAAGCCAAATCCAATACCGAGCAAGCCAAACGATATTCCAAAAATGCCATCACGCGCGTACCGACCATCGAACGACTTGAAACTAGCCAAAAGTAACTCAAATACATCAAATAATGCCTAAGGAAACAATTCCAAATGATAAATGTCGAATCTTTAATCAAAAGCTCAAAGTTAACTCAAAAGTCAAACCCGGGCACGCACCTCGAAACCCAACAAAACTTACAAAATCCAACAACCCATTCAATTACAAGTTCTACCATACTAGTTTCACTCAAATCCGAATCGCTGTTCAAAACTCAAAAATTCACTCTATGAAACTTTAGAAACAATCCCCCAATTTCTCTCATGAAATCCTCAATTAAATGCCCAAACGAAGATATATTCATGAAATAAAACTAAAACCGAGTAGAGAACACTTACCTGAATCCATGTGATGAAAATCGTCTCCAAAATCACTTCAATCCGAGCTCCATAGCTCCAAATATGATAGAATGACTCTAACCCTCGAAATGGAAATTAATAGTATGCCTAGTTATTACACTTCGCGAACGCGGACAATCCCACGTGTTCGCATAGAACAAATCCTACTAGCTGAAACTTCCTCTTTCGCGATTGCACCATCATAGTCGCGAACGCGGTGATCTTTCTCCTAGAGCTACGCGATCGTATTCAACACTTCGCGACCATGAAGAACAAATTCCTGACATCTTCTGGCCTTCCTTCCTTCTACGCGAACGTGTTGCTAGACTCGCGAACGCGCTGAACATTTGCCTCAACCTTCGCGAATGCATCTGAGGACTCGTGAACGCGATGAACAACTTTTCCCCAGCCATCAAACAACTCTACGTGATCGCAATTAACTTGCGATTGCGAACAAGGAAACCAGATGCTCAGCAGAACCAGCAATGCCAAAATGAAGGAAAGTGATCCAAATTTGATCTGAAACATGCCCGGGACCCTCGGGACCACGTCCCGAACATTCCAACAAATCCAATAACATAACACGAACCTACTCGAGGCCTCAAATCATGCATAACAACATCAAAATGACGAATCGCATTTTGTATCAAACTTAATGAACTTTGAACTATCAACTTCCAAAACTCACGCCGAAACATATCAAATCAACTCGGAATGAACTCAAATTTTGCTCACAAGTCCCAAATGACATAAAAATAAGACTGATGCTTATCTATGACAAATTGAAACCATTCTTGTAATGACACCATCTGGTGCAGCGACCTCAGCCATACCACGAAAATCATATCAACGAGCCGGGCCTCCCCCTCTAGGGCACCCTCTACCTGCCTGTCCTCTACCCCTAACTGGTTGTGCACGTGGAGTATAAAATGGAATGGAACCCATAGCCTGAGTGCTCTGATGATATCCACCTCTTCCGAGTCCGAGACAATCTCTCATGATGTGCATGGTATCACCACACTCATAACAACCCCTATACGGGCGTGACTGCTAGTACTGAGTTTGTGCCGGATAACTGGAATAACCGTTGTAGGAATCCCGTGAAAGTGGCAAACTAAAAGATGACTGCCTCATATGAGTACCCTGACCAACTGGAGCACCACAAGCAATCTGAAATGCAAACTGGACTGGCCAACTACCCGAGCCTCCACCATGATGGGTCATAGTTGAAGAGTAAAATCCACTAAATCATCCAGAATGTCGAGACCTCTTGGTCTTCTTATCCTCCCTCTCCTCACCCCGAATACGCTCTAACCTCCTAGCAATCTTCATAACCTACTGAAATGGAGTATCAGTCTCTTAAATCCTAAGCCATGCTGAATCTAAGACCATAGTTGAGCCCCTCAATAAATCTGCGGACTTGCTCTTTGACTGTAGAAACCAAAGTAAGTGCATGACGGGCTAACTCATTGAACTTGATGGCATACTCCTACACCGTCATGGTTCCCTGATGCAGCTACTCAAACTCTATACGCCATGCATCCCGGTGGGTCTGGGGAATAAACTCCCTTAATAACATCTTTGTAAACTGAGTCCAAGTAAGTGGTGATGCATCAGCTGGTCTACCCTCCTCATAAACCTACCACCACTGATATGCCGCTCCCGGTAGTTGAAATGTAGTAAAAGAAACTCCTCTCACCTCCGCAATACCTATGGTGTGGATATATAGTGACATTTATCTAGAAAATCCTGCACATCCTTGGTAGATGTGCCACTAAAAGTAGGTGGACTATACCTCTTGGACCTCTCAAGCCTCTTCTTCTCCTCCTTTGATGCCCTGGGCCTGACCTTAGGCTGAACTGGAATAACAAGCTATACCAGCACTACACCCGGAACCTGACCAATGTGATCCCTCTGCTCTAGAGTACGGGCAATGAGAGTTTGAGCTCCTCCCCCAATCTATGAAGTGGCTGGTGCAATAGAGATCAATCCCGCCTGAGCCAATGTACCAAACATGCTCAAGAACTGCGCTAAAGTCTCTTGAAGTTTGGGGGTAACAATAGGAGCCTCTGGTACCTGTCCCCCAACTGGAGCTACTAGCGGCTCCTCAACTACTTCTTTGGCTGGTGCTCTAGCTGTGGTACGTGCCCCTCATCGGCCTCTACCTCGGCCCCGGCCTCTTGCGACTCTAGCAGGGGGCGCGAGTGTCTGCACAGCTGATCTAGTAGCACATGTCCTCACCATCTGTGAGAGAATAGAGATACAAAGGCTCAAACTTCAAAATTAACAAATCCGCACAACAATAATAAAAAAAGTGGAGTTTCCTAATAGTTTTGTAGCCTCTCGAATATAAGTACAGGCGTCTCCGTACTGATGTGCAAGACTCTGCTATACTTGCTCGTGACTCGTATAACCTATGAACCTAGAGCTCTGATACCAACTTGTCACGACCCAAAATCTCACAATAGGTGTCATGATGACACCTAGTCTCTAAGACTAGGTAAGCTAATTACTTGCTACAATTAAGCCAGTTTAACAATGATAATGTTAAAACAGAGCTTAATATGAATACCGAAACAAAAGCAAAATAAGCCTATGTGGCCATAATCATCATAACCTCCCAAGACTAGGTAATACAGACTTACGAACCCATCTGAATACATAGAAAGATCTCAAATATCAAAATAAAACAATGTTCAAATAACAAGCTGATAGTACAGTGAAAGGAAAGAACTACAAGGGACTACGATGACCAAGCAACTCTACCTTGAATACTCGCGATCAATAAGCTAACCCTGCCTGAGTCTAATATCTCCAATACCTGGATCTGCACAAAAATATATAGAAGTGTAGTATGAATATACTACGGTTGGTACCCAGTAAGTATCAAGACTAACCTCGATGGAGTAGTAACGAGGTGCAAGTTAAGACACCTACTAGACAAATTAACTTGTGCATTATAGAAGTATACAACTAATAATGAAAGCAGGAATCAGTAAATGGCAACAAGGATCAACATATGATATAAACAGTAAAGTAATAAGAACACAGTGAAAGTACCATTGAAATCAAATAAGGGAAAACCAATAACAATCAATTAATCAAGTCGTTCTAACACAAGTTATGCAATGAAAATTTCTCTGAGATACCTCATCTCATAATCACAAGTCATGAGTCTCAACCCACAAATCATATGCTCACGGCACGTAGTGCCCACATTTCTAATCACAACCGCACAGACAACTTAGGTGCCAATATCTCAATCCGCTCGACATGATCACATGCTCACAATCACAATCCGCCCGACGTGGTCACGGGCTCACTATTACAATCTTCCTTCATGGTCATATGATCAATATCACATGAATGCAGATAATATAAGAATACATAGGCATGATCAATAAATGTTACGCTTCGTACTCCTGAAGTAGTATAAGTGGCATGCAATGGTGTATGCTTGTGCGAGTGTACTATTACAGCCCAAGTCATAAGTAATATCAAAGACATCGAGTAGCTCATTGAAAGCAACATAACAAGTCACGTGTATAACATACACGAGTAGAATCACACTAACATACGAATATCGTCAACATAATACCCCCAGGCCATCACACATCATCCCTGGTATTTCCACCCTTATCTCTCGAATAGCCACCCGTATCATTCTGCCCTTACAATATCATTAGCTGCATGTCTCACTCTGATAGCCACCCGTATCACTATCCATAATATCCACCCTTATTGCTCTGCCCGGAAAATAAGACAATATCTACCCGTATTACTCCGCACAATCGACGACAACGGGACGCCACCCTTATGCCCCGCATAACAACAATAGTGAAATGCCACCCTTATGTTCCGCATAACGACAACCAATCCACACAATAATTTACATGTGCTAACTTCACGACAACAAGACTTATCAACTAGTACCTCAAGTGCCCATAGGCCACGACCTTTCCAAAAAAAACCAACAGTATCAGTATTTTCACAACAAATAGTCCACAGCTCAACATAATGTGTATAGAATCTCAATAACAACAAAATGAATGGGAAAGTAAATCAACAATGAAAAACACCCCCTCTAAACATAACTTCAATTAAAGTAGATTAATGACTTTCAGTAACTTCAACTTCAATTAGTTGCTTAAGGATAACTTGATAATGAAGATATTTCCAGGAAATGGCAAACATCGGATTCTAGTGTATGAAATAGGCTAACAATGAAAGAGATGGCATGAACTAGCAACTACGTCTAAATGCATGAGAACAACTCGACGACAAAAAGATGTCATGTAACAACAATATCAATTAAGAGTAACACAACAATAAAGAAAGTCACATAATGTTAAAAGAGGTAACAACTTCAAATTATGCATATAAGAATAAACTTGACAAGTAAAGGATGTGACATGTAACAACAACTTCAAATAAAGCATGTGAAAGTAAACATGACAAATAAAAGGATATAACATGCGCTAACAATTTTAAATAAATACATGAAAGAAGCCTAAGAGTCTAAACCGATAAATTTCCACATATAAGCCTGAGTACGCACTCGTCACCTCGCGTACACGGCTTTCACATAACACAAATAGCACAAACAACTCCAATCCTAAGGGGTAGTTCCCCCACACAAAGTTAGGAAAGATACTTGACTCAAAAAAGTTAAATCGATACTCTAAAATGACCTTCTCATGTGAAACAACTTCGAGACGGCACAACTCTAGCCAAAATAATTTAATATCTTAAATAAAAAGCATAGGAAATAATTTTGGATAATAAAAAGTTGATCTTTAATGAAAACTAAAAGGTCAGCCAAAAATGTTAACACCGAGCTCGCACCTTGGAGCCAGATAAAACCACAAATTCTAATAAATCATTCAATTATGAGTTCAGCCATACTAATTTCATCCAATTCTGACTCCAAATCGATGTTCAAAACCCAATTATTCTCTTTAGAAAAGTTTATGATAAAAAACCCCAATTCTCCAATTAAAACATGGATTAATTCACAAATGAACTACTGGAATTAAGTTAAAATATAGAAAGTGATACCAGATACTTACCCCCATGAAAATACGAGAAGAACACCACAAATATCACCTTAACCGGAGCTCTAGAACTCAAGTTATGCTTAAAATACCAAAAGAACACAGTCTATTTTTTTATACACAAGCATTTCCGCTTTTGCGCCTAAAAAGCCACACCTACGCATTTTCGGGTGTAGTTTGTGCTTTTGTCGACCATTTTTCGCACATGCGGGGTCGCAGATACGGACCCAAACCTAAACATATCCGAAACTCACCCAGCCCCTCGGGACCCCATCTGAACATACCAATAATTACCAAAACATAATACCGAGCTATTTGAGGCCTTAAATCCCACATAACATCAAAACCACGAATCATCGATCAAGATCAATCTCTTATGTTCATAAACTTCAAACTTCGAACCAAGCATCCGATTCAAGACTAACCAATCTAGAATGAACCCAAATTTTACATACAAGTTCCTAATGACATATCGAACCTATTCCAACTCTTAGAACAATAATTCGAACCCGATAACATCGAAGTCAACTCCAGTCAAACCTATGAACTTTTCAAACCTTCAAATTGTCAATTTTCGCCAAATAGTGTTGAAACCTTCTAGAAATATCCAAATGCAAATCCAAGAATATGCCCAAGTCTAAAATCACAATACGAAGCTACTGGAGTCATCAAAATACCATTCCGGAGTCGTCTACACAAAAGTCAACTCTTACCACTTAAGCTTCTAAAATAAGAATCATCCTTCCAAATCAATCGCGAATCATGTGAAAACCAGAACCGGCCACACACGCAAGTCATGATATACAATATGAAGTTGCTCGAGACTTTAAACCACCGAATGGAATGCTAATTCTCAAAACGACCGATAGGGTCATTACAGAATCGGTTGCTTGTGGTCCATTATCTAAAATTTATTGCTTTCACCTTGAAAATTATTGTTTGGGTTAAAAGGTTTTATAAACTTATTGAAAAGAAGGATGTAGATTAGAAAAAGTTTGAATTAACTGATCAGGGTATTATTGAGATTAGTGTGTTAAAGTGATGATGTAACGATCTGACCGGTCGTTTTGAGCACTAACATTTGTTTAGTTATTTGGAGTCTCGATTAGCTTTGTATGATGCATTATGACTTGTGTGTATCGTTGTTTTGGTTTTCAGGTGATTCAGAGTTTGATATGGAAGAATGAATTTCATGTTTGAAGCTTTAAGTTGGAAGAGTTGATAGAGTTTGACTTTTAGTATGGATTGGAGTTTGGATGGCTGTGATAGGTCCGGATGGTGATTTTGGCCACGGGCGTATGCCCGGATTTGCATTTGAATATTCCTAGAAGGTTTCGGCGCTAATTGGCGAAAGTTGGAAATTTGAAGTTTTGGAAAGTTCATAAGTTTGACCGAGAGTTGACTTCGAGGATATCGGATTTGGATTGTTGTTTCAAGAATTGGAATAGCTTCGTTTATACGGTTTTAATTATTGGTGTGAGTTCTCCTATCTTGCTTCATATATGGGTGAGTTTCATGATTCTTATACTCTACTTATATGTTTACCTCTGTTGAGAGATTCTATTGTGGTAGCCCGTGTCTACCATTTTGTTTTGTTCACTATTGAGAGCTATGACACTAGAAGGGACTTTCTGATACTCATTACGGTAGGTTTTGATGTGATTTCTGAATGGTTTGGTTATGATTTGTGATTTAGGTGCTCTACTGGTATGGGAAGTTCGTTACATGTTGTGAATTTGTTCGCGGAATTGAGTTAGTGAAAGCTATTAGTTGGTGTGATGTGTATTCTACTTGTGATCCAGAGTTGAGAATAGGATCCTCACGTTTTCATGTGGTTTGATATGTTTGAACCGGGATACGTGCCGAGATTAAGATGGGATCCTTGTGATTAGTTCATATGATTTTATTCTCCCTTGTGGATGGATCCGTAATATGGTACTGATAGGGAGTTGTACCTTTCGGACGTGTTTAATAGTTTTCTCATGTGTTTCTCTTTCCATATTCAGCCATATTCGTGCTATGCTTACTGGATTTAGCTTACGAGGTTTGTGCTCAGGTGGCATTGTATGTGGCTTGTTGATTTGGGTGAATGGTTATGGGATCTTCATGTTTGTTGTAACATCATCAGTGATGTGAAGGTTTGGAATAGGGTCCTAGCTGTAATGAGATTATTTACCGGTGTTGGATTTGGTTATGGGCAGCTATCGTGGTCAGAGTTATTATTATGGTCACATTTGGTTATGGGCAGCTGGTTGAGGTTGATACAATGTGTATATGTGGGAATCGGGTCTTCGGGGAATGATTGGATGGTGAAAATTTTGGTTCTAAGGCTTATCGTTATGGGTAGAAGGAATAATCTTCAGTTGAGATGGTATTGTCAGGATTATATGGATTGGGGTGACGTTGGATCACCATCGATATATGTATGGTGAGTTCATTTAGTTATTTCGTGGCTTCAAAACGGTTCTTGGCACGTTCGAGGACGAACATTTGATAAAGAGGGGAGAATGTAATGACCCAACTGGGCGTTTTGAGAATTAACATTTTGTTCGGTCTCTTAAGCTCTCGAGAAGCTTTGTATTGTGTATCATAACTTGTGTGTGTGGCCGTGTTCAATTTTTGGATGATTCGAGATTGATTTGGAAGGATGATTCTTATTTTAGAAGCTTAAGTGGCAAGAGTTGACCGGAATTTGACTTTTATCTAGACGACTTTGGAATGAAGTTTTGATGATTCCAATAGCTTCGTATGGTGATTTTGTACTTGGGCATATGCCCGGATTTTCATTTAGATGTTTCTAGAAGGTTTCAACACTATTTGATAAAAGTTGGCAATTTGAAGGTTTGGAAAGTTCATAGGTTTGACCGGGAGTTGATTTTGATGTTTTGGGTTCGGATTACTTTTTTTAGAGTTGTAATATGTTCGATATGTCATTTGGAACTTGTATGCAAAATTTGGATTCATTCCGAATTGGTTAGGCTTGAATCGGACGCTTGGTTCGAAGTTTGAAGTTTATAAACTTAAGAGATTGATCTTGATCGATGATTCATTATTTTGATGTTGTTATGTGGGATTTAAGGCCTCGAGTAGGTCCGTATAATATTTTGGTACTTACTGGTATGTTCGGGCGGGGTCCCGAGGGGCTCAGGTGAGTATCGGATAGGTTTGGGTTGTGTTGCGCTCGTTTTTTATGTTTCGATGTCGTTTCTTCAAACATAAATTGTACCACATTAAGCAAATGAGCTATAATCTTTTATTTTGATTGAAGCATTAGATCCCTATTGTAATTACGGAGCTATATCAAAATAAATCATCGAATTTGGACATCGTATGAGGGAGTTATGCTCATCACAGGAGAAGAGAGTTGGTTCTAGTAGGGGTATTCGTCGGTGGGTAGGGTACGATATTTAGACATTTCGGTTCGATATTTTTGTTTTTGATTTCTTAAAATGCTATACCATTACCATACCTAATTAAATTCGATATGGTTTAGTTTTTCTCCTTTCGGATTCGGTTTATTCGGTTCGGTAACTTCGGTTTATTCGGTTTCAATATTAACTAGTGCATAGAGTCATAGATTATAATATTCTTAATTAAAGATCTCAAAAGTACAAAACTAAAAATGTTTGTTAACAAAAGTTTTTTCCAAAACCAGCAAATATCAACCCAACAAGAGAAAATTTTACATAAAGGAAAAAATTTGATCAATAGAAATGTCTTGTTACTTGCTTAGAGTTAATTGATGAATTTGGAGAATAAAGGAAAGTAGAATTTTTGTTTTTTTATATTTCAAAATACCAAATACCAAACCTAATACCAATTTTTTTTTAAAACTTAAACCAAATACCATACCGAAGACCAAAATATCAAATACCAAATACCAAAATTTTCGGTTTTGGTACGGTAATTCGGTATTTACCAAATTATGCACAACCCTAGGTGCTGGTGCTTTGCAGATGCGATGCGACCTCGCAAGTGCGAAAAATGGTCCGCAAAAGTGAAAATGACAGCGGAAACGCCTGTGTATAAAAAATTCAGACTGCGTTCTTTTGGTATTTTGAGCATATCTTGAGTTCTAGAGCTCTGATTGAGGTGATTTTGGTGGCGTTCTTCTCGTAGTTTCATGTGGGTCAGTATATAATTTCAAATTTGTATTTTAACATGATTCCAGTAGTTTATTTGTGAATTAATCCATATTTTGATTGGAGAATTGGGGGTTTTTTTATCAAAAACTTTTCTAAAGAGAATAGTTGGGTTTTGAATATTGATTAAGAGCGAGAATCAAATGAAATTAGTATGGTTGGACTCGTAATTGAATGTGTTGTCGGAATTTATAAATTTTATCGAGTTCCAAGGTGCGAGCCCGGGGTTTACCTTTTAGTTTTCATTAAAGATCGAAGCTTTATTATCCAAAATTATTTCTATGGTTTTTATTTATGATATTAAGTTATTTTGGCTAGATTTAAGCCGTCCGCAGGTTGTTTCATAGGAGAAGGTCATTTTAAAGTATCAGTTTAGCTTCTTTGAGGTAAGTATCTTGACTAACTTTGTTTGGAGGAACTACCCCTTAGGATTGGAGTTGTTTTTGCTATTTGTGTTACGTGAAAGTCGTGTACGCGAGGTGACGAGTGCGTACTCGAGTTTATATGCAGAAATTGAATGATTTATACTCTTAGGCTTCTTTCATGTATTTATTTGAAATTTTTAGCGCATGTTATATCATTTTATTTGTCATGTTTACTTTCACATGCTTTATTTGAAGCTGTTGTTACATGTCATATCCTTTACTTGTCACGTTTACTCTTATATGCTTTATTTGAAGTTGTTACCTCTTTTATCATTATGTGATTTCCTTTATTGTTGGGTTACTCTTAATTGAAATTGTTATTACATGATATCCGTTTGTTGCCGAGTTATTCTCATGCATTTAGAAGTAGTTGCTAGTTCGTGCCATCTCATTCATTGTTAGCCTATTTCATACACTAGGATCCAAAGTTTGCCATTCTTGGAAATACCTTCATTATCAAGTTATCGTTAAGCAATTAATTGAAGTTGAAGTTACTGAAAGTCATTAATCTACTTTAATTGAAGTTATGCTTAAAAGGGGGTGTTGTTCATTGTTGAGCTAATTTCCCATTTATTTTGTTGTTATTGAGATTCTAGACACATTGTGTTGAGTTGTGGGCTATTTGTTGTGAAAATACTGATATTGTTAGTTCTTTTGGAAAGGTTGTGGCATATGGGCGCTTGTGGTATGAGTTGATATGTCCTGTGGTTGTGATGTTAACACATGTAAATTGTTGTGTAGATTGGTTGTCGTTATGCAGAGCATAAGGGTGGATTTCATTGTTGTTGTTATGCGGGGAATAAGGGTGGCATTCCACTATTGTCGATCGTGCGGAGTGATACGGGTGGCTATTGTGTTATTGTCCGGGCAGAGTGATAAGGGTGGCTATTATGCGGAATGATACGAGTGGCTATCAGAGTGATACGGGTGGTTATCAGAGTGATACGGGTGCCTAATGATATTGTCAATGTGGAGTGATATGGGTGGCTATCGGAGAGATCAGGGTGGTAATGTCAGGGATGATGTGTGATGGCCTAGGGGTATTATGTTTAACCTTAGGCACAATCAAAAAGATGTTATAAATACCTTGGAAAGAAGCTACAACTCGAAACCCCATCTCAACTTAGCTCACAATAGCCCTCAATCACACCACAACATCATAGAAGCATTCTCTTGTAGTCTTTAACACTTTTGATGATGATTTAAGTTGATTTCCCTTGAGTTTGGTTCTTGGATCTTGGAGATATGTTAGATAGGGTTTTGGAGAGATTTTTGGAAAAATGTTGGGTGAGAAATGACCTGAAATGAGGCTAAAACATCTTTTAAAAGAAGTTAGGTCGGTGGCTGTCTCAAGTGGGTTCGAAGCCGAGCTGTTTGCGCAGTCTCACAAAAATGCAAATATCTCTTTACTCTGATGTTGTATCGACAAATGGGTTAATGAATTGAAAACTAGACTCGTAGATATTCAATTTGGTGTGTAGATTACCCGGTAATTCCAAGTAAATTGGGATAAAAGCTTAGTAACATTTGACCTAAATTTTAAGTAAAATTATGAACGTAAGTTGCGACAAATTTTGTCGACTTTTGTTTCATAACTCGTTTGACTTCTAGACGTATGATACGGATATTATATTATTCAAATACCTTAAAACAGGACCTCCTTAGCATATTAAGAACCTCTAGTTTTTCTCTAAAATACGGGTTATAACATCCTTGATTCGTTTAACTTCCAATACTTGTTAACCACTCTAGAGGATTAACTTCTTATCATCTCAAAGGTAATCTCTTCTCAAATTTACGTCGACTAACTTACGGCGTGATTTAACGAACACGAATATGGATCGTAAAACCCTCCTCCCCTTAAGAACATTCGTCCTCGAATGTAAGGGTTTATGGGGAGTCTAACTCATCGTGGATTTTGACGGAAATTTTCGGCCGAATTTTCCCTATAAAATGTACACTAGCCAAACTTGCAAGTAGGAGTGTCAATGGATATTTAAAAACCGACTAAACCTACCGAACCGTATAGTACCAAACCGATTTTTAGATTTTTTTTTAATAAAACCATAGGTTCTTATATAAATTTATAACTGTACCAATAAATAGGGTAGGTTTTTAATTTTATGAAAATAAATCAAAATAATACCTAACCGTATCGAATAAATTTATATGTAAAAAATATATTATATATTAAGTATTAAAATAAAATAGCATTAAATTTTTCCTTGGGCCTTGGAATAATGAAAACAGTCATAAGCCAACAAGTAATTAAACTCAAAATCTTAATTCCCAATCCTATTATGCTATACCTATTTAAACTAAATTATTTCCAGCATATTCACTAGCAAGGCACAAGGTATTCTAGCGATTATGAGTAGCAAACTATAATATATTAAATATGTTTCCTTTCGAATGATTTAGATTTATCTTTTTTAATATTTAATCTTCTATAGACTTTAATCTTTAGTCCTAGCTTGGTTAATATCTTTCCACTCGTGTGATTTATATTTTTTTTTGTCTTTGCTTAGTTTCTTTTACGCTGAAGTAAAACAGTTGATAGATCTATACTCTGGCGATCTTTCATGTCTGCTAAGTCATATAAAAGTACGTAAGTTTTTATATTCTACTTTTACTAGTGACATTTACATGATTTTTAAAAATTATCAAAAATTAATCGAACCGTACCGATATCGAAGAGAAACCGACATGATTGGGACGGTTTCAAAAAGTTTAATTTTGGTTATACATAATAGAATAACCAAAATATTGGTATTGTACAAATTTTATAAAATAACTGACCGAACCGAACCATTGACTCCCCTACTTGCAAGCAGTTAAACCAAACCTATGACCTCACAAGGCTATACAAAGCATTATGGATATGTACATTAACTGCATATCACCATTTTGTATTAATCAAGAGTACTCTCAAGCTATTGTTTACCTCATAGAGCCGTTTCAGCTTCCATTGCGTCATGCGTTCCCCGGCATCCTCGTTATAATCAATCTAGAATAGGTAAGGGTATTTATACTTTATCTCCTTTTCTGCTTCCCATGTCATTCCTTATGTATTTTAGTTCCTCCACAATACTTTGAAGGAAGCTACATTCTTTCTTCTTAGCTTGCAGACTTGTCAATCTAATATAACCACTGGCACTTCTTCATATGATTGATCCTCCGTAACTTGTACATCTTTGATAGGGACGACCCAAGAAGGGTCTCCAATATATTTCCTCAACACATATACATGGAATACCAGGTGGACAAATTCCAATTCAGATGGCAATTCTAACTCAAAAGCCACCTATCCAATTCGTCGAAGAATCTTGTACGGCCCGATATACCGCAGACTTACCTTACCCTTCTTCCCAAAAATCATAACACCCTTCATCGGTGAGATCCTCAGGAAAACTTAATCACCAACCTCAAACTCCAGATCACGATGTCCGACATCGAAATAAGACTTTTGCTTGATTTGCACTGTCCTCAGTCGTTCTTGTATCACTTTCACCTTCTCAATGGCTTGGTGAATCAAATCTAGCACATATAATTCTGTTTAGCCGACTTTGAACCATCCAACTGGTGATCTACATCTCCTCCAGTACAACGCCTCGTACGTGGCCATTTTAATACTGGAATGGTAACTATTATTGTAGGTGAATTCTATGAGTGGCAGATGGTCATCCCAATTGCCCTTGAAATCTAGAACATATGCTCGTAACATAGCTTCGAGTGTTTGAATGGTACGTTAAGCCTGCCCGTCAGTTTGAGGATGGAATGCAGTGTTGAGATTCATTTGTGTGCTTGAACCCTTATGAAACAACCTCCAAAAGTTAGTCGTAAATTGAGCTCCTTGGTCTGATATAATATATCCCAGCACACCATGAAGCCTAATAATCTCCTTGATATACAGCCTCGCATAATCTTCAGCTGTGTAAGTTGCCTTAACTAGTAGAAAAAGGGCAGATTTTGTAAGTCGATCAACTATCACTCAGATGGATTCAAACTTATGATAAGAGCGAGGTAATCCAATAATGAAGTCCATATTGATTACCTCCCATTTCTAGGTCAGAATCTTTATATTTTAAATCAACCCACCAGGTTTCTGATGCTCGATCTTTACTTGTTGACAATTAGGACACTAGGCTACAAATTTTCCAATGGCCTTCTTCATGTTGTCCCACCAATACAGCCCCTTAACGTCATGATACATCTTTGTCGAGCCGGAATGGATGGAATATCGGGACTGATGAATCTCAATCATAATCTTCTCTCACAGCCCTGCCACATTAGGCACATATAATTGGTCCTGATATCTCAATTCCCCATCTTCTCCAATCTCAAAATCTTATGCTGCTGAGTTCCCTCTCCCAATCGTACTATGGTAGGATCTTCATATTTTCGTGCTTTTACCTCGGCCACCAAACACTATTCTGTTGTATTCTGTAAAGTAACACCTCCGTCATTAGAGACTAACAATCTGATTCTCGCGCCATCACGGTCCCGTCGGTGGGAAATTTCAGGTCGTGACAGTTGGTATCAGAGCCCTAGGTTTCCTAGGTCTCATGATTCACGAGCAAGCTTAGTAGAGTTTGCAGGATTGGTACGGAGACGTCTGTTCTTATCTTCCAGAGGCTATGAAGTTTAGGAACAAGTTTCACTTCTATTCTTCTCTGTCGTGCGATTTTGCTTTCTTAATGCTGATTGAAATCTTCTACTCTTATTCTCTCATAGATGGCGAGAACACGTACCACTTCCTCAGCTGAGCAGCAGCCAGAGCCTCCAGTGGCAGCTCCTACGCGGGGCAGAGGTCGAGGCCGAGGCCGTGCCAGAGGCCGAGGCAAGGGCAGGGCTCAGCTAAGAGCCCAAGCAGCAGCCCCGATAGTGGAGCCTCAGATAGAGCTTAACGAGGAGGTTCCAGCCCAGACTGTTCCTGCCGGACCATCTCAGGTTCCGGAGGGGTTCATTGCTACCCCAGTACTTCAGGACGTTTTGGTCTGTTTGGTGGGCCTTATGGAGAGTGTGGCCCAGACTATCACATTTCCCATGGCACCAGCAGTCTCTCAGGTTGAAGGAGGAGCCCAGACTCCCACCACTCCTGCTCCGAAGCAGATAGCTCCCCAGTATCAGGCTCCAACAGCTCAGCCAGTCAGATTAGTTTAGCGGTTATTGCGGCACAGGTCGGAGATGGGCCAGCTATGTCTTCTGAGGCTTTATGGAGATTGGACAGATTTACCAAGCTCTTTCCTATTCACTTTAGTGGTTCTTCTTCAGAGGACCCCCAGGAATATATTGACAGCTGTCACGAGGTTCTACGAAACATGGGTATAGTGGAGACCAATGGGGTCGATTTTGCTGCATTTCAGATGACTGGTTCCGCCAAGAAGTGGTGGAGAGATTACTTGTTGACCAGACCAGCTAGGTCGCCTGCTCTTACTTGGGACCAGTTCTCTCAGCTCTTCATAGAGAAGTTTCTACCTATAACATTGAGAGAGGAGCATCGCCGTCAGTTTGAGCGTCTCCAGTAGGGAAGTATGACTGTTACTCAGTATGAGACCTGTTTTGTGGATTTGGCCCGTCATGCTATTCTTCTGCTTCCCACCGAGAGAGAGAAGGTGAGGAGGTTTATTGATGGACTTGATCAGCCTATCAGATTGCAAATGGCTAAGGAGACTGGGAGTGAAATTTCTTTTCAGGCGGCTTCTAATGTCACCAAACGAGTCGAAATGGTTCTTACTTAAGGAGGTCAGGGGTCGGACAAGAGACCTCGTCATTCCGGTGAGTTCAGCGGTGCCTCATTTAGATGCAGGAATACTTTTAGTAGAGGCCATCCTCCCAGGCCGTATCATTCAGTGCTCCAGGCATCCCACGGTGCCTCAGGTTTTTGTGGCCCTTAGATGTATTATTCCGACCAGCTAGCCTACAATACACCACCAGCTCCTATTAGTGCACCTACACTCCAGAGTTATCAAGGTGGTTATTCAGGTCGACAGGGTCAGTTTCAGGGTCAGCAGTCACAGCAGCCGAGGTTATATTATACTTATGGTGATCCGAGGCACATTGCTAGATTTTGCCCTCGAGCAACGGGCAGCTCACAGCATCAGAGTTCTCGTTCCATGGTTCCGGCACCAGTTGTTGCGCCATCTGCTCAGCCAGCTAGAGGGAGGGGTCAGGAAGCCAGAGGTAGAGGCTAGACTGTTAGAGGTGGAGGTCAGGCCGTTAGAGGTGGAATCCAGTCAGTTAGAGGCTGTCCCAGGGACATAGTTCAGGGTGGTGGGGCCCAACCCCAGTGTTATGCTTTCCCAGCCAGGCCTGAGGCTGAGTCATCTAACACTGTTATCACAAGTACTGTTTCAGTTTGCAGTAGAGATGCTTCAGTTCTATTTGATCCGGGATCTACTTACTCCTATGTGTCATCCTATTTTGCTTCCTATTTGGTTGTGCCCCGTGATTCTTTGAGTTCTCCTGTGTATGTGTCCACACCAGTGGGAGATGCTATTATTGTAGATCATGTTTATCGTTCGTGTGTGATCACCATTGGGAGTCTTGAGACTCGTGTAGATCTTCTACTTCTCGACATGGTTGATTTTGATGTCATACTGGGTATGGATTGACTATCACCTTATCATGCTATATTAGATTGTCACGCCAAGACGGTGACCTTAGCCTTGCAGGGGTTGCCTCAATTAGAGTGGAGAGGGAATCTTGGCCATTCTGCCAGCAGGGTTATCTCTTATGTGAAGGCTCGGCATAAGGTCGAGAAGGGGTGTCTAGCTTATTTGGCTTATGTCCGCGATTCTAGTGCGGAGGTTCCTTCCATGGATTCGGTGCCAGTTGTTCGTGAGTTTCCAGAGGTGTTTCCTGCAGACCTGCCGGGGATGCCACCCGACAGGGATATTGATATCTGCATTGATTTGGCTCCAGGAAGTTAGCCTATTTCCATTCTGCCATATCGCATGGACCTACCAGAGTTGAAAGAATTGAAGGAGCAGTTGCAAGATTTGGTTGATAAGGGCTTCATTAGACCTAGTGTCTCGCCCTAGGGTGCACCCGTGTTGTTTTTGAAGAAGAAAGTTGGATCGATGAGGATGTGTATAGATTATCGGCAGTTGAACAAAGTCACCATCAAGAACAAGTATCCATTGCCGAGGATTGATGATTTATTTGATCAGCTTCAGGGTGCCAAGGTGTTTTCAAAGATTGATTTGAGATCTGGCTACCATTAGTTGGGGATTAGAGCATCCGATGTTCCTAAGATAGCTTTTCGGACTCGGTATGGGCATTATAGGTTTCTAGTGATGTCATTTGGGCTGACAAATGCCCCAACAGCATTCATGGATTTGATGAACCGGGTGTTCAAATCCTACTTGGATTCCTTTATGGTTGTGTTTATTGATGATATCTTGATCTACTCCCACAGTCGAGAGGAGCATGAGCAGCACCTTCGGATCGTTCTTCAGACTTTGAAAGACATCCATTTATATGCTAAGTTCTCAAAATGCGCATTTTGGTTGAGTTCAATTGCTTTCTTGGGTCACGTTTTATCAGCTGAGGGTATTCAGGTGGATCCTAAGAAGATTGAGACAGTTCAGAACTGGCTTAGACCCACATCAGCTATAGAGATCCGTAGTTTTCTGGGTTTGGCGGGCTATTACCGTCGATTTGTGGAGGGGTTTTTATCCATAGTATCCCTGTTGACCAGATTGACCCAGAAGGGTGCCCCGTTCAAGTGGTCAGACGAGTGTGAAACAAGCTTTCAGAAGCTCAAGACAGCTTTGACTACGGCACCGGTATTGGTGTTACCCACAGGTTCAAGATCTTATACAGTATATTATGATGCATCTCGCAATGGTCTGGGTGCGGTGTTGATGCAGGGTGGCAAGGTTATTGCATATGCTTCATGGCAGCTGAAGGTTCATGAGAAGAATTACCATGTTCATGATCTAGAGCTGACAGCTATTGTTCACACGCTAAAGATTTGGAGGCACTATCTTTATGGCGTGCCATGTGAGGTATTCACTGATCATCGGAGCTTGCAGTATTTGTTGAAGCAGAAGGAACTAAATTTGAGGCAGAGGAGGTGGCTGGAGCTATTGAAAGACTAAGATATCACTATATTGTGCCATCTGGGAAAGGCCAATGTGGTGGCCGATACATTGAGTAGAAAAGTAGTGAGTATGGGCAGCCTTGCTTATATTCCAGTTGGTGAGAGACCACTAGCATTGGAGGTTCAGGCCCTGGCCAACCAGTTCGTGAGGTTAGATGTTTCTGATCCTAGCCATGTTCTAGCTTGTACAGTTACTCGGTCTTCTTTGTTTGAGCGCATCAAAGATTGGCAGGATGACGATCCTCATTTACTTGTTCTTAGAGACACAGTGTGGCATGGTGGTGCCAAGTAGGTTACTGTTGGAGATGATGGAGTTTTGAGGATGCAGGGTCGTATTTGTGTGCCTAATGTCGATGGACTTTGTGAGTTGACCCTTGAGAAGTCCCACAGTTCCCGGTATTCTATTCATCCGGGCGCCACCAAGATGTACCAGGACCTGCGGTAGCATTATTGGTGGAGGTGAATGAAGAAGGACATAGTTTCCTATGTAGCTCAGTGCCTAAATTGCCAGCAGGTAAAGTGCGAGCATCAGAGACCTGGTGGGTTACTTCAGAGGTTAGATATTCCTGAGTGGAAGTGGAAGCGTATCACTATGGATTTTGTTGTTAGACTCCCACGGACTCAGAGGAAGTTCGATGCAGTTTGGGTTATTATGGACAGGCTGACTAAGTCAGCGCATTTCATTCTTGTGGCAGTTACCTATTCCTCGGAGCGGTTGACAGAGATTTCTATTCGGGAGATCGTCCGTCTTCACGGCGTGCCCGTCTCTATTATATCTGACTGAGATACGCAGTTCACCTCGCATTTCTGCAGGGGCAGTACAGCGTGAGTTGGGTATGCGGGTTGATTTGAAAATAACATTTCATCCTCAGACAGACGGGCAGTCCGAGCACACTGTTTAGATCTTGGAAGATATGCTCCGCGCTTGTGTCATAGACTTTGGAAGTTCTTGGGATCAGTTCTTGCCCCTTGCAGAGTTCGCCTACTACAACAGTTACCGGTCGAGCATTCAGATGGCTCCCTTTGAGGCATTATATGGTAGGCGGTGTCGGTCGCCAGTTGGGTGGTTCGAGCCTAGAGAGGCTCGGTTGTTGGGCACAGACTTAGTATAGGATGCCTTGGATAAGGTTAAGATTATTCAGGATCGACTCCGCACAGCTCAATCCAGGCAGAAGAGTTATGCTGACCGTAGAGTTCGTGATGTTGCATTCATGGTCGGAGAGAGAGTGGTACTTCGGGTATCACCCATGAAGGGTGAAATGAGGTTCGGAAAGAAGGGCAAGTTGAGCCCTAGGTATATCAGACCTTTTGAGATTCTGGAGAGAGTGGGAGAGGTGGCTTACAGGCTTGCGTTGCCACCTAGTTAAGCAGCTGTTCATCCAGTATTCCATGTTTCCATGCTTCGAAAGTATCACGGCGATCTGTCCCATGTGTTAGATTTCAGCTCTGTCCAATTGGACAAGGATTTGACTTACGAGGAGGAGCCGATGGCAATTCTAGCCCGGCAAGTTCGCCAGTTAAGATCAAAGAGTTACCCTTCAGTTCGAGTGCAGTGGGGAGGTTAGCCTATTGAGGCAGCTACTTGGGAGTCCGAGTCCGATATGCGGAGTAGACATCCCTACCTTCTCACCAGCCCAGGTACTTTTCTATGTTCGTTCGAGGACGAACGATTGTTTTAGAGGTGGAGAATGTGATGACCTGTCACGACCCAAATTATCCCTCCGTAAGGTGTCGTGATGGCACCTAGCCTTTACGATTAGGTAAGCCTAATATTTAGAAAAATATAAAGAAACACAATATTTTAAAGATAAACAACATATTATAAATAGCTAAGAGTAGTACCACTCGACATATACAAAATAATTTCCCAAGACCCGAAATATCACTAAGTCACAAGCTGCTATAATCTATGTAGCTCTATACAAAAGTCTGAAGATAATAAAGAAAGTCTCTAGGCGAGGGAGTAGGAGGGGACTCCGAAGATCTGCGGACGCAAGCAATAGTACCTTGAAGTCTCCTAAAATCAGCAGCACGTACTAACCCCGAGGCTGATAGCTCGCACCTGGATCTGCACACGAAAACATGTGCAGGGAAGGGCATGAGTACACCACAATGGTACCCAGTAAGTGCCAAGCCTAACCTCGGTCGAGTAGTGACGAGGTCAGGTCAAGGCTCTACCGGAGTAAATATAATAAATTAAACACTAAAAGATATAAGTAAAATTTATGGTGACACAATTAAAGAGATTTTCGAAAATTTAACAGTTAAGGGAGCCCTCGGCTCAGAACAAAGTAAACACAATTGGGAATCTCCCGGGATACCGTCCCGTAATTTCGAATGAATATGCAGTACAGGGGGGGATCTCCCGGAATACGTCTGTAGCCCAAAAATAAATATGCAGTGCTGGGGGATCTCCCGGAATACGTCTGTAGTCCCAAAGTAAATATGCAGTGCAGGGGGATCTCTCGGAATACGTCCGTAGTCCCAAAGTAAATATGCAGTGCTGGGGGATCTCCCGGAATACGTCTGTAGTCCCAAAGTAAATATGCAGTGCTGGGAGATCTCCCGGAATACGTCCGTAGTCCCAAAGTAAATATGCAACGCAAGATGAAATGGCAGGTATGGCATCGAACAGAATGTCAAATAGGCTGTTAAAACACGTAAGCATGCTTTTCTAGTCTATACTAAACAATTAAGCATATTAGTGCAACTTAATAAGAGAAGCAATTTATGATTTAAAAAGGATAAACATGATTTTTGCAATAACAGCCCGTGTATGTACTCGTCACCTCGCGTACACGGCGCCCACACACCAAATAATATCAAGACATCCTAAGGGGAAAGTTTCCAACACAAGGTTAGGCAAGCCACTTACCTCGAACCGCTCAAATCACATCGATAACACGTTCTTTCCACGAGTATCTAACTCCAAATAGCCCGAATCTATTCAAATAAATTGCATAATGTAAATATAACTACAAGTAACTAATTTAACTAATTAATTCGAAGCTAAAGCATGAAATTAGGAAAAATACCCAAAAGGCCACCCTGGACCCACGTCTCGGAATCGGGTAAAAGCCGCAAAATACGAACACCCATTAACTCATGAGTTTACTCGTACCAAAATTTCTCAAATCCGATAACAAAATCTCGAGCAAAACCCCAAAATTCGACCTAAGAATCTTTCTCAATTTTTCACCCCAAATCCGAAATTAAATGATGAAATAAACCATAGATTAGGAATATCACCATAAAGGAGTTAGGAATCATTACCCAAAAACTTCCTCCTAAAGTCTCTCCAAATTTCGCCTTCTACCGAGCTCTCAATCAAATTTTTGTGTTATGAACTCAACCCTCATTTTTTAACCTTAAATTCTGTCCAGGTGCATTCTTCTTCGCGAACGCGACATCACAATCGCGAACGCGATGAAAAATCTTCCACTGGCCCAAAATTCCTCCTTCGCGAATGCGAGGGGACTCTCGCAAACGCGTACCTTCCACTGACGGACCCTTTGCGAATGCAGGAACCTCTTCGCGAATGCGTAGGCTTAATGCCCGAAGCTTCCTCTATCCCGTTCCTCTACGCGAACACGAGGACCATATCGCGAACGCGTAGGCTTAAGGCTCCAAACCTTCGCAAATGCGGGAACAACGTCACGAATGCGAAGAACAACTTCGTTGCCTTTCCCAGATGCTCTAAGTCCAAAGATGACTCATTCAGCATCTGAAACACACCCGAGGCCCCCGGGACCTCGACCAAACATACCAACCAATCCTAAAATACCATACGAACTTAGTTGAGCTCTCAAATTACATCAAACAACACTAAAATCATGAATCACCCTCCAATTCAAACTTAAAGAACTTCAAACTTCAAAATTCTACAACCGATGCCAAAACCTATCAAATCATGTCCGATTGACCTCAAATTTTGTGCACAAGACATAATCAACATTACGGACCTACTCCAACTTCCAGAATCGGAAAACGACCCCGATATCAAAAATTCCACTACCTGCCCAAAACTCCAAAAATTCGACTTTCGCCATTTCAAGCCTAAATGAGGTACGAACCTCCAAAACACAATCTAGACACGCTCCTAAACCCAAAATCACCTAACGGAGCTAATGCAACCGATGGAGTTTCATTTCGAAGTCGTCTTCACACAGTTCCGACTACGGTCCAAATCCTAAGGCTTAAGCTCTCATTTATGGACTAAGTGTCCCAAAACACTCCGAAACTCAAAACCAATCATCCCGACAAGTCACAATAGTGGAAATAGATTTGGGGAAAGCCATTAATAGGGGTTCAGGGCTCTAACTCTCAAAATGACCGGCCAGGTCATTACATGACCCAAAAGGGTCATCTTATATTTTAGAACTCGAATCTGTGCTCTTAAGACTTAAAAATCTCATTTTTACTCTTCTCAATTTTTGTACACAGTCCGGACAGGTTTTCGAGAAGCTTTTATGTTGAAAATTGATGAAAATAAGAATTTATGCCTTAAAAGTTGATTTTAGTTGACTTTGGTCAACATTTTTGGTAAACGGGCCCAGATCCATATTTTGATGGTCCCGGTGAGTCCGTATCGAATTATGGGATCTAAGCGTATGCCCGGAATCAAATTCGGAGGTCCTTAGCTTATGTTATGAATTATTTATAAAAATTAAAAGTTTGGAAATTATTTGCTTTTAAGAATTAATTGATGTTTGGCATTGTTAGTACCGGGTCTGTATTTTGGTTCTGGAGCCTGGTATAGGTTCATTATGATATTTAAGATTTGTCTGTGAAATTTGGTGAGAAACGGAGTTTATTTGACGTGATTCGGACCTTCGGTTGAGAAAATAGTAATTTTAAAGTGTTCTTGAGAATTTCATTTGATTTGGTGCTAAATTTAGAGTTCTAGGTGTTATTTTGGCGATTGGATTGCGTGATCAGGTCCGCATGATATTTTTAGACTTGTGTGCATGTTTGGTTTGGAGCCCTGAGGGCTCGGGTGAGTTTCGGATAGTCCACAGGACGTTTTGGACTTCGAAAAATCTGGTTTTTTCTGCAGAGTCTGTGTTCTGGCATGTCCTTCTTCACGTTCGCAAAGGTCCTCTCGCGAACGCGAAGAGTAAACTGATGAGGTATGGATTTCTTCTTCGCGAACGCGAAGCGATGGGGGCGTTACCCTTCGCGAATGCAACAAGCCCATCGCGAACGCGTAGTGTTAGGAACTGGAGAGGGGGAGTTAGCCTTTTCTTCATCGCGAACGCGAACACTGTCTCGCGAACGCGAAGGCTTGGCAGCGTATACTCTTCGCAAATGCGACGGTGCTCTCGCAAACGCGATGAACACTTTCGCCCAGCACTTAACAGAATCCAAACACGGGATTTAGCCAAAAATTTATTTTTCTCAAAAACCAAACGGTGTGAGGCGATTTTTCTAGAGTCATTTCTTCCCCAAAGTGTTGGTAAATGATTCTACACCATTTTCTTTCAATTACCCATTACATTTCTTGAATTTTCAACCTAAAATCTAGAGTTTTCATGGTGGAATTAGGAGTTAGGGTATAAACTAGGGATTTCGGGAATTTGGGGATTTAGAACTCAATTTGAGGTCGGATTCAAAAATCAATTATATATTCGGGCTCGGGGATGAATGGGTAAATGGATTTTGGTCTGAACCTCGGGTTTTGACCAAGCAGGCCCGGGGTCGAATTTTTGACTTTTTGGAGGAAAATTTGAGAAATTTAATTTATGCAATATAATTCATTCCTTTAGCATTATTTGATATTATTGAGTCATTTTTGAATAGATACGAGTGGTTTGGAAGTGAATTCCAAAGGAAAAGATGTGATTGAGAATTAAGTGGCCTTCGGAGAGAGGTAAGTGTTGTGTCTAACCCTGACTTGAGGGAATTAGGTACCTTAGATTACTTGCTAAGTGAAATTCATGTGAGCAGCGTATATCTGAGCTGACGAGTACTTATGCGCCGCCAATTTACTTGTTTTCCATGTTTCTTTGTTCTTCTTTTATTGTCTCATTCATATGCCTAATTGCTACGTATTATACTAGTGTTGTTCAATTTATCGTTCTTATCATGTTTATGGATTTTCTGATGATAATTGAGTTTTTATTTCAAAGGTGAGATTGATATTATGGAACCAAATGTTGAAGTAAGGTTTGTACTTGTTATTCTATCTCTATGTTGTTATTTATGCATTGCATTATGGTAAAGGGAGAGTGTTAATGCACGAAAGGTGATGCCGTGCCATATTGTGAGTGTTAATGTACGAAGGGTGATGCCGTGCCATATTGTGAGTGTTAATGCACGAAGGGTGATGTCGTGTCATATTGTGAGTGTTAATGCATGAATGGTGATGTCATGCCATATTGTGAGTGTTAATGCACGAAGGGTGATGTCGTGCCATGATATAAGAGTTAATGCACGAAGGGTGATGCCATGCCGTTTTATGAGAGTTAATGCATGAAGGGTGATGTCGTGTCGTTTCTATTAATTTTATGGTGAGATTGAGAGTAAAAGCATGAAGGGTGATACCGTTCATTTTTCCTTACTGTATTCACTATTCCTGCTGATTCATGGTATATTGACTTCTCCGGTGATCATTCTGTTTTAGTTCTTTATCTTGTATTCCCCTCAATATGTTCCCCGTCCTGACATTTCCTGTTTAGTTCTTCATTTCTGTTATTTGTATATACACTATTAAATTGTACAGGTTGATTTGTAGGTGCCTTGCCTTAGCCCCGTCACTACTTTGTCGAGGTTAGGCTCGACACTTACCAGTACATGGGGTCGGTTATACTGATACTGCACTCTGCACTTTCTGTATAAATTTTAATATCGGCTCGGGTTGATCGAGATTTTGCTATTGGTCCGCTGTCCGTAGACTCAAGGTAGATCTGTCAGCGTTTACAGACCTTGAAGTCCCCGTCTATCTTTTATGTTCTACTATTTCTTTCATTCAGACAATTGTATTTCTTTCAGACTATTACTTGTAGTAAATTCTAGAATCCTCGTGAATTGTGACTCTAGATCCGGTTGGTAGTAATTAATACAGTTTTATGATATTTCGCACTTATTATATTTCATCTTAGTTAATTATTGTTAATTACTGAATGGGAATAAGGAATTGTTTTAATGATTCTCTAATGTTGGATTGCCTAGCAAGTGAAATGTTAGGCGCCATCACGGTCCCGTCGGTGGGAAATTTTGGGTCGTGACAAAAGGCCTCAAAAAATTTCTTCCACATAGTTGGAGGAGCGATCGAACCCTTGGATCTCTCCCAACTGTCATACCAAAAACCACTCAATCCCGTAATCGATAAGAAGCCAACTCTACCGCCTTAGTATCACTAGCGTGCATAACCCGCAGTGTAAAATCTATGGGTCCTTCTTGGTGTCTGATCAGGTAAACACTGGAGGGTCTTGATTAATAAAATCACGAACTCTCACACTAACGGGTCTGTCGGCAGGACTGATATTCTATCTCTGAGACTGAGCAGCTACTAATCTAGCCAACAACTGCACCGCACTCCGCATATCATGGTCTGTAGTGCTAGACGGAGGAACTGGAAGTGTTGGGTCACTCCCCATATCTACTAGAGGGAATGGAGTAGATGAGGTATGAGACGGCATCTCGCTGTAAGCCTTACTTTGGACTGCTCTGGCCGGAGACACCTGACTTGCTTGTCGAAGCCATCGCTAAAAGAAATTAAAGTGAATATTAGAGATGAGCATTTACGACTCAACTCTACGCACGATCAAGATTCAGAAAGAAGGTAACAACCCTAGATGTCGTGTAGCCTCCTTATTATAAATGTGGCACGCTACACATCCACAATCAAGACTCTAATAGACATGGCTCATAGACAACCCCTAGGATAGACTCGCTCTTATACCAAGTTTGTCACGACCCAAACTGGAGGGCCATGACTAGAACCCGGTCCATACCTGCCGAGCACCAATGTACATTTTATCTAACCTTTCTAATTATCTATAAGGAATGGCGAAATCAACATAAATGGTAGACATAAATCATGAACAATCAATAATGACAGATAATGGCATGAACATACATAACATGGGCCGACAAGGCTGTCGGAAAACTATATATAAGGTACGAGCCAATAAGCTGCCATGAGCGACTATATAACAAAAATCAACCGACAAGGCTATCCAAACTATACATGAGTCGACACCTGTCTATGAGCCTCTAATGGAGCATAAATTGTTGTAACATTGCCGGAACAGGGCCCTGACATGCCCATAATGTCTATAACAAAAATGCATACCAAGACCACGGCAAGTCTGGAGAAGGGATCTCACCAATAACCGATGAACTGGACAACCTACTGTGGTGGGGGAGCTTCGTCTACCTGTCTATCAGGACCTGCATCACGACATGCAGTGTCCACAAATAAAAGGGACGTCAATACAAATAAAGTACTGAGTATGTAAGGCAAGAATCATAAATAAGAATAGTAATGTAAAAGGGATAAAGAATATACAACTTGTAACATGTAATATCTGGGTACCTCTGTGGTCTACTGACATGAAATGCATGATACATACATATATATACATAAACTTTTAAAACACACGCCCCCGTAGGCATCATCATCATCATAACGTACCCGGCCTCAAAGAGGACTCAGTAAAAACATACCCGGCCATCATAAGGCTCGGTAGAATCGTACCCGGCCACGTGGAGCTTGATAAAACCCAACTGATCAGTGGTTTCACAATAGGTGTCGTACCCGGCCGACTGTAGCACGGCTCGGTAGAGTAAAATAGATACATATATATAATGCATGTTGGACTTATGAGATCATGTTCTAAACCTTTCAGAGTGATGTAAGGTCGGTAGCCTCCGTATATGTTATTAGAGCTAATTCGTCATCATGAGTCTTATAGGAATCAGGAAATACCAACAACATTTGATACATAAGAATAAGAGAAGCCACATAAACATCAATCTTTCCATAAGAAGGGAAACAATGTGAGTACTGCTAGCTTCTAAGAGTGGAGTATCTTTGGAAGCTCATTCGTTACATTATGTACAATTGGAGTTGTGCAAAAGAAAGAAAGAGATAGCCTCAAATATCTTGTATATACTGCCCAACCTCAAGCTATGCATCTCACGGCTCCTTAGTCTATAATAAGAGAAATGATATTATCGTTATCGTTTAAATGTCATAACTAGTATATTTCAACCGCAACCTATTTTACGATGAAACGGACAGTACCTCCCCTATTTATATGACTTCCAACAAGTTACAACAAGCACCAAACAGGCCAAACAACATCAATAATATCAACAACAACAACAACAATATAATCCAATATGAGCTTCTCCGATTATCTTAACAATCATATTGAGCGACAAGCTCGTTTTTACTAATAACAAAACATAAATTGAATCCAACTATTATTTTATAAATTGGTTCACAACCTTTAAAACATCATACATATATGTACTATATGATTCCTAGTTCAAAACATCCACAAAATAGCTTCCAAAACAGTCTCATACGCCTAGCAACTCAACTTTTAGCGTCAATCACTTATTTTCCATGTTTTCTTCTTCAATCAGCTTAATTAACACCTAAAAAGGCTTAACAACAGCAGCCACAACACTATAAAATTATTTCTCATAATTTCCAGCCACCACAAGACATATATTTACCCACAAAACAGTCCAACCAAAAAGATAACGGTATCCCATATTCTTTCAAGTGTTATCTTATGGTTTCTCACTCAAACAACACAACCAACACAAGATTAACCTTCGGCACAATCAAGAAGATGTTATACATACCTTGCACACCAGCTAAAACTAGAAACCCCATCTCAAATTAGCTCATAATAGCCCTCAATCACACCACAACATCATAGAAGCATTCTCTTGTAGTCTTTAACACTTTTGATGATGATTTAAGTTGATTTCACTTGAGTTTAGTTCTTGGATATTGGATATATGTTCGATAGGGTTTTGGAGAGATTTTTGGATTAATATTGGGTGATAAACGATCCGAAATGAGGCTGAAACATCTTTTAAAAGAAGTAAGGTCGGTGGCCGTCTCAAGTGGGTCCCAACCGGAGCTGCTTGTGCAGTCTCGCAAAAATTCAAATATCTCCCTACTCCAATGTCTTATTGATGAACGGTTTAATGCGTTGAAAACTAGACTCATAGATCTTAAATTTGGTGGATAGATCACCCTATAATTTTAAGTAAATTGGAAAAATATTTAGTAGAATTTGACCTAAAGTTTAAGTAAAATTATGAACGTAAGTTGCGATAACTTTTGTCGACTTTTGTTTCATAACTCGTTTGACTTCATGACTTATGATACGGATATTATATGATTTAAATACCTTAAAACACATGACCTCTTGGGACAATTAATCACCTCTAGTGTTACCCGAAAATACGGGTTACAACATCCTTGATTCGTTTAACTTCTAATACTTGTTAACCACTCTTATACACCCTTGTATCATTTAAGACCAATAGGATTAACTTCTTATCATCTCAAAAGTAATCTATTCTCAGGATTACATCGACTAACGTACAGCGTTGTAACAACCCGGCCGGTCGTTTCGAGAGTTGTCCCCAATTTATTGCTTATTTTGTGCTTTATAAATGTCATGTGACTTGCCGGGGTAGTTCGTTCAGGTACGTAGAGGTTTTGGAATGAATTGAGACACTTATTCTCAAAGTTGGAAGCTTAAGTTGAAAAGGTTGACCAGATATTGACTTATGTGTAAATGAATCCAGAATGGAGTTTTGATAGTTCTGTTAGCTCCGTAGGTGATTTTGGACTTATAAGCGTGTCCGAATTGTGATTTGGGGGTCTGTCGTGGAATTATGCTTGAAATAGAGGAAGTTAGAAATTTAAAAGTTTGACCGAGAGTGTACTTTATGGTTACCGGGCTCGAATTGGGGTTCCGAGAGTTGGAGTAGGTCCGTGGTCTCATTTGTGACCTGTGTGCAAAATTTGAGGTCACTCGAACGTGATTTGATAGGTTTCGGCATCGTTTGTAGAAGTTGGAATTTCCTTACTTTCCAAAGGCTTGAATTGGGGTGTTATTCGTGTTTCTGATGTTGTTTGATGTGATTTGAGGGCTCTACTAGGTTTGTATCGTGTTTAGGACTAGTGGGTATGTTTGGTAGAGGTCTCGAGGGTCTCAGTAGAGATTCGGCTCAAAATCGGATTGGATTTTTGGAATATTTGAAGGCTGGTGTGATCTGGCCTGGTGCAACCGCATCTTCTATGGAGTGGTCGCAGGTGCGGAGCCGCAGAAGCGTCTCTAGGGTTGCAGATGCAATTCTGGGCAAAGAGAAGGTTTGCGCAGGTGCGATGGAAAATTCCGCACCTACGATCTTGCAGATGCGGAGGATGGTCGCAGGAGCGAAGAAGGCTTGAAGTCGCTGGTCTGCAGAAGCGGATGGGCTTGGGCAGAGGCGCACCCACAGGAGCGAGATTTGGGGCCGCAGAAGCGGTTGGTCGGCCCTTAAGTGTTGACTACATAAGCGTATTTTTGGACCGCACAAGCGGGATAGTTGGGAAGTGTTTAAATACGAAGGGTTTCGTGATTTCTCTCATTTTGGACATTGCAAACTCGGTCTAAGGCGATTTTTGAGAGAATTTTCAAAGCGCTTCTTGAGGTAAGTCACTTGTGTTCATTTCTAATCAATAATCTTGTTTCCACATTGAATTTCCCACCTAGTTTTTGTGTATTCAAGGTGAAATTTGGGAATTTGAGGCTAGGGATTAAGAGAGTTTGATTTGGGATTTTGGGTGGCGATTTGGTGTCGAATTTTGGTAAATTTGGTATTTTTTGACTCGTGGTTGGATGGGCTTTTAGGTTTTGTGACTTTTATCAGATTTCAGGATGTGGTCCTGCGGGGGCGGCTTTTGAGTCGACTTTTGACTTTTGATTAATAACTTAGTATTTTTCTTATGGAATTAAATCCTTTAGCTCGTGTTGATTGTATCGAACTGTTTATGGCTAAATTCGAGGCATTTGGAGGCCGATTCAGGAGTCAAGAGCGTGTTGGAGTAGGAATTTGCACGGTTTGAGGTAAGTAATAGTTCTAAATATGGTCCTGAGGGTATAAAATCATGTTTTATGTGTCATGTGATTGGTTTTGAGGCGACGCGCATGCTAGGTGACATACATGTGGGCATGTACCGTAGGAATGGTGACTTGGTCAATTCCTAGGAAATGTGTATTTGAATAATCTGTTGTTATCCTTATATTCTCCATGGGTTATATAAATTGAACTGCAAACCATGTTAAAAAACATGTTTAGACTAGGTGTTGGCACTGTAGGGACCCACAGAGGTCGTGTACATGTTAAATTATCTGCTAAATTGTTATTATGTACTCAGTCACATTTTTACTTGCATATTACATCTCAGTCTCTATTATTCATTATTGATCCATTATATCATTGTTGGTTGGGTTGATTATCATGGTTACTGAGAGCCCGAGAGATTGTAGGGGTTGATGACTGAGTGGGGTCGAGGGCCTGATTGTGAGGATATGTGATGATCCAAAATGTCATCATTAAATTTAATAAGTAATTCTGTGTTCTAAGACCTCGAAAAGTTCCATTTATCAGTCCTCGACTTACGTGCACCATCCGTACAATTTTCCGTAAAGTTTTTATGTGAAAAATGGATTAAAATGTGAAATAGAGCTTTAAAACTCAACTGAGTTGACTTTGATCAATATTTTGAGCAAATAGAACCGGATCAGTGTTTTGACAATTTTGGTAGGTCCGTATCGTGATTTGGGACTTGGGCGTATGCCCGGAATCAAATTTCGAGGTCTCTAGTCCGAGATATGGAATTTTGATGAAAAAATAAAATCTTGAAAGCTTAATGATTTTTAAGAAATTATTGATGTTGGATTTATTGACCCCCAGACTGTATTTTAGTTTCGGAGCCCGGTAAAGGTCCAGAATAATATTTATGACTTGTCTGCCTAATTGCGTGAGAATCTGAGTTGATTTGATGTGATTTGGATGTCTGGTTATAAAAATATATATTTTAACATTTTCTTGAAAATTTCCTTTGATTCTGGCGTCCGATTCGTAGTTCTAGGTGTTATTTTGGCAATTTGATCGCGCGAGCAAGTTCGTATGATGTTTTAGGACCTGTGTGTATGTTTGGTTTGGAGCCCCAAAGAGTTTTTTTCATGATTTCGAACTGGGTAAGTATTCTTTATCATATAGTGATTGTATTTCATAAATCTAAGCCTATATTCATCATTTATTTTGGATTTAGATGGAAGCAATTGGAATTTTTATAAAATCTTTCAAAAACGAAAATTTAAGATTTGAAGGTCCATTTGACATCGGAATTTGATAAATTTTGTATGGTTGGACTCGTATCGGAACGGGTGTTCGGATTTTGTATGTTTTTTTTTTGAGATTTGGGAAGTGGGTCCCACTGTCGAATATTTTAATAAATTTCAGATTTTTATCCGAAAATTAGTAAATTCATATGGAATTAATTCCTATGATTTGTATTGAGTATATTGAATTGTTTATGAATAGATTTGAAGGTTTTGGAGACATATTTAAAAGGAAAAGTCATGGTCGAGTAATTGATTGGAATTTGCAAAGCGAGGTAATTGTCGTGGTTAACCTTGACTTGAGGGAATAAAACCCTTAACTATCTGTTATGTAAAATGCATGTGAACAACGTATAGGCGAGGTGACGAGTGTCTATACGTCGTCAAATTAATTATTTGCATAATTACTTGAAAAATCATAAATCGTTTTAAATCATGAATTAATTATTATAATAATTGTTTCTCGCCTATTCTTTGTCAAATATTAATTCTTGAATTCCTGCATTAATTGTTACATGCTATTTGAATTATGTGTCTTAATTGTTATTTGACATTTAGCATATTAAATATTAAACTGCCTATTTTTTTCTTGATTTCCATAATAATTTGCTATTTTTCATTGTTTGTTTCATAATTAAATCATAATTATTGTATGCTTGTTGTCTTATAGTTTTATGTTAATTGTTGCATTTAGTGGGAAAATTTATTCTATAAGAATTGGTAAATGGATATATTGGAGGATCGGGTTGCACGCCACAACAGACTTATTAAAAATCCATATTGGAGGATCGGGTTGCACGCCGCAAACAGACTTATTAAAAGTCCATATTGTGAGAGCGGGTTGCACGCTATAATGGAAACTGATGGAAATGATAATTGGTTATGACTGCTGAGTTGGCTTCAATTATTATAAATGAGTTACCTGATTTATTTCTATTATTTGTTGTTGTTACTAATATTACGTACAGGCTAATGTAAGTGACTCGCCTTAGCCTCGTCACTACTTCGTCGAGGTTAGGCTAAGCACTTACCAGTACATGGGGTCAGTTGTACTGATACTACACTCTACACTTCTTGTGCAGATTTCGGTATTGGTCCCAGCGGCGTACTATAGACTTGCTCGGATTTCAGCTACTCGGATGAGACTTGAGGTATAACTGTACAGCGTCCGCAGTCCTGAAGTCCCCGTCTATTTTACTTTAGCTGTGTGTTTATTTTCAGATAGTTTTATTTTATTCAGACCTTTATTTGTATTTATTCTAGAAGCTCGTGCACTTATGACACCAATTCTGGGATGGTAATTAGACACCGTTATTTTTATGGATTATTCACTATATTTCAGAATTTAATTCCGCAATTGTTCTTTGTTATTAATAAATTTAAAAATTATTTTCAAAAAGGATAATATTATTCTAATGTTGGCTTGCCTAGCAAGTGAAATGTTAGGTGCCATCACGGTCTGAAGGTAAGAATTTTGGGTCGTGACAAGATATTTATGGGATCGGGTTGCACGCCGCATCATGTTTTTATTGATTTATGCCATGATTGGCTTGTTATAGCGCTTGGGCTGAAGGAGCCTCTCCGAATTCTGTACACACCCCCAGTGAGCGCAGGTACCTACTGAGCGCCAGTTTCGAGTGCCGAGCGATTGAGAGAAATGAGAGACTGTGAGGAATGAGTGACAGTGAGGTTGGAGTGTATGAGAGGACTAAGTGACTACTGCTCTGAGATTTTGCACTTGATTTCATTACTGTTTTGGCCTTAATTGTCGAATTTGAAAGCATGCCTATCTTTCTATGTTGTGATTTCTGTAATTGAGCTATATCTATAAAGGTTGTCACTACTGTCAGTCCATTATTTAGTCTTGTTACTTACTGAGTTGGTTCTACTCACGCTACACCCTGCACTTCGTGTGCATATCCAGGTGCTTCTGGTCACAGTGGGTGTTGATTATCCGCGTAGCTTGATCGTTTGGAGATTTCAAGGTAGTTGCCCGACGTTCGCAGACCTTGTCTCTCTTTCCCTATCTTTCCGCTTTCTGTATTTAGTTTTAGTCTTTCACAAACATTATATTCTAGACTTCTGTTGTATAGCCGCTTATGTACTCAGTGACACCCCGATGTTGGGAATTTCTGTATTGAGTTTTGACTTTCTATCCAGTTTTGAGGGTTTTGATGATTTACATCTGTGTTATCCATATTTTTTATTTAAAAGTGTTGGAAGTATTTTCAAGTGTCGGCTTGCCTAGTACCACGTTAGGCGCCATCACAATAGGCTAAGTTTTGGGTCGTGACAGGCGTGATCTACGTACGTGAATATGGGTTGTAAAAATTTTGGGCCACTATAAATAGACATGAATCACTTTTTTAGGGAAAGTTTGGTAATTTGTTTAGTTGTAGCCATTATGGTTTACTACTTTTGGTGACCAATTTGGGTTAAAAACACATTAATTTATCATTTTAATTTTGTATTATGGCTTTAATTAGTGTTTGTTCTTTATTTTCTTCTATTTCTATTATGAGTGGCTAGATATTTTCAAGGGTTGTGACCTAACCCTAGTGTGTAAACCTTATGGGTAATTAATCTAATGCTTATTTATGACTGGGTGGTTGTTATTTAGCCTTGTTCATGCTTTAATTCTAGAATTAATGGTTGCACATATTGATTAATGCCTTTTAGATTTGGTCTTTACTCGAGAAAGAGGGACCTAGTCTAGAAAAACATGGCTAACAAGAAATTGGGCTAGTTAAGGTTTTGACTAGCCTAATTAAAAGGTTTGAACTAGAGATAGGGAAAACCCGACTTGAACTCATATTAACTATTTGACTTGATACATATTTGGGCTTGTGTGATGACCCTAAAGGTCATCTTATGTTTCAGAACTCGAATCTATGCTCTTAAGCCTTAAAAATCTCGTTTTTTCTTACCTTCCTCTATTTGCGTGCACAGTCCGGGCAGGTTTCCGAAAAACTTTTATGTTGAAAATTAATGAAAATAAGAATTTTTGCCTTAAAAGTCGATTTTAGTTGCCTTCGGTCAACATTTTTGGTAAACGGGCACAGATCCGTGTTTTCATGTTTCCGGTAGGTTCGGATCGAATTATGGGACCTGGGCGTATGCCTGGAATCGAATTCGGAGGTCCCTAGCTAAAGTTATGAATTTTTGATGAAAATTAAAGTGTGAAAATTAATTGCTTTTAAGAATTGATTAATATTTGGCATTGTTAGTATCCGCTCCGTATTTTGGTTTCGGATCCCGGTACAGGTTCATTATGATATTTAAAACTTATATGTGAAATTTGGTGAGAAACGGAGTTGATATAACGTGATTCGGACGTCCAGTTGAGAAGATATGGATTTTAAAGTGTTCTTGAGAATTTCATTTGACTTGGTACTAAATTCGTAGTTCTCGGTGTTATTTTGGCGATTTGATCATACGAGCACGTTCGTATGTTGTTTTTAGACTTGTGTGCATGTTTGGTTTAGAGCCCCGAGTGCTCGGGTGAGTTTCGGATAGGCCACGGGATGTTTGGTACTTTGGAAATCTGGTTTTTTCTGCAGAGTCTGTGCTCTGGCATGTCCTTATTCGCGTTCGTTAAGGTACTCTCGCGAATGCGAAGAGTAAACTGGACAGCTGAGGATTTCTTCTTCGCGAACCCGAAGGCTTGGTCACGAACGCGAAGCGATGGGGGCGTTACCCTTCGCGAACGCGACAAGCCCATCGCGAACGCGTAGCGTTAGGCACTGGGGAGGGGGAGTCAGCCAGTTCTTCATCGCGAACGCAAGCAATGTCTCGCGAACGCGAAGACCAGGGAAGGGTAGCATACGCGAACACGAGCACTGCCTCGTGAACACGAAGGCTTGGCAGCCCATACACTTCGCGAACGCGACAGTGCTCTCGCGAACGCGATGAACACTGTCGCCCAGCACTTAACAAAATCAAAAACGGGATTTTTGCAAAAAATCCATTTTTCTCAAAAACCAAACAGTGAGGGGCCATTTTTCAAGAGTCATTCCTTCCCCAAATTATTGGTAGGTGATTTTAAACCATTTTCTTTCAATTACCCATTACATTTTTTTAATTTTCAACCTAAAATCTAGAGTTTTTATGGTAGAATTAGGGGTTATGATAGAAAATAGAGATTTCGGAAATTTGGGGATTTAGACCTCAATTTGAGGTCGGATTCCAAAACTAATTACATATTTGGGCTCGGGGGTGAATGGGTAAAAAGATTTTGGTCCAACCCTTGGTTTTTGACCAAGTGGGCCCGGGGTCGATTTTTCAACTTTTTGGAGGAAAAATTTGGAAAAATTTAATTTATGAAATATAATTGATTCCCTTTTTTTTTTTCTATTTGGGTTTTCGGGTTCAAAGATCTTAACTTTTTCTGTTTTTGTTTTTGGGATAAAAGATTTAGTACAGGCTTTTCAATTTGTGATTCTGGTGGGTTATTAGTCGGATTTCTAGTTATTTGCTAGATTTTTTTTTTTTTTTTTGATTTCGTTTTGTTCATTCAAGTTTGAGCTTTGAGGTTCTCACTTCTGATAATTTATTTCAACTTAAGTAATAAGATTTTAACATTTTATCCCTCATTTTCCTACTCAATTTATACTTGGAGGATTCCATTGGCGTTGCTGTCGCAGGCGACGTTTCTCTTCTGTTTGTAATTCCAATAGCAGTTTATTTTCTGGAAAGCATAGCTTGCAGAAACAGAAGCCCAAAACAGATTTCGAAGTCAACTTACCCGTCAAGCTCCGGCTTTATTCACTGCTACAGTTATTTCCCCTTTAAATTTCCTTGGACTTCCGGCAACCACCGGACCAGATCGCCCCCCCCCCCCCCTTTTTTTATATTTTCCTTTTCTTCTTCTTCTTTCTTACACTCCCCTATACCTCGTCTCTTCCACCCCGTCCCCCTATTTTCTGGTGCACTGATCTAGCCTAGCGGCAGTGGTGGCTGAGATAATTTTCCGGCGAGCCTCGGGCAAAGCGGGCGGGAACTTCCAAAACATAGCTGTTGTGGACAACACATTTCTTGGCCCTCGTGGTGACTTCAGGTTCTATTGTTCTTGCTTTGAATTTTCTATTCTGCTCGCGGGAGTTGGTACCTCCCGTTTTCCAGTTTTTCTATGTTGTGTGAGTTAAATTGCTGGCATCTTACCTCGTACTAGTTTATTTACCGTATTAGTGTGCTTGTTGTTGCAACTTGTATTCTTCTGGTTTGGTCTGTTGCCTTGTGTGATAGTGATTCCCCTTACTCTGTCGTAGGTATAGTGGCTGTGGTCTGGGATGGTCGAGTGAGGTCATGTCCTCGGGGGGAATGGGGGTGGGGCGGGAGGTAGGGCAGGGTTTAGGGGGTGGGGCGGGAGGCAAGGGAGGTAAAGGGAACAAGGGTGTCTGTAGGTTGAGAATTGGGTCATGGAACGTAGGTGCATTGACGGGTAAATCTATAGAGTTGGTGAAGATCCTCCAGAAGAGGAGAGTCAATATAGCGTGTGTCCAGGAGACAAGGTAGGTAGGGTCGAGGGCGAGGGACGTGGACGGGTATAAACTTTGGTACTCAGGAATTCAAAAAGGTAAGAATGGAGTGGGTATCTTGGTGGATAGGGAACTTAGAGAGTCTGTAGTTGAGGTTAGACGAGTGAATGATAGATTGAAGATTATTAAGTTGGTGGTTGAAGAGTGCACCCTAAACATTGTTAGCGCCTATGCGCCGCATGTGGGCCTAGATGAGGAGGATAAACAGCGCTTCTGGGAAGGGTTAGATGAGATAGTGCGCCAGGTTCCGCCTGCTGAGAAGCTATTAATATGAGGGGATTTCAATGGGCATATTGGGTCGACCGCAGGTGGTTATGGCGAGGTGCATGGAGGCTTCGGTTTGGTGGAGAGGAACAGAGGAGGTACATCGTTGTTGGACTTCGCTAATGCTTTTGGGTTGGTGATTGCGAACTCTAGATTTCGGAAGAGGGAGGGGCATTTGGTTACTTTTCAAAATGCGGTAGCGAAGACCTAGATTGACTATCTCCTCCTCAGGAGGTGTGGCAGAGGGTTGTGCAAGGATTGCAAGGTGATTCTGGGTGAGATACTCGCGACGCAGCATAAGCTCTTAGTGATGGACGTTGGTATTACGTTAAAGAGGAGGAAAAGGTCTACTCGAGGAAGACCGAGAATCAGGTGGGGAGCCTTAACTAAGGATAAAGCCCAAGCGTTGGAGTGGCAGTTGTCGGCTATGGGAGCTTGGAGGAGCAGTGGTGATGCAAACACTATGTGGCCAGCGACAGTAGACTATATTAGGGAGGCTGCAAGAGAGGTGCTAGGGGTCTCGACGGGCGTATCTGGTGGGCACAAAGGAGACTGGAGGTGGAATGAAGTGGTCCAAGGTAAAGTGGAAGCAAAGAAGGCGGCGTACCTGAAGTTAGTGGGGAGCATAGGTGAGGAAGAGATGCGAGTGTGCATGGAGAGGTATAAGGCAGCTAGGAAGGAGGCTAAGTTGGCGGTCACAGAGGCTAAGACTGCGGCTTATGGTCGTATGTACGAGGAATTAGAAATAAAAGGTGGGGAGAAAAAGTTATTCCGGCTAGCCAAGTTGAGAGAGAGGAAGGCTCGGGATTTGGGCCAAGTGAGATGTATCAAGGACGAAGATGGTAGAGTATTGATGGAAGATGCCCAGATTAAGAGGAGATGGCAGACTTACTTTCATAAACTTCTGAATGAAGAAGGGGATCGGGATATTGTGCTAGGCGAATTGGAGCATTCCGAAAGTCACTGTGACTTTGGGTACTGCAGGTGTATCGAGGTTGAGGAGGTCGTTGGAGCTATGTGTAAGATGAGTAGGGGCAGAGCGACCGGGCCAGACGAGATTCCGGTGGAATTTTGGAAGTGTGCAGGGAGAGCAGGTTTGGAGTGGTTGACTAGGTTGTTTAATATTATTTTTAAGGGAAAGAGGATGCCGGATGAGTGGAGGTGGAGTACGGTGGTTCCATTGTATAAGAACAAAGGTGATATCCAGAGTTGTAACAATTATAGGGGTATCAAATTACTGAGTCATACCATGAAAGTGTGGGAGAGGGTGGTTGAAGCGAGGGTGAGGATGACAGTGTCTGTATCCGACAACCAGTTCGGGTTCATGCCGGGTCGTTCGACTACAGAAGCTATACACCTTGTTAGAAGGTTGGTGGAACTATACAGAGAGAGGAAGAAGGATCTGCACATGGTGTTTATTGACCTAGAGAAAGCGTATGACAAGGTTCCTAGAGAAATTCTCTGGAGATGCCTGGAGGCAAAAGGTGTGTCGGTCCCCTACATTATGGCGATTAAGGACATGTATGATGGGGCTAAGACTCGGGTTAGGATAGTAGGAGGCAACTCTGAGCATTTTTCGGTTGTAATGGGGTTACACCAAGGTTCTGCGCTCAGTCCATTCTTATTCGCCCTGGTGATGGATGCGTTAACATACCATATTCAAGGGGATGTGTCATGGTGCATGCTATTCGCCGACGATATAGTTCTGATTGATGAGTCGCGAGCCAGTGTTAACGAGAGGATGGAGGTTAGGAGATAGGCTCTTGAGTCTAAGGATTTCAAGATGAACAGGACGAAGATGGAATACCTGGAGTGTAAGTTCAGTGCTGAACCAGGGGAAGAGGGCGTGGATGTGAGGCTTGATTCACAGGTCATCCCGAGAAGAGACAGCTTCAAGTACCTTGGTTCAGTTATCCAGAGGGGAGGGGAGATCGACGAGGATGTCACACACCGTATTGGGGTAGGATGGATGAAGTGGAGGTTAGCATCTGGAGTCCTGTGTGACAAGAGAGTGCCACCGATACTCAAAGGTAAGTTTTATAAAGCGGTGGTTAGACCGGCCATGATGTATGGGGCTGAGTGTTGGACCGTTAAGAACTCACATATCCAGAAGATGAAAGTAGCAGAAATGAGGATGTTGCAGTGGATATGCGGGCACACTAGGATAGATAAGGTTAGGAATGATGATATCCGGGAGAAGGTGCATGTGGCTCCCATTGATGACAAGATGCGGGAAGCGAGGCTTAGATGGTTCGTACATGTTCAAAGGAGAAGCCCAGATGCTCCGGTATGGAGGTGTGAGCAGTTGGTTGTGTATGGCACGAGAAGAGGTAGAGGGTGACCTAAGAAGTATTGGGGATAGGTGATCAGGCAGGATATGGCGAGGCTCCAGATTTCCGAGGTCATGACACTTGATAGGAAGATGTGGAGGTCGAGTATTAGGGTTGTAGGTTAGGAGGTAGTTAAGTCATGCCTTATTTCGTACCATTGTGGGACTATCCATGTAGGGTTTTTGTCTAAGATAGCTAGTGGCAATGTTGTGGCTTACTATTTTTCTTTTCAGTGCATGTCCTATTTACTAGCTATCGCTTTTGCTTTGCATCTTTTTTCTAGATTTCATGATGTTCCTATTTTTCTTATGATTGTTGTGGTGATACTAATATTTACTAATATTGACTCCTTTTGCTTTGCATCTTTCTTCTGGATTTCATGGTGTTCCTATTTATCCTATGATTGTTGTTGTGATACTAATATTGTCCCCTTTTTGTCATTTTGTCTTTTTATTTTTTTTGAGCCGAGGGTCTTTCGGAAATAGCCTCTCTACTCCTTCAGGGTAGGGGTAAGGTCTGCGTACACACTACCCTCCACAAACCCCATTAGTGGGATTTTACTGGGTTGTTGTTGTTGTAATTGATTCCTTTAGCAATATTTGATATTATTGAGTCATTTTTGAATAGATACGAGTAGTTTAGAGGTGAATTCCAAAGGAAAAGCTGTTATTGAGAATTAAGTGGCCTTCGGAGCGAGGTAAGTGTTGTGTCTAACTTTAGCTTGAGGGAATAGGTATTGTGTGAGTATTTGCTACGTGTTTTGTTGTTGAATACGATATATAGTTGAGGTGACGAGCATCTATATGTTGTGGTCGAATCATAGTACGCGAGTGAAATTCTATTATTGCAAATTTGTAGTCTTAAATCTTGTTATACATGCTTATTGTTGTTATTGAAATGTTGGGAAACTTGTATCCGGTTTCGCCAAGGTCGATAAAATTGTGAATATTGATTCGAGGTTGAGATGTTAAATTGTGAAAGTAATCATTTATGAAATATTGATTTTCTTGTGAAACTCCTCTCTATCCGTTGTTATTGATTTTGTGAATTGTGAGGAAGAGTGTAAAGCACGAAGGGTGATGCCGTGCATAATTTAATTATATTGTGAGGAAGAGTGTAAAGCACGAAGGGTGATGCCGTGCATAATTTATTTATATTGTGAGAAAGAGAGTAAAAGCACGAAGGGTGATGTCGTGCAGTCTTATTTGTTATTTGGTGAGGTTGAGAGTAAAAGTACGAAGGGTGATGCCGTGCAGTTTTTCTTGCTGTCTTAATTGCTGAATTCGTCTAAGGATTTTCGGTTTAATTTTGTCTTTTCATTATTCTCACTCTTTATGTTGTATTCCCCCACTGTATGTTCCCCTCCCATTATTTCTGCGTTATTTCTTATTTACTGTTGTTCCCACTAGCATGATTATATTGTTCAGGTTATATGTGGGTGTCTTGTCCTAGCCTCGTCACTACTTCGCTGAGGTTAGGCTCGATACTTACCAGTACATGGGGTCAGTTGTACTGATGCTGCACTCTGCACTATCTGTGCACACTTTGATACCGGCTCAGGTTGATCGAGATTTGCTACTGGTCCGCTGTCCGGAGACTCAAGGTAGATCTGTCGGCGTTCACAGACCTTGAAGTCCCCGTCTATCCTTTATGTCTTACTATTTTCTTTCATTCAGATAATTGTATTTCTTTCAGACTATTACTTGTTGTAAATTCTAGAATGCTCGTGAATTGCGACTCTAGATCCGGGTGGTAGTAGTTAATACAAATTTATGATATTCCTCACCTGTTATATTTTGTTGTAGTAAATTAATGTTAATTACTGAATGGAAATAAGAAATTGGTAAATGATTCTCTAACGTTGGCTTGCCTAGCAAGTGAAATGTTAGGCGCCATCACGGTCCCGTCGGTAGGAAATTTCAAGTCGTTACAGTTGGTATCAGAGCCCTAGGTTACATAGGTCTCACGATTCATGAGCAAGCTTAGTAGAGTCTGGAGGATCGGTACGGAGACATCTGTGCTTATCTTCCATAGGCTATGAAGTTTAGGAACAAGTTTCACTTCTATTTTTCTTTGTCGTGCGATTTTGCTTTCTCAATACTGATTGAACTCTTCTACTCTTATTCTCTCATAGATGGTGAGAACACATACCGCTTTCTCAGCTGAGCAGCAGCCAGAGCCTCCAGTATCAGGCTCCAGCAGCTCAGCCAATCGGATTAGTTCAGCCGGTTATTGCGGCACAGGTCGAAGATGGGCCAGCTATGTCTTCTGAGGCCTTATGGAGATTAGACAGGTTTATCAAGCTCTTTCCTGTTCACTTCAGCGGTGCTCCTTCAGAGGATCCCCAGGAGTATCTTGACAGCTGTCACGAGTTTTACGGAACATGGGTATAGTGGAGACCAATGGGGCCAATTTTGCTACATTTCAGATGACGGGTTCCGCCAAGAAATGGTGGAGAGATTACTTGTTGACCAGACCAGCTGGGTCGCCTGCTCTTACTTGGGACCAGTTCTCTCAGCTCTTCATAGAGAAGTTTTTGCCTATCACATTGAGAGAGGAGCGTCACCGTCAGTTTGAGAGTCTCCAGCAGGGCAGTATGACTGTTACTCAGTATAAGACCCATTTTGTGGATTTGGCCCGTCATGCTATTCTTCTGCTTCCCACCGAGAGAGAGAGGGCGAGGAGGTTTATTGATGGACTTGCTCAGCCTAACAGATTACAGATGGCTAAGGAGACGGGAACTGAGATTTCTTTTCAAGCGCCTGCTAATGTCACCAGACGAGTCGAACTGATTCTTACTCAGAGAGGTCAGGGGTCTGACAAGATACCTCGTCATTCCAGTGAGTTCAGCGGTGCCTCACCTAGAGGGAGGAGTACTTTTGGTAGAGGCCATCCTCTCAGGCCGTTTCATTCAACGCTTCAGGAATCTCACAGTGCCTCAGGTGATCGTGGCCCTCAGATGTATTATTCCGACCAGCTAGCCTACAATGCACCACCAGCTCCTATTAGTACACCTCCACTCCAGAGTCATCAGGGTGGTTATTCAGGTCGACAGGATCAGTTTCAGGGCCAGCAGTCACAACAGCCAAAGTTATGTTATACTTGTGGTGATTCGAGGCACATTGCTAGATTTTGCCCTCGGGCAACGGGCAGCTCAAAGCATCAAAATTCTTGTGCCATGGTTTCGGCACCAGTTGCTGCACCACCTGCTCAGCCAGCCAGAGGCTGGGGTCACGCAGCTAGAGGTAGAGGCCAGACTGTTAGAGTGGAGATCAGGCTGTTAGAGGTGGAGACCAGCCAGCTAGAGGTCGTCCCAGGGACGTAGTTCAGGGTGGTGGGGCCCAGCCCCAGTGTTATTTCTTCCTAGCCAAGCCTGAGGCTGAGTCATTTGACGCTGTTATCACAGGTACTATTTCAGTTTGCAGTAGAGATGCTTCAGTTCTATTTGATCCGGGATCTACTTACTCCTATGTGTCATCCTATTTTGCGTCCTATTTGGTTGTGCCCCGTGATTCTTTGAGTGCTCCTATGTATGTGTCCACACCAGTGGGAGATGCTATTGTTGTAGATCGTGTTTATCGTTCGTGTGTGGTCACCATTGGGAGTCTTGAGACTCATGTAGATCTCCTATTTCTCGACATGGTTGATTTTGATGTCATACTGTGTATGGATTGGTTGTTACCTTATCATGCTATATTAGATTGTCATGCCAAGACAGTGACCTTAGCCTTGCAGGGGTTACCTCGATTAGAGTGGAGAGGAAATCTTGTCCATTCTGCCAGCAGGGTTATCTCTTATGTGAAGGCTCAGCATATGGTCGAGAAGGGGTGTCTAGCTTATTTGGCTTATGTTCGCGATTCTAGTGCGGAGGTTCCTTCCATAGATTCGGTGTCGGTTGTTCGTGAGTTTCCAAAGGTGTTTTCTGCAGACCTGCCGGGGATGCCACCCGACAGGGATATTGATTTCTGCATTGATTTGGCTCCGGGTACTCAGCCTATTTCCATTCCGCCATATCGCATGGCCCTGCCAGAGTTGAAGGAATTAAAAGAGCAGTTGCAAGATTTGCTTGATGAGGGCTTCATTAGACCTAGTGTCTCACCCTGGGGTGCACATGTGTTATTTGTGAAGAAGAAATATGGATCGATGAGGATGTGTATAGATTATCGGCAGTTAAACAGAGTCACCATCAAGAACAAATATCCATCGCCGAGGATTGATGATTTATTTGATCAGCTTCAGGGTGCCAAGGTATTTTCAAAGATTGATTTGAGATCTGACTACCATCAATTGAGTATTAGGGCATCCGATGTTCCTAAGACAGCTTTTCGGACTCGGTCTGGACATTATGAGTTTCTAGTGATGTCATTTGGGCTGACAAATGCCCTAGAAGCATTCATAGATTTGATGAACCGGGTGTTCAAACCCTACTTGGATTCCTTTGTGGTTGTGTTTATTGATGATATCTTGATCTACTCCCACAGTCAAGAGGAGCATGAGCAGCACCTTCGGATCATTCTTCAGACTCTTAAAGACAGCTAGTTATATGCTAAGTTCTCAAAATGCGAGTTTTGGTTGAGTTCAGTTGCTTTCTTGGGTCACGTTGTATCAGTAGAGGGTATTCAGGTGGATCCTAAGAAGATTGAGGCAGCCCATATCTGGCCTAGACCCATATCAGCTACAGAGATCAGTAGTTTCCTAGGTTTGGCGGGCTATTACTATCGATTTGTGGAGGGGTTTTTATCCATAGCAGCCTCGTTGACCAGATTGACCCAGAAGGGTGCCCCGTTCAGGTGGTCAGACGAGTGTGAAGCGAGCTTTCATAAGCTCAAGACTGCTTTAACTACGGCACCGGTATTGGTGTTACCCACAAGTTCAGCATCTTATACAGTATATTATGACGCATCTCGTATTGTTTTGGGTGCGGTATTGATGTAGGGTGGCAAGGTTATTGCATATTCTTCATGGCAACTGAAGGTTCATGAGAAGAATTACCCTGTTCATTATCTAGAGCTGGCAGCAATTGTTCACGCGCTGAAGATTTGGAGGCACTATCTTTACGGCGTTCCATGTGAGGTATTCACTGATCATCGGAGCTTGTAGTATTTCTTCAAGCAAAAGGAACTCAATTTGGGGCAGAGAAGGTGGTTAGAGCTATTGAAAGACTATGATATCATTATATTGTATCATGCCGGGAAGGCCAATGTGGTGGCCGATGCTTTGAGTAGAAAGTCAGTCAGTATGGGTAGCCTTGCATATATTCCAGTTGGTGAGAGACCGCTTGCATTGGATGTTCAGGCCTAGGCCAACCAGTTCGTGAGGTTAGATGTTTCTGAGCCCAGCCGTGTTCTAGCTTGTACAGTTGCTCGGCCTTCTTTGTTTGAGCGCATCAGAGATCGGCAGGATGATGATCCTTATTTACTTGTCCTTAGAGACACAGTGCGGCACGGGGGTGCCAAGCAGGTTACTGTTAGAGATGATGGAGTTTTGAGGATGCAGGGTCGTATTTGTGTGCCTCTTGTGGATGGACTTCGTGAGTTGACCCTTGAGGAGTCCCACAGTTCCCGGTATTCTATTCATCCGGGCACCGCCAAGTTGTACCAGGACCTGCGGCAGCATTATTGGTGGAGGCGAATGAAGAAGGACATAGTTGCCTATGTAGCTCGGTGCTTAAATTGCCAGCAGGTAAAGTGTGAGCATCAGAGACCTGGTGGGTTACTTCAGAGGTTAGATATTCCTGAGTGGAAGTGGGAGCGTATCACTATGGATTTTGTTGTTAGACTCCCATGGACTTAGAGGAAGTTCTATGCAGTTTGGGTTATTGTGGACAGGCTGACTAAGTCAGCGCATTTCATTCCTGTGGCAGTTACCTATTCCTCAGAGCGGTTGACAGAGATTTATATTCGGGAGATTGTCCGTCTTCGCGGTGTACCAGTGTCTATCATTTCTGATTGAGTTACGTGGTTTACCTCACAGTTTTGGAGGGCAGTTCAGCGTGAGTTGGGTACGCGGGTTGAGTTGAGCACAGCATTTCATCCTCATACGGAAGGGGCGGTCCGAGCGTACTATTCAGATATTGGAGGATATGCTCTGCGCTTGTGTTATAGACTTCGGAGGATCGTGGGATCAGTTCTTGCCCTTTGCAGAGTTCGCCTACAACAATAGCTACCAATCGAGCATTCAGATGGCTCCGTATGAGGTATTATATGGTAGGCGGTGTCGGTCACCAGTTGGGTAGTTCGAGCCGGGAGAGGCTCGGTTATTGGGTACAGATTTAGTTCAGAAGGCCTTGGATAAGGTCAAGATTATTCAGGATCGACTTCACACAGCTCAGTCCAGGCAGAAGAGTTATGCCGACCGTAGAGTTCGTGATGTTGCACTCATGGTCGGAGAGAGAGTGTTACTTCGGGTATCACCCATGAAGGGTGTAATGAGGTTCGGAAAGAAGGGCAAGTTGAGCCCTAGGTATATCGGACCTTTTGAGATTCTGGAGAGAGTGGGAGAGGTGGCTTACAAGCTTGCATTGCCACCTAGTTTATCAGCTGTTCATCCAGTATTCTATGTGTCCGTGCTTTGAAAGTATCACGGCGATCCGTCCCATATGTTAGATTTCAGTTATGTCCAGTTTGACAAGGATTTGACTTACGAGGAGGAGCCGGTGGCAATTCTAGCCCGGCAAGTTCGCCAGTTGAGATCAAAGAGTTACCCTTCAGTTTGAGTGCAGTGGAGAGGTCAGCCTATTGAGGCAACTACTTGGGAGTCCGAGTCCGATATGCGAAGTAGATATCCCCACCTTTTCACCAGCCCGGGTACTTTTCTATGTCCATTCGAGGATGAACGGTTGTTTTAGAGGTGGAGATTGTGATGACCCAAAAAGTCATCTTATGTTTCAAAACTCGAATCTGTGCTCTTAAGCCTTAAAAATCTCATTTTTTGTTTACCCTTCTCGATTTTCGTGCGCAATTCGGGCAGGTTTTCGGAAAGCTTTTATGTTAAAAACTAATGAAAATAAGAATTTTTGGCTTAAAAGTTGATTTTAGTTGACTTCGGTCAACATTTTTGGCAAATAATCCCGGATCCGTGTTTCGATGGTCCCGGTAGGTCCGTATCGAATTATGGGACTTGGGCGTATGCCCAGAATCGAATTCAGAGGTCCTTATTATTTTTACGAATTGATTGATATTTGGCATTGTTAGTATCGGGTCCATATTTTGGTTTCGGAGTTCGGTACAGGTTCATTATAATATTTAAGACTTGTCTGTGAAATTTAGAGTGAAACAGAGTTGATATGACGTATTCTTGAGAATTTCATAAGATTTGGTGCTAAATTCATAGTTCTAGGTGTTATTTTGGCAATTTGATCACACGAGCAAGTTCGTATGATGTTTTTAGACTTATGTGCATGTTTGGTTTGGAGCCCCGAGGGCTCGGGTGAGTTTCGGATAGGCCACGGGAAATTTTGGACTTTGGAAATCTGGTTTTTTCTGTAGAGTCTGTGTTCTGGCATGTCCTTTTTCGCGTTCGCGAAGGTACTCTCGCGAACGCGAAGAGTAAACTGGGCAGCTGAGGATTTCTTCTTCGCGAACGCAAAGGCTTGGTCACGAACGCGAAGTGATGGGGGTGTTATCCTTCGCGAACGCGACAAGCCCATAGCGAACGCATATTGTTAGGCACTAGGGAGGGGGAGTCAGCCTTTTCTTCATCGCGAACGGGAGTAATGTCTCGCGAACGCGAAGGCCAGGGAAGGGTAGCCTACACGAACGCGAGCACTGCCTCGCTAACGCGAAGGCTTGGCAGCCCATACACTTCGCGAACGCGACAGTGCTCTCGCAAATGCGATGAACACTGTCGCCCAGCACTTAACAGAATCCAAAACGGGATTTTTGCCAAAAAACCCATTTTTCTCAAAAACCAAACGGTGAGGGGCAATTATTCAAGAGTCATTCCTTCCCCAAATTGTTGGGAACTGATTCTAAACTATTTTCTTTCAATTACCCATTACATTTCTTGAATTTTCAACCTAAAATCTAGAGTTTTTATGGTAGAATTAGGGGTTAGGGTAGAAAATAGGGATTTCGGGAATTTAGTGTTTTAGACCTCAATTTGAGGTCGGATTCCAAAACTAATTACATATTCAGCTTCAGGGGTGAATGGGTAAAAATATTTTGGTCCGAACCTCGGGTTTTGACCAAGCGAGCCCGGGGTCGATTTTTTGACTTTTTGGAGAAAAAATTTGGAAAAATTTAATTTATAAAATATAATTGATTCCTTTAGCAATATTTGATATTATTGAGTCATTTTTTAATAGATACGAGTGGTTTGGAGGTGAATTCCAAAGGAAAAGTTGTTATTGAGAATTAAGTGGCCTTCAGAGCGAGGTAAGTGTTGTGTCTAACTTTGGCTTGAGGGAATATGTATTGTGTGAGTATTTGCTACGAGTTTTGTTGTTGAATACGATGTATAGTTTAGGTGACGAGCATCTATATATTGTGGTCGAGTCATAGTACGCGAGTGAAATTCTATTATTTCAAATTTGTAGTCTTAAATCTTGTTATACATGCTTATTGTTGTTATTGAAATGTTGGAAAACTTGTATCCGGTTCCGCCAAGGTCGATAAAATTGTGAATATTGATTCGAGGTTGAGATGTTAAATTGTGAAAGTAATCATTTATGAAATATTGATTTTCTTGTGAAACTCCTCTCTATCCGTTGTTATTGATTTTGTGAATTGTGAGGAAGAGTGTAAAGCACGAAGGGTGATGCCGTGCATAATTTAATTATATTATGAGGAAAAGTGTAAAGCACGAAGGGTGATGCCGTGCATAATTTATTTATATTGTGAGAAAGAGAGTAAAAGCACGAAGGGTGATGTCGTGCAGTCTTATTTGTTATTTGGTGAGGTTGAGAGTAAAAGTACGAAGGGTGATGCCGTGCAGTTTTTCTTGCTGTCTTAATTGCTGAATCCGTCTAAGGATTTTCGGTTTAATTTTGTCTTTTCATTATTCTCACTCTTTATGTTGTATTCCCCCACTGTATGTTTCCCTCCCATTATTTATGCGTTATTTTTTTATTTACTGTTATTTCCACTAGCATGATTATACTGTTCAGGTTATATGTGGGTGTCTTGTCCTAGCCTCGTCACTACTTTGCCAAGGTTAGGCTCGATACTTACTAGTACATGGGGTCGGTTGTACTGATGTTGCACTCTGCACTTTCTGTGCAGACTTTAATACCGGCTCAGGTTGATCGAGATTTGCTACTGGTCCACTGTCCGGAGAATCAAGGTAGATCTGTCGGCGTTCATAGACCTTGAAGTCCCCATCTATCCTTTATGTCTTACTATTTTCTTTCATTCAGACAATTGTATTTCTTTCAGACTATTACTTATTGTAAATTCTAGAATGCTCGTGAATTGCGACTCCAGATCTGGGTGATAGTAGTTAATACAGATTTATGATATTCCGCATCTGTTATATTTCGTTGTAGTTAATTAATGTTAATTACTGAATGAAAATAAGAAATTGGTAAATGATTCTCTAACGTTGGCTTGTCTAGCAAGTGAAATGTTAGGCGCCATCACAGTCCCGTCGGTGGGAAATTTCGAGTCGTGACAGCTTGAGAAAGCTAAATTGGGCAAAATTACTCTATGATCGAGAGGTATTGAGTGGATAACTTAGAGTTGAGAGCTATAATACACCCCGATCACTAAAATGAGTATTAACATAATTAACCCATTAGTCTAACACCTAGGTGAAGGTTACATCCCTGGGCCTTTTATCCATTTGAAAAATAACAAAAATAATTAATCAAGTTCTAGGTTATTTTCTCTAGTTAATCACTGTTAGTATAGATTATAGAAATAAAATTACAAAACCATCTTGTTTGGAAGAGTATTTGAGCTATTTCTTCTACACTCATCAAGTATACACCCTAATACCCACTGTTAACTCCCTGAAAAAATTTACCCCGACTCATTATTGGGTATTATTTTTTCAACGACCGTTTTCACTCATTATTGAGTGTGGATTGGACGTGGATCAGTAGTATGGGATGATGTGCACTCAGAGTTGTTGAGATGCATGCTTGTGTTCAGTTCAAGTCCAATTATGCAATTAATCAATGAATTTATTATGTTATTTTCAAATTAAATTAGTCAGACTTACCTTATTTTCATTCTAATTGATATTAAATCGGGGATCGCCTGAATAAGGGAGAATCCGATCCTAAGATTGTCTGACCCGGAAATAGCATTTCTCATTAAGAGCATGGAGTTATTTCCGAATTCAGTGATATCAACAGTATATCTGAGATTAGTGAATTTGGCTTGTCTTTCTCAGGCTGCATATTTTCCTTGGATTTGATTGATCATGAGTTGAGAATCACTATTTAACTCAATATTTTTGCACCGAGTCCCCGAGCTAATACGATCCCTGTAACATATGCTTTATACTCAACTTCATTGTTAATAATAATGTAACTTTTATGAATTATCTAACTACTTCTCTAATAGGTGCATTAAGTATTATCCCTAACTTGGGACTTTTAATATTTGTGGACCTAATCATGTAGAAGGTCCAGATCCTAAGAGTTATCTGAAAGTAACATGTACTTCCTTTTCAGCTTCGGGTAATATGTTCGAGTTAAAAGTAATTATGAAATATGTTAAAACTTGTGAATTTATAGTTGTACGTGGCTAATAAACAATATCATATTTACGAAGTTTGACTACCCATTTATTTAGCCTTCCTAACAGTTTGTGTTTATTCAAAATATTGCGTAATGAAAATATAGTAACTACGAAAATTGGATGATATTGAAAATAAAGCCTTAGGTTTAGGGCATCTACTATTAATGCCAACCTCTCAAAATGTAGATACCTAGTTTCTTTGTCTAAAAGTATTTTATAATGGATAAGAGATTGTGTACCTTTGTCTTTTTGCACTAAGAATGTGCTTACTGAGACATCTGAGACAACTTGGTATACCAACAATCATTCTCCTCCTCGTAGTTTTTGAAAGCAATGGTGGGTTTATGTAAGCCAACAAGTCCGAATAATTTGACATTACGGACTTAACCGATATTCTAAAGTTTGATAACTTTATCTTTTATTATTTGACTCTGATTTCCTCCTTTGCTTGATCGGATTATAGGGCTAGTCAATATTGAGCATACAAGTCTTTACCTTTGGTGGTATACATGTTATGTTGTCATGGGGGCAAGTAAAGTAATTTACATTAGCACGTAAAAAATCAGTCAAATTACCTTTATGTTCGTTGTCGAGTCTCGACCAACGTAAACTTTCCCATCCGGAAAGTCAATGATAGTTTCTAGTTCTTCAGTATTTGATCTCGTGGCTTCTGATTCTTTTCGTTCAATGATTTTGAAGAAAAATATTTGTCTAATTGTCCATCTACATTCGAGCTTCCTTCTATTGAGGGCGATGTCGAATCTTGCAATTTAGCAGGGTGATTCCTTACCTGTTCGGAAAGGTACGGATCTTTTCCAGCTCGTGAAGGAAATCTCATGTCTCTTTGCTCAGATTCGGATCTCCTAGGAATCACCTCCATTCGATCTCCGAAACCTATAATTTTATTCCTCAATTCTGAAATAGTTTGGCGCAAATTCGTTATAATCAACTGTGGTACTAATAGTTACATTACGAATAACTAGTATCGATATCCATTTTCCATTTTTCTCTTGTTCATTGTTTACCTATAATTATCATGGCTATTCTTCCATTTTAATTTTGCCTGGTAAAGCCATCTCCAACTCGATTATCCTCAACTGTATTAATTGGTAAATTACGGCCATAATGAAGGTTTAAACTGAAAACAAGCGGAGATTAACAAAAATTGTTAATATCTTTGGATGGATAGCAAATTTGCTTGAGTTTCGGGTAACATAACCAATTTGTTTAACCAAAAAATAGTTTTTATAGTCAAAGCAAATAAAAGAATTATTTGAATTTTTAATAACCAATTTTACCTCACTTTTCCCAATATAGATGAGTTACAAATACTGAAAATAAAACATTGAGAGAATAAGAAAAAAAAAATTATTGATAATCGTAGCTTCCTTCCAAAAGGAGAGAATAAAATCTTTAAGTTGTAGAGAAAATATAAGCGATTGATAGTATAATTTGGGAAATTTCTTGATGAGAGTACAAGATTTGGTAGGAGATTTATATAAGGGTAAAATATGTAACTATTTTGCCATACTTAATTCTTGCCCGTTACTAATATGTATTATATTGATTACCCGTTACATTGGTAATTTGTAATGGTTATGGTAACTACAGTCAATTGCACATAATCAGGGATTATGCTGATTTCTTTCCATATTCGCGGCTATTAAGGAATTTCCTTTCCTCGTGGTCTTTAATTATCTATTTCGCACATATCTCCTCTTTTCCAGTTGTCAGGTACGTTATTTTTGTAAACGGTCCCATGGGTGTTTTACCCATACTTTCTCTAATCTTTACTCTTCTTTATCGTTTTGACTCTTATGACACCTGTCAGCATATCATTAGTCCGCATGGTGAGTTTACTTTTTCACCAATACAAAAATCACATGCTCATTTTTTCATAAGAACATTACTCTGTTGGTTGCAAAGATTGAGTATGGTCTTTATTTCGTGGGTACTACTATACTTACTCATACCCTATATTTGTAATCTCGTAGATGGTCAATTAATTTGTACTTTGCACTAAAGTCAATAACATATTTTTGTAACGAAAAGTCACTCATCCATTGCCTAAGCATCATAAAAAGTCACAGAACAATTTTTTGTAACAATCCAATAACCAAAACAAATTGTGGGCTCATAATTCACAACTTAAAATCCTGAATCTGCCTTTTGATATGTACGTTGGCTCGGGTCAACTTGGCTTTCTTTTTTCTTTCTTTTTCTCCAAAGGTGCAATGCATTGTTAGTTCACTGGAACAAATTGAACATTTCTATGATTTAGATCATATGTTTAACAACTATTTTCTTTGACCTGGTGTGATGGACAATCTTTAGACATTAAGATTAAGGGTAGCAATTTGAGCCTAAATTCATTTGATCCGCCCAGCTGGTCATTCACTCGCCCATTTATTGAATTCAACCCATCTTGACCCAACCTATATTAGTCCATCTAAAATTGGGCTGATTTTTAGTCCAATTGATCCATGAGTAACTTTGCTAAAATATATTAAATATAATTTATTTTATTATTTGATATGTTATATGACCATAACAAAAGAAAAAAATAATCTAATTTTATTATTAAACAATTCATAAGAAAGCAATACACATCAATTAAAGATTGGTAAGAGTTAGGCGGGTTGGGATATGCTCCAAATTTTAGCCCAACATGGCCGAGTCTATCTTAGCCCAAGTTACTTTCGGGCTCAGCTCATTTTGACTCGCCCAAAAGCAGCGCAACCCGCTCATTTGACACTCCTAATCTATATTATATTAAAAGTACGAAGTCCCTTATCGAAATGTCGTTAGCCTTTTTTACCCTTTAAAAACATATTTTAAATTGGATAACATTTTAAAATAAAAAACCTTTCCTACTATTTAGGAATTCTAAATTAAAAAGTTTTTTTTTAATATAATTCAGTGCTTGATATCTTTTCCTTATAATGATACAAAATATTAAGACAATACAAAATATTAAGACAATAAAAGAATACTCTACAAAAAAAAGTAGGAGGAAAGCTTTTTGTTGGTTTCCAATAAGAATTTCACGATTTTTGTTCTTTGCCATTGTCTAATCATAAAGACCAATTTTGCCTCTTTATTTTTCTTTCATGTGATTTATTTATTGTATTTAAAATTTAAATCATAAGTATTTTTAGAAGCTTGGATGTTAAATTCGTTTATTTCTATTCTTAAAATTTACTGCGGCATTAGGTTTTGAAATAGTAATTATTGTTGGAAAAAATAGTAATCATTAATTTGTGATAAAAAATTAATTACCATAATTTAATTTACAGAAATAGCTAAATTACCTCAATGCATATTCCTATTAAATAGATGGAAAAGGACTTCTTTTTTTTGGTAAAAAAGCTAATATTATTACTAAGAAAGTTTATTACATAATTTAACTTTATAAAACAGGAATTAATTACGATATTTATCTTGTAAATGATTTGATTTTTTTCATAATCTATCACAATTTTTTCACTGAATAGGATTACCTAAGTTTTTATATTATTAATCTACATAATTTGTCCATAGCTAATTTTTTTTCTTTTTATAGTTGACTTGTCTAGAATATATGATGCCTAGATAGAACATTATATTTTTAAATTTATATTGGTTGTTTTTATGCATGCTTATCTAGGTCATCCGCTACTTTTTGTGACTAAATAAGTTCAATAATTGTTATTTTCAAGAGTTTATATTTTTAAAATATTTATTTTCAAAGATAGAGAGTACACATCCATCGCACGTATCCAAAAACTAGTTAAGATATATATATAGAGAGAGCTAATAACAATGAAACAAGATAGGAACAAGAGCAACACGTAGGCCTTGAGAAATAGATCACAATATCTCCGTATGAGTAGATGGTTCCTGTCACACAACTTTATCTAAATATCATAAAAAGATACGTTCACCCGTGATTTTTATTGACCAATTTCCATTTAAAGTATAAATTACAAGATAAAATGATAATAATTACGTGACTACAATAATAAACATCCACTAGGAACCCCCAAAACCCGATGTCACAAGTGCAGGAGTGTCTACAAACAAATATAATAAAATATAATATTACAAGTTAGAAACGAGAATGTATGTAACTCTGATGGAGATTCTGTATGCTGCGGATCGTAAACTGGAATGCAACTCACCCGCAATAGCCGCGCCTCAGCGCCCAAAAGACCACCAGAAGTATATATATATATACCTACACAATAAGTGCAGAAGTGTAGCATGGGTACGTAAATCAACGCGTTTCCAATAAGTATCTAGCCTAACTCCGGAGAAGTAGTGACGAGGAGTCGACATCGACACTTACTAATGGTCCAACATATCAAGTGCAATAGAGAGTAAACAAGAATGAGGCATAGTAAAAGTAAATAAACAGTGTAAACAGATATAGGTACGTGGTACGATCCTCCTCTGAACAGTAAATACAAGCTCTCAGTTATCGATCATGTCACAACCCAAAATCTATTATCGGTCGTGATGGTGCCTAACGAGGCCGTCAAGCAAGCCAATGGTGATTGATCAACTTAATTACTTATTTTATTACTTTTAAAATCATAATTCTTATTAAGGAAGAAAATTTACGCTTTTAAATCCACGGGAACGTACATAATTAGTAGTTTACAAAAGAAATGAAAGGTGATAATGATATATAGCTCCATAATCATCAACTAGTGTAAGGCCCCGTACAATTATTTAACCAAAAACTCGGGATTTCATGGTGCCAAGATAGATTCCTGCGTTATTATAGTAGAAATTCAAGCTCGCCGCGGTTTCGGACTTTTTGGATTAAACAGTACCCTACGGACTTAGAGAAAAATATTTTGTAGAAGAACACGTTTCTGCGGCCCATTATGCGGCCGCATAATAACTCTGCGGACTGCATAATGGCCGCAGAGTGAAGCAAAAAGTTTGGCCAATTTGAGGTCAGCTTTGCGGTTGATTATTCGACCGCATAATTGATATACGAACCGCATATTGGTCGCAAAATTCCTCTTGGTTTTTGCGGAGGGAGTTCTGCGGTACATTATGCGATCGTAGAACAAGTATGCGGACCGCATACTGGTCGCATATCTGAGCCGAAAGTTCAGGCCCCTGAGGGCCATTTCTGCGGTCACTTTGCGGACCGCATAACTACTATGCGGTCACATATACGACCGCAGACCTGTGTCGAGGCACCCTTTTTCTTAATTTAAAACCTGACCCCGTTAAAATACCCCTTTAATCTATTTTGAAACTCATTTCTGATATTTCTAGAGTGAGAGAGAGAGAGGGTTCTAGAGGGAGGGCCTAATTTTCATCAATTAATCTTCAAACATCACTCAAAGCTTGGAAATATTCAAGTAGAGTACCAAATTCTTCATCCAAAAAGGTAAGACTTCATCAACCCAGTTCTTAATTTCAAACATAGCTATAATGGGGTATTAGTGTGATACTTCATGAGTATGAGGGCAGTTTATCTTGCATGCATGTGTGATAAAGAGTGTGGGGAAAAAGTGAGCTAGAACCATGAACGTTTTCCTAATTCTGGGTTCAATTTGTATATTGCTAAAATAGATTGAGTTTGCTAAGGGTTCCGGATAATTGTAGAGTCTAAAGAAGCGCAATTGAGGTATGTATGGCTAACTCTCTTCTTCTTAGAATCGAACTTCTGGTGTCCGAATAATTGGTGTAAGTTCTAACTTGATCATACTAGAATTGTTTGCCTTAGTGTGTTAGAATGAAAGATTCATGTTCTCTAATTATTTTAGATGGTTACCATGTCATCATGTTATTTGAGAACGTAATTATGATTTTTCAAGCTCCTTCCCTTATGTGTGAAATACCTTATGTGATGGTACTTATCGACATGAATGATGATGTTATTTGAATGAATAAAAAGGGAAAGACTTTAATTGTAAAATGTTCCCAATTGCCAAGAACTACTTAATAAATTAGGTTGTTTGTGCCATGTAACGAAAGATGGGAAAGAAATGTGAATTGAGTGAGCAGTTGAAAGAGGTTATGTCTCAAGTGAGATGGCTTAGCCGATCGGGCCGATATCGGACGCCATGTCATACACATGGTGGCATTTGTGTTGGAATTATTAATTTACATTATGGATATGGATATGTCTCACTTGAGATGGCTTAGCCGGTCGGGACGAGACCGGACTCCGTGTAAAAATACGGTGGCATTGTGAGTTGTGACTTTGGGACTAAAGATTATTAATCTAAAAAGATGGAGAATTGAATTGGAAACTATGTGATCCTTACTTGGTGTTTCTTTGTATTTTTGTGAAGTACTTATTGATTATTATGACTGCCTTCTCTTTGTTTCACTGTTCATTCTACTAAGTTTGGTGTTTGGCTTACATACTAGTACTATTCGACAGTACTAACGTCCCTTTTTCCGGGGGCGCTACATCTTTGAATGGATGTAGGTGGTTCCATCGCAGATAGTGCCGATCGCAGATAGTGGTGCTCTCTTTCACTCCTCACAGCAGTCTTGGTGAGCCCCATTTCTCCCAGGGGTCATGTAGTCCTTCTTTTGTATAAGTTTTCATATTTTGAGGTATAGCCAGGGCCTTGTTGCCGGCATTGTTATGTTGCTCTTTTGTACCCTTAGAGGCCCCGTAGACGTTTATGTGGGTCATGTATGTATGTTGGAATGGTCGTTGGATCGAGTTGCATTTTGGAAACTCAACTATGGCAAAATATATATAAGAAAAAATGAACTAGCAACATTTATATATTTATATAACTGATTTCTTCCCTGTTTTATAAATGGTGATGCATTCCCTTTTGGATTATGAATGAGTCGGGTAGGAAAGGTTTAATAGGCATGCTCTACCGGGTTCACTCGGTTGAGCGCCGGTCGCGCTCCCCGAGGTTAGGGCGTGATAACTAGCATATCCCAAAACCCGGTGTCACAAGTGCATGAGCATTTACTAAGGAGTACAATAATGATACAACATCTCTCTAGAATGGAAATAAGACAGGATAAAATAAATAGTACGATGGAGACTCTATGGACTGCGATGCGAAGCCCAGAATGCAGCTCACATAAAGTCTCTGCAACAGCTGTGCCAATGCGCCAAGATGATGATATATAGCTCCATAAGCATCAACGAGCATATCCCAAAATCCGGTGTCACAAGTGCATGAGCATTTACTAAGGAGTACAATAATGATACAACATTTGTCTAGAATGTAAATGAGACAAGATAAAATAAATAATACGATGGAGACTTTGTGGACTGCGATGCGAAGCCCGGAATGCAGCTCACATAAATTCTTTGCAACAACTGCGCCTACGCACCAAGAAGATCACCAAATGAACATGTCAGATCCTGCACATTTAGTGCAGAAATGCAACGTGAGTACGTAAATCAAAGCGTACTAAGTAAGTATCTACCCTAACCCCGGAGAAGTAGTGACGAGAAGTCGACACCGACACTTACTAGTGATCCAATAAATTAACATGGCAAATCAGAAACAAATAAGAAGCACAACAGTAGTAGCGAGGTAAATTTGTAACTAACATAATCTCCCAAATTTTCTTTTAATGATATCAATTTCTCAATCTCGTATTCTATCTCAACTTCACAGAAATATCAAGTGCCAATATCAAACGGATAAGGAGCTACCATATAAAGTGTCGGGCATCAGTGGAAGGATAATCTCGTGAATATTCTGACTGCTAGCGATATAACGCACGATTATGCTGAGGTCGTACGGCTCGATCCCAGAAGGAATATGATACTGCCAAAGCGAACGACCCGATCCCATCATAACGTGTACACTACCGAGGGTCGAGCGGCACGAATCATAGATGCATCTATTATACTGCCGAGGCAAATGGCCCACTCCCATAAGAGTGTGGTACATGATCTCGCCAAGGTGTTTGGCCCGCTCCACAAGAAAGGAAAGGAATTTTCGAATTACGAGGCATGTGCTTATGATACAGTATATGAACACAAAGTGAGTATAACCTTTACCGATTCTCAAATAACTTTCCAAATCAGGTGATAAGGCTCGGCCTAATATATATATATATATATATATATATATATATATATATATATATATATATATAATTTCTAAATCAAATTCAGTTATAATTTCAATTAGTTAAGCCAACTGAATGAGTTCAAATAGTTCAACTATTGTATGGTAAAGTCCTAAGTTTACCGGGACATAAACATGCTTTAGCCACGTATGGACTCTCGTCACCTCGTGCGTACGTAGCACCCACAACTAGTAGCACTTAATAATTACATCACTTAGGGGTAGTTTTTCCCTCATAAAGTTAGACAGGAGACTTACCTTGCTCCGAAGTTCCATAACTCCAATGCTTCTTTAACTTCTAGACTCAAATCCAAACGATCCGAAACGGGTCAAACAATGTGCAATTCAATCAAACTATACTCCAAACATTACCCATGATGCCACGAACTCAAATATATGAGTTATTCTAAATTCCAAGTCCAATTTCGTGGTCAAAATTCAAAAATACCAAATTCTATGTTTTCTACCAAAATCCCAAATTTCTACTAATTTTCATGTTTGAATCCATATATAACTCATGTATTTAACTCACAATATGCGGGAATTACTTACCTTGACATGGATGATGAAAATATTCCCTCCAAGAGCTTTAAAAATCGTCCAACCAAATGAAAATGTGAGAAAAATGAGCTAAGTCTATGGATTAAAAGCACCTCATTGCCCAACGACCTTCGCACCTGCGGTCAACTAGCCGCTTCTGCGGCTCCGCACCTACGGAAATTCCATTGCATGTGCGGCTCCAGCTCAAGTCAGCAACCCTCGCTTCTACGCCCCAAGTAATGCATCTGCGCTTCCGCTTCTGCGGACCACAAGCGCTTCTGCGCTCACGCACCTACGTGACCAACTCCGCTCCTGCGGCCCAGGCCTTCTTGGCTAACCTCCGTTTCTGTGATCTCTTCTCCGCCTATGCGACTTCGCAGGTGCGAAATTTTCCTTGCACCTACGCCCTCAGACCTCCTCCACGTAAATCGCACCTGCGATGACCCCTACGCACCTGTGTGACCGCACCTGCGGCCACTCCTTCTGGAGGTGTGATTACACCAGTCTTCAGCAGCAACAACATCTCCTCAAATCCAAATTCAAATCTGTTTTCAAACCCGAGGCCCCTGGGATCCCATCTAAGCATACCAACACATCCCAAAACACGATACAGACTTAGTCGAAGCCTGAAATCACATCAAACAACATCAAAATTATGAATCGACGGCCAAAACCTTTCTTTGAACTTTCCAACCTTCAAACTTCGTCGAACGCGTCCAAATTATACTTAAACATCCCGGAATGACGCCAAACTTTGCATACAGGTCATAAATCACAATACGAACCAATTCCAAGGATCGAAACCTCAAACCGACATCGATAACATCAAAATCCACTTCAAACCAAACTTATAAAATTCTAAAACCTTCAAAATGCCAACTATCCAAATTAAGCGCTGAAATGTTCCCGGACCACCCGATACTCAACCCTAACACACACCCAAGTCTGAAATCATCATACAAACCTATCTGAACCTTTAAACCTCGATTCCGAGGTCGTTTACTTAAAAGTCAAACCTTAGTCACTTCTTACAACTTAAAGCTTCCGAACTTAGAATTTTCCAGCCGAATCAACTCTGAACTTCTCGAAATTTAACTCCGACCATGCGTACAATTCATAATACATGAAGTGAAGCTACTCAAGGCCTCAAACCGCCAAACGATGCGCTAGATCTCAAAACGGCTGGTCGGGTCATTATATTCTCCCCCACTTAAACATATGTTCGTCCTCGAACGTGCTAAGAACTGCTCTGGAGTTGTCCCTAAATCATTGTTCAACACCTTGTGCACCTACCCGTGCCACCACAACCCAGTTGAGCACATTAGCTCGAGCCAGACTGAAGATCCTCCCTATAACATTAGCTAACAAGTCTTAGAACCAAATTCCAACTTTCAAAAATTCTCTATGAGACCCAATTCTAACATACGAACACCGCATCAATCCCTACACACTATACCAAAACCTGATCATGCACCTATGCGGAAATCACACCATGCACTACATAAGTCGTCTGCCCATAATAACCTTCTCCAAGCACAACAGCTACAAATTCACTGACCCGAGGCCTGTAGTATACCTCATAACACATATAAACCCGATCTCAACCCTCACAATATTGCAACGATGAAAGAGATGTGCGGGAATAAATAATCACCCGTCAAATCAATAACTCACAGAGTTTCTCCGTTTGGATAGAACCGTTACCTCATTCTGAACTGAATAGTGACATTCCCTCTTTAATATACCTTACATAAACTCTATCGCACCAATTTCAGATCCAATAACCTCGTTTCACCCAGTACAAGCTGCTCTGGAAATGAGCCACCTCAAACATGACCAAGATCTCATATGATGCCATCAATGCACCAACAAGTTACAACTTGAATATGACACATGAGGAAGAACAGACACAAGAAAAGAACTGCCTAGCCCGCGTAACGAATAAAACGGTTGAACAGACGCTATGAACCCTTCTCAGAGAATGAGAAACAAAATACACAAAAATAGATATAGGGAATTGTACTCAATATCTCACTGTTGTGGCGTGCAACCCGATCCACACTTGATACCGTTGTGGCATGCAATCTGATCCAAACAACATACTCGTGGTAGTGTGCCACCCGATCCACACATAACAATCTATAAGGAAATACCTACTAAATCAGAATGCTCATACCCCCAAAATGCCTGAATATCGACCATAAGCACGCCAAGTGCATAGCACAATCCCTGGGGAGACGGATAGCGCCATACGCTACAAAAGTCATCTTGTAGCCATCTTGCTCAAGACCTACTTCTCAAGAGCCATCTTGCTCATATAACACCACAAGCTACATGGGATCACAACACATGTGTGAATAATTAAGCCGTTTCACAACCCACCTGGCACAATAGAGTATTACATGGAATAGCTGACGACGGGGATAACATCCAACGCCTGAAGACTCCTCTGTAAGCAATGCTATGACGAATGAACACATCCGACATGACGTAGAGCACACATTTACATTAGACCCACCAACGGACCTCAAACCGATTCTAATCATATCATATTGGGCTAATAACCTTTCAAGGATCCATAATGGCCCTATACATGATACACACGAGGAGCCATCGAATCCGGAAGAAACTCCCACAGTCCACAACCGAAGGAATAAAGCGCCTTCCAGGCATAAACTCTCACATTAGCGATAGTACCATAATCTTCATACTTGGTTTCAATCTTTAACAATCCAGTGACCAATATGTCACGCTTATACAATTTTCCCGTGGAATCTACTCCCACAACCTTCCGCACCAGGTAGCAAAGTCTGCACCTCCATACCACCAACTATACTAATTCTGTAAAGAAAATCAAGAATCTGCAAATCAATATACAATGCCTCTTCCACAGAACACCATTATCAGGCGACACTAAGATAATGCCAGCTTACTCTAAACATCTGAATTCTTCCCTGCTCATCCGAGCTCGTGACATTCTTATCCACATTTGAACTGTAACCTTGATCTTCAACTTCTAATTTCATCGCTCACTGCACCTGTCATGCTGCTACGCGATAGTACATGAACTTCATCATGACCCATGAACCCCCGATAGAACAAGCACTTCATTGGCTAGGAACCTTTCACTTAACTCATCTTAGAAGAACCATTGCAACACGCAACTGAATTCCCATAGCCGTAGAAAAATACAAACCTCAAGTCATGGTCTAAACCTCTATAACTCTTCCGGGATCCATTTACACATAACAAGGCCATTAGAATCAAATACCCCCCAAATCAATCAAATTATGGTGGTTGTCAAGCCCGCACGTACAACCACCAACCACATGTATAACTAACGCGCAGAAGGAACTGATCATTGCCACAATCATGCTGATTCAAACCATTACCAACTGACCCCACTTCCTCCAATTTACTCTTGACTTGCCTTATAAATAATAATAGCTCCATTCAAAAACATAACGAAACTCGATCAACGCTCATCCTGAGTGACACAAATTATGAGATCACATTGTCTCAATACCCACTGTAATAACTTGATCCTTAACCACGCAACGGACCCAAAATCCTTAGGCACCACGCTTACATACTTGAACCCATTAGTGCCACTATTGAGAGTCACCCACTCTGACCTGGTCCCGAGTATAATCAAGCTCCAATGCTCTGTTAGCACATGAATGCTCCCGAAGAAGCAACCGACTGAATCCTTTTCTTTACATCATATCCACAAGAAGCATAAACTCTGAGTCCTTCCAAAACCTGCACATGAATCGATTAGGCGAAGTATAGCACACATTCATCAAGTTCTTTTCCCGAATTACCCCTGATATTTTCTTTTCTTAGTCATAAATAATCCACCAAGGCACCGATAACTAAAAACCGAAAGAGCAGACAACCATGCAATCCAATCGTAGACGGTGGGCTCCCTCACTTAGCTTTAAGATACCATCACATAAATGTAGAACTCACAAATATTCTTCCTTCTCAATTACCATTATCTCGCACCGTCAACCCGCCAAATTTCTCGAAATCTCTTGTTAAATTCTTCATAGAATATCCCGAATTATAATCCACAATTGACTATTCGACCTCCCGCTAGGTAGTAAGTAGAACTCCACGTAGAAGCTTCGTCAGAAATCATGCAACCGCTGACCTGCTCACAGGAGATAGCCCACATGTGGAAATTTCCATACCGAAATCATCCAACGATGCTGCATTGGGAACAACCACCACTAAATCAATAAACCCTCTTGAGCCAGTGCTTGTCCACCAGCTGTAAGAGTCTGTTCATTGCCCATTGACATCAACTGAGAGTCCGACAATACGTTCCAACTTGAAGTCATGTTGCATCCAAAATGATAATCAAGTTTTTTACACCCCTAAACACCCCATGCAAACTTCTCTCTGTCATGTTCAACCTTCCTTAGCACAATGGCAACCATGCGAAATAAAATCCAAAGACCTAGTCACTGCCCACCATGATTCCCAAATCTCTCTAAACTTTTCACAAGGCATGTGGCTCTCCAACCACAAAATTAGTATGATACTCTACCACTCCCACTTCGGTTAAACCATCTCTTAAGCAACGTCTCAACCTCTGATGTTCATAACTGTCCTGCTAGCGATTCAACCACCGCGAGACACCTCCTACCATGTCATTCCTCATCCTTCGCTGCCCAAAATACTGCCTCAAATCATAATCCATCGTTGTAGCACCCGAACGGGTAAATTGCCACCAACTCTAAGTCTCCTCGAAGATCATCTTTTTAAAGCCATCAACCTCAGAAACACTAATTCGACCCTGAAACTGCTAATCACCGCCATCTCTGACAACCGCTTCTCAGGCACCATTTCACAACACCCTTCACCCGAAGGCAAATCAAGAAGACCATAACACCGGGAGCCATAATGCGTTCAACTAGGACGACGACACAATATCACCATTGAGAATTCCACCACACTCGAAAATTTAAGTCTTGTTACTCCATCAACCAACGCCTCAACATCCATAGTTTGATTGCCTCTTCTTTGCTGGAATTAAATGCAGAACCTCTAAACCATGCACTAAAAAATTCTCCTTTTGAGTCATTCACTGCCTCGACACATAAGCAAGCACCCTACCATCGCACTAACACTGCGCGATAACCACTCATGAACATCATAGCAATCTGTGCATAGCCTCAAAACCATAGGTAATACTAATACAGGGCTAAAACGACAGAACACCCTTCCACAGGACGACGACAATAGCCTGCCCGAATACACAGGGAAAAACATCCTGCATCATGTCAGCAGTACCATTACGAATCCTCGATGTCCAATTGATAACAAGCGCTCCACGTCGCATAAGATTGAGTAGGAAGAAAATGGAGGTGTAAGATTCAATGGAATCAAATCGCACGATAAAGAATCAAGAAGGGAAGTGCTCCTAACAGCCCTGTAGCCTCTCGAAGATAAGTATAGATCTTCGTACCGATCCGCAAGACTCTACTAGACTTGCTCATGACTCGTAATACCCAAGTGAACCTAGAACTCTGATACCAAGCTGTCACGACCCAAAATCCATTATCGGTCGTGATGGCGCCTAACGCCACCGTCAGGCAAGCCAATGGTAATTAATCAACTTAATTACTCATTTTATTACTTTTGAAATCATAATTCTTATTAAGGAAGAAAATTTACGCTCTTAAATCCGCGGGAAGGTACATAATTAGTAGTTTATAAAAGAAATGAAAGGCGATAATGATATATAGCTCCATAAGTATCAACTAGCATATCCCAAAACCCGGTGTCACAAATGCGTGAGCATTTACTAAGGAGTACAATAATGATACAACATCTGTCTAGAATGGAAATAAGACAAGATAAAATAAATAATAAGATAGAGACTCTGTGGGTTGCGATGCGAAGCCCTGAATGCAGCTCACATAATGTATCCGCAACTGTTGCGCCAATGCGCCAAGATGATCAACAAATGAACCTATCAGATCCTGCACATTTAGTGCAGAGGTGTAGTATGAGGACGTAAATCAACGCGTACCCAGTAAATATCTAGACTAACCCTAGAGAAGTAGTGACAAGGGGTCGACATTGACACTCACTAGAGGTCCAATAAAACAACATGGAAAATCATAAACAGATAAGAAGCACAACAGTACTAGCGAGGTAAATCTGTAACTAACACAATCTTCCAAAATTTCTTTTAATGACATCAATTTATCAATCTTGTATTCTATCTCAACAGCTCAGAAATATCAAGTGCCAATGTTAAACAGATAAGGAGCTACCTTATAAAGTGTCGGGCATCAGTAGAAGGATAATGTCGTGAACATTCTGACTGCTAGTGATATAATGCACGATTATGTCCAGGTAGTACGGCCCGATCCCAAAAGGACGATTATGCCAAAGTCATTCGGCTCGATCCAGAATAATGTGTACACTGCCGAGGGTCGAGCGGCATGAACTATAGATGCATCTATTATATTGCCGAGGCGTTCGGTCCACTCCACAAGAAAGGAAGGAACTTATCGAATTACGAGGTTCGGCCCGCTCCATAAGAAAAGAAAGGAATTTGAATTACGAGGCACATGCTTGCGATACATTATATGAACATAAGTGAGTATAACCTTTACCGATTCTCAAATAACTTGCCAACAACTCAAGGTGATAAGGCTCTGCCTAATATATATGTAATTTCTAAACCAAGTTCAACTATAATTTCAATTAATTAAGCGAGCAGAGTGAGTACAAATAATTCAAATATTATAAGATAAAGTCCTAAATAATTCAAATATTATATGGTAAAGTCCTAAGTCTACCCGAACATAAACATACTTTAGCCATGTACGGACTCTCGTTATCGCGTGCATACGTAGCACCCACAACTAGTAGCACATAACAATTACATCACTAGGGGGTAGTTTCCCCCTCACAAGGGTTAGACATGAGACTTACCTCGCTCTGAAGTTCCATAAACGGCTCCAATGCCTCTTTAACTTCTCGACTCAAAGCCAAACGATCCGAAACTAGTCAAAGATGTGCAATTCAATCAAAATATACTCCAATGCTTATAATTAATCAATTTATAACAATTCCAAACTCCGCTCGAAAAGTTAATAAAGTCAACCCTCTAGCCCACGTGCCCGGATTCTGAAAATGTTTGAAGATAAACTTTACCCATGACTTCACGAACTCAAATATATGTTTTATTCCAAATTTCGTGTCGAATTTCGTGGTCAAAATCCAAAAATACCAAATTCTAAGTTTTCTACCAAAATTCCAAATTTCTACCAATTTCTATGTTTAAACCCATATATAAATCATGTATTTAACTCACAATATACGGGAATTACTTACCTTGACATGGATGATGAAAATATTCCCTCCAAGAGCTCTAAAAATAGCATTACCAAATGAAAATGTGAGAAAAATGGGCTAAGTCTTCGGATTAAAAGCACCTCACTGCCCAGCGAATTTCGCACCTACAGTCAACTAGCTGCTTCTGCGGCTCCACGCCTGCGTAAAATCCATCACAGATGCAGCTCCAGCTCAAGTCCGCATCCCTCTCTTATGCGCACCAAGTAGCGCTTTTGCGCTCACGCACCTGCATGACCAACTCCGTTTCTATGGCCCAGGCCTTCTTGGCTAACCTCCGCACCTACGATCTCTTCTCCGCCTCTGCGACTTTGCAGGTGCGGAATTTTCCTCGCACCTGCACCACCAGACCTCCTCCATGAAAATTGCACCTGCGATGACCCCTACGCACCTGCGTCCACTCCTTCCGGAGGTGCGATTACACCAGTCTTCAGCAGCAACAACATCTCCTCAAATCTGAATTTCAATCCGTTTTCAAACTCGAAGCCCCTAGGACCCAATCCAAACATACCAACATATCCCAAAACATGATACAGACTTAGTCGAAGCCTCAAAGCATGTCAAACAACATCAAAATTACGAATCGATGGCCAAAACCTTTCTTTCAACTTTCCAACCTCAAACTTTGTCGAACGCGTCCAAATTACACTTAAACATCCCAGAATGACGCCAAACTTTGCGTACAGGTAATAAATCACAATACGAATCTATTCCAAGGCTCAAAACCTCAAACGGACATCGATAACATCAAATTCCACTTCAAACCAAACTTAAGAAATTCTAAAACCCTCAAAATGCCAACTATCCAAATTAAGCGTTGAAATGCTCCCGGACCGCCCGATACTCAACCCGAATACACGTCCAAGTCCGAAATCATCATATGAATATATTGGAACCTTCAAATCCCGATTCTGAGGTCTTTTACTCAAAAGTCAAACCTTAGTCACTTCTTCCAACTTAAAGCTTCCGAAAATAGAATTTTCCATCCGAATCAACACTGAACTTCCCGAAATTCAACTCCGACAACGCGTACAAGTCATAATACATGAAGTGAAGCTACTCAAGGCCTCAAATCTATAAACGATGTGCTAGTACTCAAAATGACCGATCAGGTCATTACAGGTCACCTCCTCGATCGAAGTATATATGTAAAATGGTCCCCACCATATAGATCGTCACAACTCAAATTAGGAAAGCTCATGGATACGATGGCTTCTTGTCAAATATTACACATGATGCTGCCAAGGCGAACGACCTGATCCTATAAGAGTCTTTAAATAAATGTCGAGGCAAACGGACTGATCCCATAATAATGTGTACACTACTGAGGGTTGAATGGAACGAAATATAGATGCATCTATTATACTGCCGAGGCGAACGACCCACTCCCAAAAGAGTAGTGGTGTCATATTGCCGAGGTGAACGGCCCGATCCCATAAGAATATGATACTGCAGAGGCGAACGGCCTGATCCCATAAGAATATGATACTTTAACTGGTCCTTGACCCCCCTCACGAATATACGTGTGAGTTATGACATTTAAAGAAGCTTTTCGGTGAAAACGCACAACGCGATAGAAATTCATTAAGGAAGCACAATTATTTTGCAGCTAATCAAGTAGCTCATCAAATCTCTACAATAGCGAGTCTATCACTCTACGCAAGCCTAGTCTCAGTTCACAATGCGAAATAAAGGAATTATACAGGCAAGGATAACTTAAATAGTACAGTAAAGCACGACGTGAAGCTAAATCTACCCGGACATAATTAGGAATTCTAGCATACGCACAGACACTCGTCACCTCATACGTGCACAGCTCCCACAACATGTAGCATACAACAAGAACAACACCTATGGGGTAAATTCCCCCTCACAGGGTTAGACAAGAGACTTACCTCGCTCCGAAGTTCCATAACCGGCTCCAACGCCTCTCTAGCAACCTCAAACCAATATCCATCAATCTGAAACTAGTAAAACAATGTGCAAACAAATAAAAAAGTACTCTAATACTCATAATTAATCAATTTATAACAATCCACAGCTCTGCTTGAAAAGTCAATAAAGTCAACCCTCGGGCCCACGTGCCCGGATTCTAAAATATTTTCGAAGATAAACTTTACCCATAACATTATGAACTCAAATATATGATTTATTTCTAATTCCATTTCCAAAATCGTGGTCAAAATCCCAAAAATATCAATTTTAGGTTTTTCTCTTAAAATCTCATAATTTCTACAAATTTTCATATTTAAATCCACATACATTCCATGTATTTTAATAATATTATGTGGGAATTACTTACCTTGCCGTAGATGACGAAACTCTCCCCTTGAAACTCTCCAAAAATCGCCCCAACCAAGTGAAAATGAAAGAAAATTGGCCAAATCCCGCCTTAAAACATATCTGCCCAGGCCTAACCTTCATCGCATTTGCGACCTCTTGAACGCATTCGCGATTCCCAGCAGACCTTGCCCTTCGCATTTGCGTTCCATGCCTCGCGTTCGCGAAGTCCTTCTGCTACACACTCATCCCAGTTGTAACGACCCGACCGATCATTTTGAGCTCTAGCGTATTGTTTGGCGTTTTGAGGCCTTGAGTAGCTTCACTTCATATTTTATGACTTGTACGCATAGTCGGAATTAAATTTTGGGAAGTTCAAAGTTGATTCGGATAGAAAATTCTAATTTCGGAAGCTTTAAGTTGGAAGAATTGACTGAGGTTTGACTTTTGAGTAAATGACCTCGGAATCAAGATTTGAAGGTTCTAATAGGTTTGTATGATGATTTTAGACTTGGGCGTATGTTCGGGTTGAGTATCAGGTGGTCCGAGAGCATTTCAGCGCCTATTATGGAAAGTTGGCATTTTGAAAGATTAAGAATTTCTAAAGTTTGTTTTGAAGTGAATTTGGGTGTTATCGATGTTCGATTGGGGTTACGAGCCTTGGAATAGGTTCGTATCGTGATTTATAACTTGTACATAAAGTTTGGCATCATTCTGGAATGTTTAAATATGATTTGGATGCGTTCGTCAAAGTTTGGATGTTTGAAAGTTAAAAGAAGGATTTTGATCGTCGATTAGTAGTTTGGATGTTGTTTGGTGTGATCTGAGGCCTCGAGCAGGTTCGTGTCATGTTTTAGGACTTGTTGGTATGTTCGGGCGGGATCCCGAGGGGCTCGGGTGAGTTTCGGGGTGGTTTCAGACAATTTCTAGGCCAGTTTTAATTGTTAGGTTTTGGCTATAGCAGTGTGCATCGTGATCACGGACATTGGATTGCATTCGCGAATAGAAAAATGGGAGAAAGGTGTCTGTGAATCGCGTTCGCAGAGGCAGATTCTCGTTCGCAAAGAAGAAATTACTGTTGCATAAGGCTGACTTTGGAAGTTTATATCTTGCAATCTCTAAGGAATTTGGAGATGATCAAAAATGAGAGTTGTAATTCTTGGTGTCTAGATTTCAGAAAGCTAAACCATTTGTCATTTGGAGTTTTGTACAAAATGTTATGACCATTATACTAGAGGCTATCTGGAGGAGTTGGCCAGCTTGTTCTTCGTGATCGCGATTGGTTTTCCGCGATCGCGAAGGGCAATTTTGAGCTGAGAAAAGTTTTGCTTTGCAATCGCAAAGCATTTTCCGCAATCGCGAAGGGTAAATACCTGGGTAAAAGCTTTATTTCGGGGGGTTTGGCTCATTTTCACCTCATTCATTCCATGGGAGCCAACTTTGGGGCGATTTTGGAGTGTCATTTTCATCATCAAACTTTAGGTAAGTGATTTCTACACCTTGTGAGTTAAATACATGGTTTATATGTGGATTAAAAGATGAATATTTATGAAAATTATGGGATTTTAAGAGAAAAAACTAGAATATGGTATCTTTGGATATTGACAATGAAATTGGACGTGGAATTAAGAATAAATTATATATTTGAGTTCGTGATGTTATGGGTAAAGTTTATCTTTGAAAATTTTCGGAATTCGGGCACGTGGGCCCAAGGGTTGACTTTGTCGACTTTTTGAGCAGGGTTGAGAATTATTATAATTATACGCATTGGAGTATATTTTGATTGATTTGCACGTTGTTTGACTTGTTTCCAAATGTTTGGCTTTGAGTTAAGGTGTTAGAGAGGCGTTGGAGCCGGTTATGAAACTTCGAAGCAAGGTAAGTCTCCTGTCTAACTATGTGAGGGGAAAACTACCCCTAGGTGATGTAAATGTTATGTGCTACTAGTTGTGGGTGCTACGTACGCACGAGGCAACGAGAGTCTGTACGTAGCTAAAGCATGTTTAAGTCCGGGTAGACTTAGGACTTTATCATGTAATATTTGATTTAATTGAACTTTTTCTGCTGGCTTAATTAATTTAATTTATAATTAAAATTGATTTAGAAATATATGTATATATTAGGCCGAGGCTTATCACCTTGAGTTGTTGGCTAAACGGTAAAGGTTATATTCAGTTTGATCTTATGTGCTGTATTGTAAGCATGTGTCTCGTAATTCGGTAATTTCCTTCCTTTCTTGTGGAGCGGGACGAACGCATCGGCAGTATAATAGATGCATCTATGGTTCATGTCGATCGACCCTCGGCAGTGTACACATTATTCTGGATTGGGCCGAACGACTTCGGCATAATTGTGCGTTATTTTGCTGGCAGTCCGAATATTCATGAGATTATCCTTCCACTAATGCCTGACATTTTATATGGTGTTCTTATCTGTTTGATACTGGTACTCGATACATCTAAGCTGTTGAGGTAGAATACAAGACTGATACATTCATACCTTTAAAAGAAATTCTTGGAAGATTATGAAACTTACAGATTTATCCCATTATTATTGTGTGCTTCTTATCTGCTTATGATTTATTATATTTCTGTATTAGACCTCTAGTAAGTGTCGATGTCAACCCCTCGTCACTACTTCTCCGAGGTTAGGCTTGATACTTACTGGGTACGCTTTGATTTACGTATTCATGCTGCACTTTTGCACTAAATGTGCAGGATCTGACAGGTTTATTTTGTGGTCACCTTGGCGCATAGGCGCAGCTGCTGAGGGGACTTTATGGTGAGCTACAAATTCCAGGCTACGTATCGCAGCCCACAGAGTCTCCATCATATTACTTACTTTATCATATCTTATTTATATTCCAAACAGATGTTGTATTATTATTGTACTCTTTAGTAATGCTCATGCACTTGTGACACCGGGTTTTGGGATATTCTAGTTGATGACTATGGATTTGTTCATTATTATCACCTTTCATTTCCTTTTTCAGACTACTAGTTACGTACGTAGCTATGATTTTAGAGGTGTAAACGTCCTTACTTAATTACAATTATGAATTAGAAAATAATAAAATGAATTATTAAGTTATTAGTTCACCGTTGGCTTGCCTAACGGCAACGTTGGTCGCCATCATGACCTATAGTGGGTTTTGGATCGTGACAGCTTGGTATTAGAGCTCTAGGTTCACTTGGGTCTCACGAGTCATGAGCAAGTCTAGTAGAGTCTTGCGGGTCGGTATTGATACATCTGTACTTATCTTTGAGAAGCTACAAAGCTATTAGGAGCACTTCCCTTCTTCATTCCTCTTCGTGCGGTTTGATTCCAGGGGAGCCTATTCCTTCATTTCCTTGCTACTCAATCTTATGCAACGTGGAGCACTTGTTATCAATTGGGCATAGAGGAGTTGAAGTGGTGCTGCCGACGTGGTGCATGATGTTTCTCCCTGCGAAATAAGGCAGGTTATTATCGTCTCCTTGCGGAAGGGTGTTCTACCGTTTCATCCCAGTATCTGTGTTTCCTATGGTTTTGAGGCTATGCACAGATTATTATGATGTTCATGCATTGTTATCGCATAGTGTTGGTGTAATAGTAGGGTGTTTGTTTATGCGTCTAGGCAGTGAATGACTCGAAAGGAGGATTTCTCAATACATGGTTTAGAGGTTTGGCATTTAATTCTAGCGAAGGAAAGGCAATCGGACTATGGATGTTCAAGCTTTGGTTGATGGAGTAACGAGACTTGATATTTTCGAGCATGGTGGAGCTATCAATTGTGATGTGTTGTCGTTGTCCTTGTTGAATGCATTAAGGCTTGCCGGTGTTATGGTCTTCTTGATTTGCCTTTGAGGCAGGGTGTTATGAAATGGTGTTTGAGAAGCGGTTGTCAGAGATGGCGGTGTGTAGCGGTTTCATAATCAAATCGGTGTTTCTAACGATGATGGCTCGAGAAAGATGATCTTCGAGAAGGCTTAGAGTTGGTAACAAATTTATCAGTTTAGGTGCTACAGAGATAGATTTTGATTTAAGGCAGCAATTGGGCAGCGAAGAATGTGAAAGGACATGGTAAGAGGTTTCTCGCAGTGGTTGAATTATTAGCAGGTCGAGTATGAAAAGCAGAGGTCGAGAGGTTGCTTAAAGGAGATGGTTTAACTGAAGTGGGAGTGCTAGAGTTGCATATGGATTCTGTGGTACGATAGCCACGTGCCTTGTGAAAGTTTAGAACTATTTGGGAGTCATGGTAGAAAGTGACTAGGTCTACAGACTTTATTTAGAATGGTGGCTACTTTACTGAGAAAGATTGAATACGGCAGAAAGTAGGTTGCTTGAAATGAAGAGGGGAGTGAAAACTTGATTATCATTTTGGATGCAACATGACTTTGAGTTTGGAATGTATTGTCAGATTTTCAGTTGATTTCAATGGGGAATGAACAAACTTGTACAGCCGGTGGACGATCATGAGCTCAGTAAGGTTTACTGATTTCGTAGTAGTTGTACCCAGTGCAATGTCGTGGGAAGATGTCGGTATGGAAATTCTACAGGTGAGTTATCTATTGTGAGCAAGTCAGCGGTTGCATGATTTCTGATGAAGCTTCTATGAGGAGTTCTACTTATTACCAGCGGAAGGTCGAATAGTCAATTGTTGTTGATAATTTAGGATGTTTTAGGAAGAGTTTAACAAGATATTTCGATAGGTTTGGCTAGTTAATGGTGCGAGATCATTGTAATTGGGAAGGAGGAATCTTTGTGGATTCTAGATTTATGTGCTTGTAGCTTCAAGCTAAGTGAGGGAGCCCACCGCCTACGATTGGATCGCGTGGTTATTTGCTTGTGCGGTTTCTGGTTATCAGTGCATTGATGGATTATTTATGACTGAGAAAAGAAAACATTAGGGGTAATTTCTAGAAAAGAACTTGATGAATATGTGTTATATCTGGCCTTATCGATTCATGAGCAGGTTCTAGAAAGACTTAGAGTTTATGCTTCTTGTGGAGGTGATGTACAAGGAAAAGAATTCATCGGGTTGCTTCTTCGGGAGTGTTCATGTGCTAACAAAGCATTGGAGTTTGATTATACTCTGGACCAGGTCAAAGTGGGTGACTCTGAATAGTGTCTCTAATGGGTTCAAGGATGTAAGCACGGTGTCTAAGGATTTTGGGTCCGTTGTGTGGTTAAGGAAGAGTTTTTGCAGTGGGTATTGAGACAATGTGATCTCGTTATTTGGGTCACTCGGGATGAGTGTTGATCGAGTTTTGTTATGTTTTTAAATGGAGGTATTATTAATTCTAAGGCAAGTCAAGAGTAAATTGGAGGAAGTTGGGTCGGTTGGTAATGGGTTGAATCAGAATGACTGTGGCAATGATTAATTCCTTCGGCGTGTTGAGCTATACAGGTTGTTGGAGGTTGTACGTGCAGGCTTGATAGCCATCATAATTTGATTGATTTGGGAGGTATTTGATTCTAATGGCCTTGTTATATGTAAATGGATCACGAAAGTGTTATGATGGTTTAGACTACGACTTGAGGTTTGTATTTTCTCCAGTTATGAGGATTCAGTTGTGTGTTGCAATGGTTCTTTTGAAATAAGTTAAGTGAAAGGTTCCTAGACAATGGAGTGCTTATTCTACTAGTGGTTCAGGGGTTATGATGAATTCTTGTACTCTCGCGTAGCGGTATGATAGGTGCAGTGAGCGGCATGGGAATTGGAAGTGGAGGATCAAGGTTGCGGTTCGATGGTGGCAAGAATGTCACGAACTTAGAGGAGGGGGGGGAAGAATTTAGATGTTTAGAGTAAGCTGGCATTATCTTAGTGTCGCCCGAGAATGGTGTCCGGGGTAAGAAGCATTGTATATTGATTTGCGGATGCTTGACTAGCAGTGTGGAAATAGCATGGTCGATGGCCATTAATGTTCGAATTTTACTAACTGATGCGGAATATTGTGGGGGTATATCCCACGAAGAGATCGTATAAGTGTAACATGTTAGTCACTTTACTGTTAAATATTGAAACCAAGTATGGAGAATATGGTACTATCGCTAATATGAGAGTTTATGCCTAGAAGGCACTCTTTTCTTCTGGTTGTGGACTGTGGGATTTTGTTCCGGATTGGACGGCTGCTCGTGTGTGTCATGAATAGAGCCATTGTGGATCCTTGGAAGGTTGTGTCCCAGTATGGTATGATCAAAATTGGCTTGAGGAATGTTGGTGGGTCTAATGTGGGCGTGTGCTCTATGTCAGGTCGGATGTGTTCATTCGGCATAGCATTTATTACCGAGAAGTCTTCTAGCATTGGATGTTATTACCGTCGTCAGCTATTCCATGTAATACTCTATTGTGTCGGGTGGGTTGTGAGACGGCTTGATTATTCTCACATGTGTTGTGATCTAGTGTAGTTTGTGGTGTTATATGATCAAGATAGCTCTCGAGATGCAAGTCATTTATTGCACCTGAGTCGTGCTTGGGATTTTGTAGCGTATGGCACTATCCATCTCCACAGGGTTGTATTATGCACTTGGCGTGCTTGTGGTCGATATTCGGGCATTTCGTAAGTATAAGCATTTCAGCTTGATGGGTGTTTCCTTAATGATTGTTATGAGTGGATTGGGCGGCACGCCGCCACAGGTATATTGTTTGGATCGGGTGGAACGCTGCCATGGGTATGTTATGTGGATCAGGTTGCGCGTCGCGGCGATGTCATGATTGGATCGGGTTGCACGCCGTAACAGTGTCATGTTTGGATCGGGTTGCAGGCTGCAACAGTGAGATGTTAAGTACAGTTCCTTATACTTATTTTGTGTACCTTATTTCCCATCTGTGAGCTAGAGCCATAGCATCGGTTTGGCCGTTTTATTCGTTATGCAGGCTGGATGGTTCTTTTCCAGACTTCATTCTTCCCTATGGGTCATATTCGAGTTGTAGCTAATTGGAGCTTTGATGGCGCTGTATGAGATTTTAGATGGTGTTTGAGGTGGCTTATTTCCTGAGCAGCTTGTACTGGTAGAGACGAGGTTATTGGACTTGAGATCAGTGCGATCGGATTTATGTAAGGTATATTAAAGAGAAAATATTGTTATTCAGGTCAGAATGAGGTAAAGATTCTTGTCAGGTGGAGAGACCCCTATGATTTATTTATTTGGCTGGTGGTAATGAGTTTCAACGCATCTCTTTCATTGTGGTGGCATTGCGAGAGTTGGAACATGGCTTATATGTGTCCTGAGGTGTATTGCGGGCATCGGATTTGTGGAATTCAGCTATTGTGGTCGGAGGATGTTATTATGGGCAGATGACTTATGTGTTGCATGGTATGATTTCAGCATAGGTGCATGATTGGGTTTTGGTACAGTGTGTAGGGATTGATGTGGTGTTCGTATGTTAGAATCGGGTCTCGTGGAGAATTCTGGATGTTGGAATTTGATTCTAAGGCTTGTTGGCCAAGGTTATATGGAGGATCTTCAGTCTGGCTCGAGCTAATATGCTCACATGGGTTGTGGTGGCATGGGCAGGTGCACGAGGTGTTAATTAATGATTTTGGACAACTCCGGAACAGTTCTTGGCACTTTCGAGGACGAACGTATGTTTAAGTGGGGGAGAATGTAACGACCCGACCGGTCGTTTTGAGCTCTAGCGCTTTGTTCGGTGGTTTGAGGCCTTGAGTAGCTTCACTTCATGTTTTATGACTTGTACGCGTAGTCGGAATCGAATTTCGAGAAGTTCAGAGTTGATTCAGATGGAAAATTCTAATTTCAGAAGCTTTAAGATGGAAGAATTGACTGAGGTTTGACTTTTGAGTAAACAACCTCAAAATCAAGATTTGAAGGTTCCAATAGGTTCGTATGATGATTTCGGACTTGGGCGTATGTTCGGGTTGAGTATCAGGTTCCAAAGTTGGCATTTTGAAAATTTAAGAATTTCTAAAGTTTGTTTTGAAGTGAATTGGGGTGTCATCGATGTCTGTATGGGGTTCCAAGCCTTGGAATAGGTTCGTATCGTGATTTATAACTTGTACGTAAAGCTTGGCGTCATTCCAAAATGTTTAAGTATAATTCGGATGCGTTCATCAAAGTTTGGATGTTTGTAAGTTAAAAGAAGGATTTTGATCGACTATTCGTAGTTTGGATGTTGTTTGGTGTGATCTGAGGCCTCGAGCAGGTTCGTGTCATGTTTTGGGACTTGTTGGTATGTTCGGACGGGGTCCCGAGGGACTCAGGTGAGTTTCGAGGTGATTTTGGACAATTTCTAGGCCATTTTTAATTGCTGGTATTTGGCTACAGCAGTGTGCATCGCGATCGCGGACATTGGATCGCGTTCGCAAAAAGAAAAATGGGAGAAAGGGGTCTATGAATCGCGTTCGTGGAGGCAGATTCGCGTTCGCGAGAAGAAATATCTGCTGCACAGGGCTGACTTTGGAAGCTTATATCTTGCAATCTATAAGGAATTTGGAGATGATCCAAAAATGAAAAATGTAGCCCTTGGTGTCTATTCTTCAGAAAGTCAGATAATTTATAATTTGGAGTTTTGTACAAAATATTATGACCATTAAAGTAGAGGCTGTCTAGAGGAGTTGGGCAACTTGTTTTTCGTGATCGCGGTTGGTTTTCTGCAATCGCGAAAGGCAATTTTGAGCTGAGAAAAGTTTTGCTTCGTGATCGCAAAGCATATTCCGTGATCGCAAAGGGTAAATACCTAGAAGAAGCTATATTTCGGGGGGGGGGGGGGGGGTTTGGCTCATTTTCACCTCATTCCTTCCATGGGAGCCGACTTTGGGGCGATTTTGGAGTGCCATTTTCATCACCAAACTTTAGGTAAGTGATTTCTACACCTTCTGAGTTAAATACAAGGTTTTATATGTGGATTAAAAATGAATAGTTATGGAAATTATAGGATTTTAAGAGAAAACCCTAAAATATGATATTTTTGGATGTTGACCACGAAATTGGACGTGGAATTGAGAATAAATTATATATTTGAGTTCGTGATGTTATAGGTAAAATTTATCTTTGAACATTTTCATAATCCGGACACGTGGGCCCGAGGGTTGACTTTGTCGACTTTTTGAGCGGGGTTGAGAATTATTATAAATTGTTAAATTATACGCATTTGAGTATATTTTGATTGATTATCAAGTTGTTTGACTAGTTTCGGAATGTTTGGCTTTGAATTGAAGTGTTAGAGAGGCGTTAGAGCCGGTTATGAAATTTCAAAGAGAGTTAAGTCTCTTGTCTAACCTTATGAGGGGGAAACTACCCCCTAGGTGATGTAATTGTTATGTGCTACTAGTTATGGGTGCTACGTACGCACGAGGTGACGAGAGTCCGTGCGTAGCTAAAGCGTGTGTATGTCCGGGTAGACTTAGGACTTTATCATATAATATTTGATTTATTTGAACTCATTCTGCTGGCTTAATTAGTTAAATTTATAATTGAAATTGATTTAGAAATATATGTATATATTTAGCCGAGCCTTATCACCTTTAGGTGTTGGTAAGTTATTTGATAAATGGTAAAGGTTATATTCATTTTTCTCTCATGTACTGCATTGTAAGCATGTGTCTCGTAATTCGATAATTTTTTTCCTTTCTTGTGGAGCGGGCCGAACGCCTCGGCAGTATAATAGATGCATCTATGGTTCGTGCTGCTCGACCCTCGGTAGTGTACACATTATTCTGGATCGGGCCGAACGACCTCGGCATAATCGTGCGTTATTTTGCTGGCAGTCCGAATATTCATGAGATTATCCTTCCACTCATGCCTGGCATTTTATATGGTGTTTCTTATCCGTTTGATTCTGGTACTTGATACATCGGAGTTGTTGAGGTAGAATACAAGAATGAGAAATTCATACCTTTAAAAGAAATTTTTTTAAGATTATGTAACTTACAAATTTATCCCATTATTATTGTGTGCTTCATATCTGCTTATGATTTACTATATTGCTTTATTGGACCTCTAGTAAGTATTGATGTCGACCCCTCGTCACTACTTCTCCGAGGTTAGGTTAGATACTTACTGGGTACGCGTTGATTTGCGTACTCATGCTGCACTTCTGCACTAAATGTGCAGGATCTTAATTGTGCAGGATCTGACAGGTTTATTTGGTGGTCACCTTGGCGCATGGGCGCAGCTGCTGAGAGGACTTTATGGTGAGTTGTAAATTTCAGGCTACGTATCGCAGCCCACAGAGTCTCCATAGTATTACTTACTTTATCATGTCTTATTTACATTCCAGACAGATATAGTATTATTATTGTACTCTTTAGTAATGCCCATGCACTTGTGACACCAGATTTTGGGATATTCTAGTTGATGACTACGAATTTGTATATTATTATCACCTTTCATTTCCTTTTTCTGACTACTAGTTACGTACGTACCCGTGATTTTAGAGGTGTAAACCTCCTTACTTCATTACAATTATAGTTTTGAAAATAATAAAATGAATAATTAAGTTGTTAGTTCACCGTTGGCTTGCCTAACGGCGACGTTGGGCGCCATCGCGGTCTATAGTGGGTTTTGGGTCATAACACCAGCCTTCTTCGCATCCGCGAAGAAGCCTACGCGTTCGCGAAGTAGGGCCAGGTCCTTCTCTGCGTTCGCGTCAGCCTCCTCGCATTCGCAAAGAGCAAAAACAGGGGCCCTTCATCAGCCTTCTTCGCGATCGCGAAGCACACCTGCACACCAGCATACTAGCAATACCAAAACTGCCAAACTTGGTCCGAAACCATCCTGAATCACGCACGAGGCCCCCCGGACCCCGTCCAATCATACCAACAAGTCCCAATACCTTACACGAACCTGTTCGAGACCTCAAATCACATCAAACAACATCCAAACTATGAATCGACGACCAAAATCCTTCTTTTAAATTTCAACATTCCAATTTCGACGAACGCGTCCGATTCATACTTAAACATTCCGTAATAACGCCAACCTTTATGCACAAGTCACAAATCACGACACGAACCTATTCTAAGGCTCAGAACCCCAAACGGACATCGATAACACCAAAGTCCACTTCAAATCAAACTTAAGAGATTCTTAAACTTTCGAAATGCCAACTTTCCATAATAAGCGTCGAAATGCTCCTGGACCACCTGATACTCAACCCGAACATATGCCCAAGTCTAAAATCATCGTACGAACCTATTCAAATCCCGATTCTGAGGTCGTTTACTCAAAAGTCAAATCTTGGTCAACTCTTCCAACATAAAGCTTCTGAATTAGGAATTTTCCATCCGAATCAACTCCGAACTTTTCGAAATTCAATTCCAACTACACGTACAAGTCATGATACATGAAGTGAAGCTACTCAAGGCCTCAAACCGCCGAACAACGCACTAGAGTTTAAAACGACCGGCCGGGTCGTTACATTAATTACATTTAAGTGATAAATTTGTATATAACTATTACCGTATTGGTGTTCGAAATTTAATCTAAGCCGGCATAGTATCACAAAATGTCACACATTTGACCACTATAAGTTATTAAAGAATGAGAAATTGTTTTTTGCAACTAACATTGGAAAGTACGAGGTTGTGACCTGTGAGATCTCAGTCCTCCGCTGTCGTGATAGTGGAAATCATTAACCCAGTCTTTATTTTTAAAAAAGATTGTGAGAAATTACTTTCTTTTAGAAATTTTAAATTAGTTCCTCTTATTTTTTTAGTTTTTTACATAGTGAAAAGTTGAAGATATAGAGATTTTGATGTTCTATAAATTTCCGCGTGACACATGTGATAGATAAAGACTTAACAATAAATATTGACATTATTGATTCTTTTGTGCTTCAAGATAAATACATAGTAGTAATTTTATTAATTTAATATGAGAGAAAGTGTCAATTGGCTCGGAGTTGGTCCATATATAGTGGGAGATTTGTATTAGACCTTTGATATTAGAGATTAACAGGTCCATAATAACTTTGATCGAAAAATTTGAATAATTATATTGCTACTCAAATAAATATAGACGACTATAGACTTGACTACATCTAACATCAATACGCATCTTTTTAAAATATAGAAAACTTTGGAGTGGGAATTGATGGATGAATAGTGAGAGAGGGAAAATTGATATTTTTTGGAATAAGAACCTAAGGAAGCACCGCGGTTATTAGATTATAACTTCAATTCATAAAACTATACACTATCAGTTAAATTTTTAAATAGAACGCTGTCCTTTTTTTATTCTTTCTTTTTTCTTTTTGACATCATAGGGCAGTAGAAGGAGTTTTCGAGGTAGTGATATTGGCTTGCCTTTATAATTAAGTGCCGAATATCACTAGACAGCGAGTCTTAGATACAAATAATATTGACAAAAGAAAGTAAACACTCCATGCGGCGCCCTATTAGGTCGCCCCTTTTTAACTTGTAGTCGTTTTATTTTTTCGTTTGCATCTGTATCCGTTTTTGTATTAAAAATATTTTAAAAAGACGATTTTGCCCTTCTTTAATAAAAGACTACTTTTTCTCCAAATATACGGCATATTGTCTCTTGTGTCTGTCTTTCTATCCTTCTTCGCTGGTTTTGATTATTTTCTGATATCAAACGGTTTTCGCCATTGCATTCTGCTTGATTAGCCATTGTTTCTTCTCCAACAAAATTAAGTATAATCACAGGTACAATTTTAATGATTGCTTTTGTACATTGTATTAACTTTGTATGGGGTTTTAATTTAGGATTAGTTTTATAATTTAGTTTATGGATTTTTTATTGATAGTAATCTTAGTTGAATCGTTTTTTTTTTTATTTATGCTAAAATAGTTTCCTAGTTTTTACTTTGATTAGTGCATTAGTTTTGTAGGTTTTACTTTTACGAGTAGTGTTTTTAGGTTATTTGAAACTGTATTTATGTTTTTGATGAAAATTCTATATATTCTTCAATGATTGTTGGAAACGTTTAAATTTTTAAAACTTTTGAGACTCAAATAGATGATGCTATTAAAGTGTGAAGTTTTTAATACTTCAAGGGTAACTTAATTTTAGGAGCTAAAGTTTTGTTTTGTGTTTTATAAAAGTAAAGTATGTTTTGTCTGCAGTTTTTATTTTATTTTTAATGAATTTCAACATTATTGGAGTTGAAGTTGTGTTCTGTATGTGTAAAACTACAGCATGTTTTAGCTGAAGTTTTTGTTCTGTAATTGTTGGACTTCACTATTCTTAGAGCTGAAGTTTTGTTCTATATTTGCTGAACTTCAGCATTCTTAGAGCTGAAGTTTTGTTATGTATTTCTCTGAAGTTAGAGGGCTTTAAAGTATAACTTAAAGTCAAATTGTGCTGAAGTTTTAAATGATTTTTTTGATAATGTTCTGAAGTCATTTTTCCTAACTTTAATTTTTTTTTTGAACAGATGGCATCTACGAAATCCAAAGAAGCTAAAGATCCTAAAGCACTTAAAGCACCTAGAATATGTAAAGCTCCTTCAGTCCTTGTTGTTGTACCTACAAAACCAGGGGAGAGATATTATGAGTTTCGAGATTGGTTTAACTGTCGTGCTTACTGGAAGGAGAACCACGATTTGAAAGTTTTAATTGTAACTTTCTTGACTCCTGCACAACAGGAGAAGCTGAATAATGGTATATTTCGCTATATTATGGCTATGGAAAATTTTCATTGCAGCATGAAGTTAGTTCATTGTTTGATTCTTTCTCGTGTATTCACCAATGATCGAGATTCCATTAGTTTCAAGATTTTTGGTTGTGATGTGTCGTTCAGCCTTGAAGACTTTCACATTATGTGCGGTTTGAGGATCACATAATGTTGGAAAATCAATTAAACAAGAGAGTAAGATTTTGAAGCGCTATTTTGGAAAGTCTAAGGGTGTGACCTTGAAGGACATTCGAGAGTATATGATACGGAATCAAATTAAAAGGATTATGTGAATTTCAAACACGTATGCAAGAGAGATGAAGATGATGTGAAGCTGTCACGACCCAAAACCAATCGCCATGATGGCGCCTATCGTGGAACTAGGCAAAATAATTACTCAACTATTCCAACATAACCAAAAGCTTTTAAAAAGAAAAAATACATAAGCAGTTAATATTTAAAGGAAAACCTTTGAAAACAGAAATAAATACGCAACCAATACAATCTCTCCCAAAATTGGGGTGTCACCGAGTACATGAGCATCTACAACGGAAGATAGTCTAATACAATGTCTAAAGAGTAGAAACTGAAATACAAGGAAAGATAATGAAGGAGGGTCAAGGTCTGCGAACATCATGCATCTACCTCGATAGTCTCCCGAGATTCTGACTCCACACTCAGCAGCAGCCATGACCGAAAGCACCTGGATCTGCACACAAGGTGCAGGGTGTAGCGTGAGTACAACCAACTCAATAAGTAACAAATCCAAACTTTGGACTGAAAGTAGTGACGAACCCAACCGGCACAGTTCAATATAGAAGTAACAGTGCAGAAACGTAGGTATGCTTTCAAGTTTAGCAGATAAACTCAAAACAGTAAAATAGATCAAATCTGAATGATAAGAAGAATATAACTTCTCTACTCCTACATGTTAATGCACATGTTGTATGTGATGCACCATGCTAATATCCTCATGTGCTCATACTCTCAATTTCTCAATCGCTCAGTACAGTATATGGCCAATCCGGCCCAGGGAAGATCCATCCCAGAATATATACATCGACTGACCATCAGTCGCCCAGTACCGAGTAGGGCCAATCCAGCCCGTAGGGAAGTTCCATCCCCAGGTATATAATGCTTCGGACAAGATCCAAGTCCAGGGAAGATTTATCCCTTAATATAATCAACTGCACTCACTAGGGGTGTGTGCAGACTCTAGAGGGGCTCCTTCAGCCCAAGTGCTATCATAAATCGGTATAACTGATGTGGCGTACAGCTCGATCCCATAAATGTCACTCATAGAGAGGCCCTCGGCCTCACTCAGTCATCAATCTCTCCAGTCTCTCTCACGGGCTCACCATGTCAATGAAACTAGCTCGAAAATAATGATATGATGCATCAATAAATAACAACAGAGACTGAGATATGTGAAATGAATGAATATGACTGAGTACGAAATATCAATGAAATCGGTAAGATAACAGCAAAAAATGACCACTATGGGTCCCAACAGTACCGGCATATAGCCTAGACATGATCTCTAGCATGTTTGATAGCTCAATTACTTTATCACATGATGAAAACACAGATATCAACAAGATAGAGAACTATACGGTGCCATGGAATCAACCAGGCCACAATTCTCACGGTGCACGCCCGCACGCCCGTCACTTGGCATGTGCGTCACCTCAACACCAATCATATAACACAAATTTCGGGGTTTCGAACCCTCAGAGCCAAGTTTAGAAGTGTTACTTACCTCAATCCGAGCAAATCCCTACTCCAATATGCCTTTGCCTCGCAAATCGGTCTCCAAATTACCCGAATCTAGACACAAATAGTACAATACAATCAACACAAGCTAAAGGAATCAATTCCACAAAAAAGTTACTAAGTTATGACTCAGAAATCTGAAATTGGTTCAAATCGCCCTCGGGCCCACGTCTCGAAATCCAACAAAACTCACAAAATCCGAAAGCACATTCAACCACGAGTCCAACCATATAACTTTTGTCAAAAACCAACACCCAATCGTCACCCAAATCCCCCAAATCAACTCTCCAAATCCCTAGCCTCAAACTCCCAAATTACACCTCAAAAACACCCAAACTAGGTGGAATATCAATGGGGATACAAGATTATTGATCCAAAATAAGCACAAGGGACTTACCTCAAGAATCCCCTCGGAAACCCTCTCAAATATTGTCCTAGTCTGCGCTCAAAATGTTTGAAAATGAAGAAAATTGCGAACGCTTATGTTTTTTAATTCTTTCCAGCAAAACCGCTTCTGTGGTTCACTTGACCGCATATGCGGCCTTTCACGCTTCTGCAACAGGCCGTCCGCTTCTGTGAAGCTCCCTCAGCAAAAGCCCATGCGCTTCTGCTATCCCATACCCGCATATGCGGACACGCAGGTGTGGAAAGGACCTCGCACCTGCAACCTCTGCCATCCTCCTTCCTGACCGCTTCTGCGGTCCCGATATCAAAAAGTCCACTCCCAGTCAAACTTCCCAAAAATGTAACTTTCTCCATTTCAAGCCTAATTCAACAACAGACCTCCAAACCATAATCCGGACACGCTCCTAAGTCAAAAATCACTTAACAGTGCTAACGGAACCATCAAAATGCAAATCTGGGGTCGTTTACACATAAGTCAACATCCTGTCAACTTTTTCAACTTAAGCTTTCCATTATGAGACTAAGTGTCTCAACTCATTCTGAAATCTCTTCGGACCCGAACCAACTAACCCGATAAGTCATATAAAAGCTATACAGCACAAAAAGGAGCAATAAATGGGGGAACGAGGCTACAACTCTCGAAACGACCGATTGGATCATTACATCCTCCCCCTCTTAAATAAATGTTCATTCTCGAATTGGTCTAGAAACATACCTGGAGTCTCAAATAGGCGTGTATATATGCTCTGCATCTCCCGCTCGGTCTCCTAAGTAGCCTCCTCCATGGGCTGACCTCTCCACTGCACCTTCACTAAAGTTATATCATTTGACCTCAACTTCCGAACCTGCCGACCCAAAATGGCCACCGACTCCACATCGTAAGTCAAATCACCATCCAACTGAACCGTGTTGAAATACAAAACATGTGACGGATCGCCAACATACTTCCGTAGCATAAAAACATGAAATACTGGATGCACACCCGACAAACTAGGTTGAAAGGCAAGCTCATAAGCCACCTCCCCAATCCTCCGAAGCACCTCAAATGGACCAATGTACCGAGGGCTCAACTTTCTCTTCTTTCCAAACCTCATAACACCCTTCATGGGTGAAACATTCAGCAGGACCTTCTCCCCAACCATGTAAGCAACATAATGGACCTTCCTGTCGGCATAACTCTTATGTCTGAACAGCGTCGTATGAAACCGCTCCTTAATCAATTTAACCTTGTCAAATGCATCTTCAACCAAGTCAGTACCCAATAGCCTAGCCTCCCCCAGCTCGAACCAACCCACCGGAGATCTGCACTGTCTCCCATACAAAGCCTCATACGGAGCCATCTGAATGCTCGACTGGTAGCTATTTTTGTAGGCAAACTCCGCGAGTGGCAGAAACTGATCCAAAGAACCCCCAAAATCAATGACACAAGCGCGTAGCATGTCCTCCAATATCTGAGTAGTGCGCTCGGACTGTCCATCCGTCTAAGGGTGAAATGTTGTGCTTAACTCAACTTGAGTGCCCAACTCTCATTGTACTGCTCTCCTGAATTATGATGTAAACTACGTGCCTCGATCTGAAATGATGGACACTGGCACACCGTGAAGGCGGACAATCTCTCAGATGTAAATCTCACCCAACCGCTCCGAAGAATAGGTAGTACCAACAAGAATGAAGTGCGCGGACTTGGTCAGCCGATCCACAATCACCCAAATAGCATCGAACTTCCTTGAAGTTCGTGGGAGCCCAACTATGAAATCCATGGTGATCCGCTCCCACTTCCACTTTGGAATCTCTAACCTCTGAAGCAATTCACCCGGTCTCTGATGCTCATATTTCACCTACTGACAGTTAAGGCACCGAGCTACAAACCCCACTATGGGTGTGTTTGGTATGAAGGAAAACATTTTCTGGAAAATATTTTTCAATTTTTCCATGTTTGGTTGGTTTAAATATTTTGGAAAACATTTTCCCTATGAACTCATTTTCCTCCAATTGGAGGAAAATATTTTCCTTATCAAGAGAAGGGAAAACATTTTCCAAAACTCCTTCTCAACCTTCCCCACCCTATTCCCCACCCTCACCAACCTACCCACCTAACCCTACCCATGCCTACCCACCCATGCCCCTCTCTCAGAAAAGGCTTTTGTTTTGTCAAATTTCAGTTTTGTTTTCGTCACCACCAACCCTACTGCCGCCCCCCTCCAGCAAAAAAAATTACTTTTTTTTTGTAATTTCAAATTTCTATTTTTTCGTTTTTTGCACCACCCACCCCCATCCCGCCAAACCCCACCCCTACTGCCCCTCCCCCTCCCACTGCTCCACCCCCCACCCCCGCACAAATTCTTTTTTTTTTACTTTTTTGTTTTATAATTTCAAATTTCTGTTTTTTCGTTTTTCTGCACCCCCACCCCTTCCCCCACACCCCCGCACAAAAAACATTTTTTCTTTTACTTTTTTTTTGTAATTTCAAATTTTTTGTTTTTCTCCCTCCTCCCCCTCCCCCCCAAAAAAAATATTTTTTTTTATATATTTTCAATTTTAGTTTTTTCATCTTTCGGTTTACATGTTCGAAATTTTACAAGTTCCAAAGTTATGAGTTCGGAGGTTTATGTATTTGGAAGTTTACGCGTACCAAACACCGAAAAATGAATAAGATTACTACTTGTTTTTTAAGAAAACATTTTCTTGAAAAATATTTTCCGTTATACCAAACACACCCTATATTCATCTTCATTCTCCTCTACCAATAGTGCTGCCTCAAGTACTGATACATTTTCGCGGCACTCGGATGAATGGAATATCGCGAACTGTGGGCCTCCTCAAGAATCAACTTATGTAGCCCATCCACATTGGGCACACAAATCTGACCCTGCATCCTCAATACCCCATCATGCCCAATAGTCACATCTCTGGCATCGCCGTGTTGAATCGTGTCCTTAAGGACAAGCAAATGGGGATCATCATACTAGCGCTCTCTGATGCGATCATATAAGGAAGACCGAGAAACCATACAAGCTAGAACCCGGCTGGGCTCCGAAATATCCAGTCTCAGGAACTGGTTGGCCAAAGCCTGAACATTAACTGCAAGTGCTCTCTCTCCCACGGGAATGAATGCAAGACTATCCATACTCACCGCCTTTCTACTCAAGGCATCGGCCACCACATTGGCCTTCCCGGGATGATACAGAATGGTGATATCATAGTCCTTTAGCAGCTCCAACCATCTCCCCTGCCTCAAATTTAGATCCTTCTGTTTGAACAAGTGTTGGAGGCTCCAATGATCCATAAACACCTCACAAGACACACCGTAGATATAATGTCTCCAAATCTTCAATGCATGAACGATGGCAGCTAACTCCAAATCATGAACAGGTTAGTTCTTCTCATAAGGCTTCAACTGGCGCGAAGCATAAGCAATCACTCTACCCTCCTACATCAAGACACACCCAATATCGATCCGAGAAGCATCACAATATACTGTAAAAGAGCCTGAAGCTGAAGGCAAAATTAGAACTGGAGCTGTAGTCAAGGCAGTCTTGAGCTTTTGAAAGCTCTCTTCACACTCATCCAACCACCTAAAAGGAGCACCATTTTGGGTCAATTTGGTCAAGGGCGATGCAATAGACGAGAAACCCTCCAGAAGCGATGATAATAACTGGCCAAGCCAAGAAAGCTTCGAATCTCTATAGCCGAGGACGGTCTGGGCCAACTCGAAACCGCCTCTATCTTCTTCGGTTCCACCTGAATACCCTCACTGGACACCACGTGCCTAAAGAATGCCACTAAACTAAGCCAAAACTCACACTTGGAGAACTTGGCATAAAGCTTCTCCTCCCTCAACCATTACAACACAATCCTCAAATGTTGGGCATGATTTTCCTGGCTACGAGAGAACACCGGGATATCATCAATGAACACTATGACAAATGAGTCGAGATAAGGCTGAAATACATTGTTCATCAGATACATGAACGCTACTGGGTATTGGTCAGCCCAAAAGACATCACTAGGAACTCATAATGACCATAACGGGTCCTAAATGTTGTCTTTAGAATATCCGAGTCCTGAATCTTCAACTGGTGATACCCAGACCTCAAATCAATCTTGGAGAACACCCTCGCTCCTTAAAGCTGGTCAAATAGATCATCAATACGCGGCAAAGGATACTTGTTATTGATTGTAACTTTGTTCAACTGCCTATAATCAATGCACATCCTCATAGTGCCATCCTTCTTCTTCATAAACAGAACTGGTGCACCCTAAGGTGACATACTAGGCCTAATAAACCTCTTATCAAGGAGTTCCTGAAGCTTCTCCTTCAATTCTTTCAACTCAGTTGGTTCCATACGATACGGTGAGATAGAAATGGGCTAAGTACCCGGTACCAAGTCAATACCGAAGTCAATGTCCCTGTCGGGCGGCATGCCCGACAGATCTACAGGAAATACATCCATAAACTACCGCACCACCGAAACATAATCAATAGTGGGAGCATCAGCACTAACATCCCTCACATAGGCCAGATAAGATAAACAAACTTTCCCAACCATCCGATGGGCCTTCAAATATGAAATCACTCTGCTCGGAACATAGTTTAGAGAACCTCTCCACTCAATCCTTTTCAATCCAAGCATCGCCAATGTCACGGTCATAGTGTGACAATCTAGAACCGCATGACAGGGAGACAACCAATCCATATCCAAAATCATGTCAAAGTCCACCATACTAAGCAGTACAAGATCAACTCTGGTCTCCAATCTAATAGTCACCACACACGATCGATATACACGGTCCACAACAATACTATCGCCCAAGGGCATAGAGACATGAACAGGTGAAACTAAGGGCTCACGGGGCATATCTAAATGATGAGCAAAGTATGATGACACATATGAATAAGTGGAACCAGGGTCAAATAATACAAAGGCATCCCTGTGGCAAACTGAGACAATACATGTGATCACTACATCTGAAGCAACAACATCTGGTCTGGCAGAAATAGCATAGAATCTGGCCTGACCGCCACCTGATCGGCCTCCCCCTCTAGGGTGACCTCTAGCTGACTGGGCCCCACCCCGAGCTGGCTGAGTAGGTGGTGAAGTAATGGGTGCTGAAGTCGTAGGCTGACTCCTCTACTGAGTTGGACCTCTCATAAGGCGGGGTCAATACCTCTTGATATGACCCATATCTCCACACTCGAAACAACCCATCTCTACGAATGGCGATGGGGACTGAAGGGAGCCCCGAGCACCAGAATACCCGCTAGAAGAACCGGGTGCCGATGAGCCCTGAACTGAAGGTGCATGGGACGAACACTGAGCTGGAAGGGAACTAAGAGATGAGGACCTGATGTGTACTGTATGAACCATGGTCGGATGATGCACCACAGTGAACTAGATGAGCCGTCTGAGCATGCCCATAAGGACGACCCCCGCCGTGGTGGAACTGACCTCCAGAAGCAACACCACTAAAACCTCCTGACCAACGAGGCCTCTTGGCCTCCCTCTCACCCCGCTCCTGATTACGGACCATCTCTATCTGCCGAGCAATGTCGACTACCTCATCAAAAGTAGCACCAGATACCCTCTCCCGAGTCATAAGCAACTGCAGCTGATATGTGAGGCCATCAATGAACCTTATGATCCTTTCCCTATCAGTGGGAACCAACCAAATTGCATGATGATCCAACTTAGAATACCGCATATCGTACTGCGTCACAGATATGCCATCCTGACGAAGCTGCTCAAACTATCTACGCAGCTCCTCTCTGCGAGACTATGGCACAAACTTCTCTAAGAAGAGAACGAAAAACTCCTGCCATGTAAGTGGTGCTGCACTGACCGGCCTGCGCCTCTCATAAGCCTCCCACCATCTGAAGGCAGCCTCAAAAAACTAAAAACTAGTGAACGAGACCCCACTGGTCTCTAGAATACCTGATGTCCGAAGCATTCGCTCGCACTTATCCAGAAAGCCCTAAGCATCCTCTGACTCAGCACCGCCAAATGATGGAGGTCGAAGTCTCTCAAATCTCTTAAGTCTCCTCTGCTCATCACTAGCCATAACGGGGACTACCGGGGCCTGAGCAGCTGCAGCCGGCTATGCTGGTAGTGCCCCCAGGGTCTGGAGTCCCTATATCACCTACTCGTCTATACAGGCGGGGGAAGTCTAAGCACCTCCCCCGACCTGAGAAGTGGTTGTTGTGTCCGGAACAAAGACCACCTGAGCAAGACTGGTACACACGGTCAGAATCTGAGCTAAGGCCTCCTGAAGGCCTGGAATAACGATGGATAGAGCTGGTGCCTGAGCTGTCTCCAGTGGCTCAACTATATCTGGTAATTGCTCCTGAGCTGGAGCGACTGGTGGGTCTGCAGGTGCTGCTCTAGCTGCTGTACGAGCCGCACCCCTACTCCTACCGCGACCTCTGCCGCGACCTCGGCCTCTCGCGACCCTAGCTGGTGGTACTGGTGGTTGTCCATCTTGCCTAGTAGTATGTGTTCTCACCATCTGTGAGAGAATAGATAATAGAAGTTTAGTTACCGGAAGAAACAAATCCGCACGACAAGAATACAAGAATGTGAAATTTCCTAAGGGTTCGGCAGCCTCTCGAAGATAAGTACAGACGTCTCTGTACCGATCCGCAAGACTCTACTAAACATGCTCAAGACTCGTGAAACCTATGTAACCTAGGCTCTGATACCAACTTGTCACGACCCAACACCAACCGTCGTGATGGAGCCTATCGTGGAACTAGGCAATGCAATTACTCAACTATTCCAACATAACCAAAAACTTTTAAAAAAATGTACAGAAGCAGCTAATATTTAAGAAAAACTTTTGAAAACAAAAATAAATACGCAACCCAATACAATCTCTCCTAAAATCAAGGTGTCACCGAGTACATGAGCATCTATAATGGAAGATAGTCTAATACAATGTCTAAAGAGTAGAAATTGAAATACAAGTAAAGATAACGAAGGAGGGTCAAGGTCTGCGAACATCATGCAGCTATCTCGATAGTCTCCTGAGATCCTGACTCCACACTTAGCAGCCGCCGTAACTGGAAGCACCTGGATCTGCACATGAGGTGCAGGGTGTAGCGCAAGTACAACCAACTCATTAAGTAATAAATTTAAACTTTGGACTAAAAGTAGTGACGAACTCAACCGGCACAGTTTAATATAGAAGTAACAGTGTAGAAACGTAGGCATGCTTTCAAGTTCAACAGATAAACTCAAAACAGTAAAATAGATCAAATCTGAATGATAAGAAGAATATAACTTCTCTACTCCTAAATGCCATGTTGTATGTGATGCACCATGATAATATCCTCATGTTCTCACACTCTCAATTTCTCAATCACTCAGTACTGTATATGGCCAATCAGGCCCAGGGAAGATCCATCCCGAAATATATATATCGACTGACCATCAGTCACCCAGTACTGAGTAGGGCCAATCCAGCCCGTGGGGAAGTCCCATCCTCAGGTATATAATGTTTCGAACAAGATCCAAGTCCAGGAAAGATCCATCCCTCAATATAATCAGTCGCGCTCACTAGGGGTGTGTGCAGACTCCGGAGGGGCTCCTTCAGCCCAAGTGCTATCATAAATCAGTATAACCGATGTGGCATGCAGTGTGATCCTATAAATGTCACTCACAGAGAGGCCCTCGGCCTCACTCAGTCATCAATCTCTCCAGTCTCTCTCACGGGCTCACCATGTCAATGAAACTAGCCCGAAAAAAATGATATGATGCATTAATAAATAACAACAGAGACTGAGATATGATGTGAAATGAATGAATATGACTGAGTACGAAATATCAATGAAATCAGTAAGATAACAGTAAAAAATGACCACTATGGGTCCCAACAGTACCGGCATATAGCCTAGACATGATCTCTAGCATGTTTAATATCTTAATTACTTTAGCACATGATGAAAACACGGACATCAATAAGATAAGTCCACTATACAGTGTCATGGAATGAACCATGCCACAATTCTCATGGTGCACGCCTGCACGCCCGTCACTTGGCATGTGTGTCACCTCAACACCAATCATATAACACATATTTTGGGGTTTCGAACCCTCAGAGCCAAGTTTAGAAGTGTTACTTACCTTAATCCGAGCAAATCCCTACTCCAATTCGCCTTTGCCTCGCACATTGGTCTTCAAATGACCCGAATCTAGCCACAAACAGTACAATACAATCAACACGGGATAAAGGAATCAATTCCACAAGTAATTACTAAGTTATGACTCAAAAATCTGAAATTGGTTCAAACCGCCCCCGGGCCCACGTCTCGAAATCCAATAAAACTCACAAAATTCGAAAGCGCATTCAACCACGAGTCCAACCATATAATTTTTATCAAACACCAACACCCAATCGTCACCCAAATCCCCCAAATCAACTCTCCAAATCCCTAGCCTCAAACTCCCAAATTACACCTCAAAAACACCCAAACTAGGTGGAAAATCAATGGGGATACAAATTATTGATCAAAAATAAGCACAAGGGACTTACCTCAAGAATCCCCTCGAAACCCCTCTCAAATATCGCCCTAGTCTGAGCTCAAAATGTTTGAAAATGAAGATAATCACGAACCCTTATGTTTTTAAATTCTGCCCAGCAAAACCGCTTCTGCGATTCACTTGACTGCATCTACGGCCTTTCATGCTTCTGCAGCGCCCAGTCCGCTTATGCGGACATGCTTCTACGACGGGCTGTCCGCTTTCTGCGAAGCTGCCTCACCAAGCGCCCATGCGCTTCTGCGATCCCGTACCCACATCTACGGACACGCAAGTGCGGAAAGGACCTCGCACTTGCGATCTCTGCCAGCTTACTTCTTGACCGCTTCTATGGTCCCTTTCTCGCTTCTGCGAGCTCGCATCTGTGGTTCCCAATCTGCAGGTGCGATTACACCAGCAGTTGCAAATCTTCAGCAACTCTTCAACTTCAAACCTCGTTCCGAAAATCATCCGAAATCAACCTGAGGCCCTCGGGACCTCAACCAAACATACCAACAAGTCTTAAAAAATTATACGAACTTAGTCAAACCCTCAAATCTCCTCAAACAACATCAAAACACGAATCGCACATAGATGCAAACCTAATGAACTTTGAATTTCCAAATTTCTACAACCGGTGCCTAAACCTATGAAATCATGTCTGATTGACCCCAATTTTTGCACATAAGTCACAAATGATACCACGGACCTACTCCAACTTCCAGAATTGGAATTCGACCCTGATATCAAAAAGTCCACTCCCGATCAAACTTACAAAAAATTCAACTTTTGCCATTTCAAGCCTAATTCAACTACAGACCTCCAAATCATAATCCGGACATGCTCCTAAGTCCAAAATTACCTAATGGAGCTAACAGAACTATCAAAATGCAAATTCGGGGTTGTTTACACATAAATCAATATCCGATCAACTTTTCCAACTTAAGCTTTCTATTATGAGACTAAGGGTCTCAATTCATTCCGAAATCTCTCCGGACCCGAACCAACTAACCCAATAAGTCATATAATAGCTATATAGCACAAAAAGGAGCAGTAAATGGGGTAATAGAGCCACAACTCTCGAAACGATCGGCCGGGTCGTTACAGAAGCTTATGAAAATTCTTATTGTCGAGTCTATTTTGTTCGAAAGAAAGAATGAATCAACTGTGTTGGAGGAGTATACAGCTAATGTTGAAGATGATAAGGCTTGTCTTAATTATCCTTGGGGTAATGTGTCTTATGAGCAGCTTATTACCTCAATGAAACATGTTTTGGATAATAAGGACAAAAATAATCCAACTGAGTATACTGTAGGCAGATTTCCATATCCATTATGTGTTTGGTTCTATGAGCACTTCCCATATATTCGGGACAAGTATTTAAAAGATGACGACAACCTTGATGTCCCTTAGGTTCCCAGATATTACTTATATATATTTGGGAGAGCCTAAATTTAAAGAACTTCATGCGGATTACTTCAGTAATCATGGTGTAAGTTAATATTCTTTATATTTCCTTTTTTCTGTAGTTTTGTTAATATGTTGAGGTATCAGTTTTATTATATTTTTCATAATATAATGTTTTCTATTAAACTGAAATATCGAACATTTAGGGTATTGGAGATAATTCCTACCGAAGAGGAATTGAATTCAATCCCTTTAATTGGAAAATTACCATGCAGCCGCAGTCGTTTGAAGTTACTGAATCTGGTTCCTTCAACTGGTTAATCACCACGTAGTAAGAGTCGATCAAAAGAAACCAATCGAACTCTTGTAATTGGAGAATCACCTTGTACCAGAGTCATTCTAAACATTCTACAATGGAGTTTGATGATGAATTAGTTAACACAATATGCCGTGTAAGTTTTTTTTTTTTTGTGTTTAATCTGAAGTTTTTCATAATATTTTTTGCTTAATTATAGGATGTTTTATGTGATATTTTGGTTCTGTATTTTACTGAACTTCAGCATTATTTTTTGATCTGAAGTTTTTATTCTGTATTTTGTAAAACTACAGCATATTTTATCTGCAATTTTTGTTCTGTTTGTCATGAACTTTAGCATTCTAGGAGCTGAAGTTTTGTTTTGTGTTTTGTCAAAGTAAAGTATGTTTTGTCTGCAGATTTTGTTTTGTTTTTTGCGAACTTCAGTATTCTTGGAGTTGAAATTATGTTCTATATTTATAAAACTACAGCATGTTTTGGCTGAAGTTTTTATTTTGTATTTTCTGAACTTCAGTATTCTTAGAGCTGAAGTTTTGTTCTATAATTGCTGAATTTCAGCATTTTTAGAGCTGAAATTTTGTTCTGTGTTTCTATTTTCTGAAATTGTTGTGTTGTTTCTGTTTCTATACTAGAGGGTAAGGAGGGAGGTTAAAAATCATGCAATAGAAGAAAGATGCATGATTGCAAAAAAAGTTGTTCAAGAGTTTCGAGGATGAGCGATTTGTTATTATGGACGAGGTTGTGAAAAAAGTCAGGGTAGGCTTATTTACAGAGAAGTATTTTTTTTGCTAATGTTATTCTTTTATTCAGAATAATCATTGTTAGTAATTTTTTATAGGAATATTGTGATAACAAGTTTGAAAATTTGTTTGAGATTTTTGACAAGTCAAAAAGAAGAGATGATAGAGATGCAGATTTTGAATTCATGAACTATCGACAATATGATAGATTGAATGACTCCCTCAAACCTCAATCTGATATTAATGCTGGTCATGATGGATTGTATAAAGTCACATATGAAAATGTAAGAGATGAGGAAGCAGCTCTTGAAGACCAAACTCAAGTATTCGAGCAAGTTCTATGTGTTGAACGGCAAGTTGAAGTGGAATATTCTAGTGTTGATAGACTGAGCAATGTTGTTGGATATGATGAATAATTATCAACTGAAAGTGTAGGAAGAGAGAAAGGTACAGATAATGAAGTTGTCGGTACTGAAGAACATATACCGACTTGTGCTTTGGGTAGTTCTATTGCAAAAGGCAATGTGTTTGCGGATGCAGATGATGAACCTATTGGTACTGAAGAGTACGCACCGAGTGATGTAGGTACTCCTATTGGGAAAGGCAATGTGTTTGCGAAAGCATTAGCTATTTCTCAAGAAATTTTACGTGCAGAGAGATCAGGTCAGGGCCCTACAGGTATATATATATATATATATATATATATATATATATATATATTTGATTCCCCCCTCCATGAATATGCAGTGGAAGTTGAAAACAGTGGTGCTTCAATTGATACGACTCAAAATCTCTCTGATGATGTTACATTGCATGAAGATAGAGTCGAGAAAATTCTTCCGCGGATTACTCCAAAGCTCCCCGACGATGTCGCACCATTGAATGAAGCTGGAGCTACTGAGATCGACAAAGTTATGCAGTCTGGCGATAGCGTAGTGGAAGGTAAACGTCAAGGTATTCTATATATCACGAACTTATTACATTTGATCCAAGTTTTTATTTTCAGTGTAAAATTTTACATACTATCTTTTCTTTTTTGTGCTTTTTGATAATTATTTAGAAAGACTCAATGCAACCGAAAAAGAAATTGGTGAACTCATTCGGCTATATGAAAAAGGAGAAATACATCTCTTCACAATGTTGGCTCACAGACAAGTGTGAAGTGTCTTTGTAGCATTTTCAAAATTTAGTCAATATTATTTAATATTTTTGCCTTTCCTTTTTTTTTGCTTGAATATATAGGCATATCTGAGGGTAATGTAAGCGAATTCGTTGGTATGCAAACACCATCTATGTGCAACACTTAGACCAGGTAGTTATTTGTTGTAATTCGATTACAAGGCATTTGTTTTGCCTAACGTGTGTTTGTATCAATTGTATTTATGTATATATTTTCTTTGTTTTTTGCAGATCTCATATGATGCATCAAGACTTCTTCCAAATCCTAAGAGAAGGAAGGTGTCCATTTCTCCTAATATTTTGCATGACACCAGTGATATCCCCTACTTCAATTTATGTTTATTTTCGCTGGGTAGTACACAAGAGACTGGTTCAGAAGCTAATTCTGCTGGTGTTGTTGTTGGTGAAGAGAGACAATAAGATCATGAACAGTAGGGAGTTGGAGAAGTATATGTCCCTATGGCTATAGATTTTTCCCCTGCTACTGAACCACAGCAGTTAGTTGCGATTGAGCAGCAGGAACAGCAAGCAAAAAGAAAACCAACTAAAGTAGGGACAATTATTCGTATGGAGAGTATTTGGTTGAAATATCCTTACGTCATTCCTAAACAAAAGGCAAGGGGCAAGATTGGAAAGCAGGAAAGACTACACGAAGGTGTCCCTTCCACTATGTCAATCAAGATAGCGGATTAATGCAGAGATTTATAGAGTGGTTGAAGACGGATGCTGGGGAATATGATTCCAAGCCATTCAGATTAGGTGGAATTGATATTCCAAAGTCATTCTTTACCCAGCTTGTGGACCCTAACATTGTTCTTGCGGATCAAGTAAGTTATTAAGTTTGTTTTTTGAATTGGTTTTGAACTGCATTTCCTAAAACTTCAGCCTTATGTTTGTTTTATAGTTTTTGTACTATAATTTGGTAAACTTTAGACATATGCATACTGAAGTTATTTAGTTCATTTGCTAAAATTTCAGACTAAACATGCTGAATTTTTTGTCCTGCAGTCTATAGTTTAGCAATGAGTTTTTTCCTAAAAACTTCAGACTAAACATGCTGAAGTTATTTAGTTCATTTGCTAAAACTTCAGACTAAATATGCTGAAATTTTTGTCTTGCAGTCTCTAGTTTTGTAATGAGTTTTTTTCTAAACTTTAAATTAAACATGCTGAAGTTTTTTAGTTTATTTTCTAACACTTCATACTGAGCATGCTTAAGTTTTTGTCATGCATTTTGTAGTTTTGTAATGAGATTTTTCTAAACTTCATACTTATGCATGCTAAAGTTTTTTAGTTCATTACCTAAACTTATTTTTTACTATGAATTATATTGTGGTTAAATTTACATATTTTCTTTTGTTGTTGGTCATTTGCAGCATATTGAAGTGGGCGTACATTTCTTGCATAAAACATATCGCTATCACCTTCCAAGTTATCCAGAATCAAAATGTGCAGTAAAAAATTTACTTTTTGATCAATATACGACTAAGTTGGCTAGTGTAGAATAAGGAAGGAAAAGAGAATGGAGGAGAAAAGAAAAATGGAAGAGAAAAAGAGCAAATCAAAGAGAAAGCGGGCTGTCAAAAAATAAGTGATTGAGGAAGTTGTGGATTATGAAGAAGAAGTGGAGATTGAGGAACTTACAGAGTTTACCTGGTTTATTGAAGAATCAACTGCTGAAAAGGTGGCCAACTACGTAAGAGGCATTGACCTTTCATTTGGCATCTCATGGGCATCTTCCGAAAAAGTATTCTTTCCATTTCGACTTAAGCCAAGAGCTGGCCAGTCATTTACGCACTACTTTCTTGGAATTCTGTACTTTAAAACCAAAACTATATATGTATACGATTTGTTGAGCAATTCACCATATGAGAGTGCGTTGGAACATGTCTAAAATTATGCCTGGTTGATCTCACACTTGCTCGAACGCTTGAAGTTTGGCACACACAATAAAACCTATGGGGAAAATGCTCCGAAAAGTTTTACGATTAAGTGGATGAACACACCCCTACAACAGAACAAGTACGTGTTTGGCATATGTTTACCATGCATCTTATCTTTATGGTTTTTTATTTATTTTTAGAGTTGTATTATTGTGTTAATTAATCTTCAATTTTTTTCATGTTTTTTTTGTAGTGTTGATTGTGGTATATTTGCTCTTAAGTTCCTTGAGATGCAGTTGAAGCAAGATGATGTCTTCATATTCAAACAAAGTGATGCGTTGACATTCAAGAGAGAATTGGCTACGAATCTTTGGGCTCATGAAAAGTGGAAAGAAGAAAGCAGTTATGAAACTCCAGAAGAGAAACTAAGACATGACTATGGAGAATATGAAGACACTCTATGTGAATTTTTTCGATAGAGAATAAATTGTAAATGAAAAATATTTTTTTTGTTTTTGTTTAAATGATGTGAGTGAAAGAAAATTGGATTTGAGAATATATATTATTTTTTGTGAATTATGTGATGTCTATCTTTTAAATTTTTGTCATCTTCGCATTAATTAGTCTGAAGTTGTCTTGGATTGTATCAAATACTTTTGTCTCTCTTATCATGAACTTCATCATGTTTAGTGTGAAGTTTTAGTAAATGAACTAAATAACTATAGCACGTATTAGTAAAAGCTCATTAGAATATTACATACTGCAGAACAAAAACTTAAGCAAGTTTAGTCTGAAATTTTAGCAAATGAACTAAAAACCTTCAGCTTGTTTAGACTGAAGTTTCGGATAAAACTCATGACAAAACTGTACACTGTAGGACAAAACTTCAGCAGGTTTTGGTATGAAGTTTTAGCAAATGAACTAAATTACTTCAACATCCATTACCATGAAGTTTTAGCTTCAATGTGAAACAACTTCATGCTACATTAGCATGAAGTTTTAGCTTCAGCATGTTTAGTGTGAAGTGTTAGGAAATGAACAAAAAAACCTCAGCATGGATAAGTTTGAAGTTAAGCAAAAACTCATTAGAAAATTACGTACTGTAGGAGAAAATTTCAGCATGTTTAGTCTGAAGTTTTTAGGGAAATTTGAAATTTGAAACTTATCTTTTTTGTATTTATCAGCTACTTTTTGTCTTTTACCACCTACTTCATCTTACATTTAATTTATCTGACCATATAGCAAATGACCTGAAAAGTTACTTTTGCATTTAGAAATAGTAAATGAAGTCTTTCAATTTGATTATGTGAAAACTTTGTCTTTTCAGGCTGAAGTTATTTTTTTACTAAAGAAAAACTGTGGACTTATTAAGCCGAAGTTACATTTCTTGTTGCATTTACCACCTACTTGTTGTCTTTTACAACCTACTTGTTATCTTTTACCACCTACTTATCTTGTTGTATTCAATTTCTCTGAACGTAAAACAGTAAACAGACCTGAAAAGTTACCTTTGCATTTATAGATATTGAATTGTAACAACTCGAACGGTCGTTTTGAGCTCTAGCGCAACGTTCAGTGGTTTGAGGCCTTGAGTAGCTTCACTTCAGGTATTATGGCTTCTACGTGTGGTCGGAATTGAATTCTGGGAAATTCAGAGTTGATTTGGAAGGAAAATTCTAATTTCGGAAGCTTTAAGTTGGAAGAAATGATTAAGGTTTGACTTTTGAGTAAACGACCTCGGAATCTGGATTTGAAGGTTCCAATAGGTTTGTTTGATGATTTTAAACTTGGGCGTATGTCCGAGTTAAGTATCGGATCACCCGAGAGCATTTCGGCGCCTATTGTGGAAAGTTGGCATTTTAAAGGTTTTAGAATTTCCTAAGTTTGGTTTGAGGTGGACATTGTTATTATCGTTGTCCGTTTGGAGTTTCAAGCCTTGGAATAGGTTCGTATCGTGATTTGTGACTTGCACGTAAATTTGGAGTCATTCCGGGATGTTTAGGTATGATTCGGACGTGTTAGTCAAAGTTTGAATGTTTGAAAGTTTAAAGAAAGGTTTCGATCATTGATTCATAGTTTTGATGTTGTTTGGCACGATTGGAGGCTTCGACTAAGTTCGTGTTATGTTTCGGGACTTGTTGGTGTGATGGGATGGGGTCCCGAGGGCCTCGGGTGTGTCTCGGATCGAGTTCAGACTAATATTGGACTTTGTGGAATTGCTGGTTTCTGGGCATCTGGTTTCCTCTTCCGTGATCTCAAGAAGAGGGCCGCGATCTCGAAGGGTTAAGTGCACTGGTGGAAATTTTGTTCTATGCAATCACGCAACTGGTGTCGCGTTCGCAGAGGTCGAGTTGGAGGTTTTGCTGAGTTAACGGTGCTGGCCAGTTTGGGAAGAGTTGTTCTATGTGATCGCGTAGTGGGGCTCACGATCGCGTTCTGGGCATCGCGTCCGCGAAGAAGAGATTTTTGTGGCAGGGTTATTTGGCCTTCGCGATCGCGAGGCTTATTCCGCGATCGCAAAGAGGAAGGACCTGGGCAGTGAGTTTTTATTTCGGGACTTAGCCCATGTCTCTCACTTTTTCATTTGGCTGGGCGATTCTTGGAGCTCTTGGAGGGAAGGTTTTCATCATTTATTGCAAGGTAAGTGATTCCCGCATATTGTAAGTTAATTACATGGATTCTATAAAGATTTAACATGGAAATTTATGAAAAATTGTGGGATTTTGAAGAAAACCTAGAATTTGGTATTTTTTGGATTTTGACCACGCAATTGGATATGGAATTAGGAATAAATCATATATTTGAGTTCATATTATTATGGATAATGTTTACCTTCGAAAACCTTTGGAATACGGGCACGTGGGCCCGGGGGTTGACTTTATCAACTTTTCGAGCGTAGTTGGGAATTTGTTTAAATTGATTAATTATGGGTATTAGAGTATATTTTCATTGGTTTGCACATTGTTCGACTAGTTGTGGGCGAGTTATTTTGAGAAACGGGAAAGATTATATTCGTTCTATGCTCATGTACTATATTGTAAACATGTGTCTCATAATTCGATGATTCCTTCTTTTCTTGTGGAGCGGGCCGAACACCTCGGCAGTACAATAGATGCATCTATGTTCGTGTCGCTCGACCCTCGGTAGTGTAAACATTATTCTGGATCGGGTCGAATGACCTCAGCATAATCGTGCGTTATATTGCTAATAGTTTGAATATTCACGAGATAAACCTCCCACTGATGCCCGGCATTTTTATGGTATTCCTTATTTATTTGATATTGACATTTGGCATTTTCTGAGCTATTAAGGTAGAATACAAGACCGAGAAATTTATACTTTAAAAGCAATATTTGGAAGATTATGAAATTTACAGATTTACCCCACTATCGTTGTGCACTTCATATCTGTTATGAATTATTATATTATTTTATTGGACCTCTAGTAAGTGTCAATGTCGACCCCTCGTCACTACTTATTCGGGGTTAGGCTAGATACTTACTGGGTTCATGTTGATTTACGTACTCATGTTGTACTTCTGTACTAAATGTGCAGGATCTGACAGGTTCATTTGGTAATCATCTTGGCGCATAGGCATCTGTTGAGGAGACTTTATGTGAGCCGTAATTCAGTCTACGCATCACAGTCCACCGAGTCTCCATTGTACTATTTATTTTATCATGTCTTATTTTCATTCTAGACAGATGTTGTATTATTATTGTACTCCTTAGAAAATGCTCATGCCCTTGTGACACCGGATTTTAGGGTTATACTAGTTGATGCTTAAGGTTTCGTACATTATTATCGCTTTTCATTTCTTTTATAAATTACAAATGATGTACGTTCCCGTGACTTGGAAGTGTAAATCTTATTTTCTTATTAAAATTTGTGATTTCGAAAGTAATAAAATGAGCAATCAAATTGACAAATCACTGTTGGCTTGCCTGACGGTGGCGTTAGGCGCCATCACGGCCTATAGTGGATTTTGGATCGTGACAGCTTGATATCAGAGTGTTAGGTTCACTTAGGTCTCACGAGTCATGAGCAAGTCTAGTAGAGTCTTGCGGATCGGTATGGAGACGTCTGTACTTATCTTCGAGAGGCTACAGGGCTGTTAGGAGCACTTCCCTTCTTGATTCCTCATCGTGCGATTTGATTCCATTGAGGCTTGTGCCTTTATTTCCTTCCTACTCAATCTTATGTGACGTGGGGCACTTGTTATCAATTGGGTGTCGAGGAGTTGTAGTGGTACTGCATACGTGGTGCAAGATGTTTTTCCATGCGTGTTCGAGCAGGCTATTATCGTCGCCTTGCGGAAGGATGTTCTGTTGTTTCGGCTTAGTATCTGTATTCCCTATGGTTTCGATACTATGCACGGATTGCTATGATGTTTATGCGTTGTTATCGCACTATGTTAGTGTAATGGTAGGGTGCTTGTTTATGTGTCGAGGCAGTGAATGACTTGAACGGAGGATTTCTTAGTGCATGATTTAGAGGTTCAGCATTTAATTCCAGGAAAGGAAAGACAATCGGACTATAGATGTTCAGGCCTTAGTCGATGAAGCGACGAGACTCGATATTTTCGAGTGTGGTGGAATTCTTATTTGCAATGTGGTGTCGTCGTCCTTGTTGGAACGCATCAAGGTTCGCCGGTGTTATGGTCTTCTTCGAGTTACCTTCGGGGCAGGATATTGGGAAGTGGCGCCTAAGAAGCGGTTGTCAGAGATAGCAGTGGGTAGCGGTTCATAATCAAATTGGTATTTCTAATGTTGATGGCTTGAGAAAGATGATCTTCTAGGTTTTTTAGAGTTGGTATCAATTCATTAGTTCCGGTGCTACAAGTATGGATTTGATTTGAGGCAATGTTTGGGCAGCAAAGTATGAGGAAGGACATGGCGGGAAGTGTTTCGCGGTGGTTGGAGTACTAACAGGTCAAGTATGAAAAGCAGAGGTCGAGAAGTTGCTTAAAGGAGATGGTTTAACCGAAGTAAGAGTGGTAGATTAGCATATGGATTCTGTGGTAGGAAAGCCATTTTCCTTGAGAAAAGTTTAGAGCGATTTGGGAATCATGGTAGATAATGGCTAAGCCTATGAATTTCATTTGGGATGGTGGTTGCTGTACGGAGAAAGATTGAATATGGCAGAAAGGAGTTTGCTTGAAATAAAGAGGGGTGTGAAGATTTGATTATCGTTTCGGATGCAACATGACTTTGAGTTTGGAAGGCATTGTTGGACTTTCAGTTTATGTCAATGGGGAAGGAATAGGATTGTACAGCTGGTGGGCGAGCATTGACTCAGGAAGGTTTACTGAACTCGTAGTAGTTGTACCCGGTGCAGCGTCGTTGGAATATGTCGGCATGGAATACCACATGTGGATTATATCCTGTGAACAGGTTAGCGATTGCGTGATTTTGATGAGGTTTCTACGAAGAGTTCTACTTAGTACCCCAACAGAAGGTTGAGTATGCGATCGTGGTCGATAATTCGGAATGTTTCATGAAAAGCTTAACAAAAGACTTTGAGAAATTTGGCAAGTTAATGGTGCAAGATCATGGTAATTGAGAGGGAGGAATCATTGTGGGCTCTACATTATGTGATGGTAGCTTAAATCTAAGTGGGGGAGCCCACCGTCTACGGTTGGATCGTGTGGTTGTCTGCTTGTGCGGTTTCTGGTTATCGATGCATTGGTGGATTATTTATGGCTAAGAAAAGAAAATATCAGGGGTAATTCGAGAAAAGAAATTGATAAATGTGCACTATATTCCGCCTTATCGATTCATGTGGAGGTTTTGTGAAGACTCAGAGTTTATGCTTCTTGTGGATATGATGTACAAGAAAAAGAATTCAGTCGGTTGCTTCTTTGAGAGGGTGTTCATGTGCTAGCAGAGTGTTGAAGTTTGGTTATATTCGGGATCAAGTCAGAGTGGGTGACTCTCAACAACGGTCCTAGTGGGTTCAAGAATTAAAGTGCGGTACCTAAGGATTTCGGGTTCGTTGTGTGGTTAAGGATCGAGTCTTCACAGTGGATTACGAACAGGACTTGGAATATTCCATGTTATCATCGGGTATGTGGTGCAGTATTGGAGGAAAGGAAGAAATATCTTCAGATTTGCGGAAGGTCTTGTATAATGGGTGCACCAGTTAGAGATGATATTGTGCGTATAAGGAGAGTATGAGATGGTTCATGAGTATTGAGACGATGTGGTCTCATGATTCTGGTCACTCGGGATGAGTGCGGATTTGGTTCGTTACATTTTTGAATGGAGCTATTATTATTTCTACGGCAAGTCAAGAGTAAATTAGAAGAAGTTAGGTCGGTTAGTAATGGCTGAATCAGCATGATTGTGGTAAAGAACGGTTCCTTCGGCGTATAAAGTTATACATATGTTTTGTGGTTGTACGCACGGGCTTGACAGCCACCACAACTTGATTGATTTAGAAGGTATCTGATTCAAATGGCTTTGTGGTGTAATTGAATTCCGAAAGAGTCATGACGATAATAGATCACGACTTGAGGTTTATATTTTTTGTAATTTGGGAATTCAGTTGCGTGTTGCATTGGCTCTTCTAAAATAATCTAAGTGAAAGGTTTCTAGCCAATGAAGTATTTATTCTACTGGTAGTTCAGGGGTTATGATGAATTCGTGTATTCTCGCGTAGCGGCATTATAGATGCAGTGAGCGGCATGGGAATTTGAAAGTTGAGGATCAAGATTGCGGTTCGGTGTTGACAAGAATGTCACGAACTCGGATGAGCAGGGGAGAATTCAGATGTTCAAAGTAAGCTGTCATTTTCTTTAGTGTCACCTGAGAACAGCGTTCTGTGTAAGAGGCTTTGTGTATTGATTTGCGGATTCTTTATTTGATTTACAGAATTAGTATGGTTGGTGGTATTGATGCGCGTACTTTGCTACCTGGGTGGAAGGTCGTGGGAGCGTACCCCACGGGGAAATTTGTATGAGTGTGACATGTTAGTCACTTCATTGTTAAAGATTGTAACCAAGTATGGAAATTTTTGGTACAATCGTTAATGTGAGAGTTTATGCCTGGAAGGCGCTCTATTCCCTTGGTTGTGAACTGTGGGATTTGGCCCGGAGTGGACGGATGCTCGTGTCTCATGAATGGGGCCATTGTGGATCTTTGGAAGGTTATTGGCCTAGTATGGTATGATCAGGATCGGTTTGAGGTCCGTTGGTGGGTCTAACGTGAAGGTGTGCTCTACGTTAGGTCGGATGTGTTCATTCATCATAGCATTGCTTACGGAGGAGTCATCGGGAATTGTATGTTATTCCCATCGTCAGCTATTCTATGTAAATCTCTATTGTGTTATGTGGGTTGTCAAACGGCTTGATGATTCGCACGTGTATTGAGGTTCCGTGTAGCTTATGGTGTTATATGACCAGGGTGGCTCTGGTGACGTAGGTCATATATCACACCTTAGTTGTGCTTGGGTTTCGTAGCGTATGGCGCTATCTGTCTCCCCAGGATTTGTATTGTGCACTTGGTGTGCTTGTGGCCGATATTTGGGCATTCCTTAAGTATAAGCGTTACGGCTTGATGTGTGTTCTTGATTGTTATATGTGGATGGGGTGGCACGCTGCCACATGTATATTGTTTGGATTGGGTGGCATGCCGCCACGGGCATGTTGTGTGGATCAGGTTGCACGCCACAAAAGTGTCATACTGGATCGGGTTGCACGCTACAACAGTGCCATATTGGATCGGGTTGCACGCCGCAACAGTGAGATGTTGAGCATAGTTCCTTAAACGTATTTTGTGTGCCTTGTTTTTCATCCCTGAGGTAGGTTCGCAGCATCTATTTGGTCGTTTTATTTGTTACGGAGGTTGGTTAGTCCTTTTCCATAGTTTATTTTTCCTTATGTATCACATTCGAGTTTGTAGCTTGTTGGCGCATTGTGGGCGTCATATGAGATTTTTGGCAGTGTTTGAGATGGCTAATTGCCTGAGCAGCTTGTACTGGGTGAGACGAGGTTATTGGATATGAGATCAGTGTGATCGGAGTTATGTATGGTATATTAAAGAGCAAATATCGTTATTCAGTTCAGAATGAGGTAATGGTCCTTGTCAGTAGGAGAGACTCCATGATTTAATGATTCGGCATGTGGTTATGAGTTTCTACACGTCTCTTTCGTTGTGGCAATATTCCGAGAATTGGAACAGGGCTCACATGTGTTATGAGGCGTATTGCGGGCATAAGATTCGTGAGATTTCAGCTATTATGGTCGGAGGATGTATTATGGGCATGTGAATTATGCGATTTATGGTGTGAATTCAGCAAAGGTGTACAATCATGTTTTGGTACAGTGTGTAGTGATAGATGCGGTGTTCGTATGTTAGAATCAGGTTTTGTAGAAAAATTTGGAGGTTGAAATTTGGTTCTAAGGATTTTCGACTACATAAAAAGGGAGGATCTTCAGTCTGGCTTGGGCTAATATGTTCAACTGGATTGTGGTGGCACGGGTAGATGCACGAAGTGTTAAACAGTGATTTTGGACAACTCCGGAGCAGTTCCTAGCATGTTCGAGGATGAACGTATGTTTAAGTGAGGGAGAATGTATCGACCCAACCAGTCGTTTTGAGCTCTAGCATGTCGTTCAGCAGTTTGAGGCCTTAAGTAGCTTCACTTCAGGTATTATGACTAGTATGTGTGGTCGGAATTGAATTCCGGGAAGTTTGAAGTTGATTTGGAAGGAAAATTCTAATTTCGGAAGCTTTAAGTTAGAAGAAATGGTTAAGGTTTGACTTTTGATAAACAACCTCGGAATCAGGATTTGAAGGTTCCAATAGGTTTGTATGATGATTTCGGACTTGGCGTATGTTCGGGTTGAGTATCGGATCACCCGGGAACATTTCGGCGCCTATTGTGGAAAGTTGGCATTTTGAAGGTTTTAGAATTTCCTAAGTTTGGTTTGAGGTGTACATTAGTGTTATCGTTGTCCGTTTGGAGTTCCGAGCCTAGGAATAGGTTTGTATCATGATTTGTGACATGCACGTAAAATTTGGCACCATTCCAGGATGTTTAGGAATGATTCTGACGCATTAGTCGAAGTTTGAATGTTTGAAAGTTTAAAAAAAGGTTTCGATCGTCGATTCATAGTTTTGATGTTGTTTGGCAAGATTAGAGGCTTCGACGAAGTTCGTGTTATATTTTGGGACTTGTTGGTGTGATGGGATGGGGTCCCGAGGGCCTCAGGTGTGTCTCGGATCGAGTTCGAACTAATATTGACTTTGTGAAATTGTTGGTTTCTTGGCATCTAGTTTCCTCTTCCGCGATCGCGAGAAGAGGGCCGCGATCGCGAAGGGTTAAGTGGACTGGTGGAAATTTTGTTCTATAAGATCATGTAACTGGTGTCGCGTTCGCAGAGGTCGAGCTGGAGGTTCTTCGCGTTCGCATGTGAGCTATCACGAACGCGCTGAGTTAACGGGGCTGGCCAGTTTGGGAAGAGTTGTTCTATGCGAACGCGTAGTGGGGCTCGCGATCACAAGGAGGAAGTAGCTGGGTAATGCGATCGTGTTCTAGGCGTCGCGTACGCGAAGAAGAGATTTTTAGGGCAGAGCTGTTTGGCCTTCGCGATCGTGAGGGTTATTCCATGATTGCGAAGAGGAATGACCTGGGCAATGAGTTTTTATTTCGGGACTTAGCCCATTTCTCTCACTTTTTTATTTGGTTGGGCGATTCGTGGAGCTCTTGGAGGGAAGGTTTTCATCATCTATTGCAAGGTAAGTGATTCCCGCATATTGTAAGTTAATTACATGGATTCTATAAGGATTTAACATGGAAATTTATGGAAAATTGTGGGATTTTGAAGAAAGCCTAGAATTTTGTATTTTTGGATTTTGACCACGAAATTGGATATGGAATTGGGAATAAATCATATATTTGAGTTCATATTGTTATGGGTAATGTTTATCTTCGAAAATTTTAGGAATCCGGGCACGTGGGCCTGAGGGTTGATTTTATCGACGTTTCGAGCGCAGTTGGGAATTTATTTAAATTGATTAATTATGAGTATAAGAGTATATTTTGATTGGTTTGCACATTGTTCGACTAGTTTTGGAATGATGACCATCGGTTGGAGGTGTTAGAGAGACGTTGGAGCTGGTTATGGAGCTTCGGAGCGAGGTAAGTCTCCTGTTTAACCTTATGAGGGGGATTTATTGTTATGTGCAACTAGTTGTGGGTGGTACGTACGCACGAGGTGACGAGAGTCCGTACATAGCTAAAGCATATTTATGTCCGGGTAGACTTAGGACTTTATCATGTAATAATTGAATTATTTGAACTTGTTCTGATGACTTAATTAATTAAAGTTACAACTGAATTTGATTAAGAAATAAATATATGTACAATGGGACGAGCCTTAACACTTTGAGTTTCGGGCGAGTTATTTTGAGAAATGAGAAAGATTATATTTATTTTGTGCTCATATACTGTATTGCAAACATGTGTCTCGTAATTCGGTGACTTCCTTCCTTTCTTGTGGAGCGGGTCGAACGCCTCGGCAGTATAATAGATGCATCTATGTTCATGTCGTTCGACCCTCGGTAGTGTACACATTATTCTGGATCGAGCCGAATGACCTCGGCAGAATCGTGCGTTATATCGCTAGTAGTTCGAATATTCACGAGATAAACCTTCCACCGATGCCCGATATTTTTATGGTATTCCTTATTTATTGGATATTGACACTTGGCATTTTCTGAGCTATTAAAGTAGAATACAAGGTCGAGAAATTTATACTTTAAAAGAAATATTTTGAAGATTATGAAATTTACAGTTTTACCCCACTATCGTTGTGCACTTCATATCTGTTATGAATTATTATATTATTTTATTGGACCTCTAGTAAGTATCGATGTCGACCCCTCGTCACTACTTCTCCGGGGTTAGGCTAGATACTTACTGGGCACGCGTTGATTTGCGTAATCATGATGCACTTCTGCACTAAATGTGCAGGATCTGATAGGTTCATTTGGTGATCATCTTGGCGCGTAGGCGCATCTGTTGAGGAGACTTTATGTGAGCTGCAATTCAGGCTACGCATCGCAGTCCACCGAGTCTCCATTATACTATTTATTTTATCCTATCTTATTTTCATTCTGGACAGATATTGCATTATTATTGTACTCCTTAGAAAATACCCATGCACTTGTGACACCGGATTTTGGGGTTATACTAGTTGATGCTTAGGGTTTCGTACATTATTATCGCCTTTCATTTCTTTTATAAATTACAAATGTTGTACGTTCCCGTGACTTGGAAGTGTAAATCTCATTTTCTTATTAAAATTTTTGATTTCGAAAGTAATAAAGTGAGCAATCAAATTAGCAAATCATTATTGGCTTGCCTGACGGCGACGTTAGGCGCCATCACGACCTATAGTGGATTTTGGGTCATGACATAAAGTGATTAGGTGCACACTTTGGCTATATTAACAATCTCTTCACTTAAAAATTTCATAGTCATCCATAGACTTCTATCATATTTCTTTAAATTTATATTCATCCATAGCCTTTTAGCTTTTTTAAAGAAACAATGTCTGATGCTAGAGGAAGCAGAAAGCTTAAAATGGATGAACTTATGCAGAAGTGGGAGAGTTTAAAGTCTGATTAGAATAGTAACGTACCAATGGCCAATCTTATGTAGAAGTGGGAGCAAATAAAGGCTGATTGGGAAAGAATCAGACCACAATTTTTGGCCGATGAATAATTCTAGAATAGGCTGAACCTCGAACGCGATTGTGAAGGCTATTCAATCTCGTTCGATAAGGTTGTGAAGCAGTTTGATTCTTTTAAGTTTCCCATCAGGGAGGACTTTTCCAAGATGGAAAATAGCTTGAAGAGTCTTCCTTATCTAATGGACAGAGTAATAATTGAACAAAATCAGTTGTGTGATCAATTCAACAAGTTGAAGTGCGATCTCATGAGACTTTGTGATCTTTTGCCCGAGTATCCTATAATTATCTCTGATTCGGATGATGATGAGATATATCGAGAAATTGAGGAGTACTATTCTGATGATGGTGGTGATGCTGAGTTTTTTTAATCCCTTTTTTATGTTTTTCTTCTATATTTTTGTTAATATTTTTTGTGGATTTCTTTTGTTTTCTGTGGTTTTTTATCTTGTAATATGTTATATAAATGAAAATCATGTTTCGTTTTTGTGTATAAATATTTTGAATTTTGAAGGCTGCATTCTCATTTTAATATAATAATATAGTACGTGTCAACCTAAAACTTTATGCTTTATAAGCTAAAGTTAGCATATAAAAGTTAGAAACTTGAACCTTTTTTGTCTGAAGTTATTATCTATAGCTTTTGACAGTCACACTTTATAGGCTGAAATATTTTTGCAAATATTTCTCGTTAATAGGCATATATAAGGCTGTAATTATATCTTTTAAGAGTCAGACTTATTGTAACGACTCGACCGGTCGTTTCGAGCATTTGCACTTCGCTTAGTAGTTTGAAGGTATGAGTAGCTCTGTATGATGTATTATGACTTGTGTGAATCATCGGTTTTGGTTTTCAGGATATTCGGAATCGATTTGGAAGAATGAATTTCATTGTCGAAGCTTTAAGTTGGAAGAGTTGACCAAGTTTGACTTTTTGTGAATTTGATCCCGGAATGGAGTTTTGATGGTTCTATTAGGTCCGGGCGGTGATTTTGGACTTGGGCGTATGTCCGAATTTGCAATTGGATATTTTTAGAAGGATTAGGAACTAATTGGCAAAAATTGGAATTTGAAGGTTTGGAAAATTTCATAAGTTTGACGAGAGTTGACTTTGAGGATATCGGATTCGGATTGGGGTTCCGGGAATAGGAATAGCTTCATTATGTCATTTGGGACTTGTGTGAAAAATTTGGGTTCATTCCAGGTTGATTCGATATGTTTCGGCGCGAGTTTTGGAAGTTGAAAGTTCAAAGTTCTTAAAGTTTGCATTGATGTGCAATTTGTCATTTCGATGTTGTTATACGTGATTTGAGGCCTCGACTAGGTCTGTATTATGTTATGGGACTTGTTGGTATATTTGGATGGGGTCCAGAGGGGCTCGGGTGAGTTTAGGACGAGGTTCGGACTATTTCGTCGCATGTTGCATTTGGCTAAGGCTATTGGTTCTGGTGTGGCCGCATCTGGGGACAATTATTTGCAAAAGCGACTTCACAGATGCAGGGTATTCTTCACAGAAGCGAAAAGGGAGAGTTGAGTGTGAGGGTCGCAGGTGCGGATGCATGGGCGCATCTGCGCGACCGCAAATGCGGTTCAGTGTGCGCAGAAGCGCGATCGCATTAGCGGGTAGAAGGTCGCAGAAGCGATGGCCACTGGTTCAGGGATTCTTTGCCAAAACGAAATATTTACCGCTGAAGCAGGGGTCGCAGATGCGACGAGTTGATCGCAAATGCGATGAAGCTGGGCAGACTAGATTTCGAGACTTGGTCATTTATTTTTCATTTTTTTGGGATTTTGGAGCTCGATTTGGGCGACCTTGGGGAGGAAGTTTGTCATGTGGATTGGGGTAAGTGTCCTTTACTCATTTTTTATTATATTGCATGAATCTATTCTCATTTTTGGCATTTGGATTATGAATTTTCTAGAGAAATTGGGGGTTTTAGCCTAAAGCTTCATAGAGTGAGTTTTTGAATTTTGAACATCAATTCGGAGTCGGAATTGGGTTAAACAAGTATGGTTGGACTCGTAATTGAATGGATTGTCAAATTTTATAAGTTTCGTCAAGTTCCGAGGTGCGGGCCCGGGTTGGACTTTTGGGCTGATTTGGGGCTTTTTGATTAAAGATTCGACCATTATCCAATGGGCTTGTTTCCTTTGGCATTATTTGATGTATTTGAGTTGCTTTTCGCTAGTTTCGAGCCGTTCGGAGGTCGGTACGTGCGAGATGGCATTTTGGGGCATTGTTTGGCTTGCTCGGTATTGGATTTGGCTTGTTCAATGTAAGTAATACTTCTAAAACTTGTTCTGAGGGTATAAACCCCTGAATTACGTGTTATATGATTTGTTTGGAGGTGACGCATATGCTAGGTGACGGGCGTGTGGGCGTGCACCATAAAAATTGTGACTTAATTGATTCCGTGGAGTTGCATAATCAAATAATCATGTCATTTTCACATTTCATCCACGTGTTAGAGCAATTGAGCTGAGAGTCATGATAAAGATCATGTTTAGGCTACGTGCCGATATTTTTGGGACACACAGAGGTCTTATTGCTATTGAATTACTTGTTTAAATTTACAATTTTGTACTCAGCCACATCTATCATTTGCATATCATATCTCAGTCTCTGTTACCATTCATTCATACATCAAATCATCATGTTGGGCCAATTTTCATGACATTGTGAGCCCGAGAGACTGGAGAGATTATTGACTGTGTGAAGCCGAGGGCCGAATTGTGAGTGATATTTATGGGATCGGGCTGCACGACGCAGCATAATTTTAATTATTTATGCCTAAATTTGGCTTATTATAGCGCTTGGGCTGAAGGAGCCCCTCCAGAGTCTGCACCCCCGCAGTGAGTGCAGAATCATTTACATTTGGGCATGGATCTTGCCTAAGCATTTACATTTGGGCATGGATCTTGACTAAGCATTTACATTTGGAATGGATCTTCCCTAAGCATTTACATTTGGGCATGCATCTTGCCTAAGCATTTACATTTGGGCATGGATCTTGCCTAAGCATTCAAATTTGGGATGGATCTTCCCAAAGCATTTACATTTGGGCATGGATCTTGCCTAAGCATTCATATTTGGGATGGATCTTTCCTAAGCATTTACATTTGCGCATAGATCTTGCCTAAACATTTATATTTGGGATGGATCTTCCTTAAGTATTTACATTAGGGATGGATCTTCCCTAAGCATTTACACCTCGGCATGGATCTTGCCTAATTATTTATATTGAGGGATGGACATTCCCTGGGTTGGATTAGCCCGATACAGTATTGGGTGACTAACTGTCAGGTGATCTTTATATTGAGGGATGGATCTTCCATGGGCTGGATTGGCCATATACAGTACTGAGTGATTGAGTACTCTGAGAGTGTGAGTTCACAAGATTCCATTGTTGTGCATCACATACAGCATGTACATTGGCATGTAGATATAGAGATGCCACATTCCGCATATCATTCTGAGTTGATCTATTTTACTTATATTGAGTTTACCTGTTGAATTTGAAAGCATGCCTACAATTTTGTACTTTTATTTCTATATTGGATTGCACCTGTTGAGCTCGTCACTACATTTAGCCCAAAGGTTAGTCTTGTTACTTATTGAGTACATTGGGTCGGTTGTACTCATACTACATTTCTGCACCTTGCGTGAAGATTTTGGATGTTGATGCAGCTATACATGGCGGGAGCCAGCATTGAAGATGTACTTGCGATCCAGTCATAGCTGCCTCTTGTTCATGGTAGCATTAGAATTTTTAAACTTGTTCATGTATATTTCAAACAGATGACGTATCTTTATCTCATACCAACTTTGTAAATTCTAAATCTTAGAAGCTCATGATTTGTACTACCAGTCCTTGGGAAATGTGTCAAAGTCGGTTATTTCGTCACTTATTTTATCAGTAAGTTTCATTGAATTGGATTTTTTTTAAATTGGCTTACCTAATGGGTTGAGTTAGATAGGGGTGGGCATTGGTCAGTTTGGTCTGGTTGTGAATGTTGTCGGTTCGGCATATCGGTTGTCGGTTTATAAATATGCTAAATCGATAACTGAACCGATAAGATATCGGTTGTTGAATATCAGTTTGTCGGTTATCAATCCTTATTGGTTTGGTTATCGGTTTACCCGATAAGAATAAAAAATATCCAGAAAAATTCATGGTTTTATTATAGAAATCGTGATCATACTTCTAAGAGAAAGGAACTGAATTTTAGCTTATAAGAAAAGATAGTTTAAATTTCAACTTTTAAAAAGAAAACTTTCTTTAATTTACATTTGAAAATTCCAATATGATCTCATTTTTTAAAGTTATAAGTTAGTAGAAGTAAGGAATAAGACATTCAACAATCTAATCTTACTAACTATCTCACTGCAAGTGGGCATAATGAATAGAAAAATAATAAAATCTTAATCTTGTAAATACTAAAGAATCAGTGCAACAAAATAAACAAATAGAAAAACTAAAAATCTAAATAATTAATTCTTTAAAGTATAAAACTAAAAATCTTAACTGAAGAATTAAGATGAGAAATTCAGAAAAGTTTAAAACTTACTCTAAGGATTAAGGTTTGAAGATGAAGAGTAACTACTGAGAGAATTGAGAGAATGAAACCATAAGGTGGCTTTATATGCTTAGTGAGTAAAATAATAATTTTGATAAAACTAATTGGGCTATCGGTTAAACCGTTAATAAAATTGGGCAAACTAAGACCCGAACCAATAACCAAATAGTCAAATAACATAAAACCGTTATAAAACCATTTACCTAATAACCCGATATCGATAACCCAATAGCATTTTATCGGTTCGAGCTATCGGTTATACCCAATATATGCCCAGCCCTAGAGTTAGGTGCCACCACGACTAGCTGGATTTTGGGTCGTGACAAGTTGGTATCAGAGCTCTAGGTTCTACGAGTCATGAGCAAGTGTCTAGTAGAGTTTTTTAGATCGGTATGATGACGTCCATACCTATCTTCGAAAGGCTACGAGGCATTTAGGATAAACTTCCCATCTTTTTTCCTTATCGTGCGGCATTGATTCAACTTGATGCGTAACTCTTTGAATTTCTTCCACATATTCGCATGCGCATGTGAGCGCTTGATATCGGTTGTGCATCGCCGGCTTGTGATTCCATGGATGAGGTGTGAGATGTGACTTTAGTGTGCTGATGACAGACTAGTCTGGAGGACTTGAGGCCAGGTTTTGACCGTAGCTTAGGCACGAGGATTTCGGTTGTGTGAGCACGTACTTTTGGACTCATATGTCCGGTAATGTCCCCATTAATGGAATTTGTAGTTCAATGAGTGGTTGGATGGCTATATGATGTGTATCATGTGACTGCGGGATGTGTTCAGATGGTTGGATGGCTATATGATGTGTATCATGAAGGTTTTTGAGGGATTCATTCTTGTTATTTCATTTGTGGAACGAAGTAGATTTTCATGTCTTGTTGATAAGCTCAGAATCATGAAGATTAAGTGATTACGTAGTAGTTGTGACTATGAAAGGATATAGAGAGATGTCAGTTTGAGGCTAAGCGGGTGGGTTATAACCTGCGGGTAATATACGGATGTGTGATCCTTATGATATTGTATGGAGGCTTTATTTTCTACCAATAGGTTATAGTCGTGCGATTTGAGTTTGGATCGGTTGTAATAGTTGACATGACTGTCACGAGGATGGATGCAAGATTTGCAGATGATTTGAGGTATTAGATGGTTTGTGTTACATGATCTTATGTAGGATTGAGTTGAATTTTGGTGTGAGATTATGACAGTAATAGAGTATGGGCATTGTGAGTTATCGAGTGTTTTGATCTACGGCTTCGAGCCAAGTGGGGGAGTCTACTATCGACGCTTTGATCGCACAGTTATGTGTTGTGTCGGTTTCGGTTTGAGGTATATTGTGAATCAGTTATGACTTGTAGAGGCTGATTTTGAGGATGACTTTAGCAAGGAAATTTCTAGATACGGGTTATATTACACTTTATGAGTATATGAAAATCATGGAATGATTTGAGTTGTTATTCGTGACGGATGTAGTGCGCATGGTATAGAAATTTGCTCAGTTGCGCTAAGGCAGGGTCCCTTCTTGGGGTGTTGTTGTGCTAATGGGGAACAGGTCGTTCGGCCCGTTTGGTCGGTGCAGTTGAGATTTGAGCAGGGTGGATGACTCAAAAGAAAGTTCTAATGGATTCAAGATTTTCATGTAGCAATTGTGAATTTTTCGGATTTGTATATGGCTAGGATCTGAGATATACATTGGATGGTGTAGAGACTCATGGTATTTCTATATCTTATGGATTTTACATTTTGGTATCAGAAAGGTGGAAGAAACAACTTCAAATTCACAGAATGTCTCTTCAGAGTGGGTATCTCGGTTACGGTACGTTTGGGGTGCTTAAGAGAGAATACAGTGTCTTATGGGCCTTAGGGCGGTGTGGTTTTATGCTAGGATCTCTTGTGGTGAGCTTTGACTGAGAATCGTGGTATTCTAACAAGGAGAAGTGTCAGGTTGAGGGTAATTCAGAAGGAACTCGGAGAAATATGACAGTTTGATAATGGGTTGGATCAGCACGGTAATGGGTATGATCGATTCTTTGGGTACTTATGATGTGGTGAGTCTTTACAGGTGTTTCGTGGCAATGCTCTTGGGTTGTGGCGACCTACGTGGCTTGGCTGAATTAGAGGAATTTGGTTCTGATGGCTTGGTTATGTGCAAATGGGTTTCGAAGAGTTCTCGATGATTTTACCACTGTTTGAGATGGATATTTCCTACCGGCGTGAGGAGCATGTTGTGTATTGTGACTTTCTCCTGAATGGGATCAAATGGAAGGTTTCGGACTAATCGGGTAGGTATTTTGCTGGACTTAGAGTTGGTTATGATATTCTTGTACTTTTTATATGATGGCATGAGAGATGCGGTGTGTTGTGTGGGATTGATATTTGCGTGTGCAAGGTCACGGTTTAGTTCTGAAGGGAAGGTCATAAATTCTTAGACAACATAGATAGTTTTATATATTTAGATGGATGTTATAACTACTTGGTAATTCCTGATAAGGGTACGCATTTCATAAGGCGCACTGTGTGTTGACTTACAGATGCTTCATTGGAATTGCGGTACTCGCCTTGTTGATTGACTGTTGATATTCAGATTTTGCTATGTGGCACGAAAGAATTTTAGAAGTATTTCTCGTGGGATGATCGTGTATGAGAGATGTGTTAGTCATTCGGGCGATGGAGTTGGGATCGGATATGGTGATTCATGTGTTCTATGGACTTGGAGACTAGGAATTCTCAGAAACAGATTGTTTCGTGGTTGTGGAATGTGAAGATGTGGCCGAAGCTAGCCAGATGATAGTATGTGTTATGGTTCAGTCATTGTGGACTTTCAAAGGCGTATGTATCTATTTGTGGGTGACCAGAGTGGATTTGGGGTCCATTGGCAGGCCTAAAGAGGATGTGTATTCTACATCGGGTCGGATTGGTTGACTCTGTACTACTATTATTGAGGGATGTGCCATTCGATTAGAGTTGAGCTTATTCGTGTTTTGAGATGTTCTTTGAGTTACCCTTCTATGCTACGAGGGGTTGGGATCCGTTGGTTATAGGCACACATGGTGCGGTCCTATTTGGGCCTTATAGTGGAATTCGAGCAAGATGGATATTAGGGTGTTGAATGGTTGATTGCTCCTTGGTTATGTTCTCTCCGAACTGTGGTATATTGTGTTATTTTCTTCTCCGTGGTTACGGTCATGGACATTGGGTACTTGATGACAAATTGCGCTTGGTTATTGATTTTGAGCATTGTAGATTGAGGTATTTTATGTGGAGGAATGTTTGGATGGGGTCACGCATTGCAGCGAAGTTAACTTGGGATATGGTCCTTTATGTTAGATTCGTGATTCTTGGTTCTACCATGTATGATGGGTTCATAGCATTGCGGTTGTGGTGGTACTTGTTAGTTTGTAGGGCGGTTCTCTCAATTGAGTCATTTTCCATTTTGGGTACATTTGAGTTGTTGTTTATTGGTGCACAGATTGCACAAGTCGTGATTCTAGGTAGTATTGGTGTGGCATGTCAATAGGATAGTTAGGCTTGATAAAGTAAGGTCATTGGACCTAGAATGGGTGCCATCGGATTTGTCTGCGGTATATTTGGATGGATAATGTCGTTGATCGGCTTAGAAATTAGCTATAGTTCTTGTCGAAGGAGAGGGACCTCCATGACTTGTCGATCTGATAAGTGGTTATGAGTTTCTGCGTGTTTCTTTCATCATTGGCAGTGTACGAAGGTTTTAGAACAAGGTTTTGTTTGATATGAGGTTTATTACCGGTACTGGGTTTGTTTTGAGCAGTTATTATGATCAGAAGTTATTGCTACAAGTACGTGAGTTATTCGGTATATCATGTGATTACATCTTGGGTTATGGTTATGGCTTGATACAGCTTGTTCAGACTTATACAGTGTGTAGATGCAAGATTCGGGTCTTATAGGAAATTTCGTATGTTGGAAATTGGATTCTGTGGTTTACGAGCTAAGGTTGAAGTAATAATCTTCAGTTAGATTGCATTGCAAGCCTATATGGAATAGATTGACGGGGGATCACCCCCGAGTTTGTGCGCGGTAAGGTTACATGGCGATTTGATAGCTTTAGAACGACTCTTGGCACGTTCGAGGATGAACGTATGTTTAAGTGGGGGAGGATGTAATGACCCGATCGGTCGTTTCGAGCATTTGCACTTAGCTGGGTAGTGTGAAGGTATGAGTAGCTCTGTATGATGTATTATGACTTGTGTGAATTGTCGGTATTGGTTTTCAGGTTATTCGGAATTGATTTGGAAGAATGAATTTCATTGTTGAAGCTTTAATTTGGAAGAGTTGACCAAGTTTGACTTTATCTCAGAATTAAGTTTGATGGTCCTGCTAGGTCCGGATTGTGATTTTGGACTCGGGCGTATGTACGGATTTGCAATTGGATATTTCTATAAGGATTCGGTACTAATTGGCAAAAATTAGAATTTGAAGGTTTGGAAAAGTTCATAAGTTTGACGAGAGTTGACTTTGAGGATATCGGATTCGGATTGTGGTTTCGGGAATTGGAATAGCTTCATATATCATTTGAGATTGTTTTGCAAAATTTGGGTTCATTCCGGGTTGATTCGATATGTTTCGGAGGGAATTTTGGAAGTTGAAAGTTCAAAGTTCTTTAAGTTTGAATTGATGTGTGATTCATCATTTCGATATTGTTATGCATGATTTAAGGCATCGGCTAGGTCTGTGTTATGTTATGGGACTTGTTGGTATATTTGGAGAGGGTCCTGAGGGGCTCGGGTGAGTTTCGGATGAGGCTCAGACCATTTCGTCGCATGTTGCATTTGGCTAAGGCTGCTGGTTCTGGTATGGCCGCATCTGCGGATAATTGGTCGCAGAAGAGACTTTGCAGATGCGGGGTATTCTTCGCAGAAGCGAAAAGGGACAGTTGGGTGTGAGGGTTGTAGGTGTGGGTGCATGGGCGGATCTACGGGACCGCAGATGCAGTTCAGTGAGCCCAGAAGCGCGATCGTAGAAGCGGATAGAAGATCACAGAAGCGATGGCTCATGGTTCGGGGATTCTTCGCAAAAGCGAAATATTTACCGCAGAAGAGGGGGTCACAGATGCAACGAGTTGATCGCAAATGCGATGAAGCTGGGAAGACTATATTTCGAGACTTGGTCATTTTCTTTTCACATTTTTGGGATTTTGGAGCTCGGTTTGGGTGACCTTGGGGAGGAATTTCACCAAGTGGATTGGGGAACGTGTTCTCTACTCATTTTTTATTATATTTTTTTTATGAATCTATTCTCATTTTTGGCATTTGGATTATGATTTTCAAGAGAAATTAGGGGGTTTTGCCTAAAGTTGCATAGAGTGAGCTTTTGAGATTTGAACATTGATTCGGAGTCGGAATTGGGTGAAACTAGTATGGTTGGACTCGTAATTGTATGGGTTGTCAGATTTTATAAGTTTTGTCGAGTTTTGAGGCGCGGTCCCGGGTTGGCCTTTAGGGTTGATTTGGGGGTTTTGATTATAGATTCGACCTTTATCCATTGGGCTTGTTTCCTTTGGCATTATTTGATGTGTTTGGGTTGCTTTTGGCTAGTTTCGAGCCGTTCGAAGGTCGGTACGCGCGAGATGGCATTTTGGGGCATCGTTTGGCTTGCTCAGTATTATATTTGGCTTGTTCGATGTAAGTAACACTTCTAAACCTTATTCTGAGGGTATAAATCCCTGAATTACATGTTATATGATTTGTTTGGAGGTGACGCACATGCTAGGTGACGGGCGTGTGGGCGTGCACCATAGAAATTATGACTTAATTGATTCCGTGGAGTTGTATAATCAAATAATCATGGCATTATCCATATATCCTCCACGTGATAGAGGAATTGAGTTGAGACTCATGTTAAAGATCATGTTTAGGCTACGTGCCAATATTTTTGGGACCCACAGAGGTTTTATTGCTATTGAATTACTTGTTTAAATTTACAATTTTGTACTCAGTCACATCTATCATTCACATATCATATCTCAGTCTCTGTTGCCATTCATTGATACATCATAACATCATGTCGGTCCGATTTTCATGACATTGTGAGCCCGAGAGACTGGAGAGATTATTGACTGAGCAAAGTCGAGGGCCGGATTGTGAGTGATATTTATGGGATCTGGTTGCACGTCGCAACATATTTTTAATTATTTATGCCTAGATCTGGCTTATTATAGCTCTTGGGCTGAAGGAGCCCCTGCATAACAATGTAAGTGAGCCCCACCAACCTAACCTCCACCTCTCGAACGACCTCTCACTAACTGGCATCCACCTCTAACTGTCTGACCTTCACCTTGGGCTACTTGACCCCCGCCTTTAGCTGGCTGAGTAGGTGGTGGAGCCATCGGTGCTGGACCATGGCACGAGTACCCTATTGTGGCATACTGCTCTATGACCTGGGGAAAAACTTCACGACATGCCTTAGATCCCCATATATATAACAATCCCTCGGCTGAAGTAACTGCTGACCCTAGAATTGTCCCTGTCGGCCTGAATAAGCACCCTGGTAACTTTGTATCGGAGGTGCACCAACCGAAGCTGGAGTTGCACTGTATGCTGGCTGCTCAGAACGAGGTCCATAAGCACTATGGCTGCGTGATGCACCTTGGGTGACCCTGCCTCTAAATGAGTCACCACTTGTCACGACCCAAAATCCAAACCGTCATGATGGCACCTAACCCAACCCGCTAGGTAAGCCAATTAACTATATAACACACGTAGTCTGAACCCCCCACAGTGAGCGTAGAAGCATTTACATTTGGGCATGGATCTTGCCTAATAATTTACATTTGGGATGGATCTTCCCTAAGCATTTATATTTGGGCATGCATCTTGCCTAAGCATTTACATTTGGGCATGCATCTTGCCTAAGCATTCACATTTGGGATGGATCTTCCCTAAACATTTATGTTTGGGCATGGATCTTGCCTAAGAATTCATATTTGGGATGGATCTTTCCTAAGCATTTACATTTGGGCATGGATCTTGCCTAAGCATTTATATTTGTGATGGATCTTCACTAAGCATTTACATTAGGGATGGATCTTCCCTAAGCATTTACACCTAGGCATGGATTTTGCCTAATTATTTATATTAAGGGATGGATTTTCTATAGGCTGGATTAGCCCTATACAGTACTGAGTGACTGACTGCCAGTTGATCTTTATATTGAAGGATGGATCTTCCCTGGGCTCGATTGGCCATATACAGTACTGAGTGATTGAGTATTCTGAGAGTGTGAGTTCACGAGACTCCATTGTAGTGCATCACATACAGTATGTGCATTGGCATGTAAATATAGAGATGTCACATTTCTCATATCATTCTGAGTTGATCTATTTTACTTGTATTGAGTTTACCTGTTGAACTTGAAAGCATGCCTACAATTTTGTGCTGTTATTTCTATATTGGACTACACTTGTTGAGCTCGTCACTACTTTCAGCCCAAAGGTTAGTCTTGTTACTTATTAAGTACATTGGATCGGTTGTACTCATACTACACTTTTGCACCTTGCGTACAAATTTTGGATGTTGATGTTGCTATACATGGCGGGAGCTAGCATTGAAGATGTACCTGCGATCCAGTCACAACTGCCTCTTGTTCGAATTTTTAAATTTGTTCATATATATTTCAAACAGATGACGTATTTTTATATTATACCAGCTTTGTAAATTCTAAATCTTAAAAGCTCATGATTTGTACTACAAGTCCTTGGGTAATGTGTTAAAGTCGGTTATTTCGTCACTTATTTTATCAGTAAATTTCATTGAATTGGATTTTTGTAAATTGGCTTACCTAACGGGTTGGGTTAGGTGCCATCACGACTAGCCGAATTTTGGGTCGTGACACTTATCTATGCTGAAGTGTTTTTGTTCATTTCCTAAAACTTCATATTAAACATGCTGAAGTTTTGTCCAACAGTCTGCAATTTTTGTATTGTGTTTTTTCGAAACTTTAAAGGAAACATGCTGAAGTTGTTTAGTTCATTTGCTAAAACTTCAGACTAAAAATGCTGATGTTTTGTCCTGCTGTATGTATTTTTCTAATGAGTTTTTGTGAAACTTCAGACTTATCCTTTTAGGCTTGAATTATTATTTTATATATATGAATTCCTCATGCAGAAAGGTATAGTTTTTTATTATATATATGTGTGTTTTGTGTGTGTGTGTATGTTAAAGATATGTATTTCACTTACAGTTTTTTCTCGCTGAAGTGATTGCGTACTTTTTTAGAATGCAACCAAACCTGTAAGCCGCCAACAAAATGAGTGGTTTGTACTTCAAGCAATATATAAATGAGTATTTTTCAATCCAAGAGCTTATTTTTTTTATTTCTATGAAAACAATAACATTTCACATATATCAATCAATAATGAAAGTCTAAATTCATAATACCATTTTGAGCAGTAATCAGATTTCTGCAAATATCTCTTATTGATAGCAGCAACTGCGTGTGGACAGGGTAATTCGTCAAGTTAGAATTCCAAGTAGTCACAAGTTCTCTTCTTTAAGTCCACAATGAATTCCATTCCTTCACTATTTATTCTAAACAATATTGAATCAAGGTTGAACACCTAAAAAGGAATAAAAAAGTAAAAAAACTATATTAGTGTATTATTGCTTCAAAAAAAGTATAAATTTTTTTATCTGTAAGCAGTAAATCACTTCAGACATAAAAAGCTGAAGTGATTATGCATTAGTTAATTACTTCAGACAAAACATGATGAAGTAAATCCTGAGGTTAATAAACATACTTACAAACATTTTGCAAGCCAAGTCTATCTTCTTATTCATCTCTTATTATGCCCATATTGATACTTTGTGGAAAGTTTCATGTGTTGTTTTTCTCCGTTCGTAAAACCGTTGTCCCAACTTTTCTTGGATGAAATCTAACATTCTTAAAACATGCATCTCTCTCGCTTTTAGTAACATGGAATTCATTGATTCTACCATGTTTGTTGTCAGCATATCATAACGTCGTTGTGGGAACCACGATCGAGCTCATCTCTCCGGCGGCTCTTCCATTATGTAATTGTATGTTTTCTTGTCAATACTTTTGATCTGGGACATTAACTGATTAAAATATTCAAGTTTGTATGACCTTGCAGCGCTTAAGAAAAGATTTATTACCGTGATCTTTGCATGTATTTGCTTTAAATTCTTCTCAATTTGATAGAGGTAGATACCATGTTAAGCTCCAGGATAAATTTATCTAATCCTATTTGTGATAGATTGGTTTCTATCTGGTAAGAAAACCATTTCACGGCGGACTTTATTTGCTTTTCTCATTTCTCCGAAGAACCAACTGTATACATCATTATTTTATGTCTGCTATACCAAAAGATATAGGAAAGATTTTATTGTTTGCATCCTTCGATACAGCAACAAATAGAACACCACGATACTTTGACTTTAAAAACATTGCATCTACTGCAATCACGGGTTTATAGTAACGCCAACCAGCCATTGATGTCACAGGAGCAAAGAACATGTAAGCAAACCTGCACAGGTCAAACACAAAAAAACAAATCATAAGGTGTGAAGTTTTCAAATAGGAACATTTGAAACTTCAGACTGATGGTTATTATTTTTTTTCTTACCGATTCTGCTCATCTTTTTTTATGCTAGCGTACGTCCCTGGGTTTCTATGCACCATCATGTGTAGGTGTGAAGGAATAATCTGGTAGTTCTTTTCTGGTGTTCCTCTTATATAAGCAATAGCTTTTTGAATAGCATGCCATGCCTTGTGATATCCAATGTCAATTCCATTATTTTTTTATTTCACTTTCTACAAAGGCTGGTGTAACCTCAATCTTTTTATTCCGAACATGTTCTAAAATTCACTCACTTATAAGATTTGATGTAGCATGCTTCTGATCTGATTTTCTTGCATCAACCGAGCATTCATGATTGTCATGAAATTTTATCACCCTGAAAAGTATGGAATTTTTTATTCTAGTAGCACGTACATTCCAACCACATTTATCCACGATGTATTTCAGCTTGTATCTCTTTGAACATGATCTAACAACAGTGAATTTAACTTTTTGGTTTATCTCCAAGCTGCAAAAATATTTAGGCATGCTCTTTGTAACGACCCGACCGGTTGTTTTGAGCTCTAGCGCGTTGTTCAGTGGTTTGAGGCCTTGGGTAGCTTCACTTCATGTATTATGACTTGTACGCATAGTCGGAATTGAATTTCAGAAAGTTCGGAGTTGATTTGGATAAAAAATTCTCAATTCGGAAGCTTTAAGTTGGAAGAGTTGACTAAGGTTTGACTTTTAAGTAAATGACCTCGGAATCGATATTTGAAGGTTCCAATAGGTTCGTATGATGATTTTGTACTTGGGCGTGTGTTCGAGTTGAGTATCGGGTGGTCCGGGAGCATTTCGGCGCATATTATGGAAAGTTGGCATTTTAAAAGTTTTAGAATTTCCTAAGTTTGGTTTGTAGTGGATTTTGATGTTATCGATGTCCGTTTGAGGTTCCGAGCCTTGGAATAGGTTCATATTATGATTTATGACTTGTGCGTAAAGTTTTGGACTCATTCCGGAATATTTAAGTGTAATTCGGACGCGCTCGTCGAAGTTTGAATGTTTGAAAGTTTAAAAAAAGATTTCAATCATCGATTCATAGTTTTGATGTTGTTTGGTGTGATTTGAGGCCTCGAGCAACTTTGTGTCATGTTTTGGGACTGGTTGGTGTGATTGGATGGGGTCCCGAGGCCCTCAGGTGTGTTTCGGGGTGGCTTCGGACCAAATTTGGCTGAGTTGTTATTGATAGGTTGCTGGTCCTGGTTTTGTTCTTCGCGAACGCAAAGGGTCTCACGCGTTCGCGAAGAAGGACTTTGGGTCTGGGCCTTTTTGTACTAGGCGTTCGCGATGGAGAAGTCACGTACGTGATGTGTTAGGCAGTGTTACTCCGCATTCGCGATAGGCATGTCGCGTTCACGTAAGAGAAGTTGGCCTGGCTGTGAAATTTTGCATTCGCGTTCGCAATTATGCAGCCGCATTCGCGAAGGGTAGGCTGGTAAAGCTTCGTGTTTGTGGGCCCTATCTCGTGTTCGCTTAGAGGAGCTGGGCAGCGGAGGCTGGAATTGCTTCGTGAACGCGAGGGCCGTGTCACGTTCGCGAAGAAGGAAGTGCTGGGCAGTGTCATTTTAAAAACGGGGGTTTGGCTCATTTTCACTCCATTTCTTCATGGGATCCGACTTTGGGAGCGATTGTGGAGCACCATTTTCATCACCAACCAGGAGGTACGTGGAAATTGTGAGATTTTGAAAAACACCTAGAATTTGGTATTTTTGGAGTTTTACCACAAAATTGGACATCGAATTTAAGATAAATTATATATTTGAGTTTGTGGCGTTATGAGTAAAGTTTATCTGCAAGAATTTTCAGAATCCGGGCACGTGTGCCTCAGGGTTGACTTTGTTGACCTTTCGAGCGGAGTTGAGAATTATTATAAATTGTTAAATTATACGCATTAGAGTATATTTTGATTGATTTGCACATTGTTTTTGACTAGTTTCGGATCGATGGGCATTGGTTTGATGTGTTAGTGATGCATTGGAGCCGGTTATGGAACTTCGGAGCGAGGTAAGTCTCCTGTCTAACCTTGTGAGGGGGAAACTACCTCCTAGGTGATATAATTGTTATGTGCTACTAGTTGTGGGTGCTACGTACGCACGAGATGACGAGAGTTCATACGTAGCTAAAACATGTTCATGTGCGAGTAGACTTAGGACTTTGCCGTGTAATATTTGAATTGTTTGGGCTTAGTTTGCTAGCTTAATTAATTAAAATTATAATTGATATTGATTTAGAAACATATATATATATTAGGCCGAGCTTTATCACCTTGAGTTGTTGCTAAGATATTTGATTAACATAAAGGGGTATATTCACTATTATGCACATGTATCTATGTTGTAAGCACGTGACTCGTAACTCGATAAGTCTCTTCATTTCTTGTGGAGCGGGCCGAACGCCTCGGCAGTATAATAGATGCAATTATGATTTGCCTCGGTTGAACCTCGGCGGTGTACACATTATTCTGGATCGGGCCGTACGACCTCGGCATAATCGTGCGTTATATCGCTAGCCGTCCGAATATTCATGAGATTATCCTTCCACTGTGCTGGGAATTTATATGGTATTTCCTTATCAGTTGATATTGGCAATTGATCACCCGAGCTGTTGACATAGAATACGAGACTAAGAAATCTATATCTTTAAAAGAATTTTTTTTAGATTATGTAACTTATAGCTTTACCCCATTATCATTGTTTTGCTTCATATCTACTTATGATTCATCATATTGCTTAATTGGACCTCTAGTAAATGTCGATGTTGACCCCTCGTTACTACTTCTCCGGGGTTAGGCTAGATACTTGTTGGGTACATGTTGATTTACGTACTCATGTTGCACTTCTGCACTAAATGTGCAGGATCCGACAAGTTCATCTGGTAGTCATCTTGGAGCGTAGGCACAGCTGCTGAGGAGATTTTATGGGGAGCTGCATTTCAGGCTACGCATCGCAGCCCACAGAATCTCCATCGTACTATTTACTTTCTCCTGTCTTATTTACATTCCGGACAAATGTTGTATTATTATTGTATTCCTTAGTAAATGCTCATGCACTTGTGACACCGGGTTTTAGGATATGCTAGTTGTTACTTACAGATTTATATATTATTATCGCCTTTCATTTCTTTTATAAACTACTACTTATGTATGTTCCTGTGGATATAAAAGTGAAAATTTCCTTCATTAATAAAATTTATGATTTCGAAAGTAATAAAATAAAAAATTAATGCAATTGTTCACCGTTGGTTTTCCTAATGACGACGTTGGGCGCATCACGGCTTATAGTAGGTTTTGGGTCGTGACAGCTTGGTATTAGAGCTCTAGGTTCACTTGGGTCTCACGAGTCATGAGCAAGTGTAGTAGAGTCTTGCGGATTGGTATGGAGACGGCTGTACTTATCTTCGAGAGGCTACAGGGTTGTTAGGAGCACTTCTCTTCATGATTCCTTATCGTATGATTTGATTCCATTGAAGCTTATGCCTTCATTTCCTTCCTACTCAATCTTATGCAACGTGGAGCGCTTATTATCAATTGGGCATTGAGGAGTTGTAGTGGTACTGCAGATGTGGTGCATTATGTTTCTCCTTGCGTATTTGATTGGTCTATTATTGTCGCCTCGTAGAGGGATGTTCTGTCATTTCAGCGCAATGATTAGTGTTGCCTACGGCTTCGCGGCTATGCGTGGTGCATTATGATGTTCATGAGTAGTTATCGCGCAGTGTTGGTGTAAATGGTAGGGTGCTTGTTTATGTGTCGAGGTAGTGAATGACTCGAAAGGAGGATTTCTCAGTGCATGGTTTAGAGGTTAGGCATGTAATTCCAGCGGAGGAAAGGCAATTGGACTGTGGATGTTCAGGCTTTGGTTGATGGGGTAACGAGACTTGATATTTTCGAACATGGTGGAATTTTCACTTGTGATGTGGTGCCGTCATCCTTGTTTGAACGCATTAAGGCTCGTCGATGTTATGGTCATCTTGATTTGCCTTCGGGGCAGGGTGTTGTAACATGTTGCCTGAGAAGCGATTGTCAGAGATAGCAGTGTGTAGCGATTTCAGAATCAAATCGGTGTTTTTAATGTTGATGGCTCGAGAAAGAAGATCTTCGAGGAGGCTTAGAGTTGATAGAAATTAATTTGTTTAGGTGCTACAGAGATGAAATTTTGATTTGAGGCAGTATTTAGGCAGCGAAGGATGAGGAAGGACATAGTGGGAGGTGTTTCGTGATGGATGAATTACTAGCATGTCAAGTATGAAAAGCAGAGGTCGAGAAGTTGCTTAAAGGGGATGGTTTAACCAAAGTGGGAGTGGCAGAGTAGCATATAGATTTTGTGCTAAGATAGCCACATACCCTGAGGAAGTTTAGAGCGATTTGGGGATCATGGTGGTCAATGACAAAGTCTATAAATTTCATTTGGGACGGTGGCTAATCTACTGAGGAAGATTGAATATGTCAGAGAGGAGTTTGCTTGAAAGGAAGAGGGGTGTGAAATGCTTGCTTATCGTTTTTGGGTGCAACCTGACTTCAAGTTTGGAACGTATGGCTGGACTTTCAGTGGATGCTAATAGGAAATGAACAGACTTTTACAGCTGGTGGATGAACATGGGCTCAGAAGGATTTGCTGATTTTGTGGTAATTGTAACCAGGGCAATGTCGTTGGAAGATGTCGAAATGGAATTCCATAGGTGGGCTATCTTCTGTGAGCAGGTTAACTATTGTGTGATTCTTGATGAAGTTCTATAGAGAGTTCTACTTTCTACACGGTGGGAGGCACGTACTGGGATATGAGTTTGGATCGCTTGAAGAAGATTGTGCGACTATCATAAGGTTGAATGTGCGATTGTGGCTAATAATTCAGAATGTTTTATGCAAAGTTTAACATTAGATTGCGAGAATTTAGTGGGGCTGATGGTGCGAGATCATGGTAAGTGAGAAGGATGAATTATTGTGGGTTCTAGATTTATGTGATTATAGCTTAAAGCTAAGTGGGGGAGCCCGTAGTCTACGATTAGGTCACGTAGTTGTGTGCCTGTGCGGTTTTTGGTTATCGGTGCCTAGGTGGATTATTTATGACTAAAAAGAAAACATCAGGGGTAATTCAAGCAAAGGGCTTGAAGAATGCATGCTACATTTTGCCTTATCGATTCATGTGCAACTTTTGGGATGACTTCGAATTTTATGCTTCTTGTGGAAGTGATGTACAAGGAAAATAATTCATCTGGTTACTTCTTTGGAGGTGTCCATGTGCTAGCAGAGCACTAGAGTTTAGTTATATAATCGGAACCATGCCAGAGTGGGTGGCTCTGAGCAATGGTTCTAGTGGGTTCAAGAATGTAAGCGCGGTGTCTAAAGATTTTGGGTTTGTCGTACGGCTGAAGACCGGGATTTATGCAGTAGAGTGTGAAAATACTTGGGGAATATTCTATGTTATCATTGGGTCGGCGGGGCAGTATTGGAGAAATGGGAGAAACAGCTTCGGATTCGCGGAAGGTCCTTCAGAATGGGTGTACCAGTTGGAAATGCTATTGTGCGCATAAAGAGGATATGAGATGGTTCATGGGTATGGAGACGATGTGGTCTCGTCATTCGGGTCACTGGGAATGAGTGCTGATTGAGTTCGTTATGTTTTTGAATAGAGCTATTATTATCTCTAAGGAAAGTCAAGAGTAAATTGGAAGAAGTTGGGTCGGTTAGTTATGGTTTGCATCAACATGATTGTGGCAGTGATCAGTTCCTTCGCCGTGTTGAGTTATACAAGTAGGTGGTGGTTGTACGTGCGGGCTTGACAGCCACCATAATTTGATTGATTTTGGAGGTATTTGATTCTAATGGCCTTGTTATGTGTAAATAGATCCCGAAAGAGTTATGGTGGTTTAGACCACGACTTGAGGTTTATATTTTCTACAGTTATAGGAATTTAGGTGCGTGTTGCAATGGTTCTTCTGAAATGAGTTAAGTGAAAGGTTTCTAGCCAATGAAGTGTTTGTTCTACTTGGGGTTCAGGTGTCATGATGAAGTTTTTGTACTATCACGTAGCGGCATGACAGGTGCAGTGAGCGATATGGAAATTGGAAGTTGAGGATCAAGGTAACGGTTCAGTTTTGTTAAGGATGTCCCGAGATCGAAGGAGTGGGGTAAAGGATTCAGAAGTTCAAAGTAAGCTGGCATTATCTTAGTGTCACCTGAGAATGGTGTCCTATGTAAGAGGCTTTGTGTATTGAATTGCAGATTCTTGATTTGCTTTACAAAATTAGTACGGTCGGTGGTATGGAGGTGCAGACTTTGCTACCTAGTGTGGAAGATCGTGGGAGCGTATCCCATGGGGAAATGTGTATAAGTGTGACATGTTAGTCACTTGATTATTAAAGATTGAAACCAAGTATGAAGATTTCGGTACTATCGCTAATGTGAGAGTTTATGCCTGAAAGGCGCTCTATTACTTTAGTTGTGGACTATGGGAGTATGTTCTGGATTGGACAGCTGCCTGTGTGTGTCATGAATAGGTCCATTGTGGATCCTTGAAAGGTTGTTGGCCCAGTATGGTATGATCAGAATCGGCTTGAGGTCCATTTGTAGATCTAGTGTGAAGGTGTGCTCTACGTCAAATATGATGTGTTTATTCTGCATAGCATTGCTTTCGGAGGCATCTTCGGGTGTTGGATGTTATTCTGTCGTCAGCTATTCCATGTAATACCCTATTGTGCCATGTAGGTTTTGAGACAGCTTGATTATTCGCACATGGTTTGTGATCCCATGTAGCTTGTGGTGTTATATAAGCAAGATGGCTCTCGAGATGTAGGTCATTTATTGCACCTTAGTCGTGCTTAGGTTTTTGTAGCGTATGGCGATATCCGCCTCCCCAGGGTTGTATTATGCACTTGGCGTGCTTGTGATCGATATTTGGGCATTTCGTAAGTATAAGCATTAGGGCTTGATAGGTGTTTCCTTATTGATTGTTATGAGTGGATCGAGTGGCACGCTGCCATGACTATATTATTTGGATCGGGTGTCACTCCGCCACGGGTATGATTTTGGAGGTATTTGATTCTAATGGCCTTGTTATGTGTAAATAGATCCCGAAAGAGTTATGGTGGTTTAGACCACGACTTGAGGTTTATATTTTCTACAGTTATAGGAATTTAGGTGCGTGTTGCAATGGTTCTTCTGAAATGAGTTAAGTGAAAGGTTTCTAGCCAATGAAGTGTTTGTTCTACTTGGGGTTCAGGTGTCATGATGAAGTTTTTGTACTATCACGTAGCGGCATGACAGGTGCAGTGAGCGATATGGAAATTGGAAGTTGAGGATCAAGGTAACGGTTCAGTTTTGTTAAGGATGTCCCGAGATCGAAGGAGTGGGGTAAAGGATTCAGAAGTTCAAAGTAAGCTGGCATTATCTTAGTGTCACCTGAGAATGGTGTCCTATGTAAGAGGCTTTGTGTATTGAATTGCAGATTCTTGATTTGCTTTACAAAATTAGTACGGTCGGTGGTATGGAGGTGCAGACTTTGCTACCTAGTGTGGAAGATCGTGGGAGCGTATCCCATGGGGAAATGTGTATAAGTGTGACATGTTAGTCACTTGATTATTAAAGATTGAAACCAAGTATGAAGATTTCGGTACTATCGCTAATGTGAGAGTTTATGCCTGAAAGGCGCTCTATTACTTTAGTTGTGGACTATGGGAGTATGTTCTGGATTGGACAGCTGCCTGTGTGTGTCATGAATAGGTCCATTGTGGATCCTTGAAAGGTTGTTGGCCCAGTATGGTATGATCAGAATCGGCTTGAGGTCCATTTGTAGATCTAGTGTGAAGGTGTGCTCTACGTCAAATATGATGTGTTTATTCTGCATAGCATTGCTTTCGGAGGCATCTTCGGGTGTTGGATGTTATTCTGTCGTCAGCTATTCCATGTAATACCCTATTGTGCCATGTAGGTTTTGAGACAGCTTGATTATTCGCACATGGTTTGTGATCCCATGTAGCTTGTGGTGTTATATAAGCAAGATGGCTCTCGAGATGTAGGTCATTTATTGCACCTTAGTCGTGCTTAGGTTTTTGTAGCGTATGGCGATATCCGCCTCCCCAGGGTTGTATTATGCACTTGGCGTGCTTGTGATCGATATTTGGGCATTTCGTAAGTATAAGCATTAGGGCTTGATAGGTGTTTCCTTATTGATTGTTATGAGTGGATCGAGTGGCACGCTGCCATGACTATATTATTTGGATCGGGTGTCACTCCGCCACGGGTATGTTATGTGGATCAGGTTGCGCGTCGCGACAATATCATTATTGGATCGGGTTGCACGCTGCAACAGTGAGATGTTAAGTACGGTTCCTTATACTTATTTTATGTACCTTGTTTCCCATCTTTGAGATAGATCTATAGTGTCGGTTTATCCGTATTATTCATTACGCTGGCTGGATGGTTCTTTGCCAGAATTCGTTCTTCCCTATGGGTCATATTTGAGTGGTAGCTTATTGGCACTTTGATGGCGCCGTATGAGATTTTAAACATTGTTTGAGGTGGCTTATTGTCCAAGAAGCTTGTACTGGGGGAGACGAGGTTATTGGACCTGAGATCAGTGCGATTGGATTTATGTAGGGTATATTAAAGATAAAATATCGTTATTCATCTAAGAATAAGGTAATGGTTCTTGTCAGGTGGAAAGACCTATGATTTATTGATTTGGCAGGTGGCTATGAGTTTCTACGCATCTCTTTTGTCGTGGCAGCATTACGAGAGTTGGAACAGGGCTTATATATGTTATGAGGTGTATTGCGGGTATCAGATTAGTGAAATTTCAGCCATTGTAGTCCGAGGATGTCATTATGGGAAAACGACTTATGTGGCGCATGGTGTGATTTCAGCATAGGCGCAGGATCTTGTTTTGGTACAGCAATTAGTGATCGATGCGGTGTTCGTATGTTAGAATTGGGTCTCGTGGAGAATTCCGGTTGTTGAAATTTGGTTTTAAGGCTTGTTGGCTTACGAAAAAGGGAGGATCTTCAGTACGGCTCGAGAAAATATGCTCACAGGGGTTGTGGTGGCACAAGCAGGTGCATGAGGTGCTAAACAATGATTTTGGACAACTCCGTAACGGTTCTTGGCACGTTCGAAGACGAACGTATGTTTAAGTGGGGGAGAATATAACGACCTGACCAGTCATTTTGAGCTATAGCGCATAGTTTAGTGGTTTGAGGCCTTAGGTAGCTTCACTTCATGTATTATGACTTGTACGCGTAGTCGGAATTGAATTTTGGAAAGTTCGAAGTTGATTCGGATGGAAAATTCTCAATTCGGAAGCTTTAAGTTGGAAGAGTTGACCAAGGTTTGAATTTTGAGTAAACGACCTCAAAATCAGGATTTGCAGTTTTCAATAGGTTCATATGATGATTTCGGACTTGGGCATGTGTTCGGGTTGAGTATCGGGTGGTCCGAGAGCATTTCGGCACTTAGTATGGAAAGTTGGCATTTTGAGAGTTTTAGAATTTCCTGAGTTTGGTTTGAAGTGGATTTTGATGTTATCGATGTCCATTTGAGGTTTCGAGCCTAGGAATAGGTTCATATTATGATTTATGACTTATTCATAAAGTTTGGCATCATTCCGGAATGTTTAAGTGTATTTCGGATGCGTTCGTCGAAGATTGAATATTTGAAAGATTAAAGAAAGGTTTCAATCATCAATTCATAGTTTTGATGTTGTTTGGTGTGATTTGAGGCCTCGAGCAACTTTGTGTCATGTTTTGGGACTAGTTGGTGTAATTGGACGGGGTCCCGGGGGCCTCAGGGTGTGTTTTAGGGTGGCTTCGGACCAAATTTGGCTGAGTTGTTGTTGCTAGTTTGCTGGTACTGGTTTTGTTCTTCACGAAACGCGAAGGGTGTCACGCGTTCGCGAAGAAGGACTTTGGGTTTGGGCCTTTTTGTTCTACGCGTTCGCGATGGGGAAGTCGCGTCTGCGATGTGTTGGGTAGTGTTACTCCGCCTTCGTGATAGGCATGTCGCATTCATGTAAGAGAAGTTGGCCTGGCCGTGGAATTTTGACTTTGCATTCGCAATTATGCAGCCGCGTTCACGAAGGGCAGGCTGGTAAAGCTTCGCGTTCGCGGACCCTGTCTCGCGTTCGCGTAGAGGAGCTGGGCAATGGAGGGTGGAATTGCTTCGCGAACGCTAGAGCCGTGCCGCGTTCGCGAAGAAGGAAGTATTGGGCAGTGTCATTTTAAAAATAGGGGTTTGACTCATTTTCACTCCATTTCTTCATGAGATTCGACTTTGGGAGCAATTTTGGAGAACCATTTTCATCATCAACCAGGAGGTAAGTGATTTCTTCTCATTGTGAATCAAATACATGAATTATACATGGATTGGAACATGAAAATTGGTGGAAATTATGAGATTATGAAGAAAACCTAGAATTTGGTATTTTTGGAGTTTTACCACGAAATTGGACATGGAATTTAGGATAAATTATATATTTGAGTTCGTGGCGTTATGGATAAAGTTTATCTTAAAGAATTTTCGAAATACGGGCGCGTGGGCCCGAGGGTTGACTTGGTTGACCTTTCGAGCGGAGTTGAGAATTATTATAAATTGTTAAATTATTCGCATTGGAGTATATTTTGATTGATTTGCACATTGTGTTTGACTAGTTTCGGATCGATGGACATTGGTTTGAGGTGTTAGAGGGGCATTGGAGCCGGTTATGGAATTTCGGAGCGAGGTAAGTCTCATGTCTAACCTTGTGAGGGGGAAACTACCCCCTAGGTGATATAATTGTTATGTGATACTAGTTGGGGGTGCTACGTACGCAGGAGGTGACAAGAGTCCGTACGTAGCTAAAGCATGTTCATGTCCGGGTAGACTTAGGACTTTACCGTGTAATATTTGAATTGTTTGGATTCATTTTGCTAGCTTAATTAATTGAAATTAAAATTAAAATTGATTTAGAAACATATATATATTAGGTCGAGTTTTATCACCTTAAGTTGTTGCCAAGATATTTGATAAATGTAAAGGGGTATATTCACTAATATACACATGTATCTGTGTTGTAAGCACGTGACTCGTAATTGGATAAGTTTCTTCCTTTCTTGTGAAGCGGGCTGAACGCCTCGGCAGTATAATAGATGCATCTATGGTTCGTGCCAGTCGACCTTCGGTGGTGTACACATTATTCTGGATCGGGTCGTACGACCTTGGCATAATCGTGCGCTATATTGCTAGCAGTCCGAATATTCATAAGATTATCCTTCCATTAACTCCCGGTATTTATATGGTATTTCCTTATCCGTTGATACTGGCACTTGATACACCCGAGCTGTTGAGATAGAATACGAGACTGAGAAATCTATATCTTTAAAAGATTTTTTTTAGATTATGTAACTTACATCTTTACCCTATTATCATTGTTGTGCTTCATATCTACTTATGATTCATCATATTGCTTTATTGGACCTCTAGTAAGTGTCGATGTCGACCCCTCGTCACTACTTCTCTGGGGTTAGGCTAGATACTTACTAGGTACGCGTTGATTTACGTACTCATGCTGCACTTCTGCACTAAATGTGCAGGATACGACAGGTTTATCTGGTGGTCATCTTGGCGCGTAGGAGCAGCTGCTGAGGAGACTTTATGGTGAGCTGTATTCCAGGTTACGTATCGCAGCCCACTGAGCCTTCATCGTACTATTTACTTTATCTTTTCTTATTTACATTCCAGAGTGATGTTGTACTATTATTGTATTCCTTAGTAAATGCTCATGCATTTGTGGCACCAGGTTTTGGGATATGCTAGTTGTTGCTTATGGATTGATATATTATTATCGCCTTTCATTTCTTTTATAAACTACTACTTATGTAAGTTCCCGTGGATTTAAAAGTGTAAATTTCCTTCCTTTATAAATTTAATGATTTCGAAAGTAATAAAATGAACAATTAATGTGATACTTCACCGTTGGCTTTCCTAACGGCGACATTGGGCGCCATCACGGCCTATAGTGGGTTTTAGGTCGTGACACTCTTCTTGTTCTCAAAAATTGATCCTACCTTTATTTCCTCTGGCAATGCATCGTGCCTAAGTATTTTACATGGTGGAGATTCTTTCAGTTTTCTCCTCACTCTTTTTCTTGATTTCTTAAAAGCAGTAAAAGTTTCAGCCATTTCTTCAATTGTATCTGATGTTATCGATATAATTTTTGTATTTTCTTGATCTTGGTTGTTGATTATCATTGCAGGAGATAACAAAAAACTTTGTTGGATTGTGTGTTAGTTGTCTACTTGCATTATTAGTTGTCCTTCTTCTTGTTGGGCCTCACTAAACTGGTATGAATTTATTGTAGCGACAGGTAATTCTTGCAGCGTTCCATATTCTTAATCAGTTGTAATGTTTGAAGGTTGTCGCTCGTTGTCTACTTCCATTATTGGTTGTTATATTTCATGTTTATAATCATCAAGTTGTTCTGAATCTATTGTATGTGCAAGAGATAGTTTGAATGTTGCAGATTCTAAAACAGCTATACTGTCATAAAGTAGTTGTATTTTTGCGACGACAAAATGGCAATTCTTGAAGGTTGAAACAGTTGTTAGCAAATGTATACAGGTTCTAAGTTCTTCATCTGAAGTTACTGTCACGACCCAAAACCTAACCCGTCATGCTGGTGCCAATTTCAATACTAGGCAAGCCAACAATCTCAATAAACCACATATCTTTTAAATTTGAAAACAAAATGATTAAATTCAGCGGAAGAAATCTCACAAGTACAAATATAAATACTCCCAAAACCCGGTGTCACTGAGTACATGAGCATCTAATATGAATACAAGTCTGGAAAATACGATCTATAATAGTCTGAGACCAAATACAATAAACAAGGAGATAGGGAAGGAGAGGCTAGGTCTGCGAAACACGGCAGCTACCTCTGAATCTCCGAAAAATCAACTGTGTGAAAGAAACAACACCCGCTATGTCGGGGAACACTAGGTCTGCACACGAAGTGCAGGGTGTAGTATGAGTACAATGAACTCAGTAAGTAACAATAATAAATAAAGAACTGAAGATAGTGACGAGCTACACAGTTATAGTTCACTTTCAGTAATTCCAGCAAAGAATAGACATGCTTTCAAATCAAGCAGTTTAAGTCAAATAAATTTTATACAGTTCAAGTTCATGTAATCCGGATATAAAATCTTTCAGAGAATTTCACAACAATGAAAGATAGAAACTAAGTGCAACAACAAATAAAAAGCAAGTACAGCCTCTCAGGGCAACAGTTACTCAACTCGTCATAACAGCACAACCACTCGACTCTCAGCCCTCAGCACGCACACTCAATAGGTACCCGCACTCACTGGGGGTGTACAGACTCCGAAGGGGCTCCTACAGCCCAAGCGCTATAATCCGCACGGACAACTCACATGTTACACGGACAACTCACGTGTTATAGTATCAATATATGGATCCGCACGAACAACTCACGTGCTGCACGGATAACTCACGTGCTATAGTATAATAATATATGGATCTGCACGGACAACTCACGTGATTTACGGACAACTCACGTGCTATAGTATAATAATATCTCACAATCAGGCCTTCAGCCTCACTCGGTCATATATCTCTCCAGTCTCTCGGGCTCTCAACAATCATGAAATCAGCTCAAACAACAATGATATGATGCATCAATAATGAATAATAGAGATTGGGATAAAATAATCAAGTAAACAATGACTGAGTACAAAACAACAATTAAGCAGATAGTTCAACATGTTACGACCTCTGTGGGTCCCAACAGTACCAACGTATAGCCTAAACATGGTTTCTAATATGACTTACAATCAAATTTCCACAACACATAGAGAGCACATAGCTAACAACAAGTTATTCAACTTTACAGTTTCCACGGGACGGACCAAGTCACAATCCCCTCGATGCACACCCACACGCCCGTCACCTAGCATGTGCATCACCTCCAAAATAATCGCATGACACAAAATCTGGGGTTTCATACCCTCAGGACTAAATTTAAAACTGTTATTTACCTAAAACCATGAAATTCTTTACTTTGCAATGTCTTTTCCTCGTGAATTAGCCTCCAAACGCCTCGAATCTAGTCACAAATAATTTGATTCAGTCAATAAAATTTATTGAAATTAATTCCATAAGAAAATACTAATTTTCCAACAAAATCCGAAATTTAGCTCTAAATCGCATGTCTCGGAACCCGACAAAAGTTACAAAATCTGAAAGCTCATTCAACCACGAGTCTAACCATATCAATTTTACCAAAATCCGACATCAGCTCGACCTCCAAATCATCAAATCTTAATTCCAAATCCCTAAGTTCAAATCCCCGATTTACACCTCAAAAACATGTAATCTAGTCAGATTATTCGATGATAATTCAATATTATGGAGTAGAAATGATCATAAGTGACTTACCTCAAGTTTTCCTTGAATTCTCTCTGAAAATTGCCCCAACAACCGTGCTTGAAAGTCCAAAAATGGCAAAACTCGGAACCCCTTCAAAATGTATAATGTCCAGGGGTTCCGCACCTGCGACTCACTTAGCCGCATCTGAGGTCTCGCAGGTGCGAGAATTCAACTGCTTCTACGATTTTGCCAAGCCTCCACTGGAGCCGCTTTTGTGAACTAGGAGTCGCTTCTGCGGGCTCGCATTTGCGAGGCTCGCTCCGCTTCTGTGGAAAGCTCGCTTCTGCGATGGCTGGTGCGCACATGCAGCTTTGTACCTCCTATCAAACCTCCGCAGGTGCGAAAATACCAGAAGCGAAAATTCCAGAAGTGGTTTTAACTTTTAAGTCCGAATTTGATCCGTTAATCCTCTGAAACTCACCGAGGCTCCCAAGACTTTAACCAAACCATGCAACAAGTCCTAAAACATCATACGAACTTAGTCGAACCATCCAATCACCTCAAACAACAATAAAACCACGAATCATACCCCAATTCAAGCCTAATGAACTTTAAAACTTTCAATCTCTACAAACAATGCTGAAACCTATCAAATCACGTCCGATTGACCTCAAATTTTGCACACAAGTCATAAATCACATAACGGACCAACTAAAATTTTTAGAATCGGATTTCAACTTCAATATCAAAAAGTCAAACCCCCGGTCAAACCTCCCAAAAATTCAACTTTTCTAACTTAAATTTTATTATGAGACTAAGTGTCTCGTTTCACTCCGAATTCCTTTCGAACCCAAACCAACTAATCTGGTAAGTCATAAAATAACTGTAAATCATAAATTGAGCAGTAAATAGGGGAACGGGGTTAGAATACTCAAAACGACCGGCCGGATCATTACATTCTCCCCCTCTTAAACAAACGTTCGTCCTCGAACGGGTTTATAATAATACCTGGAGTCTCAAATTAAGTGTGGATATTTTCTCTGCATCTCCTGCTCAATCTCCTAAGTAGCTTCTCCGACTGGCTAGCCTCTCCACGTACCTTCACAAATGCTATGCTCTTTGACCTCAGCTTTCGAACCTGTTGGTCTAAAATAGCCACCGGCTCCACATCATAAGTCAAATTACCATCCAGTTGTACTGTACTGAAATCCAAAATATGAAACGGATTTTATCGGGGTTGATCTAGATTCCTTGATTTGACACCATGAAGCCGAGGAACTTGCCCGAACCGACCCCGAAAGCACATTTTTCGGGGTTGAGCTTCATGTTGTATTTCCTCGACATACTTTCGGAGCATGAATGCATGGAATACTGGATGAACACCTGATATACTAGGTGGAAAGGCAAGTTCATAAGCCATCCCTCCAATTTTCTTAAGTATCTCAAAAGGCCCAATATACCGAGGGCTCAACTTGCCCTTCTTCCTAAACCTCAACATACCCTTCATGGGTGAAATCTTGAGTAGAACCTTCTCCCCAACCATGTGAACAACATCACGAACCTTCCTGTCCGCATAAATCTTCTATCTAGACTGTGTCGTACGGAGCCGTTCCTGAATCACTTTGACCTTCTCTAAAGAATCCTGAACCAAGTCAGTACCCAACAGCCTAGCTTTACCCGTCTCAAACCAACCCACCGGGGACCGACACCGTCTCCCATATAATGCCTCATACAGAGCCATTTGAATACTCGAGTGATAGCTCTTATTATAAGTAAACTCCGCGAGTGGCAGAAATTTACCCTAAGAACCTCCAAAATCAATGACACAAGCGCGTAGCATATCCTTCAATATATGAATAGTGCACTCGGACTGTCCGTCCGTCTGAGAGTGAAATGTTGTACTCAACTGAACTTGTATGCCCAATTCTCGCTGCACTGCTCACCAAAACTATGATGTAAAATGCGTGCCCCGATATGAAATGATGGACACTGGCACACCGTGTAGGCTAACAATCTCGCGGATATAAATCTCAGCCAACCGCTCCGAAGAATAATTGGTACCAACGGGAATAAAATGTGCGGACTTAGTCAACCAATCTACAATCACCCAAACTGCATCAAACTTCCTCAAAGTACGTGGAAGCCCAACTACAAAGTACATGGTAATACGCTCCCATTTTCACTCCGAAATTTCAAGTCTCTGAAGTAATCCTCCTGGTCTCTGATGCTCGTTAGGTGTGGGCATAAAATCCGAAAAACCGAATTCCGAACCGAACCGAATTTATTTGGTATTTCGGTTTTTTTGGTATTTCAGTTTATTTCGGTACAGAAATTTTGGTATTTCGGTTCGGTATACGGCATTGGGTTTTTGATATTTCGGTATTTCGGTATACTAAAATACCGAAATAGTTTAGTCCAAGCCCAACTTATTTTTTATTTTTTAGCCCAATAACTTATCTCTTTTCTTCATCCCCTCCCCCTAAATTTGTTTGAATTAATTTGAACCACATTATGTTCTCTCTTTGCTTCCCTTACATATGTACAACGTTGTGGATTGAACTATGAAGCTCTTTGTTTTTAAATTCTCATGACCAGATTGCTATCAGTTGTCCATACTGCGATTTGTAATTCATGATTCTTACTTTGGCTTTCATATTTCTCTTTTTTCTTCATATAAGTTCTTGCTTGAGGAGTCTAAGTTCAAAAGATATTCTATTTTTCAGTTCCTTTTGAGTTTTGACTCATGCTTTCTTCAGATGAGCTCCGAGTGTTTGTTTCTTTAAGAGAGGCAACTAAACATGAGCTACTTTGCTAGTTGTTATAGATAATCTATCCAAATCTTGGCATTATCCATCATGAGACTGTTTCTATTGATTGGACATATCCAGGTCTTGTACTTCAAACATGGCTGCTAAGCATAACTAGCTTTTAGCTGTTGTAGTGGATATCTAATATCTTAATATCCAACTCTTGTAATTATTGTACATTACAGTGATATGCCTCTCTTGACGTTGCCCTGAGGATGTTCAATATATAGATGGTGCGTGGGAGCCTGAATGCAAGAGGCTATGTAAAACATGTTGGATTATTAAATTTTCGTGTCTTTTCAACATAAGGTTGAAACGTGTACATATATTTTCAAAAGTTGAAATGTATCTTTTCAAGCTGTATATTGAATAGGCAGAAGCCTTATAACATAGATTTGGTTTAAACCAAAATTGTACCGAAACCGTACCGAACCAAAATAAGAAATACCGAACCGTACCGAAATATTTAGGTACGGTATTTGGTATACACAATTGATAAACTGAATGTCGAAATACCGAACCAAAATTATTAAATACCGAACCGAAATACCGAATGCCCACCCTTAATGCTCATACTTTACCTATTGGCAATTTAAACACCGAGCTACAAATCCAACTATATCTTTCTTCATTCGCCTCTGCCAATAGTGCTGCCTCAAATCCTGATATATCTTCGTGGCACCTGGATGAATGGAGTACCGCAAACTGTGAGCTTCCTGGAGAATCAATTCACGCAAATCATCTATATTAGGCACACATAGCCTGTCCTGCATCCGTAATACACCGTCATCTCCAATAGTGACTTCCTTGGAATCACCGTGCTGAACCGTGTCCTTAAGGATAAACAGATGTGGATCATCATACTGGCGCTCTCTGATGCGATCATATAAAGAAGACCGAGAAACCACACAATCCAAAACTCGATTCAGCTCGAAAATATCCAATCTAACAAACTGGTTGGCCAAGGCCTCAACATCTAAGGCTAAAGACCTCTCTACTACCGGTAAGTATGCTAAGTTGCCCAAACTCTCCGCCTTACGACTCAAGGCATCGGCCACTACATTGGCCTTTCCGGGATGATAGAGAATGGTGATATCATAATCCTTAAGCAACTCTAACCACCTTCGCTGCCGCAAATTAAGATCCTTCTGCTTAAACAAATGTTGTAAACTCCGATGATCGGTATATACCTTATACTGGACACCGTACAAGTAATGCCGCCAAATTTTTAAGGCATAAACAATAGCTGCTAACTCAAGATCATGGACTGGATAATTCTTCTCATGTACCTTTAACTGCCTGGATACATAAGCAATCACCCTACCGTCTTGCATAAGCACTGCGCCGAGGCCAATACGCGATGCATCACAATACACAGTATAAGACTCTGAACCTATAGGCAACACCAATACTGGAGTCGTAGTCAAAGCTGTCTTGAGTTTCTGAAAGCTCTCTTCACACTCATCCGACCACCTGAACGGAGCAACTTTCTGGGTCAATTTAGTCATAGGCGATGCAATAGACGAGAAACCCTCCACGAAGTGACTATAATAACCGGTCAAGCCGAGAAAACTCCGAATCTCCGTAACTGAAGATAGTCTGAGCCAACTCTGAACTGTCTTTATTTTCTTCGGATCCACCTTAATTCCTTCACTGGACACTATATGTCCCAAGAATGCCACTGAACTAAGACAAAACTCATACTTAGAGAATTTGGCATAACGTCTCTCCTCTCTCAGCCTCTGTAATACAATACCCAAGTGTTGTGAATGCTCCTCCTCGCTACGTGAGTACACCAGAATATCATCAATAAATACTACGATAAATAAATCAAGATATGGATAGAATACACTATTCATCAAATACATAAATGTTGCTAGGGCATTGGTTAGCCCAAAAGACATCACAAGAAATTCATAGTGGCAATAACGAGTTCTGAATGTCGTCTTTAGAATATCCGAATCCCGAATTTTCAACTGGTGATACCCAGATCTCAAATCAATTTTGGAGAACATCCTCGCTCCCTGAAGCTGGCCAAATAAGTCATCAATACGCGGCAAAGGATATTTATTCTTGATTGTAACTTTGTTCAACTGCCTATAATCGATACACATCCGCATAGTACCATCTTTCTTTTTCAAAAATAGAACCGGTGTACCCCAAGGTGACACACTAGGCCTAATAAACCCCTTTTCAAGGAGTTCCTGAAGATGCTCTTTCAATTCTTTTAACTCAGCTGGTGCCATACGATACGGAGGAATAGAAATAGGTTGAGTGCCCTGCACCAAGTCAATACTTAAATCAATATCCCTGTTGGGTGGCATACCCGGCAGGTCTACAGGAAATACATTTGGAAAGTCTCGCACGACCGGTACTGAATCAATAATAGGAGTATCTGTATCCACATCTCTCACAAAGGCCAAAATATGACAAACATCCCTTTCTAACCATACGTTGGGCCTTAAAATAAGAAATTACCCTATTAGGAACAAACTCTAGAGAACCTCTCCATTCAACCTTTGGCAATCCCGGCATTGTCAACGTCATAGTTTTTGCATGACAGTCCAGAATAGCATGACATGGAGAAAACTAATCCATACCCAAGATTACATCGAAATCAACCATACCGAGTAATAAAAGATCAATTCTAGTCTCCAGTTCCCCAATAGTTACCACACACGACCACGGTCCACAGTAATAATATCGCCCACCGGTGTAGATACACAGACAGGTAAAACAAAGAACTCACAGGGCATATCCAGATAATGAGCAAAATACGATAATACATATAAATAAGTGGCACCAGGGTCAAATAATATAGAAGCTTCCCTGTGGCACACTGAAACAATACATGTGATCACTACATCTGAAGTAACATCATCTGGCCCGGCAGGAAAAGCATAAAATCGGGCCTGACCGCCACTTGATCAGCCTCCCCCTCTTGGGCGACCTCTAGCTACCTGACCCCACCCTGAGCTGGCTGGGCGGGCGGTGGAACTGCTGGTACTGGTGCCTTTCAGTCGAGAACTCTGCGGTGAAGCCCCACTCAACAGCCTAGTATAATCACTCTTGAAATGACCGAATTCTCTGCACTCGAAACAACCTCTCCTCTGACGGAAATGCTGCTCCAGATAACCCGAGGAATTACCTGTAGAAGCCTGAGCAGACGAGGGATGATGAGAACTCTGCGCTGGTAGTGCACTGAATGAAGACTGGCCTAAGTGAGCACTGTACGAACCGTGGCTAGCTAATGGACCACGATGAGCTGGACGACCCGTCTGAGCGTGTCTGTAAGAACGATCCCTACCGCGGTAAAACTCACCCCCTGAAGGAACACCGTTGTAATCACCTGGACCACGATGCCTCTTAGCCTCTCTCTCTCTACGCTCCTGGCTATGAACCATCTCTATATGTCGAGCAATGTCAACTACCTCATCAAAAGTAGCACCAGATACCCTCTCCCTAGTCATAAGTAACTGCAGCTAATATGTGAGGCCATTAATGAACCTCCTAATCCTCTCCCTATCTGTGGGAACCAACCAGACTGCGTGACGAGCTAACTCAGAAAATTTCATATCGTATTGCGTCACAGACATGCCATCCTAACGTAACTGCTCAAACTATCTGCGCAGCTCCTCTCTGCGAGACTGTGGCACGAACTTCTCCAAAAAGAGAACAGAGAATTCCTTCCATCTAAGTGGTACTACACCAACTGGCATGCGCCTCTCATAAACCTTCCACCATATGAAGGCAGCCCCAAAAAACTGAAAAGTAATGAACGAGACCCCACTAGTCTCTAGAATACCCGTTGTCCGAAGCATCTGTTGACACCTATCCAAAAAAAACCCTGAGCATCCTCTGACTCAGTACCGCTAAATGGTGGAGGTCGAAGCCTCTCAAATCTCTCAAGTCTCCTCTGCTCATCATCTTCCATAACAGGAACTACTGGGGCCTGAGCAGCTGCAGCCGGTTGGGCTGGTAGTGCCCCCGGTATCTGAAGTCTTTGTACTACCTGGTCTGGAGTACGGGCAACAGAGGTATGAGTACCTCCCACGGCCTGAGAAGTGGAAGGTGCGGCATGAGCCTAAACCACCTGAGCAAGACCAGTGTAAACTGTCAATATCTGGGCCAAAGTCTCCTGAAGGCCTGGAATCTCAATGGGCACAGTTGGTGACTGAGTTGGTCCTGTCGGCTCAGCTATATTTGGAATCTGATCCTGAGCTGGAGCAGTTGGTGGTACTACAGGTGCTGGTCTAACTGTGGTACGAACTACACCTCAACCTCTACCTTGGCCCCGGCCTCTACTACGGCCTCTCACGGCCCTAACTGCTGGCACTGGTGGCTGACCGTCTGATCCGGTAGTACGTGTTCTCACCATCTGTGAGAGAATAGAATAACAGAAATTTAGTTTCTGGAATCAACAAATTCATATGACAGAATACAAGAAAGTAACATTTTCCTAAGGGTTCGGCAGCCTCTCGAAGATTAGTACAGACGTCTCCATACCGATCCGCAAGACTCAACTCAACCCGCTCACGACTTGTGAGACCTATGTAACCTAGGCTCTGATACCAACTTGTCACGGCCCAAAACCTAACCCGCTGTGCTGGCGCCTATCTCAATACTAGGCAAGCCTACAATCTCAATAAACTACATATCTTTTAAATTTGAAAACAAAATGATTAAATTCAGCGGAAGAAATCTCACAAGTACAAATATAAATACTCCCAAAACCCGGTGTCACTGAGTACATGAGTATCTAATATGAATACAAGTCTGGAAAATATGGTCTTTAATAGTCTGAGACCAAATACAGTAAACAAGGAGATAGGGAAGGAAAGGCAAGGTCTGTGAAACATGGCAGCTACCTCTGAATCTCCGAAAAGTCAACTGTGTGAAAGAATCAACACCCGCTATGTCTGGGAACACCTGGGTCTGCACACGAAGTGCAGGGTATAGTATGAGTACAACGGACTCAGTAAGTAACAATAATAAATAAATAACTGAAGATAGTGATAAGCTACACAGTTATAGTTCACTTTCAGTAATTCCAGCAAAGAATAGACATGCTTTCAAATCCAGCAATTTAAGTCAAATCAATTTTATACAATTCACGTTCATGTAATCCGGATATAAAATCTTTCACAGAATTTCACAACAATGGTAGATAGTAACCAAGTGCAACAACAAATGAAAAGCAAGTACAACCTCTCAGGGTAACAGTCACTCAATTCGTCACAACAGCTCAACTACTCTGCTCTCAGCCCTCAGCACTCACACTCAATGGGTACCCGCGCTCACTAGAGGTGTACAGACTCCGGAGGGGCTCCTACAGCCCAAGCACTATAATCCGCACGGACAACTCATGTGCTATAGTATCAATATCTGGATCTGCACAGATAACGCACATGTTGTACGGACGAGAAAGGGTGCTATATTATCTCTTATGTGAAGGCTCTACATATGGTCGAGAAGGGGTGTCTAGCTTACTTGGCTTATATCCGCAATTATAGTGCGGAGGTTCCTTCCATGGAGTCAATGCAGGTTGTTTGTGAGTTTCCAAAGGTGTTTCCTGCAGATCTGTCAGGGATGCCACCCGATAGGGATATTGATTTCTACATTGATTTGGCACTGGGCACTCAGCCCACTTCCATTCCTCTATACCGCATGGCCCCGCCAGAGTTGAAAGAATTGAAGGAACAATTACAAGATTTGCTTGATAAGGGCTTCATTAGACCTAGTGTCTCACTCTGGGGTGCACCTGTGTTGTTTGTGAAGAAGAAAGATGGATCAATGAGGATGTGTATAGATTATCGGCAGTTGAACAAAGTCACCATCAAGAACAAGTATCCATTGCTGAGGATTGATAATTTATTTGATCAGCTTCAGGGTGCCAAGGTGTTTTCGAAGATTGATCTAAGATCTGGCTACATCAGTCGAGGATTAGGGCATTTGATGTCCCTAAGACAGCTTTTCAGACTCTGTATGGGCATTATGAGTTTCTAGTGATGTCATTTGGGCTGAAAAATGCCCCACCAGCATTCATGGATTTGATGAACCGAGTGTTCAAGCCCTACTTGGATTCCTTTATGATTGTGTTTATTGATGATATCTTGATCTACTACCACCGTCGAGAGGAGCATGAGCAGCACCTTCGGATCATTCTTCTGACTCTGAGAGACAACCAGGTATATACTAAGTTCTAAAAATGCGAGTTTTGGTTGAGTTCAGTTGCTTTCTTGGGTCACGTTGTATCAGCAGAGGGTATTCAGGTGGATCCTAGGAAGATTGAGGCAGTTTAGAACTGGCCTAGACCCACATCAACTACAAAGATCTGTAGTTTCTTAGGATTAGCAGGTTATTACCATCGATTTGTGGAGAGGTTTTTATCTATAGCATCCTCGTTGACCAGGTTGACCCCGAAGGGTGCCTCGTTTAGGTGGTCAGACGAGTATGAGGCGAGCTTCCAGAAGCTCAAGACAGCTTTGACTACGGCACCGGTATTGGTATTATCCACAGGTTCAGGATCTTATACAGTATATTGTGACGCATCTTGTATTGGTCTGGGTGCGGTATTGATGAAGGGTAGAAAGGTTATTGTATATGTTTCGCAGAAGCTGAAGGTTCATGAGAAGAATTACCATGTTCATGATCTAGAGCTGGCGGCCATTGTTCCCGCGCTGAAGATTTGGAGGCACTATCTTTACGGTGTGCCATGTGAGGTATTCACGGATCATCGGAGCTTGCAGTATTTGTTCAAGCAGAAGGAACTCAATTTGAGGCAGAGGAGGTGGTTGGTAGCTATTGAAAGACTATGATATCACCATATTGTATCATCCCGGGAAGGCCAATGTGGTGGCCGATGCTTTGAGTAGAAAGTCAGCTAGTATGGGTAACCTTGCTTAAATTCTAGTTGGTGAGAGACCGCTTGCATTGGATGTTCAGGCTCTGGCCAACCAGTTCGTGAGGTTGGATGTTTCTGAGCCCAGCCGTGTTGTAGCTTGTATAGCTGCTCGGTCTTCTTTATTTGAGCACATCAGATATCGGCAGGATGACGATCCTTATTTACTTGTCCTTAGAGACACAATGCGGCATGGTGGTGCCAAGCAGGTTACTGTTGGAGATGACGGAGTTTTGGGGATGAAGAGTCGTATTTATGTGCCTAATATGGATGGACTTTGTGAGTTAATTCTTGAGGAGGCCCATAGTTCCCGGTATTATGTTCATCCGGGCACCGCCAAGATGTATCAGGACTTGCAGTAGCATTACTGGTGGAGGCGAATGAAGAAAGACATAACTGCATATGTAGCTCGGTGTCTAAATTTCCAGCAGGCAAAGTGTGAGCATCAGAGACCTGGTGGTTTGCTTCAGAAGATAGAGATTCCTGAGTGAAAGTGGGAGCGTATCACTATGGATTTTATTGTTGGACTCTCACGGACTCAGAGGAAGTTCGATGCAGTTTGGGTCATTATGGACAGGCTGACCAAGTCAGCGCACTTCATTCCTGTGGCAGTTACCTATTCTTCGGAGCGGTTGGCAGAGATTTACATTCGTGAGATCATCCGTCATCGCACTTCTGGAGGGCAGTACAGCATGAGTTGGGTACGCGGGTTGAGTTGAACACAGCATTTCATCCTCAGACGGATGGGCAGTCCGAGCGCACTATTCAGATCTTGGAGGATATGCTTCGCACATGTGTTATAGACTTCGGAGGATCGTGGGATCAGTTCTTTCCCCTTGCAGAGTTTGCCTACAACAGCTACCAGTCGAGCATTTAGATGGCTCCCTATGAGGCATTATATGGTAGGTGGTGTCGGCCTCCAGTTAGGTGGTTCGAGCCGGGGGAGGCTCGGTTGTTGGGCACAGACTTAATACAGGATGCCTTGGATAAGGTCAAGATTATTCAGGATCGACTTCGCATAGCTCAGTCCAGGCAGAAGAGTTATGCCGACCGCAGAGTTCGGGATGTTATACTCATGGTCGGAGAGAAAGTGTTGCTTCGGGTATCACCCATGAAGGGTGTAATGAGGTTCGGAAAGAAGGGCAAGTCGAGCCCTAGGTATATCGGACCTTTTGAGATTCTAGAGAGGGTAGGAGAGGTGGCTTATAGGCTTGCGTTGCCACCTAGTTTAGCAATTGTTCATCCAGTATTCCATGTGTCCATGCTTCGAAAGTATCACGGCAATCCGTCCCATGTGTTAGATTTCAGTTCTGTCTAGTTGGACAAGGATTTGACTTACGAGGAGGAGCTGGTGGCTATTCTAGCATGACAAGTTCGTCAGTTGAGATCAAAGAGCTATCCTTCAGTTCGAGTGCGGTGGAGAGGTCAGCCTGTTGAGGCATCTACTTGGGAGTCTGAGTCCGATATGCGGAGTAGATATCCCCACCTTTTCACCAGCTCAGGTACTTTTCTATGTTCGTTCGAGGACGAACGGTTATTTAGAGGTGGAGAATGTGATGACCCAAAAGGTCATCTTATATTTTAGAACTCGATTATGCACTCTTAAGCCCTAAAAATCTCATTTTTACCCTTCTCGATTTGCGTGTGTAGTTCGGGTGTGTTTCCGAAAAACTTTTATGTTGAAATTGATGAAAATAAGAATTTTTGCCTTAAAAGTTGATTTTAGTTGACTTCGGTCAATATTTTTGGTAAACGGGCCTCGATCCGTGTTTTGACAGTCCTGGTGCGTCCGTATCAAATTATGGAACCTGGGCGTATGCCCGGAATCGAATTCGGAGGTCCCTAGCTCGAGTTATGAATTTTTGATGAAAATTAAAAGTCTGAAAATTAATTATTTTTAAGAATTGGTTGGTGTTTGGCCTTGTTGATATTGGGTCCATATTTTGGTTCCGGAGCCCGGCATAGGTCCAATATAATATTCATGACTTATCTGTGAAATTTGGTGAGAAACGGAATTGGTTTGACGTGATTTGGACGTCCGATGGTGAAGATAGAAATTTTAAAGTATTCTTGAGAATTTTATTTGATTTGGTGCTAAATTCGGAGTTCTAGGTATTATTTTGGCGATTTGATCATGCAAGCAAGTTCGCATAATATTTTTAGACTTGTGTGCATGTTTGGTTTTGGAGCCTCGAGGGCTCGGGTGAGTTTCGGATAGGCCAGGGGATATTTGGACTTTGGAAAATCTGGTTTTCTGCAGATTCTTGTGCCTTCTGGTTTCCTTCTTCGCGTTCGCAAAGGCACTCTCGCGAACACGAAGTAGAAACTGGGATGGCTGATTTTTTACTCTTCGCGAACGCGAAGTGATGGGGGATTTACCCTTCGCAAACGCGACCAGCTCATCGCGAACACGAAGCATTTGAGACCTGGGGGAGGGTCGATCTTTCCTTCATTGCGAATGCGAGCAATGTCTCGCGAACGCGAAGGCCAGGGTGAGCAACCATCGCAAACGCGAGCAAGGTCTCGCGAACGCGAATGCTTGGCAGCCTATACTCTTCGCAAATGTGACAGTGTTCTCGCGAACGCGATGAACACTGTCGCCCAGCACTTAAAAAAGAATCAAACACGGGATTAAGCCATTTTTCCAACTTTTTATAAAACAAACGGGCTAAAGGCGATTTTCAAGAGATAATTTCTTCCCCAAAGTGTTGGTAAGTGATTCTAAACCATTTTTTTTCAATTACCCATTTTATTTCATAAATTTTCAACCGAAAATCTAGAGTTTTCATGGTAGAATTAGGGGTTTGGGTAGAAACTAAGAATTTCGGAAATTTGGGAATTTAGACCTCAATTTGAGGTCGGATTCCAAAACTAATTTCATATTCAGGCTTGGGGGTAAATGGGTAAATGAATTTTGGTCCGAACCTCGGGTTTTGACCAAGCGGGCCCAAGGTCGATTTTTCGACTTTTTGGAGGAAAATTTGAGAAATTTAATTTATGCAATATAATTGATTTCTTTAGAAATATTTGATATTATTGAGTCATTTTTGAATCGATACTAGTGGTTTGGAGGTAAATTCCAAAGGAAAAACTGTGATTGAGAATTAAGTGGTCTTCGGAGCGAGGTAAGTGTTGTGTCTAACCCTGACTTGAGGGAATTAGGAAACTTAGATTACTTGCTAAGTGAAATTCATGTGAGCGGCGTATATGTGAGGTGACGAGTACTTATGCACCGCCAATTTACCTGTTTTCCATGTTTATCTGTTTTTCTTATATTGTCTCTTTCCTATGCCTAATTGCTACATGTTATATTAGTGTTGTTCAATTTATCGTTCTTATCATATTTACGGATTTCTGGTGATAATTGAGTTTTTATTTCAAAGTTGAGATTGATATTATGGAACCAAATATTGAAGTAAGGTTTGTACTTGTTATGCATTACATTATGGTAAGGGAGAGTGTTAATGCACGAAAGGTGATACTGTGCCATATTATGAGTGTTAATGCACGAAGGGTGATGTCGTGCCATATTGTGAGTGTTAATGCACGAAGGGTGATGTCGTGCCATATTGTGAGTGTTAATGCACGAAGGGTGATGCCGTGTCATGATATGAGAGTTAATGCATGAAGGGTGATGTCGTGCCATTTTTATTGATTTTATGGTGAGATTGAGAGTAAAAGCACGAAGGGTGATGCCGTGCATTTTTTTCCTTTATTGTATTCACTATTCATGTTGATTCATGGTATGTTGACTGCTCCGGTTATCATTCTGTTGTATTTCTTTATCTCGTATTCTCCTCAGCATGTTTCCCTCCCGACATTTCCTGTTTAGTTCTTCATTTCTGTTATTTGTATATACACTGTTAAATTGTACATGTTGATTTGTAGGTGCCTTGCCTTAGCCTCGTCACTACTTCATCGAGGTTAGGCTCGACACTTACCAGTACATGGGGTCGGTTGTACTGATACTGCACTCTGCACTTTCTGTGCAGATTTTGGTATCGGCTCGGGTTGATCGAGATTTTTTGCTATTGGTCCGCTGTCCTGAGACTCAAGGTAGATCTGTCGGCGTTCACAGACCTTGATGTCCCCAACTATCTTCTCTGTCCTACTATTTCTTTCATTCAGACAGTTGTATTTCTTTCAGACTATTACTTGTAGAAAATTCTAGAAAGCTCGTGAATTATGACTCCAGATCCGGGTGGTAGTAATTAATACAGTTTTATAATATTCTGCACTTATCATATTTCATCTTAGTTAATTATTGTTATTTACTGAATGGAAATAAGAAATTGATTTAATAATTTTCTAACGTTGGCTTGCCTAGCAAGTGAAATGTTAGGTGCCATCACGGTCCCGTCGGTGAAAAATTTCGGGTCGTGATACTATATTAGCATAAAGTTTTAGTTTTAACGTGAAACAACTTCATGCTACATTAGCATGAAGTTTTAGCTTGTATTTGATTAAAACTTCAGACTTCAATGTGAAACAACTTTATTCTATATCTTTCATGCATTAAATTTGAAGTTTTGAAAAGTTTTTGAAGATCTATAAGTGAAAACTTTATGCTATATCTGTCAAACAACTTCATGCAAGTGTGATTCATAAATGAGCATAAACATATTTTAATTGAATTCAGATTTTATTTTTTAAGTTCAAAACTTAAAAAGCATGACGAATTACGAAAATAATTGCAGAAATATATATCATGAAGATCAATCAGTTTCACAAACTAATTCGAATTCTGAAGATGAATTGCAATACTTATAATGTATTTTGTAATTTTGAATTCGGAATATGAATCTGGTTCAAGTTTCTGGTTTTTTGATAAAGTTGCAGAGAGGAGAGGAGATCTTCGACCACGGTTGAAGGAGATCTTTTGAGGAGGGACGGAGTGATGGAGGGGATCTTTTTTCACGAATGAGGTTGCAGATCACGCGATTAATGCGTGATGCAACTTTTATATTTTTCGTCAGGGGGTATAATTGTCATATTATTATGAATTTTTTGTCAGGTGGCTACCAAATCAATAATTTTAAAAAATAGGGTATAAGTTAAATGATGGCACAAATATAGGGTACGGCTGCAAATCCCAAAAGAATTGTGCTCAATATAAAAGGAATATTTCCATATTTGTTTATTTGCAAACGAAAAGTGTGTATCTTTGAGTATCTGTGTATTTGTTCTTTTTCCGATAATGTTTGATGCATAATATCTGTATAGTAGATAATTACTTGTTCATTTATGGGCGGTATACAAAATTTTAAGTTACCATTTTATTTGGAAATAAATCACATATATGATGTGTATGGTAAACATAAATGATGACACCAAAAGGATAAATAGTTTATTACAATTGATTAAATAACACTTATATAAAAACAACATATCTTTAATCTTAGTCACATGTAGTTAGTTATAAAACCTTTTTTTGCCTAAATTATAAATGCATTGACAGTCAATAGATCCAACACTACTTTGCGGAAAATATTCATTAAGTGTATATAAAAGTTGAAATATATTATATAATACATCACTTGAAAATAATATAAAATAAATTTTATTTAAATAAAAAATGTCTGAAAATCTGTACAGCCTCAGATCTAAAACCTGCAAATGAAAGTCAAACTACGATGATAGCTTGCGCAAGATTGTGCTTATGATATGTAATATGTTGAGTCTTTTAGTTGATTCCGCAAGTGTGACATATAGCACTTTTGATAATTAAAAAAAAAGCACTTTTGCTTCAAAAAGGTTTAGTCAAACGGGCTAATAGTTCAGAGATAAATATTACTCCATCCCTTTTTATATAGATGATACAATTCGCTTATCGAAAGTAAAACTGTGTGAAATTTGATCAATATTTTAAAGTATTTTTTTTTTTTATCATATTCACATAAGAATAATTTCAATTTATAGTATTTTTCATATAATTTTTGAATATCTAAATTATAGTTTTAAAATATTGAGTTAAACTAATTCAATTTAGCTTCAAAATTTAGTCAAACTAACTCTCGATAAGCGAAATGTGTAATCTAAATTGAAACAGAAGGAGTATTTATTTATTTTTCCTGCATTCTCTAACCTAAAACAAGCTCTTTTTATCTTCTTAATACGATAGTGTTCGGGTTAGTTTGTATGCGATTTGACTATTTCCTTGTATACTTGTCACTTTTTGCGAACTCTCTACATTTTTCATTGAATTGTATATTTGTTAGCTTCCACGATATAGGTATCGAGTAACTCTATTTAGAATTATTTCATTGACAATTTGAGTACTTGCTACCTACTGCGAGCATATGTATTAAATAACTCCTCCTAATAAGGGTTAGGCATATAAAAAAAATCTCCTACTCCTATTTTTCATATCGATTAGATTTTGAACTCTTATTTTTAAAATTTACACTCACTTAATTAACTTTTAGGGGCGATACCCATGTTTTTCAATAAGTGAATTTCAAGAAAACATGCAGTATGGTAGTACGTTGATGACAATTTTCAATATCGTACTACTACATCAAGCTAGTACGGAGTAATAAATAAATATAAAAAAACAGCTAAACAAAAGACTTCCATGTTGTTGTTATTTACGGCTTGTTTGGATGATTGTTACATTTTTTATTATATCGTATTGTTACTTTAAATACAATATTTATTTTAATCGTTACTTAAATTTTATTGTATCGTATTATTAAATTTGTCGTTATGTAACGGCGAAAAATGTTACTTTATGGAACGATCGATTTGCTGTGGTTGCGCTGTTTCCTTATTTTTTTCTCTCATCTTGTTCTTTGTTATTATTAAATACGGCAAAGGGCCAAATATATTCATGTACTTTCGAAAATGATCTAAGAATACCTCTCGTTATACTATTGGGTTATCTATACCCCTGCCGTCATACTTTGGAACAAAAATACCCTTATTTTGGATGGAGTGCCACGTGGCGACACCAGATTTAAAACGACCCATTTTTTTTATCCGATCCGTTTTAAAGAAACCCACCACCCGACCCATTTTTTGGAGGGGTTTAATTGATGAGGAAGGAGGAGGTCCAATCGAAGATGAAGAAGAAGGGGGTCCAATCGAAGAAGATATTAATCTATCAGCCCCTCCCCCCAATCCCAACACTCACAAGATAGCCAAAGCAACACTTGTGTATTCATGCCTACTCCAGGATTGCAAAACAGTCAAGGTTCATTTCTAGACTTTGAGAACCCCAACTCTGAGCATGAAGCAGACCCTGATTTAGGGCCCAAGGTTATATATCTCCTAAACACTTACTAGAATCCAAAAGAGGCAGCAAAAACTTATACCAACTGGGACCAGGCAAATTAGCTTCAGAGATGACCATACAGCAATTAGTATTCCAACAAATCTTCCATATACACCAGACAACTTAATTTGGAAGGGCAAAGCTGCTATGACTACAAATCAGTTGGAAGTTGAACGTCAAAAAAGGATTGGAAAGTTGAAGCCAATGAAGGGACATTTTCAGTAGTTTATTAATTTATGGACAATAGTCTTGTTTTGGTTGGTTAATTTGGTGATGTAATTACTGCTTATGACAGTACATTTTTATTGTTCTTAACTTGGTGATGTGATTACTGCTTATGACAGTACTCTTTTATTGTTTTAAACTGAGATCTTCAATTATTTTTGCAGTTTCTACCTTGGTTCTTGACTATTTTTGCAGTCATACTCCAGTTTTCCCTTTAATATGATCTTTGCATCTCTTTTTTTTTTGTCCTTTTTTTCTTTGCTTTGTGTAAGATTATGCAAATCTTTTTTATTGTTATCTACGTCTAAAAGAGTTGTAATAGCTGCTCGGATTACAGTTGGTATAGCTCTTGTGCTAGTTGAATCATTTGCTTCTTAGCAAAGAGATGAAAATATAAGGTTCATTAAGTCTGAAAAATAAAGGCACTGAAGATAGAAAGGCATATCCATTAGTGTTAAGATTTCACCATGTTAAGATGGTAGAAAAGCATATTCATTACAAATAGACAACTTAATGTTTCATACACAAGATACAAAATTACATAAACAAACGATTCTCGTCAACTAATATTACAAAGACTTGAGAATTCATAAAATGAGGGCTTTTTACGTTAGGTTGTATTTTTAAGTGGGGTGAAAATTGGGTCGGGTGATGACTTCTTTAAAACGGATCGGGTAAAAAAAAAGTGTTGTTTTAATCTGGTGCTGCCACGTGGCACTCCAGAAAGTTATTTTTGTTCCAAAGTATGACGACATGAGTAAAGATAACCCAATAGTATAACGAGGGTATTTTTAAACTATTTTTGAAAGTATAAGTATATATTTAACCTTTAACTTATTAAATAATCATATTTTATCCTTTATCATACTTTTTATATAATAATTATACTCCATATCTTTTTCTTTTTTTTTTTTTTTTTTTTTAGTAATCTTTAATAAATTTATTCTTGCAATCTATGGAAACTTTGTATTCTATTGAACAATACAACACAATACCTATTATAATCACCAAAATCTAGAAACAACTCATAAATCCTCCGCAAACAAACTGAACCTCCATTCTTCCTTTTTTCCACCATCCCTTCTCCCCCCTGTAACCCCCCCCCCCCCCCCAAAATTGTTCTTTTTCTAGTTGTCATATCATTCAATCTATAGCACGTGAACACGTTCTTCAGTTTTCTCTCTAAAATCTTTCACTCTTGTTCTTTCAAATCTTTGTAGTAATTCGCATCAAAATTCTCTGTTTATATCTGTTTTTTACTTTGTGGGAAGACAAGAGGGAATACCCAGAAGCTGAAATGACAAGAATACCACTTGAATTTGGTTTGAGGCCAAAGTGGTGGGAAGAGATCAATGAATCAGTTGAATGGCAAGATGGAATTTTCTACTCTCTATGTTCTGCCTTTGCTCTTGTCTCCTCCGTTGCCCTTGTAATTATTCTCTCTTTCTCTTTCTCTTTCTCTCTGTATTATGATTACAAGAAAGATTATGTTTTGAATTTAAATTGGACGTGGGTAATTTTTTTGATAAGGAAATTGGACGTGGGTAATTGTCAAGAATTTGTTTTTTTTTTCCTGGATTTATCAATCTCAGTGAAGTTGGGGAGTTAAAAAGATAACGTCTTTTTGATTAAATTGCTGTTTAGTTGATGATACAAAGTTCAATACTTGCTGCAGATAGGGATGTTTGGTAGGTAAGGTCTTGGGATTCTGTGGAAACTGAATACTGGGGTTTAATTTTTGGTTTTGGTTTTGTTTGTTGGCTTGTTTAGTTTACTGTTGTTATTATCGTTATTATTATTATTATGGGGTTGGGGGGGGGAGGGGGGGCTTGGTTTCATTAGTTGATGGATGTATTTTACCTACTTTTGTGGTGTATCAGATTTACTTTCTCCATGATTCTCAGTCGGTTGTAGAACTTCTGGTTGAGTATATGTGTTGACCATGTGCAGATTCAATTAATTAGAATACAGTTGAGAGTACCTGAATATGGTTGGACTACACAAAAGGTTTTCCATCTCATGAACTTTGTTGTAAATGGAGGTAAGACATAGTTAGCATAAATAATATGTTGTAATTTTTGCATCAGTGAATTGATTTTAAATATAAATCTACTTTCCTCAGTTCGCGCTATTGTCTTTGGATTTCACAAACAAGTGTTTTTGTTCCATCCCAAGGTAAGTTCTTTGGATTATCCGTGATGTTTTTTGTTGTGACTTTAACAACTATAGTTCTGCTGTGTTCATGTTCTGTTTCAATAGCATTTGACAATGTATAGTTACTTGAATAAATTGCCTGTTTTTATATTCAATTTCCTCCCAAGTTTCTTTACCTATTTTAATTTTGTTGTTTCTGAAGTTAATATCCCGCTGACTGACTAATCTTATAGTCTACTAGCAATATACTGTCAATAATGGCCGGCTTTTAATGTTTAATCTGTGAGCTTATTTAATTAAAATTTGTTTAGATTCTTTATTTCATATTAATTCTGAAGATTATCGTAACTACTCCATCTTCTTCAGGTCTCAACTATTGGGAATAGTTGACTGCTAAAATTGGACAAGCACTTTAAGTTTGTGGATTCTTTCGCGAACTGTAGCAATTTAGTTGCTACCTTCAACATTTAGCTTTAAAACCTATTAGTCCCCTATGAGCTCTATACTAGGAAAACATTTAGTCCACGGATAGCACCTTGATAACCACATGACTGTTGTTTTCTATCACTTTACTTAAAATTATCTTTTTTCTTTGTCTTGATTATATTGATGCATAAATTAGTAGCTATCACCAAATTAGCTGGGATCAAAGTGTTAGATGGACCTAAAGGCAAGAAAATACGAAAATTTACATAGAATAAGACTGCAGTTTGCAAATGTAACTCCAGGACTCATTGTGGTGACAGCTGTTTTACCCATTATGTTTTTGGTGTTAATGATGTGAGAAGAAGAATTTAATACATACCACTACTGCCTCTTGAGCTGCTTCGCTATTGTTTCCCGGTCGACGTTAACATTTACTCCATGTTCAACCAGGTGCTTACTTTGGTATTATTGGATTTACCGGGCCTACTTTTCTTCTCAGCATATACACTTCTTGTTCTATTTTGGGCTGAGATATATCACCAGGCAAGTGAATCTGTAGCATCCTGCAGGCATAATATTGACCTGTCAATTCTAAAATTTGCGCTTGTATAAATGAGCAGGCTAGAAGTTTACCAACAGATAAGCTGAGGACCTTCTATATTTCAGTAAATGGTGTAATATACTTCATACAGGTTTGCTATATGCTTCGCCTCTTCATTTAATAGTAGCCTTTCTTTGTTACTTAGTAAGGATATATACTGGATTAGACGACAACAACAACAACAACAACAAACTCAGTGCAATCCCACAAGTGGGGTTTGGGGAGGGTAGTGTGTACGCAAGCCTTACCCCTACCTTGTGAGGGTAGAGAGATTGTTTCCGATAGACCCTCGGCTTAAGAAACACAAGCAGGAAGCAACCAACAATGGCAACACAAGAAAAAACAAAGACACTATGTGTAATAACAAAGATCTAAAAGTAAGAAGTACAAGAATACTACTAACAAAACTGGTAAGAATAACAAAGATCTAGGAGCATGAAAATGTAAGAATAGTACTTAGGGGTGGCAAGTGGGTCGGGCCCTAAACGGGCCGGTCTCGTGGGCCGCGGTTCCGGTCCGGTCCTTAAATAACGGGCTAAACGGCCTTTTGTAGGAACCGGCCCAGGACTGGGCCCACAAACTCATGGTCCCGGGCTAAACGGGGCGGTCCCGCAATCCCAACGGGATAAATGGGCCCAACGGCTAAGCAGTGATTTTAAAAAAAAAAAAAAATAGAAATTAAAGACAAAAAGATGTTAAAAAATATTTAAGGCAATGCCTTGTAAATTTATTATAGAATTGTGATCTAATTTTTTAAATCAAATTTAAAGACAAAAATATTGTAAAAAGATATTCAAAGCCATGCCTTATAATTTTATTATAGCAATAGAAAACATGGCAATATCTTTCTTAGTGTTCCTCCCCTATGGAATGAGCACAACAACCTCAATATTTTTTGACAAATTGTAACAACCTCAATATTTTTTGACTATTTTTTGGAATAAAATGAGCAATAGTAGCAAGTATAGAAGAAAATTAGAGAGTGATTGTGATAGATTAATATTAATTTTGTAAGAAAATGAAAGAATGAGGGGGTATTTATAGTTGAAAATAGGGAAAAAGTGTAATAATAAAAATTTTGGGGTTAAATAGCTATTTTTTAAATAGCCAACGGCTATTTTTTAAACCCCCAACAACTCTTTTTTTCAAAAGCCAAACGACTATTTTTTTTTAAAAAAAATATCTGTTGGGCTCGTTTGGCCCGCTAAGGGACCGAACCGGTCCCGGTCTCTTGGCGGGCCAAACGGGCCCGGTCGGTTCCTAGCTAAGAACCGGCCCACGAGACCGGCACGAGCCCACCTCTAGCGGACCCACTTAGCCCGCGAGCCTGGGCCGGTCCCGGTCCGGCCCACTTTCCACCTTTAATAGTACTAATACTACTGGTACGATTAGGAGAAACTCTCAACTACCTATCAACCTACAATCCTAATTCTCGACCTCCACACTTTTCTATCGAGGGTCATGTCCTCGGTAAGCTGAAGCAATGTCATGTCCTGCCTAATCACCTCTTCCCGTTACTTCTTTGGCCTACCTCTACCCTTCCTCAAACCTGTCATGGTCAACCTCTCACACCTCCTAATCGGGACATCGATGTCTCTCCTCATCACGTGCCTGAACCATCTCAGCCTCGATTCCCGCAATTTGTCTTCCATAGGGGCCACTCCCACCTTGTCCCTAATAACTTCATTCCTAATCTTATCTTTCCTGGTATGCCCACACATCCATCTCAACATACTCATTTCTGCTAGTCTCATCTTTTGGATATGGATTTCTTGACTGCCCAACACTCAGCACCATACAGCATAGTCGGTCTAACTACCACTCTGTAGAACTTGCCCTTAAGTCTTGGTGGCACATTCTTATCACACAAAACACCAGATGCGAGCCTCTATTTCATTCATCCCGCTCCAATACGATGTGTAACATTCTCGTCAATCTCCTTGTTGCCTTGGATAACAGACCTAAGGTGCTTGAAACTATCTCTCTTGGGAATGACTTGTGTAACAAGCTTCACGTCCACTTCTTCTTCATGCGTCCCCTTACTGAACTTGCACTCCAAGTATTCTGTTTTCGTCTTACTCAACTTAAAACCTTTAGACTACAGGGTCTGTTTCCAAACCTCCAGCCTAGCATTAACCCCGCAACGTGTCTCGTCAATCAGCACTATATCATCTGCAAATAACATACACCATGGCACCTCCCCTTGAATTTGTCGCGTCAACACATGAGCAAATAAAAATGGGCTAAAAGTTGATCCCTGATGTAACCCCATCAACACTGGGAAGTGGTCCGAGTCTCCTCCCACAGTCCTCACCCGAGTTTTAGCACCATCGTACATATCCCTAATTATCCTAGTGTACGCTACTAAGATGCCACTAACTTGCAAACATCTCCATAGAACCTCCCTCAGGACTTTGTCGTAGGTTTTCTCTAGGTCAATGAACACCATATGCAACTCTTTCTTCCACAAGATGAATGGCTTCTGTAGTTGACCACCCTGGCATGAATCCGAACTGGTTCTCCGAAATAGACACACTTTTCCTCACCCTCCTCTCCGCCACCCGCTCCCAAACTTTCATAGTGTGACTCAACAACTTGATACCCCTATAGTTGTTGCAATTCTGGACATCCCATTTATTCTTGTACACCGGGACCATCAAGCTCCACCTCCATTCATCGGGCATCTTCTGCGTCCTAAAAATGACATTAAACAATTCAGTAAGCCACTCCAAGCCTGCCCGACCCACATCCTTCCAAAATTCTACCGAAATCTCGTTTGACCCAATCGTTTTACCCCTACTCATCATCCGCATCACCTTAAAGCGCCTATAAAAACCAAAATCTCGTTGGCTCTCTGAGTTCTCCAACTCCCCAAGCACGATGTTCCTGTCCCCATCCTTGTTCAAGAATTTATGGAAATATGTCCGCCACCTAAGCCTAATAGACGCCTCATCCACCAAAACCTTACTATCCTCGTCTTTAATACACCTCACTTGATCCTGGTCACGAGCCTTCCTCTCTCTAACCTTAGGTAACCTATATAGTCTCTTGTCACCGCCTTTACTCTCCATCTCTTCATACAAGCGCCCAAATGCTGCAGTTTTAGCCGTCGTGACCGCTAATTTCGCCTCTTTCTTAGCCTTGTTTTAGCACTCCCTATTCGTCCTCCTCGCCTCCTCGACTGCGCTCTCCACAAGCTTCAGATATGCTGCTTTCTTGACTCCTACTTTTTCTTGGACTTCTTTATTCCACCACAAGTCCCCTTTGTGACCTACCGCATATCCATTTGTGACCCCTAACACCTCTCTAGCAGCTTCACTAATACAATTCGTTGTCGTGGTCCACATACTACTCGCGTTCACTACTCCTCCAGACCCCCCATAACCACCAACTTCTCCCCTAACTCATGAGCTTTGTCCTTAGTCAAGGCTCCCCACTTGATCTTGGGTTGACCATAAGATGTTCTCTTCTTCCTCTTTCTCTTAGTCTCCAGGTCCATTACTAAGAGCCTATGTTATGTCGATAGACACTCACTCGGGATAACCTTGCAATCAGTGCACATGCCTCTATCATACTTCCTGCAGAGAAGGTAATCAATCTGAGTCTTGGCCACCGTACTCCGGAAAGTGACCTAGTAGTCTTCCCTCTTCTGAAAACACGTGCTAGCTATCACCAAATCAAAAGTTTTAGCGAACTCCAACAATGAAATTCCTGCCTCGTTCCTACCTCCAAAGCCGAACCCGCCATGCACATCGTCATAGCCCCTAGCAGACTCCCCAATATGGCTATTAAATCACCTCATATGAAAAGCTTCTCGGTAAGTGGGACACCACGAGCCACCTCGTCCAAATTCTCCCGGAAGTGCCTCTTGACCTCCTCGTCCAAGCCCGCTTGAGGCGCGTATGCACTAATCCCATTTAAAGTGAACCCACCAGCCACTAGCTTAATAGTCATTAGCCTATCGTTCACTCTCCTAAAATCTGCCACTAGCAACCTGAGATCCCTATCAACTAAAATATCTACTCCGTTCTTGCCCCTAACACCTCCTGAATACCACAATTTAAATCCGTTAACTTCACGTGCCCTAGTACCAACCATCTAGTCTCCTGGAGGACCTGGACACCCTTACCACCCTTGCCCCTGCCCCCTGCCCCACCCAAGGACATGACTTCACTCTACCATCACTCGCCCTAGCCACAATAATCTAAGGGATACTAAGCTAGTACTACTACAACACGCAACAAGGTAACTAAAAGAATATAGTCTTCAACTTAAGGCACTAGTAGAAAGCAATTACAGAAAAGCAAGTAATTGATGCAAGTGAATGCGTTGTAAACGATAAAGACAAAGAAACAATACAAAATAAATCAAATTATATAAAGAGAGAAAGATACGGAATAAAATCAAAATATATGATGACACAGAGATACAGAATAAATCAAATTATATAAAGAAAAAGAAATCAAAATATATGATGACAAAAAGATACAAAATAAATCAAAATATGTAAAGATGGAAAGTATTGGAAGATGTCTAGCCGCTGCCTCCACCCACACTGAACTTTGTTTCAGTGGGGACCGCTACTGAAGCCTGCTGTAACGCCTCCTTGTTGGGTACGTCGCCGGATTATGCGCCGGCAGTGACGGTAATGGGAAGGCCAGGAGGGGTTGCCGGATATGATGCCGGCAGTAGTGCCTTGGGGAGAGAGAGAAACAGGGGGAAAGAAAGAGAAAAGCGGTGGGTAATAGGGGAAAGGCAAGGAGAAGCCGGCGGTGGGTTCTTGACTGCCCTTCTTTAGGGCTTAGAGAGTCAGAGGGGAGAGGGGAAAGGGGAAAGAAAAGGTGGAGGGGAGAGAGAAGAGAGAGAGAGATGAAAGAGGAGAGAGGAGAGGGCTTACCTGCAGGAGAGTGCTGGTCGTCGTCGGCGAGTTTAGCCGGAGCTGCTAATAGCAGATAGAGAAGTGAAGAGAGAAAGACCGGGTTTCAGAGATCTTTCTATACTGGATTAGATATTGGTAATTAATTTTTTTAATGTATTTATTTTGCTTCCGAGAATGTTAATAATACTGGACTAAATTTAGCCTTGAAACAGGGATTACATATTATCCTAATTCCCGGTATCTTCCATTCTGTTAGGAATAGAGCGGTTATAAAGATAAAGTAGTCCGTTATTCTTGATTTCTAGGTGAATAGCCTAACCGACTCCCTTGCACCAAAGTTGACGCGCTACTCGAGTCTCTTAGACTTCTGTCTTAGTATATAAAACTAAAAAAATGGTTTTGCATCAGGCTTGTATCTGGGCGTACCTCTGGATAAACGACAATAGCACTGTGGAATTCGTTGGGAAGATATTTATAGCAGGTGAATCTTTATATTCAGTTTCTTATATATACTGAAGGTTAGAACTGTTTTCAGAGTTTACTTTCTCATTAATCTTATCATTTCATTACATTTGGTGCAGTTGTATCATTTATTGCTGCATTAAGCTTTTTGCTGTATGGAGGAAGGTGAACTAACTGCTAATTTCTTGGTGTATTTATCTTCCTAAGCCATACAACCGTGCTACATTGACCTTAGTCCTTAGACATAACTGATTTTGTATACTTTTCCTTATGGACTTGTACTATCATCAGGTTATTTTCTATGCTGAGACGCTTCCCCATTGAATCTAAAGGGAGAAGAAAGAAGCTTCATGAGGTTTGCGCTTCACCATTTATCTTCTTACTAGGTGGATGCTTGGTGTTTTCTGGATCGATGTAGTGCAGTAAATGCATGCATGTAATTTTGAATTCTTTCCTCAAAAACAAAATTCTCCCCTGTTCCCACCAGTTGGAAAAATTTGCTTAAAATTTGGAAGTCTAGGAGTAGTGATGGTTTTCTCAATCTCTTCTGGGACTTTCAGCTATATCATAAATGTTAACTTGCTGTAAAGCCATATTTTATCGAAGTATCTTCCTAAGTGGAATAGAATAAGATTTAGAAGTCCCACCGCTATTCTCTTTAATCTGATGCACTTTTGTCAGTTGTGAAGTCTCACTTAGGTCAATTGAGTTGAATGCATGCATATATATTAGTATAGATTATCCTTCTCAAAGAAAATATTAGTATAGATTGTGCATGGCGTTACAGTTCTCAAGATCTCTTACTCTATGGTGGTTCTCATGGACATGACATATGCGTATGATTGCAGGTTGGATCTGTAACTGCCATTTGTTTCACATGTTTCCTCATTAGATGCTTTGTGGTAAGGCTCTTTTTCCCTCTCCTTTTCTCTCCTAAATACTATTAGCCTTTTATTTTTGTGCCATTTAATGGCCTCCTAGTGCCATTTTAATTTGCAAAATTGTGAATCAAAACCACTCTCTCAGCTCGCACAGGGCGCCGAGGTTTAATTGGTTGCTTTTGCAAGTCAGAGGTGAAATGTGTGGCTATTTTAATAGGGAAGAGATCCAAAGTTACCCCTGTACTATTCGAAATTGCTCAATTTTACTCTCCGCTACACTTTTGGTTCATTCATACACTTGCCGTTAGAAAATTGTTTCGTTATTTGCCTTTGCCAGTAACAGATTTCAGAGGTGAAATGGATATCTCTTGATCGAAGTGTTCAAACGACTAAAGGATAAATTGCTGCCTCTTCAGCTGAAGCCTTTTTTTATATATAATTGTGGTGTCCGGGCCAGCTTACGCGCACCTTGACTAATTTTACGGGATACTTGCTCAGGTGACTCTATTCACCAAGGCTTGGACAGATGGGTAGAATCACCTAGTATTTTTTATCTCCACTGGGAATTGAACTTGAGACCTCATCGGCTGAAGCCTTGTGGATTGATTGTAGGGGATTTTGGCTTGTCAGACCAACCATCTTCCCGTTCCTGAATAATCGTTTCCGCTCGTCAGAGAAAAAAGGTCCAAATTTATCCAGCAACTTTTGACTGCGGTTTAAAATTACCCTCAGGTTGGAGCTTCATTAGGCATCAAGGGCAAAACTGAGACCTAATCCTAATGGCAAGGGTAATATTAGATAAAAAATTTAACGGATGCCAAAGTTGCTCAATTTCGGATGTAATTTTGACCCTTTTCCCCATTTTAATATTATAAGAGGTGAGTTATGCTCACCCTCACCACCAATCTCACCTCCTGGAGAAAAGAAAAATTAGGACACTATCACATAAAGGCGCCAAGAGTACAAATTTGAGATAGAAAATGGTTAGGTTCAATAGCCACTGTTGCTTTGAGCTTTAGAGTCAAACTCCCCTTAATCCCTTAATAGCAGTTCCTTACTTTCTGAAGTATTATATCCAGCCAATGATCAAATCCTCTTTCAAATGCCCCCGAGTTTTAATCTATATGACACCTTCTTTAATGAATGCATAGCTTCTTTATTGCTGAATCTTTCTCACTGCAGGTTGTGTTATCGGCTTTTGATGCTGATGCGTCACTAGATGTCTTGGATCATCCAGTTCTAAATCTGATATACTACATGGTATGCAATGTTTCATTTTCCAGGCTCCTTGGATACACTCTATCCCTCCTTGAGTCTCTCTCTCTCTAAGATCACGTTATTCTGTGGTTTCAGCTCGTGGAAATTCTTCCATCAGCTCTTGTGCTGTACATCCTGCGGAAACTGCCTCCAAAAAGAGTATCTGCTCAATACCACCCTATCCGTTAGCTGCAGCAGAATTATATCTTCTGTCCTATAATTTCCCGATGGTTGCAGCAATCGAAGTTAGTGGAATTCTGCTGGAGGCATGGAGCTGGAGAAGAGGATCAAGGAGTGTAAATCGTGGAAAGTCATAGAATATCTCAATTCTTTCGCCAGTTACAGAGAGCTGTCGTCCTTACAGTTTTGTTACTTTGTGGTTTTGAGGTTTTTGAAGACGGAAACTTTAGACTTTTGTATATTTGTGGAACAAAGAAGATTAAGAAAATTAGTCTCGTCACTTCAATGTGGTTGATTTTGTCCTTGGTTTCATTAAGAAAATGCTAGTTTTCCATAAAAATTCGAAATTTAGCTCAAAAATCGTTCGTGGGGCCCACGTCTCGAAACCCGATAAAAGTTACAAAATATGAACGCTCATTCAACCACGAGTCCAACCATATAAATTTTACTCAAATCCGACATCAACTCGACCCTCAAATCTCCAAATTAAATTAAGAGGGGTTTCAAACTTTTCCAACTTAATTCACCAATTAAATGATAAAAACAACCATGGATTCGGGTAATTTAACAAATATTGAGTTAAGAACGCTTACCCCGTTGTTTTCCTTGAAAAACTCTCGAAAATCACCTCTTCCCGAGCTCCAATCCGTCAAAAATTGAAAATTCAGAACTTAAACTCTCTGCCCAGACATTTGCTTTACGCGATCGCGAATATTCCCACGCGATCGCGAAGAACAATTTTCCATCGCCCAGATTTAACTCTACGCGATCGCGGATTTTCCCACGCGATCGCGATGCACAACATCACAGACCTACGCGATCGCGAAGTACAACCGAGTGATTTCCATTTCTGCCCAATTTCCTCTACGCAAACACGATCTTCTTCATGCGTTCGCGAATAACAAACTCACATGACTACGTGATCGCGTCCCGCTTCACGCGACCGCGAAGCACAAAATGTCACTGCCTCACATTAACCCTACGCAATCGCAGATATCCCTACGTGATCGCGTAGAACAAAACCCTCACTGACCAACCAAGCCTACGCGATCGCAGACGCATTCACGCGATCGCGTAGAAGGAAAACAACATCAGATATCAGAAAATTCCAACAGTCGTTCAAGTCCAAATTTTTGTTCCGTTAACCATCCAAAACTCACCTGAGACCCTCGGGACCTCAATCAAATATACCAACAAGTCCTAAAATATCATACGAACTTAGTCGAACCCTCAAATCACCTTAAACAACGCTAAAACCATGAATTACACCCAATTCAAACCTAATGAACTTTAAAATTTCTAATTTCTACAAATGACTCCGGAACCAAATATACAAATCACGTTCGTATGACCTCAAATTTTGCATACAAATCATAAATGACATAACAGAGGTGTTCAAATTTTCAGAATCGGATTCCGACCCCGATATCAAAAAGTCACCCCCCGGTCAAACTTCCCAAAAATTAAACGTTCGGCATTTCAAGCCTAATTCCACCACAGACCTCTAAATAATTTTTCGAACACGCTCCTAAGTCCAAAATCACCATACGGAGCTGTAAAAATCATCAAAATTCAAATCCGAGGTCGTTTACACATAGGTCCATATCCGGCCCACTTTTCTAACTTAAATTTTTAATTATGAGACTAAGTGTCTCATTTCACTTCGAATTCCTTTCGCCCGAACCAACTAATCCGGTAAGTCATAAAAATAACTATAGAGAATAAATTGAGTAGTAAATGGGGGAACATGATTATAATACTCAAAACGATCGGCCGGGTCGTTACAGAACATAATTGCATATGATTTTAACATATCTATGAACATAATTACATATGATTTTAACATAACTAGTTTTGAATCAACAATTCATTCTTAATCAAGGTCTCGAGTTTGAACTTGAGAGTGGAAAAAATATTAGTAGGGTGCAAATCCATATTAATCCAATAAGGCAGAATGGCGTGATAGACACTTGTACTTATTCGCGTTTGTCATCCCGATCCTTGTACTCAACGAAGTTTCATCCAGACACTTATAGTTGTTCAAAATTAATATTTTAAACCCCTCTCATCTCGCGTGTTCTTCAAATCCCTGACATAAATGACACATCAGTGTCCCAGTCACATTTTTTTGACACATCATCATGAATTTATTTTTCATATTTTTGAAAAATAAAAATTATTCCACCATCTCCTCTACCACCTTCCTCCTCCCTCACCATCTTTATTCCCCACCATTCCCTTTATCTTTACCAATACCTTCAAAACGACCCACAAGTAATAATGTTATGTTACAAATAATCAAGAGAATAAACTGATAAAATTTTATGTATTTAGCCCCAAATCGTAAAAATTGCCTAACCACCAAAAGAATAGTCCATTAGAAAATAACCATCCAAAAGACTATCATCACCAAAAACTTCACCCAAAACTTTGTCGAAAACATGTTTTATCGACAATCTTCTTCCACTATTTTTATTAATTTTCTTTGCAAAAGCTTGTGCTAAAAAGTTGGGGAATGGGGATGTGGGAAAGAATTTTTTCCAAAAAATGCTGCAAATCTGGCGGTGATTTCGGATGTCTAGGGATATTATTGGTTGATGAAGAGGTGGAGGAGGAGGATCTGCGTTGCAATGGGTTTAATGGAGAAGGAGGGATAGCGTGAAGGGGAGGGGGGGGAGGGGAGGGGCAGAACGTGAAAGAGAAGAAGCACCCTTCTTTCACTTTTTAATTTAATGTTTGTATTTTTTTTTTCTTTTTTAATTATTTTTGATTTAAATATTAATATTCATGCTCCTTACATGTGTGCAATACACGTATTTTGTCAAATTCAGCTGTTAAGTTGCCACATAGACTTGGTTAACGGTCAGATATGTTTAAAATACTGAGGCAGAACGTGAAAGAGAAGAAGCACCCTTCTTTCACTTTTTAATTTAATGTTTGTATTTTTTTTCTTTCCCTTTTTTAATTATTTTTGATTTAAATATTAATATTCATGCTCCTTACATGTGTGCAATACACGTATTTTGTCAAATTCAGCCGTTAAGTTGCCACATAGACTTGGTCAACGGTCAGAGATGTTTAAAATACTGACTTTGAACACTTATAAGTGTCTGGATGAAACTTTGTTTAGTACAGGAACCGAGATGACAAACACGAACAAGTATAAGTGTCTACAAGACTATTCTCCCATCCAATAATCCAGATTTTAAGAGCCCGTTTGGACATAAGAAATTTTTCCCTTTTTTTTCAAAAAAAATTTACTTTTTTTTTCGAAACCAGCGTTTGTTCATACAATTTTTAATTTTCACTTGAAGATACATTCTGGAAATTTTCGAAAATTTAAAAAACTCCAAAAAGCCGTTTTTTAAAATTTTCACTCAAATCACTCACAAAACTTCAAAAATAACCCAAAATTATATTCATGTCCAAACACAACTCTAAGAGACCATTTGGGCATAAGAAACTTTTTCCTTTTTTCAAAAAAAATTCACTTTTTTTCGAAATGAGCGTGTGCTCATAAAAATTCTAATTTTCACTTGAAGATGCATTTTGAAAATTTTCGAAAATTTGAAAAACTCCAAAAAGCTGTTTTTAAATTTTTTACTCAAATCACTCACAAAACTTCAAAAACAACCAAAAATTATATTCATGTCTAAACACAACTCTAAATTTCAAATACCATTTTCACTTAAAAATTTTTTTTCCCCTATTTTGGAATTTTATAATTCTTATGTCCAAACGCCCATTAAATTTCAAATACTATTTTCACTTGAATTTTTTTTTCCTATTTTAGAATTTTATAATTGTTATGTCCAAACGCCCACTAAAACGGATATGGAAACGGAGTGAAAAACAAAAAAAAAAAAAAAAGAGAGAAGAAAAAGCCTTAATTATTGTGAGAATTTATACGTATTTCCATATTTAGAAGTTGATATGGGTCAAAACTATCACATCACCAAGGAACAAAAGCCGCGCATGCCCATAATACCCTTTCACTTGCATCATACAAAAATCTCTCTCCATTCATTATCTCTTTTGTCCCCCTTTCTCACATCATCCACACATAGGGTTCCGCTAGGGTTTGAACAAAATGCAACCCGCAAGTTCAATGGTTCCACCACCAATGGCGGCGGCGCCACAGTACCAACAACAGTGGATGGCTCAGCAGCCGCAACAGGCGCAGCCAGCGTACCAGGTTCCGCCGCCTCAGCAATCCGGTTACTATTATCAGCAACCGCCGCAGCAAGGCGTAGCACCACCACCTCAACAACAACAACAATCTCAATATACGGCATCTGCGGCTCAGCCGACCAGTGCTGATGAGATCCGTACACTTTGGATTGGAGATCTACAGTTTTGGATGGACGAGCAGTACCTCTATAACTGCTTCGCACAGACTGGAGAGGTATTCTATGTGTACTCAAAGCTTGTGAAATTACATTGCTGTCCACTTTTCGTTATTGTTATTAGTTACATTACAAGTTAGTATTGACATGTTTATATGCTTGCTAATGATTCTGTTCAGATTATGTTAGATATTAAAATAAGTGCTCAATCTGAACTAGCTGGCAGGCTATATGAATGATAGAACTTACCTGCACCGGGTGTTTACACTGATCCAATTAATGCAAGACACGTGTCTTTAATGTGAAAACTACTATACGTTTTATGGGGAAGATTGAATCTTTTTTATAATTTTGAGAATTGATAAGTGTTTGCTGTGGTCATATGCTTTTGGATTGATTATTACTGAGTGTCTTGTATATTTATTTGAGGAAAGTGAATACTCTGCAGTAGAGTTTATATGCAGTAACCTTTTCCCCAAAAAGTTTAATTTTCAGTAAAATTTTCTCAATAAAGTTTATATACAGTACTAACTTGTATTCTGTTGTTTGGTAAATGGTAGTTAACTTTAAGACAACTTTAAGCAGAGTTTGTTGTGAGAGAACCTTCTTTTGTAATTTCCTCTAATCATGTAACTGGTGTGAGGGAAAATATTCTTAGAAAATGCTAGTGGTTTGGGTGGTAATGACTAAAAAGGGCACATCTTTTTTTGATAACCAATTGCTGTTGATTTTGTGAAAAGGCTAGTCCATTGGTTTTGATGTCCTTGTATGCTGTTATTGGACCAAAAAAACATTGAGCCTTAAGTTATTTATATGATATTAGTGCTATCATTAGTTGGTATCTTTGATTCAATAATTGAGTAGTTTACTTACTGGTACCAGCCAATGTGGACTCCCTTGGGGAATTGACAGTTACATCTCACCAAAAATTATTTTTGTAAATGTTTTACCACTAAATTGGAGATTTTGATAATTGGGGGCTTACACTTTGATATACACCTTGTGCTGCAAATTTGTGCTTGCCTCCCATAGTGGATACCTTTACGTTCATGCTTGTAAGCATATGCAGAATTAGTTTTCTTCTTTTGCTATACCGTGCACAGAAGTTTTGCAACTATTAGCAGTCTTCTTCTTTCCCCTTTCTCTGCTTTTTCCCCTTTGGTGGTGGTTGAGTGAGAAAGCATTAACTGTTAGCTGGTTATGCAGGTGGTCTCTGCTAAAGTTATTCGTAACAAGCAAACTCAACAATCAGAGGGTTATGGCTTTATTGAGTTTAATAGTCATGCAGCTGCTGAAAGGAATCTACAAGCATACAATGGCACCTTGATGCCTAATATTGAGCAAAATTTTAGGCTCAACTGGGCATCACTCGGTTCGGGTGAAAAACGTTCAGATAATGGTCCTGAATACACCATATTTGTTGGAGATTTGGCAGCTGATGTCACTGATTACATGCTTCAGGAGACATTCAGGGCCAACTATCCCTCAGTCAAGGGTGCCAAGATTGTAACAGATAGGGCAACTGGACACACAAAGGGTTATGGATTTGTTAGATTCGGAGATGAGAGCGAGCAATTACGTGCTATGACTGAGATGAATGGAAAGTTTTGCTCCACTAGGCCCATGCGCATTGGTCCAGCAGCTAACAAGAAGAGTGCGGGTGGTCAGATGCAAGGTATTTCCATGGCCATGTTGTAATGTGCTTGAGTAGTTAAGAACAATGCATCTCATCCACCTTGCTTGATACTTGTGTTATTCCTAGCGTCTGAATCTTTGATTTTGTGCTAATTTGTCATAAAGAGCTCGAAGTTTGAATTTTGCTAGCTTGAAGATGCTGTTGGTTTATTTCGGGATCGCTAGTTCTCTGTTTTGGTCTTACTCAGCTAAATGGTGTTTGTATGTTTGCTGTCATTCGGTTATGCTCTTGAGTTTTTGAAGAGAAGTCCAGCGTATAATTTCATTTCCTTCAAGTACTAAAAAAAACTTCTCTTTGAAGTATTTAATCTTATAAAACTCCGGTTGTCTCGAAGCAGGGTAATGGAAGGTTCTATCGTTTAGAGCCTGGAGCTTGTTTCAGCTGAACTGATTACCTTTTAGGGCCTGGTGTTGTGTAGGTCAGTCATCTAAATGTGGTTAAATTTTCTCTTTACCGGATCCTCTCAGTGTTGACTTTTTTACAACTCCAGTTTTTTCTGTTTACTCGGGTCTCGTTCTTCGGATTATTTTGTCTTTACTATTCAGCCATTTTATTCTTGTATATTGATATACTTTAATCAGCCACTACTGTCATTTTTATTTTCACTGTACGGTACCCTCTAAGCATTGTGTCGGTCTCAATTGTCAAATTAAGATGTTCTGGTCCTTTATCTACAAACATCTTAATTTTGCTTCATTTACCTCATGAATTTGTCCTAGAGAAAACCCCTCACGAAGGATGGTGTTAGGGATGTTTTCAAATATCTCTCAATTGCCCGCAATTGTTCTTTGAATGGATTGCAAACGTTGTATTTCAAAAGCACCTTTAGATCCCTAATTTATTGTGTGTTTGACATAAAAACGATGCTGATATTTGAATTTGCAGAGAATGAAGAGATGATTGGCATCTTTGTGTCCTTCCTCACATAGGACATCTACTTCATGTGATTATTCCTCTCTTTTCCAATCTCTGTTGTGTTAGGCAAGCAGGACATTTAATTCATGTGATTATGCATGTTTCTCTTCCATCCAATCCCCACTCTTCCCCCAAGCAAACTCAAAAAAAAAAATAAAAAAAAATCGAGTATATACTTGAGAAAGTTGAGATGTTAATTTTACTTTTCTTATCCAGATTATCAGACCTTGTGTCTGTTTAATATTGAATGCAGAGTGGAGTACCACAATTTTGATATATATGACGAAACCATGTTGAATTAGCCTGACCTTTGATGAACTAAATATGTGTCTAGCATGTGTGTTGCACATCTGATGCAATTTCTGCCTTATTGGGTTTGAGGGGGTTATTAAGTTGCTATCCCTTCTCAAAATTTTGGTTGCAATACAATTTGTTCCTTTGATTCATGGTCTTTGTACATGTCAAAGGACAATCACATATGCCATATCTTCAATCCCATGCAATACTGTTCTTTAAGATTTGTGGGTGCTCCTAGGTGAAGAAAATCTTAATCCCATATTTTCTGAGACAGTTGCTTTTACTTTTGTTTTTCAACTGCTTATTTTTTTGCTTTGGTGTACAATGTTTATCTCATGTTACACATCATTAAAGTTCTCCACCCTACCCCTCACCTTTGCTCTTTCATTTGCAGCTTCATATCAAAGTCCCCTTGGAACTCAAAATGAGGATGACCCTACTAATACGACCGTCAGTACATCTCTTTATATCAGCATTCAACGTTTTCTCTCAAACTGTACTCATATTAAACAATATCAATTGCAGATTTTCGTTGGAAACTTGGATTCCAATGTAACAGATGATCATCTCAGGCAGGTTTTTGGACACTATGGGCAATTGCTTCATGTTAAAATACCAGTAGGCAAGCGTTGTGGTTTTGTTCAATTTGCTGACAGGTACAGTAACACACCTTCTGAAGTTTGTCAATTTCGGTGATAAGAAAACTAACATACTTGCCATTATTATGGCAGAAGTTGTGCTGAGGAAGCTCTACGAGCTTTAAGTGGAACTCAGCTGGGTGGACAAAGCATCCGCCTTTCATGGGGTCGTAGTCCTTCAAACAAGCAGGTTAATAATTTTGTCCGAGTGTTACTTTCTGATTTCTGCTGTATCCATTGTGCTGGCATCTGATATAAGATATTCACTTTTTCAGCAGCCTCAGGTTGATCCGAACCAGTATGGTGGTTATTATGGGTATACACCAGGATATGAAGCCTATGGTTATGCCCCACCTGCCCAGGATCCAAATATGTACTATGCCGGCTATGCAGGGTATGGAAATTATGCCCAACCTCCACAGCAACAGCAGCAAATGTCGCAGCAGCCCCAGGTACTTGCCAAAACATTTGAGCTCTTTATCTTGTATGCCTATGTTGATGTAGGGAATGACATTGAATATATGCACATGCTACTAGGAGTGTGAAGACATACCTTGTATGTTATATCATAGTTTGTAGTCTCCTATTCGATTTCTTAACCTCCGTGTAACACTAGGTGAAGAAAATGAGGTGCTAGAGAAATAGAATCTAAGAAGTTACTCAGCAGCAATTTGTTCATCATATTGCATTTGAATCCTCATTGCTATAAAATTGAATTATATTTTGCAGTAATTTGCTGGTCAAATGATTGCTGAGAGCTTCCCGTCATGGTAAATCATTGTTGTTGAAAAGCGGAGAACATGTCAGTTGAATGCAGAGGTAGTATAGTTTGTTATCTGTAGGTTGGTTCTTGGAGATGCATTTATGTTCTGGCCAGCTGTCTGTTTCAATAGCTGGCTTCTTTTCTATTTCTTTTTTCTCGCTATATTGCACATGTGCCATTTTTGGTTATATGTGTGATCTAGCTATGTTAAAGACCTCAGAGAGATCAAGGGCATCTTTTTATTCTTACGTGGTTTTGGTACGTCAGATGGTGTGTATTTTGATCTGTTATGGTACTTGTATTTCTAATTTTTGTTCTAGATTTGGTCTTGTTTACCATTTCTTTTAAATCATAACATCTTGCTGGTTTATTGCCATCTTTTACTTTAGATGGCTTGTCAGTTTTATTCTGGTATCTGCTTTAGATGACATCATTAAAGATGTGTGATTATGAATTCGCAGTCATCTTCTACATTAAGGTCGGTTACTCTAGTTTGAGACGATGTTGTGTATTTAGATGGTACTTATTTTGTTTTTATCCCTGGTGCAACATAAATTTCATGGATTTCTAAATGCTGTGACATGTCATGGAAGTAGTAGAAAAGGTTCAGTAGTTCCCGTGCTTGTAATTTTATGGAATAAACTAGTAAATTTGCCCGCTCGATGCACGGTCGTATATGATACCAATAGTTTAAGTGTTATCTAATTAAGAAAAATTCAATTATTAAGAATATAAAATATCCAAGTAAAATTTAAATTAGATAAATTTTATCTTAAGACTACTAATTATGGAATAAAACATATTTCGATTATAATTATTCGTATATTAAAAGATGAGATTATATATAAATGAAATGCAAACTTTTTTTTATTAGCAACAAAATGTCTCGTATATGATATCAAAATAAATTTAAGTTTTATCTAGTTAAGAAAAATTCAAATATTAAGAATATAAAAAGTTCAAACTAAAATTAAAATTGGATAAATTTCATCTTAAGACTACTAATTTCGAAAACAAACTTATTTAAATTATAATTATTCGTATATTAAAAGATGAAAAATATATAAATGAAATACAAACTTTTTTAGTAACAACAAAAAGTCATTTGAGAAAAGACCCTTGCTCTATCAACATAATTGTCTTGTTCTTGGGTAGTACATACCTTGTATTTAAAATAAACAGTCAAATTACTAATATAAACATCTAAAAATAGATTGTATAAATTTAAATAGTTCAAATTAAAACTTACGATGAAACCTAGAGGTAAAACAAAGGAACACAATTGCAGCTTATCTTGATGAAAACAAACCTCTTTGGTTGCAAGGGTATTAGAGAAAACAAAGAACTTTTTTCTAGTAAAAAGAAGATGTTTACTCTTGCCCAAACAATTAGCACTCGTACAAGAAGTATGCTCTAGCAACCATTCTTTCGGTTCATTATCTGAACTTATTTCTTTTACAAACCAAAAATCAATGAAAAATGTATCTATATTTTTCTCGATAAGCAAATTAAAGAATTAAAATAAAAAGAGATAACCCATCAACACAACAAAATAAATGCCTAAAGTAAAAGTACCGAATTATTCATGTACTTAAAAAAAATGATTTAACCGGTGATGCCTTTTGACCATACTTCCCACCATCGATTTCATCAGCCTTTTTTCATGCATCTTCTTATTATAAACTTATGTGTATATTTATTCATACGTATGTTGCAATCATCATATTCACCCAAAAACCTTAAGTTTGAATGAATTAATAGCATCTAACATGGTTTAAGATTAATTCCGGATAGCCTCTTGATGTGTGGCTATAATTTCATAGTTTCGTATATTATGTACCTTGCATTTACATGCTTTAATGATAAATTACACTTTATTTGTGCATAATGGAGTCTATTTTATGTGTAGGTGAATTGGAGATGAAAGTAGAGCAAAAGGGATACTTAAACGTTGAAAGTGTGCTCGAGAACAGTGAAAAGGAGAGACCAGGCTTTAGCCTGGCGAGGCCAGCCTAAGGCCAGGCTGGACCAGGCTTTAGCCTGGCGAGGCCAGCCCAATTTCAGGTGTTAGGCTGGCGATGCCAGGCCTAACGCCAGGTCCAATCCGAGTTTTGAAGACTTAATTCATTCCGGGTTTGACTAGGACCCGGCCCACACGTTTAGGGTTTTTTCTACACATATAAATAAACCTAAAACACCACTTGGAGACCAGTTTTTGGAGCAGCCAAAACATTTTTAGGAAGCTAGAGGCAAGAAGAGCTTGTGGAATCACTCCTTGGAGTTAGAATCATCATTTTTACATCTTTTCACCTTTACTCTCTATTTTGATTATGCACAATATTTGGGATATTGTTATTATGAGTATGAGTAGCTAAATTCCTAATCTAAGGTTTTGATGGAACCTATGGAAGGATGATTTTCTTGTTATGTTAATATAGATTTACCGTAGTATTTTCTCTATTTGTTCAACTATATTATTCTTGTGGTTGATTGAAAGGCCTTCAATTAGCTGTGCCTATTTAGTATGTATTACTCGGGAAAGAGTGCATATTTAGGTAGTTGTTGAACAACATCACTCCTAAACGTATATGAGGGATCAATACGGAGGTTTAAAGGTGGGTTTAGGGATAACGAAACCTTAGTGCGATCTGAGTGAGCTGTGCTTAATGCTAGCTAGCGTAATTCGGGAGAATATATCTAGTAATTGTGGTAATTACTCGAGAGAGAGTTATAACAGTTAGAGTGCTCATGATCGGTAGAGAAGACTTAGGCAAACTTGTAAAAAACGTAGCGGAAAAGATTCCGACAATACGGGAAATCACAACCTTAGGTCATTCCAATTCTTGTTTACAACTTGTTCGTAGTTAGTTGTTAATTATTATATTTTAATTACGTGATATTTAGTTAGTAAAACCTAATCCATTACTTAAATCCTTCTGAAGATTGATTGTGTGAATTTGTGCGAGTCTAGTAGCTGTATTTGATAGGTTAATTCCTTGTGGGATTCGACTCCGGACTTATTAGCCGGAATATATTTGCAACGACCGCTTAGTCCTTTTTATAAGGCATAGTTGGGCGTGATCAAATTTTGGCGCCGTTGCCGGGGAGTTAACGGTATTAATTACAGCTAAAAGAAGTGCTAGAATTCTTAGTGTAGTCAATTTTCCCTATTCTAAACCAAATACATTGAAATTTTAACGTTTGTAGTCTTGGGTGTTACAGGTGCATGCCTAGAAATTCCTCAAGAACTGGTGAATTGCTTGAAGCGATATCAGATCCTGAGAAAGTTTTCAAGGCACTAAATCGTGCAAACAAGATAAGCAAACAACAACGAAACTCGAGAGAACAAATCGAACCAAACATGGCTGACGGAATAGAAAATCCAATAAACAACAGAAACAATGAGAATGAACCAAACATTCGGGGTGTGGTGCCTCTTGTACCAGAAACAACATTATATGATTGGGCACAACCTACTGCCGACAATCTGGCAACCGCAATTGCAGTCCCTCAGATACAAGTAGAATCATTCCAAATCACAAATAACGTGCTACATTTGTTTTTGAACAAGGGACTATTTTCTGGGTCACACATTGAAGATCCTCAGCAGCACTTGAAGAATTTCATGTCAATATGTTTAATGCAAAGGCAACCCAACGTAACACCGGACGCAATAAAGCTTTTGTTGTTCCCATTCTCGCTGACAGGAGAAGCTCAGACTTGGCTTAATTCGCTCCCCATAAATTCCATCACTACTTGGGAGGAATTAGTCAAGCAATTTTTGAACAAATTCTACCTACCAAATAAAACTGCCCAACAGATTGATGATATATTGAGCTACAGGCAGAGACCAACAGAATCACTACAAGAAACATGGGAGAGATTCAAGGGCATGTTGGTTAAGTGTCCACATCATGGTATCCTAGATCAGATGTTGGGGCAGAGATTCTACATGGGACTGGCTGACAGCTTAAATGACAATGTTGATGCTTCAGCGGGTAGAGCATTTCTGAGTAAAACATTCCCAGAATGCAAGATCCTACTTGATAAGATGGCACAAAACTCAGGATGGATGACTAGAGCTTCCACGATCACTCCGGTAGTTCACTCAGTGGCGTTGGATCCAAACAACTCCATAGCTGAGAATGTGGCCACCCTAATGACACAAATGAGTATCCTCACCAAAAAGATTGATGAATCGGGCCAGAAGCAGCAAGTTCACATAGTTGACACAACTAATGGGGGCTTATGTACACCATGCATTAACCAACCATATGTTTGCTCGTGGAGTGCGGAAGGTGACAACCAGCAATATCATGAAGATATGAATTATGTAGCCAACTATGGGGGACAGAGGCAAGGTGGTTTGAATTGGGGTCAACATAATCAACAATATAGACCAACGCAGCAGTAGTACAATAACAACAACAATGCTGGAGCTATGCGACCAATGGGTCAAGTTGCGCCTTACCAAAGGCAACAAGGTTACATCCAGCAAAATCAGCAGCTGACTTATCAACAACCTCAACAACAACAGATTATGAGACTAGAGGATGGGTTTACTAAACTTGAGGGAATGCTGCAACAATTGATTGGGTCCACGGGAAAAATGCAACAGAGGGTAGACTCGCATGAATCAACAATAAAGGGTATTGAGATTCAATTAGGACAGATTTCTATGGCCCTAAACAATCATCCCTAAGGGGCGTTACCTGCAGATACACAAGTCAATCCAAAAGGACAGGGCCCAAAACAGCTTATGGCAGTGAGTCTACGAAATGGTAGAGACCTAGATCTGGAGCAAGAGATGGCTCACGAAAGCCGGCCTATTGAAACACTTGTGCCTGTACCCATTGAGATATATGACTCAACAGGGTTAACAGAGGTGATGGTACAACATGCGCCAGCCGAAACAGGCAAGGAAAAAGAAGTCGCGAAGGAAACTGAGTCAGAGCAAGAGAAGGCAGCAGAAACAGTGCCAGAGCAGCTTCAAAATCAAAGCACATTAAAGAAGCGGCTTCCAGCACCCTTCCCCCAAAGATTGGCCAAATATCAAAAAGATGAGCAATATAAGAAATTCTTGGAGATGTTGAAGCAAATTCAGGTAAACATTCCATTGATTGATGCCTTAAAGGAAATGCCTGGTTATGCAAAAATGATGAAGGACTTGATGTCTCGTAAGTTCGACTTTCAAGACTTGGCCACGATTACAGTGACTCAGACATGTAGTGCTGTTGTGACAAGACTCATAGCTGAGAAGTTATCTGATCCAGGGAGTTTCACAATCCCATGCACAATAGGCAACTATGCGTTTGCTAAGGCACTTTATGATTTGGGGGCAAGCATAAACTTGATGCCCTTGACTATCTACAAAAGGTTAGGCATTGGAAGAGCTAGACCCACGTCTATGTTGTTACAGCTGGCCGAGACAGTGAAGAGGCCCTCTGGTATCATTGATGATGTATTAGTACAGATGGGGAAGTTTGTTTTCCCAGCAGATTTTGTCATTTTAGACTGCCGGGTTGACGAGGAGATTCCCATAATTTTGGGAAGGCCATTCTTGGCCACTAGGAGAGCCCTAATTGATTGTGAAACTGGAGAGCTAAAGATGAATTTGAACGATGAAGAGATAACGTTTAATGTGCAAAAATCTATGCGGCGACCTAGTGAGTTTGCTAACTGCTCTATGATAGAAGCTGTGGATGTGATCTTGGAGGAGGAAGATGAGACTCTGAATGCAAAAGACCCTCTAGCAGCATGTCTTATGAACTTAGAAGAAATTAATGGTGAAAACTCGACAGAGTGGGTTTTGGCCCTTGAAAGGCGAGGGTACTGGAAAAGAGAGCTCTAATTCGAGCCCTTACACTTAGAAGAAAGAAAAATACCTCCAGCTAAGCCGTCAATTGAAGAGCCACTCCAGTTGGAACTAAAACCGTTACATTTTCACCTTAGGTACGCTTTCTTGGGACCTAAATCCACTTTACCTGTTATTATCTCATCCAGTTTGTTAGATGTGCAAGAAGAACAACTTTTGCAGGTGTTAATGGAATGCAGGACTGCAATTGGTTGGACCATTGCAGATATTAAGGGGATCAGCCCGACATTTTGTATGCATAAGATTCTATTGGAAGATGGGCACAAACCTTCCAGAGAACATCAAAGAAGGCTGAACCCCAACATGAAAGAAGTGGTGAAGAAAGAAGTGATCAAGTGGTTAGATGCGAGAATCATCTTCCCAATCTCTGACAGTAATTGGGTTAGCCCAGTTCAGTGTGTGCCAAAGAAGGGTGGAATGACTGTAGTGCCCAATGAGAATAATGAGTTGATCTCAACTAGTACAGTTACGGGTTGGAGAATTTGTATGGATTATAGAAAACTGAACACAACCACTCGGAAAGACCATTTTCCTTTACCATTCATTGACCAAATGTTTGATGGACTAGCATGGAGGTCTCACTTCTATTTTTTGGATGGTTATTCGGGGTACAATCAGATTTCTATAGCCCCTGAGGATAGAGAGAAGACATCATTCACTTGCCCGTATGGTATCTTTGCCTTTTGGAGAATGTCGTTTGGCCTATGCAATGCACCGGCCACCTTTCAGAGGTGTATATTAGCTATTTTTACTGACATGGTTGAATATATTATGGAAGTCTTTATGGATGATTTCTCTGTGGTAGGGGATTCGTTTGAAGACTGTCCGCATAATTTAAGAAGAGTATTAAAAAGGTGTGTGGAGACAAATTTAGTGTTGAACTGGGAGAAGTGCCATTTTATGGTACAAGAAGGTATAGTGCTGGGGCATCGAGTGTCCAGTAAGGGTATTGAAGTTGACCATGCTAAGGTTGAGGTGATTGAGAAGTTGCCACCGCCCACTTCAGTTAAGGCAGTAAGAAGTTTCCTTGGGCACGCCGGGTTCTACAGGCGATTTATAAAGGATTTCTCAAAAATTGCTAACCCCTTATGTAAACTCCTTGAAAAGGATCATTCTTTTGTGTTTTCTGATGACTGCAGGTTAGCCTTCGAGGAGCTGAAAAGGAGACTGGTGACTGCACCAATCATTATTGCACCCAACTGGGAATAACCATTTGAGCTCATGTGTGATGCAAGTGACTATGCTATAGGAGCAGTCATGGGGTAGCGGAAGGACAAACTGGTGCACCTAATTTACTATGCAAGCAGAACGCTGAGCGGTGCACAACTCAATTATACCGTGACTGAGAAAGAGATGTTGGCTGTGGTGTTTGCATTCGACAAATTCAGGTCTTATTTGATTGGTTCAAAAGTGATTATTCATACTGACCATGCAGCACTTAGGTACCTGATAGCAAAGAAGGAGTCAAAGCCACGCTTGATCCGTTGGGTTCTTTTGCTACAAGAATTTGATTTGGAGATTCGCGATAGAAAAGGGGCAGAGAACCAAGTGGCAGACCACCTTTCAAGGTTGGAGGGAGCTGAAAAGAAAGTCGAGGTAGAAGATATAACTGAGACATTCCCAGATGAACAATTGCTAGCAGTGATATTGGAGGAAGCGCCATGGTATGCAGACATTGCAAACTATCTGGCAAGCGGTATTATCCCCTATGATCTTTCCTCTGTTCAAAAGAAAAAGTTCTTTCGTGACTGTCACATGTATTATTGGGATGAGCCTTACCTGTTCAGAATTTGTGTTGATAACATAATCCGGAGATGTATCCCCGATATAGATCAATCTTCTATTTTGCAGGCTTGTCATGCATCACCAGATAGTGGCCACTTCGGAGGAGTAAGGACCGCCACGAAAGTGCTATAATCAGGCTTCTACTGGCCGACAATGTTCAAGGATGCACACTTATGGGTGAAAGGTTGTGACAAATGCCAACGAACTGGGAATATTTCCCATCGACATGAGATGCCTATGAACCCAATTCAAGAGGTAGAAGTGTTTGACGTGTGGGGAATCGATTTCATGGGGCCTTTCATCAGCTCATATAGCAACAAATACATACTCGTAGCTGTGGACTACGTGTCGAAATGGGTGGAGGCTGCAGCGCTCCCGACGAATGATGCTAAGGGAGTAATTGGCTTTTTGAGAAAGAATATATTCACCCGATTTGGCACTCCAAGGGCGATAATCAGTGACGGAGGCACTCATTTCTATAATCGAGCCTTCGCAAAGCTATTAGAAAAGTATGGTGTACGTCACAAAGTTGCCACCCCATATCATCCTCAAACGAGTGGGCATGTGGAAGTGTCGAACAGAGAGAGAAAGAATGTTTTGACAAAGACTGTGAATGCTACAAGAACAGATTGGGCAAGAAAGTTAGATGATGCACTCTGGGCCTATCGTACAGCTTTCAAAACTCCGATTGGTATGACGCCATATAAATTGGTATTTGGTAAGGCATGTCACCTACCAGTGGAGTTGGAGCATAGAGCTTTATGGGCACTGCGACAGTTGAATCTTGATATAGAAGCTGCGGGCACAAGCAGAGTCACAGAGCTGCACGAGCTTGATGAATTTCGTTACCACGCTTTTGAGAGCACAAGATTATACAAGGAGAGAATGAAAATAATGCATGATAAAAATATTCTTGAGCAGAGTTTTAAACCCGGAGATAGGCTATTGCTATACAACTCGAGGTTGAGGTTATTCCCGGGTAAGTTAAAGTCACGATGGTCAGGACCATTTAGTGTGGTGAAGATTCACCCCACCGGAGCCATAGAGATTGCTGCATCAAATGACTCTCGCACGTTTAGAGTCAATGGGCACATGTTAAAACATTATTTGGGCATGGAAGATGTGAAGGTAGTGTTGGTGACTCATTTGCTCGAGCCACCAAGGTTAAGTAAGCCTTAAGTGCAATAATTTGCGTCGTGCCACGACATTAAATCAGGCGCTCGTTGGGAGGCAACCCAATTCGTAGTTGATTTTTAGTGTAGTTAGAATTTTTCCTTGTTTTGGTTTTGTTTTTAGGTACTAACAAGTTTGCAGGCGAGTTGGGCAAGTCGAACAGTGTTTCAGCATCACTTGATGGACAACAGGCGCTGGGCTGGCGACGCCTGGCTAACGCCAGGGTCTGCCTGGCCTTAGGCTGGCGACGCCTGGCTAACGCCAGGGTCTGCTTGGACTTAGGCTGGCGACGCCTGGCTAACGCCAGGTACTGGGCCAGGTGACGCCAGGTAAGTTATTTCGGCCGATCTCACATTATTTTAGTCGTACCTCCTCACATTACACCTCCCTTAAACACTGAACACAATACTCACAACCCTAACCTCACTTAAACCAAAACATATGAAGCTTTAGAAAAGAAATTCACAAACACACATCTTCTCATCAATGTTGCTCTCAACCAAACACACTGCATGAATTGCCCTCACCCACAAACACTCAACAACAAATTGCCATAGTGGTGTCCCCCATCCCCATTGAAGTCAAGTTTAGTCTTGCTATTCTTTCACACTAATCAGAAATTCTCAGGCAGCTTCTTCCATTCAAAAGGTTCAAAGGTATGATTTCACTTCTTCCCTTTGCAATTTCGACAGAGGTACATGTATAATATTACACAAAAAAATAAAAAAAATTTAAAAAATTGGTGGTTGTTCTTCATTGTGGTATTGAGTTTGTGTACCCCAACCCCATGAAACCTCATAGGAATGGTGCTGCGATTATGAAAACATGTGGTAGTACGGAACCCCCAAGCCGATTTGGGAGGATGATGCAATTCCTCATGTACATAAGAAATACCATGGCACTATTGCACGTTAAGTGTTTGATATAATGCCTCAATCGCATTCCTTGTCCCCATTGGAGCCCGAGTCTCCGGGATTAATAGACTAGTGTTATGAAGTCATACACCACGATAAAATCTTAAGTGTGGGGTGGCTCGCGGGTAACCCATGTATTGTTCTTTGATTCTAATATTAAGGAAAGACGAGGTGAAGTCTGAGTAACCTCGGGAAGTCGGGACTTATGTGTGTAGTGTGTAATGCAGTTTTATCTGACTACTGCTTATTTGTGTAGGAACAACGATGCCTCCCAGAAAAGACACCGGAAAAGCCAAGGCTACTTCCACTGCGCCGGCTAAAGTAAAGGCGACCTCAGCACCTCCCCCAAAGAAGAGAAAGGGGGGAGCTACCTCCAATCTAAGTGGAGTACAAGTTGTGGCAGCTATAGCAGCTATGTGTCAATAACCACAAGGCCAAAGGGAGTTTGGCATCAACAGCATACCACCACACACTAAGGATTGGTACAAGCATTGTAGGCCTAAACATGTACACCCGGAAGCAACTATCAATGAACACAGCTTGAAAGCAAAGTATCAGGCAATTTGGAGAGGTATTCAAGATATGGGGTTGAGCTATGTATTCAAGAACACATGGAACATTAATCTCAACTTAGTCCGAGAATTTTATGCAGGGTTTGATCCGCAGAGTACTAAAAAACTGGTGCCGATTCGTGGATGATTGATAGATTTCTCACCCACGGCTATATGTAACTTTTTAGGTGCTCCGGATATTCCTGTGGAGCCATTAGACCACTTCATTCGCCGGCCTACATACAGAGAGTTAAGACACATGCTTTGTGGTGCCGATTCTACGGCAGCATGGGTCTGGGATAAGATAACTAATCGGCATAAGAGGTTTCCCAAAAAGAAGATGAGGGCGGAGGCTCAAGTGTGGCTTAAACTGATAAATGCACGGCTCCTACCGTGCAATCATGACACACTCATTAGCCGTGAGAGGACTTGTGTACTCTACTTCCTCATGACGGGTCAAAGAGTAAATGTGGGTCATCAGATCCGCTACCAGATGTCTGTAGTCAGAACGAGTAAAAAGATCGATCAAATGTCATTTGCCAATTTTCTAACTCAGTACTTAAGACACGAGGAGGTTGAGGAGGAGCTAGAGTTTGACCACACCATTGATCAGCCCCTACGACAAACAGACATCACTAGCCTCCGACTGAAAGAAGAGATTGCTATGACTTCATTGACAATTACCGAGCGCAACGCTCGGGATGATAGTTTTATGGCCCATCTCTATGGGATGATGGATTTGTAGCTAAGGATAGGAGGTCGACAAGCCACATCTGAGGAGAGGACTGAATTGGAGCACCGGTACCCGCTAAATGCTCATGCCCAGCAACTGGTTGGGTTAGGAGATGGATATAGACTACCCAATGATGAGGATATCAACACACCAGAGCAGTCTGAAGCTGAGCTAGAGCAGTCCGATGGTGAGGGAGATGATGATAATGAGGAGGACGAACATGATGAGGAGTGGAGAGCTTCAGAGGATGAAGAGGTTGCTTGATCAGGGAGTCTCTTCACACCCTACTCATTTTTGTGTTTTGTCATTTTGTGCATGCAGTGAGGACATTGCATGATCTAAGTGTGGGGTGGGGACTTGTACATGGTTAATTTTAGTCATTTAGTTATTTAATGTTAATTGTGTTAGTATGTGTTGTTAGTAGTTTAGTAATTGATTTGGCTGAATTTTTTTTTTTTTGTGTGTGTGTGTGCAGGTAGTGTAGTAATTCCCCCTTGGTTTTTCTTTGGACCGCGGTTCTTTTCCAGGGGCTTTTAGTTGAACTGGGGTAGTTAGTTTTAACTTTCAGGAGTAGGAACAACAAAGCTGTGCATTTAATTGTAGCAATATCTCTTAGCTTTGTTATGCCTTGAGAATAGTTAGCACTAAGGTTGTGACGCTTAAGCTCGGTTTTTGACTCTCGCATAAGTACCTTAAATCGTAGATTCCTAATTTTACTTAGCTGCTTTGACTGGAGTGTCACGATAAAACCAATCCTGAATTAGTTATGTGCCATGCGTGTGTGAGTTTTGTATGTATTCTGTGCATTGCATTTGATGTCTAGAACTTATCCTCTGTGTGTGCAAAGCGAAATAGTAGTCTTGTTCAGTCTGAGAAGTGATATAGGCATTTCTTTGTTAAGCCAGATATATATAGTTTACCCACCTAAAAGTTATGTAACGTAGTTAACCCCTTTGAGCCTGTAATCCTGTTTCTTTGGCAACCACCACACTACAAGCCTTACCCAATTGTTTGAATTAACCGTCTATTTGAACCTTTTCACCTCGAATGAGCACTTGAATTATTATGAACTTTGTAAAAGTTAAAGTGTGGGGTGATTGGTTTGGTTTTTGAGTGGAACCAATGAAATAAGGAGAAAGGTGAACTGTTTTGAAAAAGTAAGAGCTGCTTGAATCGAGAAAAAAAAAAGAAAAAAAGAAAAAGAAAAGAAGAATAAGAGAATATTCGTTGAAAAGCGGCGAATCTTAATGTAATTATGCTTAAAGAAATATGGGGTAATATAAATTGAGATGAAGGTGGAATGTTTGGTTTGGCACAAGTATGGGATGTATGTTAAAGTATATGTATTAAAGTGCTAAGGGAGGTGTAGTCACTCATATCCAAATGTATCATACCCGACCCGCAGCCTACATTACAACCAATGAAAGTCCTACTTGATCTTAGACTGAATGAACTCGATTCGTAGAGTATTACACTACGGGCAAGCCTATGGTGCATCATTTGTAGCATATGAATGTTATTTCTGAGAGTGAATGAATTTTATCTATCTTGAGTTTTTATGTTCTTAAAAATTCATTGTGTGTGGAACTAAGCTCTTTTATTGGGTGAGGGCACATGACTCATAAAGGAAAGGTAATGTTGTTGATATCCATATCAGAGTAAGTAAGTGAATTGTGAATAATGCATGGTATTTGTGAGTCGAATCTTGAGGCGAAGATGTCACACTTGTGTGATTAAACTGTTTTAAAAATTTCTTGGTATAATGAATTAGGAGAATTGCTTAAAAAGGCAGTATCTATAAGTGTAGTTTGATTGCTCGAGGACGAGTAATGTTTAAGTGTGGGGTATTGATGTGTGGCTATAATTCCATAGTTTCGTACATTATGTGCCTTGCATTTACATGCTTTAATGATAAATTATACTTTATTTGTACATAATGGAGTCTATTTTATGTGTAGGTGAATTGGAGATGAAAGTAGAGCAAAAGGGATACTTAAACATTGAAAGTGTGCTCGAGAACAGTGAAAAGGAGAGACCAGGCTTTAGCCTGGCGAGGCCAGCCCAATTCCAGGCGTTAGGTTGGCGACGCCAGGCCTAACGCCAGGTCCAATCTGAGTTTTGAAGACTTAATTCATTTCGGGTTTGACTAGGACCCGACCCACACGTTTAGGATTTCTTCTATACATATAAATAGACCTAAAACACCACTTGGAGACTAGTTTTTGGAGCAGCCAAAACGTTTTTGGGAAGCTAGAGGCAAGAAGAGCTTGTGGAATCACTCCTTGGAGTTAGAATCATCATTTTTACATCTTTTCACCTTTGCTCTCTATTTTGATTATGCACAATATTTGGGATATTGTTATTATGAGTATGAGTAGCTAAATTCCTAATCTAAGGTTTTGATAGAACCTATTGAAAGGATGATTTTCTTGTTATGTTAATATAGATTTGCCGTAGTATTTTCTCTATTTGTTCAACTATATTATTCTTGTGGTTGATTGAAGGGCCTTCAATTAGCTGTGCCTATTTAGTATGTATTACTCGGGAGAGAGTGCATATTTAGGTAGTTGTTGAACAACATCACTCCTAAACGTATATGAGGGATCAATACGGAGGTTTAAAGGTGGGTTTAGGGATAACGAAACCTTGGTGCGATCTGAGTGAGCTGTGCTTAATGCTAGCTAGCGTAATTCGGGAAAATATGTCTAGTAATTGTGGTAATTACTCGGGAGAGAGTTACAACAATTAAAGTGCTCATGATCGGTAGAGAAGACTTAGGCAAACTTGTAGAAAACGTAGCGAAAAAGATTCCGACAATAGGAAAAATCACAACCTTAGGTCATTCCAATTCTTGTTTACAACATGTTCGTAGTTAGTTGTTAATTATTATATTTTAATTACGTGATATTTAGTTAGTAAAACCCAATCCGTTACTTAAATCCTTCTGAAGATTGATTGTGTGAATTTGTGCGAGTCTAGTAGCTGTATTTGATAGGTTAATTCCTTGTGGGATTCGACTCCGGACTTATTAGCCGGAATATATTTGCAATGACCGCTTAATGCTTTTTATAAGGCATAGTTGGGCATGATCACCTCTCTAATTAATTGCTTATTAGAAGAGGAAAAATTAGTTTGTTAAAATCCAAGAAACATTACTTTATGAGTTTAACCCGTCCATAAAGTTTGTTAGAATCCAAAAAATATTACAAAATGAGTTTATTATAGTACTGATCTCTGCACTAAACGTCAAATACAAAAAATAAAGTTTTTTTTGTCATTATGTCAACAAAAAAAATATCAACAGGGAAATTTGAACCAATATGAAATTAGCCACACAAAAAGGAAAAATGAAAAAAAACACATCGAGAGTCTTGTGTTAAGTCGACCCCTTCATGACTTGCCTCAATACTGCTAACATTCTCATTGCAATGCGTCTCTTTATGTTGTGCTTCATCTGCATCCAAAAAACCAACCAAAATAGTCAACTTTCACTATTTGTATAATAAGCAGAGTAGATAGAAAAGAGAGAAACCAAGAAAACCTTGAAGTATCAAAACTGCCAAAACGAGCTTTGTGTTTCATTTTGTACTAACAACAACAACAACCCAGTATAATCCCACTAGTGGGGTCTGGAGAGGGTAGTGTGTACGCAGACCTTACCCCTACCCTGAGGTAGAGAGGCTGTTTTCGATAGACACTCGGCTCCCTCCCTCCAAGAACTCCCCACCTTGCTATTGGGGTGACTCGAACTCACAACTTCTTGGTTGGAACATAAATAAATAAATAAAACTAACCAGAGTAGTCAATTTTCACTATTCTCAAATCATAAAATTATGTTGAAAAAAAAATCATAAAATTATTATAAAGTAGAATTATATAAAGAAAAGAAAGTAGACCTTGAAGTTGCAAACAGTTTCAAAGAGAGTCCTTCCATAGTTCCATTGAGAGAAGAAAATAATGCAGTTATGCTGGATGTTGAGTGCACTTAAATAGGAGCAATGGAGATTAGATATCAGAATGGATTGACTTTTGAAATTCACTGCTAATGATCTTGTTACATAGGGGAAGGGGAAAAAACGTTTCAAAAAATTTATAAAGCCCTTTTAGTGAGGAGTTTTCTTCACAACGTATGGAAAAAGTGTAACTGAATGAATCTGAAAGGTGACATCTTTACGAAAAAGAAATAATTACATAACAGAAAAATAAGGAGAAAACTGAGGAAAATGCCAAATAAATGAGAGAAGAGATAAATAGTAATCCTAGCTTGTGAGGGGTGCCAACTGCCAAGTCATCATCAATTTGCTCTCCTTTATATATAGATATAAATTGTTCACTTGTCAGGTCCATATATCATTCGTCTAAAGCACAGTTTCAATGATCTGCAATGACTATGAAGTTTAGTCACTACTTTATAGTTCAAAGAATATGGTTTTATAATATACCAGGAAGTTGTCACATTATCATGTTTCCTCTTATGGTTAGATATGTCTGTGATCACGCCCAACTCTAGTCCTAAAAAGGATAAGCGCTCGCTATAAATATAATCCGGTCTAAAAGTCCGGAGTCGAATCTCACAGAGAACTAAAGCCTAGCTATAGCTTTTTAATATCACTAACAAGACAAGTTTGAACAATTTTCTAAATTATAAAGATTGAGATTTATATTTCTAACGAATTAACTAGCAAATACTAGAAAGCGGTAAAATTATCAACTAACGAGACAAAGGGTTGGAGACTAAATTAAGGAGGTCTAGAGTTATGATTTCCCTAATTGTCGGAATCTTTCTAGCTATGTTCCCAACAATTTCGCCGATGTATTCTCTACTGATCGTGAGCACTTTAGGTGCCGTAATTCTCTCTCGAGCAACTACAACAATTTACTAGACATATTCTCTCGAACTACGCTAGTTGGTTTCATTGAACCGCTCACTATGACCGCGTCAAGACTTTGTTATTTCTAAACCTACCTTTAAACCCACTGTATTGATTTCTCACATACGTTAGGAGTGACGTTGTTCAACAACCACCTAAATATGTATCCTTTCTCAAGCAACACATAATAAATATGCACAGTCAATCGATGACCATTCAATCAACTGAAATAAATACGTAGTTGAACAAATAGATAAATTCAAAGGCTAAATTATATTAAAACATAACAAGAATTCATCCTACAAAAGGTTCCATCAAAACCCTAGATAACAAATTAGCTATTCATAATAGTATGCATAACTATAATACTAGAATTCATAACCAATAATAGAAATAGGAAGAAGAAAGTGAGAAACTTGTAGAAGAATTCTCCGCCTTGCTCCTAGTGTGTTCTTGCCTCCTTAGGTCGAATCCCCAGTCTCCTTAGCCTCCTTAGGTCTTCTCCTACGCGAAAAAGGACACTTTTCCAGGTCAGGACGTCCGCGGCCGCGGATTTTACCCAGTGTTCTGCCTCACATCCGCGGCCAGATCCGCGGCCGCGGATTAGACCGCGTTTTTCACCCTGTTCTGTTTGAAATTTGGAAAAACATAAAACATGGAAGTTGTAGCCCTTTGAATTAGATTTCCAACCATATATTGTGGAGCCTAAATGGAGTTCTTAGCAAAAAGTTATGTGTATTTTACTAGACAGTACGTAATATGCCTACTCGATTCTTCGTTCGTTCTTAATTATCATCAGTTGATCCCCGAACACGATCCCGGCTTAATTCCTTGGGCTTTTACTCAGATTTCAAAGCTCCAAATCACTTGAATTCATTCTCTAATATCTACATAACTCGGAATCACTCCTACAAGGCATAAAACACACAATTAGTGCAAAACACTAGCGATTAAAGCTCAAACTCAATTAAAGTACAGTAAATTAGAGTGTAATAAGCGAATAAAATACGTAATTATAGCCTATCATCAGTCTGCTACTTTGTTGTTAGACGTTGAGAACTTTCTTCTCTTCCAGCTCATGAGAATGACTGAAGTGGCAAGATTTCCAACCTAACAAAGCTGGTGTAACAAAGACCCATGTTATCACATTATTCCTGGGCAACGATCTAGCAATTGTAGCCTCAAACAAATAGTTGGTTCGATTAGATTGATCGGGGTCTGATATGTAGATACATGACTTCTCTAAGCTCAGTCAGTTTACTGTTGCTCTGATTGGCAACTCCTGGAACCTCTTCAGCTTTTACACCTCTTTGGAAAGCGATAAGATGGTCTATCGCTCCAAGCAGAAAGCGATAGAGAGTCCTGAACTTGCTCAAAAGGCAATTGGAAAGCGAAGCCTTTCCTTTCAATCCAAGCCGGTGAAGGTCTACTTCGTCATAATCAAAAAACCATAAAGTGGAGACACTTGTGCAACAGTTTACTATCATGATTATCTATCAGTTCAATTTATTGAAGATCTAGTTTGTCCTCTATGGAGCTGGATTCATGAGAAGTCTCATTAGATTTTATTAGATGTGTAATCTACATCTTTCTAGCTAGAATTCGGCAGAAGAAGAAAACAAAATGAAAAGGGAACTCTCATCATAACCGAAAGAAGAACTTGAGGAAGTGGGAAGTAAGAGTTGACACATGAGCTAAAAGCAGAACTAGTAAGCCAAATATATATTTGTTAATTTTATTTAATTCTATTTATTTGTTAATTAACTAAGGCAATAGCTTCTAATTCTCTTAAGAAGATGGCATAGAAATTGATTGAAGATGCAGCATCATACATAAGTTCTTTTGGGGAGAATTTAATTCCTGAACTTCTACATTTCTTTTTCAATTGGAGTAGTTCCCCTCATAATAATGGAATTGAAACAACCAATTCATTAACCTGCCCAGTAAAGGGGAATTTCTTTTTGGGAAAATCGTTACAGTAAAAGGAATCTAACGTGCAACCCTAAGTAGACAGAATATTATTATTAGAAAAGAAGATATAATGACAAATATGTGATCTTTTAAGGTGTCACTTTTTTAAGTTCTATCCCTTCTCCTATTTGTTTGGTAAAGTTCAACTTTTACACACGGACAATGTAAAATAATTTTTACACTATCAAGTCACCTAGAAAATAATTACATGTAACCTGGAAGATACGAAAGATTACCCGCTACAATATGTTAAAAGACGCTACAAGAACACTAACTACACCTCAATTTCAAGCAAGTTATGGTTGGTCATATGAATTTTCACAGATCATATCGCTCCATTTAAGCTCACAAATATAGTCAAAAGTAGAGGGGTGCATTTTTTTCCCGAAATATTTTGAAACGTGGAATCCAGCATGTCAAGATTTTGACTGGGGATATAAGTTATGCTAATAATATAAAAAAGTTTTATATTGTTGGTGTATGTAAGTTAAATCCTTTATGATAAAAGTGTCACTTTTCATTATCTTGGTTAGATTGTAAATTTATAATCGAGGAATCCATATCCCAAGTTCCAAAATGATAGTCATGTGGCTATCTAACTCTACTCAGCCACCAAAGTAACACTCCATAGTGATGGGAAAAGCATACATAATTGGGATGATTGAGGTCAGTGATTCCAGAAAAGTCTTGCAAAATAAAAAGAAAAAGAAACCAAGTCTAACTTGAAGATAAGGCTCTAAACTATCAATCAACTGCTTATAAGGGGCAGCCCGATGCACAAAGCATCCCACGTTTACGTAGGATCGGGAAAAGGGCCGCACCCCAAGGGGTGTGATGTAGACAGCCTACTTGACGCAGCGTGAGTGGCTGGTTCCACGACTCGAACCCATAACCAATAGGTCACACGGAAACAACTTTACTGTTGCTCCAAGGCTCCCCTTCAGTCAGCTGCTTACATAGAAAAAAGATGAAAAACAAATCTTGTTTTATCTTTACTTATAAGCTGCTTCAAGGTTGGCTTTGTTGGCCTTGGTGAACAATTTCCAAGTTGCTGTTGCCACCATCACAACTTTTAGTTTGAGTTTCAACTTTTGCTGATTGATCAGAATTTCCTGTCTCTGCCTCTTCTTGCTGTGATGCTAACTGAGAACCTAACACAAGTTTGTCACCAGCATCACTTGCTTCCTTGGTTTCATTTGATGCAGCATTTACTCCTAACTCAACTTCAGTTCCAACATGAGTATTTTGAGATTCCTCATTCTTTGAGTAACTCAGCTTTTCCATCATGAAGTCCATTGAAGTCTTAATCGATTCTGGAGCTGCCGCTTGAGTTTCACTAGTAACCACTACTTGGTTGATATCAGCATTTGGATTCTCACTAGTAGCCTCAGGCATCTCAACATAATGTAGTTTCTCCATCATATGTGTATGGTTCTGTTCAATAATTTGAGTTTCAGCAGCTTGTGTTTCTTGGGCAACAGAGTTAAGTTCCGCAAATAGACTACTTTGATTGAATTGATTCTGTTGGTTTTCTTGTCCGCTTTGCGTCCATTCCTTCATTTGAATGTCTTCATTCATTGGAGAAAGCCCTTGGAAATCGACTTGAGTTTGAGCGTTTATAGGAGCTCGGTGTATCTCAAGTTTCTTCGCTTCACAGTAAACCAACTCTCCCGGCTGAAGTAACGTTTGCATATACGACTGCTCATGATTCGTTTGCTTATCATTCTTGGATTCAGATTCGATCGATTGGTGGTCCACAGCAGGCTGAAATGTTGAGCCCATAACTTGGTTTTGAGCCTTAGGTCCTTGATTGCTAGTTCCTTCACTAGCTTTTGGTTCTAATAAGGATTCTGAAAACATACCTTTAGTTGGTTCTGCATTTATTTCAGCCCCTTGTGATTGGTTTGTGACTTCAAATACTTGCATTACTTCATCCTGTTCAACCATTCTAAGATTTTCCATTGGAAGGGTGGATTGAGATTGGATTTGTCTTTGATCTTGATTTTGCTGCAGCATGATTTTACTCCGCAGCTCGTTAGATACCATAACAGTGTCAGATTGAGGTGCCATAACAGGAGCAAATTGACTGTTATTAGGTACAAATGTTGCACTTGACATTGGCTTAGAAGGTAAAACTTGTGCTGGTGCAACATTTGGCTGCTTTTCTTGCAGTAGGTTTAAAAGTGGTGTAGCAACCTGATTTCTGTGATACATTGCAGCTGAAGGGACAACATCATTTGCTGGTGTAATAGGAGCAAATCGCCCCGGCTGGAAAACTAATCCGCGGAGTGTGGTGGCGCTATTACCTACGCGTACTGAGATGAAGTACCCTGCATCAAAGCAACCGTCAACAACACCAGAAACCATCTGTCCTATAATGTTGTTACCACCAACAATGCCTCCATCTTTTTGGCTCACTTCAACTGCATTTTGTTGAACTTTTTTAATGGTTTCAGGTGGTGGAGGAGTCATTGAAGATTGTAAATTTCCTCTTTTAGCAACACCTCCATCTTTGCGTGGGCGGCCTCGCCTTTGCTTTGCTGGAAGGATTGTTGGAGCAGTGGGATTATTATCTTGTGTAGTTTGCTCATTCATCCTGAGTAAAGTATATCAAAATTTTATCATTGAGTCATTTACAGGAACTACTATAGTAACAACAATTGCGCCTCAGTCCCAAACAAGTTGGGAATCCTCACTCCATTCATTTAGCTACAGAACTATGCAGTGTAATAAAAGGCAATAATTTCTTTTATGGAATCAAGACCAGTATCAAACTATGAATAAATAGACAAAAATTAAAAAAGTATGAGATAAAGATTAAAAACAAAAAACATACAGAAAACCAAGATGCAAATTAACTAAATAACTTCAAAATACCATTACTTATTTGGTTTTAGCAAGGCAAGGAGAAAATGACTGGTTTGTTGCTACCTGCATAGGGTATTTCACTATAAATTATCTTATGTGGAATCCATATAGCCCCTTCAACCTTTAAGTTCATGGGAGAATAAATTAAAACTAAAGGAAATTTCAAGTAAATAAATTAAACGGCAAAAAGTGAACCTCTAAAAGAAAAAGAAAAAAGTTCAGTTGAATGGAGACAACATTACAGTTGAAATTTGAAAAGATGAAATACAACTCGAAATTTAACTATATGAATTCTCAATGTCCATTCTCCTCCTTTTAAACCAATTTTGGAAATAAATAAATAAATAGGATTTTTGTTCACGAATAGTGATCATCCAATCTCATGAGACACAAGCCCACCAGGTCCTGACTTAACTTGTCGTCAAACATCCAGGCGTAGATAAAAAAAGATGAATGTGACTAAGTAATCAGCTATGTCAAAATACATCCAAATCTTGATATCACCTATACATATAATTATCCTTGTTGAATTGTATGATAGAGATTTTGAATTAGTCAAATTATGAATTTCATCACCTTTTCCAATTGTCACACCCTATTAGCAAGGGAACTAGGGATCTTCTTCACTTTGGCTAATAAATCTATTGAATGAACGAATCAATGAACATGTAATAATACATTATATATTAGATCTTGAAGAAAGACGATAAAGAGAGGAGATCAAAAGGATTTCCTTAAAAGACCAAAATTTCCCTATATAAGCTAGGGTTAAAAATTCATATGCACATAATAATACATTTCTATCATTTCTTTCCTAAAAAATTCAATTTAAAGCAGATCTGTTATTCCACGTTTTTCACGTTTGCATGTATCAAGAATGTTAATAAATCAATTCATTGTATAAGTGCATTAATGTTTTACCCTAAAAAATTGACGTACAAGCCATATGAAGAAAATGAAAATTACCTGTTTCTATATCTCACAAAAGAATTGATGGCGATAGAAATTCGTTTGAAGATCTAAAATAAATTATGTTTTTGCTTTCGAAGGAATTTCTTTTCTCCTTTGTTTTTTGAGATCCTTTTTTAATTAAAAATTTTATGGGTCGGGTAAGCCCGTGAATACTGAGAGAGGAAAGATAAAATAAAGGCGAGCTTTTGGTGGGATTGTAACGCCTCAAACTAAGGTCATGTTTGTTTATTCAAGATAAAAATGTCAGAATCTAAATACATATCTCTTGTTATTAAGATTTTACATTTACATCTTAATACGAAATAATTAAGATTATTTATTTTTTCGCCATATGAATGTGTGTAATTTATTTTTATTAAAAAACTAATAAATGTTAAATTTAAATAAAAAAATACCTATAAATTACATACATCCACATAATATTAGAAGAAAATCAATTTACATGGCGCTATAAAAATTATTTATTTGATAGACAAATTATAAATTTAATGCTGATTGTCGACAATAATAGTTGTATAGTGGTGGTTGGCGGTGATTATGGTTGTAAAGTGGTGGTTGATTGTGGTTGCAATTGGTGATTGTTCAGTAGTGATCAGAGGTGATTATTGTGAAATGGGAATATAACTAAAAGTATATCACAAAATTGCACTGGTTATCCTCTTAAGGAACTGGCCTTTAAATATTTTTTCTATTTTGATTTTATTACAAAAGTAAGCTTCTTCTTTATTAAAAATACCATAATTCTTCAATATTGGAAGCATAAAATTCTTGTTTGGGTAGAAACTGAAAGTTAATGGTTGATTATTGTTAAAATCGTTCGAGCGATGATAATTTGTGCTTAATTTTTCGTTCAAATATTGAATTAGTGATTTGTTTTAAAAATATCAAAACTCCATTGTTAGTCCTTAGAAAGTGTTGAAAAAGACAAAGTAGGTCTTCATGATTTTGGTGTTATTTGACTAAATTATTTGTTTGAGGATCGTTGGTGTTGGTATTTGGAGGTTTTGTTTCAAATTTAAGATCATTTGGAGCAGATTTGGAGTTGTTTGGACGAAATTGGAATTGCAGTTTCAAAGAACACTTGGTTAAACAACACAAATAAATTATGCCAATCGGGTAGACTTTGATAAATAATTTAATAGATAGGTCAATAGCAGATAACATAAAGTCATATGCCAATTTGGTAGAATTTGATGAACAATTGGACAAGTACAAAATCATGTCAACCCGATAGAATTTGTGAAAATTTTAACAAATTGTGAAAGGAGCTTCCAAGAGTTGAAATCAAGATTAACTGCGACACCGGTGTTGACCCTATGTAATGACCCGGCCGGTCATTTTGAGTATTATAACCATGTTCCCCCATTTACTGCTCAATTTATGCTTTATAGTTATTTTATGACTTACCGGGTTAGTTGGTTCGGGTCCGAAAGGAATTCGGAGTAAAACGAGATACTTAGTCTCATAATTGAAAATTTAAGTTAAAAAAGTGGACCGGATATGGACCTATATGTAAACGACCTGGAATTTGAATTTTGATGATTCCAATAGTTCCGTATGGTGATTTTGGGCTTAGGAGCGTGTCCGGAATATTATTTGGAGGTCCGTAGAGGAATTAGGCTTGAAATGCCGAATGTTGAATTTTTGGGAAGTATGACCGGGGGGTTGACTTTTTGATATCGGGGTCGAAATCTAATTCTGAAACTTTGAATACCTCTGTTATGTCATTTATGACTTGTATGCAAAATTTGAGGTCAATCGGACGTGAATTGATAGGTTCCGTAGTCGTTTGTAGAAACTAGATATTTCAAAGTTCATAAGGCTTGAATTGGGGTATAATTCATGGTTTTAGCATTGTTTGAAGTGATTTGAGGGTTCGACTAAGTCCGTATGATGTTTTAGGACTTGTTGGTATATTTGGTTGAGGTCCCGAGGGGCTCGGCTGAGTTTTGGATGGTTAACAAATCATTTTGGCCTTGGTGAGATTGCTGATATCTGCTGCTGCATTTTTTCGGATTTTCTCTTCCGCGTTAGCGAGTGGGCCCTCGCGTTCGCGAAGAGGAATTTCAGGCAGGCAGAATTTACTCTTCGCATTCGCGAGGGGGTCTCGCGTTCGCGAAGAGGAGTTGGGTTGTACATCGCGTTCGCGTTTGGGGTATCGCGTTCGCGAAGGGAAAAACAATAGTGGGCATGGGTTTTTGCTTTCGAGTTCACGAAGGGGAGCTCGCGTTCGCGAAGAAGGGCTCCGTAAAGCATCGCGTTCGCGAGCAGTGTCTCGCGTTCGCGAAGAGCAAATGTTGGGAAGCACATTTTGTGCTTCAATGCGAGGGACCTGTCGCGTTCGCGAAGAAGAGAGGTATGGATATAGAGATTAAGTTCTGAAAATGGGACTTTGTCCCATTTTCAGTTTTTGAAGGACTTGAGCTCGGGAAGAGGCGATTTTCGGGAGTTTTTCAAGAAAAACAACAGGATAAGTATTCTTAACTCAATATTGGTTAAATTACCCGAATCCATGGTTGTTTTAATCATTTAATTAGTGAATTAAGTTGGAAAAGTTTGAAAACCCTCTTAGTTTAAATTGAAGATTTGAGGGTTGAGTTGGGGTCGGATTTTGATAAAATTAGTATATTTAGACTCGTGGTTGAATGAGCTTTCGGATTTTATAACTTTTGTCGAGTTCCGAGACATGGCCCCCACATGCGATTTTTGAGCTAAAATTCGGTTTTTTATGGAAAATTAATATTTTCTTGTGGAGTTAATTTCAATAAATTTTATTGACTGAAACGAATTATTTGTGACTAGATTCGAGGCATTCAGAGGCCGATTTGCGAGGCAAAGACATAACAGAGTAAATAATTTCACGCTCTGAGGTAAGTAATAGTTATAAATCTGGTCTTGATAGTATGAAACCCCGAATTTTGGTATCATGTAATTATTTTGAAGGTGACGCACATGCTAGGTGACAGGCGTGTGGGCGTGCACCGAGGGGATTGTGACTTGGTCCGTACCGGAAACTTTAAAGTTGAATAATTTATTGTTAGCTATATGCTCTCTATGTGTTGATAAAATTTGACTGTAAATCATGTTAGAAATCATGCTTAGGCTATGTAATAGTACTGTTCGGACCCACAGAGGTCGCGTACTTGTTGAATTGCCTGCTAAATACTATATGTACTCAGTCTCAATTTTTACTTGCACATTTTATCTAAGTCTCTGTTATTATTATTGATACATCATATCATTGTTGTTTCGGCTGATTTCATGATTATTGAGAGCCCGAGAGACTGGAGAGATTTATGACTGAGTGAGGCCGAGGGCCTGATTGTGAGATATTGATACTATAGCACGTGAATTATCCGTGCAATACGTGAGTTGTCCGTACAGCACGTGAGTTGTCCGTGCAGCACGTGAGTTGCCCGTGCGGATCCTTATATTATACTATAGCACGTGAGTTGGCCGTGCAACACGTGAGTTGACCGTACGGATCCAGATATTTATATTATGGCACATGAGTTATCCGTACAGCACGTGAGTTGTCCGTGCAGATTATAGCGCTTGGGATATAGGAGCCCCTCTGGAGTCTGTACACTCTCGGTGAGCGCGGGTACCCATTGAGTGTGAGTGATGAGGGCTGGGAGTCCAGTGAGTGATTGTTGTCCTGAGAGGTTGTACTTGATTTCCGTTTATTGTTGCACCTAGTTTCTATCTGTCATTGTTGTGAAATCTCTGAAAGATTTTATATACGGATTACATGAACATGAATTGTATAAAATTAATTTGACATTAAACTGCCAAAATTTGAAAGCATGTCTATTCTTTGCTAGAACTACTGAATATGAACTGTAGCTGTATAGCTCGTCACTATCTTCAGTTCTTTATTTATTATTGTTACTTACTGAGTTGGTTGTACTCATACTATACCCTGCACTTCGTGTGCAGATCCAGGTGTTCCCGGACATAGCGGGTGTTGATCCTTTCGAGTGATTGATTTTCAGGAGATTTTGAGGTAGCTGCCGTATTCCGCAGACCTTGTCTCTCCTTCTCTATCTCTTTGTTTACTGTATTTGGTCTCAGACTATTATAGACCGTATTTTCCAGACTTGTATTCATATTAGATGCTCATGTACTCAGTGACACCAGGTTTTGGGGAGTGTTCGTGTCAGTATTTATGAAATTTTGTATTGTATTAAATTATTGTATTTTCAAACTTAAGAGAAATTGTGGTTTATCGAGATTATCGGCTTGCCTAGTATTGATATAGGCGCCATCACGACATATTGGGATTTTGGGTCGTGACACACAAATTTCTGCCAACCAGGTAGAGTTTTTGAATAATTAACAATATAGATAAAATAAATATAGCATTAAATTTACCAATTCGATAGAGAAATTCCTACCAAACAATAAGTATCTTTAGGACCAGAAATCATTTTCTAAATACATTCAAAAATGAAAACAATATTTAAAGACCAACATTTTATAGAACTATTCCGGTCAATCACCCAAAGTGTATTTGTAATGGGCTTTATTGTAACTAGGGGTGTTCATGGTTCGGTTTGGGTCATTTTTTCCCTAAAAAGAAATCAAACCAAGTAAATCGGTTTTTCAAATATTGGAACCAAACCAAACCAATTAAGTCGGTTTTTTATCGATTCAGTTTTTGTCGGTTTTTCGATTTTTTCGGTTATTTATCGGTTTTTTTTTAAATATGAGACATACGCTACCAAACGCATATTCCGGCGACTATATTTTCAATGTAACACTATCAAACTAATTGCTCTTTGAGAAATCTATCATTTACCGAGATATATTGATAATAATTGACTCAAATAGTGATGGATAATTTAAGTACTCAATTAAAAATTGATTATTTTTAACATGAAATAAATTCTTGTACTTAGCAAAAGAAAACTACCAATCAAACTAGAAGGCAAAGAATTAGATTATTATAATAGCAAAGAACTAGACCAAAAATACAAATGACTAATATGTACTATAAAATTTCATAAACTTTATATAAAAATATACATATATATAGGTGTAATAATAAACTTATATAGCTACTTTTATAGTCGGTTTGGTTCGGTTTTTTTCGGTTATTATTTTTTATTAAAACCAAAACCAAACCAAATTTGATCGGTTTTTAAAATTTAAAACCAAAACCAAATCAAATCTAAAAAGTATCGGTTTTTTTAGTCAGTTTGGTTCGGTTTTTTATTTTTTTGTGAATACCCCTAATTGTAACCATCAAATCCCAATGGGAATCTTATGAAAAAATTCAAAATAAGTCCTAACTTACCAATCTTTAGCCATTAATCATAAATTTATCAAAACTAGCCAAACACATACAAAAATCGAAAATCCAAATTAATAAGGATTTTTTCTCTTCAAGAATCACACGCAAAGATTTCTTTTCATATTTTTAAGTATGATAAGCAATATTATATTCATGACGGAAAAGAAATTTCATGGATGATATAGCAAACAAGGTGATGAAATACAAAAAAAAAAAGAAACATATACAAGATTTCAAAAATCTAAGCACAAAGGGACCCTTTTCAATGGGTATGATTGAAATTCATTGAAAACATATAGATGAATCAATATACAAAATTTGAGAAAAATTGAAAGTGATTTGGGCTGATTTGGTATCAAAATTCGTAGGTAAAATCGACTTCAAAATATTCTTCTGCGACATATGTATCAAACATGTATCTCACACACAGGTATACATAGATATACACGTGATACCCATTTGATACAAATATGATACATATGTGATACACAAATGATACACGGTGTAATACACATATCATCTTTTTCCATGTTCATCTTCTACTTCGAATTTTCAATTCAAACTACCTCAAAACTCTACCAAATTATCCCAAAACTGAGATTTTAACTCCGTAAAATGTATCCAATTTATTCCAATAACACCCACTCAAAGAAAGCAAAAAATTGATATTTTTTAGTTATAAATAAGTAATTGGCTAATATTGGTAAAATTTTATGAATTGATTAATTTTTGTTACTAACTTACTTATGGGTTGATATAACTGGTGATTTCCCCTATCCCAACTAGCAAGGATTTATACTACAGATTAATTTCCTATATCTTCTAATTCAAAGTGGTGACTTCTCGTAGTTAAACCATCTCAGTTTCTCAAAACTCTTCCGTTCCTTTCTTTCATTTCAATTGGAATAACGTTTATTATTATTATTAATAATAATAATAATAATAATAATAATAATAATAATAATAATAATAATAATAATAATAATAATAATAATAATAATAATAATAATAATAATAATAACGTTAACTAGTACATCACGAAAGAAGATAAGAATTTACGTATTAATTTGTTCAGTTAAATTCAACCAACATTATACAAAGCAATCAAATAAATATAAGAAGTATGAGAATAAAATTATATATTTTTTCTACTGGAACAACTTTTAATTACTACAAGGAAGTAATTCCATTTCCACAATCCTTCAATTATCCCTTTACATAGAGGAACTAACTTCCAGATTGGAATTACGTTATCCCAAATGTATAAGCTGATGACCACTGCACAAACAATATTCATCAAGTCACTATTAGTTGTTTACCCGTAAAACATTACAATTGAATTTATATGTGATTTATAGACTTAGCGTTGAAATTGAGATAAGACAGTAGCTAGCTTGGTTCCGGGAGCAGAGCTTCCGAAGGCAGTGATAACAATATTAATAAGCAAGAAATAAAATGTTATTGAGCTTTTGAATAGTATATAGCATAAGTTTGTCAGAAAATTCATGTCCCTCTAATGGTTGTTGAACTTGCTATTTATAGCTGCACCTTGGGAACAAGGTCATAGGATCAAGCCCCTCTTAAATGACAATTATGGGAGCCATTGAAGAATGTATAACGGTAGGCTACGAATGACATATTCTCTATAATGGACTATGTACTTAATAGTAAAGAATATTCTTCACTGAATGTTAGCGGGTGACAGTCATTTATTTGTCTTTATGAGTAACATTCCTTTCGGGTGCAATCGAGATTACTGCCCTCAGATTTGATTTCCACCTGCCTTGCTTTACATCTGTCTTCGGCTCCACGTGTCGCTCTATTATGTGAGAATTTAATATGAACATATTTTACCCTATACAGATAATCCCCCCGCTTTCCGGTCGCACATCCCTGTGTCACCGGAAAGTTGGTGAAGCTACCAATACCTTTCTTGGCGGGAAGTTCTCTGACCCCCCTCTAAAAAGTTTCTGACGCTTGATTAGACGCACGTGTCTCCGCAATTAATACCCCGAACATGAGTCATCCCATGATTCAGCAATACTTTCATCTGTTTTCGAGGTAATCATGGTCACGATTTTAGCCGCCTATTCCTTTACTTATACACTTCAATCATCTTCTTTTACACTTCACAATTTATCGAACTCTCTCAAACTTTCTTTACTCAACTCACTCTTGCTTTCAACTTCCTTTAACCTCCTTCTCCAGAGAAAACCCTTACTTCGTTCTGCTAACTATGGCCTCCTCTTCCAAAAACTCTAATTTTTCAAAGTACAATGAAAGCACTAATGATGCTGCTGCTCCTATGGTGAGCACCATTATCCCCCAGAAAGCTTTCTACGGCTAAGGACTTCGAAGAGAAGTTCCCTTCTACTAACTCCCGCACATGGGTTGTTGGTGTATATCCTTCTTCCATCCGTCCTTCTAGCATCTCTGCTTTGAAGGAAGACCGTGGTTTCCATGATTTGAACATCATCGCTCCTGATCTAGTGGAGCGGGTAACCTTCCTTAAGAAGGGTTTTATGTATGTTTACACGTACCCCTTCACTTTTGGCCTGTTCTCATTCAGCGATGGGCTTGACTCCGTTATCTTGGAGTTTTACTCCCGTTACCAGGTCTGCTTGGCACAGGTGAGCCCTTCCGTGTGGCGGACGGTAGCATGTCTTCGACGTCTATGCCAGAAGACCGGGGAAGAGCTCTCCCTGGCTCAACTGAGGAACCCTTATTCCCCCAAGATTTTCTGTGGGGGAGTGATAAATTTCAGCAAACGTGGTCACCATGCTTTGCTCACGAGCATGGATGATGACAACAATCGCAGATGGATGGAGCGGTTCGTTATAGTTACCAACTGGGACATCATCCCATCCACAACTCCATCCTTTCCTGAATCATGGAATCGTACACGTAAGTTCAACGTCTGTCCTTATTTCTGGTTAAAGGTTGTTCCATTCTATCACCGATCCTTCTTTTTTCATTATTTCAGCAATTCAGTGGACACCACCAAGGGTTGAAGGCTTGGACCAGTGGGTCCAGAAGATTTTGGACGTCACCACGTCCGAGACCTACCGGTGGAAAGAACTGGACCTTAAGTACGGGTCGAAGGCCAAAAGCCATGGTAACTTGAACTTACCTAGTTTTTATTTCACATATAGGAAAATTGTCTAACTTCTCTTTTCGTTGAATTTAGGTCTTCCGCAGGGTTCTATTACGTCCCTGAGGAGGACGTTTTGGCTAATCCCGCAGATGCGACAAGGTTGCTGCAGGAGGCCTTCGTTCGAACGGGTTTCGTCAGACCTGCTCCCGGTGCAAGTGCTTCTTCTCGGAGTCCCCTCCCGGCCGAAGAACAAGCAATAAAAAAGGCAACATTCTTCTATGGCCGAGGGTAAAAATAAAAAGGCGAAGAGCGCCGCGTCCGAGCCATCCGCACACACTGTGGTGATCAGTGATGATGGAGGAGCGAGTGATGAGGGTGCTTCGCTACATAGAAGACGACGACCTTCATCAACTCAATAGAATGCTCAATATGTTGAGCTAGTTACACCAACCAAGGACGACGTCCAGGCGCTCTGGGGAGGAAGGGTGTGTGTGATATAGTGGAAGATGCCAACTCTGGCTTCCGAGTCCCAGTCGCTACTCCCGGTACCGTGAGGTTGGGTATCGATTTTTGTTCGTCTTCGGTTGATGAGCAACTAATAACTAGCAATGCTTTTGCCACAACTGCTTCTCAACCTTCAATCCCATCGACTTCATTTGCCTCTTTGCCAACCTTGCCTTTGCCACCAGCAACTACTACATCATCTCCATCGTCCGCAGACACTTGAGATGAGGATGTCACTCCTCCCCAGTCCTCAGTCCGTGGGAGTTTGGGGCATAACTATTCGGCCCCTTCCACAGATCCTTAGAGGAGGAGGATCGTCTCCCTATCGATCTCTACCGAGTGCCATCTGCTGTCCCGGCCGGTGGAACTTGCCAACTACCTGAAGCCTCTGGCTTCAGAGAAATATAGGAATAAAATACATTCTCTCTCAGGGGAGTGTATGGTAAGCAATTCCATGACCAACGTAGCAGCGGTATGATCTTTATTCCTTCTACTGTTTTGTCTAACTTTGATTTGAACTTTTGTTTTGCAGGTTAACTTCCTTGTTTTCGAGGGCCTTCAAAGTTTGATCCTTGATAAAGAGAAACTTACCTCTGAGAGGGATCAACTGTTGGCTGAGCGGGATCAAATTGCTACTCCCGAAACTGGAAGCACAAGTTGCCGAGATCGTTGAGTTGGGGGCTTGGTTGCAGCAGAGAGAGTAAAAGGTAGTGACCCTCAGCCAAGAGACCACATTGTTAAGGGTACAATTTCAAGAGGCCAAGGCAAAGTGGTCCGAGGTCCAAAATGTTGTTATTGCTGCTGCCGATTGTGAGGTTTCCTCCACTAAAAGAATAAATAATTTGGAGGCAGCCTTGAACTCCAAAGCTGAAGAGGTTGCCGCTACAAAGGAGAAGCATGCTTAGATGGAGGATAAGTATAAGAAGGTCATGGAGCATAATAAAGTTTATAACTCCACTATCCGTGGCCTTGATGTTAGCCTTCAAGCCGCTAGATCCGAGCGAAATAACCTTTAGACCGAGGTTGACCAGCTTAAGGAAGAGCTTCTGTGCCGAGAGGCTTCCCTCATTGTTGAAAAAACATATTCTATGTACAACATGAGGAGAAAAACATTGGAGTCAACTGCCTGAAGGGGTCTCCCGGTCCACCTGATTCGACTGATGCCTCTGGTTCCTATTGTGAGTTCTCGAGAATTGAAGAAGAACTTGAAAAGGATGATGATGAAGGTCAAGGCCTCGAGCCGGTGGTAGATCCGCCTATTTCTCCTAGGGCGCAAATGATTCTCTTCTCCTAGATTCTGGGGATGCAGTAGTTTAGATTTTTTGCTTTCTTTCCTTTTTGTTTTTTACTTCATACTTTTGTACTTCTGGGGCTTGGAACATTGTTATATAGATGTACTTTTTCATTTAAGTATTGTGCAAGTTTTACTCTTTGCGTCGAGTTATGCAAGGCATCAGGTGCATTTTCCCCGATAGCATTTAGATTCCGGGCATAAGTTCTTTCGGAATCAACCCTTTACTGTGAGGGTTTCATAAGAGAGGGCCCTCTTATGTTTACGGTGCTCTTAAAGAAGACGTCTCCTGTTCATTCCGACACTAGAATTTGAAGTACTTGATTAACTTTCAAATGATAAATTTAATTCATCGTTCGGACAATAAACAAGATAAAAATAAAAGGACTTTACTTTATTCCTTCCATTTTCAAAAGTACATAAGCATTCGTTGTGCTAAAAATAAATTGTCATTACTTCTGGCTATTTGTACAATTTGTTTCTACGGGGCAAGCCGCGTAGTCCCCGGTCTCGATGATAAAACTTTGTTCCCGGATTTCGTAGTCTCGGTTGATGTGGCGGTCATGTTGCCGTATTCTCATATCACTCCCTGTGTTCGAATGCGAATAATGCGAATTTGAACACTGGAAGTCTTGCTCCTTTGAAGATTCCACTAGTGAATGGTTGGATAATCTTTGGTTCGATAGCAAGCTTCGCTTCGAGTTAGGAACTTTGCAACAGAGCCAAAGATTACCTAACCACCCCCAGTGACTTGCAGTCGTGAATGGTCGGGTTACCTTTGACCCGATAGCAAGTGTCACGATCCAAAATCCACTATAGGCTATGATGACGCCCAACATCGCTGTTAGGTAAGCCAACAATTAATTATTCATTTTATCATTTTTAAAAATCATAAATCTTTCTTGGATAACGAGGTTGGTGTATTAAAATAAATCGTAGTTACGTACAGTTTCGTTAAAATAATAAGTGAAAGTGAATCAGTGTAAAACAATCCATAACAAATTCTAGAACGCCCCCAAAATCCGGTGTCATAAGTGCATAAGCATTTACCTTAGTACAATAATAATACAATCTCAGTCCAGAATGTAAATAAGACAGTATAAAGTAAATGGTACGATGGGGACTCTGTGGGCTGCGATACGTAGCCTGGAATGTAGCACACCATAAAGTCTCCTCAGCAGTTGCGCCTACGCGCAAATATGACCACCAATTGAACCTGTCAGATCCTGCACATTTAGTACAGAAGTATAGTATGAGTACGTAAATCAACACGTATCAAGTAATTATCTAGCCTAACCACGGAGAAGTAGTGACAGGAGGTCGACATTGACACTTACTAGAGGTCCAACAAAGCAATATAATAAATCATAAGTAGATGTGAAGCACACAACAATAATGGGGTAAATCTGTAAGTTACTTAATCTTCCAAATATTTCTTTTAAAGTATGAATTTTCAGTCTTGTATTCTACCTCAACAACTCAGATGTATCAAGTACCAGAATAAATGGATAAGAAGTACCATATACAATGGCGGGTGTCAGTGGAAAGATAATCTCATGAATGTTCGGATTGCCAGCAATATAACGCACGATTATGCCGAGGTCGTTCAGTCCGATCCAGAATAATCTGTACACTGTTGAGGGTCGAGCGACGCGAACCATAGATGCATCTACTATACTGGTGAGGCATTCTGCCCAATCTACAAGAAAGGAGGAAGTTATCAAATTACGAGTCACGTGCTTACAAAATAGTACATGAGCACAAAGTGAATATAATCTTTACCACTCAATGTGATAAGGCTCGGCCTAGTATACATATATTTATTCCTAAATCAATTTCACTTATAAATTCAATTAATTAAGCCAGCAGAATGAGTTCAAATAATTCAAATATTACATGATAAAGTCCTAAGTTTACCCGGACATAAACATGCTTTAGCTACGTATGGACTCCGTCACCTCGTGTTTACGTAGCACCCAGAACTAGAAGCACATAACAATTACATTACCTAGGGGTAAGTTTCCCCCTCACAAGGTTATACGGGAGACTTACCTCGCTTCGAGGTTCCATAACCGGCTCCAACGCCTCTTTAACACCTCAAACCAAATGCCCATCGATCCGAACTAGTCAAACAATCATGAAAACCAATAAAAATATATCCCAGCATCATAATTAATTAATTTACAACAATTCTCAACTCCGCTCGAAAAGTCAATAAAGTTAACCCCCAGGCCCACGTGTCCGGATTCCGAAAGTTTTCGAAGACAAACTTTACCCAAAACACCACGAACTCAAATATATATAATTTATTTCAAATTTCATGTCCAATTTCGTGGCCAAAATCCAAAAATACCAATTTTTAGGTTTTCTACCAAATCCCAAATTTCTACTAGTTTCCATATTTAAATCTATATATAAACCATATATTTAACTCCCAGTATCCGGGAATTACTTACCTTGACATGGATGATGAAAGTCTTCCATCCAAGAGCTCCAAAATCACCCAACCAAATGAAAATGTGAGAGAAATGAGCTAAGCCTCGGATTAAAAATACCCCACTGCCCAGCGATTTTTGCACCTGCGGACGAATTTGTCGCACCTGCGAGCTCGATTTTGCGAGACAAAGCTCGTTCTGCGAAGTGCACTACCCAGCTGCTCCATCGCACCTGCGGCAGAATGTACGCTTCTGCACAAACGCAGGTGCGAGCCACCACTGCGCTTCTGCGCTTCCCATCGCTTCTACGTTGTGAGAGACCACATTTGCGATCACGCAGGTGCAGGAATTTCTTCGCACCTGCTACCACTGCCTTGCCCCTTCCCCAGCAGCTTCTACGACCTTAATGTCGCTTCTGTGAAGTCGCATCTGTGACCAAGGCTTCGCAGAAGCAATTGCACCAGCAACAGAAAAATCCCAGCAACTTCAACAACGCTCAAATCGATCCGAACTCCGTCCGAAACTCACCCGAGACAATATACCAACACGTCCCAAAATGCAATACAAACTTAGTAGAAACCTCAAATCATGCCAAACAACATCAAAACTATGAATCGACGATCGAAATATTTCTTTAAACTTTCAAACATTCAAACTTCGCCGAACGCGTCCGAATTATACTTAAACAGTTAAACATCCCGGAATGACGCCAAATTTTGCGTGCAAGTCGGAAATCATGATATGAACCTATTCCAAGTACAAAATCATCATACGAACCTATTGGAACCTTTAAATCCCGATTCCGAGGTCGTTTACTCAAAAATCAAACCTTAGTTAACCCTTCCAACTTAAAGCTTCTGAAATTAGAATTTTCTTTTTAAATCAAGTCCCAATTTCCCAAAATTCAATTCCGACCATACGTACAAGTCATAATACCTGAAATGGATCTACTCAAGGCTTCAAAACACAGATCGATGCGCGAGAACTCAAAACGATCAGTCGGATCATTACATTCTCCCTCACTTAAACATACATTCGTCCTCGAACGTGCCAAAAACTGTTCCGTAGTTGTCCAAAATCATTGTTTCACAGCTCGCGCACCTACCCATGCCACCACATCCCATGTGAGCATGTTAGCTCGAGTCAGACTGAAGATTCTTCCTATTATCTTAGCCAACAAGCTTTTAGAACCAAATTCCAACATCCGAAATTCTCCACGGGACCCAATTCCAACATACGAACACCACATCAATGACCACACACTGTATCAACATGATCATGCTCCTCCGTTGAAATCATGCCATGCACCGCATAAGTCGTTTGACCATAATAGCATTCTCCAACCACAATAGCTGAAATTTCACGAATCCGATGCCCACAATACACATGTAAGCCCGGTTCCAACTCTTGCAACACTGCCACGACGAAAGAGACGTGTAGGAACTTATAACCACCTACCGAATCAACAAATCACGGAATCCCTCCTCCTGACAAGAACCATTACCTCATTCTGAACTGAATAACGATATTTGCTCTTTAATATACCTTATATAAATCTGATTGTACTGATTTCAGGTCCAATAATCTCGTCTCACCCAGTACAAGCTGCTCAAGCAATAAGCCACCTCAAACACTGACCAAGATCGCATATGACGTTATCAATGCGCCGATAAGCCATAACTTGAATATGACACATGAGGAGGAATAAACTCTGGAAAAGAATTACCCAGTCCGAGTAACGAATAAAACAACCGAAAAGATGCTATGAACCTTTCTCAGAGAATGAGAAAAAAAAATACACAGAAATAAGTATAGGGAACTGTATTCAACACCTCACTGTTGCGGCGTGCAACCCGATCCACACATGTTACTGTTGTGGCATGCCACCCGATCCAAACAACATACCCATGGCGGCGTGCCACCCGATCCAAACAATATGCCCGTGGCAGAGTGTCACCCGATCCACACATAACAATCAATAAGGAAACATGCATCAAGCCGAAATGCTTATACTTACGAAATGACCGAATATCGACCACCAACAAGCCAAGTGCATAATACAACCTTGGGGAGACGGGTAGTGCCATACGCTCTACAAAACCCCAAACACGACTAAGGTGCAATAAATGACATGCATTTCGAGATCCATCTTGCTCATATAACACCACAAGCTACACGGGATCACAATACATGTGCGAATAATCAAGCTGCCTCACAACCCACCAAGCACAATAGAGTATTACATGGAATAGCTGACGACGTGAATAACATCCAACGATCAAAGACTCCTCCGTAAGCAATGCTATGCTGAATGAACACATCTGGCCTGATATAGAGCACACCTTCACATTAGACCCACCAACGGACCTCAAGCTGATTCCGATCATCCCATACTGGGCCAACAACCTTTCAAGGATCCACAATGGCCCTATTCATGACACACACGAGTAGCCGTCCACTCTGGAACAAACTCCCACTGTCCACAACAAAAATGAATCGAGCGTCTTTCAGGCATAAACTCCCGCATTAGCGATAATACTAGAATCCCCATACTTGGTTTCAATCCTTAACAACCAAGTGACTAACATGCCACGCTCATACGATCTTCCTGTAGGTTATAGTCCCACGACCTTCTACACCAGATAGCAATGTCTGCACCTCTATACCACCAACCGTACTAACACTATAAAGAAAATCATGAATCCGCAAATCAATACACAATGCCTCTTCCACGGAATACCATTCTGAGGCGACACTGAGATTATGCCAGCTTACTCTAAACATCTGAATTCTTCCCTGCCCATCCGAGCTCGTGACATTCTTATCAACACCGAGCCGCAACCTTGATCCTAAACTTCCAATTCCCATGCCGCTCACTACACCCATCATGCCGCTACGCAAGAGTACAAGAATTCATCATAACTCCTGAACTACTAGTATCATGAACACTTCACTGGCTAGAAACCTTCCACTTAACTCATTTAAGAAGAACCGTTGCAACACGCAGCTGAATTCCCATAACCTCATAAAATACAAACCCCAAATCATGGTCTAAATCGCCATAACTCTTCCGGGGTCCATTTACACATAACAAGGCCATTTGAATCAAATGTCTCCCAAATCAATCAAATTGTGGCGGCTATCACGCTCGCACATACATCCACAAACCACCTGTATAACTTAACAAGCCGAAGAAACTGATCACTGCTACAATTATGCTGATTCAAACCATTACTAACCGATCCCACTTCTTCCAATTTACTCTTCACTTGCCTTAGAAATAATAATAGCTCAATTTCAAAACATGGCTAAAATCAACAACACTCATCCTGAGTAACCCAATCCACGAGACCACATCGTCTCGATACCTATGAATCATTTCATACCCTCCTTATACGCACAATAACATTTCCAATTGGTATACCCATTCTGAAAGATCCTCTACGAATCCAAAGTTATTTTTCTCCCATTTCTCCAATATGCACTGCAAACCCGATGATAACATAGTACACTCCAAGTCCCTTTCATAATCCAGTGCAAAAACTCGATCCTTAACCACCCAACAGACCCGAAATCCTTGGGCACTGCACTTTAATTCTTGAACCCACTAGAACCGTTGTTGAGAGTCACCCACTCTGACCCGGTCCCGAAACTCCAATGCTCTGTTAGCACATGAACACTCCCAAAGAAGCAACCAGATGAATTCTTTTCCTTGTGCATCACACCCGCAAGAAGCATAAACTCTGAGTCTTACCAAAATATGCACACGAATCGATAAGGCCAAATATAGAACACATTCATCAAGTTCTTTGTTCGAACTACCCCTGATGTTTTCCTTTCTTAGTCGTAAATAATCCACCAATGTACAGGTAACCAGAAATCGCACAAGCAGACAACCACGTGATCTAATTGTCTATGGTGGGCTCCCCCACTTAGCTTTAATCTACAATCACACAAATCTAGAACCCACAAAGATTCCTCTTCCTCAATTACCATGACCTTGCACCGTCAACGCAACAAATTTCTCAAAATCTCATGTTAAACCTTCCATTAAACATCCCAAATTTATCAGCCACAATCGCATATTCGACCTTCTGTCGGGTAGTAAGTAGAACTCTTCGTAGAAACTTTATCAAATCACACAACAGCTAACCTGCTCATAGGAGATAACCCACATGTGAAATTCCATACTAACATATTCCAATGACGCTGCACTGGGTACATCTACCATGAAATTAGTAAACCCTCCCGAGCATATGCTCGCCCACTAATTGTAAGAGTTTGTTCATTCCCCATAGACATCAGTTGAAACTCTGACAATACATTCCAAACACGAAGTCATGTTGCATCCCTAAAACGATAATCAAGTTTTCACACCCCTCTTCATTTCAAGCAAACTCATTTCTGCCATAGTCAATCTTCCTCAATACAACAGCCACCATCCCAAGTGAAATTCATAGACCTAGTCACTTTCCACCATGATTCCAAAATTGTCCTAAGCTTTCTTGAGGCATGTGGCTATCCTGCCACAAAATCCATAGGCTACTTTCCCACTCCTACTTCAGTTAAACCATCTCCTTTAAACAACCTCTCGAACTCTTCTTTTCATACTTGACCTGCTAGAAACTCAACCACCGCGAGGCACCTCCCACCATGTCCTTCCTCATCCTTTGCTACCCAAATGTTGCCTCAAATCAAAATCCATCTTTGTAGTACCTGAACTAATAGATTTCTACTAGCTCTAAGCCTCCTCAAAGATCATCTTTCCCGAGTCATCCGCATTAGAAACACTAATTCGATCCCTAAACCGCTACACACCGCCATCGCTGACAACCGCTTCTTAGGCACCATTTCACAACACCCCGCCCCGAAGGTAAATCAAAGAAGACCATAACACCGGCGAGCCTTAATGCATTCAAAAAAGGACGATGACACCACATCACAATTGATATTTCTACCACGCCCAAAAATATCAAATATCATTACTCCATCAACCAAAGCCTGAACATCCATAGTACGATAGCCTTTCCTTCGCTGGAATTAAATGCCGAACCTCTAAACCATGCACTGATAAATCCTCCTTTCGAGTCATTCACTGCCTCGACCTATAAACAAGCACCCTACCATCACACCAACACTGTGCGATAATAACACATGAACATCATAATAATATGTGCATAGCCTCGAAACCATAAGAAATACAGATACTTGGCTAAAACGATAGAACACCCTATCGCAAGGCGACGATAATAGCCTGCCCGAATACGCATGGAGAAACATTTGCACCATGTCTGCAGTACCACTATGACTCCTCGATGCCCAATTGATAACAGGCGCTGCATGTCGCATAAGATTGAGTAGGAAGGAAATGAAGGCATAAGCTCCAACGTAATCAAATCGAACAAAGAGGGAAATCAAGAAGAGACCTGTAGCCTCTCGAAGATAAGTACAGATGACTCCGTATCGATCCGCAAGACTCTACTAGACTTGCTCATGACTCGTGAGACCCAAGTGAACCTAGAGCTCTGATACCAAGCTGTCACGACCCAAAATCCACTATAGGCCGTGATGGCGCCCAATATCGCTGTTAGGCAAGACAACACTTACTTATTCATTTTATCATTTTTAAAAATCATAAATCTTTCTTGGATAATGAGGTTAGTGCATTAAAATAAATTATAGTTACGTACAATTTTGTTAAAATAATAAGTGAAAGTGAATCAGTGTAAAACAATCCATAATATATTCTAGAATTCCCCCAAAACCCGTTGTCACAAGTGCATGGGAATTTACTAAGAAGTACAATAATAATACAATCTCTGTTCGAAATGTAAATAAGATAAGATAAAGTAAATGGTACGATGGAGACTCTGTGGGCTGCGGTACGTAGCTTGGAATGCATCTCACCATAAAGTCTCCTCAGCAGCTGCGCCTACGCGCCAAAATGACCACCAATTGAACCTGTCAGATCCTGCACATTTAGTACAGAAGTATAGTATGAGTACGTAAATCAACACGTATCCAGTAATTATCTAGCCTAACCACAGAGAAGTAGTGACGGGAGGTCGACATTGACACTTACTAGAGGTCCAACAAAGCAATATAATAAATCATAAGCAGATGCGAAGCACACAACAATAATGTGATAAATCTGTAAGTTACTTAATCTTCCAAATATTTCTTTTAAAGTATGAATTTCTCAGTCTTGTATTCTACTTCAACAACTCAGATGTATCAAGTACCAGTAATAAACGGATAAAAGGTACCATATACAACTCCAGACGTCAGTGGAAAGATAATCTCCTGAATGTTTGGACTGCCAGTGATATAATGCATGATTATGCCGAGGTCGTTCATCCCGATCCAGAATAATGTGTACACTGCCGAGGGTCGAGCGACACAAACCATGGATGCATCTATTACACTACCGAGGCGTTCGACCTACTCAACTAGAAAGGAAGGAAGTTACCGAATTACGAGACACGTGCTTACAATACAATACATGAGCACAAAGTGAATATAATCTTTACCGTTTCTCAAATTACTTGCCAACAACTCAAGGTGATAAGGCTCGACCTAGTATACATATATTTATTTCTAAATCAATTTCAATTATAAAATCCATTAATTAAGCCAGTAGAATGAGTTCAAATAATTCAAATATTACATGATAAAGTCCTAAGTTTACCCGGACATAAACATGCTTTATCTACGTATGGACTCTCATCACCTCATGCGTACGTAGCACCCACAACTAGTAGCACATAACAATTAGATCACCTCGGGGTTAGTTTCCCCCTCACAAGGTTAGACAGTAGACTTACCTCGCTTCGAAGTTCCATAACCGGCTACAACACCTCTCTAACACCTCAAACCAAATGCCCATCGATCTCAACTAGTCAATCAATCACGAAAACCAATAAAAATATATCACAACATCATAATTAATTAATTTACAAAAATTTCCAACTCCGCTCGAAAAGTCAATTAAGTCAACCCTCTGGCGCACGTGCCCGAATTTCTAAACTTTTGAAGACAAACTTTACCCATAACACCACGAACTCAAATATATATAATTTATTCCAAATTTCATGTCCAATTTCGTGGTCAAAATCCAAAAATGCCAATTTTTAGGTTTTCCACCAAAACCCCAAATTTCTACTATTATTTATGTTTAAATCGATATATAAACCATGTATTTAATTCACAATATGCGAGAATTACTTACCTTGACATGGATGATGAAACTCTTCCCTCCAAGAGCTCCAAAAATTACCCAACCAAATGGAAATGTGAGAGAAATGGGCTTAGTTTCGGATTACAAACACCCCACTGCCCAGCGACTTTCGCACCTGCAGACGAATTTGTCGCACCTGCGAGCTCGATTTTGCGAGACAAATCTCGCTTCTACGAAGTGCACTACCCAAATTATCCATCGCACCTGCGACAGAATGTCCGTTTTTGTGCAAACGCAAGTGCGAGCCACCATTGCGCTTCTGCGCTTCCCATCGCTTTTGCGTTGCCAGAGACTGCATCTGCGATCAAGCAGGTACGAAAAATTCGTCGCACCTACGACCACTACCTTGCCCCTTCCCCAATCACTTTTGCGACCTTTATCTCGCTTCTGCAAAGTCGCATCTGTGACCAAGGCTACGCATAAGTGATTGCACCAGCAACGGAAAAATCCCAGCAACTTCAACAAGGCTCAAATCGATGCGAACCCCATCCGAAACTCACATGAGCCACTCGGGGCCTTAAACAAATATACCAACACGTCCCAAAATGCGATATGAACCTATTCAAAACCTCAAATCATGCCAAACAACATCAAAACTATGACTCAACGATCAAATCCTTTCTTTAAACTTTCAAATATTTAAACTTCGCTGAACGCGTCCGAATTATACTTAAACATCCCGGAATGAAGAAACATTTTGTGTGCAAGTCGCAAATCATGATACGAACCTATTCCAAGGCTTGGAATCCCAAACGGATATTGATAACACCAAAGTCCACTTCAAACCAAACATAAGAAATTCTTAAACTTTCAAAATGCTAACTTTCTACGATAAGTACCGAAATACTTTCGGGCCACCTAATACTCAATTCGAATATACGCCCAAGTCCGAAATCATCATACAAACCTATTAGAACCTTCAAATCTCGATTCCAAGGCCGTTTACTCAAAAGTCAAATCATAGTCAATCCTTCCAACTTAAAGCTTCCGAATTTAGAATTTTCTTTCCAAATCAACTCTGAATATCCCGAATTTCCATTCTGACCACATGTACTAGCCATAATACCTGAAGTGGAGCTACTCAAGGGCTCAATTCAGTATAAGCGGTGCTCATCAGCAATAGTATCTTTGAGGTGTACCATATTCCAGTTGCTCGGCAACTTTACTCCGTATTGATTTTTCAACTCGTATGATCCTTTCCCGGTGACAGCTGAAACTCGGTAGGGGCCTTCCCACGTTGGACCTAGATTTCCTTCATTGATCTCCCAGATGTTTTGAGTTAAATTCCCCAAGTATCCTACTTTTAAATTACGGAGATTAGTTCTTCAATTGTAGTATCTTTTCATTCTTGTCACACCTCCTTTTTCCCGAAGGGGGGATTAGGGGTAGGGAGTTTTTCCAATTAAAGTGACATAAATCGAAATAAGATTATTTATTTATTTATTTCAGAGTCGCCACTTGGGATAATTTATGGTGTCCCAAGTCACCGATTTATTTTAAATTTCAAATCGAGGAGATTGACTCTTATTATGGTCTGCGAACACAGAAGACCGAGTAAGGAATTCCGTTAACCCGAGAGAAGGTGTGAGGCACTCCCGAGTTCCGTGGTTTTAGCACGGTCGCTTAACAATTAATACTTGACTTGATTATCTGAATCATTACATGTTTAAAACCTATTGTGCTTTTTAGCTTTCTGGCCGCTTTTAATTATTTATAAAATTATTTCTGGAACAAGTCACGATGTCGTACACTTGTCATTTTGACACACGTCGCAAACCGCGCCACATGAAATGCACTCGCGATTTACGGCATACTTATTTTTATTATTGTTAGAAGTTATGGTCGGGTCACATGAAATGCACACCTGAATGGAATTTACGTATCATGACCATGCCACGTGAACCGTACCCATGGCCACGATAATTTATTTAAATTTGCCTAAAGTAAACTACGATATTTATGCATTTGGATATTTTCGAAGTTTGAGATTGCATGTGAGGACATCAAGAAGTATGGATAAGGTTTATGAAATGAGTGCAGATTCATTTATCCTACGTTGTGTTATCATACAAAGATTGATGACACTATCACAGCAAATATTTTAGTATAAGAAATCAGCAAAAAAAACAATTGAATTGGTCTGTTTGATCTTTTGGATAGGATCACTAAATACATTATGGCATTGAATTTATTAAGAAGCACCACAATTGAAATCATATTACATTTTGAACCATTTGGTGAACACGTATTCACTCGGCTGGCAGGGCCAATTAACCTTAAGCCCATTTGACTCTGTAACTTGAAAGTTCTGCAGTCAAACTTGCCGTAACTGGTACATACGGAAATCAAACATTTTGCAACAATTCCAGTTCCATATCTTATATTTAGACTTTGAAGTTATATATGAACAATTGAAAATTTTGAACTATGACTAAGTGTACAGAGATGTGCTAATTCTATATAACCATTCTGCAAACAACCCAGATTCATATAGTTTTCGATCAATTTATAAACATACAAACCGAACCAAGAAAGCAGTCTTCACATGCATAAGAACAATAAATTTTCAAGCTCGATAGAATCTATTCGACATATTCTGGCATAAATCAACAAATCAACTTTATAGATCAATGTAACTGCAAGCTTTTGTGTGTACCTCAAATGCAAGATAAAACAGAGAAACAATGCCAAATAAAGGCAAAGAGAAGAAGAAGAACACCCAACACACAGGGACAGCAACAATCAACAACTTCTTATACCCCACAGCTCGAGAATCCCAGAAACATACACAGCGACAACTCACAGCTTTGATTTTAATTCCAGGAACAGCTTGAGAATCACAAAAATATGCAGCAACGTTGCTGACTCTTGCTTTTTAAGATGTGGGGAGGGGGGATCCGATTCTATGTTGAAGATGATGAAGGTGAGATAGTAGTCCTTTTCTTCAGAGCTGCTGGGATTTTTCTTTTATGTGGGGAGGGTGCGCCACTGCTAAGGGTTAGGCGTCCAAAAAATCAGGGGAAGGGTCTGTTAGGGTGTAGAAAATTAGGTTTTATTTTTATTATAAAAGGGTTGTGGGTTAGGGAATGGGTAAATGGGTTGAAGGGAGGAGTGGGCTGTCAGAAATTGGGCTCAAGTTTAGGCCAAATTTGCCTTTAAAGGTGGCCCTTTAACTCTACAAAGCTAAAATATTAATTTCTTTTCCTAAAATATCATACCATAAAAATGTAAAATCAATCCTAATTAATTAAAATATCTATATTATGACATGAAACTATTTTTGTATTTTCAAACATATGTTTTAAAAATAAAACTAAAAATTGACTGAAATCCTATTAAAAATAAAAATAAACAATTTGTTTTTGAAATATTCCTTTTAAAAGTTACGCGGGTCAAAAATTATATGCTTACAGCTGCCCCTCTTTGCTTGGAAACACGGAGAGTTTTCGGAGCAAAGAACAATAAGCAACGTAATTGATTTATGACCCGACGCTTATTCAAAACGAAACAAAGACGGACAAAAGATTTTTGACCGAGCCCTGGTATCTGAGCTGCCTACATATCCTTGGCTTTAAAGGAATCAGGTCACGTGTAGTTCAGAGGTGAATGTAGTGCTGGAGTGTGCGGAGAGGATGAAAGAGTCGAGTGAGGTGCCGTTCCGTCGAGGTTCCGGTCCGCGATCCTGTTATTACATCAAAATCAAAAATAAAAAAGACTAAACAAGCCTGTTAGCTATGGGTTACAAGATTCCTATCTATGAGTCTTTTGAAGCTTGATCTTGAGTTTTGGCTGCTTCTTCATGCAGACTCTGATCTGAACCTCGATGCTTGCTAGCTGCAGGTGCTAGTTCATTCTTCTTCGGCTTTTCGGATCAAGATGGGACATGCAAAGCTTGCGACTTCAATCATGTCTTGAGCAGCCCATATCTTTTCATCTGCTTCTGCATTTTGAATTCACCTTTTTTTTTTCTTTTATTCTGGATTGAGACTTCTTCTTTTGGTCATCCCGGACTGTCAACTTGCATTCTTGAGGCGAGTTTCTGTACTTCTAACTTGAATTGAATTCTGAAATGACTGCCCTCGTTCTTCAGGTGGGCGCCTGCAACTAACTTGAAAATTGAAACAAATTCCCTCATTCTCCAGGTGGGTACCTGATGTTGACTTAACACTTAAAATAAATTTTCTCGTTCTCCAGGTGGGCGCTTGATGTTGACTTAACACTTGAAATGAATTCCCTCATTCTCCAGGTGGGCACCTGCTATTGACTTAATACTTGCAATAAATTCCCTCATTCTCAAGGTGGGTGCCTGCTACTACAGCAAAACGAAAACAACAAAAGAAACTTTTTCTGCCCCAGTTTACACTAGGAAGATTTGTGAGTTATTAGCAGAACTATAAATTACCTATGCTATTGATGAAAGATGCAATGATGAGAGTAAAATTGAAGACTTGACTAGGATGTGCATCTCTTAAAGAAATAAAAATCTGAAAAACTCAAACTAGGAAGTGCGTCTCCTAAATTTGAGATTGAGCTTGCGGAAAACTATAAACTAAGCTTGACTAAACTAAAAACTGACCCTATTCTCTAGGAGGGACCCCTGATTTCAAGAAAACTAAATATTGATAACTTAAAAAAACTAAAAATTGACCTTTGTTTTTTTTTTCAGACTTCCCTTCTTTTTTTTTTAAACTTATTATCCTAGGAGAAAATTCATCAGACTAGGTCTTTTTTTTTTTTTTTTGGGTATCTTTGAAGAAAGATTCATCAGACTAAGATTTCTATCCTAGGAGAATGTTCATCAAACTAGGTCTTCTATCTTATGAGAAAGATTCATCAGACTAAGACGTTTATCCTAGGAGAAAATTCATCAGACTAAGTTTTAGAAAATTCATCAGACTAGGTTTTCTATCTTAGGAGAAAGATTCATCAGACTAAGATTTTGATCCTAGGAGAAAGTTCATCAGACTAGGTCTTCTATCTTAGGAGAAAGATTCATCAGACTAAGATTTTTATCCTAGGAGAAAGTTCATCAGACTAAGATTTCGATCCTAGGAGAAAGTTCATCAGACTAGGTCTCTTTTTTTGTATCTTAGGAGAAAGATTCATCAGACTAAGATTTCTATCCTACGAGAAAATTCATCAAACTAGGTCTCTAATTTTGTATCTTAGGAGAAAGATTCATCAGACTAAGATTTTTATTGGGAGAAAATCTATCAGACTAGGACTTTTTATCCTAGGAGGAAAAATGTGAAGAGCAATGGCAATATTTTATGCACACTAGCAAGACAAATAAAGGCAAAGATTTGAGAAACTTCCCTTTGTTGGCTCTTCTCTTATCTTTTTTTTTTCTTTTGAACCACTTTCCTTGCACTGCTTTGTTCCTGTTTCAAACAAAGGCAATTTTGTCAGTTTTAAAAGTGGTGGTCGGTTGTGGCCTTGATTCTTGGGCAGCTTGGATTTTGCTCAATTAGCTTGAGTCGGTTTCAAGAGACTTTTTGCTTTCCATCAACCCTGATCGTTTCACACTTAGCACTATTTGTATTTGTGGCTCAATCAGCCTTATCCCAAAAAAGAGATTTCTTTTCTTGGATAACCTTTTCAGATATCTTGAATGGCTTTTGCTTTTGGAGCAATTTTGTCTCTCAGAGAGAAGTGTCTTTTGCACAATGTGCACACTTCATAGTTATTGTTCGGTACTTCAGACAATCTCTGATTAACCTTGAGGTTAGCTTTGCTTGCTTTACCCGAATAGGTTGACAATAGTCTTTTGGGGGGGAGCCTTTGCATGAATCCTCAATGCATGTTGACTGTAACAACTGAGTGTGCTGGCCAAATTTACCTTGTGCAACTGAAAAGCTGGTAGCAGATTTTGAAATATTTTCTTGCTTGTTTTGACAAGGACTGACTCAAAGCAAAGGACATCATGATGCGAAGAAACAATATTAACAAGAAATGCCCCTGTCGGAAGGACAGAAGGAAGAGTTTTTTTTGTAACTAACCTTAACGATCATGACATGCATTTTGGACTTAACTGTCTGATCTATCCAACTGACCAAATCTTCCCTTTTACCATTCTTATGACTTTGAAGTCGGGCTTGTTCGTGCCAATCCTTTGCATCAGTTTCACGACTCACTATCGACTAATGGTGCCCCGAGGGGTTTTCACCAACAAGTCTCTCTCATTTATTCATCTCTGCTTACCGTCGTCTTACAGTGCCCATGAGGGTTTTCACTAGTAAGACTCTCTCATTTTTTATTCTTTATTTTTCTTTATTTTTCTTTATTTTTCTTTGTGTGAGCAACTCGACAGTGTTCTACGTCGTGTGACAACTGCTGCTCTTTGCATGCGTTTCTGGGCATTCTTGAAGGCATATCGGGAGGTCTTTATTTGGAAGGTTTTTTGGATAGGGTTGGAAAGATGGGTCGGCATGGAGGCTCTAAGTAGACTCAATATGATGGGTTGTACACTTTACAACTCTTGGAATCGACTCTTTCAAAAGTGAAATAAAATCTTTGCCTCAGTTTCAGATATTGGGGATTTTTGGATTTTTTTTTTTTTTGAATTCTTATTTGGTTGGACCGAACCGTGTAAGGCTGCCTATGTATCCCTTTTAAAGGAATCAGGTCTAACGTAGTTCAAACATATGACCTAATATTTTTTTTTTCATCTTTCATTCTTTTTCTTTTTCTTTCTTTTTTCCTTTTTTTTTCTCATTTTTTCCTTCTTTCTTCTCTTTTTTTTTTCAAAACAAACTGCCCCAACTTCTATTTTCTAGGGGCATGGATGTTCGAATGTTCTTTTTTCTTTTTCTTTTTCACTTGCACTTTCTAAGAGTTGCCCCAGTTTGTACTCTTTGGGCATGAACTTTTTTTTCATTTTATTTTTTTTTTTTGGACTTTTAACTCTAAACTTGATTCCAAAAGAGGGTGATCGAAGAAAATAAAAAGGCTCAAAAAGGGTAACAAAGGGTATAAAGTGTTTAGGTAGCACAAAAAAGGGCCTCCCAGACTCGAGCACGCCAAACATATTATCTTTTGCGGTCACAACATTGATGACCATGTTTGTCTTCTTGGTTTGTCGTGGTCGAAAGACACTTTCCATCCCTTAATGTCAAACTTTCCAACAAACTTCAATTGATTCTTTCCCAAACCCGATCTTCACCATGATTTGAAGGTAAAACTTACTCGAGCTTAATTCCAAAGTGTTTCGACTCTTTGTTCAACCTAAAAAATATTTTTTTTTTCCGGTTATCCGATTCAAGATTAAATCAATTTTCTAAGATCTGGCCAAAAGTTCCGCATGCAGGTCATGTCACTAGAACTAGCGGCGAAAGAACTAAGCATAGAATGAAACAAAGACAAACTGTATTTCATTGAATAACGGATAGAAGGATTTGACAATAAGACAAACAAATTGAAATCCGAGTTACGACCCTAAAATAACCCGGCTAATGAAAATAGCAACAAAACGAACAGAAAAGACTCACACAAACAAAATAGAGGGATAGAAGGGTTTGACTCAATAAAACAAGTAAAATCCGGATCATACCCTAGAATAACCCAGATAATAGAAAAAACATCAAAACAAACTACCAAGATTCCTTCCTAGTGAGGAGGGAATGACTTTTCAATTGCTAAGCTTGACATTTGGCCACAAATTTGCTCATCAGAATCACCATGGCCTTCTCCAATTTCAGTCGGCAAGTTCCCGAGAGGATTCTCATACTCCATGTCACCACACATCATCCCCACAAAGTGTGCATCATTATGTGCATATAAAAGATTCTGCGTGATATTCTGGGTGTCATTATCTTGGATCATTATCAGTTTTTCCTGGATCATCCTTTCTATTTCTCTTTTCAAATCCCGACAACTTTCAACATTGTGCCCCTGGGCATTGTAATGGTATTCACACCTTTTAGAAAGGTCAAAGTTTCTTGCACGGGGGTCCATATGATTTGGAGGAATAGGTGAAATCATGTCATAATGCTTTAATTTCTCAAACACACTTGCATAGGACTCTCCTATTGGTGTAAAATTATCTTTCAACCTTTGTTCTCCTCTATACTCCTGGCTCCGTTGTGGGTTATAGGGCATTTGAAAATTTTGTGGAGACTGGTGGAGATTTTGCGGTGCTGGTGCTCGCTTTCTGGGGTGTCTTGGTGGCTGGACAACATACTGAAATGGAGCAATAGAGTATTGTGGGTTCTGAGGTGGATAGTAGTGCTCAGGGGAATCATCGGAAACCTGATGAGGCTGCTCATACCTTCGAGATGTTCTCCTAGGACCTCTTCTCGACCTTATTGTCATCATGGCTTCTTCATCCTTCTCATTCATGTCACTAAAATTATCAGATTCAATCTTTATAGCCTGAGTTGCAGCTTTGAGAACTGCTTGACTTATAATTTTGCCTGTCTTAAGGCCATTCTCAACCATTTTCCCAATTTTGATTGCTTCCAAGAAGGATTTGCCAACTGCGGACATCATGTTTTGAAAATAATCTGGCTCTTGAGCCTGAAGGAAGACAGTGATTAGCTCGTGGTCATCCATGGGTGGCTTAACTCTAGCTGCTTGCTCCCTCCATTTAATGGCATATTCCCTGAAGCTTTCAGTCGATTTCTTCTTCAAGTTAGCAAGGGAATTGCGGTCTGGGGCGATGTCGATATTGTACTGGAATTGTCTGACGAAGGCCTGGGCCATGTCATCCCAGACATGCCAGTGTGAGGTTTCTTGATCCATAAACCATTCAGAGGCTACCCCTGTCAGGCTTTCCCCGAAATAAGCCATTGCTAGTTCTTCTTTTCCCTCCACACCTCTTAGTTGATTGCAATACCTTTTCAAGTGGGCTATGGGGTCTCCGTGTCCATCATACTTTTCAAATTTGGGAGTCTTGAAACCAAGTGGCAAACGAACACCGGGGAACATACATAGATCTTTGAAGGCAATACTCTTCTGACACGTCGACCCTTGCATGTTTTTCAACTTTTGTTCTAAGCTTTTCACCCTTTGGGTCATTTCTTCTTGTGCCATCTTTTGGGTAGGCTTCTCAATCTTTGAAGGAAGATCAAATAGATACGAGTGGTACTCAGGAGAATGGTATTGTTCTTGATGGGTAGCAAATTGTGACTCATGACTTTTCTTTTATACCAATGTTGGCTGTGGGATAGTGAAAATGGGCATAACAACAGTGATTGTCTGATTGGTTGCCAATGGCACACTTTGGGAGCACGCAACAGAAGTTCCTGCTGTAGTCGTACATTTGGGATAAATACTGAACCCAAATGGATAGGATCGATCAGACAATGAGGCAGGAGTAGTAATAGTCGAGATGTGTGTGAATTTTGGGAAAACATGAGAAAAGGGTGGTCCTTGACCATTGGCCGATGCTTGACACATTTCAGTCATTTGCTGTTTCGGTATTCTATTTTCCTCAACCACATTAGACTCTTGTTGAACCCTCTGACCCTGAGTCTCTTGACCACTCGTAACAGCTTCAATGTCAGTTGTCAATGACATTTTTCCTTTAGATCTTATGTTGATAGCTTACCACAAACCGACCACCTCAAACTTTCTTCTATGATTCAAAACAAGAGACACGTTAGAATGGACTCAGCCGGTCCTTATTATCATCATCATTTTTTATTTTCATTTTCATTTTTTCATTTTTTTTTGGTCGATCGAACCTGATGTGGGTTGCCTACGTATCATGTGGGAACATGAATCAGATCGTGCGTAGTTCGGGAAGATCAAGAATAAAGGAAATAAACTAACTCTTTTTTTTCTAATTTCCGAAAGAAAGACTTATAAAGAAGAAAGAAAATATTTTTGGATTTCGATTTATTTATTTTTTTTTGAATTTTTTTTTAAAAGAAAGACTTCTAAAGAAGAAAGAAAATATTTTTTTTTGAATTTCGATTTTTTTTTTCCGGAATTTCGAAAGAAAAACATCTAAACAAGAGAGGAAATATTTTTTGGATTTTTAGAATTTTATTTTGAATTTATGAAAGAAATACTTCTAAAGAAAAAAAAAATTGAATCTTGAATTTTCTTTTCAATTTTCGAAAGAAGAATGAAAATACTTTTGGATTTTGAGAAGAAATTAAAAAGAAAATGTTTTTGTATTTTTTTTAAAATTGGGGTCTAAAAGAAAGACTTTCTACAGAAGGAAGTAAAGGAAAATATTTTTGGAATTTTTTTTTTTGAAAATTGTGGGCCGGAACCGATGAGGTTTGCCAACGTATCTCACATCCGGTGAGAATCAGACCCGCGTAGTTCTGTAATTTTGATGCACAGGAAAATATGATTTGTTTTGAAATGATTCTCTTTTTTTTTTTGAAATTTCGACAGAGTAACGGGATTTTTGAATACCGAAATTATCAAAACCAGGTATTTTTCTATCCTACCTCACTCTTGGTTTTTCTCTTCTTTTTTTTTTTGATTTTTTTTTTACTCAAGAAGTCGGTCAACATACAAGCCAAGCAAATTAATGCACAAGTAGCACGTAAAAAATGCATCAGGATGGTCCTTTAATTTTGGGTACACCTGTCCTAGACGGACCCAACCCCTGTGTTGAGTCCCCTAAGTCAAATGCACGTGATGCAAGCAAACGTACCTACTAGGGATCCAGCATGAGACTGTGTTATTCTAAGTTTAAATCCTGGGTGTATTGTTCTAGACCTGGCTTACCCGAGCGGACAACTCGAGCCGGGGGAGGGGGGTAGCGTACCGGGAATACAGAAGCTTCACCGGCTTTGCAACTTGTCCGAACCTCATTCTAAAATTAGGATATGACTCTAACAGAAAAGAAGCCACACGAAGCGCATGCTTCCCAGAAGATTTAGAAGACTCAGAGAGAAGAAGGGCTTCGGAACAGTTTATATACAATTCACAGAATATCAAAGCGGTAAAAAAAAAAGCGGCATTTAGCACATTAGGCTCAAACACGTAAAAATCAGACAATCATGAAAGTCAATCATAACAGCTATTCTAAGCTCGAATTCTGAACCCTGAACCAGAGATTCTGGGTTCGTTCCCCAGCAGAGTCGCCAGAGCTGTCACACCTCCTTTTTCCCGAAGGGGGGATTAGGGGTAGGGAGTTTTTCCAATTAAAGTGACATAAATCGAAATGAGATTATTTATTTATTTATTTCAGAGTCTCCACTTGGGATAATTTATGGTGTCCCAAGTCACCGATTTATTTTAAATCCCAAATCGAGGAGATTAACTCTTATTATGGTCTGCGAACACAGAAGACCGAGTAAGGAATTCCGTTAACCCGAGAGAAGGTGTGAGGCACTCCCGAGTTCCGTGGTTTTAGCACGCTCGCTTAACAATTAATACTTGACTTGATTATCTGAATCATTACATGTTTAAAACCTATTGTGCTTTTTAGCTTTCTGGCCGCTTTTAATTATTTATAAAATTATTTCTGGAACAAGTCACGATGTCGTACACTTATCATTTTGACACACGTCGTAAACCGTGCCACATGAAATGCACTCGCGATTTACGGCATACTTATTTTTATTATTGTTAGAAGTTATGGTCGGGTCACATGAAATACACACCTGAATGGAATTTACGTATCATGACCATGCCACGTGAACCGTACCCATGGCCACGATAATTTATTTAAACTTGCCTAAAGTAAACTACGATATTTATGCATTTGGATATTTTCGAAGTTTGAGATTGCATGTGAGGACATCAAGAAGTATGGATAAGGTTTATGAAATGAGTGCAGATTCATTTATCCTACGTTGTGTTATCATACAAAGATTGATGACACTATCACAGCAAATATTTTAGTATAAGAAATCAGCAAAAAAAACAATTGAATTGGTCTGTTTGATCTTTTGGATAGGATCACTAAATACATTATGGCATTGAATTTATTAAGAAGCACCACAATTGAAATCATATTACATTTTGAACCATTTGGTGAACACGTATTCACTCGGCTGGCAGGGCCAATTAACCTTAAGCCCATTTGACTCTGTAACTTGAAAGTTCTGCAGTCAAACTTGCCGTAACTGGTACATACGGAAATCAAACATTTTGCAACAATTCCAGTTCCATATCTTATATTTAGACTTTGAAGTTATATATGAACAATTGAAAATTTTGAACTATGACTAAGTGTACAGAGATGTGCTAATTCTATATAACCATTCTGCAAACAACCCAGATTCATATAGTTTTCGATCAATTTATAAACATACAAACCGAACCAAGAAAGCAGTCTTCACATGCATAAGAACAATAAATTTTCAAGCTCGATAGAATCTATTCGACATATTCTGGCATAAATCAACAAATCAACTTTATAGATCAATGTAACTGCAAGCTTTTGTGTGTACCTCAAATGCAAGATAAAACAGAGAAACAATGCCAAATAAAGGCAAAGAGAAGAAGAAGAACACCCAACACACAGGGACAGCAACAATCAACAACTTCTTATACCCCACAGCTCGAGAATCCCAGAAACATACACAGCGACAACTCACAGCTTTGATTTTAATTCCAGGAACAGCTTGAGAATCACAAAAATATGCAGCAACGTTGCTGACTCTTGCTTTTTAAGATGTGGGGAGGGGGGATCCGATTCTATGTTGAAGATGATGAAGGTGAGATAGTAGTCCTTTTCTTCAGAGCTGCTGGGATTTTTCTTTTATGTGGGGAGGGTGCGCCACTGCTAAGGGTTAGGCGTCCAAAAAATCAGGGGAAGGGTCTGTTAGGGTGTAGAAAATTAGGTTTTATTTTTATTATAAAAGGGTTGTGGGTTAGGGAATGGGTAAATGGGTTGAAGGGAGGAGTGGGCTGTCAGAAATTGGGCTCAAGTTTAGGCCAAATTTGCCTTTAAAGGTGGCCCTTTAACTCTACAAAGCTAAAATATTAATTTCTTTTCCTAAAATATCATACCATAAAAATGTAAAATCAATCCTAATTAATTAAAATATCTATATTATGACATGAAACTATTTTTGTATTTTCAAACATATGTTTTAAAAATAAAACTAAAAATTGACTGAAATCCTATTAAAAATAAAAATAAACAATTTGTTTTTGAAATATTCCTTTTAAAAGTTACGCGGGTCAAAAATTATATGCTTACAGCTGCCCCTCTTTGCTTGGAAACACGGAGAGTTTTCGGAGCAAAGAACAATAAGCAACGTAATTGATTTATGACCCGACGCTTATTCAAAACGAAACAAAGACGGACAAAAGATTTTTGACCGAGCCCTGGTATCTGAGCTGCCTACATATCCTTGGCTTTAAAGGAATCAGGTCACGTGTAGTTCAGAGGTGAATGTAGTGCTGGAGTGTGCGGAGAGGATGAAAGAGTCGAGTGAGGTGCCGTTCCGTCGAGGTTCCGGTCCGCGATCCTGTTATTACATCAAAATCAAAAATAAAAAAGACTAAACAAGCCTGTTAGCTATGGGTTACAAGATTCCTATCTATGAGTCTTTTGAAGCTTGATCTTGAGTTTTGGCTGCTTCTTCATGCAGACTCTGATCTGAACCTCGATGCTTGCTAGCTGCAGGTGCTAGTTCATTCTTCTTCGGCTTTTCGGATCAAGATGGGACATGCAAAGCTTGCGACTTCAATCATGTCTTGAGCAGCCCATATCTTTTCATCTGCTTCTGCATTTTGAATTCACCTTTTTTTTTTCTTTTATTCTGGATTGAGACTTCTTCTTTTGGTCATCCCGGACTGTCAACTTGCATTCTTGAGGCGAGTTTCTGTACTTCTAACTTGAATTGAATTCTGAAATGACTGCCCTCGTTCTTCAGGTGGGCGCCTGCAACTAACTTGAAAATTGAAACAAATTCCCTCATTCTCCAGGTGGGTACCTGATGTTGACTTAACACTTAAAATAAATTTTCTCGTTCTCCAGGTGGGCGCTTGATGTTGACTTAACACTTGAAATGAATTCCCTCATTCTCCAGGTGGGCACCTGCTATTGACTTAATACTTGCAATAAATTCCCTCATTCTCAAGGTGGGTGCCTGCTACTACAGCAAAACGAAAACAACAAAAGAAACTTTTTCTGCCCCAGTTTACACTAGGAAGATTTGTGAGTTATTAGCAGAACTATAAATTACCTATGCTATTGATGAAAGATGCAATGATGAGAGTAAAATTGAAGACTTGACTAGGATGTGCATCTCTTAAAGAAATAAAAATCTGAAAAACTCAAACTAGGAAGTGCGTCTCCTAAATTTGAGATTGAGCTTGCGGAAAACTATAAACTAAGCTTGACTAAACTAAAAACTGACCCTATTCTCTAGGAGGGACCCCTGATTTCAAGAAAACTAAATATTGATAACTTAAAAAAACTAAAAATTGACCTTTGTTTTTTTTTTCAGACTTCCCTTCTTTTTTTTTTAAACTTATTATCCTAGGAGAAAATTCATCAGACTAGGTCTTTTTTTTTTTTTTTTGGGTATCTTTGAAGAAAGATTCATCAGACTAAGATTTCTATCCTAGGAGAATGTTCATCAAACTAGGTCTTCTATCTTATGAGAAAGATTCATCAGACTAAGACGTTTATCCTAGGAGAAAATTCATCAGACTAAGTTTTAGAAAATTCATCAGACTAGGTTTTCTATCTTAGGAGAAAGATTCATCAGACTAAGATTTTGATCCTAGGAGAAAGTTCATCAGACTAGGTCTTCTATCTTAGGAGAAAGATTCATCAGACTATGATTTTTATCCTAGGAGAAAGTTCATCAGACTAAGATTTCGATCCTAGGAGAAAGTTCATCAGACTAGGTCTCTTTTTTTGTATCTTAGGAGAAAGATTCATCAGACTAAGATTTCTATCCTACGAGAAAATTCATCAAACTAGGTCTCTAATTTTGTATCTTAGGAGAAAGATTCATCAGACTAAGATTTTTATTGGGAGAAAATCTATCAGACTAGGACTTTTTATCCTAGGAGGAAAAATGTGAAGAGCAATGGCAATATTTTATGCACACTAGCAAGACAAATAAAGGCAAAGATTTGAGAAACTTCCCTTTGTTGGCTCTTCTCTTATCTTTTTTTTTTCTTTTGAACCACTTTCCTTGCACTGCTTTGTTCCTGTTTCAAACAAAGGCAATTTTGTCAGTTTTAAAAGTGGTGGTCGGTTGTGGCCTTGATTCTTGGGCAGCTTGGATTTTGCTCAATTAGCTTGAGTCGGTTTCAAGAGACTTTTTGCTTTCCATCAACCCTGATCGTTTCACACTTAGCACTATTTGTATTTGTGGCTCAATCAGCCTTATCCCAAAAAAGAGATTTCTTTTCTTGGATAACCTTTTCAGATATCTTGAATGGCTTTTGCTTTTGGAGCAATTTTGTCTCTCAGAGAGAAGTGTCTTTTGCACAATGTGCACACTTCATAGTTATTGTTCGGTACTTCAGACAATCTCTGATTAACCTTGAGGTTAGCTTTGCTTGCTTTACCCGAATAGGTTGACAATAGTCTTTTGGGGGGGAGCCTTTGCATGAATCCTCAATGCATGTTGACTGTAACAACTGAGTGTGCTGGCCAAATTTACCTTGTGCAACTGAAAAGCTGGTAGCAGATTTTGAAATATTTTCTTGCTTGTTTTGACAAGGACTGACTCAAAGCAAAGGACATCATGATGCGAAGAAACAATATTAACAAGAAATGCCCCTGTCGGAAGGACAGAAGGAAGAGTTTTTTTTGTAACTAACCTTAACGATCATGACATGCATTTTGGACTTAACTGTCTGATCTATCCAACTGACCAAATCTTCCCTTTTACCATTCTTATGACTTTGAAGTCGGGCTTGTTCGTGCCAATCCTTTGCATCAGTTTCACGACTCACTATCGACTAATGGTGCCCCGAGGGGTTTTCACCAACAAGTCTCTCTCATTTATTCATCTCTGCTTACCGTCGTCTTACAGTGCCCATGAGGGTTTTCACTAGTAAGACTCTCTCATTTTTTATTCTTTATTTTTCTTTATTTTTCTTTATTTTTCTTTGTGTGAGCAACTCGACAGTGTTCTACGTCGTGTGACAACTGCTGCTCTTTGCATGCGTTTCTGGGCATTCTTGAAGGCATATCGGGAGGTCTTTATTTGGAAGGTTTTTTGGATAGGGTTGGAAAGATGGGTCGGCATGGAGGCTCTAAGTAGACTCAATATGATGGGTTGTACACTTTACAACTCTTGGAATCGACTCTTTCAAAAGTGAAATAAAATCTTTGCCTCAGTTTCAGATATTGGGGATTTTTGGATTTTTTTTTTTTTTGAATTCTTATTTGGTTGGACCGAACCGTGTAAGGCTGCCTATGTATCCCTTTTAAAGGAATCAGGTCTAACGTAGTTCAAACATATGACCTAATATTTTTTTTTTCATCTTTCATTCTTTTTCTTTTTCTTTCTTTTTTCCTTTTTTTTTCTCATTTTTTCCTTCTTTCTTCTCTTTTTTTTTTCAAAACAAACTGCCCCAACTTCTATTTTCTAGGGGCATGGATGTTCGAATGTTCTTTTTTCTTTTTCTTTTTCACTTGCACTTTCTAAGAGTTGCCCCAGTTTGTACTCTTTGGGCATGAACTTTTTTTTCATTTTATTTTTTTTTTTTGGACTTTTAACTCTAAACTTGATTCCAAAAGAGGGTGATCGAAGAAAATAAAAAGGCTCAAAAAGGGTAACAAAGGGTATAAAGTGTTTAGGTAGCACAAAAAAGGGCCTCCCAGACTCGAGCACGCCAAACATATTATCTTTTGCGGTCACAACATTGATGACCATGTTTGTCTTCTTGGTTTGTCGTGGTCGAAAGACACTTTCCATCCTTTAATGTCAAACTTTCCAACAAACTTCAATTGATTCTTTCCCAAACCCGATCTTCACCATGATTTGAAGGTAAAACTTACTCGAGCTTAATTCCAAAGTGTTTCGACTCTTTGTTCAACCTAAAAAATATTTTTTTTTTCCGGTTATCCGATTCAAGATTAAATCAATTTTCTAAGATCTGGCCAAAAGTTCCGCATGCAGGTCATGTCACTAGAACTAGCGGCGAAAGAACTAAGCATAGAATGAAACAAAGACAAACTGTATTTCATTGAATAACGGATAGAAGGATTTGACAATAAGACAAACAAATTGAAATCCGAGTTACGACCCTAAAATAACCCGGCTAATGAAAATAGCAACAAAACGAACAGAAAAGACTCACACAAACAAAATAGAGGGATAGAAGGGTTTGACTCAATAAAACAAGTAAAATCCGGATCATACCCTAGAATAACCCAGATAATAGAAAAAACATCAAAACAAACTACCAAGATTCCTTCCTAGTGAGGAGGGAATGACTTTTCAATTGCTAAGCTTGACATTTGGCCACAAATTTGCTCATCAGAATCACCATGGCCTTCTCCAATTTCAGTCGGCAAGTTCCCGAGAGGATTCTCATACTCCATGTCACCACACATCATCCCCACAAAGTGTGCATCATTATGTGCATATAAAAGATTCTGCGTGATATTCTGGGTGTCATTATCTTGGATCATTATCAGTTTTTCCTGGATCATCCTTTCTATTTCTCTTTTCAAATCCCGACAACTTTCAACATTGTGCCCCTGGGCATTGTAATGGTATTCACACCTTTTAGAAAGGTCAAAGTTTCTTGCACGGGGGTCCATATGATTTGGAGGAATAGGTGAAATCATGTCATAATGCTTTAATTTCTCAAACACACTTGCATAGGACTCTCCTATTGGTGTAAAATTATCTTTCAACCTTTGTTCTCCTCTATACTCCTGGCTCCGTTGTGGGTTATAGGGCATTTGAAAATTTTGTGGAGACTGGTGGAGATTTTGCGGTGCTGGTGCTCGCTTTCTGGGGTGTCTTGGTGGCTGGACAACATACTGAAATGGAGCAATAGAGTATTGTGGGTTCTGAGGTGGATAGTAGTGCTCAGGGGAATCATCGGAAACCTGATGAGGCTGCTCATACCTTCGAGATGTTCTCCTAGGACCTCTTCTCGACCTTATTGTCATCATGGCTTCTTCATCCTTCTCATTCATGTCACTAAAATTATCAGATTCAATCTTTATAGCCTGAGTTGCAGCTTTGAGAACTGCTTGACTTATAATTTTGCCTGTCTTAAGGCCATTCTCAACCATTTTCCCAATTTTGATTGCTTCCAAGAAGGATTTGCCAACTGCGGACATCATGTTTTGAAAATAATCTGGCTCTTGAGCCTGAAGGAAGACAGTGATTAGCTCGTGGTCATCCATGGGTGGCTTAACTCTAGCTGCTTGCTCCCTCCATTTAATGGCATATTCCCTGAAGCTTTCAGTCGATTTCTTCTTCAAGTTAGCAAGGGAATTGCGGTCTGGGGCGATGTCGATATTGTACTGGAATTGTCTGACGAAGGCCTGGGCCATGTCATCCCAGACATGCCAGTGTGAGGTTTCTTGATCCATAAACCATTCAGAGGCTACCCCTGTCAGGCTTTCCCCGAAATAAGCCATTGCTAGTTCTTCTTTTCCCTCCACACCTCTTAGTTGATTGCAATACCTTTTCAAGTGGGCTATGGGGTCTCCGTGTCCATCATACTTTTCAAATTTGGGAGTCTTGAAACCAAGTGGCAAACGAACACCGGGGAACATACATAGATCTTTGAAGGCAATACTCTTCTGACACGTCGACCCTTGCATGTTTTTCAACTTTTGTTCTAAGCTTTTCACCCTTTGGGTCATTTCTTCTTGTGCCATCTTTTGGGTAGGCTTCTCAATCTTTGAAGGAAGATCAAATAGATACGAGTGGTACTCAGGAGAATGGTATTGTTCTTGATGGGTAGCAAATTGTGACTCATGACTTTTCTTTTATACCAATGTTGGCTGTGGGATAGTGAAAATGGGCATAACAACAGTGATTGTCTGATTGGTTGCCAATGGCACACTTTGGGAGCACGCAACAGAAGTTCCTGCTGTAGTCGTACATTTGGGATAAATACTGAACCCAAATGGATAGGATCGATCAGACAATGAGGCAGGAGTAGTAATAGTCGAGATGTGTGTGAATTTTGGGAAAACATGAGAAAAGGGTGGTCCTTGACCATTGGCCGATGCTTGACACATTTCAGTCATTTGCTGTTTCGGTATTCTATTTTCCTCAACCACATTAGACTCTTGTTGAACCCTCTGACCCTGAGTCTCTTGACCACTCGTAACAGCTTCAATGTCAGTTGTCAATGACATTTTTCCTTTAGATCTTATGTTGATAGCTTACCACAAACCGACCACCTCAAACTTTCTTCTATGATTCAAAACAAGAGACACGTTAGAATGGACTCAGCCGGTCCTTATTATCATCATCATTTTTTATTTTCATTTTCATTTTTTCATTTTTTTTTGGTCGATCGAACCTGATGTGGGTTGCCTACGTATCATGTGGGAACATGAATCAGATCGTGCGTAGTTCGGGAAGATCAAGAATAAAGGAAATAAACTAACTCTTTTTTTTCTAATTTCCGAAAGAAAGACTTATAAAGAAGAAAGAAAATATTTTTGGATTTCGATTTATTTATTTTTTTTTGAATTTTTTTTTAAAAGAAAGACTTCTAAAGAAGAAAGAAAATATTTTTTTTTGAATTTCGATTTTTTTTTTCCGGAATTTCGAAAGAAAAACATCTAAACAAGAGAGGAAATATTTTTTGGATTTTTAGAATTTTATTTTGAATTTATGAAAGAAATACTTCTAAAGAAAAAAAAAATTGAATCTTGAATTTTCTTTTCAATTTTCGAAAGAAGAATGAAAATACTTTTGGATTTTGAGAAGAAATTAAAAAGAAAATGTTTTTGTATTTTTTTTAAAATTGGGGTCTAAAAGAAAGACTTTCTACAGAAGGAAGTAAAGGAAAATATTTTTGGAATTTTTTTTTTTGAAAATTGTGGGCCGGAACCGATGAGGTTTGCCAACGTATCTCACATCCGGTGAGAATCAGACCCGCGTAGTTCTGTAATTTTGATGCACAGGAAAATATGATTTGTTTTGAAATGATTCTCTTTTTTTTTTTGAAATTTCGACAGAGTAACGGGATTTTTGAATACCGAAATTATCAAAACCAGGTATTTTTCTATCCTACCTCACTCTTGGTTTTTCTCTTCTTTTTTTTTGATTTTTTTTTTTACTCAAGAAGTCGGTCAACATACAAGCCAAGCAAATTAATGCACAAGTAGCACGTAAAAAATGCATCAGGATGGTCCTTTAATTTTGGGTACACCTGTCCTAGACGGACCCAACCCCTGTGTTGAGTCCCCTAAGTCAAATGCACGTGATGCAAGCAAACGTACCTACTAGGGATCCAGCATGAGACTGTGTTATTCTAAGTTTAAATCCTGGGTGTATTGTTCTAGACCTGGCTTACCCGAGCGGACAACTCGAGCCGGGGGAGGGGGGTAGCGTACCGGGAATACAGAAGCTTCACCGGCTTTGCAACTTGTCCGAACCTCATTCTAAAATTAGGATATGACTCTAACAGAAAAGAAGCCACACGAAGCGCATGCTTCCCAGAAGATTTAGAAGACTCAGAGAGAAGAAGGGCTTCGGAACAGTTTATATACAATTCACAGAATATCAAAGCGGTAAAAAAAAAAGCGGCATTTAGCACATTAGGCTCAAACACGTAAAAATCAGACAATCATGAAAGTCAATCATAACAGCTATTCTAAGCTCGAATTCTGAACCCTGAACCAGAGATTCTGGGTTCGTTCCCCAGCAGAGTCGCCAGAGCTGTCACACCTCCTTTTTCCCGAAGGGGGGATTAGGGGTAGGGAGTTTTTCCAATTAAAGTGACATAAATCGAAATGAGATTATTTATTTATTTATTTCAGAGTCTCCACTTGGGATAATTTATGGTGTCCCAAGTCACCGATTTATTTTAAATCCCAAATCGAGGAGATTAACTCTTATTATGGTCTGCGAACACAGAAGACCGAGTAAGGAATTCCGTTAACCCGAGAGAAGGTGTGAGGCACTCCCGAGTTCCGTGGTTTTAGCACGCTCGCTTAACAATTAATACTTGACTTGATTATCTGAATCATTACATGTTTAAAACCTATTGTGCTTTTTAGCTTTCTGGCCGCTTTTAATTATTTATAAAATTATTTCTGGAACAAGTCACGATGTCGTACACTTATCATTTTGACACACGTCGTAAACCGTGCCACATGAAATGCACTCGCGATTTACGGCATACTTATTTTTATTATTGTTAGAAGTTATGGTCGGGTCACATGAAATACACACCTGAATGGAATTTACGTATCATGACCATGCCACGTGAACCGTACCCATGGCCACGATAATTTATTTAAACTTGCCTAAAGTAAACTACGATATTTATGCATTTGGATATTTTCGAAGTTTGAGATTGCATGTGAGGACATCAAGAAGTATGGATAAGGTTTATGAAATGAGTGCAGATTCATTTATCCTACGTTGTGTTATCATACAAAGATTGATGACACTATCACAGCAAATATTTTAGTATAAGAAATCAGCAAAAAAAACAATTGAATTGGTCTGTTTGATCTTTTGGATAGGATCACTAAATACATTATGGCATTGAATTTATTAAGAAGCACCACAATTGAAATCATATTACATTTTGAACCATTTGGTGAACACGTATTCACTCGGCTGGCAGGGCCAATTAACCTTAAGCCCATTTGACTCTGTAACTTGAAAGTTCTGCAGTCAAACTTGCCGTAACTGGTACATACGGAAATCAAACATTTTGCAACAATTCCAGTTCCATATCTTATATTTAGACTTTGAAGTTATATATGAACAATTGAAAATTTTGAACTATGACTAAGTGTACAGAGATGTGCTAATTCTATATAACCATTCTGCAAACAACCCAGATTCATATAGTTTTCGATCAATTTATAAACATACAAACCGAACCAAGAAAGCAGTCTTCACATGCATAAGAACAATAAATTTTCAAGCTCGATAGAATCTATTCGACATATTCTGGCATAAATCAACAAATCAACTTTATAGATCAATGTAACTGCAAGCTTTTGTGTGTACCTCAAATGCAAGATAAAACAGAGAAACAATGCCAAATAAAGGCAAAGAGAAGAAGAAGAACACCCAACACACAGGGACAGCAACAATCAACAACTTCTTATACCCCACAGCTCGAGAATCCCAGAAACATACACAGCGACAACTCACAGCTTTGATTTTAATTCCAGGAACAGCTTGAGAATCACAAAAATATGCAGCAACGTTGCTGACTCTTGCTTTTTAAGATGTGGGGAGGGGGGATCCGATTCTATGTTGAAGATGATGAAGGTGAGATAGTAGTCCTTTTCTTCAGAGCTGCTGGGATTTTTCTTTTATGTGGGGAGGGTGCGCCACTGCTAAGGGTTAGGCGTCCAAAAAATCAGGGGAAGGGTCTGTTAGGGTGTAGAAAATTAGGTTTTATTTTTATTATAAAAGGGTTGTGGGTTAGGGAATGGGTAAATGGGTTGAAGGGAGGAGTGGGCTGTCAGAAATTGGGCTCAAGTTTAGGCCAAATTTGCCTTTAAAGGTGGCCCTTTAACTCTACAAAGCTAAAATATTAATTTCTTTTCCTAAAATATCATACCATAAAAATGTAAAATCAATCCTAATTAATTAAAATATCTATATTATGACATGAAACTATTTTTGTATTTTCAAACATATGTTTTAAAAATAAAACTAAAAATTGACTGAAATCCTATTAAAAATAAAAATAAACAATTTGTTTTTGAAATATTCCTTTTAAAAGTTACGCGGGTCAAAAATTATATGCTTACAGCTGCCCCTCTTTGCTTGGAAACACGGAGAGTTTTCGGAGCAAAGAACAATAAGCAACGTAATTGATTTATGACCCGACGCTTATTCAAAACGAAACAAAGACGGACAAAAGATTTTTGACCGAGCCCTGGTATCTGAGCTGCCTACATATCCTTGGCTTTAAAGGAATCAGGTCACGTGTAGTTCAGAGGTGAATGTAGTGCTGGAGTGTGCGGAGAGGATGAAAGAGTCGAGTGAGGTGCCGTTCCGTCGAGGTTCCGGTCCGCGATCCTGTTATTACATCAAAATCAAAAATAAAAAAGACTAAACAAGCCTGTTAGCTATGGGTTACAAGATTCCTATCTATGAGTCTTTTGAAGCTTGATCTTGAGTTTTGGCTGCTTCTTCATGCAGACTCTGATCTGAACCTCGATGCTTGCTAGCTGCAGGTGCTAGTTCATTCTTCTTCGGCTTTTCGGATCAAGATGGGACATGCAAAGCTTGCGACTTCAATCATGTCTTGAGCAGCCCATATCTTTTCATCTGCTTCTGCATTTTGAATTCACCTTTTTTTTTTCTTTTATTCTGGATTGAGACTTCTTCTTTTGGTCATCCCGGACTGTCAACTTGCATTCTTGAGGCGAGTTTCTGTACTTCTAACTTGAATTGAATTCTGAAATGACTGCCCTCGTTCTTCAGGTGGGCGCCTGCAACTAACTTGAAAATTGAAACAAATTCCCTCATTCTCCAGGTGGGTACCTGATGTTGACTTAACACTTAAAATAAATTTTCTCGTTCTCCAGGTGGGCGCTTGATGTTGACTTAACACTTGAAATGAATTCCCTCATTCTCCAGGTGGGCACCTGCTATTGACTTAATACTTGCAATAAATTCCCTCATTCTCAAGGTGGGTGCCTGCTACTACAGCAAAACGAAAACAACAAAAGAAACTTTTTCTGCCCCAGTTTACACTAGGAAGATTTGTGAGTTATTAGCAGAACTATAAATTACCTATGCTATTGATGAAAGATGCAATGATGAGAGTAAAATTGAAGACTTGACTAGGATGTGCATCTCTTAAAGAAATAAAAATCTGAAAAACTCAAACTAGGAAGTGCGTCTCCTAAATTTGAGATTGAGCTTGCGGAAAACTATAAACTAAGCTTGACTAAACTAAAAACTGACCCTATTCTCTAGGAGGGACCCCTGATTTCAAGAAAACTAAATATTGATAACTTAAAAAAACTAAAAATTGACCTTTGTTTTTTTTTTCAGACTTCCCTTCTTTTTTTTTTAAACTTATTATCCTAGGAGAAAATTCATCAGACTAGGTCTTTTTTTTTTTTTTTTGGGTATCTTTGAAGAAAGATTCATCAGACTAAGATTTCTATCCTAGGAGAATGTTCATCAAACTAGGTCTTCTATCTTATGAGAAAGATTCATCAGACTAAGACGTTTATCCTAGGAGAAAATTCATCAGACTAAGTTTTAGAAAATTCATCAGACTAGGTTTTCTATCTTAGGAGAAAGATTCATCAGACTAAGATTTTGATCCTAGGAGAAAGTTCATCAGACTAGGTCTTCTATCTTAGGAGAAAGATTCATCAGACTAAGATTTTTATCCTAGGAGAAAGTTCATCAGACTAAGATTTCGATCCTAGGAGAAAGTTCATCAGACTAGGTCTCTTTTTTTGTATCTTAGGAGAAAGATTCATCAGACTAAGATTTCTATCCTACGAGAAAATTCATCAAACTAGGTCTCTAATTTTGTATCTTAGGAGAAAGATTCATCAGACTAAGATTTTTATTGGGAGAAAATCTATCAGACTAGGACTTTTTATCCTAGGAGGAAAAATGTGAAGAGCAATGGCAATATTTTATGCACACTAGCAAGACAAATAAAGGCAAAGATTTGAGAAACTTCCCTTTGTTGGCTCTTCTCTTATCTTTTTTTTTTCTTTTGAACCACTTTCCTTGCACTGCTTTGTTCCTGTTTCAAACAAAGGCAATTTTGTCAGTTTTAAAAGTGGTGGTCGGTTGTGGCCTTGATTCTTGGGCAGCTTGGATTTTGCTCAATTAGCTTGAGTCGGTTTCAAGAGACTTTTTGCTTTCCATCAACCCTGATCGTTTCACACTTAGCACTATTTGTATTTGTGGCTCAATCAGCCTTATCCCAAAAAAGAGATTTCTTTTCTTGGATAACCTTTTCAGATATCTTGAATGGCTTTTGCTTTTGGAGCAATTTTGTCTCTCAGAGAGAAGTGTCTTTTGCACAATGTGCACACTTCATAGTTATTGTTCGGTACTTCAGACAATCTCTGATTAACCTTGAGGTTAGCTTTGCTTGCTTTACCCGAATAGGTTGACAATAGTCTTTTGGGGGGGAGCCTTTGCATGAATCCTCAATGCATGTTGACTGTAACAACTGAGTGTGCTGGCCAAATTTACCTTGTGCAACTGAAAAGCTGGTAGCAGATTTTGAAATATTTTCTTGCTTGTTTTGACAAGGACTGACTCAAAGCAAAGGACATCATGATGCGAAGAAACAATATTAACAAGAAATGCCCCTGTCGGAAGGACAGAAGGAAGAGTTTTTTTTGTAACTAACCTTAACGATCATGACATGCATTTTGGACTTAACTGTCTGATCTATCCAACTGACCAAATCTTCCCTTTTACCATTCTTATGACTTTGAAGTCGGGCTTGTTCGTGCCAATCCTTTGCATCAGTTTCACGACTCACTATCGACTAATGGTGCCCCGAGGGGTTTTCACCAACAAGTCTCTCTCATTTATTCATCTCTGCTTACCGTCGTCTTACAGTGCCCATGAGGGTTTTCACTAGTAAGACTCTCTCATTTTTTATTCTTTATTTTTCTTTATTTTTCTTTATTTTTCTTTGTGTGAGCAACTCGACAGTGTTCTACGTCGTGTGACAACTGCTGCTCTTTGCATGCGTTTCTGGGCATTCTTGAAGGCATATCGGGAGGTCTTTATTTGGAAGGTTTTTTGGATAGGGTTGGAAAGATGGGTCGGCATGGAGGCTCTAAGTAGACTCAATATGATGGGTTGTACACTTTACAACTCTTGGAATCGACTCTTTCAAAAGTGAAATAAAATCTTTGCCTCAGTTTCAGATATTGGGGATTTTTGGATTTTTTTTTTTTTTGAATTCTTATTTGGTTGGACCGAACCGTGTAAGGCTGCCTATGTATCCCTTTTAAAGGAATCAGGTCTAACGTAGTTCAAACATATGACCTAATATTTTTTTTTTCATCTTTCATTCTTTTTCTTTTTCTTTCTTTTTTCCTTTTTTTTTCTCATTTTTTCCTTCTTTCTTCTCTTTTTTTTTTCAAAACAAACTGCCCCAACTTCTATTTTCTAGGGGCATGGATGTTCGAATGTTCTTTTTTCTTTTTCTTTTTCACTTGCACTTTCTAAGAGTTGCCCCAGTTTGTACTCTTTGGGCATGAACTTTTTTTTCATTTTATTTTTTTTTTTTGGACTTTTAACTCTAAACTTGATTCCAAAAGAGGGTGATCGAAGAAAATAAAAAGGCTCAAAAAGGGTAACAAAGGGTATAAAGTGTTTAGGTAGCACAAAAAAGGGCCTCCCAGACTCGAGCACGCCAAACATATTATCTTTTGCGGTCACAACATTGATGACCATGTTTGTCTTCTTGGTTTGTCGTGGTCGAAAGACACTTTCCATCCTTTAATGTCAAACTTTCCAACAAACTTCAATTGATTCTTTCCCAAACCCGATCTTCACCATGATTTGAAGGTAAAACTTACTCGAGCTTAATTCCAAAGTGTTTCGACTCTTTGTTCAACCTAAAAAATATTTTTTTTTTCCGGTTATCCGATTCAAGATTAAATCAATTTTCTAAGATCTGGCCAAAAGTTCCGCATGCAGGTCATGTCACTAGAACTAGCGGCGAAAGAACTAAGCATAGAATGAAACAAAGACAAACTGTATTTCATTGAATAACGGATAGAAGGATTTGACAATAAGACAAACAAATTGAAATCCGAGTTACGACCCTAAAATAACCCGGCTAATGAAAATAGCAACAAAACGAACAGAAAAGACTCACACAAACAAAATAGAGGGATAGAAGGGTTTGACTCAATAAAACAAGTAAAATCCGGATCATACCCTAGAATAACCCAGATAATAGAAAAAACATCAAAACAAACTACCAAGATTCCTTCCTAGTGAGGAGGGAATGACTTTTCAATTGCTAAGCTTGACATTTGGCCACAAATTTGCTCATCAGAATCACCATGGCCTTCTCCAATTTCAGTCGGCAAGTTCCCGAGAGGATTCTCATACTCCATGTCACCACACATCATCCCCACAAAGTGTGCATCATTATGTGCATATAAAAGATTCTGCGTGATATTCTGGGTGTCATTATCTTGGATCATTATCAGTTTTTCCTGGATCATCCTTTCTATTTCTCTTTTCAAATCCCGACAACTTTCAACATTGTGCCCCTGGGCATTGTAATGGTATTCACACCTTTTAGAAAGGTCAAAGTTTCTTGCACGGGGGTCCATATGATTTGGAGGAATAGGTGAAATCATGTCATAATGCTTTAATTTCTCAAACACACTTGCATAGGACTCTCCTATTGGTGTAAAATTATCTTTCAACCTTTGTTCTCCTCTATACTCCTGGCTCCGTTGTGGGTTATAGGGCATTTGAAAATTTTGTGGAGACTGGTGGAGATTTTGCGGTGCTGGTGCTCGCTTTCTGGGGTGTCTTGGTGGCTGGACAACATACTGAAATGGAGCAATAGAGTATTGTGGGTTCTGAGGTGGATAGTAGTGCTCAGGGGAATCATCGGAAACCTGATGAGGCTGCTCATACCTTCGAGATGTTCTCCTAGGACCTCTTCTCGACCTTATTGTCATCATGGCTTCTTCATCCTTCTCATTCATGTCACTAAAATTATCAGATTCAATCTTTATAGCCTGAGTTGCAGCTTTGAGAACTGCTTGACTTATAATTTTGCCTGTCTTAAGGCCATTCTCAACCATTTTCCCAATTTTGATTGCTTCCAAGAAGGATTTGCCAACTGCGGACATCATGTTTTGAAAATAATCTGGCTCTTGAGCCTGAAGGAAGACAGTGATTAGCTCGTGGTCATCCATGGGTGGCTTAACTCTAGCTGCTTGCTCCCTCCATTTAATGGCATATTCCCTGAAGCTTTCAGTCGATTTCTTCTTCAAGTTAGCAAGGGAATTGCGGTCTGGGGCGATGTCGATATTGTACTGGAATTGTCTGACGAAGGCCTGGGCCATGTCATCCCAGACATGCCAGTGTGAGGTTTCTTGATCCATAAACCATTCAGAGGCTACCCCTGTCAGGCTTTCCCCGAAATAAGCCATTGCTAGTTCTTCTTTTCCCTCCACACCTCTTAGTTGATTGCAATACCTTTTCAAGTGGGCTATGGGGTCTCCGTGTCCATCATACTTTTCAAATTTGGGAGTCTTGAAACCAAGTGGCAAACGAACACCGGGGAACATACATAGATCTTTGAAGGCAATACTCTTCTGACACGTCGACCCTTGCATGTTTTTCAACTTTTGTTCTAAGCTTTTCACCCTTTGGGTCATTTCTTCTTGTGCCATCTTTTGGGTAGGCTTCTCAATCTTTGAAGGAAGATCAAATAGATACGAGTGGTACTCAGGAGAATGGTATTGTTCTTGATGGGTAGCAAATTGTGACTCATGACTTTTCTTTTATACCAATGTTGGCTGTGGGATAGTGAAAATGGGCATAACAACAGTGATTGTCTGATTGGTTGCCAATGGCACACTTTGGGAGCACGCAACAGAAGTTCCTGCTGTAGTCGTACATTTGGGATAAATACTGAACCCAAATGGATAGGATCGATCAGACAATGAGGCAGGAGTAGTAATAGTCGAGATGTGTGTGAATTTTGGGAAAACATGAGAAAAGGGTGGTCCTTGACCATTGGCCGATGCTTGACACATTTCAGTCATTTGCTGTTTCGGTATTCTATTTTCCTCAACCACATTAGACTCTTGTTGAACCCTCTGACCCTGAGTCTCTTGACCACTCGTAACAGCTTCAATGTCAGTTGTCAATGACATTTTTCCTTTAGATCTTATGTTGATAGCTTACCACAAACCGACCACCTCAAACTTTCTTCTATGATTCAAAACAAGAGACACGTTAGAATGGACTCAGCCGGTCCTTATTATCATCATCATTTTTTATTTTCATTTTCATTTTTTCATTTTTTTTTGGTCGATCGAACCTGATGTGGGTTGCCTACGTATCATGTGGGAACATGAATCAGATCGTGCGTAGTTCGGGAAGATCAAGAATAAAGGAAATAAACTAACTCTTTTTTTTCTAATTTCCGAAAGAAAGACTTATAAAGAAGAAAGAAAATATTTTTGGATTTCGATTTATTTATTTTTTTTTGAATTTTTTTTTAAAAGAAAGACTTCTAAAGAAGAAAGAAAATATTTTTTTTTGAATTTCGATTTTTTTTTTCCGGAATTTCGAAAGAAAAACATCTAAACAAGAGAGGAAATATTTTTTGGATTTTTAGAATTTTATTTTGAATTTATGAAAGAAATACTTCTAAAGAAAAAAAAAATTGAATCTTGAATTTTCTTTTCAATTTTCGAAAGAAGAATGAAAATACTTTTGGATTTTGAGAAGAAATTAAAAAGAAAATGTTTTTGTATTTTTTTTAAAATTGGGGTCTAAAAGAAAGACTTTCTACAGAAGGAAGTAAAGGAAAATATTTTTGGAATTTTTTTTTTTGAAAATTGTGGGCCGGAACCGATGAGGTTTGCCAACGTATCTCACATCCGGTGAGAATCAGACCCGCGTAGTTCTGTAATTTTGATGCACAGGAAAATATGATTTGTTTTGAAATGATTCTCTTTTTTTTTTTGAAATTTCGACAGAGTAACGGGATTTTTGAATACCGAAATTATCAAAACCAGGTATTTTTCTATCCTACCTCACTCTTGGTTTTTCTCTTCTTTTTTTTTTTGATTTTTTTTTTACTCAAGAAGTCGGTCAACATACAAGCCAAGCAAATTAATGCACAAGTAGCACGTAAAAAATGCATCAGGATGGTCCTTTAATTTTGGGTACACCTGTCCTAGACGGACCCAACCCCTGTGTTGAGTCCCCTAAGTCAAATGCACGTGATGCAAGCAAACGTACCTACTAGGGATCCAGCATGAGACTGTGTTATTCTAAGTTTAAATCCTGGGTGTATTGTTCTAGACCTGGCTTACCCGAGCGGACAACTCGAGCCGGGGGAGGGGGGTTGCGTACCGGGAATACAGAAGCTTCACCGACTTTGCAACTTGTCCGAACCTCATTCTAAAATTAGGATATGACTCTAACAGAAAAGAAGCCACACGAAGCGCATGCTTCCCAGAAGATTTAGAAGACTCAGAGAGAAGAAGGGCTTCGGAACAGTTTATATACAATTCACAGAATATCAAAGCGGTAAAAAAAAAAGCGGCATTTAGCACATTAGGCTCAAACACGTAAAAATCAGACAATCATGAAAGTCAATCATAACAGCTATTCTAAGCTCGAATTCTGAACCCTGAACCAGAGATTCTGGGTTCGTTCCCCAGCAGAGTCGCCAGAGCTGTCACACCTCCTTTTTCCCGAAGGGGGGATTAGGGGTAGGGAGTTTTTCCAATTAAAGTGACATAAATCGAAATGAGATTATTTATTTATTTATTTCAGAGTCTCCACTTGGGATAATTTATGGTGTCCCAAGTCACCGATTTATTTTAAATCCCAAATCGAGGAGATTAACTCTTATTATGGTCTGCGAACACAGAAGACCGAGTAAGGAATTCCGTTAACCCGAGAGAAGGTGTGAGGCACTCCCGAGTTCCGTGGTTTTAGCACGCTCGCTTAACAATTAATACTTGACTTGATTATCTGAATCATTACATGTTTAAAACCTATTGTGCTTTTTAGCTTTCTGGCCGCTTTTAATTATTTATAAAATTATTTCTGGAACAAGTCACGATGTCGTACACTTATCATTTTGACACACGTCGTAAACCGTGCCACATGAAATGCACTCGCGATTTACGGCATACTTATTTTTATTATTGTTAGAAGTTATGGTCGGGTCACATGAAATACACACCTGAATGGAATTTACGTATCATGACCATGCCACGTGAACCGTACCCATGGCCACGATAATTTATTTAAACTTGCCTAAAGTAAACTACGATATTTATGCATTTGGATATTTTCGAAGTTTGAGATTGCATGTGAGGACATCAAGAAGTATGGATAAGGTTTATGAAATGAGTGCAGATTCATTTATCCTACGTTGTGTTATCATACAAAGATTGATGACACTATCACAGCAAATATTTTAGTATAAGAAATCAGCAAAAAAAACAATTGAATTGGTCTGTTTGATCTTTTGGATAGGATCACTAAATACATTATGGCATTGAATTTATTAAGAAGCACCACAATTGAAATCATATTACATTTTGAACCATTTGGTGAACACGTATTCACTCGGCTGGCAGGGCCAATTAACCTTAAGCCCATTTGACTCTGTAACTTGAAAGTTCTGCAGTCAAACTTGCCGTAACTGGTACATACGGAAATCAAACATTTTGCAACAATTCCAGTTCCATATCTTATATTTAGACTTTGAAGTTATATATGAACAATTGAAAATTTTGAACTATGACTAAGTGTACAGAGATGTGCTAATTCTATATAACCATTCTGCAAACAACCCAGATTCATATAGTTTTCGATCAATTTATAAACATACAAACCGAACCAAGAAAGCAGTCTTCACATGCATAAGAACAATAAATTTTCAAGCTCGATAGAATCTATTCGACATATTCTGGCATAAATCAACAAATCAACTTTATAGATCAATGTAACTGCAAGCTTTTGTGTGTACCTCAAATGCAAGATAAAACAGAGAAACAATGCCAAATAAAGGCAAAGAGAAGAAGAAGAACACCCAACACACAGGGACAGCAACAATCAACAACTTCTTATACCCCACAGCTCGAGAATCCCAGAAACATACACAGCGACAACTCACAGCTTTGATTTTAATTCCAGGAACAGCTTGAGAATCACAAAAATATGCAGCAACGTTGCTGACTCTTGCTTTTTAAGATGTGGGGAGGGGGGATCCGATTCTATGTTGAAGATGATGAAGGTGAGATAGTAGTCCTTTTCTTCAGAGCTGCTGGGATTTTTCTTTTATGTGGGGAGGGTGCGCCACTGCTAAGGGTTAGGCGTCCAAAAAATCAGGGGAAGGGTCTGTTAGGGTGTAGAAAATTAGGTTTTATTTTTATTATAAAAGGGTTGTGGGTTAGGGAATGGGTAAATGGGTTGAAGGGAGGAGTGGGCTGTCAGAAATTGGGCTCAAGTTTAGGCCAAATTTGCCTTTAAAGGTGGCCCTTTAACTCTACAAAGCTAAAATATTAATTTCTTTTCCTAAAATATCATACCATAAAAATGTAAAATCAATCCTAATTAATTAAAATATCTATATTATGACATGAAACTATTTTTGTATTTTCAAACATATGTTTTAAAATTAAAACTAAAAGTTGACTAAAATCCTATTAAAAATAAAAATAAACAATTTGTTTTTGAAATATTCCTTTTAAAAGTTATCCGGGTCAAAAATTACATGCTTACAATTCTGTATTTTTGGGCCGCCATACTTATATGCGCCAAGTCCTTGCATTCATCGAGCAACTCCAATCTAACTAATAATGCTTCGTTATTTGCTTCTTCATCTGCCCGGAAGTATCTCTTGGTAGGTTCTCTTACTTCCACCGGGATCAAGGCTTTTGCCCTGTATACGAGAGAGAAAAGGAGTTTCCCCCGTGCTCGATTTGGTCATTGTTTGATATGCCCATAGTACTCCTAGTAGCTCTTCGGGCCATTTGCCTTTGGCCGCTTCCAATGTCTTTTTGAGATTTTGGATAATCACCTTGTTTGTTGATTCTGCTTGACCGTTTGCGCTCGGGTGATAAGGTGATGATGTGATTCTTTTGATTTTCAGGTTTTCAAGGAAGTTTATGACCTTTGCGCCTGTAAATTGTGGCCCGTTGCCACAGGCTATCTCGTTTGGTTTTCCGAACCTGCAAATTATGTTCTCCCACCGGAAATCTACCACTTCGCACTCGCCGATTTTCTGGTAAGGACCGGCTTCAACCCACTTAGAAAAGTAGTCAGTTAAAATAAAAAAATCTTACCTTACCGGGACCGGTGGCAGCGGATCGACTATGTCCATACCCCACTTCATGAATGACCAGGGTGACAGAACCGAGTGCAATAACTCTGTCGGTTGGTGCACCAACGGTGCATGGAGTTGACACTTATCGTATTTTTGAACATAATCCTTAGCGTCTTTTTCCATCCGAGGCCAGTAGTATCCTGCCCTAATTAGCTTTAATACCAACGAGTCTGCACCCGAGTGATTTCCACAGATCCCTTGGTGAATTTCTCTCATGATGTAATTAGCTTCGGAGGCTCTAATATTTGGAATAATTCTCTATATTTTGATAGTAGTTTAACCTTATTGTCAAGTGTTCTTGAATAGTTTAGTGGTTAAAACTCAACAAAATTATGCCTAATTGATGATCTTTGGTTGATAGGGAGTGAAAAGAAGAATTGAAGGAATTTTTAAATTTTTTGGACGAAACTCTACTCAAATTGAAGAAAAGGACAAAGTACAAAAACAACACATTTTCCCTCTAATGTGCACTCAGCGTGCACTCATCTAGACAAGATCAAATGCAAAGCGCACGGTGCGCGCGAGCAGAATGTTTTGGCAAAATTATAAGGATATTTTGGTCTTTGGAGAAAATTTTACATGATATAAAAACTTCTTTTCACCTCCCCAGCCAGAATCTCGACCTGGAAAGAAGAGAACACTACTTTTGAAGCAAGGGCTTAGAAGAGTCCAAAAACCATCCTAATCGAAGATTTGAAGAGTTACTCTCGACTTTTCAAATTTTTTGTTTATTATGGAGATTGATTTGAGAATAGTTATTATGTTCTTTAGTACAAACATGAGTAGCTAAATTCCCTATCTAGGGTATTGATGAACCCGTTGTTGGATATTTTTGAGTAAATATTCCTGAATTGTTGGTACTTATTCTATTTGTTTGGATGCGAATTTAATGAATTCAATTGTTTGAGCTCACAATTATTTATACCCTATTTCTTATTATTCTTGGGATAGATTGGGTCAGTCAAACAACTGTACTTTGGGCGGAGTTAAGGAATTACTTAACCTTATTTAGAATCGTTATGGGGACATCATGATTCGATTGTGACCTAGAATTGGATGAGTTTATTATCTTGATTATTTTGGGAAGAATGGTATTGTTAGTAGTTGGGAAACTCTAGCGAATAAATTTAGGTCCAATGTTGATAGAATAATGTCAAACAAAGTTTCCGGATTTCACTCAGAGTTAGCCCGATAATTGGGGGATTCTCTACCTTAGGCCTTTTTATCATTTACAAATTACTTAAGTTATTCTCGACTTCTTGTTTAGTTTGTTGTTACTTAGTCGAATCTAATTCATTAGTTTATATCCACAAAATCCAAGTATATTTGTCCCTCTTTGTTCAACTTAGATTATTTAGTAATTGAGTCAACTAGAACGCTTCATAGCTCCCTGTGGGATTCAACCCCGACTCATAGTTGGGTAAATTATATTGCATACGACCGCAACATATATCTTATCGAGATGTGTTTTGGACGTCATCAATTTTGGCGCCGTTGCGGGGGAGCTAACATTTGAAGTTTTAGTTGATAAAATAAAATTGCTAAGTGTTTAAAGTTGAACTTTTTTATTTTAAATTGCCAAGTATTTAGGTTATTTGGGAAGTAAGCATACGTGCTTTGATCCAAACTTGTGAATATTTGTATAGTCATTTTTCTTATCTTTGTATAATTTCTTGTTTATTTTTCTCATTTATTTTCTTTGTTTTTTTAAAATGGCATCATATAATAAAAATTGGCTAGATGGTAGTTGTTCATACTTTGATGAACCGTGTCCTTATTATGGACGACCACACTCCTGGCAAAGTTGTTTAAATTCTCCTGGAGGTGGATTGTGCACATAATCTCAAACTTATGAGTGGAGTATATGCGATAGGTGTGGTGGTAAAAAAGGTCATTTAGGCAATTGTGCTTGTTTGTCCTTCCCTTTCTTGAACCCCCACTATGATGATTCTACTTTTGATTTTGACATATATAAGGCTTTGGGTGTGGAAGAAAATGAGCGTGGGAAAAATGGAGAATTCAAACTCATGATGAAGTGCCTATGTGAAGAAGGAAACCAAGAGCAAAAAGGCCTTAGAAGAGATCTTGGAAAATAGTCTCCAAAATAGTTTGGAGCTTAAATTAAGAATTAAACATCCACCAACCGACTCCATGCTTGTTCGTGATACAGTAAAAAAAATTAGAATTAGAGTCAACCGACATAATTGAAAATAGGATTGAATATGACTCTAGTTCGGGGTGAAAAGAGGATGTCAAGATTGGGACAAAATTATAATTTGGAGGCTTGATGTCTCATTCCAAACATTTTTTAACATTGGAGTTGTGTGGTGATATGGGAATTGAACCACATGAAATAATGAGGGATTGAAAAGAGGAAAGGCAAGGGTCGTACATTTTAAGGTCCGAAGGCACAAGACGACAAAATGATATTCCTCACATGAAAGCCAAGAAATGTAAAATGAAGCAAAATGCATGCGACGTTTTCATCTACTTACCACCCCTGGCGCTCGTGGTCACAAACTTGAGTCCAAGTTAGGCTCTCAATTCATATCCTCCAAGTGGAGAGAAAAGTGTAATGAAACTTGTAGGAGCAGCAGAGTTAGAGCGCTTGTTGACCTCGCGGCGCAGGGTTTCACCCCCCAGCTGCAATTTCTCACTCCCAATCCCATGTCCCCTGTTATTCTATGCCGAGATATGATCGCTGCTACTACTTTTGATTCTACTACTGGTTCGAGGTCAGAGGATGGAGCCACTACTGATGTGACAGTTTAGGAAAGTTTCTCTACACCCTACTTATTTTATTTGTATGCATTGGGGATAATGTACGATCATAAGTGTGGGGTGGGAGTCTGCTATGTTTGTGATTTTTTTTATTCTTCTTCTTGGGTTTTATTTTTCATGGTTCTTTCCCAATGAGCTATTTTTTTGAACCGGGCATTTTTACAATATGAAAATAAAAATTTGTTTTAAGGAAAGTTCGGAAGCTTGATATGCAGCCTTCTCTGAGAGTCACCAAGTATGCTTGAATTTGTTTTTCCATCTCATTCTTGCATATTGAGGGTTGAAATTGAGTGAACTCTGAATTCCATGTACATAGAGTGGTGAGTTCTAATTGAGCATTTCCAAGTTCAAATTTGAGTTTAGAACTTGCCCGACTTGTTGTTTGAGGCAAGATCCTAGGATGTTCTCAAGTTAGGAAATGATTGTAGGCCATCTTTGTCTAGTCACACGAGCCTAAATTGACCTACCTACAATTATAAATTACCCCTAGATAACCCCTTTATGCCTAATGATATGTTCACTTTCTTTTCTTTTGATAGCTAATGATGCCCCTTAGCATGTAAAGTTAATTGCATAAATTCTTAGTCTATTCCCTAATGGCACGCGTCACTTGAACATTGTGAAAGTACTTAGTGTGTGAAGGAAGTAGTGTGAGAAACAAAAGAAAAGGGATGTCAATTGTGCTTTTTAGTGCAAAATAGAAGCAACATTAATGACAAATCTTGTGTTGCTGATGTATAACTAAAGTGTGAATTTTATGAACATGCCTAGAAAATTATTGAAGATATGCACAACCTTAAGAGATATGTATGCAAGGTAGGGGGTGCATCAAGGAGGCATTGTTGGTTTTGAAGTTACCATACAAAGATGGTTATGGTTGGACTACTATGATTAATGGCTTGACAATACATGATGATGTTGGTAAGTTCTTAGCTTTTATGTGTAATTTAGAAAGGGAGAATGTTATTCAAAAAAAAAAAGAAAGAAAGAAAGGAAATGTACTTAAGTATCATGTGATGGTAGTGCCATAAGGAGTTGAGACATTGTTGCCCATATTATCCTACATGTCCGTGAGCCTACATCACAATCATAGAAAAGCCCTACTTGATCTTTACTTGAGATGCCTACATTAGTGGATAGCAACAAAATGTGCAAGCTTATGGTATTGCTCCATGTGCATGTGAAAATTCATTGCTATGTGTGAGAGTTCTTAATTGCTAATTGCCCCATTGTTAAGTGATTAATTACATGGTGTATGAGTTTTGGGGCACTTCTTTGCTTGTAAGGTACATTGAAATTTATGTGGTCATGAAGTTGCGATTTTCAATGTGTGAGTATGAGTAAAAAAAAGGATCTCTGAATTTCATGGTTAATCTCACTGGAATCTGCTTGTTGAGAAGTTTTGAACTGGTTTTGATTGTTTATGTGTTAAGATTGAACCATTTTTCTTCTTTGCCTGAGGACGAGCAAAAGCCTAAGCATGGGGTAGTAATATTTGGCATAATTCTCTATATTTTGATAGTAGTTTAACCTCATTCTCAAGTGTTCTTGAATAGTTTAGTGGTTAAAACTCACCAAAACTGTGCCTAATTGATGCTCTTTGGTTGATAGGGAATTGAAAGAAGAATTGAAGGAATTTTTGAAGTTTTGGGACAAAACGCTGCTCAAATTGAAGAAAAAGACAAAGTGCAAAAACAGTCCATTTTTCCTCTAATGTACGCTCAACGTGCGCTCATCTAGACAAGATCAAATGCAGAGCGTACGGTGCGAGCACGGACATAATTTTCTGAGCGAAAATTATAAGGATATTGTGGTCTTTGGAGCAAATTTTACACGATATAAAAGCTTTTTTTCGCCTCCCCAGCCAGAATCTCGACCTGGAAAGAAGAGAACACTACTTTTGAAGCAAGTAAGGGCTTGGAAGAGTCCAAAAACTATCTTAATCGAAGATTTGAAGAGTTTATCTCAACTTTTCTTATTTCACGTTTATTATGGAGATTTGTTTTGAGAATAGTTATTATGTTCTTTAGTACAAACATGAGTAGCTAAATTCCCTATCTAGGGTATTGATGAACCAGTTGTTGGACAATTTTGAGTAAATATTCCTGAATTATTGATACTTATTCTATTTATTTGGCTGCGATTTTAATGAATTCAATTGTTTGAGCTCGCAATTGTTTATTCCCTATTTCTTGTTATTCTTGGAAAAGATTGAGTCAGTCAAACAACAGTACTTCGAGGTCAATTAAGAAATTACTTAACCCGATTTAGACTCGATATGGGAAACATCATGATTCGATTGTGACCTAAAATTGGACGAGTTTATTATCTTGATTATTTTAGGAAGAATGTTGTCGTTTGTAGTTGGGAAACTCTAGCGAGCAAATTTAGGTCCGAGGTTGATGGAATAATGTCAAACAAAGTTTCAGGATTTCACGCAGAGTTAGCCCGACAATTGGGGATTCTCTACCTTAGGCCTTTTTATCATCTACAAATTACTTAATTTATTCTCGACTTCTAGTGTAGTTTGTTGTTAGTTAGTCGAATCTAATTCATTAATTAATATCCACAAAATTTATGTATATTTGTCCCTCTTTGTTCGACTTAGATTATTTAGTAATTGAATCAACTAGAATGCTTCATAACTCCCTGTGGGATTCGAACCCAACTCATAATTGGATAAATTATATTGCATATGACCGTAGCATATCTCTTATCGAGGTGTGTTTTGGACATCATTAGGCTCCTAACCATAAGACCAACGGGCCTTGAAAAGATTTTCTAAACAATTGCCCTCCCCTAAAGCAGTATCGAACTGCTTTCGTGCGCAATGCCTGAGATGCCTTGGGATATTTAGGTAGCTTTTAGTGCCCAAGATAGTCAATGATCTCATTTCTCCAGTACTAGACCAAATATGTCGCGTTTACTTCATAATAGCCGTCTACGTCCAATACCGAATGCATAAGATGTACGATCGTACCGGAGTTCGACCCCTTCATTTCTGTTGATAAGCCCAGATTTGCTAATGCATCTGCTTCCGCGTTTTCTTCCCTCAGGATATGGGTAATTGACCATTCCCTGAACCGTGCGAGCAGAGCCTGGCCTTTCACTACATATTGTTGCATGCGTTCCTCTTTGGCTTTAAAGATCCCGTAGACCTGATTTACTACCAATTGGGAATCATATTTGATTTTTATGACCTGGAGTCCAGTCCCCGGGCCAGCTCGAGTTCTGCAATCAAAGCCTCATACTCGACTTCATTGTTAGTCAGAGGAACAATTCTTATGGCCTGCCTTAGGGTTTCTTCCGAAGGCGTGATTAGTACTACATCGAGCCCGGACCATTTCATATTGGAAGCTCCGTCCATGAACAAGGTCTAAACTCCTGACATCGATTCCGACACCATCACTGCTTCTTTGGTACCCAAAGGCAGCAGTCCCAGACTGAAATCGGCCACAAAGTCAGCAAAAACATATGACTTAATCGCAGTTCTAGGTTTATACCCTATGTCAAATTCACTCATTTCGATTGCCCACTTGGCTAGTTGACCTGATAGTTCAGGTTCGCGAAGGATATTTTGCAGGGGAAAGATTGTCACCACGGCTATCAAATGACATTAGAAATAAGGCCTAAGCTTCCGAGCGGCAACCACAAGAGCTAAGGTCAATTTTTCTAGATGAGGGTAGCGAGTTTTCGCTCCCGTTAAAATTTTACTAACATAATAAATAGGAGATTGCGTATCTTCATCTTCATGGACTAAAATGGCACTTATCGCTAGCTCTGAGACCGCTAAGTAAATAAACATCTGTTTGCCTTCTTCCGATTTCAAAAATAATGGAGGGCTCGACAAATACCTTTTCAAATCCTTTAGAGCATGCTGGCATTCCAGAGTCCATTCAAAGTTATTCTTATTTTTGAGAAGTGAAAAGAAGTGATGACATTTTTTCAAAGACTAGGAAATGAATCTGCTTAAAGCGACCAGTCTTCCTGTCAGCCTTTGAACCTCTTTCACATTTGATAGCTGGTCATGGATCTCCTCGATAGCTTTAATTTTATCGGGATTAACTTCGATCCCCCTGTGCGACACCAGAAATCCTAAGAATTTACTAGAGCTGACTCCGAATGCATACTTTTTAGGGTTAAGTTTCATGTTGTGCTTCCTTAGGATGTCAAAGGTTTTTTGCAGATGTTTAAGATGATCACCTGCGTTCAAAGACTTAACCAACATATCATCTATGTAAACGTCCATAGTTTTCCTATTTTTTTCTCAAACATTTTGTTTACAAGCCTAAGATAAGTTGCTCCGGCGTTCTTAAGCCCGAAAGACATCACATTATAACAATATGTGCCAAAGTTCATTATGAACAAAGTTTTTTCCTGATCCTCCAGGTTCATCTTGATATGGTTGTACCCGGAATAAGCATAGAGGAAACTCATCAACTCGTGCTCGGCCGTCGCATCAATCATTTGATCAATATTTGGCAGTGGGAATAAATCTTTTGGGCACGCCTTATTCATATCCTTATAATCTACGCACATGCGAATTTGTTATTCTTTTTTGGTACTACTACTAAGTTAGCTAGCCAGTCAGGATACTTTACCTCCCGGATTGAACCGATATCAAGCAATCAAGTTACCTCTTCTTTGAAAAATTTATTTCTAACCTCGGCAATAGAGTGTTTCTTCTGCCTTACCGGAGGGATGTTTGGATAAAAGCTTAACTTGTGCACAACCACTTCTGGCGGGATACCTATTATATCTGTATGCGACCATGCAAAACAGTCAACGTTAAATTTAAGAAATTCAATAAATCCTGACCCGAGCTTGGGGTTTAGCCCTGTCCCCAAGTGGAACTTCCTCTCCAAGAATTTCTCAAACAATGCGACTTGCTCAAGTTCTTCCGCTGTGGATTTGGTTGCGTCCGTTTCTTCTGGTACCTGGAAATATCTTGGTATCGGATAGGATTCCGATGACTCCTCCCCCTGTTGTCTTCGTACGGCTCGGGAGAAGGCATCGGTTCCTGTAATTGCTATGTTGCATGCTCCATCTATTTGCTACTGGAAACTGAGATCACGTTCATCTCCCTTGCTGCTGGTTGATCTTCTCTTACTTGTTTAATTCCCTCCGGAGTTGGGAATTCAGAAGTTGATGGTATGGTGATGACAAAACCTTCATATCGTGAAACCATGGTCTTCCAAGAATGATATTGTAACCCATATCACCGTCTACTACTTTGAAAATGGCCGTCTTCATTACCTCTTTGGCATTCGTGGGTAGCAGTATTTCCACTCGGGTTGTTACGCTTGCCAAATTGAATCCGGCGAGGAGCTTTGTGGACGGAATAATGCTTCCGGTTAGCTTGTCTTATTCTAGCACTCTCTATTATATAATGTTGGCTGAACTCCCTGGGTCCACCAAAACACGTTTAATATTAAAATCTAAGATATTAAGAGAGATTACCAAGGCATCATTGTTTGGCAATAGGAGTCCATCTGCGTCCTCCTCCGTGAAGGTGATGTCGTCCTCAACGACTTCCTGGACTCTCTTGCTATGGGTTAACGATACTTTTGTCTTTTTTGCTGCCGAGAAAGTTACACCATTAATCTCGTTCCCCCAGAAAATCATGTTGATCGTCAGACAAGGGGGATCTTCTCCTACTTTCGAGGGTTCCGCATTATCCCGGTTACGACCATAGTTGTTTTTGCCCCGATTGCTTAATAACTCTCTGATATGCCTATTTTCCAGCAATGTTGCCAACTCCTCGCGTATATGTCGGCAGTCCCCAGTCCGGTGGCCATTGGTCCCATGGTATTCACACCATAAATTAGGATCCCTCTAACAGGGATCAGATCTCATTGGCCTCGGGAACCGTACTTTCTTAATATTCCTCACAACCGACAGTAGTTCCACCACACTGACGTTGAAGTTGTATTCAGATAACTTAGGGTAGGCGGAGTCTGAGGAGCTCGATACCTCTTTGTCCTACAATGATATGTTATTCCGGGCGCGATCATCTCTCATATCGGTAGCAAACCTATCCGCTGACGGAAAACCTCTGCCGCATCCTTCGGCCCTTTCGTAGGGAAAAAACCAATCTTTAGAAGACCGTTGATCTGCGTGGAAATCATCCTTCAATTGTGCCTTATTCTTCTCCCGGTCCCGACCCTTGGTTGATGTTGGGAAACCGAGCTTGGCGTCCTTAATTCTTATCTTCGACTCGCAATGGTTGTGTATATTTTCCCACGTTATTTCTTGAAACTCGAGCAAACTTTATTTTGGTTTCCAGGAAGCGTCAGAACTCCTCGAATTCAAACCTTTAGTGAATGCCTCAGCTGTCCATTCGTCCGGCACGGCCGGTAGCAACATCCTTTCCTTCTGAAATCTGGTCACAAACTCCTGCAATAATTCAGACTCTCCTTGTGCAATTCTGAATATGTCGGCCTTTCGGGCCTGTACCTTCCTGACCCCGGCATGTGCCTTGATAAAAGTGTCTGTGAGCATCTCGAAGGAATCTATTAAGTGCTCGGGTAAAAGCAAATACTATGTCATGGACCCTTTCGTGAGGGTCTCTCCAAATTTCTTCATTAAGACTGACTCAATCTCATGCAGAGCTAAGTCGTTTCCTTTCACCGCTATTGTATAGGTGGTGATGTGCTACTAAGGGTCCAAAGTCCCATCATATTTTGGCTTTTCCGACATCTTGAACCGCTTCAGGATCAACTCCAGTGTCGTGCTTGGTTTGAATGATAACTGGGTGTATTTCCTTTAATCTGGTCCTTTCAATACTAGAGGTGCACCCGGGATTTAGTCCATTTGGGCGTTTATTTCTCTCATAAACCGCATGAGTTGTGTTTTAAAGGGATCATTATCATTGTTGTTACCGGATCCGCTACCGTCCCCCCCAACCCTGTTGAAGCCGACCTCACCTCTTGGGGTATTGTTATCAACCCTCTATGTTGATTGGTTTGCGGGAGCACCGGGAGGAACTGGTCATCATCCATTCGCATTGTTGGAAGCACCTGACAATGCCAGGCTCAACTCCGTCATGACCTGATCCTGTCGCGAGAGATGGCCGATAATAGCCTTTTGTTGCTCCCTCAGGATTCTTACTGTTTCCGCGACGTGCTCGTCCTCTGCATCATCGGGAGTTGCCTCCCGAACATGTCGTGGATACTGCCCGCCATAAATCGGCGTGGCCTTATCCCCCTCGTTGTGGGTATCACTGATTGAGTCTTCGTGTTGAGGCTGATTTCCTTAGGCCTCAATGTTGTGTGCGATGTTGACATCGTTATCTGCTATTTTTTAATGTTTTTTTGCTAAGAAACAAAGAATCAAACAGGTTAGTAATAGATGCAAGGATTAACTCAATTACGCAACTGTCTAAGCCCCACGGTGGGCGCCAAACTATTTACCCGTAAAACGGTATAGTTGAATTTATACGTGATTTATAGACAAACGAATCGGTTTGATCCCAAAATGATAAATAAATTAAATAAGAATGCACGACTTATCGTTAAAATTGAGATAAGATAACAGATAGCTTGGTTCCGGGAGCAGAGCTTCCGAAGGCAGTAATAACAATATTAATAAGCAAGAAATAAAATGACATGAGCTTTTGAACAGTATATAACATAAGTTTGTTAGAAAATTTGTGCCCCCCTAATGGTTGTTGAATTCGCCATTTATAGCTGCACCTAGGGAACAGGGTCCTAAGATCAAGCCCCTCTTAAATAACAATTATGGGGGCCATTGAAGAATGTATAACGGCATGCTACGAATGTCATATTCTCTATAATAGACTATATACTTAATGCTATAGAATATTTTCCATTGAATGTTACCGGGTGGCAAACATTTATTTAATTTGTCTTTATGAGTAACATTCCTTTCGGGGACAACCGAGATTACTTCCCCTGGACTTGATTTTCACCTGCCTCGCTTTCCATCTATTTTCGACTCCGCGTGTCGCTTTATTATGCGAGAATTTAATATGAACATATTTTACCCTATACATTAGTCAAACTGATAAAATAGTTATCCCAACTAATTGTACTTCAGAAGTTTGTTATTTCGTATTCATTTACTTGACGTATAAATATGAATGTTCTGCTTATGCACTTCACCTCCTAATTTTCCAACTCATCACTGGCTGAAAAAATTGAACTTTGTCAAATAAATTACCTCGCAAGCCAAAATTTAATTTAATTACTTTAATCATCATGTAATTAACAATTTTTAAACTGAAAATTTTAAATTCTAATGACATGCTTTTCTGTTTCATCAATCCTTCAAAAAATCAAAAGAATTCCATAACAAGCTAATATGCCATGCATATTGAAGACATGGGCGGAGTTAGAGTACATGTTATGGATTTGGCCGAGCGTTGTAATTTTGGTCCAAATTATATTTGTCTTAAGAAATTTATTAAATATGAATAAATTCTTAACTTAGCACCCAATAAATTAAAAAAATTATAACTTTGAACCCAGTAATATCAAACCCTTGCTCCGCCTCTTTCCGAAGACAATGTTTATACTTCGAAGTTAAATGATCATTTTCCACAAGATAAGATTAAGAATTGACAAGCTAGTATATAACATGTACTCCTATATAATAAAATTTTCATATTAAAATCATAATGTAACAAAATTTAGTTAACATCTGATTAGACACTGACGTGTAGTGAGCTACATAATTTAAGAAATTAATGCAGCTGTTTTTGGTCTGCCTTGTATGCTCTTAAATTATTCTCAATTATTGATAACTCTCAACGTGTGCGATAATTAGTTTATTAATTACATTTGGTAAATAAAATCATTTACTTACCACCAAAAAAAAAGAGTAGCAAATTAATAACTCTAGAAAAAAAACTATAACTCTGGAACGACAAAGAAAATCCACTTGAGAAGGAACAAGAAGCTTGTTGAAAAGCGACAGTAAGGATAAGATCACAAAAAATTTGGTTGGAAAAGTGTGAATCACGTCATCGAATTTCTGAATTCCACGTTATTTTGTACAGTTGTTTGTAGTGAAGATGAAGCTAAATTAACAGCTTATAACTTGCATAGACAATGACCCTAAATTAAAAAAATGAGGTTGATATAGGCAGAGGCAAAATCAAAATTTAAATTTTATGGGCTTTGAACTTGCAATCGAATTCATAATTTATTTTAGCTACTAAGTTTTTAATTAAATATTTATATATTTTTAATGAATTTTCTAATATTTATGCAGAATTTAAGCAAAATTGATTAGGTTCGAATCCGTACTTATTATTTTAGCTCCATCCCAGGATATAAGCAGGTCTTTTATAAATAATTGTCACTTTCAGTGTTGAACCAAATTTGGCGACGACGAAATCTGACAACAGAATCAACTACCAAAACATATCACTGTACTCGTCCAAGTAGTAATAGTACGAATTAATTTTTTATTGTAAATCTGGATTTACTGGATATATACTGATGATTATTGGATCGACATTGATTCGATATTGTGATTCATTTAATTCATAGTAATTAGGGTTTGTGAGAGAATAGAGCGTATAATTCTACCCTGTATAATTCTACCCTACGCACGAGCGAAGTTATTTATAATCGCGATTGTTACGTCAACAAGGTCTGTAAAGTTCCAATTTAGGCAGGCTAAATTATTTTTTGCACTACGCACTATAGAAAACATATTACTGTCATCTTATTTGAAAATAACATTTAGTTGGGAACATATCAATACGAATTGGATGATACTAATCGTATATATTAAAATTCCATTTGTTTTGTTATACTCTTCTCTTATGATTTCAATTTCGACGCAAAGAGAAAGCCTTAAATTGTGGTCAACAGTCTAAGTCAACAAAAGCAGGGGCGACTAAACCGCAATACTTATTAAGGTTTTGTATAATTGTCTTTTCAAGAACTTTTTTGACATAACTCCATGTGTTTGCTGCCACTGCTAAAGAACTGTCAAAAAGCGTCCAGAAAAATCAACCGAAATCAGTCGGAATCAAACAAAAATCGATCAATTTCCGATCGTTTTCAATTCGTCGAAAAAATAATGGTCGTTAACGGATATCGACCGCAGACGGTCGATATTTCCGACCGAAGTCGGTCGGTAATTTTCAACGCACTTTGACCAAATATTCTGACACAAAATAAACTTTCCAACTGAATTTGGTCGGTATTTTTAAAAATAATTTTTAATTAATTTTAAAATTAACAACCGACTTCGGCCGGAATTTTAATTATTCATTTTTTTAAAATTGTTCAATTCTGACCGAAATCGGTCGGTATTATTAAAATATAAAAAATTTAAAATAAAAAGTTTCGACTGAAGTCGGTCAGTATTGTTAAAATATTTAATATTTAAAATAAAAAATTCCGACCAAAGTCGGGCGGTAAATTTAAATTTCAGAGAAATCAACTGAACATTTTTCACCGACTTCGGTGGGTAGGCGGTCGGTTTTCTGGGTAAGTTTTTGGCAGAATATAGCTGTTTTATAGTTGCACCACCTTCCAACAACCAATCACCTATAATGACAACATTATATTAATGCCATTCAACCAATAACAACAACAAGAACAACAATCAAAACTATATTAACAAAACATCATCTCCATCTCCACTAAACTATATTAACAAAATATCATACCCAACAACAAAACGTTTCACAAGTTAAAAATTCAAACATCATTCAATGTGTGTTTTGTACTACATCATCTCCATCTCCACTACTAGAAGTTCATCGTCGGCATGGTTCGAAGGATCACGACGAGAAGGAGACACATCTGGGGAAGGCTCACGAGATCGGAGAATAGGAAAAGCACCACTTGCAATAAGATTGGCTAGCTAACCTTGAAGGACATTAAATTGTTGGTCCCTCTTTTCTAGCTGAACTTGAAAGGTATCAAATTGTTTATCTCTCTTTTGTTCTCTAGCCTTTGCCTCTTCAAGCTCTGATGTCAGCTTTGCGATCTTCTTCTCCATAGACGAGAGAGTCGACCTATCAATTGCCTCGCCCTGGGCGGAGGTCCCTATACCTTGCAAACCAGCCCTATAACGCTGAAATGATCTCTCTGGAAGGCCGTATGCTATCCCCTTTTTAGGACCACCGACAACATACAACCATATCTTCTGCGTTTCTTCGTCTGAAAGGGGTGGTCGTTCGCCTTTCTCATTCGACGACAAACTTTGAGTGTACTCCTCTACATTAGTCATATAACGACCCTTTATTTAGAAGATAGAAAATTATTAACTATATAATATTATTGATGGTAGACTATAATATCGTATTTTAGTCTCTTATTGCACTCTAGTTTACTGCACTTTAATTAAGTTTGAGCTTTAATCTCTAGTGTTTTGCACTGATTGTGTGTTTTATGCCATGTAGGAGGATTCCGAGCTATGTAAATATTATGGAATTAATTTGAGTGATTTAGAGCTTTGAAGTCTGAGTAAAAGCCTAAGGGATAAAGCCAGGATCACGTTCGGGGATCGAGAACCACGTCTGGATATCAAAAAGCAAGAAAAATTTTGTACTCTGAGAATTTTCAACACCCACGCCTGTGCAATTTTTACAGAGTAGTTATCCTATTTCGCGCAGGAAAAAGGTGTTTTCGTCTCGGCCCGACCCTATTTGGTATATATACATGGAAAAATATTATTTTTGAGACTTTTGACACATCTAAGACCTAAGGAGTCTAAGGAGGAGGTGGAAGAGCAAAAGCACAAGGAATTCATTCAATCCACACTCAAGACAAGAGTTTGGATCATTTTATATTTTTCTTTACTTTAACCATATTTGTGATGAACTACTCCATACCTATGGAGTAGTTCCCTTTAGGGATTGATGATTTGGTGTATTGATTTTTTGTGTGGATATTAACTCTAGTTTTATGTATTGAATCATTTTGGGTGTTTTAATTGTTGCATCTATATTCATACGTTCATGTAATCGAGAGAGGCATACCTTGTGATATCTTTGCATTATCTTATAGGTTGAATTCATTAATTCTTCTTAGTAATCGAAAAAGGCTAGTTGAATCATTGATTAAACCTAGTTAGTAGGATAATCGAAAGAGGTTTTCCTAAAGACCAATCTACTACGAATTCGTGCATATCTTCACCGAGCTTAATTTGGTTCATATTGTGAGGTTGAGACTTAATCGAGAGAGGAGTTTCTACTAAACGTTTGAACTAATAATTGAGTGAAATCGAGAGACTCACTTGAACATCAGAAGTGAATTAACTAGAGTTAAATCCGCAGATATTTATCTTGCACCTATCTAATCAATCCCTATTTCCCCCCATTGATATCTTCCTTGCTTAGTTTTGTTTCAATTGTCATTTGTTAATTAGCTTTAGATTCTTAGTTAATTTTAGATTTTAATCACATAAGTCTAAACTGTTAATTATCTTGGATAGCAATCTAAGATACAAACTATGATAATACTGTTTAACTCCAATCCCTGTGGATATGGTATTATATTATAATATATTCGACTAGCGAGCATATTTAAGTGTGTGTTTTGCGCTCGTCAAATTTTGGCGCCTTTGCCGTGGATTGGCAATCAATATAGTGTTTGAAATAGTTTGTAGTGCTAAATCAGGAATTTTTTATTTTATTTTATTTTATTTTCGCCTTTTACGGTTGGCGTTCTTTGACTGTGCGCAGGCTACAAGTTAGATGGTGCATGACTCGATCTTCTAGGAAGGAAGTGCTACCATACGAACCCGAAATCAAGAAGGTTGGGTAATCCTCAATATAGAAAAGGTTGGGTAATCCTCAACCAAAGAAACTATGGGGGGAGATGATGATAATGTTGATTTGGCTGCAAGAGAGGCAACCCAGCAAAGAGAAAAAGCTGCAAGGATGCGGAGGAAGCTGCTCTTCAAAATGCACAACTTGTCTATGAAGAAGAGAGGGCTCGACGAATTGCTCAGAATCAACCCATGGGTAATTGACACCGGCCTCACGTAGAACATTGAGTAATGCAGCTGGAGGCCCATTGATGAAGAAGACTCTAGAGGAGATAGTCACAATTCTAGATGAGTTGTTTGAAGATGCAAACCAGTGGCCTTCTGAGAGTGCTGAAAAAAGAAGATAGACAGGTGTTCACCAGGTTGATGCTAATACATCTATGCAGGTACAACTTGATGAAATGGCAAAAGAAATACGGAGGTTGACCTTAGCTTCAATACAAAGTGAACCTCATGCAGCATGTGATATTTATGGAAGAGGACACCCTACTCATGAGTGTCGAGCTTCAATTGAGGAAGTTAATGCTGTTGGGAATTATAATTTTAATGCAATGGGTCAGAAGCACCCCGGGTTTTCATGGAGTTCACCTGAGGGAACTGCAAATGCATGGAAACAAAAAAACTCCAGATTCCAGGTACAAGGAGCCCCAGGCTCCCAAAATCAGCAGAGGCCGCAGTTCCAGCCTCAACATTTCACTCAGCCGGGGCTAGAAGATTTAATGAAGTCTTTCATTGTCAAGACTGACGAGAGATTAGATTCTCATAGTGCAGCTATCAAAGAACTTGGCACAGGGTTGCAAAACTTGAAAAAAACAAGTGGGAAAAATTGCAATTGTATTGTCTGAGAGAATTTCAGGTACTCTACCAGCTGATACTGAGAGGAACCCCAAAGAAATAGTGAATGCGGTGACTTTGATAAGCGGGCAAGTGTTGAAAGATCCCACTCTAGTCCAAAAAGATGTGATACCTGAAAAATAAAGTGGGGAGCAACTGAAAGATGAAGTTGATAAGAAGAAGAAAGGAAAGAAGGGAGTTGAAAAAAGGAGGAGGAAACTGCAAGAAGGAAGGAACATGAAGAGAGCAAGCACATGCTTGCTATACCTTTTCCCCAAAAGATGTATAGAGAAAAGCTGGACAAGTAGTTTGAGAGATTTCTAGATATGCTGAGACAGGTTAATGTAAATTTTTCATTCACAGAAGTTCTCTCACAAATGCCAGATTATGACAAGTTCTTGAAGGAGATCCTTACAAAGAAGAGGAAGATAGAAGAGACCTCGGTGGTGAAGCTCACAGAGCATTGCAACGCAATCTTGCAAAACAAACTCCCACTAAAGTGTGGAGATCCAGGGAGTTTTACTATAGTTTGCTCTTTAGACACTCTTAATATTGATAAGTCTTTTTGTGATTCAGGTGCCTCAATTAATTTAATGCCTTTGTCTATTTACAGGAAGCTAGAGAATGAGATTGGAGATATAAGGTCTGCACCAATATCTTTGTAGCTGGCAGACCAAACAACTATCATACCCGAGGGGATAATGGAAGATGTCTTAGTTCGGGTAGATAAGTTTGTATTTTATGTAGATTTCCTGGTGGTGAAGATGGAAGAGAACAAAGAGGCCCCCCTTATCTTAGGAACACCATTATTAGCAACGGGTAGAGCAATATTGGATATACATGATAGAAAACTCATGTTTAGAGTGGGTGAAGAGACTGTGACATTCGAGATGAATGCAGAGTTGAGGGGTGATAAAGGAGAAGCCAACTGCAAGTGTTGAGTGGAAAGTGAAGAGTTCGAAGGAGAAGGCTCCAGTGATTGAAAAAGATAAGTGTGGGGTGTACCCCAAGAAAGCTGAGAAGAAGCTGTCTGCATGGATGTGAGCACTAGTTCGGGCAAGAAGAATGGAGCCCGACTTTGATTCAGACCCTGACTATAGATTCAGGGAAGTTTCCTCTACCTTAGGCCTTTTAATTGTGTGTCATGGGGACATTCCACAACTTAAAGTGTGGGGTGGGGGATATTTGTATGTTGTATGTATATTAGTTTTAATTTGTTTTGCTTTTTAATAGTTAAAATAAAAAATTTTGAAAAACAAAAAAACATAAAATATTTACCTTTCCTATTTTTCCCGAAGATGGATATAATTCGACGGGTTTCTTGAGGGATTAAAGGCGAAATAAAGACAAAAAGATTTTCTCTTGTAGGTAGTGTATTAATTTCCCTTTGGTTTTTCTTTGTGTCGCGGTTCTTTTCGAAGGTTTTTATTTGATTCGGGTATAGTTAGTTTTTATTTTTGTTAGGATTAGGAAACAATGTGATATGATTTGTATTGAAGGCAATGTCTCTTAACTTTATTATACCGTGAGAATAGTGAGTGCTTTAGTTGTGATGCTTAGGCTCAGTGTTTGACTCTTGCACAAGTGCCCTAAATTGTATGATCTTAACTTTGCTTAACTAGTTTAACTAGAGTGTCTTGATAATCCAATATGGAGTGAGTTATGTTCCATGTGGGCGTGAGATTTTGTGTACTCTGTGCATTACATTTGATGTCTAGAACTTGCCTTGTGTGTTTACAAAGCGAAATAGTAGTTTTATTCAGTCTTGGAAGTGATATAGGCATTTCTTTATTGAGCCAATTATATGCTTTTGCCCTCCTAATTATTATATATCTTAGTTAACCCCGTTGAACTTGTAATCATGTTTCCTTGGTAACCACATTACAAGCCTTACCCATTTACTTAAACATTTTACCTCTCGTGAGCACTTAAAATTGTTATGAACTTTGTAAAAGTTGATGTGTGGGGTAGTTGGTTTGGCTTTTGAGTGGAACTAATGAAATAAGGAGAAAGGTGCATTGTTTTTGAAAAAGTAAGAGCCACTTGAACTGAAAAGAAAAAAAGAAAAAAGTTAATTGTATGATTGTGCAAAATATTCCATGATAATGGTAAATCTTGATGTAAGTGTGCTTAAAGAAGTTGGGAGTTAATGTTATGTAAAGGTGGAGTTATGGTTTGACATAAGTGTGGGGTTTTGGACGGTTAAGTGTATATATTAAAGTGCTTAGGGAAGTGTAGTCACTTTTATATCTAAATGTATCCTACCCGTCCCGTAGCCTACATTACAACTAATTAAAGTCCTACTTGATCCTTGATTGAATGGGCTCGATTAGTTGAGTAGTACACTACGGGAAAGTCTATGGTTCATTTTTTGTAGCATATGAATGTTATTTCTGAGAGTGAGTGAATTCTTTCTATCCGGAGTTCCTAATTATTCTTAATTTCAATGTGTGCAGAACTACTCTCTATTGTTGAGTGAGGTAACTTGATTCATGAAGGAAAGGTAATGCTTGACCTCTATGTTGGAGTAAGTGAGCGGGTTACAAATAATGCATGGTACTTGTGAGTCAATTCTTGAGGCTAGGATGTTACACTATTGTGCTTAATTTATGTTAATTATTCTTGGTATGATGAGTTAGGAGAGTTGTTTGAAAAAGGTTGTGTCTTTATAAAGTGTAGTTTAAATGCTCGAGAATGAGCAATGGTTTAAGTGTGGGGTGTTTATGGTAGGCTATAATCTCGTATTTTAGTCGCTTATCGCACTCTAGTTAACTGCACTTTAATTGAGTTTGAGCTTCAACCGCTAGTGTTTTGCACTGATTATGTGTTTTATGCCTTGTAGGAGGATTCCGAGCTATGTAGATATTATGGAATGAATTTGAGTGATTTGTAGCTTTGAAGTCTGAGTAAAAGCCAAAGGGATAAATCTGGGATCGCGTTTGGGGGTCGAGAACCACGTCTGGATATCAAAAAGCAAGAAAATATCCGTACTTTGAGAATTTTCCACACCCGTGGCGCGTGGGGCACCGCATCTGTGCAAATTTCTTATCCTGTCAAATTACAAGCTCTTTGAAGTTTTCCACTAATGGCCCACATGGCGCGTCACCCCATGCGATGCGCCTGTGGAATATTTACAGAGTAGTTATCCTATTTCGCGCAGGAAAAGGTGTTTTCGTTTGGGCCCGACCCTACTTGGTATAAATACACAGAAAATCGTTAGTTTTGGGACTTTTGACACATCTAAGATCTAAGGAGGCCAAGGAGGAGTGGGGGAGCAAAAGTACAAGGAATCCAACATTCAATCCTCACTCAAGACAAGAGTTTGGATCGTTTTATGTTTTTCTTTACTTTAATCATATTTGTGATGAATTACTCCATATATATGGAGTAGTTCCCTTTAGAGATTGATGGATTTGGTATATTGATATTTGTTTGTGGATATTAACTCTAGTTTTATGTATTGAATCATTTGTGTGTTTTAATTATTGCATCTATATTCACATGTTCATGTAATTGAGAGAGGCATAACTTGTGATATCTTTGCATAATCTTATTGGTTGAATTCATTAATTCTTCTTAGTAATCGAAAGGGGCTAGTTGAATCATTTATTAAATCTAGTTAGGAGGATAATCGAAAGAGGTTTTCCTAAAGACCAATCCACTATGAATTCGTGCATATCTTCATCGAGCTTAATTTGGTTCATATTGTGAGGTTGAGACTTAATCGAGAGAGGAGTTTCTACTAAACGTTTGAACTAATAATTGAGTGAATTCGAGAGACTCACTTGAACATTAGAAGTGAATTAACTAGAGTTAAATCCCCAGACATTTATCTTGCATCTATCCAATCAATTCCTATATTTTCTCCCATTAATATCTTCTTTGCTTACTTTTGTTTCGATTGTCATTCGTCAATTAGTTTTAGATTCTTAGTTAATTTTAGTTTTTAATTAGATAAGTCTAAATTGTTGATTATCTTGGATAGCAATCTAAGCTACAAACTACGATAATACTGTTTAATTTTAATCCCTATGGATACGATATTATATTATACTATATTCGACTAGCGAGCATATTTAAATGTGTGTTTTGCGCTCGTCAATTATAAATATTAATTTCAAGTTATAGTAGTTATTAAACTTACATATGTAGTCTCCGCTCGGTCCTCGACCCATCTAGTTGGATCTGTCAGCGCCTTCTTCTTCCGGATGTGAGTCTCCATGAAGAACTCATCATGAGTCATCTTCCTCCCATATTTGTTTCCTACAAATATAATAAAACTGTTAACAAAATAAAAATATATAAATGTAGTTTGATAAAAATAGAATCAATTATTTTAAGAAATTACCAGTAGTCTCCTCGCAGTCCCCATGCTCCTTGCACCCACACAGTGTAAGGAGCCACTCTTCTCAGATGATCAGGCCTTCTTTCCCTATTCACTCCTCTTCTCGAATTTCTCAGTATTCCACTGCCTCAACAGATCCTCCCATATGTGCGGTAGAACCCATGAAGGCTTCTTACTCTTCTTCCGAGTAGAACAGAAGGAATCATATAGTCTCTTACTGAATTTGAACTAAAACTTTGCAAGAATGACATTATTATGACGGTCCTCCCAGGCAATATTAGTCTGCAAATGAAGTGTGTAACGTTAGATGAAATTATTGTTAATATAATTCTTTAATAGATAAGAATTATATTAAAATCGGTTGAAAATTTGCTCCACGAGCTCCAGTGGAAATTCACTCCAAGTCGTATAGGGTGCATAATACAACCGGTCAAGAGTTTTACTGATTATCTTTGTAGTCTGATGACTAGGTATGAACCCGCAACACAACAACTACATTAAATAAACAAGACTGGCTATTATGTTTCAGCAAAAACAAAAAAGTAATAAATAAATCTTACCCATCACAAAGAAGTATCCGAGCAAAGTACATAAAAATTCTGAACGATGTCGGTCAGAAACTAATCAATCTTTGACTAAGACCTGATCACACTTGCATATTATCTGCCAAAATAAGTTTTAATTAAAAAAATTCAAATATACCGACCGAAATCGGTCGAAAATTTAAAATTACTTTTTCCCGCCTAGGGGCAATTAGATTTTTAATATAACAAAAATTATGTATATATAATTTACCGACCGATTTTCGGTCGGTATTATTGTTAGATTATTTGTTATTTACAATATCTACATATATATTTAGCAATACACACATATATAACACACACACACACACACACACACACATATATATATATATATATATATATATATTTGTTTTTTATATTAAAAAACCAAGAGGGGGAGGATGTAATGACCCGGTCGGTTATTTTGAGAGTTGTAGCCCCATTCCCCCATTTACTGCTCATTCTATACTTTATAACTGTATTGTAACTTGCCGGGGGTAGTTAGTTCGAGTCCAGAGATATTTCAAAATGAATTGAGACACTTAGTCTCAAGGTTGAAAACTTAAAGTGAAAAGGTTGACCGGATATTGACTTATGTGTAAACGACCCTGGAATAGTGTTTTGATGATTCCAATAGCTCTGTATATTGATTTTGGACTTAGGAGCATGTCCGGGATTTTATTTGAAATTCCGTAGTTAAATTAGGCTTTAAATGGCTAAAATAGAGGTTTAAGTTTGGAAGTTTGACCGGGGAGTTTACTTTTTGATATCTGGGTCGAATTCCGATTCTGGAAATTTGAATAGGTCCGTTATTTCATTGATGACTTGTGTGCAAAATTTGAGGTCAATCGAACTTGATTTGATAGGTTTCGACATCGAATGTAGAAGTTGAAAATTCTTAAGTTTCATTAAACTTGAATTGGGGTATGATTCGTGGTTTTAGCACTGTTTGATGTGATTTGAGGTTTTGACTAAGTTCGTATGATATTTTAGGACTTGTTGGAGTATTTAGTTGAGGTCCCGAGGGTACTCGGGTGAGTTTCAGAAGATTAACAGATCGATTTTGGACTTGGAAAAATAGCTGAAGAATTTCTGGTGTCCTGCTCTGGTTTCCTTCTTCGCGTTTGCGAGAAAGGTCTCGCGTTCTCGAAGGGTAACTGGGGCATGGGAGAATTTGTTCTCCGCGTTCGCGAAGAAGGGACTGCGTTCGCGAAGGGTGATGGCAGTGTTCATCGTGAAGGCGTTCGCGTTCGCGTTCGCATAGAAGGGCGAGGCCAAGCTGGGGTAATGGGCATTATAGCTCCGCGTTCACGAAGGACAAGTTTGGCAAGGCATCTCGTTCGCGAGGTTGCCTCCACGTTCGCGAAGAAGGAATGCCTGGACAAAGAGTTTAAGTTCTGAAAATTATTTTTACCGATTTAGAGCTCGAAGAGAGGAGATTTTCGGGTGATTTTCAAGGAAAACATCGGGGTAAATGTTCTTAACTCAATTTTGGTTAAAGTACCCGAATCTATGATAGCTTTTAATATTTAATAAGTGGATTAAGTTGGAAAAATTGTGAAAATCCCAAAGTTTAGATTGAAGATTTGAGGGTCGAGTTGATATCAAAATTTAGTGATTTTGGTATGGTTGTACTCGTGGTTGAATGTACATTCATATTTTGTAACTTTTATCGGGTACCGAGACGTGGGCCCCACAGGCAATTTTTGAGTTAAATATTAGATTTTGTTAGAAAATTAGTATTTTCATATGGAATTAATTCCAATAATTTGTATTGACTGAATCAAAATTATTATGACTAGATACGAGGCTTTCGGAGGCCAATTCACGAGACAAAGGCATAACAAAGTAAAGAATTTTACGGTTCAAGGTAAGTGACTTGTTTAACCTTGTGTGGGGGAAATTCCTATAACGACCCAGCCGTTCGTTTTGAGTATTACAACCCTATTTTCCCATTTACTGCTCAATTTATGCTTTACAGTTATTTTATGACTTACCGGGTTAATTGGTTTGGGTTCGGTGAGGTTCTGGAATGAATTGGAACACTTAGTTCCAAGGTCTAAAGCTTAAGTTAAAATAAAGACCAGATGTCGACTTATGGGTAAACGACCCTGCAATGGAGTTTTGATGATTCCAATAGCTCCGTATGGTGATTTTAGACTTAGGAGCATGTCCGAAAATATTTTTGGAAGTAGGTAGTGGAATTTGGCTTGAAATGGAAAAAATTGAATTTTTGAGAAGTTTGACCGGGGAGTTGGCTTTGTGTTATCGGGGTCGGAATCCAGTTCTAAATATTTTCATAGCTCCGTTATGTCATTTTCCGTAAATTGGAAGTTTCAAAGTTCATTAGGCTTGAATCTATGTGTGATTCGTGTTTTAGTATTGTTGGATGTGATTTGAAGACACGACTAAGTTCGTATGATGTTTTAGGATTTGTTGGTATATTTGTTGGATGTTTTAGGATTTGTTTTAAGACGACTAACGGATCAATTTTGGACTTGGCATTTCAGCTGAAGAATACTGGTTTTCTGTCACTGGTTTCCTTCTATGCGATCGCGTGAGAAGGTCCGTGATCGCATAAGCTTGTTGGGCAGAGGTGAGATTGTTCTATGCGATCGCGTAAAGGAAACCGTGATCGTGTATGTTTGGCCAGGCGGTGCTACGCAAATGCGTGGGAAATGCCGCGTTCGCGTAGGGGAAATGAAGCAGAAGTGAAGGTCATGCGTTTGTGCTTCGCGATCGCGTGGACGAGTCCGCGATTGCGTAGGTTTGTGCATCAGTGATCCGCGTTCGCGTGGATTCAACCGCGTTTGCGAAAGCTAAATTTGGGGGCAGTTTCTTTTGTGCTTTGCGATCGCATGAACTAATCCACGATCATATAGGGTCAATTTTTGGTAGTGGAAATGTGTGCTTCGCGATCGCGGGACTTGGGCCGCGATCGCATAGAAGAAATGACTGGGCAGCGAGTTTAAGTTTTGAAAATGGGCTATTTTTACCGATTTGGAGCTCGAGAAGAGGCGATATTTGGGAGAGTTTCAAGGAAAAAAATAGGGTAGGTGTTCTTAACTCAATATTGGTCAAATTAACCTAATACATGGTTGTTTTTAACATTTAATTGGTGAATTAAGTTGAAATATTATCAAAACCCTCTTAGTTTAATTTGAAGACTTGAGGGTCGAGTTGATGTCGGATTTGAGTAAAATTTGTATGGTTAGACTCGTGGTTGAATGGACGTTCATATTTTGTAACTTTTGTCGGGTTCCAAGACGTGCGATTTTTGAGTGTAATTTCGGATTTTGTGGAAAAACAATTAGTATTTTGATATGGAATAAATTCCTATAATTTGTGTTGATTGAATCAAATAAATTGTGACTAGATTCGAGCCGTTCAGAAGTTGATACGCGCAAAATGGAATTTCTGGAGCATTGTTTAGCTTGCTCGACATTGGATTCGACTTGTTTGAGGTGAGTAACTCTTCTAATCTTGGAGCTGAGTGTATGAACCCTGAATATACATGTTATGTGTTTGGTGTTGAGGTGACGCACATGCTAGGTGACAGGCGTGTGGGCGTGCACCGTGTGAACTATGATTCCGTTATTTTTGTAGTACTGTGTAGTTACCTGAATTTGTCTGTAATCATAAAATCTCTTTTTACTAGAGCAATCGAGCTATGATTCATGTTAGAAGCCATATTTAGGCTACATGTTTATTCTGTTGGGACCCACTGAGGTTATTTTTGCTGCTGAGTTATCTCTCTAGAGAGAGATTGGAGAGATTGATGGCTGAGTGAGGCCGAGGGCCTGATTGTGAGGATATTGATACTATGGCACATGAGATATCCGTGCAGCACGTGAGTTGTCCGTGCGGATCCAGATATTGATACTATGGCACGTGAGTTGTCTGTGCAGCACATGAGTTGTCCGTGCAGATTCAGATATTGATACTATGGCACGTGAGTTGTCCATGCAACACGTGAGTTGTCTGTGCGGATCCAGATATTAATATTATCGCACTTGAGCTGTCCGTGCAGCACGTGAGTTGTCCGTGCAGTTTATAGCGCTTGGGCTGAAGGAGCCCCTCCGGAGTCTGCACACACCCCCAGTGAGCGCGGTTGATATTATTGAGGTATGGATCTTCCCTGGACATGGATCTTGTCCGAAGCATTTTATACCTGGAGATGGATCTTCTTCACTGGTTGGATTGGCCCTACTCGGTACTGAGTGACTGATGATCAGTTGATGTGTATATTCCGGGATGGATCTTCCCTAGGCCGGATTGTCCATATACAGTAACGAGTGATTGAGCATGATGAGTGGAATGTGTGAGAAAGCAAGATTGAGTACTCTAAGAGTGTGAGTAAATGAGTTCATCTCCGAGATACATTGCATTGACATGCACACATGACATACATGTATAGAGATGTATTTTTCTCATGGTGTACGGTATCACGTCATTCATGACTTCTCACACATGTTGATATATGGGCATAGTGATGCATTGGTTTTACACTGGCTAGCTGAAAAGAAAATGAAACATCTGATTTATTATTGAAAGGATTTTTTGGAAAATTACTGTTTTCAAACTTATTCATATTTTGGTAACTTCGGTAAACGACTTGGGATTTTCACTGATACACTTGAAAGGCAGAACTATTTTCAAAAGTCATGATTTAGCTGAGTATTTATTCTTTGAGTTACTTCTTTCATTACTTGGTTTATGTTGTTATGAATTGTTTTGGTTATTGGAGTTGGACTCTGACCTTGGTACAAGCTCGTCACTACTTTCAACCTAAGGTTAGTTTTATTACTTATTGAGTACATGGGATCGGTTGTACTCATACTACGCTTCTGCACCTTGCATGCAGATGTTGGCTGCTGATGTTGCTGTGCTCATTGGGAGCTGGATCTGAATATGTACCTACATTCCGGTTGTTGCTGCCTCTTGTTCATGGTTGCCTTAGATTCATAAAACTCTATTTATGTACTTTTCTAACAGATGCTGTATTTACTTCATACCAACTTTGTATACTCTATTCTTAGAAGCTCATGATTTGTACTACCAGTCCTTGGGGAATGTATCAGATTCAGATATTTCTTTACTTAATTGCTTTATTAATTGTTATTGGAATTGGTTAGTGGTTAACTGGCTTACCTAGCGGGTTGGGTTAGGTGCCATCATGACTAGGTGGTTTTTGGGTCGTGACAAGGTATTATCAGAGCTCTAGGTTCTACAAGTCATGAGCAAGTGTCTAGTAGAATCTTGCGGTTCGGTATGATAACGTCCAAACTTATCTTCGAGAGGCTACAAGACATTTAGGATTATTTCCATATTTCTTTCCTTATGGTGCGAACTTGATTCTGCTTGAAACATAACTCTTTGAATTCCTTCCACGCATTCGTGTGCGCATGTGAGCGCTCGGTATCAGCCGTGTATCGCCGGATTGTGATTTCAGGGATGACGTGCGATATGTGTATTTTGTGTTTTTATGATGGGCTAGTCTGGAGGACTTGAGGCCAGGTTTGGACCGTAGCTTAGGCTCGGTAGATTCAGTTGTAACTTGTACAATTGGAATCACATGTCTGGTTAATGAGTTTGGACTCGGATAGACTAAGTGATTGCATAGTAATTGTGACTGCGAAAGGGTACAACAAGATACCAATTTGAGGCTAAGCAAGTGGATTATCCCTTGCGTAGTAATCTACGTAGGTGTGTTCCTTATAATATGAGTGGAGAGTTTCTTTTCTGCCAGCGGGGCGTATGTGCGGAGGTTTGAATTTTAAGCTGGTTGACAAAGTTGACTTGACTGTCAAGAGAATAAATGCAAACTTAGTGGATGATTGAGGCATTTTATGGTTGGCATTGTATGAGCTTGAGAAGGATTTTCGTTGGACTGACTATAGTATTATGGTAGTAATAAAGTATGGGTATTGTGAGTTATGATGTGTTTTAATCTATGGCTTTGAGCCAAGTGGGGGAGCCTGCTATTGACAATTCAATTGATGGTTATATGTTAAATTCTAGATTGGTCTGAGGCATACTTGTGAATTAGTTATGACTTGCAGAGGTTGAGATCGAGGATGACTCGAGTACTGAAATTTCTAAATACGGAATATATTGCGCTTTATGGGTATATGAAAATCACGAGGTGAGTGAGTTGTTATTTGTGAATAGTGTAGTGCGCACAGAGTTTGATTTTGATCAGTGGTGTTAAGGCAGGATTACCTCTTTGAGTGTTGCTGTGCTAATGGGGCACGTGTCTTTCACCCTATTTGGGCGGTGTAATTTAGATTTGAGCAAAGTGAGTGACTCTCAAGAAGGTTCTAATGAATTCAAAAAAATGTATAAGTGGCAAATGAAAATTTTTCGGATTGGTATATCGCTAGAATCAGATAGTTACATTGGATGGTGTTGGGACTTGCAGTAATTCTATATGACTATGGATTCTATATTTTAGTATAAGAAAGGGGAAGATGAACAATGTTAAATTCACATAAGGTATTTTTAGAGTGGGTGTTTCGGTTGTGGTATTTATAGGGGTAATTATGATCTGGTGAGACTCTACAGATGTTTTGGTGGCAATATTCTTGGGTTTTGGTGACCTATGTGGTTTGGTTGAGTTATAGGAATTTAGTTCTAATAGCTTGGTTATGTGCAGATGGATTTCAAAGTGTTCTTGATGGTTTCTACCATGGTTTGAACCGGATATTTTCTACTGGCGTGGGAAACAGGTTGTGTATTGTGATTTCCTCCTGGAAGGAAGCAAGAGGAAGGTTTCTAACTAACTAGGTATATATTTTGCTTGTGACTCAGCGTGTTAATGAGGTTCTCATGTTTTCATTAGATGGCCTAATAAAGGCTGTGCGTAGAGTGAGATTGTGATTTGTATGTGTAAGTATACGATTCAGTTTCAAAAGAAAGGTCATGAGTTTATGGAGCACAGCCGATTTCAGATATTGGCACTAGTGGTATTATCTGAGAAGAGTGTACATTCATAAGGACACACTGTGTTTTGACTTACGGATGTTTCGTTGGTATTGCGGTATTCGTTTGGTTAATTGACTGCTGATATTCAGATTTTTGCTATGTGGCACGGGATATATAGAAGTATTCCTCATGGGATGATCGTGCACAAAAGATGTGTTAGTCATTCTAGTGATGGAGTTGGGATCAATTACGGTGATTTATGTGCTCGACGAATTTGGAGACTGGGAGCTCTCATAAGCATATTGTTTCGGGTTGCGGCCTGTTTGAAGTGAGTATTTTATTTAAACTCAGTGGAGGCTCTAGTTGCATTAATTATTTATGATAGATACGCGCTATAAGAGTGTATATATGTGAGGTTTGAGCCAATGTACGGGCATCATGGCAAGTATTTATACTCGAAAGAATGCTTAGGCTATGATATGCCTAGAGTTGATTGTTAAGCGTAAAGTTATAATATTTCTCATGTTCTTACCTTTGTTGAGAACTATCTGGGCTACACTTGAGGTTACAAAGAGGCTAATTCCCTGAATAAACGGGGTAATCACTATTTCTACGTTAAATTACCGATTTGAAGTATGATAGCAGACTTTGCACATGCTTACACTATGGCGTGCTATTTATACCAGTCCAGGAGCATGAGAATCTTATTTCATTATCATATACAAGTGTACTTGTTTAATTAATCCTACATGATATGCTGGATTAGAGGCCTGTGACCATGCCGGGCGATTCATATTATTGGCACGTGAGCTGTCCGTGCCATGTGTGGGAATTTTATTTCTATGATAATTTATCCGATTCATTAATTTCCTTTCTCTACAATTGTGCACATGCGCCTACGGTTATCCTCTTCATGAAATTTGAGGAGTTGGTTGTAACATTGTGGTTGTGGTGGTGCTTGTTGAACTTGCAATATGGTTCTCTTCCTTGAGACATCTCCCATATTTGGGTACACTAATTGCGCATATGTGACTGGAGTTATATTGATGTGGTGTGTCAGTGGGATAGTTGCATTTAATAATGTAAGGTCATTGGACCTAAAATGGGTACTATCATGTTTGATTACAGTATATTCGGAAGGATAATATTGAAAGTCGATTTAGCAAGTGATTATGGTTCTGGTTGGGGCGAGAGAGCTCCATGACTTGTTGATCTGATAAGGGGTTACGAGATTCTGTGTGTTTCTTTTATTATCAACAATGTACAAAGGTGTTGGGATGAGGTTTTGTTCGATATGTGGTTTAATGCTAGTACTTGGTTGGTTTAGAGTAGTTACTGTGATCAGGAATGGTGCTACGAGAGGGGGAGTTGTGTAATATGCTGGGTGATTATATCTATGATTATAGTTATAGCTCGATGCAGCTTGTTTAGACTCATACAGTGTGTAAATGTAAGATTCGTATCTTGAAAAGAAATCCTGAAGGTTGGGAATTGAATTCCAAGGTTTTTGGGCTAAGGTTAAATTAATGATTTTCAGTTGTATTGTGTTGTCAGGCCTATGTGGAAAAGGGTGACGTGGGATCACCCCCGGAAACGTGCGTAGTAAGATGAAATAGTGATTTGATGGCTTGGAAACAACTCTTGACACGTTCGTGGACTAACGTATGTTTAAGTGGGGGAGAATGTAACGACCCAGTCGGTCGTTTTGAGTATTATAGCCCCATTTATCCATTTACTGCTCAATTTATGCTTTACAGTTATTTTATGACTTACTGGGTTAATTGGTTCGAGTCCGGTGAGGTTCTGGAATGAATTGGAACACTTAGTTCCAAGGTTTAAAGCTTAAGTTAAAATAGTGATCGGATGCCGACTTATGTGTAAACGACCCCGGAATGGAGTTTTGATGATTCCAATAGCTCGGTATGGTGATTTTGGACTTAGGAGCGTGTCCGAAATTTTTTTGGAAGTCCGTAATGGAATTTGGCTTGAAATGGCAAAAATTGAATTTTTGAGAAGTTTGACCGAGGAGTTGACTTTTTGTTATCGGGGTCAGAATCCAGTTCTGAAAATTTTTATAGCTCCGTTAGGTCATTTATGACTTGTATGCAAAATTTGAGGTCAATCAGACGTGATTTGATAGGTTCCGGCGTCGTTTGTAGAAATTGGAAGTTTCAAAGTTCATTAGGCTTGAATCTATGTGTGATTCGTGTTTTAGTGTTGTTGGACGTGATTTGAAGACACGACTAAGTTTGTATGATATTTTAGGACTTGTTAGTTTATTTGGTTGAGGTCTCGGGGTCCTCGGGTGAGTTGCAGACGGCTAACAGATCAATTTTGGACTTGGCATTTTAGCTGAAGAATGCTGGTTTTCTGTCACTGGTTTCCTTCTATGCGATCGCATGAGAAGGTCCGCGATCGCATATGCTTGTTGGGCAGAGGTGAGATTGTTCCATGCAATTGCGTGAAGGCAACCATGATCGCATAGGTTTGGCCAAGCTGTGCTACGCGAACGGGCGGGAAATGCTGCGTTCGCGTAGAGGAAATGGAGCAGAAGTGGAGGTCACGCGTTTGTGCTTCGCGATCGTGCGGACGAGTCCACGACCGCGTAGGTTTGTGCATCAGTGATCCGCGTTCGCGTGGATTCAACCGCGTTCGCAAAGGCCAAATTTGGGGGCAGTTTCTTTTGTGCTTCGCGATCACGTGAACTAATCCGCGATCGCATAGGGTCAATTTTTGGCAGTGGAAATGTGTGCTTCGCGATCGCGGGACTTGGGCCGCGATCGCATAGAAGAAATGACTGGGCAGAGAGTTTAAGTTCTGAAAATGGGCCATTTTTACCGATTTGGAGCTTGAGAAGAGGCGATATTTGGGAGAGTTTCAAGGAAAATAATAGGGTAAGTGTTCTTAACTCAATATTGGTCAAATTACCCTAATACATGGTTGTTTTTAACATTTAATTGGTGAATTAAGTTGAAAAATTGTGAAAACCCTCTTGGTTTAATTTGAAGATTTAAGGGTCGAGTTGATGTCGGATTTGAGTAAAATTTATATGGTTGGACTCATGATTGAATGAACGTTCATATTTTGTAATTTTTGTCGAGTTCTGAGATGTGGGCCCCACGAGCGAATTTTGAGTGTAATTTCGGATTTTGTGGAAAAACAATTAGTATTTTGATATGGAATAAATTCCTATAATTTGTGTTGATTGAATCAAATTAATTGTGACTAGATTCGAGCTGTTCAGAAGTTGATATGCGCAAAATGGAATTTCTGGAGCATTGTTTAGCTTGCTCGACATTGGATTCGGCTTGTTCGAGGTAAGTAACTCTTCTAATCTTGGAGCTGAGGGTATGAACCCTGAATATACGTGTTTTGTGTTTGGTGTTGAGGTGACGCACATGCTAGGTGATAGGCATGTGGGCTTGCACCGTGTGAACTATGATTCTGTTATTTCTGTAGTACTGTGTAGTTACCTGAACTTGTCTGTAATCATTAAATCTCTACATACTAGAGTTATCGAGCTATGATTCATGTTAGAAGCCATGTTTAGGCTACATGTTTATTCTGTTGGGACCCACTGAGGTCATTTTTGCTGTTGAGTTATCTGCTTTTATTGCATTACATACTCAGTCATACGCATTCATATACATATCATATCTCAGTCTCTGTTGCTATTTATTGATACATTATATCATCGTTTTCGGGCTAGTTTCATAAAATTGTGAGCCCGCGAGAGAGAGAGATTGTAGAGATTGATGACTGAGTGAGGCCGATTGTGAGGATATTGATACTTTGGCACGTGAGTTGTCCATGCGGATCTAGATATTGATACTATGGCACGTGAGTTGTCCATGCAGCACATGAGTTGTCTGTGCGGATCTAGATATTAATACTATAGCACTTGAGCTGTCTGTGCAGCACGTGAGTTGTCCGTGCGGTTTATAACGCTTGGGCTGAAGGAGACCTTCCGGAGTCTTCACACGACCCTAGTGAGCGCGGTTGATATTATTGAGGTATGGATCTTTTCCGAAGCATTTTGTACCTGGAGATGGATCTTCTCTATGGGCTGGATTTGCCCTACTCGGTACTGAGTGACTGATGATCAGTTGATGTGTATATTCCGGGATGGATCTTCCCTAGGCCGGATTGTCCATATACAGTAACGAGTGATTGAGCATGATGAGTGGAATGTGTGAGAAAGCAAGATTGAGTACTCTGAGAGTGTGAGTAAATGAGTTCATCTCTAAGATACATTGCATTGACATGCACACATGACATACATGCATAGAGATGTATTTTCCTCATGCTGTACGGTATCACGTCATTCATGACTTCTCACACATGTTGATATATGGGCATAGTGATGCATTGGTTTTACACTGGCTTACTGGAAAGAAAATGAAACATCTGATTTATTATTGAAAGAATTTTTTGGAAAATTACTGTTTTCAAACTTATTCATATTTTGGTAACTTCGGTAAACGACTTGGGATTTTCACTGATACACTTGAAAGGCAGAACTATTTTCAAAAGTCATGATTTAGATGAGTATTTATTCTTTGAGTTACTTCTTTCATTACTTGGTTTATGTTCTTATGAATTGTTGTTGGTTATTAGAGTTGGACTCTGACCTTGGTACAAGCTCGTCACTACTTTCAACCTAAGGTTAGTTTTATTACTTATTGAGTACATGGGATCGGTTGTACTCATACTACACTTCTGCACCTTGCATGCAGATGTTGGCTGCTGATGTTGCTGTGCTCATTGGGAGCTAGATCTCAAGATGTACCTGCGTTTCGGTTGTTGCTGCCTCTTGTTCATGGTTGCCTTAGATTCATAAAACTCTGTTTATGTACTTTTCAAACAGATGATGTATTTACTTTATACCAGCTTTGTATACTCTATTCTTAGAAGCTCATGATTTGTACTACCAGTCCTTGGGGATTGTATCAGATTCAGATATTTCTTTACTTAATTGCTTTATTAATTGTTATTGGAATTGGTTAGTGATTAAATGGCTTACCTAGCGGGTTGGGTTAGGTGCCATCATGACTAGGTGAATTTTGGGTCGTCACACTTCCCCTTATGATTGGTATTTATATGATAATTGTGATTGAACGTCGTGTACGCAAGGTGACGAGCGTGTACACGGTCTAAATGTGGAAAACTATGGATTAAATTTGTGTAGATATCTGTTAAACATTAATTAAATTATTTTATCCGGTTATATTTATCATCATTGATCTATTTTTTTATATTTTAAATTTGCGTCACATTTTCCTGCAATTTGCTTTACGTGTTTAGTTGAAACTTTGTTTCTTTAATTTTGTGCTCATTATTTGAAAGTTGAATTTCTTAATTGAATATTATTAATATGAAGTATTTAACGTTTAAAATTTGGTATTGAGGCAAGGTGTTAAATTTGTGAAATATTATTTTTATTGAGTTATTCACTTCCGAATATTTTGTGAGATTTTGTATTCGTTGTGATTGAGCCGTGAGCTCCTTATTGTGGAAATAATATTATTGATTTATTTTGGCAAGTTGAAATATTTGGGTACTTGAGGTGCAAATTGTGATATTGATACACATGCGGTGGTATAAGGTCTGGGTGTTGAAACGCATGCGGTGAGATAAGGGTGGCTTTATACGCGTGGCTAGTAGGGAAACTACTAGAAGTCTTGCCGTGTGATAAAGGTGGCTAAAATGCGGAATGCTATTTCGGAAAAAATGTTTTCTTTAAAATTAAATGTGAAGGCTCCCGCGGTGATCTAAGAAAATAAGATATTGTGAATTTATTAATGATTTGAGACTACGAGGCAGTACCTCGGGAGTGACCTTACTGATGTTTCTTTATGGCTGCATTTGCCTTTGGTTATTTTTGTGTTTTCCTTAAAGTTGAAAAATAATATTTTCCTTCTGCGAGGTATTATTTGCCCTTACTCTGGGTAGTTAAATTGTGACATACCCCCCTTACATGGTTCATTTCCATTGTCATTATTATTAGTATATTGTTAAACTTTTCGCCCTGTGTTTTATTATTCCAGTAGGGCCTGAACTGACCTCGTCACTACTCTACCGAGGTTAGGCTTGGCACTTACTGGGTACCACCGTGGTGTACTTATACTACGCTTCAGTACATCTTTTTGTGCAGATCCAGGTAATTCATTTCAGACTAGGCATCAGTGAACGACCCGTACGCGGAGACTTCAAGGTATATCTGCCAGCGTCTGCAGATCTCGGATTCCCGTTCTATCCTTATTATGTTGTTTTTCCTTATTCTCTTTAGACTTTGATGTATAGAGACACTTAGAATAAATTCTTAGAAGTTTGTGACTTATTTTTACCGGGTTTTGAGAGTCGTAACTATTTGAATTGCAGTGTGATTTATTTTGTATGTTGAGATTTGAGTTTCAGTTTTCTATTCTGCATAATTGATAGGCTTACCTAGTCTTAGAGACTAGGTGTCATCACGACATCCTACGGAGGGAAATTGGGATCGTGACAAGTTGGTATCAAAGCTCTAGGTTCATAGGAGTTATGAGTGATAAGCAGGTTTAGTAGAGTCTCGCGGCTCGGTAAAGAGACGTCTGTACTTATCTTCGGGAGGCTATGGAACTGTTAGGAAAATATTCATTTCTTTGATTCTTTATCGTGCGCATTTGTTGACTTCAAAATTCTAAACCATTGTCTTTCTATTCTCTCACAAATGGTGAGGACACGCACAACTAGATCCGATGATCAAACACCCGCGCCCCCTATTGGAGCCTCAAGAGGCCGGGGCCGGGGCAGAGGCCGAGGAAGACCACGTGGTGCAGCCAGAGCACCTGCACGAGCTGCTGTAGAGGAACCACTAGTAGCTCTAGTTGGAGAGCAGGAATGTGAGATGCCTGTTACTACCCCTGCACTTCAGGAGACTCTTGCTCAATTTTTGAGCATGTTTGGCACTCTAGCTCAGGCAGGATTGATTCCACTTGCTCCTGCCACATCCCAGGCCGGGGGAGGAGCACAGACTCCCGCCACCCGTACCCCAGAGCCACGAGCCCAAGTTGACCATGCTCCAGAGGTTATACCAGTGCATCCAGTTGTCCCAGTTCGGCCCGAGGTTAGGGCAACAGTTTTGGAAGGGGAGCAACTCAGGATCGAGAGGTACAAAAAGTACCACCCTCCCACTTTCAGCGGTTTGGCTTCAGAGGACGCTTATGGTTTTCTTGAGGAATGTCACCGTATCCTCCGTACTATGGGTATTGTAGATTCTAGCGGGGTTTCTTTCACAACATTCCAGCTTAGAGGAGCGGCCTACCAATGTTGGTGAGCATACGAGTTTTTAGATATGTTTTTGAGCGAGTATATTCCTCAGAGTTTCAGAAAAGCATGGCGCACGGAGTTTGAGTAGTTGCGCCAGGGTTCTATGACCGTGTCAGAGTATGCTGTCAGATTAAGTGATTTGGATAGGCATGCACCAGCCTTGGTTGCTACTGTCCGAGAGTAGGTTTGTCAATTTATTGAGGGGCTCCATCCTAGTATCAGATTCAGTATGGCCGGAGAGCTGGAGATGGACATCGCATACAAGCAGGTGGTGTCAATTCCTAGGAGATTGGAGGGTATGTGGATCCAAGAGAGAGAAGAGAGGGAAGCTAAGAGACCTCGAGATTCTGGCACATATAACAATTCTCGTGCCCCAGCTGCAGCTCGACATGGTAGAGGCTAGTCATGGTAGATGCTATGTGAGCCGTCCTATTCATTCAGCACTTTCAGCTTCCAGCGGTATTCCGGCTACTCCCAGACCTCAGGTTCCATATTATGCACCGCCAGTGTCTACTGTACCTCATGTACGAGGTGCTTTCTACGATCAGTCCAGCCGATCAGGCCCGAGCCAATCCCAGCAGCCACGTCCTCCGAGGGCTTGTTTTGAGTGTGGTGACACTCATCATATCATGAGGGATTGCCCCAGACTTAATAGGGGTGCACCTCCACAAATTTCTCAGGCCCCACCCATTCCACAGGGCCCTCAGGCTTCTCAAGACACGATTACTGCACCAATTTCCACTCCACTTGCACAACCAACTAGAGGTGGAGGTCAGACAAGTAGAGGTCGCCCTAGAGGGGAGTCTAGGCTAGATATTATGCCCTTCCTGCTAGGATGGAGGCAGTTGCATCCGATTCTGTTATCACAGGTATTGTTCTGGTCTGTCTTAGGGATGCATCCGTCTTATTTGATCCAGGCTCCACTTTTTCTTATGTGTCATCTTATTTTGCCCCGTATTTGGGTGTAACCCATGATTCTTTGAGTTCTTTTATTTATATATCTACACCCGTGGGTGATTCTATTATTGTTGACCGCATGTATCGGTTGTGTTTGATTGTTATCATTGGTTTTGAGACCAGAGCTAATTTATTATTGCTCAGTATGGTAGATTTCAATATTATTCTTGGCATGGACTGATTGTCTCCCTATCATGCTATCCTTGATTGTTACACCAAGACAGTGACGTTGGCTATGCCAGGTTTACCGCGGCTAGAGTGGAGAGGTACCTTAGATTATATTCCTAGCAGGGTTGTTTCATTTCTTTAGGTTCAACGAATAGTTGAGAAGGGGTGTGATGTGCATCTGGCCTATGTGAGAGATGTTAGTGTTGATACTCCTACCGTGGAGTCAGTTCCTATTGTAAGGGATTTTCCTGATATATTTCTAGCAGATCTTCTAGGTATTCCACCCGACAGGGATATTGACTTTGGCATTGATTTATTACCGGGCACTCAGCCCATTTCTATTCCACCAAATCATATGGCCCCAACAGAATTGAAAGAAATTAAAAGAGCAGTTACAAGAGCTGCTTGATAAGGGTTTTGTTCGGCCTAATGTATTGCCTTGGGCTCCTGTCTTATTTGTAAAGAAGAAGGATGGTTCTATGCGGATATGTATTGATTATCGTCAGTTGAACAAGGTTACAGTGAAGAACAAGTATCTATGCCATGTATTGATGACCTATTTGATCAGTTTCAAGGTGCCAGAGTGTTCTCTAAGATCGACTTGCATTTAGGCTATCATAAGTTGAAGATTCGGGAACCATATATCCCGAAGACTGCTTTCAGGACTCGGTATGGTCATTACGAGTTCCTTGTGATGTCTTTTGGGCCGACCAACTCTCCAACAACATTTATGCATTTGATGAACAGTGTATTTCAGCCCTATCTTGACTCATTTGTCATTGTATTTATTGACGTCATCATGGTGTACTCCCGGAGTCGGGAGGATCATGAGAAAAACCTAAGGACTGTGCTTCAGACTTTGAGAGAAAAGAAGTTATGAGCAAAATTTTCAAAGTGTGAATTCTGGCTTGAGTCAGTGGGATTTTTGGGTCATATAGTTTCATGCGAGGGTATCAAGGTAGATGCAAAGAAGATTGGGGCAGTGCAGAGTTAGTCCAGACCATCCTAATCTACGAAGACCGAAGTTTCCTTGGTTTGGCAGGGTATTATCGCCGATTTGTTGAGGGTTTCTCTTCTATTGCTGCACCTATGACCAAATTGACCCATAAGGGTGCTCCGTTCAGGTGGACCTAGGAATGTGAGGAGACCTTACAAAAGCTCAAGACAGCTTTGACTACAACCCCAGTATTGGTATTGCCTACAGGTTTAGGGTCTTATACTGTGTATTGTGATTCGTCGCGCATTGGCCTCGGCGTAGTATTGATGCAAGACGGTAGGGTAATTGCTTATGCATCTAGACATTTAAAGGTACATGAGAAGAATTATCCAGTCCACGACCTTGAGTTAGCAGCTATTGTTCGTGTCTTGAAGATTTGGCGGCATTATTTGTACGGTGTCTATTGTGAGGTCTACACCAATCACTGGAGTCTACAACATCTTTTTAAATAGAAGGATCTTAATTTGTGGTAGCGGAGGTGGTTATAGTTGCTTAAGGATTATGATATCACTATTATCTATCATCTCGGGAAGGCCAATGTAGTGGCCGATGCCTTGAGTCGTAAGGCAGAGATTTTGGGCAGCTTAGCATATTTACCGGTAGCGGAGAGGCCATTAGCCTTGGATGTTCAGGCCTTGGCCAACCAGTTTGTTAGATTGGATGTTTCCGAGCTGAGCCGAGTTTTGGCTTGTGTGGTTTCTCGGTCTTCTATTTATGATCGTATGAGAGAGCGTCAGTATGATGACCCCCATCTGCTTGTCCTTAAGGACGTTCAGCACGATGATGCCAAGGAAGTCACTATTGGAGATGAGTGTGTATTACAGATGCAAGATAGGCTATGTGTACCCAATGTAGATGGCTTGCGTGACTTGATTCTCTAGGAGGCTCACAGTTCGCGGTACTCCATTCATCTGGGTGTTGCAAAGATGTATCAGGACTTGAGATAACACTATTGGTGGAGGCGAATGAAGAAAGACATAGTGGAGTATGTAGCTCGGTGCCTAAATTGTCAGGAGATGAAGTATGAGCATCAGCAACCGAGTGGATTGCTTCAGAAGTTAGAGATTCCAGAATGGAAATGGGAGCAGATAACTATGGATTTCGTTGTTGGGCTCCCATGGACTCAGAGGAAGTTCAATGCAGTTTGGGTGATTGTGGATAGATTAACCAAGTCAGCTCATTTCATTCTTGTGGTTACTACTTACTCTTCAGAGCAGCTGGCGCAGGTTTACATTCGTGAGATTATCAAGCTTCATGGCGTACTAGTGTCTATCATCTCTGATCGGTGTACACAGTTTACATCATGGTTCTGGAGAGTCGTACAACGAGAGTTGGGTACTCGTGTAGTGTTGAGAATATCATTTCACCCTCAGACGAATGGACAATCCAAGCGCACTATCCAGATATTGGAGGAGATGCTTCGTGCGTGTGTGATGGATTTTGGGGGTACATGAGATCAGTTCTTGCCACTTGCGGAATTTTCTTACAACAACAGCTAACAATCAAACATTCAGATGGCTTTGTATAAGGCCTTGTATGGTAGGCAGTGCCGATCTCCAGTGGGTTGGTTCGAACCGGGCGAGGCTATACTATTGGGTACAGACCTGGTTCAGGATGCTTTGGAAAAGGTTAAGTTGATTGAAGATCGACTCCGTACAGCATGATCTAGACAGAAGAGTTATGCAGATCGGAAGGTTCGTGATGTTGCATTCATGGTTGGTGAGCGGGTCTTGCTTAGGGTTTTGCCTATGAAGGGTGTTATGAGGTTCAGAAAGAAGGGCAAGTTGAGCCCGAGGTATTTCAAACCTTTTGAGATTCTCGAGAGAGCTGGAGAGGTGACTTACAGACTTGCACTACCACATAGTGTCTCTGTAGTTCATCTAGTGTTCCATGTTTCCATGCGTCGAAAGTATCACAGAAATCCGTCTCATGTGTTAGACTTCAGCTCAGTCCAGTTGGACAAGGATCTATCTTTATCGAGGAACCAGTGGCCATTTTGGACAGACAAGTTAGAAAGCTAAGATCGAAGAGTATTGCTTTAGTAAAAGTATAGTGGAGGGGTCATCTGGTTGAAGAGGTGACTTGGGAGACCGAACATGATATGCATAGCTGATATCCTCATCTTTTTACCACTCCAGGTATAATTCTAAACCCGTTCGAGGATGAACATTTATTTAAGAGGGGGAGGATATAGCGAACCGACCGATTGTTTTGAGAATTATAGCCCCCATTCCCTCATTTACTGCTCATTCTGTACTTTATAGCTATATTGTAACTTACAGGGTAGTCAGTTCGAGTCCGGAGAGATTTCAGAATGAATTGAGACACTTAGTCTCAAGGTTGAAAACTTAAGTTGAAAAGGTTAACTGAATATTGACTTATATGTAAACGACCCCAGAATAGAGTTTTGATGATTCCAATAGCTCCGTATGGTGATTTTGGACTTAGGAGCGTGTTCGGAATTTTATTTAGAAGTCCGTAGTTAAATTAGACTTTAAATGGCTAAAATAAAGGTTTAAGTTTGGAAGTTTGACCGGGGACTTGACTTTTTAATATCGGAATCGGAATCTGATTCTAGAAATTTGAATAGGTCCGTTATGTCATATATGACTTGTGTGCAAAATTTGAGGTCAATCGGACTTGATTTGATAGGTTTCGGCATCGAATGTAGAAGTTGGAAATTCTTAAGTGTCATTAAGCTTGAATTTGGGTATGATTCATGGTTTTAGCGTTGCTTGATGTGATTTGAGGTTTCCTAAGTTCGTATGGTGTTTTAGGACTTTTTGGAGTATTTGGTTGAGGTCCCGGGATACTCGGGTGAGTTTCGGAAGATTAACGGATCGATTTTGGACTTGGAAAAACAACTGAAGAATTTCTGGTGTCCAGCTCCAGTTTCCTTCTTCGGGTTCGTGAAGGGGAACTGTGGCAGGCGAGAATTTGTTCTTCGTGTTTGCGAATAAAGGACCGCGTTCGCAAAGGGTAATGGCAGTGTTCATCGCGAACGCGTGAAGGCGTTCGTGTTCGAGTAGAAGGGCGAGGCGAGGCGAGGCTGGGGTAATGGGCATTAAAGCTTCGCGTTCTCGAAGGAGAGATCGCGTTCACGAAGGAAAAGTTTGGCAAGGCATCGCGTTCACGAGGTTGCCTCCGCGTTCGGGAAGAGTAATTTTGGGCAGCACAATTTTGTGCTTCGCGAACGCGAGGGTCCTGTCGCGTTCGCGAAGAAAGAATGCCTGGACAGAGAGTTTAAGTTCTTCGTCCCATTTTCCATTTTTACCGATTTGGAGCTCGGGGAGAGGCGATTTTCGGGAGATTTTCAAGGAAAATATCGGGGTAAGTGTTCTTAACTCAATTTTTGTTAAAGTACCCGAATCTATAGTAGTGTTTAACATTTAATTGGTGGATTAAGTTGGAAATATTATGAAAATCTCTAAGTTTAGATTGACGATTTGAGGGTCGATTTGATGTCGGAATTTAGTGATTTTGGTATGGTTGTACTCGTGGTTGAATGGACGTTCATATTTTGTAACTTTTGTCGGGTTCCGAAATGTGGGTCCCACGGATGATTTTTGAGTTAAATTTCGGATTTTGTTGGAAAATTAGTATTTTCATATGGAATTAATTCCAATAATTTGTATTGACTGAATCAAAATTATTATGACTAGATACGAGGCTTTCGAAAAATAATTCAAGAGGCAAAGGCATAGCAGAGTAAAGAATTTTACGGTTCAAGGTAAGTAACTTGTCTAAACCTTGTGTGGGAGAAATTTCCCTTAGGATTGGTATTGATATGATAATTATAATGTGTTGAAAGTCGTGTACGCGTGGTAAGGAGCGTGTACACGGGCAAAATGTGAAAAACTCTGGATTAAATTTGTGTAGATCTCTATTACACATTAATTAAATTATTTAATCCGGTTATATTCATCATCATTGATCTATTTTTTTTTATATATTTTAAATTTGCCTGACATTTTCCTGCAAATTGCTTTACGTATTTAGTTGAAACTTTGTTTATTTTATTCTATGCTCATTATTTGAAAGTTGAATTTCTTAATTGAATTATTATTAATATGAAGTATTTGACATTAAAAATTTGGTATTGAGGCAAGGTGTTAAATTTGTAAAATATTATTTTTGTTGAGTTATTCACTTTCGAATATTTTGTGAGATTTTGTATTCATTGTGATTGAGCCGTAAGCTCCTTATTGTGGAAATAATATTGTTGTTGATTTATTTTAGCAATTTAAAATATTTGGGCACTTGAGGTGTAAATTGTGACACATTGTGATGTTGATACACTTGCGGTGGTATAAGGTCTGGGTGTTGAAATGCATACGGTGAGATAAGGGTGCCTTGTTAGGCGTGGCTAGTAGGGGAACTACTAGAAGTCATGCGGTGTGATAAGGGTGGCTAAAATGCGAAATGCTATTTGGGAAAAAATATTTTCTTTAAAATTAAATGTGAAGGCTCCCGCAGTGATATAAGAAAATAAAATATTGTGAATTTATTTATAATTTTGGACTACGAGGTGGTACCTTGGGAGTGCCCTGGTTGATGTTTCGTTATGGCTGCATTTGCCTTTGGTTATTTTTGTGTTTTCCTTGAAGTTGAAAAATTCTGTTTTCCTTCTGCGAGGTATTAATTTTCCTTATTCTGGGTAGTTAAATTTTGACATACCCCCCTTACATGTTTCATTTCCATTGTCATTATTATTAGTATATTATTAAATTTTTCACCATGTCTTTTATTATTCCAGTAGGGCCTGACCTGACCTCGTCACTACTCTACCAAGGTTAGGCTTGACACTTACTGGGTACTACTGTTGTGTACTCATACTACGCTTCTGCACATCCTTTTTGTGCAGATCCATGTAATTCATATCAGACCAGGCATCAGTGAACTACCTGTACGCGGAGACTTCAAGGTATATCTGCCAGCGTCCGAAGACCTCGGAGTCCCATTCTATCCTTATTATGTTGTTTTTCCAATTCTCTTTAGACTCTAATGTATAGAGACACTTAGAATAAATTCTTAGAAGCTTATGACTTATTTCTATCGGGTTTTGGGAGTCGTAACTATTTGAATCGCGGTTTGATTTATTTTATATGTTGAGATTTGAGTTTCAATTTTGTATTGCGCATAATTGATAGGCTTACCTAGTCATAGAGACTAGGTGCCATCACGACATCCTACGGAGAAAAATTGGGGTCGTGACAAGGGCGGATAAAAATAATGACAAAACTTATTTTGGTAGATAATATGCAAGTATGACCAGATCTTGGTCAAAGATTGATCAATTTTTGACCGACATCGGTCAAAATTTTTATGTGTTAGACGTAGCTGCGTTTCTTTGCTGTGAGACCACTATTTTCGACTAATGGTGGTCAGTATCTTTGTTAGAAATATGTTTTTTAAATTTTACGACTAATTTACCTATTTTTCGACCGATTTTGATCGGTAATCTGTGGACGGATTTTGCTAATTTTCTAGTGGTGTGCTTAACTTTCAAATTACAATGACTTTTATTTACATGTTAATTAAGCATTTAATCCTATATGGCACACAACTTTAAAAAGGTACATGAAAGTGCCTTTCCTGGCTTATTTTATTTTCAAGAAACAATAGTATAAATAGTTGATTTAATTTGTATCAAAAGGTAAAACAATGACTTTACTACATAATTTCATTAACTTGTTTATGCTTGAATAGGTAGATGAGTTAGTTTAATGAAGTCAGTATACTTCTGAACCCCAAAAAAAAGAATATTCAAATTATTTTTACAAAAGGTAAGGTGAAAAATATTGGTAACACCAAGGTAATTAAGAGCATAAATTTCATAATTGTCGGAAAAACTGAGTTTTATCTAGAAAGTAATAATAGTGTCACGACCCAAATTCACTAAAGGTCGTGATGACGCCTAAAGCCGCCATCAGGCAAGCCAACAGTGATTTATCAACTTAATTACTCATTTTAGTAGTTTGAAATCAAAATTTTTATTAATTAAATAGTATGAAATAGAATTTACAGGGTGAATGATAATATTTACACGAACTTCAATGATGAACAATTTGCAGGAACCCCCAAAACCTGGTGTCACAAGTGCATGAGTATCAACTAGGAAATATAATAAAGTACAACATTTGTCTGGAATACAAATTAGACAGGAGAATATAAATAACTCTGATGGAGACTCTGCAGGCTGCGGATTGTAATATGAAATGCAGCTCACGGTACAGTCTCGCAATAGCCGCGCTTCTATGCCCAAAAGACCACCAGATATATATGTACCCACACAATAAGTGCAGCAAGTGTAGCCTGAGTACGTAAATCAACGCGTAACCAGTAAGTATCTAGCCTAACCTAAAGAATTAGTGACGAGGGGTCGACATCAACACTTACTAGTGATCCAATAAGACAGATACAGTAGAAGTAAACAGATGTGAGTCAGAGTAAATAAAAGAAATAACAAATATAAATACGTGGTACAATTCTCCTCTCAGCAATAACTCAAGCTCTTAGCTAGTAGTTACCTCCTCAATCGGAGTATATATATAATAGACCTCACCAAATAGGTCGTCACAGTACAAATCAAGTAAACTCGCAGATATGATGGCTTCTTATTAATTATGACGCACGATTTAATAAGAGTATTTTATTGAAATGCTGAGACGTATGACCCGATCCCATCATAATATGTGCATTGCCGAGGGTCGAACGACACGAACCATAGATACATCTATTATATTGCCGAGGCGAATGGCCCGCTCCCACGAGAGTGTGATACAAAATCCTGCCGAGGCGAATGGCCCGATCCCATCATAATGTGCGCACTGCCGAGAGTCGAATGACACGAACCATAAATGTATCTATTATACTGTCGAGGTGAACGACCCGATCCCATTCGAGTAAGAAGCTTTAACGGGTCCTTGACCCCACTCATTAATAGACATGTGAGTTATAAATTTTAGGAAAACCTTTCGATGAAAACGCATAACGCGGGAGAAATTCGTAAGAGGAGTATAATTATTTCACTGCTAATCATGAAGCTCGTCGAATCTCTACAATAGCAAGTCTATCACTCTACACAAGTCTAGTCTCAAGTCGCAACGTAAAATAATAGAATTTAATAGGCAAGAGACAACTCAAATAGTACAGTTATAGCATGGCGGGAACCTAAGTCTACCCGGATATAACATTAATCTAGTTACGTATGGACTCTCGTCATCTCGTGTGCACGTAGCCCCGGCAACAAGTAGCACATAGCCAATACATCACTTAGGGGTAGTTTCTCCCTTACAGAGTTAGACAAGAGACTTACCTCGCTCCGAAGTTTCATAACCGACTCCAACGCCACCCTAACACCTCAAATCGATGACCGTCTCTCCAAAACTAGTCAAAAAATATGCGAATCCATAAATATGTACTCTATTACCCATAATTAATCAATTTATAACAATTCCCCACTCCAGTCGATGAAATCAACCCCCGAGCCCACATGCCCGGATTCCAAATATTATCGAAGATAATCGTTACCCATAACACCACGAACTCTAATATATAATTTATTCATAATTCCATTTCCAAATCCGTAGTCAAAATCCAAAATAACCAAATCTCTAGGTTTCTTAAAAACTCCCACAATTTTTATAATTTTTCATGTTTCAATCCACATGTAGATCATGTATCTAACTCACAACAGTAGAGATCACTTACCTTATGAAGGATGACAAAAATGATACTCCAAAATCGCCCCCAAGGCCGGCTCCAATGAGAGAAAAGAGGTGAAATGAGCCAATACCTGATTTGGCTAACTTATACATTCTGCCCAGGTGACCTTCGCATCTGCGAAGCCAAAGGCCGCTTCTGCGATACCAAGTCCACTTCTGCGAAAAATACTGGAGGCCGCCCCTTCGCACCTGTGGATAAGTTCCCGCTCCTGCGACATCGCAGGTGCGCAAATACCCCTCGCTCCTACGCTCCACTCCGCTTCTGCACTCCAGGAAGCCGCATCTGCGCCATTGCAGATGTGGAAAAAGTCTCGCACCTGCAGCCACTGCCCAGCTCGTCCAGTACCGCTTCTACGATGCAATTCCGCTCCCGCGATCACGCAGGTGCAGAAAACTTCATCGCACCTGCGACCCTAGTCCAATCCGAGCCACCACTCCGCTCCTGCGGTCCTTCTTGCGCAAGTGCGAAAACACCAGCAGTCAAAATTCCCAGCCCTGCCTCAATTTCGAGTTTCAATCCGATTTCAATCCGTTTCAAACCCGAGGCCCCCAGGACCGGGTCCAAACATACCAACACATCCCACAAGATGATACGGACTTGGTCAAAACCTCGAATCACGTCAAATAACATCAAAATTACAAATCGATGGCCAAAACCTTTCTTTCAACTTTCCAACCTTCAAATTTCGCTGATCGCATCCAAATTATACTTAAACATCCCGGAATGACGCCAAACTTTACGTGCAAGTCACAAATTACGATACGAATCTATTCCAAGGCCTGTAACTCCAAACGGACATCGATAACATAAAAATCCACTTCAAACCAAACTTTCCATAATAAGTACCGAATTGCTCCCGGGTGATCTGATACTCAATCCGAACATATGCCCAAGTCTGAAATCATTATACGAACCTATCAGAACCTTCAAATCGCGATTCCGAGGTCGTTTACTCCAAAATCAAACCTTAGCCAATTCATTCAACTTAAAACTTCCGAAATTAAAAAGTTTCTTTCCAAATAAACTGCGAACTTCCCGAAATTCAATTTCGACCACACGTACAAGTCATAATACCTGAGGTGAAACTACTCAAGGCCTCAAACCGCCGAACGACACGTTAGAGTTCAAAATGACCGATCGGGGCGGTACAGATATATAAGCATTTATATATGTGGTCCATTGTAGTGAATGATGATAAACTCTTTTCTCCTTTTAACAGCAAAGTAATATTGCCTAATTGACTTCCTACCTTCTAGGGGCATCATTTTGCTTTACATTATGTATGTAAAACGAATCAATATTGACATGAAGCAAATATTCTCTTTATGCTTAATTGTTTATCATTACACATTTTACTATGATTCGCATGAGGATTTACAATGTCACATCAATCTGTTGGGCTCCGTCTTTCATTATGTGGGTTGTGTTTGTTTGGATCAACTTACAGCTAACGCGAGATATATAGTATCTTTTATTAATATAAATATCGAGTAACGTAACTTTTCCAATCAAGTTGACTTAAATGGATAGAAAGAAATGTCATAACAATTTTTTCTGCCCTGAGATTTAAACCTCCCAAAATTTTTGCCTACATAGTTCCTCGACTGCTAAATAATTAATTTTATATTTATTTATTATTTATTTGGGATGACGATATGTTCCTCTCCTACCATTCTTATAAAATATCCCTTTTTAAGTGTAATTTATTTGTTAACAGGGCCGGCCAGCCCCTAAAACAAGTGAAACAATTGCTTAGGCCCCAAGAATTCAAGGGCCCCAAAATTATAACTTCTCTATATATAGTACATAAATTATAAAATTATTTCTCATTATTGATAAATTTATTTCTTTTGTTTTCATATTAGCTTTTGATTGCTCAATTTCTTCTAATTAATATAACCAAAATAGTTTTCTGTCAATCTTATTTTATATTTTTACTGAATTATTTTTCTCTATTCATTAGTTAGTCACATAACTATATCTAATAATCTAACTTATCATTTATTTTCCTCACATAGATTATAATCCACCCATCCAAATTTATATGAAGGTGTTTGACTGGACATGGAGTTTATGAAATAAAGAAAGACTTTAGAAATTTATGATCTAAAACAAACTATAGAAACTTGTATGGCTAGAAATCATCTCATTAAGGGATAAAAGAAAAAATTAACGTTGAATTATTACCAAATATGGGACTGACTAAAAAGAAGATGTCACATAAATAGGGATAGAGGAAGTATATTTTATGGGTTTTATCATTTCAGTTGTGATGCAATCAACGTTGAATTTGTTAAATTTTTTGTACTTTATAAAATCAAGTTCTCATTTTTTTTCATTTCAGATACTTACTTATCTAATTTTTCAAACTATGATGCTCATTATATATATACCAAAGTGAGAAGGGGATATAAAAAGTGAAAAAAGTGATAGGGTGATAACCTTATGTTGTAAAATCCTACTCGGTACTCTCTCTTGATCTGTAAATTTGTATCGCTAATATTTTATCAAAATTATGAACTGACATTACCCCATTTTATATACTCTTTGTTTTTCTCTGTTTAATCTCTTCTCTCCAACCTTTTAAAAATATAGATCTTTTCTTAACACCTATTTCTTTAACCTCACCCTGACCGCAGTTAAATATGTTTGCCCACTTTAACGCTTTTCTGGCAATATTTTAGGCTCATCTTAACCGGTCTCTCATAGAAATTTATATGTTAATCCATCAGAGTTATTAAGAAGTTGAAAAGATAACCATATACTTAGAGTATGTTTTAGTTATTTACAAACTAGAAACTAAGAAATAAAATATATAAGATATAATATAAAGTTATAAATAAGTCAGGGTAGTAAATAGAAATATAATTTATAGAAATAGTAACTTGCATGTTTACAGGAGATAGATTTTCCTTTCAGTAAACCCGAAAGATTTTACTGGACTTGAAAATAGAAAACTTGCACACTAAAGCATAAAGCTTTATTTATTTTACAGGTTTGAGATAGAAAATACTAAAACATACATAGTAAAAGGGGAATATTTTAAAAAGAGAGTTATGAAGGATGATTTTTCTAGTTTAGGTGAAGGGAATGGTGAAGGGAAGAGTATGTTTGTTTTTCTTCATATGGTAGCTGTAGTTGTTGTGTCTTCTATCTTCATGGAACACTCAATTTATAGGTATTGCGGACTTTACTTCCGGACTTCATTTTGTTTGAAGAATATTTCTTTTTTCTTGTTCACGTGAAGTCTTCAGAGTATGTCTTGTATTATTGTCCTTGATTTACTGTAGGTCTTGCATTACTGTCCTTGATTTATTGTAGAAGATGTCTTTCTATTGTATTGTATCTTTATTGCATTATTGTGTCTGTGCCAGAGTCTTTCTTTTGATTCCTCACTATTTTTATCTTTTTTTTTTGTTTTATTCTTGCTATTATGACAATTGTCTGCTTCTACGTATCAAGATTATGTAAAGCTATTGAATCAAAACTCATTCCTGAATCATCATTTGGGTCTGGAGCATCTTGATAATTTATTCCTAAGTCATCATTTCGGTCTTGAACATCTTGATAATTTAAATTATTATCTTCTATCGAGCTCTGATATATTTTTGGACTAGGATTTCTGATCATATGTTTGTCTTGCTTCTCCTTGTCTTGAAAGAATTTTTCTAATGTTTGTTTAATTATATCTTCTATTTTCTCATTTCTTTTCTTTTTTGAGATTATTCCTTTCTTTTTCAATACTTATGCTTGTACCAATGTTCTAGGTATTCTTCTTTTTGTTTGGCTTAATGAACCTTCATCTTCACTTTTTGGTAAAATGATAGCCATAAACGAATTTGATAAGTCTTTACTGACTACCGTTTGAACCGGACTAGCTGTATCTCTATTCGATACAGTGAATTTTATTGTATTCATTGGAGAATGCATACCCTTCTCATCTATTTTATTTTGATATTGAGATGGAGAACTCAATTGATGTGGACTACACCTTTGCTGAGAGATAAATTGAGTCTGGGACTGCGCTAACTCAAACTTTATTGTTTGGAGTTTATGTTCTAATACTTTCACTTGCTCCACTAGTCTTACATTTTCTTGTACTAAAGATTCGTTCTTTTGGTTGAGTCTCTTGAATGCTTCCGTCATTGATGAACAATGATCACAAAAAATTATCTTGTATGTATTTTTTGAATATTATATTGAGGAAGTTTTTCTGAGTTTTGTCTGAGTGCTGGAGAGATAAAGTAATTTGGTCCTAATATACCCCTTGCATAGTCTAATGCTTGAGTAAAATCATTAAAACCTTTAAAAAAAGGTTTCTCTAAATCTTTTATAGAGTCTAAAACTTCTAACTAAGTCTGAAAAATACCATTTGTCATACCATGTATTACCACATAATATTTAATTTTTTTTCTTGGCTCTTGTGTGTAAAATATTGGCATAAAGCATTTAGAACTGCTATAAAATATATAGTATCTTTTTTATTATATGTTATCCATAAATTATCTATTAGGCATCTTTGTGGCCTATCTATTATACATTCTGCTAAAACTCTAAATGACATATTTGATGGCAGAAAGAATATTAATTATGTTTTCCGAACCATATTCTATCCATACTAGTTTGTTCTACTAATGCTTGTAGCTTAAAATGAAGATTATCTAACATTATCTGAAAATATGTGTCTGAGGGTGAGGCTTTGCCGCCCTTTCCCTTATCTTCAGTCTTTGGGGTTGTTGGTCTCATGCTGTCAATGCAAAACATGTCTATTAGTTAACAGTAATTTTTAACCTACTTAACTGGTCTGCTAAGTTATTATCCTTTCCTTTAATATGTTCAATTGATATAGTATCAACGAAGTTCAACCATCTTCTTCTACTTGTATTCTTTTCATTTATATTTTGGTGGAACTTTACTATAGCTTAACAGTCAGTTCTAATTAATATTTCTGAGTTGTTTAATATATAGAGTCTGAAGTTTTTTTAGTCTATAGATTACAACTAATATTTCTGCATCTATACTGCTCATATTTCCTTTTTCTTTATATTTACCGCTTTGGTAAGCACATATTTTTTCTTCACCTTTATCACTATATTTATTGGGTTTTGCTTTTAGGATTGCTCCTCATCCTTCAAAACTTCAATCTGTTTCTATAATTAAATAATCTGTCTCTTAGGGCATATTTAAGTGAGGAATATTATTTATTTTGTCTTTAATTTTTTGTACTAATTTGAAATCCTTTGTATTAAAATATTTTTGTCCCGTAGAACCTGTCTTAGCATATAAAGGTCCTGCATATTTTATGAAACTTCTTGCGTAATTTACTATTTCTAAAAATCTTTGTAATTCGTTAGTATTGTCTAATTTGTCTGGCATTTCTAAGGCTTTTTTTAGATATATGGGGTTGTAGTTTAATTTTTCCATCCCCTAAAACTACTCCTAGGAAGTTTATATAACTTTTACATAATTTTATTTTCTTTTTGCTAATTATTATTCCGTTATCTACAAATAGTCTGAAAGTTGTTTGTAGATGTCCTAAGTATTCCTTTATATATTTACTGAATATTGATATGTCATCTACATATACTAAAATAAATCTTTTATATTCTCCAAATATACTATCCATTTTTCTTTGAAAAGTAGGTGGAGCTATTTTTAGTCCAAATGGCATTACTAACCATTCGAAATGTCCTTCACGGCAAGTGATTGTTGTCCATTCTATACTTTCTTCATGCATTTTTACTTGCCAATATCCTGATTTACAATCGAATTTGCTAAATATCTTCTTTCCTTGTATTCTATTTATTAACTCTGTTTTATCAGGTAACTTATTACCATTCTTGCCTTTACTCTTATTATTTTACTGTGATTCCTTACCATGAAAGCAACCGATATGTCACGACCCAAAATCCACTAAAGGTCGTGATGGCGCCTAATGCCGCCGTCAGGCAAGCCAATGTTGATTGATCAACTTAATTAATCATTTTAATACTTTCGATATCATAATGTCCATTAATTAAATAGTATAAAATATAATTTACAGGGTAAAATGATAATAATTACGTGAACTACAATAACGAACAACCAGTAGGAGCCCTCAAAACCTGGTGTCACAAGGACATGAGCATTAACTAGGAATTATAATAAAATACAACATTTGTCTGGAATACAAGTTAGACAGGAGAATATAAATAACTCTGATGGAGACTCTGTATGCTGTGGATTGTAACATGGAATGCAACTAACTGTAATGTCCCCACAAATGTCGTGCCTCTGCGCCCAGAGGACCACTATAAATATATATATACCTTCACAATAAGTGCAGCAAGTGTAGCATGAGTACGTAAATCAACGTGTACCCAGTAAGTATCTAGCCTTACCCTAGAGAAGTAGTGACGAGGGATCGACATCGACACTTATTAGTGGTCCAATAAGTCAGGCAGAGTAAGAAGTAAATAAATATGGGGCAGAGTAGATAAACGGTATGAACAAATATTAATACACGGTTCAATCCTCCTCTAAACGGTAAACTCAAGATCTCACTAAGCAATTACCTCCTCAATCGGAGTATATATAACGGACCTCACCATATAGGTCGTCACAGTTCAAATCAGAAAAACTCACAAATACATTGGTTTCTTGTCAAAAATTACGTACGATTTCATAAGAGTATTTCTTGTCAAATGTTACGCACGATTTCATAAGAGTATTTTATAGAAATGTCGAGGCATATGGCCCGATCCCATCATAATATGTGCACTGCTAAGGTTCGAACGACACAAAATATAGATACTTCTATTATATTGCCAAGGCAAATGGCCCGCTCCCATGAGAGTGTGATACAAAATCCTGCCGAGGCGAACGACCTGATCCCATTATAATGTGCGCCCTGCTGAGGGTCAAATGACTCGAACCATAGATGTATCTATTACATTGTCGAGGCGAACTGCCCGATCCTATTAGAATAAAAAGCTCTAACGAGTCCTTGACCCTATTCACGAATAAACGTGCGAGTTATGAAATATAAGGAAAACGTTTTGATGAAAATGCATAGCGCGGGAGAAATTCGTAAGAAGAGTACAATTATTCCGCAACTAATCACGAGGCCCGTAAAATCTCTACAATATCAAGTCTATCACTCTACGCAAGTCTAGTCTCAAGTCGTAATGTAAAATAAAGAAATTTAATAGGCAAGGGACAACTCAAATAGTACAGTTATAGCATAGTGTGAACCTAAGTCTACCCGCACAATAACATGAATTTATCTGCGTACGGACTCCCATCACCTCGTGCGTACGTAGCCCCCGCAATAAGTAGCACATATCAAATACATCACCTAGGGGTAGTTTCTCCCTTGCAGAGTTAGAAAAGAGACTTACCTATCTCCGAAGTTCCATAACCGTATCCAATACCTCTCAAACATCTCAAACCGATGCCCGTCTCTCCAAAACTACTCAAACAAATGTGCAAATCCATAAATATATACCCTATTACCATAATTAATACATTTATATCAATTTTCAACTCCGCTTGAAAAGTCAATAAAGTCAACTTTCGGGTTCACGAGCCCGAATTCCAAAACTTTTTGGAGATAATCATTACCCATAACATTACAAACTCAAATATATAATTTATTCCCAATTCCATGTCCAATTTCGTGGTAAAAAATCCAAAATATCAAATTCTCAGTTTCTTTCAAAATCCCCCAATTCCTACCAATTTCCATGTTAAAATTCCGTATGTGTTCATGAAATATAATCAAAAGTGGTTTAGAAATACTTACCCCCAAGAGGTGGATGAAATAGCTCTCCAAAATCGCCCCAAAGTCGGCTCCAAGAGAGAAAAATGAGATGATTGGCTAGCATATATATTCTGCCCAGTCAATTTCCCGCATCTACGAAACTCCTTGCGCTTCTACGGCTCCACTTTTACGGAAGCTACCTCGCAGATGCAGCTTTCTCCCAAGATGCCAGCTTTTCGCTTCTGTGGCTCTCAATCGCAGATGCGCATCCGCTTCCATGGAAACCACCCGCATATGCGGATTCCATAGCTTGAGTAGCCTTCCGCACCTGCGCGCCCACGACTGCACCTGCGGCTCCGCTGGTGCGCTACAACATCCGCACCTACGATATTCCAGACCTAGACCACTTCTACTTCTGCTCTCCTCCGCCTGCACTTGCGCGCCCGCAGGTGCAGAAAAGTCCTCGCTCCTGTGAATCCAACCAACCTCAAACCCAACCTCTTCTGCAGTTTTGCACCTGCAGTCTCGCACCTGCGGCCCTTTCCATGCAGGTGCGATTGCACCAGATCTCAGCTGCCTTAGCAATTATTCCAAGACCAAACTCGATCTGTTGCCTATTTGATTCGCACCCGAGGCCCCTGGGACCCCGTCCAAGCATACCAACACATCCCAAAACACGATATGGATACAGTCGAAATCTTAAACCATGTGAAACACATCAAAATTACGAATTGATGATCGGAACCTTTCTTTAAGCTCTCAAATATTCAAACTTCTCCGAATGCATTTGAATCACACTTAAACTTTCCGGCATGATGCCAAACTTTACGCACAAGTCATAAATCACAAATGGGTGGTAAACGGTTCAAGTGCTCATGAGAGGTAAACGGTTCAAGTAGATGGTCAATTCAAATAAATGGGTAAGTCTTGTAATGTGGTTGCCAAAGAAACAAGATTACAGGCTCAAAGGGGTTAACTAAGATACGTAACATTAGGTGGGTAAACACATATATCTGGATCAACAAAGAAATTCCTATATCACTTCCAAGACTGAATATACTACTATTTCGCTTTATAAATACACAGGGCAAGTTCTAGACATCAAATGCAAGGCACAAAATAACACAAAAACCTCGCACAAACATGTCACATAACTCATTCAAGATTGGATTATCAAGACATTCTAGTTAAAGAAGTTAAGCAAGTTAAAATCATACAATTTAAGGTACTTGCAAACGAGTCAAAAACTGAGCCTAAGCGTCACAACTAAAGCACTCACTATTCTCAAGGTATAATAAAGTTAAGAGATATTGCCTTCAATTCAAATCACAACACAAGGTTTCCTACTCCTAAAATAAATAAAAAATAACTATACCCGGTTCAAATAAAACCCTTGGAAAAGAACCGCGGCACAAAGAAAAACCAAGGGGCATTATTACACTACCCAACAAAAAAAATCTTTTTGTCTTTTTCTTTCGACTTTAATCCCCCAAGAAACCTGTCGAATGATATCTATCGTCGGAAAAAATCAAAAAATTTTCATATATTTTATGGCTTTTCTTTCCAATTGTTTTTCAATTTTTTATTTCAAACTACTAAAACAAACAAACAAAAACTAAGACTAATATACATACAACATACGAATATTCCCCACCCCACACTCTAAGTTATGGCATGTCCCCATGACACATAATTAAAAAGCATAAAGTAGAGAAAACTTCCCTAGACATCTAGTCGGGGTTTGAGTCGAAGTCGGGATCCATTCCTCGCCTTCGAACTAATGCGCACATCCATGCCGACAACTTCTTCTCACCTATTTTAGGGTACACCCTACACATATCTTTCTCACTCAATGGTGCCTTCTCTTTTGAACTCTACACCCTTCACTCAACACTTGCAGCTGGCTTCTCCCTTTTCACCCCCGTCTCTACATTCATCTCGAATGTCACAGTCTCCTCACCCATTCTAAGCATAAGTTTTCTATCATGTATATCCAATATTTCTCTACCTGTTGCTAAGAATAGTCTTCCTAGGATTAGGGTAATCTCCTTGTTCTCTTCCATCTTCACCACTATGAAATCTATAGGAAATGCGAACTTATCTACCCGAACTAAGACATCTTCCACTATCCCCTTGGGTAATAAAGTTGTTTGGTTGGCCAGCTGCAAGGATATTGATGCCAACCTTATCTCTCCAATCTCATTCTCTAGTTCCCAGTAAATAGACAAAAGCATTAGATTAATTGAGGCACCAGAATCACATAAAGATTTATCAAAGTTAAGAGTGCCTAATGAGCAAGGTATAGTAAAACTTTCTGGATTTTCACACTTTTGTGGGAGTTTGTTTTGCAAGATTGCGCTGCAATTCTCCGTGAGCTTGACCACCAAGGTATCTTCTATCTTCATCTTCTTTGTAAGGATCTCCTTCAAGAATTTGGCATAAGCTGGCATTCGGGAGAGCACCTCTATGAATAACAAATTTACATTGACATATTTCAGCACATCTAGAAATTTCTCAAACTGCTTGTCCTACGTTTCTCTATATAGTTTTTGGGAAAAAGGTAAAGCAGGCATGTGCTCGCTCTCTTCATGTTCCTCCCTTCTTGAAGTTTTCTCCTTCTTTTTTTTTCAGCGCCCTTCTTACTTTTATTCTTCTTATCAACTTCATTTTTAAGTTGCTCCCCATTTTATTAAGTATCACATCTTTTTGGACTGGAGTGGGATCTTTCAACACTTGTCCGCTTCTCAAGGTCACTACATTCACTATTTTTTTGGGGTTTCTTTCAGTATCAGCAGGGAGAGTTCCTGGAATTCTCTTAGTTGCAACTTGTCCCACTTGCTTCTCTTGATTTCGAATTGCTTCCCCATGAGTATCTATCCTCTCATCTGTCTTGATAATGAAGGTTTTTATCATATCTTCTAGACCGGGCTTATTGGATTGTTGAGGCTCAAACTGCTGCCTCTGCTGATTTTGGAAGCCTGGAGCTCCTTGTTCCTGAAATCTGGAGTTGTTTTGTTACCAAGCATTTTCAGTACCCCCAGGTGAACTCCATGAAAAATCGGGGTGCTTCTGACCCATTGCATTAAAGTTATAATTCCCCACAACATTCACTTCCTCGCTTGAGGCTTCACACACATGAGTAGGGTGTCCTCTTCCACAAATATCACATGATGGATGCGACTCACTTTGTGTCGAAGCTAAGGTCAGTTTCCTTATTTCTTTGGTCATGGCATCAAGCTGTACTTGCACAGATGTGTTAGCATCAACTTAGTGTACACCAGTAGATCTTCTTCTTTCAGCACTCTCAGAGGGCCACTGGTTTGCATCTTCAGACAACTCATCTAGAATTGTGACTATCTCCTCTGGAGTCTTCTTCATCAATGGGCATCCGACTGTATTACTCAATGTTCTACGCGAGCCAGTGTCAATTCATCCCAAAAATCCTGGAGTTGCATGCAGACTTCAATTCTGCCATGTTGACACTTTCGAACTAATTCCTTAAACCTCTCCCAAGCTTCATACACAGTTTTCGTATCTTTCTGGCAGAAGTTATGGATTTCTCTTCTAAACTTGACTGTTTTAGCTGAGGAGAAATATTTATCAAGAAATTTTCTGGTCATATCCTCCCATGCTCTAATTGATCCCTGGGGCAAGCTTCAAAACCACTACTTTGCATCATCTTTAAGTTTGAAGGGGAATGCCCTTAAGTAAACTGCATCTTGTAACACATCATTGTATTGAAAGGTGTTCATAATCTCCTCGAAGTCCATTAGATGGTTGTTGAGATCTTTGTTTGCCTTTCCTCTGAAGACACAACAGTTCTGAAGGGTTTAGAGAAACCCTTGCTTTAACTCGAAATTGTTAGCTGCAACTAGAGGTGGTCTAATACTTGATAAGCCTCGGTTGTAGACCGGTATCGCATAATCACCAAGTGGTCTCCCAGCACCGGGAGGTATATTTCTGAACTGGTCTGCACCCAAAGGTTGAATTTGAGAAATTCTCCGAGCCCTCTCCTCTGCATAGACAAGTTGTGCATTTCGAAGAGCTGCTTCCTCAGCATCGCGTGCAACTTTTTTCTCGTTGTTGGGATGCCTCTCTGGTAGTCAAATCAACATTATCATCATCTCCAGCCATAGTTTATTTGGTTGAGGATTGCCAAACCTTTTCTGTATTCTCAGGGAGATTTCTTTCCTTCCTCAGCTGTCGCAGTTGTTTTTCTATCTATGGTTCGTATGGTAGCACTTCCTTCCTAGAAGATTGAGTCATGCACCAATCTAACCTATAACCTGCGCAGAGTTACCAAACGTAAAAAAAAGGGAAAATACAATAAAATAATAAGAAAAATTCCTGAATTAGTATTAAAAATAATTTCAAACACTATTGATTGCCAATCCCCGGCAACGACGCCAAAATTTGATGAGCGCAAAACACACACTATGATATGCTCTCTAGTCGAATATAGTATAATATAATATCGTATCCATAGGGATTACAGTTAAACAATATTTTCGTAGTTTATAACTTGATTTCTGTCCAAGATGATCAACAGTGAGAATTATGTTATTAAAACTAAAATTAACTAAGAGTCTAAACTATCGACTAATGACAATCGCAACAATGAGTAAGCAAAGAAAGTTATCAATGGGAGAAAACAGGGTTTTGATGGAATAGGTGCAAGATAATTGTTGGGATCTAACTCTAGATAGTTCACTTCTAATGTTCAAGTGAGTCTCTCGAATTCACTCAATTATTATTTCACATGTTTAGAAGAAACTCCTCTCTTGATTAAGTCTCAACCTCACAAGATGAACTAAGTTAATCTCGGTGAAGATATGCAAGAATTCGCGGTGGATTGGTCTTTAGGAGAACCTCTCTCTATTATCCTCCTAACTAGGGCTAATCAACAATTCAACTAGCCTCTTTCGATTACTAAGAAGAATTAATTAATTCAATCAATGAAATATAATGCAACGATATCACAATTTATTCCTCTCTCGATTACATGAACTAGTGAGTATAGATGCAACAATTAAATCATCCAAAATGATTTAATACATAAAAACTAGAGTTATAATCTGTAACGACCCGACCAGTCATTTTGAGTTCTAGCACGTCGTTCAGCAGTTTGAGGCCATGAAAAACTGCACTTCAGGTATTATGACTGGTACGTGTGGTCGGAATTGAAATTTCAGAAGTTTAGAGTTCATTAGAAAAGAAAATTCTCATTTCGGAAGCTTTAAGTTAGAAGAATTGACTAAGGTTGGATTTTTGAGTAAACGATCTTCGATTTGGGATTTGAAGGTTCCAACATGTTCTTATGATGAATTCGGACTTAAGCGTATGTCCGGATCGGTTTTTGGATGACCCGGGAGCGTTTCAGCGCCTATTGTGGAAGTTGGCATTTTGGAAGAATTTCATAAATTTAGGTTGAAGTGCATTTCAATATTATCAATGTCCGTTTGGGATTTTGAGTTTGGGAATAGCTCCGTATGGTGATTCTGGTATTGGGAGCGCGTCCGGAAGTGGATTTAGAGGTCCGTAGGTCATTTTGGAGTCATTTGGCTAAAGCTAGAAATCTGAAGGTTTTTAAGAAGTTTGACTGGAAGTGAACTTTTTGATATCAGGGCTGGAATCCGATTCCGGAAGTTGGAGTAGGTCCGTAATGTCAAATGTGACTTGTGTGCAAAATTTGAGGTCAATCGGACGTGATTTGATAGGTTTCGGTATCGAATATAGAAGTTTGAAGTTCTAAAGTTCATTGATCTTGAATTGGAGTGAGATTCATGGTTTTAGCTTTGTTTGATGTGATTTGAAGGCTCGACTAAGTTTGTAATGTATTTTGGGACGTGTTGGTATGATTGGTCGAGGTCCCGAGGGCCTCGGGTGGAATTTGGATGGTTAACGGATTGAAATTCGACTTGAGGGATCTGCTAAAGTTGCTGTCATGGCTGTTGCTGGTTTCCTTATACGCGATCACGAGTGGGAGTCCGCGATTGCGTAGAGTTGATTGGGGGTGATTGTGAAATATGCTATGCGGTCGTGATGATGGACCTACGATCGCGGTGCGGTGGGTAGTTGTGCTACGCGAATGCGGCTGTGGTAATGCGTTCGTGAAGAAGGAATGAGGGATGGCCTGATGCTACGCATTTGCTCATCGCGATCGCGTGAGGAGGAGTGCGATCGCGAAGTGTTGGGTTACAGAACGTCATGTTCGCGTGGGCTTGTGTGCGGTCGTGTAGAGGAAAATGCAGAGGCAGTGTGCTTAGCCTTAGCGATCGCGAAGGCACTCCCGCGATCGCGAAGAAGGGCGGACCTGGGCTGGGGAGAATATTTTAAAAGCGGGGTTTGAGTTCATTTCACCCATTTTCACACGGCTTGGGCGATGTTTGGAGCTTTTGAAGTGGGGATTTTCATCAAGCAATTCTAGGTAAGTGAATTCTTCCTATTTTAGAGTTAAATACATGAATTATACATGGATTGGAACATGGAAATTATTATAAATTGTGGGGTTTTTGGTAGAAGACCTAGAATTTGGTATTTTGGATTTTGACAACGGAATTGGGCATATAATTGAGAATAAATTATATATTTGAGGTCGTGGGGTTATGGGTAAAGTTTATTTTCGAAAAGTTTCGGAATCCGGGCACGTGGGCCCGATGGTGGTTTTTATCGACTTTCGAACGGAGTTGGGACTTGTTGTAAATAGGATTATAATGAGTATTAGAGTATATATTTATGGATTTGCTTACTTATTGACTAGTTTTGGAGCATTGGGCATCGATTTGAGTTGATTGAATGGCTTGGGAGCCAGTTATGGAACTTCGGAGCAAGGTAAGTCTCCTTTCTAACCTTTTAAGAGGGAATTAACCCCATAGGTAAATTAAATAAATCCGTGTCTGGGAATAGCTCCATATGGTAATTCCGGTACTGGGAGCATGTCCGCAAGTGGATTCGGAGGTCCGTAGGTCATTTTGGAGTCATTTGGCTAAAGCTAGAAATCTAAAGGCTTTTGAGAAGTTTGACCGGAAGTGGACTTTTTGATATCGGGGTCGAAATCTGATTCCAGAAGTTGGAGTTGGTCCGTAATGTCAAATGTGACTTGTGTGCTAAATTTGAGGTCAATCGGACGTGATTTGATAGGTTTCAGCATCGAATATGGAAGTTTGAAGTTCTAAAGTTAATTAATCTTGAATTGGAGTGTGATTCATGGTTTTAGCTTTGTTTGATGTGATTTGAAGGCTCGACTAAGTTCGTAATGTGTTTTGGGACGTGTTGGTATGATTGGTGGAGGTCTCGAGGGCCTCTAGTGGAATTTGGATGGTTAACGGATTGAAATTCGACTTGAGGGATCTGCTGAAGTTGTTGTCATGGCTGTTGCTGGTTTCCTTATACGTGATCACGAGTGGAAGTCCGCAATCGCGTAGTATTGTTTGGGGGCGGCTATGAAATGTGCTACGCGGTCGCGATGATGGAACTGCGATCGCGGTGCGGTGGGTTGTTTTACTATGAGAACGCGGTTGTGGTAATGCATTCGCGAAGAAGGAATGAGTGATGGCCTGATGCTACACGTTTGCTCATCGCGATCGCATGAGGAGGAGTGCGATCGCGAAGTGTTGGGTTATAGAATGTCGCGTTCGTGTGGGCTTGTGTGCGGTCGCATAGAGGAAAATGCGGCAGTGTGCTTAGCCTTCGCGATCGCGAAGCACTCCCGCGATCGCGAAGAAGGGTGGATCTGGGCTGGGCAGAATGTTTTAAAAGTGGGGTTTGAGTTCATTTCACCCATGTTCACATGGCTTGGGCAATTTTGGAGCTTTTGAAGAGGGTATTTTCATCAAGCAATTCTAGGTAAGTGGTTTCTTACAATTTGTGAGTTAAATACATGATTTATACATGGATTGGAACATGAAAATTAGTATAAATTGTGGGGTTTTTGGTAGAAGACCTAGAATTTGGTATTTTGGATTTTGACCACGCAATTCGGAATCCGGGCATGTGGGCCTGAGGGTGGTGTTTATCGACTTTCGAACGGTGTTGGGAATTTTTGTAAATAGGATTATAATGAGTATTAGAGTATATATTTATGGATTTGCTTACTTATTGACTAGTTTTGGAGCGTTGGGCATTGATTTGAGTTGATTGAATGGCTTGGGAGCCATTATGGAACTTCGGAGCGAGGTAAGTCTCCTTTCTAACCTTTTAAGAGGGAATTAACCTCATAGGTGAATTAAATAACTTTTTGTACCTAGTTGTGCGGGCTACGTACGTACGAGGTGACGAGAGTCCGTACGTAGCTATGATTATGCTATTGTCTGGGTAGTTTAGGACCTGCATTATGCTATACTTGGAATGTTTGTGCCCTTACTTGCTAATATAATCACTTAGTCATGATAAAAATTGATAAAAGAATTGTATAAGGTTAAATCCACTTATTTGAAGGTTTGTATGATATATTTGACTGTAAATGAGAAACTTGTGTTTTCTTGAAAATAATTGTTATTTGTGGATCGGGCCGGGTGCCTCGGTAGTAAATAGATGCATCTATGGTTCGCGCCATTCGACCCTCTGGCAGTGCACAATTTAAATATTTGTTGGATCGGGCCGTACGACCTCATCATGATTTGCAAATGATTTAATTGATTGATTTGGAAATTGTAATAATTGATATTGCCTTCTCGGCCTGATATTAATTGATAAATAATGGGGAATCAATTTGGAGAGTTCTTAATTATAAAAGAACTACTTACTTTCTTCAGAATATTGAGCTTGCAACCGTTCATATAATCCATACTTAATTATATCATTGATATCCTATTTATAGCCCATAGTAAGTGTCGAAGTCGACCCCTCGTCACTACTTCTTCGGGGTTAGGCGGGATACTTATTGGGTACGCGTTATTTTACGTACTCATACTACACTTGCTGTATATTTTTTTGCAGGTACACATATGTTTAGCAGTCTTGTGGGCGCAGAGGCGCAATTATGGCGTGGACTTAGGTGAGCTGCATTCTATATGATGCGCCGCAACCAACAGAGTCCTTCAGAGTATTGTATTTTTCTTTCCTGTCCAAATTTGTATTCCGGACAGTTATTATATTTTATTTTAAATTTCTTGAAAAGGCTCATGCACTTGTGACACCGGGTTCTGGGATGATTATGGGATGTTCAATATTGGAATTGGAAACATTGTTATTTTTTCTGTAAATTCATCTTTTACTAGATAAATTGAAGTAAATTTACGTTTTCAAAAAATATTAAAATGAGAATTTAATTAACTATTTAGTGTTGGCTTGCCTGGCAGTGGTGTCCGGCGCCATCATGACCTTTAACCGATTTTGGTTCGTGACAGCATGGTATCAGCGTGCTAGGTTCATGTAGGTCTCACGAGTCATGAGCGAGTCTAGTAGAGTCTTGCGGATCGGTACGGAGACGTCTGTACTTTTCTTCGAGAGTCTACAAGACTGTTAGGAGCACTTCCCTTCTTGATTCTCATCATGCGATTTGATTGCTTTGAGGTTTATGCCTTCATTTCTTTCCCATTCAATCTTATGCGATATGAAACACTGGTTATAAATCGAGAATTGAGGAATTGTAATGGTACTACAAATGTGGTGCGGAATGTTTCTCCCTGCTTAGTTTATTGGGCTATTGTCGTCGCCTTGTGGAAGGATATTATGTCATTTCAGCTCTATAGCTGTACTTCTGAGAGGTTTGAGGCTATGCACAGGTTGCTATGATGCTCATGTGTTGTTATCGCACAGTATTGATGTGATGGTATGATGCTTGCCTATGTCTCGGGGCAGTGAATGACTTGAAGGGAGGTTTGCTCAGTGCATGATTCAGAGATTCAGTATTTTATTCTGGCGGAGGAAAGGCAATCGAACCAAGAATGTTTTGACTTGGGTTGATGGAGTAGCGGGACTCGATATTTTCGAGCGTGGTGGAATCTTCACCTATGATGTGGTGTCATCGTCCTCGATTGGTTATGATGTGTTAAGTTCGCCGGTGTTATGGTTTCCTTCAATTTTTCTTTGGGCAGAGTATTATAAATGCTACTGAGAAAGCGGCTGTTAGAGGTCGCAATGTGCAGGGGTTCAGGATCGAATCGGCATTCCTGGTATTGATGGCAAAGATGATTTCCAGAAAGGTTTAAAGTTGGTAGCAATCTATCGGTTCAAGTGCTACAGAGGTAGATTTTGATTTAAGGCAACAACTAGGCAGTAAAGAATGAGGAAGGGCATGTGGGAGGTGCCTTGCGGTGGATAAACTTATAGAAGGCCAAGCGTGAGAACAGGAGTCGGGTAGTTACTTAAAGGAGTGAGTTTGACCAAAGTGGGAGAGTGGCAGAGCAGCATATAGGTTCTGTGATAAGATAGCTGCACGCCTTGAGGAAAGTTTAGAGTGATTTGGGAATGATGGTGGACGGTAATTGGGTCTACGGACCTAATTTGGAATATTGGCTGCTATATTGAGGAATAGTAGGTGTGACAGGAGGGAGTTGCTTGATATGAAGAAGGATAAAACATGACTTTCGATTGGAATGTATTGTCGCACCTTTAGTTGATGTCCATGAGGAGTGAACGAACCTGTACAGCTGGTGAATGAGCACGGGCTCAAGATGAGTTACTGATTTTGTAGTTATTGTACCTAGTGCAGCGACATTGGATGATGTCGGCATGGAATTTCCATAGGTGGATTATCTCCTTTAAGCAGGTTAGCGGTTGCGTGGTGTTGATGGGGCTGTCACGAAAGAATTCTATTGGTTATCCGGCAAGAGGTCTAATATGTGAATGTGATTAGTGATTCAGAGTGTTCATGAAAGGTCAAATGGAAGGATTTCGAGGAATTTGGCGAGTTGGTTGTGCAAGATCAGTTCAACAATGAAGAAATAATCTTGGCAGGTTCTAGAGTTATGCAATGGTAGCTTCAAGCTTAGTGGGAGGGTCCCACCGCCTACAGTTGGATTGCATAGTCGTCTATTTGTAAGATTTTTGGTTATCGGCATATTGATGGGTTATTACGACTAAGGAAAAGGAACATCATGGGTAATTCAAGCAGAGAAATTGATCAATGTGTGCTATATTTGGCCGTATCGATTCATGTTCAGGCTTTGGGAAGACTCAGAGTTTATGTTTCGTGTAGATGTGATGTACAAGAAAAATGATTCAGCCGAGTGCTTATTGAGAGAGTGTTCATGTGCTAGCAGAGACTTGGAGTTGATTATATTCGGGACTATGTCGGAATGGGTGACTCTCAACAACGGTCCTAGTGGATTCAAAAGTTAAAGTGCGGTGCATAAGGATTTCAAGCTTGTAGTATGGTTAAGTATTGAGCTTTTGCAGCAGATTATAAAAGGGGCTTGGAGTGTTCTACGTTATCTTCGGGTTGCGGTGTAGCATTGGAGGAATGGAAGAAAATAACTTCAGACTCATAGAGGAATTATCAGAATGGGTGTACCAGTTAAAGATGCGAATATGCGCACAAGGAGGGTATGAGATGGTTAGTGGGATTTGAGATAGCATGGTCTCATGATTCAAGGCCACTCAGGATGAATACAGATGTAGTTCGTTATATGTTGACTGGAGTTAATATTATTTCTAAGACAAGTTAAGGATAAGTTAGAAGAAGTCGGATCGGTTAGCCATGGTTGAATTGGCATGATGGTGGCAGTGATAAGTTCCTCCAGCATGATTAGATTATGCATATGATTTGTGGCGGGATGTGCGAGGCTTGACGGCTACCGTAATTAATTGTATTTGGATGCATTCGAGTATTATGGCATGTTATGTATAGGAGGATCCCATAAGGGGTTATGGTGGTTTAGACCACTACTTAAGGATTTATGTGTTGTACGGTTATGAGAATTCAGTCATGCGTTGCAATGATTCTCCTGAAATGAGTAAAGTGAAAGGCTTCTACAAAGTGAAGTGTGTATCTTATTAGTGGTTTAGGAGCTATGATGCAATTCTTGGGTCCTCGCATATTGGTAAGATAGGTGCTGTGAGCAGCATGAAATTTGAAAGATTAGGGATTGAGGTTGCAGTTCGGTATTGACAGGGATGTCACGAGCTCGGATGAGCAAGAAAAGGAATTTAGATGTTTAGAATAAGCTGGTATTGTCTCTAGTGTCACCTGAGATCAGTGTCCTGTGTAAGAGGCTTAGCGTACTGATTGCGGATTCTTGATATGATTTACATCATTAGTGTGACCGGTGTTATGGGTGTGCAAACTTGTTACCTGGTGCGGAAGGTTGTGGGAGTGTGTCCCACAGAAAGATTATATAAGAGTGGCATGTAGTCACTTGATTGAGTGAAGATTGAAACCAAGTATGGAGATTGCGGTACTATTGTTCATATGAGAATTTATGCTTGGAGGGAGCTCGGTCCATTTGATTGTGGACTGTGGAGGTTTGTTCCGGATATGATGGTTATTCTTGTGTGTTATGGGGAAAAAGGGTTATTATGAACCCTTGAAAGATTATTAGCCTAGTACGGTGCGATCAGGATCGGCTTGAGGTCCGTGGATGGATTTAAATATGAATATGGGCTCTATATCAGGACGGATGTGTTCATTTCAGCATAGCGTTCATTATGGAGGAATATTCGGACGTTGGTTGTAGTTTCGTCGTCGGCTATTTCAGGTAATACTTTATTGTGCCGTGTGAGTTGTAAAACAACTTGGTAAATTTCTTATGTGTTGAGGTTCCGCATAGCAATGGTGTTATGTGAGCAGGATGGCTCTCGATATTCAAATCATATATCATACCTTAGTTGTGCTTGAGTTTTGTAGCGTATGGCGCTATCTGTCTCCCCAGGGATGGTATTATCCACTTAGCGTGCTCGTGGACGATATTCGAGTATTTTGTAATAATGAACATTCTAGCTCGGTAAGTATCTCCTTATATAGATTTTATGTGTGGATCGGGTGGCACGCCGCCACATGCATGTTGTTTGGATCGGGTTGCGCGCCGCAACAGTGTGATGTCGAGTACAGTTCCCTATATATGTTCTTGTGTGCTTTGTTTTTTCATTTCCTGAGGAAGGTTCATAACGCCTTTTCGGTCGTTTAATTAGCTACGCGGGTTGAGTAATCCTTTCTAGAGTTCATTTTCCTTATGTATCACGTTCGAGTTTGTAGCTTATTGGCACATTGATGTGCCATAGAATTTTGGCACATTTGATACCAATTACATGGACCTTAGCTCATCTTTCAATGTATTTTTAGTTAATTCTTATGAAGTTTTGGTGTTTTGCAGTGCATGAGGCTTGAGGACCCAAAAACATGGAAAAGAAGTCAAAAAGCCACAAAAGGGCAGAAATGATGCAAGTATGCGGTCGCATAAAGCATATGCGAACCGCATAACCATCGCAGACTGAAGAAGATTTTTGGTTAACTGAAGAGGAGAAAATGCGACCCATTATGCGGTTGCATAACGATTATGCGGACCACATAGTGATCGCATAACTGAAATCAAGAAAGCTGAGAAGCACTTATGCAAAGGAATATGCGGTCGTATAATGTATATGCGGACTGCATAATTGAAATGCGGTCAAGAACTGGGTTCGGAGACATGAGATTATGCGATGATTTTGAATAATATGCGGACCGCATACGTGATATGCGACCAGTATGCGGTCTCATAAATGCTCTGCAGGGTTATTTTTGTCCAATTTTGGCTCCGACTTTTAGCCCACTATAAATAGATTTATTAGGGTTTTTGTGGGAGAGCTGTGTCAGAAAAAGAGACTACTTTTAGAGCATTGAATGCACCATTGCTTTGGAGACTTTTGAAGAAAGAATCTTGCATCTTTTTAAGCTTTATGACTCTATTTATCGCTTTATTCTTATATTTCAATATTAGTAGCTAGTTTTAATTACTAAGGTTGTGGACCCTAGATGAGTGTAATGTTAATGGGTGTTTACCATTGAATATATATATAATGGTTGGTTGATATTTATTCATTTCTTATGCTTCATGTGATGTTAGTGGTTGCAAACATTAACTAATTCCATTTCACTCTATCTTCACTTGGAAAAGTAGGCTAGGGTTTTATAAAATTGAATACCAAAAACTCAAGGCTTTAACCCTTGTTTAATGGAATCACCTAGGAATAAGTGGGTTCTATTTGGCATAAATTGGTTATTTTCAATCGCAACTCTTTTACATTTAGGAAAATCTTAAAGAGTAGATATTACCCAACTATTGGAAATATTGGGTAGTCACTTAGAAACCATTTGCATATCAAAGGACCTTCCATTAGAAATATATCATATTAACACTGACAGCATTACATTCCATCAATGGGGACACAACCTTGGTTTTCTTAATCAAATTAATTACAACCTCACAATATTATACTTGTCTTCATTTCACTCAATTACAATATTCTTTTTAGCTAACGGAATAGAATTACAAATTAAGTCAAGTTTCACACTACTCAAGTAACCTTTTCACACCTATTCCCTGTGGGATTCGATCCCAACCTAGTTGGGTTATTATATTTTACATTGACCGCTTTACACTAGTTATTAAGGTGTAATTTGAGCGTATCACACATTGCGGCATCATATGAGACTTTTGGTCATGTCTGGGGTGGCTTGTTGCCTGAGCAACTTATACTGGGTGAGACGAGATTTTTGGATCTGGAATCAGTGCGATCGGATTATATGAAGTATATTAAAGAGCAAATACCATTATTTGGTTCAAAATGGGGTGATGATTCTAGTCAAAGGGAGAGATTCAATGATTTTTTGACTCTACAGTTGGTTATGGATTTCTACACATCTCTTCCATCGTGGCGGTATTGCAAGAGTTGGAACAAGACTTTTATATGTCATAAGGTGCATTGTGAGCATCAGATTCGTGGAATTTTGGCTATTGTTATCAGAGGATGTTATTATGGTCATGTGAGTTATGCAGTGCATAGTGTGAATTCAGCAAAGGTATGCAATCAAGTATCAGTGCATCGTGTAGTGATTGACACGATGTTCGTATGATGGGAACAGACCTGGCAAAGAATTCCGGATGTTGGAATTGGACTCTAAGGCTTATTTGGCTAAGTAAAAAGAGAGAATCTTCAGACTGGATTAAGCTAGTGTGCTCAACTGAGTTGTGGCAGCACGGGTAAGTGCACGAGGTATTAAACAGTGATTTCGGACAACCCCAGAGGAGTTCTTAGCACGTTCGAGGACGAACGTATGTTTAAGTGGGAGAGTATATAACGACCCGATGGGTTTTTTGAGCTCTAGCACGTCGTTCAGTAGTTTGAGGCCATGAGCAACTTCACTTCATGTATTATGACTGGTACGCGTGGCCGGAATTGAAATTTCGGAAGTTCAGAGTTGATTTGTAAAGAAAATTCTCATTTCGTAAGCTTTAAGTTGGAAGAATTGACTAAGGTTGGATTTTTGAGTAAACGATCTCGGAATCGGGATTTGAATGTTCCAACAGGTTTGTATGATGAATTCGGACTTGGTCGTATGTTCGGATAGGGTTTTGGATGACCCGAGAGCGTTTCGATGCCTATTGTGGAAGTTGGCATTTTGGAAGAATTTCATACATTTGGGTTGAAGTGCATTTCAATGTTATCAATGTTCGTTTGGGATTCCGAGTTTGGGAATAGCTCCGTATGGTGATTCTGGTACTGGGAGGGCATCCGCAAGTGGATTCGGAGATCCGTAGGTCATTTTGGAGTCATTTGGCTAAAGCTAGAAATCTGAAGGTTTTTGAGAAATTTGACCGGAAGTGGACGTTTTGATATCGGGGTTGGAATCTGATTCCGGAAGTTGGAGTAGGTCCGTAATGTCAAATGTTACTTGTGTGCAAAATTAAAGGTCAATCGGACGTGATTTGATAGGTTTCGGCAACGAATATAGATGTTTGAGTTCTAAAGTTCCTTAAGCTTGAATTGGAGTGCGATTCATGGTTTAAGCGTTGTTTGATGTGATTTGAAGGCTCAACTAAGTTCGTAAAGTGTTTTGGGATGTGTTGGTATGATTGGTAGAGGTCCCGAGTGCCTCGGGTCAATTTGGATGGTTAACGGATTGAAATTCGACTTGAAGGATCTGCTGAAGTTGCTATCATGGCTGTTGCTGGTTTCTTTATACGCGATCGCGAGAGGAAGTCCGTGATCGCGTAGTGTTGTTTGGGGGCGACTGTGAAATATGCTATGCAGTCACGATGATGGACCTGCGATCGTGGTGCGGTGGGTAGTTGAGCTATGCGAACGCGGCTGTGGTAATGCGTTCGCGAAGAAGGAATGAGGGATGGCCTGATGCTACGCATTTGCTCATCGCGATCGCGTGAGGAGGAGTGCGATCGCGTAGAGGAAAATGCGGAAGCAGTGTGCTTAGCCTTCGCGATTGCGAAGGTACTCCCGTGATCGCGAAGAAGGGCGGACCTGGGCTGGGCAGAATGTTTTAAAAGCGGGGTTTGAGTTCATTTCACCCATTTTCACACGGCTTGGGCATTTTTGGAGCTTTTGAAGAGGGGATTTTCATCAAGCAATTCTAGGTAAGTGGTTTCTTCCCATTTGTGAGTTAAATACATGAATTATACATGGATTGGAACATGGAAATTAGTATAAATTGTGGGATTTTTGGTAGAAGACTTAGAATTTGGTATTTTGGATTTTGACCACAAAATTGGGCATAGAATTGAGAATAAATTATATATTTGAGTTCGTGGGGTTATGGGTAAAGTTTATCTTTGAAAATTTTCGAAATCCGGGCATGTGGGCCTGAGGGTTTTGTTTATCGACTTTCGAACGGAGTTGGGAATTGTTGTAAATAGGATTATAATGAGTATTAGAGTATATATTTATGGATTTGCTTACTTATTGACTAGTTTTGGAGCGTTGGGCACCGATTTGAGTTGATTGAATGGCTTGAGAGCCGGTTATGGAACTTCGGAGCGAGGTAAGTGTCCTTTCTAACCTTGTAAGAGGGAATTAACCCCATAGGTGAATTAAATAAATGTTTGTACCTAGTTATGGGGGCTACGTACGTACGAGGTGACGAGAGTCCGTACGTAGCTACTATTATGCTATTGTCCGGGTAGTTTAGGACTTGTATCATGCTATGCTTGGAATGTTTGTGCCCTTACTTGATAATATAATCACTTAGTCATGATAGAAATTGATAAAAGAATTGCATAAGGTTAAATCCACTTACTTGAAGGTTTGTATGAGATATTTGACTGTAAATGAGAAACTTGTATTTTCTTGAAAATAATTGTTATTTGTGGATCGATCCGAGCACCTCGGTAGTAAATAAATGCATCTATGGTTCGCGCCATTCGACTCTATGGCAGTGCACAGTTTAAATATTTGTTGGATCGGGCTATATGACCTCGGCATGATTTGTACATGATTTAATTGATTGATTTGGAAATTGTAATAATTGATATTGGCTTCTCGGCGTGAGATAAATTGTTAAATAATGGGGAATCAATTTGGAGAGTTCTTAATTATAAAAGAACTGCTTACTTACTTCAGAATATTGAGCTTGCAACCGTTCATATAATCCATACTTAATTATATCATTGATATCCTATTTATAGCCCATAGTAAGTGTCGAAGTCGACTCCTCATCACTACTTCTTCAGGGTTAGGCGGGATACTTACTGGGTACGTATTGATTTACGTGCTCATACTACACTTGCTGCATATTTTTTGTGCAGGCACACATATGTTTAGCAGTCTTGTGGGCGCAGAGGCGGGGACTTAGGTGAGTTGCATTCTATACGATGCACCGCAGCCAACAGAGTCTCCTTCAGAGTATTGTATTTTTCTTTCCTGTCCAAATTTTTATTCCGGACAGTTATTGTTTTTTATTTTAATTTTCTAGAAAAGGCTCATGCACTTGTGACACCGGATTCTGGGATGATTATGGGATGTTCAATATTGGAATTGGAAACATTATTATTTTTTCTGTAAATTCATCTTTTACTAGATAAATTGAAGTAAATTTATGTTTTCAAAAATATTAAAATGAGAATTTAATTAACTATTTAGTGTTGGCTTGCCCGACAATGGTGTCTGGCGCCATCACGACCTTTAACGGATTTTGGGTCGTGACATAATCCACAAACAAAGATTAATACACCAAATTTAGAGCTTTCAAATTTAGAATTTTCCAACTTAGTCAACTATTACAACTTAAAGCTTCCAAATTTAGAATTTTCCATCCGAATCAACTCTGAACATCCCGAAATTCAATTCCGACCACACGTACAAGTCATAATACCTGAAGTGAAGCTACTCAAGGCCTGCCGAACGACGAACTAGAGCTCAAAATAACCGGTCGGGTCGTTACATTCTCCCCAACTTAAACATACGTTCGTCCTTGAACGTGCTAAGGAGTGTTCCGAAGTTATCCAAAATCACTGTTTAACACCTCGTGCACCTACCCGTGCCACCACAACATAGTTGAGCACATTAGCTCGAGCCAGACTGAAGATGCTCCTTTTTATTTGGTCAGAAAGCTTTAGAACCAAATTCCAACCTCCGAATTTCTCTACAAGACCTGAACCTAACATACGAACACCGTATCAATCACAACACACTGTACCCAAACATGATCATGCACTTATGCTGAAATCACACCATGCACCACATAAGTCGGTTGCCCATAATAACATCCTCCGATAAAAATTGCTTCAATTCCACGAACCTGGTGCCCACAATACACCTCACAACACATATAAGCCCTTTTCCAAGTCTCGCAAGGACGGAAGAGATGTGTAGAAACTAATAACCACCTCCCGAATCAACAAATCATGGAGCCTGTCGTCCTAACAAGGAACATTACCTAATTCTGAACTTGTCACGACCCAAAATCCATTAAAGGTTGTGATGGCGCCGGACACCGCTGTCAGGCAAGCCAAAATACTAAATACCTAATTTGGTTCTCATTTTAATATTTTTGAAAATCATATTTCCTTCGATTAAATAGTAAAAGATGGAAATTTACAGAGTAAATAATAATATTTTTAACAATTTCAGTACAGGACAACCCATAATCACCTCAAAACCCGGTGTCACAAGTGCATGAGTGTCAACTAGGAATGTAAAATAAAATACAGCATCTGTCCGAAATACAAATTTGGACAGGAGAAATATAAATACCCTGAAGGAGACTCTGCCGGCTGCGGGTCGTAATATGGAATGTAGCTCACGAAAGTCCCCGTATGCATACACGCCTCTGCTCTTACAAGGCCACTAGTCACATATGTACCTGCACAAAAATGTGCAGCAAGTGTAGTATGAGTACGTAATTCGACATGTACCCAGTAAGTATCTAGCCTAACACCGGAAGAGTAGTGACGAGGGGTCGACATCGACACTCACTAGTGGTCTAATAACATTAGGTACAATAAAGAGGTAAGTAAATATGAGGCAGAGTAAATAAATGAGATAAACAAGTATAAATCACATGGTACAAATCCCCATCTTTACGAGGAACTCAAGCTCTCCATTAGAAATTTCCTCCTTAACTGAAGCATATATATATATATATATATATAGTAGATCTCATCAGATAGATCGTCATAACTTAAATCAGGAAAACTCACAGATACACTGGATTTTTGCAAAATATTACGCACGAATCTATGAGGATATGATATAGGAAATGCCGAGGCGTACGGCCCGATCCAAGTAAATATTTAAATTGTGCACTGTCGAGGGTCGAACAGCCCAAACCATAGATACATCTATTAAACTGCCAAGGCGAATGACCCGCTCCCATGAGAGTGTGGTACATAAATCCTGCCGAGGCGAACTGCCCGATCCCATAAGAGTGAAATACAAATTCATGCCGAGGCGAACGACCTGATCCAATAAGAGTAAGAAGATTTGACGGGTCCTTGACCCCACTGACGAATAAACGTGTGAGTTGTAATTCTTTAACGAAAACCTTTCAATGAAGTATATATATCACGAAAACATGCCGTAAGAGGAGTAAAGTTATTCGGTGACTAATCATGAACTCATGAAGTCTCTATAATAGCAAGTCTAGTCTCAAGTAGGAATGTAAAACAGAGGAATTTAATAGGCGAGGAAATGCTCAAATAGTGCAGCTACATCATGATGTGAACCTAAGCTTACCCGGACAATAACATGAATGTAGCTACGTACGGGCTCTCGTCACCTCACGCGTACGTAGCCCCCACAACAAATAGAACACATCAACATACAACATCTAGGGGTATTTTACCCCTCACAGAGTTAGACAAGAGACTTACCTCGCTCAGAAGTTCCGTAACAGGCTCCAACGCCGCTCTAACACCTCAAACCGGTGCCCGTCGCTCCAAACTAGTCAATGAAGATGCAACCCAATCAAAATATACTCTAATACTCATAATTAATCAATTTATAACAATTTCCAAATCCGCTCGAAAAATTGATAAAGCAACCCTCAGGCCCACGTGCCCGGATTCCGAAAATATTCAAAGACAAACACTACCCATAGCACTACGAACTCAAATATATAATTTATTCTCAATTTCACGCCCAAATGCGTGATCAAAATCCAAGAATACCAATTTCTAGTTTTTTCTTCAAAATCTTAAATTTCTACAATTTTCCATGTTTAAATCCGTATATAAACCATGTATCCAACTTGAAATTGGTGGGAATCACTTACCTTGCCATAGATGATGAAAATCTCCCCTTGAAGCTCTCCAAAAATCGCCCAACCAAGTGAAAAATGGGGGAAAAATGAGCCAAGTTCCGTTCTTAATTCAATCTGTCCAGCCGACCTTCCGCACCTGCAGTACATCAGCCGCACCTTCGGCTCCGCATCTACGGAAGACCCATTGCAGATGCGGCTCCATCTCACACCAACAACCCTCGCTTCTGCGCGCAAGGTAGCGCTCCTGCACTCTCCCTTCTGGGCCCAACCCAGCGCACTTGCGCCTGCATTTCTGCTCATAGACGTGCCACTTCTGCGGTCCTCAGCAGCCTTGGCCCCTCCGCTTCTGCCCTTGGCTTGCCTCTTTTGCGGCATCGCACCTGCGGCCCTTTTTCTGCAGGTGCGATTACACCAGAACTCAGGCCCTTCAGCAATACAACAAAATTCCAAGTTGATCCGTTGACCATCCGAAACAACCCGAGGCCCTTGAGACCTCGACCAAATATACCAACACGTCCCAAAACACATTACGAACTTAGTCGAGCCTTTAAATCACATCAAACAATGCTTAAAACACGAATCACCCTCCAATTCAAACTTAACGAACTTTGAAACTTCAATTTCTACAATCGATGTCGAAACCTATCAAATCACGTCCGATTGACCTCAAAGTCTGCACACAAGTCATGATCGACATTACGGACCTACTCCAACTTCTGGAATCGGAGTCTGACCCCGATATCAAAAAGTCCACTCCTGGCCAAACTTCTCAGAAACCTTCAAATTTCCAACTTTTGCCAAATGACCTCGAAATGACCTACGGACCTCCAAATCCACATTCGGACACGCTCCCAATACCAGAATCACCATACGGAGCTATTCCCAAACTCAGAATCCCAAACGGACATCGATAACATTGAAATGCACTCTAACCCAAATTTATAAAATCCTTCCAAAATGCCAACTTCCACAATAGGCGCCGAAACATTCCGGGTTATCCAAAACCCGATTCGGACATACGCCCAAGTCCAAAATTATCATACAAACCTGTTGGAACCATCAAATCCTGATTCCGAGATCGTCTACTCAAAAATCACACTTTATTCAATTCCTCCAACTTAAGGCTTCCGAAATTATAATTTTCTTTCCATATCAACTCCGAACTTTTTGAAATTAAATTCCGACCACGCGTACAAGTCATAATACCTGAAGTGAAGCTGCTCAGGGTCTCAAACTGCTAAATAACTCGCTAGAGCTCAAAACAACCGATCGGGTCGTTACAGAACTGAATAACAACGATCTCATTGATCCCATGTCCAATAACCTTGTCTCACCCAGTACAAGCTGCTCAGGCAATAAGCCATCTCAAACACTGCCAAAAATCTCATATGATGCCAACAATGCGCCATCAATCAACAAATTCGAATGCGATACATAAGGATAAACGAACTCTGGAAAGGAACTATCCAGACCGCGTAATGAATAAGACGGTCGAACAGACTCTATGAACCCTTCTCAGAGAATGAGAAATAAAATACACAAGAATAGACATAGGGAACCGTACTCATCATCTCACTGTTGCGGCGTGCAACCCGATCCATACATGATGCCGTTACGGTGTGCAAACCGATCCAAACAACATACCCGTGGCGGCGTGCCACCCGATCCACACATAGAAATAAATAAGGAAATAGCCATCAAGCCATAATTCTTATACCTACAAAGTACCGAATATCGACCACGAGCACGCCAAGTGCAAAAATACAGCCCTGGGGAGCGGATAACGCCATACGTTACAAAACCCAAGCACAACTAAGGTGCGATAAATGACCTGCATCTCGAGAGCCATCCTGCTCATATAACACTACAATCTACATGGGATCATAACATATGTGCGAATAATCAAGTCATCTCAATCCATAACAAATTCCAATAGTTCACAACCAAAGGAATAGAGCGCCTTCCACGCATAAACTATCATATTAACGATAGTACCATAATCTCCGTGACTAGTTTCGATCTTTAACAATCAAGTGACTAATATGTCACACTTATACAATGTTCTCGTGGGACACGCTCCCACGACCTTCCGTACCAAGTAGCAAAGTCTGCACCTCCACACCACCAACCAAACTAATTCTGTAATGACAACCAAGAGTCCGCAAATCAATGCATAAAGCCTCTTACACAAGACACCATTCTCAGATGACACTAAAGAAAATGCCAGCTTACTCTGAACATCTGAATTCTTCCCTGCTCATCCGAGCTCGTGACATTCTTGACAACACGGAACTGGAACCTTGATCCTACACTTCCAATTCCCATGCCGCTCACTGCACCTATCGTGCCGCTATGCGAGCGTACAAGAATTCATCATAACCCCTGAACTACTAGTACAATGAACACTTCATTGGCTAGAATCCCTTCCACTCAACTCATTTCAGAAGAACCATTGCAACACACAACTGAATTCCCATAACCGCAGAGAATACAAACCTCGAGTCATGGTCTAAACTGTCATAACTCCTCCGGGATCCATTTACACATCAAGGCCATTAGAATCAAATATCTCCACAAATCAATAAAATTATAGCGGTTGTCAAGCCCACACATACCGCTACAAATCACATGTATAATACTAACACGCCGAAGGAGCTGATCATTCCCTTAATCATATTGATTCAAACCATTACCAACTGACCTAACTTCATCCGATTTACTCTTGGCCTGCCTTAGAAATAATAATAGTTTCATTCAAAAACATAACAAAACTTGATCAACACTCATCCCGAGTGACCCAAATCACAAGATCACATTGTCTCAATACCCACTGCAAAAACTAGATCTGTAACCACACAATGGGCCCAAAATCCTTAGACACCGTGCTTACATCCTTGAACCCATTAGAACCACTATTGGGAGTCACCCACTTTGACCTAGTCTCGAGTGTAATCAAACTCCAACACTCTGTTAGCATATGAACACTCCCAAAGAAGCAACCAGATGAATTCTTTTCCTTATACATCACATCCACAAGAAGCATAAACTCTGAGTCTTCCCAAAACCTGGACAAAAACCGATAAGGAGAAATATAGCACACATTTGACAAGCTCTTTGCTCGAACTACCCCTGATGTTTTCTTTTTCTTAGTCATAATAAACCACCAATGCACCGATAACCAGAAACTACACAAGCAAACAACCACGCAATCTAATCATAGATGGCGGGGCTCCCCCACTTATATTTAAGCTATAATTACATAAACCTATAACCCACAAAGATTCCTCCTTCTCAATTACCATGATCTCGCATTTTTAACCCGCTAAATTCCTCGAAATCTTTTGTTAAACTTCTCATGAATAATCCAAATTATCAGCCACGATAGCATATTTGACCTTCTGCCGGGTAGTAAGTAGAACTCCTCATAAAAACTTTATCAAAATTACGCAACCGCTAACCTGCTCGCAAGAGATAACCCACCTGTGAAAATACCATGACGATATTTTCGAATGATGCTACACTGGGTACAACTACCTCCTGAGCCCATGCTCGACCACCAGCTGTACAAGTCTGTTCCTTCCCCATTGACATCAACTTAAAGTTCGACAATATGTTCCAAACTCGAAGTCACGTTGTATCCAAAAGCGGTAATCAAGCTTTTACACCACTATTCATTTCAAGCCAACCCCTCTTTGCCATGCTCAATCTTGCTCAACACAGTAGCACCATTCCAAATAAAATTTGTAGACCTAGTCACTATCCACCATGATTCCTAAATTGCTCTAAACTCCTCCCAAGGCATGTGTCTATCCTACTACAGAATTCATATTCTACTATGCCACTCCCACTTCGGTTAAACTATCTCCTTTAAGCAACTCCCCGACCTCTGATTTTCATACTTGTGTTGCTAGCAATTCAACCACCATGAGATACCTCCCACCATGTCCTTCCTCATCCTTCTCTACCCAAAGGTTGCATCAAATCAAAATTCATCTCTGTAGCATCTGGACTAATAAATTGCTACCAACTCTAAGTCCCCTCGAAGATCATCTCTCTCGATCCATAAGCATTCGAAACACCGATTCGATTCTGAAATAGCTACATACCGCCATCTCTGACAATCGCTTCTTAGACACTATTTCACCACACCCTGCCCCGAAGGCAAATCAAAGAAGACTATAACATCGGCAAACCTTAATGCGTTCAAACAAGGATGACGACACCGCGTCACAATGAAAATTCCACCACGCTAGAAAATCTCAAGTCTCGTTACTCTATCAACTAAAGCTTGAACATCCATAGTCCGATTGCCTTTCCTCTGTTGGAATTAAATGATGAACCTCTAAATCATGCACTGAGAAATCCTCCTTTCAAGTCATTCAATTCCTTGACACATAAACAAGCACCCTACCATTACATCACATCGTGCGATAACAACACATGAACATCATAGCAATTTGTGCATAGCCTCAAAACCATCAAAAATATAGATACTGATCTGAAACGACAGAACGTCCTTCCACAAGGAGGCGATAATAGCATGCCCGAATACGCATGGAAAACATCCGGCACCATATCTGTAATACAACTACAACTCCTTGATGCTCAAGTGATAACAAGCGCTTCACGTCGCATAAGATTGAGTAGTAAGAAAATAAAAGCATAAGCCTCAAAAGAATCAAATCGCACGATGAGAAATCAAGAAGGGAAGTGTTCCTAATAGCCCTGTAGCCTCTCAAAGATAAGTAAAGACGTCTTCGTACCGATCCGCAAGACTCTACTATACTTGATCATGACTCGTGAAACCTAAGTGAACCTAACGCTCTGATACCAAGCTGTCACGGCCTAAAATCCACTAAAGGTCATGATGGCGCCTAACGCTACCGGCAGGCAAGCCAACATTGATTGATCAACTTAATTACTTATTTTATTACTTTCAAAATCATAATCTCCATTAATTAAATAGTATAAAATAGAATTTACAGGGTAAAATGATAATAATTACGTGAGCTACAATAACGAACAACTAGTAGGAACCCTTAAAACCTGGTGTCATAAGTGCATGAGCATTGACTAGGAAATATAATAAAATACAACATTTGTCTGGAATACAAGTTAGACAGGAGAATATAAATAATCTGATGGAGACTCTCTTTGCTGTGGATCGTAACATGGAATGCAGCTAACTGTAATGTCCCCGCAAATGTCATGCCTCTGCGCCCAGAGGACCAGTAGAAACATATATATACATTCACAATAAGTGCAGCAAGTGTAGTATGAGTACGTAAATCAACGCGTACCCATTAAGTATCTATCCTAACACCAGATAAGTAGTGATGAGGGGTCGACATTGACACTTACTAGTGGTCCAATAAGACATATACAGTAAGAAGTAAACAAATATGGGGCAGAGCAGATAAACGATATGAACGAATATAAATACGAGGTACAATACGAGGGCCTTCAAGAGGCCTTAGCTCAGATTCTGACCATGTGCACCAGTCTTGCTCAGGCGGTCTCTGTTCCAACCGCAACAGCCACTTTCCAGACCGGGGGAGGCACCCAGACTCCCGCCGCCCGCACATCAGAGCAGGTGGTACATGGACTCCAGACACTGGGGGCACCACCAGCCTAGCCAGTTGTAGCTGCTCAGGACTATGTGGTTCCTGCTATGCCCGAGGATGGGCAGCATAGATTGGATAGGTTTGGGAGGCTTCGACCTTCATCTTTTAGTGGTGCAGAGTGATAGAATGTGCAGGGCTTCATGGACAGGTGTCAGAGGATACTCCGTACAACCGGTATTCTAGAGACCAGTGGGGTCTCGTTCACTACTTTTCAGTTCTCTAGGGCTGCCTTCAGTTGGTGGGAGGCTTATGAGAGGCGTAGGCCAGTCGGCGCAGCACCCCTTACATGGCAGTAGTTCTCCATTCTCTTTCTGGAGAAGTTCGTGCCTCAGTCCCGTAGAGAGGAGTTGTGCAGGCAGTTCGAACAGCTTTGTCAGGGTGATATGTCCGTGACGCGGTATGAGATGAGATTTTCAGAGTTGGCCCGTCATGCTATCTAGTTGGTTCCTACAGACAGGGAAAGGATTAGGAGGTTCATAGATGGCCTCACTTTTCAGCTGCGATTGCTTATGACTAGAGAGAGAGAGAGATTGTCTGGTGCTACATTTGATGAGGTTGTCAATATTTCTTATCATGTTGAGATGGTTTGTAGCTAGGAGCGGGCTGAGAGGGAGGCCAAGAGGCCTCACGGACATGGTGGATTCAGTGGTGTTCCTTCTGGGGGTCAGTTCCACCATGGTAGGGGTCGTCCTTTCAGACATGCTCAGACGACTCGCCTGGTTCACCGTGGTGCATCATCTGGTCATGGTGCACACAGCTATCAGGAGGGCCAGTCTTCATTCAGTGCACTACCAACTCACACTTCATCTCATGCGCCATCAACTCAGGGTTCATCTGTGTCAGAACTTTCTAGTAGTTATTTCGGTGCTTGGGATTCCCTTCAATCCCCACCGCCATTTCTAGAGAGAGGTTACTTTGAGTGCAGAGATTTGGGTCATATCAAGAGGAATTGTCCCCGCCTTTCGGGAGGTTCATCTCAGCAGAGGCATCAACCTTCGACTTCGGCACCAGTTACTTCATCACCCGCCCAGCCAGATCGGGATGGAGCTCGGTCAGCTTGGGGTCGCCCTAGAGGGGGAGGCCGATCAAGTGGCGATCAGGCCCGTTTCTACTCACTCCCTGCCATACCAGATGCCATTGCTTCGGGTGTTGTGATTGCAGGTATTGTCTTAGTTTGCCATAGAGATGCCTCTGTATTATTTGACCCTGGTCCCATTTATTCATATGTATCCTCGCATTTCGCTCATTATCTGGATATGCCCCGTTAGTCTCTAGTTTCACCTGTTCATGTGTCTATGCCGATGAGCGATACTGTCATTGTGGACAGTGTATATCGATCATGTGTGGTGACTATTGGGAGTCTGGAGTCTAGAGTAGATCTCTTATTGCTTAGTATGGTCAATTTAGATGTTATCTTGGGTATGGTGAGTTATCCGATGTTTTGTTAGATGGCTTTGAGCCAAGTGGGGGAGTCTGCTATCTATGCTTTGATTTCACCATTATGTGCTGTATTAGTCTTTTCCCGAGGCATACTCATGGATTAGTTATGACTTGTAGAAGTTAAAACTGAGGATGGCTCGAGTAAGGAAATTCCTGAATACGGGCTACATTGCACTTTATGAAAAATATGAAATTCATGAAATGAATAAGTTGTTATTTTGAAGAATGTAGTGTGCGCGAAGTATGAATTCGATTGGTGATGTTAAGGAAGGGTTACTCTTTGGGGCTTGTCGTGCTAATGGGGCTTGTGCCTTTCGGCCCGTTTGGGCGGTGCAATTTAGATTTGTGCGAAGTGGGTGACTCCCGAGAAAATTCTAATGGGTTTGAGAATTATATATAGCAATTGAGAATGTTTCCGAACTTATGTATGGATAAAAATCTAAGATTTGCATTTGAAGGTGTCGAGACTTGCGGTAATTTTGTATGATTATGGATTCTACATTCTAGTATAATAAAGGTAAGAAGAACAATTTTAAATTCGCATACGGTATTTTCAGAGTGAACGTTACAGTTGAGGTATTTATGGAAGTACTTAAGAAGAGTACAATGGCTTACGGGCCTTATGGTGGTATGGTGTTATGTTAGGGTGTCTTGTAGTGAGCTTTGGGTAAGGATCGTGGAGTTCTAACAAGGAGAAGTATCAAAATTGAGGATAATTCAGAAGAAACTCGAAGTGAATAGGACAACTAGGTAGTAGGCTAGACCAGTATGGTGATGTCATGTTAGATGTAGTGTGTTGTGCAGGATTAAGATTTACATGTACAAGGTAACAATTCATTCTTGAAGGCAAGTTCACGAATTCTGGACAGAATGGTCAGTTTTGTATATTTAGATGAATGTTATAGTTGCTTGGTAATCCCTGAGAGGGGTGCGCGATTGAAAGGGGCATTGTGTTTTGATTTATGGATGTTCATTGGTATTGCGGTACTCTCCTGGTCGATCGACTCCTGATATTCAATTTTGCTATGTGGCACGGAAGAATTATAGGAGTATTCCTCATGGGATGATCGTGTATGAGAGATGTATTTGACATTCTGGCGGTGGAGATGGGATCAGATGTGGGATTCAGGTGTTATATGGATTTGGAGACTGGGAGTTCTCAAGAGCAAGTTGTTTCCATGGTTGTGGACTATGAAGTCATGGCCGAAGCTAACTAGACGATAGTATGTGTTATGATTCAGTCATTGTGGGCTTTTAGAGGGTTATTTATCCATGTGTGGGTACGTGGAGTTGATTTGTGGGTCCATTGGTAGGCCCAATTAGGATGTGTATTCTACATCTAGTCGGATTAGTTGGCTCCATACTGCTATTGTTGAGGGATGTGCCATTCGGTTGTTGTTGAGCTTATTCGTGTTTTGATATGTTCGGTGAATTACTCTTCTATGCTACGAGGGGTTGTGATTCGTTGGTTGTATGCACCCATGGTGCAGTTCTATGGGGGGCTTATAGCGAAAATTGTGCGAGATGGGTATTTGGGTGATGCATGAGTGGTGGCGCATTGATTATGTTCTTTCGGGTTTATGTGGCATTGTGCCATTTGCTTCTCCATGGTTATGGTAATGCACTTCGAGTACTTGATGCCGGATTGCGCGTGGTTATTGATTTTGAGCATGGTGGCTGAGGTATTTCATATGGATCAGTGTTTGGATGGGGTCGCGCATTGCAACAGAGTTATATTGAGATATTATCCTGGTGTTAGATTCATGTGTTATGGTTCTACGGTGTGTGATCGGGTTTTAGCATTGCTTTGGGGTGGTACCCGTCGAGCCTATGGGACGATTCTCTTGTTTGAGTCATTTTCGTGATTGAGTACATTTAGAATGTTACTTATTGGTGCACAGATTGCACAGGTTGTGGCTTTAGGTTGTATGGGTGCGTCATGTCACTAGGGTGGTCGTGCTGGATGAGATGAGGTCATTGTACCTAGAATGGATACTATCATAATTGATGTCAACATGGTTGGAAGGATAATATCGAAAGTCGGCCTAGAAATTTGCTATAATTCTTGTCGAAGAAGATGGAGTACCGTGACTTGTTGATCTGATGAAGGGTTATGAGTTTTGCATGTTTCTTTCATCATTGGCAGTGTACGAAGGTTTAGAATGAGGCTTTGTTTGATATGAGGTTGTTACCGGTATTGGGTAAATTTGAGCAGCTACTGTGATTAGAAATATTTGCTTCAAGCGTTTGGGTTTTGAGTATTTGAGTTATGGTTATGGCTTTTGGTATAGCTTGTTCAGACTTATACAGTGTGTAGGTTGAGGGATTTAGATCTTATAAGAAATTCCAGATGTTGGAAATTGTATTCTAAGGCTTGTGGGCTACGTAGAATTTAGAAATTTTAGTTATGTGGTGTTATCAGACCTATATGGGATAGGGTGATGTGGCATCACCCCCGGGTACGTGCGTGGTAAGACGAAATAGTGATTTGGTGGCTTGGAAATAACTCTTGGCACGTTCGAGGACGAACATATGTTTAAGTGGGGGAGGATGTAACAACCCGGCCAGTCGTTTTGAGCGTATTAGCCCCGATCCCTTATTTATTGCATTCCCCGTATCTGTTTCTTCTTATGTGACTTGCTGGGAGGTCTTGTTTTGGTTTCGGGACACTTAGTCCCTAAAATAGAAGCTTAAGTCTCAGGATTTTGACCGTAGTCGGAAGTGTGTGAAGATGACTCCGAAATGGAATTCTATCAGTTCCGTTAGCTCCGTTGGGTGATTTTGGACTTAAGAGCATGTCCGGACTGTGAATTTGAGGTTTGTAGCTAATTTAGGCTTGAAATGGCGAAAGTCGAATTTTTGAAAAGTTTGACCGGGGGTTGACTTTTTGATATCGGGGTCGGATTTCGATTCCGGAAGTTGGTGTAGGTCTGTATTGTTCAATATGACTTGTGTGCAAAATTTAAGGTCAATCGGACGTGGTTTGGTAGGTTTCAGCGTCGTTTGTGGAATTTGGAAGTTTAGAAGTTCCTAAGCTTGAATCTGAGGATAGTTTGGTGTTTTGATGTTATTTTGTGTATGGCCTTGTCGGCCTATATGTTAAGTATATGTGATGACCCAAAAGGTCATCTTATGTTTTAGAACTCGAATCTGCGCTCTTAAGCCTTAAATATCTCATTTTTACCCTCCTCGATTTGCGTGCTAAGTCCGGGCTAGTTTTCGGAAAGCTTTTATGTTGAAAACTAATGCAAATAAGAATTTTTTCCTTAAAAGTTGATTTTAGTAGATTTCGGTCAATATTTTTGGTAAACAGGCCCGGATCCGTGCTTTGACAGTCCCGGAAGGTCCGTATCGAATTATGGGATGTAGGCGTATGCCCGGAATCGAATTTGGAGGTCCCTAGCTTGAGTTATGAATTTTTGATGAAAATTAAAAGTTTGGAAATTATTTCTTTTTAAGAATTGATTGATATTTGGCATTGTTAGTATCGGGTCCGTATTTTGGTTCCGGAGGTCTATGTAATTTGGTGAGAAATGGAGTTGATTTGACGTGATTCAGACGTCCAATTGAGAAATTAGAAGTTTTAAAGTGTTCTTGAGAATTTCATTTGATTTGGTGCTAAATTTAGAGTTCTAGGTGTTATTTTTGGCGATTTGATCGCGCGAGAAAGTTCGTATGATGTTTTTATACTTGTGTGCGTATTTGGTTTTGAGCCCCGAGGGCTCGGGTGAGTTTCGGATAGGCCACGAGATGTTTTGGACTTTGGAAATCTGGTTTTTCTGCAGAGTTTGTGTTTTGGCATGTCCTTCTTCGCGTTCGCGAAGCTACTCTTGCGAACGCGAAGACTAAACTGGGCAGATGAGGATTTCTTCTTCGCGAACGCGAAGGCTTGGCTGCCCATACACTTCGCAAATGCGACAGTGCTCTCGCGAACGCGATGAACACTATCGCCCAGCACTTAACAGAACCCAAAACGGAATTTTTGCGACAAAACTCATTTTCTCAAAAACCAAACGGTGAGGGGCGATTTTTCAAGAGTCATTCCTTCCCCAAATTGTTGGTAAGTGATTCTAAACCATCTTCTTTCAATTAGGGGTTAGGGTAGAAAATAGGGATTTCGGGAATTTGGGGATTTAGACCTCAATTTGAGGTCAGATTCCAAAATTAATTACATATTCGGGCTCGGGGGTGAATGGGTAAAAGGATTTTGGTCCGAACCTCGGGTTTTGACCAAGCGGGCCCGAGGTCGATTTTTTGACTTTTTGGAGGAAAATTTAAGAAATTTAATTTATGCAATATAACTGATTCCTTTAGCAATATTTGATATTATTGAGTCATTTTTGAATAGATACGAGTGGTTTGGAGGTGAATTCCAAAGGAAAAGCTGTGATTGAGAATTTAAGTGGCATTCGGAGCGAGGTAAGTGTTGTGTCTAGCCCTGACTTGAGGGAATTAGGAACCTTAGATTATTTGCTAAGTGAAATTCATGTGAGCGGCATATATGTGAGGTGATGAGTACTTATGCGCCGCCAATTTACTTATTTTCCGTGTTTTCCTGTTTTTCTTATATTGTCTCATTCATATGCCAAATTGCTACGTGTTATACTAGTGTTGTTCAATTTATCGCTCTGATCATGTTTACGGATTTTCTGGTGATAATTGAGTTTTTATTTCAAAGTTGAGATTGATATTATGGAATCAAATGTTGAAGTAAGGTTTTTACTTGTTATTCTATCTCCCTGTTGTTATTTATGCATTGCATTATGGTAAGGGAGAGTGTTAATGCATGAAGGGTGATGTCGTGCCATATTGTGAGTGTTAATGCACGAAGGGTGATGCCGTGCCATATTGCGAGTGTTAATGCACGAAGGATGATGTCGTGCCATATTGTGAGTGTTAATGCACGAAGGGTAATGTCGTGCCATGATATGAGAGTTAATGCACGAAGGGTGATGTCGTGCCGTTTCTATTAATTTTATGGTGAGATTGAAAGTAAAAGCACAAAGGGTGATGCCGTGCATTTTTATTTACTGTATTCACTATTCCTGTTGATTCATTGTATATTGACTGCTCCATGATCATTCTGTTGTAGTTCTTTATCTTGTATTCCCCTCAGTATGTCTCCCCTCCCGACATTTCCTGTTTAGTTCTTCATTCCTGTTATTTGCGTATACACTTTTAAATTGTACAGGTTGATTGTAGGTGCCTTGCCTTAGCCTCGTCACTACTTCGTCGAGGTTAGGCTCGACACTTACCAGTACATGGGGTCGGTTGTACTGATGTTGCACTCTGCACTTTCTGTGCAGATTTTGATACCGGCTCAGGTTGATCTAGATTTGCTATTGGTCCGCTGTCCGGAGACTCAAGGTAGATCTGCCGGCGTTCACAGACCTTGAAGTCCCCATCTATCTATTTATGTCCTACTATTTTCTTTCATTCAGACAGTTGTATTTCTTTCAGACTATTACTTGTAGTAAATTCTAGAATGCTCATGAATTGTGACTCCAGTTCCGGGTGGTAGTAATTAATACAGTTTTATGATATTCCGCACTTATTATCTTTCATTTTAGTTAATTATTTTTATTTACTAAATGGAAATAAGGAATTAGTTTAATGATTTTCTAACTTTGGCTTGCCTGGCAAGTGAAATGTTAGGCGCCATCACGGTCCCGTCGATGGGAAATTTTGGGTCGTGACAGTTGGTATCAGAGCACTAGGTTACATAGGTCTTACGATTCACGAGCAAGCTTAGTAGAGTCTGGAGGATCGGTACAGTGACGTCTGTGCTTATCTTGCAGAGGCTATGAAGTTTAGGAACAAGTTTCACTTCTATTCTTCTTTGTCGTGCGATTTTGCTTTCTCAACACTGATTGAACTCTTCTACTCTTATTCTCTCGCAGATGGCGAGAACACGTACCGCTTCCTCAGCTGAGCAGCAGCCTGAGCCTCCAGTGATAGCTCCTACGCGGGGCAGAGGTCGAGGCCGAGGCCGTGCCAGAGGCCGAGGCAGGGGCAGGGCTCAGCCTAGGGCCCATCCAGCAGCCCCAGCAGTGGAGCCTCAGATAGAGATTGACGAGGAGGTTCCAGCCTAGACTGTTCCTATTAGACCAGCTCAGGTTCCGAAGGAGTTCATTGCTACCCCAGTACTTCAGGACGCTTTGGTCAGTTTGGTGGGCCTTATGCAGAGTGTGGCCCAAACTGGCGCATTTCCCATGGCACCAGCAGTCTCTCAGGCTGGAGGAGGAGCCCAGACTCCTACCACTCCTGCTCTGGAGTACATAGCTCCCCAGTATCAGGCTCCAGCAGCTCAGCCAATCGGGTTAGTTCAGCCGGTTATTGCGGCACAGGTCGGAGATGGGCCAGCTATGTCTTCTGAGGCTTTATGGAGATTGGACATGTTTACCAAGCTTTTTCCTGTTCACTTCAGTGGTGCCCCTTCAGAGGACCTCCAGGAGTATCTTGATAGTTGTCATGAGGTTCTATGGAACATGGGTATAGTGGAGACCAATGGGGTCGATTTTGTTGCATTTCAGATGACTGGTTCCGCCAAGAAATAGTAGAGAGATTACTTGTTGATGCCGTGCATTTTTATTTACTATATTCACTATTCCTGTTGATTCATGGTATATTGACTGCTCCGGTGATCATTCTGTTGTAATTCTTTATCTTGTATTCCCCTCAATATGTCTCCCTTCCCGACATTTCCTGTTTAGTTCTTCATTCCTGTTATTTGCGTATACACTGTTAAATTGTACAGGTTGATTGTAGGTGCCTTGCCTTAGCCTCGTCACTACTTTGTCGAGGTTAGGCTCGACACTTACCAGTACATGGGATCGGTTGTACTGATGTTGCACTTTGCACTTTCTGTGCAGATTTTGATACCGGCTCAGGTTGATCGAGATTTGCTATTGGTCCGCTGTCCGGAGACTCAAGGTAGATCTGTCGGCATTCACTGACCTTGAAGTCCCCGTCTATCCTTTTATGTCCTACTATTTTCTTTCATTCAGACAATTGTACTTCTTTCAGACTATTACTTGTAGTAAATTCTAGAATGCTCGTGAATTTTGGCTCCAGATCCGGGTGGTAGTAATTAATACAGTTTTCTGATATTCCACACTTATTATATTTCATTTTAGTTAATTATTTTTATTTACTGAATGGAAATTAGGAATTGGTTTAATGATTTACTAACGTTGGCTTGCCTGAAAAGTGAAATGTTAGGCGCTATCACGGTTTCGTTGGTGGGAAATCTTGGGTCGTGACATTATATGACTTGTTGGTATGTTTGGTTGAGGTCCCGAGGGCCTCGGGGTAATTCCGGGTGGTTAACGGAAGAATTGGAGTTGATGAAATGCAGCTGAAGCTGCTGATTCTGGTGTCTTCCGCATCTGCGTAGTGGGAGTCGCAGGTGTGAGCCCGTAGGAGCGACTGAGGAGCCGCAGATGCGGCCATGGAGGACCTCGGCAGGAACCGCAGGTTCGAAGGTAATCCCGAACCTGTGTGAGTCGCAGATGCGTGCAGGCATGCGCAGGTGCGTGTTTTGACTGCAGAAGCGAGAGAGTTTCCGCACCTGCGATGGAATTTCCACTGGTGCGGCGTCGCAGAAGCGATCAATGGACCACAAGTTCGGTATTGCTGCGCAGAAAAGCACCAGCTCAAGGTTTTGTTTTTCATTTTTAATTTTGGACTTGAGAAACTCGGGAGAGAGGCGATGTTTCGAAGGTTTTCATAGAGAAACATTGAGGTAAGTGATTCTAATCCATGATGATATAAATTTCGTGAATCCATGGCTTTATTCATCATCTAATTAGGGATTTGAGCTAGAAATTTGGGAGTTTAGGGCTTGAGAATTGGAGAGAGGATTTTGGGGATTTGAATGACTAAATGAGGTCGGAGTTTGATAAATTTGGTACGGTTAGACTCATGAGTGAATAGGCTTTCGAGTTTTGTGATTTTTGTTGGATTCCGAGACGTGGGCCCGGGGGTTGGGTATGAGCCGATTTCGAATTTTGGCTTATAATTTTGTGTTTTTCTTGTGGAATTGTTTCTTTTAGCCTATATTAATTATATTGTACTGCTTGTGGCTAGATTCAGAGCGTTTGGAGACTGATTTGATGGGCAAAGGCATTTTGGAGTATGATTTTCTCGGTTTGAGGTAAGTAACGCTTTCAAACTTGATTCTGAGGGTTTGAAACCCCGAACTATATGCTATACAATTAGTATTGAGGTGACGGACATGCCAAGTGACAGGCGTGCGAGAGTGCACCGTGAGCATTGTGGCCTGGTTGATTCTGTGGCACTGTATAGTGACTCTTTTTTGTTGATATCTGTGTTTTCATCTTGTGATAAAGTAATTGAGCTGTCAATCATGCTAGTTATCATGTTTAGGCTTTATGCCGATACTGTTAGGACCCCAGTGGTCATTTCTTATTGTCATCTCACTGATTTCATTGATATTATATACTCAGTCATGTTCATGCATTTCATATCATATCTCTGTCTCAGTTGTTATTTATTGATACATCATATCATTGTTTCGGGCTAGTTTTCATGATATTGTGAGTCCGTGAGTGAGACTGGAGATATTGATGACTGAGTGAGGTTGAGAGCCTATTTATGAGTGACATTTGTGGGACCGGGCTACACGCCGCAGCGGTTATACTGATTTGATGATAGCTCTTGGGCTGTAGGAGCCCCTTCGGAGTCTGTAACACACCCCCAGCGAGCGCGGTTGATATTATTAAGGGATGGATCTTCCCTGGACATGGATCTTGTCTGAAGTACTTTATACCCGGAGATGGATCTCTCCACGGGGCTGGATTGGCCTTCCTCAGTACTAGGTGACTTATAGTTAGTGATGTATATATTCCGGGATGGATCTTCCTGGGCCGTATAGGCCATATACAGTACCGAGTGGTTGAGCACTCGAGAGTGTGAGCACATAAGGCTGACAGCATGGTGCATCACATACAGCATGTGCATTGGCATGTTGAGATAGAAGAGTTATATTTTTTACACTGTTCAGATCTGCCTCACTTTACTGTTTTGAGTTGCCTGCAATTACGGTAAAGTCCTCGCACATGCGAATCCAACCAACCTCAAACCCAACCGCTTCTGCGACACCGGGACCGCTTATGCGATTTTGCACCTGCGGTCTCGCACCTGTGGCCTTTTCCACACAGGTGCGATTGTACTAGATCTCAGCTGCCTCAGCAATTCTCCAAGCCCAAACTCGATCCGTTTCCAATCTAGTTCGCACCTAAGGACCTTGGGACCCCGTCCAAGCATAACAACACATCCCAAAACACGATACAGACTTATTTAAAACCTCAAACCACGTTAAACAATATCAAAATTACGAATTGATGATCGAAACCTTTCTTTGAACTCTCAAACTTTGCCGAACGCGTCTGAATCACACTTAAACTTTTCGGAATGATGCCAAACTTTACGCACGAGTCATAAATCATAATACGAATCTATCCAAGGCTCGAAACCTCAAACGTATATCGATAACACCAAAGTACACTTCAAATCAAACTTAAGAAATTCTTAAACTTTCAAAAATGTTAACTTTCCATAATAAGGGCTGAAATGCTTTCGGGCGACCTGATACTCAACCCAAATATACGCCCACGTCCGAAATCATCATACGAACCTATTGAAACCTTATAATCCCGATTCTGAGGTCGTTTACTAAAAGTCAAAATTTAGTCAACTCTTACAACTTAAAGCTTCTGAATTTAGAATTTTCCATCCGAATCAACTTTGAACTTCCCGAAATTCTATTCCGACCACACGTATAAGTCATAATACCTGAAGTGAAACTACTCAAGGACTCAAACCGACGAACGATACTCTATAGCTCAAAACGACCAGTCAGGTCGTTACACGACCTATGTTTAGAGGTAAATCTCCTTATTACACCTAAATTCATAAGCTCTTTAATTTGAATTTTAAAATCTTCCAAATCTTCATTTGTGGCTTCTATTGAGACTATCTTGATTATATATTCTGGATTTATTATGTCTAATTTACACATAATTTTATTATTTTTCCAATATTTTAAAGGTTTTTCTCCTATTATTTCTATTTCATCTAATATTTTTATTATATTGTCTAAATCCTTTTGATTTTTTATTATTCCTATTTTTTCTATTCATGTTCGAAAATTATATAACTCTATTTCAACATTTATCAAGGTGTAATCTTTTTCTAATATATCTTGATTTTCATCATTTTATAATAGCAAAACTTTAGATTCTTCTTTTATTTTACAACATGTATTTTTATTTTTTACATTCTTTACAACATTCCTTTTGTTTTACTTGCAGGTCTTTCTGGTCTGATTTCAGGGGTGTTCTTATTCTAGTTTCAGTATTTATTATTTGTACTGGTGTATGAGTAATATTTTTAAAAAATATTACTCCATCTCTACTGAGTAAACAACTGCAATCCTAATACAAAATCTACATTTATATTTAAGTCTCTTACCTATATTTTTTCTACCTTGTATCTAGGCTTATGAAAATCTAAACATGTGTTTACAAAGCTAATTTATGATTTATCTACATAATGTCTATATATATTATGTGTTCCGTCAATTTGTATTGCTGCTAATTTTTTATCTAGGGTTTTAATTAAATTTTGTGAAACTATCCTTTTATTTATTATACACTTTGTACATCCAGAATCTACTAAGGCCAACGTCTCTATTTCGTAATCCTCTATTTTGATTCTCGCAAGTATTTTTATGGTACTTAATTTTTTATCTTCATTACATACCAGTGGATCATAATTTTCCATGCTCAATAATTCTTTATCGTGTAGGGGTTCTGTTGTATTTTCTTCACTTTCTTCCAATTTTTGTTTTTCCTTTTTCGAATTTTTGTATTCTCTTTTCTAATTCATTTATTTTCATTTCTAATGTCATTACTCTTAAATTAAGTGTAGGATCATTTATCTCTGTATTTTTCTTCTTTATTTAGCTTTGTTTCATATTCTTTTTCTGCGCATATAACGCATCCTTATAAATAATATAGTTTACACTTAGCTCTTTTATCTTTATTAAGATACCATTTACATATAAAACATTGGTTACATTCTTCAGATATATTTACTAATGTGTTTACCTGTATTTATTCTAAATCCAACTTTTCTGATCCTATCTCATTTATTAATTCTTCTTCCTCTGATTCTAAGAAGTCTAGTTGATTTTGTTCTTCTACATCTATACTTACTACAGAGTATATACTTTCGTTATCTGACATATATTCATCTACATTTATTAAGATTTCTTAAAAATCTTCTATTAATTGTGAATTTATTGTCTTGCTATTGATCCGTTTTGGGCATGTATTTGCTAAGTGCTCTATGCTTCCACAAGTGAAATATTCTAATTTATTCTTATTATTTCTCAAAACTCATCCTACATCACATAATGTTATACCAAAAGTGAGAGGGGGATATAAAAAGTTAAAAAGTGAATGGGTGATAACCTTATGTTGTACAATCCTACTCGGTACTCTCTCTCTTGATCTGCAAACTTGTATCGCTAATATTTTATCAAAATTATTAACTGACATTACCCCATTTTATATACTCTTTTTTTTCCTACGTTTTGGGCATGTATTTGCTAAGTGCTCTATGCTTCCACAAGTGAAATATTCTAATTTATTCTTATTATTTCTCAAACCTCATCCTACATCACATAATGTTATACCAAAAGTGAGAGGGGGATATAAAAAGTTAAAAAGTGAATGGGTGATAACCTTATGTTGTACAATCCTACTCGGTACTCTCTCTCTTGATCTGCAAACTTGTATCGCTAATATTTTATCAAAATTATTAACTGACATTACCCCATTTTATATACTCTTTTTTTTCCTCTGTTCATCTCTTCTCTCCAACCTTTTAAAGATATAGATCTTTTCTTAACACATATTTCTTTAACCTCACCCTGGCCGCAGTTAAATATATTTGCCCATTTTAATGCCTTTCTTGCAATATTTTGGGCTCATATTAACCGGTCTCTCCTAGGAATTTATAGGTTAATTCATCAGAGTTATTAAGAAGTTGAAAAGATAACCATATACTTAGAGTATTGTTTAGTTATTTACAAACTAGCAACTAAGAAATTAAATACATAAGACATAATATAAAGCTATAAATAAGTCGGGGTAATAACCAAAAACATAGTTTATAAAAATAGTAACTTACATCTTTACATGAGAGAGATTGCCCTTGCGGTAAACCCGAAAGAGTTTACTGGACTTGAAAATAAAAAACTTGCATACTAAAGCATAAAGATTTATTTATTTTACAGGTTTGAGATACAAAATACTAAAGCATACATAGGGGAATATTTTACAAAGAGAGTTATGGAGGATGGTTTTTCTGGTTTAGGTGAAGGGAATGGTGAAGGGAAGAGAGTATGTTTTTCTTCAGATGGTTGTTGTAGTTGTTGTGTCTTCTTTCTTCATATGTAACAACCTGGCCGGTCGTTTTGAGAATTAAAGTCCTGTTTGGTGGCTTAAGGTCTCGAGCAGCTTCGTATGTTGATTTTGGACTTAAGCGTGCATACGAATTAGGATTTGGAGGTCCGTAGGGTAATTTAAAGCAATTCGGCAAAAATTTGAAAGTTGAAGTTTTGGAAGGTTAAGAAGTTTGCCAGAGAGTTGACTTTGGTAATATCGGGAGTGAAATGCGATTTTGAGAGTTTTATTAGATCTGTTATGTCATTTGGAACTTACATGCAAAATTTAACATCATTTCTGGTTGATATGATGGGTTCGGCGTGAGTTTTGGAAGTTAGAAGATGAGTTTTGGAAGTTAGAAGACTTGGAAGTTCATAAGTTCAATTCATGATGCCATTCGTAGTTTCGACATCGCTTGATGTGATTTGAGGCCTCGACTAAGTTAGTATCATGTTTTAGGATGTGCTAGTATATTTGGTTGAGGTCCCCGCTGCTTCAAATGTGTTTTGATTTGGCTACGAGCCATTTCTATAGGTTTTTGAGTTTCTGGTGTATGATAACCTTCTTCGCGATCGTGTAGTGTCAACTGCGATCGCGTAGTGTATTGTTGACCTACCATATTCTTTTCCTTCACCGCGTTCGCATAGTTAGGTCCACGATCGCCGAACCTGTGCTTTTCTTCTGCACCACATTTGCGTTTGACCTTCCGTATTCGCATAGAGTTGTCTTTTCTGGGGAGCCCCTTTTTGTTCTTCTCGTTCGCATGTTACTGCCCACGATCGCGTAAGTGTGCATCCCCTCTTCAATGCGTTTGCATTAATGTCACGACCCAAACTAACCCTGTCATGATGGCGCCAATTGTGGAACTAGGCAAGCTGACTCATTTCCAAAACAAATCGATATTTTCATTTCAAAGATAATTTCAAGTCTATTTAACAGAAAAATCTTCGTAAAGGAGTTCAAATCAAAACAAAAGTGCGGAAAAGAAAAGCTCGACATCAGGGTGTCACTAGTCATGAGCATCTACTACAATTTGTCTGACAATTTCGATACTAACATAGTCGGGAAAATAGCTAAATACAACTAAAGGAAGATAAGAGGGAGAAGAGCAGGCTGCGTTCTCCAGGCAGCTACCTTGCTATCCCCAAGATCAATCTGCAACCAGAATAGTCAAGAGCCGTTACCGTGTCCAGATACGCCTGAATTTGCACACAAGGTGTAGGGAGTAACGTGAGTACGCCAACTTAGTAAGTAACAACAGTAAATAAAGACTGAGAAATAGTGACGATCCATAATGCAAGTAAAGTTCATATCACAAAAATTCAGTAAAATACAGCATGCTTTTAAAACCAGAGTTTGAATCAAATCAGCTCTTTTAAATCTAGTTTCAGTAAAATCATTTAAAGATGTCTTTCAACAGTTTTCAAACAAAGGCTCAATGCAAAGGTGAGAAAAATAATGAAATCATAATCAGCCCCTCAGGCAACATCACTCATATACAACCCCTCGGGAAAACCTCACAATCATTCGTATACAGCCCCTCGGGCAGACCTCACCATCACTCATGCCTCCCAGTCACTCAGCACCCGGCACTCGCACTCAGTAGGTACCTGCGCTCACTGAGGGTGTGTACAGACTCCGTAGGGGCTCCTTCAGCCCAAGCGTTATATCAAGCCAATCATGGCATAAAACAATGAGGCCCTCGGCCTATATCAAATATGTTGCGGCGTACAGCCCGATCCCATAAATATCCTCACAAATCAGGTCCTCGGCCTCACTCAGTCATAACCCTTTCCAGCCTCTCGGGCTCTCAGAAAACAATGTATTCAGACCAAACAACATTTATATGATGCATCAAAATAGAGTAATAGAGACTGAGTTATGCTGTAAATATGTATAAACATGACTGAGTATAGATTTTCAATCAAAAACAATGAGTGGATAGCAAGAAAAGACCTCTAAGGGTCCAAACAACACTGGCATAAGGCCTAAACATGGCATCTAGCCTGATTTACAGAAATTCTTTCTAAAACACATAAGAATCATATAGTTTCAACAAAATATTCAACTTTACAGTTGATACGGGACGGACCAAGTCACTATCCCCAACGGTGCACGCCCATATGCTCGTCACCTAGCATGTGCGCCACCTCCAAATAGTAAAATGATACAAAATTCTGGGGTTTCATACCTACAAGACCAGATTTACAATCATTACTTACCTCAATCCGACCAAATCTCTACTCTGCAATGCTCTTGCCCCTCGATTCGGCCTCCAAACGTCCCGAATATATCCACAAGCAATACAATACGATCAATATAGGCTAAAGGAATCAATTCCACAAGAAAAATACCAAATTATAGCCTAAATCCGAAATCGGCTCAAGCCCGGTCCCTGGGCCTACGTCTCGAAATCCGACAAAAGTCACAAAACTAGAAAGCCCATTCACTCACGAGTCCATACATATGAAATTTATCAAAATACGATATCATTTGGTCTCTCAGATCCTTAAATTAAACTCTCCAAAATCCCAAGCCCTAACCCCTTATTTCACTTCAAAATTCCTACTAATTAGGTGAGAAATCAATGGGAAAACACCATTGCTAATGATAATAGAGCTCAAGCAACTTACCTCTGTAAATAACCTTGAATTCCCTTCAAAAATCCTCTCAAAAGCTCCAAAGTCCGAGTTAAAAATGATGGAAATGAGCAAAAATCATGAAGTCCTCAATTTATACATTCTGCCCAGCGAAGCCGCACTTGCGGTCTCTTTTTCCGCTTCTGCGACACCGCACCTGCGGAATTTCCATCGCAGGTGCGGAACTCACTTAAGATCCCAGGTTCCACATCTGCGTCTAACCTTTCACGCCTGCGCTTGCGCACCTGCGCATAACTCTCCGCATTTGCGAAGCCAGTCATTTTCCTCCCTTCCACATCTGTGCCCCAGGTCTCGCACCTACGGGCTCAAAGATGCGATAGCCTTCTCACACCTGCGGTTCCAGTCCATCTTAGCCTTGCCTGCACCTGCGACTTCTCCAAGCGCTTCTGCACCCTCGCACCTGCGGCTCCCCCTCTGCATGTGCGCAAATACCAGTAGCAGCAGCTTTAGCTGCATTTTTCCAACTCCAAACAATCTGTTAACCACCCGGAATCACCCCGAGGCCCTCGGGACCTCAACCAACCATACCCACAAGTCATAAATCAACATAATAACTTAGTAGAACCTTTGAAACACTCAAAACAACATCAAAACACCAAATTACACTCGGATTCAAGCCTATGGACTTCTAAACTTCCGAATTCCACCAACGATGCCGAAACTCACTAAACCACGTCTGAATGATTTCAAATTTTATACACAAGTCAAAAATAACACCACAAACCTATTCCAACTTCTAGAATTCCATTCCGACCCCGATATCAAGTTTTCCACTGCCGACAAAAATTGCCAAATTTTTAACTTTTGCCAATTCAAGCCTAATTGTACCACGGACCTCCAAATCACATTCCGGATGCGTTCCTAAGTCCAAAATTACCCAACAAAGCTAACGGAACCATCAAAATGCAAATCTGAGGTCGTTTACAAATAAGTCAATGTCCGGTTGACTTTTCCAACTTAAGCTTCTACTTTAGAGACTATGTGTCTCAATCCACTCCGAAACCACCCCGGACCCGAACCAATGAACCTGATATATCATAATATAGTTGAAAAGCACAAAAGGAAGCTGAAATGGGAAAACGGGGCTATAACTCTCGAAACGACCGACCGGGTCATTATAGTTTACCAATCCGCGTTTGCGTAACATAGCTCAGCAGCTGGTTCCCTTTCGCAATCACAATCTACGTTTCACGATTGCATAGCACGTTTCTTGGGTCATCAGTGTTTCCCTTCTTCATGATAGCATGTACCTGTCCGCGATCACGTAGTACAATTTCTGGTAGTAGACCTTTCCTTCTTCGTGATCGTAGTGCTTCTTTCGCGATTGCGATGTTCAAATACATGGGCAGCAGAATATATCTTCCAAACCGAGGGTTTGGCCATTTTTACCAAATCTTGGGTTGTAGAGCTCGGTTTTGAGCGATTCTTCGAGGGTTTTCCAAAAAAATCATTGGGGTACATGTTCTTCACCCGAAACATATTATATTCCATGATTCTGCCTTTATTTTTATCTTATAAATAGTGTTTTGAGTTGAGGAAAATGGGAATTTTTGAAGAAATCTTTCAAAATGTAAAATTATGATTTGAGGGATAAATTGGTATCGGAATTTGATAATTTTGGTATGGTTGAACTCGTGTCGGAATGGGTGTTCGTGTTTTTTGAATTTTATCGGGTTCCGAGGCACGTTCCCCGGGGGTGACCTTTTAGTTTTAATTAAAGATCTAAGCTTTATTATCCAGAATTGTTTTCTATGAGTTTTATTTATGGATTGAAGTTATTCTGGCTAGATTTGAGCCGTCCGGGGGTTGTTTCATCTGAGAGGGCCATTTTAGAGTATCGGCCTAGATTCTCTGATGTAAGTATCTTGCCTAACTTTGTGTGGGGGAACTACCCCTTAGGATTTGAGTCTTTGTTGCTAATTGTTTCACGTGAAGTCCGTGTAAACGAGGTGATGAGTACGTGCTCAGGCTTATTTGTGGGAAGTTGACCTTTTAGGACTCTTAGGTTCTTATGTTCATTAGATACAAAGTTATTTTGTTATGTTAAGTTCCCCATTTACTAGGCCGACGTGTCTTAATTGGAATTAATTGCTTCATGTTCCACCCTTATTGCCTATTTGACTTTTATGTGCCTTAACTGAAGTTGTTACCTCTTCGATTGCCATGATATCCTTTCCTAATTTGCTTATCCTTAATTGAAGGTATTATTATCTCTTCAGTAATTGTCTATCCTTATTTGAGGTTATGATTATCTTTTCCGTTGCTTATCCTTAATTTAATTTGTTGTATCTCTTCGTAATTGCTCAACCCTAAATGAAGTTTAGTTATCCCTTATCGTAGTTGTCTCATCCTTATTTGGAATTATTGACTCATGTTATCTCCCTTGTTGTCAAATTGTACTTTTGTGGAATAATTTGTTACATATTATTTCTCCCTTGTTGAGCTATTCTTATTGAGATTGGTATTCTCTATTGTGTTTATTCTATGTGAGCTCCTTCTACCTTTTCTTTATGATCCAAAGCTCTTGAGTTGATTTATTTGCCAAATTTTCATGTTATTATTGTTGTTGTTGTTGTACTCAATTTGTTGAGTCGAGGGCTATGCGTAGTTGTGGTATTGACATTATTTAGAGGAAATGTTATGGAATATGGGCATATGTTGTGAAAGTCATTCTATTATGATGTTGCGTTTTGGCACATGATATACTTGTGTCGAGTTTATCTAGTCCAGTAGGTGTCTTGACTGTCCCTCATCACTACTCCACTAAGGTTAGTCTTGATACTTACTAGGTACCGCTATGGTGTACTCGTACTACACTTCGGCACAATTTTGTGCAGATCTAGGTAATTCGGAGTCAGTCAATCGCTAGCTAGCTGTACGGATCTTGCTGTGGAGACTCAAGGTAAACTTGTTGCTGCGTTCACATACCTCGGAGTCACCTTCTGTTATTGTACTCGCACTGTTTTATCTCGATTTCGAAACAGTTGTATTTAGAGGTTTTTGTAGCGAACTCAGTAGAGCTTATGATGTAATGACCCAAACGGTCATTTTGACTTTTAGAACCCGTTTCCCTAAATAAAACTCCCCGTATGTGCTTTTATTAATTTATGACTTGCGGGGATGGTTGGTTCGGGATTTGGAAGTGTTCGGGTTGAATTAGAACACTTGGTTCCTTAATTTGGCTTTAGAGGCCCAAGTTTGGCTTCGGTCAACATTTTGAGAAAACGACCCCAGAATCAAGATTTGACAGTTCCAATAGGTTCGTATGATGATTTTGAGAAAACGACCCCGGACAACCCGGGAGCGTTTCAGCGCTAAATAGTGAAAATCAACTATTTGAAGGTTTAATGTTCTTTAAATTTGGTTTGGAGTAGGTTTTGGAGTAATTGAGGTTCGTTTGGAATTTCGAGCATGAGAATAGCTCCGTACAGTGATTTAAGACATGCACGCAAAATTTGGTGTCATTCCAAGTATTTTAAGTATGTTTTGGCGTGTTCAGAGTAAGTTTGAAAAATTTAAAAATGCTAAGTTGAATCAATTTGGTTTGAGGTATAATTCTTAGTTTTGATATTGTTTTACATGTTCCGAGGGTTCGAGCAAGTCCGTTTGATGATTTCAAACTTGTTTGTATGTTCGGGCGGGCCCCCGGGGGCCTCAGGGGTTAATCGGACGAGGCTCGGACCAAGTTGGAAATTGGGAGCCAAAGTTGAAGCTCCCAGCTGCTGTCAGAATCGCACCTGCACTTAGCCAGCCGCAGGTGCGAGAGATGAGTCGCAGAAGCGGCTTGAGCCACAAGAGCGGTAGAATTGGCGCAAAAGCGGGACCGCAGAAGCGGGTCTTCATCCGCAGAAGCGAGCCTGGGCTGCCTTGGCTTCTTTCGCAGAAGCGGACCGTGGTCCGCAGAAGCGATGCCGCAAATGCGTCCCAGGCACCGCAAATGCAGAAATACTGTCTGGGCAGAACCTTAAAAAGGGACGAGGCTCAGTCATTTTTAGCCCGTATTTCCTCTAGTTTTGGGTGATTCTAGAGCTTTTTGAGAGGGGATTTCAACTAGCAACTTGAAGGTAAGTTAATTCTACACACTTTGAGTTAAATACATAGATTATGGGTAGATTATAACCTATAAATTATGGAAATCAAGGGTTAGAGGAAAAACCTAGATTTGTATAAAAATGAGATTTTAACCAGGAAAATGGTTATGGAATTGGATGGAAATTGTATATTTGAGTTCTTGAAGTTATGGGTAATGATTTCCTCCGAACATTTTCGGAATCCGGCACGCGGGCCCGGAGTGAATTTTAGGAATTTATCAATTTTGGACAGGGTAATTAATTTAATAGTCTAATTTCGAATTTTTGAGCATGTATTAATTATTTTATATAACTTTTAGATAGTTTCGGATTTTTCGACACCGAATTGAGATTTTTCGCGACGTTGTGATCGGGAAGTGGGCTTTGAGACAAGGTAAGTCTCTTTCCTAACCTTGTAAGAGAGAATTTGCCCATAGGTGATTCATATTAATAATTGCTGCTAATTATGGGGGCTACGTACGCACGAGGTGACGAGAGTCCATGCGTAGCTACTAATTATGTTAATGTCTGGGTAGTTTATGACTCAAATCATGAATTACTTGTGATAATTGCTCCTTTTATTTAATTAAATTACTGGAATTATATTGCAAATTTTTGAGGAAATAGTAAAAGATTAAAACTTCATATACTCAAAATTTTGTCTAAATTATTGAATTTTAAATAGAGATTGAACTTCCTACATGTTAATATTATAATAACTTCTCATTCTGGAGGTTCATAAGAAAATGTCCTCTTTTTTTGTGGAGCGGGTCGAACGCCTCGGTAGTATAGATGCATCTATGGATCACGCCGCATATCCCTCGACAGTGTACAAGACACTCTGGATCGGGCCGTACGACCTCAGCAGAATTCGTGCCTAACAATAATAATTACACGATACCTTGATACTTTAATTACAGCTTGTGAAGTTAATTGATAAATTGGAAATTATTGGAATGTAAGGAATTAATTATTTCTTCTTGTTTAGAAACTTAATGTTGTTCATCTAAAAATCATGTTTAATTAAATATTTCTATTGTAATATTATTGACCCATAGTAAGTGTCAAAGTCGACCTCTCGTCACTACTTCTTCGAGATTAGGCTTGATACTTACTGGGTACACGTTGTTTATGTATTCATGCTACGCTTGCTGCACTTTTTGTGCAGGACCTGAGACAGGTACTATCGGAGAACCTATCGGAGCACACCCACATTATCCAGAGGCTTAGTGGTGAGTTGTCTTTCTGAGCCATTCTGCAGTAACTAGTGCCTCTTCTTGTATTAGTATGATGTCTATTTTATTTCAGATAGTATTTAGAATTTTGTATAATCTACTAGATTCTCATATACTCATGACACAAGGTCTTGGCACACACTAGTAGAATTTTTGGACTTAATTATTTTTACTTGGGTTTTAATTTATCTTATTTCTTACATTGTCTTAATGTTTTTGCAAGTACTCCGAGTTTTTAAAGAAATTAATATATTTTTAAATCATTAGTTGGCTTGCCTAGCTGGGATGTTAGGTGCCATCACGACCTATAGGTGAATTTGGATCGTGACAACATGGTATCAGAGCACTAGGTTCACGTAGGTCTCACGAATTATGAGCATGCCTAATAGAGTCTTGCGGATCGGTACGGAAACGTATGTACTTATCTTCGAGAGGATATAGGGTGTTAGGAAAACTACCTTTCTTCATCTCCCATTGTGCAAATAATGTAGTGCTAAATATCTATCTCTTATTCTCTCACATATGGTAAGAACGTGCTCTAATGATGTTCCAGACCAGGGAAGAGCTACCCTCCCTGATGTTAGAGGCCGAGGTAGAGGCTGAGGGAGGGCTCCAGTCCATGGTAGGGGACGAGGACGTCCTAGGGTTGTTCCAGTTGTGCCACCAGTGGGTCTAGCACAGAATTCTATTATTGAGGAACAGGGCGAGGTATCCGTAGCAGAGCCAGCTTCGGTGGATTTCACGTCTGCATCGAGATTCCAGGAGGTCATGGGCCGTATGCTGCGGTTCATGGACACTATGACTCAGGCCGGTTTATTTCCGGCAGACCCAACCACATCTCAAGCAGGCGGGGGAGCACATACCCCTACTGCCCAGGCTCATAGGCAAGAAACTGATGTATATCAGACCTAGGGTACACTACTCATGGGTGGAGTCCAACCAGTAGCAGCAGCTACACCTGGGCCTAGACTAGCTGCGGCCGCCGAACCGCAGAAGCTATTGGACTGATGGACTAGACTACATCCTCATGTCTTTGGGGGAGAGCGACATGAGGATCCCCATGATTTCATTGATCGGTATACGGACATACTGCACAACATGAGGATATTGGAGTCTCATAGGGAAGACTTTGCTACTTTTCAGCTGGAGGGAAGATCCCGTAGATGGTGGAAGTCTTATCTTCTTGGCAGACCAGCAGATTCTGCTCCCATGACTTGGGACAGGTTCACCTGTATTTTACTGGACATGTACATTCCACCCTCCCAGAGGGAAGAGTTACGGTTTCAGTTTGAGCCCTTCCAGCAAAGTCAAATGTACGTGACCGATTATGAGGCGAGGTTCTCTGAGTTATCTCGCCATTCACTTATGATACTCCCTACTGAGGCGGAGAGAGTTCAGAGTGTTGATGCGGGTTTACATACTGGCATTCAAGCCACTATGGCCCGAGAGGTTGAGATGGGGACTTCTTATGAGTTGGTTGTAGAGATAGCCTGAAGGATTGAAGGTGTACGTCAGCGTAGCCGAGAGCAGGTTATGAGGGATAAGCAGTTTAGATATTCTGGAGAGTTGAGAGGTACTCCGTCTGGGGGTAGAGGTTAGTTCGTGAGAGGGCAGTCCAGCAGGCCCCCATATCCAGCACCACCGCCTCCTCGGGGTGCCCAGTGCGACCTTATTTTAGTGCTATGCGAGAGAGTTATTATCATCCACCAGCTATTCAGGGTTCTTCCAGTGGGTATTCAGGTCCCCAGGGTCAGACTTCTAGTCAGCAGCCCATCGCACCGAAAAGTTATTACAAGTGCGGGGATCCCAGTCACATGCGGAGATTCTGCCATAGGCTTTGGAGTAGACCAGTGCAGCAGGGTCAGCAGCCTATGATTACCGCACTAGTTTCTACACTAGCCGTCCAAACACCCAGAGGTGGAGGGCAGGTGGGTAGGGGGCATCCTAGAGGTAGAGGCCAGCCAGTTGGCGCTCTGGCTCGGTTCTATATTTTTCCGGCCAGACCAAATGCAGAGGCCTTAGATGCAGTGATTACAGTTATTATTTCTGTTTTCGGCAAAGATGCCTTCGTATTATTTGATGCAGGATCTACGTATTCATATGTGTCCTCTCTATTTGCTCATTTCTTGGGTGTTTCTCGAGAGTCCTTGAGTACTCCTGCTTATGTGTCCACTCCTGTAGGCAATTCTGTTGTTGTGAATCAAATCTATCGGTCTTGTGTTGTTACATTCTGTGGTTATGAGACTAGAGCAGATCTTCTGCTGCTTGATATGACCGACTTCGAGATTATCCTGGGCATGGACTGTCTATCCCCATATCATGCCGTCCTAAATTTCCATGCTAAGACTGTTACTTTGGCAATGCCAGAATTTCCTAGGTTGGAGTGGAATGGTTCGTCTCTCAGCGCATCTAATCATGTTATTTCCTTTCAAACATCTCGACATATAGTCAAGAAGGGTTGTTTGGCTTATCTAGCCTATGTTCGGGATACTACTGTAGAGACTCTGACTATTGATTCAGTGTCTGTAGTTCGGGAGTTCTCCGATGTATTTTCTTAAGATCTTCCAGGCATGCTACCAGATCATGATATTGATTTTTGTATTGACTTGGCTATAGATACCAAACCTATATCTATCCCACCGTATCGCATGGCTCCGAAAGAATTAAAAGAATTGAAAAAATAGCTTGAGGAGTTATTAGAAAAAGGGTTCGTCAGACCAAGTGTATCTCTTTGGGGTGCACCGGTGTTATTTGTAAAGAAAAAGGATGGAACTATGCAAATGTGTATTGACTATCGCCAACTGAACAAAGTCACCATTAAGAACAAGTACCCGTTGCCGCGTATTGATGATCTATTTGACCAGTTGCAGGGTGCTAGGGTATTTTCTAAGATCGACTTGAGGTCGGGGTACCATCAATTGAAGATTCGGGATTCGGATGTTCCGAATACTGCTTTTCGGAGTAGATATGGTCATTATGAATTTCTGGTGATGTCTTTTGGTTTGACTAAAGCCCCAGCAGTGTTTATGGATTTGATGAACAGGGTGTTCAGGCCTTATATTGATTCGTTTGTCATTGTCTTAATTGATGATATTTTGACAGTAAGGAGGATCACGAGCAACATATGAGAGTAATGCTACAAACCTTGCGGGAACAAAAGCTATATTCTAAGTTCTCCAAATGTGAGTTTTGGCTAGATTCTGTAGCATTTTTTGGGACATATTGTATCAGGCAAGGGCATTAAAGTTGATCCCAAAAAGATTGAGGTAGTTAAGAATTGGCATCGTCCCACTTTAGCGACTGAGATCAGGAGTTTCCTAGGATTAGCATGTTATTATCGTCGGTTCGTGGAGGGCTTTTCATCTATTTCAGCACCTTTGACCAAATTAACTTGAAGGGTGCTCCGTTCCGATGGTCTAATGAGTGTGAGGTGATCTTTTTCAGAATCTCAAAACAACATTGACTACAACACCAGTGTTAGTGTTGCCTTCCATTTCGGGGATGTATACAGTGTATTGTGATGCTTCACGCGTTGGGTTGTGTACTGATATAGGAGGGGCGCGTTATTGCATATGCCTCACGTTAGCTAAAACCCCACGAGAAAAATTACTCGGTACATGATTTGGAGTTAGCCGCAATTGTTCACGCTCTTAAGATTTGGAGGCATTATCTTTATGGGGTGTCTTGTGAAGTTTACACTGATCATCGCAGTTTGCAGCATTTGTTCAAGTAGAGGGACCTAAATTTGAGGCAGCGTAGATGACTTGAGTTACTAAAAGATTATGATATTACTATCCTGTATCATCCGGGCAAAGCAAATATAGTTGCAGACGCCTTGAGTAGGAAGGCGGAGAGTATGGGTAGTTTGGCTTTCATTTCAGCAGAAGAGAGACCATTAGCTTTGGATATTCAGTCCTTGTCTAATAGACTTGTGAGGTTAGATATTTCAGATCCCAACCGAGTTCTTGCATGTGTTGTGGCCCAATCTTTATTATTTGAGCAGATCAAGGCTCGCCAGTATGATGATCTACACTTAATGGTCCTTCAAGAAATTGTACTACGGTGTGGTGCCAAGGAAGTTACTATTGGCACGGATGGTATTCTGCGACTCCAGGATCGTCTATGTGTTCCTAATATGGATGGACTGACGAAAAGGATTCTAGAGGAGGCACATAGTTCTACATAGTCCAGGTGCTACGAAGATGTATCGTGACTTGAGGCAGCATTATTGGTGGAGGAGGATGAAAAAGGACATAGTAGAATATGTAGCTAGGTGTCTAAATTGCTAGCAAGTTAAATTTGAGCACCAGAGGCCAGGTGACCTACTTTAGCAAATGACTATACCGGAGTGGAAATGAGAATGCATTACTATGGACTTTATAGTTGGGTTGCCGCGGACCTTGTGGAAGTTTGATGCAGTTTGGGTCATTATTGACAGGTTGACCAAGTCGACACACTTTATTTCGGTTGTGAATACGTATACTTCGGAAAGGTTGGCCCAGATTTATATTCAGTCGATAGTTCAGTTGCACGATGTGCCAATTTGCATCATATTAGATAAAGGCCCTCAATTTACTTCACAGTTCTGGAGATCAGTACAGAGTGAATTGGGGACCCGCGTAGAGCTCAGCATAGCCTTTCATCCGCATACCGACGGGCAGTCGGAGCAGATAGTTCAAAATTTGGAGGATATGCTCAAGGCATGTGTGAACTTTGGAGGTCAGTGGGATAGTTTCTTGCCTTTGGCTGAGTTTTCTTATAAAAACAGTTACCAATCCAGCATCGAGATGGATCCATTTGAGGGTTTATATGGTCGGCGATGTCGTTCTCCCATCGGATGGTTTGAGCCCGGTGAGGCTAAGTTACCTGGTACTTATTTGGTAAAGGATGCCTTGGAAAAGGTAAAATTAATTCAGGAGCGACTTCGTACAATAAAGTCTAGGTAGAAAAGTTAGGCCGAGCAGAAAGTGCGTGATTTATCATTTATGGTGGGTGAAAAAGTTCTCTTGAAGGTTTCGCCGATGAACGGAATCATGAGATTCGGGAAGAAGGGCAAGTTGAGCCCAAGGTTTATAGGCCCATTTGAGGTGTTGAGACTAGTTGGGGAGGTTGCTTACGAGCTTGCTTTGCCTCCCAGCCTATCAGGAGTTCATCCGGTTTTTCATGTATCTATGCTCTGGAAGTATCATGCCGACATATCTCATGTGTTATACTTCAGCACGGTTCAGCTAGATAAGAGCTTGGGTTATGAAGAAGAGCCAATTGCCATTGTTGATAAACAGGTTCGCCAGTTGAGGTCCAAGAAAATTACTATAGTAAAAGTCCAGTGGAGGGGCCAACCAGTCGAGGAAGCGACTTGGGAGGCCGAGGAGGACATGCAGAGCAGATATCCACACTTATTCAGCACTCCAGGTAAAATTCTAAACCCATTCGAGGACGAACGTTTGTTTAAGAGGTGGAGAATGTAATGACCCAACCGGTCATTTTGACTTTTAGAACTCCGTTCCCCTAAATAAAACTCCCCGTATGTGCTTTTATTAATTTATGACTTGTGGGGATGGTTTTTTCGGAATTTGGAAGTGTTCGGGTTGAAATCGGAACACTTGGTTCCTTAGTTTGGCTTTAAAGGCCCAAGTTTGACTTCGGTCAACATTTTGAGAAAACGACCCCGGAATCAAAATTTGACAGTTCCAATAGGTTCGTATGATGATTTTGAGAAAACGATCCCGGACAACCCGGGAGCGTTTCAGCGCTTAATAGTGAAAATCATCTATTTGAAGGTTTAATTTTCTTTAAATCTGGTTTGGAGTAGGTTTTGGAGTAATTAAGGTTCATTTGGAATTCCGGGCCTGAGAATAGCTCCATATGGTGATTTAAGACTTGCACGCAAAATTTGGTGTCATTCCAAATAGTTTAAGTATGTTTCGGCGCGTTTGAAGTAAGTTTGAAAAATTTGAAAATTCTAAGTTTAATCAATTTGGTTTGAGGTATGATTCTTAGTTTTGATGTTGTTTTACACGTTCCGAGGGTTCGAGCAAGTCCGTTAGATGATTTCAAACTTGTTGGTATGTTCGGGCGGGGCCCCGGGGGCCTCAGGGGTTAATCGGACGAGGCTCGGACCAAGTTGGAAATTTAGAGCCAAAGTCAATGCTCCTAGTTGCTGTCAGAATCGCACCTGCACTTGGCCAGCCGCAGGTGCGAGCTCGCAGGTGCGAGAGATGGGTAGCAGAAGCAGCTTGAGCCGCAGGAGCGGCAGACTTGGCGCAGAAGCGGGTCTTCATCCGCAAAAGTGAGCCTAGCCAGCCTTGGGTTCTTCCACAGAAGCGGACTGTGGTCCGTACAAGCGACGCCGTAAATGTGGCCCAAGCACCGCAGATGCGGAAATACTGTCTGGGCAGAACCTTAAAAAGGGATGAGGCTCAGTCATTTTAGCCCGTATTTCCTCTATTTTTAGGTGATTTTGGAGCTTTTTGAGAGGGAATTTTAACTAGCAACTTGAAGGTAAGTTAATTCTACACACTTTGAGTTAAATAGATAGATTATGGGTAGATTATAACCTATAAATTATGGAAATCAAGGGTTAGAGGAAAAATCTAGATTTGTATAAAAATGAGATTTTAACCACGAAAATGGTTATCGAATTGGATGGAAATTGTATATTTGAGTTCTTGAAGTTATGGGTAACAATTTCCTCCAAATATTTCCGGAATCCAGGCACGTGGGACCGGGTTGGATTTTAGGAATTTATCATTTTTGGATAGGGTAATTAATTTAATAGTATAATTTCAAATTTTTGAGCATGTATTAATTATTTTATATAACTTTTGGATAGTTTCAGATTTTTCGGCACCGAATTGAGATTTTTTGCGACATTGTGATCGGGAAGTGGGCTTTGAGACAAAGTAAGTTTATTGCCTAACCTTGTAAGAGGGAATTTACCCCATAGGTGATTCATATTAATAATTGCTGCTAATTGTGGGGGCTACGTACACATGAGTTGACGAGAGTCCATGCGTAGCTATTAATTATATTAATGTCCGGGTAGTTTAGGATTCAAATCATGAATTACTTGTGATAATTGCTCCTTTTATTTAATTAAATTACTGGAATTATATTGCAAATTTTTTGAGGAAATAGTAAAAGATCGAAACTTCATATACCCGAAATTTTGTGTAAATTATTGAATTGTTAATAGAGATTGAACATCCTATGTGTTAATTTTATAATAACTTCTCATTCCGGAGGTTCATAAGAAAATGTCCTCCTTTCTTGTGGAGCGGGCCGAACGCCTCGGTAATATAGATGCATCTATGGATCGCGCCGCACGTCCCTTGGCAGTGTACACGACACTCTGGATAGGGTCGTACGACCTCGGCAGAATTCATGCTTAATAATAATAATTACACGATATCTTAATGCTTTAATTGCAGCTTGTGAAGTTAATTGATAAATTGGAAATTATTGGAATGTAAGAAATTAATTATTTTTGCTTGTTTAGAAACTTATTGTTATTCATCTAAAAATCATGTTTAATTAAATATTTCTATTGTAATACTATTGACCCATAGTGAGTGTCAAAGTCGACCTCTCGTCACTACTTCTTCGAGATTAGGCTTGATACTTATTGGGTACACGTTGTTTACGTACTCATGCTACACTTGCTGCACTTTTTGTGCAGGACCTGATACAGGTACTATCGGAGCACACCCATGTTATCCAGAGGCTTAGTGGTGAGTTGTCTTTCTGAGCCGTTCTGCAACAACTAGTGCCTCTTCTTGTATTAGTATTATGTCTATTTTATTTCAGACATTATTTAAAATTTTGTATAATCTACTAGATGCTCATATACTCGTGACACCAGGTCTTGGCACACACTAGTAGAAATTTTGGATTTAATTATTTTTACTTGGGTTTTAATTTATCTTATTTCTCACATTGTCTTAAGTTTTTTTGCATGTACTCCGAGTTTTATTACTCGGATAATTTTTAAAGAAATGAATATATTTTTAAATCATTAGTTGGCTTGCCTAGCTGAGATGTTGGGCGCCATCACTACCTATAGGTAAATTTGGGTAGTGACTTATGACTTGTACTGCCTGTTTTGGGATTGTAAGTTTTGTATAGAGATTTCTATTTTGTATTTGTGAGACGTTAGTTAAATATTGTTATTATTTCAATAAATGTTAGTCTTACCTAGTCCTTAAGATTAGGTGTCATCACGACATTCTACGGAGGAAAATTTGGACCGTGACATCATAGAACACTCAATTTATAGGTCTTGAAAGAATTTTTATAATATTTGTTTAACTATATCTTTTATTTTCTCTTTTTTTTTTCTTTTTTTGAGATTATTCCTTTCTTTATCAATGCTTCTCCTTGTACCAATATTCTAGGTAGTCTTCTTCTTGTTTGGCTTGATGAACATTCATCTTCACTTTTTGGCAAAGTGGCAGCCATAAACAGATTTGATAAGTCTTTACCGGCTACCGCTTGAACCGAACTAGCTGTATCTCTATCCTATACAGTGGATTTCATTGCATTCATTGGAGAATGCACACCCTTCTCATCCATTTTATTTTGAAATTGACATGGAGAACTCAATTGTTTTGGACTACATCTTTGCTGAGATACAACTTGAGTCCGGGGTTACGCTAACTCAAACTTTACTGCTTGGACTTTATGTTCTAATACTTTCACCTGCACCACTAGTCTTGCTTTCTCTTGTACTAAAGAATCGTTCTTTTGGTTGAGTCTCTTGAAGGCTTCAGTCATTGATGAACAACGATCACAGAAAATTATCTTGTCTGTATCTTTTTGAATATTATATTGAGTAAGTTTTTCTGGATTTTGTCTGAGTTTTGGAGAGATATAGTAATTTGATCCTAATATACCCCTTGCATAGTCTAATGCTTTAGTAAAATCATTAAAACCTTTAAAATGAGGTTTCTCAAAATCTTTTATAGAGTCTAAAACTTCTAACCAAGTCTGAAAAATACCATTTGTCTTACCATGTATTACAACATAATATTTAAATTTTCTTTCTTGGCTCTTGTCTGTAAAATATTGGCATAAAGCATTTAGAACTACTATAAAATATTTAGTGTCTTTTTTATTATATGCTATCCATAAATTATCTATCATGCATCTTTGTGGTCTATCTATTATACATTTTACTAAAACTCTAATTGACATATTTGACGGCAGAAAGTATATTCAATTATGTTTTCCGAACCATATTCTATCCATACTAGTATGTTCTACTAATTCTTATGGCTTAAATTGAAGATTACCTAACATTGTCTGAATATATGTGTCTCAGGGTGAGGCTTTGATGCCCTTTCCCTTATCTTCAGTCTTGGGGGGTTGTTGGTCTCATGCTGTCAAAGCAAAACATGTCTATTAGTTAACAGTAATTTTTAACCTACTTAACTGGTCTGCTAAGTTATTATCCTTTCCTTTAATATGTTCAAATATTAAATTATAGATTGATATAAGAACAACGAAGTTCAACCATTTTCTTCTACTGCTATTCTTTTTATTTATCTTTTGGTGGAACTTTACTATAGCTTCACAGTCAGTTTTAATTAATATTTCTAGTTTGTTTAATATATATAGTATGAAGGTGTTTAGTCCATAGATCACAACTAATATTTATGCATCTATACTGCTCATATTTTCTTTTTCTTTATATTTACCGCTTTGGTAAGCACATATTTTTTCTTCACTTTTATCACTATATTTATTGGGTTTTGCTTTTAGAACTACTCCTCATCCTTAAAAACTTCCATTTATTTCTATAATTAAATAGTCTGTCTCTAAGGTCATTTTGAGATCTAATACGTCGTTCGACGGTTTGAGGCCTTGAGTAGCTTCACTTATATTTTATGACTTGTACGTGTTGTCAGAGTTGAATTTCGGATAGTTTGGAGTTGATTTGAAAAGAAAATTATAATTTTGGAAACTTTAAGTTGGAAAAACATTGACTAAGGTTTGACTTTTGAGAAAAAGGCCTCAGAATCGGTATTCGAAGGTTCCAATAGGTTTGTATGATGATTTTGGACTTGGACGTATGTTCGGGTTGATTATCGAACTACCCGGGGTTGGCATTTTGGAATTTTAAGAAATTCTTAAGTTTGATTCGAAATGAATTTTGATGTTATTGATATCTGTTCGGAGTTTCGGGCCTTGGAATAGGTTTGTATAGTGATTTGTGACTTGCACGTAAAGTTTGGTGTCATTCTAAGATGTTTGAGTGTAATTCGGACGCATTCGGCGAAGTTTGAAGGTTGGAAAGTCTAAAGAACATTTTGGCCGTTGATTTGTAATTTTGATGTTGTTTGATGTTATTCGAAGTTTAGACTAAGTCCGTATCATGTTGTGGGATGTGTTGGTATGTTTGGAAGGGCTCCTGGGGGCCTCGGGTGTGAATCGGATTGGAAACTGATTGAGTTTGGACTTGGAAGAACTACTGAAGCTTAAGGCTTCTGGTGCGATCGCACCTGCGAGGTTATGGCCACAGGTATGAGACCAAAGAAGCGGCCCAAGAGTTGCAGAAGAGGTAGGGAGTGAGGCTGGATGGGATTCGTAGGTGCGAGGAATTTTCCGCACCTGGGGCTCGCAGATGCTGGGGGAGAAGCGCGGAAGCGAAAGTGGTCTGGGACTGGATGATCGTAGGTGCGGGTGTTGTAGCGCACCTACAGAGCCCTAGGTCCGGTCATGGGCGCACAGGTGCGAAGTGGTGCTCGAGCTGGGGAGTCCGCAGCTGCGGAGGATTTTCGTAGAAGCGGATGCGCACCTGCGGTTGGATGGATGCAAAAGCGGAAAAAACTGTCCTTGGGGGAAGCCACATCTTCGAGGAAGCTTCCGCAGAAGTGAAGCGACAAATACGATTACTATTCCGCAGGTGCTGGGGAAGCACTGGGCAGAAATGATTTTTATACGGAATTTGGCCCATTTTCTTTCATTCTCTCTTGGCGTGGGTGATTTTTGGAGAGCTTCAAATGGACATTTTCATCATCGATGTCATGGTAAGTAATTCTCACATATTATGAGTTAAGTACATGGTTTATATGTGGATTTGAACATGGAAATGAGTAGAAATTTGGGATTCTGGTAAAAAAACTAGAGATTGGTATTTTTGGATTTTTACCACAAAATTGGTCATGGTATTGGAAATAAATCATATATTTGGGTTCGTAATGTTATGGGTAATGTTTATCTTTGAGAAATTTTGGAATCCGAGCACGTGGGCCCAAGGGTCGACTTTATTGACTTTTAGAGCGGAGTTGGGGGATTGTTATAAATCGATTAGTTATGGGTAATAGAGTATATATTTATGGATTTGCACCTTTGCTTGACTAGTTTTGGAGAGACGGGCATCGATTTAAGGTGTTCGAGAGGTGTTGGAGCCGGTCATGGAACTTCGGAGCAAGGTAAGTCTCATGTCTAAACTTGTGAGGGGGAAACTACCCCCTAGGTGATATTATTGTTAAGTGCAACTAGTTGTGGGTGCTACATACTCACGAGGTGATTAGAGGTCGTACGTAGCTAAAGCATGTTTATGTCCGGGTAGACTTAGGACTTTATCATGTAATAATTGAATTATTTGAACACGTTCTGCTGGCTTAATTAATTAAAGTTATAACTGAATTTAATTTAGAAATAAATATATGTATGCTAGGCCGAGCCTTAACACTTTGAGTTATGGGTGAGTTACTTGAGAAACAGTAAAGATTATATTCATGTTGTGCTCATGTACTGTATTGTAAGCACGTGTCTCGTAATTCGGTAACTTCCATCCTTTCTTGTGGAGATGGCCGAATGCCTCGGCAGTATAATAGATGCATCTATGGTTCGTGCGGCTCGACCCTCGGCAGTGTACATATTATTCTGGATCGGGCCAAACGACCTCGGCAGAATCGTGCGTTATATCGCTAGTAGTCCGAATATTCACGAGATAAACCTTCCACTGATGTCCGACATTTTTATGGTATTCCTTATTTATTTGATATTGACACTTGGAGTTTTATGAGCTGTTAAGGCAGAATATAAGATCGAGAAATTTATACTTTAAAAAAATATTTGGAAGATTATGAAATTTACATATTTATCCCACTGACACTATGCACTTCATATCTGTTATGAATTATTATATTATTTTATTGGACCTCTAGTAAGTGTCGATGTCGACCCCTCACTACTACTTTTCTGGGGTTAGGCTACATACTTACTGGGTACGCGTTGATTTACGTACTCATGCTGCACTTCTACACTAAATGTGCAGGATCTGACATGTTCATTTGGTGATCGTCTTGGCACGTAGGCGCATCCATTGAGGAGTCTTTATGTGAGCTGCAATCCAGGCTACGCATCGCAGTCCACCGAGTCTCCATTGTACTATTTAATTTATCTTGTCTTATGTACAATCCTGACAGATGTTGTATTACTATTGTACTCTTTAGCAAAATGCTCATGCACTTGTGACACCAGGTTTTGAAGTTATTCTAGTCGATGCTTAGGGTTTTGTATATTATTATCACCTTTCATTTCTTTTCTAAATTCCAAATCTTGTACGTTCCCATGAGTTAGAAGTGCAAATCCCCTTTTATTATTAAAATTTGTGATTTCGGAAGAAATAAAATGAGTAATCAAATTGGTAAATCATCGTTGGCTTGCCTAACGGCAGCGTTAGGCACCATCACGACCTATAGTGGCTTTTGGGTCGTGACAGCTTGGAATCAGATCATTGGGTTCACTTAGGTCTCACGAGTCATGAGCAAGTCTAGTAGAGTCTTTCGGATCGGTACAAAGACGTCTGCACTTATCTTCGAGAGGCTACAAGGCTGTTAGGAGCGTTTCCCTTCTTGATTCCTCTTCGTGCAATTTGATCCCATTGGAGCTTATGCCTTTATTTCCTTCATACTCAATCTTATGCGATGTGGAGTTCTTGTTATCAATTGGGAATTAATGAGTTGTAATGGTACTGCAAATGTGTTATTTGATATTTTTCCTTGCGTACTCGAGCGAGTTGTTATCATCATTTTGTGGAAAGGGAGGGGGGGTTCTGCCGTTTCATGCCCTGTATCAGTAGTGCATATGGTTTTGATGCTATGCACAGATTGCTATGATGTTCATGCATTGTTATCATGCAGTGTTGGTGTTATGGTAGGGTGCTTGTCTATGTGACGACTCGAAAGGAGGATTTCTCAGTGCATGGTTTAGGGGTTCAGCATTTAAATCTAGCGGAGGAAGGACAATCGGTCTATGAATGCTCAGGCTTTGGTTGATGGAGTAGCGAGACTTGATATTTTCGAGTGTGGTGGAATTCTAATTTGCGATGAGGTGTCGTCATCTTTGTTTGAACACAATAAGGTTCGCCGGTGTTATGGTCTTCTTTGATTTGCTTTTGGGGCAGGGTATTGTGAAATGGCACCTAAGAAGCGGTTGTTAGAGATAGCGGTATGTAGCAATTCAGAATTGAATTGGTATTTCTAATGTTGATGGCTCGAGAAAGATGATCTTCTTGGAGGTTTAGAGTTGGTAGCAATTCATTAGTTTCGGTGCTACTAGTATGGATCTAATTTGAGGCAACATTTGGGCAGCGAAGTATAAGGGAGGACATGGTGGGAAGTGTCTCGCGGTGGTTGAATTACTAGTAGGTCAAGTATGAAAAGCAGAGGTCGAGAAATTGCTTAAAAGAGATGGTTTAACCGAAGTAAGAGTGGCAGATTAACATATGGATTTTGTTGTAGGATAGTCGCGTGTCTTGAGAAAGTTTAGAGCGGTTTGGGAATCATGGTGGAAAAGTGACTAGGTCTACGGATTTTATTCGGGATGGCGGCTACTGTATTGGGGAAACATTGAATATGATAGAATGGAGTTTGCTTGAAATGAAGAGGGGTGTGAAAACTTGATTATCGTTGGGATGCAACATGACTTCGAGTTTGGAATGTATTGTAGGACTTTTAGTTGATATCAATGCTGAATGAACAGACTTGTACAGCTGGTGGATGAGCACAGAATCACGAGGGTTTACTGATTTTGTGGCGGTTGTACCCAGTGTTGCGTCGTTGGGAGATATCGGTATGGAATTCCATATGTGGGCTATCTCACGTGGACAAGTCAGCGGGTTTGTAATTTTGATGAAGTTTCTACGAAGAGTTCTACTTACTTCGAAGCGGAAGGTAGAGTATACGATTATGGCTGATAATTCGGAATGTTGATGAAAAGTTTAATAAAACTACAAGAAATTTGGAGGGTTGACGGTGCGAGATCATGGTAACTGAGAAGGAGAAATCCTTGCGGGTTCTAGGTTTATATAATTTTAGCTTAAAGCTAAGTGGGCAAGCCCCACCATCTATAATTGGATCATGTTGTTGTTTGCATGTGCGGTTTCTGGTTATTGGTTTATTGGTGGGTCATTATGACTAAGGAAAGAAAACAACAGGGGTAATTCGAGCAAAGAAATTGATAAATGTGCACTATATTCTGCCTTATCGATTCATGTGCAGGTTTTGGGAAAACTCAGAGTTTATGCTTCTTATGGATGTCATGTACAAGGAAACGAATTCAGCAGGTTGCTTCTTTGAGAGGGTGTTCATGTGCTAGCAGAGCGTTGAAGTTTGGTTATATTCGGGATAAGGTTAGAGTGGATGACTCTCAACAACGGTCCTTATGGGTTTAAGATAAAGTGCAGTGCCTAAGGATTTCGGGTTCATTGTATGGTTAAGGATCAAGTTTTCACAGTGGATTACGAATGCGACTTGAAATGTTCTATGTTATCATTGGGTATGCGGTGTAGTACTGGAGGAAAGAAAGAAATAACTTCAGATTCATGGAAGTTCTTGTAGAATGGGTGTATCAGTTGGAGATGCTAGTGTGCGCATAAGGAGAGTATGAGATGGTTCATGAGTATTGAGATGATGTGGTCTCATGATGCGGGTCACTCACTATGAGTGCGGATTTGGTTTGTTACGTTGTTGAATGGAGCTATTATTATTTCTAAGGCAAGGCGAGAGTAAATTGGAGGAAGTTGGGTCGGTTAGTGATGTCTGAATCAGCATGATTGTGGCAAAGAGCAGTTCCTTCAACGTGTGAAGTTATACATGTGGTTTGTGGTTGTACGCACGAGCTTGACATCCACCACAACTTAATTGATTTGGGAGGTATTTGATTCAAATGGACTTGTGCTATAAGTGGATTCCGGAGGAGTCATGGCTGTTTATACCACGACTTAAGGTTTGTATTTTTTGTGGTTTAGGAATTCAGTTGCGTGTTGCATTGGCTCTTCTAAAATGAGCCAAATGAAAGGTTTCTAGCCAATTAAGTGTTTATTCTACTAGTAGTTCAGGGATTATGAGGAATTTGTGTATTCTCGCATAGCGGCATAATAGGTGCAGTGAGCGGCATGGAAATTTGAAAGCTGAAGATCAAGGTTGCGGTTCGGTGTTGACAAAGATGTCACGTTATCATATGAGTAGGGGAGAATTTGGATGTTCAGAGTAAGCTGGCATTTTTTTTAGTGTCTCCTGAGAACGTCGTTTTGTGTAAAAGGCTTGGTGTATTGATTTGCGGATTCTTGATTTTCTTTACAGAATTAGAATGGTTGGTGGTATGGATGTGCGGACTTTGCTACCTGGTGCGAAAGTTCATGGGAGAGTATCCCACAGGGAAATCTGTATAAGTGTGACATGTTAGCCACATGACTGTTAAAGATTGAAATCAAGCATGGAGATTATGGTACTACCGTTAATGTGAGAGTTTATGCCTGGAAGGCGCTCTATTCCTTTGGTTGTGAACTGTGGGAGTTATTCCAAATTGAGATGGCTTGATTATTCGCACATGTGTTGAGGTCCCATGTAGCTTGTAGTGTTATATGAGCAGGATGGCTTTCGAGATGCAGGTCATTTATCGCACATTAGTTGTGCTTGGGTTTTGTGGGGTATTGCGCTATCCATCTCCCCAAAGTTGTATTTTTGCACTTGGCATGCTTGTGGCCGATATTTGGTATCTCGTAGGTATAAGCAGTATGGCTTGATAGGTATTTCCATATTTATTATTATGTGTGGATCAGGTGGCATACCGTCACGGGTATGTTTTTTGGATCGGGTTGCATGCCGCAACGGTATCATGTTTGGATCGAGTTGCACTCCGCAACAGTAACATGTGTGGATCGGGTTTCATGCCACAACAGTGAGATGTTGAGTACGGTCCCCTATACTTATTTTTGTGCATTTGCTTCTCATTCTCTGAGGAAGGTTCATAGCATCTCTTCGTCCGTTTTATTCGTTACACGGTCCGGGTAGTTCCTTTTTTTCTAGAGTTTGTTCTCCCTTATGTGTCATATCCAAGTTGTATCTTGTCAGTGTATTGATGGTGTCATATGCGATCTGGGTCAGTTTTTGATATAGCTTATTGCCTGAGCAGCTTGTACTGGGTGAGACGAGGTTATTCGACCTGGAACTAGTGCGATCAGAGTTATGTAGGGTATATTAAAGAGAAAATGTCGTTATTCAGTTCAGAATGAGGTAATGGTCCTTGTCAGGAAGAGAGACTCCATGATCTATTGATTCGGCAGTATTTTGAGAGTTGGAACAGGACTTATATGCGTCACGAGGCATATAGAAGGCATCAGATTCATGAAAATACCAGATATTATGGTCGGAGGATGTTATTATGGGCAACCAACTTATGTGGTGCAGGGTGTGATGTCAACATAGGTGCATGATCATGTTTTGGTACAGTGTGCGATAATTGATACGGTGTTCGTGTGTTAGAATCAGGTCTTGTAAAGAAATTCGAAAGTTGGAATTTGGTTCTAAAGCTTATTAGCTAAAGTTATAGGGAGGATCTTCAGTCTGTCTCGAGCTAATGTGCTCAACTGGGTTATGGTGGCATGGGTAGGTGCGCGAGGTATTAAACAGTGATTTTGGATAATGACAGAGAAGTCCCTAACACGTTCGAGAACGAACATATATTTAAGTGGGGGAGAGTGTGACGACTCGACTAGTTGTTTTGAGCTCTAGCCCGTCGTTCGGCGGTTTGAGGCCTTGAGTAGCTTCACTTTATGTTTTATGACTTGTACGTGTGATCGAAATTGAATTTCGGGAAGTTCAGAGTTGATTTGGAAAGAAATGTATAATTTCGGAAACTTTAAGTTAGAAAAAAATTAACTAAGGTTTGACTTTTGAGCAAAACGCATCAGAATCGGGATTTGAAGGTTCCAATAGGTTCTTATGATGATTTCAGACTTGGGCGTATGTTCGGGTTGAGTATCGGACCACCTGGGAGCATTTCGGCGCCTATTATGGAAGGTTGGCATTTTGGAAGAACAAGAAATTCTTAAGTTTGATTTGAAATGAATTTTGGTGTTATGGATGTCCGTTCGGAGTTTCGGGCAATGGAATAGGTTCGTATCGTGATTTATGACTTGTACGTAAAGTTTGGCATCATTTTGAGATGTTTGAGTGTAATTCGGACACGTTCGGCGAAGTTTGAAGGTTGGAACGTTGAAACAAAGGTTTTGGCGATCGATTTGAAATTTTGATGTTGTTTGATGTGATTCGAGGTTTCGACTAAGTCCGTATCGTGTTGTGGGATGTGTTAGTATGTTTGGACGGGGTTCAGGGGGCCTCGGGTGCGAATCGGATTAGAAACGGGGTATCAAAATATAAAGAAATAAACTCATCAAGAAGTCAAGGGGTGTCATTGTATAGTATATATACATATTTTAAAAAATATTACCGAGCAATACAGTGTAATTTTCCGGCAAAGAAATATCGGTTGACACCCCTTTGGTGCATGTGGCTCCGCCACTGGCAGTAGCAGTGGATGGGATTCACAGGTGCGAGGAATTCTCCGCACCTGCGGGCTCGCAGATGCGAGCAGAGAAGCGTAGAAGCGGAAGTGGTCTGATGCTGGATGATCGCAGATGTGGGTGTTGTAGCGCACTTGAGGAGCCGCAGGTGCGGTCATGGGCGCGTAGGTGCGGAGTGGTGCTCGAGATGGGGATTCCGCAGGTGCGGAGGATTTCCGCAGAAGCGGATGCGCACCTGCGGTTGGATGGACGCAGAAGTGGAAAAAGGTAGCTTTGGGGGAAGCCACATCTGCGAGGAAGCCTCTGCCGAAGTGGAGCCGCAGAAACGGCTACTGTTCCGTAGGTGCGGGGGAAGCGCTAGGCAGAAATGATTTTTATACGAGATTTGGTCCATTTTCTTTCATTCTCTCTTGGCTTGGGCGATTTTTTGAGAGCTTCAAGTGGAGATTTTCATAATCTATGTCAAGGTAAGTTATTCCCACATATTGTGAGTTAAATACATGTTTTATATGTGGATTTGAACATGGAAATGAGTAGAAATTTGGGATTTTGGTAGAAAACCTAGAAATTGGTATTTTTGGATTTTTACCACGAAATGGCTCATGGAATTGGAAATAAATCATATATTTTGTTTCGTAATGTTATGGGTAAAGTTTATCTTTGAGAAATTTCGGAATCCGGGCATGTGGGCTCGAGGATTGACTTTATTGACTTTTAGAGCGGAGTTGGGGATTGTTATAAATTGTTAAATTGTAAGCATTGGGGCATATTTTGATTGAATTGCACTTTGCTTGACTAGTTTCAGAACGTTTTGCTTGGAATTGAAGAGTTAGAGAGGCGTTGGAGCGGGTTATGGATCTTCGGACCTAGGTAAGTCTTTTGTCTAACTTTGTGAGGGGGAAACTATCCCCTAGGTGATGTAATTGTTATGATCTAATAGTTGTGGGTGCTACGTACGTACGAGGTGATGAGATTCCGTACGTAGTTAAATCATGTTTATGTCCGGGTAGAGTTAGGACTTTACCAGTAATATCTGAAATACTTGAATCCATCCTGCTGGCTTAATTGTCAGTTCTAGGTTTTTCCTCTTAAAATCCCACAATTTCCATGAAATTCCATAAATTTCCATGTAAAAATCCGTATATAATCCAGTATTTAACTTGCAATAGGTGGGAATCACTTACCTCATGTTGCTCGATGAAAACCCCTCAAAATAGCTCCTCAATTTCGGCCAACCCAAGAAAAAATGAGAGAAATGAGAGCTAGGTCAATTAAAAAGCACCACTGCCCAACGATCATCGCACCTGCAGCCACTTGACCGTATCTGCGGTCCAACCATCGCATCGGTGAACACCCCACTGCCCCCTGCGCATCGCTTTTACGGACAAGGTTCTGCTTCTGCGAGTCCGCTTTTGCGGATTTTTCTCTATTTCTGCGCGTCTTCATCCTAGGCCCCATTCCGCTTCTGCGCTCCAATGCCCGCATATGCAAGCTCTCAGGTGCGGTAAATTCCTCGCACCTGCGGATCCATACAACCTCAGACCCAACCGCTTCTACGACCACTGGGCCGCTTCTGCGGTTTCACACCCATGGCCATAACCTCGCAGGTGCGATCGCACCAGAAGCCTTAAGCTTCGGCAGTTCCTCCAAGTCCAGACTCGATCCGTTTAAAATTTGATTCGCACTAGAGGCCCGCGGGACCCCGTCCAAACATACCAACACATCCTGAAACATAATACGGACTTAGTAATTACATCAAACATCAAAATTATGAATCGACGATTGAAACCTTCCTTTAATCTTTCAAACATTCAAACTTCGCTGAACGCATCCGAATCACACTTAAACATCCCGGAATGATGCCAAATTTTGCGTGCAAGTCATAAATAACGATACAAACCTATTCCAAGGATCGTAACTTCAAACGGACATCTATAACACCAAAATTCATTTCAAATCAAACTTAAGAATTTCTTAAACTTCCAAAATGCCAACCTTCCATTATAGGCGCCGAAATGCTCCCAGACCACCCGATTCTCAACCTGAACATATGCCCAAATCCGAAATCATCATACAAACCTATTGGAACCTTCAAATTCCAATTCCGAGGTTTTTACTCAAAAGTCAAACCTTAATCAATTTTTCCAACTTAAAGCTTCCAAAATTAGAATTTCCTTTCCGAATCAACTATTCCGACCACACGTACAAGTCATAACACATGAAGTGAAGCTACTCAAGGCCGCAAACCACTGAATGACGCGCTAGAGCTCAAAATAATCGGTCGCGTCGTTACACCTGATTTACAATCGAATTTGCTAAATATCTTCTTTCCTCGTAATCTTGCTTATACCTACGAAATACTGAATATCATCTACAAGCACGCCAAGTGCAAAAATACAACTCTGGGGGAGACGGATAGCGCAATACGCCACAAAACCTATGCAAAACTAAGGTGCGATAAATGACCTGCATCTCGGGAGCCATCCTGCTCATATAACACCACAAGCTACACGAGACCTCAACACATGTGCAAATAATCTAGCCCTCTCAACCCGTAACAACTCCCACAGTTCACAACCAAAGGAATAGAGCGCCTTCCAAGAATAAACTCTCACATTAACGATAGTACCATAATCTACATGCTTGGTTTCAATCTTTAACAATCAAGTGACTAATATATCACACTTATACAATGTTCCCATGGGATACGCTCCCACGACCTTCCGCACCAGGTATCAAAGTCTGCACCTCCACATTACCAACCGTACTAATTCAGTAAAGACAACCAAGAGTCCGTAAATCAATGCACAAAGCCTCTTACACAGGACACCGTTCTCAGGTGACACTAAAGAAAATTCAAGCTTACTTCGAACATCTGAATTGCTTCCTGCTCATCCGAGCTCATGACATTCTTGTCAACACCGAACCGCAACCTTTATCCTTAACTTCAAATTCCCACGCCGCTCACTGCACCTATCACGCCGCTACACGAGTGCAAGAATTCATCATAACCCCTAAACTACTAGTAGAATAAACACTTCATTCGTTAGATTCCTTTCACTTAACTTACTTCGGAAGGACCATTGCAACACGCAATTGAATTCCCAAATCGTAGAAAATACAAACCTCAAGTTACGGTGGATGTCAAGCCCGTACGTACAACCACAAACCACATGTATAATTTCACACGCCGAAGGAACTGATCATTGCCACAATCATGCTGATTCAGCCATTGCTAAACGACCCAACTTCTTCCAATTTACTCTTGACTTTCCTTAGAAATAATAATAGCTCCATTCAAAAATGTAACGAACCAAATCCGCACTCATCCCGAGTGACCCGCATCACGAGACCACGCCGTCTCAATACTCATGAACCATCTCATACTCTCCTTATGAGTACAATAGAATCTCCAACTGATACACCCATTCTGCAAGACCTTCCGCTAATCCGAAACTAATTCTTCCTTTCCTCCAATACTATACTGCATATCCGATGATAACATAGAACATTCCAAGTCCCATTCATAATCCACTGTGAAAACTTGATCCTTAACCACACAACGAACCTGAAATCCTTAGGCACTGCACTTTTATTCTTGAACCCACTGGGACTGTTGTTGAGAGTCACCAAACTCCATCTCTATGCTAGCACATGAACACCCTATCAAAGAAGCAACTGGCTGAATTTGTTTCCTTGTACATTATATCTATAAGAAACATAAACTCTGAGTCTTCCCAAAACCTACACCCGAATCGATAAGGCAAAGTATAGCACACATTCATCAAGTTCCTTGCTCGAATTACCCTTGATGTTTCCATTTCTTAGTCATAACAATCTACCAAGGCATCCAATTGTAGACGGTGGGCTCCCCCACTTAGCTTTAATCTACCATCACATAATGTAGAGCCCACAACGATTACTCTTTATCAATTACCATTATCTCGCACCATTAACCAGCCAAATTTCTCGAAGTCTTTTGTTAAGATTTTCATGAAACATTCCGAATTATTGGCCATAATCGCATACTCAACCTTCTGTTGGGTAGTAAGTAGAAATCTTCATAGAAACCTCATCAAAATCACGCAACCGCTAAACTGTCCACAGGAGATAACCCACCTATGGTATTCCATGCCGACATATTCCAATGACGCTGCACCGGGTACAACTACCACGAGTTCAGTAAACCCTCCCGAGCACATGCTCGTCCACCAACTGTACAAGTCTGTTCCTTCCCCTTTGACATCAACTGAAAGTCCAACAATACTTTCCAAACGCAAAGTCATGTTGCATCTGAAACGATAATCAAATCTTCACACCCCTCTTCATTTCAAGAAAACTCCTTTATTCCATATTCAATCTTTCTCCATACAGTAACCACCATTCCATATATAATATGTGGACCTAGTCACTTTCCACCATGCCTCCCAAATCACTCTAATCTTTCTCAAGGTACGTGGTTGTCCTACCACAGAATCCATATGCTACTCTTCCACTCCCACTTTGGTCAAACCATCTCCTTTAAGCAACTTCTCGACCTCCTCTTTTCATACTTGGCCTGCTAGTAATTCAACCACCGTGAGACACCTTCCACCATGTCCTTCCTCATCCTTCACTACCCAAAGGTTGCATCAAATCAAAATTCATCTCTGCAGCACCTGGACTAATAAATTGCTACCAACTCTAAGCCTCCTCGAAGATTATCTCTCTCGAGCCATCATCATTTGAAACACCGATTCGATTCTAAAATCGCTACACACCACCATCTCTAACAACTACTTCTTAGACACTATTTCACCACACCCTGCCCCGAAGGCAAATCAAAGAAGACCATAACACCGGCGAACCTTAATGCATTCAAACAAGGACGACGATACCATATCAAAATGAAAATTCCACCACGCTCGAAAATCTCAAGTCTTGTTACTCCATCAACCAAAGCCTGAACATCCATAGTCTGATTGTATTTCCTCTGCTGGAATTAAATATTGAACCTCTAAATCATGTACTGAGAAATAATCCTTTGAAGCCATTCACTGCCTCGACACATAAACAAGCACCCTACCATTACCCCAACATCGTATGATAACAACGCATGGACATCATAGCAATTTGTGCATTGCCTCAAAACCATAGGCAATACGGATACAGGGCATGGAACGACATAACCCCCTTCCACAAGACGACAATAATAACTCGCTCAAGTACGAAGGGAAAAACATCATGCACCACATCTGCAATACTGTAGTGACCCGAATGGTCATTTTGAGAGTATTAGCCTCGAGCCCCTATTTATTGGTCCCTTTATTTCATTATGTGGTTACGTGACTTGTCGGGAGGCTTGGTTTTGTCACGACCCAAATCCTAAACTGTCGTGATAGCGCCTAATGTGGTACTAGGAAAGCTGGCATTTACGAAATAACTCCAACACTTTTAACAGAAAATGGATCTAAAGCAGTTTAAATAATAAGACTCCTCATAAACAGGATATAAACTCCAAAACACAACGCGGAAACTCCCAACATCGGGGTGTCACTGAGTACATAAGCATCTAAATATCACAAGTCTGGAAAATAATATCTATCATAGTCTGAAACCAAATACAATAAGTGAAAGGGTAGGGAAGGAGAAACAAGGTCTGCGAAAACGCCAATTAGTTACCTTGAAATCTCCGAAGGGCCAACTGTGCAGTGAATCAACACCCACCGTGTTCGGAAACACCTGAATCTGCATAGAAGTTCAGGGTGTAGTATGAGTACAACCAACTCAGTAAGTAAAAAGACTAAATAAAGAACTGAAAGTAGTGACAAGCTTCACAATTATAGTTCAATTACAGCGATCTCAATATAGGAAGGTAGGCATGCTTTTAAGTTCGATAAATTAGGTCAAAACAGTTACTTCATGACATGTTTAAGTGAAACAGAGTGTAATATCTTTCAGAAATTTTCAAGACAGTGATACATGACAGCTAAGTGCAACAATAATGAAATCAAATTCATCCTCTCAGGGCCTCATTCACTCAGCTCTCCCATTCACTCAGCACTTGGCACTCGACACTCAGTAGGAATCTGCGCTCACTAGGGGTGTGTACAGACTCCGGAGGGGCTCCTTTAGCCCAAGCGCTATAATTAGCACGGACAACACATGTGCTATAATATAATATATGGATCTGCACGCACAACTCACCTGCTTCATGGACAACTCATGTGATGCACAGATAACTCACGTGCTATAGTATCATCCTCACAATAAGGCCCTCGGCCTCACTCAGTCATCAATCTCTCCAGTCTCTCAGGCTCTCAGTAATCATGAAAATTGCCCCAACAGAAATGATATAATGTATCAATAAGGAACAATAGAGATTGAGATACAATATATAAGTAAAACTGTGACTAAGTAAAAAATGGCAATTTAGCAGATAATTTAACATATGCACGACCTCTGTGGGTCCCTATAGTTCCAACACATAGTCGAAACATGATTTGTTTCTATAATAGATGGAGAATGTACAAATAACAATAGATTAGTCAACTATGCAGTTCCATGGAATTTGACCAAGTCACAATTCCTACGGTGCACGCCCACACGCCCATCACCTAGCATGTACGTCACCTCAATACCAAATACATGACATGTAATACGGGGTTTCGTACCCTCAGAACCAAATTTAAAATGGTTACTTATCTCAATCCGAGTAAATAGCTACTCCACTATACCTTTACCTCGCAAAACGGCCTCCGAATGCCTCGAATCTCAAGAATCCCCTCGAAAATCCTTCCAAGAATTGACCAACCCCTTACTTGAGATGTTTGAAATGAGGCCAAAATCGTGAACCCATGTTTTAATAATCTGCTCAGCACTTCTGCTTCTTCGGGAACTTAACCACTTCTGTGGCATCGCAGAAGCGACATCACCCACGTATCTGCAGCCCATTCCGCTTCTTCGGTCCCTCATTCCGCTTCTGCGGACTCGCTTCTGCGAGAATCCAAACTGCCTCTGCGGACCAGGCCCAACTGCCCAGTTCCGCTTCTGCGGTTACCTGCCGCATCTGCGGTCATGCAGATACGAAACTCCCTATCACGCCTTCCGCTTCTGCGCACCTCTCACCGCACCATGCAGGTGTGGAAAACTCCTCGCACCTGCGACCACCTGCACACTCCCCTCCAATCTCACACCTGCGCAAGCCAGTCCGCACCTGCGATCAAAGCTCCGCAGGTGCGGTTAAACCAACAGAGGTCCATCTTAAGCAATCACTCAACTTCAACTTTTGATCTGTTAACCATCCGGAATCAATCCGAGGCCCACGGGACCTCAACAAAATATACAAACAAGCCCTAAAACCTCATACGAACTTAGTCGAGTTCTAAAATCACATCATACAACTTCAAAAACACGAATCGCACCCTAATTCAAGCCTATTGAAACTAACAAAATTCTACTTCCACAAACGACGTCGACACCTATCAAATAACATCTGATTAACCCCAAATTTTGCACATAAGTTACATTTGACATTACAGACCTACTCCAACTTCCAGAATAGGAATCTAACCCCGATATCAAAAATTCCACTCCCAGGCAAACTTTCCAAAAATTAAACTTTCGCCATTTCAAACCTAATTCCATTACGGGTCTCCAAATCGCAATCCGAACACAATCCTAAGTCCAAAATCACCCAACGGAGCTAAATGAAACATCAAAACTCTACTCCAGAGTCATTTACTCATAGGTCAACATTCGGTCAATCATTTCAACTTAAGCTTTTAACCATGAGACTCTGTGTCTCATTTCATTCTGAAATCACTCTAGATCCGAACCGACTACCTCGGCAAGTCCCATAATAGCTATAAAGTATAACATGAGAAGTAAATGATTTAATGGGGCTACAACTTTCAAAATAACCGGCCGGATCGTTACAGGTTTTTTGTTCGGAATAGCTATAGAAGTTTAAGTTCTAGAAATTTACCGTAGTTTGAATTTAATGAAGACGACTCCAGAAGAGGGTTTTGATGGTTCCAATATCTCCTTAGTGTGATTTTGTTCTTAGGAACGTGTCCGGATGTTGATTTGGAGGTCCGTAGATCATTTTGGTGATAATTGGCGAAAGTTGGAAAATTGGATGATATTTGGAAAGTTTGACCATGAGTGGACTTTTTGATATCGGGGTCGAATTCCGAGTAGGTCCGTAATATCAATTGTGACTTGTGTGTAAAAATTTGAGGTCAATCGGACTTAATTTGATAGGTTTCAGCATCGAATGTTGAAGTTAGAAGTTCTAAAGTTCATTATGCTTGAATCAATGTGCAATTTGTGTTTTTAATGTTGTTTGATGTGATTTAAAAGCTTGATTAAGTTTGTATGATATTTTAGGACTTGTTGGTATATTCAGACAGGGTCTCGGAGGACCCGAGTGTGATTCGGATTGATTCCGGAACAAATTTTGGACTTGTGAAAATGCTGAAGCTTCCAGTTCTGGTGTCATCGCACATGCGGAGGGATTGGTCGTAGGTGCGGACTCGCATGTACGAGAAATGGAGCTCAGAAGTGGTTATGGGCTATCTAGACAGGATTCGCAGGTGTGACATATTTTGCCGCAAGTGCGGCCCTATTATCGCAGAAGCATACCCAGGGGACTTAAGTGAAGTCCTCACCTGCGATGGAAATTCTGCAGGTGCAGAGCCGTAGATGCGGCTGTGTGTTCGCAGGTGCGAATTCACTTGGCAGAAAAGGCCTAAGTTCGAGGGTTTGATTTCATTCTCCATTTTTGGACCTAGAGAGATCGGATTAAGGCGAAAGTTTGAGGGATTTTTAGGGTAAGGATTCTTGACTCATTTTTGATTAATCTCCACTAATCTATCATTATTTGCTTCATTTAATTAAGGATTTGGGTGGAGAAATTTGGGGGGAAATGGTGAAAGTGCTTAGACAGCATTTTTGGGTTTTGAAAGGCCAAATGAGGTCGGATTTGAGTAATTCTATATGGTTGGACTCGTTAGCGAATGGGTGTTCAGAATTTGTAATTTTGGTCGGTTTCCGAGACATGTGCCCGGGTCGACTTTTTAGAGCGATTTTCAATTTGTTGCTAAAATCGTAGATTTATTACTTAAATTAGTTTCTTATAGTAATATTTATAGTATTTAATTATTTTGGCTAGATTCCAGGCGATCAGAGTTGGAAAGTCGAGGGAAAGGCATTCTTATTGATTGATTGGGCGAGATTTCAGGTATATTACTTGTGTAACCTTGTGTGCGGGAAATTCCCCTTAGGATTTGGTACTGTTATGGTGAATTGTAACACGTGAAGATCGTGTACGCGAGGTGACAAATGCGTACTCAGGCTAAAAGTTGAAATCTGGTTTTTGCTAAATTATTCCTTTTATTTCCTTAATTGAGTAACTTTAGCACGTCTAGTTGTCATGTTTATCCTAATGTCACATGTCTATGTTACTTATCTCTTACTTGCAAGTTGCGCAACATACTTAGTTGAATTACCTACTTCCCTGATTTTGTATTTAGTCTTTAACTGTAGGACTCCTTGCTGTAATTTCATTGTTCCATTGGTTATGTGTTGCATATTTACTTTTGGGACTACGAGGCGGTACCTCGGGAGCGCCCATGTTGCATATTTACTTTTGAGACTACGACGCGGTACTTCGGGAGCACCCCTGTTATGTATTTACTTTTGGGACTATGAGGCGGTACCTCGGGAGTGCCCCTGTTGCATATTTACTTTTGGGACTACGAAGCATCTCGGGAGCACCCCTATTGTTTACCTCTATTTGTTGTAGTGTTGTTATTTCTTAACTTGTAAGAATCTTCTTTTTCCTCACGTGTTGTAGTTGTCTTCTTGAATCCCGTGTTATTATCTTTTTGTAAATTCTCATTGTTCACTTCTCAATCATTTCAATATATTTTTATATCTTCTGCCTTTCTTCCTAAGGTAGGACTCGGGCACTCGTCATGGCCCATCGGTTTGGGTCGTGACATGAGGTTAGGCTTGGCACTTACTGGGTACCGTTGTGGTGTACTCATACTACACTTCTACACATCATTTTGTGCAGATCCAGGTACCGCTTACCAGACCAGGTTCCAGTGAGCTAGCCCGTGCGTGGAGACTTCAAGGTACATCTGCCTGCGTTCGTAGACCTTGGAGTCCCCCTTTATCTTTATTATGTTGCCTTCTTTATTTTTCCTCATTAGACTTTGATGTATAGAGATATTTAGTATTTTTTTCTTTGGAGCTTGTGACTTATTTCTAACGGTTTTTGGGAGTTGTAACTATTTTGAATTGCAATTCTTATTTATTTCAGATGTTGAGGTTGAGTTTCAACTTTATATTCAGTTATTCCGCATATGTATTAGGCTTACCTAGTCTTAGAGACTAGGTGTCGTGACGACATCCAACTGAGGGAAATAGGTGTCGTGGCAAGTTGGTATCAGAGCTCTAAGTTATTAGGTGTTATGAGTCACAAGCAGGTTTAATAGAGTCTGGCGGATCGGTACGGAAACGTCTATACTTATCTTTGGGATGTTATGGAACTGTTTGGAAAAAGCTTCATTTCTTTTATTCCTTATCGTGCGAGAGTTTGACTTCGGATTCTAAATTTTTGTCTTTCTATTCTCTTACAGATGGTGAGGACACGTACAACTGGATCAGATAACCAGACACTCGCGCCCCCTACTAGAGCCGTAAAAGATCGAGGCTGGGGTAGAGGCCGAGAACGTCCATGTGGTGCAGCCAGAGCACCCACACGAGCTGCTACAGAGGAGCCACTAGTAGCTCCAGTTGGAGTGCAGGCACCTGAGACGCCTCTTAGTACACGAGCCATACAAGAGGCTCTCCCCTAGTTTCTGAGCATGTTCAGCACCTTGGCTCAAGTAGGACTAATACCACTTGCTCCTTCCACATCTCAGGCTAGGGGAGGAGCACAGGCTCCCGTCGCCCATACCCCAGAGCAGCGGGTCCAAGTCTACCATGTTCCTGAGGTCATACTAATGCAGCCGGAAGCTCTAGTTTTGCCTAAGGTTAGGGCAGCAGCTTCTGAGGGGGAGCATCTCAAGCTCGAGAGGTATAAAAAGTACCACCCTCCTACTTTCAATGGCTTGGCGTCAGAGGATACCCGGGGTTATCTTGAGGATTGCCACCGTATCCTCTATACTATGGGTGTTGCGAATTATAGTAGGGTTTCTTTCACTACGTTCCAGCTTAGAGGATCGGCCTATCAGTGGTGGCGGGCATAAGAGTTGGGTAGTCCGGCCGATGCAACTTCACTCACTTGGACTCAGTTCTCAGATATGTTCTTGAGAGAGTATGTCCCCTAGATTCTCAGAGATGCTTGGCGGGCAGAGTTTGAGCAGTTGCGCCAGGGTTCTATGACCATGTCAAAATAGATGCGGTCTGCTTCAGTGATTTGTCTAGGCATGCATCAGTGTTGGTTCCTATTGTTCGGGAGCGGGTTCGTCGGTTTATTGAAGGGCTCAACTCCAGTATCAGATTTAGCATGGCCCGAGAGTTGGAGATAGACATCGCATACAAGCAGGTAGTGGGGATTTCTAGGAGATTAGAGGGTATGTTGACTCGGGAGAGAAAGGAGAGAGAGGACAAGAGGTCTCGAGAGTCTGGCACATATAGTGGTACTCGTGCCCCACCTGCAGCTCGTCGGGATAGGGCTATGTGAGTTACCCTATTCATTCAACACTTCTAGTCGCCAACAGTACTTTGGCCACTCCTAGGCCCTATGCTCCTTATTATGCACCGCCATTATCTAGTTCACCTCCTACATGGGGTTCTTTCAGCAGTCAATCCAGTCGATCAGTCTCGAGCCAATCACAACAGTCACGTCCTCTAAGATCTTGTTTTGAGTATGGTGACACTCATCATGTGGTGAGGGATTAACCCAGACTCAAGAGGGGTGCACCTCCATAGACCACATAGGAACTGCGTGCCACACTGGCTCCTCAGGCTATGGTTATAGCACCAGCTACCACTTCACATGCACAACCAGCTTGAGATGGAGGTCGAATAGGTAGAGGTCGCCCTAGGGGGAGGCCAGGCCAGATATTATGCCCTTCCTACTAGGACAGAGGTGGTTGCATCTGATTCTGTCATCATAGGTATTGTTTCGGTCTGTCATAGAAATGCATCAGTCTTATTTAATCCATGCTCCACTTATTCCTATATGTCATCTTATTTTGCTTCGTACTTGGGGGTATCCGATGATTCTTTGAATTCTCCTATCTATGTATCTACACCTGTGGGTGATTCTATTATTGTTGACCGTGTGTATCGATCGTGTTTGATTGTTCTTAGTGGTTTTGAGACCAGAGCCGATTTATTACTGCTCAGTATGGTGGATTTCGATGTTATTTTGGGCATGGACTGGTTGTCACCCTATCACGCTATCCTTTATTGTCATGCCAAGACAGTGACATTGGCTATGCTAGGTCTACCGTAGCTAGAGTGGAGAGATACCTTAGATTATGTTTCTAGCAGGGTTGTTTCATTTATAAAGGATCAACGGATGGTTGAGAAGGGGTGTGATGCATATCTGGCATATGTGAGGGATGTTAGTGCTAACACTCCTACCGTCGAGTCAGGTCTGGTAGTGAGGGATTATCCAGACGTATTTTCGGTGGATCTTTCGGGCATGTCGCCTGACAGAGATATCGACTTTGGCATTGATTCGTTACCGAGCACTCAGCCCATTTCTATTCAACCCTATCATATGGCCCCAACATTGTTGAAATAGTTAAAGGGACAGTTGCAAAAATTTCTTGATAAGGGATTCATTCAGCCCGGTGTGTCACCATGGGGTGCTCCCGTCCTATTTGTAAAGAAGAATGATGGTTCTATGCTGGTGTGTATTGATTATTGCCAGTTAAACAAGGTTACAGTGATGAACAGGTATCCATTGCCATGTATTAAGGACCTATTTGATCAGCTTTAGGGTGCCAGAGTGTTCTCTAAGATCGATTTTCGTTCAGGCTATCATCAGTTGAAGATTCAAGAGCCAGATATCCCGAAGACTGCTTTCAGGACTTGGTATGATCATTATGAGTTCCTTGTGATGTCTTTTGGGCTTACCAACTCCCCAGCAGCATTCATGCACTTGATGCACAGTATATTTAAGCCCTATCTTGACTTGTTTATAATCGTTTTTATTGACGAAATTCTGGTGTACTCTCAGAGCCGGGAGGATCATGAGCGGCACTTGAGGACTGTGCTTCGGACCTTGAGAGAAAAGAAGTTGTATGCAAAAATTTTGAAGTGTGAATTTTGGCTAGATTCAGTGGCATTTTTGGGTCATGTAGTATCGAGTGACAGGATCAAGGTAGATTTGAAGAAGATTGAAGTAGCACAGAGTTGGCCCGAACTTTCCTCATCTACAGAGATCCGGAGTTTTCTTGGCTTGGCGAGGTATTACCGCCGATTTGTAGAGGGTTTCTTGTCTATTACAACACCTATGACTAGATTGACCCAGAAGGGTAATCCATTCAGGTAGACCGAGGAGTGTGAGGAGATCTTTCAAAAGCTCAAGACTGCTTTGACTACAGCCCCTGTGTTGGTGTTGCCTACTGGTTCGGGGTCCTATACGGTGTACAGTGATGCATCATTGCATTGGTCTTGATGCGGTGTTGATGCAGGATGGTAGGGTGATTGCCGACGCGTCTAGACAGCTGAAGGTGCATGACAAGAACTATCCTGTCCACAACCTCGAGTTAGCAACTATTGTCCATGCCTTGAAGATCTGGCGGCACTATTTGTATGGTGTCCCTTGTGAGGTCTACACTGATCACCGAAGTCTACAACATCTGTTTAAGTAGAAGGATCTTAACATGCGATAGCAGAGATGGTTGGAGCTGCTTAAGGATTATGACATCACCATTCTCTATTATTTCGGGAAGGCCAATGTGGTGGTCGATTCCTTGAGTCACAAGGAAAAGAGTTTGGGCAATTTAGCATATCTACTAGTAGCAGATAGTCCTTTAACCTTGGATGTTTAGGCCTTCACCAACCAGTTTGTCAGATTAGATGATTCCGAGCCAAACAGAGTTTTGGCTTGTGTGGTTTCTCAGTCTCCTCTTTATGATCATATCAGAGAGCGTCAGTATGATGATCCCCATCTTCTTGTCCTTAAGGACACGATTCAGCACACGATGCCAAGGAGGTCAATATTGGAGATGACAGTGTGTTACGGATGCAGGGCAGGCCATGTGTGCCCAATGTAGATGGTTTGCATGAGTTGATTCTCTATAAGTATCATAGTTCACGGTACTCTATTCACCCAGGTGCCGTGAAGATGTATCAGGATCTGAGGCAGCATTATTCGTAGAGGATAATGAAGGACATATTGGAGTATGTAGCTCGGTGCCTAAATTGTCAGCAGGTGAAGTATGAGCATTGGCATCCAGGTGGATTGCTTCAGAAGCAAGAGATTTCAGAGTGGAAATGGGAGCGGATCACTATAGATTTCATTGTTGGGCTCCCACGGACTTAGAGGAAGTTTGATGTAGTTTGGGTGATTGTAGATAGATTGACCAAGTCAGATCATTTCATTCCTGTGGTTACTACTTACTCTTTGGAGCAGCTGGCTCAGGTTTACAATCCCGAGATTGTTAGGCTTCCGATCGAGGTACGCAGTTTACCTCGTACTTTTGGAGGGCAGTACAACGTGAGTTGGGCACGCAGGTGGAGATGAACACATCATTTCATCTTCAGGAGGACGGACAGTCTGAGCACACTATTCAAATATTGGAGGATATGCTCCGTGCTTGTGTTATAGACTTCGGAGATTCTTGCGATTAGTTCTTGCCGCTCGCAGAGTTTGCCTATAAAAATAGCTACCAGTCGAGCATTCAGATAGCCTCGTATGATAATTTGTATGGTAGGCGGTACCGGTCTCCAGTGGGTTGGTTCGAGCCGGGCGAGGCTAGGATATTGGGTACAGACTTGGTTTAGGATGCTTTGGAAAATGTTAAATTGATCAGGATCGACTTCGTACACCCCAATCCAGGCAGAAGTGTTATGCGGATCGGAAGGTTTGCCACGTTGCATTAATGGTCTGGGCATGGGTCTTGCTTCGGGTTTCTCCCATGAAGGGGGTTATGAGGTTCGGAGGGGAGGGCAAGTTGAGCCCTAGGTATATCGGGCCTTTTGAGATTCTTGAGAGGGTTGGAGAAGTGTCTTACAGACTTGCACTATCACCTAGTCTCTCTACAGTTCATCCCGTGTTCCATATTTCCATGTTCCAAAAGTATCACGGTGATCCGTCTTATGTGCTAGACTTCAGCTCAGTCCAGTTGGACAAGGATATATCTTATGGTGAGGAGTCGGTGTCCATTTTGGATAGGCATCTTCGAAGGTTGAGGTAGAAGAACATCGCTTCAGTGAAGGTTCAGTGGAGGGGTTAACCAGTCGAGAAGGCGACTTGGGAGACCGAGCATGATATACGCAGCCGTTATCCTCATCTTTTCATCACTTCAGGTATGTCTCTATACTAGTTCGAGTACGAACATTTGTTTTAAGTGGGGGAGGATGTAACTACCCGATCGGTGGTTTTGTGAATATTTATTGCTCCCTTTATTTCATTATTTGGTTACGTGACTTGCCAGGAGGTTTGGTTTTTGGTTTCAAAGTGAAATGGGACACATAGTCCCTAAAATAGAAGTTCAAGTTCTAGGAATTTACCATAATTTGAATTGTATGAAGATGACTCCGGAATGGAGTTTTGACGGTTCTAATAGCTCCTTAGGGTGATTTTGGACTTAGGAGCGTGTCCGGATGTTGATTTGGAGGTCCATAGGTCATTTCGGCGTTAATTAGTGAAAGTTAGAAAATTGGATGATTTTTGGAAAGTTTGACCGGGAGTGGGCTTTTTGATATCGGGTTCGGATTTCGATTCCTAATGTTGGAGTAGGTACGTAATGTTAATTGTGACTTGTGTGCAAACATTTGAGGTTAATCAGACTTGATTTGATAGGTTTCGGCGTTGAATGTTGGAGTTAGAAGTTTGAAAGTTCATTAGGCTTGAATCGATGTGCAATTCGTGTTTTATCCGTTGTTTGATGTGATTTAAAAGCTCGACTAAGTCCATATGATATTTTAAGACTTGTTGGTATATTCGGACGGGGTCTCGGAGGCCCCGGGTGTGATTCGGATTGAATCAGGAACAAACTTTTGACTTGTGAAAATGCTGAAGCACCCAGTTCTGGTGTCATAGCACCCGCAGAGGCCGCAGGTGCATACTCGCATGTGAGAGAAATGGAGCGTAGAAGCATTATGGGCAGTCTAGGTAGGACTCGCAGGTGCGACATATTTTGCCACAGAAGCGCATGCGTAGGTGCGGGCCAATTCTCGCAGAAGCGGACCCAGGGAACTTAAGTGAAGTCCGCACCTGCGATGGAAATTCAGCAGGTGCGGCTGTGGGTTCTCAGGTGCGAATTCACTGGGTAGAAAAGGCCTAAGTTCGAGGGTTTGATTTCATTCTCCATTTTTGGACCTAGAGAGATCGGATTGAGGCGAAAGTTTGAGGGATTTTCAGAGGAAACATTTAGGTAAGGATTCTTAACTCATTTTTGAATAATCTCCACTAATCTATCATTTATTTCTATATTTAATTAAGGATTTGGGTTGCGAAATTTGGGGTGAAATGGTGAAAGTTCTTAGACCAAATTTTTGGATTTTGAAAGGCCAAATGAGGTCAGATTTGAGTAATTCTTGTATGGTTGTACTCGTTATCGAATGGGTGTTCGAATTTTGTGATTTTGGTCGGGTTTCGAGACGTGGGCTCGGTCGAATTTTTGGAGCAATTTTTCAATTTGTTGCTATAGTCGTAGATTTATTACTTAAACTAGTTTCTTATAGTTATATTTATAGTATGTAAATGTTTTGGCTAGATTCGAGCCGATCAGAGTTGGAAAGTTGAGGAAAAGGCATTCTTATTGATTGATGGGGCGAGATTTCAGGTAAGTGGCTTGTCTAACCTTGTGTGGGGGAAATTTCCCTTAGGATTTGATACTGTTATGGTGAATTTCAATACGTGAAGGTTGTGCATACGAGGTGACGAGTGTGTACTCGGGCTAAATGTTGAAATCTGATTTTTGTTAAATTGTTCCTTTTATTTCATTAATTGAGTTAATCTAGCACTTGTAGTCGTCATTTTTAGCCTAATGTCACATGTCTACGTGTCTTATATCTTACTTGCAATTTGTGCAACATGCTTAGTTGAATTACCTGCTTCCCTGATTTTGTATCCAGTCTTTAATTGTAGGATATTTTGTTGTAATTTCATTGTTCCATTGGTTATGTGTTGCATATATACTTTTGGGACTACGAGCAGTACCTCAGTAGCGCCCCTGTTGCATATTTACTTTTGGGACTACGAGGCAGTACCTCGAGAGCACCCGTGTTATGTATTTACTTTTGGGACTGCGAAGCGGTACCTCGGGAGCGCCCCTGTTGCATATTTACTTTTGGAACTACGAGGCGTTACCTCAGGAGTGCCCTTGTTGTTTACCTCTATAGGTTGTGTTGTTGTTGTTTCTTATCTTGTAATAATCTTCTTTTTCCTCACATGTTGTAGTTGTCTTCTTGAATCCCGTGTTATTATCTTTCTATAAATTCACATTGTTCACTTCTTAGTCATTTCATTATATTATTATATCTTCTTCCTTGCTTCCTATTATTTCCAGTTGGGCTCTAGCCTGACCTCGTCACTACTCTACTGAGGTTAGGTTTGGCACTTACTGGATATCGTTGTGGTGTACTCATACTAAACTTCTACACATCATTTGGTGCAGATCCAGGTACTGCTTACCAGGCCGGATACCCGTGAGCTAGCCCGTACATCGAGACTTCAAGGTACATCTGCCAGTGCACGTAGACCTCGGAGTCCCCCTCTATCTTTATTATGTTATTTTCCCTCATTTCTCATTAGACTCTGATGTGTAGATATATGTAGTATTTTTCTCTTTGAAGCTTGTGACATTTTTCTACGGGGTTATGGGAGTTGTAACTATTTTGAATCGCAGTTCTTATTTTTTTTAGATATTGAGGTTGAGTTTCAACTTTATATTCAGTTATTCCGCATAAGTATTAGGCTTACCTAGTCTTAGAGACTAGGTGCCGTCATGACATCCAACTGAGGGAAATAGGTGTCGTGGCAAGTTGGTATCAGAGCTCTAGGTTATTAGGTGTTATGAGTCACAAGCAGGTTTAGTAGAGTCTGGCGGATCGGTACGGAGACGTCTGTACTTATCTTCGAGATGCTATGGAACTTTTTGGAAAAAGCTTCACTTCTTTGATTACTTATCGTTCGAGATTTTGACTTCGGATTCTAAATTTTTGTCTTTATATTCTCTTATAGATGGTGAGGACATGTACAGCTGGATCAGATAACCATACACTCGCGCCCCCTACTAGAGCCGCAAAAGACCGAGGCTGGGGTAGAGGCCGAGAACGTCCATGTGCTGCAGCCAGAGAACCCGCACGAGCTGCTACAGAGGAGCCACCAGTAGCTCCAGTTGGAGGGCAGGCACCTGAGACACCTGTTACTGCACCAGCGCTCAAGGAGACTCTCGCCCAGTTTCTTAGCATATTCAACACCTTGGCTCAGGCAGGATTGATACCACTTACTCTTGCCACATATCAGGCCAGGGGAGGAGCACATACTCCCGCCGCCCGTATGCCAAAGTAGCAGGTCCAGGTCGACCAAGTTCCTGAGGTCATACTGATACAGCTGGTAGCTCCAGTTCAGCCTGAGGTTAGGGCAGTAGTTTCTGAAGGGGAGCAGCTCTGGATCGAGAGGTACAAGAAGTACCACCCCTACTTTCAGTGGCTTCGGGTCAGAGGATGCCCAAGGTTTTCTTGAGGATTGCCATCGTATCCTCCATACTATGGGTGTTGCAGAGTCTAGTAGGGTATCTTTCACTACGTTCCAGCTTAGAGGAGCGGCCTATCAGTGGTGGCGGGCATATGTGTTTGGTAGACCGGCTGAGACAGCTTCACTCACTTAGACTCAGTTCTCATATTTATTCTAGAGGGAGTATGTACCCCAGAGTCTCAGAGATGCTTAGCGCACAGAGTTTGTGCAGTTGTGCTAGGGTTATATGGACATGTTAGAGTATGCGGTCCAGTTCAGTTATTTGGCTAGGCATGCACCAGCCTTGGTTGATACTATTCAGGAGCAGGTTCATCGATTTATTGAAGGTCTCAACCCCAGTATCAGATTTAGCATGGCCTAAGAGTTAGAGATGGACATCGCATACCAGCAAGTAGTGGGGATTCTAGGAGATTGGAGGGTATGTTGACTCAGGAGAGAGAGGAGAGAGAGGCCAAGAGGTCTCGAGAGTCTGGAACATATAGTGGTACTCGTTCCCCAGCTGCAGCTCGTCAGGGTAGGGGCTTTGTGTGTCACCCTATTCATTCAGCACTTCCAACCGCCAGCGGTACTCTGGGCACTCCTAGGCCCCATGCTCCTTATTATGCACCGCCATTGTCTAGTTAACCTCCTGCATGGGGTGCTTTTAGCGGTTAGTCCAGCCGATCAGGCTCGAGCCAGTCACAGCAGCCACATCCTTGGAGAGCTTATTTTGAGTGTGGTGACACTCGTCATATGGTGAGGGATTGCCCCAGACTCAGGAGGGGTGCACCTCCATAGACCACTCAGGCATCGCATACTCTATCGGGTCCTCAAGCTATGGTTACAGCACCAGCTACCACTCCACCTGCACAACCAGCTCGAGGTGGAGGTCGGGCATGTGGAGGTCGCCCTAGAGGGGGAGGCAAGGCCATATAATATGCCCTTCCTGTTAGGATGGAGGCAGTTGTATTCGGTCTGTCATAGAGATGCATCAGTCTTATTTAATCAAGGCTCCACTTATTCCTATGTGTCATCTTATTTTTCTATGTATTTGGGGGTATCCCGCGATTCTTTGAGTTCTCCTGTCTATGTTTCTACACCCATGGGTGATTCTATTATTGTTGACCATGTGTATCGGTCGTGTTTGGTTGTGCTTAGTGGTTTTGAGATTAGAGCTGATTTATTACTGCTCGGTATAGTGGATTTTGATATTATTTTGGGCATGGACTGGTTGTCACCCTATCATGCTATCCTTGATTATCACGCCAAGATGGTAACGTTGGATATGTCAGGTATACCGCGGCTAGAGTGGAGAGGTACCTTAGATTATGTTCCTAGCAGGGTCTTTTCATTTCTAAAGGCTCAGCGGATGGTTGAGAAGGGGTGTGTTGCATATCTTGCATATATGAGGGATGTTAGTGCTGACATTCCTACCGTCGAGTCAGTTACGGTAGTGAGGGATTATCCAGACGTATTTCCGGCGGATCTTCCGGGCATGCCACCTAACAGAGATATCGACTTTGGCATTGATTAGTTACCTGGCACTCAACCCATTTCTATTCCACCCTATCGTTTGGCCCCAGTAGAGTTGAAAGAGCTAAAGGAACAGTTGCAAGAGGTTCTTGATAAGGGATTCATTCATCCCAGTGTGTCACCTTGGGGTGCTCCCATCTTATTTGTAAATAGGAACGATGGTTCTATGCAGATGTGTATTGATTATCGCCAGTTGAACAAGGTTACAGTGATGAACAGGTATCCATTTCCACGTATTGATGACCTATTTGATAATCTTTAGGGAGCCAGAGTGTTATCTAAAATCGACTTCCGTTCAGGCTATCATCAATTGAAGATTCAGGAGCCAGATATCTCGAAGACTACTTTCAGGACTTGGTATGGTTATTACGAGTTCCTTGTGATGTCTTTTGGGCTGCCCAATGCCCCAGAAGCATTCATGCACTTGATGCATAGTATATTTCAACCCTATCTTGACTCGTTCATCATCGTGTTTATTGATGACATTTTGGTGTACTCTCGGAGCCGGGAGGATCATGAGCAGCACCTGAGAACTGTGCTTCAGACCTTGAGAGAAATGAAGTTGTATGCAAAATTTTTGAAGTGTGAATTCTAGCTAGATTCAGTAGTATCGAGTAAGGGGATCAAGGTAGATATGAAGAATATTGAAGCAGTGCAGAGTTGGCTCAGACCATCCTCAGCTATGAGATCCGTAGTTTGCTTGTCTTGGTGGGGTATTACAGCCGATTTGTAGTGGGTTTCTCGTCTATTAAATCACTTATGACTAGATTGACCCAGAAGGGTACTCCGTTCAGGAGGACCGATGAGTGTGAGGAGAGCCTTCAAAAGCTCAAGACTGCTTTGACTACAACCCTAGTGTTGGTGTTTCCTACTAGTTCGAGGTCTTATACGGTGTATTGTGATGCGTCACTACATTGGTCTTGATGTAGTGTTGATGCAGGACGGTAGGGTGGTTGCCTACGCGTCTAGACAACTGAAGGTGCATGAGAAGAACTCTCATGTCCACGACCTCGAGTTAGCAGCTATTGTACATACCTTGAAGATTTGGTGGCACTATTTGTATGGTGTCCCTTGTGAGGTCTACACTAATCACCGAAGTCTACAGCATCTGGTTAAACAGAAGGATCTTAACTTGCGACAGCGGAGATGGTTGGAGCTGCTTAAGGATTATGGCATTACCATTCTCTATCATCCCAGGAAGTCCAATGTTGTGGCCGATGCCTTGAGTCCCAAAGAGGAGAGTTTGGGCAGTTTAGCATATCTACCAGTAGCAGAGAGGTCTTTATCCTTGGATGTTCAGGCCTTGGCCAACCAGTTTGTCAAATTGGATGTTTCCAAGCCAAACAGAGTTTTGGATTATGTGGTTTCTCAGTCTTCTCCCTATGATTGTATCAGAGAATGTCAATATGATGACCCCCATCTGTTTGTCCTTAAGGACATGGTTTAGCACGGTGATGCCAAAGAGGTCACTATTGGAGATAACGGTGTGTTACAGATACAGGGCAGGCTATGTGTGTCCAATGTAGATGTTCTGCGTGAGTTGATTCTCTAGAAGGCTCACAGTACGGGGTACTCTATTTACCCAGATGCCGTGAAGATGTATTAGAACCTGAGGCAGCATTATTGGTAGAGGAGAATGAAGAAGGACATAGTGGAGTATGTAGCTTGGTGCCTAAATTGTCTGCAGGTGAAGTATGAGCATCAGCGGCCAGGTGGATTGCTTTAGAAGCTAGAGATTCCGGAGTGGAAATGGAAGCGGATCACTATAGATTTTGTTGTTGGGCTCCCACATACTCAGAGGAAGTTCGATGCAGTTTGAGTGATTGTGGATAGATTGACCAAGTCAGCGCATTTCATTCCTGTAGTTACTACTTACTCTTCGGAGCAGCTGGCTCAAGTTTACAATTGCGAGATCGCATTTCATCGGGGTACGCAATTTACATCGTGCTTCTGGAGAGCCGTACAACATGAGTTGGGTACTATGGTGGAGCCGATTATAGCATTTCACCCTCAGACGGTCGGACAGTCCGAGCGCACTATTCATATATTGGAGGATATGCTCCGTGCAAGCGTGATGGATTTTGGGGGTTCTTGGAATCCGTTCCTGCCACTTGCAGAGTTTGCCTACAACAACAATTATTAGTCGAGCATTCAGATGGAGCCATATGAGGCTTTGTATGGCAGGTAGTGGCGGTCTCCAGTGGGTTGGTACGAGTTGGGCGAGGCTAGTCTATTAGGTACAGACTTGGTTCAGGATACTTTGGAAAAGGTTAAATTGATTATGGATCGACTTCGTACAGCCCAATCCAAGCAGAAGATTTATGCGGATCGGAAGGTTCGTGACGTTGCATTCATGATTGGGGATCAAGTCTTGCTCTGGGTTTCTCCCATTAAGGGGGTTATGAGGTTCGGGAGGAAGGGCAAGTTAAACCCTAGCTATATTTGGAGATGTGGCTTATAGACTTGCACTACCACCTAGTCTCGCTGTAGTTCATCCCGTCTTCCATGTTTCCATGCTCCAGAAGTATCACGGCGATCCGTCTCATGTGCTAGACTTCAGCTCAGTCCAGTTGGACAAGGATCTATCTTATGTTGAGGAGCCGATGGCCATTTTGGACAGGCAGGTTCAAAGGTTGAGGTTGAAGAACATCGCTTCAGTGAAGGTTCAGTGGAGGGGTCAATCGGTCGAGGAGGCGACTTGGGAGACCGAGCATGATATGTGCAGCCATTGTCCTCATCTTTTCACCACTTCAGGTATATCTCTATACTCATTCGATTACGAACGTTTGTTTTAAGAGGTGAAGGATGTAACGACTCGGCCGATCATTTTGAGAGTATTAGCCCTGAACCCCTATTTATTGCTCCTTTTATTTTATTATGTGGTTACGTGACTTGCCGGGAGGTCTGGCTTTTGGTTTCGGAGTGAAATGGGACATATAGTCCCTAAAATAGAAGTTTAGGTTCTATGAATTTACTATAGTTTGAATTGTATAAATATAACTCCGGAATAGAGATTTGATGATTCCAATAGCTCTGTAGGATGATTTTGGTCTTAGGAGTATGTCTGGATGTTAATTTGGAGGTCCGTAGTCATTTCGGCGTTAATTGGCGAAAGTTGGAAAATTGGATGAATTTTGGAAAGTTTGACCAGGAGTGAACTTTTTTATATCGGGGTCGGATTTTGATTCCGGAAATTGGAGTAGGTCTGTAATGTCAATTGTGACTTGTGTGCAAACATTTAAGGTCAATCGGACTTGATTTGATAGGTTTCGGCATCGAATGTTGAAGTTAAAAGTTCTAAAGTTCATAAGGCTTGAATCGATGTGCAATTTGTATTTTTAACATTGTTTGATGTGCTTTAAAGGCTCTACTAAGTCCGTATGATATTTTAGGACTTGTTGGTATATTCGGATGGGGTCGGATTGAATCCGGAACAAATTTTGGACCTATGAAAATACTGAAGCTCCTAGTTCTGGTGTCATCGCACATGCTGAGGGATTGGCCGCATGTGCGGACTCGCATGTGCGAGAAATAGAGCGCAGATGTGGAGGGATTGGCTGCGTGTTCAGGAAGGACTCACAGGTGCAACATGTTTTTCCGCATGCGCGTATGTGCAGGTGCAGCCATATTCTCGCAGAAGCGGACCCAGGGGACTTAAGTGAAGTCTACACCTGCGATGGAAATTCTGCTGATGCAGAGCCAAAAATGCGGTTGTGGGTTTGCAGGTGCAAATTCACTGGGATGAAAAGGCCTAAGTTCGAGGGTTTGATTTCATTCTCCATTTTTGGACATCGAGAGCTCGGATTGAGGCATAATTTTGAGGTATTTTCAGAGGAAATATTTGGGTAAGGATTCTTGACTCATATTTAATTAATCTCCACTAATCTTTCATTAATTTCTTCATTTAATTAAGGATTTGGGATGAGAAATTTGGGGGGAAATGGTGAAAGTTCGTAGACCAAATTTTTGGGTTTTGAAAGGCCAAATGAGGTCAAATTTGAGTAATTCTTGTATGGTTGGGCTCGTTAAAAAATGGGTTTGAATTTTGTGATTTTGGTCGGGTTCCGAGACGTGGGTCCGAGTCGACTTTTTGGAGCGATTTTCAATTCTTTGCCAAAGTCGTAGATTTATTACTTAAATTAGTTTCTTATAGTTATATTTATAATATGTAATTGTTTTGGCTAGATTCGAGCCGATCGGAGTTGGAAAGTCGAGGGAAAGGCATTATTATTGATTGATTGGGCTAGATTTGAGGTAAGTGACTTGTCTAACCTTGTGTGGGGGAAATTTCCCTTAGGATTTGGTACTGTTATGGTAAATTGAAATACGTGAAGGCCATGTACGCGAGGTGACGAGTGGGTACTCGGGCTAAATGTATTCGGTTTTTGCTTAATAGTTCCTTTTATTTCCTTAACTAAGTTACTCTAGCATGTTTAATCGTCATGTTTAGCCAAATGGCATATGTCTACGTGTCTTATATCTTACTTGCAATTTGTGCCCCTGTTGTTTACCTCTATTTGATGTGTTGTTGTTGTTGTTGTTGTTTCTTAACATGTAAGAATCTTGTTTTTTCTCACGTGGTGTAGTTGTCTTCTTAAATCCCATGTTGTTATCTTTCTGTAAATTCTCATTGTTCACTTCTCAGTCATTTCATTATACTATTATATCTTCTGCCTTGCTTCCTATTATTTTCAGTAGGGCCCTGACCTGACCTCGTCACTACTCTACTGAGTTTAGGCTTGGTACTTACTAGTTACCGTTGTGGTGTACTCATATTACACTTCTGCACATCTTTTTGTGTTGATCCATGTACTGCTTACCAGACCAGATACCCGTGAGCTAGCCCGTATGTGGAAACTTCAAGGTACATCTGCCAGTGTTCGCAGACCTTGGAGTCCCCCTCTATCTTTATTATGTTGTTTTTCCTCATTCCTGATTAAACTCTGATGTATAGAGATATTTTGTATTTTTCTCTTTAGAACTTGTGACTTATTTCTACCAGGTTTTGGGAGTTGTAACTATTATGAATTGCAGTTCTTATTTATTTCAGATGTTGAGGTTGAGTTTCAATTTTATATTCAGTTATTCCGTGTAATTGTTAGGCTTACCTAGTCTTAGAGACTAGGTGCTGTCACGACATCCTACGGAGGGAAATTGGGGTCGTAACAAGTACCATTACAACTCCTCAATGCCCAATTGATACCAAGTGTTTCACGTCGCATAAGATTGAGCAGGAAGAAAATAAAGGCATAAGCCTCAAAGGAATCAAATCGCACAACGAGGAATCAAGAAGGGAAGTGATCCTAACAGCCCTGTAGCCTCTCGAAGATAAGTACAAACATCTCTGTACCGATCCGCAAGACTCTACTAGACTCTGTCATGACTCGTGAGACCTAAGTGAACCTAACACTCTGATACCAAGCTATCACGACCCAAAACCCACTAAAGGTCGTGATGACGCCTAACGCCGACGTCAGGCAAGCCAACGGTGATTGATCAACTTAATTACTCATTTTAATACTTTCGAAATCATAATCTCCATTAATTAAATAGTATAAAATTGGATTTATAGGATAAAATGATAATAGTTACGTGAACCACAATAACGAACAACCAGTAGGAACCCCCAAAACCCCGTGTCATAATTGCATTAGCATTAACTAGGAAATATAATAAAATACAATATCTGTCTGGAACACAAGTTAGACAGGAGAATATAAATAAATCTAATAGAGACTATGTATGTTGCGCATTGTAACATGGAATGCAGCTCACCGTAAATTCCCCGCAAATGTCGCACCCTTGCGCTCAAAGCACCACCAGAAACATATATATACTTGCACAATAAGTGCAGCAAGTGTAGCATGCGTACATAAATCAATGCATACCAGTAAGTATCTAGCCTAACCCTAGAGAAGTAGTGACGAGGGGTATACATCGACACTTACTAGTGCTCCAATAAGACAGGTACGGTAAGAAGTAAATAAATATGGGGCATAGCAAATAAACGGTATGAACAAATATAAATACGAGGTACAATCCTCCTCTGAACGGTAAACTCAAGCTCCCACTAAGCAGTTACCTCCTCAATCCGAGTATATATATAATGGACCTCGCCAGATAGGTCGGCGCAGTTCAAATCAGGAAAAACTCACAGATACACTGGTTTCTTGTCAAATATTACGCACGATTTCATAAAAGTATTTATAGAAATGTCGAGGCGTATGGCCCGATCCCATCATAATATGTGCACTGCGGGGGGTCGAACGGCACAAACCATAGATACATCTATTATATTGCCAAGGCGAACGACCCAATACCATTAGAATAAGAAGCTTTAACGGGTCCTTGAACCCATTCACGAATAAACGTGCAAGTTATGAACTTTAAGGAAAACCTTCGATGAAAACGCATAGCGCGGGAGAAATTCGTAAGAGGAGTACAATTATTCTGCTGCTAATCATGAAGCATGTAAAATCTCTACAATAGCAAACTATCACTTTACGCAAGTCCAATCTCAAGTCGTAATGTAAAATAAAGGAATTTAATATGCGAGAGATAACTCAAATAGCACAGTTATAGCATACTGTGAACTTAAGTCTACCTGAACAATAACATGAATTTTGTTACGTACGGACTCCCGTCACCTCGTTCATACGTAGCCCCTGCAACAAGTAGCACGTATCAAGTTCATCACCTAGGGGTAGTTTCTCCCTCATATAATTAGACAGGAGACTTACCTCGCTCTGAAGTTCCATAACCGACCCTAACGCCACTAAAACACCTCAAATTGATGCCCTTATCTCCAAAATTAGTCAAACAATGTGTAAACCAATAAAAATGTACTCTAATACTCATAATAAATCAATTCGTAGCAATTCCCAACTTCGCTCGAAAAGTCAATAAAATCCACCCTCGGGCTCACGTGTCCGAATTCCGAAAATTTTCGAAGATAAACTTTACCCGTAACACTACAAATGCAAATATATGATTTATTCTCAATTCCATGTCCAATTTCGTGGTCAAAATCCAAAAATACTAAATTCTAGGTTTTCTACCAAAATCCCAAAAATTCTACTTGTTTTCATGTTAAAATCCATATATAAACCATGTATTTAACTTGTAATAGGTGGGAATTACTTACCTTGTGTTGCTTGACGAAAATCCCCTCAAAATGGCTCCCTAAATTCGGCCATCCCAAGTGAAAAATGAAAGAAGAAGAGCCAAATCTCATTCTTAAAACAACTTTGTCCAACGACATTTTCGCATCTGCGATCCCCTAGTCGCTTCTGCGACATCAATCTCGCACCTGCGAACCTGCGCCTCCACTTCTGCAGGCCTCCAGTGCTTCTACGCTCTGTGCGACCATGTCCGCTTCTGTGGCCCAGGCCTTCTTGGCCAACCTCCGCTCATGCGCTCCATCGGCCGCATTTGAGATCACGCAGGTGTGGGAATTTTTTCGTACCTGCGGCCTCTGTCCAAATCGCCTCCACCCATTTTTGCGGTTCACTGCCTTGCTTCTGCGAGGTCGCTTCTGCGGTTCACTGCCTCGCTTCTGCGATGAAGCTTCCGCAGAAGCTGTTGCACCAGCAACCAGAATTCTCCAACTTTACCTTAAGTCCAAAATTTGATCCGTTAACCATCCGAAATCAACCCAAGGACCCGGGACTTTGACCAAACATACCAACGCGTCCCAAAACATATTACAAACTTAGTCGAGGTCTCAAATCACACCAAACAATATCGAAACTATGAATCAACGATCGAAACCCTTCTTTAAGCTTTCAAATTTTCAAACTTCGATGAACGCGCTCGAACCATACCAAAACATTCCAGAATGACATCAAACTTTGCGTACAAGTCATAAATCACAATACGAACCCATTCCAAGGCTCGGAATCCCAAGGGGACATCGATAACACCAAAGCCCACTTTAAACCAAACTTAGGAAATTTTTAAACCTTCAAATAGCCAACCTTCCATAATAAGCGTTGAAATGCTCTCGGATGATCCGATACTCAACTCGAACATATGCCCAAGTCCGAAATAATCATATGAACCTATTGAAACCTTCATATCCCAATTTCGAAGTTGTTTACTCAAAAGTCAAACCTTAGCCAATTATTTCAACTTAAAGCTTCCAAAATCATAACTTTCTTTCCAAATCAACTCCGAACTTCCCAAAATTCTATCCGACCACACGTACAAGTCATAATACCTTAATTAAAGCTACTCAAGGCCTCAAACCACCGAACGATGTGCTATAACTCAAAATGACTGGTCGGGTCGTTACAACATCTTTCTAAATAACATAGTTTACACTTAGCTCTTTTATCTTTACTAGGATACCATTTACATATAAAATATTGATTACTATCTAATCTATTATTTCTCTCAAACTCATGGTTACATTCTTCAGATAAATTTACTAATGTGTTTACCTGTATTTCTTCTAAATCTAACTTTTCTGATCCTATCTCATTTATTAATTCTTCTTCCTCTGATTCTGAGGATTCTAGTTTATTTTGTTCTCCTACATCTATACTTACTACAGAGTATATACTTTTGTTATCTGACATATATTTGTCTACATTTATTAAGATTTCTTGAAAATCTTCTATTAATTGCGAATTTTTTGTCTTGCTATTGATCCTTTTTGGGCATGTATTTGCTAAGTGCTCTATGCTTCAACAAGTTAAACATTCTAATTTATTCTTATAATTTCTCTTTGTCCTGTATTTTCTAACATATCTGTTTCTATCTAAATAAGGTTTTTTAGCTGATGATTTTCTAAGATAATAGTTCTTCCTAGCATAACCTCTATTAAATTGAGGCTTATATTTTCTATATTTTTTCTTTTTATATTTATCCTTGTCATAACTTTGGGTTGTGTATACTATATTCTTACAAAAACTCATATCATTTTGTTTTAGTTATTTTTGTATTTATATATGTGTACATGTTTCTTGTAATATTTCCATTATATGATGCATTTTGTGTCCCATAGACCATTTTGCATTTGGGTTTGTAATACTCCTTCTCTTTTGTACCATCTTTCTTCTATTTCTCTGCCTAGAGACCCTGGTATTTTTTTGAATAACTTTTTACCTAATTCTTGGTCAAAAGCATTTCCACTGATAGTACAATAATAGAAATAATTATTTAAGAATTTCTTTATGTAATGCCTACTACCTATACTTAATTGTTCTAGCATGATTAATGTGTTTCTTTGTAAATTGACTAATCCACTATTTGGATCTTCTCATGTTATTAAACTATGTATTTTATTTGTGAAATTATAAGGATTTGGTCTCATTGCTATTAAAGCTTGAAATGCTTGTTGGAATTCGGACTTATAGGATTCCCATAATCCTTTTGTTGATTCTCCTAAGAAAGTTTTCATATATTTATACATTTCTTCCGCATCTGTATCGTGATAGATTTTTATATAATCTGCTACTAATATACCTTTCCAAAGGTTTATTACTGAGTTTCACATTTTGGGATGACCCAAAATGTCATCTTTAAATTTAATAACTAATTCTTTATTCTAAGACCTCGAAAAGTACTATTTATCATTATTCGACTTGCGTGCATAGTTTGTAAAATTTTTCGAAAAGTTTTTATGCGAAAAATAAATTAAAATATGAATTAGAGCTCTAAAACTCAACTGAGTTGACCTTGGTCAACATTTTTAGCAAACGGACTCGGATCAGTATTTTGATAGTTTTGGTAGGTGCGTATCGTGATTTGGGACTTGGGCGTATGCCCGGAATCAAATTCTGAGGTCCCTAGCCCGAGATATGGAATTTTGAAGAAATAAATTAAAAGTTTAAATTCAAATAGTGACCGGATATCGAATTATGTGCAAACGACCCCGGAATAGAATTTTGATGATTCCAATAGCTTCTTATGGTGATTTTGAACTTAGGAGCATGATCATAATTTTATTTGAAAGTCCGTAGTGAAATTAGGCTTGAAATGGCTAAAATAGGAATTTAAGTTTGGAAGTTTGATCGGGGAGTTGACTTTTTGATATCGGGGTCAGAATCCAGTTTTGAAAATTTTAACAGCTCCGTTATATCATTTATGACTTGTGTACAAAATTTGAGGTCAATCGGACTTGATTTGATAGGTTTCGACATCGAATGTAGATGTTGAAAATTCTTAAGATTTAATAGGCTTGAATCTATGTGTGATTCGTGTTTTAATTGTTGTTGGATGTGATTTGAAGACTCGACTAAGTTCGTATGATGATTTAGGACTTGTTGGTATTTTCGGATGGGGTCCCGAGTACCCCGAGTGCGATCCGGATCGAAATCGGATCAATTTTTGGACTTAGGCAAATTCTAAAATTAGCAGCTTCTGGTGTCATCGCACCTGCGGAGGGACTGACCGCAGGTGCGGACTCACACAAGCGTGCTGTGGCTCGCAGAACCGGACGAAGGGCTGCCCAATTGGAGCCGCAGATGCGGCTCATGTTGCACAGAAGCGCTTGCGCAGAAGCGAGAGGAAGGGTGCAGGTGCGATGGAATTTTCCGCACTTGCGAAGGCGCAGATGCGGTCCAAAGCTCGCAGAAGCGAAGGCAGCTGGGCTGAGCAATATCCGTAGATGCGGTATTTCATCGCAGATGCAGGACCGCAAGTGCGAGAATTTTGTCCGCAGGTGCGAAAGCACTGACCAGATTACAAAAACAAAGGGGTTCCTATATTTTTATCATTTGGACATTTTCAACACGGTTTTGGGCGATTTTTCAGAGAGAATTCACGGGGAAACTTGAGGTAAGTTACATGTGATCATTGTTAGTCAATTATATTGGATTATCATTGAATATTTCGAATAGATTACATGTTTTTGAGGTGAAATTAGAGGATTTGGGCCTAGGGATTTCAAAATGAGAATTTGAGATTTGGAGGTCAAGTTGATGTCGGATTTTTGTAAAAATGGTATGGTTGGACTCGTAGTTGAATGGGCGTTCATATTTCGTAACTTTTGCAGGATTCCGAGACGTGATCCCCACAGGCCATTTTTGAGTTAATTTCGAATTTTATTGAAAAATATAGTATTTTCTTATGGAATTGATTCTATAATTTTTGTTGACTGTATCGAATTAATTATGACTTGATACGAGTCGATCGGAATCAAAAAATCGAGGAAAAAGCATACTACTTGGTTAAATTGGAGCAAGTCGAGGTAAGTGACTTGTCTAACCTTGTGTGGGGAAAATTTTCCCTAGAATTGATATTAATGTGATTATTAAAATGTGTTGAATGTCGTGTACATGAGGTGACTAGTGTGTACACGGGCTAAATATGAAAGATTATATTTTTAAATTGTGTAGATATATACCTTAAATTTGTTTGACCTTTTTCTTCTAATTGTTATACCTGTTTAGTTGAAACTTGGTTTCTTTTATTCTGTGCATTTTTTGAAGGGTGATTTTCTTTAAATTAAATATTATTAATATGAAGTATTTGATATTTTAAATTTGATATTGAAGCAACGTATTAAAGATTTTAAAATATTATTTTTCTGATTTATTTATTCTTGAATATTTTGTAAGATTTTTGTACTCATTGTGATGGAGCCGTGAGCTCTTTATTGTGGAAAAATATTATTGATGATTTATTTTGGCATGAGCCGTGAGCTCTTTATTGTAAAAAAAATATTGTTGTTGAATTATTTTGGCAAGTTACATTATTTGAGCACTTGAGGTGCAAATTGTGATATATTGTGATATTGATATACATGCGGTGGTATAAGGTCTGGGTATTCTAATGCATGCGGTAAGATAAGGGTGGCTTGATACGCGTGGTTAGTAGGGGGAAATACTAGAAGTCATGCGGTGTGATAAGGATGGCTAAAACGCGGGATGCTATTTCGGGAAAAATATTTTCTTTCAAATAAATTGTGAAGGCTCCCGCGATGAGATAAGGAAATGAGATATTGTGAATTTGTTTATGATTTGGGACTACGAGGTGGTACCTCGAGAGTGCCCTTGTTGATATTGATTTATGGCCGCAGTTACCTTGATTATTTGTTGTGATTTTCTTAAAGTTGAAAGGAAATTCGGTTTTGTTTCCATGAGATATTATTTGAAATTCTGTTTTGTTTTCACGAGATATTATTTGCCATTATTTTGCTTAATTAAATGGTGACACACTACTTGATTCATTTCCAATGTCATTTTATTTTACTATATTGTTAAACATTTTACCATGCCATTATTATATTCCAGTAGGGCCTCACCTGACCTCGTCACTACTCTACCGAGGTTAGGCTTGGTACTTACTGGGTACCGCTGTGGTGTACTCATACTACGCTTCTGCACATCTTTTTGTATAGATCCAGGTATATCTTACCAGCCTAGACGTCAGTGAGTTACCTATCCACGGAGATTTCGAGGTATATCTATCAGCGTCCGCAGACTCCGGAGTCCCCTTCTATCATTTTTATGTTGCTTCCTTATTTTTCTTTAGACCTTGATATATAGAGATATTGAGAATAAATTCTTAGAAGCTTGTGACTTATTTCTACCGGGTTTTGGGAGTTGAAATTGTTTGAATTGTAGTTTATTTATTTTAGATATTTATTATTATTCCGCATTGATAGGCTTACCTAGTCTTAGAGACTAGGTGCCATCACGACATCCTACAGAGAGAATTTGGGGTCGTGACACATTTGTGGATCATGGGCAGCTATATTTAATATTTTGCCTTTATTAGCTCCTTCTTTTAACCTAATAGGTTCCTCTATAGGCATTCTTTTTCCTGCGGGTTTTATATTTTTTGTTTCTATTTCTTGTCCTATTCTATATACCCTTCTTCTAGGTACATTTCATGTACTTGTATCTACTGTACTTTGTTGGGTTATTCTCTGAAATGGACTAGAACTAGTTGACTCCATTAATTCTTTTTTGGCTTATTAAGGAATTTGATTCTATGTCTTTATAACTATCTTGCATTTCTCCTAAAGTTTTATCAAAACTTTCTAATTTCTTTTGTGAAATACTTTTTGCTCTATATCCCCAATTATCTATCCTTAATTCACATTTCTTAAAATGTTCTTCTATTTCTCCCAAGGTTAATCCTCTTAGTTTACATCCTTTACATTGGAAAGTCCTGTTTTTATTTTTCTTAGTGAGTTCTCGTGCTTTTTCTAAGGTTGTATCTACTTCAAAGTCATTTTGTGTTATTTCTATGTTCATGAATTCAGTATTTTCTAATGTACTTTCAGTTTCATCATCTACTTCTTTCTGAGTAGTATAATTATAATCTTTAAATCTAATTGAGGTTTCACCTTTAGAGTTTGTATACATTAAATGAGATTCTGGTTTTAGAATCTTTGGTTTTGCAAAGTCTTCTAATTTCCATTCTAATCCTGCATATTCTTCTGAGTTTATCTTTATGGGTTTTATTAGTTTTGTTCCTTTATTTTCCATTACTTCTACCACATCATCTACTTTAATTTTAAATTTTGTGTTACTATTAGTTGCCATTTTACCTATGAACCCTACACATATTAATAAATTACATCCATTGTTCATTTCATCATATCCTTTGGTTTGTATCCCTATTTTAATATTTTTTCCAAATTCTATTAGGTTTATCATAAAGTTTGGGATTATGTAAAATATTCCTCCATTATTTGTCCTATCTACTTCCGTTAAACATATTATAGATTTCTTTAAATATGACCATTTGTCATCATATACTACAACCAATACTTTAGTTCCTAAATTCTTTCAAGTTAGTCCTTTTAATACTATTACTATTAATCTCATATGCGTTGAATTCTTTTTATAACCTTATTTCTTCCCGCCAAAAAGGTGTTTCTACTAACTTTCCGATAACACAAAGTCATGTCACCGGAAAGCAGGGGGACTATCTGTATAGGATAAAATACGCTATGACACGTGGCTATCCAAGAAAGGGACATGTGAAACCCAAGACAGGGGGATAGCTAAAGACCGAAAGTAATTATTTCGTTTGTCACCGAAAAGAATAACGCTCATAAAGATGTGATAATTGTGCTTCTCCCGGTAGCATTTAATAGAGAATATTCATGGCATTAAAAGGAGTTACCCGTTACAAGGAATTTGGCATTTATGTTCACTGTTATATCTTCATCAATGCCCCTCATAATTGACATTAAAGAAGGGCACGACCCTAGGACCTTCTTCATAGTTATAAATAGTGAGCTCAGTTGTCATTGTAAAGGACACGAATTTTCTGGCAAACTTATGCTATACTCTATACGAAGCTCAATCCAATCGTATCTTCTTATTTCTAGATTTCTTTATTGTTGTGCCCGGAAACCCTGTTCTCGGAATTGTTGCTTCTGCTGTTTCGTCTATATCCTAAGGCCAAGTATTGTGTAATTCTTGATTATTTATTTATTTAAGGATCAAATTAATTTACTTATCTAGAAATCACGTATAAATTCAATTGTACCATTTTATAGGTAAGCAGTTTGGCGCCCACCGTGGAGCCTAGATAGTCGTGTAATTAAATTGATCCTAGCCTTTTTTACTAATGTGTTTTGATTGTTTTTGTCTTAGAAAAGATCATAAGACATGGTAGATAACACTGATAATGACATGCACAACCCTGAGATTCAAGGGGATCAACCTCATTCCGAGGACTCAATCAGTGACATCCATAATGAGGGGAATGATGCTATACCAGTGCATGACAGGCAGTATCCTCGACATGTTCGAGGGACCACTCTCGATGACGCTAATGAGGAGCATGTCGTCGATGCGATAAGGGTCTTGCAAGTGCAATAGGCGATCATTATAGGCCATCTCGCGCAACAGGATAAAGTTATGATGGAGTTGAAGCAAGCGTTGTCGGTAGCTTCAAATAATTCAAACATACGAGATACAACTCCTCCTGTGGGTTCCCATGAATCAAATGATGCGGAGGATCGACAACAACACTCCCAGGGGTGAAATTGGCTCCCATGGGGCAGGAGGACAAATCTGCCCTCAACAACGAGAATGATCATTTCAAGAATGAACTTTCACGGTTCATGAGGGAAGTGAATGCCCGGATGGACCAGATCTAGAGCGCACCACCAATGCTGAAACGTCCGGACTCGAAAAAGTATACTCAATTGCCATACAAGCCAAGTGTGGCACTAGAGTTAATCTCGAAGCGGTTCAAAATTCCTGAAGTGCCAAAGTATAATGGAACTTCAGACCCCCAGGAGCATATTACCACCTACACAATGGTGATAAAGGGAAATGATTTAGCCCCTCAGGAAATTGAATCTGTGCTTCGAAAGAAATTTGGAGAAACCCTCATGAGGGGAGCCTTGACATAGTATTCGATGTTACCTGAGCATTCCATAGATTCCTTTGAAATGTTTACGGATTCTTTCATCATGGATCATACCGGGGCAAGAAACGTACAGGCACAAAAGGCCGACATATTTAGGATTGCGTAAGGAGAGTCCGAGCTGCTATGAGAGTTCGTTACCTGATTCTATAAGGAGAGAATGTTGCTCCCGGCTGTCCCGAATGAATGGGCGGCTGAGGCGTTCAGCAAGGGATTGAATCCGAGGAGTTCATACACTTACCAAAAATTGAAGGAAAGCGTACTCGAGTTTCAAGCAACAACCTGGGCGGATGTTCGCAACCGATACAAATCGAAAATAAGGATCAAAGATAATCAGGTTGGTTTTTCGCCGTTGACCAAAGAACGATAAAATAACAGGAAAAAATCAAAGGATGATTATGAAACGGACAGGAGGACTTCGAGGGGCCGGGTTTTTTCCTACAAATGAACCAAAGGCCGTAGTAGAGGTTTTCGGACAGCGAACAGGTTCACCGTTGATAGGAGGACTGATCGCGGTCGGAACAATCGATCGTTGCAGGATAAAGAAGTGGCAGGATCGCGGGATCCTTCTTACCCCCAAATTATCAGAATACAACTTCAATGTCAGTATAGTGGAGTTGGTATCGGCCATGAGAAACATCAAAGAAACACGGTTCCCAAAACCGATGAGATCTGATTCCAACCAGAGGGATCCCAACTTGTGGCATGAATAACACGGGATGAATGGCCACCGGATAAGGGAATGTCGACATCTCCGGGAAGAAGTAAAAATATTACTGAAGAATGGTCACCTTAGAGAATTCTTGAGCAACCGAGCTAAGAATAATTATGGTCGTAACCGAGACAACATGGAACCCTCAAAAGTAGGAGAAGATCGCCCACGTCAAAGAATCAACATGATCTTAGGAGGGAACAAGATTAATAGGGTCACCTTTTCAGCAGCAAAGAAGACGAAAGTATCAATAACGCATAGCAAAAGGCTTCGGGAAGACGATATCACTTTTACCGAGGAGGACGCAGATGGATTGCTGCTACCACACAGTGACGCACTGGTAATTTATTTAAATGTGCTAGATTTTAAGATTAAAAGTGTTCTAGTGGATCCAGGGAGTTCAGCTAATATCATACAATGGAGGGTATTGGAGCAAGCTAAACTCACCACAAGCATTATTCCGGCCACAAAGCTCCTCACCAGATTCAACCTTGAAAGTGGGACAACTCGGGGAGAAATTTTATTACTCACAAACGCTGAAGGAGTAATGAAAACAACTGTTTTTGAAGTGACAGATGGTGATATGGGATACAACATTATTCTGGGAAGGCCATAGTTGCAAGAGATAAAAGTTCTACCATCAACGAACCATTAATTGCTGAAGTTTCCAATGCCCGTGGGAATTAAGCAGATAAGGGGTGACCAACCGGCGGCAAGGGAGATGAATGTAATTTCGGTCTCCGGTAGCAAAGTAAAGGAACATGTGTCATAGCAATTACAGGGATCGGCACCTACTCCTGAACTAGATGAAGTTAGCCAGGCGTCAGAAAACTATCAGGTGCCAAGATATTTCCAAGTTCCAGAAGAGACCGATGCAACGAAGTCCACAGCGGAAGAGCTGGAGCAAGTACCATTGTTCGAATAATTCCTAGAAAGGAAATTCCACTTGGGGACAGGACTGCACCTAGAACTCAGGTTCGATTTCATTAAACTCCTTAAGTCTTAATGCCGAATGTTTTGCATGGTCGCATGAAGATATACAGTCATCCCGATAGAGGTAGCCATACCCAAGTTAAGATTGGATCCTAACATACCTCCGGTAAGACAAAATAAGCGCCCGATCGCCGATGCCAGGAATAAATTCGTCAAAAAAGAGGTAACCCGCTTACTTAATATCGGTTCGATCTGAGAAGTAAGATATCCAGACTGGCTAGCTAATGTAGTAGTAGTTCCTAAAAAAAACAATAAGTTTTGCATGTGTGTAGATTATAAAGATCTTAATAAGGAATGCCTGAAAGACTCATTCCCACTGCCAAATATCGATCAAATGATTGATGCCACGACTAGGCACAAATTAATGAGTTTCCTCGATGCGTATTCCGGGTACAACCAAATTAAGATGAACCAAAAAGATCAAGAAAAACTTCATTTATAACAAATTTCGGTATATATTGTTACGATGTGATGCCCTTTGAGTTAAAAAATGTCGGAGCCCCTTATCAGCGGCTCGTGAACAAGATGTTTGAAAATCAAATAGGAAAAACTATGGAAGTTTATATAGATGATATGCTCGTTAAGTTTTCAAATGCAGGTGATTATCTTAAACATCTACAAGAAATTTTTGACATCCTAAGAAAGCACAATATGAAACTTAATCATTAAAAATGCGCGTTCGGGGTCAGCTCTGGTAAGTTTATGGGATTTCTGGTATCACAAAGGGGGATTGAGGTAAACCCCGATAAGATCAAGGCCATAGAAGATATCCTAGGCCAACTATCAAATGTGAAGGAAGTCCAAAGGCTTACGGGGAGATTGGCAGCCTTGAGCAAATTCATTTCAAGGTTGTCAGAAAAGTGTCATCATTGTTTCGCACTTCTCAAAAAGAAAAATAGTTTCGAATGGACCCCAAAGTGTCAGCAGGCTTTTATGGATTTAAAGAAGTAGTTGTCAAGCCTTTTATTGCTTTCAAAACCAAAATAAGGGGAAACATTGTTGGTTTACCTCACGGTCTCGGAAGTTGCGGTAAGTGTGGTTTTAGTCCTAGAGGACGAAGGCACGCAATCTACCATTTACTATGTTAGTAAAATTTTAATGGGAGCAAAAACCTGTTACCCACATTTGGAAAAACTGGCCTTAGATCTCGTAGTCGCTGCTCGGAAGCTGAGGCCATACTTCCAATGCCACCAGATAGCCATGATGTCTACTTTCCCTTTGCGGAACATCCTCCATAAACCCAAGCTCTCAGGTAGATTGGCCAAATGGGCCGTCAAAATAAGTGAATTCGATATAGAGTATAAGCTGAGGACTGCAATTAAGTCACAAGTCTTGGCTGACTTCATGGCCAATTTCAGTCCGGGATTATTGCCTCTGGAAACCAAAGAAGAAGTAATGGTGTAGGAATCGACATCAGAGGTTTGGACCTTATTTATGAACGAAGATTTCAATGTAAAAGGGTCCGGGCTCGGTATAGTCTTAATCACGCCTTCGGGGGGAAACCCTAAGGCAACCCATCAGGACGGTCCATTTAACTAACAATGAAGCAGAGTATGAAGCTTTGATTTCAGGACTCGAGTTGGCCCGAGGAACTGACTCCGAGTTCATTGAAATCAAATGCGACTCACAGCTGGTGGTAAATCAGGTCTACGGGATCTTCGAGACCAAAGAAGAGCGCATGCAACAATACGTGGTAAAGGTTCAAGCTCTGCTGGCGCAATTTTGAGAGTGGTCAATTACTCATATCCCAAGGGAAGAAAACGCAGAAGAAGGCGCATTGGAAAACCTAGGATCATCAACAGAAATAAAGGGATCGGAGTCCAGGATGGTAGTATAACTGATAAACTCAGTCCTGGATACAGATAGTTACTACGGGGTAAATTTAACTAATCTGGTCTAGGACTGGAGGAATGGAATTATCGATTATCTCAAATATGGGAAGCTATCTGAAGACCCTAAAATATCCCGGGCACTGCACGCCAAAGCAGCATAATATAGCTTCAAGGGAGGCCAATTGTATAGAAAATCTTTTCAAGGCCCGCTGGCCCGATGCTTAGGAGCGTCCGAAACAAACTATGTCATGAGAGAGGTTCATGAAAGGATATGCGGCAACCACTCGGGCACAGATTTACTGGCCCCGCATGGAACAAGACGCCAAGGACTTCGTACGAAAATGTGATAAGTGTCAACGCTACGCGCCACTGGTGCATTAACCGGCAGAACCCTTACATTCAGTCCTATCTTCTTGGCCATTCTTGAAATTGGGCATGGACATCGTCAGACCACTACCAACGGCTCCCGGAAAGGTAAGATTTCTTTTAATTTTGACTGACTATTTTTCTATGTGGGTGGATGCAGGTTCTTATCAAAAAATCAGAGAACGCAAAGTAGTGGATTTCTTGTGGGAAAATATAATTTACAAGTTCGGAATACCAAAAAAGATAACATGCGATAATGGGCCACAGTTTATCAGTGCAAAAATTACTAAGTTCCTCCAAGATTTAAAAATAAAGACGATCACGTCTTCACTCTATCATCTGAGCGAAAACGGTCAAGCGGAGTCGATGAACAAAGTGATTATTCAAAACCTCAAAAAAATGTTGGAAGCGGCTAAAGGAAACTTCCTTGAGGAATTACCCGGAGTTCTATGGGCATACCGAACTACGGCCAAGTCAAGCATAGGGGAAACTCCTTTTTTCCCTCGTGTATGGTGCAGAAGCTTTAATCCCGGTGGAAGTAGGGGAACCCACTTTGAGATACTTCCAGATAGATGAAGAATCGAACAATGAAGCAATGCTAGTCAACTTGGAACTGCTCGATGAACGCAGGGTCTTGGCGCATGTAAGAATGGTAGCTCAAATGCAGAGAATGGGGAGTATTATAATCGAAGAGCCAACCTCCGCTATTTCAAAGTAGGAGACTTGGTCCTAAGGAAAGTAACTCACAACATCCGGGAGCTCAACTTGAGGAAGCTAGGTGTAACATGGGAAGGCCCCGATTGGGTTTCAGCTATCACCGGAAAAGGTTCATCAAGTTGGAAAACAAAAAGGGAGAAAAGTTTCCCAGAAATTGGAACGTGGCACACCTCAAAAGATATTATTGTTGATGAACATTATCAGATCAGAAAGTATGTGCTGCACTAATTTTCCTTTCGTTCATTTGTGGCCTAATTGGGTTATCTGGGGCAAGGTTTTTAATGAGGCAGCAACAAATGAGAAGCATGTCGTCGATGCGATAAGGGTCTTGCAAGTGCAATAGGCGATCATTATAGGTCATCTCGCGCAAGAAGATAAAGTTATGATGGAGTTGAAGCAAGTGTTGTCGGGAGCTTCAAATAATTCAAACATACGAGATACAATTCCTCCCGGGGGTTCCCATGAATCAAACGATGCGGAGGATCGACAACAAAACTCCCAGGGGTGAAATTGGCTCCGATGGGGGACAAATCTGCCCTCAACAACGAGAATGATCATTTCAAGAATGAACTCTCACGGTTCATGAGGGAAGTGAATGCCCGGATGGACCAGATCCAGTGCGTGCCACCAATGCTGAAAGGTCCGGACTCAAAAAAGTATACTCAATTGCCATACAAGCCATGTGTGGCACCAGAGTTAATCCCGAAGCGGTTCAAAATTCCTGAAGTGCCAAAGTATGATGGAACTTCAGACCCCCAGAAGCATATTACCACCTACACAATGGTGATAAAGGGAAATGATTTAGCCCCTCACGAAATTGAATCTGTGCTTTGGAAGAAATTTGGAGAAACCATCATGAGGGGAGCCTTGACATGGTATTCGATGTTACCCGAGCATTCCATAGATTCCTTTGAAATGCTTGCGAATTCTTTCATCATGGCTCATACCGGGGCAAGAAACGTACAGGCACAAAAGGCCGACATATTTAGGATTGCGCAAGGAGAGTCCGAGCTGCTATGAGAGTTCGTTACCTGATTCCATAAGGAGAGAATGTTGCTCCCGGTTGTCCCGGATGAATGGGTGGCTGAGGCTTTCACCAAGGGATTGAATTCGAGGAGTTCATACGCTTACCAGAAATTAAAGGAAAGCCTACTCGAGTTTCAAGCAATGACCTGAGCAGATGTTCGCAACCGGTACGAATCGAAAATAAGGATCGAAGGTGATTAGGTTGGTTTTTCGTCGTCGACCAAAGAACGATAAAATAACAGGAAAAAATCAAAGGATTATTGTGACATGGACAGGCGGACTTCGAGGGGCCGGGTTTTCCCTACAAATGAACCAAAGGCCGCAGTAGAGGTTTTCGGACAGCGAACAGGTTCACCATTGACAGGAGGACTGATCGCGATCGGAACAATCGATCACTACAGGATAAAGAAGTGGCAGGATCGCGGGATCCTTCTTACCCCCAAATTATCAGAATACAACTTCAACGTCAGTATAGTGGAGTTGGTATCGGCCATGAGAAACATCAAAGAAACATGGTTCCCAAAACCGATGAGATCTGATTCCAGCCAGAGGGATCCCAACTTGTGGTGTGAATAACACGGGATTAATGGCCACCGGATAAGGGAATGTTGACATCTCCGGGAAGAAGTAACAATATAACTGAAGAATGGTCACCTTAGAGAATTCTTGAGAGACTGAGCTAAGAACAATTATGGTCGAAACCGAGACAACATGGAACCCTCGAAAGCAGGAGAAGATCCCCCACGTCAAAGAACCAACATGATCTTAGGAGGAAACAAGATTAATAGGGTCACCTTTTCAGCAGCAAAGAACACGAAAGTATCAATAACGCATAGCAAAAGGCTTCGGGAAGACGATATCACTTTTACCGAGGAGGACGCAGACGGATTGCTGCTACCACACAGTGACGCACTGGTAATTTATTTAAATGTGCTAGATTTTAAGATTAAACGTGTTCTAGTGGATCCAGGGAGTTCAGCTAATATCATACAATGGAGGGTATTGGATCAAGCTAAACTAACCATAAGCATTATTCCGGCCACAAAGCTCCTCACCAGATTCAACCTTGTAAGTGGGACAACTCGGGGAGAAATTTTATTACTCACAAATGCTGATGGAGTAATGAAAATAACTGTTTTCGAAGTGGCAAATGGTGACATGGGATACAACATTATTCTGGAAAGGCCATGGTTGCACGAGATGAAAGTTCTACCATCAACGTACCATTAATTGTTGAAATTTCCAATGCCCGTGGGAATTAAGCAGATAAGGGGTGACCAACCGGCGGCAAGGGAGATGAATGTAATTTCGATCTCCGATAGCAAAGTAAAGGAACATGTGTCATAGCAATTACAGGGATCGGCACCTACTCCTAAACTAGATGAAGTTAGCCAGGCATCAGAAAACTATCAGGTTCCAAGATATTTCCAAGTTCTAGAAGAGACCGATGCAACGAAGTCCACAGCGGAAGAGCTGGAGAAAGTGGCATTGTTCGAATTTTTCCTAGAAAGGAAATTCCACTCGGGGACAGGACTGCACCCAGAACTCAGGTTCAATTTCATTAGACTCCTTAATTCTTAATGCCGATTGTTTTGCATGGTCGCATGAAGATATACAGTCATCCCGATAGAGGTAGCCATACCCAAGTTAAGCTTGGATCCTAACATACCTCCGGTAAGACAAAATGAGTGCCCGATCGCCGAAGCCAGGAATAAATTCGTCAAAAAAGAGGTAACCCGCTTACTTAATATCGGTTCGATCCGAGAAGTAAGATATCCAGACTGGCTAGCTAATGTAGTAGTAGTTCCTAAGAAAAACAATAAGTTTTGCATGTGTGTAGATTATAAAGATCTTAATAAGGCATGCCTGAAAGATTGAGTTTCCTCGATGCCTATTCCGGGTACATCCAAATTAAGATGAACCAAAAAGATCAGGAAAAACTTCATTTATAACAAATTTCGGTATATATTGTTACAATGTGATGCCCTTTGAGTTGAAAAACGCTAGAGCCAATTATCAATGGCTCGTGAACAAGATGTTTGAAAATCAAATAGGAAAAACTATGGAAGTTTATATAGAAGATATGTTCGTTAAGTCTTCAAATGCAGGTGATCATCTTAAACATCTACGAGAAATTTTTGACATCCTAAGAAAGCATAATATGAAACTTAATCATTAAAAATGCGCGTTCGGGGTCAACACTGGTAAGTTTATGGGATTTCTGGTATTACAAAGGGTGATTGAGGTAAACCCCGATAAGATAAAGTCCATAGAAGATATCCTAGGCCAACTATCAAATATGAAGGAAGTCCAAAGGCTTACGGGGAGATTGGCAGCCTTGAGCAGATTCATTTCAAGGTCGTCAGAAAAGTGTCATCATTTTTTTGCACTTCTAAAAAAGAAAAATAGTTTCGAATGGACCCCAAAGTGTCAGCAGACTTTTATGGATTTAAAGAAGTACTTGTCAAGCCTTCCATTGCTTTCAAAACCAAAATAAGGGGAAACATTGTTGGTTTACCTCGCGGTCTCGGAAGTTGCGGTAAGTGTGGTTTTAGTCCTAGAGGACGAAGGTATGCAATCTACCATTTACTATGTTAGTAAAATTTTAATGGGAGCAAAAACCCGTTAACCATATTTGGAAAAACTGGACTTAGATCTCGTAGTCGCTACTCGGAAGCTGAGGCCATACTTCCAATGCCACCAGATAGCCGTGGTGTCAACTTTCCCTTTGTGGAACATCCTCTATAAACCCAAGCTCTCAGGTAGATTGGCCAAATGGGCCGTCAAAATAAGTGAATTCGATATAGAGTATAAGCTGAGGACTGCAATTAAGTAACAAGTCTTGGCTGACTTCGTGGCCGATTTCAGTCCGGGATTATTGCCTCTGGAAACCAAAGAAGAAGTAATGGTGTCAGAATCGACATCAGGGGTTTGGACCTTATTTACGGACGAATATTTCAATGTAAAAGGGTCCGGGCTCGGTATAGTCTTAATCATGCCTTCGGGGGAAACCCTAAGGCAATCCATCAGGACGGTCCATTTAACTAACAATGAAGCAGAGTATGAAGCTTTGATTTCAGGACTCGAGTTGGCCCGAGAAACTGACTCCGAATTCATTGAAATCAAATGAGACTCACAGCTGGTGGTAAATTAGGTCTACGGGATCTTCGAGACCAAAGAAGAGCGCATGCAACAATACATGGTAAAGGTTCAAGCTCTGCTGGCACGATTTCGAGAGTGGTCAATTACTCATATCCCAAGGGAAGAAGATGCAAAAGAAGACACATTGGAAAACCTAGGATCATCAACCGAAATAAAGGGATCGGAGTCTAGGACGGTAGTATAACTGATAAACTCAGTCCTGGATACAGATAGTTACTACGGGGTAAATTCAACTAATCTGGTCTAGGATTGGAGGAATGAAATTATCGATTATCTCAAATATGGGAAGCTACCTGAAGACCCCAAAATATCCCGGGCACTGCACGCCAAAGCAGCACAATATAGCTTCAAGGGAGGCCAATTGTATAGAAAATCTTTTCAAGGCCCGCTGGCCCGATGCTTAGGAGCGTCCAAAACTAACTATGTCATGAGAGAGGTTCACAAAAGGATATGCGGCAACCACTCGGGCACAGATTTACTGGCCCCGCATGGAACAAGACGCCAAGGACTTCGTACGAAAATGTGATAAGTGTCAACGCTACATGCCACAGGTGCATTAACTGGCAGAACCCTTACATTCGGTCCTATCTCCTTGGCCATTCATGAAATTAGGGATGGACATCGTCGGACCACTACCACCGGCTCCCGAAAAGGTAAGATTTCTTTTAATTTTGACTGACTATTTTTCTATGTAGGTGGATGCAGGTTCTTATCAGAAAATCGGAGAACACAAAGTGGTGGATTTCTTGTGGGAAAATATAATTTACAAGTTCGGAATACCAAAAAAGATAACATGCGATAATGGGCCACAGTTTATCACTGCAAAAATTACAAAGTTCCTCCAAGATTTAAAAATAAAGATGATCATGTCTTCACTCTATCATCTGAGTGAAAACGGTCAAGTGGAGTCGACGAACAAAGTGATTATTCAAAACCTCAAGAAAAGGTTGGAAGCGGCTAAAGGAAACTGCCTTGAGGAATTACCCGGAGTTCTATGGGCATACCGAACTACGGCCAAGTCAAGCATAGGGGAAACTCCTTTTTTCCCTCGTGTATGGTGCAGAAGCTTTAATCCCAGTGGAAGTAGGGGAACCCACTTTGAGATACTTCCAGATAGATGAAGAATCGAACAATGAAGCAATGCTAGTCAACTTGGAACTGCTCGATGAACGCAGGGTCTTGGCGCATGTAAGAATGGTAGCTCAAATGCAGAGAATGGGGAGTATTATAATCGAAGAGCCAACCTCCGCTATTTCAAAGTAGGAGACTTGGTCCTAAGGAAAGTAACTCACAACATCCGAGAGCTCAACTTGAGGAAGCTAGGTCCAACATGGGAAGGCCCCTATCGGGTTTCAGCTATCACCGGAAAAGGTTCATCAAGTTGGAAAACAAAAAGGGAGAAAAGTTTCCCAGAAATTGGAATGCGGCACACCTCAAAAGATATTATTGTTGATGAACATTATCAGATTAGAAAGTATGTGCTGCACTCATTTTCCTTTCGTTCATTTTTGGTCCTAATTGGGTTATTTGGCAAGGTTTTTAACGAGGCAGCAACAAAAAGCATATTACGAAGACAGCAGCAACAAGACCTTTAATAGCAAGGCACAAAAGCAAAGATCCACTTGAGGATGGTTAGATAATCTTTTGCTTTATAGCAGATTCCCACCGGGAAGTTAAGTTTGTTATTAAGCAAAGGCTACCCGATCGTTCACAAGCATAAACCACTAAAGGGTTTTTAGATAGTCCTTCGCTCGATAGCATAAGTTCCTAAGGGGAAGTAAAGTGTGTTACTAAGTTAAGGATTATCTAGCAATGTATTAGTGGAATCTTCGAAGATACAAGACTTCCAGTGTTCCAATTCGCAGTCATCGCATTCGAACATTGGGGGGGATGATATGAGGATACGGCAATAATGATCTCCACATTGATCGGGAAATGAAAAATCGGACAAATAATTACATCATTGGGATCGGGGATTTCGCGGTCAACCCTGTAGAAACAAGTTGTACAAATTAGCCACAAGTAATGGCAATTTCTTTTCAGCATAGCAAATACTTATGTATTTTTGAAAATAGAAAGAATAAAATGAAATCCTTTTGTTTTTATCTTGTTTCTTGTCTGAACGATGAATTAACTTTGTCATTTGAAAGTTAAACAAGTACTTCAAATATTAGTGCCATAATGAACAAGAGACGTCCTCTTCAAGAGCACCATAAACATAAGAGGCCCTCTCTTATAAAAACCCTCACGTTAAAGGGTTGGTTCCAGAAGAATTTATGCCCGGAACCAAAAATGCCTTAAGGGAAAGATACACCTGAAGTCGTATACGAAAAGACGTAAAAAGTAAACTTGCACAAATACTTATCAAAGACCTCACAAAAAGGGTTGATGCCCAAAGCCAAAAATTCTTTCGGGAAGAATACACCCAAAAGTTTTACATAATAAGTTACAAAAAAGTTTGCGCAAAATTCTTAAAGAAAATGCAAAGATTAAAGACTTGCATAAATATTCTAACAAGAAGAAGACTCAAACAATACTTGAGAAAAAGATGTTTTTATTTATAAAAACATATCAAAATGGCACAGGTACGAGAATTGGAAAAATAAAAGAAAAGTTAAACTGCAGTATCTCCGGAACCGAGAGGAAGAGAAGTGTATGCGCCCCCTTTATAACTAGATGGAATCACCGATGGCTCAACATTATCACTAGTTTGGCCTTCAGCATCATCATTCTATGATTCTTAATCAGTTCCCGAAAACTCAGAACCAGAACCAGAAGGACCAGGTGCATCAGACCTCGCAGGGAGTCCACTTTTAGAAGTTAACTTAAGCACACGAACCTTAGCAATTTTGGCATCAAAATCAATGACACCAACTTTGGCCTCTTCCAAGGTTTTTCTCCTCATGTTGTACTCGTCGTAAGTTTTCTCAACAACGAGGAAATCCGCTCGGCGCTTGAGTTCTTCTTTGAGTTGGGTTACCTCAGCAGAAAGGTTTTCCTGGGCGAACCTAGCAGATTTGAGGCTAACATCAAGGTCGCAGCATTTGAACTAAAAAGCCTATTATGCTCAATAGTTTTCCTGTACTTCTCTTCCAGCTGAGTGTGTTTCTACCCCATAACAGCAAGCTCTTCAAATTTGGAGTCTTAGGCTGCCTCTAAGTTAATCACTCTTTCAGCGGAGGCAGCCTAACGTTCGGTTGCGGCAAGATTGGTGTTATAGACTTCAACCCATTTGGCCCTGGCTTCGTCAAATCTAACCCTCAGTGGGCCAATTTATTGGCTAAGGGTTACCTCTTCTTGTTCACTTTGCCGCAAATGAGCTTCCAATACAACTGCCTCAGCGGCTTTGGGTTCCAGTTCCGAAAGGCAAGCAACATATTGCTCCTGCTCTGCCAAAAGTGGATCCTGTTCGGAGGTAATCTCTTCCTTTTCACGAATCAACCTCGGAAGGCCCTCAGAAGCAAGAGGTTTAGCCTACAAAGTAAGAAGGGTAAAATTCAGGATATGTTCACTCCTAAAAATAGAAGAATTAATAAAAGGAGAAAGAAGCATACCACTGCAGCGTTATGCATGGAGTTTTTCAACAAACACTCTTCCGAGAGTGCCTGAATCTTTTCTGAGTCTTTCTCTAAAGCCAAAGGATTTAGTTAATTAGTAAGCTCCACCGGTCGGGATAGCAAGTTGCATCCGATAGAGACCGAAAGAGTAACGTTCCTCCTCATTTATGAACTGGGGACTGTGGAAGAGGAACACCTTCTTCATGGTCAGGTGCGGCCGGTGGAGGTGATGTAGCAATTGTTAGTGGAAGAGTGGATGAAGATGGAAGTGATGTAGCAATTACTAGTGGAAGAGTGGATGAATATGGAAGTGATGTAGCAGTTGTTGGTGTTGATGAAGATGGAGCTAAAGCTGATGGAGTTGAAGAATGAGAAGCAGCTGCATCAAATGCAGTGTTGGTTATTGGATGCTCACCAATCAAAGACCGCAAGGGCCTGGTACTCAGCCCCGCAGTACCGGACACAGCAGTTTGGGTCCCGAAAACTGGAGTTGACATTATCCTCAAAATCAAATTCTCCCCAAAGTGTCGAGGCATCATCCTCGATCGGTGTAGCCCTCTCAACAGGTTGAGCATCATGTTGAGATGATGATGATCATCGTGTTCTATGTAGAGAAGCTCCTCGTCACTAGATTCTTCATCATCATCGATCGTCACGGTGTCTATGACAGACCCATAAGGAGGGTCAGTCACCATCGCTACCAGAGATGACTCGGGGGCATCAGTCCTAGCCCTCTTATTTTTTTCCCCGATTACAGAGAAGCATCTTCCCTTTGGTTGTTTGTCTTCCAGTCAGGGACTCCGTAAAGAAACATTTGCTCTCGAAGCAGGCTCTGAGCCACCTTTTCGAATAAGGACCTCCTGAAGCAGCCTTGCTGCATCAGTAGGATCAGCCAAGACATTCACCTCGGGAACAACAACAGAGCCCGTGGGTATACCTAATTTCATAGACAAGTTAGAAGGGATCAATCGAGTTCTTCACATGAAAAATTAAAACAAGATGAGTATGAGTTACCATGATTCTTGGCCTTCCACCCGTATTTAAGGTCCAATTCTTTCCACAAGCGAGTCTCGGGTGTCGTAATGTCTAAGATCTTTTGTACCCACCAGTCCAAACCTTCAATCACCGGTGGGATCCACCTAGTTGTTGAAACAAACGAAGGATGGAGGATCAATACGGCTATAAAACAATATTTAGTAAAAGGAAATACTAAACAAAGAGCTTACGAGTGCGGTTCCAAGTTGGAAAAAAGGATGAAATCATTGCCATAATGATGTCATTGGTGGAAACTGTAATGTACAATTACATCCACCCACGGTCATTGTCATCATCCATGCTACAACAAAGCATGGTGGCCATGCTTGTAGAGGTTTATTGTAATGACCCAACCGGTCATTTTGAGATCTAGTACATCGTTCGGTGGTTTGAGGCCTTGAGTAGTTTTACTTCAGGTATTATGACTTGTGCGCGTGGTCGGAATTGAATTTCAGGAAGTTCAGAGTTTATTTGGAAAGAAAACTCTCATTTCGGAAGCTTTAAGTCGGAAGAATTGACTAAGGTTTGATTTTTGAGTAAACGACCTCAGAATTGAGATTGAAAGATCCCAACAGGTTCGTATGATGATTTTGGACTTGGGCGTATGTCCGGATCGGGTTTTGGATGACCCGGGAGCGTTTCGGCGCCTATTGTGGAAGGTTGGCATTTTGGAAGAATTTCATAAATTTGGGTTGAAGTGCATTTCAATGTTATTGATGTTCGTTTGGGATTTCGAGTCTGGGAATAGCTCCGTATGGTGATTCCGGTATAGGGAGCACGTCCAGATGTGAATTTGGAGGTCCGTGAGTCATTTCGGGGTCATTCGGCGAAAGTTAGAAATTTGAAGGTTTTTGAGAAGTTTGATCGGGAGTGGACTTTTTGATATCGGGGTCGGATTCTGATTATGAAAGTTGTAGTAGGTCTGTAATATCGAATGTGACTTGTGTGCAAAATTTGAGGCCAATCGGAGGTGATTTGATAGGTTTCGGCATCGAATGTGAAAGTTCAAAGTTCTAAAGTTTATTAAGCTCGAATTGGGGTGCGATTCATGATTTTGATATTTTTTTATGTGATTTGAGGCCTCGAGCATGTCCATGTTATGTTATTGGACTGGTTGGTGTGATTGGACGGGGTCCCGAGGGCCCCGGGTATATTACGGGATGGTTTCGGACCAAGTTGGGCTGAGTTGCTGCTACTGATATCTGGTTCTGATTTCGTTCTTCACGAATGCAAAGGAGTTCACGCGTTCGCGAAGAAGGTTTTGATTGGATGCTGATTTGTGTTTCGCGTTCGCGATTGGGTCATCGCGTTCGCGAAGGGGAACTGGCCCATGGGAGTTTAAACCTTCGCATTCGCGATGGGCCGCCCGGTTAAGCAACGCATTCGCAAGCTGCGTCTAGTGTTCACAAAGGGTAATTTTGGAGCTGGAGCTGGTATTTCTTTGCGAACGCGAGGGGCTTGCCGTGTTCGCGAAGAAGGGTCGCATGGGCAGTGAAGTTTTTAAAAGACGGGATTTGGCCATTTTCCTCCATTTTTCATTTATTGGGCGATTTTTGGAGCTCTTGGAAGGGAGATTTTCGTCATCTATGTCAAGGTAAACGATTCCCAACTATTGTAAGATAAATGCTTGGATTATATATGGATTTAGACTTGAAAATTTGTGGTAATTTGGGATTTTGAAAAAAAACCTAGAAATTGGTATTTTTGGATTTTGACCACGAAATTGGACATGGAATTTGGAATAAATTATATATTTGAGTTTGTGGTGTTATGGGTAAAATTTATCTTCGAATATTTTCGGAATCCGGGCACGTGGGCCCGAGGGTTGCTTTATCGATTTTTCGAGCGGAGTTGGAAATTGTTATAAATTGATTAATTAAGAGTATTAGAGTATATTTTGATTGGGTTGCATCTTATTTGACTAGTTTTGGATCGGGGGTCACTGGTTTGAGGTGTTAGGGCGGTGTTTGAGCCGGTTTTGGAAAGTCGGAGTGAGGTAAGTTTCCTGTCTAACTCTGTGAGGGGGAAATTACCCCTAGGTGTTGTATATTGATGTGTGCTACTTGTTGTGGGGGCTACGTACGCATGAGGTGATGAGAGCCCGTATTTATCTACATTCATGTTATTGTCCGAGTAGGCTTAGGTTCACATCATGCTATAGCTGTATTATTTGAGCAGACTCTCGCCTATTAAATATTTTTGTTTTACATTACAACTTGAGACTAGACTTGTTAATGCAGAGACTTCACGAGTTCGTGATTAGTCACCGAATAATTCTACTCCTCTTACGGCATGTTTCCGTGATATATATATATATACTTCATTGAAAGGTTTTTGTTAAAGGAATTAAAACTCACACGTTTATTCGTGAGTGGGGTTAAGGACCCGTCAAAGCTTCTTATTCTAATCGGATCAGGTCGTTCGACTCAGCAGGATTATGTATTTTTACTCTTATGGGATCAGGTCATTCACCTCGGCAGGATTTATGTACCACACTCTCATGGGAGCGGATCGTTCGCCTTGGCAGTTTAATAGATGTATCTATGGTTCTGGCCGTTCGACCCTCGGTAGTGCACAGTTTAAATTTTTATGTTGGATCGGGTCGTACGCCTCGACATTTTTTATATCATATCCTCATGGATTCGTGCGTAATATTTGGCAAAAATCCAGTGTATCTGTGAGTTTTTCCGATTTGAGTTATGACGATCTATCTGATGAGATCCACTATATATGTATATATATGCTCCGGTTAAGGAGGAAATTTCTAATGGAGAGCTTGAGTTCCTCGTAAAGAGAGGGGATTTATACCACGTGATTTATCACTTGTTTACCTCATTTATTTACTCTGCCTCATATTTATTTATCTATTTATTGTACATGATGTTATTGGACCACTAGTGAGTGTCTATGTCGAACCCTCGTCACTACTCCTTTGGGGTTAGGCTAGATACTTACTGGGTATACGTTGATCACGTACTCATGCTACACTTGTTGCACATTTTTGTGTAGGTACATATGTGACTAGTGTCCTTGTGAGAGCAGACGCATGTACGCATGAGGGGACTTAAGTGAGCTGCATTCCACATTACGACCTGCAGCCATCAGAGTCTCCTTCAGAGTATTTATATTTCTCCTGTCTAAATTTGTATTCCGGACAGAGGCTGTATTTTATTTTACATTCCTGGTTGATGCTCATGCACCTATGACACCGAGTTTTGGGGTGATTATGAGTTGTTCTGTATTGAAATTATTAAAAATATTATCATTTACTCTGTAAATTCCATCTTCTACTATTTAATGGAAGGAAAAATATGATTTCAAAATATTAAAATGAGAACCAAATTAATTATTTATTTTTGGCTTGCCTGACAGCGGTGTCCGGCGCCATCACAACCTCTAATGGATTTTGGGGCGTGACAACATGGTATCAGAGCACTAGGATCACTTAGGTTTCACGAGTCATGAGCGAGTCTAGTAGAGTCTTGCGGATCGGTACGGAGACATTTGTACTTATCTTCGAGAGGCTACAAGGTTGTTATGAGCACTTCCCTTCTTGATTACTCATCGTGCGAATTGATTCTTTTAAGGCTTGTACCTTTATTTCTTTCCTATTCAATCTTATGCGACGTGAAGCGCTTGTTATAGATTGAGAATCGAGGAATTGTTATGGTACTACAGAGGTGGTATAGGATGTCTTTGCCTGCGTGTTTGATTAGGCTATTATCATCATCTTGCGAAAGGTCGTCCTGTCATTTCAGCTCAGCATTAGTATTTCCTTATTGCTTTGAGATTTGGCATTGATTGTTATGATGATTCGTGCGTCGTTATCACACCGTGTTTGTGTAATGGTAGTATGCCTATCTATGTGTCGAGGCAGTGAATGACTTGAAGGGAGGTTTTACTCAGTGCATGAATCAGAGGCTCGGTGTTTTATTTCCCGCGGAGGAAAGGCAATCGGACTATGAGTGTTTGGGTTAATGGAGTAACGAGACTTGGTATTTTGAGCGTGGTGGAGTTCTCAATTGTGATGTGGTGTCATCGCCCTTGTTGAACGCGTTAAGGTTCGCCAGTGTTATGGTCTTCTTCAAATTGCCTTCGGGGTAGGGTGTTGTGAAATGGCGCCTGAGATGCGGTTGTCAGAGATAACAGAGTGTAGCGGTTTCGGAATCGAATTGGCACTTCTAGTATTGATGGCTCGAGAAAGATGATCTTCTAAGAGGTTTAGAGTTGGTGTTGACTCATGTGTTTGGATATTACAGGGATGGATTCGGGTTTGGAGCAACAATTGGGCAGTGAAGTATGAGGAAGGACATGTGGGAGGTGTCTTGCGGTGGTTGAATTGTTAGGAGGTCAAGTGTAAAAAGTAGAAATCGAGGAGTTGCTTAAAGGAGAGGGTTTGACCAAAGTGGGAGAGTGGCAGAGTATCATATGGGTTCTGTGGTAGGATAGCTACACGCCTTGGGGAAAGTTTTGAGTGATTTGGGATTTATGGTGGACAGTGACTGGGTCTACGGACTAATTTGGAATATTGGCTGCTATACTGAGGAAGGTTGGATACGACAGAAAGGAGTTGCTTGATATGAAGAGGGATACAACATGACTTCGGATTTGAAATCTATTATCACACCTTTAGTTGATGTCAATGGGGAGTGAACATACTTGTACAGCTGGTGAAGGAGCACGGGATCAGGATGGTTTACTGATTTTGTGGTGTTGATGGAGCTTCTACGAAGAATTCTACTAGCTATCCAGTAAGAGGTCAAATTTGTTAATGTGGCTAGTGATTCAGAATGTTCACGAAATGTGTAACATGAGGATTTCGAGAAATTTGGCAGGTCGATTGTGCGGGCTCATGTCTATGGGGAAGGAGGAATATTGGTAGGTTCCGGGTTATGTAATTGTAGCTTCAAGCTAAGTGGGAGAGCCCCACCATCTATGATTGGATTGCATGGTTGCCTACTTATGAGGTTTCTGGTTATCGGGATATTGGTGGGTCATTACGACTAAGGAAAGAAAACATCAGTAGTAATTTGAGCAAAGGATTGGAGGAATGTGTGCTATACTTGGGCCTTATCGGTTCATGTTCAGTTTTGAGAAGACTCAGAGTTTCTGCTTCTGGTGGAAGTAATGTACAAGGGGAAAGAATTCAGTTGGGTGCTTCTTTGATAGGATGTTCATGTGCTAGCAGAGCGCTAGAGTTTGGCTTATACTCGGGACCAAGACAGAGTGGGTGACTCTCAACTGTGGTCCTGGTGGGTTCAAAAATTTGAGTACAGTGCCTAAGGACTTGGAATGTTCTATGTTATCATTGGGTATGCGGTGCAGTACTGGAGGAAGGGAATAAGTAGCTCCAAATTCACGAAATGTCTTGCAGAATGGGTGTACCAGTTGGCTATGCTATTGAGCGCTTAAGGATAATATGAGACGGTTCACGGATATTGAGATGATGTGGTATCGTGGATTGGGTCACTAGAGATGAGTGTTGTTAGGTTTCGTTACGTTAATGAATGGAACTATTATTGTTTCTAAGGCAAGTTGAGAATAAATTGGAAGTTGAGCATCAAGGTTGCAGTTGATGTAGGCAAGAATGTCAAGAGCTCGGATGAGCAGGGAAGAATTTAGATGTTTAGAGTAAGCTGGTATTGTCTTTAGCGTCACCTAAGATCGGTGCCATGTGGAAGAGGCTTGGTGTATTGACTTGCAAATTTTTTACTCACTCTACTTAATTAGAACGACTGGTGGTATAGATGTGCAGACCTTGCTACCTGAGCGGAATGGTCGTGGGAGCATGCCCCACGGGGAGATTTGTATAAGTGTGACATGTAGTCACTTGATTAATTAAAGATTGAAACCAAGTATGGAGATTTTGGTACTATCACTAATGTAAGAGTTTAGGCCTGAAAGGCGCTCCATTCGGTTGATTCTGAATTGTGGAAGTTTGTTCCGGATTCGACGGTTATTCTTGTGTGTCATGGGAAAAAGGTCATTGTGGATCCTTGAGAGGGTATTTGCCCAAGAATGATATGATCATAATCGGTTTGGGGTCCGTTGATGGGTCCAAATATGGATGTGTACTCTACACCGGCCTGGGTGTGTTCATTTCAGCATAGCGTTGTTTTCAGAGGGGTCTTCGAGCCTTGGATGATATTTCTGTTGTTGTCCCTTCCGTGTAGTCTCCATTGTGCCATGTGGGTTATGAGGCGGTTTGATTATTCGCACTCGTACTGAGATCCCGTATAGTTTGTGGTTATATGTGAGCAGTATGGCTCTCGAGATGCAGATCATGTATCGCACCTTAGTTGTGCTTGAGTTTTATAGCACGTGACGCTACCCGTCTCCCTAGGATTTGTATTATGCACTTGGCGTGCTTATGATTGATATTCGGGCACTTCGTGAGCATAAGCGTTACGGCTCGATGTGTGTTTTCTTTAGATTATTGTGTGTGGATCGGGTGGCACGCCACCACGGGTACATGGTTGGATCGGGTGGCACACCACCATGGATATGTTGATTGGATTGGGTGGCACACCGCCACGGGTATCATGGTTGGATCGACTTGCACGCCGCAATGGTATCATGTGTGGATTGGGTTGCATGCCGCAACAGTGTGTTATTGAGTATAGTTTCCCACATCTATTATTATGCGTTTTGCTTCCCATTTCCTGAGAAAGGTTCATAACATCTTTTCAGTTGTTCAAATTAATTACGTGGGTTGAGTAGATCTTTCCAGAGCTCGTTTCCTTATGTATCACATTCGAGTTTGTAGCTTGTTGGCACGTTGTGTCATCATATGAGACTTTTGGCAATGTCTGAGGTAGCTTATTGCCTGAGTAGCTTGTACTGGGTGAGACGAGATTATTGGACCTGGGATCAGTGCGATCAGATTTATATGAAGCATATTAAAGAGTAAATATCGATATTCAGTCCAGAATGAGGTAATGGTTCTTGTTGGGAGGAGAGACTCCATGAGTTATGATTCGACAGGTGATTATGAGTTTCTACACATCTTTTCTGTCGTGGCAGTATTGCGAGAGCTGAAATGGGACTTATATGCTTCATGGGGTGTGTTATGGGCATCAAATTTATGGGATTTCGGCTATTGTTATCATGGGATTTCATTATGTTCATGTGAATAATGCGGTGCATGGTGTGAATTCGGTAAGAGTATACAATCATGTATTGGTATATCGTGTAGTGATGGATACGGTGTTTGTATGTTGGAAACAGACCTGGTAGAGAATTTCAGATGTTGGAATTTGGCTCTAAGGCTTATTTGACTAGATAAAAGGGAGGATTTTCAGGTTTGCTCGAGCTAATGTGCTCAAGCGGGTTGTGGTAGCACGGGTAGGTGCATAAGGTGTTAAACAATGATTTCGGACAACTCCAGAGCAGTTCTTAGCACGTTCGAGGACGAACGTATGTTTAAGTGGGAGAGAATGTAACGACCCGACCGGTCATTTTGAGATCTAGCGTGTCGTTTGGTTGTTTGAGGCCTTGAGTAGTTTCACTTCAGGTATTATGACTAGTGCGCGTGGTCGGAGTTGAATTTCGGGAAGTTCGGAGTTGATTTGGAAAGAAAACTCTCATTTCGGAAGCTTTAAGTTGGAAGAATTGACTAAGATTTGATTTTTGAGTAAACGACCTCGGAATTGGGATTGGAAGGTTCCAACAGGTTCATATGATGATTTTGGACTTGGGCGTATGTCCGGATCGGGTTTTGGATAACCCGGGAGAGTTTCGGCGCCTATTGTAGAAGGTTGGCATTTTGGAAGAATTTCATAAATTTGGGTTGAAGTGCAGTTCAATGTTATTGATATCTGTTTGGGATTCCGAGTATGGGAATAGCTCTGTATGGTGATTCTGGTGTTGGGAGCGCATCCAGATGTGGATTTGGAGGTCCGTAGGTTATTTCGGGGTCATTTGGCGAAAGTTAGAAATTTGAAGGGTTTTGAAAAGTTTGACCGGGATTGGACATTTTGATATCGGCGTCGGATTCTAATTTCGGAAGTTGGAGTAGGTCCGTAATGTCAAATGTGACTTGTGTGCAAAATTTGAGGTCAATCATACGTGGTTTGATAGGTTTCAGCATCGAATGTGGAAGTTTGAAGTTCTAAAGTTCATTAAGCTCGAATTGGGGTGCGATTCATGATTTCGATGTTGTTTGATATGATTTGAGGCGTCGAGCAGGTCCGTATTATGTTATGCAACTGGTTGGTGTGATTGGACCGGGTCCTGGGGGCCCCAGTATGTTTCGGGATGGTTTCGGACCAAGTTGGGCCGAATTGCTGTTGTTGATATCTGGTTCTGGTTTCGTTCTTCACGAATGCAAAGGAGTTCACGCATTCGCGAAGAAGGTTTTGATTGGCTGCTTATTTGTGCTTCGCGTTCATGATTGGGTCATCGCGTTCGCGAATGGGAACTGGCCCATGGGAGTTTAAACCTTCGCGTTCGCGATGGGTCGCTTGGTTAAGCAACGCATTCGCAAGCTGCGTCTCGCGTTCGCGAAGGGTAATTTTTGAGCGGGAGCTGGTATTGCTTCGCGAACGCGAGGGGCTTGCCGCGTTCGCGAAGAATGGTCGCCTGGACAGTGAGGTTTTTAAAAGACGGGATTTGGCCATTTTCCTCCATTTTTTATTTGGTTAGGCGATTTTTAGAGCTCTTGGAAGGGAGATTTTCGTCATCTATGTCAAGATAAGTGATTCCCACCTATTTCAAGATAAATACTTGGATAATATATGGATTTAGACTTGAAAATTTGTGGAAATTAGGGATTTTGAAGAAAAACCTAGAAATTGGTATTTTTGGATTTTGACTACGAAATTGGACATGGAATTTGGAATAAATTATATATTTGAGTTCGTGGTGTTATGGGTAAAGTTTATCTTTGAATATTTTCGGAATCCGGGCACGTGGGCCCGAGGGTTGCTTTATCAATTTTTCAAGCAGAGTTGAAAATTGTTATAAATTGATTAATTAAGAGTATTAGAGTATATTTTGATTGGGTTGCATCTTATTTGACTAGTTTTGGATCGGCGGTCACTGGTTTGAGGTGTTAGGGCGGTGTTTGAGCTGGTTTTGGAACGTCGGAGTGAGGTAAGTTTCCTGTCTAACTCTGTGAGGGGGAAATTACCCCTAGGTGTTGTATATTGATGTGTGCTACTTGTTGTGGGGGCTGCCTACGCGTGAGGTGACGAGAGCCCGTATTTAGCTACATTCATGTTATTGTCCGGGTAGGCTTAAGTTCGCATCATGCTATAGCTGTATTATTTGAGCAGACTCTCGCCTATTAAATATCTTTATTTTACATTATAACTTGAGACTAGACTTGTTATTGTAGAGACTTCACGAGTTCATGATTAGTCACCGAATAATTTTACTCCTCTTACGGCATGTTTCCGTGATATATATACTTTATTGAAAGGTTTTTTTTAAAGGAATTAAAACTCAGACGTTTAGTCGTGAGTGGGGTTAAGGACCCGTCAAAGCTTCTTATTCTAATGTGATCGGGTCGTTCGACTCAGCAGGATTATGTATTTCACTCTTATGGGATCAGGTCATTCACCTCGGCAGGATTTATGTACCACACTCTCATGGGAGCGGATCATTCGCCTTGGCAGTTTAATAGATGTATCTATGGTTCTGGCTGTTCGACCCTCGGTAGTGCACAGTTTAAATGTTTATGTTGGATCGGGTCGTACGCCTCGACATTTTCTATATCATATCCTCATGGATTCGTGCGTAATATTTGGCAAAAATCCAGTGTATCTGTGAATTTTTCCGATTTGAGTTATGACGATCTATCTGATGAGATCCACTATATATGTATACATATGCTCCGGTTAAGGAGGGAATTTCTAATGGAGAGCTTGAGTTCCTCGTAAAGAGAGGGGATTTATACCACGTGATTTATCACTTGTTTACCTCATTTATTTACTCTGCCTCATATTTATTTATCTATTTATTGTACATGATGTTATTGGACCACTAGTGAGTGTCTATGTCGAACCCTCGTCACTACTCCTTTGGGGTTAGGCTAGATACTTACTGGGTATACGTTGATCACGTACTCATGCTACACTTGTTGCACATTTTTGTGTAGGTACATATGTGACTAGTGTCCTTGTGAGAGCAGACGCATGTACGCATGAGGGGACTTAAGTGAGCTGCATTCCACATTACGACCTGCAGCCATCAGAGTCTCCTTCAGAGTATTTATATTTCTCCTGTCTAAATTTGTATTCCGGACAGAGGCTGTATTTTATTTTACATTCCTGGTTGATGCTCATGCACCTGTGACACCGAGTTTTGGGGTGATTATGAGTTGTTCTGTATTGAAATTATTAAAAATATTATCATTTACTCTGTAAATTCCATCTTCTACTATTTAATGGAAGGAAAAATATGATTTCAAAATATTAAAATGAGAACCAAATTAATTATTTATTTTTGGCTTGCCTGACAGCGGTTTCCGGCGCCATCACAACCTCTAATGGATTTTGGGGCGTGACAACATGGTATCAGAGCGCTAGGATCACTTAGGTTTCACGAGTCATGAGCGAGTCTAGTAGAGTCTTGCGGATCGGTACAGAGACATTTGTACTTATCTTCGAGAGGCTACAAGGCTGTTATGAGCACTTCCCTTCTTGATTACTCATCGTGCGAATTGATTCTTTTAAGGCTTGTACCTTTATTTCTTTCCTATTCAATCTTATGCGACGTGAAGCGCTTGTTATAGATTGAGAATCGAGGAATTGTTATGGTACTACAGAGGTGGTATAGGATGTCTTTGCCTGCGTGTTTGATTAGGCTATTATCATCGTCTTACGGAAGGTCGTCCTGTCATTTCAGCTCAGCATTAGTATTTCCTTATTGCTTTGAGATTTGGCATTGATTGTTATGATGATTTGTGCATCGTTATCACACCGTGTTTGTGTAATGGTAGTATGCCTATCTATGTGTCGAGGCAGTGAATGACTTGAAGGGAGGTTTTACTCAGTGCATGATTCAGAGGCTCGGTGTTTTATTTCCCGCGGAGGAAAGGCAATCGGACTATGAGTGTTTGGGTTGATGGAGTAACGAGACTTGGTATTTTGAGCGTGGTGGAGTTCTCAATTGTGATGTGGTGTCATTGCCCTTGTTGAATGCATTAAGGTTCGCCGGTGTTATGGTCTTCTTCAAATTGCCTTCGGGGTAGGGTGTTGTGAAATGGCGCCTGAGATATGGTTGTCAGAGATAACGGAGTGTAGCGGTTTCGGAATCGAATTGGTACTTCTAGTATTGATGGCTCGAGAAAGATGATCTTCTAAGAGGTTTAGAGTTGGTGGCGACTCATTTGTTTGGATATTACAGGGATGGATTCGGGTTTGGAGCAACAATTGGGCAGTGAAGTATGAGGAAGGACATGTGGGAGGTGTCTTGCGGTGGTTGAATTGTTAGGAGGTCAAGTATAAAAAGTAGAAATCAAGGAGTTGCTTAAAGGAGAGGGTTTGACCAAAGTGGGAGAGTGGCAGAGTATCATATGGGTTCTGTGGTAGGATAGCTACACGCCTTGGGGAAAGTTTTGAGTTATTTGGGATTTATGGTGGACAGTGATTGGGTCTACGGACTAATTTGGAATATTGGCTGCTATACTGAGGAAGGTTGGATACGACAGAAAGGAGTTGCTTGATATGAAGAGGGATACAACATGACTTCGGATTTGAAATCTATTATCACACCTTTAGTTGATGTCAATGGGGAGTGAACATACTTGTACAGCTGGTGAAGGAGCACGGGATCAGGATGGTTTACTGATTTTGTGGTGTTGACGGAGCTTCTACGAAGAATTCTACTAGCTATCCAGTAAGAGGTCGAATTTGTGAATGTGGCTAGTGATTCAGAATGATCATGAAATGTGTAACATGAGGATTTCGAGATATTTGGCAGGTCGATTGTGCGGGCTCATGTCTATGGGGAAGGAGGAATATTGGTAGGTTCTGGGTTATGTAATTGTAGCTTCAAGCTAAGAGGGAGAGCTCCACCATCTATGATTGGATTGCATGGTTGCCTACTTATGAGGTTTCTGGTTATCGGGATATTGGTGGGTCATTACGACTAAGGAAAGAAAACATCAGTAGTAATTTGAGCAAAGGATTGGAGGAATGTGTGCTATACTTGGGCCTTATCGGTTCATGTTCAGTTTTAAGAAGACTCAGAGTTTCTGCTTCTGCTGGAAGTAATGTACAAGGGGAAAAATTCAGTTGGGTGCTTCTTTGATAGGATGTTCATGTGCTAGCAGAGCGCTAGAGTTTGGCTTATACTCGGGACCAAGACAGAGTGGGTGACTCTCAACTGTGGTCCTGGTGGGTTCAAAAATTTGAGTACAGTGCCTAAGGACTTGGAATGTTCTATGTTATCATTGGGTATGCGGTGCAGTACTGGAGGAAGGGAATAAGTAGCTCCAAATTCACGAAATGTCTTGCAGAATGGGTGTACCAGTTGGCTATGCTATTGAGCGCTTAAGGATAATATGAGACGGTTCACGGGTATTGAGACGATGTGGTATCGTGGATTGGGTCACTAGAGATGAGTGTTGTTAGGTTTCGTTACGTTAATGAATGGAACTATTATTGTTTCTAAGGCAAGTTGAGAATAAATTGGAAGTTGAGCATCAAGGTTGCAGTTGATGTAGACAAGAATGTCAAGAGCTCGGATGAGCAGGGAAGAATTTAGATGTTTAGAGTAAGCTGGTATTGTCTTTAGCGTCACCTAAGATCGGTGCCATGTGGAAGAGGCTTGGTGTATTGACTTGCAAATTTTTTACTCACTCTACAGAATTAGAACGACTGGTGGTATAGATGTGCAGACCTTGCTACCCGAGCGGAATGGTCGTGGGAGCATGCCCCACGGGGAGATTTGTATAAGTGTGACATGTAGTCACTTGATTGATTAAAGATTGAAACCAAGTATGGAGATTTTGGTACTATCACTAATGTAAGAGTTTAGGCCTGAAAGGCACTCCATTCGGTTGATTGTGAATTGTGGAAGTTTGTTCCGAATTCGACGGTTATTCTTGTGTGTCATGGGAAAAAGGTCATTGTGGATCCTTGAGAGGGTATTTTCCCAAGAATGATATGATCAAAATCGGTTTGGGGTCCGTTGATGGGTCCAAATGTGGATGTGTACTCTACACCGGCCTGGGTGTGTTCATTTCAGCATAGCATTGTTTTCAGAGGGGTCTTCGAGCCTTGGATAATATTTTTGTTGTTGTCCCTTCCGTGTAGTCTCCATTGTGCCATGTGGGTTATGAGGCGGTTTGATTATCCGCACTCGTACTGAGATCCAGTATAGTTTGTGGTTTTATGTGAGCAGTATGGCTCTCGAGATGCAGATCATGTATCGCACCTTAGTTGTGCTTGAGTTTTATAGCACGTGACGCTACCCGTCTCCCCAGGATTTGTATTATGCACTTGGCATACTTATGATTGATATTCGGGCACTTCGTGAGCATAAGTGTTACGGCTCGATGTGTGTTTTCTTTTGATTATTGTGTGTGGATCGGGTGGCACGCCACCACGGGTACATGGTTGGATCGGGTGTCGCACCGCCACGGATATGTTGATTGGATTAGGAGGCACTCCGCCACGGGTATCATGGTTGGATCGACTTACACGCCGCAATGGTATCATGTGTGGATTGGGTTGCATGCCGCAACAGTGTGTTATTAAGTACAGTTTCCCACATTTATTATTATGCGTTTTGCTTCCCATTTCCTGAGAAAGGTTCATAACATCTTTTCAGTTGTTCAAATTAATTACGTGGGTTGAGTAGATCTTTCCAGAGCTCGTTTCCTTATGTATCACATTCGAGTTTGTAGCTTGTTGGCACGTTGTGTCATCATATGAGACTTTTGGCAATGTCTGAGGTGGCTTATTGCCTGAGTAGCTTGTACTGGGTGAGACGAGATTATTGGACCTGGGATCAGTGCGATCAGATTTATATGAAGCATATTAAAGAGTAAATATCGATATTCAGTCCAGAATGAGGTAATGTTTCTTATCGGGAGGAGAGACTCCATGAGTTATGATTCGACAGGTGATTATGAGTTTCTACACATCTTTTCTGTCGTGGCAGTATTGCGAGAGCTGAAACGGGACTTATATGCTTCATGGGGTGTGTTATGGGCATCAAATTCATGGGATTTCGGCTATTGTTGTCATGGGATGTCATTATGTTCATGTGAATAATGCGGTACATGGTGTGAATTCGGTAAGAGTATACAATCATGTATTGGTATATCGTGTAGTGATGGATACGGTGTTTGTATGTTGGAAACAGACCTGGTAGAGAATTTCAGATGTTGGAATTTGGCTCTAAGGCTTATTTAACTAGATAAAAGGGAGGATTTTCAGGTTTGGTCGAGCTAATGTGCTCAAGTGGGTTGTGGTAGCACGGGTAGGTGCATAAGGTGTTAAACAATGATTTCGGACAACTCCAGAGCAGTTCTTAGCACGTTCAAGGACGAACGTATGTTTAAGTGGGAGAGAATGTAACGACCCGACAGGTCATTTTGAGATCTAGCGTGTCGTTCAGTTGTTTGAGGCCTTGAGTAGTTTCACTTCAGGTATTATGACTAGTGCGCGTGGTCGGAGTTGAATTTTGGGAAGTTCGGAGTTGATTTGGAAAGAAAACTCTCATTTCGGAAGCTTTAAGTTGGAAGAATTGACTAAGATTTGATTTTTGAGTAAACGACCTCGGAATTGGGATTGGAAGGTTCCAACAGGTTCATATGATGATTTTGGACTTGGGCGTATGTCCGGATCGGGTTTTGGATAACCCGGGAGAGTTTCAGCGCCTATTGTAGAAGGTTGGCATTTTGGAAGAATTTCATAAATTTGGGTTGAAGTGCAGTTCAATGTTATTGATGTCTGTTTGGGATTCCGAGTATGGGAATAGCTCTGTATGGTGATTCTGGTGTTGGGAGCGCATCCAGATGTAGATTTGGAGGTCCATAGGCCATTTCGGGGTCATTTGGCGAAAGTTAGAAATTTGAAGGGTTTTGAAAAGTTTGACCGGGATTGGACATTTTGATATTGGCGTCGGATTCTAATTTCGGAAGTTGGAGTAGGTCCGTAATGTCAAATGTGACTTGTGTGCAAAATTTGAGGTCAATCAAACGTGGTTTGATAGGTTTCAGCATCGAATGTGGAAGTTCGAAGTTCTAAAGTTCATTAAGCTCGAATTGGGGTGCGATTCATGATTTCGATGTTGTTTGATATGATTTGAGGCATCGAGCAGGTCCGTATTATGTTATGCGACTGGTTGGTGTGATTGGACCGGGTCCTGAGGGCCCCTGTATGTTTCGGGATGGTTTCGGACCAAGTTGGGCCGAATTGCTGCTATTGATATCTGGTTCTGGTTTCGTTCTTCACGAACGCAAAGGAGTTCACGCATTCGCGAAGAAGGTTTTGATTGGCTGCTTATTTGTGCTTCGCGTTCGCGAATGGGAACTGGCCCATAGGAGTTTAAACCTTTGCGTTCGCGATGGGTCGCCTGGTTAAGCAACGCATTCGCAAGCTGCGTCTCGCGTTCGCGAAGGGTAATTTTTGAGCGGGAGCTGGTATTGCTTCGCGAACGCGAGGGGCTTGCCGCGTTCGCGTAGAATGGTCGCCTGGACAGTGAGGTTTTTAAAAGACGGGATTTGGCCATTTTCCTCCATTTTTGATTTGGTTGGGCAATTTTTAGAGCTCTTGGAAGGGAGATTTTCGTCATCTATGTCAAGATAAGTGATTCCCACCTATTGCAAGATAAATACTTGGATAATATATGGATTTAGACTTGAAAATTTGTGAAAATTTGGGATTTTGAAGAAAAACCTAGAAATTAGTATTTTTGGATTTTGACTACGAAATTGGACATGGAATTTGGAATAAATTATATATTTGAGTTCGTGGTGTTATGGGTAAAGTTTATCTTCGAATATTTTCGGAATCTGGGCACGTGGGCCCGAGGGTTGCTTTATCGATTTTTCAAGCAGAGTTGAAAATTGTTATAAATTGATTAATTAAGAGTATTAGAGTATATTTTGATTGGGTTGCATCTTATTTGACTAGTTTTGGATCGGCGATCACTGGTTTGAGGTGTTAGGGCGGTGTTTGAGCCGGTTTTGGAACGTCGGAGTGAGATAAGTTTCCTGTCTAACTCAGTGAGGGGAAAAATACCCCTAGGTGTTGTATATTGATGTGTGCTACCTGTTGTGGGGGCTGCCTATGTGCGAGGTGACGAGAGCCCGTATTTAGCTACATTCATGTTATTGTCCGGGTAGGCTTAGGTTCGCATCATGCTATAGCTGTATTATTTGAGCAGACTCTCGCCTATTAAATATCTTTATTTTACCTTACAACTTGAGACTAGACTTGTTATTATAGAGACTTCACGAGTTCATGATTAGTCACCGAATAATTTTACTCCTCTTACGGCATGTTTCCGTGATATATATACTTTATTGAAAGGTTTTTGTTAAAGGAATTAAAACTCAGACGTTTATTCATGAGTGGGGTTAAGGACCCGTCAAAGCTTCTTATTCTAATCGGATCAGGTCGTTCGACTCAGCAGGATTATGTATTTTTACTCTTATGGGATCAGGTCATTCACCTCGGCAGGATTTATGTACCACACTCTCATGGGAGCGGATCGTTCGCCTTGGCAGTTTAATAGATGTATCTATGGTTCTGGCCGTTCGACCCTCGGTAGTGCACAGTTTAAATGTTTATGTTGGATCGGGCCGTACGCCTCGACATTTTCTATATCATATCCTCATGGATTCGTGCGTAATATTTGGCAAAAATCCAGTGTATCTGTGAGTTTTTCCGATTTGAGTTATGACGATCTATCTGATGAGATCCACTATATATGTATATATATGCTCCGGTTAAGGAGGAAATTTCTAATGGAGAGCTTGAGTTCCTCGTAAAGAGAGGGGATTTATACCACGTGATTTATCACTTGTTTACCTCATTTATTTACTCTGCCTCATATTTATTTATCTATTTATTGTACATGATGTTATTGGACCACTAGTGAGTGTCTATGTCGAACCCTCGTCACTACTCCTTTGGGGTTAGGCTAGATACTTACTGGGTATACGTTGATCACGTACTCATGCTACACTTGTTGCACATTTTTGTGTAGGTACATATGTGACTAGTGTCCTTGTGAGAGCAGACGCATGTACGCATGAGGGGACTTAAGTGAGCTACATTCCACATTACGACCTGTAGCCATCAGAGTCTCCTTCAGAGTATTTATATTTCTCCTGTCTAAATTTGTATTCCGGACAGAGGCTGTATTTTATTTTACATTCCTGGTTGTTGCTCATGCACCTGTGACACCGAGTTTTGGGGTGATTATGAGTTGTTCTGTATTGAAATTATTAAAAATATTATCATTTACTCTGTAAATTCCATCTTCTACTATTTAATGGAAGGAAAAATATGATTTCAAAATATTAAAATGTGAACCAAATTAATTATTTATTTTTGGCTTGCCTGACAGCGGTGTCCGGCGCCATCACAACCTCTAATGGATTTTGGGGCGTGACAACATGGTATCAGAGCGCTAGGATCACTTAGGTTTCACGAGTCATGAGAGAGTCTAGTAGAGTCTTGCAGATCAGTACGGAGACATTTGTACTTATCTTCGAGAGGCTACAAGGCTGTTATGAGCACTTCCCTTCTTGATTACTCATCGTGCGAATTGATTCTTTTAAGTCTTGTACCTTTATTTCTTTCCTATTCAATCTTATGCGACGTGAAGCGCTTGTTATAGATTGAGAATCGAGGAATTGTTATGGTACTACAGAGGTGGTATAGGATGTCTTTGCCTGCGTGTTTGATTAGGCTATTATCATCGTCTAACGGAAGGTCGTCCGGTCATTTCAGCCCAGCATTAGTATTTCCTTATTACTTTGAGATTTGGCATTGATTGTTATGATGATTTGTGCGTCGTTATCACACCGTGTTTGTGTAATGGTAGTATGCCTATCTATGTGTCGAGGCAGTGAATGACTTGAAGGGAGGTTTTACTCAGTGCATGATTCAGAGGCTCGGTGTTTTATTTCCCGCGGAGGAAAGGCAATCGGACTATGAGTGTTTGGGTTGATGGAGTAACGAGACTTGGTATTTTAAGCGTGGTGGAGTTCTCAATTGTGATGTGGTGTCATCGCCCTTGTTGAACGCGTTAAGGTTCGCCAGTGTTATGGTCTTCTTCAAATTGCCTTCGGGGTAGGGTGTTGTGAAATGGCACCTGAGATGCGGTTGTCAGAGATAACGGAGTGTAGCGGTTTCGGAATCGAATTGGTACTTCTAGTATTGATGGCTCGAGAAAGATGATCTTCTAAGAGGTTTAGAGTTGGTGGCGACTCATGTGTTTGGATATTACAGGGATGGATTCGGGTTTGGAGCAACAATTGGGCAGTGAAGTATGAGGAAGGACATGTGGGAGGTGTCTTGCAGTGGTCGAATTGTTAGGAGGTCAAGTGTAAAAAGTAGAAATTGAGGAGTTGCTTAAAAGAGAGGGTTTGACCAAAGTAGGAGAGTGGCAGAGTATCATATGGGTTCTGTGGTAGGATAGCTACACGCCTTGGGGAAAGTTTTGAGTGATTTGGGATTTATGGTGGACAGTGACTGGGTCTACGGACTAATTTGGAATATTGGCTGCTATACTGAGGAAGGTTGGATACGACAGAAAGGAGTTGCTTGATATGAAGAGGGATACAACATGACTTCGGATTTGAAATCTATTATCACACCTTTAGTTGATGTCAATGGGGAGTGAACATACTTGTACAGCTGGTGAAGGAGCACGAGATCAGGATGGTTTACTGATTTTGTGGTGTTGACGGAGCTTCTACGAAGAATTCTACTAGCTATCCAGTAAGAGGCCGAATTTGTGAATGTGGCTAGTGATTTAGAATGTTCACGAAATGTGTAACATAAGGATTTCGAGAAATTTGGCAGGTCGATTGTGCGGGCTCATGTCTATGGGGAAGGAGGAATATTGGTAGGTTCCGGGTTATGTAATTGTAGCTTCAAGCTAAGTGGGAGAACCCCACCATCTATGATTGGATTGCATGGTTGCCTACTTATGAGGTTTCTGGTTATCGGGATATTGGTGTGTCATTATGACTAAGGAAAGAAAACATCAGTGGTAATTTGAGCAAAGGATTGGAGGAATGTGTGCTATACTTGGGCCTTATCAGTTCATGTTAAGTTTTGAGAAGACTCAGAGTTTCTGTTTCTGGTGGAAGTAATGTACAAGGGGAAAGAATTCAGTTGGGTGCTTCTTTGATAGGATGTTCATATGCTAGCAGAGCGCTAGAGTTTGGCTTATACTCGGGACCAAGACAGAGTGGGTGACTCTCAACTGTGGTCCTGCTGGGTTAAAAAATTTGAGTATAGTGCCTAAGGACTTGGAATGTTCTATGTTATCATTGGGTATGCGGTGCAGTACTGGAGGAAGGGAATAAGTAGCTCTAAATTCACGAAATGTCTTGCAGAATGGGTGTGCCAGTTGGCTATGCTATTGAGCGCTTATGGATAATATGAGACGGTTCACGGATATTGAGACGATGTGGTATCGTGGATTGGGTAACTAGAGATGAGTGTTGTTAGGTTTCATTACATTAATGAATGGAACTATTATTGTTTCTAAGGCAAGTTGAGAATAAATTGGAAGTTGAGCATCAAGGTTGCAGTTGATGTAGACAAGAATGTCAAGAGCTCGGATGAGCAGGGAAGAATTTAGATGTTTAGAGTAAGCTGGTATTGTCTTTAGCGTCACCTAAGATCGGTGCCATGTGGAAGAGGCTTGGTGTATTGACTTGCAAATTTTTTACTCACTCTACAGAATTAGAACGACTGGTGGTATAGATGTGCAGACCTTGCTACCTGAGCGGAATGGTCGTGGGAGCATGCCCCACGGGGAGATTTGTATAAGTGTGACATGTAGTCACTAGATTGATTAAATATTGAAACCAAGTATGGAGATTTTGGTACTATCACTAATGTAAGAGTTTAGGCCTGAAAGGCGCTCCATTCGGTTGATTATGAATTGTGGAAGTTTGCTCCGGATTCGACGGTTATTCTTATGTGTCATGGGAAAAAGGTCATTGTGGATCCTTGAGAGGGTATTTGCCCAAGAATGATATGATCATAATCGGTTTGGGGTCCGTTGATGGGTCCAAATGTGGATGTGTACTCTACACCGGCCTGGGTGTGTTCATTTCAGCATAGCATTGTTTTCAGAGGGGTCTTCGAGCCTTGGATGATATTTCTGTTGTTGTCCCTTCCGTGTAGTCTCCATTGTGCCATGTGGGTTATGAGGCGGTTTGATTATTTGCACTCGTATTGAGATCCAGTATAGTTTGTGGTTTTATGTGAGCAGTATGGCTCTCGAGATGCAGATCATGTATCGCACCTTAGTTGTGCTTGAGTTTTATAGCACGTGATGCTACCCGTCTCCCCAGGATTTGAATTATACACTTGGCGTGCTTATGATTGATATTCGGGCACTTCGTGAGCATAAGCGTTACGGCTCGATGTGTGTTTTCTTTAGATTATTGTGTGTGGATCGGGTGGCACGCCACCACGAGTACATGGTTAGATCGAGTGGCACACACCCACGGATATGTTGATTGGATTGGGTGGCACACCGCCACGGGTATCATGGTTGGATCGACTTGCATGCCGCAATGGTATCATGTGTGGATTGGGTTGCATGCCGCAACAGTGTGTTATTGAGTACAGTTTCCCACATCTATTATTATGCATTTTGCTTCCCATTTCCTAAGAAAGGTTCATAACATCTTTTCAGTTGTTCAAATTAATTACGTGGGTTGAGTATATCTTTCCAGAGCTCGTTTCCTTATGTATCACATTCGAGTTTGTAGCTTGTTGGCACGTTGTGTCATCATATGAGACTTTTGGCAATGTCTGAGGTGGCTTATTGCCTGAGTAGCTTGTACTGGGTGAGACGAGATTATTGGACCTGGGATCAGTGCGATCAGATTTATATGAAGCATATTAAAGAGTAAATATCGATATTCAGTCCAGAATGAGGTAATGGTTCTTGTCGGGAGGAGAGACTCCATGAGTTATGATTCGACAGGTTATTATGAGTTTCTACACATCTTTTCTGTCGTGGCAGTATTGCGAGAGCTGAAACGGGACTTATATGCTTCATGGGGTGTGTTATGGGCATCAAATTCATGGGATTTCGGCTATTGTTGTCATGGGATGTCATTATGTTCATGTGAATAATGCGATGCATGGTGTGAATTCGGTAAGAGTATACAATCATGTATTGGTATATCGTGTAGTGATGGATACGGTGTTTGTATATTGGAAACAGACCTGGTAGAGAATTTCAGATGTTGGAATTTGGCTCTAAGGCTTATTTGACTAGATAAAAGGGAGGATTTTCAGGTTTGCTCGAGCTAATGTGCTCAAGTGGGTTGTGGTAGCACGGGTAGGTGCATAAGATGTTAAACAATGATTTCGGACAACTCCAGAGCAGTTCTTAGCACGTTCGAGGACGAACGTATGTTTAAGTGGGAGAGAATGTAACGACCCGACTGGTCATTTTGAGATCTAGCGTGTCGTTCGGTTGTTTGAGGCCTTGAGTAGTTTCACTTCAGGTATTATGACTAGTGCGCGTGGTCGGAGTTGAATTTCGGGAAGTTCGGAGTTGATTTGGAAAGAAAACTCTCATTTCGGAAGCTTTAAGTTGGAAGAATTGACTAAGATTTGATTTTTGAGTAAATGACCTCGGAATTGGGATTGGAAGGTTCCAACAGGTTCATATGATGATTTTGGACTTGGGCGTATGTCCGGATCGGGTTTTGGATTACCCGGGAGAGTTTCGGTGCCTATTGTAGAAGGTTGGCATTTTGGAAGAATTTCATAAATTTGGGTTGAAGTGCAGTTCAATGTTATTGATGTCTATTTGGGATTCCGAGTATGGGAATAGCTCTGTATGGTGATTCTGGTGTTGGGAGCGCATCCAGATGTGGATTTGGAGGTCCGTAGGTCATTTCGGGGTCATTTGGCGAAAGATAGAAATTTGAAGGGTTTTGAAAAGTTTGACCGGGATTGGACTTTTTAATATCGGCATCGGATTCTAATTCCGGAAGTTGGAGTAGGTCCGCAATGTCGAATGTGACTTGTGTGCAAAATTTGAGGTCAATCATACGTGGTTTGATAGGTTTCAGCATCGAATGTGGAAGTTCGAAGTTCTAAAGTTCATTAAGCTCGAATTGGGGTGCGATTCATGATTTCGATGTTGTTTGATATGATTTGAGGCATCGAGCAGGTCCGTATTATGTTATGCGACTGGTTGGTGTGATTGGACCGGGTCCTGGGGGGCCCGGTATGTTTCGGGATGGTTTCGGACCAAGTTGGGCTGAATTGCTGCTGTTGATATCTGGTTCTGGTTTCGTTCTTCACGAACGCAAAGGAGTTCACGCATTCGCGAAGAACGTTTTGATTGGCTGCTGATTTGTGCTTCGCGTTCGCGATTGGGTCATCGCATTCGCGAAGGGGAACTGGCCCATGGGAGTTTAAACCTTCGCGTTCGCGATGGGTCACCTGGTTAAGCAACGCGTTCGCAAACTGCGTCTCGCGTTCGCGAAGGGTAATTTTTGAGCGGGAGCTGGTATTGCTTCGCGAACACGAGGGGCTTGCCGCGTTCGCGAAGAATGGTCGCCTGGACAGTGAGGTTTTTAAAAGACGGGATTTGGCCATTTTCCTCCATTTTTCATTTGGTTGGGCGATTTTTAGAGCTCTTGGAAGGAAGATTTTCGTCATCTATGTCAAGATAAGTGATTCCCACCTATTGCAAGATAAATACTTGGATTATATATGGATTTAGACTTGAAAATTTGTGGAAATTTGGGATTTTGAAGAAAAACCTAGAAATTGGTATTTTTGGATTTTAACTACGAAATTGGCCATGGAATTTGGAATAAATTATATATTTGAGTTCGTGGTGTTATGGGTAAAGTTTATCTTCGAATATTTTCGGAATCCGGGCACGTGGGCCCGAGGGTTGCTTTATCGATTTTTCGAGCGGAGTTGAAAATTGTTATAAATTGATTAATTAAGAGTATTAGAGTATATTTTGATTGGGTTGCATCTTATTTGACTAGTTTTGGATCGGCGGTCACTGGTTTGAGGTGTTAGGGCGGTGTTTGAGCCGGTTTTGGAACGTCGGAGTGAGGTAAGTTTCCTATCTAACTCTATAAGGGAGAAATTACCCCTAGGTGTTGTATATTGATGTGTACTACTTGTTGTGGGGGCTGCGTACGCGTGAGGTGACGAGAGCCCGTATTTAGCTACATTCATGTTATTGTCCGGGTAGGCTTAGGTTCACATCATGCTATAGCTGTATTATTTGAGCAGACTCTCGCCTATTAAATATCTTTATTTTACATTACAACTTGAGACTAGACTTGTTATTGTAGAGATTTCACGAGTTCATGATTAGTCACCGAATAATTTTACTCCTCTTACGGCATGTTTCCGTGATATATATACTTCATTGAAAGGTTTTTGTTAAAGGAATTAAAACTTAGACGTTTATTCGTGAGTGGGGTTAAGGACCCGTTAAAGCTTCTTATTCTAATGTGATCGGGTCGTTTGACTCAGCAGGATTATGTATTTCATTCTTATGGGATCGGGTCATTCACCTCGGCAGGATTTATGTACCACACTCTCATGGGAGCGGATCGTTCGCCTTGGCACTTTAATAGATGTATCTATGGTTCTGGCTGTTCGACCCTCGGTAGTGCACAGTTTAAATTTTTATGTTGGATCAGGCCATACGCCTCGACATTTTCTATATCATATCCTCATGGATTCGTGCATAATATTTGGCAAAAAGCCAGTGTATCTGTGAGTTTTTCCGATTTGAGTTATGACGATCTATCTGATGAGATCCACTATATATGTATATATATGCTCCGGTTAAGGAGGAAATTTCTAATGGAGAGCTTGAGTTCCTCGTAAAGAGAGGGGATTTATACCACGTGATTTATCACTTGTTTACCTCATTTATTTACTCTGCCTCATATTTATTTATCTCTTTATTGTACATGATGTTATTGGACCACTAGTGAGTGTCTATGTCGAACCCTTGTCACTACTCCTTTGGGGTTAGGCTAGATACTTACTGGGTACACATTGATCACGTACTCACGCTACACCTGCTGCACATTTTTGTGCAGGTACATATGTGACTAGTGGCCTTGTGAGAGCAGAGGCGTGTACGCATGCGGGGACTTACATGAGCTGCTTTCCATATTACGACCCGCAACCGGCAGAGTCTCCTTCAGAGTATTTATATTTCTCCTATCCAAATTTGTGTTCCGGACAGAGACTGTATTTTATTTTACATTCCTAGTTGATAATTATGCACTTGTGACACCGGATTTTGGGGTGATTATGAGTTGTTCTGTACTGAAATTTTTAAAAATATTATCATTTACTCTGTAAATTCCATCTTCTACTATTTGAAGGAAAACTATGACTTCAAAATATTAAAATGAGAACTAAATTAAGTATTTATTTTTGGCTTGCCTGACAGCGGTGTCCGGTGCCATCACGACCTCTAATGAATTTTGGGTCGTGACATTTATCATTCCCCCGCGGAAGATTTTGGGAGAATAGAGATTCATCATATGAGCTAAGGTTAGCGCCTCTCTAGTTTCCTGGCCCAAACGCCAAAGGCAAGCAACTGTCCTCCACACCGAAGGGCTTACTTGTGCCTAACACACTTGGTAGCGGAGGCAAAACTCTGCAATCACGGAGTCAGAATCTCCACTCAAAGAGAATCCACCCAAAGTAAAGGGATACGTGTAAACATATGTAAAACTCTTCTTGGGTAGGGTGACTCGCTCCGATAGATCAGGAGCAATAATTTTCAAGTCATGGAAGCGACAGTCTTCCTTCACAGCAGGAATGCTCGATGAACGTATGGAAGAAGGATACCTACTAACGGCCCATGTACGAGAGTTAGCATTAGGAAATTTCTCTACGAAGTCTTTTGTGGTATTAAGTCTTCTAGGGATGATAGAACCTACTGTTGGAGGAGCAAAGTCCTCGGCCTTGTTCTTGTTTTTTGAAAAACCGGTACGTTTTGAGGAACAAACCATTGTATGAAAGAAGGAGAAGGTTATTCGTTTGTAGAATATTCGAGAGAGGATAAAGAGCAAGATGAGAGTTAGATAAAGGAAGATTGAAAAATTATGAAGTATAAGGGAGGAAGTTGATATGTATAAGTAAAAGTTTTGGCGGCTAAATTCATGGCCATGATTACCTCGATAATCAGCAAACGTTATGCAGAATCATGGGACGACGCATGTTTGGGGCATTAAATGCTGAGAGACATGCGTCTAATCAACCGTCAGAAGCCTTCAGAGGGAATTATCGTAATTCTCTCCAAAAGAGTGTTTCTACCATCTTCCCGGTAACACAAAGTCATGTCACCAGAAAGCAGGGGGACTATCTGTATAGGGTAAAGTATGCTATGGAACGTGGCTGTCCGAGAAAGGAACTCGTGGAACCCAAGAAAGGGGGATGGCTAAAGACCAAAAGCAATTGTTTTGTTTGTCACCGGAAAAGAATAACGCTCATAAAGATGTGATAAATGCTCTTCTCCCAGTAGCATTTAATAGAGAATATTCCATGGCATTAAGAGTAGTTACCCGTTACAAATAATTTGGCATTTATGTTCACCGTTATATCTTCATCAATGCCCCTCATAATTGACATTAAAGAAGGGCACGACCCTAGGACCTTCTTCATAGCTATAAATAGTGAGCTCAGTTGTCATTGTAAAAGACACGAATTTTCTAGCAAATTTATGCTATACTCTATACAAAGCTCAATCCAATATTATCTTCTTATTTCTTGATTTTATTGTTGTTGTGCCCGGAAACCCTGTTCCCGGAATTGTTGCTTCTGTTGTTTCATCTATATCCTGAGGCTAAGTATTGTGTAATTCTTCGCATATTTATTTCATGATCAAATTAATTCACTTATCTAGAAACCATATATAAATTCAACTGTACCATTTTATGGATAAACAGTGGCATAATCAGGAATCTCCTCAAGGTTGTTCAAATTTTAAGAAAGTCCATAATTTTTTATTTTTTTTGAATGGGTGCACCGAATTGTTTTAAATCAAACTACCAAACATTTAGCTAGTCAACTAAAATACTTATAATAGAGCTATAATTTTATAAATCAAAACTAACATACAACAATACAACAAAAGAAATCTTTTTATGGTAACTAATTTAATTTTACTAATCACTAATGTAAATATTTACAAAGCCATAGCTAAGCCAACAAAGCCAGCTATCTAATAATGAAAGTAAGCACAAAAGAAATTTTACTAATGAAAGTAAGCAAAAAATCAAACAAAGAAGAAAGTCGAGAGGGTCCATAGTATGTAGAGAGCTTGACTTTTTAAATTGTAAAATTTATTTAATAAGCAACATTTAGGATTAGTTGTCTATATTTACACATATTTTAAGTTTTAATAGTTATTTATTAGGAATGTTTAGATTGAAAAAGAGTCACATAGACTGTCATGACCCAAAATCCACTATAAGTCGTGATGGCACCTAACATCGTCGTCAGGCAAGCCAACGGTGATTTACCAATTTGATTACTCATATTATTACTTTCAAAATCACAATTTTAATAAGAAAAGGAGATTTACACTTATAAGTCCACGGGAACGTACAACCTTTGTAGTTTATAAAAGAAATGAAAGGCAATAATAATATACGAAACCATAAGCATCAACTAGTATAACCCCAAGACACGGTGTCACAAGTGCATGAGCATTTCTAAGGAGTACAATAATAATACAATATATGTCCAGAATGTAAATGAGACAGGATAAAATAAATAGTACAATGGAGACTCGGTGGACTGCGATGCATATCCTGGAATGCAGCTCACATAAAGTCTCCTCAACAGGTGCACCCACGCGCCAAGATGATCACCAAATGAACCTGTCAGATCCTGCACATTCAGTGTAGAAGTGCAGCATGAGTACGTAAATCAATATGTACCCAGTAAATATCTAGCCTAACCCTGGAAAAGTAGTGACGAGAGGTCCACATCGACACTTACTAGAGGTCCAACAAAGCAATATAATGAAACAATAAGCAGATGTGAAGTACACAACCATAATGGGGTAAATCTGTAAGTTACCTAATCTTCCAAATATTTCTTTTAAAATACGAATTTCTCAATCTTGTATTCTACCTCATCAGCTCAGATGTATCAAGTATCATAAACAAACGGATAATACGTACTATGTAAAATGTCTGGCATCAGTGGGAGGATAATCTCGTGAATGTTCGGACTACCAGCGATATAACGCACGATTAATCTGAGGTCGCTCGACCCGATCCAGAATAATGTGTACAGTGCCGAGGGTCGAGCGGCATGAACCATAGATGCATCTATTATACTGTCGAGGCATTCGGCCCGCTCCACAAGAAAGGAAGGAAGTTATCGAATCACGAGACACGTACTTACAATACAGTACATGTGTGCAAGGTGAATATAATCTTTACCGTTTCTCAATAACTAGCCAACAAATCAAGGTGATAAAGCTCGGCCTAGTATACATACATTTATTTCTACATCAATTTCAATTATAAGTTCAATTAATTAAGCCAGAAAAATGAGTCCAAACAATTCAAATATTACATGATAAAGTCCGAAGTCTACCCGGACGTAAACATATTTTAGCCACGTACGGACTCTCATCACCTCGTGCGTACGTAGCACCCACAACTAGTTGCACTTAACAATAATTATCACCTAGGGGTAGTTTCCCCCTCACAAGGTTAGATAGGAGACTTACCTCGCTCCGAAGTGCCATAACTAGCTCTAACGCCTCTCTAACACTCACCTCTGAGTCAAACGTTCTGAAACTAGTCAAACAATGAGCAACTCAATCAAAATATACTCAAATGCTTATAATTAATCAATTTATAACAATTCACAACTTCTCTCTAAAAGTCAATAAAGTCGACCAACGGGATCACGGGCCCGGATTCCAAAATTTCTTAAAGATAAACTTTATCCATAATACCACTAACTCAAATATATAATTATTTTAATTTTCATGTCCAATTTCGTGGTCAAAATTCAAGAATACCAATTTCTAGGTTTTCTATCAACATCCAAAAATTTTACTCATTTCCATGTTCAAATCAACATATAAACCATGTATTTAACTCATAATGTGAAGAAATCACTTACCCCATAATAGATGATGAAAAATCGCACTCCAAAATTGCTCCAAGGTCGGCTCCCATGGAAGAAATGAAGTGGAATTGAGCCAAACCCCCGTTTTAAAACCTCACTGCACAGCCCGTCCTTCGCACTTGTGGCCAAACAGTCGCACCTGCGGACAAATCCATCGCAGGTGCGGTTCCCTCAAAGTCCAGGTAAATCCGCATATGCGGACAAAATTTTTGCTCTTGCGCAACCGCTACTGCGGTCCACCTCACACTCATGAGCTCCTGCACGTGCGGAGTTCGTCCGCTTCTGCGACCCCAGCTGCCCAGCTAGCATTCTGCTTCTGCGGAGCATTCATCGCATATGCGGGCTCGCAGATGCGGAAATATCCTTGGATCTGCGGCCATCCCAGCTCAGTCCAAATGTCGTTTCTGCGACCACAAGGCCACACCTGCGGGATCACACCTGCAGCCCTTTCCACGCAGGTGTGATTGAACCAGATCCCAGCTGCCTCAGCACTTCTCCCAAGCCCAAACTCTATCCGTTTTCGATCCGATCTGCACCCGGGGACCCTGGGACCCCGTCCAAACATACCAACACATCCCAAAACACGACATGGACTTAGTCAAAGCCTCAAACCACGTAAAACAACATCAAAATTACTAATCGACAATCAAAACCTTTCTTTAAACTTTCAAACTTCACTGAACGCGTCCGAATCACACTTAAACATTTCGGAATGACACCAAACTTTACGCATAAGTCATAAATCACAATACGAATCTATTCCAAGGCTCGGAATCTCAAACGGATATCGATAACACCAAAGCCTACTTCAAACAAAACTTAGGAAATCCTTAAACCGTCGAAATGCTAGCCTTCCATAATAAGCACTAAAATGCTCCCGGACCACCCTATATTTAACTCAAACATACACCCATGTCTGAAATCATCAAACGAACCTACTGTAACCTTCAATTCCTGATTTCGAGGTCATTTACTCAAAATTCAAATATTATTCAATTCTTCCAACTTAAAGCTTTCGAAATTAGAATTTTCCATCCGAACTAACTCTGAACTTCACGAAATTCAATTCCGACCACACGTACAAGTCATAATACCTGAACTGAATCTACTCAAGGCCTCAAACCGTCGAATGACATGCTAGATCTCAAAACGACAAGTCAGGTCGTTACATTTTCCCCCACTTAAACATATGTTCGTCCTCGAACGTGCTAAGAACTATTCCGGAGTTGTCCAAAATAATTGTTTAACACCTCGTGTACCTGCCCGTGCCACCACAACCCAGTTGAACATATTAGCTCGAGTCAGACAGAAGATGCTCCCTTTTATTTAGTCAATAATCCTTAGAACCAAATTCCAACCTCTGAATTTCTCTACAAGACCTGATTCTAACATACGAACACTGTATCAATAACCACACACTGTACCAAAAAATTATCATGCACCTAGGCTGAAATCACACCATGCACTACATAATTCGGTTGCCCATAATAACATCCTCCGACCATAATAGCTGGAATTTCACAAATCGGATGCCTGCAATACGCCTCATGAAGCATATAAGCCAAGTTCCAACTCTCAAAATACTGCCACGACGGCAGAGATGTGTAGAAACTAATAACCACATGCTGAATCAACAAATCATGGAGTCTCTCCTCCTGACAAGGACCATTACCGCATTCTGAACTATTTAACGATATTTTCTCTTTAATATACCCTACATAACTCCGATCGCACTGATCATAGGTCTAATAACCTTGTCTCACCCAGTACAAGCTGCTCAGGCAATAAGCCATCTCAAACATTGCCAAAAATCTCATATGACACCCACAATGCACTAATAATCTACAAACTCGAATGTGATACATAAGTAAAAATGAACTCTGAAAAGACCTACCCAGCCCGCATAATGAATAAAATAGTTGAATAGATGTTGTGAACCTACCTCAGGAATGAAAAACAAGGCACACAAAATAAGTGTAAGGAACTATGCTCAACATCTCGATGTTGCGGCGTGCAACCCAATCCAACATGACATTGTTGCGGTGTGCAACCCGATCCAAACATGACATTATTGCGGCATGAAACCCGATCCACACAACATGCCCATGGCGGCGTCCCACCCGATCCAAACAATATACCCATGGTGGCGTGCCACCCGATCCGCACATAACAATTAATAAGAAAACACACATCAAGATGTAACGCTTATACTTACGAAATGCTCGAATATCGACCACAAGCACGCCAAGTGCACAATACAAATCCTGGGGAGACGGATAGCATCATACGCTACGAAACCCAAGCAGAACTATGGTACGATATATGACCTACATCTCGAGAGCCATCATGCTCATATAACACCACAAACTACACGGGACCTCAACACATGTGCGAATAATCAATCCATCTCACAACCCACATGGCACAATAGAGATTACATTGAATAGATGACGACGGGAATAACATCCAATGCCTGACGACTCCTCCGTAAGTAATGCTATGACGAATGAACACACCCGACCTGACGTAGAGTACACATTCATATTAGACCCACCAACGGACCTCAAACTGATTTTGATCACACCATACTAGCCCAATAACCTTCCAAGGATCCACAATGACCCTATTTATGACACCCACGAGCAGCCGTCCACTCCGGACCAACTCCCATAGTTCACAATCAAAGGAATGGAGTGCCTTTCAGGCATAAACTCTCGCATTAACGATATTACCAAAAATCCCCATACTTGGTTTCAATCTTTAACAATCAAGTGACTAACATGACACACTTATACAAATCTCACTGTGGGGTACACTCCCATGACCTTCCGCCCAGGTAGCAAAGTCCGCACATCCATACCACCAACCGTTCTAATTCTGTAAAGCAAATCAAGAATTCACAAATCAATACACAAAGCCTCTTACACAAAATGTCGTTCTCAGGTGACACTAAAGAAAATGCCAGCTTACTCTGAACATCTGAATTCTCCCCTGCCCATCCGAGCTTATGACATTCTTGTCAATATCGAACCGTAACCTTGATCCTCAACTTTCAAATTCCCATGCCACTCACTACACCAATCATGCCGCTATGCGAGAATACAAAAATTAATCATAACCCCTGAATTACCAGTAGAACAAACACGTCATTGGCTAGAAACCTTTCACTCTGCTCATTTCAGAATAGCCAATGCAACACGCAACTAAATTCCCAAACCGCAAAAAAAACAAACCTCAAGTCGCGATCTAAACCACCATGACTCCTTTGTAATCCATTTACACCGCAAGGCCATTTGAATCAAATACCTCCCAAATCAATATAGTTGTGGTGGCTGTCAAGCCCGCGCGTACAACCACAAACAACATGTATAACTTCACACACTAAAGGAACTGATCATTGCCACAATCATACTGATTCAACCATTACTAACGGACCCAGCTTCTTCCAATTTACTCTCGACTTGCCTTATAAATAATAATAGATCCATTCAAAAATGTAACGAACCAAATCCGCACTCATCCCGAGTGACACCTATCACGAGACCACATCGTCTCAATACTCATGAGCCACCCCATACTCTCTTTAGGCGCACAATATCATCTCCAACTAGTACCCCCATTCTGCAAGACCTTCCGTGAATCCGAAGCTATTTCTTCCTTTCCTCCAATATTGTACCGCATACTGATCTCGTCCAATTTCACACCTCAATTTAAGGTTATGAAACGGTCGAATGCAATGATAGTACCCAATAAGAGTTGGGGTCGATTTCCAAAGGGAGATATATATGGGAGTTAGGAGTATATATTGTAGTATGTGAATTTGACTATCTCTATTTACATTTCCATAAATTAGAGTTGTTTTTAAGTCTAATTTAAAATTAAGAGTGCAAGTTGAGAAATAAAACTAAGAAATTATTTTTGTTGTTTTTCAAGTTTTGTAAAAAAACCTAGGGCTATGACCATCGCCTAGGTGTTTGACTAATGGGATATAAACCTTAATACTTGTTTTGTTGATCGGGGTGTATTATAGCTATCAACTCTTAATTACCCACTCAATACATCTCGGTCAGAGAGTGATTTTTCCCAATTTGGTTTTCTCAAGTCAAAATGGGTATTGCACAAAACGGTTGATAAAAGCTCAAGTCGGGTTATTGCTATCTCTAAGTTGAACCCTTTAATTGGGATTATCAATCTCTCGATTGACCCAATTTCTTGTTAGCCAAGTTTTCCTAGACTAAGTCTCTCTTTCTCAAGTAGAGACCAAGTCAAATAGGCATGAACTAATATTTGCAACCATTAATTCCACAAATTAAATCATGAACAAGGCTAAATAATAAACACCTAACCATAAACAAGCATTAAATTAAACTCCCATAAGTTTACACACTACGGTTGGGTCACAACCCTAGAAAGCATCTAGCTACTCATGCTTGAAATTAAAGAAAAAGAAGAAGAAATGATAATTAAACTCATATTGCAAGATTAAAATGATAAACTCTATGTTAAAATCGCTCAAAATATGAAAAACCACTAAAAGAAGTAAAGAGAAACGGCTAATGTAGTTGTTGATGTCAAAATAAAATTGATCTAAAATTGTGAAACTCGTCTATTTATACAAGGCTAGAAATTTCGGAAAAGAATGCCCTTCGGGAGGTTCTGCAGCCACACAATTCCATGTTCGGTCCGTAGATTTCTTCAACTTATAGGAACTGGAGATCTGCGACCGCATAATTTTGATCTGCGGTAGTGAGGCCTTCTTTCTGCGGTCCGCAGAATTGTAATTGAGGTCACATCTTGCTCTTTTGTGGTCCGCACAATTACATCTGCGACAGTGTAGCACTTCTTCTGCAGTCGTACCATTCCTATGCGGACCGCACTTCTGGGAGACTTGGAATGCACATTCTCTGAACTTTTGTTCCTAGTCATCTTCTGCTACTGCACAATTCATGTGCGGACCGCACTTTGTACAAAGATCTGATGCCCTTTTCTTTATCATATGCGGCCGCAAAAGATATTCTGTGGTCTGCACTTCTAAGCTTTTGTGTCGTTTATGGCCTTGAGTTTAGATTACTCCTTTTGAGTTGGATTTCATCTAGGGAGTCCATCTTCCAATATTCCTACAATTTAGCACATTTTATAAATTTTTGGGAACACAATTAAATGTTTTGTACTAAAACAAAAGCTAAAAGGCGCTAATAAGTAGTCAAAATCCCCACTTATTAACTCCCCCAAACTTAATTTTTTGCTTGTCCTCAAGCAAATAAATTATTCCCACCTCCACAAGTTAAGGGCCATTCCAGCTAATCGAAGGTGAGTCATTCACATATCAATTGGGACCAACAATTACCCACACCACTTATGAATTATCAACAAGGCAACAAGTTAAACTTTTATGCACAAATAGGTCTAATGTGACACTTGAACATCAAGAGTTGACTTTACTCATCAAGGAAACTCGCTCTTTCAGATAGGTCATTGTGGATCCCAAACTCCTCCACCTCTACTCTCTGTTTGCCTATCTCGCTTTAGAATTTTAGCACTCAATCCAAAGAGTTTCGAAAGGTTCACTCATCTCTCGCAAAAGAATGTCGCAAGTACGGCTTTAAGTACCATAGGCTTGCCCCTCATGTAGATCACAACTAATGTAAGCTCACTCGGCTTGAAATCACGTAGAGCTTTTTCGGAATGGAATGAAGGCTTTTGGACTAAGGTTGGATATTTTATGATAGAGCGGGTTCATCTTTCCTTAAGCATACCATTTTCTATTCTCGGCTCATGCTTTGCCAATTTTTTTAGGCATTTTTCTTTTCCTTGGGGAAATCTAGAGAGACTTAACATCACTCTTTCTTGATTATGACATTCATTTTCTCCCCCTTTGATTTCTCCATGATTTGCAATATTACTTTTCTTTGAATCCCTTCAACTTTTCCACTTATTCACTTTCTTTTTGCATTTTTCGTTTTGCTCTTTCATTTTCATCATTTCTTTTCTCTTTTTGTGCCTTGATACCTTTTCCAACTTCCTCGTCTCTCCCCCAAACTTATATTTTTTTAAGCCAATTGTTTCATAATAGTGTTAAGGAAAGCTCGAGTGCCTAGAGAGGGTCACAACAAAATGGGTAAAGGCTTGTGACATGGTTATCAAATGAGAAAGGTTTGAAGCTCAAATGGGTTGACTAGGGATAACAACATTGGTGGGCAATGGAAAATTTCAAATGAGTCAAGGAAAGCCTAGAATCACTTCTCAACCAAGCAAAACTTAAGATTTTGCCTTGAACCACATTCGGGGCAAGTTCTAGACCATTCGCACGGGTACTTGGACTTGCAACAAAAACATCTCACGCAGCTGGATTGTTAAAAATGATAGAGTCGAGGGCCCACAACGACCATATTCAAGATTAAAAATCACTATGGTTTGACTAAACCACTCGATGATTGCCTAAGTCAACACAAGAGTCATAAGGTCACTAACTAGAGCTATTTCTTTCTAAAACCTTATTTTTAACCATAACCACGTAGTTAAGTGTGTTGGTACCAAGTGAAGCATTTTTGAATCTTCGAGCATGACTTAATTAGGTCTTTTTATTCATTACTACTACTATTATTACCTAATCACCAAAACGGACTCAATCCCTTAAGAAGTTTGTCACGCCATCTATCGTTGGGAAGAGTCACCCGGTTCACACAAAAACTACCTTTGGAAAGAACCGTGGTATTAAGAAAACCAAAGGTTTATTATCTACTAAAACATGAAAAGAAGTTATTAAATCAAAAAGACGCTACTAATTCAAAAAGAAGCTACTTAGTTAAACACTAACTAATAAGAACTACAAAACAAAAACTATTAAAAGCGTAACAAATATACATAATAAGGGAGTAGAGAGAATATATACATAATGAGACAGAAGAAGAAAATAGTATAAGTTAATTACAGGTCAAATTCTCAAAATCGTCAAAATATATCAAATAAACTCCACACCCCCCCCCCCAATAAAAATAAGCATTGTCCCCATTGCTTAACAAAATAAGAGTAAAGGAAGGGTCAGAGTAAAGAAAACTCCATATGGCTCTGTGGCCATCTCTGTGTCCCCAGCAGTGGCACCGACACCGGCCTCATCCAATTGGATCTCATCATCCTCAACTCTGGGAGTGGCTGGGTTGGTGAACATCTGATGTACTACCTCGGCAGTATTAGCAGAAATGTCTCGCTCCTCAGACTGGCCAGCTGATGTTGTAGGTGCTGTAGGATCTGGGATTGGGTGGTGCGGTTCAACCAGCATATCAAATGGAATGTCTCTGGCTGCTGCAAGCTTGGTAACCTGTCTCCGGAGCTTGTCCACTGACTTCTTGGAAGCCTGGGACTTCCGCATCTTCTTCACTTCCTTTCCCAGCTCTTCTATTACTGACATGTGTTGCACCAGAGTGGCCATAATTGTGTTCTGATTCTCCAAGAGCTTCTTCAAGGTTTCTTCAACTATATGGGGAATCTGGGGTGCCAGAATGGATGACTATGCTGCAACATGACTGGATATGTCAGACAACTTTGTAGTAGTTGTCTATATCTAGTTGTTGAGGCTGCTAGTGCCTGGGAGACTCGCAACGTAGTCAGTAGAGCAGTGGTCATCGGTACCAGCTTCAAAGCCGAGGTGGAAGGCACTGAGGCTGACGGTGGGGGCATGGCTGTTGCACTAGCTGAAGGTTGTGCTGAAGTGTAGGGCATGTCGGTTGTCTTTGCAGCTACCACCGATGGCTTATCAGACTAGCCTATGGTGGTAGTCAGTTGACCCTTTTTCTTAGGGTTGTGTGCATCCATCAGAGAATACCATGAGAAGGGCTTCTTATCCTGAACCTTCGTATCAAAAGCTCTCGGCTCCACCTGTGCATCCGTAAAATACTCCGTAATGATGTTGGGATATGGGTAGGAGGTATCAGCTTGCCTGGTGACCACAGACAAGTTGGCCAGCATCACGGCACCCACACCGATCGGTACCCGGCCATAATGGAGGCGACTAGAACTGCCCGCGGGATAGGAAGGTTTGTTTCATTCTGGAACGGGTCTAGTCTACTGCAGGCAAAGGTCTGTCATCCCTTCGCCTCGAAGTTCAGGGTGTTCCGCTGAATAGGAATCCCTGCTGTGATCCATGCTAGTGGTGGCCCCGGAGCTGCCAGAATCTCAGCTAGCCATGGGCGAGCTGCATCTCCCATTGCCATCTTCTCCAAGTACTGTGTAGGCTCAACATCATTAAACCCCAAGTAGGTGTTCAATGTGTGTTGGTCAAACCGCACCTTCAGATTCCTCACTTTGGTACCTTTCTTTATGTGCACCACATTGGCGTAGAACACCCGGACAAGATACTCATTTGCGTCCATTACACTCTAGGTGAACCACATCCACCCCTTCAGCTCTCGGAACTGCCTCAAAACTGCTAGATTGTATTTTTCAAGGTCTTTCAGTTGTAACTGTCGCTCAAGAGTGAGTGATCTCACTGGCCACCACTCACAGAAACTAGTGAAGGCAGCCAGACTGATGAACAGGTCCTCCCAGACCTCTTTCTTCTTCGACCGCTCAAGGCCAGCAACTGTAGTGTCTCCCCCTCGGCCATCATCTAGAATGCCATCCACTATAGTCACTGGTGCCTCGGGGACAGGTGTAGAGGAGGGCTCGGAAGCGTACTGGCACTCTCCGAACCCTTAGAGGTGCTATGTGATGTGGAAGGTTCGTCCTAGAGTTGATACCTTCCCGATGGCATTGATTGTACAGCCTGTTGTTCTTGAACTGAGTTGCCCTCTGATGCTTCCCTAGATGGGGCATAAGAACTGGATTCGTAGGGCTCTGTATTTCTTCCTCGGCCGGTTGTATCCTTCTTTTGTGATTATCTTTTGGAGGGCGACGGTAAAGTACTTTTGCCTCGGCCCCTGGAAGGTTCACCCCTCCCTTTTGAAGTATCACCTCTGCCTCGTGATCTAACCATTATCTGTACCAAGCAAAAGCAAGTGTCAGTTGTAATTCAAGTACAAACATGCAAGAACACAGCAATGAAACAATAAACAACCTAGTGTAAAACATGCTTGCAGGATAGGGGTGTGCGGTCCGCAGAATAATCAGTGCCATTGCGGACCGCACAAATTTCATTGCGGCCGCAGAGCTGAAAGTGCGATCTGCATAATTGTCAGTCCGGCCGCACAATTGGAGTATGGTCCGCACATTTTCTATCACGGTTGCACATCAGATACCACTAAAATGCTACCTCTCTTATGGCAGAGAGTGGGCTGTTGTGCGACCGCAATCACTTTTCTGCGGCCGCGATGGGATTTCTACGGTCTGCACAATTTTCATCGCTGCCACAAAATCAGTCTTGAGTAATGTATCCTAATATCAACATCTGCGAACCGCACAATTTCTTGTGTGGCTGCAGATTTCAAAACATTTACGAGGAGAGTTCTAGGGTTAATAATTCTTTTTCACAAATTTGACATGGTGTTAACATTTAAGCATGAAAATCAATTCACCCATTCGCCTTAGAGCAATTACCAGTTGACCCACTATTGTTTATACCCTACATGGTTGTAAAATTGAATTCTACTGACAAATGGCCTAAAACTAACTATCAAATTGTAAATTAAACTAAAAATTGAAAAATTCTACAAGTAATTGAGGCATACCAGATATGAGTGATCCCAGATTTTGATTGTGTGTGGTAGATGATTTAACAGACGATTTCAATATTTTAGATTTGTGAGTGCTCAGAAAGGGAAAAAAATGAACAGTATCCCTAAGTCTACTATTTATACTGTACGGTCTGACTAAGGGACAAAGGGATGAATGCGGCTGCAGAATTCCTACTGTGGTCCGCACAATGTACATGCGGTCCGCACTTCTTTCCATACTTAGCCAATTTTCTGGACACAGTTCCTGTAAAGTACATTCATCCCTGCAGCACACTTCAAATCTAGTTAGCACAAAAATAATGCCTGTCTACAAAAGAAGAAAAGAAAAGAAAAAGAAACATGGGTTGCCTCCCAAGAAGCGCCTGATTTAACATCGTGGCACAACGCAGATTACCATCATTTGAAATGAATAACTTCCACCACGTGACCATCATCAACCTTCCCAAATAATGCTTCACCCGGTGACCATTGACTCGGAATACCTCATCATTCGTGTTCTTCAAGTCCAAAGCACCAAAAGTGTCACACCCACAATTTCAAAGGGACCACTCCACTTAGTTTTTAGCTTTCCGGGAAACATCTTCAACCGTGAGTGGAACAACAAAACAAGATTGCCCACCTTGAACTTCTTGTTCCGAATGTATTTATCATGAAGGTACTTCATCTTCTCTTTGTACAAGGATGAACTTGCATATGCATGATACAGGAACTCATCCAATTCATTCAAATGTGCAACCCGCAAGTTAGCGGTTGCATCCCAATCAAGTTTCAACTTCTTTAAAGCCCACATGGCTTTGTGCTCAAGTTCTACCGGAAGATGACAAGCTTTGCCAAACACCAATCGGTAAGGAGACATCCCGATAGGAGTTTTGAAAGCAGTCTGATAAGCCCATAGTGCATCATCAAGCTTCTTTGACCAATCCGTCCTGTTAGCATTCACTGTTTTGGATAAGATACTCTTTATCTCCCGATTGGAAACTTCCACTTGACTGCTAGCTTGTGGATGATAGGGAGTTATAACTTTATGAGTGACACCATACTTACCAAGTAAAGTGTCAAAAGCCTTGTTGCAAAAATGCGACCCCCCATCGCTTATGATAGCCCACGGAGTACCAAATCTTGTGAAAATATTCTTCTTCAAGAACGCCACCACACTTCTCTCTTCATTGTTGGTAGAGCAATGGCCTCAACCTATTTAGACATATAATCAACCGCGACCAAGATGTAGGTGTTTCCACAAGAACTCACAAAACGACCCATGAAGTCAATACCCCACACATCAAAGATATCAATCTCCAAAATGGTAGTGAGGGGCATTTCATTCTTCTTCGAGATCCCACCGGCCCGTTGACATTCATCACATCTTTTCACCACATCACTTGCATCTTTGTAAAGAGTGGGCCAATAGAAACCGCAACTTAGCACTTTGGCCGCTGTTCTTGCTCCGCCATGGTGACCACCATAAGGCGAAGAATGGCAAGGCTCAAGAATATCACTTTGCTCTTCTTCTGGTACATATCTTCTAATTACCCCATCCGCACAAATCCGGAAAGGATATGGCTCGTCCCAATAATAATCTTAACAATCCCGTTTGAGCTTCTTCCTTTGATTTGAAGAGAAATCATCTGGGATGATTCCACACACAAGGAAGTAAGCTAGATCTGCGAACTATGGCACCTCCTTCATTGAAATAGCCAAGAGTTGCTCGTTGAGGAAGGAGTCATTGATTTCAAGGCCATCATGCGGCCTCCCCTCCTCCTCCAAATGATAAAAGTGGACGGCCGCTTGAGTTTTACTCCCTTTTCGATCTTGGATGTTAATATCAAACTCTTGCAACAATATCACCCATCACATCAACTGAGCTTTTGAATCTTTCTTTCTCATAAGATAGTGAAGTGTCGCATGATCCGTATGAACAATGACCTTTGCACCCATCAAGTATGGGCAGAACTTCTCAATTGCAAACACAATGGTAATGAGCTATTTCTCTGTAATGGTATAATTGACTTGGGCATCATTCATGGTCTTACTATCATAGTAGACCGGATGAAAAACTTTGTTGATGTGTTTCCCCAAAATTGCTCCAACCGCCACATCACTAGCATCGAACATGAGCTCAAAAGGAATACTCCAATTAGGAGTGATGATAATGGGAGTGGTTGTCAACTTGAACTTTAGAAATTCAAAGGCTCTCATGCAATCATCATTGAAGCGAAACTTAGTATCTTTCTCTAAGAGCTTGCACAATGGGTTCACCACTTTAGAAAAATCCTTTATGAAGCGCCGGTAGAACCCCGCCTGACCAAATAAACTTCGCACGCCTTTCACCGAAAATGGGGGTGGAAGTTTAGAAATCACATCTATCTTCGCCTTGTCGACCTCTATGCCATTCTTTGAAATCTTGTGGCCAAGTACAATGCCTTCCTCGACCATGAAATATCATTTCTCCTAATTCAACACCAAGTTCGTTTCTTCACACCTTGCCAATACTCTATCAAAATTTGCCAAACAATCATCAAAGGAATCCCCGACTACTGAGAAGTCATCCATGAAGACTTCAAGGTAGTCTTCTACCATATCCGTAAGATCGCCATCATATACCTTTGAAAAGTCTCCGGTGCATTGCATAAGCCAAATGGCATCCGCTTGAAAACAAAAGTTCCATAGCGACATGTGAAAGTTGTTTTCTCTTGATCTCCCGGGGCAATAAGGATTTGGTTGTAGCCCGAATATCCATCTAGAAAGCAATAGAAAGCACGACCGGCCAACCTATCAAGCATTTGGTCAAGGAAGGGAAGTGAAAGATGGTCTTTCCTCGTGACTTTGTTTAGTTTGCGATAGTCCATACACACTCTCAACCCTGTCACCGTTCTTGTGGGAATCAACTCGTTCTTGTCATTGGTGACCACTGTTATGCCCCCTATTTTGGGACACATTGCACTGGAGAAGTCCACGAACTTTTGAAAATAGGGTAGACAACCCCGGCATCTAACCACCTAATGATCTCCTTTTTGACCACGTCTTGCATGGCTTCATTGAGTCTCCTTTGATGTTCAATGGATGGTTTGGCATCTTTTTCCAAGTTAATATTGTGCATTCAAAATGCAGGGCTTATCCCCCGAATATCTGCCAAAGTCCACCCAATAGCTTTCTTCCTCTTGTGGAGCACCGCCAATGTAGAGTCAACCTGCACGTTAGTTAAACAAGAGGAAAGAATAACCGGTAAAGTAGAACAAGGGCCAAGAAAATCATACCTAAGATGTGGAGGCAATGGCTTCAACTCCAAGGTAGGAGGCTCTTCAATAGAAGGCTTTGTAGGAAGAGTTTTCCTATTTTCAAGATCCAAGGGAAGTTTTCGGGGTGCATAGTTGTACGACCCCATTCCTTGCAAACAATTCACACATTCCATGAAGCCATCCATTTCGTCATCATCAAAGTTGAGCAAGACGGCCTCCAACATATCACCCACATTAATCGTGGCACTTGTATCATCAATAATCACATCGGTCACCAAGTCCACGAAAGAACACACTTCATTACTATTCGATTGCCGCATAGATTTGCACACGTGGAACACCACCTTTTCATCACCCACCCGGAAAGTGAGTTCTCCGGCTTACACTTTAACAAGAGCCTTCCCCGTAGCAAGGAAAGGTCTTTCAAGAATAATCGGCACCTTATAGTCCACTTCACTTTCAAGAATAACAAAATTTACCGGGAGAATGAACTTATCAACATGAGCCAATACATCTTCAATCACTCCCAACGGTCTCTTCATTGTACGATCGGCCATTTGTAATCTCATAGATGTGGGTCTTGGTTGCCCAATTCCCAAGGTCTTGAAACCCGAATAGGGCATCAAATTGATACTTTCCCAAATATCATAAAGAGCTTTAGTAAACTCCGCACTTGCAATGGTACAAGGGATTGTGAAAGCACCGGGATCTTCCAATTTAGGATTCATCGAATGCACAGTCGCACTCACTTGATGAGTGACCTTGATAGTTTAAAAATTCATCGACCGCTTCTTTGTCACCAAGTCCTTCATAAACTTTGTGTAACTGGGCATTTGCTCCAAGGCTTCAACTAATGGCACATTTATCGAGAGACTCTTTATCATGTCAATGAACTTTTTGAATTGATTCTCACCATTTTTTCTTGGCGAGCCTTTGAGGATATAGAGGAGGTGGCTTAGGCAATGGTGCCTTATCCTTTTGCACCACCGGTTTCGGTATGTCAATAACATGATCCCTATATGGGTTCACTTCCTCTTGAGTCTCTTCCACAGTGTCATTAATATCAATCTGCACTTCATCATTTGCTTACACCACATTGTTCGGGATCTCCTCTTCTTCTACCACTTGCTCATCATCCACAAGTTGCCTCTGACTTGAGGTGGGTGTATTCCCACCTCTTCCACTTATTATAGTAACGGCCACGGCATGCCCCATATTGTTCCCACCCTTTGGGTTCACCACCGTGTCACTTGGTAGTTCCCCCTTTAGGACGAGAATTTAAAGCTTGAGAGATTTGCCCCATTTGCACTTCTAAGTTGCGGATCGATGTGTTGTGTGAAGCAAGTTGGGCATCGGAATCGGCATTCTTCTCCATCATTTGCTTGAACATGTTCTCAATATGGCCCATTTCATTGTTGGAAGAGCTAGGACCATGGGAAGGGTAAGGAGAGGGTTGCTCGGTTGTTGATACATCAGGGTCTTTGAAAACCCGACCCACGATTTCCTTGATTGTTATTCCACCCACCTTGATTGTTTCCTCCGCAATTGCCTTGGTTATTATTGTTATGCCAATTCCCTTGATTATTGTTTCCACTCTAATTGCCTTGACTGTTGTTGTTATTCCAATTGCCTTAATTATTTTGAGGTCTCCATTGTTGCTGGCTAGGGCCTTGGTAGTTGTTTCTTTGCCCTTGAAAGTTGTTCATATATTGGACCTCCTCTTCTTGGTCATTATAAGATTCATATTGATCAAATCCACTATCATCTTGCACAAAATTATCCACACTTTGTTGCACTTGTGGACTTCTTGTTCTTCACTTTTTCACCATCATACCTACTCCCTCCATTGCATTGACTTGCCTCGCATTTTGCACTTGTTGAAGTTGAGCCTTTGCCAATTGGTTCATGGTGGTAGTCAACTCGGCTATGTCTTGTCCATGATCATGCAACTCTTTGTGAAGGAGAATCACATTGGGGTCACCTTGTGGAATATTAGCCCGAGATTGCCACGCCGAAGAAGTATTCGCTATCTCATCCAAGATATCACACGCCTCCACATAAGGCATAGTCATGAAGTTCCCACCGGCAAGTTGATTCACTATACATTGGTTGGTTATATTGATCCCCCAATAAAAAGTCTGTTGAATCATGTTTTCCGTCATATCATTATTGGGGCACTCTTTCACCATTGTTATATACCTCTCCCATATCTCGTGTAGTGGTTCAGTGGGCTCTTGCTTGAATGCTAGAATTTTATCCCAAAGAATAGCCATGTGCCCGGGAGAGAAGTACTTAGAAATAAATTTCTCCGCTAATTCATCCCAAGTATGAATAGAATGATTTGGAAAATGTTCCAACCAATCTAAAGCTTTCCCCCATAGAGAGAAGGGAAAAAATCCTTAGCCTCAAATCATCCTCGAAGACATTTGTTTGTTTACTCCCCCAACACGTATCTACGAACCCCTTCAAGTGTTTGTATGCATTTTGACCCAGTGCACCAGGGAAGAACCCTCGTTGCTCGAGCAAAGTGAGCATCACATTGGTTATTTAAAAGTTACCCATCCTAATACGGGGAGGGACTATAGCACTTGCATACCCTTCATTCGGCAACACCCAGTGTGGAGCCGCTCGTGGTGGAGGTTGGGGAGGAGCGGGTACATTGTCATGAGGCGCTCGGCCTCGTCTATTGGCTTGAGGTTCAATAGGGACCTCATCCATTTGATCATCCTTAACGTCCACATCCCCCAAAGGTAAGTTTTCGAGCTCATTGTTTGCCATGATTGCACCTACAATTTCTCGACACGTTAGTAACAAGGAAGGAAAAGAAGATATTCCCAAAAACACACCTAAATATATAACTAACACCATTTTTAGCTGCCCGGCAATGGCGCTAAAAATTGATCTCGTCCAATTTCACACCTCAATTCAAGGTTATGAAACGGTCGAATACAATGATAGTACCCAACAAGAGTCGGTGTCGATTTTCACAGGGAGCTATATATGGGATTTAGGAGTATATATTGTAGTATGTGAATTTGACTATCTCAATTTACACTTTCACAAATTGGAGTTGGTTTTAAGTCTAATTTAAAACTAAGAGTGCAAGTTGAGAAATAAAACTAAGAAATTATTTTTATTGTTTTTCAAGTTTTGTAAAAAACCTAGGGTTATGACCATCGCCTAGGTGTTTGCCTAATGGGATATAAACCTTAGTGCTTTTTTTATTGATCGGGGTATATTATAGCTATCAACACTCAATTACCCACTCAATACCTCTCGGTCAGAGAGTGATTTTGCCCAATTTGATTTTCTCAAGTCCAAATGGGTATTGCACAAAACGGTTGATAAAATCTCAAGTCTGGTTATTACTATCTCTAGGTTGAACCCTTTAATTGAGATAATCAATTTTTTGATTGACCCAATTTCTTGTTAGCCAAGTTTTTCTAGACTAAGTATCTCTTTCTCAAGTAGAGACCAAGTCAAATAGGCATGAACTAATGTTTGCAACAATTAATTTCACAGATTAAAGCATGAACAAGGCTAAATAATAAACACCCAACCATAAAGCAGCATTAAATTAAACACCCATAAGGTTTACACACTATGGTTGGGTCACAACCCAAGTGAAAACCTCATGCTTGAAGTTGAAGAAAAAAAAGAAGAAATGATAATTAAACTCATATTGCAAGATTAAGATGATAAAATCTATGTTAAAATAGCTCAAAATATGAAAACTTACTAAAAGAAGTAAAGAGAAACAGCTACTGTAGCTGTTGATGTCAAAACAAATTGACCTAAAATTGTGAAACTCGTCTATTTATACAAGGCTGGAAATTTCGGACAAAAATACCCTTTGGGAGGTTCTGTGGCCGCACAATTCCATGTGCGGTCCGTAGATTTCTTCAACTTGTAGGAGCTGGAGATGTGCGGCCACATAATTCTGATATGCGGCCGCAAGGCCTTCTTTCTGCGGTCCGCAGAATTGTAACTGAGGTCGCATCTTGCTCTTCTACGGTCTGCACAATTACATTTGTGGTCGCATAGCACTTCTTATGCGATCACACAATTCCTGTGCGGACCGCACTTCTGGGAGACTTGGAATGCACATTCTCTGAACTTTTGTTCCTAGCCATCTTCTGTGGCCGCACAATTCATGTGCAGGCCTCACTTTGCACAAAGATTCGCTGCCCTTTTCTTGATCATCTGCGGCCGCAGATGATATTTTGCGGTCTGCACTTCTGAACTTTTGTGTATTTTATGGCCTTGAGTTTAGATTACTCCTTTTTGAGTTGGATTTTATCTCGGGAGTCCATCTTCCAATATTCCTGCAATTTAACACATTTTATTAGTTTTCGGGAACACAATTAAATACTTTTGGACTAAAATAAAAGCTAAAAGGTGCTAATAAGTAGTCAAAATCTCCACTTATCACATACTCGATGATAACATAGAATATTCCAAGTTTTGTTCGTAATCCACTGCGAAAACATGATCCTTAACCACACAACGGACCCAAAATCCTTAGGCACTGCCCTTTAATTCTTGAACCCACTAGGACCGTGGTTGAGAGTCACCAACTCTGACATGGTCCCGAATATAACCAAACTCCCACACTCTGCTAGCACATGAACACCCTCTAAAAGAAGCAGTCGGCTGAATTATTTTCCTTGTACGTCACATCCACAAGAAGCTAAACTCTGAGGCTTCCCAAAAACCTGAACATGAATCGATAAAGCCAAATATAGCACATGTCCATCAAGTTCTTTTCCCGAATTACCCCTAATATTTTTATTTTCTTAGTCATAATAACCCCACTAATGCACCGATAACCAGAAATCGCACCAGCAGACAACCACGCGATCCAATCGTAGACGGTGGGGCTCCCCCACTTAGATTTAAGCTACAATTATATAAACCTAAAACCCACAAAGATTCTCTTTCTCAATTACCATGATCTCGCACCGTCAACCCGCCAAATGTCTTGTAGTTTCTTATTAAAATTTTCATGAACATTGTGAATTATCAGCCATAATCGTATACTTGACTTTCCGCTTTGTAGTAAGTAGAACTCTTCATAGAAACTTCATCAAAATTACACAACCGCTGACTTGTCCTCAAGAGATATCCCACCTGTGAAATTCCATACCGACATCTCCCAACGACGTTGCACTGGGTACAACTACCACGAAATCAGTAAACCCTCCTGAGCTCGTGCTCATCCACCAGTTGAACAAGTCCGTTCATTCCCCATTGACATCAACTGAAAGTCCTACAATACATTCCAAACTCGAAGTCATGTTGTATCCCAATGATAATCAAGTTTTCACACCCCTATTCATTTCAAGCAAACTCCTTTCTACCATATTCAATGTTCCTCAGTATAGTAACCACCATCCCAATAAAATCTGTATACCTAGTCACTTTTTGTACCATGATTCCCAAACGACTCTAAACTTTCTCAAGGCACGCGGCTATCCTACCACAGAATTCATATGTTAATCGGCCACTCTTAGTTCGGTTAAACCATCTCCTTTAAGAAACTTCTCGACCTCTATTTTTCATACTTGACCTGCTTGTAATTCAACCACTGCGAGACACCTCCCGCCTTGCCCTTCCTCATACTTCACTGCCCAAATGCTGCCCCATATCAAATCCATACCTGTAGCACCTGAACTAATGAATTGCTACCAACTCTAAACCTCCTAGAAGATCATCTTTCTTGAGCCATCAGCATTCGAAGCACCAGTTCGATGCCGAAATCGCTACACATCGCCATCTCTGACAATTGCTTCTTAGACACTATTTCACCACACTCTACCCCTAAGGCAAATCGAAGAAGACCATAACATTGGTGAACCTTAATACGTTCAAACAAGGATGACGACACCACATCACAAATGAGAATTCCACCACGCTCGAACATCTCAAGTCTCGTTACTTCATCAACCAAGGCCTGAACATCCATAGTCCGATTGTCTTTCCTCCGCTGGAATTAAATGCCGACCCCTAAACCATGTGCTGAAAAATCCCCCTTTCGGATCATTCACTGCCTCGACACATAGACAAGCACCCTATCATTACACCAACACTATGCGATAACAATGCATGAACCTCATAGCAATCTGTGCATAGCCTCAAAACCATAGGCAATACTGATACAGGGCATGGAATGACATAACCCCCTTTCACAAGACGACGATAATAACTCTCTCGAGTACGTAGGGAAAAATATCCTGCACCACATCTGTAGTACCATTACAAGTCATATTAATGCCCAATTGATAACAAGCACCCCACATCGCATAAGGTTGAGTAGGAAGGAAATAAAGGCATAAGCCTCAAAGGAATCAAATCGCACGATGAGGAATCAAGAAGGGAAGTGCTCCTAGCAACCCTGTAGCCTCTCGAAGATAAGTACAGACATTTCCGTACTGATCCGCAAGACTCTACTAGAATTGCTCATGACTCATGAGATCTAAGTGAACCTAGATACCAAGCTGTCACGAACCAAAATCTACTATACGTCGTAATGGCGCCTAACGCCGCCATCAGGCAAGCCAACGGTAATTTACCAATTTGATTACTCATTTTATTACTTTTGAAATCACAATTTTAATAAGAAAAGGAGATTTATACTTCTAAATCCATAGGAACGTACAACCTTTGTAGTTTATAAAAGAAATGAAAGGCGATAATAATATACGAAACCATAAGCATCAACTAGTATAACCACAAGACCCGGTATCACAAGTGCATGAATATTTCTAATGAGTACAATAATAATACAACATCGGGCTCGCAGATGCAGAAATATCCTCGCATCTGCGGCCATCTCAGCTCAGTCCAAATGTCGCTTCTGCGACCACAAGGCCGCACCTACATGCTCGCACCTGCGTCCCTTTCCACGCAGGTGCGATTGCACTAGCTGCCTCAGAACTTCTCCCAAACCTAAACTCGATCTGTTTTCTATCTGATCCGCACTCGGGGCCGTCCGGACCCCATCTAAACATACCAACACATCCCAAAATACGGCACGAACTTAGTCGAAGTCTCAAACCATGTCAAACAACATCAAGATTATGAATCAATGATCGAAACCTTTCTTTAAACTTTCAAACTTCGTCGAACGCATCTGAATCACTCTTAAACATTTCGGAATGACGCCAAACTTTACGCACAAATCATAAATCACAATACGAACCTATTTCAAGGTTCGGAGTCTTAAACGGATATCGATAACACCAAAGCCTACTTCAAACCAAACTTGAAAAATCCTTAAACCTTTGAAATGCTAACCTTCCATAATAAGCGCTGAAATGCTCCCGGACCACCCGATACTCAATATGAATATACATCCAAGTCCGAAATCATCATACGAACCTGTTGGAACTTTCAAATCCCGATTCTGAGGTCGTTTACTCAAAAGTCAAACCTTATTTAATTCTTCCAACTTAAAGCTTCCGAAATTAGAATTTTCCATCCGAATTAACTCTGAACTTCACAAAATTCAATTCCGACCACACGTACAAGTCATAATGCCTGAAGTAAAGCTACTCAAGGTCTCAAACCATCGAATGGCACGCTAGAGCTCAAAATGACCGGTCAGGTCGTTACATAGACCACATATAATGGTTTCTATTTTATTCTGTTTTATTTTGGCAAACAAAATTAGCAAATAAAAATATTTAGATAGGGATTCAAACCCACTAACAATACCTCACTTTAAACACCCTAGATCGCTGAATTACCTCACTCAACTGTGTTAAGGGTATTCGAAATATAATATATATATATATATATAGCCATATAAAGCAATATCTGACCTATATATACAGTATAATTATCCGACAAAGGGTGTTCGCTTGACCACCCTTGACATAGTGTGGCTACTATATATATATATATATATATATATATATATATATATATATATATATATATTGAACTTGGGTAGGGAAAAGCCAATTTCAGCATAAAAGAAACAGTGATCAATAAAGAAAAAACAAAGGTGTTTGAACTTTACAAATACTGCATGTGCCCTCTCATTCTAGCTTTGCTTTTTAACGTGATTTTCTCCACAGGAACAATACAGACAAGAATGGAAGAAAAAGAAGATGATGGAAACTCTGTGAAAATTGTTAAAAGAAAAAGAAACAAGGAAAGGGAAGGATGGGTGAAAAATCATAAAAGAAACAGACCAATCATCACCATTTTCGTTGACACCAAGAAATTGACTCTCTCAAGCAACGGTTGAGTGAAGAAAAGAAAACAAGTTTCACTCATTTTGTACATGTCGTGCTTCTTAATTAGCTCATGTTAATTCTCTTCATTTTTACTGTTCTCTTTCTTTTTTTACTGTGCTCATTTTTTCCCCATAGCACACAAGATCTCAGCTATGTGAATTTAAGTAATAACACTAATAGTGGCATCTAACGGTGTGGTCTAGTAGTCAATAAAGTTGATTGAGAATTATGAAGTCTTAAGTTCAAATCCCTGCTAATAGAGGCAAACACACTACATGTAAGTGATTTTGGAGACGGAGTTATCTGGCACCTGTGATACTGGCGCCATTAGGAGGTAGCAGGTCCCAGTAAAATTAGTCGAGATGCACACAAGCTAATCCGAACACCACAATTAAAAATAATTATATACACTGATAATATACAGTTTCTAAGTATCAATACAATTTAAGCAATGCCAGTTATGCCTCTATTTTTAAAGTTACCGTGTAAAACTTGTTATTAAAAATTACCTGTTACATATATATGTAAACGTATATTATAGCATAAAAAATTATACACTTTCAGTGCACAGTCTTGAATATTTTTTAGTTCTTTCCCTCTCTATTTAGTTCATTTTTCTTTAGTCTTGGGAGAGAGAAGAGGCTAGAAACACAAAGTGATTTCTTTTCATATGTTCAAACCTTGATAGATAGAATTATTCGATACTTATGCGATGGAAGATAACATTTAATACCATGTAAAATTAATCGATATACGTACAAGTTGATCCGAACATCATTATTTAATTAAATGAAAAAAGAGAGAGATACTTAAAGAAGATTCTTGTTTGTGTTGAAATTGGATGCTAAGAAATATATGATGATGTCGATCTTATTCAAAATCATTAGGTCTTCCCCTAAATGGACATACTATCACTCATTCCCCAACAATAATGACTTGTCTTTTGTTCAACAGGGTAATAACTGTTGTATAATGATCTAAAGTAAGAATATCATACCATTACATAAAGTAAGATTTTTGTACACAGTTTCGTTAAATAACATCATAACTTGTCATTTTTTTAAGAATTATTTGGACGCATTTTCAAAAAAATAACATCATAACACTAGAAATCTGACATTATAGTATACATTGTCGTGTCCGTCGGCAGGCTTTAATTGGTAAATTTGTTGCCTATGTTAAAAACATGTCTAAAATAAAAAGTCAATCTCATCAATGGCACATTAAAAGTGAAATTGTGTCTTTACATATTTGACTCATAATTGTACTCTTCTTTTCTTTATTTGTTTTCCTATTACGCAACTATTTAAGTATACATGTAACACTTATGACTAAGCCAGCTGCGTTAGTTTTTTGAGACAAATACATAAATATAAGTGTTTGGGAAAAGCCGTTGATGTAGGTCGAAAATAATTGTATCATGAAAAATGTGGTTTTCATTAGTCGTTTATTATATATTTCCTTTCACCTTTTAAATGGTAATTAAGACCTTTCTTGTATTAGGGTTCATATTTTTCAACGTCATTTTGCCCTTTAGGAATATATACATGCTTTATTGGTCCACAAAAGCAAAACAAATTAACAAACTATTTTTGCATAAGGAATTAACTTATGTACAAAAGGTTCCCGTGTAATTTAACATGTCCTTGGTTACTTTATTTAATTTCAATGTTACTAACTGCGGTTATTATTTTAAATTATATTAGTTACTCCTATCTTTTAAGTGATCCAATAATATATTTTTTTTTGAATATTATTAGTTTATATAAGTTAGTTAACTCTTTGCAAAATACTTTTCGTTTTGTTCCCTTAAAAAGGGAAGCTAATAGAAAATTTATACGATTTTCTACGTGTCGGTAAATATATCAAAATATTATTTTTAAACTATAAAAATACCATCTTATTTCGGATTTCACTTTAGAAATTGTTAAATTGATACAGATTGATGAAAGAAAATATAATATCAATCATTTCACTTAGAAATTGTTAAATTGATACAGAAAGATGAAAGAAAATATAATATTGAAAATGAGATTAACAAATCTATTCTTGTATGAGAGACGATCTCCCAATATAAAATAATAGTACTACTATTAAGAAATGCTAAAACATATTGTAGAAGCTATTGACCTAATGTTTTTATCATATATACACGAGTATATACTAACTACTAGTGCAAAAACATATATCGAATTTTGAGTAAATTAAGAAGAGTGAAAATCAAGTTAAAAGTAATAAAATGTCTAAAAGACAAGGTTTAAAGAAGCTGCTAAATCACTCAAATGAGTACCTTAGCTTCCTTGTTTCCTATGAGCTCCTTAAAGTCTCTCTCTCTCTCTCTCTCTCTCTCTCTCTCTCTCTCTCTCTCTCTCTCTCTCTCTCTCTCTCTCTCTCTCTCTCTTTATATATATATATATATATATATATATATATATATATATATATATATATATATATATATATATATATATATATATTATGGAAATTGAGAAAATGTCTACTTCATCTTTGTCTCACACGTATAGCAATTGCAAATATTTGGAGAAAGAAAACACCACTCTCTCTGGGTATAGTGTAGTGAAGAACTCTGGGTATAGTGTAGTGAAGAAAGACAATAGTATATTATACCATTTTTCATTAGAGAAATTATGAAATAAAATTCTGAGAGCAGCCACCATATATATAGATATAGAGATAAAGACTTGTGCAGTTAGGGTGAGAAGGACAAATTAAAGGCATGGGCCATCACTGCTGCAGCAAACAGAAAGTAAAAAGAGGTCTTTGGTCTCCAGAAGAAGATGAAAAACTCATCAGACATATTACCTCCCATGGCCATGGCTGCTGGAGTTCTGTTCCTAAATTAGCAGGTCTATATATATTATATACATCTCCCTTTTTGTTCTTTATTGGAAAATTCTTTTTTCTTATTGTTATTTTATATTGAATTGTGTGACCATTTCCTTCAAAAGATTAAGCACATATTTTTATTTACTAAATTATGTCTTCAATAATACGTGTCTCACGTGCAATCTATTCGTTTTTCATGAATCACGGAGGTGTAATTTTTTCTATTACACTATGGTGAAATTACTGAAAATGAGAGAGGCGTGAGTGTCAATCATTCTATCAGCATGCTCAAAGAGTACTCTCCAGAAGATGGTAAGGAGAGAATACACTTACCGCTTCTCTTTCATACCTGAAAAACTTACTCATCCTTTCTATGATAATAAGGTAGCTTTAAGCTATACAAGGGTCGATAGATTTTTTTCTTATAACGGTTGGCGGTGAGACTTGAATCCAGAACTTTTTTTTGATATGATACCTACCATCTTGAATAGTATAACTATCTTATCTAAATGTTTAAGTTGTTTAAAAGAGTACATTTTTATTTACTTTATTATCCGTTTCTAACATTTTGTAGGGTTACAAAGGTGTGGAAAGAGTTGTAGATTGAGATGGATAAATTACTTGAGGCCAGATCTAAGAAGGGGTTCTTTTACTGAGCAGGAAGAAAGAACCATCATTGATGTTCATAGAATCTTGGGAAATAGATGGGCACAAATAGCCAAACATTTACCTGGTAGGACTGATAATGAAGTGAAGAATTTCTGGAATTCTTGCATTAAAAAAAAGCTTATAGCACAAGGGTTAGATCCAAATACTCACAATCTCCTGAAGAACAAAACCAACAATTCAACCAAAGCCAAAACTAATTATCATCAAGATTCCACCTCAGTTTTCACCATTGATACTTCAACAAATAAAGAAGTAATTTCAATGGACATAAAAGCAGCTCTTGCATCCTTCTCTCCTTTCCCTCATGGTAGCAATACTACTACTTGTAATACATACAATTACACTCCTATTGTTCCCAACATTGAATACCAAAACCCTACTTTCACATGGAGTGGTCAAAGAAATCAGACTGCAATAACTACGCCTCCGTCCCAATCAAGTGACAGAAATCACATCATTACTCAAAATTCCATGTTGGATTTTGCGAGCTCTTCTTTAATGGAAAGCTCTACGAATATACGACAAGGAGAAACGGAGTATATAAATGAGAATAGCATGTGGCATGGAACTGGAATTGAACCAACAACCTTAAATCCTGCCAACGGACCTGAAGAATTAATGCAAGTACAACAAGGGGAACAATTTCCAATTCAGACAAATTTTTGTGATCAAGAGGATGTTTACAAGATTAACCATGATCAAACGGTGGAGAATACGTTTGATAGCTCTAACTTTGATTTTGATTTTGTGGACTCTACATTAATGCCTTGTGGATTGTATACTAATGTCAATTCTATGGATCAACTTTCATGGGATTGTTAGTTAAGTTTTACAGAATTTAATTTCTAGCTGTCAGTATATATTTCTTGCATGCTAATTCTGTTGCATTACGTTGTTGGAACAGCTAGCTAGGTATGCAAACCAGCAAACAGAAAATGGTACTTGTCATGTTTGGGCACTATCAATTTGTCGAAACATGATTAATTCAGAAGATTGTTTAACTTGTGAAAATAAAAATGTGTTATATGTCAAAAAGCATGATTAATTGAAAAGATTGATTAACTTGTGGGGAATAAAAAATTGCAATTTGTCTACTGTAACTATCGTCATGATTCCTCCTACTAGTGGTGATGTCCATTCGAAGCATTCACAAATTCTAGAAGCTGCTTATATACTAGACATTGACTTAGTCTAGCTTATCATTTACTTTCGTTTTTATATACTAATGATATTAGGAATCGACGTCAAGACCACCCATGAAGTAGAAATATAGCGAAATATTTTATTTTCCTACCTAGAGAAATGAGAGGTATTTTCCTTCTTTTATTTCTGCATATTTATCTTTGTTTCTCTTTGGGGCGCTGGTCAATTTTCTTACATTTTGCTTTCCCTCTTAAAGATCATGAACGGACACGACAAACTAATAAAAACTTGACGTGGTTTGGGGGGAGAGGAGATAAAAAATAAAAGTGCACTACTTTAATTATAGCTATTAGGTTAGAAGCTTGTTAGCTATGGCGGAATTGAAAGAAAAAAACCCTAGAAGGGTTGAGAGAAGAAGAGAGAGACGAGTGAGTCGGTCAAATGTAATTGACCAAAACTGATTTTATTATTGTGTAAAAACTATTTATATTTACAAGTGTAAAGGAGAAAAATAATTGTAAAAATATTTACATTATTACACTACAACAGATGTTATAAAAGGGCCTTCTGTTTCCCTTTATCCGGTTAAGCCTGTGTCAATTGGGCCTGAGATGTAGCTGGGCTAACACCCTCCCCCCCCCCAAGATGGAGAGTGAGAACACACCAAGCTTGCAAAGTAATCCATGATGAACCTGAACAAGAAGAGCCTTGGTCATGATGTTTGCCAATTGGTTGGTACTGGAGATAAAATGCAAAGAAATCAGACCAGTCTACAAGCAAGTGCGCACATAATGACAGTCAATCTTAATATGTTTGGTGCGCTCGTGAAAAATTGGGTTCTTGGCTGCCTGGTTGTCACAATAGATTGGAACTGGAGTGGAGATAGACAAACCAAGGTCATGCAGCAGCCTGAGTAGCCAAGAAACTTCAGCTGAAACTTTGCGAAGTGCTCTGTATTCAGCTTCAGCTGAAGACAAGGATAAACTGGGTTCTTGGCTGCCTGGTTGTCACAATAGATTTGCGAGAAATGGCACGTGCAGCCCAATCAGAGTCGGAGTAAGCTGTAAGGGATAAATCAGATGAGTTGGAGAGGAGAACCACTTTAGCTGGATCGTTAAGCAAATACCTAAGAACATGTAAGGCTAGCAACATGTGGGGCACTTGAGGTTTTGGAAGAAACTGACTTAAATATTGAACTGAGAAGGAGATATCAGGCCTAGTATGTTAGAAAAAATTGAGCTTCCCAATCAATCTCCTATACAAGCTAGGATCTGAAACAAACTCCCCCATGTCTAAAACCAGCTTCACAGAAGGGTCCAAAGAGGTCATGACAAGAGAGAAATGTTGACAGTTAAATTCAGACAAGAGGTCAGAAGTGTACTTGTATTTGCTCATCACATAACCTTGAGGAAGAAGAGATATCTCTAAACCCAAAAAGTAGTGAACTGATCCCAGGTCCTTGATTTTGAATTGAGCATCCAAGAAGGACTTCAAAGAGTTCATCTCAAGAACATCATTAGCAACAAATAGTATGTCATCAACATACACAGCCAATACAATGAGAGAAGCAGAGGAGACCTTGGTGAATAAAGAATAATCATTCATGCTGGAAATGTAGCCTCTAGATTGCAAAGCTTCAGACAGTTTTGAAAACAACTGTCTAGAAGCTTGCCTAAGGCCATAGAATGACTTCTTGAGTCTGCAAACTAGGGGAGAAGAAGAACAGGGGGCAGACATATCAAGACCAGGTGTAACCTTCATATAAACTTCTTCATGGAGATCTCCATGAAGGAAGGCATTGTTTACATCAAGTTAAAAAATAGTCCAGCCCCACTTAGCAGCTAAAGTGAGCAAGCACTTGATGGTGGTTAACTTGACAACAGGGAAAAAAGTTTCAATGAAATCAATGCCCTCCTTTTGAGTGTCACCCCTAATGACTAACCTGGCCTTATACCTTTCAATAGAACCATCAGCTCTTTGTTTGATTTTGTAAACCCACTTACAAGGAATAGCTTTCTTGTGAGGAGGTAAAGGGATAATATCTCAAGTCTGGTTTGCCTCAAGGACTTGGAATTCCTTTAGCATGGCCTCCTGCCAAGCAGGATATGAGGTAGCCTACTGGTAGAACTGGGGCTCATGCATGTTTATGTCAACAGAAGATACCTTGGAAGAGTTAGGAAGAGAATTAGAGGAAAGGACAGAAGAACATACATAGTCTTTGAGATAGGAAGGTTGTTGGACTGTTCTGGTAGATTTCCTTAAATGTGGAGGAGAAGGGATGACAGAAGGAGACACAGATAGAGGGGTAGGAGAAGCAAATGAGGGAACGGAAGAGTCTTGGGATGCAGAAACAGCAGGAGTAGGAGAAGGGGAAGAAAAGGAGGTTGCAAAATCTACAAAATCCGATGTGGAATAAGAGGAAAAAACAGAAGGATGATCAGATCTATAGGGAAAGATATATTCATGAAAAATCACATCCCTAGAAAATAAAATGGAATGAGTAGTGAGATTAAGAAGTTTGTAACCCTTTTTGCCAAAGGGGTACCCTAAGAAAATAGAAGGAATTTCTCTTGCCTGGAATTTGTCTCTGCCAAACTTAGGTGAAGTAGCAAAGCATAAACATCCAAAAGATTTCAGGTGATCATAAAGTGGAGGGATGCCATGAAGTTTCTCATAAGGGGAGAGATTCTTCAAAACAACAGAAGGAAGTCTATTTATAAGATAAGTGGCAGTTAGAACACAGTCACCCCAATATTAAAGGGGAAGGTTAGATTGAAAAAGAAGAGCCATGGATACTTCCAATAAATGTTTGTGTTTTCTTTCAACCACCCAATTTTGTTGAGGAGTGTGTGGGATAGTGGTCTGATGTATAATGCCTTGGCTTGAGAAGAATTTGGTGGCTTCAGAACTGCCACCAAGTTCAAAGGCATTTTCTGACCTAAAAGTTTGAACAGATGATTGAAAGTGAACTTTGACCATGACAGTAAAAGCTTTAAGGACAAAAGGAGCATTGCTCTTGCAAGAAATAAGGTGAGTCCATGTGGCTCTAGTATAATCATCAACCAAAGTTAGAAAATATCTGAAGCCATTATAAGTTCTAGTGTTATAAGGACCCCAAATGCCAATATGTACTAATTGAAAAGGAGAAGAATAGTGTATAACACTTTCAAAAAAAGGCAATCTCTGTTTTCTTTCTAGTGGACAAACAGGGCACATAAAATTTTGCTTGGAAGATACTTTATCAGACAAGAATGGAATAGTTTTCATTTTATGATAAGGCATGTGTCCTAATCTTTGATGCCAAAACAAGTCCAATTTATTAAGGCAATGTGACTGATTACAAGCATGAGTATCATTAACATGTGTAACAACATGGTTGGACTTATCAGATACAATTGAAACAGAATTTAGTAAAGTACTAGAAGAAGAAACATTCATAGAACTAGATTGAACAGGGAAGAGGTCAGCATCTAGATGGAGATAGTACAGCATGTCTGCAGGTTAACCAATTTCTAATGGCCTCTTCAGGGAAGGGCCCTGTAAAGAACAAATTGTTTTGGTCAAAAGTACTGAACAATCTAGCTGACAGATAAGCTGATGAACTGATATTAAATTGAAGTGAAAGGATGGCACAAGAAGAACATGAAGTAAAATTATATCATGTCTAAGATACAAAGATCCTGTTGATATAACTTTAGCTTTATATCTATTAGGTAAAGTGACAAGAAAAGGCTTGATTAATGGTTGAACATAAAAAAGAAGATGTTTGTGTGGACTCATGTGATTAGTAGCACATGTATCTAAGATCCAAGGATTGAAACCTAATTGAGAGGATGCACACACATGAGAACCCTCAGAATCTACAGCATACTTACTGAACAAACCTACAAAGTGTGCAAAAGCAGAATGGTCCACATTGGAGGCATCAGGTGTGGAAGTATTAGACATTTGAGCTTGTTGGAACAAGGTCAACAAGTGTTGATACTGCTCCTTGGTGAATCCATGGGCTGAGGTATCAGCATGCTGAGAAGTGGAAGTGATAGCAATAGTGGGTGGACTTTCAGTCTGGATACAAGAAGCATACTTCTTACTCCTCGTGAATTTGAAATCATCAGGGAACCCATGAAGTCTGTAGCATTTGTCTACAGTGTGGCCAGGCTTCTTGCAGTACTTGCAAGAGACATTTGGAGCAGTTTTCCTGACCTCAAAATTTACCTTTTAACTGAAATTCCTATTTGTGGTAGAGGTACCAGGAGATACCAAGAAAGAGGTGGCATCACCAGAGAAGTTTGGAGCAGCAGAATGAGCTTCTCTTTGACTCTCATCTTGCTATAGGAGGCTATAAGCTTTGCTGATTGGTGGAAGGGAATTCATCAACATAATGCCACTCTTAACAGTTATGTAGGACTCATTAAGACCATTAAGAAATTGGAACAACTGTTGATCTTCTATGAACTTAGGCAGTGCACCACATGAACAAACAGGACCTACATATGATGAATTCAGCTCATCCCACAAACTCCTCATTTTGGGGAAGTAAGAAGTTATATCAGAGGAGCCTTGAGCAGTAGAGTTGATCTCCCTTTGTATTTCGATATATTTAGACCCATTTGATTGACCAAACCTTTCATTTACATCTTTCCAAACTTCCTTAGTAGTTTTAAAACACATGACACTAGCAGCTATTTTTCTAGATACCGAATTAGTTATCCAGGCTTTAACCATATCATTGCACCTTTCCCAATATGGATAATAAGGGTAGTCAGGAGTAGGTTGGTTGACTCTGCCATCTAATAGACTGATCTTGTTCTTTGCAGAGAGGGAAGTGAGCATATTGTTACGCCATAATATAAACCCACAGCCACTAAATAGTACAGATACTAGTTGACCCCCGAGATTATCCGAGAGATGAATATAAAAGGGATGTGAGAGATCCAAGGAAAACGAAGCAAATCCGTTGGAAGGTGAATTAGAGATAACATCACCTATAACACTACCCATTTTCAGCAGTAACTAAAGTTAACACTAAAAAACTACAGTAGTATGCTGAGTAATCAAAGATGGATCCAAATCAAGTATATGCAATGAATATCAAACAATGAAAAATATCAAGGCTTGTGATTAAAATGCTTTCTGCTTCCCTACACGAGGTGGGCCTGTGTCAATTAGGCCTGAGACGTAGCTAGGCCAACAATAGTTAAATGGAAATGCAATCTTGTCCTACACGAGGTGGGGCGAAAGGGTTCGGTGTTCGAGGGTCGGGGGTCAGGGAAAGTGGGTCCAGGTCCGAGTTCGAGAGTCGGGGTCAGAGTTTGGAACTCGGGATTCCGGCACGGGGGTTTGAGGGAAGGTTTGGCTGACCAGGATCGGGGTCAGGGTCGAGGTCCAGGTCCCAGATTCGGAGTCGAGGGTCGGAATTAAGGGTCAAGGTTAAGATTAGCGTTCGTGTTAGTGGATCACGATTGGAGAACGGGGCCCGCGAGCGGTAGGGGGAGGGGTGGCGGGATTTAGTGGGTTCGGGTTGGGGAGTCAGGCATGGGGGTGGTAGATCGGGCGGCAGGGGGTGACGAGGTGAGGGGAGATTGGGCCGATATGTGGGAGTGTTAATGACAATGGAGGCAGGGTCAGGGAACGGCCTGAGGGGTGGAGGCAATAGGGCATGTGTAGGTATAGGTGAAGGGTTGCCAGGTGGATTAGGGGTGGAGTGGGAGTAAGAGTGGTGTGGGGAGTGTTGAAAGAGCATTTAGGAAGAAAAAAATCCTTCCGAGAAAAAGTAAGTTCCTAAGAAAAATATTTTTCAAACATTAAATCCAACTAAATATAAAAAAATTATAAAACATTAAAATATGTTCCTCCATAACAAACACACCCTTTAGGGGTCGTTTGGTTGGTAGGAATAGAGATAATAATCTCAGGATTAGATGTGTGATTATCTTATCCCGCGTTTGGATAAATTTTTGAATCCGAGATTAATTTCCCTTTTCTAAGGCTCTTCCTCCAAAGTCATTTGAAAAATTCAAGGTTAAACATTGAAATAAAGTTTATCCCAACCTATCTAGTTTACACCAAATATATATTTTATATTATATCACGTATATTCCTTTTTTGTCCAATTGGAAATTAACCAACGTCTCCAAATAAATATTTATTCACTAAACTTGTTGCTATTTAATTCATGTATTATAATCTTTTCACTATAATTATGGGATAAATTATTTCCCAACTAAACGACCCCGGGAGAATAAACATTTAGGTAGAAAAACTTCAAAGCAGCCATTATCATTCTCGATAAGAACTAAAAGAGATCTGCCCTTTTTCACTGAGTTAATGCATATATTCACTTTGAATGAACTTAATAATATCATTTGAATTACCTTAATAATTTCATTTACTTATGATTGGTACAATGTTTTTCTTTTTCTTTTTCTTTTTTTTGGGAGGGGGGGGGAGGGGGGTAGTTATGATTGGTATTATTTATAAGGTGTGATAATTTTTGCTATTAAGAAATGTAGCTCAAAATAACAATATAAAATGAGAAGTAGGAATGAAAAATGAGGCGGTGCATGCTGGTACGGGGCAGTGCGGGTTTAAGCTTACGCGGGGACGGGTTGGGTTTAAGCTTGCGGGTTCAAGAATGTTTTAAAATTTCCGGGGCAGTTGCGGGGCATTGCGGGTTAGGCAGTATTGACTTTTGAGTAATACATGTATTGTACATTACTTCTCTTCGTCAAAAAACAAATCAACTGTTTTGTACTTTTATGTTCAAGTAAATTTCTGATAAGACTTTCTTAGTTGGTATTTGGCATTTATAATTTTTCCTTTGCTTATCTTTAACATTTTTTAAGAAAGAATTTGTTAGTTCATTTGTCTCCTCTTTTTTCTTGCTCCTTAAAGCTTAAATTTGCAGGTCATATTCTAGATTTGCTCTGAACGTAGATATTACAAATCATTCAAGCTCTTTTTCTTCTTTTTTATTTTCTTTAAATTTCTTTAATTGTTCTATAAGGACCCATAGCATGACCAACACTTTTTGACAAGCTTATCTTTGTGCAAACTTCATAGTTCTAAAAAAAAAGATATTTATGAGATTTAGTGTCTTATTATTCATCATAAGAATATCGATGTCAGCTTCTGGCGGGTAGGAGTGTTAGCAGTTTTAAAAAGATATATTTAATATCGATTAATATAATTAATTCTCTTATTAATTACTACTTTTATGGAGTATTATGCTAAAAAATATTTTCTAACAATATAATTAGTAGTAGACCATGATCCAGCAGCACAACAGGAACGACCAAGAAAAAGAGAAAAGAAGCTCTAGGCCATTGGTAATTTTTTCTTTTTTAAAAAAATGAAAAAGGAAAAATTTTGTTTCGCGGGACGGGGTGGGTTTATGCGGGTTGGCGCGGGGCGGGTTGGAAACAGAAAATTTATGCGGGACGAGTTGAAGTCTTTGTGGGTTAAGGCTAAACCCGCACCGCAATTGCCGCACCCATTGCCATCTCTAATGAGAAGATAAGTAATAAATTAAGAGAAGTGATAACTTTCTTATTTTATCAAGTGTTCAAGTGTGTCTCATATCACATTTCATGCATATATTTATTCTATTACATAGAAGGTTACAAAATGATTGTCCTAAACATGACATTGACAATTGAGATCATGGGGAGGGGTTATGGAGGTGTGAAAGTTACAATCATAATAGTGATTAGTAGTGGGAGGTTATTTACATGGGTAAAAGTAGTGGGAGTAGGGGACATCCACTTTTACTAATAGTTTTACAACACTCTCCCTTGAATGTCCAAAAATAGATAATATGCCTCGTTAAAACGTTATTAAGAAAAATCTATATGGGAAAAAATCTTAGTGAAGGAAAAAGAGTACACATATCTGTAATACACTTTATTTGCAACCTCGTTAAAAACCTTACCAGAAAAATTCAGTGGGACAAAACCTAGGCTAAGGGAAAAAGAGTACAGCACGTATCTTACTCCCCTTCATGTCACGACCCAAAATCATAACTTGTCGTGATGGCGCCTATCTCGATACTAGGCAAGCCGACAACCTCAATAAACCACAATTTCTTTTAAGTTTGAAAATATAATATTTAAACACAATCCACAAATCTCGCAAATACCGATACAAACACTCCCAAAATCTAGTGTCACTGAGTACATGATCATCTATATATTACAAGTCTGGAAAATATAGTCTATAATAATTTGAGACCAAATACAATAAACAAAAGGATAGGGAAGAAGAGACAAGGTCTGCGAAACATGGCAGCTACCTCTGAATCTCCGAAAAATCAACTGTATGAAAGAATCAACGCCTTCTGTGTCCGGGTCACCTGAATCTGCACACGAAGTACAGGGTGTAGTATGAGTACAACCAACTCAGTAAGTAACAATAATAAATAAAGAACTAGAAGTAGTGACGATCTTCTCAGCTAAGTCCAAATACAGTACTTTTCAATATAAAAAGGTAGGCATGCTTTCACATTTAACATTTAAAACTCCACAGCAATTTTATAACAACTTCGAATGAAAAAGAACAGGATGTCTTTTAGAAATTTTCCAAAACAGTGATATATGACAGCTAAAATGCAGCAAAAATAAAATCAGTGCATCCTCTTAGAGTAACAGTCACTCAGTCCTCCCATTCACTCCAACCTTACAGTCACTTTTTCCTCACAGTCACTCTTTCCTCACAGTCACTCAACACTCGGCGCTTGGCACTCGCACTCAATAGGTACCTGCGCTCACTAGGGGGTGTGTACAGACTCCGGAGGGGCTCCTTCATCCCAAGCGTTATATCAAGCCAATCATGGCATATAACAATGAAACATGTTGCGGCGCGCAGCTCGATCCCATAAATATCCTCACAATTAGGCCCTCGGCCTCACTCAGTCATCAACCTCTTCAGTCTCTCGGGCTCAAGATGTCATGAAAATCAGCCCAAAAATGATAATATGATATATCAATAAATAGCAACAGAGACTGAGATATGATATGAAATGAATGAACATGACTGAGTGTGAAATTATAATTTGATTAAATAATTCAACCACATAAATGACCCCAGTGGGTACCAATAATAACAGCATATGTCTAAGCATGATTTATAATACAAGTCTCAACTCAATTTTCTCTAACACATAGAGAATGTACTGGTATCAACAGATTATACAACTATACAGTTCCATGAAATTTGACCAAGTCATAATTCCTACAGTGCACGCCCACACGCCCGTCACCTAGCATGTGCGTCACCTCAAAACTAATCACATAACAAATAATCCGGGGTTTCATACTCTCAGGACCAAATTTAGAACTATTACTTACCTCAAGCCGTAAAATTCTTTATTCCGCTAGGTCTTTGCCTCGTGAATTGGCCTCCAAATACCTCGAATTTAGCCACAAATAATTTGATTTAGTCAATAAAATTTGTTAGAATTAATTCCATAAGAAAATACTAATTTTCCATAAAAATCTAAAATTTAGCTCAAAAATCGCCCGTGGGGCCCATAACTCAGAACCCGACAAAAGTTACAAAATCAGAAAGCTCATTCAACCACGAGTCTAACCATACCAACTTTATCAAAATCCGACCTCAACTCGACCTCCAAATCTTCAAATCTTATTTTCAAACCCTAAGTTCAAATCCCCTATTTACACCTCAAAAACATGTAATCAAATCGGATTATTCAATGATAATTCAATATTATGGAGTAGAAATGATCACAGGGGACTTACCTCAAGTTTTTCCGTAAAAACCTCGCTCAAACATTGCCCAACCCGAGCTTGAAATGCCCAAAAATGGCAAAAGCTCGGAACCCCTCTGTTTTTGTACTGCCCAGGGGTTTTCGCACTTGCGCAAACTTGGCCGCTTCTTCGGTCTCGCAGGTGCGCCTCCCATAGCCCGCTTCTGCACCAAAATCCGCACGTGCGCCCTTTTTAGTGCTTCTGCGAAAGCCGTATTTGCGCCCCTATGTGCGCTTCTATCCCTCATCTGCGGTCCCTTATCTCGCTTCTGCGAGCTCGTATCTGTGGTCCCCCAATCCGCAGATGCGAATACACGAGCAGTTGCAAACCTTCAGCAATTCTTCAACTCTGAACCTTGATCCGTTAACCACCCGAAATCAACCCGAGACCTCAACCAAACATACCAACAAGTCCTAAAATATCATATGAACTTAGTCGAGTCTTCAAATCACATCCAACAACACTAAAAACACGAATCACATATAGATTCAAGCCTAATGAACTTTGAAACTTCTAATTTTCTACAAGCGACGCCGGAACCTATCAAATCACGTTCGATTGACCTTAAATTTTGCACACAAGTCATAAATGACATAACGGAGGTATTTCTATTTTCAGATTCGGATTCCGATCCCGATATCAAAAAGTCAACCCTCCGGTCAAACTTCTCAAAAATTCGACTTTCGCCATTTCAAGCCTAATTCCACTATGGACCTCCAAACAATTTTTCGGACACGCTCCTAAGTCCAAAATCACCATACGGAGCTATTGGAATCATTAAAATTTGAATCCAAGATGGTTTACACATAAGTCAATATCTGGTCAACTTTTCCAACTTAAGTTTTCAATTATGAGACTAAGTGTCTCATTTCACTACGAAATCCTTCCAGACCCAAACCAATTAACCTGGTAAGTCATAAAATAACTATAAAGAATAACTTGATCGGTAAATAGGGGAACGGGGTTATAATACTCAAAACGACCGGTCGGGTCGTTACATTCTCCCCCTCTTAAACAAACGTTCGTCCTCGAACAGGTTTAGAATCATACCTGGAGTCTCAAATAGGTGTGGATATTTGCTCCGTATCTCTTGCTTAATATCCCAATTAGCTTCTCCGACTGGCTGGCCTCTCTTTTGTATCTTCACTGATGATATGTTCTTTGACCTTAGCTTTCAAACCTGCCGGTCTAAAATGGCCACCGGCTCCATATCATACGTCAAATTACCATCCAGCTGCACTGTACTGAAATCCAGAATATGAGACGGATCCCCGACATACTTTCAGAGCATGGATACATGGAACACTGGATGAACACCTGATAGACTAGGTGGAAAAGCAAGTTCATAAGCCACCTCTCCAATCTTCTTAAGTATCTCAAAAGGCCCAATATATCGAGGTCTCAACTTGCCCTCCTTCCCGAACCTCAACACACCCTTTATAGGTGAAATATTGAGCAGAACCTTCTCCCCAACCATGTAAGCAACATCACGGACCTTCCAGTCAGCATAACTCTTCTGTCTAGAATGCGCCGTGCGAAGCCGCTCCTAAATCAATTTAACCTTCTCCAAACCATCATGAACCAAATCAGTACCCAATAGTCTAGTCTTACCCGACTCAAACTAACCCACCAGAGACCGACACCGTCTCCCATATAAAGCCTCATACGGAGCCATCTGAATGCTCGATTGGTAGTTGTTATTGTAAGAAAACTCTGTTAGTGGCAGAAATTGATCCCAAGAACCCCCAAAATCGTACAAGCGCGTAACATGTCCTCCAATATCTGAATAGTGCGCTCGGACTGTCCGTCCGTCTGAGGGTGAAATATTGTACTCAACTGAACCTGTGTGCCCAATTCTCGCTGCACTGCTCTCCAAAACTATGATGTAAATTGTGTGCCCCGATCTGATATGATGGACACTGGCACACCATGTAGGCGAACAATCTCATGGATATAAATCTCAGTCAACTGCTCCGAAGAATAATTAGTACCAACTGGAATAAAATGTGGGAACTTAGTCAACCAATCTACAATCACCCAAACCGCATCAAACTTCCTCAATGTTTGTGGAAGCCCAACTACGAAGTCCATGGTAATACGCTCCCATTTCTACTCCGGAATTTCAAGTCTCTGATGCTCGTACTTTGCCTGTTAACAATTTAAACACCGAGCTACAAACCCAACTATATCTTTATTCATTCGCATCCACCAATAGTGTTGCCTCAAATCCTAATACATCTTCACGGTACCTAGATGAATGGAGTACCGCAAACTGTGAGCTTCCTAGAGAATCAACTCACGCAAACCATCTACATTAGGCACACATAGCATGCCCTGGATCCGTAATACACCGTCATCTCCAATAGTGACTTCCTTGGCATCACCGTGCTGAACCGTGTCCTTAAAGACAAGCAGATGAGGATCATCATATTGGTGCTCTTTGATGCGATCATATAAAGAAGACCGAGAAACCACACAAGCCAAAACTCGATTCGGCTCGGAAACATCCAATCTAACAAACTGGTTGGCCAAGGCCTCTCTGCTACCGGTAAGTATGCTAAGCTGCCAAAACTCTCCGCCTTACGACTCAAAGCATCGGCCACTACATTGGCCTTTCTAGGATGATAGAGAATGGTGATGTTATAATCCTTAAGCAACTCCAACCACCTCCGCTGCAGCAAATTAAGATCCTTCTGTTTAAACAGATGTTGTAGACTCCGGTAATCGGTATAAACCTCACAATGGACATCGTACAAATAATGCCGCCAAATCTTCAAGACATGAATAATAGCTGCTAACTCAAGGTCATGGACTAGATAATTCTTCTCATGTACCTTTAACTGACTGGATGCATAGGCAATCACCCTATCATCTTGCATCAACATTGCGCCGTACGACGCATCACAATACACAGTATGAGACTCTGAACATATAGGCAACACCAATACTGGAGTTGTAGTCCAAGCTATCTTGAGCTTCTGAAAGCTCTCTTCACACTCATCCGACCACCTGAACGAAGCACCTTTCTGGGTCAATTTAGTCATAAGCGATGCAATAGACGAGAAACCCTCTACGAAGCAACGATAATAACCGGCCAAGCCGAGAAAACTCTGAATCTCAATAACTGAAGATGGCCTGGGCCAACTCTGAACTTCCTCTATTTTCTTCGGATCCACCTTAATCCCTTTACTGGACACTATGTCTCCCAAGAATGCCATCGAACTAAGCCATAATTCACATTTAGAGAATTTGGCATATAGTTTATCCTCTCTCAGCCTCTATAATACAATACCCAAGTGATGTGCATGCTCCTCCTGGCTACATGAGTACACCAGGATATCATCAATAAATACCACGATAAATGAGTCAAGATACGGCTGGAATACGTTATTCATCAGGTGCATAAATGTTGTTGGGGCATAGGTTAGCCCAAATGACATCACAAGAAATTCATAGTGACCATAACGAGTCCTGAATGATGTCTTTAGAATATACGAATCCCAAATTTTCAACTGGTGATACCCAGATCTCAAATCAATTTTGGAGAATACCATCGCTCCCTGAAGTTGGTCAAATAAATCATCAATACGCGGCAAAGGATACTTATTCTTGATTGTAACTTTGTTCAACTGTCTGTAATCGATACACATCCGCATAGTACCATCTTTATTTTTCACAAACAAAACCGGTGCACCCCAAGGCGACACACTAGACCTAATAAACCTCTTATCAAAAAGTTCCTGAAGTTGCTCTTTCAATTATTTTAACTCAGTCGGTGCCATACGATACGGAGGAATAGAAATGGGTCGAGTGCTCTGCACCAAGTCAATACCGAAATTAATATCCATGTCCGGCGGCATACCCGGCAAGAAGGAAAATAGTATATTATACCCAATAGTCAAGTCTCACCCGACTCAAACCAACCCACCAGAGACCGACACCGTCTCCCATATAAAGCCTCATACGGAGCCATCTGAATGCTCGATTGGTAGTTGTTATTGTAAGAAAACTCTGTCAGTGGCAGAAATTGATCCCAAGAACCCCCAAAATCACACAAGCGCGTAACATGTACTCCAATATCTGAATAGTGCGCTCGGACTGTCCGTCCGTCTGAGGGTGAAATGTTGTACTCAACTGAACCTGTGTGCCCAATTCTCGCTACACTGCTCTCCAAAACTATGATGTAAATTGTGTGCCCCGATCTGATATGATGGACACTGGCACACCGTGTAGGCGAACAATCTCATGGATATAAATATCAGTCAACTGCTCCGAAGAATAATTAGTACCAACTAGAATAAAATGTGCGAACTTAGTCAACTAATCTATAATCACCCAAACCGCATCAAACTTCCTCAATGTTTGTGGAAGCCCAACTACGAAGTCCATGGTAATACGCTCCCATTTCTTTTCCGGAATTTCAAGTCTCTGATGCTCGTACTTTGCCTGTTGACAATTTAAACACCGAGCTACAAACCCAACTATATCTTTCTTCATTCGCCTCCACCAATAGTGTTGCCTCAAATCCTGATACATCTTCACGGTACCTAGATGAATGGAGTACCGCGAACTGTGAGCTTCCTGGAGAATCAACTCACGCAAACCATCTACATTAGGCACACCTAGCATGCCCTGGATCCGTAATACACCGTCATCTCCAATAGTGACTTCCTTGGCATCACCGTGCTGAACCGTGTCCTTAAAGACAAGCAGATGAGGATCATCATATTGGTGCTCTCTGATGCGATCATATAAAGAAGACCGAGAAACCACACAAGCCAAAACTCGATTCGGCTCGGAAACATCCAATCTAACAAACTGGTTGGCCAAGGCCTCTCTGCTACCGGTAAGTATGCTAAGCTGCCAAAACTCTCCGCCTTACGACTCAAGGCATCGGCCACCACATTGGTCTTTCTAGGATGATAGAGAATGGTGATGTCATAATCCTTAAGCAACTCCAACCACCTCCGCTGCAGCAAATAAAGATCCTTCTATTTAAACAGATGTTGTAGACTCCGGTAATCGGTATAAACCTCACAATGGACATCGTACAAATAATGCCGCCAAATCTTCAAGACATGAATAATAGCTGCTAACTCAAGGTTATGGACTAGATAATTCTTCTCATGTACCTTTAACTGACTGGATGCATAGGCAATCACCCTATCATCTTGCATCAACATTGCGCCGTACGACGCGTCACAATACACAGTATAAGACTCTGAACATGTAGGCAACACCAATACTGGAGTTGTAGTCCAAGCTATCTTGAGCTTCTGAAAGCTCTCTTCACACTCATCCGACCACCTGAACGAAGCACCTTTCTGGGTCAATTTAGTCATAAGCGATGCAATAGACGAGAAACCCTCTACGAAGCGACGATAATAACCGGCCAAGCCGAGAAAACTCTGAATCTCAATAACTGAAGATGGCCTGGGCCAACTCTGAACTTCCTCTATTTTCTTCGGATCCACCTTAATCCCTTTACTGGACTATATGTCTCCCAAGAATGCCATCGAACTAAGCCATAATTCATATTTTGAGAATTTGGCATATAGTTTATCCTCTCTCAGCCTCTATAATACAATACCCAAGTGATGTGCATGCTCCTCCTGGCTACATGAGTACACCAGGATATCATCAATAAATACCACGATAAATGAGTCAAGATACGGCTGGAATACGTTATTCATCAGGTGCATAAATGTTGTTGGGGCATAGGTTAGCCCAAATGACATCACAAGAAATTCATAGTGACCATAACGAGTCCTAAATGATGTCTTTAGAATATACGAATCCCGAATTTTCAACTGGTAATACCCAGATCTCAAATCAATTTTGGAGAATACCCTCGCTCCCTGAAGTTGGTCAAATAAATCATCAATACACGGCAAAAGATACTTATTCTTGATTGTAACTTTGTTCAACTGCCTGTAATCGATACACATCCGCATAGTACCATCTTTATTTTTCACAAACAGAACCGGTGCACCCCAAGGCGACACACTAGACCTAATAAACCTCTTATCAAAAAGTTCCTGAAGTTGCTCTTTCAATTATTTTAACTCAGCCAGTGCCATACAATACGGAGGAATAGAAATGGGTCGAGTGCTCTGCACCAAGTCAATACCGAAATTAATATCCATGTCCGGCGGCATACCCGGCAGGTCTGCAGGAAATACATGGGAAAGTCTCTCACGACCGGTACTAAATCAATAGTAGGAGTATCTGCATCAACATCTCTCACAAAGGCAAAATATGACAAACACCCCTTCCCAACCATACGTTGGGCTTTCAAATAAGAAACTACCCTACTGGGAACATCATCTAGAGAACCTCTCCATTCGACCTTCAGCAACCCCGGTATCGCCAAAGTCACGGTTTTTGCATGACAGTCCAGAATAGCATAACATGGAGACAATTAATCCATACCCAGGATTACATCGAAATCAACCATACTAAGAAATAAGAGATCAACTCTAGTCTACAGTCCCCCATTGGTTACCACACAAGACCGATATACACGGTCCACAATAATAGTATCACCCACCGGCATAGATACACGAACAGGTGAAACTAAGGACTCTCGGGACATATCCAGATAATGAGTAAAGTACGATGATACATACAAATAAGTAGAATCAGGGTAAAATAATATAGAAGCTTCCATGTGGCATACTGAGACAATACATGTCATCACTGCATCTAAGGCAACGGCATCTGGCCTGGCAGGAAAAGCATAGAATCGAGCCTGACCGCCACCTGATCGGCCTCCCCCTCTTGGGCGACCCCTAGCTGACTGGCCCCCACCCTGTGTTGGCTGGGCGAGTGGTGAAGTAACTGGTGATGAAGTCGTAGTCTGACTCCTTTGCTTCACTGGACCTCCTGAGCGACGAGGACACTGTCTCCACATATGCCCAAATTCCATGCACTCAAAGCAGCTCCCCGGTACTAGTGGTGGAATGGACTGAATTGGGCCTCGAGAACCAGAATAGCTTCTAGAAGCACCCGGTGCAAATGAAACCTGAACTGAAGGGGCAAGGGACGAACTCTAAGATGGTAGGGCACTGAGAGATGATTGTCCCTGATGAGAACTATATGAACCATGGTCGGATGACGCACCACGGTGAACTGGACGACCCGTCTGAGCGTGTCTGTAAGAACGACCCCTGCCACGGTAAACCTGGCCCCCTGAAGGAACACCGCTGAAATCACCTGGTCCACGAGGCCTCTTAGCCTCCCTCTCTCCACGCTCTTGGCTACGGACCATCTCTATCTGCCGAGCAATGTCAACTACCTCATCAAAAGTAGCACAAGATACTCTCTCCCGAGTCATAAGTAACCATAGCTGATATGTGAGGCCATCAATGAACCTCTTAATCCTCTCCCTGTTAGTGAAAACCAACCAAACTGCATGACGAGCCAACTCAGAAAATCTCATCTCGTACTGCGTCACAAATATGCCATCCTGACGTAACTGCTCAAACTGTCTGCGTAGCTCCTCTTTGCGAGACTGCGGCACGAACTTCTCCAAAAAGAGAACAGAGAACTCCTGTCACATAAGTGGTACTGCACCAACCGTCTTGCGCCTCTCATAAGCCTCCCACCATCTGAAGGCAGCTCTAAAAAACTGAAAAGTAGTGAACGAGACCCCATTGGTGTCTAGAATACCTGTTGTCCGAAGCATCCACTAGCACTTATCCAGAAATCCCTAAGCATCCTCTGTCTCAGTACCGCTAAATGATGGAGGTCGAAGCCTCCCAAATCTCTCAAGTCTCCTCTGCTCATCATCTGACATAACAGGAACTACCGAGGCCTAAGCAACTGCAACTGGCTAGGCTGGTAGTGCCCACGGTATCCGAAGTCCCTGTACTACCTGATCTGGATTACGGGCAACAGGGGTATGAGTACCTCTCCCGGCCTGAGAAGTGGCAGGTACGGCCTGAGCTGAAACCACCTGAGCAAGGCCAGTGCAAACTGTCAATATCTGGGCCAAAGTCTCTTGAATGCCTGGAATCTCAATGGGCACAGCTGGTGCCTGAGCTGGTCCTGTCGGCTCAGCTACTAAACCTGCTCGTGACTCGTGAGACCTATGTAACCTAGGCTTTGATACCAACTTCGCATGACCCAAAATCTTAACCTGTCGTAATGGCGCTTATCTCATTACTAGGCAAGCCGACAACCTCAATAAACCATAATTTCTTTTAAGTTTGAAAATATAATATTTAAACACAATCCACAAATTTCACAAATACCAATACAAACACTCCCAAAACCTGGTATCACTGAGTACATGATCATCTATACATTAAAAGTCTGAAAACACGGTCTATAATAATCTGAGACCAAATACAATAAACAAAAGGATATGGAAGGAGAGACAAGGTCTGCTAAACATGGCATCTACCTCTGAATCTCCGAAAAAATCGACTGTGTGAAAGAATCAACACCCTCTGTGTCCGGGATCACCTGAATCTGCACTGTGCAGGGTGTAGTATGAGTACAACCAACTCAGTAAGTAACAATAATAAATAAAGAACTGGAAGTAGTGACGATCTTCACAGCTAAGTTCAAATACAGTACTTTCCAACATAAAAAGATAGGAATGCTTTCACATTTAAAATTTAAAACTCCACATCAATTTTATAATAACTTCGAATGAAACAAAAGAGGATGTCTTTTAGAAATTTTCCAAAAGTGTGATATATGACATCTAAAATGCAGCAAAAATGAAATCAATGCGTCCTCTCAGAGTAACAGTCACTCAGTCCTCCCATTCACTCCAACCTTACAGTCACTCTTTCCTCACAGTCACTCATCACTCGGCACTCGCACTCAGTAGGTACCTGCGCTCACTGTGGGTGTGTACAGACTCCGGAGGGGCTCCTTCAGCCCAAGTGTTATATCAAGCCAATCATGGCATATAACAATGAAACATGTTGCAGCGCACAACTCGATCCCATAAATATCCGAACAATTAGGCCCTCGGCCTCACTCAGTCATCAACCTCTCCAGTCTCTCGGGCTCAAGATGTCAAAACAATCAGCCCAAAAATAATAATATGATGTATTAATAAATAGCAGCAGAGACTGAGATATGATATGAAATGAATGAACATGACTGAGTGTGAAATTACAATTTGAGCAAATAATTCAACCACATAAATGACCCAAGTGGGTACCAATAATAACAGCATATGTCTAAGCATGATTTATAATACGAGTCTCAACTTAATTTTCTCTAACACATAGAGAATGTACTGTTATCAACAGATTATACAACTATACAGTTCCATGGAATTTGACCAAATCACAATTCCTACGGTGCACGCCCACACGCCTGTCACCTAGCATGTGTGTCACCTCAAAACTAATCACATAACACATAATCCGGGGTTTCATACCCTCAGAACCAAATTTAGAACTGTTACTTACCTCAAGCTATGAAATTCTTTATTCCGCTAGGTCTTTTCCTAGTGAATTGGCCTCCAAACGCCTCGAATCTAGCCATAAATAATTCGATTCAGTCAATAAAATTTATTGGAAATAATTCCGGATAATAATACGCCGACTTAAAAATTTATTCCAAAAAGTCAACAAAAGTCAACGCGGGACTCGCCCCTCGGAACCCGACATAATTTGTATGAAATCCAAACACCCATTTCGATACGAGTTCAAGCATACCAATTTTATCGAATTCCAATAACAACTCGACCTCCAAATCTTAAATTTTCATTTTCAAACCCCTAAGTTCAAACCCCCGATTTACACCTCAAAAATATGTAATCTAATCGGATTATTCGATGATAATTCAATATTATGGAGTAGAAATGATCACAAGGGACTTACTTCAAGTTTTCCCGTGAAAACCTTGCTCAAAAATCGCCCAACCCGAGCTTGAAATGCCCAAAAATGGCAAAAGCTCGGAACCCCTCTATTTTTGTATTGCCCAGGGGTTTTCGCATCCGCGGTGATTTCTTTGCACCCGCGGTCTCGCGGATGTGCCCCCCATAACCCGCTTCTTCGCCAAAATCCGCACATGCGCCCCTTTGAGCGCTTCTGCGAAAGCCGCACCTTCGGCCCTATGTGCGCTTCTGTGCGCGTCGCACCTGCACCCTATGTGCACTTCTGCGCAGCCGCATCTGCGCACACATCTACACGTCTGCGCATGCTGCATCTGCGGTCCCTTACCTTGCTTCTGTGATCTCACATCTACGGTCCCGAATCCGCAGATGCGATTACACTAGCAGTTGCAAACCTTCAGCAATTCTTCAACTTCGAACCTTGATTCATTAACCACCCGAAATCAACCCGAGACCTCAACCAAACATACAAACAAGTCTTAAAACATCATATGAACTTAGTCGAGTCTTCAAATCACATCCGACAACACTAAGAACATGAATCACTTATAGATTCAAGCAAAATGAATTTTGAAACTTCCAATTTCTACAAGCGACGTCGGAACCTATTAAATCACGTCTGATTGAACTCAAATTTTGCACACAAGTCATAAATGATATAACGGAGGTATTTCAATTTTCAGAATCAGATTCCGATCTCGATATCAAAAAGTAAACCCTTCGGTCAAACTTCCCAAAAATTTAACTTTCGCCATTTCAAGCTTAATTCCACTACGGACCTCCAAATAATTTCTGGATATGCTCCTAAGACCAAAATCACCATACGGAGCTATTGGAATCATCAGAATTCGAATCCGAGGTCGTTTACACATAAGTCAATATCTGATCAACTTTTCTAACTTAAGTTTTCAGTCATGAGACTAAGCTAGCGTTTGGCCATAGAATCCCAAATTTATTCTGAAAATTTTGATTAGGGTGAAGTTTGGTTTGAAGATTAAAATGTATTTGAACATCTGTTTTGGGTGAGGTTTGGTTTGGAAAAACATGAAACATGACTTATACCCACAAGTTCTAAAAACTATCACAAATACCCAACAATACCATTATCAATAGCATTCATTATATTATCGCAAACCATAGTCCTGAACATAAATAAATTTGAAACAAAATTATCATTTTTATAATGAACTACATGATACACTATCACATGACCGAGAAGACGAAACAACATCGTTACAAAATAATAAATGCTGGGCTCTTTTATAAAATACAAAAGTTTGGGGCAATTTTTAAAAAATATAATAGTGATATTTTGGCTCAAAACTAACTCAACGTAGGCAAAATCTACGGCCAAAATGTAGGCAAAATCTACTGCCAAACATGTGTTTTCCAAATAAAACCCAAGTTTATTTTGGCAAAATCTATGGCCAAACGGGTCCTAAGTGTCTCATTTCACTCCGAAATTCTTCCGGACCCGAACTAACTAACCCGATAATTCATAAAACAACTGTAAAGAATAACTTGAGCAGTAAATGGGGGAACAGGATTATAATACTCAAAACAGTCGGTCGGGTCGTTACACTTCATGAAAATATCACTTTATTTTTCGAAGACGGCGCATTCCAATCTTCTGTCTCAACTTCTCAAATGTTGAAGTTGGTATGCCTTAGTGAACAGATCAGTCAAATTTTCACATGAACGAATCTGTTGAACATTAATTTCACCATTTTGTAAAATATCATGTGTGAAAAAGAACTTTGGTGAAACGTGCTTTGTTCTATCTTCTTTGATGTATCCTCCTTTCAATTGAGCAATGCAAGCAACATTGTCTTCATATAGTGTAGTTGGATTATCTTTTTTCATAAGAGAACCACACATTTCCTGAATATGATGAGTCATTGATCTCAACAAAATACATTTCCGACTAGCTTCATGAATGGCTATTATCTCAGCATGATTTGAAGATGTGGCAGCTATTGTTTGTTTTATTGAATACCATGATGTAATTGTACCTCCATATGTAAACAAATAGCCTATTTGAGATCGGGCTTTATGTGTATCAGACAAATAACCTGCATCGGCATAACCAATCATTTCTGACTTGAATTCATTAGAATAAGGCAATCTCATATCTATAGTTCCCCGAAGATATCTAAATATATACTTAACACCATTCCAATGTCTTTTTGTTGGGGAGGAGTTGAATCTTGCTAATAAGCTTACTGCAAAAGCAATGTCTAGTCGGGTATTGTTGGTAAGATACATTAGTGCCCCAATTGCACTAAGAAATGGAGTTTCATCACCAACGAAATCTTCATCATTTTATTGAGGCCGAAATAAATCTTTATTTATGTCAAGCGATCTCACAATCATTGGGGTACTCAATGGATGTGCATTATCTATGTAAAATCACTTTAAAACCTTTTCAGTATATGTTGATTGATGGACAAAAATTCCATTTGTTACATGCTCAATTTGTAGGCCAAGACAAAATTGTCTTACCAAGATCTTTCATTTCAAATTCTTTCTTCAAATACTCTACATCTTTTGGGAACTCTTTAGAAGTGCCAATGATATTCAAGTCATCAACATACACGGCTATGATGACAAATTCATATCCAAACCTCTAAATAAAGACACAAGGGCAAATAGGATCATTTTTGTACCCTTCCTTTAGCAAATACTCGCTAAGGCGATTGTACCACATCCTCCCTAATTGCATCAATTCGTATAAGGATTTCTGAAGCTTTATTGAACAAGTTTCTCTTGAACTTTTATGTGCTTCAGGAACTTTAAATCCTTTAGATATTTTCATAAAAATATCATTGTCCAATGAACCATACAAGTAGGTTATGATAACATCCATCAACCGCATATCAAGCTTTTTATGGACTGCTAGATTTATTAGATACCTGAAGGTAATTGCATCTACCACAGGAGAATATGTCTCCATATAATCAATGTCAGGCCTTTGCAAAAACCTTTGTGCCACAAGTCGTGCTTTATATCTTACGACATCACCTTTCTCATTTTATTTTCGCACAAAAACTCATCTGTACCCCACTGGCGTAACACCTTCATGCGTTCGAACTATTAGTCTGAAAACTTTCTCGAGTGAATCCAATTCTGCTTGAATTGAATTTTTCTATTTTGGCCAGTTATTTCTCTGTCTACATTCATTGATAGATTTTGGCTCAAGATCCTCATTGTGATAACCCAAAAGGTCATCTTTAACTTTAATAATTATTTATGTATTCTGAGATATCAAATAGCACTATTCATTATTCCTTAACTTGTGTGCGCATTCCATATAATTTTCCGAAAAATTTTTATGTGAAAATGGATTAAAATGTAAAATAGAGCTTTAAAACTCAACTGAGTTGACTTTGGTCAACATTTTGAGAAAATGAACTCGTATTAGTATTTAGATAGTTCTGGTAGGTTCATATCGTGATTTGGGACTTGGGCGTATGCCCGGAATTGAATTCGAAGGTCCCTAGCACAAATTATCGTCATTTAACGAAAACTAGAAATTTAAAGGCTAAAGATTTTTAAAGTTTGACCATGGAGTTGACTTTATTGATATCGAACTCGGATTGAGATTTCAAAAATTGGAATAGCTCTGTTATATCATTTATGACTTTTGTGCCAAATTTGAAGTCATTCCGGATTCATTTAACATGTTTCAGCACAAGCTTTGTAAATTGAAAAGTTTGAAATTCATAAGTCTGAATCGAGGTGTGAATGGCAATTTTGATGTTATTTGAAGTGATTTGAGACCTCGAGTAAGTCCGAATTATATTACAAGACTGGTTGGTATAATTGGCCAAGGTCTCAAATGGCTCGGGTGAGTTTCGGACGTGTTTCGGATCATTTTTGTAAACTTTTGCAAGTCTATTTCGGGTGTTTTGCACCTGCGACTTTTGGAGCGCAGGTGCGGCCCCGCTTATTCAGAGAGCCTCGTCACTTCTACGATTTGGAACTTGGGTAGCCTACTCGCTTCTGCGAGAAAATGGTCGCAGATGCGACCACCGCTTCTGCGGCTCGGCGATCGCAAATGCGGAAGGTACCGCTTCTGCGGCTCCTTCATGCGCTTCTGCGCAATCGCAAATGCGGCTCAAGTTCCGCAGATGCGGACACACGCTGGGCAAGACCATTTCGCAGATGCGAGATTTTTCTCGCAGATGCGTAAATTCGTCCGCAGATGCGAAAATGCTGGACATAATACATAAAATTGGGAGGTAGCCATTTTTACTCATTTTTGAGTTTTGAGTCTCGGATTTGGGCGAGTTCAAAGGGGGTTTTCACGATTTCGGACTGGGTAAGTGTTCTTTATCATATAGTGATTATATTTCATAAATCCGTATTTATATTCATCATTATTCCGGATTTAGATGGAAGAAATTGGGATTTTTATAAAATCTTCCAAAAATGTAAAATTAAGATTTGAAGGTCAATCCGATGTCGGAATTCAATAATTTTTGTATGGTTGAACTCGTATCGGAACGGGTATTCGGATTTCGTAAAATTTTTTGGGATTTGAGACGTGGGTCCCACTGTCAATTTTTAAAATAAATTTTGGATTTTAATCTGAGAAATTAGTAATTTCATATGGAATAATTTGTATTAAGTATATTGAATTGTTGATGACTAGATTTTAAATGGAAAAGTTGTGGTCGAGTAATTGATTGAAATTTGCAAATCGAGGTAAGTGTCGTGGTTAACCTTGACTTAAGGGAATAGAACCCTTAAATTATTTGTTAAGTGAATTTCATTTGTAATGATGTATAGGCGAGGTGACGAGTGCCTATACGTCGTCAAATTAATTATTTGCATAATTATTTGAAATCATAAATTATTTTAAGACGTGAAATAATTGTTATAACAATTATTTCTCTCATATTCCTTGTCAAATATTAATTCTTGAATTCATGCAATAATTGTTACACGCTTATTTGATTTATGTGTCCTAATTGCGACTTGACATTTAGCATATTAGATATAAAATTGCCTATTTTCTCCCTGATTTTCATAATTTATTTGCTACTTGTCACTACTTATTTCCTAAATAATTTATAAATATTGTGTGCCTTGTTGCCTAATAATTTCTTACTGAATGTGGTATTTATGAGAGTATTTTTATTATATTTAAGAGTTGTTAAATTATATTGTTGGAGCGGGTTGCATGCCGCAAAGGAAATAAAAAGGAATATAGTGGGAGATCGGGTTGCACGCCGCAACAGATTATATTTTAAGTTTATATTGTTGGAGTGGGTTGCACGCCGCAATGGAAATTGATTGAAATAATAATTGGTTATGACTGCCGAGTTGGCTTCAACTATTGAAATGAGTTACCTGTTTTATTTCTATTATTGTTATTATTCTATTATTGCTTACAGGTTAATGTAAGTGACCTTCCTTAGTCTCATCACTACTTCGTCGAGATTAGGTTCGGCACTTACAGAGTACATGGGGTCGGTTGTACTCATACTACACTCTGCACTTCTTGTGCAGATTTTGGAGTTGGTCACAGCGGCGTACCATAGACTTGCTTGAATTTTAGCTACCCAGAGGAGACTTGAGGTATAAATGCACAGCGTCCGCAGTTCTGAAGTCCCCTTCTATTTTATTTTAGCCATGTGTTTTCTTTCAGACAATTTTATTTTTACTCAGACCCTTATTTATATTATTCTAGAAGCTTGTGCACTTGTGACTCCAGTTTTGGGATGGTATTTAGACATCGCTATTATTATGGATTATTTACTTTATTTTAAATTTTATTTCCGCATTTGTTTCTTTGTTATGAATTAATTTAAAATTATGTTAAAAGGGCTAATTATATTCTAACGTTGGCATGGCTAGCAAGTGAAATGTTAGGCGCCATCATGGTTCTGAAGGTGGAAATTTTGGGTCGTGACACTCATCTTGTTGCATTACTTCAACTGCAACATAATATGCAAAATTGTTGTCAACAACAACATTATTTTGGTTTCACCTTTTTCCCGTAGAAACATAACTTATTAAGATCTCTTCATTTTCATCATTTTCAAGTACTAGATCCTCCTGTGAGTTCTTATCAATTGTTATATCTTTATGCTCCTCTTGAGCAATTGCCTCCACGTTATGATCAACTTGATTGTTTGCTCCTTTTCTTTTTCGATGATTCTTATCCTTGGAACCGATTGGTCTACCATGTTTAAGGTGTGGCCTAGACTCATTTGCATTATCATACTGTCCAACTGGGACATCAACTCGAATTGGAGCATTTACTGCTGGAATATGCAATTTAGTAACCCGTGGAAGGTTAGTAAATGCATCTGGCAGTTGATTTGCAACATTTTGCATATAAATGATCTTTTGAAGTTCTTGTTCACATCGATATGTACGACGATCCAATTTAGATAGAGATAATACATTTTAATCTATCTCTTTTTAGAGCTATTTATTTTCTCCCCCTAATGTTGGAAAAAATAATTCATCAAAATGACAATCGGCGAATCTGGCTGTAAACAAATCTCCTATCATAGGCTCTAGATATTTAATAATAGAAGGAGATTCATAACCAACATATAATCCCAACCTTCTATAGGGACTCATCTATGTGCGTTGTGCTGGAGCAATTGGAACATATACCGCACATCCAAAAATTCTTAGATAGGAAATATTTGGCTCCTGACCAAAAGCCAATTGTAATGGGGAGACTTCATGATAATTGGTTGGCCTTATGTGCACAAGTGCTTCTACATACAAAATGGCATGTCCCCATACTGAAAGGGAAAGTTTTGTCCTCATTAGCAATGGTCTAGCTATTAATTGGAGACGTTTAATCAACGATTCTGCTAGACCATTTTGAGTATGAACATAAGCAACTGGATGCTCAACTTTTATTACACTGGCCATACAATAATCAGTAAAAGCCTGAGATGTAAATTCACCAGCATTATCAAGACAAATTTTTTTAATTGCATAATCTGAAAATTATGCTCTTAACATTATTATTTGGGCCAATAATCTCGCAAATGTCATATTGTGAGTTGACAATAAGTACATATGTGGCCATCTTGTAGATGCATCTATCAAGACCATAAAATACTTGACTGGTCCACATTGAGGGTGTATAGGACCACATATAACACCGTGTATACATTCCAGAAATGCAGGGGATTCAATCCCAACTTTAGTTGATGATGGTTTAATAACCAATTTTGCTTGAGAACAAGCAGCACAAGAGGATTCCTTAAATTGAAGAATCTCCATGTTCTTCAATGTGTGCCCATTTGAATTCTCTATTATTATGCGCACATGTTAGAACCGGAATGGCCCAACCGGTCATGCCAAATGATAAAATTATTATAAGTAGTAAATATTTTATTTACTATGGCATGTGATTCAACCACACCAATATTTGTGTGGTACAACCCAGAAGAAAATGCGGGTAATTTTTCATTCACACATCTTTTTCCCGCTTTATTGTAGTAGTATAAAGGTATTCAACCTTTCTTTCGCTAGAGGTTTCAACATGGTAGCCATTTTAGTGAATAATTTTGAAACTCAACAAGTTTCTTTGAGACTTACTACAATACAATGCATTATTAGTAGTCAATATCGTTTCTCCAGGTAGTAATAAGGTCGCTCTTTCAGAGCCCTCAATTAATTTTGTACTATAATATTATATTAAGATAGGTCTTTTTCATAACCAAATAAGAGAAAAAGTTCTTTTCTCTTAATATTGTGTAAGTTGTAGCACTATCCAATAGGTATAAATCTTCATTACTCATCTTGGATCCAATTGAAAATTAAAAAATTTTATTTTCTTCATAAAAAATAAAAGTACACGATGAGAAATACGGAAAAACTAACAACACCAACAACAACATAAGATAACTTAAGTACTATTTGAAAATAAAAATAACTTTAGAACGAGACAAAATAAACACTAAAAATAAAAATAATAACATAATTTATGTCACGACCCCAAATTCCCTCCGTAGGAGATCGTGATGGCACCTAGTCTCTAAGACTAGGTAAGTCTATCAATGCGGAATAATCATAAATATCTGAAATAAATAAACTACAATTCAAATAATTACAACTCCCGAAACCCGATAGAAATAAGTCACAAGCTTCTAAGAATTTATTCTCAATGTCTCTATATATCAAGGTCTAAAGAAAAATAAGGAATCAACATAAAAATGATAGAAGGGGACTCTGGAGTCTGCAGACGCTGACAGATATACCTCGAAGTCTCCGTGCGCAGGTAACTCACTGACGTCTAGGCTGGTAAGAAGTACCTGGATCTGCACAAAAAGATATGTAGAAGCGTAATATGAGTACACCACAGCGGTACCCAGTAAGTACCAAGCCTAACCTCGGTAGAGTAGTGACGAGGTCAGGTGAGGCCCTACTGGAATATAATAATGGCATGATAAAATATTTAACAATATAGTAAAATAAGATGACATTGGAAATGAATCAAGTAGTGTATCATCATTTAATTAAGAAAACTTATGGCAAATAATATCTCGTGGAAACAAAACAGAATTTCAAATAATATCTCGTGGAAACAAAACCGAATTTCCTTTCAACTTTAAGAAAATCACAACAAATAATCAAGGCAACTGCGGCCATAAATCAATATCAACAAGGGCACTCTCGAGGTACCGTCTTGTAGTCCCAAATCATAAACAAATTCACAATATCTCATTTCCTTATCTCACCGCGGGAGCCTTCACAATTTATTTGAAAGAAAATATTTTTCTCGAAATAGCATCCCGCGTTTTAGCCATCCTTATCATGCCGCATGTCTTCTAGTAGTTCCCCTACTAGCCACGCGTATCAAGCCACCCTTATCTCACCGCATGCGTTTCAATACCCAGACCTTATACCACCGCATGCGTATCAATTTCACAATATATCATAATTTGCACCTCAAATACTCAAATAATATAGCTTGCCAAAATAATTCAACAACAATATTTTTTTACAATAAAGAGCTCACAACTCATGCCAAAAAGAATCATCAATAATATTTTTCTACAATAAAGAGCTCACGGCCCCATCACAATGAGTACAAAAATCTTACAAAATATTCAAGAATAAATAATTTAGAAAAATAATATTTTAAAATCTTTAATACGTTGCTTCAATATCAAATTTAAAATGTCAATACTTCATATTAATAATGTTTAATTTAAAGAAAATTACCCTTCAAATAATGCACAGAATAAAAGAAACCAAGTTTCAACTAAACAAGTATAACAATTAGCAGGAAAAGGTCAAACAAATTCAAGGTATATATCTCATATCAATGATGAAGAACATAACAAGATAAAATAATTTAATAAATGCGCAACAATGATCTACACAATTTAAAAATATAATCTTTCACATTTAGCTCGTGTACACACTCGTCACCTCATGTACACGACTTTCAACACATTTCAATAATCACATTAATATCAATTTCAGGGAAAATTTCTCCAACACAAGGTTAGACAAGTCACTTACCTCGACTTGCTCCAATTTAATCAAGTAGTATGTTTTTTCCTCGATTTTCCGATTCCGGTCGATTCGTATCTAGTCATAATTAATTCGATACAGTCAACAAAAATTATAGAATTAATTCTATAAGAAAATACTATATTTTTCAATAAAAATCCGAAATTAACTCAAAAATGGCTCGGAATCCGGCGAAAGTTACGAAATATGAATGCCCATTCAACCACGAGTCTAACCATACCAAAATGACTAAATTTCAATAACAGTTCGACCCTCAAATCCTCAAATCTATCCAAGAGGGCTTTCAAATTTTTTCAACTTAAATCATCAATTAAATGTTAAAAACAGTGATAGATTCGGGTAATCTAACAAAGATTGAGTTAAGAACACTTACCCAAACGTTTTCTCTGAAAATCTCTCAAAACTCGCCTCAATCCGAGCTCTAATTCGTTAAAAATGGAAAATGGGACGAAGTCCCATTTTCAGACCTTAAACATTCTGCCCAGGCCTTTACTCATCGCGATCGCGAACATCCACACGCGATCGCGAAGCAAAAATTACCACTGCCCACATTAACTCTACGCGATCGCGTATATCCTCACGCGGTCGCAGAGCACAAAATTCCCAGCTCTACGCGATCGCAGTCCTTTTCACGCTATCACGAAGCACAAAACTTAGCAGTCCTCAATTAACCTTACGCGATCGCAAACAATGCCACGCGATCGCGATGCACAGCTTGCCAAACCTATGCGATCGCGGTTGACCTCACGCGATCGCGAAGAACAAAATTAACACTGCCTCAACTAAGCCTACGCGATCGCGTCCCAATCTTCGCGATCGCGAAAAAGGTCTAAAATACCAGAAATCAGCAGCTACCAGCAGTGCCAAAATGAAGGAAAATACTCTGAATACCATCTGAAACACGCCCGAGCCCCTCGGGACCTCAACCAAATATACCAACAAGTCCTAAAATATCATACGGACTTAGTTGAGTCTTCAAATCATTTCCAACAACACTAAAAACACGAATCACTTATAGATTCAAGCCTAATGAACTTTGAAACTTTCAATTTCTACAAACAACGCCGGAACCTATCAAATCAAGTCCGATTGACCTCAAATTTTGTACGCAAGTCATAAATGACATAACGGAGCTATGAAAATTTTCAGAAATGGATTCCGACCCCAATATCAAAAATTCAACTCTCCAGTCAAACTTCCAAACTTAAATTCCAATTTTAACCATTTCAATCCTAATTTCACTACGGACTTTCAATTAAAATTCTGATCACGCTCCTAAGTCCAAAATCACCATACAGAGCTGTTGGAATCATCAAAATTCTATTCCAGGGTCGTTTGCACATAAGTCGACATCCGGTCACTATTTGAATTTAAACTTTTAATTTTTTTTCAAAATTCCATATCTCGGGCTAGGGACCTCGGAATTTGATTCCGGGCATACGCCCAAGTCCCAAATCACGATACGGACCTACCAAAACTATCAAAATACTGATTTGAGTCAGTTTTCTAAAGATGTTGACCAAGGTCAACTTAGTTGAGTTTTAAAGTTTTATTTCACATTTTAATTCATTTTTCGCAATAAAACTTTTCGAAAAATTTTACGGACTACGCACGTATGTCGAGTAATGATAAATAGTGCTTTTTGAGGTCTTAGAATATAGAATTAATTATTAAATTTAAAGATGACATTTTGGATCATCACATTCTCCACCTCTAAAACAAACATTCGTCCTCGAACGGAGTTAGAAGAAATACTTGAGCTGGTGAATAAGTGTAGATAACAGTTGCGCATATCATGATCGGTCTCCCAATTTGCCTCTTCGACCGGATGACCCCTCCACTGAATCTTCACGGAAGCAATATTCTTTGACCTCAGCTTTCGAACCTGCCTATCTAAAATAGCCATTGGTTCCTCAACATAAGATAGATCCTTGTTCAACTGAACCGAACTGAAGTCTAACACATGAGACAGATCGTCGTGATATTTCCGAAGCATGGAAACATAGAATACCGGATGAACCGCAGAGAGACTAGGTGGTAGTGCAAGTTTGTAAGCCACCTCTCCAACTCTCTCAAGAATCTCAAAAGGCCCAATATACCTAGGGCTCAACTTTCCCTTCTTCCCGAACCTCATCACACCCTTCATAGGCGAAACCTGGAGCAATACCCGCTCACCAACCATGAATGCAACATCATGAACCTTCCGATCCACATAACTCTTCTGTCTAGATTAGGCTGTACGAAGTCGATCCTGAATGAACTTAACCTTTTCCAAGGCATTCTGAACCAAGTCTGTACCCAATAGTCTAGCCTCACCCGGTTCAAACCAACTCATTGGAGACTGGCACCGCCTACCATACAAGGCCTCATACGGAGCCATCTGAATGCTTGACTGGTAACTGTTGTTGTAAGCAAACTCCGCAAGTGGTAAGAACTGATCCCAAGCACACCCAAAATCTATCACACATACGAAGCATATCCTCCAGTATCTGAATAGTGCGTTCGGACTGCCCGTCCGTCTGAGGGTGAAATGTTGTACTCAACTATACCCGAGTACCCAATTCACGATGTACTGCCCTCCAAAACCGTGAGGTAAACTGTGTACCCCAGTCAGAGATGATAGATACCGTTACACCGTGAAGTCTGACAATCTCGGGAATATATACCTGAGCCAGCTGCTTTGAAGAGTAAGTAGTAATACATGAATGAAATGAGCTGATTTGGTCAGCCTATCCACAATCACCCAAACTGCATCAACTTTCGCTGAGTCCGTGGGAGCCCAACAACGAAATCCATAGTGATCCACTCCCATTTCCATTCTGGATTCTCTAACTTCTGAAGTAATCCACCCGGTCGCTGATGCTCATATTTCACCTGTTGACAATTTAGACACCGAGATACATACCCCACTATATCTTTCTTCATCCGCTTCAACTAATAGTGTTGTCTCAAGTCCTGATACATCTTTGCAGCACCCTGATGAATGGAGTACCGCGAACTGTGAGCCTCCTGGAGAATCAACTCACGCAAGCCATCTACATTGGGTACACATAGCTTGCCCAGCATCCGTAGTACACCGTCATCTCCAATAGTGACTTCCTTGGCATTACTGTGCTGAATTGTATCCTTAAGGACAAGAAAATAAGGGTCATCATATTGACGCTCCCTGATACGATCATAAAGAGAAGACTGAGAAACCACACAAGCCAAAACTCGACTCGGCTCGGCTCGGCTCGAAAACATCCAACCTGACAAACTGGTTGGCTAAGGCCTGAACATCCAAGGCTAAAGGCCTCTCTGCTACCGGTAAATATATGTGATATCATAATCCTTAAGCAACTCCAACTATCTCCACTGCCGCAAATTAAAATCCTTCTGTTTAAACAGATGTTGTAAACTCCGGTGATCGGTGTAGACCTCACAATGGACACCGTACAAATAATGCTGCCAAATTTTTAAGGCATGAACAATAGTTGCTAACTCCAGGTCATGTATAGGATAATTCTTCTCATGCATCTTTAACTGTCTGTATGCATAGGCAATCACCCTACTATCTTGCATCAACACTGCACTGAGACCAATACGCGGCGCGTCACAATACATAGTATAAGACCCTGTACCTGTAGGTAATACCAATACTGGGGATGTAGTCAAAGCTGTCTTGAGCTTTTGAAAGCTCTCCTCACATTCCTCGGTCCACCTGAACGGAGCACCCTTCTGGGTTAATTTGGTCATAGATGCAGCAATAGAAGAGAAACCTTTTACAAATCGGCGATAATACCCTGCCAAACCAAGAAAACTCCGGATTTTCGTAACTGATGACGGTCTAGACCAATTCTGCACTACTTTAATCTTCTTCGGATCTACCTTGATCCCCTCGCATGAAACTATATGACCCAAAAATCCCACTGAATCAAGCCAGAATTCACACTTTGAGAATTTTGCATATAACTTCTTTTCTCTCAAAATCTAAAACATAGTCCTCAGGTGTTGTTCATGATCTTCCCGACTCCGGGAATACACCAGAATGTTGTCAATAAACACAATGACGAAAGAATCAAGATAGGGATGAAATACACTATTCATTAAGTGCATAAATGTTGCTGGGGCATTGGTCAGCCCAAAAGACATCACAAGGAACTCGTAATGACCATACTGAGTCCTGAAAGCAGACTTTGGGATATCTGGCTCCCGAATCTTCAATTGATGATAGCCTGAACATAAGTCAATCTTAGAGAATACTCTGGCACCCTGAAGCTGATCAAATAGGTCATCAATACGTGGCAATGGATACCTATTCTTCACGGTAACCTTGTTCAGCTGGCGGTAATCAATACATATCCGCATAGAACCATCCTTCTTCTTCACAAATAAGACAGGAGCACCCCAAGGCGATACACTAGGCCGAATGAAACCCTTATCAAGCAATTCATGTAACTGTTCTTTTAATTCTTTCAACTCTGCTGGGGCCATACGGTATGGTGGAATAGAAATGGGCTGAGTGCCCGATAACAAATCAATGCCAAAATCAATATCCCTGTCAGGTGGCATACCCGGAAGATCCACTGGAAATACATCGGGAAAATCCCTTACTATAGGAACTGACTCCACGGTAGGAGTATCAATACTAACATCTCTTACATAGGCCAGATACGCATCACACCCCTTCTCAACCAATCGTTGAGCTTTAAGAAATGAAATAACCCTGCTAGGAACATGATCCGAGGTACCTCTCCACTCTAGCCGCGGTAGACCTGGCATAGCCAACGTCACCATCTTGGCGTAACAATCAAGAATAGCGTGATAGGACGACAACCAGTCCATGCCCAAAATAATATCGAAATTCACCATACTGAGCAATAATAAATCAGCTCTGGTCTCAAAACCAGTGATAACAATTAAACACGACCGATACACACTGTCCACAATAATATATTCACCCACGGGTGTAGATACATAAATAGAAGAACTCAAGAAATCACGTGATACGCCCAAATACGGGGCAAAATAAGATGACACATAAGAGTAAGTGGAGCATGGATCAAATAAGACTAATGCATCTCTATGACAGACCGGAATAATATCTGTGATAACAGAATCGGATACAACGGCATATGTCCTAATAGGAAGGGCATAATATCTGGCCTGGCCTCCCCCTCTAGGACGACCTCTACCTGCCCGACCTCCACCTCTAGCTGGTTGTGCGGGTGGAGTGACCACTGATGCAGTAATCATAGCCTGAGAAGCCTGAGGACCCTGCGGAATAGGTGGGGCCTGAGAAATCCGTGGAGGTGCACCCCTCCTAAGTCTGGGGCAATCCCTCATGATATGACGAGTGTCACCACACTCAAAACAAGCCCTTAGAGTACGTGGCTATTAGGACTGGCTCGAGCCTGATCGACTAGACTGCCCGCTGAAAGCACCCCGTACCGGAGGTACAGAAGACACTGGCGGTGCATAATATGGAACCTAAGGTCTGGGAGTAGCCGGAATACCACTGGAAGCTGGAAGTGCTGAATGAATAGGACGGCTCACATAACCTCTACCATGACGGGCTGCAACTAGGGCACGAGAATTATTATATGTGCCAGAATCTCGGAGTCTCTTAGTTTCTCTCTCTTCCCTCTCCCGAGTCCGCATACCTTCCAATCTCCTAGCAATTGACACCACCTATTGGTATGTGATATCCATCTCTAGCTCTCAGGCCATATTGTATCTGATACTAGGGTGGAGACCCTCAATAAATTTGCGAACCCGCACTCGAACAGTAGCAACTAAGGCTGGTGCATGCCTAGCCAAATCACTGAATCGGACCGCATATTCTGACACGGTCATAGAACCCTGGCGCAGCTGCTCAAACTCTACACCTTATGCATCTCTAAGACTCTGAGGAACATACTCCCTTAAGAACATATCTGAAAATTGAGTCCAAGTAAGTGAAGCTGCCTCAGCCGGACTATCTAACTCATATGCCCGCCACCACTGGTAGGCTGCTCCTCTAAACTAGAATGTCGTGAAAGAAACCCCACTGGAATCCACAATACCCATAGTACAAAGGATACGGTGACATTCCTCCAGAAAACCCTGAGCATCCTCTGAAGCTAAACCGCTGAAAGTGGGAGGGTGGTACTTCTTATACCTCTCGAGCCTGAGCTGCTCCCCCTTTGAAACTGCTGTCCTAATCTCAGGCCGAACTGGGACAACTGACTGCACTGGTATAACCTCTGGGGCATGATCAACTTGGGCCCGTGGCTTTGGAGTACGGGCGGCGGGAGTCTGCGCTCCTCCCCCAGCCTGAGATGTGGCAGGAGCAAGTGGAATTAATCATGCCTGAGCTAAAGTGCCAAACATGCTCAAAACCTAGGCAAGAGTCTCCTGAAGTGCAGGAGTAGTAACATGCGTCTCAGGTGCCTGCTCTCCAACTAGAGCTACTGGTGGCTCTGGTGCAGCAGCTCGTGCAGGTGCTCTGGCTACACCACGTGGTCTTCCTAGGCCTCTGACTCGGTGCCCCATCCCCGACCTCTTGCGGCTCCAACAGGGGGCGCGGGTGTCTGATCATCAGATTCAGTTGTGCATGTCCTCACTATCTGTGAGAGAATAGAAAGACAATTGTTTAGAACTTTGAAATCAACAAAGGCACACGATAAGGAATCAAAGAAGTGAATATTTCCTAACAGTTCCATAGCCTCTCGAAGATAAGTACAGACGTCTCCGTACTGATCCGCAAGACTCTACTAAACCTGCTTGTGACTCATAACACCTATGAACCTAGTGCTCTTATACCAACTTGTCACGCCCCCAAATTCCCTCCGTAGGAGGTCGTGATGGCACCTAGTCTCTAAGACTAAGTAAGCCTATCAATGCGGAATAATCATAAATATCTGAAATAAATAAACTACAATTCAAATAATTACAACTCCCAAAACCCGGTAGAAATAAGTCACAAGCTTCTAAGAATTTACTCTCAATATCTCTATATATCAAGGTCTAAAGAAAAATAAGGAAGCAACATAAAAATGATAGAAGGGGATTCCGGAGTTTGCGGACGCTGACAGATATACCTTGAAGTCTCCGTGCGCAGGTAACTCACTGACGTCTAGGCTGGTAAGATGTACCTGGATCTGCACAAAAAGATGTGCAAAAGCATAATATGAGTACACCATAGCGGTACCCAGTAAGTGTCAAGCCTAACCTCGGTAGAGTAGTGACGAGGTCAGATGAGGCCCTACTGGAATATAATAATGGCATGATAAAATATTTAATAATATAGTAAAATAAGATGACATTGGAAATGAATCAAGTAGTGTGTCATCATTTAATTAAGCAAAATTATGGCAAATAATATCTCGTGGAAACAAAACAGAATTTCAAATAATATCTCGTGAAAACAAAACCGAATTTCCTTTCAACTTTAAGAAAATCACAACAAATAATCAAGGCAACTGCGGCCATAAATCAATATCAACAAGGGTACTCTCGAGGTACCGTCTCGTAGTCCCAAATCATAAACAAATTCACAATATCTCATTTTCTTATCTCACCGCGGGAGCCTTCACAATTTATTTGAAAGAAAATATTTTTTCCGAAATAGCATCCCGTATTTTAGCCATCCTTATCACACTGCATGACTTCTAGTAGTTCCTCCTACTAGCCACGCGTATCAAGCCACCCTTATCTCACCGCATGCGTTTCAATACCCATACCTTATACCACCGCATGCATATCAATATCATAATATATCACAATTTGCACCTCAAGTGCTCAAATAATGTAACTTGCCAAAATAATTCAACAATAATATTTTTCCACAATAAAGAGCTCACAGCTCATGCCAAAATAAATCATCAATAATATTTTTCCACAATAAAGAGTTCACGGCCCCATCACAATGAGTACAAAAATCTTACAAAATATTCAAGAATAAATAATTCAGGAAAATAATATTTCAAAATCTTTAATACGTTGCTTCAATATCAAATTTAAAATGTCAATACTTCATATTAATAATATTTAATTTAAAGAAAATCACCCTTCAAATAATGCACAGAATAAAAGAAACTAAGTTTTAACTAAACAAGTATAACAATTAGCACGAAAAGGTCAAACAAATTCAAGGTATATATCTCAGATCAATGATGAAGAACATAACAAGATAAAATAATTTAATAAATGTGCAACAATGATCTACACAATTTAAAAATATAATCTTTCACATTTAACCCGTGTACACACTCGTCATCTTGTGTATACGACTTTTAACACATTTTAATAATCACATTAATATCAATTCTGGGGGAAATTTCTCCCACACAAGGTTAGACAAGTCACTTACCTCGACTTACTCCAATTTAACCAAGTAGTATACTTTTTACTCGATTTTCCGATTCCGGTCGACTCGTATCTAGTCATAATTAATTCGATACAGTTAACAAAAATTATAGAATTAATTGTGTAAGAAAATACTATATTTTTCAATAAAAATCTGAAATTAACTCAAAAATGGACGTCTCGGAATCCGGCAAAAGTTACGAAATATGAACGCTCATTCAACCACGAGTCTAACTATACTAAAATGACTAAATTCCAATAACAGTTCGACCCTCAAATCCTCAAATCTATCCAAGAGGGTTTTCAAATTTTTCCAATTTAAATCATCAATTAAATATTAAAAACAGTAATAGATTCGAGTAATCTAACAAAGATTGAGTTAAAAACACTTACCCCAACGTTTTCTCTGAAAATCTCTCAAAAATCACCTCAATCCGAGCTCTAATTCATTAAAAATGGAAAATGGGACAGAACTTAAACATTCTGCCCAGGCTTTTACTCATCGCGATCGCGAACATCCACACGTGATCGCGAAGCAAAAGTTACCACTGCCCACATTAACTCTACGCAATCGCGTATATCCTCACGCAGTCACAGAGCACAAAATTCCCAGCTCTACGCGATCGCAGTCCTCTTAACGCGTTCGTGAGTCACAAGGTCTCAAAGCTACGCGATCACATACCGCTTCACGCGATCGCGAAGCACAAAACTTAGCAGCCCTCAATTAACCTTACGCGATCGCAAACAATGCCACACGATCGTGATGCATAGCTTGCCAAATCTATGCAATTGCGGTTGACCTCACGCGATCGCGAAGAACAAAACTAACACTGCCTCAACTAAGCCTACGTGATCGCGGAGATGGTTTAAAATACCAGAAATCACCAGCTACCAACAGTGCCAAAATGAAGGAAAATACTCTGAATACCATCCGAAACACGCCCGAGCCCCTCGAGACCTCAACCAAATATACCAACAAGTCCTAAAATACCATACGGACTTAGTCGAGTCTTCAAATCACATCCAACAACACTAAAAACACGAATCACTCATAGATTCAAGCCTAATAAACTTTGAAACTTTTAATTTCTACAAACAACACCGGAACCTATCAAATAAGTCCGATTGACCTCAAATTTTGTACGCAAGTCATAAATGACATAACTGAGCTACGAAAATTTTCATAAATGGATTCGGACCCCAATATCAAAAAGTCAACTCCCTGGTCAAACTTCCAAACTTAAATTTTTATTTTAGCCATTTCAAGCTTAATTTCACTACGGACTTCCAATTAAAATTTCGATCACGCTCCTAAATCAAAAATCACCATACAGAGCTGTTGGAATCATCAAAATTCTATTTCGGGGTCGTTTGCACATAATTCGATATCCGGTCACTATTTGAATTTAAACTTTTAATTTTTCTTCAAAATTCCATATCTCGGGCTAGGGACCTCGGAATTTGATTGCGGGCATACGCCCAAGTCCCAAATCACGATACGGACCTACAGAAACTGTCAAAATACTGATTCGAGTCTGTTTACTAAAAATGTTGACCAAGGTCAACTCAGTTGAGTTTTAAAGCTCTAATTCACATTTTAATTTATTTTTCGCATAAAAACTTTCCAAAAAATTTACGGACTGCGCACGCAAGTCGAGTAATGATAAATAGTCTTTTCGAGGTCTTAGAACACAGAATTAATTATTAAATTTAAAGATGACATTTTGGGTCATCACATTTTCATTCCCTAGTAAAACGATCAAACTTTAGTTTTGATCCCCAAAGAAGTCTTCAACTTCCAAATGAGTAAGATCATCGAGGCATTCAAAATCATCATCATTCAAAGCAAGATTTGCCTCGGCATTATCATCATTTTTGTTTGATGGTCCTGCCTCAAAATTATTTTTAAAGGTCAAGTGAAACTCCCCTGGGGCATTAGCATAAGATGCTCCAACATTATTTGACTTTCTTTTGATGGCGTTTTCATAAAGCCTGACAAATTCTCAGATGCACGGCATTCAATTTTCCAGTGACCTTTCATGCCACAGCAGTGGCAGTTACCACTTTTGCCTCTTGAAGGATTATTTTGAGAACTCATATTGTTTTCTCGTTTGCCATGACCACCACGATGACAATTATTATATCGTCTTTTGCCATTGTTATTCCCACGTACATTCATATGGACATGATAATTATTCTATCATTTTTCAAATTTATCTTATCCGCTTCAGAAATCGAAGCTGACCATGTGGGACGGGCTTCATGATATTTCATCAAAATGGTATTATGTTGCTAGACACGAGAAGGCATGAGATCAATTTAGAACCCATTTCACGGTATTGTTGTTGTAATATCATATTTGAGGCATGAAAAGTCGTAAGAGTCTTTTCGAACAAATCCTCATCATTCATAACATCCCCACATAATTTTAATTGGAAAGTTATTCGAAATACAGTAGAGTTATACTTACTTACGGTCTTAAAATCTTGCAATCGTAAGTGCATCCATTCATATCGAGCCCTAGGCAATACCATAACCTTAAGGTGATCATATCTTTCCTTCGGGCTAGTCCACAATTCAAGTGGATCTTTCATTGTCAAATATTCAACCTTCAAACCTTCATCCAAATGATGACGAATGAAAATCATAGCCTTCGTTTTGTCCTTGCTTGATGCCTCATTACCTTGAGTAATGGTATCACCAAGACCTTTAGCGGCTAAGTGAATCTCAGCATCAAAAACTCATGATAGGTAATTCTTTCGAGAAATGTCAAGTGCCACAAACTCAAGCTTTGACAAATTCGACATAGTAAAACCTATCAAATAAAATAAATGAATTAGAAATAGTAAGAAGAAATAAACGAAGATATTCATCCGATTCTAAAGTCCTTTCTTATTCTTAAACCACTTCCCGTTCAGTTGCTTCAAAAATGGTCAATCTGATCATAATCCCATAAAAATAATAACATCAATTGACCGGTTAATCATCATAAAAATACATGTATTAGTTATGCCATAATAATAAAATATAGAAATCAGTGTTTATATGAACTAACAAGATTACCTGGTCTAACTTGTACATGCATATACAAGTGGTAATAATTCTTCAAAATAAACAAAAATATTTTTTTTTTCGAAAGCCATTAGTCGAAAGGAAAGAATGCAAAGATATTAAAAAAATATCATTTGATAGACTATTAAAATAGTAGGAAAATATATTTCTAACCAATCTAAGGGTGGCAGGGACCGCGGGCCAAACGGGCTAAACGGACCAGGACCGTTTGGCCCGATTTTAGTAGGCTTGGGCCGGTCTCGTGGGTCGGTCCTATAATTTGGGCCCGCCAGGCCCGGGACTATTTAGCCTGCCAGGGACCGGGACCGGGACCTTAGTGGGCCAAACGGTCCCAACGGCTATTTTTAAAAAAAAAAAATTTAAATATAGCCGTTGGGCTGTCAAAAATAGTCGTTGGCTATTTATAAAATAGCCATTTAACCCTCCCCCCCTCACCCAACTTTGTTTTAATCCCAAAACTTTTTATAATTACACTTTTTTCCTATTTTCAATTATAAATACCCCATCATTCTTTCATTTTTTCTTAAAAAATATCAATCTATCACAATCTCTCTCTAATTTTCTTCTATAATTGCTACTATTGCTTACTTTATTGTTACAATTTGTGAAACAATTGTAAAGTTGGTGAATTGAAGTCTTCAACGATAATCAATTTTCAACAAGTTGTTCGTCAATTCGGTAAACTCATTCCAACTCTTAAGTTTTAATATTATAATTTTGTTTGTTTTATTTATTTTCTATTACTTTATTAATTAAGATGGCTTCCTTAAAAAAAATATTTTAGTAAAAATAAGGAAAAATTCAAGAGTGACGAATCTAGTGCTCAATCTGTTCCTTCTCCACTGCCCCGGACTCCCCGAACCAAACTCCATATCCGTCCTACACCTGCTATTCTTGATAGCGATAATAGTTTATTACAATTTACTGAAAGTCAATTTTGCCATAATATTAGAGCTGGTGAACAATTAGACCATGAATTAATGAATGCTCTTTATTCTAATCCAACTATTGATGAAAATGATGACGAGGAAATACATTTTGATGAAACTCAACCGGATGATGATCCACCAACTAGTCCTGCTCCTGATGTTAACCTAACTAGTGATAACCCTGCTAATCCAAATGATGCCCTATCTGATACTCTTGTTACTACCCCTACTTTTTCTAGACAACCTAGAAAACGGACGGAAACATCTCCTGTTTGGCCATTTTTTACTCAACTAATTCTAGAAAATAAGGCTAAGTGTAAAACTTGTGGCACGGAGTTAGTTTTTAAATATTTTGGATCGCGGGGGGGGACGAGAACTTTGGCTAGAGTGAGATATCTTCGTCTGAAAGCTTTGGCCGAGGGGAAAAGTCTACCTACTCCTAGTCAGGTTGACCCTAGTACCGGTTCAAATCAATTTCAATCGGGAATTAACATTGTTACCGGTCGTATTTTATATTATGAACCAAAAAAAGATCGGGAAGAATTGGCAAAAATGGTAACTGTTATGTGTTTACCCTATAGTTTTCCTTGTGGCCCTAACTTTGTGCATTATATTAGAAAATTTTTTAATCCTACTTATAAAGGTTTTTCTCGCACAACCGTAAAGAGCGATATTTATAAATATAAACATGAATATGAACAATATTTGCGCTATTTATTTACTCATATAAATTGTCGTGTTGCTATTACAACTGATATTGGTAGAAGTGGTAACGATTGTGATTACCTTACTGTTACTAGTCATTGGATTGATGAGAATTGGATAATGCAAAAGCGCATTATTTCTTATAGAATAATTAATTCACGTCACACAGGGCAGTTTATTGCTAGTACAGTTACAGATATTTGTAGATATTTTTGCATTAGTGATAAAATAATGTCAATTTCAATTTCAATGGATAATGCTACTAGTAACACAAATGCTATAGCTTTGCTTATCACTACGCTAAATCCTGCATTTAGTGATATTTTTCATGTTAGATATATTTATCATATTTACCATTTAATTGTGGGTGATGGTATGAGAATTTTAAATATTGAAATTGAAAAGGTTAAAATGGCTCTTAACTGGCTTTTTTATTCAAACCGTAGAAGTAGACTTAGAGAATATTTTAAAAGATGCGATGAATTTGGCCTAAGAGAAAGAAAGATTCTTAAACCTTGTCCAACTAGATGGAATTACATGTATGAAAGTTTGGTTGTTGCATATGAATATAGAAACCCCATAAACTCAACATTTAATGCACATGTAAGTGATGATGATGAACACCTTACAAATGGGGATTGGGCTAATGTTAAAATACTTGTAGATTTTTTAGAAAAATTTCATATTGCTACAAATGAATTTTCTAGGCAATATTATCCTACTCTTTCTAACTGTTTAGTTTATATTGCAGAACTTGCAAATTTGTTTGCTCATTTTTCAGAGGGTGGGAAAATTTATAAACTTGCTATTGATTCTATGAGAAAAAAGTTTAAAAAATATTTTTTCTCTATTCCCCCTATCTATGGTGTTTCTGCTTTATTAAATCCTTGTATGAAATTAGGAGGTCCTCATTTTTTGTATGGTTTAGAACTTGAAGATGAGGAATTGTCTCAACTTCCGGAAGCAATAGCCTCAATTAGAATAAATGCTCAAACTATTTTTAATACTTATCAAGTTGCATTAAATTATGCTAGACCAAATGTTCCAACTCCTTCTTCTTCTGATTCTCAATCATCTAAAAGAACTGTGGGAGTAAGAGCACTTAGTGCTTGGTCGGGGTTTAGGGGTTCTCAAGGTTCTAGTAGTAGTGATTTTTCACAACTAAATGAGTTTGAAGTTTATTTGTCGCAGGCAATTGAGGAAGTGAATCCCGACGGCTCCTTTAATTTTTGGAATGGTGGAAGGACAAAGAAAAATACTTTCTGGCTCTTTCAAGGATGGCCCGAGATATTTTAACTATTCAAGTTTCAACAGTGGAATCAGAGAGCGCTTTCAGTCAAGCAAGACTTCAACTCGGTGATTATAGAGCGTCTATGAGGGAGAGTTTGGAAAAATCAGTATTTTTCAGAGATTGGATCCGGTCGGAAAGAAGAAATTTTGGACTTGCTGAATCACAACCAGATGAAGACGAAGCTTACGAAGAAATGCTAGCTGAACTTGCGGAGGATGTTGCTTTGCCCGGAAGTGGCGATGACCAAGCAACTTTTTCGCCACCACCAACGGAAATTCCTCCGGACCTTGATAGATTTATGAAGTTTGTAAGAGATACCATGTAACTTGTATGAACAAAAATTAGTATGTATTATGTAACTTATATTTTGGCACATCTTGATTAGTTTCTTTTTCTTCTCAATGGTGGTATTAGCACCTTGTTGTACTCATTCCATAGGGGGATGAAGACTAAGAAAGATATTGCCATATTTTTTAATGCTAGAATAAAATTACAAGGCATATCTTTTTACAATATTTTTGTCTTTAGACTTAGATATTATTTTTAACATCCTTTTGTCTCTAATTTCTATTTAATTTTAAAAAAAAAACTGTTAGGCCCACTTAACCCATTTAACCCGCGGGCCGGGACCGTTTAGCCCGTTTAATTTGAGACCGGCCCGGGGCTGGAACCATTTGAACCGGACCACTTAGCCCGTTTAGGACCGGGACCGGCCCACTTGACACCCTTAAACCAATCCGACAAACATGTGAACTATTGGCATTAAACATACAATAGATAATTGTATGTGTCCAGATACGGCTTACTATTATGTTTATAAACTAAACATATTTAGGCATTAAGAATACACTCAGTATAATTGTCATCTTTCCCTTTTACGAGACAATACATAATGCTAATTGAGTAAATCCAAAAGAAGTAGATTCCACATAAAAGAAATGTGTAGCAACAATTTGATAATTTAAACAGTAGGTTGTAGATATATACATTGCAAGTGGAATTCAATCCCGAAGTTAGAGAATTCGTGCTGATAACGTATTAAAAAATATAGCTCAAAGTAACAATATAAAATAAAAAGATAAGTAATAGAATAAGAGAAGAAGGGATAACTTTCTTATTTCAACAAGTGTTCAAGTGTGTCTCATATCACATTTCATATTTCATGCCTCTATTTATACTATTACATAGAAGGTTATAAAATGATTGTCTTAAATATGACATTAACAATTGAGATCGCGGGGGAAGATCATGGGGAGGGGTTGTGGAGGTGTGAGAGTTACAATCATAATAGTGATGAATAGTGAGACATTATTTATATCATGGGTGAAAGTAGTGGAAGTAGTGGACATCCACATTTACTAATAGTTGTACAACACTTGCATCTATCTTATTTTAATTACCTCATTATTTAATTAGTCTAACTAAATATTAAAAACTAAAATCTTAGAAGTGGTAATTTTGGAGAAGTGGGTAACTAATGTAAAACTAATGAAACCTGGTTCTCTTTCTACCTAAGAAAAAACAAAGTTCACCATCATATATATTTTTATCTAAGGAGAGGGTGAAGAGAAGAAAGTTACTCTCTCAGTTTCATTTCAATTTATGTGACACACTTTCTTTATTATTTCGTTCCAAAAAAGAATGACATGTTTTCCTATTTGAAAATAATTTAATAAACTTTTCATCTTATTCTTAATGAGAACTTTTTATAATTATACAAATATTATAGCCCTACAAGTTTTTACCCATTAAACTTTTAACTCCACAAGTTTCAAAAATCTTTTTTTTCTTTCTTAAATTTCATGCCGAATCAAACTACCTCATATAAATTGAAATTGAGGGATTAAAATTTTCTCAAGTTTGATCAAGAAGCATAAAGTTAGCTATCCATCGAACTTATCGAGAATTTGACATCAATCATGGTAAATTTTATGATATAGCCTTCTTATTAGGTTTATAACTGTGAAACTTATGAAGTTTTAAGATAACAAAATTATGTATATGCATAGTGCATGATACATATTGCGGAATGTTTGCAATCTATGAATGTTTAAAAATTCTTACACACCTTAGAGTAGTTTGAAAGTAAACTGACCCGAGACAGAAAGCCTCGAGTATGTTTATCACTTTTTCGTTTTTGATGAACTTGTGAGGCATATATTTTGAAAACTTCTAAAACTCCAGAAAAGATACTGTAGTTACAAAAAAGATTTTGTGGTTAGGGAATAACCAAAATGGAGGTTCATCTAATCAATCTCTGTTCAAATGCATATTCTTGCTCTTTAATGCCGTGACATAAGGCCTACTGGTAAATCATATTCTTCTTCTTTTTTGTTTTTTTGACAATGTCGATGTCTGAACAGCTTGCGCTCACCTTGACCATTCTGCCAGATACCTAACCAGCATCAATATCAAGTAAATCTACCCACAAGGTTTAGGCAGATGGGAAGAAGCTATAGATCGGTTTTTGTCTCCACAAGAATTTGAACCTTAGTCCTCTGTGTTTTTCACCCACATCATTGACCGCTAAGCTAAACCTATTCTTAAATGTAAGAAGCAAGAAACATCTTTAACTAACTAAATTTCTTTTTTTTTTTTACCGAATGTCCGCGAAGCGACAAAAACTCTCAGTTGAAACCAAAGAGCAAATTAGGGGGAGAAATTTAAAAATAGTCAGATTTACAATGGTCATTCAAAAAAAGCCACAGTTTCAAAAGTAATCGAAATTTAGCCACTTTTCATGTAAAAATAAATTTGAACGAAAATACTATTCAAATTCCAGAAAATACTCCGGCATAATATACTGGAATTCCAGCATAAGTATACTAGAACTCCAGCATATTATACTGGAGTTACAACATAAGTATACTGGAACTCCAGCATATTATACTGGAACTCCAGCATAAGTATACTGGAGTTCCAGTATAATATACCGGTCCAGTATAATATGCTGGAAGTTAATACACAGGTGCACCGATCTCCAGTATATTATATTGGAACTTTCCGTGTTGCAGCAAAATAGTGGCTATTTTTCAATGACTTTGCAAACGCTGGCTATTTTTGAATGATCAGTCCGAAAACTGGTTAGCCCGTGCTATTTTTAAGGGAGAAATTAAAAAATAGCCAGATTTACAAGTGGTCATTCAAAAATAGCCACAGTTTCAAAAGTAATCGAAATTAAACCACTTTACATGTAAAGATAAATTTGAACGAAAACACTGTTCAAAATCCGGAAAATACTCCAGCATAATATACTGGAATTCCAGCATAAGTATACTGGAACTCCAGCATAAGTATACTGGAACTCCAGCATAAGTATATTGGAGTTCCAGCATAAGTATACTGGAACTCCAGTACATTATACTGGAACTCCAGCATATTATACTGGAGTTCCAGTATAATATACCGATCCAACATAATATGATAGATGTTCATACATAGGTGCATCGATCTCCAGTATATTATGCTGGAACTTTTCGTGTTGCAGCAAAATAGTGACTATTTTTCAATAACTTTGCAAACGCTGGCTATTTTTGAATGACCAGTCCGAAAACTGGCTAGCATAGTTGTATAGCCCAGAGCAATTTAGCTACTTCAAGAGAAGGCTAAGTACGCAAATCGCTTATCGCTCGATACAACAACATACCTAGTATTATCCCTCACTGTGGGGTCTGGGGAGGGTAGTGTGTACGCAGACCTTACCCCTACCTCGTGAGGATAGAGAGGCCGTTTTCAATGAGGAAAGCATAAGCACCACATTAATGAAAATATAGACAAGAAGGGACAGCACCAAAAAACCATATAAAAGCAGAATAAAAACAACAAGATAGTAAGGTGATCAACAATGAAAGAAAATAACGGTTAGTCATAAAAACCTACTACCAACAGAAAGCGAGATTGCGTGACAATACTACTGTTATGAACACTCTAGACTACCTACTCTACTACTCTGATCCTCGACCTTCATACATTCCTATCAAGGGTCATGTCCTTGGTCAGCTGAAGCTGCGTCATGTCTTGCATAATCACCTCTCCCCACCTCTTCTTTGGCCTACCTCTACATCTCCATAGGCCTTCCAATGTCAACCTCTCACACCTCCTCACCGGGGCGTTTGTGCTCCTCCTCACATGACCAAACAACCTAAGCCGCGCTTCCCGCATCTTGTCCTCAATAGGGGCCACATCCACCTTGTCGCGAATAACCTCATTTCTAATCCTATCTAACCTGGTGTGCCCGCACATCCATCTCAATATCCTTATCTCTACTACCTTCATCTTCTGGACATGAGCGATCTTGACTGGCCAACACTCAGCCCCATACAACATCGTCGGTCTAACCACCACTCTGTAAAACTTACCTTTAAGTTTCGGTGGCACCTTCTTGTCACATAAAACACCGGAAGCGGGTCTCCATTTCATCCATCCCGCCCCAATACGATGTGTGTCATTTTCATCAATCTCCTCATCCCCCTGAATAATAAACCCAAGGTACTTAAAATTTCCTCTCCTAGGGATGACCTGCGAGTCCAGCCTCACCTCCCCCTCCCTCCCCCCCCCCTCCCTGAGTCTCACCACTGAACTTACACTCCAAGTATTCTGTCTTGGTCCTGCTCAACTTGAAACCTTTAAGACTCCAGGGTCTACCTCCGTACCTCTAACTGCGCGTTCACACCGCCTCGCGTCTCGTCAACTAATACAATATCATCTACAAATAGCATGCACCACGGCACCTCCCCTTGGATGTGGCGCATCAGTACATCCATCTCCAGGGCAAACAAAAAAGGGTTGAGTGCCGACCCCTGATGCAACCCCATCATTACCGGAAAATAGTCCGAGTCTCCACCCACCGTCCTCACTCGGGTCTTTGCTCCATCATACATGTCCTTAATCACCCTAACGTAGGCAACGGGTATACCTCTAGCCTCCAAACATCTCCACAAAACCTCCCTCGAAACTTTATCGTACGCCTTTTCTAAGTCGATGAACACCATATGCAAGTCCTTCCTCTCCCTATACTGCTCCATCAATCTCCTAACAAGGTGGATAGCTTCTGTAGTCGAACGCCCCGGTATGAACCCGAACTGATTTTCGGAAATAGACACACTCCTCCTCACCCTTAGCTCCACCACTCTCTCCCAAACTTTCATAGTATGGCTAAGCAGCTTGATACTTCGATAGTTATTGCAATTTTGGATATCACCCTTGTTATTGTATATAGGAACCACCATGCTCAACCTTCACTCTTCGGGCATCTTCTTCGTTCTAAAAATGACATTAAATAACCTAGTGAGCCACTCTAAGCCTGCCTTGCCCACACTCTTCTAAAACTCTACCGGAATTTCATCCGGCCCGGTCCCTTTGCCCCTGCTCATCTTACGCATAACCCCCTCCACTTCATCAGCTATAATCCGCCTACAATACCCAAAGACACGACTCCCAGAAAGTTCCAAATCACCCAGTACAATGCTCTTGTCCCCTCCTCGTTCAAGAGATTCGCTCGATACAGAGAGGTGAAAGGGGTGCGCGGAATTGAACAGGTACTGCATGTGAGCATACTAGTACTAGGGAAAACAGTCATAGCACTGCAACATGATAACATTGGAGATCTTGACCAAAGTCCAGCATAAGAATGTCAAGGAAACAATATCAGCTAATACCTTAACCTATATAATCTGTAGGTATAAATCTGTTCGAAATCCGTAGCAGATTGAAAATTGAAAGACAGGATCGTAAATCATGTATGCAGTGAACTCGTCAAAATTGTAAAATACAAAGCTCAGCTAGAATTCATTTATATCCTGACAATCTCAAGCCCTTGCCAGAAAGCTGTACTTACTAGCTATATTGACAGTAAAGTTACGAGGTGAATCTAATTCCAACACACCCTAGAGCATGGGCCAGAAAAGAAGTTTTTCTTTGTGTAAAAAATTGAGTTTCATAACATATAATGATCCAAAGAGTCATAGGGAACTATGAATAATCTCATTATTAGGGAACACATTTGCAAGCCATTGAAATATGATTATTGCAAGTGTTATTCGCCAATACAAAGATCAATGTACTGCAACCTTACAAAGAGGAAACAACGGGCTTAAGAAAACAACTTGACCCTTCATAAGCTGCTGTCACAACACTCTCTGGAAACCGCCAATAGTATTAATCTTCATCATCTGCAACAAAATTTCGAGCCAGATTAGAACAAATGAAAAACAAGAACCCAAAGAATCTAGCAACGGAAAACACACAGCATAAGGGAAAGCCACGCCAACAGAAAAATACAATCCAGAAGAGCAACTTTCAGAATGCCCACACCTTAAAGCATACTGACACAAACATGAAACAAAAAGTTGATTCTATTTCATGGTCGAACATAAGGGCAGTCGCATCCTTTCTCCATCAGTTTTGTTGAGCCTTTGGTATCGTAATATGCTTCTATTCTTTATCAAATTAGGTAGAGTAGTGCGCTTCTACTCTTCATGCCTAGTTTTCTAAAGGGTTCCCCTGATTTTAAATATAAATTTCACAAGTCATCTTCATGCATTGCTTACCAAAATGTTGAAATCCCTTTTTTTTCTTTGATAAAGTAAAAAATGGATTTAACATTTTAATAAGCAATAGGCTTATGGCATTTATATCTAAAAATGTTCAAAATCCGTAGAATGAAAAATGGAGAACATATTAACTGCGCTAATTTCTTCTTGCTTTTGTTAGTTATGACAATATAGGGGCTTTTAATCAGCAACACCGATTACAATACTTTTTATTGCCCGATGCTTAAACTGCTATTTGAAACACAAACTGATACAACAAACACCTCTTTACAAGTGATTTGTTAACATATTTAATAATAAGTATCAGTATTTGGATAGCATTTGAATCCAGGATCTTAATCTCAGGGTCTACACCGGAATCATTACTTCAATGCTACACAGGGAAGGACATCAAGGCATCAGAATTCCACAGCTATAGCTCACTGTACTGGAACCCACATCGCTTTCAGAAATAATTGAGTTTATTCAACTCGACAACCTCGGAAATACATGGGAAATTACTTACAGTTTTAGAAGTCTAACCATAAAAATTAGGATTTCCTTTGACATGTTTCCTAGTGTCTTCCTTTTTCGAAATTTACACCATGTCATTTTATTTCTTGTACTACTCCCTATGTCCCATTTTATGTGGCACGCTTTCCTTTTAGTTTATCCAAAAAAAGAATGACGCATTTTTATATTTAGAAACAATTTAACTTTTAACTTCTCATTTTACTCTTAATGAGATGATTTATAGCCATACATATGTTCATGACTTGTCTTAAGACCACAAATATACAAAGTCATTATTTCTTAAACTTCGTGCCAAGTCAAACGTCGCCACATAAATTGGGACGGAGAGCGTATTTGATATCTAACATTTAACTTCTTTTTTCTTGCCTAAAATATAAATGTAAAGTTCGTGGGATCTCATACCATGAAACCTGAAAAGCATTATTATAATATTGTAAGAGGCCAATAAACAACCTCCATGTACTTTGGAAGAATTTGTTTGAGAGCATTTTCCTCTTCTGCATTTTGTCCAAACCTCACATTGTAGATGCTAGGGAAGAATTTTTCCAAGCTCACCAAATATTTATCTTGTTTATGCTTATTCTTTAATTAGGAAAATATTTGCATCTCCTCGTCATGATGAGCCTTTTGAGATTGATAATTTTATTTATTTCTTTTATTTTTTTAGGTCACAACAAAGAGGCTGAAAAGTGAAACAAAGAAAACCTGATTTCATTTAAAAATCAGTATTGTCAAGAATTTCACCTCGCTAGACATTTGGTGCAAGTTCTAGAAAGAATTTATTGATCCTACATGTTAGTGATTATCTAATGAAGGTCTTTCTTCCCCCCTCCTTGCCTTTTCGGGCCATCAAATTTTTCAAGTTTGTTCCAAAAAGATTTTTTGATCATGTGGTTAAAAATAATGATACACAAGTTTGGAGTTTGTTTTACTCCAGCTTCCCTAACTAATAGCGTGATGGTAAAAGGGAAGAAAATAATACAAACATTTGAGTTAAATTTACATGCTTGATTGTTAGTATTAATAATTCTAACAAACATTGACAAGTATTCTATTATAGATGGCATAGAATAAAAATATTGTTGGAGCATAAATTTTTGTATTGTGAGAACTCGGTATCAACCTAGTACTAAAAAAAGCAAGGATGGCTCTGGCAGTATTCCCAATGTTCCGTCCAAACATGCTTTGTCCTACTCTGGAGCCATCATACGTCCAATCTATACTAAAAGAAAAGAAGCTAGTATCTCTCTTAACATCTATATAATTCGTAGTTATTGTAAAAAAATGAGCGACCTGGTCATCAATATTATCAAGATCATAGAGGTGATCAATCTTTTTTAGATAACTATGGTGTCCGCGTCAGCTTGCGCACACCTCGACTAATTCCACGAGATAACTACTACCTCCCACTAGCAACAAGTACCAGGTAATTGTATCCACCAAAGCTTGGACAGATAAAAAAGTCACCCAGTATTTTTTGTCTCCGCTGGAATTTGAGCCTGAGACCTCAGGTTCTCATCCAGTAGGCCAACCCTTGGGTGTAGAGGTGATTAATTTTCTCAGAAGAACAATCAATTTTTTTTCTTACCGCTGAAAATTCCAAACCCTTTCCCAAATCTTGGTAGCATTCCAGCACATATTCCATATAGAAATCGCCTGGTGGGAGCACAAAGGTGTGCCATTGATGATGATTTACGAGATGGTTTCGTCAAAATCTCCTTCTACGTGAAATTTCACCCCCTTTTTGGTGTATCAACCCCTTATTGTACATGAAATCAATGTTTTCTCTGGACTCACGGAAGTTAGTGAAAGAAAGGAAAGAAAAAAGGGTTAGTACTGGTGATTTTCCAGCAGTAAGGACAATGAAGAATGACACCACGGTTTTACAACATTCTAGCGGTCCCTTTTTTTAAAAGTCTAGTAAAAAATTTAAAATTTCAACTTTCGATGCGTTGAAAAGGGGCCTCGACGCATCGAATGGTACGTGTCATGTGGAGACTTCTCAAGTGTCGATGCATCAAAACTTGGGTTAGATGTATCCGGCTCAAAAACAATATAGATATGTTTTGAGCACTTAGGTTTCGAGCACAAAGAGGATGAAGAAATCAGGGTTTAACGAAACCATCTCCTATTTCACTAAGAAAATTAATCACTTATATGATCTTGATAATGTTGATGACCAGATTACTCACATTTTTACAAGAACTACTAATTAGGCAGATGTCGAAGGAGATACCAGCTTGTTTCCTTTTTGTATAGATTAGACATATGATGGCTCTGGAGCAAGATAAAGCATGTTGGGATGGAACATTGGGTATGTTGTCAGAGCCATCCTTGCTTTTCTTAGCACTAGGTTGTTACCAAGTTCTTACAATTCGAAAGTATATGCTCCAACAATACTTTTATTGTATGCCATCTATAATAGAATGTCTAACAATGTTGGTAGAACTATTAATACTAACATTCAAACATGTAAATTAGACTTAAATGTTCGTAGCATTATTTACCCTTCTATTATCACGATGTTAGTTAGGGAAGATGGAGTAAACCAACTCCAAAGTTGTATATAGCTGTTTCTAACAATACGATCAAAAAACAAAATGGAAAAAGATTGAAAAATCTAAGAGTCCAAAAAGGAAATACGGGGAGAAAGAAAGAACCTTCATGAGATAATCAATAACAATTTCTACACCAAATGTCTATCGAGGCGAAATTCTTAACAACATTGGTTTTTAAATGAAATTAAGCTTTCTTTAAGATATAGCATCTAAGATAGAATGCTTGAAAATGTTGGTAGAATTATTGATACTAACATTCAAGCCTATAAATTTGAAAAGAATATGTATAGAATTTTCTTCCCTACTACTATCATGCAGTTAGTTAGGGATGTTGAAGTGAAACCAACTCCAAAGTTGTATATCATTGTTTCCACCAGCATGATCAAAAAAATATTTGGAAACAAATTTGAAAACGATGGTCCAAAAAGGTAAAGGGAGAAAGAAAGGCCAAGACAGGAGAGGAGGCATCGACCAAGAGTTCAACAATCTAGTATGATGGAAAAAATAGCCCAACATATGGAGACTTTATTGCAAAATTTTAACCAGATAAATGGACGATTTGATAGGGTGGAGAAGCTTTTAGGAAATGTTGAGGGAAAAAGTTGCAGGGTGGTTTCAGCAGGATAGAGCACATCCAGATGCAGGATTTAGTTTACAATTCCAATTTGAAATGTTAGTTTGCGAATGATAAGAGAAATGGATGAAAATGGGGAATTTTAGATTTTCCTGAATATCCTTCTTTTCCTTGGTCAGATCCAGCCACCATTCTCGTCCCTAGATTCTATGCTGCTGCTGACTTTATGGACCAGCAGCCTCCATCCACTTCGCTACCACCATCAGATCTCCCAGTTGTGTCTGACCCTTTCCACATAGAGTAGCAATATATTTCCTGGTTTAGCTGATTTAACACATGCTGCAATTGTATATGGAGACAATTCTAGCTTGATTCCCCATTACAACAAAGGAATAGCAATTCAAGAAGGAGATGTAGGAGGACATCAGAGGACGAAAATAAAGAGGCAAACAGATGTGGATGGCAAGGGACAGGGAATTGTGACGAAGGAACAAACATTTGTGTCTGATGATGATGAGGATATGTATCTTGCTGATTCTTCGGAGAGGGGAGAGAGAGAGAGATGGGGAAAATTTGGTTGTCTCTCACGCAGCGTATTTCATTTCGGAGAATGAAGCGTTGAAGCATGGGGGAGAGTTAGGTTTTGGGGTGTTGATAAGATGTTTCTATTGTTTAAATATAGTACTATGCCAGATTGCCAGTAGAATGGTTGGAAAGGAAAGCATCATTAAAATATTACAAGAGGCCAATGAACAACCTCATATGTCTTTTCGAAGAATTTTGTTTTAGAGCATAGGAGTTAGGCCTTACCTTCTCTTCCCCTCCAATTAACCTTCCCAGCGTTCCAAGCCCATACCAAAGTTTCTCCTCCATCTTTCACCTCCCCGCAAACCTAACCTCACTGACCAGTTTTCACTAGATAATCCAACTTGTGATCTTCTAAACTATGCTGCTTGAACTCTTCAAAAATGGTGCCGCACTCATGTCAGATCCTCAAAAAATGCACTACTTTTGGAAGATTTGACATGCATGATGCATCCGGCGGCATTTTTGAAAAGCCCGAGCAAGATAGCTTCTAAAAACTAGTTGCTTTCCCTCACCAATGGATAGAAGAGGCCTTTTTATAGTTGGTCGTAAGTCTTTTGAGATCAAAGAAAAGCCGCTAAACATGATGTCTGGCATAAGTGGATTAAGAGAAAGCTGGATTTTGTAAGCAGGAATTGTTGCTCTAAACTACTCATGTTACGAAGTTGCCAGATAACAGTTGTCGCTTCTGAAAAACCTGGTGATGCCAATAGCAGATTGGTGAGGAAGGAGAAATAAGTCATGGTTTTTCAGAACTTCTATAGATTCAACAAATACTTGAGAATTTTCACCATGTATAGACAAAGGAAAAGGTTCAGCATTCTCGCTGAGTTCTCACTGTATGCTGGATGGTCAGACATAGAAGCCAAAGAATGGAGGTTTGTTGTAAAAAGACACACTCCCAACTCCAGTCTAACACTTCAACAGCCTTTCAAGAGCTACACGTGTTGTCAAGGGTCTCAGTTGGCCAGTAGATTTAATAGATTGTTGATAAATGCAGAAACAACAAAATCCAAAATTGCTACTCTTGTAGATGCCTAGTGGAACAGCTGCACTGTGAGTACTTTAAGGTTTCTACCGAACTGCAAAAGTGGACATTTAATACATGTGGTATTTCGGATCTTAGCCATGGGTTGATTTTCACTCGGTGGAGGAGGCAAATAGAACCAAATGGTTAGGTGGTTTTGGAAAGGCCTTGAGTTGCAGCTCAAATGGTGATCCCCTGATGCGTGAAAAGGACCCAAAAACTACTTGGGAAAGATCGTATGGATTCCCTCTCCAACTATGGTCCCCCAATATTTTTCAGTTGATTGGAGACATGCTTGGTGGGCTGGTAGAGACTGATTTGGATATGAAAGAGAGGTGTCGGGTTAGATTGTGGATGAAAGCTGGTCCTCCTAAGATCCCTAGGGAGATCGAAACTGCTATTGAAGAATTTTTTGCACTCTATCCCTGTATGACAGGAATACTCTCCTGCGTAAGAACGAACTTGTAGGAGATGAACTAACACAGTTACTCTTTAATCGGTTCACTACTTGGGCCGTGTAAGGTAATGAGTACTTCTATGCCAGAGGAAATGGCCCCACTTGGCTCTGTCTCTTTAGGCAAAAAGGCTACCATCAACTCTAATTCAAATTGTGAGACAGGGTTGGGGTCTGATGTTGTTTTCCCTCTTTTGGCCGAGCCCAATCGATTACCATCAGATTTAACAACCCTCAGTAATAAACTTAATGCCCAAGCCCAAACTATCAGCATACGATGATACCAGATTTAAACCAAACAACACGTAAGTCCACATAACATAAACTACACCCTATGTCGGTGAAAAACAAAATATAATCAAGTATAAGTCTTAATGTTTTTCTTTTCATCATCAAGTCTATGACAACCACGCCATGTCGTGTATAAAAAAAATATGAATAGCATATGGAAGCTATATTTCATGAGAATTTCAGTCTGATCTAATTCTAAATTCATCAATCTTGGTTCTGTAACTCCAGTACTTAATTTTTTTTTTTTAAACTTCAACAGTGGAGGCGACAGATACCTGTTTCTAGAAGACAGAAAGTCAATCAGTAGAAGTAGCAAGGGAGCAAAAGAGATAACGGCCCAATTGGTAACTGTAAATATATGGGTTGTTGGCTGAGTAAAGACTTTTTTTTATAATCAGGAAATCCCCAAGGGCCGGAGGCATATGGTTTAAAACTCGGTGGATAATGGAACCGTCCCTACACCCTTCGCCGCTTAAATACTAGATTTTTATCTACAACGGGGTTTGATTCAGTGACATGCGCCTAACCCACACAGAGGAAAGACTAACTTCGGGATACCTTTCTTCCCGTATCTTTTCTTTGTTCCTTTGGCAACAATATCCATATTCCTAGAAGACAGCTTTTCTAAAGTTCAAAATAGGTGATTCACTATATTAAAGACATCCCTAAAAACTTGCAGGAATATAATCAGGAAAAGTTCCCACATTTTCTAAGCATTCCTCAATCAATTGCACTGACCTCCCACCATTGCCCAACTACGTCCTCCAAAAGAGTAAGTATTTATTTTACCAACAAACGATTGTGATCAACCAAGATAAGTAGACAATCCGAAGTTCGCCACATTGTTTGAACCCGTACCCCAATAAAGAATCTTCCTTTTTCATGACAATGACTCACGAGTTGCCGCACCTCGACTATTCCATCGAGTACCTGCTACCTCCCACCAGCACAGGTACTGAATAGCTCTGGCCCCCCAAGGCTTAGCTAGATCAGAAGAAATCGTTGAGTGTTTAAAATACAAATCTTTTAACACATTACCCATCTCATATATACATATTTCAATAAATTTTAAGGGGAAAAAATCAAGTTTTAGCACTTTCAGTAGCCTCATGGCCCTCATCTAAATCTTGCATCTCTTACGTGATTGCATAGTTGTCAATAGATAGAAAAAGACAAATACAATAAAGGGTACTTGAAAAAGATTAAAAAGCTTTTATCACATTACTTATCTCACATATATATATATCCTTCAAAAATTTCAAGGAAAAGATTCAATTTTTAGCACTTTCAGTTACCAAACTTCATTTATTCACATCCCGCAGTTGTCAATTTCAAATCTTGCATCTCTCTTAAGTGGTTCCATAGGTACCAATAAATAGAAAAAATGAATTACAATAAAGTGTACTTGAAAAAGATAAAATGTTTTTTCAAATATCCATCTCACATATACACCCTTCAATTATTTTTATGGAAAAAATTCAATAGTTAGCAATCCCCAGTTGTCAATTTTAAATCTTGCATCGTTCCTAAGTGTTCCATACCAATAGTATAAGTATCGTTTACGTATTTTCTTATTTTTAAATTTCACTTGAGCCGAGGGTCTAAGGGAAAAACCTCTCTATCTTCACAAGATAAGGGTAAGTCATGTGCACACACTACCCTCCCCAAGCCTTACTTGTGAGATTACAATGGGTTTGTTGTTGTTGTTCATTTTTCCTAAGTGATTCCATAGGTACCGCGACAAAGAAAAGAAAAAAAAAAGGACAAATACAACAAAGGGTACTACCCAAGATAATGGTACTCGACACAAATTTTCTTGATATGAAACTTACCAAAATTATGACACCCATTAGCAAACCTAGCCTTTGATAAATTTTAAGGAAACAACTTAAATTTTTTGAAAAATTACCGTGGAAAAGGATTTTCTGACATTACCCACCTTCGCATGTATATCCTTCAATAAATTGAAGGAAAAGACTCAAAAACTTTTGATAATCGAGAAATCCCGTGTGATGGTTCGAAACTCGGTGGATCCCTCTCTTCTATCCTTCTTCACTAAAATACCAGGATTTTATCTGTGGCAAGGTTCAAGCCAGTAAGGTGCGCCTAACCACACATCACAAGTTGCGTTCTAACCACTAGAACAAAGCATTGGGAGCAGAAAAGATTCAATTTTTAGCACTTTCAGTAGCAGAACTTCATCTAATTGCATACTTTCAAATTGTCAATTTCAAATCTTGCATCTCTCTTAAGTAATTGCACACTTTCAAAAAAAAATTAAAAACAAAAACAAAATACAAATAAAGGGTACTAAAAAAATTCAGACACTCAACAAAAAAATTCTTGAAATGAAACATACCAAAATAACGGCGCTCATTAGCAAGCCTAGCTTTCTCAAGCAACTTATCAAGATCTTCATTACTCTTAGCTTCCCATTTCACCATCTGATTAGTAGCCACTGCTCCAATTCCCATACCCAGCAAATGCTCCCACGGATCTACAAAATACCAAAACAAAAAATAAAAGTCAGAACCAAATTTCAAAAACTTTTATTTAAAACTTCAAAAATAAAATAATGGGTAATGTTTAAGAATACATACGGCGCATGTAAGGAAGTTTCCGGAGGGCATTAGAATACATTTGGGTGCCTAATCCCAAAAGGGCTCCAACCATTGTTGCACTCAACGGCATCCTTTATTCTTCGTTTTTTGTTCTCTGTTGAGGATGTTCTGTTGTTTTGTTTGAAGAAATGGTCAGTCAGCGGCAGGAGGTATGAGCTGGGAAACTCCACTGGTCTTTCAATACTATCGGATTCTACTAATCGGGTTTGGGCTGCTATTAGTTTTCCGTTTTACTTTAAAGCCTTTTTCTAAAGAGGTAATACACCTTTTAAAAAAAACTAAGCTATCTCGTTTACCTAGTTAAACTATCCGGTATCACTAAAATCACCCTTAACTATATACTCTTATATAATTAAAAAAAACTTATTAATTTTTTAATGGTACATGTAATACACTCTTCTATTAACTCAGCTTAATCTAAATATCAATTTCATTAAAAAATTTAACTAATAATCAAAATAATTAAATGGGTAAATATTTGGAGGGTTTAAAAAAAAGAGGGTGAAGGGATATGCACACTGTCATTTTATTTTTTAAAGAATTCTCTTCCAAGTCCTCCAATAATGGCTACATCATGTCTCAATCGTATTTTTCGTCATTAAACTTCGATTAAACATTGTATTTTTTTCATTAACCTTCGATTTTATTGGGAATTTCAATTTAATACGAGATTTGGGATAAAAAGTTTAGGGTTTGGTAAAAATTTCAGTAGGGTTTGTTAAAAATTATGAGATTTTGGTGGACTATATAGTGTTGAAAGAAGAGGACCAAAATGAAGAAGGAAGATAATTTCTGAAAAAACAAGAGAAAAAAACTTTTCAAATGAAACCCGTAAGTTTGGAAAGGAAGAAGAAAAAGAGGAAGAGGGCTATAATATAAAGAAAATAAAGGAAAAATAGAAAAGTTGAATTTTTAAAGAGAGTAACACAAATTAACCATTAGACACGGCTAAGTGGGGACATTTTTATATATCATTTTGATGAGTAATCTTACATATTTTATTATAGAGTTAATATACTCAAACCCGCCTAAACTATACAATCATTGTCAATTCTCTACCTAAACTATCGCATATCCCCGAAAACTCCCTAAACCATATCCCCCTTCATAATAAAACTCCATCGTCGCTTATATGGCATATTGTGTGAAATAAATCGCTTAAGAGCGCGTGAAGGCTGACAATAACCATTAAAATGGGCCCACCTGACAAAATCTAACGGCTAATTAGCTCTTTTTAAAAAAAATTATATTTTCTCCTCTTTTTCTTTATATTACACCTTCCTTCACCATTGTTTTTACGTTTCTTCTCCATTTTCCACATTTCTTCTCCATTTCTTCATCAGAATCCATTTGAAATTCCCTCTCTCTCTTGTTATTATTGAGTTTATTTCTTATGAATCTCGTTTTATCCATCCTTCATTCTTACCCAAATTTATTTGAAAGAAGGAATACCCTTTCAAGTATTTGTAGAGCATGAGGTTTAATATCTTTTGTGGTTGTGGGCAGCCTGCTTCTTTGAGAACATCAATGACAAATGCTAACTCAGGAAGACGTTTTTTCCGGATGCAAATACTAGGGGTAATCATCTTTCAAATCATCATATGTTATGTGATATATTATGGCCAAGATTTCATTTTATTTCTAATGGCTTGGTTAAAATTTTCTGGCTAAGGATCGTGTGGCTTGTGGGTTTTTTCAGTGGTATGATCTAGAATTTCATGGCCAATCAAAAGCGTTAATTCTTGGCTTACATAAGGATAAAATGGAACTTGAGGTTGAATTGAAGAAGAGGAAATTTTTGAAAATGTTTCTTATTATTAGTTTAGGTTTCAATGTGTATTTTTGGTTGTTCAATGTTAGGAGGTGTTGTGTAACCATGAACCTTGTTTGTATTAGGTAAAAAGTAGTTGATTAAGTTGTGGCATTTTATTTGAGGTATCTTGAATTAGAGGTGAACGATTCCCCTTTTGTTTTTGGTTCTGTTGATTATGTTGTGGCTAGAAATAACACATTGTATTGGAGCTCAAAAGGCATAGAACTAATTAATTTTACATTAATTTTGCTTTCCAAAAGTATAAAAGTAAAACAAGTTTAATAGTTTACGTCATAACTTGTACCGCAAAAATATTATCCAATCCATAATCAAAGTACTATTTTACATCAATTCCTAACCATAATAGAGTAATGCCGAAGTTTAAAAACCTCCAGTTTTATCACTATCTTTTGGTGATTTTGACCTTATATATTGTAGTAAATCATTTCTGTTTTGAAGTTGTCTAGTTTTGATTGCTTGCTTTCACTTCCATTTCAGGCATTTACTTGGTTTATAACCAAGATCATCAGTTACTACGGGTGAACTTTCCACTGCTCCACTGTTGATTACCCTACTAACAACCCTCCCTTGCTGAAAATTAAGTGAAAAAATATATATATCAAACAACTAAGTAAAAGCTGCAATCTCAAAATTAGCACACCAAACTACTCATTACCTCTATCATATGTATAGCAACTTTTGCTAACATATACTCCATGTCCCACTACTCTTGGCCTCTTAAATGCAGCAAGAACACCTATGTTGCTTGCCTGAGATTGTTGCATATCTGAAACCTGAGAATGTTGAACATCTGAAACCTGAGATTGCTGCACATCTGAGGTGTGTGAGTTCTGCACCATCTTGCTATTGACTCTTTCTTTACCACCCTTGCTTTTAGCATTCTTCTTACTAGTATACGCTTGTGAGTTAGCCTTTGATCTCTTTTTATAAGTTGATTTTTGTGAGTGAGACACTCCCTTTGCATAAACATAAATAAAGTAGTGTTCATCAGAAAACTAACAGAAAGCAACTGATTCATCCCACTTTCATAACTGATTCAAAGTATTCAAACTAATAGAAACAACTATTTTCATAACTGATTCAAACTACTTTCATCAATTAACATAGTGTTCATTAGAAAATACTACTTTCATCACTCATTCAAAGTGATTCAAACTAACAGAAACACCAATAGAAAATAACTATTTTCATCACTTTAACTTAGTAAGAAAACAACTATAAAGTAACAACTAACAGAAAGCAATTGTAAAGTACTATCAAATGGATAGAAAGTGCCTCTGAAGTGCTTTGAGGTTTGTTTGGACATCTTCTTCTATTATGAAATGTGAACTTACAAATTGAGCAACTCATTGATATTCCTCTCTTTGTAAGCTTTCCATTGCTTTTTATCTCCTCAACCTCCTTTTTTTATAGGCCTTCCAGGCATTGTTCTAACAGGAGGTGGTTCAACCTTTGTATTTGTTGGCTCATGCCACATTTACATACATGATACTGGATGTATAAAATGAGAATAAGCTTTTAAGTAGGTCTCTTTCTTGTATCACTCAGAAATGAAGTCAAGTGGATAAAGTCTTTTGTGATGAATTGCTGCTACACCATGTGCACAAGGTATCCCTTTCAGTTGCCACGCTCTGCAACTACACGCTCCCTCAATCAACTTGATAATGTGTTTAATCCTTGTAGCCCCCTTAACTTCATACCCAACATCATCATTTCAGTGTATTGTGCACTTCATTGACCTCTCCACACTTATAACCAATACCATCATTGCCATTGGGGATATGCCTTCATTCCAAATATCTGCAAATGCCCTTACTCTAGTGAGCCTATTCATTATCTTTGTTCTAATTTCTTCAAGCATTTCTTGTGCCTAGGATCCAATACCCAAGCATTGAAGTTTTCAGCCATATTATTATCCACATTGTCACACTTGGAAGAAGTTCTGAATATTACTTTGCTCCATTTCTCAGGATTATAGTTTATCATGTCTTCATATGACCTAGCTTACTTAGCTTGTCCAAATTTGCTTTTAAGTCCAGCTTCATAAGTTGACGTTGCACAACTCCAAAATACATTTCTTCTCTCAATACCCTTCCATTCTTGTTGCTAGTTAGCTAGAATATATCTTGCACACATTCTATGCTAACATTCAGGAAGATATTCTTGAACTGATGAATACAAACCCTGCAAAATAATAGAATAAACAAATAAGAGACAGTTAGTTTAAAAATGAAGAGACTACAAAATAATAGAATAAACAAATAAGCTAGTGTTGATACCCAATTTTGCTCTCATATTTTTCAAAATATATATATACCTTCAAAATAGCATATTTGCATCATTATTTAGTATACAAACCTATACAAGCATTTTCTATAATTTTCCATAATTGTTAGACCTTTAAATTAATTTTTCCTTGTATTTAAATTATCCTTTTAAATTATTTTGTGATGACTTAGTTATCTAAAATAATTATTTTTGTACCTATGATATATGTTTCAAATATTTTATTTCATTCCATATAATTACAGTAGCATTTTTAAGCTATTTATCCAATTTTACAATAATGGCATATATTCATACATAAGAGCTCTTTATTTTATATTATTTATGTCAAAATAGCATATTTTATATTTTTATAATAATAAGTTATTATTTTAAGCATTTCAGTGCATAAATTATATTTTTATTTATTTATTAAGCATTTTTTATAAATCATTTTGATAAAATTTTGGGTATTTAAATAATAGCCCATTCTAACCAATTTTGGACCACATTGGTGGCCCAAAACTACCCAAACCTTAGCCCAGTCCATCCCAGCCCAAAGCCAAACGACCCTTAGTCTCAAACCCGGACGGAACCCGTCTCAAATAACCCGCCCCGTTTCCCTTGTGATCCTGGCCATTGATCCCAAATGATCAACGATCCATAATTAACCTACCCGTTTTATATTACCCCTCACCCTCTAACCCTAATCCCCATTTTCCCTAAAGATCGCCGCCTCGTTTCCCTCCATCTGTTTTCTCTTCTCCTCTCAAACCCTAGTAGCCGCTTCTTCTAAATCTCCCAACTCCAGTTCTAATATGGAATCTCTCCATAATTTGCCTACCATATCTGCTCCATCTCCGTGTTACTTACACGATTTTTAGTATCACTTAGTACTTGCATATTTTTGGCAAGTACTAGGCCTGAATTAGGTGAAAACCGACTTCAAACTTCAAGATCTAGACGTTATTCCGTCTATATACATTCATGGCAAGGCGATATGAAGCCGGTTCACCGAAACCTTTGGTCAATTCCTTGATTTATGTCGAATTACGGTTCAGAATTTTATACTTTTTCTTTTACTCGTTCTATTAGTGATTGCATGTGATAGTTCCTTATTTGCGCTTGATTGACTATTTTTCATGTTTGTTCGTTAAATTCCTACTACTATATAAACTCCTCCACATTCCCCTTTAAAAGAGAGATTTTTTTTTTCACCTGGATTCACTAAAAATCGAAGCTATCACTCTATTATTCTCTCTTATTCTCTTGTTCTATACTCTGATTCTTGGCCGGCTGAAAGCCAAGGCCATTAAACGACCTCCTCCGGTGCAAGCACTGCTCGGAGCCCATTCTAGAGGCTCTTGTGAACTCTGAAGCATCGGAGATCTGGGGTTCTTGCTATTACACTCTTTATTACTCTTTTGATTTTGCTACTGGTTAGTGCTTTTAACCCTCGCAATGTTAAATTTCTTTCTTTCCTTCTGCATGCCTATATGTGTTTGAATTACATAAGCATGTTTTAATCGCGAGTCCCTAATATTGCACTACTGTGATAATGCTCAATACTCTTTGTCATTTTGTGTTAGTTGAACGCGTGAGATAGTTTACTGCTTTGTCTTTAGTTTGTATTAGGCTAATCTGTAATCTTCACTACGGTTTGCACTTCTATGTTGATCCTTTGTTTTTCTGGAATGAGTTCAGTACCTCTAGCATCTGAATATGTTCAGTTTTGAGTTTTAATGCAAGTCCATTTTGATATGAATCTGACTACTGTGACCATATGATGTTGGTTACAAATTTTTTGCATATTTTGTTTTGGATACCACCCCAACTCTATGAAAGCCACCCCCACTTGAATGAATCTTTTAGTGCTAAGTCTTGTGTCTGCTTGACTGCTCTTTGTGTATTAGTCCCAACTATATGGAATACTGCTTCAAAGTTTGCTCTAAATATGTTTCCTTGCTATCCTGATTTTAAGATAAATACTCCATTTTCTTATCAACTATGACCTTGCTTCTATGCTAATATATTTCCCCAGTATGCCTTTGGCTCATTTGCTACCATGTCCTTTCAGTAAATATCACAATGTGTCCCCACATCATGTCTACATACTGATTAACATGGCACTAGAATGTATACTTAACTTAATTTGGATCTTTAGGTGTCAACTAGTTTGACTTCATGCATATGTACATGACAATATATGTATGCATGTAAACCCGTTCTTCCCCTAATTCTTTCAATATGAGGTTGTCTATGTAGTACTTTGCTACGTGTGAAATCATGTTGAACCTGCTGGCCTGCTTGACTAGTTTCTCTGTATGTTCAACTTGGTGTATTACTTGATTTTTGTCCCTCTATCACTATCCACTTTCCTTACTTGCTATTCATGCTATTTTGAATTCTCATTCTTAGCTGGTTGAAAGACAAGGCTATCTAGGTTCTATTGTTGGCCTCTCAAGTGTGAGCACTGCTCGGGGTCCAATTGAGACCCTTGTGAACTCTAACACACTAGGGCTTGGTCCTTAGTCACTCCCTCAATCTCAAACTGTTCACATTCACTCTGCTTCCCCATGTTATGTGATGTGTACTTGAATTGGCTGATTTAAATGGTGCAACACTTGGTGCCATGGTTGAGTAAACTGGTTATAGACTCCTCTATGGATCCATGAGTCATGTATTGAATATGGCTCTTTGTTGAAGGCCTGGGTATGCTATGTAAGAGCTATTGAAAGCCCAGGCAATGGTGGGTATTTATTAGGCCTGTTGTGGGCCTCTTATCATTGTTATGTAACACTGTCACTTTTACTCATTATTGGGCATGTAATAACCTCTGTATAAACAATTGGGGTGTTAGTAAAAAGGGAATGGGTAGAATTCAATATGCAAGATGGGTAGATGACATCCCTATAGGACTTGATAACATGTTTGCCATATGTGTTGTTCAATTGTATGAGCACTGTAGAGATCATGACATTAGGAAAAGCACACACACACTACTTGTTTACCATTAAACATGAGTTCAAATGCTATGTCTGCTGCTACATATTTATAGACAGCATGCCTATAGGAAGTGAGCACCCCTTCAACTTGCATGATTACTTTCGAATATATTAGAAACCTACCTATAGGAACAGATGAATTTTCCTTCAATTCGCTTAAGTTATTCACTAGAAATTATGCCTATAGGATTTTTGATCACTTTATTTGCTATTGTACCACATTGATCATTAGAAATCTTATTTATGGGACTAAGTATAAATAAAACAAGCTCTGAAGTACTATGCATTAGAGATCCTGCCTATAGGAAATAATTGCTCGTTATAATTGATTAATGCTAGACCATTCTAACACTGTTTTTTGCACGTCGTATGAATAATTCTGGGACTCTTTCCCTAGCAGATTCTGTTGTACCCAACCATGTAGATCACTTAGGCATCGCACATATAGGATTGGTAACTTAAAACTCTCAACAATTAACTTATGATACCCGTATGATTCTATCTATAAGCTATATCCTGCATTCGAAATTACTTGCATGCTTTGATCACCTAGAAAGCATGTCTATAGGATTCTACAGATTCCTGATTGGCATATGTGTTTGCGTGCATTTACTGCTTAAGTACGGAGGCAAACTTGAGCCCCCTTTATTGCCATATTTAAATTCCAATGTGTTTTGTATGTCGCCTAGTTTTATCATTTTGAGCAGCTTAAGTTTAAGCCTAGAACCACCCCAAATAGAGGTCCAATTCCCTCCCGGACCATAGGTATGGGACGGGTAGTGCACGCATAAGGTACGACTTATAACTGAATTAGTGCACTTTAGGTAACAACTTTAACATAGTAATCGGGTAGTAGGAGATGATAGTTTGTGCTCGTTGAATAATGCGAGTAGCACCTCATCTTGAGGGAGTAACAGAGTATTATTTATGTTGCACGGGGTGATCCTTTAGGCTAAAAAATTTAGGACCCTCCCTCCTCTTTGTATGTTGTTATTAGATCTAAATAGTTGTATCCATATACTCGCACTAAGATCTGATGTTGTAATAAAGTTCTTTGACTTCTGAATTTCGTTTGTTTATTTGATCACTTAGCCTAATCGTAATCCACATCATCTTAAGTTCGGTCGGGACCCACAGTTGTGGACCTCGAGGAGTGCCAAACACCTTCTCTTTGAGGTAACTTGAGCCCTTACCCGATCTTTGATGACGTTGATTAGTAAAACAGAGTCATTTGCATATTAGGTGCCCTAACTCACTTTAAACCGTTAGGTGGTGACTCTCCTCTTTTAATACCTCCTTAAAAGAGTTGTCACATGTCGAAATCCGATTTCATGAGAAAACGGGGCGCGACAGCTAGTACCTTTTGCATATCACTATAGATTGTCATTTTTTCTCCTTCATCATCGATCTCCCAATCAGACTTCAATATCCTTATAAACCAACTCCATGTCTCTTTAGTTTCAGTGCCAACTACAACCCATGCAATTGGAAATATTTGGTTGTTCCCATCCTTTGTAATAACAACAAGTAGTTGTCCCTTAGTTATTCCCTTCAAGAAATAACCATCTAACCCAATATACTTTCTGCAACCTTCAATAAATCCTTTTTTCATTGCTTCAAAGCAAATGTAGAGGAGTTAAACAATTTTTTTCCATCTTCAGAATTTGTCACTTTTACCACACATGTGCTACCTCGATTTGATTGAAGGAGCACATCTCTGTAATCATAAATTCTGCCAAACTCCTTTACATGATCACCCATTACTTTTTTCAATACTTGTTTCCTAGTCTTCAGACATATTTTTTCCCCAACATATAAACTCAAATCCTCCCTTGCCAAATCTTGCATCTCCCAACCCTTTATGCAAGGCCGTGAAATTATCCTACTTCCATAGTACTTGATAATATACTTGGTATTGCATATTGAATTTGTGTTGGTCTTATTGCAGTTATGCATAGGATTATACGTTTTAATAATGAAATCAACAGATTTGGGCTCTCTGCTTGCAAACAATAACCAAGGACATCTACTAGTTTTGTATTTTACTCTAACTCTATTTTTATCATTTGTAATCTTCTCTAGCTGAGCACCTCTTTCTATTGCATACATGATAACAACTTTCCTAAACTTATATAGACTTTCAAAGACCATGTTAAGTTGCCAAACCACCCTTTTCCCATTTTGGATCATATGTTACCCTCTTGTTCTCCTTCCTTAATTTCATGTTACCACTTTTGTTTCCTAATTCACTCCCACTCCCACTCCCACTCTCATTGTCACTCTCAAAACTACTAGCATCTGAACTGTCATAAAAAGGATCATCACCAACTAACTTACCAGAAATATTTTTTTTTCCTTTATCTATGTCTTCAAAACCTGGATCTATCCCAACTGGTCCAAGAAACTACTCAGCAAACAACTTTCTTTTTTGGTATTCTTTTTTTGTTCTTCTAAGCCTTCAAATCTGTTTTAACTATGTTCAACTCTTTATGCACATCGCTATCATAATCAGCCTCATGCTCTTCATCATCATAACTCCTAGATTTATTACTATTACTATCTACAATATCACCTACAACTTATATTGTTCATGGGGTTCTATTTGACCACTAGAATTAATATTTTTAATTTGGGAACCTAAAGGTGCATTGAGCCATCAACAACCCTGTTAGAAGATTCTTCAATGGCCTCACTAGTCACATGGCTATTCTGGACCACAGTATCTCCCTCATGGCATACATAAATAATGTCTATTGCATCCTTATTACTTAACAAATAAGCAAGTACCAATAAATCCATATCTTTTTTATCTACTAAACGGCCACCCTTAGAAGATACAATAAATATTTTTGGAATTTTTACCAAGTTATACTATAATAGAAACATATTTACCACCTTCATTTAGGTTCCTTATTAATTACTTTGTATATCTATATTTATAAGTTATATACAAAACCATTAAAAAGAAAAAAAAATCAAGATTCCTTAATTTTAGCTTGTCAGTTACACGACACCCACTCCCATTTCCAATAACCCCCTACATCTAAGATTATGTTTTTTTCTTTCTTAATAATCACCCAAAATCTCTCTTTTATTTTTATACCCCCTCCCCCCAAATTTCCGATTCTTTTCCTTTTCCAAAGATTTTCAAACTCAATTTTTCTCTTTCTTACTAATCACCCAAAATCACTATTAGTTATTGATACAATGCGGACGAACTTCGGAATAATGGTCTAGAATCAAGTTGTGGGTAAGTTTTGAATCTTGGTTCTCTTTCTTTCTAAAATCCTTATTGTATGTGACTTCTATATGATACATCAATACCCAAAACAATACTCGATACAATACTAATACAATTATATTAAATATTTACTGTAGAGTTGTAATTGAAACTTAAAGAAGATGAAGACCGTAATTGTATCACCATTTTTCAGAAATGTATCGCAATTGTATTATAATTTTATATGTATCATAATTGTTGCAGGAATTGTATTACAAATGTATGATAATTGTATATTTATTGTATATTGTTACGAGCAGTTGTGCATTCGTGACGAATTTCACAGCTTGTATCACAAGTATGATAATTGTATATTAATTTATTAGTATTGTATCTGGTATTATTTAGGGTATTAATGTACCAGATACAAGTATAATACAATTATATTTTAGGCATTGATATATCTGATACAATTCAAATATAATTATAATACAGTTATCATACAATTATCACACAATTTCTGAATATCTTTTAATAATATAAAGTTGTCAGCAATGGTGAAAAAAGAGCAGATGGAGATTCTGGGCGTAGATGAAGGGATTTTGATGTAAACAAAAGGAGAGAGAAGAGGAGAGGGGAAAAAAGAAAATGACGTAATTGAATCCCTTAATTAAAGATACTAATGATGGGGTGAGAGCCTTTTAAGGAGCAATGTATACAATTTGTAAGAAAAACCTAGATACTTATTAAAAACTACAAAACATAGAGAATATAGGTAAATAAATTTTAATATAGTATAGCTAGGTAAAAATCCCAACATTTTTCCTACACTGATAAACCCAAAATCCTTGGCATAATCAATAATTTTTGGAATAGACAATTTGTCTATATCCACGTTAAAGGTATTGTCAAACCTCCTTTTCCCCGAGGGATAGGGGAGTTTTTCCAACTAAAGTGACATTAATCGATATGGGATTATTTATTTATTCAGAGTCGCCACTTGGAATAATTTATGGTGTCCCAAGTCACCGGTTTATTTTAAATCCTAAATTCAGGAAATTTGACTCTATTTTAAGGTCCGCGAAAATTAAAAGACCGGGTAAGGAATTCTATTAACTCGGGAGAAGGCGTGAGGCACTCTCAGATTTTGTAGTTTTAGCACGGTCGCTCAACTATTAATAATTGGCCAAATTATCTGATTTATTACATGTTTTAGAACCCTTTATGTGTTAATGCTTCTATACCATTTTTTATTATTTTAACAATTATGGAATTTATTTAAACAAGTCGCGATGTCGCGCACTCGCTTATTTTTGTACATATTGCGAATTGCGTCACGTGAAATGCACCCACTATCTACAACATGTTAATTTTTATTATTTGAAGTTGGGGTCAAGTCGCGTGAAACGCGCACTTGAATTAGGAGTTACGTATCGTGACTATGTGTCTATGTCACATGAACCGTACTTATAATCACGATGATTTATTAATCGTGCATGAATCAAGCTACGAATGTTTATAAGATTGTTTACTCAAATAATTTTGAAATTGTTGTGAGGTCATGAATTATGGAATTATTTGTGAAAGAACTGAATTTATTTTTTTATAGAAAAATGGGCTAGCTTAGAGAAAGATGGGTCATCTATGTTATTTATTACTTTGAGCCTCATGAGACTAAATCTTTTGGCCCAAAATCTTTTCTTCTCCAACAGCCCAAAAACCAATTTTCTTAAAAACAAATCGTGGCCCAAGCAAATTATCCAACCCATTATCCTATATTCTGTATATTTCTTAAACAAAACTAATGACACCACAATCTCATGAATAAAATTAGTAAACAAGCCAAATTACAGTGATTCAATAGATCCTTTATCCGGTTAAATCAACTCAGAACAAAACTTTACAACTCTAAAATTAACATCATGGTCCAATAAACACATGAATAAGGAAACAATGAGATTCAAATGATCCAAATATCAATAGAGTGAATTACTACTTCATGCTACTCAATAATCACACCAACAGACAAGAAGATAAATGGATAAAATAATCAGTGAAGAAAGGGAAACAACAGACCTTTGATATAAATTAACAGAGTTAAAATTACAAGAGCGTTAAACCATTCGACCAGTGTTAATTGGATCTTTCACCGGCCACGGAACCTCGAACGAAAAATCGCGACTTGCAACCCCAATCGACCTTGCAAAATCGGTGATTTAGTGGCTTGTTTTTGCTGGGTTTAAAGCTATTTATTTGGGGGTGATTTTGCTGGATTTTTCGAAAGAAAGACGAAGAAAGAATGTCACGAGTAAAGATTCTCTTATCCTCGAAGAAGAAAATAAATTTCTCTCAATTCCCCCCTCCCTCTTTTTTTTCTCCTTCTCCCCCTTTTTTCTCCTTCTCCCCCTTTATAGAAAATAATTTGGAATTTTTTCAGATTTGTTTTTTTATTTTATTTTATTATTTTTAATTAAAAAGAATTCTCACTTCCCATTTTTCTTCTTTTTTAAAAAAAATAATTCCCCACTTTTCTTTACTTTTATTTTTTAATTTCTCACTTTTTTACTTTTATTATATTTAAATTCCCACTTTTTTTTACTTTTCATTATTTTACTTTTTTTTACTTTTCACTTATTTTACTTTTTTTTAATTTCCACTCTCTTTTACTTTTTTTTAAAAACAATTTCAGCTACCTTTACTTTTATTTTATTAATTCCAACTTTATTTTACTCTTTATTTTTTAAATTTCCACATTTTTTTATTTTTAATTTTTTTAATTTTCCACTTTCTCTTACTTTTTTTTATTAAACAATTTCTACCTGATTTTACTTTGAGTTTTTAATTTTATACTTCTACTTTTCCTATTTTTTTATTCTCATCGAAAAATTTTAAAAAAATATTTAATTTGTTTCGGTTTTTAATTTATTTTATTTTAAAATAAAGATAAAAATAATATTAATAGTAATAATTGACCTTTTAAATTATTTTTAATTTTTACCCTATATATAAAATAATTGTAACAAAGCTAAAAAAATATATATTAAATTTCTAAAAATATTTGTACAGTAAAAAGTGATAAAAATTCAAATATAGTCAAAAATTAGGCGCTCACAACTGCCTCTCTTTGCTTGGAAACATGAAGAGTTTTCAGGCAAAGACTAAGTGAGTCATGTGACTAATTTTTGACTAAACTGTTATTCAAAAAGGAAAAGAAATAAAATATAAGGTGCAACCGAGTCCTGATTTTGGACAGCCTACATATCCCGGGTCATAGGGGAATTGGGTTGCGTGTAGTTCAAGGAGAATGGTAGAATGATGAGTTGAGGAGTCCAATGAGGTTCCGTCTAGGCTCCGGTCCGCGGTCCTTCTATTATATCAAAATATAAAAAAAACTAAACAAGCCTATCAGTTATGAGTTACAAGATTCTTATCTATGAGTCTTCTGAAACTTGATGTTGAATCTTGATTGGTTCTTCATGCAGACTCTGATCTAAACATTGATGCTCGCTAGGTGTAAGCTCTAGTTCATTATTCTATAGCTTTTTCTAATCAAAACGAGACTCCAATGCCCGTGGCTTCAGTCATGTCTTGAGCATTCCACATCTTTTCAACTCCTTTTGCATTTTGGATTCACTTATTTTTTCTTTTCTTTTATTCTGAATTGAGACTTCTTCTTTTGGTCATCTTGAACATTATGCCTCGAGGTAAAACCTACTCAGATACCGAAACAAATAAACAAACAAAAATTTTCAGCCCCAGTTTGCACTAGAAAATTTCGTGAGTTATTGTAACAAAATTCTAAACTACTTCATTATTGAAAGCAATAAAAGGTCTGGAGTGGTGTACCCCGAAAAGATCATGCTGATTTCATTTTCGGATGGTGTTCCTTTATTGTCAAAAGGATGTCTCAACTAAGAATTGGTATACCTTATGTTGGGAAAATGTGGCCATGGATTGGTATACCCTATATTGGCAATGATATCAGGGAGTGGTGTACCCTGCATTTAAGATCAAATCAACTATGGAGTGGAGACCCTATGTCTAAAATAAAATCAACTAAGGAGTGGAGACCATATGTTAGAAAAGAGACTAGGGAGTGGAGACACTATATCTAAAATAAAATCAACTAGGGAGTGGAGACCCTATGTTGGAAAAGGCGACTATGGAGTGGAGACTCTATGTCTAAAATAAAATCAACTAGGGAGTGGAGACCCTATGTTGGCAAAGATATAGGGAGTAGTATACCCTATGTTGAAAAAAAGACTAGGGAGTGGAGACCTTATATCTAAAATAACATCAACTAGGGAGTGGATACCCTATGTTGGAAAAGGAGACTAGGGAGTGGAGACCCTATGTCTAAAATAAAATCAACTAGGGAGTGAAGACCCTATGTTGGAAAAGAGACTAGGGATTGGAGAAACTATGTCTAAAATAAAATCAACTAGGGAGTGGAGACCCTATGTCTAAAATAAAATCAACTAGGGAGTGAAGACCCTATGTTGGAAAAGATATTAGGGAGTTGATACCCTATATCTAAAATAACATCAACTAGGAAGTGGAGACCCTATGTTAGAAAAGGCGACAAGGGAGTGGAGACCCTATGTCTAAAATAAAATCAACTAGGGAGTGGAGACCCTTTGTTGGCAATGATATCAGGGAGTGGTGTACCCTGCATTTAAGATAAAATCAACTAGGGAGTGGAGACCCTATGTTGGAAAAAAGACTAGGGAGTGGAGACCTTATATCTAAAATAACATCAACTAGGGAGTGGATACCCTATGTTGGAAAAGGAGACTAGGGAGTGGAGACCCTATGTCTAAAATAAAATCAACTAGGGAGTGGAGACCCTATGTTGAAAAAGAGACTAGGGAGTGGAGACCCTATGTCTAAAATAAACAGGAGACTAGGTAGTGGAGACCCCACGTCTAAAATAAAATCAACTAGGGAGTGAAGACCCTATGTTGGAAAAGATACTAGGGAGTGGAGACCCTATATCTAAAATAACATCAACTAGGGAGTGGAGACCCTATGTTGGAAAAGGCGACTAGGGAGTGGAGACCCTATGTCTAAAATAAAATCAACTAAGGAGTGGAGACCCTATGTTGGAAAAGAGACTAGCGTATGGAGACCCTATGTCTAAAATAACATCAACTAGGGAGTGGAGACCCTATGTTGGAAAAGGAGACTAGGGAGTGGAGACCCTATGTCTAAAATAAAATCAACTAGGGAGTGGAGACCCTATATTGGAAAAGAGACTAGGGAGTGGAGACCCTATGTCTAAAATAAAATCAACTAGGGAGTGGAGACCCTATGTTGGAAAGGGCGACTAGGGAGGGGAGACCCTATGTCTAAAATAAAATCAACTAGGGAGTGGAGACTCGATATTGAAAAATCAACTAGGAAGTGGAGACCCTATATTGAAAAATCAACTAGGGAGTGAAGACCCTATATTGGAAAAGAGACTAGGGAGTGGAGACCCTTATGTCTAAAATAAAATCATCTTGGGAGTGGAGACCCTATGTTGGATAGCGACTAGGGAGTGGAGACCCTATGTCTAAAATGAAATTAACTAGGGAGTGGAGACCCTATGTTAGAAAAGAGACTAGGGAGTGGAGACTCTATGTCTAAAATAATTTCAACTATGGAGTGGATACCCTATGTTGGAAAAGAGGCCAGGGAGTGGATACCCTATGTCTAAAATAAAATCAACTAGGGAATGGAGATCCTACGTTGGAAAAGCGACTAGGGAGTGGAGACCCTATATCTAAAATAAAATCAACTAGGTAGTGGAGACCCTAGGTTGGAAATGCAGCTAGGTATTGGAGACCCTATACTACCATGATTTACAACTTTCTTTCTTTTTTCTTTTTATTAAGAGAATGAGTAAAATGCGGGAAAGAATTTGACGAAGACTTCCCTTTTTGGAGTTGTTGCTGCTGTAGAGCTATCTTAGTCTCCGCGCGATTTCTTTTTGGCTGCACCTGCTTCTTGCAAGGTTGCTTTGGATTGCACCTGTTTCTTGTTTTTTAAACAAAGAACAATTGTTAGTTTGAAACGGTAGTTGGTTTTGTGGCCTTGAGTATTTCAGTCACTTGATCTTGGTCGGCTTCTTTGATGATAATTTCACCTGCAACTGCTAGTTTCCTGAATACCAATTGCATTTCTAGCCAAGGAGAACCTTTGACTTTTCCAAACTTTGCCAGGAAGGTCGGTCACGTGGGATTTAATATTTTCCAACTTTATTTTGCCTTTGTAGGCCTTTGACTTCTTTCTTCCAATTTTACCTTCAGGGCATTGGGGAACCTTTGGCTTTTCAAACTTTGCCAAGATGGTTAGCCACTTGGGACTTAACCTTTTCAACTTCATTTTGCCCTTATAGACGCTTTCAATTTGATTTCCTCCTTTCGAGAGTTTTTGATTTCAAAGCATCAGCCACCATGGCCAGTTGAGGTTGACTTGATGCCCCTACCGAGGCTGGGTGCCCTGTAAATCAGTCTTGCCATCCCTTCTTTGCCTTAGTTTTGGAACAGAGTTAGACCGAAAGGGATTCAAAGAAAAATAAACAATGGAATGGACAATGAATTTAGACGAGAGGTATCCCTTTTCGGGAAAGGAAAGGACTTATCTGCGGACTTCAATGAACATGACATGCCTTTTGGACTAGATCCTCGAAACCGAGAAACCTTGCCCAGGACTATCCAATGGCTGTGAAGATCTTCTTTTCAATCAGTAGTGCCCTTTGCGGGTTTTCACCAGCTGACCTCTCTCATTTATCTTCTCACCATCGCCTTATAATGTCCTTTGCGAGTTTTCACTAACAAGACTCTCATTTTTATTTTCTCTGCTCGCCATCGCCTATAGTGCCCGTGAGGATTTTCACCAATAAGACTCTCTCATTTTGGTGGCATCAGATCCAAGTGACTGTATCCTCCAATTCTTGAATATTCTCATTGATTGACCGGAAGGACTTGAAAAGGATTTTGGGTAGAAAGGATTTGGATTGAATTACAACTTTGGAACCTCTCAGGCGAAACCATCGCCAAACCATTGTAACACCTGCTTGAGTTTCAACTTTTGGGGGAATGTGGATTTTTCTTTTGATGTGACTGATCCCCAGAGAGAGGCTGCCTACGTATCCTTTCGGAATCAAGTTGAACGTAGTTCGATTAACTTTGTTTCTGATTCTCTCTTTTTTTTTTTTTCTGTTTTGTTTTCTTTTATTTCTTTTTTTATTTCATTTTATTTTCTTTTTTTCTTTTTTTTTTTTTCAATAACACTTTCAGTTTCTAAAGAGGGTAATCAAAGAAGAGTAACCGGCTCAAAGGGTTTGCAAAGGGTTGATAATGTTTGGGTAGCGAGAATGAAAGCCTTCTTCATCCCAACGAGAGAACTTTGCAGGTGTTTCAAAGACATTTCCTTCGATATTTTCCAAGTACAATGCTCTCTTTTGGCAGTACTCTCGTTACAATGTATGAACCTTTTCAATCTAGAGCCAATTTTCCTTTAGCTGTTATGATTCTTTATTTTATTTCCTTAAACTTATCTTCAGTGCATTTTGATTTTTGATTCATTATTTCCATGTCTGACAGTGTTTTAGAACATAGGCCTGAAGTCCGCAAACATGTCATGTCATTAAAATCTGCATTTAACATAAGTGAAAAGAGAATAAGAAAAGTGACAAGATTAAGAAAAGAGACATTCCTGGACAATGAAATACTAATTTCATTTGATTTTTAAAAAAAATTTAAAGATAGAAGGTTTTACAATCGGAAAGTAAGACAACAAAGTTAAACATCCAGATCACACCCTGAAATAATCCGAACGCATAAAGGATAGCAAGACGGCTACCGAGACTCCCGTCTGACATGAAACTTTCAGGTTTGGCGACTATTTTTTGACTTTTCTTCTGTCTTGACAGTGGCTGCAATGGCCTTCAGTGCTGGATCAAATTCTTTGGCCTCACAAATCATACTAATGACTGGCCCATTATTGTGAGTCGGTAATGGATTGTTAGTCACATTTGGGATCTCTTAGTCCCTTAGCACAATTCTTTTTTCTTCTATCAAGCTTTCGACTGCCCTTTTAAGGGTCCAACAGTCTTCTGTATCATGGACTTCTACTTCTGAATGGTAAGCACATCTGGTACCGGTTCTGTATGATGGTGACTCGGGATTTTGCCGATTGGGAGGTACATGATGCAATAGACCCAGCTGGATTAGCTTTTGAAGCAGACTGGAGTAAGATTCGCAAATAAGGGTGAAATTATTTCTCCTAGGAGGCTCACGAGGGCGTGGATTATGTTGGTGTATATTTTGTGGTAGACGGGGATTATATGGAGCTTGGTATGGATGGTTATGTCTGGGAGGTAGAGCTCAGGTTTAGTTGTAGTGCTGTTGTGGCCATGCATAAGTTTGGGCATTCATCACCGCATAGTGAGGCGATGCCACGGCATAAGCTACATCTTGATACGGGTAGTAATGTTGTGGGGTTCTTGGTGGTATATAAGAATGGTCAAATGATCTGCGAGGCACTCTTGAACCCGAAGCCATCATGGCTCCCTCCTCCCTCTTTTTGCGATTAGCTAAACCCCCTTAACCGTTCTGGATAACTTGAAAGGTAGCTTTCAAGGCAGCTTGACTCAATATCCGGGTAGTTTTCAGACTGTTTTCTATCATCTCCCCGATTTTGATGGCCTCGGCAAATGGTTTGCCCATAGCGGACATCATATTCTGGAAGTAATTAGCTTCTTGGGCTTGCAAGAAGACTATAACCATTTTTGCTTCGTCCATGGGTGGTTTCACTCTGGCGGCCTGCTCGCGCCATTTGATAGCATACTCGCGAAAAATTTTCGTGGTTTTTTTCTTCAAATTAGATAGGGAGTTTTTGTCTGGAGCAATGTCGACGTTGTACTAGAACTGTCTGACAAAATCCCTAGCTAAATCATCCCATATGTGCCAGTGGGAGATTTCCTAATCCATATAGCATTCTGAGGCGATTCCTGTCACGCTTTCTCCGAAGTAGGCCATCAACAACTCTTCTTTCCCACCAGCCCCTCTCAGTTGATTGCAGTATCTCTTTAGATGAGCAATTGGATCTCCGTGCCCATCATACCTCTCGAACTTTGTCATTTTGAAGCTGGCAGGTAGATGAACATTTGGAAACATGCACAAGTCTGAATAGGAAACACTTTTTTGGCCACTCAGGCCTTGCATGTTTTTCAAACTTTGTTCCAAGCTTCTCATATTCCGAGCTATTTCTTCCTGCTCGAGATTCCTAACCGCTCTTTATTATTCAATCAGGGACACATATTGTGGTTGTAGAGCATATAGGTCAGGAGTAACATGAGTCAAGTCAGGCTGAAATTGCGGGCCTTGGAAGGTGAATGTTAAAGGTTCAAAGCATGGCCTAGGCACGGTTGGTTGTGCCATGGTAAAGACCGATGGTGCGGAGAACAACGTTGACGGTGCTCCGAAGAACGGTGCCTGGGTGCGGACCAGAGAAGGCATACCAGTGAAGTTGGATGATATAGAAGGGTACCCAAATGGATTTGTCATATGGATGTTGGTGGTTCCAACTGTCCTTGGGACCAGCTCTGGGAACCCAGGAATTGTGCTTGGCGATTCCTTACCATTGGACAAGGCGTCCCACATTTCCAACATGCGGAGACGCATTATCTTGTTTTCTTCGGCAGTTGCCGACTCGGGTTGTGAAATAGCCAGCTCAGGGCTCTCCTCAGTGTTAATGATATGGAGATTGCTTTCTAAAGCCATTGGGATCTTTTCTTTGGATCTTGTAAAATAGGAGAGAAAAGCCCGATTACCGACAAAACCAACCACTTGAACAAGACTTACTGAATTGCACACACAACACCCTTGTCAGTTTTGAGACATTTAACAGATAAGGAATCACACATTAGAGATGCAATGCACCTGAATAGTTAAACGTTCCTAAAATATTTTTGCAACGACTGTGTGTTTCATCCCGGCTTTCACTATCTCTTTTTCATTATGTAGTTCTTTTCTTTCAATTCCACTCTCTTTCATTTTTATCACACTTTCCCCCCCTCTTTTTGTTGATTTTCACATAGATTAATTAGGGTTATGATCGCATCCGATGGGGATTGCCTACGTATCATGACACCGCATGAACCAGACCATTACGTAGTTCAGGGGAAGATCGGGAATAAAGTAAATAAACTAACTCTTTTTTTCTTTATTTTTTTAATACAAAAAAGACCACAAAAGCTCCTAACAAGGAAAATATTTTTTAACTTTGAATTTTATTTTATTTTGGGAAGTTTTGAAAGGAAAATTCTTTAAGAATAAATAAAATATTTTTGGATTTTGATTTTTTATATATTGTTTCATTTTTTATTTTATTTTTTTTGGGAATTTTCGAAAGAAAGACTTCTAAAGAAGAAAGAAATAATTTTTGATTTGATTTTTATTTTTGAAAGAAAGACTTCGGAAAAGAAGGAAAATATTTTTGGATTTGATTTTTTTTTGAATTTTCTAAGGAAAGAATTCTAAGAAGGAATTAAGGAAAGGGAAAATATTTTTGAATTTTTTTTTGAAAATTGGGGCCAGAACCGATGAGGTTTGCCTACGTATCTCACATCCGGTGAGAATCAGACCCGCGTAGTTCGGTAAAAAAAGCATGACCTTTTATGAAAATATTTGGCGTATTTTGAAATGACTCCTCTTTTTGTTTTTTCAAAATTTCTTCAGAGTTTTGGGATTTTTAAATACCCGAATTTTCAGAAACCGAGTAAATTTCTCTCTCTTGCCTCACTCTTGGGTTTTCTTCCTATTCTAGAAACCGGTCAACATGCAAGCCGAAACAAACAAATATACAAGTAGCACGTAAGATGCATCAGGATGGTCTTTTGATTAGGGTACACCTGTCCTAGACGGACCCAACCCCTGTGTTGAGTCCCAAAGTCGAATGCACGTGATGCAAACAAAAGTACCTACTAGGGATCCGACATGAGGTTATGCCATTCTAAGTTTAAATTTTGGGTGTATTGTTCTAGACCTAACTTACCCGAGCGGACAACTCGAGCCGAGGGGAGGCAGCGTACTGGGAATACAGAAGCTTCACCGACTTTGTAACTTGTCTGATCCTCATTCTAAAATTAGGGTATGACTCTAATAGAAAAGAAGCCACGCGAAGCGCACACTTCCCAGAAAATTTAGAAGACTTAGAGAGAAGAAGGGTGTCGTAACAGTTTTATATACATTTCAAACAATATCAAAACGGTAAAAAGCGACATTTAGCACATTAGGCTCAAACATGTAAAAAATCAGATAATAAAACAAAAGCCGAGTATAACAGTTATTCTAACCTCGAATTCTAAACCATGAACCAGAAGTTCTAGGTTCTTGTCCCCAGTAGAGTCGCCAGAGTTGTCATACCTCCTTTTTTCCGAGGGATAGGGGAGTTTTTCCAATTAAAGTGACATTAATCTACATAGGATTATTTATTTATTCAGAGTCGCCACTTGAAATAATTTATGGTATCCCAATTCACCGGTTTATTTTAAATCCCAAATTCAGGAAATTTGACTATGTTTTAAGGTTCGCGAAAATCAGAAAATCCGGTAAGGAATTCTGTTAATCCGGGAGAAGGTGTGAGGCACTCCCGGATTTTGTAGTTTTAGCACGGTCCCTCAACTATTAATAATTGGTCTAATTATCTGATTTATTACATGTTTTAGAACCCTTTGTGTGTTAATGCTTCTATACCGCTTTTAATTATTTTAAACAATTATGAAATTTATTTAAACAAATCGTGATATCGCGCACTCGCTTGTTTTTGTACATATTGTGAATTGCGTCACTTAAAACGCACCCGCGATCTACAACATATTGATTTTTATTATTTGATATTGGTGTCAAGTCGCGTGAAACGCGCACTTGAATTAGGAGTTACGTATCGTGACTATGTCACATAAACCGTACCTATAATCACGATGATTTATTAATCGTGCTTGAAGCAAGCTACGAATGTTTATAAGATTGTTTACTCAAACAATTTTGAAATTGTTGTGAGGTCATGAATTATGAAATTATTTGTGGAAGAATTGAATTTATTTTTTATAGAAAAATGGGCTAGCTTAGAGAAAGATGGGTCATCTATGTTATTTATTACTTTGAGCCTCATGAGACTAAATCTTTTGGCCCAAATTTTTTTCTTTTCCAATAGCCCCAAAACCAATTTCCTTAAAAATAAATCATGGCCCAAGCAAATTATCTAACCCATTATCCCATATTCTGTACATTTCTTAAACAAAACTAATGACACCACAATCTTATGAATAAAATTAGTAAACAAGCCAAATTACAGTGATTCAATAGACCCTTTATCCGGTTAAATCAACTCAGAACAAAACTTTGCAACTCTAAAATTAACATCATGGTCCAACAAACATATGAACAAGGAAACAATGAGATTCAAATGATCCAAATATCAATAGAGTGAACTACGACTTTATGCTACCCAATAATCATACCAACAAACAAGAAGGTAAATGGATAAAATAATCAGTGAAGAAAGGGAAGCGACGGACATTTGATATAAATTAACAGAGTTGAAATTACAAGAGCTTTAAACAATTCGACGAGTGTTGACTGGAGCTTTCACCGGTCACGGAACCTCGAACAAAAAATCGCGACTTGCAACCCCAATCGACCTTGCAAAATCGGTGATTTAGTGGCTTGTTTTTGCAAGGTTTAAAGCTGTGTTTTGGAGGGTGATTTTGCTGGATTTTTCGAAAGAAAGACGAAGAAAGAATGACATGAGTAGAAATTCTCTTACCTAGAAGAAAAAAATAAATTTCTCTCAATTCCCTCCTCCTTCTTTTTTTTTCTCCTTCTCCCCCCTTTTGTTTTCTCACATTTCTCTTCTATTTATAGAAAAAAGTTTGGAATTGTTTCAGATTTGTTTTTTTTGTTTTTTTAATTAAAAAGAATTCCCACTTCCCATTTTTCTTCTTTTTTAAAAAAAAGAAATAACTCCCCACTTTCCTTTACTTTTATTTTTTAATTTATCACTTTTTTTCTTTTATTATATTTAAATTCCTACTTTTTTTACTTTTATTTTTTTATTTTTCACTTATTTTAATTTTTTTTAAATTTCCATTCTCTTTTACTTTTTTTTAAAAACAATTCAGCTACATTTAATTTTATTTTTTAATTCCAACTTTATTTTATTTTTTATTTTTTAAATTTTGACATTCTTTTACTTTTATTTTTTTAATTTTCCACTTTCTTTTATTTTTTTTATTAAACAATTTTCACCTACTTTTACTTTTACTTTTTAATTCCATAATTCTACTTTTTCTGTTTTTTTTTATTCCCATCCAAAAATTTTAAAAAAAAATATTTAATTTTTTCCGGTTTTTTAATTTAATTTATTTTAAAATAAATTAAAAAATAATAATAAAAATAATATTAATAGTTATAATTGACCTTTTAAATTATTTTTAATTTTTACCCTATATATAAAAAAAAGTAACAAAGCTAAAAAATATATATTATATTTCTAAAAATATTTACACAGTATAAGGTGATAAAAATTCAAATATAGTCAAAAATTAGGTGCTCACAAGCATATTCAATGTTTCTCCCAACATAAACTGGCCCTACCTCACTCACAAGAATACCCACCAATATAAAATCTCAAAATTAGATATTTCTGCCATTACCCTACAAATAACAGTAAAAAAGACAACAATGAATAAGGCAAAAAAATAGAACAACTTATTAAACTAACATAAATTCACAACAACTTCTTAAACTAATAACAAACAGCATGCATACAACTATATATTCGACAAAAACATAAACAAGCAGAAAGATGTAACAAAAAAGACCCATTTTTTTTAACATATAACTAATTCGCAGAACCTCAATACCATAATTTTGCAACAAAGATAGTAAGGAATAAAGAACAGGATTTGTTAACAACTTAGGTGTTTCCTTTCAACAATCTTGAGAATATTTAGTATTGTAAACCCTAATTCTTTATACCATTTGAGGAGCAAAACCCTAGATTTTAACTTGATTTCAAACAGAAGCAACAATAGACATATCAATCGATGTTAGAACCAACATTAATGGAGAAAATCGCTACTGAGATGAGAGATTGAGTCGCTACTGTAGCGATTTTTCAATGAGAGAATATTTTCGGTGAGAGCAAAGAGAAAATGACTTAACTGAGAGAAATGACCGACTATGTTTAATCTACTTAGCCCCTTTTTTATTTTTACCTAACTCAGTTAAGGTAATAATAAAAACCTTAATCAAGTGTGTTTTTAAGATTAACCTAACAAAATGTCCACGTAGATTGCCACATGGCAGATTTTAAAAGTAATAAAGAGCATCTATCGTACGCACTAGTAAGAATGTGACGAGGGAGTTTTATTATGAAGGGGGATATAGTTCAGGAAATTTTTGGGGATAGTCGATAGTTTAGGTAGGAAACTGGCAAAGGTTGTATAGTTTAGGCGGGTTTGAAGGTATTAACTCTTTATTAATAAATCGACTAGGGTTTTTTAATATATATGGGGATACAGTTAAGGGAGGTTTTGGGGATACTGGATAGTTTAAGTAGATAACTGATAAAAACGTGATCGATTAGGGTTTTTAGGATATTCACTCTTTTCTAAATAAAAATAAACAAAAATTAAAATTATAGTTTTTGTTTCATAAATACACAACAATTAGAAAGTATTTACTAATTTACTAGTGCCTACTCGAATTAAAAAAAAGTGTGTCTAGTCTAATAATCCTATTTAATAGTTATTTTTTTAGTGAGTGTGATTCAAAGTCTTTGAAAACATCCGGACAAATCTATCTACAAAATTTAAGAAAGATCGGAGGTAATCTGGACTGGTTTGAAGTAGAAATTCATATTTGAAATCGACCTAGAAAATACACGATAATGTATATCACATGTATATGTTATGTATATAACTCCCTCCATCTCAATTTATGTGGCACTATTTGGACTTTGGTTAGACATAAAATTTAAGAAAGGAATGAAGACTTTTAGGATTTTTGGTCTAAAACAAGCTTTAACATTTATGTGGTTGTGACTTATCACATTAAGAGTAAAAAAATAGTTTTAAAATTAAATTATTTCTAAATATATAAAATGACATTTTTTTAGGACAGACTAAAAAGAAAAGTGTGACATATAAATTAGGGCATATGAAGTACTATATATCACACATTGATTTTGATGGAAAGAGAATATATACATAATATATAGAAGATATATACATTGATATACAATCGGGATACATAAAGAGAATATATACAAATGTACACCGCGCTTCCCCTCGTCTTCTTCGATACACCGACTCAAAATTTCCACTACTAACTCTTCAAATTAAATCCCAAATGAGCTCAAAATTAGTATAAGCTTCACACAAGTATTATTAATAAGATTTTTGAACATCCACTTCGAATTACAAACACTTTTTGGATTTAATTTTTAGATTTGAGAGCTTCAAGCACAACAATAGTGGGTTTCAAGGTCTTCTTTCATTTAGTGGTTTTCAGTGATTTAAAACATGTGTTGATGTGGTGGTATTACTGTATGGTGGAGGAAGTGAGTAAGAAGGTGAATGTTAGGATCAGGAACCTGGGTAGTGCGAAATTTAGCCAAACAACGGTATAATGACAATAACAACGACAATGCAAGTTGATAATAACGGCAATTAAATAAGATAAAGAAGGCACCAATTTAACGCGGTTCGGTCAAGGAGACCTACGTCCACAAGCGGAGAGGAACAATTTCACCATAGCAATAAGAGTACAAAAGAGAGTACAAAATTAGAGTAAATACTCTAATTTATCCCAAATACCCTAAAAGAATAACCTCACAAGATCACTCCAAAGAAAAGGTTCACACAAGTATTTCCTAACACTCAACTCTCCTACAAAACTCTATAATGAAATAAAGAAAAGGCAAGAGACGTTTTTCTCAAACTTTGGTGTATTTGATATGGACATTTGCTAGCCTATTTATAAGAAAATAAGATGGTCATTATGGAATATGATTGGCCAGCGAGATTTTTAATGAATGAACATAAAATGTCTAATAAGTGACCAATGAAAGACTATAGAGAAGCCAACAAGGCTTATAGTCTATGGCCAAAAGTAGGCCACGTATATCACAGTGAGTTTTTTCACTTGCCTACTATGAAAAAACAAATGCTTAAATCGGGTAAATATTTAGTAGTTGGGCCAAAATTAATAAGTACTAATAATTTTATTTGGACTAAACGGGGTGTAAATTTTACAAAATTTATGGGACGACCACTTTATGGAGTGATATTTGGAACTAAGCTACAGTCAAAAACAAACTTTAAAAGACCCTTGTATCTTCTATAACTTTAGAGTATCGAATTAATATTCAAATTCTTCAAAACTGTCATATGATAATCTCTCTCTTTGCATCTTCATTATAACGTTGTCGACCAACAACTATGAGCAGATAATATCGATGTCATTGTGGTTATGACTTTTGGTGATATTGTTGACCAATCTCTTACCCAAAGTAATGCCAAAAAACTCGAGTATATTTGTGAGTAATTTTCCAGTTCAATTGCTATTTTGTGATTTATTTATTTTTGGTAATTAAGAAACTTTCATTTACCAGTAATATTTACAAGTTGTGATCAAGCTTAATCTGGACATAAGCCCCAGATTTTAGTCATTCAATTCACTGTCCTCAGTTCTAACTATTAAACTACTAGAAATGACATCTAATTAACTGTACATTAGGATAGAAGTTAAGTTCCATCAATCTTCTTTGTAGTCGCTGTTTACTAGCTCCTCGACCATGCACATCTTGTGTTATTACTTTGCTTAGCACTGCTTCTGATCGTTGTTCACCTTTGAAAATTCTGCCATTCCTCTCTTGCCATATATAGTACAGACTACCTGCCAGAATGAGTTTATACAGTTCAGTTGTTGTGCTCCTACCCTTATAGTATCTTTCTGCCCACTCAATTTCATTAGTCCATGTCATTGCTTGCCTATGAATCCCTTGCCATCGCATCATTGCTATCCATACTCTTGAAGAATTAGGACAGCTAAAGAACATCGCAGCATTGCTATTTTGTGATTATTATATATACGTTGCTTTAATATGGATTTCGGCTGATTGTGGCCCTTTTAAGTTTTAAAATGTGAATAAAATAAAGAAATGAGATGCCTTTAGTTATTTAATAAATAGAAGGATCAATTTTTCACGTGGATGAATAAGAAAATTTTCTTTTGATTAATTGTTGATTTGCTACTTCTTATTGAAATAGTTCCTATGTAGCTATGGAGCAATTAACTATTGCCGGAGGCCCATCTTTCTAAGCTTATAGTTTATTGAAGAATTAATTCAAATAGTTGCGCATCTAATCTCTTAAACTAAAAATAATCGGCGCAGATTTATCTTTACATGAAAAGTGGCTAAATTTCGATTACTTTTGAAACTGTGGGTATTTTTCAATTATCACTTGTAAATCTGGTTATTTTTTAATTTCACCACAATTGTTTTTTGGGGGTAAAATCTAAGGTAAAATAGAATAAGAGATTAGTCATATTCCTTTTCCTTTAGTCAAACTGGCTTATAAGCATATTTTGGCTTATCTATGCGTTTGGTAAACACTCAAAGTGCTTATAAGCCAAGTGCTTATAAGCTAAAATCAGCCATAATTCATAAGCTGGTCACCTCCAACTTATGGCTTTTCAGCTTATAAGCACTTTTAGTTTGACCAACACTTTTACTAGTTTATCCTTAATAATATTTTCTAATTCACAAAATACTTGTTCCAAAATAAATTTCTTGACTTTCTCTTCATTTCATATTCGTTATTAATTCTTTTCTTTACAAAGAAATTTATAATTTATAATTTTTTGAAAAACATTCAAGGGTATTTTAGTCATTTTAATAAAAAATAGCTTATCAACACTTTTTAATCAAACACATCAACTGCTTATTATCAATTTCAGCACTTTTATTCAAACACGTAAATACTTATTTTAAAAATTAATTTCAACTCTTAAAAAAAAAATTCAGCACTACAAGCTTATCAGCTATTTACAATCAGCTCCTCTCACAGCGCACGTTAGCCTAAACGTACGCCGCCATGGGGAGGAGAGCGAAAACTGCGATTCCGACGGTGAATTTGGGTGCGACATTGCAGGGAAGGGGGGGAACCAAGGCGGTGGCCAGGGAAAAGGATCGCTGAAGTTCCCAGTTCTAATCTCAATGCAACAGTGATTGGAACAAATAGTGATGATACTAAGGTAAATCCAGCGGAGATTCAGAACTGCAGCTGGATTGGTGATACGAGAGACAAAAGGAGGGAATTCTGGTGCATTAGGGAGCAGAACGAGCTCAAAAAATCAGGGAAACACACCAGTGGAGGAACGAGTGGAGAATTGGACAGAGGCTACTAAAGCCTTAGCCATAGAGGGAAGACAATCATGGGAGATGAGGTTGAATTAGCGGAGAAGCATGCAAGTAAGGAGTCTGAATCAATGACATCCGTTTGGGATAATTTTGATGTATCAAAAATAACAAATGCTTGGTTTAAACTCGAGTTTGTTAACCCTACTAGTATGGGGAAACAAAGGATTGTGGAGATTGAAGATGATGATATTATCATAGAGACTGAGTATTGGAGGAATGTTGTCGTTTGCTATGTACTAGGAGCTCACTCTCCATTTGCAGTCCTAAATGGATACATATAGAGAAATTGGGGGAAGTTTGGCATTAACAAAATTGTAATGATGAAGAATGCAATAGTGTTTGTCAGGTTTGAGAATGAAGAGGGAAAGAATGAAGTTATCAAGGGAGAATATACCACTTTGATAATAAACTATTCATCGTGAAGGCTTGGTCTGCAGACATGAAATTCACTCGAGAGGAACTATTTTCAATTCCTATTTGGGTGAAATTGTTGGGGTTGGACTTTAAGTACTGGAGTGCTAAGGGTTTAAGCAAACTTAGTAGCTTAATTGGAAAACCTCTCATGGAGGACAAGAACACTAAAAAGAAGCTTGGATTGAACTTTGCAAAATTGTTGGTTGAGGTGAAAGTGGGTGAAAAACTACCAAAGGTGATTTACTTTAGGAATGAAAAGGGTTCTGTGATTGAACAAAGAGTAACATATGAATGCAGGCCCTCTATATGTAAAAAATATGGACATACAAAAGACATTTGCAGGAAAAGCAAAGCAACAAAGGAAGGTAGGGATCAAAAAACAAGTAAGCAAACAGACAAGGATACTCAACAGAATGCAGGCAATGGGGTGAATAAAGTGGCAACATAGGAGGATCAGGGAGCCAAAGAAGTTGGAAATGATGATATGCAGGGCAAATGGCAAAGGCAGAACCCAAGAAGGGGGCATCAGGGGTGGGTGCAACCTCACAAAACAAGTAATGTAATTAGCCATACTTATACAGTAGTGCCTGTGGCTAATAATTTCCAGAATTTGGAGAAGGATAAGGCAGAGGCCAGTGGACCACCTAATGGCGAGGGGAAAAGAGGGGGTAGTGCTATCTTCCCTATAGGGGATCGTTAAACTAATGAGTTGGAATACGAGAGGCCTAAATGGCCTCAGTAAGCAAAAAAGAGGTTAAACTCTTATGCAATTATCAGAATGTTGGACTGGTCGGTTTATTAGAAACTAGAATAAAAGGAAAGAAGGTGGGGAGTATAATTAAATATACATTTGTGAGGTGGCAATACAACAGTAATCATGTATCTATAATGGTAGAATTGTGGTAGTATGGAAACCTGATTGGTATGAGGTAAGGATCATTAATGAGATTGCACATACAATATCTTGCCAAGTAAAGTATATTCCTATGAAGATCACATTCATGGTTACATTTGTTTATGCACATAATCTGAGAAATGAGAGGAGATCATTGTGGGAACACATACATCAACTGCATATGGATTGCCAGCTTCCATGGATAATCATGGGTGATTTCAATGCAGTACCTCAACAAGAAAACAAAATTGGAGGAAATCAAGTGGCACTCAGTGAGGTGGTGGATTTTTAGGAATGTTTAGATAAATGTACACTTATGGAATTACCTAACAATGGGCACCAATACTCATGGAGTGATAAGCAAGAAACTAGTAGAATTTGCTCCAAAATAGACTGGGCATTTGTTAATGGGGAATGTATAGATACTATGGAATTATGTAAAACTTATTCATTTCATGAAGGGGTTAGTGACCATTATCCATTGGTGGTGGAGATGACACAGACACAGACAAGGAAAAAGAAAGCTTTCAGATAGTGCAATATTTGGAGCAAACATCTGGACTTCCTACATATTGTTGAAGAGGGATGAGTAATGCTAGTTGAGGGGTGTAAAATGTACCAGGTAATTAGGAAGTTAAAGGCTGTGAAATTAAAACTTAGAACATTGCACGAGGGTAACTTTAGCAATATCATCAATGAGGCTAATATAGACATGGTGGAAATGCAGATATTGCAAACTATGCTTCAGCAAGCACCACTGGATCAGTCTCTTCATAAGCAAGAAAAAGCTACAAGAGACAGATTCAGGAAGACTTCACTAATGGCTGAAACTTTCTTGATGAAGAGAAGTAAGGCTACATGGATTAGACTTGGGATGACAATACCAAGCACTTCTTATCCCTAATCAAACAGAGAAGACTAGTACAATCAGTGACTCAAATTAATGATGACTTCAATCGAACACAAACCTGAGAAGATTGCTGAAGTGTTCGTAAGTTACAATAACCAGCTACTTAGTACGAGTGGAGGAACCAAAAGTAAGGCATGACTTAGTTTCCTTAAGCAATGGCATGTATTATCTTTACATAAGCAATATGGCTTGATAAGGGCATCACTAATGTTGTGTTAGAGTTCTTCAGCAATGGAAAAAATATTGAACCAGCTCAATGCTACCATGATAACACTGATACCTAAGGTGTCCAATCTAACAGCTGCTAACCAGTTTCAACCTATATCTTGTTGCAATGTGCTTTACAAGTGTATATCGAAGGTTATGTGTAACATGCTTACTAAGGTGCTACCTACCATAGTAAGTGAGAATCAATTAACATTTGTGAAGGGAAGATTATTAGTGCATAATGTCCTTATTTGCAGTGATCTGTTAAGAAAGTACAATAGGAAAACTATACCTATATGTCTAATGAAAATAGACCTAAGGAAGGTCTATGATATGATACAATGGGAGTTCATTGAAGAAATACTAGTGAGCTATGGCTTTCCTCCAAAGTTCACTCAACTGATCATGACTTATGTTACAACCACAAAATTCTCGGTGAAGGTTAATGGAGAAGGGTATGGCTACTTTGAGGGGATGAGGGGACTAAGACAAGGGGATCCAATATTCCCCTTTCCATTTATTATGGTGATGAGTATCTATCCAGGATTCTAAAGAGGATGAGCCAGCTGCCGGATTTCAGATACCATCTAATGTGTAAGGAAAAACAACTTACTCACCTTACATTTGTAGATGACTTAATGTTGTTTTGTAAAGGGAATGAAGCAACTGTAAGGAGAGTAATGGAAGCCATCATGCACTTCTCAACTACTACAGGTCTGGAGGCAAACACAGAGAAATCCAACATGTACATTACAGGTGTAGATGATGAGCTAAAAGAGAAACTTTTGGAAATCACTGCTTCTCGGTAGTCACTCTTCCCATGAGATATCTTTGGATCCCATTATCCCCAAAAAGGAGGAGTGAAATGGACTGCCATCAATTATGTGTGAAGATCACCGAGAAGTTGAGATCACTATCAAACATGAACTTGTCTTATGCAAGGAGGCTGCATGTTATTGTTTCTATTTTATTTTCTTTGCATAACTTTTGGGGGGCAGTGTTCATCCTACCACAGAATGTGCTGAAGGAAGTGGACAAGAAGTATAGGGATTTCCTATGGGGTAGCTATACTAAGAAGAAGAAGAAGGTACCATTAGTAGCCTGGGAGAAAGTATGTCGACCTAAGAAATAAGGAGGATTGAATATCAAGAACTGTAAACTATGGAATATTATTTCTATTGGTAAGCTAGTATGGTTAGTGATAAACAAGAAGGAACTACAATGGGTGAAGTGGGTGTATGTCATTTATATTAGAGCAAATGATGATTTTTGGACACATAAATCAACACAGGATAACAATTGCTATTGGAGGAAATTACATGGTATTAAGAAACAAATGAAGGAGTGGTACAATAATGATAGCTATTGTCTCACCAGTAATGGGAAGTACTTTGTCTCAATGGGGTATATCCAACTAGTGGGGGAAAGACTACAATGGAACACTGTTGCTCTGATTTAGAATAGAATTATGCAGTCAAAGCATATGTTCATATTGTGGTTGGCAGTACAAAAGAAGTTGTTAACTAAGGACAGAATCATAGGCATGAGGATACATTGTGATGATGCATCATATGGTTTATGCGAGTTGTATAGTCCTGAAGATATGCATCATCTGCTTTTACAATGTGCATGGGCAAGAATGGTGTGGGAAGGAGTGTAGGAATGAACTGGAATACACATTACTCAGTGTGATCTCATGACCACACTGGAAAGGATCAAGCAACAACGATGGAGCAAGTTCAAGAAGGAAGCGGTGGCTGCAGTGGTAGGGGGCAGTGGTCTACAATATTTAGCAGAGCATGAATTTATTAATTTTTAGGGAACAAAATGTTAATAGGAACTTTGTAATACAGCAGATAAAAAGTACAGTTGTTGAGAGAATTCAAATGTTTAGGGAGGGAAAGCTAGCTAGGAAATGTATAGATTTCATTGAACACGTTTGTACTTAGACTTTGAGGCCTACTGATCTCAGCCCCTATTGTAGTGCGTGATTGGTTCTTGGGTGCTCTTTAGTTGTATGATTCAATGTGGTTTGGAAATGGTATTATATACAGTTATTACCAAAAATAAAATATAATCCTAGTTTATTATATATTTGACGGAAATAAAAAATACTTATTTTTGACAACTTAAAAGATTAAAACTATCCAGACATATATTTAAGGTATTACATTGAACTACCCCAAAACATAAGGGACCCTTTATTTATTTATTTATTTATTTTCTCTTTTGAAATATACCCCCTATTTTCTTTTGATAGAAAAATTAAAGATCATTTACCTCAGCACCGAATCACATAATGTGTTTACCCTTAAATCGGATAACAATTAAATTTGTACGCGATTTTAAGGATATGTGGATTGATTCAAAATAAATAATCAAGAATGCTAGATAAACGAATTAAAGACAAAATGAATGATCAAACCAGTCGAATTGTTACAGCCTAGCTTGAACCTAGGTTGAACAGTGGTTTAACTCTCAATCAGACCCTTGGTTCTAACCCAATTACGAATAAAGAACAAACAGTTAAGAACTTTTGCAGTAGCTAGAAAGCAGAAAATGGATTTGTATTGTCTTGATTTGCGTGTTACGATATCTCTTACAAAAGAAAAACTTCCCCTTTATATAGTAGGAGAGTTTCATCCCTAGTACAAGTTTTAAAAAGGTAAAAATCTTCCCTTCTCGTTAATTACTGATCCATAATCGACATCGAGCGAGATATGCGCCGTGATATCCGTATGGTACGGATATCACATCCCTCTATCTGTCGTGCACAATTATTTACCATATTTCCCGAGGTTTTACAGATCATTCTGGGTATGGGGAACGTTGCTTTATTACGCCCGATGATGAACATATTGTTCACCTTTCATGGATATCGATACGAAGGGCTCCCAGCCTCAATTTCAACCTCGTGCGTCCGTGACCTTCTTTCGTCTTCTTTACCAGAAAATCGAGGTATGCATTGTCCCCGATTTTACCCATATACAAATAGTCTCCTCATTTTCCAGATAATAGGTTTGCCGAAATGATGGGAAACGATAGATGAACCCAGGTTCCTTCCTTCGTACATTACAACTGAGGTGACGGACATGCCGAAACGTCCCATCAGTCACGTCGTTCTAACTTCGAACACGTGTTAATCACCAACTGTCTGTTTTCGAATGTGAAACGTCGTGCATTGACTGTTTTTCCCCTATAAAAGCTTCGACTTATTCTTTTACTTCTTTCACTTTCCAATTCTAAGTTTACCTTCGAACTTTCTAACGACTTTTAAAATTTTCAAATCTTCATACCCCATGTAACGACCCTGTCAAGCCCCAAACCTGGGGAGGTGTGGCTAGCATCCGGTGCCATATTGGCTCGAGCGAACCACTCTGTAACTCTTTTTTTTTCCCTGCAACAATCATGGGCCAACATGGCCATAACTCGGAATGTATAACTATAAGTGGGAAAAACACTGTATCACTAAATCATTTTTCTTAAAACATGAATACATATGGGCCGTCAAGGCCTCTGACATACTGTACAAAATGAATCTATGTCTACAAAGCCTCTAAGATTATTTGACATAAAATGGGACAGGGTACTGGCCTACCTATAAGTCTTTAGCAAAACTCTCACATGATGACTCATAGACTCGGCTGCACTCCGAATGAGGTGGGTCTTACCGATCCTTTGCTGAATGCCAATCTCATCTACTATGAGGGCTCGTCAAACTGATTATCTACACCTGCAGGTATGTAACGATCCGACCGGTCGTTTTGAGAGTAATAGTCTCGATCCTCTATTAACTGCTTTCCCTAAATCTTTTCTGTTATTGTGACTTGCCGGGATGATTAGTTTTGAGTTACGGAGTGTTTTGGGACACTTAGTCCCTAAATGAGAACTTAAGCCTTAGGATTTGGACAGTAGTCGGAACTATATGAAGACGACTCCAGAATGGAATTTCGTCGGTTCCATTAGCTCAGTTAGGTGATTTTGGGGTTAGGAGCGTGTCCGTATTGTGTTTTGGAGGTTCGTAGCTCATTTAGGCTTGAAATGGCGAAAGTCGAATTTTTGGAGTTTTGGGCCGGTAGTGAAATTTTTGATATCGGGGTCATTTTTCGATTCCAGAAGTTGGAGTAGGTCCATAATGTTGATTATGACTTGTGCGCAAAATTTGAGGTCAATCGGACGTTATTTGATAGGTTTCGGCATCGGTTGTAGAATTTTGAAGTTTCAAGTTCTTTAAGTTTGAATTGGAGGGTGATTCATGATTTTAGTGTTGTTTGATGGGATTTGAGAGCTCGAATAAGTTCGTATGGTATTTTAGGATTGGTTGGTATGTTTGGTCGAGATCCCGTGGGCCTCGGGTGTGGTTCCAATGCTCAACGAGTCATCTTTGGACTTAGAGAAGCAACAAATTTCTGGTGTTCTGTTGCAGGCATTTTCTTCATCGCGTTCGCGAGGGAGTCCTCGCGTTTGCGTAAGGTATATGGGAAGGGTAGCTGAATTACTCTTTGCATCCGCGATGTCGCTCTCGCTTTCGCGAAGGTGTGGAACCTCGAAGCTACGCGTTTGCGACATGGTCCTCGCGTTCGCGAAGAAGAACTGGAGGCAGGCGAGATTCCGTGCTTCGCGATGGAGATCCCGCGTTCGCGAAGGGTCAAGCTGAGTGGTCTTCATGTTCACGACATGTGCATCGCGTTCACGATGGAGGATTATTTTTGGGCCGAAGTATATTGTACTTCGCGAATGCGAGGGTGTAGCCTCGTTCGCGAAGAAGGACGCGTCTGGGCAGTGTTAAAGTTCCAAAAGCGGAGGTTATGCCATTTTTATCAAAAACTTAAGTTGGGAGCTCGGATTTTGGACGAGGAATTGAGGGATTTTCAGAGATATTGATTGGGTAACGATTCTTAACTCCTTTATGATCATATTCCACTAATATATGCTTGAATCCATCGTTAAATTTCGAATTTGGGGTGAAAAATTGAGAAAACGTTCTTAGGCCGAATTTTGGGGTTTTGATCGAGATTTTGGTATCGGATTTGAGCAATTTTGGTACGAGTAACTCGTGAGTGAATGGGTGTTCGTATTTTGCGATTTTTACCCGATTCCGAGATGTGGTCCCGGGGTGACGTTTTGGGTGTTTTTCCTAATTTCACGCTTTAGCTTCGAATTAATTAGCTAAATTAGTTACTCGTAGTTATATTTACATTATACAATTTATTTAAATAGATTCAGGCCATTTGGAGTCGGATACTCATGGCAAGAACGTGTTATCGAGGTGATTTGAGCGGTTCGAGGTAAGTGGCTTGCCTAACCTTGTGTTGGGGACTTCCCCCTAAGGATATCTTGATATTATTTGGTGTGTGGGCGCCGTGTACGTGAGGTGATGAGTACGTACACGGGCTATTATTGCAAAAATCCTGTTTAACCTTCTTAAATCATAAATTATTTTTCTTATTAAGTCGTACTAATATGTTTAATTGTGTAGTTTAGACTAGAAAAGCATGTTTACGTGTTTTAACTGCCTAATTGACATTTTGTGCGTCATGTTTAGCTAAGTCCTCATTTGCCCTATCTGTGTCCAGTATAAACTGTATAACTCGATGTCATACCTGTCAATTCATCTTGCGTTGCATATTTACTTTGGGACTACGGACGTATTCCGGGAGATTCCCCAGCACTGCATATTTACTTTGGGACTACGGACATATTCCGGGAGATCCCCCTGTACTGCATATTTACTTTGGGACTACGGACGTATTTCAGGAGATTCCCCTGAACTGCATATTTACTTTGGGACTACGGACATACTCTGGTAGATTCCCCCTGTACTGCATATTCATTTGAAACTACGGGACGGTATCCTGAGAGATTTTCCCACTGTGTTTATCTTGTTTTGAGCCGAGGACTCCCTTAACTGTTAAATTTTCGAGAATTTCTTTAACTATGTTACTGTAAATTTTACTTATATCTTTTACTATTTAATTTATTATATTTACTCTGGTAGGGCCTTGACCTGACCTCGTTACTACTCGACTAAGATTAGGCTTGGCACTTACTGGGTACCATTGTGGTGTACTCATGCCCTTCCTGCACATGTTTTCGTGTGCAGATCCAGGTACGAGCTATCAACCTTGGGGTTAGTGCATGCTGCTGATTCTAGTTGACTTCAAGGTACTTCTGCTTGCGTCCACAGATCTTCGGAGTCCCTTGCTACTCCCTCGCCTAGAGACTTTCTTTATTATCTTCAGACTTTTGTATAGAGCTACATAGATTATAGCAGCTTGTGACTTAGTGATATTCCGGGTCTTGGAAAATTATTTTGTATATGCCGAGTGGTACTACTCTTGGCTATTTATAATATGTTTTTTATCTTTAAAATGTTGTGTTTCTTTATATATATTTTTTTGCAATATTAGGCTTAACTAGTCGTAAAGACTAGGTGCCATCACGATACCTAATGGAAGGATAATTTGGGTCGTGACAAGGTATGAATGCAGCGTCCCTAATAAAAGGACGTTAGTACGAATAATATACTCAATATGTAAGGCATAACTGAAACATAACCATAATTCAACATTAATTAAAGACATATAAGAATCAACCTGAATCTCTGAAGTGCCACCGTATATGCGTACTAATTATACTTATATATATAATGCTTCTCTTTGAGACTATTATAAGTATCGTATGATGCATGACTGCCCAACTAATCAGTGGTAACTACCCGACCGATCGTAGCTCGGTGGTAAATTCATAACTGCCCAACCGGTGGTAAATAATAATACATAACTGCCCAACCGGTGGTAACTGTCCGACCAGCCGTAGCTTGGTGATAGATGTATAACTGTCCAATCGGTCGTAGCACGGTGGTAAATATGTAACTGCCCAACCGATCGTAGCACGGTGATAAATGTATGACTGCCATACTTTGTTAGGAAATACACCTGTAATTTAGGCTACTGACTATAAAAGGAACCAAATGAAATGAAAATCATTTTTTTAGTGGAAGCCTTCTGCTCGGAGTAATATCCATGAAATGAAAATTATATCTATGAAAACACTCCAAAAATGAAGCACCAAATCTGTGTAATTAGTACACAACCAAACTGAGCTACAATTTCCTCTCACCCACTTAGTTAAGTAAGCTGCAAATAAGTATGAATATGGCCAGAGCATCTTAATATCTTATTACATCTAATCTGTCTCCGTCCTTTTCTTGCTTTCTCTATATCATTAAAGGTATTAAAATTAAGGATTAAATTGGAACACGATCGTTCCCAACACACGTAGAGGGGCTAGAATGTGATCTTAACAAATCTCAGAAAAGTCATGAACACAGGATGCCAACTATTACATGTAATTAATATCCTCAAATTGATATGCATGATCGTAGGGGAACGAATAACATAGACATTCTTAACTACTAAGAGTAGAACCACTTATGGAATATCATTATATTTACGTTTCGTTACTTGGATCATGCCAAAAGAAAGAAGGATTAGCCTTAACATACATGAGTCGATTCTCTTGAGAAAGATTACACCATACTCCCTTAATATTGCAAAATCTCACGTTAATTAAGGTGCTCTGAAATCTCGGGTTTTTGAAGTGTTGAAGACACTATCATATTTGTATACATAGGTTGGATGAAGAAGGAGAAGAGTGCAAAGTTGTGTCAACTATGCGTTCAAAATATTACTGCTCTTGCCAAACATAAGTAGATTATAACTACTGTATAGAATAAAGGCACATCTGAAAGGAAGAAAAGACACATGACCTCATCAAAAGCTTAAAGAAAGGCCTCAAATGGCTTACCTTTTGAATAAGGCAAAGCTCCAAGGAAAAATTACTGTGTGATGCCTTATGGTCCAGCACAAAAACTACACTTCCAAGAATATTGATTTGAAAATAATAATGTTTGTAGGAATCGGTGGCAAGAAATTGTGTTGAAAATTTATAAGGATTGCTAAGATTGTAATGTCTTGAGAAGGAAATTTGTTGAAACTTATCAGAATGGCTAACGTCCCCCACTTTTCATTGTAGTGTCTTTGATATGGAAATTATTAAGAATGAAATGAATGTGTAAAACTTCACATTAGTTTGCCACCTAGTAAGAAATGACTAAGAGTCATTTCTTTAGGATGTAGCTTGCTGCCATGTGGGGATGGGGTGGGAAAGTTTAATCTTTATCCACTTATTAGGTAATTAGGTAATGTCTCGTTACCCGATAATTAACCAATTACCCGTATAATTAAAAATTATCTCAAATTACTTAAAATTCTACTTATTTTTAATACACTTTATACAGCATACTATCATGTTCATGTGGTACCGTATAAAATAAATAGATACACTATTATTTCATTAAAACATCCATGCAAAAATACATATATTTTCTCAACTTATAATTTTCCTAATCTCATATAAAGAGTAAAATTTTCGTACGCTTAATTCTTAAAATGGTAAAAAGATAACCTTCTTTTCTAGTGAGAAAATAATTTCTATCTTTACAATAAAGAAAATCTCATAAACTTTCTCATATTATGTGTGTAATTGAAAGTAGTAATATTAATAACTATATAAAATCATATTTTTCAAACTGTTTTACAAAAATATTCCACTCAAAATACCATATCAAATATATATAACGGTATCAAGGTTGTTAAAATTACCGGATCTTATAGTCACAAATCTTCTATAATCTTATTAATGGTCTTAATCCCTTCAAGCTCATATGGATTACTACGACTTATCTTAATATTAAAGTACGGGGTGTAACATCCTTCCCCCCTTTAGAACATTCGTCCTCGAATGTTAACTCTTAGAGATTTACAAATTTTTCACTAGGGTCTCCTTTTTAAATTAAACTAAAAGCCAAACTATATCTGAAGTCTCGACTATTCACAACCTTTTGTACTTAAGTTTCTCGTATCTTCTTCAACTTTACCTCACTTACCTTTCAATATTGCATCGTATCTTCTGTCGCTTTCATAACCTCCCTTCCACAGAGGTGGAAATTACGCCTTAAAGCTCTACTGTGATACTTGCACCTGTGGTGCATATAAAATCTGGCGAAAGCTTCGTACTGACTTCTTATGACTCAGCTCTATGGCACGATCTGGAAACAAAAGAAGGGTAGCATTTCCTAAATGCCCTATAGCCTCTAAATTATAAATGTGGCGCGCAAAACACCCATAACTGAGACTCTACTAGGCACGACTTTGTAGACTCCCTAGGACACGACCCGTTCTGATACCACTTTGTCACGCTCCAAACCTGGAGAGGCGTGGCTGGCACCCAGTGCCGTACTGGCCCGAGCGAACCACTCTGTAACTCATTTTTTTTTCTGCAACTATCATGGACCAACATGGCCAAAACTCGTAATGTATAACTATAAGTGGGAAAAATACTGTATCACTAAATCATTTTTCTTAAAACATGAATACATATGAGCCGTCAAGGTCTCTGCCATACTGAATAAAATGAACCTCTGTCTACAAAGCCTCTAAGATTATTTGACATCAAATGAGACAGTGTATCGGCCTACCCATAAGTATTTAGCAAAACTCTAACACGATAACTCATAGTCTCGGCTGTACTCCAAATGAGGTAGAGTCTTACCGATCCTTTGCTGAATGTCAATCTCGTCTACTATGAGAGCTCATCAAACTGATTATCTACACCTGCAGGCATGAATGCAGCGTCCCTAACAAAAGGACGTTAATACGAATAATGTACTGAGTATGTAAGGTAGAACTGAAACATAACCATAATTCAACATTAATTAAAGACATATAAGAATCAACCTGAATCTCTGAAGTGCCACCGTATATGCGTACTCATTATACTTATATATATAATGCTTCTCTAATGCTTCTCTTTGAGACTATTATAAGTATCGTATGATGCATGACTGCCCAACTGATCAGTGGTAACTGCCCGACCGACCGTAGCTCGGTGGTAAAAGCATAACTGCCCAACCGGTGGTAACTGTCCGACCGGCCGTAGCTAGGTGGTAGATGTGTAACTGCCCAACCGGTCGTAGTACGGTGGTAAATATGTAACTGCCCAACCGGCCGTAGCACGGTGGTAAATGTATGACTGCCATACTTCGTTAGGAAATACAGTTGTAATTTAGGCTACTGACTATAAAAGGAACCAAATGAAACGAAAACCATTTTTTAGTGGAAGCCTTCTGCTCGGAGTAATATCCATGAAATGAAAATTATATCTATGGAAACACTCCAAAAATGAAGCACCAAATCTGTGTAATTAGTACACAACCAAACTGAGCTACAATTTCCTCTCACCCACTTAGTTAAGTAAGCTGCAAATAAGTATGAATATGGCCCGAGCATCTTAATATCTTATTACATCAAATCTGTCTCCGTCCTTTTCGTGCTTTCTCTATATCATTAAAGGTATTAAAATTAAGGATTAAATTGGAACAAGATCGTTCCCAGAACACGTAGAGGGGCTAGAATGTGATCTTAACAAATCTCAGAAAAGTCATGAACACAGGATGCCAACTATTACATGTAATTAATATCCTTAAATTGATATGCATGATCTTTGGGGAATGAATAACATAGACATCCTTAACTTCTAAGAGTAGAACCACTTATGGAATATCATTACATTTACGTCTCGTTACTGGGATCATGCCAAAAGAAAGAAGGAATAACCTTAACATACCTGAGTCGATTCTCTTGAGAAAGATTACACCGTACTCCCTTAATATTGTAAAATCTCACGTTAATTAAGGTGCTCTGAAATCTCGGGTTTTTGAAGTGTTGAAGACACTATCATATTTGTATACATGGGTTGGATGAAGAAGGAGAAGAGCGCAAAGTAGTGTCAACTATGCGTTCAAAATATTACTGCTCTTGCCAAACATAAGTAGATTATAACTACTGTATAGAATAAAGGCACATCTGAAAGGAAGAAAAGACACATGACCTCATCAAAAGCTTAAAGAAAGGCCTCAAATAGCTTACCTTTTGAATAAGGCAAAGCTCCAAGAAAAAATTACTGTGTGATGCTTTATGGTCCAGCACAAAAACTACACTTCCAAGAATATTGATTAGAAAATAATAATGTTTGTAGGAATCGGTGGTAAGAAATTGTGTTGAAAATTTATAAGGATTGCTAAGATTGTAATGTCTTGAGAAGGAAATTTGTTGAAACTTATCAGAATGGCTAACGTCCCCCACTTTTCATTGTAGTGTCTTTGATATGGAAATTATTAAGAATAAAATGAATGTGTAAAACTTCACATTAGTTTGCCACCTAATAAGAAATGACTAAGAGTCATTTCTTTAGGATGTGGTTTACTGCCACGTGGGGATGGGGGTGGGAAAGTTTAATCTTTATCCAATTACTAGGTAATTAGGTAATGTCCCGTTACCTAGTAATTAACTAATTACCCGCATAATTAAGAATTATCTCAAATTACTTAAAATTCTACTTATTTTTAATACACTTTATACATCATACTATCATGTTCATGTGGTACCACATAAAATAAATACATACACTATTATTTTATTAAAACATCCATGCAAAAATACATATATTTTCTCAACTTATAATTTTTCTAATCTCATATAAAGAGTAAAATTTTCATACGCTTAATTCTTAAAATGGTAAAAAGATAACCTTCTTTTCTAGTGAGAAAATAATTTCTATCTTTACAATAAGGAAAATCCCATAAACTTTCTCATATTATGTGTGTAATTGAAAGTAGTAATATTAATAACTATATAAAATCATATTTTTCAAACTGTTTTACAAAAATATTCCACTCAAAATACCATATCAAATGTATATAACGGTATCAAGGTTGTTAAAATTACGGGGTCTTATAGTCACAAATCTTCTATAATCTTATTAATGGTCTTAATCCCTTCAGGCTTATATGGATTACTACGACTTATCCTAATATTAATGTACATGGTGTAACAGACCCGATCGGTCATTTTGATTTTTAGAACCATGTTCCCTGAAATAAGAATTTTTGTACATGCTTTTACTATTTTATGACTTGCAGGGATAGTTAGTTCGGGATTTGGAAGGGTTCGGGTTGAAATCAGAACACTTGGTTCCTTAAGGTTGGCTTAAAAGGCCAAGTTTGACTTCGGTCAACATTTTGAGTAGACGACCTCGGAAATGAAATTTGACGGTTTCAATAGGTTTGTATGATAATTTTGGACTAGGACATATGTTCGAATCGGGTTTTGGATGGCCCTGGAGCGTTTTGACACCTAATAGTGAAAGTTGGTTCTTGAAGGTTTTAGAAGTTCTTTAAATTTGGTTGGGAGCGGGTTTTGGTGATATTGAGGTCCAAATGGAATTTCGAGTACGGGAATAGTTCCGTAATGTCATTTAAGACTTGCACGCAAAATTTGGTGCCATTCCGAGTAGTTTAAGTACGTTTCGGCGCATTGGAAGTAAATTGAAGAACTTGAAGTTCTAAGTTTGATTCAATTGGTTTTGGGGTGCGATTCTTAGTTTTTATGTTTTTTCGGGCGTTCCGAGAGTTCGAGCGAGTCCGTTTTATGATTCCAAACTTGTTGGTATGTTCAGGCGGGGCCCTGGGGTCCCCGAGTGTCAATCGGACGAGTCTCGGACCAAGATGAGAATTTTTAACAACAGCTGAAGCATCAGGTCTGTCATAATCGCACCTGCGCTTGGCCTGCCGTAGGTGCGAGCTCCCAGGTGCGAGCCAAGCCTCGCAGAAACGGCCAAGGAAGGGCAGCCCAGGTTCCGCAGGTGCGACCCATCCTCCGCAGAATCGGGACTGCAGAAGCGATGCCAGCCGGCCCAGGGGAGTTCCGCAGAAGCGAGGGCGCAGGTGCGGCCCTATGACCGCGGGTGCGGAAATCGCAGAAGGCTGTGAACTTCACTTAATACGGGACTTAGGCATTTTTCTCCCATTCTTCACACATTCGGGCAATTTTAGAGCTTCAAAAGGGAGACTTCAACCTAGCTATTGAGGGTAAGTAATTCCTACCTTAATGTGAGTTTAATACATAGATTATGGGTAGATTTCAACATGAAAATTGGTAGAAATCATGAGTTTAGATGAAAAACCTAGGGTTTAATAAAAATGAGATTTTACGACGAAAATGATTATGAAACTTAGTGAAAACCATATATTTATGTTCCTAAGGTTATGAGTAACAACTTTCTTCTAATATTTTCGGAATCTGGGTATGTGGGCCCGGGGGTGAATTTTAGGAATCTTGCAATTTGGGTTGGGTAATCACTCTAATAGTAGAGATATGAATTTTTGAGCATAGATTGATTGATTTATGTAATGTTTGACTAGTTTCGAGTCGTTTGGCATCAAATTTGGAGGTTTGAGCGCATTCTTGAATTGGAAAGTAGGCTTTGAGACGAGGTAAGTCTTTTTTCTAACCTTGTAAGAGGGAATTTACCCCATATGTAAACTTAATTAATATGTGTTGCTATTTGTGGGGGCCACATACGCACGAAGTGACGAGAGTACGTACGTAGCTACTATTTCTGTTTATGTCCGGGTAGTTTTAGGTTTACACCATGCTTCGTGGACACCGTTATTTGATTATATTTGTTAATTGTATCAAATAGAACTAAGTCGGGGATTTTAAGGATTTAAAAGCTTCAAGTTGAATTGTCTTTATTTTGAAAAGAATCAAGAAAGAGTTATGATTTATTGATAATTTATATTTGACCGCGTCGCAAGTATGATCCGCGAGCGGGGTATTTCTTTCTACTACTCTCATGGGAGTGGGCCGCTCGCCTCGGTAGATTAATAGATGCATCTATGGTTCGTGCCATTCGACCCTCGGTAGTGCACAGTTTACATTTATGTTGGATCGGGCCGAATGTCCTCAGTGGAATTTTGTGCGTGATAATAGAACTGGAAGTCCCTTTTATAATTGGTATAAATTCATTATTTGAAAGATTATTTGTTTTAAATGAAGGTAGTGATTTGGGTTCTTAAATATGGTGATGAGTTGTTCAGTTATTTCTTGCTCTGGATTTTATTGTTATATATATCATTCTTAATTAGAATTTCATATTATCATATTGTTGGCCCTTAGTAAGTGTCAGAGTCGACCTCTTGTCACTACTTCTTCGAGGTTAGACTAGATACTTACTGGGTACATATTATTTATGTACTCAAGCTACACTTCTATACTTAATTGAACAGGATCTGAGGCAGGTGCATTTGGTTACCAGTCTGGTGCGCAGATTTGATCCCCATATCGAGACTTCACGGTGGGCTGCCTTCCAAGCCGTTCTGCAGCAGCTGGAGTCTCCCTTATGTTTTATTTTTTTCTGTCTATTTCCTTTCAGACAGTAGGCTAGTGTTCTTTTGTATATTCTACTAGATTGCCCACATACTTGTGACACCAAGTCTGACACACACACTAGTAGACTTATGATTTTGGATTTGTTTACATGATTATGATTTGTACTCGTTTTCTTCCATTTAATAATGTCACCTTTGCAAATTTCTAAATCTCCTTTTTTTAACAAATGAGGAATTGTTATCCACTTAGTAATTTATTTAAACGGGAAACCATTCGTTTGATTAGTGTTGGGTTGCCTAGCAATGGTGTTGGGCGCCATCATGGCCTATGCTGGAATTAGGTCGTGATAACATGGTATCAAAGCACTAGGTTCACGTAGGTCTCACAAGTTATGAGCAGACCTAGTAGAGTCTTGCGGATCGGTGCGAAGACGTCCGTACTTATCTTCGAGAGGGTATAGGGTGTTAGGAAACTACTCTTTATTCATCTCCTATCGTGCAGTTGATGGTATACTAAAATCCTTTCTCTCATTCTCTCACAGATGGTGAGGACGCATACGGCAGACGTTCTAGACTCGGGAGGAGCTGCTCCCCTCATTGCTAGAGGCCGAGGCAGAGGCCGGGGAAGGGCACCGGCCCGAGGTAGGGTACGAGGGCGTCCTAGAGCTGCCCCAGTAGCACCACCAGCAGATCCAATAGAGGATCCCATTATTGAGGAGCAGGGCGAGATGCCCGCCGCAAGGCCAACCCCAGTAAATTTCATGTTAGCATCGGGTTTTCAGGAGGTCATGGGCCGTATACTGCAGTTCATGGACACTATGACTCTTGCTAGTTTATTTCCAGCAAACCCAACCATATCTCAGGTGGGAGGGGGAGCACAGACCCCTACTGCCCAGGCTCCGGGGCATGCAACTGCAGTATATCAGACTCCGGGTACACTACCCGTGGGTGGAGCCCAACCAGTTGCAGCAGTTGCACCTGAGCCTAGACCAGCTGCGGACAGCGATCCGCAGAAGCTATTGGACAGATGGACTAGGCTACGCCCTCCTATCTTCGGGGGTGAGTGGCATGAGGATCCCCAGGACTTCATTGATCGGTGCAAGGACAGACTGCATAACATAAGGATATTGGAGTCCCATGGGGTAGATTTCACTACCTTCCAGCTAGAGGGCATGGCCCGTAGATGATGGCAGTCTTATCTTCTTGGCAGACTAGCGGGTTCTCCTCCCATGACTTGGGACCAGTTTACACAGCTTTTCTTGGACAGGTATATTCCACCCTCTCAGAGGGAAGAGTTGCTAGGTCAGTTCGAGTAGCTTGAGCAGGGCCAGATGTCAGTGACCGATTATGAGGTGTAATTCTCTGAGTTGTCTCGCCACGCACTCATGATACTTCCTACCGATGCAGAGAGAGTACAAAGATTTATTGCGGGGTTGGACCCCAATATTCGGGCTAGTATGGCCCGTGAGGTTGAGATGGGCACTGATTATCAGCTAGTAGTGGAGATTGCTCGGAGGATTGAGGGCTACCGCTAGAGGGGTAGAGAGCAGATGCAACAGGACAAGAGGACCCCTTTCTTTGGAGAGTTTAGAGGTGCCCCAGCTAGGGGCAGAGGTCAGTTTGGGAGGGGTCAGCCTAGCAGGCCCACATATCCAGCACCACCACCTCCTCGGGGTGCTCCAGCGCGACCCTATTTTAGTGCAATGCCAGAGATTTCTTATCGCCCACCAGCTCATCAAGGTTCTTCCAGTGCCTATTTCAGTGCCATGCCAGGGAGTTCATACCGCCCACCAGCCATCCAGGGTTCTTCTAGTGGGTATTCAGGCCATCAGGGTCAGACTTCGGGGCAACAGTCTATGGTACCGAGAGGTTATTACGAGTGTGGAGATCCGGGTCACATGAAGAGATGTTGTCCCAGACTTCGGGGCAAGGCAGTACAGTAGGGTCATCAGCCCATGATTGCAGCACCAGCCGTCCGACCGCCCAAAGGTGGGGGACAGGTAGGTAGGGTCCGTCCTAGAGGTGGAGGCCAGGCAGGGGGAGGTCAGCCAGCTATTGTTCAGTCGGGTGGAGGCCAGCCAGCCAACGCTCCAGCTAGATTCTATGCTTTTTCAGCCAGACCAGATACAATGGCCTCAGATGTCGTGATCACATGTATTATTTCTGTCTGCGGTAGGGATGCTTCAGTGTTATTTGATCCAGGATCTACCTATTCATATGTATCATCCTTGTTTGCTCATTTCCTAAATATTCCTCGCGAGTCCTTGGGTATTCCTGTTTATGTGTCCACTCATGTGGGCGATTCTATGGTTGTGGATTGGATTTATCGATTTTGTGTGGTCACATTCAGTGGTTATGAGACTAGAGCGGACCTTCTGTTACTTGATATGACCGACTTTGAGGTTATCCTAGGCATGGACCGGTTATCCCCATATCACGCCATCCTTGATTGCCATGCCAAGACTGTTACCTTAGCAATGCCATAGTTGCCTAGATTGGAGTGGAAGGGTTCGTCTGTCAGTACATCTAGTCGGGTTATCTCTTTTTTGAAGGCTCGACATATGGTCGAGAAGGGTTGTTTGGATTATCTAGCCTATGTCCGGGATACCACCACAGAGTCTCCGATGATTGATTCAGTGCCAGTAGTCCGGGAGTTCGCCGATGTGTTTCCTTCTGACCTTCCAGGCTTGCCACCAGATAGTGATATTGATTTTTGTATTGACTTGGCTCCAGGTACCCAGCCTATATATATCCCACTGTACTGTATGGCTCTGAAAAATTTGAAGGATCAGCTTGAAGAGTTGTTAGCAAAGGGGTTTGTCAGACTAAATGTATCACCTTGGGGTGCGCCAGTGTTATTTGCGAAGAAGAAAGATGGAACTATGCGGATGTGCATTGATTACCGCCAGTTGAACAAAGTTACCATCAAGAACAAGTACCTGTTGCCACGTATCGATGATTTGTTTGACCAATTGCAGGGTGCTAGGGTGTTCTCTAAGATCGAATTGAGGTCAAGGTATCATCAGTTGAAGAATCAGGACTTAGATGTTCCGAAGACTGCTTTCCGTACTAGATATGGTCATTATGAGTCTCTAGTGATGTCCTTCGGCTTGACCAATGCCCCGGCGGCATTTATGGATTTGATGAACAGGATGTTCAGGCCTTATATTGATTCATTCGTCATTGTCTTCATTGATGACATCTTGATCTACTCACGTAGCCTGGGGGAGAACGAGCAGCCTTTGAGCGTAGTGCTCCAGACTTTGCGGGAACAAAAGTTGTATGCTAAGTTCTCCAAGTGTGAGTTTTGGTTAGATTCTGTGGCATTCTTGGGGCATGTTGTATCAGGCGAGGGTATTAAGGTGGACCCCAAGAAGATTGAGGCAATTCAGAGTTGGCCTCGTCCCACTTCGGTGGCTGAGATCAGGAGTTTCTTGGGGTTAGCAGGTTATTATCGCCGGTTTGTGGAGGGCTTTTCATCCATTGCAGCACCTTTGACTAGATTGACCCAGAAGGGTGCTCCGTTCCATTGGTCCGATGATTATGAGGCGAGCTTTTAGAAGCTCAAAACGACCTTGACTACAACACCAGTTCTAGTGTTGCCTTCCGGTTCAGGGATGTATATTGTGTATTACGATGCTTTACGCGTTGGCTTGGGTTGTGTATTGTTGCAGGAGGGGCGAGCTATTGTATATGCTTCACGTCAGCTGAATCCCCATGAGAAAAATTATCTTGTGCACGATTTGGAGTTGGCCGCGATTGTTCATGCTCTTAAGATATGGAGGCATTATCTATATGGGGTGCCTTGTGAGGTTTACACTGATCACCGCAGTTTGCAGCACTTGTTCAAGCAAAGGGATCTCAATTTGAGGCAGCACAGATGGCTTGAGTTACTGAAGGACTATGACATCACCATTTTTCATCATCTGGGCAACGCGAACGTGGTCGCGGATGCCTTGAGCAGGAAGGCAGAGAGTATGGGTAGCTTGGCATTTATTTCAGCAAAAGAGAGGCCACTAGCTTTGGACATTCAGTACTTGGCTAACAGACTTATGAGGTTGGATATTTTAGAGCCCAGCCGAGTTCGTACATGTGTTGTTGCCAAGTCTTCACTATTGGAGCAGATCAAGGCTCAACAGTTTGATGATCCGCACTTGGCAGTTCTCAGAGAGACGGTACTACAGGGTGTTGCCAAGGAGGTTTCTATTGCAGGGGCGACTCAATAAATATGGAGGCCTAAAGAAAAATTTCAATGAGGGGCCTTTTTTTGTATAAAAATAAATTCATATATAATTTCATTTAAATTTTGTATTTCTAGTTTTTCATATGCAAAGTTATTAATAATTTTATCTAATCCATTTAATTTCTCTTGAGATATACACGTTGTGGGACTGTATTAAGGTTTTAACCTTTTTTGAGTTATGAATTAATAATCGAATCCTTTCTCAATTTATGCTCTAGAGAGTGATTTCCAAAAAGATATTTTTTCTAAATTTATGATCAATAATTTAATCCTACTTTTTACTATAAAAATTTGTACTTTTTCATTTAAAACACTAAATATTCTTCTAAAAATAAATTAATATATAACCTATTAGAAAACTTTGGGGCCCCAAAAATTATGAGGCCCAAAGCAGCTGCTTTAGCAGCCTTACCCTTGGGCCGACACTGTTCTATTGGTGAGGATGGTGTCCTGCGACTCCAGGGTCGTCTATGTGTTCCTAATATCGATGTCTTGAGGGAGAGGATTCTAGAGGAGGCACACGGATCTCGGTATTCCATTTATCCAGATGCTACGAAGATGTATCGGGACCTGAGACAACATTATTGGTGGCGGCGGATGAAGAAAGACATAGTTGAGTATGTAGCTAGGTGCCTAAATTGCCAGCAGGTTAAGCATGAGCACCAGAGGCCAGGTGGCTTACTCCAGCAGATGACTATACCAGAGTAGAAATGGGAACACATTACTATGGACTTCGTAGTTGGGTTGCCGTGAACCTTGTGGAAGTTCGATGCAGTTTGGGTTATTATTGATAGGTTGACCAAGTCAGCACACTTTATTCCAGTTGCAACTACTTATACTTCAGAGAGGTTGGCCCAGATTTATATTCGGGAGTTAGTTCGGTTGCACGGTGTTCCTGTTTCCATCATATCAAACAGAGGCCCTCAGTTCACTTCTCATTTCTGGAGAGCCGTACATAGTGAGTTGGGGACCCGTGTAGCTCTCAGCACTGCATTTCATCCACAGACCGACGGGCAGTCAGAGCGGACAATTCAGATCTTGGAGGATATGCTTAGAGCATGTGTGATTGACTTTGGGGGACATTGGGATCAGTTCTTGCCTTTGGCCGAGTTTGCTTACAACAACAGTTATCAGTCCAGCATCGAGATGGCTCCATTTGAGGCTTTATATGATCGGCGATGTCGTTCTCCCATCGGGTGGTTTGAGCCCGGCAAGGCTAAGTTATATGGTACTGATTTGGTGAAGGATGCCTTGGAAAAGGTAAAGTTGATTCAAGAGCGACTTCGCACAATACAGTCCAGACAGAAGAGTTATGCGGATCAGAATGCACTTGATGTATCATTTATGGTAGGCGAGAAGGTTCTCTTGAAAGTCTCGCCGATGAAGGGCATTATGAGATTCGGAAAGAAGGGCAAGTTGAGCCCAAGGTTTATAGGCCCATTTGAGGTGTTGAGGCGGGTTGGGGAGGCTACTTATGAGCTTGCTTTACCTCCCAGCCTATCAGGGGTTCATCCGATTTTTCACGTGTCTATGCTCCGGAGGTATCACGCCGACTTGTCACATGTGTTAGACTTCAGCACTATTCAGCTAGATTGAGAGCTTGGGTTATGAGGAGGAGCCAGTTGCCATTATTGCTAGACAGGATCGCCAGTTGAGATCTAAGAGGATTTCCGCGGTGAAGGTTCAGTGGATGGGCCAACCAGTCGAGGAGGAAACCTGGGAGTCCGAGGAGGACATGTAGAGCAGATATCCACACTTATTCAGCATCTCAGGTATACACTTATTCAGCATCTCAGGTATGAATCTAAATCCGTTCGAGGACGAACATTTTTTTAAGAGGTGGAGAATGTAACGACCCGACCGGTCGTTTGATTTCTAGAACCCCGTTCCCCTAAATAAGACTTCTCGTACATGCTTCTACTGTTTTATAACTTGCGGGGATGGTTAGTTTGGGATTTAGAAGGGTTCGGGTTAAAATCAGAACACTTGGTTCCTTAAGGTTGGCTTAAAAGGACAAGTTTAACTTCGGTCAACATTTTGAATAGACAACCTCGGAATCAGAATTTGACGGTTCCAATAGGTTCATATGATGATTTAGGACTTAGGCGTATGTTCGGATCAGGTTTTGGATGACCCGGGAGCATTTTGGGTGCCTAATAATGAAAGTTGGTTCTTGAAGGTTTTAGAAGTTCTTTAAATTTGGTTGGGAGCTGATTTTGGTGATATCGAGGTTCAAACAAAATTTTGAGATTGGGAATAGTTCTGTAATGTCATTTAAGACTTGCACGTAAAATTTGGTGTCATTCCGAGTAGTTTAAGTACGTTTTGGCGCATTGGAAGTAAATTGAAGAACTTGAAATTCTTAAGTTTGATTCAATTGGTTTTGGGGTGCGATTCTTAGTTTTTATGTTGTTTCGAGCATTATGAGAGTTTGAGCGAGTCCGTTTTATGACTTCAAACTTGTTGGTATGTTTGGGCGGGGCCCCGAGTATCAATCAGACGAGGCTCGGACCAAGATAAGAATTTGGAACAACAAATGAAGCATTAGGTCTGACATAATCGCACCTGCGCTTGGACAGCCGCATGTGCGAGCTTGCAGGTGCGAACCAAGCCTCGCAGAAGCGGCCAAGGAAGGGCAGCCCAGGTTCCGCAGGTGCGGCCCATCCTCCGTAGAAGCGGAACCCCATCCGCAGAAGCGACGCCAGCAGGACCAGGGGAGTTCCGCAGAAGCAGACTTTTGTCCGCAGAAGCGAGGGCGCAAGTGTGGCCCTATGACCGCAAGTGCGGAAATCACTGAAGGCAGTGAACTTTATTTAATACGGGACTTAGGCATTTTTCTCCCATTCTTCACACATTTGGGCGATTTTAGAGCTTAAAAAGGGAGACTTCAACCTAGCTATTGAGGGTAAGTAATTCCTACCTTAATGTGAGTTTAATACATAGATTATGGGTAGATTTCAACATGAAAATTGGTAGAAATCATGGGTTTAGATGAAAAACCTAGGGTTTAATAAAAATGAAATTTTACCACGAAAATGATTATGAAACTTAGTGAAAACCATATATTTATGTTCCTAAGGTTATGGGTAACAACTTTCTTCAAATATTTCTGGAATCCGGGTATGTGGGCCCGATGGTGAATTTTAGGAATCTTGTAATTTGGGTTGAGTAATCACTCTAATAGTGGAGATATGAACTCTTGAGCATAGATTGATTGATTTACGTAATATTTGACTAGTTTCGAGTCGTTTGGCATCAAATTTGGAGGTTTGAGCGCATTCTTGAATTGGGAAGTAGGCTTTAAGACGAGGTAAGTCTCTTTTCTAACCCTGTAAGAGGGAATTTACCCCATAGGTGAACTTAATTAATATGTGTTGTTATTTGTGGGGGCTACGTACGCACGAAGTGATGAGAGTCCGTACGTAGCTACTATTCCTGTTTATGTCCGGGTAGTTTTAGGTTTACATCATACTTTGTGGACACCGTTATTTGATTATATTTATTAATTGTATCAAATGGAACTAAGTCGAGGATTTTAAGGATTTAAAAGCTTCAAGTTGAATTGTCTTTATTTTGAAAAGAATCAAGAAAGAGTTATGATTTATTGATAATTTTTATTTGACCGCGTCGCAAGTTTATTCCGCGAGCGGGGTAATTATTTATACTACTCTCATGGGAGCGGGTTGTTCGTCTCGGCAGGTTAATAGATGCATCTATGGTTCGTGCCATTCGACCCTCGGTAGTGCACAATTTACATTTATGTTGGATTGAGCCGAACGTCCACGGTGGAATTTTGTGCGTGATAATAGAACTGGAAGTCCCTTTTATAATTGGAATAAATTCATTATTTGAAAGATTATTTGTTTTAAATGAAGGAAGTGATTTGGGTTCTTAAATATGGTGATGAATTGTTCAGTTATTTCTTGTTCTGAGTTTTATTGTTGTATATACCATGCTTAATTAGAATTTCATATTATCATATTGTTGGCCCTTAGTAAGTGTCAGAGTCGACCCCTCGTCACTACTTTTTAGAGGTTAGACTAGATACTTACTGGGTACATATTATTTATGTACTCACGCTACACTTTTATACTTAATTGTACAGGATCTGAGGCAGGTGCATCTGGTTACCAGTCTGGTGCGCAGATTTGATCCCCATCTCAAGGCTTCACGGTGAGTTGCCTTCCGAGCCGTTCTGCAGTAGCTGGAGTCCACCTTATATTTTATTTTTTTCTGTCTATTTCTTTTCAGACAGTAGGCTAGTGTTCTTTTGTATATTCTACTAGATTGCCCATATACTTGTGATACCAGGTCTTGGCACACACACTAGTAGACTTATAATTTTGGATTTGTTTACATGATTACGATTTGTACTAGTTTGCTTCCATTTAATTATGTCACATTTGCAAATTTCTAAATCCTTTTTTTAACAAATGAGGAAATGTTATCCACTTAGTAATTTATTTAAACGGGAAACCATTAGTTTGTTTAGTGTTGGCTTGCCTAACAATGGTGTTGGGCGCCATCACAGCCTATGATAGAATTGGGTCGTGACACCCCACTTCTTGAACCTTCACATCTTCATCTCTAACCCTCACATATTCCCCTTGGATTTCCAACCCAGATCTTCATATCTTCATCCCACCTTCGAACTTTCATTTTCTTTCTTCAAATCTTCATAATTTTACTTCAAATCTTCATTTCCCCTTCAAATCTTCATATTTTCCCAGATCATGATGGCTAAAATTTCCAAGTTCGTACCACAACAAACGGCTCCCTCATTTTCCAATCCGGCCACGAGTGCCGAGGTGGCTGCCCCCGAGGTGGCTCAAGCCCCTCCCATGAAGAGCTTAATACCCGGGGGATACACTATGGGGGATGAATTCAAGGTAGAGAAGGCCTCTAGTCAACAAGACCAAGGCGAGGGAGCATGGAGATACATATGCTCCGTCACTGAAGAAACCCTACCCATAGTCTGAGAGGACTGTAAATGGGAAGTAAGGACGTGGTCGTCCCCGAGTCTAATGATGATATTACTACTCACGTGGAGGGGTACTTATGTTTTTACACTTACCCTTTCACGTTGTCCCCGGTAGATCCCGTAATCCTTGCTTTCTGCAAGAGATACGAGGTGTGCCTTGGGAAAATCAACCCATCATTTTGGAGGATCGTGATCCTCATACATCATTTTGTGAACAATACTGACAACCCTCGATTCACCCTCGACCATCTACTCCGGCTATATAGCCCCTGAAGTTTTCGAGGGGGGCTGATCAAGCTTGTCCGCTGAGCAAGTAAGGATCCTTTCTCGAGCATCGACAAGGACCAAGACCGAGGCTAGCAGGGGAGGTTTGTTTGGGTGAAAATCGAAGACCTCATCCCTCCTGAGTTTCTGTCGTTCCCCGAGAAGTGGAACACACCTTGTAAGTGTTGTCTTCCTTAAGTATTAACTTATTTTTATTCCTTCTCTCATTGTCCGCATTTGCTATCGTACAACGGTTGCCCAAGTTTCCAAGGCAATTCCCCGATTCAAGGAGCGGATCGAGGGGATCTGTAGGATGATCCCATACTCCAAGCGCGCATGGCGCAAGCTTTCGAAGGGCTAATGGGAGACCCGTTCTCTTGGTGAGGTTTTTCCCCTAAATAATTACCACCATGTTCTTGACTTAAACAATGCTAACCTTCTCTATTTTCTTATAGGTTTACCTAAAACCACAGAACTTAGGCTGTTGAACAAGGACGAGGATCCGTCCTCGCTTGCCGAACCCTCCGTTTTGGGGCAGCCCGGGGCTGCGGAGAAGGATAAGAAGAAAAGAAATTCCTCGGATTCTCCGAACGCCGAGGTGAAGAAGAGGAAAGTGATTATCTAGGTTCGGAAGCCCAAACAAATCACCAAGTCTAGGGTACCAGACCCCGATGCTCTCTACCGGCTCAGGGACGAGCCTGAGGACGACGACTGTTTTATTGCTCACGGGTCGACCCTCAACGAGGGGGAGCAGGTAACGGTCAGGAAAAAGGATCATGGGGTCGATCACTCTTACTCCGGAACCAGAGCGAGACACGGAGGCTGTGGATCCCCAGGAAGCTGCCCCTGTCCCGAAGGAGGCTACCGGTGTCATTGACATCATGGAGACACCCTCATATACTGAGTCCATGCTTGAAAAGGCCCAAGCGGGCAAAAAGATGTCAAGCGAGGTGGCGCAGGGCTCAGACGACGTCCTCAACTCATTCTTCGATGGCATGGATATGGCCGCATTGGAGGACTTTTCCGGGCTTGTTCACCTGGAGGTCCCGAAGAAGGACATGCCCTCGGGAGCTGGCGGGCCGAGTTCGAGCCCAAAACTAGTGAAGTAATTTCCCGCTTCGAGTGTGGACTCCTAGCGCAAGAGAACAGTCAGTCTGATAATCCTAGAGGATGCTCGTGTACTGTCTACTCCGGTGGGTGTACCCAGCTACCTCCGATGTCTGGTAACCGAGGAGGACCAGGCAAAGATGAACGAGATGGCACGTCAAGTCTCTTCAACGAGGCGCAACAAGCACTGAACCGGGTAAGGCATTAACCCTTTGTTCCCCTTTGCGAATCCCACTTAGGTTTTTGATGTCCCCTACTAATTTCATTATTTTACAGGCTTTAGCGCTTCACCGTGAAAGATTCCTCCGGTACCGCTTGCTGACACGATGTTGGCAACATCAACGTTGAAGTTATACTCCGATAACCTCGGTGCGTCCCTACCCCAGAGCGGCTTGTCAGACCCATTTTTACTCATCAGACCTCGGCTACTGGGTCCTCGATTGCTTCTCTTCTCGTTCCTTGTAGGGTGACGCCCGGACCCATTTCCCCTTTAGTCTGTGTTGTATGTTGGTACCGATCCCGGACCGGCCTTGGCTAATGATCAATGACTCTCTTAGACCTGTCGTCGGCCCTGATGGGATAAACAGACCCAGAAGGGGCTCCGAGTTGGCCGTCCTCGACCCTAATCTTCGACTGATACTTGTTGTAGACGTCGGCCCAAGTTATCGCTGGGTACTTTACCAATTTTTTTTTAGCTGTTGTGAAGCCAAGGAGCTTCGGAGGTTAAGTCCCTAAGTGAATGCCTGAACGGCCTAATCATCTGCAACTGAAAGCAGGTCCATCTGTTCCATCTGGAACCTTGACACGAATTCCCTGAGCATCTCGTCATCTCTTTGTTTAACCTTGAAAATGTCCGACTTTCTAGTATCGACCTTGATGGCCCTGGCACAGGCCTTCACAAAAGCATCTATAAGTATAGCAAATGACTCAATGGAATTTGGGGGTATGTTGTGATACCATATCATCACTCCTGGACAAAGTCTCCCCGAACTTCTTCAGTAACACCAACTCGATTTCAACATCTTCCAAGTCGTTCCATTTGATGGCGCACGTGTAGGAGGTTACATGCTCATTTGGATGTGTGGTTCCATTATATTTTAGGATATCGGGCATACGAAACCTCTTTGGGATCTGCTTCTGTGCCGCGCTCGGAGGAAAAGGCTTCTGGATAAAGTTCTTGGAATCCGGCCCTTTTAATATCGGGGGTGCTCCCGGGATTTGATCGACCCTGAAATTGTATGTTTCCACCTTCTTGTCATTGGCCTCAATTTTCTTCTCACCTGATTCCACCTGTTTCGTTAACGCTTCAAGCATTTTCATTATCTCGGGGTTTACACCAGTCTCGCTTCACCTGTTCTCTCAGTGGTTTGTTCGTTTCTTCGGGCACTTTCCTGGGATTGTTCGGGCTCGACCCTGTTGGGGGCGTGGCCTTGATTCTGTAGCTGCGCTGTCGCCGCTTGTTGAGCCTGCAACATTTTGAAGATTAGCCGCAGGCTTACCCCATCACCTTCGCCTTCAGGCACTTCCCGAGTTATTGATCGAAGTCCCACACAAATGTTGTTTTCGGGATAAGTTGGCAGATTGACGTCGATGGCCACCTGTGAGTTAGCATCGACCAGATCGGCAATTGGGGCTCCGTTGGGACCAACAGGAGGTACCTCATTGCTAGGTACCAAATTATTATTTTCTCCATGATGGCCAGACTCAGCGTCAACGTTTAAGTGGGCAGTTTGAGAATTTGACATTTTTAAGCTGGCGCGCCTGAAATTAAGACTTTAAATAACAAGCGTAAAATAAAGTGTGTTATGTAGATTTGTATCAAATCACCACTATTATTCTTTGCCCCACGGTGGGTGCCAAACTGTTTACCCTTAAATCGGATAACAATTAAATTTGTACGCAATTTTAAGATATGTGGATTGATTCAACACAAATAATCAAGAATTCTAGATAAACGAATTAAAGACAAAATGAATGATCAAACCAGTCGTAATGTTACAGCCTACCTTGAACCTAGGTTGAATAATGGTTTAACCCTCAGTCGGACCCTTGGTTCGAACCCAATTACGAATGAAGAACAAACAGCTAAGTAAGAGCTTTTGCATCAGCTAGAAAGCAGAAAATGGATTTGTATTGCCTTGATTTGCGTGTTACGATGTGTGTTACAAAAAGAAAAACTTTTCCTTTATATACAGGGAAGTTTCATCCATAGTACAAGTCTAAAACAGGTAAAGATCTTCCCTTTTCGTTAATTACTGATCCGTAACCGACATCGAGCAAGATCTGTGCCGTGATATCCGGTTATGTACATATATCACGGCCCTCTATCCGTCGTGCGTAACCATTTGCCATATTTCCCGAGGTCTTAGAGATCGTTTTGGGTCCGGGGAGCGTTGCTTTTTCACGCCCAATGGTGAACGTATTATTCACCTTTGATGGATCTCGATACGAAGGGCTCCCAACCTCGATTTCATCCTCGTGCGTCCTTACTCTTCTTCGTGTTCTTCACCGGAAAATCTGGGTATGCATTGTCCCGGATTTTACTAGTATACATAATGCATAGGCCATAGTCAACCCGGCTAGAATCCATCAGCAGAACAGTGTTCCTGTTTACATTTGAGAAAGTTTTGGACAAATTTCTAAAAATTAATAGAAAACTGTTTTATCTTTAAATCTAAGGTTTAAAAAGAAAAAAACAGTGGGTTCAAAAAAATCAGAGTACAATTATTTTCCAAAAAAGCTCTTTTACACCTAAATAAATAGTATTTCAAAATAGACCTAAAACTAAAATCCCAAAACGCCACCTAATTAAGATTTCTGACTGCCAGCCGACCCAAAGGTCGAAGCCATGTCGCAAAGGTGCATTTTCTTCAGATTTTCCTTTTTGATTGATTCTAAGTTGTAACATGGTGATTTATCAGAACCTTATCTGAATTTGTTTCCGAAATTGAACTGAGATGATCACTTTTTTTTCACTGACAACTTCGTTTAGAGCGAATTGAAACTTTTAATGGGTATTTTTTTTTAATAGTGGTTCCTAAATTTATCCGAGGTAAAAAGTTTATGTTCGCATTTAGGCTTTATGAGCTGAATTTTAATGACTTTATTTGTACTTTTCCTTGGTTCTAGAGAGGTTCTCAAGTTTTATGCGTGAAAATGTCTTTATAATGGTACTCGTCCGTTCCAATTTATATGTCATACTTTTCTTATTAGTTTGTACAAAAAGAATGTCATACTTATTTAGAAATAATTTAACATTAAAACTTCATGCTTTACCAATTTATAGACACCCAAATATCTATGACTTATTTTGCACCACCAGTCTCTAAAGTGTTCCTTTCTTTCTTAAACTGCTAAATAAATTTGAGACGGAGGGATTACTTTTTATAAGGTCCATAGGCAATTGTTGAGGCTTCCTATATAGGTGGTATAGCTTACGAACAACTCGATTATTCCACCAGATACTTGCTACTTCCCACTAGCACAGGTATCAGACAATTGTTGAGGCTTCCCATATAGGTGGTATAACTTACGAGCAGCTCGACTATTCTACCAGATACTTGCTACTTCCCACTAGCATAGGTATCGGGCAACTCTGCTCGCCAAAGTTTAGGTAGATGGGAAGAAATCACCTAATGATTTTTGCCTCTTTTGGAATTTGAATCTGAGACCTCATGATTTTACTCCCACGTCATTGACTACTAGGTCACACCCTTGGGTGCGTTACATTCTTAACATGTTTACATAGTTTTCAATCCTTTGGTTGCGAATTTAGTAAATTGGTGGATATAGATTTGCATTGCTTATGTGTTTGTGGTGCTTATGATATTTGCTTTAAATAGACTGCAAGAAACTCTGAATATATTCCATTAAAGAGGTTTCTCTAGTCTAATGGTCTTCAATATGAGTTGGTATGAGCAATTTCGAGGAAACTAATGGTTCTTTCAGTACTATCTGAGTTGTTAAATTTAAGTGGTTGTTTAAACTATTCATTGTTTGTTTATGATGTGCATCCATATTATCTTTAAAAAAATTGCATGTTCTAAAAGTTAGCATTATTTTTTCTGACAAGTGCTATAAAAGTTAATATTTGACTCTGATATTACCCGATCTTTATTTCGTCAAGTAGATGGCCATATTATATAATTACGCACATGCTTCTAATCTTTGTCCAGGGTTCTTTGCAAGTTCTTTGCTCATGGGGCATGTCTGAAGGGGGAGCATTGTGAGTTTTCACATGATTGGAAAACTAGTCCTAATAATGTAACGTTCTTGACATTTTTTTAGTTTGATGATCAAGCCTTAATTGATTGTTCACCATCTAATTGTTTTCTCTTGGATTATTGTTTCAGGTATGCACCTACTACCAAAAAGGAGCTTGTGCTTATGGAAGCAGGTGTAGATATGAGCACGTTAAGCTGTCTCGATCACAGCCTTCAGCTCAATCTTCAGCACAGCCTCAACAATATCTGCTTTCAAGTTCTGTTTCTACCAATGTACCTCCTGGAACGAGGGCACAAAATGTGGGTCTTGTGCCTGGTATTTATGCTGAGTATTCAGCTTCAAGCAAACCGGCGTGGAACCAAAACTCAGAGCTCCACGATACATTGGATGATGATGACATGATTGAGTTGAGGAGTGTTAATCCAGCTGATAGGTCGATCTGTGCTTTTGCTGCTGCTGGTAATTGTCATCGTGGAGAAAAGTGTCCGCATATTCATGGCGATTTGTGTCCAACCTGTGGGAAGCATTGTTTGCATCCATCCAGGCCTCAGGAAAGAGAGGAGCATGTAAAAACGTGTGAGAACAGGCAAAAGCACATTGATTTATTGAAGCGTAGTCAAGAAATAGAATGCAGTGTATGCCTTGAATGTGTTCTTTCCAAGTCAACAGCAGCTGAGAGGAAGTTTGGGATCCTTTCCGAGTGTGATCATCCATTTTGTATATCGTGTATCAGGAATTGGCGTGGCAGTTCTTCCTCTGGGATGGATGTGAATTCTGCACTGAGGGCTTGTCCCATATGCCGGAAGCTTTCATATTTTATCATTCCAAGTGTTATTTGGTACTTCACAAAAGAAGAGAAGGAAAAAATAGTTGACAACTACAAAACAAAACTCAGGTTTATCACTCTCTCTTTCTTTTTCCGTACGTATTTTGCATTCTATTGAACGGTTGTAAGACTAGCTATGTATTATCGGAGCGAATGTGGAGCCTCTTGTGGTCCAACATATTCACAAGATGAGTGTGGCAGAAATGTGAATGTTAAGATGGATGTGTAGTCATGTAAAAAAACAAGATTAAAAATGACACATTTGGTAGAAGATACAAATAGCACATATATGGGATAAAATGAGAGAATGTCGCATCAGATGATTTATTCTTGTTCTAAGTAGACCTCCGAATGCATGAACTAGCATGTCTGAACCCATGATGCCTTTAAAAGGGGATAAGATAGAGTTAAAATTACACGAAAGGAAGTCTTGAAAGACGTACAATCTCTTGGAATCCATGCAGATTTAGTGAAGTATTGAAGAAGATGTTGGAGGGAAAAGATCAGTCTATGCAGTACCAACTAGTTGGAATAAAGTTTACATTAGATCTAATTTTTGTTAAGAGTTTTTTAATCCCGTTGGAAATTTGCATATTAGTAGAACATATTAAGAACTACTCGTGTCAAAGAACTTGAATTATTGAATATCACAATGAAACTGTTTCAAATGGCAAAATGGACAGTGGGAATTCATGTAGCTGTACTGCTATCTTGGAAATTGAGAAATGTGTTTGTTATATGTTTTTCCTTTTTTTTTTAAATAGTGTTGAAGTGCGTGACCATCTCATCTAAAAGTTTAAGCTGTTAGATAGAACTCACTTTTATTTACTTAATTATGTCTTCAATACACCCCCTCACGTGCGGGCTTGATTCTTTTTGATGAGCCAACACGTGGAAATTCTTTTTAATATTGGGTGGTGGTAAGACTCGAACTCAGGACCTCTGCCTGTTCTGATACCATGTCAAAATAAGCCTTGCGCTAGCTTTTGGGGTGTGAGTTAGGCTCAAGGCTTATTTTGACAAATAGCATTAAGAGCTAAACATGCACATGGCTAGTGTTATCAAAGACAAAGATCTAAAATAAGCTGAAGTTTGTGCGTAAAGCGCAATTAAAGCGCGTCCTTTAGTAAAGAAAGGCACAAATGAAGAAAAAGATTAAAAAAATTATATATGTAGTTCAAGAATAATACGTATAAATCCAAACAATAATTATGTAGATAAAAGTTTGAAAATATTACAGGTAGAAGAAATATTTATTGTTTAATGATATGCTCTTCAAGATCGAGCCCATGGGGATGAGGCGTACAACTTAGTCCATTGGTGCTAGCGTTGAAGCGTCACCTAAATAAGGTGAAGGGCACAACCTATTTTGCACCTAGTTTCAGGGCTTAAGGGCGCATTAGGTGAGCCCTTGGCAACACTTCACATGACCTGTCCAAAACAAGGATTTTCATGTTATGTGGGAATTTGGATACAACACCAACTTATCCATCCCCATTGCTCACCTTATTATTGATTATACTTTTCAGACAAGTTTTGGTGAGTGTCCTGTTGAATATGATGATCTCTAAGAGTGCCCGTTGTAGCTTGGATAACAATTGCATCTTTTGATGTAGTCAAATTTGAAACTGGTTCATAGATTTTGTGCCATATCTTGTCTTGTTTAAAGTGGATGTTTATTTTGTTTTTGTTTGTCAGTGTTTATGAGCATGCTAATGCTATATCTATATAAAAGGGCAGCCCGGTGCACAAAGCATTCCGCATTCCTGCAGGGTCCGGGGAATGGCCGCACCCCAAGGGGTGTGATGTGCTATCTATCTATAAGATATATTTAGGTGAATATATTCCAGAACAGCGCAAATGGTTTCAAGTTCCACACATATGCTAAGAAACAAGTACGTAGTTCTGAAGGTGGTGAAGCTTAGATAAGCTTGTGGGTGCTGTAGTTTAGGTCTTATTATTGAGATATTTAGTCAACGGCGTCTTTGCGGCAAATGTCATTTTCACTGATTACTCTTCTGGTAAAGTTAGGGATTAGGTTTAGAGTAACTTCAAGCCTAATATATGACAAGGAGAAATTAAATCATATAAACTAACTATTGCCTTGGAAGGAAAATTTTCTTGAGAAAATCATTTGAACTTGGGAAGTTGGAGGAAGATTATCAGTCTTATATGAGCTATTAGAGAGAAGACGATATTTTGTTGGCAGAATTAACATTGATAGAAACATCCTCAGATGGGAAAGCTCATGGAAGAAATTAATCAGGGCTCGATATTGTATCGAAAGGAATGGTGTACATGTCCTTTTACAACATCTCATGGGGTGGCTATACTGATATGCGTCAGGAAGATTTGGGTTGAACTCATATATTTGGTGAAATTGAAAGTGGTGGATGGGAAAACAAGAAATGATTCTTGGATAGAGAATAGATAAGAATATCGGAAGATTGCTGCGTGGAACAGGCTTCTTTGGGAGAGACATTTCTCATCCTATTCGAGATGTTCATCTTTATGTTGAAGTTTCATGGTCATTTTCTTGAATTTTTTGGACATAGTGGACTCTGATTTTAAATGAAATGGATGCTGTATATTTTTGTTCTAACACACCAGGGGTTTTGCTCTCGGGGAGAAAGTCGTGGATTACCAGAAATCCGCATCATCAAGGAAAAAGTTGAATGGAACAAGGATGTAGCTTATGTGAATTGTGTTGGAAGCTTAATTTGATTACCCAGACTTGTACTGTTAAAGAATTGTTTGGACCTTGTGCATTACCAATCTACCAGAACTGGTGAATTCTTATGACTGGATTATTGAACTCTCTCCAGAGGCACACCTCTTTTACAGTAACGTTTTTCTTGATTACGTTCTGCCATGCGTTCAAAGTAATTAGTATGATCCTGAGCTTTCATTATCATGAAATATTTCAGCTACTTTTATGTTCAAGCTTTCATAATGATCTACATGAACATTTAAAGGGTAAACTTAAAAATCTAGAAAGGATTTAGCTTTTTAATAGTTATTTATCACATTGCTGTGATGAGGCTAAGTTTTGATTGATTGAGGAAGTATTTTTATGCTTCATAAAGTTTTTAGTTAGTATGCTACCATACCCCAGCTTCTCTAAAACAATTCTTTTTTTGTTGCTGATGTGCCTTTTCTTTTGAAGTAATTCTTCTTATTTCCTGTTTTCAGATCTATCGACTGCAAGCACTTTGACTTTGGGAGTGGGACTTGCCCATTTGGGACTAGTTGTTTTTACAAGGTAAGAAATGTTATGATGCCTGAATATCTTTACAATTTTATTTTTTATAATTAGTGCACAGTGGTTTATTGCATTGGAATGGATCTTTTTTACATAAATTACATCACTGTATGTAAAGCAACACAAATACTTCTATATGTTGACAGCCTAAACCATTCTACCCATGAAGGTCTCCAATGGGCATCAATATGATTGTATCTCCTATGAGCATTGTCATCTTGTGAAAAACCTTGGTGCTTTTGTCCCCTTTTCTAGCCATAAGGACCTCGTTTTTTGTCTCCATGATACTTCCTCTAATCTTGCAATTTTTCCAATTCTATGGACGATTCAGCTTTGAGGAGCTTTTCATCTTCAGTGAGTTCCTGGCTTCTGCTTCCTTGTCAAACCACTGCACTTTTCTCAAAAATTCAGATTTCCTATGTTCCAATCTTCCAAAAATGTGCTGATTCCACTCCTTCAGCTTTGCTTCTTAGTTGCTGTAATTTTTCCGCAAAATGATGTCCGGGCTGCCATAAATGTGAAATGAATTCCACCATTTTGTCACCAATTTCTCAAAACCCTCACGCCCCAGCCACATTTTTCTAATTTGGAGTAGTAGGAATTTGCTTGACCACTGTCTGCATTGCAAACATGAGAGGAAAATGATCTGAGGCAGCTGTTTGCATCAAAGACTGCTTGATATTACTGAAATTATTGTCCCATTCTGTTGAAAATGGAAACTTGTCTATTCTTGAGCTAGAGGGACCTCTTGACCAAGTGAATTGACCACCAGTGAGTGGGGGGTCAACAATTCTGAGCTCGCCAACAAAATCAGATAATTCCTCCATTTCTCCGGTGGCTCTGCTGCTGTGTCTTCTTTCTCCCAAAATCCCAGTGACATTAAAGTCACCCAGATTACCCATGGCTCGGCGATGAGGCCCTTGACTGCAGATAACTTGAGCAAACTTGTAGACCTTCAGTTCTGTTTGTGGGGCCATAAATCCCTCAAAGCACCCACTCAAAACCAGTGAAGAAATTTCTGAAGCGCAGTGAGATAGAATGTGACCTCTAAGAACTTCAGTTCCTTCCCAAGATTCTCTATCCCAGATAATCACAATTCCTCCCTTGGTGCCTTCAGCTTCCAATGCCGCAAAGCCAGCCCTTCTACTGGGCCCAAGTGTGCTAGCAAACTAAACTTGAAAATGTTCCAATTTAGTTTCTTGTAAACATATGAAATCAACCTTGCATTTTTTGAACAATAGCTTCCGTATACTCCTTTCTGGATCGTTGATGCCTCTGACATTCCAAGACATAATTTTCAATTTCATTGCTACATCAGAGATGAGACTTTCCTTCCTTTACCTTTACTTGTACCAGCCTCATAATTGATATGAAGCCCAAGAAGACTTTTGACCTGCAGAACCCTTTTTGACCTTTTCCCGAGAATTGGGTGTTACTGTCATCATTGACTGGCTTATTTGTGATTTTCAGCATCCTTTGACATTCAATAAGAACCCAATGATCAGATCTTCTATCCCTTCCATACTCACTCCAGAAGTTCACCCACCTTAGCTGCGTTCCCTCAGGTCCACAGTGAATATTCAGTTTTAGCCGCGGCTGTGGTAGATGCATGCAAACTGGGATAATCCTCATTTGAGTACCAAGGGAGAAGATGGATGTCTTAGTTAGAGTTAACTGCAATAGGCTCAGTATCATTCTCTACCAGCTGCATCAAATCAGTGCATTAAGGCTTCCGTTAGTGCTCTTTTAGTCTGGGTACCGGTATTGGTGTTTTATTTGGGTGGGGAAAAGCTTGGGTTGTTGGATTGAGGAAGGCCGGTCGCAGGTTTAGATAAAGGATTGTGTATGTGGGGATTGGGCTCTAAGAGAGGTGTGCTCGCTGGTTTGCGGAGTTTGGGAGAAAAGTCGTGTGAGTACGGTGATCGAAAATGTTTCTGATGGGTGGTTTTGGGTAGATTGTGGTTTGGGTAAATGATTAGGGTGTGTTCTGTATTAGATTTGGTATCAGGGAGTGGGCTTGGGTATTTTAGATTGGGCTTGTATATTTGTGAGGGTTTTGTTCTGTTGTGGGAGGGAAGAATCAGTTGAGATTGCGCTTGGCCAAAAGGTGGGGAATGTGCTGATATCGGCCGTTCATAGCAATAAATATTTGAATTTGAAGAGATGGTGAGACTTTGACCGGATGTGACAACTCCACGTGGGTCCTTCCCCTTAGAAACAGCTTTTGGGTTTGTCTTTACATGGTCCAAGCAAAGGACCGAACAAAGGACGGCCTTTAGATAACCATAAGTTTGTCTCTAATTAGCGAGATATTTCGTTCTATGGGAAGAGGTGTTTTTCAGCCAAAACGAGACCCTACATTTGTGTTTCAATTTCAAGATCCATCTCCTTTGGAATTCTTTGAGCCTCAACCTTTATTCGTACTTTAACCCAACATAGATTTTGCCTCTCCTGCGTGTTATAGAGTCAATCTCCACTAGTCCTCCAAACATGTGGCTGACCCACTAGAATATGTTTGATGATCATAACTATAGTAGGACGTAAAGTCAACCAGTGGTGTTGGGCTCCTTGTTGCATTGCATCCTCTATCAGGGGTCCACCAGTTTAGTGGAAAGATTTTTCCTTTCTAATACCATCTGCCTATGAAAACTCTATTCGCTTCCTCTGGGGGGGGGGGGGGTTCGAACATTAGCCTGTCTGTCTTCAAATTTCGGCATGCGTATGGAAAGACCTCATGTGTTGAGGTACACTTTTGCAGCTCTGCTGAAACTATAAAACCCACTCTGACCCACCAAGCACCTTTTTAGAGTCTCAACTCTGGATTTCGTGGAATCAGTATTTATCACAAGTTTGTTGACTCCAGGCAAATTCAATCTGCGTTGCATGTTCTCTTCTCGGCAACCGAGACCTTCGGCTGCATTGGCATAACTTATAGTAGGTTGTTGAGGGGGTATTAGGCGTGAAATTGTGGTGGCACCTTCTTCGACAAACCTCCAGACCTTATCTGCAACATCAGATCAGCCCGCATTTAAAGAGAACTCCGGATGGATGATAAACTTTTTCCTGTCTTTGCATTGTTTACCATTCTCAGATACCTGCCAAACTTGTTGTAGTTCTAAAACAGCATGAATTGCTGCGACTTCTCCTTTCTAACCCACCTGCTATAGATTTCACCGTGTCTCTCAGAAGCCAAGGCCATAATCTGGCAAATCAATAATATGACAAGCTTAGAACAATAAACTCTGCTAACACATTGTGGCTTTCTCTCAATCGATTCATATCAATCTTCATGCTCAGCAGCTTTTTCTTTTATCTCAGAAGGCTTTGGCAACGGAAAAAAGAATTTTCCTCTCCATCCATAAAGAAGGAAACTAGTTTTTAATAGCTCACTAGGTGAATGATCCAAAGATAGCTTGATCTAAAAGAAGTAAGAATGATTGGATGAGAGGAGGAGGTTAGACCTTCCTAAAGAGAAGGAGGAGCTCTCTCTCATCTTCTTCTACTTAAGTTGTGCAATCTTTTCATTACATAATGGAACTTAAGCACTTTTATGCTCATTGACTTCATCCACAACAAGTCAATAGGTTTGTATCACTATACTGAATTTTTGGCATGGCATAGAATAGAACATGACGGGTCTTCCTTGCCAACCTTCACTTCTAGAAGGAATTAAGTAGAACATGCATTGATCAAGTCGAAGAACATACTCCAGAGCCACTACTCCGTGTAGAAACACCTCTCGTTCTCTATGCTCGGTTCCACAATCATTCCGAGATCCATCTATTTGAGGGTCTCGTTCTTTGGCCACTCCTCTTGTTTTACCGAGCTTCCCATGTTGGATGTCACTTCCCTCCCTCCATGTTGGATGTCACTTCCCTCTCTGATCCCACCTCGATTGAGTCGGTTAACTGTAACTATAGTTACACGCCTCAAACTCATATAGAAACTATAGGTACTTCCTTTCCTTCTTACGCAATCACCATTTACTTGGTCATGATTTTTTTTTTTAAAACTTTATGCAATCAATACTTGTCATGATTTTTGTTTGTCTTTGCTAGTGTCCATTATAAATATTAGTCAGGCGGCAAGTATATGGCTGTTTGACATGAGTCATGGTCAGGCATCTATTTCTCTGTCCTCTGAATCATAAGTCCATCATGAGTACAACTATATTTTTATGATTAATTTATTGCCCTCACAAGCAAAATAACTGTATTTTACTAAAAACAAATTCATTTAATTTACTTAAGACAAAGGAAATCAACTCTTACAAAGTAAGGTCTGGTCCTTTTTATTTATCTGTTGCTTCTTTTGTGGGAAAAATTATTTTTTTCTGAGGGAATATATATTTCACTAGGAGTTGCATGAATTTAATTGTTTAATATATTTACAAGGCATAATTGGTGATAAATTAGGAAAAAAGAAGTTGTCTTAAATTATTCTTGTGAATAATTGTTGATTAATCTAATACTACAGTTAAGTGCATTTTAGTAAACTTATCAATTTTGCAATACCCTACAGTCAAATCAAACACTAAAAATGTTATTAAGCCACAATAAATGATATAATCTATCCAAACGTTATATCCATACTGTACAATACAATACATTATAAAACGATAGGTAACAACCATCCAAACAAGGGTTGATGTTCTCTCTGCATTTCTCATCTTTTGTATCCTTTGTTCATCTTTTGATATTTTTGTTTTAAGATGCAATTTATGGACATTATGGTCTTCCATTGCAGCATCAATACCGTGATGGTCGTTTGGAGGAAGTGGTACTGCGCCATCTTGGTTCTGAAGATGGAAACACAGTAATTGCTAAAGATATCAGGTCATATATCCTTGAACCTTTAGTTCGTCATGTTTGGTGACATTTTTACATTTTGTTGTTCTTTGCATTGGTTTATGACCACCATTTGTTTTGCTCTTCCATATTACTGGTTTCCACAGGCTCTCGGATTTCCTTAGCAACTTGGAAATCAGATGAACAACTCTTTTTGTAATTTCAAGGTATGCTCGAATCACCCTTTTTGCTTTTTCTCTATTATATTGTGGGCACTTTTGCCTGCGAAGGATTTCTTTGTTGTTGATTCGTGTAATGTTTCTTTTTGGCTTTTAAAGAAAGACTATAGAGCTCCTTTGAAATGGAAAAGCGAGAGTGTCGTTAAATGGTTTTTGGGGAGTATGCTTTTATGTGTAATTTCACCCACGACCCACCATCTAAAATTTTTCTCATATTTGTTTATGATCTAAGCTAATGTTGTTCGATGGCCAACCTTTAAATTGATATAGAGTTGGTTAAGATCTATATGAACATTTGAAGAGACGAAAGCATTCAATTCACTCTGAGGCAATACTTGTTTCTATTGTTTATCTGCTGCCTACATGATGGTCAGTAATAATTAATACTGTTTGAAAAGCATGAGCGCTTTATTACACTTTGTAGCCGAGCTATGATTTCATGGTTGAGTGCCTTATTAACTGACTACTTGTAGGGTTGAGTTGAGTGCAACATAATGGTTTTAACACATCGTAGATTCTTTAAACCATATGTATGATTTTGTGGGATTCTTTTCCTGAAGAGCTCTCCATCTGGAACCCGAATCTGACTTAGAACAATTAGCTGATGTTGACTCGGAAGAGCTGGATCCTTGGGCCCCGTCATCATTTTGTATAAGTAGATGTAGAATTCCATATTCCATCTTATGCTGCTTTCACTTCTTGCTTTATGCATCTAAAAGAAAAGTGATATGAAATGATCGTTAGTAATTAGAATTAACTCCAGTCTGTTGTCTTCCCTATCAAGTCTCCGTGTAGATTTATCAGAATCGTAGGTGATGAATAATGAGATAACTATCTGTTTATTTTCTTGATGCTTGGTTGAAAACTCAATAGCTTCTCTAGAAGGCTAGTCTCACCTGAAGGCATTTTATACTCTTGACATGATTTTTTCCAATTTTTTTTATCAATCATTATAATTTTGTTGGAAATATTTCACGGCAGGATTCTTCTGTCTTGATTATAACTTTTAGCAAGGAACCCCTAGACTCAGTAATAATATGTCTAGCTAGTAATAATAATATAAATATAATATGTTTCAAACAAAGAGATGGGTTCTTCTGCACCCCCATGGCTAGAAGGAAAAGAAGAAAACTTGAGTGCCTTCAAAGTTTCTGCTTTATGAAGTTCAATTTGTGCCTTTTACTTTCCTTTCAATATTTCTCGAGTTTTAATCTGATTTGGAATGACCTGAATATTTATGTATATTAACTGTGAAGTCTTATTGTGAAATCTCTCTTTGTCGAGTGACACTGATTCTTGACGATGCTGCAGATTGTAGCATTTACGAAATACTATGCTCTGTAAGCGTGCCAGTGTAGTCCATGCGGCCCATCATCTGAGGCGCCTCTTTCTTTGCTCGTGCCATGATGGCTGAACCCGGCAATTTCCGCCACTCTTTGCTTCCTATTGTTCTTGGCATTGTACCTGAGTCAGACTGCCGGAGAAGCTGAAATGCCAATGAAGTGGTTTGAAGGTCATTGAGGAGGAAAAAGCAGGAGTTTCAGTAGTAATTTGTTATTTTTCTCCTGTCTGCCATGTTAATTATTACTGGAGAACTTGCATTATTTCATTTGAACAAGACATTAGAAAAGGCAGTGACAGGAAGCAAAAGAAATGCAACAGTAATATATTCCGATATGACAGGAAGCCTCAGCTAGCACCAAAAATGTGAAACCAATTGGAGACGATTATATGTCCTCAAGAAATGGGGATTGGAAACATGTATATTTGAGAACAGTTTCTGAATTACAGTTTCAGAATTAATAGTTTGAAATTCATCAGTTTTACTTCTTTAAGCTCTTGTCACCTGCCGGCACTCCTTTTCGGGGATCTATAGTTTGACCACAATTTGATATCTCCCTGTCGCCTTGATCTATTACCAGTTTGTAATATTCTCATCCTTTCTCTTATCTATGTTTAATGGATTTCTTTGTAAGATGAGGCAGAGAATTGCTCAGACATCATGGAAAACTTTACTATTTGTAATGAGCTATCAACTCAACTTCTATGGTTAAGTGATAAATAAAGTGTAAGGATGTGTTGATGGAATAGAGAATGGAGTTTAAGTAATATACGCTGTCAGCGTAAACAATTTCTGACCATCACATCATATTTATCTATTGTAGCAGTTAAACTGTCTTATTTTCAAGATTACAAATCTCACGTTTTCGGATAGCTATGTGTAGATATCCTTATGATAATTTGATGGTGTAAAATATTAATTTATGGAAATGCCTTCAGTACTTGCTTCCCCCACCCCCACCTCATTTTTGTTATTTTTTGACTTGGAATGCAAAAGCTATAAATGGTGTAACTTGGAAGGTAATATATTTGTTCATAATAAAAGAATGCTTTTATCTGTCTATAAAAATTGGTTCATACTCGCACTAACGAAAAAAATTAGTTCATATTACGCTTGGTGAAGTCTATTTTGCTTGTGAAAAAAGAGATTTCTATAGGATAAGACAAGGATCATAAATTTATAAATTGTATTTGTATTGCTTATTTTATTATTGATCAATTTCTTCCTCGCTTCATGTAAGAAAACACTTAAATGATTGATAAATTAGGAGATATTGATCCTCTTTTTTGGTTACATGACTAAAGGGTTTAATTAAGCATAACTGTTGTCATCATTGTGTGCATATACGTTAATTAATTTGATTTAAGCCTGACAAATAGAAGCTACTGAGGACTAAATTAATGAAGATATCAACAAATATGAACACTATAATTGGGAAAATTAGTTTAGGGAAAAGAGCTAATCACGATTCAAGTTATCAGCATGTTTCGTAAGTTTTGTTGCCTCTAATAAAATTTATCGCTTTCTCTTGTTTATTGGGGAAACTTTATCTCACTCGAATGAGTATTCCTAGTACTAGTCATTTACTTACTCGTTGCAGGGGCGGCTCAACGATATTTATGGCCTAAAGCTAAACTTTAACGAGAGACCTTAATTTTTTTAAAAATATATATACACTTATTTTCTTAAGTCGATTTTCCTAGATTTTGTAGATGCAAAACTATAACTGATTTTTTCTAATAATTCTTTTTCTAATTGATACTTGAAAATCCGAAGAGAAACAAAAAAGAATTGCAATTTACTTTGTTCTTGATCGGTTCTTCATCCTTGTTTTGGACACATGGAGTTAAAAGTTTAAGTGACTCGTCTCTTCTTGCTTTTGGCAGGGAAGGAGCAAAAAATTTTAATACGCCATTTTAGTATGACGAGAAAGCCAAAAAGAAGTGAAAATGTGAGTTACTTGCCAAATAGTAGAAAAAGAAAATCACTTTCATATGGCAAGATCTCCAACAAGTATTTTCTTGTACCAAAAGTCTATTCCTATTCCCTAAAATAATTCTCAAGTTGGAATAATCATTAAAATTAAATTTATTTTCCCTTTTTATCAAAATACTGTATTGTACTATTTCATTTAAAGTACTCAAATTTTTAAAGAATAATTAATTCACACTTAGTAACTAGTTAAAAATGGGGCCTTCATAATATGGGGCCTAAGACCTTTGCTTTAGCTGCTTTATACTAGAGCCGGCCCCGACTCATTGAGTGAATCATCAGTTTATTTTCTTCAATCTGAAATTAGTATGTGTTTTATTAGCTTTGTTTTCTTGTGAAAAGAGAGATCTAAGCTCTACACACACATACACCCCCTATGAAGTATGCCCCAATCAATTGAAAGTGTCCAAATATAACCCTAAACAATTAAAAAGGTTCAAATATACTCCAACATGACTTTCACCGTTAGTACGAGGGACATATTTGAATCTTTTTAATTATTAAGGAACGTACTTCAAACTATTGCAAAAAAGAAATTTGATGAGGTGATAGGTTAACATGAGGTGATAGGTTAACGAAGGGCATATATAAAACAAATTACAAATGTACCTTTTCATTTTCTTTAAGTTGAAAGCAAATCCGTCCTCTTGCAACTTTACTCTTAAGGCTTAGCTCAATCCAACCCATTAAGGGCAGTACGACTTGGTGCGGTATGAAAATTGATGGGCTTTCTCTTAATAGGTTGGGTTGGACCTAGCATGGTCCAATGGGTGATTGATAGGAGTGATCCTATAAGGGACTCATCTTTAAATATCATCATAGGCCTCCAGATGAGGCATCACTGAAACCACCAAAATGATGAGGTCTCTTCTCAGATGCCGCCTCTCTACCCTGACCACGAATCCTCTTGATTTGTCTAGCAATCTCTATAACCCGGTTGAAAGAAATATCATCCTCAGTCTCTCTGGCCATCTGTAGCCTGATACCATAAGTAAGACCATCTATCAATCTCCCCACCCTCTCCCTCTCAGTAAGGATCAAGATAACTGTATGACAAGATAAATCCACAAATCTGGTCTCGTACTGGGTAACAGTCATGCTACCCTGCTGGAGGTACTCAAACTGGCTGCGGTAGTCCTCTCTTGTAGTAAAGGGGATGAACTTCTCCAAAAATGGCTATGAGAACTGATCCCAAATGCGTGGAGGTGAACCTGCTGGTCTGCCTCTAACATACTCCTGCCACCATCTCTTGGCGGAGCCATGCATCTGAAATAACGCGAAGTCAACTCCATTAGGCTCCACTATACCATGTTGCGCAGTACCTCGTGGCAACGATCTATGAAATTCTGTGGGTCCTCAGAAGGTGTATCACCAGATCAAATAGGAAATATCTTGGTGGACTTGTCCAATCTCTTCAACCGCTCGGACGACATAGCGGGTCCCTTCCTGGGCTGTGTAGCAATGACAAGCTGATTTGTTCCAATTGCTGGAACTGTCGGAGTCTGATATCTGTAAGCCATCTGCTCTGGAATGTGAGTGGCAGGAATATGGGCTCCTCTCCAAGCCTGAGAGACATCTGGTGCTATAGGAAATACACTGGCCTGAGCCACACTCTCCATAAGGCCAACCAGACGGACTAGAGTGTCTTGAAGTACTGGTGTGGCAATAAATCCCTCTGGGACCTGAACTGGTCCAACTGGTGAACATGGATCTTCTTCTCCTGCTCGATTTGAGGCTCTGCAATGGGTGTTGTTGCACGTGCTATAGGCTGAACTTTCCTGCCTCTGTCCCTACCTCGGCCCCGTCCCCTACCCCTAGTAGTGGCTGCAACCTGGGGCTCCGGCTCTTAATCAGCTGTGGATGTTGTGCGTGTCCTCACCATCTGTGAGAGAACAAGAATAGAATAATTCAAACTCAAGAATACAATAAATCACACGATAGAGAAAGAAAGAAGTGAAAATTTCTAAATCCCTATAGCCTCTGGAAGATAAGTACATACGTCTCCGTACCGATCCTCCAGACTCTTCTAAGATTGCTCATGACTCGTGAGACCTAAGCAACCTAGTGCTATGATATCAACTGAGTTAATGGGCATGTTTGACATATTTACCGGTAGTGGAGAGACCATTTGTCACGACCCAAAATCCAACTAGTTGTGATGGCACCTAACCCAACCCGCTAGGTAAGCCAATTATCAACTATCCAATTCCAATGTAATTTAACAAGACAATAAGGCAAAAGAAATTATCTAAATCTTATACATTCCCGAAGGACTGGTAGTACAAATTATGAGCTTCTAAGAATAGAGTTTACAAAGCCGGTATGAAATAAATACATCATCTGTTTGAAAAGTACATAAATAGAGTTTTATGAATCTAAGGCTACCATGAACAAGAGGCAGCTACAACCGAAATGCAGGTACATCTTCAGATCCAGCTTCCAACCAACACAACAATATCAACATCAAACATCTGCACGCAAGGTGCAGAAGTGTAGTATGAGTACAACCGACCCCATGTACTCAATAAATAACAAACCTAACCTAAGGTTGAAAGTAGTGACGAGCTTGTACCAAGGTCAGAGTCCAACTCCCATCACCAACAATAATTCATAACAACATAAAGCAAGTAATAAAAGAAGTAACTCAGAGACAAAAGGCTCAGCTTAATCATGATTTCTGAAAATAATTCTGCCTTTCAATTATGTCAGTGAAAACCCAAATCATTTACCGAAGTTGCCAAAAAATATGAATAAGTTTGAAAACAATAATTTTCCCAAAAATCCCTTCAATAATAATTAAGATATCTTATTTTCTTTTCAGATAGCCAGTGTAAAACAAATGTATCACTATGCCCATATGTCAACATGCGTGAGAAGTCATGAATGTCGTTATACCGTATAACATGAGGAAAATACATCTCTATGCCTGTATGTCATATGTGCATGTCAATGCAATGTATCTCAGAGATGAACTCATATACTCACACTCTCAGAGTACTCAATATCACTTTCTCACACATTCTACTCATTATGCTCAATCACTAATCATCAGTGAAGATCCATCCCAGAATATACACATCAACTAATCATCAGCCAGTCAGTACCGAGTAGGGCCAATCCAGCCCGTGGAGAAGATCCATCTCCAGGTATATAATGCTTCGGACAAGATCCATGTCCAGGGAAGATCCATCCCTCAATAATATCAACCGCGCTCACTGGGTGTGTGTGCAAACTCCGGAGGGGCTCCTTCAGCCCAAACGCTATCATAAATCAGTATAACCACTACGACGTGCAGCCTGATCCCATAATGTCACTCATAATCAGGCACTCGGCCTCACTCAGTCATCAATCTCTCCAGTCTCTCTCTCATGGGCTCACAATGTCACGATACTATCCCGAAAACAATGATATGATGCATTAATAAAGAATAATAGAGACTGAGATATGATATGCAATGAAATGAATATGACTGAGTATGAAATTTTAATTTAAACAAATAATCCAACAACAATATGATCTCTGTGGCTCTCAATAATACTAGCACATAGCCTCAGCATGATTTTTAATATGATTCTCAGCTCAATTTCTTTAATAGATAAAACTACATAGAAAATGCCAAGATTATTTGACTATAAAATTCTACGGAACCAATTACGTCACAATTTCTATAGTGCACGCCCACACGTCCGTCACCTAACATGTGCGTTACCTCCAAACAATTCACATAATACGTATATTCAGGGTTCATACCCTCAGCTCTAAGATTAGAAGTGTTACTTACCTCGAACAAGCCAATTTCAATATCGAGCAAGCCAAGCGATGCTCCGAAAATGCCATCCCGCACGTTCTGACCTCCGAACAGCTCGCAACTAACCAAAAATAACTCAAGTACATCAAACAATGCTAAAGGAACCAATTCCGATCGAAAAAGATCAAATCTTGAATCAAAAGTCCAAAATCGGCCAAAAGCCCAACCCGAGCCCGCACCTCGAAACCCAACAAAACTCACAAAATCTTATAATCTATTCAATTATGAGTCCAACCATACTAGTTTCACTCAAATTCGACTCCAAATCGGTGTTCAAAACTCAAAAATTCACATTATGAAACTTTAGGCCAAAACCCCCAATTTCCTCTTTGAAATTCATCAACCAAAAGCTAGAATCGAAGATAAATTCATGAAATATAACCAAAACCGAGTAGAGAGTACTTACCCCAATTCATATGGTGAAATTTTCTTCAAGAATCGCCTCAATCCCATCTCCATAGCTCCAAAAATGTAAAAATGGCCGAAACCCTCGAAATAGAGTTCTTATAATCTGCTCAGACGTCCCTCTTTCGCAAACGCGGAAAACCCATCAGGTTCGCGATGAACAAAAATATCCTGCCACTAAAACACTCTACGCGTTCGTGACATACCTCACGCAAACGCGATGACCACAGATGCCCCCGCTTCGCGAACGCGAGTTGCCTTTCGCGATCGCATTGAAGAATTCTCTAACTCCTAGCTGCCAAACCTCAACACTACGCGAACGCATATCCCTGCACGCGGACGCGAAGAACACCACATCAACCCACCGCGAACGCGACCATGGAAGCGCGAACGTGAAGATCAAACCACTGCACTGACCAAAATACTCATCGCGAACGCGTTGCTCCATCCGCGATCGCGAAGCACAGCTAAAACACCAGAAAACCAACAATAACAACATGGTCCAAAATAGTCCGAAATCAATCCGAAACACGCCCGAGTCCCTCGGGACCCCATCCAAACACACCAACAAGTCCCATAACATACCACAGACCTACTCGAGGCCTCAAAACACACATAACAATATTAAAATGATGAATCACACCTCAATTCGAAATCAATGAACTTGAAACTTCCACAACCGATGCCAAAACCTATCAAATCACGTCCGATTGACCTCAAATTTTGCACACAAGTTCCAAATGACATAACGAATCCATTCCAACTCTCGAAACCACAATCCGATCCCGATATCCACAAAGTCAACTCTCAATCAAACTTTTGAACTTTCCAAACCTTCAAATTTTTAATTTTTGCCAATTTGTGCCGAAACCTTCTAGAAACATCCAAATACAAATCCGGGCATACGGCCGGGTCCAAAATTACCATATGGACCTACCAGAATCATCAAAACTCCGTTCCAGGTTCAAATTCACAAAAATTCAAACTTGGTCAACTCTCCCAATTTAAAGCTTCAACAATGAAATCCATTCTTCCAATTCGATTCCGAATAACCTGAAAACCAAAATCGATGATTCACATAAGTCATAATACATCATACGGAGCTACTCATACCCGTAAACTACTGAGAAAAGTGCAAATACGCAAAATGACCGGTTGGGTTATTACACTACTAGCTATGGATATTCAGGCATTGGCCAATTGATTTGTGAGATTGGATATTTTGGAGCCCGGTCGTGTCCTTGCTTGGGTTATGGCTCAGTCATCATTGTTGGAGCGTATCAAGGCTTACTAGTTTGATGATCTTCACTTATTGGTGTTGAAGGATACATTGCAGCGAGGTGGTGCTAAGGAGGTTGTGATTGGTGATGATGGTGTTATGCGGCTTAAAGGCCGAATTTTTATTCCAAATATTGATGGGTTGAGAGTGTTGATCCTTGAGGAGGCTCACAGTTCAAGCTATTCTATTCACCAAGGTGTCATGAATGTACCGTGACTTGAAACAACACTATTGGTGGCGAAGAATGAAGAAATATATTATTGCTTATGTGTCTCGATATTTGAATTGTCAACAAGTGAAGTATGAGCATCAGAAACTGGGTAGATTGACTCAAAGATTACAGATACTAGAGTGGAAGTGAAAGCGCATCACTATGGATTTTTTGGTAGGCTTACCACGGATCTTGAGGAAATATCACTACTAAAAAATGGTAGATTTGCGAACGAAATTTCTGACCGGAAAAAGTAGTTGGAAATTTCTGACTGTTTCGGTCGGAAATTTCAAAAATAATATTTATTGTATTTATTAAAATTCTTTTGACTATGTTTTCGACAATATTGGTAGCAACGTTTGGCGCAAAAATTTGGAAAAACAAATTCCGACCGATTCGATCGGAAACAAAAAATCAAACTTTTCTAGTTTGACCATTTGCGACCGAAATGGACACAAGTTTTTTTTAAATTTGCGGCCGAAACAGTCGCTAGTATTGCGATCGAAACGGTCAAAAATAAAAGTCAAACTTTTCTGATTTGATCATTTGCGACTGAAACAAACGCAATTTTTTTAAAAAAAATTAGTTAATTTTTTTTAAAAAAATTAGTTAATTTTTTTCTTCTAAATTTGCGACCGAAACAGTCGCTAATATTGCGACCGAATCGGTTGAAAATTCCTTTTAAAACTAAACCCCCGCCCCCATTCTTTCTTTCTTCTCTCTTCTTCTTCCATTCGGGCCCCTACCTCCCCCTAGTCGCCGACCGCCGCTACTCGCCGGAAAAGGTACGCCTCTCTCTCTTTTTCACTCTCCCCTAACCGTGTCCCCTTACCCCGCCCCTCCTTTTTGCTCTCTCTCCCCTATCCGTCCCTTACCCAACCCCATCCCTCACCCCTATGGTTTCCCCCTCTCCCCCTAACTGTCCCCACCCCCTTCCCTCACCCCTTCGTTCTACCCCTTAATCCGTACCCCTTCCCCTTTAATTGATTTTGATTATTTTTAATTTTATTTTTAAATTATTTGATTTGTGTATTATTTTAGATACTTTAGTTAGTTCCCTAATTGAATTAGTTCCCTAAGTTGTTTGACTTGTATTATTTTTTAAAATTATTTGATTGTATTATAGAATCTTGCCTCTAGGTTTTAGATACTTTTTAGATCCCTAATTGAATTAAATTTGAAACTATTTTAGAATTTCATAGATGTTTATTTAGAATTGCCACATATTTGATTTTAGAATTGCCGTAACTATATTATTTGGGTAGTATTATTTTGACTTAACTCACATACAAAGGTGAAAATGATTAGGTAGATACGCTAAAATAAAATAATATTTAACCTTTTAAAATAAGAACCTTTAAATGAATTAATATTTTAGCTTGAAACTAAATTCACTTTTAAGATGTAACACAAAAATGGACTCATTCCCTTAAAAAGGTTGTTACGCCATCCATCGTTGTGACGAGTTACCCGGTTTACACAAAAACTACCTTTGAAAAGAACTGTGGCATTAAGAAAACTCAAGGCTTATTATCTACGAAACTATAAAAATAAGCTACTTAACAAAACAGAACTAAAGTGGAAAAATAAAGAAGCTAATGAATAATAACTACTAAAGATAGATAACTACAAATAAGAAAAGAAAGAGAATCATTAAATTATTACCGTCCAAATGTATCCAAAATGTGTCAATGTATCAAATAAAAAAATGTAAGCATTGTCCCCAATGCTTAGCAAAATAAGAGTAAAATAAGAGAGGGTGAAGAATACTCCCTAAGGATCCTTGGACATCTCAGTGTCCCCAGCAATATCATCTCCCTATGGATCAGCCAACTGTATCTCATCATCGTCAAATCTAGGCATGGCGGGAGTAGTGAATATTGCACGCACTGCCTCAGCAGTGTCAGCAGCAAGGTCTGGCTCCTCAGGCTAGTCAGCTGGTGCTACCGGTGCAGATGGTGATGATGGATCTGGAACGGACTGGTGCGGGTCAAGTAGCATATCAAAAGGTAGGTCCCCAGCTGTAGCAAGTCTAGTCACCTCCTTTCTGAGCTTGTCAACCTATTTCTTTCTTGCCTGGGACTTCCTTATCTTCTTCACTTCTTTTCCCAACTCCTCAATAATTGACCCATGCTGCACCATGGTGTCCATGATCATTTTATGGTTTTCCAGAATCTTCTTGAGCATCTCATCAATGTCATAGGGGGCCTGTGCTGCCTGTGTAGTAGACTGCACTGCAACATTACTAGATAAGTCAGACAACTTTGAAGTAGCTGTCTGCATCCAGTTGTTGAGTCTTGCCAATGTCTGGGAGACTCGCAGAGCAGATAATGGAGCTGTAGGCATGGGAACTTGACTCAGAGCTGAAGCAGGGGCTGCCCTGGGGGCTGTGGTAGGAGCTGATGATGATGTCGGAGGCATAGTAGTGGTACCGGAAGAGGGCTCAACAGAGGTGGATGGAAGGTCCACTGTCTCAGTAACTACCACTGCTAGCTCATCAGACTGGCCTGTGGTGGTAGAAGGTTGGGTTTTCTTCTTTGGGTTGGTCTCATCCATCAGTGAATACCAGTCAAATGGCTTCTTCGGCTTCACCTTGGTGTCAAAAGATCTTAGCTCTACCTTTGCATCAGTGAGGTACTCTATGATAGTGTTGGGATAAGGGTAGGACGATCTAGCCTACCGTGCTATCAAAGAAATATTTGCCAACATCACGGCACCCACATTAATTGGGTACCCGTCCATGATGGAAGCCATAAGAACAACCCGGGGAATAGGTAGATGAGTCTCATTTTGGCTTGGATCCAGTCTGCTGCAAACAAAGGTTTGCCACCCCTTCTCCTCGAAGCTCAATGTGTTCCGCTGAATGGGAACTCCAGCGATAATCCATGGTGGTGGCGGCCCTTGTGGTGCTATGATCTCAGCCAACCAAGGTCGGACTTCTTCCTTCATTTTACATTTCTCCATATGAGTTCCTTTGGCTTTACATCCTCAAATCCAAGTACGCGTTTAACGTATGCTGATCAAACCTCACCTTGAGGTTGTGTACTTTGGTTACCTTCGTCCCCTTCTTTATGTGAGCAACATTAGCAATGAACTCTCAGATGAGGTATTCCTTGGCATCATAAACTCTTTTAGTGAATCACATCCAATCCTTTCTTGATTTGAACTGCCTCAAGATCGCCGGGTCGTATTTCTCCAAGTCTTTCAATAGGAACTGTCTCTCAAGAGTCAAAGACCTCACTGGCCACCACATACAAAAATCAGTGAAGGCGTCCAAGATGACAAACCTATCCTCCCATACCTCATTCTTCTTTGATCTCTCCACACCCGTGGATGTACCATCTCCCCTTATACCATCATCGGTGATCTATTATATAGTTTGTGCCTCTGTGTCTGGTATAGCTGATGGATCAGAGGCGTGGCTAGCACTCTCCGACCCCTCGGAGGTGTTGTGAGATGAAGATGGCTCATCCCTGAGCTGGTATCTCCCCTGTGGCCTCGACTGTGTGGCTGTCTGCTCCTCCTGAATAGAGGCTGAGTTACCCTCTGACACTTCCCTAGACGGGACATAGGAACTAGATTCGGAGAGGTCTGCACCTCTCCATCTTCCTATTGTGGCTCTTTCTGATGGTCTTAGGTTGGCCAAGGGGCAAGGTACCTATACCTCGACCCCTAGAAGATTCACCCCTTCCCTTTGTAGTGTCGCCTCAGCCTCTCGATCGAACCATTGTCTGTATCAAAGCAAAGAAGATTGTTAGTTGCAATTAACTATTCAACATATCCGGGACTTATGTAGGCAAGGGAGGAACAATTCGACACAGTGGGTTTGTGAGTGTAACACAAGTTTGCATGTAATGGGTTATGCGGTCCACACACTTTTGATGTGTGGCCATAGAAAGGAACTACGGTCTGCATAATTTGGTTGTGCGGCTGCAAAAAGGAAGTGCGGTTTGCACAATTTGCAAGTGCGGTCACACTTCAGACTCTCAAAGTGTAGAGTCTCTAAAGACAGTGCGATGGTCGATCTGCGGCCGCACATTTTAAATTGCGGCCGCAGATCCCTGCTTCACCGAGTTTCCAAAAACTTCTAATCTGCGGACCGCACAAATTCAAGTGCGGCCGCAGATTTCAAAAGTTACGAATAATCATATTTTTTTCTACTTAGATTTTTCAATTTATTTCACAAATAGATATGGAAACATGGTAAAAATATGAAATTTCACTAACCCAAACTCATTAGAGCATGTATAATGATTACCCAGTTCAGATCTACCCCACATGGACACATAGTTGAACTCTAATAACAGATAGCCTAAAAAGAACTAAAAACCTAAAAATTAAACTAACACAAAAGTTTATCATGAAATTGAAGCATACCAGATAGAGTAAGTGCAATGGGTGAATAATCACATGTGGTTTTGTGTGAGGACAGTTACAATCTCTCAAGAAAATCAACAGAGCAACAATGTTTGTTCAGAGAGGGAAAAATGTAAAATGATCTCTATTCATCTATTTATACCAAGTGTTTTCAAAGGGAAAAGAGTCGAGTGCGGCCACACATTTTCATGTGCGGTCCTCACTCTTTCACCTGGGTTGAAGTCTTAATTCTCAATGTGCGGTCCGCACATTTTCAGGTGCGGCCGCAGATTTCACGAGTGGTCGCAAATCAGCCTCCGCACTGAGAAGCTCAAACTTCAGAGATTTAGCATTTTGATGCTTTTTCAATATTTCAAATGTGCGATTCACATGAGAAAGGTGCGTCCTCAATGCTCTTCTGCCGTGGCACATAGAAATGTGCGGCCCGCACAAATGAAGTGCGGTCTGCGGAATTTTGAACACTTAGTCATATTTTTGTCCACCTTTCTTGTAAGTCACACTCATCCACGTAGCACACTTCAAATCAAGTTAGAACACAAATAACACCTAACTACAAAAGAAAAAGAAAAAGAACATGGGTTGCCTCCCAAGAAGCGCCTGATTTAACGTCGCGGTACGACGCAAAATACTCGCAAGTGAAGTGAATGACCGCCACCACACGGCTATCTCCAACCTTGACTAAGTAGTGCTTCACCCGGTAACCATTGACTCAGAATACTTCATTGTTTTTGTTCTTCAAGTATAATGCACCAAAAAGTGTTACACCAACAATTTCAAGTGGACCACTCCACTTGGATTTTAGCTTCCCGGGAAACATTTTCAACCTTGAGTTAAACAACAATACAAGATCGCCCACCTTGAAATCTTTGTTCCAAATGTATTTGTCATGAAGATATTTCATCTTTTCTTTGTACAAGGACGAACTCGCATAAGCATGGTACCGAAAGTCATCCAATTCATTCAAATGTGCAACCCTCAAGTTAGCGGCTACATCCCAATCAATATTCAACTTCTTTAGAGCCCACATTTCCTTGTGCTCTAGTTCCACCGGAAGCTGACAAGCTTTTCCGAACACCAACTGGTATGGCGACATTCCGATAGGTGTTTTGTAAGCCGTCCGATAAGCCCATAATGCATCATCAAGCTTCTTGGACCAATCCGTCCGATTATTATTTACCGTTTTAGACACGATACTCTTTATCTCCCGTTTGGAGACTTCCACTTGCCTACAAGCTTGTGGGTGATAGGGAGTTATGACTTTGTGAGTAACACCATACTTGCTAAGTACAGTGTTAAAAGCCTTGGTGCAAAAGTATGACCCCCCATCGATTATAATTGCACGTGGAGTAACAAACCTTGTGAAATATTCTTCTTCAAGAAAGCCACTACACTTCTCGCCTCATTGTTGGGTAAAGCGATGGCCTCAACCCATTTGGACATATAATTCACCGCGACCAAGATATAGGTGTTTCCACAAGAACTCACAAAAGGTCCCATGAAGTCAATGCCCTACACATCGAAAATATCAATCTCCAAAATGGTTGTGAGAGACATTTCATTTTTATTTGAGATTCCACCGTCCCGTTGACATTCATCACATATTTTCACTAACTCACTAGCATCTTTGTAAAGAGTGGGCCAATAGAAACCACAACTAAGCACTTTGGCCGCCGTTCTTGCTCCACCATGATGATCACCATATGGCGAAGAATGTGTGCGGTCCGCACTTCAGGCAAGGCTTCAGTCTTTGTCATTTGCACACTCTTTGAACTTTTTGAATTCTTGTTAGTGCGGACCATGTTCTGCGCCCAGCACTTTTGCTTAAAGTACTGCTGGGCTTCTTCACCAGTTCTGCGGTTCGCACTTGCTTCTGTAACTATAAAAATACCTCTGCGGACCGCACTTCTTGTGTATTGTGCCCCTTCTTGCCTTGTGAGTAAGAACACTCCTTTTTGAGTCAGATTTCTTCATGAGAGTCTAAATTTCTAACATTCCTGCAATTTGCACATTTTCATTAGGTTTGGGAACATAAATCAATACTTTCATACTAAAAATAAAAGTAAAAAGGTATTAATAAGTGGTCAAAATACACACTTATCAAGGGACATTTAAAGTTCTTGAGCCAGAGGGGCTACTAGTCATAGGATTACAAAAACTACTAAGATTTCCAAGTACAGCTAGCTTGTTTAGTACATTGGTAAATACTAGTCTAGTAGTAGGTGCTCCAGTTTTGTCTTCCTATAACAAGTTCCAAAAAGCATTCGGTGGGTAAACTATTGTTGATAAAGGAGTACTGCTTGGTTGTCTAGATCCTTCCGTAGCCAAAACATGCACAAGCTTGTTACCTTCTCGAAAGTTATGCCGGATCAATGGATCCCTCAGTTCCTTCAGTAGTAACCTACACTCATTAACAAGGTTAGTGTAGAGGGAACAATTATTGTGGGAAAGCAATTGGAGATGTTAGTAGCATCAATTTCGATTTCTAGGCTATGAAAATTATGAATATTTGCTATGTGTAGGCAATTTTTTAGTGCAAGAAGTTCCATGTATGTAGACACATTTTGTAGCCAAGAACCCAATCTCCAGAGTTATTTCGGAATATTCCACCAATCCCTCCTTTTTTATAACTACCTTTGAACACCCCGTCAATATTGAGTTTCTACTCAGTTGACGTTGGGGGGGTTCCATTTTACAGTTATTGTGGAGGTATTGATGTTATTGTTTGGAGTGTTAGTGGTATATTTATATTCCATACATCTCATAGTCACAAAATTAAGGGCAAGTAAATTACAAAGGTTATTGAAGTGATTGTTATTTCTGTTCAGCTATAGGTGCCAAATGGCAAATGGGAAGAATTCATTCCAAGTGAGATTTAAATGGTCTATATTAATGGTCCAATCTTTGAGCCTACTGAGCCAGTGGTCAGAGTTATAGTCCAGTGTTTGATTTTGAGGAATTATTTCTTCCCAAAAGGATAGAGCTATTGTGCATTCAAAGAGTATGTGGACTATTGATTTATCGGTCACTTTACATATTGAGCAAACTGTATCAATATCTAAACCTATGTGATGAAGATAGGAATTTGTAGGTAGGCGGTTATGGGAGCATTGCCATAAGAAAAACTTTATTTTGTTAAGAATGTTTAATTTCCAGATCCAATAAAATCTATAGCTAATGTGGCCCCGTGAGGAGATGAGCTTGTAGACTGTTCTAGTAGAGAAGGAGCCATTGGAAGTAAGAGCCCAAATCGGAGTATCTTTGGAACCTTGTAAATTTAAAATATTAATAGAGCGTATTTTTTGAGTGATATGGAGAGGTAGATTGTAGGAAATTTTGGAGAGGTCCCATCAATTATTATCCCAAAGTTCTTTCACTTTGAGGGAAGGGCCGAGTTGGGTTCGAGGCCTCTGAATAAGGGAGCTAAGTGGAGGAAGATTGAGGATCCATGCTGAAAACCACACCTAATATTTCCTGGTCCAATTATCCATGAGAGTCCATCGGAGCAGTACTTCCAGCCCGTCAAGATGTTAGACCAGATGAAGGAGTGGGAGGCGGAGTTTCTTTTATGGATATACTTACTAATGAGCGTGGTGGCCCAAATATAATTTGGGTTTGAGAAGAGGCGCTGGGATAAGCTAGAGAGTAATGCTAGATTTTTGTCCTTTGCTTATTTGATACCCAGACCTCCATCTTGTTTTGATTGAATGACAATATCCCACTTAACATAGTGAATTTCTTTCCTTGTCATGGTAGTACCCCATATAAAGTCACGTTGGATCTTGTCGATTTTTTTATAGAATGGAGGTTGGAAGTAAGATATATTGCATGAAGTGGTTTGTGAGTGAGTTTAGAGTGGACTTAGCAAGCGTTGTTCTACCAGCAACGGATAGAAAGTTTGTTTTCGATCTGGCTAGTCTGGAATTCATGTTATCAATGATGTAGTGGAGATCATATGCTTTTGGTTTACAAGGGAGGATTGGGAATCCTAATTATTTCCCAAAGTTGTCACATGTATTGATATTGAGAATATTAGCAAGTTTATTTCGGGTATGTGTGTCATAATTTTTAGAGAAGATTATTTTGGATTTATTAGTGTTAATCTTTTGACCCGAAAGTTGGCTAAAGAATTTGAGGCATTAGTTTATAGTCTGAAGTAATTTTACATTAGCATTTGCTACAAGTGTAAGGTCATCCACATAAAAAGATGAGATAGGGGTGGACCTGTATGGTTAAGTTGAATAGGGTCCCATAGGCCTATGTTAACCTGGTGGAAAATATATTTAGAGAGGAGTTCCATGCAGAGTATAAATAGGTAGGGGGACATTGGGTCACCTTGTTTGATGCCTCTAGTTGGATGGAAGAACTCCGTCTTAGAGCCATTGACTAGGATTACATTCTGGAGGTACTGATGTATGGGTCAAAATCCATCTTTAGTCGAAATAGTATTAGTAAAACATTCCTGGGATACCACACGTCGAAATAATCTATTTATTAGTAAAGGCCGCGGTCGAAGAGTCAACAAGACTGAAGTCGAGGAGTTGTCATCGAGACCGAGGTAGAGCACCCTTAACAGAGCTGTAACGGCTAGTTTCGAGATAGGATGCAAAAGAGAATATTCTAGTGAATATTCTCTGCACTTGTACTGTTAGGGTTTTAGGAACATGTTTCCTATAAATAGAAAGAGACATAATGATAGGGGACATGTGATATTCATTTGTAAAAATACACTTTGACTTGAGAAAGAGAATTGGATCCCATTGCAAGTATACAAATATCACCTTTTCACTAAGATTCTTGTTTACACTTTTTCACTAGATCCGAGAATAACTTAGATATTCAAAGGATAGTCCATCACTCATCATTGTCAGAAAGAATATTCACCGATTCCATCCTTTCTTGGGTAACTCATTCATTCTATTTACTTAAATGCCATTCATTGCTATTCATTGATATTGAATTCTACATTATTACCTTTGATTTCTGGAATATTTATTGCATACTGCTGCCGTTATCCAAATACACCTACGTAATATTTGTTGCACTTTCGATAACTCCATCTTAGGAATATTATTGTTATATAAGATTAACCCTCATTTATATAAATTTAATTATTTGTACCAAGATCTATTTTTTTTGGTCAAACAATTTGGCGTCGTCTGTGGCAATTTTCTAGTTAACTTTTTAGCTTTCTCTAGATCTACAATTAACGCAAGTCACTAATGTTATAAACCCTGAGATCTCCTTTCTTTGTGTGTACAAACCCCTACATGGCAGGTAACCAAGGAGAAAGGACAAAAATAACAAGTGACCTCCCAACCAACCTCACGAATGTCATCAATGTAAGCTGTGAAACAATAGGTGAGGACATGACGCCCAATGCATCCCCTAGGCGAGAGAGGTCGCCTCCCCCGCACTGCAACATAACAAAACCTAGCGGAAAAGGGGCCTCCACGTCTGCAAAAGAAGGGATGCCCCTAGCTGTGAAAAAACTTCTCAAAGCATGGCTGACCGACATGCTAGCGAGCATCTTCAACAAGCCCGCTCGAGGCATGGCTGTAGAATCTGCAAGGGCTTGCATGATACAACAAACAGACGAGCAGTGCAACTGACCCCTTCCTCCAACAACAGGTATAACTTACAATATTATTGATAGTGCAAGTGACAACACCCTTGCTACCATTCTAAAGATGATGGAAGAAATGGAGAATGAAAACAAGGCACTTCGAGATTAGATGAAAGAACACCAAGAACGAGTTGACAAGATACCGGACGCTCCTAAGCTGGTGCGGAAAAGGGACGCCGGTAGGTTCGTAGAGCAGCCATATAGTAATGACGTAGCCCCGCATGCCATACTAAAAACCATCAAAATGCCACCCTACCTCAGGATATACGATGAAACGGCCGATCCTGAAGATCATGCGACTCACTACGTCACCGCCGTTGTATTGGTGGAAAAAGACATGACACGTGGGCTATCAATAAGCTGACGGGACATGATACATGGAATGTCGGTGTTGGGACAAGTGGAATTCTTAATTAGATGAGTTAAAGAATGTGAAAAAGGCACGGGAGAAACACCCACGGGGTTACATTGAGGAAAAAACTGTACCTGACAACTGTAAAAGGAGAAATAAGAATAGAATAAATAAAGGCTAGAAAGAAGGTAAGATACACGAACCTGACATAAATAATGAAGGGAAATTGGTACAGTTACAAGGAATCTTTAGTCATAAATATTTTCGTTATGGTTAAATATAGTAACGGGCAATCAACACAATTAATACCATTAGTGAGCCCAAATTAAGTAAGGGAACCGTTATATTGTATGCTCCTATATAAGGACTGAAATCTCATTTGTAATGGGAAGTAACGATTATTATTGAAATCCATAATGTTATTCTTTTCTTTATTCTTCAAATTTTAAGCCTTAATTTTGGGAGTGATTATCAGTTCATTCCTTATTTCCTTTGTCAATCATTTTCATTCTTTGATCTATTCTTCCAAACTTGTTGGAAAAGTGAAGTAAATCTTGGTTATCAATAACCCGATTTCTTCTAGATATTGACTTTGACCGAGAAATCTATTTTTGGTTAAATAAATTAAATTGGTTCCGTTGCCGAGAATCTGATAATCTGTTCACTTTCCAATCTTTAACAATCAGATATGTCTACCGTTAACGACAACAACCAGCTGAACCTACAAGGTGCAACTCCACCACACTACACACCTATGGGATCCACTCAGCAGTCCCGTGGAAGTTCGCCTGAAAGGTCCACTTCACGCACTGATGATTAGCAGGGAAATGACCAAACTGTGGAGCAAGATGCTCTAAAGCAATTGATTGCCGAACATGTGAACAGTACACTACAAACTTTTGTCAGACAATTGCTCAATGCGGCGCAAACTCCTCTACCAGTTAATACAGCGACTTTGGAGAACCCGCATTCAGGGCTTGATAATTCCGGAAGTGGAGAAAATCTCGTGATGGAGGGTCAGGTACTCCAAATAATTCTAATTTACAAAGTTTTGTGCTAACTTTATAGAAACAATTGAAGGAATAGAACAATCATATAGAGCAGATACCAGGCGTTCCACCCGTAATCAAAGGGGTGGATATTGACAAGTATTTACAACAACCCTGGAAGCCAAGTGCGACACCTTTACCAATTCCTAAAAAGTTTAAAATGCCTGATATTCCTAAATATAATGGAATAACTAAACCTCGAGATAATGTAACTACGTTCACTACTGGCGTGAAAGGCAATGACTTAACCAAACAGGAAATCGAATCTGTTTTGGTTTAAAAGTTTGGTGAAACACTCAAAAAGGGAGCGTTAATGTGGTATTCTCTTTTACCTAAAAATTCTATTGATTATTTTGCTGAGCTTACACATTTATTTATAACAACACATTCGGGAGCTCAAAAAGTTGAAAAAAGGATGGAAGACATCTTTAAGGTTAAACAAGGGAATACAAAATTGCTCAGGGAATTTGTAGATAGATTCCAATGGGAATGGATGATGTTACCTCGAGTACTTGATAACTGGGCGGCTATGGCATTCGTGAGCAACTTGAACGAGAAAAGTTCAGAAGCCACAAGGCAGCTGAAGGAAAGTTTGCGAGAATTTACAGCAATAACTTGGAACGATATGTACAACAGGTACAGTACGAAGTTGTGGGTAGAAGAAGATACGGTCGCACAGCCAAGGGCCGATGAAAGGCCAGGATCGAGATGCTCAGAATTAGAAAAAAAGTACGGTAAAAACAGGTACGATCCGTACATGGGACATGCAGGGTGGGAATCTCGATGTAATCATGAAAGTTCATGATTCGATTCAAGACCGAGGAATAAAGACACGAGTTCTTCATCCAGGTTAAGAAAGGAACGAGATGCCTGAAGCAATAATTCCAATACGCAAACAAGGATAGGAGATTACATCTTTAACATCAGCACCTCTGAGTTAATGGCTATTTTAAGAGGTATGAGGGATAAGGTGCGATGGCCTAAAGAAATGAGATCAGATCCAAACAAAAGAAATCCAGATTTTTGGTTCGAGTTTCATAACAATCATGACCATAGATCAGCATATTGTAGACTTCTGCAAGGAGAGGTCGAGCATTTGTTGAAGCAAGGTTATCTTACTGATTTGTTCAGTGAGAAAGGAAGACAATCATATATGAAGAACAGACAAGAGCCCCCAAAACCTCCATCATAAAAAAGAACAGTCAATATAATAACCGAGAGAGATGAGGTCAATGGAGTAACATATACAGCCGCAAAAAAGACATCAAAAGTCACGGTCATTCATGGAAAGCGAGTTCGCCAAGTATTGAAGGGCGACAATATAACATTCGATGATGAGGATGCGGGCGGATTGAGGATTCCTCACAACGATGCACTGGTAATATCTTTACTTGTATATGATACTAACATAAAATGAGTTTTGATTGATTCAGGTAGCTTAGTGAACATCATTTTACTGAGGGTGGTGAATGAAATGCAAGCTAATGATAAGGTCATACCGAAAGCGCGGTCCTTGTCCGGGTTTGATAATTCAAGCGTTATTACAAAATGGGAAGTTGTACTCACCACATTTGTAGAAGGGGTTGTCAAGGATATAAAGTTCCTGGTGATAGATGCGGACATGGCCTATAATATAATTCTGGGAAGACCATGGATCCACGATATGGACGTTGTCCCTTCCACATTACATCAAGTAATCAAATTTCCTTCACAGTGGGGAATTCACCAAATACTTGGAGATCAACAAGCTTCAAGAAGTATCAACTCAGTGGTGATCGCAAGCACGGTAGCCAATGATGCAGACGCGAAATAACAATTACAGAATTTGATTGAGGACGTTGTTACGAAAATCTCAATTGAAGACACCCAAGGACAGATTGATGTTGATTCAAGACCCGATGTTATTCAAGAGCCAGAAGAAAATGAAAATATTAAGACGACTACCGAGGAGCTCGAAACTGTTATATTATTTGTCCACTGGCCAGATAGAAACGTTTACATTAGAGCAAATTTAAGCCCAGAAATGAAAGGCACGTAATTGAATATTTACAAACTAACGCAGATTGCTTTGCTTGGTCGCACTTAGATATGACAGGTATACCACCGAAGGTGATGACTCACAAACTGAATGAGGATCCATTACACCCACCTGTCAAGCAGAAGAAGAGAGAGCAAGGATCCTTCAAAAGTCAAGTGATCCGGGATGAGTTGCAAAAGATTTTAAAAATTGGGTCAATACGAGAGGTAAAGTACCCTGACTGGTTAGCTAATATCGTGGTAGTTCCCAAAAAGAATGGAAAATGGTGAGTTTGTGTAGATTATACTGATTTAAATAAAGCTTTTCCTAAAGATTCATTTCCTTTACCGCATATAGATCAGCTAATTGATTCCACTGCAGGTCATGAACTTTTATGTTTTTTAGATGCATATTTAGGATATAACCAAATAAAATTGGACCCTCTAGATGAAGAAAAAACTTCATTTATCACAGACAAGGGGACTTACTGTTATAAGGTCATGCCATTTGGCTTGAAAAATGCTGGAGCCACATATCAAAGATTGGTAACTAAAATGTTTCAAGAACATCTGGGAAAAACTATGGAAGTCTACATAGACAATATGTTGGTCAAGTCATCACATGCGGGAGATCATTTTCAACACTTGTCAGACACCTTTGAGATTCTCCGCAAGTATAATATGAAGCTAAATCCGGAAAAATATTCTTTTGGCGTGGCTTCAGGTAAGTTTTTAGGTTTTCTTGTTTCTAATAGGGGTATTAAAGTGAATCCTACACATATCAAAGCTATTGAGGAAATACCATATATACTCATGAGCAAGAAGGAAGTGCAAAGATTAACAGGTAGGATAGCAGCTCTGGGGAGGTTTATATCAAATTTGTGAGAAAAAAGTTTTAAATTCTTTTAAGTATTGAAAAAGCAAATTCAGTTTGAATAGACTGACGAGTGCCAACAAGCTCTTAAGGACTAAAGTCGTATCTATCAAATCCGCCTTTGTTAGCCAAACCAAAAGATGGTGAAGGATTGCTCATTTACCTCGCTGTGTCAGAAGTAGCGGTAAGTGCAGTGTTAGACAAGAAGATAAAGGTAAACAATCCCCAATTTATTATGTTAGTAAATCTATGCTAGATGCTGAGACACGGTATCCACACTTGGAAAAGCTTATTTTAGCGTTAATTATGGTATCTTGGAAGTTACGACCCTATTTTCAATGTCATCCCATTTCTGTTATAACTGCTTCCCCCTATGGAATATACTGCATAAATAGTAATTATCAGGTAGATTAGCTAAATGGGAAATAGAACTCAGCGAGTATGATATCATATATCAGCCCAGAATTGTAATAAAATCACAGGTTTTAGCATATTTTGTAGCGGATTTTAGCATGAATTTAGTTCCTGAAGCAGAGAAGGAACTATAGGTGTTTACCGGAGCTAATCCGGGGACTTGGACCCTGTTTACCGACAGTTCCTCAAATGTTAAAGGATCACGTTAGGAATTGTCCTAATTCCACCTTCAGGTAAAGTCGTAAGACAAGCAATAAAATGTTATCCAATCAATAACGAGACAAAGTACAAAGCTGTGATTACATGCTTGGAATTGGCACGAGAACTTGGTATTGAATAAATTATGATCAAAAGTGACTTGCAGTTTGTGGTTAACCAAATGCAGGGGACTTACATGGCAAGAGAGACGTGAATGCAGCAATACCTGGAAAAGGTACGAGAATTGCTTAGACAATTTCAGACATGGAAAGCCGGGCAGATACCCAGGTAGAAAAATGCAGAAGCAGACGCGTTAGCAAATCTTGCGTCTATAGCGGACATAACAAATACAAAAAATGCTATTGTGATACATTTGTTTCATTCGGTACTCGATCAAACCAAGAGTGAGATAAATTTTAATAATTTAACTTGAAATTAGAGAAACGAATTTGTGAACTTTCTGCAGTATGGTATCTTGCCTGAAGATAAGAAGAAGTCACAATTGCTTCGACAGAAAGCTGCTTGGTACTGCTTAATTCGTGGAAATTTATATCGTAAGATGTTTGGTGAACCTTTAGCACGGTGCCTCGGTCCATCACAAACGAAGTATGTAATGAGAGGAGTACATGAGGGGCATTGCGATAATCACGCCGGGGGAAGATCCTTGGTGAAAACATTTAAGAGTAGGATATTATTGGCCAAAAATAGAAGAAGAATTAGAAAACTTTGTGGCTAGGTGCGATTATTGTCAACGATATGCCAATAACATGCACCTTCCGATAGAGTTGTTGCATTCAGTTATTTCACCATGTCCCATCATGAAATGAGGCATGGACATCGTGGGGACGTTGCCTCAAGCTAAAGGAAATGTGCATTTTTTGTTAATTTTAACAGATTATTTCTCAAAATGGGTAAAAGCAGGTTCTTTCAAACAGGTGCGGGAAAAAGAAGTTAGGGATTTCATTTGGCTAAACATTATAAGTCGATTTTGGGTTCCAAAGGAAATTGTATGTGACAATGGCCCACAGTTCATAGGCACGAAAATCCGAACATTCTTTCAAAGTTGGCAGATCAAACGAATTACATCCGCACCTTACCACCCTGCGGCCAACGGATAAGCTGAATCGATAAATAAAGTTATTATCAGTAACTTAAAGAAGAGATTAGAAGAATCAAAAGTCAAATGGCCAGAAGTATTACCGGTGGTACTATGGGCTTGTTGAACAACAACAAAAACTAGTACGGGTGAGACTACATTTTTACTTGTATATGGTGCAGAAGCTTTAATTCCGGTGGAGATAAGTGAACCAAGTACGAGGTACACGCATGCCGCTGAAGAGGCAAATAATAAAGAGTTGCGGGTAAATTTAGAACTGTTAGAAGAAAGGAGAGAAGCAACATTAATTCGAATGACGACTCAAAAATAGATGATTGAACGATACTACAACAGGAAATCTAATTTTAGGTACTTCAAGATTGGGGACTTCGTCCTCAAAAAGGTATTCCGACTAACAAAATCGGCCAATGCAGGAAAATTGAGCCCAAATTGGGAAGGCCCATATAGAGTTCGATGCATCGCCGAAAAAAGGAGCATACGAGTTGGAAACCATGGATGGCAAGGTACTACCATCGAACTGGAATGCGGTCCATTTGAAGAATTATTACTTCTAGACGAGGAAAATACCCACGGTCAGGTATCACACAAGTTCAATTTTAGTTTGTTCTTTTGAATTTTACTAACCAATTTAGAAGATAGGCAAAAAGCTGGCCCGTACCAAATGATGATATTAAACTCAAAAGACACGCAGAATACTGAATTATTCCCGGTTTAGGTTACAACTTTTCTAATGGAAAAAGGGTTATGCAGTCATCATCTAAATAATTATCTCCGAGTCCCGTTCGTATTTTCCTTTTCAGGGAATGGACCAAAAGAAATGAGTGATCTAGTGTTCGAGATTTCATACTTCAAAGCTCCAACATTGGGGGACTATGCATATAGAAGGAAACAAAAAGAACTAAAGGCATAGTTCATCTGAATCAAAACCTTGAAGAAACCTTAAAAAACTTTTCAAAGGAGTTCGAGCTCGCAAAAAGGATGCAAGATATTCTATATTCCCATGAGTTTTTAGGTTAAGGCCATAAATTTAGTCACTGGACAATAGACCCAAATTTGTATTTGTAAACCTGCTACAATGAAAGCAGTTATGAATGTGTTGTATGAACAGTTATGAAAATGATGTACGAAATTTATTTGAAAGTTCAAAACATAAAACTTCTTCGAATTGTTTCTCTTTTCATGTCTACTTCATGTTTCATATATTTGCACCAATATGAAGATGAGACGTTATCTTCATCAGTGTCGTTAATATAAAAAGGGCTCTCTTTTATAAAAACCCGTGTATATCGAAGTCACGGTATATGAAAGCATTTTTAAGTGCGAGAGAAAGCTCAAATATTAAAAGGGCAAAAAACATAATATGCGGAAAAAGAAATAAAGACATTTATCTATATTAACCCTAAAAGAATAAGGGTGATATTTTTGTCATCTAACCCCCAAAAGACAGGGGTAGCAAAAACAAACCTTCCAAAAAGTTGGTAAAATAAGGGAAAAAGCAACATAAGGGAGTTCCAAGTAAAAGCCAACAAAAGAGTATAGAAAAGGGGGAAAAATCTAAGGAGCATCATCAACGGGGGAAGAGGGATCAACTTGGGGAGAAGAGGCTTGAACATCAGCTCCGCCAGGAACATGTCCATCTCCATCACCCTTAGAACCTTGTCTTTAGGTGTGGAAAAGCTTTGACGTTGCTGAGTTTGATCAATTGCTTATTTGGCTTTAGTAATCTCAGCATTAAGGTCAAAACCTTCCTGGCTGGCTTCAGTTAAAGTCTCGAGATGAGTGTTCAAAAAATCCCAGCTAATATCCAGCGATAACGTATCCTCGAGGGCCTCATAGTCCTTCTCCCATTGATCAATTTCGTCTCTCAGCTCTTCTTTTTCTGCTTCTGAGGCTTCATAAGCTGTCTTCAAAGGAGAAAGAGAACTTTCTAAGAGCTGAATTTTATCTATAGAGGTGCGAAGTTCTTCCTCACTTGGGTAAGCATTTGAATCAATTCACCCGGGTAAACCTCTTTTTGATTAAGGAGTTCTTTCAAACCCCTTATCTCTTCAGTAGCATTGAAAAGTTGTTTAACAAAAGAGGATTCTAGTCTATCCTTGTCCTTCCCGACTTGACTGGAAGAACTGTTTCAACAGCTAACTCAGTGAAAATCATTCTCATTTGTTGTTCCAAATCTCCTTTCTCTTCTGCAAGAACGTCCTTTTCCAATTGAAGACATTCAAATTGTTCTTTCCAGTTGTCAACCTCTGTACGCAATTCAATTACTTGCTGGTTAGTCTGAGAGACTCTTTAAATAAGCTCAGTGCCTATCAAATTAATCTACAAAAAAAGGTAGGAGAAGAAGAGTTACAAATGAGGAAAAGGAAGGAAATGTAAGTAAACTTATACCTTAAGACAAGAATAAACAATGTCATTCATTAAGGTCAAGTAACTGCGGCTTTCCAACTTCTTTTTCTCCACGGGTCCTAACAATGGCTTCAACCATACATCAACTTGTCCAGACTTCCTCAATAAATTTCCACCCTCAGGAACCTCTATTAAAACTTTTCTCATTTCCCTCCTGCTACTACAAGGCTCAACTTCTATATGAGAAGCAGCAATGGGAGCAACAACTAGAGTAATATCAGGTAAAGACACATGGGGGTTAACAATAGATGGAACTGGAAGGGAAGCAAGAGGTAATTCTTCAGAAACATGCCTGAGGCCTTCTTCCCCTCAAAACCATGGGCGAACAACATATCAACAGGACTAGATGGAGATTGGCTATGTTACCAACGTCTTCATCAGAAATTTCTAAAGGAATATTCTCTGGCTCATCAATAAGTCTGAAAGGAATTGAACTCGGTGGAGGATCATGAGAAACATGGGTTTCATGTCACGACCCGAAATTCTCACCTTCGGACCGTGATGGCGCACAATATTTTACTTGCTAGGCAAGCCAACGTTAGAATAATATTAACCAATTTTTAAACAATTTGGTTAATATTATTCTAACGTTGGCTTGCCTAGCAAGTAAAATGTTAGGCGCCATCATGGTCCGAAGGTGGGAATTTCTGGTCATGAAAGTTGGTATCAGAGCACTAGGTTACATAGGTCTCACGAGTCACGAGCAAGCTTAGTAGAGTTTGAAGGATTGGTCCGGAGACAACTGTACTTATCTCTTAAAGGCTATGAAGTTTAGGAACAATATCACTTCTTTCTTATTCTGTCGTGCGATTTTATTCTATCATCGATGATTGAACCATTCTACTCTTATTCTCTCGCAGATGGTGAAAACACATAATACCTCTACCGATGGGCAGGGACCAGAACCCCCGGTGGCAACTATGGCCAGGGGTAGAGGTCGAGGTCATGCTAGAGGCCGAGGTAGAGATCAGTCCAGAGCTCGAGAAGCTGCACATGTTGAAGAACATCAGGTGGACCTTCAGGAGAAGGTTCCAGTTCAGAATGTACCAGTTGGACCAGTTCAGGTCCCAGAAGGATTCATAGCCACTCTAGTACTTCAGGACGCTCTAGTCCGTTTGGTAAGTCTTATGGAGGGCGTGGCCTAGAATGGTATATTTCCAGTGGCACCAACTGTCTCACAGGTTGGGAGAGGAGCACAAACATCCACTACTCCTGCTCCGGAGCAGATGGAACCCCAAAATCAGGCTCCAGTAGCCTCGCCAGTTGGGGTAGTTCAGCCAGTTATTGCGGCACAAATCGGTGATAGGCCAGCCATGTCTTTTAAGGCCTTATTGAAACTGGATAAGTTTACCAAGATCTTTCCAGTTCACTTCAGTGGTACACCTTCTGAGGACCCACAGGATTATCTTGAACGCTGCCATGAGGTGCTGCAGAACATGGGTATAGTTGAGACCAATAGGGTTGATTTTGCTGTATTTTAGATGACGGGTTTCGCCAATAGGTGGGGGAGAGATTATACATTGACCCGACCAGTCGGATTGCCTGCACTTATATAGGAGCAGTTCTCTAAGCTATTTCTGGAAAAGTTCCTCCCTATCACATTGAGAGAGGAATTTCGCAAGCAATTTGAGCGTCTACAGCAGGGCAGTATGACTGTTACTCAGTATGAGTCCCGTTTTGTGGATTTGGCCCGTCATGCTCTCCTTTTACTACCTACGGAGGGAGAGAGAGAGAGTGAGGAGGTTTATTGAGGGACTCATTCACCCTATCAGACTTCAGTTGGCCAAGGAGACCGGAAGTGAGATTTCTTTTCAGGCGGCTGCTAATGTCGCAAGGAGGATCGAGATGGTTCTTGCACAGGAGAGAGGGCAGAGGTCCGATAAGATGCCTTGTCATTTCGGTAGTTTCAGTGGTGCCTCATCTGGAGGAAGAGGTAATTTTGGTATGGGTCATCCTCCCAGACCGTTTCATTCAGCACTTCATGTATCTCCCGGTGCTTCAGGGAGTCACGGTCCTATTATGCCTTACTCTGGGCAGCCAGCATTCGGTGCACGTTCAGCTCCTATCAGTGCATCACCACTCCAGAGTTACTACTGCGGTTATCCGACCCATTTGGGTCAGCTTCAGCTTTAGTAGCCACGACATCAGGATGTGTGTTATGAGTGTGGGAACATTGGTCACATCAGGAGGTATTGCCCTAGATTGGCGAGTAACAGATCTCAGTAAGATTCTCGTGCCATCTTACCGGCACCAGTTGCTTCACCACCTGCTCAGCCAGCTAGAGGTAGGGGTCAGACAGCTAGAGGTGGAGGTCAGGCTATTAGAGGTGGAGGTCAGACCATTCGAGGTGGAGGCCAGCCAGTCAGAGGGCATTCCAGGGACGCGGTTTAGAGTGGTGGGGCCCATCCCTGATTTTATGATTTTCCAGCTAGGCCTGAGGCCAAGTCATCTGATGTTGTGATCACAGGTATTATTCCAGTTTGCCATAGAGATGCTTCAGTTCTATTTGATCTAGGATCTACTTATTCCTATGTGTCCTCCTATTTTGCATCATATTTGGTTGTGCCTTGTGATTCTCTGAGTGCTTCTGTGTGTGTATCTACACCGGTGGGAGACTCTGTTGTAGTAGATCATGTCTATCATTCGTGTGTGGTTAATATTAGTAATCTTGAGACTAGTGTGGACCTTCTACTTCTTGATATGGTAGATTTTGATGTCATCTTGGGTATGGATTGGATGTCCCCTTATCATGCTATATTGGATTGTCATGCCAAGACAGTGACCCTAGCTATGCGGGGGTTACCTCGGTTAGAGTGAAAAGGAACTCCTGGCCATTCTGCCAGTAAGGTTATTTCTTATATGAAAGCTCGACATATGGTAGAGAATGGATGTCTAGCATATTTGGTATATATTCGCGATCCAAGTGCGGATGTCCCTTCTAAGGACTCAGTACCAGTTGTTCGTGAATTTACAGAAGTATTTCCTGCAGACTTGCCGGGGATGCCACCCGACAGAGATATTGACTTATGTATTGATTTGACTCCGGGCACTTAGCCCATTTCTATTCCACCATACCGTATGGCCCCGCCAGAGTTGAAAGAATTGAAAGAGCAGTTACAAGACTTGCTTGATTAGGGATTCATTAGACCTAGTGTTTTGCCCCGGGGTGCACCAGTATTATTTGTAAAGAAGAAAGATGGCTCTATGTGGATGTGTATAGACTATCGGCAGTTGAATAAGTCCACTATCAAAAATAAATGTCCGCTGCCAAGAATTGATGACTTATTTGATCAGCTTTAGGGTGCCAAGGTATTTTCGAAGATCGATTTGAGGTCTGGTTACCATCAGTTAAAGATTAGGGCATCTTATGTCCCTAAAACAGCTTTTCGAACTTGGTTTGGGCATTACAAATTCTTAGTGATATCATTTGGGTTGGAAAATGCCCCAGCAACATTTATGGATTTGATGAATCGGGTGTTCAAGCCTTATTTGGATTCTTTTGTGGTTGTATTCATTGATGATATCTTGATTTACTCCAGCAGTCAAGAGGAACATAAGCAGCATCTTCGAAGTGTGCTTCACACCTTGAAGAATAATCAGTTATATGCCAAGTTTTAAAAATGTTAGTTTTGGTTAGATTCAGTTGCCTTTTTAGGGAATGTTGTATCGGTAGAAGGCATAAAGGTGGATTCTAAGAAGATTGAGGCTATTCAGAATTAGCCTAGACCTACTTCAGTTATAGAGATCCGGAGTTTCCTGGGTTTGGCAGGTTATTATCGTTGGTTCGTGGAAGGGTTTTCATCTATAGCAAGCCCATTGACCAGATTGACCCAGAAAGGTGTCCCATTCAGATGGTCAGACAAGTGTGAGTTGAGCTTTCAGAAGCTCAAGACCGCTTTGACTACGGCGCCAGTGTTGGTATTACCCACAGGTTCAGGATCGTATACGGTATATTGTGACGCATCTCACATTGGGCTTGGTGCAGTATTAATGCAAGATGGCAAGGTAATTGCATATGCGTCGCGGCAGTTGAAAGTTCACGAGAAGAATTATCCTGTTCATGACTTAGAATTGGCAGCCATTGTTCATGCGCTGAAGATTTGGAGGCATTACCTCTATGGTGTCTCGTGTGAGGTATTTACTGATCATCGTAGCCTTCAGTATCTGTTCAAACCAAAGGATATTAATTTTAGGCAGAGAAGATGGTTGGAGTTGTTGAAAGACTATGATATCACCATTTCGTATCACCCTGAAAAGGCCAATGTGGTGGCCGATGCTTTGAGTAGAAAGGCTATGAGTATGGACAGTTTTGCATATATTCCGGTTGGTGAGAGGCCATTAGTTGCAGATGTTCAGACTTTGGCTAATCAGTTCGTAAGGTTAGATGTTTCAGAACCCAGTCGGGTTCTAGCTTGCACAGTTGCTCGGTCTTCTTTATATGAGTGCATCAGAGAGAGGCAGTATGATGATCCTCATTTACTTGTCCTTAAGGACACTATGCGGCACGGCGATGCCAAATAGGTTGCTGTGGGGAAAGATGGAGTTCTGCGAATGCAGGGTCGTATTTGTGTGCCTAATGTGGATGGGCTTCGTGAATTAATTCTTGAAGAGGCACACAGTTCTAGGTATTCTATTCATCCAGGTGCTGCTAAAATGTATCAAGATTTACGGCAATATTATTGGTGGAGGAGAATAAAAAAGGATATAGTTGCATATATAGCTCGGTGTCTGAATTGTCAACATGTTTAATACGAGCATCAGAGACCTGGTGGTTTGCTTCAGAAGTTAGAAATTCCTGAATGGAAATGGGAGCGTATCACTATGGATTTTGTTGTTGGACTCCCACGGACTCAGAAAAGATTTGACGCAGTTTGGGTCATTATGGACAGGTTAACCAAATCAGCACATTTCATTCCAGTGGCAGCTACCTATTCTTCAGAAAGGTTAGCTGAAATTTACATTCGTGAGATTGTCCGCCTTCACGGTGTGCCCGTGTCTATTATTTCAGATCGAGGTACGCAGTTTACTTCATATTTCTGGAGGGTTGTACAGCGTGAGTTAGGCGCGTTCAGGTATTGGAAGATATGCTTCGCGCTTGTGTTATGGACTTTGGAGGTTCTTGGGATCATTTCTTACCACTTGCGGAGTTTGCTTATAATAATAGCTACCAGTCGAGCATTCAAATGGCTCCATATGAGGCATTATATAGAAGGCGATGCCATTCGCTAGTTGGCTGGTTTGAACCGGGAGAGGCTCGGTTATTGGGTACCAATTTGGTACAAGATGCCTTGGATAAGGTCAAGATTATACAGGATCGACTTCGCACAGCTCAATCTAGGCAAAAGAGTTATGTCGACCGTAAAGTTTGTGATATTGCATTCATGGTTGGAGAAAGAATATTGCTCCGAGTTTCACCTATGAAAGGTGTAATGAGGTTCGGAAAGAAGGGCAAGTTGATCCCTAGGTATATCGGACCCTTTGAAATTCTTGAAAGGGTTGGTGAAGTAGCCTACAGGCTTGCATTACCACCTAGTTTATCAGCGGTTCATCCGATGTTCCATGTGTCTATGCTTTGAAAATATCATGGTGATCCGTCCCATGTGTTAGATTTCAGCTCAGTCCAATTGGACAAAGATTTGACTTATGAGGAGGAGCCGGTGGCTATTCTAGCCCGGCAGGTACGACAGTTGAGGTCTAAGAGTTATCCTTCAGTTCGAGTATAGTGGAGAGGTCAGCCGGTCGAGGTAGCTACTTGGGAGTCCGAGTCGGACATGCAGAGTAAATATCCACACTTATTCAGTAGCTCAGGTACTTTTTCTAACTCCGTTCGAGGACGAACGTTTGTTTTAGAGGTGGAGAATATGATGATCCAAAATGTCATCTTTAAATTTAATAAGTAATTCTGTGTTCTAAGAACTCAAAAAGCACCATTTATCATTTCCCAACTTGCGTGCGCAGTCCGTACAATTTTCCGAAAAATATTTATGTGAAAAATGGATTAAAATATAAAATAGAGCTTTAAAAACTCAACTGAGTTGACTTTAGTCAATATTTTGAGCAAACGGACCCGGATTAGTGTTTTGACGATTCCGGTAGGTCCGTATCGTAATTTGGGACTTGGGCGTATGCCTGGAATCGAATGTCGAGGTCCCTAGCTCGAGATATGGAATTTTGATGAAAAATTAAAAGTTTGAAAGCTTAATGATTTTTTAGAAATTACTGATGTTGGATTTATTGACCCCGGGTCAATATTTTGGTTCTGGAGACCGGTGTAGGTCCACTATAATATTTATGACTTGTCTACCGAATTTGGTGAGGATCGGAGTTGATTTGACGTGATTCGGACGTCCGGTTGTAAAAATATAAGTTTTAAAGTTTTCTTGGAAATTTCCTTTGATTTGGTGTCCGATTCATAGTTCTTGGTGTTATTTTGGCGATTTGATCACACGAGAAAGTTCGTATGATATTTTAGGACTTGGGTGCATGTTTGGTTTGGAGCCCCGAGGGCTCGGGTTGGTTTCGGGTGATTAACGGATCATTTTTGGACTTGGGAAAGAATGCAGAAATCTGCTTCTGGTATCCTTCTTCGCGTTCACGAGAGGGGGTTCGCGTTCGCGAAGAAGACACTATAGGTAGATGAAAATTACTCTTCGCGTTCGCGAAGAGGGGGCCGCGTTCGCGAAGTCTTGAGGTGCGTAGCTTCGCATTCGCGATCGAAGCCTCGCGTTCGCGAAGGGAAAGAGGCTGGCCAGGAAAATTAGCCTTCGCGTTCGCGAAGGCCAAGCCTGGCAAGCATCGCGTTCGCGAAGAATAAAATTGGACAACACAAATTTGTGTTTTGCAAACGCGAGGCACTAACCGCGTTCGCGAAGGGTAAAAATCCCAGAAACAGAACTTAAGTTCTAGAAATGGGGTTTCGACCCATTTTCAACTCTTTTCCATTTTTGAGCTCGGGTAAGGCGATTTTTGGGCGATTTTCACGGGAAAACATTGGGGTAAGTGTTCCTTATCCTATATTGATTATATTTCATGATTTCATACTCATTTATATCATGAATCCGTGAATTTATGGAAGAAAAATCAGATTTTTATAAAATCTTCCAAAAATAAAAATTTAAGATTTGAAGTTCCATTTGACATCGGAATTGGATAATTTTTGTATGGTTGGACACGTCTCGGAATGGGTGTTCGGATTTCGTAAGTTTTTCCAGGATTTGAGATGTGGGTCCCACTGCCAAATATTTTAATGAATTTCGAATTTTTATCCGAAAAATTTATAAATTCATATGGAATTAATTCCTATGATTCGTATTGAGTATATCAAATTGTTTGTGAATAGATTTGATGCTTTTGGAGACAAATTTCAAAGGAAAAGTTGTGGTCGAGTAATTGATTGGAATTTGCAAAGCGAGGTAAGTGTCGTGGTTAACCTTGACTTGAGGGAATAGAACCCTTAAATTATTTTTTATGTGAATTGCATGTGAACGACGTATAGGCGAGGTGACGAGTGTCTATACATCGTCAAATTAATTGTTTGCCTGCTTACTTGAAAGATCATAAATTATTTTAAATCATGAATTAATTATTATAATAATTATTTCTCTCCTATTCTTTGTCAAATATTAATTCTTGAATTCCTGCATTAATTATTACATGCTATTTGAATTATGTACGTTAATTGTTATTTGACATTTAGCATATTAAATATTAAACTGCATATTTTCTCTCTGATTTCCATAATAATTTTCTATTTGCCTTTGTTTGTTTCATAATTAAATCATAAATTATTGTATGCTTGTTGTCTTATAATTTTATATTAATTGTTGCACTTATTGGGGAAATTTCTTCTATAAGAATTGGTAAATGAATATGTTGGAGGAGCGGGTTGCATGCCGCAACAGAATTGATTATAATGAATATATTGGAGGATCGGATTGCACGCTGCAACAAACTTGATTAAAATGAATATATTGGAGGAGCGAGTTGCACGCCGCAACATAATTGAAAGTGAATATATTGTGAGAGCGGGTTGCACGCTGCAACAGAATTGAATGTGAATATATTGTGAGAGAGGGTTTCACGCTGTAACAGAATTGATGGAAATAACAATTGATTATGACTGCTGAGTTGGCTTCAATTATTATAAATGAATTACCTGATTTATTTCTATTATTGTTTTTGTTACTAATATTGCGTACAGGTAATGTAAGTGACCCGCCTTAGCCTCGTCACTACTTCGTCGAGGTTAGGCTCAGCACTTACCAGTACATAGGGTCGGTTGTACTGATACTACACTCTGCACTTCTTGTGCAGATTTTGGAGTTGGTCCCAGCGGCGTACCATAGACTTGCTCGGATTTCAGCTACTCAGAGGAGACTTGAGGTATAACTGTACGGCGTTTGCAGTTCTGAAGTCCCCGTCTATTTTACTTTAGCTGTGTGTTTATTTCCAGACAACTTTATTTTATTTCAGACCTTTATTTGTATTATTCTAGAAGCTTGTGCACTTGTGACACCAAATTCTGGGATGATATTTATACACCGTTGTTTTTATGGATTACTCACTATATTTCAGACTTTACTTTCTCAATCGTTCTTTGTTGTTAATAAATTTAAAAATTGTTTAAAAATTGGTTAATATTATTCTAACGTTGGCTTGCCTAGCAAGTGAAATGTTAGGCACCATCACGGTCCGAAGGTGGGAATTTCGGGTCGTGACATTTTATCATCAGAAACCACGTGTCTCCTGACACACGGTTTTATCACCAAAGAACCTTCTTCTACCTCCTCTTCATCTTCAAACCAACGAGCTTCATCAGTTATCCTCTTGGAGGATGAAGCACTCAAAATCCGTTCCTCAGCAAGACTTATGGAAAGCCTTATTGATGGAACAGATGCGAGACTAATGCCATGAATAGCAAACCCTAATAAAAAAATGGGGATGATAAAATTTTTACATATAAACAAGTAAAAGAAGGAGAAGAACTACGAGGGTGAAGAGTACCGTGCGTCTTCACTTTCCAACTGAATTTTTGTGAAAGAAATTTCCAAGATCTTTTGTCCATAAGAGCATCAGTCAACATCTTTTCTACTCAAGCGCGGAAGTCGAGAATTTCTTCAAATACTTCCATGGTTGCTGAAAAAATGGATATGTGATTACATGAAGGAATTCAAGACATATAAAAAAAAACTTATGTGCAAAGTTTCATTTTTCTGGAAAAAGCATGTTTTCTTAACCCACTAACCCACTAGTGGGGGCAACAACAAAGCGGGCATACCAACCACAGTCCCGGTCATCCTCGGGGCTAACTAACACCCTTTTACTTCTAGCCACGAGGGAAAAGACCCCTTCACGAAATAACTTCAGGGAGTAAAGATGAAGTAAGTGACGAAGGGTAAAAGGAACGGAGACCAAATCCGACAAATAACGAAGGCATGCTAGAGACCTGCATACGATGGGACCAATCTGGCCAAGGCAAACATTAAAATAGTGACAAAACTCGATGATCACTGGATCAATGGGAGGCTTAAACCCTAAAGTGAAAGGGTAGGTATAAACGAAAGAAAAACCGGCATGGTAAGAAGTGATTCTTTGATTGTCACCAGGGATTAAAACTGGGAAATCTGGTCTCCATTGACATTCTCATAGAACTAAGGAAAGAAGACAAGGAGTGATTAAACTTAGGTAAAGTTCAGCAGGGTTAAGGGAAGCTATAGAAGAAACTTAATTCCTCATGGTCTCACGATCTGATACAAAAGAAAATTCTTGAGGAACAATTTCAGCAACCGTAGGCTCACGTACAGGTTCATTTAGGTCCTTATTTCCAGAAGAGGATCTAGGGGTAAAAGGAGACCTATGTCTAGAAGAAGATGGCCTGGCAGAACTACTTTGAGAGGAGGAACCTCGAGTAGATAACGAACCAAGGCTACGAAGTCTACCACCTCTCCTACTCCTAGTAGGAGCTGTAGAAGGAGTAATCTCATCGACGATTACTACTTTGCGAGGGTCTGGTGTTGACGAAGACATGTTTAACAAAGGAAATACAGAGGAAAGGTACAGAAATACGAAGAAGGGTTAAGATGATGGATACAGAAGGAAGAAGGTTCCAGGAAATCAAAAATGATGAGGTATTTATAAAGAGATACAACTATCATTAAAATCGATCATTACGAAGTGCTATAATGCAACCGTCACTTCGTGATTGATGCATCTGCTAGAAAAATCCTAAAAAATGCTGAGAAACTGTATAACCAGTCATAAGAAGCCACATGGCATGGGCATTAAATGAATGTGACATATCTCGTATCGATTCTAGAGAAGGCATAATGATACTCAAGAAACAACAACAAAGAATTCCCCCCATAAAAAACTTACCACTTCCCGAATATTCAGCTGAGAATATTCAGAAAGTGGGGGGACTATCTGTATTGGTGGAAAAAATATGACACGTGGGCTATCAATAAGCTGACATTGCATGATATGTGGAACGTCGGTGTTGGGACAAGTGGCCTTATTAATTAGATGAGTTAAAAAATGTGGAAAAGGCACGGGAGAAATACCCACAGGGTTACGCTGAGGAAAAACCGGACCTGACAACTGTAAAAGGAGAAACAGGAACGGAATGAATAAAGTTTGCAAAGAAGGGAAGATACACGGACCTGATATAAATAAGGAAGGAAAATCGGGAAAGTGAAGTAAATTTTGGTTATCAGTAACCCGATTTCTTCTAGATATTGACTTTGACCGAGAAATCTATTTTTGGTTAAACAACCGTGAAAGGCAACAACCTCACCAAGGAACAAGTGTCCTCCATTTGGCTGAAGAAGTTTGGCGAAACCCTTGCAAGAGAGGCATTAACATGGTATTCGCAGCTACCAGCCCGCTCCATAGAAACTTTCGAAGAAATGGCTGATAAGTTAGTAACCGCCCATGCCGGAGCCAAGAAGGATGAAGCAAGAGTAAACGACATATTTTCTATTAAGCAGTCCTTGGGAGAGGCACTGAGGGACTTCCTCGCTCGGTTCAACATAGTAAGAATGACTCTGCCGAACGTATCCGAAGGGATGGCGGTCGCAGATTTTCAAAACGGGCTGAGTAGAGATGGTTTAACAGCAACTAGAAAACTGTTGAGCCGATTGATGAAGTATCCTCCAACAACTTGGGACAAAATCCACAATGCTTATTGTGCCGAGGTACGAGCTGACGGGGACGACCTCAACAGACCAACTCACTGGCTAACCTCGGTACAAGCCGGATCCAGGAAAGAATGAAGAGACAGTACCAGAAGTGATCATCCGATTCTGCAACCTAACAGGGAGCGACACAAACCATATGTCAGGGCGGCCGTCGCACCATCCCTTCGCTATGAAGAAGGCCCGTCCAGGCCAATGGCAGAGAATCATTGGAACAAATGAAAAGAGGTATGCCTCATTTATTATCTGCTCACAATTTTTGTGTGTCGCCTACTGAAATAGTCTATGCTCTTGAGAAACTCGGAACAAAATTGAAGTGGCAGCCGAAGATGAGATCATACCTGTACACCAGAAAGTCCGATGCCCTCTGTGAGTTCCACTAGGAACGCGGGCACAAAATAGAAGATTGCATCGCCCTCAAATAGGAAGCCGTAAACATGTTACGGCAAGGGCAGTTCAAAGAACCGTTAAGCGAAAAAGGGAGAACCAACTTCGCCAGAGGACGTGAATATCATAGACCGCCAAAGCCGCCTTCCCCAGCTTGTACTATCAACATGATCATCGGCGACGACGACGATACCTCTATCAACAACGTGAAGTTCACCATCACTCACAAGCTCAAGCGGTCTATCACCCCGCGAAAGGTACGACAGACTCAAAGAAAGTATCATCTTTGACGAGTCGGATGCCGACAGTTTGACTTTTCCTCATAATGATGCCCTCGTTATTACTTTATGCATCTTAGATACAAATTTCAAATGTATCATGGTGAACAATGGAAGCGGTGCATGCATTATCCATCCCCGAGTCCTTACCCAGATGAGACTCGAGAATAAGATAGTGTCGCGCTGTAACACGCTAACCAATTTTAATAATGCAGTTGAGTGAACATCCGGGGAAATTACACTCCCCATCCTGGCCGGTGGCGTGACTCTGGAGACAACATTCCATATCATGGACCAGGTCACTGCGTACAACGCCATAGTAGGGCGACCATGGATACATCCCATGAGTCATCCCCTCCAGCCTATACCAAATAATTAAATTCCCAACTCCATAGGGAATATTCAGAATACGTGGGGAACATCGCACATCTCGGGAATGCTACCACATTGCCTTGGACGGCACAGCCACCCGACAGAAAAAAGACAAAGAAAAAGAGGCATAGCAATCAACAAGGTCGAGGTCACAGCAACAAGAGACCGTGGACGTCATCATAGATCCCGACACGGTCGAGGCTGCAAGTTCAACAATAGAAGGCCTCGACCCCATCTAATTGGACCTCAACGACTATAGCAAGAAGGCCTATATCGGCTGCAAACTCCTGGAACCAGGTAAGTTCAGTCAATTCTTAATAGCTAATATAGATTTGTTTGCTTTCAGCCATGCAGATATGCCAGGCATATCAAAGGAAATCGCCACAAACAAATTAAACATCGACCTATTCCACCCCAGTAAGACAAGTCAGGAATAAATTCAACTCCGCCATCAATAATGCAGTCCATGAGGAGGTGGAAAAACTATTAGAGAATGGCTCCATCAGGGAGTCAAAGTACCACAAGTGGATCGCCAACGTAGTGATGGTCAAAAAGGAAAATGGGAAATGGTGGATGTGCGTGGATTTCATAGACTTGAACAAAGCATGTCCGAAGGATTCGTTCACATTATCCCATATCGACCAACTCATCGACGCAACAGCCAGGCACGGACTATTAAGTTTCTTGGATGCTTACTCAGGCTATAATCAAATTCTTATGGAGGAAGAAGATCAAGATGACACCACGTTCATCACCCACCAAGGAACGTATTGCTATAGGGTCATGCCGTTTGGACTGAAGAATGCGGGGGCTACTTATCAAAAATTGGCAACAAAGATGTTCAAAGACCAGCTCGGTAAGACCATTGAGGTATATATAGACTATATGTTGGTCAAGTCTGAAAGGGCAGAGGATCGCATCGATCATTTGAAAGAAACTTTTGACATACTCAAACGGTACGAAATGAAGTTGAACCTGGAGATATGCGCATTTGGCATAGCCTCGGGAAAGTTCTTGGGTTTTCTGGTGTCGCAACAAGGGATCGAGGTCAACCCAGACCAAATCAAAGCTATCGAGGGGATATAGGAACTCTTAACCACCAAAATTCAAGTCTAAAGGTTCACTGGTCGAATCGCCGCCCTATCAAGGTTTATCTCGTGGTCGTTGGATAGATGCCAAATTGTTTTTGGCATACTCAAGAAGGACAACGACCTCAAATGGACTCTCGAGTGCGTCCAGGCTCTACGAGAACTGAAGGCATACCTATCATCACCGCCTATGCTTTCAAAACCCAAACCGGGGGAACAACTCCTCGTCTATCTAGCCATCTCCGAGGAAGCGGTAAGCGCATGTTTGATCCCCGAAAACAAAGGTACACAATATCCTATCTATTACATTAGCAAAACACTCGTTGACACCAAGATGAGGTACCCGCACCTCAAAAAATTGGCTCTGGCCTTGGTCGTAGCTTCATGAAAGCTTAGACCCTATTTCCAATGCAACTCCATCTCGATCGTCATGACCTTTCCCCTAAGGAGAAGTTTCCAAAACCTGAACTATCGGGGAGGCTAGCCAATTGGTCTATCGAGCTAAGCGAGCACAATATCACATACCAGCTGCGAACGGCGATAAAGTCACAAGTGCTTACCGACTTCAGTGCAAATATAATGCCTGAAGTCGAAAGGGAAGCCGTCCAAGCTTCCCTCCAAACACAAGACCTCTGGGTCCTACACACCGATGGTGCATCCAACGCATCAGGGTCCATATTGGGACTCGTACTCGAGGTCCCGACATGCGAAGTAATTCGCCACTCTATAAGGTGCCCAGATATGACTAACAATGAGGCCGAGTATGAGGCTGTAATTACAGGTTTAAGGCTAGAACTCAAGTATGGGGCGAAACGGTTGAAACTCCATTGTGATTCCCAGCTCATAGACAATCAAATCACAGGAACATTCCAAATCAAGGAACAAAGGTTGCAAAAATACCAGACTGAAATCTGCAAGCTATTGCCTATGTTCAACGAATGCCAGCTCGATCAGATCCCACGAGCGTAGAATGCCAAAATAGATGGCTTCGCCAAATTGGTCTCAGCTACCAAAAGCATCACAACTGGAGATTAAAAGAGTAGTCCACCTCTTCAACTCATCACTAGACCAAATCGAGCTAAAAACCAGAAACTTAACTTGGCACTGGCGCAATCGTATTATCTCATTTTTGCATGACGACACACTCCCAAGCGACAAAAAAGAAGCAAAGAAACTAAGAATGCAGGTGGCCAGATACAGTCTCCTCCATAGCGACCTATATAAGAGGACCTAGGGCGGCCCTCTGGCAAAGTGTTTGGGCCCGAACCAAACCCAGTGCGTCCTCAAAAAAGTCCATGAAGCCATTGCGGAGCTCACTCTAGCAATCAAGCACTAGTCAGATGCCTCATACGGGTGGGATACTATTGGCCCGCCATAAAAAATGATGCCGCAAACTTTATGAGTAAATGAGAACAGTGTCAAAAGTACGCCCCAATGATTCACCAAGCAGGAAAACACCTCCACTTAGTCACCTCCCCTTGGTCGTTCATCAAATGGGAAATGAGTATCGTGGGTCCCCTCCCGGCATGGCGAGGTAATGTACGATCCCTTTTGGTTTTAACTGACTATTTCTCTAAATGGGTGGAAGCAGGAGCATTCGCTCAAATACGGGAACAAGAGGTAATCACCTTTATATGGAGAAACATCATCTGTCAATTCGGCCTACCCAAGGAAATCAGTTGGGACAACGGACCCCAGTTCACAGGAAAGAGAACCGCGGAGTTCTTCGAGAAATAGCATATCAAGAGGATACTCTCAACCCCATATCACTTAGCGGGTAACGGGCAAGAATAATCCTCCAATAAGTCCATACTAAATATCATGAAGAAAAAGCTCGAAGACGCCAAGGGACTATGGCCAGAAATACTACCAGAAGTATTATGGGGCTACCGAACAACTCCGAAGACGAGCACAAGAGAGACACCCTACTCTTTGGTATATGGGACCGAGGCAGTAATACAGGTAGAGGTTGGAGAACCCAGCCTAAGGTATTCCCACGAAAGCAGCACGAGTAACGATGAGAGCAGAAGGCAGAAACTCGACGAAATCGACGAATAAAGAGATATGGCATACATAAAAATGGTCTCCAAAAATCAACAAGCAGAATGCCATTACAACAAGAAAGCAAAGGTCCGACCACTGAAAGTCGGAGACTACGTACTGAAAGCCAAAGATCAAGCAAGCAAATACCCCCGGGAAAGCAAGCTGGGAATGAATTGGGATGGTCCATACAAAATCACAACCAAAGCAAACAATGGTTCATTCCAACTAGATACAATGGAAGGAAAGCAACTACCAAACAATTGGAATATCAACCACCTCAAATACTTCAACTTCTGAGAGAAAAAGCGTTCCCCAAGTTGTACTCTTGTTTCCTCACTGGGACTGGAATACCAGCCAACACCCAAAATCTATTATTTTCTCCTAGTATGTAACCAAAGCAACAATGTCAAAGCAATAAGAAAATTACTCTTATCAGAACACCTTTTTCGTATTAAGGTTATGTTTGACCCCACTCGAGCAAACACCTACTGGCCATCGACTTTGATTTAATGAAAGGTTATGTTCGACCCAGCTCGAACAAACACCTACCGGCCCTCGATCGTGATTCAATGAAAGGTCATGTTCGACCCCGCTCGAACAAACACCTACCGACCCTTAGCCGCGATTTAACAAAAGGTTATGCTCGACCCAGCTCGAACAAATACCTACCCGCTCTCGGTCGTGATGCAACAAAAGGTCATGTTCGACCCTGCTCGAACAAACACCTACCAACCCTCGGCCGCGATTAAATAAAAGGTTATGTTTGACCCAGCTCAAACAAATACCTATCGGACCTCGTCCGCAATTAAACAAAAGGTCATGTTTGACCCCGCTCGAACAAACACCTACCGGCTCTCGGCCGCGACTTAATGAAAGGTCATGTTTGACTAAGCTCGAGCAAACACCTACTGGCTCTCGGCCGCGATTCAATGAAAGGTTATGTTCGACCTTGCTCGAACGAACACCTATCGACTCTCAGCCACATCTCAACAAAGAAACACATGCGACCTATAGATATTCAGCTCCAAGGCCATAGTCGGATAAAAGACAAATAGCTATAAGGAAGGCAAAAGCGAAACAAGCAAACAATAGAAGCAAAAAACATACAAGTACAAAAAACAAACCACAGGAAGGGAAAAGGATGCAAGGAACAACTTTGATATTTCATACTTAAATTGTTTACAAAGGCTCGTGAAGACGCCGACAAAAATACACAAAATTCAAAAGAAAACTACTGGTCACCGCCATCATGACCTCCAATGCCCTCGCCAACTTGGTCCCCAATAGTGTTGCTACCCTGACCACCAATACCCTCGCCATCTCGATCGCCCTCGCCCTCGCCGTTGCCACCTTCGCCACCTTTGCCCTCAGGATAAGCGGTATCATACCGGGGGTTCTCCTCAAGCCGGTCTACACCCTTGTCCGCATCCTCCTCATCGGCCTCAGGCGTAGCAGGATCATACCCACAAGCGACTCGAGCTTCATGAGCCTTAATAGAACATCTTCGAGGGCAGCCTCAGCATGAATCCATTTCTAACTGGGCCTCAGCATGAATCCATTTGTCATATAACTAGGCCTCAGCATGAATCCATTTCTCATATAACTCTCGAGGAGCATTGGGAAAATCTGAAGTGCAGGAAGAGACGACTTTGCGAGTAATTGAGCCTTTTCAGCCTCCAGAGCAGCAACTCGATGGTGGAGATCAGAAGTCTCTTTCTCCAACTCCCCAATACTTTCATCGAGCCACTCTTATTTGAGCCTTGCCATTGTTAAATCATTATCTCGCTTAGAACGAAGAGTCTGGATCACCACCTCAAGGGACTCCGCCTTCCTCAAAGCCTCCGACCGCGCAGACTCTGACCTCCCTAGCTCCTCTTGCTTCTCACTGACCTCGCCACTAAAAGCCTCCACCCTTAACTGACATTCATCAAGTTGTCCTCGCAACAAGACTACCTGAGCTTGGAGATCACTGCACTAGGCTTCGACCCCCTGCTAAGCACAAGCTCTTCCTCTTTGCTCCTCAATGTCCCCTCCAGGACGCTTCACTTCCCTACTACCCGCATTAACTCCTCATCTCTTGCATTCAAGTCCTCCCTCAGTCGTCGCACATTGCCTCCTTCACAAAACAAGCATCTAAGCTACAAAAGAAAAAGGCGAGAAGTCAAAATTCAGGACCAAACATGAGAAAGAGACCAAAATACTTACGAGTATAGTTCCAAGCCTCGGGAAAGCCATCGAAGTTGGTCACAACGTCCTCAGTCCTAACATAGAAGAAGTTAAACCAGAATTGATGACTGGCCTTGTCGTCCATCTTCACCACCAAGCATTTTTCCCCTCGGTGGAAAAGTTTCAACATCGTCCCCCTATAAAATCTAGGAGCGAACAGATAGATTAAACACCGCAGTATCACTTCGACCCCGGCAAGCTCAGCACACTTGGTGAGCATCTTTATGGCTTTGAAAATGCATGGCGCGAGCTGAGCAGGGCAAACACCGTAGTGATAACAGAATTCCTCTGCCACCAAAAGGAGGGGGAGAGAATAACCAACTTGGAAGGGGTAGGCGTAGAGGGCGCAATACCCAGGACGGTGGACCTGCACCGTATCCCACCCGACCGGGATCAAATCGATATGATTGTGAAGGCCGAATTTAGCCTTAAGCTCCGCCAATTCCTTCACTGTCATCACTGTCCTAAAGTCTCCAGGTTCAGCATATGGTGATTTGGTGAAATCGGATCTGGAATCAGGGTTGCGTGGGATTATCTCTTCCACCGACGGGAAGGATCCATCCTCAACGGTGGCAGGAACACTCTCTTCACGGGAGGGGAACACCACTGCCAAGGGACTAATATGACTCCCCTCGCCAGCCTCAAAAGGTCCGTTAGACATGATTCAATGTAATAAAGGAGGATAATAAGCAAAAAGGAATGAGGAACGATGTAAGTCGCTGAAACAAGAAGTAAAAAGATTTCTACAGAGAAGATGAAGGAGAGACTATTGCTTAAAGAGAAGGAAGAGTTTGGAAAAGTTTCAAAACCAACAAACATTCCCCTATTTATAAGGTTTGAGAGGCACCGGAATTGAAACGGTGGGTCACGATTAGCCCAAAAATTGAAACGACAGAGCCAATCAAGGGTCACACCTAAACTGATGTAATGCATCGGGAAATACATCATTATGACGCATGGTGTCATGACGTCACTTCTTCTCTTGGACCAGATGGCTCCAACAGACTTCCCGGGTAATTCAAAAAATTTGAAATATGCGGACCTTAGAAGGCCACGTATCCATGTCTCCATGACCACGACCTCAACCAACTCTATAAAATCGAATTATGAACGACATTGTCCGCTCACCAACCTCGTCCGCGGTAACAACCTCGATAAGAGGAGGGACTAACTGTATGGGTCAAAATCCATGTTTAGTCAAAGTGGTATTAGTAAAACATTCATGGGATGCCATGCGTCGAAGTAATCTAATTATCAGCGAGGGCCGCGGTCGAAGAGTCAGCAAGACTGAACTCGAGGAGTTGTCATTGAGGCCAAGATCGAGCACCCTTAACAGAGCTGTAACGGCTAGTTTCGAGATAGGATACAAAAGAGAATATTTTAGTGAATATTCTCTACACTTGTACTGTTATGGTTTTTAGGAACATGTTCGCTATAAATAGAAAGAGACACAATGATAGGGGACATGTGATATTTATTTATAAAAATACACTTTGACTTGAGAAAGAGAATCGGATCCCATTGCAAGTATACAAATATCACCTTTTTACTAGGATTCTTGGCTACAACGTTTCTACTAGATCCGAGAATAACTCAGATATTCAAAGGATAGTCCATCACTCATCATTGTCAAAAAGAACATTAACTGATTCCATCCTTTCTTGGGTGACTCGTTTATTCTATTTACTTAAATGCCATTTATTGCTATTCATTGATATTGAATGCTACATTATTGCCTTCGATTTTTGGAATATTTATTGCATGTTGCCGCCTTATCCAAATACACCTACGTAGTATTTCTTGCACTTTCGAGAACTCCATCTTAGAAATATTATTGTTAGCTAAGATTAACCCTCATTTATATAAATTTAATTATTTAAACCCATTGATTAGGATTGTAATTCTGGAGGAACGGACACAAATCATAATAATCTTAGTAATACGCTGAGGGAATTTGAAAAAGAGTAGAGCTCGATAAATAAAATACCATTCTTGTCTATCAAACGCTTTCTCGAGGTCTATTTTTAAGAGGAGTTTCCCCCGGCGCCCTTTGAGTTTTTGGAAATGGTTCAAAATTTCATGGATGATGATCGTGTTATCACTAGTGCGTCTTCCTTTTAGGAAACTAGATTGGTAGGGGCTAATAAGCTTCCCCAGGAAAGGTTTAACCCTATTAACTATGATCTTTATGATGACTTTACAAATAGTATTGCATAAACCTATAGATCGAAAGTTATTGAGATTATTAGCATTTTAAAATTTCGGGATGAGGCAAATGTCAGTCAAATTGAGGGTTTCTGGGATGGAGAGAGTTTTGAAAATTTCATGGCAATACGGTATGACAGAGTCCTTGACAAGATGCCAATATTTTTAGTAGAAAAAAGGGTGGATGCCATCAGGGCCAGATGCTTTAAGTGGTTTAAAAGAAATGATTGCTCTTAAAATATCATAGTCTTGTAAAGGGCGATCTAGTTGCGTGAGATCAATATTGTCAAAACTAATAGAGTGAAGAATATTTTTCCACGGAGTTACTATATGATCGGTTGTGAGGGTATTTTGGAAGTGTTTTAAGGTATGTCTAAGAATTAGTTACAGGTCAGATATCCAGTCACCCTCACTATTTTTAAAAAAGTCAATATTATTGGTTCTTCGTCGGTTGACAACATAAGATGAAACAATTTTGTATTAGTGTCATCTTCGTTAATACAATTGATGCGAGAACGAATTTTCCAGTAATCTTTCGATTCTTAGCAGGTTATTATGATCGTTAATGAGGTCGCTTTCTAGAATTTGCATGAAAAGGCTAGTAGGGAAACATGGGAAGCCTGGATTCCTTTAAGCCTGGCAAGAATTTGGTGCTTCTTTTTGTTAGTGTTACCAAAAGTCGCTTTTGCCCATTCGCTCGCCTTATGCTGGAAAGCTTCAGTAGCCTCCATTAAAGGTTTTCTATGCCATCTAGTCCTTACTATATTTTCAAAGCTGTGATGGTGGCACCAAAAAAATTCAAGACTAAAGGGTTTGTTTCTAGACCGAAGGGTTCTCTTAGTAATATTTAGAAGGAGAGGGGTGTCTTCGGAGTGAGTTCTAGGTAGATGAGTTATGGTTGAATCAGGATATTGTTCTACCCATTGGTTATTAGCTAAACATCTATCAAGTCTTTCTAAAATTAAACCATTAGATCTAACTCTACAATTTATCCAGGTGTATTTAGCCCCTTTAAAACCTAGATCCATTAGTCGCAAGTGATTCATGCATGACCAAAATTTGGATACACGGTTAGTGTTGATAGGTCTACCACCCCACTTATCATCTTGGTATGGGACCTCGTTAAAATCTCCTCCTACTAACCACGGGCCAGAGTAGTTGGTAGCTATGGATCGTAGGTTATCCCACAGGTTACTACGTAAATTAATAGAAGTGCTAGCATAAATAATACTAAGAAACCAAGGAGAGTGATTTGGTTGTACCTGCAGCATGGCATGGATTTCCTGGTGTGCTTTGCTAACTAGGATAATGGTCACAAGGTTTTCGAACCAAAGAATGACGATGCCTCTAGCAAGTCCTATAGTGGGGACTTCAAGCATGTCAGTGAAGTGAAAATCATCACGAATCTCCATGTGATTTGTTATTTTTGTTTCCAGAAGGGCCACCATGCAAGGGTTGTGAGTGTTGAGAAGCTCCCTAAAGTGTCTCTTAAATTCATCATTATTGGCTCCACGAATATTCCAAACAACTAGACTGATTGGTCTATTCATTTGAGTTGGGTGGGGGATGTATGGTTTCTCCTCCTGAAGTAATTGAGTGTGCCTCCTCAATGATGGGCTTAACACCATTGTTCCCTATTGCTTCCAGGAAAGGAGGTCGGATTGCTATGGAGCACTTGTAAAGGACTACTAGGCATTTGAATATGTATTTACTGTCCTCCATCTCCTGAAAGAGCATGAGAAATGCTTCTCTGATGCTTGAAATTTCTATGAACGATCCCCTGTGGTGAGGGATTATTATTTCCTCTACTAACTCATCTTCCATCTCTTGTTCCTCTTGTTTTGATTCGTTGGGAGGGGGTGTTTGTTGGTGATGTATGTCTAGTGGGATTGGGTGGTGTTGAGAGATGGGTTGCCATGGAAAGAAAATGGGGTTGTTTGTTACTTGCTCCTCTGGCGTGAAGTATGGAAGTTGGTAGATTAGGTTCATGTTGTTGAGCGGGTGAAGTGGTGTGAGAGGTTCTAATGGGCTTGCACGTTATGGAATAATGCTGGAGCCATAGCGGGGACTATTGGGTCTAGTATGTTGGCCATCCACATATTGGCCATCCACATGTGGTTGATATAGTTTTCCATGCCAAGAGCCATTCCCTTGGAGATGAGTTGGGCTAGGAAGTTCAGATTCTAAAGCACTGTCCATATTTCCTGGCCATTGATGTTCATTGGAAAGAAAGCCTGAAGGCCCTACTCTATCCATGATATTGGGTCTTGGTTGGGATGAAGTGGTGAAGACACATAGGTGGGCGGGTGAAATGGAATTTGTTGCGGGAAGGGAGGAGGATTTATAATGGATTGATGTTGGAATTTTTTCAGAAGGTTGAAGTTTGTTGATGAAGTTGGGAATATTAGTGCAAGTTGATACATAGGGTGTAGTAGTAGTGTTTGAGTGTGTGTGTTTAGTTGTAATGATTGCAAATCTTTTGATGGAGATTGTGTTTGCATGGTATTTTCGGTGCCTTGGGGAGGAGGGTCATTGATGATTGGTTCCTCAATATTCATTGGCACATGGCCATCCGGTTCGGCCAAGTGTTTAGCTATTGTATGGTTTGTTTGAAGATTGTAGAGAAATTAGATTTGTATTAGTGGGTAGATTAGTTGTCAATGGGTTATGTTGTAGACTAGGGTTTTGAGTGTTGAATGGCTTTGATATGCCACGTGTCGTATATAGATTAGTTGGGGGGTGTTATTTGGTGATAGAGGCTGCCTAGGGGGTATCAAAGAGTTTGATTTGAGAGAATGTTTGTTACTAGATTCATTCGTTAGTATCTTAGAATTAGGGGGATTAATGTCTTCCTCCATTAAAGAGGAAAATTTATTAGAGGTAGGAATATAATTAATGTCCTTTTTTGTGGGGATTGGCCCTAAATTAGTGGTCGTTTGGATGGTATGTGCAGAGTCTTTTGTCGTTTCAAGATCTTGGGAAAGATGAAATAGTAGTGTCATTAATTAATGAAGGATATGTAGACGAAGAGACAATGTTGTATTCCGATTTTTTTGCTTTATAAATAAGTTTTTGAGTATTAAGATACTTACTTGACGCCGCATCAATTTTTTTTACGTCTATACCTGATTTTGGATTTGAAGGTGCACCCATGTATTGATCTTCTTGTGGTGACTGTTATTTTTCCATCTTCTTCGATTTGTTATTGTATCTCCTTCTTGGAAAAGTGACAGTGTGCCATGTTTCCTCTGTAAGTTGTCTTTCTTCCTTTGTGTTGAGGTCCTTCATGGCTACTGGTTTCTTGTGAACATGGGGACATGAGGGGTTAGTGTGTCCTAGACGACCACCACTTTTGCATAAGAAATTTTCACTTTCATATGCTAATTGCTGGAGGTGAGTTCCGATTAAGATACTTGGTTGGACTGGATTTTTCAACGGAGGTTCTACAAAAAGTCTAGCATAACGACCCCTTAATGTAGCACTGGCGCATGCATCAATTTTCAGTAATTTACCAATAAAATTTCCAATTTACTGGAGTATTAAACCATCATAGAACTCCGTAGGTAATTGTGGTAGGCGTACCCAAACGGCGGTATGTGTATGTCAGGGGCGTATCTAGGGGTTCCATGGGGCACGTGAACCTATGCTCCCCACCCTAAATCATGTATAGTGATGTTATATTTTTTTCAAACATATTTAAATATATGTGTGTGCACCCGTGCTCAAAGTATTATATGATGTGATGGCTATTGAGTGTACCTCTCTAGGTGAGGTTGTGAGTTCAAATCTTATGTTAGTCTTGTAGTTTTTTCCTCTTTTTTTTTAGAAGTAGACGCCCACGGGAGATGGGCGTGTCTGGTGTTATTTTTTGCATATTAATTAAATACTTTTTCTATTTATTTTTTTTTGTTTGGTTTATTCTTTCAAAATTTTCACAAATTGAAATTTCTATTCTTCTTTTGTCGCTGTAAAATCTTATACGCTTAAACAAAATGTGTATATTAAAACTAGTAGCAGTGTATGATGTAGCATATAGTCCATGAGTTCAACTGATCTCAATATTTTCAATATGAAAAATAGATATAGATGTAAGAAAATTACTATTTAAAAAAATAATAATTTTGAACTTATAATTTCAAAAGTGCAATGGGTACGAAATCGTAAAAACTAAATATTGAGCCCATAAATTTATATTCTAGATTCACCTCTTCTTAATAGTGCACCCGTCCTGCCAAAATCCTGTATCTGCCTCTGGTAGGGGTGTCAATGGATATTTAAAAATCGACTAAACCAACCGAACCGATTTTTAGGTTTTTTTTAATAAAACTGTAGGTTTTTATATAAATCTATAACCGTACCGATAATTAGGATAGGTTTTTATTTTATAAAAATAAATTAAAAAATACTAAACCGTACCGAATAAATTTGCATGTGAAAAATATATTTATATATTAAGTTTAAAAATAATAAAGCATTAAATTGTTTCCTGGGTCTTGGAATTATGAAAACAGTTACAAGCCAACAAGTAATTAAACTCAAAATCCTAATTCCCAAATCTATTATGCTACTCCTATTGAAACTAAATATTTTTCAGCATATTCACTAGCAAGACATAAGGTATTGTAGCGATTATGAGTAGCAAACTACAATGTGTTAAATATGTTTCCTTTCGTATAATTTAGATTTATTTTTTTGAATATTTAATCTTCTATAGATTTTATTCTTGAGTCTCAGTCCCAGCTTGGTTAATATCTTTCCACTCTTGTGATTTTTATATTTTTTATATTAATTTGCTTAGTTTCTTTTACGTTGTTATAGAATAGTTGATGGATCCATACTCTTTCATATTTTCTTAATTCATCACCCTTTAAGATGTAAAAATGTGTAGAGAGTTTTGCTAAGTCCTATAAAAATACATATGTTATTGCATTCTACTTCTACTAGTGACTTTTACATGATATTTAAAAAAAATATCAAAAATTAACTGAACCGTACCGATACCGAAGGGAAACCGATATGATTGAGACGGTTTCAGAAAGTCTAATTTTGGTTATATATAATAGAATAACCGAAAAATTTGTACGGTACAAATTTTACAAAATAACAGACCGAACCAAACCATTGATACCTCTAGCCTCTAGTGTATGTTTTTCTTTTCCGGCTACAAAAATTTGGTTCTCATTGCTTGACGGATAGGAAGTACCCATTAATGAACCAAGGTCCTTTTGTAGAGCTTGTATTTTATTTTCTTCTTTTGTGAACTTAATAATAAAATAATCGTGGCCCAGGTCAATCAGAGGGAACGCCTCTGTTGGTTTCCACAGTTTGCCAATTAGTTTGATTATTAGGAAGTGTCTCCGTGGAGAGTACATACGATTCCGATCTTCATCTGTTTGATGCCTTTGGTGCTCAGTTCTTATGTGTCTTCGTCTTCAATTCTCTCTTCCTCCATAGGTTGTATTGGCTGTGTGGTTGAAAGTTCGAACGAGTTGGGCTGATGTCCAGTTGGAATGTCCTGTAGTCTGTCATCATCTCATAGGCTACAAGTTTATCAATTCGATCTAAATTTTCACTATCATTGTTTTAATATTAATTATTGCATCTTGTTTGTTGGTTAAATGTTCTTCTTAATACCTCAATCTATTGCTTTTTCCAATACAGCTTGATTTAAAATGACCGAATATATTTCATAAATTAATACGGAGAAATGTGGAAAACCTTTAAATGTTGGATTGATCAATGAACAACTATAAACGAAAACAACTCAAATATAGCGTGGCAAACAACTACTAGCACATATTATTCAATTGTTCTTTTCCTTCCTATAATTGTTGTGTGAGAGCCAATTTGTACGCATTTTGATTAATTTTACGGAGCACCGTCTTATCTTCTACCATCAGTTACTCTATCCACAAGCTTGAGCATAGGGGAAAAATTATCTAGTATTTTTGCTTCTTATGAGTTTTGAACCTTAGACCTCATGATTCTCATAGCCTGTTTGGCCAAGCTTCTCAAAACCTAGAAGCACTTTTTGCTTTTATTTTTTTTTCAAAGTTGAATTGTGTGGACAAGCTTTTGAAAAAAAAATACTTTTAAGGAGAAACAGAAGCAGTTTTGGAGAAGCAGAAAAAAATTGATTCACTCCAAAAGCTATTTTGAGAAAAATGCACTTAGAGTCTTTTTAAAAGCTTGGCCAAACATTAATTGTTTTTCAGAAGTGTTTTTCAAATTAATTAACCAAATACAAACAGATTTTCACCAAAAGTACATTTGAAAAAAAACACTTTTGAGAAAAAACACTTATCAAAATAACGCGATTTCAGAAACTTGACCAAACAAGCTATCAATCAACTTCATTAACCACTAGGTCACAACCTTATACTATATTATTAGATTTGTTATAAGAAAATTAAATTATGGTGAATGTCTACTCTTCTCCATTATCTCCATAACTTCCAATACTCTAATAATTATGGAGTTATGATTGTAACTCCATAACCTCCTCCATGATCTTCCTCTCAAATGCTTAATGACATATTCAATGACATATTTTACAATAGTGATTATTCACTTTTCATGCCTATATAAAGGCGTTGTAATAGATAGGAAAATACATACAATTGAAGAAGGAATAAGAATCTCTTATTTCTCTCTATCTCTATTTCTTGGTCATGTTTTACTAAATTGCTTTTATTTCATAATAACATTTCTTTTTCAATTTTTTTCTAAATTACTTTAATTTCATAACACGTTATCAGCACGATGTTCTAACCAACTTAGACTATCTACTTTAATCGGGTTTTATCTTCTTCCTACCAGAGTTAGTCAATTTTTCTGTTCGGTCCATATGTTGAAGCAAAGTTGGTCTAGCAATTAGTTTATGGAATCAGCCACTATGCAAAGTTAGCCTAACTAGAGAAGATATCCAATTCTTAATATTTAAACTGGTACAAGTAAATGAGATGATGTGAAATTCATAAAACTACAGGTATACTTCACATCTTATTCTTTATATTTGAGTTTATTCTTTGTGTGATATTCAATATTGGACTTGTAAGAATTCTCCATGTGATCATGCGTTACATTATATTTATGTTGCCTTCCGTGAAAAAAAAAAAAAAATACTTTGATGGCAATTCACTTTCCTAGCAAGTAAACCATCAATCTTGATCTAAGTGCCCAGAATTCATCTGTTGCGTAATATAGGAGTAGCAATATTTTAGTAATGTTCAAAGTTATATGGCTATAAAAGCCTTTATTGTTATTTTATTTAAGATGGTAGAAGGGACATGTTATAGTAAGACTTACTATAGATACTCATTTTATTTCATCATAAACTTAAAATTACGATATGTATATCATTTAACTATTTTCCGACAAAACTTAAATTTCATACCTATTCATTATGATTAGCCTATTTGTTAAGTTCTTCATAGCTGAAAATATATTCTTTATCTTGATTATTTATAAAAAGAATATGAAATAGAGATTTAAAAAGAAAAAACTTAGAGAGGCTAAAGAAGTTAACCAACAAAGATCTTTCAAGTGAATACTTAGAGAATGCTATTCATTCCAGCTGACACAAACTTGCTACTTTTCTCATAAGCATAGTTAAATAAGAATAAGTGTAAAATTGTACGATTGAAAGACATCAAGGAAGACAGGTGCATATTACTGTTACTACTTATATGAACCTAAATTGTTTTTCCAAAAGCAAGAGAAGATGCATGTTTACACAAGGACCAACCCAGAGCAACACGCAAGAGACAGATCTTTCTGAATGGTTCAAGAACCAACATACACATCACGTGTGCAATAATACCACATATGATAATTATAATAATTATATTTGATGCTTCCAACTTTCTCTTAATTTAAGTAGCAATAAACTCTGAAAGAGGCTTCAGGATATTGGGTTAATGTCCTGGTGTATCATGATGATAAGATGTTGAGTTCAAGTCTTAACACAATAAAGCCTAACATGCCTATATGAGGATAAGATATTGGGTTCAAGTCCCACTGCACCAAACTGGTGATACAATGATGACTGAGGGGAACAATATGTTTTTGATAAAAATTATGAAATCTGTCCCACTTGATTTGCTCTATTCTTAAAGTGAATGTGGTGGTGGCACATAATTAATCTAAATAAAGACAAGTGGTTGAATAATGAACATGAGTGTTCCAAAGATCAAAATAATAATAATCATCACTATGAGGAGAGCAATAAGGATTCTCAAAATTGTCCTTCAAAATGTGAAGGCAATGTTTACCATCAAATTGGTATGAAAAATAATAAAGCACGCCGCTGATTATGATTCATTCCTTGAAGAGAATGTGACTTGTGGTAAGCATTGAGAATGCAGACCCATTCCTAAAGGTGAATGTAGTAATATGTGATAAAAGTAATAAATAAAGACATGCAATGCATGATTAGATGAATAACACACAACTCACCTCTAAGGGAAGTTTGATTGAAATAAAGAGAATAAATATTATTATATGGTTACATGAATATGTCATTGGTCGCGTACATGTGATACACCAAAAAATATTTTGTTGTGCCTTATAAAAGGTTATTAAAGGCAAAAATTAAAGCAAGAAAAGATTTTGCTTATGAAGATTTTGATCATGACAATTTATTATGATATAATTTTCTCCGTGAAGGAGACATTTACTATATGAATGGTGTGACAAAAGATCTTGTAGTATAAAAGTTGTTAAGAGCTCCGAAAAAATTAATTTGTTACTACCCGGATGAATAAAATTATTCACGATATTGATATTGTAAAGTCTCAAAAGAAACTTTTTGAGTTTCAAATGTATAAGTCAAAGTGGTTGGCATATTGAGACTATAAATGAAATAAATATTGAATATCTTCATATTTCTATAATCATAACGGGTAAATATGAAAGATTACCCGATTTTTTTTTATTTGTACTATACAAATATAAGCATGATGATAGAATCATATGTCACAAGTAAACTAGAGGTTTACTGAAACAAATATTAGTTGGCATGACCGGTTGACCATCTCGATTCAATTATGATGCGAAAAATTAATTGAGAATTACATTGGCATATATTGAAGAAATATAAGATTCTTCAAGAATTCTCTTGTGCTGCTTATTCTCATGATATACCAGTTAATGTTGGGATTGAATCCCTTGATTTCTGGAACGAATAAAAGGTGATAAATATATGGGCCCAATCACCTGTCATGTGGACCGTTTACTATTATATGATTTTAATAGTTGCATTTATTCTATGGTCACATGTGCATTTATTATCAACTTGCAGTTTGGCTTTTGCAAGATATATTGCTCAAATTATTAGAGCACAGTTCCAGAATATAAATTATGATAATTTATCTTGATAATACTGGTTTAAATCCAAGTTGGTTTAGCAGAAATTGTATACCTCCAATTATAGCTAAACCATTGGTTATGAGAACACAACTATCAAAATAAAATTTGGTATGTGATGTATTATTTAATATACAACAGCACTTGTACGCATCTAGACAAGTTATGATAAGTTCTCCCTATCACAATCGGTTCAGGGTCAGGAACCAAATAATTTCTATCTAGAAATATAAATGTGCTATATGATTTAATTATTCCACCACAATGCACTAAGATGAATCCCCAAATAAGGCTAGAGATATGTGTTGGTGATCCCAACAATAGGGAAGAAAATGGGCAGCTGAAAAAGTAATGCATGTAATTAATTATTATGAGTACATCTAGATCCTCGTACGAGAAAATGTGAATTTGAAGTTCAAGTGATAATTCATTTGCAAAATATTGCCAGGCGTATTTGCTGACCCAAAGCTAAATGTCATATTCAGCTGCTAATACTCCAAATAAAATAAAGTTCATAATGAATAAAGTCTATGTCACGACCCAATTTTCCCTCCGTTGGGTATCGTGATGGCACCTAGTCTTAGGGACTAGGTAAGCCTAACATTTACTGAGTAACAACAATAACAAAGAAAATCTAACAGTCTCGATATAGAAATATTTACAAAATTTATAATTTTCCAAAACTGATAGTACAAGTTATAAGTTCTACAGAGTTTACTACAACTTCTAAATATAACTGTTCGGAAGTAAGTAAAGACAGTGAAGATACAAAATAAGAAGGTGATTCCGAAACTTACGAACGCAGTGGTAGGTTTACCTTGAGTCTCTCCAGTAAGGACCCGCACAGCTACTAACGATCAATACCTGGATCTGCACAAAATGTGCAGACGTGTATGATGAGTACACCACAATAGTGCCCAGTAAGTATCAAGACTAACCTCGGTGAAGTAGTGACGAGGACTAGTCAAGACACTCACTGATCTAATAAACTGAACAAGCATAAGTATAGGGATGACAGAACATGACATCTATCTAAGGACCCCGCGATATGGCTAACGACATAACAACTGCAATAAGGAAGGAAAAACAGCAAGTAACAGCGGAACACCAGAATAAGACATAGAAGAATAAACGGAAACACAACCCAAATTCGAAAATCACAATACAGTAAAGGCAAGTAGTAACTCAGCAACTGCAATAGTTTTCACATCAGGTCTCAGCCAACAAATCCCCAATAAATTAGTCAAATCCTTCAAGTGTAAACTTTCACCCGTAAGTTTTTAAATTGAGGTCTTTAGAATATAATCCTTTCCAATAAGAAATTATTTTTGAAATATACTTCCTTCAAATAAATATCTTTCAAACATAGTTTTTTCAAGATAAAAATCTTTCAAACATAAACTTTTCAAATAATTAGCCTTCAAACATAGTTCTTTCAAGATAAATACTTTTCAAGTATAACCCTTTCAAATAAATATCCTTCTAACATAGTTCCTTCAAGATAAATACTTTTCAAATATAAACTTTTCAAGTAATATCCTTCGAGTATAAGTCACCCTATGACACCTAAGCATGGAAGATTAGCAGCTCCGAACACAGATATAACCACAGGGGAATCTATCGGGATACCATCCCGTAGGCCCGAATTAATTATGTAGTACGGGGGTGAGGGAGGGGATCTTCCGGAATACGTCCGTTGTCCCAAAATAAATATGCAGTGCTGGGGGATCTCCCGGAATACGTTTGTAGTCCCAAAATAAATATGCAAGACAGAGGGATCTCGCGGAATACGTCTGTAGTCCCAATTTAAATATGCAGGGGGATCTTCCGGAATACATCCATAGTCCCAAAGTAAATATGCAAGACAGGGGGATCTTCCGGAATACGTACGTAGTCCCAATTTAAATATGCAGTGCAAACAACAGAGATAACAACTATAACACGATAGAAACCTCGTACATCACCACAACAAGTACAAAAGCAACAATGACAGAGATGCAAAGCACGACGAGCAAATCAACTCAAGAACTTAAATCACAAGAACGGTAGAACTCATTCACAAGGAATAACCACAGTAAAGAATGCTAGGCACAAGGAGAACAGGTTAACAAGAAAAAACAAAACAAAATGTAGCAACGATTCTACAATATTCAAGTCAACAATAAGAAGCCAACACGAGTCAAATAGTTCCAAATAATGGCAAGTCAACTAAGATATATGTTATCTAAACTTCTTTTGAGGTTGAGCAATTACGAGAAATATTCAACAATTCAAGTAAGGATAAGCAGCAGAAGATAATCATAACTCCAATTAAGGCTAAATAATTATAGGATGATAAAATAATAGTTTCAATTAAAGATAAGCAATTATGAAAAATATAGCATGACGATAGAAGAGGTAAAATCTTTGGTTAAGTCGAATAAGGGTCAAATAGACAGTAAGAGTGAATCCTAAAGCAATTATCTCTAATCAAAGCATGTAGAGGTGAAACTAGCATATAGGAATTCAAGCGTATTAAGAACAACATCATACACGGTGAATATAAGGACATAAGAACCCTAAAAGGCCAACTTTCTACAAATAAGTTCGAGCACACATTCGTCACCTCGCGTACACAGACTACATTCAACATAGATAACTTAAATCCTAAGGGGTAGTTCCCCCACACAAGGTTAGGCAAGATACTTACCTCGAATCGCTCGACTCATTCCGAAACCACGCTCTTTCCACGAGTATCCAACTCCAAATGGCCCAAATATAATCAAATCAATTGCATAACGTAAATAATACTACAAGTAACTACTTTAGCTAATGAATTCGAAGCTAAGGCAAGAAAATAGGAAAAACGCCCAAAAAGTCTCCCCGGGCCTAGGACTCGGAATCGGGTAAAAGTTACCAATTTAGAACACCCATTCACTCACGAAACCACTCGTACAAAAATCATCTAAATTTGATGCCTAGAACTCGATCAAAACTCAGAATTTCGATTGGGGAATGTTTTCCCCCATTTCTTACATTTCCCACCCAATTACCTTGATTAAATGAGGAAAACTACAATAGATTAATACAATAAAACCAAATTCGAGTAAGAAATCGTTACCCACAAGATTCCTCTGAAAATCCCTCAAAGAATCGCCTTCTCCCGAGCTCAAAATAAAAAATGGAGTGAAAATGAACTAACCCTCGATTCCAACCCCTTTTCTGCCCATCGATCCTCGCACCTGCGACCATTTCTTGCACCTGTGCCTACCGCACCTGCGGTCTAACCAGTCGCACATGCGGAAGTCACTAACTCCCACAGTCTTCGCACCTGCGAGCCTTTTGCGCATCTGCGGTCATCGCAGATGCAGAACCTCTTTGCACCTGCGACCCCAAGCCAACTCTCAATTCTCGCATCTGTGCTTCCATCTCCGCACGTGCGAGTCCACAGGTGCGGTCAAACTTGAGCACCTGTGCTCCATCACCATCCCCACCAGTTCCGCATCTGCGCACTCCCTCCGCACCTGCGGCATCCCTTCCGCAAGTGCGAAACACCAAAACCAGCAAAGGCACCAAATTTTCCTAAGTTTAAATTTCATTTCGTTAAGCATCTGAAATACACCCGAGGCCCCCGGGACCTCAACCAAACATACCAACCAATCCTAAAACACCATACGAACTTAGTCGAGCCTTCAAACCACATCAAACAACATCAAAATCATGAATTAAGCACGGATTCAAGCCTAAGAATTTAGAATTTTTCAAATTCTACAAACGACGACGAACCACATCAAATCTAGTCTGAATGACTTCAGATTTTACATACAGGTCAAAAATGACACTACGAAATTACATGCACTTTCGGAATTCCATTCTGGACTTGATATCAAATTTTCCACTACCGACCGAAATCGCCAAAAATCTAACTTTCGCTAATTCAAGCCTAAATCTACTACGGACCTCCAAAACACATCCTGGACGCGCTCCTAAGCAAAAAATTACCATATGAAGCTGCTGACATCATCCACAACTCATTTCGGAACCGTTTACACAAAAAGTCAAATTCCGGTCAAATTCTCACCGTTTAAGCTTCCCAAACTAGAATCTTTCTTCCAATTCGACTCCGAATCATCCGGCAACTGAATCCAACCATGCGCGCAGGTCGATGTACATAATGTGAAGTTGCTCAAGGCCTTATGCCGCCGAACAGAGCTTAAATTATCAAAATGACCGGTCGGGTCGTTACAGTCTATGGCATGCATGAAGCATAATAAACTAATCGATTCAAAAGATAAATCTCCATGAAGAAGGAGAGAAGAAAATGTTCAAGATGGTCATAATAATAAGGAGGCAAGTGCTCTAGAATATCACCACGACATAACACTTTATTAGACCTCATGGGAGAGGCTTAGGTACCTGAAAATAATAAGATAAAGAGATCTCAATAAGTTATGTCTTTATTGGGTAATAGTAGAACCGATATAAAATGATCATCGACGATATTGTTAATATAATGTAGCGCTCAATATTATTAATATTGACGAATTTTTTGAGCTCAAATCTATCATGAAATTTGGACAGATAAATAATTGGCCAAATGAAAAATACGCAATGAAAATTGACTTCACTTGAAAAATATGAAGTTGGACGGATAACCCCAACACCTGAAAGTATAAAGCCAGTGGAGGTATAAATGTGTTCTTGTTCGAAAAAAAATCAAGTCGATAGATATAAACACGACTTGTGTCACAAGAAGATTTTAAATATCCTGGCATTAATTATATAGAGACATGTTCACCTGTGGTGGATATAGTCATTTCAGGAGAAATACATGAAAAACTTGATATGCGTATAATGAAAATCATTGAAGGTTTTAAATTGTTCTGAATCATATTAAGGTTTTCAAGAAATTTATTAAATAAAGTTTCAAAAATCTTTTTACGGATTGAAACAATCAGGGCTCATGTCGTATAATCGCCTGAGTGAGTACGTGTTGAAAGAAGGGTGCAAGAATAATTCAATTTATCCTTGTGTCTTTATAAAAAGATCTAGATCTTGTTATAATCACCGTGTGTCACACCCCTTTTTCTACCCGCAAAATAATATTATGTGGATTATAGGGTTTTTCTAATTAAAGTGACAAAATTGAGTAGGAATTATTTTATTTACAGAGTCGCCACTTGGAATTGATTTTGTTGGTGTTCCAAGTCACCTTTTATTTGAATCCCTAATCAAAGGAAGATTTGACTCTATTATTATTGGTCTGCAAAAACAAAGTCCGGGTAAGAAATTCTGTTAACCGGGGAGAAGGTGTAAGGTATTTCCCGAATCCCGTGGTTCTAGCACGGTCGCTTTTATTGACTAAAATTTAGCTTGAATTATTTTTGGATAAAGTGTGTATTATTTACCTTAAGTTACTATTGTCTAGTGCTGCTTAATAATTAATAATTTTGGCCTAGGAGCGTGCAAGCACACAAAGTCCTTATTTGATTATATGTATTAAAACAAAGAACGTGTCGGTACACATGGTTTAAATACAATTAATATTGAAAAGTCAAGGAGCGGGAATGCACACATGACTACTTTATTAAAAACAAAATCGACCAAGGACCGTGTATGAACACATGGTCTACATCTCAAACGTGCCTAAAATTGCCTATCGCTTAAATTAATTAAAAAGCGCTTCTTTTTTATTTATTACTTGTTCGACTGGAAAAAAAATATTATTATTAAAAATAATTTTTACTAATGCAAGACATTAAACCCGGATAAGCTTATGTTAAACTTTCATGGTATTGGACTACTTATTTTATTTAACAAAAGATAATTTATTGATGTTAAAGAAAATGCCCATCTTGCTTTCTATTGTCATTGGGCCTACAGATTTTAGCTTATTTGGCCCATATTGCTTAAGAGTCTCGATGACCAAGACAACACAAAATAACAAGTATTCTTCTAAGCCCAAATTGCTTCTTACATTGATGTCCAAACTAAAAATTATTTTTTTCATAAAAGAAACTTACATGCTAATTATTATCTTTTATCTTCTTAACCAACTATTTTTTAAGGACTAACATAATATTTCTACTCATCTACACCAATCATGGCACTAATCAAACTACACTCATTAACAACATAAAAACTACGACTAAATATAAAAACTACAAAAAACGATAATACTTCAATGCTAAAGAGAAGAACTATATTAAGTATAACATTATGTTGACTATAATTCAAAGCATCAAAACATTTGGTGCTAGAAGTCTTTCTTAGATAATTATACATGAACCATGAAAGTAACTCACGGAAAAGAGCCCAAACTAAACAAATATGGTTAAAAGTGGGGTCTTTACCTTTTCCTTAAACTAAGTAATCTTAACAGAATAAAATTTCAATCAGATATATAAAGAAGAAAACGATAATTTAACTAATTTTTAACAGATTTACATGATGATAACACTAATATAACATTCATCTTGAAACAAAATCAGATCTAATATGTTCCATCAACCAAACCGGGATCAAATCCTTCTTATTATCATCAAGAATCTGCAATATAAGAATTTGAAAGTTACCTGATTTGTAGAATAATAAAATACAACAGTGTAGCAACAAAAAACTCAACAGCAAATATAGTAGAAACAGCAGTAACTCAAGTGTTAAGACAACCCAGAAAACTCAACAAAGATGCTTGAAACTGGTAGCTATCAACTTCACAAATTGCCTAAGGGATCTTTCTATTTTTTTCGAGGTTTTTGCACTCAAATAATCCTCACAAAACTCTGAAATTTCAGCATGTTATATGTATTAAGCTGCTGATTTTTCTCAAAGATATATGTCTTTAAGCAACTCTCCAAGATGTGTCTCAGTATAAGATAGAGTTTGTAATAAAGTGTCCCTCCCTTTTCAGTGAGTAAAGAGCCCTTTAAATAGGCAAATAAATCAGATTTTTTGGACAGATTTTGGTTCACCAAAAGTCTGTCCAAAAGACTGACTTTGTGTGCTAAACACTGTTCAAAAGCTGTCAAAAAGTATTGTACTTGTCACCACACAATGACTTTTGAGTTTTGCACTCCAAAGTCTTTGCACAGTAAAAACAACCAAACTTGTACTATTCCTTCTTTAATTTCAGCTTTTATCAACACAAAAATTCAAATACCCAAATCCAATAAAAACAAATTCACTAAACACTTGAAACTTCTATCATAAACTATCATGACTAAGCAAATAGCTATTTCAAAACTAATGAATAACTAATTATCAGTGATTAATAACTATAAATGACTAAACTAACATAGATTAAATACAACTAATAATAAAAATATAAATAATAATAATAAAAATAAATAAATAAAAAAAATCAGAAATTATGCTAGACATAAACTAAATACAATACAATTAGGAAAAATAGACAAAGGAAATGAGAATAGGGGTATACCAAACGAGGGTGTTCGGGGTGGTCACCGGAATTTGGCCGGATTTTTAGTTGTCGGATTTTCGGGATGGAATTGACATCAATAGGTAGGTCTTGATGAGCTATATCCGTTGATGTAGGTATCGTGGGGTGGTAGTGCCCGGAACTTCAAGATTTTGGGCAAAAAAGTGACAGCTAAAGTTTTCTAGATCTAAAATTCAAGGCGTTTGAGAGGTTTTTGAAGGATTTGGTTTAGAGATATGGAAAGAGGAGGTTGTAGAGATTACATGGTGTGAATTTAGGGGTGTTTGGAGGTTGGCCGCTGCCGGTGGGTGATTTCCGGCGGCGGAGAGAAGAGAGAGAAAGAAGAGAGAAAGAGTTATGGGTGAAATGAGAGAATTTTTCAGATTTTTTAGGCTTTAAATACCTCTTGAGAGAGATAAAATATGGACCATTAGATCAAGGGGTGATCAATGGGTGAGATTTGATCTTGGGTCACTTAATGAAACCAAAACTACGTCGTTTCGGACCCTTTCAAGGGCAGCCCCTTATCTTGCACTTTTGGTCACTTTTTCTTTCAAATTTTGCCCAATTTCTTTCTTAATCCTACTTATTAAACTAAGTTTACACAAACAAATAAATTGATTAAGTAACTTATTCAAATGATCAATTAACTATATTGATTCACCAATTGAATAGTTAGTTAATTCCTAAAATGCACAAATAAAGAAAGAACTATTATGATAGGAAATATGCAATCAAAGACACAAAAATTAGAAAATATAATTAAAGCAACAAAACACTAATGACTTTAGGAGGTGTTAAAACAGTACAAAAATTAGGTATTCATACCGTGTATGTTGATGATTTAAATATCATTGGAACTCGTGGGGAGCTTCCTAAAGCAGTAGACTGTTTAAGAAAGAATTTGAAATGAAAGATCTTGAAAAGACAAAATTTTATCTTGGTCTACAAATTGAGTATATGAAAGATGGAATTTTTGTCCATCAATCAACATACGCTGAAAAGATTTTAAAGCGATTCTATATGGATAAAGTACATCCATTGAGTACCCCGATGGTTGTAAGATCACTTGATATAAATAAAGATTCATTCCGACCTCATGAAAATAATGAAGAGTTTCTTGGTCCCGAAGTGCCATATCTTAGTGCAATTGGTGCACTAATGTATCTTGCTAACACTACAAGATTGGGATGCGAAGGCTCAGGGATGTGAATTGATGCTCTCATTAGGGAGGGATTAATACATGTTGTACTCTTTTTTCCTTACAAGGTTTTGTCCCATGGGGTTTTCCTTGCAAGATTTTTAACGAGGCAACCAAAAGGCGTATTTCTAAACATGTGTACTCTTTTTTCTTCATTGGAATTTTTTTCCCATAGGGTTTTTTCCTAATAAGGTTTTAACGAGGCACATTATCTATGGACATCCAATGGTGAGTGTTATAAGAAAATTAAATTATGGTGGATGTCTACTCTTCTCCATTATCCCCATAACTCCCAATACTCTAATAATTATAGAGTTATGATTGTAACTCCATGATCTTCCTCTCAAATGCTTAATGACATGTTCAATGACATATTTTACAATAGTGATTATTCACTTTTTATGTCTATACAAAGGCGTTGTAATAGATAGAAAAATACATACAATTGAAGAAGAAATAAGAATCTCTTCCTTTTCTCTATCTCTATTTCTTGTTCATGTTTTACTAAATTGCTTTTATTTCATAACTTTTCTTGTTCATGTTTTACTAAATTGCTTTTATTTTACAACATTTCTTGTTCATGTTTTACTAAATTACTTTAATTTTATTTACATCGACATCTTTGATCATTTCGAATTATGTGGGTTTAAAAGGCATTGTAGGCCAGCACTTAGTATTAACAACTGATTTTAGTAGCCCACAACTGTCTTCTGCATTTTAATGCTACAACTGTGCAATAATAGCAAAAATTGTCCTACTACAACTCAGGCTCGACACTTATTATTTCTCTTTATGACCTAATAAATTCGTAACGTCCCTATATTAAGAGGAATAGTCTTTCTTTTTGAAAGGATTAAAGGAGGTTTAGTTTATAGTATTCTTTTCCATTATTCATAAAACAAAACATAGTATTAGAATGAAATGGACTTAATTAAATTAGATTAAATAACAACGAAGTTGAGGCATAATTGCTCTTCCAAAAGACAAGAGATGTCAATGAAAACAAGAAAAACTTTTTACATTTCTGATTGGTGTTTAGTAATACGAGGACATAACTAAAATAAGATTTTCCATTTTACTGGAGAATTGATTCAAATGGTGAAGCCAAATTTCCTCTCATTTTCCATTGGAATGATCATTAAATGACCTTTTATTTCTCCTAATTGCTCAAACACAACGTCTATCTTTGCTTTACTAATCATTCAATTTCCCCTCTTTGTATGATAAATTGCTCCCTTTGTTGACTTTTACTTGTCCACTATTCTAAAAATAAATTTTTAATTTTACTTGTCTACTTTCGCATATTAAGAGAAAAATAATTTTTTTTTCTTATTTTGCCCTTGACATTAATTACTCATTCCAAATCATTTTTCAAATCCATTAAGACTATACATCAATTAATATGGATATCATGATAAATTATGTGCTTTATTTATTATTTTTTAAGGGGTATGAAAAATCAATATTGGACAAGTAAAAGTGAACGGAAGGAGTATTATTTTTTGTTAACAAAGGAATTTGCCGCCGCTATTCTTCAGGTACGTACAAGATAAAACCCGCTCCTGTATAGTAGCCCACGAACTATACTGGAGGGAAATCGCACTAGGCAAACCCGTTTGATGGGCTCAACCGAAGTATGCAAGTAGATTTCAAACTCTAGATTTCTCATTTAGAAAATCTCCTACTCAATTAATTTGGCCACTCCAAAGGGTGTACAATTCATTGTTACTACCATTATTGCTCTCTTAAACTGTTGTATCAAGCATCACATAAATTACTTCCTCGTCATCTGTTTTTTCCTTTTAGGTACTTTTCTCTGCGAAGCTTCCACTTCTTGTTTGCTTGCTCAACATTTTCATATCTTGACTTACACACACGTCTTCATCCCCAATCACATAACCCCACCTACTCATACCCTATTTCTTATTTTTCTTATGTTTTTCTATTTTTCATAGCAACAGTATTGGAGCCATTTTATGCATGCATTTCAAACTAATACTCTATCAAATTAAATACTTGCTAATTCTTACCAAAATATATGAATCGAGCAACTCTGTCCGTCAAAATTTAAGTAAACGAAGCCTAATGATTTCTTTGTCTCAAATTTTCATTCACTTTATTGTCCGTCCGGTAACATCTTGGGTGAACTTGTCATCAGGGGCGTAGGCACCTTGCTTGAATCGGTGTCACGTGACACCACTTCGTCGATTTTTTTTTGTAATCTGTATGTATAAATAATAAATAAAATTAAAATATTGAGAATAAATATAAAAAATAACATCGATTGTCGTTACAATAATCTATTTATTTAATCATTTCTTTGAAGAAAAATTTCTGCATACGCCACTGCTTGTCATGCCCTATTCGCTTGATATAATATTCTTGATTTTTTAATATTCTCTCTCTTTCCCTTTTTATTTCCATATTGAAAATTCTAGTATATTATCAACTTCTCCCATTTTAAACAATTTTGACGTACAAAAAGAAAGAGAAACAAACATTGCACTCCATAATAAATATGGTAAGGTAAGGTGTTTAAATACAGGCGAAACATGCGTTTGTGCTATACTTGAGCGGTTGACGTTTCAAATTCCCCCCATAATAACAGTTCTCTTTACCTTAAATACGTATCCAAAATTTTAGGCAAATTTTCCACATTTGACTGACTCATTAGATGAAACCAAAAAATAAAGCTATAGTAAGAGAGAGAAACAAAAATAATTTGTTACTCCTATTATTGTTAACGGAAGTTTTTATGGTTGATATTCCTAACAACTTGTGCTATTTTCATTCTTGTTGTTAATTATTTTTAGTTATTCCATTTTCAACCGTGTTTCCTATTTTCATGTTACATGTTCTTCTCTTCTTGTCTTAAAATCTTTTGCTTGAGATAAAAACATTGAAATGTTCAAAGTTTTTTTTTTTCACCTTCTTTAAATTAGAATAATAGTCAGAAAATATAGTACTTTTAACATTCTTGATTGGTGAAGAAGAGAGGATTAGAAGAAGAAAATGGCCTCTTCTCAAGTAGAAATTGCCTCCTCTTCTCCATTTGGTTATGTCCTTAATAGATGCAGTGCTAGAGATTCTAATCCTTTTCAAAAACATTTCAAGAATTTAGTCCAAAACCATGCTGATTTATTGGTACACAAAACAAAATGTGACAAGAATGAGAATAATAGTCCAAAGAAGAGAAGTAAAGCTGCTGAAAAATGGGATAAAGCTAGAAATATGGTTTTTTCAATGGACAAAGAGAAGAATAAAGAAAGTTCTTTGGATGTTCCAAATCTTGGAGGTGTTTCTTCCCTTGTGAGGAAATGGAAAGATTTTGAAGCAGAGTCAAAAACCATGAATTTGGCTAACAATTCTGAGAATTCTTTATATGTGGAGTCCCCTCATAAAAGATTTGATGAATGTGATGAATCTTGCATTGTGAAAAGTGATTCATTTGGTGATTGGGAATCCGATAAAACGGATAACGTTGATTCAAATTCTGCTCAGGGTACTAAAGATTCTGATATTACAGAAAATGAGAGGTTGAAAGTTTCAGATATTATCAGGAAATTGACATATACTATTGGAGATGAAGGTCATGGCCGCGACCATAATGGTAACGTTGTTGTAAATGGTGGATCGTTGCCTCGAGTTAGGACAACATTGGATATTTCAGAACAACAACAAAGGTGTTGTTTTTCGCCTGTTCTGAATTCGCCTCGTTTCATCAGAGGGCGCCAGGCGTTTAGTGATTTGCTGTTGCAAATGGAGCGCGATAGACATAGGGAAATTCAACGTCTTGTGGAACGTAAAGCAGTTTCCAAGTTCCAACAAAGAGGCCGCATTCAGGTGCATTGCATTGTATTGTATTGTTTTGTTGAAGTAATGTTTGGATATGCAGTATTTGTTTTTGTTTAATAACAATTTTCTTAGTTGGGTTGGCTGTAACGTATTGTACTGTATTGTATTGTATTGTATTGTACAAGTTTGCAGGACTAACTATTTCAGGGTACTGATTAATCTTTATAATTCAACATCTTAACTAGGCTTTGCTTCGAGTTAGACTCATACGACGTGGTGCAGAAGTTAGAGATGGCCGATCAGTGAATTGCTCAGCGTCTGAATCAAATAGATTGACACATTCTGCAATTATGCATCTCAGGTGAAGTATCTTATTTGTTTTTGACTCTTTTCCTTCCATTTGTGGCTGCTAAAAGACCTGTCTTTTATTTTTCAAAGGAATGTACCAAAGTTTGTAAAGAAATCATAATAAGTCTTTGGTTCTAGATCTGCATATCAGCTTCTTTATTAAGTTTGTTTCCTTTTCCATTGCTATTAAGGGGTCGTTTGGTACGATGGATAAGCAAAAATTATCCTGGGATAAAATTTAGTACCGCCTTATCCTTTGTTTGGTTACTGATATCCCAGGATTAATAATAATACTGGGATGGATAAATCAGTAAAATTGATAATCTGAGGATTATTATATCAACCAAACAGTCAATAAGAAATAATATTAGGATAACTAATGCCAACATAACTAATCCCAGCATATTTGTTATGAGTTGTGTCAGTTGAAAGAACTAAGTTATACTTTTGTTAGTAACAAAGTTATGATCTTTTCTTATGTATATTGCTATTTAACACAAAAATGCACCAAACCATAATGTTAATCCATTTCAGGGAAAAGTTCAATAGAGTAGGACAACATTATCTTGCTAACTCAAGAAACAACTCAAGGGAAGTGGTAGAAAGCGCTCGTGAAGTTGGAAGCCTCCCTTCTACACCAAAACACCGAAGGGAACTGGCTCGTAGCAACTCTGCGAAAGTAGGAACTGGATTGTCAACACATCAACAGAGAGAAGAGGATCCGTGTAAGGGGCTGGTCAAGGAGAGTTCAGGACTGCAGCCCGGTGTAGCTAAATCAAGAAGTGTCCCTATAACATTAGGAGATACAACTAAAGAGGTAGTAGATAACATCCTAAAAGTTGGAAACTTTTGTACATCCAATCAACCACGCGAGGAGAATCATTACCAGGATCTATCCAAGCAAACAAGCCCCAAAAAGATAGAAACCAGGATACACGTTACCAACTCATCGAACTCCCAGAAAGAGATGGCGTTTAGTGACACAAATCCAGTATTTTCTTGTAGATCGAATCAACATGACATGGACCTTAACAATCGAGAAGTTAGCATCAGCTTACCGAGCTATACTTCACAAGCACAGAGCTCAGACAGTTTCCATGAACTGCAAATAAAGCAGCATCTAGGAACTAGTAATGAGTGGTCTAGTGATAACGCTAATCCTCAAAGCGATTGGGAAGAGGAAACTGCGAGCCAACACCTAGTTGAAAGTGATAGTGGTTGGGTAAGTGATTATTCCCATACAGCTAATGGATGGGATGAAATACAGTCTGCTTATCAGCAGCAAGTAGAAGTCAATGAAGACTGGATAAGCAATGTCTCTCGTCCACGTAAAGAATGGGAAGGCCTCAGGCACGAAAGATACCAAGAGATGCTTGATCGATTCTTAGACAACCATGATATACAACAACTTCTTCAAAGGTATTAGCAACTCCTTCACTTTAATTTGTTATACTAATCCGATAAATTTGTCATCAATTAGTTTTACTTGGTAATCATCCATGTTTGAAAAATATACTTTACCTGGCCCATTAGCATAGCAGAAAATGTTAAAGGCTTTGAGGCAGTTTTAAAGATGAAAGAATCAGAAAATGAAGGCAATGGCAAAGTAAACTTCTTAGAGCATCTATATTTTCAATTTGAATCACTGAAAACAGGACTTGAACGCGAACTTTATCTGTTTTTGCCCTACTCAACGTGACGACTGTAAAAGACTCGTTCGATTTGAGATGTGAATCAACTACATATGTTTCTAAGAGTTTGAAAAAAATGCTATATTTTAATAAACTCTCTTGCTTGCCTTATGCATCTATCTCCTTACCCACTCCTATACAGTGTGGTCAAAGGCTCATTTAAGAAGCTCAGAAAAGCTCAGGGAGGGCGCTTCACCTCGCTCAAGCCGTGCTTCATTATAAGCAAGGCATTAAAGGGGCGGACCTCATTGCCCATGTGTCATGTTTTAAACTGGTCGATACTAAACAACAAATACAATTGGAAAATAAATGTATTACTTGTTAAGAAAACATTATGAATGAAATTAAATTTTTACTCTTTTCTTGAATTACATAGGGCTTTTTTACCCTTTGTTGCGCTTTTTCTTACTAAAGCCCACACCTAAATTGTTCTTTGCGCTTAAAGCCCCAATAGACATGGAGCGCTTTTTAGATCTTTTCGCCTTTGAAACACTGCTCCTATGATATTCATCACTTAGCTTTTGAAATTGAAGCATAGTCCATGACTTGCACTTTGACTTTGATTTTCTAATCCGTGCAGAAAAAGTGTTTCAAATTTTCTTACCAGTGATTTGAGGGAGAAAATTGATCGAATAATGGCGTCTCAGTCACAACAACTACCAAATGGCATGAGAATCAGCCATGTTGAGGATGAAGAAGTACCAACACAAGTGGATAAAGAAGAGGAAGAGGACGTGGTATTACGACATAATGCAACAGAAGAGGATGTTGAGGTAGAAGAAGAACAAGACTCGGGTTATGACGATGAAGATGAAGTATTAATTGATGACAACACATCATCATGGAGCCTAAATCAAGTCAAGGAAGTAACTGATGACTCTTATCACTTCCCATCTCCTTCTTCACTACAATCTCAATCATCTAGTATTTGCTCCCAACGCATTAAACCGTGCTCTTCTTCTTCAAGAAATTCTTCAACTGTGAGTTGTCTATCCTTGGGCTGACTTGCCTGATATTATTTGTAAGTTGGGATTAGAACTAATGACATGTGCATTAACAGGAAATGGAACTCATATATGAATTGAGAGGACATATGGAGCAACTCCACCAAGAGATTTTTGAAATACGGAGATCTATGAAGAGTTGCATGAACATGCAAATGAAATTACAACGTTCGATTAAGCAGGACGTTGCTGCTGCAATTAGCCAGTTAGGTGAGCCAGAACACAAAGATCTGAATATGGAAAAAGCAAAAATCCTTGAAGTTTGTGTTTTGAATTAGTAAACCCTTTATAACAAACTATAAGAAAAGCTTAATGGGAAATATACCAAAATCCCTGATGTTTAACTTCCTGAACTATATGTTGCATCATATCATGAATTTCTTACTCTCTGTGTATTGGTTAGCAGAAGGGGAGCCGTGTGACCTATAGGTCACGAGTTCGAGCCGTGGAAGCAGCCACTAATGTTTGCATTAGGGTAGGCTGTCTATATTACACCCCTAGGTATATGGCCCTTCCCCGGACACCGTGAACGCGGGATGCCTTGTGCATCGCGTTGCCCAGCCTGTGTATTAGTTAACAAATTCACCACAAGATTTGGCTTTACATCTCAACTTGATACATGTGACCTTTTTCCTCCCTTTTCTATTTTCCATTTCTACTTTGATTATGCAAAGAAGAGACTTACATTTTTGTAATGCAGGTCAAAAAAGCAAGAGGAATTCAGATAACAAGGGTCCAAACAAAGGAAATTGTTGTATTTGCTGTGAGGAGCCTGTTGATTCACTGCTTTACAGGTACTTGTATGTGGATATCAGTTTAGCCACGCTATAGGGAACGACAAGTATAGTACAATAACAACAACCCAGTATAATCCTACTAGTGGGGTCTGGGGAGGGTAGTTTGTACGCAGACCTTACCCCTACCCTGGGTAAAGAGGCTGTTTCCGATAGACCCTCGGCTCCCTCCCTCCGATAACTCTCTACCTTGCTCTTGGGGTGACTCGAGTCACCCCAAGAGCAACCCACTCTTGTCCAACGACAAGTATAGTAGAAATCAATATATAATACTAATCATGTCCATAACTTTGCTCATGGTTTTCAGATGTGGGCATATGTGCACCTGTTTCAAGTGTGCTCATGAATTGCTTAGGGGTACAGGAAAATGTCCAATTTGCCGAGATCCAATAATGGATATTGTGCGTGCATATGCTCATTCATGACCTACTAGTGAACTGGATATTGGTCTGGAGGTCTGCCCGACAACAATAACGATGCCTCAATCCAAAGTAAGTTGGAGTCAGCTACATGTATCTCCACTAGTCATGTCGCTCCGTTCAAGCTCATCGTAGTCCTATATTATGTAACAAGTGCCTAGGTGAGCACGTCCAATATATTATGTATTGTGAGGATTAATCATAGATTGGCTAGTTTACGTTGGCTATCAACCTACTGCGCCCTCCTCATTTATCCGAATTCAGGACTCATAGTGTGAGCAAGCTCAAGGCAGAGTGTTTTAGAGCTGCCCACCACCATTTTGTACTAGGAAAGATGAGCAAAAGGGTGATTTTATTTTTCTTCTTAGCCATGAATTCTTTTCTGGCTAATTTACTATCTAAACCAGGTATAGTTTGACAGATGAGTCAGTCTGCTGGTTCCGCTAACCATCCTTTGTATAGGACAGGAAAAAGGAAATGAAGTTCCTTCTGTGATAGTAGAGTTGTGTCTTTCAAAATTCTTTATATATATATATATATATAAAAGAATCTCCAACAAGACGTGGGGTTGAATCTTGTGACCAAGAGCAACTTAAGTTGAAGCTGCCCTTATGTCAAGGGAATTTAACAATTTATATATTTTTAAAAAGAAATTCCCTTAACCGGTAGTTCTGTCTTTTAAGGAATAGTCAAGACAAGATGACTCTATGTTTTCCTTCTTCCACTACCCTCTCACTCACGACACGCATGCTATATGTGTGATGCCGACTCCCTGATCTAGACATCTACGGACCACGTAGCACGACCCCTGCCGTCAGATATATATAACAACCCCCCCACCCCCCACCCCTCCTGCCAGAAATCTGATATGAAAGTTAGTATCCCCTATTTTGGAGACAATACTGCTATCACTCGAGTGATAATTTATTATTCAGATATGCATTTGCCGCTGCTGTTTTAAGATGTCTACAAAATATCACTTAAATCGACAATTACACAAATTAAATAGGAAATAGTCACTTAAAGTCTTAAATGACTTTTTACTACGTATCTTAAGAGCAGTACAGTAAATAGTAAGTGTGGACTTGTAATGGTTTTGTGAAGTTGGTAAATCTCAGTTGTATATATACAGGACACTGTACAAAGTGTGGTTGGATACAAACTCTTCCAAAGATATCCCTGTTAATATTATCTCTTCCTCTACATAAGCTATACAATATTAATTCTAAGTTACATATAATTCAAACGTGTAGATAAGATCACGATTGGTATGATCTGACAGGACTGGTTGCATCCAAAGCACTTCTTATTCTTCTTCAGAAAAAAATAAAATAAAATTGCATATTTACCCCAAGAGGTGAAAATGGCTCGCTATAGCTTATGGCCATGATTACAATACCTTTTAAATATGGAATTTTACAGAAATGTCTCAAATAAGTCTTAACTTACCAACCTCTAGCAATAATTATAAACTTACCAAAACTAGTCAAGCACATATAAAAATTGAAAGCCTAAATTAAATAAGATTTTTTTCTCCAAGAATAACACACAAAGATCTTCTTCCATATTGTTAAACATGATCAACAACATTAGATGCAAGACGGAAAGAAAATTTCTTGGATGAGGTAGCAAATAATGTGATGAAATACAGAAAAAATTTACAAGATTCCAAAAATCTAAGCAAAAAAGGACTTTTTCAATGGGTATGGTTGAAATTCATTGAAAACATATAAATGAGTCAATATACAAAATTTGAGGAAGATTGGAGGTGATTTTAACCGGTAAAAATAGCATGGGCTAGCCAGTTTTCAGACTGATAATTCAAAAATAGCCAGCGTTTGCAAAGTTATTGAAAAATAGCCACTATTTTGCTGCAATACGGACCGGTCTAGCATAATATACTGAAAATTAGTGCACATGTGTATGAACTTCCAGCATATTATGCTGGAACTCCAACACACGAAAAGTTCCAGCATAATATACTGGAGATTGGAGCACTTGTGTATGAACTTCCTGCATATTATGCTAGACCGATATATTATACTGCAACTCCAGTATATTATGCTGGAATATTTTTTGGATTTTGAATAGTGTTTTCGTTTAGATTTATCTTTACATGAAAAGTGGCTAAATTTCGATTACTTTTGAAACTATGGCTATTTTTCAATTACCACTTGTAAATCTGGCTATTTTTGAATTTCTCCCTTTTAACTGATTTGGTATAAAAATTCATAGTTAAAATCGAGTTCAAAAAATTCTTCTAAGACATATGTATCTCACACACAGGTATACATGGATATACATGTGATATACATTTGATACAGATAAAATATATATGTGACACACAAATGATACACAGTATGATACACATATCATTTTGTTTCATGTCCATTTTCTTTATCGTATTTTCAATTCAAACCACAAAACTCTACCAAATCATCCCAAAACTGAGATTCAAGCTCCTTAAGATGTACTCAATCTATTCTAATAAAACCCACTCAAAAGAAAGCATAAATTTGACCCTTTTTTGGCTACAAATAGCTAATTGGCTAATATTAGTAATATTTTATGAACTGGTCAATTTTTATAATATGCTACCTATAATGGACATAGCTGGTAGTTTCCCTTTCAAAAATCTGAATTCGAATTCAAAGTTTCAAAACTTTTTAATGGTCGTCAATGGTGGAGAGTGAAATACCTTCAAAACTTATTGATTGACAATTTCAATTCGAATAATCTTGCCAAATAATTAATATACATGTATTGCTAGCCTGCAATTGGAACACTAACAAGAAAAAGGGAAGCCTAAAAAAACTCCAAACTCCAGCCATGGCAAAATTCCAATCGATAAAAAATTAATCCCTTTCTTCACCATTGTTAGAGAAAATTATGAGCTTTAGAAGAAAAAAAAATTGTAGAATCGGTGTAGAAAGAGGGTTGATTTCAAAGAGAGAAAGATGAAAATCCTTTAGAAAGATTGAGGTTTGTCTGGGTAAGTAAGGAATTGTGAGGATTTTTCGGGATTTAATAAATTAAAAGGCTACAATCAAGGGATACTCATTTAAAATTAATTTGTATATAATTGGTAAATTATATATGACCATGTAATTAAGTTAAAACTTGATTAGGGAGGGTAAATAAGTTTCATATGTAGTATAGGTAGGTAAAAATCGTCTTTCGAAACTAATTGGGCCTATGGGCCTATAACAAAAGAAAAATATATTAATTGAATTCGAATGGGAAAATACCAGCTATGTCCATTTATGAGTAACTTATTACAAAAATTGGTCAATTCATAAAATATTACTAATATTAGCTAATTAGTTATTTGTAGCCCAAAAAAGGTCAAATTTTTGCTTTCTTTTGAGCGGGTGTTATTAGAATAGATTGAGTACATCTTAAAGAGTTTGAATATCAGTTTTTGGATGATTTGATGGAGTTTTGAGGTGGTTTGAATTGCAAATTTGAAGTAGAAGATGAACATGAAAAAAATTATGTGTATCACTTGTGTATCATATTTGTATCAAATGTGTATCACATGTATATCTATGTATATCTTTGTGTGAGATACATGTGTGATACATGTTTGATTCATGTGTCGCCGAAAAATTTTTTGAACTCGATTTTAACTACGAATTTATACCAAATCAGTCCAAATCACCTCCAATTTTCCTCAAATTTTATATATTGACTCATCTATATTTTTCAATGAATTTCAATCATACCCATTGAAAAAGGTCCTTTTTTACTAAGATTTTTGGAATCTTTATATATATATATATATATATATATATATATATATATATATATATATATATATATATTTGTATTTCATCACCTTATTTGCTACTTCATCCATGTAAATTCCTTTCCGTCTTGCATCTAATGTTGCTAATCACGCTTAAAATATGGAAGAAGATCTTTGCGCGTGATTCGTGGAGAGAAAAAATCTTATTTATTTGGATTTTCAATTTTTATATGTGCTTGACTAGTTTTGATAAGGTTATGATTAATAACTAGAAGTTGGTAAGTTGTGATTTATTTGAGACATTTATATAAGAAATCACAACTTACCAACTAAGTTCACGCGATGACGCTCTAATCTCATTAAGAATTAAGATTGCACAACTCTCTCGAGTTGCTCCGCGGCCGCGCAACTATAACGCTCTGACATCGTAGTGCTAAGTAAGTCCGATCCTGTGCCGAAGGGGCTCAACAGAGTTAATGGCCTAAAGCAAAATTATATTATCGGCAAAGTTTTTAGCAAGCGCATCTTCATTTTATCCTAATTACTCATGAAAGTAGTGTTACATGATTACAGTTCTCTATAACAACGCAGTATTTGCTAATTAAGTACATGTTCTCTGTTATCAATTGAACAGTGGATATACATAGGAGAGGTTCGTGCCTCGTTTTCTTTATATAATTTCTCTATTTATCATATTTTTATTTTTTCAATAATTCAGCAAAAGATGTCGAGCTAAATCTATATATTATTAAAAGGAGAGGAAAAAACCCTCTCCTTAAGCCAAGTGGCAGCCTAGAAAAAAGTCACATGGCATAAGTAGTTAATAATTAGTTATTTAGTTAATAATTAGTTATTGATTATTATTTTTGAATTTAAATATCTATAAAATAATAAAAGTAAAATATTTTATAATAAAAAACGAAAAATAAAAAAAGAAAAACTATCCATTCAAATTGGAGAGTAGTTTCAAGTTGGAGTTTTTAAATTATTTTAAAATAAAAAAACTAAAATTAGATTTTAGTTTCTTCTATCCATATCTTCTTCTATTTCTTCCTTTGGGCTAAACTTTTTCGAGGTAATTCTTTTTCAAGATTAAATCAAATTTTCTTTTCTGGTGGGCGTATGCTCTGTAGGCTCCTGGTAATTGATTTTTCTTAAGTTTTTTTGCTTTATTATGTCTTTCGCTGCATTATGATAGTGGGAGGTTAACGTCGAGTCTCAATCTAACTATATATGCATAGATGTAGGTGCGTTAGATATAATTATATGTTTTTGCATTGCAGGATGTGCTCAATAGGATATAGTTGAAGCTTTACCCTCTTGTGGCCAAGCTCCTAAGGCAAAAGGTGAAAGATATGGCATCTTTATGTTTGGGAATAATCTAACTGAGTTAGACCACAATCATATACACATGTTAGTTTTTCAATAAGTATTATCATCCCTTATTTTTACAGCTTGCATACCCCAATTTGCATTGTTTTATAATTCCATGAACAGATCACGATAGTGAAAGTCACTTATCTTACTTTTCTTTTTTTTAATTTCTATTTTCTTTTATTTTTTAAAAAAAAATTCATCTGCCTTTACTTTTATTTTTTAATTCCAACTTATTTTACTTTTTATTTTTTAAATTTCCACATTCTTTTACTTTTATTTTTTTAATTTTTCACTTTCTTTTACTTTTTTTAAAAAACAATTTTCACCTACTTTTACTTTTACTTTTTTTTATTCCATACTTTTAATTTTTCTATTATTTTATTCCCATCCGAAAATTTTAAAAAAATATTTAATTTTTTCGGTTTTTTAAAAATAATACTAATAGTAATAATTTGACCTTTTAAATTATTTTCAATTCTTACCCTATATAAAAAAATATAACAAAGCTAAAAATATATATATTAAATTTCTAAAAGTAATTACATAGTAGAAGGTGATAAAAATTCAAATATAGTCAAAAATTAGGTTCCCACAGCTGCCCCTCTTTGCTTGGAAACATGAAGAGTTTTCAGGCAAAGACTAGGTGAGCCATGTGACTAATTTTTGACCAAACCGTTATTCAAAAGGAAAAGAAATAAAAGATAGGGTGCAACCGAGTCTTGATTTTGGACAGCCTACATATCGCGGGTTATAGGGGAATCAGGTTACGTGTAGTTCAAGGAGAATGGTGGAATGATGAGTTGAGGAGTCGAGTAAGGTTCCGTCGAGGCTCCGGTCCGCGATCCTGCTATTATATCAAAATAAAAAAGAAACTCAACATGCCTATCAGCTATGAGTTACAAGATTCCTATCTATGAGTCTTCTGAAATTTGATCTTGAGTCTTGACTGGTTCTTCATGCAGACTCTCATATAAACCTTGATGCTCACTAGCTATAGGTTCATTGTTCTATAGCTTCTTCTAATCAAAACGGGACTCCAATGCTCGTGGCTTCAGTCATGTCTTGAGCATTCCATATCTTTTCAACTACTTTTGCATTTTGGATTCACCTATTTTTTCTTTTCTTTTATTCTGAATTGAGACTTCTTCTTTTGGCCATCTCGAACCCTGTGCCTCAAGTTAAAACCTACTCAGACACCAAAACAAACAAACGAGTGAAATTTTTCTGCCCCAGTTTGCACTAGAAAAATTTCGTGAGTTATTATAACAAAATTCAAAACTAGTTCTTTATTGAAAGCAATAAAAGGTCGGGAATGGTGTACCCCGAAAACAAATTAGAAACTAGGGAATGGAGACCCTATGTCTAAAATGAAAAAAAACTAGGGAGTGGAGACCCTATATTGGAAAAGCGACTAGGGATTGGTGTACCCTGATACTGTTAAGGAAATGTAACCAGGGGATGGCACCCTGTATTACGGAAAAGAAATGTAACCAGGGGTTGGTGCCCTGTATTACTGAAATGAAAATGAATCCCATGGGTGAAAAGGTTCTACCTGGGTTAAACTGCGAAAAGCAAGCCTGAGCGAATAGTACTTCTACCCGGAACTATGAGCTGGATCCCCATAGGCGAAAATGTTCTACTTGGGTTAAACTGCGAAAAGCGAGCCTGAGCGAATAGTACTTCTACCCGGAACTATGAGCTGGATCCCCATAGGCGAAAAGGTTCTACCTGGGGTAAGCTACGAAAAACAACCTGAGCGAAGAGTACTTCTACCCGGAACTATGAGCTGGATTCCCCTAGGCGAAAAGGTTCTACCTGGGTTAAGCTACATAAAACAACCTAGGCGAAGAGTACTTCTACCCGGAACTATGAGCTGGATCCCCTTAGGCGAAAATGTTCTACCTGGGTTAAGCTATGTAAAACACCCTGAGCGAAGAGTACTTCTACTCGGAACTATGAGCTGGATCCCCCTAGACGAAAAGGTTCTACCTCGATTAAGCTATGTAAAACATCCTGAGCGAAGAGTACTTCTACCCGGAACTATGAGCTGGATCCCCCTAGACGAAAAGGTTCTACCTAGGTTAAGCTACGAAAATGAGAGGTATGAACAATAGTGGTGCATGCTAAAAATAAAGGAAAATGGAGATTTTGAGGAAACTTACCTTTGGTGACATTCATCTTTAAGGAGTCGCCGTTCTGCACTGCTTTGTTCCTGCTGTAAACAAAGAAAAATTATGGGTTTTAAAAGTGGTGGTCGGTTTGTGACCTTGATGTCTTTGGCAGCTTGGCTTTGTGTCCATCTTCTTTTGATGATGATTTCAACTTGCCACTAGATGTTTCGTGAATACCACTTGCATTTATGGCCCTAGAGAGCCTTTGACTTTTCAAACTTTTACATGACGGTTGGTCGCGTGGGACTTAACCTTTTTAACTTTACTTTGCCTTTGTGGCATTTCACTTTCGACTTTCAATTTCAGAGCATTGGGGAACCTTTGGCTTTTCAAACTTTTCCAAAACGGTTAGCCATTTAGGACTTAACATTTTAAACTTCATTTTGCCCTTGTAGGCACTTTCAATTTGATTTCCTCCTTTTGAGAGTTTTTGATTTTAAAGCATCAGCCACCATGGCCAATCGGGGTTGACATGATGCCCCTGCCGAGGTTGGGTGCCTTTTCAATGTATCTGTTCGCTTCAAACAAGAGTCCTGTAATCGGTCTTACCATCCTTTCTTTGCCTTTATTTTGACACGAAGTTATACCGAAAGGGATTCAAAGAAAATAATAATGGAATGGGGAATGAGTTTAAATAAGAGGTGTCCCTTTCGGGGAATAGAAATTAAAGAAGGACTTATGTGGGAGTACATGCGGACTTCAATAAACATGACATGCCTTTTGGACTAGATGCATGATCTGTGTAAACCGTCCGACTCTCAGTAATTCAACACAATGTTTGCCTCGAAACCGAGAAACCTTGCCTAGGATTGTGTCGATGCAGATGGATGTGAAGATCCTCTTTTCGATCAGTAGTGCTCTTTGCGGATTTTCACTAACTGACCTCTCTCATTTCTCTTCTCATCATCGCCTTATAGTGCCCTTTGCGGGTTTTCACTAACAAGACTCTCTTTTTTTTTCGCTGCTCGACATCGCCCTACGATGCCCGTGAGGGTTTTTTCACCAATAAGACACTTTTATTTTATTTCTCTCATTTGGTTATATCAGATCCAAGTAACTGTATTCTCCAATTCTTGAACATTCTCGTTGATTGATCGGAAGGACTTGAAAAGGATTTGGGTAAAAAGGATTTGGATTGAATTACAACTTTGGAACCTCTAAGGCAAAACCATCGCCGAACCATTGTAACATGTGCCTCAGTTTCAGTTTTTTTTTTTTGAAATATGGATTTTTATTTTAGTGTGACTGACAGAATCAAGTTGAACGTAGTTCAAGGTAACATGAACTATTTTTTTTTCTTTTGTCTTTCTATCTGTTTTGTTTTCATTCTCTTTCCTTTTCCTTTTTTTTCTTCTTTTTTTTTCTTTCTTATTTTTTTTTCAATAACTCCTTCAGGTTCCAAAGAGGATAATAAAAGAAAAGTAACCGGCTCAAAGGGTTGGCAAAAAGGGTTAATGGTGTTTGGGTAGCGAGAATGAAAGCCTTCGTCATCCCAATCAAAGAGCATTAAAGATGCGTGAAGGGTCAAATATAGTACCTTTTTGACTGCATCAATTTAGAGCCAATTTCCTTTAGCTTCTTCATGATGCGGGAGGATACATCTCAGAACGAGTTGCCCCACTTGAAAATTCCTGGGCCGCACTTTCTTGTTGTAGGCACTGGCCATTCTTTGTTGTTACAACTGCCCGTGACAAACTGTGGCCAATTGCTTTTCATCAATCAGTGTCAGTTGTTCCAATCGATTCTTGACCCAATCTTTATCCTCAATCTCGGCTTCAACAATGATCTGAAGAGAGGGAATTTCAACTTTTTCTGATTTCATTCGAACTTGGCCTAGGCCTACTGTTCCAATTCTTTGTTTATTTTCTTAGAAGCCTTATCTTCAACACATTCTGCTTCTTGATTCATTATTTCGAGGTCTAACAACATTTTAGGATATGGGCATGAAGTCCGCAAATATGTCATGTTATTAAAATCTGCATTAACAGAACTTTAAAGAGAATAAGGAAGGTGACAAGATTAAGAAAAGAGACATTCCTGTATAATAAAATATTAATTTTATTTGATTTGATTTTTTTTAAAATTTTTAAAGATATAAGGGTTTACATCAGAAAGTAAGACAGTAAAAGTAAAACGTCTGGATTACACCCTGAAATAATCCAGATGCAGAAAAGATAGCGAGACCGGCTACCGAGACTCCTATCTGACAGAGAACTTTTCAAGTTTGACGCCCGTTTTTAGGTTTCTCTTCTGTCGCGGCAATCACTACTGTGGCTTTCAGTGCTTGATCAAATTCCTCATCTTTACAGATCATTCCGACTACTGGCCCATTGGTGTGAGTAGGCAGATGATTGTTCATCATATTAGGGGCCTTTTCATCCATAAACACTATTGCCTTGACCTCGATGAGGTCTACCACTGCTCTCTTAAGAATCCAACAGTCTTCCGTATCATGTCCCACAACTCCAGAGTGGTATTCACATCTAGCATTAGCTCGGTGCGCCTGTTCGGGGCTACTAGCTGCAGTAGACCTAGCATGACTAGCTTTTTGGAACAAGTTCGAGTATGATTCACCAACAGGGGTGAACTCATTCCTTCTGGGGAGGTTTTTTTTTCTCTTTTTTCTTTTTTGTTTTGATTTTTTTTTTCATACCTTGATTTCTTTTTTCTTTCTCTTTTAGTTATTTTTCGCTCTTTGTTTTTCTTTGTTATTTTTTTGTCACTCTTTTCTTTCTTTTTAACTCAATTATTTTCTTCTTTTTTTTTTGATTTATTTTTTTACTCAATTTGTTTATGGCTATGATCGAATCCGATGAGGATTTCCTACGTATCATCACGCCGCATGAATCAGATCATTACGTAGTTTAGGGAAGATCAAGAATAAAGTAAATAAACTAACCCTTTTTTCCTTAATTATTTTTACTCATACACAAAACAATCACGAAAAATTCTAACAAGGAACATATTTTTGAGTTCTGAGTTTTTTATTATTTTTTTGGAGGGAAAGAAAAACTTCTTTAAGAGTAAAGAAAATATTTTTGAATTTTAATTTTTTAATATATTTCTTTTTATGTTTGTTTTGAGAATTTTTTAAAAGAAAAACTTCTATTGAAGAAAGAATTTTTTTTTTTGAATTTCAATTTTTATTTTATTTTTTCCGAAGAAAGACTTCTAAAGAAGGAAAATTATATACGTATATATATATATATATATATATATATATATATATATATATATATATATATATATAGATTTTCTTTGATTTTGCTTTTTCGAATGAAAGACTTTTAAAAAGAAAAAAAATATTTTTGGTTTTAATTTTTTTTAATTTGGGATTTTCTAAAGAAAGACTTCTAAAGAAGGAATTAAATAAAAATATTTTTGGATTTTTAAAAATTGGGGCCGGAACCGATGAGGTTTGCCTACGTATCTCACATCCGGTGAGAATCAGACACGCGTAGTTCGGTCAGTTTTGACACAACAGAGAAAACATGATTTTTTTTTACTCATTTTGAAATGATTTTTCTGTTTCTCTTTTTTTTTTTTCAAAATTTCGACAGAGTTTCTAGATTTTTCAAATATCGAAATTTTTGGAAACCGGATGAATTTTCTCTCTCCTTCTTCTCACTTATGACTTTTCCCAATTTTCTGTATTTATTCTAGCAGCCGGTCAACATGCAAATCAGATCAAACAAAATGCACAAATAGCACGTAGGATGTATCATGATGATCTTTTATTTTTGGGTACACATGTCCTAGACGGATCCAACCCTTGTGTTGAGTCCCCAAAGTCAAATACACGTGATGCAAACAAACGTTCCTACTAGGGATCCTCATGAGGCTATATTATTCTAGGTTTAAAATTCTGGGGGGGTATTTTAGATCTGGCTTACCCAAGCGGACAGCTCGAGCCGAGGTGGGGGCAACGTATCGGGAGCACGAAAGTCTACTTGGCCTAATTACTGATCCAAACTCGTTCTATTTGGGATGACCTCTAACAAAATAGTGGGCCACGCGCACGTGTGCACCATAAATTCAGAAGACTCGGAAGGGGGCGTAAGAAGGCAGTTTATATAGTTCAAATAATATCAAAGCGGTAAATGAGCGGCAATTATCACATTAGACCCACAAACACAGTAATATCAACAATCAAGAAATCCAAGTATAGATCACATACAAACTCGAATTCTAAACCCTGAACCAGAAGTTCTGGGTTATTTTTCCCAGCTGAGTCGCCAGAGTTGTCACACCCCTTTTTACCCCACAAAAGATATATGTATGGATTATTGTGGGTTAAAGAGTTTTTCCAATTAAAGTGACCAATTTTAGTAAGGATTATTTTATTTACAGAGCCGCCACTTGGAATTGATTTTTTTGGTGTTCCAAGTTACTTTTTATTTGAATCCCTATTCAAAGGAAGATTTGACTCTTTTATTATTGGTCTGCAAAAACAAAGTCCGGGTAAGAAATTCTGTTGACCTAGGAGAAGGTATAAGGTATTCCCCAAGTCCCGTGGTTCCAGCACGGTCGCTTTATTGACTACAACTTGGTTTGAATTAATTTTGGATAAATTGTGATTTATTGATTTTAATATTTTATCTATTCGCTTTTAATTATTCAAATATGGAATTATCTTTGAAACGAATCACGTGTGTGAATCCGTTTTGTTTATTATGTCAAAATCTTTTCACGCGTACGTGTACACAATTAATAAAATTTTATTATTAAGATTGTTTTTGCCAAAGTTAACATATACTTTAGTTTTATTTTTTGAAAATCACAATTATGTCACGCGAACGTATATATAATCGCGATAAACTAATTAAAGGCGTGCCTAAAGCACTCTATCGATATTCACTATTCTTCCTATATTTTTGAGATTATTGTAAGGTCATGAATTATGGAATTACTTGTGGAAGAAGTGTATGATTTTAGATATTTGAATAAATAAACCATCATCTACTAATACCCTACAATCCAACAATTGAAGCCCAAATTTATTAGGGGCCAAATCTTCCCAACTTTAAAGCAAGTTTGAATACCATATTTCCAAAAATATGATTAAGTATATAGCATTTAAAGACTAATTTATATTATTATTTATACAGTTTAAAGGAAAATAAATAAAATCACATGAATTAAGATTAGAAGAATAGAGGAAAGAATAAACCTTAAATGCAAAATTTTTAATTAAATGAGTTTCCAAGAATAGGTATAGTAACTCATACGAATGTCGAACAAGCATAAGTGAAGAAGAACATCAAAGCAAGTGAACGGAGCTCCAACGGAATCCTTGACCTCGACTATTGACTTCACTTTTTGGCGTGTAAAAAGCAATATTATGAAGTATTTTTGTTGGGTTTTGGATGAATAGCTAGATTTTTCGAAAATAAGAGACGAAGAAAGAATGACACGAGTAGAAACTCTCTTAGCGTATAAGAAGAAAAAATAATTTCTCTCAATTCCCTCCTCCCTTCTTTTTTTTTATCCTTCTCCCTTTCCCTCTCTCCTCACATTTCTCTTCTATTTATAGAAAAATTCAGAATTTTTTAGGATTTGTTTATATTTTATAATTTTATTATTTTTTAATTAAAAAGAATTCCCACTTCCTATTTTTCTTCTTTTTTAAAAAAATAAATAATTCCCCACTTTCCTTTACTTTTCTTTTTTTAATTTTCCACTTTTTACTTTTCTTTTTTTATTTTTCACTTATTTTACTTTTCTATTTTTTTTAAATTTTCACTTATCTCACTTTTCTTTTCTTTTTTTTAATTTCTATTTTCTTTTACTTTTATTTTTTAATTCCAACTTCTTTTACTTTTCATTTTTTAAATGTCCACATTCTTTTACTTTTATTTTTTTAATTTTTCACTTTCTTTTACTTTTTTAAAAAAATAATTTCCACCTACTTTTACTTTTACTTTTTTTTATTCCATACTTTTAATTTTTCTATTATTTTATTCCCATCCGAAAATTTAAAAAAATATTTAAATTTTTTGGTTTTTTTAAATTTATTTTATTTAAAAATAAATATAAAAAATAAAAATAACACTAATAGTAATAATTTGATCCTTTAAATTATTTTTAATTCTTACCCTATATAAAAAAAAAATACCAAAGCTAAAAAATATATATTAAAATTTTAAAAGTAATTACATAGTAGAAGGTGGTAAAAATTCAAATATATTAAAATATTAGGTGCTCACACTATGTGTAAAAGACCTCGAATTTGAATTCTGATAATTCCAGCAGGTCCATATTGTGATTTTGGACTTGGGAGCGTGTCCGAAAAATTATTCGGAGGTCCGTAGTGGAATTAGGCTTGAAATACCGAAAGTTTAATTTTTGGGAAGTTTGATCGGGGGTTGACTTTTTGATATCGGGGTTGGCATCCGATTCTGAAAATTGAAATACCTCCGTTGTGTTATTTATGATTTGTGTGCAAAATTTGAGGTCAATCGGACGTGATTTGATAGGTTCTGGAGTCATTTGTAGAAACTTGAAATTTCAAAGTTCATTAGGTTTGAATTGGGGTGTAATTCATGGTTTAGCATTTTTTGAGGTGATTTGAGGGTTCGACTAAGTTTGTATTGTATTTTAGGACTCTTTGGTATATTTGGTTGAGGTCCCAAGGGGCTCAAGTGACGTTTGGAGGGTTAACATATCAAATTTGGACTTGAGCAGCTGCTAGAATTTTCTTATATCTGATGTTGTTTTCCTTCTACGCCATCGCGTGAATGTATCTGTGATCGTGTAGGCTTAGTTGGTCAGTGGAGGTTTTTGTTCTACGCGATCGCGTGGGGATATCTGCAATCGCATAGGTTTAATTTGAGGGCAGTGATATTTTGTGCTTCGCGATCGCGTGAAGCGGGACACGATCGCGTAGCTATGTGAGTTTGTTGCTCGCGAACGCGCGAAGAAGGTCGCGTTTGCGTAGAGGAAATGGGGCAGAAATGGAAATCACGCGTTTGTGCTTCGCGATCGCGTAGGTCTGTGATGTTGTGCATCGCGATCGCGTAGGAAAGTCCGCGATCGCGTAGAGTTAAATCTGGGCGATGGAAAATTGTTCTTCGCGATCGCGTAGGAATGTTCGCGATCGCATATAGCAAATGTCTGGGCAGAGAGTTTAAGTTCTGAAAATGGGACTTCGTCCCATTTTCAGTTTTTGACGGATTGGAGCTCGGGAAGAGGCAATTTTCGAGAGCTTTTCAAGGAAAACAATGGGGTAAGTGTTCTTAACTCAATATTGGTTAAATTACCTAAATCCATGGTTGTTTTTATCATTTAATTGGTAAATTAAGTTGGAAAAGTTTAAAAATCCTCTTGGTTTAAATTGAAGATTTGAGGGTCGAGCTGGGGTCGGATTTTGGTAAAATTGGTATGGTTAGACTCGTGGTTGAATGGGCTTCCGAATTTTGTAACTTTTGTCAGGTTCTGAGACGTGGGCCCCACGAGCGATTTTTTTAGCTCAAATTCGAATTTTTATGGAAAATTAGCATTTTCTTATGGAATTAATTCCAATGAATTTTATTGACTAAAATGAATTATTTATGGCTAGATTCGAGGCGTTTGGAGGCCAATTCACGAGAAAAGGACATTACAGAATAAGAATTTCACGGCTTGAGGTAAGTAACCGTTTTAAATCTGGTCCTGAGGGTATGAAACCAAAGAATTTTGTGTCATGTGATTATTTTGGAGGTGACGCACATACTAGGTGACGGGCGTGTGGGCGTGTACCGAGGGGATTGTGACTTGGTTCGTCCCGTGGAAACTGTGTAGTTGAATAATTTATTGTTAGCTATATGCTCTCTATGTGTTGAAGAAATTTGACTGTAAATCATGTTAGAAATCATGCTTAGGCTATGTTATTGTACTGTTGGGACCCGCATAGGTCGCGTACTTGTTGAATTCTTTGCTAATTGTTGTCTTGTACTCAGTCATAATTTTTCTTGCGTATTATACCTCAGTCTTTCTGGATATTTGTTGATACACTATGTTATCTTTGTTTGGGCTGATCTTTGTGATTTATGAGAGCCCGAGAGACTAGAGAGGTTGAAGACTGAGTAAGGCCGAGGGCCTGTCGGTGAGGTAAGGATATTATGGCACGTGAGTTGTCCGTGCAGGATATTATAGCACGTGAGTTGTCCGTGCAGCACGTGAGTTGCTCGTGCAGATTATGGCGTTTGGGCTGTAGGAGCCCCTCCGGAGTCTGTACACCCCCAGTGAGCGTGGGGTACCCATTGAGTGTGAGTGTTGAGGGTTGAGAGCTGAGTGGTTGAGTTGTTGTGACGAGTGGAGTGATTGTTGCCCTGAGAGGCTGTACTTGCTTTTCATTTGTTGTTGCACTTAGTTGCTATTTGTCATTGTTGTGAAATTCTCGAAAAGATTTTATATCTGGATTACATGAACTTGAACTGTATAAATACATTTGACTTAAACTGGTGGATTTGAAAGCATGTCTATTCTCTGTTGGAATTACTGGAAATGAACTATAACTGTGTAGCTTGTCACTATCTTCAATTCCTTATTTATTATTGTTACTTGCTGAGTTGGTTATACTCATACTACACCCTGCACTTCGTGTGCAGATCCAAGTGCTTCTGGACATAGCGGGTTTTGATTTCCTCGCACAGTTGATTTTCCGGAGATTCAGAGGTAACTGCCGTGTTTCGCAGACCTTGTCTCTCCTTCCCTATCTCCTTGTTTACTGTATTTGGTCTTAGACTATTATGGACCATTTTCTTTTGACTTGTATTCATATTAGATGCTCATGTACTCAGTGACATAAGGTTTTGGGAGTATTTATATGTGTATTTGTGAGTTTTTCTTCCGCTAAATTTAGATATTTTGTTTTCAAACTTAAAAGATATGGTAGTTTATTGAGAATGTCGGCTTGCCTAGTATTGAGATAGGCGCCATCACGACAGGTGAGAGTTTGGGTCGTGACAAGTTGGTATCAGAGCCTAGGTTACATAGGTCTCACGAGTCATGAGTAGGTTTAGTAGAGTCTTGAGGATCGGTACGGAGACGTCTGTATTTATCTTTGAGAGGCTGTAGAACCCTTAGGAAAATTTCACTTTCTTGTATTCTGTCGTGCGAATTTGTTAATTCCGAAAACTAAATTTCTGTTAATCTATTCTCTCACAGATGGTGAGGACACGTACTACTGAATCGGGCGGTCAGCCACCAGTGCCACCAGTTAGGGCCGCGAGAGGCCGGGGCCGTGGTAGAGGCTGGGGCCGAGGTAGAGGTCGAGGTGTAGCTCGTACCACAGTTGGACCAGCACCTGTAGTACCACCAGTTGCTCCAGCTCAGGAGCAGATTCCAGATATAGCTGAGCCGACAGAATCAGTTCAGGCACCAGCTGTGCCCATTGAGATTCCAGGCCTTCAGGAGACTTTGGCCCAGATATTGGCATCTTGCACTGGTCTGGCTCAGGTGGTTTCGGCTCAGGCCGCACCTGCCACTTCTCAGGCCGGAGGAGGTACTCATACCTCTGTTGCCCGTACTCCAGACCAGGTAAAGGGACTTCAGATATCGGGGGCACTACCAGCCCAGCCGGTTGCAGCTGCTCAGGCCCCGGTAGTTCCTGTTATGGCAGATGATGAGCAGAGGAGACTTGAGAGGATTCGACCTCCATCTTTTGGCGGTGCGGAGTCAGAGGATGCTCAGGGTTTTCTGGATAAGTGTCAATGGATGCTTCGAACAACGGGTATTCTAGAGACCAATGGGGTTTCATTCACTACTTTTTAGTTTTTTGGGGCTGCCTTCAGATGGTGGGAGGCTTACGAGAGATGTAGGTCGGTCGGTGCAGCACCCCTTACCTGGCAGCAGTTCTCCGGTCTATTCCTGGAGAATTTCGTGCCTCAGTCCCGTAGAGAGGAGCTGCGCAGGCAGTTTGAGCAGCTTCATCAGGGTGATATGTCTGTGATACAATATGAGATGAGATTTTCAGAATTGGCCCGTCATGCTATATGGTTAATTCCCACAAATAGAGAAAGGATCAGAAGGTTCATAGATGGCCTCACTTTTCAGCTACGATTACTCATGACTAGAGAGAGAGAGTGTCTGGTGCTACTTTCGACGAGGTTGTCGACATTGCTCGTCAGATTGAGATGGTTCGCAGCCAGGAGCGAGTTGAGAGGTAGGCTAAGAGGCCTCGTGGTTCAGGTGATTTCAGCGATGTTCCTTCAGGGGTTCAATTTTACCGCGGTAGGGTCATTCTTACAGACACGCTCAGACGGGTCGTCCAGCTAATCGTGGTGCATTAGCTAGCCACGGTTCTTACAGTGCTCACTCAGGTCAGTCTTCATTCAGTGCACTACCAGCGCAGAGTTCTCATCATGCCACTTTCGCTCAGGCTTCTACAGGTAATTCTTCGGGTTATCAAGAACAACAGTTCCGTCAGAGGAGGGGTTGTTTCGAGTGCGAAGAATTGGGTCATTTCAAGAGAGATTGTCCTAGGTTGTTGAGTAGGGCTCTGCAGCAGAGTTCTCGACCAACGGCACCAGTACCAGCAGTTACACCACCCGCCCAGCCAGCTCGAGGTGGGGGTCAGGCATCTAGGGGTCGCCCAAGAGGAGGAGGCCGGTCAGGTGGCGGTCAGGCCCGATTTTATATTTTTCTTGTCAGGCTAGATGTTGTTGCCTCAGATGCGGTGATCACAGGTATTGTTTCAATGTGCCACAGGGAGGCTTCTATATTATTTGACCCTGGTTCCACTTATTCATATGTATTATCGTATTTTTCTCATTATCTGGATATGCCCTGTGAGTCCTTAATTTCACCTGTTTGTGTATCTACATCGGTGGGGTGATATTATTACTGTGGACCGTGTGTATCGGTCGTGTGTGGTAAGTATTGGGGAACTGGAGACTAGAGTTGATCTCTTATTAATTGGTATGGTTGATTTTAATGTAATCCTGGGTATAAATTGGTTGTCTCCATGTCATGCTATTCTGGACTGTCACGCAAAAATTGTGACATTGACGATGCCGGGGTTGCCAAAGGTTGAATGGAGGGGTTCTCTAGAATTTTTTCCTACCAGGTAATTTCTTATTTGAAGGCCCAACGTATGGTTGGAAAGGGATGTCTGTCATATTTGGCCTTTGTGAGAGATGTTGATGCTGATACTCCTATTATTGATTCAGTACCGGTCGTGCGAGACTTTCCGGATGTATTTCTTGCAAACCTGCCGGGTATGCCACCCGACAGGGATATTGATTTCGGTATTGACTTGGTGCAGGGCAGTCAGCCTATTTCTATTCCTCCGTATCGTATGGCACCAGCTGAGTTAAAAGAAATGAAAGAGAAACTTCAGAACTCCTTGAAAAGGGGTTTATTAGGCCTGGTATGTCACCTTGGGGTTCATCGGTTCTGTTTTTGAAAAAGAAAGATGGTACTATGCGGATGTGCATTGATTATAGGCAGTTGAACAAAGTGACAATCAAGAATAAATATCCTTTGCTGCGTATTGATGACTTATTTGCCCAGCTTCAGGGAGCGAGGGTGTTCTCTAAAATTGATTTGAGATCTGGGTATCACCAGTTGAAAATTCGGGATTCGGATATTCTAAAGACGATATTCAGAACTCGTTATGGCCACTACGAATTTCTTGTGATGTCTTTTGGGCTAACCAATGCCCCATCAGCATTTATGCATTTGATGAATAGTGTGTTCCAGCCATATCTTGATTTATTTGTCGTAGTATTTATTGATGATATTCTGGTGTACTCATGTATCCAGGAGAAGCATGCACAACACTTGGGTGTTGTATTATAGAGGCTGAGGGAGGAGATACCTTATGCCAAATTCTCTAAGTGTGAGTTCTAGCTTAGTTCGGTGGCATTCTTGGGACATATAGTGTCCAGTGAAGGAATTAAAGTGGATCCAAAGAAAATAGAGGCAGTTCAGAGTTGGCCCAGACCATCTTCAGTTACTGAGATTCAGATTTTTCTCTGCTTGGCCGGTTATTATCGTCATTTTGTGGAGGGATTCTCGTCTATTGCATCACCTATGACTAAATTGACCCAGAAAGGTTCTCCGTTTAGGTGGTCGGATGAGTGTGTAAAGAGCTTTCAGAAGCTCAAAATAGCTTTGACTACAACTCTAGTATTGGTGTTACCTACAAGTTCAGAGTCTTATACTGTGTATTGTGACGCGTCGCGTATTGGTCTCGGCGCAGTGCTGATGCAAGACGGTAGGGCGATTGCCTATGCATCCAGACAGTTAAAGGTACATGAGAATAATTATCCAGTCCACGATCTTGAGTTAGCATCTATTGTTCATGCCTTAAAATTTTGGCGGCATTACTTGTACAGTGTCCAGTGTGAGGTGTATACCGATCGTCAGAGTTTACAACATTTGTTTAAATAGAAGGATCTTAATTTGCGGCAGCGAAGGTGGTTAGAGTTGCTTAAGGATTATGATATCACCATTCTCTATCATCCCAGAAAGGCCAATATAGTGGCCGATGCCTTGAGTCATAAGGCGGAGAGTTTGGGCAGTTTAGCATACTTAACGGTAGCAGAGAGGCCTTTAGCCTTAGATGTTCAGGCCTTGGCCAACCAATTTGTTAGATTGGATATTTCCGAGCTGAATCGAGTTTTGGCTTGTGTGGTTTCTCGGTCTTCTTTATATGATCGCATCAGAGAGCACCAGTATGATGATCCACATTTGCTTGTCCTTAAGGACACGGTTCAGCACAGTGATGCCAAGGAAGTTACTATTGGAGATGACGGTGTATTACGGATGCAGGGTAGGCTATGTGTGCCTAATGTAGATGGTTTGCGTGAGCTGATTCTCCAGGAAGCTCACAGTTCGCGGTACTCCATTCATCCAAGTGCCGTGAAGATGTATCAGGATTTGAGGCAGTACTATTAGTGGAGGCGAATGAAGAAAGATATAGTTGGGTTTGTAGCTCGGTGTTTAAATTGTCAACATGTAAAGTACGAGCATCAGAGACCAGGAGGATTACTTCAGAGACTTGAAATTCCGAAGTGGAAATGGGAGCGTATTACCATGGACCCACGGACTTTGAGAAAGTTTGATGTTGTTTGGGTGATAGTAGATCGGTTGATCAAATCTGCGCATTTTATTCCAGTTGGTACTAATTATTTTTTGGAGCGGTTGGGATTTATATTCGCGAGATTGTTCACCTACACGGTGTGTTAGTGTCCATCATTTCAGATCGGAGTATGCAGTTTACACCACAGGTTTGGAGAGCAGTGCAGCGAGAATTGGGCACTGGTTCAGTTGAGTACAATATTTCACCCTCAGACGGACGGACAGTCCGAGCGCATTATTCAAATATTGGAGGATATTTTGCGCGCTTGCGTCATTGATTTTGGGGGTTCTTGGGATCAATTCCTGCCACTCGCAGAGTTTGCTTACAATAATACCTACTAGTAAAGCATTCAGATGGCTTCGTATGAAGCTTTATATGGGAGATGGTGTCATTCTACGGTGGATAGGTTTGAGCCTGGTAAGGTTAGAAGATTGGGTACTGACTTGGTTCAGGATGCTTTAGAGAAGGTCAAAGTGATTCAGGAATGGCTTCGTACGGCGCAGTCTAGACAAAAAGGGTTATGCCGACATGAAGGTCTGTGATGTTACTTACATGATTGGAGAGAAGGTTCTGCTCAAGATTTCACCCATGAAGGGTATGTTGAGGTTCGGGAAGAAAGGCAAGTTGAGCCCTCGGTATATTGGGCCTTTTGAGATACTTAAGAAAATTGGAGAGGTGGCTTATGAACTTGCTTTGCCACCTAGTCTATCAGGTGTTCATCCAGTGTTCCATGTATCCATGCTCTGAAAGTATGTCGGGGATCCGTATCATACTCTGGATTTCAGTATAGTACAACTGAATGATAAATTTGACTTATGATGTGGAGCCGGTGGCTATTTTAGACCGGCTGGTTCGAAAGTTGAGGTCAAAGAACATAGCACCAGTGAAGGTACATTGGAGAGGTTAGCCAGCCAGAGAAGCTACTTGGGAGATTGAGCAGGAGATACAGAGCAAATATCCATACATATGAGACTCCAAGTATTGTTCTAAACTCGTTCAAGGACGAACGTTTGTTTAAGAGGGGGAGAATGTAATGACCCGGCCGGTCATTTTGAGTATTATAACCCCGTTCCCCCATTTACTACTAAATCTATGCTTTATAGTTATTTTATGACTTACTCGGTTAGTTGGTTCGGGTCAGGAAGGAATTCGGAATGAAATGAGACTTGTTGGTATATTTGGTTGAGGTCCTGAGGGGCTCGGGTGACTTTTGGAGGGTTAACGGATCAAATTTGGACTTGAACAAGGGCTGGAATTTTCTAAAATCTGATGATGTTTTCCTTCTACACGATCGCGTGAATGTGTCTGCGATCGCGTAGGCTTAGTTGGTCAGTGGAGGTTTTTGTTCTACGCGATCGTGTAGGGTTAATTTGAGGGTAGCGATATTTTGTGATTCGCGATCACGTGAAGTGGAACGCAATCGCGTAGCTATGTGAGTTTGTTGTTCGTGAACGCACGAAGAAGGTCGCGTTCGCGTAGAGAAAATGGGGCAGATATGGAAATCACACGTTTGTGCTTCGCGATCGTGTGGTTAGGTCCGCGATCACATAGGTCTGTGATGTTGTGCATCGTGATCGCGTGGGAAAGTCCGTGATCACGTAGAGTTAAATCTGGACGATGGAAAATTATTCTTCGCGATCGCGTGGGAATGTTCGCGATCGCGTAGAGCAAATGTCTAGGGAGAGAGTTTAAGTTCTGAAAATGGTTTTTGACGGATTGGAGCACGGGAAGAGGCGATTTTCGGGAGTCTTTCAAGAAAAATAACGAGGTAAGTGTTCTTTACTCAATATTGATTAAATTTCCCGAATCCATGGTTGTTTTTATCATTTAATTGGTAAATTAAGTTGGAAAAGATGAAAACCCTCTTGGTTTAAATTGAAGATTTGAGAGTCGAGTTGGGGTCAGATTTTGGTAAAATTGGTATGGTTAGACTCGTGGTTGAATGGGCTTCCGGATTTTGTAACTTTTGTCTGGTTCCGAGACATGGGCCCCACGGGCGATTTTTAAGCTAAAATTTGGATATTTATGGAAAATTAGCATTTTCTTATGGAATTAATTCCAATAAATTTTATTGACTAAAACAAATTATTTATGGCTAGATTCGAGGCGTTTGGAGGCCAATTCACGAGGAAAGGACATTGCAGAATAAGAATTTCACGGCTTGATGTAAGTAACAGATTTAAGTATGGTCCTGAGCGTATGAAACCCCAGAATTTTGTGTCATGTGATTATTTTGGAGGTGACGCACATGCTTGGTGACGGGTATGTGGGCGTGCACCGAGGGGATAGTGAATTGGTCCGTCCCGTGGAAACTGTATAGTTGAATAATTTATTATTAGCTATATGCTCTCTATGTGTTGAAGAAATTTGATTGTAAATCATGTTAGAAATTATGCTTAGGCTATGTTATAGTATTGTTGGGACCCGCAGAGGTCGCATACTTGTTGAATTATTTGCTAATTGATCTCTTGTACTCAGTCATGATTTTTCTTGCGTATTATACCTCGGTCTTTCTAGATATTGATTGATACACTATGTTATCTTTGTTTGGGCTGATCTTTGTGATTTATGAGAGTCCGAGAAACTAGAGAGGTTGAGGACTGAGTAAGGCCGAGGGCCTATCGGTGAGGTAAAGATATTATGGCACGTGAGTTGTCCGTGCAGCACGTGAGTTGTCCGTGCAGATTATGGCACTTGGGCTGTGGGAGCCCCTCCGGAGTCTGTACACCCACAGTGAGCGCGGGTACCCATTGAGTGTGAGTGCTGAGGACTGATAGCCGAGTGGTTGAGTTATTGTGACGAGTGGAGTGATTGTTGCCCTAAGAGGCAGTACTTGCTTTTCATTTATTGTTGCACTTAGTTGCTATTTATCATTGTTGTGAAATTCTTTGAAAGATTTTATATCCGAATTACATGAACTTGAAATGTATAAATACATTTGACTTAAACTGGTGGATTTGAAAGTATGTCTATTCTCTGTTGGAATTACTGGAAATGAACTATAACTGTGTAGCTCGTCACAATTTTTAATTCCTTATTTATTATTGTTACTTGCTAAGTTAGTTGTACTCATACTACACCCTGCACTTCGTGTGCAGATCCAAGTGCTTCTGCACATAGCGGGTGTTGATTTTCTCGCATAGTTAATTTTTCGGAGATTCAGAGGTAGCTGCCATATTTCGCAAACCTCGTCTCTCCTTCCCTATCTCCTTGTTTATTGTATTTGGTCTTAGACTATTATAGACCCTTTTTTTTGACTTGTATTCATATTATATGCTCATGTACTCAGTGACAAAGGGTTTTGGGAGTATTTATATGTGTATTTGTGAGTTTTTCTTCCGCTAAATTTAGATATTATGTTTTCAAACTTAAAATATATGGTGGTTTATTGAGATTGTCGGCTTGCCTAGTATTGAGATAAGCGCCATCACGACGGGTGAGATTTTTGGTCGTGACATGAGACTTATTTAAATTTGAGATGAGCAAGGGATTTTTCAGTTATGATAAAAAAAATACAATAGATATACCATATTATAAAATATTAATTAAATCAAAATAAAATATTAGTGAACAATGAAAAATTTTCAAGTAACTAATAAATACACTTACTCACAAGGAAAGTAAAAAAAGTATTATATAAAATTATAAAAATAAAACTTATTTGAATTTTGAGCAAACGAATCGGATCAGTATTTTGACAGTTCCGATAGGTCCGTATCATGATTTAGGACTTGGGCATATGCCCGGAATCAAATTTCGAGGTCCCTAGCCTGAGATATGGAATTTTGATGAAAAATAAAAAAAGTTTAAGTTCAAATAGCGACCGAATGTCGAATTATGTGCAAACGAACCCGGAATAGAATTTTGATGATTCCAACAGCTCTGTATGGTGATTTTGGACTTAGGAGCGTGATCGGAATTTTAATTGAAAGTCCGTAGTGAAATTAGGCTTGAAATGACTAAAATAGAAATTTAAGTTTGGAAGTTTGACCGGGGAGTTGACTTTTTGATATCGGGGTTAGAATCCATTTCTGAAAATTTTCATAGCTTCGTTATGTCATTTATGACTTGCGTACAAAATTTGAGGTCAATCGGACTTGATTAGATAGGTTCCGGTGTTGTTTGTATTGAAAGTTTAAAAGTTCATTAGGCTTGAATCTATGAGTGATTCGTATTTTTAGTGTTGTTGGATGTGATTTGATTACTCGACTAAGTCCGTATGGTATTTTAGGACTTGTTGGTATATTTGGTTGAGGTCCCGAGGGGCTCGGGCGTGTTTCGGATAGTATTTAGAGTATTTTCCTTCATTTTGGAACTACTGGTAGCTGCTGATTTTTGGTATTTAAACCTTCTTCGCGATCGCGAAGATTGGGACGCGATCGCGTAGGCTTAGTTGAGGCAGTGTTAATTTTATTCTTCACGATCGGGTGAGATCAACCGCGATCGCATAGTTTGGCAAGCTATGCATCGTGATCGCGTGGCATTGTTTGCGATCGCGTAAGGTTAATTGAGGGCTGCTAAGTTTTGTGCTTCGCGGTCGCGTGAAGCAGGATTCGATCGCGTAGCTTTGAGACCTTGTGACTCGCGAACGCATAAAGAGAACTGCGATCGCGTAGAGCTGGGAATTTTGTGCTCTGTGACCGCGCGAAGATATACGCGATCGCATAGAGTTAATTTGTATAGAGGTAATTTTTGCTTCGCGATCGCGATGAGTAAAAGCCTGGGCAGAATGTTTAAGTTCTGAAAATGAGACTTCGTCCCATTTTCCATTTTTTAACGAATTGGAGCTTGGATTGAGGCGATTTTTGAGAGATTTTCAGAGAAAATGTTGGGGTAATTATTCTTAACTCAATCTTTGTTAGATTACCCGAATCTATCACTGTTTTTAACATTTAATTGGTGATTTAAGTTGGAAAAATTTGAAAACCCTCTTGGATAGATTTGAGGGTCGAACTGTTATTGGAATTTAGTCATTTTCTTTTATTCTGTGTATTATTTGAAATTGATTTTCTTAAATTTAAATATTATTAATATAAAATATTTGACATTTTAAATTTGGTATTGAAGCAACATATTAAAGATTTTGAAATATTATCTTGCTAAATTATTTATTCCTGAATATTTGTGTAAGATTTTTGTACTCATTGTGATGGAGCCGTGAGCTCTTTATTGTGGAAAAATATTATTGATGACTTATTTTGGCATGAGCCGTGAGCTCTTTATTTTGAAAAATATTGTTGTTAAATTATGTTGGCACGTTAAATTATTTGAGCACTTGAGGTGCAAATTGTGATATATTATGATATTGATATGCATGAGGTGGTATAAGGTTTGGGTATTGAAATGCATGCGGTGAGATAAGGATGGCTTGATACGCGTGGCTAGTAGGGGAAACTACTAGAAGTCATGCGGTGTGATAAGGATGGCTAAACCGCGGGATGCTATTTCGTGAAAAAATATTATCTTTAAAATAAATCGTGAAGGCTCCCGCGGTGAGATAAGAAAATAAGATATTGTGAATTTAATTATGATTTGGGACTACGAGGCAGTATCTCGGTAGTGCCCATGTTGATATTGATTTATGGCCCTAGTTGCCTTTGATTTTTATTGTGATTTTTCTTAAAGTTGAAAAGAAATTTTGTTTTGTTTTCATGAGGTATTTATTTGCCATTATTTGGTATAATTAAATGTGACATACTACTTGATTCATTTTCATTATCATTTTATCTTATTAAATTGTTTAAATATTTTTCCATGTCATTATGTATTCTCCAGTAGGGCCTGACCTGACCTCGTCACTACTCTACCGAAGTTAGGCTTGGCACTTACTGGGTACCGCTGTGGTGTACTCATACTACGCTTCTGCACATCTTTTTGTGCAGATCCAGGTACATCTTACCAGTCTAGACGTCAGTGAGTTACCTGCGAACGAGGACTTTGAGGTATATCTGCCAGCGTCCGCAGACTCCGGAGTCCCCTTCTATCATTTTTATGTTGCTTCCTTATTTTTCTTTAGACTTTGATACATAGAGACATTGAGAATAAATTTTTAGAAGCTTATGACTTATTTCTACCGGATTTTGGGTGTCGTAATTATTTGAATTGTAGTTTATTTATTTCAGATATTTATGATTATTCCGCATTGATAGGCTTACCTAGTCTTAGAGACTAGGTGCCATCACGACCTCCTACGGAGGGAATTTGGGGTCGTGACAAGTTGGTATCAGAGCACTAGGTTCATAAGTGTTATGAGTCACAAGGAGGTTTAGTAGAGTCTTGCGGATCGGTACGGAGACGTCTGTACTTATCTTTGAGAGGCTATGGAATTGTTAGGAAATATTCACTTCTTTGATTCCTTATCGTGCGCCTTTGTTGATTTCAAAGTTCTAAACAATTGTCTTTCTATTCTCTCACATATGGTGAGGACACGCACAACTGGATCCTATGATCAGACACCCGTGCCCCTTGTTGGAGCCGCAAGAGGCCGGGGACGGGGCAGAGGCTGAGGCCGAGGAAGACCACGTGGTGCAACCAGAGCACCTGCACGAGCTGCTACACCAGAGCCACCAGTAGCTTCAGTTGGAGAGCAGGCACCTGAGACGCCTGTTACTACTCCTGCACTTCAGGAGACTCTTGCCCAGTTTTGAGCATATTTGGAACTTTAGCTCAAGCAGGATTAATTCCACTTGCTCCTGCCACATCTCAGGCTGGGGAAGGAGCAAAGACTCCTACCGCCCGTACTCCAGAGCCACGAGCCCAAGTTGACCATGCCCCGGAGGTTATACCAGTGTAGCCAGTTGTCCTAGTTCAGCCTGAGATTAGGACAACAGTTTCAGAGGGGGAGCAGCTTACGCTCGAGAGGTATAAGAAGTACCACCCTCCCACTTTCAGCGGTTTAGCTTCAGAGGATGCTCAGGGTTTTCTGGAGGAATGTCACCGTATCCTTCGTACTATGGGTATTGTGGATTCCAGTGGGGTTTCTTTCACGGCATTCCAGTTTAGAGGAGCAGCCTACTACTGGTGGCGGGCATATGAGTTGGATAGTCCCGCTGAGGCATCTTCACTCACTTGGACTCAATTTTCGGATATGTTCTTAAGGGAATATGTTCCTCAAAGTCTTAGGGATGCATGGCATGCAGAGTTTGAGCAGTTGCGCCAGGGTTCTATGACCGTGTCAGAGTATGCGATCCGATTCAGTGATTTGGCTAGGCATGCACCAGCCTTAGTTGCTTCTGTTCGAGAGCGGGTTCGCAAATTTATTGAGGGTCTTCACCCTAGTATCAGATACAGTATGGCTGGAGAGCTAGAGATAGACATCACATACCAACATGTGGTGTCAATTGCTAGGAGATTGGAAGGTATGCAGACTCGGGAGAGGGAAGAGATGGAAGCTAAGAGACACTGAGATTCTAGCACATATAATACTTCTCGTGCCCCATTTGCAGCCCGTGATGATAGAGGTTATGTGAGTCGTCCTATTCATTCAACACTTCCAGCTTCCAGTGGTATTCCGACTACTCCCAGACCTCGGGTTCCATATTATGCACCACCAGTGTCTTCTGTACCTCCTGTATGGGGTGCTTTCAGCGGACAATCTAGTCAATCAGGCCCGAGCCAGTCCCAGCAGCCACGTCCTCCGAGGGCTTATTTTGAGTGTGGTGACACTCGTCATATCATGAAGGATTGCCCCATGCTTAGGAGGGGTGCACCTCCACGGATTTCTCAGGCCCCACTTATTCCACAGGGTCCTCAGGCTTCTCAGGCCATGATAACTGCACCAGTTGCCACTCCACCTGCACATCCAGCTAGAGGTAGAGGTCGGGCAGGTAGAGGTCGCCCTGGAGGGGGAGGTCATGCCAGATATTATGCCCTTCCTGCTAGGATAGATGTCGTTGCATCCGATTCTGTTATCACAGGTATTATTCCGATCTGCCATAGAGATGCATCAGTCTTATTTGATCCAGGCTCCACTTACTCTTATGTGTCATCTTATTTTGCCCCGTATTTGGGCGTATCACGTGATTCCTTGAGTTCTTCTGTTTATGTATCTACACCCGTGGGTGAATCTATTATTGTGGACCGTGTGTATCGGTCGTGTTTAATTGTTATCAGTGGTTTTGAGACCAGAGCTGATTTATTATTGCTCAGTATGGTGGATTTCGATATTATTTTGGGCATGGACTGGTTGTCGCCCTATCATGCTATTCTTGATTGTTACACCAAGACGGTGACGTTGGCTATGCCAGGTCTACCGCGGCTAGAGTGGAGAGGTACCTCAGATCATATTCCTAGCAGGGTTGTTTCATTTCTTAAAGCTCAATGAATGGTTGAGAAGGGGTATGATGCGTATCTGGCCTATGTGAGAGATGTTAGTATTGATACTCCTACTGTAGAGTCAGTTCCTGTAGTAAGGGATTTTCCTGATGTATTTCCAGTGGATCTTCCGGGTATGGCACCCGACAGGGATATTGATTTTGGCATTGATTTGTTACCAGGCACTCAGCCCATTTCTATTCCACCATACCGTATGGACCCAGCATAGATGAAAGAATTAAAAGAACAGTTATAGGAATTGCTTGATAAGGATTTTATTCGGCCTAGTGTATCGCCTTGGGGTGCTCCTGTCTTATTTGTGAAGAAGAAGGATGGTTCTATGCGGATGTGTATTGATTACCGCCAGCTGAACAAGGTTACCGTATAGGACAGGTATCCATTACCACGTATTGATGACCTATTTGATCAACTTCAGGGTGCCAGAGTATTCTCTAAGATCGACTTACATTCAGGCTATCATCAATTGAAGATTCGGGAGCCCGAAGACTGCTTACAGGACTCGGTATGGTCATTACGAGTTCCTTGTGATGTCTTTTGGGCTGACCAACGCCCTAGAATCATTTATGCACTTAATAAATAGTATATTTCAGCCCTACCTTGATTCCTTCATCATCGTGTTTATTGACGACATTCTGGTGTATTTCCGGAGTCGGGAAGGTCATAAACAACACCTGAGGACTGTGCTTCAGATTTTGAGAGAAAGGAAGTTATATGTAAAATTTTCAAAGTGTGAATTCTGGCTTGATTCAGTGGGATTTTTGGGTCATATAGTTTCGTGCGAGGGGATCAAGGTAGATCCAAAGAAGATTGAAGCAGTGCAGAGTTGGTCTAGACCATCCTCAGTTACGGAAATCCGGAGTTTCCTTGGTTTGGCTGGTTATTATCTCTGATTGTAAAGGGTTTCTCTTCTAATGCTGCATCTATGACCAAATTGACCCAGAAGGGTGCTCCGTTCAGGTGGACCGAGAAATGTGAGGAGAGCTTCCAAAAGCTCAAGACAACTTTGACTACAGCCCCAATATTGGTATTACCTACAGGTACAGGATCTTATATTGTGTATTATGATGCGTCGCGTATTGGTCTCGGCGCAGTGTTGATGCAAGATAGTAGGGTGATTGCCTACGCATCCAGACAGTTAAAGGTTCATGAGAAAAATTATACTGTACATGACATGAAGTTAGCAGCTATTGTTCATGCCTTAAAAATTTGGCGGCATTATTTGTACGGTGTCCATTGTGAGGTCTACACCGATCACCAGAGTCTACAACATCTGTTTAAACAGAAGGATCTTAATTTGCGGCAGCGGAGATGGTTGGAGTTGCTTAAGGATTATGGTATCACCATTCTCCATCATCCTATGAAGGCCAATGTAGTGGTCGATGCCTTGAGTCATAAGGCGGAAAGTTTGGGCAGCTTAGCATATTTATTGGTAGCAGAAAGGCCTTTAGCCTTAGATGTTCAAGCCTTAGCCAACTAGTTTGTCAGGTTGGATGTTTCCGAACCAAGTCGAGTTTTGGCTTGTGTGGTTTCTCAGTCTTCTCTTTATGATCGTATCAGGGAACGTCAGTATGATGACCCTCATCTGCTTGTCCTTAAGGATACAGTTCAGCACGGTGATGCCAAGGAAGTCACTATTGGAGATGACGATGTACTACGGATGTAGGGCAACCTATGTGTTCCTAATGTGGACGGTTTGTGTGAGTTGATTCTCCAGGAGGCTCACAGTTTGCAGTACTCCATTCATCTGGGTGCTGCAAAAATGTATCAGGACTTGAAACAACATTATTGGTGGAGGCGGATAAAGAAAGACATAGTGGAATATATAGCTCGGTGACTAAATTGCCAGCAAGTGAAGTATGAGCATTAACGACCGGGTGGATTGCTTCAGAAGTTGGAAATTCCATAATGGAAATGGGAACGGATCACTATAGATTTCGTTGTTTGACTCACACGGACTCAGAATAAATTCGATGCAGTTTGGGTGATTGTGGATAGATTGACCAAGTCAGCTAATTTCATTCCTGTGATTACTACTTACTCTTCAGAACAGCTCGCTTAGGTATATATTCACGAGATTGTCAGACTTCACGGTGTACCGGTACCTATCATCTCTGACCGGGGTACACAGTTTACCTCACAATTTTGGAGGGTTGTACAGTGAGAATTGGGTACTCGTGTGGAGTTGAGTATAGCATTTCACCCTCAGACGGACGGACAGTCCGAACGCAGAATTGGGTACTCGTGTGGAGTTGAGTATAGCATTTCACCCTCAGACGGACGGACAGTCCGAACGCACTATTCAGATACTGGAGGATATGCTTCGTGCGTGTGATATATTTTGGGGGTGCTTGGGATCAGTTCTTACCACTTGTGGAGTTTGCTTACAACAACAGTTACCAGTTAAGCATTCAGATGGCTCTGTATGAGGCCTTGTATAGTAGGCAATTCCGGTCTCCAGTGGGTTGGTTCGAACCGGGAGAGGCTAGACTATTGGGTACAGACTTGGTTCAGGATGCCTTGGAAAAGGTTAAGTTGATTCAGGATCAACTTCGTACAGCCCAATCTAGACAGAAGAGTTATGCGGATTGGAAGTTTCGTGATGTTGCATTCAAGGTTGGTGAGCGGGTATTGCTACGGGTTTCGCCTATGAAGGGTGTGATGAGGTTCTGGAAGAAGGGCAAGTTGAACCCTAGGTATATTGGGCCTTTTGAGATTCTTGAGAGAGTTAGAGAGGTGGCTCACAAACTTGCACTACCACCTAGTCTCTCTGCAGTTCATCCGGTATTCTATGTTTCTATGCTTCGGAAATATCACGGCGATCCGTCTCATGTCGGTGCAGTTGGACAAGGATTTATCTTATGTTGAGAAACCAGTGGCCATTTTAGATAGGCAGGTTTGAAAGCTGAGATCAAAGAACATTGCTTCCGTGAAGGTTCAGTGGAGGAGCCATCCAGTCGAAGAGGCAACTTGGGAGACCGAGCATGATATGCGCTGCTATTATCCACACTTATTCACTAGCTCAGGTAATTTTTCTAACTCCGTTCGAGGACGAACGTTTGTTGTAGAGATGGAGAATGTGATGACCCAAAATATCATCTTTAAATTTAATAGTTAATTCTATGTTCTAAGACCTCGTAAAGCACTATTTATCATTCTTCGACTTACGTGCACAGTCCGTAAAATTTTTCGAAAAGTTTATATGTGAAAAATGGAAAAAATGTGAATTTGAGCTTTAAAACTTTACTGAGTTGACTTGGATCATTGTTTTGACAGTTCCGGTAGGTCCGTATCGTGATTTGGGCCTTGGGCGTATGCCCGGAATCAAATTCCGAGGTCTCTAGCCCGAGATATGGAATTTTGATGAAAAATAAAAAAAGTTTAAGTTCAAATAGTGACCGGATATCGAATTATGTGCAAACGACCCCGGAATAGAATTTTGATGATTTCAACACCTCCGTATGGTGATTTTGGACTTAGGAGCGTGATCGAAATTTTAATTGGAAGTCCGTAGTGAAATTAGGCTTGAAATGGCTAAATTAGGAATTTAAGTTTGGAAATTTGACAGGGGAGTTGACTTTTTGATATCGGGGTCGGAATCCATTTTTGAAAATTTTTATAGCTTCGTTATTTCATTTATGACTTGCGTACAAAATATGAGGTCAATCGGACTTGATTTGATAGGTTCCGGTGTTGTTTGTAGAAATTAAAAGTTTCAAAGTTCATTAGGCTTGAATCTATGAGTGATTCGTGTTTTTAGTGTTGTTGGATGTGATTTGAAGACTCGACTAAGTTCGTATGGTATTTTAGGACCTGTTGGTATATTTGGTTGAGGTCCCGAGGGGCTCGGGCATGTTTCGGATGGTATTCAGAGTATTTTCCTTCATTTTGGCACTGCTGGTAGCTGCTGATTTCTGGTATTTTAAACCTTCTCTGCGATCACGAAGATTGGGACGCGATCGCATAGGCTTGGTTGAGGCAGTGTTAATTTTGTTCTTCGCGATCGCATGAGATCAACCGCGATCGCATTGGTTTGGCAAGCTGCGCATCGCGATCGCGTGGCATTGTTTGCGATCGCGTAAGGTTAATTGAGGGCTACTAAGTTTTGTGCTTCGCGGTCGCGTGAAGTGGGATGCGATCGCGTAGCTTTGAGACCTTGTGACTCGCTAACGCGTGAAGAGAACTGCGATCGCGTAGAGTTGGAAATTCTGTGCTCTGCGACCGCGTGAGGATATACGCGATCACGTAGAGTTAATTTGGGCAGTGGTAATTTTTGCTTCGCGATCGCGTGTGGATGTTCGCGATCGCAATGAGTAAAAGCCTGGGCAGAATGTTTAAGTGTGACTTCGTCCCATTTTCTATTTTTTAAAGAATTGGAGCTCAGATTGAGGCGATTTTTGAGAGATTTTCAGAGAAAACGTTGGGGTAAGTGTTCTTAACTCAATCTTTGTTAGATTACCCCAATCTATCACTGTTTTTAACATTTAATTGATGATTTAAGTTGGAAAAATTTGAAAACCCTCTTGGATAGATTTGAGGATTTGAGGGTCGAACTGTTATTGGAATTTAGTCATTTTGGTATGGTTAGACTCGTGGTTGAATGGGCGTTCATATTTCGTAACTTTCGCCGGATTCCGAGACGTGCCATTTTTGAGTTAATATCGGATTTTTATTGAAAAATATAGTATTTTCTTACAGAATTAATTCTATAATTTTTGTTGACTGTATCGAATTAATTATGACTAGATACGAGTCGACCGGAATCGGAAAATCGAGGAAAAAATATACTACTTGGTTAAATTGGAGCAAGTCGATATAAGTGACTTGTCTAACCTTGTGTGGGGGAAATTTTTCTTAGGATTGGTATTAATTGTAATGTGATGAAAGTCGTGTACATGAGGTGACGAGTGTGTACACGGACTAAATGTGAAAGATTATATTTTTAAATTATAAAGATCACTGTTGCATATTAATTAATTTATTAAATCTTGTTATATTTTTCATCATTGATTTGATTTGTATACTTTTAATTTGCTTGACCTTTTTCTGCTAATTGTTTTACCTGTTTAGTTGAAACTTGGTTCTTTTTATTCTGTGCATTATTTGAAATTGATTTTCTTAAATTTAAATATTATTAATATAAAATATCTGACATTTTAAATTTGGTATTGAAGCAACGTATTAAAGATTTTGAAATATTATCTTGTTGAATTATTTATTCCTGAATATTTGTGTAAGATTTTTGTACTCATTGTGATGGAGCCGTGAGCTCTTTATTGTGGAAAAATATTATTGATGACTTATTTTGGCATGAGCCGTGAGCTCTTTATTTTGAAAAATATTGTTGTTGAATTATGTTGACACGTTAAATTATTTGAGCACTTGAGGTGCAAATTGCGATCTATTGTGATATTGATATGCATGCGGTGGTATAAGGTTTGGGTATTGAAACGCATACGGTGAGATAAGGGTGGTTTGATACGCGTGGCTAGTAGGGGAAACTACTAGAAGTCATGCGGTGTGATAAGGATGGCTAAAACGCGGGATGCTATTTCGTGAAAAAATATTTTCTTTAAAATAAATCGTGAAGGCTCCCGCGGTGAGATAAGGAAATGAGATATTGTGAATTTAATTATGATTTGGGACTACGAGGCGGTAACTCGGTAGTCCCCTTGTTGATATTGATTTATGGCCGTAGTTGCCTTTAATTTTTATTGTGATTTTTCTTAAAGTTGAAAAGAAATTTTATTTTGTTTTCACGAGGTATTTATTTGCCATTATTTGGTGTTATTAAATGTGACATACTACTTGATTCATTTTCATTATCATTTTATCTTATTAAATTATTTAAATATTTTTTCATGTCATTATGTATTCTCCAGTAGGGCCTGACCTGACCTCGTCACTATTCTACCGAGATTAGGCTTGGCACTTACTGGGTACCGATGTGGTGTACTCATACTATGCTTCTGCACATCTTTTTGTGCAGATCCAGGTACATCTTACCAGTCTAGACGTTAGTGAGTTACCTGCGAACGGGGACTTTGAGGTATATTTCTGCCAGCGTCCGCAGACTTCGGAGTCCCTTTCTATCATTTTTATGTTGCTTCCTTATTTTTCTTTAGACCTTGATACATAGAGATATTGAGAATAAATTTTTAGAAGCTTGTGACTTATTTCTACCAGGTTTTGGGAGTTGTAATTATTTGAATTGTAGTTTATTTATTTCAGATATTTATGATTATTCCGCATTGATAGGCTTACCTAGTTTTAGAGACTAGGTGCCATCACGACCTCCTACGGAGGGAATTTGGAGTCGTGACATGTTGTCACCAAGAATAACGGGTATCTGCATCTAACTTATAACTTTAAATTTTGGATCCGTTTTTGATTATCAATCCTTTGCATGTAGAGCTTTCAAGAAAGGCATAATGTCGCATGGTCGACATGTAGATTAAATCTTAGGGTATACCCACTATTTATATCATTTTTAAAGTATTAATTCAAGTTGCCGTTGGATTTAATGTAATACTCTTTTTATCTTTTTGTTGGTTGGAGGAGGGAGGTTGGGACCCTATCTCTCTAGCTTAACATATGTGAGACAAAAAGAAGGGAACTTTCACTGTTGCTTTTTGCTAATTTTGTGGTTGCTGTGCTACTGCTAACTGTATTTGGACCATCTACGTACAATAATTCACTGTGATGTTATTATAATTGTTCAAAACTAAGCATGCATGTAGGTCATACCTATCAACCCACCTGCAATCATATATATATATATATATATATACAAAAAGAAGGGAACTTTCACTGTTGCTTTTTGCTAATTTTGTGGTTGCTGTGCTACTGCTAACTGTATTTGGACCATCTACGTACAATAATTCACTGTGATGTTATTATAATTGTTCAAAACTAAGCATGCATGTAGGTCATACCTATCAACCCACCTGCAATGGTTGCTGTGCTACTGCTAACTGTATTTGGACCATCTACGTACAATAATTCACTGTGATGTTATTATAATTGTTCAAAACTAAGCATGCATGTAGGTCATACCTATCAACCCACCTGCAATCATATATATATATATATATATATATATATATATATATATATATATATATATATGTGTGTGTGTGTGTGTATATATATATATATATATATAAATTATTATCACAGATCTTAATATCGAAGTGAAAATAATGAGACTTTAAGAATACCACTTTGGAATACTGGCGGAGTCACATTGAAGCAAGGGGTGTCAACACCCCTTCGCCGGAAAATTACATTATTTTGGTAGACAATTTTTTTATTTTATGTATATTTACTATACGTTGATTCCCCTTTACTTTTCGATGTATCTAATTATTTATATTTTGACACTCCTTGATGAAATTTCTGGATCCGCCACTGGTTGGAAGTTTGATCGGATATACTCGGTCAATCGGTAGATTTGATGTCTTTGAACCGTCGAACTTTGGTGTATACCTAGACAACCATAAGTCACACAATCAACCCTTTAACTGCCTTTGGTTCTCATTGTTGTGTTCGTTTCAGCCATGAACACCGCGTGGTTCATAAGTGCATGGAGAACTAGCCTTACAGAATTCTTCTTGAAGCGGCTTACACTTCACACTTATATATGTGATTCCTAAACGTGTTATTCCATAGATACACTATTTGATATACTCCGTATCAAACTTAGAAACCATTAAAAAGCCTTAACGCTTTATCCTTGGTACTGAACATCGTCTCATCACGACAATAGACCAAAATTTTATTTGACAATGTTGAACCGTCACTAATAACTTTGTTTGATCTCCTTGAACGTAGATCTTGGGATCTCCGGTCTTCTAGGTAGAGTTATCGCCACAGTGACTTGTCCTCGGCCATAGTCCCATTCTATTTGATGATTTATCAACTACCTCTCTATTTAGGCCTTTTGTAAGCGGATCTGACACATTATCTTTTGACTTTACGTAGTCAATTGTGATAATTCCACTAGAGAGTAGTTGTCGAACGGTATTATGTCTTCGTCGTATATAACGAAATTTTTCGTTATACATAACGTTTCTAGCCCTTTCCGTTACCGCTTGACTATCGCAATGTAAACATATAGGAGCCACTGGTTTGGGCCAAAATGAAATATCTTCCAAGAAATTCCGGAGCCATTCAGCTTCTTCTCCAGCCTTATCTAAAGTTATAAAATCAGACTCCATTGTAGAGCGAGTGATGCATGTCTGTTTAGTTGATTTCCAAGACACTGCTCCTCCACCAATAATAAACACGTATCCACTTGTGGACTTTGTTTCTGATGACCCTGTGATCTAATTTGCATCACTATATCCTTCAATTACCGCAGGATACTTATTGTAGTGCAAAGCATAATCTTGGGTATGTTTTAGATACCCCAAAACTCGTTTCATTGCCATCCAATGAGTCTGGTCGCGATTACTTGTGTAACGACTCAGTTTACTTATTACGAAGGCTATATCAGGTTGTGTACAATTCATGACATACATTTAATTTTCCAACACTCGAGCATAATCCAATTGAGATTTTCTTTGACCTAGATTCTTTGTAAGAGCCATATTTACATCAATCGGGATCTTTGCAACTTTGAAATCTAAATACTTATATTTTTCAAGTGCCATTTTAACGTAATAAGATTGAGACAATACTAGTCCTTGAGGAGTCCTATGGATTTTAATTTCTACAATTAAATCAGCAACTCCTAAGTCTTTCATATCAAACTTGCTAGCAAGCATACGCTTAGTAGCATTTATATCTGCAATATCTTTGCTCATTATTAACATATCATCAACATATAAATATACAATGACTATATGATTTGGAGTGTTTTTAATGAAAATACATTTATCACACTAATTAATCTTAAATTCATTTGCCAACATTGTTTGGTCAAATTTCGCATGCCATTGTTTGGGTGCTTGTTTCAATCCGTAAAGTGATTTAACAAGTCGGCACGCCCCCTTTTCTTTTCCGGGAACCATAAACCCTTCAGGTTGTTCCATATAAATATTTTCCTCCAAATCTCCATTTAAGAAGGCTGTATTTACATCCATCTGATGGATTTCAAGACCATACATGGCGGCTAACGCTATTAATATCCGAATAGATGTAATCATCGTTACCAATGAGTATGTATCAAAATAATCAAGACCTTCTCGTTGTCTAAACCCTTTGACAACTAATCTTGCCTTATATTTTTCAATAGTACTATCAGCTTTCATTTTCCTTTTGAAAATCCACTTAGAACCCAAAGGTTTATTTTCTGGAGGAAGATCAACCAATTCCCAAGTATGATTACTTAATATGGATTCTATCTCACTATTGACTGCCTCTTTTCAATATTGTGCTTTCGAGGAAGACATTACTTCTTTAAATGTTTGAGGCTCATTTTCTAACAAAAATGTCAGAAAGTCTAGTCCAAAGGAAGTAGTTATCCTTTGACATTTACTACGTCTTGGATTTTCCTCACTAAACGTACTTTCCTTTGCTTCTTCTCGAGGTCGCTTAGATTTTTTACTAGATGACCCGCATTTATTTTTATACGGATAAATATTCTCAAAGAATTCAGCATTATTGGATTCGATTACCGTATTAATATGAATATCGGTATTTTCTGATTTATGAACCAGAAAACGATATGCCTTACTATTTCTTGCATATCCTACGAAAACGCAATCAACCGTTTTTGGTCCAATCTTCAGCCTTTTGGGTTTAGGAATTTACACTTTAGCCAAACACCCCCACACTTTAAAAATATTTTAAGTTGGGTTTCCTACCTTTCTAGTTTTCATATGGAATGGTTTGCGTTTTGCTATTGGGAACTCGATTGAGTATTTGGTTAGCTGTAAGAATAGCTTCCCCCCACAAGTTTTGGGGTAAACTCGAACTTATCAACAAGGCATTCATCATCTCCTTTAACGTTTTATTCTTTCTTTCTGCAATTTCATTAGATTGCGGTGAGTAAGGGATAGTTGTTTGGTGAATAATGCCATATTCCAAATATATTTCTTCAAAAGGAGATTCATATTCGTCACCCATATCACTCCTTATTATTTTGATCTTTTTGTTTAGTTGCGTTTAAACTTCATTTTTGCATTACTTGAATGCCTCAATTACTTCATCTTTACTATTAACTAAGTAAATAAAGCAATATCTAGTATTGTCGTCAATAAAAGTTATGAAATATTTTTTCCCATCGCGAGATGGTATTGACTTCATGTCGCAAATATCTGTATGAATTAAGTCTAAAGGATTTGAATTCCTTTCAACTGACTTATAAGGATATTTAACATACTTAGATTCCACATATATTTGATATTTCTATTATCGCATTCAAATTTAGGCAATACTTCCAAGTTAACTATTTTTCGTATAGTTTTGAAGTTGACGTGACCTAAACGTGCATGCCATAAATTATTTTATTCAAGTAAGTAAGAAGAAGTTTGAACTTTATTGATATCAATAGTTATTACATTCAACTTGAAAATGCCCTCAGTTAGGTAACCTTTTCCTGCATACACATCATTCTTACTTATTACAACTTTTTCAGAAACAAAAACATACTTAAATCCATTCTTGATAAGAATTCCAGCAGATACCAAATTCTTGCGAATTTCAGGAACATGGAGATTATTGTTTAGAGTCACAACTTTGCCCGAAGTCATCTTCAGAGATATCTTTCCAATTCCTTCAATTTTTGTTGTTGCGGAGTTTCCCATAAAGATAATCTCGTCGGGCGTTGCGGGAACATAAGAGACAAATAACTCTTTGTTAGCACAAATATGGCGAGTGGCACTAGAACCAATCCACCACTCCTTGGGATTTCCTACCAAGATGTATTCAGATAGCAAGGAACATAAGTCCTCCATTTCATCATTCTTTGCAACCATGTTTGCTTGAGTCTTCTTCTTGTCCTTCTTCGGTGCACGATATTCCACAACCTTATGTCCAACCTTTCCACAGTTGTGGCAATTACCTTTGAACTTCTTCTTGCTCGGGTAATTTTTTGGACTAGATGGCTTCTTTCTCTTTCTGTTGCTTGTAGATGCTTCCTCAACAATATTTTCTCCCATTATTGTTGAGTTACCACAAGACTTCTTCTCAGCAGCCTTTTGTCCTCTTCAATTCGTAGACGAACAATAAGGTCTTCAAGCGTCATCTCCTTGCACTTATGTTTCAAGTAATTTGTAAAGTCCTTCCACAACGGAGGCAACTTTTCAATAAATGTCGCAACTTGAAACGCTTCATTTATGACCATACCTTCAGAAACGAGGTCATGAACAATCACTTGCAGTTCTTGGACTTGCGTTATGACAGATTTGCCGTCAATTATTTTGAAATCTAGAAATTTGGCGGCTACAAACTTCTTAAGTCCAGCATATTCAGTCTTGTACTTCTTTTCAAGAGCATTCCACAACTCTCGAGATGTTTTCATGACGCTATAAATATTGTACAAACCGTCTTCCAAGCGACTTAAAATATAATTTTTGCATAAGAAGTCAGAATGTTTCCATGCCTCTATGACCACATATCTCTCATTTTAAGGAGTTTCTTCTCCCAGAACTGGAACATCCTCGCTGATAAAGCGCAGTAAACTGAGTGTGGTTATGTAGAAGAATATTTTCTGCTACCAACGCTTAAAGTCCATGCTGGAAAACTTTTTGGGCTTTTCTGCCGGTGCCATCGCTGGTGCAGGAGTTGTGCGACTTGAAGACGCTGTAGCCTTTGCAGTAGTAGTAGTCCCAACAAAACAATTCTGTTAATCCGTACTTGTTGTCACTTTTCTGTAAAATAAATTAACACAATCAGAATTAGTAAGTCGGTGAAGTTTTTATATATTCAAACCGAATATAAATAACCGAGTAAAAAAATCACAAGGGTTTTAATCTCGGATTGAGTAGAAAGTCAGAAAGACTTTAACCTCAAACTGGAGTAGAAAATTCGAAGATTTTAATCTCCAAAACAGGAGTAGAAAATCACTAGAATTTTAGTCTCCCAAAGCAGAAAGTAAGATGAACACAGAATATAAAATTAAATTCCTTAAGCTTGTTATAAACTTGTGTTCGTAAATAATTTTTGCAAAAAATAAAACAAACAGAAGCAGAAACAGAATAAATAAAGTTCTTAGCCCAACAGAAAACTGTGTTTCATTAAGGAATTTAATCCCCTCACTGTTGCCCAAGGTTGTTGGATTAATTCCTCCCAAGATAGAACGGAACAACTATTCTGTACAACTCAAAAGCCCTACCACACTGATGCTTACGTTTTGCTTGGTGGAAAATGACCGTTGGGACAGCGAATTTTAAATTAAATTCCTCGAAAAACTAGCCGAAGCCGAAGCCGAGTGAGCAACGATGACGACGGCACGAGGCACCACTTCTTTTTAAATGTTTAAGAGCTAGAAGATGTGCTTCTCCATATAAGCACAAAGATTTTTCTTTCTATTTTCCGATAAGGGATAAAGTGCATTAGTAAAGGAAAAAAGTTCAAACTTTTTGTTTCCCTCCATTTCCTATTCACACCTATTATCTAATTAGATAATAAAATCCAACACTCTTTAATAACAACAATAATATATTCAAATCTTATCACACCAAAAACACAAAAATAGCGGCTACAATGATATATATTCCGCACCAACCCAATAAATACATGACACATGTCTTCACAAACATAGTTATCACTAAAGCATAGTTCACTAATACATATTCTCACCTGAATGTATCATTTAACTATGATAAATTTTGTTCAGTTTGGTATAAACACCCGGTACAAATACGTTTTTATTATTCTTTCTTACGCATAGGCCAGCATGTAGATTAATATTTAAGGAAACCCACTTCTGTATCATCTTTAATGTGTTAATTCAAGTTGCCCTTGGACCTCTTGCTTCTATAATGAAGACCTCTTGCCATTGAATATCAGGTAATCCTGTCTTTGTATTTTTGTTGGTTGGCGGAAGGAGGTTTGGGTCTATGTAGTATCTCTCTAGCTTGTGAGACAAAAAGAAGAGAACTTTTCGCTGTTGCCTTTTGTTTTTGTGGTTGCAATATAAACAATACTCCCTTGTTTCATTTTACGTGATGCAGTTTATAATTGAGCATGAAGAAAAAAAAAAGATTATTAAAATTTGTAGTCTAAATTAAGTTATAATTATTAGTGTGGTTTTAAACCATCTTATTATGGGTAAAATGAGAAGCTTAAAATAAATTATTTCTAATTATAAAATAATATTATTATCTTTGGAACTGACTAAAAAGGAAAACGCATAGCAAAAATTAACACATAGGGAGTATTTAGAATTTTAGATCACGCACTGTTGGCCTAAGTAAGTTTTGATGATTGACAAAAGAAACACATGCATGAACTAGGTCCATACACAATATACACATGATACAGGCAGATTCAAGCACAAGACATGCACGTGAAGGAGATAAGCATAAGTGGTTATATCTGATATCTCCTGAACGAAAGGTTGCATAATTGATAAGGAGCAAGACTCCTTACTTGAAGAGAACTTATCCTAGATAATGGAGGAGTTACGAGTTGAAGATAACTAGAACTCTTCCACGATGGAAGAGCATAGCATTAGAACTCTAGTTAATCCTATTCTACTAATTCTATATATATTTCAGGATGTTCTCATTTTACAGAGACGCACAAATGTTGAAGTTAAACGAGAGTTGAGAGCAAAATAGCAAGGGTTTTGCAACCAATTCCGGTGAGATTCAAGTGTGCGAACATGAATCTATATGAACCAGATAGAAGAACCAATTCCAAGTGTCTGCATTTTATTCTAGTTTCATTGTAGTAGGGCTTTTGAGTTATACCTTTCAGCTTTCTCTAGAAATATTTGTACTAGGTACTCTGAGTATTTTATTCAAGTTAGAGTTAACTTGAAATTATCGCAACAACCTGAGGCTAGTTGCCACAAAGGGTTAGAGGTAATTCTTAGGTTTACAAGAGTTTTGTAAACGTTGTTTCTTGGCTCAGTGATTTAGTGAAGTGTTGAAAAAACTCCTATTGGATAGTATGTCGTGGTTTTTTACCTTTTGAGCCACGTATTTTTCACGTAAAAATACTTGTGTTCTTTACTTTCTGCATTTATTATTCAGCAATTGTAGTATAAGGAACACATAGAAGAACCATGTCCTTCTATAATCCGTGCACACAAAAAATTAAATACCACACAAATTACCCAATTCTCCCCTCTTGTGTGGTATTGAAGTATAAAACATCAATTGGTATTAGAGTGGGTTATCCTTGAAGAGGCTAACACCTTAGGAGAAGATCAAGATGATTGCACTACCTGGAATTGGGAAGGGCAATCCACTGCTAGGCTACCACTCGTTATTGACCAGTACTACTCTTGGTGGAAGTTAAGAATGAGAGATCACATGCAAAGAGAGGACTATGAGCTATGGGACATTGTCACTGATAGTCCACTGGCTACTTTGAAGAAAATGCTAAAGGAGTAGATATGCCAAAGACAAGAGCTGATTGCAATACTAAGGATCTGAAGAAGTGGAAAAAAAATGCCAAAGCCAAGAAATGGCTTATTTGTGGACTTAGTCTAGATAAGTACAGTAGAATCCAAGGCTGTTCTACGGCTAAGCAAATTTGGGACACACTGTAAGTGGCCCATGAAGAAACAACTCAGGTGAAGAGATCTAAAAGAACTCTATTGTACTTTCAATATGAGAACTTTGCTATGAAGGATGGAGAAATCATTCAGGAGATGTACACAAGGTTCACTACATTGACAAATGAACTAAAATCTCTTAAAAGGATTATCCCTAAAGAAGAAAGAGTTGAGAAGATACTCACTAGGGTCTTGCCAATTACTTGGGAGAGCAAGATCACTGCCATCCGGAAGCAAAGAATATTGCCACTCTCCCTCTAGATGAATCTATTAGGAATCTCACTGCCTATGAACTTAGGAGACAAACCATGAAAATGGATGTACCTAAAAGGAAAGGAATTTGGCACTTAGAATCACTGAAGGTTCTGATCTAGAAGATGATGAAATGGCAATAATCACCAAAGACTTCAAGAAGTACCTAAGGAGATGAAAGGGTTCTTCAAGAAGTGGAAGCTACAACAAGACAAGAGCTCCGGATAAGCAAACCAATGATGGTTGCTACAAGTGTGGTAAGACTGACCATATGATCAAAAACTGTCCTTTGTGGGAAATTGAAGGGAAGAAGGAAAGAGCTGAACGAAGAAACAAATCCTCAAAACTAAGCATGCATGTAGGCCATAGTTATAAAGACGGGTGCAGGCAGGGGCTGAGCTAACATATGAACTTTTCTTTAGATCCTGTATTTATATTAAATATTCACTAAATATGTTAAAATTATTTAATCGTAAACTCAGTAGCTAAACGTGTTATGAGTTTGATGGCTATTTTAAAACCCACAGACTTTATATCCTGATTTCGCTCTGGGTGCAGGTTCGAACCTACATCCTCTCTCTGTAAAGAAAAAAGGAATTGATTTGCTCATTAGTTGATGACCTGAAAATTATAGGTCCAAATCCTCTCCCAACCTAATAAGTGGAACATTGCTCGCCGAAGTAGAAGGTTGAACCCTATCCGTCAATAGGACTAGTGTTCAATCTTGGTTGGTTCACCTTTTGTAGAATTCAGTAGCGGATATAGGCTTAGTACCAAGCGAATTAACTCATTATTTTTTAACGAAACTAATTTAGACCTCTGTCTGAAACTAATTTAGACCTCTGTCTGGGAAATTTTAATTAAAAAAAAAGTTGCTTCAAAAAAAATAAAAAATAGATACATATGTGGGAAAAAATTAACAAATATATTTTAAAAATATAATGAGTTTAATGCGAAGATCTTTAAAAATTGAACCTATTTATTTAAAATATTAGATCCGCTTATTTTTGGAGCACATAATGATGATCTCTTAAGCTATTGAATTAATTCCAAGTGAGCTGAAAGCAAAAAAGGCAGCTCGGGAAAAAGCGACGTCCCAAGAAATGTGATATAGACAACCTACCCTATTATAATAACAACAATAACCCAGTATAATCCCATTAATGGGGTCTGAGAAGGGTAGTGTGTACGCAGACCTTACCCCTACCCTGGGGTAGAGAGGCTGTTTCCAATAGACCCTCGGCATCCTTCCCTCCAAGAACTCCCCACCTTGCTCTTGGGGTGACTCGAACTCCCAACCCTATTGATGAGCATAAAAATAGAAATCCCAAATTGTATTACTTGAAACAAATGATGGAACGCGGTATAACAAATCTTTCAAGAAACAGAGAGGAAAACAAGAAAGGAATTAGTACACATGCATTTTGACATTATTTAGCTGTTTGTGAAATAATATGATACGCTTGGGTGGTGAACATGTGTGTGTTTCATATAATTACAAAAAGAACTTCACATTTCAGAACAGAAGTTTCCCACCTTAGATTGTACGAACAAAATGATACATACTCCGTATAATTAATTGTTTTCTTCTCTTTTTTCTTTTTGTATGTATGGAAGAAGAAAATATATAAGACAAAATGAGAAGAAAAACCCCAGAAACAGATCCCAACATGTGCAAAAAGTAGTCGATATTTTGACATATTCCTAATAATCATATTTTCATATGGATCGGATTACTTCTTTTTCAGTCACGAGATTCATTTTTCAGTTTTTCGTTGACATAGCAACAAGAAGAGTGAATTAACTAATAGAAAGTACAATGCTGAGTTAATAATTTATAGAACCTTACGAAATTGCTCCTTCCTCAGTCTCAATTTATGCTGTGCATGTAATTATAGAAACGCCACGGGGCCAAATATACTCCTTTACTTTCGAAAATGGTCTAAGAATACCCCTCGTTATACTATTGGGTTATCTATACCTCTGCAGTCATACTTTGGGTTCAAATATACCCCTCATTTAAACGGAGGGACACGTGTCATCGTCCTGTTGGTCAATTTTAAATATCTTCTAATTAGTTTTAAAAAACTATTAATCATACCCGAAAAGTAATTTTTTAAAGCAATTTTTTTTTTGTAAAAACCGGTAAAAACTGAAATTATTTTTACTAAAAACTGAAAAAAAACAAAAATATTTTTTTTTTCTTCAGTTTTTACAAAAAAAAAACTGCTTTAGAAAAAACTGAAAAATATTTTCTAAAATAATGTTTTTGAAAAAAAAAAGCTGAAAATCAATTTTCTAAAGTAATTTTTTTTGTAAAAACTGAATTTTTTTTACTAAAAACTGGAAAAAAAAAAGAAAATATTTTTTTTCCAATTTTTACAAAAAAACTGCTTTTAAAAAAAGCTGAAAAATATTTTCTAAAACAATATTTTTGTAAAAACTGAAAAAAAAAACTAAAAAGCAAATTTCTAAAGCAGTGTTTTTGTAAAAACTGAAAAAACAAATATTTTTTTTTCAGTTTTTAGTTAAAAATATTTCAGTTTTTAATTGCTTTAGAAAATTGCTTTTCAGTTTTTTTTTTCCAGTTTTTACAAAAATATTGTTTTAGAAAATATTTTTCAGTTTTTTAAAGCAGTTTTTTTGTAAAAACTGGAAAAAGAAATATTTTTGTTTTTTTCAGTTTTTAGCAAAAATATTTTTTAAATTTTTTCCAGTTTTTACAAAAAAAAAATTATTTTTCGGGTATGGATAATGAGTCTTTTTAATTAATTAGGAGATATTTAGAATTGACCAACAGGACGATGACATGTGCCCCTCCATTTAAATGAGGGGTATATTCAACCCAAAGTATGACTGCAGGGGTATAGATAACCCAATAGTATAACGAAGGGTATTCTTAGACCATTTTCAAAAGTAGAGGGGTATATTTGGCCCTTTGCCGTTATAGAAATGAAAAGTTTTGAAACTTGAATTTGTATGGCTGTAGCCTATAAATCATCTCATTAAGAGTAAAATAGAAAGTTTAAAGTTAAATTATTATTATTATATATAGAATTATATTTTTTTTAATTAACTAAAAAATAAAGAGTGTTACGTAAATTGGAACAAAGGAAATAATATAATAACGAGTATAGACCCATTTCACGTAATTTCTTAGCTAAAAGAACTTCAATTTAAACATCTGAATTAGGTCTCATCTCATTGACTCTAACTTTCTAAGCATGAAATTTCCTTGAGTCCTTTTTTTAATTTTTTTATTTTAAATACAAGGACACTCAAGAATTTACTAGGAAGGTATACAAAATAATTAGTAATTATCCGATAATAATCTCTTTAGATGAATTCATGATAGGATAGATGTCAACGACTCAATAATGTGTTATGCCTTTGTTTTTGCCCAGAATTGCGTCTCATCATTTGACGCAAGATGTTGGACTTGCACATGGGTTGTTTCTCTTTTCCTTTGAAGTACAAAGTGACTTAAATGTGATTACCATCCATTAAAATTAGTACTCATTAATTAGGTGATTAATATTCACTAAGTTGCGAAAACAAAAGGTTACAATTCTAATCACCTTGCTTTGTAAAGCTAATTATTTCAAATAATTTTTTATGGAGTTCTGTTTTACCTTGAGCCGATGGTTTATCAGAAACAGCTTCTCTATCTGCACAAGGTAGAGATAAGGTCTACATACATACTATCTTTTTCAGACCCTACTTGTGAAATTACACATATTATGTTCTTATTGTAGTTATTGTAATTTTTATGGAGTTAATCTTAAACTAAGCAACGTGTAATATTTTGAGATTTACATTCCAAGATATGGATGGTCTCTTTTTGTTTTTTTATTCTCTGAAGTTGTTTGCTTGAGAAGTTCTTTCTGTTCAATTTGTTTAGTCACTTAACTGAAAAATGCTTGAAATCCAAGATTTCACACTTGTCACATATATTGCTTGCAACATAAGGTTTTAGATTATAGTCTTGGAGAAATGAAACCCAGTGATTGGAACAAGACACCAAAGAATAGATTGTTCTTGCAGCTGAATCATTGATAATTTTCTTTAATAATCCAAATATATAAAAGACCATATTTCAAGCGATTTTTCGTTTCCGCCTTTCTAGGCTTCACAATATTTCCTCCTTTTCTTTTCCAATTCAGACAGGTCCTAGAGCCTGAATAAATCTTCCAATGAGGAGCTTGAAAGACTTTGAAGCACTACTGTAGGGGTGTACATGGACCGAATTAGTTCGGTTTTTATCAAAACCAAACCAAACCAACTATATCGGTTTGGATTAGTTCGATTTTGTCGGATTTTTCGAGTTTTCGGGTTTTTGTTACTTACATATCATTTCAATCTTACTTTGTTAAATATTTGATAAGTAAATATATATTTAGTAAAAATATAAAAAATTGACAAACATATTATCGATTAAAATATTCTTATGGGAGAATGCTATTAGTAACAGGTTTTTTAATAGTTATTTTTTTAGTCGTCTGGCAATAATATTTCATTGATGTACACTTTCAGGTTAACCGAATTTAGTAATTAAACATAAAAATCAATATGATACATAAATATTAATAATCATTTCACATTCGAAAAAGATATAAGAATTTAATAGATCTTAACATATGATATGAATATGGAAGAACAAAGAGATGAACGCATTTCAGTAACACTTGATATGAAAGTGATCATACAACCCATTATTTAAGGTCAATGAAATATGGAGCACTTCATATTCTATTAAAATTTATATTCCGCAAGAGAATCCCAAATACTTCTAGATATTTTTTAAAGAAAATTCTATATAAAATCTTAAAAGTATATATAAAAATTATATATTTATATGTCGGATTGGTTCGGGTTTTTTTACTCAATATCAAACCAAATCAAACCAAACCAAATCAAATTTTTTAATTGATTTGGTTTGACTTTTCGGTTCGGTTTGTACACCCCCAGCACTAGGCCCTATGTCTCCGGAACAATCATAATGCAACCGCTCATCTAATAAAAAATCAATGAGTCTGATCTCATGAATGAGGAATTCCGAAAAGTCAGTCTAAATACGAAACACCTCACGCCGACCACCAGAATACGAAGTAACATCAATTTGGGGCAAGAAGTAAAGTCATAGCAAGAACTAGGGGTGCTTATCGGGCGAATAATTACGTTTAACGGTTCGGTTTATCAGTTATCGGATTATAAATAAGATAATCCGTTAGCCATCCAATAAGACAACGGGCGAATTGGCATCGGATTAACGATTATCGGTTAGTTTATCGGCTAAACCAAATAATTTGTTTTTGGTATAATATTGAAATGAATTCTTTTTTATGGGTGATTTTGTTGACGGACTTTCTGCACGCATCCTAACAAACCTGATGAGCCGGATATAATTGAAAATTCGGGTGGGAAAGTTATAAATTGGAATGAATATCGAATCTTAGGAGTTCTTGCTACTTCAAGATCTATAGGAAAGTGTAAATATAAAAATTCTTGACGGGGTAACGGTTTATCCAATAAGAAAATTGAGTAATCTGTCCCCAAACCGTTAAGCCGTTAATTATAAAATCGCAATCCGTTCACCGTCCATTACCCCGATAATCCGATATCAATAAGCCAATAAGTCATCGGTTCGATTCGGTTAACAGTTTCGGTTCGATTTTGAATAGCCCTAGCAAGAACCGCCGTAGCACCATACTCAAACTTCCATACCAAGTTGAGTTGTGATAATAATCTATAGTAAAAAGACAATCCGGTACAGTAAGCTCTAGTTATATATGGGCCGATACTGCACACAAAAAATCCTTCTAAATTTTCTGATATTGTCTTATTCTTTACAAATTCCTAGTACTTCATATGCCAATTGTTCTAACTTTTTATCCACAAAATTGCATGGTCATATTAGATTCCGATGAGGCTCAATAATTGTTACATATCAACAACGGTACTGTCTTTAATGCCATGGCTAGTGAATATAGTGATAGGAACAAAATAAATGCATGCCTTTATTTAGACGAGGGGAATTGGATTCTTATCCTAAAAAGTGCAAAAGTTGAGAAAATCCTAATAGCTCAGTATCAAATTACCAGTGAATTATCATCTTATTGTTCCACAGTCCACCCTTCAAAGAAGCACGTTTAAATAGGCTAATAGACTCACAGTTTCAATTGAATACGGTATTAAATATAATGAATAGATATCTATATACATAAGAAATTACTAATATTTTAATAGATATCAAGTTCCGAACTTATAATTACGAAAAATGTAATAAACTCAATGGTGAAAACACAAAAGTTAGAACCCATAATATTTAGCCTTTGGGCACCTGAAATAGTTGTTCCAGTGCTGAATCTTGAATTAGAATATGAAATTTGATAAAAGTAAGGCACAAAAAAATTACTAAAAGGTATGGGATCAGCTTTTTTGTTGACAGGCACTTACTTGGTTACTTCCAATAACTGAATTACAACTAATCTCAGAAATTATAGCTAAGCATTTTTCCATAGTTTGTAGAAAAGGTAATTAGATGGAATAAAGAAGAAAAGGAAATAAAGGGAAATTGAAGCCAGCTCTAAAGGAAAGAGAAATGATTGGTCAATTTCTGGCCCCAAATACTAAACCTCACTCCAGCTTGGATTTTGGAACCCAAAGAGACGAGCTGGCTAGCATTTGAAGCAGTAAAGGCAGTGTAGGGAAAAATAGGTCCCTGAACTGCTGGCACTGCCACCATTTTCATTCCCCAATTTTATTTTTACATCACGGTTTTTGATTGGGTACAAAATTTAAGAAAAAAAAAATAAACACTTTTTTGGACGTACCTAAAGTATCCCTAGAATTATAATCTTAAACGTACCACATATTTCTACCGCTGGAAGAGAATTTCATTAAGGATAATGTAGAAAATTTAATATTAAAAAGTTTTCGAATGTTGAATGAAGAAAACATAGCTAGTAGATAACTATATTGTTGTCGAAAGCGATTAGTTATTTTGATCTTATATGGGCTTGGAAAATCTTCTGTTTTCTATTCCAGAGGTGGAAGAGTATGTAGAAAAAACTATAGAAGAGCACCACCACAGTTCGGGTCCAACACATGGGCAATTAATTCAGCTGCAAAACACGAGACCATAATTTGGCAGCTATTCCAAAACCCCTGACCTAGATGACAACCTAAACGAGTAGGTCATAATAGAGAAAGGAAAGATCCACCCCTAGAGCCAGAATGTAAGCGTCGACCTCTTCGCCACAAGCATAAGTGAATAAGAAAAAATCACATCCCAAGAGGTGACAGTATTACCATCTACGGGTCAAATGATATTTGTTTTAGAATAAACTAGTAAGGAACATGTGTCATATAAAATGAAGCAAGGAGAATAGTATATTTAGAGTTTATGCTCGAAGTGATAGCATAAAGAACTTTTACACTATCTGTTTAGATTGACCTACAATTAAGATTTGAAACATTTGTGTAAGTTTTTCTTTTCTTAACGGGCGATACCAAAAACAAATTAGTTAGTTATTATGGATAGGAGGGAGTATTAATTATTCTAATCCTTGCAAATGCAGATGCAGATTCGAGGAAGGTTTGTGTCACTATCATCCTCGTGGTTATGTTAAAGAAAAGAAAGCCCCCATGTTCCAAGTTAACAACTTCAATCTAATTCCTCACCCCCACCCCCACCCCTACCCCCACCCCCCACACCCCCCACCCCCACCCCAAACAAAGGCTCCCAACCCCTTCCTCTTCTTTATAAAATCCCCCTCATTTTTCCTTAATTTAACAAAACAAAGTGTCGCAGCCTAATTCATTCTTCTCTTTTAACACATTCTTGTACCAAGAAAACAAAACTAGCCAAACCCCTTATCAAAATGTGTTCTTCCAAATCTAAACAACAAAGAGGGATTGTTGATATTTCACCTCAAACAATCTCTCATATCAATGGACGCCCTGTTTTTCAACCATATAGCAATAGAGATCCTCTCTTGGAACGCCACAATTTCCTTAAAAACTCACCTTCCAAAACTTCTCCTACTGCAACAACTCATACTTATGTCAAGATAAAAAATAACAATAGTATTGTCAAAGTCAAAATTTCAGCAACAACTCCTCCTATTTCACCTAAAATCAAGAGAGTGGGTGATTCTAACATCTTGAATATAAATACTGAGAAAATTGTGACACCAAAAAGCAATGCTAAATCCACTAAATATGTGAAGAATTCTTCTTCCTTTAAGATTCTTGAGGTTCCGGGAAGCATAGCAGCAGCAAGAAGGGAGCAAGTAGCAATGATGCAAGTGCAAAGAAAGATGAAAACTGCACATTATGGTAGAACAAATTCTGCTAAATATGAAAATAGAGTCAGTCCTCTTGACTCTTCCAATAGTTCAAGTCCTCGAGAGGGCAAAAGATGCAGCTTTATCACACCTAATTCTGGTAATGAGAACTTCACTTTTATCTTTTAGTTGGAAAAATGATCAAGAATACTCCTCTATTATACTAAATATTTGAATTTCACCATATGTTATACTATGAAGTCATTTGTACAGTGGGGTCGTTTTGTACTATGGATAAGCAAAAATAATCCTGAGATAAAAATTTGGTGTCGCCTTATCCCTTCTTTGGTTACTAATCCTGATAAATTATCCTATGATTAAAAATAGTACTGGAATAACTTATCCCTTGTCAGGGAGTGGAATAGTAATCCCAGGATAAAACAATAAAATTGAGAATTAATACAATATACCAAACAGTCAATAAGAAATAATATCAGGATAATTAATCCCAACATAACTTCTCTTCAATCCAAATGACCCTTTAAGACTATTAGCAAATTGTCTTATATTTATCTTTGATCCGAAGCAAAGCTCTAGCATGAACATTAATCGAAGTATAACGAATGGCAATTTCAAACTATAGTCAAAAGTAATGGGATAGATTTGGACCTTTTTTTTTTTCAAGTATTCAGACAATTTACTCATTCCACGATGAAGCTCCTTTAAAATCAATAGTAAGTACAGGACGATTTGTTAATAGCAGAGGTACAAATGACCAGAAAGTAAAATGGAAAGGTAAAATTAAAATATTTAGCTTGTAAATGAGCAAATTTGAACTTTTTCCTTTAATTTAAACTCGAAATAATTGAAATATAAACACCTCAATGTGGATAAGCGAAACTAAATTTTCTGTTTGTTCTATTTCCAGACCCTGTCTATATTGCATACCATGATGAGGAATGGGGAGTTCCTGTCTTTGATGATAAGTAAGAGCCTTTTCCCCTTTTTCTGTAAATTTTACATATTTATCAGCAGAAATTTGAGATTAATTTTCTTATTGTATGTATGCAGTCTGCTATTTGAATTGTTGGTATTAACTGTTGCTCAAGTTGGATCAGACTGGACTTCAGTGCTAAAGAAAAGGCAAGATTTCAGGTGGGTTTTTGCTTTACCTATTGTCACAAAATTATTTGTCGTTCCATTAATGTAACTGAACTTTATCCATTATAACAGTATAGTCACAAAACTATTTTTGGCACGTTAAATTAATTGAATCACGTGTTAATCCAAACTTAGTTCAGATTGTCTTAGCTGAATTTGGCTTGTTCTTTCCTCCAGGGATGCCTTTTCAGGATTTGATCCAGAAATTGTTGCAAAATACAACGAAAAGAAGATAAATTCAACAAGTGCTGATTATGGCATAGAGCTAAGCCAAGTCCGAGGGGTTGTCGACAACTCTAAAAGAATTCTAGAGGTAATAATACATTATTAGCATTACAAATTACCACAAAATAACTCTTTGAACTGTCTTTTCCATTTTAATTTTGTCTTCTTCTCCTTTGTTTCCAAACATTTCTTTAACATGCTACTATTTGATATTATGGTACCGTAGTAGTAATTAAGGGTAGATGGGAGAGTCTCAAATTAAATAAACTGCTCTCAAATTAAATAAACTGCCTGTAGTCAATCATGCATGTAGCTAAACACCACTCAATAAACATAACCACATGGACCACATTGGAATCAGAATAACACATCTGGCCTTGACTCAGCCAAAAGTGTTAGATATTTAGTAACCAACACTTTCATAAAATTAAAATCTGCAGTAATATAGAACTTCTAGGTAGGAAGCTCTGCTCCAGTAGAGGTTGTTGAAGATATTTAGTCACACACTTTGTTAAATTAAGCCTTGGGCCTAACTCACACCCCCAAAAGCTAGCTCAAAGAAGGAAGATTTCCCGAGCCTTATAAGGAGACCAAGGTCCATTCATTAAACCCCCCCCCTCTCACGCCCAGATTCTTTATCCGGGGTTCCACTGTCCGGTCTGGAGCGTGCACAATCATGGACGAGGTATTTCCACCCTCCCTTCAATTGGTCCAGGGGCATTCTGCACTCCTCTTCTAGAGGCTCACATCGACCACATGCCTAGCTCCGATACCATGTCCGATGTGGGATTCGTTCTATTCATCACACTTCAACATGGTCTAGAGCAGGCAGATGTCCTCCATCATCTATTATAAAATGAATAGTACGTATTTGGCCAATAAAAAAAGATTATTCAGGCATATGCACGTGAAAGGGCCGAACGCCTACAACAAAGAGAAAAAAATACAAAAATGTTTTGAGGCTTTAGGATAAGTAGACTATTATAATGTTACATGCTAGTGATTCTTATTTTAAATAGGGAAAAACATATATATTAGAGTGGTTGAAGTTCTACTGTGAAGCATTCAGGCAAAGTTTAGGCCTAAATATCATCATTATAATCCTCTGATTCTTGATTCGATTTACAGATCAAGAAACAATTTGGATCGTTCGACAAGTATCTGTGGGGATTCGTGAACAACAAGCCCATCGCGACACAATACAAGGCATGTAACAAAATCCCAATAAAGACCTCAAAATCAGAAACAATGAGCAAAGATATGGTGAAAAGAGGGTTCAGATATGTTGGCCCCTCTGTTATATATTCCTTTATGCAGGCAGCTGGTCTTACTAATGACCACCTTATTACCTGCCCACGACATCTCCAATGTGCTGCCCTCGCAACTCAACCACTTATTGTTCAATGAAAATTTGACCTACTAACTTCAGAAAATATATTGTCTAGTTTATAAGCCATTGAGGCCATAAGACCACATGCGGGCAACCTCGGTCTCGTAAAAATACATATACCCTTAATTATTAGTTTTTTCTTTTCCTCAAAGTCCTGTTTCTTTTGTGAGTATTTTAGAGGCGTGGGAAGTGATATAGTTTGATGATGGAATCTTTAGTAGGCGTTTGTACAGTATCTAGTTGATGTAGTTGTAAAAAAGAGTATTTGAAATTGATGTCGAAAGAGTGTATTTGGATGTTTGTGTTTGTACCTGAATTTCACTTGAAAAAAGAGAGTTTATACTTGTCAATGAAAATAACTTTTACTTAGAAATACTCTTCCATGAGTACAATATTTCATCAGCGTTTCATTTACTGAAGTTCAATAATTGCAAAAACAGTAGTCGTTTGGACAATATTTGATTGAAGTAGAGAAAAAGTATGTAAAGTTGAAGTGGAGAAAATATACGAGAAGTATGATTTAGTTATGTCCGACATGAACTTCTCTTAGAAAAAGAATAAATATTTATGACCAAAGCCATAATTTCACTTGAAATGCTCTTTAACAAATTTTACAATATTTTCCAAGCGTTTCAAAAATTGAAGTTCAATATTTAGAAACTGAAGTATTTGACTGTAAAAACTGGTTAAGGAGACTTACGGTAATGATCCGACCGGTCCTTTTGAGAATTAAAGTCCCGTTCGGCGGCATAAAGTCTCGAGCAGTTTCGTATTACCGAGTTCAGTTTTCAGATGAGTCGGGGCAATTTGGAAGAAGAATTCTTGTTTTAGAAGCTTAATCGGTAAGAAATGACTGAAATTTGACTTTTGTGTAAACAACTCCGGAATGAGGTTTTGACGGTTCCAATAGCTTTGTATGGTGATTTTGGACTTAGGCATGCATTCGAATTTGGATTTGGAGGTCCGCAGGGTAATTTGAAGCATTTCGGCGAAAAATTGGAAAGTTAAAGTTTTGGAAGGTTGAGGGGTTTGACCGAGAGTTGACTTTGGTGATATCGGGTTCGGAATGCGATTCCGAGAGTTAGTTTAGCTCTGTTATGTCATTTGGAACTTGCATGCAAAATTTGACGTCATTCCGGATTGATTTGGTATGTTTCGCCACGAGTTTTGGAAGTTGGAAGATTTGAAAGTTCAAAAGTTTGACTCTTGGCGCGATACGTAGTTTCAACGTTGTTTGATGTGATTTGAGACCTTGAGCGAGTTTGTGGTATGTTATGGAACTTGTTGGCATGTTTCAACGGGGTCCTGGAGGCCTCGGGTATGTTTCGGATGGGCTACTGGCCATTTCTCCATGTTGTTGGACTACTATTTTGTTGGTATCTAGTTTTCTTTAGTGCGTTTGCGCCAACTCCTCCGCATTCGCGTAGTGTAATTTTGGAGGCAAGAAATATTTGTTCTTCACATTCGCATGCTACCGCCCGTGATCGCGTACGTGTGCATCACCTTTCTCCGCGTTCGCATCACTCTGTCCGTGTACGCGTAGGGGCTTCTAGTAGGACAATGTACCCTTCTACGCAATCGCATTCCTATTCACGCGATCGTGTAGTGCTTTTTCTGGGCAGTGTAATTTCTTGTATGCGATCGCATTACTTGTTCCACGATCGCGATGTGTTACACCTAAGCAGCAGAATATATTTTTTAAAATCGGGGGTTTGACCACTTTTATCAAATCTTGACTTGTAGAGCTCAGTTTTGAGCGATTCTTCTTGGGTTTTTCAAATATATCGGTTCTTCACCCGGAATTCATTGCATTTCATGATTATAACTTTATTTTTATCATTAAATTAGTGTTTTGAGTTGAGAAAAGTCAGAATTTTTTAAGAAATCTTTCAAAATATAAAATGATGATTTGAGGGACGAATTGGTATCAGAATATGATAATTTTGGTATTGCTGAACTCGTATCGGAATGGGTGTTCGGGTTTTATAAATTTTATCGGGTTCGGAGTGCGGCCCCGAGGGTTGACTTTTTAGTTTTTGTTAAAGATTGAGGCTTTATTATTCTGAATTGTTTCTTATGAGTTTTATTTATGATTTGAAGTTATTTTGGCTATATTTCAGCTGTCCGGAGGTTGTTTCACTCGAGAAATTCATTTTAGAGTAACGGTTTAGCTTCTTTGATGTAAGTATCTTGCCCAACTTTGTGGGGAGAGGGGGGGAACTACCCCTTAGGATTTGAGTCTTTGGTGCTAATTGTGTCATGTGAAACCCATGTACGCGAGGTGACGAGTAAGTACTCAGTCTTATTTGTGGAAATTTGACCGTTTAGGGCTCTTAGGTTCTTATATTCATTAGATATAAAGTTGCTTTATTATGTTAAACCCCCTATTTACTAGTTTCACCTCTACATATCTTAATTGGAATTAATTACTTCATGTTCCACTCTTATTGCCTATTTGACTCTTATGTGCCTTAAGTGAAGTTGTTGCTTCTTCTATTGCCATGCTATCCTTCCCTAATTGCTTATCATTAACTGAAGTTATTATTATCCTTTCCGTAAGTTGCTTATACTTAATTGAATATGTTGTATCTCTTTCGTAATTGCTCAACCCTAAATGAAGTTTAGTTATCCATTATCATAGTTGACTCATCCTTAATTGGAATTATTGACTCAGGTTACCTCCCTTGTTGTCGAATTGTACTTTTGTGGAATCATTGTTACATATTATTTCTCCCTTGTTGAGCTATTCTTGTTGAAACTAGTATTTTCTGTTGTGTCTTTCTTTGTGAGCTTGTTTTACCGTTTCTTTATGTTCCATAGTTCTTGAGTTGATTTACTTGCCGTATTCTAGTGTCATTGTTGTTGTTGTTGTTATTGTTGTATTCAGTGTTGTGAGCCGAGGTCTGCGCGGTTGTGGTATTGAAACTGTTTTGAGGAAAGGTTGTGGAATATAGGCACGTGTTGTGAAGGTCCTTTTATGGTGTTGTCATGTTTTTGGCACGTGATATTGTTGGGAGGATTTGTTCGGGTGTCTGCACGAGGTTTCTGCCGTGCTATTGTTACTAATATTTTTGCACATGCGGTGTGACAAGACGGGCTATATCTGTGTGTTTGTGCATGTGGCGAGACAAGATAGGAACATTACTATGCACGTGCAGCGAGACAAGGCATGCATTTTCTTTATTATTGCGCACGTGGAGAGATAAGGTGGGCTATGTCGGGGAATGATTTGTGATTACTTGTGATGGCCTAAGGGAATTGTTGATGTTGATATTTGTGTAGTGGCATGCCTAACTTGTGTGAGTTTTACCATGTGCAAATTGTGGGGATCGTTTCTTATGTGCCATTTATTTTCTCTACTCTTATTCGTTAGCCCGAACTGTGATAGAACACTTGCACAAGCATACACGTAAATTATCACCCGATCTGTTTGAGAAGATGAACAATGATGTTATTGACCATCTATGCGTACTCTGTCTACTTGTCTTCTATGTAAAAATTATTCTATTGGAATGTGAGTCGTTCGTGCAGTTATCAATTGTAATGAGGGCACAAGCTGCCAAGTGATTAGGGTCCATGAATTGGGACCCGTGAATTGTGAGTTTTAAGGTTTGGTACCTCGTTGTGATTATTGGATAAACTTGGTGTGAGTGCGGTTATTCTTATTGAATTGCTACTTGTTTTTCGCTTATTTGGTTCCACCGGATTTAAACTGTGTCCATTTGCTAATTGTTGCTTTTAGTTCCTCTTCCAAGCATCGTATTATTGTTGTTATCATGCCTAGCTTTACAGAGATATCATACCCACCGAGGTTAGCCTTGATACTTACTGGATACCATTGTGGTGTACTCATACTACACTTCTGCACATTTTGTGCAGATCCAGGTATTTTGGAGTTGGTCGATCGCTAACTAGCTGTACGGATCTTGCTGTGGAGACTCAAGGTAACCCTATTGCTGCGTTCGCAGGCTTCGGAGTCACCTTCTTATATTGTACTTGCATTGTTTCATCTTTATTTCAAAATAGTTGTATTTGTAGGTTTTTCTAGCAAACTCAGTAGAGTTTATGACTTGTACTACCAGTTTTGGGATTGTAAGTTTTGCATAGAGGTTTCTATTTCATACTTGTTAGTCGCTGGTTAAATATTGCTATTAATTCAGTAATTTTGGGCTTATCTAATCCCTAAGACTATGTGCCATTACGACATCCTACGGAGGATAATTTGGGTCATGACAAGTTAGTGTCAGAGCTCTAGGTTCATAGGTGCTATGAGTCATTAGCGAGTTTAGTAGAGTCTTGCGGATCGGTACGAAGACGTCTGTACTTATCTTCAGAGCTCTAGGTTGATCTCATAGTTTGAGCTTTTATCATTCTATTCTCTCACAGATGGCGAGGACACAAGCTGCAGTTACTGATGATGTTGCCCCAGGAGCAGGTGTCGCTATGGGCAGAGGCAGAGGCTGAAGAGGATTACGTGCCGCAACTAGGGCACCTACTTGAGCAGTAGTTGAGGAGCCGCAAGTAGCTCCGATTGAGGGACAGGTACCAGAGGCGCCTACTATTAACCCCGGACTTCAGGAGACTTTAGCACTGTTCCTGAGCATGTTTGGTACATTGGCTTAGGCCGGGTTGATTTCGGTTGCGCCAACTACTTCACAGACTGGGGGAGGAACTCAGACTCCCGTCGCCCGTACTCAAGAGCAGCGAGTCCATGTTGGTCAGATTCCAAGTCATGGCGACACAACTTGTGATCCCAGTTCAGCCCGTGGGTAGGGCAGCATCATCTGAGGAAGAACAACTTGGACTTGTGAGGTTCAAGAAGTATCACCTCCTACTTTCAGTGGTTTGGCTTCAGAGGGTGCACAATGTTTTCTAGAGGAGTGCCACCGCATTCTCCGTGCTATGGGATATTGTGGAGACGAGTGTGGGGTTACTTTTACTACGTTCCAACTTAAGGGAGCAGCATATCAGCGGTGGTGAGTGTATGAGTTGGGTAGCCTGGCCGATGCAGCTTCACTTTCATGGGTTCAGTTTTCAGAGATGTTCCTGAGAGAATTTGTCCCTCATACCCTTCGGGATGCATGGCGCGTGGAGTTTGAGCAGCTGCGCCAGGGCACTATGTAAGTGTCAGAGTATGTTGTTAGATTCAGTGATTTATCCATACATGCACCTGCTTTGGTCGCTACAGTTAGAGAGCAAGTCTGTAGGTTCATTGAGGGGCTCAGACATGATATCCGGTTCAGCATGGCTCGGGAGTTGGAGATAGATGTTCCATTTCAGCAGGTGGTAGAGATCGCCCGCCGATTAGAGGGCATGTGGGACCAAGAGAGAGAGGACAGACGGGGCCAGGTGAGAGAGGACAGGCGGGGTAAGGAGAGAGAGGACAGGGAGGCTAAGAGGTCTCGCAGATTAGAGAGATCTAATGGTCCTTATTTTGGAGGCAGGGTACAACATGGTAGGGGTTTTGTGGGTCAGCCAGTTCAGTTTGCACTTCAGACTTTGCACGGCCTTTCAGGTACCCATGTGTCTCAAAATACCCATACTGCACAGTTTCCACAGCCACATCAGCATATAGGTTGCTTTGAGTGTGGAGATACCAGCCACATGGTGAGAGATTATTCCAGACTCCGGACAGATGTGTCACAGTGGGGTATTCAGGCTATGAGTTCGGTTCCAGCTGCTGATATCCTTGCACCGCCAACTTGGGGTACACGTCAGGTGAGTAGAAGGCGTCCAAGAAGAGGAGGCCCGACTCATTGATGTGTTTCCTACAATAGGTCTGAGGCCGCTGCACCAGATGATGTCGTACAGGTATGGTTTCGATTTGTTGTAGAGGAGCATCATTCGTATTTTGTTTCGGTTTTGCTTATCAGGGTGAGTCCTCCTATTTTGCTTCATATGTGGGTGAGTCTCGTGATTTAGTACTCTACTTATGTATTTACCCCCTATAGTGGTAGATTCTATAGTGGTAGCTAGTGTCTACCTTTTTATTTTATTCATTATTGAGAGTTATGAGACTATGAGTGATTTGATGTTCCTCATTTCGGTAGTTTTAATGTGATCTGTGAGTGATTGGTTACGATCTGTGATTTAGATGCCCTACCAGTGTGGGAGTTCAATATGTGTTGTGATTTTTGGTGGCGGAACAGAATTAGTAGAAGTCGTCTCATGGTATGATGTGTATTCTACTTGTGATTAAGAGTTGAGGGTGAGACCCTCGCAGTTTCATGTGATTTGAACCGGGCTGCATACCACGGTGGAAGTTATATCAAGATGAGATCCTTGTGATTTGTTCATATACTTTGATTCTTCCTTGTTAAATTGATTCGTAGAATGGTACTGATAGGGAGTTGTGTCTGTCGGGATTGTTTGATATTTCTCTTATGTGTTCCTCTTTGCATATTTAGCCGTATTCGTGTTGTGCTCATTGAGTTTTAGCTTGCGAGGTGTATGCCCCGATGACGTTAGAGGTGACTTGTTAATTCGGGTGAATAGTTACGAGTTCTTCACGTTTCTTGCATCGTTGTCAGTGTTATGGAGGTATGAACCAGGGTTCTAACGGATATGAGGCTAATTACTGGTAGTGGATTTGATTACGGGAAACTATGGTGATTAGAGATATTGTTACGGGCGTATGTGTGATGTGTTACATCGTGTGGTTGTACCTTGTGGGTGTAGGCATAAGTTGTTGTAGCTGGTGGAGGCTGATACCAGGTGTGGAAGTAGGAATCAAGTCTTTTGGAGATGATCGGATTGTGAGAATTTTGGTTCTAAGGCTTACTGGTATTGGTGGAAGGGGTAAATTTCAGTTGAGGTGGTGTCGTCGGGCTTATGTGGATTGGGGTGACGTGGGGTCACCCGCGGGTGTATGTGGAATGAATACATTAAGTGATTTGATGGCTTCTGGACGATTCTTGCCTCGTTCGAAGACGAACGTTTGTTTAAGAGGGGGAGAATGTAACGACCAAACGGTCATTTTGAGAATTAAAGTCTCGTTCGGTGGCATAAGGTCTCGAGAAGCTTTGTATTATGTGATATGACTTGCGTGTATGGCCGAGTTCAGTTTTCGGATGATTCAGGGTCAATTTGGAAGAAGGATTCTTATTTTAGAAGCTTAAGCGTAAGAGTTGACCGAAATTTGACTTTTGTATAAACGACTCCGGAATAGGGTTTTGACGGTTCCAATAGCTTTGTATGATAATTTTGGACTTAGGCGTGCATCCGGATTTGGATTCGGAGGTCCGTAGGGTAATTTGAAGTATTTCGACGAAAAATTAGAAAGTTGAAGTTTTAGAAGGTTGAGGGGTTTGACCGAGAGTTGACTTTGTTGATATCGGGTTCGAAATGCGATTCCGTGAGTTGGATTAGCTCTGTTATGTCATTTGGAACTTGCATGCAAAACTTGACGTCATTCCGTATTGATTTGGCATGTTTCGGCACGAGTTTTGAAAGTTGGAAGATTTGAAAGTTCATAAGTTCGATTCTTGGCACGATATGTAGTTTCGATATTGTTTGATGTGATTTGAGACCTCGAGCGAGTCCATGGTATATTATGAAACTTGTTGGCATGTTTCGACGGGGTCCCGGAGGCCTCGGGTGTGTTTCGGATGGGCTACGGGTCATTTCTCTATGTTGTTGGATTGTTGTTTTATTGATAACTAGTTTTCTTCAGCGCGTTCGCGCCAACTCCTCCGCGTTCACGTAGTGTAATTTTGGAGGCAAGAAATATTTGTTCTTCGCGTTCACATGCTACCGCACGCGATCGCGTACGTGTGCATCACCCTTCTCCGCGTTCGCATCACTCTGTCCACTTCGCGTAGGGGCTTCTGGTGGGACGGTGTACCCTTCTACGCCATCCCATTCCTGTTCACGCGATCGCGTAGTGCTTTTTTTGGGTTGTGTAATTTCTTGTATGCGATCACATTACTTGTTTCGTGATCGCGATGTGTTACACCTGAGCAGCGGAATATAATTTTTATAATCGAGGGTTTTGCAATTTTTATCATATCTTGACTTGTAGAGCTCGGTTTTGAGCGATTCTTCGTGGGTTTTTCAAACAAATCAGTTCTTCACCTAGAAATCATTGCATTTCATGAATCTATCTTTATTTTTATCATTAAATTAGTGTTTTGAATTGAGAAAAAGTCAAGATTTTTTAAGAAATCTTTCAAAATGTAAAATGATGATTTGAGGGACGAAGTGGTATCAGAATTTAATAATTTTGGTATAGCTTAACTCGTATCAAAATGGGTGTTTGGATTTTATAAATTTTATCGGGTTCCGAGTGCGGGCCTTGGGGTTGACTTTTGGGTTAACATTTTAGTTTTTGTTAAAGATTGACGCTTTATTATCCGGTATTATTTTTTATGAGTTTTATTTATGATTTGAAGTTATTTTGGCTAGATTTGCGCCGTCCGTAGGTTGTTTCACTCGAGAAGTTCATTTTAGAGTAACGGTCTAGCTTCTTCGAGGTAAGTATCTTGCCTAACTTTGTGGGGGGGGGGGGAGAACTACCCCTTAGGATTTGAGTCTTTGGTACTAATTGTGTCATGTGAAGCCCATGTACGCGAGGTGGAGTACGTGCTCAGGCTTAGTTGTGGAAATTTGACTGTTTTAGGCTTTTAGGTTCTTATGTTCATTAAATATGAAGTTGCTTTGTTATATAAACCCCCCATTTACTAGTTTCACCTCTACGTGTCTTAATTGGAATTAATTGCCTCATGTTCCGCTCTTATTGCCAATTTGACTCTTATGTACCTTAAATAAAGTTGTTGCCTCTTCTATTGTCATATTATCCTTCCCTAATTGTTTATCCTTAACTGAAGTTATTATTATCCTTTCAGTAAGTTTCTTATCCTCAATTGAATATGTTGTATCTATTTTGTATTTGTTCAACCCTAAATGAAGTTTAGTTATTCGTTATCATAGTTGACTCTTCCTTAATTGGAATTATTGACTCAGGTTACCTCCCTTGTTATCGAATTGTACTTTTGTGAAATCATTGTTACATATTATTTCTTCCTTGTTTATCTATTCTTGTTGAGACTGGTATTCTCTGTTGTGTCTTTCTTTGTGAGCTCGTTTTACCGTTTCTTTGTGTTCCAAAGTTCTTAAGTTGATTTACTTGCCGTGTTCTCATGTCATTGTTGTTGTTGTTGCTGTTGTACTCAGTGTTGTGAGCTGAGGTCTATGCGCAGTTGTGGTATTGAAATTGTTTCAAGGAAATGTTGTGGAATATGGGCACGTGTTGTGAAGGTCATTTTATGGTGTTATCATGTTTTTGGCACGTGATATTGTTAGGAGGATTTGTTCGGGTGTTTGCACAAGATTTCTGTCGTGCTATTGTTACTAATGTTTTTGCACATGCGGCGTGACAAGGCGGTCTATATCTGTATGTTTGCGCATATGGCGAGACAAGGTGGGAACATTGCTATGTGCGTGCGGTGAGATAAGGCAAGCATTTTCTTTATTATTGTGCACGTGGCGAGATAAGGTGGGCTATATCGGGGAATGATTTGTGATGACTTGTGATGGCCTGGGGGCATTGTTGTTGTTGATATTTGTGTAGTGGCGTGCCTAACTTGTGTGAGTTTTACCTTGTGCAAATTATGGGGATCGTTTCTTTTGTGTCGTTCATTTTCTATACTCTTATTTGTTGGCCGGAACTGTGATAGAATACTTGCACAAGCATACATGTAATTTATCACTCTATCGGTTAAAGAAGATGAACATTGATGTTACTGACCATCTATGTGTACTCCGTCTACTTGTCTTCTATGTGAAAATTATTCTATTGGCACGTGAGTCGTCCATGCAGTTATCAGTTGTAATGAGGGCACAAGATGCCAAGTGATTAGGGTCCACGAGTTGGGACCCGTGAATTGTGAGTTTTAAGGTTTGGTACCTCGTGGTGATTATTGGATAAACTTGGTGTGAGAGCGGTTATTCTTATTGAGTTGCTACATGTTTTTCCCTTATTTGGTTCCACCGGATTTAATCTATGTCTAGTTGTTAATTATTGCTTCTAGTTCCTCTTGCAAGCATCGTATTATTGTCATGCCTAGTTTTATAGAGATATCGTACCATGCTATATCTACACCTATACTTGTCCAGGTCATTCAAACTAGTGAGTGTCTTGAATGCACCTCGTCACTACCCCACCGAGGTTAGTCTTGATACTTACTGGGTACCGCTGTGGTGTACTCATACTACACTTCTGTACATTTTGTTTTTGTACAGAGCCAGGTATTGGAGATATAGGACTCGAATAGAGTTAGAGAGTGATTGCAAGGATTCAAGGTAGAGCTTCTTGGTCGTTGAAATTCCTGAGAGTCTTTCCCTTTTATTGTATTGTCAATATTATTCTGGCAGTATTGTATATTTATCTAGCAAACTCAGTAGAGCTTATGACTTGTACTACCGGTTTTGGGATTGTATGTTTTGCATAGAGGTTTCTATTTTATATTTGCCAGTTGTTGGTTAAATATTGCTATTAATTTAGTAAATGTTAGGCTTACCTAATCTCTAAGACTAGGTGCCATCACGACATCCTATAGAGGGAAATTTGGGTCGTGACACTTACGAATATTTTTCTTAGCAAAAGCAGATCTGTAACAACTACAACTTGTTTCACCAGTCGTTGGGAATTATCACGAAGCGAATGAATCTCTTTTGTCCACAACCTAGATATCCCTTGCTTGGACGCAAAGAATCAATCCTAACCCTAGCCATTTTCCCTAACATGAGAGAGAATTTTTCAACATGGTGTTTATAATGGTATTTATATACACTATGTTTGGGCTTACGGTTAGGCTAACTAATAGGTCTAATTAACTAGTACCCCTTTATGAATGTACTAGACCCAATAGTTGTATTCTCCAACAGAAACAATCAAGAAGTTGCAACATCGATCCCTACTAGATCACAATCAAAAAGTTGCATTGACGCTGATAGTTCAATAAAGTTTAGAAATCACTGGCGACATACATCAGTTGTATTGGTGTACATCAGTGCCGAATCTAGGGGATGCCACTAAAGCAATTGCTTTAGCCCCTTAGAATTGAATGGCCCCAAAATTTTCAAATTATATAGTATTACATATTATAAAGTTATTAATAAAAGATACTACTCCCTCCGTTCCAATTTATGTGAACCTGTTTGACTGGGTACGGAGTTTAAGAAAAAATGAAGACTTTTGAAATTTGTGGTCCTAAATAAGTGGTCCAAAGTATTTGTGTGGTTACAAAAGCTTCTCATTAAGGATAGAATTAGAAATTTAAGCAAAATTATTTTCAAATTTATAAAGGGATCATTCTTTTTGGAACGGACCAAAAAGGAAATAGATTCACATAAACTGGAACGGAGGGAGTAGATTTTATATACACTTCTTTGTTTGAAATGTGACAGAGGTTATTCAAATAAATAACTCTAGTTTTATAATGACTATGCAATATATGAAAATAAACAATTTGATGACGACTTTGATAATTAAAGAATGAAGTTTGTTGTAGTATCTGTTAGAGTTGATTATTTCTTATAAAGAGTAGATTAAGACATTTTGTCACTTCAAAATAGACTTGAACTATTTTAAATGTATGAAATTATACTGATATCTATTTATTGGTACGAAATTGTGATTATTTCGATTATGAGAAAATAAAAATATTATCTTAACCGTCAATATACGTTTCTTATAAAAATATTATCTAAATTTTAGGGAGTAGAATTACAAAATGTTTGTAGTGATGAAAGCTAGCAGGTAAATGAATGAATGATTATGTACGGTCAAAACCGATTCTCAGTCATAAAGACCGGTCGAGACAATGACGTTTCAATCGGAGGGTATCCACATGACAAGCTCGGACGAATTCCGAAGTAGGGGCGTCGAGTTTCGAGCTATAAGACCAATCAATGGCAAAACTCGATATCATTATCGAGCCCGTGTCCGAATCGTACTACGGGGCAACACCGATTGACACAGGCCCCGAATATCGAAGCCCCAAGGCAAAACCGAGCTCGAACCAAGACTGGGGGTTCGATCTAACACCGAGCTCGAGCCAGTGCCAAGCTCGCAGACAAGAGCCGTTACAACCGTACCGAGGGAGAGAATCTTGGCGAGAATCAAGGAAGAGACAAATCATCATGGGTCCTCCACTATATGTATTATTTTATTATGTTGTTATAGATAAAGCAGTGACCCTCTACTATAAAAAGGGAGATAGACTGCAATAGATGTAGGTCCTCCAATATACATTAAGATTTCATTGTGCTTGTTTTTCTAACTCATTTCAGTCTTCCCATCTATCATTCCCATTTTATAGCAAAAAATACATGTATTGTCATTTTGTATCAAAAAAATTTGTATACCCTTAGAACCATATCTAAATTTAACGTTATCCGATTTTTCGGGTAAATAGTTTGGCGCCCACTGTGGGGCTAAGGGTAACAGTGATTGTTTGATATAAATCTACAGTACACTCCAGCTTACAACTTCAAATCAGTAATGGCTCTACCTATCGACCTTGAAGCCGGCCTTCAAGATGAAACCAACAACTTGGCGCCCGGGGCCGGAAGGCTACCTGACGATGGCAACGAGGCTCGAATCGAAGAACCCAAAATTCGAGCCGAAGTACCATTGGATATCAATTCACAAATAGCTCTAGAAGCGAATTAGCGTTCCAAACCGGAAAGAAGCGTTCAGGGCGGTGCTCGACCCATAGCCCGAGACACCTACAGCACGGGGGAAATCGGGGTCAGCTTGCATATGATTTTTGAAATGTTACAAGCCTAACAAGCAGCGATAGCTCAGTTGCAGAGCCGAACTCATATGCAAAGCGGGCCGAACTCCAATCCGCTTCTTCGAGAAGTCACCCCCAGAACGGAGCCCGCCGTAGTGAAATCAAATGAGCAAGAATCGGGGACCGCTCCTGAAATTGCTAAATTGCTCGAGGAACTCACAAAACAAGTCGAAGCCAACGACAAAAAAGTGAAAACGTATGACGCTAGGGTCGATCAAATCCCAGGGGCTCCGCCAATGATAAAAGGGCTCGATTCAAAAAAATTCATACAAATGCCTTTTCCCTCGAGCGCGGCCCCAAAACCAATTCCCAAAAAATTCTGTGTGCCCGAAATTCCCAAATATAACGGTACGACCGATCCTAACGAACACGTCACCTCCTACACATGTGCCATCAAAGGCAACGATTTGGAGGATGATGAGATCGAATCCGTGTTGTTGAAAAAGTTCGGAGAGACCCTCGCAAAGGGAGCAATGATTTGGTATCACAACTTACCACCAAATTCCATTGATTCTTTTGCCATGTTAGCAGATTCGTTCGTAAAAGCACATGCTGGTGCCATAAAGGTTGCAACAAGGAAATCAGACCTCTTCAAAGTAAAACAAAGGGGTAACGAAATGCTGAGGGAATTCGTATCCCGATTTCAAATGGAACGTATGGACTTGCCACCGGTCACAGACGATTGGGCCGTACAAGCGTTTACCCAAGGACTGAACGGGTTAAGTTCGACAGCATCACGTCGGCTGAAACAAAATTTGGTCGAGTGCCCAGCAATAACTTGGGTAGATGTACACAACCGGTACCAATCAAAAATCAGGGTCGAAGATGATCAATTGGGAGCTCCGTATGGGCCCGTACGTCAGAACCACACAACCACTAAAAATCAGAGGGAAATCAACAGAGAACAAAGGTCGAATAGAGACCGATACTAACCGTACGACACAGCTCGGATGAACAACGGTTCAGCACGTGATACAGTTCGGAACAACCGAAGTACTGATCGGGGGCAAAATTCTCTGGGTCTTATGAGCAAGAGCGGCTTTGATAAATATGTCGATCCTATAGAAGTCCCTCGATTATTGAAGTATAACTTCAACATTGGTACATTCGCCATCGTATCGGCCATCGGACGCATCAAAAACACCAGATGGCCTCGACCCATGCAGACCGATCCTGCCCAAAGGAATCCCAATCAAATGTGTGAATATCATGGCACCCATGGCCACAGAACGGAAGATTGCAGGCAACTAAGAGAGGAGGTAGCCCGGTTATTCAATAAAGTACACCTTCGGGAATTTCTAAGTGATAGGGAGAAGAACCATTTTAGGGACAAGGAATTCGGCAAGCAAAATGAGCCAGAAGAACCGCAACACGTCATTCACATGATCATCGGCGGCGTCGATGCCCCTCAGGGACCAATGCTTAAATGCACTAAAGCATCGATTGTGAGGGAAAAGCGATCTCGAACTCAAGATTATACACCCATAAGGACTTTGTCCTTCAGTGATGAAGATATAGAGGGAATCATCCAACCCCATAACGATGCACTGGTAATATCCGTACTCTTGAATAAAACTAAGATTAAGCGTGTGTTAATTGATCCAGGTAGCTCGGCCAATATCATCAGATCAAGGGTCGTAGAACAGCTCAGCCTGCAAGATCAGGTCGTACCCGCAACTCTAGTTCTAAACGGATTCACTATGGCTTGTGAAACCACCAAAGGCGAGATTACCCTATCGATAAACATGGTCGGAACCATCCAGGAAACAAAGTTTCACGTGATCGAAGGTGATATGAGATATAACGCCCTTTTCGGAAGGTCATGGATCCACAGCATGAGAGTCGTACCCTCGACCCTATACCAGGTCCTCAAATTCCCAACATCGGGAGGTGTCAAAATAGTGTACGGAGAACAACCGGCCGCAAAGGAAATGTTCTCCATCGAAGAAGCAAAATCAATATCCTTGTCTTCGCCGATAAAAGGATCAGGTTCAGAAGGAGACACAATCGAAGAGCAGAGCGCCAAATAGCAATCACAGACATCGGCTTCGACCCAGCCAGGTAAGCAGAACATTGCAGAAGATGATGATGATCGATGGATCCTTTGATCCTTCGTAACCCTCGATGATTTCGATGCCACCAAATCAACAATTGAGGAACTAGAGCAAATCATACTGATCGAACACTGGCCCGAACGAAAGGTATACCTGGGAACGGGTTTGAGCCCCGAACTCAGGAAGAAACTCATTCAATTTCTTATCAATAACATCGACTGTTTTGCCTGGTCCCATCTAGATATAACAGGGATCCCGCCGGATATAACGGCGCACCAGCTAAGCTTGAACCCTAGGTTCAGACCGGTGAAGCAAAAAAGAAAGCCCCAGTCCGAGGAAAAGCACGCATTCATAAAGGACGAGGTAACCAAACTTCCCAAGATAGGGTCCATTCGGGAGGTAAAATACCCCGAATGGTTAGCCAATGTGGTTGTAGTACCTAAAAAAGGGAACAAACTTAGAATGTGTGTGGACTATAAGGATTTGAACAAAGCATGCCCCAAAGATTCCTTTCCACTGCCCAACATCGATCGCATGATCGATGCCACGGCCGGCCACGAGATCCTCACCTTTCTCGATGCCTATTCCGGGTATAATCAAATTTAGATGAACCCGGACGACCGGGAAAAGACTTCATTTGTGACCCGACATGAAACATATTGTTATAACATAATGCCCTTCGGGCTAAAAAATGCAGGAGCTACTTATCAACACCCAGTAAACAGAATGTTTGAAGAACAAATAGGTAAAACAATGGAAGTCTATATTGATGACATGCTAGTTAAGTCCCTGCGCGCAGAGGACCATTTGGCCCATTTACAGGAAATGTTCGAGATTCTGAGGAAATATAACATGAAGCTCAACCCCGAAAAATGTGCTTTCGGAGTCGGTTCGGGCAAGTTCCTCAGCTTCATGGTGTCAAATTGGGGAATTGAGATCAACCCCGACAAAATCAAGGCCATCGAAGACATCACCATCGTGGACAGCGTGAAAGCTGTACAAAGGTTAACGGGAAGAATTGCAGCCTTAGGCCGGTTCATTTCAAGATCATCAGATCGAAGTCACAAATATTTCTCCCTACTCAAAAAGAAGAACGACTTCGCCTGGACACCGGAATGCCAACAAGCATTACAGGAATTGAAACGATATCTATCGAGCCCACCACTGCTTCACACTCCAAAAACCGACGAAAAACTATACTTGTACTTGGCGGTATCGGAAGTCGCCGTAAGCAGTGTCCTAGTTCGAGAAGAGCAAGGTACACAATTTCCCGTTTATTACGTAAGTCGGACCTTAGGAGAAGCGGAAACTAGGTATCCGCACTTAGAAAAATTGGCACTTGCGCTGGTAAGCGCATCTAGAAAGTTAAGGCCGTACTTTCAATGTCACCCTATAAGCGTATTAACCACCTGCCCACTCCATAATATTTTACATAGGCCCAAACTATCAAGCCGATTGGCCAAATGGGCCATCGAAATCAGTGGGTACGATATCGAATATCAACCCCGTACGGCCATCAAGTCTCAAATTTTGGCAGATTTCGTGACCGACTTCATGCCAACCCTCATACCCGAAGTCAAAAAAAGGAACTCCTTTTGAAATCAGGTATATCGTCCAGGGTATTGATCCTTTTTACGGACGGTGCTTCGAATATAAAGGGGTTCGGGTTAGGCATAGTTTCAAAACCCCCCACGGGTAACATTATTAGGCAAGCTATTAAAACTATCAGGTTAACTAACAACGAGGCCAAGTGTGAAGCCATGATTGTAGGTCTCGAACTAGCTAGAAACTTGGGAGCAAAAGTCATTGAGGCGCATTGTAACTCTTTGCTGGTGGTGAGTCAAGTAAACAAAACCTTCGAAGTCCGAGAAGGTAGGATGCAAAGGTATTTGGACAAACTGATTATCACTTTACACCATTTCAAACAATGGACCCTACGGTATGTTCCACGAGAACGGAATAATGAGGCCGATGCTCTTGTAAATTTGGGATCGTCGGTCGAGGTAGATGATTTGAGCTTGGGGACTGTCGTTTAACTTTCAAGATCAGTAATCAAAGATGGGCACATCGAAATAAATTCTACTAGCTTAACCTGGGATTGGAGAAACAAGTATATTGAATACTTAAAAAACGGAAAGCTCCCTTCAAACCCTAAAGATTCCAGGGTCCTACGGACTAAAGCTGCTCGATTTACGTTGGCTGCGGACGGAACACTATATCGAAGAACATTCGATGGACCGATGGCGGTATGCATGGGTCCGGGAGATACCAATTACATCCTCCGGGAAGTACACGAGGGCACTTGTGGCAATCACTCCGGTGCCGACACATTAGTTCGAAAAGTGATCAGAGCGGGGTATTATTGGATCGATATGGGCAAAGATGCGAAAGAATTTGTTCGTAAATGTGATAAATGTCAAAGGTTTGCGCCAATGATCCATCAACCCGGAGAGCAACTTCACTCGATCCTATCCCCATGGCCATTCATGAAATGGGGAATGGACATCGTCGGCCCTCTGCCATTGACCCCAGGTAAAGCCAAATTTATTTTATTTATGACTGACTATTTTTCTAAATGGGTTGAAGCGCAGGCGTTCGAGAAAATAAGAGAGAAAGAAGTTATAGACTTTATTTGGGATCATATCATATGCTGATTCGGGATACCCGCCGAAATAGTATGCGACAATGGGAAGCAATTCGTTGGCAGCAAAATCACAAAATTCTTCGAAAAGATCACAAAATAAGAAGGATATTAACAACACCATACTACCCCAGTGGGAACGGTCAGGCCGAATCAACGAACAAGACTATTCTTCAAAACCTGAAGAAGAGATTGAACGACGCGAAGGGAAAATAGAGAGAAATCCTGCCCGAAGTCCTTTGGGCATACCGAACAACGTCAAAATCCAGTACGGGGGCGACCTCATTCTCCTTAGTATATGGTTCCGAAGCATTGATACCAGTCGAAGTCGGTGAACCTAGTCCCAGATTTTGATTCATGACAGAAGAATCAAATAACGAGGCTATGAACACCAGCCTTGAATTATCGGACAAAGGACGAGAAGCTGCCCTTATCCGATTGGCCGCCCAAAAGCAACGAATCAAAAGGTATTATAATCGAAGAACTAAACTTCGCCATTTCAAGCCCGGGGACTTAGTGTTAAGAAAAGTCACCATCAATACTCGGAATCCAAAGGAAGGAAAATTAGGACCAAATTGGGAAGGACCATACCAGGTGCTCGAGAACGTTGGAAAAGGATCATACAGGCTCGACATCATAAACGGCAAACATCTATCAAGCAGTTGGAGTGTATCACATATAAAACAGTACTACTGCTAAGGTACGACCTTTCCATATTCATCTAACTGACCCATGCAAAAGTCTAAACAAGAGCTGAAGAAGATCTTTCGCTTAAAAGCACGCGTTGCACTCTTTTTCCCTTAGACCGGTTTTCTCCCAAATGGATTTTTCGGCAAGATTTTTAATGAGGCAACCATCGATCGTGCTGGACTTTTAACAATATCCGAGACCTCTTTCCAACCGACCTCGAATACCGGGGGGCATCAGGGCCCTCAAATACATCGAGTTTAGATGCAAGAAAGTCATCTCACAACAATAGGGTTCCAACAGGAAAAATTGTAAGAGCCAAATGGTCAAAGTGAACCATGCTCATATAGATTGGCCCAAACATAAACACATGTGCAATGACTTGAGATTTATTGTGCAACTAGAATTAAGATTCACTCAACTATTAAGCCTACGGGCTACTTTCATTCCGAGTTCGAAATAATCACTTGAATATTAAGCCTACGGGCTACTGTTATTCTGAGTTCGAGCAAGCACTCACTCGACCATTAAGCCTACGGGCTACCTTTATCTCGAGTTCGAAACACTCACTCGACCATTGCACCTACGGGCCACATTATCTCGAGTTCTTCACTCGACTATTAAGCCTACGGGCTACTTTCATTCCGAGTTCGAAATAATCACTCGAATATTAAGCCCACGGGCTACTGTTATTCTGAGTTCGAGCAAGTACTCACTCGACCATTAAGCCTACGGGTTACCTTTATCTCGAGTTCGAAATATTCACTCGACCATTGCGCCTACAGGCCACATTATCTCGAGTTCTACACTCGACTATTAAGCCTACGGGCTACTTTCATTTCGAGTGCGAAATAATCACTCGAATATTAAGCCTACGGGCTACTGTTATTCCAAGTTCGAGCAAGCACTCACTCGACCATTAAGCCTACGGGCTACCTTTATCTCGAGTTCGAAACACTCACTCGACCATTGCGCCTACGGGCCACATTATCTCGAGTTCTTCACTCGACTATTAAGCCTACGGGCCATATTATCTCGAGTTCGAAACATTCACTCGACTATTAAGCCTACGGGCTACTATTATTCCGAGTTCGAGCAAGCACTCACTCGACCATTACACCTACGGGCTACGATATTTCATGTTTGGAACAATCATTCGACTATTAAGCCTACGGGCTACCTTTATCTCGAGTTCGAAACACTCACTTGACCATTGCGCCTATAGGCCACATTATCTCGAGTTTGAAACATTCACTCGACTATTAAGCCTACGGGCCATATTATCTCGAGTTCGAAATATTCACTCGACTATTAAGCCTACGGGCTACTGTTATTCCGAGTTCGAGCAAGCACTCACTCGACCATTACACCTACGGGCTACAATATTTCAAGTTCAAAACATTCACTCAACGGCTAATAAGTAACTTTTACTCTGAGTTTACATTAACTCAACCATTACATTATGCCTACGGATTATGTTCCTTCAAAGTTTGAATCATCGACTCAACAAGCAAACCCAGGGGCTACAAATCTGATCGATCAGAGAGACTACAAGGTCAACATTCGATTAAAAGTCTTCACAAAACAAAAACAAGTCGACCTCGTTATACATATATATACAAAAATTGCCTACGTGATTAATTTACAAACATGAAGAATTAGAAACTAAGCTTCCTGGTCGAGCTCTTCCCCGTCCTCGGATCCGCTTTTGCTACCATCATCATCATCATTATCAGAAGCCAAGGCTTCAGCTTCCGTTTCGAGCTCTTTTGCCTTTTTTACCTCTTCAGTAAGGTCTAAACCTCGAGCGTGTATCTCCTCGAGGGTCTCCCTCCGAGACCTACACCTAGCAAGTTCGGCACCCCAATGAGCTCGAGTATCGGCGATCTTCGCCGCTTCCCAGGCCTCCATCTGAGCAGCCTTAGCATCAGCCCGATATACAGCAATGGACTTATCCGCCCAGACTTTCGACGACTCAACCTCCGCCTTAGCCTCAGTAAGTCGTGTTTCAAGCTCCTCGATCTTCTTAGCTTCAACTGACCCCTTTTGCTTGACACTTCGAAGTTGAACATCGGCCGATAATAATTTTGTTAAGATGGTTTCTTTTTCCACCGCCAGGCGGTCGAGGGTCTCCTTCCACCGATTGCATTCAGCTCGGATTTGACCGACCTTTTCTCGAAGTAACCCGATCTTTTCGATCTTTTGCTGCAACTGAGACAACGAAGGGTTAACTTTCACGGTTGAGTCAGACCCATACTTTAACAGAACGAGGCTCACCTGCTTATCGAGCTCGACCCCTTCTTCACAGACCTTACCCAAATCCACTTGGAGGTCCTTTATAGCCTCGTCCTTTTGGCTGCAAAGAAGCCGCATGGCATCTCTCTCACCTGAGACCTTCCGGAGCTTGGCCTCACACTGGCTAAGATCGACTCGAAACCTACTAATGGCCTGCACAGTAAGAAACACGAGTCAAGTATGGAAAAGAACAAAGAAACTAAGTATGGAAGAATCATTACCCGAGTAATGAAACACTGAGCCTCCTCTAATAAAAGAGAAGCGTCACTGATATCGAAACCATCGTCGACTCCAGTAAAACAATCCCTAAAAGAATCCCCTGCACCAGAGCCTGCGCCAATATCGGGAGTCTTCAACTCTCGAGCTTCCTTCAATGCCTCCTCAGAAAAAGATGGAAGAGAAGGCGAATGACCCATTGTCATAGCCCCGAGCAAATCACTCGGAGTACTCCGGTCGAGACTCAGGTCTTTGGAAACAACCCCGACAGGCACAACCGCCATTGGCTCGGGAGCTCTGGCAACCTCAATGGCCTCCGTAGATCGGACTACCAAAGCCGAGGAGTTATTTTCTTCTTCTTCTTCTTCTCTCAGTCGTTGGACAGAGTCAATCGAAAGGGCAATTGCTTTTCTCCTTACCCTTCGAGTTTTGGGCTTGGGGTCCTCTGAACAGGAGGAAGCTCTTCGCTTCTTATCTTCCCCCTATTTAGGGACTAGGGACTTGTTTCCTTCTTCACCCTTGAAGGCCTCAAAGCGGCATCCCTGGTTACGCCTGCACAAAAGGAAATCGGTAACGAATAGAACGCAAAGAATACTTCAAAGGAAACAAGAAGCAAACCTCACCATGGTTCTTGGCCTCCCATCTGCCTTTTGCCAAATCACGCCAAGCGCGCTCGGCGTAAGAGGAGATCGAGGCTAACTTCTGAACCTAGTCCTCGAGGTCAGGCACCGCTTGTGGCATCCAAGGGGCAGCTGAACATCAGGGAAGGACATCAGAAAAAATCGAAAAAGGACATGAAAAGTGAACAAAACTCACTTACGGTCAAAATTCCATTCTTGAGGGAACAGCATCTTCTCCTCCGGAATGAGATCACGGGTCCTCACTCGAATATAATGACCCATCCAACCCCGATCCTTGTCTTCATCGATGCTCGATGTCAAAGCCTTCGATGCCCGACGATGAAGTCTCATTAGTCCTCGAAAGATCTGAGGTCGATACAGTCGTAAGAGGTGATTTAGAGAAAAATCCAACCCCCCGATTTTGATAGAGAAGAAGTGCAATAAGATCACTCTACGCCATAAAGATGGATGAATTTGGCCAAGGGTGACTTGATACCTTTTGCAGAAATCAATAATCACCGGGTCGACGGGTCCCAGTGTGAAAGGACAAGTATAAACACTTAAAAACCCCTCCACGTAAGTGGTAACACTCTCATCGGAAGATGAAATTTGCAACACGACCTCGGAACCCCAGTTGCAGTCTTTTCTGACGGCCTCGAGGTGATCCTTCGTTATAGAGCACGTATACATCGATACGTATTCACATCGACCCGAAACGGAGGAAGGATTCTCCACCTTAAAATCGGTCTTCAAAATGCATGGGCCAGGAACATAGTCATGAACTGACGGCTCCACCGGCGCCTCATCATCAGACGGCCATGAGGAAGAAGTTTTCTACTTTTGAGGTACGGTTTTGGAAGTTTTTTCGCCATTGATATGAAAGGAAAGAGTGCAAAGGAAGGTGAAGAAATAGACAGCACCAAAATTCTGGTATGGGCGACCCCGTAGCAGCGAAATAGAGAGGATAAATGAGAAAGTTTAGAAGAAGAGAAGGCGCAAAAGTGGTAAAGGTTGTATGGAAAGACTATTTATAGACTAAGGCATGACGGTTCGGTATCAGCGGTGGCCGACCACCGTCTGACACATATTAAATGCTTCGGTAAAATCGAGCCGATGGGACAGCTATCACATACGTCAAGATCGGGTTCGATAGAAACGTCAGCATAAATTTGATCGAGCCGCAGGGAAATTATATCGTTCCTCGCCACATCCTTTCCGAGAAACGAGGGGACTATCTGTATACGGTCAAAACCGATTCTCAGTCATAAAGACCGGTCGAGACAATGACGTTTCAATCGGAGGGTATCCACATGACAAGCTCGGACGAATTCCGAAGTAGGGGCGTCGAGTTTCGAGCTATAAGACCAATCAACGGCAAAACTCGATATCATTATCGAGCCTGTGTCCGAATCGGACTACGGGGCAACACCGATCGACACAGGCCCCGAATATCGATGCCCCAAGGCAGAATCGAGCTCGAACCAAGACTGGGGGTTCGATCTAACACCGAGCTCGAGCCAGTGCTAAGCTCGCAGACAAGAGCCGTTATAACCGCACCGAGGGAGAGAATCTTGGCGAGAATCAAGGAAGAGACAAACCATCATGGGTCCTCCACTATATGTATTATTTTATTATGTTGTTATAGATAAAGCAGTGACCCTCTACTATAAAAAGGGGGATAGACTGCAATAGACGCAGGTCCTCCAAGATACATTAAGATTTTATTGTGCTTGTTTTTCTAACTCATTTCAGTCTTCCCGTCCATCATTCTCATTTTATAACAAAAAATACATGTATTATCATTTTGTATCAAAGGAATTTGCATACCCTTAGAACCATATCTAAATTTAACGTTATCCGATTTTTTGGGTAAACAATGATCAAGATACGTACAAGGTGATTGGTATACCATTATTATAAAAAATAAAATAAAAATAATATATTAAATTTATTAAATAAATTTAAGGCAATTTGGCTTTAGGCCATCAATATTATTGAGCCGCCCTTAGTGGTGTGCATATGCCTTTCGTTTGTGACCACTGACCACCACCAGCAGGAGAGGGAGGCTACTCTTCCCACCCCACCACTATTCTTAGCGTGCTTTTCGACCGTTTATGTTCGTTCGAGGATAACATCAGAACAGAGAAGCAGCCTTCTAGCGAGCCTTTTCATTCCCCTTTTCAGCTCTTCGATCATGTGGATAACTATTATCTTCACCTATTATTTATTGGTTACTTTTTACCGGCACAAATATTAGTTAACTCAACTCTAGGGAAAGAAATTATGTATACACTCTTTATGCTTGTTCAGAGGCAGGCCTACTTGTAGCATTGAGTGTCACCGGACCCTTTAAACTTCGGCAGAAGTTTTATATATGTGTATACCTTAAAAAATGATTATATAAATAACTTGACACCGTCAACATAAAAGTCTTTAAGGGGCACCAATAAAAAAAATAATGGTGTATGTCGCATAGAAATCCTGGGTTTGCCTATGTGCTTGCTTTCCATCAACACATGTATTAGTTAACTTTATTGACCGAGTGTAAGCATATCAAGAAAACATCACCCAACGTCTTTTGTGTACACACTCCCTTGCTTGGTTCAGAGAAGAAAAGCCAATGCTTTGCTCCCTACATTATCAAGTTAATCGTGTGCTACATTAGACAGGAAATAAAATAAATTGGAAAAAGAAAAGAGGTGGAGATGGTTGGTTGTATAAGCCCATCGTACCCAAGTTACGTTGTTGTTTGTTGATTTATCAAAAACAAATTACGGATATAGTAGTATTTTTGGATATGTTTGTAATTCATTCTTTCTATTCATTGTAAAACCTTTAGTATAGCATATATTCTTGCGCACATGCACATGGACGTGGTGACCTATAGCTTTTTCATGCTTTTATTAACACCATTTGGCAGTGGGAAATTTAATTGGCCTATGGCCAGTTTTGTGTTTACTATATACATATAAAATTTAAATCGAAAGCAATTTTAAAAATTGATTTATCAGAGGGAACTATAATTACAGCAATACAAAGGGATCTGTCTAGGCAAAACAACGTCTAGAGTCTCTAATTTCTCTCACTTTGCTAGAAAATATAATGGAAGTCACTGGGTCAAATCAAATACTATAGGCTAGAGATTGTAGCAGCCAGTTATAAATAGCTTTCTCATAGATATAAAGAATACTTTTCTCTTTTTAAAATAATGTGTATGTATATAACAGGCTAACACTGCTTGAGAAATGTAAAATAAATATAAATTTTGAGACAGACAGTAAAGTCTTAAAACTCCCATAGCATTATACTCAAATTCATGTACAATTTATGATAACAAGTTAACCTTCAGTTCTCATTGAACTCGTTGATCCGTGTCCCATATTGCCCACCAAATTTGTTTCCACCAGTAGTCGAGTTAGGAATTTGGTCGGAGCGGCGCGATGATGATGAGTATATAAATTAACAAAGACCAAAAAGTAATAAATGGCAAGATAAATTAGATATCTATGGAAATAATAACGATGTATAGGGCGACTGAAAAGGAGGCTCGACCTATAGGGAGAGTGGTGGGCAGGGATTCTCTACAATGACCCTGTTGTAGACCAATTGAAAGGGATGTAGCGCAGTTTGGTAGCGCCTTTGTTTTGGCTAAAAAATATCACGGGTTCAAATCCTGTCATCCCTACCTATATTCTCTCCTCTAGGCAGTAACGAGGGATCCATTGAGATCGATTCAAATTGGACATACAAATTTTTATTTTATCATGAGACTATATGCATACAAGATGTATTGGAGTACAAAAAGAATTATTTTTCTTTATAGTCGTATTTACTGTGATAAGAAAGCGCTCTTAGTTAAGGGAATTCCCTTAAGTAGAGTTTAAGGGAATTCAACAACTTATTTATAAATAAAAAAATTAGCTACATATTTACATAGTGTAATTTCTCGATAAAGGGTTTCAATTGAACCCTTTTTGTGCCCCTCCGGCTCCACTCTTGATTTCCGCCACCAATATAAACATCTTTCTCGACAAAGCTTCCGTGAAACTTTGTACACTGTATACGGTCGAAATAGATTTCGGCCTTTGTACGATTGATCGAGGTCGAAACATAATGGATCGAAGAAAGACTTCGTAATATCGAGATGAGTTACGAAGATGGTACAAACAAGTTTCGGATTCCAGGTATAGGTCAAACACCAAGTTCGAAGTCATCATCGAGCTCGGGTCCGGATTGAACTATGATGAGATGATTTAGAGCTTAAGGGGCAGAGACCAACCGGGACCGAGTCTGAATTATCACCTGATCCCGAGACCGTATCGAGCTCTAGAAGCACTACCGACCGGTACCGAGGCCGATCAAGCTCGAGCCCACAGATAAGAGTCGTTGCAAACACACTAAGGGAGAGAATCTCGGCGGGAATAAGGGAAAAGCTGATTTATCATGGAGTCTCCACTATGTATTTTAAATTATATCTAAAGTAGAATCCTCCACTATAAAGAGGATGGCTACATTTCTGTACAAGGCAGTTTTTGCTTACATTGTAATTCACGCACTATATTCTCCTGTATTCAAGAATTATTCTTTTAAACTTCATTAATTGATCCATTGTGCTAAGTCCTAAAAATCATCTTCTTTCCAACCTTGTTTATTTCGCATTCTTTACAATCCATATTTGATATTTCTATTTATCCCTACGGTTTGTATCAAATTATATCATATATCCTTAGAATCCACGTACAAATTCAACTCTATCCGTTTTTCGGGTAAACAGTTTGGCGCCCACTGTGGGGCTAAGGATAACAGTGGTTATTTGATACGAATCTGCAAAAATACACCGTTGTGTTTTGCGCTTGTTTCCAAAAGTATCTTGGATTTCGGATTAGCAACGACTAACTACCAATCAAATGGCCTCACCTATCGACAACGAAACTGGTCTTCAAGATGAGAACGATAACTTGACACCCAGTACCGAAAGACCACTTGTCAATGCCGTTGGAGCTCGAATCAAAGTGCCGATAGATATCAATTCGCATGTGGCCATTGAGGCGAACCTATATTCTGAACGCAAAAATAGTATTCATAGTGGCACTCTGTCTGCAGTTCGGGATACCCATAACGTCGAGGAAAACGGCATCAGCTTGCGTATGATTTTCGAAATATTACAAGCTCAACAGGCAGCAATAGCTCAGTTGCAGAGCCAAACCCAGCTACAGAGCAGGCCGGAGCCCATTCCACCTCGAGAAATCGCCCACAGAACGGAGCCAGCCATAGTGAGGTCAAATGAGCAAGAATCGGGGACTACTCCCAAAATTGCTAAAATTACTCGAGGAGCTCACAAAGCGAGTTGAAGACAACGATAAGAAAGTAGAAACATATAACTCCAAGGTCGATCAGATCCTGGGAGCTCCACCAATGATAAAAGGGTTGGATTCCAAAACATTCGTGCAAAAAACCTTTTCCCTCGAGCGCGGCTCCAAAACCAATCCCCAAAAAAATCCGTATTCCCGAAATTTCCAAATATAATGGAACGACCGACCCCAACGAGCATGTCACTTCTTACACGTGTGCCATCAAGGGCAATGATTTAGAAGACGATGAAATCGAATCTGTGTTGTTAAAAAAATTCGGAGAGACCCTCTCGAAGGGAGCAATGATTTAGCAGATTCTTTTGTAAAAGCAAACGTTAGCACCATAAAAGTCGTAACAAGGAAATCGAACCTTTTAAAGGTAAGACAAAAGGATAACGAGATGCTGAGGGAGTTCGTATCTTGTTTTCAAATGGAACGAATGGATCTGCCACCAGTCACAGACGATTGGGCTGTTCAGGCTTTCACTCAAGGTTTGAAAGAACGAAGTTCGACGGCTTCACGGAGATTGAAGCATAACCTGATTGAATACCCAACCATCACGTGGGCCGACGTGCACAATCGGTACCAATCAAAAATTAGGGTCGAAGATGATCAGTTGGGGTCAGAACCCGCTGCTCGAAGGGATATTAATCGAGAACAAGGTCCGATCAGGGATCGATACCGACCGTATAACGGAAACCACATAACCGATGAATCGAGACATAACCCCAGGAAAAATAACAAAAGAAGTGATCGAGGTCAAGGATCCCGGGGGCTAATGAACAGAGGTAGGTTCGACAGGCCTGTCGGATCTAAGGAAGCGCCTCGGTTATCGGAGTATAACTTCAGTATCGATGCATCCGCAATCGTGTCGACTATCGGACGCATCAAAAACACTAAATGGCCTCGACCCATGCAAACCGATCCTGCCCAGAGGAATCCCAATCAAATGTGCGAATATCATGGAACACATGGCCATAGAATGGAAGATTGCAGGCAACTAAGAGAGGAGGTAGCCCGGTTATTCAACAAAGCTCACCTTCAAGAATTTTTAAGCGATAGGGAGAAGAACCATTTTAAAAACAGGGATTTCGGCAAGCAAAACGAACAAGAAGAACCACAGCACGTCATTCACATGATCATCGGCGGCACCGATACCCCTAAGGGACCGGTGCTTAAATGCACTAAGACATCGATTGTGGGAGAAAAGCGGTCTCGAACTCAGGATTACACACCCATAGGAACTTTGTCCTTCAATGATGAAGATGCACAAGGAGTCATACAAACTCATAACGATGCACTGGTAATATCCGTACTTATGAATAAAACTAAAGTTAAGCGTGTGTTAATTGATCCAGGTAGCTCGGCCAACATCATTAGATTGAAGGTCGTAGAACAGCTCGGTTTACAGGACCAGGTCGTACCTGCAACCCTGGTTCTAAACGGATTCAATATGGCATGTGAAACCACCAAAGGCGAGATAATTCTACCGACAAACGTGGCCGGGACCATCCAGGAAACGAAGTTCCACGTAATCAAAGGCGACATGAGGTACAATGCCCTTTTTGGAAGTCCATGGATCCACAACATGAGAGTTGTACCTTCGACCATACACCAGGTCCTTAAATTCCCAACATCGAGAGGAGTCAAAACAGTGTACGGAGAATAACCGACCGCAAGAGAAATATTTGTCGTCGAGGAAGTAAATCCAATGTCCTTGCCTTCGCCAGTAAAGGGATCGGGCTCAAAAGGGGAACGAGATACCAAATAGCAATCACAGACATCGGCTTTAACCCAACCAGATAATCAGAAGATCAGCGAAGATGATGATCAAAGGATCCTTTGATCCTTCGTGATTCCCGATGATTCCGATGCTACCAAATCAACGATTGAGGAATTAGAGCAAGTCATATTAATCGAGCACTGGCCCGAACGGAAGGTATACCTGGGAACGGAGTTGACCCCCGAACTCAGGAAAAAACTTATTCAATTTCTTATCGATAACATTGATTGCTTTGCCTGGTCCCATTTAGATATAACAGGGATCCCACCGGACATAACGACGCATCGGCTAAGCTTGGACCCTAGGTTCAGACCGATGAAGCAAAAGAGAAGACCCCAGTCCGAGGTAAAGCACGCATTCATAAAGGACGAGGTAACCAAACTTCTCAAGATAGGGTCCATTCGGGAGGTGAAATATCCCGAATGATTAGCCAATATAGTTGTAGTGCCTAAAAAGGGAACAAACTTAGAATGTGTGTAGATTATAAGAATTTGAACAAAGCATGCCCCAAAGATTCCTTTCCGCTGCCCAACATCGATCGCATGATCGATGCCACGGCCGGCCACGAGATCCTTACTTTTCTCGATGCCTATTCCGAGTATAATTAAATCCATATGAACCCGGAAGACAGGAAAAGACTTCATTTGTCACCAAATATGGAACATATTGTTATAATGTGATGCCCTTCGGGCTAAAAAATGCAGGAGCTACTTACCAACGCCTAGTAAATAAAATATTTGAGGAACAAATAGGTAAATCAATGAAAGTTTATATTGACGACATGCTAGTTAAGTCCCTGCGCGCAGAGGACCATTTGACCCATTTGCAGGAAACATTCGAGATTTTAAAGAAATAAAACATGAACCTTAACCCCGAGAAATGTGCTTCCGGGGTCGGTTCGGGCAAGTTTCTCGACTTCGTGGTGTTAAATCGGGGGATCGAGATTAACCCCGATAAAATCAAGGCCATCAAAGAAATCACTATCGTGGATAGCGTGAAAGCCGTACAGAGGCTAACGGGATGGATTGGAGCCTTAGGCCGATTCATTTCGAGATCATCAGATCGAATTCACAAATTTTTCTCTCTACTCAAAAAGAAGAACGATTTCGCTTGGACCCCGGAATGCCAACAGGCATTAGAGGAATTAAAACGATATCTATCGAGCTCACTACTACTTCATACTCCAAAAATAGACGAAAAAATTTGTTTGTACTTGGCAGTATCGAAAATTGCGGTAAGCGGTGTCCTAGTTCGAGAAGAGCAAGGTACACAATTTCCCATTTATTATATAAGTCGAACCTTAGGAGAAGCAGAAACTAGATATCCGCACCTAGAAAAATTGACACTTGCACTGATAAGCGCCTCTAGAAAGTTAAGACCGTACTTTCAATGCCACCCCATATGTGTATTAACCACTTACCCACTTCGTAATATTTTGCACAAGCCCGAACTATCAGGCTGAATGGCCAAATGGACAGTCGAATTCAGTGGGTACGATATCGAATATCAACCTTGTACGGCCATCAAGTCTCAAATTTTAGGAGACTGCGTGGCCGATTTCACGCCGACCCTCGTATCCGAAGTCAAAAAAGAACTCTTATTGAAATCGGGTACGTCATCGGGGTATGGACTCTTTTTACGGACGGGGCTTCGAACGTGAAGGGTTCCGAGCTAGGCATCGTTTTAAAGCCATCCAAGGGTAACACTATTAGGCAATCTATCAAAACTACCAGGTTGACTAACAACGAGGCCAAATATGAGGCCATGATTGCATGTCTCGAGCTAGCTAAAAGCTTGGGAGCAGAAGTTATTGAAGCCAAGTGTGACTCTTTGCTGGTGGTAATCAAATAAACAAAACCTTCAAAGTTCGGGAAGATAGAATGCAAAGGTATTTGGACAAACTGCAGGTCACTTTGCACCATTTCAAAAAATGGACTTTACAGCATATTCCACGAGAGCAAAACAATGAGGATGATGCACTCGCAAATTTAGGATCATCGGTCGAGGAAGGCGAGATACGCTCGAGGACTGTCGTTCAACTCTCGAGATCTGTAATCGAAGAAGGTCATGCCGAGATAAATTCTACGAGCTTAACTTGAGATTGAAAGAATAAGTATATTGAATATTTAAAGAATGGAAAGCTCCCATCGGACCCTAAAAATTCGAGGGCCCTACGCACCAAAGCTGCTCGATCCACATTAGCTACAGATGGAACGCTATACCAGAGGACATTCGATGGACCATTGGCAGTATGCATAGGTCCAGGAGACACCGATTGTATCCTACGTGAGGTGCACGAGGGCACCTGTGGAAATCACTCCGGAGCCGGTTCATTAGTCCGAAAAAAAATCAGGGCAGGATATTATTGGATTGATATGGGCAAAGATGCAAAGGAGTTTGTTCGAAAATGTGACAAATGTCAAAGTTTTGCACCAATAATCTATCAGCCCGGAGAGCAACTTCACTCAGTCTTATCCCCATGGCCATTCATGAAATGGGGAATGGATATCGTCGGCCCTCTACTATCGGCCCCAGGTAAAGCTAATTTCATTTATTTATGACTGACTATTTTTCTAAATGGGTTGAAGCATAGGCGTTCATGAAAGTAAGAGAGAAAGAGGTTATAGACTTTATCTGGGATCATATCGTATGTCGATTCGGGATACCTACCGAAATAGTCTGTGACAATGGGAAACAGTTTTTCGGCAGCAAAGTGACGAAATTCTTCGAAGACCACAAAATAAAAAGGATATTATCAACACTGTATCACCCCAGTGGGAACGGACAGGCTGAATCAATGAATAAAACTATCATTCAAAACCTAAAGAAGAGGTTGAATGACGCTAAAGGAAAATGGAGAGAAATCCTACCCGAAATCCATTGGGCATATCGAACAATATCAAAATCTAGTACGGGGCAACCCCGTTCTCCTTAGTATATGGCTCCGAAGCCTTGATACCAGTCGAAGTCGGGGAACCCAGTGCCAGGTTTCGATATACAACATAAGAGTCAAATAACGAGGCTATGAACACTAGCGTCGAATTATCTGATGAAAAACGAGAAGCTGCTCTCGTCCAATTGGCCGTCCAAAAGCAACGAATCGAAAGATACTATAATCAAAGAACCAAGATTTGCCATTTTAAACCCGGGGAATTAGTGCTAAGGAAAGTCACCCTCAGTACCCGAAATCCAAACGAAGGAAAACTAGGACCGAACTGTGAAGGACCGTATCAAGTTCTCAAAAACATCGGAAAAGGATCATACAAGCTCGGTATAATAAACGGCAAACAACTATCAAGCAATTGGAATGTGTCACACCTAAAATGATACTATTGTTAAGGTACGACCCTCCCATATTCATTTACATTTTGACACTAACCCATGCAGGAGTCCGATCAGGAGCTAGGATGGATCTTTCAATACGAACCCGTAGGTCTGAAAGCACGCGTTGCACTCTTTTTTCCTTAGACCGGTTTTATCCCAAATGGTTTTTTCGGCAAGGTTTTTAATAAGGCAACCAAATATCGTGTTGTACTTGGAAACAATTCGACAGTATACGGGACCTCTTTACAATCGACCTCGAATACTGGGGGCATTAGCCCTCAAATATATCAAGTTCTGATGCAAGAAAGTTATTTCGTAACAACAGGGTTCCAATAGGAAAAGTTGTAAGAGCCAAATGGTCAAAACGAACTATGCTCATGTAGTTGGCCTGAGCCCTGACACAAAACATGAACACATGTACAATGACTTGCAAAGAAAGTTCTCCTCTTTACCGATATCTTATATCCAAGAAAAATTTCTCTATTTCGAGATTTATTATGAAAACAGGATTAAGATAAATCTCCGAGTTCGATTAAGCACTCACTCGACCATTACGCCTACGGGCTACATTACTTCGAATTCGAAACATTCACTCGACAAATAAGCATACGGGGTATTCTTATTTCGAGTTCGAACAAGCACTCACTCGATCATTATGCCCACGGGCTACATTACTTCGAGTTCAAAACATTTACTCGACTAATAAGCTTACGGGCTATTCTTATTTCAAGTTCGAGCAAGCACTCACTCAACTATTATGCCTACGGGCTACATTACTTTGAGTTCGAAACATTCACTGGACTAATAAGACTACGGGCTATTCTTATTTCGAGTTCGAACAAGCACTCACTCGACCATTACGCCTACGGGCTACATTACTTCGAGTTCGAATCACTCACTCGACTACTAAGCCTAAGGGCTACATCATACTACAAGTTCGAACATTACTTCGAGTTCGAATCACTCACTCGACTACTAAGCCTAAGGGCTACATCATACTACAAGTTCGAACAATCACCCAACTCGAGTACTAAGCCTATGGGCTACCTTATTTCAAGCTTGAGTAAATGCCCACTCAGTTCTAAAGGCTACGAGGTCCAAATTCGATCAAATTGCCTAAATTCTTATGAAAACAATCATAAGGCATGAATAAAATTTTCACAAGGCAGGAAACAAAATAGAAGCAAGTCAGTAAAAGAAAAAGATATTTATATATACAAGATTGTTTACATGATTGATTGCAACATAGAAACTAAGAGCTAAGTTTCTTGGCTATCTCCGGGAGCGGTCTCTTCTCCACCAGGCTCCCCCTCATTCTCGGACCCGCTCTTACTCCCATCATCATCATCTCGGACCCGCTCTTGCTACCATTATCATCATCGCCATCAGAAGGCAAGGCTTCAGCATCAGCTTTGAGTTCTTTGGCCCTTTTTATCTCTTCAGTGAGGTCGAAACCTCGAGCATGGATCTCCTCGAGGGTCTCCCTCTGAGATTGGCACTTAGCAAGTTCAGCGACCCAATGTGCTCGAGTATCGGTGGTCTCGGTTGCCTCTCTTGCTTGGACCTGGGCAGCTTCAGCATCGGCCCGATAGATGGACATGAGTGCATCCGCATCGGCCTTTGCCTTCTCAGCGTCTGATTCGTCCTTGGCAAGTTCAGAGGCCAACTGAGCCTCGAGCTCCTTTATTCTTCTTGCATGAACCGAGCCTTTCTCCTTCATACTTTGAAGTTAGTTTTCAGAAGCTGATAATTGAGCTCGAGCAGCTTCTTTCTCTACAGCAAAGCGGTCCATACCTTCTTTCCACTTCAAGGACTCCGCTTTTATCACATAGACCTCCTCACGGAGTTTCCCGATCATCTTAACTTTCTGCTGCAGCTGTGAGACCGAAAAATTAGACATCGTTCTGGTATCGAGCCCATAGGCTTTTAAAAGTATCATTACCTGCTCGGACAGAACGGTCTGATCTTGGTGAGCCTTGGCCAACTCAACTCGGAGGTCTTTTATTTCCTCTTCCCTTTGCCCTAAGAAGAGTTTAAGGAAGTTTTTCTCCGCAGTAACCCGTTGAAGATCGGCCTTATATCGACGTAGCTCGGTTTGGGACAGAGAACATGCTTCTCGATGAACTGTCGCGGCCTGCAAAGAAAGAAGAAACTAAGTTAGAAAAGAAAAGCAAACATTGAAGTAATACTAACAAAATAATTTAAGGCTTACCTGATTCAAAGCCTGCTGCACCTCGTGAAACAGGTATGATGCATCACTAGTATCGGCAACGTCCTCGACACCGATAAACAGGTCATGAAAAGGATCCTCTCCATCATGAGGCCTATCTAGTTCGAGGGCCCCCAAAGCTTGATGTCCGAATCGCCCCTGCGGACAAAGTAGGGAAGGTGGGCGACTCTTCGATTGCTACTGCCCCAAGTGAATCACTTTGAGCATTCTCTTCGGTTCAAAAAGATTCGAGGAGAGCCCCTTCAGACATATCCCCCATCTATTGGCTTTGATGGGAAGCATATTCGATTTCCAACAACTCGGGGACTCCGCTCGAATCCTTCTCTGATATATCCTCATTTCGAGGCGAGGCTTTATGAACCACCATCGATCCAGCTGCCTGTGGAACGTCGATGGTCTTCTTCGTTCGAGCCGCCAGCGCAGACCCATCATTTTCTTCTTCATCTTCATCTTCATCCCTTAGATGCATAACTGATTCTACGGTCAAAGGAATGGTATTCTTGTTCGGCTTATGAGCCGTCCTCTTCTTCGGTTTTGGATCTTCGGGAATAGAGGCTCTTTTCCTCTTATTATCTTTCACCGGCTTTGGGACAGAGGCCGAAGTCTCTTCCTCGATGGACGAGGGCCTCAAAACTGCATATTTTCACACACTTACATATGGAAAATTGTATTAAAGTATATGGAAAGCGTCTCGTTCGAACTACCAAAAGGTGCGAGAAAGGGGCTTATCGTGATTTTTTGCCTCTCATCGGCCCTTTGACAAATCACGCCATGAGCGCTCGGAGTATGTGGAGGTCCAAGCCAAAGCTCGTACCCAGTTCTTGAAATCGGAAACTACTCCGGGCATCCAGGGAACTGCTGCATCACAAAAAGAGGAATATCGGTGAGAAAAGAAATGAAAGGGAGAAATAGAAGGAAGTAAAAGCAGAATCACACTTACGTTTCATATTCCACTCCTCGGGAATAGGCATCTTTTCAGTTGGAATCAGGTCTGAAGTCTTTACTCGAACGAACCTGCACATCCAGCCTCGATCCCTATCCTCGTCAATGCTCGAGAATAGAGTCTTGATAGCCCGACGCTGAAGTTTTATTAACCCTCCTCGAAAAAGGTGAGGACAGTACAATCGGATGAGATGGTCGAGGGTGAACGGCATCCCCTCGATTTTGTTCATAAAGTATCGAATCAAAATAACAATTCGCCAAAAAGAAGGATAGACCTGACCTAGGGTTATTTGGTATTGACGGCAGAAGTCAATAATAACATAATCGAGGGGGACCTAACGTGAAAGAGTAAGTATACATACTTAAAACCTCTTTCACGTAAGTGGTGATATCTTTGTTAGAAGAAGGGATTATTATTTCTTTACCCTCCCAATTGCAATCTTTTTTCAGCTGTTTGAGGTGACTCTCGGTTATCGAACACATGTACCTCGATACTAGCTCACATCGACCGGGAACCGACGAGCCTTTATCGACCTTAAAATCAGAGGTAAGAACACACGCCCCAGGAACGCACTCCTCAGGCCGTGGCTCTGCCGGTGTTTCGTCGGCGGCAGACTATGAAGATGAAGCTTTCTCTTTCTGAGGAATAGTTTGTGATGTTTTCGCCATTTTCGAATTTAAAGGTCAAGAATAGAAGAAAGTGACAAAGAATTGGTAATTTTGAAGAAGGGCTTTTGCAAAGAGAAATCACAGATTTGCGAATAAACTCATAGGGTACAAAAAGAACTTGAGAAATTTGGAAGATTAAAAATGTAAAAGTGGTAAATGGTAAAAAGGAAGGGCTATTTATAGATTAAAGCAATGGCGGTTCAATGTCAGCGGTGGCCGACCACCGTCTGACATACATTAAATGCTTTGAAAAACTAAATCGACGGAACAGCTATCATGTGCGTCATGATCGAGCCCAATGTGAACGTCAGCTTATAATCCAATTGAGCCATTGAGGAATCATATCGTTTCTCACCACATCCTTCCTGAGAAACGAGGGGACTATCTGTATACGGTCGAAATAGATTTCGGCCTTTGTATGATTGATCAAGGTCGAAACATAATTGATCGAAGAAAGACTTCATAATATCGAGATGGATTCCGAAGAGGGTACAAACAAGCTTCAGATTCCAGGTATAGGTCAAACACCGAGTTCAAAGTCATCATCGAGCTCGGGTCCGGATCGAACTATGATGAGATTATTTCGAGCTTAAGGGGCAGAGGCCAACCGGGACCGATTCCGAATTATCACATGATCCTAAGTCCGTATCGAGCTCTAGAAGCACTACCGACCGGCACAGAGGCCGATCGAGCTCGAGCCCACAGACAAAAGTCATTGCAAATACACTAAGGGAGAGAATCTCGGCGGGAATAAGGGAAAAGTTGATTTATCATGGAGTCTCCACTATGTATTTTTAATTATATATAAAGCAGGATCCTCCACTATAAAGAGGATGGCTACATTTCTGTACAAGGCAGGTTTTTGCTTACATTGTAATTCAAGCACCATATTCTCCTGTATTCAAGAATTATTCTTTTAAGCTTCATTAATTGATCCATTGTGGTGAGTCCTAAAAATCTTCTTTCCAACCTTGTTTATTTTGCATTCTTTACAATCCATATTTGATATTTCTATTTATCCTTACGGTTTGTATCAAGTTATAACATATATCCTTAGAACCACGTATAAATTCAACTCTATTCGTTTTTCAGGTAAACATATGCATCCACTTAAAGAAACCCAAAGAAAATGAAATAAAAGAAGCAAAAAACCTTAATGGTCGAACCTTGCACTTAGAATGATTATTATAAGGGATGATAAGTCTCATATAAAGGTGTGTTTGGACTCGCCTCCCTCTGCTATAGTATTGGAATTGAAGTTATGTATACTGACAAGGGCGGAGGTGGAGTGCGGGATGCGAATTCGGCCGAACCCAGTAACATTTGTTCAAACCATATATTTGTCATAAGAAATTCATTGAATATGTACAACTTGTTAATTTAGAACCTAGTAACTTAAAAAGATTTCAATTCCGAACTTATAAAGTTCAAATCCTAGCTCCACCTCTGTATACTGATATAGTGTAAGTATAAAAAATGCTTACGTTACTAGTGTAATTTAACTGATTATTACATGTTCTAACTCTAATTTTTTAGGTATCACATAGTAGTATTAGTTTTGGTACGAACTGTTGGAAAATGATATTGGAAAACTAATGGACTAATACTAATTAGGCCATTACTAGGGGTGTCAATATATATTTGAAAACCGACTAAACCGATCGAATCGAACTGTACCGCACCGAACCGATTTTTAGGTTTCTTTTTAAGAAACCGTAGGATTTTATATAAATCTATAACCGCACCGATAATTAGGGTAGGTTTTTTATTTTATAAAAATAAACCGAAAAAATACCGAACCGTACCGAATAAATTTTACATGTGAAAAATATCTTTATCTAGTAAGTTTAAAAATAATAATAATGCATTAAATTTTTCTTTGGGCCTTGAAATTATGGAAACTATTACAAGCCAACAAGTAATTAAACTCAAAATACTAATTCCTAAAACCTATTATGCTACATCTACTTAAACTAAGTTATTTCAAGTATCTTTATTAGCAAGACACAAAGTATTCTAGCGATAATGAGTAGCAAACTACAATGTATTGAATATGTTTCCTTTCATATAATTTAAATTTATCTGTTTGAATATTTAATCTTCTATAAACTTTATTCTTGAGTCTCAGCTTGGTTAATATCTTTCCACTCGTGTGATTTATATTTTTTTAGTCTTTGCTTGGTTTCTTTTACGTTGTTGTAGAATAGTTGATGGATCTATACTCTAGCCATCTTTCATTTTTTTTTAATTCATCACCCTTTAAACAGTAAAAATGTCTAGAGAGTTTTGCTAAGTCCTATAAAAGAACGTATGTTATTGCATTCTACTTCTACTGGTGAATTTTACATGATATTTAAAAAAATACCGAAAATTAACCGAACCAAGAAACCGACATGATTGGGACGGTTTCGAAAAGTCTAATTTTAATAAAAATAATAGAATAACCAAAAAATTGATATGGTACCAATTTTATAAAATAACTGACCGAACCGAACCATTGATACCCTAGCCAGTAGTTTGTCCTCCTCCTAAACTCTACTTAATTATAACATATAAATATACCATTATAATTATTGAAAAAGATACTTTTTCTTTCCACCAAGATATGACAACTAGGGTTTGCTAAGAGAATTAAACTACTCTGCATCTTTAGGCCGTGAAAAAGGGAATTCGTTCGTATCGTGAGAATTCTCGATTTTTGGTGAATCAAGTCGTCGTTGCATCTTCCGTAAGAAGAAACCTGTAAATCTCATAAACTAGTATTTAGATTGAAATACTTCATGAACAATTACTATTGTATGTCAATTTTACCTAATAGTGTAAAAAAAAAATGTTCAATCTAACTGCTCCTAGAGTTATGCTGAGCAATGGTTTCGGTTATAAGTATTTAGGAAAAAAATGAAAAATAGTAGTACTGTCATTTAGGGGTGGCAAGTGGGCCGGTCTCGTGGCCGCGGTTCCGGGCCGGTCCCACTCCTTAAATAAATGGGCTTAGCGGTCCCGAGTTAAACGATCTTTTTGTAGGAACCGGCTGGAGATCGGGACCGGGCCCATAAACTCATGGTCCCGGGCTAAACGGGCCAGGCCCGTGTGCTAAGTGGACTAAGTGGGCCCAACGGCTAAGTTATGATTTTCAAAAAATAATAAATAGAAATTAGAGACAAAAAGATGTTTAAAAAAATCTAAGTCGATGCCTTGTAAATTTATTATAGAATTGTAACCTAATTTTTTAATTCAAATTTAAAGACAAAAATATTGTAAAAAGATATTTAAAGCAATGCCTTGTAATTTTATTATAGCAATAAAAACATGGCAATATCTTTCTTAGTCTTCCTCCCCCCTATGGAATGAGCACAACAAGGTGTTAATACCACAATTGAGAAGAAAATTAGAGAGAGATTGTGATAGATTGATATTGATTTTGTAAGAAAATGAAAGAATGAGGGGATATTTATAGTTGAAAATAGGGAAAAAATGTAATTATAAAAAATTTGGGTTAAAACTAAGTTGGGGGTTAAATGGCTATTTTTTAAAGCCCAACAGCTCTTTTTTTAAATAGTCAAACGGCTAGTTTTTTTTTAAAAAAAATATCCGTTGGGCCTGTTTGGCTCGCCAAAGAACCGGTCCGGTCCCGGTCTCTTGATGGGTCAAACGGTTCCTAGGCAAGAACCGGCCCACGAGACCGGATCAAGCCCACCTCTAACGGTCCTATCGATCCCGGACCACTTAACCCATTTAACCCACGGACCCGAACCAGCCCGCTTGCCACCCTTAGTCATTCTCTTTACTACTCCACTAGAATTCAGATGCAGTGCTCTATTATTTTAAAAGAAACAGAAATTCCTTGTTTAAAAAAAAGTTATACAATCATTGAAAATAGTGGACAATACTTGTTGGAGATCTAAATAAACAGGACATATTTAGGGTACTAAAGTTTCAAACAAGCTAAACAATAATTTAAAAAGTCACTTAGCTAGAGAAATACAGATTTCGTTTTGTTGTCAATTTCTTTGTTACTAAAGCTGCTAACAACGTAAGAATACAAAGCTTTAGCTAGCTCTAAATTGAAGAAGATATTGATGCAAAACGAAGTGAAAAGGGGCATGAGAGATAAAATCCTTATGTATCGGGAAATATTTGACGAATGACCAGCCCTTTTGTTTTTTGACGAATAAATTTTTTGAAGGGTATAAGAATGAATTAGGAGTTGAAAATTCAAATTTTCCTATTTTTTTAGTTTGTTGGGTAGGATCTAGCTATTCCAAATTTTTTGGGTTCCCTTTGTCAAACGTAATCTAAGATTAAAAATTTATCAATTCCTACTATACATCCTGTGTCAATTTTCCTTTTAGTTTTCTTTCTTTGTTAGATTCTCTCTTAACCTTCTCATCTTCATGCTTTTCAAAGCCCATACCATTCTTGGGCTTGAATTCAGAATAGGCTTTACACGATGATTGCATCTGAAAGCCCCTTTAAGCTTGGGGCGAAGTGCCCTAGAGAGCAAAATTCATTTATGCCAAACTTATAACACCCGGTAGCCCAAATTACAATATATATTTTATAACCCAAAAGTAATTCTAGTGGCTAGCCACCGAATTATACATCTGACCCACAAGCACCTGCATAGCTGTATAAAAATGGATCTTAAAAAAGAAAATTAAATCTCCAGCATAACAAATTCATAGTTACAACAGTCCACAAACAAACACATGTTCACTTGAGAAATGATTTCCGGCCTGAAATGGTTTAGCCGGAAAATTTTACCGGTCGCAGCAGTGGCCGAAATATTCACGGTCGCTGAAAAAGCTAAATACCGGCCAGATCTACCGAAATCCAAATAGCAAGCAAACCATCTTTTAGATCTAGATTTTCATAATATCAAAAGCCCCAAAAACTGTAAATAAAACGAGAAGAAAGAGTCGCCGGATTTAATGGTGGGTAGCCGGTGTTTGAGTTTTCGTCCAGATCTAAAGCCAACGAGATCGAGCATAATGCATTAGACTGACTGGGTTATAATTTCGATTTCACGATTTGTGGTGAGGTCAAAGCTTGAGCCTAGACACCATTAATATTAATACTACAACTGCTGAGATTTGACAAATCTTGTATTCAATTCTTGAAACCTTCAACTTAAAGACAAGAAACAAATCACTCCAAATCAAGTAGTAGTCCCAAAAGTTTGACCAATGTAGAGGTAGACCCCACGTCTTACATTTTTAGACTATTTATTAGACTAGAGAGCATTTCTTTTGAATATTGGTATATTACAAAATATATATAAAAAACAAAAATTATACAAAATAGATTGTCGTTATACAAAATATATACAAAAATAGACTGTCATTATACAAAATATATACTAAATAGAATGTCACTATACAAAATAGACTGTCACAATATACAAATATACTAAATATACACTCACTATATAATTTATATACAATAGACTGTCACTATACAAAATATATACAAAATAGACTGTCAGATACAAAATATATATCAAATAGACTATCACTATACAAAAAATAAACAAAATAGACTGTGACTATACAAATTATATACAAAATATACTGTCACTATATAAAATATATACAAAATAGACTGTCGCTATACAAAAAATATACAAAATAGACTATTACTATACAAAAAATATACTAAATAAACATTTCGAGCTATTAGATGTAATATATTTGGGCCAGAGGGCTATTTCATGTCAATGGGAAGAACATGGGCTATTAAACTTTTGAGAGGCTATAGAGGGTCATTTTCTCTGCACTGGAAGTCATATTTGGGCCACTGTTTAAGGACCCATTTGGCCGTAAATTTGGGCAGCTTGTTTTGGGAAAAAATTGAAAATAATTTTGTTCATAGAATATGATCAGTTTTCGAGAAATAAAAAAATTTAAAAAATTTGCAAGTTCTCAAAAATTGATTTAGAGTAATTTCGTGTGAAAATTTTTTCTTCCACTCACAAAACTTCAACGTTTATCAAATAAAATACATGTCTAAGAATAACTTCAACTTTCAAAAATATTTTTCAACACAACTTCAAAATTTTATTTTTAAGTTTCAGCCAAATTTATATCCAAACAATAACTAAATTTTAATCGAGATCCGTAAATTATTTAATGTTTAGCCACACTTAAAAAGAGGCCATCGTGCGCTTCTCTTCTTCTTCTTCTTGCTTCTTCTGCGCAACTACCCACTTCTCTTGTGCTATGTCTTCTTCTTAATATCCACATCAATGAAGATTTCATCTCGCAATCAAGTATGTCTCTCCAATTGTATAAGCTCCGCCACCTTATTCTCACAGGAGTGGCAATTGAAGTTTGAATTACATAGTTCAAACAATTTTATAAACATATGCAATGTTTTAGTCACCAAAATGTTAGAAGATTACATCAAATTGCTCAGTACTACTACTGTTTCTTTTTATTCTCCTTATTCTTTCTCTTTCTCCAATAGCCTGAATTGGAGAAAGAGTTATTTCAGAACACAAGCCTGAATTCTGAACTACACAACTTGAACTTTAGATAGAGTATACCTTAAGTTTGAATTGAAAAATTGAACTTCAAGACACTACAGCTAAAATTGTGAAATTTGAATTATAAAAACTATGAATGCAAGATATAATGTATACGGGTAAAATCAGGGATAATACATACTCTGATTTCCCGATGAAGAAAACGGAAGAAGGACATAGACGCACGAGATTGAAATCGAGGATGGAAGCCCTTCGTATCGAGATCCATGAAAGGTGAACGATGTGTTCATCATGTGTATGATAAAGCGACGCTGCTCGGACCTAGAACGAGTTCTAAGACCTCGGAAAATACGGCAAACGATTACACACGATTAGGGCTGTGCATAATTTGGTAAATACCGAATTACCGTACCGAAACAGAAAATTTTGGTAGTTGGTATTCAATATTTTGGTATTCGGTATGGTATTAGGTTTATGTTTTAAAAAAAAATTGGTATTAGGTATGGTATTTGGTATTTTAAAATAAAATACTGAAATACCGATACCGTACCGAAATATATATTATATTACACAATACACATATTATTAATTATAACATAAAAAATCTAAAATTTTACTTTTCTTTATTCTCTAAGTTCATCAATTAACTCTAAGCAAGTAACAAAATATTGCTAATGATCAAATTTATTCTTTTATGTACAGTTTTCTCTCTCTAGGTTGATATTTGCTAGTTTTGGACAAAACTTTTGTCAACAAATATTTTTAATTTTATACTTTTGAGTACTTTAATTTAGAATATTACACTCTATGACTCTATACACTAGTTAGTATTCAAACCGAATAAATCGAAGTTACCAAACCGAATAAACCGAAATCGAAAGGAGAAAAACCGAACCATACCGAATTTAATTAGGTACGGTATTAGTATTGCATTTTAAGAAATCGAATACCGAACCAAAATGTCTAAATACCGTACCGTACCGACCGACGAACACCCCTACACACGATGGATAGAAAGCCGTGATATTCGTATCTAACCGAATATCACGGCGTAGATCTCGCTCGATGTCGGTTACAGATCAGTAATTAATGAGAAAGGAAGATTTTACCTTTTTTAGACTTGTACTAGGGATGAAACTCTCTTACTATATAAAGGAAAAAATTTTCTTTTGTAACACACATTGTAACACGCAAATCAAAGCAATTGAAGTTTATTTTTCTGCTTTCTAGCTACTGTCAGAGTTCTTATTTTTATTGTTCTGTTCTTCGTTCACAACCGGGCCTGAACCAAGGATCCGATCGAGGACGAGGTCATTGTTTGATCCAAGTGCAGGCTAGCCCATAATACTACAATTGGTTTGATCGTTTAATTCGTCTTTAATTTATTTATCTAATATATTTAATTATTTTGTGTTGAATCAAACCATGTATCCTTAAAATCGTGTACAAATTTGATTGCTTTTCGATTTAAGGATAAGCAGTTTGGTGCTCACCGTGGGGCTAAGTATAACAGTGATGATTTGATATGCATCTCCATAACACACCCTACTTTACACTTGTTCATTAAAGTCTTTATTTCCCATCAACTCAAAAATGTCAAATTCTCAGTCTGCCCACTTGAACGTTCACCCTCAGTCTGGCCGACATGACAAAAATAATAATTTGGTGCCTAGCAACGAGGTGTCTCCTACTGATCCCAACAATGTTCCAGTTGTGATCCGATCGATGTTAACTCACAGGTGGCCATCGACGTTAATTTGCCAACAGATCCCGAAAATAACGTACACGGGGGACCCCGACCAATAGCTCGAGAAGCGCCCAAAGGCGAAGGTGATGGGGTAAGCCTACGGCTAATCTTCAAAATATTGTAGGCTCAACATGTGGCAATAGCGCAGCTGCAGAATTAAAGCTACTCCCCCAACAGGGTCAAGCATGAACAATCCCGGGAGAGCACTTAAAGAAATGAACAAATCACTAAGAGACAGGGTGAAGCAGAGCTCGGGGTCAATCCCGAGATAATGAAAATGCTTGAAGCATTAACGAAGCGGGTAGAGTCATGTGAGAAGAAAATTGAGGCTACTCACAAGAAGGTGAAAACATAGAATTCGAGGGTCGATCAAATCCCGGGAGCACCCCCGATGTTGAAGGAGCCGAATTCCAAGAAATTTATCCAAAAGTCTTTTTCTCCGAGCGCGACACCGAAGCCGATCCCAAAGAGGTTTTGTATGCCCGATACCCCAAATATAACGGAACCGCGGATCCGAATGAGTATGTGACCTCATATACATTCACAATCAAGGGGAACGACTTAGAAGACGATGAAATCGAGTCGGTGTTACTAAAAACGTTTGGGGAGACTTTATCCAAAGGAGAAATGATATGGTATCACAACTTAGCCCCAAATTCTATTGACTCATTTGCTATGCTTGCAGATGCTTTCGCAAAAGGCCATGCTGGGGCCATCAAGGTCGAGACCAGAAAGTCAGACCTTTTCAAGGTTAAACAAAGAGACAACGAGATGCTCAGGGAGTTCTTGTAAAGGTTCTAGTTGGAACGGATGGACCTGCCTTCAGTTGCAGATGATTTGGCCATTCAGGCATTCACTCAAGGGCTTAAACCCTGAAGCTCCTTGGCCTCTCAACCAGCTAAAACAAAATTTTGTAGAGTACCCAGCGTTGACCTGGGCCGACGTCCACAACAGTTACCAGTTAAAGATCAGGGTCGAGGACGACCAACTCGGAGCTCCTTCTGGGTATGTTTATCCCGTCAGGGCCGGCGACAGGTCTAAGAGAGTCGCTGATCTTGAGCCAAAGTCGGTCTGGGATCGATAGCAAGTAACAAAAAGAGAGGCGACCGAGGGTCCAGTAGCTGAGGTTTGATGAGCAAGAATGGTTTCGACATGCTGCTCGGGAGTAGGGAAGCACCCAGATTATCAAAGTATAACTTCAATGTTGATACTTCCAGCATCGTGTCAGCCATCAAGCACATCAAAGAGACCAAGTGGTCCTGACCATTATAGTATGACCATACCCAAAGAGATCCTAACTTGATATGTAAGTATCACGGCACTCATGGTCACAAGACTGAGGATTGCCGAAAGTTGCGAGAAGAAGTTGCCCGGTTATTCAAAAATAGGCACTTCCGATAATTTCTGAGTGATCGAGCCAAAAACCACTTCAGGAACAGGGGTGCCAACAAATAGGTCGAACAAGAGGAGCCTCAGCACGTCATCAACATGATCATCGGAGGGGTCGATGTCCCCCAAGGACCGATGATAAAGTGCACTAAAGTATCTATCACAAGGGGACAATGCACCCGAGATTATGTCCCTGAGGGAACTATTTCGTTCAGCGAGGAGGATGTCGAGGGCACCCGATATGCGCTGGTAATATCCATACTTATCAATAAATCTTGAGTTAAGTGTATATTGATTGATCTAGGTAGCTCGGACAACATCATTAGATCAAGGGTTGTAGAGCAATTGGGTTATGGGACCAAATAGTGTCAATAGTACAGGTGTTGAACGAATTTAACATGGCGTACGAAACCACTAAAGGGGAGATAACCATGCCAGTAAACACTACCGGGATGATGCAAGAGATAAAGTTCTACGTGATCTAAGGGTACATGAGGTATAACGCTCTATTTGGGAAGTCGTGGGTTCACAACATAAGAGCGGTACCCTCAACCTTGCACCAGGCATTGAAATTCCCTACACCGGGAGGAGTTAAGACGGTCTACGGAGTACAACCTACTACAAAGGAGATATTCACTGTCAAAGAGGTAATCTCGAATGCCCACGGTTTCGACATCAAGGAACGCAAAGCCGACCAGAAAGGAAGAAATTAAATAGCAATCATTGATGCCGGCCTCGGCCGAACCGGAGGAACGAGGAGCGGACGGGGAGGATGATTACGGAGTCCCGAGATCGTTCATAGCTCCTGATGAAACCGACGCCACCAAATTGACGGTTGAAGAGTTTGAGCAAGCCATATCAATCGAACACCTACCAGATCCAAAGGTATACCTGGGCACGGGATTAACTCCCAAGCTCAAAAAACTTATTGATTTTCTTAAAGCTAATGTAGATTGTTTCGCTTTGTTCCATCTTGACATGATAGGGATCCCACTGGAGGTAACCACTCATAAGCTAAGTTTGGACCTGAAATTCTATCCAGTTAAGCAGAAGAGGAGGCCGCAGTCTGAGATCAAGCATGAGTTCATCAAGGATAAGGTATCAAAACTTCTTCAAATAGGATCCATCCAGGAAGTTAAATACTCGGGTTGGTTAGCTAACGTAGTGGTTGTGCCTAAAAAGGGTAATAAGCTAATAATGGGTATATATTACAAAGATCTAAACAAAGCATGCCCTAAGGATTCTTTTCCTTTTCCTAACATTAATCGGATGATCGACGCGACGTCCGGGCATGAGATACTCAGCTTTCTCGATGCCTATTCCGGGTACAACCAAATTCGGATGAACCCAGACGATCAAGAAAAGACTTATTTCATCACTAAATTCGGCACCTACTATTATAATGTAATATCATTTGGATTAAAGAACGTCGGTGCCACTAGTAAACCGGATATTCAAAGAACAGATAGGAAAATCAATGGAAGTTTATATTGACGATATGTTGGTCAAGTCTCTACGAGCAGATGACCTTTTGAAACATTTACAGGAGACCTTCGACATACTGAAGAAATACAATTTGAAGCTAAACCCGGAGAAGTGCGCATTCGGGGTCGGATCGAGAAAATTCCTCGGTTTCATGGTATCCGATCGAGGGATCGAGATCTACCCCGACAAAATCAAGGCCATAGAGGACATCACAGTGGTGGACAACGTCAAGGCCGTACAAAGATTGACCAGGCGTATAGCCACCTTGGACCGGTTCATCTCGAGGTCCTCGGACAAGAGCCATCGATTCTTCTCACTATTAAAGAAGAAGAAGAACTTTTCCTGGATCTCGGAATGCCAGCAAGCTTTGGAGGAACTCAAACGGTACCTATCGAGTCCTTCCCTGTTGCACACTTCGAAAGCAGACGAATAATTGTACTTCTACTTGGCGGTTTCTCAGGTGGCAGTAAGTGGGGTCTTATTCAGGGAGGAAGAAGGTACGCAATTTCCTATTACTATGTCAGTAGAACTCTTGGTGAGGCCGAATCAAGGTATCCTCACCTGGAAAAATTGGCGTTCGCTTTGCTAAGTGTCTCCAGGAAACTAAAGTCGTACTTTCAATGCTACCCCATATGTGTCGTGACCTCTTACCCACTGAGGAATATCATGCACAAGCTCAAGCTCTCGGGCCGGTTATCCAAATGGGCCGTGGAAATTAGCGGGTACAATATCGAGTATTAACCCTGAACCGTCATAAAATCTTATATTTTGGCAGACTTCGTGGCCGACTTTACGCTGGCCTTAATACCCGAAGTCAAAAGGGAATTATTGTTAACCTCGGGAACCACTTTAGGCATTTGGACCCTTTTCACAGACGGTGCCTCGAATGCGAAGGGGTCTGGGCTCGGTATCGTATTAAAACCACCTACGAGAAATGTAATTAGGCAATCTATTAGAACTGTGAAATTGACTAACAATGAGGTCGAGTATGAGGCCATGATTGCAGGTCTAGAATTGGCTAAAAGCCTTAAGGCCGAGGTGGTTGAAGTTAAGTGTGACTCCCTCCTCGTGGTAAATCAAGTTAACGGATTGTTCGAAGTAAAAGAAGAACATATGCGAAGGTAATTTGACAAATTATAGGTAACCCTACATCAATTCAAGGAATGGACCCTGCAGCATGTACCCCGAGATCAAAATAGTGAGGCCGATTCACTGGCTAACTTGGGGTTGTCAGCTGATTCTGATGAATTCAGTTCGGGAACAGTAGTGCAGCTAATGAACTCGGTCATAGAAGAGGGCCACGCCGAAGTGAACTCAACGAGTTTAACTTGGGATTGGATGAACAAATACATAGACTACTTGAAGACAGGAAAATTATCTTCGAATCTTAATGAATCGAGAGCCCTATGCACCAAAGCTGCCAGATTTAGCTTGGTCAAAGGGGCATTGTTCAGGAGGACCTTCTTTGGTCCACTAGCCAGATGCATAGGACCAGGAGAGACCGAATACGCCATGATAGAAGTTTACGAAGGCACTTGCGGGAACCATTCGGGGGCAGAATCCTTGGTTCGGAAACTGATTAGGGTCGGCTACTACTAGACCTAAATGGAGAAGGATGCAAAGGACTTCGTACGGAAACATTACAAGCGCCAAAGACCCGCCCCGATGATCCATCAATAGGGAGAAATGCTCCACTCGGTCTTGTCCCTGTGGCTATTTATGAAGTGGGGAATGGACATCATCGGTTCCCTGCCATGGGCACCCGGTAAAGCTCAATCCATACTATTCATGACCGAATATTTTTTCAATTGGGTTGAGGCCCAAGCATTTGAAAAGGTACGAGAGAAAAAAGTCATTGACTTCATTTAGGACTACATAATATGTCAATTTGAGATACCGGGCGAGATTGTTTGTGACAACGAAAAATAATTCGTCGGCAATAAGGTGAGTAAGTTTTTCGAAGATCACAAGATCAAGAAGATACTATCGACGCCTTATCATCCTAGTGGGAACGGGCAGGTGAAATCAACGAACAAAATTATACTTCAAAACCAGAAAAAGAGATTGACAGGTTCGAAAGGGAAATGGAAGTAGATCCTGTCCGACGTCCTGTGGGCATACCGTACGACTTCCAAATCGAGCATCTGGGCCTCCCCATTTTCTTTAGTCTAGGGAGCCAAAGTCTTAATACCAGTCGAGGTAGGAGAACCGAGCCTCAGGTTCTAGTATGCGACTGAAGAGCCAATCGATAAGGCCATGATCACGAGCTTGGAACTATTAGATTAAAGGCGGGAGGTTGCCCTGGTCCGGTTGGCCACCCATAAGCAGCGAGTAGAAAGGTACTACAACTGAATATCCAGCCTCCGACATTTCAAATCGGGGACTTGGTGTTGAGAAAGGTAACACTACCCACCAGGAACTCGAATGAAGGGAAACTAGACCCGGATTGGGAAGGACTGTATTGAGTTGTCAGAATAACTGGCAAAGGCTCATATAAACTCGAAGCGGGAAACAACCTACAACTACCAAACAACTATAACATGACACACTTAAAGTAGTACTACTGCTAAGGTACAAAATTCAATTACTTTTTAATCATGTTTTAAATCAGACTAATGTATACAAGTAATTAACCAAGGACGGATGTGGATATTAGGTCTGAAAGCACGTGTTCCACTCTTTTTTTCTTGAACCGATTTTGTCCCAAAGTGGATTTTTTGGCAAGGTTTTTAAAGAGGCAATAGTAAAACGTGCTACCTTAGATTTGAAGACCGGTTCTAAACCGAAATCTATGGTTGTTTGCATTATATCAACAGTATCTGAGTCCTTACGAGTTCGAACTCTAATTCTTGGGGCCACTACCCCCGGGTTAATATCTTTAGCAAGGGAAAAAGAAAATTTTATGTGCTAAAAGTTAAGGCTTGGTGGTTAGGATTCATTGTAAGGGTCAAACGATCAGATGAATCGTGCCCACATAGTCCACTCTAGCCACGGCACAAGTTTTATGCGCCTTCGATCATGTACCTTGCATATTAAACAAAAAGAAATTTCTACTTCCCTTACACTATGTTACTACACATTTTGCTTCCTCGATCCTGAATTCGAAAAACCATGGGCTGCCCCTACTTGGGGACTGTCAAGCCCACGGGCTGCCCTACTCGGAGACTGTCGTCTGATGCAAAATCGGATGACCCGGGCTACCGAATCCCGGAGGCACCAAACCCACTAGGCGGTGCCGAATATAAGAGGTTGCGTCCACCTTAGATTTGAAGGCCGATTCTAAACCAGAATTGATGGTCGTTTGCATCAGATCAACAATATCCTAGCCCTCACGAGCTCGGCCTCGAATACATGGGGCCATTACCCCCCAGGTTAAGATCTTTAGCAAGGGAAAAAAGAAAATTTTATGTGCTAAAAGTTAAGGCTTGGTGGTTAGGATTCATTGTAAGGGTCAAATGGTCATATGAACCATGCCCACATAGTCCACTCTAGCCATGACACAAGTTTTGTGCGCCTTCGATCATGTACCTTGCATATTAAACAATGAAAGAAATTTATACTACCCTTACACTTTGTTACTACGCATTTTGCTTCCTCGATCCTGGATCCGAAAGCCCACGAACTGCCCCTACTGACTGTCAAGCCCACGGGCTGCCCCTACTCGGGGAATGTCGCCCAATGAAAAATTGAATGACTCGGGCTATCGAATCCTGGAGGCACCAAACCCACTAGGCGGTGCCCGAATATAAGAGGTTACGGGCACCCAAAAAATGGTTAGAAGACGTCCGAAGTCCGTAACCAGAAAGTAAGGCCCTTTCGGAAAATTGAAACCTACTAAAAGGTTACCCTCAGAAAAAACATTGTCTAAAACCTCTTAAGCATCTTAAAAACCTTCGATCTCACCGAGGGTTCAAAGCCACAAGCAAACCAAACTAGCATCGGAGTCGGGCTCCGTTCGAACCTCCAAAAAATGGATGCTCCAGAACTACATCTGATTTTATGCTAAGGCATTAAAAATAATATGCAAATAGAAATTGCAAGTAGATATTGGAAAAGTAAAGACACTGTATTGACAGAAAGGGGAAAATTTTATATACTCCAAAATATATTTAAAAAGACACGATAGAACGGCCTCAAAATAAACAAAAACAAAATATATAAGGAAAAACTGGAAAAATATTAAGGCATTTACGCTTGGTCTTCACCGGGGCCTGACTCGTCGCCAGAACCTCAGAACCCTCAAAACCCTTGGAGCCTTAGAGACCCACAGGCTTGTAGAGCTCCTTTGCGTTGGCCTCGAGCCTCCTAACTTCTTCAATCTCGGCCAATAGGTCAAACCCTCTGGTATGGATCTCTTCGAGGGTCTCACTCTGAGACAGCCGCTTTATGTACTCAGTCTTCATATTTAAGTGGGTCTCGGCTACCTCCACATCGGCCTTATACTGGGCCACTATTTCCTCAGCATCGATAGAGGTTGTATCCAATTTGGACCTTAGTGCGGCATAACTTGTCCGAGAGCATCCCGTTCCATGAAGGCCGAGCTTAGTTGTGCCCGGAGATCATCATTCAGTCGAGAACACTTATCGGCTTTGTCTTCGCCACCCAGAGTTAGTTTTTGACTGATGCCAGCTCCGCCCTCACAACCTCCTTCTCCGAAGCTAGCAGGTCTATCTTTCCCTTCCACACTTCGGTCGTGGCCTTGACCTCGTCCATCTCAGCCCGAAGCTGGTCGATCAGGTCTATCTTCTCTTGGACCTGCAAAGTTGTGTTGTTAGTCACCACGACTAGCTGCTCGTTTTTAGCCTCAAAGATCTTTACCTTCTCAACCAGGTCGGCGTGTTCATGCTTTAGGGTCGAGGCCTCCTTCAGCGCTTTTTCCAGCTCGGCCTGGAGAATAGGTAGGTCTTTGAGGACCTCGTCCTGCTACTCACCAAGAGCCCTGTACATGTACTTCTTCTGGATCTTCTCTTTGAGCTCGAACTCGAGCTAGAAAATCTCCAAGCGGTACTGGAGAAAGCTTTCATGATGAAGCACTGAAGCCTAAAAAATAATCAAGTTAGTAGAGCACATGAAAAACCAAACTGAGATTCACAAAGGGGTACAAAGGGTTGACTCCTTACTCGGTTCAGCGCCTGTTGTGCCTCGTTGAAGAGGCTCGACGTGCCCACTTTGTTCATCTTTGTCTGGTCCTCCTCGGTCACTAGGTATCGAAGGTAGCTGGCTACACCCACCGGAGCAGACAGGACCCAGGCATCCTCCGGGATTATAAGAAGGACCGTTCTCTTGCGCTTGGGGTCCACACTTGGAGCAAGAAATTGCTTCACTAATTTTGGGTTTGAACTCGGCCCGCCCGCTCCCGAGGGCACATCCTTCTTCGGGACAACCAGGTGACCAATCCTGAAAAAATCCTCCAGTGCGGCCAAATCCATGCAGTCGAAGAACATGTTGAGGGCATCGTCTGGGCCCTGCGCCACCTAGCTTCACTTCTCTTTGCCCGCTTGGGCCTCTTCGAGCATGGACTCGGTATAGGAGTGTGTATCCACAATATCAATGACACTGGTTGCCTCCTTAAGAACATGAGCGACTTCCTGGGAGGCTGCAACCTCCATTTCTCCCTTTGGTTCCCGAGTTAGAGGGGGATCGGCCTCATGGTCCTCTTTCACGATCGTCGCATGCTCCCTCTCGTTGAGGCTCGACTCATAAGCAACAAAAAGGTCATTGTCTTTGGGCTCGTCCCTGAGTCGGTATAGGGAATCGGAGTCCGGTACCCTGGACTTGGTGCTCTTTTGGGGCTTCCGGGCCCGGATGGTCACCTTCTTCTTCTTCGCCTCAGCGTCCATGAAACCCGAGGACTTTCTATTCTTCTTTTTCTTCTCCTTCTTTGCGGCAGCCCCGAAACAGAGGGTTAGCAAGCTAGGACGGATCCCGGTTCTCATCCAACGGCCTAAGTTCGGTGGTCTTAGGCAAACCTGTAAGAAAAGAGAAATGGTTAGCACTATGTAAGTTAAGAGCATAGTGATAATTATTCAGGAAGGAACCTCACCATGAGAACGGGCCTCCCATTTTCCTTTCAAAAGCTTGCGTCATGCGCACTTGGAATATGGCATCTACTTGCAGATCCCCTCGATCCACTCCTTGATTCGGGAAATCGCATTAAGAACATGGGCTAGAGTTACATGACCACAAACACATGCAATGAGAGAAAGAATAAAAAGAAATGAATACTCAAGAAAGACAATAATTACGGGATGCGTTCCACTCCTCAGGGAACGACAGAAACTCAGGAGGGATCAGGTCTTCGATTTTCACCCGAATGAACCTTCCCTGCCTGCCTTGGTCTCGGTCCTCGTCGATGCTCGAGAAGGGGGTCTTGCTTGCTCGGCGAACGAGTTTGATCAGTCCCCCTCGGAAGATTCGGGGACTGTATATGTGGAGTAGATGGTCGAGGGTGAACCGAGGGGCTTCGATATTGTTCATGAAATGGCGTAAGAGGATCACGATCCTCAAGAAGGATGGGTGGATTTGCCCAAGGCACACCTCGTACCTTTTGCAGAAAGCAAGGACTATGGATCCACCAGGGCGAGCGTAAAGTGGTAAGTGTAAACACTCAGATACCCCTTCACGTGAGTAGTAATATCGTCATTGGGCCCGGGGACGACTACGTCCTTCCCCTCCCATTTACAGTCCACTTGAACTCTTGGCAAGGTTTCTTTAGTGAAGAAGCGTATGTATCTCCATGCTCCCTCACCTCGGTCTTGTTACTAGAGGCCTTCTCGACATTAAAGTCATTCTCGATAGAGCAGCCCCCTGGTATGAAGCTCTTCTTGGGGGGCTCCTTAGCCACTTCGGGAACGGCCACCTTGGCATGTGCGGCCGGGTGGGAAGATGAAGGAGCAGCCTACTGAGGCACTGACTTGGAGATTTTTACCATTGTAATATAGGAAATTTGAAGGTATGAAGAAGAATATGAAGGTTTGAAGAAAAATATGAAGATTTGAAGATGGTATGAAGGTCTGGGTTGAAGGTTCAAAGAAAATGTATGAGGATTGAAGATGAAGATATGAAGGCTCAAGGAACAATGTATGAATATTTGGAGAAGTTAAAATCCATTAGAGAGTTCGAGGGTAAAATCTAGAATCGGAAAGTGGAAGAAGTGAAAAAGGTTGAAGCTTTTATCGGGGGAAAACAATCAATGCGCGACGTTTCGCATTCGAAGGTAGCCAGCCGGTGACTGACACGTGTTTGAAGTTAGAACAATGCGACTGATGGAACGTTTCGATTTACCCGCCATCTCAGTTGTAATGTATGAATGAAGGAACTGGGGTTCATCTGTCGTTTTCCATTATTTCGGCAAACCTACTCTCTAGAAAATGAGGGGACTATCTGTATACGGGTAAAATCGGGAATAATGCATACCCCAATTTCCTGGTGAAAAAAACGGAAGAAGGGCATGGATGCACGAGATTGAAATCGAGGTTGAGATCCCTTCGTATCGAGATCCATGAAATGTGAACGATGTGTTCATCATTGGGCATGATAAAACAACGCTCCCCGGACCCAGAACGAGTTCTAAGACCTCGGAAAATATGACAAACGGTTACACATGACAGATAGAGGGCCGTGATATTCGTACCTAATCGGATATCACGGTGTAGATCTCGCTCGATGTCGGTTATAGATCAATAATTAATGAGAAAGGAAGATTTTACCTTTTTTAGACTTGTACTATGGATGAAACTCTCTTACTATACAAAGGAAAAATATTTCTTTTGTAACACACATTGTAACACGCAAATCAAAGCAATTGAAGTTTATTTTTCTGCTTTCTAGCTACTGTCAGAGTTCTTATTTTTATTATTCTGTTCTTCGTTCCCAACCGGGCCTGAACCAAGGATCCGATCGAGGACGAGTTCATTGTTTGATCCAAGTTCAGGCTAGGCCATAACACTACAATTGGTTTGGTCATTTAATTCGTCTTTAATTCATTTATCTAATATACTTAATTATTTTGTGTTGAATCAAACCACGTATCCTTAAAATCATATACAAGTTTAATTGTTATCCGATTTATATTTTAAGAAAAAAAGAAAGTATTTGTCACGACCCAATTTAAGATCATGACCGGCGCTTGGGAGCAAGTGCCCCCAAGTAAGCCTCATCGGTATTTTACAGAAAATCGGATAGAGTTTTCCCTAATTTAGGACTATCCAAAAGTTTTCACGTCTCATAAACAAATAACAACTAACACATATTCACCTAAATCAATCACAATCTTCACCAACTAACCAAAAACTGAGTATTTATCAATATTACCAACCTTATCAATATAATAATATTAAACTCAGCTCAAACATACGGAAAGAAGTACAATACTAGTAACTAGTCCAATATAACGAATGAATGCTCATGGCACTAATAAATATGACTATGGAGTGACTCTAAGAGTTCATAAGAAAGGACGATAACAAATAAATAAACTCTTTGCCCACGCGAACAAGTGCGGGGCTCGCCAGGAACTATCAAATCGTGTACTCTAATTAACCAAATTCTCGCTCGCGTCAACTGCTGTCTCTGTAAAAATAATAGCGGGGAGTGAGTCGCTAGCTCAGTGAGTAATAACACCTAACCACAATCATTTTTAATTAGGGACAAGTCAGAAAGCATGCATGTTTAATAATAATCAGAAACTATTATAAAAATAAAATGCCCTCTCATAAACGGTAAATATAATCAATCTATTCATGTACTTCCTGTGACAGAAATCAATTTAACAAATCAATAATAAACACGGTAGACACTGTCTCATAGTAAATCTTTATGTTTGGGAGGTTTCCAAGAAAGGATCATGTATTCTGTATCACTGTGTGGACTCCTTCGTAAAAGGAGTCAAATATAACTTGTAGGTCTCTACTCGAGGGAAAACTATAACTGTATGCTAGTTCTACCTTCCCACTAGCAAGGGCTATAGCTGTAATCGGTAATCTGTAAATACAAGGTGCACCAGGTCTAACGAATGCGCCGTTAGCTACGGGATCCTTCAAAGTCTCCTCCCATTTATACATTTTCTTGTAACCAGTAAATATTCATAAGAAATCATTTCCAAAATAATAAAGGGCATATCAATTCTTATCAAATCATGTAAATCCATTTCAGTAATAGTAACTATATCTCAAGTAACAGTAAAATATATCTAGTAATAGTGAGAATATTTTAAATAACGGTAAACATCTCCAGTAAACTGTTCAGTACCATATCAAGTAAAAGACTTGTCCCACGTGCAATTTCAAACATTTGGTAACACATTTTATTTTTAAAATAACGTATAAACCATGCAGGTTATGAAAACACAAATTGTGATAAGATTACTACTCACAGTACTCGTGTCAAATACCAAACTCGTCACCTCGAGCGATCCGAATAACTTCCTCCGATCAATCTATAATCACGTCATATCAATCTCGTGTCAATTTTCTAGTTTAAACTAATTCATAACTAATTTGAAATATATATTAACCCTCAGAAGTTCATGTTTGACCATAATTTGCTGAATTGTATTTACCCATACTATGAGTAATTCAACTAATCCATAATCAATAACTTTTTAACGTATTCATATAATATACCCGCTTAATTTATGAAAAAGCTTATGGATTTCTCTCAGTTCCCTACTCTCCTTTTCTAACTCAGAATCAAATCCCACATTATATTTACTTAGTCTCGCGAGGAATTATGTATATAAACTACTATTGTTTCAGAAAGAAGGAAAATGTATGTAATTACCTGCGGCTTATCGCTGAGACTAAAGATTATATGCCAATGGTTTGAATGGAAACAGTATTTTGCACGAGGCAACACCAGAAAACTTTTTCCCCTTTTCGTTTTTTTTCCCGTAGTGCGTTAGCCAAAAGGGGATTTCCTCTTATTTTTTAACTCCTTTTTGCTTCTGTTGTCTTAGCCGCAGCTTGCTGTGTTCCCCTTTTTCTCTTTTCTTTTAGTTCCTATGGGCTTTGCCCCTTCTTTTAATTTGACTAGGTTTCTTCTTTTTGTTTTGTTTTATTAGTTTGTTCCCCTTTTTTTTCCTTTCTTTGGACTTAAATTATTTTTTTAAATGTCCAATATGTCCTCACTTAAAATATTGGGGTATTACATCCTCCTCACCTTATGAAATTCGGTCCCCGAATTTAGCTCAAGTACGTACCTATAGACTAAAATAAATGGGTATACTACGCTTGAATATCTTTTTCTACTTCCCAAGTAGATTCTTTAATGATATGATTTCTCCATAAAACTTTAACGAATACAATTTCTTTTGACCGTAGCATTCTTACTTGCCTATCAACAATAACTACCGACTCCTCCTCGTATAATAAGTTCACATTTAAATCTATACTCGGTACTTCAATCACATGAGAGGAGTCTGCTACACATTTTCTTAGCACAAAAACATAAAATACTTGATTTATGAAAGACAATTCGGGAGGAAGTGCCAAACAATACGCCACAACTCACATTTGGTCTAGTATTTTGTACGACCCTTTAAACATAGGGATCAACTTACCTCCTTTTTTTTAATCACATTACACCTTTCATAGGAAAAACTCGTAAGGACACTCTACCCCGAATTATGAAAACTAAGTCCATTCTCCTCTTATCCGCATAAGACTTTTATCTATTATGAGCTGTGAGCAATCTGATCACTGGACCTTGTCAATAGCTTCTTGTACTAAGTCGTGTCCTAATAAGTTAGTCTCATCGGCTTTAAACCATTAGATAGGAGAACAACACTATATATTATACAATGCTCTATACGGTGCCACCTAAATACTAGACTGAAAGCTATCATTGTAGGCAAATTCAGCTATAGATATATAAGCATACAAGCTACCTCCAAAATCAAAATGTAAGCCTTCTACATATACTTCAAGATTTGTATAGTACGTTCAGACTGCTCGCATGTCGGCTAATAAAATAGGATATTGAGATCTATCTACTCGTGTAACCAATGTTTCTTGGAAAGATTGTCAAAATAATGTAGTAAATTGTGAGCTTCTATCAGACATGCTGGGCAATAGACCACATATAGTTCAATAATTTTTCATTCATGTACATTTGAGTATATTTATCCTCAGTGTGCGAAGTTTTGACCGGCAAAAGTATGCCTACCATGTAAGCCAATTTCAATTACCTACATATAATTATAACTTCTAATTGTTTAAGGTAGCTTTGTCATAAAATTCACTTTGATTCTATTTTATTTTTACTTTGGAATCTCAAGTTGTTGTAGCGTGCATGCGAGTCACAAATGTTGACATGCTAACAAGTTTAAACTTTTAGAAACAAAGTTAAGTTAATCTTCCTCCTTTATTTTTCCACAAATATAATTTTTTTCTAGTCACGGTACATTTTACTAGGCTCCGGATGTACATCGTATCTAGGATTGTGAGCTCTTCAAGAATAACTCATCTTAACACATCTACATCTAGTACACATAACTAATTACCTAGTCGAGAATACAATTTCTTTCAATAGCTATATCTTTCTTTTACTAGCTAGAACCTCATCTCGATGTTTGCATAATCGCTCATCTATATATCGAGTGGCCTTTATGCGCTTTACTAACGAAGACTTTACTTGAACACAAGCCAACAATGGCTCTGAAATTTTTCACACTAAATCCGACACCTGTACCATTTTGTTTGTACATATTCTTAACCAAAAGTCTCGCTATATGAGCTATATGTGTCGAACTACCCCACAATTATTTTTTTACTTAATGCATTGGCCACAACAATGGCATTTCCAGGATGATATAGAATAGTACAATAATCATAGTCCTTAAATAGTTTTATCTATCTACCTTGCTAAAAATTTAAATGTCTCTGCTAGAAGGCGTATTTCAGACTCTTGTGGTCTATAAAATCTTGGAAGTTTCATTGTACAAATAGTGTCTGTAAATCTTCAGAGCAAAATATAATTACGACAATCTCCTAATCATAGGTGGGATAGTTCTGATTGTACCTCTTTAGCTATATTGAAGCATAAGCTATTACATGATCAGTCTATATGAGAACACATCCTAATATGACATTCAAAGCATTATATAACACTGTAAATCCTTTAGAACATGATGGTAAGGCTAATATTGTTAATGGTCAAATATGTCTTGAGCTTCGAAAAGCTCTGCTCACATTTTTTCGTCCACTGAAACTTTGATATTTTTTTTCTATGTTAACTTGGTAAATGGCGTCGCTACTATAAAATAATTCTACAGAAATAGCTTGTAGTAGTCTCCCTAGCCCAAGAGGTTATGAATCTCCATAAAAATACTTGATCCTTGTCACTTTTGAACTGCTTCTATCCTATTGAGATCTACGGTGATCACATCCTTAGTTACAATATGCCCTGCTTCGAGAACTTGGTAATAAGCTAATTTTCTCCAGCGTCTTTAACACATTTTTTAAGTGATCCTCATGTTCTTACTGGCTACGAGAATATACAAGAATATTGCTTTTATGAACTATGAAATTTTCTTTTTCCTCCAAAAAGCCAACTTGAAAACCTTATCCATTATGTACATCAATACAGCTGGAGCATTGGCCAGTCCAAAATGTATCACAAATAACCCTTAATGTATGTACCGAGTTCTAGAGACGGACATCAAAATATATTCCTTTCTTATTCTAAGCTGATTATAGCCAGATTGAAGATTAATGGCTTTTTGTAACAGATCAAACAAGCCATCTATACGAGACAATGAATATTTATTATATGTTTCTGCCTTGTTAAGAGTCTGTAGTTTATGCACAACTTTCTTTTTTTGGTATCATCTTTCTTTTTCGCAAACAGTATTAGTGCACGCCATGAATATATACTCGATTTGATAAAATTCTTATCAGTAGGTCTTGCAACTATTCCTTTATCTCTATCTAGCTCCGCTGGTTTCATACAATAGGGGGTTTCGATATGGGTTGCATGTTAGGTGTCAAATCGATACCAAAGGCTATTCTTGTACTAGCTAATCCTAGTAAATACTCAAAAATATATCAAAGAATTCTCTAGCTATTGGTACCTTTTTCCGAGTTAGGTGTCTTGTCTCTTTATGTCTCTTATCATAGCTAAGGACCCCAACAACCAATCTTTAGTAACATTGAGTCCTGATACATAATATAACCTTATTTATCTTTGGAAACTGTTCTCCTCTTAGGACAAAATTGGGTGAGTTCAGTATCTCTAACTCAACTTTCTTTGCATGTAATCGATGGTGGCATGGCAAGAAGATAACCTATCCATTTTAAGTAGACCATATTACTAATATCAAGTCGACTAAGATATCCATACGTTCAACTTAAATTTGGAAAGCTCGTTAAATATATTCAGTTAACTTAGATCCCCCCACATGAGTAACAACCCAAAGGGATCATTCAATGTCTCATAGTCTATGTTTCCAATTGTTTGAGCCCCGCTAAAATGCTCACCTAATGAATTCCCAATTTTGTGCTTCCCACATAAAACTTTTGTTGCATACCTATCACTCTCATATTTTCAATATTTTAGCAAGCTCAATTACCATAAAATAGATCATACTCTTCGTATATGAGGATACTGCCTTATTTAAAAGGTTAATCACCCCTTAGACAATTCCTTAAACTTTAGATAATGTGTATTTAGCTAGCTGAGGAAGTCTAATGGAGTATATCAGTACTTCTATTATGTTAATCAATTTCTTACCTAGTAGATTCACGCTTTTGTCTTACAAGAAGGAAGCAATTCATAAATAGTTTAGAGAACTCATTCTCAAGTAAAATGTGTTGCTCCTATCGATGTTCCTAATAATACGATATTATATCACTAATTGGCTAGTTCTCCGGTCTGTAAACCCTAGCTAAACAGACCTTTTGCTAGTATATTCTAGAGCCCATAACGCTAAAAAAATCCTTAAGGTATCTGAGGATCCTCCGAACTATGAGAAATGTTAAACTTGGCAGTTTCAACTTTAGGAACTTTATTAAGGATACATCTTTATTTTTTTATCATCTTTGCCAATTTAGGTGTCTGAGACCTCTAAAGCTTCAGTTTCTTTCCATACTTCTCTTGTCTATCCATTATATTCATTAAGATCTAATTTTTTCCTTTTACATGAAGGTAAGTAACTTTGTGACGACTCTATTCTATAGTTATAATAGTGAACTAGTGTTATTTTCTAAAATGTAGTCTATTACATATCTTAGGAGTATGAAAGCCCCTTGTGGCGGTACAATAACCCTTTTTATTGGCCTTTCTATTAGTGCTGTCACTTTCCTTTATTGGAAGACGATTAATTGTTCACTGGCAACACATGCGTCTTTGAACCTCTAGCCAAATTCTATTATTGGATGATTGGTCCTAGCCAAACCGGAACAAGATAAAAGGTGACATATTGAGTTATCTGGCCCTACTCGCCACACACGTAAGGAAGAATAAGAAGAAAACTAAGACACATCCTATCACGCCTTCACAGAATCACGATTATGGGAATGGCCGGCTTCATAACCATAATTGAGATTCTACTACCGACATGTGCTCCATTAGTAACAAGAATAACCTAGGGCTCTAATACCAACTTTGTCACGACCCAATTTAAGATCATGACCGATGCTTGGGAGCAAGTTCCCCCAAGTAAGCCTCATCGGTATTTTACAGAAAATCGGACAGAGTTTTCCCTAATTTAGGACTATCCAAAAGTTTTTCTGTCTCATAAACAAATAACAACCGTCCCATATTCACCTAAATCAATCACAATCTTCACCAACTAACCAAAAAATGAGTATTTACCAATATTACCAACCTTATCAACATAATAATACTAAACTCATCTCAAACATATGGAAAGAAGTACAATACTAGTAACTAGTCCAATATAACGAATGAATGCTCATGACACTAATAAAAATGACTATGGAGCGACTCTAAGAGTTCATAAGAAAAGAAGATAACAAATAAATAAACTCTTTGCCCACGCGAACAAGTGCGGGGCTCACCATGAACTATCAAATTGTGTACTCTAATTAACAAAATTCTCGCTCGCGTCAACTGCTGTCTCTGTAAAAAAATAAATATCGGGGAGTGAGTCGCTAGCTCAGTGAGTAATAACACTTAACCACAACCGTTTTTAATTGGGGACAAGTCAGAAAGCATGCATGTTTAATAATAATCAGAAACTATCATAAAAATAAAATGCCCTCTCAAAAACGGTAAATATAATCAGTCTATTCATATACTTCCTGTGACAGAAATCAATTTAACAAATCAATAATAAATACGGTAGACACTGTCTCATAGCAAATCTTTATGTTTGGGAGGTTTCCAAGAAAGGATCATGTATTTTGTATCACTGTGTGGACCCTTTCATAAAAGGAGTCAAATATAACTTGTAGGTCCCTACTCGAGGGAAAACTGTAACTGTATGCTAGTTCTACCTTTCCACTAGCGAGAGCTATAAACGTAATCGGTAATCTATAAATACAAGGTGCACCAGGTCTAACGAACCCGCTGTTAGCTACGGGATCCTTCAAAGTCTCCTCTCATTTATACTTTTTCTTGTAACCAGTAAATATTCATAAGAAATCATTTTCAAAATAATAAAGGGCATATCAATTCTTATCAAATCATGTAAATCCATTTCAGTAATAGTAACCATATATCAAGTAACAGTAAAACATATCTAGTAATAGTGAGAACATTTTAAATAATAGTAAACATCTCCAGTAAACTGTTCAGTACCATATCAAGTAAAGGACTTGTCCCACGTGCAATTTCAAACATTCGGTAACATATTTTATTTTCAAAATAACGTATAAACCATGCAGGGTATGAAAACATAAATTGTGATAAGATTATTACTCATAGTACTCGTGTCAAATACCAAACTCGTCACCTCGAGCGATCCGAACAACTTCCTCCGATCAATCTATAATCACGTCATATCAATCTCGTGTCAATTTTTTAGTTTAAACTAATTCATAACTAATTTGAAATATATATTAACCCTCAGAGGTTCATGTTTGACCATAATTTGCTGAATTGTATTTACCTATACTATGAGTAATTCAACTAATCCATAATCAATAACTTTTTAGCCTATTCATATAATATACCCGCTTAATTCATAAAAAAGCTTATGGATTTCTCTCAGTTCCCTAACCTCCTCTTCTAACTCAGAATCAAATCCCACATTATATTTACTTAGTCTCGCGAGGAATTATGTATATAAACTACTATTGTTTTAGAAAGAAGAAAAATATATGTAATTACATGGGGCTTATCGCTGAGACTAAAGATTATATGCCAATGGTTTGAATTGAAACAGTATTTTGCACGAGGCAACACCAGAAAACTTTTTTCCCTTTTCGTTTTTTTTTCCCGTTGTGCGTTAGCCAAAAGGGGATTTCCTCTTATTTTTCAACCCCTTTTAGCTTCTGTTTTTCTTAGCCGCAGCTTGCTTTCCCCTTTTTTCCTTTTCTTTTAGTTCCTGTGGGCTTTGCCCCTTCTTTTAATTTAACTAGGTTTCTTCTTTTTGTTTTGTTTTATTAGTTTGTTCCCCTTCTTTTTTTTCTTTCTTTGGACTTAAATTATTTTTTTAAATGTCCAATATGTCCTCACTTAAAATATTGGGGTATTACAGTATTTATATAAATTAGAACGAAAGGAGTACAAAATATGCATCCCTTGTGACATTGACCTATCATACTGGATCTAATAGTGCAATTGAAGGATAGAGACCTTTTGTTTTTTTCTGAATTTGAGAAGATGGGTTAATGGATGCTAGCAGCTCTAAGATCTCCGTATTTCTCTAAGTTTCCAGGGAGCACTGGCAATAAGAGAACGACAAAAAACATGATCGACAGATAATATAGTATGAGACTATTAGTTGTAACCTAAGTTGTAGCTTTTGCCTTTTGGCCCCAAACATATTGATGGTGCCTACGTGCCTAAGGGTTCCTATCACTCCTCTAAATGTGGGCTTCTTGTTTCCATTCTCTACCGACGATATGTCAATTGCAAGAGTCAGAAATTTTATTAAGAATGGTTAAAATATAAATAAGTAAATCCTAGAAAAGTCAACGGGATCAATAATATATATATGCATAAAAATAAAAATAGTATTTTACTTAGTTATACAATAAATGTTTTTGATAAAAAGGTATTAATTGATGCCCCTTAAATGTATGTAGCTCCGTCATTGACTACAACGTAAGATTTTTGTGCATGTTTCGCTCGAATGTCACAAGTGATTGGCAATCTCTCAATTGGCTTCATTTGCTATTATTTTTGGGTTTGAAATCAAGGATGGGTAAATATCCTTCTTTCCTTTCGGATTCAAGTTTTAAAAATAAATTTCTTTTTAATAGAAGCGCTAAAAAGCTCCAATAGTTAATCTTTTTTCGACGCAAATCCAACTAGACCAATGAATTTCGTACATTGAATGCTTGAAACAAAAGAAAGAAGTATAAGCAAAGTAATATTTATATAAACTTTTGTACAATTAGTTGAACGTTTAATTACTCCAATCCTTCCTGCTGAAGAGATGCTATATAAGAAGAAATTGATGTATTATTATATGTACAATATTTACGTAATTAACTTATGTGGTAATTTTTGAATTATTGTTATACTTGGACTTAATATAAATTAGTATTACTCTAATTAACTATATCACTAGCTAGCATTATCTAATTTATTTCTAAAAATATGTGCAGTATTTATTAAACTTGTAGAAAGATTTGTTTAAGAAGAGAAAATTAAGATTTGTTTATTATTTATTTTATATTATATATACTTACCACAATTTTGACTTCCATTCAAAATAGTAGTAATTCTTTCTTTTAATTACTAGGGATACATTTTGCATGCATCCCATTCCGCAAAATTCTTTTTTTAATTAGTTCCAAAAAAAATTGATGCCCCTAATGGAGGGCGGGTCAAGCAGGACTGGCAGGCTTCTAGGCTGGAAAGCTTCTGAAAAAGGGGTGCACATGTCACCTTAGGGGAATCCCATATCGGAATGAGAGAGAAAAGTGAAGAGCTATATAAGGAATGACACAAGTTTATATGGTACGCGCGCTTTTTGGGTTCGAGGTGGCGTTGCCCACGAAGACAAATCCGTGCAGGCCTAGGCCCAAAGCGAATAATACGTACTATGGGCTTGGATCGTGACAGAACCATCCGCGAAATGAATATAAGAAAGGTGGCAAGGTTTTTCCCAATTGAAAGTCATTTCCCTTGGTGACTGACAAATGGAATCAACCAGATGTGAAAACTATCTAACTCACACACACTAACCTTACTATTTTGACATGACTTGTTGGAGCTGCCAATCTTTTATTAGAAGAGTAAGATAAAAGGATATGTGCATCTCTTACTATCTCTCAAAAAATTGTTGATGCTAAAGGCGATTTTAGTACTATACATATAATTAATTTATGTTCAAATGTCTATCATTCTTTTATTTCTAAGTTCCATATTCAATAGGACACCTCACATAAAACGAAAAGGATAGCATATGATTTTAATTTAGCTGTTAATTTAGTTTTCATGTTAAATTATATGCGATTAACAACCTTATATTTGACAGTCAATAGATATCTTATTAATATCATATACTAGGCATATACTTATAGAAACAAAAAATAGAAAGGAAGTGAAAAAAGGAAAGCCAACAATGTTAATTAAGTAGTAGTATTTTCTTTTCTTTTTCCTTTTAGTACTTCTTAGTACAAATGACATATAACAAAATTCTTACTGTTTGGACAATATTAGAGTGAAGTTGAATAATGGATAGTTCGATGGATAAAATATTTTTTATTCATACGGGTCCGAAAAAAGATAGTACCTCAATGGTATAGCCTAAACAGCTTATCTTAATGTAAGTATTAATGTCTGTTTTTACAGTTCGAATTCATGACCTATATGTCACATGTGACCAATTTTACCATTGTTCTAAGTCTCTCCTTCATTATGAAGTTGAATAGCATTTATAATTGTATTTAAACATGAAGTTCAATCATAAAAAGTTCAAGTTGGTGAGTGAAAATTATTATTCACTTAAAGAATACGCGTCAAATTAGTTTTCTAAAATGCAAATATTCTATCGGAAGTTAAAACTAAAATAATGAACATAAAATAACGTTTGATTCGCAAGTAATAGTTGATTAAAGCATGACTCGTAAAATGAACCTATTTCATAGAGAAGAGCAACGAACATGAAAAACAACGAAAACCAAATCTTCTTTCCAAGAAAGAAGTAATATCTACATTCAGGTGGTCAAACTCAAGGTAAAGATTAAAGAACATGCTCCTCTATCTAATCACGTTGCAACGCGCAATAACAATTGGCAAGCATCTACGGCAACTTTTCTTTTGACAAATACTCGGTTATATATTTTTAATCGCTCCCAAAGAGGCGGAGCTAAAGACAAGTTACGTGTTCGATTAAATTCAATAGTTTTGATTCATTTGTATTTATTTTTAAAAAATAATTTAATACGTATAAATTATTAGTTTAGAATCTAGAAAGATATAAATATTGACCTCATAAACTTCAAATCTTGATTCTGCCTCTGCTCCTAAAAAAAATAATTGATAAACTATTTTTTTTGTTATATAATAGACATATTTTATATACTTTTTGGCTAGCGAATACAATTAGTTTCGGACGATAAATTCAATTTTATATTTTGCCCTTATCATATATTAATTTAACCAGTTCTTTTTATTTAACTACTTAAGTTTGCTAGTATTTCCGATATGTTTTTTCACAAAGGAAAAAAGTAAACCATTTACTATAATTTTGTAAACTCAGTATACACGAGAAGTTCTTTTTTCTTTATCTTGACTTTATTAAAGGGCTACGTGTCATTAGCTGAGGGAAGAGCGGTGATGATAGAGACAAGTGTGAGATGAATCCTGGCCAAAACGTGGTACACAATCAGTATGGCATGAGGCCATTGAGCTGATGATTCTCCCGCCAAAAAAGACTGTCTAATACACAAAATATCCCGTATTTTTATAGAATTTGGGGAAAGGTCACACTTTAAGAAAGTATGATGTAGTAGATTACCCTAATAAAAATATCAGTAATTGATTCTACGATTTGAACCCGTGACCTATAGATCGCACGAAAATAACTTTACCGTTGCTCCAAAGCTTTACTTCTCTGCTAAAAATAAACTCCCTCTAAAGTGTGATATTCTAATCGATTAATTTAAATTTATAACGAATAGTTTACTTTAAGAAATAAATTATCCATATTAAAAATGATTTTATTTAAACTTTTTATTAAAGAACCAACATAAATCTTTTGCTAATGTATTTATTCTATATTACGTACATACAAATATATTAAACCAAATCGAAGATATATAATAAATGTAGCTAACTATTTAAAATGTAGACCGCACCATCCTAACACATAACTCGATATTTTTTCTTGAACCAAGTTATAATAAAATTATTTACGCGTGTGTATTCGTTGTTTTGCTAATTACGAATGTTCAGTGTCCTTATAACATCTAGATTAAAGTGATATATGTTGATGTTAAGTAGCAACACAATTAACAAAAAGCAACGGAACTTTTCATTTATAATCATCTGAATATACAACTTTAAAATATTATCTGGTTCAAGCTTTCTCTATTATAACAGGCGATGACCTTTATGACTCTTGATTTCTCACCGTTTCTAGATATAATATTATCTCTTTAATGAGTTAAATAATATTCTATTCAACATAGCCAAAAAAAAAAAACCTTTTTATGACCCTCTCTAGTTAGGATATGCTATAAACCATGCGTATTATTATAGTATTCTTTATAAAATAATTGTTTATTCAATTCAATAAAGTTTTATTTTAAATAGATCATATATTTGTATGTGTGTCCATTGTTTATATAGTAGATGATTTAGTATATATAGAGTTTAGCTTATACACAGAAGATTAAATTATCGGTTCTTATAAGTCATAAAGTTTATGTTCACAATCTAATGATGGAATTGGACAGACCATCGGAATGGTTGTAGCACAAGATTAAATATAATTTATCTTGATTATGGGAATTGTTTAATTCTAACTTCTTGTGCTATTACATTTTATATGTATTGAACGGATCAAGTATAGATAAGTATTTTATACTGACTTAATAAAATAATTTCTCTAGTCCATTCAATAGACTTATACTCTTAATCTTAATATAATTATTATCAGTTGTGTGTGTCATTTATTGTTTTGATTTATTAAAAGGCGAGATTCTTTCGTGGGTCAAAAAGTCTGGTAAATTGGACAGTAATGATATATATTGGCGAAGTAATAACTAGTTGATAGAATTTATGTCTCAGTTATTGAGATTGATGATACTCCTTTATGAAAGCTTATAAGTTTTCATGTGTAAACTCGGCCGGTGGATTTTGTATCCGACACATGAAATAAGTTAAACAAAAGTCTAAAGAAAGTAATCAATAAATTAAATTCTCAGTAATTTAATTTGATTGGTTAGTATCTGAATCTTAACATGGGGAGTTAAATAAGGTTTTATGGAAGAATATCGAAATTGAACTAAGGAGTGCAATTACGAATTTTTAGTGAAATAATTCGTAATTTATTATGGTAGAAATTAATTTCAAATTTCGAAATTAATTCCATAATAGGAAGCCTTGTTAATTAAATTATGTGGTCCACATTGTGCCTAAATAATAGAAAATAAAGGAAATCTTTCCTTAGTGGAAGAAGAAAACCTAAAAGGTTTTGGAAAAGGATTTTAACTTAAAAACATGGCTATATATACTCCATATAGGGCTGGCCGTTTTTGACACGGGTTTTACACATTTTTCTTCCTTGGAATTTCGCCCACCCGAAATTCTCTCTTTCCAGATATTATTTGGGTAACACAGTAGAAGATTGTGGAAGTTTTGCTGAGGTCGCGGTCTTGTAACTCTGAAACTGAAGACTGAGATTAATCTGCTTTGTTCACGCTTCAAGAGGTAACTCGAATAATCTCCATATGTGCTCATTGTTTAATTTACACGTGAATATGATATTATAATTGCTTCCGCTGCGATATATACTCCAACAATTGGTATCAGAGCCTACTCGCGTCTAATTAAATGATTAGGATGAACATGAAAAAGTAGTATCATGTTAATATGCATGTTTTGAATTACATGCAGAGATAGTTTTTTCTGTAAAACTCCATTGTTTTTAGCATGAATATTTATTCCGAATATTATGATTATTGTGTAAATCATGTAATATCTGCTTATTTTTTATGATATTTGATTAGAATAATCTGAAAATTTAGTTTGATCCATGAAAAACGCAAAAGTCACTATTTGGCCGAATTAGCCAGAAAATCAGAGGTCATCATGTTGACGGACTCCGATTGACCTGAAACTTGGCAGGTCCATGCGAAACGGCCCAGTGAGCAATACACATCAGCTTCGCTCATGATGTAAGCCGTTTTTCGAGCTTATGGGGTCGTTTAGATGGTGTTTTGGACATTTTTCTAATTTTTTGGAATTTATTTTAAATTTCTTTTTTGTTGTATTAATCCAGTGGTGATAGGGATCGTTTCCTATGGACTCCAGGGTTAAATTATGGTGATATAATATTTTTACACGTTGACGTAGGTCTTCTTCCATATCGGATAAACTCATTATAGATAATCACTGGGTTATACTAGTTGTTGATTGCTTGTATTTACTCTCCATCTAAGTATGCATGTTGGTTCAATGGGACTAGTATATTGAATGTTGATATTCACTTGACTTAAATTAATAGTTTACTCTTCATCTGAGTATGGCATATTTAAATTCATGGAGTGAACAATCTGTCATTACATATGTATATTGCAAGAATAACTCTTTTTCCATCGAAATTTATTGTTCAAGGTGCATGGATTATATGTATGTAGTGTATTTTGAATTTTAATATTCAATAATACATGACTGATTTTGATATATTTATTTAATTGTCTCTCAAATTAACAATGACTGATTTCAATCCACTTACTGCTATTTTTACCCCAAACAAGCTTGAGGGTCCGAATTCTGTTGATTGAAAACGAAACTTAGATATTGTCCTAATTGCCGAAGAGTACAAATTTGTGCTTAATGAGGTGTGTCCAGAAAAACCTAGAGATGATGGTATGGATGATGAACAAAAAGCTTACCAAAAATCGGTTAAGGCTGATGAGATGGTGCGGTGTTACATTCTGGCATCTATGTCAAATGTTCTGCAACATCAGCATCAGTCTATGGAGTCTGCTTATGACATTCTGAAAAATCTCAAAGAAATGTTTGAAGATTAGAATCGTGCAACTAAGCAAACTGCCATGAAAGCTCTTCTGAATACCAAAATGGTTGAAGGTTCATATGCTAGGGATTATGTTCTGAAGATGATGAGTCTTCTGAATTAACTGGAGGTCCTTGGAGCTAACATTGATAAGGATACGCAGGTTGAAATGATCCTACAGACTTTGCCTGACAGTTTTTAGCAATTTCGCTTGAATTATAACATGAACAAGATGGATTTGTCACTTGTGAAATTACTGAATGAGCTGCAGTCGGTAGAGACTATTATCAAGCAACAAGCTCCTCCTGTGGCATTGAATTTTGAGGTAAATTTTTCTTCTAAACCGAGAGGCAGACAGAAGAAGAAAAAGGCTCAAAAGTCCTCTATTGGTGGCACAACTGTTGGTGTGAAAAAGGCTAAGGACAAGTGTTATCACTGCAAGAAGCCTAGGCATCATAAAAAGCAATGTCCGGCTTATCTGGCCAAGCTAAATAATAAACCAGGTGATTTACATCCACTTGTCGTTGAAACTCTTTTAGCGGTTATTTCTACCATGTCATGGTGTGTAGATTCGGGAGCCACTAATCATGTCTGCACTTATTTGCAGGGGTTTCAGGTAGCGCAGCGGCTAAGTTGAGGAGAAATCAATGTTTATCAAGTGGATGGTTCGGCAGTTCTAACTTTAGCATTAGGAAATATTAGTATTTCGTTTGGTAGGTTCCGGAGTCGTTTGTAGAAATTGGAAGTTTCAAAGTTCATTAGGCTTGAATCTATGTGTGATTCGTATTTTTATAATTACTGGATGCGATTTGAAGACTCGACTAAGTTCATATGATGTTTTAGGACTTGTTGGTATATTTGGTTGAGGTCCCGGGGGTCTCAGGTAAGTTTTGGAGAGTTAACGGATCAGATTCGGACTTAAAACCATTGCTGGTATTTTTCTTTTGGTTTCCTTATACGCGATCGCATAAGTTCATCCGCGATTGCGTAAGCTTATTTGGTGCAGGGGTGATTTCTGTTCTATGCGGTCGCATAGGAAGAAACGCGATCGCGTAAATGAATTAAGATGTGCTTCGCGAACGCGTGGATGAGGTCGCATTCGCGTAGAAGGATTTGAGCAGTAGATGAGAGGAGGCAATTGTTCTACGCAATCGCGTGGGGCTGAACGCGTTCGCGTAGGTTTGAGAGGCAGTGTGCTGTGATTGCGTGAGTGATTCCGCGTCCGCGTAGGGTATAATGTGTGGGCAGTCTACTTGTGCTTCGCGATCGCGAGGCCATTTCCGCGATCGCGATTAAGAAAATCTGGGCAGACAGTGTTATATCCAAAATCGAGCGTTTGAGCCCATTTTTCATATTTTGAGTTAGAGATCACGGATTTGGGCGATTCTTGAAGGGATTTTAGCGGAGTTGATTGGGGTAAGTGTTCCTTACTTAATTTTCGATAAATTCCATGATTATATCGTTGAATTTGTCATCTAATTAGTGTCTTGGGTTGAAAATAGTAAAAAAATTTATAGACTTTAATTGAGGATTTGAAGGCCGGGTTGTGGTTGAATTTGAGTAATTTTGATATGGTTGGACTCGTGGTTGAATGGGAATTCAGATTTTGTGAGTTTTATCGGATTCTGAGACATGAGCCCCATGGGCGAATTTTGAGCTAAATTTCGGATTTTTATGAAAAATTAGCATTTTCTTATGAAATTAATTCCAATAAATTTCATTGACTGTATCGAATTATTAGTGGCTAGATTCGAGGCATTTGGAGGACAATTCACAAGGTAAAGGCATACCGGAGTAAAGAATTACACAGTTTGAGGTAAATAACACTTCTAAACTTGGTTCTGAGGGTATGAATCCCCGAATTTGGTAAAATATAAATTGTTTGGAGGTGACACACACGATAGGTGACGAGCATGTGGACGTGCACCATATAAACTGTGTCTTGAATAAATCCGATGCAGTTGTAAAATTAATGAATCATGTTATTATCTGAACATGTTCCACGTGTTAGAGAAACTGAGCTGAGACTCTTATTAAATATCATGTTTAGGCTACGTGCCAATATTTTGGGACCCATGGAGTCGTATTGCTGTTGAATTAATTGTTCAAAAAAAAACATTTCACACTCAGTAATATTTGTCTATTATGAGGATATTTATGGGATCGAGCTACGCGACGCAGCAGGCTATAAAGGCTTTATACATTATTATTATATGGATCAGGACTGCTCGCCTGCAGCAGGCCTTATTGGCTTTATTATTAAATGGACCGGGGTTGCCCGCCTGCAGCAGGCCTTATTGGCTTTATTATTATACGGATCGGGACTGCCCGCCTGCAGTAGGCCATATCGGCTTTATATAGCGCTTGGGCTGAAGGAGCCCCTACGGAGTTTGTACACCCCTAGTGAGCGTAGATGATTATATATATTCGGGATAGACTTCCCAGGGCATGGACTTGCCTTACTTACGATGATTATATATATATTCGGGATGGATTTTCGAGGGCATGGACTTGCCTTACTTATTTGTATTGTAATGAGTTTACCTGGACATAGATCTTGTCCTTATCAGTTATATTTGGGGATTAAATTATCCCAGAGCTGGATTAGCCTTATACGGTACTGGGTGACTGACTGTCAGTCGATGTGTATATATATACAGGTTGGAATATCCCTGGGTTGGATTGGCCATAAACAGTACCGAGTGACCGGATAATTTATGACCGGTATTTACATGAAGTCTTTCTACTGAGATGTCATATTTCTCATATCATGCAGTATTGATCTATTTCACTTGTAATGAGTTTAACGGTTGAACTTGAAAGCATGCCTACATTTTTGTACCATTAGTTTTACTGGACTGTACCTGCAGAGCTCATCATTTCTTTGAGCCCAGAGGTTAGTCTTGTTACTTATTGATTTGGTTGTACTCATACTACACTCTGCACCTCGTGTGCAGATCCAGGTGCTTTCGGACACGGAGATTGTTAGATTTCAGAGTACTATCAGTTGGAGATTATCAAGGTAGCTGCTTGGCACCCGCTGACCTTGTCTCTTTTTCCTTCAGCTATTGTATTTTTCTATACTTTCAGATAATGGTTTTTATTAGTCAAACGTTGTATTCATATTAGATGCTTATGTACTCAGTGACACCGGATTTTGGGAGTGTTATATTTGAAATTATGAGATTTCTTTAGCTGAATTTAATTATTTTGTTTTCAGATTTAAAAGAAATAGTGGTTTATTGGGATTTTGGCCTTGCCTAGTATTGAGATAAGCGTCATCACGACATGTGAGATTTTGGGCCGTGACGCTTTAAAGAACACATTATATGTACCTTCCATTAGAAGGAATTTAATTTCGGTTTCTAGCGCTATGAGAGATGGTTATGACATTAATTTTCACGATATTGATAAATGTGTTATTAGTCATAATAAACGTTATATCTCTTCGGCTATATTGGTTAATGGTATTTTTATTGTTGACTCTATTCCTAAACCGTTACAACCTAAAGAACTGAATTATATTGATTTACCAAATAAGAGAAAACGTTCTTATGAATTGAGTGAAACATATTTATGGCACTTGTGTTTGGGTCATATAAATATAAACAGAATTTCAAGGTTGGTTAAGGATGGACTTTTAAGTTCATTAAAAGTGGAGGCACTACCAACTTGTGAATCTTGTTTAGAAGAAAAAATGACAAAATGAAATTTCCCCTCAAAAGAAAGTCGAGCAAGTGATAAATTAGAATTAATTCATTCTGATTTGTGTGGTCCAATGAATGTCCAAGTAAGAGGTGGTTTTGATTATTTTGTGACTTTCACAGATGATTTAATATGGATATATTTATTTGTTGCGTCGAAAGTCTGAATGTTTTGAAAAGTTCAAAGAATTTAAGACAGAGACTGAAAAGCGACATAATAAATATATCAAGACACTACGATCTGATCGTGGTGGGGAGTACCTCTCTGCGAAATTCATTAGTTATCTATCAGAATGTGGAATTACCTCTCAATTATCTGCACCTGAAACTCCACAACAAAATGGTGTAGCTGAAAGAAGAAATATGACTCTTATGAAAATGGTTAGATCAACGATGAGTTATTCCAGTTTGCCTTCGTCCTTTTGGGGACATGCCTTAGAAACAATAAATTACGTTTTGAATTTAGTTCCTTCAAAGTCAGTACCTTTGACCTCTACAGAATTGTGGACTGGGCGCATGCCTAGTCTGCGGCATATTCGAGTTTGGGGTTGCCCGGCACATGTGCTAAAAGGGAAAACGGATAAATTGGAGGTGAGAACGGATGTATGTGTGTTTGTGGGTTATCCAAAAAGGGATGAAAGGTGGTTTATTCTATTGTCCTAAAGAAAAGAGGGTAATTGTTAGCACAAATGACAAGTTTCTTGAAGAGGGCTATTTGATGAACCATGTTCCTAGAAGTAAACTTGTTTTACAGGAACTTAGCAAAGGAATGGAAACTCAGTCATCTGAAAAATAAAACGACCTGATGCAAACCCCGAAAGTCGATTTTGACATACCATTCCATTTTAGTAGTGGGAGAAATATCAATAGACTTGATATCCTGCAAGAACAAGTGCCCGAAGTCATACTACCACAAAGTAGTGGGAGTTATGTTGGGCAGACTGCACAACAGGAAGAAGTCGTTGATATCCCCATGGATAACATGGAGACTTAGGTTCCTGATAATGATGTGGTTTAACCACAAGATCATAATGGTGTAGTTACAACTGATGTAGTACGTAGTCGTAGTGGGGGAGAAATAAGACAGTTAATTTCTTATACGCTCTTGGGAGAATCATATGATAGGATCCCTGAGGAGCCAACTTCTGAACCTGTCAATTACAACCAAGCATTACATGATAAAGATGCTGATAAGTGGGTTGCTGCTATGAAATTAGAGATGGGGTCTATGTACTCTAATCAAGTCTGGGATCTTGTAGAACCACCTGATGGGGTTAAACCATTTGGATGAAAATGGATCTATAAGAAAAATAAAGGTGTAGACGGAAAAGTGCAAACTTTTGAAGCAAGGCTTGTAGCAAAAGGGTTTACTTAGAAAGAAGGGATCGATTATGAGGAAACCTTCTCGCCGGTAGCCATGTTTAAGTCTATTAGGATTCTCTTATCCATTGTTGCTCATTATAATAATGAGATTTGGCAAATGGATATCAATACAACTTTTCTTAATGGAAGTCTTGATGAGTACATCTATATGATGCAACCAGACGGTTTCGTGAAAAGTGGCAAGGAACACTTGTTGTGTAAGCTTAAAAGGTCCATTTATGGGTTGAAACATGCATCTAGGGCATGGAACACTTATTTTGACAAGGCGATTAAAAAGTTTTGGTTTTGATCAGTGTCTTAACGAGTCTTGTGTATACAAGAAGTGGGATGGGGACAAAGTGGCATTTTTAATCTTATATGTATATGACATATTGCTCGTAGGAAATAATGTGGGCATGTTGGGATCAGTTTAAACAGTGGTTGTACACGCACTTCGATATGAAAGATTTTGGAGAAGCGGCTCATATCCTTGGGATCAAGCTTTTGCGAGATCGCAAGAAAAGGATATTAGGCTTATCCCATGCTCTTTATATATATTGATACAGTACTCTCCAGGTTTAGCATGCATGATTCCAAGAAAGGATTTCTCCCTTTCAGGCATGGAATTTCTCTATCTAAAGATCAGTCTCCTAAAACTGATGAAGAGATAGAAAAGATGAAGGCGATACCCTATGTATCTGATGTGGGGAGTCTGATGTATGCCATGCTATGTACTAGACCTGATATCTGCTTTGTCGTTGGCATTGTTAGCAAATTTCAGTCTAATTCCGGGAGAGAGCATTGGACAGCGGTTGAGCATATAATCAAGTACTTGAAAAGGACTAGGGATTACATGCTAGTATACCATTTGGATGACCTTGTGCCTATTGGGTACACTGATTCGGATTTCCAATCAGATAGAGATTCTAGAAAGTCTACCTCAGAAAATGTGTTTACTCCGGGAGGTAGAGCCATAAGTTGGAGGAGCATCAGGCAAAATTGTGTTGCTGATTCCACCATGGAAGCCGAATATGTGACAGCCTCTAAGGCAGCCAAAGAGGCGGTTTGGCTCGGGAACTTCCTAAGAGAGTTGGGTTTGGTTCCCTCGATTCAAGCACATATAACACTTTATTGTGATAATAGTGGTGCGGTTGCAACTTCGAAGGAGCCACGAAGCCATAAAAGAGCAAAGCACATCGAGTGTAAATATCATTTAATTCATGAGATAGTACAAAGAGAGGATGTAGTAGTCACCAAGATTGCGTCGGAGAAGAATTTGGCGGACCCATTTACTAAAAGCTTGCCGCAAAAGACTTTTGATAGGCATGTAGACGGAATGGGTGTCAAAATTGTAGACGCATGGTTATGAGTCTAGGTGGGAGATTGTTAGGATATTCTATAAACTATGCGTATTATTATAGTATTCTTTATGGAATAATTATTTATTCATTTATTCAATTCAATCATGTTTTATTTTAAATAGATCATGTATTTATCCGTATGTCTATTATTTATATAGTAGATGATTTAGTATATGCAGTTTAGCGTATACACGGAAGATTAAATCATCGGTTCTTATAAGTCATAAAGTTTATGTTCACAATCTAATGATAAAATTGGACAGACTTTCGGAATGGTTGTAGCACAAGATTAAATATAATTTATCTTGATTATGGGAATGGTTTAATTCCGACTTCTTGTGCTAGTATATTTTGTATGTATTGAATGGATTAAGTAGAGATGACTTAATAAAATAATTTCTCTAGTCCATTCAATGTACTTATAATCTTAATCTTGATATAATTATTATCAGTTGTGTGTCATTTATTGTTTTGATTTATTAAAAGGCGAGATTCTTTCGTAGGTCAATAAGTATGGTAAATTGGACAATAATAATATACATTGGCGAAGTAATAATTAGTTGATAGAATTCATATCTCAGTTTTTGAGATTGATAATACTCCTTCATGAAAGCTTATAAGTTTTCATGTATAAACCCGACCGGTGGATTTTGTATCCAACACATGAAATAAGTTAAGCGAAAGTCTAAAGAAAGTAATCAATAAATTAAATTGTCAGTAATTTAATTTGACTGGTTAGTATCTGAATCTTAACATGGGAAGTTAAGTAAGGTTTTATGGAAGAATATCGAAATTGAACTAAGGAGTGCAATTGCGAATTTTTAGTGGAATAATTCGTAATTTATTAGGGTAGAAATTAATTCCAAATTTCGAAATTAATTCCATAATAGGAAGCCTTGTTAATTAAATTATGTGGTCCCTATTGTGCCTAAATAATAGGAAATAAAGGAAACCTTTCCTTAGTGAAAGAAGAAAACCTAACAGGTGTTGGAAAAAGGGTTTTAACCTAAAAAACGTGGCTATATATACTCCATATAAGGCTGGCCATTTTTTACACTGGTTTTACACGTTTTTCTTCATTGGAATTTCGCCCACCCAAAATTTTTTCTTTCCGGATATTATTTGAGCAACACGATAGAAGACTGTGGAAATTTTGCTGAGATCGCGGTCTTGCAACTTTGGAAATGAAGACTGAGATTAATCTGCTTTGTTCACGCTTCAAAAGGTAACTTGAATAATCTCTGTATATGCTAATTTCGTGAACATGATATTGTAATTGCTTCCGCGGCTATATATAATCCAACAGCTCTAAAATCCAAAATGGTGTAATGTAATTTTAATATGTCTCATTGTTGTGATTGACCTTCTAAGCGTAATCTATAGTAAAATTTCAGCTGATGAAACTAAAAAAAAAGATTTTATTTTTATTTTTTTAAACAAATTCGTAGTTGGAAAAGAGTTGTTAAGGTTGTTTTAAACAAAAGAAAAAATAACAATAACAAAAGAAGGCGAAAATATGTAAAATATGAAAGGAAAAGTGTAGGAACATTCCACATCCAGAGCATAATTACGAAGGAAATAAAAGAACGACTTTAATAGAATAACGAATATATTAAATGGGGAATCCAAATATACTTTTAAGTAGGGGGACCTTATTAGGTAAATTATTGAAATACTTCCTAAGCCACCCTCCAGAGTAATCCACCGCCCTCTGCAGGCACTCAGTTTGCAGAGTTTAACATTAATTTTTAATATAATTTTAATTTTTGACTCAATTTTGAAAATATCCGGTATATTTTAACTGGCGTATCCGAACACTATACTCCATCCGTTTCAATTTAGATGAGTTATTTTGACTCGACACGGAATTTAAGAAAATAACAGAAGACCTTTAAAACTTGTGGTCTTAAAAGCTTAAGGGGTAAAAGCTTTGTGGGGCCATATCATTTGTGTGGTTATGAAAGCTTCTATAAAATGAGTAAAATGAGGAGTTTAAAGTTGAATTATTTTTAAATTTAGAAATGTATCATTTATTTTGGAATAGAAAGGAAAGTAGATCATCTACTTTGAAACGAAGGTAGTATATTTTTTAAGATGTCACGCTCCTTCAAAAATATTTAACTTGAATTATAATGAAGTTTGTTTAAACTTTATTAAAAATATCTTACTTAATTAATGCTACTCAACTAATTGAAATAATAGAGAGAACTTTGGGAATAAAGTTGAGTAAATAATATTTTCTAAAATGTCAGATATTTCAAAACAAAATATAATTTAACAAAAAGATTAAATATTTGATACTAAAAGAGTAAATTGCTATAAGAAATACACCAGTTGATTTTGCAATTTATATTAATGCTATACTTTTAGACGAGGAAGTATAAACTATACTAAGGGTTAGTTTGGTTGGTCGGAAGGGATACTAATTCCGAAAAAAATATAATTATTTTATTTCACATTTGATTATGAATATTAATTAGTCACGAAAATTATTTTATACTAAAATAGCGGAATTAGCTCTCTCATATAGAATGTGCGATACCTAATCCCAAGTGATAACCAATCCACGAGATATCCTTATGTATCCCATCCTATCAACCAAACAACTCCTAAGAGATGTAATAGAACGTACTGAATTCTTAACCCTTAACTAGAGGCGTTGAATTCTAATTCAGAAAATGATAGCATTTCTATCTTATTGAATGTTACGGGATGCGAATCAAGATTAAATCAGTTAATAGGTACCGAATAACAGGTGTTCATAAATAAAAAAAGAATACTCCTTTAAACTATGAATTTAGATAAAATTAAATTAAAATACATACAGAGAACCAAAGCAGCGCGAGATAGAGTTGGATTCCCGAGCACTGGCTGCTCCATTCCCCAGTAAAAGCAATGCCTTTTTCTTACTTCAATCAAGCTTTTTATTTAATTAATTAATTAATCATATTATATTTCCTAAAGTTACGGGGAATGACACACATCACGCCCTCGGTCTTAAATCTCAATCGACCACTCTTTGTCCTTTTGCATTATTACTGGTTAGATAAACTTTTTTTGTATTATAAATTTTTACGTATTTTATAGGAAGAACTTTTAATTTTTCAATTTTTAAATCAGTTCCCTAATAATATATTCACGAATGCTTTCGAATTTCTTTATTTGTTACTTGAATGTAATCCTTTTTAGTACAAAAATGATCGTTTAAAGTTTTATTAACGTAAAGAAAGCATTTACAATGAAAACAATAAAATTTGGCACTAAGTATAACTTCTATTTACTATTATGAATAGTTTATAGTAATAGTTGTTTACTTGCCAAACTATGTTTAAGGTCTCAATATATTTATTAAAAGTTATTTATCAATATTAAATATATGAGTTATTATCTTCAAACTTTTTAAATATTTTGTTGGAGTAAAAGTTTATGTTTTTAAAGTTCCTATAATGATACTTACTTTGAACTAGACTAATTTTACCTCACGTTTGGCCTGTCTTCATTTTTTCAAAAAATATTTGAAAACATTGTTTGTTTATAAAATACGATCATGTTTTGGGAAAAAAAATTCAAAACTTTTCAAGTTCCCAAAAATTGGTTTAGGGCAATTTTTGTATGAAATTTTTTCGTCCACTCACAAAACTTTAACTTTTCTTCAAATAAAATGCATGTCTAAACACAACTTCAACTTTCAAAAATTATTTTTTAACACAACTTCAAAAACTCTTTTTTAAAGTTTCAAACAAATCTATGTCCAAACGCTAGCTTAATTTAGTTAAGATGATATTTAGGACCCGTTTTTCCATATAATTTCCTTTTCAAAACTCATCTTTAAAATATTATTTGATTATACATTTAACTGAATTTTTGAAGATGAATTTCAAATTTTAAAAAGTAGGTTTTACTTCATTTTCAAGTGAAATGCATGTTCAAATAATTTTTAAATACTTTTTTCAACTTAATTTTAAAAAATTTTACATTTCATATTTTTTTATGTCCAAACGCCTACCTATTTTGGACCGGAAGAGTAAGATAAATTATATTGCATTTTTTTTTTGGTGTGAAATTGTTAATACAACCGACTTGATTACTCACACAACTTTATTGGTTATTGGTAATTATTTACTGTGTATACTTGCCTTAGTTAGAGAGTACTCCCTTCGTCTTATATTATGTATCGTGTTTCTCTTTTATACGCCCCTTAAGAAATATTAATTAAGAAATGAATTAGACTATTCTATCCTTATTTATATATTAAGATATAATCTCTGTTCATTGAATATTTATTCTATTTATATGTTATCTCCATCTTCGAAACAATTATTACTAAGGGTAAAAAAGGAAAAAAAATTAATTGTCTTGAACTTTTAAAATGACAAATAATTTGAGACAACTATTTTTAGTAACTATGACTATTAATATGAGACGGAGAAAGTAATAGATATGATTATCTAAATAATTTCTAACATGAAAATTATATAATAACTTAAAACCAGAATCTGTCCATACCATCATTTAAGCCACAATAATGAGAAAATAAAAAAAGAGAGGAAAACATTTACCATTAAATCAGTTCCCTTTTCCTAATATATTGCAACAATCCACCCAATTTTCCATATTATAAACACTCACCAGTCCCCTAAACTCTTCAGATTCCAAATGCAGATTGATTAGAGACAGAGAGGTTTGTGAAAGCAGAAAGAAGAAAAAGGAGATAAAAACAGACAGAAAAAATAGGAGAAAATTTTGTTTGTTGTTTCTCTGCCATTTCTGTTTCTCTGTACCTTCTCTGCTCTTTCTGTTATCTCCCATCCCCTATCTCTTTCATCACTTCCAAATCTTCTTTATACCAAATATACTGAACAAAGTTAGTACTAGTACTAAATTTACAATGACAAAGGAAAAAGAGAGAAAAATGTTTGTTGGAGTTGTTTGGAATTGTGCAGCTGAACTCAAACTTCTCCTTACTGCTATTCTTTTCCTCTGTTCACTTATCACCATTCTTCAATTCATGCCCTCTCGTTTTTCTTTCACTCCTTCAAATTTTAGCACTTGTCTTTCTACTCCTATATCCCCTTCTACCTCTTTTATTGATTCTATCTCCGCCATAAACGCCACCTCTATTCCGCCGCCGCCGCCGTTAACGAAAAACGACGAGATTCTCGAAAATGGAGTTATTAAGCGCGCTTTCAATCCATTCGGTTCAGCTGCTTACAATTTTATACTTATGTCTGCTTACAGAGGTGGACTTAACACTTTCGCCGTTATGGGTTTAGCTTCAAAACCTCTCCATGTGTACGGAAAACCCAGTTATCAGTGTGAATGGATCCCGAACGACGACAAGCTAAAATCCATTACTGTAAATGGTAGCAAAATCCTACCCGATTGGGGATACGGTAGAGTTTATACTGTTTTAGTTATCAATTGCACTTTCCCTATCCCAGTTGGTACTGAAAATGGAGGAAAACTCGTAATTCATGCCGCTACTAACGGCGGAGGCGACGCTAAATTCAACACCGTCGACACTTTTGTAGGGTTAACTGAAACAGAACAGGATTTCATTAATTTCACTGCAGAATTCAATAAACCGCCAAAGTATGATTTCTTCTACTGTGGATCATCTTTATATGGGAATTTAAGTCCACAAAGAGTAAGAGAATGGTTAGCTTTTCACGTTAGATTATTCGGAGAGAAATCTCATTTCGTAATTCATGATGCTGGAGGTATACACGAAGGAGTAATGGCGGTTTTAAAGCCATGGATGGAGAAAGGATTTGTTACATTACAAGACATTCGGGACCAAGAAAGATTTGATGGATATTATCATAATCAGTTTTTGATTGTGAATGATTGTTTACATAGGTATAGATTTCAAGCTAAATGGATGTTCTTTTTTGATGTGGATGAGTTCATTTTTGTGCCTAAGAAGAGTACTATTAAAACTGTGGTGGATTCGTTGTCGGATTTTACACAATTCACCATTGAGCAGATGCCTATGTCCAACAAGCTCTGTCTTGAAGAGGACCGCGGTAAATCTTACAGGTATGTCAATTTTACAGCAAAGTACATGTATTATAACATAACATAAAAATCGGTTCTCACTTTATTAATTAATTATACGTTAATCTCTTGATAAATATAGTGGAGTGGTATCATAAAAATGGTAAGGAACCTGCCACTATGATTTTTTCCCTACAGTGTAATTTACTTAAATCCATTTCTTATTTTGCAGATGTTTAATCTTGTTGTAGTATGTAGTAGAAGTAGAATTTATTTAGTAAAGGTGGTCAAACTTTTTTCAAAAGTTGACAGCTAATATTCACAATGTTGACATTTAATTGACGCGTGTTTGGAATAGTAAGTGGAACAGAAGAATATGGGCATCTGAAATAATAGCAATTGGCAATAATGGAATCTTTTCTTTTTTTTGGGGTTACTTAAATAATATCAGTGTAGTATAAGTTGTTTTTCTTAGTGTCTGCTTATGATGTTGAGTTGAGATTGACGTTTGAAAGAAGTGAAGTTGAAGCTGAATTTACTGTGTCGGTGTGGCTTTCATGCGACTTTTATTTGCCTATAATGCAAGCTCTAAAGCTGAAACTCACAGTAAGTGTTACATTCATTTGTTGTCGAGTTGTTTCCAAACTCTGTAATTCCATGATTAATGGTTAGAATTCTACAAGGACATGATTAGTGAATGGTTTAAGATTTAGGTGATATTTTAAATTTGCTGGTTGAGAAATAGTACAATTTGGTCTTCTTTTTTTTTTTTTAAATTCCTCCCAAATTAAGAGGATCTATAGTGTTTCCAATCTTTCCCTTCAGCGTGAATCGAACCCAGGACCTAACGGACGTGGCTAGAGGTGCTTGTACAATTTGGTCTGGTTTAGTGGTAAGATCGCAACACATGATGTGACACATGTTACAAGTTTGAATCCCGCCACTAACAAAAGTTCGATATATAAGTGAAGAAGGGCAGAGAGGCGAGTCCATTATTCACATAATTTTGAACCATGTGCCCATTGGGCCTTCGGGGATTCTCAGTTATTAAAAAGGCAGCCTGGTGCATAAAGCATCCCGCATTCACTCATGATATGGGGAAGGGTCGCACCCTAAGGGGTGTGATGTCAACAACCTACCCTAATGCAAGTATTAGTGAGTGGTTGCATCCACGGCTTGAACCCGTGACCTAACTTTATCGTTGCTCCAAAACTTACCGTCGGGGATTCTCATTTATTTTTTTTTAAAAATAGTACAATTTGGGTGGTTCTGAATTTGTACCTCCTTAAAGGAACGTGGTGGTTGATAACGAAATGCTTTGATGTAGATTGACCACAAGTAGGTTTTGAACATTATACTGTTGAAATTTTCTGTTGGTTGAATAATTGAGATGCTTAATGAGTTACAAAAAATAGGTAACAAGCAGGGAAATGTCTTATGCTACTAGGGTTTTTAATGACATTGTATTATTGTGTTAGAATATTCTACTCTATACTTCTTATAGGGTCCATTTCATAATCCAATGTGTGGTTAAATGCTACAGAGTATCATTGATTTGAGTTGAATATATTGTCTTATGGAGTGTCATTACCTAGCTAAAGTAAAGTGTATTTATTTGTAGTGAACTAACTTTGAGGTTCATTTGCTAGTGATCTGGAGGTAATGCATTGATTGGTTGTATTATTTAAACTTAAATTATAGATAATAATGTTTAAATTCATAAATGGTAAACTAAATTGTAAATGGAAGGTTGGAAAAGGACAGGGGTCTTGTGTTTTGTCGGATTAGTTGGATGCTTTTGTATTTGTATCTTGAAAAATAACTCTCATTCAACTACTGGATTACAGACAGTTAACATAAAACTGGTCAATTACTGATTGTGTGTGATACGACTGCAGAAAATGGGGGTTTGAGAAGCTAGTGTACAAGGATATCAAGAGAGGAATAAGGAGGGATAGAAAATACGCGGTGCAACCGCGCAATGTGATAGCCACGGGCGTGCATATGTCACAGAACATAGTTGGCAAGACAACCCACAAAACAGAAGGGCTCATCAAGTATTTCCACTATCACGGGACCATTGCAGAACGCCGCGAGCCATGTCGGCAGCTGGTCAACGCCACGGCGATCACCGTTGACCGAACCCCGTATGCTGTGGACACTACAATGAGGGATATTGCTGGGATTGTTAAGAGATTTGAACTTAAGATGATTGGCCCTGTTCTACAAAGAACAAGACAATAATGAGGTCATTTCTTTTTCTTTTTTTGCTGTAGATCATTTCTTCTTTGAGGTTCATTTCTGTATGATAAATTTTAATGTTATTTTGAGGTAGAATTGGTATAGAAACAACAGAGACAGGTGGTATATGTTTTGATATAAATATTATAGGATTACTTGGTGTTTTGTATTCTTTTGTCTATTAAATTATTATAGTACTAATAAGCTTTTCCATTCATTGTATGGTTCCTTTTGTTTTTAATAATTGGCTGGATTTAGGCCATGTTATCGGTGTCGGTTGGACCACACCCCCACCCCACAACACAAAACTAGTATAGAGTAGAAAGAGAAGTGGTTAGTCTTGGTCCACATACAGAAGTTATGATTGGTATTTGTGCTTTTGCCAAAGGGGCCTCAAGCTAACTTTGTTTTCATTCTCTTAGGATTCTTGAAGTTCATGATTCGTTTGGTGCTTGTTTTTTCTTTTTTTTTAAATAGTCACAAAGCTGGCAAACAACTATATTTATCGAAAATAATTTCTCTGTTCTCCTTGAATAAGAGTAAGACTATATATATCTTATCATTTTCAAACTTTACTTGTGAAAATTCACTGAGTTGTTAGACAGAGCTAGGAAAATTGATCGATAATATGTTTGTTTTTTTAAATTCTTTTTCACTTAAATATCAGATATTCTGTTTGCGATAGAGGTTAAACTTGTGACATACACATTTAACTCATATATCACATATTGCTTTTACTACTGAGCTAAAATAATTCCTCTAATGCTTGTTTAAGGGAAAGGATACTTAACTTCCATGGCATATGACAGCAAATTGGTTGTTTTATCAAAGTAGTGGTTCAACTTTGCCGTTTGGACAAGTCAAACAAAGAATGTGGATGACAGAAGGATCTTTATTAAGGTGTTTCTTTCATTTAACTATAGACCTAAAATGGATAAAGGGAAAAGGGGAGGATAGAGAAGAAAATAGGTTCATTCTGCTAAAAGTGGAGTATTTTCTTGGCTTAGTAGGGAAGGGTGTATTTTCCCAATCAAAGCTTGAGCAATTGTTAAATCTTTTTCTGCCACCTTTGCTTAAATTTGCATGTGGCTCTTAATAATGAATACTTTATCAAAGAGAAGCTATTTTTGGAAAGGTGTTGATGTGTACTTAAAAATTGTGGTGTGTTTGTGAAGTTTTCGTGTTATGTCAGCATCTTGCCATTTGTCTTGTTTCCGGCATTGTGTGTGAAAATAGAATGTGTGAATGAGAGGTAGATCCAGTTATGAGAACCCATACATGATGAGGTGTGAAAAACATATATACAGTTAGGCTTTGATTTAGTATGTAGACATAAATTTGTTGGAAAATTAATTTACCTATTTCATTCTTTGTTGATAGCGACTCTATCTTCGTAAGGTAAGACAGATGTAAAGTCTGCATATACATTAATCTCTCAAGACTTCATATGTGAGATTTCACTAGGTTTGTTGTTAATAAATTTTTTCTTGGGTCGAGGATCTAATTAGGGATTTCGTAAGAAATGTTTAAAATATATATCTAAATAATTTTTTTTTATCTGTGTATATAGTGTAAGTTTTTACGAAGGTTTAAACGATCACCCCTTCGCTGATTGCCTCTGCTCTTGCTTGGGTGCTTTTTTCGTTCCAACTTTTAGAGCAGATTTTTTTTTTTTTTTTTTGTAGGAGTAGGAGGAGCTTATCTTTTGCAAAATCATGTTAAATTGATTTATAACAACATGCAATTCTTTGTATCAAAACCGATATGATTACCTAGAATATAGAGCATTGATATATAATAACCAATTAAACTATGCTAATTATGTACGATTGTCTATACTATTGATGTAAATAACTTGATTTGATTGCTTGCAGCGGCATATAAAAGTTTGATTTAATTTTCACACCCATACTCCATATTAAGAAATAAGAAATATAAATTGCTGGCAGTGGCATATATTTATGTTTGATTCAATTTTCACACCCATACTCCATATTAAAAAATACTCCTATAAAGAAACAAATAATTAAAATGAAGATTCGCTTATATTAAGAAGCATTGTCTTTCTCGATTTAAAACTTTTCGGAACGAATTTGAATTTAGGTTGGAGTTAATGCCAATATGGGACATCAGGTAAGAAATAAAACAGAAAAGGGTCGGATATACTCCTTTATTTTCGTTTATTGTTTAATCATGTTCCCCCATTATACATTTTGAGTATTTATAACGGGGTATAGAATTAAACAAAAAACAAAAATAGAGGGTGTATTCAAGAAAGAATTACAAGAAAATACACGTGACTTCACATCATAACAAAAAATAGCCCATATTTTTAAGTTTTACCCGACCTAGCCCATATTGTACATATTTTGAAAGCACTAGCAAATTCAAAATCTGTGTTCTTACAACCATTGCTTCTAAAAGTTATGCAGTTAAATTTGTGTTCTCACAACCATTGATTTCACTCTCTCTCTTCTTCTCACATCTTCTACATATGCTTCAAGGAGCCATGTATTTTCTACTTCTCCCGTTGTGTCACCTAGTTGCAATGTAAGAAAATTGAAGAGTAGAAGTCAACCATTAAAGTTCATTCAAAGCTTTGCTTTCGAAAATATGATTTTTTGAGTTTGTTAGTTGTTTGGATTGGGTGTTGTTCCAATTAATTAAAAATGTCAAAAGGAGTTCAAAATTTAAATTTGAAGTGATTTGGAGTAGATTTGAGCAATATTTGAATTAAATTTTGAGAAAAGACGCAAGGAAGATGACGAAGTCAATTTTTTTTATAATTATATACAATCTTGTATAATAGTGTATATGAGTGTATAAACACATCTTATACACTATTATACACTTTTATACACCTTTATATAAGCGTCTGTAGACGAATTTCTTCCACGATTTTCAATTGCAATTCTTGTTCAAAACCAGTCCAAATCTCCATTAAATGACTTCAAATTTTATATTCAACCTCCTTATACTATTTCTAACAAGTCTAAATAACACTCACTCCAAATTTCTCACAAAATCAAATTCGAAATTTAAACCCACATATTTAAGCTTGTTAAAAATCTAATTTTCACCACCCAAATGGATTTGGTTTGCTAAACTAATATTTGAATCACAGTGACTGATTCGAAAATTAACATAAAAGCTTGAACAATCTTTTTTAAAAATTAAATAGTAATTTCGAGAACCTATTGGAGTTGGATGTTGAATCTTAGCCTATTATTTTTGGGTTAGTTGGTTGTAAATTGAAATGTAGGCTATAAAATTAAAAAGTAGGGAGCCTAGTTGTTCTTATGTGAAATTTTTCCTATTCAACCCTATAAATAAATTAGAATGAAGATGGGATGAGCTGGGGATAGGAGTGTTAATGGTTCGGTTCGGCCGGTTATTTTATAAAATTTGTACCATACCAAATTTTCAGTTATTCTATTATGTATAACCAAAATTAGCTTTTTCAAAATCGTCCCAATCATGTCGGTTTCTCTTCGGTATCGGTACAGTTCGGTTAATTTTTAAAATGTCATGTAACAATCACTAGTAGAAGTAGAATGTAATAACATACGTACTTTTATATGACTTATCAAAACTCTCTAGACATTTTTACAGTTTAAAAAGTGATGAATTAAGAAAGTATGAAAGATAGCCATAATATAGATCCATCAACTATTCTACAGCAGTGTAAATGAAACTAGGCAAATGCAAAAAAAAAAAATATAAATCACACGAGTGGAAAGATATTAACCAAGTTATGTCTCAAGAATAAAGTCTATAGAAAATTAAATATTCAAAAATTCAACTCATACGAAAGGAAACATATTAAATATATTGTAGTTTGCTACTCATAATCGCTACAATATCTCGTGTCTTGCTAGTGAATATGGTGGAAATAATTTAGTTTCAATAGGAGTAATATAATAGTTTGAGTTTAATTACTTGTTATTTTGTAACTACTTTTATACTTCCAAGGCCCAAGGAAAATTTTAATGTTTTATTAGTTTTAAACTTAATTTAAAAATATATTTTTCATATGTAAATTTATTCGGTACTGTTCAATATTTTTTTGATTTATTTTCACAAATAAAAAACTTACCCTTATTATTGATACGATTATAAATTTATATAAAAACATACTATTTTATTAAAAGAAATCTTAAAAAAAGAAAGGACTGTAACCAACTTGAAAGAGAATAGAATAATTGACTTGTGTCCTGTGAGATGGGGAGCAGTGGGCCTAAAATGGCATTGAAAAATGTGTGGAGAAAACAGGAAATGGGAAAAAATTTGTCAACTTTTAATGCTATAAACGTAGATTCAATTAAAGCTCAACGTCTACGACAACTGAGTTTGGAAGTGTTTAGACGATTCCATATAGTAGCTTACATTTATTATACGCAAAGTGTCAAATATATTTTTCTATTGAAAATAGTTTAAAAATATTTCTCGTTACATTATTGGGTTATCTATACCTCTGCAGTCATACTTTGAGTTCAAATATACCCCTCATTTAAACGGAGGGACACGTGTCATCGTTCTGTTGGTCAATTCTAAATATCTCATAATTAATTAAAAAGACTCATTACCCATATCCGAAAAATAATTTTTTAAAGTAATTTTTTTTTTGTAAAAACTGAAAAAACTGCAATTATTTTTACTAAAAACTGAAAAAAAGGAAAATATTTTTTTTTTCAATTTTTACAAAAAAACTGCTTTAAAAAAAATTGAAAAATATTTTCTAAAACAATGTTTTTGTAAAAACTGAAAACAAAAAAAAAAGCTGAAAATCAATTTTCTAAAGTAATTTTTTTTGTAAAATCTGAAAAAAAACTGAAGTTTTTTTTACTAAAAGCTGAAAAAATGATTTTTTTTCAGTTTTTACAAAAAAACTGCTTTAAAAAAAGCTGAAAAATATTTTCTAAAACAATATTTTTGTAAAAACTGAAAAAATAAATAATTTTTTTTCCAATTTTTAGTTAAAAATATTTCAGTTTTTCCAGTTTTTAATTGCTTTAGAAAATTACTTTTCAGTTTTTACAAAAATATTGTTTTAGAAAATATTTTTCAGTTTTTTAAAGCAGTTTTTTTTTTTTGTAAAAACTGGTAAAAAAATATTTTCGTTTTTTTCAGTTTTTAGTAAATTTTGTTTTTTTATTTTTTTCCAATTTTTATAAAAAAAAATTGCTTTAAAAAATTATTTTTCGAATATGGGTAATGAGTCTTTTTAATTAATTAGGAGATATTTAGAATTGACCAACATGACGATGACACGCATCCCTCCGTTTAAATGAGGTGTATATTTGAACCCAAAGTATGACTGCAAGGGTATAGATAACTCAATTGTATAACAAGAGATATTCTTAGACCATTTTTAAAAATAGAGGAATATATTTGACCCTTTGCTATTTATTATACTAACATAAATTATTCTGGTCGACAGTTCTGCTTTTCACCTTTAGTTGCATGAGAGGGTATTTATTGTATATGATCTTAGATGAAAGATGCCTACGGCAAGAAATCTATAGTACCAAAAATTAGTATTACCTTCATTTCAATTTGTTTGAATATTTTCTATGAAGGTTAAACTGACTAATTTTTTATATGAATTCAAATATAGATTATTTTAATTTTGAAATAAAATTTATATATTTAGAAAATACATAAAAAAATACTCTAAGTTATAATATTTAACAATTCAAATTACTTAAAAACTATTTGCAAAAAATATGATAAAAGAAAATCTTGTTTGATTTTCAAATAGTAAAGAATTCATTCTTTTTGAAATTGAGGGAGTAATTATTACGCTATAGACATATGTCTTCCTTACTTTGGACAGGCGTGGATCAATATTAAAATTTATGGATTCAAAGTTCGATATTCTATCACAGACCGTATGATTTGTTGAGTTTGAAATTAACTATTTGTACTTAATGAGTAAGAATTTAATACATATGGAGATTAGAGAGTTTAAGCCAAAGCTTTAAGTTCGAATGGACACATAACACTACATCAGCCCGTCTTTGAGTTACGTCTCCTTGTAAAAGATGATTTTCCATTTCGTTCATAGATAGTGTTAGTTTTTTTATGTCATTAACTTAAGTTTATTAAGTAAATATTTAAATTAAGCTTGATAAATTAATAACTTGTTAGTCTACGTTACTGGTGTAAAAATTATTTTTAGTGTCGGTATACATATAAGTTAAGGGGTCGTTTGGTTCGTGGCTAGAGTTATCCCTGGACTAATAATCCCTGGATTATTTAGTACCAATATTTTGTTTGGTTCGTTGGATTGAAAATGGGATATACCGTGTATAATCCCAAACTTGTGTTTGATTTGAAACTAAATAAACTTGAATAAATCATTTGTTTCCATTTTTAACCTTAGTTAATTTAGAGACTTAGACATATGTAATTTAAAAAAAAAAAAATAAAGATGGAGATATCACCTGAACCAAAAGAGATCTACAACTCTATAGAATAAAAGTTCTGTAATGTTATAATCCCTGTCTTGTAATATTCTAGAATCAAAAGATTGGATCACTAATTTATTATTGTTTACTGCTTTTCTTTTTGACAATGTTCTATGCCGGTTCCAAAATTGACCACTGTTTACCCGAAAAACGGATAACAATTGAATTTATACGTAATTCTAAGGATACGTGGTATAACTTGGTATAAATTAGAAAAAATAAATGAATGAATATTGAAATTAGATGTAAAAGAAATGAATTCAAACTAAATGAATTAGTTAGCCTAAGCCTTCAAGTTGAATAGAGAGTAGGAGAACAATATAACTAAATATCAAAGCAAAAGAAGAATAGTGTACTGCCTTTTTCTCTATGGATCTTAATGAATCTGTCTTCTACAAATGATAACAACCCTTAATATAGTGAGTAAATCTTATTTTGGATATAATTAAAAATACATATTGGGGATCTCATGATAGATTAATTAATTAGTCTTTCCATGATTTGCGCCGAGATTCCCACTCAATTCCTAATATTCCGGTTCTCTGTCTTTGGCTCGATAAGCTTTCCTAGATCGAGGCCGATCTTTGGCCTCGGTCGGTCTCTACATTTAGCTCGATCTCTATTTAGCTCGATACCGATCTTGGCTGGTCTCGAACTTAGCTGGTTTCGATCTCGATCGTTCCCTGAATCACGAGCTAGGCAATATCTAGACATGTAATGATCCAATTTATTTTGAGATCGAACCTTGGTCTGCCGCCCCGGTCTCAATTAACCGTACAAAATCGGGCAAGTCCGATTTCGACCGTATACAGATAGTCCCCTCGTTTTTTGGAGAGTAATGACAAGAAACGATTTGAGCCTTCGATTATGACGTAATGGTCGTGACATAAGTAGCAGAAGTGACCGAAACATCTCGTCGGTACAATTATCTAGGTATTTAATGCGCGTCAGTCGACAGTCGGCCACTACTAGTTTTGAGTCGTCATTGCGAAATCGATAAATAGCCCATTTCTTCATTATTTCAAACTTTTACTTTCAAATCTTTTTCATTCCAATCTCCATAGTTCTTTGCCTTCTTCAAAGCTTCCTATCTTCACATCTTTAAGTTTCTTTGCTTGTTCTTTCTAAAACTTAAAAACATTTCAGTCTCCATTCTTCTTTGCCCACAAAAACTAAATGGCAAAAACATCTAAAACTGTTTTGCAGAAATAGACTGCTTCCTCGTCTCAGCTGCCCGGCAAAAAACCAGTGGTGGAGCCATGCCCTGAAGATCTTACTCTGGGAGGGTGTGTCATTGATTCCGACTTTAAGGTCGAGAAACCCTCACCAATTTCTGGTCGATGCGAACCGGTATCGAGATATATATGCTCGATACCCAAAAGCCTCCTTGATCAGGTGAAAAAAAGATTGCAACTCGGGAAACAAAGAGATGTGATACCGACACCGGAAGAAGCGATCACTACCCACGTGGAAGGGTTCTTGAGTATTTACACTTATACTTTTACGCTGGGTCCTCTCGATCCGATCATTGTTGATTTCTGCAAGAAATACCAGGTGACCCTCGGTCAAATTCACCCCTCTTTTTGGAGGATCGTGATACTGCTCCGTTTCTTCGTGAGCAAAATCGATGGGCTTCCCTTCACCCTTAACCACCTCATGAGATTATATAGCCCTCAACTCTATTGAGGTTGGCTGATAAAGCTTCAACGCCGGGCTACCAAGGAGCTCATCTCGAGTATAGATGAAAACAGAGATCAGAGCTGGATGGGCCGGTTCGTTTGGGTGAAAATCACAGACCTAATCCCGGCTAAGAGCATGCCATTTCCCGAGAAATAGAATATGAAACGTAAGTATGATTCTGTTTTTAATTTCTGTTCGTTGTTTTTACTTTTTCATTCTTTCTTATCTGTGTTTTTCTCGACACAGTCGTTGCTTGGATGCCGGGTGCGGTTCCCCACCTCGAGAACTGGGTTAGGAGCCTGTTTTCGAGGTCAACATACGTCGAGCGCACATGGCGCAATTTATCAAAGGGTCAGTGGGAGGCTTGTACTCATGGTAATCCTTCTTCCTGACTTACCGATTTGTCTATCATTCAAACATTTTTGCAAACACAAGTTTACTTACTTTCTCCTTTTGTAGGTCTCAGAAAGGATGTGGCTATGAGGTCCCCACCCGGTGATGAAGAAATTTTACCGATTGTCTCTAAACCGGCGAAGCAGAATAAGAGAAAAAGGGCCTCGTACTCCGAGGGTCAAAAACCTAAGAAGAGAACACCCCGTAAGCCCAAGGGAAACATAATCCCACTGACTATGGAGTCAGTTTAAAGACTAAGGGAAGAATAAGAAGAAGAAGAGAAAGAAGATGATTCTGGGCTGGTGGCCCGTGCGCGATCTAGCACCGAGTTTCGGAGAACTTCGGAACCGATGGGAGTTGATACTGCTCCGTCTAGGCTCGATGATGTTGAGGGGGAGACTTTGGCCTAAGTACCCTAGCCAAGAGGAACCGAAGATGATTTGTCTCGAGGCAAAGAGACTGTTTGAAGAGGCGGTGGATGCCGGTGCAGAAACTGGGCTCGAGGCTCTCCAAGACGGAGGCGTTTCCCCAAAAGATCTATTCGGGGCAATAAAAATCAAGGATTCCCCTTCGTTTCCTTTATTTTCTGAGTCGATGATACGCGATGCTCAAGCCGTGGAGACCTGTCACGGGGAAGGAGCCCATGGAGAGGAAGATCTATTTCGTGGTTATTTCGTTGGGGTAGAAGGTGTCACCGGTCTGAGTGACTTGGAGGTTTCAAAGAAGAGCTCGGGCGAGGCAGGAGCGCCTCGTCTTTTCAATGAAGCCCAACAAGCCCTAAACCAGGCAAGTCCATATTCTCTTTGCCGATGTTAATTTGTATACTTGTACTTTTGTCCTTTTGTATAATTCCTTCCTTCTATTTTTGTAGGCTTCTGCGCTTTATCACGAGGCTTTCTTCTGATCACGTTGGGAGCTGGGCCGGTACGAAGCTGAAAACCGAGGGCTTACTAAGCAGAGATATGCCTTCAAGCTTCTTAGTGAGCAAAAGGAAAGGGAAGCAAAAGGACTTCCGGCTGAGCTAGAAGCAGCTCAGAAAGAACAAATCGATCTAGTCGAGCAGGTAAAAAGAACCTTTGAAGTTAATAACACTGACTCAAGCGTGGTGGCTAACAGTTCGATCCCACAGATTCAGCAAAAGATCAACATGATCGGGCAGCTTCGTGAGGAAGTGGACGCAGTGAAAGCGGAGGCCGAGGTATGGAAGAAGATCATGGACCACCTTGCCTCAGAAAAGAAGGCTGCTCGGGCTCAATTGGCCCCGGCTGAGACCCAACTCCGAAGCTTGAAAGAAAAAACCTTGGTGCAAGTCAAGAAAATTGAGGAGTTCCAATCCCGGTTGGGTTTATCCACTTCCGATCGAGAGAAGCTAGCCATATAACTTGCAGCGGCCAAATCGGAGGTCGAGACAGCCAAGGCTAATGCTGATGCAATGGTGGCCGTCTACCGGTCCGACGCTGAAGTTGCCCAGGTTCGAGCAAATGAGGTTGCCGAAGCTGCTCAGGCTCGAGCAAACTGGGTTGCAAAGCATGCTAAATGCCAGTCTCGAAGGGAGACTCTCGAAGAGATCCATGCTCGTGGCTTCGATCTTATAGCCTAGATCGAGAATGCTAAGGACCTTGAAGCTGAATTCAGAGTGTTGGCCTTTCTTGATGATGATGATGATTCTGGGAGTATGAGCGGATCTGAAAGCAGAGAAGGCCTCGAAGATGCTGCTCCCGGAGAAAACTAAGTCCTTTTAGGATTAGTTGTTTTTTGTGTTTCTTTTAAGACCGTCTTGGTCTTTTGTAGAAAACAATGATCGGGCCCTGCTGCCCTAGTAAATGATTTTTGATATACATATAAAACTTTCTTCCTTTCTATCTTATAAAATTATGAAGTTGTATTTTAAGATCCGAGGGTTAAATAATTTTATTGAAACCGAACTAGCATAGCCTTTACGATCGAGTGAGTGCTTGCTCGAACTCGAAGTAAGGTAATCCTTAGGTTTTTTATTTGAGCGAGGATGGTTTCTCGAACTCAAAGTAAAAAACAGCCCTTAGGCTTCTGTATTAGACCGATATGGCCTTTGTAAAAATATTGTTTATGGATTTTCTCCCCTTTTCGGCCTAAAAAACTTTTTCTATCATTTGTATTTGCAAAACTTGTAATGCTTTATCATGAAATAGGAATTGTTCGAGAGTTCGAACGATTTTGTACTCATTAGAGTTTTTGAGGCTTGATGTTATCGAAGCCTTTTATGATTTTGCCTAGGGTAGCCTTTTTAATTGGTTTATAAAAGAATTCGATGACATGTTTTGTTATGGAATTCGGACGTCTCCGAAATGTGTTAATTCGGTCGTAGCCTCTTTAATTCGGAATTTTCCCCTTGGGCTTATTTTTTCATTTTACTTCGTGCTTACTCGAAGTGTCAATCCCCGAGTGGGGTGGTCGTGGCCTATAAAAATTGAGGGTTGCCTAAAAGGTCTTATGATCTCGAAATTTTAATAGTTCGATCTCGTTTATTTTTCGGGATTTGCCCCTTGACCTTATTTTCCCGTTTTACTTCGAGCTTGCTCAAAGTGTCACTCCCCGAGTGGGGTGGCCGTGGCCTATAAAAATCGTGGGTTGCCTAAAACTCCGTGGCCTGCATTCGGTCTTCTCGGACTTCAAAAGTCCCGTTAACTTGGTTTACCACGAGGAGGGAATCACACTTAGCCTCTATGACCTCCGCTCCCAAGCTTCTAGCTAGTTTGAGACCTGCAATCATGGCCTCATACTCGGCCTCATTGTTAGTTAATTTTATAGTTCTGATAGACTGTCTAACTACATTACCTATGGGTGATTTTAGTACGATGCCTAGTTCGGACACCTTCGCGTTCGAAGTACCATACGTAAAGAGGGTCCAGACTCCCAAAGATGTACCTGATTTTATTAGTAGTTCTTTTTCAATCTCGGGTACGAAGGTCGCGTAAAGTCACCCACGAAGTCCGCCAAGATTTGAGACTTGATGGCAGTTCGGGGTCGATACTCAATATCGTACCACTGATTTCCACGGCCCATTTGGCCAATCGACCCGAAAGTTCGGGTTTGTACAAAATATTTCGAAGAGGATAAGTTGTTACAATAGATATTGGATGACATTGGAAGTATGGTTTTAGTTTCCTAGAGGCACTTATTAAAGCAAACGCTAATTTTTCTAAGTGTAGATATCTAGTTTCGGCCTCACCTAAGGTTCCACTAACATAATAGACAGGGAATTACGTACCTTGTTCTTCTCGGACCAAGACTCCACTTACCACAATCTTCGAGACTGCCAAGTACAGGTAAAGCTGTTCGTCCACTTTCGGGGTGTGAAGCTGCGGCGGGCTCGATAAATACCGCTTTAGTTCTTCCAAGGCCTGTTGGCATTACGGGGTCCATGCAAAATTGCTCTCCTTCTTAAGAAGCGAGTAAAATCGGTGGCTCCTATCTGAGGATCTCGAAATGAATCATCCTAGGGTGGCTATCCGCCCTGTCAGCCTCTGTACGACCTTTACATTATCCACTACCGTGATATCCTCGATAGCTTTGATTTTATTGAGGTTGATCTCGATTCCCCGATTGGACACCATGAAACTAAGAAACTTGCCCGAGCCAACCCCGAATGCACACTTTTCGGGGTTGAGCTTCATATTATACTCCCTTAGTATATCGAAAGTATCCTGCAAATGCTTTAAATGGTCCTCTGCTCGCAGGGACTTGACTAACATGTCATCAATATAAACTTCCATTTATATTCCTATTTGTTCTTCGAACATACAGTTTACTAGGCGTTGATATGTTGCACCAACATTTTTTAGACCGAATCGAATTACATTATAATAGCAGGTACCGTACTTAGTGATAAACAAGGTCTTTTCCTGATCCTCCGGGTTCATCCGCATCTGGTTGTACCCGGATTAGGCAGCGAGAAAACTGGGAATCTCGTGACTAACCGTGGCATCGATCATACGATCGATATTGGGCAAAGGAAAAGAATTCTTGGGGCATGCTTTATTCAGGTCTTTATAATCTACATACATTCTAAGTTTGTTTCCCTTTTTAGGGATTACCACCACATTTGCTAACCATTTAGGGTACTTTACTTCCCGAATGGATCCTATTTTGAGAAGTTTTGTTACTCATCTTTGATGAAGGCATGTTTGACCTCGGACTGGGGCCTTCTTTTTTGCTTCACCGGATGGAATTTCGAATCCAAGCTTAGTCTATGAGTGGTGATTTCCGGTGGGACCCCTGTCATGTCAAGATGGGACCAAGAGAAACAATCCATGTTAGTTAAAAGAAATTGAATAAGCTTTCTCCTAAGCTCGTGATTTAGTCCCGTACCTAGGTATACCTTTCATTTGGGCAGATATTCGATTAGTGTGATTTGCTCCAGTTCTTCGATCGTTGATTTGGTAGCGTCGGAATCATCGGGGACCACGAAGGATCGAGGGAACCCATAATCATCATCTTCGTTAGTCTCATGCTTCTCTGGTTGGGTCAAGGTTGGCACTTGTGATTGCTATTTGGTATCTTGTTTTTCCTTCAAATTTAACCCCTTTGTCAATGAGAGTGATGATATCGGAATCACTTTGCGATGACAAACAGTTCCTTTGCGGCCGGTTGCTCACTGTAGATTGTTTTTATTTCCTCTAGTGTTTGGAATTTTAGAACTTGGTGAAGGGTCGAGGGTACTGCTCTCATGTTGTGGATCCATGGTCTCCCGAATAGGGCATTATACCTCATGTCGCCCTTGATCACGTGGAACTTCATTTCTTGGATGGTCCCGGAAATGTTAACTGGCAGAATTATCTCGCCCTTAGTAGTTTCACATGCCATATTGAATCCTTTTAGTACCAGGGTTGCCGGCATGACCTAGTCCTGTAGACCGAGTTGCTCTACGACCTTCGATCAAATGATGTTGGCCGAACTACCTGGATCAATTAACACACGCTTAACTTGAGTCTTATTCATGAGTACAGATATTACCAGTGCATCGTTATGTGGTTGCATGATTCCTTTTGTATCTTCGTCGTTGAAGGAAAAGGTTCCTTTTTGTATGTAATCCTGATCCCTAGATCGCTTCTCCCTTATAATCGACACCTTAGTGTGTTTAAACACTGGCCCTTGGGGATCATCGATCCCTCCGATAATCATGTGAATAATGTGTTGCGACTCTTCTTGCTCGTTTTGTCTATTGAGCTCCCTGTTTTTGAAGCGATTCTTGGCCCGATCACTTAAAAACTCTCGAAGGTGTCCTTCATTGAACAACCAGGCTACTTCTTCTCTCAACTGCCTGTAATCTTCCGTTCTGTGGCCATGAGTGCCATGATACTTGCATATTTGATTGGGATATCTTTGGGCTGGATCGGTCTGCAGAGGTCGAGGCCATTTAGTATCTTTGATACGTCCGATAGCTGATATAATGGCGGATGCACCAACGTTGAAGTTTTATTCTGATAGTCGTGGTGCTTCTTTGGGTTTGACATTTCTATCGAAACCACTCTTACTCATGAGCCCTCGAGAGCCCTGTCCTCGATCATTTCTTCTATCAATTCGAACGGGGTTGCGTCTGGGCCCGTTATTTCTTCGATCTTCACCGTATGGCTGATATCGATCTCTGTTTAACCGTGGTTCCCGATCAATATCCTTTTTAATTCTGTCGATGGCCCTGTTTGGATAAACGGACCCGGTAGGGTCCCTAACTGGTCATCCTCGACCCTAATCTTTGACTGGTACCGATTATGCACATCGGCCTAGGTTACAGCTGGATATTCGATCAAGTTCTGCTTTAACTGTTATGAGGCTACCGAACTTCGTATGTTTAGGCCTTGAATGAAAGCTTGAATGGTGGTAGATCCATTCGTTCCATTTGAAAATGAGATACAAATTCTCTTAGCATCTCGTTCTCTTTTTACCTTAGCTTAAAGAGGTTCGACTTTCTAGTTTCGACCTTTATGGCTTCGGCATGTGCTTTTACAAAAGAATCTTCAAGTACGATAAAAGAGTAGATAGAGTTAGGTGGTAAATTATGATATTATAATGACCCGGCCAGTCATTTTTAGAATTTAAGTCTCCTCCGATGGCATAAGGCCCTGAGCAGCTTCATATTATGTGTTTTGACTTGTGTTCGTGGTTGAATTCAGTTACTAGATGTTTCGGAGTGATTTGGGACACGTAGTCCCTAAAATGAAATCTTAAGTCTTAAGATTTTGACCATAGTCAGAACTGTGTGAAGACGACTCCAGAATGGAATTTTGTCAGTTCTGTTAGCTCCGTTGGGTAATTTTGGACTTAGGGTCTTGTCCGGGTTGTGTTTTGGAGGTATGTAGCTCATTTAGGCTTGAAATGGTGGAAGTTGAATTTTTGGAGATTTTGACCGGTAGTGGACTTTTTGATATCGAGGTCGGAATACGATTCCGAAAGTTGGAGTAGGTCCGAAATGTTGAATATGATTTGTGTGCAAAATCTGAGATCATTCGGACGTGGTTTGATAGGATTCGGCATCAGTTGTAGGAATATGAAGTTTCAAGTTCTTTAAGTTTGAATTAGAGGGTGATTCATGATTTTAGCGTTAGTTGATGTTATTTGAGGGCTTAACTAAGTTCGTATGGTGTTTTAGGATTGGTTGGTATGTTTGGTTGAGGTTCCGGGGGCCTCGGGTGAGTTTCGGGTGCTTAACAGATTAAAGGTTTGATTTGTGTTGTTGCTAAGTCTTCAGGCTTCTGGTATTTTTGCACCTGCGGTGAAGAAATCGCAGGTGCGGGAGCGCACGTACGAAAGACAAGCGCAAAAGCGGAAAAGTAGAGGAGTGCCAGGGGTCGCAGGTGCGGGGAAAATTCCTCATCTACGATGCCCGCAGATGCAAAGATGGAGGCGCAGGTGTGAGAAGAGCTGGACTTGGCAGTCTCCGCAGGCGCGGAGAATTTGTGCGCATTAGCGGCTCCGCAGAAGCAGATTCTGGGACGCAGAAGCGATAGGAAGCGCAGGTGCGGTTGGAAATGCGCACATGCGGTTGCGCACATGCGGCTAATTATGTCGCAGGTGCGGTCACGCCTAGGCAGAAAAGAGAAATTCGAGGGTTTGATTTCATTCTTCGTTTTTGGACTTGAGAGCTCGGAATTTGGCGATTTTTTGAGAGATTTTCAGAGGAAGTTTTGGGGTAATGATTCCTAATTTGTTTTTGGTTGTATTACATTAATTTATAGTTATTTTCTACATTTAATTTCGGATTTTTTGTGTAGAAATTGGGAAATATTGGAAGAACTGCTTCAATAAAGATTTTTAGTTTTGAAGGGGGATTTGTGGTCGGATTTGAGTAATTCTTATATGGTTGGACTCGTGAGTGAATGGGTGTTCGTATTTTGTAATTTTTACCTGATTTCGAGATGTGGGCCCGGGTCGACTTTTTAGGGCGGATTTCGGAATTTTTGTTTAAATATTGATTTCACTAATTAGATGAGTCTATTATTGTTGTATTCATGTTATGCAATTGTGTTTGGCTAGATCTGGGCTATTCATAGCCGGATATTCGTGGAAAAGGAATTGTGACCGATTGTCTGAGTTTGGTTAGAGGTAAGTATCTTGCCTAACCTTGTGTGAGGGATTTTTCCCTTAGGATTTGAGTCTTCTATATTGATTGTAGTCCATGTACGCGAGGTAACGAGTACGTGCTCAAACTTATTTGTGAAAAGTTGCCCTTTTAGGATTTTTAGGTCCTTATATTCACTGAGTACGGAGTTGTTCTTGATATGATTAAGTTCCTATTTACTAGTTTCACTTCTACATGCTTTAATTAGAATTAATCATTTTCAGGATTTTCTTTTATTGCCTATTTGACTCTTATTTGACTTAACTAAATATTTTACCTCCTCTATTGTCATGCTATCTTTGCATAACTGCTTATCTTTATTTGAAATTATTATGATTTCATCCTATAATTTGTTCAGTCTTAATTGAGGTTATGATTATCTTTTCGCTGCTTATCCTTAATTGAATTATTGAATATCCTTCAAAATTTCCTCAACCTTAAAAGAAGTTTTAGATATCCTACATCTTAGTTGAGTTATTTTATTCTGGATTATTTTACTCGTGTTAGCTCTCCCTGTTATTGAAATGTATATTGTGGGATTGTTGCTACACATTAGTTTTTCCCTTTGTTGAGCTGTTCTTTTTATGCCTAGCATTCTTTACTGTGGTTATTCCTTGTGAATTGGTTCTACCGTTTCTTTGTGAATTAAAATTCTTGAGTTGATTTACTTGTCGTACTTTGTATTATTGTCATTGTTGCTGCTGTACTTGTTGTGGTGATGCTCGAGATTTCTGTCGTGCGGTTGTTATTATGGGGTTGCACGAGGTTTCTGTCGTGCTATTATTACCATTGATATTTGCACATGCGGCGTGACAAGGCAGTATATGTATATATATATATATATATATATATATATATATATATATATATATATATATATATATATATATATATATATATATGGGGGTTGCGCATGTGGCGAGACAAGGCGGGAAGTTATGTTACTATTGCACACGTGGCGAGTCAAGGTGGGATGTGTCAGGGATTAATTTGTGATGATTTGTGACCTGGGGCATTTTTGTTGTTGAAATTTGTGAAGTGGTATACATACCTGTTTGAGCTTTATCTTGTGAAAGCTGTGAGAAAATATTCTACGTGTTGTCCGTTCTTTTTCCTTATGCTTATTTACTGATATGGTCAATGGTAGGACACTTGCACAAGAATACACGTAGTTCATATCAATGGAGTTGTTCTTGATATGATTAAGTTCATATTTACTAGTTTCACCTCTGCATGCTTTAATTAGAATTAATCATTTTCACGATTTACTCTTATTGTCTATTTGACTGTTATTTGACTTAACTGAAGATTTCACCTCCTCTATTGTCATGCTATCTTTTAATAACTGCTTATCTTTATTTGGAATTATTATTATTTCATCATGTAATTTGTTCAGTCTTAATTGAGGTTATGATTATCTTTCGGCTGCTTATCCTTAATTGAATTGTTGAATATCCTTTGAAATTTTCTCAACCTTAAAAGAAGTTTTAGATATCCTACATCTTAGTTGACTTGTTTTATTTGGATTATTTGACTCGTGTTAGCTCTCCCTGTTGTTGAAATGTATATTGTGGGACCGTTGCTACACATTAGTTTTTTCCTTTGTTGAGTTGTTCTCTTTACGCCTAGCATTATTTACTGTGGTTATTCCTTGTGAATTGGTTCTACCGTTTCTTTGTGAATTAAAGTTCTTGAGTTTATTTACTTGTCGTACTTTGTATTATTTTCATTGTTATTGCTGTCTTGTTGTGGTGATGCACGAGGTTTCTGTCGTGCTATTGTTACCATTGATATTTGCACATGCGGCGTGACAAGGCGGGATATGCATATATATATATATATATATATATATATATATATATATATATATATATATATATATATATATATGTGTGTGTGTGTGTGTGTGTGTGTGTGTGTGTGTGTGTGTGTGTTTGCGCATGTAGCGAGACAAGGTGGGAATATTATTATGCACGTGTGGTGAGACAAGGTTGGCAGTTATGTTACTATTGCACACGTGACGAGACAAAGTGGGATGTGTCAGTGATTGATTTATGATGATTTGTGGCATGGGGGCATTCTTGTTGTTGATATTTGTGAAGTGGTATACATACATACCTGTGTAAGCTTTATCTTGTGAAAGTTATGAGAAAATATTCTACGTGCTCTCTGTTCTTTTTCCTTATGCTTATTTGCTAATATGGACTATGGTAGGACACTTGCACAAGCATACACGTAGTTAAGCACTCTAATCGGATAAGAGGTGTTCTTGACATTGTTGAGCATAGATGCTCACCCTTGTTTACTTGCCTTCTATGTGAGAATGACTCTGTCGGCACGTGAGTCGTCAGTGCGGTTATGAGATATTATGAGAGCACAGGATGCCAAGTGTTAGAATTCAGGTATTGAGACCCGTGAGTTGTGATTTGTCCGAGGTTCGGTACCTCGTGGAGTTGTTGACTAAAACCTGATGTAAAAGCGGTTGTAGTTGCTGAGTTATTACTTGTCCTTGATGTATTTGTGATTTAGGATTTAGGTTGTGTTCCATTCACCTTTCTGTGTCATTTTCATGATATTTCGCTGATACTTGTTATTTCCTTCCTTATTGCCATCACTGTACTGTGAGCCATATTGCATAGTCTTTATGTGACAGCATACTTCTGTTGTTCAAATAGTTATATCTATTCAGTTTACTAGACCAGTGGGTGTCTTGACTATTCCTCGTCACTACTCCACCGAAGTTAGTCTTGATACTTACTTGGCACCGCTATGGTGTGCTCATGCTACTGTTCTGCACATTTTTGTGCAAATCCAGGTTCTTGTTCGTTAGCTGGCTGTGTGGACTGTTGCTGTGGAGACTCAAGGTAATCCTGCTGCTGCGTTCGCAGGCTTCGGAGTCACCTTCAACTTTTTATTTTGCACTGTTTATTCTTATTTGGGGACAATTGTATTTACAAGTTTTCTAGCAAACACTCTGTAGAGCTTATGACTTGTACTACCGGTTTTGGGAATTGTAAGAGATTCTATTTAAATAATATTGTTGTTTTAATTATTGTTAGGCTTACCTAGTCCTTAAGACTAGGTTCCATCACGATACCCAGCGGAGGGGAAATTAAGTCATGACAAGTTGGTATCAGAGCTCTAGATTCATAGGTGCTACGAGTCATAAGCGGGTTTAGTAGAGTCTTGTGGATCGGTACGGAGACGTATGTACTTATCTTCGAGAGGCTACAGAACTATTAGGACAATCTCACTTCTTTCATTCCTATCATGCGAGCTTATTGATCTCGGAGTTTGAACTTTTATCATTCCATTCTCTCACAAATGTTGAGGACACGAGCTACAGTTATAGACGACGCTGCTCCCGGAGCAAGTATCGCTAGAGGCAGAGGCCGATGAGGAGTAAGTGTCGCAGCCAGAGCACATACCAGAGTAGCAGTTAAGGAGCCGCCAGTAGTTCCAGTTAGGGAGCAAGTACCGGAGGCGCCTGTTATTACCCCCGGACTTCAGGAGACCTTAGCACAGTTCTTGAGCATGTTTGGTACATTGGCTCAGGCGGGGTTGATTCCGCTTGCAACAGCTACTTCACAGACCGGGGGAGCAACCCAGACTCCCGCCGCCCACAGCCAGGGTAGCGATTTCATGTTGGTCAGGTTCCAGGTGTCATGGCGATACAGTCTGTGGTTCCAGTTCAGCCCGTGGTCAGGGAAGCAACATCTGAGAAAGAGCAGCTTAGACTTGCAAGGTTCAAGAAATATGACCCTCCTTCATTCAGTGGTTTGGCTTTAGAGAGTGCATAGGGTTTTCTGGAGGAGTGTCACCGCATTCTTCATACTATAGGTATTGTAGAGACGAGCGGGGTTGTTTTTACTATATTCCAACTCATGGGAGTGGCTTATCAGTAGTGGCGGGCATATGAGTTGGGTAGACCAGCCGAGTTAGCTTCACTTACATGGGTTCAGTTTTCAGAGATGTTCCTGAGAGAGTTTGTACCTCAGTCTCTTCGAGATGCATGGCGCGCGGAGTTTGAGCAGCTGCGCCAGGGCACTATGTCAGTGTCAGAGTATGCCGTGAGATTCAGTGATTTCGCCAGACATGCACCTGCTTTGGTCGCCACAGTTAGAGAACGTGTCCGTAGATTCATTGAGGGACTTAGGCATGATATTCAGTTCAGCATGGCTCGGGAGTTAGAGTCAGATGTTTCGTTTCAGCAGGTGGTAGGGATCGCTCGTCGAGTAGAGGGTATGTGGGACCAGGAAAGAGAAGACAGGCGAGGCCATGAGAGAGAGTACATATGAGATCAGGAGAGAGAAGACAGAGAGGTGAGGAGGCCTCGAAGACCGGAGAGATCTACTGGTCCTTATTTTAGAGCCGGGCTGCGTGCCGTGGTGGAGGTGATACCAGGATGAGATCCTTATGATTTGTTCATGTAACTTGATTTTTCCTTTTGAATTGATTCGTAGTAGGGTATTGTTAGAAAGTTGTGCCTGTCGGGCTTGTTTGATATTTATCTTATGTGTTTCTCTTTACATATTTAGTCGATTTCGTTATGTGCTTCTTGAGTTTTGGCTTGCGGGGTGTGTGCCCGGTGGTGTTAGTTGTGACTTGTTGATTCGGGTGTATAGTTATGAGGTCTTCGTGTTTCTTGAATCATTGTCAGCGTTGTGGAGGTTTGAAACGGGTTGCTAACGGATATGTATCTAATTATCGGTGCTAGTTTTGATTTTGGGCAGCTAATGTGATCAGAAATGTTATTATGGGCCTATATGTGGTGTGTCTTGTTGTGTGGTCGTACCTTGTGGATGTAGGCATGAGTTGTTACAGCTGATTGAGACTGATATCGATTATGGATTTAGAATCGGGTCTTTTGAAGATAAATGAAGGTAAGAATTTTGACTCTAAGGCTTATCGGTGTTGATAGATAGGATAAATTACAGTTGGGATAGTGTCGTCAGTCTTATGTGGATTGGGGTGACGTAGGGTCCCCCATGGGTGTATGTTGGGTATGTACTTTCAGTGATTTCAAGACTTCGAGGTGATTCTTAGCACGTTCGAGGACGGGCGTTTGTTTAAGAGGGGAAGGATGTAACGACTCGGCCGGTCGTTTTGAGAATTTAAGTCCCGTCCGACGGCATAAGACCCTGAGCAGCTTCATATTATGTGTATTGACTTGCGTGCGTGGTTGAATTCAGTTACCAGATGTTTCGGAGTGGTTTGGGATACGTAGTCCCTAAAACGAAAGCTTAAGTCTTAGGATTTTGATCGTAGTCGGAACTGTGTGAAGACGACTCCATAATGGAATTTCGTCGGTTCCGTTAGCTCCGTTGGGTGATTTTGGACTTAGGGGCATGTTCGGATTATGTTTTGGAGGTCTGTAGCTCATTTAGGCTTGAAATGGTGGAAATTGAATTTTTGGAGATTTTGACCGGTAGTGGACTTTTTGATATCAGGATCGGAATACGATTCCGAAAGTTGGAGTAGGTCCGAAATGTTGAATATGACTTGTGTGCAAAATTTGAGGTCATTCGGACGTGGTTTGATAGGTTTCGGCATCAGTTGTAGGAATGTGAAGTTTCAAGTTCTTTAAGTTTGAATTGGAGGGTGATTCGTGATTTTAGCATTAGTTGATATGATTTGAGGGCTTGACTAAGTTCGTATGGTATTTTAGGATTGGTTGGTATATTTGGTTGAGGTCCCGGGGGCCTCGGGTGAGTTTCGGGTGCTTAACGGATTAAAAGTTTGATTTGTGTTATTGCTAAGTCTTCAGGCTTCTGGTATTTTCGCACCTGCGGTGAAGAGACCGCAGGTGCGGGAGCGCACGTGCAGAATGGCAAGCGCAGAATCGGAAAAATGGAGGAGTGCCAGGGGTCGCAGGTGCGAGGAAAATTCCTTATCTACTATGCCCGCAGATGCGAAGATGGAGGCGCAGGTGCGAGAAGAGCTGGACTTGGCAGTCTCCGCAGGTGCGGAGAATTTGTGCGCATTAGCGGCTCCGCAGAAGCGGATTCTGGGACGCATAAGCGAGAGGAAGCACATGTGCAGTTGGAAATGCACACATGCGGTTGCACACATGCAGCTAATTATGTCGCAGGTGCGGTCACGCCTGGGCAGAAAAGAGAAATTCGAGGGTTTGATTTCATTCTTCGTTTTTGGACTTGAGAGCTCGGAATTTGGCGATTTTTTGAGGGATTTTCAGAGGAAGCTTTGGGGTAATGATTCCTAATTTATTTTTGGTTGTATTACATTAATCTGTAGTTGTGTTCTCCATTTAATTTAGGATTTTTAGGGTTGAAATTGGGAAAAATTGGAAGAACTTCTTCAATAAAGATTTATAGTTTTGAAGGGAGATTTGTGGTCGGATTTGAGTAATTCTTATATGGTTGGACTCGTGAGTGAATGGGTGTTCGTATTTTGTAATTTTTACCCGATTTCGAGATGTGGGCCCGGGTCGACTTTTTAGGGCGGATTTCGAATTTTTTTTTAAAATATTGATTACACTAATTAGATGAGTCTATTATTATTGTAATCATGTTATGCAATTGTGTTTGCCTAGATTTGGGCCATTCGGAGCCGGATATTCTTGGAAAAGGCATTGTGACCGATTGTTTGAGCTTGGTTCGAGGTAAGTATCTTGCCTAACCTTGTGTGAGGGATTTTTTCCTTAGGATTTGAGTCTTCTATAGTGATTGTAGTCCATGTACGCGAGGTGACGAGTGCGTGCTCAGACTTATTTGTGAAAAGTTTCCCTTTTAGGATTTCTAGATCCTTATATTCAATGAGTATGGAGTTGTTCTTGATATGATTAAGTTCATATTTACTAGTTTCACCTCTACATGCTTTAAATAGAATTAATCATTTTCCCGATTTACTCTTATTGTCTATTTGACTCTTATTTGACTTAACTGAAGATTTCACCTCCTCTATTGTCATGCTATCTTTTCATAACTGCTTATCTTTATTTAGAATTATTATTATTTCATCCTGTAATTTGTTCAGTCTTAATTGAGGTTATGATTATCTTTCGGCTGCTTATCCTTAATTGAATTATTGAATATCCTTTGAAATTTCCTCAACCTTAAAAGAAGTTTTAGATATCCTACATCTTAGTTGACTTGTTTTATTTGGATTATTTGACTCGTGTTAGCTCTCCCTGTTGTTGAAATGTATATTGTGGGACCGTTGCTACACATTAGTTTTTCCCTTTGTTGAGTTGTTCTCTTTACGCCTAGCATTATTTACTGTGGTTATTCCTTGTGAATTGGTTCTACCGTTTCTTTGTGAATTAAAGTTCTTGAGTTTATTTACTTGTCGTACTTTGTATTATTGTCATTGTTATTGCTGTCTTGTTGTGGTGATGCACGAGGTTTCTGTCGTGCTATTGTTACCATTGATATTTGCACATGCGGCGTGACAAGGCGGGATATGCATATATATATATCTATATCTATATCTATATATATATATATATATATGTGTGTGTGTGGGGGGGGGGGGGTGCGCATGTAGCGAGACAAGGTGGGAATATTATTATGCACGTGTGGTGAGACAAGGTTGGCAGTTATGTTACTATTGCACACGTGACGAGACAAAGTGGGATGTGTCAGTGATTGATTTATGATGATTTGTGGCATGGGGGCATTCTTGTTGTTGATATTTGTGAAGTGGTATACATACATACCTGTGTGAGCTTTATCTTGTGAAAGTTATGAGAAAATATTCTACGTGCTCTCTGTTCTTTTTTCTTATGCTTATTTGCTAATATGGACTATGGTAGGACACTTGCACAAGCATACACGTAGTTAAGCACTCTAATCGGATAAGAGGTGTTCTTGACATTGTTGAGCATACATGCTCACCCTTGTTTACTTGCCTTCTATGTGAGAATGACTCTGTCGGCACGTGAGTCATCAGTGCGGTTATGAGATATTATGAGGGCACAGGATGCCAAGTGTTAGAATTCAGTTATTGAGACCCGTGAGTTGTGATTTGTCCGAGGTTTGGTACCTCGTGGAGTTGTTGACTAAAACCTGATGTAAAAGCGGTTGTAGTTGCTGAGTTATTACTTGTCCTTGATGTATTTGTGATTTCGGATTTAGGTTGTGTTCCATTCACCTTTCTGTGTCATTTTCATGATATTCCGCTGATACTTGTTGTTTCCTTCCTTATTGCCATCACTGTACTGTGAGCCATATTGCATAGTCTTTATGTGACAGCATACTTCTGTTGTTCAAATAGTTATATCTATTCAGTTTACTAGACCGGTGGGTGTCTTGACTATTTCTCGTCACTACTCCACCGAAGTTAGTCTTGATACTTACTTGGCACCGCTATGGTGTGCTCATGCTACTCTTCTGCACATTTTTGTGCAGATCCAGGTTCTTGTTCGTTAGCTAGCTGTGTAGACTGTTGCTGTGGAGACTCAAGGTAAGCATGTTGCTGCATTCGCAGGCTTTGGAGTCACCTTCAACTTTTCGTTTTGCTCTGTTTATTCTTATTTCTGGACAGTTGTATTTACAAGTTTTCTAGCAAACACTCTATAGAGCTTATGACTTGTACTACCGATTTTAGAAATTGTAAGAGGTTCTATTTAAATAGTGTTATTGTTTTAATTATTGTTAGGCTTACCTAGTCCTTAAGACTAGGTGCCATCACGATACCCAACGGAGAAAAAATTGGGTCGTGACAGATACCATATCATTGCTCCCTTTGACATGGTCTCCCCGAATTTCTTTAATAATACAACTTTGATCTCATCATCTTCTAGATCGTTCCCTTTAATGGCACACGTGTAAGAGGTGACATGTTCGTTGAGGTTAGTCGTTCCATTATATTTAGGAATCTCGGGCATGCAGAACATCTTGGGGATCGGTTTGGGAGTTGCGCTCGGGGGGAAAGGCTTTTTTACGAACTTTTTGGAATCCAAACCCTTCAATATTGGTGGTGCCCCCGGGATCTGATCAACCCTGGAGTTATAAGTTTCTACTTTCTTGTCGTTTGCCTCAATTCTTTTTTTTCCTGACTCTATCCGTTTATATCAGTTCCTCGAGCATCTTTATAATTTTGGGGGTAGTTCCCGATTCTTGATAATTTGACCTTACTACAGCTGGTCCCGTTTTGTGGGTGACTTCTTGGAGTGGACCATGCTCAGGCCTGCTCGGTGCCTGGATTTTGATCTGCAACTGAGCTATCGCTACTTGTTGAGCTTGCAACATTTCAAAAATCATGCGCCACGTTGGTTTCAAAAATCATGCGCCACATTTCAAAAATCATGCGCCACGTTGGCTCATCCCGTCTTCTCCAATATTTTGGGTATTTCGAACTACAGATCGAGTTCCACCATGAATGTTATTTTCGGGGCCGGAATGTTGGTTTGCTTCAATGGCCACATGCGAATTAACATCAATTGGACCCACGACCCGAGTTCCAACGGGGTCAACGGGTGGTCTTTTATCCCTGGGCGCCACGTTGTTATTCTCATCTTGATGGCCAGATTCGTTGTCGATAGGTAGGGCCATTAACTAAGAGTTCGTCATTTTTAGCTTGAAATCAAAGATACTTCCAAGAGCAAGTGTAAAATAGTGTGTTTTACAGAGATTTATATCAAATAACCACTATTATCCTTAGCCCTACGGTAGGCGCCAAACTATTTACCCGAAAAACGGATAACAATTGAATTTATACGTAGTTCTAAGGATACGTGGTATAACTTAGTACAAATTGGGAAAGATAAATAAATGAATATTGAAATTAGTTGTAAAAGAAATGAATTCAAACTGAATGAATTAGTTAGCCTAAGCCTTCAAGTTGAATAGAGAGTAATTGATAGGAGAACAATATAACTAAATATCAAAACCAGAGAAGAATAGTGTATTGCTTTATATTCTATGGATCTTAATGAATATGTCTTCTACAAATGATAACAACCTTTAATATAGTGAAGAAATCTTATTTTGGATATAATTAAAAATACATAGTGGGGATCTCATGATAGATTAATTAATTAGTCTTTCCATGATTTGCGCCGTAATTTCCGTCGAGATTCCCACCCAATTGCTGATATTCCGGTCTCTGTCTTTGGCTTGATAAGCTTTCCTCGATTGAGGCCGATCTTTGGCCTCGGTCTGTCTCTACATTTAGCTCGATCTCAATCTTGGTTGATCTCCATTTAGCTCGATATCGATCTTGGCTGGTCTCGAACTTAACTGGTTTCGATCTCGATCGATTCCTGAATTACGAGCTTGGCAATATCTATACATATAATGATCCAATCTATTTTGAGATCGAACCTTGGTCTGCCACCCCGATCTCAATTAACCGTACAAAATCGGACAAGTCCGATTTCGACCGTATACAACGACATAAATTTTATAATCCATATCATATTCTTTTTTCATTCGTTGCACTGTTATTGTTATGGTCTCGTGGAGTTCAATTCGAATTAATAGGACTACTAGAATGAAATTCCAAACACATTTCATCAGTTCAAAAACAGTGAAAAAGGAAAGGTCTTTAACGGGGATAACATGATCATTTTTGAATCTTATCCTGGGAATCCCACCTATGAGGTGGGTATTAAATAATCCAAGATTGTGATATAAATTTATTCCGAGATTAACTAATTCTAAAAATAAATATGAGATAAATTTAATCGTAATTCCTATACCACCTTATCCCACCTACCAAAAGATCCACTGCGTAGTTAAAAATATAAAACTCTAGTGAACCGTTTGAATGACAATGAACATAACAGTCGGTAGCGCAATGATGACCCACCCTGTCAATTTCTGAGACAAAAAAAAAAAAACAATGTCAGACTGACAAGAGATTAACAGAGACCATAAATGTTTGTTTCTATAATTTACTTATCGTTCTCTTTTAATTATTTACTCCCTCTGGTCCACAATAAGTGATTTGTTTTGAATATTTTTATACAAATTAAGAAATTCACCCTTTAACATTAATTAGCAATGAAATTGACCATATTAATCTTTACTATTTCTTCACATAAATATCTCTAACACATACTCCAATATTATTTACTCTAAGGGTAATGTAAGAAAAAAAATAATTAATTCATTTTTTGAAATCTGAAAAATTACTTATTTTGGACCACAAAAAAAAAAACCAAAAAATCACTTATTTTGAATCGGAGAAAGTATTATTTATTTATCAAAGAGTCAACATATAACTCTTGCATGGTAAACTCTTAATCTAGCGGTTGAGCTTGATTAGCAATTTTACATATCTAAGCACCTAAGGATCTGATCTAGCCGTTAACGAAGTGCATAGAAATCATGCGTGATCAGGGTTCAATTTTAGTAGAAAATAAACATAATTATCCGAAAGACATAATCTAAACCTTAATAGACATAATTATCCGATGCGAATATCGGTGGAAAAAAAAAAAAGCAAAGTCCGAGACATAATTTAAATGTGCACAAACTGACAGAACACCTTAAAAAACAAACAACATTACATAACCTACTTTATCTCGATGTTAAGTAATACTACTATACAATTAGATTGTACTTTCCAGCTTAGATAAATTCAATAATAATAGCATAATATGAAAAGAGTTTTTGCGTGTGGCTTGTGGAAGGGGGTTAAGATGTTTCCTATTTTAAATTAAAATAAGAAATAAAATAGTCAGATCCATAACTAAAGCGAGTGGGTAACATTTTTGAGCACATGGATTCATGTGGAAGAGAATTTAATGAAAAGGTTGTCCCTGATTAATTATGATAATTTAAACTTTGAGTAAAATACTAACGTGATGAAAATCGAGGAGACGGTGCAGATTCTCATCTTTTTTTCTCGTTATTTACGACTTTTTGATACTCTGTGCAAAAAAAAGAAAAAAAACATAATGCAAATTTATCTAAGGTAAATATTTGGTTCAGATAAATTAATTTTTACACCGTCTAACTACTACGAATTCTCTTGGCGTAAAGTTAGAATATTTGTTTTTGGGTGCTTCGTCTGTACAGTATATGTTGAAGTTTCTGTTAAACTATTCTGGGTTTAAAGGTAAAACATGAATCTTTTTATCTATAATACCATCTGTATCGTTAAATCAATTCTACTGCAAGGAGGGGTATCATTGATATCTCAAGATGCTTTACCAGTGCTTTTTTGGAGTTTAACTACTATACACTAACAAGGTAAAATCTTTTTAACACAATCACATCACCTGATCGATAATTATAGTTAACCATTCATAATAGATGAGTTCTGTAACTTGGAAAAGGCAAGTTACATCCTACTACAAGTTAAACTATACCAATATAAGCTAAATTCTTTTGTGGGATTAAGGACACGACAAAGACAACAAGTAACTATCTGCATTAATTGGGAAACTATGATCAAGATAAAAGCTAAACATATGCTATAACTCACCTCTTATTCAGAGGAAAGCTAAATATATGCTATAACTCACCCATATTGAGATAAAGAAGTCCAAAGTCAAAGAACAAAGAGCATTAACTCTTCCACCACCATTGTTTGAGATTCAGAGATTGCTTTTTGAAACATCAGAAAACATGAAATTAGAGGCTTGTGAAGCAGATAAAATGTACAACAATGAGGCAGCATCTCATCCAACACTGAACGTTACCCATAAAAAAGTTGAGAGCTTGAAGTCACTTGGGCTTTTGTGAAGTGGATAACCTTGAAGAATGGAGCACGTTTTGCTCGCTTATTGGTTCTGTACAACAACAACAACCCAGTATAATCCCACAAGTGGGGTCTGGGGAGGGTAGGATGTACGCAGCCATAGCCAATCTTTGGAACCTTAAAACTTTGATATGGAAAAAATGTTGCCGCTCGTAACACTTTGGTGGAAGATGAGACATTTGTAAATTTCTCACGGTTTCACAATAAATAAACTAATTATTTACTGTGAAGCAGAGAAAGATATGCAAATGTCTCAATTTAACCATCTTTCAAAGTATTGCGAGTGATAATATTTCGCCCCAAACTTATAATATCAAAGTTTCAAGGCTCCAAAGATTGGCTATGCTAGACAAAATTAACTCCCCCCATCATTCTCTACAGAAAAAATACCTCAAATAAACTAGCTCGGTTGGAAAACAGTCAATAAAGGTGTCCGCTCGAGCACGATAACTTTATGCAAGTTTCTTTTTTGTTTTCCACTATGAGTCAATACAACTGTCCAATCTTAAGCTGGATTAGGCTTGTCAAGAGCTAGTGTTTTTGCAGATGCAGCAATTTCTCTAGAGCCGTTAGAGAATGGAATACCATGTAAATTGAAGATGTTGTCAATTAAGGACCTAAAATAAAAAAGAATCATTAGAGTGGATATAACATTCTAACATGACATTTCTTACTTCTTAGGGCCTGGTTTTATATGAGAAAAAAGTCGCTTTACCTGATTAATGACTCTGTTCTTATGATACTCACAGCAGACACAGACAAAAGATAAAACTACTATAGAACTGCTGTAGCAATATGGACACACACACACCAACCGCCGTTACCAAAAAAGATTTTGTCATTGTAATCATTAGCCATAGAACATGATCAGTAGCATATGCAAAATATGCAACTCTTGAGAATTCAAACCTAAATGAACTGACCAGCCATGTATGTTCCCACATTTCACGAAATCAGTGTTAAACAAAGTATAACATATATGGCTATCGATTGTTTTCTCTTGTTTCACCGTAAAAACAAAAATAACTAAGAACCCGTTTGGATGGGCTTACAAAAATAACTAAGAGCCTGTTTGGATGGGCTTATTTTAAGTAACTTTTAAGCCAAAATAGTTTTTAAGCCATAAGTTAGGATTTCTAGCTTTTGACTTTTGGCTTGTTTTTGTCATTTTAGCTTAAAAACAAGTGCTTAAAAGCACTTTTTTTACTTTATCCAAACACTACAAAATGGCTTAAAAGCGATTTTGGCTTAAAAGCACTTAAAATAAGCCAATCCAAACGGGCTCTAAGTCATTCGCAAATAAGTTGTGACCGAAAATATGAATCCTAAATGAACATGTGTCTCCATTTAATTTCATCTAATGCCGACGTTACAACAACTATGCCTCAAATAGATCTAATAAAACTCCTATGAAACATATCACCTACAGTAAATGCACCAACATTATTAAAACATCTTCCCAACTAATAAGTATCGCATGTATAGATATTTTTCTTCAATTTTGTCCTACCTTATGTTAAGTGTGCATGGATTCCAAAACCTTATATATCTTTCGAGACAATTTCCTTGCATATAATTTTAGGTCTAACTAGTCCTCTTTTAATACTTTCCGCCATGGCTTCACACATACACGGATGCATCTGGAGGTTGATACAGGACACGATCCAACCATTTCAAGCCACTTTCTTTCAAAATTATCCTGATGTGATTATTTTTTGATCTTGTCTAATCTTGTATAACCACACATCCATCTTATATATCCACATTTCCACGACACAAATCTTGTGGATGTCTTGGACTTTAACGGCCCAACATTCACTTCCATCACATATAATATTGTTGATTTTATAAGTTATAACTACCCTATGAGCGTTAAATTCTTTGGTTCTTTGAGCATTAGTTAACAACATTATTAATCAGAAAAAAAAAAGGTTTTAAACCCGGAGCACATTGTGAATAAGCTGATGTTTTTTCGCATCCCTCCTATGAAGATCAGAGCAGACACAGTAGACAAATAATTTTTGAAAGCGGTATACAAAATGATAGTGAGAAGGATTACACTGTAGCTAAGAGGCGGATAGAACAGATCCAAAAAATCTGATACATATATATTCCTTAGACAAAATCAAGGAACATGAATCTGTAATCAACAGACGAAGAAAGAGCGGTTACTTACTTGTTAAGTAGGGTAGCAGCATCCGAAAATTAGAGGAGGTAAAACCTGCCTGAAGAATAGGCGGCGATTTTTAGCTCATAGGAATATGGTGAAATCACATCTCAATATCTATATGTGGCATTGGACGCGAGTAGGTTGGGCTATTTGAGGCATTGACTCGGCCCAATTTGAACCATCTAAATATTAGAGCCTAATTTCCACACGTAACTACAATTTACTTAATTATCATCAATTATTATCAATTTGTATCATTTGTATTCCTTCGCTCTAAATTGTTGTATCAACACATATACTATACTGAAATACAGTGATACATGCAGTTATTGTATCACCGTATGTGACTCCATATGCTGGATTTACCATTGAAATTTTGCTACAAAATACAAAGAGTAGCTACCACTTGTAATCATTTCAATGTGTATTTATGTCTAGTTGATACAATGTATAAGTTAGTTATACCATGTAATTTTTTCTTTCTTTAACCATTATGGTAATAAATACCTTTACAAATTTTATCAAGGAATCTTCATAAAAATAGCCGGTTAGATTTACTGTTTACTTTGCCTAGCCAGTATACATAGATCAGATACTGATTATACACACTAATTCACATATTATGCATAAGCTGTATATATGTTATATATCCGCCGGATATTTTTAGTTTTAGTTGGGTGGGCGGCTGTTTAGAGGCGGACCCAGGATTTGAGCACGACGGGGCCACAATTGTATGCTAATTACTAGCGATAAAATTTGGCGGCAACTCTTTGAAAATTCAATGATTATGATGACTTATCATCCAAGTATAAATAAAAAGAAGCTCTAAAGAAATAGAAAGTATCAAACAAAGAGAGAGATTTCTTCGCAAAATAGGTGTTACGGAAAGAGAAGGTATTTGATTTAAGATTGTTTCAAATTTTAACTTTTCTAGCTTTTTCTCCATTAAAAAAAGGGTCTATGATCAAAAGGGTGTTCAAACTTCAAAAATTATGAAAAAACTTACTAAACAAATCAAGATTAAGGGTGTGCTAATAGTTAAAGAACTGAAGAAAGGTCTCAAATTCTTAATTAGTTGTCATTGCCGAGTCAGGGTTGACGGATATCCGCTACTTTGTCAAAGTGATTGTTGAAGAAAGTTGTGGTAGAAGGATTTGTATTTTTCTACTTCAGGAGTGCGATAAATTACAATTTAAGGCTTTTAATTTTAAGGGAAGGATTTGAAAATGAATAAAATTAAGTAAGTTGACTATTATGTATTAAAACTAAACTATAATTGAATTCAAAAAAAGAAGAAGATAAAAGTAAAAAGTGTAGCAGTTTGCTATTAAGTACAAATTAGTTGAATTCAAAGAAGTAAAATAAAAATGAGAGGAGAAATGATGAAAATGGGTTTTGAACCCACGAGATCCAGCAAAGGCGAAAACTTAAGCGCTCCATAAAATCGCTCCTCTAGTTCGCCTCTTTGAGTTTGGGCACACACATATATATATATATATATATATATATATATATATATATATATATATATATATATATATATATATATATAGAGAGAGAGAGAGAGAGAGAGAGAGAGAGAGAGAGTCGAGGTTAACGGGGTCCCGTGACCCCTCAACCCGAAACGTAGGTCCGCCTCCGCGGCTGTTTGGATTAATTCTTCTCTCATCTATTATGTAGTTGTCTTTTGGAGTCCAAATTTTTGCAGACTTGTTGCTGATATGTTAAAGAATTTCTGGTTGATTTTGCTAGTATTCTGAGTTAGTTGATAAATTCATTTTTTTGTCCTAGGGCCGATGGTACGATTTCGAAGGCAAAAACAATGCACACTCTATGTTCACACTAATTATAAGTATAGTTTATTATGATTAAGTCATTAAAATGACATGAAAATGCGTAATTATATACATGTAAAGACACATGTCATGTATTTATTGATTTGATATAATCAACGGGTATAAATAAGTATTTTTCATGGTAGGAATTTCGCTTATAAATTGTCGATATAGACGTTGTTCTTTAATTTCATTAATGTTGAGTCTTCCATTATCGCATCATGATTTGATAGCTTATACTCCGTAATAAGAATCATATTACAAATGCTGTTAGTATCATTTCTCTCTCCATTTCACCAAGCTAAACATAGTAGGATCTTCTCAAGAAGATAAAGCTTCATTGTATACCTACATGATACAATAGAAAGATGCTCCTTTTGACTCTTCTCAAGAAAGGGGAAAATGTTTTATGCATACACAATACATGATCTAGGTTTGTGTATTTAAGTTCATGGTCATGCACCGTGGCGGATTCAGAATCTAAACATTGTGAATTCTGAAATGCATATCTAACTCTACCTTTATATGTTTTTCGCAAATATATATAAGGTTCGGCCTTGAAACACTGAATTTTGCCGACTGCAAAACCTATGGTTGAATCCGCCACTAATCGATCATGCACATTGGGCTTCTAGGAAGGCATTGAAATCTTCCCTCGCCTTGTGAAGGCGAGGAGTTACGCAGGAATTGGGCGAGTCAGAGTCAGGGGACGATGTAGAAAACCGAACATGGCGTCTCGACTCATCGGATTTTCTATCAGTTATTTTTGCTGTGGTGTTCTTCAGGACCCCTTTTGGCTCCTTATCAAAAACAAATGCTGTTGTCACTGAGGAATGAGTGTCACTCACACTGCATCTGACTAGTTCCATTGGTAGATCAAAGAAGAGATTGGACTCATTTTCTTCATCTTCACTTGAGTTGATTATAGCTGATGATGTCCATGATCCACATTCAAATTTCTCCAATGACACTTTCCTTGAAACATTGTCTCCCATATTATCACATATTCCAGTTTCTTCCCTTCTGGCTTTTACTTGTTTTGCTTTTCCAATACCAGGAATAAACAAACACATAGCCCCACACTTAAACTTCTCCTCATAAGACTCCACTTTATCTTCACCACCACCACTAGATTTGTGAACTCTGCTAACTTTGCTTTCCTCAACATGTTTAACACTATTGACTTTTGTCAACCCAAGAACAGATTTTTCCGGTGGCGCGCTTGATCTTGATCTTTCTACACCCAATGACATGCTCCTGCGCAAGTGGTTTTCTTTCAGCCGTTCGAGATTTGCTAGCGCCACAGAATGCTGCCTAGCCAAAGGGTTGTTAGAGAGAGGAGAAGGTTGGTTTTTCCCTTTCTTTTTGGATAAATTTGATGCAAATTTTGGTGATGAGGTTGCTGAATTTGGAAGGCTGTTGCTTAAGAACTTCTTTGATGGTGGAAAAGGGAGAGGAATTGTTATGGGATCAAAAGATTTGGGTTTGTCATTTGTGTGAAGTGAGATAGGGAAATCATATTCATTTGCTACTTGAATATCCATGAATGAAGGCATATCTGAATTCTGAATTTGTCTGAACTTTGAAGCTGAAAGTGAGTGAGGTTGCTACCAATTATAGAGTGAGGTATTTAAGGAAAAGCCAAAGCATAGCTAAACCAAGAATGTGGAAGCCATGTCTTTGTTTTTCTTAGTTATGATTCTCACGTCTTCCTGTCCCAATGTGTGAAAACACAATAGCATTAATCTATTAATATGATACTTGGACTTACCATGAACTAAGTGGACAACAACTTGTACTAAGCAATCCTCTCCCAATGTGTGGAAAACACTATTTCATTAATCTATTATGTGATACTTTGACTTACCATAGAACTAAGTGGACAACAAGTTCTACTAAGCAACCACCAAAGGATGTGATAGAATGATTTAGATCCCTCTGCTCTTATCCAAAGGTCTTTGTCGAGTCATGGGAATAAAGAACCTCTTGGTAAGGAACACCTTACTCTCCATAGTGGGTCTACCCGGCGCGACTCCAAATTAATCAGACTAGTGAATTTCGGATAAGCGATGCGGAAAAAAAAAATCTACTAAGCAGTTTTTCATACATAGTAGTCCACCGGCATGAAAGGTTCGATGTAACCCAAACAAACAAAAAGAATATCAAAATATTCTTTAAGTATGTCTTCATATTCGGTTTTAGTAAGTTCAACTACTAAAAACCACCAACTGCATGACTTGCTACTATTTTAATCAACTTAATTCTGACTTTCGAACTGAAATTTAACAAAATGAACGTGCAATCACACGGCTGAATACAATTATACAACTAACTAAATAATTGAGAGTGGTCAAATGTAACCATTCCAAACACTAGAGGAGACGAGACAAGACACAGTTGCATATGAAAGATTAGAATCTAACTGATTCACTTACGTAGCTAAATACAGATACACTAAGAAAAAACAGAATAAATTGGAGTCTGGAGAGTGGAAAATTTACTCAATCAATTAACTCTATAAAAACAGATATACGTATCTATTTTCCGTGGCAATATACATGTTCCACTATTGTAGGACGAATCGTGTACATTGACACAACTTACTGACCCTGCAAAAATGCCAAAAGCTGTATCACTGTAGAGAATTATAGAAGAGAATCAACACAACAGAGATGCCAATGATGATTGGAAATGCAGAGACCAAGTATAACGCTCCATATCCCTGCATGAAATTGTCACTCGTCAGAACCAGCTCCAAAAGAAGCGGTAATGAGAGCAACATATCTGGCAATGTTTCACAATTACAAGTGCATAATCTTATTCAATTTTACTTAATAAGCACCTGATATCACTTCATTAAGCACATTTTCCACTAAACTGATAGTTGAGAAAATCTTCAAGAAATCGCTATATGATGGAGCTACATTATAAGGCATATGAAAAGATTTGAGGGCATTTGCAATAATGCTTTTCCACAGCAGCAACATAATCTTCCATGAAGCCAATTTTTTTCTCATCTACCAGCTTAACTTGAATTTAGTCTAAGTTGAGCGGACTTTTCATTTGTGGCGCCTCACCTATGTCGACACGATACCAACACTAGTATGGGTGTGGGATACGTACCAGATCTGGTCAATCAACATTAGGTACTTTGACTACAAACTACTAAGAAATTAGAGATAAGATTTTGTATTTTGATTTCTCAAGTCAAAAGCGACTGTAGATTTCTAGATGGCTACCTACAACTTGAGAATAAAAGATTGAGTTACTGCATTCTACTACCTACATGTAAGTTTTTCACATAATGTCTCATTATTTTGGCATATTTTTAGCTCTATTTTTAGATATAGTCAAATCGCACCACCCGTAGCTGTACCTAGATACGTACCCCGAATCTTAAAATTTAGATACGAAGGATCCGACCTCTAGATCTGCACCCGTATCGGATACCCACACCCGAGTCCGAGCAACTTAGGATTTAGCCATGACTTGAAAACTCGTTAAAAGAACAACAACAACAACCCAGTATAATCCCACTAGTGAGGTCTGGGGAGGGTAGTGTGTACGCAGACCTTACCCCTACCCTGAGGTAGAGAGGTTGTTTCCAATAGACCCTCGGCATCCTTCCCTCCAAGAACTCCCACCTTGCTCTTGGGATGACTCGAACTCACAACCTCTTGGTTGGAAGTGGACCTATTAGTTTTGACATGTTCCAACAATAACATGTCAGATTGGTCCATTTAACATATTCCACAAATTGTAAGCTAATTACCGGAAACAGTACTTAGCCTGCCTTATGAACAATCATAACAAAAGGGATAACTAGAGACAATGTCTAAGAATTATTTCGTCAACTAACCAAAGCTGGAGGAACATCTGGCTCATCACTCTCAGCTGACTCGTCAATCTCAGCTGCTGAATCCCAGTCAATCTTGAGCCGCTTAGCAGCCTCTTTTGGATTGATACCAGTGTCTGTGGCTTTTGCATACAGGGATCTGCCAGGCTTATTTTGCTTTGTAGCTTCAACCTAAATCCAACAAGAATAGAGTAAAACTACTAATTGGCTAAATGATGAAATTGGTGCCACTACAAAGACATAGCTTTTCCAGAGGATGTAAATCAAGGAGTCTCATCTGATTTCAAGAAATGAAAAAGAAATCAATATTATCTGCAAGTGGAATTCTCCAGATCAAGTAAAAGCTTAATACATGAAAAAAATAGTACTGGTGTCTGAAATTTCCAAAAGAAAGAAAAGAACAAGAAAATGTATTCTACTACTTTTTAGAAAAGTTGCAGCAAATGGTTGGAGAAAGATAAAACTATCCTGAAATCTAAAGATGAGGAGAAACTATTCAACCAATAAATCAATGTTACAAAAATTCAAATGCAATAAATTTTCCTTTTTATCACAGTATCTGACTTTGAGCGTGAAAGGTTAAATTCAACACCATGGACTATAGATATAGATGTCAAGGGGCCGGGCTGGTCAGGGGTAGAGTAAAACGGAACCGGCCGGTTTCATTACCGGGCCGGTTCCGGTTATTTTTTACCGGGTTTACCGATTCCGGGCTTCCCCGGTGCAAAATTTAACCGGAACGGTTCCGGGCCTAACGGACTGGGCCGGGCTTATTTATTTATTTATTGTATTTTATATAACAATCGTAATTTATATTAAGATAAAGTAAAAATGTAAAACATTAAAAACTAACGTATAAAAAGAATGTTTGAATAAATATAACTTATAGTATAGATCTTATACTGGACACTGGAGTGTTAATAACTTGATATGTAAGGATCAAACTTCAAAGGCTTTCATAGTTTCATTTCAAATTTTCATTGCATAATAATACTTCAAATTAATCTAACAAACTAAAACATTAAGCTTAAATAAGTCTAATAATTTTAAAATAACACAAATTGTCTCAAATCAACTTAAATACAAATTTCTGGAGGACGCTCAAGACAACTCTTCATATGCCTCCTTAAACAGCCTGTGCCCTCCCACTTTCGACGAAAATTTAAGGCTCGACCACAGTTCTTGCACTTTACTTTGTGAACTTCTTTATTTTCTTCTACCACCTCAAAGTGTTCCCAAACATATGAGCGCACTCTAGAAGCGCAAGGCATGATTTAACTTGAATTGAAATTTGGGTTTGAGAATTGAGAGATGAGTGAAGAAATGAAGAAGAAGGGGGGGTCTTTTATAGTTTTTCAAAAGGATAAATTAGTAAATAATAAAAGTGTTATTTTTGAAAAAAAAAAGCCCAAAAAAGGCTATTCTTGCAAATTAGCCATTGGGCAACGGTCAAAATGGCAGCTGACTGTTGCCAAACAAGCAACTTTATAAAATAAAAATAAAAAAATCAAAAAATAGCATTGAACCGGTCCGGTTAACCGGTTCCCATATGACTTGACCATAACGGGTCGTACCGGTCCGGTTAACCGATACCAAAAATCTACAGTCCGGTCCCCGTCCCAACCCAGCCCTGCCCGGCCCCCTTACTACCGGGCCGGTCCGGGAACCGGGCCAACCCGGCCCATTTGACAACTATAACTATAGATGGCTTAGAATTTGCCTTGTAATAGGCGTATCTAGATAAAGTATCACTAACAAACCTCCATTGCATGTTAAGAGGACTTTAATTAAGAAAAAAACTTGATTCTCAGGTCAAATTTATCGAGAATATGAGATTTCGCTCTCCAAGAAGTTGACATCCCTCATTTAAAAGAAGAAAAAAAAATTAAACTTCTTATTAGATGTAATGTCATTTACTTTTAGCTAAGTCTAATAAAACAGAGTCTAGATATAAGAAAAGTAGTAACTTTTTGATATTCTATGAATTAAAATGTTAAGCAAGAACATATTTTGTCCTTCTTAATCTTTAACAGTCTTGAGTTATACTATTGTTGTCCCTCAACACCTCTCACCCACAATATTAAGTAAGTCTATCTGATTCTGGCCCAAGTGAACCGACATACTATATTAGAATGATTTATGCCTGCATGAATGTGCTTCATGAAGCAGATATTGTGATTGTCAACCTATTATTGAATGCAGTTGAATAAAATGAAGTTAAAATACCACAATATTTACTGATGATTTTGGGTCATAATAAAACCTAGTCATGCATTTGTTGGTCCAATCAAGCTACGGGAGAAAACAATCAAGTAACCTTATTAGAGCATTTAGTTTCTCCTTCACCGGCCTTCCCCACCCCGTCCCCAATAAAAAAAAGTGTTTTTTCTTCCCCGCTATGCAGAAATGCTAGCCCTACCACAAAATGTGAGCTGGATTATGAGCATTTTCCATCATGTTTAATTGTAAATTTTGCCAAGAAGAATGTTTGAAGTCACAGTAATACCTCCAAATTAGGCCATGAATTCATCTCTTCAGCCAGCATCTGCAGAGCAGCAAAATCTTTTGGTACTTTTCCTTCGTTGATCTGAAACCAAAAAAAATAAAAATAAATAAAGAATTTAGCAAGACCTTGGGAAGTATATACTTAGAATCATAGACTGCAACATTAAAAAGCACTCTAACTGGTTGATCAAGGAACTTTAAATATTCAACAGATAGTAGTTTGGTCCAAAAAAGATTCTTCTTTTACATTCAAATAGAAACAATCTGATCTATACCTATGAAATATAAACTCATTGAGAATCTATTAAGGTGGACAAAGCAAGAAGAAAAAGAGTTTCTAAATTTTTTGCTATTTCACTGTTTCATTTTTATGTGGCACATTTCCTTTTCAAGAGGTCATGAAATCTTCGACACAGTTCTGCAAATAATATGTTTGTAATACAATTCACATTCAGATGATGATGTGAGATTTTCCCATACTGAACAAACTTTATACACATTTCAATGAGAAGTTAAGTGCTTTCTTTCTTTAGTAATAAAATATTTAAGTCACATTAACTCATTCTCTCTAGAGCTAGTCAAATTGTACCACATAAAATGGGGTGGAAGGCATAGTTAATATAATAGTTATCTTCCTAGTGAACATCGATAAATTTTCTTATAACTTAATTTTATGACTCCCTGCCTATTTAGGTTCATTTATTCTCCAAACTGCTAGTTTAACACCACTATCACATTGGTACAAAGGTCCACTTGCTTACAACTAGGGGTGGCAAAAGTAGCCCAAGTCCATGTAACCTGCCCAACTTTTAATGGGTTGGGCATGAAACATTTTTCCTGATGAGCTAGTTTGGGCATAACCCATCTAGACCCATGAAAAAAGTTAGCCCAAACTCAACCCATGAAGAAGCCCAAAGTTAACCCGCCACTACCCAAACTGATATGCACCAGAAATTCTGGAATTGAAAAGAAGAAGGAACACCTAAAGAGTAACGAGAAGAACTACTCTTGAACAGTGATTCCAAGAGCTCAATGAAGCTCCGTCGAATTGAGAGAATAGAGAAGAGAGAATGTTATTAATCTTCACAACAATAGCTAAGTACAAAAGGAAGGTTTTGTGAGCTACATAGTAACATCCACGTGATGTGCAGTTAGTTAGTTATAACTAACTTCTGGAAGTCACATGACCCACACGTGCCTCTTCTAACAACCTTCACTAACAGTTTTAACTACTAACTCGACTACTCCTTATCATTTAACTATAGATTTAACTATGACTACTCCCTAACTGTGATTATTACATATAGATACGTATCAATAGCCCCCTCTTCAGACAATCCTTGTCCTCAAGGATTAAAAAGTGGAAACTTGAGCTTGAAATCTTGTAGATCCTCCCAAGTGTTGTACTCTGGTGCAACATTCATCCATTTGACAACGACTTGTGCTATTGCCTTGCCATGCTTCTTGGCCAGCCTCCTATCCAATATTGCTTCAGGTTCTAGTAGGACATGCCCTGAGTCAGAATGGATCACATGCAATGTCACAGAACCAGTGTGAGCTCCCAACTTTTTCTTGAGCAGTGAAACATGGAAAGTTGGGTGGATCTTACAGTGTGGAGCTAGAGCTAGAGTGTAGGCACCTTGGCAATGATTTGGAAGGTCCAAAAGAACTTAGCAGATAATTTCTGATAAGAATGGTTCTTTAAGGAGAGTTGTTGTAAGGTTGTAACTTGATGAAGACCCAATCACCAACTTGATAGCTTCTATCAATTCTTCCCTTGTCTGCATGCACTTTCATTGTGTGTTGAGCTTTCTCCAGATGAGCCTTTAAAGCTCTTAATGTGGCTTCTCTTGCCTGCAAGCTCCTATCTATCACATCCAGCTGGGAATCAAAAGGTTGGTAAGGAAGTAGAGGAGGTGGTTTCTGACCATAAACAGCTTCATATGGAGTCATATTGGTAGCTGAGTGAAAGGTGGTGTTGTACCACCATTCTGCAAGAGGCAACCAGTGTGGCCATTCCTTTGGTTTATCAAAGGTCATACACCTCAAGTAGCATTCCAAACATCGATTGACAACTTCAATTTGGCCATCTGGTTGAGGGTGATAGGCAGAAGAAGTCAGAAGTGAGACTTTTTGTAATTTGAACAGCTACTGCCAAAATCTACTTGTGAATACCTTGTCCCTGTCAGACACAATGGTTCTGGGCATTCCATGATGTTTGAATACTCCTTCCATGAAAATTTGGGCTACCTCTAAGGTTGTGTAGGGATGTTTGAGGGCCATAAATGAGCAGCCTTGCTGAGCCTGTCTTCCACTACAAAAATGACCTCTTTACCTGCAGCCTTAGGCAATCCTTCTATGAAATCCATAGAGATATCTTGCCGAACTCCTGCAGGGATGGGTAAAGGTTGTAATAGCACTGGGTAAGCCACATTCTCTCCCTTGCACCTCTGACACACATCACATTCCCTTACATAGTGATACACATCCTGCTTCATCTTTTTCCAGTAGAAATCCTGTTTTAATCTGTTGAGGGTAGCTGTGATACCAGAGTGTCCTCCAATAGCACTGTCATGATAGAATGACAACAATCTTTTCCTCAGCTCAGGATCTGCACCTACCATCATTCTCCCTTTCCTACTAAGGATGCCACCTTGAAGCAAGTGGTGAGATTTATGGCAGGTACCAGATTGCAGCCTTTGAACCAGCTTTTGGAGTGCTGGATCTTGGGTCCATCTGTGCTTAACTGCTTCTAAAAGCTCAGAAGAGACCAGAGATGCTGAATAGTTCAATTGGATCCTCCTTCCTGGAAAGAACATTAGCTGCAATGTTGTCTTTGCCCTTTTTGTAAGAGATGATGTAATCATAACCTAATAGTTTGATTAGCCATTTTTGTTGGCTGGGAGTGGTAATTTTCTGTTCTAGTAGATACTTGAGACTGATGGTCAGTCTTGATTACAAGTGTCTCCCCAGTAGCTAAGGTTCCATTTTTGGACTGCAGTAACCAATGCTAGCAGCTCTCTCTCATAGGCTGATAGTACTTTGTTTTTCTCGGATAAGCCTTTGTTGAAGAAAGCTATAGGTCTGCTATCTTGAGCCAGTACTGCTCCAATGCCAGAACCAGAAGCATCAGTTTCTACTACAAACTTTTTGTTGAAATCAGGTAGTGCCAGAACAGGTGTTGTAGTGAGTGCCTTTTTCAAGTCTTCAACTTCCTCAGTGGCAGCAGAGTTCCAGATGAAATTCCCTTGTTTCAACAGATCATGCAAGGGTCTTGCAATAATACCATACCCCCTTATAAACCTTCTGTAGTACCCAGTGAGACCTAAGAAACCCCTCAAGCTCTTTAGGGTAGTTGGTTGAGGCCAGTTCACTACTGCTTCCACCTTCTGATGGTCCATAGCAACTCCCACTTCAGAGATTACATGGCCTAAGTAATCTATTTGTTTCACTCCAAAAGCACACTTGCTTTTCTTGACATAGAGCACATGTGATCTCAATACTTGAAAAGCTTCCTCAAGGTGAATTAGGTGATCTGCCCAGCTAGCACTGTATATAAGAATGTCATCAAAGAAAACCAAGACTGATTTTCTAAGGAAGTCATGAAATATTTGATTCATTAGGCTTTGGAATGTTGAGGGTGCATTAGTTAGGCCAAAGGGCATGACCATGAACTCATAGTAGCCATTGTGAGTTCTAAAATAAGTCTTTGGAATGTCCGGCTCATACATTCTGATTTTGTGGTATCCAGATCTAAGGTCTAGCTTAGAAAAATACTTAGCTCCATGTAGTTCATCTAATAGTTCCTCAATGACAGGGATTGGGAACTTGTCCTTAACTGTGCAATCATTCAATTCTCTGTAATCCACACACATCCTCCATGTGCCATCTTTCTTTTTTACCATCACAATTGGTGAGGAATAAGGGCTGGTGCTATGTCTGATTACACTAGAACCTAACATCTCATCCACCATTTTCTCTATTTCATTCTTCTGGATGGTTGGATACCTATAAGGTCTCTTGTTGATTGAAGAAGTACCTTTCTTCAGGATAATCCTATGATCATGCATCCTAGAAGGAGGAAGTTTGCTGGGCTCTTCAAACAGATCACCATATTTCTGTAGTACTAGCTGTAGATCTGCAGGTTCACTTTGAGTCTCCAACTGAGATTCCAAAGAGAACAAGCTGGCATATTCCTCTACTGATTCTTCTGTTAGAATGCCTACTGATATCATACATAACTCTGCAGGTTTAGCTAGCAACTTATCCATTTTGCCAGATTGGATTAGTTTAGCAGCAGGAGGCTGGATGCCTCTCAAGGATATCTTTTGGCCCATGATAGTGAACTCCATCTTGAGCTTCCTAAAATTCCACATGATATCTCCAAGTGTGACCAACGATTGAATTCCTAGCACCATGTTACACCCTCCAATGGGCAACACTAGCATATCTGAATCAAAGGAAATTCCCTACATTTTCCATATCAATTTCTTGCACACATAGTGACTGTGTACCTTATTGCCATCAGCTACTGAAACTGCAAATGGTGAGATGGCAGTCAAAGCACATCCCAATCTCTTGGCAGTATTGAGATCCAAGAAATTGTGGGTGCTACAATACCCTCATCCACCTCCATGGAAAAGAATTGTCTTCTCTTCTTGCAGATATGGCCTTGAGTGTACTTCTCATCACGGTTAAAACATAATCATTTACTCCTCTTCTCCTCCATTTCAACATGAGTTAAGAGTTTAGCATTTTTGTAGGGTAGTTTAGGATTAACGGGGTAAGGGTGTTGGCGTTTTAGGAAGATCTGGGCAGTGGTTTGGGTGAGAGGTTGGTTTGGTCCAAAGTGAGAAGAAGGTGGTTTCACAGGAAGGTTTCTAGGATTATTTCTGGGGTTTGGCAAAATAGGTGTTGAAAAGAAAACTTGTTTTTGGATTTCTAAAGTTTATTCCTGTATTCTTTCTAGGCTAATGGCTTTGGCTAAAGATCTAGGATTTAACATTTTAACAAGCAGTCCAATATCAGGCTTCAGTCCCCTTATGAAGAAACTAACAACATATTCATCTTGCAATTCTACTCTATTAAGCAATTCATCAAAAATGTCAATGTATTCTTGAACAGTTGTTACCTGCCTTAGGCCTTTGAAATCTCCCATTGGATCGTCAAACAACTTTGCTCCAAATCTGGAATAGAGACACCCTACAAACTCCCCCAGCGAGGCCACTCTCTTGTAACCCTTGATTTCATGAATCCTTGATGCCATTGAAGAGCTCGGCCTTCAAGTTTACAAGAAGCCAATTTCACCTTTGAATCTTCAGGAGTCTCGTCCACATCGAAGAACTGCTCACACTTATAGAGCCAATCCTTAAGCCCAGTTCCATCAAATTTGGAGATGGCCACATCCACCTGATAATTTCTAAAGGGAGGCTGATGTTCGACAGCTCTGGCCACTCGATTCTCTGCACGATTTCTCAGAACTTCCTCACCTCTATCTATTACTGGTTCATTCTGCACGTGGCTATCCCCATTGATAAGCATCATCTTCTTAATCTCTTCTAATGCTTGGGCAAAATTTTGCTTCCACTAAAATAGTCAATTCTGCAACGATGTGAACTACAGAATCTACAGAGCCTTTGAGACTATCAACATCCTTGCGTAACTCTGCCATTCGCGTGCTATGATCGCCCATTGTCGTAGCCAAGGAATTACAGCTCTAATACCAATGATACGCACCACAAATTCTGGAATTGAAAAGAAGGAACACCTAAAGAGTAACGAGAAGAACTACTCTTGAACAGTGATTCCAAGAGCTCAATGAAGCTCAGTCGAATTGAGAGAATAGAGAAGGGAGAATGTTATTAATCTTCACAACAATAGCTAAGTACAAAATGAAGGTTTTGTGAGCTATATAGGTTAATCCACGTGATGTGCAGTTAGTTAGTTATAACTAACTTATGGAAGTCACATGACCCACACGTGCCTCTTCTAACAACCTTCACTAACAGTTTTAACTACTAACTTGACTACTCCTTATCATTTAACTATGGATTTAACTATGATTACTCCCTAACTGTGGTTATTACATGCAAATACGTATCACAAACACGTACGGACAAGAATTTGAATACGAAATGAAGATTTTATTGGGATTAGTGTTTTTGCTACAAAGTAAATTTTTGGCCAATCAACAATCTTTCTAATACCTCATGTAATTTGGAATTTCTTAAATAAGTTATTTCTTTTGGTGGTTGAAGCTTGAACCAATTAAGACAAAAAAAGATTTAAATGTATTATAGATAAAAAAATTATTCAATAAGAATCTTGGAAATGTTGCTCTATTGAAGACGATATCATAGCAGTTACAAAATTTCTTAATAATATTTTAATTCTTCTTTGGTGGAGGTTATAACTAGTGAGAAAGAAAGATATGTATAACTCTAAATGTTTGTTATATTTACTTCTACTTCTGATTTCAGAGCAATATGCTAAGTTGAAATTGATCACGAGAGATTTTTGTTAATCATTTTCGTGATTGGCATGGATTCAAGAATTGTGGCAATGAAAAGGTTTGTGACAAAAAAATGGCATGAATCAATACTATGCAGAGATAGATATTACATTTAATTCACTGAAAATTAGTATTTCAAAAATTTCTTGTTGTAATAAATTTATAACTTTTTGTTATATGTAAATATTTATGAAGACTTGTTTATAGATATTTGGTTGAGAATGTTTATTGGTTTCTTCAAAAGGTAAGAAAAAAAGTTGGGTCAAGTTGGACGGGTTGGGCTATGACCCATTGTTTATCCCATTTTGACCCCAGCCCATCTTGAATCAAGTGAACTTTGGGTTGGGTTGGGCATTGACCCATTTATAGTTCAGCCCATCTTGACCAATCCAAACTCAACCCAAACAGCCCATTTGCCACCCCTACTTACAACAAAAAATTCCATTCAATCCACTTTTTTTGGTAACATAAAAAAAGGAAAGCTTAGTATGGATTTCCATACTTAGTGCTTAAATTATAAAAAAAAATCATGGAAGTAAATTATGTGACACAACAGTGTAAGTTGAATTATTTGTTGTAGAGTAATACCAAAAGTAAAAAGAATGTTCTCCTATACATTGGATGTTATAGAGTAATACTAAAAGTAAAAGAATGTTCTCCTACACTTTAAACATTATTCTGAGAGTGATCACAATCGATTCTACAGATTTTAGGACAAATTGTTTCTAAGAGATATATGAACGATCAATCTTTTCCTAAAGCTTAAATACATTTGGGAGTAGGAAATTGTGTTATAGACATATAGCATATAGCAGTTATCCCTACCAAGCACATAGAGAGAGATACATTTTCTTAAATAGGTAATATATCAGCAAAAATTCAAAGGAGTATAGACCTATACACCATCAAATAAACATAATCGGAGTGCAAGACCAATAACAGATGTCGAGATATAAATTTGCCAAGCAGTATAAAATGAAACCCTTAATAACTCAATGCAACCCCTTGACAACTAACACTTTTCCCTGCAATAATTTATTCCAATCTCCTTTCGCATCATTGTTAATGCCACATACATGTGTACTTCACTTTATTGTCACTAGGGTTCACATAGAAATCCACATACATTCTACAGGAAATATTCATCTCGTACTATGATGTAATTGTAAATTTAATCGACTACTCCAATAATATCAGTAGAATTTTGCAGAATTAGTTGCTCTGACTACAACTTCTATGCTTCATGAAATTTTCATCTGAAGGACATTGTGGTAACTCCCAAAGATCTTGCTTATAATTTCCAAGGAAGAGTGTTAGTTTCCTTTTAACTTCGCCGGTCTAAACTTGCCCATGTTGCCGATTCCAAACTCAACTAGTGGAAAGTTGTGGTAAGTTGATACCCAGTGTAAAGCTAGTCAACTTATGATGAGTCTCAAACAACATTAGGTATGTCTGGGACCACTATAAATAGTGAAGATTCATATAGTTGACCCCAACTAACTTGGGGTTGATGCGTTGGTTGTTGTAGTGCAAGTTTCCTTTGTCTTCATCATGGTTTGACAGATACTAAAAGTAGTATTTAGTTAAAGGGTTGGTTGCATTGTTGGTTTGAAAGATCTTTTACAGAATAGAGTTAAGTTTAGAGTTAACATCACAAAAAGTTTATTATACTTCAAGTAATACAGAATCTTCCCTAGCTACTCTTTTTCCTAACTCTTACCATATAGTATGATACTTCCATTTCTGATATAGTAACACTTCTCTCAAACCACACCCCAGGGAACAAAAGTGGAAATTTTCCACTCTTTTTCCCCTTGTGACTTGAACCTCCAAAATCATGGTTAGAAGTGGAGGACCCCTTCCTCTTACTCTTGTTTCCCATATAGCATGATACTTAAGGAGTTTGGTATGATCTTACATCTTATCTTTTCCTTTTCCTAACTATGTTCCCCCTTTCGAAGTATTCCTAGATTCCCTTTCTGCTGTATTATTCCTCAAAAGTTACCTCTGAGAGGCTTGTGGATTTCCCACATCACAAGAACTAATAACATGATCTACATGCATTCTAGTAGAGTGCTTAGATAAGTTATAAGATGTGTTGGATTTGAAAGAAACATGGGAATCTAACCCAAAACTTGAGGAGTAGAGTTAAGAGCCAAAAACTCTTGACGTAGGGAGGTTCAGTCCAGTCTCACCTCAATTTGCGCCCTATTTGAGACTAAAGCAGGCGGGGACCTGTACTGGAAAATACTTATAAAGGAAATATTTCAACTTGCTCTGCAACAATAGATGAGAAATTGTTTTCTTTTTGCTGGCAAAACCTATTGATTAAACAAGGTCCTTAATGCGGAAAGGACAGTTTCAGCAGTTCATTATGAATTGTTCTCCATAGTCCATATAACTTGTCTTTTGGTGGAAAACATTCTTATTCAAACTGGAAAAACACAAAAAGGGATGTGGAAATGGGGGGGGGGGGGGGGGGAAATGCTGTTGAAGGAAGAAAAAAGATGAAGGAAAGAATGAGAAAATGAAGGGAGTAATACAAAGCAGTGACAGAAGGAGAATTGCTTTTTCAGTGAGAACCTCTTGTTCAATTGAGCAATTTTTGTAATCAAAGGGATTCAAATATCCGCCTATTTCAGTGCATAACTGAAGCATGTAAAATAATATTTTCCTAAAACAAGTGTTAACATCAGTTTTCATTCTTTTAATATCAAGGCCTGCTTTCAAAGTGCTTCCTAGAAACTGAAAAGGTTTTGTCACCAAACAACGTCATTTAATCTGCATTCTAAAATTTTTGAAAACAAAACAGCAATTATATTCCTTATTTTTCTTACCAAGCAGCTTTCAGCCGGCAAGAGAAAAACTACAAAAGCATCACTAGGACTCTTATTGCAACATTTAATATCCTAGTGCATGTTTTGGAGGGTCGAAAAACCTTCTATGCCAACTCCAATATATTACACTGTAAATCCTTCTAAAATGTTGTGTTGCAACATATTGCACTTGTACTTCGCTGACTTCTATATTTTGATCTACTTAACTAGAGTCTTCCATAAAAAGGTATGCAGCCTTTTTCATTTGCTTAGAATAAACTTCCCTTTGCAACTGCACCAGAGGAAATACTTCACATCGGAATGTTCTATTCTTGTCATCAATCAATTAAGCCTCAATCCCAAAGAGATGATCTATTCTTATTGGATGTCCTATATTCCTTCTTTTATGAGGAAACCATCTAGTACCAACAAATATGCCAGATTAATAGTCCAAATCATAGTTCCAGGTCACACTTCCAGAACCAGATCACAACTTTTAAAGCAGATAGTTCAGGAGCAGCCTCCTGAGTCAAAAAGCCATATAATTTGGTCAGCATTAAGCTGAGGCATTTGTGGAGCAGAGACTTACTTCTTCTAAAGCAGCAGCTAAGTCATCCCTTGTTGGAGCATTTTCATCGTCGATGCCGAGCAGCCGCCTCCTCTCAACGTCCCTGGGGTCTTCAATCATTATTGTCAACTTAACCTGTAATAAACCCAAGGGAATAGGTCAATCAAGATACAAATTGACATTTAAATTACCCCATGGAGCTAGTTAACCAAGACAGTCTATCAATCAATTAATCACTACTCCTCAATCCCAAATTAGTTGGAGTTGACTATGACAATCTTCAGTATCCATTCCACTCTCTTCAGGCCCATTTCATTTCAATACTAAATAATTCATCTTTAAGGGCAAATTAGGCAAATTAAGATTCTTTAAAACCATAGTTCCCTAAGTCTCACACTTACATCTGCGTGGACGCCCGGACCTAATGTAACAAAGTTTTAATCCTAGTTAAGACAATTAATGTCGTACTAAAAAAGAAGAGGCACCGACATCTTTCATATAACATTAACTAAAGGGACAATGAAAAAGTGCAAAAAGCATTCCAAACTTAGTACATGTGGTGAGCTTAACAAAATAAGTGATCTTTCAAAATAAACTGAGAGCTTAAACAAGCCGAAAATTCAAAGGGCGTGTATGGAGGTCAACTAAAAATGTTCAACATGAATAATACAAAATCTTTTTTCAAGGAAAAATATATTTCATTAATGGGAAAAACAACTTTCTTCACTTATGGGCTGAAGTCTCGGGCAGCATGAAGAATTTTCCAGAATAAGCGCAAGCTGAGTTGGAATCCCGTTCTAATAGAGGGCTTGCTTCTATTAGACCTGGAGTTGGTCAAAGGACTGTTGCGGGTCAAGTAGTAGAGGATATCGTCCATAAACCAGTTACTGGTACAAGTAACATAATGAAATGTAGCCATTCTCCTTTTATAACATAATATCCCATCCCTATCTCCATATAACTTAGTTCAATCAGTACTTTGACATTATTGCTACCTTTTAAAACTCAAAAATTATTCCCCAAAACATTATCCTCATACCTTATCCCACATTTTGCACAAATACCATATGTCACCAACCATTCTACCAGACCAAACATTCAAAAATGATGCAAACAATTGTTAAAATATTTCCAAAAAAACATTACTATCCATACCAAATGCACCTTAATTGAAAGAAAAAATCATAAGGGGGTTAAGGAAAATAAATTCACACCTCACCGAAGAGCATATCCCGATTCCTCTTGAGAAGCTCCAAAACCTACAAAAGTGACAAATTTGAACCCCATACACATCAGAAGCTGCAAAATACAAATCATAGGTAATACAATATTGGGTAAAGCATAAAGACTGAACCCTTTTTATTTGTGAAACGTATTCAAGGGATTGAGGATCTGGGTCAGCATCATCATCATCTTCTTCTTCTGTGACAGTATAAGTTGCACTGTCTTCTTCTTTATTCACAAACAGCGGTCCCAAGGAAGTGCTTCTGCTTAACTGAAACCGAAAATTTTGAACATTAAAGAGAGAGAAATGGCGGCGTTGCTGAGTAAAGGAATTGTTGCAGCGTGAAGATGATAATAATGTTAGTGATGATGAGGAAGAGAGTGGTAGGAGTGACAGTTGAAGCATGTTCGAGGCCATTGTAATGGCCACTGGATATTTTACTTGGGATAAAGCATTGCTTGCTGTTAAGAGTTTAACCGAAAGTATAATAGGACAAATGAGAATCCTCATCTTTTGGTAAATAATTTCCTTCATTGAACTTTTGGTAAATACATTGTCGACCCTAAAGTTACCATGAGTTTTCATTTAGACACTACTTATAGTCAGTCCATAGTGTATCAATCATATATATTCTGCACCCGAAGTACCTTGAGGGGTTTGTTTGCTATAAGGAACAAGTAGATACTCGTATAAAGTTTTAATACTATCTTAATACTTTATTTGGTTAGCAAATTTGGTATAAGTTATTTCGGGATTAAAATTAGTATCGGAATAACTTATACCTTATAGGAGTGTGGTAATTAGTGTCGGAATAACTTATATCTTCTTCTTAGAAATTATGTAATTATTATTTTTAATACAACATACCAAATAGTGAATAAAAAATAATACCAGAATAATTAATCTCAGCATAACTTATCCCATCATAAGCCGTATTCAAATCAAACGACCCTAAGTGTGTGTCTGCAAACGCTCCTTACTTAGTATAATTAACCAATTAAATTATTATTATAATTGGAATATGTTATTTTCACGCCTCTTTTGGACAACTTTTCATGCTCGTTCCTAGGTTCATCTTTCGCATCAAAGTAATTTAATTGGCTAATTACTCCATGTGCACTTGTAGACCCGAGGTTGAGGTATTTTCATGTCAGTGCGAAATGCGTCTCACTGGTATACGTTGGGTCTAGTACTGTTTAATTTTTCTAACAACCAATTTACTTCATTTTTCTAAATATAATTTATATGAAAAGGAATAACAATAATAGAGAATAAAACTGAGAGAATAATGAAATAGAAATCTTATTGATGATTATCGTTTTCTTTCAGTAAGAAAAAACAAGATTTATAATGACAGAGAATAGCAAGAATATTGATAATTGACTTTTCTGACGGGGATACAAGTTATGAAAAAGGGATTTATATAGTAGTACAATTTGTAACCGCTTATCCTATTTAGTTCCTACCCGTTATAATATTTATTATATTAATTACCCATTACGTGGGTGATTTGTAAGGGTCGAAGCAATAATAGCAAATCGCGCACGATCAGGGATTCAACTGATTTCTTTCCATATTTGAACTATTAATTACCTTTCCATTTATGCGACCTCCAATGACCTTAATTATCAGGCCCAAACCTATTTTCTCTTATTCAACTAACATGCATTGTATCTTCTGTCACGACCCAAAATCCTAACTTGTCGTGATGGCGCCTATCCCAATGTTAGGCAAGCCGACAACCTCAATAAACCATATTATCTCTTAAGTTTGAAAACATAATATTTGAATTCAATAGAAAACCTCACAATTTCAAATACAAAATACTCACAAAACCCGGTGTCACTAAGTACATGAGCGTCTAAATGATAACAAAGTCTGACTAATAAAATCATTGTCTGAAAATATAGAACAGTACAATAACTGAAAGAAAGTGAGTCAAGGTCAGCGAACGCCAGGCAACTACCTTGATAGTCTCCAACTGATAATACTCTGAGATATAACAATCAACGTGTCCGGAAGCACCTAGATCTCCACACGAGGTACAGAGTGTAGTATGAGTACAACCAACTCAATAAGTAACAAGACTAACCTTTGGGCTGAAAGTAGTGACGAGCTTAGTAGGTACAGTCCAGTATAGAAATGTAGGCATTCTTTCAAGTTCTATAGTTAGGTCAATACTGCTCATTGTCATTAACGCTAAATTTTTCCTTATAAAAAAAAAGCTCGCACTTTCCACTCATCATGCTTAATCACTCGACACACTTAGTCACTCAGTACTGTATATGGCCAATCCAGCCTAGGAAAGATCCATCCCATATATATATATATATATATATATATATATATATATATATATATACACACACACACACATCAACTGCCAGTCAGTGACTCAGTACCGTATAAGGCCAATCCAGCCTAGGGATAAATTTATCCCCAAATATAAATGACTCGGACAAGATCCATGTCCAGGGAAAATTTCATCACAATTATAAATAAATAAGGCAAGTTCATACCCTGGGAAGTCCACCCCGAATATATAAATCATCTACACTCACTGTGGGGGGTGCAGACTCGGGAAGGTCTCCTTCAACCCAAGTATGATATAAAGCCGATATGGCATGCTGCAGGCGGGCAGTCCCGATCCATATAATAATAAAGCTGATATGGCATGCTGCAGGCGGGAGCCCCGATCCATATATTAATAAAATACATAAAGTTGATATGGCCTGTTGCTGGCGGGCAGCCCCAATCTCATAAATATTCCCACAATGAATGAACATGACTGAGTATGAAACGTACATTTTAAAATAATTAAATTCAACAGCAACACGACCTTATGGGTCCCAAAGCATCGGCACGTAGCCTAAACATGATCTTTAATACGAGTCTCAGCTCAATTTCTCTAGCACGTGTAGGATATGCGAATAATGACATGATTCTTTAATTTTACAACTCCACAAAATTTATTTAAGTTACCATTTCTATGGTGCACGCCCACACGCTCGTCACCTAGCATGTGTGTCACCTCCAACAATTGATAGAACGCAAAATTCGTGGATTCATACCCTCAGAACCAAGTTTAGAAATGTCACTTACCTCGAACAAACCGAATCCAATGCCAAGCAAGCTGAACAATTGTCACGACCCAAATCTTCCTCCGTAGGATATCGTGATGGCACCTAGTCTTAGGGACTAAGTAAGCCTAACATTTACTGAAATAATAACAATATTTATTAAGGACTGATAAATGCGAAAAAGAAATCTCTATACAATAATTACAATCCCAAAACCGGTAGTACAATACTACAAACACAACTGTTTTGAAGTAGAGATAAGACAGTGCAAACGCATCAACAGGTTTACCTTGAGTCTCCACAACAAGATCCCTATAGCTAGCTAGCGGTCAACTGACTCCAAATTACCTCCCTCTGCACAAAAATGTGCAAAAGTGTAGTATGAGTACATCACAGTCGGTACCCAGTAAGTATCAAGACTAACCTCGGTGGAGTAGTGACGAGGTATAGTCAAGACACTCGCTAGTCAAATAACTTGTTCAATATAGCATGTAAAAATAATAAAAAATAAATAGCAGTGATAGCAACAATAATCAACTAGTGATATAAACAGCAAGGAAACAAGAACACCATAAATATTACCCAAACGAATAATAAACACAAGCACAACCAATTAATCAAGTCCTTCAAAATATACACCTTTTATCTACAAGTTTGTTTTCGGATAAAAATCTTTGGAAGAAAATCCGTTCAAATAAATTAAATATCTTATATCATAATAATAAATCCGGGTCTCAGTCCCCTTTCATATTCTCACGGTACCTCGTGCCCATATCTCTATCACAACCGCACAGACAACTCTCGTACCAAATATATATCAATACATAAAATCTGCACGATCAATTTATTTTCAACAAAATAAGGTTACAATTTTATTTTATTTTTTTGTAAATCAAATAAGAATTCACCAAAGAAATGAGTTTATTTTTTGAAATAGTTTGAGTGAAGAAAAATAATATTTTAATTAAAAAAAAGCATCAAATAAGCTACTGATTTGGATGTAAAACTTATTAAATTAAAACATAATAGTAATTTTTTTTATTTAAAATAACTCAATTATTAAGAACAATTAAAAACCAGACATATAAATCCTCAGAATCTCGTACGAAAAAGCCAAAGCCAACACAATATAACAAGAAATACAAAACACTTAATATTAAGTCAAATAATACATCACGGAGAACACAAGAATTTACATATTACGAAAAAATAAAATAACCAAAGGCAAGTGCAGCCATAAAGAAATATCAACAAAAGGGCACTCATGAGGTACCGCCTCGTAGTCCCAACACAAATATCAACAATAACAAGGCTCCCAGGACATCACAAGTCATCACAAATCAATCCCCGACATAGCCCACCTTATCTCGCCACGTGCACAATAATAAAGTAAATGCCCGCCTTGTCTCGCCGTACGCGCATAATAATATTCTCACCTTGTCTCTCCACATGCGCAAAACTACATATATAGCCCGCCCTATCACGTCGCATGTGCATATATCAATAGTAACAATAGCACGACAGAAACCTCGTGCAAACACCCGAACAAACATCCCAACCATATCACGTGCCAATATCACAATATCTCATAAATTGCACCTCAAGTTCTCAAATATTACAACTTGCCACAGAAATCAACAATACATTATTTTTCACAATAAGGAGCCCATGGCTCGACCGTAATGTGCACAAAATCTTAATAAAATATTCGGGAGTGAACAACTTAACAGAATAATATTTTACAATTTAACACTTTGCCTCAATATGATTTACGGCTTTTATAACTCAATACCAATTTCAACAACATGAACTGAAAAGTAATTCATCAAGGAACAACACCTTCTTAAATCCAAATTTTGGCATAAAAATGTCAACCCAACTAACCACGGTATTTCACATAAAAATCAAAGTGACAATCACACCAAATTATCATATAAAAACAACCTCGACAAACAAGGAATGAGGCATAACAAATAAAGAATTTACTATGTTCCAACAATTTTTCCAATCTAATACATAAGGGCGTCTATGAATTGCAACCGATATAATTTGCACATGTAAATCAAGTATGTACTCGTCACCTCACATACATGGTTTTCAATTACACAATTTTCACATAAGACTTAATGTCTAAGGGGTAATTCCCCCACTCAAGGTTAGGCAAGATACTTACCTTTTTGAAGTTAGGCCGATATTCCAAAATTGCCTTCTTGCTTGAATTGACCTCCGGACAACTCAAATCTATCCAAATTAATTGTATAACTTCATTAAAATTCATCGGAAATAATTCCGGATAATAAAATATCAACTTAAAATTTTGTTCTAAAAAGTCAACGAGGGGCCCGCCTCTCGAAACCCGATAGAATTTTTATGAAATTCGAATACTCATTCCGATACGAGTTCAACCATACCAATTTTATCAAATTCCAATAACGAATTGACCTCCAAATCCTCAATTTAAGGTATAGAAAATTTCTACCTTTTTCAACCCAATTCACTAATTTCATAATAAAAATAATAATATATTCATGTATTTTAACCAAAATCGAGTTAGAAATTCTTACCCCAATATTTTACTTGAAAAACCCTCGAAAAATATCCTTACCCGAGCTTTCTTTGTCCAAAAATGGAAGAATTTTTTTGACTTTATTCTGCTGCCCAAGGGTTTGTTCTTCGCGTTCGCGGCCCTCCTCTCGCGTTAGCGATGAACAAATCCTTCCACAGCCATTTCCAAACTCTTCTCAAACAATATTTAGTACAATGTTTATAACGTTTTGTACAAAATTCCAAATGACACATGGTTTAACTTTTTCAAAACTAGACATCAAAGGCTACAACTTTCATGTTTTGCTCAGCTCCTAATTCCTTATAGATTTCGAGATATAAGCTTCCAAAGTCAGCTCTGTGCACTAGAAATTTCTTCTTTGCGATTTCTAAACTCTTCCCAGACATCTTGTAGTGTATCTACCATATCCTTTTGTACACAACTCCAAATGCTAAATAGTTTACATTTATGAAAACTAGACACAAAGGACTACAACTTTTATTTTTGAATCATCTCCAAATTCCTTATAGATTGCAAGATATAAGCTTCTGAAGTCGGGTGACGGACAACAAGAATTCCTTTTTCGCGAACGCGAAGAACAAAATCCCAGAAGCCAAATCCTTCTTCGCAAATGCGAGAGGCACCTCGCGAACACGAAGAACAACACTGTACATCAGAAAAACCAGCATCCAACGTAGCCCAAAATGATCCGAAACACACCCGAGGCCCTTGGGACCTTAACCAAATATACCAACAAGTCCTAAAACATGATACAAACTTAGTCGAGGCCTCAAATCATATCAAACGGTACCGAAACTACGAATCACACCTCGAATCAAACTTATGAGTTTATGAAATTTCCAAATTCTATAACTTGTGCCGAAACATATCAAATCAATCTGGAATGACTTCATATTTTGTACACAAGTCAAAAATGACATAATAGAGTTGTTCCAATTTCCTGAATTAAATTTTGACCCTGATATCAAAAAAGTCAACTCCCGGTTAAACATTCTAAAAATCTTGCATTTTCCAACTTTCGCCAACATGCGTCAAATTGTCCTTAGGACTTCCAAATCCAAATCCGAACATACTCCTAAGTTCGAAATCACCATACGAAGCTATTGACATCATCAAAATCCCATTCCGGAGTCGTTTTCTCAAAATTCAAACTCCGGTCAACTCTTTTCATTTAAGCTTCAAAAATGAGAATTGCTCTTTCAATTTAATTCCGAACCTTCAAAAAACCAAACTCGACCACACACAGAGGTTATAATACATATTTCGAAGTTGCTCGGGACCTTAAGTCGCTAAACGGAACGTAAATTCTCAAAACGACAAGTCGGGTCGTCACAACAATACTCCGAAAACTCCATTTCGTGCGTATCAACCTCCAAACGCCTTCCTATCTCTTCAATTCCAAGCCAAACGATTCGAAACTGGTCAAAAAAATGTGCCAATTTATCAAAGATACTCCAATGCTTACAATTTAACAATTTATAAAAATTCTCAACTCTGCTCGGAAAGTCGGGAGTGGGGCCCATGTTTCGGAATCCGATGAAACTCACAAAATCCGACAACCCATTCAATTATGAGTCCAACCATACTAATCTCACTCAAATCTGACTCTAAATCGACATTCAAATCCCAAAAAATCATTTTATGAAATTTCCATCTCAAAATACTAATTAAATTATGAAAACAGTGATATATTCATGTATATTAACCAAATCCGAGTTAGAATCACTTACCCCGATGAATTTCTTGAAAATCCTATGAAAAATCGCCACAAACCGAGCTCCCAAAGTCCAAATATGAAATAATGCTCTAACTCTCGTTTATAAACTACAGCAATCTGATCTCCCATTGTGCTAACCGCACATTTTTTGTGCGGTCCGCACATTCCAAGTTCCGCGGCCGCGATCCAAATTGTGCGGCGGCACTTTAGCAGCCACTATACTACCAAGTTTCAGTAAATTGACCATAACTTTCGGTACAAATGTCCAAATAATGAATGGTTTAACTTTCTGGAAACTAGATTCAAAGGATACAACTTTCATTTTTGGATCATCTAGAGATTCCTTATAGATTAAAATATATAAGCTTCCGAATCCAGACCATCAAACCTGTAGATTCCCCTTTCTGCGATCGCAGGAGGATTTCTGTGGTCGGCACATTTCCAACTGCGGTCCGTACATTTTCCACTGCCTCCGCACTTTGGGGGTTTGCGATCACATATCTGCACTCCTAAAATGTGCCCTCCGCACTTCAACTGCTCCAAGACATCATCAATGTGCCGAAATGCCCAAACATGTTCAAAACTCACCCTGAAACACACCTGAGCCGCTCGGGACTCCGTCCGAATATACCAACAAGTCCTGTAACATAACATAGACCTACTCAAGGCCTCAAATAACACCTAACAACATCAAAATGACGAATAGCAATGCTATGAGCTCATAATATATAGTAGAACCAAGACACACGAATCTAATAACGGTAACCAGCGCTCCTAGAGCTCACATAAACATCAACTGCACGGCTCACGTGCTATAATATCAGTATTTGGACCCGCACGAACAACTCACGTGCCAATAATATAAGTATATGGATCCGCACGGACAACTCACGTGCCAATAACATAATCCGCCTGGCATGGTCACATGCCTCCAGTCCAAGTATATCATACATGAGCAATCAAATAAGTACATATGTATATGATAAATGAAATAAGATTCACATGCTCCTGGACTGGTATAAATAACACGCCATATAGTAGGCATGTACAAAGTGTGTTATCACGACTCAAATCAGCAAGTTAACGCATAAATAGTAACTACCCAATTTATTCAGGGAATTAGCCTCTTTGTAACCTCAAGTGTAACCCAGATAGTTCTCGACAAAGGTACGAATACGAAAAACGGTATAACTTTACGCTTAACAATCAACTCTAGGCATATCTTTGCCTAAGCATTCCTCCAAGTATGAATACTAAAAAGTCAAACTTGGTCAACTCTTCCAACTTAAATTTTCAAACATGAAATTCATTCTTCTGAACTAATTCCGAAACACCTGAAAACCAAAACCAACGATTCACACACGTCATAATATATCATATAAAACTATTCAAGAGTTAAAATAGTTGAAAGGAGCGTAAATACTCAAAATGAACGGTCGGGTCGTTACATTCTCCCTCACTTAAACATACGTTCGTCCTCGAACGTGCCAAGAGTTGTTCCTAAACCTTCAAATCACTATTCCACCTTACCACGCACATACCCGGGGTGATCCCATGCCACCCTATTCTATATAGGCCTGACAACACAACATAATCGAAGATTATTACTTTAACCTTAGTCCGCAAAACTTAGAACACAATTTCTAACATCCAGAATTTCTTACAAGACCCGAGTCTCATATCTACACACTGTATAAGTTTGAACAAGCTGTATCAAGCCGTAACCATAGCCCTAAATATAATCACATAACATACTACACAACTCGCATACTCGCAACACCATTCCTGATCATAGTAACTACTCAAAACCAACCCGGTACTAGTATTAAACCCTATATCAAACAAAACCTTGTTCCAAAACCTTAGAACACTGCCGATAATGAAAGGAACATGTGGAATCTCATAACCACTTATCAGATCAACAAGTCTTGGAGCTCTCTCGCTCCAACCAGAACCATAATCACTTTCTAAGCCGACTTTCAATATTATCCTCCCAAATATACCGTAATCAAACCTGATAGTGCCCATTATAGGTCCAATGAACTTGTATTATTAAACACAACTATCCCACATACATGCCACACCAATATAACTCAAGCCACAATTGCACAATCCGTGCACCCAAAAATGGGAAATGTCTCAAAGAAGAGAATCGTATTGCAAGTTCAACAAGCACCACCACAACCATAACACTCACTCTGAAAATACCTTATGTGAATTTAAAATTGTTCTTTTTACCTTTCTTATACTAAAATATAGAATCCATAGTCATTACCGCAATACCAACGAAACATCTGTAAGTCAAAACATAGTGTGCCCTTCTGAATGTACACTCTTCTCAGGTAATACCACTAGTGCCAATATCTGAAATCGACTGTGCTCCATAAACTCATGACCTTCCTTTTAAAACTAAATCGTATACTTGCACATGCAAATCCCAATCTAACTCCACACACAACCTCTATTAGGCCATCCTATGAAAACACGAGAACCTCATTAACACTCTGAGTCACCAGCAAATTACATCCTCGGTTAGTTAGAAACCTTCCATTTGCTCTCATCTAGGAGGAAATCACAATACACAACATGTCCCCCACACCGGTAGAAAATATTTGGTTCGAACCATGGTAGAGATCATCAAGAATACTTTGAAATCTATTTGTACATAACCAAGCTATCAGAACTGAATTCCTCTAACTCGACCAAGCCACGCAGTTCACCAACCCAAGAATATTTCCACTAAAACATCCGTAGAGACTCACCACTTCATAGGTATCCAAAGAACCAATCATGCCATACTGGTCTAGCCTACTACCCAGTCGTCCTATTTTCTCCGAGTTTCTTCTGAATTACCCTCAAGTTGACACTTCTCCCTATCATAACTCCACGATCCTTACCCAAATCTCACTACAAGACATCCTATCATAAAAATACACCGCCCTATGGCCTATAAGTCATTGTATTCTTCTTAAGCACCTCCATAAATACCACAATCAGTTCTATAAAAATTCTTCTCAAGTTCATGCAATGCCAACCATAAAAATACCTCAATAATTCGCTAAGCTCACATTAATTCTCTTGACACTCAAGTCAACTTTCTCAACCAGATTCAAATTCAAATCTCAACACATATGCCCCGCTGGCAGAAAAGAAACTCTCCACTCAACATTATAAGGAACACACCTACGTAGATTACTCCGCAGGTGATAACCCACATGCTTAGCCTCAAATTGGCATCTTGTTATACCCTTTCGCAGTCACAATTACTATGAAATCACTTAATCTTTCTGAGTCCAAACTCATTAACAAGACATGAGAATTTAGTTTGTCCCAAAATTTAACAACAGAAAGAATCCTTCAATGCACTCATACTCGAGACTGTACGTCACATCAAAATGAAAATCAAGCACCCAATGGCCCTTACTTTACATTTCAAGGAAACACTTCTCGTCGCATTCAAACCATCTTAACACATCCCTCAATCACATCATACTCATCACAAAGCCATTTCACCGCTCATCGAGCCACAAATTCCACTCGTAGGGACATTACCGGACATATGAGTCCAAATGTACAAGTTACAACTGAAGCTACCGAGCTTAAGCTGCGGTCTAGCACTGGCCTCAAGTCCTCCAGACTGGCCCATCACCAAAACACATAATACTTATCTCGAACCTCGTTCATGGAATCATAAGCCAACGATGCACAGCTGATACCAGCACTCACATACGCAGACGAATGCATGGAAGGGATTCAAAGAGTAATATTTCAAGCTGAATCAATTTCGCACGATAAGGAGAGAAATATGGGAAGTTTATCCTAAAAAGCCCAGTAGCCCCTCGAAGATAAGTATGGACATCATCATACTGATCTACAAGACTCCACTAGACACTTGCTCATGACTCGTGATACCTATGTAACCTAGGCTTTGATACCAACTTGTCACGACCCAAAATCCTAACCTATCGTGATGGCGAATATCCTAATGCTAGGCAAGCCGACAACCTTAATAAACCACATTATCTCTTAAGTTTGAAAACATAATATTTGAATTCAATAGAAAACCTCACAATTTCAAATACAAAATACTCCCAAAACCGGTGTCACTAAGTACATGAGCATCTAAATGATAACAAATTCTGACTGATAAAATCAATGTCGAAAAATATAGAACAGTACAATAACTGGGGAAAAAAGAGTCGAGGTCATCAGACGCCATACAACTACCTTGATAGTCTCCAACTGATAATACTCTGAGATCTAACAGTCGCCGTGTCCGGAGCACCTGGATCTACACACGAGGTGCAGAGTGTAGTATGAGTACAACCAACTCAATAAGTAACAAGACTAACCTTTGGGCTGAAAGTAGTGACGATCTCAGCAGGTACAATTTAGTATAGAAATAACAGTACAGAAATGTAGGCATGCTTTCAAGTTCTACAGTTAAACTCAGTATTGTATATGGCCAATCCTGCCTAGGGAAAGATCCATCATGTATATATATATATATATCAACTGCCAGTCAGTGACTTAGTACCGTATAAGGCCAATCCAGCCCATGGGTAAATTTATCCCCAAATATAAATGGCTCGGACAAGATCCATGTCCAGGAAAAATTCATCACAATTATAAATAAATAAGGCAAGTCCATGCCCTGGGAAGTCCATCCCGAATATATATAAATAAGACAAGTCCATGCCCTGGGAAGTCCATCCCGAATATATAAATCATCTACGCTTACTGTGGGGAGGTGCAGATTCCGTAGGCCATATCGGCTTTATATCACGCTTGGGCTGAAACATATAATAATAAAGCCAATATGGCCTGCTGCAGGCGGGCAACCTCGATCCATATAATAATAAAATATATAGAGCCGATATGGCCTGCTGCAGGCGGGCATCCCGATCCCATAAATATCCTCATAATGGATGAACATGACTGAGTATAAAATGTACATTTTAAAATAATTAAATTCAATAGCAACACGACCCTATGGGTCCCAAAGTATCGCCCCGTAGCCTAAACATGATCTTTAATACGTGTCTCAGCTCAATTTCTCTAGCACGTGGAGGATATGCGAATAATGACATGATTCTTTAATTTTACAACTCCACAGAATTTATTTAAGTCATTATTTCTATGGTGCACGCCCACACGCTCTTCACCTAGCATGTGCGTCACCTCCAAACAATTGATAGAACACAAAATTCGGGGATTCATACCCTCAGAACCAAGTTTAGAAATGTTACTTAACTCGAACAAGCCGAATCTAATGCCGAGCAAGCTGAACAATACTCCGAAAATTCCATTTCGTGCGTACCAACTTTCGAACGCCTTCCTATCTCTTCAATTCCTAGCCAAACGATTCGAAACAAGTCAAACAACGTGCAAATTTATCAAAATATACTCCAATGCTTACAATTTAATAATTTATAAAAATTTCCAACTATGCTCAAAAAGTCGGTAGTGGGGCCCATATCTCAAAATCGGATGAAACTCACAAAATCCGACAACCCATTCAATTACGAGTCTAACTATACTACTTTCACTCAAATCCGACTTCGAATCGATATTCAAATTCCAAAAATTTATTTTATGAAATTTCCATAATGTTCCCCAAATTTTCATCTCAAAATACTAATTAAATGATGAAAACAATGATATATTCATGTATATTAACTAAATTCGAATTAGAATCACTTACCCCGATGAATGTTTTGAAAATTCCACGAAACATCGCCACAAATTGAGCTCCCAAAGTCCAAATATGAAATAATACTCTAACTCTCATTTATAAAGTACAATAATCTGATCTCCCATTATGCTGACCGCACATGTTTTGTGCGGTCCGTATATTCCAAGTTTCGCGGCCGCGATCCAAATTGTGCGGCCGCACTTCAGTAACTACTACACTACCAAGTTTTAGTACATTGACCATAACTTTTGGTACAAATGTCAAAATAATGTATGGTTTAACTTTCTGGAAACTAGATTCAAAGGGCTACAACTTTCATTTTTGAATCATCTCCAAATTCCTTATATATTAAAAGATATAAGCTTCCAAAATCAGACCATCAAACCTGTAGATTCCCCTTTCTGCGGCCGCAAGAGGATTTCTGCGGTCCGCACATTTTCAAATGTGGTCCGCATATTTTCAACTACGGTCCGCACATTTTCCACTGCCTCCGCACTTTGGGGGTTTGAGGTCGCACATCCGCACTCCAAAAATGTACCCTCTGAAATGCCCAAACTTGTTCAAAACTCACCCCAAAACACACCGAGCCGCTCGGGACCCCTTCCGAATATACCGACAAGTCCCGTAATATAACATGGACCTACTCAAGGCCTCAAATCACACCTAACAACATCAAAATCACGAATCGCACCTCAAAGCTCATCATATATAGTAGAATCAAGACACACGAATCTAATAACGGTAACCAGCTTTCCTAGAGCTCACATTAACATCAACTGCACGGACAACTCACGTGCTATAGTATTTAGTATCTGGACCCGCACAGATAACTCGTGTGCTAATAATATCAGTATATGGATCCGCACGGACAACTCACGTGCCAATGACATAATCTGCCTAGCATGGTCATATGCCTCCAGTCCAAGCATATCATACATGAGCAATCAAATTAGTACACATGTATATGATAAATGGAATAAGATTCACATGCTCCTATACTAGTATAAATAACACGCCATAGAGTAGGCATGTGCAAAGTGTGCTATCATAACTCAAATCGACAAGTTAACACATAAATACTAACTACCTAATTTATTCAGGGATTTAGCCCCTTTGTAACCTCAAGTGTAGCCCAGATAATTCTCGACAAAGGTACGAATATGAGAAACATTATAACTTTACGCTTAACAGTCAACTCTAGGCATATCTTTGCCTACGCATTCTTCCGAATATGAATACTAAAAAGTCAAACTTGGTCAACTCTTCCAACTTAAAGCTTCAAACATGAAATTCATTATTCCGAACTAATTCTGAAACACTTGAAAACCAAAACCAATGATTCACACACATCATAATACATCATATGAAACTATTCAAGAGTTCAAATAGTTGAAATGAGCGTAAATACTCAAAATAAACGATCGGGTCATTACATCTTCATAGATGATCCCGTGGGTGTTGTTCATATCTTCTTTGCACATCATTCTTCTTTATTACTTCGACTCCTATGACACCTACTATTATACTATTAGTCCATGTGGTAAGTTTCCACCAATACAACTGTATGTGTTCAATCGAAACAAGACCTAATTAAGATGTTTAAATGAAAAATTATACCTTAGGTGCATCAGTATATGTTCAGTCTTTTTTTATTTCTCAACCATCATTTGAAAGACACACATCCAATTAATTCAGGTTTCGTTTGACACCTTCTTTCTTATTTTTTTTTATTGTTAATGCATTCATTATTGGAGAGAAAAACAAATGTTATTTATTGTTAGTAATATGTGTTCAAAATCAGAAAATTATAGAAGCAAAGAAACGTTAATTCAATAAACAAAATAGAAAATAATTTCGAGCCCACAAGTTACTTGTATCCTTAAGGAATTTAATCCCCTCATTGTTGCCCAACATTATGGATTACTTCCTCTCAGGATAGAATAAAAAAACTATTTTATAACACTGGCAATCAAAATTACAGAACTTCAGTGAACTCAACAAACAGAGAAAATCACACTTGACACTTTGTTTATTTGAAAAAATAATGCAAAAATATAGAAAAGAGGGAAGACATATTCAGATTTTCCACGTTTAAAAAATGAGGCTAATCCTCTATATTTATAGACAATGAAAGGGTGAGATGAAGAGGTGCAATTCAAAAGGTGCCTCTTCAATTTCCCATTCACACCCATTCACGAAACCTAACAATCCCCCACATGAATGGGGGAATGGCAATATGTTTAAAAACATGCAAAAAAGCTTGTGTGATTCACAAATAAGGATTAATCGCATCTGGATAAGTAGGTTTCCGTTTGAACTTTTTGTAGTGAACATATGTCGGATATACTCGGTCAATCAGTAGATTTGATATCTTTGAATCGTCGGGCTTTGGTATATACCTAAACAATCATAAATCATACAATCAACCATTAATCGTCATTGGTTCTCATTATTGTGTTCGTTTCATCCATGAACATCGCCTGGTTTTGTAAGTCAATAGAGAATTGGCCTTACAGAACTCTCCTTGAAGCGACTAACACTTCACACTTACATAGGTGATTCCTAAATGCGTTATCCCGTAGATACACTATTTGATATACCCCGTATCAAACTTAAAAATCATTAAAAAGCCTTAACGTTTTGTCCTTGGTACTGAACATTATCTCATCACGAGAATGGACCAAAAAATATTATTTGACAATATTAAACTGTCATAAATGACTTTGTTTGAGCTCCTTAAACCTTGATGTTGGGATCTCACGTCTTCTAGGTAGAGTCACCGCCACAATGACTTATCCTCGGCCATAGTCCTATTCCCCTCGATGATCTTTCAACTACCTCTCTCTAGTTAGGCTTTTTTTTAAAATGGATCTGATACAATATCGCTTGACTTCACATAGTCAACTATGATAATTTCCCTAGAGAATAGTTTCCTAACGGTTTTATGATTTCGTCGTATATGACGAGATTTTTCGCTATACATAATGCTCCTATCCCTTCTTATTTTCGCTTGACCATCGCAATATATGCACATATGTACAAATATTTTGAACTAAGATGGAATTTCTTCAAGAAATTCAGGATCCATTCAACTTCTTCTACAATTATGTCATTTGAGACTTGCATGGAAAATTTGACGTCATTCCGGGTTGATTTGATATGTTTCGGCACGAGTTTTGGAAGTTGGAAGATTTGAAAGTTCATAAGTTCGATTCGAGATGCGATTCATAGTTTCGACATTGTTTGATGTATTTTGAGACCTCGAGGGGGTCCGTGTTATACTATGGAACTTGCTGGCATGTTTCGACGGGGTCCTAGGGGCCTCAGGTGCGTTTCGGATGGGCTACGAGCCATTTTCTTATGTTTTGGAATGCTGAAGTTCTGGTGTCTGATGTCCCTCTCTGCGATCGCGTGGGTGTAGCCGCAATCGCGAAGGTTGTTCTGGTAGATAGATCTTTTTTCTCTTCGCGTTCGCATGTCTTATCCCACGATCGCTTCATCGCATTCACATTCGCATAGAAATAGCCTTGGCAAGTGATATCCTTCTTCTTCACGATCGCCTGAATTAGTTCGCGATCGCATAGCGCACTCTTTGGGGCAGAGAAATTTCCTTTATCATGATCACATCTCTCCTCTCGCGATCGCGAAGTGTATTATTGGCAGCTGTCATCTTTCTACTTCGCAATCACATACAAATCTTCGCTATCGCGATTCATGTTACCTGGGCAGCAAAATATAATTTCCATATCGTGGGTTTTGTCCATTTTTTCATATTTTGAGCTAGAGACCTCGGATTTGAGCGATGTTTGAGGGGTTCTTCACGTGGTTGTTTGGGGTAAGTGATATTTACCTGGTTTTGATTTTATTTCATGGTTTTATTTTTATTTTTATCATTAAATTAGAGAATTATGTTGGAAATTTGAGGAAAATTTATAAAATCTTCCAAAGTGTAAAATGATGATTTGAAGGACGAATTGATATCGAAATTGGATAATTTTGGTATGGTTGAACTCGTATCGGAATGGGTGTTCGGATTTTGTATATTTTATCGGGTTCTGATGTGTGGGCCCGAGGGTTGACTTTTAGGTTGACTTTTTAGTTCTTGTTAAAGATCGAAGCTTTATTATCCAGAATTATTTCCTATGAGTTTTATTTATGATTTAAAGTTATTTTGGCTAGATTTGAGCCGTTCGGAGGTTGTTTCACTCGAGAAGGTCATTTTAGAGTATCTGTCTAGCTTCTTTGAGGTAAGTATGTTGCCTAACTTTGTGTGTGGGGAACTACCCCTTAGGGTTTGAGTCATTTGTGCTAATTGTGTCATGTGAAAGCCGTGTACGCGAGGTAACGAGTACGTACTCGGGCTTAATTGTGGAAATTTGACCGTTTAGGGCTCTTAGGTTCTTATGTTAATAGATATAAAATTGTTTTGTCATGTTAAATCCCCCATATATCAAATTCACCCTTACGTGTCTTATTTGGAATTAATTGCTTCATGTTCTACCATTATTGCCGATTAAACTCTTATGTGCCTCAACTAAAGTTGTTGCCTCTTTAATTGCCATGCTATCATTTCCGTAGTTGCTTATCCTTAATTGAAGTTACTATTATCTTTTTTGTAAGTATCTATCCTTAATTGAAGTTATTGTTATCTTTTCCGTAATTGCTTATCCTTAATTAAATTTGTGGTTTCTCTTCCATAATTGCTCAACTCTAAATGTCGTTTTGTTATCCATTTTCATTGTCGACTTATCCTTATTTGGAATCATTAGTTCATGTTATATTTCTTATCGTCGAATTGTACTTTTGTGGAATCATTGCGACACATTATCTCTTTCTTGTTGAGCTATTCTTGTTGAGATCATTATTCCATGTTGTGTCTTTCTTTGTGCGCTCGTTCCACCGTTTCGTTGTGTTCTGAAGTTCCTGAGTTGATTTACTTCCCGTATTCTCATGTTATTGTTGTTGTTGTTCTTATGTTTTGGCACACGTGTTATTGTTGAGAGAATTGTTATGTTGTTTGTATGAGGTTTCTGCCGTGTTGTTGTTGTGTTGTTTGCATGAGGTTTTTGCCGTGTTATTGTTACTATTGATACGCATGTGGTGGTATACGGTCTGGGTATTGAAACGCATGCGGTGAGATAAGGTGGGCTTGAAACGCGTGTCTAGTAGGGGAAGTACTAGAAGCCATGTGGTGTGATAAGGTGGGCTAAAACGTGGGATGTTATTTCGGGAAAAATAATTTTTAAAACTAAATGTAAATGCTCCTGCGGTGAAATAAGGAAAGTTTGTGATTCGTTTTATCTTTTGAGACTATGAGGCGGTACCTCGGTAGGGCTCTTGTTGACATTTCCTCTTTCCTGTGCACTTGTCTTTGATTGTTGTTTTCTTTAGCATACTATTAATTATTTTCTTCCATGTTGCACTATTTGCTTAGTTCTATGTAGCTAATCTTGTTGTACTAGTCATTGCTTCTACTTTATTGCTATCTTTATTACAGTGTACATTTTGTGGTGATCGTTTCGTATGTGTCATTCATTGTCTCTACTCTTATTTGTTGACTTGATTTGTCATAGAACACTTGCACAAGCATACACATAAATAAATCACCCATATCGGTTTAAGAAGATGAATTATGATGTTATTGACCATTTACGTGCACTCTCGTCTACACCTTCTGCGTGAGAGTTGTTCTATTGGCACGTGGGTCGTCCGTGCGGTTATGAATTGTAATGTGGGTACAAGGTGCCAAGTGATTAGGGTTGATGAATAGGGACCCACAGACTGTGATTATGAGGTTTGGTACCTCGTGGAAATGCTTGAACAGATCTGGTGTGAAAGCGGTTGTTCTTATTGAGTTGTTGCTGTTTTTTCCTTTATTCGGTTTCACCAAACTTAGATTGTGTTAAGGTTACTCTACAACATTATTACCTGACTGCTTCCTGTTAAAAATTGTTGTTAATAGTGTACCATTGCAAGTATGGTGTTGTATTCCTTATCGTGCTTAGCATTATATTAATATTGTTTCTCTGTTAGTTCACCTTCATACTTGTTCAGGTTGTTTAGTCCAGTAGGTGTCTTGACTGTTCCTCGTCACTACTCCATCGAGGTTAGTCTTGATACTTACTGGGTACTACCGTGGTGTACTCATACTATACTTATGTACATTTTTGTGCAGATCCATGTGCCTCGGTTATTGTTGATTATTAGCTAGTTGGTCGAGCATTGGTGTGGAGACTCAAGGTAAACCTGTCGTCACGTTCGCAAGCCTCGAAGTCACCTTCTGATATTGTATTTTTACTTTTTAATTCTATTCCGAACAATTATATTTATGGATTTTCTAGCAAACTCAATAGAGATTATAACTTGTGCTACCGATTTTGGGATTGTAAGTTGTGTATAAAGATTTTTATTTCAGATTTATCAGTTAATGGTTAAATTCTTCTGTTAGTTCAGTAAGTGTTAGTCTTACCTAGTCTTAGAGACTAGGTGCCGTCACGACATCCTACTGAGGAAAATTGGGGTCGTGACATGAGTTTACCGACTACCATATTGGTTTTCACTATTTGTGGAAATAGACATCATGTCTAACATTGGCTTTTGGCATGCATACGCTAAATGCCCCCACATTTCAAATATTTCATGTGCTTTTTCTATTATTCGTTATCAACATACCACTTGACAATATTAATTAGTCAAATTCTACATGTTATTGTTTGGGTGCTTGTTTTAGTCTGTAAAGTGACTTAACAAGTCTGTACACCTTTTTACCACAAGAACCACGAAGCTTTCAGGTTGTTCCATATAAATTTCTTCCTCTAAATCTCAATTTAAGAAGGTTGTTTTTACATTCATTTGATGGATTTCAAGACCATATATGGTAGCCAATGCTACTAATATTCATATGTACGTAATGCTCGTAACCGACGAGTATGTGCCAAAATAGTCAAGGCCTTCTCATTGTCCATACCATTTGACATTAAGTCTTGCCTTATACATGTCAATAGTGCCATCATCTTTTATTTTTCTCTTGAAAATTCATTTGGAACCCAATGGCTTGTTCCTAGAGTAAGATCAACTAACTCCCAAGTATGATTATTTAATACAGATTCTATCTCACTATTGACTGCTTCTTTCCGAGGAAGACATAACTTCTTTTAAAGTTTGAAGTTCATTTTCCAACAAGAATGTTAGAAAATCTGATCCAAAGGAAGTACTTGTCCTTTGACGTTTAATATGTATTGGATTTTTCTCCTTAAAGGTACTTTCCTTTGCTTATTTCCGAGGTCGCTTGAATTTTTTACTAGACGACCCATATTCCTTTTTATACAGATAAATATTCTCAAAGAATTCAGCATTATCTGATTCAATTACCGTATTAATATGAATGTCAGAATTTTCTGATTTATGAAGCAGAAAACGATGTGCCTTACTATTTGTTGCATATCTTATGAAAACGCAATCAACGGTTTTCGGTCCAATCTTAACCTTTTTGAGTTTAGGGACTTGCACTTTAGCCAAATAACCCCACACTTTGAAATATTTCAAGTTGGGCTTTCTTCATTTCCATTTTTCATATGGAATGGATTGCGTTTTGCTATGGGAAACTCGATTGAGTATTCGATTAGCAGTAAGAATAGCTTCCACCCATAAGTTCTAGGGTAAATCAAAACTTATCAATAAGGCACACATCGTCTTTTTTAACGTTTTATTTTTTCTTTCCGCACTTCCATTAGATTGCGATGAGTAAGGGGCACTTGTTTGGTGAATAATATCATATTTCAAACATATTTCTTCAAAAGAGATTCATACTTGCCACCTCTAGTACTTTGTAGAGCCAACCACATAACATATTGTTTGTGTCATGACACAACCAGAATTAATAATCGGTGAAGTTTTTAATCCTCAAACCGAGCAATATCTGATACATCCAGATATAATAAATGATGAAATTTTTAATCTTCCAACCAAGTAATATATGACACAATCAAATTTAGTAAAGTGTGAAGTTTTGAATCTCCAAAATGTGTTATAAATAGAGTAGAAAATCACTAAGAATGTAATCTCCAAAATGAGTAGAAAGTCACTTAGACTTTAATCTCAACAAACGAGTATAAAATTACACAAATTTAATTTTTTTTTTCAAACGGCTTTCCAACTAAATCATTGTAGCCTCTACCCATTTCAACGGTTTGATATATTATTCTTATCAAACTATTATATGTATATCTTTAATAATCCAAACTAATATACATATAAAATATCATATTCATGAACTCAAAACGATTTTCAAGTATTAATGTAAGCCTCATTGATGCCTTACAACTTTGAGAATAATCTTCCAACTAATTCGTGCGTACTACCAAATAGTTTTTTTTATTTGGTCAAAAGAATAATAAAATTAAATGCAAACACATGTTATTCCTAATCATGCATATAATTCTAGGTTTATAATTTGAGATCATCACATAATAATTATCTATCCTAACCATTTGTAGAAACTGAGCTTCATAAATTACGCAGGATAAGAAATCAATTAAAAATGAGTCAAGTAAAGAAATCATAACCCAATTTTTCCACCGTCTCTTTGAATCGTCACCTCGTAGTTGACATCTTACTGTTGCAATTTCAAAATTCCATTCTCAAGAAGAACTGTTGGGTTCTCTGTTTCCTCTGCCAAGTGCATACCATCATTATACCTTTCATATCCTATAAAATTTCCAGACACCAACTTGAACATGTTGCTGAAGTGTCAGACTCAATTTTATTTGAAGTAGGAAGCACCGATTCGGAAACAATGGATTAAAAAAAGAACTAGTTATTCCTTTTTTGCCATTACAATTAGTGAGTCTGTTAATATAATTCTTATCCTCCCGTTGATGTCAGACGTTGCACCATAAAGTTTGATGAAACACAACATGGCCAAGCATCTTGCACCATAATTCCATTTTGTTTAATTTGTTGAAATTTTCCACATTTTGAATTGGGTTGCACATTAAATTCCTTAATGTCTATTTAAGGAAAATAAGCTAGAGAAAATCTCACTTTATACATATTAAGCCTAAACTATTTAGGAAAAACTATACTAAATGCCCACACAATCCAAAATAATTACCCGTAATTACCCATATAAAAGTTTGTTACAAAAACTACCTATTCGGCTAAAATATTTTACCCGGCCTACCTATCCCTTTTTCCCTTTTACTCCATTCCCTTTCCCCTTTAAAGTGAAAAGTCCCAGAGCTTTCTCATTTGATAGAGTATGAAATCCAGATGACCCCGTTATTTTTCATGTAATCTCATCACTTTTCTATCAAAATCCCATGCTTGCTTGGATTTGCATTTCGTGTTTTTTTTGCTTGAATTAAAATTTTATAGATTTTCTTAAAGTCTTCAAATCCACCATTCAAGGACCTTGAAACTTGAAATTCATATAATGAGTTTGTTGAGTTTGTAGTTATTCTGATATGATATCACCTGGAGTTTGTTTGAAATATTGATTAGGGGTTGTGGTTAAAGCTTGGGACAAGTCGATGGAGATTGCAGTGGAGTTGTGAAATTTTTGTTGAAATTAAGTTAAACTTGCGAAGGAGATTAATTTGTACTTTATACCAAAATGGTATACTTATATATCAGTTTGGTATCATATAAGACAAAGCTCTTTTTTGAAGCAACGAACTAGTCCTCTATTGTACTATGTCAGTATGTGATATATACCATGTGGATAATATAGAGGATTGAGGAGTATTTTTAAGAAGAAGTGATTTAGTCCTCTATGATTTCCTATCAGTATATAATATATACTAGATTGGTATCATCGAGACTCAATTTGGATTAAAGTTGAGTTGAACTGGAAAAGAAGAATTTGTATTGTATACCAAAATGATATACTATATACAATTTTGGGTATACAGTTCTTTCTAGTGGAATATTGTTACAGTATAATAACAAAATGATATACCACTATGGTATCACAATATTTCAGCTGAAACTTGAATAAAAACACATTTACCCAATAGTATACCGCTATGGTATCACAATATACCGTAAGAGTATATAGTTATACTACAATAATATATTGTAATAGTATACATATATACCGAAACAATATACTATAATAATATGCAATTTTTCAGCAAAATTTAAATTAAAACACAGTTACCTAACAATATACCGCTACTGTATCACAATATATGTTAAGAGTACTATAATTGGGTATATAGTTATACTGCAACAGTATACTATAATAGTATACATATATACTGAAACGTTATATGGGTAGGGTTGCGTAATTAGATTATGTGACAACTGATATTATTTCAGTTTAATAATTGAATTTTAAAAAAAATTAAACTCTTTGCGTACAATTGTATACCATGTTGGTATAGCTATATACTATACATGTATCATATGTTAGCTAGAATATTTTTTGGTTGTATTAGCTACATTTAATTGGTACACTATTTGATTTTTCTTTATTAATAGTAGAATAATACAGTATCTTGAATTTTTTTAATTTTCCTTTATGCATGTGTATTATATAATCATTTTGATTTTTTCTTTATGCGTTTGTTTTATATAATAGTATTATAGTACAATATCTTAAAATATATTATTATATTAATATGTGGTACACTATTTTTTGATTTTTCTCTTTATGCATGTGTATTATGTAATAGTAGTATAATCATATATAGTTACCTGGAATTAATTAGTAGAACTGTATACCCTATTGGTATAGTTATATGTCATATTGGTATCATATGGTAGTTGGAATATTTTTTGGTTGTTTTAGCTGCATTTTTAAGTGAATTCTATTCTGAAATGATTTATATGATTATGTTTTGCTGTGTTGGATTTTCTTGTACCTATGGACATAGATTTTGTGTATTATGCAATAGTTTTTATAGTTATATGCAGTTGTTGGAATGGCCTTGTACAACTAATGTAACGATCCGGCCGGTCGTTCCGAGAGTTATAGCCCCGTTTTCCCCATTTCTACTTCTTTTTGTCTTCTTCAGCTATATTATGATATATCAAGTTAGTTGGTTCGGGTCCAGAGTGGTTTCGGAGTGAATTGGGATACTTAGTCTCTTTATTAGAAGCTTAAGTTGGAAAAGTCAACCAGATGTTGACTTATATGTAAACGACCTCGGATTTGAATTTTTATAGTTCCGTTAGCTCCGTTAGGTGATTTCGGACTTAGGAGCGCATCCGGAATGTGATTTGGAGGTCCGTAGTGGAATTAGGCTTGAATTTTGCGAAAGTTAGAATTTTGGCGATTTTGGCCGGCAGTGAAAATTTTGATATCGGGGTCAGATTGGATTTTTGGAAGTTGGATAGGTTCGTGGTGTCATTTCAGACTTGTGTGCAAAATTTGAGGTCATTTAGACGTGGTTTGGTAGGTTTCAGCGTCGTTTGTGGAATTCAGAAATTTCGAAGTTCATTTGGCTTGCATCCGTGTGTAATTCGTGTTTTTGGTGTTGTTGAAGGTGATTTGAAGGTTCGACAAAGTTCGTATGAGGTTATGGGACGCGTTGGTATGTTTGGTTGAGGTCCCGAGGGCCTCGGGTGAGTTTCGGATGGTTAACGAATCATTCTTGGCCTTGGTGAGATTGCTGATATATGCTGCTGCATTCATCTGGTTTCCTCTTTCGCGATCACGAGTGGGCTCTCGCGTCCGCGAAGAGTGTTTTCTGAGTGGAAAATTTTTGTTCTACGTGTTCGCGAAGGGGAGGACGCGAACACGAACGCGAAGGTGTGGTCTGCGTGTGCATCGCGAACGCGGGAGAAGGGTCGCGTTCACGAAGAGGAGTGAGGCAGTTAGGGACCCCAGGTCCTTGTTCTACGTGTTCGCGTGGTGGTGGTCGCGTTCGCGTTCGCGAAGGCCTGAGCTAGTAAAGCATCACGTTCGCGAGGCATGCGTCACGTTCGCGAAGAGTAAAATGGTAAGGCAGTCAAGTTGGTCTACGCGAACGCGAGAGGACGGTCGCATTCGTGAAGGGTAAAATCTGGGAAGACAGTGTTAAATTCAAATCGAGGGTTTGAGCTCATTATTCATATTTTGAGCAAGAGATCACGGATTTGGACGATTCTTGAAGGGATTTTTGCGGAGTTGATTGGGGTAAGTGTTTCTCACTTGGTTTTGGTTAAATTCCATGATTAAATCTTGATTTTTATCATCTAAATTATGATTTGGGGTGAAAATTTGGGGAAAAAGTGAAAGAGTTCTTGAGATGGAATTTTGAGGTTTTGAAGGGGATTATGTTGTCGGATTTGAGTAAATTTGGTATGTCTAGACTCGTGAGTGAATGGGCTTTCGAGTTTTGTGACTTTTGTCAGATTTTGAGACGCGGGCCCGGGTTTGACCCGATTTCGGATTTTGGCGATAATTTGGTATTTTTCTTGTGGAATTGATCCCTTTAGCCTATATTGATCATATTGTATTACTTGTGGCTAGATTCGGGATGTTTGGAGGCCGATTCGAGAGGCAAGGGCATTGCGGAGTAGAGATTTGCTCGGATTGAGGTAAGTAACGATTGTAAATCTGGTCCTGAGGGTATACAACCCCAAAATTTTGTATCATTTTACTATTTGGAGGTGGCGCACATGCTAGGTGACGGGCGTGTGGGCATGCATCATTGGGAATTGTGACTTGGTCCATCCCGTATCAACTGTAAAGTTGAATATTTTATTGAAACTATATGATTCTTATGTATTTTAGAAAGAATTTCTGTAAATCAGGCTGGATGCCATGTTTATGCCTTATGCCAGTGTTGTATGGACCCTTAGAGGTCTTTTCTTGCTATCCTCTCATTGGTTTTGATTGAAAATCCACACTCAGTCATGTTTATACATATTTACAGCATAACTCAGTCTCTATTATTCTATTTTGATGCATCATATAAATGTTGTTTGGGTTGAATACTTTTTTTTTTCCTGAGAGCATGAGAGGCTGGAGAGGTTTATGAACTATACTTGCATATATCTCGTCACTACTTCTCATCCTTTATTTTCTATTGTTACTTACTGAGTTGGTGTACTCATGTTACTCCCTTCACCTTGTGTGCAGATCCAGGCATTTCTGGCCACGGTAGCGGTTGTTGATATATTCAGCAGCGGATCATCGGAGATAGCAAGGTAGCTGCCTGGCGATCGCAGCCCTGTTTTTCTCCTTCCTTATCTTCCCCTTAGTTGTATTAGTTTTTCCCGGACTATGCTAGTCTTGATATTATCAAACAGTTTGTAGTAGTTGCTCATGACTTAGTGGCACCCCGATGTCGGGCTATCTTTTCCGCATTTTATTTTTATTTTGGTTTGAACTCTTTAATGAAGATTCTAGTAAAGTAAAGCTTTGACTTATCTTTTAAATGAAATAAAGATGTGTTTTGGAAATGTGTCAGCTTTCCTAGTACCACGATAGGCGCCATCATGACGGATTAGGTTTTGGGTCGTGACAAGTTGGTATCAGAGCTTGGGCTGAAGGAGCCCTCCGGAGTCTGTACACACCCCTAGTGAGCGCAGGTACCTACTGAGTGCGAGTGCCGAGTGCTGAGTGACTGGGAGGCATGAGTGATGGTGAGGTCTACCCGAGGGGCTGTATACGAGTGATTGTGAGGTTTGCCCGAATGGCTGTATATGAGTGATGTATGGGCTGATTATAATTTCATTATTTTTGCTCACCTTTGCATTGAGACTTTGTTTGAAAACTGTTGAAAGATGTCTTTAAATGATTTTACTGGAACTGGATTTAAAAGAGCTGATTTGATTGAAACTCTAGTTTTTAAAGCATGTTGTACTTTATAGAATTTTTGTGATATAAACTATACCTGCATCTAGCTCGTCACTACTTCTCAGCCTTTATTTACTGCTGTTACTTACTGAGTTGGTGTACTCACGTTACTCCCTGCACCTTGTATGCAGATCTAGGCATTTCTAGCCACGGTAGCGGTTGATGATATATTCAGTAGCGGATCATAGGAGATAGCAAGGTAGCTGCCTGGCGATCATAACCCTGTGTTTCTCCTTCCTTATCTTCCCCTTAATTGTATTAGTTTTTCCCGGACTATGCTAGTCTTGATGTTATCAGACAGTTTGTAGTAGTTGCTCATGACTTAGTGACACCCCGATGTCAGGCTATCTTTTTTGCATTTTATTTTTATTTTGGTTTGAACTCTTTAATGAAAATTCTAGTAAAGTAAAGTTTTGACTTATCTTTTAAATGAAATATCGATGTGTTTTGGAAATGTGTCGGTTTGCCTAGTACCACGATAGGCGCCATCACAACGGGTTAGGGTTTGGGTCGTGACAAGTTGATATTAGAGCTTGGGCTGAAGGAGCCCCTCCAGAGTTTGTACACACCCCCAATGAGTACAGGTACCTACTGAGTGCGAGTACCTAGTGCTGAGTGACTGGGAGGCATGAGTGATGGTGAGCTCTGCCCGAGGGGCTGTATACGAGTGATTGTGAGGTTTGCCCGATGGGCTGTATATGAGTGATGTTGCCCGATGAGATGATTATGATTTAATTATTTTTGCGCACCTTTGCATTGAGACTTTGTTTGAAAACTGTTGAAAGATGTCTTTAAATGATTTTACTGGAACTGGATTTAAAAGAGCCGATTTGATTCAAACTCTGGTTTTTAAAGCATGCTGTACTTTAAAGAATTTTTGTGATATGAACTATACTTGCATCTAGCTCGTCACTACTTCTCAACCTTTATTTACTGCTGTTACTTACTGAGTTGGTGTACTCACGTTACTCCCTGCACCTTGTGTAAAGATCCAGGCATTTCTGGCCACGGTAGCGGTTGTTGATATATTCAGTAGGGGATCATCGGAGATAGCAAGGTAGCTGCCTGGCGATCGCAGCCTTGTTTTTCTCCTTCCTTATCTTCCCCTTAATTGTATTAGTTTTTCTCGGACTATGCTAGTCTTGATGTTATCAGACACTTTGTAGTAGTTGCTTATGACTTAGTGATACCCCGATGTCGGACTATCTTTTCCGCATTTTATTTTTATTTTGGTTTGAACTCTTTAATGAAGATTCTAGTAAAGCAGAGCTTTGACTTATCATTTAAATAAAATATCGATGTGTTTTGGAAATGTGTCGGCTTGCCTAGTACCACGATAGGCGCCATCACGACAGGTTAGGTTTTGAGTTGTGACAAGTTGGTATCAGAGCTTGGGCTGAAGGAGCCCTTCCGGAGTCTGTTCACACCCCCAGTGAGCGCAGGTACCTACTGAGTGCGAGTGCCGAGTGCTGAGTGACTGGGAGGCATGAGTGATGGTGAGGTCTACCCGAGGGGCTGTATACGAGTGATTGTGAGGTTTGCCCGAATGGCTGTATATGAGTGATGTTGCCCGATGGGATGATTATGATTTAATTATTTTTGCTCACCTTTGCATTGAGACTTTGTTTGAAAACTGTTGAAAGATGTCTTTAAATGATTTTACAGGAACTGGATTTAAAAGAGCTGATTTGATTCAAACTCTGGTTTTTAAAGTATGTTGTACTTTACAGACTTTTTGTGATATGAACTATACTTGCATCTAGCTCGTCAGTACTTCTCAGCCTTTATTTACTGCTGTTACTTACTGAGTTAGTGTACTCATATTACTTCCTGCACCTTGTGTGCAGATCCAGGCATTTCTGACCATGGTAGTGGTTGTTGATATATTCAGTAGGGGATCATCGGAGATAGCAAGGTAGCTTCCTGGCGATCGCATCCTTGTTTTTCTCCTTCCTTATCTTCCCCTTAGTTGTATTAGTTTTTCTCGGACTATGCTAGTCTTGATGTTATCAGACAGTTTGTAGTAGTTGCTCATGACTTAGTGACACCCCGATGTCGGGCTATCTTTTCCGCATTTTATTTTTATTTTGGTTTGAACTCTTTAATGAAGATTCTAGTAAAGTAAATCTTTGACTTATCTTTTAAATGAAATATCGATGTGTTTTGGAAATGTGTCGGCTTGCTTAGTACCACGATGGGCGCCATCACGACGGGTTAGATTTTGGGCCGTGACAAGTTGGTATCAGAGCCTAGGTTACATAGGTCTCACAAGTCATGAGCGGGTTTAGTAGAGTCTTGCGGATCAGTACGGAGACGTCTGTACTTATCTTCGAGAGGCTGCAGAACCTTTAAGAAATTTCACATTCTTGGATTCTTGTCGTGCGAATCTGTCTATTCTGGTAACTAAAATTCTGTTGTTTCATTCTCTCACAGACGGTGAGGACTCATACTACTGGTTAGGATGGACAGCCACCAGTACCACCAGCCAGGGTCGTGAGAGGCTGAGGTCGCGGTAGGGGCAGAGGTACAACCCGCACAACAGCTGGGGCAGTACCTGCAGATCCACCAGTTACCCCAGATCAGGATTAGATTCTAGTTGTTGATACACCAGCTCAGGCACCACCTGTGCCTATTGTGATTCCAAGCCTTCACGAGGCCCTAGCTCAGATTCTGACAGCGTGTACCGGCCTTGCTCAGGCGGTCTCTATCTCGACGGTCGTAGCTACTTCTCAGGCCGGGGGAGGCACTCAGACTCTCGCCGCTCGCACACCTGAGCAGGTTGTTCAGGGACTCCAGACACCGGGGGCACACCAGCCCAGCCGGTTGCAGCTGCTCACGACTATGTGGTTCCTGCTATGCCTGAGGATGATCAGCGTAGGTTGGAGAGGTTTGGGAGACTCCAACCTCCACCCTTCAGTGGCACAGAGAGAGAGGATGCCCATGACTTCTTGGACAGTTGTCAGAGGATACTCCATACAGATGGTATTCTAGAGACTTTTGGGGTCTCATTCACTACTTTTTAGTTTTTCGGGGCTACACTTAGATGGTGGGAGACTTACGAGAGGCGTAGGCCTGCTGGCGCAGCACCCCTTACTTGGTAGCAGTTCTCTGTGGTCATTTTGGAGAAGTTCATGCCTCAGTCCCGCAGAGTGGAGCTACGTAGGAAGTTTGAGCAGCTTCGCCAGGGTGATATGTCTGTGACGCAGTATGAGATGCGATTCTCGGAGTTATCCCGTCATGCTATCTGGTTGGTTCCCATAGACAGGGAGAGGATCAGGAAGTTTATAGATGGCCTCACTTATCAGTTGCGATTGCTTATGGCCAGAGAGAGAGTGTCTGGTGCTACGTTTGATGAGGTTGTCGACATTGCTCGACAGATTGAGATGGTTCGCGGTCAGGAGAGGGTTGAGTGGAGCGGTTCTATAGACTATATTCCCAGTAGAGTGATTTCATACTTGAAGGCTCAGCAGATGGTTGAGAAGGGTTGCTTATCTTATTTGGCTTTTGTGAGGGATGTTAGTGCAGAGGTCCCTACTATTGATTCTGTTCCTGTGGTGCATGATTTTTCGGAAGTGTTTCTTGCAGACCTGCCGGGCTGATAGGGATATTGACTTCGGTATTGATTTGGCGAAGGGCACTCAGCCCATTTCTATTCTACCGTATCGTATGGCACCAGCGGAGTTGAGTGAGTTGAAGGGACAGCTTCAGGAACTCCTTGATAATGGGTTTATTCGGCCTAGTGTCACCTTGGGGTGCACCGGTTCTATTTGTAAAGAAGAAAGATGGTTCTATGAGGATGTGCATTGACTAACGGCAGTTGAACAAGGTCACAGTCAAGAACAATTATCTTTTGCCTCGTATTGATGATTTATTTGACCAGTTTCAAGGGGCGAGGGTGTTCTCCAAGATTGATTGAGGTCCGGTTATCACCAGCTGAAGATTCGGGATTAAGATATTCTTAAGACAGCCTTCAGGACCCGATATAGCCATTATGAGTTCTTAGTGATGTCTTTTGGGCTGACCAATGCCCCAGCAACATTCATGCATTTGAGGAATAGTGTATTCCAGCCCTATTTGGACTCATTCATTATTGTATTCATTGATGACATCCTGGTGTACTCTCATAGCCAGGAGGAGCATGCTCAGCATCTGAGGATGTATTACAGAGATTGAGGGAGGAGAAGCTTTATGAAAAGTTCTCCAAGTGTGAGTTCTGGCTCGGTTCAGTGGCATTCTTGGGGAACGTGGTGTCCAGTGAGGGTATTCAGGTGGATCCAAAGAATATAGAGGGGGTGCAAAGTTGGCCTAGACCCTCCTCAGCCACGGAGATTAGGAGCTTCCTTGGTTTGGCGGGCTATTACCGTCGCTTTATGGAGGGATTTTCATCTATTGCATCGCCCTTGACCAAATTGACCCAAAAGGGTGCTCCATGCAGGTGTGAGGAGAGCTTTCAGAAGCTCAAGACTTCTTTGACCACATCTCCAATGTTGGTTCTGCCATCAGCTTCAGGTTCTTACACCGTATATTGTGATGCATCAAGGGTAGGTATTGGATGTGATCTGACGTAGGAGGGTAGAGTGATTGCCTATGCCTCGTGCCAGTTGAAGACCCATGAGAAGAACTATCCTGTCCACGATCTTGAGTTAGCAGCCATTGTTCACGCCTTGAAGATTTGGCATCATTATTTGTATGGGGTTTATTGTGAGATCTATACTGATCACCAGAGTTTGCAGCATTTGTTTAAGCATAAGGATCTTAATTTGCTTCAGCGAAGATGGTTAGAGCTTCTCAAGGACTATGATATCACTATTTTGTACCATCCGGGGAAGGCCAATGTGGTGGCTGATGCCTTGAGTCACCGGGAGGAGAGTTTGGGGAGTTTAGCGTATCTCCCACTAGCAAAGAGACCCTTGGCATTGAATGTTCAGGCCCTAGCGGGCCAACTTGTCAGATTGGATATTTCAGAGCCGAGTCGGGTATTGGCTTGTGTGGTCTCCACATCTTCTCTTTATGACCGTGTCAGGGAGCGTCAGTATAATGACCCCCACCTGCTCATTCTTCTAGACAGGGTTCAATGAGGTGATGCCATAGATGTGACTATTGGTAATGATGGCGTGTTGAGGATGCAGGGCCGGATATGTGTGCCCAACGTGGATGGGCTTCGGGAGTTGATTCTTGAGGAGGCCCACAGCTCGCGGTACTCCATCCATCCGGGTGTCGCGAAGATGTACTAGGATTTGAGACAGCACTATTAGCGGAGGCGGATGAAGAAGGATATAGTTGGGTTTGTGGCTCGGTGTCTCAATTGTCAGCAGGTTAAGTATGAACATCAGAGACCGGGTGGCTTACTTCAGAGGTTAGAGATCCTAGAGTGGAAGTGGGAACGGATCACCATGGACTTCGTAGTTGGGCTCCTACGGACTTCGAGGAAGTTCGATGCTATTTCGGTTATTGTGGATCGACTGACCAAGTACGTGCACTTCATTGCAGTTAGCACTACTTACTCTTCAGAGTGGTTGGCTGAGATTTACATCCGAGAGATTGTTCGCCTGCATGGTGTCCCAGTTTCCATCATTTCAGATAGGGGCACTTAGTTTACATCGCAGTTTTAGAGGGTCGTGCAGCGAGAGTTGGGTACTCAGGTTGAGTTGAGCACAACTTTTCACCCTCAGACGGACAGCCAGTCCGAGCACACCATTCAGATATTGGAGGACATGTTACGCGCTTGTGTCATTGACTTTGTGGGTTCATGGGATCAGTTTCTGCCACTCACGGAGTTTGCATATAACAACAGTTATCAGTCGAGCATTCGGATGGCTTTGTACGAGGCTTTATATGGAAGGAGGTATAGATCTCCAGTAGGATGGTTTGAGCCTGGTGAGGCTAGGTTCTTGGGTACATACTTGGTCCAGGATGCATTAGATAAGGTGAAATTGATTCAGGAGAGGCTTCGCACGGCGCAGTCTAGGCAGAAGAGATACGCGGACAGGAAGGTCCGTGATGTGTCTTTTATGGTTGGGGAGAAGGTTTTGCTGAAGGTATCACCCATGAAGGGTGTTATGAGTTTTGGGAAGAGGGGCAAGTTGAGCCCCCGGTTTATTGGGCCTTTTGAGGTGCTTCCGAGGATAGGGGATGTGGCTTATAAGCTTGCCTTGCCACCCAGCTTGTCGAGCGTGCATCCAGTGTTTCATGTTTCCATGCTCCGAAAGTATGTTGGCGATCCGTCCCATGTTTTGGACTTCAGCACGGTTCAGTTGGAGGGTGATATGACTTATGATGTGGAGCTGGTGGCCATTTTGGATCGGCAGATTCGGAAGTTGAGGTCAAAGGATATAACTTCAGTGAAAGTGCAGTGGAGAGGTCAGCCTGTGGAGGAGGCCACTTGGGAGACCGAGCGGTATATGCGGAACAGATATCCACACTCTTTTGAGACTCCAAGTATGTTTCTAGACCCATTCGAGGATGAAGGGTTGTTTAAGAAGTGGAGGATGTAACGACCCGGCCGGTCGTTCCGAGAGTTATAACCCCGTTTCCCCCATTTCTGCTTCTTTTTATGTTCTTCAGCTATATTATGATATATCGGGTTAGTTGGTTTGGGTCCGGAGTGGTTTCAGAGTGAATTGGGATACTTAGTCTCTTTATTAGAAGCTTGAGTTGGAAAAATCAACCGGATATTTACTTATGTGTAAATAACCCAGGATTTGAATTTTGATGGTTCCATTAGCTCCATTAGGTGATTTCGGACTTAGGAGCGCGTCCGGAATGTGATTTGGAGGTTCGCAGTGGAATTAGGCTTGAATTGGCGAAAGTTAGAATTTTGGCGATTTTGGCTGGCAGTGGAAATTTTGATATCGGGGTCAGATTGGATTTCTGGATGTTGCAGTAGGTTCGTGGTGTCATTTCAGACTTGTGTGCAAAATTTGAGGTCATTCGGACGTGGTTTGATAGGTTTCGGCATCGTTTGTGAAATTCAAAAATTTCTAAGTTTATTTGGCTTAAATCCGTGTGTAATTCGTGTTTTTGTTGTTGTTGAAGGTAATTTGAAGGTCCGACTAAGTTCGTATGAGGTTATGGGACGCGTTGGTATGTTTGGTTGAGGTCCCGAGGGCCTCAGGTGAGTTTCGAGTGGTTAACGGATCATTCTTGGCCTTGGTGAGATTGCTGAAATATGCTGCTGCATTCTTCTGGTTTCCTCTTTAGCGATCGCGATTGGGCTCTCGCGTTCGCGAATAGTGTTTTTTGAGTGGTAAATTTTTGTTCTACGCATTCGCGAAGGGGAGGACGCGAACACGAAGGTGTGGTCTGCATGTGCATCGCGAACGCGGGAGAAGGGTCGCGTTCACAAAGAGGAGTGAGGCAGTTGGGGACCCCAGGTCCTTGTTCTATGCATTCGCGAGGTGGTGGTCGCATTCGCGAAGGTCTGAGCTAGTAAAGCATCGCGTTCGCGAGGCATGTGTCATGTTCGCGAAGAGTAAAATGGTGAGGCAGTCAAGTTGGTCTACGCGAATGCGAGAGGACGGTCGCGTTCGCAAAGGGTAAAATCTAGGTAGACAGTGTTAAATTCAAATCGAGGGTTTGAGCTCATTTTTCATATTTTGAGCTAAAGATTACGGATTTGGGCGATTCTTGAAGGGATCTTCGCGGAGTTGATTGGGGTAAGTGTTTCTCACTTGGTTTTGGTTAAATTCCATGATTATATTTTAATTTTTATCATCTAAATTGTGATTTGGGGTAAAAATTTGGGGGAAAAGTGGAAGAGTTCTTGAAATAAAATTTTGAGATTTTGAAGGGGATTTTGTTGTCGGATTTAAGTAAATTTGGTATGACTAGACTCGTGAGTGAATGGGCTTTCGGGTTTTGTGACTTTTGTCGGATTTCGAGATGCGGGCCTAGGGGCCGGGTTTGAGCCGATTTTGGATTTTGGCTATAATTTGGTATGTTTCTTGTGGAATTGATCCCTTTAGCCTATATTGATCGTATTGTATTTCTTGTGGCTAGCTTCGGGACGTTTGGAGGCCGATTCTAGAGGCAAGGGCATTGCGGAGCAGAGATTTGCTAGGATTGAGGTAAGTAACGATTGTAAATCTGGTCCTGAGGGTATGAAACCCCGAAATTTTGTATCATTTTACTATTTGGAGATGGCACACATGCTAGGTGACGGGCGTGTGGGCGTGCACCATTGGGGATTGTGACTTGGTAAGTCCCGTATCAACTGTAAAGTTGAATATTTTGTTGAAACTATATGATTCTTATGTGTTTTAGAAAGAATTTATGTAAATCAGGCTGGATGCCTTGTTTAGGCCTTATGCCAATGTTGTTTGGACCATTAGCAGTCTTTTCTTGCTATCCTCTCATTGTTTTTGATTGAAAATCTATACTCAGTCATTTTATACATATTTACAGTATAACTCAGTCTCTATTACTCTATTTTGATGCATCATATAAATGTTGTTTGGGCTGAATACTTTGTTTTTTTCTGAGAGCCCGAGAGGCTGGAGAGGTTTATGACTGAGTGAGGCCGAGGGACTGATTTGTGAGGATATTTATGGGATCGAGATGCACACCGCAGCATGTTTGATATAGGCCGAGGGCCTTATTCATTTATGCCATGATTGGCTTGATGTAGCGCTTGGGCTGAAGCAGCCCCTCCAGAGTCTGTACACACCCCCAGTGAGCCCAGGTACCTACTGAGTGTGAGTGTCGAGTGCTGAGTGACTGGAAGGCATGAGTGATGGTGAGGTATGCCCGAGGAGTTGTATACGTGTGATTGTGAAGTTTGCCCGAGGGGCTGTGTATGAGTGATGGTTCCCTAGGGGCTGATTATGATTTCATTATTTTAGCTCACCTTTGCATTGAACCTTTGTTTGAAAACTGTTGAAAGATGTCTTTAAATAATTTTACTGGAACTGGATTTAAAAGAGCTGATTTGATTCAAACTCTGATTTTTAAAGCATGTTGTACTTTACAGAATTTTTGTATATGAACTATACTTGCATCTAGCTCTTCACTACTTCTCAGCTTTTATTTACTGTTGTTACTTACTGAGTTGGTGTACTCATATTACTCCCTGCACCTTGTGTGCAGATCCATGCATTTCTGGCCACGGTAGCGGTTGTTGATATATTCAGTAGCGGATCATCGGAGATAGCAAGGTAGTTGCCTGGCGATCGCAGCCCTATTTTTCTCCTTCCTTATCTTCCCCTTAGTTGTATTATTTTTTCCTGGACTATGCTAGTCTTGATATTATCAGACAGTTTGTAGTAGTTGCTCATGACTTAGTGACACCCCGATGTCGGGCTATCTTTTCCGCATTTTATTTTTATTTTGGTTTGAACTCTTTAATGAAGATTCTAGTAAAGTAAAGCTTTGACTTATCTTTTAAATGAAATATCGATGTGTTTTGGAAATGTGTCGGCTTGCCTAGTACCACGATAGACGTCATCACGACGGGTTAGGTTTTGGGTCGTGACAACTATATACCCTATTAGTATAGTTATATACTATATTGGTATCATATGCTATTTGAATCATTTTTTGGTTGTATTAGCTGCATTTAATTAGTACACTATTTGATTTTCTTTTAATAATAGTAATCTAGTACAATATCTTGAAATACTTTATTATATTAATATGTGGTACACTATTTTTTTATTTTTCTCTTTATGCGTGTGTGTTATGTAATAGTAGTATAGTCATACACTTGCCGGAAATTATCCAGTAAAGTTGTATACCGTGTTGGTATAATTATATGTCAGATTGGTATCATATGGTAGTTTGTGCATTTATTTGATTGTTTTAGCTACATTTTTAAGTGATTACTATTCTAAAATTATTTATATGAACATGATTTGCAGTGCTGGAATTGTTTTGTGCCAAGGGACATAGATTATGTGTATTATGTAATAGTTTTTATAGTTATGGGCAATTGTTGAAACGACCCCATATAACTATATACCCTGTTAGTGTACGGAATGAGCAAGTTGCTTTGCAAATATTTAGCTTGCAATGCGAGCATGTAATTTTCTCATACTTTTATTGCATAAAAATGTATTGGTACAATAGTATAGTCGCAGATAGTTGTAGCAATATTCTAGAGCAATCATATACTCTGTTGGTATACATGTATACCATATTGGTATCATATGGTACTAGAAGTCTTTTTTGCTACTTATACTTTTATTGCATTTTCCAATATTTTATTATCATTTCTATTCTAACTAGTATATATGGAGATTTGGTGGACGTAGATTATGTTTTCTTGCTCCATAACTGGTTGTGTTACTGCTAATGGTAGAGTGCGTACTGATATTTATAAGGAATGAGATCAAGGTTTGCATGGCAATCACGTGTTGATTCTTAGAATCTGATTATGTAATTTATGGTGCTCAGCATCAGTCAATATGATATTCAGTGAATTAGATCAAGTGACAACTGATATTATTTCAGTTTAACAATTGAATTTAAAAAATGAGAAAAAAGACAAAAGGAATATTATACTAGTTATATTAAAAAAAAGGTGAATAAATATTTATTATATCAGTTATTTTTTCTTATTGTATAAAAAAGAATAATAAAAAATAGTAAAAACGGTAAATGAAATTAGATTATGAAGAGAAAAAGAATATAAAAAAATAAGTTAAATGAAATTAGAAAAGGAAAAAATAAAAAAATAAGAAGAAAACGAGAAAAAGAAAAGGAGAAAAGAAAGAAAAAAAGGAAAAAAAGACTAAACTTTGGATGTTTAAGAAAGCATGCTTTGGATATTTTTTGGATCTGCCACCAGTTATTGTGCAGATTCGGGTTATGTACCATTTGCTTATTAGAGACGTACACCATGAGGTGAGAAATGAGATGCGGTTTGTAGTGAGTGATTCTAGGTTGCGCTTTAGTTTGGGTGAATTTGCACTCGTTACTGGACTGAAATGTAAGGGTGATACAAGTATAGAGAGCGTAGAAGAGAATAGGTTGATTTCAAAATATTTTGGGACTGCATCTGTGACATTGGCCCAACTAGTAGACTGTTTTACGAAGAAGAAATGGGAAACAAATGATGATGCGTTGAAGATATCAGTTCTTTATTTTGTGAACAACTTCTTACTTTCTCTGTTGAAAACAAAGGTTATTTCATGGTCTTACATTGACTTGGTTGAGTCCGATGATTCTAATAATTATTCCTGGGGTATAGATGTTTATAATGCTACAATCGACTCGTATTCCAATAAGTTTCAAGATAAGCCTTCTTTTTATAGACTCGGTGGCTTCCCGTTGGCTTTACAGATTTGGTTGTATGAATGCTGCCCAAGTTTGGATGGTCACTTTGTTGATCATAATTAGAAACAAACTTCCACGAATTCTGAATTGGGTAGTCATGGGTCAAATACAGAATGAGCGAGTTGCTTTGCAAATGTTTAGCTTGCAACGCGAGCAGGTAATTTTCTCATATTTTTATTGACTCTCTTAATATTTTGGTATAGTAGTTTAGTCACAAGTAGTTGTAGAAATATCCCAGATCAATGATATACTCTGTTGGTATACATGTATACCATATTGGTATCATATGGTAATATGAATCTTTTCTTCTACTTATACTTTTAATTTTCTCATACTTTTATTGGATCTTTTAATGTTTTGGTACAGTATTTTAGTCACAGGTAGTTGTAGAAATATCCCATATCAATGATATACTCTGTTGGTATACATGTATACCATATTGGTATCATATGGTAATATGGATCTTTTCTGCTACTTATACTTTTAATTTTTTCATACTTTTATTGCATATTTTAATGGTTTAGTATAATAATTTAGTCATAGGTAATTGTAGCAATATCCCAGATCAATGATATACTCTGTTGGTATACATGCATACCATATTGGTATCATATGGTAATAGGGATCTTTTATCTTTCCATCTTTTATTATCATTTCTATTTCTAACTAGTGTGCTTAATAATTACAACTGAAGAACATCATCCCAACTGATGCTGAGAAGCAACTATTTGATGTGCGTGGTCTAAACTTTGAAATTGAAGTTGATTGCACTGACAGTCAGCCTGATAGCTTTCAGGTTTTTGGCACTCAATTGCCAAAGACACAAAGTATGCATCAAAGTACTGGAGGTGATTCCGAACCTACCAATGTTGAGGTAATGAAGGAGTTACAAAGTTTGAAGCTTTTTGTAGAGACCAAGTGTGAGGAGGTGCTTGCAGCTATTGGTAGGCAGTCAATGAAATCAGAGAAAAATTCAGCGGTATTGATCTTTTATATAATATAATGCTATAGTATATTATTCAAAGATGCAATATATGCTTATAGGATACTATTCCATTCTTTACTTTTAGTACACATAGTATTCTTGTAATATACATAATAATAAAATTGTTATTTTCTCATTTTCAGCATAGCAATAGGATACTGATCCTTACTTTGGTGAGATGCATAATGATTATGACCAGTTTGAAAGGGGCGACGGTGGGAATGATCCTGTAGTTATTGGAGATAGCACGCCCAAAGCGCCTTCTAGAATGTAAATCACAGATTTGATTTTATTTTTTTTGCTGTTATTTTTTGAAAATAGTACTCTTGATTATACTTTTATATGTTTAGTGTCTGGTTTTGGTGGGGTTGTCGAGAGGGTGGTGCCAGTGGTGTCAATGTGAAGAACGTCGCAGCAAGGCATGGCGTAGTTAATGATGATTTATGTTCTGGTAAAATGTTGTATATGTAATATTTTTATTCTTTTTTTATTTATTTAACTTTATGTATTTGTGGGTTAACTAACTTTTTTTAAAACTTTTTACAGCCCTTTCGTAAATGAGCATGATCTTGGCTTGGATTCTAACTTTAAACTGTCTGCATCTGTAATTGATCAAATCACCGCCATTACACAACAAGAAAAATATAAGCACCCATCTTATGATTTTAAAAAGTGTGGACCTGCTCCACTGCCATCAGGAATCCCTGCACAGACACGACCAGATGTTGTTATTGAGTCTAATACTGCTCCACAGGGTACGATTGTTGATGTTACTAATTCTGAAGTTAGTATGTAAATGAGAGATTTTTGATAGTTTTTTTTTATTTAAATAGTGATGTTGATAATGCTTTTATGTGTTCAGCATCTCGGGTTGATGGTGTTGGTCAAGTGGATGTTGGTGGCAGTAATGTGAATTTGCCTTCTGGTAATGTCTTCTATATATAACTTTTTATTTAATTTTTTAAAATTTCTTAACTTTGTATATTTGTTGATTCACTAGCATTTTCTAATTTAAGCTCCATGTCGACACGAGGGTGATCTTGACTTGGATTCTGATTTTGAATATACTGATTCTCAACTTGATCTAATTGTCGCCATTACACAAGGAGGGAGACGTAATGTAAATCAATCTGAAAATGAACTGATAACTCGTGATGTAAATAAGTCTAAACCTGATCAGTCAGTATCAAGAACTGTTATCCAGACACAAATAGATATTGAAACAACTCCTGCAGTTTTCACACGGAGAAGGCGCACTGCAGCTGTAAAACAGTCGTTGTATTGGAATGACTGGCAATCTGGTGTTAGTGCAGTTGGGGGATCCTTGAAGGTTATCAAAGGAAGATTTTCATTTGTAAAGGACATTTCAGTGGCTGTTGATTATAAGCTTATGACTGGATTCTCAAACTTTGTTGAAGCAAATATGCAATTGAGAGAGTGTGTATTCGTTTTCATGTACTTTTGTTTTCATGTTTTCTTAATTTTTGTTGATATATTTCTTATCCATATCTTCTTTTATACAAAATAGAGAAGTGTATTTACATGGTGATCAAAAGCTGGACCCTTGTTTTGACTTTGAAGTTGAACAGATTGATGATAAGATATTTTTTCATACATTAAACTATTCTTGTAGGCCGCTGTCTAGTTCGGTATGTGTACTGCTTTTTATTTTTGTTGTTGTATTAGTTCATGCCTATTGTTAGTGTTAGTCATGTTTTCTTCCTCTCTTTTTTGCAGCACTTGAATATTATATTCTACTATCTTAGGAAGAAGGCGAAATATGGAATTAATATGCCAATCAAAGTCACAACTACAGATACTCTTGTTAATAATATCATTCAAAGAGTTTACACAGAATTTGTAAAAGGTGGGAAACAAGATTATTTGATTGATAGATCAGACGATATCATGGAGTACATGAAAGGATTTAGGATACATTGCAACACTCCATGGCACCAGGTTGATCATGTCCTCTTTCCAATTAATTTGGCAGAAAAGTGGCATTGGATATTGGGGTATGTATTATTCCATAAGAGATGTTTTTATGTATATGACTCGCTACATAGTCGAAAGTACAAAAAATTTATTCAAAAGGTGGCAGAGGCATATGCTGTGTTGATCCCCTTGTTTCTAGTTAGCATTGAATTTTATAACCAAAGAAGTGGCATTGTAGTACAAAATGGTCTGCACATGGGAAAGGACTTGACTGATCCATTTGAGATTGAACTGATTACTAAACTGCCAACACAGCAAAATTCATAAGAATAGTTACTTTTTTTAGTTTGTTTTCCTCATTCATATTAACATTTTTCACTACTAATCGATTTTTATATTTTATTCATTTGTTTTATTTCAGAGATTGTGGAGTATATGTTGCATGCTTTGCTGAGTACATTATTGAAGGTCTTCCAATCCCTGTTGCCAATTTTGATGTGGATGGTCTTCGAGCTAGGTTTGGTATAATGTTGTGGCACTATGGGAGGAAGACACAGTTGCATGGAGAATCAAGTGAATCTGAGGCTCCAATAGTAACAAAAAAAAACTCGTGGAAAGAAGCGCAAGAAGTAGTATTTGTCTCTTTTTGCTTTTAGTTAATCGTAGCATGAAAACTTTGCAGGGTTTTAATAGTTTTTGGTGAAGTGTGGTATTTTGCATTATTGGATTGTAAAAATGCTAGCTTTTAAAAGTGTGTTCTAGGAATACAATTGTAATAGTACAATATATTGCTATAACTATTTTAATGTTGGAATCTATCTTCAGTTTATTTTATTAGGCTTTTCTTAGGCTTCTTCAATAAAGTTGTTGGTTTATTAGGACTGCCTTTCGGAGATAAAATTTTCTCAGCACTTGAAGTCAAGCCATTAGTGCAGAACATGGCTGTTACAGTAGCACTGTTAGTTCCTACTCATACTGCCATTTGTAGTAGTAGGAGGAGCAATGTTAGTTCGTTGTAATACACCAGCAGAAGTTGTTTTTGGAGGTGTATTTTTAAGGGAGTTACGACATTCAAAAAGAGGAACTATGTTGCTATTTGGTTGAAGAACAGGGCGAACTTTGATTTGAATGAGAAGAAATATTTTTAGAAAGTGAACTGTTTTTGAATTTGTATTGAGAGTAGTTTTTAGTTGTAGTTGAATCTAAGAAATTCTGTGCAGATTTTGCATTGCTGCACCAGTTGTATTCTGCAAAGATTTTGGTTCAGGTATATTAGTACAGTAGAACTACATACCAATCAGGTATACAGATATACCATTTGGGTATCACGTTGTACTTGAGTACCTTTTTTCCTGCAGCAACTAGATGTAAATACTGACATGAGTTACAAAGTGTGCCAATTTTGTTGAGGAAGTATATACAAAGATTGCATTTTTTGGTGCACCACTTGTATTTCTGCACATATTTTGGTTTAGCTATATTAGTGCAATACAACTATATATCATTAAGGTATACAAATATACCATTCGGGTATCACATTGTATTTGAGTACCTTTTTATTATACTTCAATATTGACATGAGTTGTAAAGTGTGCCTATTTTGTTGAGGAAGTATGTATAGATGTTGCATTTTTTTGGTGCACCACTTGCATTTCTACACATATTTTGGTTTAACCATATTAGTGCAATATAACTATATACCAATAAGGTATACAAATATACCATTCGGGTATCACATTGTATTTGAGTACCTTTTTGTTATACTTCAATATTGACATGAGTTGCACAGTGTGCCCATTTTATTAAGGAAGTATGTACAAATGTTGCATTATTTTGGTGCACCACTTGTATTTCTACATATATTTTGGTTTAACCATTGGGTATCACATTGTATTTGAGTAACTGATAACGTACAATAACTGCATGTAAATGGCTTCCAATTTGTTATACTTCAATACTGACATGAGCTGCAAAGTGTGCCCATTTTTTTAACGATGTATGTACAAATGTTGCATTTGGGGCACCACTTCTATTTCTGCACATATTTTGATACCAATATGGTATACAGATATACCAATAAGGTATACAAATATACCACTTGGGTATCTCATTATATTTTAGCACCTTTTTTCCTGTAGCAACTAGATGTAAATGCATCCCACCTTTATATACTAAAATAGAAAATAAAAAAAATCTTATTGAAAACACAAGTAGCCAAATAAAATTTTTGCCAAAAAGTAATTTGGCAAAGAATCACCATACCAAATATATATCTAGTGCAAGACATGCATTTTATTTCTTTGCAATTCAAATGATATGATTCTACGATATATGACTTCTATAAAAACATTGAGCATTATATCAATCTCTCTTTGGAATATTTTGGCACGTTCTCCGGTTGTGTTCTTTTTCCCCGCATAGTGCACATGTAACTGTATTTCCTTCCCAACCTCCTATGCCTCTTTTCTTTTTAGGTATTCCTGGTTTGATTTTTTCCTTTTGGTGGCAGTACCACCTGCGAAAAGATATGTTCTGGAATTTGCCACGTTGTTTCATCAGGCAAAGGGTTTACTGGTATCTCATATGTTTTCAGCAAGTAGTCTATGTTGTAGTAACCCGAGCAATACTTGTATGAATCCATATGGAATGTTTGTATAACTGTCATTCCATATGGACATGGAATATCATCTACCTGAAACCTTCCACAAGTGCAATTTTTTTCATGTAGGCGCAACACATTTCTTGTTTGGCCATCAATTACTAAATGTAAGAATTGAGTTGATGAAAACACCTAATATAATTTTAATTAAGAAAGGTTATTAGCTGTATGAAGTAATAGTATTTTTTAATAACAATATGCAGTTGTTTAGAGAAATCTCTAAGGTGCAGAAGTAAAACTACAGTACATGCAGTATTTTTATGATTCTGAAAATTCATACCGTCATCATTTGTGATAAGATAGTATTATCTGCCAATATTTTTTCATACTTTACACCGATCTTCATAAATGATTCCACGACATCCTTCCTGTAATGACCCGGCCGGTCGTTTTGAGAGTTATAGTCCCGATCCCTTATTTACTGATTTCCTCGTATCTCTTTCTGCTTATGTGACTTGCCGGGAGGTTGTTGTTGTGGTTTCAGAGTGAATTGGAACACTTAGTCCCTAAACGGAAGCTTAAGTCTTAGGATTTTTGACCATAGTCAGGACTGTGTGAAGACGACGCCGGAATGGTATTTCATCGGTTCCGTTAGCTATGTTGGGTGATTTTAGACTTATAGGCGTGTCCAGATTGTGTTTTGGAGGCCTGTAGCTGATTTTGGCTTGAATTGGCGGAAGTTGAATTTTTGGAGATTTTGACCGATAGTGGACTTTTCGATATCGGGGTCGGATTCCGATTTCGAAAGTTGGAGTAGGTCCGTAATGTCAATTATGACTTGTGTAAAAAATTTGAGGTCAATCAGACGTGATTTGATAGGTTTCGGCATCGGTTGTAGAAATTTAAAGTTTCAAGTTCATTAAGTTTGAATTGGAGGGTGATTCGTGTTTTTAGCGTTGTTTGATGTGATTTGAGGGCTCGACTAAGTTCGTATGGTATTTTAGGACTTGTTGGTATGTTTGGTTGAGGTCCTGGGGGCCTTGGGTGTGTTTCGGATGCTTAATGGATTGAATTTGGATTTATACAAATTGCTGAAGTTTTTTGGTTTCTCGTGTTTTCGCACCTGCGGTGGGGAGACCGCAGGTGCGGACTCGCACATGCGGAAGTGTCACGACCCAAAAATTATAAGTCGTGATGGCACCTAACTCAACCCGCTAGGTAAGCCAACTAACAAAACAATACAAGCCAAATAAAATTATAGAAAAAATAGTGAAGGATTGTCCGAACTTTTACAAATTAACCCAAGAACTGGTAGTACAAATCATAAGCTTCTAAGACTTAGAATTTACAAAGCTGATACAAAAAAAAAATACACGATCTGTTTGAAGGCTACATAAATAGATTAACAAAATCTAAAGCTACCAAGGACAAGTGGCAGCTACATCCGGAATGCACGAACATCTTCAGGGTCCGCTCCCGATATCACCAGCATCTTCGCTCCAAAAGTCTGCACGCAAGGTGCAGAAGTGTAGTATGAGAACAACCGACCCCATGTACTCAGTTAGTATTTTGTCTAACCTCGTTGAAGTAGTGACGAGGCTTTTTAGTTAAAATATGCTCACTGATAAAATTTGTAATGTATCTAACAATAGAACTATACTACAGTATAACAGAATAAAGCACACAAACGAATGTACAAAGCAATAACATAGTACTAGAAGAGATCACAATCCAACAGTTTCCAATATCTCGACCAATCCTTTCCTTAGAGCGAAACCCAATGAACCACAATAATCACCTCAAAACTTTCATAGTATGAGAGAAACACTCAAGACATCAAATTCAACGGCACGACAACACCCTTCGTGCATTTATCTCATCCTCACAAAATATGCGTAAAACAGTACCAACCGAAGGGTAGAAATACCGATAACAAAAATGACAAAGTAGCAAATATGCAAGTAGTAATAATGAACGAGAATGTACATAAGGACATCAGTAACAGACTAGGCGGAAAGCATAAAGGTAGTGACAACAATTAGGAAAAGGAATGTAACTTCAACTAACTAGCATGGTAGAGGCATGAAGATAGATATAACAAATAAGAAAGGGGACACATGATCTTTATAAGTTAACAAGTAGAGACATGAATGACTAACATGGAAGAAGACCTGTACCTAAGTGCAACAAAACAGATATGACATGGATGCAATTATAACAACAGGAAGTAGGCATGATATTTACAAGTTAAGCAAGTAGAAGGCATGGGCAACACAACATCAATTGAGATAGAGAATAAAGACAGAACAATGACGACAAGTCACATAAGAACCGTAAGTACGACAGTAACAATTCAAGGTAAAGACATGAAGATATCTGCAAGAAAAGGATATCACAACATAATGCATGTCCCTCGTCCTCACTTGCACGGAAACACCCTTAGTGCCATTAACTCGCAATAACACAAAATCATGATAATATAAATGCAATGGCACGACATCACCCTTCGTGCTTTTACTCACATAACATGGCACGACATCACCTTTTGTGCTTATACTCATATAACATGGCACGGCATTACCCTTCGTGCTTTTACTCACATAACATGGCACGACATCACTTTCCCTCATATGATAATGTATAAACAATGGCACGACATCACCCTTCGTGCTTTACACTCTTCCTTACCAGGCATATGTATATCAGTGGCAAATAAGGAAGGAAGCATAAATAACATCAAGGAGAATGTTTAAACGAATATTCCAAATGAATCCCAATCACAACTTTCCAAGCCAACAATAGTTCAATAAACCCGCAAGAGCCTTATTATTCAAGTATTCCAACAAATCTCACAAATGATCCACTACACAAGTATAGAATCTAGTATCTTAAGAATATCGGCCGTAGCAATGTATTAATGATTATGCATAGTGATGACCAAATTAGACACATCAATGTGTTCTCAGAATTCCATCAAATTTGATCAAGTTATAACAAGCTAAGTCTTAGTTCCTAACATTTAATACTATGATCTTAGTATCTAGGAGTCAAGTAAGGCATGAAGTAAGAAGGTCACGTAATTCTAGAAGACACAATTTATAACATGATTTACCCCCGAGCATGGTTAACCCTGACACATGCATATATGCTCGTCACCTCATATATGTATCACCCCCGCATGTAGCAAATAATGTCAAATAGTAGGAAAAATTCTCTCAACAAAGTTAGGCAAGACACTTACCTCAATTCGGCTAACTCAATACTCAATTTAGCTTTTTTCTTTACAAATTCACCTCCGCTCGGCTCAATCTAACCAAAGATGACTTAAATACATCACACAATGCAAGGGAAAACAATTTCAATTAATAAAGTTGTGCTTTTTATTCAATTTTTAAAAAGTCAACAAAAGTCAAACCCCGGGCCTGCCCGGTCAAAACCCGGGTCCAAGGGTAGGTCTTGACTATCCATAGCCTCACGAGTCCAAATACATGTTTTGTTTTCAAATCTGAGTCCTATTCAACTCTCAAATCCCAAATTTTTATTTTTCAAAGTTTTGACAAAATCCCCAAATTTTTCCCTAGATTCTCATGAATTTGTTGTTAAATTTTATATAAAATCATGAAATGTAGTTGAGAATTGATTAGAGGTACTTACCCAATGATTTGGTATGAAAATCCCTTCATAAAATCACCTCCCATCGAAGTTAGGGTTCAAAATATAACAAAAATAAAGCCAAGACTAGGAATTCTCAGCATTTAGTAGGCTGCAGATGTCGCATTTGTGACAGGGGGTTAATGCGAACAACTTATCGCAAATGCGAACCAAAAAGTTTCCTGTCAAGGTCGCATTTGCGACCATATACTTCGCAAATGTGAAGACCAACATTTCGCAAAAGCGGCAGGGTCCATCGCAAATGCGAATAACCCCACATCGCAAATGCGGAGGGTTTCTTCGCAAATGCGAATCTTCCCCAGCAGCCCAATTTTTGCAAATGCGATGGCTGCTTCACAATTGCAACTGTCGCATTTGCGATAAAAATATCGCAAATGCAATGACACCAGTACCAGCACTCAAATATTATGGAAAATCATTCCGACACCAAGCTGAAACTCACCCGAGCCCACGAGGTTCCAAACAAAACACCCACACAAGTCTAAAAACATAACATGAACTCGCTCGAGCGATCAAAACATCAAAATAACCTCTAGAATCACGAATCGGATGCCAAAACGCATGAAGATCAAAGGAAACTTCTAGAATCGTAACCAAACGTCCGAACCATATCAAATCAACTCCAAATGGCGCCAAATTTTGCATACAAGTTTCATATGACGAAACGAACCTACTCGAAGCTTAAAATCACGCATAGAAACCTCGAAACGACGAATCACACCTCAAGTCAAAATCAATGAACTTTGAAACTTCAACTTCTACAACTGATGCCGAAACCTATCAAATCATGTCCAATTGACCTCAAATTTTGCACACAAGTCACAATTAGCATTACGGACCTACTCCAACTTCCGGAATCGAAATCCGACCCCAATATCAAAAAGTCCACTCTCGGTCAAACTTTCCAAAAATCCAACTTTTGCCATTTCAAGAGTAATTCGACTACAGACCTCCAAATTATAACTTGGACACGCTTCTAAGTCCAAAATCACCCAACGAAGCTAACGGAACCCCATTACGAGGCCTAAAACTACCGAACGAAGTGCAGATGCTCAAAACGACCAGTCGGGTCATTACAGGAAGAAGGAGCGCAAATGCGGATTTGGGCAGCTCATGTTGGGTTCATCTGCGATGCCCGCAAATGCGCTGGAGGAACCGCAGGCGCGAAGGAAGACCGCAGAAGCGGGCCATTGTCTGCAGGTGCACACACGCAGGTGCGACTACCTGATCGCAAAAGCGGTCCCAGTCACCTTAAGCCATTTACGCACCTGCGATGGAATTTCTACAGGTGCAGCGTCGCAGGTGCGACTAGAGGTCCGCAGGTGCGAGATCGCTGGGCAGAAAAGGGGAAATTTCGAGGGTTTGATCTCATTTTCATTTTGGGTCTTTGAGAGCTCGGATTGAGGCAATAATTGAAGGATTTTTCAGAGAGAACTTTGGGGTAATGATTCTTAACTCGTTTATGGTTGTATTCCATTAATCTATAGTTAAATTCATCATTTAATTAAGGAATTTGGTTGAGAAATTTGGGAAAAAGTTGGAAAGTTCTTCAAATAAATTTTTGAGTTTTGATATGGATTTTGATATCGGATTTGGATAATTTTGGTACGAGTGAACTCGTGAGTGAATGGGTGTTCATATTTTGTTACTTTTACCCGATTCCGAGACGTGGGCCCGGGTCATCTTTTCTGGGCGATTTTCTAATTTCTTGCTTTAGCTTTGATTTCATTAATTAGATTAATTTCTTATATTTGTATTTATGGTATGTAATTGATTTTGTCTATATTTGGGCTATTCGGAGTCGGATATTCGTGGAAAAGGCATTGTTACCAATTGATTGAGCTTGGTTCGAGGTAAATGGCTTGCCTAACCTTGTGTGGGGGAAATACCCTTAGGATTTGGTACTGTTGTGATATGTGAGCGTCGTGTACGCGAGGTGACGAGTACGTACACAGGCTATTTGTTGTAAAACCCCATTTATTTTACTGAGTAGCAACCTGTTTTTCCTTTAATTTGAGTTATACCGTTTAAATGAGTATTCGTTTGTGTTCATTATTAATTGAGCTATTTCAATATGTGTAGTTATCCTGTTTAGTCTAATATCGCATGTCTACGTGCTTTAACTGCTTATTTGAACTCTGTGAAGCATGCCTAGTTGATTTCCTACTTTTCCTTGTTCTTTATTAGCATAAGTGTAGAAATCTTGCTGTTAACTGTTGTATTTATCGGTTTGAGCTGTGTGTTTACTTTTGAGACTACGAGTCGGTTCCTCAGGAGTTCTCCTTGCACATTTACTTTTGAGACTACGAGGCGATACCTCGGGAGTTCTCCCTGCATATTTTCTTTTGAGACTGCGAGGCGGTTCCTCAGGAGTTCTCCCTGTACATTTACTTTTGAGACTACGAGGCGGTACCTCGGGAGTTCTCCCTGCATATTTACTTTTGAGACTACGAGGCAGTTCCTCGGGAGTTCTCCCTGTATATTTACTTTTGAGATTACGAGGCGGTACCTCGAGAGTTCTCCCTACATATTTACTTTTGAGATTACGAGGCGGTACCTCGGGAGTTCTCCCTGCACATTTATTTTTGAGACTATGAGGCGGTACCTCGGGAGATCTCTTTGCTTATTTACTTTGGGACTACGAGACGGTGTCTTGCGAGATCCCCTGCTGTTTAGACTTGTGTTGTACAACTTTTTTTGCTGTGTTTTCCTTTTGTTAAATTCCAATCTCTTAATATACTGTTATATTCGCCTACTGTATTTATTATATACCGGTGGGCCTGACCTGGCCTCATCACTACTCGACCGAGGTTAGTCTTGGCACTTACTGGGTACCGTTGTGGTATACCCATGCTACTCTTCTGCACATATTTTTTATGTGCAGATCCAGGTACTTCTTATCAGCCCCACTATTAGCTGAGAGTGCTTGCTGCTGTACGGAGACATCAAGGTACATCTTCTACGTCCGCAGACCTCGGAGTCCCCTTCTATTCTCCCCTATGTCAATTACCTTCTGTACTTCTTTTATTAGACTCTGGTGTATAGAGATACTAGTTTTCTCATGTAGCTTGTGACTTATAATGTTTCGGGTTTTAGGAAGACTGTATATTTATAGAGTATTATTTATTTTACATGTCGAGCAGTATTGTTACTAGTTATTTAGTTATCCACTGATGTTAGTTGCCAAGTTTTACTTTTGTGTTGTTATTTTCCGCAATTTGTTAGGCTTACCTAGTCGTAGTGACTAGGTGCCGTCACGACGTTATACGGAGGGAGTTTGGGTCGTGACAAGTTAGTATCAGAGCTCTAGGTTCATAGGTGTTGTGAGTCACAAGCAAGTTTAGTAGAGTCTCGTGGATCGGTATAGAAACGTCTGTATTTATCTTCAGGAGGCTATGGAACTGTTAGGAAAAATTATACTTCCTTGATTCCTTATCGTGTGAAATTGTTGACTTCAAAATTCTAAACTTCTGTATTCTATTCTCTCACAGATGGTGAGGACACATACGGGTGGATCTGATGACCAGGCACCCGTGCCCCCTGATAGAGCCGCGAGGGGCCGGGGTCGGGGTAGAGGCCGAAGACGTCCACGTGGTGCGGCCAGAGCATCCGCACGAGCTGCTACATAGGAGCCCCAGTAGCTCCAGCTGGAGGGCAGGCACTTGAGGTGCCTATTTCTGCACCAGCCCTCCAGGAGACTCTAGCCTAGTTCATGAGCATGTTCAGCACCTTAGCTCAGGCTGGATTGATTCCACTTGCACCTACCATACCTCAGGCCTGGGGAGGAGCACAAACTCCCGTCGCCACTACTCCAAAGCAGCGGGTTCAGGTCGACCAGGTACCGGAGATTTTACCGATGCAGCCAGTAGCTCCAGCTCAGCCCGAGGATAGGGTAGCAGTTTCTAAGGCGGAGCAGCTCAGACTTGAGAGGTACAAGAAGCACCACCCTCCTACCTTCAGTGGATTAGCGTCTGAGGATGCCCAGGGTTTTCTGGAGGAGTGTCACTATATTCTCCGTACTATGGGCCTAGCGGAGTCGAGTGGGGTTTCTTTTACTGCATTCCAGCTTAGAGGAGCAGCCTATCAGTGGTGGCATGCTTATGAGTTGAGTAGTCCGACTGAGGCAGCTTCACTTACATGGACTCAATTCTCGGACATGTTCTTGAGGGAGTATGTTCCCCAGAGTATCAGAGACGTATAGCGCACAGAGTTTGAGCAGCTGCGCCTAGGTGCTATGATTGTGTTAGAGTATGAAATTCGCTTCAGTGATTTGTCCCGACATGCATCGGCCTTGGTTGCCACAGTCTGAGAGAGGGTTCATCGGTTTATTAAGGGACTCCACCCCAGTATCAGGACTAGTATGGTCAGGGAGCTGGAGATGTATATTTCTTATCAGTGGGTTGTGATTATTTCTAGGAGATTGGAGGGCATGCTTGCCCGGGATAGAGAGGAGAGGGAGGCCAAGAGGTCTCGAGAGTCTGGCACTTACAGTGGTACTCGTGCCCCAGCTGCAGTTCGCCATGGTAGGGGTTATGTGAGTCGCCCCGTTCATTCAGCTCTTCCAGCCGCCAGTGGTATTTCGGCCCCTTCTAGGCCCCAGGAGCCTTATTATGCACTGCCAGTGTCTAGTGCGCCTCTTGCATGGGGTGGTTTTAGCGGTCAGTCCAGCAGACCTGGCCCGAGCCAGTCATAGCAGCCATGCTATCTGAGAGCTTATTTTGAGTGTGGCGAAACCCGCATATGGTGAGGGATTGCCCCAAACTTAGGAAGGGTGCACCTCCACAGACTTCTCATCCACCGCGTTCTTCACCAGGTCCTCAGGCTATGATTCCAGCACCAGCTACTGCCCCACCTACTCAGCCAACTCGAGGTGGAGGTCGGGGAGGTCGAGGTCGCCCTAGAGGGGGAGGCCAGGCCAGATATTATGCTCTTCCGGCTCGTACAGAGGCAGTTGCTTCCGACTCTGTCATTACAGGTATTGTTCCGGTCTGTCATAGAGATGCGTCGGTTTTATTTGATCCAGGCTCTACTTATTCCTATGTGTCCTCTTATTTTGCCCTGTATTTGGGCGTATCTCAGAACTCCTTGAGTTCCCCTGTTTATGTATCTACACCTGTGGGAGATTATCTTATTGTGGACCGCGTGTATTAGTCGTGTTTGATTTCTCTTAGTGGTTTTGAGACCAAAGCCGATTTATTATTGCTCAGTATGGTAGACTTTGATGTTATCTTGGGCATGGACTGGCTGTCTCCCTATTATGCTATTCTTGATTTTCATGCTAATACCGTGACGCTGGCTATGCCAGGATTACCGTGATTAGAGTGGAGAGGTACCTTAGAGAATACTCCCAGCAGAGTTATTTTATTTCTTAAAGCTCAACGAATAGTTGAGAAGGGGTGTGACACGTATCTAGCTTATATGAGAAATGTCAGTATTGAAACCCTTACAGTTGAGTCAGTCCCAGTAGTGAGGGACTTTCCAGATATGTTTCCAGTTGATCTTCCGGGCATGCCGCCCGACAGAGATATTGATTTTCGCATTGATTTATTTCCGGTCACTCAACTCATCTCTATTCGTCCATATCATATGTCTCCTCCTGAGTTGAAGGAATTGAAGGAGCAGTTACATGAGTTGCTTGATAAGGACTTCATTCGGCCTAGTATGTCACCTTGGGGTGCTCCGGTCTTATTTGTGAAGAAAAATGATGGTTTTATGCGTATGTGAATTGATTATCGCCAGCTGAACAAAGTTACAGCAAAGAACAGGTATCCATTGCCTCATATTGATGATTTATTTGATTAGCTACAGGGTGCCAGGGTATTTTCCAAGATTGATTTACATTCCGGCTATCATCAGCTGAAGATTCGGGAGTCAGATATCCCGAAGACCGCTTTCAGGACTCGGTATAGTCACTACGAGTTCCTTGTGATGTCTTTTGGGCTGACCAATGCCCTAGCAACTTTTATGCACTTGATACACAATGTGTTACGGCCTATCTTGACTCTTTTTTCATTGTGTTTATTGATGACATTCTGGGGTACTCGCGGACTCGGGAGGATCATGAGCAGCACCTGAGGACTGTGCTTCAAACCTTGAGAGAAAAGAAGTTATATGCAAAATTTTCAAACTGTGAGTGTTGGCTAGACTCAGTGGCATTCTTGGGTCATGTAGTATCGAGTGATGGGTTCAAGGTGGATCCGAAGAAGGTGGAAGCAGTGCAGAGTTGGCCTAGACCGTCATCAGCTACGGAGATCCGGAGTTTTCTTGGTTCGGCGGGGTAGTACCGTCATTTTGTAGAGGGATTCTCATCTATTGCAGCACATATGACCAGGCTGACCCAAAAGGGTGCTCCGTTCAGGTGGACAGAGGAGTGTGAGGAGAACTTTCAGAAGCTCAAGACAGCTTTGACTACACCCTTAGTATTGGTATTGCCTACAGGTTCGGGGTCTTATATTGTATATTGTGATGCGTCGCGGATTGGTCTCGGCGCGATGTTGATGCCGGATGATATGGTGATTTCCTGCGCGTCCAGACAACTGAAGGTGCATGAAAAGAACTATCATGTCCACGACCTTGAGTTAGCAGCTATTGTTCATGCCTTGAAGATTTGGCGGCACTATTTGTATGGTGTCCCTTGTGAGATCTACGCCGATCACCGGAGTTTGCAGCATCTGTTCAAACAGAAGGATCTTAACTTACGTCAGCGGAGGTGGTTAGAGCTACTTAAGGACTATGATATCACCATTTTGTACCATCCAGGGAAGGCCAATGTGGTGGCCGATGCTTTGAGTCGCCGGACATAGAGTTTGGGGAGTTTAGCATATCTACCAGCAGCAGAGAGGCCATTGGCGTTGGATGTTCAGGCCTTAGCCAGCCATTTTGTGAGATTGGATATTTCTGAGCCTAGTCGAGTATTGGCTTGTGTGGTCTCTCGGTCTTCTCTTCATGATCGTATCAGGGTGCGTCAGTATGATGACCCTATCTGCTTGTCCTTAAGGACACGGTTCAGAATGGTGATGCTAAGGAGGTGCCTATTGGGGATGATGGTGCATTGAGGATGCAAGGCAGGCTATGTGTGCCCAATGTAGATGGGTTGCATGAGTTGATTCTCCAGGAGGCTCACAGCTCGTGGTACTCCATTCATCCGGGTGCCGCGAAGATGTACCAGGACTTGAGGCAACATTACTGGTGGAAGAGGATGAAGAAGGACATAGTGTAGTATGTAACTCGGTGTCTAAATTTCCAGCTGGTGAAGTATGAGCATCAGCGGCCAGGCGGATTGCTTCAGAAGTTACAGATTCCGGAGTGGAAATGGGAGCGGATCACTATGGATTTCATTGTTGGGCTTCCACGGACCCACCGGAAGTTTGATGCAGTTTGGGTGATTGTGGATAGGCTGACCAAGTCAGCTCATTTTCTTCCTGTGATGACTAACTATTCTTCCAAGCAGCTGACTCGAATTTATATCCGCGAGATTGTCAGGCTTTATGTCATACCGGTATCTACCATCTCTGACCGGGGTACACAGTTTACATCACGGTTCTGGAGGGCCATACTGTATGAGTTGGGTACTCGAGTAGAGCTGAACATAACATTTTACCCTCAGATGGACGGACAGTCCGAGCGCACTATTCAGATATTAGAGGATATGCTCCGTTCGTGTGATAGATTTTGGAGGTTCTTGGTATCAGTTCTTGCCACTTGCGGAGTTTGCCTACAACAACAGTTATCAGTCGAGCATCTAGATGGCACCGTATGAGGATCTGTATGGTAGACGACGTCGGTCTCCAGTGGGTTGGTTCGAGCCGGGCGAGGCTAGATTATTGGGTACAGACTTGGTTCAGGATGCTTTGGAAAAGGTTAAGGTGATTCAGTATTGACTTCGCAAAGCCCAGTCCAAACAGAAGATTTATGCGAATAAGAAGGTTCGCGATGTTGCATTCATGGTTAGAGAGTGGGTCTTTCTTCGAGTTTCACCCGTGAAGGGTGTTATGAGGTTCGGGAAGAAGGGCAAGCTGAGCCCAAGTTTTATCGGCCTATTTGAGGTGTTGCGACGTGTTGGGGAGGTTGCTTATAAGCTTGCCTTACCTCCCAGCCTAGCAGGAGTTCATCCAGTATTCCATGTTTCGATGCTCCGAAAATATCACGGCGATCCGTCTCATGTGTTGGATTTCAGATCAGTCCAGTTGGACAAGGATTTATCTTATGTTGAGGAGCCAGTGGCTATTTTGGACAGGCAGATTCGAAAGCTGAGGTCAAAGAACATTGCTTCCATGAAGGTTCAATGGAGGGGTCAAAGAACATTGGGAGACCGGGCATGATATGTGCAACCGTTATCCTCATCTTTTCACTACTTCAAGTATGTCTCTATACTCGTTCTAGGATGAACAATTATTTTAAGAGGGGGAGGATGTAACGACTCGACCGGTCATTTTAAGAGTTATAGCCCCGATCCCCTGTTTACTGCTTTCCCCGTATCTCTTTCTGCTTATATGACTTGCCGGGAGGTTGTTGTTGTGGTTTCAGAGTGAATTGAGACACTTAGTCCCTAAACAGAAGCTTAAGTCTTAGGATTTTTGACTGTAGTCGGGACTGTATGAAGACGACTCCGAAATGGAGTTTCATCGGTTCTTTTAGCTCCGTTGGGTGATTTTGGACTTAGGGGCGTATCCGAATTGTGATTTGGAGGTCTGTAGCTGATTTTGGCTTGAATTGGCGGAAGTCGAATTTTAGAGATTTTGACCGGTAGCGAAATTTTTGATATCGGGGTCGGATTCTGATTTCAGAAGTTGGAGTAGGTCCGAAATATCAATTATGACTTGTGTGCAAAATTTGAGGTCAATCGGACGTGATTTGATAGATTTCGGCATCGATTGTAGAAATTTAAAGTTTCAAGTTCATTAAGTTTGAATTGGAGGGTGATTCATGTTTTTAGCATTGTTTGATGTGATTTGAGGGCTTGAATAAGTTCGTATGGTGTTTTAGGACTTGTTGGTATGTTTGGTTGAGGTCCCAGGGGCCTCGGGTGTATTTCGGATGCTTAACAGATTGAATTTGGATTTATACAAATTGCTGAAGTTTTCTGGTTTTTGATGTTTTCGCACGTGCGGCGGGGAGACTGCAGGTGCAGACTCATACGTGTTGAAGGAAGAGCACAGATGCGGATTTAGGTAGCCCAGGCTGGGTCTGCAGGTGCGAGGAAAATGCCGCATCAGCGATGCCCGTAGATGCGCTAGAGGAGCTGCATGCGCGAAGGAAGACAACAGAAGCGGACCATTGTCTATAGGTGCGCACACGCAGGTGCGACTATCTAATCGCAGAAGCGGTCCCAGTCACCTTAAGCCATTTTCGCACCTTCGATGGAATTTCCGCAGGTGCGACTAGAGGTCTGCAGGTGCAAGAACGCTGGGCAGAAAAGGGGAAATTTCGAGGGTTTGATCTCATTTTTATTTTGGGTCTTTGAGAGCTCGGATTGAGGCGATAATTCAAGGATTTTTCAGAAAGAACTTTGGGGTAATGATTGTTAACTCGTTTATGGTTGTATTCCATTAATCTATAGTTGAATTCATCATTTAATTAAGGAATTTGGTTGAGAAATTTGGGAAAACGTTGGAAAGTTTTTCAAATAATTTTTTGAGTTTTGATTAGGATTTTGATATCGGATTTGGATAATTTTGGTAAGAGTGAACTCGTGAGTGAATGTGTATTCATATTTTGTTACTTTTACCCGATTCCGAGATGTGGGCCCGGGTCAATTTGTTGGGGTGATTTTCTAATTTCTTTCTTTAGCTTTGATTTCATTAATTAGATTAATTTCTTATTGTTGTATTTATGGTATGTAATTGATTTTGGCTAGATTTGGGCCATTCAGAATCAGATATTCATGGAAAAGGCATTGTTACTGATTGATTGAGCTTGGTTCGAGATAAGTGGCTTGCCTAACATTGTGTGGGGGAAATCCCCTTAGGATTTGGTACTGTTGTGATATATGAGCGTCGTTTACGTGAGGTGACGAGTACGTATACGGGCTATTTGTTGTAAAACCCGATTTATTTTACTGAGTAACAACATGTTTTTCCTTTAATTTGAGTTATATCGTTTAAATGAGTATTGGTCCGTTTTCATTCTTAATTGAGCTATTCCAATATGTGTAGTTATCCTATTTAGTCTAATATCGCATGTCTACGTGCTTTAACTACTTATTTGAACTCTGTGAAGCATGCCTAGTTGATTACTGCATTTCCTTGTTCTTTATCAGCATAACTGTAGAAATCTTGCTGTTAACTGTTATATTTATCGGTTTGAGCTGTGTGTTTACTTTTGAGACTACGAGGCGGTTCCTCGGGAGTTCTCTCTGCACATTTACTTTTGAGACTACGAGGCGGTACCTCGAGTGTTCTCCCTGCATATTTACTTTTGAGACTACGAAGTGATTCCTCGGGAGTTCTCCCTGCATATTTACTTTTGAGACTACGAGGCGGTACCTCGGGAGTTCTTCCTGCATATTTACTTTTGAGACTACGAGGCGGTTCCTTGGGAGTTCTCCCTGCATATTTACTTTTGAGACAACGAGGCGTACCTCGGGAGTTCTCCTTACATATTTACTTTTGAGACTACGAGGCAGTACCTCGGGAGATCTCTTTGCTTATTTACTTTTGGACTACGAGACGGTATCTCGGGAGATCTCTTTGCTTATTTACTTTTGGACTACGAGACGGTATCTCGGGAGATCCCTTGTTGTTTCCCCTGTGTTATACTGTTATCCTTGTTGTGTTTTCCTTTTGTTAAATTCCATTCTCTTAATATACTGTTATATTCCCCTGCTTTATTTATTATATACCAGTGGGCCTGACCTGACCTCGTTACTACTCGATCGAGGTTAGTCTTGGCACTTACTAGGTACTGTTGTGGTGCACTCATGCTACTCTTCTGCACATATGTTTTGTGTGCAGATCCAGGTACTTCTTATTAGCCCCGCTATTAGCTGAGAGTGCTTGCTGCTGTACGGAGACTTCAAGGTACATCTGCAGCGTCCGCAGACCTCGGAGTCCCCTTCTATTCTCCCTTATGTCAATTACCTTCTGTACTACTTTTATTAGACTCTGGTGTATAGAGATACTAGTTTCCTCTTGTAACTTGTGACTTACGATATTCCGGGTTTTGAGAAGACTGTGTATTTATAGAGTATTGGTTATTGTACATGTTGAGCGGCATTGTTACTAGTTATTCAGTTATCCACTCCTGTTAGTTGCCAAGTTTTACTTTCATTTTGTTATTTTCCGCAATTTGTTAGGCTTACCTAGTCGTAGAGACTAGGTGCCATCATGACGTGATACAGAGGGAGTTTGGGTCGTGACACTTCTGATTGGTGTAATTCCATTTCTGAATCAATGTTGCCATAAAGTCAAGTAAATTCATATCTGGGAGGTCTTTTGTGTGCTTGTTTGTTGCATTTACTGATTCTGCAATATTCGATGTCATGGTCATGGTTCTATTTGCCTTGGAACGTGCCCGGGACCATTTATCATATCCAATATCCATCAGGTATGTTTTCACTCTACTATCAATAGCTTCTAACTCTGCCATATGCCTGTTGACTTCTTCAACAGTGTATGCTCTTGATAACACAAAGTATACTTCTTTGATTTGTTTTTGGCTCTTCGTGAAGTTTGTCTTTATGTTGTTCCATATATGGAACATACATGCACAATGAGGGACTTCTGGATAGACAATCGAAGTTGCTCTCTATATAACATCATGCATGTCTGATACAATGCACATTCCCTCTCTTTATCCATAGGTTTCTCTGAACTGCATGAAGAACCACTCCCACGACGCATCGTTTTCCGAATCAACAATTGCATATGCGATGGGTAGAATTTGTCCTGTAAAACCAAAGGAAAAAATATTAGTTACAACACACAATGTTAATTTATCATTTCATATAGTAGTATAGTCATAGGTAGGTGCAGGTATGTAGCAAAATAATTATATACTCTGGTGGTATACTTGTATACCATATTGGTATCATATGATATTTGAAAATCTTTTTTGCTGCTTTAACTGAATGTAATTGGATTGTATTTTTAAAATAGTAAAGTACACCAATTATTCAATATTGATTCTAAGATAACTTTTTTTCTTACCCTCTGCATCTTGTGTGGAAGCCGTGAGTATGGTCCCTGTATATGTTGACTTTAAAAAACTTCCATCAACTATAACTGTTGGTCTACAATAGATCCATCCTCTAATCGATATATATATATATATATATATATATATATATAGCTATGAATGCGTACAAGAAGCTCCCATCTACTTCAGTGTGTAGTCGTTTCACTGATTGGGTTTGCGTACTCTAACATATAAAGATATGTTGGTATTTTCTTGTATGACTCACTTAGTGTTCCTCTCAACAATTGCATTGCTTTTTCTTTTGATCTCCATACTTGCATGTAGCTTAAGTCCATACCATATGCTTTTCGGATGTCTCTCTAGATATCTGTTGGTGTATATATAGTTTTCGGGTCAACAAGTTTATCTTGTACCACAGCTGCAACAAAAGCTGAGACAACTTGCTTTTGTGAACAAAATCTCTTATCATTTAAACAACTGTGGACAGAATTGAAATCCGTCACTTTGAAAAGATTTGATGCTCGCAGGCTTGATGCTTTAAGTCTCCAAGTATATCTTTCATCTACGCATTCAAGGGTATACCTGTTTATAATACAAATACAGATATGTATCATGTTTTATTGATAAAAAATACACACACAAATCCGTACAATTCTATACTCACATAGTATACTCATATAGCATACCTATATACTATATCAGTATCATATTTTACTGATAAAAAATATAGACAAACCATCACAATTCTATACTCACATAGTATACTGATTTAGCATACATATATACTATATTGGTATCATATTTTACTGATAATAACAAACACACAAACCAGTACAATTCTATACTCACATAGTATACTCATATAGCATACTTATATACTATATCAGTATCATCTTTTACTGATAAAAAATACAGACAAACCAGTACAATTCTATACTCGCATAGTATACTGATTTAGCATACTTATATACTATATCCAAATCATCTTTTACTGATAAAAAAACACAAATACAAACCAATAGAATTCTATACTTTCATAGTATACTAATCTATCATAGTGATATATTATATCGGTATCATGTTTTACTGATAAAAAACACACACACAAACCAGTAGAATTCTATACTCATATAGTATACCGATATAGCATCATGATATACTATATAGGTATCACATATTTTTTACTTGAAAAAATGCAGGCGAACCTTCTTGGGCATGATTTATTAACACGATATTGACATTTTTCTCTAACAACATACTGTTTCATAACGAGAGCCAGCAGGTTCTTGTCTTTGCAAATTTATCCTTTTTTAACTTTTTGATGAAATTGATCAGTTATGATGTTTGCATCATCAAGTTCTATACCGGTGTCATCTCCATTTTGCACATCAAAAGTACTAATCATATCACTGCTTTCAAAATGTGCAATTTCTGATGAAATTGTAGTAACATCGAAACTGGAGGTGCTTGCAGCTATAGTATTTTTAGCAAACGACATATATAGTGGGAGTGTTGTCATCCCTACACTTAAGTTGTTCAAATTTCCAACAGGTTTTTATTAGAATTGCATTAACATGAAAGTTTATGAAATTATGGTTATCATCCCATTCTCCACTATGCTGCAGCAGAATTGGTATATTTTTCATGATTCTGAAGTTATAACTACTTTTATATCCAAAATTGAATCTCGACAATGCAAATTTCAACAGTGTTGAAGTCAAATACTGAATTTCAACAGAAGATTTTTCGAAATGAAATCAGTTGTTATGATTCAAAACTCCAAATTTCCAGATCTCCAAACTGAGAACAGAACTTTCACCTAAAAATTCAGAAGTTTGAGCGCTAAACTTCTGTAATCTGCGAAATCAAAATCGGAAAAATAAGATGCGAATTTGAGCATCAAAAGTTTAAGCATCTTCCAAAGTCAAATCAGCCACTTCTACAAAATTTAAGGAGAAAAACTCGAATTTTAAAGAGAAATCAGCATCTTCGCTCTATTTTTTCACACTTCCGATCTTCAAATTAGGGTGGCGATCTTCAAATCTTTAACAGATGCTGGTGGAAATCTCAATTTTTGTGCGCTAATTTTCTGAAATTTTGAGCAGCTTTTGCATTTTTATAGGTAGGGCATTAGCGTGGGGTAGTTATTTTGAGATACTCGTTTGTTTATTAAATGGGTAGGGGTTATAATTATTTAATGGGTAGGGGTTATAATTATTTAATGGGTAGAATTCTTTTATGGTAGAGCGGGTTAAATATTTTAACTTTTATGGGTACTCCTATCTTTTCCCCAATAAGCTAAGCAAAATGCAGGCTTTTGGACAGTCTTGTGTGTCCTTAAGGAATTTAATCCCCTCACTGTTGCCCAAGGTAATGAGTTACTTCCTCCTCCCTGGATAGAACGAAAAAATTATTCTGTAATAGTGACAATCGAAATTACAGAACTTCAACGAACTCAACAAACGGAGCAAAAGACACTTGACACTTAGTTTATTTGGAAAAATAATGCCAAAAATGTAGAAAAGAAGGGAGAAGTTTTTAGATTTTCTATGTTTGAAAAATGAGGCTAAGCCTCTAAATTTATAGACAATGAAAGGGTGAGATGAAGATGTGCAATTCAAAAGGTGCCTATTTCTTTTCTCATTCACACCCATTCACGAAACCTAACACTTACGACCTATTTTATGCAAAAATTATTGACACTCTTCTGTATTCAAAATGCATAATCTTATCATTTTAACCTTATTAGCATTACTTGTGTGAGAGTCATTTGATATAGAAATTTATTTTTCAATTAGGAGAAAAAAAATGTAAAGGGGCGTATAAAAATATTACCTCTTCAATTTTAATTGTGGTAGTAGGACAATTTTAGTATACTTCCTAATAAGGGGCACTTCCTAATAAGGGGCAGTTGAGGAGCTTGGGGTCACAGGGTTATTTTGGGAAATTGTAGTTATTTTGTGCTTTACTATGTTGTACTAAGTGCTATATTGTCTGTATTTGTTTCCTTGTGGTCCCTACCTGAACTCTTTTTGCTGAACAAGCGACAACTTTAACTGGTCATTTGCTAATCACGTGGGTCCCTCAATAGTGCATAGCAGCTTTTTAATTTTTTCCTGCCACGTTTAACGCCTATACCCCAACCCTCTTTTTCCTTGTATTCTTTTGTCTAAAACAATTTTAGTATCATTTTCTCTGCAAATATTTATATTATTTGTAGTTATAAACAATGTATTGTTAAGTCTCAGAATTCAAATTCATTTCTATGTTCTTTGAAAAACTTTTCATAATGCCTTCGATTGTTTTTTGAATTTAATCTCTTAAATTAATATTTTTACTATCCAAACCAATTTCTCACGTAAAAAAGATCACCTTGTTAACTTTTAAATTCCAAAATTACTATCCATTCAAATTTAAGGTCAATTTTGTTTGAGTAAAGAAAATAACAGTATACGAATCTAATACAAAGGAGATAATATAAAATATTTATGCAGTAAAGAAAATAGCTTTTCTTAACAATAGATTACTATAAAAAAAAAAAAATACAACAACATACAAACCTAATATTGTAGAAGTAATACAAGATGTTCATTTCCAAAGAAGCAAATATTTTTTATTCAATAATTTTTAATAAAAGTAAAATGAATTAGGCACACATAGTGATGTGAAGATTAAATTCTGAAATAAACAATAAGTAGCCAATAATATTACTGTAATATTGTTGGAAGTATTAATTATTTTACAATGATATTAAAGATAGATTCTCTAACAAAGTAGAAGAAGATCATATACATTATGCTAATATCATAAAAAAGGAGCAAGGGCTTACTGGATTTTTACAGAAGAATAAAAGAGAGAAAGAAGGATTTAATTGAGATCCAGAGGGAAAAAAAGATAAAAGGATGAACACAATTAAATCTTAATATATATTTTAGTCGCATTTTATTATATATCCTTTTCCCGTTGAAATAAAGTGAACACAAGTTAGTTTATGTATAATCTTGTAGGGTTTGAATTCAATTTTTTTGTACGCGTTCAATAATATTCGATTAAAGTTTAAAAAAATATTCGAAATTGAAATTAAAAAGAGTGTGCATTATGTTTGTACATGAACTTGACTTCAATACTGAAAATTTATGACTGAAAACCATATTAATTTCGTAACAGAATTAAAGTAAAATTATTAATTAATTGAAATCTTATTAGTTTCTTCATTTGAGCTTGGGCGGTGCACAACATGGGCTATCTTTCACTAGTATCATATATGTCGAAAATCTTGTGTTCTTAAAACTTTGCGTCCAAATTGAACAGATGGAGTAGTTTGGTATTAAGAATACTTTACATATGTCCTACATTTTGCAACTCCATTTTCGATTAAATATAATCAAACAAATTGAAACAAATAGACTAAATAAGCTTTTGTTTCAAATAATTAAATGAAAGTGAAAATGGAAAATAAATGAATGAAATATAAACCTTTTTCTCACATAATTAATTTAAAATAGAAAATCTGATGATTAGACTAAAATAGATACTAGAAGAGAATTCGTATAATCAATCGTAACTAATATGGAATTGAGATGTAATTAATTGATTGATTAAGATGATGGAGAAGTAAGAAAATAGACTACCAGAATTTAAATCCATGAGCTACATTCTGACTATCTTAACGGATTCGAAAGAATTTGCTGTAACGATGCGAGTGGTCATTTTGAACATTAGTATTCCAAATAGTTATTTGGAGTCTTGATTAGTTTCGTATAATGTATTATGATTTGTGTGTATCGTCAGTTTTGGTTTTTAGGTATTTCAGAATTAGTTTGGAAGCATGAATTTCATGCTTGAAGCTTTAAGTTAGAAGAGTTGACCAAGTTTGACATTTTAGTATTTGACCTCGGATCGGAGTTTTGATGATTCCGTTAGGTCCGGATGATGATTTTGGACTTGGGTATATGCCCAGATTTGCATTTAAATATTTCTAGAAGGTTTCGGCACTAATTGGCGAAAGTTAAAAATTTGAGGTTTGGAATGTTCATAAGTTTGAACAGGAGTTGACCTTAATGATATCGGATTCGAATTATGGTTCCGAGAATTGGAATAGATTCATTATGTCATTTGGAGCTTGTGTGCAAAATTTGGGTTCATTTCGGGTTGATTTGATATATTTCGGCACGAGTTTTGGAAGTTTAAAGTTTAAAAGTTCATTAAGTTCGATTTGAGGCACAATTCATGATTTTGATATAGTTATGCGTGATTTGAGGCCTCATGTAGGTCCGTGTTATGTTATGGGACTTGTTGGTATGTTCGGACGGGTCCCGAGGGGCTCGGGTGAGTTTTGGACGTGGTTCAGATCATTTCGAATAGTTTTGCATTGCTGGTTTTCTGCTGTTACCTGTTGCTTCTGATGTTCTTCGCGATCGCGAAGGTCCAATGGCGATCGTGAAGGGTGTTTTGGTCTGCTGTGAATTCGTTCTTGGCGTTGGCGTAAGGATGAACGCGTTCACGTAGAGTTGGGGCTGGTCTTCATCGCGTTCACGTAGTGTTTGGGCTGAGCTGGGCAGGGTGCTGGTTACCTCTTCGCGTTCGCGATGTTGTTCCCGTGATCGTGTAGTTCTGTCAGCCTTGTGTATCGTGTTTGCGAGGTTGTCGCTACAATCGCGTAGTGTATTTTCATGGGCATCGCATTTTCTTCTTCGCGATCGCAATGGTATTTCCGCGATCGCGGTTCATCTATTCGTCCAGTGAATATAAAGTACTCTATTTCGGGGGTTTCAGTCATTTTTGCATATTTGGAGCTATGGAGCTCGGATTGAAGCGATATTTTAGGCGATTTTCACCATATGGATTGGGGTAAGTGTTCTTTACTCCGTTCTGATTATATTTCATGAATCTATCTTCATTTTTGGCAATTGGTTGATGATTTCAAAAGAGAAATTGAGGGTTTTTGTCTAAAATTCCATAAAGTAATTTTTTGAGTTTTAAGTATCGATTCGGAGTCGGATTTGAGTGAAACTAGTATGGTTGGACCCGTAGTTGAATGAATTATCGAATTTTATGAGTTTTGACAGGTTACGAGGTGCGGGCCCATATTTGACTTTTTGGTTGACTTTGGGCTTTTGATTAAAGATTCAACCTTTATCGATTGAGTTTGTTTCCTTTGGCATTATTTGATGTTCTTGAGTTTCTTTTAGCTAGTTTCGAGTCGCTCGGTGGTCGGTACGCGCGGGATGGCATTTTTGGAGTATCATTTGGCTTGCTCGGTATTGGATTCGGCTTGTTCGAGGTAAGTAATACTTCTAAACTTGGTGCTGAGGGTATGAATCCCTGAACATACGTGTTATGTGTTGGTGTTGAGGTAACTCACATGCTAGGTGACTGTCACGACCCAAAATTCAACTAGTCGTGATGGCACCTAACCCAACCCGCTAGGCAAGCCAATTACCAACTATCCAATACCAATGAAATTAATAAGGCAATTAATTAAAAGAAAATATATAAAACTAATACATTTCCCCAAGAACTGGAAGTACAAATCATGAGCTTCTAAGAATAGAGTATACAAAGCTGGTATGAAGTAAATATATCATATGTTTGAAAAGTACATAAATAGAGTTTTATGAATCTAAGGCTACCATGAACAAGAGGCAGTTACAACCGGAACGCATGTACATCTTCAGACCCAGCTCCTAACGAACACAGCAACATCAGCAGCCAACATCTTCACACAAGGTGCAGAAGTGTAGTATGAGTACAACCGACCCCATGTACTCAATAAGTAACAAACGTAACCTTAGGTTGAAAGTAGTGACGAACTTGTACCAAGGTCAGGTCCCAACTTCAATAACCAACAATAGTTCATAACAACATAAAACAAGTAATACCAGAAGTAACTCAACAATCAAATGCTCAACAAAAACATAATTTCTGAAAATAGTTCTGCATTTCATGTACATCAATGAAAACCCAAATAATTTACCGGAGTTGCCAAAAATATGAATAAGTTTGAAAATAATAATTTTTCCAAAATCCTTTCAATAATAAATAAGATATTTTATTTTCTTTTCAGATAACCAGTGTAAAACAAATGCATCACTATGCCAATCTGTCAATATGTGTGAGAAATCATGAATGATGTGATACCCTATAGCATGAGAAAAATATATCTCTATGCTTGTATGTCATGTGTGCATGTCAATGTAATGTATCTCAGAGATGAACTCATGTAATCACACTCTCAGAGTACTCAATCTCACTTTCTCACACATTCTACTCATCATGCCCAATCACTCGATACTGTATATGGCCAATCCGGCCCAGGGAAGATCCATCCCAGAATATATACTTCAACTGATCAGCAGTCACTCAGTACCGAGTAGGGCCAATCCATCCAATGGAGAAGATCCATCTCCAGATATATAATGCTTCGGACAAGATCCATGTCCAGGGAAGATCCATCCTTCAATAATATCAACCGCGCTCACTGAGGGTGTGTGCAGACTCCGGAGGGGCTCCTTCGGCCCAAGCGCTATCATAAATCAGTATCAATATCAGAATCAATTTGGCCCTCGGCCTCACTCAGTCATCAATCTCTCCAGTCTCTCTCTCTCTCTCTCATAGGCTCACAATGTCATGAAAATAGCCCGAATATGATGATATGATGTATCAATAAATAATAACAAAGACTAAGATATGATATGCATATGAATGCGTATGACTGAGTATATAATACAATGAAAGCAGATAACTTAACAGCAGAAATGACCTCGGTGAGTCCCAACAGGATAAACATGTAGTCTAAACATAGTTTATAGCATGAATCACATTTTGATAACTCTAGTACGTAGAGATTTCATGATTTCAGACAAGTTCAGATAACTACACAGTACCACAGAAATAACTGTCACAGTTCACACGGTGCACACTTACATGCCCGTTACCTAGCACATGTGTCACCTCAACACCAAATATATAACACGTATAATCCGGGTTCATACCCTCAGCTCCAAGATTAGAAGAGTTACTTACCTCGAACAAGACGAATCCAAAGTCGAGCAAGCTAAACAATGCTCCAGAAATCCCATTCTACACGTATCAACTTCTGAACTACTCGAATCTAGCCACAATAAATTTGATTCAGTCTACACAATTATAGGAATTAATTCCATATCAAAATACTAATATTTTCCCACAAAATCTGAAATTACACTCCAAAAATCGCCTGTCATGTCTCAGAATCCGACGAAACTCACAAAATCCGATAACTCATCCAATTACAAGTCCAACCATACTAATTTCATTCAATTCCGACTCCAAATCGACGTTCTAAACTCAAAAATTCATATCATGAAACTTTAGGCCAACACCCCTAATTTCCTCTTTAAATTCATCAACCAATTGCTAAACATGAAGATAGATTCATGGAATATTATCACAAGGGAGTCAAGAACACTTACCCCAAGTTTGTGAATACCTAATTTTTGTACTGTTTTAACACCTCCTAAAGTCATTAGTGTTTTGTTGCTTTAATTATATTTTCCAATTTTTGTGTCTTCGATTGCATATTTCCTATCATAACATTATGCATTTTGAATACAGAAATTAACTAACTATTCAATTGGTGAATTAATCTAGTTAATTTATTATTTGAATAAGTTACTTAATTAATTTATTTGTTTGTGTAAATTTAGTTTAATAAGTAGGATTAAGAGAGAAATTGGGCCAAATTTGAAAGAGAAAGTGGCCAAAAGTGCAAGATAAGGGGCTGCCCTTGAAAGGGTCTGAAACGACGTAGTTTTGCCTCAAAACTACGTCGTTTCATTAAGTGACCCAAGATCAAATCTCACCCATTGATAACCCCTTGATCTAGTGGTCCATATTTGATCTCTCAAGAGGTATTTAAAGCCTAAAAAATCTGAAAAATTCCCTCATTTCCCCATAACTCTTTCTCTCTTCTCTCTCTTCTCTCCGCCGCCGGAAATCACCCACCGGCGGCGGACCACCTCCAAACACCTCCAAATTAACACTATGTAATCTCCACAACCTCCTCTTCCCATATATCCAAATCAATTCCTTCAAAAACCCCTCAATCTCCTTAAATTTTAGATCTAGGAAACTTTAGCCGCCACTTTTTGGTCCAAATTCTTGAAGCTCCAGCCAATACCACCCTACAACATATACATGAATGGATAGAGCTCCAAGAGACCTATCTTTTCCTACCCATTTCACCCCCAAAATCCCCGTCGCCGCCGGCCCGATCCTCACTGCCGCCACGGCTATACTGCCTCACCAACGCCAAAATGCCCCGAACCCCCATGTTAGCTATTTTTCGACTCAAAGACACTCATTTCTTTTGGCGAGATGCTGGAAATCATTTCGTTCTAGCATCTACCCGAAAGAAACGTGCGTTTCGGAGTTGGGTAGTCGCCATTTAGCATCTCCGGCGTCTTTCGTGGCTCGAACAGCTTCAAGCATACTTGTTAGGTATAATCGTCATCTCTTTAATTAATTTCTGATTTTTTATATTAGTAGATTAGTTTCTGATTTTTAATTTTTTTGTTTTGGTTGTTTCTTGTTAATTAGAGTTTCAAGTTAGGTTTATTTAATTAGTTATCTCTATTTAGTTTAGTGGTTTGTTAGATTTATTATTGATTTAAACACGATCTTTAGTGTATTAGTTAAATCGTTCTCTTAGTTAGTCGATTATTTAGTTGTTGTTAGTCGTTGTACGATTGTTAACGATGCTCGTTCTGTTTTGAGTATTAGTTTGTGAATTTAGTTGTTTGTTTATTAATTAGTTTGCACAAATCGAATTCATTCCCATCAAGTAGGTTTGAATACTTAGTTCAATTACGTCTTTAGTCTCGTCTATGCTTTGTCAGTTCATAATTGTCCAAGTTTGATTTGTGTTGAGCAAGTAGTTTATTGTTGATGGTTAAAATCTGAAGTTTAGTTTATTTTATCATAAAATAGGGTAATGGTAGCTTACTTTTACTAGTAGGGTGGCTGAAATGATATTTTTTTCTCCTTACTTCTGACACAACAGATTTTCAGGCTGTTATTTCACCTTTGGGACATATCTTGAACAGTGTTTAGCACACAAAGTCAGTCTTTTGGACAGATTTTTGCCAAAATCTGTCCCAAAAAAGGGACTTTATTTGCCTATTTAAGGGGCTGCTATCTCCTCACTTCACAGACTCTATCTTACACATACAGATATCTTGAGAGTTACTTGAACACACATATCGTTGAACAAAAAATCAACAGCTGAATACATTAAAGTAGACTGAAACTTAGAGCAAAACCGGTCCCAAAAAAAATACAATAGTTTGAAGTTAGTTTGTAGTTCTTTCTTCTTTAAAGGTTGTAGAGTTTCAAGGCGCCTTATGGGTGATTTCACTGGTCCTTTTCACTGCTATTGCTTCTGGTTTGAATTTACTTTACTGGGTTCGTTGGCCTACTGTTGGATTCAACATTTTCACTGCTAAAATTTCAGTTTTCTAGGTAAAGTTTTGAACTCATTATGTAGTTTAAATGTTCATAAATAAAATAAAAATGCCCGAATATTTTTGATGGTTATATCGGTTTGTCTTAAGATGATTTAGCTACTTTAACAGGAATATATGACAAGTTTAAAGCTCATATCATATGGTTTTGGTTATATTATGTTAGTTTCGCATGATTGTGATGTTAGTTGTGCCAAGTTTAAATGCCTCTCTGTTTCTTTTCGCCTTTAGTTAAGATTTTAACTAAAGTTTTTCATGAGGTTTATGTGTTTGTTTGTGATATAAAATAAGGTTTTAGTTTTAAGTTTTAGTCGTTTACTTAGATCTTAATTTCTTTTAAGTGGAGGCTCAAGTTTCTGAAGTTGTTCAAGAAAGCTATTTAAAAGATTTAAGTTCTAAGATGATTTGTTTGAATGTTTAGATTTTTTTTTTTTTAAAAAAAGAAGGAAATTAACAAATTCTCATGTCATACCAAGGAGTTTGTGGTTGTTTTATTTCTATTCATGATATTTGAGTTTAAAGAAAAGTTTATCAGGATGGTCATCAGTTGGGTCTAGTTTAAACTAGAAGATACTTGAGAATTGTCTCGCCGTGATTTTGTTGATGATATAAGTTAACTCAGGACATTTTATCTTAAACTTTATATTATTAAAATAAAAAAAGAAGAAGAAGAGGTGATGATAAAAAAAATGTTTTTTTGTTGTTGATTTTTTTTTTTTGGAATGAAAGTGGGTTTTAAAATATTGATTGATTGATTATGAACCATATCATTAATTTAAGTCTGTTATGTTTTATTTTTTTTTTTATTATTTTTGTTGTTGTTGTTGTTTTGTATATTTTAAATTTGTCAAATCTTGAATTAATAGAATAATCTTTTAGTCTTACTGACTGGGAGGTCTTTAGCTAATTGAGTTAAGTCAATGAGCTTAAATTTGATAAGCCCAAAATACTAAAGGCTGGCTAGCCCATTCTCTAGACAAGCTGGACCGTCCCCATGCCAAACCCAATAAACTAAGCTGGCTCATATTTAAATAATGAGTTTTCCAGCTTTTACATTTCAATTTAGGCATAAATTTTTAATAATCTGATATTTCTTTTAAATAAATTAAGCACACTTAATTAATTTAAGCGATAGGCAATTTTAGACACGTTTGAGATGTAGACCATGTATTCATACACGATCCTTGGTCGATATTTATTTAATAAAGTAGTCATGTGTGCATTCCCGCTCCTCGACTCTTCAATATTAATTGTATTTAAACCATGTGTACCGACACATTCTTTATTTTAGTACATCTAATCAAATAAAGACCTTGTGTGTTTGCACGCTCCTAGGCCAAAATTATTAATTATTAAACGGTACTAGACAATAGTAACTTAAGGCAAATAAAATACCGTTTATCCAAAATAAATTCAAGCCAAGTTTAAGTCAATAAAATGACCGTGCTAGAACCACGAGACTCGGGGAATGCCTTACACCTTCTCCCTGGTCAACAGAATTCCTTACTCAGACTTTATTTTTGCAGACCAATTAATAATAGAGTCAAACCTTCCTTTGACTAGGGATTCAAATAAAAGGTAACTTGGAACACCAATAATCAATTCCAAGTGGCGACTCTATAAATAAAATAATCTCTATTCAAGTTTGTCACTTTAATTGAAAAAACTCTTTAACCCACAACATTCCATAACACATATATCTCTTTTTTTGGGTTAAATGGGGTGTGACAGCTCTGGCGACTCTGCTGGGGATGAACTCTCAAGAATTCGAGCTTGTACATTTACTTTATTTGTCTTTATTAATTTTTGTATATACTGTAATTTATTTGGGCCTAATTTGCTATTTGTTCGCTTTTTACCGCTTTGATATTGTTGAACTGTACATATAAATTGTATCCTCTCTCGCATCCCTCTCAGTCTTCTGATAATTAGTTATGTTGTGTTTGCCTACTAGCATCACAAAATTTCTGTCTTGAGATAAAGCCAGTTAGCCTACCAGCTTCTGGTGAAGGATTTAGTCACACATGTTTAGGCGGGAGAGCCGTTAGCTAGCCAGTGCTGTTCTACTACTGGTGACGCTTGACGCTCCTCGTCTCGGATTGTCCGCCCGGGTAAGCCAGGTCTAGATACCATCTCCTTTAGGATTTACAAACTTAGAAGAACAAGCCACAAGCAATGAATATTCCTAGTAGGCTACGCTTTATTTGCATCATGTGCATTTGACTTAGCAGCGCTCGACACAGGGGCCGAGTTCTGTTTTAGGACAGGCTTTATTGAGACCATTATATCATGTTATGTGCTACTTGTTGCACTATTTGGGAGGGTTGCATGTCGACCAACTTTAGCATAAATCAGTTGAACGAACAGAGAAAAAATGATATGGTCTAGTGCATATGGTTTTTAAAGATTAATTTTCAAAAAAAATAAAATAACATAGTCTATTTTAACCGAACTACGCGGGTCTAATTCTCACTGGATGTGAGATACGTAGGCAAATCTCATCGGTTCTGGCCCCAATTTTCAAAAAAAAAAATTCAAAAATATTTTCTTTTTCCTTAATTCCCTATTTATAATTCTTTCCTTAGAAAATCCAAAAAAAAAAACTAAATCCAAAAATATTTTTTTATAGTCCCACAGTTTAGCTTTTATTTATTTATTTATTTATTTATATTCTTTTATAGAGTCAAAACCCGAGAAATCAGAATTTTTGTGTGTCAATAATATGTTTGATCAAAACCTAACCCCGTGTCTGGGTAGACAGGTATACCATGAGTGGGGAAAGAGGTAAGTCTGAAAAGAGGCTCAGATCAGAAGGGATACCAGATTTTCTGATTGTCGATCAGATACCACAGTTGTTGTGGGATTGGTGGAGAGACTTTAAGGAATATGAGCGAAACCAGATAAAGAAATACTTGGGACATTTGGTTCATATGATTACGATCAAGCCCAAGAGGGATGTGATCGAAGCTTTGATTCCGCACTGGGATCCTGAAAACAATGTGTTCCGTTTTACCGACTGTGAAATGACCCGACCTTGGAGGAAATTGCCCATTTCCAGGGGTGGGGCCGCAATCTTCGCCGCCAAAGGCCCATAGTACCAAAAAATATGAATGAGGGTAGGTTTTTGAAGCTCTTGAACATAAATTACGGACAATATGAAGGTTTAGGAGGCAAATGGGTTAAGTCGGGCTTTTTGTTTCAGTTGTATGGCCTAGAATGCAATTTCGAAAGGAATGTGGGAAAACTGAAATCAAAGGAAGATAAGGAAACATGGAAGGTACATAGAAGGTTTGCATTTATGGTTACTTTTTTGGGGCGTGTAGTTTTCCCGGAAAGGGAGGGACGCATTGACATCCGCTTGGCAGGTGTAGTTGAGGCTCTGACCTCAGAAGGGGATGATTATACTTTGGTCCCTATGATTCTTTCTTGCATTTTTCGTGCTTTAACTAGATGTAAAATGGACGTGCGAAACTTTGATGATTGCAACATTTTGTTACAGATATGGTTTTTGGAGCATTTCTATCGTCATCCTAAAATCACTGATTTTAGTGAGCTATGGCCCTATCATACTTATGATCACCAGAAAAGAATTGGCGAATATGACTTACCAGAGGGGATTGGCGCCTGGAAAGAACTACTTCTTAGTCTGTGTGCCAAACGGATCACTTGGAACTACGATTGGTTCTCCTCTAAAGAGGTCATTTGTGAGTCTGCATACCATTCTTATTTGGTACTCATAGGATTAGATGGTGTCCAAGCTTATGCTCCACTTCGGGTAATGCGCCAATTTGCACGACTACAGGAGGTGCCACCAACACGAGATATGAGCAAGTTCTGTTATGATTTTGGTAAAGATCAACCTCATGACAAAGAAGAAGTTATGAAAATTTGGTATGCAAGTAAAGTCTCGGAGTTGAATGATATGGTAGAAGACCGAGATCATGGAGAGGTGATCCCTGAATATATTACCTGGCTTCATGACCCTTCGTCTCTTAGAGATAGGCCTGAAGGGTCCAACAGGAGGAGAAATGATCAAAGAGCTATAGAAAGGCTAAAAGAGGAATTGGAGCATGCCCGGATGACCATATCCAATCAACAAGCCCAACTGCAAGTCGTAGTTGCTCAGATTCGTTTAAATATTGAGAAAGATTATCAATCTACCTTACGGGTCATGGATAAAGATCTAAAGCATGCTAAAAATGAGGCGGCCCGCTTAGAAGAAGAACTGGCAAGCACTATTGGTTTAGTCAGAAGAGTTGAGGCAAATAAAAATGCTGAAATACATAAGCTGCAAGAAAACTTGAGTATCATTGAAGAGGATGCGCACCAATAACAATTGGAGTTTAATCAGCAGAGAGAGCAGTTTGAAAGAGAAAGGGCCCATTGGATACGCTCAAAGGGTCAGTTTCATGCACAATTGGAAGAAATAAAAAGGCATAAGAGAGGTCACCAACATGCAGATTTTGAGGCAGAGCGGCGTCAGTGGATGATTGAGAGAGCTGTGCTAAACCACCGTATTGAAGAATACGAGGGACGTAAGACACAGATGGGGAACGCCCTCAACACTACCCAGATATGGTTGCAGAATTGTCACGTGAATATGGGGCAAGCCAGAGAGCAAGTACTTCAATTGGCAGAGAAAGAAGCATATATTCATGACGATCATCGTCATCTAAACAATGAGAAAGTTGGTCAACAGGCACGTATCTTCGTTCCACAGTTGCCGGCAGTGTTTTAGAATTTGTACAAGAATTTGGGGGGAGAGTGGAGGCCAAGGGATGCAGACCTTTGATGATATCAATTTAAGAAAGAATTCCATTGAAGATTAAAGTTTTAGTGCAGTCAATTAGTTTGTAGTTTCATTTTTTATTTGTCGCATTTTTTATTTTATATTTGTCGCATTTTTAGTCATACTTATGTCTTTAGAGTCAATTTGAATAATAATAATTAAAAAAATGTTATTATTTCCTCCTGAACTACGTAATGATCTGATTCATGCGGCGACATGATACGTAGGCAACCCACAAAAGGTTCGATCAAAATATTTTTCAATGATTCTAAGATGAGGGATCAAAATGAGGCGTGAGTGAAAAGAAAAAAGAAGATAAGAGAGTCAATAAGAAGCAACCTCATAAGCCGGAATGAAACATGAAGCCTCCAAAAGTATGTTAGAAATAGTGACAATGATAGGAGCATGGAACATTACGTGTGATTCATATCTATAAAATGCTTAACCCTAACACGTTTGCTGTCTCTTATTTAGTAAGCTTAAGGTGGTTGGTTTGTGGTGAAACTGACAACACACCATTACTTCACCAGATCTAAGAGAACATTAGTAATGGCCAACAATGATGAGATCGAGCTGATCAACGATGACCCCCAGGGTCAGTCAGTTGAAGAAGAGTCAGAGGAAATAAGAAAATTGAGACAACAATTGTCTGATGTATATCAAGCTTGGGTGTCTGGTCAGCCTCCACCCACGGGTCCCTCAGAGGGAACTTCCACCGTACCCCTTTCTACTCAACCACCGCTCCATGCAACAAGCGACCACATTCTACCACCAGGGTATGTGCCAAACTACAGCCTCCACGCTGCTCCTGGTACCTCTAATGTGCGATTCCAGTCGCACCGGTCAGGAACACTCCTCTAGTCATGTCTGGTGCACCGGTATACACAATCCCACCTCCACCTCCTGTGACAAGGCCAATCAACGAGCCACCATCTCATGCTTATGATGGCCAATTCTACTCTCCAAATATGGTTTTCGGGGTCTCGGCTCCATAAAATCAGACTCCTTAGTACGAGTCACCAGTGGAAAATGAAAAGCTTGCCAAGACGGTTGAGCCGGATGAGATGGCGAGGAAAATGAAAAGTCTTAAATAAAACATAAAGTTCATATATGGATTAGGTGGTCACAAAAGTGTTTCGTTCAGTGATTTATGCATGTTCCCTCACATCCATTTGCCACCAGGGTTCAAGACCCCAAAATTTGAGAAGTATGATGGACACGACGACCCTATCGCCCATTTGAAAAGGTACTGCAACCAGCTGAGGGGTGCAGGTGGAAAAGAAGAATTGCTGATGGCTTATTTTGGGGAAAGTCTTGTGGGGGTAGCCTCCGAATGGTTCATTGAACAAGATATCTCTCACTTGCATGTCTGGGACGACATGGCCTAGGCTTTCGTCAAATAATTTCAATACAATATTGATATTGCGCCGGATCGCAATTCCCTATCCAATATGAATAAAAAGCCGACTGAAAGCTTTAGGGAGTATGCAATCAAGTGGAGGGAGCAAGCGGCTAGAGTTAAGCCACCCTTGGATAACCACGAGTTAATCACTATTTTTCTGGAGGCCCAAGAGCTTGATTACTTTTAGAACATGATGTCTACAATGGGTAGACCTTTTGCGAAAGCGATCAAAATAAGAGAAATGGTCGAAAATGGCCTCAAGACTGGCAGAATTGTAAGTCAAGCTGCTCTCAAAGCCACCACCCAAGCTATCCAAAATGGGTCGGGAAGTTTGGCAAATAGAAAGAAGAGAGATGAAGGGTCCATGATGACTTCGGGATCCAGGGAAGTTCAAAGAGGGGCATCACACCCTTATGTGCAAATTCAGCAGGGGCAATCCAGCTTCCCTCAACATTACTATCCCCCGCCAATTCCTCAGTACTCTGTGGGACCGCCACAGTATACAGTGTTTAATGCTCAGTCCTATGCTCGTCTTCCCAATCAACAGGTACGGGCACCAGCTCCAAGATTCCCCCGACGTCAGCAGGAAAATTTTCGGGCACCCTACAATGCTCGTCCTAGGCAGGATTATGGTCGAGAGCAGAGGCCGGTGGAAAAATTTACTCCATTGGCTGAATCATACTCTAGTCTATTCCAGAAGTTGAAGCAGATGGGCGTGATTGGACCCATCGCTCCCCACCATATGCATCCCGATTCACATGGATTTCAAGCAAATGCTAGATGTGAATATCATTCAGGTGCTCCGGGGCATAGCACTGATGACTGTTGGACCCTGAAAAGAGCCGTAAAAAGACTCATTGTTGAAAAATTGATTGTAGTCATGAATGGCGAGGACCCTCCAAATGTGACCAATAACCCGTTGCCAGCACACAATGATGTTCATTTTGTGGGAATGATTGGCCGAGATCGTGAATACAAGCCGGTTGGTTGAGCAGAAATGACAGTGGTAACGATTCAAGAGGGAACCAAAATGGAAGTAAGTCCAAGCCAAGATGCACCGTTGATTGTGAAAGGCGTCCAGAGCTCAGATAGGGCAACTTTATTTGTTCCAAAAATCTCGAGGTTGGAAGTTTGCTCCAACGTTCCAAGCCCAAAGTTATACGTCCTTGGAGGTCACCCCATCACAAAGTAGAATTAGGGCGGTACGATGGGTATAATAGAGCCGATCATAATCAAGCCTGCCACACAACCTCGTGTAACAAATACGAAAACCATCCCTTGGAACTACAACAAAACTGTAGTAACCTACAAAGGCAAGGAAATCATAGAAGAAGTGGGGGAAACTAGAGGTTTGACTCGATCAGGGAGGTGTTACTCTCCAGAATAGTTGAGGAAGGCTAAGAAAATCAGAAAAGGCCAAATGCCAATAAAGAAATCGGTCACTGAAGAAGAGGCGAGGGAGTTTTTGAAAAAGATGAAAGTTCAGGATTACTCAGTCATTGACCAGCTGAGAAAGACTCCAGCCCAAATCTCTCTGTTATCTCTGCTCATACACTCAGGTGAGCATGCCCGTGTACTAATTAAAATCCTGAACGAGGCACATGTCTAAGAGAATACCACCGTGAATCAGTTAGAGAAGATGGCCAATAGATTTTTTGAGGTGAACAGAATTTCCTTTATTGATGATGAACTTCCTAAGGAGGGAGCCGGTCACAAAAGGGCTTTGCACCTGATTGTCAAATGTGAGGGGCATTATGTAAAGCGAGTCATAGTTGATGGAGGCTCGAGTGAAGATGTATGCCCTCTCTCTACCTTGCAAAGCATGAAGATCAATACAGACAGGATCCGACCCAGCAATGTTTGCATCCGGGCTTTTGATGGCTCAGCGAGAGATACCATTGGGGAGATCAACCTCACCATGACGATTGGGCCTGTTGATTTTGAAATTGTCTTCCAAGTAGTGGACATGGAAACTTCTTATAACTTTCTTCTTGGAAGGCCATGGATCTATACGGCCCAAGCTGTGCCATCCACCTTGCATCAGATGCTCAAATTCGAGCACGACATGCAAGAAATTATTGTTCACGGAGAAGACGAGTCATCCATTTATAAAGACCCGTTAATCCCATGTATTGAGGCCAAGGAAGGATGTGAGTCTATTGTCTATCAGGCTTTCGAAGTGGTTGTTGTGGACCATGTTGAGGAAGGAAAGCCCATTCTGCATCCTCGTCTCTCCGCCACATCTGTAATGGTGGCTGCACTTATGATGAGACAAGGTTATGAGCCAGGAAAAGGCTTGGGGGCATCATTGCAAGGAATTTCAGAACCCATTTCTCCGTTCAGTAACATGGGTACTTTTGATTTAGGCTTCAGGCCAACACAAGCAGACGAAGACAAATCCAAGCACCGCAAAAAGCACAGGCGGGTCTTGCAGCAACCTATCCCTCACATTTTCTACACTTTTGTCAAGCCACGATTCAAATAGGGTCAAAATTCCTTGGCGCATGCAAACATTGATGAAATTTGCCATGGCCTCAGCCAGATATTTTCTGAAGTGAATATGATTCAGGCTGGTAAAGGCAGTAATCGTGCCGATATGCAACTAATTGGCCCAGACACCATGCTCAATAACTGGGAAGCAACTCATCTCCCCACAAGGAAGGAGTCTTGGTAGTTGACTTTTGTAGCTTCTTTCTTTTGTACTTTGGGTTACTTTCAGGGTTGTAATCCAAATATCTTAGTATGATTGTTTTATTTTGACGTTAACCCTTCTATCCTTTCAAATTCAATGAAATGCAGTTCAGTTTCGTATTAAATTTTGTATCTTTTCCTTTTCCTAATTCCTTCCATTTTATTTCCATTTCAGTTTTGTTAATGTCGGCTTTAATAACATGACATGCATGCGGAATTCATGCCCAGATCTCAAAAAGTTGTATAATTTTGAAATAATGCATCAAAAGGTTGAATATGATGAAGATAAGGTTGTTGAGGAAATAAAAAGAGAGTTTGAACAATTTGAAAACAAGCCTAGGCCCAACCTCAATGAAACTGAGCCAATTAATATCGGAGGTCATGAAGAAGTTAGAGAAACAAAGATAAGCATTCACACTGAACAAAAAACTAGAGATGCCTTGATTCAACTTTTATTTGAGTATAGAGATGTGATTACTTGGTCTTATGATGATATGCTGGGTTTAAGTGTTGATTTAGTGGTTCATAAGCTTCCTACGTATCCTGATTTTCCACCAGTCCAACAGAAGCAACGTAAATTTAAAACGGACATGAGTGATAAAATCAAAGAGGAAATAATGAAGAAATTGAGTGCCAATGTTGTCAGAGCCGTACGATACACCACCTGGGTGGCAAATATTGTGCCCGTGCCAAAGAAAGATGGAAAAACTAGAGTCTGTGTTGACTACAGAGACCTAAACAAAGCAAGTCCGAAGGATAATTTTCCTTTGCCAAACATCCACATTCTTGTAGATAATTGCGCAAAGCATGAGATACAGTCGTTCGTGGATTGCTATGCTGGGTACCACCAGATTCTAATGGATGAGGGTGATGCAGAAAAGACCGCTTTCACCACTCCGTGGGGTACCTATTGTTACAGGGTCATGCCATTCGGTTTAAAGAATGCAGGGGCAACTTACATGAGGGCCATGACCACCATTTTTCACGACATGATGCACAAAGAGATTGAAGTATATGTCGATGATGTCATCATAAAATCAAAGACACAGGCTGATCACGTGCACGATTTGAAAAAGTTCTTCGAACGGCTTCGAAGGTATGACCTTAAGCTCAATCCAGCCAAGTGTGCATTTGGGGTTCCATCTAGGAAACTCCTCGGTTTATAGTCAGTCGGAGAGGCATCGAATTGGATCCATGTAAGATAAAGTCCATTCGAGATCTGCCACCCCTGAAGAACAAAAAGGAGGTCATGAGTTTGCTCGGGAGGTTTAACTACATCAGTAGGTTCATTGCTCAGCTCACAACCACGTGCGAGCCCATCTTTAAGTTGCTGAAAAAGGATGCTGCAATCAAGTGGACGGACGATTGCCAAAATGCTTTTGACAGGATCAAAGATTATCTATCAAAACCCCCTGTATTGGTCCCACCTGAACCTGGTAGGCCTTTGTTTTTATATCTATCGGTGATGGATAATTCTTTGGATGCGTTTTGGGGCAACATGATGCAACGGGCAAAAAGGAACAAGCAATATATTATTTGAGCAAGAAGTTCACCAATTATGAGGTTAAGTACACCCTATTAGAAAGGACATGTTGTGCCTTGACTTGGGTCACTCAGAAGTTGAGACATTATCTCTTGGCCTATACTACTTATCTCATATCCTGAATAAATCCTCTGAAGTATATCTTCCAAAAGCCAATGCCCACTGGCAGGCTCGTAAAATGGCAAATCCTGCTCACAGAGTTCGACATCATCTATGTCACTCATACCGCGATGAAAGCACAGGCTTTGGCCAATCATTTGGTAGAGAATCCAGTTGATGATGAGTACATGCCACTTACCATATACTTCCCAGACGAAGAGGTTAACTCAATAGAGGAAGTAGTTCCAGACGACAACCCTGTATGGAAAATTTATTTTGATGGAGCTGTCAATATCAAAGGAGTTGGGATCGGGGCAATCCTCATCTCACCTATTGGATAGTATTACCCTGCAACGGCCCGACTTCGGTTCTTCTGTACCAATAATACGGCAGAATACGGAGCCTGTATCATGGGTTTGAAAATCGCCCTCGATCTGGATGTGCATGAACTATTGGTTATGGGAGATTCTGACTTGCTTATCCGGCAAGCCCAAAGTAAATGAGAGACTCGAGACATCAAGATTATTCCATACAGACAATGCGTACAAGATTTGAGAAAAAGATTCAAATCCATCGAGTTTAAGTACATTCCCAGGTTTCACAACGAGCTAGCCGATGCTTTGGCTACTTTAGCCTCGATGCTCCCTTATCCAGGAAACACTCATATCGATCCACTAGAAATCCAAGTTCAAAATCAACACGGTTACTGCAATACAATTGAGACAGAACCAGATGGTGAAACATGGTATCATGACATAAAATGATTCCTAAAAATAAGAGAATACCCAGACATGCCAAGGGAGATCAAAAAAGAACTATGAGGCGGCTCGCCAGTGATTTCTTACTGAATGGGGAATTTTTGTACAAAAGGACCCCAAATTTGAACTTGTTGAGATGCGTAGATGCCATAAAAGCTGAGCGAATCATGAGTGAAGTGCATTCGGGGGTCTGTGGACCTCACATGAATGGATATGTTTTGGCAAAGAAGATTCTGCGGGTAGGGTACTATTGGCTTACAATGGAGCGAGATTGCTTCAGTTTTGTTCGCAAGTGTCACCAATGCCAGATTCATAGTGACTTGATTCACTCGCCACCTTCGGAGTTGCATCCTATGTCCTCTCTTTGTCCTTTCGTTTCTTGGGGAATGGATGTTATTGGGCCAATTGAGCCAAAGGCTTCAAATTGGCATAGATTCATTTTGGTTGCAATTGATTACTTCACCAAGTGGGTGGAGGCCGTCACTTTCAAAGAAGTCACCAAGAAAGTAGTGGTAGACTTTGTTCATTCCAACATCATCTGCCGTTTTGGTATCCCAAATACCATTATCACTGACAATGCAGCCAATCTCAATAGTCATTTGATAAAGGAGGTATGCGAGCAATTTAAAATTATGCATCGTCATTCTACCCCTTACCGGCCAAAAGCGAATGGAGCCGTTGAAGCGGCGAACAAGAAAATCAAGAAGATTCTTAGGAAAATGACCTAAGGTTCCAGACAATGGCATGAAAAGTTGCCTTTTGTTCTTTTGGGATATCGCACGACTGCTCGCACATCTGTTGGTGCAACTCTTTATCTCTTGGTATATGGAACGGAAGCTGTAATATCGGCTGAAGTCGAAATTCCCTCTCTTCGGATCATTGTGGAGTCGGAGATTGAAGATACAGAATGGGTAAAGACCCGATTAGAAAAACTAATGCTGATTGATGAAAATCGGCTAGCAGCAGTGTGCTTTGGCCAGTTATACCAGCAAAGAATGGCACGCGCTTACAATAAGAAAGTGCGTCCAAGGCACTTCGAGGTAGGTCAACTCGTTCTGAAACACGTTCTTCCACACCAAGTAGAAGCTAAAGGAAAGTTCGCCTCAAACTAGAAAGAACCCTACATCATCAAGAAAGTGTTACCAAAAGGGGCCTTGCACTTGGTAGATGAAGAAGGACGAGTACCAAACATGACTATTAATGCAGATGCAGTCAAAAGCTATTATGTTTGATATATACCCACTGTGAAACTTTCGTGCATGATTTTCTTAGATCGAGATGACGAAGGCTACCATTGCTCTCTATTCCAAACAAGCTTCACCCTTTTGTTACCCCTTTATGCTGTATTTTTCTTCCTTGTTTTCCTCTTTTTGGAACCTGTGTACTTAAAAAAAAGAAGTCAAACAACAAATTTTCTGAGTCATTGAACTGTGTCCGACCTGATTCCGAAAGGATACGTAGGTAGCCTTACCCTGGTTCGGTCCCATCATAACAAAAATTCCATATTCCCAATACTCCAAAACTGGGGTGGAAGTTTGTTTTTATCTTACGGTTTTTTCTGTAGAGCAGTTCAAAAAGTTGTAATTCAGTTCAAGGTTCTTTTCATCTTTTCCTGTTAAGAACTTCTGATCGATATTTGAGAATACTTGAAGTCCCCATGCTAGGGGCATTGGCCAACCTTCCACGTGTCGTATCTTAGAAAAACAAAAAGAAGAAAAAAAATAAAGAAAAGAAGAAATGAGAGAGTCTTATCGGTGAAAACCCGTATGGGCACTGTAAGGCGACAGTGAGCAGAGGAATGCGAGAGTCTTATTGGTGAAAACCAGATGGGCACCATAAGGCGACAGTGATTAGAGAAATGAGAGAGGTCAGTTAGCGAAAACCCGCAAAGGACGCTACTAGCCGAATGAGGGTCTTCGATGCTCCGGCATGAGCACAACCAAGACAGTTTCAAGATGAACATTTGTGACGTATTTTGAGAATTAGACAGCTAAGACAGATCAGGCATCCAGTCCAAAATGCATGTCATGATTCATTGAAGTCGGCACATATCTCCAGATAAGTCTCCTTATTTCTCTCCCCGAAAGGGACACCTTTTATTAAGACACAATTCCTTTTTCACTTCCAATTGCTCTTCTATTCTTTTCCATAATTTTTCTTAGATTCTCTTTCGATCTAATCTTGCATCAAAAGCAAAGCAAAAACTGGCTGCAAAACTGGCTACAGTTTTCCCGTAATACCGAGCACAATTTGGAGCATATACGGCATTGATGAAGGCAGGAATCCATCTGTGATCTCTTTTGATAAGGCGGACAAAGTGTCTCAAAGAAACTGAAAAGGTCGCCTAAGCAAGACTTGCTTCATGGCAAAAGTTGATAAGCACTACAGACAGAAATTGGTTTCGGGTGCAAGACAACTAAATTTGATTTTGAAGGAAAATTGCCTTGCCTTAGGGACAAGGATTAGTGGTACCATGGACATCCGAGTATGAAACAGCCAGGGGCAACGTCAGAAAGACAATGTCTCTAGAAGCGATACAGAGTATCCGGGAACCTCGGTACCACACTGACAAAATCAGTTCTTCGACAACGGAGTGGTGAATTCAAACTACTCAGGGCATCAAGGCCAAAAACTGACTACCACTTTAAAAACTCACAAATTTTTCTTTGTTTGAAGCAGGATCAAAGCAGTGCAGAATGGCGATTCTCAAAGGGCAAATGTCACAAAAGGTAAGTTTCCTCAAAATCTCCACTTTTCTTTATTTGCAGCGTGCATCATTACTGTCCATACCTCCCATTTTTGTAGCTTAAACTAGGTAGAACCTTTTCGCCTAGGGGGATCCAGCTCACAGTTCCGGGTAAAAGTACTCTTCGCTCAAGCTGTTTTTCGTAGCTTAACCCAGGTAGAACCTTTTCGCCTAGGGGGATTCATCTCATAGTTCTAGGTAGAAGTACTTTTTGCTCAGATGTTTTACAGTAGCTTAACCCAGGTAGAACTTTTTTCGCCTAGGGGGATCCAGCTCATATTTTCGGGCAGAAGTACTCTTCGCCCATGCTTGTTTTTCATAGTTTAACCGAGGTAGAACATTTTTGCCTAGAGAGATCCAACTCATAGTTTCCGGGTAGAAGTACTCTTCGCTCAGGCTATTTTTCGTAGCTTAACCCAGATAGAACCTTTTCATCTAGGGGAATTCAGCTCATAGTTTCGGGTAGAAGTACTCTTCGCTCAAGCTGTTATACGTAGCTTAATCCAGGTAGAACTTTTTCGCCTAGGGAGTTCCAGCTCATGTTTTCGGGTAGAAGTACTCTTCGCTTAGGTTTGCTTTTCGTAGTTTAACCTAGGTAGAACCTTTTCGCCCAGGGGATTCAGCATCCTTTCAGTAATACAGGGTGCCAGCCCTTGGTTACACTCCTTTCTGTAATACAGGGTACCGACCTCTGTTACACTCCTTTCAGTAATAGAGGGTACCAACCCTGGTTACAATCCTTTCAGTAATAGAGGGTGCCAACCCCTGGTTACACTCCTTTATGTAATACAGGGTACCAACCCCTGGTTACACTCCTTTCGGTAATACAGGGTACCAACCCCTGGTTACATTCCTTCTCAGTAATATAGGGTACCAACCCTTGGTTACACTCATTTCAGTAATATAGTGTACCAACCCCTGGACACATTTTCTTTCAGTAAATACAGGGTACCAACCCCTAGTTACATTCCCTTTCAGTAATACAGGGTACCATCCTCTAATTCCATTTCCTCTAGTAACATAAGTTACTTCCCCTCGTGGTTGCATATCCTCACATAGTTAGTTTATACTACTCCCGCTGTCTTCATTTCAACAAATTAGATACTTTATAGCTTTCTCTAACTCACAAAATTTTCCTAGTGCCAAACTGGGGCAGAAAACTTTTGTTCGTTTGTTCGTCTTTGATGGCTTTGCAGGCCCCGCCTCATAGAACAAGTGACAATTAAAGCTTGCAGTTTCAGCTTTCACATCAGAATAAAGAAGTTTTTCGGTCACAAGATAGTTGGAGTTAGCTTAAATAATGTGTCAGCAACCCAGCTTCTCGAGTTTCATTTTCTCGAATTCTGATCCGGAAAGCAAGCAATCGAGAATGAGCCATGATCTTTTCCTCAAAAGAGCATCAAGATCCAATCTAAGGTCAACACAAGCGAGCAGGTTAAGAATCAAGATTTGACTCCACAAGACACATAGATTAGGAATTTTGTAACTCTTAGTTTGCAGACATATGTAGTTCTTTCTCTTTTCCTTTGATGTAAGCAACAAGTAACAGTAACAAAAACAACTGTCTTAAATCTAGTGTCTGGTAGTCCTAGCTACCAAATATTTCCAGAACTACACTGACCTGATTCCTCTAAACAAGGATATGTAGGCAACCTCGGAAGCAGGGTTCGGTCACCATTTAAAAAATAATGCTTTCATTGGAGTGATATGTGAGCAAAAATTAGCCATGGAATTCACTTTTCTTTGCACGAAAACTCTTCATGTTCTTGAGCAAAGAGGTGCATCTGCGAATACCTAATTTTTGTACTTTTTTAACACCTCCTAAAGTCATTAGTATTTTGTTGCTTTAATTATATTTTCCAATTTTTGTGTCTTTGATTGCATATTTCCTATCATAAAAATACCAAAAAATAGTTCTTTCTTTATTTGTGCATTTTAGGAATTAACTAACTATTCAGTTGGTGAATTAATATAGTTAATTGATCATTTGAATAAGTTACTTAATTAATTTATTTGTTTGTGTAAATTTAGTTTCATAAGTAGGATTAAGAAAGAAATTGGGCCAAATTTAAAAGAAAAAGTGGCCAAAAGTGCAAGATAAGGGGCTGCCCTTGAAAGGGTCTGAAACGACGTAGTTTTGCCTCAAAACTACGTCGTTTCATTAAGTGACCCAAGATCAAATCTCACCCATTGATCACCCCTTGATCTAATGGTCCATATTTGATCTCTCAAGAGGTATTTAAAGCCTAAAAAATCTGAAAAATTCCCTCATTTCCCCCATAACTCTTTCTCTCTTCTCTCTCTTCTCTCCGCCGCCGCCGCCGGAAATCACCCACCGGCGGCGGACCACCTCCAAACACCTCCAAATTAACACCATGTAATCTCCACAACCTCCTCTTCCCATATCTCCAAATCAATTCCTTTAAAAACCCTTCAAACTCCTTAAATTTTAGATCTAGGAAACTTTAGCCGTCACTTTTTGGTCCAAATTCTTGAAGCTCCGGCCAACACCACCCTACAACACATACATGAATGGATAGAGATCCAAGAGACCTATCTTTTCCTACCCATTTAACCCCCAAAATCCCCGTCGCCGCCGGCCCAATCCTCATTGCCGCCACGGCTCCGCTGCCTCACCACCGCCAAAATGCCCCGAACCCCCATCTTAGCTATTTTTCGACTCAAAGACACTCGTTTCTTTTGGCGAGATGCTGGAACTCATTTCGTTCTAGCATCTACCCGAAAGAAACGTGCGTTTCGGAGTCGGGTAGTTGCCATTTAGCATCTCCGGCGTCTTCTCGTGGCTCGAACAGCTTCAAGCATACTTGTTAGGTATAATCGTCATCTCTTTAATTAATTTCTGATTTTTTAATTAGTAGATTAGTTTCTGATTTTTAATTTTTCTGTTTTGGTTGTTTCTTGTTAATTAGAGTTTCAAGTTAGGTTTATTTAATTAGTTATCTCTATTTAGTTTAGTGGTTTGTTAGATTTGTTATTGATTTAAACATGATCTTTAGTGTATTAGTTAAATCATTCTCTTAGTTAGTCGATTATTTAGTTGTTGTTAGTCATTGTCCGATTGTTAACGATGCTCGTTCTGTTTTGAGCATTAGTTTGTGAATTTAGTTGTTTGTTTATTAATTAGTTTGCACAAATCGAATTCATTCCCATCAAGTAGGTTTGAATACTTAGTTCAATTACGTTTTTAGTCTCGTCTATGCTTTGTCAGTTCATAGTTGTCCAAGTTTGATTTGTGTTGAGCAAGTAGTTTGTTGTTGATGGTTAAAATCTGAAGTTTAGTTTATTTTATCACAAAATAGGGTAATAGTAGCTTACTTTTACTAGTAGGGTGGCTGAAAGGACATTTTTTCTCCTTGCTTCTGACAAAGCAGATTTTCAGGCTGTCCTTTCACCTTTGGGACAGATCTTGAACAGTGTTTAGCACACAGAGTCAGTCTTTTGGACAGATTTTTGGTGAACCAAAATCTGTCCCAAAAAAGAGACTTTATTTGTCTATTTAAGGGGATGCTATCTCCTCACTTCACAGACTCTATCTTACACATACAGAGATCTTGAGAGTTGCTTGAACACACATATCGTTGAACAAAAAATCAGCAGTTGAATACATTAAAGTAGACTGAAACTTAGAGCAAAATCGATCAAAAAAAAAATACAATAGTTTAAGTTAGTTTGTAGTTCTTTCTTCTTTAAAGGTTGTAGAGTTTCAAGGCGCCTTCTGGGTGATTTCACTGGTCCTTTTCACTGCTATTGCTGCTGGTTTGAATTTGCTTTGATGGGTTCGTTGGCCTACTGTTGGATTCAACATTTTCACTGCTGAAATTTCAGTTTTCTAGGTAAAGTTTTGAACTCATTATGTAGTTTAAATGTTCATGAATGAAATAAAAATGCCCGAATATTCTTGTTAATTAGAGTTTCAAGTTAGGTTTATTTAATTAGTTATCTCTATTTAGTTTAGTGGTTTGTTAGATTTGTTATTGATTTAAATATGATCTTTAGTGTGTTAGTTAAATCGTTCTCTTAGTTAGTCGATTATTTAGTTGTTGTTAGTCGTTGTCCGATTGTTAACGATGCTCGTTCTGTTTTGAGCATTATTTTGTGAATTTAGTTGTTTATTTAGTAATTAGTTTGCACAAATCGAATTCATTCCCATCAAGTAGGTTTGAATACTTAGTTCAATTACGATTTTAGTCTCGTCTATGCTTTGTCAGTTCATAATTGTCCAAGTTTGATTTGTGTTGAGCAAGTAGTTTGTTGTTGATGGTTAAAATCTGAAGTTTAGTTTATTTTATCACAAAATAGGGTAATAGTAGCTTACTTTTACTAGTAGGGTGGCTGAAAGGACATTGTTTCTCCTTGTATAGCGCAGTTATATACCGCACTATGCTTCTGATACAGCATATTTTCAGGCTGTCCTTTCACCTTTGGGACAGATCTTGACCAGTGTTTAGTACACAAAGTCAGTCTTTTGGACAGATTTTTGGTGAACCAAAATCTGTCCCAAAAAAGGGACTTTATTTTTCTTTAAGGGGCTGCTATCTCCTCACTTCACAGACTCTATCTTATACATACAGAGATCTTGAGAGTTACTTGAACACACATATCGTTGAACAAAAAATCAGCAGCTGAATACATTAAAGTAGACTGAAACTTAGAGCAAAACCGGTCCAAAAAAAAGTACAATAGTTTGAAGTTAGTTTGTAGTTCTTTCTTCTTTAAAGGTTCTAGAGTTTCAAGGCGCCTTCTGGGTGATTTCACTGGTCCTTTTCACTGTTATTGTTGCTGGTTTGAATTTGCTTTGCTGGGTTCGTTGGCCTACTGTTGGATTCAACATTTTCACTGCTGAAATTTCAGTTTTCTAGGTAAAGTTTTGAACTCATTATGTAGTTTAAATGTTCATGAATGAAATAAAAATGCCCGAATATTTTTTATGGTTATATCGGTTTGTCTTAAGATGATTTAGCTACTTTAACAGGAATATATGACAAGTTTAAAGCTCATATCATATGGTTTTGGTTATATTAAGTTAGTTTCGCATGATTGTGATGTTAGTTGTGCCAAGTTCAATTGCCTCTCTGTTTCTTTTCGCCTTTAGTTAAGATTTTAACTAAAGTTTTTCATGAGGTTTATGTGTTTGTTTGTGATATAAAATAAGGTTTTAGTTTTAAGTTTTAGTCGTTTACTTAGATCTTAATTTCTTTTAAGTGGAAGCTCAAGTTTCTGAAGTTGTTCAAGAAAGCTATTTAAAAGATTTAAGTTCTAAGATGATTTGTTTGAATGTTTAGATTTTTTTTTAAAAAAAGAAAGAAGAAAATTAACACATTCTCATGTCATATCAAGGAGTTTGTGGTTGTTTTATTTCTATTCATGATCTTTGAGTTTAAAGAAAAGTTTATCAGGATGGTCATCAGTTGGGTCTAATTTAAACTAGAAGATACTTGAGAATTGTCTCGCCATGATTTTGTTGATGATATAAGTTAACTCAGGACATTTTATCTTAAACTTTATATTATTAAAATAAAATAAAAAGAAGAGGTGATGATAAAAAAAATATTTTTTTTTGTTGTTGATTTTTTTTTTGGAATGAAAGTGGGTTTTAAAATATTGATTGATTGATTATGAACCATATCACTAATTTAAGTCTGTTATGTTTTATTTTTCTTTTAATTATTTTTATTGTTGTTGTTGTTGTTATTTTGTATATTTTAAATTTGTCAAATCTTGAATTAACAGAATAATCTTTTAGTCTTACTGACTGGGAGGTCTTTAGCTAATTGAGTTAAGTCAATGAGCTTAAATTTGATAAGCCCAAAATACTAATGGCTGGCAAGCCCATTCTCTAGACAAGCTGGACCGTCCCCATGCCAAACCCAATAAACTAAGCTGGCTCATATTTAAATAATGAGTTTGCCAGCTTTTACATTTCAATTTAGGCATAAATTTTTAATAATCTGATATTTCTTTTAAATAAGTTAATCACACTTAATTAATTTAAGCGATAGGCAATTTTAGGCACGTTTGACATGTAGACCATGTGTTCATACACGATCCTTGGTCGATATTTATTTAATAAAGTAGTCATGTGTGCATTCCCGCTCCTTGACTATTCAATATTAATTATATTTAAACCATGTGTACCGGCACGTTCTTTGTTTTAGTACATATAATCAAATAAGGACCTTGTGTGTTTGCACGCTCCTAGGCCAAAATTATTAATTATTAAGCAGTACTAGACAATAGTAACTTAAGGCAAATAAAATACAGTTTATCCAAAATAAATTCAAGTCAAGTTTAAGTCAATAAAGCGACCGTGCTAGAACCACGGGACTCGGGGAATGCCTTACACCTTCTCCTCGGTCAACAGAATTTCTTACTCGGACTTTATTTTTGCAGACCAATTAATAATATAGTCAAACCTTCCTTTGACTAGGGATTCAAATAAAAGGTGACTTGGAACACCAAAAATTAATTCCAAGTGGCGACTCTGTAAATAAAATAATCCTTTTTCAAGTTTGTCACTTTAATTGAAAAAACTCTTTAACCCACAACAATCCATAACACATATATCTCTTTTTTCGGGGTTAAATGGGGTGTGACAAAGTCGTGTGGAAACATTCCTCCAAAATCGCCCAAACCGAGCTCCAAAATACGAAAATGGTAAAAAATTACGAACCCTCGAACTTAAAGGGTTCTGCCCAGCACTTTTGCAGATGCGGACAAGAGGTCGCACCTGTGACCCTCGCTTCTGCGGAAGAAAGCGCGCATTGGCGAGGCTGGCCGCTTCTGCGATGGCCATGGTCGCACCCGCGACCCTCACTTTTGCTCTTGGACGTCTGCTTTTGCGATGCCTACACAGCCAGCACTGCCTTGCTTCTGTGACTTCATTATCGCTTCTGCGACTATCTGTGATGATTCAAAATGTCATCTTTAAATTTAATAATTAATTATGTGATTTAAGCACTATTTACCATTACTCGACTTGCGTGTGCAGTCTGTAAAAATTTTTCGGAAAGTTTTCAGGTGAAAAATAAATTAAAATGTGAATTAGATGTTTAAAACACAACTGAGTTGACTTTGGTCAACATTTTGAGCAAACGGACTCGGATCAGTATTTTGACAGTTCCGGTAGGTCCGTATCGTGAATTGAGACTTGGACGTATGCCCGGAATCAAATTCCGAGGTCCCTAACCCGAGATATGGAATTTTGATAAAAACTTTAAAGTTTAAGTTCAAATAGTGACCGGATGTCGAATTATGTACAAATAACCCCCGGAATAGAAGTTTGATGATTCCAACAGCTCTGTATGGTGATTTTGGACTTAGGAGCGTGATCGGAATTTTATTTGGAAGTCCGTAGTGGAATTAGGCTTGAAATGCCGTAAGTTGAATTTTTGGGAAGTTTGACCGAGGGGTTGACTTTTTGATATCAGGGTCGAAATCCGATTCTGAAAATTCTCATAGCTCCGTTATGTCATTTATGAAGTGCGTGCAAAATTTGAGGTCAATTGGACTGGATTTGTAGGTTCCGGTATTGTTTGTAGAAATTAAAAGTTCAAAGTTCATAGATTTTGATTTGAGGTGCGATTAGTCGTTTTGATGTTGTTTGATGTGGTTTGAAGCCTCGACTAAGTTCGTATTGTATTTTGAGACATGTTGAAATAATTGGTTAAGGTCCCGAAGGTCTCGGGTGGAATTCGGAAGGTAAACAGAATGGATTTCGGACAAAGAAGGTTGCTGGAAATTTGCAGAAATTTCGCTAGAAATTTCTAGTGTGTGGAGCCAATTTTGGAAGCTTATATCTCGTAATTCATAAGGAATCGGAAAAGTTTCGAAACATGAAAGTTGTATCCGTTTGTTTCTAGTTTCCAGAAAGTTAAACCATTCATTATTTGGACATTCGTACAGAAAGTTATGATGGATTGAATGAAGGCTGGTAGAGCAGTTTTGCCAGAAATTCTGATGTATGGAGCCAATTTTGGAAGCTTATATCTCGCAATTCATAAGGAATAAGAAAAGTTGCAAAACATGAAAGTTGTAGTCGGTTGATTCTAGTTTCCAGAAAGTTAAACCATTTATCATTTGGACATTTGAACATAAAGTTATAATCAATTGAAAAAAGGCTGGTAGAGCAGTTTCTGGTGGACTTTTAGTGACGGAAAATGGACTTTTAGTGACGGAAAATGGACTTTTAGTGACGGACTGGCAGAAACTTAAGGACCAAAAATGGTCATTTCATTCATTTCGTTTTGGATTTTTGGAGCACGGTTCTTGGGCGATTTTTGGGCGACTTTCACGGGAAAACATTGGGGTAAGTGTTCCTTATCTTATATTGATTATATTTCATGATTCCATACTCATTTACATCATGAATCCGTGAATTTATGGAAGAAAAATCAAGACTTTTGTAAAATCTTTCAAAAACAAAAATTTAAGATTTGGAGGTCGAGTTGTTATCGGATTTTGATAAAATTGATATGGGTGGACTCGTAATTGAATGAGTTATCGGATTTTGTAAGTTTCGTCGGATTCCGAGACGTGGGCCCCACGAGCAATTTTGAGCTAATTTCGGATTTTATTGAAAAATATAGTATTTTCTTATGAAATTGATTTCTATAATTTTTGTTGACTGTATCGAATTAATTATGAGTAGATATGAGTCGATCGGAGTCAGAAAAATCGAGGAAAAAGCACAATACTTGGTTAAATTGGAGCAAGTCGAGGTAAGTGACTTGTCTAACCTTGTGTGGGGGAAATTTCCCCTAGAATTGATATTAATGTGATTATTGAAATGTGTTGAAAGTCGTGTACACGAGGTGACGAGTGTGTACACGGGCTAAATATGAAGGATTATATTTTTAAATTGTGTAGATCATTGTTACGCATTTGTTAAATTATTTTATCTTGTTATATTCTTCATCATTGATCTGTGATATATATATTTTAAATTTGTTTGCCTTTTTCTACTAATTGTTTTACCTGTTTAATTGAAACTTGGTTTCTTTTACACTGTGCATTATTTGAAGGTTGATTTTCTTTAAATTAAATATTATTAATATGAAGTATTTGACATTTTTTTAAATTTGATATTGAAGCAACGTATTAAAAATTTGAAATATTATTTTCCTGAATTATTTTTTCTTGAATATTTTCGTAAGATATTTTTTGGATTATTCTGGCATGAGCCGTGAGCTCTTTATTATTGAAAAATATTGTTGTTGATTTTTTTGTGGAAAAATTAAAATATTGGGCACTTGAGGTGCAAATTGTGATATATTGTGATATTGATACGCATGCGGTGGTATAAGGTCTGGGTGTTGAAATGCATGCGGTGAGATAAGGGTGGCTTGATACGCGTGGCTAGTAGGGGTGACTACTAGAAGTCATGCGGTGTGATAAGGGTGGCTAAAACGCGGGATGCTATTTCGGGAAAAAATATTTTCTTTAAATAAATTGTTAAGTCTCCCGCGGTGATATAAGGAAATGAGATTTTGTGAATTTATTTATGATTTGGGACTACGAGGCGGTACCTCGGGAGTGCCCTTGTTGATATTGATTTATGGCTGCAGTTGCCTTTGATTATTGTTGTGATTTTCTTCAAGTTGAAAAGAATTCTGTTTTGTTTCCACGAGGTATTTATTTGCTATTATTTGATGTAATTAAATGTGACATACTACTTGATTTATTTTCATTGTCATTTTATCTTATAATAATGTTTAAACATTTTACCATGCCATTATTTATTCTCTAGTAGGGCCTGACCTGACCTCATCACTACTCTACCGAGGTTAGGCTTGACACTTACTGGGTACCGCTGTGGTGTACTCATACTACGCTTCTGCACATCTTTTTGTGCAGATCCAGGTACATTTTACCAGCCTAGACGTCAGTGAGTTACCTGCGCACGGAGACTTCGAGGTATATCTGCCAGCATCCGCAGACTCCGGAGTCCCCTTCTATCATTTTATGTTGCTTCCTTATATTTTATTTAGACCTTGACTTATAGAGACATTGAGAATAAATTCTTAGAAACTTGTGACTTATTTCTACCGGGTTTTGGGAGTTGTAATCATTTGAATTATAGATTATTTATTTTCAGATATTTATGATTATTCTGCATTGATAGGCTTACCTAGTCTTAGAGACTAGGTGCCATCACGACACCCTACGGATGGAAATTTGGGGTCGTGACACTATCGCACCTGCGAGTCCATTTTTGCAGGTGCGAAAACACCAGAACCAGCATACTTCCAGCAGTGCAACGTGACATAAAAATGATCTGAACCTCGTCCGAAACTCACCCGGGCCACCCGGGACCCCGACCAAATATAACAACAAGTCCCATAATATAATAGGACCTACTCGAGGCCTCAAATTACATCAAACAACGTCAAAATCACAAATCATACTCCAATTCAAGTCTAATGAACTTTGAAATTTTCAAATTATACAAACAACATCGGAACCTATCAAATCAAGTCCGATTGACCTCAAATTTTGCACACAAGTCATAAATGACATAACGAAGCTATTCCCACTTTCAGAATCGGATTTTGACCCCAATATCAAAAAGTCAACCCCCCGATCAAACTTCCCAAAAATTCAATTTTTGCCATTTTAAGCCTAATTCCACTACGGACCTCCAAATAATTTTTCGGACACGCTCCTAAGTCCAAAATCACCATACGGAGTTATTGGAATCATCAGAATTCAAATCTGAGGTTGTTTACATATAAGTCAACATCCGGTTGACTTTTCCAACTGAAGTTTTAAATTACTAGACTAAGTATTTCATTTCATTCCAAAATCTCTCTGGAACCGAACTAACTAATCCGATAGGTCATAATACAAATATAAAGTACAAATAGAGTAGTACATGGGGGAACGAGGCTGTAATACGCAAAATGATTGGCCGGAATGTTACAGTAACGGGCGTGTGGACATGCACCGTGTGAATTGTGACTTGGTTTTGTCCATAAAATTTCTATGTGCTAGAGTAATGGAGCAGTGATTCATGTTAGAAACCATGTTTAGGCTATATGTTTATCCTGTTCGGACTTATTGAGGTCATTTCTGTTGTTGAGTTATTTGCTTAAATTGCTATTACATACTGAGTCATATTCATTCATTTGCATATCATATCTCAGTCTCTATTATCGTTTGTTGTCACATCATGTTATCATTGTTTGGGCTGGTTGGCATGACATTCACGAGCCCGAGAGACTGGAGAGATTGATGACTGAGTAAGGTCAAGGGCCTGATTATGAGTGATGATTATGGGATCGGGCTGCACGCCGCAGCAGGCCATATTGGTTTTATATATGTTATTATTATATGGATCGGGCTGCATGCCACAACAGGACTTATAGGCTTTATTATTATGGGATCAGGCTACAGGCCGCAGTAGGCCAGATTGGCTTATATTAGCGCTTGGGTAGGATAAAAATGAAATATCGGAAATAAGCAGAAGAGACTCCGGTTCCCATGATATATATATATATATATATATATATATATATATATATATATATATATATATATATATATATATATATACACACACACACACACACACACACACACACACACACACACATATGAGCCAGGCACCCGTACATTGCTGAGTGATTTTTTGTTTGTGTTTGTGTGTGTTTGTGTGTGTGTGTGTGTGCACGCGCGCGCGTGCGTATGTGATGAAGTGGGCATTTGAGGTAGACAACTTGAGTATGTTGAGGGCGAGTGTACCTGGGAACATCATCGTGAAATAATTTATTTGACATGCATATTTGGCATGTAGGCATAGAGATGAATTTTTCTAATGCTATACGATATTGTGACATGTAGACATTGAGACGTATATTCCTCATGCTAGACGGCATATGATAATTGATGACCTGACATGCATATTGACATGTAAGCATAAAGGTGTACTTTCATCATGTTATCTGATAATGAAATATCTTATCTGTTGTTGAAAACTTTTGGGAAAAATCATAGTTTTTCTGATATACTCACATTTTTGGTGACTTCGGTGAAAGATTTGGGTTTTACTGTTATACCTGAAAAGCATGCCTATTTTTCATAACTATGAGCGAGCTGAGCTTCATATCTTTGAGTAATACTTGTATTGTTTTCATTATATTGTTACGAGCTGCTCTTGGCTGTTGGTGTTGGATTCTGACCGTTGTCCAAGCTCGTTACTGCTTTCAACCTAAGGTTATGTTTGTTACTTATTCAGTACATGGAATCGATTGTACTTATACTATACTTCTGCACCTTGCGTACAAATTTTGGAGTTCATATTGCTGTCTATGGCGGGAGCTGGCATTGAAGATGTACCTGCGTTGCGGTTATAGCTGCCTCCTGTTCTTGGTAGCTTTAGATTTATAAATTTGTTTATGTACGTTTTGAACAGATGATGTATTTATTTCATACTAGCTTTGTAAACTCTAAGTCTTAGAAGCTCATGATTTGTACTACCCATCCTCGGGGAATTGTATAAAATTCAGTTATTTCATTTTTGACTCTTATCATTATCATTATATTGTGTTTTATTGTTAATTGGCTTATTGGGTTAGGTTCCATCACGACTAGTTGGATTTTGGGTCGTGATATTTCCTTCATTTGTTTATTTGCTTAATTGAATGACAAATATGCCTCATATTGCTTGCATTGTGTAGAGAGGACTGAATGTTTGCCACTTTATCACTTCAATATGGGCCACTGGGCCAAGCACCTTAAACCATCAACATAACGGGGAAGTTCACATATAATTGATTTTGGAACCACCTTTTGAAATATAGTCGAAGTTTATAAGATTTTATAAGTTTAGCAATGTTAGAAACAACTTTTGATATACGCGATTGAAGTTGAAAAATTTTTAATCGTAAGTTTTGTCTAAAGTTTGGTATATTGCTTTTGTAAGCAAACTTCGGACAATCATGCCTGAAGTTTGGCTTGCCACGGTTATAATTCTGATATACTTGGATTGAAGTATGGCTTGCCACAGTCAAACTTTCGATATATGCAGCCTAAAGTTTGGCTTACCGAGTACAAACTTGGTAAGCCATACTAATGGCATATGAGCATGAACTTTCATTAATCAATGCCTGGAGTTTCAAAATTAATTTTTTTGAAGTTTAAACTACCAATTCTCATCGCTACCAATATTAATTTCAAGATTTTTCAACAACATCCACTTGATTTAAACTCATTTTTCATATTTGGTACTCAAGACCTGCTTCTTCAAGCTTGCAACAATAGTGATTTGACAATGTTTTAAAAAAAGTTCAATAATACCTACTCGACTTAAACTCAATTTTCATATTCGATATTCAAGATCCACTTCTTCAAGCTTGCAATCAGAGGCGGATCTAAAATTTAGAGGCTCAGGGTGCCACAAATGTTGAATCTAGCCATGTTATAATTTACAATGCCAAAATAGGGTATAAATTTAATCGATTTGGTCTATTTAGATTTCGGTTCGAGTTATTCGTCTTTGAAGTTAATATAGCTAGACAATTCGATCGAGCAAAAAGATTACGTAAGAATTATGATAACCGGGGAAAAAAACATAAAATTCAATTGGTGTATGTATTTTGTACAAGAAAAAATAGGTCGTTATCAATTTGTATTTAGATACTCAAGGCAAAAGTTTATACTAATAAGCACTCTAAACATTAAAACAGAAGTAAGTTTACGGACATTTTTCAATTTATTAACTTTTTATGAAAATTAAGTCACTCGATATTATATACAATTGTACTACTTTAGAGCAATATGACAATAAAATAAACTTTCATCCTTGATTAGAACTGTAACTTATTCAAGGATTTTTTTTTGTTTCTGCAATAGATTTACTGGAGTTGTGCTTTTGGAGGAAAATAATTATTTTTTCATAATCTATTGATAAATCATGGAGGAGTTGGGAAAGCGCAACAATGATGATTTTATTTTTGACGAGGAAAAAATAGATTTTTGAAAGATTTGTTTTAATATATTTTATGTTTACTGTTTAAAGAACAAAAGGAGAGAAGAAATTACAAAATAAACTAAGAAAATCAAAGAAAAAGTCTATAGGAACGACTAATAAACAAAAAAGAGTAAGGAAAGATAAGAAGAAACAAAGGAGTAAAGCTCCTCCTGTAATTGTAGCTGTCTTAAATGCACCAAACTCCCGTCACTAGGGTGAAAATGATAATGCCTTGCTACTGGAACCTTGAGTCGTTCTGTTAACGAGGATTCCACTTAAAATATTTGTGTACATTTCTTCTATATATACATACTATTGTATAGTCTCGGCCAAAACTTGCGGGTGGCGTGCCACCTTGTTCCTTATACATAGATCCGCCCCTGCTTACAATAATGGTGATTATGCCAATGTTTCAATCTTTTCCAACAACACCACTTGATTTAAACTCATTTTTCATATTCGAAATTCAAAACTCACTTGTTTTATAATTTATTTGAAACACACTATTAGATAGCAACCAAGAAGAAGAAGTAATTTGCTCTGAAATTTGCCTACACTAGCTACCAGTTAACTTTTTTTGAAAAAAAAAACTTATAATAAATAGACTGTGCTTATTTACCCTTAGTACAAAAGTTATCACTTAATTATATTCTCATGTATAATTTATCAATTATATACAAATAGTGATAAATAAGTATCCCTTAATCTTATGAAATTAAATAGGAGGAAATATCCATTAATATTATATTCCCATTAAATATTTGAAACAAGCTTCTTCTCTTCCCTCATGCTTCTTGCCTTCAAACCCTAGAAAACAAATTGACCCCTCCTCTTCTCCCATATGCCCAATTGGAAATAACAAGACGGTCCATGAAACTTCGGCATTCCTTGTAACGACCCGACCAATCGTTTCGAGCTCTAGCACGTCGTTCGGCGGTTTGAGACCTTGAGTAGCTTCACTTCATGTATTATGACTTGTACGTGTGGTCTTTTTCGATTTTTGAAAAGTTCAGAGTTGATTTGAAAAGAAAATTCTCAATCCAGAAGCTTTAAGTTGAAAGAGTTGACCAATGTTTGAATTTTGAGTAAACGACCTAGGAATCGGGATTTGAAGGGGGTTGTATGATGATTTTGGATTTGGGCGTATGTTCAGGTTAAGTATCGGATGGTCCGGGAGCATTTCGACATTTATTGTGGAAAGCTGGTATTTTTGGAGGTTTAAGAATTTTCTAATTTCGAGTTGAAGTGGACTTTGATTTTATTGATGTCTGTTTGGGATTCCGAGTCTTGGAATAGGTTCGTATTGTAATTTGTGACTTGTACGCAAAATTTGGCGTCATTCTGAAATGCTTAAGTGTGATTCGTACGCGTTCAGCGAAGGATGAAGGTTTGAAAGTTAAGAAAGTTTAAGAAATTGAGTTTGATCTTTAATTCTTAGTTTCAATGTTGTAATTTATGTTCCGAGCCTTTGAACAAGTTTACATAGGATATATAAACTTGGTAGAATAATTGGACGGGGTTCCTCGGACCTCGGGTGAGTTTTGGGGTCATTTCGAACCACTTTTAGACCATTTTAAACTGTTGTTATCGAATGCCGGGGGTGCTCATCGCGATCGTGGAGGTCTGGGTTGCGATCGTGAAGAGCAAAGTGCATTCCAAGCCTTTGTAAATCGCGATCGCGTAGGGAAGGTTGCAACCGCGTAGAAGAATTTTCTGTTGTCAGTAGTCTAACTTCGGGAGCTTATATCTTGTAATCTATAAAGAATTTAGGGATGCTCTAAAAATGAAAGTTGTAACCCTTTAAATCTAGTTTTTACAAAATCAAACGGTTTGTCATTTTGGAATTTTGTACAAAAAGTTATGACTATTATATAAAGGGTGTATGTGAAGAAAACATAATTTGTATATCGTGATCGCGGGAAGGAAACGATGCTGGAACTTTTGTTAATCGCGATCGCGAAGAAGGAGGCATGGCAGATATATTAAACATCTAATTTCGGGATATTGAGCTCATTTCTTCACTTTTAAGTTCTTGGAGCTTATGTGGGGCGATTTGGGGTGATTCTTCAAGATTATTTTCACCATATATCATAAGTTAAGTTATTCCTACTTGTTTCGAGTTAAATACATGTGCTATATATGGATTTTATCATGGAATTTGATAGAAATTGTGGAAATTTTGAAAGAAAACTTAAAAATGGTATTTTCGAATTTTGACCACGAAATTGGACATGAAATTAGGAATCAATTATATTTTTGAGTTCATGGTGTTATGGGTAATTTTATTTTCAAAAATATTTGGAATCCGGGCGCGTAGGCCTAGTGTTGACTTTGTTGACTTTTTGAGCGGAGTTGGGAATTATTATGAATTTTTAAATTATGCGTATTGGAGTATATTTTTATTGGTTTGCATGTTGTTTGACTAGTTTCGGATCGATGGGCATCGATTTAGGGTGTTAGAGAGATGTTGGAGCCGGTTATGGAACTTGGGAGCGAGGTAAGTCTCATGTCTAACTTTGTGAGAGGGAATTTACCCCGTAGGTGTTATACTTATTACATGCTATATGTTATGGGAGCTACGCACGTATGAGGTGACAGGTATACGTGCGTATGCTAGAGTTCCTGATTATGTCCGGGTAGAAATAGATTCACGTTATGCTTTAATTGTACTAATTGAGTTATTCTTGCATGTTTAATTACTTTAAGTCACATTATGACTTGAGACTAGACTCGTTATTTTAAATATTTGAAGAGCTACTTGATTAGCCATAAGGATTGTACTTCTCTTTCGGATTTCTCCCGCATTATGCGCATTAATCGAAAAGTTTCTCTTGAATTCCATAACTCGCATGTATATTTATGAATGGGGTCATAGACCCGTAAAATTTTCATACTCTTATGGGATCAGACTGTTCGCCTTAGTAGGATATTGTAACACACTCTTATGGGATCGGGTTGTTCACCTCGACAAGATATTATAACATACTCTTATGGAATCAGGCCCTTCGCCTCGGCAGTATCACGTATCATATTCTTATGATATCGGTCAATTCGCATCGACAGAATTATGTATCACACTCTTATGGGATATGGTCGTTCGCCTTGGCAGTTCTATGAAACACTCTTATGGGATCGGGCCGCTCGCCTCGGCAGAATCGTGCGAAATGCTTGATAAGGAGTCTGTGTACTCATGAGTTTCCCGACTTGAGATGTGACCGTTGATTTGGTATTGACCATTACGTATTCCATTTGGTATCCGATAATTGAGGACTTTTGTGTTCATTGTTCAGCTGTAGACCGTATTGTTTGCCTATATCTGTACTCATTGTTTACTTACCATGTTTCATACTTGTCTACTTTGTTACATTTGATTTACTGGACCACTAGTAAGTGTCAATGTCTACCCCTCGTCACTATCTCTTCAGGGTTAGGCTAGATACTTACTAGGTACGTGTTGATTTACGTACTCATGTTGCACTTTTGCACTAAATGTGCAGGATTTGACAGGTTCATATGGTGGTCATTTGGGCATGTAGGCGCAGCTGCTGAGGGGACATTATACTGAGCTTCATTCCATGCTACGATTCGCGGCACACCGAGTTTACATCATAATTATTTACTTTATCATGTCTATCTTGTACTTCAGATAGATATTGTATTATTATTGTACTTCCTAGTAGATGGTCGTGCACTTGTGACACCGAATTTTGGGGTGTTCTAGAATTTGTTTATGGTTTGCTTTACATTGACACACTATTACTTTATATTGTAATTAAATTGTACGTATCTATGATTTTTTAATGCATTGTCCTATTTATCTAATAAGATTCATTATTTCAAAAATAATAAAATAAATAATTAAGTTGGTAGTTCACTGTTGGCTTGCCTAACGGCGAATTTGGGAGCCATCACGACCTATATTGAGATTTGGGTCGTGACAACTTGGTATCAGAGTACTAGGTTCACTTAGGTCTCACGAGTCATGAGCAAGTTTAGTAGAGTATTGCAGATCGATACAGAGACGTTTGTACTTATCTTCGAGAGGCTACATGGTTGTTAGGATAACTTCCATTCCTTGATTCCTCATCGTGCGATTTGATTTCATTAAAGCTTATGCCTTTGGTGTCTTCCTACTCATTCGTACGCGATGTCGAGCATTTGTTATCAGTTGAGCACCGACGAGTTGTGAAGATGCTACATATGTAATGTAGGATGCTTTTCCCAACGAATACAGGCAGACCATTATCGTCACCTTGTAGAGGAGTGTTATGTCATTTCAGCCTAGTGTTGGAGTTGCCTATGGTCGAGATTTGATATTTCTGAATTTGGTGGAATTCTTGTTAATATTTCGGTGTCCCTATCCTTGATTGAATGCATTGAGGCTCATCGGCATGTTGACCTTCATCTGTTTGCCTCTGGGCACGGTGTTGTGAGATGGAACCTACGAGGAAGTTATCAGAGATGGCTGTGTGTTGTGACTTCAAGATCGAATCATCATTTCTAGTGTTGATGGTTCGAGGGAGATGATCCCTGAGGTTGTCTCCGTGCTTAGGAATTTTGAATGTGATGAGAAGGGCATGCTTTAAATGTAGGAAAATGTGAGTATTCGATTATTGTTCTGGATGCAATACATGGTGTTGGACCTTCGGGTGATGTTAATAAATGAAGAGATTCTTACGGCTGGCGAATCAGTGTGGACCCAGGGAGATTATTTAATTTCATAATGGAGGTAACTATTTTAATAAAGTTGGAGCAGGTCGATATAAGGTTACGCAGGTGGGCTATCTCCTGTGAGTAGGTTAGTGGTTGCATGGATTTGAGGCGGTTCCTATGAAGAGTTCTACTTTCTGCCCAACATGGGATGCATATTTTGCGATGTGAGCTTGGGTCGCTTGAAGAAGACAGTATGTCCCTTAGGAGGTTGAGCGTGCGATGGTGGCTGATAATTCAATATGTGTTATGATTGGTGCAACAAGAGCTTGTGAGAAGTTGGCCGAATAACGGTGCGAGATCATGGTAACTGGGAAGAATAAGTCGTTGTGGGGTATGGATCTATGTGATTGTAGTGTGAAGCTAAGTGGGGGAGTCCACCGTCTACAATTGGGTCATGTGGTTATGTGCATGTGCAGATTTTGGTCATCAGTGCATTGGTGGATTAGTTATGACCAAGAGAAGAAAAACAAACATCAAGGGTATTTTGGGCAAGGAATTTGACGTATATGTGCTATATTTCACCTTATCGATTCATGTGTAGATATTGGGGATGACTAAGAATTTATGCTTCTTGTGGATGCGATGTGCAAGGAACTTAAATCAGTAGGGCAATAGCATAGCTATTATTGACCTGACAAGAATTCATCCGGTTGCTTATTTGGAAGTGTTCATGTGCTAGTAGAGCACTGGAGTTTGGTTATATATTCGGGACCAGGTCAGAGTGGGTGACTCTCAACAATGGTTCTAGTGGGTTCAAGAATTAAAGTGCGGTGTTTAAGGATTTGGGTTCATTATGTGGCTGGGGACTGGGTTTTATGGCAGAGTGTGAAGAATACTTCAGGAATTTCTATGTTATCATCGGGTCTACGGTGCAGTGTTAGAGAAATGGGAGAAACAACTTCGGATTCGCACGAGGGATTCTAGACGGGTGTATCAACGGGAGATACTATTGAGTGCATGTCGATGGTATGCGATGGCTGATGGGTATTGAGATGATGTGATCTTGTGATTTGGGTAACTCGGGATAAGTGTAGTATCAGATCAGTTATTTGTTTGAATAGAACTATTAGTTCGAAGGCAAGTAAAGAGTAAATTGGGAAAAGTAGAGTTAGTTAGTAATGGTTTGAATCAACAGGGTGGTGGAAATGATCAGTTTCTTCGGTGTGGTAAAGCTATACCGGTGGTTAGTCGTTGTACGTGCAGGCTTGACAGCCGCCGTGGTTTGATTGATTTAGAGGTATTTGATTCGTATGGCTTGGTTATGTGTGAATGGATCCCAGAAGAGTTATGGTAGTTTACACCGCGACTTGAGGTTTGCATTTTTGTGGTTATGAGTGGCGATTCTTCTTCTGAGATGAGTTAAGTGAAAGGTTTCGAGCTAATGAAGTATTAACTCTATTGATGGTTCAGGGGATTATGATGAAGTTCTTATACTCTCGAGTAGCAACATGATATGTGCAGTGAGCGGTATGGAGATTGGAATTTGAGGATTAGGGTTGCAGTTTAGTTTTGTTAAAAATATCACCCGGAGGGGGGGGGAGATCGCGCCGTTCGGCTCGGCAGTATTACGTATCATATTCTTATGGGATTAGGTCGTTCGGCTCGACAGAATTATGAATCACACTTTGATGGGATCAAACTGTTCGCCTCGGCTGTTCTATCAAATACTCTTATGGGGATGGGGACGCTCTCCTCGGCAGAATCGTGCGAAATGCTTGATAAGGAGTCTGTGTACTCATGAGTTTCCCGACTTGAGATGTGACCGTTGATTTGGTATTGACCATTACGTATTACATTTGAGGAGGTATCGGACAATTGAGGACTTTTGTGTTCATTGTTCAGCTGTAGACCGTATTATTTGCCTATATCTGTACTCATTGTTTACTTACCATGTTTCATACTTGCCTACTTTGTTATATTTGATTTACTCGACCACTAGTAAGTGTCAATGTCGACCCCTCGCCACTACCTCTTCGGGGTTAGGCTAGATACTTATTGGGTACACGTTGATTTACGTACTCATACTGCATTTCTGCACTAAATGTGCAGGATTTGACAGGTTCATTTGGTGGTCATTTGGGCACGTAGGCGCAGCTGCTGAGGGGACATTATTGTGAGTTGCATTCCATGTTACGATTCGCGTCACACAGAGTTTATATCATAATTATTTACTTTATCCTGTCTATCTTCTATTCCAGACAAATGTTGTATTGTTATTGTACTTTCAAGTAGATGGTCGTGCACTTGTGACACCGAATTTTGGGGTGTTCTAGAATTTATTTATGATTTTCTTTAAGTTCTAATCGAATACAATTGAATTTTTAATTGATTCACTGATGAAGTATCTGAGCAAAGTACTAATAAGGTGATCGAGAATAAAATATTCAAGACTATGTCGATTGTACACATCTTGGAGCATCTAGTCACTCATTGTACCGAAGCATCTGGTCACTTAAACTCCAAGATTTATTTTCTTATTTATTCAGCGATCAAGCATTTGAATATGATCAGTTGAGAATAAATCATCAACGCTTGTCATATTTATATAAGTGTAAATTATCATAAATAAAATAAAATCATACACTTTATTATAACCTATTACACGTATACAGATATGAAGTGTAATTTATTCGAAAGCATATTATTGATAAATATTATATATATATAATTGATCAAGTTTAATTGATATAGTCGCTGTATCCAACATGCTATGATACCCTTCATGTCTTGGTAAATAGATAATAAAGTGTATCACTGATGTAATGCTATAGTAAAACTTAAGATGTAGTGCTATATATAAATTTAATTATAAATTAATTTATTACAATGTTTAAACACAAAATTGAACAGTATCGGGTGCAAGTTAATTAATAAAATTTTATTAAGGTACAAATTAAGAAAGAAAGCATATATTAAGTATGCAAAATGCTAAAAACAAAAACTTTTGTATGGTACAACTTTTGTAAGATGTTGATAAGTTATTAATAAAAAATTATTATTAAAATTTTTAAAAATTAGTTTCTGACCAAATTCGGTCGTTATTTTTGATGTCAAACGGTCAAACATTATTTTATTATTACCGACCGACATTTTCGACCGCTGTCGGTCGGTAATATTTTAATTAGACTGGCAGACGGTTCTTCTTCCCCATTTTCATCGTTTTCCTCTCTTCTTTCTCTCTTCTATCTCTCGTTGTCACATCTTTTTGCCCAAATCTCACCCAAAATCATGTCACCAACCCCCAAGTCTACGGTCGCCAAACGTTAGCGACCATTATTTTTTCGACGAATTAAAGTTGGTCGGAAATCGACCGGTTGTTTTTGGATTCCGACCGATTTCGGTCAGTTTTTCTGGTAGTGTTCTACTTCGAATTTTCAATTCAAACCACCTCAAAACTCTACCAAATTATCCCAAAATTGAGATTCAAACTCTTTAAGATGTAGCCAATCTATTCTAAGAACACTCACTCAAAAGGAAGCAAAACATTGACCCCTTTTTTTGGCTACAAATAACTAATTAACCCAAATAGCCGCCCACACTATGACACTTAAACTAAACAAATAGCCGGTGAATGTATAATATATGCATAATTTATGTATTACATATGTATAATTGTGTATAATCAATGTATAATCTATATATATATGGCTAAAAAAAGTAAACAATTAATATGACCGGTTATATGTGTAAATATCCCATTTAAATACTATTTTATGAATTAATCAATTTTTATGATAAGTTGCTTCTAAGGGGACATAGTTGATAATTTCCCTAAGTAGGAGCTACTACTACTAAAAGTTGAAATCCTTGCTATGCATTTATATTTCCTATGCTAGCTACTTTAGAGATAGATCTGCTAAAAAGGTGCCTGGACCAGATAATCGTGTCACATATTAAGAACTCGTTTGTCCATAAATTATTTTTTCTTTTTTGGGAAAAGGGGCAAAAATATCTCCAACGTATTGAAAATGGCTCAAAAATACCCTTTGTTAACCTTTTGGTCCGCAAATGTCCCTAACGTTTGTTTTTGGGCTCAAACTTACCGTTATATCTAACAGAAGGGCCAATAATACCCCTAACGTATTGAAAATGGCTTAGAAATATACTCCGTTAATCTTTTGGTCCGCAATTGCCCCTAACGTTTGTTTTTGGGCTCAAACTTACCCCTATATCTAACAAAACTAACCTAGTCAATTTTTTGACTTTAAATTCGCCATGTGGTAGTTTCTTAATCCGCCAGGTGTATTATTTATATTAAATAAAATCCACCTGTATCTTTTAAAATATCCAACGACCCTAACCCGCTCCTATATATTTGGACGGTCGGCTAAAAATAATTACATTCGCTAGTTAAATTGTGATGACCCAAAATGTCATTTTTAAATTTAATAATTAATTCTGTATTCTAAGACCTCAAAAAGTACTATTTATCATTCCTCGACTTGCGTGTGCAGTCTATAAAATTTTATGAAAAGTTTTTACGTGAAAAATGGATTAAAATATGAATTAGAGCTTTAAAACTCAACTGAGTTAACTTTGGTCAACATTTTGAGAAAACGGACTCGGATCAGTGTTTTGACAGTTCCAGTAGGTCCGTATCGTGAATTGGGACTTGGGCATATGCCCAGAATCAAATTCCGAGGTCCCTAGTCCGAGATATAGAATTTTGATGAAAAATTAAAAGTTTAAGTTCAAATAGTGACCGGATGTCGAATTATGTGCAAACGACCCCGAAATAGAATTTTGATGATTCCAACAGCTTCGTATGGTGATTTTTGACTTAGGAGCGAGATCGAAATTTTATTTGGAAGTCCGTAGTGGAATTAGGCTTGAAATGCCGAAAGTTGAATTTTTGGGAAGTTTGATCGAGGGGTTGACTTTTTGATATCGGGGTCGAAATTTGATTTTGAAAATTTGAGTATCTCTGTTATGTCATTTATGACTTGTGCGCATAAGTTGAGGTAAATCGAACTTGATTTGATAGGTTTCGGAGTCATTTGTAGAAATTAGAAATTTCAAAGTTCATTAGGCTTGAATCTATGTGTGATTCGTGTTTTAGTGTTGCTGGATGTGATTTGAAGGCTCGACAAGTTCGTATGATGTTTTAGGACTTGTTGGTACATTTGGTTGAGGTCCCGGGGGGGCTCGAGTGAGTTTCGGATGGTTAACGGATCAAATTCGGACTTAGAAGAAATAGCTGAAGTTTCTGCACTCTGTTGCATTCGCACCTGCGGAAAATCTATCGCAGAAGCGAGCCTGGCAAGCACAGATGCGCAAATGGACTATGGGGCAATGGTCGAGGTGCGAGGGAAATTCCGCAGCTGCGTGAGCGCAGATGCGGAGGGACGCGCACAGAAGCGGCCTGCGCAGGAGCGCAAACAGGCGCGCATGTGCGGGCAAAGGTGCAGATGCGGGACTTTTTCCGCACATGCAGTTGGCGCAGAAGCGGCCAAGTTGCCGCAGATGCGAAAATCCCTGGACAGTACAAAAACAGAGGGGTTCCGAGCTTTTGCCATTTTTTTGGCATTTCAAGCTCGGGTTGGGTAATTTTGAGCAAGGTTTTCACGGAAAAACTTGAGGTAAGTCCCTTGTGATCATTTCTACTCCATAATATTGAATTATCATCAAATAATCCGACTAGATTACATTTTTTGAGGTGTAAATCGGGGGTTGGAACTTAGGGATTTGAAAATACGATTTGAAGCTTTGAGGGTCGAGTTGGGGTCGGATTTTGATAAAATTGGTATGGTTAGACTCGTAGTTGAATGGGATTTCGGATTTTGTAACTTTTGTCGAGTTCCAAGACGCCATTTTTGAGTTATTTTTGGATTTTTATTGAAAAATATAGTATTTTCTTACAGAATTAATTCTATATTTTTTGTTGACTGTATCGAATTAATTATGACTAGATACGAGTCGACCAGAATCGGAAAAATCGAGGAAAAAATATACTACTTGGTTAAATTGGAGCAAGTCGAGGTAAGTGACTTGTCTAACCTTGTGTGGGAAAATTTTTTCCTAGGATTGATATTAATTGTAATATGATGAAAGTCATGTACACGAGGTGACGAGTGTGTACACGGACTAAATGTGAAGGATTATGTTTTTAAATTGTGAAGATCACTATTGCATATTGATTAATTTATTAAATCTTGTTATTTTCTCCATCATTGATTTGATTTGTATACTTTAAATTTGCTTGACCTTTTTCGACTAATTATTTTACCTGTTTGGTTGAAACTTGGTTTCTTTTATTCTGTGCATTATTTGAAATTAATTTTCTTTAAATTAAATATTATTAATATGAAGTATTTGACATTTTAAATTTGGTATTGAAGCAACGTATTAAAGATTTTGAAATATTATTTTGCTAAATTATTTATTCCAAAATATTTTTATAAGATTTTTGTACTCATTGTGATGGAGCCGTGGGCTCTTTATTGTGGAAAAATATTATTGATAATTTATATTGGCATGAGCCGTGATCTCTTTATTGTGGAAAATATCGTTGATTTATTTTGGCAAATTAAAATATTTGGGCACTAGAGGTGCAAATTGTGATGTATTGTGATATTGATACGCATGCGGTGGTATAAGGTTTGGGTATTGAAACACATGCAGTGAGATAAGGGTGGCTTGTTACTCGTGGCTAGTAGGGGAACTACTTGAAGTCATGCGGTGTGATAAGGATTGCTAAAACGCGGGATGCTATTTCGGAAAAAATGTTTTCTTTAAAATAAATTGTGAAGGCTCCCGCGGTGAGATAAGAAAATGAGATATTGTGAATTTATTTATAATTTGGGACTACGAGGTAGTACCTCGGTAGTGCCCTTGTTGATATTGATTTATGGCCATAGTTGCCTTCGATTAATTGTTGTGATTTTCATAAAGTTGAAAGGAATTCTGTTTTGATTCCACGAGATATTATTTGTAATTATTTGGTGTCATTAAATGTGACATACTATTTGATTCATTTCCATAGTCATTTTATCTTATTAAATTGTTTAAACATTTTTCCATGTCATTATCTATTCTCCAGTAGGGCCTGACCTCACCTCGTCACTACTTTATCGAGGTTAGGCTTGGCACTTACTGGGTACCTCTGTGGTGTACTCATACTACGCTTCTGCACATCATTTTGTGCAGATATAGGTATATCTTACCAGTCTAGACGTCAATGAGTTACCTGCGCATAGTGACTTCGAGGTAAATTTGACAGCGTCCGCAGACTCCGGAGTCCCCTTATATCATTTTATGTTGCTTCCTTATTTTTATTTAGACCTTGATACATAGAAACATTGAGAATAAATTTTTAGAAACTTGTGACTTATTTCTATCGGGTTTTAGGAGTTGTAATTATTTGAATTGTAGTTTATTTATTTAAGATATTTATGATTATTCCGCATTTACAGGCTTACCTAGTCTTAGAGACTAGGTGCCATCACGACCTCTTACAGAGGGAATTTGGGGTTGTGACAAGTTGGTATCAAATCCCTAGGTTCATAGGTGTTATGAGTCACAAGCAGGTTTAGTAGAGTCATGTGGATCGGTACAGAGACGTCTGTACTTATCTTCGAGAGGCTATGGAACTGTTAGGAAATATTCACTTCTTTGATTCCTTATCGTGCACCTTTGTTGATTTCAAAGTCTTAAACAATTGTATTTCTATTCTCTCACAGAGGGTGAGGACACGCATAACTGGATCTGATGATCAGACACCCGTGCCCCCTATTGGAGCCGCAAGAGGCTGGGGTCGGGGCAGAGGCAGAGCCAGAGGCCGAGGAAGACCATGTGGTGAAGCCAGAGTACCTGCACGAGCTGTTGCACCAGAGCCACCAGTAGCTCCAGTTGGAGAACAAGCACCTGAGACGCCTGTTACTACTCCTGCACTCTTGCCCAGTTTTTGAGCATGTTTGGCACTCTAGCTCAAGCAGGGTTAATTCCACTTGCTCCTGCCACATCTTATGCCGGGGGAGGAGCACAGACTCCCGCCGCCTGCACTCCAGAACCACGGGCCCAAGTTGACCATGCCCTAGAGGTTATACCGGTGCAGCCAGTTGTCCCAGTTTGGCCTGAGATTAGGACAACAGTTTTAGAGGGGTAGCAGCTCAGGCTCGAGAGGTGAAGTACCACCCTCCCACTTTCAGCGGTTTAGATTCAGAGGATGCTTAGGGTTTTCTGGAGGAATGTCACTGTATCCTTCGTACTATGGGTATTGTGGATTCCAATGGGGTTTCTTTCATGGCATTCCAGTTTAGAGGAGCAGTCTACCAGTGGTGGAGGGCATATGAATTGAATAGTCCCGCTGAGGCATCTTCACTCACTTGGACTCAATTTTCAGATATGTTCTTAAGGGAGTATATTCCTCACAGTCTTAGGGATGCATGGCACGCAGAGTTTGAGCAGTTGCGCCAGGGTTCTATGACCGTGTCAGAGTATGCGGTCCGATTCAGTGATTTGTCTAGGCATGCACCAGCCTTAGTTGCTACTGTTCGAGAGTGGGTTCACAGATTTATTGAGGGTCTTCACCCTAGTATCAGATACAGTATGGCCCGAGAGCTAGAGATGGACATCACATACTAATAGGTGGTGTCAATTGCTAGGAGATTGGAATGTATGCGGACTCGGGAGAGGGAAGAGAGGGAAGCTAAGAGACCCCGAGATTCTGGCACATATAATAATTCTCGTGCCCCAGTTGCAGCCCGTCATGGTAGAGGTTATGTGAGTCGTCCTATTCATTCAGCACTTCCAGCTTCCAGTGGTATTCCGACTACTCCCAGACCTCAGGTTCCATATTATCAACCGCCGGTGTCTTTTGTACCTCCTGTACGGGGTGCTTTCAGCGGACAATCTAGTCGATCAGGCCCGAGCCAGTCCCAGCAGCCACGTCCTCCGAGGGCTTGTTTTGAGTGTGGTGACACTCGTCATATCATGAGGGATTGCCCCATACTTAGGAGGGGTGCACCTCCATGGATTTCTCAGGCCCCACCTATTCCACATGGTCCTCAGGCTTCTCAGGCCATGATTACTGCACCAGTTGCCACTCCACCTGCACATCCAGCTAGAGGTGGAGGTCGGGCAGGTAGAGGTCGCCCTAGAGGGGGAGGCCATGCCAAATATTATGCCTTCCTGCTAGGACAGATGTTGTTGCATCCGATTCTGTTATCACAGGTATTATTTCGATTTGTCATAGAGATGCGTCAGTCTTATTTGATACAAGATCAACTTATTCTTATGTGTCATCTTATTTTCCCCCGTATTTGGGCATATCACGTGATTCCTTGAGTTTTTCTATTTATGTATCTACACCCGTGGGTGAATCTATTATTGTGGACTGTGTGTATCGATCGTGTTTAATTGTTATCAGTAGTTTTGAGACCAGAGCTGATTTATTATTGCTCAGTATGGTGGATTTTGATATTATTTTGGGCATGCACTGGTTGCCGTCCTATCACGCTATTATTCATTGTTACGCCAAGACGGTGACGTTGGCTATGTCAGGTTTACCACGGCTAGCGTGGAGAGGTACCTCGGATCATGTTCCTAGTAGGGTTGTTTCATTTCTTAAAGATCGACGAATGGTTGAGAAGGGGTGTGATGCGTATCTGGCCTATGTGAGAGATGTTAGTATTGATACTCCTACAGTAGAGTCAGTATCTGTAGTAAGGGATTTTCCTGATGCATTCCAGTGAATTTTTTGGGTATGCCACCTGACAGGGATATTGACTTTGGCATTGATTTATTACCGGGCACTCAGCCCATTTCTATTCCACCATACCGTATGGCCCCAACAGAGTTGAAAGAATTAAAAGAATAGTTACATGAGTTGGTTGATAAGGGTTTCATTCGGCCCAGTGTATCGCCTTGGGGTGCTCCCGTCTTATTTGTAAAGAAGAATGATGGTTCTATGTGGATGTCGGTCAGCTCAGTCCGCACATCAGATTACTCGGAGTGCTCCAGTTTACAATGCACCACCGATACGAGATTCTTACAGTGGTTATTCCAGTTATCCGGCACAAACTCAGTACGTGCAGTCGCGACCTAGGAGGGGTTGTTATGAGTGTGGTGATACTAGACATATTATGAGAGATTGTCCTAGATTTGGGAGGGGTGGATTTCATCAGAACACTCCAGCCACAAGCTTTATTGTAGTTGATACTCCACGTGCACAGTCAGCTAGAGGTGGAGGACAGGCGGGTAGTGGGCGCTTAAGAGGTGGAGGCCCGACCCATTGATTTAATCACTATGATTTGGCTAAGGACAAAACACCAGATGGTGTTGTTACAGGTACGATCCTGATTTTATTATAAAAGGATATTTACCTTAATTTGATTCGATTATGAATATTGAGGTGAATCCTCCTATTATGCTCCACTTATGGGTGAGCTTCGTAAATTTGTGTCTCACTTATATATTTATCCCTATTGGGAGATTTAAAGATGTGAACCCGTGTCTGTCATTTTATTTTTGGTACACCATTGAGGGCTATAAGCCCAAAAGTAATTTTTATTATTCATTACAACAAGTTTAATGTGTTTCAGAATAATTGATTCTAATTTTTATGAATTATATACCCTACCGGTAGGAGGGTTAATTATATGTTGTGAAAATTATTTATGAAATATATTGAAAAGAAGAAAGAAAGGAAATTAAAAAATTTAGTTGGCACAATGTGCACCATACTTGTGATTCGGAGTTGAGGACGAGATCCCTGCATTTGTTTTACATGATGTGAAATATTTAAATCGGGCTGCAAGCCGCGATGGAATTTATGTAAGGACGAGGTCCTTGTGGTGAAATATTTATGAGTTTAAAATTTTCCCTTTGTGAAATTTAATTGTACAATAGTATTAATAGGGAGTCATGCATGTTAGGCTTATTTGATAATTCTTGTATATTTTTCTGTACATATTCACCCATTTTGGTGCTGTAAACATTGAGTTTTAACCTATGAGATGAGTGCCCAGGTGGCGTTAAATGTCACTCATTAATCCGAGTAAGCAATCATGAGGTCTTCATGCCTCACATTCTGTTGTAAGTGTTATGAAAAATTCGAAATGAGGTGGTGGTTAATATGAGATTAATTGATGATGCTGGAATTAATTATGAACATCTTTTAAGACCAGAGATGTGGTGATGAGCATACATATGATGTGCTTCATGTCCTGATATCATTATGATAATGTAGTGCTTGTAATGTTGAGATTGGTGTTATTGATATATACCTTGTGGTATTATGTTGGGTTGTGGATGTGTTGTTAAGAGTTATTTTGGTATTACTCTGGCAGGTGGATAGGCCCAATTACAGGGGAGACTCTCCCGAAATTTCTGAAAAATTTGGGAGTTAGTAAAATTTGAAGGATTGAGATTTGCAAAGGAAGAGATAAGTTATGTTAAGTATTTGAGGGCGAATGATCCTAAGCGGGGGAGAATGTAACACCCCAGAAATTTTTTGAAGTACTTCAACACTATCAAAAAAATTGATGTGTGCGTAGGCACGGGTTGCTATAGCCAGTTGAGACTAATACCGTGCGTTGTTGTAAAAAATCAGACCTTTTGAAATGTTGGAGTATAAGAAATTGATCATAAAGTCTACAAATATGGATAAAAGAAATAATCTCAAATGAGATGATGTTGTCGGGCTTATCTCAAATGCGGTAACGTGGAATCAACCATGAGTATATGTGTAAAAGTAAAATCATCCTTTTGGTAACCTCAGAATAATTCTTAGAACGTTCGAGGACGAACGTTTGTTTAAGAGGTGGAGAATGTAATGACCCGACTTGTCATTTTAAGAATTAAAGCTCAGTTCAGTGACTTAAGATCTCGAGAAGTTTCGTAATATGTATTATGACATACGGGTGTGGTCGAGTTTGATTTACTGAAGATTCAGAATTTAATTAAAAGAGCAATTCTTATTTAGAAGTTTAAATGGAAAGAGTGGACCGGAGAGTTGACTTTTGAGCAAACGACCCCGGAATTGTTTCCTATGAATTTTAATGAAGTTATACAATTAATTTGGTTAGATTTGAGCGGTCCGGAGGTCAATTCAAGCAAGAAGACGATCTTGGAATATCGGCATAACTTCAAAAAGATAAGTGTCTTGCTTAACCTCGAGTGGGGGAATTATCCCTTAGGCATTGAGTCTTATGTGCCATTTGTGAAATATGAAAAGCCGTGTACGCGAGGTGACGAATACGTACTCGGGATTATACGTGCAAATATTCATTGAATTAAAGTCTTATGCATTATTGTGTAGTAAATTGGGAAATTGTGAAAAATTATTAAATCATCTGTTTGCCATACCTAAATCCTTATTGTTGAATTTATTTTTATATGATAATTTGATGTGATTGTTACTTGAAATATTTATGAAATTTCGTGAGTATTGTTAGTTTAATATTTCTTGGAAATTAATTCCAATATGAATTTTTCTCTGCAAATAATTAATTAAATGAGCTTAAGAAAAGGTGTTTATATAATTATTGAAAATTTGAATTTAATGAAGACTTTGCTTTATGATGAATAATTTCTATCTCTATTGATTGTTTTTGGGTGTTATATACATTGTGTGGAGCCTTGGGCTATTTGTTGTGAAATTAATTGATTTTGTTATATCTTTGGAATTTGGTTGTGGCCATTGGGAAAATTGTGATATGAATTGATTTTATTATGTTGTTGTGATAATTTTCCGTGTAAATTTTTGTGTTGTGTGAGTTGTTATTTTGGGGAGATAAGGGTGGCATTTCACTGTTGATATTATGTGGTTATAAGGGTGACATTTTACCATTGTGTTTGTTGGAATATTGTCTGAGCGGAGTGATAAGGGTAGCTATAGGAGCGATAAGGGTGGCAATAGGAGCGATAAGGGTGGCTATTGGTATTGTCTGGGTGAGGCGATAAGGGTGGCTATAGGAGCGATAAGGGTGGCTATTGTCAGGGACGATAGGTGATGATGTAGGGTTGTGGTGTCGATAATTTTCATGTGATGTTGTGATTTTCTTGTGTTTACTTTTATACCTTGTGCAATTTGTCTTGTTGTTGGTAAATTGATAACAATCCGATTTATGTTGAAATTGAGAGCATGTGGCTATAGCCAGGCGGATTATAAAATGAAATGTGGGCATGAGGTGCCGTGAGTAAATAATAATGATATTTGGCACGTGAATTGTCTGTGCAGTTGTGATAGGAAATGTGGGCACAAGGTATTGTGATGAAATGATAATGATAATTGGCACGTGAATTGTCCGTGTAGTTGTAATATGAAATGAGGGCACGAGGTGCCGGGAAAATATGATGATTTAATTATGGGCACGAGGTGCCATGGAAATATGAAAATGGGCTGAGACCCGTGTTTACGAAAAATATGAAAATGGGCTGACACCCGTATTTTTATGATTATGAAATTAGGTGTCACATGGTGAGTTTTTAATAGAAAAAATTATATTCAAAATATTTATTTGGAAGTATTTTTATTCAAATAGAATTATATGAAAGAATTGTATTCGAAAGATATTTATTTGAGGAAATTATATTTGAAAATATTTATTGAAAGAATTATATTTGAAAAATAATTATTTGAGAAAACTACATTTAAAAGATAGTTATTTGGAAGAAATATATGTGAAGGATATTTATTTGAAAAAAAACTTGAATTAATTGGGCGTACATGTATTTATTAATTGTTGAGTGATATTTATGGTATTCTTGTTGTCTTGGTGCGCATACCACATGTTGTTTTAACTTGCCCTTATTGCTATCTGTTTCTATTACTTTTGTGTACTATATTGCACAGGTTATTAGACTAGTGAGTGTCTTGACTGTACCTCGTCACTACTCCACCGAGGTTAGTCTTGATACTTACTAGGTACCGACTGTGGTGTACTCATACTACACTTCTGCACATTTTTGTGCAGAGCCAGGTATTGGAGATATCAGATTTGGATAGAGATTAGAGTGTGATTGCAAGGATTTAAGGTAGAGCTGCTTTGTCATCGTAGTCTCTTGGAGTCATTTCATTTCATTGTACTGTTAAATTTTAATTAAACAGTATTGTATATTCGGTCTCGTGATCATTCCATGTATTCAGTTAGAGTTCGTGACTCAGTACTACCAGTCTTGGGAGGTTGTATATTCATATTTATTCCGCTGTTAGTTTTAGTTACTTATTCAATTCAAAAAGAATGGCTTCAAAATGTAATTGAAATCGGCTTACCTAGTCATAGAGACTAGGTGCCATCACAATGCATGTGGTGGGATTTTGGGTCGTGACAGCAGGAGCGCAAACATGCGCGTAGATGCGGGAATTTTTCCGCACATGCGGTTGGCGCAGAAGCGGCCAAGTTGCCGCAGATGCGAAAATCCCTGGACAGTACAAAAACAGAGGGGTTCCGAGCTTTTGCCATTTTTTGGGCATTTCAAGCTCGGGTTGGGCGATTTTGAGCAAGGTTTTCACGGAAAAACTTGAGGTAAGTCCCTTGTGATCATTTCTACCCCATAATATTGAATTATAATTAAATAATCCGACTAGATTACATGTTTTTGAGGTGTAAATTGGGGGTTGGAACTTAGGATTTGAAAATAAGATTTGAAGCTTTGAGGGTCGAGTTGGGGTCGGATTTTGATAGAATTTGTATGGTTAGACTCGTGGTTGAATGGGCTTTCGGATTTTGTAACTTTTGTCGAGTTCTGAGATATGGGCCCCACGGGCCATTTTTGAGTTAGTTTCGGATTTTTATTAAAAAATGTAGTATTTTCTTACAGAATTAATTCTATAATTTTTGTTGACTGTATCGAATTAATTATGACTAGATACGAGTCGACCGAAATAGGAAAATCGAGGAAAAAATATACTGCTTGGTTAAATTGGAGCAAGTCGAGGTAAGTTACTTGTCTAACCTTGGGGGGGGGGGATTTTCCCTAGGATTGGTATTAATTGTAATGTGATGAAAGTCTTGTACACGAGGTGACGAGTGTGTACACGGACTAAATGTGAAGGATTATGTTTTTAAATTGTGAAGATCATTGTTGCATATTAATTAATTTATTAAATCTTGTTATATTCTCCATCATTGATTTGATTTGTATACTTTAAATTTGCTTGACCTTTTCCTGCTAATTGTTTTACCTGTTTGGTTGAAACTTGGTTTCTTTTATTCTGTGCATTATTTGAAATTGATTTTTTTTAAATTAAATATTATGAAAGTCCTGTACACGAGGTGACGAGTGTGTACACGGACTAAATGTGAAGGATTATGTTTTTAAATTGTGAAGATCATTGTTGCATATTAATTAATTTATTAAATCTTGTTATATTCTCCATCATTGATTTGATTTGTATACTTTAAATTTGCTTGACCTTTTTCTGCTAATTATTTTACCTATTTGGTTGAAACTTGGTTTCTTTTATTCTATGCATTATTTGAAATTGATTTTCTTTAAATTAAATATTATTAATATGAAGTAATTGACATTTTAAATTTGGTATTGAAGCAACGTATTAACGATTTTGAAATATTATTTTGCTAAATTATTTATTCCTGAATATTTTTGTAAGATTTTTGTATACATTGTGATGGAGACGTGTGCTCTTTATTGTGAAAAAATATTATTGATGATTTATCTTGGCATGAGCCGTGAGCTCTTTATTGTGGAAAATATCGTTGATTTATTTTGGCAAATTGAAATATTTGGGCACTTGAAGTGCAAATTGTGATATATTGTGATATTGATACGTATGCGGTGGTATAAGGTCTAGGTATTGAAACACATGATGTGAGATAAGGGCGGCTTGATACACGTGGCTAGTAGGGGGAACTACTAGAAGTCATGCGGTGTGATAAGGATGGCTAAAACGCAGGATGCTATTTCGGAAAAAATATTTTCTTTAAAATAAATTGTAAAGGCTTCCGCGGTGAAATAAGAAAATGAGATATTGTGAATTTATTTATGATTTGGGACTACGAGGCAGTACCTCAGTAGTACCCTTGTTGATATTTATTTATAGCCATAGTTGCCTTCGATTAATTGTTGAGATTTTCATAAAGTTGAAAGGAATTCTGTTTTGATTCCACGAGATTTTATTTGCAATTATTTGGTGTCATTAAATGTGACATACTATTTGATTCATTTTCATAGTCATTTTATCTTATTAAATTGTTTAAACATTTTTCCATGCCATTATTTATTCTTCAGTAAGGCCTGACCTGACCTCGTCACTACTCTACTGAGGTTAAGCTTGGCACTTACTGGGTACCGCTGTGGTGTACTCATACTATGCTTCTGCATATTTTTTTGTGCAGATTCAGGTACATCTTACCAGTCTAGACGTTAGTGAGTTACCTGCGCACGGAGACTTCGAGGTATATCTGCCAGCGTCCGCAAACTCCGGAGTCCCCTTATATTATTTTATGTTGCTTCCTTATTTTTATTTAGACCTTGATACATAGAAACATTTAGAATATATTTTTAGAAATTTGTGACTTATTTCTACCGGGTTTTGGGAGTTGTAATTATTTAAATTGTAGTTTATTTATTTAAGATATTTATGATTATTCCGCATTGACAGGCTTACCTAGTCTTAGAGACTAGGTGCCATCACGACCTCCTACGGAGGGAATTTGGGGTCGTGACATAAATATACCTGCATATACATTGATTATATATAAAAATATGTATATTATATATTAATATTTTAATATATATTTTACATGATATTATTTTTAGGAGAAATTATACGGTGTAGTTTTTTCTATTAATTATGATCTATAACTCGAATTTATTAAGCAAATGTGACAATGGAACGACAGTTTTTGCTAATATTTAAGCCCTATCGTTATATATTAAAACACTATTAATTCCCATTGAAAAGATCATGTAAAGTCCATTAATGTGCTAAGCAGTAGGATATGTATATAATTAAAGGTTTTAAATAATTTTCTTTTCATTTGTTTCTTTGCTTCTCCTTTAGAATCGTATAAATAGAATATTATCATTTTTATGTTTGCAAATTAAAATTTATATTTGTTAAACATGTTAAGATCTGCAAAATTTGAAGGGAAAACTACACCGTATAATTTCTCCTAAAAATAATATGATGTAAAATATATATTAAAATATTAATGTATACTATACATATTTTTATATATAATTAATGTATATTTTTTATATATTTAACTAATGAATGTAATTATTTTTAGTCGACCGTCCAAATATATAGGAGCGGGTCAGGGTCGTTGGATATTTTAAAAGATACAGGTGGGTTTTATTTAATACAAATAATACACGTGGCGGATTAAGAAAATATCTGTGATGACCCAAAATATCATCTTTAAATTTAATAATTAATTTTATATTCTAAGACCTCAAAAAATACTATTTATCATTCCTCGATTTGCGTGCGCAGACCGTAAAATTTTCCAGGAAGTTTTTATGTGAAAAATAGATTAAAATGTGAATTTGTGCTTTAAAACTCAACTGATTTGACTTTGGTCAAAATTTTGAGCAAACGGACTCGGATCAGTATTTTGACAGTTCCGGTAGGTCCGTATCGTGATTTGGGACTTGGGCATATGCCCGAAATTAAATTCTGAGTTCCCTGGTCCGAGATACAAAATTTTGATAAAAAAACAAAATTAAAAGTTTAAGTTCAAATAGTAACCGGATGTCATGTGCAAACAACCTCGGAATAGAGTTTTGATGATTTCAACAGCTCTGTATGGTGATTTTGGATTTAGGAGCGTGATCGAAATTTTATTTGGAAGTCCATAGTGAAATTAGGCTTGAAATGGCTAAAATAGGAATTTAAAGTTTGAAAATTTGACCGGGGAGTTGATTTTTGTTATCGGGGTCGGAATCTAGTTTTGAAAATTTTCACAGCTCCGTTATGTCATTTATGACTTGGGTGCAAAATTTGAGGTCAATCGGACTTGATTTAATAGGTTCCGACATCGAATGTAGAAGTTGGAAATTCTAAGTTTCATTAAACTTGAATTGGAGCATGATTCGTGATTTTAGCATTGTTTGATGTGATTTTAGGTTTCAAATAAGTTCGTATGATATTTTAGGACTTGTTGGTGTATTGGGTTGAGGTCCCGAGGGCCTCAGGTGAGTTTCGGATGGTAAACAGATCAAAAGTGGGACTTAGCTGCTGCAAAAGCTGCTGCAATTTTTCTGCTGGAAATGCTGTCAAAATCGGGCTGCCTGTCAAACTCGGGCTCCCTAACAAATCGATCTCCCTCGCAAAATCGAGCTCCCTGACAAATCGAGCCCCGTGACAAATCGAGCTCCTTGACAAATCGAGCTTCCTGACAAATTGAGCTCCCTGATAAATCAAGCCCCCTGACAAATCGAGCCCCCTGACAAATCGAGCTCCTTGATAAATCGATCTCCCTGACAAATCAGACTCCCTGACAAATCGAGCTCCCTAACAAATCTGTAAGTTATAAAACATGGGACTTCGTTCCATTTGCCCTTTTGACGAATTGGAGCTTGAGGAGAGACGATTTTGATATACTTTCAAGAAACAATATTTGGGTAAGTGACTCTAACTCAGATTTGGTCAATATACACGAATACATCATTGTTTTCACCATTTAATTAGTGTTTTGAGATAGAAATTTGGGAAAATTTTAGAAATCTCATAGAAATGAATTTTTGAGATTTCGGTGTCGATCCGGAGTCAGTGAAACAGGTATGGTTGGACTCGTAATTGAATGGGTTGTCGGATTTTGTAAGTTTCGCTGGATTCCAAGACGTGGGCCCCATAGGCAAGTTTTGAGCTAATTTCGGATTTTATTGAAAAGTGTATTATTTTCTTATGAAGTTGATTCGTATAATTTTTATTAATTATGACTAGATACGAGTCGAAAAATTGAGAAAAAGTCATAATACTTGGTTAAATTGGAATAAGTCGAGGTAAGTGACTTGTCTAACCTTGTGTGGGGGAAATTTTCCCTAGGATTGGTATTGATGTGATTATTGAAATATATTGAAAGTCGTGTGCACGAGGTGACGAGTATGTACACGGACCTAAATGTGAATGATTATATTTTTAAATTGTGTAGATCACTGATGCATTTATTAAAATATTCTATCTTGTTATATTCTTCATCATTGATTAAACGTTTTTATTTTAAATTATTTTGACCTTCTCCTGCTAATTGTTTTACCTGTTAGTTGAAACTTAATTTTTTTTATTTTGGCATTTTTAAACTTGATATTGAAGCAACGTAGTAAAGATTTTGAAATATTATTTTCCTAAATTATTTACTCCTGAATATTTTTATACTCATTGTGAGGGAGCCGTGAGCTCTTTATTGTGGAAGAATATTATTGATGAATTATTTTGACATGAGCTGTGAGCTCTTTATTGTGGAAAACTATTATTGATGATTTATTTTGGCATGAGCCGTGAGCTCTTTATTGTGGAAAAATATTGTTGTTGAATTATTTTGGCAAGTTAAATTATTTGAGCACTTGAGGTGCAAATTATGATATATTATGATATTGATACGCATGCGGTGGTATAAGGTCTGGGTGTTGAAACGCATGCGGTGAGATAAGGGTGGCTTGATAAGCGTGGCTAGTAGGGTAGACTACTAGAAGTCATGCGGTGTGGTAAGGATGGCTAAAACGCGGGATGCTATTTCGGAAAAAATATTTTCTTTAAAATAAATTGTGAAGGCTCCCGCGATGAGATAAGGAAATGAGATATTGTGAGTTTATTTATGATTTGGGACTACGAGGCGGTACCTCGGGAGTTTCCTTGTTGATATTGATTGATGGCCGCAGTCACCTTTGATTATTTGTTGTGACTTTTTTTGAAGTTGAAAGGAAATTTTGTTTTGTTTCCACGAGATGTTATTTGCCATTATATTGTGTAATTAAACGGTAACAGGCTACTTGACTCATTTCCATTGTCATTTTATTTTATTATATTGTTAAACATTTTACCATGCCAATTATTATTTTCTAGTAGGGCCTGACCTGACCTCGTCACTACTCTACCGAGGTTAGGCTTGGCACTTACTGGGTACCGATGTGGTGTACTCATACTACACTTCTGCACATCTTTTTGTGCATATCTAGGTACATTTTACAAGCGTAGACGTCAGTGAGTTACCTGAGCACGGAGACTTCAAAGTATATCTGCCAGCGTCCGCAGACTCCGGAGTCCCCTTCTATCATTTTTATGTTGCTTCCTTATTTTACTTTAGACCTTGATGTATAGAGACATTGAGAATAAATTCTTAGAAGCTTGTGACTTATTTCTATCGAGTTTTGGGAGTTGAAATTGTTTGAATTATTTATTTAAGTTATTTATTATTATTCCGCATTGATAGGCTTACCTAGTCTTAGAGGCTAGGTGCAATTACAACATCCTACGGAGGGAATTTGGGGTCGTGACAGTTGGTATTAGAGCTCTAGGTTCATAGGTGTTATGAGTCACAAGCAGGTTTAGTAGAGTCTTGCAGATCGGTACGGAGACGTCTGTACTTATCTTCGAGAAGTTATAGAACTGTTAGGAAATATTCACTTCTTTGATTCCTTATCGTGCGGCATTGATTTAGCTTGAAACATATATTTTATATTCCTTTGTATCCATTCGTGTATGACATTGCGCACTCGGTATTAGTTGTGCGTCGACGGTTTGTGATGCCGCAGATGGATTAAGAGGGAGCCATAGATGCTCAAACATTGCCTCAACGTGTGGTTCTGACTGAAGATGCGGGCGTATTGAGAGATCACCTAGTGAATCAAGTGGGGGGTCTAACGGACGTTGGCGTCTGGTTGATTTATATGAGATGTGAAGGTTATTATTGTGGATCATCTGACGTCGTGACCTATTACTTTGTGCTGTATGGGGGGCGTCCACTATCAATGGGTGGATTGCGGGGTTATGTGTCAGTTTTGGCCTGACATGTATATATGTGGTACTAAAAGGCTCCCTAAAATTTACACATGTTTAAGGCCTAAGGCCTGAGATTTTGTAGAGGATAAGGTCGAGACTTGCGGTATGTCCGCCTCCTTAATAATCATATACTTCAGTACCAAAGGAGTTATAGAAACTACTCTAAATTTACAGAAGGTCTACTCAGCGTGGGGGTTGCGGATTTTGGGGTGCGTGTGAGGAAGTACAGTTGTTGACGAGATTCTGGACTATGTGGTTCATGCCAAGATTTGTCTGTATGGAGATCTACTTTTGTGATCGTTGTGTATAAATAGGGTAAGGGTTACCCCAAAGAAGAATCGAAGAGTATGTTAAGAAATGGGTCAGCTCAAAAGTGTTGAGCCAACATAACAAAAGAAGAAATTTGCCTTAGGAGAGATAATTCTCCACCGGTGTTCGTGGCAAGCCTATGAAGAGGGCAGACTAGCCAATACAACACCGCCCACTTGGCTCAGTTCTCATAAACGATTTTGAAAGAGTTTGTTTCCCGGACTCTCCGTAATATGTGGCGCATAGGGTATGAACGGTTGCGTCAGGTCACCATTGACGATGTCAGTATATGCCATTAAGTTCAATAAGTTAGCTCGTCATACTCCTACTTTTCTTCCTACAGCCAGAGAGCGAGTTCACAGGCTCATTAAATGACTCAATTATGATCGTAAAATTTTGTACGACTCGGGAGCTACAAGCTGATAGTTCATTTCTTCTAGTTGTACAAATTTCCAAGATATTAGAACGTGTTCGGGGTGAGGGAAAAAAATTACTAAGGAGACCAAGACGTCTCGAGGTTCTGGGAGATTCAGTGGATTCTACTCTGCAAGTATAAATCATTATGGCGTGGCTCGGGCAGTCGACCAGCCCAGTCCACACATCAGATTACTCGTGGTGATCCAGTAAATTCTTTTAATGCACCACCGATATGAGTTTCCTACAATGGTTATTCCAGTTATATGGTATTGACTCAATATGAGCAGCCAAACTCGCAAATGGGTTGTTATGAATACGGTGATACCGGGCACATCATGAGAAAATTATCCCAAACTTGGGAGGGACATATTTCATCAAAGAACTCAGGCTATGTGCCCCATTGCAGTTACTACACCATCCACATGACTAGTTAGGGGTGGAGGACAGGCGGGTAGAAGGCGTCCTAGAGGTAGAGACACAGCCGTTGATATATTTTATGGTATGGCAGAGGTCGCTACATCAGTTGGTGTCGTTATAGATACGACCTTGAAATAATATAAAGGAATAATTTCCTTAACTTAATTCAGTTCTCAGTATCGAAACGAGTCCTTCTATGTTGCTCCACTTATGAGTGAGCTTCGTAATTCTATAATCTACTTATGTGTTTACTCCTGTTGGGAGATTCTATGGAGATAACTACGCCTATCATTCCATGTTGTTCACTAATAAGAGCTGTGAGGATAAAGGTAGCTTTATGTTACTCATTTCGGTAAGTTTTGATGTAAATTCTGAATAATTAATTGCAAATTGTGAATTATATGCCCTACCGGTGTAGGGTTCATTATGTGTTGTGATTTTGTTTAACAGAAATTATTTAGAAGGAGCAAATAGAAAGTTTCGATTGGCACGATGTGCATATTACTTGTGATTCAGAACTGAGGACGAGATCCTCGCATTTTAAAATAAACTGATATGTTTAAACCAGGCTACGAGCTGCGGTGGAAGTTATATAAGGACGAGATCCTTGTGAGGAAAAATCTTGTGTTTAAGTTCTCCCTTGTGAGATCCAGTTTGTACTATAGTATTAATATGGAGTCATGCCTGTTAGGCTTATTTGAAAATTCTTATATGAAATTCTCTGTGCATACTTGCTAAATTTGTGTTGTAATTATTGAGTTTTAACCTACGAGATAGGTTCCTGCCCAGGTGACGTTAAATGTGACTCATTAATTTGGGTAAATAATTATGAGGTTTTCATGCCTCGTGTCTCGTTATCAGTATTGTGAAGGTTTGAAACGAGATTTTTGTTAACATGAAGTTAATTGACGATTCTATAATTGATTATGAACAACTATTATGACCAAATTGACCCAGAAGGGTGCTCCGTTCAGATTGCCCGAGGAATGTGAGGAATGCTTCCAAAAGCTCAAGACAGCTTTGACTACAACCCTAGTATTGGTATTACCTACAGGTTCAGGGGCTTATACTATGTATTGTGATGCATCGCGTATTGGTCTCGGCGCAGTGTTGATGTAAGACGGTAGGGTGATTGCCTACACGCCCAGAAAGTTAAAGGTGCATGAGAAGAATTATCCTGTACACGACCTTGAGTTAGCAGCTAATGTTCATGCCTTGAAGATTTGGCGGCATTATTTGTACGATGTCCAGTGTGAGGTCTCCACCGATCACCGAAGTCTACAACATCTGTTTAAATAGAATGATCTTAATTTGCGGCAGCGGAGGTTTTTGGAGTTGCTTAAGGATTATGATATCACCATTCTCTATCATCCTGGGAAGACCAATGTAGTGGTCGATGCCTTGAGTCGTAAGGTAGAGAGTTTGGGCAGCTTAGCATATTTACCGGTAGTAGAGAGGCCTTTAGCCTTAGATGTTCACGCCTTGGCCAACCAGTTTATTAGACTGGATGTTTCTGAGTCGAGCTGAGTTTTGGCTTTTGTGGTTTCTCAGTCTTCTCTTTATGATCGTATCAGAGAGCGTCAGTATGATGACCCCCATCTGTTTGTCCTTAAGGACACAGTTCAGTACGATAATGCCAAGGAAGTCGCAATTGGAGATGACGGTGTATTACGGAGGTAGGGAAGGCTATGTGTGCCTAATGTAGATGGTTTGTGTGAATTGATTCTCCAGGAGGCTCACAATTCACGGTACTCCATTCATCTGGGTGCTGCAAAGATGTATCAGGACTTGAGACAACACTAATGGTGGAGGCGGATGAAGAAAGACATAGTGGAGTATGTAGCTCGTTGTCTAAATTGTTAACAGGTGAAGTATGAGCATCAATGACCGGGTGGATTGCTTCAGAAGTTGGAAATTCAGAATGGATATGGGAGCGGGTCACTATGGATTTCGTTGTTGAGCTCCCATGGACTCAGAGGAAGTTCGATGAAGTTTGGGTGATTGTGGATAGATTGACCAAGTCAGCTCATTTCATTCCTATGATGACTACCTACTCTTCCGAACAGTTGGCTCAAATCTATATTCGCGAGATTGTCAGACTTCACGGCGTACCGGTATCTATCATCTCTGACCGGGGTATGCAGTTTACATCACGGTTCTAGAGGGAAGTACAACGTGAGTTGGGTACTCAGGTAGAGTTGAGTACAATATTTCACCCTCAGACGTACGGGCAGTCGGAACGCACTATTCAGATACTGGAGGATATGCTTCGTGTGTGTGATAGATTTTGGGGGTCCTTGGGATCAGCACTTACCACTTGCGGAGTTTGCTTACAACAACAGTTACCAGTGAAACACTCAGATGGCTCCGTATGAGGCCTTGTATGATAGGCGGTGTCGGCCTTCAGTGTGTTGGTTCAAACCAGGCGAGGCTAGACTATTGGGTACAGACTTAGTTCATGATGCCTTGGAAAAGGTTAAGTTGATACAGGATTGACTTCGTACAGCCCAATCTAGATAGAAACGTTATACGGATCGGAAGGTTCGTGATGTTGCATTCATGGTTGGTGAGCGGGTATTGCTCCGGGTTTTGCCTATGAAGGGTGTGATGAGGTTTGGGAAAAAGGGAAAGTTGAGCCCTAGGTATATTGGGCCTTTTGAGATTCTTGAGAGAGTTGGAGAGGTGGCTTACAAACTTGCACTACCACCTAGTCTCTCTGCGGTTCATCCGGTATTCCATGTTTTCATGCTTCGGAAATATCACGACGATCCATCTCATGTGTTAGACTTTAGTTCGGTTCAGTTGGATAAGGATCTATCTTATGTTGAGGAACCAGTGGCTATTTTAGATAGGCAAGTTCGAAAGCTGAGGTTAAAGAACATTGCTTCCATGAAGGTTCAGTGGAGGGGTCATCCAGTCGAGGAGGCGACTTGGGAGACTGAGCATGATATGCGCAGCTGTTATCCACACTTATTCACCAGCTTAGGTACTTTTTCTAACTCCGTTCGAGGACGAACGTTTGTTTTAGAGGTGGAGAATGTGATGACCCAAAATGTCATCTTTAAATTTAATAATTAATTTTGTATTCTAAGACCTCGAAAAACACTATTTATCATTCATCGACTTGCGTGCTCAACCCGTAAAATTTTCCAGGAAGTTTTTATGTGAAAAATGGATTAAAATGTGAATTTGAGCTTTAAAACTCAACTGAATTGACTTTGGTCAACATTTTGAGCAAACTGACTCGGATCAGTATTTTGACAGTTCCGGTAGGTCCGTATCGTGATTTGGGACGTGGGCATATGCCCGAAATTAAATTTCGAGTTCCCTGGTCCTCATACGGAATTTTGATAATAAACAAAATTAAAAGTTTAAGTTCAAATAGTGACCGGATGTCGAATTATATGCAAACGACCCTGGAATAGAGTTTTAATGATTCCAACAGCTCCGTATGGTGATTTTGGACTTAGGAGCATGATCGAAATTTTATTTGGAAGTCCATGGTGAAATTAGGCTTGAAATGGCTAAAACAGGAGTTTAAAGTTTGGAAGTTTGACCGGGGAGTTGACTTTTTGATATCGGGGTCGGAATCCAGTTCTGAAAATTTTTACAACTCCGTTATGTCATTTATGACTTGGGTGAAAAATTCGAGGTCAATCGGACTTGATTTGATAGGTTTCGACATCGAATGTAGAAGTTGGAAATTCTAAGTTTCATTAAGCTTGAATTAGAGCATGATTCGTGATTTTAGCATTGTTTGATGTGATTTGAGATTTCAAATAAGTTCGTATGATACTTTAGGACTTGTTGGTGTATTGGGTTGAGGTCCTGAGGGCCTTGGGTGAGTTTCCGATGGTTAACGGATCAAAAGTGGGACTTAGCTACTGCAAAAGCTGCTGCAATTTTCTGCTGGAAATGCTGTCAAAATCGGGCTGCCTGTCAAACTCGGGCTCCCTGACAAATCGAGCTCTCTGACAAAATCTAGCTCCCTGACAAATCGAGCTCCCTGACAAATCAGACTCCTTGACAAATCGAGCTCCCTAACAAATCGAACTCCGTGACAAATCTATAAGTTATAAAAACAGGGGACTTCGCCCCATTTGCCTTTTTGACGAATTGGAGCTTGAGGAGAGACGATTTTGATATATTCAAGGAAAAATATTTGGGTAAGTGATTCTAACTCGGATTTGGTCAATATACACGAATACATCATTGTTTTCACCATTTAATTAGTGTTTTGAAATAGAAATTTGGGAAAATTTTAGAAATCTCATAGAAACAAATTTTTGAAATTTCGGTGTCGATCCAGAGTCGGATTTGAGTGAAACTGGTATGGTTGGACTTGTAATTGAATGGGTTGTCGGATTTTGTAAGTTTTTCTGGATTCCGAGACATGGCCCCCACGGGCAATTTTTGAGCAAATTTCGAATTTTATTAAAAAGTGTAATATTTTCTTATGAAATTGATTCCTATAAATTTTGTTGACTGTATCGAATTAATTATGACTAGATACGAGTCGAGCAGAGTCGAAAAATCGAGGAAAAAGCATAATACTTGGTTAAATTGGAGCAAGTCGAGGTAAGTGACTTGTCTAACCTTGTGTGGGAGAAATTTTCTCTAGGATTTGTATTGATGTGATTATTAAAATGTGTTGAAAGTCATGTGCACGAGATGACGAGTGTGTACACAGGCTAAATATGAAGAATTATATTTTTAAATTGTGTAGATCATTGTTGCGCATTTGTTAAAATATTCTATCTTGTTATATTCTTCATCATTGATTAAATGTTTATATTTTAAATTTTTTTGACCTTCTCCTGCTAATTGTTTTACCTGTTAGAAACTTGATTTCTTTTATTTTGTGCATTATTTGAAGGTTGATTTTTTTTAAATTAAATATTATTAATATGAATTATTTGACATTTTTAAATTTGATATTGAAGCAACGTATTAAAGATTTTTAAATATTATTTTTCTGAATTATTTATTCCTCAATCTTTTTGTAAGATTTTCGTACTCATTGTGATGGAGCCGTGAGCTCTTTATTGTGGAAAAATATTGAGCTCTTTATTGTGAAAAAATATTGTTGTTGAATTATTTTGGCAAGTTAAATTATTTGAGCACTTGAGGTGCAAATTGTGATATATTGTGATATTGATACGCATGCAGTGGTATAATATCTGGGTATTGAATGCATGCGGTGAGATAAGGGTGGCTTGATATGCGTGGCTAGTAGGAAAAACTACTAGAAGTCATGCGGTGTGATAAGGATGGCTAAAACGCAGGATGCTATTTCGGAAAAAATATTTTCTTTAAAATAAATTGTGAAGGCTCCCGCGGTGAGATAATGAAATGAGATATTGTGAGTTTATTTATGATTTGGAACTACAAGGCGGTACCTCGGGAGTGCCCTTGTTGATATTGATTGATGGTCGCAGTCACCTTTGATTATTTGTTGTGACTTTTCTTGAAGTTGAAAGGAAATTTTGTTTTGTTTTCATGAGATGTTATTTGCCATTATTTTGTGTAATTAAACGGTAACATGCTACTTGACTCATTTCCATTGTCATTTTATTTTATTATATTGTTAAACATTTTACCATGCCAATTACTATTTTTCAATAGGGCCTGACCTGACCTCGTCACTACTCTACCAAGGTTAGGCTTGACACTTACTGGGTACCGCTGTGGTGTACTCATACTACACTTCTGTATATCTTTTTGTGCAGATCCAGATACATCTTACCAGCCTAGACGTCAGTGAGTTACCTGCGCACGGAGACTTCGAGGTATATCTGCCAGCGTCCGCAGACTCCGGAGTCCCCTTCTATCATTTTTATGTTGCTTCCTTATTTTACTTTAGACCTTGATGTATAGAGACATTGAGAATAAATTCTTAGAAGCCCGTGACTTATTTTTACAGGGTTTTGGGAGTTGAAATTGTTTGAATTGTAGTTTATTTATTTCAGTTATTTATTATTATTCTGCATTGATAGGCTTACCTAGTCTTAGAGACTAGGTGCCATCACGACATCCTACAGAGGGAATTTGGAGTCGTGACAATGTCACATGGCGAAGTTAAAGTAAAAAACTTGACCAGGTTAGTTCTGTTAGATATAGGGGTAAGTTTGAGCCCAAAAACAAACGTTAGGGGCTTTTGCGGACCAAAAGGTTAACGGGGATATTTCTGAGCCATTTTCAATACGTTAGGGGTATTGTTGGTCATTCTTTTAGATATAGGGGTAATTTGAGCCCAAAAATAAACGTTAGGGGCATTTGCGAACCAAAAGGTTAACGGAGGGTATTTTTGAGCCATTTTCAATAGGTTAGGGGTATTTTTGGCCCTTTTCCGTTCTTTTTTTGGAAATTCTTTTTAAAAACGTATTTGTTCATAAATTTTGCAAGTTTTTGGTGATTATTTTAAAATGGGTTTAACCACTTTTTCAATGCAACATTTTTTTCAAGTGAAATGCACGTCCAACATAATTTCAAATTTCAAAATATCATTTTTCAACTTAACTTCAAACACTATTTTGTTTTTCCAAAAATTATAATTTTTATGTCCAAACGCCTATTGAGTGTTTTGATTATAGTAAATTTATTATCTCCGCCGAGTAAGTTCAACCATAGAATCCATCCTAAATCTGCCGTAGTATTTCAGAATTTTTTAACATATATGCATGATGTGTATGAAAAGAGACATCAAAGGTTGAAATGAAACTACGTAATAGGCATCTTATTTCTTCACAAAATATGATCTATTGGAATAATATGGCAGTACTGTAACTACGGACCAATTGTACTCGAAATTTTCTTCTTGTCGATACATGAAAGATGATGAACAGCTAATCATGTTTACAAGACAAAGACTCACGTCAAAAAGAGAAGAATCCATCTCCAATATTTTTTTTTTAATTTGTATTATTTTTTGCAGTGGCACACTTCATATCCTAGGGATTGTGTCACCTCACCACCACAGCCTAGGGGTATAAAAGTAGAGAATAAGCTTTTCCTCTTATAAAAGCATCTCCTTTTTTCTCATCTTTGGAATAAAATGGTGATACTACGATTTAGGTCCACAGGCAACGACAGAGGCAGAATTATATTTTCACCAACGGGATTCAAAGAAAGAAAAAAAAAATTAAACACGCAAGAATCCAAGAAAATTTATTATCTAATATAATATATATACATAGAAAATTAATCTTATATACAGAATGTTATTTTTCTATAAAGGAAGTACGGATGAACCCCTCCCGGCTCCTATGTCCATAGGTCCTCATTCCCTAGTACGTTATACAACACGTACTGCTGTACCTAAGTGAAGGATGTTAAAATGTACCCCATTCGATTCCGTTGATATGATATAATTTGACAAAATATGGAGTTTAAAAATTAAAATGGATTTTTTCATTGAAGTTAAAATAAGTTTAAGACACCTCATAAAGTATGGGTATTTTGTGTAGATGCTCGGGTAAATTTCACAAATGGTCATATAACTATGATTTTTTTTTCACTTAAGTCATATAACTATATTTTGTCACACATAAATCATAAAACTTTCACTAACTCACACAAAAATCATAGTTACCGAAAAATATAAATTTTCAGTAGTATTTTATTATTTTTTATTTTTTATTTTAAGTCTAATAAATAATAACCTAATTAAAATAGGATATATATATATATATATATATATTGCCTAGCGAATATAATTAAGACCCACAGATCAATTTTGTATTTTTTTCTTAAAATAGGAATGATCCAACCTGACCCGACCCGGTACTCATATATATAAATTAAAATAACTCTAAAAGTGAATCCTTTTCCCAAAAAAAAAATATTAGAATGCATGAGATTCCGAGCCAAAAAAATATGGAGAATTAGAGAGCTCTTGAAACAATAATGATATCTATTTGAATGAAAATATTAAAAAGAAAAATAAAATATATAAGTATCGTGCTCTAGAGGATTCACTTTTAATTAGTATTGTTTTAACTTTTATATATATGGGTATTGGATGGGGTGGGTGCGACTGGATCGTTCCTATTTTAATTGGATTATTATTTATTAGACCGAAAAAAAAACTAAAATAAGAAAATACTACCAGAAAGTTGTATTTCCGGTCACTATGATTTTGGGATATTATCACTTATCATTTTTTAATGATTTTTGTGCGAATTAGTGAAAGTTTTATAATTTTTGTGTGAGAAAATATAGTTATATGACTTTGATGAAACAAAATTATAATTATATGACCATTTATGAAATTTATCCGTAGATATTCTGATGCAATTTCCAATTTATTAGTTGATTGGTTAAATTTGAAATAAAGAAACTATATATGTGCAATTAACATGGCGTTATTCTTCCTAAATGTTTGATTGTTTTCGAATATCCCATTGTTAGACAAGACTCTGAAGAATATAAGATTGTTTGAAATAATTAAAATTGCATGGTTCCTCTCCTATCAAACTTTTAGACTTGAGTTGCTGCAATAAAACACTTAAAACATATGCTATTTTACTACACTAAAGTGACATTTCCAATTGAAAACACAATTATCATGCTCCAAAATATGTCATTTCAATTCAAATTTGAAAAATATGCTCTCTTCAAATGAATGGTCGAGCAATAAGTGCCTCGGCAAAAACACATGCCCCAACTTTTGTTTAGTCTATGTAGATTATATATATGCATTCACGTTATGTTGTCGATAACATTTATCTTTTACCTTACATTTTATGTATTGTTTTCTCTTTTCCACAAAAGTCTGCCATTTGACACTAGCCAGGGAAGTGAGAGAGCTGCAATATTCTCATCCAAATTATAGGACACAAAATATAAGATAGGCCTATATTTTGGATGCTCAAACAACGAGTTCTCTTTTTTCACAGATAATTAATGAATAATTTCTACGTGATTAAGCTTAACGCCTCAAAAGAATTGACAACACTTAAAATTTTCCAATACCCAAATCAAGTAGGTAGTTTTTTTTCTTTTTATGTATGTAGTCTAGGAGGGTAATAATTAGGGGTGTACAGACCGAACCGGAAAACCGTATCAAACCGAAAAGTCAAATCAAACCGATTAAAAAATCCGACTAGGTTTGATTTGAGTTGGTTTGGTATTGAGTAAAAAAACCCGAATCAAATCGACATATAAATTATATAATTTTTATATTTAGGTATCATCTTTATTTTTATGTTCAGTTACTAAATTCGATTAATCTTGAAAGTGTACATCAACGAAAATTATTGCCAGACGACTGAAAAAATTAATTATCATGTGTTACTAAGAAAATTCTCCCATAAGAATATTTTAATAGATAATATGTTTGTCAAGTTTTTAAATTTTTACTAAACATATATTTACTTATAAAAAATTTAACAAAGTAAGATTGAAATAATATTTAAGTAATAAAAAATCCGACAAAACCGAATCAATCCAAACCGATATAGTTGGTTTGATTTGATTTTGATTAAAAACAAACCAACCCGATACATGTACACCCACAGAAATAATCATGGCTAGAGACCCGACGGTTATACGAAATTTCATTTTCTTTCTATTAATTTTCTGAAAGTGGCTAAGTCTCAAATACTCTGCTTGCAGCTTTCATTTCCATTGTCTATAAAATCATAGTGAAAAATTCAAATGCAACAATACTAAAAATAGGAAGATCAAATATGATGTGACATATGCCGTTTAATTTATAAGAAGTAAAGATAATTCTTTTTTCAATTTAACGGTCTATTTAGCTACTAAATGTGACTTTTTCATTTTTTTTCCGACCTTAGGTGGGCACCGCACTACTAGAAATTCGGTAAAAACCGATCAAAAAAGCCGACCAACTTTGGTCGATAATGGTCAATAACCGACCAAAACGCGACCATTTACGCGTGGATGATATTTTAGGGGTCGGAAAGGCATACTGGTCGGAAATTACCGACCAACTTTGGTCGGTCAATTAAATTAGAAAAAGAAATATTGCAAAAAAAATCGACCAAAGTTGGTTGGTTTTTTTCGACCAAAGTTGGTCGGTATTTTATTTATGTAATAAAAAGATTCACCATCTGGGAATCAAACCGGGGTCTGTACTGTGGCAGGATACTATTTTACCACTAGACCATTGATGCATTTTGTTTTAAGACGGTCATTTATTTGATTTATACTCTTTAATTGTATTTTCGCACGAAAAAACAGACCAAAGTTGGTCGGTTTTATTAAAAAATAAAATTACCGACCAAAGTTGGTCGATTTTTTAAAATGACCGGCCGAATTAACCGACCAATTTTGGTCGGTTTTTTTTAATATTAATTTTTATTTATTTTAATTGAAAAACCGACCAAATTTGGTCGGTTTCTTGAAAAATAAATTTTGCGGGACTCAAAAATAGTTTTTCGTATTTTTTCACCAAAGAAAACCGACCAAAGTTGGTCGGTTTCATAAAAACAAAATTAAAAAATAAAATATTTTGAAAAACCGACCAACTTTGATCGATTTTTTGGCCGGTTTTTTGTTACCGAATTTCTAGTAATGCCACATGGAAGTGTAATGGGCAAAATCACTTTTAGCCCGCCACCAAACTATTATCGAATTTTTTTTCTGGGTTTGATTCGGATTATCGGGTTGGTACGATTTGTCGGTTTCCTTTGTACACCCGTAGATGCAGCCAAGTTAAAACTTAATGGCCTTAAAAACTTTTACAAATTATGGATATCTATCGTTTCGTCCGTTTCTTTAACTGATAGATTTGGATGTAAGCCATTTATGCTAATGATATAATGAACAACAAAACAAAACCCGCAATTTATAAGTCCGCTTTTGTTAAAAGCTTTAAATAATTCTACTCTTTTTCTTCTTGCCCATTAATAAACATGACTACGCACACCTGTAATTAGAGGTACATGGATCGGATTGGTTCGATTTTTATCAAAACCAAACCAAACCAACTATATCGATTTGGATTAGTTCGATTTTGTCGGGTTTTTCGGGTTTTCGGATTTTTATTACTTAAATATTATTTCATTATTACTTTGTTAAATATTTGATAAATAAATATATATTTAGTAAAAATATAAACGATTGACAAACATATTATCGATTAAAATATTCTTATGAGAGAATTCTATTAGTAACACATAATAGTTATTTTTTTAGTCGTCTAACAATAATTTTTCGTTGATGTACACTTTCAGGTTAACCGAACTTAGTAATTAAACATAAAAATCAGTATGATACCTAAATATTAATAATCACTTCACATTCGAAAAAAGATATAAGAATTTAATAGATCTTAACATATGATATGAATATGGAAGAACAAAGAGACAGACGCATTTCAGTAACATTGATAAGAAAGCGATCATACAACCCGTTATTTAAGGTCAATAAATATGGAGCACTTCATATTCTATTAAAATTTATATCCCGCAAGAGAATCCCAAATATTTCTAGATATTTTTTAAAGAAAATTCTATATAAAATCTTAAAAGTATATATAAAAATTATATATTTATATGTCGTGTTGGTTCAGATTTTTTTTACTCAATACCAAATCAAGTCGGATTTTTTAATCGGGTTGGTTTGACTTTTCGATTTGGTGCGATTTTTCGGTTCGATTTATATATCCCTACATGTAATCTGATAAGCCTCTCCTTCCAGTTTGAATGTATTTGTGTCAATATTTATTACTTATCATTACCCTAGAATTTGTAGAAATAGTTAAAAATGCATGCAGAAAGTATGGAAAAATAAAATAGGTTATACCTCCGTACACGATAACATTCATGTTACAAACAAATGCCAGAAGCTAGTATCTTCTATTAACTAAGCAATAAAACAAACATATTAAACTAAGTCAAATTAAAGATGTAATAAGACAGATATATAATAAAGTTCTTCCTTTCTTTTTAACTTTTCCCCCCCTTTTTCCATCTTGTTGGTTACAAGGAATAATCTTCTAAAGAAGGTTTAAATTGATGGATACATAAACATAAATGCATGGTAACACTAACAACTGTATTACTAACATTAACCATTTCCCTCACACCCCCCCCCCTCCCCCCTCAAAACCCAAAAAAAATTAAATAATCAATGAACAAAAAAGAAGCAATTTGTCACGTGACTATCAGCCTCTGCCATTGTGTGTTACAATCTGTGTCATTTCCACGAACTGATGTTGTCCTTGTAGAAAATCATCGTTAATCAACTTTTCTATAAAACTCTCTTTCTTTTTCTCCTCTTCCTTCATTTTCATATACATTCCATATAAATATGAAGAAAATCCCCATACACATAACAAAGTTGAAACTATTTTAGTGTTACCAAAATTATCCCCGTACACTATAACTCCACCCAAAACATTAACGGCCATTAACGCCGTCATGCAAATTCCCCCTGTTAACGAACTTGTCAAGAACACCATTCCAGCAGTACCCATAAAACATAACTGCCACGTCACCACGTTAAATATCACCGTTAACCAGTAAGCTTTTTCACCCAAATCAAACACATTTTTACTCTCTTTTTTCATCTCCAAAAATCCACGGTTTATAGTCATACCCATCGTAGCCAAAACCGTAGCTGCTAATTCCATTACCATTTGCATTTCCACAACCATAGAATAGCAATGAACTTTTTTATATATTTTTTCCATTAATGGAAGATAAAGAGCGAATAATAATCCAGCACCAACTGTTGAGAAAAATCCTATTAAATACTTTGACTTTGTCAAACCTTTTGGTTTGTCATGGCTTGAACCTAAGGCTAATAGAACCGAACTAAGTGTTAACAAAATAACACAATTTAGATTTGCGTATGTGATTTTTTGTTTGACGATAATTACGGAAGTGATAAGAGTGAAAGCTAACTGCGATGATAAAACAAGAGAATTTGTCGAAACGGGAAGATAAGAATTGCCCCAAGAAAATAAAAGGTTGTTGAAACCTAATAAAAACCCAATGAGAATAGAGAGTGACAAGATTTTAGGAGTGAAACCAGTAAATGGTTTTCTATCAGTGGATTTAAGAACATAAAAAGGTAAATAAATAGGGAGAAGGAGAAGAGGAAAGCCAGCAGATTGAACCCAGGTAGAAACCCAACGACTTGCACCTTTGTGATTGAAGTAGAATTTTGAGAGTAGGGTTGATGAGATTGAACCAACAAAAAGACACAAGTAGTTAATTCCTAGAAGAAAAATGTAACGTTTTTTAGTGGTGGAAGTAGTGTTTGTTGTTTCTTGGTCATGCATTTGGACTCTACTACCACTTTTTTTGATGTTGTTTTTTGTGTCTATAATCATTAGCTCTCTTGAAAAATTTGCCTGATCTTGATCATGTTCTTGCTGTGGGTGTTGGGTTAAGAACTCCATTGAATTAAAAAGAAAGAGCAAAGAAAAGTAGGGTTGAAATGAAAATTTTGATTTAGTATGGTGGATGGGTGGGTGTTTCTTGTAGAGAAAAAGATGATTTTGGTGAATACTGACTTAGGTATAAAAAGGCGGACTCTACTGCGGAATTATCCTAAAAGGGTAGTAAAATTTTACCCTTTTAAAAAATTCTCTTTTTTGCTTAAAAGACTTTTAGTTAATTCATTCAATGACAGATTAAAATTATTTAGAAATTAAATAATAGTTTATAATCTACGGTGAATGTCCATAAATAGCTCTAAAATACGATTATTAGTAATCTAGAATTGATTAAATGACAGATGATTTGTGGAAATATTATTAAAGATAATTGAATTGTTTCTTGAAATTACTTTCTAGCTAGTACAGCGTAGTACAAAATCAAGAAAGGAAGGTACATGGTTGAGCATGAGCAAAACCTTTCGGCTAATCACAAGGAAGATAGGGTACTTGAGTATCCAATATCGCAATCTAACGTGCATGATGATGATGATGATGCATTTTTTGAGTAAATGATTATATGATATGCTCCATGAGATTTCCTATATAGGCATATGTGAAAAAGTTAAATTATATGACACGAAATGTTATAATATTAACAATAATTATATGAATTTTCACTATACATATTCCTTTATTTAGGCATGTCTTAACATGACACTATGAGATTAAACTATTACTCCATCTGTTTCAATTTAGATGAGATAGTTTGACTCGGTACGAAATTTAAGAAAACAAAAAGAAATTCTTTGAAACTTGTGGTTTTAAAAGCTTAAGGGATAAAAGTTTAGTGGGGCCATGACATTTGTGTGGTTATAAAAGCTTCGCATTAAGGGTAAAATTGATAAAATAAAGAGTTTAAAGTTGAATTATTTCCAATTGTACAAATGTGTCATTCTTTTTTTAACGTACTAATAAGGAAATTGTGTCATATAATTTGAAACAGAGGAAGTAATATAAATGAAACTTGATCAGAATGGAGATGCTATGCCTATGCTGATAAAGCCAGAACTAGAATTTAAAACTTTATGAGTTCTAAACTATAAGATAATGACATCAAATGTTAGTAATTTGATGTTGATAATTTTTAAATACAAACATACAATTTACATAAAAGTTATTTAGTTCAACCGACCTCTCCCCGTATATGCTGCATATGCAAAGACTAAAGGGTCATCAAAGGTTGAAAATAGTCGTCGGAATATATTTTCTTCACAAAATATGAGCTGGGAATAATATAGTACTGTAACTAGGTACGTACCAACTGTACTCAAAATTAAGCTTCTTCCTGTCGATACATGAAAAATGAAGAACAGCTAAGTATACAAAGACAAGGCGTCACGTCAAGGAAGAGAAGCTTCAAAAGATCTATCGAAAAAAACTGCAATGGCACATATCATATCTCAGCCACACATTTGGGCATCCACCACAGCCTAAAGGTACACTACATGCTTGTACAGTAGAATAGATGTGGGTTCAAGATGTAAACAAGAAAGAAAAGTATTTGTCCTTTTATTACGTTATAAACATTTTGGTTCTAATTAAAACATTTTGCTTTTGTGGATATTATTAGCTTATTGGACAATATAGATTATGAAGAGTTTTATTTTTTGATTTATCTAAATTTTAGGTTACTACAAATTTTTATATATTTAAATATTTATTTAGAACCAAAGATATATTGTTGTTTCAATTAAATTGTTACAAAAGCATAATAGAACTGTTGCAATAAGACACAACTTTCGTTGCTATAGACAATATAAACTGTTCCAATAGGTCTTGCAAATAGTTCCAAAATGTGCGACAAACCGATGCAATAGGTAATTCAAACCGATGCAATAGAATTTTTTGCTTATCGTAGTCTATAAAAAACCGTAGCAAGTGAAATAAAACAGTAGCGTGATGAAACCGTTAGAATATATGTAAATAAACGTTGCAATAGCTTGCATAACCGTTGCAACAAATTATATGGTAACGGCTGCCAACCGTTGTTGTAAACTCTATGGCAACAGTTTTTAACCGTTACAACTGGAAAGAAATACTCGTTGTTTCAGACAGAGGAACAACTATTGCGATAGATAGCCCTTACGCAACGGTTTCAATAATCGTTGCAAGAACCGTTACTCTCACGCCGGCAGGTGGAACGGTCGCTAAATCGTTCCAATAAATCTGTGGCAACGGGTTCCCAATCTTTTGCAACGGTATTAGACCGCTGCCATAAGTCCTTTTTCCAGTGTGTAATACTACACGTTATTAGAAAAAAAAGTCTTATTTGTTTTCTTAACCCCTAACGGTGTTTCAATCTGAGGATAAATTTAAACTAGAGGTAAAAGTAGAAGAGTAAATTTGGACCTCCCCCCCCTTTTATATATATTTTTTTATCAAAGTACATCAAAACCAAGATTTTGAGTGAAGCTGATTCGAAAAAATATTATTATGTCACACTTAAAATATGAACCTAGTTATGTCAGGGGATTTAATAGTTTATATACATGTACAAAATTATTTTTATCCTTTTGGCACAATAATTTTTTGAGGAAGGGGATATGAGTCCTCTTAACTAAAAGTAGCTATGATCCTATTGACACGTAAAATTCACTTATTCTTACTGGAACTTAGTTAATAGTAAGAAAAAATATGAGATGATCTGCTAACGGTGAATTTAGGATTTGAAGTTTATGATTTTTTACGACAATCTTAAGTCAATATATAATAATATTTGAATTTATAGTCAAATATTTATAGATATTTAATGAATTTCTTTGCACGTCATAGCATATATAGGCCATTGAACATATATAGGCCCTATCAGCCACTGCATTAGAGAGAACATGTTTATTCCTATGAGGAAAGCTTCTGGTTTCTCATCTGTGGAATATAATGTAATGGTGATCTCTTCAGACGATTTAGGTCCTTTCCCTAGTATGGATACAACATGTACTGTTGTACCTAAATAAAGGTGCTTTGTTCTGTTTGGAGAATTAGTGAGATTTTTGTATAATTTTGAAATCGATTCCTTCTAACTTGATAAAGCAGTACTTAGGACAGCTGGAAATCCTGCCCCCCCCCCCCCCAAAAAAAAGTAGCTACTAGCCATTGCCCAAACCAAATACTCCCTCTGTTCGGTTTATATGAACCTATTTTGTTATTTGGTCCGTTCTAAAAAGAATGACTCTTTTCTAAATTTGGTAACAATTTAGGTTAAACTTACAATTCTACCCTTAATGAGAAACTTTTATAACCATACAAATATTCTGGTCCCTCTTTGATTTGTTTAGGACCACAAATTCTAAAAATCTTTATTTTTTCTTAAACTCCGTACCCAATCAAATAGATTCACATAAATTAGAACGGAGGGAGTAGTTAGTTTTCTTTTTCTTTTTGTTTTATATGGTTGGGCTAAAACGGCTCAAAGATATTCTTAATATGGTGTGATATTGTTCGTTTTGGGCCAAACCCGTATATTTTTTCCCCAAAGGTCTCACACCTTTAAGAGATCCCTACACCTTATATGTAGGTTGCCAATCTTTTCAGCTACTAATATGAGACTTTGTTCACGCGCTCAACAATCTCTCCCTTGAATGAAGTTACACGTGGCCCCCTACCATGATCCGCGGGTCTCCCCCTCGAACTAAGTTCCATGTGACCATTCCCACGGTCCACAGGTCAATTTTCGAGATTCACTGTGTGTCACCCACATTGTTAGAGTAATATGACAACCGAAGCCCGCAACCAGCTTCATCTTGTGTGCGCCCTGCATCATCACTTTCTCTCTCTCTCTCTCTCTCTCTCTCTCTCTCTCTCTCTCTCTCTATATATATATATATATATATATATATATATATATATATATATATATATATATATATATATATATATATATATATATATATATATACACACACACACATATAAGAGAATGCGAGCTTCCTAATAGTGCACTGATTCCTACCAAATTATCGTTCAGAAGTAGTTTCTACAATGTTTGATCGTACTGCTTCATTCACAAACATTGAAGGCAATCAAGTCTAGGGACTCGACTAGAACGCGAACATTCATTTTCTATCTATTAATAATTTCTGATATTGTTCACTAAAGTTATAACTAGGTTAGTGTTTCTAGTAAGTTTTGCACAATGATGAAAGGTTGGTTAACACATTCCTTCAACTTGTCTTAAAAAGAAAAAGAAGGTGCGGTCAAGTTTAAATTTAATGGCGTTAAAATCTTTTACAAATTAAGGATATCTATCTTTGTCCCCTTCTTTAACTGATGGATTTGGATGTAAGTCATTTATGCTAATGATAAGATCAATGCAGAAAACAAAACCCAAGAATTAGATCAGTCTTTGGTTAAAAGCTTTAAATAATTTTACTCAATTTTGTCCAAACACTAAATCAGTCTTTTGTAAAATATCTTCAAATAATTTCACTCTTTAGTCATATTTTACCATTAATATACATGATTACGAACACATGTAATTTGATGTCTCTCCCGCCACACCTATTATATGGGGAGGAGAATTGGAGGAAAAGAGGAACAGTAAGAATCGAATTCACACTTATCATATGAAAAACTTCTATCGTCCCATAATTATTTTCACATATAATTTTTCCTTCTTGTTTTAAAAGAAAATCTTATTGAACATATCATATGATAAAAAATGCATCATTACCATCATCTTGCACGTTAGATTTCGATATTAGATACTCAAGTAGCCTATCTTCCTCTCCTTATGATTAGCCGAAAGGTTTTGCTTCCTTTCTTGATTGTGTGATGGTGCTGTGCTAGTAAACAATTTTAAGCAAGAATATAGATATTTATAATATTCATTAATTCTTTTACAAATCTAGTTTAATTAATTATTAATCTTAACTTATTTACTTATTGTATCTTTAAGGTTATTTATCGGCATTCACCTTTTCTAGTGCAATTTAATATAAACCATACAAATTATTAATGTAGACATTCACCAGAAATATATTTTTCGGATAATTAAAAAAAAATTTATTTACCGAAATTGTGAAATATTTACAGCTCAAAGAGAAAGGAAGAAGAAACAACACTAGACTGGACAACATCACAACAAGTCCCAGATCATTGCGCATCACCATAGTTGATCTATAAATTATATCCCTGTTCTATTTTAAAATGGTGGAGTTTAAAGTATGACGGTGAAACTACTTAATATTGGGCAGTGAATACAAAAATAGTATCTTCAAGTTTCTTAAAAATAATACATATTTGAAAGTTATATAAAAGGTAATATAAATCTTAATAGTTAGTAATTTAAAAATACTAATTAAAATGTCACGGCCAAGGAAAGACCTCTTTTCGCACTCCTAAATAGTAATAATATTAGTGTCTCACATAACATGAAACAAAGGGTATAATAGCAAAGTTTTTGATAATTTAACGTTTTCTAAAAAATGTATCTTGTCATTGAATGAATTAACTACATTCTTTTAGGAAAAAGGGTGAAATTAACTAAATTCACGAAAGTATATATGCTGTAAAATATTGTAAAAATTTATTCAACCTTAATTTGAGATTTTAGGTTCAAACCAGTAGAGAATGCTAAACCTCCGTAATGGATTTTTTATGACTTAATTTATATTAGTCTAGCCAGTAAATTCGAGGGTAAATTTCACAAATTGTGTTATATAACTATGACTGTTTTTCACCAAAGTCATATAATTTTATTTCTCACGCAAAAATCATAAAACTTTCACTAACTCACACGAAAATCATAGTGGTCGGAAAATAAAATTTTCGATAGTATTTTCTTATTTTACGTTTTTTTTATTTTTTATTTTCAGTCTAATAAATAATTACACAATTAAAATAGAAGAAATATGACTATATTTTTAGCCACTCCTTAAAATAATAGCCGATAAAATATTATTTATATATATATATGAGTGTGTGTGTGTGTGTGTGTGTGTGTGTGTATTATATGTATATAACATACACATTCTACATATATTTTTGCTAGCAAATGCAATTAATTTCGGCCGGCTGGTTAGTTTTATATTTTCCCTTAAAATAGGAATGACCCAACCCAGCCTAACCCAATAACAATATACGTAAGTTAAAATAATACTAAAAGTGAATTCTTCTCCCATAAAAAAAACTAGTTTGGAATGCATGAGATTCTGAAAAAAAAAAAAACAAAGAAATAAAAGGTATAATTAGAGAGCACTTAAAATAAAAATGCTATCAATTTGAATAAAAATCTTGAAAAGAAAAATAAAGGATTTACTATTCACTTTTAATATTATTCAGGCCGGGTTGAGTCATTCCTATTTTAATTGGATTATTATTTATTAGACTAAAAATAACAAATAAAAAACCGCAAAATAAGAAAATACTACTAAAAATTTATATTTTTCGATCACTATGATTTTTGTGTGAGTTAGTAAAAGTTTTATGATATTTGTGTAAGAAAACATAACTATTTTACTTTCGTGAAAAAAAAGTCATAGTTATATGATTGTCGTGTGAGAAAATAAAGTTATATGACTTTGATGAAAAAAGTCATAATTATATGACAATTTGTGAAATTTACCCGTAAATTCCATAGAAAATAAACCTTTTAAACAGGAAGAACACTCACTAAAGCCCACCTTTATATATATACTAAACTCACTACTCACCCATCCACTAACCACAAAACATAGACTTTGTATCCTTTAATTTATCCGCCGCTTTTCTTTTTCTTTGTTCTTTCTTTTTCATTTTCCAATGGAGTTCTTAGCCCAACACCCACAGCAAGAACAATATCAAGATCAAGCTAATTTTTCAAGAGAGCTAATGATCATAGACACAAAAAACAACATCCAAAAAAGTGGTAGTAGAGTCCAAATGCATGACCAAGAAACAACAAACACTACTTCCACCACTAAAAAACGTTACATTTTTCTTCTAGGAATTAACTACTTGTGTCTTTTTGTTGGTTCAATCTCATCAACCCTACTCTCAAAATTCTACTTCAATCACAAAGGTGCAAGTCGTTGGGTTTCTACTTGGGTTCAATCTGCTGGCTTTCCTCTTCTCCTTCTCCCTATTTATTTACCTTTTTATGTTCTTAAATCCACTGATAGAAAACCATTTACTGGTTTCACTCCTAAAATCTTGTCACTATCTATTCTCATTGGGTTTTTATTAGGTTTCAACAACCTTTTATTTTCTTGGGGCAATTCTTATCTTCCCGTTTCGACAAATTCTCTTGTTTTATCATCGCAGTTAGCTTTCACTCTTATCACTTCCGTAATTATCGTTAAACAAAAAATCACATATGCAAATCTAAATTGTGTTATTTTATTAACACTTAGTTCGGTCCTATTAGCCTTAGGTTCAAACCATGACAAACCAAAAGGTTTGACAAAGTCAAAGTATTTAATAGGATTTTTCTCAACAGTCGGTGCTGGATTATTATTCGCTCTTTATCTTCCATTAATGGAAAAAATATATAAAAAAGTTTATTGCTATTCTATGGTTGTGGAAATGCAAATGGTAATGGAATTAGCAGCTACGGTTTTGGCTACGATGGGTATGTCTATAAACCGTGGATTTTTGGAGATGAAAAAAGAGAGTAAAAATGTGTTTGATTTGGGTGAAAAAGCTTACTGGTTAACGGTGATATTTAACGTGGTGACGTGGCAGTTATGTTTTATGGGTACTGCTGGAATGGTGTTCTTGACAAGTTCGTTAACAGGGGGAATTTGCATGACGGCGTTAATGGCCGTTAATGTTTTGGGTGGAGTTATAGTGTATGGGGATAATTTTGGTGACACTAAAATAGTTTCAACTTTGTTATGTGTATGGGGATTTTCTTCATATTTGTATGGAATGTATATGAAAATGAAGGAGGAGGAGAAAAAGAAAGAGAGTTCTATAGAGATTGTAACGCACAATGGTTGAGGCTAATGGTCACGTGCTAAATGTTTTTTTTTTGGGTGGGGGGGTGGGTGGGAGAGTTTTTGGGAGAGGAGGATGAGTAGTCGTAGTTAGAATGTTATTGTTCGATTCAGACTGTTATATTACGAAATTTATATTATATCAACTTTTTTGTTAGTTTATTATGTATACTCGTGCTATACTTTTCTTAATTATCCCAATCATCTTATTCTCTTTACAATTTTTGTGTGATTAGTTAGTTTTCGGTTATTTTTTAGGACATTAAATTTAAATACTAATATTGTTAGGATTGGCATTTGTTACATGAATATAACAAAATTTTAACATAGTATAAGTTAATAATTGCAGTTCTCTTGATTATCAACTACAACATAGAGATTTGTAACGCACAACGGCTGAGGCTAATGTTTCACGTGCCAAGTCGTTGCTTTTTCCTTTTGGTGTATGTGTGTTTGCTTTTCTTTTTTCTTGGGGGGGGGGGGGGGGAGAGATTATTCTTGAGGTAGTAATAGTATCCATTAATTTAAACCTTCAAAAATCCAGTCTTCCATTACTTGAGGTAGTAATAGTATCCATTAAGTGTTAATATTATGTGGCAAGTATGGAAAGCTAGGAATGCATGATACTTTAATCACGAGAGGTTTGAACCGATTGATATTATTTTTAAGTCATTATTTGATTATCAAGGATATTTTAACTAGTTGCTCATCTAGTTCTCCTCAAAATGGGATTTGCTTAGCGGCTCAACTAACAAACTACCAAGATGGCATATTATTATTTACTTATATTTATAGGTGGATGCTAGACGTGCAAGTATTGGTGTTGCGGCTATGGATAGCCTTGGGAAACTGCTTCATGCCCATGGATCCCCAATCCAGTTTGTGGAAAATTAAAAACCATGATAGCTGAAGCACTTGCTATAAGAAGGGCTCCTGAACGTGCACTTATGAATGGTTGGAAGAAGGTGAAGATCCTATCAGATGCAAAGAGTGTTATTGACATGATTCGAAAAAAATTACTATTTCATGTGAGATAGAAGTGACTTGTGAAGACATTTGGAAGCTTTCGACTTTGTTTGATCATGTAGACTTTGTTTGATCATGTAGACTTTGTTTATATTCCTAGGAATCTAAATAAACTGGCACATAATTTAGCTAAGTTTTCTATTACTTTGCTGAAGGAAGTATCTTGGGAGAATTTTTTTCCCAAGTTGGATTGTAAAGGATGCTATGGACACCTTTGCTCAACTTGTTTATTCGATGCATTAATATTTTTTTTTAATTCCCTCCCAAATTAGGAGGATCTATAGTGTTTCCACACTTCCCCTTCAGCGTGACTCGAACCCAAGACATAACGGTCGTGGGCGGAGGTGCTTTACCAACTGAGCAACCCTCACTTATCTGTATTAATATAATATATACCTCTGAGGGTAAAAAAAATAAAAAAAAATAAATTGATCAGCAATAAAAGACAAGTAGTCGTAACTAACAAGATGGATAATGAAAAAGAAAAAGAGTTAAGAATAAGAAGAGAAAAAGAGACAATCAAATAGATTAATAATTAAAGTATTAAGATCGAAAAAGACGGCCAGAAGCAGTGAGCAGTCATAGTCAAAGCTTGACTTTAGTCAATAAGTTTAGTTAAACGTCTCACACTTTTTCAAATTTGCCCATTATGGAAACTACTTCATTAAACAAACTTAATTCGTAATATATATATATATATATATATATATATATATATATATATATATATATATATATATATATATATATATATATGTGTGTGTGTGTGTGTGTGTGTGTGGGTAAAAACCGGGCTCACGATACACTCCGGCCTCCAATGGGGTAAAACGAACTCGAGCTATGATCACGAAGGATCGAAATCGAAACAAATGTCTCATCGAGTCAGAATCCGGGAGCACGTTGTCTGCATTCGAGAATATCGGGGTCATGATTTGAGATCGATCAAAATCCTGAAGATATTGTCGGGCAATAAAGCACGACCAACAAAAGGTTGTAATATCCGCGACTGGCCGAATATCGCGGCGTGGATCCCGGTACGTATCGATAAAAAATCGGCAATCAGTTAAACAAAAGATTTTTTTACCTTTTATAGTGTTGTACTTAGAGTAGGATTCCCCTACTATATAAGGGGGGGGGGGGAAGGGTCTGATAATTCATTAGAGAGATGGTAATATGTATTCCAAAGCAATATATTATTATTTCCACTTTTATTGTAAGCTTTTTCTCTGGTTCATCAAAATTGTCCATCGTGAGCCCGGATCGAGGGTGAATACTTCACCAAGGTTGGAATCATCCTCCTCGCGTGATTTGAAATTATTGTATCTTTACTTGTCCATTCTAACTCAATTTATCGTTTTGTATCAAATTAATCTGCATATCCTTAAAATAACTTACAAATTTGATTGCTATTCGATTTTGAGGGTAAACAGTTTGGCGCCCACCGTGGGGCTAAGAATAACAGTGGCAATTTGATACAACTTTCTGTGACACACCCTACTTCACACTTGTTCTTTGAAGTATCTTTGATTTCGGGTCTAAGTTTAAAATGTCGAACTCCCAATCTGCTCTTCTAAACACGAATCCTGAATCTGGCCACCATGGCGAGAACAACAATATGGTGCCCAGTAACGAGGTGCCCCTTCCGATCACAACGAAATTCTGGTCGCGGACCCGATCCACACTAACTCATATGTGGCCATTAACACAAATGTGCCCACCGATCCTGAGAACAACGTCTGTGGGGGAGTCCGATCGATAGCCCAAAATACTTGTGACGGTGAAGAGGTTGGGATCAATTTACGGGTGATTTTTGAAATGATGCAGGCTCAGCATGCAGCGATAGCCCAACTACAGAACCAAAGCGGCGCTCCCAATACAGTTGAGCCCGAACCGTTCCGAAAAAATACTCGCAGAAATGAACCAGTCACAGATAGGCTAAATAAAATTGAACCCGGGACCAACCCTGAGATAATAAAGATGCTCGAGGAATTGACAAAACGGGTAGAAATGGGAGAAAAGAAGAGAGAAGCCAACGACAAGAAGGTAGAGACCTACAACTCTAGGGTCGACCAGATCCCCAGATCACCTCCGATATTGAAAGGCCTAGACTCCAAAAAGTTTGTTCAAAAACTTTTTTCTTCGAGCGAGGCTCCGAAATCGATCCCAAACAAGTTTCGCATGTATAAAATTCCTAAGTACAATGGAACAACTGATCCAAATGAACATGTAACCTCATACACGTGCGCCATCAAGGCGAACGACTTGAAAGTTGATGAGATCGAATCTGTCCTGCTGAAAAAGTTCGGAGAGATCTTGTCAAAAGGAGCTATGATATGGTATCACAACTTGCCCCCCAATTCTATTGACTCATTTGCTATGCTTGCAGATGCTTTTGTAAAAGCGTAAGACAGAGCCATCAAGGTTGAGATCAGGAAGTCGGACCTTTTCAAGGCAAAGCTAAGAGATAACGAAATGCTCAGAGAGTTCGTGTCAAGGTTCCAAATGGAACAGATGGACCTGCCACTGGTGGCAGACGATTGGGTCGTTCAGGCCTTCACCTAAGGACTCAATGATCGAAGCTCATTGGCTTCACAGTAGTTGAAGCAAAATCTGGTAGAATATCCGGCTGTAACTTAGGCCGATGTGTATAACCGGTACCAATCAAAAATTAGGGTTGAAGATGATCAGCTTGGGACCCTTTACGGGTCTGTTTATCCTGTCCGAGCTAGTGACAGATCCAAAAGAGACATTGATCATGAACCAAGGTCAAGTAGAGATCGGTATCAACCGTACAACGGTGATCGTAGGGGTAGCGGGTCTGGAGGAAATGCTGTGAGAAGTGAAAGGAGAAGTAATCGAGGTCAAAATAATCGGGGGCTCATAAGCAAAAATGGTTTCGACAGGCCCTTCGGGTTTAAGGAAGCGCCAAGGTTATTGGAGTACAACTTCAACGCCGATGCTGCTGCTATCGTGTCTACCATCGGACGCATCAAAGATACCAAGTGGCCTCAACCTATACAGTCTGATCTAGCCCAAAGGGATCCCAACTTAATACGTAAATATCATGGCACTCACGGCCACATAATAGACGATTGCCGACAATTGAGAGAGAAAGTAGCCCCGATTATTCAACAACGGACATCTTCGGGAGTTCCTGAGCGATCGATCCAAAAACTATTTCAGGAATAGAGATTCTAGTAAGCAGATCGAGCAGGAGGAGCCTCAACACGTCATTAATATCATCATCGGTGGGGTCGACGTTTCCCAGGGGCCAATGTTAAAGCGCACTAAAGTGTCCATCAAGAGGGGAAAACGGACTTGAGATTACGTACCAGAAGGAGCCTTGTCTTTCAATGACGAGGATATTAAAGGCATTGTATAGCCCCACAATGATGCACTGGTAATATTTGTACTCATAAATAAATCTCGAGTTAAGCGTGTGTTAATTGATCCAGGTAGATAGTCTAATATCAGTAAATCGAAGGTCGTGGAACAACTAGGTCTACAGGACCAAATCGTGCCTGCAGCCAGGGTTCTAAATGGATTCAACATGGCATGCAAAACCAATAAAGGGGAGATAATATTACCGGTGAACACCATCGGAACCATTCAAGAAATAAAGTTCTGCGTGATCGAAGGAGGCATGAGGTATAATGCTCTGTTCGGGAGACCAATGCTCTGTTCGGGAGACCATGGATTCACAACATGAGGGAAGTACCCTCGACGTTGCACCAGGTGCTGAAATTCCCGATGCCAGGAGGGATTAAAACAGTTTATGGAGAATAACCGGCCGCAAAGGAGATTTTTGCGGTCGACGAGGTGATCCCGGTATCTGCACTTTCGACATCAAAGGGTCTAGGTCTGGTGGCCAGAGACGAAACTAAATAGCAATTACCGATACCTGCCTTGATAGAACCGGAGAAGCAGGGGACAGATGAGGGTGACGACTATGGAGTTCCCAGATTTTTCATTGTCCCCGATGATTTCGATGCCACCAAATCAACAGTCGAAGAACTGGAGCAAGTCATATTGATCGAACACCTGCCTGATCATAAGGTACACCTGGGCACGGGGCTAAGTCCCAAACTCAGGAAAAAATTCATTTAATTCCTTATAGCTAACATAAAATGTTTCGCTTGGTCCCTCCTCGATATGATAGGGATTGCGTCGGAGATAACTACTCACAAGCTAAGCCTAGATCCGAAGTTCCATCCGGTCAAGCAGAAAAGGAGGCCTCAGTCCGAAGTCAAGCATGCATTCATCAAGGACAAGGTATCCAAACTCCTTAAAATAGGGCCCATCCGGGAGGTTAAGTATCCGGATTGGTTAGCAAACGTAGCAGTAGTCCCTAAAAAGGAGAATAAATTAAGAATGTATGTAGACTATAAACACTTAAACAAGGCATGCCCCAAGGACTCTTTCCCTCTGCCAAACATCGATCGCATGATCGATGCCATGGCCGGCCACGAGATCCTCAGTTTTCTCGACACCTACTCTAAGTACAACCAAATTTGGATAGACCTGGGCGACTAGGAAAGAACGTCCTTCATCACTAAATATGGTACTTACTGCTATAACGGAATGCCATTCGGACTAAAAAATACTGGTGCTACTTACCAACGCCAAATCGGATGTTTGAAAAGCAAATAGGAAAATCAATGAAGGTTTACATTAACGATATGTTGGTTAAGTCCTTAGGAGTAAAGGACCATTTGAAATATTTGCATGAAACCTTTGATATATTGAATAAATACAACATGAAGCTGAACCAGGAGAAATGCGCATTCGGAGTCGGGTCCGGGAAATTCCTCGATTCATGGTGTCCAACCGGGGAATCGAGATTAATGCCGATAAAATCAAGGCCATCGAGGACATCATCATTGTGGATAACGTCAAGGCCATTCAAAGATTAACCAGGCACATAGCTGCTTTGGGTCGATTCATATAGAGGTCCCCCGACAAGATCCACTGGTTCTTCTCACTGTTGAAGAAGAAGAATAACTTCTCGTGGACCCCGGAGTTTCAACAAGCCTTGGACGAACTCAAGCGGTACCTTTCGAGCCCACCTTTTCTTCATACTACGAAGGTAGACGAACGGTTGTACCTGTACTTCGAGGTAGCAGTAAGTGGAGTCCTGGTCCGGGAAGAGGAAGGTATGCAATTTCCTATCTATTATGTTAGAAAAACCCTAGGCGAGGCCAAAACTAGGTATCCTCGCCTAGAAAAGTTGGTGCTCGCTTTGCTTAGCGTCTCTAAGAAGCTAAAACCGCATTTTCAATGCCATCCCGTGTGTGTTGTGACTACTTACCCATTAAGAAACATAATGCATAAGCTCGATCTCTCAGGACGATTGGCCAAATGGGCCGTGGAGATCAGCGGGTATGATATCAAATATAGGCCCTGAACCGCCATCTAATCTCAAATTTTGGCGGACTTCGTGGCCGACTTTACGCCGGCCCTAATTTCTGAGGTCGAGAAAGAGTTGTTGTTGAACTTGGGGACCTCTTCTGAAATCTGGACCCTCTTTACGGACGGTGCCTTGAATGCAAAGGGCTCCGGACTTGGCATCGTGCTGAAGCCACCAACGAGTAATGTAGTTAGACAATCTATTAGAACTATAAAATTGACTAACAACGAGGCCGAATATGAGGCCATGATTGCATGTCTTGAACTGGATAAAAGCCTAGGGGCCGAGTTGGTCAAAGCTAAGTGCGATTCCCTCCTCGTGGTGAACCAAGTCAATGGAACTTTCGAAGTCAAAGAGGAACGAATGCAAAGATACCTAGATAAACTATAGGTAATGTTACATCGGTTCAGGTAATGGAGTTTACAACATGTACCTCGAGATCAAAATAGTGAGGCCGATGCTCTTGCTAACTTGGGATCGTCGGTCGATGACGATGAATTCAACTCGGGAACGATCATACAACTCATGAAATCAATAGTGGAGGAAGGCCATGCTGAGATAAACTCGATAAGCTTAACGTGGGACTAGAGAAACAAATACGTAGATTACCTGAAGATCGGAAAACTTCCCTCGGATCCTAAAGAATCGAGAGCTCTACGTGCGAAGGCAACCTGATTCAGCTTGTCCGAAGATGGTACCCTATTCAGAAGAGCATTCGATGGCCTACTCACCATATGTGTGGGACCGGGAGACACCAAGTATGTTTTGAGGGAAGTCCACGAGGACACCTACGGGAACCATTCGGGCGCCGAGTCATTGGTTCGGAAGATAATCATAGCCGAATACTACTGGATCGACATGGAAAAAGACGCAAATGAGTTCATGCGAAAATGCGATGAATGTCAAAGTCATGCTCCGATGATCCATCAGCTTGGAGAACCGCTGCATTCAGTCTTGTCACCCTGGCCGTTCATGAAATGGGGAATGGACATCGTTGGTCCCCTGCCTTGGGCACCCGGTAAGGCTCAATTTATCTTATTTATGACTGATTATTTTTTTAAGTGGGTGGAAGCCCAGGCTTTTGAGAAAGTCAGAGAGAAGAAGGTTATTGATTTCATATGGGACCACATAATATTCCGATTCAGAATACTGGCCGAGATCGTGTACGACTATAGGAAGCTGTTCATCGGCAGCAAAGTGAGAAAGTTTTTTTAGGACCATAAGATCAAAAGGATCCTATCGACGCCCTATCACCCTCTAAAAATGGGCAAGCGGAGTCCACAAACAAAACCATACTCCAAAACCTCAAAAAGAGGTTGACCGACTATCGCGCCCCGTTTTCTCACGAAAGCGGGCTTCGATGTGTGACAACTCTTTTAAATGGGTGTTAAAAGAGAAGATTCGCCACCTAATAATTTATAATGTGCGTTAGGGAACCTATTTGCGAATAACTCGGTTTTAACTAGTCAACGCCACCAATGATCGGGTAAGGGCTCAAATTTCCTCAAAGAGAAGGTGTTAGGCACTCTTCGAGGTCCACAACTGTGGGTCCCGACCGAACTTTAAACTATGTGGATTATGTAATTAGACTAGGTGATCAAATAAATAAAGACAAATTTAGAAGTCGAAGAGTCTTATTAGGGCATGTGAGAATCGGCACAAATCTTAATTACTGTAGAGATAAAACTACATTGATCTATGTTAAATGACTAAGTGTAAATTACAAATAAAGAAAGGGGAGGGGGGTCTTAAGTTTTTTATCATAAAGGATCACCCCGTGCAACATAAATAATACTTCGCAACTCCTTTGAGGTAGGGGTTGCTCATATTATTCAGCGGGCACAGACTATCATCTCCTGCTACTCGATTATTATGTTAAAGTGTTTACCTAAAGGCGCTCTAATTCAATTTTAGGTCGTACCCTATGCGTGCACTACCCGTCCCATACCTATGGTCCATGAGGCTTTGGACCTCTATTTGGGTGGTTCTAGACTTCTCCTAGGTTTCTCAAAATCATAAAAACTAGGCGGCATTCAAAACAATCAAGACTTCACGTAAAGACAATTAGAGGCCCAAGTTAGCCTCCACACATAAACAATAAATGCACGCGTGCAGATTCAGTTATAGACAGTTTTCAGGATTAAGACACATTATAGCCGTTAAGTCCTATAAGTATGATTGCCATGTGATTCTGGATCCTAGCATTATACAAGTAGTGTTGCAGTTTTTTGGACTATCGTATGGGCATATTAAAGGTATTACAAATCTATAGGTATGATATCTAGTTATTTGCGTAATGAGGCAGCGAAACGATTTCAGAACTCTGAATTACCAATGCTGATTTTACAGACATGTTTCTTAGGTAGGTGACAATGTCCTATAGGCAGGATTTCTAGCAGTTAACAACTGTAATTGATTTTATATACTTTATCCCTATAGGCGTGTTGTCGAAGTGTGGCAATGCGATGAAGTAACAAAGTAATCGATTAGTTGATTAAGATCATATAGTCATGATATCTAAAGGAGCAACGTGCTAAGAGCAATACAAGCAATTGATTGATTGATTAATTGAAACCCTATAGACATAGTATCTAGATGGACATTAGCAAACATGTGTTATTGTATCCTATAGGCATGCCATCTAAAACGTTTAGTGGTGCACATGGAAACAAGCGTAGCAATTACTTGAGCCAACATGTTTGACAAGTTAAGTGCAGTATGTGCGTGATTCCTATAGGCATGATTTCTATTGGTGTGCAACACACTAAATACATATAAGGCATGATGAATGAAATAGCAAATAGAGCACATAGACCCTATAGGGATATTTTCTACCCTTTTATGCAAGCATTAGAATATCCCATCCCTTTTTTTTTATTAATCTCCCCATCATTTAGTTTACAAATCATTACAGGCCCAGAAGGAAATAATATATACTTAAAGATGACAAACTATATACTAAATAAGTACAAACCCGCTAAGGCAATCACAGGCGCAATACAAGGTAACCCGGGGATATCCCAGGCTTTCAACAGCAGGCCCAAACCACAGGCTCACAAGAAAACAACTAGAGTGCCCCTGAATCCTGTGACCAAGTCCAAAACACACATATGGCCCCCTTCCAGGCCCAACAAATAATTTACTTACCCAAATGGATGCCAAACTCGACCAAACGAGTAGCAAACGACTCATAAAATTAATTGGACAACTCAAACACTCAATTCTTAAAAGTGAAACTAGCAGCAACTCTGGTCGAGGTATATAAACAAAATCATGCTAAGTTGGAAGGCATTCAAGAAACATATAAGGAAAATTTATGCTCATAGTTCTAGTGAGAATTTTGAGAGTGATCTATTTGACTACATAGGATAGTAAACCATTCTAAAGAGTTTCTATAAGGAGGCATGATTCAGAGTCAATCTAGGGAACCCTAGATGAAGGTCTAGCAGATTCAGGCAAGAAGCAAACAAAGTACAGCCAACACATAGAATATTCATCATAGAAAACCAATGAAAAGAACTTAACAGAGCAAAACTCATGATCAAGTGACTGCTTAATGGAACAGGAAAATCTTAGCATGCTGAACACTAATCATAATATGAGAAGCATGTCAATCTTTAGAATCAAGATAGGCTAGTATTGAACCTGATACTAGTTGGTCATATAGGAGAGGAGAGACTGGTTATGAGGTTTCCTAAGGTCCCAAACAGTGTTGAAAAGCATAGGATTACATAAGTTCCAAACATATATTAAAGCTTAAATGGCATGAAGACAGGCTTTAGCTAACCAGTATAACACAAGGAATTCAGCAGGTTGGACAGGAACGACTTAACCAGGTCTGAAACATATGCATGGATTTATCACAAAGGTACATGACAAGGCAGGGGACACGCATTAATCCACAAGTAGCAAGGAAAGCATGCTTAGGCTAATAACATAATCAGGAGTTAACTATAGAACATTAAGTTGCACATGAATGATTCAACAAGAATTAGAGCAGGTTCTGGGCATGATTCGACTCTTTACAAGAGTACAGAACAAGGCAAGAAGCTAAACCTAGAATAAGCAGCACATTAGAATAAATAGGCTTTAAGAAAATAGAATCAAGGAAACAAATATGCAAATTCGATTACTAGAAAATTACGGAATATTATAGAAAATACTTGTATAACTCTTGTAAATTAGGTAATGATACAAAATGATATTTTGAAAGTATATATACTATTTGAAAAAATATGAGGGAAAAATTGGGTATCAACAGCTGCCTCTCTTTACTAGAGAATGATGAAAGAGTTGTCGGGTCAAGAAAATGATGATCAATTTTGTTCGAAGTGAGTGAGGAATGATGTGTTTTGAAAAAATGGGGAGCCGAACCCTGGTTCTTGAGTTGCCTACATATCCCTGGTGTTACGAGAATCAGGCCATGTGTAGTTCTGGATCTCAACGGCGAACGAAACCGATGAAGTTGTTATAAGAGTGGTCATATGTTTTGAAAAAGGATCTTTTGGGTAGGATAGTGTCGGATAATCTTAGGTGGAGCTATGAATGCGAATTTGAATGTTGTGGATGTATAAGGCCAATATTTGTACGATTATGGGACAAAAGGTAATCAATTACTGGTCGTCGGTTACGTTTGGGATAGCCAGGGATGTGAATGTTGTGAACGGAAACCGGAGCAAAAATTGCTCCTGTTTGTAGAACAGTTACCTCCTGAGTCACCTATAACACTTAAAACATGATGCACACAAATATATGTAGGTTATTGTGAAAATTTAAACATGATGTAAATTCCCTTCAGACCATGAGGGTTGTATTCGAATGATAAGGATGATGTCCTTAGACTATGATGTCCTGGGCCATGAAGCGTATGATAAGGGATTCGTAGGCCATGAAATGATGTCCTTGGGCTGTGAGGATGATGCCTCCGAACTATTATGCCTTTGAATAATGATGTGCAGTTTCGAGAGATCCTTAGGCCATGGAATGGTGTCTTCAGGCTATGAGGATGGTGCCTTTGGACTATGACATATTCGGACAATGTGGCGACGTTTCTGCCCATGAAATGCAAAGATGTGGTGATATCGATTGTTTGATAGAGGAAACAGGTGATGCTAAGTCATATGCGAGGACGAGACAAGACAATGCTTAGTCTTGTATGAGATGAGGGCAGTGCTTAGCCCTATGCGAAGAAGGGAGATAATGCTTAGTCTTATGCAGTGTGGAGATAGTGCTTAGTCTCATGCAGAGGGTGGAGACATTGTTTAGTCTCATGCAAAGGATGGAGACAATGTTTAGTCTCATGCAAAGAAGGAAATGCTCACCCTTATGCAATAATGGAGACATCGCTTAGCCTCATGCAAAGAATGGAGACAGTGCTTAGTCTCATGCAAGGAAAGGCAGTGCTTAGCCTTATGCAATAATGGAGGCAATGCTTATCCTCATGCGGTAATGGAGGTAATGCTTAACCTTATGCAATAATGGAGACATCGCTTAGCCTCATGCAAAGAATAGAGGCAGTGCTTAGTCTCATGCAAGGAAAGGTAGTCCTTAGCCTTATGCAATAATGGAGGCAATGCTTAGCCTCATGCAAGGTATGAAGACAATGCTTAGTCTCATGCAAAGAAAGGCGGTGCTTAGCCTTATGTAGTAATGGAGGCAATGCTTAGCCTCATGCAAGGTATGGAGACAATGTTTAGTCTTATGCAAAGAAAGGCAGTGCTTAGCCTTATGTAATAATGAGGGCAGCGCTTAGCCCTATGCGAGAAAAATCAACGACTAAGTGCGAGAGGATAAAACATTTCTTAGCTTGATGTGTTTGCGTTTGGCAATTCTTATTGTTGTGGAGATAGTGAACCTGTTGTGTATATATTTGCAGATGTTCCTATTATGTTCATTATGCCTGCATCCAAAGAAAAGTCGTGAGTTTTGCGGGGAAAAGGTTGGTTCGTGCTCTCAATTTCCTTGATTCGCCTTTTGCCTTGAGGCCCTGCTTGAGTCACCCTGGGTAATGTCTGGCTGTCATAGAAACAAAATTTTCGAAAACATGCATGTATTTGACAAATTATTTACAGAAAATATAGTTGTTTGAAATATGTGATAATATATGAGATGAAATATTTTGATGAACTGGTGACTGTGACGCATTTTGAGACATTGCAACCTCTTTGCTTCAGAATTTTAAGGATCCTCCTCAAAATTCTGCCACAGTTTAAACGCATACTTCTGGCGACACATTTGGCGGTTCCAAACGTGATGAGATCGGGCAAACTCAAGACCTTCCCCCAATTTCTGACCATAGGGAAAATGAAGATTTTATTGTGATGTGACCGAACACATAGGATTGCCTACGTATCCCCTCTTAAATGGAAATCAGGTCAAGTGTAGTTCAGTTACATCAAATAGAGAGTGCAAACATAATCTTAAATATAGTATCTCTTGACTGTGTCTGAATTGATAGGTTTTGGCCAAATCTCTCCATCCATCTCTGCAAGTATAAGTGATCCTCCTATCAATACTTGGTGAACCATGTAAGGGCCCTGCTTGTTGAGTGAGAATTTCCCCTTTGCTTCGTCCTGATGTGGAAGATTCACTTTAGTACCAACTGCCCCAGCGTGAATTGCCTCGACCTGACCTTTTTGTTGAAAGCTCTTGCCATTCTGTTCCGGTAGAGTTGACCATGACATACCGCATTCATTATTTTTCCATCAATGAGAGTTAGTTGTTCATAATGGCTTCGTACCCATTCTGCATCGCTGAGCTCGACTTGTTGTATGATTCTTAAAGAAGGAATTTCCACTTCGGTGGGAATAACGACTTCAGTACCATAAACTAGTAGGTAGGGAGTTGCCTAGTTGATGTACGAACCATGGTATGATACCTGAGTAAAGCAAACAGTAGCTTCCCGTGCCATTGTTTGTAATTATCTACCTTTTTCCTCAATATCTTCTTGATGTTCTTATTGGCGGCTTCTATGGCACCGTTCATTTACTGCCTATATGCTGTAGAGTTCCGATGTTTGATCTTGAATGTCTGACACATGGCTTTCATCAAATCGCTGTTGAGATTGGCGGCATTGTCAATAATGATTGACTCTGGTACCCCAAATCAACAAACAATGCGGTCCTGAATAAAATCTGTTACAACCTTCTTAGTTACAACTTTGTAAGATGCGGCTTCAACCCATTTTGTGAAGTAGTCGATGCCTACCAGAATGAACATTTATCTGTTTGAAGCAGCGGGTTCGATTAGTCTGATGACATCCATAACCCAAGCTGAGAAAGGCCAGGGTGAGCTTGTTGCATTAAGTTCGTTGGGTGGTACTCGTATCATGTCAGCATGTATTTGGGATTGATGATACTTTTGAACGTACTTGACACAGTTTGTTTCCATAGTCATCTAGAAATACCCTGCTCTTAGTATCTTCTTGGCCAAAATTAAACCATTCATGTAGGGTCCGCAGGTTCTGGCATGTATTTCCTCGAGCAATCTGGATGCCTCCTTGGCATCGACACATCGTAGTAATCCCAAGTCAGGAGTCCTTTTATACAGAATTCCTCCACTTTGAAAGAAATGGTTGGCCAATCTTTGAAGTGTGTGCTTCTGAGTGTGGGTAGCGCTCTCTGGGTATTCTTCTTTTTCCAAGTACTTCTTGTTGTCATGGAGCCATGGGTTTCAGTCAATATCTTCTTTAACATGAGCACAATAACCTGTCTACTTATGAATTCCTATTGGGATAGGATCGATGAAATTCTTATCTGGGTGTTGTATCATGGAAGACAAAGTGGCTAATGCATCTGCAAACTTATTCTGAATTCCTGGAACATGTTTGAACTCAATCTTTGTGAACCTCTTGATCAGCTCTTGTACACAGTGCAAATATGACAATATTTTGGTGTTCTTTGTAGCCCATTCCCCTAGAACCTGGTGCACCAAAAGATCTGAGTCTCCGATTACCAGCAGCTCTTGAATGTTCATGTTAATAGCCAATCTGAGTCCCAGGATGCAGGCCTCATACTCCACCATATTGTTGGTGCATGGAAATCTGAGTTTTGCGGATACCGGATATTGTTGACCGATTTCTGATACTAAAACAGCTTCGATGCTAACTCCTTTGAAGTTTTCTGCTCCATCGAAGAACATCCTCCAACCATCATATTCCTCGGTGATATCTTCTCATATGAACGACACCTCCTCGTCGGGAAAATACATTTTCAATGGTTCCTATTCTCCATCTACGGTATTTTCTACCAAATGATCTGCTAATGCTTGCCCCTTGACTGCCTTCTGAGTCACATATATGATGGCGAACTCACTTAGCAATATCTGCCACTTTGCTAACTTACCCGTAGGCATGGGTTTCTGAATGATGTATTTTAGCAGATCCATCCTTGATATGAGATATGTAGTGTATGCACAGAAGTAATGTCTTAACTTCTGAGCTATCGATGTTAAAGCACAACAGGTGCGTTCCAACAAAGAGTATCGAGCTTCATAAGGCGTGAATTTGCTTGTCAGATAATATATCTCATGCTCCTTCCTTCCTGTTTCATCATGTTGTCCTAGAACGCAACCAAAATCCCAATCCAACATAGGCATATAAAGAAACAAAGGTCTTCCCGATTTTTGTGGGACCAGCACGGGCGGTTTAGATAAATACTCCTTGATTTTGTTGAAGGTTCTCTGGCATTCTTCGGTCCAGCTTGTCGCCGCATCTTTCCTCAGCATTTTGAATATTGGCTCACATATCACAGTCGATTGTGCTATAAAGCGGCTGATGTAATTGAGGCGCCCTAGAAAACTCATCACATCTTTCTTATTCTTTGGAGGCGGTAGGTCCTGGATAACTTTGATTTTTGACGGGTCTAGCTCAATACCTCGGTGGCTGACGATGAAACCTAACAATTTTCCAGTAGGAACTCCGAAGGCACACTTTGCAAGGTTCAACTTCAAGCTGTATTTTCGAAGTCGGTTGAAGAATTTCTTCAGGTCTGCTATGTGATCTGAACTCCTTTTAGATTTGATGATAACATCATCCACGTACACCTCTATTTGCTTGTGTATCATGTCATGGAAGATGGTTGTCATGGCTCTCATGTAGGTGGCTCCAGCATTCTTCAAACCAAATAGCATCATTTTGTAATAGTATATTCCCCATGGTATGATAAAGGCTGTCTTTTCAGCATCCTCTTCATCCATCCAGATCTGATGGTATCCTGCAGAGCAATCCACAAAGGATTGGAGTGCATGCTTGGCGCAGTTGTCAATCAGTATATGTATATTGGACAACGAGAAATCATCCTTAGAACTTGCTCTGTTCAGATCTCGGTAATCGACACATACTCTAACTTTCTCATCTTTCTTAGAAAGTGGCACAATGTTGGCCAACCAAGTCGGGTATTCGACCACTCGGAGAACCTTGGATTTGATTTGTTTGGTGACCTCCTCTTTTATCTTCAAACTCATATCCGACTTTAACTTTCTGAGCTTCTGCTTTATTGGTGGACACATAGGATTGGTGGGTAGTTTGTGAGCTACTATGCATGTGCTTAAACTAGTCATATCGTCGTAGGACCATACAAAGATGTCTTCATATTCCTTTAGGAATCTGATGTACTCTTCCTTCTCTGACGGTGATAGATGAATGCTTACACGTGTTTCCTTGACCGTTTTAGAATCCCCTAAGTTGACGGCCTCAGTTTCTTCCAAATTAGACTTTGGTTTGTTTTAAAAGTCTTCTACTTCTCTGATGATTTCCTCAGGTATTATATCATCTTCCAGATACTCTGAATCACTGTCCTTATGTTGTGTTGTCTCATTACATATCATAGTCGTAGGTTTATCAGGATATGTAATAATTATGCTGAAAAGAAATGTAGAAAGATAATAATAAATATAAAAAGCAATAATGCATTAATAAAAACTTTTAAAACGTCAACAATTGTGGCTTGATGGTTCGAGTAATTATTTCAAAACAAAATACTGAAAATTGTCTCAAATGCTCAAAACTATTTAAAAATAATTTTTGATAATTTGCCAGGCTTCCCAGGAACTCGACGGGCCCGGGATGGTGCAACGGTCCAGTTCTTGAGAACAGCTCCTTCTTACATGGTCTGAATGGTAAGGTCTTCCTCCTTCTCCTCCTCAACAATTGCACTGCAGTCCATGTCTTCTTCATCTTGAAACAGCTTCCTCATGCTATCCAAAACCTCATCTTCCTCAGATCCTCACATCAGGTCAGCTTGATGAAATGTCTGGTGCAGAGGTGTTATCGGTTGTCCTAGTGGATAATAAGGAGTACGCCATGGTGGTGACCAATCCTGGTATTCTTGCCAATGTGTATTCATACCCGAGTCCAAAAGTCGTACCATGGTACTATGGTCGTACGGATTTGGTCATCCTTTGAAGATTTTTGCCAAGACCCTTGTCGGGTTCATACCCTATCCACAGCAGTATGCATTCTATCTTTTTTCTCCACCATCGATCCTTTTCAATTGCGCTGACTCGTTCAATGTGATGGTATGTTTCTCTACCCAACTTCTTTCTGTTTTCAATGACTAGAACGATCTGATTGATGTAGATGGGGTTACTTCCATCTCCATGGATGATTACCTCCTAATGATTCCATTCAAACTTCACAGCCTGATGTAGAGATAAAGCCACTACCCCGGAGGTATGTATCCATGGTCGGCCCAACAATAGGTTGTAAGTAGCAGATATATCTAGTAGTTAGAACTCGACATCAAACCAAGTCGGACCCATCTGTAGATTGAGGTTGATTTCTCTAATGGTGGCTCTCTGAGATCCATCAAATGCCTTCACATTCATGCTTCCCATTCGTATCTCGTGCAGCCCTTTACTTAGTCCCTTTAGAGTGGTAAATGGACATATATTGAGACTTGAACCTCCATCTATCAAGACCCCGGCGATGAACTTATCTTTAAATTGCACCGTAATGTGCAACGCCCTGTTGTGACTCAGTCCTTGTGGTGGTAATTCGTCTTCGTGGAAGGTGATTTTATGGCTTTCCAATACCTGTCTGACCATGCTAGCCATCTATCCACTAGTGATATTGGTGGGCACATAAGCTTCACTTAACACCTTCATTTGGCGGGCGGGTGGAGGTGAATGGTAATATGCAGGTTGAGTATTATAGGCATGGTAGGTGGCAGCAAGGTGTTGGTATTTTGGGGGTGAGGGTTGATATGTGGGTGGAAGTGTTTGGTATGTGAGGGGAGACTTAGGGCCCTGGGCTACCATCATGGCACCCACTTCTTTCTTCTTCGAAATGCCTCCTGATTGCAAAGCTTTATTTGTGGCCTATAATACCTCGAAATTGGTCACCATCCCATTCTTAATTCCTTCTTCTATTATTTCTCCTAACTTGATGATGTCAACAAACTTGTGATTTTCAATAACCATCAACCTTTTGTAATGCTGCGGGTCTTGAGCTCTGACAAAGAACTTGTTCATTTGTTCCTCTTCAAGTGTTGGCCTTAACTTTGCGGCTTCTGATCTTCAACGAGTAGCATACTCGTGAAAGATTTCTGTCGGCTTCTTCTTGAGGTTTTGAATGTAGAAAACGTCTGGAGTATTTTCCGTGTTGAATCTAAATCTATCCATGAAGTGTGATGCCATACTCACCCAACTAACCCACTTCTTTGGGTTTTGACTGATATACCAAGTCAAGGCGTCTCCTGTAAGGCTTCGCATGAACAATTTCATGCGGATTTGTTCATTCTTGCCCACTTCTACAAACTTGTCACAATATGTTCTCAGATGCACCTTCGGGTCATAGAATATTTCGAACTTGGGAGGTTTGTAACCCTCCGGCAGTTCCACATCCGGCTAAATACATAGGTCCTCATAGTTTAGACCTTCAACGCCTTTACCACTTTCAACACTTTGAACTCTACCAGTGAGCTTCTTGAGTTCCTCTGCCATATTTTTAATGAGCAGGTCCTTCTTAGTCGATTCGAGTATGTATAGGGTTTTCTGCGGGGTGTGGGGTAAGGTTTCCTCATATATCGGATTGCTTTGATGGATTCCTGGAACTTGGGTATAAGGGTGGTCATTGGTCGAATTTTAGGAATCAGGAGTAGGTTGTGGTGCATTATGGGGAGTGTGATAAGTATTGGTTTGCGGGTATTGAGTTGGGTGATGGTGGTGTTGTTGAGGGGTCGGTACTGGTGGCGGGTTGAGGTTCTGGGGAGGTGCGGGATATTGGTATGGTGCGGGAGGATTTGGTGGTGGGTTTTGGTTTTGTGTGTTCTGCGGCGGTGTTTGGTTCTGGGTAGTCGGGTTTTGCTGGTCAATATCGGGAATAATGAGAGCAAGGGAGAGGTTTGCCAAATTTCGGACCTGCTCAAGCTCGCCCTGTAATTCCAGGATTTTCTGCTCCAAACGTAAGACCAACTCAATTTGTGCCGGAGTACTTCGGCCATATGAAGTTTCAACATTTTCTGCTATAGTAGCATTGTCTTTCCTGATACCACTTAAATCGTCCATTTTTACTTTTCCTTTTCTTTTGGGTCGCTTGGTGGAGGAGGAGGTGGAGGACCTCTTGATATGGTGTGGTATGCTGATGATGCCAGTATGCACGAACCAACCTTCGGGAATGGGAATAATCAAAAAGAAAAGAATAAGGAAAAGGTAATCAAGTTAGTAAGGTGAAATAAAAGAGTGTTTGCAATATTTAAACATGTTTCTCAAAGTCATGCAATAATTCACATCCTAATTTGGGGACCTCATTGTGCTTGAGGTAGGCCTAATAGACACACAGAGTTAGAGAAAATTGATGCCAACATTTGCATCATTTCATTAATGCTAAAAATGAGTCCAACCTTTACTAAATCGACAATAATACTAAAGTCACTAATGGCATCAAGCCTTATTACACTCGAAATCTAAAGCTAAGCTAGAAAGCAGTAAAGAACAGCATTTCCTAGTCTATTTGGTCCCTGAGGGACCTTCTCCATGCTTGGCTCTTTTTGACCCCATCAATCAGGTTCCCCATATCGCGCATATCCAACAATAAGTAAGCTTTTGCTAGATGTACTCCTTCACCACCATCCATGCCTTGGCAATCTGAGAGTCTCTTTCTCATCTTCCCCTCGATCTCCATCAATACTCAAGTATTCCAATCTTTCTGTTGACTTAGTGGCAATCTCCTTCCATTACTTTATCGCCTTCATGTTCACTTTATGTTGTTCCAGATATTTTGCTTCAGACTCGAACACCCTTTCACGTAGCCTCTTATACTTAACATGTGCCTCGGCCACCTCATCTACGATCCTATCCTTTGGATTGATTCCTGGTTTGACGTCCCCTGCTATGTCATCCTCCAACCATGATAGGTAGTAGTACATATGACCGGCGTGATACCTATCTGGCTCGATGGTTTCTCCTTCCACAAAGATCTTTTGGTTCCACATATGCTGCGCCTCAAACTTAAATGGGATGACATCTCCTTTGAAAGCTACCTTGTACTGGACCATGTTGGAAACCCGAGGTATGACCTGTTTTCTTCCCGCTTGTCTCATTACCCTTATGGGAGCGTAAGGATAGATGCCTCGCAACCCGATCAGTACCAAATGAGTATTTCCCCTTGACCTGATAATAAACTCATTACTAGGAAACCATTCGAACATCCAATGCACCTGCTCATCTGTCAGATTGCTGAAGAAACACACCCAACTTACAGCATTTCCAGGCTTTGCAAACCTTTATGGAATTTTTCTCTGGGTGATGGTTGCCTATGTAGTCATTCAATGGCCTTCGCAGAATCTCTTGACGATACTCTCCCCTCTGAAAGTGTTCCAGCAGCCAGACTTGTAGTAATAAATTATAACCCTCAAAGTGTCCCAATTCCTATTTGCATCGATCTAGAGCACGGTACATCTCAGCTAAGATCATAGGGATGATGGTATAAGTTTGCCCCCTGATGCCATCCATCAAGGTCCTGGCGACCATGGCTAAGCGAGTATGAATCCTTCCCCCTTTCATTGGAAATATAAGCAACTCCAAGAAGCAGACGATGAACACATAAACCTGGCGATACACCCATCCCAATGAAGTAAAGGCTAGTTCATCATTGTGAATACGATATGACTTGCTATGCCCATAACGTTGGTAAAGAAAATCAAAAGGGATGCATGATTTCTTTAGACATTGTAGCTCATCATGCTTCCTAAAATCCAACATTTGCAGAAAACCGCAGGGAGTGCGATTCTCTCGTACCAGTAATCCCGAACTATCCCATGATAACTTGGCGAATCCCATATTTCTTATAGGAAAATAGTCATTTCTATATTGCCAAATCGGAAAACAACTCTTTTGTCGTCCCAAAACATGGTAGCGACCTCAATCAATTCCCTGTTTGGTTGAGTGTTTAGCAAGGTGGGCAGGTCACCAAGTACTCTTCTCATACGATTTTTGTCGCAAGGCGCAAGGTCTTTCCACCAGTCAAGTAACAAAGGTAAGATGTTTTGAACCATGCCGAACCCAGGGATTTCATGCTTCATTTTCTGCAAACAGACAAAGGTTAGCCCTTTCCCCCTCCAGATCTGACTATTTACGCAATAATGATCGACATGTTGGCACATTTTCTCCAAGTAATGCACATAATATGATAGTGTCTATTAGGATTGTGGAAATCCCCTCGGACTTTGGACAGGGTTCCTCTTAGTGGGCTATTACGTTAATAACGCTCCAACCCATACTAGGTTTAGCATGATGCATGTACATTTCAAATCGGAGTAGGGTTTCTAGAATGGTCTAGACTGGTACTCCTAAGTGGACAACTTGAGAGGGAAAGCCACGGAACCGTCGATTACACCGCTGATCGACTAGTCTACCGCAAATAAGCCTTTCCGATTTAAAAGGTAATTTTCAGGAAAGCGCGAACACTCATCAAGCGCCGCTATATTGATAATTGGCACGAGTGGAGTATGATGTGGAGCATGTTTATGCGAAAGTGATAACATGTAGTAAAGTAGTTCACATGGTGAAAGCACATAACAATGGTATTAAATAATGAGACAAAAATAAGCGAGAGGGAAAGTGAAAAGAAAAGCCAAAGGGAAAAAGGTTAGCATATTTCACAAAACATTCGGAAACATAATTAAATGAAGCGAATAAAGGAGACGAGGAAGGGAGGTTCATGATGTAGCAACTTTGAGAAAATAAAAGGATGGGGAAAGGGAGGTACATGAAAGAAGTCGAACAAGCAATCCAATAATCTCACAAGCAAAATTCATTATGGTAAGTGTCACGACCCAATTTCACCTATAGGTCGTGATGGCGTCGGATACCGCTGTCAGACAAGCCAACAATAAATACTAAATAAATTCTCATTTTAATATTTTTGAAGTCATAGTTGTTCTCCTCAATTAAATAGCAGAAGATGACATTTACCAAATATGTACTAATATCTTTAAAAATTTCCAATACAATGCAACCCATAATAATTCCAAAATTCGGTGTCACAAGTCCATGAGCATTTACTAGAGAATTAAAATAAAATACAACATCTGTCTAGAATACAAATTAGACAGAAAAATATAATAACTCTGAAGGAGACTCTATTAGCTGCGGATCGTAATATAGAATGCAGTTCACCTATGTCCCCATAATTATTAACCACACCTCTGCGCCCACAAGGCCGCTATACATATATGTACTTGCATAATAAAATGTGCAACAAGTGCAGTATGAGTATGAAAACAACGTGTACCCAATAAGTATCAAGCCTAATCTCGAAGAGGTAGAGACGAGATGGCCGACTATGACACTCACTATGGGTCAATAATATTAAATAATCATAAAAATAAAAATATTTATATCAACGTGATTCACAGAGTTAACAATAATTTTATTGTACCAGCAGAGGTAATCAAATTCCTTCAATTCCAATAATTCTCAATATATTAATTAAATTCCTTCAATTCAAATAATTTCTAATCTATTAATTAAATCCTTCAATTTCAATAAATTTCCAATTTATCAAATAGCTTTACAAGTTGTAATAAACTGTCCAAGTATCGTGTAATTATTATTATTATTATTATTATTAAGCACGATTTCTGCCGAGGTCGTACGGCCCGATCCAGAGTTTCGTGTACACTGCCGAGGAACGTGCGGCACGATCCATAGATGCATCTATCCTGCCGAGGCGTTCGGCCCGCTCCACAAGAAAGGAGGACATTTTCTTATGTACCTCCAGAAGGAGAGTATATTCATTATAAGATAAATTCGGGAGGATGAACAATTTCTTTAAACAGTTAATTATTCATTATAAGATAAATTCGGGAGGATGAACAATTTCTTTAAACAGTTAATTAATTTAAACAGAAAATTAAGCATATGAAATTTTCATCTTTATTATATTTCCTAACAATTCACAATTTATATATCAAATAATTCAATTAAATAAAGAATACAATTTACACAAGTAATTCATGCTTTGTGTCCTAAACTACCCGGACTTTAGCATTAATAGTAGCTACGCACGGACTCTCGTCACCTCGTGCATACGTAGCCCCACAATTAACAACCATTATTAATTTAATCACCTATGGGGTAATTTCCCCCTCACAAGATTATACAAGAGACTTACCTCGCTCCGAAGTTCCATAGCCGGCTCCCAAACCTTTCAAATAACTCGACTGATGCCCAACGCTCCAAAACTCGCTTTCGCTTTATTAACATTCACAAGCTTTTAATCCTCCTCCGACATCGTAACATTGAGTAAAATACTCATACGCCACCAACAAATTGATATCTACAATTACAATCCCAATTACAATCAAAATATGACTCAAAAATATTTATCAATATCCATTTATGGCTCTCAAGTTGGCTACAAGCCTCCAGCTCAAATCGTTTAATAGGTTCACTTACTAGCACATTCAACTCCACTCTTATCATTCAATACCCATTTGAAGTCATCAATGATACTACATTAATTCTCCAACACCGCCAAATTACTATTCATCGTTTTCCTTAACCAACATTTCCAAAACATTCAATTTGGTGATTACTTAGTTGAATACTTTCAACTAAGCTAGAATATGATTTCATAGGTTCATTGCTTCCTTTAATTTCATTTCTAAGAATACTATTTATATTTCCCTCATTTTCTCAAGAACATTATTCATGCCATGAACTAGAGTTTATGAAATCAATTATCCAACCATAACAACTTGAAACAACTATTAGAATTACTCTCACCGACTCATAAGAAATGAGCTTGAAGCATTAGTATTACCTTCTTGAAGCTTTTCCTTGAAATTCCAATGTTTGGAAAATTTGGTGTTCTTGAACAACTTGAAAGATTTCTAGGGATTCCAAAGATTGAAGGATGTTAATACTAGTGTTAATAGGATGTTATTAACTTAAAATATCCAAAAAAACTCACCTTGTATTCTTAAGTAGTCCCCAAGGTCGAATCCACCATGAAAGAACCAATCCCTAGCTCAAGAAAATCTCCAAAAATGGTTGCTGCCCGTGACTGCCTTATAAAGGCACAGGTGCTTCAGCAAGTTGTACCTTGCGCTGTGCAGGTTGTACCTCATATTACAAGTTTTGCCCTGCTGGACACCATTTACTAAAACGTCCATAAGTCCTTGTAGAAACATCCAAATGACGAACGGTCGAAAGCGTTAAAAACTAGACTCAAAGATCTTTCATTTGATAGATTGTCCATCACATAATTCCTTATATATATATATAGGCATGCTCGTCCAAATTTAGGTTTTTGTGTGTACTTATTTAGAACTTTAGTCTATCATGTAATTTCCAACTTGATTAAGACATAGGGCTCTCCTTAGACCCTACATCACTTATAATATTACTCGTTCACTTATTAACATACGAACCTACTGGAACCTTAAAATCCCAATTCCGGGGTCATTTTCTCAAAGTGTTGACCGAAGTCAAATTTGCCCTTTTAAGGCTAACTTAAGGAACTAAGTATTCCGATTTCAACCCAAACACTTCCAAATCCCGAACCAACTATCCCCGCAAGTCATAAATCATTAAAAACACATTCGAGGAGTTTTATTTAGGGGAAAGGGGTTCTAAAAGTCGAAACGACCGGTTGGGTCGTTACAGTAAGAGCCTAAGTGTAAATCCCCAGCATAGTCGCCATGTTGTCGCGCCCCGTTTTCTCGCGAAAGCAGGCTTCGACGTGTGACAACTCTTTTAAATAGGTGTTAAAAGAGAAGAGTCGTCACCTAACGATTTTAAGGTGCGTTAAGGCACCTATTTGCGAATAACTCTATTTTACCTAGTCAACACTACCAAATATCGAGTAAGGGCTCAAATTACCTCAAAGAGAAGGTGTTAGGCACTCTTCGAGGTCCACAATTGTAGGTCCCGACTAAACTTTAAACTATGTGGATTATGTAATTATACTAGGTGATTAAATAAATAAAGGAAAATTTAGAAGTCAAAGAGTCTTATTAGGGCACGTGAGAATCGACACAAATCGTAATGACTATAGAGATACAACTACATTTATCTATGTTAAATGACTAAGTGTAAATAACAAATAAAGAAAAGAGGAGGGGGTCCTAAGTTTTTTAGCCTAAAGGATCACCCTGTGCAACATAAATAATGCTTCACAACTCCTTTGAGGTAGGGTTACTCATATTATTCAGCGGGCACAGACTAACATCTCCTGCTACCCGATTACTATGTTAAAATTATTTACCTAAAGGCGCTCTAATTCAATTCTAGGTCGTACCCTATGTGTGCACTACCCGTCCCATACCTATGGTCCAAGAGGCTTTGGACCTCTATTTGGGTAGTTCTAGACTTCTCCTAGGTTACTTAAAATGATAACAACTAGGCGACATTCAAAACAATCAAGACTTCACGTAAAGATAATTAGAGGCCCAAGTTAGCCTCCACACATAAACAACAAATGCACGCGGGCAGATTCAACAATAGACAGTTTTGAGGATTAAGATGCATTATAGCCGTTAAGTCCTATAAGCATGATTTCTATGTGATTCTGGATCCCACCATTATACAGGTAGTGCTGTAGTTTCTGGACTATCGTATGGGTAGATTAAAGGTATTACAAATCTATAGGCATGATCATTAGTTATCTGCGTAATGAGGCAGCGAAACGAACCCAGAACTCTGAATTACCAATGCTGATTTTACAGACATGTTTCTTAGATAGGTGACAGTGTCCTATAGGTATTGATACTCAATTTTGCCTTCATATTTTCTCAAACAGTATATATATGTTCAAAATATCACTTTGTGTCATTACTTAGTTTACAAGCATTTTCTATAATTTTCATAATTGTTAAAGCTCAAAAATTAATTTCTTTCTACATTTTTATTATATAAATATCTAATAATTATCCTTTAAATTATTTTGGGATGACTTAAGTACCTAACATTATTATTTATATCCATAATACAAATATTTCCACTTTATTTTGTAATTACAGTGGTATTTTAAGCTATTTGCACAATCTTGCAGATATAGCCTATATTTTACATCTGTCATTTTGGTCAGGGTCAAAATAATATTTTACATTTTTGTAATCTCCTACTATTATTTTAAAGTATTAATTTGCATAAATAGAATTTTTATATATATATTTAATTATGTTTTATTAAATTATTTCCCTTTTAATCTCCTATTTAAAAATTAGCCCAATTCTAGGCTAATTTTCGGACCAATCTTGGCCCAAATCCTAAGCCCACACCCTCTCCCCTCTCAGCAGCCCAAACCAGCCCAACCCTTTAATGAACCTGGTCGCGACCCGTTTTAAACGAACCGCCCCACTTCCCTTTCGATCTTGGCCGTTGATCTCAAATGATCAACGACCCATAATAATCCCCTACCTCTCCTTATAACCCCTCAACCCCAAACCCTAATTTCATTTTACCCGTCCGCCGCCCCTAAATCCTCTCAAAGCTTCTCTTCTCCTCACAAACCCTAATTGTCGCCTCCCCAATCTTCTCTAAATCCGAGTAAATCATGGATTCCCTCTATGATTTATTTGCCTTTAACGCGTTATCTCGTTGTTACTTGCAAGATTATGGTGTTACTTGGTACTTGCCTAAACATGGCAAGTACTACCTCTCTGATTCTGTCCGAATGAGTCCTATTTCTTGACTCTGGATCGTATTTCGTCTACACACGTCTGATTCTACACTGTGTGAGTCCGATTTCGTTTGGATTTCTGCTGATTTACACTTTCACTAAAAAACTAGAGTTTACAGGATTTCTCTCTTAAATAGATTTTAAATTAATTCGCATGTTGTCTTCCCTTATTTGTTACTTAATTTACTCTGTTTCCTTATGTGCTTGCTCGATTTTTGACTACTATATAAACCCCTCCTCATCCCCCTTTGAGGCGGAACTCTAATCGTTAAATTTCACTAAAAATTGAAGTTATTGTTCTCTCATTCTCTTATTCTACATTTTGATTCTTGGCCGGCTGAAAGCCAAGGCCATCGAGATTCGATTTTTAAACCCTTTCTCGGTGCAAGCACTGCTCGGAGTTCATTTGAAGCCCTTGGGAACTCTGATGCACTAAGATTCTGGATTATTGCTCTTTGATATTCAGAAGTACTGTGGAATTTGTCCTTTCTTGTTGTCTGTTTAACTGGTAAGTCTCTTGGCTTTACGATTTTTATTCTTTTGTGTTTATGTCCTGCATATTTACCCCTCTGAAATTTTCATGACTTAGTGTGTTTTCGGGCTCTCTCTCTGTGTGAAACCTTGTTAGCATTGAACTTTTTTTATAATATGAACCTCTCCTAGCACTTGATTTCACATAATGCTACTAGTTTTGGGACATGTCTTTTCCTAATTTGAATAATTTGGACTCTCTTAATGGTTTAGTTAATGTATTGGTGCCTGAATGTTCATATTTGCTGTTGGGAATGAGTATGCTTTCCTACTTTGTTCTAAACCTCTGTAATGAATGCCTCGTAGTTGTAATGTGTTATTATATATGTTAATACCTTCACTATTAACTATGGACCGCTCCCTTGCTATTATGTCACTCAACATGTCTTTGTTTCCTTCATTCCATATCCTTAGTAATTGTTCAAAACCTTTAGAGTAGCTATTTCAACTTGTGTTTTCCTGCCATGTTTGATACTGTTAGCATGTTTGTCCTTTGACACTGTAATGGGTAGTTAACATAATTGGGATCTTTATGCTCTAAACTCTTTAAGTTGGTAACTCTACTTAGACTTGTTTGGTATTACTCACCTTTGTATGTTAATCTTGCAACCCCAGGAAACTTGACTCTTCTTTAATTCTCAATGTGTTTCTACCAACATGTTAATTCTTGCTAAGTGTTGAACCTACTTCTAAGTCTTGTTGACCCTCTTAATTAACATGTTCAGTGTTTAGACACCCCTGCTATGCCTTTTAAAAAAAAAATACAAGTATATCTCTTAATCGTAGTTCTCTCACTCTCTTTGTTACCTACATTATTCTAAATCTATCACTCTTTGCCGGCTGAAAGCCAAGGCCACTAAGACCCTCTCTATTGACCTCTCTAGTGTGAGCACTGCTCGGGGTCCATTTGAGACTCTTGTGAACTCTGACACACTAGGACTTGAGGTTCTTTGGCCATTCTCTTTACTACTAAAACCTGAGCTATCTTCGACACTCAGTTCTGTCCTCCTTCTGTCTACTGAATCTGCAAATTGATTTGTTTAAGTTTGGATCATATCGTAAATCTGTGGCTGTTTGGTTTGGTTTGAGTTTCTCTACCGCTTTTGGGTTGTGCAGATGGATATAGCTCCCTGTTGAAATCTGTGTATGGTAATTGGTGAAGAAAGAGTTTAGTTGAAGGCCTGGAAATGCTGAGTATCTCTTTTGGCCCTGCTTTGGGCCTACTATTATTGCTTGTACAATATTTGTAATTATATTCATTATTGGGTCTGTAATAATTCTTTAATAAATAATTGGGGTGTTAGTGAAATTAGAAAATGGGTATATTCTAATGTTCGCATGAAAAGGGAAGAAAGCATGCCTATAGGATTCATATGATCTATTTGCTATCCAACCTACTATATATGTCATTCAAATTTCTACGTGCACTCTTAGAAATCATGCCATTAGGGAAATCACACACTCACACAACTTGTATGCTATCAAAGCATAAGTGCTTTATTTATTCTCATGTCTACTGCTATGTGTCGCTAGACAGCATGCCTATAGGAAATAAATGCCAATAACTGTCCTTCAATTTGCGTAACTGTACCATGTTCATTAGATATCATGCTTATAGGATTTTAATTATTTAATTCGCTATTGCACCTAGAAAACATGCCTATAGGAGCTAAATATAAAAAATCGGTTCCAATCGCCAATCTTTAGAAATCCTGCCTATAGGGTATTACTGCTCGCTCTAAAGTGTTGATACTGGACTCTTCAAACGTTGTTTATTGCTTAGCCATGCCACTATTAGAAAGAATGAGTAATTCTGAGCATTTCCAATAATTTTTACTGTCCCTTACTGTGTAAACCACTTAGAGATCATGCCTATAGGTTTTATTAACTTATAATCTGTAATCTCAATAAACAACTTAGCAGTATCATATACTCTCAAACTAGTAATTTAGAAATCATAGGTCTAAAGTGGCACCTTGCATCTGAAACTGCTTGCATATTTTGATCAGATTATATAAAAACCATGTCTATAGAGCTTAATGACGTCAATCTTTCTCAATTTTGAAACTGTCTAATGCCTAACATAGAAATCTTTTTGCGTGCATGTGTTGTCTAATTGCGGAGGCTAACTTGAGCCTTTAACTGTCCTTAAGTGCAGTCCTATTTGTTTTGAATTGTCGCCTAGTTTTGACATTTTCTGAGCAGCCTAAGTAAAGTGTAGAACTACCCAAAATAGAGGTCCAATGCCTCCTGGACCATAGGTATGGGACGGGTAGTGCACGCATAAGGTACGACTTATAATTAAACTAGTGCGCTTTAGGTAATAACTTAAAGATAGTAATTGGGTAATAGGAGATGATAGTCTGTGACGCTGAATAATACGAGTAACACCCCATCTTGAGGGAGTTATGAAGAATTATTTATGTTGCACGGGGTGATCCTTTAGGCTAAAAAACTTAGGACCCCCCATCTTATTCCCTTTTTGTATTTGAATCAAGTGTTTGCATTTCCTCAAATCCTTTTAATAATAAAATTTCTCAAACTTCTTTCTTTCTCTGTCTTTATTTATCCGACTAATTCATATAATTCAAGTTCGGCTGGGACCCACAATTATAGACCTCGAAGATTGCCTAATACCTTCTCTTCGAGGTAATTTCGAGCCCTTACCCGATCTCTAGTGATGCAAACTAGTCAAACCTGAGTCATATGAAAATAGGTGCCCTAATGCACCTTAAACCGTTAGGTGGCGACTCTCCTCTTTTAATACCTCCTTACAAGAGTTGTCTCATGTTGAAACCCGATTTCGCGAGAAAAAGGGGTGCGACAGCATGGCGACTTTGCTGCGGATATACACTTAGGCTCTTACCATAATGAACTTGGCTTATGTGGATTAGTTTTTATAAACGCACATTCCTTTTCCATCTTTATTTGCTAAATTTTGCTATTACATGCACATCCCTTTCCCATTTGCCTTTACTTGTTTAAACCCGTTATAACATGCACGTCCCTTCCCTTCTCCATTTTTATGTGCTTAAATTTGTTATAACATGCACATCCCTTTCCATATTTGCCCTTAGTTGCTCTAACTGCTATTTATTAGCTATATCATGTCTCTCCCACCCCTATTATATTCCCTATATTCTATGAACTAGCTTCTTCTTTTGTCTTTATTTTTACGTCCTTTATATTTTATCTTAATAATGCATTTATTGCTTTCACATATTTATCATGCAAGTACTTGGAAATGTGTTATTATCTTTACATAAAGCATGCTCCACATCATATTCCACTCGTGCCCAACTAATATCATAGCGGCACTTGATGAGTGTCCACGCTCTTTCAAAAATTACCCTTTTAATTTGGAAAGGCTTATTTGCGATAAAACTAGTTGATCAACAGTGCAGTCGACGGTTCCGTGCCTTTCCCTCTCAAGTTGTCCACTTTAGGGTACCGGTCTAGACCCTTCTAGAAGCCTCACTCCAATATCAAATGTGCATGCATCATGTCAAACCTAGTACAGATTAGAACATTGTCCACGTGATAATCTACTAAGATAAGCCTTGTCCAAAGTCCGACAAGATTTCCATAATCTCAATGGACACCATCACGTTATGTGCATTACTTGGAGAAAACATGCCGATATGTTGATCATTAATGTGTAAATAGTCAAACCCGGAGAGGCAAAGGGCTAACTCTATTTATTTTGCAGAAAATGAGGCACGAAGTTCCCAGGTTCGGCATAGTTCAAAACATCCCACCTTTGCCGCTTGATTGGTGGAAGAACCTCTCACCTAGTGACCAGAATCATGTGAAAAGGGCCCTCGGAAATTTACCTTCCTTATTGGACATTCGGCCAAATAACGCATTGATTGAGGCCGCCACTATGTTTTGGGATGAGAAAAAAGTTGTCTTTTGCTTTGGTAATGTAGAGATGACCCCTCTCTTAGAGGAAATAGAAGGCTTCACTAGGCTGCCATGGGATAGTCCGGGTTTATTAGTACCAGAAAATCGCACTCCCTGCGGTTTTTTAAAAATGATAGGTTTTAAGAAAAATGATGAATTACTTTGTCTTAAGGAGTCATACTTACCATTTGTATTCCTTTATGAACGTTATGGGCATAGAAAGTCATATCGCCTTCATCGTGATGAACTTGCCATTACTTCTTTGGGCTGGACACACCGCCGAGTTTTTGTGTTCATTGTCTGTTTCTTGGGGTTGCTGATATTTCCGATGAAAGGGGGGAGGATTCACACTCATTTAGCCATAGTCGCTAGGACTCTAATGGAAGGAATTGAAGGACAAACTTACACTATCATCCCCATGATCTTGGCCGAAATGTATCGAGCTCTAGATCGATGCAAGAAGGGGTATGGGCATTTCGAGGGCTGTAATCTGTTTCTACAAGTTTGGTTATTAGAATATTTCCAGAGAGGTGAATATCGTCAAGAACTTCTGCGACGACCATTGAATGACTACATAGCCTACCACCATCCAAAAAGAATAACATTTATCCCAGATAGGTTCGCGCAACCCGAAAATACTATGAGTTGGGTGCGTTTCTTTAGCAATTTGACTGATGAAAGGGTATATTGGATGTTCGAATGGTTCCCTAGTAGCGAGTTCATCATCAGGTCAAGAGAAGCCACTCATTTAATGTTGATCGGGTTGAGAGGAATATATCCTTATGCTCCTATAAGAGTAATGAGGCAAGCAGGAAGAAAGCTGGTTATACCTCGGGTTTCCAACATGGTCCAGTATAAAGCAGACTTTAAAGGGAACATTATTCCGTTCAAGTTCGAGGTGAAGCATATGTGGAATCAAAAGGTCATTGTAAAGAAAGACACTATCGAGCCAGACAGGTACCATGCCGGTCATGTATACTTCTACCCATCGTGGTTGGTCGATGACATAGCGAGAGATGTCAAGCTAGGGAATAATCCGGAAAATAGGGTTATCGATGACGTTGCTGAAGCACAAGTCAAGTATAGGATACTGCGCAAGAGGGTTTTCGAGTTTGAAGCTAGACATTTGGAACAACACAAAGTGGATATGGAAGCTATCGGCGAATGGAGAGAAATTACTACTTAATCAACAGAAAGATTGGAATGTTTGGAGCAAGGGTTAATGGAACTCGAGAGGAAGATGAGGAAGAGGCTCTCAGATTGTCAGAATATGGAAGGCAATGAGGGAGGGCACCTAGCAAGGGCTTACCTACTATTGGACATGCGCGACCTGGGGAACTTGATTGATGGATCCAAGAAGGCCAAGCATGGAGAAGGTCCCTCCGGGGTCAAATAAATTAGGAAATGATGTTCTTTACTGCTTTTTAGCTTAGTTTTAGATTTCGAATGTAATAAGGCAAATGCCATTAGTGACTTTCTTATTATTGTCGTTTTAGTAAGGATTTGATCCATTTTCACATTAATGAAATGACACAATTATTGGCATCAATTTTCTCCAAGTCTATGTGTCGCTTAGGCCTACCTCAGGCACAATGAGGTCCCCCAAATTAGGACGCGGATTTATTTACTGATTCTGCAACACATGTTCAATATTGCAAGCATTCTTTCAATATCCCTTACTGACTTGGTTACCTTTTTATTTTTCTTTTCTTTTGTTTATTCCCATTCCCCAAAGGTTGGTTCGTGCCTACTGGCATCACCCGCATATCATACTAGATCCATAGGTCCTCCACCTCCTCCTCCGCTAAATGATCCTAAAGGCAAAAGAAAAGGGAAAGAAAAGATGGACGATTTAAGCGGTATTAGAAAGGACAATGCAGAGAATGTTGAAACCTCGGACGGATGGAATACTCCAGTACAGAGCAAATTGGTCCTACGTCTGGAACAGAAAATATTGGAACTACAAGGGGAACTTGAGCAGGTCCGGAACTTGGCAAACCTTTCCCTCACCCTAAACGTCCCCGACCTTAACCAACAAAACACAAACGCCCAAAGCCCGGTACCTCCCCAAAACACACAAAATCCGCAAAATCCTCCCGCATCACATCAATATGCCACACCTAATCAGAACCACAACCCTCCACCTATACCTACTCCTCAACAACACCATCACCACCCAACTCAATACCCACAAACAACCACATACCACACCCCTCAGAATGCACCACATCCTACTCCTGACCCACAAAACTCAACCAATGACAACCATTACGCCCAGATTCCTAGAGTCCACCAAAGCAATCCCATATATGTGGAAACCTTACCACACACCCTACAACAAACCCTATACATACCCGAATCCACCGAGAAAGACATGCTCATCAAGAACATTGCAGAGGAACTCAAGAAACTTACTGGCAGGGTTCAAAGTGTCGAAGGGGGCAAAGGCATTGAGGGTTTGAATTATAAAGATTTGTGTATTAATCCAAATGAAGAACTACCAGAGGGTTACAAACCTCCTAAGTCTAAATGTTTGACGAAACTGATGATCTGAAGGTGCACTTGAGAACATATTGTGACAAGCTTGTAGGAGTTGGCAAGGATGAAAGAATCCGCATGAAGCTGTTCATGAGAAGCCTCACCGGAGACGCCCTATCTTGGTACATCAGTCAAAACCCAAAGAAATGGGTTAATTGGGTGAGCATGGCATCAGATTTCATGGATCGGTTCAGGTTTATCACAGAAAATGCACCAGACATTTTCTACATACAAAATCTTAAGAAGAAGCAAACGAAAACTTTCTGCGAGTATGCTACTCGGTGGAGGTCTGAAGCTGCAAAAGTAAGGCCAGCGCTGGAAGAAGAACAAATGAATAAGTTCTTCGTCAGAGCTCAGGATCCTCAATACTACGAAAGATTGATGGTTATTGAAAACCATAAATTTTCTGATATCATCAAGTTGGGAGAGAGAATAGAAGAAAGGATCAAAAGTGGAATGGTGACAAATATTTAAGCACTCTAAGCCATAAATAAGGTCTTGCAGTCATGAGGTATCTCCAAGAAGAAAGAAGTAGGTGCAGTAATGGTAGCCCAAGGTCTGAAGTCTCCTATGACATACCAAACACCTCCACCCACATATCAACCTTTACCTCCCAGATACAGACAACCTTCCACCACTTACCATACCTATAACACCCAACCCGCATACTACCACTCACCACCATCCCGCCAAAACTACCAAAAACCTAGACCAAATTTTGACCGCAGACCACCCAGATAATACACCCTAATTGCTGAACCTATAGACCAGCTGCACGAGAGATTGAAGGTTACTGGTTATATCACTCTCATTCCCGTTGTTGCTATGGAAAACTCTTCCTAGTGGATTAATCCAAACAAGACATGTGCCTATCACTCATGCATGAAAGGTCATACTATTGATGAGTGTCGTACTTTGAAGGATAAGATTAAGACATTAATTGACACCAAAGTCATATAGGCAAAGGAGGCTACACCCAATGTCCGTAATAATCCTCTCCCAGATCACAGGGGTGGAGGAGTAAACGTGATAGAGATCGATGAAGAAAGGGACTCAGAGGGGTCAATTGGACTCATTTGGGAAGGGGATAATTTTGAAACATCTCGAGTCACTCTAACACCTATCATGGTAGTGACTCAGGTACCAATTGAAGTTGAGGTAGCTGCACCAACTCCGTTTGAGGTTGAAGTAACAACGCCATTCACCGTGATGGTAGCACAAACATCGTCTTATAAGTCTAATGCGATACCATGGGATTATGTTGCGGAAGCAAGAAGAAAAGTAAAAGAAAAAATGGAAGAAACAGGTGCAACGCAAGGCATGACCAGAACTGGTAGGGTTTATACAACCAAAGAAACTGCATCTAAATCGCCTGTCATTGAGACTGGCCCGGACAACCTTTGGAGAAAGGTGCAAGCAAGGTAATATTCTATGGTTGATCATCAGAACAAAACCCCTGCTCAAATATCCATTTTATCATTGTTGCAAAACTCCGAGGCACATAGGAATGCCCTGATAAAGGTGTTGAACAAAGCCTATGTACCCAACAACATCAGTAGTGGAGAGATGGCCAACATGGTAAGGCAAGTGTTGGAAAGCCACAAGATCACTTTTCATGAAGACGAGATGCCACCAGAAGGATGGGAAGGTTAGAGTGTGTGTCGACTATCGGGATTTGAACAGAGCAAGTCCCAAAGATGATTTCCCTTTGCCCAATACACACATACTGATTGACAACTGTGCTAAGCATGAACTCCAATCCTTTGTGGATTGCTTCGTGGGATATCATTAGATCTGGATGGATGAAGAGGATGCCGAAAAGACAGCTTTTATTACACCATGGGGAGTATATTATTACAAAATGATGTCGTTTGGACTAAAGAATGCTGGAGCCACCTATATGAGGGCCATGACAACCATTTTTCACGACATGATACACAAGGAGATAGAGGTGTATGTGGATGATGTCATCATCAAATCTAAGAGAAGCACAGATCATATAGCATATTTGAGGAAATTCTTCGATCGACTTCGAAGATACAACCTGAAACTAAATCTCGCAAAATGTGCCTTCGGAGTCCCTGCTAGAAAGTTATTAGGGTTCATCATCAGCCGCCGAGGAATTGAGCAAGACCCGTCAAAGGTCAAGGCTATCCAAGATTTTCCACCTCTGAAGAACAAGAAATATGTGATGAGTTTCTTGGGGCGTGTCAATTACTTCAGCTGTTTCATAGCACAATCAATTGTGATTTGTGAACCGATTTTCAAAATGTTAAAGAAAGACACTGCAACAAGTTGGACTGAAGAATGCCAAAAAGCCTTTGATAAGATCAAGGAATATTTATCCAAATCACCTGTTCTGGTCCCACCAGAACCTGGGAGACCTCTGCTACTCTATTTATCTATACTAGATGGGGCTTTCGGCTGTGTCTTGGGACAACATGACGAGACGGGAAGAAAGGAACATGCCATATACTATCTAAGTAAGAAGTTCACACCCTATGAAGCACGATATTCTTTGCTGGAGCACACCTGCTGCGCTTTGACCTGCTCAAGAATTGAGGCACTACTTCTGTGCCTACACCGCGTATCTCATATCAAGAATGGATCCGTTAAAATACATCTTCCAGAAACCCATGCCTACGGGAAAGTTAGAAAAATGGCAGATACTACTGAGTGAGTTCGACATCATTTATGTAACCCAAAAAGAGGTCAAGGGGCAAGCGTTGGCAGATCATCTGGCAGTAAATCCTGTGGGTGGAGAATAAGAACCACTGAAAATGTATTTTTCCGATGAAGAGGTATCACTCGTAGAAGAAGATATCACCAAAACCTATGACGGTTGGAGAATGTTCTTCGATAGAGCTGTAAACTTCAAAGGAGTAGGAATTGGAGCAGTTTTAGTGTCAGGAACAGGTCAACACTATCCAGTATCCGTAAAGCTCAGGTTTCCATGTACCAACAATATGGCAGAATATGAGGCCTGCATCTTGGGGCTCAAGTTGGCCATTGACATGGACGTTCAGGAATTGCTGGTAATTGGAGATTCAGACCTTTTGGTACATCAGGTTCTAGGAGAATGGGCTACAAAGAATACCAAAATATTGCCATATTTGTACTATGTACAAGAGTTGATGAAGAGGTTCACAAAAATATAGTTCAAACATTGTTCCGAGAATCCAGAATGAGTTCGCGGATGCATTGGCCACTATATCTTCCATGATACAACACCGAGACAAGAATTTCATCGATCCCATTCTAGTAGGAATCCATAATCAGTCGGCTTACTGTGCTCATGTTGAAGAAGAAACTGATGCAAATCCATGGTTTCATGACATCAAAGAATACTTGGCAAAAGGAGAGTACCCGAAACACGCAAATCATACTAAAAAACGCACACTCCGAAGATTGTCCAACCATTTCTTCCAAAGTGGAAGAATTCTGTACAGAAAGACTCCAGACCTAGGATTATTACGGTGTGTTGATGCCAAGGAAGCTTCCAAACTGCTCAAATAGATACATGCCGAAGCTTGCGGACCACACATTAATGGTTTCGTTTTAGCCAAGAAGATATTAAGAGCAGGATATTTTTGGATGACTATGTACTGCATCAGGTATGTTCAAAGGTGTCATCAGTGCCAGATACATGCAGATATGATACGAGTGCCACCCAATGAACTCAATGCAACAAGTGTACCTTGGCCTTTCTCCGCTTGGGGGATGGATGTCATCGGTCCAATCGAACCCGCCTCTTCAAATGGGCACAGGTTCATTCTAGTGGCCATAGATTATTTCACAAAATAGGTTGAAGCCGCATCTTACAAGGCTGTAACTAAAAAGGTCATCACAGATTTAGTCAGGGATCGTATTGTCTGTCGATTCGGGGCACCAAAATCAATCATCACCGACAACGCCGCCAACCTTAACAATGATTTAATGAAATCCATGTGTGAAACCTTCAGGATCAAGCATAAGAATTCCATAGCATACATGCCACAAATGAATGGAGTTGTGGAAGCCGCTAATAAGAACATCAAGAAGATATTAAGGAAGATGGTAGATAATCACAAACAATGGCATGAGAAGTTACTATTTTCCCTACTTGGATATCGTACCACGGTTCACACATTAACTGGGGCAACTCCCTATTTGCTGGTCTATGGCACTGAAGCCGTCATTCCTACCGATGTAGAAATTCCTTCTTTGAGAATCATACAAGAGGCCAAACTTAGTGATGCAGAATGGATATGAAGTCGTTATGAGCAACTGGCTCTAATTGACGAAAAAAGAAATAACGCAGTATGTCACGGTCAACTTTACCAGAACAGAATGTCCAGAGCTTTCAACAAAAGGGTCAGGCCTAGACAATTCACATCGGGGCAGTTGGTGCTAAAGCGGATCTTCCCACATCAAGATGAAGCCAAAGGAAATTTTTCACCCAATTGGAAAGGGCCCTACATGATTCACAGAATGCTAACAGGAGGAGCGCTTATACTCGCAGAGATTGACAGAGAAGTTTGGCCAAAACCTATCAACTCAGATGCAGTCAAGAGATATTATGTTTAGATTGTTTACATTTCTTCATTTGATGTAACTGAACTATGCTTTACCTGATTCCCGTTTAAGAGGGGATACGTAGGCAGCCCTGTGGGTTCGGTCACGACTCAATAAAGTCTTCATTTTTACCATGGTCAGAAACTGGGGTAGAAATTTGAGGAGGATCCTCAAAATTCCGGAGCAAGTCCAGCCAACATCGTCATACCCGGAACAACCAAAGTATTGCACTTAAACTAGGGCAGTATTTTGAGGGGAACCCTCAAAATTCTAAAGCAAGGAGGTCGCAATGTCTCTAAAATATGTCACAGTCACTGGTTCATCTAACTCAATCGATATTGCATACTACTATATTTTAAAATAACTACATTCATCAAATGCACGCATTTCTTTCAAAAAACTTTATTTCTATAAACAACAAGATGTTACCCAGGGTGACTCAAACATGATCTCAAGACAGGAGCACATGCAAAGCAAAAGACAAAAGCGCGAACCAACCTTCCCCTGCAAAACTCACAATTTTTCTTTGGATGCAGGCACAGTAAGCCAATAATATCTGCAGACACGTCAGGTCACCACCTTCAAGATAGCGGATTATCTATCCCAAGCATCTCCAGCTAAGAAACACTCTACTATCACTCATCGTTTTCCTTACATTGAGACTAAGCATTGTCTCCTATTTTTGCATGAGGCTAAGCATTGCCTCCTTAACTACACAAGGCTAAGCACTGCCTTCTTTGCATGAGACTAAGTATTGTCTCCTATTTTGCATGAAGCTAAGCACCGCTTTCCTTACTCGCATGAGACTAAGCGTTGTCTCCTATTTTGTATGAGGCTAAGCCCTGCCTCCCTAACTGCATAAGGCTAAGCGATGCCTTTCCTTGTAGGAGACTAAGCATTATCTCCTTTCTTTGCATGAGACTAAGCATTGTCTCCTATTTGCACGAGGCTAAGCATCGCCTCCTTAACTGCATAAGGCTAAGCCCTGCCTCCCTAATTGCATAAGGCTAAGCACTGCCTTTCTTGCATGAGACTAAGCATTGTCTCCTTTCTTTCCATGAGATGAAGCATTGTCTTCTATTTTGCATGAAGCTAAACACCGCTTCCCTTACTTGCATGAAACTAAGCACTGTCTCTTATTTTTCATACGGCTAAGCACTGCCTTTTCCTCAAGATTAAATACTATCTCTATTATGCTATTTAATACCTAGCACTATCTTCTATTCTTCTGCGGCTAAGCATTGCCTAAGCTCTGTTTTGTACGACCTAGAATCATATCTTCGCATCTCATAGGCTGAAACATCGCCATCTTTGTCCAAAGGCGTCATAGTCCGAAGGCATCATCCTCATAGCCGGAAGACACCATTCCATGGCCTGAGGATCTCTCAGTATTGCACATCATTATTCAAAGGCGTCATGGTTCAGAGGCACCATTTTCATGGCCCGAGGACATCATTTCATGGCCTGCGAATCCCTTATCACATGATTCATGGCCCAGGATGTCATGGTCTAAGGACATCATCCTCACCGTCCAAAGACAACTTTCATGGTCCAAAGAAAATTTGCATCCTGTCTAAATTCTCGCAATAATTCATATATACTTGCGTGCATCGTGTTTAAGTTTTGCAGGTAATCCAGGAAGTAATCGTTCTCCTAACGGGATCAATCTTCTCTCCGGTTTTCGTTCAACGTTTACATCCTACAATTATTTCAAACGCAACCAACCACCATCAGTTACCCACTTTTACTTGATAACCGTTCAGATACTCGTTTTGAGATACATCCATAACATTTCAAGATTCACATTCATGATTTCGCGCAAATTCACCTGATATTGTCCTACCCTAAAAGAGCCCTTTCCGAAGCATACAACTATTCTTATAACAACTCATCTCCCGAGATACCGTCTTGTAGTCCCAAACGTAAATGTGCATGGGGATCTCCCGGAATACCGTTCCGTAGTCCCAAAGTAAATGTACAGGGGGATATCCCGGAATACCGTTCCGTAGTCCCAAAGTAAATATGCAGTACAGGGGGGTCTCCCAGAATACCGTTCCGTAGTCCCAAAGTAAATATGCAGCGCAAATAATAGAAATACAACTACATCACGAAATCTTATGATTTGGACTAAGTACCAGTCAAGGAAGAAGCAGGAAATTCACTAAGCATGCTGCACAGAGTTCACATAGGCAATTAAGATACGTAGACATGATGTATTAGACTAAACAGGATAGCTTTGCAAATGGGAATAACTCAATTAAGAATGAAAATAGATTAATACTCATAAAAATGGTATAACTCAAAATAAAAGGAAAACAGGTTGCTGCTCAGTAAGAAAATTGGGTTTTTACACAACTAGCACGTGTACGTACTCGTCACCTCACGTACACGACGCTTACATATCACAATAGTTCCAAATCTTAAGGGGATTTCCCCCACACAAAGTTAGGCAAGCCACTTACGTCGAACCAAGCACAATCAATCGGTCACAATGCCTTTCCCACGAATATTCGGCTCCGAATGGCCCAAATATAGCCGAAAGCAATTACATATCATAAATACAACAATAATAGACTCATCTAATTAACGAAATCAACATTTTAACGAAAATTCCAAAATTAACTCAAAAATTATCCGTGGGGCCCACGTCTCGGAATCGGGTAAAAGTCATAAAATACGAAAGCCCGTTTACTCACGAGTCTAACCATATTTAATTTACTAAAATTCAACACCAAATGGTCCTCCAAATCCACAAATCAAACTTCCAAATCCCTAGCCTCCAATTCCCAATTTTCACCTTAAATATACACTAACTAGGTGGGAAAACACATGGGGAAGCAAGATTATTGATCAAAAATAAGCACAAGGGACTTACCTCAAGAACCCCTTTAAATGCTCTCAAGAAATCGCCAAACCCGAGCTAAAAATGTTGAAAATGAGCAAAAATTGCGAACACTTGCATTTAAGTGTTCTGTCCAGACATTTCGCACCTGCGGACTCTTTGTCGCATCTGCGACTATCGCATGTGCGGAAATGCATAGCACCTGCGCCCAGCTGCCCGCATCTGCAACTCTCGCATGTGAGGAAAAAATCTTTGCACCTGCGGTTCCTGCTCAACTCCATCTTGACCGCATCTGCGGCTCCTCCTTCGCACATGCGATTCCGCACCTGCGGTCTCCCCTCCGTAGGTGCAAAAACACCAGAAACCAGAAAATCTTCAGCTACTAGCCTAAGTCCAAATTCAATCCGTTAAGCATCCGAAACACACTCGAAGCCCCCGGGACCTTAACCAAATATACCAGCCAATCCTAAAACACCATACGAACTTAGTCAAGCCCTCAAATCACATCAACTAACGCTAAAATCACGAATCGCCCTCCAATTCAAACTTAAAGAACTTGAAACTTTAAATTCCTACAACCGATGCCAAAACCTACCAAACCACGTCCGAATGACCTCAAATTTTATACGCAAGTCACATTCAACATTACGGACCTACTCCAACTTTCGGAATCGGAATCCGACCTAGATATCAAAAATTTCACTGCCGGCCCAAAACTCCAAAAATTTTACTTTTCGCCATTTCCAACCTAAATGAGCTACGGACCTCCAAAATATAATTCGGACACGCTCCTAAGTCCACAATCACCCAACGGAGCTAACGGAACCAACGAGAATCCATTCCGGAATCGTCTTCACACAGTTCCGACTACGGTCAAAATCCTAAGACTTAACCTTCCGTTTAGGGATTAAGTGTCCCAAATCACTCCAAAAATCAAAACGAAACCTCCCGACAAGTCACAATAGCAGAAATAGATATGGGAGAAGCAGTAAATAGGGGATCGGGGCTATTACTCTCAAAATGACCGACCGGGTCGTTACATGGGCACGAGGTGCCATGAGAATATGAAAGGGGGCTAAGACCCGTATTTATGATTATGATATAAGATAGTTATGTAAAAGAGTTTTATATTTGAAGGATATTTATTTGAAGAAATTTATTTGGAGGGTAATTATTCGAAAGAATTATATGTGAATGATTTATATTCGAAAGACTTGATTAATTGGATGTACTTGTATTTATTATCCATTTGAGCAATATTTATGGTGTTTCTGTGGCCTTGTTGTTTATGTCACAAGTTGGTTATTGTTGCCATCACTGCTATTTGTTATTCTATTATTTTCGTATACTATATTGCACATGTTATTTGACTATTGAGTGTCTTGACTGTACCTCGTCACTATTCCACCGAGGTTAGTCTTGATACTTACTGGGTACCAATTGTGGTGTACTCATACTACACTTCTGCATATTTTTGTGTAGAGCCAGGTATTGGAGATATCGGATTCTGACAGAGATTAGAGTGTGATCGCAAGAATTCAAGGTAGGGCTGCTTGGTCGTCGCAATCACCGGAGTCTTTCCATTTTTATTGTACTGTCCACTCTTATTCGAACAGTATTGTATATTCGGTCCTTGGGGATCACTGCATATACTCTGTTAGAGCTCGTGACTCAGTATCACCAGTCTTGTGAATGTGTTATAATTATTTCCGTTGTTGGTTTCGATTATGAAAAAAAAATAGCTTGAATTGTAATTGTAATCGGCTTACCTAGTATTAGAGACTAAGTATCATCACCACGCTTGTGGTGAGATTTTGGGTCGTGACACTTTTAGAAAATATTTAAAGAATTAATTTTCATCAATTGTTCTGGTGTGTGATTAAAATATAATGGCAGAGGCGGATATAGTAAATCAAAAAAATAAAGAATCAATCGTGTTAGAGTTTCCATATCTGAAACAACTTTATGTAATCTTTTTTCTATTGTCTTTATTTTCCTGATATCTTGCGTCTTTATTGGGGAATATTAAATACCAATAGGATTAAAATTTTAAATTATATAATACTCAGTTATAAGAAATAAAATAATAGATACTTTATCGACGAATATTGGCGAGAGCGCACTCCTATTTAAATATCACAAATAATATTATATTCATATTTTAGTTTAAATAATAAAAGATTTTTATATGGTAAGACTTAATTGATTTTAAAGTCTTATCTATTAGGAATTCTTACAAAGTAATACAAATAATGAAAAATTTAATGCCTAAAATTTAGCTGATTTTGAAGTCGGTGACTTTTTTATCCAATGGGAACTCTATTTTCAAAGGATAAAAAAGACGAACGATATTTCGCTAACGACCTTCGTGTTTTTAATATAACTACACCCTATATCAATAAATATATAATTTTTAATAGTTACGTAATTATTATTAAATAATGTATTTGAGTTCTTGAACAAAAAGTAAATCTATCCCAATGAGCCGTCTATTGAATCGTTGCAATTGATGTTCGATCCCGAAGAGAAGTAAAAGATCTTCAGAAAGTGAATTTTTATGATACGATAAAGAATCAAACTTATTTAAATGTACCTGCTATTTTATATTTCCTTGAAAAAGGGGCTCAACCTAAAAAAATATTTATTTTTGTGTTAGGGGCTTCATGCTTTTATGCCTTTATAATAATATAAAACATAAATATTTTCTTACTCGAATAACAGTTTTTCTCTTTATCGATTTTTTTGTATAATATCTAAAAATTATATTTAATTTTAAATTTAATTAAGTATACGTCTCTCTTTTAATAGTGACAAGCTGTATATATAGAATCTTCCCCTTGGAGCTATAAGTTCAAATATATTTCATATGAAAATGGCATAAGCAAATATAAGGAAAAGAAAACGTCCTAAATATTATGACTCTTATATATTCCAGATATATCTATGTTAAAGTTCTATATATTATGACTTCCTACATAATTTAAATAAGAAAAAATTTAATAATCAAAATTTTAGTTGATTTTAAAGTACTAAATATTAGAAAATAACTAAATTATGATTTTGTCTAATGTGAAATCTATTTTCGAAAGATAAAAAAGGCTAACAATATTTCGCTGAGGGTCTCCGTCTTTTAATATAGCATAGATGTCCATTACCCTTTATTCAAATATAACTTTCTATAAAATTTATGTATCAAAAATATAAATATATATTTTAATAAATACTATGATTAAATTTATATTATCCAATGTTCATAATTGTTATACTCTTTAACTGAAAATAAAAAATATTAAAAATACCTTGGGAATGACGCTTAACAACTATATTTTTTAAGTGTACATAATTTAATAATATTTATATCAAAAGGTTTATATTTATTAATATAGGGTACATGCGTAAAACGTGTATTCTATCCATAAATAATTGTATGAGTTATAATATTCTTAGTTTTGGCAATAAATTAACGTTAAATATAATTTTATAAGTAAAAGTAAGGATGGTTCATTTCTTACATCAAATTAAAACGAATTTGACACTTTTTAGGAAATTGGATTGTATTCAAAGTAAATACATAACATCTCTAAAATTCAAAACGTTAATAAGAAAGGGTTAAGAAAAGACTCCTAAGTTTTTGTTTGATAAAGATCAGTGTTCCTGAAAACAATTCCCATAACAAGAGTAGCTAGAATTTTCTTTTTAATAAAGTATTTTTTCTTTAATTACAATTCGATTACTTGTTGAAAAGATATTTTTCTCTTTTATTTATCTTAGATTTTAGCAATTGAACAAAATCTAATTCCTTCTTGAAAACAATTTTTTCTCATTTATTTATGTATGAAGTTTAGGAATGCATTTTTTTACCTTTGTTTTATTTATGTGGGAATTTAGTAATGTTCTACTTTTCCTTGTAACTTGTAGATGGACTTTTTTTACTTTTTGTAAGTACATTTCATATTAGATAAAATTATAATTACACTCAGTATATATCTTTTTTGTTTAAATTAGGAATTACAAAACACTTTGAGGTAGTTTCGTCCCTTCTTGAAAAGATAATTTTTTTATTTACGTTTACGATATTGTTTTGTTTTTCGTAAAAGAAATTGTTTTGATACTTTGACATAAAAGAAAAAAAGGTAAGTAAACATACTTCAAAGGATCAATTAACAATAGAATATTGTTTGCTATCTTTTAGTTATCAGAAAGGAAGAGAAAGTTTCCAAAAGCTCTTTTTTCTTTCTTGATAAGCAGCAAAAATTTCAAGAAAAGTTTTTCATAACAAAAATAGATACATTTTCCTTCTTGCGCAATATTGTTGGAATTAAAGTTGAATATAAATTCCTAACTGTTAGTATTAAATTCGGGTAAAAAGGTGCAGAGAAAGTCAAAGTTGTATAATTATAGTAAACTTCAAAAGTTATAAATATATTAGGACATCTTAAATAATTCACATAAGAAAATTTTAATAACCAAAATTTTAGTTGATTCAATTGAAATGACTATTTTGTCTAATGTGAACTCTATTTTAAAAGGATAAAAAAAGGCGAACGACATTTCCCTAAATGCCTTCGTGCTTTTAATAAACTAGTTTTAGGATACGTGCGTTGCACGTGTAAAAAAAGCCAGCCAACATTTTGTGCTTTTATAATAGTATAAATTAATAAAGAATATCTTGTAGTGCCAAATTTCACGTCATATATATTTCAGATACGATTTATCATGAACGGTCGAGTTGGATCTAATTCTCATATAAGCAAACTGCACCCTTATCCTACACACATGTCTTACCTATGTGTAACGCAGGTAATACGATTTTGCTTATTAAAAGTAATTATAGATGCATATAGAGTATCTTGAAATATGTATTTTTTTTTTATAAATCTTACAATTACAATATCAAATTTGTAATGTTTTCATATTTACTATGAAAATGTTGCCATATGTAGTATCTTGCAGTGGCAATGAATATTAATTAGGCTAAGCTAATTTATATTAACAAAAAATTACGAACTTACAGACAATGATTATTTACAAAGAACGTTCTGATTTTCTTTTGAAATTGTTCTTGAACACATGCATTTTAGTTTTTAAACTCAACATAACATAATTTATTATTCTTTTCATTCCCCAATTGATTGGCTTGGTCAACCTTGCTCAACCAAGGTGAATTCCCAACATGTATTATCTCAAGTATTTGTTTTCTCTAGTTATAGAAAAATTAACCTTTTCAAAAAAATATTATATGATTCACCAAACGTAATATGAGTAACATCGGTATAACTTTTAAAAAAGCATATATAATCCTAAATTATATCAAAATATGAGTAGGAAAAAACATTACTGCTATTGACTAATTTATATTTCAAAAGTTCTTCCTAAATTTGTATTTCTTTGTGTATTGTGTTAACTAAATAATAGGAAACATCCTTGATTCAGTCCCTGAAATCAAATTTTCTACCAAATAAAATTATATATATATATATATATATATATATATATATATATATATATATATATATATTAAAAATCGAATCATCATAGCTACTTACACGTTTCACTTTTAAGAAAATTACTATTCCATTAAGATACGCTAAAGAAAATTATAGGTACATTAATTCAATGTCTAAACCTTTCTACCACTTGTTACTGAACAAATCAAAGTATCACAACTTCTTGGAGGTCCCGTATACACATAGTAGAGAAGTTCTAGAGTAGACACCTTTCTACAATATGCCAACTTTGATGTTTCTAAACGTGTATCCACTATACAAGGATGAGTTCTATTTTTTTTCTTGTAAAGTCTCCGATATATTTTTTCATTCGTTAAAAATATATTATCCAAAAGAATGAACAATTATAAAGTAGTCAAAATGCTTTGATTGATATCACCAAGATGGTGTCAATTGTAAGTTATATAGGTGATAAACTGTTATGTTCTGCTTTGGCCAAACATACAATAAATGTTCTTCGTAAATTAATATTGGATACAAAAAAAAATTACGTTTTTCATTCCTCACAACTTTAACATATCACACATTTAAAGAATCAAATATAGTACGTATTGTTAATGCAATCTATATTGAGACTCTTATTGTAACAATACCAATTTCGTCTATTGATAGTGAATTTACATAGGCGAGGTTATACATCTTTTGCTGGCAAAGGTTTAACTATATACTCACAAGCACATGAGAAATTAGGAGATATGTCATAACCATTGAACTCTATACTTGGAATTGATTTTAACCTGCACCAACAAGGTAATTACGAGAATTATAATTATTAGGATTCAAGGTGATAAGAAAATCAATAGATAAAATAACAACCAGAAAGTCTAAGAAATAAGAAAAAGAACATGGGATAAGAGCAATTGAAAGTTTGAACCCCGCTGATCTTGATATTTGTGAAGCAAGTTGTTCGTCTCACTTGATTTATGGGCTAAAATCATAAATCAACAATTTAAAGATAAGATATATAAACTCTTAACTTAAATTGTCGTTTACCTTGTTAACCTGCAAAACAAAACATGAATCGAGATTTCTAATGATTCGTAAATCCCAAAACAAAACATGAATCGAGATTTCTAATGATTCGTAAATCCCAAAATTTCATTATATCAAAGTGGGGAAAAAAATCATTAGTATGGCGGTATGAATTGTGTTAGAAGGCAGACGCTTTGCTTGCATATGAAAGACAAGAAAAATATCTAAACGAAAAATCATACTTTTATTGGAGCCGGAAAAGTACAATCTAATCCCTTAAATATCAGAAAAGTGTGTAAATATAGTAGGTCTTTGAAATTTTGATATTAGATCCTAATTCGGGCTCTAAAAGTATGTAACGTAGCGTTGGCTTTAAAGTGTTAATTTGATAGGGCTCTACAAATAAAGAAAGAATTTATCTGTAATAAAATCTTATTTGATTCTAAAGTTCTAAATTTTAGAACTTCCTAAGTAGATGAAATAAAGAAAGATTTGATAAATAAATTTTAGTTGATTTCAAAGTTCTAAATATTAGGAAATTAATCAAATGATAATTATAAAATTTAATTTAAAAGGGTAAAAAAATAAATAATAAAACTTTCGTGTATTTAATATAGTATTATAGATATAGATAAATATATCTGCACTTTTTTGTAAATTCGATGAATAGTACAGCCTTCTTTCAATGTCAAAAAGGCATTACAGCTGCTGATGTCACATGAAAGTGACACATGCTCTCACAATTCACATCTATCTCCGGCGTACATCTTTTAGCACATGTGGTTTACGTAAATATTTTTGGAATTTTTATATTCAAATACATTATTTCAAACTTTATTACCTTCCCTACTCAAGTTTTAATCTAATTACATAATATATAAAAAATTATCAATTATGTACATTTTTAGGCATTTAATGATAATAATTAAATTCTAAAATCACTCTAACGTCTATATCTTACTCCCCCAACTCTCCTCCCCCCACCCCCACACACGTATCTTCAGTATCTCCCTCCATTAACGCCTGTTTTCACTCCTCTTCAAAAATCCCTCTACATTTTTTCCCTCTTCTTCAAAAATTCCTCTCATTTTTATAGATTCAAGCTCTAAATACTCTAACACACACCTCCATTAACGCTTGTTGCCTGCTTAACTTTCAATGAAGAAGAAAATACTTTCGAAAATCGGCCCTAATTCCAGTAAAAGAGTAGCAATTCCACCATTGACAGCCATTAAAAAGCTTTGAATCTTTGAATTCGAATTTGGATTTTCAAAAACCATTATTCGTTTGGATTGAGTGTTGTTGCAAACAATTGGGAATATTGTTTAGAGTTTATATCTCAATTTTGAGGGTGTTTTGGTGAAGATTATACTTGATATTGGCTGAATTTCAGATTGAAACTCAAAGAAGAAGAAGAAGAAGAAGAAGAAATGACATACATTATACTTACAAAATTATAGTAAAGTTGTAGTAAAATTATAGAAAAATTATATTCTATATATATATATATATATATATATTTATTTATTAATTATATGAAAGTTGAACAATATTGTATAAAAATTGTATTTCAGTTGTATGATATTGTAGTTGTATATAACTGGGGTAGAAATAATGTATGAAAGTTGTATAATATATAATTAGTTGTATGAAATTTAATTTTACTATGTATAAATTAGATACAAAATATACAAAAGACATATTGTATAAAGTTTATATAAAATTTATAGTTAAGTGGTATAATATTGTAGTTGTAGATAAGTTGTAGATAAGTTGCATAATATATAATTAATATGTATGAAATTTATTTTTACTATGTATAAATCAGATACAAAATATACAAAAGACACATTTGTATAAAATTTATATAAAAAATATATTTAAATTTGTTGGGTGATTGGTACTTGACCATGAAATGACCATTTTAGTTCCTTTTTCCTCTTCATATTCAAAGAGTTGACTCGATCATTAGCAATTCAAAAGGTTGAAATTATGATTTTATTCTCTCATTCTCCCATATGAGTTTCTAAAGTAAAAAAAAAGATGGTTGAATGTTTCTTGTCTTGAGCTACAGGATGGCAGCAATATATATCGACCCCCCAAACTTGTACCTGCTCCTATGGAAGAATATAAAATGTCGATGCAGGAGAGAAATAAATCGAGGAAGGAGACAATGGACTTGCGAAAGGCTAGACAAAACCCGTTTATGATAGATTTGGTGAATAATCTTGAAGGAAGACCCGAAGAGGTAATTCACGATCTGACTATTAATACTGAGATATTTTCAATGACCCCTCCTGTATTTTACTATTGCTTTCGGTGAAATTTGCGCATGTTTAAATTTCTCAGTCGTGGTCACTGATCTTGTTTATTGTAAGAGGGGAGAGAGGAGAGAGAAAAAAAAAGGGTGTAACTAAATTCCTTGATTGAAGGCACAAATAATGGATTGGGAGTCTTTAAGGTGGATTGTATACATTTTGTAACTAAAATGTGTTTAGGTCGGGTAAATGCTTGTAACGACCCAAATACCTAACCTGTCGTGATGGCGTCTATCGTGGTACTAGGCAAGATGACTCATTCCTAAACCAACCGATATTTTCATTTTAAGGATAATTTCAAGGCTATTTAGCGTAAAAACTGTCACGACCCGAAATTCCTACCTCCGGACTGTGATGGCGCCTAACATTTCACTTGCTAGGCAAGCCAACGTGAGAATAACATTATCCATTTTTAAAATAATTTTTTAAAATTTATTAATAACATGAAAGCAAATGCGGAAGCAATTTTAAAATAATTCATAATAATAACGGTGTCTAAATACCATCCCAGAATTGGTGTCACAAGTGCACGAACTTCTAGAATAAATATAAATAAAGGTCTGAATAATATAAAGCTGTCTGAAAATAAACACACAGCTTAAGTACAATAGACGGGAATTTCAGAACTGCGGACGCCATGCAGTTATACCTCAAGTCTCCTCTGATAGCTGAAATCCGAACAAGTCTATGGTACGCCGCTGGGATCAACTTCAAAATCTGCATAAAAAGTGCAGAGTGTAGTATCAGAAGTACAACCGACCCCATGTACTGGTAAGTGCTGAGCCTAACCTCGACGAAGTAGTGACGAGGCTAAGGCGGTTCACTTACATTAACTTGTACGCAATATTAGTAACAACAACAATAATAGGAATAAATCAAGTAATTCATTTATAATAATTGAAGGCAACTAAGCAGTCATAACCAATTATCATTTCCATTATTTCTGTTGCAGCATGCAACCCTCTCTCACAATATATCCACATTCAGTTCTGTTGCGGCGTGCAACCCGATCCTCCAATATTGACTTTTAATAAGTCTGTTGCGGCGTGCAACCCGATCCTCCAATATTGACTTTTAATAAGTCTGTTGCGGCGTGCAACCCGATCCTCCAATATATTCATTATAATCAATCCTGTTGCGGCGTGCAACCCGCTCCTCTAACATATTCATTTACCAATCAATTCTTATAGAAGAAATTTTCCAATAAACGCAATAATTAATATAAAAATCAGAAGACAACAAGCATACAATAATTATGATTTAATTATGAAGCAAACAATGACAAATAGCAATTATTATAGAAATCAGGGAGCAAATAGGCAGTTTAATATTTAATATGCTAAATTTCAAATAATAATTAAGGCACATAATTCAAATAACATGTAACAATTAATGCAGGAATTCAAGAATTTATATTTGCAAAGAATAAGAGATAAACAATTATTATAATAATTAATTTATGATTAAAAATAATTTATGATTTTTCAAATAAGCAGGCAAACAATTAATTTGACGACGTATAGACACTCGTCACCTCGCCTATACGTCATTTACATGCAATTCACATAACAAACAATTTAAGGGTTCTATTCCCTCAAGTCAAGGTTAACTCCAACACTTACCTCGCTTTGTAAATTCCAATCAATTATTCAACCACAGCTTTTCCTTTTAAATTTACCTCCGAAAGCTTCAAATCTATTCACAAATAATTCAATATATTCAATACTAATCATAGGAATTAATTCCTTATGAATTTATAATTTTTTCGGATAATAATCCGAAATTCATTAAAATATTCGGCAGTGGGACCCACATCTCAAATCCCGAAAAACTCACGAAATCCGAACACCCGTTCCGATACGAGTTCAACCATACCAAATTTGTCCAATTCTGATATCAAATGGACCTTCAAATCTTAAATTTTCGTTTTTGGAAAGTTTTACAAAAATTCCAATTTCTTCCATCTAAATCTGAAATAAATTATGAATATAGACATGGATTTGTGAAATATAATCACTTTTGGTTATAGAACACTTACCCAATCCAAAGTCGTGAAAATCCCCCTTGAACTCGCCCAAATCCGAGACTCAAAACTCAAAAATGAGTAAAAATAACTAAGAACCGATTTTATATATTCTGCCCAGCATTTTCGCATCTGCGGTGCCTGGGCTCGCATCTGCGAAAAGGGGTTGCCAGGCGAGGTTCCGCATCTGAGGATAAAATGTCGCACCTGCGACGTCCGCTTCTGCGCACAAGGGCCGCACCTGCGAAGGCCGCATCTGCGATGGATGTCTCGCTTCTGCGAGCTCGCACCTGCGGTCAAAATTCCGCAGATGCGATTATACCAGAACCCAAATTTCAGATTTTTGCTTAAGTCCAATTCTTGTTCCGATTTTGATCCGTTTCACTTTTGGGGTATTCGGGACCCCATTCGAATATACCAACAAGTTCTGTAACATAATACGGACTGACTCGGGGTCTAAAATCACGTCAAACAACACTGAAATTACAATTCACACCCCGATTCGAACTTTGAGTTTTAAACTTTCAATTTGTAAATCTCGTGCCAAAACATATTAAATGAATCCGGAATGATTTTAAATTTGGCACACAAGTCATAAATGACATAACGGAGCTGTTCAAATTTCCAGAATCGGATTTCGGCTCCGATATCAAAAAGTCAACCCCGCGGTCAAACTTGGAATATTTAGCCTTTAAATTGCTAGTTCCGTTAAATGGTCATAACTTGAGCTAGGGACTTCCAAATTAAATTTTGGGCATACGCCCAAGTCCCAAATTACGATACGGAGCTACCAGAACTGTCAAAATATTGATCCGGGTCCGTTTGCTAAAATATTGACCAAAGTCAACTCATTTAAATTTTTAAAGCTCTATTTCACATTTTAATTTATTTTTCACATGAAAACTTTCCAGAAAATTTTACAGACTGCGCACACAAGTCGAGGAAGGATAAATTATGTTTTTCGAGGGCTTAGAACACAGAATTACTTATTAAATTTAAAGATGATATTTTGGATCATCACATTCTCCACCTCTAAAACAAACGTTCGTCCTTGAACGGAGTTAGAAAAAGTACCTGAGCTGGAGAAAAGGTGTGGATATTTACTCCGCATGTCCGACTCGGACTCCCAGGTAGATGCCTCTACCGGCTGACCTCTCCATTGCACCCGAACTAAAGGATAACTCTTAGACCTCAACTGTCGGACCTGTCGGGCTAGAATAGCCACGGGCTCCTCCTCGTAAGTCAAATCTTTGTCCAATTGGACTGAGCTGAAATCTAACACATGGGACGGATCACCATGATATTTTCGGAGCATAGACACATGGAACACCGGATGAACCATTGATAAACTAGGTGATAATGCAAGCCTGTAGGCTACTTCATCCACCCTTTCAAGAATTTCAATGGGTCCGATATACCTAGGGCTCAACTTGCCCTTCTTTCCGAACCTCATTACACCTTTCATAGGTGAAACCCGGAGCAATATTCATTCTCCAACCATGAATGCAATATCACGAACTTTACAGTCGGCATAACTCTTTTGCGTAGACTGAGCTGTGCGAAGTCGATCCTGAATAATCTTGACCTTATCCAAGACATCCTATACCAAATCGGTACCCAACAACCGAGCCTCTCCCGGTTCAAACCAACCAACTGGCGATCGGCATCGCCTTCCGTATAATGCCTCATATGGAGCCATCTGAATACTCGACTGGTAGCTATTATTATAAGCAAACTCCGCAAGTGGCAAGAAATGATCTCAAGAGCTTCTAAAGTCTATAACACAAGCGCGGAGCATATCTTCCAATATCTGAATAGTGCGCTCTGACTGTCCATCTGTCTGTGGATGAAATGTTGTACTCAACTCCACATGCGTGCCTAACTCACGTTGTATAACCCTCCAAAAATGTGAGGTAAACTGCGTACCTCGATCTGAAATAATAGACACGGGCACACCGTGAAGGCGGACAATCTCACGAATATAAATTTCAGCTAACCTTCTGAAGAATAGGTAACTACTACTGGAATGAAATGGGATGACTTGGTAAACCTTTCCACAATGACCCAAACTGCGTCAAATTTTCTCTGAGTCCGTGGGAGCCCAACAACAAAATCTATTGTGATACGCTTCCACTTCCACTCAGGAATTTCTAACTTCTGAAACAAACCACCAGGTCTCTGATGCTCATACTTAACTTGCTGACAATTCAGACACCGAGCTGCATGTGCAACTATATCCCTTTTCATTCTCCTCCACCAATAATGTTGTCGCAAATCTTGATATATTTTAGCGGTACCTGAATGAATAGAATACCTGGAACTGTGTGCTTCTTTAAGAATTAATTCACGAAGCCCATCCACATTTGGCACACAAATACGACCCTGCATTCGTAGAACCCCATCTTGCCCCACAGCAACCTGTTTGGCATCACCGTGCCATACCGTGTCCTTAAGGACAAGTAAGTGAGGATCATCATACTGCCTCTCTCTGATACGCTCATATAAAGAAGACCGAGCGACTGTGCAAGCTAGAACCCGACTGGGTTCTGAAACATCTACCCTTACGAACTGATTAGCCAAAGTCTGAACATCTGCAGCTAGTGGCCTCTCACCAACCGGAATATACGAAAGACTGCCCATACTCACAGCCTTTCTACTCAAGTCATCGGCCACCACATTGGCTTTTCCGGGGTGATACAAAATGGTGATATCATAGTCTTTCAACAACTCCATCCATCTTCTTTGCCTCAAATTAAGATCCTTTTGTTTGAACAAATACTGAAGGCTGCGATGATCAGTAAATACCTCACACGAGACACCGTAGAGGTAATGCCTCCAAATTTTCAGCGCATGAATAATGGCTGCCAATTCTAAGTCATGGCCAGGATAATTCTTCTCGTGAACTTTCAACTGCCGCGACGCATATGCAATTACTTTGCCATCTTGCATTAATACTGCACCAAGCTTAATGTGAGATGCGTCACAATTTACCGTATACGATCCTGAACCTGTGGGTAATACTAATACTGGCACAGTAGTCAAAGCGGTCTTGAGCTTCTGAAAGCTCAACTCACACTCGTCTGACCATTTGAATGGGACACCTTTCTGTGTCAATCTGGTCAATGGGCTTGCTATAGATGAAAACCTTTCCACGAAGCGACGATAATAACTTGCTAAACCCAGGAAACTTCGGATCTCTATAACTGAAGTAGGTATAGGCCAATTCTGAACAGACTCAATCTTCTTAGGATCCACCTTTATGCCTTCTGCTGATACAACATGCCCCAAAAGGCAACTGAGTCTATCCAAAACTCACATTTTGAAAACTTGGCATATAACTGATTATTCTTCAAGGTGTGAAGTACACTTCGAAGATGCTGCTCATGTTCCTCTCGACTGCTGGAATAAATCAAGATGTCATCAATGAATACAACCATAAAAGAATCCAAATAAGGCTTGAACACCCGATTCATCAAATCCATAAATGTTGCTGGAGCATTTGTCAACCCAAATGACATCACTAGGAACTCGTAATGCCTATACCGAGTCCGAAAAGCTGTCTTAGGGACATCAGATGCCCTAATCTTCAACTGATGGTAACCAGATCTCAAATCAATCTTTGAAAATACCTTGGCACCCTGAAGCTGATCAAATAAGTCATCAATTCTTGGCAGCGGGTATTTGTTTTTGATAGTGGCCTTGTTCAACTGCCGATAATCTATACACATCCGCATAGAGCCATCTTTCTTCTTTACAAATAATACTGGTGCACCCCAGGGTGAGACACTGGGTCTAATGAATCCCTGATCAAGCAAGTCTTGTAACTGCTCTTTTAATTCTTTCAACTCTGGCGGGGCCATACGGTATGGTGGAATAGAAATGGGCTAAGTACCCGGAGCCAAATCAATACAGAAGTCAATATCTCTGTCGGGTGGCATCCCCAGCAAATCTGCAGGAAATACTTCTGTAAATTTATGAACAACTGGTACTGAGTCCATAGAAGGGACATCCGCACTGGGATCGCGAATATAAGCCAAATAGGCTAGACACCCTTTCTCTACCATACGCCGAGCTTTCATATAAGAAATAACCCTACTGGCAGAATGGCCAGAAGTTCCTTTCCACTCTAACCGAGGTAACCCCGGCATAGCTAGGGTCACTGTCTTGGCATGACAGTCCAATATAGCATGGTAAGGAGACAGCTAATCCATACCCAAGATGACATCAAAATCTACAATATCAAGAAGTAGAAGATCCACACTGGTCTCAAGATTACCAATAATAACCACACACGAACGATAGACATGATCTACTATAACAGAGTCTCCCACCGATGTAGATACACACATAGAAGCACTTAGAGAATCACAAGGCACAACCAAATATGAAGCAAATTAGGAGGACACATAGGAATAAGTAGATCCTAGATCAAATAGAACTGAAGCATCTCTATGGCAAACTGGAATAATACATGTGATCACAGCATCAGATGACTCGGCATCAGGCCTAGCTGGAAAAGCATAAAATCGGGGGTGGGCCCCACCACTCTGAACTGCGTCCCTGGGATGGCCTCTGACTGGCTGGCCTCCACCTCTAGCTGCATGACCCCTGCCTCTAGCTGGCTGAGCAGGCGGTGAAGCAAATGGTGCCGGTATGATGGCACGAGAATCCTGACGAGATTTGTTACTCGCCAATCTAGGGCAATACCTCCTGATGTGACCAATGTTCCCACACTCATAACACCCATCCTGATGCCGTGGCTGCTGAAGCTGAAGCTGACCCAGATGGGCCGGATAACCACTGTAGTAACTCTGGAGTGGTGGTGCACTGATATGAGCTGAATGTGCACTGAATACTGGCTGCCCAGAGTAAGGCATAATAGGACCGTTACTCCCTGAAGCACCGGGAGATACATGAAGTGCTGAATGAAACGGTCTGGGAGGATGACCCCTACCAAAATTACCCCGGCCTCCAGACAAGGCACCACTATAACCACCGAACCAACGAGGCCTCTTATCGGACCTCTGCCCTCTTTCCTTTGCAAAAACCATCTTGATCCTCCTTGTGACATTAGCAGTCGCCTGAAAAGAAATCTCACCTCCGGTCTCCTTGTCCATCTGAAGTCTGATAGGGTGAATGAGTCCTTCAATGAACCTCCTCACTCTCTCTCCCTCCGTAGGTAGTAAAAGGAGATCATAACGGGCCAAATCCACAAAATGGGATTCATACTAAGTAACAGTCATACTGCCATACTGTAGACGCTCAAATTGCTTGCGGAATTCCTCTTTCAGTGTGATAGGGAGGAACTTCTCCAGAAATAGCTGAGAGAACTGCTCCCAGGTAAGTGTAGGTGATCCGACTGGTCGGGTCAATGTATAATCTCTCTACCACCTCTTGGCGGAACTCGTCATCTGGAATACAGCAAAATCAACTCCATTGGTCTCAACTATACCCATGTTTCGCAGCACCTCGTGGCAGCGTTCAAGATAATCTTGTGGGTCCTCAGAAGGTGTACCACTGAAGTGAACTGGAAAGAGCTTAGTAAACTTATCCAGTCTCAATAAGGCCTCAAAAGACATGGCGGGCCTATCACCGGTCTGTGCCGCAATAACTGGCTGAACTACCCCAACTGGCGGGGCTGCTGGAGCCTGATTCTGGGGAGCCATCTGCTCCGGAGCGGGAGTAGTGGGAGTTTGTGCTCTTCCCCCAGCCTGTGAGACGGCTGGTGCCACTGAAAATGTACCATTCTGGGCCACACCTTCCATAAGACTCACCAATCGGACTAGAGCGTCCTGAAGCACTTGAGTGGCTATGAATCCTTCCGGGACCTGAACTAGTTCAACTGGTATATTCTGAACTGGGACCTCCTCCTGACGGTCTACCTGAGGTTCTTCAACAGGTGTAGCTGCTCGAACTCTGGACTGAGCTCTACCTCGGCCTCTTCCTCGGCCTCTAGCACGACCTCGGCCTCGACCTCTACCCTTGACCATAGTTGCTACCAGGGGTTCTGGTCCCTGTCCATCGGTAGAAGTATTACGCGTTCTCACCATCTGCGAGAGAATAAGAGTAGAATGATTCAATCATCGATGATAGAATAAAATCGCACAACAGAATAAGAAAGAAGCGATATTGTTCCTAAACTTCATAGCATCTGAGAGATAAGTACAGACGTATCCGTACCGATCCTTCAGACTCTACTAAGCTTGCTGGTGACTCGTGAGACCTATCTAACCTAGTGCTCTGATACCAACTGTCACGACCCGAAATTCCCACCTCCGGACCGTAATGGCGCCTAACATTTCACATGCTAGGCAAGCCAACGGTTGAATAACATTATCCATTTTTAAAATAATTTTTAAAAATGTATTAATAACAAGAAATCAAATGCGGAAGCAATTTTGAAATAATCCATAATAATAATTGTGTCTAAATACCATCCCAGAATTGGTGTCACAAATGCACGAGCTTCTAGAATTAATACAAATAAAGGTCTGAATAATATAAAATTGTCTGAAAATAAACACACAGCTAAAGTACAATAGACGGGGACTTCAAAACTGCGGACGCCATACAGTTATACCTCAAGTCTCCTCTGATAGCTGAAATCCGAGCAAGTCTATGGTACGCTGCTGGGACCAACTCCAAAATCTGCACAAGAAGTGCAGAGTGTAGTATCAGTAACACCGACCCCATGTACTGGTAAGTGCTGAGCCTAACCTCGACAAAGTAGTGACGAGGCTAAGGCAGTTCACTTACATTAACCTGTACGCAATATTAGTAACAACAACAATAATAGGAATAAATCAAGTAATTCATTTATAATAATTGAAGGCAACTAAGCAGTCATAACCAATTATCATTTTCCATTATTTCTGTTGCAGCATGCAACCCTCTCTCATAATATATCCACATTCAGTTTTGTTGCGGCGTGCAACCCGCTCCTCCAATATTGACTTTGAATAAGTCTGTTGCAGAGTGCAATCTGATCCTCCAATATTGACTTTTAATAAGTCTGTTGCAGCGTGCAACCCGATCCTCCAATATTAACTTTTAATAAGTCTGTTGCGGCGTGTAACCCGATCCTCCAATATATTCATTATAATCAATCCTGTTGCAGCGTGCAACCCGCTCCTCCAACATATTCATTTACCAATCAATTCTTATAGAAGAAATTCCCCAATAAACGCAACAATTAATATAAAAATCATAAGACAACAAGCATACATTTAATTATGAAGCAAACAATGACAAATAGCAATTATTATAGAAATCAGGGAGCAAATAGGCAGTTTAATATTTAATATGCTAAATTTTAAATAACAATTAAGGCACATAATTTAAATAACATGTAACAATTAATGCAGGAATTCAAGAATTTATATTTGCAAAGAATAAGAGAGAAACAATTATTATAATAATTAATTTATGATTAAAAATAATTTATGATTTTTCAAATAAGCAGGAAAATAATTAATTTGATGACGTATAAACACTCGTCACCTCGCCTATACGTCGTTTACATGTAATTCACATAACAAATAATTTAAGAGTTCTATTCCCTCAAGTCAAGGTTAACCCCTACACTTACCTCGCTTTGCAAATTCCAATCAATTATTCAACCACAACTTTTTCTTTTAAATTTGCCTCCGAAAGCTTCAAATCTATTCACAAATAATTCAATATATTCAATACTAATCATAGGAATTAATTCCATATGAATTTATAATTATTTCGGATAATAATCCGAAATTTATTAAAATATTCGGCAGTGGGACCCACATCTCAAATCCTGAAAAACCTCACGAAATCCAAACACCCGTTCCGATACGAGTTCAACCATACCAAATTTGTCCAATTCCGATATCAAATGGACCTTCAAATCTTAAATTTTTATTTTTGGAAAGTTTTACAAAAATTTCAATTTCTTCCATCTAAATCTGAAATAAATGATGAATATAGACATGGATTTGTGAAATATAATCACTTTTGGTTATAAAACACTTATCCAATCCAAAGTCGTGAAAATCCCCCTTGAAATCGCCCAAATCCGAGACTCAAAACTCAAAAATGAGTAAAAATGGCTAAGACCCGATTTTATGTATTTTGCCCAGCATTTTCGCATCTGCGGTGCCTGGGCTCGCACATGCGAGCTCGCATCTGCGAGAAAAATCTCGCATCTGCGAAAAGGGGCTGCCAGGCGAGGTTCCGCATCTGCGGACAAAATGTCACACCTGCGACGTTCGCGTCTGCGCACAAGGGCCGCACCTGCGAAGGCCGCATCTGCGATGGATGTCTCGCTTCTGCGAGCTCGCACCTGCGGTCAAAATTCCGCAGGTGCGATTATACCATAACCCAAATTTTAGATTTTTGCTTAAGTCCAATTCTTGTTCCGATTTCGAGCCGTTTCACTTTCGGGGTATTCGAGACCCCGTTCGAATATACCAACAAGTCCCGTAACATAATACGGACTGACTCGGGGTCTAAAATCACGTCAAACAACACTGAAATTACAATTCACACCCCGATTCGAACTTTGAGTTTTAAACTTTCAATTTGCAAATCTCGTGCCAAAACATATTAAATGAATCCGGAATGACTTCAAATTTGGCACACAAGTCATAAATGACATAATAGAGCAGTTCAAATTTCCAGAATCGGATTCCGGCTCCGATATAAAAAAGTCAACCCCGTGGTCAAACTTGGAATATTTAGCCTTTAAATTGTTAGTTCCGTTAAATGGTCATAACTTGAGCTAGGGACCTCCAAATTAAATTTCGGGCATACGCCCAAATCCCAAATCACGATACGGATCTACCAGAACTGTCAAAATACTGATCCGGGTCTGTTTTCTAAAAACGTTGACCAAAGTCAACTTACTTAAATTTTTAAAGCTCTATTTTACATTTTAATTTATTTTTCACATGAAAACTATCTAGAAAATTTTACAGATTGTGCACGCAAGTCGAGGAAGAATAAATTGTATTTTTTGAGGGATTAGAACACAGAATTACTTATTAAATTTAAAGATGACATTTTGGGTCATCACAAAAATCTTCGTAAAGGAGTTCAAATCAAAACAAAAGTGCGAAAAAAAAAGCCCGACATCGGGGTGTCACTAGTCATGAGCATCTACTACAATCTGTCTAACAATATCAAGGCTAATTCAGCCTGGAAAGTAGCTAAATACAATTAAAGGAAGATAAGAGGGAGAAGAGCAGGGGCTGCGATCGCCAAGCAGCTACCTTGCTATCCCCGAGAAAATCTGTAACCAGAATAATCAACAACCGCTACCATGCCCAGCTACACCTGAATATGCACACAAGGTGCAGGGAGTAGCGTGAGTACGCAAACTCAGTAAGTAACAACAATAAATAAAGACTGAGCAGTAGTGACAAGCAATAAAGCATATAACGTTCATATTAGAAAATCTCAGTAAAATACCATATGCTTTTAAAATTAGGATTTGAATCAAAACATCTCGTTTAAACCCAATTCCAGTAAAGTCATTTAAAGATACTTTTCAACAATTTTCAAACAGAGAAAAAATGCAAAGGTGAGCAAAAATGATGAAATCATAAACAGCCCCTCACGCAAACCTCATAGTCACTCGTGCCACTCGGGCATACCTCACAATCACTCTTGCCACTCGGGCATACCTCACAATCACTCTTGCCACTCAAGCATACCTCACAACCACTCTTGCCTCCCAGTCACTCAGCACTCAGTACTCGCACTCAGTAGGTACCTGCGCTCACTGGGGGTGTGTACAGACTCCGGAGGGGCTCCTTCAGCCCAAGCGCTATATCAAGCCAAATCATGGCATAAATCACTTAGTCCCTCGACCTATATCAAACATGTTGCGGCATGCAGCCCGATCCCATAAATATCCTCACAAATCAGGCCCTCGGCCTCACTCAGTTATAAACCTCTCAAGTCACTCGGGCATTTCAGTAAAAACAGGGTGCTCAGCCCAAAACAACATTTATGTGCATCGAAATCGAGTAATAAAAACGGAGTTATGCAGTAAACGGGTATAACTATGACTGAGTATAGATTTTAAATCGAAAACAGTGAGAGGATAGTAAGAAAAGGACTCCTAAGGGTCCAAACAGCACTGGCACAAGGCCCAAATATGGCATTCAGCCCAATTTACAGAAACTCTTTCTAAAACATATAAGTATCATATAGTTTCAAAAAAGTATGCAACTTTACAGTTGTTACGGGACGGACCAAGTCATAATCCCCAACAGTGCACGCCCACATGCCCGTCACCTAGCATGTGCGTCACTTAAAAATAGTAGAATGATACAAAATCTGGGGTTTCATACCCTCAGGACTAGATTTACAATCGTTACTTACCTCAAACCGGTCAAATCTCTACCCGAAATGCTCTTGCCTCTCGATGCAGCCTCCAAATGCTCCGAATCTATTCGCAATCAGTACAATACCATCAATATACGCTAATGGAATGAATTCTACAAGAAAAACTATCAAATTAGCCCAAAACCCGAAATTGGCTCAAACCCAGCCCCCGGGCCCACGTCTCGAAATCCGACAAAATTTATAAAACTAGAAAGCCCATTCACTCATGAGTCCGTACATACAAAATTTATCCAAATCCGACATCATTTGGTCCCTCAAATCCTTAAATTAAACTCTTAAAAATCCCAAGCCCTAACCCCCTACTTTCACTCCAAAATCCTACTAATTAATGATGAACAAGGCCATAGATTCATGAAATTTATACTATTATGGGTTAAAATCACTTACCCCAATGTTGCTCCTCGAAAACCTTCGAAATATTGCCTCCCTCCCGAGTTTCTCAAATCCAAAAATGGAAAAATGAAGGCAAAACAAACGAGCTGGGGCTTTTCTGCCCAGCACAATCGCACATGCGGCCATATGTTCGCTCCTGCGGAACCGCACTTGCGGTCGAATCTTCGCACCTGCGAGAACCACTTAAGCCCTCAATTCCGCACCTGCGACCCAAGGTTCCGCACCTGCGGGCGCGCACCTGCGTAACACTTCCGCTTCTGCGGAACCGGCCCAACTCTTCCTTTCCGCATCTGTGCTTAAGGCCTCGCACCCGCGGGCTCGCAGATGCGGCCAATTCTCCGCACCTGCGTTCCCAGCCTTGGCCTTCCATTTCTGCATCTGCGGCTTCCCCAAATGCAACAGCGACCTCGCACCTGCGGCTCTTCCTTTCGCAGGTGCGAAAATAGCAGAAGCAACAGCTTCAGCTGCATTTTTCAACTTCGACAAATCTGCTAACCACCCGGAATCACCCTGAGGCCCTCGGGACCTCAACCAAAAATACCAACAAGTCATATATCAACATACAAACTTAGTCGAACCTTCGAATCATTCAAAACAACATTGAAACACCAAATTACCCTCGGATTCAAGCCTAAGAACTTCTAAAACTTCTAAATTCGACAACCTATGTCGAAACCAACCAAACCACGTTCGAATGACCTCAAATTTAGCACACACGTCACAAATGATACTACGAACCTACTCCAACTTTCGGATTTCCATTCTGACCCCGATATCAAATTGTTTCACTGCCGACCAAAAATCGCCAAATTTTCAATTTTGCTAATTCAAACCTAATTTCACTCCGGACCTCCAAATCATATTCCGGATGCGCACCTAAGTCCAAAATCACCTAACGAAGCTAATGAAACCATCAGAATTTCAATCCGAGGTCAAATGCTAAAAAGTTAAATTTGGTCAACTCTCCCAATTTAAAGCTTCAACAATGAAATTCTTTCTTCCAATTCGATTCCGAAATACCTGCAAACCAAAACCGATGATTCACACAAGTCAAAGTACATCATAAGGATCTACTCATGACCTCAAACAACCGAACGAAGTGCAAAATATTCAAAACGACCGGTCGGGTCGTTACAATACCAAAACATGGATATTTTTCGTAATAAGGTTTCAAATAGTGTATAGGAAAGAAAAAATCCCAATATTTTCTTCTTCAACATGAACTTCATAGCAGACATAAAAAAATCAAATTTTGTAAACTTGATCAATTCCTTTATTAAATTGTAAATTAAAATTTATCCAACTTTAGCATATTCATTTGTAAAAATTTATATAAAATAATACTAGGTCCTTTTTGGATAAACAAGATAAGCTCATTTTGTAAATTAAAACTAAATCTTTTATTTCCATCATTATAAATTAAAATTGATCTAACTTTAGCATATTCATCTCTAAAATCTTATAAAAATAATAGTATTTGTTTTTTGGTTGGAGTATAATAGAGTCAATTTAGGTAAAAAAGAAAAACAAGTACTATAAATTACGATGACAAATGAATAAATAAAGAGATAATTATATACTTTATTATGCTTTTCAGTTACTATGAAAAAGAAAGGGTCCTAACTAGATTGTGTTAATTATTACTATGATAGAGAAAGGACTCAACAAAAAATTATATACGAATATTATACTTTTCACTTACCCTGAGTAGAAGAATGGTTCGTAAATAAATTGTATTAATTGATAAATGAAGAACTATAAATGCAACTATATATGATTATTGTTCTTTTCAATTATTGGAAGTAAAAGGTTTGTTAAATAACCCGTGTTCATTGTTAGTATGGTTGAGAACTAAATAGGTAAAGTGGATTATTCACTAAAACTTGTAATAAGAAAAATAGAGTATTTATTTTGACAAAAGTATCAAAATCACTCTAGAAAATATTCGTGTCTAAATTGGCAAAAACTTTTTTACTATGTTATTAAAAGGAATCTGTATACCATTCAGCATAAGTTAAGCAAGAAATTTGCTCATGCTAATTAGCACAACATGATCATAAAGCAAGCTCCTTTCAAAATTTGATTTCTTAGTGTAACGACCCGACTTGTCATTTTAAAAATTTACGCTCGTTCAGTGACTTAAGGTCTCGATCAGTTTCGTAATATGTATTATAACCCGCGAATATGGTCGAGTTTGATTTTCGGAAGATTCAGAATTAAATTAAAAGAACAATTCTTATTTAGAAGCTTAAATGGAAAGAGTTGACCGAGGAGTTGACTTTTGAGCAAACGACCCGGAATAAAATTTTGATGGTGTCAATAGCTTCGTATGATGATTTCGGATATAGGCATATGCTCATATTTGGATTTGGAAGTCCGTAAGATAATTCGACGCATTTTGGCGAAAGTTGAAAAATAGAAGATTTTGGAAAGTCCTACCGAAGGTTGAATTTTTGATAACGAGGTCGGATTTCGATTCCAAAAATTTGAATAGCTCCATTTCGTCATTTATAACTTGTGTGCAAAATTTGAAGTCATTCCGGATTGATTTGATACGTTTTGGCGCATAAAAAAATAATTGGAAGATTTTAAAACTCATAATTTGATTCGATGCGCGATTCGTAATTTCGGCATTGTCTGACATGGTTTGAAGCCTCGACTAAGTTAGTATTGTATTTTGGGATGTGTTGGTATATTTGATTGAGGTTCCGAGGGCCTCAGGTAGATTTCGGAAGGTTAACGGATCAATTCGGTCTTGAAGAAAAGCTGCTGGAATTTCTGGGCAACTTGCTGTTTTTTTTCACAGAAGCATGAACAGTATCCGCAGGTGCATGAACAATGCCCGCAGGTGCGTGAACAGTACCCACATGTGCGTGAACAGTCTGCAGGTGCGTGAACAGTACCCGCAGGTGCGAAACTGGGCAGCAACATAAGGACCAAAAATCAGTCACTTTGTCATTTTCGATTGAGATTTTGGAGCTCGGATTTTGGGCAATTTTGGAAGAGTTCTTCACAACTTTGACTTGGGTAAGTGTTCTATATCCTAAAGTGTTTATATTTCATGAAACCATGATTATATTCATCATTTAATTCGGATTTAAATGGAGGAAATCAAGATTTTTGCAAAATCTTCCACAAACAAAAATTTAAGATTAGGAGGTCGAGTTGTTATTGGAATTCGATAAAATTGGTATGGTTGAACTCGTATCGGAATGAGTGTTCGAATTTCATAAAATTATGTCGGGTTCCGAGAGGCAGGCCCCGCGTTGACTTTTGTTGACTTTTTGGAATAAATTTTTAAGTCGACGAATTATTATCCGAAATTATTTCTGATGAATTTTAATAAAGTTATACAATTAAATTGGATAGATTTGAGCGGTCCGGAAGTCAATTCAAGCAAGAAGACGATTTTTAGAATATCGACATAATTTCAAAAAGGTAATTGTCTTGCCTAACCTCGAGTGAGGGAATTACCCATTGGGCATCGAGTCTTATGTGCCACTTGTGAAATGTGAAAAGCCGTGTATGCGAGGTGACGAGTACGTACCCGGGCTTATATGTGCAAAATATATTGAATTAAAGTCTTAGGTATATTGTGTAGTAAATTAAATAATTGTTGGCATAAATATAATCATCTAATTGCCATGCCTCGAATCAGATTTATTGAACTTGTTTTTATATGACACTTCGATGTAATTATTACTTGTATATTTATTTGAATTCTGTGAGTTTGATGGTTTGATATTTCTTGAAATTTAGTTTCATTATGAATTTTTCCCTATGAAAATAGTTAATTAAGCAAGCTTAAGAAGGAGTGTTAATATAATTATCTAAATCTGGATTAATGAAGGTTTTGCTTTATGCTGAATAATTTCTCTTTGTTGATTGTTTTTGTGGTGTTATACACATTGCGTGGAGCCTTCGGCTATTTATTGTGAAATTAATTGATTTGGTTGTATTTTTGGAATTTGGTTGTGGCCATTGGACAAATTGTGATATGAATTGATTTTGTTATGTTACCGTCATAATTTTCCGTATAAATTGTTATGTTGTGTGAGTTGTTATTTTGAGGATATAAGGGTGTCATTCCACTGTTGATATTATGTGGGTATAAGGGTGGCATTTCACTATTGTGTTTGTTGGAATATTGTCTGGGTGGAGCGATAAGGGTGGCTATAGGAGAGATAATGGTGGCAATAGGAGCAATAAGGGTGGCTATTGATATTGTCAGGGCGGATGGATAAGGGTGATTATTATAGGAGTGATAAAAGGGCTATATGAGAGATAAGGGTGACTATTGTCAGGGATGATATGTGATGTTGTGGACTAGTTACATTGGTGATTTTATGTGATGTTGTGATTTTTCTTGTGTTTATTTTTATACCTTGTGCAATTTGTTTTGTTGTTGGTAAATTGATAATAGCTTGATTTATGTTGAAATTGGGAGTCTGTGGCCATTGCTAGGCAGATTATGATATGAAATGTAGGTACGAGGTGTTGTGAGTAAATAATGATGATATTTGCACGTGAATTGTCCGTGCAGTTATGATATGAAATGAGGGCACGAGGTGCCGGAAAATATGATGATTTAATTATAGGCACGAAGTACCATGGAAATATAAAAGTGGGTTGAGACCCGTGTTTATGAAAAATATGAAAATGGACTGAGACCCGTAGTTGTATGATTATGAAATGAAGTGTCACATGGTGACTTTTTAATTGAAAAAATTATATTCAAAATATTTATTTGGAAGGATTTGTATTCAAAAAGATTTATTTGAAAGAATTACATTCGAAAGATATTTATTTGAATAAATTATATTTAAGAGAGATTTAATTAAAGGAAGTATATTTGAAAGATATTTATTTAAATGAATTATATTCGAAAGAGATTTATTCGAAAGAATTATATGTGAAAGATATTTATTTGAAATACTTGATTTAACTGGGTGTCCTTATATTCATAAATTGTTGAGCGTTATTAATGGTGTTCTTGTTGCCCTTATTGTTATTTATTTCCTATTATTTTGTATATCTTATTGCACAGGCTATTAGACTAGTGAGTGTCTTTACTGTACCTCGTCTCTACTCCACTGAGGTTAGTCTTGATACTTATTTGGTACCGGCCGTGGTATTGTGATGACCCAAAATGTCATCTTTAAATTTAATAAGTAATTTTGTGTTCTAAGATCTTGAAAAGCACCGTTTATCATTTCTCGACTTGCGTGCGCAGTCCGTAAAATTTTTCGGAAAGTTTTCATGTGAAAAATGGACTAAAATGTGAAATAGAGCCTTAAAACTCAACTGAGTTGACTTTGGTCAGTATTTTTAGCAAACGGACCTGGATCAGTGTTTTGACAATTTCGGTAGCTCCGCATCGTGATTTGGGACTTGGGCGTATGCCCGAAATTTAATTTGGACGTCCCTAGCTCAAGTTATAACCATTTAACGGAAACTAGTAATTTAAAGGCTAAAGATTTTCAAGTTTGACCACGGGGTTGACTTTTTGATATCGGAGCCAGAATCCGATTCTGGAAATTTGAACAGCTCTGTTATGTCATTTATGACTTGTGTGCCAAATTTGAAGTTATTCCGGATTCATTTAATATGTTTTGGTACGAGATTTGCAAATTGAAAAGTTTAAAACTCAAAGTTTGAATCGGGGTGTGAATTATAATTCCAGCGTTGTTTGACATGACACGAGACCCCGAGTAAGTCTGTATTATATTATTGGACTTGTTGGTATATTCGTACGGGGTCCCGAGTACCCCGAGAGTGATACGGATTGAAATCGGATCAAGAATTGGACTTAAGCAAAATCTAAAATTTTGCCTTCTGTTGTAATCGCACCTGTGGATTTTTGACCACAGCTGAGAGCTCGTAGAAGCGAGCCTTCAATCGCAGATGCGCCCGGGCGTGGCTGGGCAAAAGTCCACAGGTGCGGAAACCTGCAAGCACTCGCGCGTCCGCAGAAGCGGACAAAAGAATCACAGAAGCGAAGGCATCGCAGGTGCGCATTTTTCCTCCGCAGGTGCGAGGCCTCGCTTGGCAGCCCCATTTCGCAGATGCGAGATTTTTCTCGCAGATGCGAGCTTGCATGTGCGAGCCCAGGCACCGCAGGTGCGGAAATGCCTGGGCAGTGTATATATCGAAGAGTCCGATATTATTTTCATATTTTGGTCATTTTGAGCTCGGTTAAGCCGAATATTTGGGCGATTTGCACAGAAAACATCGAGGTAAGTATTCCTTATCCTATATTGATTATATTTCATGATTTCATACTCGTTTATATCATGAATTCGTGAATTTATGGAAGAAAAATTAAATTTTTCTAAAATCTTCCAAAAACGAGAAATTTAGATTTGAAGGTCCATTTGATATTGGAATTGGATAATTTTGGTATGGTTGAACTCGTAGCGGAACGGGTGTTCGCATTTCGTGAGTTTTTTCGGGATTTGAGACGTGATTTTCACTGTCAAATATTTAAATGAATTTCGGATTTTTATCCGAAAAATTTGTAAATTCATATGGAATTAATTCTTATGATTAGTATTGAATATATCAAATTGTTTGTGAATAGATTTGAAACTTTCAGAGTCAAATTTAAAAGGAAAAGTTGTAGTTGAATAATTGATTGGAATTTGCAAAGCGAAGTAAGTGTCGTGGTTAACCTTGACTTGAGGGAATAGAACCCTTAAATTAATTGTTATGTGAATTGCATGTGAACGACGTATAGGCGAGGTGACGAGTGCCTATACATCGTCAAATTAATTATTTACATAATTATTTGAAAATCCTAAATTTTTTTTAATACATGAATTAATTATTATAATAATTATTTCTCTCATATTCTTTGCCCAATATTAATTCTTAAATTCCTGTAATAATTTCTACACGCTTATTTGAATTATGTGCACTAGCTGTTACTTGACATTTAGCATATTAAATATTAAACTGTCTATTTTCTCCCTGATTTCCAAAATAAATTAATATTGTCATTGTTTGTTTATAAATAAATTATAATTATTGTGTGCCTTGATGCTTAGTAGTTTTTCATTGGACGTGGTATTTATTGGAGTAATATTTATTTACATTATGAGCTGTTTAAAGTTATATATATTGGAGGAACAGGTTGCACGCCGTAATGGAAATGAAAGTAAATATATCTATATTGGGGGATCGGATTGCACGCCGCAATAGACTTATTTAAAAGTCAATATTGGGGGATCGGATTGCACGCCACAATAGACTTATTTAAAAGTCAATATTGGGGGATCAGATTGCACGCCGCAACAGACTTATTAAAAAGTCTATATATACTTGATTGAAATAAATATATAACAGAACTGAATGTGAATATATTGTGAGAGCGGGTTGCACGCTGCAACAGAATTGAATGTGAATATGTTGTGATAGCGGGTTGCACGCTGCAACAGAATTGGTTGAAATAATAATGGATTATGACTGCTGAGTTGACTTCAATTATTATAAATGAATTACCTGATTTATTTTTATTATTTGTTGTTGTTGTTATTAATATTGCGTACAGGTTAATGTAAGTGAACCGCCTTAGCCTCGTCACTATTTCGTCGAGGTTAGACTCAACACTTACCAATACATGGGGTCGGTTGTACTGATACTACACTCTGCACTTCTTGTGCAGATTTTGGAGTTGGTCCCAGCGGTGTACCATAGACTTGCTCGGATTTCAGCTACCAGAGGAGACTTGAGGTATAATTGCATGGCGTCCGCAGTTCTGAAGTCCCCGTCTATTTTACTTTAGCTGTGTGCTTATTTTCACATAGCTTTATTTTATTTAGACCTTTATTTGTATTTATTCTAGAAACTTGTGCACTTGTGACACCAATTCTGGGATGGTATTTAGACACCGTTGTTTTTATGGATTATTTCACTATATTTCAAACTTTGTTTCCGTTTTTGTTTCCTTGGTTATTAAAAATTTAAAAATTGGTTAATATTATTCTAACATTGGCTTGACTAGTAAGTAAAATGTTAGGCGCCATCACGGTCCGAAGGAGGGAATTTCGGGTCGTGACAGGTATACTCATACTATATTTCTGTATATTTTTGTGCAGAGCCAGGTATTGGAGATCGGACTCAGACAAAATTAGCGTGGGATCGTAAGGGTTCAAGGTATAACTGCTTAGTCGTCGCAGTCCCTTGGAGTCTTTTTATTTCATTGTACTGTTAATTTTTAATCAAACAGTATTGTATAATCGGTCCTCGTGAACATTCTATGTATTCAGTTAGAGTTCGTGACTCAGTACTACCAATCTGGGGAGATTTTCATATTTGTTTCCGCTGTTAGTTTTGATTACCTATTTAATTCAAAAAAATGGCTTGAAATATAATTGTAATCAGCTTACCTAGTCTTAGAGACTAGGTGTCATCACGACGCCTGATGTGCGATTTTGGATCGTGACACTAAGTAATAGTTGGGACCAACAAAATTACATAACAAATATTTTTTCAATTATGTTAGATGATTTAAGATTAGCTCAAAAGGTTATTTAATAATGAATTAACCTAAATAGTCATTCATCCAACTACTTAGGCTAAAAAAGGTGGTATATGTGGCATATATGTATAAATGTGTATTATATGTATAATCATGTATCATTAGTGCATAACTTATGTGTACCAGGTAGGAAAAATAAATAATAAATTCGATCATCTATTTATATAATTATCCCAAAAATTATAATCCAATATTTAACATATGTTTATTGGGTCAGTGCGCAGCACGGGCTATCCGTTACTAGTATAGTAGATAAACAACAAGTTCTGCTTAAAGGATTTCATTAAGCAGAAAAATGAATATTTAAAGGATTTCATTAGGCTACTTTAAGATTATTAAGTATAACAAAATGAAATCGTTGTATCTCCTTGAAATTTGAATTATCACTGTATGGATCTACAGTTTATATGAAAAATAACTTGAAGCATATTAGAGCTAATTCTGATCGTTAGATTTTCAAAATAGTATCTTGTTTCGTGGGTTATATGATTTGGAAGTAAAATTCTACGGCATGTCCTTTGCTCTATGTCATTTAGTTATTCTGGAGGTTCTTGACATTGTTCTAACAGCTTGTTTGGGTGGTTGTTATCTATCGTTTTATAATGTATCATAATATTATACATTAGAGAAAAAAAATAAGTTAACGACGCGACTATACCAAATTGGTCGCTCCATAAAATGGTACCTCTCGTCGTTACGTAACGATGAATTTAACGATACGATACAATACAATTTAAGTAGCAATCAAAATAAATATTGTATTTATAGTAACAATACGATACAATAGAACATGTAACAACCATTCAAACAAGCTATTAATTGATTAAAGTTCTTTGACTGAATTCGGGTCATACACTTTAGGTTTAAGGAAAGGAGGTGTTATTCTAATTATTGTTGTCACACCTCCTTTTTTCCGGGGGGGGGGGGAAGATTAGGGAGTTTTTCCAATTTAAGTAACATTAATCGAAATGAGATTATTTATTTATTTCAGAGTCGCCACTTGGAATAATTTATGGTGTCCCAAGTCACCGATTTATTTTAAATCCCAAATCGAGAAAATTGACTCTTATTTATGGTCTACGAACACAGAAGACCGGGTAAGGAATTCTGTTAACCCGGGAGAAGGTGTGAGGCACTCCAGAATTCTGTGGTTTTAGCAAGGTCGCTCAACTATTAATAATTGGCCTAATTATCTGATTTATTGTATGTTTAAAATCTATTGTGCATTTTTAACCTTTTAAACCGCTTTTAATTATTTATGGAATCTGTTTGAACAAGTTGCGATGTCGCACACTCGTTGTTTTTGAATACATTGCGAATCGCGTCACATGAAATGCACCCGCGGTTTACAACATGTTTGTTTTTATTATTATTAGAAGTTATGGTCGGGTCACATGAAATACACACCCGAATTGGAATTTACGTATCGTGACCATGCCACGGGAACCGTACCCATCATCACAATGATTTATTATTAATCGCGCCTTAAGCAACTAGCGATGGTTTATAAGTTGTTTAATTACCTAAGCTTGAGATTATTGTGAGGTCATGAATTATGGATATGACATTGTTGGAAAAGTGTAATTTTAAGTTAAACATACATTCTAACGACACAATTAGACAAAAAAAAATATAAGCAAAATAATAGGAAATGCTCTCAAGCCCAATTTCTTTTCTAACTTCAAATAAACTCCCTCGACCAAACCACTTTTCAATTTTATCAACCTGAGCCTAACTCACTGTGTGCTTCTAATTTCAGGCAAGATTGCCACAACAAACCATTTATATTTAAAACCAACTTAAACCCAAATTCTTTCCCTAATTAACCAACACAGTAGCTCAAGTTAAACAATAAAAAAAAATTATCAAGCAAGTTCAAGATAATAGTGACTTAAGTACCAACTAGACATGAAGGCTAAACTAAAAACAACAGCATACTATATTCCTGCTGTGCACCAAATGCCTAAATCAATTTCAACTCAAGTCGTTTCCTTCGCCATTTCATTTACCGGATAAGTCACGAAGCTTTCAGTGATATAAGTCAAAGTTGCATTGAAATATCAATTCATCCTATTCACTGTCACGAATTAAGACATTTAACCAAATAATGAAACTAAGACAGCAAATGCAAACAAACCAACATAACAGAATACCAAAATCAATCAAAATCCTTCACTAAACCAGAATAATGAGATGAAATAAGATGAAGGTTTGAAAAGTGCACCTTTACTGTTGCACTCTTTGAAAGACTGTATTAATGAAAAAAACACCGAACAAATCCTTAAACGAGCAGATGAACCTGCAACCGGAGACCTCGATCGGCGACCTCGAAGCTCGCAATCCTTCGAAAATCAGACCACAGAAATAAAACCTCTGTTTCGTATGAAAAAGAAAAGAAAGATGATTTATTTCTTTTTGAACTAGAGCCTCATGGAGAAATTGGATTGAGAAGGGGAAAACGTGATTAATAATTGGTGAGGATGAAAGGCTGCGGTTTGGATATGAATTTAGTTGCAAAATCAGAGAAGGGGGTGGAAAGCTTGCTTCTGCTGCACCGCTATTGATTTTCTCACGTCCTCTCCATTTTTCTATTTGATCCCCTCCCAGACTTCTTTTGTTCCCTTTCTTTTGGTTTCTGCCTCCCCCGTTTTTTCCTTTTTTTTATGGTTAGCTTTAGGTCTGTATATATAATGTGTGTGGGCAAAGTCTTGGAGAGAAAGAAATTTATATCATCAAAAATGTGTGAATGGATAAAAGATCCAAAATACGATGCAGGTGATTACTCTGTGAGAAAAATCACGTGAGGGGGGAGAGAATATGCCTTATGAGTTAGTTATTTTGGGATAGGGAGGAATCTTGACTAAAATACAAAAACTCAACAAGAAGACAAAAGAGTTGGCACAATTTGATTCGTTCTTTATTCTTTTTTTTTTATTTTCTTGTAAAGGATAACAAAAAAATAAAATTTTAAAATATTATTCCTACTAAATTGAGATAGAAAAATTAAATATTAACTAGCTACTTCCAGTCTAGGAACTATTAAAAAGCAATTCCAAAATTACTAACATCCTAAAAATAAGAGGAAAATATATTTTTGTGTGTTTTCTTTTCTTTTGCCAATTAGAACAAAATTGTATACTCTATCATTGTGAAACATTTTGGTTGATTTTCAATTTATCTAAAATAAACCTATAAAAAGGTGAAATAAAACTAAAATATTAAGATTAAACTTAAAAACTATTTAAATACTAAAAAGTGAGTGAAAATTCAAATATGGTCATAAATTAGGTGCTCACAGCTGCCCCTCTTTGCTTGAAAACATGAACAATTTTTAAGCAAAAATAAAGTGAGCCGTGTGACTAATTTTTTGACCATATCATTATTCAAAAAAGGAAGAAAATAAAAGAAAAAGGTGCAACCGAGTTCTGGTTTTGGACAGCCTACATATCCCGGGTTATAAGGGAATCAGGTCGCGTGTAGTTCAAAGAGAATGATGGAGTGTGTGGAGAGGATGAGAGAGTCGAGTGAGGTACCGTTCCGTCGAGGTTCCAGCCCGCGGTCCCTGCCATTACATCATGAATTGAAAGCAAAAATTACAACAAAAATAAAAGAAAAAATACAAGATCCTATCTACTTCTTGTCTTGAATCTTTCTTGAATCTCCACTTGATCCTTCAATATGAAACTGAAAATTCACCCCATTCTTCAGGTGGGCATCCTGCTAACTTGAATTTGAAGAAAACTGGAAGTTTACCCTATTCTTCAGGCGGGCACCCTGCTGCTTGCACTTGAAATAAACTTGAACTTGCGGTAGACTTGAGCTTGCAAACATTGTTCTTCATGCGGCTCGCGCTACTTCTGATTTGAATTGAAAAACTGGAGATTGCCCCTATTCTTCAGGTAGGATCCTGCTGTCTCTGACTTGAACTTGAAAATTAAAAGTTGACCCTGTTCTTCAGGCGGGCTCCTGATGCCTCTCAAACTTGAACTTGAAATAAATTCTCCCATTCTCCAGGTGGGCGCCTGATGCTGACTTAAAACCTAAAATGAATTCCCTCATTTTCCAGGTGGGCGCCTGATGCTGACTTAAAACCTGAAATGAATTCCCTCGTTTTCAAGGTGGGTGCCTGATGTTGACTTAACACGGAAATGAATTCCCTCGTTCTCCAGGTGGGCGCCTGCCACTGACTTAATACTTGCAATAAATTCCCTCATTCTCCAGGTGGGCGCCAGATGACTTAAAATGTGAAATGAATTCCCTCGTTCCCGGCGCCTGATGACTTAAAACTTGAAACGAATTCCCTCATTCTCCAGGTGAGCACCTGATAACTTAAAACTTAAAATAAATTCTCCCGTTCTCCAGGTGGGCGCCTGATGACTTAAAACTTAAAATGAATTCCCTCATTCTCCAGGTGGGCGCCTGCTACTGACTTGAACTTGAAATGAATTCCCTCGTTCTCCAGGTGGGCGCCTGCGACTGACTAAAAATAAATTTCCTCATTCTCCAGGTGGGCGCCTGCGACTGACTTTAACTTGAAATGAATTCCCTCATTCTCCAGGTGGGCGCCTGCTACTGACTTGAACTTGAAATAAATTCTCTCATTCTCCAGGTGGGCACCTGCGACTGACTAAAAATAAATTCCCTCATTCTCCAGGTGAGCGCCTGCGACTGACTTTAACTTGAAATGAATTCTCTCATTCTCCAGGTGGGAGCCTGCTACTGACTTGAACTTGAAATGAATTTCCTCGTTCTCCAGGTGGGCGCCTGCGACTGACTCAAAATAAATTCCCTCATTCTCCAGGTGGGCGCCTGCGACTGACTTTAACTTGAAATGAATTCCCTCGTTCTCCAGGTGGGCGCCAGATGACTTAAAACTTGAAATAAATTCCCTCATTCTCCAGGTGGGCGCCTGATGACTTAAAACTTGAAATAAATTCCCTCGTTCTCCAGGTGGGCGCCTGATGACTTAAAACTTGAAATAAAACCCCTCATTCTCCAGGTGGGCGCCTGATGACTGACTTTAACTTGAAATGAATTCCCTCGTTCTCCAGGTGGGCGCCTGATGACTTAACACTTGAAATTAATTCCCTCGTTCTCCAGGTGGGCGCCTGCCACTGACTTAATACTTGCAATAAATTCCCTCATTCTCCAGGTGGGCGCCTGATGACTTAAAACTTAAAACGAATTCCCTCATTCTCCAGGTGGGCGCCTGATGACTTAAAACTTGAAATGAATTCCCTCGTTCTCCAGGTGGGCGCCTGCTGCTGACTAAAAATAAATTTCCTAATTCTCCAGGTGGGTGCCTGCGACTGACTTTAACTTGAAATGAATTCTCTCGTTCTTCAGGTGGGCACCTGATGACTTAAAACTTGAAATAAATTCCCTCATTCTCCAAGTGGGCGCCTGATGACTTAAAACTTGAAATAAATTCCCTCGTTCTCCAGGTGGGCGCCTAATGACTTAAAACTTGAAATAAAACCCCTCATTCTCCAGGTGGGTGCTTGTGCTGACTTAAAACTGAAATGAATTCCCTCGTTCTCCAGGTGGGTGCCTGCAATCATGACAGCACAGACAAAACAGAGAAAGTTTTCTGCCCCAGTTTATGCCAGGAACATTCTTGAGTGTTAGTTGAATCCCATTATCCAGGAGGGTCTTGAAAATTTTAAACTAGATCCCATTATCCAGGAGGGTCCTGCAAGCCTGAAATTAAATCCCATTCTCCAGGAGGGTCCTGAACAGTTGAAATTAACTCCCATTATCCAGGAGGGTTCTGAAAACTTAAAACTAAACTTATCTAGAACATGCTTTCCTCATGGGGGATTCCTGGAAAAGCAAACAAGATTTCTTGCCCCTGCTTAAAATAAAGAAAATTTTGTCAGTTTGAAAATGTAGCGGTTAGTTTGTGGCATCCTTGCTGAAAGTGTCTGCTTCTGCCACTACCCCGCTTCATTTTGATTAGTTGCTTCGGGCTACAAAGAATTGTTTGACCTTATGATCGGACCTCGACCACAAAACCTATGAATGACTTGAATCCCTTACACTCAACTCGTCGTATGGCACTTTCATTCTGACAACTGTTGAACCTTTGTATTTCCTACAAATTCACGAATCACTTGACCACCTAAACTTCAGTTACCACCGCATTACTCATTCTAAATCATGTCACTTGTGATGTGCTTGGCCGAATTTCGCTTGGTGCAAATAAAAAACTGGTAATGAGCTTTGAAGTCCTTTCTTGCTTGCTTAACAAAGACTAATTTGACAGAGACTTAGAAAAATAGACCCAAAAGAAACGAAGCGAAGTGACTTCGAGAATTAGGAATAAAAAGGAAAAAAAACAGAGATGACTATTTGAAGAAAAATGGAAAAGAGACTTATCTGAATGAAGCAACTGGCTCCAATGATCATGACATGCATTTCAGTTTGATTAGCCTAATCCATCTAACTAATCACATTTCAGTTCATGCCATGTCTTCATACTTCAAAATCGGGGTTTCCATAATTCAATTTCTCTGTAAAGTCATGAACCCCATTCGGCTTGTAATGCCCCGAGGGGTTTTCACCAGCAAGCCTCTCTCATTTGCTCCTCTCTCAACTCGTTGTCGCCTTACAGTGCCCGTAAGGGTTTTCACCAATAAGACTCTCTCATTTATTCACTTTTCCTTGTGCCCGTGAACAAAGGTGCTATCCATTTTGTAAATCATACCTCCATCTCACTTGACTTGGTATTCTCAAAGTTGATCAGAAGGTCTTTTTTTTGGACTGTAGTGTAGGTTTTGGATAGGGTTAGAAAGAAAGGGTGGCATGCAAGCTCAAAATAATTTAAGATGAAGGGGTTCAAAATTAAACTTTTGGAATCAGATCTTTTTCCAAAACTAAAACTTCTGCCCCAGTTTCTTCGAATCTGGGGAATTTTGGATTTTTATTTTGATGGGACCGAACAGTGTAAGGCTGCCTACGTATCCTTAAAAGGAATCAGGTCGAACGTAGTTCAAATTAGTAAAAGTTGTTTTGTTTTTGTTACTTTGCCTTTCTTTTTCTTTTTCTCCTTTCTTTTTCTCCTTTCTTTTTCTCTTTTCTTTCTTTTGCTTTTCTTTTTTTTTTTCTTTTCTTTTTCTTTTCTATTTTCAGCTCTACTTCTGATTTCAAAAGAGGGGTATGAAAGAAAATAAATAAGGCTAAAAAAAGGGTAACAAATGATAAAAGTGTTTGGGATAGCAGAATAAAATGCCTTCGTCATTCCAACTTTGAACATGCCTAGTACAAAATGCGATTGAAGATAAGCAAAGAAATCATACGTAATATCTCTTGACTGCATTAGAATTGATAGCCATATCCACACATTTACCTTCTATGTCTGTTAAATACAAAGCACCATTGGGCAACACCTTTGTCACAATGAACGGCCCCTGCCAGTTTGGGGCGAACTTGCCTTTAGCTTCAGCCTGATGAGGAAGGATGCGTTTCAATACCAGCTGGCCCACTTCAAATTTCTGGGGACGCACCTTTTTGTTGTATGCTTTTGCCATTCTTTTCTGATACAATTGACCGTGACATACTGCTTCCAATCTTTTTTCATCAATCAAACTCAATTGCTCTAGCCGGGTTTTGACCCACTCATCATCATCAATTTCAGCTTTAGCAATGATCCGCAGGGATGGAATCTCAACTTCCGTAGGTATAACTGCCTCGGTTCCATATACCAGCAAATAGGGAGTTGCACCTATTGAAGTGCGAACAGTAGTGCGATAACCCAGTAAAGCAAAAGGTAACTTTTCATGCCATTGCCTGGAACCTTGCACCATCTTACGAAGTATCTTCTTTATGTTCTTGTTAGCAGCCTCAACAGCTTCGTTTGCTTTAGGACGATACGGAGTGGAGTTTCGATGCATAATCTTGAACTGTTGGCATACCTCTTTCATCAAATGACTATTGAGGTTAGCAACATTGTCTGTGATGATTACCTTGGGAATTCTGAACCGGCAAATGATATTTGAATGAACAAAATCTACCATCGCCTTCTTGGTCACGGACTTGAAAGTTACAGCTTCGACCCACTTGGTAAAGTAATCAATGGCCACCAGAATAAACCTATGCCCGTTTGACGCTACCGGCTCAATTGGTCCAATGACATACATGCCCCAAGCAACAAAGGGCCAAGGTGCAGACATTGTGTGTAACTCAGATGGCAGGGAATGAATCAAATCACCATGCACCTGGCATTGATGACATTTGCAAACAAAGCTGATGCAATCTTGTTCCATGGTGAGCCAATAATAACCTGCTCGAAGAATCTTCTTTGCCAAGACATACCCACTCATATGCGGTCCGCAAACTCCGGAATGCACTTCGACCATGATAGTCGAAGCTTGTTTAGCATCTATGCACCTTAGTAATCCTAGATCTGGAGTTCTCTTGTACAATATTCCCCCACTTAAGAAAAATCCACTAGCCAGACATCGAATGGTTCTCTTTTGATCACCTGTGGCATGTACCGGATATACCCCCGATTTGATGTATTCCTTGACATCATGGAACCAAGGCTCACCATCAGGTTCCTCCTCAACCACATTGCAATAGGCATGCTGATCATGGATTTGGATATGCAGAGGGTCGACATAAGTCCTATCCGGATGGTGTAACATTGACGCCAGAGTAGCCAAGGCGTCGGCAATCTCATTATGAATCCTGGGAATATGCCTGAATTCTACCGACCCTGAATCGTTGACAAAGATCATGTAGACATTGTCGATACGGTATGAGCTTCAAAATCTCGAGTCTCCCATTCTCCCTGAATCTGGTAAACCAACAAATCTGAATCTCCCAAAACCAATATTTCTTGAACTCCCATGTCTATAGCTCGCCTCAAACCCAGAATGCATGCCTCGTATTCAGCCATGTTGTTAGTTCAATAAAATCGAAGCTGAGCTATTACAGGGTAGTGATGCCTTGTTTCAGAAATGAGTACAGCCCCTATTCCGACACCTTTCATGTTAGCAGCTCCATCAAAGAAGAGTTTCCAACCTGGCTTTTCATCATGATCAACCTCGTCAACATACATCACTTCTTCATCAGGAAAATAAGTCTTCAGTGGCTCATATTCTTCATCCACCGGATTCTCGGCCAAGTGATCGGCCAGGGCTTGGGCTTTCATCGCGGTTCGAGTCACATAGATGAGGTCAAACTCTGTGAGTAAAATCTGCCACTTTGCCAATCTTCCTGTGGGCATAGGCTTCTGAAAGATATACTTTAGAGGATCCATGCGAGAAATGAGGTAAGTAGTGTAGGATGACAGATAATGCTTCAACTTTTGTGCCACCCAAGTCAGGGTGCAACATGTCCTTTCAAGAAGAGTATACTTAACCTCATAAGGAGTGAACTTCTTGCTGAGATAATAAATGGCTTGCTCTTTCTTGCCCGTGATGTCGTGTTGACCCAACACACAACCGAAAGAATTATCCAATACTGTAAAATAGAGAATTAAAGGTCTCCCAGGTTCTAGCGGGACCAGCACAGGTAGGTTTGACAGGTTTCTCTTGATCTTATCAAATGCTTCCTGATACTCATCAGTCCACTTAACCACAGCATTCTTCTTCAGAAACTTAAAGATGGGCTCACAAGTTGTCATGAGTTGAGCAATAAACCTGCTGATGTAGTTTAACCTTCCGAGAAGGCTCATCACCTCGGTTTTGTTCTTTGGCGGTGGTAATTCTTGGATGGATTTGATCTTTGATGGGTCCAACTCAATACCGCGTCGACTGACTATGAATCCCAACAGTTTCTCGGACGGGACACCAAATGCACATTTTGCCGGATTGAGCTTGAGGTTCTACCTGCGGAGCCTTTGGAAAAACTTTCTCAAGTCTCCAACATGGTCGGACTACTTCTTTGACTTTATGATCACATCATCTACATAAACCTCAATTTCCTTGTGTATCATGTCATGAAATATGGTAGTCATTGCCCTCATGTAATTTGCCCCAGTATTCTTCAAACCAAATGGCATTACCCGGTAGCAGTATGTCCCCCATGGTGTGATGAATGCTGTCATTTCTGCATCTTCCTCATCCATCAGGATCTGATGATATCCCGCATAGCAATCCACAAAAGACCCAATCTCATGCTTGGCACAATTGTCGATCAGAATATGGATGTTCGGCAATGGAAAGTTATCTTTTGGACTTGCCTTATTGAGATCACGATAATCAACACAAACCCTGGTCTTACCATCCTTCTTTGGTACTGGCACGACATTAGCTAACCAAGTGGGATATCGAGTGACCCGAATGACCTTTGCGTCAAGTTGCTTTGTGATTTCTTATTTGATCTTCACACTCATGTCAGTCTTGAACTTCCTTAACTTTTTCTTGACTGGAGGGAATGCCGGATCAGTTGGCAATTTATGAACTACCAAATCAGTGCTTAAACCCGGCATGTCGTCATACGACCATGCAAAAACATCTTTATATTCAAACAGTGCTTTGATTATTTCTTCCTTGATTTGTGGTTCCAGATGCACACTTATCTTGGTTTCCCTGATATTATCTTGATCTCCTAAATTGATTGCTTCAGTTTCATTCAGATTAGGCTTGGGTTTTTCTTCAAAGTGATTTAGTTCTCTACTGATTTCCTAAAATGCTGCTTCTTCATCATATTCTGTTTCATCATCACACTCTACTTCTTGGATTGTTATTTCGAAATTAGATTGGCTTTTAAGATTTGGCTGAAAAATCCTCATGCATGTCATGTCATTGAAACCAGCATAAAAAGAACTGTACAGAAAAAAAAATGAAACGCTATCAGGAATAATGGAAAACGGCAAATTGTATTTCATTGAAAATAAAAGGATAGGAGGGTTTGTACATCAAAACAAGCAAAAAATAAAAAATTTGGATTACAACCCTGGAATAACCCAGATAACAGAAAGGAAAACAAAGCAAACTACCAAAACTCCTTCCGGGTGGGAAGAGGAGTAGCTTTCCAATTGCTAAGCTTCACATTTGGCCCAACGAGCTGCACATCAGCATTACTGGAACCTTCCCCGATTTCCACCATATTAACCTCATCAAACAGACTTTGGAACCTCTTGATCAGCTCTTCATCAAAGTCGACCACAGGTTTTGGGACCGCCGATATTGGGCGTTTTGCAACCCCTGGCTTGACAAAAGACTTGGAGATATGTGGAACAGGCTTAGGAAGTGACCATGTCTTTCTTTTCAAATTTTTAGCCTTTTTCATGTCCTTCCCTGTGAGTGTGAATCCCAAACCAAATGTACCAAAATTTTCATGTGGACACACCGGATGTGCAATACCCTGTAGAGACGAACCCAAGCCTTTGCCCGGCACAAAACCATTCTTCAACATTTCATTTGCTACCATGACGGACGCGGAGGGTAGCTTTAGACCTGGAATGCATTCTCCTTCAGGAATCTTCTCGACAGACACTGTTTCGAACGTTTGGTAAACCCAAGGCCCTTTATCATCTTCAACTTCAATAAATGGAACAATTGTGTCATTGTAAGCAGATAAGTTCTCATCACCGTGGACAACTATTTCCTGCCTATCCCATTCGAACTTTACCATTTGATGCAGAGAAGACGGGATTGCCTTGGCAGCATGTATCCAGGGTCTACCCAACAACAAGTTGTAGAAGATAGCCACATCTAGCACTTGGAACTCCATAGTAAACTCAACTAGCCCTATTGACAATTCGAGCATTATATCACCGACAGAATCTTTCCCTCCTCCATCAAAGCCTCGAACACATACATTGTTCATGTAGATCCTTTCAGTGCCGATCTTCAACTTTTGCAAAGTGGACAGAGGGCAAATATTTACACTAGAACCGTTATCAACCAGTACCCTTGAGACAGCAGAATCCTCGCACTTCACTGTGAGATAAAGAGCTCGGTTGTGTTCTGTACCCTCCGTAGGAAGTTCATCATCTGAGAAAGTGATCCTGTTTTCTTCAAAAATCTTTTTAGCAATCTTTTCCAAGTGGTTCACCGTGATCTTATCAGGAACATGGGCCTCATTCAAAATCTTCATCAAGGCTTTGCGGTGTTCATCTGAATGTATTAGCAAAGACAAAAGAGAGATCTGAGATGGTGTTTTCCTTAACTGCTCTACAATGGAATAGTCTTGCGTTTTTATCTTTTTCAGGAACTCTTCAGCCTCTTCTTCGGTGACCGGCTTCTTTACTGGGATGTGGCCATCCTTGAATGGCTTGGCTTTCCTCAGTTCTTCTGGGGTAAAACATCTCCCAGAACGAGTCAGTCTTCTGGTTTCATTGACTTCTTCCTCTACTTCTTTCCCTTTATATGTTACTATCACCTGTTTGTAATTCCACGGGATAGCCTTTGTGTCAACCATTGGTAATTGGGTCACTAGCTTAATAATAACGGGGGTAATACGAGCCCCTTCCACGACTATGACAGGCTTGCCCGGGACCCCTAGCACGACTACTTTTTGCTTTTTCTGGTTCGCTTCAACATCAATCAGAGGCCCTTTCACAACCGATACAGATGGCTTCACGTTGAGCGTGCTTAGCTTCTCCGACACCCCTTCAACTGTCAAGGGCATTGCTTTTGCAAAATCTAGAGCTTTAACTGGATTACTTTCGCTAGCCCGGATCATCATGACAGACTTAGAAGAATTCTTGGGCTCCCCATCCTTATGAACTATCTCAATCATATGTGTCTCTGCATGGGCCGGCAAAGGAATTTGGTTGATGTTTGGCGCCTCCGGGCTCTGGACCACAATTTGATTTGTATCAATAAGCTCTTGGATCGCCCTCTTCAAATGCCAACACTTCTCTGTGTCGTGCCCTGGGGCATCAGAACAATATGTGCATCTGAGGGAATAATCAAGGTTCCTTGGAGGTGGATTTGGTGTCTTTGGCTCAATCGGCCTCAAAACGTCCAACTGCCTCAACTTTTGAAACAAACTAGTATACGACTCTCCAAGAGGGCTGAAGGTTTCTTTCTGCTGCTGCCTATCTTTTCTATAATCCGGCCTTGATCGAAAGCTTGGACCAGTAGGGTTTCGGTATGGTTGTGGGGGTGGATAAGGATTTTGTGGAGTTGGAGCATGCCATTGCGGGTAAGGAGGGGGCTGCGCATATGACTATGCATGGTGAACAGGGTATTGGGGTGGTCTGACTGAATATTGAGGGTCTTGTGGTGGGAAATAATGTTGGGATGGATTATATGAAGCTTGGGTGTAGGCTTGAGGTTGGGGTTGAGGTTGGGTGTACTGGTGAGGCAAACCCCTTGGGCCACACCCTGATCCAGAGACAAACATAGCGACATCATCTTTCTTCTTTTTGCCTAACAGGCTTCCGGTGCCACTTTGAATTGCCTGTGTGGTTGCTTTTATGGCAGAGTAGCTCATGATCTTGCTTGACTTGAGTCCCTCTTCCACCATTCCTCCCATATTTACCACATCGTTGAAGGACTTACCTATGGCTGAGATCAAATGGCCAAAGTAAGTAGGTTCTAAGGCTTGAAGAAAGTACTCGACCATCTCATATTCTTCCATTGGAGGATTGACCCGTGCAGCTTGTTCTCTCAATCTGAAACCATATTCCCTAAAGCTCTCACTGGGCTTCTTCTCTACCTTGGTCAAAGATAGGCGATCCGGGACAATGTCTATATTGTACTAAAAGTGCCGAGCAAAGGCCTGAGCCAAGTCATCCCATGTGTACCACCTGCTAGCGTCTTGGCGGGTGTACTATTCTAAAGCCGCCCGACTCAAACTCTGACTGAAATACACCATTAATAATTTGTCTTTCCCACTGGTGCCTCTCATCTTGCTGCAAAAGCCTCTCAAATGGGCCACAGGATCTCCATGTCCATCGTACAGGTCAAACTTGGGCATCTTGAACCCAGCGGGCAGTTGGACATCAGGGAGTAAGCATAAATCCTTGTAAGCCACACTTACGTGGCTTCCTATCCCTTGCATGTTCTTCAAAGATTGCTCTAGACTCTTCACTTTCCTGAATATCTCATCCTGCTCCACGTTCCGGGATGGTTTCTCAGTTTCAACAGGAGGTTCAAAGTGAGGGGTGTAGGGATAAGGATCCGTGACTTTGAAAGTTGGTTCCGGAGCATAATATTAGGTATCTGGAGCTTGGAACGCGGGTTCACTAGAAGATCGGTGGAGGGTAGCTCGCGGAGGGGCTACGAAAACAGGAGCAGATGTCTGAGCTGGGTATGCGGTTGTTTTGGCTGGTGGAGCATGGAAAGTTTGGGACGAGGTGTCGGGGTAGTGGTGGAAAGGGGTAAAACCCGGTGCATGCTGAGGGGAAAGATCAACGGTAGTGGGATTCTGGGCTTATGCCAGTGGTGGGATAAAAGCGGGATTTTCTGTGTAGTTAGCGGGAAATGAAGGTGGAGGATGCCCCCTGATCCAGGCTTGATACATTTCTGCCATTTGATGCTTCAACCTATGGACCTCCTCTTTCAATTCAGACTCTGATTCTATAATCTCCCTCGGCGGGTCAACAACACCCGTGTCCGACTCTTTGCTAGTCATGACTGCCTTGCGCTTTGATCTGGTGTTATAAGGGTGACTTGCTAGGATGCCAACAAACTAACCACCTAAAAAGAACCTGTCTTTTTATGCACACACAAAAACTTGGTCAGTTTTGAAGCATTTAACAGATAGGGAATCGCATATTGGGGATGCAATGCACCTGAGCAGTTAAACGTTTCTAAATGCTTTGCGATGGCTTATGTGTTTCATCCCGGCTCTTTTCCCTTTAAATCCTGATTTTTTTCCTCTCCTTTTGCTGTGTTTCGCTCTTTTAATTCTCATTCTCTTTTCTTCCTTTTGTTTGGCCCCTCTTTTCTTTCTTCCTACCCTTTTTCTTTTCCTCTCTCTTTTTATTTTTATTTTTTATTTTAAGACTATGATCGAATCCTATGGGGATTGCCTACGTATCATGACGCCGCATGAATCAGATCATTACGTAGTTCAGGGATATAAATGCGAAATGATTTTTTTGTTTTGATTTTTTCAATATTTCATTAATAAAAGGCATCTTTTTGAATTTTCTATTACAATGACTTAAAAGTAGTGATGACTACAAAAGAAAAATCTACAGACTCGAAATAAAGCAATAAACAGCCTTGACAAAGACGAACAAAACTCGAGGAAAGTAAAAAAACAGACTCAAAAACTAAAAATAAAAAGTCAAAAATACATAAGAGCGTCCACTGGTACTCCGGGGGCTTGCAGGACATCAGCCGGTCTCTGCACGGGCCTACTGGCAATATCTTCTTGAAGGCGGTCTAGGTCAACCATCACCTGTCGAATGAATGTCATCACAGAAGCAAAAAATATAGACTTGTTCATGTCTTCACATTCATGTCATTTCATTACAACATAATCAGCTATCTCTTTAATCCTCATTCTGATGACACCCTTTTCTTGAAGCAAACGTCCAATCTGCTGAGCCCGAGCCTCCAACACTTGTGTATCTGTGTTATTTTGGTCTTGTAACTGCTGCAGGCTTTCTTGTAGTTGGTAAATCAATGCATAGCAATGCTCTCTTTCTGTCTTGAAATCCTTTATTTGCTTGACCAGTTCATTTTCCAGGGCAACTAGCTTTTTCTGTAAAATTGCTACTTCTTTGTCATATTTCTGCTTCAACTGGTGGGCTAATCTAGCATATTCTTCTGCACTTTTGGCCAACTTTGCTTGATCATTTAACAAGTCCCTTTCAGCCTTTGATAAGTCAAAACCATAATCATGCACTTTTCGCCTTACCGGTGTCTCGGCGGCTATTTTCATTCTCTGGATTTGGGCTCGAAGGGCTTCATTTTCCCTAGCCAACCTCATCTTTTCCCCTTCATCTTCAGCTGCCTGTAAACTACTATCAAATTTGATTTTTTTAATTTGTTCTTCTAGTTTATTTATAGTAGTCCAGTATTCCTTTTTTTTAGCTAACCAAGCCCATTGCTCTCGTGCTCCCTCGGTGAATTGTTGAACACGGGGCCTTTTGGCGGGCTGTTCTAGCTCTTGATCGACCCGACTTCTTTTACCATACCATGTGGCGTAGTTGGATCCTACTTCACCTGTGGACAAATCCCGTACTTGAGTCTGTGGCTCCAGGAACCTACATTGGTGCCAAATCTGGCGAACCCTTTCTTCTGGGAATGTAGCTTTTGGGTATAGTTTAATAACCTGTGGACTCAAATCTTCGTCATAGGGGATTGTCTGTCATATGCCCAATTGGCGTAGGACCCGATGCGGGGCATATGGCTGAATACTCCGAAGACCCATTAATAAAAGAAAGCACACTCCGTCGGACATGTAAATAACTTCGTTGACCGGGAGCCAACCGAAAGTCCACTCAATTCTATTTGCGTTTAAAGAACCCAAATACGCGAACCATGCCTCAGTACCTTCTGGCAACTCATGGCCGTTTACTCGATTTTCATATTCTTCGATGCAATTGAGTTCGGTCAGACCGTATTTCATGTAACCTGGCGGATGACAAAGATGTTCTACCAACTACATTTGTAAAAGCAAGTTGCAACCCTCAAAAAACTTTGTCCCGGCTCGACAAACGGTTAAAGATCGGTAAATTTCTGCGAGAATCATCAGTATGATAGTGCCACTGGCCTTTTTGACCATAAAGTCGGCCACTCCTGCGAGCCCCAAATCTATATGTCTGTCACTCCTTGGGCATATCAGAGTGCCTAAAAATGCCACCACAAAGGCCAAACCCCTGCGTGCTTCCTATTTGTCTTTATTTCCCTGATGATTCAAACCAGTGTCTGGAGCCTCAAATTCGTGGGGGTCCCCATACCGGCTGTATAAGAAACGGAATGTGCAGAATCCTCCGGCTAAATTTTCATCTTTAACCTACCGACTAATACTCAAGAGGTCCAAAAACTTATGAGGGGTTACAGTTCTTGGTGCTACTGGATATTGATGCCTTAGCTTCCCTTCGAAACCAACATAACCTTCTATCTCCTCTAGTATAGGGGTCAACTCGAAATCAGAGAAGTGGAAAACATTCTGTGTCGGGTCCCAAAATGGTATCAAAGCTTCGATTATATCAACCCTTGGTTTAATCTCCAGAAGACCAGTGAGCCCACCTAAAGCCTTTGTCACAGAACGCTTGGCGACCTCCCCAAGGTCGTTCCACCACATGTGGAGTCCTAGTGAAATCTCGTCTACGACTTGAAAAGGTATATTTTCAACAGTGCTCATCCTGTACATTTTTATTTAAGGCGACTGGTTAAAAACAAGTGATTTTTTATTTATATTTTTTTTGATTTTTGACCCCAAAAGAAAGATTATTTTTGCAAAATAAAACTCAAACAACTCAAGACCACCTTTGCAAATATGGCCCTTCAGCCCTTCAGAAATGAAGATATTAAAATTGTGCTTGCTAAGAGGTCAAAATTAGGAAAAGAGCCATAGGTGGCTATTTTTGCAAAACAAGCCTTTCGACGTCCCGTCGGGACGTTTCTGGCCATTTGGACAGAAAATAGCATCCCCTAAATTTATTTATGATAAATGACGCATTTTTTGGTTATTTTTGCAAAAACGGGGCCGGACCCGATGAGAGTTGCCTACGTATCTCACATCCGGTGAGAATCAAACCCGCGTAGTTCGGTCAATTTTGATGCATAGACAAATATGATTTGTTTTGAAATGCTTTTCTCTCTTTATTCTTGAAATTTTGACAGAGTAACAGGTTTTTTTTTAATATCGGGATTGTCAAAACCAGACGTTTTTCTATCCTACCTCACTCTTTGATTTTTCTCTTCTATTGGTTTTGATTGATTTTTTTTTATAACTCAAGAAGTCGGTCAACATACAAGCCGAGCAAATTAATGCACAAGTAGCACGTAAAGAATGCATTAGGATGGTCCTTTAATTTTAGGTACACCTATCCTAGACGGACCCAACCCTTGTGTTGAGTCCCCTAAGTCAAATGCACATGATGCAAGCAAACGTACCTACTAGGGATACGGCATGAGGCTGTGTTATTCTACGTTTAAATCATGGGTGTATTGTTCTAGACCTGGCTTACCCAAGAGAGGACAACTCGAGCCGGGGGAAGGGAGGGGAGAAGCGTACCGAGAATACAGAAGCTTCACCGGCTTTGCAACTTGTCCGAACCTCATTCTAAAATTGGGATATGACTCTAACAGAAAAGAAGCCACGCGAAGCGCACGCTTACCAGAAGATTCAGAAGACTTAGAGAGAAAATGGTTTCGTAACAGTTTATATACAGTTCACAAAATATCAAATCGGTAAATGAGCGGCAATTAACACATTAGGCCCAAACACGTAATATCAGACAATTACAAGAAAGCCAAGCATAACAGTTATTCTAAGCTCGAATTCTGAACCCTGAATCAGAGATTCTGGGTTCGATCCCCAGCAGAGTCACCAGAGCTGTCACACCTCCTTTTTTCCGAGAGGGGATTAGGGAGTTTTTCCAATTTAAGTGACATTAATCGAAATGAGATTATTTATTTCAGAGTCGCCACTTGAAATAATTTATAGTGTTTCAAGTCACCGATTTATTTTAAATCCCAAATCGAGGAAATTAACTCTTATTTATGGTCTGCGAACACAGAAGATTGGGTAAGGAATTCTGTTAACCCGGGAGAAGGTGTGTAGTACTCCCGAATACTGTGGTTTTAGCACGGTCGCCCAACTATTAATAATTGGCCTAATTATCTGATTTATTATATGTTTAAAACCTATTGTACATTTTTAACCTTTTAAACCGCTTTTAATTATTTATGGAATCTGTTTGAACAAGTTGCGATGTCGCACACTCGTTGTTTTTGAACACATTGCGAATTGCGTCACATGAAATGCACCCGCGGTTTACAACATATTTGTTTTTATTATTATTTGAAGTTATGGTCAGGTCACATGAAATGCACAACCGAATTGGAATTTACGTATCGTGACCATACCACGGGAACCGTACCCATAGTCACGATGATTTATTATTAATCGCGCCTAAAGCAACTAGCGATGGTTTATAAGTTTTAATTACCTAAGCTTGAGATTATTGTGAGGTCATGAATTATGGATATGACATTGTTGGAAAAGTGTAATTTTAAATTAAACATACATTCTAACGACACAATTAGACAAAAAAACACATAAGCAAAATAATAGGAAATGCTCTCAAGCCCAATTTCTTTTCTAACTTCAAATAAACTCCCTCGACCAAACCCCTTTTCAATTTTATCAACATGAGCCTAACTCACTGTGAGCTTCTAATTTCAGGCAAGATTGCCACAACAAACCATTTATATTTAAAACCAACTTAAACCCAAATTCTTTCCCTAATTAACCAACACAGTAGCTCAAGTTAAATAATAAAAAAAGAATTATCAAGCAAGTTCAAGATAATAGTGACTTAAGTACCAACTAGACATGAAGGCTCAACTAAAAACAACATCATACTATATTCCTGCGGCACACCAAATGCCTAAATCAATTTCAACTCAAGTCGTTTCCTTCGCCATTTCATTTACCGGATAAGTCACGAAACTTTCAGTGATATAAGTCAAAGTTGCATTGAAATATCAATTCATCCTATTCACTGTCACGAATTAAGACATTTAACCAAATAATGAAACTAAGACAGCAAATGCAAACAAACCAACATAACAGAATACCAAAATCAATCAAAATCCTTCACCAAACCAGAATAATGAGATGAAATAAGACGAAGGTTTGAAAAGTGCACATTTACTGTTGCACTCTTTGAAATACTGTATTAATGAAAAAAATACCAAACAAATCCTTAAACGAGCAGATGAACCTGCGACCGGAGACCTCGATCGGCGACCTCGAAGCTCGCAATCCTTCGAAAATCAGACCACAGAAATAAAACCTCTGTTTCGTATGAAAAAGAAAAGAGAGATGATTTATTTCTTTTTGAACTAGAGCCTCATGGAGAAATTTTGATTGAGAAGGGGAAAACGTGATTAATGATTGGTGAGGATGAAAGGCTGCGGTTTGGATATGAATTTATTTGCAAAATCAGAGAAGGGGATGGAAAGCTTGCTTCTGCTGCACCGCTATTGATTTTCTCACGTCCCTTCCATTTTTCTATCTGATCCCCTCCCAAACTTCTTTTGTTCCCTTTCTTTTGGTTTCTGCCTCCCCCGTTTTTTCCTTCTCTTTTTTTTATGGTTAGCTTTAGGTCTGTATATATAATATGTGTGGGCAAAGTCTTGGAGAGAAAGAAATTCAGATCATCAAAAATGTGTGAATGGATAAAAGATCCAAAATAAGGTACATGTGATTACTCTGTGAGAAAAATTACGTGAGGGGGGAGAGAATATGCCTTATGAGTTAGTTATTTTGGGATAGGGAGGAATCTTGACTAAAAGACAAAAACTCAACAAGAAGACAAAAGTTTTGGCACAATTTGATTGGTTCTTTATTCTCTCTTTTTTTCTTGTAAAGGATAACAAAAAAAATAAAATTTTAAAATATTATTCCTACTAAAATGAGATAGCAAAATTAAATATTAACTAGCTACTTCCTGTCTAGGAACTATTAAAAAGTAATTCCAAATTTACTAACATACTAAAAATAAGAGGAAAGCATATTTTTGTGTGTTTTCTTTTCTTTTGCCAATTAGAACAAAATTGTATACTCTATAATTGTGAAACGTTTTTGTTGATTTTCAATTTATCTAAAATGAACTTATAAAAAGGTGAAATAAAACTAAAATATTAAGATTAAACTTAAAAACTATTTAAATACTAAAAAGTGAGTAAAAATTCAAATATAATAAAAAATTAAGTGCTCACCATTGTTAACTGCTAGATTGTCATTAATGGTCTGCTGGTTACTCAGTTTTGCAATTCTAATAAGGCTGATTTGCTTCAAACCTTTGAAAGAACTACATCTAAGCTTTATTTATCTCGAGTATTTTCCATCGGGTGGGATTTTGAAATTCAGGTATCAATAGGGGGGGGAGGTGTTATTTAATGATTGAATACACATGTCGTCCCTTAAATTTGCCCAAAGTTTTTATTTAGACATCCGAAAAAAGATACTCCTTCCATTTCAATTTATGTGAACCTATTTGACTGGACATGAAGTTTAAGAAAAAATAAAACTTTTGAAATTTGTGGTCCTAAACAATTCAAAAAGGGGCCTAAAGTATTTGTGTGGTTATAAAAGCTTCTCATTAAGGGTAGAATTATAAGTTTAAGCAAAATTATTTCCAAATTTAAAAATGAATCATTCTTTTTGGAACGGAACAAAAATAAAATATATTTATATAAACTGGAATGGAGGCAGTAGTACCTATTTGAACACTTGACACTCACACGTATAAAGTAAGCCAAAACCTTTAAACGCGTGAGGCTCACACGTTGACCTGGAAAATATAACCAATGAAAAATAGACATGCTTGGGAAAAAAATTAAATGACCTGGATTATCTCGTGTATATTTTTGTATACTGCTCACTTCTACTTTATCTCTTGAGGAAAACTGGAAATAATATAGATGGTTCATTATCAAAGACAAGATTCATTATATGGAAAGCCTTTTGCAAGCCTTACTATGCCTTGTAGTACTTTGCATTCAATTGACAGTTGAAATCCAAAGAATGAGGAAATAGAAATACTCCACATTTCTCTCATAAGCTTTTGACATAAACAGTGGCTGAAGAACCATAGAAATTGTAGATATTGACGTCAGGTAATATGCAACTTCTGCTCTAACAACAACAACGACGACAAACCCAGTGTAATCCCACAGGTGGAGTTTGGGGAAGGTAATGTGTAAGCAGATCTTACCTCTACCTTGAAATATGCAATTTCTGCAATTCTGCTAGCTCTAGGTTTTGGAAAATATGATGCTTTATAGTAGTATTTACTAGTTTTAAAAAATAATAGTCACCAAAATATATATATATATATATATATATATATATATATATATATATATGCAACTGTTGACAGGGCGAAAACAATTATTTTTCATGTGGTGTGAAGTCTAGTGTTACTGATATGAGTTTCAAGAAGAAAACTGTGATTATGGTGTTGTTATATTGGAGAAGTTAAGCTCCGGTCAAGGGCAAAACCAACCAAAAGGGTATTATGTTGAATTGGCTATTGATGTATAGAATGTAGAATAGGAACTACAAGCAAGCAAGCAAAGGGCAGGGCGACTCAACAAGATTGGGGGCTAAAGCCAAATTTCAGAGAGACCCTAAGTAAGAAAATCAACGATAAATTTTTAATAAAAAAGTATAAAATAAAGGTAGAATAATAAAACTGGCTCAAGAATTGATAAGTTGATATACAACAACATACCCAGTGAAAACCCACAAATGGGGTATGGGGAGGTAAGTGTACGCAGACCTTACCTCTACATTGGGAGGTAGAAAGATTGTTTCCGAAAGACCCACAGCTCAAGAGAAAGCATGGCAAAAAAAAAGGCCAGATAAGGATAATCAATTCAATGCAATATGAAAATGAAAGTAATGAAAACGTATAAGTCATGATAAAGCAGTCTAAAAAGAAGCGGTAGTTATCACAGATAATGTAATAACCCAACCGGTTATTTTAACTTTTAGAACCCCGTTACCTAAAATAAAATTTCTCGCAGGTGCTTGTAATGATTTATGACCTGCGGGGATGGTTGGTTCGGGATTTGGAAGTATTTGGGGTGAAACCGGAACACTTGGTTTCTTAAATTAGCCTTAAAGTGCTAAGTTTGACTTCGGTCAATATTTTGAGAAAACGACCCCGGAATAGAATTTTGATGATTCCAACAGCTCCGTATGGTAATTTTGGACTTAGGAGCATGTTCGAAATTTTATCTGGAAGTCCGTAGTTAAATTAGGCTTGAAATGGCTAAAAACAAGAATTTAAGTTTAGAAGTTTGCCGATGAGTTGACTTTTTGATACTGTAGTTGGAATCCAGTTCCGAAAATTTCCATAGTTCCGTTATTTAATTTATGACTTGTGTGTAAAATTTAAGGTCAATCGGAGTTGATTTGATAGGTTGCGACATCGAATGTAGAAGTTGAAAACTCTTAGTTTCCTTAAGCTTGAATTGGGGTATGATTCATAGTTTTAGCGTTGTTTGATATGATTTAGAGGTTCAACTAAGTTCGTATGATATTTTAGGACTTGTTGGTATATTTAGTTGAGATCCCGAGGGCCTTGGGTGAGTTTCGGATGGTTAACGGATCAAAAGTTGGACTTAAAAAGGATAATCAATTCAATGCAGTATGAAAATGAAAGTAATGAAAACGTATAAGTCATGATAAAGCAGTCTAAAAAGAAGCGGTAGTTATCACAGATAATGTAATAACCCAACCGGTTATTTTAATTTTTAGAACCCCGTTACCTAAAATAAAATTTCTCGCAGGTGCTTGTAATGATTTATGACCTGCGGGGATGGTTGGTTCGGGATTTGGAAGTATTTGGGGTGAAACCGGAACACTTGGTTTCTTAAGTTAGCCTTAAAGTGCTAAGTTTGACTTCGGTCAACATTTTGAGAAAACGACCCCGGAATAGAATTTTGATGATTCCAATAGCTCCGTATGGTAATTTTGGACTTAGGAGCATGTTCGAAATTTTATCTGGAAGTCCGTAGTTAAATTAGGCTTGAAATGACTAAAAACAAGAATTTAAATTTAGAAGTTTGCCGATGAGTTGACTTTTTGATACCGTAGTTGGAATCCAGTTCCGAAAATTTTCATAGCTCCGTTATTTAATTTATGACTTGTGTGTAAAATTTAAGGTCAATCGGAGTTGATTTGATAGGTTGCGACATCGAATGTAGAAGTTGAAAACTCTTAGTTTCCTTAAGCTTGAATTGGGGTATGATTCATAGTTTTAGCGTTGTTTGATGTGATTTAGAGGTTCGACTAAGTTCGTATGATATTTTAGGACTTGTTGGTATATTTGGTTGAGATACCGAGGGCCTCGGGTGAGTTTCGGATGGTTAACGGATCAAAAGTTGGACTTAAAAAGCTGCTGTAATTTTTCCTTCCGCTGTATATTTTGGGCTGTGATCGAGCCCCAGATCAAACCCAGATATCGAGCCCACGATCGAGGCCTGAGTCGAAGTCAGGGACGAAACTCAGTATCGAAGCCACGATCGAAGTCAAGGCTCGAGGGCTATGATCAAAGGAAAGGCTCGAGTGCTAGGATCAAGACCCAAGATCGAACTTGATCGAGGCCATAACCATGTCCCAGGCTCGAGGCCTGATCGAGGCCATGACCAGCTCCCATGATCGAGCTCCCAAGATCGAGCTCCCTGAGATCGAGCTCCCTGAGATCGAGCTCCCCTGATCGAGCTCCTTGATCGAACTGGACAGAGCTGTAAGTTATAAAAACAGAAGATATTCGTCCCATTTGCCATTTTTGACGAACTTGAGCTTAAGCAGAGGCGACTTTTGACAGATTTTCAAGGAAAAAATATTGGGGTAAGTGATTCTAACTCGGATTTGATCTACATATACAAGTATATCATTGTTTTCACCATAAATTAGAGTTTTGAGATTTAAATTTGGGAAATTTTTAGAAATCTCATAGAAACGAATTTTTGAGATTTCGGAGTCGAATTTGAGTGAAACTGGTATGATTGGACTCGTAATTGAATGGGTTGTCAGATTTCGTAACTTTTGCCGGATTCCGAGACGTGGACCCCACGGACAAATTTTTAATTAATTTCGGGATTTTTATTTAAAATGTAGTATTTTCTTATAGAATTGATTCCTATAATTTTTAGTGATTGTATCGAATTATTTTGGCTAGATTCGAGCCAGACAGAATTGGATAATCGTGGAAAAGGCCTTATAGTAGATTAAATTGGAGAAAGACGAGGTAAGTCTTTTGTCTAATCTTGTGAGGGGGAAATTACCTCATAGGTGATTAAAATTAAATAATTGTTGCTAATTGTGGGGGCTACGTACGCATGAGATGACGAGAGTCCGTGCGTAGCTACTATTAATGCTAAAGTCCGGGTAGTTTAAGACTCAAAGCATGAATTACTTGTGTGAATTATATTCTTTATTAATTAAAATAATTGATGTATATATTGTGAATTATTATGAAAAGTAAAAAAAATATGAAATTTTCATATGCTTAATTTTTGTTTAAATCAATTAATTGTTAAAAAAAATTGTTCTCCTCCCGAATTTACCTTATAATAAATATACTCTCCTTCCGGAGGCACATAAGAAAATGTCCTCCTTTCTTGTGGAGTGGGCCGAACACCTCGACAGGATAGATGCATCTATGGATTGTGCTGCACGTCCCTCGGCAGTGTACACGACACTCTGGATCGGGCCGTACATCCTCGGCAGAAATCATGCTTAATAATAATAATTACACGATACTTTAATAATTTATTTCAGCTTGTGAAGCTAATTAATAAATTGGAAAATCTTTGGAATTTAATGAATTATTATTCTTGCTTGTTAAGGAACTAATTGTTACTCCTGTAAATGAGATTTAATTGATAAATTAAAAATTATTTGAAATGAAGGAATTTAATTAATATATTGCAAATTGTTACATTTGAAGGAATTTGATTATTTCTGCTGATTAAATAAATTATTGTAAATTCTGTAAATCATGCTGATTTAAATATCCTAGTTTTATTTTAGTTATTATTATTGACCAATAGTGAGTGTCAAAGTCGGCCATCTCGTCTCTACCACTTCTAGATTAGGCTTGATACTTACTGGGTACACGTTGTTTACGTACTCATACTACACTTGCTGCACTTTTTTGTGCAGGATTTGAGACAGGCACTAGTGGAGGACCTATCATCACATACCCACGTCATCCCGAGGCATAGTGGTGAGCTGCCTTTCTAAGCCGTTCCGCAGCTACCAATGTCTCTTCTTATATTTACATTCTGTCTATTTCATTTCAGACAGTATTTGAAATTTTGTATAATCTACTAAATGCTCATTCACTTGTGACACCAGGTCTTGGCACACACATTGGTAGAGTTTGGGTTTATATTTTCTTGCTTTTAAATTTTATCAATGTATGCTTCATTTATTAGTTGGCTTGCCTAGCTTTAATATTGGGCGCCATCACGACCTACAGGTGAAATTGGGTCGTGACAATATGGTATCAGAGCACTAGGTTCACGTAGGTCTCACAAGTTATGAGCAGACCTAATAGAGTGTTGCGGATCGGTACAGAGACGTCTGTACTTATCTTCGAGAGGCTATAGGGTGTTAGGAAATTATCTTTCTTCACATTCCATTGTGAAATTAATGTAGCACTAAAAATTCTTCTCTTATTTTCTCACAGATGGTGAGAACGCGCTCGAATGAAGTTCCAGACCAGGGAAGAGCTACTCCCCCAGTTGCTAGAGACCGAGGGAGGGATCCAGCCCGTAGTAGAGGGCGAGGACGTCCCAGGACTATTCCGGCTATGCTGCCAGTGGATCCAGTAGAGAATCCCATTATTGAGGAGCAAGGTGAGGTGTCTGTGGTAGAGCCAGCTCCGGTGGACTTCACATCTGCACCGGGAATTCAGGATGTTATGGGTCGTATGATGCGATTCATGGACAATATGACCCAGGCCGGTTTATTTCCGGCAGACCCAGCCACATCTCAGGCGGGCGGGGGAGCACAAACCCCTACCGCGCAGGCTCATGGACATGCAGCTGCTGTATATCAGACCCAGGGTGCACTACCCGTGAGTGGAGCCCAGCCAGTGGCAGCAGCTACACCCGAGCCCAGGCCAGCTGTAGCCGCCGATCCTCAGAAACTATTGGACAGATGGACTAGTCTACATCCTCCTGTCTTTGGGGGTGAGCGACATGAGGATCCACAGGATTTCAATGATCGTTGCAAGGATAGACTGTATAACATGAGGATATTGGAATCCCATGGGGTTGATTTCGCTACTTTTCAGCTATAGGGTAGAGCCCGTAGATGGTGGCAGTCTTATGCTCTTGGCAGACCAGCAGATTCTCCTCACATAACTTGGGACAGGTTCACCCGTATCTTCTTGGGCAGGTATATTCCACCCTCCCAGAGGGAAGAGTTACGATTTCAGTTTGAGCAGCTCCAGCAGGGTCAGATATCAGTGACTGATTATGAGGCAAGGTTTGCTGAATTATCTCGCCATGCACTAGTGATACTCCCTACTGAGGCGGAGAGAGTGTGGAGGTTTGTAGCCGGTTTACATATTGGTATTCAGGCCACTATGGCTCGAGAGGTTGAGATGGGTACTTTTTATGAGCGAGTTGTGGAGATAGCCCGGAGGATTGAGGGTGTACGTCAGTGGAGCCGAGAGCAGATTATGAGAGATAAGCAGTTCAGGTACTCTGGAGAGTTCAGAGGTGCTCCGTCCGCGAGCAGAGGTCAGTTCGTGAGGGGGCAGTCCAGCATACCCCCATATCCAGCACCACCACCTCCTTGAGGTACTCCAGTACGACCTTATCTCAGTGCTATCCCAGAGAGTTTTTACCGCCCACCAGCTATTCATAGTCCTCCCAGTGGGTATTCACATCCTTAGGCCAGACACTTAGTCAGCAGCCCATCGCACCGAAGAGTTGTTACGAGTGCGGGGATCCCAGTCACATGCGGAGGTTTTGCCCCAGGCTTCGGGGTAGGCCAGTACAGCAGGGTCAGCAGCCTATGCTTACCGGACCAGTTGCTCTACCAGTAGTCCGACCACCCAAAGGTGGAGGTCAGTCAGGCGCTCCAGCTCGGTTTTATGCTTTTCCGGCTAGACCAGATGCAGAGGCCTCAGATGCCGTGATTACATGTATTATTTCTGTTTGTGGCAAAGATGCCTCAGTATTATTTGATCCAGGATCTACGTATTCATATGTGTCATCTCTATTTGCTCTATTCCTGGGTGTTTCTCGTGAGTCCTTGAGTACTCCTGTTTATGTGTCCACTCCTGTGGGCGATTCTGTTGTTGTGAACCGGATCTACCGATCTTGTATTATTACATTTTGGTGGTTATGAAACTAGATCAGATCTCCTATTGCTTGAGATGACCGATTTTGAAATTATTCTGGGCATGGACTGGTTATCTCCATATCATGTTATTCTAGATTGTCATGCCAAGACTGTTACCTTGGCTATTCCAGCATTTCCTAAGCTGGAGTGGAAGGGTTCTCCTGTTAGTTTATTTAATCGAGTTATTTCTTTTATAAAGGCTCAACACATGGTTGAGAAGGGTTGTTTGGCTTATCTAGCCTATGTTCGGGATACTACTGCAAAGACTCCGGCTATTGATTCAGTGCCTGTAGTTTGGGAGTTCCCCGATGTATTTCCGTCAGTTCTTCCAGGTATGCCACCTGATTGTGATATTGATTTCTTTATTAACTTGGCTTCAGATACCCAACCTATATCTATCCCACCGTATCGCATGGCTCCGAAAGAATTGAAAGAATAGCTTGAAGAGTTACTAGCCAAAGGGTTCGTCAGACCGAGTGTATCGCCTTGGGGTGCACTAGTATTATTTGTGAAAAAGAAGGATGGAACAATGCGGATGTGTATTGATTATCGCCAATTGAACAAACTCACTATTAAGAACAAGTACCCGTTGCCGCATATTGATGATCTATTTGACCAGTTGCAGGGTGCTAGGGTATTTTCTAAGATCGACTTGAGGTCGGAGTACCATCCATTGAAGATTCGGGATTCGGATGTTCCGAAGACTGCTTTTCGGACTAGATATGGTCATTATGAGTTTCTGGTGATGTCCTTCGGTTTAACTAATGCCCCGGCAGCATTTATGGATCTGATGAACAGGGTATTCATTCAATATATTAATTCGTTTGTCATTATCTTCATTGATGACATATTAATCTATTCGCGCAGTAAGGAGGAACATGAGCAGCATATGAGAGTAGTGCTTCAGACATTGCGAGAACAAAAGCTATATGCTAAATTCTCTAAATATGAGTTTTGGCTAGAGTGTGTAGCATTTTTGGGACATATTGTATCAGGCAAAGGTATTAAAGTTGATCCCAAAAAGATTGAGGCAGTTCAGAATTGGCATCGTCCCACTTCGGCGACTGAGATCAGGAGTTTTTTAGGTTTAGCAGGTTATTATCGTCGGTTTGTGGAAGGTTTTTCATCTATTGCAGCACCTTTGACCAAATTAACCTAGAAGGGTGTTCAGTTCTGATAGTCCGATGATTGTGAGTCAAGATTTCAGAAGCTCAAGACAGCACTAACTACAGCACCCGTGTTAGTGTTACCATCTGGTTTGGGAATATATACAGTGTATTGCGACGCGTCACGCATTGGCTTGGGTTGTGTATTGATGCAGGAAAGGCGAGTTATTGCATATGCTTCACGTCAGCTGAAGCCCCATGAGAAGAATTATCCAGTACATGATTTGGAGTTAGCTGTGATTGTTCACGCTCTAAAGATTTGGAGGCATTATCTTTATGGGGTGTCTTGTGAAATTTACACTGATCATCGCAGTTTACAGCATTTGTTCAAGCAGAGGGATCTAAATTTGAGGCAACGCAGATGGCTGGAGTTACTAAAAGATTATGATATTACTATCTTGTATCATCCAGGTAAAGAAAATGTGGTTGCAGATGCCTTGAGCAGGAAGGCGGAGAGTATGGGTAGTTTGGCTTTCATTTCAGCAGAGGAAAGGCCATTAGCCTCAGATATTCAGTCCTTGGCTAACAAACTTGTGAGGCTGGAGATTTTAGAGCCCACCCGAGTTCTTGCATATGTGGTGGCCCAATCTTCACTATTTGAGCAGATCAAGGCTCGCCAGTATGATGACCCATACTTGATGGTTCTTCGTGAAACGGTACTACGAGGTGGTGCCAAGGAAGTTACTATTAGAGCGGATGGTGTTCTGCGACTCCAAGATCATCTATGTGTTCCTAATATGGATGGACTGAGGAAAAAGATCCTGGAAGAGGCACACAGTTCTCGGTATTCTATTCATCCAGGTGCTACTAAGATGTATCGTGACTTGAGGCAACATTATTGGTGGCGACGAATGAAATAGGACATAGTTGAGTATGTATCTAGGTGTCTAAATTGCGAGCAAGTTAAATATGAGCATCAAAGGCCAGGTTGCCTACTTCAGCAGATGACTATACCAGAGTGGAAATGGGAACGAATTACTATGGACTTTGTAGTTGGGTTGCCGTGAACCTTGAGGAAGTTTGATGCAGTTTGGGTGATTGTTGACAGGTTGACTAAGTCGGCACATTTTATTCCTGTTGTGACTACGTATACTTCAGAGAGGTTGGCCCAGATTTATATTCAGGAGATAGTTCGGTTGCACGGTGTGCCAATTTCCATCATATCAGCACAGCCTTTCATCCGCAGACCGAGAGGACAATTCAGATTTTGGAGGATATGCTCAGGGCATGTGTGATTGACTTTGGAGGTCAGTGGGATCGTTTCCTGCCTTTGGCCGAGTTTGCTTATAATAACAGTTACCAATCCAGCATTGAGATGGCTCCATTTGAGGCTTTATATGGTCGGCGATGTCGTTCACCTATCGAATGGTTTGAGCCAGGTGAGGCTAAGTTATATGGTACTGATTTGGTAAGGGATGCCTTGGAAAAGGTAAAGTTGATTCAGGAGCGACTTCGTACAGCACAGTCCAGACAAAAGAGTTACGCGGATCAGAAAGCGCGTGATATATCATTTATGGTAGGTGAAAAAGTTCTCTTGAAGGTTTCGCCGATGAAGGGAATTATGAGATTCGGGAAGAAGGGCTAGTTGAGCCCAAGGTTTACAGGCCCATTTGAGGTGTTGAAACGAGTTGGGGAGGTTGCTTATAAGCTTGCATTGACTCCCAGCCTATCGGGAGTTCATCCATTTTTTCACGTATCTATGCTCCGGAAGTATCATGCCGACCTATCATATGTGTTAGACTTCAACACAGTTCAGCTAGATAATAGCTTGGGTTATGAAGAGGAGCCAATTGCCATTGTTGATAAACAGGTTCGCCAGTTGAGGTCCAAGAGGATTTCTGCAGTAAAATTCCAGTGGAGGGGTCAACCAGTCGAGGATGCGACTTGGGAGGGCGAGGAAGACATGCAGAGCAGATATCCACACTTATTCAGCACTCCATGTACGATTCTAAACCCTTTCGAGGACGAACGTTTGTTTAAGAGGTGGAGAATGTAATGACCCAACGGGTCATTTTAACTTTTAGAACCCCGTTCCCTAAAATAAAACTTCCCGTAGGTGCTTGTAATGATTTATGACTTGCGGGGATGGTTGGTTCGAGATTTGGAAGTGTTTGAGGTAAAACCAAAACACTTGGTTCCTTAAGTTGGCCTTAAAGTGCTAAGTTTGACTTCGGTCAACATTTTGAGAAAATGACCCCGGAATAGAATTTTGATGATTCCAACGGCTCCGTATGGTGATTTTGGCCTTAGGAGCGTGTTCGGAATTTTATTTGGAAGTCCGTAGTTAAATTAGGCTTGAAATGGCTAAAAACAAGAATTTAAGTTTGGAAGTTTGACCGATGAGTTGACTTTTCGATACCGGAGTCGGAATCCAGTTCCGAAAATTTTTATAGCTCTGTTATGTAATTTATGACTTGTGTGTAAAATTTGAGGTCAATCGGAGTTGATTTGATAGGTTGCGACATCGAATGTAGAAGTTGAAAACTCTTAGTTTGATTAAGCTTGAATTGGGGTATGATTCATGGTTTTAGCGTTGTTTGATGTGATTTAGAGGTTCGACTAAGTTCGCATGATGTTTTAGGACTTGTTGGTATATTTGATTGAGGTCCCGAAGTCCTCGGGTGAGTTTCGGATGGTTAACGGATCAAAAGTTGGACTTAAAAAGCTGCTGTAATTTTCCCTTCCGCTGTATATTCTGGGCTGTGATCGAGCCCAAGATCGAACCCAGATATCGAGCCCACGATCGAGGCCTGAGTCGAAGTCAGGGATGAAACTCAGTATCGAAGCCACGATCAAAGTCAAGGCTCGAGGGCTATGATCAAAGGCAAGGCTCGAGGGCTAGGATCAAGACCCAAGATCGAACTTGATCGAGGCCATGACCATGTCCCAGGCTCGAGGCCTGATCGAGGCCATGACCAGCTCCCATGATCGAGCTCCCTGAGATCGAGCTCCCAAGATCGAGCTCCCTGATATCGAGCTCCCTGAGATCGAGCTCCCCTGATCGAGCTCCTTGATCGAACTGGACAGAGCTGTAAGTTATAAAAACAGAAGATATTCGTCCCATTTGCCATTTTTGACGAACTTGAGCTTGAGCAGAGGCGAGTTTTGACAGATTTTCAATGGAAAAATATTGGGGTAAGTGATTCTAACTCGGATTTGGTCTACATATACAAGTATATCATTGTTTTCACCATAAATTAGTGTTTTGAGATTTAAATTTGGAAAATTTTTAGAAATCTCATAGAAACGAATTTTTGAGATTTCGATATCGATTCGGAGTCGGATTTGAGTGAAACTGGTATGGTTGGACTCGTAATGGAATGGGTTGTCGGATTTCGTAACTTTTGCCGGATTCCGAGACGTGGGCCCCACAGACGAATTTTTAATTAATTTCGGGATTTTTATTTAAAATGTAGTATTTTCTTATAGAATTGATTCCTATAATTTTTAGTAATTGTATCGAATTATTTTGGCTAGATTCGAGCCAGACAGAATTGGATAATCGTGGAAAAGGCCTTATAGTAGATTAAATTGGAGCAAGACGAGGTAAGTCTCTTGTCTAATCTTGTGAGGGAGAAATTACCTCATAGGTGATTAAAATTAAATAATTATTGCTAATTGTGGGGGTTACGTACGCATGAGGTAACGAGAGTCCGTGCGTAGCTACTATTAATGCTAAAGTCCGGGTAGTTTAAGACTCAAAGCATGAATTACTTGTGTGAATTGTATTCTTTATTAATTAAAATAATTGATGTATATATTGTGAATTGTTATGAAAAGTAAAAAAATATGAAATTTTCATATGCTTAATTTTTGTTTAAATCAATTAATTGTTAAAAAAAATTGTTCTCCTCTCGAATTTACCTTATAATAAATATACTCTCCTTCCGAAGGCACATAAGAAAATGTCCTCCTTTCTTGTGGAGCGGGCCGAACACCTCGGCAGGATAGATGCATCTATGGATCGTGCTGCACGTCCCTCGGCAGTGTACACGACACTCTGGATCGGGCCGTACGTCCTCGGCAGAAATCGTGCTTAATAATAATAATTACACGATACTTTAATAATTTATTTCAGCTTGCGAAGCTAATTAATAAATTGGAAAATCTTTAGAATTTAATGAATTATTATTCTTGCTTGTTAAGAAACTAATTGTTACTCCTGTAAATGAGATTTAATTGATAAATTAAAAATTATTTGAAATGAAGGAATTTAATTAATATATTGCAAATTGTTACATTTGAAGGAATTTGATTATTTCTGCTGATTAAATAAATTATTGTAAATTCTGTAAATCATGCTGATTTAAATATCCTAGTTTTATTTCAGTTATTATTATTGACCCATAGTGAGTGTCAAAGTCGGTCATCTCGTCTCTACCACTTCTAGATTAGGCTTGATACTTACTGGGTACATGTTGTTTACGTACTCATACTACACTTGCTGCACTTTTTGTGCAGGATTTGAGACTGGCACTAGTGGAGGACCTATCATCACATACCCACGTCATCCCGAGGCATAGTGGTGAGCTGCCTTTCTAAGCTGTTCCGCAGCTACCAGTGTCTCTTCTTATATTTACATTCTGTCTATTTCATTTCAGACAGTATTTGGAGTTTTGTATAATCTACTAGATGCTCATTCACTTGTGACACCAGGTCTTGGCACACACATTGGTAGAGTTTGGGTTTATATTTTTTTGCTTTTAAATTTTATCAATGTATGCTTCATTTATTAGTTGGCTTGCCTAGCTATAGTGTTGGGCGCCATCACGACCTACAGGTGAAATTGGGTCGTGACAGATAAATACAATAATCGAAGTATAAAAAATAACAAATAGTAGCAGAAATCAAAGGGTAAGAAACTATAGAGCAAGATAAGTTGATATAATGATATCGAAAAGTGCATTGCTTCAATATAATGATTGCTTGTTGTAATGGTTTGAAGAAGACAACCTGTAAGTCGCAATATTGCCGATTGAGAGACTTGTCAATATTGAGAATAAGAATAGTAAAAAAGAGAATGAAAAAGGTAAATATACAAATAATAATATGGGCCCGCCCGTATTAGCTGTTAGGATATAAATGAGGCAAAAAATAGCTACCCTACCCATGTAAAGGAAACAATTCATTAAATATTATTTCATTCTCTAACTATTACAACGATCCTCACATTAAAATTATTGTACTTTCGCTCCAAAAATTCTTTTTAAATTTAAATGTCCACATATTATTTTTAATAATACATATACAATACATCTTTAAGGAAAAAACGGGAATCCCAAAAAGTTGGAACCCAAGTGATTGCTTTACTAGCCTTAAAGTCGAGCCACCCATGGCAAAGGGTTAAATGCTTTTTTTGTTAATGAAGTAGTAGGATCTGATAGTGTTAAGTGAATCCCCTGAATGGGTAAAACAAACTACAGCTCGTAGAAGAGTCAGCATTTGAAATCGTCAAAGATTCCCATCACATAAGGCCCATTTAAGACGGAAACACTCTTTAATAGAAATTTTTTTATTCTCCAGATTCGAATCCGAGATCTCTAATTAAAGGGAATGAATTGCTTCTATCACATTACATCCCTTGAGGTGCAATTAATCTTGATTATTATGCTTATACTCGAATTGGTACTTGGACTTTATCAATGTTGGATGTCCATGTCACAGAATTTGATACAAAGGGAAGGCAAATGATGGTAGACAACTATGAGAAAATCATGAACAAAATAAATCAGGATTTGTTGTTCCCAATTATGTTGTAGAATGATTTGGACTTGGATTTGATAGAAATAGATTATTGGAAAAAAAATCTAATATGATGGCTTAAAGTAGTAAACATTGCACGGGATGACCAAATTAACTTATACCCATATTTTTAAAATTATTTAACTTATACCTAATTTTGACAACTTCAAACCAGTCGTCGCCTCCCTCTTCTTCCTCCTGCAACTTATGTGCTCCTTTCTTCCTCCTCTTCTTCTTCTTTTCTTGCTCAAATACATGCGACTTTGTGTGAGTATTATTGATTGGATATGAAGTACACATTGATTTAGCACTAAGGTATGAGTTTCGAGTTAAAATCACCATTAAAGGAACTTGAAAACTCAAATGAGTAATTGAGATGTTGAAGGTCTAATCTTGAAATCATCTGGGTATTTAAATATGAAGTTGGATGAATGTATACCAACATTAATTTGAAGATTTGAACTAGAAGTACAAAGCAAAAAACTCAGATTAAAACTGTTTTTGAGTCTGGAGTTCAAAATTTTGAAGATTTTGCTACTGCTAGGGGGGTGTCAATGATTCGGTTCGGTCAATTATTTTATAAAATTTGTATCATACCAATTTTTCGATTATTTTATATGTATAACCAAAATTAGACTTTTCGAAACCGTCTCAATCATGCCGGTTGATCTTCGGTATGGGTACGGTTCAGTTAATTTTCGGTTATTATTTTAATGTCATGTAAAAGTCACTAGTAGAAGTAGAATGCAATAACATATGTACTTTTATAAGACTTCATAAAACTCTCTAGACATTTTTACTGTTTAAATGTTGATGAATTAAGACAACATGAAAAATGGCTAGAGTATAGATCCATCAACTATTCTATAGCAGTGTAAGAGAAACTAAACAAAGACAAAGAAAATATAACTCACACGAGCGAAAAGATATTAACCATACTAGGACAAGAATAAAGTCTGTAGAAGATTAAATATTCAAAAAGATAAATCTAAATCATACGAAAGAAAACATATTCAATACATTGTAGTTTGCTATTCATAATCGCTAGAATAACTTGTGTCTTGCTAATGAATATGTTGGAAATAATTTAATTTCAATAAGAGCACAGCATAATAGGTTTGAGAATTAGGATTTTGAGTTTAATTACTTTGTTGGCTTGTAACCGTTTTCATAATTACAAGGCCCCAGGAAAACTTTAATGCTTTATTATTTTTAAACATTATATATAAATATATTTTTCATATGTAAATTTATTCAGTACAGGTCGGTATTGTTTAGATTTATTTTCATAAAATAAAAAATCTACCCTAATTATCGGTACGGTTATAGATTTATATAAAAACCTATGATTTTATTAAAAAAACTGAAAATCGGTTCGGTACGGTACGGTTCGATCGATTTAGTCAGTTTTTCGAAGATTTTGCTACTGCAATTTCAGGTTTGTTAATTCAAAATTATTTGACTGAAATTCTTGGTCCTGCATTCTTTGTTGGAAATGTAATTGAATATTGTCCGGGAGCGTAAAACTCGAAGAAGCATCCGAGACTCAATTATTGAACGTCTTCAAAAATACGAGTCTGAAGTTTGGGACCGCAGGGCCAAACTTCAGACATTACCAGGTTAAACTTTATCTGAAGTTTGCAACTATCCGCCCTAATTGCCTTATTTAGCAGAAAACCTATTTTTCAAAAATTAGCAATAGCTTTTTAACAATATATATATAATCTGGTAAAAATGTATAAATTACATACACAAAAATTACAATTATGTTGTTATATCCAATCCGGCAAAAACATACAATTGATATACACAAAGCATATAATTATATTGTTATGTGTGTTTTGTAAATCATATACATTTTACTGTATATTCGTCCCACATACATTCGACATACAATTATTCGACCACTAGAGTATCACTAGAAAAATTACCACACCCTTCTCATTCATGTCACTAAAATTATTAGATTCAATTTGGACAGCCTGAGTTGCAGCTTTGAGAACGGCTTGACTTATGACTTTGCCTGTCTTAAGGCCATTCTCAACCATTTCCCCAATTTTGATTGCTTCCGAGAAGGATTTGCCCACTGCGGACATCATGTTTTGAAAATAATCTGGCTCTTGAGCCTGAAGGAAGACAGTGATTAGCTCGTGGTCATCCATGGGTGGCTTAACTCTAGCCGCTTGCTCCCATATTCCCTAAAACTTTCAATTGGTTTCTTCTTCAGGTTTGAAAGGGAATTGCGGTCTGGGGCGATATCGATGTTGTATTGGAACTGTTTGACAAAGGCCTGGGCCATGTCATCCCAGACATGCCAGTGAGAGGTTTCTTGATCCATAAACCATTCAGAGGCTACCCCTGTCAGGCTTTCCCCGAAATAAGCCATTACTAGTTCTTCTTTTCCCTCCACACCTCTTAGTTGATTGCAATACCTTTTCAGATGGGCTATGGGGTTTCCGTGTCCATCATACTTTTCAAATTTGGGAGTCTTGAAACCAAGTGGCAAACGAACACCGGGGAACATACATAGATCCTTGAAGGCAATACTCTTCTGACCTGCCAACCCTTGCATGTTTTTCAACTTTTGTTCTAAGATTTTCACTCTTTGGGTCATTTCTTCTTGTGCCATGTTTTGGGTAGGCTTCTCAATCTTTGAAGGAAGATCAAATAGATACGAGTGGTACTCAGGAGAATGGTATTGTTCTGTAGCAAATTGTGACTCGTGACTTTTCTTTTGTACCACTGTTGGTTGTGGGATAGTGAAAACGGGCATAACAGCAGTGATTGTCTGATTGGTTGTCTATGGCACACTTTGGGAGCGCGCAACAGAAGTTCCAGCTGTAGCCGTACAGTTGGGATAAAGACTGAACCCAAATGGATAGGATCGATCAGACAATGAGACAGGAGTGGTAATAGTCGAGATGGGTGTGAATTTTGGGAAAACATGAGAAAGGGGTAGTCCTCGACCATTAGCCGATGCTTGACACATTTCAGTCATTTGCTGTTTCAGAATTCTATTTTCCTCAACCACAGTAGACCCTTGTCGAACCCTCTGACCCCGAGTCTCTTGACCACTCGTAACAACTTCAATGTCAGTTGTCAATGATATTTTTCCTTTGGATTTTGTATTGCCAGCTTGCCACAAACCGACCACCTCAAACTTTCTTCTATGATTCAAAATAAGAGACACGTTAGAATGGACTCAGTCGGTCCTTATTGTCATCGTCATCATTTATTTCATTTTTTTCATTTTTTTTTTGGTCGATCGAACCTGATGTGGGTTGCCTACGTATCATATGGGAACATGAATCAGATCATGCGTAGTCCGGGAAGATCAAGAATAAAGGAAATAAACTAACTCTTTTTTTTTTAATTTTTGAAAGAAAGACTTATAAAGAAGAAAGAAAATATTTTTTTTGAATTTCGATTTTTTTTTCCCGAAATTTCGAAAGAAAAACTTCTAAATAAGAAAGAAAATATTTTAGAATTTTTAGAATTTTATTTTGAATTTATGAAAGAAATATTTCTAAAGAAAAGAAAAAAAAGAAAATGTTTTTGAATCTTGAATTTTCTTTTCAATTTTCGAAAGAAGAATGAAAATATTTTTGGATTTTGAGAAGAAATTAAAAAGAAAATGTTTTTGTATTTTTTTTTAAAATTGGGGTCTAAAAGAAAGACTTTCTAAAGAAGGAAGTAAAGGAAAATATTTTTGGATTTTTTGACAATTGTGGGCCGGAACCGATGAAGTTTGCCTACGTATCTCACACCCGGTGAGAATCAGACCCGCGTAGTTCTGCAATTTTGATACACAGAAAAATATGATTTATTTTGAAATGATTCTCTTTTTTTTTTTTGAAATTTCGACAGAGTAACGGGATTTTTTGAATACCGGGATTATCAAAACCAGGTATTTTTCTATCCTACCTCACTCTTGGTTTTTCTCTTTTTTTTTGGATTTTTTTTTTTCTTACTCAAGAAGCTGGTCAACATACAAGCCAAGCAAATTAATGCACAAGTAGCACGTAAAGAATGCATTAGGATGGTCCTTTAATTTTAGGTACATCTGTCCTAGACGGACCCAACCCCTGTGTTGAGTCCCTTAAGTCAAATGCACGTGATGCAAGCAAACGTACCTACTAGAGATCCGGCATGAGGCTGTGTTATTCTAAGTTTAAATCCTGGGTGTATTGTTCTAGACCTGGCTTACCCGAGCGGACAACTCGAGCCGGGGGGGGGGGGGGGGGAGGGGGGAGGGCAGCGTACCGGGAATACAGAAGCTTCACCGGTTTTGCAATTTGTCCGAACCTCATTCTAAAATTAGGATATGACTCTAACAGAAAAAGAAGCCACGCGAAGCGCACGCTTCCCAGAAGAATTAGAAGACTCAGAGAGAAGAAGGGTTTCGTAGCAGTTTATATACAATTCACACAATATCAAAGTGGTAAAAAAAAAGCGGCATTTAGCACATTAGGTTCAAACACGTAAAACTCAGAAAATCATGAAAGCCAATCATAACAGCTATTCTAAGCTCGAATTCTGAACCCTGAACCAGAGATTCTGGGTTCTTGTCCCCAGCAGAGTAGCCAGAGCTGTCACACTTTCTTTTTCCCGAAGGGAGATTAGGGGATAAGGGAGTTTTTCCAATTAAAGTGACATTAAACAAAATGGGATTATTTATTTATTCAGAGTCGCCACTTGGAATAATTTATGGTGTCTCAAGTCACCGGTTTATTTTAAATCCCAAATCGAGAAAATTAACTCTTATTTATGGTCTGCGAACACAGAAGACCGGGTAAGAAATTCTGTTAACCCGGGAGAAGGTGTGAGGCACTCCCGAGTTTCGTGATTTTAGCACGGTCGCTCAATTGTAATAATTGGCCTAATTATCTGATTTATTACATATTTAAAGCCTATTGCGCATTTTTACTTTTTAACCGCTTTTAATTATTTATGAAATTATTTCTGGAACAAGTCACGATATCGTACACTTGTCATTTTGTCACACACCGCAAACCGCGCCACATGAAATGCACCCGCGATTTACGACATGCTTATTTTTATTATTGTTTGAAGTTATGATCGGGCCACATGAAATGCACACCCGAATTGGGATTTACGTATCGTGACCATGCAACGGGAACCATACCCATGACCACGATGATTCATTATTAATAGCGCTTAAAGCAAACTACGATGTTCGATGTTCATGAATTATTTATTCGACTATTTGAGATCGTTGTAAGGTCATGGATTATGGAAGTTGTTGTGGATAAATGTGCATGTTTAACTGCTGATTCATTAACAAATTCAAATACCTGCGACCTATCAACAATTGTGCATTCAGCACCACTAAAATCTTAATAAACTTTCACTTTAAACTTGACAAGAGAACAAAATTAATGCATAAACAAAATACACTCTGCGTAGATATCTATAAGAAATTTCCAAATATAAGAACCCACTATCCAAAACTTCGTCATCCATATTTTAGTAATTACCCAATAGACTCTAACACATCTATCTTATAAGAGCAGATGAAAATTAATGCAGAACGAACAACATAACTTAACATAGCTAAAGCAAATGTCACGGGTATAAACTATATATACAGTTTTTCAACACACGAGTGACAACTAAAGTATTGCAAAGCAAACACTACAAAACGGCAAGATGCTTACTCAACAAATCCATTCGACAATTGACACCATTAAGTCTATATTTATTCATGAAATCAGTCAACAGTTATACATGAGCTCGGAACGTACCTTTATATTGATGAATAAAGCTAAAAATTTGCAACTCAATCGGAATAACAAAGCAACAATCGTTGGACTGAACGCCGAAATTGTGAATCGGAACCTCGAATCGGCACCGAAAAACTCGAAATCCAAACCCGACTTCAATTAAACTCCGTCGGATTTCATGGTTTCGAAATCAAAAATCAAAAGAAGAAGCTAAAATCTGTTCTGGCGGAATGAGCTGCGAGCGTAGCAGTCATCGGATGTTTCACCATTTTGTGAGTCCTTTCCTCAATAAATCAACGTTCTCTTGAACCTTGGCTAAAATAGGGACCTTGAACGGAGAGCTCAAAAGGTATCGACTCGCCGACTCAAAGGGTGACAGCTTTTCCAATTATAAGAGTGGTGGTATGACTTATGAGAAGCAACCGGGGTAGGAGACCACAGACGAAACCGCGTGCAGCGAATTCAAATGTCTTCTACACCCCCAACTCCGATACAACTTGGCAAAAATGAAATTTGGTGTTCCGGAAGAAGAATTGACGGAGCTTTTAATAACTGACTCAAAAACTCAAATGATCTGAATGGCAAACGGGGATGATTTTGGCTATGGTATTTTAATTTGTGGCTGCTGAACCAGAGGAGCTTAGTTTTGGCTTATGGAGTTCGGTGACTTTATTGCTAACTAAAGGACGATGGCCTAACGCTAGTGGTGGAGCTGCTGCGGCGTTAATGGAGGAAAGCCGGGGTAATTGGTATATGAAGAAGAAGGCGACGACGTTCTTAATCCTAAGCTGCTAGGGTTCGTCCGTCTCTGTTCAATGAGAAAATAAGGGAGAGCTCTCTCTTCTGAAGGGAGGGCCTTGTCAGGGTGTAGGAAATTAGGTTTTATTTTTATTATAAAAGGGTTGTGGGTTAGGGAATGGGTAAATGGGCTGAAGGGAGGAGTGGGCTGTCCGAAATTGGGCTCGAGTTTGGGCCAAATTTGCCTTTAAAGGTAGCCCTTTAATTCTACAAAGCTAAAATATTAATTTCTTTTCCTAAAATATCATACCATAAAAAATGTAAAATCAATCCTAATTAATTAAAATATCTATATTATGACATGAAACTATTTTTGTATTTTCAAACATATGTTTTAAAATTAAAACTAAAAGTTGACTGAAATCCTATAAAAAATAAAAAATAAACAATTTTTTTTTGAAATATTCCTTTTAAAATTTACGCGGGTCAAAAATTACATGCTTACAGCTGCCCCTCTTTGCTTGAAAACACGAAGAGTTTTCGGAGCAAAGAAAAATAAGTAACGTAATTGATTTATGACCCAACGCTTATTCAAAACGAAACAAAGACGGATAAAAGATTGTGACTGAGCCCTGGTATTTGAGCTGCCTACATATCCTTGGCTTTAAAGGGATCAGGTCACGTATAGTTCAGAGGTGAATGAAGTGATGGAATGTGTGGAGAGGATGACAGAGTCGAGTGAGATACCGTTCCGTCGAGGTTCCGGTCCGCGGTCCTGTTATTACATCAAAATCAAAAAAAAAAAAAGACTAACTAAGCCTGTCAGCTATGAGTTACAAGATTCCTATCTATAAGTCTTCTGAAGCTTGATCTTGAGGCTTGAACGGTTCTTCATGCAGACTTTTGATTTGAACCTTGCTGCTTGCTAACTGCAGGTGCTGATTCATTCTTCTACAGCTTCTTCGGATCAAGACCGGACATGCAGTGCTCGTGTATTCAGCCATGTCTTGAGCAGTTCATGTCTTTCATCGGCTTATGCATTTTGGATTCACTTCTCTTTTTTTCTTTTTTCTTTTTTTTTTCTTTTATTCTGGATTGGGACTTCTTCCTTTGGTCATCTCGGACTGTCAGCATTCTTGAGGCGAGTTTCTGCTACTTCTAACTTGAATTGAATTCTTAAATGACTTTCCTCGTTCTCCAGGTGGGCGCCTGATGACTTAAAACTCGAAATAAATTCCCTCATTCTCCAGGTGGGTGCTTGATGTTGACTTAAAACTTGAAATGAATTCCCTCATTTTCCAGGTGGGCGCCTGCTGACTTAAAACTTGAAATTAATTCCCTCGTTTTCCAGGTGGGCACCTGCTGACTTAAAACTTGAAATTAATTCCCTCGTTCTCCAGGTGGGCGCCTGATAATGACTTGAAAATTAAAATAAATCCCCTCATTCTCCAGGTGGGCGCCTGATGCTGACTTAAAACTTGAAATAAATTCCCTCGTTTTCCAGGTGGGTGCCTGATGTTGACTTAAAGCTAAAATGAATTCCCTCGTTCTCCAGGTGGGCGCCTGATGACTTAAAACTGAAATTAATTCCCTCGTTCTCTAGGTGGGCGCCTGCTAATGACTTGAAAATTAAAACAAATTCCCTCATTCTCCAGGTGGGTGCCTGATGTTGACTTAAAACTTGAAATTAATTCCCCCGTTCTCCAGGTGGGCGCCTGCAACTACAACAAAACAGAAACAACAAAAGAAACTTTTTCTGCCCCAGTTTACACTAGGAAGATTTGTGAGTTATTAGCAGAACTATAAATTACCTATGCTATTGATGAAAGATGCAATGATGAGAGTAAAATTAAAGACTCGACTAGGATGTGCGTCTCCTAAAGAAATAAAAATGTGAAAAACCCAAACTAGGAAGTGTGTCTCCTAAATTTGAGATTGAGCTTGCGAAAAATTATAAACTAAGCTTGACTAAACTAAAAACTGACCCTATTCTCCAGCGGGACCCCAGATTTCAAGAAAACTAAAGATTGATAACTTAAGAAAACTAAAAATTGACCTTAGAGAAAATTCATCAAACTAGGTCTTTTTTTTTGTTTTTGGTATCTTAGGAGAAAAATTCATCAGACTAAGATTTTTGTCCTAGGAGAAAGTTCATCAGACTAGGTTTTCTATCTTAGGAGAAAGATTCATCAGACTAAGATTTTGATCCTAGGAGAAAGTTCATCAGACTAGGTCCTTTTTTGTTATCTTAGGAGAAAGATTCATCAAACTAAGATTTCTATCTTAGGAGAATGATTCATCAGACTAAGACTTCGATCCTAGGAGAAAGTTCATCAGACTAGGTCCTTTTTTTGTTATCTTAGGAGAAGGATTCATCAGACTAAGATATTTTTATCCTAGGAGAAAGTTCATCAGACTAGGTTTTCTTATTGTTATCTTAGGAGAAAGATTCATCAGACTAAGATATTTTTATCCTAGGAGAAAATTCATCAGACTAGGTTTTCTATCTTAGGAGAAAGATTCATCAGACTAAGATTTTGATCCTAGGAGAAAGTTCATCAGACTAGGTCCTTTTTTTGTTATCTTAGGAGAAAGATTCATCAGACTAAGACGTTTATCCTAGGAGAAAATTCATCAGACTAGGTTTTCTATCTTAGGGGAATGATTCATCAGACTAAGACTTCGATCCTAGGAGAAAGTTCATCAGACTAGGTCTTTTTTTTTGTTATCTTAGGAGAAAGATTCATCAGACTAAGATTTCTATCCTAGGAGAAAATTCATCAGACTAGGTTTTCTATCTTAGGAGAAAAAATTATCAGACTAAGATTTTTATTGGGAGAAAATCCATCAGACTAGGATTTTTTATCCTAGGGGGAAAAATGCGAAGAGCAATGGCAATATTTTATGCACACTAGCAAGACAAATAAAGGCAAAGATTTGAGAAACTTCCCTTTGTCGGCTCTTCTCTTCTCTTTTTTTTTTCTTTTGAACCACTTTCCTTGCACTAATTTGTTCCTGTTTCAAACAAAGAAAATTTTGTCAGTTTTAAAAGTGGTGGTCAGTTTGTGGCCTTGAGTCTTGGGCAATTTGGCTTTTGCTCAATCAGCTTGAGTCAGTTTCAAGAGACTTTTTGCTCTGCATCAATCCTGATCGTTTCACACCCAGTACCATTTGTATTTGTGGCTCAATCAGCCTTATCCCAACTGAAGATCTTTGCTTAGGTGACATTTTCTATGTCTTGAATATCTTTCTGCTTTTTGAGCAATTTGTCTGTCAGAGAGAATCACCAATTATCTTTGCTTGCGCCCAGTAGGTTGACAAGAGTCTTTTGGGGGCAAACATTTTCATGAACCCTCAAGGCATGTTGACAGTAACGACTAAGTATGCTGGCCAAATTTACTTTGTACAACTGAAAAGCTGGTAGCAGATTTTGAAATCTTTTCTTGCTTGTTTTGACAAGGACTGACTCAGAGCGAATGACACAATGATACGAAGAAATAATATTAACAAGAAATACCCTTGTCGGGAAGGAAAGGAGGAAGATTTTTTTTTTTTTTTTTGGGGGGCAGCTAGCCCTTATGATCATGACATGCATTTTGGACTTAGCGGCCTGATCTTTCAAACTGTTCAAATCTTTCCCTTTACCATTCCTATGACATTTGAAGTCGGGCTTGTTTGTGCCAATTCTTTGCATCAGCTTCATGACTCGCTTTCGACTAGTGGTGCCCCGAGGGGTTTTCACCAACAAGTCTCTCTCAATTATTCATCTTTGCTTACCGTTGTTTTACAGTGCCCGTGAGGGTTTTCACTAGTAAGACTCTCTCATTTTTTCTTCTTTTTTTTTCTTCTTTTTTTCTTTGTGTGAGCAACTCGACAGTGTTCTATGTCGTGTGACAACTGCTGCTCTTTGCATGTGTTTCTTGGCATTCTTGAAGGCATATCGGGAGGTCTTTATTTGGAAGTTTTTTGGATAGGGTTGGAAAGATGGGTCGGCATGGAGGCTCTAAGTAGACTCAATATGATGGGTTGTACACTTTACAACTCTTGGAATCGACTCTTTCAAAAGTGAAATAAAATTTTTGCCCCAGTTTCTGATACTGGGGATTTTTGTATTTTTTTTCTTTCTTTTTTTTTTGAATTCTTATTTGGTTGGACCGAACCGTGTAAGGCTGCCTACGTATCCCTTTTAAAGGAATCAGGTCTAACGTAGTTCAAACCTCTGAGCTAACTAATTTTTTTCATTTTTCTTTCTTTTTCTTTTTCTTTCTTTTTTTCTCATTTTTTCCTTCTTTCTTCTCTTTTTTTTTTGTTTTCAAAACAAACTGCCCCAGCTTCTATTTTCGATGGGCATGGACTTTCAAATGTTTTTTTTTTCTTTTTTTCTTTTTTTTACTTGTACTTTCTAAGAGTTGCCCCAGTTTGTACTCTTTGGGCATGGACTTTTTTTTCATTTCATTTTTTTTTTGGACTTTTAACTCTAAACTTGATTCCAAAATAGGGTGGTCGAAGAAAATAACACAGGCTCAAAAGGGGTAACAAAGGGTATAAAGTATTTAGGTAGCACAAAAAGGGCCTCCCAGCCTCTAGAACGCCAAACATATTATCTTTTGCGATCACAACATTGATGACCATGTTTGTCTTCTTGGTTTGTCATGGTCGAAAGACACTCTCCATTCCTTAATGTCAAACTTTCCAACAAACTTCAATTGATTCTTTCCCAAACCCGATCTTCACCATGATTTGAAGGTAAAACTTACTCGAGCTTAATTCCAAAGTGTTTCGACTCTTTGTTCAACCTCAAAAATATTTTTTTTTCCGGTTATCCGATTCAAGATTAAATCAATTTTCTAAGATCTGGCCAAAAGTTCCGCGTGCATGTCATGTCACTAGAACTAGCGGCGAAAGAACTAAGCATAGAATGAAACAAAGACAAACTGTATTTCATTGAATAACGGATAGAAGGATTTGACAATAAGACAAACAAACTGAAATTCGAGTTACGACCCTAAAATAACCCGGCTAATGAAAATAGCAACAAAACGAACAGATAAGACTCACACAAATAAAATAGAGGGATAGAAGGGTTTGACTCAATAAAACAAATAAAATCTAGATCACACCCTAGAATAAACCAGATAATAGAAAAAACATCAAAACACACTACCAAGATTCCTTCCTAGTGAGGAGGGAATGACTTTTCAATTGCTAAGCTTGATATTTAGCCACAAATTTGCTCATCAGAATCACCATGGCCTTCTCCAATTTCAATCGGCAAGTTCTCGAGAGGATTCTTATACTCCATGTCACCACACATCATCCCCACAAAGTGTGCATCATCATGTGCATGTAAAGGATTCTGCGTGATATTTTGGGTGTCATTATCTTGGATCACTATCAGTTTTTCCTGGATCATCCTTTCTATTTCTCTTTTCAAATCCCGACAACTTTCAATATTGTGCCCCTGGGCATTGGAATGGTATTCACACCTTTTAGAAGGGTCAAAATTTCTTGCACGTGGGTCCACATGATTTGGAGGAATAGGTGCAATCATGTCATAATGCTTTAATTTCTCAAACACACTTGCGTAGGACTCTCCTATTAGTGTAAAATTATCTTTCAACCTTTGTTCCCCTCTATACCCCTGGCTTGGTTGTGGGTTATAGGGCACTTGAAAATTTTGTGAAGGCTGGTGGAGATTTTGCGGGGCTGGTGCTCGCCTTCTGGGGTGTCTAGGTGGCTGGACAACATACTGAAATGGAGCAATAGAGTATTGTGGGTTCTGAGGTGGATAGTAGTGCTCAGGGGAATCATCGGAAACCTGATGAGGCTGCTCATACCTTCGAGATGTTCTCCTAGGACCTCTTCTCGACCTTATTGTCATCATGGTTTCTTCATCCTTCTCATTCATGTCACTAAAATTATCAGATTCAATCTGGACAGCCTGAGTTGCAGCTTTGAGAACTGCTTGACTTATGACTTTGCCTGTCTTAAGGCCATTCTTAACCATTTCCCCAATTTTGATTGCTTCTGAGAAGGATTTGCCAACTGCGGACATCATGTTTTGAAAATAATCTGGCTCTTGATCCTGAAGGAGAATAGTGATTAACTCGTGGTCATCCATGGGTGGCTTAACTCTAGCCGCTTTCCCTCTCCATTTAATGGCATATTCCCTAAAACTTTCAGTTGGTTTCTTCTTCAGGTTTGAAAGGGAATTGCGGTCTGGGGCGATATCGATGTTGTATTGGAACTATTTGACAAAGGCCTGGGCCATGTCATCCCAGACATGCTAGTGAGAGGTTTCTTGATCCATAAACCATTCAGAGGCTACCCCTGTCAGGCTTTCCCCGAAATAAGCCATTACTAGTTCTTCTTTTCCCTCCACACCTCTTAGTTGATTGCAATACCTTTTCAGATGGGCTATGGGGTCTCCGTGTCCATCATACTTTCAAATTTGGGAGTATTGAAACCAAGTGGCAAACGAACACCGGGGAACATACATAGATCCTTGAAGGCAATACTCTTCTGACCTGCCAACCCTTGCATGTTTTTCAACTTTTGTTCTAAGATTTTCACTCTTTGGGTCATTTCTTCTTGTGCCATGTTTTGGGTAGGCTTCTCAATCTTTGAAGGAAGATCAAATAGATACGAGTGGTACTCAGGAGAATGGTATTGTTCTTGATGGGTAGCAAATTGTGACTCATGACTTTTCTTTTGTACCACTGTTGGTTGTGGGATAGTGAAAACGGGCATAACAGCAGTGATTGTCTGATTGGTTGTCAATGGCACACTTTGGGAGCGCGCAACAGAAGTTCCAGCTGTAGTCGTACAGTTGGGACAAAGACTGAACCCAAATGGATATGATCGATCAGACAATGAGACAGGAGTGGTAATAGTCGAGATGGGTGTGAATTTTGGGAAAACATGAGAAAGGGGTAGTCCTCGACCATTAGCCGATGCTTGACACATTTCAGTCATTTGCTGTTTCGGAATTCTATTTTCCTCAACCACAGTAGACCCTTGTCGAACCCTCTGACCCCGAGTCTCTTGACCACTCGTAACAACTTCAATGTCAGTTGTCAATGACATTTTTCCTTTGGATTTCGTATTGCCAGCTTGCCACAAACCGACCACCTCAAACTTTCTTCTATGATTCAAAATAAGAGACACGTTAGAATGGACTCAGTCGGTCCTTATTGTCATCGTCATCATTTATTTCATTTTTTTCATTTTTTTTTTGGTCGATCGAACCTGATGTGGGTTGCCTACGTATCATATGGGAACATGAATCAGATCATGCGTAGTCCGGGAAGATCAAGAATAAAGGAAATAAACTAACTCTTTTTTTTTTAATTTTTGAAAGAAAGACTTATAAAGAAGAAAGAAAATATTTTTTTTGAATTTCGATTTTTTTTTCCCGAAATTTCGAAAGAAAAACTTCTAAATAAGAAAGAAAATATTTTAGAATTTTTAGAATTTTATTTTGAATTTATGAAAGAAATATTTCTAAAGAAAAGAAAAAAAAGAGAAAATGTTTTTGAATCTTGAATTTTCTTTTCAATTTTCGAAAGAAGAATGAAAATATTTTTGGATTTTGAGAAGAAATTAAAAAGAAAATGTTTTTGTATTTTTTTTTAAAATTGGGGTCTAAAAGAAAGACTTTCTAAAGAAGGAAGTAAAGGAAAATATTTTTGGATTTTTTGACAATTGTGGGCCGGAACCGATGAAGTTTGCCTACGTATCTCACACCCGGTGAGAATCAGACCCGCATAGTTCTGCTATTTTGATACACAGAAAAATATGATTTGTTTTGAAATGATTCTCTTTTTTTTTTGAAATTTCGACAGAGTAACGGGATTTTTTGAATACCGGGATTATCAAAACCAGGTATTTTTCTATCCTACCTCACTCTTGGTTTTTCTCCTTTTTTTTTTGGATTTTGTTTTTCTTACTCAAGAAGCTGGTCAACATACAAGCCAAGAAAATTAATGCACAAGTAGCACGTAAAGAATGCATTAGGATGGTCCTTTAATTTTGGGTACATCTGTCCTAGACGGACCCAACCCCTGTGTTGAGTCCCTTAAGTCAAATGCACGTGATGCAAGCAAACATACCTACTAGAGATCCGGCATGAGGCTGTGTTATTCTAAGTTTAAATCCTGGGTGTATTGTTCTAGACCTGGCTTACCCGAGCGGACAACAGCTGGGGGGGAGCGTACCGGGAATACAGAAGCTTCACCGGTTTTGCAACTTGTCCGAACCTCGTTCTAAAATTAGGATATGACTCTAACAGAAAAGAAGCCATGCGAAGCGCACGCTTCCCAGAAGATTTAGAAGACTCAGAGAGAAGAAGGGTTTCGTAGCAGTTTATATACAATTCACACAATATCAAAGTGGTAAAAAAAAGCGGCATTTAGCACATTAGGTTCAAATACGTAAAACTCAGGAAATCATGAAAGCCAATCATAACAGCTATTCTAAGCTCGAATTCTGAACCCTGAACCAGAGATTCTGGGTTCTTGTCCCCAGCAGAGTCGCCAGAGCTGTCACACTTCCTTTTTCCCGAAGGGAGATTAGGGGATAAGGGAGTTTTTCCAATTAAAGTGACATAAATCAAAATGGGATTATTTATTTATTCAGAGTCGCCACTTGGAATAATTTATGGTGTCCCAAGTCACCGGTTTATTTTAAATCCCAAATCGAGAAAATTGACTGTTATTTATGGTCTGCGAACACAGAAGACCGGGTAAGGAATTTTATTAACCCGGGAGAAGGTGTGAGGCACTCCCGAGTTCCGTGGTTTTAGCACGGTCGCTCAACTGTAATAATTGGCCTAATTATCTGATTTATTACATATTTAAAGCCTATTGCGCATTTTTACTTTTTAACCGCTTTTAATTATTTATGAAATTATTTCTGGAACAAGTCACGATGTCGTACACTTGTCATTTTGTCACACACCGCAAACCGCGCCACATGAAATGCACCCGCGATTTACGATATGCTTATTTTTATTATTGTTTGAAGTTATGATCGGGCCACATCAAATGCACACCCGAATTGGGATTTACGTATCGTGATCATGCAACGGAAATCATACCCATGACCACGATGATTCATTATTAATAGCGCTTAAAGCAAACTACGATGTTCGATGTTCATGAATTATTTATTCGACTATTTGAGATCGTTGTAAGGTCATGGATTATGAAAGTTGTTGTGGATAAATGTGCATGTTTAACTGCTGATTCATTAACAAATTCAAATACCTGCGACCTATCAACAATTGTGCATTCAGCACCACTAAAATCTTAATAAACTTTCACTTTAAACTTGACAAGAGAACAAAATTAATGCATAAACAAAATACACTCTGCGTAGATATCTATAAGAAATTTCCAAATATAAGAACCCACTATCCAAAACTTCGTCATCCATATTTTAGTAATTACCCAATAGACTCTAACACATCTATCTTATAAGAGCAGATGAAAATTAATGCAGAACGAACAAAATAACTTAACATAGCTAAAGCAATTGTCACGGGTATAAACTATATACAGTTTTTCAACACACGAGTGACAACTAAAGTATTGCAAAGCAAACACTACAAAACGGCAAGATGCTTATTCAACAAATCCATTCGACAATTGACACCATTAAGTCTATATTTATTCATGAAATCAGTCAACAGTTATACATGAGCTCGGAACGTACCTTTATATTGATGAATAAAGCTGAAAATTTGCAACTCAATCGGAATAACAAAGCAACAATCGTTGGACTGAAACGCCGAAATTGTGAATCGGAACCTCGAATCGGCACCGGAAAACTCGAAATCCAAACCCGACTTCAATTAAACTCCGTCGGATTTCATGGTTTCAAAATCAAAAATCAAAAGAAGAAGCTAAAATCTGTTCTGGCGGATGAGCTGCGAGCGTAGCAGTCATCGGATGTTTCACCATTTTGTGAGTCCTTTCCTCAATAAATCAACGTTCTCTTGAACCTTGGCTAAAATAGGGACCTTGAACGGAGAGCTCAAAAGGTATCGACTCGCCGACTCAAAGGGTGACAGCTTTTCCAATTATAAGAGTGGTGGTATGACTTATGAGAAGAAACCGGGGTAGGAGACCATAGACGAAATCGCGTGCAGCGAATTCAAATGTCTTCTACACCCCCAACTCCGATACAACTTGGCAAAAATGAAATCTGGTGTTCCGGAAGAAGAATTGACGGAGCTTTTAATAACTGACTCAAAAACTCAAATGATCTGAATGGCAAACGGGGATGATTTTGGCTATGGTATTTTAATTTGTGGCTGCTGAACCAGAGGAGCTTAGTTTTGGCTTATGGAGTTCGGTGACTTTATTGCTAACTAAAGGACGATGGCCTAACGCTAGTGGTGGAGCTGCTGCGGCGTTAATGGAGGAAAGCCGGGGTAATTGGTATATGAAGAAGAAGGCGACGACGTTCTTAATCCTAAGCTGCTAGGGTTCGTCCGTCTCTGTTCAATGAGAAAATAAGGGAGAGCTCTCTCTTCTGAAGGGGGGCCTTGTCAGGGTGTAGGAAATTAGGTTTTATTTTTATTATAAAAGGGTTGTGGGTTAGGGAATGGGTAAATGGGCTGAAGGGAGGAGTGGGCTGTCAGAAATTGGGGTCAAGTTTGGGCCAAATTTGCCTTTAAAGGTAGCCCTTTAACTCTACAAAGCTAAAATATTAATTTCTTTTCCTAAAATATCATACCATAAAAAATGTAAAATCAATCCTAATTAATTAAAATATCTATATTATGACATGAAACTATTTTTGTATTTTCAAACATATGTTTTAAAATTAAAACTAAAAGTTGACTGAAATCCTATAAAAAATAAAAAATAAACAATTTTTTTTTTGAAATATTCCTTTTAAAAGTTACGCGGGTCAAAAATTACATGCTTACAAGGGGATGGATACTCATTCCCGCCCGACTATTGGAGATTTTACTCTCAAGGTGGCCCGACTATCGGAGAGATTACTCTTAATATAACCCGATTATCGAAGAGATTACTCTCAAGGTGACCCGACTATCGGAGAGATTACTCTCAAGGTGGCCCGACTATCGGAGAGACTACTCTCAAGGTGACCCGACTATTAGAGAGATTACGCTTAAGGTGGCCCGACTATCGGAGAGATTACTCTCAAGGTGGGAAGGGATGAATACTTATCCCCGTCCGAAAATCAGAGAGATTACTCTCAGGGTGTGAAAGGATGGATACTCATCACGGCCCAAATATCGGAGAAACTTATATGTCCACCTTAATATGGGAAAGTATAGTTTCTTTTAAGGACAAACCCACGAAGAGACCAACTTAAGGTGCAAAGGGACTTATATGCAAAGGGACTCAGTTACAACCAAGATATATAGGTGCCCACCAGAGGACTTTGGTAGTGGTCCAACAACATCTAATCCCTAAGCGTCAAACGACCAGGATGCAACAGTCGGGTGCAACACTTCGGGAGGCTGATGAATAAAAATTGTATGAAATTGGAAAGCCTTGCATCTTCGAGCGTAGTCCAAGCAATCTTTTACCATCGTTGGCCAATAATATCCCATCCTTTTTATATGAAACTGGAGCTTTGGTCCAGACTAATGTGATCCATATACCCAGCGTGCGCTTCTTGCAAAGCTTGGAGTGCTTCTTCTTCCCCTAAGCATTGCAAGAGTACCCCCTCGAATGATCTTTTGTATCAGGTAACTTTGTAGTAAAGGAAGCGTGGTGCACGACGGCGGATTTCAGTCCTTCTTCTAGGATTTTTGGATGTATCCCATAGCTCAAGTAATTGATAATGGGTTGTCACCATTCTTCCTTCTCAGTTTCAGAAATAGCGACAAGATGCTCGAGTTCATTTTATTCACTTTCACCCTCATTTGGCGGTGATACTACCCATTTTTGGCAGATAGTAACTTGCGCTTGATCTGGCAGGGTTAACGATGAAGCTAGGGCAGCTAAAGTAACAGCCCTCTTGTTTTCTTTCCTAGGCACATGTTGAATAATCACGTCACCGAGCCACCCCATTAACTTTTTAGCATAATTATGATATGGACGTAGTTCAGGTTTCTTGACCTCGTAACTACTTAAAAGCTGGTTGATCACTAACTGAGAGTCACCAAATACTTGCAATTGCAACCGCTTCATTTCGACAGCCATTTCAAGCCCAAGTATTATTGCTTGATACTCAGTAACGTTGTTAGAGCAGAGTTGTGTCAACGTAAAAGAGTAGGAAAAAACTTCACCTTGAGAAGTGACAAATACTACGCCAGCACCAACTCCTCCGCGATGTGTAGCACCATCGAAGTGTATCTTCCATGGAGGTTGAACTTCAATGATCATTGCGTCCTCATCAAGTAGTTCGATAGTTAGCTCCCAATCATCAGGTATAGGGTGATCTGCCAAGAAGTCTGCTAACGCTTGTCCTTTTATAGCCTTTTGAGAGATGTACACAATTTTAAATTATTGAAACTGGAAGTACCACCTTGCTACGATCATTAAGGACAGGTTTTGACATCACAAAGTTGATGGGATTTGCTCTAGAAATAAGACGGACGACATGAGCTTGAAATTAGTGCTTCAACTTTTGGATTGAGAAGGCTAGTGTCAAATATAACTTTCGATTGGCGAATAATTCAGCTCATTTGGTGTCATCATCCTGTTGAAGTAGTAAAAGGAGTTTTCTTTTCCTTCACTATTTTCTTGGGCCAACAACGCTCCAATAGAACTTTCTTGTGCTGAAATATATAGTATCAACGGCTTTTCGGGTATAGGGGTTGCCAAAACTAGAGGCTTCATCAAGTAAATTTTGATGCTTTCAAAGGCATTGCTACAAGCGTGATCCCACTTGAAAGGAACGTCTTTCTTCATGAGGAGACTGAATAGTTGGCACCTCCCAGCTAGGTTTGAGAAGAATCTCCTAAGGTATGCTAACTTTCCTTGCAGACTTTTCAATTCATGAATATCGAGGGGCTCAAGCATCTTCAAAATGGCATCCACTTTGGCTTGATCAATTTTGATCACTCGATGTCGGGCAATTAAATCAAGAAACTTTCCTTAAGCAACTCCAAAGGCGCATTTCAATGGATTCATCCTAAGTTGATGTGAGCACGTAATTTTTGCCCTGTAAAAAATACTCCAATAAAATCCACTAAAATAGATTTTTCTAATTGTTTTAATTTTCATAGAATTTTTAGGAATTTTTTGTTAATTATTTTTTGCATTTAGTTGCATATTTAATATCTTAAAATTATAAGAAAATACCAAAACAATGTCCAAATCTTCATTTCATAGCATTTTAGGTTTTTATTTACATTTTTAGGATTTAAATACGTCTATTAGTTGTATTATTAGATGAAAATCATAAAAATACCATGGGCATTTTATATTTTTAGCTTTTAGTCTTAAATTATTAATTTTCTTCCATTAGTTTCAAGTTAATTAATTATTTGAATATTAGAAATAGTAGGTAGATTAATTTTGCAAATTAGACATAAGATAGGATTTAATTTAGAATCTTTTTAAGAAAAAGCACAAAAGAAGGAATTAAGGAATATGTTGGTCTTATTTAAATTTGGGCCAAAGATAATTCTTGCGGCCCAAATCCCCTCCCTAGCCCAAATCCCTCTATCCCTATAAACAACCTAATCCCCCTTTCTTCACAGGAGAGAACAGAGCCCCCCCTCCTCCCCTCATTTTTTACCAAAAACCTAGCAGTCTTCCCCTCACCTTCTTAACCTCTCACTCATGCACACTTTTCCGTGACACACACACGCTGAAGCCTCTAGTAACAAGTGAGAATTACAAAGTTTAGAGCTAAAATTCAAAAGTTGCAAAGCTAATTTTCAGTTTCAAATCCTTGTCTTATCTCACATTTTCTGGGGATTTCAAAGCTTGACGGAGCTTTAGAGCTTGGTTCGAAGCTGAGAGTTTGATTTAAACTCAGATCACTGTTCAATTCCGCTGAATTTACTATTTCGGGAACTGCTGAGCTTCGGTCGAGTTTGCCTCTGGCTCTAGTTGGTTTATTCGAGTTTTCTTTGTTCAATCAGGTTAGTTTTAAACTCCTTTGTATTATACTTTTAGTAAATGATTAAACAAATGAGTTCCTGCTTAAATTTGAAGATCCGCTCGATTTCTGATTTTGTTAGTCTCATTTGTAATGAGAAGCCGTCAAGATTTTGCGTTGTTACTCCTGGCTTTTGAATGTATTGACTCTGATAATTTTCTTGTTTGCTTTACTGTTTGTTGTCCTTTTTGAATCTTCATTTATTTGTTATTTGGTATAGAATGCGAAATTTCTCTACAAGGTAAAAATGGAAACTTATTGTCCATAACTTTTACATTGGGAATTAGTTTGTTGTTATCATGTGCAATTATAATTATGTTTGTCTTGAACAACTGAGTCTGTTCTTGAGTTCTCGTTGGCTTCACTTTTTGCCTAATATGTATCTTTTCTTTAATGAAAATCAGAATGTGAGCATAATTAAATTAATGAGGTTATGACCATTTGTGATACTTCTTTAGTATTCAACATGTATTTTACCCAAAATCAATTTCATAATTTTGACCTTCACAATATTTTTAAATTAGTTTAGAATAACAATTAATGAACATCGTAGCTTGCTTTAGGCCCGATTAATAAATCATCGTGGCCATGGGTACGGTTTCCGTGGTATGGTCACGATACATAAATCCCAACTCAAGTGCGCGTTTCACGCGACTTGACCTCAACTTCAAATAAAAATAAAACAAACAAGTTGTAAGTCGCGGGTGCGTTTCACATGACGTGATTTGCAATATGTACAAAAACAACGAGTGTGCGACTTCGCGACTTGTTCAAATAAATTCCATAAATACTAAAAAGTAATTAAAATTTTTATTAAAAGCTAATAGAAAGTAAAAACGCACAATAGGTTCTTAAACGTATAATAAATCAGATAATTAGGCCAATTATTAATAGTTGAGCGACCGTGCTAAAACTACGGAACTCGGGAATGCCTAACACCTTCTCCCGGGTTAACAAAATTCCTTACCCGGTCTTCTGTGTTCGCAGACCAAAAATAGAGTTAATTTCCTCGATTTGGAATTTTAAAATAAACCGGTGACTTGGGACACTATAATAAATATCCCAAGTGGCGAATCTAAATTAAATAAATAATCCTATTTCGAATAATGTCACTTTATTTAGAAAAACTCTCTATCCCCTCGGAAAAAAGAAGGTGTGACAGCTCTGGCGACTCTGCTGGGGACTAAGAACCCAGAATCTCTGGTTCAGGGTTCAGAATTCGAGCTTAGAATAACTGTTATGCTTGGCTTTCTTGTGATTGTCTGATATTACTTGTTTGAGCCTAATGTGCTATATGGCGCTTTTTACCGCTTTAATATTGTTTGAACTGTATATAAAACTGTTACGAACCCCTTCTTCTCTCTGAGTCTTCTAAATCTTCTGGGAATCGCACGCTGGCGTGGCTTCTTTTCTGTTAATGTCATAGCCTAATTTAGAACTAGGATCGGATTAGTTACAAAGCCGGATAGTCTTTTGGTTCCCGGTACGTTGCTGCCCCCCTCCCCCCTCCCCCAGGCTCGAGTTGTCCGCTTGGGTAAGTCAGGTCTAGAACAACACACCCCAGGATTCAAACCTAGAATAACATAGCCTCGTGCCGGACCCCTAGTAGGAACGTTTTTTTTGCATCACGTGCATTTGACTTTGGGGAATCAACACAGGGGTTGGGTCCGTCTAGGACATGTGTACCCAAATTAAAGACCATGCTGATGCATTTTGACTTGCTACTTGTGCATTTCTTTGTTTCTGCTTGCATGTTGACTTGCTTCTAGAATAGGAAAAGAAAATCAAGAAAAAAAGGAGAGAGAAAATTGACTCGGTTCCTGAAAATCCCGGTATTTGAAAAAAAAAGAAGAAAAAAAAAGATACTGAAACTCAAATGAGCCCGAATTTTCAAAAAAATGACATTTTCCCCCGGTCCTGAAAAATTGACCGAACTATGCGGGTCTGATTTTCACCGGATCTGAGATACGTAGGCAAACTTCATCGGTTCCGGCCCACAATTTTCAAAAAATAAATTCAAAAATATTTTCCTTTACTTCCTTCTTTAGAAAGTCTTTCCTTTAGACCCCATTTTTTTAAAAAAATACAAAAATATTTTCATTATCCTTTCGAAAATTGAAAAGAAAATCAAGATTCAAAAATATTTTCTTTTTTTATTTAGAATTATTTCTTTCATAAATTTAAAATAAAGTCCAAAAATCCAAAAATATTTCCTTTCTTCTTTAGAAGTTTTTCTTTCGAAATTCCAGAAAAAAAAGAGAAAAAAAATCAAAATTCACAAAAACATATATATATTTTTTTCTACTTTAGAAGTCTTTCTTTTCAAAAATTCTCAAAAACAAAAGCCAAACAAATTGAAATCCAAAAATATTTTATTTCTTCTTTATAAATCTTTCTTTCGGAAATTAAAAATAAAAATTCAAAATCCAAAAAAAAGAGTGAGTTTATTTACTTTATTCATGATCTTCCCGAACTATGCAAGATCTGATTCATGTTCCCACATGATACGTAGGCAACCCACATCAGGTTTGATCGACTATTTTTAAAAAATTCAAAATCCAAAAAAACAAAATTGATAATAATAGATTGAGCCCATTCTAACGTGTTCTTTGTTTTGAATGGTGAAGAAAGTTTGAGGTGGTCGGTTTGTGGTAAGCTGACAACACAAGATCCAAGGAAAAATGACAACTGGCATCGAAGCTGTTAAGAGTGCTCAAAAAGCTCAGAGTCAGAGGGTTCAACAAAAGTCTATTGTGGTTCAAGAAAATAGAGTACTGAAGCAGCAAATGATTGAAATGTGTCAAGCATGGGCCAATGGCCAAGGACCGCCTTTTTCTATCCATGGTTTCCTAGAGTTCACATCCATCTCGACTACTGCCATTCCGGTCTTATTGTCTGATCAATCCTATTCACGTGGAATCAGTCTTTATCCCAACTGTACGACTACAACTGGAACTTCTATTGCGCACTCCCAAAGTGTGCCATTGACAACCAATCAGACAACCACTATTGTTATGCCCGTCTTCACCATCCCACAGCCGACACTGGTACAGAAGAAAACTCATGAGTCACAATTTGCTACCCAGCAAAAACAATACCACTCGTACCTATTTGATCTTCCTGCAAAGATTGAGAAGCCTGCCCAAAAGATGGCACAGGAAGAAATGACCCAAAGAATGAAAAGCTTAGAATAACAGTTGAAAAACATGCAAGGGTTGGCATGTCAGAAGAGTATTGCTTTCAAGGATCTATGTATGTTCCCCGATATTTGTTTGCCCCTTGGTGTCAAGACCCCTAAATTTGAAAAGTATGATGGACATGGAGACCCTATAGCCCACCTGAAAAGGTATTGCAATCAACTAAGAGGTACGGGAGGAAAGGAAGAATTGCTGATGTCTTATTTTGGGGAAAGCCTTATGGGATTAGCCTCCGAATGGTTTATGGATCAAGACACCTCTCACTGGCATGTCTGGGATGACATGGCCCGGGCCTTTGTCAAACAATTCCAATACAACATCGACATCGCCCCAGATCTTAATTCCCTTTCAAACCTGAAGAAGAAACCAACTGAAAGTTTTAGGGAATATGCCATTAAATGGAGAGGGAAAGCGGCTAGAGTTAAGCCACCCATGGATGACCACGAGTTAATCACTATTCTCCTTCAGGATCAAGAGCCAGATTATTTTCAAAACATGATGTCCGCAGTTGGCAAATCCTTCTCAGAAGCAATTAAAATTGGGGAAATAGTTGAGAATGGCCTTAAGACAGGCAAAAATATAAGTCAAGCAGTTCTCAAAGCCGCAACTCAGGCTGTCCAAATTGAATCTGTTAATTTTAGTGACACGAATGAGAAGAATGAAGAAACCATGATGACATCAGGGTCGAGAAGAGGTCCTAGGAGAACATCTCGAAGGTATGACCAGTCTTGTCTGGTTTCCGATGATTCCCCTGAGCACTACTATCCACCTCAGAACCCACATAACTTTGTTGCTCCACCTCAGAGCCCACAATTTTCTGTTGCTCCACCTTAGTATGTTGTCCAGCCACCAAGACCCCCCAGAAGGTGAGCACCAGCACCACAAAATCTCCACCAGCCTATACAAAATTTTCAGGTTCCCCATAACCCACATCAAAGCCAGGGGTATAAAGGGGAACAGAGGTTGAAAGATAATTTTACACCAATAGGAGAGTCCTATGGAAGCTTGTTTGAGAAGTTAAAGCATTATGATATGATTTCACCTATTCCTCCAAATCATGTGGACCCACGTGCAAGAAGCTTTGACCTTTCTAAAAGGTGTGAATATCATTCCAATGCCCAGGGGCACAATGTTGAAAGCTGTCAGGATTCGAAAAGAGAAATTGAAAGGATGATCCAGGAAAAATTGATTTTGATCCAAGACAGTGACACCTAGAATATCGCGCAGAATCCTTTACCTGCACATAATGATGCACACTTTGTGGGAATAATACGTGGTGACATGGAACATGAGTATCCTCTCGGGAACTTGCTGATTGAAGTTAATGATATTGACATTGGAGAAGGCCGTGGTGTTTATGATGAGCAGTTTTGTGGCTAAATGTCAGGCTTCGCAATTGAAAAGTCATTCCCTCACTAGGAAGGAATCTTGGTAGCTTGTTTTGATATTTTTTCTATTATCTAGGTTATTTCAGGATTGTGATCCAGATTTTATTTGCTTTATTGAGTCAAACCCTTCTATCCCTCTATTCTATTTGTGTGAGTCTTGTTTGTCTGTTCTATTGCTATTTTTATTATCTGGTTTATTTTAGGGTTGTAACTCAGATTTTAGGTTGTTTGTCTTGTTGTTAAACCCTTTCCATCCTTTACTCAATGAAATACAATTTGTCCTTTTGTGTCATTCCATGCTTAGTTCTTTTGTCGCTAGTTCTAGTGACATGACATGCATGCGAAATTTTTGGCCAGATCTTAGAAAATTGATTTAAGCTTGAATTGGAAAACTGAGAAAAAGATACTTTTTAGGATGAAAAAGAGTTGAAATACCTTGGAATTAAGCCTGAGTAAAATTCAAGTGGAACTAGAATAGTCATACCCGTAGAGGTTAAGGATCTTTACCTTCAAAATCATTGCGAACATCAGATTTGAGAATGTTGAATCAATTGAAATTGGTGGAAAGTTTGACATCAATGGATGGGAAGTGTCTTTCGACCACGACACGCTAAGAAGACAGACATGCTCATCAATTGTGATCACGAAAGGATACTATGATTGGCAGTTTCGAGGCTGGGAGGCCCCTTTTCAGCTATCCAAACACTTTATACCCTTCGTTATCCCTTTTGAGCTTATGTTATTTTCTTTGACCACCCCCTATTGGAATCAAGTTTAGAGTTAAAAGTCAAAAAATTAAATAAAAAGGAAAAGAGGTCCATGCCCCAAGAGTACAAACTGGGGCAATTTTTAAAGTTCAAGTGAAAAACAACAAGAAGAAGAAGAAAATAACAGTCAAAGGTCCATGCCCCCAGAAAAATAAAAGCTGGGGCAACTTGCTTTGAAAACAAAAGAGAAAAAAAACAAAAAGAAAGATGAAAAAACAATAGTTAGGTCAGAAGTATGAACTACGTTTGACCTGATTCCTTTAAAAAAGGATATGTAGGCAACCTTACATGGCTCGGTCCAACCAAATAAGAATTCAGGAAAAGAATATCCAAAATATCCCCAATATCTGAAACTGGGACCAAGATTTTGTTTCACTTTTGAAAGAGTCGATTCCAAGAGTTGTAAGTCTACAACCCCTCATTTGGAGTTTACTTTGAGCCTTCATGCCGTCCTTTCTTTCCAACCCTATCCAAAAACCTTCCAAATAAAGACCTTCTGATATGCCTTCAAGAATGCCAAGAGACATATGCAATGAGCAACAGTTGTCACACGACATAGAACATTGTCAAGTTGCTCACAAAAGAAAGCCAAAACAAGGGAGAAAGAAAAAAAGAAAAGAAAAAATGAGAGAGTCTTACTAGTGAAAACCTTCACGGGCAATATAAGACGACAGTAAGTAGAGATAAAGAAATGAGAGAGACTTGTTAGTGAAAATCCCCCGGGGCACCACTAGTCGAAGGTGAGTCATGAATCTAGTGCAAATATTTGGCACAAAGATGCTCGGTTTGAAAGCTTGAAGGAATGACAAGAATAAAGGTTAGATTGATTTGAAAGATCGGGCCACTAAGTCCAAAATGCATGTCATGATCATTAATGCTAGCTGCCTTAAAAAAATCTTCCTTTCCTTCCCGACAAGGGCATTTCCTGTTAATATTGTTTATTCGCATCATTTATGTCCTTTTGCTTTGAGCCAGTCCTCATCAAAGTAAGCAAGAAAAGATTTCAAAATCTGCTACCACCTTTTCAGTTGCACAAAGTAAATTTGGCTAGCATACTCTGTTGTTACAGTCTACATGCTTTGAGGATTCATACAAGGGCTTCTCCCCCCAAAAGACTCTTGTCAGCCTACTTGGCTAAAGCAAGCAAAGATAACCTCAAGATTAATCAGGGATTCTCTGTAGTACTGAACAATGACTATGAAGTGTACACATCATGCAAAAGGCACTTACCAGTTGTGATTCTCTCTGACAGACAAATTGCTCCAAAAGCAAAAGCTATTCAAGATATCAAAAAAGGTTATCCAAGAAAAGAAATCTCTTTTTTGAGATAAGGTTGATTGAGCCACAAAACATAAATGGCACTGAGAGCGAAACAATCAAGGTTGATACAGAAAGTAAAGGTCTCTTGAAAGAAACAGCAGAGTCTCCCAGCAGTGCAACCAACTACCAATACAGTCGGTCTTCCAAAGTTGGATGATCACAAAGCCAAGTTGCCAAAGACATCAAGGCCACAAACTGACCACCACTATTAAAACTCACAAAAATTTTCTTTGTTTGAAACAAGACCAAAGCAGTGTAAGGAAAGTGTTTCCAAAAAAAAGAGAAAAAATGAAAAAAGAAAAGAGAGAAAAACAATTCAAGAAGAGCAGCCAAAGGGAAGTTTATCAAATCTTTGCCTTTATTTTTCTTGTTAGAATGCACAAAATCATGCCATTGATCTTTGCATTTTCCTCCTAGGGTAATAGATCCTAGTCTGATGGATTTTTCTCCCAATAGAAGTCTTAGTCTGATAAATCTTTCTCCTAAGACAAAAATTCCTAGTCTGATGAATCTTTTTCCTAGGGTAATAAATCTTAGTGTGATAAATATTTCTCCTAAGATAAAAAATAAAATGACCTAGTCTGATGAACTTTCTCCTAGGATCGAAGTCTTAGTCTGATGAATATTTCTCCTAAGATAAGAAAACCTAGTCTGATGAACTTTCTCCTAGGATCGAAGTCTTAGTCTGATGAATTTTTCTCATAAGATAAGAAAGCCTAGTCTGATGAACTTTCTTCTAGGAAAGAAATCTTAGTCTGATGAATCTTTCTCCTAAGATAACAAAATAAAATCTAGTATGATGAATCTTTCTCCTAGGATAAAAATCTTAGTCTGATGAATCTTTCTCCTAAGATAAAAATAAAAGACCTAGTCTGATGAATTTTCTTCTAGGATCGAAGTCTTAGTCTGATGAATATTTCTCCTAAGATAAGAAAACCTAGTCTGATGAAATTTCTCCTAGGATCGAAGTCTCAGTCTGATGAATGTTTCTCCTAAGATAAGAAAGCCTAGTCTGATGAAATTTCTCCTAGGAAAGAAATCTTAGTCTGATGAATCTTTCTCCTAAGATAATAAAATAAAACCTAGTTTGATGAATCTTTCTCCTAGGATAAACGTCTTAGTCTGATGAATCTTTCTCCTAAGATAACAAAAAAAAAAGACCTAGTCTGATGAACTTTCTTCTAGGATCGAAGTCTTAGTATGATGAAATTTTCTCCTAAGATAAGAAATCTAGTCTGATGAATTTTTCTCCTAGGATAGAAATCTTAATCTGATGAATCTTTTTCCTAAGATAAAAAAAAAATTAGTCTGATGAATCTTTCTCCTAAGATTAAAAAAAATTAAAAAATGTCTTAGTCTGATGAATCTTTCTCCTAAGATAAATAAAACCTAGTCTGATGAATTTTCTCCTAGGATAGAAATCTTAGTCTAATGAATCTTTCTCCTAATATAAAAAACCTAGTCTGATAAATTTTCTCCTAGGATAATTATTAAAAAGTATGGATTAAAAAAAGGGCCATTTGTTCATGCCCTCAAAAAATAAGCATTGGGGCAGTTTGTTTAAAAATAATTAATTTTCTCAAAAAAATGAAAATGATTTTTCAAATTAAAAAAACAAAAAAAAACAAAAATCCTTCTCGGTTCATTTTAGCATAGGGTACACAATTCCCTAGTCTCGTTTTCCAACATAGGGTCTCAACTCCCTAGTTGATTTTATTTTAGACATAGGGTCTCCACTCCATAGTCGTTTTTCCAACATAGGGTCTTTACTCCCTAGTTGACTTTATTTTAGACATAAGGTCTCCACTCCCTAGTCATTTTTCTAACATAGGGTCTCCACTCCCTAGTCATTTTTCTAACATAGGGTCTCCACTCCTTAGTTGACTTTATTTTAGACATAGGGTCTCCACTCCCTAGTCGCTTTTCCAACATAAGGTCTCCACTCCCTAGTTGATTTTATTTTAGACATAGGATTTCCACTCCCTAGGCGCTTTTCCAACATAGGGTCTCCACTCCCTAGTTGATTTTATTTTAGACATAAAGTCTCCACTCCCTAGTCTCCTTTTCCAACATAGGGTCTCCACTCCCTAGTTGATGTTATTTTATACATAAGGTCTCCACTCCCTAGTCTCCTTTTCCAACATATGGCTTCCACTCCCTAGTTGGGGCACCATTTTGACAATCAGGGTACACCATTCCCAAAGAATCATGTTTTCTCCGGGTACACCATTCCCGACCCTTTTATCGCTTTCAATAATGAAGTAGTATAGAGTTTTGTTACAAATAACTCACGAAATTTTTCAAGTGAAAACTGGGGCAGAAAAATTTTGTTCGTTTGTTTGTTTTGATGTCTAAGCAAGTTTTCCCTCGAGGCACAGGTTTCGAGGTGACCAGAAAAAGAAGTCTCAATCCAAGATAATAAAAAAAGAAAAAGAAAAATAAGTGAATCCAAAATGTAGAAAAGGATGAAGGAACATGGACTGCTCAAGACATGACTGAGGTCACGAGCATTGTATTTCCCGTTTTGATCAGAAAAAACCGAAGAAGAATGAACTAGCACCTGTAGCTACCAAGCATCAAAGTTTAGATCAGAGTCGCATGAAGAACCAGCCAAGACTCAAGATCAAGTTTCAAAAGACTTAGAGATAGGAACTGTTTGGTCGTTTTGAATATTTTAACCACTTTCCCCTATTTCCCGTTCAATTTATACGTTACAGTTATTTTATGACTTACAGGGTTAGTTGGTTCGGGTGCGGAAAGAATTCGGAGTGAAATGAGACACTTAGTCTCATAATTAAAAATTTTAAGTTAGAAAAGTGATCGGATGTGGACTTATGTGTAAACGACCTCCGAATTGAATTTTAGTGATTCCAATAGCTCCGTATGGTGATTTAGGACTTAGGAGCATGTCCAAAAAATTATTTGGAGGTCTGTAGTGGAATTAGGCTTGAAATGGCGAAAGTTGAATTTTTGGAAAGTTTGACCGGGGGGTTGACTTTATGATAACGGGGTCGGAATCCGACTCTGAAAATTGAAATACCTCTGTTATGTTATTTATGACTTTTGTACAAAATTTGATATCAATCAGACTTGATTTGATAGGTTCCGGCCTCGTTTGTGTAAACTTGAAATTTCAAAGTTCATTAGGCTTGAATTGGGGTATGATTCGTGGTTTTAGCATTGTTTGAAGTGACTTGAGGGTTCGACTAAGTTTGCATGATGTTATGGGACTTGACGGTATATTTAGTTGAGGTCCCGGGGGCCTTGGGTGAGTTTCAGATGGTTAACGGATCAATTTTGGAGTTGGCATTCCAGCTGAAGAATGCTGGTTTTCTATCACTAATTTCCTTCTACGCGATCGCATGAGAATGTCCGCGATCCCGTAGGCTTGATGAGGCAGTGTTGATTTTATTATTTCCGATCGCGTAGGTTCGGCTAGTCTGTGCTACGCGAACGCGTGGGAGAGGCCGCGTTCGCATAGGGGAACTTGAGAGGAAGTTGGGCCACGCGTTTGCTCTATGCAATTGCGTGAAGAGGGATGTGATCGCGTAGAGCTAGGATCTTGTGCATTGCGATCGCGTGAAGACAACCGCGATCGCGTAGGGTCTTTTCTGGGCAGTGGAAAATTGTGCCTCGCGATCGCGTGTGTTTGTCCGCGATAGCGTAGAGCAAATATCTGGGCATATAGTTTAAGTTCTGAAAATGGGACTTCGTCCCATTTTCCATTTTTGACGGATTGGAGCTCGGGAATAGGCAATTTTTGGGAGATTTTCAGAGGAAACTACGGGGTAAGTGTTCTTAACTCAATATTGGCTAAATTACTCGAATCCATGGTTGTTTTTATCATTTATTGGGTGAATCAAGTTGGAAAATTTAGAAAACCCCCTTGGTTTAAATTGAAGATTTGAGGGTCGATCGGATTTTAGTAAAATTGGTATGGTTAGACTCATGGTTGAATGGGCTTTCAGATTGTTTAACTTTTATCGAGTTCCGAGATGTGGGCCCCACTGGCAATGTTTGAGCTAAATTTTGGATTTTTATAAAAAATTAACATTTAATTGTGGCTAGATACGAGGCTTTCAGAGGCCAATTCTCGGGGCAAGGGCATAGCGGAATAAAGAATTACACGGTTTGAGGTAAGTAACAATTTTAAATCTGGTCCTGAGGGTATGAAACCCCGAATTTTTGTATCATGTGATTACTTTGGAGGTGAGGCACATGCTAGGTGACGGGCGTGTGGGCGTACACCGATGGGATTTTGACTTGGTCCGTCCCGTGAAACTGTAAAGTTGAATAACTTGTTATTAGCTATATGATCTCTATGTGTTGTGAAAATTTGACTGTAAGGCATGTTAGAAACCATGTTTAGGCTATCTGTTGATACTGTTGGGACCCACAGAGGTCGTGTACATGATGAATTATCTGCTAAATTGTTGTTTGGTACTCAGTCACATTTTACTTATTTATTTTATCTCAGCCTTTATTGTTCATTATTGATGCATTATATCATTATTGTTTGGGCTGATTTCATGATTATTGAGAGCCCGAGAGACTGGAAAGATTTATGACTGAGTGAGGCCGATGGCCTGATTGTGAGATATTGATACTATAGCACGTGAGTTGTCCGTGCAGCACGTGAGTTAGCCGTGCAGATCCAGATATTGATACTATAGCACGTGAGTTGGCCGTACGGATCCATATATTAATACTATGGCACGTGAGTTGTCCGTGCAGCACGTGAGTTGGCCATGCAGATTATAGAGTTTGGGTTGTAGGAGCTCCTCCGGAGTCTGTACACCCCTAGTGAGCACGAGTACCCATTGAGTATGAGTGCTGAAGGCTGAGAGCCTAGTGGTTGAGCTGTTATGACGAGTTGAGTATCTGTTGCCCAGAGAGGCTGTACTTGCTTTTCATTTGTTGTTGCACTTAGTTGCTATCTGTCATTGATGTGAAATTCTATGAAAGCTTTTTTATATCCGGATTACATGAAATTGAACTGTATAAAACTGATTTGATTTAAACTTTTGGAATTGAAAGCATGCATACTCTCTGCTGGAATTACTGAAAATGAACTGTAACTGTGTAGCTCGTCATTATCTTCAGTTCCTTATTTATTATCGTTACTTGCTGAGTTGGTTGTACTCATACTACTCCATGCACTTCGTGTGCAAATCCAAGTGTTCCCGAGCATAGAGGGTGTTGATGTTCTCGCACGGTTGATTTTCCGAAGATTCAGAGGTAGCTGCCATGTTTTGCAGACATTGTTCTCTTTCCCTATCTCCTTGTTTAATGTATTTGGTCTTAGACTGTTATAGACCATATTTTCCAGACTTGTATTCATACTAGATGCTCATGTACTGAGTGACACAGGATTTTGGGAGTGTTTATATTTGTGTTTGTGAGGTTTTCTTCTGCTGAATTTAATAATTACGTTTTTAAATTTAAAAGATAGGGTGGTTTATTGAGATTGTCGGCTTGCCTAGTATTGAGATAGGCGCCACCACGACATGTGAGATTTTGGGTCGTAATAAGTTGGTATCAGAGCCTAGGTTGCATAGGTCTCACGAGTCATGAGCAGGTTTAGTAGAGTCTTGCGGATCGATATGCAGACGTCTGTACTTATCTTCAAGAGGCTGCAGAACCCTTAGGAAAATTTCACTTTCTTGTATTCTGTCATGCGAAATTGTTGATTCCGAAAACTAAATTTTTGTTATTATGTTCTCTCACAACTGGTGAGAACGCGTACTACCGGATTAGACGGTCAGCCACCAGTGCCACCAGTTAGGGCCGCGAGAGGTCGGGGCCGTGGTAGAGGTCGGGGCCGAGGTAGAGGTCGAGGTATAGCTCGTACCACAGTTGGACCCGCACCTGTAGTACCACAAGTTGCTCCAGGTCAGGAGCAGATTCCAGACATAGTTGAGCCGACAGGACCAACTCAGGCATCAGATGGGCCTATTGAGATTCCAGGCCTTCAGGAGACTTTGGCCCAGATATTGACAGTTTGCACTGGTCTTGCTCAGGTGGTTTTGGCTCAGGCCGCACCTGCCACTTCTCAGGCCGGGGAGGTACTCATACCCCTGTTGCCCGTACTCCAGATCAGGTAGTGCAGGGACTTAAGATACCAGAGGTACTACCAGCCCAACCGGTTGCAGCTGATCAGGCCCCGGTAGTTCCTATTATGGAAGACGATGAGTAGAGGAGACTTGAGAGATTTGATAGGCTTAGACCTCCACCATTTAGCGGTACTGAGTCAGAGGATGCTCAGGGTTTTCTGGATAGGTGTCAGCGGATGCTTCAGACAACGGGTATTTTGGAGACCAGTGGGGTCTCGTTCACTACTTTTCAGTTTTCTGGGGCTGCCTTCAGATGGTGGGAGTCTTATGAGAGGTGCAGACCAGTTGGTGTAGTACCACTTACATGGCAGGAATTCTCCGTTCTGTTTTTGGAGAAGTTCGTGCCACAGTCTCGCAGAGAGGAGCTGCGCAGACTGTTTGAGCAGTTATGTCAGGATGGTATGTGTGTGACTCAATACAAGATGAGATTTTCCGATTTGGCTTGTCACGTAGTCTGGTTGGTTCCCACTGATAGGGAGAGTATTAAGAGGTTCATTGATGGCCTCACATATCAGTTGCGTTTACTTATGACTATGGAGAGGGTGTCTGGTGCTACTTTTGATGAGGTAGTTAACATTGCTCGGTAGATAGAGATGGTACGTAGCCAGGAATGTGGAGAGAATGAGGCTAAGAGGCCTCGTGGTCCAGGTGATTACAACGGTATTCCTTCAGGGGGTCAGTTTTAACGTGGTAGGGGTCGTTCTTACAGACACGCTCAGACGGGTCGTCCAGCTCATCGTGGTGCATCAGCTAGCCACAGTTCTTATAGTACTCACTCAGGCCAGTCTTCATTCAGTGCACTACCAGCGCAGAGTTGTCATCATGCCTTGTCCGCTCAGGCTTCTACAGGTAATTTCTCGGGTTATTAGGAGCAACAATTCCGTCAGAGTAGGGGCTGTTTCGAGTGCGGAGAATTTGGTCATTTTAAGAGAGAATGTCCTAGGATGTTGAGTGGGGCTCCACAACAGAGTCCTCGACTGACGGCACCAGCACCAGTAGTTCCACCACCCGCCCAGCCAGCTCGGGGTGGGGGTCAGGCAGCTAGGGGTCGCCCAAGAGGGGGAGGCCGATCAGGTGGCGGTCAGGCCCAATTCTATGCTTTTCCTGCCAGGCCAGATGTTGTTTCCTCAAATGCAGTGATCATAGGTATTGTTTCAGTGTGCCAGATGGAGGCTTCTATATTATTTGACCCTGATTCCACTTATTCATATGTATCATCGTATTATGCTCATTATCTGGATATGCCATGTGAGTCCTTAGTTTCACCTATTTGTATATCTACACCGGTTAGAGATATTATTACTGTGGACCGTGTGCATCAGTCGTGTGTGGTAACTATTGGAGAATTAGAGACTAGAGTTGATATCTTATTACTCGGTATGGTTGATTGGTTGTCTCCATGTCATGCTATTCTGGACTATCACGAAAAAACCATGATGTTGACGATGCTGGGGTTGCCAAAGGTTGAATGGAGAGGTTCTCTAGGATTTGTTCCTAGCAAGGTAATTTCTTATTTGAAGGACCAACGTATGGTTGGAAAGGGATGTTTGTCATATTTGGCCTTTGTGAGAGATGTTGATGCTGATACTCCTATTATTGATTCAGTACCGGTCGTGCGAGACTTTCCAGATGTATTTCCTGCAGAATTGTCGGGTATACCACTCGACAGGGATATTGATTTCGGTATTGACTTGGTGCAGGGCACTCAGCCCATTTCTATTCCTCTGTATCGTATGGCACCAACTGAGTTAAAAGAATTGAAAGAGCAACTTCAGGAACTCCTTGAAAAGGGGTTTATTAGGCCTAGCGTGTCACCTTGGGGTGCACCGGTTCTGTTTGTGAAGAAGAAAGATGGTATTATACGGATGTGCATCGATTATAGGTAGTTGAAGAAAGTTACAATCAAGAATAAATATCCTTTGCCGCGTATTGATGACTTATTTAACTAGCTTCAGGGAGCGAGGGTGTTATCCAAAATTAATTTGAGATCGGGGTATCACCAGTTGAAAATTCGAAATTCGGATATTCTAAAGACGACATTCAGAACTCGTTGTGGCCACTACGAATTTTTTGTGATGTCTTTCGGGCTAACTAATGTCGCAACAACATTTATGCATTTGATGAATAGTGTATTCCAGCTATATCTTGATTTATTTGTCGTAGTATTTATTGATGATATTCTGGTGTACTCACATAGCCAGTAGGAGCATGCACAACACTTGGGTATTGTATTACAGAGTCTGAGAGATGAGAGACTTTATGCCAAATTTTCTAAGTGTGAGTTCTGGCTTAGTTCGGTGGCATTCTTGGGATATATAGTGTCTGGTGAAGGAATTAAGGTGGATCCGAAGAAAATAGAGACAGTTTAGAGTTGGCCCAGACCACCTTCAGTTACTGAGATTTGGAGTTTTCTCGACTTGGCCGGTTATTATCGTCGCTTCGTGGAGGGTTTCTCGTCTATTGCATCGCCTATGACTAAATTGACCCAGAAAGGTGCCCCGTTCAGGTGGTAAGATAAGTGTGAGGAGAGCTTTCAGAAGCTCAAGACAGCTTTGACTAGAGCTCCAGTATTGGTGTTGCCTATATGTTCAGAGTCTTATACTGTGTACTGTGACGCGTCGCGTATTGGTCTCGGCGCAGTACTTATGCAAGACGGCAGGGTGATTTCCTATGCATCCAGACAATTAAAGGCACATGAGAAGAATTATCCGGTCCACGGCCTTGAGTTAGCAGCTATAGTTCATGCCTTGAAAACTTGGCGGCATTACATGTACGGTGTCCAGTGTGAGGTATATACCGATCATTGGAGTCTATAACATTTGTTTAAACAGAAGGATCTTAATTTGCGGCAGCGTAGGTGGTTAGAGTTGCTTAAGGATTATGATATCACCATTATCTATCATCCCGGAAAGGCTAATATAGTGGCCGATGCCTTGAGTCATAAGGCGAAGAGTTTGGGCAGCTTAGTATACTTACTGGTAGTAGAGAGGCCTTTAGCATTGGATGTTCAGGCCTTGGCCAACCAGTTTGTTAGATTGGATGTTTCCGAGCCGAATCGAGTTTTGGCTTGTGTGGTTTCTCGGTCTTCTTTATATGATCGTATCAGAGAGTGCCAGTATGATGATCCACATCTGCTTGTCCTTAAGGACACGGTTCAACACGGTGATGCCAAGGAAGTCACTATTGGAGATGACGGTGTATTACGGATGCAGGGCAAGCTATGTGTGCTTAATGTAGATGGTTTGCGTGAGCTGATTCTCTAGGAAACTCACAGTTCGCGGTACTCTATTCATCCAGGCGCCGCGAAGATGTATCAGGATTTGAGGCAGCACTATTGGTGGAGGCGAATGAAGAAAGATATAGTTGGGTTTGTAGCTCGGTGTTTAAATTGTCAACAGGTATAGTGCGAGCATCATAGACCAGGAGGATTACTTTAGAGACTTGAAATTCCGGAGTGGAAATGGGAGCGTATTACCATAGACTTCGTAGTTGGGCTTCCATGAACATTGAGGAAGTTTGATGCGATTTGGGTGATTGTAGATAGGTTGACCAAATCAGTGCATTTTATTCCAGTTGGTACTAATTATTCTTCGGAGCGGTTGGCTGAGATTTATATCCGCAAGATTGTTCGTCGACACGGTGTGCTGGTGTCCATCACTTTAGATCGGGGCACGTAGTTTACATCATAGTTTTGGAGAGCAGTACTGCGAGAATTGGGCACACAAGTTCAGTTGAGTACAACATTTCACCCTCAGACAGAAGGGCAGTCCGAGTGCACTATTCAGATATTGGAGGATATGCTACACGCTTGTGTCAGTGATTTTGGAGGTTCTTGGGATAAATTTCTTCCACTTGCGGAGTTTGCTTACAATAACAGCTACCAATCGAGTATACAGATGGCTCCGTATGAGGCATTATATGGGAGATGGTATCGATCTCCGGTTGGTTGGTTTGAGCCGGGTGAGGCTAGGCTATTGGGTACTGACTTGGTTCAGGATGCTTTGGAGAAGGTTAAAGTGATTCAGGGGCGACTTCGCACGGCGCAGTCTATACAGAAGAGTTATGCTGACAGGAAGGTCCGTGATGTTGCTTACATGGTTGGGGAGAAGGTTCTGCTCAAAATTTCACCAATGAAGGGTGTGTTGATGTTCGGGAAGAAGGGCAAGTTGAGCCCTCGGTATATTAGGCTTTTTGAGATACTTAAGAAAATTGGAGAGGTGGCTTATGAACTTGCCTTGCCACCTAGTATATCAGGTGTTCATCCAGTGTTCCATGTATCCATGCTTTGAAAGTATGTCGGGGATCCATCTCATATTCTGGATTTTAGTACAGTACAGCCGGACGGTAATCTGACTTATGATGTGGAGCCGGTGGCTATTTTAGACCGGCAGGTTCGAAAGCTGAGGTCAAAGAACATAACATCAGTAAAGGTATAGTGGAGAGGCCAGCCAGTTGGAGAAGCTACTTGGGAAATTGAGCAGGAGATGCGGAGCAATTATCCACACCTATTTGAGACCCCAGGTATGATTCTAAACCCGTTCGAGGACGAACGTTTGTTTAAGAGGGGGAGAATGTAATGACCCGGCCGGTTATTTTGAATATTTTAACCTGTTCCCCCATTTATTGCTCAATTTATACTTTACAATTGTTTTATGACTTACCGGGTTAGTTGGCTCGGGTCCGGAAAGAATTCAGAGTGAAATGAGACACTTAGCCTCAAAATTAAAAATTTTAAGTTAGAAAAATGACCAGATGTGGACTTATGTGTAAATGACCTCAGATTTGAATTTTGATGATTCCAGTAGCTCCATATGGTGATTTCAGACTTAGGAGCGTGTCCGAAAAATAATTTGGAGGTCCGTAGTGGATTTAGGCTTGAAACGGCGAAAGTTAAATTTTTGGGAAGTTTGGCCGGGGTTGACTTTTTGATATCGGGGTCGAAATCTGATTCTGAAAATTAGAATACCTCCGTTATGTCATTTATGACTTGTGTGCAAAATTTGAGGTCAATCAGACTTGATTTGATAGGTTTCGGCGTCGTTTGTGGAAACTTGAAATTTCAAAGTTCATTAGGCTTGAATTGGGGTATGATTCGTGGTTTTAGCGTTGTTTGAGGTGATTTGAGGGTTCGACTAAGTTCGCATGATGTCATAGGATTTGACGGTATGTTTGGTTGAGGTCTCGGGGGCCTCGGGTGTGTTTCAGATGGTTAACGGATCAATTTTGGAGTTGGCATTCCAGCTGAATGATGTTGGTTTTCTGTCACTGGTTTCTTACTACGCGATCGCATGAGAATGTCCGCGATCGCATAGGCTTGATGAGGCAGTGTTGATTTTATTCTTCGCGATCGCGTAAGTTGGTCTAGTGTATGCTACGCGAACACGTGGGAGAGGCCGCGTTCGCATAGGGGAACTTGAGAGGAAGTTGGGCCACACGTTTGCTCTATGCGATCGCGTGAACAAGGATGCGATCGCGTAGAGCTGGGATCTTGTGCATCGCGATCGCGTGAAGACAACCGCGATCGCGTAGGGTCTTTTCTGGGCAGTGGAAAATTGTACTTCGTGATCGCGTGTGTTTGTCCGCGATCGCATAGAGCAAATGTCTGGGCAGAGAGTTTAAATTCTGAAAATGGGACTTCGTCCCATTTTCTATTTTTGACGGATTGGAGCTCGGGAAGAGGCGATTTTTGGGAGATTTTCAGAGGAAACAACGGGGTAAGTGTTCTTAACTCAATATTGGCTAAATTACTCGAATCCATGGTTGTTTTTATCATTTATTGGGTGAATCAAGTTGGAAAATTTAGAAAAACCCCTTGGTTTAAATTGAAGATTTGAGGGTCGATCGGATTTTAGTAAAATTGGTATGGTTAGACTCGTGGTTGAATGGGCTTTCGGATTGTTTAACTTTTGTCGAGTTCCGAGACGTGGGCCCCACTGGCAATGTTTGAGCTAAATTTTAGATTTTTATGAAAAATTAGCATTTAATTGTGGCTAGATACGAGGCTTTCAGAGGCCAATTCTCGGGGCAAGGGCATAGCGGAATAAAGAATTACACGGTTTGAGGTAAGTAACAGTTTTAAATCTGGTCCTGAGGGCATGAAACCCCGGATTTTTGTATCATGTGATTACTTTGGAGGTGACGTACATGCTAGGTGACGGGCGTGTGGGCGTGCACCGAGGAAATTGTGACTTGGTCCGTCCCGTAAAACTGTAAAGTCGAATAACTTGTTATTAGCTATATGATCTCTATGTGTTATGGAAATTTGACTGTAATACATGTTAGAAACCATGTTTAGGCTATATGTTGATACTGCTGGGACCCACAGAGGTCGTGTACATATTGAATTATCTACTAAATTGTTGTTTGGTACTCAGTCACAGTTTACTTGTTTATTTTATCTTAGTTTCTATTATTCATTATTGATGCATTATATCATTATTGTTTGGGCTGATTTTATTATTATTGAGAGCCCGAGAGACTGGAGAGAGTTATGACCGAGTGAGGCCGAGGGCCTGATTGTGAGATATTGACACTATAACACGTGAGTTGTTCGTACAACGCGTGAGTTGGCCGTGCGGATCCAGATATTGATACTATAGCACGTGAGTTGGCCGTGCAGATCCAGATATTGATACTATGGCACGTGAGATGTCCGTGCAGCACGTGAGTTGGCCGTGCAAATTATAGCGCTTGGGCTGTAGGAGCCCCTCCGGAGTATGTACACCCCTAGTGAGCGCTTGTACCTATTGAGTGTGAGTGCTGAGGGCTGAGAGCCTAGTGGTTGAGCTGTTGTGACGAGTTGAGTATCTGTTGCCCTGAGAGGCTGTACTTGTTTTTTATTTGTTGTTGCACTTAGTTGATATCTGTCATTGATGTGAAATTCTCTGAAAGCTTTTATATCCGGATTACATGAACTTGAACTGTATAAAACTGATTTGACTTAAACTTTTGGAATTGAAAGCATGCCTACTCTCTGCTGGAATTACTAAAAATGAATTGTAACTGTGTAGCTCGTCATTATCTTTAGTTCCTTATTTATTATCGTTACTTGTTGAGTTGGTTGTACTCATACTACACCCTGCACTTCGTGTGCAAATCCAGGTATTCTCGGGCATAGCGGGTGTTGATCTCTCGCATGGTTGATTTTTCGGAGATTCAGAGGTAGTTGTCGTGTTTTGCAGACCTTGTCTCTCTTTCCCTATCTCATTGTTTAATGTATTTGGTCTTAGTCTGTTATATACCGTATTTTCCAGACTTGTATTCATACTAGATGCTCATGTTATCAGTGACACCGGGTTTTGGGAGTGTTTATATTTGTGTTTATGAGATTTTCTTCCGCTGAATTTAATAATTACGTTTTCAAATTTAAAAGATAGGGTGGTTTATTGAGATTGCCGGCTTGCTTAATATTGAGATAGGCGTCATCACAACATGTGAGATTTTGGGTCGTGACAGGAACCTTGTTACTCATAGCTGATAGGCATGTTTAGTTTCTCTTCATTTTGATTTTGGTGTAATAAGTAGCTCAGCAAACAGTAACAGCATCAACAACAGTGAAATTACAGCTTATGGTAGTCCCAGCTACCAAAACATCCAGAACTACACTGACCTGATTCCTTTATAGCCAAGGATATGTAGGCAACTTCCGAAGCAAGGTTCGGTCAAACGTTTTCAAAATGCTTCCCCATAGAGTGTCAAAAGGGAAAAAATTGCTCATAATTGCTTACTTTATCTTTGGCCAAAAACTCCTCATGTTCTCGAGAAAAGAGGGGCAGCTGGGAGCACATAATTTTTGCCCTGTGAAAAATACTCCTATAAAATCCACTAAAATATATTTTTCTAATTGTTTTAATTTTCATAAAATTTCTAGGAATTTCTTGTTAATTATTGTTTGTATTTAGTTGCATAATTATTATCTTAAAATTATAAGAAAACACCAAAAAAATGTCCAAATCTTCATTGCATAGCATTTTAGGTTTTCATTTGCATTTTTAGGATTTAATTATGTTTATTAGTTGTATTATTAAATGAAAATCACAAAAATACCATGGGAATTTTATATTTTTAGCTTTTAGTCTTAAATTATTAATTTTCTTCCATTAGTTTCAAGTCAATTAATTATTTGAATATTAGAAATAATAGGTAGATTAATTTTGCAAATTAGACATACGATAGGATTTAATTTAGAATCTTTTAAAGAAAAAACACAAAAGAAGGAATTAAGGAATATGTTGGTCTTATTTAAATTTGGGCCAAAGACAATTCTTGCGATCCAAATCCCCTCAAACCCGCCTGGCCCAAATCCCTCTATCCCTATAAACGACCTAATCCCATTTTCTTCACTGGAGAAAACAGAGCCCCCCCCCCCCCCCTTCCCCTTCATTTTTTACCAAAATCCTAGCAGCCTTCCCCTCACCTTCTTCACCTCTCACTCATACAAATTCTTCCCTAACACACACACGCTGAAGCCTCTAGTAGCAAGTGGGAATTACAAAGTTTAGAGCTAAACTTTAAAAGTTGCAAAGCTGATTTTCAGTTTCAAATCCTTGTCTTCTCTCATATTTTCTGGGGATTTCAAAGCCTGATGGAGCTGTAGAGCTTGGTTCGAAGCTGAGAGTTTGATTTAAACTCAAATCATTGTTCGATTCCGCTGAATTTACTATTTCGGGAACTAATGAGCTTCGGTCGAGTTTGCCTCTGCCTTTAGTTGGTTTATTCGAGTTTTCTTTGTTCAACCAGGTTAGTTTGAAACTTCTTTGTATTATGCTTTTAGTAAATGATTAAACAAATGAGTTCCTGCTTAAATTTGAAGATCCGCTCAATTTCTGATTTTGTTAGTCTCATGTGTAATAAGAAGCCTTCAAGATTTCGTGTTGTTACTCCTGGCTATTGAATGTATTGACTCTGATAATTCTCTTATTTGCTTTACTGTTCGTTGTCCTTTTTGAATCTTCATTTATTTTCCATTTGGTATTGAATGCGAAATTTCTCTACAATGTAAAAATGGAAACTTATTGTCCATAATTTTTACATTGGGAATTAGTTTGTTGTTGTCATGTGCAATTATAATTATGTTTGTCTTGAACAACTGAGTCTGTTCTTGAGTTTTTGTTGGCTTCACTTTTTGCCTAATATGTATCTTTTCTTTAATGAAAATCAGAATGTGAGCATTATTAAATTAATCAGGTTATGACCATTTGTGATACTTCTTTAGTATTCAAACATGTATTTACCCACAATCAATTCCATAATTTTGACCTTCACAATAATTCCAAATTAGTTTAGAATAATAATTAATGAACATTGTAGCTTGCTTTAGGCCCGAATAATAAATCATCGTGGCCATGGGTACGGTTCCCATGGCATGGTCACGATACATAAATCCCAACTCAAGTGCGCATTTCATGCGACTTGACCACAACTTCAAATAATAATAAAATAAACATGTTGTAAGTCGCGGGTGCATTTCACATGACGCGATTTGCAATATGTACAAAAACAACGAGTGCGCGACATCGTGACTTGTTCAAATAAATTCCATAAATACTAAAAAGCAATTAATTTTTTTTTATTAAAAGCGGATAGAAAGTAAAAACACACAATAAGTTCTTAAACGTGTAATAAATCAGATAATTAGGCCAATTATTAATAGTTGAGCGACCGTGCTAAAACTACGAAACTCGAAAATGCCTAACACCTTCTCCCGGGTTAACAGAATTCCTTACCCGGTCTTCTGTGTTCGCAGACCAAAAATAGAGTCAATTTCCTCGATTTGGGATTTTATAATAAACTGGTGACTTGAGACACTATAATAAATATCCCAAGTGGCGAATCTAAATTAAATAAATAATCCTATTTCGAATAATGTCACTTTAATTGGAAAAACTCCTTATCCCCTCGAAAAAAAGGAGATGTGACAGCTCTGGTGACTCTGTTGGGGACTAAGAACCCAGAATCTCTGGTTCAGGGTTCAGAATTCGAGCTTAGAATAACTGTTATGCTTGGCTTTCTTGTGATTGTCTGATATTACTTGTTTGAGCCTAATGTGCTAAATGACGCTTTTGACCGCTTTGATATTGTTTGAACTGTATATAAAACTATTACGAACCCCTTCTTCTCTCCGAGTCTTCTAAATCTTTTGGGAATCGCACGCTGGCGTGGCTTCTTTTAGGTTAGTGTCATACCCTAATTTAGAACGAGGATCAAATCAGTTACAAAGCCGGATGGCCTTTTGGTTCCCGGTACGTTGCCCCCTTCGACTCGAGATGTCCGCTTGGGTAAGCCAGGTCTAGAACAACACACCCCAGGATTCAAACCTAGAATAACATAGCCTCATGCCGGATCCCTAGTAGGAACGCTTGTTTGCATCACGTGCATTTGACTTTGGGGACTCAACACAGGGGTTGGGTCCGTCTTGGACACGTGTACCCAAATTAAAGACCATCCTGATGCATTTTGACGTGCTACTTGTGCATTTATTTATTTCGGCTTGCATGTTGACTAGCTTCTAGAATAGGGAAAGAAAATCAAGAAAAAAAGGAGAGAAAAAATTGACTCGGTTCCTGAAAATCCCGGTATTTGAAAAAAAAGAAGAAAAAATAAGATCCTGAAACTCTGCCGAATTTTTAGAAGGTTGTCACAAATGAGTCCGAATTTTCAAAAAATGACAAGTGTCAACTATTGCCTTTACCCCTTCTTCAAGTTCAGGCGGAGCATCCTTTGCATCTTTATCTTCTTGAGGGTCCCTATCATTGAAGGATATGTGATAACACGTTGAAACATCCTCTAATTTCTGGTCATCCTCTATTAGAGATGAAACACCATGCTCGCCTTGTGCAGTAACATGATACGAAGAACCTACACTTTCTTCGTCTTCATCACGTTCTTTAGTGTAGACCACAGTATATGGATTTACCTTCAGTATTTCTTTACATGAAACCACAAGTTTTGTTTGTCGCCTCATTCTAGAAGGAACCAAACTTTGGAAATCCTTAGAGATTTTCTGAATTCTGGGCGAATCAGGTGTTCTTATGCTTTGATAATTTCTATGGAACTTGTTCCCCTTCTTTAATGGACCCAATCTCTCAAATACGAAAGTCCTCACAGTTGATTTTCCAAGTCGATCAAAGACAGAAGGTTTGTTAGAGGCGGAAAATTCATCTTCCACAGTGATATAATTGTTGCTCGCCCTTCTTAGATGCGCACTGGTGAGGGTTGTTTATATCCCAAACATTCACGTGGTTTCCTCGTAGCAGCTTCTGATGGGAGCTTCCCTAGCTTTGATGACTCATTAGGATTGTATCCAGCCTTTGCAAATAACTTGTAAGCATTAGGATCAAAACCTTCATTCGTATGCTTCGTAGGAAGTGATATACCTTATGGTGATGAGACATAGACTTTCTAAGTAGCTTCGAGGACAACTTTATCGCCTCAATCCGTTTGATCGGAAGAGTTAACCTCTTTATCATGTTTGTTTGGAGATCAGATGATTCACCTTCATCTTTCTTCTTTCGAGGGACATATTGGAGCGCAGAAGTTACTTTCTTGTCGTGAGATACAGTGTTCCCTTTATGATATTTATTTGGGTTAGGGTGTGCCTCCTCAGCAGCAACTTTGGTTTTGTCGGCAACCACCTCAGCTCTCTTAGTTGTGGACTCGTCATTCTTGCCATGCGCGACATCATCAGGTTTTAGCTCCTTCATAATGCGGTTCCTCAAGTAGAACTTTGCATTGGCGAAGTATGACTCAGCGTCGGTGAATGGCTCGTCATCAACAGCTATCTTCTCCTCGACTTCACGCTCGTAGTACTTCAAACATTGGTGGTAGGTAGATGGAACCACTTTATTCTTATGTATCCAAGGCCTTCTAAGAAAGACATTGTATGAAGTCTTTACATCGATCACATGCAGCCATGCACTTGATTGTATATCTTCAATGGTAATTCTCAACCTGATCACACCTATGGCTCTTTGCCCCTTGGTTGAATCCTTGAATCATGACACGACTTTCTGAAAGTTCGTTCATGGGAATACCAAGTTATTTCACAGTGAGAATTGGCAAGATGTTCACTGAGGATCCTCCATCAACTAAAATTCAATTTGCCCTTTCATCACACATAAAGCCAACCAGGTACAACGAGCGGTTATGAGTAATGTCACCTAGTAGAAGATCGTTATTTGTGAACGTAGCTTTTTTTCGCAAGTATTAACTTCTTGAGGAATAGACTCGATGAGATTTTCTGAAGATGGTGCAAATAGTATGTCATCACTCTTTTCTTCCCCTTTATCAGCATTACAACAAGAGGCCTCAATACCATCACGGAAAATCTTCATGCGAAACCAACATGGCAAGAACTCCTCCAAGGTCACTAGATGTCATGGCTTTTGAGGGTGGTGCATTTCCACTTTTGCCTTCTTCAAATGCTTAACGGGATTCCGTTTCCTTGGTCTTTTTACCATCATTTTCCTTATTGGTTGTTCTATCGATTCTTTACGTGGGCTCCTTTTGTAGCGCCTACGACGAGTCACCAACGACCAACCTTAATCATCATCAAGTTGATCAACTTCAACTTTGTTTTTTTCCAGTAATTCTTCCTCTTTACTTTCTTTCAAACTGCATAATTCATCTTAACTGAATGAGCCAAAGGTGATAGAGACTTGGTTTGCGCTCGTTTTCTCATCTTTAAGCACGATCTTCTTTTCACGAGCCAAGTCCATAACTTTGTCCTTGAAGAAAAAGCACTTCTCGAGAGGGTGGCTCACGAGTCGATGGCATTTGTAGTAATTTGAGTCATTCATTTTACCAGCTTCATTAGGACGCTTCATCTCCGGAAACTCAATGAGATTTAACTCGAGGAGTTCTTCAAAAATTGCTGGCACATCAGAATCCAGAAATGGGTACTCCATCTCTTGCATTTCTTTTAGAGTTAACTTTTCACTTGGCTTATCTTGAAAAGAAGTGGATTTCATACTCCGCTTCTTGCTCACCTTCGTCGTGAACTTCACAGATGATGTGTTGACATTCATAGCTTCTTTGTTTTCATACTTGGGTACGAACTTTCTCCATTTCCTGACTTCTTGCTTGTCGTTCCCTTTGCGAGGTTCATAGATGGGCAGCCTTTCATTTTCAGCGGAGGCCATGCTCAATTCCATGGCATGGGCACGAGTTGCAAGTTCTTAAAATGTGCTAGGCTTTATACCTTGCAAGATGTAATGCAATGCCCAGTGCATGCCTTGGATGCACATCTCTATGCCAAAAGCTTTACTAAGCATGACTTTACAGTTGAGGTTAGCATTCCTCCAACGATTGATAAAGTCGATAACTAGTTCAACTTCCATTGAAGAGTATTTGTGAGTTCCACCATGCTCACAGTGTGCCTTGTTCTATAAAAGCGATTGAGGAACTCTTGCTCTAGTTGATCCCAACTATCAATAGATCCCGCCTCGATGTATGTATCCCAATCAAAAGCATTTTCTTTTAGCGAGCGGACAAACTACTTGACGAGGTAATCTCCATAAGTCTCAGCGTTGTTGCATGTCTCAACGAAGTGCGCCACATGTTGCTTTGGATTGCCTTTACCATCAAATTGTTGAAACTTTGGAGGTTGATAGCCAGCAGGCATCTTCAACATATCGATCCTTGCAGTGTACGACTTTGCGTATGTAAGGGAGGACCTGGCAACAACTTCATATTATTCATAATAGTTCTTTCAATGAACTCCTTCAGTTGATCGATTGGAATCATCCCTTCAGATGAGACAGGGATAGCCTTAGCAGATGTTACTCATCTTGGGGGAGAATGAATCTCTAGAACTTCTGGGAGCTTGCCCTATGCATGGGTGGATTCTTCTTCCATAAAGATCCCTACACTGTATGTTAGCTTGTTAATTCTAGCGTCTTGATTTTGCATGCACTTTGTCAAGCCAGCAATTGCTTCCGTCAAGTTTGCCAACTGCTCCTCCACAGATGAAGCGGTTGTCACCATGGCTTTCATGATTGTTGTGGACGATGGAGAGTAGCATGGATTGTCACATAGATTGATCCTCGATTGGCTCATGCTATGCGGTGTAAGTGGGGAGGATCCATCACTTGAAGCATCATCATCTTCCTTTACAGTAGAGTTCTTGGATCCGTAGAGGTCAAGCAAAGCAAGAGTTTTCTTAATCTTTTCAGCAACATCGCTTCCTCCTTCATGTGCGTTTGTGGAAGATCTTGCTCCTTTTGAGGATGAAGATCCAAAAACAAGGTTTGATGTCGACGACACTTGGAGTGCTTGTTGTCCTAAAGAGCTTGCTTTGCTCCTCGTAACTGGTCCGGAGCTTCCACAGGTAACATCGAGGATGTTTTCCACATCAGGATAGAGCCTGGAATTAGCAGCCTTGGTGGATGTTGATCTGGAGTTGGTTTACTTTGAAGTCATTTCGACATTCTTGGACTTTGATGATTGAAACGTTGAGATGAGAGGTAGAGATTGTTCCACTGGGCTTGCCAAAATTTGTAGACAATAAATTGCATCGAGAAATTAAAATCAAGACCGAAAAATATTGCAACAATCATAGTATTTTATTTCAAATATTTGAGTGTTACAATCTCTATAAATACTCTGATTCTTCTTTTCAATAGTAAATAAATTCAAGGGCCTTTGAGTTTGATCTTGAATCTATATTTGTTGCCACGAACGATGATCTTGGATTCAACTAGCACGAACTTTGATTTGAACTCGTACTCCTTGAATCTTGATTTGTTCTTCGTTCTTGAGCTTGAACTTGATTGCTTGAAGCTTGAAACTTGTAGAGAAATTTCCGACGTTTGATCCACGAGCTCTCTCTTGCTTCTTGTTATAACTTCTGGTGTCTTTTCTGAGTTATGAATATCCTTATTTATAGTTGTGGGAGGGAAGAGTTATGATAAGAACAAACTCTTTCCGACCAATCAAATTAAAGTGTGACAAGGCCGCATTTGATTGGCAAGAATATGTCACTTGCACACGTGACGCGATGTCATTGGCCTTTTAATGTGACTTGGCATGCCTTGTCATTTTGACATGTGGCATGATCTTATTGGTTCTTCCGTTTGACTTGGCGTGCCACGTCATTTCACGTGTGACACTAAACTGGGCCTCTAGGAAGATAACATCTTGGGTTCATCACTTGTAGCCAATTAAATGGGCTAGTCCAACAGATTCAGACTTATTTATTTAATTCATATATGTTGGACTTATATAACTAATCCAATTATATTAGTCCAATAAGTTTATTTGAACTAATATATCTTGAATTTAAAATATAGTCCCAATCAATTTATGAATTTAATTCATACAAATTTTATATGCCTACACAAACATTCACGTGAAAGCTTATTTTCACTTTTCATTTTCCTTCCTATACATCATTAAAATTTAAAGGGACTAAAATTATTTTTCCTGCCACCTTGCACGTTAGGATGATAATACCCATCAAAAATTATATTTTGATTAAGTCAAGTTTAAGACTAGTGTTGCTATTTAATAAGCCATCTACGGCCTTGGAATAAGAAATTTTGTTTGGGTAAATATTTACAGAGATAATGTATACTATGTGACTTTTGTCTATGTTCTCGCAATATGTTATGCATTATGTAAAGAGCATAATATACAAATAATACATATTGTATGTTATGTAACATCTAATAATGATAAAGTGATCATCATAGGGTTATGGTGGTATAATAAAATTCATTTATCCTTAATTAATACGAAAAATCTTAGGAAAATATTTTTTTAGTGGATCTTATAGGATGCAAATCCTTATTAACGGGCACCTGTACAAAATCGGAGTGGAAAAAATTAGAGTAAATATTTGTGGATATTATTTGTCGTTTAATAATTGTAGAGATATATGAGTACGTTTGGGTTGTCACTTGACGTATGCTAGTAGAAAAAACAATTAAGAAATCTAAAATAATTTGGGAATGGCTAAAATCAAGATCATTTTCAAGATGACAGAAGAGCCATTAATATACAGTAATACAGAATTCTTCAGTCAAACATCAAAGCTACGTCATCTTATCTACAGATTCCTAGTATTATTAGGTTATAGTAGTAGGATTAATATAGTGGCTCATGGATATTTGTTTCTTCTTTTTCTTTTAGTTTATTTTTTATTAGACTTATATCTTATTTCCTAGTATAATATAAAATTGGTTAAATTTTACATAGAAATTGAGTTCATTACCATCAAAGTTTAGCTAGTGCAGTGAATAGGATTTCCTATCTTTAACAAACGTCCCGGGTTCGATCTCTAGGTATGAAAAAGATTTTGGTAAAAAGTATTTTTCCCTTTGAATAGACTTTACGCAACGTGAATTTAAATTAATCAGGACCTCAATACGAATATCAGACACCAAATAAGAATAAAAAATAAAATGAAGTTCATATATAATGGTCTTCTAGGATCCTTCCTTGTTACTCCATGTATTTTACATCCATACAAAAATAGAATAGAATAGGATAGAGTGATTTTCTAATTTATTTAAGGTGACTTGTCTTTTGCAATTATCAAAATGCCAACGAAAAACAAAAGAGTAAGAAATAAGGTAATGACAGAACAGCTCATGTTTCTGTACCTTCATCTAAACTCTGGTAATTTATTAAAAATATACAAAATACAAAAAAAGGGGGGGGGGGGAAAGGTTAAAATAATATGTGTGGTTTTGGTAAGCAATACAAGGTGTATTCATTTGCTGGTAACAGCAAGTTTCTCCAATGTACATCTCACTTACTGTCTGTTGGCAGGACTACAAAATACTTTCTTCAAAAAGTTGTCAAAAATTATTGATACTGTCAAATATATAATTTGCTGCACAAATCCTTTTTGTAAAATATATTTAAAACGAACATTAATCATTTTATTTTAAATTTAAAAATAATTATATTGATTAAATTGAAACAGGAACATATTCGATCATGTATTACTTAATTTTTTCTAGAATGAAATTCTTACGATCCAAGTGATTACCATAATACAGAATGAAAAGGGTGTGATGCATAATCAATGGATATTTTGTAAGGGGAGAAACAGGAAAATACAAGAGAAACAACCTAAAGAGCCCCTAGGAATAATATAAGACGCAAAAAATATATTTGTATTCGATGTTTACTGCAAAGTAAAAATATACTATTAAGTAATTATGATTAAGTGAAAAAAGTCTACGTGCAAATATATATCATGCATCTTTTTTTGGTTTCACCATATGGTGTCCAGAAGTCACTACCCAATTAATTTAAATTGCGCTCTGTAGAGCTTATATAAGGGGAAGCGCTCCCTAGCGAAAGAAATTTCATTCCCTGAACTTAAACCCCAAATTTCATGTTAAGTATAGAAGAATCTCATTTATGTCATACATTTCTTAATAGTATACATTTTTTGATTTTATGTAACATCGAATACGACTAAGTTTTTAACCACATAAGCCCCTCTGGAATTGTCTAGTGTTGTAATTTGTAAGAACGAGCCCTAAAGAAAAGATCTTTCACTATTTAAAAGAACAGAAAAAAATCTAGAAGTGGTCAAGAGATAACAATTTTAAACCATAAATCTCACAAGTTTAAATTTCACAAATAGTCATGTAACTATAATCTTTTTTCTTTCACCCAAGTCATATAACTATATTTTTTAATACAAAAACCACAATACCTTGACCTATTAACAAAAAGGTTATAATTACGGGAAGACCCAACTTTCCTAAAATAGGTGTGTTGATAAAAATTCGACCATAGTACAAGGGAGTATTTATGCCTTTTTTCAATTAAAAAAATTGAAGTAAAACAATATTGCATTTGAAACTTAAATTTTCTGGAAATTGTGACTTTTGTGTTAGTAGCTCAAAGTCTTGTGATTTTTGTGTTAAATATTATAGTTATATAAATTTGGTGAAAAAAAATATAATTATATGACTATTTATAAAATTTACGCCTTGATTTTGTTATATAATTGAACCTATTAAATGACGCTGAAGAAAAAAAGTATATTTGCTGACAAGAAAACGACCGCTTTGTTAAAATTCTATGCGTCGACAATAAATCACTTAAGAAGTAATTATACTTATAAGTATTTCTATTTAACGCTTAGTAATCAGGGTAGATGATAAGTAACTTAAAAACGTTTAAATTATATTAATAATAAAATATTTTTGTTACTGTATGTATATTACTTAAACCTCCTTTTTTTAAAAACAAAATAAAAAACTACTTAGAGAGCGTTAGGTGGTGAAAATTGCACGGGCTAGTCAGTTGTCAGAGTGGTAATTGATAAATAGATAATGTTTGCAAAGTCATTAAAAAATAGGCACTATTTTACTGCAATACGGAAAGTTCCAGCATAGTATACTGGAGATTGGTGCACCTGTGTATAAACTTCCAGCATATTATTCTGGAACTCCAGCACACGGAAAGTTCCAACATAATATACTGGAGATTGGAGCACCTGTGTATAAACTTCAAGCTTATTATGTTGGACAGTATATTATACTGGAACTCTAGTATATTATGATGGAGTTCCAGTATACTATGCTGGAAGTTCACATATAAAAATTCGAACTCCAGTATATTATGCTGGAATATTTTTCAGATTTTGAACAGTATTTTCGTTCAAATTTATCTTTACATGAAAAGTACCTAAATTTTAATTATTTTTTAAACTGTAGCTATTTTTCAATTACTACTTATAAATCTGATTATTTTTGAATTTCTCTCTGTTAGGTGTCCTTCCTAGTCATCAGTCTATAAATAATCCTAAGCAATCAACACCCAATAAATTAACAAATCTATATTCCTTGTCTCCAACTCTTATTATGTCTTAATTCCTTAATCACCTCTTTAATTTATAATCACCTCCATGTGCTTGACAACTTATTATCATCACCCCAATGGCCCTACTATCAAATCATTTATCAAATATACATTCATCATTGATCCTTTTAATTTGCAATAACCTTCTAACCAACCCTCACCCCACATATATATAGGGCTGAGTTAGCGTGTAGGTTACGGGTTCGATCAACTGAGTAACTTAATCCAAATTTTATATTTATTTTAAGAAGTTTATAAAATATTAATTTAAAATTTAATAACTTAAAAAGACTAAAATTCTGAACTCTTAAACTTTAAATTTTGGCATACACATCTCAATTTTTAGTCATTCTATTTATAAGTAGGTAAAAGTACTACTCCATCAACTACTTATTGATTCGACCTGTTTGTTGCATTTTGTTTTAGTTAGATTTTCAATCCACTCTTTTTAAACAAGGAATAAAAATTAGTCTATCTTTAAATAATTATTTGTCCTTTTCAATTTAACAGATTTAATTGCATGATTGATACAAAGGATTGTTACGTGTGTTACACTAATTGTTTTGGAATTAGTGCTGGTCACAAAAAGAGATATTTATATTAGTTTGAACAATTATAAATGGTATGCAATTGAAAAAAGAATAGATATAAAGGGAAAACTATGTGTTGAGTTTTTAAACTAATTAAAACTTAAATTTAAAACAAAATAAATAAATAAAAATGTATAAAAGGTGCTTGACCTATAAACAAGACATAAGTTTCCTCATTCGTGCAAAGAATAAAACATAGAGGATAAAACGTGCAAGTTTGTAATCTCTTAAATCGGATGGCAATATATGTAATTTGGATTGAATAAGGAGGGTGGTTTTCAACGGCGCAATTTGTTTGACGACGTGATCTTTTTATAGATCCAGCGAAGCCACGTGAGCAAGTTGTCAAGCTGGCTTGGGTCCCACTCCACCTCTGATTGAGCCGTTTGCTAGCTGTCAATCTCATTTCCCATTTTGCCCTTCATATTCTGCTCCTGTCCCCCAAATTATATCATTTGCTTAGTTTAGTCAATTAAACCTAAACCCCAACATTTCTTAAATCGCGAAAGGACGATTATAAGCCTTGAATAAGTTAGAGAGACCTCTTTTTTTTAAATAACTGTAGTCCAGTTCAACTTATACATACTTCAATTATTTACTTGTATATGTTACCTCCCGTTAGTATGAATGCTGAGTAACTATATTAATTAGTGCTTAGACAGACGAAAGAAATTACTTAAAGTAATTTTATCTCTATTAAAATTTAAACCTTAATTTACCATTTCCCTCACTTCATAATGTCTAAGTTTTTGAGACCTCTTATATAATAGAAAAAGAGGGTGATACACACACACACACACACACACACACACACACACACACACACACACACACACACACACACACACACACACACACACACACATATATATATATATATATATATATATATATATATATATATATATATATATATATATATATATATATATACACACTTAAATAATGGGAAAGACAGGGAGTATTTGGTTGGAAATAAGTCTTTGTGCCAGGCCTTATATTTGGAAGCACAGTTAGCTACAAAAATAAGAGTTTTGCTAAATTGTCCACATATATATAAACACTAGCACAACAGTTATCTGTTTTATTATTAGAGAGCCAAAAGCTAAAGCCACAATTTGCAAACAAAGAGGAGAAAATTCAGTTTGCTTTCTTCATTCATGTAAGTGAAACTAACACCACTTAATTCTTTCTTGTTTTCTCTTCATTTTTAGTATTAAATCTTTTGGTGTTTCATCTTTTCTATTCTTTTTTTTAAGTTTATTAATTTCATAATCTTATGCTAGGTGTTCACAATAGCAAATATGCCTAATTCCTTACTTCCTTTTTCTTTTTAAATTTTTAATTAGGATTAGCAAATATATATACATGTATAGCAAGAATTTTAAGTATTAACAATTCTTTTTTTGGCTACAGATATACATATTTAAAGAAATAAAGATGGGTTACTGGCAAGCCAAGGTTGTTCCAAAAATCAAGCAGATTTTTGATAAAAATGGACCAAAGAAGGCTGCTGCTGCTGAGGCATGCAAGACTTTTGACGAGGCTAAGGTAAAAACAAATTTACATTATCGCGTATTTTTTAATATGTGGTAACAAATAATCTGTCTTACTTGTATATGTTATTAATCTCATTTATTATCATTTATTGTCTATAACTACTTTTTGGTAGCTTGAGTGTGTAAAAATTCTTTATACCATTAGTCTATAGAAGCTGAACTCTTCTTTTTATTCAAATTAAGCCCATAAAAGAGGCAAAAAAGAAGAAAAATATAAAGACAAGGGCAGGGTAATTTTTTGCTTATTTACCTAGTTATAAACAAATTAATATGAGTTATTGTCTAATAAATTTCAGGAGCTATACAGCAAAGAGTTCGAAGATAAGAAGACTGAGCTCCAACCTAAAGTTGTTGAAATTTATGAAGCTGCTGCAGTTGAGATCAAGGTTTTTATTTACATACTTTATTTAAATATTAAAAAGGAAAAATATATAGTAATAATATATGCTTTATTACTATATATTATTGCAAACAAACATAGAACTTACTGCTCTTATCTCTTTATGATGGAAAAAAAAAGACTTTGGTGAAAGAACCAAAGGTTTCAGGACTGAAGAAACACTCAACTGAAGTCCAGAAATTACTTGATGAGCTTGTCAAGATTGGTAGGCCTTCATTTCTTTTACTTTGTATTTTCATATGACACAGTAGTATTTGCTGTATATGTCAGCAATTATATTTACTTCTATTTTATTTTACGTAACACTATAATTTTACTATTCGGAGTCAATGAGTTTCTTAATTATTTGATCATGATTTTTTTAATATTCTTAAATTTATTTTTAAATTATTAACTATTGCGACATATGATAGTACTTCTTATGTATTTTTCAAAAAAGTAAATATTATTTTCAATAAATTTAAAGAACCTAGGCCTAAATTTATATAAAAATAATTAAGTAGTTTGACCCTTGCACTCCAACCCCATCACATCAAATAAAATTGAGGAAGTACTATTTATTCCATTAGGGTTTAATTAACCTGTATATATATATGGATATTAGCAGCATAAAGACTTCTGCACACAATTTGTGTAACTAGACTTGTTGTAGTAGGTGTGTGCCTTATTTTTCTGATAACTACTTCCATTTATTATGGAATTTATTTACTGTTGTTTTAGGATGTGAAAATTCTTTATATTAGAGATTTACTTGTATATACCGATATTATCAATCAACTCAAAAGATATTTATATGTAACCTTCATAAAAGTAAATTTTCTTCCACTGTCGTTATATAAAAGTTAAACACTTTATAATTTTCATGGTATGAAATGTTGATTTTTTGTTGTATTTGCATGAAGAATTTCCGGGATCAAAAGCAGTAAGTGAAGCAAGTTCAAACTTTGGGCCTTCCTATGTATCTGGTCCAGTTCTATTTGTGTTCGAGAAAGTCTCTACTTTCATAGTCACTGAAAACAAGAAAGTAGAAGAGGCGGCGGTCCCAGTAGCCGCCTCCTCTTCAGAAGAAGAGGCCGCGGCCTCAGTAGCCGCCGCCTCTGAAGCCGAGGCAATTGCAGCTGCTCCTGTTGAGGTGAAGGAGAAAGAGATAGTTGTTGAAGCCGAAGCAAAGAAAGAGGAGGAACCAGCACCTGCACCTGCAGCTGAGGTGGCACCTGCACCTGCAGCTGAGGTGGCACCCGCAGCTGACGTGGCACCTGCCAAGGTGGAAGAAGCACCTGCAGCAGCAGCACCAGAACCACCAAAAGCTTGATGAATATTTCAATTTGTTTGTCTCTCTGTGTAAGAGTTGATTTTTTTTTTTTTTTTTTTTTTTGTATTTTCATTTTTCTATGTTTTGTGGTTACTGTATAAGAAAGAGGACAAAAACATGATTTGTTATATTCTTTGTTAGTGTTTTCTCCCTCCTCTCTTACCTGTGTTAGTTTGTACTTTGTAGTTTGTACAAGATTATCTCAAACAGTGTGTATGTACATTTTTCAACGCTTTTCCTTTTGATTCTTCAATACTATAAAATGTGCGTTACTTTGAAATGGTTTCTCATTTCCTTTTTTCTCAGTTTAATTTATGCTTTCTTCTTCTTCATCGTCTTTAATTTTCTTTATGAAATGAAACTGAGACCACATTATACAATTTAGTCTAAGTAATTAACGACGTGATTAAATTTTCTAAGTGTAATATTCTTTGACAAGACAAAGTTTGTGGGATGGTTTTTTTTGGGGGGGACAATGGCAGAGCCACATGCGTGTCAACCCTTCGCCGGAAAATTACACTGTATAATTTTTTTTTTTAAAAATAAAATAAATATATACTATTTATTATATAATGACACTCATTGACTTCTTGGTGAGTATGTTTCTTTATATTTTGACTCCCCTTGATGAAAATCCTGACTCCGCCACTAGGATACCAACTTCTAACTAATTGCGTGTAAGAATTATGGTTGATGTGATGGCATCATCGACAAAAAGATGTAGAAACTATGTCTACATTGTCTAGTATATGCGAACAAAATTATGATGTGCATTCAACTTCTGCTACAATGTAAACTGAATATGAAAAACCAACAATCGCGGTGATAAGTATTTTTTTATCCTTAATTAGAGGTTTTAGATTCGAACTCTGAACATAGCTTCACCTTTGTTAGGAAGTGTTTTGCCTCTTTACACCCACTGTGAAATTTTTCAATACGAATTCAGATTTAGTCGAACCTCATCTATACGAATACAAGATACCAAATAAAGAAAAAAAATTGAATGTGAGAAAGATGATAGATAGTTTTAGTAAAAGATCATCTGAGAAGTACCATCGAACCAATTGGTACTATACACACTAGAAAAATGCGTAGGAAGTCTAATGAGCTTTTTTTGCTTATATATTAATGGTGTCAAAAAATAAAAATTACGATTAGATTATTTATGATGTACTAATATTTTTTACAGAGTTTAGTGTATAAAACTTAAATATTTGTTCAATTAACCATTTACAAAGCGCATAAACTGAAGAAAAGCTGTCAATAAATATTAACATTTCATATTTTGCAATAAGAATAGCTAACTAATGCCCTAACTTTGAAAATACCATAAAAGAAAAGGAGTCACTTAGATATATAGAAGCAACTATTTTTCAACACGATAATGGCTGAAACTTGATAACCCAATTCCTTAAATTAAAAATATACACTGAAAGTTAAAAAAATAAACACGTAACCTTTAATATCAAATATGAATTAAAAATCTCGAAAACATGGTAAATGACTTATTATATCAGGTAAAAAGATATTAATCACCTACTATTACATCAGTGTATATCATAATTTAAATCCTACGTAAAACGATATTACCGTGCAATAAATATAATGTAAATTATCCAGACAGGAAAGAAGGGATACATCAGCAGCAAAATATTAATTTAACGGATAATACAAATGAAATCCTAATAATCTTATCGTAGATATTAAATCTGAGATGTTATTGGTTGGTAGGGCCAGTGAACAGCCAGATAGAAACCAAATTGGTTGCCCACACGCAAGAAACTATGTGCTAAGCAGTTGGACCAATCAATTATGTAAGTTTAATATTAGAAATTGATATTTCAAGTGGAAGTTTGATGTATATACGCAACTGGGATATTAAATTTATCATCATTTAGTGCATTAGCAATTTGCACATAAGAAAATTTGACTACATATATTCGAGGCGGCTATAGTGTTAATTTTCGTGGATTCATCTGAAATCAGTAATTTTAATTTAGATTCTTTTTATGCATCAAAATTTTTATAAATAATAAAATTAAATCTAATAAACAATAACTTGTGGTAGAATTTTCAATTTCTAACACATAAAATTTAAATTTTGAATTCGGCTTTGTATATTTGTTTTTCTTCATGTTGCTCTGGTCTAATTCAGAAAGCATGCATTTTCAATTTGACCAGCCAATCATTTGCCAAAGAGATGAATTTCTGAACATGAAGATGTCATCAACAAAATTAACCACATCTTAACAGTCGTCATTGTAATGGCTCCTTCGTGTAATTTTTCTTTTTGGTTGTTTTAGAAAAATATTTTCTGGATTTTTTCATATTTTCCCTCTCTTGAGATTGTTTTTGTACATATTTAAGAGGAAAGCTCCGATTAGGTAATAGAGAATCAGTGGAATTCAACTCGAACTCGGTATTTACACCCAAATCACAAGATTTCACCAAAAGTTAAGTAAAAACTTGAGTAACCATAATTAAGAGATTAAAATTAGAAGACAAATGTTATATAATTATCGAAAAAAGACCAAAACCGTTATTTTACTATACGAAATAGAACAATTATACCTTCCGTTTAAAATGGGTAGTAATTTTACCCGTCATTACCTATCGAGGTCATCCTTGCCCTTTCCCACTAATAGATCAATTTTTCAGAATTTTTAAATCCTAGATTTTTTTTATCTTTTTTTTTAAATTCACGTGACGTTTTAAAAATACCCTCCAATCTTTCTTCATACCCCACCGCTCCTTCACTCCCCTCTTTTACCATACCCTCAGAGATCTTTGAAACAAGAAATTAGGTTTTGGCCTACCTTTAAGACTCACTCACTACTAAAAATCTGCTAAAAACCGACCAATTATTTCCGACCAATGTTGGTTGGTCAAAAAATGCGACCAAAAACCGTCCAGGTTGGACGCAAACTGGGGAAAAAAAATATTTATATTTTTTTAAAACTAAATACCGACCAACGTTGGTCGGTAAATTGGTCAATAGCTGGTCAGACAAGAAAATTTTGGATTACCGACCAACGTTGGTCGGTAATCTGGATCCAATTTTTTAAATTTTAATAATTATTTTATTATTTAAAATATTTTATAATATTTAAGAATTTATATTTAAAATTACCGACCAACGTTGGTCGGTTAAAGAATTTAAATTTTTTTTTAAAAAAAGCGACCAAAGTTGGTCGATTTTTGGTCAAACGGTCAGCACTTAATGTACCGACCAAAATTACCGACCAACTTTGGTCGGTAATTCTAAAATCAGAGAAGTGAAAAATAGGGGAAACTCCTATTTTTCTGAAATTTTTCCCTCTTCTTCACTCTAAACCTTCATTCCCCTCTCTCCTTCTCCCAGCCCTCCCCCTCACCGTCCAGCCCTCCCCCTCGCCGTCCAGCCCTCACCCTCGCCGTCGTCGCGCCGTCGCCGCTGCCACTGCCACTGCCGCCCCTCGATCTCCTTCTCCATCTCCTAAAAATTCTAGGTTTGAATTACAACCCATTTATTTATTATTTTCAGGTTTTGTTAATTAGTTATGAATTAGTTTCAATTGATTAGTGTTTCAATTATTTGAACATTGCATTTTATTGAGGATTAGGGTTTAGATCTTGTTTTAATTAGTTTTGTTAATTAGTTTTATTAACTTATTAGTTTTGTTAATTAGTCAATTATTTATGAATTAGTTTAGTTTAGGGTATGGGTTGAATTTCTTTAGTTTAGTTAGTTTATGTTTAAACTCGTAGGATATGAATTGAAATTTTAGTTTTTAGGATTTGTTCTTGTGAATTGAACTTTTAGGATATGAATTGAACTTTTAAGATATGAATTGGACCTTTTGGATATGAATTAAACTTTTAGGATATAAATTGGTGTAATTAGAAAAAAATAATTATCTTGAATTAACTAAAAAAGATATAATTAATTTATAATTATAGAATAAATTAATTTATTGTTGTGAATCGAACGTTTAGGGTATGGGTTGAATTTCTTTAGTTTAGTTAGTTTATGTTTAAAATCGTAGGATATGAATTGAAATTTTAGTTTTTAGGATTTGTTCTTGTGAATTGAACTTTTAGGATATGAATTGAACTTTTAAGATATGAATTGGACCTTTTGGATATGAATTGAACTTTTAGGATATAAATTGGTGTAATTAGGAAAAAATAATTATCTTGAATTAACTAAAAAAGATATAATTAATTTATAATTGTAGAATAAATTAATTTATTGTTGTGAATCGAACTTTTAGGGTATGGGTTGAATTTCTTTAGTTTAGTTAGTTTATGTTTAAACTCGTAGGAAATGAATTGAAATTTTAGTTTTTAGGATTTGTTCTTGTGAATTGAACTTTTAGGATATGAACTGAACTTTTAAGATATGAATTGGACCTTTTGGATATGAATTGAACTTTTAGGATATAAATTGGTGTAATTAGGAAAAAATAATTATCTTGAATTAACGAAAAAAGATATAATTAATTTATAATTGTAGAATAAATTAATTTATTGTTGTGAATCGAACTTTTAGGGTATGGGTTGAATTTCTTTAGTTTAGTTAGTTTATGTTTAAACTCGTAGGATATGAATTGAAATTTTAGTTTTTAGGATTTGTTCTTGTGAATTGAACTTTTAGGATATGAATTGAACTTTTAAGATATGAATTGGACCTTTTGGATATGAATTGAACTTTTAGGATATAAATTGGTGTAATTAGGAAAAAATAATTATCTTGGATTAACTAAAAAAGATATAATTAATTTATAATTGTAGAATAAATTAATTTGTTGTTGTGAATCGAACTTTTAGGGTATGGGTTGAATTTCTTTAGTTTAGTTAGTTTATGTTTAAAATCGTAGGATATGAATTGAAATTTTAGTTTTTAGGATTTGTTCTTGTGAATTGAACTTTTAGGATATGAATTGAACTTTTAAGATATGAATTGGACCTTTTGGATATGAATTGAACTTTTAGGATATAAATTGGTGTAATTAGGAAAAAATAATTATCTTGAATTAACTAAAAAAGATATAATTAATTTATAATTGTAGAATAAATTAATTTGTTCTTATTTTATTTGTATAGATGGAACATCGTACTTGGATGTACAATAGAAATTATCCTAATCGGCGGGGATTGCGGGAGGATTTTGTAGAAGGGGTTGATGACTTTACTAGACATGCAATGTCACTTCCACCATACCAAAGTGAAGGAGTAATTAGGTGCCCTTGTGTTAGGTGCGATTGTATGAAGTTTAAAAAATCGGAGGAAGTTAAGCTTCATCTTTATAGGAAGGGGTTTATAGAGAATTACTTTGTGTGGACTAATCATGGAGAGATCGATGGTAGCCGTGGGATATTTCATAACATGGTTGTTGGTGAAAGTAGTAGGTCGGTAGAGAATACAAATCTTGATTCTAGAATTCAGGATATGGTTGCGGATGCTTTTGGGGGTGAGCCCAATGAAAATGTTGAACAAACTCCTAATGATGACGCAAAACATTTTTATGAACAGTTAGAGGAAGCTAGTCGTCCACTACGTGAAGGAAGTCCGCACTCTGAGCTGTCTGTTGCAGTTAGATTACTAAGTATCAAATCTAATTAGAATATTTCTCAAGCAGCCATGGACTGTTTCATTGACCTTATGAGTGAACTAGTTGACCTTAATATCAACTTACCTGGTGATTTCTATAAGGTGAAGAGATTGGTTTCTAAGTTAGGACTTTCGTCAATGAGAATTGATTGTTGTGAAGATGGTTGCATGTTATATTATAAAGATGATGCAACTTTAGACAGTTGTAAATTTTGCGAAAAGCCTCGTTTCAAGAGGCTTTCCAGCGGGAATATAGTCGCTGTCAAGGCAATGCATTATTTACCTCTTATACCTAGGTTAAAGAGGTTATATGCGTCGATGAGTTCTGCTCCTCATATGAGATGGCATTTTGAAAATAGAAGACCACCTGGTGTTATGTGTCATCCTTCAGATGGAGAAGCTTGGAAGCACTTTGATAGGACATATCCAAATTTTGCTAGTGAACCAAGGAACATTCGGTTAGGCCTGTGTGCCGATGGTTTCACGCCTTTTTCTATATCTGCGACACCATATTCATGTTGGCTTGTCTTTCTTACACCTTATAATCTACCACCTGAGTTGTGTATGACTAGTCCATATATATTCTTAAATTGTATTATCCCCGGTCCACGTAATTCGAAAAGTTTGATTGATGTATATTTGCAACCTTTGATTGAGAGCTAAAACAATTGTGGTATGATGGTGTTGAAACATATGACATATCAACCAAGCAGAATTTTAATATGCGTGCTAATTTAATGTGGACTATTAATGATTTTCCTGCGTATGGAATGTTGTCTGGGTGGATGACTGCTGGGAAGCTAGCTTGTCCTTACTGCATGGAAAATAGTAAAGCGTTCACTTTGAAACATGGCCGAAAGCAATCATGGTTTGATTGTCACTGTCAATTCTTGCCTGATGATCATGAGTTTAGAAGGATGAAAAATGCATTCAAAAAGAATAAAGTGAAATATGATTCTCCACCTCCGATACTTTCAGGTGAGGAAATTTGGGAGAGGGTCCAGAACTTCAGTAAAGTTACTGAGGCTCCACCTTATAGATTCTCCGGATATGGTGTTAATCATAATTGGACGAAACAGAGTATATTTTGGGAGTTGCCTTATTGGAAGGATAATCTTCTCCGACACAACCTTGATGTCATGCATATTGAGAAGAATTATTTTGATAATTTGTTCAACACAGTGATGGATGTTAAAGGTAAGACAAAAGATAACCCGAAGACTAGAATGGACTTACAAGAATATTGCAGGCGGCCTGAATTATACTTGCAGACAGCAAACAATGGTAAGGTGTTCAAGCCCAAAGCAAGTTACACATTCACTTTGGAGGAAAGACGACAAATTTGTGATTGGGTTACGAAATTAAAGATGCCTGAGGGTTATGCGTCGAATCTTGGAAAAAATAGTAGATATGGAGGTAGGGAAGTTGAGCCATTTGAAAAGTCATGACTGCCATGTTTTCATGGAGACCTTAGTGCCTATTGCATTTTGTGGTTTGCCTGAAAGAATCTGAAAACCCATCACAGAGATTAGTTTGTTTTTCAAAGACTTGTGTTCTACCACATTAAGGGAAGAAAACCTACTTCGGATGGACAAGAACATCCGTGTAATTTCTAGTAAGATGAAAAAAATATTCCCATGTGGTTTCTTTGATGTGATGGAACACCTTCCAATACACCTTGTACACGAGGCACGACTTGGAGGGCCTGTTCAATGCAGATGGATGTATCCCTTTGAGAGGTAATATTATAAGTTTGATGTAATATTCTATTTTATTTGAATGTTCTTGGCTAACATGAGATTATGTAGGACAATTGGCAAATGCAAACAATTTGTTAAGCAGAGGAATAAGATTGAAGGATCTATATGCGAAGCCTATCTTGCAAAGGAAACTGCACATTTTTGTTCTTATTATTTTGAGAGTAACGTGCCATGTTCTAGGAATAGGCCCAATAGGCACACGGTCGAATGTGTGAATGATCCATTATATCCACCAATGTCCATATTCAATCAACCAGGCCGATGTTCTAAGGATGTTAGAAAGAGAAGTTTGAGTGATATGGAGTACAAGTCAGCTACACTTCATGTGTTGCTAAATTGTCCCGAAGTTGTACCATTTCTCAAGTAAGTATTGATTTATTAGTTATCAAAATGTAAAATTTACTGTGACTACATATTGATGCAACTACTAAAAATATTTGATATGTCACAGTCACTTCGTGGGTCAATTTGGCTATGATGCTGTATATACGAGATTTGATACGTGGTTCAAACAGTTTGTAAGTGTGTGTGTATATATATATATACATATGTAGTGAATGTATAAAAATTGATTCATAAGTTGTGCTAACTTATGACTTTTTTTAACTCTATGTAGGTAAATAATCCAAATAATGGTGTAAATCAATTTTTGAAAGATATATCTTGGGGACCTGGGCTTCAGGTCACAACAATGTCTAAGTACGTAGTGAATGGTTATAAGTTTCATACAGAGGATTGCTCTAAAAATAAAAATAGCAACAACAGCGGGGTGTGGGTTCAAGGTGGTGATGGCAACCAAGTTGGAGATATTGATTATTATGGTGTGGTCAAAGAAATATTACAACTAGAATATACAGGTTGGCCATATAAGAAATTGATACTCTTTAGATGCAAGTGGTTTGACCCAAATCCAACAAGAGGTACAAGAGTACACAACCAATACAACATAATTGAGGTTAATCATACGAGGGAGTATGATCGCTATGATTCTTTCATAATTGCACATAACGTTAGGCAAGTGTATTATGCTCCTTATCCATTGCGGCGGAATAAGTCCGATTGGTGGGTTGTAATAAAAACTAAGCCTGTAGGTAGGGTGGAAGTCGAGAATGTGTTAGATGTTGCATATCAAAACGATATCTCCAATATTCACCAAATAGTGGACGATCAGTTAGAAAATGATTTGGAACATCCTGAACGCATATTGGAAGAAGTTGATATAAATGAAGTAACAATTATAGAATATGAGGACGAAGAATCAACTGATGAAGCTCAAACAAGTGAGGACGAAGAATTCTCGGACGAGGAACAATACGTCGATGAGGATTAAAAAGTTGGTTTTTTAAAGCACTCTCGTTTTATAGCTAGTTTCTTATATGTTTCAATCTAAATATGTATTATATTATGCAGATGGCAGGCAAGGGTCAAGGTAACAATGACCCTACTAGTTCTCGGGGTCGAGAAAAGGGTAGGAAGGGAAAGAGGAGGGTAGAAAATAATACTCCCTCTTGTCCACCCTTTGCAGAGATGCCTATGTCTTATCCTTCACCACACGGCTATACCGAGCTGCCACAGCATCACGAGCCGTACACCTTCATTCAGACACCCAGTCTTCTATCACAGGGCCACAGGACTATACGTCCGACATACAGTCCAGCTGCCTCACAACCATCTGCATCACATCCACATGGATCACATCCCTAAGTATAACAGCCACATGGATCGCATCTACCCATGTCACAGCCACTCGGGTCACAGCCACTCGGGTCACAGCCATCGGTATCACATCTACTTGGGTCGCATCCAGCTATGTCGCAGTCACAGGGATCACAACCATCTTCATCATCGACTCCATCTATTGTAGGCCTTCGCCTGGGAGGCATTAGCTCTGACCCGCCTACACCGTCTTCACATGCCTCTGATACACATGCTTCGGATGGTGATGACGAGGTAGTGCATTATGATCGATATGGTAGGATCATCATAGTTCCTGAGGGTGATGGGTAAGTGTTATTCACTATTTTTGCGTCTATTGATTTGTAACATTTTTACTAAGATATTAATGTGTTTTTATTGTTAAATTGCAGGTTCAGGCCGGGTAATAAGACTACGAGGATAATCACCAATGCCATCAGAAAGCTTTATGATGGCCCTTATGCGACTTGGACTGATTGCCCATTCTCACTGAAGGAGCAAATTTTCAATCAATTTAAGGTATAAATATTCTTTTAAACAGTTTAATAATTTATATTTATGATGTTTCCATCTAATATTTAACTTTTGAAATACAGAGCAAGTGTGTATGGGAAGACCGCTATAGCGCGGAAGTGGCTACAAATTTTCATCATAAAGCTCGCAAGAGATTGGCGGATGCTTTCTCGGATGCTAGAAAGAAGAACAAGAGGCCTGGCTGGTTACTTGAGAATTTGTGGAATGATTTGCAAAGGCAATGGCTTACCGCAGAGTTCTTAGAGAGGAGCAAAAAAGGAAAGAAAGCTCGCGCATCCGAGAAGGGAGGCTCCTTGCATACTGGAGGTGCGATCAGCCTAGGGACAATAAAAAGAAGATTGGTACGTAATTGCTTAAATTATTTTACTTTTCTAAGTATATCTATTCTGTTTATTAACTAAATTAATTTGTTTTCAGGAAAAGAAGTATGGGCGTCCAATGAGTCATGATGAGCTATTCAAGGAGACACATGTTGTGAAGAAGAAGAAAGAGGGGGATCAAGATAGGTGGGTCGAGGACCGGGCCTTCGACTGCATATGTAAGCTTTCAATTTTATTTAAGTATTATAATTTACTTTTATAAAAAACTTGAAATACTGATTTAATTTAAAATAATATAGGGTCGCTACCAAAGTAACATGGAGGAATTCATCCGTAGTCATCCAGCTGGTGAATCGGGTGAGCCAACCCAACCTTCGGACGAGGATGCTGAAAGAATATGGTTGGAGTCTGTTGGCGGTCCAAAATAGGGGAAGGTATACGGGCTTCCTACTAAAAACTTCCATCGCTATAAGTGTGGAATGTGAGGAATAGGGACTTCCTCGCAAGGCGAGCAACTTAATAGGGAGAGCCTCTCCGCTATGCGGGAGACAGTGACAAAGCTCACATCAGAGCTAGAAGCGGCCAAGGAAAGAGAAAGTCTTAGAGATGCTCAATTCCTTGGCATGCAAGCTCAGATCAGAACTCTCCTATCTAGTGGAGCTTTTCTGTTGCCCCGATCTTGTGAGTCATCTCCAGAGGGTCGACCTCCACGTGATCGTTCCTCCCGCCCTGCTCGTGATCGTTCCTCCCGTCCTCCCCGTGATCGTGCTTCCCGTCCTCCACAAGACCGTTCTCTATATCGTCTTGTAGATGAAAGTTCATCAGACGGTGATGATGATGTTGTACAAAACACCCCTTGACTTTTATATACTTTGAACTAGACAAATAGAACCAGTTTTGAACTAGTTGTAATTAGTTTTAACTTAGTTTTGGATTTTTATGTTCAATTAAACTTTAATTTGTTAGTTTTAAAGTATTTATTGAATGTTTTGGTTGTTGTTGTTGTGTTGTTGTTGTTGTTGTTGTTGTTGTTGTTGTTGTTGTTGTTGTTGTTGTTGTTGTTGTTGTTGTTGTGTTTTTGTTATTATTGTTGTTGTTGTTATTGTTGTTGTTGTTGTTGTTGTTGTTGTGTTGTTATTGTTGTTGTGTTGTTGTATTGGTATGCTGGCAGGTGGTTTAGCTGCCAAAACAGGCATTTTATGCCAAAATTAAACCCAGAAAAACCAACCAAAGTTGGTCGGTTTTTAATTAAAAAAATAAATTATTCCAAAATACCGACCAAAGTTGGTCGGTTAATGAACATTGAATTCCCAGAATTCAACACTACCGTCCAACTTTGGTCGGTATTTTGCTTGCATTGTTGAGATTACCGACCATAGTTGGTCGGTAATGTTTAATTTTAATTATTTTTAAAAAATATATATTTTCAATTACCGACCAAAGTTGGTCGGTTTTTTTTAATTTTAATAATTAATAAAAAAAATATAATTTAGTTAAACCGACCAACTTTGGTCGGTAAAATTAAATTAATAAAATATGTTTCCGACCAAAGTTGGTCGGTAAGTAATTAAACTTGTCAGATGGTCGTTTTAATATACCGACCAAAGTTGGTCGGTAATTTCCGACCAACTTTGGTCGGTAAGCCATTCCGACCATCAAAACACCGTCCACACCGTAATGGTCGCGTTTTGGTCGGTAATTTGCCATAACCGACTAACGTTGGTCGGTATTTTTGGTCGGTTTTTAGCGAATTTCTAGTAGTGACTCCTTGCTCTCCTCAAGGTAACTACTTACTTCAAAAAGTTAGTTTTGGATTTAATTTGTGATTAAGCCGATTGGGGTTGTGTGTTTTTGGCCTACGATTTTTGTTTGGGTATTCTAGAACAGTATTCTACACTTAGGGCAATTGTTCTTCTCCAAACAATTTTTGTACCATTCTGTCACGACCCGGAATCCCAATCTCGGGATCGTGATGACGCCTAACATTTTACTTGTTAGGTAAGTCAACGTTAGCTAATTACTTAACCAGTTTTAACAATTTAAATCAAAACATTAATAATAAGAAACTGTAATAGTCTGAAATAGATTGATAAAATACCATGTGCCGTAGCTTAAACATATCCCAAAAATCTGGAGTCATAAATACATGAGCATCTAGAGTACTACAGATAAAGTCTGAATAAAATATAGTTATTTGAAATAAGGTAAACAGTAAGGACAGAATGGACGGGGACTTCAGGGACTGCGAACGCCAGTAACTTTACCTCAAGTCTCCTGCTGACAGCCTGTTCGGGCAAGATCTCCTCTACACGCCACTGGGACCAATACATGTATCTGCACAAGAAGTGCAGAAGTGTATCATGAGTATAACCGAGTCCACGTACTCTGTAAGCGCCAAGCCTAACCTCGACGAAGCAATAACGAGGCTATGACAAGACACTCACAATAAACATGTACGAAGAATAATGACAGAATACCGAAATAGAAGTAAAGCAATAAGCTCATATAACCGTACCCGTAGGTCAACTACTAGAGGGCCCTAGAATAACATAATATCAATTCTCATAACACAATACCGAGAACAATCTCTACAGCCACAACAACAACAATAATATCTCAAATACATTGCGGCGCGCAACCCGATCCCACCATATCATCATCTGTTCATATCATATTCCTTCCTTATTCCTTCATATCATATCATTTCAATTCCGTTGCGGCGTGCAACCTGATCCCACCATATCAATTCATTTTAATATTATTACGGTGCGCACCCTGATCCCAATAATTTTAAATTATTAACATAACAACTCAATACCAATATTCACAAAATATCAATACAAAGAAGAAATGAAACATATGGAACAATAAGGAACTACCAAACAAACGGAAAATAACCAATACTTCGAAGTCCCAACCTTGGCAAAACAATAGTACCAAAATAGCTAGATGGCTCACATGAACGAAATAATAAAATAAAGGACTTCAAGTAATTTAAGGACGGTAAAAGCGAGTAGGACATGAGACAACGAAAATATAGAATTAATTCAATTAGAAGCATGTAGCAAGTGAACAGATATTTGGTGAGAAATGTATAATCAAAATAAATAACAGATTGTCACGACCCCAATTTCCCACCTTAGGATGTCGTGATTGCACCTAGTCTTTAAGACTAGGTAAGCCTAACACATGTTGATTTAATAATAGAACTATTTAATCATTTATCATAAACCATTAAATGACACACATAGCCGCAAGCGTCCCGGACCCCACGATGTGTGATAATACTGGGTATATTATTGTTTTTATAGCCGCAGGCAGCCAATAGTTTTACATTTCTCAAAATCGGTAGTACGGAATCATAAGCACTACTAAAACACACTAGAATTTCTAAACACAATACTGTTTTGAATTATAATTTAACAGTAGCATAATGAAGTAAGACGGTAACACAATACTGTTTTCAAGTATACTTTGAAGTCTCTCGCCGCACAGACGCAACTCTCAACAACACAATCAGAGTACCTGATCTGCACAAAAATGTACAGAAGCGTAGCATGAATATACCATAACGGTACCTAGTAAGTATCAATCCTAACCTCGGTAGAATAGTGACGAGGTCAGGTCAAGATACCTACTAGACATAGAAACCTATTCAAGATAAACATAAGCTAACAATAGAAAGAACATCAATATAAGACCAACGACGGAAAAATTATTAATTTACAACTAACAATGAAGTAATAGAAACATAAATGGCAGCAAGTAGTAAACGAGTAATAAAGAAATAACATAATGAGAACACCGATGAGATGTAAATGAACTCAAATAAGGAAAAACGGATGACAACTCAAATAATCAAATCGCTCCCACAGTATGGACTTACAACAAGAATTACCCCGAAGCACCACACCTCATAAACCATAAGTCATGAACCACAATTTCTAAATCTTACACATATGGCACCTCGTGCCCACAATAACAATCACATTCGCACGGCAAAACCCACGTGCTACCATTTACTTTGCAACTGCGATAAATATTAATTTGGATTACGAAAGATATATTTAGATACCATAAAACATAATAGAAATCTTGAATAAGGTAAGGTGTCAAATGAAATAATGAGTTTATTTTAGAAATCAAGTAAATTAAATTAATATATGATTTGTACGAAACAGAGTATAAGATGGGTTTACTTTAGAAATCAATAAAATTGAGTAAAAGTATCATTTTTAAACAAAGTAAAATGCAAGTTAAATTAACAAATTATAAATATAGAATTTGTTAAAGAAAAATATGATAACAATTATAAGTAAGGTAAACATCTAACGGGGTGATGGGTATAATTTGAAAACCCAATTATTGAGAAAGTGCGATAACCCTTTAGAAGAATAACGCATCGAATGAGATAACGAGTCCTATCTTAAGAGGGACATAGAATAAAGCATGTTAATAATTCTTTTATTTAAACCATTATGTTACCAACAACTCAACAGAATATGTTACAGTGACTCCAGACAATTAAATTCGCATTGACGATCAATTCATCAAGTTATAACGGAGGCACAAATTGGCATGTTAAAGCAATACAACAAATCACGTAGAATGCATGACTCACACAAGAAACCACAATCGTTCCAACACCAAGATAACAATGAATAACCAAATACAATCAAAATCCGGATGAATGATTGAAGGAAGAATAATGACCGTTCAAATCAACAAGTTGTTCCAACATGGAATGTACAATGAAAATCACAACCGAGGTACTGCCTCGTATTCATATTTCACAATTTCAATCGCAATATTTCCTTATGTCACCGCGTAAGCCTTATATTTAGTTTTGAAAATGATTTTTTTTTCTGAAATAGCTACATGAGTTTTAGCCCACCTTATCTCATTGCGTGGCTTCAAGTAGTTCCCCTACTAGCAACACGAGTATCAAGCTCACCTTATCTCACCGCATGCGTATCAACCCCTAGCCTTATTGTCACGACCCAAAATCACACTTGTCGTGATGGCGCCTATCTCAATACTAGGCAAGACGGCAGCCTCAATAAAACACAATATCTTTTAAGTTTGAAAACATAATACTTGAATTCAATAGAAAGCCTCACAATTACAGATACAAAACACTCCCAAAACCCGGTGTCACCGAGCATATGAGCATCTAAATTAATACAAAGTCTAACTGATAAAAACACTGTCTGAAAGTATAGAACAGTACAATAACTGAAAGAAAGAGAGTCAAGGTCAACGGACGTCAGGCAGCTACCTTGATAGTCTCCAATTGATAGCACTCTCAAATCTAGCAGTCGTCGTGTCCGAAAGCACCTGGATCTGCATACGAGGTGCAGAGTGTAGTATGAGTACAACCAACTCAATAAGTAATAAGACTAATCTCTAGGCTGAAAGTAGTGACGAGCACCGCAGGTACAATCCAGCATATAGATAACGGTACAGAAATGTAAGCATGCTTTCAAGTTCAACAGTTAAACTCAGTACAAGTAAGATAGATCAATACTGCATGATATGAGAGATATGACATCTCAGTGGAAAACCTCGTGTACTCCTAATCACTAATCACTCGTCACTTGGTACTGCTTATGGTCAATCCAGCCCAGGGACATTCCATCCCGTATGTGTGAGTATATATATACATACACATACACACACACACACACACACATACACACACACATTGACTGACAATCAGTCACTCAGTACCGTATAAGGCCAATCCAGCCCTGGGGTAATTTATTCCCAAATGTAAATGTGTTTGGACAAGATCTATGTCCAGGGAAATTCATCACAATCATAAATAAGTAAGGCAATTCCATGCCCTGGGAAGTCCATCCCGTTTATATAAATCATCTACGCTCACTGTGGGGGATACAGACTCCGGAGGGGCTCCTTCAGCCCAAGCGTGATATAAAGCCGATATGGCCTGCTGCAGGCGGGCAGCCCCGATCCATATGATAATAAAATCGATATGGCCTGCTGCAGGCGGGCAGTCCCGATCCATATAATAATAAAGCATATAAGTCCTGTTGCAACGGGAAACCCCGATCAATATAATAATAATATATATAAAGCCAATATGGCCTGCTGCGGCGCGCAGCTCAATCCCATAAATATCCTCACAATGGATAAATATGACTGAGTATGAAAGGTACATTTTAAAACGATTAAATCAACAGCAACACGACCTTATGGGTCCCAAAATATCGACTCGTAGCCTAAACATGATCTTTAATACGAGTCTAAGCTCAATTTCCCTAACACATGGAGAATATTCGGATAATAACATGATTCTTTAATTTTACAACTCCACAGAATTCATTTAAGTCACAGTTTCTATAGTGCACGTTCACACGCTCGTCACCGAGCATGTGCGTCACCTCCAACAATTGATATAACACAAAATTCAGGGATTTATACCCTCAAAACCAAGTTTAGAAATGTTACTTACCTCAAACCGTGTAATTCTTTACTCTTCTATGTCTTTGCCTCACGAATTGGCCTCCGAAGCCTTGTATCTAGTCACAATTAACTCGATTCAGTCAAAACAAATTATTGGTATTAATTCCATATGAAAATACTAATTTTCCAATAAAAATCTGAAATTTAACTAAAGAATGGCCAGTGGGACCCACATCTCGAAACCCGACAAAAGTTATAAAATATGAACGCCCATTCAACCACGAGTCCAACCATATAATTTTTAACAAATTCCGACATCAATTCGACCCTCAAATATTCAAATTAAACCAAGAGGGTTTTCACAATTTTTCCAACTTAAATCACCAATTAAATGTTAAAAACAACCATGGATTCGAGTAATTTGACCAATATTGAGTTAAGAACACTTACGTCACGACCCAAAATCCTAACCTTTCGCGATGGTGCCTAACGTGGTACTAGGCAAGCCAACAACATCAATAACCCACAATTTCTTTTAAATACGGAAAACATAATAATTAAGTTTAAGAGTAAATCCCACAAATACTGGATATAAATACACTCCCAAAACCCGGTGTCACTAAGTACGTGAGCATCTAAATGAATACAAATTCTGATCGATAAAAACACTGTCTGGAAATATAGAACAATACAATAACTGAAAGAAAGAGAGTCAAGGTCAGTGGACACCAGACAGTTACCTTGATAGTCTCCAACGGATAACACTCTGAGATCTAACAGTCGCCGTGTCCGAAAGCACCTGGATCTGCACACGAGGTGCAGAATGTAGTATGAGTACAACCAACTCAATAAGTAACAAGACTAAGCTTTGGGCTGAAAGTAGTGACGAGCTCAGCAGGTACAATCCAATATAGAAATAACAGTACATAAATATAGGCATGCTTTCAAGTTCAACAGTTACACTCAATACAAGTAAAATAGACAAATTCTGAACAATTTGAGGAATATGACATATCTGTATCTACATGCCCATGCACATACCGTATATGATTCACCTTAGTGAAAACTTCATGTACTCACAATCTAAAAATACTCAATCACTCAGTACTGTATATGGCCAATCCAACCCAGGGAAGATCATCCCAAGTATATATGTATATCCATCAACTGACAGCCAGTCACTCTGTACTGTATAAGGTCAATCCAGTTCAAGGGAAGATCTATCCCCGAATATCAATGATTCAGACAAGATCCATGTCCAGGGAAGATCCATCCCTCAATATATACTAATCCAGAATTCACACTTAGAGAATTTGGTATAAAGCCTCTTCTCTATCAGCCTCTGTAATACAATACCCAAGTGTTGTGCATGCTCCTCCTAGCTACGTGAGTACACCAAGATATCATCAATAAATACTATAACAAATAAATCAAGATATGGCTGGAATATACTATTCATCAAGTGCATAAATGTTGTTGGGGCGTTGGTCAGCCCAAAAGACATCACGAGAAATTCATAGTGGCCATAACGAGTTATGAATGCCGTCTTTAGAATATCCGAATCCCGAATTTTCAACTGGTGATACCCGTATCTCAAATCAATTTTGGAGAATACCCTCGTCCCTGAAGCTAGTCAAATAAATCATCAATATATGGAAAAGGATATTTATTCTTGATTGTAACTTTGTTCAACTGCCTGTAATCGATGCACATCCGCATAGTACCATCTTTCTTTTTCACAAACAGAACCGGTGCACCCCAAGGCGACACACTAGGCCTAATAAACCCCTTATCAAGGAGTTCCTGAAGTTGCTCTTTCAATTCTTTCAACTCAGCTGGTGCCATACGATACAGAGGAATAGAAATGGGCCGAGTTCCCGATATCAAGTCAATACTGAAATCAATATCCCTGTCGGGTGGCATACCCGGCAAGTCTGCAGGAAACATATCCGAAAAGTCTCGCACTACCGGTACTGAATCAATAGTAGGAGTATCTGCATCAACATCTCTCACAAAGGCCAAATATGACAAACACCCCTTCCCAACCATACATTGGGCCTTCAAATAATAAATTACCCTGTTGGAAATATAATCTAGAGAACCTCTCCATTCGACTATCGGCAACCCCGACATCGCCAACGTCACAGGTTTTGTGTGACAGTCCAGAATAGCATGACATGGAGGCAACCAATCCATACCCAGAATTATATCGAAGTCAACCATAATGAGCAATAAAAGATCAACTCTTGTCTCCAGTTCCCCAATAGTTACCACACACGAACGATACACACGGTCCACAATAATAGTATCGCCCACCAGTGTAGATACACGAACATGTGAAACTAAGGACTCACAGGGCATATCCAGATAATGAGTAAAGTATGATGATACATACGAATAAGTGGAACCAGGGTCAAATAATATAGAAGCCTCCCGGTGGCACACTGATACAATACCTATGATCACAACATCTGAAGCAACAACATCTGGCCTAGTAGGAAAAGCATAGAATCGGGCCTGACCGCCACCTGATCGGCCTCCCCCTCTTAGGCGACCCCTAGCTGACTGAGCCCTAACCCGACCTGACTAGGCGGGTGATAGAGCAACTGGTGCAGAAGTTGTAGCCTGACTCCTCTGCTAAGCTGAACCTCCTATAAGGCGAGGGCAATATCTCTTTATGTGGCCCAAGTGTCCACACTTAAAGCAAACCCTTTCTGAAAATGCCGGTATGTTTTGAGGCAGACCTCGAGAACCAGAACAACTGCTAGAAGCACGTGGTGCAAATGAACCATGAACTGAAAGAGCACGAGACTTACTCTGGGCTGGCAGGGAACTGAGAGATAACTGACCCTGATGAGAACTATATAAACCATGGCTGGATGATGCACCACGGTGAACTGGATGACCCGTCTGAGCGTGCCTGTAAGGACGACCCCTGATGTGGTAGGACTACCCTCCAGAAAGTACACCACCAGAACTGCCCGAACCTCGAGGACTCTTGGCCTCCCTCTCACCACGCTCCTGGCTACTTACCACCTCTATCTGCCGAGCAATGTCAACCACCTCATCAAAAGTGGCACCAGATACCCTCTCCCTAGTCATAAGCAACCGAAACTGATACGTGAGGCCATCAATGAACCTCCTAATCCTCTCCCTATCAGTGGGAACCAACCAAACCGCATGACAAGCCAACTCAAATAACCTCACCTCGTACTGGGTCACAGACATGGCATCCTACCGAAGCTGCTCAAACTGTCTCCGTAGCTCCTCCCAGCGAGACTGCGGCACGAACTTCTCCAAAAAGAGAACAAAGAACTCCTGCCATGTAAGTGGTGCTGCACCGGCCGGCATGCGCCTCTCATAAGCCTCCCACCCTATGAAGGAAGCCCTAAAAAACTGAAAAGTAGTGAACGAGACCCCACTGGTCTCCAGAATACCCGCTGTCCGAAGCAACTGCTTTCACTTATCTAGAAAACCCTGAGCATCCTCTGACTCAGCATCGCTAAATGATGGAGGTCGATGCTTCCCAAATCTCTCAAGTCTCCTCTACTCTTCATCAACCATAACGGGGACTACCGGGGCCTGAGCAGCTGCAACCGACTGGGCTGGTAGTGCCCCCGGTATCTGAAGTCCCTGCACTACCTGCTCTGGAGTACGGGCAATAGGGGTATGAGTACCTCCCCCGGCCTGAGAAGTGGCAGGTGCAGCCTGAGCCGAAACCACTTGAGCAAGGCCAGTGCAAATAATCAATATCTGTGCTAAAACCTCTTGAAAGCCTATAATCATAATAGGCACAGCTGGTTCCTGAGCTGGTCCTGTCAGCTCAGCTATATCTGGAATCTGCTCCTGAGCTGGAGCAACTGGTGGTGCTGCAGGTGCTGCTCCATCTGTTGTATGAGCTACCCCTCGACCTCTACCTTGGCCCCGGCCTTTACCACAGCCCCGGCCTCTCGCGGCTCTTACTGGTGGCTGACCGTCCGATATGGTAGTACGTTTCCTCACAACCTGTGAGAGAATAGAATAACAAAAATTTAGTTTTTCGGAATCAACAAATTCACACGACGGAGTACAAGAAAGTGAAATTTTCCTAAGGCTTCGATAGCCTCTCAAAGATAAGTACAGACGTCTCTATACCGATCTACAAGACTCTACTAAACCTGCTCATGACTCGTGAGACCTATGTAGCCTAAGCTCTGATACCAGCTTGTCACGACCCAAAATCCTAACCTGTCGTGATGGCGCCTACTGTGGTACTAGGCAAGCCAACAACATCAATAACCCACAATTTCTTTTAAATACGGAAAACATAATAATTAAGTTTAAGAGCAAATCCCACAAATACTGGATATAAATACATTCTCAAAACCTGGTGTCACTGTGTACATGAGTATCTAAATGAATAAAAAACCTAAATGATGAAAACACTGTTTGGAAATATAGAATCGTACAATAACTGAAAGAAAGAGAGTCAAGGTCTGCGGACGCCAGACAACTACCTTGATAGTCTCCAACGGATAGCACTCCAAGATCTAACAGTCGCCATGTCCGAAAGCTCCTGGATCTACACAGGAGGTGCAAAGTGTAGTATGAGTACAACCAGCTCAATAAGTAACAAGACTAACCTTTGGGCTGATAGTAATGACGATCTCAACAGGTACTGTCTAGTATAGAAATAACGGTACAAAAATGTAGGCATGCTTTCAAGTTCAACAGTTACACTCAATACAAGTAAAATAGACAAATTCTGAACAATTTGAGGAATATGTCATCTCTGTATCTACATGCCCATGCACATACCATATGTGATGCACCTTAGTGAAAACTTCATGTATTCACAATCTAAAAATACTCAATCACTCAGTACTGTATATGGCCAATCCAGTCCAGGGAAGATCATCCCAAGTATATATGTATATCCATCAACTGACAGTCAGTCACTCAGTACTGTATAAGGTCAATCCAGTCCAGGGGAAGGTCCATCCCCGAATATCAATGATTCGGACAAGATCCATGTCCAGGGAAGATCCATTCCTCAATATATATATACACACACACACACACACACACACACATATCAACTACGCTCACTGTGGGGGTACAGATTCCGGAGGGGCTCCTTCAGCCCAAGCGCTATAATAGCCAGATCCAGGCATAAATAAATAAACATAAATATCACTCAGAATCTCCAGTCTCTCGTGATCTCAATGACATGAAAAATCAACCCGACATGATGATATGAAGTATCAATGAATGACAACAGAGTCTGAGATATGATATGCAAGTGATATATGTGACTGAATACAAAATTGTAAATTTAAAGAAATAATTCAACAACAATACGACCCATGTGGGTCCCAAAATATATCGGCGTGTAGCCTAAACATGATCTTTAATATGAGTCTCAGCTCAATTTCTCTAACACGTGGAGGATATGCGGATAATGATATTTATTTAATTATGCAACTCCACGGAATCAATTTAAATCATAGTTTCCATGATGCACACCCACACGCCCGTTACCTAGTATGTGCGTCATCTCCAAACGATTCATACAACATAAAATTTAGGGATTTATACCCTCAGAACCAAGTTTAGAAGTGTTACTTACCTCGACCCGTGTAATTATTTATTCTGTAATGCCTTTGCCTCGCGAATCGGCCTCCAAATACCTCAAATCTAGTCATTAATAATTTGATTCAGTCAAAACAAATTATAGGAATTAATTTCATATGAAAATACTAATTTTCCAACAAAATTCGAAATTTAACTAAAAAATGGCAAGTGGGGCTCACATCTCGGAGCTCGATAAAAGTTATAAAATATGAACGCCCATTTAACCACGAGTCCAATCATGCAAATTTTACCAAATTCCGACATCAACTCGACCTCCAAATCTCAATTCTCATTTTAAAATCCCTAGGCCCAAATCCTCTAATTTCACCTCAAAAACATGTAATCTAGTCGAAATATTCAATGATAATCCAATATTATTGACTAACAATGATTACAAGTGACTTATCTCAAGATTTTTCGTGAATTCTCTCTAAAACATCGCCCAAAACCGTGCTTGAAATATCAAAAATGACAAAAATGTCGGAAATCCTCTATTTTGTACACTGCCCAGTGCTTTCGCACTTGCGGATAAATTTCTCGCTTATGTAGAGAAGCTTCTGCTTCTGCGAAGGCACGCCCAGTCCCCGACTCGCGCACGTGCAGGTGCGCTTCTGCGAGCCCCTCACCGCGTCTGCGACCACGCAGGTGCGGAAATATAGTCGCATCTGCGAGCCCTACCCAGCTCCTTTCATGGTCACATCTGCGCTCCTCATCTCACACCTGCGACCAAAATTCCGCAGGTGCGATGGCACCAGAAGATTGAAATTTTGAGATATTTCCTTAAGTCTGAATTTGATCTGTTAACCATCTGAAACTCGCCCGAGGCCCCCGGGACCTCAACTAAATATACCAACAAGTCCTAAATCATCATACGAACTAAGTCGAGCCTTCAAATCATATCAAACAACGCTAAAAACACGAATCACACCCCCAATTCAAGCTTAATGAAAACTAACAAATTCCAACTTCTACATTCGATGTCGAAACCTATCAATTCAATTTCGATTGTCCTCAAATTTTGTACATAAGTCATAAATGACATAATGGACCTATTCCAATTTTTAGAATTGGATTTCGATCCCGATATCAAAAATTCAACTCCCTGGTCAAATTTTCAAAAATTCAACTTTCGCCATTTCAAGCCTAATTTCACTATGAACTTCCAATTAATTTTTTGGACACGCTCTTAAGTCCAAAATCACCACACGGAGCTATTGGAATCATCAAAATTATATTCCAGGGTTGTTTACACATAAATCAATATCTGATCACTATTTCAACTTAAGCTTTAAACCTTGGAAATAAGTGTTCCAATTCATTCTAAAACCTCATCGGACCCAAATCAATCACCCCGACAAGTCACATAAAAACTTTAAAGCATAAATTGAGCAGTAAATAGGGGAACATAGTTGTAATACTAAAAACGACCAGCTGGGTCGTTATATTCTCCCCCTCTTAAACAAATGTTCCTCCTCGAACGGGTTTAGAATCATACTTGGAGTCTCAAATAGGGGTGGATATTTGCTCTGTATCTCCCGCTCAGTCTCCCAGGTAGCTTCTCCTACCGGCTGGCCTCTCCACTGCACTTTAAATGAAGCTATGTTCTTTAATCTTCACTTTTGAACCTGCCGGTCTAAAATGGCCACCGACTCCACATCATAAGTCAAATTACCATCCAACTGCACTGTACTAAAATCCAAAACATGAGACGGATCTCTGACATACTTCCAGAGCATAGATACATGAAACACTGGATGAACACCCGATATATTAGGTGGTAATGCAAGTTCATAAGCCACCTCTCCAATCTTCTTAAGTATTTCAAAAGACCCAATATACCTAGGACTCAACTTGCCCTTCTTTCCAAACCTCATAACACCCTTTATAGGTGAAACTTGGAGTAATACCTTCTCTCCTACCATGCAAGCAACATCGCGGACCTTCCTGTCAGCATAACTCTTCTGTCTAGACTGTGACGTGCGAAGTCGATCCTGAATCAATTTAACCTTCTCCAAAGCATCTTGCACCAAATCAGTACCTAATAGTCTAGCCTCACCCTGCTCAAACCAACCCACTAGAGACCGACACCGTCTCCTATATAAAGCCTCATACGGAGCCATCTCAATGCTCGATTGGTAGTTGTTATTGTAAGCAAACTCTGCAAGTGGCAGATACTAATACCAAGAACCTCTAAAATCTATAACACAAGCGCATAGCATATTTTCCAATATCTGAATAGTGCGCTCGAACTGGCCGTCCGTCTAAGGGTGAAATGATGTACTCAGCTAAACCTGTGTACCTAATTCTCGCTGTACTGCTCTCCAAAACTGTAATGTAAACTGTGTGTCCCGATCTGAAATGATGGATACTGGAACACTGTGTAGGCAAACAATCTCGCGGATATAAATCTCAGCCAACCGCTCCGAAGAATAAGAAGTACCGACTGGAATAAAATGCGCGGACTTGGTCAATCGATCTACAATCACCCAAACAACATCAAACTTCCTCAAAGTCTGCGGGAGCCCAACTATGAAGTCCATGGTAATACGCTCCCATTTCCATTCCGGAATTTCAAGTCTCTGAAGCAATCCTCTCGATCTCTGATGCTCGTATTTCACTTGTTGACAATTTAAACACCGAGCAACAAACCAACTATATCTTTCTTCATTTTTCTCCACCAGTAGTGATGCCTTAAGTCTTGGTACATCTTAGCGGCACACGGATGAATGGAATACCGCAAACTTTGGGATTCCTCAAGAATCAATTCACGCAACCCATCTACATTCGGCACACAAATACGACCCTACATCCTCAATACCCCATCATTCCCAATAGTAACATCCTTGGCAACACCGTACTGAACTATGTCCTTAAGGACAAGCAAATGGGGATTATCATACTGGCACTCTCTGATGCGTTCATATAAAGAAGACCGAGAAATCACATAAGCTAGAACCCGACTGGGCTCCGAAACATCTAACCTCACAAACTGATTAGACAAGGTCTGAACGTCAACTGCAAAAGGCCTTTCACCAATAGGAATGAATGCAAGGCTACCCATACTCATCACCTTTCTACTCAAGACATTGGACACCACATTAGCCTTCACGGGATGATACAAAATAGCTATATCATAGTCCTTAAGCAGCTCCAACCATCTCTGCCTCCTCAAATTTAGATCCTTCTGTTTGAATAAGTGTTGAAGACTCCGATGATCTGTAAATACCTCACAAGACACACTATAGAGATAGTGCCTCCAAATCTTTAATGATGAACAATGGCTGCCAATTCTAAATCATGGATAGGGTAGTTCTTTTCATGTGGCTTCAACTGGCGTGAAGCATAAGCAATCACTCCACCCTCCTGCAGTAAGACACACCCAATACCAATCCGAGAAGCATCACAATACACTGTATAAGAGCCCGAAGCTGAAGGCAAAACTAGAACTGGAGTTATGGTCAAGGCAGTCTTGAGCCTCTGAAAGCTCTCTTCAATTTAGCCTCTGGAGTTATGGAGTTATTGAGCATCTTTCTGGGTCAATTTAGTCAAAGGCGATGTAATAGATGAGAAACCCCCCCCATAAAGCAACGATAATAACCAGCCAAGCCAAGAAAACTTCGAATCTCAGTAGCTGAAGGTGGCATGTGCCAACTCTGAACTGCCTCTATTATCTTCGGATCCACCTTAATCCCTTCACTGGACAATATGTGTCCCAAGAATGCCACCGAATTAAGCCAGAACTCACACTTAGAGAATTTGGCATAAAGTTTCTCTTCCCTCAGCCTCTATAGTACAATACTCTAATATCGTGCATGTTCCTCCTGGCTACGTGAGTACACCAGGATATCATCAATAAATACTATGATAAATAAATCAAGATACAACTGGGATACACTATTCATCAAGTGCATAAATGTTGCTGGGGCGTTGGTCAACCCAAAAGACATCACGCGAAATTCATAGTGACCATAACGGGTCCTGAATGCCATCTTTGGAATATCCAAATCCCAAATTTTCAACTGGTAATATCCGGATCTCAAATCAATTTTGGAGAATACCCTCGCTCCATGAAGCTGGTCAAATAAATCGTCAATACATGGCAAAGGATACTTATTCTTGATTGTAACTTTGTTCAACTGCCTGTAGTCGATGCACATCCGCATAGTACCATCCTTCTTTTTCACAAACAGAACCGATGCACCCCAAGGCGACACATTAGGCCTAATAAAAACCTTATCAAGAAGTTCTTGAAGATGCTCTTTTAATTCTTTCAACTCAGTTGGTGCCATACGATATGGGGGAATAGAAATGGTCTGAGTGCCCGGCCCCAAGTCAATACCGAAGTCAATATCTCTGTCGGGTGGCATACCCGACAGGTCTGCAGGGAATACACTCGAAATATCCCGCACTACCGGTACTGAATCAATAGTAGGAGTATCTGCCTCAACACCTCTCACAAAGGACAAATATGACAAACACCCCTTCCCAACCATACATTGAGCCTTCAAGTAAGAAATTACCCAGCTGGGAACATAATCTGGAGAACCTCTTCACTCGACCTTCGGCAATCCCGGTATCGCCAACGTCACGATCTTAGCATGACAATCCAGAATAGCATGACATGGAGACAACCAATCCATACCCAAGATTACATCGAAATCAACCATACTAAGCAATAAGAGATCAACTCTAGTCTCCAGTCCCCCAATAGTTACCACACACGACCGATATATACGGTCCACAATAATAGTATCCCATACCGGTGTAGATACACAAACAGGTGAAACTAAGGACTCACAGGGTATATCCAGATAATGAGTAAAATACGATGAAACATACGAATATGTGGAACCAGGGTCAAATAATATAGAAGCTTCCATGTGGCACAATGAGACAATATCTGTGTTCATTGCATCTGAAGAACCGACATATGGCATGGCAATAAAAGCATAGAATCGGGCTTGACCACCACCTGATCGGCCTCCCCCTCTTGGGCGACCCCTAGCTGACTGAGCCCCACCGCGAGCTGGCTGGGCGAGTGGTGGAGCAACTGGTGCAGGAGTCGTAGCCTGACTCCTCTGCTGAACTGGACCTCGTGAAAAGCGGGGACAATATTTCCTCACATGACCCAGCTCTCCACACTCATAGCAATCCCTCTCAAAAAATGGTGGCAAGTTCTGAGGCGGACCTCGTGAACCAGAATAACTACCAGAAGATCCTGGTACCGATGAACCCTGAACTGATGGTGCACGAGATGAACTCTGAGATGGAAGTGCACCAAGAGAAGACTGACTCTGTCGATCACTTTATGGACCATGGCTAACTGATGCGCCATGATGAGCTGAACGAGCCATCTGAGCGGGCCTATAAGGATGACCCCTATTGTGATAGGGCTGTCCTCCAGAAGGAACATCGCTGGAATTACCCGGACCACGAGGCCTCTTGGCCTCCCTATCCTCATGCTCCTGAGTACAGACTATCTCTAGCCATCGAGCACTATCAACCACCTCATCGAATCTAGAACCTGCTACATTCCCCAGAGTCATAACAAAACGGAACTGCTGGTTGAGGACATTAATGAACTTCCTGATCTTTTCCCTCTCAGTGGGAACCAACCAAACTGCATGACGAGCCAACTCTGAAAACGCATCTCATACTGAGTCACAAACTAGTCAACGTAAGTACTCGAACTGCCTGCGCAGTTCCTCTCTGCGGGTTTGTGGCACAAACTTCTCTAGAAATAATACGGAGACCTCATGCCATAAAAGTAGTGCTGCACCAACTGGTCTGCTCCTCTTATAAGTCTCCCACCATCTGAAGACAGCCCTAGAAAACTGAAAAGTAGTGAACGAGATCCCACTGGTCTACAGAATACCCGATGTCTGAAGCATCCGCTAGAACTTATCCAGAAAACCCTGAGCATCCTTTGACTCAGCACCACTAAATAATGGAGGTTGAAGCCTCCCAAATTTCTCAAGTCACCTCTCCTCATCATCAACCATAACAGGGACTACCGGGGCCTGAGCAGCTAGAACTGGCTGGGCTGGTGGTGGCCCCGGTGTTTGAAGTCCCTACACTACCTGCTCTGGAGTACGGACAACAGGGGTATGAGTACCTCCCCCGGCCTGAGAAGTGGCTGGTACGGCCTGATCTGAAACCATCTGAGAAAGGCCAGTGCAAACTGTCAATATATGTGCTAGAGCCTCTTGAAGGCCTGGAATCACAATAGGCACAGCTGGTGCCTGAGCTGGTCCTGTCGGCTAAGCTATATTTGGAATCTGCTCCTGAGCTGGAGCAACTGGTGGTGCTTTAGGTGTTGCTCCAACTGCTGTACGAGCTACACCTCGACCTTTACCTCGGTCCCGGCCTCTACCACGGCCTCGACCTCTCGTGGCCCTTACTGGTGGCACTGGTGGTTGACCATCCGATCCGGTAGTACGTGTCCTCACCATCTGTGAGAGAATAGAATAACAGACATTTAGTTTTCCGGAATCAACAAATTCGCACGACGGAGTACAAGAAAGTGAAATTTTCCTAAGGATTCGGCAGCCTCTCGAAGATAAGTACAGACGTCTCCGTACCGATCCGCAAGACTCTACTAAACCTACTCATGACTCGTGAGACCTATGTAACCTAGGTTGTAATACCAACTTGTCACGACCCAAAATCTCACCTGTCGTGATGGCGCTTATCTAAATACTAGGCAAGCCAACAACCTTAATAAAACACAATATCTTTTATGTTTGAAAACATAATACTTGAATTTAATAGAAAGCCTCACAGTTATAGATAGAAGACACTCCCAAAACCCGGTGTCATTGAGTACATGAGTATCTAAATGAATACAAAGTCTGACTGATAAAAATACTGTCTGAAAGTATAGAGCAGTACAATAAGTGGAAAAAAAAAGAGTTAAGGTCAGTGGACTCCAGACAACTACCTTGATAGTCTCCAATTAATAGCACTCTGAAATCTAGCAGTCGCCGTGTCCGAAAGCACCTGGATCTGCGCACGAGATGTAGAGTGTAGTATGAGTACAACCAACTCAATAAGCAACAAGACTAACCTCTAGGCTGAAAGAAGTGATGAGCTCCGCAGGTACAGTCCAGTATATAGATAACGGTACAGAAATGTAAGCATGCTTTCAAATTCAATAGTTAAACTCAGTACAAGTAAGATAGATCAATACTGCATGATATGAGGGATATGACATCTCAGTGGAAAAACCTCATGTATTACTGATCACTAATCACTCGGTCACTCGGTACTGTTTATGGCCAATCCAGCCCAGGGACATTCCATCCCGTATATATATATATATATATATATATATATATATATATATATATATATATATATATATATATATATATATATATATATATATATATATACATACATACATACACACATACACACACACATTGACTGACAATCAGTCACTCAGTACCGTATAAGGCCAATCCAGCCCTGGGGTAATTTATTCCCAAATGTAAATGTTTCGGACAAGATCCATGTCCAGGGAAATTCATCACAATCATAAATAAGTAAGGCAAGTCCATGCCCAGGGAAGTCCATCCCGTATATATAAATCATCTACGCTCACTGTGGGAGGTGTAGACTCCGGAGGGGCTCCTTCAGCCCAAGCGTGATATAAAGCCGATATGGCCTGCTACAGACGGGCAGCCCCGATCCATATGATAATAAAATCGATATGGCCTGCTGCAGGCGGGCAGTCCCGATCTATATAATAATAAATCCTACAAGGCCTGTTGCAAAGGGCAACCCCGATCAATATAATAATACTATATATAAAGCCAATATGGCCTGCTGTGGCACGCAGCTCGATCCCATAAATATCCTCATAATGAATGAAATATGACTATGAAAGGTACATTTAAAACGATTAATTCAACAGAAACACGACCCTATGGGTCCCAAAATATCGGCACGTAGCCTAAACATGATCTTTAATACGAGTCTCAGCTCAATTTTCCTAACACGTGGAGAATATTCGGATAATAACATGATTCTTTAATTTTACAACTCCACAGAATTCATTTAAGTCACAGTTTCTATGGTTCACGCACACAAGCTCGTCACCTAGCATGTGCGTCACCTCCAACAATTGATATAACACAACATTCGGGGATTTATACCCTTAGAACCAAGTTTAGAAATGTAACACAACATTCGGGGACCCGAACCAATCACCCTGACAAGTCACATAATAATTGTAAAGTATAAATTGAGTAGTAAATGGGGGAACGGGATTGTAATACTTAAAACGACTGGCCAGGTCGTTACACTTATACCATCGCATGCGTATCAATATCACAACACAATTACAACTCGCACCACAAATGCTCATATGCCACAACTTGCCACAAAGTCAACAACACCAATATTTTCATAACAAATAGCACATGGCTCAACCGCAATGTGCACAAGAATTTCAACAATAACAAAATAAATGAGAATGCTCAACAAGGAAAAGTATGATGTCAACAATTAACAACTTCGCCTCAATGTGATAACGACTATTAAAACTTCAACACTAATAACTCAAAAAGATGATATTCCACGAAATAACAACTTCAATTAAAAATGATTCAACAATTAAGAGGTAACAAGACAATAAGGAAGACAATAACTTCAACTAAATCATATAAGAGCAAAATAACAAGTAAGAGGTAGAACAAGTGCCTACAATGTCAAATAGAGCATGTAAGAGTAGATTAACAATGAGATATATGATATGTTATGACAATTCAATTAAAGGCATAGAAAGAGTCTAGATAATCTAAATCGGTCAAATACCACATATAGCCCGTGTACCCACTCGTCACCTTGCGTACACGGCTTTCACATAACAAAAAAAACACAATCAACCCAAATCCTAAGGGGTAGTTTCCCCCACACAAAGTTAAGTAAGATATTTACCTCAACTAGGCCAGCTCAACCTCCGAAATAGCTTTTTCCCTAAAATTCGCCTCCACACGGCTCAAATCTCACCTAAAATAACATCAAAAAATGCAATAGAAACTAATTATAAAAAATAAAGCTATGATCTTTATATTTTCCCCAAAAAGTCAACAAAAGCCAATGCCCCATCCCCGAATTCTGATCCAAGCTTACCCGAGCGAAGCCTGAACCAATACAAGCTCACACAAATAAATACCGACTCAATCGGAGTCCGGTAGCTCAACCAATTTGCCAAAACATCACTCTTGGGTGTTCATAACCCAAGAGTCCAATCCATACTAGTTGGGTCCCCTATCTCCTGAAATACTCCTCCAAAACTCGCCAAATTTGAGTATGTTGTTCTCCTATACCTAATATAGGAAACAAAACCCCAAAAGGAATCGAGAAATAAGCGCCTCTAACTCATTTTCAATTTTTAAAATTTAGAACATAACCTTAGGTATTGATTTAAAGAATTCAATTAAAATCATGGATTAAAGCTTAAATCAAGGGAATGAATCAAAGAAAAATATTTAGGTTATGGTTTAGACCTTACCCCATGGAATAAACTTTAAGAACATCCTTGAATTATCCCAATTCCAAACTTTCAAGATGAGAAAAACTCCAACAATATTAATAGCCAAAATTTCCCAGTTGTTCTGCCTTGTTTTTTATGCCAAACGATCCCGAAACTCGCTTTTGATACCTCCAATGGATTCCTCGTGAAATTCTAGTTAAGTTGGGCTTTTGAATCTTTCTATTTGACTTTATAATGAAGGAGATATTTTGGTTTCAATATTTGGAAATACTGTATATGTTTAAATATGAATTCAGTGGCAATTTCGTAATTAATCTAAAAGATCTAGCAACCCAATTCTTAGTAAAATGACCTTAAATTCCTCATACGATGTTGAAACTTGGTGATTTCAGTCGCTATGGTTCCAAAATTACGATACAGATATAATGGTTTAGTCAAAATACGAATCAAAGGTCGTTTGCTCAATATGGTAATTTTTATGCTCAAATCGACGTCGAAATCGTAAACAATCACCATACAACCCAAACTTATCCAAATATCATCGAAATTGAACCAAACTTTGTGGACATGTCCAAAATCATCATACAAACTTATTGGAATAATTAAAATACGATTCTGAGTCCGTTTATCCAAAAGTCAAACCTTGGTCAACTCTTTCAACTTAAAGCTTCTAAAACGAGAATCATCTTTCCAAATCAATCCTGAACCGCTTGAAAACCGAAACCAACCATACACGCAAGTCATAATACATAATATGAAGCTACTCAAAGTCTCAAACCACGAATGGAATGCTAAAGCTCAAAAAGATCGATCGGGTCGTTACATAGATAAACAACAAATAATAAGTAAGCCATGAATACCGAGCAAGAATATGTAGCAACTAAAGCATGTAACAAGATATAACATAAAGTAAAAAAAAGACAAGGAAGTAAATAGCCCAATCCCGCATGCTTGGATCCCATGATGGCGTATATACCCTAGTCACCTCACATATACGTCGTTTTCTCACACAATTCATATAGCAAATATTCCAACAAAGTCCTAATTCCCTCAAGTCAAGGTTAGACAAAGCGCTGACCTTTTTTCACAATCAAATCAACACTCAACCACGACCTTTCCTTTAGAACTAGCCTCAAAACCAGTCAAATCTAGCCAAATCTAATTCAAAAAATTAAAAATAAGCTTTAAAAATTACCCACGAGTGAAAAAGATTTAATTTTTAATGAATTTGAAAAAAGTCAACAAAGGTCAACCCCGAGTCCACCTGGTCAAAATTCGAGCCCAAGGATAGATCTTGACTACCCATAACCCCACGAGTCCATATATGTAATTTGTTTCAAAATTTGAGTCCAATTCGACTCTCAAATCCCAAATTTTTATTTTTCAAAATATAGACAAAAATTCCCAAAATCTCTCTTCGATTCTTATGAATTTGATGTTGAATCTCATGTATAAATCGTGTAATGTAATTGAAAATAGATCAAAATCAATTACCCAATGATTGTACATGAAAATCCCCTCTCAAAATCGCCTCCTACCGAGTCTAGGGTTCTAAAATGAGAGAAATGAGGTCAAATCCCGACTTTCCAACCCTTTGTTCAGGTGCAGATGTCGCAATTACGAAGAATGACTCATAATTGTGGACTGATAGCCCAAAGGAGAAGTCGCAAATGTGACATTGGCTTCGCATTTGCGAAGCCTGCTCCCATCGCAAATGTGACAAAATTGTCGCAATTTGCGAACCTACCCTGTTCCAGTCTCTCTTTGCAATTGCGAGAGAGGTATCACAATTGCGATACCTTCCCCTTACTGATCACTTCGCAATTGCAAGGTTGGTGCTTGCAATTGAGATAATTGCAGCACTAGCACACCAGCAACCCAAAAAGAGTTCAATCCAATCCGAAACTCACTCGAGCCCTCGGGGCTCCAAACTAAACATCCACACAAGTCTAAAAATATCATACAAACTTGCTTGCGCAATCAATATACAAAAATACATTTAGGACCACGAATCAGATATAAAAACGCATAAAATTCAAAAGAAAACTCAAGAACCTCTAGAATCACAACAAAGTGTCTGAATCCAGTCAAACCAACTTCATATTGGACCAAATTTTGTAGACAAGCTTCAAATAACAAAATAGACCTATTTCAAATCCTAAAACTAAAATTCAAACCTTTTAACCATAAAGTCAACCTACAATCAAACCTAGAAAATTTTCAAACATTCAAATTGTTAACTTTCGGCAAAAGAAGTCAAATCAATGTAGGACCCTCCGATTTCAATTTCAGGAATACGTCCAAGCCCAAAATCACGATACAGACCTACTGAAATCGTCAAAATACCTATCCGAAATCGTTTATCCAAAATATTGACTGTGGTCAAATCTAGCCTTAATTTTAGTCAAGATTTGCATTTTTATCAAAATTTCATATAAAACTATTTGAAAAGGGACACGAACCATGCACACAAAGCAAGAAACATCAAATGAAGCTAATAGATGTCACGACCCAAACTTTTCACCTTCGGGACCGTGATAGCGCCTAACATTTCACTTGCTAGGCAGATAACGTTAGAATAATCTTAACCATTTTAAACAAATCAAATTAAACGGAAGTCAATTACTGAAATAAAGTGAAGAAGACCATAACAACCGAATCATCCAAATACAACCCTGAATCAGGTATCACAAGTGCACGAGCTACTAGAATAATATAAATAAAGGTCTGAATAAAATTCAAGCTGTTTGAAAGATAATACACAGCTAAGATAAACTAGAAGGGGACTTCAGAATTACGAACGTTGTGCAGTTATACATCAAGCCTCCTCTGGGTAGCTGAATCTGAGCAAGTCTACTATACGCCATTGGGACCAACTCCAAAATCTGCACAAGAAGTGCAGAGTGTAGTATGAGTACAACCGACCCCATGTACTCTATAAGTGTTGAGCCTAACCTCGACGAAGTAGTGAAGAGGTTATGACAAGACAAATATGTAAACTACATGTGCAAGTATATATATATACGAAGCAATATTGAACACAGTAATTAACAAATTTTACAAATTTGGGAGGGAACATGTGAAGGGAAATGGTATAAAAGTTTCAGCCATGGAAGTGTCACGTAGCAGACAAATAATGCACCAACAACAAAATAGGTAGCTGAAATATAAAACTAACACGGCACCACCCTTCATGCTTTTACTCTCATTCTTTCCATGAAATGATAAATAAATAATATAAATGGCACGGCATCACCCTTCGTGTTTTAACTTTCTTTCTTGCCACAGTATGATGAATAAATAATTTAAATGGCACATCATCAACTTTCGTTCTTTGACTCTCTTCCTCACTTTATAAATCAATAAATAATAATGTGAAAATGGCACGGTATCACCCTTTATGCTTTTACACTCTTCCTCACCCTGACAATAATAATATAAATAGTATAAATGGCACGACATCATCCGTCGTGCTTTTACACTCCTCCTTACCATAAAAATAATAATATAAATTCGAAAGAGTATTTAAATGCGGGGATCTATACTTATCAATCAATTCGATACCAGAATACTGACCTCACCTTCCACAATATTCAACAATAATTAAATTAGCAATAAGTTTATGAAATATGATCAAATAAACAATAATAAACTTAACCAGAAATATCTTAATTAAATAGGAAATTATTCAAAATAAAAAAATTCCACCCGCATGCTTTGACTCAACCACAACGCATAAGTACTCGTTACCTCACATATACGTTGTACCCGCATATTAAATCACGTAGCAAAAAGACAAACAAGTCCTACTCCCTCAAGTCAAGGTTAATCACGACACTTACCTCGCTTCGCAATTCAAGTGATCACTCGACCACAGCTTTTCCTTTCGAATTAGTTTCCAAACCAATCAAACCTAGCAATTTATTTACCAACAATTCAATTTGAGCTTTAGAACTTATTCACAATTCGAAAGAGACTTAATTTAAGTCTTTTTCGAAAACGTCAACCAAAAGTCAATCTGGGGTCCACTTTTCGGAACCCAATGAAAAATTACGGAATTCAAATACCCATTCCGATACAATTTCAACCATACAAAAATTATCGAATTCCGACATCGGATTGCCTTTCAAATCTTCATTTTACATTTTTGGAAGATTTTACAAAAATCTGATTTTTCTCCCATTAAATCCACTGATTCATGATGTAAATAAGTACGGAATCATGCAATATAATTAATATAGGATAAGGAACACTTACCCAGTACGAGCTTGTGAAAAATCCCTTTGAAATCGCCCAAATCCGAGACTTAAAACTCAAAAAATGAGTAAAAATGGCAAATGCCCTATTTTAAGCATTTTGTCCAGCATTTTTGCATCTGCGAACCAAGGCAGCCAGGCAGTGGACCGCATCTGCATACCTTCACATCGCAGATACGACTACGCAGAAGCGTAAGGGGAGCCACAAAAGCGTGAATGATCACATCTGCGATCATGGCACCGCAAAAGCGGGCATTGCATCTGCGCCCCAAGCTTCGCAGAAGCGAAGCTTCTCCTTGGCATCAAAGTCGCAGAAGTGACACTGCCTCTACAGAAGCGACCACACACCTACTGATCTCGTCAAATTTCATATCTCAATTCAAGGTTATGAAAACGGTCGATGCAATAATAATACCCAACAATAGTTAGGGTCAAATTCTGGAGGGAGCTATAGATGGGAGTTAATAGTATATATCGTAGCGTGAGAGTTTGAATATCTAAGTTTATTCTTCCACAAAATGGGGTTGTTTTAAAGTCTAATTTAAAACTACAATTGCAAGTTGCGAAATAAAACTAAGAGATTTTTTTTGTTATTTTCAAATGTTGTAAAAAGCCTAAGGCTATGACCTTCACCTAGCTGTTTGCCTAATGGGATTTAAACCTTGGTGCTTGTTTTATTGATCGGGGTGTATTATAGCTATCAACACTCAATCACCCACTCAATACCTCTCGGTCAGAGAGTGATTTTGATCAATTTGGCTTTCTTAAGTCCAAATGGGTATTGAACAAAATAGCTGATAAAAGCTCAAGTCGGGTTATTACTATCTCTAGGTTGAACCCTTTAATTGGGATTATCAATCTCTTGATTGACCCAATTTCTAGTTAGCCAAATTTTCCTAGACTAAGTCTCTCTTTCTCAAGTAGAGACCAGCTCAAATAGGCATGAACTAATATTTACAACTATTAGTTCCATAAATAAAAGCAAGAAAAAGGCTAAATTATAAACACCCAACCATAAACAAGCATTAAATCAAACACTCATTAAGTTTACATACTAGGGTTGGGTCACAACCCTAGTGAATATCTAGATACTTATGCTTGAAATGGAAGAAATATAAGAAGAAATGATAATTAAACTCATATTTCAAGATCAAAATGATAAAATCTAAGTTAAAATAGCTCAAAATATGAAAAACTACTAAAAAGAGTAAAAGGAGACGGATACTGTAGCAGCTGATGTCAAAAGTTTACCTAAAAATATAAAACTCATCTATTTATACAAGACTGGATATTTAAGACAAAAATGCCCATTTGGGAGGTTCTGCGGCCGCACAATTCCATGTGTGGTGCACACTTTTCTTCAATTTGTCAGGATTGGAAGTCTGTGGACGCATAATTCTGATTTGTGGCCGCAATGCACTCTTTCTGCGGTCCGGACTTTTACATGTGCGGCCACACCTTGCTCTTCTGCGGTCCACGATTTTACATCTGTGGCCGCGTAGTTCTTCTTCTGTGGCCGCACAATTCTTGTATGGTCCGCACTTCTGGGGGAATTGGAGTGCACATTCTCTGAACTTTCCTCCTGGCTCAGATTTTGCGGCCGCACAATTCATGTGCGGACTGCACTTTGCACCAAACTCTGATGGTTTTTCCTTCATAACCTGTGGCCGCAAATTATATTATGCGGCCTGCGCTTCTGAGCTTTTGTGCCTTTTATGTCCTTGAGTTCAGATTACTCCTTTTTGAGTTGAAGTTCATCTTCCAATATTCCTGCAATTAAGCATATTTCATTAGTTTTCGGTAACACAATTAAATGCTTTTGGACAAAAATAAAAGCTAAAAGGCGTTAATAAGTAGTCAAAATCCCCACTTATCAACTCCCCCAAACTTAAATTTTTGCTTGTCCTCAAGTAAATAAAGTAGTTCCCACCTCCACAAGTTAATAGCCATTCTAGCCAATCAAAAGTGAGTCATTCACACATCAATTAGGACCCACAATTACCCACACCACTTATGAATTATCAACAAGGCAACAAGTTAAACTTTCATGCACAAATAGTTCTAATGTGACACTTGAGCATCAAGAGTTGACTTTATTCATCAAGGAAGCTCGATCTTTTATATAGGTCATTGTGGATCCCAAACGCCTCCTCATTTACTCTCTGGTTGCCTATCTCACTTAAGAATTTAGCACTTAATCCAAAGATTTGCGAAAGGTTCACTCATCTCTCTCAAAGGAATGTCGCAAGCACGACTTTAAGTACCATAGGCTTACCCCTCATGTAGATCACCACTAATGTAAGCTCACTCAGCTTGAAATCATGTAGGGCTTTTTCAGGATGCAATGAATGCTTTTGGACTAAGGTTGGATATGCTATGATAGAACGGGTTCATCTTTCCTTAAGCACTCCATTTTCTTTTCTAGGATCATGCTTTGCCAACTCTTTAAGGCATTTTCTTCTCCTTGGGGGAACTAGAGAGACTTAACATAGCTATTTCTTGATCATGATATTCATTTCCTCCCTCTTTTGATTTCTTCATGTTTTGCATCATTACTTTTATTTGAATCCCATCAACTCTTCAACTTATTCACTTTCTTTTTGCACTTTTCTTTTTGTTCTTTCCTTTTCTTGCCTTTCCTTCTCATCATTTCTTTTATTTTTGTGCCTTGATACCTCTTTCAAGTTCCTCGTCTCTCCCCCAAACATACATTCTTAGCCAATTGTTTCACAAGAGTGTTAAAGAAAGCTCGGGTGCCAAGAGAGGGTCACGACAAAACGGGAAAAGGCTTGTAACATGGTTATCAAATGAGAAGGGTTTAGGCTCAAATGGGTTGACTAGGGATAAAAATATTGATGGGCAATGGAAAACTTCAAGCGGGCCAAGAAGAGCCTACAATCACTTCTCAAGCCAAGCAAAACTTAAAATTTCGTCTAGAAACACATTCGGGGCAAGTTTTAGACCATTCACATGGGTACTTGGACTTGCAACACAAACATCTCACCTCTCATGCAATTGAATTGTTAAAGAGGATAGAGTCGAGGGCCAACAACGACCATATTCAAGATTAAAAATTACTATGGTTCGATCGATGATTGCTTAAGACAAAACAAGAGTCACAAGGTCACTAACTAGAGCTATTTCTTTAAAAACAACCTTGTTTTTAACCATAAGCACGTAGTTAAGTGTTTAGGTACCAAGTGAAGCATGTTTGACTCTTCGAGCATGGCTCAATTAGGTCTTTTTATTCATTACTACTACTATTATTACCTAAATACCAAAATGGACTCAGTCCCTTAAGAAGGTTGTCACGCCATCCATCGTTAGGAAGAGTCACCCGGTTCACACAAAAACCACCTTTGGAAAGAACCGTGGCCTTAAGAAAACCAAAGGCTTTATTAACCACTAAAACATAAAAAGAAGCTACTAATTCAAAAAGAAAACAAACATAAAGATAAAGAAGCTATAAAGCAAAAAAATATTGAAAGTGTAATGAACATACATAATGAGAGAAAAGAGAGAATATATACATAATGAGAAAGGAAGAAAATAGTAATAAGTTAATTACAAGCCAAATGTCTCATAGTTATCAAAATACAAAATTATCAAAATGTGTCAAAGAACCTCCCCCCCCCCCCCCGAATAAAAATAAGCATTTGTCCCCAATGCTTAACAAAATAAGAGTAAAAGAAGGGTGAGAGTGCAAAAAACTCCATATGGCTCTGTGGCCATCTCTGTGTTCCCAGCAGTGGCACCGACCTCAGCCTCATCCAATTAGATCTCATTATCCTCAATTCTGGGAGTGGCTGGGTTGGTAAACATCTGACGTATTACCTCGGCAGTGTCAGCAGCAATGTCTAGCTCCTTAGACTAGCCAGCTGGTGCTTTAGGTGATATAGGTTCTGGGCCTGGGTGGTGCGGGTCTATCAGCATATCAAATGGAATGTCTCCGGCTGCTGCAATCTTGGTAACATGTCGTCGGAGTTTGTTGACTAACTTCTTGAAGGCATAGGACTTCCACATCTTCTTCACTTCCTTTCCCATCTCTTCTATTATTGACCCATGCTACACTAGAGTGGCCATTATTGTGTACTAATTTTCCAAGAGCTTCTTCAGGGTTTCTTCAACTGTGGGGGGAATCTGAGGTGCCGGAATAGATGACTGTGCTGCAACATGACTGTATATGTCAGACAGCTTTGCATTAACTGTCTGCATCCAGTTGTTGAGGCTCGCCAATGTCTGGGAGACTCGCAGCGCAGAAAGTGGAGCAGTGGGCACAGGCACCGGCTTCAAAGTCGAGCTAGAAGGCATTGAGGCTGAAGGTGGAGGCATGACAGCTGCAGTGACTGAAGGCTCTGCTGAAGTGGATAGCATATCGGCTGTCTCTACATCTACCATCGATGGCTCATCAGACTGGCCTACGGTGGTAATAGGCTGACCCTTTCTCTTCGTGTTGTGTGCATCCATCAAAGAATACCATGAGAAGCGCTTCTTAGCCCGAACCTTTGTATCGAAATCTCTCGGCTCCACCCATGCATCCGTAAGGTACTCAATGATGGTGTTGGGATACGGGTAGGAGGTGGTGACGACAGATATGTTGGCCGACATCATGACACCCACATTGATCGGGTACCCGGCCATGATAGAGGTGACTGGGAATGCCCGCAGAATAGGTAGGTTTGTTTTAATCTAGCACGGGTCTAGTCTACCGCATACGAAGGTCTGCCATCCCTTCGCCTCTAAGTTTAGGGTGTTCCGCTAAATAGGAACCCCTGTTGTGATCCATGGTGGTGGTGGCCCCGGGGCTGCAAAAATCTCAGCTAGCCATGGGTGAGCTGCAACACCCATCGCCAGCTTCTCCAAGTACTATGCAGGCTCAAAATACTCAAACCCCAAGTAGGAGTCTAGTGTGTGCTGGTCAAACCGCACCTTCAGGTTCCTCACTTTTGTCACTTTGGTCCCTTTTTTGTGTGCACCACATTGGCGTAGAATGTCCGGACCAGATACTCCTTGGCGTCCACTACACTCTGGGTGAACCACATCCACCCTTTCTGCTCTCAGAACTGTCTCAAGACTGTTGGATTATACTTGTCAAGGTCTTTAAATTGGAACTGTCGCTCAAGAGTGAGCGATCGCATTGTCCACCACTCACGATAACTAGTGAAGGAAGCCAAACTGACGAACCGGTCCCCTCAGACCTCTTTCCTCTTCGACCTCTCAAGGCAGGCAACTGTGGTATCTCCCCCTCGGCCATCATCCGGAATATCATCAACTGTAGTTGCTGGTGCCTCAAAAACAGGTTTATAGGAGGGCTCCAAAGCCTGACTGGCACTCTCTGAACCCTCGGAGGTGCTATATGATGTGGAAGGCTCGTCCCGGAGTTGATACCTCTTCGGTGGCTTTGATTAGACAGCCGACTGCTCTTGACCTGAGTTGCCCTCTGATGCTTCCTAAAATGGGGCATAAGAGCTGGATTCGAAGGGCTCCGCATTTCTTCCTCAGCCGACTGTACCCCTCTTTGCGATTATATTTTGGAGGGCGAGGGGTAAAGTACTTTTGCCTCAGCCTCTGGAAGGTTCACCCCTCCCATTTGAAGAATCTCCTCAGCCTCGAGATCTCACCATTTTCTGGGGCTCAAAAGACTTTGCTTATCTGCGGTCCGCAAAATTTGTGGTGCGACCGCAGATATTTGCTGCAGACTGCATATTTTGATGTGCGGATGCACTTTGGCCATTTCTCTGATAAATCAAACTTCAGAGAGTTTGCATTTTCCCTTTCCAATTTGTGCGGTCCGCACTACAATTGTGCGGCCGTAGTTCCTTTCTGCTATAGCGACCTAAATTGTGTGATCCGCACAATACACATGCGGTCCACTCTTTTCTCCACACTTAGCCAATTTTCTGGGCACAGTTCCTGTAAAGTACACTCATCCCTACAACACACTTCAAATCCAGTTAGCACAAAAATAACACCTATCTATAAAAGAATAAAATAAAAGAAAAAAAACATGGGTTACCTCCCAAGAAGCGCCTATTTTAACGTCGCGACACGACGCAGATTACCGTCATTTCAAATGAATAACTGCCACCACGTGGCCATAATCAAATTGTCCCAATTAATGCTTCACCTGGTGACCATTGACTCGGAATAACTCATCATTTTTGTTCTTCAATTCCAATGCACCGAAAGGTGTCACACCCATAATTTCAAAGGGACCACTCTATTTAGATTTCAGCTTTCCGAGAAACATCTTCAATCGTGAGTTGAACAACAAAACAAGATCGCCCACCTTGCGCTCCTCGTTTCGGATGTATTTTCCATAAAGGTACTTCATCTTCTCTTTGTACAAGGACAAACTTGCATAGATATGGTACCGAAACTCATCCAATTCATTCAAATGTGCAACCCACAAGTTAGCGGCTATATAATCAATTGCGACCAAGATGTAGGTGTTTCCACAAGAACTCACAAAAGGACCCATGAAGTCAATACACCACACATCAAAGATATCAATCTCCAAAATGCTAGTGAGAGGCATTTCATTCTTCTTCAAGATTCCACCGGCCCGTTGGCATTCATCACATCGCTTCACCGTATCACTTGCATCTTTGTAAAGAGTGGGCCAATAGAAACCACAACTTAGTACTTTGGCCGCCGTTCTTGCTCCAACATGGTGACCACCATAAGGCTAAGAATGGCAAGCCTCAAGAATAATATTTTGCTCTTCGTCCGGTACACATCTTCTAATTACCTCATCCGTGCAAATCCGGAAATGGTATGGCTCATCCCAATAATAATCTTGACAATCCCTCTTGAGCTTCTTCCTTTGATTTGAAGAGAACTCATCCCGAATAATTCCACACACAAGGAAGTTTGCTAGATCCGCAAACCATGGCACCTCCTTCATTGAAATAGCCAGGCCACCACTTGATTTTCACTCCCTTTTTGATCTTGGATGTCAATATCAAACTCTTGCAATAATAGAACCCATCTCATCAACATAGCTTTTGAATCTTTCTTGCTCCTAAGATAGCGAAGTGTGGCATGATCCGTGTGAACAATAACCTTTGCACCTATCAAGTATGGGCGGAACTTCTCAATTGCAAACACAATGGCAATGAGCTCTTTCTCTGTAATGGTAGAATTTACTTGGGCATCATTCATGGTCTTACTAGCATATTAGACCGGATGAAAAATCTTGTTGATACGTTGCCCCAAAACTGCTCCAACCGCTATATCACTAGCATCACATATGAGCTCAAAAGGAATACTCCAATTAGGAGCGGTGATAATGGGAGTGGTTGTCAACTTGAACTTTAGCAATTTAAAGGCTCTCATGCAATCATCATTGAAGTGAAATTTAGCATCCTTCTCTAAGAGCTTGCACGATGGGTTCACCACTTTAGAAAAATCCTTTATGAAGCGCCGGTAGCACCCCGCGTGACCCAAGAAGCACGTCTTTTACTGAGGTTGGAGGTGGAAGTTTATAAATCACCTCTATCTTCGCCTTGTCGACCTCTATACCATTCTTTGAAATCTTTTGTCCAAGGACAATACCTTCCTCGACCATGAAATGGCATTTCTCCCAATTTAACATCAAATTCATTTCTTCACACCTTGCCAATACTCTATCTAAATTTGCCAAGCAATCATTAAAGGAATCCCCGACTACCGAGAAGTCATCCATGAAGACTTCAAGGTAGTCCTCTACCATATCCGTAAAGATCGCCATCATACATCGTTGAAAAGTTGACGGTGCATTGCATAAGCCAAATGGCATCCGCTTGAAAGCGAAAGTGACATAGGGACAAGTGAAAGTTATTTTCTCTTGATCTTCCGGGGCAATAAGGATTTGGTTGTAGCCCGAATATCCATTTAGAAAGCAATAGAAAGCATGGCCGGCCAACCTATCAAGCATTTGGTCAAGGAAGGGGAGTGGAAAATTGTCTTTTCTCGAGACTTTGTTTAGCTTCTGATAGTCCATACACACTCTCCACCCGGTTACCGTTCTTGTGGGAATAAACTCGTTCTTGTCATTGGTGACCACTGTTATGCCCCCTTTCTTAGGGACACATTGCACCGAAGAAGTCCACGAACTGTCGAAAATGGTGTAGACAACCTCGACATCTAACCACTTGATGATCTCCTTTTTTACCACGTCTTGCATGGCTTCATTTAGTCTCCTTTGATGTTCAATGGATGGTTTGGAATCTTCCTCCAAGTTAATCTTTTGCATGCAATCTTGTCCTGGGTGGTGCGGGTCTATCAGCATATCAAATGGAATGTCTCCGGCTGCTGCAATCTTGGTAACCCGTCGTCGGAGCTTGTCCACTAACTTCTTGGAGGCCTGGGACTTCCGCATCTTCTTCACTTCCTTTCCCAGCTCTTCTATCACTAACCTGTGCTGCACTAGAGTGGCTATTTTGTTATGATTTTCCAAGAGCTTCTTCGGGGATTTTTTCAACTGTGGGGGGAATCTGAGGTGTTGGAATAGATGGCTATGTTGCAACATGACTGGATAAGTCAGATAGCTTTGCAGCAGCTATCTGCATCCAGTTGTTGAGGCTCGCTAGTGTCAGAAAGACTCGCAGTGCAGAAATTGGAGTAGTGGGCATAGGCACCGTCTTCAAAGCCGAGCTGGAAGGCAGTGAGGCTGAAGGTGGAGGCATGTCAGCTGCACTAGCTGAAGGCTCTACTGAAGTGGAAGGCATATCAGTTGTCTCTACAGCTACCACCGATGGCTCATCAGACTGGCCTACGGTGGTAATCGACTGACCCTTTCTCTTCGGGTTGTGTGCATCCATCAGAGAATATAATGAGAAGGGATTCTTACCCCGAACCTTTGTATCGAAATCTCTCGGCTCCACCCGTGCATCCGTAAGGTACTCAGTGATGGTGTTGGGATATGGGTAGGAGGTGGCGACCACAGACATGTTGGCCGACATCACGGCACCCACATTGATCTGGTACCCAACCATGATAGAGGCGACTAGAACTGCCCGCGGAATAGGTAGGTTTGTTTCATTCTGGCACGAGTCAGTCTGCTTCATACGAAGGTCTGCCGTCCCTTTGCCTTTAAGTTTACGGTGTTCCGCTGAATAGGAACCCCTGGTATGATCCATGGTGGTGGTGGGCCCGGGGCTGCAAAAATCTTAGCTAGCCATGGGTGAGCTGCATCACCCATCACCAGCTTCTCCAAATACTGTGCAGGCTCAACATCCTCAAGCCCCAAGTAGGACTTCAGTGTGTGCTGGTCGAACCGCACCTTCATGTTCCTCATTTTTTTCACTTTGGTCCCTTTCTTTGTGTGTGCCACATTGGCGTAGAACTCACGAACCAGATACTCCTTGGCGTCCACTACACTCTGGGTGAACCACATCCACCCTTTCTGCTCTCGAAACTGCCTCAAGCCTGTTAGATTATACTTGTCAAGGTCTTTCAGTTGGAACTGTCGCTCAAGAGTGAGCGATCTCATTGTCCACCACTCATAAAAACTAGTGAAGGAAGCCAAACTGACGAACCGGTCACCCCATACCTCTTTCTTCTTCTACCTCTCAAGGCCGGCAACTGTAGTATCTCCCCCTCGGCCATCATCCGGAATATCATCAACTTTAGTCGCTGGTGCCTCAGGGACAGGTGTAGAAGAGGGCTCCAAAGCCTGACTGGCACTCTCTGAACCCTCGGAGGTTCTATGTGATATGGAAGGCTCATCCCGAAGTTGATACCTCTCCGGTGTCTTTTTGATTGGATAGCAAGTTGCTCTTGAGCTGAGTTGCCCTCCGATGCTTCTTTAAATGGGGCATAAGAACTGGATACGGAGGGCTCCGCATTTCTTTCTCGGTCGACTGTAGCCTTCTTTACGATTATCTTTTGGAGGCCGAGGGGTAAAGTACTTTTGCCTCTACCTCTAGAAGGTTCACACCTCCCATTTGAAGAATCTCCTCGCCCTCGAGATCTCACCATTTTCTGGGGCTCAAAATCCTTTGCAGATATGTGGCTCGCAGAATTTGTGGTGCGACCGAAGTATTTGCTGCGGACCGCATATTTTGATGTGCAGCCGCACTTTGGCCATTTCTCTGACAAACCAAACTTGAGAGAGTTTGCATTTTGCCTTTCCAATTTGTGTGGTCCGCACTACAATTGTGCGACCGCAGTTCCCTTATGCTGTAGCAATGGATGTGAGTTAGTCGTATATATCATAGCGTGCGAGTTTGAATATCTAAGTTTACTCTTCCACAAAATGGGGTTGTTTTAAAGTCATATTTAAAACTACAATTGCAAGTTGGGAAATAAAACTAAGAGATTGTTTTTGTTGTTTTTCAAATGTTGTGAAAAGCTTAGGGCTATAACCTTCACCTAGGTGTTTACCTAATGGTATATAAACCTTAATGCTTGTTTTATTGATCGGGGTGTATTATAGCTATCAACACTCAATTACCCACTCAATACCTCTCGGTCAGAGAGTGAGTTTTTCCAATTTGGCTTTCTCAAGTCCAAATGGGTATTGAACAAAACAGTTGATAAAAGCTCAAGTCGGGTTATTACTATCTCTAGGTTGTACCCTTTAATTGGGATTATCAATCTCTCGATTGACCCAATTTCTTGTTAGCCAAGTTTTCCTAGACTATGTCTCTCTTTCTCAAGTAGAGACCATGTTAAATAGGCATGAACTAATGTTTGCAACCATTAATTCAACAAATAAAAGCAAGAACAAGGTTAAATAATAAACACCCAACCATAAACAAGTATTAAATCAAACACCCATTAAGTTTACACACTAGGGTTGGGTCACAACCCTAGTGAAAATCTAGCTACTCATGCTTGAAATGGAAGAAATAGAAGAAAAAATGATAATTAAACTCATATTGCAAGATCAAAATGATAAATTCTAAGTTAAAATATCTCAAAATATGAAAAACTACTAAAAAGAGTAAAAGGAAACAGACTGTAGCAGCTGAAGTCAAACGTTTACCTAAAAATGTGTAGGGCTGGAAATTTCGGTCAAAAATGTCCTTCAGGAGGTTTTGCGGCCGCATAATTCCATGTGCGGTCTGCACTTTTCTTTAATTTAACAGGATGGAAGTTTGTGGACGCATAATTTTGATATGCGGCCGCAATACACTCTTTCTACGGTCCGCACTTTTACATGTGCGGCTGCACCTTGCTCTTCTGCGGTCCGCGCTTTTACATCTGTGGCCGCATAGCTCTTCTTCTGCGGCCGAACAATTCTTGTGCGGTCCGCACTTCTGGGGGACTTGGAGTGCAAATTATCTGAACTTTGCTCCTGGCTTAGATTTTGCAGCCGCACAATTCATGTGTGGACCGTACTTTGCACCAAACTCTGATGGCTTTTCCTTCATAACCTGCGGCTGCAGATGATATTCTGCGGTCCGCACTTTTGAGCTTTTGTGCCTTTTATGTCCTTGAGTTCATATCACTCCTTTTTGAGTTGGATTTCATCTCAGGTGTTCATCTTCAAATATTCCTGCAACTCAGCACATTTTATTAGTTTTCAGGAATACAATTAAATGCTTTTGAACTAAAACAAAAGCTAAAAGGCTCTAATAAGTAGTCAAAATCCCCACTTATCAACTCCCCCATACTTAAGTTTTTGCTCGTCCTCAAGTAAATAAAGTAGTTCCCACCTCCACAAGTTAAGAGCGATTCCATCCAATCAAAAGTGAGTTATTCACACATCAATTGGGACCAACAATTACCCACACCACTTATTAATTATCAACAAGGCAACAAGTTAAACTTTCATGCACAAATAGTTCTAATGTGACACTTGAGCATCAAAAGTTGACTTTATTCATCAAGGAAGCTCGCTATTTTATGTAGGTCATTGTGGATCTCAAACTTCTCCTCCTCTACTCTCTATTTGCCTATCTCGCTTAAGAATTTAGCACTCAATCCAAAGATTTGCGAAAGGTTCAATCTCTCTCAAAAGAATGTCGCAAGTACGGCTTTAAGTACCATAGGCTTGCCTCTCATGTAGATCCCCACTAATGTAAGCTCACTCGGCTTGAAATCAAGTAGGGATTTTTCGGAATGCAATGAAGGCTTTTGGACTTAGGTTGGATATGCTATGATAGAACGGGTTCATCTTTCCTCAAGCACTCCATTTTCTTTTCTAGGCTCATGCTTTGCCAACTCTTTGAGGCATTTTCTTTTCCTTGGGGGAACTAGAGAGACTTAACATCACTCTTTCTTGATCATGATATTCATTTCCTCCCTCTTTTGATTTCTTCATGCTTTGCATCATTATTTTTCTTTGAATCCCATCAACTCTTCAACTTATTCACTTTCTTATTGCACTTTTCTTTTTGTTCTTTCCTTTTCTTGCCTTTCCTTCTCATCATTTCTTTTCTTTTTGTGCCTTGATACCTCTTTCAAGTTCCTTGTCTCTCCCCCAAACTTACATTTTTAGCTAATTGTTTCACAAGAGTGTTAAGGAAAGCTCGGGTGCCAAGAGAGGGTCACGACAAAACGGATAAAGGCTTGTAACATGGTTATCAAATGAGAAGGGTTTTAGGCTCAAATGGGTTGACAAGGAATAACAACATTGGTGGGCAATGGAAAACTTCAAGCGGGCCAAGGAGAGCATACAATCACTTCTCAAGCCAAGCAAAACTTAAAATTTCGCCTAGAAACATATTCAGGGCAAGTTCTAGACCATTCTCACGGGTACTTGGACTTGCAACAAAAACATCTCACCTCTCACGCAGCTGGATTGTTAAAGAGTATAGAGTCGAGGGACCACAACGACCATATTCAAGATTGAAAATCACTATGGTTCGATCAATAATTGCCTAAGTCAACATAAGAGTCACAAGGTCACTAACTAGAGCTATTTCATTCCAAAAACCTTATTTTTAACCATAAGCACGTAGTTAAGCGTGTTGGTACCACGTGAAGCATGTTTGACTCTTGGAGCATGACTCAATTAGGCCTGTTCATTCATTATTACTACTATTATTACCTAATACCAAAACGGACTCAGTCCCTTAAGAAAGTAGTCACGCCATCCATCGTTGGGAAGAGTTACCCGGATCACACAAAAACCACCTTTGGAAAGAGCCGTGGCCTTAAGAAAACCAAAAGCTTATTAACCACTAAAACATAAAAAGAAGCTACTAATTCAAAAAGAAAACAAACATAAAGATAAATAAGCTATAAAGCAAAAAACTATTGAAAGCATAATGAATATACATAGTGAGAGATAAGAGAGAATATATACATAATGAGAATGAAGAAGAAAATAGTAATAAGTTAATTACAAGCCAAATGTCTCATAGTTATCAAAATACAGAATTATCAAAATGTGTCAAAGAAACTCCCCCCTCCCCCGAATAAAAATAAGCATTGTCCCCAATGCTTAACAAAATAAGAGTAAAAGAAGGGTGAGAGTGAAGAAAACTCCCTATGGCTCTGTGGCCATCCCTGTGTCCCCAGCAGTGGCACCAACCTCATCCTCATCCAATTGGATCTCATCATCCTCAAGTCCGGGAGTGGCTGGGTTGGTGAACATCTGACCTATCGCCTCAGCAGTGTCAGCAGCAATGTCTGGCTCCTCAGACTGGCCAACTGGTGTTGTAGGTGCTATAGGATCTGGGCCTGGGTAGTGCGGGTCTATCAGCATATCAAATGGAATGTCTCCGGCTGCTGCAGTCTTGGTAACCTGTCGTCGGAGCTTATCCACTAACTTCTTGGAGTCCTGGGACTTCCGCATCTTCTTCACTTCCTTTCCCAGCTCTTATATCACTAACCCGTGCTGTACTAGAGTGGCCATTATTTTGTTATGATTTTCCAAGAGCTTCTTCGGGGGTTTTTTCAACTGTGGGGGGAATCTGAGGTGTTGGAATAGATGACTGTGTTGCAACATGACTGGATAAGTCAGACATCTTTGCAGCAGCTATCTGCATCCAGTTGTTGAGGCTCGCTAGTGTCTGAAAGACTCGCAGTGCAAAAATTGTAGTAGTGGGCATAGGCACCGTCTTCAAAGCCGAGCTGGAAGGCAGTGGGGCTAAAGGTGGAGGCATGGCAACTACACTGGCGGAAGGCTATGTTGAAGTGGATGGTAAATCGGCTGCCTCTAAAGCTACCACCGATGGCTCATCAGACTGGCCTACGGTGGTAATCGACTGAATCTTTCTCTTTGGGTTGTGTGCATCCATCAGAGAATACCATAAGAAGGGCTTCTTAGATAAACCTTTGTATCAAAATCTCTCGGCTCCACCCGTGTATCCGTAAGGTACTCAGTGATGGTGTTGGGATACAGGTAGGAGGTGGCGACCACAGACATGTTGGCCGACATCATGGTACCCTTATTGATCTGGTTCCCATACATGATAGAGGCGACTAGAATTGCCTATGGAATATGTAGGTTTGTTTCATTCTAGCACGGGTCTAGTCTGCTGCATACGAAGGTCTACCATCCCCTTGCCTCGAAGTTTAGGGTGTTCTGCTGAATAGGAACCCTTGCTGTAATCCATGGTGGTGGTGGCCCCGGGGCTGCAAAAATCTCAACTAGCCATGGGCGAGCTGCTTCACCCATCACCAACTTCTCCAAGTACAGTGGAGGCTCAACATCCCCAAACCTCAAGTAGGAGTTCAGTGTGTGCTGGTCAAACCGCACCTTCAGGTTCCTCACTTTTGTCACTTTGGTCCCTTTCTTTGTGTGCGTCACATTAGCGTAGAACTCCCGGGCCAGATACTCCTTGGCGTCCACTACACTCTAGGTAAACCACATCCAACCTTTTCGCTCTCAGAGCTATCTCAAGACTGCTGGATTATAATTGTCAAGGTCTTTCAGTTGGAACTGTCTCAGACTGATGAACCGGTCCTCCCAGACCTCTTTCTTCTTCGACCTCTCAAGGCCGGTAACTGTAGTATCTCCCCCTCGGCCATTACCCGGAATATCATCAATTGTAGTCGCTGGTGTCTCAGGGATAGGTGTAGAGGAGGGCTCCGAAGCCTGACTGGCACTCTCCGAACCCTCGGAGGTGCTATGTGATGTGGAAGGCTCGTCCCGGAGTTGATACCTCTCCGGTGGCTTTAATTGGATAGCCGGCTGCTCTTGAGCTGAGTTGCCCTCCGATGCTTCCTTAAATGTGGCATAAGAACTAGATTCGGAGGGCTCAACATTTCTTCCTCAGTCGGCTGTAGCCTTCTTTGTGATTATCTTTTGGAGGGCGAGGGGTGAAGTACTTTTAGCTCGGTCTCTGGAAGCTTCACCCCTCCCATTTGAAGAATCTCTTTGGCCTCGAGATCTCACCATTTTTTGGGGCTCAAAAGCCTTTGCCGATCTGCAATTCGCAGAATTTATGGTGCGACCGCAGATCTTTGCTGCGGATCACATATTTTGATGTGCGGCCGCACTTTGGCCATTTCTCTGATAAATCAAACTTTAGACAGTTTGCATTTTCCCTTTCCAATTTGTGCGGTCCGCACTACAATTGTGCGGCCGCAGTTCCTTTCTGTTGTAGCAACCTAAATTGTGCGGTCCGCACTTTTCTCCACACTTAGCCAATTTTCTGGGCACAGTTCCTATAAAGTACACTCATCCCTGCAACACACTTCAAATCCAGTTAGCACAAAAATAACACTTATCTACAAAAGAAGAAAAGAAAATAAAAAGAAAACATGGGCTGCCTCCCAAGAAGCGCCTGTTTTACCGTCGTGGCACGACGCAGATTTCAGTTTTCCAGGAAACACCTTCAATCGTGAGTTGAACAACAAAACAAGATCTCCCACCTTGAACTCCTTGTTTCGGATGTATTTGTCAGGTACAAGGACGGACTTGCATAGGCATGGTACCGGAACTCATCCAATTCATTCAAATGTGCAACCCACAAGTTAACGGCTGCATCCCAATCAAGATTCAATTTCTTTAAAGCCCACATGGCTTTGTGCTCAAGCTCTACCAGAAGATGACAAGCTTTGTCGAACACCAACCGGTATGGAGACATCCCGATAGGAGTTTTGAAAGTAGTCCGATAAGCCCATAGTGCATCATCAAGCTTCTTTGACCAATCCGCCCGGTTAACATTCACTGTTTTGGACAAGATACTCTTTATCTCCCGGTTGGAGACTTCTACTTGACCTTTATCTTGTGGATGATAGGGAGTCGTAACTTTGTGAGTGACATCGTACTTGCTAAGCACAGTGTTAAAAGCCTTGTTCCAAAAATACGACCCCCCCCCCCCCATCGCTTATGATAGCTCGCGAAGTACCAAATTTTGTGCAAATATTCTTCTTCAAGAACGGCACCACACTCCTCGCTTCATTGTTGGGTAGAATAATGGCCTCAACCCATTTAGACACATAATTAACCGTGACCAAGATGTAAGTGTTTCCACAAGAACTCAAGAAAGGACCCATGAAGTCAATACACCACACATCAAAGATATCAATCTCCAAAATGGTAGTGAGAGGCATTTCATTCTTCTTCGAGATTCCACCGGCCCATTGGCATTCATCACATCGCTTCACCATATCACTTGAATCTTTGTAAAGAGTGGACCAATAAAAACCGCAACTTAGCACTTTGGCCACCGTTCTTGCTCCGCCATGGTGACCACCGTAAGGCGAAGAATGGAAAGCCTCAAGAATAATATTTTGCTCTTCGTCCGGTACACATCTTCTAATTACCCCATCCGTGCAAATCCGAAAATGGTATGGCTCGTCCCAATAATAATCTTGACAATCCCGTTTGAGCTTCTTCCTTTGATTTGAAGAGAACTCATCCGGAATAATTCTACACACAAGGAAGTTTGCTAGATCCGCGAACCATGGCACCTCCTTCATTGAAATAGCCAAGAGTTGCTCATCGGGGAAGGAGTCATTGATTTCAAGGCCATCATGCGGCCTCCCCTCCTCCTCCAAACAAGACAAGTGGTCTGCCACTTGATTTTCATTCCCTTTTCGATCTTGGATGTCAATATCAAACCCTTGCAACAATAACACGCATATCATCAACCTAGCTTTTGAATCTTTGTTGATCATAAGATAGCGAAGTGCCGCATGATCCGTGTGAACAATAACCTTTGCACCCATCAAGTATGGGCGGAACTTCTCAATTGCAAATACAATGACAATGAGATATTTCTATATAATGGTGTAATTGACTTGTGCATCATTCATGGTCTTACTAGCATATTAGACCGGATGAAAAATATTGTTGATACGTTGCCCCAAAACTACTCCAACTGCTACATCACTAGCATCACACATGAGCTCAAAAGGAATACTCCAATTAGGAGCGGTGATACTAGGAGTGGTTGTCAACTTGAACTTTAGCAATTCAAAGGCTCTCATACAATCATCATTGAAGTGAAATTTAGCATCCTTCTCTAATAGCTTGCATAATATGTTCACCACTTTAGAAAAATCCTTTATGAAGCGCCGGTAGAACCCTGCGTGACCCAAGAAACTTCTCATGTCTTTCACTAAGGTTGGAGGTGAAAGTTTAGAAATCACCCCTATCTTCGCCTTGTCGACCTCTATACCATCCTTTGAAATCTTGTGGCCAAGGATAATGCCTTCCTCGACCATGAAATGGCATCTCTCTCAATTCAACACCAAGTTCGTTTCTTCACACCTTGCCAATACTCTATCCAAATTTGCCGAGAAATCATCAAAGGAATCATTGACTACCGAGAAGTCATCCATGAAGACTTCAAGGTAGTCCTCTACCATATCCATAAAGATCGCCATCATACACCATTGAAAAGTCACTGGTGCATTGCATAACCTAAATGGCATCCGCTTGAAAGTGAAAGTGGGACAAGTGAAAGTTATTTTCTCTTGATATTATGGGGCAATAAGGATTTGGTTGTAGCCCGAATATCCATCTAGAAAGCAATAGAAAGCATGGCCGGCCAACCTATCAAGCATTTGGTCAAGGAAGGGGAGTGGAAAATGGTCTTTCCTCATGACTTTGTTTAGCTTCCGATAGTCCATACACACTCTCCACCCAGCTACCGTTCTTGTGGGAATAAACTCGTTCTTGTCATTGGTGACCACTATTATGCCCCCTTCTTAGGGAATCATTGCACCAGAAAAGTCTACGAACTGTCGGAAATAGGGTAGACAACCCCGCATCTAACCACTTGATGATCTCCTTTTTGACCACATCTTGCATGGCTTCATTTAGTCTCCTTTGATGTTCAATGGATGGTTTGGCATCTTCCTCCAAGTTAATCTTGTGCATGCAAAATGCTGGGCTTATTCCCCGAATATTCGCCAAAGTCCACCAAATAGACTTCTTCCTCTTGTGGAGCACCGCCAATGTAGAGTAAACCTGTATGTTAGTCAAACAAGAGGAAAGAATAACCAGTAAAGTAGAATAAGGGCTAAGGAATTCATACTTGAGATGTGGAGGCAATGGCTTTAACTCCAAGATAGGAGGCTCTTCAATTGAAGGCTTTGTAGGAGGAGTTTTCCTATTCTCAAGATCCAAGGAAAGTTCCCGGGGTACATAGTTATACGACCCCATTCCTTGCAAAGGATTAACATATTCCATGAAGCCATCCATCTCGTCATCATCAAAATTGAGCAAGACGGCCTCCAACATATGACCCACATTAATCGTGGCACTTGTAACCTTAATAATAACATCGGTCACCAAATCCACAAAAGAACACACTTCATTGCTATTCGGTTGCCGCATAGATTTGCACACGTGGAACACCACCTTTTCATCACCCACCCGGAAAGTGAGTTCTCCAGCTTTCACATCAACAAGAGCCTTCCCCGTAACAAGGAAAGTCCTTCCAAGAATAATCGACACCTCATAGTCCACTTCATAATCAATAATAACAAAATCCGCCTGGAGAATGAAATTATCAACATGAACCAAGACATCTTCAATCACCCTCAACGGTCTCTTCATTGTATGATCGGCCATTTGATAGGGTATCAAATTGATACTCGCCCCAAGATCACAAAGAGGTTTCGCAAACTCAGCACTTCCAAAGGTACAAGGGATTGTGAAAGCACCGAGATCTTCCAATTTAGGAGCCATAGAATGCACAATTGCACTCACTTGATGAGTGACTTTAATAGTTTCAAAATTCATCAACCGCTTCTTTGTCACCAAGTCCTTCATAAACTTTGCATAACCGGGCATTTGCTCCAAGGCTTCAACTAATGTCATATTTATCGAGAGACTCTTCATCATGTCAATGAACTTTTTGAATTGATTCTCGTCATTTTGCTTGGCAAGCCTTTGAGGATATGGAGGAGGTGGCTTAGGCAATGGTGCCTTAGCCTTTTGCACTACCGGTTCCGGTATGTCAATCACATGATCCCTAGACAAGTTCAATTCCACTTGATTCACTTCCACCGTGTCATCTATATCAATCCTCACTTCATCATTTGCTTACACTACATTGCTCGGGATCTCCTTTTCTTCTACCACTTGCTCATCATCCATAATTTGCCTTTGACTTGAGGTGGGTACATTCCCACCTCTTCTACTTCTTGTAGTAACGGCCATGGCATGCCCCGTATTGTTCCCACCCTTCGGGTTCACCACCGTATCACTTGGTAGTGCCTCCTTAGGACGAGAATTTAATGCTTGAGAGATTTGCCCTATTTTTACTTTTAAGTTGCGAATCGATGTGTTGTGTGAAGCAAGTTGGGCATTGGAATCGGCATTCTTCTCCATCATTTGCTTGAACATGTTCTTAATATGGACCATTTCATTGTTGGAAGAACTAGGACCATTGGAAGGATAAGGAGGTGGGTTTCTCGGTTGTTGATACATCATAGGCCTTTGAAAACCCTACTCCCAATTTCCTTGATTGTTATTCTACCTGCCTTGATTATTTCCCCCCCCCCATTTCCTTGGTTATTGTTGTTATTCCAATTCCCTTGATTATTGTTTCCACTCCAATTGCCTTGATTGTTGTTGTTATTCCAATTGCTCTGATTATTTCTACCACTCCAATTACCTTGGTTTTGAGAATTCCAATTGCCTTGACTATTTTGAGGTTTCCATTGTCATTGGCTTGGGCCTTGGAAGTTGTTTCTTTGCCCTTGAAAGTTGTTCATATATTGGACCTCTTCTTCTTGATCATTATAAGAATCATCTTGATCAAATCCACTATCATCTTGCACAAAATTGTCCACTCTTTGTTGCACTTGTGGACTTCTTATTCTTCGCTTGTTCACCATCATATTTACTCCCTCCATTTTAATGACTTGCTTCGGGTTTTGCACTTGTTGAAGTTGAGCCTTTTCCAATTGGTTCATGGTGGTTGTCAACTCGGCTATGGCTTGACCATGGTCATGCAACTCTTTGTTAAGAAGAATCGCATTGGGATCACCTTGTGGAACATTGGCCCGAGATTGCCATGCTGATGAAGTATCTGCAATTTCATCCAAGATATCACACGCCTCCGCATAAGGCATAGTCATGAAGTTCCCATCGGCAAGTTGATTCACTATACATTGGTTGGTTGTATTGATTTCCTGATAGAAAGTTTGTTGAATCATGTTCTCCATCTTATCATTGTTTAGGCACTCTTTCACCATTGTTCTATACCTTTCCCATATCTTGTGTAGTGGTTCATTGGGTTCTTGCTTGAATGCTAGAATTTCATCCCAAAGAATAGCCATGTGCCCGGGAGAGAAGTACTTAGAAATAAATTTTTCCGCTAATTCATCCCACATATGAATGGAATGATTTGGCAAACGTTCTAACCAATCTAAAGCTTTTCCCCATAGAGAGAAGGGAAAAAACCTTAGCCCTAAAGCATCCTCGGAGATATTTGTTTGTTTACTCCCCCCATCACGTATCTATGAACCCCTTCAAATGTTTATATGCATTTTGACCCAGTGCACCGGTGAAGAACCCTCGTTGCTCGAGCAAAGTGAGCATCATGTTGGTTATTTGGAAGTTGCCCGCCCTAATATGGGGAGGGACTATAGCACTTGCATACCCTTCATTCGGCAACACCCGGTGTGGAGCCGCTCGTGGTGGGGGTAGGGGTGGGGGTGGAGCGGGCACATTGTCTTGAGGGGCTCGAACTCGTCTATTGGCTTGAGGTTCAAGAGGGACCTCATCCATTTGATCATCCTCAACATCCACATCCCCCAAAGGTAAGTTTCGAGCTCATTGTTTGCCATGATTGCACCTACAATTTCTCAACACGTTAGTAACAAGGAAGGAAAAGAAGATATTCCAAAAAACACACCTAAAAATATAGCTAACACCGCTTTTAGTTCCCCGTTAACGGCGCCAAAAATTGATCTTGTCCAATTTCACACCTCAAGAGTCGGAAGTATATATCGTAGCGTGAGAGTTTAAATATCTAAGTTTACTCTTTCACAAAATGGGGTTGTTTTAAAGTCTAATTTAAAACTACAATTGCAAGTTGGGAAATAAAACTAAGAGATTGTTTTTGTTGTTTTTCAAATGTTGTAAAAAGCCTAGGGCTATGACCTTCACTAGGTGTTTACCTAACGGGTTGTAAGCTTTAAAGCATATTTTGTTGGTCGGGGTGTATTATAGCTATCAACACACAATTACCCACTCAATACCTCTCGGTAAGAGAGTGGTTTTGCCCAATTTGGCTTTCTAAAGTCCAAATCGGTATTGAACGAAACGGTTGATAAAAGCTCAAGTCGAGTTATTACTATCTCTAGGTTGAACCCTTTAATTGGGATTATCAATCTCTCGATTGACCCAATTTCTTATTAGCCAAGTTTTCCTAGACTATGTCTCTCTTTCTCAAGTAGAGACCATGTCAAATAGCTATGAACTAATGTTTGCAACCATTAATTCGACAAATAAAAGCAAGAACAAGGTTAAATAATAAACACCCAACCATAAACAAGCATTAAATCAAACACCCATTAAGTTTACACACTAGGGTTGGGTCACAACCCTAGTGAAAATCTAGCCACTCATGCTTGAAATGGAAGAAATAGAAGAAAAAATGATAATTAAACTCATATTGCAAGATCAAAATGATAAATTCTAAGTTAAAATACCTCAAAATATGAAAAACTACTAAAAAGAGTAAAAGGAAACGGCTACTGTAGCAGCTGATGTCAAAAGTTTACCTAAAAATGTGAAACACGTCTATTTATACATGGCTGGAAATTTCTGACAAAAATGTCCTTCGGGAGGTTCTGCGGCCGCACAATTCCATCTATGGTCCGCACATTTCTTATATTTTATCAGGATTGGAAGTCTGCGGCCGCATAATTCTGATCTGCGACCGCATAATTTTGATCTGCGGCCGCAATGCACTCTTTCTACGGTCCGCACTTTTACATGTGCGGTAGTACCTTTCTCTTCTGTGGTCCGCGCTTTTACATCTGCAGTCGCATAGCTCTTCTTCTGCGGCCGCACAATTCTTGTGCGGTCCGCACTTCTGGGGGACTTGGAGTGCACATTCTTTGAACTTTGTTCCTGGCCCAGCTTTTTCGGTCGTACAATTCACGTGCAGACCACACTTTGCACCAAACTCTGATGCCTTTTACGTCATAACCTGCGGCCGCAAATGATATTCTGCGATCCGCGCTTCTGAGCTTTTGTACCTTTTATGTCCTTGAGTTCAGATTACTCCTTTTTGAGTTGGATTTTATCTCGGGAGTTCATCTTTCAATATTCCTGCAATTAAGCATATTTTATAAGTTTTTGGGAACATAATTAAATACTTTTAGACAAAAACATAAGCTAAAAGGCGCTAATAAGTAGTCAAAATCCCACTTATCACCTACGGCCAAAATTGCGCAGGTGCGACGCACCAGAACCAGACCTGTGTTCTTTAACAAAAATGGCCTGAAACTCATCGGACACTAAACCGCGCCCCTCGAGGCCTCCTCCAATTATACCTACCAGTCCTGTAACATAACGCGGACCTACTCGGGGTCTCAGATCACCTCGAACAACGTCAAAACTACAATTCGCACCTCGATTCAAACTTAATGAATTTATGACAATTTCATTTCTAAAACTCGCGCCGCGCCGAAACGCATCAAAACATCCCTTAATGACCTAAATTTTTGCATGTAAGTCCCAAACGACATAATAGAGCTATTCCAACTTTTGGAATCGAAATCCGAGCTCGATATCAATAAAAGTTAATTTGTTGTCAAACTTTGAAATCTTTAAGCTTTCAAACTTCTAATGTTTTAATAAATGGCAATAACTCAACCTAGGGAGCTGCAAATTAAATTTTGGGCATACGCCCAAGTCCCAAATTATGATATGGACCTACTGAAACTGTCAAATCATTGATCCGAATTTGTTAGCTCAAAATGTTGACCGAAGTCAACTTAAGTGAGTTTTAATGCACTATTCCACATTTTTATCAATTTTTCACATAAAAACTTTCCAAAAAAATATACAGATTGCGCACTCACGATGAGGAATGCTAAATGGTGCTATTCAAGGTTTCGGAGCACAAAATTGAATGTTAAATTTAAAGATGACCTATCGGGTCATCACATTCTCCACCTCTAAAACAAACGTTTGTCCTCGAACGGAATTTGAAAAGTACCTGAGCTGGTGAAAAGGTGTGGATATCTACTCCGCATGTCCAACTCAGACTCCCAGGTAGATGCTTCAACCGACCGACCTCTCCATTGTACTCGAATTGATGGATAACTCTTAGACCTCAACTGTCGGACCTGCCGGACTAGAATAGCTACCGGCTCTTCCTCATAAGTCAAATCTTTGTCCAATTGGATTGAGCTGAAATCTAACACATGTGACGGATCACCATGATATTTCTGGAGCATAGACACATGGAACACCAGATGAACTGCTGATAAACTAGGTGGTAGTGCAAGCCTGTACGCTATTTCACCCACCCTTTCAAGAATTTCAAAGGGTCCGATATACCTAGGGCTCAACTTGCCCTTCTTTTCGAACCTCATTACACCATTCATAGGTGAAACCCAGAGCATTACTCTTTCTCCAACCATGAATGCACCATCATGAACTTTACGGTCGGCATAACTCTTTTGCCTAGACTGAGCTGTGCGAAGTCGATCCTGAATAATCTTGACCTTAGCCAAGGCACCCTGTACCAAATCGGTACCCAACAATCGAGCCTCTCCCGGTTCAAACTAGCCAACTGGCGAACGACATTGTCTCCCGTATAATACTTCATATGGAGTCATCTGAATGCTTGACTGGTAGCTGTTATTATAGGCAAACTTCGCAAGTGGCAAGAATCGAACCCAAGAACCTCTGAAATCCATAACATAAACGCAAAGCATATTTGCCAATATTTGAATAGTGCGCTCGGATAGTCCGTCCGTCTGAGGATGAAATGATGTACTCACTCAACCTACGTGCCTAACTAACGTTGTACAACCCTCCAGAAGTGCGAGGCGGACTTTATACCTTGATCAGAAATGATAGACACGGGCACACTGTGAAGGCGGACAATCTTGTGGAGGTAAATCTCCACTAACCGCTCTGAAGAATAGGTAACTGCTACTAGAATAAAATGTGTTGACTTGGTCAACTTGTCCACAATGACCCATATTGCGTCGAACTTTCTCTGATTCCATGGGAGCCCAACAACAAAATCCATAGTGATATGCTCCCACTTTCACTCAGGAATTTCTAGCTTTTGAAGCAAACCACAAGGTCTCTGATGCCCGTACTTGACTTGCTGACAATTTAGACACCGAGCTACATATGCAACTATATCCTTCTTCAGTATCCTCCACCAATAATATTGCCGCAAATCTTGATACATTTTGGTGGTACCCGGATGAATAAAATACTGGGAACTGTGGGCCTCTTCAAGAACTAATTCACGAAGCCCATCCACATTAGGTACACAAATATGACCTTGCATCCGCAAAACTCCATCCACAGCAGCCTGCTTGGCACCACCATGCCGCACTGTGTTCTTAAGTACAAGCAAATGAGGATCATCAGACCGTCGCTCTCTGATGCGCTCATACAAGGAAAACTGAGTGATTGTGCAAGCTAGAACCCGATTGGAATCTGCAATATTTAGCCTCATGAACTGATTGGCCAAAGTTTGAATATCTGCGGCTAATGGCCCTTTACTAATCGGAATATATACAATGCTGCCCATACTCACAGCCTTTCTACTCAAAGCATCGGACACTACATTGATCTTTCCGGGGTGATACAAAATAGTGATATCATAGTTTTTCAACAACTCCAACCATCTTCTCTGCCCCAGATTGAGATTTTCTTTTTGAACAGATATTGTAGGCTATGATGATCAGTGAATACCTCACACGAGACACTGTAAAGTTAATGCCTCCAAATCTTCAACGCATGAACAATGGCTGCCAATTCTAAGTCAATAACAGGGTAATTCTTCTCATAAACTTTCAACTGCCGCGACACATATGCAATCACTCTACCATCTTGCATTAATACTACACCAAGCCCAATGCGAGATGCATCACAATATACCATATAAGATCCTGAACTTGTGGGAAGTACCAACATTGGCGCCATAGTCAAAGTAGTCTTGAGCTTCTGAAAGCTCAACTCACACTCATCTGATCATGTGAATGGGGCACCCTTCTTGGTCAATTTGGTCAATAGGGATGTTATGGATGAAAACACCTCCACAAACAGTCGATAATAACTTTCCAAACCCAGGAAACTCCGGATCTATGTAGCTGAGGTAGGTCTACGCCAATTTTGAACTGCCTTAATCTTCTTAGGATCTACTTTTATACCTTCTGCCGATACAACAAGCCCCAAAAAGGCAACTGAATCTAACCAAAATTAACATTTTGAAAATTTGGCATATAACTGGTTATTCTTCAATGTATGAAGCACAATTTGAAGATGCTGCTCATGCTCCTCTCGACTACTGGAGTAAATCAGGATATCATCAATGAATACAACCATAAAAGAATCCAAATAGGGCTTGAATACCCGATTCATCAAATCCATAAATGTTGGTGGGGCATTTGTCAGCCAAAATGACATCACTAGGAATTTGTAATGCCCATACCGAGTCCGCAAAGCTTTCTTAGGGACATCAGATGCCCTAATCTTTAACTGATGGTAACCAGACCTCAAATCGATCTTTGAAAACACCTTGGCACCCTGAAGTTGATCGAATAAGTCATCAATTCTTAGCAATGGATACTTGTTCTTTATAGTAGCCTTGTTCAACTGCTGATAATCTATACACATCCCCATTGAAGCATCTTTCTTCTTTACAAATAACACTGGTGCACCCCAGGGCGAGACGCTAGGTCTAATGAATCCCTGATCAAGCAAGTCTTGTAACTGCTCCTTCAATTCCTTTAGCTCCGGCGGGGCCATACGATATGGTGGAATAGAAATGGGTTGGGTTCCCGAAGCCATATCAATACAGAAGTCAATATCTCTATCGGGTGGCATCCCCGAAAAATCTACAGGAAATACATCTAGAAACTCATGGACAACTGGACTGAGTCCATAGAAGGAATATCCGCACTAGAATCACGAATATGAGCCAAATAAGCTTGACAACCCTTCTCGACTATACATCGAGCCTTCACATAAGAGATAACCCTAGTGGTAGAATAGCCAGGAATCCCTTTCCACTCTAATTGAGGCAACCCCGACATTTCTAAGGTCACCATTTTGGCATGACAATCTAATATAGCATGATAAGGTGACAGTCAATCCATACCGAAGATGACATCAAAATCCACCATATCAAGAAGTAGAAGATCCACGCTAGTCTCAAAACTTCCAATAGTAACCACACACGAACGATAGACATGATCTACCACAACAGAATCTCCCACCGGTGTGGACACACATAGAGAAACACTAAGAGAATCACGAGGCACAACCAGATATGAGGCAAAATAGGAGGACATATAGGAATAAGTAGATCCCGGATCAAATAGAACTGAAGCATCTCTATGGCAAACTGGAACAATACATGTGATAACGACATCAGACGACTCGGCCTCAGGCCTAGCTGGAAAAGCATAAAATCGGGGTTGGGGCCCACCACTCGGAGCTACATCTCTGGGACGGCCTCTAACTGGTTGGCCTCCACTTCTAACGACCTGACCTCCACCTCTAGATGTCTTACCCCTGCCCCTAGCTAGCTTGGCAGGAGGCGGAATAGCTAGTGCTGGAATCATAGCACAAGAGCCCTGATGCTACATGCTGCCCTGAGACTTGGGGCAAAATCTAGCAACGTGTCTAAGGTCCCCACAAGTATAAAAAGCCCTCAGTTGTTGTGACTGCTGACCCTGGGACTAGCCATGTTGACCTGGATAACCACTCTGATGACTCTGGATCGGAGGTGCACTAATAGGAGCTGGTGGTGCACTGTAAGCTAACTGGTCAGGATGAGACATAATAGGACCACGGCTCCCTGAAGCACCATGAGATGCCTAGAGTGCTGACTGAAACGGCCTGGGAGGATGGCCTCTACCAAAATTACCCCTGCCTCCAGACGCGGCACCACTGAACCCACCGAACTGACTAGGTCTCTTATGAGACACTTGTCCCCTTTCCTGAGCAAGAACCATCTCTATCCGTCTAGCAATATTTACAGCCGCGTGAAAGGAAATATCACTTCCGATCTCCTTGGTCATCTGAAGCCTGATAAGGTAAGTGAGTCCCTCAATGAATCTCCTCACCCTCTCCCTCTCAGTAGGGAGCAAGATAGTAGCATAGCGGGCTAGATCCACAAAATAGGTCTCGTACTGAGTAACAGTCATACTGCCCTGCTGGAGATGCTCAAACTGCCTGCGGTAATCCTCTCTCAGTATGATAGGGAGGTACTTCTCTAGAAATAGCTGAGAAAACTGATCTTGGGTAAATACAGAAACCCGGCTGGTCTGGTTAACATATAATCTCTCCACCACCTCTTGGCGGAACCCGTCATCCGAAACACAGCAAAATCTACCCCATTGGTCTCGACTATACCCATGTTCCACATCACCTCATAGCAGCGGTCAAGATAATCTTGTGGGTCCTCAGAAAGTGCACCACTGAAGTAAACTGGAAAGAGCTTAGTAAACTTGTCCAAACTCAATAAAGCCTCAGAAGACATGGCGGGCCTATCACCGGCCTGTGCCGCAACCACCGGCTGAATTACCCCAATTGACGGGGTTGTTGGAGCCTGATACTGGGGAGCGATCTGCTCCGAAGCGGGAGTAGTGGGAGTCTGCGCTCTCCCCAGCTTGTGAGACGACTGGTGCCACTGGAAATGTACCATTATGAGCCACACCCTCTATAAGGCTCACCAAACGGACTAGAGTGTCCTGAATCACTAGAATAGCTATGAATCCTTCTGGAACCTGAACTGGTCCAACAGGTACAGTCTGAGTTGGGACCTCCGCTTCCAAATCCACTTGAGGTTCTACAACAGGTGTTGTTGCTCGAGCTCCAGACTGAGCTCTACCTCTGCCTCTACCTCGGCCTCTGGCGCGACCTCGGTGTCGTCCTCTACCCCTGGTCATAACTGCCACCGGGGGCTCTAGCTCCTGTCCGGCGGCAGATGTAGTACGTGTTCTCTCCATCTGCGATCGAACAAGAATAGAATGGTTCAATCATCGATGATAGAATAAAATTACATGACATAATAAGAAAGAAGTGATATTATTCCTAAACTTCCTAGCCTCTGGAAGATAAGTACATACGTCTCCGTACCGATCCTTCAGATTGTACTAAGCTTGCTCGTGACACGTGAGACCTAAGTAACCTAGTGCTCTGATACCAACTTGTTACGACCTAAAATTCCCACCTTTGGGACTGTGATGACGCCTAACATTTCACTTGCTAGGCAAGCCAACGTTAGAATAATCTTAACCATTTTTAAATAATTCAAATTAAACGAAAGCCAATTACTGAAATAAAGTACGGAAGACCATAACAACCGAATCATCCAAATACATCTGGTGTCACAAGTGCACAAGCTACTAGAATAATACAAATAAAGGTCTGAATAAAATTCAAGGTGTTTGAAAGATAATACACAGCTAATATAAAGTAGAAGGGGACTTCAGAACTGCGGACGCTGTGCAGTTATACCTCAAGTCTCCTCTGGATAGCTGAATCTGAGCAAGTCTAGGGTATGCCGCTGGGACCAACTCCAAAATCTGCACAAGAAGTGCAGAGTGTAGTATGAGTACAACTGACCCCATTTACTCCATAAGTGTCGAGCATAACCTAGACGAAGTAGTGACGAGGCTATGACACAACCTGTGCAAGTATATACATATACGAAGTAAATATTGAACACAGTAATTAACAAATTTATAAATTTGGGAAGGAACATGTGAAGGGAAATATTATAAATATTTCAGCCAAGGAAGTGTCACGTAGCGTCCAAATAATGCAGCAACAACAAAATAGGTAGCTGAAATATAAAAATGGCATGACACCACCCTTCGTGCTTTTACTCTCATTCTTCCCATGAAATGATAAATAAATAATATGAATGGCACGATATCACCCTTCGTGCTTTAACTCTCTTTCTTGCCATAGTATGATGAATAAATAATTTAAATAGTGCGGCATTACCCTTCGTGCTTTGATTCTCTTACTCACTTAATAAATCAATAAACAATATTATAAAATGGTACGACATCACCCTTCGTGTTTTGACAATCTTTCTCATCATGACAATAATAATATAAATAGTATAAATGGCACGGCATCGCTCTTCGTGCTTTTACAATCTTTCTTACCATGAAAATAATAATATAAATTCGGAAGAGTATTTAAATGCGGGGATCTATACTTATCAATAAATTCGATACCAGAATACCGACCTCACCTTCTACATATTTAACAATAATTAAATTAGCAATAATTTCATGAAAAATGATCAAATAAACCATAATAAACTTAAGCAGGAATATCTTAATTAAATAGGTAATTATTCAAAATGAACAAATCTTACCCACATACTTTGACTCAATCACAACGCATAAGTACTCGTCACCTCACATATACGTTGTACCCGCACATTAAATCACATAGCAAATAGACAAACAAGTCCTACTCCCTCAAGTCAAGGTTAACCACGACACTTACCTCGCTTCGCAATTCAAGTGATCACTCGACCACGGCTTTTCCTTTCGAATTAGTCTCCAAACCAATCAAACCTAGCAGTTTATTTACCAACAATTCAATTTGAGCTTTAGAACTTATTCACAATTCGAAAGAGACTTAATTTAAGTCATTTTCGGAAAAGTCAACCAAAAGTCAATGTGGGGCTCACTTTTCAGAATCCGACAAAAAATCACGGAATCCAAGTACCCATTCCGATACGAGTTCAACCATATAAAAATTATCAAATTCTGACATCAGATTGCCTTTTAAATCTTCATTTTATATTTTTGGAAGATTTTACAAAAATCTGATTTTTCTCCCATTAAATCCACAGATCATAATGTAAATAAGTATGAAATCATAAAATATAATCAATATAGGATAAGGAACACTTATCCAGTTCGAGCTTGTGAAAAATCCCTTTGAAATCGCCCAAATCTGAGACTTAAAACTCAAAAATAAATAAAAATGTCAAACTCCCGATTTTAAGCATTTTGTCCAGCATTATCAGGTCATTGCGGATATTATTTTCGCATTTGCGGGCTTGCATTGTCGAGAAAAATCTCGCATCTGCGAACCAAGGCAGCCAGGTAGAGGACCGCATATGCGGACCTTCACGTCGCAGATGCGACTGCGCAGAAGCGCTAGGGGAGCCCAGAAGCGTGAAGGATCGCATCTGCGATCATGGCACTATAGAAGGGGCATCACATCTGTGCCCCAAGCTTCGCAGAAGCGAAGCTTCTCCTTGGCCTCAAAGTCGCAGAAGCGACCACGCACCTGCGGCCAAAATTACGCAGGTCCGACGCACCAGAACCAGACCTGTATTCTTGAACAAAGGTGATCTGAAACTCGTCTGAAACTCACCCGAGCCCCTCGGGGCCTCGTCCAATGATACTGCCAGTCCCGTAACATAACGGGGACCTACTCGGGGTCTCAAATCACGTCGAACAACGTCAAAACTATATTTCGCACCTCGATTCGAACTTAATGAATTTATGACAATTTCAATTCTAAAACTTACGCTGAAACACATCAAAACAGTCCGGAATGACCTAAAATTTTGCATGTAAGTCCCAAACGACATAACAGAGCTATTTCAACTTTCGAAATTAAAATCCGAGTCTGATATCAATAAAAGTCAATTTGTGGTCAAACTTTGAAATCTTTAAGCTTTCAAACTTCTAACTTTTCAATAAATAGCAATAACTCAAGTTAGGGACCTCCAAATTAAATTTCGGGTATACGTCCAAGTCCCAAATTACGATACAGATCTACCGAAACTGTCAAAATACCGATGCGGGTCTGTTTGCTCAAAATATTGACCGAAGTCAACTTAAGTGAGCTTTATGCACTATTTCACATTTTTATCAATTTTTCACATAAAAACTTTTCGAAAAAATATACGGACTGCGCACGCAAGTCGAAGAATGCTAAATGGTGCTATTCGAGGTCTCGGAGTACATAATTAAATGTTAATTTTAAAGATGACCTATCGGGTCATCACAATAGAGGTCTCAAAATATGGTAGTAAATCCTAGTACTCAAAACGACCTATCGGATCGTCACACATCCCATCCATAAGTCTTCATATAAGCTAGTCCAAACATCTCGACTGATATATTGTAATCCACCATACTATCATCTGGTAGATTATTCATTTGAGTTGTTATAGAGTGTCAAATATTAATAACTAAACTTAAACTTATTTAATATAAATAATCACTCAGTACGTGCATCGTACGTATTATTAGTCACACCTTTCTTATTTTCGTAATTGTAGCTTATAGCTATTGTACTTTTATAAAACATAAAGCCTCTAGTTTCACAGCGAACCTATGTTAGTAACACTTATCTATATTGGTAAAGATTTTTCAAGTTAACGAGATATTAGCCATATTTTACAATACACTATATTAGTTCTTGATTGTCAAAAATTTCATTTACTAGTATGGTGATTTGAGTAGTTTAATTCAAAGTATTAGAATATTCGAAAAAGTTCTACTAAAGGTTAAAAAATACATATAAAAGATTAAAAACTTCAAAAGGATATATACTGCATTCTTAATAATACCATACAAAGAAATAATGAAGCATTATTTTATTAATTGAAAAGTCAAATAATGAATACAAGAAAATAATAAAGTTTATAAATATATGTCATGATCCAAATTCATGAGCAGACTGTATCCGTTAAGCGTACTGTATTCAATTCAATGTCAAAACACGATATCATAATCCAAAAAACAAAATCATAACAAAGATATAACTGAATCTCTTAAAATACAATGTAAGTCTCAAGTACGACATAAAGTCTAATTCAAACCATAACCCACACTAACATAGTCAAAGAAGCATCTTAAATGGACACTAAATGTCTTCAAGGGGACACTAACAAATTTGACACAAATAATTAATCATGAAATAAATCATCAGGAGGTACGTATAGAAACATCAAATAACCTAGCATATGCCAATGTCAATGCGGAACTAGGATGTCATGCACGTTTTATCAGAGAACATACATAGATAATGCTTTTATATCTCAAAACTATCATGTTATTGTCATAAAATAGTATAACACAGTTTTATAGAGTCAAAATGTCTCTAACATAACGTTTTAGTTTTATTTTAAAAAGGCATACATGTCATAGTACATGCTCGCCTCATAATATACTAGATAGTTTGAAAGCAATTATGCAAGTTTCAAAATTAATATTTTTGAAAAGCAAGTAATCTAGATGTTAAAGTCTCAATACATGTTCAGCTTTTTTTAAAGCAATTTTTTTGTAAAAACTGGAAAAAAAAAATATTTTCATTTTTTTTTGTTTTTAGTTTTTTTTTTTGTTTTTAGTAAAAAGAAATTCAGTTTTTCCAGTTTTTACAAAAAAAAATTGCTTTAGAAAATTACTTTTCGGGTATGGGTAATAGGTCTTTTTAATTAATTAGGAGATATTTAGAATTGGCCAACAGGACGATGACACGTGTCCCTCCGTTTAAATGAGGGGTATATTTGAACCCAAAGTATGACTGTAGGGGTATAAATAACCCAATAGTATAACGAAGGGTATTCTTAGACCATTTTTGAAAGTACAAGGGTATATTTGGACCTTCGCTGTAAAACCTATTAAAGGGCTACCCTCGCCAAAACACTGTCGCATATGACTAAAACACTCAAGTGTTTTAAAGGCCTTCGATTTTTATCGAAATTTTGAAGCCACGAACAATCCGAAGTTACTATCTAAACTGGGCCTTATTCGGGCTTCCAGAGAACGGATTGTCCAGATTACGTCTAATTCTATGCTAAGGCATTAAGGACGTTCCACAAATAAAAAATTAGAAATCTTTCACCCTCAAAGTACGATGGCTTGCCTCCACCAGTTATATTCTGAGATCGAGCAAACCTTGAATCTTGCACATATGATGAATCTTTACTCCCCAAAGATTTTCTGTGAGGGTGTGCTAAAACTTAGCAAATGTGGTCATCATGCCCTTCTCACCAGCATCGATGATGACAATGACCGTGGATGGATGGAACGGTTCATTGTCATTGCTACCAGGGACATCCTCCCGGCCACAAGACCTGCTCTTCCCGAATCATGGAATCTTCTCCGTAAGTCTTCAAATACCATTTTTCTTTGTGTGTTCAGAAAGACCTTCCTTCGCTACTAACTTTATTTTTTTCTTGCTCCAGCTACTCACTGAAAGCCACCGCGAGTTCAAGATCTGGCCCGATGGGTGCAGAAAATTCAGGATATTACTACACCAGAGTTCCGAAAGTGGAAAGAAATGACTCCCAAATATGAGTGGAAAGCCAAAAATCATGGTAAACAAAAGTTCTTCTTCCCTTCTTTCAATCTTACAACATAACTTGAAAACAATTTGTTAACTGTCTTTTTGTACCATACAGGACTTCCGAAGGGGTCCGTTGTATATTTTCTCTAGTATTAATTTATGTGAAACACAAAATAAGGCTCTCAAAACTAATAAAGAAATTTCGTGTTCCTACAATCTATCAATTTAAGAATTTCTTTCATTATAGATGTCAGTAATATTATTTGAGCCTAGATTGAAGAGGATAGGGCCCATTCTGCTAGAAGTATCTTTATTTCTCCTAAATTTATGGGATTTTTCTAATGTTAACCTTTTAAATTAGATGCCTAGAATTTATATTTTGGTCTTAGTTGAAGAAGAAATTACTCATCCTACTAGAAGGACCCCTATTTTTTCCTAAGTTTCTAGATTTTTTCAACTCTTTATATAATGATTTGTCCTTGGTTCAAGAGGACATTATTGGAAGAAATGCTATTTTTTTAAAAGAAATGCTACAGTCTTTTGGTCTCAAAAATTTGATTCTGCACGAATACATCTTCATATAGGCCTCATTGTGACCCAGAGGAATCTCAACGAGTGTTACAAAGTTCCCTCACCCGGAGGCAAGCTTGCGAATCTGCTCTTGCTTCCGGTGAAGGTGCCTCCTCTAGTAGTCCCCATCCCAAGGATAAGAAACCAAAGAGGAAATGTACCTCCTCGACTGGGACTTAGAAGAAGAGAATAAAAAATAATACAAACCGGACTGGCCACAGTGGTCCTCGATGTCGAAGAAGGAGCCGATGATGGAGAGGCTCCTCTTCAGAGAAGAAAAAGATGTTCATCAGCTCAATCGGGTACTCAGCCAGGAGAGTTTTAAACTCCACCTCCAGAAGAGGTTGAGAGACTCTGGTGGGAAATGGATTTAGTTGAAAATACTAATTCCCATTTTTTGATTCCTTTAAATGCCTCCAGTCAAAGGAGTTCAGTCCCTGACCTTCCTTTATCACCAACTTCTGAGCCGATAACAACTGTCACTCTTTCTTCACTAGTTGATTCCTCTCCACCGGTGCCATCCGAACAAATGGAAGATAATCCTACTCCACGGTCTCCCGACCATGAAAATTTTGGAAATACTTATTCAGCAACCACTCTCAATACCCCCATGGAAGACGAAGTTCCATTCTTTCTGTTTTGAATCAGTGTCATATACTTTCTAAGCCGGTGGAGCTTGCCAATTATCTGAAGTCGCTGGCCTCAGAAAAAGACTAGAGAAAGATGGATTCTCTCTCTGGTGAGTATTTTCTAAATAACAACATGCACTGTTCGGCACAGGTATCCATGTAACTTTCTTCTATCTCCTTTCAATTTATACTTTGCATTAATAACTTTACCTTTAACCTTTTTCAGGCCAACCTTCTTGCTTCCGAGGGCTTGCAAAGGTTGATTCTGGACAAACAAAAGCTTACTTTGGAATGAGACCAACTTTTAGCCGAACGGAATTAGCTTGTCGAGCATCTCCCAGTGTTAGAAGCAAGAATTGCTCAAATAAATGATCTCAAGGCTCGATTACAGCAGTTCGAGCAAGATAAAATGCCTTCCAGCCAAGATGCTGCCCTACTGCATATAGACCTCAAAGATGCAAAGGCTAAGTGGGTTGAACTTCATGATATTACAACTGCTGTTGCCAAGCATGAGTCTGCCTTCATGGAACAAGTTAATAACTTGAAGGCTAGTTTGCACTATAAAATTGAGGAGGCCAATGCTGCCGAGGATAAAAGATCAAGGATGGAGGAAAGGCTCAAAAGAGTAATGAAGTAGAATCAAATTCATGCCGCAACAAATGTTGATCTTGATTCCAGAATTAGCATTGTTAAAGTTGAAAATGAAATGCTTCAAGCGAATATTGAAAAACTCTGAGCCAAACTCCAAGACCAGCAAGATTCCATTATCTTTGAGAAAACCTATGCCATATACCATACAAAGAGAAAGACTTTGGAGAATGCCCGCTGCTTCTAATTCTTCGAATACTAACTCCGAGTATTCGGCAACCGAAGGAGAAACCAAAGAGGATGTAGGCCCTGAATTGGAGGCGGAACAACTTTCTCCTACTAAGGAAAATGAAGACTCTTTTCTCCCCTCGGGTTCTGGCAGCAAAAACTGATGTATATATTTTTTCTTACTTTTTGTAATTATGCTAAAACTTTTTACTAAGTTAGAATTTTAATTAATAAAAAAAACTTTTTGCTTATGTATTGTGCAAAAAAAATTCTTTTTCATTTAACTAAAAAAGCTTCGGGAGTCTTTTCACATCTGATAGCTTTTGATTCCGGGCATAAACACTTCCGGAATCTACTCTTTATTATGAGGATTTCATAAGAGAGGGCCCTTTATATCTACGGTGCTCTTGAAGAGACCGTCTCTTGTTCATTCCGGCATAAGCATTTGAAGTTTTTGTTAACTTTCAAACGATAAAATAAATTAACTTATCATTAAGAAAAGAAATAAGATAAAAATAAAAGGATTTTGATTTATTCCCTCTATCTTTAAAAGTATATTTACATAAACATTCACTTGCTTAAGTAAATAAAACTGCCAATACATGTGGCTAACTTGTACAACATATTTCTACGGGGTTGATCATGTAGTCCCCGGTTCTGATAAGATATTGATCCCGATTCTAACATTCCCCGGTCTTCGTAACACTTTTAATGTCTTATCATGTATTATTCCCCCCTAGTGTTCCAATGCTAAGTATGAGAATTCGAATACATGAGGTCTTGCATTCACCGATGACCCTTTCTTCGTAGTATACTGTACATTGCTACCTTGTTAGTGGAAACAACTTGTGGATGGTGAAATAATCTGTTAGTTTTTTGGGGGATGAGATATGCCATCGAGCCAAAGATTATTTAACCATCCAAAAGTTGTTTGCCACACGATCTTATCTGTACAGAACTGTTTATACCCATGTTATAGCAATAGAACTTATGGTTGTTGATTCACCAATTAAGGAACCTAGTGCCTTGACACTAGAAGTCTTGCATTTGCCGATAATCCTCCCTTCGTAGTATGCTTTACATTGCTGCCTTATTAAAAACCTTGCCATAAAACCCAATTGGGACAAAAGCTGGTCGAAAAGAAAAAGAATGCAGCATATACTTTCAGCACTAGCAAAGATCTTCAGCAATAATACCTTTTGAGGTGAGTCACGTTCCAATTGCTTAGCAATTTAACTCCCTTTTGATCTCCCAATTCATACGAACCTTTACCTATTATGGATGAAACCCGGTAAGGTTCTTCCCATGTCGGTCCCAGCTTCCCGGCATTAACTTCTCGAGTATTTTGAGTAACTTTTCTCATAACTAAATCCCAAACTTTGAAATATCCGAGATTTGCTCTACGGTTGTAATATCTTTTCATCCTTTGATTTTGTGCCACCACCCTCACATATGCCACATCCCGGTGCTCTTTGAGCAAATCTAGTTTAACCAGCAATGCTTCATTGTATGTTTCTTCATTTGCTCGAGAAAACCTTAAGGTCGGTTCCTCCATTTCCATCGATATCAAAGCCTATGAACCATATATGAGTGAAAAGTGTGTTTCACCCGTGCTCGACTTTGTTATGGTCTGATAAGCCCATAAAACACCTGGTAGCTCATCTGGCCACTTGCCATTAACATCTTCTAACTTCTTTTTAAGGTTTTGAATAATTACCTTGTTGGTTGACTCCGCATGTCCATTAGAACTCGGGTGGTATGGTGAAGATGTAATTCGTTTGATCTTAAGTTCTTTCAAAAACTTTGTGACTTTGGAACCTATGAACTGTGGCTCATTGTCACAAGCAAATTCTTTTGGTATTCTCAATCGGTAGAAGATGTGGTCCAGTATAAAATCAATCTCTTTTAGTTCTACGATCTTTTGGTAAGCACCTGCTTCAACCCATTTAGTAAAATAATTAGTTAAAACCAAAAAACTTTTACCTTACCGGGCTCTTGTCCATTCTCCATTTCATGAATGGCCATGGTGACACCACCGAATGCAAAAGCTCCGCCGATTGATGCACTAAATATGCATGGTGTTGACATTTACCGCACTTTTGTACAAATGCCATTGTGTCTTGTTCTATCCGGGGACAATAGTAGCCAGCTCTGACTAACTTGAAAACCAACGAGTCTGCATCAAAATGGTTCCCGCTGACTCCTTCATGCACTTTCCTCATCGCGTATCAACCTATGATGCCCCTAAACACCGAGCCAATGGCCCTTGGAATGACCTCATATATAGTTTTTTATCCACAAGACAGATTACCATGCCGTAGATATTCAACGAACTTGTTCCTCTAATCCCAGATTAAGTTGGTTGAATTAAGTTGCTGTCCACATCCAACATCGAATGCAGCAGTTGAACGACTGCACCAGAATCAGATCATTCCATTTATTGGACGAATCCAGATTGGCTAATGCATCTACCTCCACATTTTTCTCTCTTGGAATATGAACAATTGACCACTCCCTAAACCGGGACAGATTGTTGCAAGCACTCCTCCTTGGCATCGAAAATTTTGTATATTTGGTTTACCACAAGCTAGGAGTTGCACTTTACTTCGATGACCTCGGAGCTTAGTCCCCAAGCTAGTTCAAGTCCTGCAACCAAAGCCTCGTACTCGGCTTTATTATTTGTTAATGGCACAGTTATAATGGCTTCTCTCAGGGTTTCCCCCGAAGGAGTGATTAATACTACCACGAGACCGGACCTTTTTCAAAATGTGAATTTTGGTTAGACTCAGTTGCCTTTTTGGGGCATGTAGTATCGGTTGAAGGCATAAAAATAGATCCTAAGAAGATTGAGGCAGTTCAGAATTGGCCTAGACCTACTTCAGTTACGGAGATACGGAGTTTCCTAGGTTTGGCAAGTTATTATCGCCCGTTCATTGAAGGGTTTTCATCTATAGCAAGCCCATTGACCAGACTGACCCAGAAAGGTATTCCATTCGGATGGTCAGACGAGTGTGAGTTGAGCTTTCAGAAGCTCAAGACTGCCTTAACTACGGTACCAGTGTTGGTATTACCCACAAGTTCAGGATCCTATACGGTGTATTGTGATGCATCTCGCGTTGGACTTAGTGCAGTATTGATACAAGATGGCAGGGTGATTGTATATGCGTCGCGGCAGTTGAAATTTCACGAGAAGAATTATCTTGTTCATGACTTAGAATTGGCAGTCATTGTTCATGCGCTAAAGATTTGGAGGCATTACCTTTACGGTGTCTCGTGTGAGGTATTTACTGATCATCGTAGCCTTTAGTATCTGTTCAAACAAAAAGATCTTAATTTGAGGCAGAGAAGATGGTTGGAGTTGTTGAAAGACTATGATATCACCATTTTGTATCACCTCGGAAAGGCTAATGTGGTGGCCTATGCTTTGAGTAGAAAGGCTGTGAGTATGGGTAGCCTTACTTATATTCCGGTTGGTGAGAGACCGTTAGCTATAGATGTCCAGACTTTGGCTAATCAGTTCGTGAGGTTAGATGTTTCAGATCCCAGTCGGGTTCTAGCTTGCACAGTCGCTCGGTCTTCTTTATATGAGCGCATCGGAGAGCAGCAATATGATGATCCTCATTTACTTATCCTTAAGGACACGGTGCGGCACGGTAATGCCAAACAGGTTACTGTGGGGGAAGATGGAGTTTTGCGAATGCAGGGCCGTATTTGTGTGCCTAATGTTAACGGGCTTCGTGAATTAATTCTTGAAGAGGCACACAGTTCCAGGTATTCTATTCATCCAGGTGCCACCAAAATGTATCCAAATTTACGATAACATTATAGGTGGAGGAGAATGAAGAAGGATATAGTTGCATATGTAGCTCGGTGTCTAAATTATCAACAAGTCAAGTACGAGCATCAGAGACCTGGTGGTTTGATTCAGAAGTTAGAAATTCCTGAGTGGAAGTGGGAGCGTATCACTATGGATTTTGTTGTTGGACTCCCACGGACTCAGAGAAAATTTGACGCAGTTTGGGTCATTGTGGACAGGTTGACCAAGTCAGCACATTTCATTCCAGTGGCAGTTACCTATACTTCAGATCGGTTAGCTGAAATTTACATTCGTGAGATTGTCCGCCTTCACGGTGTGCCCGTGTCTATTATTTCAGATTGAGGTATGCAGTTTACCTCACATTTCTGGAGGGTTGTACTACGTGAGTTAGGCACGCGGGTGGAGTTGAGTATAGCATTTCATCCACAGACAGACGGACAGTCACAGCGCACTATTCAGATATTGGAAGATATGCTACGCGCTTGTGTTATAGAATTTGGAGGTTCTTGGGATCAGTTCTTGTCACTTACAGAGTTTGCCTATAATAATAGCTACCAGTCGAGCATTCAGATGGCTCCATATAAAGCACTGTATAGGAGGCGATGTCGTTCACCAGTTGGCTGGTTTGAACCGAGAGAGGCTCGGCTGTTGGGTCTTATTTGGTACAGGATGCCTTGGATAAGGTCAAGGTTATTCAGGATCGACTTCGCACAGCTCAGTCTAGGCAAAAGAGTTATGCCGACCGTAAAGTTCGTGATATTGCATTCATGGTTGGAGAACGAATATTGCTCCGGGTTTCACCTATGAAAGGTGTAATGAGGTTCGGAAAGAAGGGCAAGTTGAGCCCTAGGTATATCGGACCCTTTGAAATTCTTGAAAAGGTGGGTGAAGTAGCCTACAGGCTTGCATTACCACCTAGTTTATAAGCGGTTTATCCGGTGTTCCATGTGTCTATGCTCCGAAAATATCATGGTGATCCGTCCCATGTGTTAGATTTCAGCTCAGTCCAATTGGACAAAGATTTGACTTACGAGGAGGAGCCAGTGGCTATTCTAGCCCAGCAGGTCCGACAGTTAAGGTCAAAGAGTTATTCTTCAATTCGGGTGCAATGGAGAGGTCAGCCGGTAGAGGCATCTACCTGGGAGTTCGAGTCGGACACGCGGAGTAAATATCCACACTTATTCACCAGCTCAGGTACTTTTTCTAACTTCGTTCGAGGACGAACGGTTGTTTTAGAGGTGGAGAATGTGATGACCCAAAATGTCATCTTTAAATTTAATAAGTAATTCTATGTTCTAAGATCTCGAAAAGTACCATTTATCATTCCTCGACTTGCGTGCACAATCCGTACAATTTTCTGAAAAGTTTTTATGTGAAAAATGGATTAAAATGTGAAATAGAGCTTTAAAACTCGATTAAGTTGACTTTGGTCAACATTTTTAGCAAACGGACCCGGATCAGTGTTTTGACAGTTTTGGTAGGTGTGTATCGTGATTTGAGACTTGCGCGTATGCCCGGAATTTAATTTGGAGGTCCCTAACTCAAGTTATGACCATTTAACAGAAACTAGTAATTTAAAGGCTAAAGATTTCCAAAGTTTAACCATGAATTTGACTTTTTGACATCGGACTCGGATTGAGATTTCGGGAATCTGAATAGCTCTGTTATGTCATTTATGACTTGTGTGCCAAATTTGAAGTCATTCCGGATTCGTTTAATATGTTTTTGCACGAGTTTTGCAAAGAAAAAAAGTTTGAAAAATCACAAGTTCGAATCGAGGTGTGATTTGTAATTTCGATGTTGTTTGACGTGATTTTAGACCCCGAGTAAGTCCGTATTATGTTACGGGACTTGTTGGTATATTCGGACGGGGTCCCGAGTAACCCGAGTGTGATTCGGATCAAAATCGGATCAAATTATGGACTTAAGCAAATTCTGGAATTTGCTGCTTCTGGTGTGTTCGCTTCTGCGAAGCCTTAGCCACAGAAGCAGCTCCGCAGAAGCGTGAATCCCATCGCAGAAGCGGAAGCAGAGGGGCTGGGCAAGAAGCCGCAGAAGCAAAAAACTGAACGCTTCTGCGAGTCCGCAGAAGCGGACATTTCATTCGCAGAAGCGGAAGGCAATGCAGAAGCGGCATTTTCAGTCGCAAAAGCGAAAATTGGCAAAACATTAAGGGGTCGAAAATGGCCATTTTTCTTCATTTCGTTTAGACTTTTAAACCTCGGTTTTTGGGCGATTTAAAGGAGTTTTTCAAAGGTTCGAATTGGGTAAGTGTTCCTTATTCTATAATGATTATATTTCATGAATCCATGTCTATATTCATCATTTAACTCGGATTTAGATGGAAGAAATTGGAATTTTTGTAAAACTTTCCAAAAACGAAAAATTTAGATTTGAAGATTCATTTGACATCGGAATTTGATAATTTTTGTATGATTGGACTCGTATCGAAACGGGTGTTCGAATTTCGTAAGTGTTTCCGAGATTTGAGACGTGGGCCCCACTGATGATTTTTGGGATGAATTTCGGATTTTAATCCGAAAAATTTGTAAATTCATATAGAATTAATTCGTACGAGCCAAAGATTATTTAACCATCCACAAGTTATTTGCCACACGATCTTATCTGCACAGAACTGTTTATACCTATGTTATAGCAATAGAACTTATGGTTGTTGATTCACCAATTAAGGAACCTAGTGCCTTGACACTAGAAGTCTTGCATTTGCCGATAAACCTCCCTTTGTAGTATGCTTTATATTGCTGCCTTATTAAAAACCTTGCCATAAAACCCAATTGGGACAAAAGCTGGTCGAAAGGAAAAAGAATGCACCATATACTTTCAGCACTAGCAAAGATCTTCAGCAATAATACCTTTTGAGGTGAGTCACGTTCCAATTGCTTAGCAATTTAACTCCCTTTTGATCTCCCAATTCATACGAACCTTTACCTATTATGGATGAAACCCGGTAAGGTTCTTCCCATGTCGGTCCCAGCTTCCCGGCATTAACTTCTCGAGTATTTTGAGTAACTTTTCTCATAACTAAATCCCAAACTTTGAAATATCCGAGATTTGCTCTACGGTTGTAATATCTTTCCATCCTTTAATTTTGTGCCACCAACCTCACATATGCCAGATCTCGGTGCTCTTCGAGCAAATCTAGTTTAACCAGCAACGCTTCATTGTATGTTTCTTCATTTGCTCGAGAAAACCTTAACGTCGGCTCCTCCATTTCCACTAGTATCAAAGCCTATGAACCGTATATGAGTGAAAAGTGTGTTTCATCCGTGCTCGACTTTGCTATGGTCTGTTAAGCCCATAAAACACCTTGTAGCTCATCTGGCCACTTGCCATTAACATCTTCTAACTTCTTTTTAAGGTTTTGAATAATTACCTTGTTGGTTGACTCCGCCTGTCAATTAGAACTCGGGTGGTATGGTGAAGATGTAATTCGTTTGATCTTAAGTTCTTCCAAAAACTTTGTGACTTTGGAACCTATGAACTGTGGCCCGTTGTCACAAGCAAATTCTTTTGGTATTCTAAATCGGCAGAAGATGTGGTTCAATATAAAATCAATCTCTTCTAGTTTTCCGATCTTTTGGTAAGCACCTGCTTCAACCCATTTAGTAAAATAAACAGTTAAAACCAAAAGAAATTTTACCTTACCGGGCCCTTGTCCATTCTCTATTTCATGAATGGCCATGGTAACACCACCGAATGCAAAAGCTCCACCGATTGATGCACTAAATGTGCATGGTGTTGACATTTACCGCACTTTTGTACAAATGCCTTTGCGTATTATTCCATCCGGGGACAATAGTAGCCAGCTCTGACTAACTTGAAAACCAACGAGCCTGCATCGAAATGGTTCCCACTAACTCCTTCATGCACTTTCCTCATCGCGTAGTCAACCTATGATGCCCCTAAACACCAAGCCAATGGCCCTTGGAATGACCTCATGTATAGTTTTTTATCCACAAGATAGATTACCATGCCGTAGATATTCAACGAACTTGTTCCTCTAATCTCAGATTAAGTTGGTTGAATTAACTTGCCGTCCACATCCAACATCGAATGCAGCAGTTGAACGACTGCACCAGAATCAGATCATTCCATTTATTTGACGAATCCAGATTGGCTAATGCATCTGCCTCCATATTTTTCTCTCTTGGAATATGAACGATTGACCACTCCCTAAACCGGGACAGATTGTTGCAAGCACTCCTCCTTGGTATCGAAAATTTTGTATATTTGGTTTACCACAAGCTGGGAGTTGCACTTTACTTTGATGACCTCGGAGCCTAGTCCCCGAGCTAGTTCAAGTCCTACAACCAAAGCCTCGTACTCGGCTTTATTGTTTGTTAATGGCACAGTTATAATGGATTCTCTCAGGGTTTCCCCCGAAGGAGTGATTAATACTACCCCAAGACCGGACCCTTTTCGTTAGAAGCTCCATCCGTAAACAAGGTCCAAACACCCGATACCGTTCCCGATATCAACACTGCTTCTTTAGCAGCTAAAGGCATTAACCCCGGGCAAAAAGCGTCCATGAAGTTGGCCATAACTTGTGACTAGATTGTAGTCCTGGTCCTGGCTTGTATTCAATGTCAAATTCACTAACTTCGATTGCCCATTTAGCCAAACGACCTGACAACTCAGGCTTATGAAGGACATTCCTTAAGGAAAACGTTGTCACAAATGGCTATTTGATGACATTGAAAATAAGGCCTAAGCTTTCGAGAGGCGACTATGAGAGCTAAGGCCAAATTTTTAAGTTGCGGATATCGTGTCTCCGCTCCTGATAATATTTTATTAATATAATAAATGATAAATTGCGTACCGTCTTTGTTCCGGACCAAAACAGCGCTTACCACTACTTCCGAGACCGCTAGATAGATCAATAGTTGCTCTCTTTCTTCAAGTTTCGACAACAAAAGAGGACTTAACAGGTACCTCTTTAGGTCTTTTAGTGTTTGTTGGCATTTCGAAGTCCATACGAAATTGTTCTTCTGTTTCAAAAGTGAGAAGAAGTAATGGAACTTCTTCGAAGACCTTGAGATGAACCTGCTGTTATTTCCCCAAGTACACGCAAGTATACGTGGTCGTCAAGTAATAAAGTGACTCGAAAGTCGGATGTCGAACCCACAGAGACTTAGATTAACCGTTAACTAAGTAAACTAAAATCAACTTACTGTCCAAGATGATCAAAAGTTTAACTTTTCTATTACAACTACTATTACGAAATTCAAACACGTAACCAAGAGAGATATAGATTCCAAGGTTGTGGTCGGTTTATCAATCCTATTGAGTTCGTAATTATACCTGTTAATCCAAATTATCTATGATTGCTAGTTGACTGGATCGTTTATATAAATAGCATGTTCCCACAATACTATCTGTTTATCCATAATATATCAACCCTATATTCATATGGTCTTGAATCCATCATGAACGAATATAATACGGTATTCAACTAAGTAAGATTGTTAGGTATATTCCTATCCTAACCGCAAAATCTTTCCCTGGGCCACGGGTTCAGAAACAAGCTCTCTCTAATTCTACTATAATCTAAACACGGCTTTCCCAAGCATAGCATAGATAGTAAATAGAACTCAACTGCTGGCCAAATAATTAAGCAATTATGCACAGAATTAGAGAAACAACCAAAGATGATAACTTGAATTAACGGTAATATAATTAATAAACTTCAATATTCATGACAACCACAACCCTAGAATGTGAAGTTTAGCTCCACATAGACATGGTAGTAAAACAATAAATCATCAAGAAAAAGTAAAGATTACTAAGTTTGATAAAAGAAAGATGGAATCTGATGAATTCCGGCCTCCACGACGGCTCTGTGCTCTCCCTTCATCTCAAGTCCCTCCAAAGTCGGTCTCTTCGTCCAATCCCCCTTTAAAATGATGTTTAAAGACTATTTATAGGTGTAGAGAAAAGGCCTAGATGAAATAACCAAGTCTAAAACCAAAAAGGAGACAAAATAGGCTTGAAACCCGGACCACGCACCGCCTCGCGGAACACGCGAAGCATCTCGCTCTAGACTGCGCGACACGAGCTTAAACGCGAGAAAATTGCCTCGCGTCGCCTGACTTCTGCCCGAGTTTGATTCACTTTGTGCTTAGTTGCCAAATTTTGCATTCCTTAATTTCTCGTTCTTTTCCTTTCTTTTTCAATTTGCAATTGTCTTTCTTTTGTCTTCTTTTATAATACTAAACTTCAATCATTGTCCAATAATTATATCATTATAATATTTCCAATTAATAAATGATCATGAACCATTCTTGTAGTGTATAAAATACACATAAGCTTTTTAGTTCGCTCCTAATTTTATCTCCAAAGTACCTATACATAAAATAAACTCAATTAATCACAAATATAGTATAATTTAGCATTAAAGCACCTAAATGTAAGGTAAGTAATGCACTAAAAATATATAATTATAGCCAAACATCACTACCCCACACTTAAACGTTGCTCGTCCTCGAGTCAACCAACAATTCACACTATCCTTGAGCACTTTGTTTTTACACAATTGAGGCACACTATACCAATGATCATAGTTTATAGCAACAATTAAACTCTAGCATATGCAATCACATACACTTCCCTTTTCTTATTCCATACTTTACTAATATTCACAACAAAAACAACATGCTCTTAAAAATCCTAGCCTCAAAAATCAACTCAATGTCACAATGCACTCATGGCTTGAACACCCAACATCATAGAGAGAAGTCTAATAACGTTACCTATCCCTCGGGAGACCATGTGCCCTCACAACAAGAACAAGAGAGTAAGTTGAAACCATACATTTAAGTCAAATGCTCAAATATATTTTAAGGACTCATATATATAAAAGAAAATCTCTCACTCTCACAAAAGAAGTCACATGCATGCAATTGGTACCATAGGCTTGCCCATAATGTAAATATCTACTAATGTAGGCTCACTCGATCTAAAATCAATTAGAACTTTTTTATGGTTGTAATGTGGGCTAAGGGACGGGTAGGATATATTTTAGGAATAGTGGCTAATCCTCCTAAGCACTTTAACACATCACATGATAAACTTTAAGTGCATAATTTCTCAATCCACTTTAATTTCACAACTTCAATCACTCCCAACAATGTTCCCTTTTTCTTTAAGCACTACCTTACTTTATACCCCACTAGCTAGAACAAGATATCAATTTATTTATCTAAAGACTTTTTTTTTCTCTCTTTTGTAATTTTCACTAGTGGTGCATTCTTTTACAAAATAAGTGCACATTTCTTCCTTTCATTGGTTCCACTCGTAAGCCACCCCACACTTAGTCCCTTCTTACTTCTTTAGTGCTCATCTCACCATTAAAGTGCTTTAAGAGGTAAAAGGATCAAAACAACGTCAATTAAGAATAAAAAAGGTATAGGCTTGTAATGTGGGTACCAAATAAAAGTTTATAGGCTCAACAGGGTTAAAATAGGGATAACTTTTATTTGTGATAAGCATTAAACTCAAAAAGAACAAAGATAGCCTAAATTATTTTTCAAACCGAGTATCACCTAAAATTTTGCTTCGACTCACATACCGGGCAAGTTCTAGACACAAGCACAATAACATGGACTATACAAAAACCTCACCACACATGGAACATGACTCACTAAGGACGGTTTCATTCAGACTCTCAAACTAATGCAATTATTCACGGAGCCACGAGATGTTAAGCATTAAGCACAAAGTGAACATAAGTCAAGAAAATGAGACAGAGGCTTCACAAAACATGTTATCCAAATAACCAAGGCATAATAAGCACTTTTAGCATATAGGGAAGATACTACGCATGCCAAAACCTAAATATGCTACTATCAGACAAGTCAAGGGCGTCTAGGAATCTCATTTTTCTTCCTCTATTTATTCCCTAATTTCTAATCTACTTTAAAAATAAGAGAAAAAACTACTACCCGGTTCAAACTACATACCATGGAAAAGAACTGAGGTATAAAGAAAAACCACAGGGGACTATTACTACCTAAAGAAAGCTAAAAGACATATTTTTGGATTTTTGTTTAGACTTACTGTCTAGGAGATCCATCGTCGGGAAAAGTCCAATTTTTCTACCTTTTCCAATTTTTTTAATTTTATTTTTCACATTTAATAAAAATAAATTAAGCTACTAAAATACTACACAACTATGAAAACAAAAATAAGAAGCTAAAATTAAAATAAGAAGTTAATATTTTCTAACATATTACTACTAATTATCTAGAGAAATTCTCCCACCTCACACTTAAAGGAGGGCAGTGTCCCCAATGCACAAATAAAGTAAAATAATAATGAGGGTGGACAAGAAACTTCCTGAAAGGCCAAAGGCCAAAGCAATAGCGGTTCACGGGGTACTCAGACTTCCCCCCAAGCATGGTCCTTTGTGTGATCACCCCACACTTAGTTCTCACCATCTAGCTCGCTTTTGCACTCTTCCAATGGCTTTGTCTCCTATGCTTATAATCGTAAAAACAAAAACAAACACTACAACAATAATAAAATAAAAATAAAAATAAAAGAAAGCAGTAAAGTTGGGTTGTCTCCCAACAAGCGCATAATTTAATGTCGCGGCACGACTTGAACCACTTTTTCCTCCACCTCAAACTTATGAATTGTACCCCTAACAGGGCATCCAGTCTGTGGCTATGCTCTTTCAAGAATATAGGCACCCGGTTCCTCGTCCATTGGCTCCTCCAAAGGCTCAGATGACTCGATTTCCATGTCATCATCCAAACACAATGTTGAAAAATGTATGGATTGAGGACCAATACGCCCTAACTCTAAAATTGCATTATTCTTTATATCCTCATATGTACACACACTAAAGTCTTTAAATATAATATTATCTACCTCCTCACATGACTTTAGAACACTCCTCTCAGCATTGGCATCCTCAAGAAAAATATGGCCTAATGCTTGGTATTCTTGTTTTAGCTTCTCAATTTGGTCTAGAAGATTTTTTTCAATTTCACACAACTCATCATTAAATTATTGGGCATTGAACGTATCAACCTTTGCACTCAAATGTAGTCAAGCCAAACTTGTCAATTTCTTATACAAGATCAACTCTCTCTTTCGACCAAGTCATTCACCAACTTTGTTACAAGATAACGCCGTTCCTCATATTCTCTTAATCATGAATATCCATCTCAATACCAACCCTTACTCCCATATTCAAATTCAGACCTCTCAGAGTTCAGGTCATGACAAGCCCAACAAGACGGGCCATAAAAGTCTTCGATCAATCAAGCGTCTTCATCAATAACCTTACCTCCGGATATTTCATCCCTAGATGTCATGTTGAGAGAGCTATGAACACACTAAGAGAAAAATTAATTTTTTATAAAAATAAAAATATTTACAAAAAGAAAAAAATAAGCAAAACTTGTAAAGATAAAAGTAAAACTCCAATCTAGAAAAATAACTAAATAGAAAAATTAAAAACTTGAACAGAAATCAATTAAAAGCTTAACTTAGATAAACAATCAAGAACTAAGTCCCCGGCAACGGCGCCAAAAACTTGTTGGTTCTCCAAATACACGCAAGTATACGTGGCCGTCAAGTAATAAAGTGACTCGAAAGTCGGATGTCGAACCCACAGAGACTTAGATTAACCATTAACTAAGCAAACTAAAATCAACTTACTGTCCAAGATGATCAAAAGTTTAACTTTTCTATTACAACTACTATTACGAAATCCAAACACGTAACTAACGGAGATATAGATTCCAGGGTTGTGATCGGTTTATCAATCCTATTAAGTTCGTAATTACACATGTTAATTCAAATTATCTATGATTGCTAGTTGAACGGATCGTTTATATAAATAGCATGTTCCCACAATACTATCAGTCTATCCATAATATATCAACCCTATATTCCTATGGTCTTGAATCTATCATGAACGAATATAATACGGTATTCAACTAAGCAAGACTGTTAGGTATATTCCTATCCTAACCGCGAAATCTTTCCCCGAGCCAAGGGTTCAGAAACAAGCTCTCTCTAATTCTACTCCAATTTAAACACGGCTTTCCTAAGCATAGCATAGATAGTAAATAGAACTCAACTGCTGGCCAAACAATTAAGCAATTATGCACAGAATTAGAGAAACAACCAAAGATGATAACTTGAATTAACGGTAATATAATTAATAAACTTCAATATTAATGACAACCACAACCCTAGAACGTGAAGTTTAGCTCCATATAGACATGGTAGCAAAACAACAAATCATCAAGAAAAACTAAAGATTACTAAATTTGATGGAAGAAAGATGGAATCTGATGAATTCCGGCCTCCACGGAGGCTCCGTGCTCTCCCTTCGTCTCAAGTCCCTCCAAAGTTGGTCTCTTCATCCAATCCTCCTTAAAATGATGTTTAAAGACTATTTATAGGTGTAGGAAAAAGGCCTAGACGAAATAACCAAGTCTAAAACCAAAAAAGAGATAAAATAGGCTTGAAACCCGGAACACGCGAAGCATCTCGCTCTAGACTGCACGACGCGAGCTTAAACGCGAGAAAATTGCCTCGCGTTGCCTGACTTCTGCCTGATTTTGATTCACTTTGTTCTTAGCTGCCAAATTTTGCATTCCTTAATTTCTTGTTCTTTTCCTTTCTTTTTCAATTTGCAATTGTCTTTCTTTTGTCTTCTTTTATAATACTAAACTTCAATCATTGTCCAATAATTATATCATTATAATATTTCCAATCAAGTAATGATCATGAACCATTCTTGTAGTGTATAAAATACACATAAACTTTTTAGTTCCCTCCCAATTTTATCTTCAAAGTACCTACACATAAAATAAACTCAATTAAGCACAAATATAGTATAATTTAGCATTAAAGCACCTAAATGTAAGGTAAGTAATGCACTAAAAATATATAATTATAGCCAAACATCACCACCCTACACTTAAACTTTGCTCGTCCTCGAGTCAACCAACAATTCACATTATCCTTGAGTACTTTATTTTTACACAATTGAGGCACACTATACCAATGACCATAGTTTATAGCAACAATAAAACCAACTCTGAAGGCACACTTCTCCGAGTTGAGCTTCATATTGTATTTTCTCAGAACGTCAAACGTCTCTCGGAGGTGTTTCAGATGATCTTCTGCATTAAGAGACTTAACTAATATGTCGTCAATATAAAATTCTATTGTCTTACCTATCTATTTTTCAAATATATTATTGACAAGCCTCTGATAAATGGCTCCGGCATTTTTAAGTCCAAAAGGCATCACATTGTAGCAATATGTGCCAAAATTTGTGATGAAAGTAGTTTTCTCTTGATATTCCAGATCCATCCTAATCTGATTATATCGGAGAAAGCATCAAGAAAACTCATTAACTCATGCCTGGCCGTAGCTTCAATTTTTTTATCAATGTTTGGCAACAGGAAAGAGTCTTTAGGGTATGCCTTATTTAGATCTTTATAACCTACATATATTTTAAATTTGTTATTCTTCTTAGACACTAGTACTACATTAGCTAGCCAATTCGGGTAACATACCTTCCGAATTGAACCTATGTTAAGTAATCAGGTTACCTCTTCCTTAACAAACTTGTTTCTGACCTCTGTTATCAGTCGTTTCTTCAACCTTACCGGAGGGAAGTTTGGATCCATGCTCAATTTGTAGACTGCCATATCCAATGGTATACCTGTCATATCTGAATGCGACCATGCAAAAATATCAACGTTAGATTTTAAAAAATTCATAATTTTTAACCTGAGTTCGGGACTCAACTCCGTTTCTAAATGGAATTTTCTTTCAAAAATTCTTCTAACAAGGATACATGTTCGAGATCTTCTGCGGTTGATTTGGTCGTATCTGTCTCCTCTGGTACCTAAAAAGACCTCAATACCTTATATAACCTTGATGACTCCTTGTCTTTATCATCTTCAATTGAGATGGAAGAGGTCACAGATTCCTGCAATTGCTATTTGCTCGTTTCTTTGGCCTTGCTACTGGAAATGGTTACTGCGTTCATCTCCCTTATAGCCGGTTAATATCCTCTGACCTGCTTGATCTCTTCTGATGTTGGGAATTTCAACAGTTGATGGTATGTTGAAGGTACATCCTTCATTTCATGTATCCAAGACCTACTGAGAATTACATTATAGCCCATGTCGCCATCTATCACTTCGAACAGGGTAGTCGTTGTTACTCATTCGGCATGTGTGGACAGCAAAATTTCTCCTCGGGTTGTCACACTTGTTAAGTTGAAGCCATCTAGAAGCTTTGTCGTCGGAATGATGTTCCCAGTTAACTTCACTTTCTCCAAAGCTCTCAATTGTATGATATTGTCCGAACTTCCTGGATCAACCAAAACGCTCTTAATTTTGAAATCTAAAATGTTAAGAGAAATTAACAAAACATCAAAGTGCGGTAGAAGAAGTCCATCGGCATCTTCCTCTGTGAAGGTGATGTCATCTTCTAAGATTTCTCGGATCCCCTTGCCATGAGTCACCGATATATTCTTTGCTTCCAAAAATGTCACCCCATTGACTTCATCTCCTCCGAAGATCATATTGATTGTCATCCGGGATGACCCTGTTGCCGGTTTTGATGGTTCTGCATTATCCCAGTTTCTTCCGTAGTTGTTCTTGGCGCGGTCGCTCAAAAACTCTCTGAGGTGACCATTATTCAGCAACATTGCCACCTTTTCACGAAGATGCCGGCGGTCCCCAGTCCTATGGCCGTGAGTCCCATGGAATTCACACCATAGGTTAAGATCCCTTTAGCTAGGATCTGATCTGATTGGTTTCGAGAACCTAGATTCTTTAATGTTCCTCATTGTCGACACCAATTCTACCAAACTAATGTTAAAGTTGTAGTCAGATAATCTGGGATATATCGAATCTCGAGATCCCGACGTCTCTTTATCCTATAATGAACTGTTACTTCGACCATGGTTTGATCTTCTGTCGGAAGCAAACCTTTCCAGTGACTTAAAACCCTTATTTCCACGCGCATCAGCCCTCTCGTAAGGTTGAAAATGACTTCTAGAGGACCTCCGATCTAAATCAAAATCATTTTTAAACTTATCTTGATTTCAATCATGATTTCTTCCTTTGGAAGACACCGAAGAACCAAGTTGATCATCTTCAATTCTTATTTTTGACTCATAGAGATTGTGAACATTTACCCATATGGTTGCCTGAAATTCGAGCAAACTCTCCTTCAATTTTCGGGTGGCATCGGAGCTCAGTGAGTTGAGACCCTTTGTAAATGCCTCCGCTACCCACTCATCCGGAACCGCTGGTAATAGCATCCTTTCTTTATGGAACCGGATCACAAACTCTCGCAACAGTTCAGATTCTCTTTGGGATACTCTGAATATATTTGCCTTCCTTGTCGGAACTTTTCTCCAGCATGAGCTTTGATAAACGAATCTGCAAGCTTTTTCAAATAATCAATCGAATACTCGGGTAAGAGAGAATACCAAGTTAAGGCCCTCTTCGTTAGGGTTTCGCCAAGCTTTTTCAATAAAACAGATTCGATCTCATGCTGAGCCAGGTTGTTTCCCTTTACTGTGTAGTGTAAGTCATAATGTATTCCTGTGGATCCGAAGTCCCGTCATATTTTGGTATATCTGCATTTTAAAACTCTTTGGGATCAACTCCGGTGCCGCACTAGGTTTGAACGACAATTAAGTATACTTCTTTGAATCTGGTCCTTTTAACACCGGTGGCGCTCCCGGGATATGATACATCCGAGCATGAAATTCCTTTGCATTCTGATTCACTCATTTATTTCTGTCATGAAACTCATGAACTCGGTTTTGAAAGGATCATTTAAGTTGTTGTTCCCAGATCCACTACCGGTACCTCCTGCTTCGTCGAAATCGATCTCCTCCCTTAGAGTGTCATTATCGGTTCTTTGAACCATTTGGTTTGCGAGAACACTGGGAGGAATCATAGCCCTTCCATTAGCATTATTGGAAGCACCTGATAGCGCCTGCTAATTCTATCATCACCCGATCTTGCCTCGAAAGGTGATCCATAATCGTTTTTTGATGTTCTCTCAAGATTTTGACCATCTCAACAACGTGTTTATTATCCGCATCATTAGGGGTTGGACTCCTCACATGTATAGGATTTTGTCTTTCACGAACATGAGTTGTTTCATCTCCTTCATTGCGGGTGTCGCTTGTTAAAACATCACGTTGAAACATATCTTACACGTTCATTGTGTGTCCCAACATTGTAAACATTGTTGACATCGTTAGCTGCCATTTTTATTTTTCTTTTGCTAAAAAAAGAATCAAAATTTGTTAGTAACAGAAGAATGGATCAAAGTAATTACACAATTGTCTATGCCCCACGGTGGGTGCCAAGTTGTTTACTCGTAAAATGGTACAGTTGAATTTGTAACGCAGTTTATAGACGAGTGAATCGATTTGACCCAAAAATACGAAACGAATAATAATAGAAATAAGATTGTGAAATAAAATTAAAGGATGAGTTTACTCTTTCCGGTAGCAGAAGTACAAGCAATATCAAGATCAGAAGAAAGTAAATAATTCTATAGTTTTTTAGAGCAGAATATAGCTTTTTTATACATAATATTTTGTGTCCTACAGTGGATGTTAATTCTCCTATTTATAGCTATATTTAGGGAGACAAGATCCTCAAATCAAGCTCATCTTGAATAAGAATAAAATCGTCATTGATGGTCGTATAACGGTAGGCTATAAATACAGATATTCTCTGTAACGGTTTCTCATTGAATGTTATTCGATGCCAATTCTTCGAATCTTTTGCTATCGGCTACTTTATCTTCGGGATTCATCCAGCACCGGTCACATACTTGCATCCGGTGACAGTTATTTATTGACTCACGTCTTACCTATCTTTAGTTCGACGTGTCACTTTGTCATTCGTCCAACTATCACTAACCAATTTTACCCCATACAATGCGTATGTCATGCCATGCAACCTCTTCCATGTCATTGCTTCTCTAGTATAAATGCCGTTGTTAAGCTTAAATCCACTATTGATTGGATCAAGTTTCACTTTCGCACAATACGAGAGAGATGCTTAGTATATATGGTATAAGCTTTAGATCCCAGTAAAGCATTTTTTTTTATATATAATTGAGAAATCTCTGAGGGTCAATGTCACAAGGTTCGAAATCGATATGTAATTGGCCCGCTCCTCTACCCTTCTTCACTTAAATACTAGGTTTTTGCAGAATTTATCTTCGTTAGGATTCAAACTCGTAACGTACACCTAATCCGCACATTACATATTACACTCTTATCACTAGACCTAAGTCATGGGGATGATCCCAGTGACACATTTCTCCTCTTATTTCCTGCTTGCAATCTACTCTTCTCGTCATCCAACCATCATTGTATCCTTCTCCACTCAACCCCTATGTTTGCCCCTCTGTCATCCCATGTTTGTTGCTATATTAAAATAACAACATACCCAGTATTGTCCCTCACCGTGGAGTATGGGGAGGATAGTGTGTACGCAGACCTTACCCCTAATTTGTTGCTACATTATCATTGTTTTACTTTCTTAATGCATCTTCTTCTTTTAGTAGCTGCTTCTTTTTTTTTCTTTTTTTTTTTACTTATCTTCATCATTGGAGGATATTGTATTGATGGATGGAGATTATACTGTATATAATAAATTGTCACAAAAACTTATTGATTGCACTAGAAAGATTAAATTGTGTGAAATGTGTTTTTATTTTGAGAATACTGTTCTTGTTTTATTGTCACAAAAAATAGGATAGGATTAGCATGACATATTCCTCCAATATAGAGAAATAGCAATTCAAAATGACCTCCAAAGTTCATTGTGGCCCAACAGGAAGTAGAAAGTAGCAAAGCAAATTATGCTCCACCTTAGAGCTGTATTAATTTTGATATTCAGTCGTATGAGAATCACTCTGACGGTTAAAAGGGCAAATGCAAAAGGTGCACTTGTGCTTTGCATACTACACTTCTAATTTCAAATTAGGTGTATCAATATCACTCGTTAGTCCTACAGCAATCTCTTCTTTTCCTATAAATTCATATTTGTATTCCATCTCAATCAAAGCAGATCAGCATCACAGAAGAATAACTACACTAATTAAGAAGGAAACACCTTTAGGAGCATCTGTCTCAAAGTAGCGATAATTAAAATGTACAGTTGGTGTTTTTCGGATGCAAAACCTTATAAATAAGATTTATTTGTTCTGTAGATAAGTCCATAATACAGATTGAAAAGAGTAAAATAATAATAATAATAATAATAATAATAATAATAATAATAATAATAAAGCATCGCTAAGTGACTTTTCCGCTGCAATAACCAAAAAAATATGACTTTTATTAAGTAGTGTATTATTTTTTTTATTTCTTATTTTATAGCAATGGTAAGTGGTAGTGATGGGGGAGTGATTAATAATAAAGGAGAAATGAAGGGTGAAATAGGTGAGTAGGAAAGCGGAGGTGAAAGATGATTAAGGAGGAGATAGAATTGGAGGAAGCATTGCTGATGGGCATGGTAATGCCGAGAAAATGACTAAAATAGTTCCTTATCTTTGGGATAGTTTTGTGATGGTCCTTTAAACATACACTTAACTAGATTTAGTCTTTTTAATATTCAAAATCTTAACAATATTAGATGACACAATATATGTTCATAAGAGCTAAGAAAGGCATTAATGGGTAAAACCCTTAAGGGGTCGTCTGGTAGAAAACTAGGTTATTTTGAGATTATAATCAGAATTATAGTTATTGAACCGCAATATGGATGAACCAAAATAAATAATCTTATTTTCTATATGGGATAAATAATTTTATGATTATGGTATACCTTATCTTAATTTTAGCTTATATCCAAAATTAAATACTAGACAAATTCTATATTGGATAACTCCTAATCCCTATAACCGACCCCTAAAACTTTAGAAAGGGGGGAAATAGAAAAATCCTCAAATTTGAGGGAAATCAATGCGACGATGGAAAAATTTTATGTTGCATCCGTCAAAAAAAAAGTTCGAGTGCCTCTAACAATTATTTCTTTTTTTTTTAGAAGATCCAATATGAGTATAATAGTATTTTGGAGTTTCCAATCAATATAAAAAACAGTAACAATGCATCAATCCTATTAACTTCACTTGAATTGGACTTATTTTATTTCAATATACAAATGAATAAACGCAAAATACATGAAATGATTTAATCATGTCTAATTTAAACTCTTAAATTGGATCGAACCATAACTCCATAAGTATGAATTCACTGGAATGAACTTATTATTCATTTGTATACATATAAATGCCATTTCACGTTAATAAAGGGGATGTTATTTTTATTCTTGAATTATATCCATATATAATCAATATAGATATCCTTCTAAAATAAGAGCATGACGCTATGCTCAATACATGTAAGTCCAACGAAAGTTTTCTTGGAAACAATTTAAATTTTTCTTTTATTTTGTAGAACCTTACTTTAATCTTTTGTTAGATGATTATACTTTTTGATAATCTTAAGGACTTATTTTAAAGCAATATCTTCATCCCTTAGATGAAAGAAGTACCTCGCATGAATAACTAAGTAAGCTATATTAAATTACGAGACCATCAAGTGAATTTCACATATAAAAATCAAATTTAATTATCATTCAAAATCTTGCCTTCCAAGAATATGATTAGCATGGATAATAAATGATGAAAAAGGACTAGCAAGGAATAAATATTCAATTTCTTTTTAATGGACTTTACCCAAACATTAGGACTTCGGAGTTTTGAACTCATAGGTATTTTTTTTATATATAAAATGAACTAAAATTAGCCCTTCCAACTGGAACCTAAGAGATTGCAACCAGAGAGATGTAAAAGTTGCACGTGTTATAAAATAAAGATTGTAAAGTAAAGATAAATATAGAGAGAAACTGATATATTATTCAACTTCAAACTGATGTACATAATGAACTGAAAACTCCTTTATTTATGGAAGAAAGGAAGCAGTTGCGAGGCTTTTCAGGAAGCAGCTGCGAGACTTTTCTTGAGCTGCTTATAAGTTGTCTGCATGAGCTGCTTGCAACCTTCCCGTTTAATAAGAAGCTACTGCAAATCATTTTATTGACTTGATTGCAACCTGTCTACATCAGTTGCTTGTAGATAAACTTCAATAGAGTACCAAATGGATAATCTTCTTCAGGAAGATTATCTATAGCGGAGTAATAAATGGACGTTCACATTATAATTATTTTCATAACGCTCCCCCTTGAATGTTCATTAAAAGATATTGTGCCTCGTTAAAACCTTACTAGGAAAAATCCAGTGAAAAAAATCCTAGTGAAGGAAAAAGAGTACACATATTTAGTAATACGCAATTCTAGCTGCCTCATTAAAAACTTTACAAGAAAAATCCCATGGAAAAAACTTTAGTAAGGAAAAAAGAGTACAGCGTGTATTTCACTCCCCCTGATGCAAACCTTGTTCCAAATATTTGAGTCTCTACGTTCCAATCTTGTATACCATCTTCTAAAAAGTTAAAATTGGCAAAGATTTAGTGAACAAATATGCTGGATTATCACTTGAACGAATTTGTTGCACATTGATGTCACCATTTTTTCTGAAGATCATGTGTGTAGAATAATTTTGGTGAAATGTGCTTCGTTCTATCTCCTTTTATAAATCCCCCATTTAATTGGGCTATACATGCAGCAATGTCTTCGTATAAAATTGTGGATCTTTTATCATATTCCAAACCATATTTTTCTTGAATAAAATGAAACATTGATCTCAACAATACGCATTCCATACTTGCTTCATGAATAGTTATTATCTCAGCATGATTTGAAGAAGTAGCAACAATTAATTTCTTAGTGGAGCACCATGATATGTTAGTACCTCCACATCTAAATATGTACCCGATTTGAGATCGAGCTTTAGGGATCAGATAAATAATATGCATCTGCATAACCATCAAGATCTGTACTACCTTTGTTAGCATAAAAAAAATAATATTAAGAGTTCCCTTTAAATATCGCAAAGTATACTTAATCCCATTCAAATGTCTCCATGTATGATAAGAGCTATATATTGCTAGTAAATTAACAGAAAATGCTATGTCAGGCCTTGTAGCATTAGCAAGATACATAAGTGCACCAATTGCACTGAGATAGGCTGTTTCAGGACCAAGGAGTTCCTCATCCTCTTCTGGAGGTTGGAACGGATCCTTATTCACTTCAAGTGATCGAACAACCATTGGTATACTCAATGGGTGCGCTTTGTCCATGTAAAAGCATTTTAAGACCCTTTTTGTATAGGCAGATTGATGTAAAAAGATCTTGTCTGCTAAATGTTCAATTTGCCGCCCAAGACAAAGTTTTGTCTTTCTAAGATCTTTCATCTCAAATTCTTTCTTAAGATATTCAATTGCCTTTTTGGAGCTCTTCTGGAGTTCCAACAAGATTTATGTCATCAATATAAACAACAAGTATAACGAATTCTGATGACATTTTTATTATAAAATATATGGACAAATAACATCACTTACAGAACCTTTTTTCAGCAAATATTCATGAGGCGATTGTATCACATACGCCCATATTGATTTAAATCGTACAAAGATCTTTGTATTATGATTGAGTACATTTCACGATACTTTGAACTATATGTTTCATGAATTTTAAATCTTTCAGGGATCTTCATATATACTTAATCAAATGGGTCGTATAGGTTATGGCTTGCATTTAGATGGCATGACATCTTCAGGTGTCTGGATTACAGGTCCAATCCTCACAATCATTTATAATATTGTGTACTATATTGTATCAAATATATCGCCGATGATCATTTTGTATCGGTTTCCAAGTGACATAACTTGTTGAGATCTCATCACTTTCTTTATTTTCAGGTACCTAAACTTCTTCTAGAGTTTCATGAAATGTTATGTCGTAGGATCTTCTAGAGCTGATTTCCTCCTCATTATGATCATTTTCTCCTATCATTTTTTCAAGGATTGTTACCTTTGGAACCGATCGGTTTACTACGCTTCATGCGTGCAGTAAACTTTATCCTTCAGGGACTTTAATTTTAATAGGAGCATTTGTAGCTGAAATATGATATATAATTTTGGATCAACAAATGCTTCTAGCATTTGACTTGAATTATATTCTAAGTGAGGATCATATTAATGATAATTCGATTCATATAGCATATTTTTCAGTTGTTTATTCTATCCCCCAAATGTTAGAAAAACTAACACATATACCCAATCTTATTTGAGAAACATATATTTGTATATTGTGGTAGAGAAATTAATCATATACCACACATAAAAAGTTATTAGATAGTAAAAATATTTGGTTTCTGATCCTAAACCAATTGTGAGAGGAGTACTTATCATATTTTATTGGTCTGATGCATACAAGTGCTGATGTATGCAATTTAGAAAATCTTAGACCAACACATAAGGCTTTGTTCTCATAAGCAATAGTTTAGCCATTAATAGGAGGTATTCAATGTTAAACTAGTTTGGATATAAACCAGCATCATCAAGATGAACTATCTTGATTTCATAATCTGAAAATTATGCTCTTAATTGAGAAAAATAATTTTAAATTCCAAACCACGGGTTGACAATAAACACACATGTAACCATCTCATATATGCATCTATAAGTGGTTCACATGATAGGTGAATGGGCCCATATTCACCTTTTATATATTCCAGAATTCAGGAGTTTTAGTTTCAACTTTAACTGGTATAATCAATTTATTTTGAGAACAAGCAACACAAGAGAATTCTTGAAGAATCTTCTAGTTCATCAGTATATGCTTATCTGATTCTCAAATAGCTCATTTTAAAGTGGCAAATGAAAACTTCAAGTTTATCATGGCATGTGCTATCTCTAAGTAAACTTCTGGTTTACTATGGCATAAACTTTTGCATTAGTAAACTTCTGATTTACTGTGGTTACTTTTGTATCAGTAAATTTCTGGTTTACAGTAGCTACTTTTTTCTCAGTAAAACTTTTGGTTTACTGTGACTGCTTTTGCATTAGTAAACTTCTGATTTACTGTGATACATGATGTAGTACAAATTGAAGAATAAGGGGGGTAACTTCTCACATATATATTATTTTACCCCCTATGATTGTGAAAACATGAAGATTTTTAATCTTCCAATCATTTGTGGTCTCAATATGATAGCCATTTATATCATTAAGCTTCGGGTTTACTACAACATATGTTTTGACTATAATCATATAATATGAATGGCATATTTGTATATAAGATATTTGAGAGCCTTCATTTATTATCCACAATCTAATATTATTCGGACACTACTGGTGTCACGTGTCTTCTAGACAAACAGTTAGTTCTTCAGGAGTTTTTGATATATTTTGTACTATCAAATATTGCTCAGACACTTCTTGTATCATGAGAGAACATCATAAACAAACAAACAATATAAAGACAATTCTAAATTTATAAATGTCAGAAATCAAGAATTTCAATATTTTTACCACCAACTTTGTGACAAATATCTCCTTCAGGGAGAAACACCATTAACATATGAATATTTTATATCAAAGCGGCAAACCCCTGAAGGATAACTCTTAGACCTCAACTGTCGGACCTGCCGGGCTAGAATAGCTACCGGCTCCTCTTCATAAGTCAAATCTTTGTCTAATTGGACTGAACTAAAATTTAATACATGGGATGGATCACCGTGGTATATCCGGAGTATGGATACATGGAACACCAGATGAACTGCTGATAACTAGGTGGTAGTGCAAGCATGTAGGCTACTTCACCTACCCTTTCAATAATTTCAAAGGGTCCGATATACCTAGGGCTTAACTTGCCCTTCTTTCCGAATCTCATTACACCTTTCATAGGTGAAACCCGGAGCAATACTCTTTCTCCTGCCATGAATGCAACATCACGAACTTTACGGTCGGCATAACTCTTTTGCCTAGACTGAGCTGTGCGAAGTCGATCCTGAATAACCTTGACCTTATCCAAGGTATCCTGTACCAAATCGGTACCCAACAACGGAAGATTTCCCGGTTCAAACCAGCTAACTGGCGAACGACATAGCCTCATGTATAATGCTTTATAAGGAGCCATTTGAATACTCAACTGGTAGCTGTTATTATAGGCAAACTCCGCAAGTGGCAAGAACTGATCCCAAGAACCTCCAAAGTCTATAACACAAGCGTGAAACATATCTTCTAATAGCTGAATAGTGCGCTCTGATTGTCAGTCTGTCTGTGGATGAAATATTGTACTCAACTCAACCTACGTGCCTAACTCACGTTGTACAGCCCTCCAGGAGTGCGAGGTAAACTACGTACTCTGATCAGAAATGATAGACACGGGCACACCATGAAGGCAGACTATCTCGCGGATGTAAATCTTCGCTAATCGCTCTGAAGAATAGGTAACTACTACTGGAATGTAATGTGCTGACTTGGTCAACCTATCCACAATGACCCATACTGCGTCGAACTTTCTCTGAGTCCGTGGAAGCCCAACAACAAAATCCATAGTGATACGCTCCCACTTCCACTCAGGAATTTCTAACTTCTGTAGAAAACCACCAGGTCTCTGATGCTCATACTTGAGTTGCTGACAATTTAAACATCGAGCTACATATGCAACTGTATCCTTCTTCATTCTCCTCCACCAATAATGTTGCCTCAAATCTTGATGTTTTTTGGTGGCACTCGGATGAATAGAATACCGGGAACTGTGGGCCTTCTCAAGAATTAATTCACGAAGCCCATCCACATTAGGCACACAAATATGACCCTGCATCCGCATAACTTCATCTTCCCCTACAGCAACATGTTTGGCACGACCGTTCCGCACTGTGTCCTTAAGGACAAAAAAATGAGGATCATCATACTGTCGCTCTCTAATGTGCTCATACAAGGAAGACCGGGCGACTGTGCAAGCTAGAATCCGACTAGACTCTGAAACATATAATCTCAAGAACTGATTGACCAAAGTCTAAATATTTGAAGCTAACGGTCTCTCACCAACCGGAATGTACGCAAGGCTTCCCATACTCATAGCCTTTCTACTCAAAGCATCGGCCACCACATTGGCCTTTCCGGGGTGATACAAAATGGTGATATCATAGTCTTTCAACAGCTCCAACCATCTTCTCTACCTTAAATTGAGATATTTTTGTTTGAATAGGTACTGTAGACTATGGTGATGAGTGAATACCTCACACGAAACACTGTAAAGGTAGTGCCTCCAAATCTTCAACGTATGAATAACGGCTACCAATTCTAAGTCATGAACAGGGTAATTTTTCTCATGAAATTTCAACTACCGCAACGCGTATGCAATCACTTTACCATCTTGCATTAATACTGCACCAAGCCCAATGCGAGATGCATCACAATACACCGTATAAGATCCTGAAAGTTGTGGGCAATACCAACACTGGCGTCGTAGTCAAAGCAGTCTTGAGCTTCTGAAAGCTCAACTCACACCCGTCTAACCATCTGAATGGGGCACCTTTCTAGGTCAATTTGATCAGTGGGGATGCTATGGATGAAAACCCCTCCACGAACTGGCGATAATAACCTACCAAACCCAGGAAACTCCGGATCTCTGTAGCTAAAGTAGGTCTAGGCCAATTCTGAACTGCCTCAATCTTCTTAGGATCCATTTTTATGTCTTTTGCCGATACAACATGCCCCAAAAAGGCAACTGAGTCTAACCAAAATTCATATTTTGAAAAATTGGCATATAACTGATTATTTTTCAAAGTCTGAAGCACAATCCGAAGATGCTGCTCATGCTTCTCTCGACTACTGGAGTAAATCAAGATATCATCAATGAATACAACCACAAAAGAATCCAAATAGGGTCTTGAATACCCGGTTCATCAAATCCATAAATGTTGATGGGGCATTTGTTAGCCCAAATGACATCACTAGGAATTTGTAATGCCCATACCAAGTCCGAAAAGTTATCTTAGGGACACCAGATGCCCTAATCTTCAACTGATGGTAACCAGACCTCAAATCGATCTTTGAAAATACCTTGGCACCCTGAAGTTGATTGAATAAGTCATCAATTCTTGGCAAATGATACTTGTTCTTGATAGTAGCCTTGTTCAACTGTCGATAATCTATACACATCCGCATTGAACCGTCTTTCTTATTTACAAATAACATTGGTGCACCCCAGGGCGAGACGCTGGGTCTAATGAATCCCTGGTCAAGCAAGTCTTGTAACTGCTCCTTTAATTCCTTTAGCTCCGGCGGGGCCATACGGTATAGTGAAATAGAAATGGGCTGAGTGCCCAGAGCCAAATCAATATAGAAGTCAATATCTCTGTCGGGTGGCATCCCCGACAAATATGCAGGAAATACATCTGAAAACTCACGGACAACTGGGATTGAATCCATACAAGGAACATCCGCACTAGAATCACGAATATGAGCCAAATAAGCTAGACAGCACTTCTTGACCATACGTCGAGCCTTCACATAAGAGATAACATGCTGGTCGAATGACCAGTCCTTTTCCATTCTAATTGAGGCAACCCCAGCATAGCTAGGGTCACCATTTTGGCTTGACAATCCAATATAGCATGATAAGGTGACAACTAATCCATACCCAAGATGACATCGAAATCTACCATATCAACAAGTAGAAGATCCACGATAGTCTCAAGACTGCCAATAGTAACCACACACGAATGATAGACATGATCTACCACAATAGAATCTCCCACCGGTGTGGACACACACACAAAAGCACTTAGAGAATCACGAGGCACAACCATATATGAAGCAAAATAGGAGGACACATAGGAATAAGTAGATCCTGGATCAAATAGAACTAAAGTATCTCTATGGCAAACTGAAGCAATACTTGTGATCACGGCATCAGACAATTCGGCCTCGGGCCTAGGTAGAAAAGCATAAAATCAGGGATGGTCCCACCTCTCGGAGCTGTATCTCTGGGACGGCCTCTAGCTGGCTGGCCTCCACCTCTAATGACCTAACCTCCACCTCCAGCTATCTGACCCTTGCCCCTAGCTGGCTGGGCGGGTGGCGGAACAGCTAGTACTGGAATCATAGCACGAGAATCCTACTGATGCATGCTGCGCTGAGACAAGGGGTAAAATCTAGCAACATGCCTAAGGTCCCCACAAGTATAACAAGCCCTCAGTTGCTGTGACTGCTGACCCTGGGACTGGCCATGTTAACCTGGATAACCACTCTGATGACTCTGGATCGGAGGTGCACTAATAGGAGCTGGTGATGCACTGTAAGCTAACTGGTCAGGATAACACACAATATGGCCTCTACCAAAATTACCCTGCCTCCAGACGAGGCACCACTGAACCTACCGAACTGACGAGGTCTCTTATCAAACACTTGTCCCCTTTCCTAAGAAAGAACCATCTCTATCCGTCTAGCAATAGTTGCAGCCGCCTGAAAGGAAATATCACTCCTGGTCTCCTTGTCCATCTAAAACCTGATAAGGTAAGTGAGTCCCTCAATGAATATCCTTACCCTCTCCCTATCAGTAGGGATCAAGATAGTAGCATGGCGGGTTAGATCCACAAAACGGGTCTCATACTGAGTAACGGTCATACTGCCCTACTGGAGATGCTCAAACTGCCTGCGGTAATCCTCTCTCAGTGTGACAGGGAGATACTTCTCTAGAAATAGCTGAGAGAACTGATCCCAGGTAAGTGTAGGCAACCCAGCTGGTCTGGTCAACATATAATCTCTCCACCATCTCTTGGCCAAACCCGTCATCTGGAACATAGCAAAATCCACCTCATTGGTCTCGACTATACCCATATTCCGCAGTACCTCGTGGTAGCTATCAAGATAATCCTGTGGGTCCTCAAAAGGTTCACCACTGAAGTGAACTGCAAAGAGCTTAGTAAACTTGTTCAACCTCAATAAAGCCTCAGAAGATATGGCGGGCCTATCACCGGCCTGTGCCGTAACCACCGGCTGAAATACCTTAACTAGCGGGGCTGTTGGATCCTGATACTGAGGGGCCATATGCTCCGGAGCGGAAGTAGGGGAGTTTGTGCTCCTCCCCCAGCCTGTGAGACGGTTGGTGCCACTGGAAATGTACCATTTTGGGCCACACCCTCCATAAGGCTCACCAAACGGACTGGAGAGTCCTGAAGCACTAGAGTAGCTATGAATTCTTTCGGGACCTAAACTGGTCCAACAGGTACAGTCTGAGTTGGAACCTCCGCTTCCAAATCCACCCGAGGTTCTACAACAGGTGTTGTTGCTCGAGCTCTAGACTGAGCTCTACCTCGGCCTGGGGCTCTGGCTCTTGTCCGGCGGTAGATGTAGTACGTGTTCTCACATCTGTGAGAGAACAAGAATAGAATAGTTCAATCATCGATGATAGAATAAAATCGCACGACAGAATAAGAAAGAAGTGATATTATTCCAAAACATCATAGGCTCTGAAAGATAAGTACAGACGTCTCCATACCGATCCTTCAGACTCTACTAAGCTTGCTCATGACTCGTGAGACCTAGGTAACCTAGTGCTCTGATACCAACTTGTCATGATCCAAAATTCCCACCTTCGAGATCGTGATGGCACCTAATATTTCACTTGCTAGGCAAGCCAATGTTAGAATAATCTTAGCCATTTTTAAACAAATCAAATTAAACGGAAGTCAATTACTGAAATAAAGTGCGGAAGACCATAACAACTGTATCATTCAAATACATCCCCGAATCTAGTGTCACAAGTACACGAGCTACTAGAATAATACAAATAAAGGTCTCAATAAAATTCAAGTTGTTTGAAAGATAATATGCATCTAAGATAAAGTAGAAGGGGACTTCAGAACTGCGAACACTATGCAGTTATACCTCAAGTCTCCTCTGGGTAGCTGAATGCGTGCAAGTCTATGGTATGCCACTAGGACCAACTCCAAAATTTGCACAAGAAGTGCAGAGTTTAGTATGAGTACAACCGACTTCATGTACTCCGTAAGTGTCGAGCCCAGCCTCGACGAAGTAGTGACGAGGCTATGACAAAACACATACGTAAAACACTTGTGAAAGTATATACATATACGAAGCAATATTGAACACAACAATTAACAAATTTTACAAAATTTGGGAGGGAACAGGTGAAGGGAAATGGTATAAAAATTTCAGACAAGGAAGTGTCATGTAGCAGCCAAATAATTCACCAACATCAAAATAGGTAGCTAAAATAATAAAATGGCACGGCACCACCCTTTGTGCTTTTACTCTCATCCTTCCCATAAAATGATACATAAATAATATGAATGGCACGGCATCACCCTTCGTGCTTTAACTCTCTTTCTTGCCACAGTATGATAAATAAATAATTTAAATGGCACGGCATCACCCTTCGTGCTTTAACCCTCTTCCTCACTTTATAAATCAATAATTTAATAATATGAAAATGGCACGGCATCACCCTTCATGCTTTTATTCTCTTCCTTACTATGACAATAATAATATAAATAGTATAAATGGCACGGCATTACCCTTCGTACTTTTACACTCTTCCTTACCATGAAAATGATAATATAAATTCGAAAGAGTATTAAAATGCGGGGATCTATACTTATCAATCAATTCAATACCAGAATACCGACTTCACTTTCCAAAATATTCAACAATAATTAAATTGGCAATAATTTCATGAAAAATGATCAAATAAACAATAGTAAACTTAAGCAGGAATATCTTAATTAAATAGGCAATTATTCACAATGAATAAATTTCACCCGCATGCTTTGACTCAACCACAACGCATAAGTACTCGTCACCTCACATATACGTTATACCCGCACATTAAATCACATAGCAAATAGACAAACAAGTCTTACTCTCTCAAGTCAAGGTTAACCATGATACTTACTTCGCTTTGCAACCAACTCAAGATTTCAATAAACCTTTGCCTCGCAAATTAGTGTCTGAATGCCTCGAATTTTATCACAAGCAATTCAATATACTCAACACGAATTATAGAAACCAATTATATATGAAAATACTAAATTTTCCAATTAAAATCCGAAATTCAATTAAAAAATCAACAGTAGGGCCCACGTCTCAAAACCCGACAAAAGTTACAAAATATGAATGTCCATTCAACTACGAGTCCAACCACATAAATTTTACCAAATTTCAATATCAACTTGACCTTCAAATCCCCAAATCTTATTTTCAAATCCCTAGGTCAAAATCCTCAAATTTCACCTCAAAAACACGTAAACTAGTCAGAATATTCGTTGATAATTTAGTATTATTGACTAACAATGATCACAAGTGACTTACCTCAAGTTTTTCCATGAATTCCCTCAGAAAAATTGCCCCAAACCGTGCTTGAAATGTCCAAAATGGCAAAAATATAGGAACTCTCTGTTTTTAACATTGCCATTATTTCTGCATCTACGGTCTCGCAGATGCGAGGTTGGTGGCCGCTTCTGCGAGCTGGCTCACTTCTGTGGACAAGAGTCTGCTTCTGCGAACTCGCTCCTGCGAAGAAGCGTCTGCTTCAGCAGTCCAATGCCCCCTTAGCCCAGGCCGCATCTGCGATCATTTTGTCGTTTCTGCGACGTTTTGTCCGCTTCTGCAATGTCAGACTCGCTTCTACAAGCTCACACCAACAAGTCCTAAAACATCGTACATATTTATTTGAGGCCTCAAATCACGTCAAACAACATCAAAACTACGAAACGCACCTCGAATCGAATTATGATCAAACTTCCAACTTCTATAATTTGTACCGAAACATATTAAATCAATTCGGAATAACCCCAAATTTTGCATGTAAGTCCCAAACTCAATTTATGGTCAAACTTTGAAATCTTTAAGCTTTCAAGCTTCTAATTTTTAATAAATGGCGATAACTCAAGTTAGGGAACTCCAAATTAAATTTCGGGCATACGCCCAAGTCTCAAATTACGATACGGACCTACCGTAACTATCAAAACACTGATCCGGGTCTGTTTGCTAAAAATATTGGCCGAAGTCAATTTAAATAAGTTTTAAAGCATTATTTATATTTTTATCAATTTTTCACATAAAAACTTTCTGGAAAAATATACAAACTGTGCATGAAAATCGTGGAATGCTAAATGGTGTTATTCGAGGTCTCATAATACAAAAATTAATATTAAATTTAAAGATGACCTATCGGGTCATCACATGTTTTGCCTTAGAATGATACTTAATAAAATTATCCAAGATGTTTTACGTACAACAGGTACGTGTGGCAATGATCTTTATGCTACAAAAATAATATTTATATCCTCTATTATTCTACCTATTCATGAGGTGAGTTGTGGTATTTCTTCATTCACTCCAGGGAATGAAAATATGCTTTAAAAATAACTTTGAATAGATCATTATTTTGTTTAAGCATAGAAAGACACTGCTTCAAAATATTTTCCTACTTCAGGAGAAAATTTCAATTGTGTTACTTCTTCAGGAGCAAATTTAAAATACGAAATATTGAGTATATATTCTCTCAATCATATTAACTCTTCTGGAGGTGAATTGTAATATATTTACATTAAGAGCACGTTCATATTTACGGCTTTATTAATATAATCACATTCACTTCAGGGAATGGATTAATATTTATCAAAAATTCTCATCCCTCAGGAAATGGAATATAATTTTCTGAACGTGCATTAACCATATCAAATTGTGATGGCTTTGAACCTCTTCTAATATACTTGCTACTTCAGGAGAAAATTGAGGTATGCATGTAATATATAGAATATTTTTTTCTCTAAATTATCTTTATTGTAACCATAGCCAGCCTAAATTATCATTTCTGGTGGTTATAGGTATATACCACTTCTGGTGGTTAATAGAATTTAGTTACAATGAGATATACGAAATATAACCAATTCTGATGGTTGTATATTTTTTGTAAACTCTACTAGATTTTAAGTGAATCTAACAATGTTATTTACTTTGTAATCCCCTCTGCGATATTACTCTTCATGAGTAAAATTAGAACCTTAATTCAAAATCATGGAAGTATAAAACAGAACATATAAGTATACAAATTAAGGTATTTTAAAATTTACAAGTTGTTCAAGATCACATGTGATAATTACAGTAGAAATGTCCAGATGGTTACCTAACGATCATTTTATGTGCACATATGATCTTATGCGGATTATAAACTTAGCTAGTAGGAAACATGAGTGAGTATAAAGGAATGATACTACCTGACAGTAGCCATTAGCCAATGTTTTTCCCGCCTTCTCTATGGCTGTGAGTTGCTTCATGCACAAGAAATTAAACTCAAATAAAGTGCTCAAGATGTCAGAGTCTCATGTTGATAACGTGTTATAAAATAAAAACTGTAAAATAAAGACAAGTATAAAGAGAAACTGATATATTATTCAAGTTCAAACTGATATACATAATGAACTGAAAACTCCTCTATATATAGAAGAAAGGAAACAGCTGCGAGACTTTTCTTGAGCTGTTTGTAAGCTGTCTGCATGAGCTGCTTGCAACTTGCGTGTTTAATAAGAAGTCGATGCAAATCATTTTATTAAGTTGATTGCAACCTGCCTGCATCAGCTGTTTGTAGATAAACTTCAATAGAGTAGCAAACAGATATTCTTCTTCAGAAAGATTATCTATAGCGGAATAATAAATGGACATCCACATTATAATTATTTTCATAACAGCGCGAAAATTGTCATTACATTGTTCACTTTAACCATAAAGTAATCGTATTGTCTTTTTGTGTAAATATCTACTCTCAAGGGATCGTTTGCCCTTAACTTAAAAGTTTATGGGGTTAAATTATAAATACAAGAAAATAGTGGAGCATCATGTAAAAGTTTAACGTGATTTGATTTCAGATTCTCTGTTACCGTCACGTTTATCAATCTCAATTCCTCCTCCGCACACGGCCATTTCCGGTGGCCATCCCTCTCCAATCGCCGAACCTCAACCACTGAACTACAATTTTCCGATCATCCCTGTATTTATAAATTACTAACTAAAAATCATGGAGGCTCTGAGAGTACAATCATTGGCAGAAAAAGGTGAAATGTCCGTACCATCTCATTACGTACAACCACCGGAAAGCAGACCGCAAAGAGAAAACCCTAACCCTAAACCTATTTCTAACGTAAAGGCAATACCATTAATAGATCTCAGTAATCCACGAACGAACCTTCTCGAAGAACTTAGAAAAGCGTGCAAAGAATGGGGAGCATTTCACGTGATAAACCATAGGGTTCCGGTTGGTTTGTTAGATGATATGAGGCGTGTAGGTCGGACTTTCTTTGAAGAGCGTACGATGGAAGAGAAGCTTAGGTATTCATGCGATTCTGGTTCTGCTGCTTCTGAAGGATATGGCAGTCGCATGCTCGTAGCGTCCAATGACACCGTTTTGGACTGGAGAGATTATTTCGATCACCACACTTTGCCCTTATCTCGTCGCGATCCTTCTCGATGGCCTGACTCTCCTGCCGATTACAGGTTCACTGTTCTCTCTTACCGAGCTGACTCTGAACAAAATTAGACCTAGGGAAAAATAGTTCTTTTTAATTGAAAAGGTACTTTGTTGCATCCAATGTTGTGGGCTAGTGATCAATCATGTGGATGAAAATCATGAGAGATCAGGATTCAAATCCGGAGATGAAAAACACTAAACTTTGGTGGATAAATTTACCGGGTACAATCAAGGTGCGCTCAAGTTGGCCAAGATACTATTGTTATAAAAAAAGTGCTTTATAAATTTTAGTTGATGATGGCTTTACTTCATCAAGTAGCTCATATGGCTTTTACTTTATGTAGGCTTTACCATTTAGCATAAAATACTAAAGGAAATGCAAGGGTAAAGATTATGCAAATTTTGGAGGTTTACTTATTTGATTAGTAGGGAGAAACTTGAGTCCTTTTAATACCTCTTTAGATTCTCTGTTGGAGTCCGTAATGGGTATTTTATGCTTTTAAGATTGTTTTTCTGGGATATTCATTTTCTACTATATATATAAATGCCATGGCCGGGGATCGAAAAGTAATTGGTAACTTCCCCGGAATTCCTGCAGCGCTAAGCTGTAGAAGTGTTAATCTATTCTTGAATGGAAACTAGTTGAAGTAATAGTAACTGGAAGTTGTTCAGAATAGGAATATAAGTTTTTTCATTTCTAAGCTCGTTTCATGCTTAAAGATCTTCTAAGCTATTACCACAATTAAAACACCTTTAATACAACAATTTCCTACCCCTTTTAACCCTGATCTGCATTATTTTGACCCTAAAAGCTGCTGCGCACTTTGTCCCAAGTCACCATCATCAAGTTGCTTTTGTGTACTGGTGTTCCTACATTTTTTCCATGCCAAACTAAATGCGAATGAAGATTCTTCTCTTCTTAAGCCTCAAGATCTTCTTTGTACTACCAAAATTGCTTTGGTATTTTGTTGACTTGGTGTGCATCCTACTGTTGTCTTTTTATTGCTCGAAGGGATGTTGCTCTGTCTAAATGTGCATGTCTGCTCCTGGTGCTTGGTTAAGGATTTCTTTATTTAGCAAAGCAATATTAAGCTCAATTCTAATAAATAGCCCTTAAGATACCTTTTTTAGGTAAGGCCCCTTAAAAGGTACTTAAAGAACCCTTAATCTGTATGATATAACTTATTTGAGCCAAAGTTACAGCCAGTTCAATTGAGAATTCTAAATGAGAGGAAAACAAAATTGAAAAGGCAAAAAGAAAGAAATAAAGGGACTTGAAAATTAAATCCTGTTTTGCCTTATCAACCTTACATAGATCTTTCATCTGGCCATATTGAACAGGTGTGACTTTGGTGAGTATTTCATGTGGATTTCCTCAAAATAAACTATTCCCTCCGTTTCATTTTTATGTGTCTTAGTTTGAATGGGCACAAAATTTAAGAAAAGTAAGGAAGACTTTGAATCTTGTGGTCTTAAATTAAAGATGTGTGTAATGTACCTAGATGCCTTTGAATCTTGTGGTCTTAAATATGTCATGTGGAATCTGAGTTAAAGAGTTAATAAATACAGGAAGAGGCATTCATTTTGAAATAGACTAAAAAGAAAAGTAAGACACATAAACTGAAATAGAGGGAGTAAAATTTGTAAAAGAAAAACTGCACATATGTAAAGTCGATATATACACGTATGTGTTGGATATGTGCCTGTAAACTTCTGCATTGAGTGTCCCTCTCTTCATGGGTTTTCTTCTTCATAAGTTCTCCAATTTTCCCTAAATGGTGTAATCACTAACAATGTCAATTTATTGCAGAAAAGTTGTGACAGCATATAGCGATCACATGAAAGCCCTTGCGCAGGAACTTCTGGGTTTAGTCTCTGAGAGTCTAGGCTTGACATGTCAGTCCATGGAAAATGTTGTTGGCGATTTCTACCAAAACATCACTATGAGTTACTATCCACCTTGCCCTCAACCGGAGCTTACTCTTGGTCTGCAATCACATTCTGACATGGGTGCCATTACTCTTCTCATCCAAGATGATGTAGGGGGTCTTGAGGTTTTCAACAATGGAGAATGGGTTACCGTAAATCCAATGTCAGATGCTATTTGTGTCATCTTAGCGGACCAAACTGAGGTACTGTTTCTCGTTATAGTTAGTGATTAATTCATAGCTTCTTGCACTGATTTTTCTGTGTTTTCTGTAAGTTCTTAAATAATAATATAATACTATCATACTGTTACGATATGCATCCAGCTTTCTGTCATTTCCTTAAATCATCTTAAGTAAGATTTTTAGACAACAAGTCTCCCAAGCTTGGGAAGATTCAAATGATCTTTAAATACCATCTGTCTTTGGAAAGGAGTTCTTTGGATGTGAAAACAAAACAATTCTACAAACTTTTCCAAAGAGCTGTCCAAACACCACAGAAGAAAGAGTGAAAAGAAAGTATTCTATTATTGGTCTTGACTTTGTCTCTTTTATTAAGTTCTTAAGCTGGCCCTTGATATTAGCAAAACCAATGTCCTGTAAGATATGTACTATACTTAGATTTACAATGTTCAATAGATTTATACTTAAAATAAAAATAATTGTCAATTGGTATCTGAGCCTAGCGTGCAAGCTCATGAGATGACATAGGGATGTTGATTTGGTTTAATTGACAAAAAGGCTAACCCATTTACGAATACTGTAGGTTCAAGTTACTGTTACTTTCTTTTAAAAAAAATACTATAGGTTCAGGTTAGTATCTACATGACCTGCCATATCATCTATACATGTAGACTTGGAAGCTCCAAAAAGTCTACAAAGAACTTCACAATCCTATGAATATGGATCTTTAGCTTGAAAAGTTCTTCAAGTTTCTGCTTCCCATACAGTCCACATAATTGTCCAGTTATATCGACAATTTCCCAGCTTTCTGTCCCTGCTTCTTCTTGGGCATTTTTAAATTTATCACCTTTGACTCGTACCCCGTAGTATTCACGTACAAGCAGCGTTTGTTAGCAGCCCTAAATGTAAAATACGAGAGGTAAATACATCAACTACTTAGTTGGTGCTAATGATATGTGAAAAGGTTGGTTCATGGAGTGGTTTCTACGACTTCTAAAAGTAGAAGTTTGTCTATCACCTTTTTTCGGGGGTTTTTTTTATGGGGGGGAAGGGGAGGTGCGAAGTGTTGTGGTGTGCGGTTCTTTGTATTCTATTTGGAATGTTATAGCTGTTACTTGAACTATTTTATTTCTATCTTCCAAGTTCAGACTAAACTGGTAATATAATTTGTGTTTGTGATTCCCTGTAACTCCTTTTCCTAAACTTTTCCTAATTTATTCAGCTTCTTATTATCTAAGCTAGCTTTTCATTTGGGATCATAGTAATATTTTCATCCTTTTAACTCCCCCCACCCCACCCCACCCCCCCCCCACCCACCCCAAAAAAAAGAAGGCTAATTGAAACCTTTCTCTTTATATTTTCTATTTTTATTGGTAAAATAAATTCTCCCTCCTCTAATACTAATTGATTCAAATTTGCAGACAGCAAAACTTTAAAAAATATTTTACCCAGAAGATCCTTGTCTGTATTATAAATGAAATATATAAATGGTTAAAGACATCAAGCTTTCATCTCCTACAAACCCAGCTATCTGCTGCAGTGCGTTTTTTAGATTCTTCTTACAACTCACCTCATAGCCTTTTTCATTGTATTTCAAATAATTTTCGTTTAGGGATTTATATTCTTTATCTTCTGCATTTTACTCTGTATCAAAAGAGTTTTTTTTCCACATATCAGTATTTTCGCATAGATAAATGAGCAGATTCCTTTTTGAATAGCAAGTGTTTGAGTGTTTATTTTACTTATCAATGTATGTACGTACGAGAGAGAGCATGTTTTTGAGTTGCATGCTAGTAAAAGCTAACAGTCTGATTGAGTTACTGTTGTCAAAGGCGCACTCAAAGCGCGCTTAAGGGCCTGAAGAGAGCAAAAAATATGTTGAGCGCTTTGCTCGCTTTACGGGCACTTCAGTGTCGTGATCAAGGTTCTAAGGCATACTTTTCCTTACCAATGAGTGTAACCCTGAAGAGGTGACACTAAACAATTGATATATCTCTTTATCCTAATTTGATTTTCAATTTCTTAGTCCACATCTTTGTTATTCGTGCTTATAATTATTATTGTTGGGTAAGACATAATATATTTGTATTTTTTCTCTATTTGCGTCTTTCTTCATTAAAGCCCACACTTTATTTGCATTTTGTGCTTAAAGCCCCAATAGACCTTAGAGCCTTTTTGCGCTTTTCGCTTTTGATAACACTCAACAAACAAAGCATACCACAGGATAGCCACGACTTATGGAGGATGGGGATGGGGAATAATGGAGTGTTCTATGTCCTATTATGAAAAGCTTTTGAATTTTGAGGAGGTCGACTTCCCGCATGGTTTGATTTGCATCCGAAAAATACCGAGAAAGGTGTGTGTTTTTTACTTAGTTAGCTACAAGAGGGTTGATCTTGACGATAGAGAATTTGGGAAAAAGGAAGTTGCCTATGCCAGATGGTGCTTTATGTGTAAGGGTTCGGATGAAGATGTTGACCACCTACTCATACACTGTCCGGTAGTATGAGGTTGAGGTGGGATGGTTCGGTATATCTTGGGTGATGCCAGTCATGGTGAAAGAGGTAATGTTCAGCAGGAATTATGGCAGAAGGAGAAGACACATGGTGTAGAAGAGTACGCCGATAGCGCTTATGTGAGTCGTTTGGAAGGAAAGAAATAGGAGAGCTTTGAGGGTGTTGAGATGAACTTTGTTCAGTTGAGGAGTTATCTCTTTTCACTTATTTCTTTTTGGTGCACCTATAGGGTTCCCTTATGTATAGAGGATTGAGTGTTGTTCATAGAAAATCATCTCTTTTTCTCTACGTTTTTGGTATACTTCTTACATATGTGAATGCCTTTTTCCCCATTCATTAATAAAATTTTACTTACTTTATTAACAATAAAACTAACACTTTATTTATTGATCAACGAAGAAAAAACTGTACATCTGAAGTTGAAATCATTTTCAATAACTATTGTGTATAGACGAATGTGTTGATGCATGTGCTGGTGTTGTTTGTGACTTTGTGGTTTCCTTTTTCACCTCTCATTTCCCATTCCACCCTCCAACCATGTGAAGGGCTAGTTATGAGGTTAACCTTAATCCAGTTGACTTTCAAATGGAGAAATAGATTGTCCACCAGAATCCAGGGGAAAGGGATGAGTACCTGGTGCTTAAGGGATCATTAATAAAGGCAAATGCCATTTGTTGAAGAACATATTCTAAGTGTCTGTTGTAGCTATTAACCCTAATCCAGCTGTCTTTCTATTGAGAGATTCATGGTCTTGGACCAAAATCCTGACGATAGGGATGGGTATCTGATGCTTAAGGGGCCACTAATAAAGGCCAATGCCATTTTTTTTCAAGTGGCATTTTCGAAATGTCTGTTAGTAGCTGTGCTAATGTTTCCTAAATCATCCTATTGAGTGATTCATGGTCCTGGACCAAAATCCTGAAGAAAGGGATGGGTATCTGATACTTAAGGGACCACTAATGAAGGCCAATGCCATTTTTCAAGCGGCATTTTTTATATGTCTGTTAGTATCTGTGCTAATGTTTCCTAAATCCCAAGGGGTCATGTTTGCGATGATCTTAATAATGTAAGTGCTCTTTTCCTGCAGATCGTATCTAACGGTGAGTATAGAAGTGCTCAACATCGGGCAGTGACGAATGCTAGAAGAGCCCGGCTTTCAGTTGCCACTTTTCATGACCCTGCAAAGACTAGGCAAATTTCTCCAGCATTCAATCCGCCTAAATATCACCCAGTGATTTATGGCGACTATGTTTCATCATGGTACACAAAAGGGCCTGAAGGGAAGCGGAACCTTGATGCACTTCTATATTAACTGCCAACTCAATTAGACTGCTTTCTGTGCATTCATTCAATATAGGAAGAGTGATCAGATTTGTGTTACTTTGACCAACATTTGTGGTTCCAGCAGATTTTAAAGAATAATAGGGTGCTGTTGATCAGAATGGTTATCGATTATCATATTCCTCCAAAAGCAAAAAGCATATTGGTGCAGAAAAAAGATCTGTACCATGTAAGTATTCCTGTGTTACATTAGCTGGACGTTGTTTTAGTGCTTTTTATTCCATGTCTTAGTAAAGATAATTGTAAAATTGTCACAGTGTAACATTCCTCCTGCTAAAGGTGAATAAGATGTTACCAGAATAGCTTTCACTTAACATAGCACAAGTTAGTCACATTGGTTGGCTCAGTGTAACTTTATGGGACAACACTTACAATCTGTTAAATTATTGACAATTCGTAATTGGAGTGACTGGAAGTGTATATATCAATTACTTAAAGATTAAACTGTATATTGCAAATTTTAAAATATTTTAGGTATTGCAAAAATCGTAATTGAACTTTGTCAATAATTGAAGAACCAAACATGCAATTTTACCTATGTGTAAAGTCTAGTATATAAAAAAAATCAGAATCTCTGCTACTGCGGATTGTGGCCAGCTCTGGCTAAGTTTACCCCCCTAAAACTACAGGAGTGCGGGATCCGCCCAGATCTTTCCATTAATTGCTCGGATTCATTTCGTTTATCAATTGTTTCACCTTTTCTTTGGGAGTCAGTCGTTGGTTCATGAACTAGTTATTGAGAGATTTATAATAAATGAATTATTATACGATTAATAATTGTACATGAATAGTATGCTAGAATATAATAAATGACTCGACAAGGGTATTTTTGCTTAGAGGTATGTTAACTTTGATTCATAATTCATAAGATATAACCTTATACATTGATAGTCAGAGAAACCTCAGTTAGGGGTGTAAATAGGTCGGGTTGGTTCGAATTTTTCAATTACCAAACCAAACCAATGGTTTCTGATTTTTAAATCTATAAACCAAACCAAACCAACAAAATCAGGTTTTTTGATTTTTTCGGGTTTTCGGGTTTTTTTACGGTAAAGTCTTCATAGCACAAAATATGTTGTGCTTCAAATATTTCTTTAGTCCTAGTAAGATACAACTATATAATGTATTTTCCAAGAAAATAACACAATAATATGAGACAGGGCATAGCATTATATTAAAACATTCAATAACAAAGATAATAAAATTGAATAAATTAAATATTGCTAATTAATAAGCCATAATAAAAATTAACATAATCTAAAAATACTATATAGGTCATGTCAAAATAAGTATAGTTAATAAGTCTATTAATTTGTTACAACCCAAATTCGCATACCATAGATCACGTCGTAAGTTAGTCGATGTAAATCCAAGAAGAGATTATCTTTGAGATGATAAGAAGTTAATCCTATTGGTCTTAAACGATACAAGGGTGTATAAGAGTGGTTAACAAATATTAGAAGTTAAACGAATCAAGGATGTTGTAACCCGTATTTTCGGGTAACACTAGAGGTGATTAACTGTCCCAAGAGGTCTTGTTTTAATGTATTTGAATCATATAATATCCGCATCATAAGTCTTGAAGTCAAGCGAGTTATGAAATAAAAGTCGATAAAAGTTGTCGCAACTTAGGTTTATAATTTTACTTAAACTTTAGGTCAAATGTTACTGCATTTTTCTCCCAATGTGCTTGGAATTATGGGGTGATCTACCTATCAAATTGAATATCTATGAGTCTAGTTTCCAACGCATTAAACCGTTCGTTGATACGATCTCGGAATAGAAAGATATTCGCATTTTCGCGAGAGTGCGCCAAGCTGCTCTCTATGGGGCCCACAAAGGCGGTTTAAGATATTTGGACATATATAAGATAACTCAACCCCGTTTTAAGTCATTATTTTTCAGTATATTCAGACCTTATAACCCTAAAAATATTCTCTCAAGGTTCTCTCATGATCCAAGACCCAAACAAAGGGCAAACAACACAAATCAAATGTCGGGAATCCCGTGGCGCTAGTAAGTTTCTTGTTCTTCTTGTTGTTGCTGATTTTTGTGTTGTTCCAGCTCATGTGGGAGGTTGTTTTAAGTGTTTTATGTCCTGTAAATACACTTTCAAGTTTTTAATATCAACCCTAGGTGATTTCAAGTCTTCTAAAGTAATTCTAGTGCCGAAAAACCCGAATTAATTGCTAGTTTCGCTTCCTTGTTCTTGTGGCAGAATTGAAGGGATATTTCGTAGAAAATTAAGGTCAAATTGGAGTTGTTCTTTCTGTTTAAAGGTAAGTAACCTCTTACTCTATATATATTTAAGATTATCCAAGTTGCAGCTAAGTCGTTGAAGCTAGAACTTGTGAAATATATATCGAAAAGCTTGGTAGTAATGTTGTTGGTTGGTGGACTGTTTTGGAGGCTCAATATGATTATTAATGATGTTGTTTGGGCTGTTTGGTGATTGTATTGACTTGTGGGAAGTCATATAAATAGGGGAGGTGCTGTCCGTTTCATCGTAAAATAGGTTGTGGTCGATACATAATAGTTACGACGCTTAAACGATAATGATAGTGTCATTTGTCTTATTGTAGACTAAGGAGTCGTGATATTTGCATAGCTTGAGGTTGGGCAGTATATACAAGGTATGTGAGTCTATCCCCTTCATTCTTTTGCACGACTCCGATTGTACATAATGTAATGAACGAGCTCCCAAAGTTACTCTACTCTTAGAAGCTAGCAGTACTTACATTGCTGCCCTTCTTACGAAACGATTGATATTGATGTTACTTCTCTTATTCTTATATTATCAATGTTGTTGGTAGTTCCTGATTCTTATAAGATTCTTGATGAAGAGTTAATCCTAATAATGTGTACGAAGGATACCAACCTTATGTCACTCCGAAAGGTTCAAAATGTGATTCCAATGAGTCCAGCATGCATCATATATATGTATCTATTTTACTCTACCGAGCCGCGCTATAGTCGGCCGGGTACGGCACCTATTGTGCAACCACTGATCAGTTGGGTTTTACCGAGCTCCACGTGGCCGGGTACGATTCTACCGAGCCCTATGATGGCCGGGTACGTTTTACCGAGCCTATTATGGCCGGGTACGATATGATGATGATGATGCCCACAAAGGCATATGTTTTAAACGTTTATGTATATATATATATGTATGTATCATGTATTTCATGTCAGTAGCCCTCAGAGGTACCCAGATGTCACAGGTTGTATATTCCCTATCACTGTTTACATTATTGTTCTTACTTATGCTATTCTGCCTTACATACTCTAGTACTTTATTCGTACTGACGTCCTTTTTATTTGTGGACGCTGCATGTCGTGCTGCAGGTCCTGATAGACGGGTAGACGCAGCTCCCCCATCACAGTAGGCTATCCAGTTCAGCGTTATTGGCAAGATCCTTTCTCCGGACTTGCCGTGGTCTTGGTATGCATTTTTGTTATAGATATTATGGGTATGTCGGCGCCCTGTTCCGGCAATGTTGTAGCACTTATGTTCTTTTAGAGGCTCATAGACAGGTGTCGACTCATGTATGGTTTGGAATGCCTTGTCGGCTGATTTTTGTTGTATAGTCTTTCATGGCACCATGGTAGCTTGTACCTTATATATAGTTTCTTGACAGTCTTGTCGTCCCATGTTACGTATGTTCATGACATTATCTTTCATTGTTGGATGTTCATGATCCATGTCTTTCATTTATATTGGTCTTGTCGGCCCTTAAAGATAATAAGGAAGGTTAGATAAAATGTACGTTGGTGCTCGGCAAGTATGGCCCGGGTGCTAGTCATGACCCTCCAGTTGGGTCGTGACAAACTTGGTATCAGAGCAAGTCTGTCCTAGGGGTTGTCTATGAGCCGTGTCTAGTAGAGTTTTGATTATGGATGTGTAGCGCGCCACATTTATAATCAGGAGGCTACGTGACATCTAGGGTTGTTACCTTCTTCCTGAATCTAGATCGTGCGTAGAGTTGAGTCGTAAGTGTTCATATCTAATATTCACCTTGTTTTCTTTTAGCGATGCCTTCGACTAGGAAGCAAGCGATTAGTAAACGGCTTGATACAGCTGTAGGAGAGGGTAACATTCAGGTGCCTCCAGCCATAGCAGGCCAAAGTGAGCCTCAGAGTGAGATGCCGTCTCATACCTCTCTGTCTCCTCCAGAGGATATTAGGAGGCACCCAGTACATCCAGTTCCTTCGTCTCGCACTACAGACCACGATATATGCAGTGCGGTGCAGTTGTTGACTAGCTTGGTAGCTGCTCAGGCTCAGAGGAAGAATACCAGTGATGCTGATAAACCGGTTAGTGCGAGAGTTCGTGATTTTATTAATCTAGACCCTCCAGTGTTTACCGGATCAGACCCCAAGGAGGACCCGCAAACATTTATTGATCAGGTTCATTGTACATTGCGGGTTATGCATGCTAGTGATACGGAGGCAGTAGAGTTGGCTTCTTATCGGTTACAGGATTTAGCGATTTTATGGTATGATAGTTGGGAGAGATCTAGGGGTCTGAATGCTCCTCCAGCCGTGTGGAAGGAATTTTCTGAGGCCTTTCTTCGTCACTACTTGCCAGCTGAGATACGACGAGCTAGAGCTGATAAGTTCTTGAACCTTCGACATGGTAATATGAATGTACGAGAGTATAGTATATAGTTTGATTCTTTAGCAAGGTATACTCCCCATATGGTGGCCGAGATGAGTGATAGGGTGCACCTGTTCGTGAACGGGTTGGGACCACATCTGATAAATGAGTGTACAACAGCCTCCTTGGTAGAGGGCATGGATATTTCCCGTATTCAGGCTTATGCCCAGACCCTTCAGGATCATAAGTTATATGCTAAGCTCTCTAAATATGAATTCTTGCTGAACTCAGTAGCATTCCTTGGCCATGTGATATCTGATGAGGGTATTAGTGTCAACACTCAGAAGATCGATGCAGTGAAGAATTGGCCGAGACCTACAACACCGTCAGAAGTTCGCAGCTTCCTGGGGCTAACAGGATATTATAGGCGGTTTGTAGAAGGGTTTTCCTCTATATCAGCACCATTGACTAAGTTAACATAGAAAACTACCAAGTTCCAGTGGTCTGATGCTTGTGAACATAGTTTTCAGGAGCTAAAGAATCGATTGACATCCGCGCCAATGCTCACTCTCCCAGAAGGAACAGAAGGTTATGTGGTATATTGTGATGCCTCAGGTATAGGTTTGGGGTGCGTATTGATGCAACGTGGGAAGGTGATTGCTTATGCATCAAGACAATTGAAGAAGCATGAAAAGAATTACCCGACTCATGATTTGGAATTGGCTGCAGTAATATATGCTTTGAAGATATGGCGGCACTACTTATACGGCGTCCATGTTGACATCTACACAGATCACAAGAGTTTACAATACATCTTCAAGCAGAAGGAGTTGAATTTGAGGCAGCGTAGGTGGCTTGAATTACTGAAAAACTACGACGTCGAGATATTGTACCATCCCGGTAAAGCCAATGTTATGGCAGACGCTCTCAGCCGTAAGTCAATGGGAAGCTTAATACATATTGAGGCAGGTAGACAAGGGTTGACCAAAGAGCTTCACCAGCTGGCCAATATGAGAATCAGATTGTTGGACTCTGATGACAGAGGTGTTACTGTACAGAATACAGCAGAATCATCTTTGGTAGCCGAGGTAAAAGCACGGCAATATGAAGATCCTACCTTAGTAAGATTGAGAGAGGGAATTCAGCAGTGTAAGATTACAGCTTTCAAGATCGGAGGAGATGGGACACTGAGATACCAGGGCCGATTATGTGTACCTAGTGTGGCAAGGTTGCGAGAGAAGATTATGATTGAGATTCACCAGTCCCGATATTCTATCCATCCTGGCTCGACAAAGATGTATCATGACGTTAAGGAGCAATATTGGTGGGATAACATGAAGAAGTCTATTGCAGAATTTGTAGCCCAGTGTCCTAATTATCAACAAGTAAAGATCGAGCATCAGAAACCTAGTGGATTGATTCAGAATATAGAGATTCCGACCTGGAAATGGGAGGTGATTAATATGGACTTCATTATTGGATTACCTCGCTCTTATCATAAGTTTGACTCCATCTGGGTGATAGTTGATCGACTTACAAAATCTGCCCATTTTCTACCAGTTAAGACAACTTACACGGCTGAAGATTATGCGAAGTTGTATATCAAGGAGATTGTTAGGCTTCATGGTGTGCCGGTATCTATTATATCAGACCGAGGAGCTCAATTTACGTCTAACTTTTGGAGGTCTTTTCAAAAAGGTTTAGGCATACAAGTAAATCTCAGCACTGCATTCCATCCGCAGACTGACGGACAGGCTGAACGTACCATCCAGACGCTTGAAGATATGCTATGAGCATGTGTTCTAGATTTCAAGGGGAATTGGGATGACCATCTGGCACTTATAGAATTTGCCTACAATAATAGCTACCATTTCAGTATTAAAATGGCCCCGTATGAGGCACTGTATGGGAGGAGATGTAGATCACCAGTTGGATGGTTCGAAGTCGGTGAGACAGAATTATATGGGCCAGATTTGATTCACCAAGCCATTGAGAAGGTGAAAGTGATACAAGAGCGACTGAGGACGGCACAAAGCGGGAAAAAGTCTTATTCCGACGTCCGACGTCGTGATCTGGAATTTGAGGTTGGTGATTGGGTTTTCCTGAAGATCTCGCCGATGAAGGGTGTTATGCGTTTTGGGAAGAAGGGTAAGTTGAGTCCACGGTATATTGGGCCGTACAAAATTCTTCGACGAATTGGACAGGTTGCTTACGAGTTAGAATTGCCATCTGAATTGGAATTTGTCCACCCGGTATTCTATGTATCTATGTTGAGGAAATGTATTGGAGACCCTTCTCGGGTCGTCCCTATCAAAGATGTACAAGTTACAAAGGATCTATCATATGATGAACTGCCAGTGGCTATATTAGATCGACAAGTCCGCAAGCTGAGAACAAAGGATGTAGCTTCCGTGAAAGTATTATGGAGGAACAAGAATATAGAAGAAATGACATGGGAAGCAAAAGAGGAGATGAAGTCTAAATACCCTTACCTATTCCAGAGTGAAGATAACGAGGATGCCGGGGGAAAGAAGGACGCATTATAAGGTAAAACGGCTCTATGAGATAAGCAATAGCTTGTGAATACTCTTTTTAATACAAAATGGTGATATGCAGATAATGTACATATCCATAATGCTTTGTATAGTCTTGTATGGCCATAGGTTGGGTTTAACTGCTTGCAAGTTTGGCTAGTGTCCATTTTATAAGGGAAACTCAGCCGGAAATCTCCGTCGGAATCCACGATGAGTTAGACACCCCATAAACCCTTACATTCGAGGACGAATGTTCCTAAGGGGGAGAGAGTGTTACAACCCAAATTCGCATACCATAGATCACGTCGTAAGTTAGTCGATGTAAATCCAAGAAGAGATTATCTTTGAGATGATAAGAAGTTAATCCTATTGGTCTTAAACGATACAAGGGTGTATAAGAGTGGTTAACAAATATTAGAAGTTAAACGAATCAAGGATGTTGTAACCCGTATTTTCGGGTAACACTAGAGGTGATTAACTGTCCCAAGAGGTCTTGTTTTAATGTATTTGAATCATATAATATCCGCATCATAAGTCTTGAAGTCAAGCGAGTTATGAAATAAAAGTCGATAAAAGTTGTCGCAACTTAGGTTTATAATTTTACTTAAACTTTAGGTCAAATGTTACTGCATTTTTCTCCCAATGTGCTTGGAATTATGGGGTGATCTACCTATCAAATTGAATATCTATGAGTCTAGTTTCCAACGCATTAAACCGTTCGTTGATACGATCTCGGAATAGAGAGATATTCGCATTTTCGCGAGAGTGCGCCAAGCTGCTCTCTATGGGGCCCACAAAGGCGGTTTAAGATATTTGGACATATATAAGATAACTCAACCCCGTTTTAAGTCATTATTTTTCAGTATATTCAGACCTTATAACCCTAAAAATATTCTCTCAAGGTTCTCTCATGATCCAAGACCCAAACAAAGGGCAAACAACACAAATCAAATGTCGGGAATCCCGTGGCGCTAGTAAGTTTCTTGTTCTTCTTGTTGTTGCTGATTTTTGTGTTGTTCCAGCTCATGTGGGAGGTTGTTTTAAGTGTTTTATGTCCTGTAAATACACTTTCAAGTTTTTAATATCAACCCTAGGTGATTTCAAGTCTTCTAAAGTAATTCTAGTGCCGAAAAACCCGAATTAATTGCTAGTTTCGCTTCCTTGTTCTTGTGGCAGAATTGAAGGGATATTTCGTAGAAAATTAAGGTCAAATTGGAGTTGTTCTTTCTGTTTAAAGGTAAGTAACCTCTTACTCTATATATATTTAAGATTATCCAAGTTGCAGCTAAGTCGTTGAAGCTAGAACTTGTGAAATATATATCGAAAAGCTTGGTAGTAATGTTGTTGGTTGGTGGACTGTTTTGGAGGCTCAATATGATTATTAATGATGTTGTTTGGGCTGTTTGGTGATTGTATTGACTTGTGGGAAGTCATATAAATAGGGGAGGTGCTGTCCGTTTCATCGTAAAATAGGTTGTGGTCGATACATAATAGTTACGACGCTTAAACGATAATGATAGTGTCATTTGTCTTATTGTAGACTAAGGAGTCGTGATATTTGCATAGCTTGAGGTTGGGCAGTATATACAAGGTATGTGAGTCTATCCCCTTCATTCTTTTGCACGACTCCGATTGTACATAATGTAATGAACGAGCTCCCAAAGTTACTCTACTCTTAGAAGCTAGCAGTACTTACATTGCTGCCCTTCTTACGAAACGATTGATATTGATGTTACTTCTCTTATTCTTATATTATCAATGTTGTTGGTAGTTCCTGATTCTTATAAGATTCTTGATGAAGAGTTAATCCTAATAATGTGTACGAAGGATACCAACCTTATGTCACTCCGAAAGGTTCAAAATGTGATTCCAATGAGTCCAGCATGCATCATATATATGTATCTATTTTACTCTACCGAGCCGCGCTATAGTCGGCCGGGTACGGCACCTATTGTGCAACCACTGATCAGTTGGGTTTTACCGAGCTCCACGTGGCCGGGTACGATTCTACCGAGCCCTATGATGGCCGGGTACGTTTTACCGAGCCTATTATGGCCGGGTACGATATGATGATGATGATGCCCACAAAGGCATATGTTTTAAACGTTTATGTATATATATATGTATGTATCATGTATTTCATGTCAGTAGCCCTCAGAGGTACCCAGATGTCACAGGTTGTATATTCCCTATCACTGTTTACATTATTGTTCTTACTTATGCTATTCTGCCTTACATACTCAGTACTTTATTCGTACTGACGTCCTTTTTATTTGTGGACGCTGCATGTCGTGCTGCAGGTCCTGATAGACGGGTAGACGCAGCTCCCCCATCACAGTAGGCTATCCAGTTCAGCGTTATTGGCAAGATCCTTTCTCCGGACTTGCCGTGGTCTTGGTATGCATTTTTGTTATAGACATTATGGGTATGTCGGGGCCCTGTTCCGGCAATGTTGTAGCACTTATGTTCTTTTAGAGGCTCATAGACAGGTGTCGACTCATGTATGGTTTGGAATGCCTTGTCGGCTGATTTTTGTTGTATAGTCTTTCATGGCACCATGGTAGCTTGTACCTTATATATAGTTTCTTGACAGTCTTGTCGTCCCATGTTACGTATGTTCATGACATTATCTTTCATTGTTGGATGTTCATGATCCATGTCTTTCATTTATATTGGTCTTGTCGGCCCTTAAAGATAATAAGGAAGGTTAGATAAAATGTACGTTGGTGCTCGGCAAGTATGGCCCGGGTGCTAGTCATGACCCTCCAGTTGGGTCGTGACATAATTACATAACTAAGCACTAAAAAAAAAAAATTAAGTTATGCATTTTCATTATAAACCAATGTAAAATTGAAAAATAGATATCCAACTTATCATTCCTAGTGTTGAATTGAATTTCTTTTGTTAGCATTAGTATTGATGAACTCTGTTTGAGTTACTATATTTATGTGTTATAATATTTATTTACCATTCAAGAATGTTAAGTCCAAACTTGAAATAATACGTTAAAAGATAAAACTGGGAAAAAATGAAAGAATTATTTATAAATTACATTACAATAAATATTCATATGTATAAAATATTTGTAAAAATTGTATAAATGTACTATCGAGTTGGTTTGGTTTCTGTTTGACTTTTTTAGTTAAAAGCAAACCAAATCAATTATGGTTGGTTTTGTTTTTCCAATACCAAACCAAATCAAACCAAATCACATTCGGGTTTTTTTTTATTTGACTCGGATTATTGGTTTGGTGTGGTATCGATTTTCTTTGTACACCCCTGGTCCTCAATAAATAAAGTTCCCTTCTTCAAGTTTTTGTACTTCGGCTGTTAGTATATACCTCTCTTCTATTCGCCCTTCCAGTATTCCTGCTGTGAAGGAGGATTGTGATTGCCATGATCTGAATATTATTGCTCCCGAACTAGTGGAACAAGTAACCTTCTCTAAGAAGGGCTTCATGTACGTTTATACGTACCCATTTACTTTAGGTGCATTTTTTTAGCGGGGTAATTGACCCTGTATTTTTGGAGTTGTGCCACAAATACCAGGTTTGTTTGGCACATGTGGGCCCTTCGGTGTGGCGAACGGTAGCCTGTCTACGGCGGTTGTGCCAGGAGACGAAGGAGGAGCTCACCTTGGCTCGCATGATGAATCTCTACTCTCCCAAGATTTTTCGTGGGGGAGTAATAAATTTTAGCAAGCGTGGCCACCAAGCTTTGCTCACTAGCATGGATGACGATAACGACCATGGATGGATGGAGCGGTTTGTCGTTGTTGGCACCAGGGATATCATCCTGTCCACAACTCCATCTTTTCCTGAGTCCCGGACTCGTATACGTAAGTTCAAAGTCTGTTTTTTTTTTCTGAAAAAGGTTGTTTCATGTCGTTGCTAATCCTTTTCTTTGTCATTATTTCAGCAATCTAGTGGACACCAACCAAGGGTTGAAGGCTTGGACCGGTGGGTTCAAAATATTCTGGACATCAACACGCCTGAGACCCGCTGGTGGAAAGAATTGGCCCCCAAACATGGATGGAAGGCCAAGAATCATGGTAAGTTGACTTGTGAAACTAATTATGCCTTCATTTCATCTTTGTACATAAGAAAACTGATTAACCTTATTTTTTGTTGGATTCAGGTCTCCCGCAAGTCTCTGTTACCATTCCTAGGGGAGGATATTTTAGTTGATCACGTGAAGGCTGCGAGGTTGCTGAAGGAGGCTCTCACCCGAACAGGGGCCATTGGATCTGCTTCCGGTGCAAGCGCTTCCTCTTGGAGTCCCCGGCCGGAGAACAAGGGACCAAAAAGGTGGAGTTCTTCCTCGGTTGAGGGCAAGAATAAAAAGGTAAAGAAAGTCGCACCCGAGCCAGCCGTAGCCACTGTTGGTGATTAATGATGATGGGGAATCCAGTGATGAAGGGGCTTCCCTATAAGGAGAAAACATCATTCATCAGCTCAACATAATGCTCAATCTGAAGAGCTTATAAACCCAACTGAGGATGATGCCGAAGTGCTCTGGGAGAGTTTGACTTGGTGGAGAATGCCAACTCTCCCTTTCCGGTCCTAGCTGCTGCTCCCGGTACTGTGAGGCCGAGTACTGGGCCTCTTCTATCTTCGGTTGATGAGCAACCAACAACCAGCACTGCCTCCGTCGCAGCTGCTTCTCAACCCACAACACCATCAGCTTCATTTCCCTCCGCGTCGGCCATACCTTCATCATCAGCAACTTCTACATCACCCCCGTCGGCCGTAGACACCTGAGAGGAGGATGTCCCTCCTCCCCCAGTCCCTAGACTATGGAAATTTGGGGCACAACTAATCACCCTTTTTTGCAGATACCTAGATGAGGAGGAGTGTCTCCCTCTCGGTATCTACTGAGTGATATCTGTTGTCCCGCCTGGTGGAACTTGCCAATTATCTGAAGTTGTTGGCTTCAAAAAAGGATAAGAAGAAGATACACTCTCTCTCGGGAGAGTGTTTGTTAAACGATTCCATGCACAATGCAGCAGCAGTAACATATACTTATTCTCTTTACTGTTTGTTTCTTCTCGACTTGCTATGACACATTTTCTAATTTGGGTTTTTGCTTCGCAGGCTAACTTCATTGCTTCTGAGGGCCTTCAGAAGTTGATCCTCAATAAAGAAAAGCTTAATTCCGAGCGAGATCAATTATTGGACGAGATATAACCCAAGAGAGGTTATGCAGAATATAGATATGAGCATGGACTGATGAATAGTTAGTAGTTGATTCAGGAAGAGCCTAGTTATGTCTAGACAAGAGGCCTCAGATAAATCAGCAGATCATGCAAGATAAACGTACTGAAACCCAGCACAGGAAATTCAGCCTCGCAGATATGACATCGTAATCCTTGAGAAATATTCAGATAGGAGTTGTGGAAGTTAAAGGCATCGTATAAGTATTACGGAAATAAAATAGAGTGCCGGTGGGGAGATGGTCAAAATTTTAGTTCAGAAGTAACCCTACGAGCACAAGGGCACAGAGGTAAATAACTAAGGATAATTATAGGTGAGTAAGTACATCAAAAAATTCGTCGGGTATACAATGTAAAAATCTCCCAGCTCTACATGAGTCAGAGGGTCTTCCCAAAGTGCTACAACGAAAGACTAGCTGAGGAAATAAGGAAGAAGGCTTCAACATAAGCATAGTGACCTAAAGAAGAAATGATCTTGTAACCACAGTCTCACTACAACATTATATGCACTCTATAACAAGTGGAACTTGTCGTGACTAAGGAACGAGAAGTAAAATCAAAAGTAATATTATATATATTTGTATATATGAGCTTTTGGGTATGTTTACCCCTCAGATGAGAGAGATGATATTTTAAGATGATTCAAAATATGGCATCATAGGCCTAAGTTGAGGGTTACCCCTCCATGGTTCACAGTTACAGAGTGGTATGCTCGGGCCAAATATGGCATCGGGTGCCGGCCACGCCTCCCCAGGTTTGGGGCGTGACAAAACCTTGCCAGAAAAATCCAACCGGGACAAAAACTAGACGAAGGAGAAAATAGTGCAGCACATACTTTCAGTATAAACGGTACTCATCAGCAATAATACCTTTTGAGGTGAGTCAAGTTCTAGTTGCTCGGAAATTTGACTCCATCTTGATTTTCCAGTTCGTACGATCCTTTCCCAGTGATAGCTGAAATTCGATAGAGGCCTTCTCACATCTGACCCGGTTTTCCTGCATTGAACTCCCTGGTGTTTTGAGTCACCTTTATTAAAACCAAGTCTCCCACTTTGAAATAGCGGAGATTGGCCATTCGATTATAGTATCTTTCCATTCTTTGTTTCTAGGCCCCCATCTTTATGTGCGCTAATTCTCTGCGTTCCTCAAGCAGCTCCAATTTGACTAGCAATGCTTCATTATTTGTTTCTTCATCCGCCCGGAAGTTCATCAACGTTGGTTCTCTTATTTTCACCGGAATCAGAGCTTCTTCTCCGTATATGAGAGAGAAATGTGTCTCCCCCATGCTTGACTTGGTCGTGGTCCGGTATGCCCATAACACTCCCCGTAACTCTTTGAGCCACTTGCCTTTGGGTGCTTCCAATCTCTTTTTGAGGTTTTGAATAATCACCTCATTTTGTTGACTCCGCTTGCCCATTTGCGCTCGGATGGTATGGAGAAGATGTGATTCTTTTGATTTTCAAGTCTTCAAGGAATTTTGTGACATTTGCGCAAATGAATGGTGGCTCGTTGTCGCATGCAATCTCCTTCGGTATTCTGAACCGGCAAATTATGTTCTCACACAGGAAATCGACCACTTCGTGCTCGCCAATTTTCTGGTACGGATATGCTTCAACCCACTTTGTGAAATAATCAGTTAAAATTAAAAGAAATATTACCTTCCCGGTAGCTGGTGGCAGCGGCCCGTCTATATCCATCCCCCATTTCATAAATGGCTATGTGGATAATACCGAGTGCAGTAGCTATGCCGGTTGGTGTACTAACGGCGCATGGTGTTGACACTTGTCGTATTTCTGAACGAATTCCTTAGCGTCTTGTTCCATCAAAGGCCAGTAGTATCCTGCCCTAACTACTTTTAACACCAACAAGTCTGCACTTGAATGATTTCTACAAATTCCTTCGTGAACCTCTCTCATGACGTAATTAGCTTCAGAGGTGCCTAAGCATCGGGCCAACGGGCCTTGGAACGATCTTCTGTACAACTGTCCTCCCCAGAAGCTGTAACGAACTGAGTACCTGGGATGCTTTCGGTTCTTCAGGTAGCTTTCCATGCTTAAGGTAGTCGATGATTTCATTTCTCTAGTCCCATACCAAGTTTTGTTGTATTTACTTCATGATAATCGTCCATATCCAGTACCGAGTGCATAAGTTGTACGACTGTACCAGAATCTGATCCCTTCATTTTCATGGACGATCCTAGATTGGCCAATGCATCTGCTTCTGCATTTTCTTCTCTTGGGATGTGAGTAATCGACCATTCCCTGAATCGTATGAGTAGAGTTTGAATTTTCACCACATATTGATGCATGTGTTCCTCCTTGTTGTCGAAGAATCCATATGCTCGATTTACCACCAGTTAGGAATCGCATTTGATTTCGATGACCTCAGAGTCTAGTCCCTAGTCCAGTTCGAGTCCTGCAATCAAAGCCTCATACTTGGCTTTATTGTTAGTTAAGGGAACAGTTTTTATGGCCTGCCTCAGGACTTCTCCCGAAGGCGTGATTAAGACTACCCCAAGCCCGGACCATTTCACATTGGAAGCTCCGTTCGTGAATAAGGTCCAAACTCCTGATGTCATTTCTAACACCATCACCGCCTCCTTTGTGGCCATTGGCAGCAACCCGGGACTAAAATCGGCCACGAAGTCGGCCAAAACTTGTGATTTGATCGCAGTTATGGGTTTATATTCGATATCGAATTTACTAATTTCGACTGCCCATTTGGCCAGTTAATCTGACAACTTAGGTTTGTGAAGGATAATCCACAGGGGAAAAGTTGTCACCACGGCTATCGGTGGCATTGAAAATAAGGCCTAAGCTTTCGAGCGGCGACTACGAGAGTTAAGGCCAGTTTTTTGAGGTGTGGATAATGAGTTTCTACCCCTGATAAAATTATACAAACATAATAGACATGAGATTGCGTACCTTCGTCTTCCTATACTAGAACGACATTTATCGCTACCTCCGATACCGCTAAGTATATTAGTAACTGTTCACCTTCCTCCGATTTTGATAGTAACGGAGGGCTTGATAAATACTGTTTCATGTCTTTTAGAGCATGTTGCCATTCCGGAGTCCATTTGAAGTTGTTCTTATTCTTCAGAAGTGAGAAGAAGTGATGGCAATTTTTCGAAGACCGAGAAATGAACCTGCTTAAAGAGGCCAGTCTTTCGGTTAGTCTTTGGACTTCTTTCGTGTTTGTCAGCTAGTTTGGAATGTTCTCAATGGCTTTAATCTTGTAGGGATTGACTTAGATCCCCCTTTGGGACACCAGGAAACCCAAAAATTTATCGGAGCTTACTCTGAACGCACACTTTTCAGGGTTAAGCTTCATGTTATGCTTCCTTAAGATGTCAAAGGTTTCTTGGAGGTATCCCAGATGGTCACCTCTTCTTTGACAAAGTTGTTTCTAGCCTCGATAATTGGGCGCTTCTTTTGCTTTTCCGGAGGGATATTGGGGTCCAGGCTTAACTTGTGTACGGCTACCTCTAGCGGGATACCTATCATATCCGCGTGCGACCATACAAAATAATCAATGTTAGTTTTACGGAATTTTATAAATCCTTACCTGAGCTTGGGGTTTAATCTTGTCCCCAAATAGATCTTCCTCTCTAGAAACTTTTCGAATAATGCCACTTGTTCAAGTTCTTCCGCCGTGGATTTGATTGCGTTTGTTTCTTCCGGTACCTGAAAATACCTTGGTACCTGGTAGGATTCTGATGGCTCCTCTCCTTTTCCATCTTCGTTTTGTTCGGGAACGGGCGTCGGTTCCTGTAATTTCTATGTTGTGCGTTCCTTCCCTTTGCTACTTGAAACCGAGATCGCGTTCATCTCCCTTGCTGCCAGTTGATCTCCTCTTATTTGTTTGATTCCTTCTGGAGTTGGGAATTTCAGAAGTTGGTGATATGTTGATCGCATGACCTTCATCTCGTGTAGCCATGGTCTGCTGAAAATTATGTTGTAGCCCATGTCGCCATCTACTACTTCAAACAAGGTAGTCTTCATGACCCCTTCGGCGTTCTTGGGCAGCAGGATCTCCCCTCGAGTTGTCACACTTGCTAAGTTGAACCCGGCGAGGAGCTTTGTGGCTGGAATGGTGCTTCCGGTTCGCTTGGCTTGTTTTAGCACTCTCCATTGAATGATATTGGTTGAACTTCCTGGGTCCACCAAAACACGTTTAATTTTAAAATCTAGAACATTAAGAGAAATTATCAGGGCATCGTTGTGCGGTAATAGAAGTCCATCGGCGTCCTCTTCTGTGAAAGTGATGTCATCCTCGGTGACTTCCCGGAGTCTCTTACTATGAGTCACTGACACCTTTGTCTTTTTTGTTGTCGTGAAGGTCACACCGTTGATCTAGTTTCCCCAAAAATCATGTTGATGGTTTGTCAGGGAGAGCCTTCACCTATCTTCGAGAGATCTGCGTTGTCCCGGTTGCAGCCGTAATTGTTTTTAGCCCGGTCTCTTAAGAACTCTCTGAGATGGCCATTTTTCAACAACATTGCCACCTCCTCGCGCAGATATCGGCAGTCCCTAGTACGGTGACCATTAGTCTCATGATTCTCATATCATAGATTAGGATCCCTCTGGATAGGATCATATCTCATCGGCCTCGGGAACCGTGCTTTCTTGATGTCCCTCATTGTCGATACCAGCTCCACTACACTGACATTCAAATTCAACTCGGACAACCTGGATAGGTGGAATCCCGAGAACCCGATACCTCTTTATCTTGCAATGACCTGTTGTTCCGGCCACGTTCAGTTCTCTTATCGGAAGCGAGCCTATCCGCTGACCGGAACCCTCTGTCGCGTCCTTCGGCCCTTTCGTAGGGCAAAAACCGGCCCTTAGAAGATTGTCGATCTGCATCAAAATCATCCTTCGATTTATCTACGTTCCTTTCTCGATCTCGGCCCTTATTTGACATCGGGAACCCAAGCTGATCATCTTCTATTCTTATCTTTGGCTCAAAACGGTTGTGGACATCCGCCCATGCAGTCGCCTGGAACTCGAGCATGCTTTCATTCAGTTTCCGGGAGGCATCAGAGATCCTCGGGTTCATCCCCTTAGTAAATTCCTTAGCTGCCCATTCATCCGGCATAGCTGGTAGCAGCATCATTTCTTTCTAAAACTTGATTACGAACTCATGCAGTAATTCAGACTCTCCTTGCGCAATTCTGAATATGTCCGCCTTTCGAGCTTGTACCTTTATGGATCCGGCATAGACCTTGATGAAAGAGTCTACGAGCATCTCAAAAGAATCTATTGAGTGTTCGGGTAAGAGTGAATACCATGTCAGGGCCCCCTTCGTGAAGGTTTCTCCGAACTTCTTCAGCAGGACCGACTCAATCTCGTGTGGAGCCAAGTCGTTTCCTTTCACCGTTGTTGTATAGGTGCTAATGTGCTTCTAAAGGTCTGAAGTCCCGTTATATTTTGGTATGTCTGGCATCTTGAACCGCTTTGGGATTAACTCTGGTGTCGCGCTCGGTTTGAACGGCAATTGGGTGTATTTCTTTGAGTCTGGTCCTTTCAATACTAACGGTGCGCCCAGAATTTGGTCCATTCAGGAGTCTTTTTCCCTCATAAACCGCATAAGCTCGGTTTTGAAGGGATCATTACTGTTATTGTTTCCAGACCCGCTGCCCCCCTCCCCCGCCCCGTCGAAGCCGACCTGACTCCTCGGGGTGTTGACCGTTTGCGATGTTGGATTTGCGGGAGCACCGGGAGGAACCGGACCTCTTCCATTTGCGTTGTTGGAAGCATCCGATAATGCTTGCCTCAATTCTCATGTCCTGGTCTTGCCGTGAAAAATGGTCCATGATAGCCTTTTGTTGTTCTCTCAAGATCCTCACTGTTTCCGCAACGTGCTCGTCTTCAGCATCATCAGAAGTTACCTCACATACATATCGTGGATATCGCCCGCCATGAACCAGCGTGGCTACGTCCTCCTCGTTGCGGGTGTCACTGATCGAATACTTGTACCGAGGCAGATTTTCTTGTGCCTCAACATTGTGTGCGATGTTGACATCGTTAGCTGGCATCTTTTACGATTTTTGTTAAGAAACAAAGAATCAAACAGATTAGTAATAGATGCAAGGATCAATTCAGTTACGCAACTGTCTAAGCCTCACAGTGGGCGCCACAGTTTATCCGTAAAATGGTACAATTGAATTTATAACGTGGTTTATAGATAAGCGAATCAAATTGATCCCAAAATGATAAATAAATTAAATAAAATGCAAGACTTAGCATTGAAATCGAGACAAAATAACACACCGCTTGGTTCCGGGAGCAAGGCTTCCGAAGGCAACAATAAGAATATCGTTAGAGAGAAAAAAAGATAATTACTTAGCTTGGAATAATGTGTAGCATAAGTTTGTGAGAAATTTCATGTCTTACAATAATTGTTGAAGCTATTATTTATAACTATACCTAGGGAACAAGGTCTTAGGATCAAGCCCATCTTAAATGACAATAATGGGGGCCATTGATGAATATATAACAGCATGTAATGAATGCCAAAATTCTCTGTAACGGACATGTATTCACTACTGAGGAATATTCTTTATTGAATGTCATCTGGTGGCGAATATTCGTTTGCCCTCGTTACAAATGTTCCCTTCGGAGTTTAACCGATGCCAGCCGAAGTTGTTGTCCTTGGTCTTGGTTTTCACTCGCTTCGTCTTCCATCTGTCCCCGATTTCACTTATTATTTTGTCATTTTGAATATTTAATGTGAACCAATTTTACCCTATACAAAATCCTTGACAGATGAATGAAAAATTCATGAATCAACAAAACCCACATTTGGCTCTTGGTTAGTTGCACAAGACAAAGGACGCGGCAAGAAAACACTACCAAACTATTTTAACATGAAAAATGAATGTTATGTTTAAAAATATATGAAACAGAAAACACAAAATACACAAAAATGCACGTCACGCTCACGAAAATATCAATTAGCATTAATCAATCGATTAGCATTGATTGATAACACACTCAGCATTTATTTCCATGTCATAATATTTTGTGCTATCACGAATCTCGTTTATTAGTCGACAAATATTTTACTAAGGGTTAACAACATTTTTGGTCCCTCAGTTATTGGTAATTTTTTAAGTCCTTTTATATCAGATTAAGCACATTTAATCTTCAGTTGGTTAATTTGTACATTTCTGGCCCCTTTGCTTGTAATTATTCACCAATTTGAAAAAGTATTAATCGTTTCACTATCTAATTATCACGTGTTATGTTATATTTGTACCGCTACTCCATATTTGAGGACGATATAGTTCAAAAAATATTCCAAGATAACAAATTTCTACATAAAGAGACAAATACAAATCTAATTAACGAAAAACTAGATGTACAGATTTATATATCACAAAGACCCAAATCAAAATCTACCAATAACTAGGGAACCAAAAGTGTTATTATCATCTGTATTAATAATGTGATTTATATTAATGATGTATAATTTATGGTCCTTGTGATGTTTCACCAAACATTTAAATTCACGTTAATTCAAGTTTATATTTTGGTCCATTTACGGAGGAACTATGTAATGTTTAGATTATATTGCCCTCAAATATACAACATCAATACAAATTCAATATAACTCATGCATAGTTAAATGGTTTAATAGTTAACAATTCATTAAATATATGAAGACTACATGCTAGGAATCGAAAGTGCCCGACCCAATTAGTTAAAAATGAAATATTTTCAACCTTATATCACAAGACACAATAATTAAATTTAAAATATACCAATATTTCCAGGACAAAAATATACATTGCGTCAATATTTATTTTTCAGTATTAAGATTTTTTTTGGTGTTCGGGCTAAATTCAGATTCACATGAAAACGTAAAAAATCTCAGATTGAAGGGTAAAGCCGCCTTAATAAAACGGCGCAATAACCAAAGCTCGAATACTCAATATTTTTTTTCAGTGTTAAGAATTTTTCTTTGATTTTCAAACTAAATTAAGTCTCAAGTTGAAGGTTAAAGCGTAAAACAACAACAACAACAACAACAACAACAACAACAATAAATAAATGCAGTATAATATCACAAATAGGTCTGAGGAGGTTGATGTGTAAGCATATCTAATACTTATCTTGTGAAGATATAAAAATTATTTTCAATAAACCTTCGAATAAAAAAGAATACAAAAGGAAGTAGTAATACAGGCAATAATGATAACAAGGTAAGAGGATAAGATAACCTAAAGAGGAAATAACAACAAAATATATATATATATATATATATATATATATATATATATATATATATATATATATAAAGAGGGAATGGAAGAGATGACTTGGCACCTCTCTTTGGCCAAGAATCACAATTATCTACTTTCATTCTTCTTTTTTGCCTTTTCCTTCTCATTTTGATAGTCCAAAATAAGCTACTAAATACAATTAAACCATCTTAATTTAAGAGGCTACAAAGACTATTTAAAGAGGTAACGTTAATACGTATTAAAGAGGCCACAAAGCCTCTCATCAATCATAATACTTATTTTTCCTTTTATTAATATAAATTATTTTGTGTAATAATGTGTAGTAACTCTATTATTACTCCTATTACGTTATTAATAATTTGAAAAGTCACTTTCTTAATCCTTTATTACTCTTCATCTCCTTTCGTATGATTTAATGTGTATAATTGAATGTGTATTCATTTCAAATCTGAAATGTAATCATAATGTGTATAATTGAATGTGTATTCATTTCAAATCTGAAATGTATTCTTTAATCTTCTGTATATAAACTAAAAAAACTAAATAAGATAAGAGCACAACAAGCCATCAATTCAATTCTATGTACATTTCAATCTCTCCATTATATTCTCACTTCAAATTTTTGGAGAGTATTAGTTTTTCCGTTGCTAAATTTGGTTCCTCAGAGAATCTTCTATTGTTGCTGTCACACCTCCTTTTTTATCTCCTCCCCCCCATCCCCCCCCCCGCCCCAAAAGATATATGTGTATGGATTGGTGTGGGTTAAAGAGTTTTTCCAATTAAAGTGACAAATTTGAGTAGGGATTATTTTATTTATAGAGCCGCCACTTGGAATTGATTTTTTGGGTGTTCCAAGTCACTTTTTATTTGAATCCCTATTCAAAGGAAGATTTGACTCTTTTATTATTGGTCTGCAAAAATAAAGTCCGTGTAAGGAATTTTATTGACCGAGGAGAAGGTGTAAGGCATTCCCCAAATTTCGTGGTTCCAGCACGGTCGTTTTATTGACTACAACTTGGCTTGAATTAATTTTAGATAAACTGTGATTTATTGATTTTCATGTTTTATCTATCCGCTTTTAATTATTTAAATATGGAATTATATTTGAAACGAATCACGTGTGTGAATCTGTTTTATTTTATTATGCCAAAATCTTGTCACGCGTACGTGTACACAATTAATAGCATTTTATTATTAAGATCGTTTTGGCCAAAGTTAACACATACTTCGATTTTATTTTTGGAAATCACAATTATGCCACGCGAACGCATACATAATCGCGATAAACTAATTAAAGGCGTGCCTAAAGCACTCTATCAGTGTTCATTATTCTTCCTATATTTTTTAGATTATTGTAAGGTCATGAATTATGGAATTACTTGTGGAAGAAGTGTATGATTTTAGATATTTGAATAAATAAACCATCATATATCAATACCCTACAATCCAACAATTGAAGCCCAAACTTATTAGGGTCCAAATCTTTCCAACTTTAAAGCAAGTTTGTATACCGTATTTCCAGAAACATGATTAAGTATATAGCATTTAATGACTAATTTTACATTATTATTTATAAAGTTTAAAGGCAAATAAATAAAATCACATGAAATAAGATTAAAAGAATAGAGGAAAGAATAAATCTTTAATGAAAAATTTCCAATTAAATGAGTTTCCAAGAACATGTACAGTAACTCAGACGAACGTCGAACAAGCATAAGCGAAAAAGAATATCAAAGCTAGTGAACGGAGCTCTAACGGAATCCTCGACCTCAACTATTGACTTCACTTTTTGGCGTGTAAAAGGGGATGTTATGAAATATTTTTGTTGGGTTTTGGTTGATAAATAGCTAGATTTTTCGAAAAGAAGAGACGAAGAAAGAATGACACGAGTAGAAATTCCCTTAGTATAGAAGAAGAAAACAAAATTCTCTCAATTCTTTCCTCTCTTTTTTCTTCTTCTCTCCCCCTCTTTTCTCCTCACATTTCTCTTCTATTTACAGGGGAAAAAATCGGAATTTTTTCAGATTTTTTAATTAAAAAAAATTCTCACTTCCCATTTTTCTTCTTTTTAAAAAATAAAATAATAATTCCCCACTTTCCTTTACTTTTAGTTTTTAATTTACCATTTTTTACTTTTATTATATTTAAAATCTCACTTTTTTACTTTTTCTTTTTTATTCTCCACTTATTTTACTTTTCTTTTTTTAAATTTTCACTTACTTTTCTTTTTTTTTTTAAAAACAATTCAGCTACCTTTACTTTTATTTTTTAATTCTAACTTTCTTTTACTTTTCATTTTTTAAATTTTCACATTCTTTTACTTTTATTTTTTAAATTTTTCAGTTTTTTTTACTTTTTTATTAAATAATTTTCACCTACTTTTATTTTTACTTTTTTATTCCATACTTTTAATTTTTCTATTATTTTATTCTCATCCGAAAATTAAAAAAATATTTAATTTTTTCGGTTTTTTTTAAAATTTATTTTATTTTAAAATAAAGATAAAAATAAAAATAATACTAATAGTAATAATTTGACCTTTTAAATTATTTTTAATTCTTACCCTATATAAAAAAAATGTAACAAAGCTAAAAAAATATATACTAAATTTCTAAAAATATTTACATAGTAGAAGGTGATAAAAATTCAAATATAGTCAAAAATTATGTGCTCGCATCTGCCCATCTTTGCTCGGAAATATGAAGAGTTTTCAGGCAAAGATTATGTGTGCCATGTGACTAATTTTTTACCAAACCGTTATTCAAAAGGAAAAGAAATAAAAGATAGAGTGCAACCGAGTCCTGGTTTTGGACATCCTACATATTTCGGGTTATAGAAGAATCAGGTCACGTGTAGTTCAAGGAGAATAGTGGAATGATGAGTTGATTAGTCGAGTAAGGTTCCGTTGAGGCTCCGGTCTGCGGTCCTTCTATTATAAAAAAAAATTAAACAAGCCTATCATCTATGAGTTACAAGATTACTATATATGAGTCTTCTGAAACTTGATTTTGAGTCTTGACTGGTTCTTCATGCAGACTGTGATCTAAACCTTGATGCTCGCTAGTTGTAGGTGCTAGTTCATTGTTCTATATCTTATTCTAATCAAAACAGGACTCTAATGCTCGTGGCTTCAGTCATGTCTTGAGCACTCCACATCTTTCAACTGCTTTTGCATTTTGGATTCACCTATTTTTTCTTTTTTTTTTTAATTCTAAATTGAGACTTCTTTTTTTGGCCATCTCGAACCCTGTGTCTCGAGGTAAAACCTACTCAGACACCAAAACAAACAAACGAATGAAATTTTTCTGCCCCAGTTTGCACTAAGAAAATTTTGTGAGTACAAAATTCTAAACTACTTTTTTATTGAAAGCAATAAAAGGTCGGGAATGGTGTACCCCGAAAAAAAAAATAGAGACTAGGGAATGGAGACCCTATGTCTAAAATGAAAGAAACTAGGGAGTGGAGACCCTATATTGGAAAAACGACTAGGGATTGGTGTACCCTGATACTGGTAAGGAAATGTAACCATGGGTTGATACCTTCTATTACGAAAAAAGAATGTAATCAGGGGTTGGTACCATGTATTACTGAAAAGAATGTAGCCATGGGATGACGTCATGTATTACTGAAAGGAAATGTAATCAGGGGTTGGTACCCTATATTAATGAAAAGAATGTAGCCATGGGATGGCGTCCTGTATTACCCAAAGGAAATGTAACCAGGGGATGGCACCCTGTATTACATAAAGGAAATGTAACCACGGGATGGCACCCTGTATTGCGGGAAAAAAATGTAACGAGGGTATGGTGCCCTGTATTACTGAAATAAAAATGAATCCCCTGGGCGAAAAAATTTCTACCTAAGTTAAACTGCGAAAAGCGAGCCTGGGCGAAGAGTACTTCTACCCAAAACTATGAGCTGGATCTCCCTAGGCGAAAAAGTTCTACCTGGGTTAAGCTACATAAAACAACCTGAGCGAAGAGTACTTCTACTCGGAACTATGAGCTGGATCCCTCTAGGCAAAAAGGTTCTACCTGGGTTAAGCTACGAAAAACAGCCTGGGCGAAGAATACTTCTACCCAGAACTATGAGCTGGATCCTCCTAGGCGAAAAGGTTCTACCTGGGTTAAGTTACGTAAAACATCCTGAGCGAAGAGTACTTCTACCCGGAAACTATGAGCTGGACCCCCTAGGCGAAAAGGTTCTATATGGGTTAAGCTACGAAAAATAGCCTTGGCGAAGAGTACTTCTACCCGGAACTATGAGCTGGAACTCCCTAGGCGAAAATGTTCTACCTGGGTTAAGCTACGTAAAACAACCTGAGCGAAGAGTACTTCTACCCGGAACTATGAGCTGGATCCCCTAGGCGAAAAGGTTCTACCTGGGTTAAGCTACGAAAAACAACCTGAGCAAAGAGTACTTCTACCCGGAACTATGAGCTGGATCCCCCTAGCCGAAATGGTTCTACCTGAGTTAAGCTACTGTAAAACAACCTGGGCGAAGAGTACTTATATCCGAAACTATGAGCTGGACCCCCTTAGGTAAAAAGATTCTACATGGGTTAAGCTACGTAAAACAGTCTGGGCGAAGAGTAATTCTACCTGGAACTATGAGATGGATCCCCTAGGCAAAAAGGTTCTATCTGGGTTAAGCTACGAAAAATAGCCTGGGCGAAGAGTACTTCTACCCGGAACTATGAGCTGGATCCTCCTAGGCGAAAAGATTCTACCAGGGTTAAGCTACGAAAAATAAGCCTGGGCGAAGAGTACTTCTACTCGAAAACTATGAGCTAGATCCCCATATGCGAAAAGGTTCTACCTGGGTTAAGCTACGAAAAATAGCCTGGGCAAAGAGTACTTCTACCCGAAACTATGAGCTGGATCCCCCTAGGCGAAATGGTTCTACCTGAGTTAAGCTATGTATAAAAACTTGCTATGAGTGATGCATGCTGAAAATAAAAGAAAAATGGAGATTTTGCGAAACTTACCTTTGGTGACATTCGTCCTTTAAGAATCGCCATTCTGCACTGCTTCTTGATTCATTATTTCGAGGTCTAACAACATTTTAGGATCTGGGTATGAAGTCCGCAAGCATGTCATGTTATTAAAATCTGCATTAACAGAACTTTAAAGAGAATAAGGAAGGTAACAAAATTAAGAAAAGAGACATTCCTGTACAATGAAATATTAATTTCATTTGATTTAATTTTTTTTTAATTTTTAAATATAGAAGGGTTTACATCAGAAAGTAAGACAGTAAAAGTAAAACGTCCGGATTACACCCTGAAATAATCCAGACGCAGAAAAGATAGCTAGACCGGCTACCGAGTCTCCAATCTAATAGAGAACTTTTCAGGTTTGGCGCCCGTTTTTAGGTTTCTCTTCTGCCGCGGAAATGGCTACTGTGGCTTTCAGTGCTTGATCAAATTTCTCATCTTCACAGATCATTCCGACTACTGGCCCATTGGTATATTAGGGGCCTCTTCATCCATAAGCACTATTGCCTTGACCTCGATGAGGTCTTCCACTGTTCTCTTAAGAATCCAACAGTCTTCCGTATCATGTCCCACACCTCAAGAGTGGTATTCACATCTAGCATTAGCCCGGTGCGTCGGTTCGGGGCTACTGGCTGCAGTAGACCTAGCCTGACTAGCTTTTTGGAACAAGCTCGAGTATGATTCACCAACATGGATGAATTCATTCTTTCTAGGGAGGCTCTTTTTTTTTTTTGATTTTTTTCATACCTTGATTTCTTTTTTCTTTCTATTTTTATTGTTTTTCGCTCTTTGTTTTTATTTGTTATTTTTTTGTCACTATTTTCTTTCTTTTTAACTCAATTTTTTTCTTTTTTTTTTTTCGATTTATTTTTTCACTCAATTTGTTTATGGATATGATCGAATCCGATGGGGATTGTCTACGTATCATGACACTGCATGAATCAGATCATTACGTAGTTCAGGGAGATGAGGAATAGACTGACCCATTTTCTTTTCTTTTTTTTTATATATAAAGACTTTTAAATATTTTATTTTGAGTTTTTTTTTCTTTTTATGAAATTTTGAATTTTTTTTAAAAGAAGGAAGAAAATATTTTGGATTTTGATTTGAAAATTATTTTTGTTCTTTTTTTTTCGAATGAAAGACTTCAGACAAGAAGGAAAATATTTTTTTTTTTTTTTGGATTTTCTATGGAAAGAATTCTAGAGAGGGAATCAAGGAAAGAGAAACTATTTTTGAAATTTTTTTTTTTTGAAAATTGGGGCCGGAACCGATGAGGTTTACCTACGTATCTTATATCCGGTGAGAATCAGACATGCGTAGTTCCGTCAATATTTCAGGAATGGGATGACACTTTTATTTTTGGAAAAAATTCAATCTTATTTTGTAATAATTTTTTGGGATAAAATTTTGACAGGGTTTTTGGATTTTCAAATACCGATATTTTTTAAAAATCGAGTAAATTTTCTCTCTCCTATTTTCTTCCTTCTGGTTTTCTCTCAATTCTTATTTTTATGTTTTAGAAGCCGGCCAACATGCACAAACCGAATCAAATATAATGTACATGTAGCACATAAGATGCATCAGGATGGTCTTGTAATTATCGGTTACACCTGTCCTAGACGGACCCAACCCCTGTGTTGAGTCCCCAAAGTCAAATACACGTGATGTAAACAAACGTTCTTACTAGAGATCCGGCATGAGACTATGTTATTCTAGGTTTAAAATCCTGGGGGGAGTGTTTTAGACCTGGCTTACCCAAGCGGACAACTCGAGCCGAAGTGGGGGCAACGTACCGGGAGCATGAAAGTCTACCCGGCCTAGTTACTAATCCAACCTTGTTCTATTTGGTATGACCTCTAATAGAAAAGTGGGCCACGCGCACGTGTACACCATAAATTCAGAAGACTCAGAAGGGAGGCGTAAGAAGACAGTTTATATAGTTCAAATAATATCAAAGCGGTAAATGAGCGGCAATTAGCACATTAGGCCCACAAACACAGTAATATCAATAATCAAGAAAGCCAAGTATATATCACATTACAAGCTCGAATTCTGAACCCTGAACCAGAAGTTCTGGGTTCTTGTCCCTAGCAGAGTCGCCAGAGCTGTCACACCTCCTTTTTATCCCCCCCTCCCCCCAAAAGATATGTATTATGGATTGTTGTGGGTTGAAGAGTTTTTATAATTAAAATGACAAATTTGAGTAGAGATTATTTTATTTACAGAGCCGTCACTTGGAATTGATTTTTTGGGTGTTTCAAGTCACCTTTTATTTGAATCCCTATACAAAGGAAGATTTGACTCTTTTATTATTGGTCTGCGAAAATAAAGTCCGGGTAAGGAATTCTGTTGATCGGGGAGAAGGTGTAAGGCATTCCCCAAGTCCTGTGGTTCCAGCACGGTCGCTTTATTGACTACAACTTGTCTTGAATTAATTTTAGGTAAATTATGATTTATTGGTTTTCATGTTTTATCTATCCGCTTTTAATTATTAAAATATGAAATAATATTTGAAACGAATCAATTTCATATTTGAAACGAATCACGTGTGTGAATCTGTTTTGTTTATTATGCCAAAATCTTGTCATGCGTAAGTGTACACAATTAATAGCATTTTATTATTAAGATTATTTTGGCTAAAGTTAACACATACTTCGGTTTTATTTTTGAAAATCATAATTATACCACGCGAACGTATACATAATCGCGATAAACTAATTAAAGGCGTGCCTAAAGCAATCTATCGGTATTCATTATTCTTCTTATATTTTTTAGATTATTATAAGGTCGTGAATTATGGAATTACTTGTAGAAGAAGTGTATGATTTTAGATATTTGAATAAATAAACCATCATATACCAATACCCTACAATCCAACAATTGAAGCCTAGACTTATTAGGGTCCAAATCTTCTCAACTTTAAAGCAAGTTTGAATATCCCATTTCAAGAAACATGATTAAGTATATAATATTTAATGACTAATTTACATTATTATTTATAAAGTTAAGGTGCATATGTATTCTGAGGCTTTGAAATATCATTCTGTTTTTAATGTCTTTTTTTTTTCTTTCTTCTCTTGACTCTTTTAGTTATTTTATTTCATTTTTTAAATTTTGATATGATAATCTATTTAGGTTGGTGAATGAAAGAAAATAAGGAAGTAAATGATGATGAAGATAGCAAAGAGTAGGAAGAAGCAGGAAAAAAAAAATTAATGTGAACAACTCGAAGCTTGGAATTTTGGTCCAAGCTCTTATGGATTCTCTCTCCCAAACCACCTTTCATGATGGAGATGTATGCTGGATTTATAAAAGCAATTTTTAAAGAGAATTAACGAACATTTAGTTTTTTTGAAATACACATGTGTAGAGAAGTATGAGAGCTAAAAAGAATGAAAACATAATAAGAAAAAGGTAAAACCTATACTATATTAAAAGCACGAAGGCCTTGGCAAAATGTCGTTTGCCTTTTTTACCCTCTAAACATAGAGTTCATACTAAACAAAATAGTCATTTAATCATTTTCCTAAAATTTTGGACTTTGAAATCAACTAAAAATTTATTTATTAAATACTTCCTTATTTTAAGTTTTTAACTATGTACAAGATCCTAAATATTAGGACACTTCTTAAATCCTTCTTAAGTTTCCAAGTTTTCTTTAACCATGTTAGGAACCGTTAGGCTATTTTTTTCCAAGTCTTCGGCCATTTTATTTTGATAAAAAATAATTTACATATTTAGTCTCAAACTTAGATAGTTAAATATAATAAGATAGATTTGTCCAAATCCCCATCGGGCATATTTATTTTTCAAGTCTTTACCCTTTTTATTTTTTTATAAATAATATAAATTATGCTTGAACTTAAATAGTTAAATATAATAAAATTTTATCTTTGGCCAAATCCAAATTATACATAAGTTTTACACCTTTTTAGTCTATTTCTGTTAGACTTATCGGCTAATTTGGTAAGCAAAATAAGCTTTTTAACAAATTGTTCTTTTGAATTTTGGTTTCTTCTCTCCGTTTATTGAAATGTTATGTTAACTTTCGTCCTAAAATATCATAACCACATTAGGTTTAGTTGGAGCACTTGTACATCTCATTAGAGCATTAAAATCTATATCTATCTATCTATCTATCTATTTATACTATATTAAAAGTATAAAACCCTTAGCAAAGTGTCGTTTGCCTATTTTTCCCTTTAAAACTAGATTTTATACTAGACAAAATAGTCGTTTAATTATTTTTTAAATTTTAGGACTTTAAAATCAATTAAATTTTACTATTAAATTTTTTCTTATTTAAAGCCCATTAATATTAGAGTTATATTGAACTATTCCTATAAGATTCTTTATTATGCAAAACGTGAGTTAGCAAAATTTTTTAGGAGTCAAACACGCAATGAATTCTGAAAATATAAAGATTCAAGACATATGATTTTTCTTACTATTTGAAAATCGAATCTTATTGGAAAAATTATAATTATTCTCAAATATTTAAAAATTAGAATGAGCAAATATTCAGAATTTGAAATAATAAAATTTAAGATATTTCTTTTAATGTTGAAAATAAATAATTAAGCTGTTGAATTAACTTGTTAGAAAACGAATTCAATTCAATTATTTTAACAAATTTATCATACAAGAAAATTATTTGTTAAATTGGAAACACACTTAAAATACATAAAATAAGTTTTTGTAAGAAGAGTATCGACCGTGAAAGAAATCATGAAATATAGCAAAATTAATTATAGTAAAAATGAAGATTCAAATCGGTAAAAATATAAATTTGAAGCAATAAAGTAAAATTGTAGAAGGCAACTAGATTATAAATGAGTTGTCATTTGTTTTGTTACTTGCATTTAGTCCAACAAATGAAAACGTCTTGCTATAATTTTTATACTAAGTTTTTTCTTGCAAAATATTAGTTCAATATTACTCATTCTTTAAACTCTACATTGTCACTATTTTAGAAGGTATAATGCCAACTTTTTTCATTCGCAAATTTTTAAAAGACCAAAAGATTTAATTTTTAATTTGTGTTATTTGATAAATTTTTAAAGAATTGTAAATATTAATAATATTTATAAGTTTCGACATAAGTCCGGACAAAATAACAATAAGGCATCTAAATAAAATTCCTTCATTATATTTATAACTCAAACAAATTATCTAATAATATGTATGTAATTTTTAAAATTTGTGTATTCATTAGTATAGGTACACGCGTAAAGCACGTACCCTAAGACTAATATAAAGAAAATGAAGGAAAACTATAAACTTATTTGCTCTCGAAGATTTAATAGGACAGATGGATCCGGTTTTGTGCTTCTTTTCTTTCCGGTCTTCTTTATATTTTGGCTACATTTGATTTTTAAATAAGGAGAAAATGATCAAAGCATTAAAATTTAATTCTCTGGGGAGGGGAAAAAGTTAAGTACTTATATACATATAAATATAAACTAGATACACTACATCAATTCTTCTTCGAATTCATTTCTCCTTTAAATACTTTTTTAAAGAAAAATATTTTTAGCTCACCTATACTAATAATACAACAATAAAAATTAGAGAAATGCATGCAACTAAGTGTTGATCTAATCCATTTGAATTTGAAGAGTAAAAAAAGTAATTCAATTTTTTGAATTTCAGAAATAATAAGTTGTTTTTAAATTATATAAGATCTTTTACTACTACACAAAGCGCGGATAAATTTATTAGTTAGTGATAAATCTAGTTGAAGGGTAAAGCATTTCTTAGAGCCTGGTTGGATGGGCTTAAAAGATGGTCAAACCAGTTTTTAAATAGTTTTTAACTTGTGGAAGTGTTTGGCAACAAAAAAATGAGTTTAAAAAAAGTTAAAATCTACTTAAAAAAAGCCAAAACTAATAAGTTGAAAAATCTATTTTTTTCTAAATTGGCTTAAAATCCATATTGCTTTGACCAAAGATATTACATTCTTATCCCTTCTAATTTTTCTTAATCCCGAAATTACCCCTAAGTAAAAACCCTACAACATACTATCTGTTTTTTTTTTCCATTCTCCAATATTTGTCAATTTCTTGAAGTTCTTAACGTGAAGCAAACAATAGTTTTTTAAATAATGTTTGATACATTCCAATATTTTGTAAATATTGTTCTTTTGGCTTCTTTTTTTGGTTCCATAATATTTAATTTTTTTGGTCGTTGAATCCTTCCTTCTTTTTTTTAATTGGTGTAACTATATTCTAAAATCAATTCATTCAATGAATTTACGTGTTACCCCTGAATTTGAAGCTATGAACGGAAAATATAATATTATAGTCATCATATTCTTTATAATGTTAACAACTTTAAGAATATTTCAGTCATTTTAACAAGAAAAAGTGCTTCCTAGCACTTGTTTACCAAACACTTCATTAGCTTGTTTTCAGTTTCAACACTTTTATCCAAACACATAACTACTTATTTATAAAATAAGTTTCAGCACTTATAAAGTATTTTTAAGCACTTAACTTAAAAGCTACTTTTAAGTCGATCCAAACGGTACCTTAACAAAATTGACATTACCAAAAGATTTTTTTTAAAACCGAATCTTATATAGGGTTGACTACATATTTTATTTATTTGCTAGGGCTTGCGGAGAAGGGTGCAATATCCTCCTGACTTGCCAAAACGGCCGCCCCTTTTCCCTTTTCACAATCACTTCACTTCAAAACTGTTAATACCCATTAGAGAAGCAGAGAATATTTTGGGAACAAAGTGTAGTTGGGACCAGAAGAAGAAGAGAAGTAGAAAGCAGGATCGGCGTAAGATAGACCTTGCGAATCTTTGAAAAATCGCACTAATAAATCAAATTGATTCTTTTTTTTTTGTTGTTGGCTCCTCCACTATATTTGCGTGTTTCGTACGGTCTATCCAACGCCAATCTGCAATCTTCCTCTCTCCTTTTTTACCAGGTTCTATTCACTCCATTCTAATTTTGGATCCATTTTTATGCCGAAGAATAAACTTTGATTCTAGGGTTTAATACAGTATCTGGGCTGTGTGTTGTTGTATTCATGAAGTTCATAGAGTAGTTGTAGCTCATTTGGGTGTGCATAATTGGTAAAAAATTATTACATTACTGTATTTTTTGTTGCTCATTTAGGTACGCATGAATTGGTAAAAATTATTACAATTCTGTAATGGAGGTAGATGACGGTCGAGGTTCTGAGAAACCCTCATACTGGCTTGATGCTTGTGAGGATATTTCCTGTGATGAGTTTATTCAAGATTTTGTCCCCGTTGAGCCATCAAATCAATTGGGTCCGGTTGATGGTAGTGTTGATCCTTGTTTCTTTGGTGGAATTGATGGGATTCTTGAAAAATTAAAGAATGGTGATGATTCTGCACCTTGTGTGGATCACAATGACAGTAATGGATGTAGTAAAGGTTCAGCTGCAGCTGAAATTATCAAGTACAATGAGCCACAAGTTAACAAGGATAATACTAAGCAGAATGGAAGTGACAGGGGAAAGAAGTCCTTGCATGAAGGAAATGGACTTTCTAGGCATAAGGAACGAGATTATCATGAAGAGAGAAATGGCAAAAGGGCACGACTCCGTGGTGTTAGCCGCGAGAAGAGAGGCCGCGATAGACCACCTTTGGCAGCTAGGAAGAGATTCCGCGACCACGAGAGTGATGAGATCAATAGAGTAGATAGGGATCACAGGAAGAGAAGGGAAAATCATGGTATGAGAGATAGGGATTGGAGGGAAGGAAGGGGCTTTTGGGAAAGGGACAAAGAAAAGAATGAGATGGTATTTCGGGTAGGTTCATGGGAAGCAGATAGAAATCGAGAGGGGAAGTTACTGACTGAGAGGAGCGTTGAACATTCTGGAGCTATTGAGAAGAAAGATGTTAAACCAAAGGAACAAGCTCCCAAGGAGCAAGCACGCAAGTATCAGTTGGATGTACTTGAGCATGCCAGAAAGAAAAATACAATTGCTTTTCTTGAAACAGGAGCAGGAAAAACGCTTATTGCCATCCTCCTCATGAAGAGTCTATGTAATGACTTGCACAAACAGAACAAGAAGATGCTGGCTGTCTTTCTGGTCCCTAAAGTTCCACTTGTTTATCAGGTATTTGTTTAGCACGTCTTCCGCTTACCCATTTTCACAATTGTGTAAACTGGAATTGAATTTGGTTTGTTGTTTTGGAACATAGCAAGCAGAAGTTATTCGTGAGCAAACTGGTTATCAAGTTGGCCATTATTGTGGTGAGATGGGCCAAGATTTTTGGGATGCACGAAGGTGGCAGCGTGAGTTTGAAACTAAACAGGTTGGTTAATGCTTCTCTCTTCTAATTATATATGATTATTGTGATACCATCAAGTTTGCGCACACCTTTTCTTTTTGGGAGAAGGGTATGTATTAAGAAAAAAATAGCACCAAGAGTATAATGAAATTGAGCAAAAATAAGTGTGCACAAAATACAAGTTTGTGCGCACCTGTGTTTGGTGTATCTCATTATATTCTTATCGACCTTGTCGTACCTTTTCTTAACCACTTGGAAGTACAAGTAATGGCTGCTTATGAAGTCATATTGGTGTAAGTTAGCTGATGAAATGTTCTTGTTATCCTTTTTTGGGTGAATCTGTTTCTGAAATTTCTTTAATTCTACTATCCTTTAAAGCGATTTCCGTAAGCTGCTTGGTTTGTAGTTTTGATGTTAAAAATTAAAGCTTTCCTGATTTCCGATCATATATTTTGTGAAAACAACAAAGGTTTCGTCAGTAGAGTTGTGGCAAAAAGCATTTAAAAACGCTCTAGGTGTATCGAGGCTTAAGCGCAAGGCGTAATAAAATAACGGAGGCCAACTGCACAACGAGTAATAATAAAGATCTAAAAATAGGAAAATACAAGAATAGTACTAATACTACTGGTAAGATTATGAGAAACTCTTGACTAGCTATCAACCTGCAACCCTAATACTCGACCTCCACACTTTCCTATCGAGGGTCAATGTCTTCGATAAGTTGGAGTAATGCCATGTCATGCTTAATCACCTCTCCCCAATACTTCTTCGGCCTACCTCTACCCTTCCCCAGATTCGCCATGGCAAACCTCTCACACCTCCTAAGCGGGGCATCTATGTCTCTCCTCTTCACATGCCCAAACAATCTCAACCTCGGTTCCCGCAACTTGTCCTCCACAGGTGCCTCTCCTACTTTGTCCAACTTCATTCCTAATCCTATCTTTCATTGTATGCCCACACATCTATCTCAACATCCTCATTTCTGCTACTTTCATTTTCTGGACATGGGATTTCTTGACTGGCCAACACTTAGCCCCGTACAACATGGTCGGTCTAACTACCACTTTGTAGAACTTGCCCTTAAGTCTTGGTGGCACATTCTTATCACACAAAATACCAGAGGCGAGCCTCTATTTCATCTACCCCTCCACTACGATGTGTAATATCCTCGACAATATCTCCGTGCCTTGGATTATAGACCCAAGATATTTGAAACTATCTTTCTTAGGAATGACTTGTGTATCAAGTTTCACTTTCACTTCGGCTTCATGCGTCCCATCACTAAACTTGCACTCCAAGTATTCTGTTTTCGTTCTGCTCAACTTGAAACCTTTAGACTCCAGGGTCTGTCTCCAAACCTCCAGCCTAGTGTTAACCCGGCCTCGCGTCTCGTCAATCTGCACTATGTCATCAACAAATAGCATACACCATGGCACCTTCCTCTGAATGTGTCACGTCAGCACATCTATGGCTAGATCGAATAAAAACGGGCTAAGAGCGGATCCTTGATGCAACCCCATCACCACAGGGAAATGCTCCGAGTCTCCTTGCACAGCCCTCACCCGAGTCTTAACTCCATCACATGTCCTTAATCACCCTAGTGTATTTTACTGGAACACCATTAGCCTCCAAACATCTCCATAAAAGCTCCCTCAGTACTTTGTCGTAAGCTTTAAAAAAAGCCGAAACGAAGAAAAAGAAGAACATATATGTGATGCAAGAAAAAAAGTAACAACTTCGTTCATAATGATTTCCTTAACAATTAGTGTATCTTTTTTTTGAGATGGTAACATACAATTAATATTTCTTTTTGCCAATATTTATTATTTAGTACCTCTCTTTTCAAGAGGCGCACACCTTAGTGACTTGCCTACACAGAAGTGCATCCTAAGTGAGGCGAAGCGCCAACCCTGAGCTTCAGGGCTTAAGCGTGCCTCAAATGAGCTTTTGACAACTCTGTTCCTCAGAATGTCAGTAATTTTTTAATGTCTGTTATCTCGTCTTGACATTGCTTCAGAAGTATCAAATATAGCCACGGGTCTAACCAATAGGCAATAGATGCAATAACCAGATGGGAAGAATATAACTGTGATGTGGTAATCCATGTTGGACTTGTATGATCATATCATTCATCCAATGCCTTACAAACCACATATTGATAGTCCTATTATTTTCTAAAAAACCCACATATTATGCCATTACAGACTTATTGAAACGTCTAGTAAGTATGTTGTTCACCATACATAGCCAATCATCAATTGGTTTGGTGAACTGCCATTGTTAACTTAGATTTCACTTTTAATTGGTGTAACTATAGTCATTTGTGAATCTTTGTTGATTTTGTGAATAATTGAACTATTCTCTCAATTCTCTGGACACTTACTTCTGAAGTTGTACTTAGATGCCGTGACTTGTGACGCGGGGCATAAATGCATTTGTAGATGTCCTTAAATGTAATGTCAAAACAAACTTAGCTTCTTCATCGGTACAAGTAGAATGAGAATGTCTTTCTAGATGAAGTTTCAGTATCATGTGCAACATTACCTTGATTGGAATTTTGTGATGTTGGAGTTTCTTGACATTTAAGTTATTTTAACCATGGTGGGGAAAGAGCTATATTAGACAGATGTGTGTGTGTTATCTCCTCTCTCCAAAATCTTCATCATCCTTTGTGAAGCAAAACTTATTTAGGCGCTGAAGTTTTGATTCCAAGTCTTCAGTATTATAAAATTACCACAAACTGCCCGGATATTTCACTGTAGGGTCCCACAATCATCTTATCTCTCATCTGGTTAGCAGAGACGCAAAAGGAATGGACTGTATATTGTGAGATTGTACATATTTATAGTTAATCAATGGTTGTAACGTAATTTTTCAGGTGCTAGTGAGCTGAAATTTCAGCAATCTGCTGATACTATGATTGATGTGATTGCAATGCACATGATGAATTAGTTAAAGCTGTCTTGGGGTCTACATGAGTGCATGTTTTTTTGGGACAAGTTGTTGATTTTTGCGGATCCTTTTGTGAATTGTGATTAGGGTTCCTTTGTTTCATGCGCAAACATAGGGTGGGATGTGACACTCCCATTTTAGTGAGGTGCTTGTTAATGAGCGAGTAAGGAAAATTTGTCATATGTTTGTACAGAAAGGATGAAAGATTGGACTAGAATTTTCGTGACTAAAATATACTTGTTGTAAATATATGTAGTAATTACTAATTTTGACCTAAAGACAAGCTATATATAAGATTAAGAGTTAAGGCATAGTATTAGATTTTTTATTTGGATGAATATTAATGTAATATCAACATGTTATCTATGAAATTAGGCATAAAACTAAACAAAAAAGAGAACTTATTGAACAAAATAAAAAGGTAGTACTTTGGCTGGATTTGATGTATTCTGAGGTGAAGGAAGCGAGCGGCACGTGAGTGGGAGAAGGGGGATAGAGAGAAATAGACAAAATTATCCATGGGATAACTTCCCCCCCCCCCCCCCCCTCCTCTTCCCCTCTCTCTTCTCTCATGGGATAAGTTATCCTATGTAATCAATCACAAACTTCTTAAGGTAACTGAATTGATCCTTCCTTTTATCCACCTACTATGCATAAAGAAAATGGTCCCTTATTCGATGAATCTTCAAAAGGTCTTAACTTGATAATCTTAGTGATACTAGAGAGAATGCGGGTGGTGGAGATAATGTCTTCATATTTGCAGTTTACTCAAACAATCAGTGTAATTTTGTTTCTTAATCTCCATGAGAACTTAAAAATTGGAATGAAGGGAGCACGCATCCAAATTCAAACTTATTAATTCACTTGCAGAACAAATAATGCACCAAAATAGTCTGGATATTCTACTGAGTCAGTTTTTCTCTCTTTAAGAAAAATATGTAATTTGTACTAGTGTAATATAAATAGTGTTGCTGAATGCCAATAGAAGTGTCTCCTCTTTCTCCACGGTCACAGTTCACTGTTATGTTCCCGGAAATCTGATCTGCTATTTGTATTCTCTATCTATGTTGCAACCTTCAGAGGGATCCTAATTGCTTCAATTCTGTTCCAATTCTTGTTTTTCAGCTAAAAATCTAGCTAGAATTTTTCTTCTGACAAAATATTCGCTTTCGACTCATAATACATCAAGATAGTGTCAAATATTATTTACAATATGGGTGTTTGTGTAGTCTCATGTTTCTATTCAGTCTAGCGAACTATCTGTGCAAAGAGGCATTCTTCTCTCTAGTCTTTACCCATAGCTACAGTTGTTTGCTGCGTGCATCAGTGTGATCTGATTATCAGATGCTCACTAATGTACCTATGCAAAATAAGATGGAGAATAATTGTCACATCACTAAGTTGTGGGAGTTGGTTGATGGTTGAATTTTCCATTCCTTCTCACTCGAGTGCTTCTGTTTTTTGCAGGTCTTGGTTATGACTGCTCAGATTCTTCTGAACATCTTGAGGCACAGTATAATAAAAATGGAAGCAATTAATCTCCTTATTCTGGATGAATGCCATCATGCTGTGAAGAAGCATCCGTATTCTTTAGTAATGTCTGAGTTCTATCATACAACGCAAAAGGACAAAAGGCCATCTGTTTTTGGCATGACTGCTTCACCTGTTAACTTGAAGGGTAGTCTTTCTTTGCCCTAATAAGACTGAATCTATCAAAAGTGATAGCTTTGAAGATGAAGTTTCCTCTTTCCCTCTTTGTTACTAAATATCAAACTCGGCTTGGTCATGTTTTTCCTTTTGTATTGCTCTGTATTTTCTGAGTTGTATTGATTCTGTCGAAAGGGATTTGTGAACGAAGTCTGCTCTTCCCTTTTCGTATTAAATCTTAAACTTGACTTTATTCATGTTATTTCTGCTCTGTTTCTCTGTATCCTTATTGCCGATTATATTGAGCTACTGCATTTCACAAAATTTGTAATGTCTGCGATTGATATAGGTGTTTCCAGCCAAGTTGATTGTGCAATAAAGATTCGTAATTTGGAAACGAAATTAGATTCAGTCGTCTTTACCATAAAGGACCGCAAGGACCTCGAGAAACATGTGCCAATGCCGTCAGAAGTAGTAGTGGAGTATGATAAAGCTGCTAGTTTGTGGTCCCTTCATGAACAAATAAAACAAATGGAATCAGCGGTTGAAGAAGCTGCACAGTCAAGTTCCAGAAGAAGTAAATGGCAATTTATGGGCGCTCGTGATGCTGGAGCTAGAGAAGAGCTGCGCCAAGTCTATGGTGTATCTGAAAGAACTGAAAGTGATGGGGCTGCTAATTTAATTCAAAAGTTGAGGGCTATCAACTATGCTCTTGGTGAACTGGGACAGTGGTGTGCCTATAAGGTAGTAAATGTTACCACTTTTTTTGTTCCTTATTTTCTTGTAAATAGGTTGTTTTCGCATGCAGCGTCTCCTGAAGCCCTTTTTATTTTGTAGGTAGCACGCTCTTTTTTAACAGCTTTACAAAATGATGAAAGGGCAAGCTACCAGCTTGATGTCAAGTTCCAAGAATCCTACCTGGATAAGGTTGTCTCTCTCTTGCAATGCCAGTTATCAGAGGGAGCAGTTGCAGAAAATGGTAAGATGGATGAAGGTAACAATCCGAATAGTGATTGTGATAGGCCTGATGAGATGGAGGAGGGCGAGCTTCTTGAAAGTCATGGTAAGCACCTGTTACAGTAGTTTAATCATGTGTCCATAATACAAGAATTGCTTAAAAATCATACGTTGAACTTTGTGAATGCAGAGATCATATATTCAATTTTTGCCAGACATTACTGTGTTCAATGTATGCTATATCATAGTGACAATTCTGTGAATGCGGAGAACATATGTTCGATTATTATCTTGTATCACAGTGACCATACTCAATCAGTTGGATATTATGTATATATGCCCTTTAACTGTACCCATTTTGTGCTTGCTTCTTTGTCATGTCTTACCTTCACAAATGTCGGGGTATATATTTGATATGCCTCAGATGTAACACTTGTGCCTATGTATGTTCTTATATCAAGAGAAGCATAAGTTTGCAACAAATGTAAAAAGTTCATTGCTGAGTATATTAAAGTGAGACATTTTGAGGCCTTTTACCAAGAAAAATGTATTCATGATTTCATAAGAAAAATGTACTCATGATCTTTGACATAATTGGAGATGTCTATTGCAGTTGTATCTAGTGGAGAGCATGTAGATGTGACTTTAGGAGCTGCTGTGGCTGATGGGAAAGTGACACCAAAAGTTCAATCATTAATTAAGATACTTCTCAAGTATCAGCATACAGAGGATTTTCGTGCTATAATATTTGTTGAACGTGTTGTGACAGCCTTGGTTCTTCCGAAGGTGCATAGCTGCTTCTTTCACTTTCTTATCAGGAAAGGGCATTGCCATGACACTATCCTATGACAAGTTTTGCTAAGCATGCAGGTTTTTGAGGAGCTCCCTTCACTAAGTTTTATCACTTCATCAAGTTTAATTGGGCATAACAATAGTCAAGAAATGCGAACAGGCCAAATGCAGGACACGATAGCCAAATTTCGAGATGGTCGTGTATGTCTCAGTACCAAGCTATGGACTCAATATCATTGTTATTAGTTTTACATCAGTAACCTGCCAACAGCATTTAGCTGGTTTACACTTTAGTATTGGCAGTAGATTTATGTTATATGATATTATTAGCGGCCGTCACTTATTTATGCATTTTCAAGTTGGAGTTAACTCTTATGTGTGACATGCCTGCCTTTTAAAAACCATTACTGCCTGCCTTGCTATTCTTGAGTTCTTTGTTGAATCTTTGCTGAGAATGAAGCGGTGATTTTGAAATGTGAAGTTGGTTTATTTTATGTTTCTTCTTGTTGTAAGTTGATTAGGTAATTCTAAAACAAGATATAATTTGAATTATCTGCTGCAACTTATGCTGTTGGAAACAGAGTACTAATATCTATAAGGAAGTAAGTTTGGTTGTCTTTCGGTGGCCAACTATTATTCAACTATTAGTAATATCTGTATGGCCTTGTTGCTGCATCTTACTGTTGGGAATTCCTAATTTCATGTAGTCGTTCTACACACAACCGAACCTCTGGAAAGTTTCTCTTCTAGAATCTTTTGGCTGTGTGCCAAAAGCAGCTTGTGTATAGATAATTCTGTTTTCTCCTAATTGTTTGCAAGTATTTTACAGATGAATTTGTTAGTTGCTACTAGTGTTGCTGAGGAAGGACTTGACATACGGCAATGCAATGTTGTTATCCGGTTTGACCTGGCCAAAACTATTTTGGCTTATATCCAGTCTAGGGGTCGTGCCCGTAAGCCTGGATCAGATTATATTTTGATGGTTGAGAGGTATCTGCATTCTTTATGTATTTCAGCACTTCTAATCCTCCTTGTGCACTGTAATGGATTCTAAAGCGATATTATAAATCATTGTTTAGAGATAATTTGTCGCATGAAGCATTTCTGAGGAATGCCAGAAACAGTGAAGAGACATTGCGGAAAGAAGCAATTGAGCGGACTGATATTAGTCATCTCAAAGGTGCGTCCAAGTTGATCTCTGGGGAGGCACCAACAGATTCAGTTTATCAGGTGGAGTCCACTGGAGCTGTTGTGAGCTTAAATTCTGCTGTTGGGCTGATCCACTTCTATTGCTCCCAGCTACCAAGTGACAGGTGGAATTACATACGTACGCCTACTGAGAAATATATTTTAATGATTGGTTTAACTGTTTTTCTGTCTCATTCCAGGTACTCAATTCTCCGTCCTGAGTTTATAATGGAGCGTCATGAGAAGCCAGGTGGCCCTACTGAATATTCATGTAGGCTTCAACTCCCGTGCAATGCACCTTTCGAGAAACTTGAGGGCCCTGTGTGCAGCTCAATGCGCCTTGCCCAGCAGGTCTGCGTTTCCTTTTGTTCTCAATTAACAATTTTGATATACCAGCAGTTAAAAGTAGTCTTGATGCAGGCTGTTTGTTTGGATGCTTGCAAGAAGCTCCACCAGATGGGGGCATTTACAGACATGCTCTTGCCAGACAAGGGAAGCGGGGCAGAGTTGGAGAAAGCTGAACAGGAAGATGAAGGTGATCCAATTCCCGGAACTTCCAGGCACAGGGAATTTTATCCTGAAGGTGTAGCTGATATTCTCAAGGTTAGTGCCTTTGTTCTTCTCTGATTTATTATTCATTATTTAATCAATTATTTTGCTGTACCCTTTTCTTGTTTGAAGACTAAAATTATCAAATGAGAAACAGTCCACTGGAAGCAGGGAAATGAAAATCAAGCAATTTGAAGTATTTGATTGTCTCAGGCTAAATATATTTCAACTTAAGGCGCTTTTGGTTGGAAAAATGATTCTTTTTGAATAAAAACTTTGTTTGTCTTGGTTGAAGAAACCAACTTTATGTCCAAACTCTGGAAGTTTTTTCCGACTTCTTTGATTTGTAGCTTTTCAGTTTTCCAAAGAATTTTGCGAAGTTCGGAAAATGATATAATTTTTTTCCTGGAAACTTGCAAGCAAACAAAGTTGCAAAAGTTGAAAAGCTTTTTGCAACAAAAAAGTAAAAAATGAAAAAATTTCAATCATCTTTTCAATCTAACGCCAGATCTGTTTGGACAATTTCCAAAAAGTAGTTACAGAGGAGTTTCTTGGAGACAGTTTGTGCAAAAGAAAATCTGTTTGGATAGTTATAGGCTTTTGTGAAATATTGTGAGTGTTTTGCTTGTACTAGAAGATATCTTTTACTCAAAAAGTGCCGTAAGGCACTCTTCTACCCAAAAAGTTTCTAAAATTTTATTTAACGTAGCATGCCTTTTTAAAACAAATTTCCTTCAGTTATTTCAAAAAACTCTTATGGCCAGCTGCCCCCTCCATCTTTGCAAGACTTCAAATCTATTTGCCCTGTTGATTTAAGGGTTCTGTTGTTCAAAGTTTACTTTGAGGAATAGCTTCTCTATCCTTCTGTATACGTTTTGCAGATTATTCTTACCCTTCGTAAAGAATGTATTATGTCCTACTCTGTTCACCACAAAATAGGAGAGCAATGATAAGGAAATTAGTAGTAAAGTATAAAATTGTAGACACTATTCTCTTGTACTAGCTCTAGTGTACGTGCGTTGAACACGTACTTAACGTCATTCAATAAAATATGTGTGCAAGAAGAATACGTAAATTAAGTCATCAATGATAAGTTTTAAATGACTACATTATGTTAATATTTTATAACAAGTAACTTAGATTGTAAAAAAAAAATATAGGGATGTTTTCATTTGTTGAAATGAAAAGTAAAAGAAAGAAAAATAATTAATGACAACTCACTTAGAATACATTTTGTTTTCTGATGTTTCATTCTTATGGTTTAAAATTTACATTTTTTAAAATTTGATTCATAGTACCATACGATAACCGATTTACATGATGAATTTTGAAAAGAATGACTCAATTTTTTATTTTTTTTTTGAAAAATAGTTAATTCAAAGACTTTTTTGGTTAAATTAATCTAATGACTTAATTATTTATTCTTAACATTGAAAAAATAATTTATTTTTGTTCAAATCTTAATATTAGCTCATTCCAATTTTACTATAATTATAAATTTTATCCGATAAGAATTTTAGGTTTAGCGAACACAAAAATTGTTATGACATATTATTTTTAGATCTTTATGTTAGTAGAATCATTAACGTTATTGGCTCTTACCAACACTTTTCTTTCTTTTATATTCTTAAATTTAAAATATTTTCTTAGTTAAGCTTACTCCCAAGCATGGTTTAACAACAAAACATTTAGTTGATTTCAAATTCTTAAATAATAGAAAACAATTAAATGACTTATTATTTTTTTTGAAGAAAAATACTCATAAACCTTAAAACACGACTCCTAAAAATGGAAAGAGATAAGGAAAATAAGGACTCCTAAACCAAGAAAAGAAAATAAGGATTACTAAACCTAATATTTTATAAAAATTGTAAACCTAGAAAAGAAAGGAGATTAACAATACAATTATTTATTTTTAAATTAATCTAGAATATTTCTTTTGTATTTTACTTTTGGTTTCGAAGTTGAAACGAAGGCTTATCTTACTCTTCCTTTTCTTCTTAAATTGTCATTATTTCTCCTTTTTAAAACTGTTATATTACGTATAATCCAAATAAGGAAGGTTTTGATACACTTAATATAGTTAATTTTGAAATCTTAAATATTGTGAAAATAATCAGTGTTTTAAAAGGCGTGAGCGTAAGGCGGGGCGTTTTACATATGCCTCAGCGGGGCGTAAGCCCCGAGGCGCGGGACAACGTAAGCCCCATAGGTATTTAATTTTTAATATTTTATAAAATAATATAATGACAGTTAATATTTATAAACAGGTAAAATTGCATAAAAATTGAATAAAACTATATATATGTGTGCTCCATCCCCACAAAAAACTAATCAAAACAATCTATTATACGTTACTTACAAGCACAAGTAATTTGAGTCTAAAATAATAAAGTTTTCTATATGGAGAAACAAAAAGGATGATTAACCTGAACTTTGAATTTGCTGCTATGAAGAAAAATGTAGTTCTCTTTATTTTTGTAAAAAAATTAAATATTCGTTGCTTTTGGGAGATATTAGCATACTAGCGGACAAGATAAAAAATTGTGAAAACCATGAATTATGGCTTAAATCAATAAAAAAGGTCTTTACTTTTAAATTTAATACTTTTGAGTTCCTTTTTAAACCTTTTGAGTAATTACCAAACTGACTTTTGAGAATTTGGGTATTATATGTAGGACTAATTCAACAAATTATGTTTTAATTTGAAAAAGTCTCTGGGGCTTACTCTTTACTAAAAAAACGCGCTCCGAACGCCCGTACGCCTCTTGAGATTTTCGCCCCACACCATCGCCCCGGGGCTTTTTTGGTACGCCTCGCCCCAGAAACGCCTTTTAAAACAGAGAAAATAATTAAATAAAATTCCTATATATTAGGATTATAATTAAAATGACTGTTTTGTCTAGTGCAAAAAATATTTTTAAAGGGTAAAAAAGACGAACGACATTTCGCTAAGGGCCTTCGTGCTTTTAATATAATATAGATAAGTCAGTAGATGCTTTTGCGGGAAGAGTTTGCATTCTGATCTATGCTATGTTATTACAGAAGAGTTTCTGTTCAGTTTTCTCATTAGTAAGTTTAAGGAACAAACTTTGGTTTGATCTCTGACTTTCAATATTCTCAACACAATTATGTGCAACTCCTTTTTCTTCCCTGAAGGGTGAATGGATTTTGTCGGGGAAGGATTCTTGTGACAGCTCAAAGTTGGTTCACCTCTATATGTATGCTATCAAATGTGTGAATATTGGCACCTCGAAGGACCCATTCTTAACTGATGTGTCAGAGTTTGCAATACTGTTTGGCAATGAGCTGGATGCAGAGGTTCGTCTTTTGTTTTGCTTTTTATATCTTAAGCTTAAACATCTATTTACCAAATGTGAATTTATTAATGTTTCTTCCCTCAATAATCATCTTGTTCTCGTATTGGATACAGGTATTATCGATGTCGATGGATTTATTTATTGCTCGGACTGTAGAAACAAAGGCGACTCTTGTCTTCAGAGGGCCAATAGAAGTGACAGAGTCTCAGGTTGAGATTTCTTTTGCTATCTAAGTTATGATGAGTTATTGTTAAGCTTAGCATTTAACTACCTTGAACAAAATTCTAATTTCTGCTGACCGGCAGTTGGCGTCCCTTAAGAGCTTTCATGTAAGAATGATGAGCATTGTATTGGATGTTGATGTTGAGCCATCCACCACTCCTTGGGACCCTGCAAAGGCATATCTATTTGCCCCTGTTACTGGTGATGAATCTGGAGATCCTATAAAAGATATCAACTGGGATCTTATTAAAAAAATTACTAAAACTGATGTATGGAGCAATCCTCTTCAGAAAGCTCGTCCAGATGTATATCTTGGCACCAGTGAACGTGCTCTTGGTGGAGATCGAAGGGAATATGGCTTTGCGAAATTGCGACATGGTATGGCATTTGGATTGAAGTCTCATCCTACATACGGTGTTAGAGGTGCTATTGCAAACTTTGATGTGGTCAAAGCATCTGGATTGGTCCCTCACCGGAGTAGCCTTGATTTGGTTGAAGTTGATTCGAGTAAAGACAAGATAATGATGGCTGACTGTTGTCTTAGAGCAGAAGATATTGTAGGGAGAATTGTCACTGCAGCTCATTCTGGAAAGAGATTTTATGTTGATTGCATTCCCAATGATATGACTGCAGAGAACTCATTTCCTAGGAAAGAAGGTTACCTAGGTCCTCTTGAGTACAGCAGTTATGCTGCTTATTACAAGCAAAAGTACGTTATCACCCATATCTTAGTGTCTCCTTTTCTTTTCCCACGTCCTTAGAAGTTTGAACCATGGTTTCTTAAATTCTGCTGCTAACAAATGCTTAATTATTTGCAAGGATTGGGTGGTTTCAGTGCACCTTGGTTGTACTTGAATAATAAAAGGCTTCTCATTTTAAAGGCTGAATTACTTTCAAGGGTGGGATAAGTTGGCTTTTTGGAGCAACTGGCCTACACTTTTTCCCTTATCCGCTATTTGGAAGTCCTAGATTTGGGAAGTTCTTTTCTTCAATTGTTTTCAAGTACAACCTTGGTGCATTTGGCTATCCAGTCCAATTTGTATGCAGGTATGGAGTTGATTTGGTCTATAAAAAGCAGCCTCTATTAAGAGGCCGTGGTGTTTCATATTGCAAGAACCTTCTGTCACCACGATTTGAACATTCAGAAGGTCTGCTTATACTTTACCTGTTTCCTTTTTTTCTGACTGAGCTTGTCTCTTGTTCATGTCATTTTTTGGTAATTGTGGAATTAATTTTTGTAGAACACGAGGGTGAACTTGAAGAAGCTACTGACAAAACATATTATGTTTTCCTCCCTCCTGAGCTCTGCTTTTTACATCCACTTCCTGGATCCCTTGTTCGGGGTGCTCAGAGATTGCCCTCGATCATGAGGAGGGTTGAGAGCATGCTGCTTGCTGTTCAGCTTAAGGATATGATTGGTTACCCTGTCCCAGCACTGAAGGTAAAATAAAGCTCTGATTATTTTCTGGAGTTTGTCTTTACGACTTCATTTGATGCCTAAGCCTTTTGTTATACAGATCTTGGAAGCATTGACAGCTGCTTCCTGCCAAGAGACTTTCTGCTATGAAAGAGCAGAGCTTCTTGGAGATGCCTATCTGAAATGGGTTGTTAGTCGGTATCTTTTCCTTAAATATCCTCAGAAACATGAAGGCCAACTCACCAGGATGAGACAACAATTGGTAAGCAACATGGTCTTGTACCAATATGCCTTAAATAAGGGACTCCAATCATACATCCAAGCAGATCGATTTTCTCCATCGAGATGGGCCGCTCCAGGGGTGTTGCCTGTGTATGACGAGGACACCAATGAAGAGGAGTTGTCCATATTTGGTCATGAAATAACAGAAAATGGGACTGTAGCAGCAAAGACACTTGCTGCTGATGAGTTTGAAGATGAGGAAGCTGAAGAAGGTGAGCTTGATACCGATTCAGGTTCGTATCGTGTACTCTCTAGCAAGACGATGGCTGATGTTGTGGAATCACTGATTGGCGTATATTATGTTGATGGTGGAAAGTATGCTGCAAACCACTTCATGAAATGGATCGGGGTTGAGGTTGATTTCGACTTCAAAGAGACTGAGTACTCTATTAGGCCTTATAGCATTCCCGAGAATGTACTCAGGAGTGTTGACTTTGATAAATTACAAGGTGCTCTGAACATCAGCTTCAATGATAAAGGCCTACTGCTAGAAGCAATTACTCATGCTTCACGCCCGTCTTCTGGGGTCTCCTGTTATCAAAGACTGGAGTTTGTGGGTGATGCAGTACTAGATCATCTCATCACGAGGCACTTGTTCTTTACATACACAGATCTTCCCCCTGGCCGATTAACCGACTTGAGAGCTGCAGCTGTGAACAATGAGAATTTTGCACGTGTTGCGGTTAAACACAGCCTTCATTTACACCTTCGTCATGGATCCAGTGCTCTAGAAAAGCAGGTTGTTTAACTTTGCTTCCGCTTTGCATACTCAATTTTTTGTCAGTATTGGACTTTCTCCTTTTGCAAAGAATGTATGCCAATGCCTTTTTTTTCCCCTTTTTGTCCAGATTCGTGACTTTGTGAGTGAGGTTAAGAATGAACTATCGAAACCAGGTTTCAACTCCTTTGGTTTAGGGGATTGCAAAGCTCCTAAAGTTCTTGGTGATATTTTTGAATCAATTGCTGGGGCTATTTTTCTTGACAGTGGGTGTGATACTGCAGTTGTGTGGAAGGTTAGTTTCAAAGGCCTTGTAATAATTAACCTCATTATCCAGCTGTCCTGTTATTGGCGAATGAATTCTGGTAGGGATGTCAGCTCACTTGATTCGTGAATTTTCTCAGGTTTTTCAACCATTGTTGCATCCAATGGTCACACCAGAAACACTGCCGATGCATCCAGTTCGTGAACTACAAGAACGCTGTCAACAACAAGCTCAAGGCTTAGAGTACAAAGCGAGTCGAAGTGGGAATATAGCTACAGTTGAAGTATATGTTGATGGTATTCAGGTTGGAATGGCTCAGAATCCTCAAAAGAAAATGGCACAGAAGTTGGCTGCCAGGAATGCCCTTGTTGTGTTGAAAGAGAGGGAGGAAGCCGAAGCTAAGAAGGCTGAAGATGGGAAGAAAAAGAAGAACGGAAACCCGTCGTATACCAGGCAGACATTGAATGATATATGCTTACGTAGAAATTGGCCTATGCCACTGTATCGGTAAGAAGTGTTTTTACATTTTAGCTTTCTACCTACATGCTATTGCACTATGATATTGTTGGTGAACAAAAATGTCTGTATCCTCACTCTGAATTGCAAACTGAATCAATAATTTGGTGTTTTTCAGAAGTGTGCACGAGGGTGGCCCAGCACATGCAAAGAGGTTTACATATGGTGTACGCGTAAATACTTCGGACAAAGGATGGACAGATGAATGTATCGGGGAACCTATGCCGAGTGTAAAGAAAGCCAAGGATTCTGCAGCGTCTCTACTACTGGAACTCTTAAATAGATGGTATTCATGAACCCTTTTACAGATATTGCAGTCTTCTATTGCTTATCAGGATACCTATTCCCTGCAAAACAAGCTTACATAATGTCTGTCTCTACTAAAAATTTGGGCCCTAAACTCCTTGTAAGATATGCTTTTGTTACTAGCATCCAACATAAGCTGCCTCATTATCCCACAAAAATTTGAAGTCTTTGGAATGAAAGACAAATGTTACGTTAAAATCTCCAATTGATCTGCCCTTTTTTATTCTTGCATGGGGTTAATTGTTGCATTTTCTGAGGCTTTTTGGAAGAATTTTTGGTTTTGCAAAATGAAATTTCCGTGGAGAATGACGTTTTTCGGGTGTTTTGATAGATTAGTCATATAATTATCGGTTAGTTAGGTGTTAGATTATTGATCCAGCCAATGAATCTCTTCTTCTGTGCCTCTTATCCACTCTCTTTTAGTACGGAATTTAATGAATTTGTACTTCAAAATGTGCGAGGAGCGTATTTTATTGATTTATTTTTCTTCAAGATTTTGTTGGGAGTTCCATGTCATTGGAACAGTACGGTCATATTATTTGTCCGTTAAGGTTATTGCACCCCTCCTAAGAAAGAGACTCAAGTTTAAACTACTTTTTATCTCGTCATAAACATTTCATTGTTAATACTCTATTAATTGGAGCTGTAAGGATGAGTTAGGAAAAAAGCAATGAATGCTTGTACTTTTAAAAATAACATTTTATAACAAATTAAGCTTGTCAAAATGATTACTCCTATTATTTTGAGACCGGAAGTAGTAAAGCCACAAGGGATAACCTTGACTATAATTTTACCTTCTCAACCATGGCAACTTAATGAATTGCTAATGTAGAGAAATTGTGCTACTTTATTTTTTAATAATTTAAAATTCTGCAATGCCGATCAGGGCTTCAAGTGTTTACTTCTGTGCCATGTCACCAATTCCAAATTTCCAATTCAATAATTTGGTAAAAACAAGCTTTTCCGAATAATACGGAATTTACTACTTCCGGAAAGAACTGGTGTAAGGATATGCACTCAAGACCCAGGGTTAGGCCATTCATTGTGTTGTGAGCAAATTTTGGAGAACAGGGTTCAAAATTCTTGTGAAGACAAAATACTAGGTAGTTTCTTTCTATTTGTCTAAGCCTTGGCAGATAGAGTTGTTTGGTATATGTGTTGATGAGAGGTAATATGTATCTGGTAAAGTAGTTGACGTGCGCACAAGTTGGTCCGAAATTTTTTGAATGATAAGGATGCGAAGTTGCAATTGACTTGTTCAAGACATTTAGATGTTTTAGAGAATTAGTTCTAGGAAGGCGCCAACACATTACTAAGAAACGTTAGTCTCACTAATCACTACAGTTTTCTTATAAACTGACACGCTTTTACACTATCATCTATCTAAGTTTAGTTTATGGTAAGTGTAGATTGGTAATCTGGCAAGTGATCTACTACAACATGACAAAAGATTATGCTGTACAATCAGAGAAACGCCTGGTCAATTTGACATTGAATACTTAGTATAAGGTACAGTGAGTATCATTGTAGTGAACAGTTTCAATGACAGGTAACTGGATTGAAGACATTCAACAACAACAACAAATTCATAAAGGGTGTTCAATATATTCCGGTAGACCTCTAAAACTTAATATTTTATTTCTCGATGAAGGGTAGTGAGTATCATTGTAGTGAACAGTTTCAATGACAGGTAAACTGGATTGAAGACATTCAACAACAACAAAAAACCCATAAAGGGTGTTCAATATATTCTGGTAGACCTCTAAAACTTAATATTTTATTTCTCGATGAAACAAGTGTGTACGTAGATCTTACCCTTACCTTTAAGAAGACAGAGAGGTTGTTTCCGGTAGACCCTCGGCTCAGGAAATATGAAAGGAAGGGGCAACAACCAGCAAACCAAACGCAAATCTGAAGCGAAAATACAAAACTAAAACTAAGTAATGCAATCAGAAAACCGAAACGAGAGCAACAAGTAATAACAGAAGTCTAGGAATATGAAAATAATATGAAAATACACGACTGACACTAATAATGTACAAAAGCTACTGTTACAAACGGATTGAAGACATTGAGGTTTTGGAAAATTTTATTAAAACAAGAGATTGCTTGTGTATACTTAAGAGAAAGCAGGAGGAGATAACTACATAATTACTGCAAGTGTTTAATGATGATAAAAGCCCAAGAATGTTATTTTGATAGTGGCTTTTATTCAGAACAGCAGGGGCTTAAGAGAAGCCTCTGGCAGGGACATGTATAGAATCAGGAGACATAGATATCATCTGAAGAAGACTTGAATTGGAAAAAGTTTCTTCAAGATTATGAGTCGACGGACATCTCCTACTTCTACCATCAACTCCATCTTTTGATATGTGAACCAGTTCTTTTGCAACATCTCCCATGTGAAATTTGCCATCTTGGGAACCAAATATTATGCATCTTGTTGCAAGGTCTGCAACTATCTCTATCTGCTCCCTTCGAAAAATAGGCTGCTCGTGATAATAAAGATGTGGATCTACAATCTCTTCTAACTTCCCGCTTGTTATCTTCTGTAAAGCCGTCTTTGATGGAACATGATCCGATCTGCTACCTGTGATAACCTCCAAAAGGACCAATCCAAAGTTGTAAACGTCGTTTTGCTTTTTGTAATCAGTGCTTGTATTTGTGGAGAGCTCGAGTCCAAAGAGTTTCACGGTCAAGTCCTCATCTAGGAAGATGCAACTGGCATTAAGTTCATGATGTACAATGGGGGGATAAACCTCAGATTGGAGGAATGCAAGAACATTTGCTGTTTCAGCAACAATGTTTATTCTCTGGTGCCAATCAAGACCTCTTTTTGTCTCATCTTTAGCTCGAAAAAGATGTTCCCCGAGCGTTCCATTAACAGGATAAGCATACACCACTAATGGGGTGTATCCAGAATCAACAGACCATCCAATAATCTGGGCAATATTCTTGTTTGAAACAGCATGTAATGCCTCCACTCGGGACAAAACCTCGACAAGTTCTCGTTCACTATCACATTGTAGTCTGTGTACAGCTATAGCTGATCCTTCCACTAGAGTTCCAGAATATAGTGTAGCTTTGCCACCATGATCAAGAAGTATTTGATCATCTTGAAAACCTTTAGTGGCCTGCTCTAGCTCATAGTAAGTAAACATTCGGATAGTACAAGGTTTCTGGAATGAGATGTTACCCTGACTGCGAGTCATACTAGGATGATCGAATATGTCTGTCTTCATAGGCCGTCGTAAAACACAGAAAAGTGCTGTCAAGGAGGTGATGGTGAGCGCTGAAGTGAGTACTCCTGTGCATATGTAGACAATTGCTGTGAGTCTATCTCATCTCTAGAAAATTAAAGAAATTAATCTTTGATATAAGACACAACATCGCGAGTTTAACTTTTATATACAGTTAAACGAATTTTTACGTTATCAAGTCACTAAATGATAGCTACAGGTAACCGTTTATAAAAAGTGAGATTAGTAACCTAAAAACAAGGGAGGTTACTTGTTACAACATGTTAGATATACGGTTAATATAAAAGTATTTTACTATTAGTACATATAAGTTATAAGTTAAATCCCAACACTGTCCCCAATCAAGGCAGATTACCTGTCTAAATTTATTGACCTTCCTATTTAACTTCCATACACTAACAATGTAATTTTTTTTTTAATATTATAAGGTCATTCAAAAGATAACTAAAGGTAAACATCCATAACAAGGAAGATAAATAACATAGAATAAGGCAAATTACAAGCTAAAACAGGTTAAAACGCAGTACTGGTGTAGAATTTGTTTACAATGTTGTGTATATATTTTGAATCCTAAAAATAAAGAGTCTTAACTTTTGTGCACTAACAGTGTAATTCTTTTTGTACTATGAGATTAAGATGACATGCAACAAGATGTAACTATTTAAAAATGGATGTGTGTAGTTCCAAGATGTGATAATGGAAAAATGAGTTCAATCGAGCATAGTAAATCCAGTGCAGTTATTTCAATACCTCCTGCTTTCTGTTATGAGTTAAAACATGCCGAATTCAATTGAAATTACTGTCACTAGTACAGAGTACAGACCAGCTAGAATTACTGCTTTCCTTCTACCATGACTTGTTGAAGAACATGCTTTTCCATATGCTTCCTTTCCTTCTTTAGTGCAAGCTGCCAAAGAACTCACATTGATTAAAAGCCAATCATGGATAATAAACTATTTTCCAATATTGATGATAATAGATCACTGTTATATGGTCATGAGTTTAACTTCTGTGCACTGCTGTCAGGTTAAGATATAACCTTTTAAAGTAATTCTTATTTGGTAATCTAAAATCACTAAAAATAACTAGAATTAGTTACGAACTCCATCACTAATCTGTCACGAAATCGTTCATAACTAATAGAATTTCTTAATAATCCGTCGCTAAATTGGATTAGGGACGATTTTTTCTATTTAGTTACAGAATTTATCCGTCGCTAATTCCTCTTTTTTTTTAGCAATGAATGTAGTAAACAACGAGGTATCATCAGTTAAAATACGCTGATGTTGTAAAAATTCTTTACAAAGGAGTTTAACTTCTATTAACTAACAGTGTATAGTCTTTTATACTATCAGTTTAAGATGACCTCTAAAAATATAATGATTGATAACTGTCTATAAGTAATTCTAATTTGGTAACCTAACATGCTATAACTGGTTAAAAGGAACTGATAGTGTAATTTTTTTTCAACACTATCAATGTATATAAGTTAAGTTAATGGAGTTTAACGTGTGTATATTAACTATCTATAGTAAGGTTGTTTAAAAGAACTCACATTGGAGACATCCAATTCCAACAGCAAAACCATCACCTACAAATCCATCTTGGCATTTGCATCTAATACCAGAAGCAACAGTAGTTGCATTGACAATATCAGCATTAGTAGCACAAGTTGCTGTGGTTGAATTTCTTGGAACAGCCCACTCTAACTTAATACCACGTTTGCCTACTTGATTTCCAGATAAAACAACCCAAGACGAAAATCCCCTGCATCCAAACTGCGAAAAAGTAGAGAAACCATCTCTCTGATCCGCATTCCAAACGCTGTGATCAGATAACGGGTAGCAACACGCAGGGTAACTACCCGGAGATCCATCACAACGAGGCATTATGTTTTTCTCGCAATCTGATTTGCACAAAGATGAATCCTCACAGTCGTAGAGCCCTAAGATATTATCTCTAGATATGCCAAAGTAGTTATTTCCTTTAAATCCGAAGGATTTGAGGTCGTTGTATTGACGACAAAAAGTGGTATTTGGGAAATCTACGAGCATGCCATCGGAGAAGAAGTGAAGAATTTGATATGTTTGAGAACCAATGTTGAGGAAAAGTGAAGTGGAGTTTATACAAGAAAGGCGAAATGCATCAGAAAGTGAAGAGCCACAGTTGGATTGGTTCATGTAGAATGGAAATGGTATGTGAAAATTCCCACATTTCTCTCCACAAGCTTCTTCATGATGCGTTTCTTGCCAAGTATTATTCTGATGGTCATTTTCTTCTTGTCGATCTTCGACTTTATGTGAGAGAGAATACGTTCCACTGCTAAGTAGTAGTGTAACTATAAAGAGAAAAGCGAAAAATCGCAGGGGTAACATGCTCCTGGTGGCTTTTGACTAATAACTTTGCTCCAAGCAAGTGAAACTAACGGTCCGAAAGAGTTTACGATTTAATCTAGAGAAGTAGAACTCAAAAGGTTGGCCAAGATTGTGTCCTTTCGAGCAAACAAGGTCCTGTTTTGAGTGGAGGCAGTAGATTAAAGGCATAGGACAACGGAACTTAGAAGGATGAGAGAGGTAAGTAGTAAGATATATGTAAAAACACTTAGAAGCATGTCGGACAATGGAACGACCAAGAATATGTCATTTACCTATACCTTACACCTTCTTGTGTGCCTATAAGCTTGACTTTCTAGTTATAGAATGTACTTCTCTTTCTTGCAAATTGAACCTAGTCAAGTTCAACGGAGGAGAAAGGAAAAAGACCTTTCTAATGTACGAACACACTGAAGTTCCTCGTTTCTAAATTTTCCTACAATGTTCATTTCTTCAAAAAAGAAATAGCACTATAAAAGAAAGCTAAAAGATATTGGCGAAGAAGTTATATTCTCCTCTATAATCTTGCCAATAGATTACTTTGCTACCTCTCTTGTATAGACCAACAATCTTTTGATATCCACACCATGTACATTTCTTCTAAAAATATTGCATGAAGATGCAAAAGGACTAAAAATACAAAAGATTTTCACTATCTTTCTCGTTTAACTATTATTTGTATGGAAATCTTGAATTTAGCTTGAAATGAGGAGTTTATTTTGGAAGTAAGGAAAGGGAAGACAATTGGTCTGAGGAATAGGGTACATCCTTGCAACTGGAGTTGTGCCAAATGGGAACGTGGCGTAGTTGGGAGACTCAATAACATAAAAGAAAAGAAAATTATACTGTACTTGGTTTTGAACTAAGATAACGAGAATTAAAAATGTTAATTGTTTAGTATCGGGCCTGTTCCTTTCAAGAATAAATAGCGAGGTTCTAAGTACAAAAGGACATTTTTAAATATTTTATAAATTCGGACAAGGATTTTTTATTTTTTAAAACAAAATTTATGTACTACTCTCTCTATTTTTTCATTTTATATAACATATATTCTTTTCTAAACTATTTTAAAAAAGAATGACGTGTTTCTATATTTGAGATCTAACTTTAAAAGTTTTTATGTTACCCTTAAACATGCTCTTATTACTACAAATCTATAGATACTTTGGGTTTTTGACAAATCTCTTTCTTTTTTCCCTCAAATTTTATGTCTAATCAAATACCTATCATATAAAATAAAATGACGGAGATAAGAAGCTACACAAAAAATGTTATAAATAACAATTTCTTAATAGTTAAAGACATTTAAACAAAGACAAAACTATTTTTATCAAACAACAATAATGTCATCTAAAAGTACAGTTGATTAGAATCCCTCATATTATATGCAACAATTAATTCCATACTTGAAAGTTCTTTAAGGGGGACAATAATTCTGTAGTAGCAATATATGTAAATATATTATTCATAAACTAATTTTATTATTTGAAACATAGAATTTATTATCACCATATAGTCCGTAATAGCCGATTATTAAGTACGAAATTAATTTCATGTCACCTTCAATTGAAATACCAAGAATATAACTGACCTATTGGGAATAGTAACAGTACATATATAGTTTTGAATATAATGTACTGCATCATCGAGATTCAGTCTTGTTTGAGTTTTACGGTATGTCAGCTCGCTGTATATTACCCAAACAAAAGGTTAAAATATGCTAGTAGTACAAAACTACAAATCACAAAAGAGTTTAAGCTATAAAGATTAATATTGTACAGAATATTGTTAAAAGCCCTAATATTTTGTGTCATCGTTGTAATTGAACGTGTTGTACGTGTTAGGAGTACTTGTCATTTATGTTAAATTATCCATCAATGTTATTAAATAGAATTAATTTGCAATTATCTTTTGAGTGATATGTCTATGTCAATAGTTTTTACATCGTTAATACATAAAATTTAAACTCACTACTAAATCAAATGCTCTTCTATAATCTCACCAAGCAGAACTGAAGAATGAAGATCAACTTCTGATAAGTTTAAGGTATGTTTATGTACTACATTAAGCAACTATTGTCCTTCCGAAAAGAAGGGCAGAATTTGGAATAAAGAAGTTGAAATTAATGTGTAATCTTCAATGTACATTACTGAAGTCTGAAACATTAATTAATTAATTTTTTATAAAAGATAATACGGCAAATCTTTCAATTTTCAATTAAAAGAAACAAAATATTGATTAATGTAGTAAAAGGTATGAACCTACTAAATACGTAATAACACTATCACGTGTCACACCCCCTTTTCTACTCCAAAACATATATGTTATGAATTGTTGTGGGTTAAAGAGTTTTTCCAATTAAAATGACAAACTTGAGTATATATTATTTTATTTTCAGAGTCGCCACTAGGAATTGAGTTTTTGGGTGTTGCGACCCGAAATTCTCACATTCATGACCGTGATGGCGCCTAACATTTCACTTGCTAGGCAAGCCAACGTTAAAATAATTTTAACGATTTTAAAGCAAATTAAATTAAATAGAAGTCAATTATTGAAATAAAGCGCGGAAGACCATAAATACCGAATTATCAAAATACATTCCCGAATCTGGTATCACAAGTGCACAAACTACTAGAATAATACAAATAAAGGTCTGAATAAAATTTAAACTGTTTGAAAGATAATACACAGCTGAGATAAGATAGAATGAGACTTCAGAACTGCGAACGTTGTACAATTATACCTCAAGTCTCCTCTGAGTAGCTGAATCCGAGCACGTCTATGGTACGCTACTGGGATCAACTCCAAAATCTGTACAAAAAGTGCAGAGTATAGTATGAGTACAAACCGACCCCATGTACTCCGTAAGTGTCGAGCCTAACCTCGACGAAGTAGTGACGAGGCTATGACGGGACACGTACGTAAACAACATGTACAAGTGTATACAAATACGAATTGGGAGGGAACATGCGAAGGGGATTGATATAATAATTTCAGCAAGAGAATTATTACTTAGCAGCCAAATAATTCCTCACCAATAAAATGAGCAACTGATAATATAAAAATGGCACGGCACCACCCTTTGTGCTTTTACTTTCATTCCTCCCGTAAACTGATAAATAATAATAATAATAATAATAATAATAATAATAATAATAATAATAATAATAATAATAATAATAATAATAATAATAATAATAATAATAATAATTGGCACGACATCATCCTTCGTTTTACACTCTCTGAAAATGGCACGGCATCACCCTTCGTGCTTTTATACTAAAAAATGACACGGCAACACCCTTCGTAATTTCACACTCTTTCTCACCATGACAATGACAGTATAAATAATAAAAATGGCACGGCATCATCCTTCGTGCTTTTACACTCTTTCTCGCCATATTTAACAATAATTAAATCAATAAATTTTTTCATGAATAATGATCAAATGATCAATAATAAACTTAAGTAGGAATATCTTAATTAAATAAGCAATTATTTAAAATGAAAAAAATTTCTCCAACATGCTTTGACTCAATCACAACGCATAAGTACTCGTCACCTCACATATACGTTGTACCCGCACATTAAATCACGTAGCAAATAGTCAAATAAATTTTACTCCCTCAAGTCAAGGTTAACCACGACACTTACCTCGCTTTGCAACCAAATTCAAGAATTCAATAAACCTTTGCCTCGCGAATTCGTGTCCGAAATCCCCAAATCTAGTCATAAATATTTTAATATACTCAATACAAATTGTAGTAATTAATTCCATATGAATTTACTAATTTTTCAGATTAAAATCAGAAATTCATCTAAAAAATCATCAGTGGGGCCCACGTCTCGAATATCGAAAAAACTTAAAAAATTCGAACACCCATTCTGAGACGAGTCCAACCATACAAAAATTATCAAATTCCGATGTCAAATGGACCTTCAAATCTTAATTTTTCTTTTCTGGAAAGTTTTACAAAAATTCCAATTTCTTCCATCTAAATCTGAAATAAAGGATGAATATAGACATGGATTTATGAAATATAATCACTTTTGGTTATAGAACACTTACCCAATTCAAAGTCGTGAAACCCCCCTTTGGAATCGCCAAAATACGAGACTCAAATCTCAAAAATGAGTGAAAATGGCTAAAACCCAATTTTATGTATTCTGCCCAGCATTTTTGCATCTGTGGACTATATTTTCACACCTGCGGTCTCGCATTTGCGAGACAAAGCTCGCATTTGCGAAACAGGGCAGCTTGTCCAGTGGCTTCATCTGCGCCCAGAAATGTCGCACCTACGACATCGCAGAGGCGCCCTAGTGACCGCAGAAGCGGTCTTCCACACAGAAGCGCCCTATTGACCGCAGAAGCGGCTCGTCCATCGCAGATGCGATTGCGCACCTGCGTTCATTTCTCCGCAGAAACGGAGCTCAACAAGGCTGTCCAATGTCGTAGAAGCGGCTGGAATTCTGCAAGAGCGACCACGCATCTGCACACAAAATGTCGCAGGTGCGACACACCATAACCAGTACTGGGCAGCATGTTCCAATTGCTCAGTGGCTCGTCCGAAACTCATCCGAGCCACTCGGGGACCTCTTATGAATATTCCAACAAGTCTAGAAACATAATACGAGTTTACTCATGGTCTCAAATCACATAAAACAACATCGAAATTACAATTCACACCTCGATTCGAACTTTTGAGTTTCAAACTTTTCAATTTACAAAACTTGTGCTGAAACATGTTAAATGAATCCGGAATGACTTCAAATTTGGCATACAAGTCATAAATGACATAACAGAGCTATTTCAATTTCAAGAATCATATTCTGACCCTGATATCAAAAGGTCAAATCTGTGGTCAAACTTTGGAAATCTTTAGCCTTTAAATTTCTAGTTTCCGTTAAATGGCCATAACTTGAGCTAGGGACCTCCAAATTAAATTTCGGGCATACGCCCAAGTCCCAAATCACGAGAGGGGCCTATCGGAACTGTTAAAATATTGTTCCAGGTCGTTTGCTAAAAATATTGACCAAAGTCAACTTAATTGAGTTTTAAGAGTCTATTTTACATTTTAATCAATTTTTCACATAAAAACTTTTTGAACAATTATACGAACTGTGCACGTAAGTTGAGGAATGATGAATAGTTCTATTTGAGGTCTTAGAACACAGAAATAATTATTAAATTTAAAGATGACCTTTTGGGTCATCACATTCTCCACCTCTAAAACAATCATTCGTCCTCGAATGGAATTGGGTAAAAAGGTGTGGATATTTACTGTGCATGTCCGACTCGGACTCCTAGGTAGTTGTCTCAATTGATTGACCTCTCCATTGCACCCAAACTGAATGATAACTCTTAGACCTCAAATGTCGGACTTGCCAGGCTAGAATATCTACCGGCTCCTCTTCGTAAGTCAACTCCTTGTCCAACTGGACTAAGCTGAAATCTAACACATGGGATGGATCACCATGATATTTCTGGAGTATACACACCTGGAACACTGGATGAACCGCTGATAAACTAGGTGGTAATGCAAGCCTGTAGGCTACTTCTCCCACCCTTTCAAGAATTTCGAAGGGTCTTATATACATATGGCTCAATTTGTGCTTCTTTCCAAACTTCATTACACCTTTCATAGGTGAAACCCGGAGCAATACTTTTTCTCCAACTATGAATGCAATATCACGAACCTTACGGTTGGCATAACTCTTTTGCCTAGACTGAGATGTGCGAAGTCTATCCTGAATAATTTTGACTTTATCCAAGGCATCATGTACCAAATCGATACCCAACAACCTAGCCTCTCCCGGTTCAAACCAGCCAACTAGCGAACGACATCGCCTCCCGTACAATGCTTCATATGGAGCCATCTGAATGCTCGACCGGTAGATATTATTATAGGCAAACTCCGCAAGTGGCAAGAATTGATCCCAAGAACCTCCAAAGTCTATAACACAAGCATGATACATATCTTCCAATATCTGAATAGTGCATTCTGACTGTCCGTCTATCTGTGGATGAAATATTATACTCAACTCAACCCGCGTGCATAACTCACGCTATACAACCCTCCAGAAGTGCGAAGTGAACTGGGTACCTTGATCAGAAATGATAGACACGGGCACACCGTGAAGGCGGATAATTTCACGAATGTAAATTTCAGCTAAACGCTCTGTAATTACCACTTGAATAAAATGTGCTGACTTGGTCAACCTGTCTAAAATGACCCAAACTGCATCGAATTTTCTCTGAGTTTGTGGAATCCCAACAACAAAATCCATAGTGATACGCTCCCACTTCCACTCGGGAATTTCTAAATTCTGAAGCAAACCACCAGGTATATGATGCTCGTACTTAACTTGCTGACAATTCAGACACCGAGCTACATATGAAACTATATCATTCTTCATTCTCCTCCACCAATAATGTTGCCACAAATCTTGATACATTTTGGCGGCACCTGGATGAATATAATACATGGCATTGTGGGCCTCTTCCAGAATTAATTCACGAAGCTCATCCACATTAGGCACACAAATACGACCCTGCATTCGCATAACTCCATCTTTCCTCACAGCAACCTGTTTGGCATCACCGTGTCGCACCGTATCCTTAAGGACACGTAAATGAGGATTATCATACTGCCGCTCTCTGATGTGCTCATATAAATAAGACCGAGCGACTGTGCAAGCTAGAACCCGACTGGGCTCTGAAACATCTAACTTCACAAACTGATTAGCCAAAGTCTGAACATCTGCCACTAACGGTCTCTTACCCACTGGAATATACGCAAGACTGCCCATACTCACAACCTTTTTACTCAAAGCATCGGCTACCACATTGGCCTTTCCGGGGTGAAACAAAATAGTGATATCATAGCCCTTCAACAGCTCCAACCATCTTCTCTACCTCAAATTGAAATCTTTTTGTTTGAATAGATACTGAAGGCTACGATGATAAGTAAATACCTTACACGAGACACCATATAGGTAATGCCTCCAAATCTTCAGCGCATGAACAATGGCTGTCAATTCTAAGTCATGAACAAGATAATTCTTCTCATGAACTTTCAACTGTCGCGATGCATATGCAATCACCCTGTCATCTTACATCAATATTGCACCGAGCCCAACACGAGATGCATCACAATACACCGTATAAGATCCTAAACCTATGGGTAATACCAATACTGGCGCCATAGTCAAAGCAGTCTTGAGCTTCTGAAAGCTCAACTCACACTCGTCTGACCATCCGAATGGAACACCTTTCTGAGTCAGTCTGGTAAATGGGCTTGCTATAGATGAAAACCCCTCCACGAACCGACGATAATAACCTGCCAAACCCAGGAAACTCTGGATCTCTGTAACTGAAGTAGGTCTAGGCCAGTTATGAATAACTTCAATCTTCTTAGGATCCACTTTTATGCCTTTTGCCGATACAACATGCTCCAAAAAGGCAACTGAGTCTAACCAAAATTTACATTTTGAAAATTTGGCATATAACTGATTATTATTCAAAGTGTGGAACACACTTCGAAGATGTTGCTCATGCTCCTCTCGACTGCTGGAGTAAATCAAGATATCATTAATGAATACAACCACAAAAGAATCCAAATAGGGCTTAAATACCTGATTCATCAAATCCATAAATGATGTTGGGACATATGTAAGTCCAAATGACATCACTAGGAATTCGTAATGCCCAAATCAAGTCCGAAAAGCTGTCTTAGGAAGATGAGATGCCCTAATCTTTAACTGATGGTAACCAGACCTCAAGTCGATCTTTGAAAATACCTTGGCACCCTGAAGCTGATCGAATAAGTCATCAATTCTTGGCAGTGGATACTTGTTCTTGATAGTAGCCTTGTTCAACTGTCGATAATCTTTACACAATCGCATTGAACTATCTTTCTTCTTTACAAATAACATTGGTGAACCCTAGGGCAAGACATTAGGTCTAATAAATCCCCAATCAAGCAAGTCTTGCAACTGCTCCTTCAGTTCTTTTAGTTCCGGCGGGGCCATACGGTATGGTGGAATAGAAATGGGCTGAGTGCCCGGAGCCAAATCAATATAAAAGTCTATATCTCTATCGGGTGGCATCCCCAAAAAATGTACAGGAAATACTTCTGGAAATTCACGATCAACTGGTACTGAGTCCATAGAAGTAATATCCGCACTGGAATCACGAATATAAGCCAAATAGGCTAGATACCCTTTCTCGACCATACGTCGAGCCTTCATATAAGAAATAACCCTGCTGGTAGAATGACCAGGAGTTCCTTTCCACTCTAATTGAGGTAACCTCGGCATGGCTAGGGTGACCATCTTGGCATGACAATCAAATATTTCACGATAAGGTGACAGCCAATCCCTACCTAAAGTGACATCAAAATCTACCATATCAAGAAGTAGAAGATCCACACTAGTCTCAAGACTCTCAATAGTAACCACACATGAATGATAGACATGATCTACCATGATAGAATCTCCCACCGTAGTGGACACACACATGAGCACTTAGAGAATCACGAGGCATCACCAGATATGAAGCAAAATAAGAGGACACGTAGGAATAAGTAGATCCTGGATCAAATAGAAATGAAGCATCTATATGGAAAACTGGAACAATACCTGTAATCACAACATCAATAATTCGGCCTCAGGCCTAGCTGGAAAAGCATAAAATAGAGGTTGGGCCCCACCACTCTGAATTGCGTCCCTAGGACGGCCTCTAACTGGCTGGCCCCCACCTCTAATGGTCTGAACTCCACCTCTAGCTGCTTGACCCCTACCTCTAGCTACTTGAGCAGTCGGTGAAGCAACCGGTGCTGGAATCATAGCACGAAAAACCCTGCTACTACATGTTACCTTTAGACCTCAAGCACAACCTAGCAATGTGCCTCGGATAACCATAAGTATAACAGGACCTCGGCTGTTATGACTGCTGACCCTGAAATTGTCCCTGTCGACCTGAGCAACCACCTTGGAAACCCTGGATCAGAGATGCACTAATAGGAGTTGGTGGTACACTATATGATGCCTGGAGCGTTGAATGAAATGTCCTAGGAGGATGACCCCTACCAAAATTACCCCTGCCTCCAAACGAGGCACCACTAAATCCACCGAACTGCCGAGGCATCTCATCAGACCCCTGCCCTCTTTCCTGTGCAAGAACCATCTCGATCCTCCTAGCAACATTAGCAGCCGCCTGAAAAGAAATTTCACTTCTGGTCTCCTTGGCCATCTGAAGATTGATAGGGTAAGTAAGTCCCTCAATAAACCTCCTCACTCTCTCCCCCTCAGTATGAAGTAAAAGGAGAGCATGATGGGCTAGATCCATAAAACGGGTCTCGTACTGAGTAACAGTCATACTGCCCCACTGGAGACGCTCAAACTGCCTGCGAAAATTCTCTCTCAATGTGATAGGGAGGAACTTCTCTAGAAATAGTCGTGAGAACTGCTCCCAAGTCAGTGTAGGCGACCCAGCTGGTCTGGTCAACATAAAATCTCTCCAGCACCTCTTGGCGGAACCCGTCATCTAAAATACAGCAAAATCGACTTTATTGGTCTCAAATATACCCATGTTCCGCAGCACCTCATGGCAACGATCAAGATAATCTTGTGGGTCGTTAGAAGGTGTACCACTGAAGTGAACTGGAAAGAGTTTAGTAAACTTATCCAGTCTCAATAAGGCCTCAGAAGACATGGCGGGCCTATCACCGGCCTGTGCCGCAACAACTGGCTGAACTACCCCAACTGGTGGAGTTGCTGGAGCCTAATACTAGAGAGCCATCTGCTCCGGAGCGGGAGTAGTGGGAGTTTATGCTCCTCCCTCAGCCTGTGAGGCGGCTGGTGCCACTGGAAACGTTCCATTCTGGGCCACACCCTCCATAAGACTCACCAAACGGACTAGAGCGTCCAGAAGCACTGGAGTAGCTATGAATCCTTCCGGGACCTAAACTGGTCCAACTGGTACAGTCTGAACTGGAACCTCCTCCTGAAGATCCACCTGAGGTTCTACAATTGGTGTTGCTGCTCGAGCTCTAGACTGAGCTCTACCTCTGCCTCGGCCTCTAGCATGACCTCGGCCTCAACCTCTACCCCTAGTCATAGTTTCCACCGGAGGATCTGGTCCCTGTCCATCGGTAGATGTATTACGTGTTCTCACCATCTGCGAGAGAATAAGAATAGAATGGTTCAATCATCGATGATAGAATAAGATCGCACGACATATTAATTAAGAAGTGATATTATTGCTAAACTTTATAGCCTATAAAAGATAAGTACATATGTATCCGTACCGATCCTTCAGAATCTACTAAGCTTTCTCGTGAGACGTAAGTAACCTAGTGCTCTGATACCAACTGTCACGACCCGAAATTTCCACCTTCAGGACCGTGATGGCGCCTAACATTTCACTTGCTAGGCAAGCCAACGTTAAAATAATTTAACTATTTGTAAGCATATTAAATTAAATAGAAGTCAATTACTGAAATAAAGTACCATAAATACCAAATTTTCAAAATACATTCCCGAATCTAGTGTCACAAGTGCACGAGCTACTAGAATAATACAAATAAAGGTCTGAATAAAATTCAAGTTGTTTGAAAGATAATACACATCTGAGATAAGATAGAAGGGGACTTTAGAACTGCGAACGTTGTGCAGTTATACCTCAAGTCTCCTTTGAGTAGCTGAATCCGAGCATGTATATGGTACGCTACTGGGACCAATTCCAAAATCTGCACAAGAAGTGCAGAGTATAGTATGAGTACAACCGATCACATGTACTCCGTAAGTGTCGAGCCTAACCTAGACGAAGTAGTGACGAGACTATGACAGGACAAGTACGTAAACAACATGTATAAGTGTATACAAATACGAAGCAACAATAAAACAATAAATAACACTTTATAAATTTGAGAGGGAACATGTGAAGGGGGTTGATATAATAATTTCAGCAGGAGAATTTTCACTTAGCAACCACTTAATTCCTCAAAAATAAAATGAGCAACTGATAGTATGAAAATGACACGGCACCACCCTTCGTGCTTTTACTCTCATTCCTCCCATAAACTGATAAATAAATAATAATAATAATAATAATAATAATAATAATAATAATAATAATAATAATAATAACGACATCACCCTTCGTGGTTTAACTTTTTTTTGGCACGGCATCACCCTTCGTGCTTTTACACTCTGAAAATGGCACGGCATCACCCTTCGTGCTTTTACACTAAAAAATGACACGACAACACCCTTCGTGCTTTTACACCTTTTCTCACCATGACAATGATAGTATAAATAATTAAAAATGGCACGGCATCACCCTTCATGATTTTACACTCTTTCTCACCATATTCAACGATAATTAAATCAATAAATTTTTCATGAATAATGATCAAATAATCAATAATAAACTTAACCAGGAATATCTTAATTAAATAAGCAGTTATTCAAAATGAAATAAATTCCTCCAGCATGCTTTGACTCAACCACAACGCATAAGTACTCGTCACCTCACATATACGTTGTACCCGCACATTAAATCACGTAGCAAATAGTCAAATAAATTTTACTCCCTCAAGTTAAAGTTAAACACGACACTTACCTCGTTTTGCAACCAAATTTAAGAATCCAATAAACCTTTTCCTCGAGAATTCGTGTCTGAAATCCCCAAATCTAGTCATAAACAATTCTATATACTCAATACAAATCGTAAAAATTAATTCCATAGGAATTTACTAATTTTCCGGATTAAAATTCGAAATTCATCTCAAAACTCATCAGTGGGGCCCACATCTCGAATTTTGAAAAAACTTACGAAATACAAACAACCGTTCCGATACGAACCCAACCATACAAAAATTATCAAATTACGATGTCAAATAGATCTTCAAATCTTAATTTTTTGCTTTTGGAAAGTTTTTCAAAAAATTCAATTTCTTCTATCTAAATCCGAAATAAAGGATGAATATAGACATGAATTTATGAAATATAATCACTTTTGGTTATAAAACATTTACCCAATTTAAAGTTATGAAAATCCCCTTTGGAATCGCCAAAATCCGAGACTCAAAACTCAAAAATGAGTGAAAATTGCTAAACCCCGATTTTATGTATTCTCCCTAGCATTTTCGCACATGCGGACTATATTTTCGCACTTGTGGCCTCGTATTTGTGGAACACGGTAGCTTGTCCAGTGGCTGCATCTGCGCCCAGAATTGTCGCACATGCGACATCGCAGTAGCGGTCTTCCTCGCAGAAGCGGCTCGTCCATCGCGAATGCGGTTGTGCACATGTGCTCATTTCTCCGCAGAAGCAATGAGGTTCTAATTGCTTCATGGCTCATCCGAAACTCATCCAAACCACTCGAGGCCTCTTTCGAATATTCCAACAAGTCCAGAAACATAATACGGACTTATTCAGGGTCTCAAATCACATAAAACAACATCGAAATTACAATTCACACCTCGATTCGAACTTTTGAGTTTCAAACTTTTCAATTTACAAAACTTGTGCCGAAACATGTTAAATGAATCCGGAATGATTTCAAATTTGGCACACAAGTCATAAATGACATAACATAGTTATTCCAATTTCCATAATCTGATTCCGACCCCGATATCAAAAAGTCAAATCTGTGGTCAAACTTTGGAAATCTTTAGCCTTTAGATTTCTAATTTCCGTTAAATGGCCATAACTTGAGCTAGAGACCTCCAAATTAAATTTCGGGCATACGCCCAAGTCCCAAATCACGAGATGGACCTATCAAACTGTCAAAACACTGTTCTGGGTCTGTTTGCTAAAAATGTTGACCAAAGTCAACTTAATTGTGTTTTAAGACTCTATTTCATATTTTAATCAATTTTTCACATAAAAGCTTTCCAAAAAATTATACAGATTGCGCATGCATGTCGATGAATGATGAATAATGCTATTTGATGTTTCAGAACACATAAATAAATTATTAAATTTAAAGATGACCTTTTGAGTCATCACATTAGGTGTTCCAAGTCACATTTTATTTGAATCCCTAGTCAAAGGAATGTTTTACTCTATTATTATTGGTCTGTGAAAACAAAGTCCAGATAAGAAATTCTGTTGATCGGGGAGAAGGTGTAAGGTATTTTCCGAGTTTCGTGATTATAACACGGTCACTTTATTGACTACAACTTGGCTTGAATTAATTTTTGGATAAACTGTGTTTTATTGATTTTCATGTTCTATCTATCCACTTGTATTGCTTGATTATTCGTAATTTATGAATTATGTTGAAACGAACCACATGTGTGTATTCGTTTGTTTGGTGTCATACGTACTTGTACACAATTAAGAACACTTTTATTATTATTGAGATTGTTTTGTCAAAGTTGCGCGGACGCATACCTTGCCTCTATTTTTACAAATCATAATTATGTCACGCGAACGTATACATAATTATGATGGATTGATTAAGAGCGTGCCAAAAAGCACACTAACATTTTTTGTGTTATTTTCTTAAACTACTTTGGGATTTTTGCGAAGGCCATGGCTATGGAATTTATTGTCGAAGGAATGAAGTAAATTATTTATGGAAAGATGCACTGATGGGCCAGCTATGTTATTTAAGGTTTGCTAGACTTGAATTACTGCTTAATGCTTTGTGGGCCTAGCAGAACATATTCGGCTCATATGTATTAAAGGCATGCCTACAAGTCAGATAATGGCCTACTTGTTTTTGTATCTTAGATAGCCAATATGCCTTAGTTAAATTCACAAATGAAATCATATAGACTAATCAACTTTCATTTCTAAGCTCTTAGGACTAGACAGAATACTAATGTTCACGCAAGTGACTAATGAAATGCTTCACAACACCAAATCAAACAAACATGGAAACAACTAATTAAGACTAAAGGATAGATAATTAAACGTAGAAAAAGAAGAAACTGGACCAAACATTTAGCAAAAATAATACAATAACAGTAAAGGACAAGTTGAGAAGTGACCTTCCTTTAGCAAAAACTCCTTCAATAATACTAAAACCTCAAGCAAATAACTTTTACATCGACTAGCTTGTTCGGACGAGAGTGACACCCAAAAGAAAGGACTCTCGCCGGAGCTTGAAACCTCACAGCGAAGCTCGAACTGATCCCTCAGACTCTGAATTGGGTTTGATAGAGACAGAAGCGAGATATTTTGGGGTAGAAATATAGCTCTGTTTCGCTGGTTTTTGGCTCGGTTTTACTGCTTTTTCTAGGCTGATTTTGGGACAACTTTTCAGCTGGTTTCGCAGCTGACTTTTAGTTGGTTTTACAACTGATTTGAATTGGTTTTCACAGGGGTTTGGGGCTATTTTGGGGGTGGTTTTGTGACTATTTTTCAGATGGATTATGGATGAAGAAACAATGTGTTTCAGCCGCGTGTTTTTGGAGGTTTTGGAGTGCTTTAATGGCTAAAAGAAGTAGTTGGTTCCTTGGTATTTGTACGTGGTCACATAACTATTGAGGGATGATTTTTGAAGTTGCTACATGGATGTGAAGATGGGGTATTTGAGCGGCTCTAATGGAGGAAACATAGATAATTTTGTGTGAGAGAAAACCAAGATAAACGGTTGCGTTAGTCTTTTTTCTCTATAGCTCTAGGGTTCCTCTAAGGGGGGATGTTCTGTCTGTTTTTGCTGAAGAAGAAAAGAGTTAGGGGTTGTTTTAATGGGTAGGGAGAGTGGTATGGAGTTTGTAAGTGAGTGGGGGACAAGGAGTGGGGGACATGAGTGGGAAAGTAAAGTGGGGACATGCGTGGGGAAAATGGGAGCAGAAATGATGGAGTGGGAAGTGAGGTATTGGTGAAATGAGTGAAAAAAAATTCAAGCATGGTAAAAAATTAGGTGCTCACAGCATGCCTCTCTTTTCATGCAAAGAAAAGATGAGAAATATGACTAATTTTTGGTCATACCATTATTCAAAAGGGAAGAGATAGGAGAAAGAGGGTGACGAGTCTTGGTTATGGACATCCTACATATCCTGGGTTATAAGGGAATCATGTCGTGTGTAGCTTAAGAAGCGTGATGGAATGATGAGTTGGAGAGTCGAGTGAGGTTCCGTCGAGACTCCGGTTTGTGGTCCTGTTATTACATCAAAATAAAAAAAAACTAAACAAGTATATCATCTATGAGTTACAAGATTCTTATTTATAAGTCTTCTAAAACTTGATCTTGAATCTTGGCTGGTTCTTCACGCAGACTCTGATATGAACCTTGATGCTTGCTAGTTGTGGGTGCTAGTTCATTCTTTTATGGCTTCTTCTAATCAAAGTGGGAAGTGCAATGCTCGTGACTTCAGTCATGTCTTGAGCAGTCCATATCTTTTCTATCACCTATTCATTTTTTATTCACTTCTTTTTACTTTTCTTTCTTTATTCTAGATTGAGACTTCTTCTTTTGGTCATCTCGAACCCCGTGCCTCGAGGTAAAACCTGTTCAGACACCAAAACAAATAAACAAGTGAAATTTTTCTGCCCCAGATTTCACTACAAAAATTTCGTGAGTTATTGAAAGCAATAAAAGATCGGGAATGGTGTACCCTAAAAAGGTCATGATAATTTTTTTTATTTTTTTATGGTGCTCCTTTATTGTCAAAAAGATGTCTCAACTAAAGACTGGTGTACCTTATGTTGGGAAAATGTGGCCATTGAATGATATACCCTATATTGGCAATGATATCAGGGAGTGGTGTACCCTGCGTTTAAAATCAAATCAACTAAGGAATGATGTACCATATGTTGGAAAACATAGTTAGGGATTGGTGTACCATATACTGGTAATGAGACTAGGGAGTGGTGACCCTATGTCGGAAAACACAACTAGGGAATGGTGTACCCTGATATTGGTAAGAAAATATAACCAGGAGTTGGTACCCTGTATTAAAGGAAAAAAATGTAATCAGGGGTTAGTACCCTATATTACTGAAAAGAAATATAACTAGGAGTTGGTACCCTGTATTACTATGAAAAAAATGTAATCAGGGATTGGTGCCCTGTATTAATAAAAAGAAATATAACCAGGGGTTGACGTCCTGTGTTACTGAGAAGAAATATAACCAAGGGTTGGCGCCCTGTATTACTGAAAAGAAATGTAACCAAGGGTTAGCGCCCTATATTACTGAAAAGGAAATATAACCAGGGGTTGGCACCCTGTATTACTAAAAAGAAAATGTAACCAGGGGTTGACACCCTGTATTGCTAAAAAATAAATGTAATCAGGGGTTGACGCCTTGTATTACTGAAAAGAAAATATAACCAGGGGTTGGCGCCGTGTATTACTGAAAAAGAAATATAACCATGAGTTGGCGCCCTATATTACTGAAAAGGAAATATAACTAGGGGTTGGCGTCCTATATTACTGAAAAGGAAATGTAACTAGGGGTTGGCGTCCTGTATTACTGAAAAGGAAATGTAACCAGAGGTTGGGGCCCTATATTACTAAAAAGGAAATGTAACCATGGGTTGGTGCCCTGTATTACTGAAAAGGAAATGTAACTAGAGGTTGGTGCCCTGTATTACTGGAAAAAAAATGTAACTATGGGTTGATGCCCTGTATTACTGAAAAGAAAATGTAACCAGGGGTTGGTACCCTGTATTACTGATAAAATAATGAATCCTCTAGGCGAAAAGGTTCTACCTGGGTTAAACTACGTAAAACAAACTTGGGCAAAGACTACTTCTACTTGGAAATATGAGCTGAATCCCCCTAGGTGATACGGTTCTGCATGGGTTAAGCTACGAAAAACAAACCTGAGCAAAGAGTACTTCTATTCGGAACTATGAGCTAGATCCCCTAGGTGAAACGGTTCTACCTTGGTTAAGCTACAAAAAACAAGCCTAGGCAAAGAGTACTTCTACCCGGAACTATGAGTTGGATCCCCCTAGGCGAAACAATTCTACCTGAGTTAAGCTATGTGAAACAATCTGAGCGAAGATTACTTCTACACGGAAATATGAGTTGGATCCCCCTAGGCAAAAAGTTCTACCTAAGTTAAGCTACGTAAAACAACCTGAGCGAAGAGTACTTCTACTCGAAACTATGAGTTGTATACCCTAGGCGAATAGGTTCTACCTGGGTTAAGCTATGTAAAAACAGTATGGGCGAAGAGTACTTCTACCCGGAACTATGAGCTGGATCCCCCTAGGTGAAAAGGTTCTACCTAGGTTAAGCTACATAAAATTGCCTGAGCGAAGAGTACTTCTACCCGGAATATGAGTTGGATCCCCCTAGGCGAAAAGGTTCTACCTGCATTAAGTTACGTAAAACATCCTGAGCAAAGAGTAGTTCTACCCGAAACTAAGAGCTCGATCCCCCTAGGCGAAAGAGTTCTACCTTGGTTAAGCTATGTAATACAGGCATGGGTGAAGAGTACTTCTACCCGGAAATATGAGCTGGATCCCCCTAGGTGAAAAGGTTCTATCTGGGTTAAGCTACGTAAAATAGCATGGGCGAAGAGTACTTCTACCCGAAAATATGAGTCAGATCCCCCTAAGTGAAAAAGGTTCTACCTGGGTTAAGCTACGTAAAACAGCTTAGGCGAAGAGTACTTCTACCCGAAAATATGAGCTGGACCCCCTAGGCGAAAAGGTTCTACCTGGGTTAAGCTACGTAAAATAGCACAGGCGAAGAGTACTTCTACACGGAACTATGAGCTCGATCCCCTTAGGCGAAAAGGTTTTACCCGGGTTAAGCTACGTAAAACATCCCGAGCGAAGAGTACTTCTACCCAGAACTAATGAGTTGGATCCCCCTAGGCGAAAAGGTTCTACCTTGGTTAAGCTACGAAAAGCAAGTCTGGGCGAAGAGTACTTCTACCCGGAACTATGAGCTGGAACCCCCTAGGCGAAAAGGTTCTACCTAGGTTAAGCTACGAAAAACAAGCATGAGTGAAGAGTACTTCTACCTGGAACTATAGATGGATCCCCTTAGGCGAAAAGGTTCTACCTGGGTTAAGCTACAAAAAGAAAACCTGGGCGAAGAGTACTTCTACCCGAAAATATGAGCTGAACCTTCCTAAAAGGTTCTACCTGGGTTAAGCTACGTAAAAACTTCTAAGCAAAGATTACTTCTACCCGAAACTATGAGCTGGATCCCCCTAGGCGAAAAGGTTCTACCTGGGTTAAGCTATGAAAAACACTCTGGACGAAGAGTACTTCTACCCGAAACTATGAGTTGGATCCCCCTAGGCGAAAAGGTTCTACCTGAGTTAAGCTACATAAAATATCCTAAGCGAAGAGTACTTCTACCCGAAACTATGAGCTGGATCCCCCTAGGCAAAAATATTCTACCTGGGTTAAGTTATGTAAAACATCTTGAGCGAAGAGTACTTCTACTCGGAACTATGAGTTGGATCCCTCTAGGCGAAAAGGTTCTACCTTGGTTAAGCTACGAAAAATGAGAGTTATGAAAAGTAGTGATGCATGCTGGAAATAAAAGAAAAATAGAGATTTTGAGAAACTTACCTTTGGTGACATTCATCCTTTGTTCCTACTTTAAAACAAAGAAAAATTGTGAGTTTTAAAAGGGCAGGTCGGTTTAAGGCCTTGATGTCTTTGGCAGCTTGGCTTTGTGCCCATCTTCTTTTGATGATGATTTCAATCTACCACCAGATGTTTCCTGAATACCACTTGCATTTATGGCCCGAAAAGCCTTTGACTTTTCAAACTTTTACATGACGGTTGGTCGCATGAGACATAACCTTTTCAACTTTATTTTGCCTTTGTGGCTTTTCACTTTCGACTTCTTTCCTCCAAAACTTTCAATTTCAGAGTATTGGGGAATTTTTGGCTTTTCAAACTTTGCCAAAACGGTTAGCCACTTGGGACTTGACCTTTTCAACTTTATTTTGCCCTTATAGGCACTTTCAATTTGATTTCCTCTTTTCGAGAGTTTTTGATTTCAAAGCATCAACCATCATGGCCAGTCGGGGTTGACTTGATGCCCCTACTGAGGCTGGGTACCTCTTGAATATTAGCTTGTATCAAACAAAAGCCTTGTAAATCAGTCTTGTCATCCCTTCTTCGCCTTAGTTTTGGAACAAAGTTAGGCCAAAAGGGATTCAAAGAACAACAAACAATGGAATGAACAATAAATTTAAACAAGAGGTATCCCTTTCAGGGAAAGGAAATAAGGACTTATCTGGAGTACCTGCGGACTTCAATGAACGTGACATGCCTTTTGGACTGGATGCCTAATCTGTGTAAACTGTCTGTCTCTCAGAAATTCATCACAATTTTACCTTGACACCGATAAACCTTGCCTAGGACTGTGTCAATGCCAATGGCTGTGCAGATCCTCTTTTCGATCAGTGGAACCCTTTGCGGGTTTTCACGAACTAACCTTTCTCATTTCTCTTCTCACCATCGCCTTATAGTGCTCTTTGTGAGTTTTCACTAACAAGACTCTCATTTTAATTTCTTTACTCCCCATTATCTTACGAAGCCCGTGAGGGTTTTCACCAACAATACTCTCTCATTTCATTTCTCTCATTTTGGTTGCATCAAATCTTGTAACTGTATCCTCCAATTGTTGAACATTTCTCATTGATTGATTGGAAGAACTTCGAAAAGGGTTTGGGTGAAAAAGATTTGGATTGAATTACAACTTTAGAACCTTTCGGGCGAAACCATCACCGAACCATTATATCTTCTGCCCCAGTTTCAATTTTTGGGGATTGTGAATTTTTATTTTGGTGTGACTGAACCCCACAGAGAGGCTACCTACGTATCCTTTCGGAGTTAAGTCAAACGTAGTTCAAGGAACTTTGCTTTTGATTTTCTTTTGTCTTTTGTTTTGTTTTGTTTTCTTCTACCATTTTTTTTCTTCTTTGTTTTTGTTTTCTTCTCTCTTTTTTTCTTTCTTGTTTCTTTTTTTAGTAATATCTTCAGGTTCCAAAGAGGGTAATCAAAGAAAGTTAACCGGCTCAAAGGATTGGCAAAAAGGGTTGATGATATTTGGATAGCGAGAATGAAAGCCTTTGTCATCTCAATCAGAGAACATTAATGCTACATAAAGGGTCATGTGTGGACATTTCTAATTTGGAGCCCATTTTCCTTTAGCTTCTTCATGAGGTGGGAGGATACGTCTCAGAATGAGTTGTCCTATTTCAAATTTCATGGGCCTCACTTTATTGTTGTAGACACGGGCCATTCTTTGTTGGTACAACTACCCGTGGCAAACTGCGGCCAATCATTTTTCATCAATCAATGTCAATTGTTCAAATCGGTTCTTGACCCAATCTTTATCCTCAATCTCGACTTCAATAATGATCCTAAGAGAGGGAATTTTAATTTTTTCGAATTTATTTGGACTTGGCTTATGCCTATTATACTAATTCTTTTTTTATTTTCTCACAAGCCTTATCTTCAACACATTTTGCTTCTTGATTTATTATTTTGTGGTCTGACAGCGTTGTAGGATCTAGGCATGAAGTCCGCAAGTATTTCATGTCATTAAAATCTGCATTAAAAGAACTGAAAAGATAATAAGAAAAGTGACAAGATTAAGAAAATAAACATTCTTGGACAATGAAATATTAATTTTATTTGATTTTAAAGAAAAATTAAAGATAGAAGGGTTTACATCATAGAGCAATGCAGTGAAGTAAAACATCTGGATTACACGCAGAAAAGATAGCAAGACCGGGTACTGAGACTCCCATATGACCAAGAACTTTTCAGGTTTAGCGCCCATTTTTAGGTTTTTGTTCTGTCGCGGCAATGGATATTGTGGCTTTTAATGATGGATCATCAATTCTCTAGCTGCCCTTTTGAGGGTCCAACAATCCTCTGTATCATGTCCCATTTCTCCAGAGTGGTATTCACATCTAGCATCATCTTGGTACGCCTGTTCGGGGCCACTGGTTGCAGCAGACCTAGCCCGATTAGCTTTTGAAACAAACTTGAATATGATTCACCAATGGGGTGAACTGATTCCTTCTTACGGGCTCTCTCGGGAGAGGATTGTATTGGGGAATATTTGGTTGGGGATTGTATGGAGTTTGGTAGGGACGGGCATTTCTGGGATGTGGAGCTAGGTTTTGTGTCTAATGTTGTGGCCACGTATAAGGTTGCACGTTCATCACCATATAAGGAAGCGGTGCCACGACATAAGCAACATCTTGATAGGTATAATAGTGTTGTGGACCTTAGGAAGCATATATGATTGGTTGAATGACCTGCAGGCCCCCCTCGAACTTGAAGCCATCATGGCTCCCTCATCCGAACGGTCTGTGATGTGGCATGTTCATCAAATCCCCCGAACCATTCCGAATGGTCTGTGATGTGGCCTTAAAGGTTGCATGACTTAAGATTCGGCCTGTTTATAAACCATTTTCGACCATCTCCCCAATTTTGATAGCTTCGACGAACGGATTACCCATAGCGGGCATCATGTTTTGGAAGCAGTCCGCCTCTTGGGCCTGTAGAAAGACCGTAACATTTCTGCTTTGTTCATTGGAGGCTTTACCCTAGCGGCTTGCTCGCGCCATTTGGCAGCATACCCACAGAAACTTTCAGCTGTTTTCTTTTTCAAATTGGACAAAGAGTTCTCTTTTTGGATTTTTTCACTCTTGCTTTTTTTTATTGGTTGTTTTTCGTTATTTGTTTTTCTTTGTTATTTTTGTCACTCATTTCTTTCTTCTTTTTTTTCCACTCGATTTACTTAATGGCGATGATCGAATCTAATGGGGATTGCTTACGTATCATGGGTTGCATGAATTAGATCATTACGTAATTTAGGAATACCGGGAACAAAGTACATAAGCTAGCTCTTTTTTTTTTGGGAATTTTTGAAAAGAAGACTTCTTAAGAAGAAAGAAAATATTGTTTTTTGGATTTTGATTGATCTTTATATTTTTGATTTTTTTTGGGAGAAAAACTTCTAAAGAATGAAAAAACATATTTTGGATTTTGATTTGATTTTTTTTTCTTTTTTTCTTTATCGAATGAAAGACTTTGGAAAACAAGAAAAACATTTTTTGATTTAGTTTTTTTTTTGGATTTTCTAAGGAAAGAATTCTAAAGATGGAATTAAGGAAAGGGAAAATATTTTTTGAATTATTTAAAAATTGGGATCGGAACCGATGAGGTTTGCCTACGTATCTCACATCCGGTGAGAATCAGGTAATTCGGTCGGTTTTGACACAACAGAAAAATATAACTTATTTTGAAATGAGTTTTACTTTTCCTTCCTTTTTTTTCAAAATTTCAGCAAAGTTTCGGTATATTTTGTATACCGAGATTTTCAGAAACGGGAATTTTCTCTTCTACCTCACTCTTGGTTTTTTTTGGTTTTCTTTTCCTATTCTAGAAGTCGGTCAACATGCAAGCCGAAATAAATAAATGCACAAGTAGCACATAAAATACATGAAGATCGTCTTTTAAATTGGATACACCTGTCCTAGACGGACCCAATCCATGTGTTGATTTTCCAAAGTCAAATGCATGCGATGCAAACAAAGCGATCCTACTAGGGATAACTAAGCATGTGGCTTATTCTTTTAGATTTTAAAAATCCTAGGGGATGAGGTGTATCTAGACTGGACATAAAACGAGCGGACAACTCGAGTTGGGAAGGGGTAGCGTACCGGGAGCAATACTTCTCCGGCTTAACTACTGGACCCTCCCCGTTCTTAAACATGGGTGACTATTAATCCTTCATTGGGAGCCCATGCCCACCCGCTTTATCTCAAAAAATAATGGGGCGGCCATTCTCATGGTTATATTTAAAAGATTCAGAGGGGGTGCGTGAGAAGACAGTTTATTTGTACAATTCAATAATATCAAAGCGGTAAAAAAATGGACAAGTAGCACATTATGCCCAAATAAATCACAATATATACAAAACTTTATAAAGCCAAATAAAGTCGGTGTACAATCTCGAATTCTTAAATTCCCCAGCAGAGTTGCCAGAGTTGTCACACCTCCTTTTCTACCCCCAAAAGATATATGTTATGAATTGTTGTGAGTTAGAAAGTTTTTCAATTAAAGTGACAAACTTGAGTAAGGATTATTTTATTTTCAGAGTCGACATTTGAAATTGAGTTTTTGGGTGTTCCAAGTCACCTTTTATTTGAATCCCTAGTCAAAGGAAGGTTTGACTCTATTATTATTAGTCTGCGAAAATAAAATTCATGTAAGGACTTTTGTTGACTGGGGAGAAGGTGTAAGGAATTTCCCGAGTCCTGTGGTTCTAGCACGGTCACTTTATTGACTACAACTTGGCTTGAATTAACTTTTGGATAAACTGTGTTTTATTGATTTCCATATTTTATCTATCCGTTTTTATTGCTTGATTATTCATAATTAATGAATTATGTTGAAATGAACCACGTGTGTGTATTCATTTGTTTGGTGTCACACGTACTTGTACACAATTAAGAACACTTTATTATTATTGAGATTATTTCATCAAAGTTGCGCGAACACATACTTGCCTTTATTTTTGGAAATCTAAATTATGCCACGCGAACGTATACATAATCATGATGGATTGATTAAGAGCATGCCAAAAGGCACACTAACATTTTTTGTATTATTTTCTTAAACTACTTTTGGATTTTTGTAAAGGCCATGGTCTATGAAATTTATTGAGGGAGGAATGAAGTAAATTATTTATGGAAAGATGCACTAGCTAATTAAAAGGAAAGATGGGCAGCTATGTTATTGCTTGCTGGACTTGAATTATTGCTTAAGGCTTCGTGGGCCTAGCAGAACAGAAAGATTCGGCTCATATGTATTAAAGGCATGCCTACAAGTCAGATAATGGCCTACTTGTTTTTATATCTCATTATCAGGGTAGGTTCGAGGTCAAGGTTCATGGCCCGTCTCGGTGTCGAGGTCAGGATTAAGGTTGAGGTTCGTGGTCGAGATTCATGGTCGGGGTCGAAGTTGGGATTAGGAGTCATGATTTAGGTTGGGGTCAAGGTTTAGGGTCAGGGTTTAAGGTCGGGTTTTAGGGTCGAGATCAGGTTTCGAGATCGATTCCAGGGTCGAGGTTGGCATCATGGTTCGAGGTCGAGGCCGGGGTTGAGGTACGGGGGTCAGGGTCGAGGTATATATGGGGGTCAGATGGCCGAGGTCGTACCTTTGACCCCCGACTCCAACCCCGACCCTCGACCGCTTGTTACTAATCTCGACCTCGATTTCGATCCTGACCCCGAACCTCGAACCCTACCCTGGACCCCTATTGTCCTTCTCCTCTCCTCGCCTTTACCTATTTCATCTACTATAGTGTTTGCCGAGATTATATATTTTTTGAAAAATATTTTATGTTAACTAACCAAACACCATAATTAAGTAAGAATATCACTTATTCTCCAAGAAAATATTTAAACACTATAATTAATCTTAGACAAAGAAAAGAACGTAAAAAGATAATGCATTTATAGTCTCCAAAATTAACGTTGTGTCTGTAAAACATAAAAATGAGCCTCCAGGAGTGTGTCTACTGACCAGTGAATGATAACTATCCATAGTTGGGACACGAGTTAGAAAATAACAGGCTATTCCATGAAAAATTTAAAAGAGAGTAAAAATAAATACATGGTGAAAATAATTTTTTTTATTTTTATTCTTATTGTTATAAATATATTATATTATGGATGTTCATTTAGTATTTCGTTGTAAATAAGCTTCCTGAAGAAACTTATCTGTATGAGACTCCGCCGTAAATATATTTATCTATTTAGTACTCTATTGGAAATAAGCCTCCTGAAGAAGCTTATCCGTTCGGTACTCTATTATTGATAAATATTACCCCCGGTAGAATATCTGGTACAATGAGCTTATCCTTTCGGTACTCCGTTATGGATAAATATTATCCCCGATAGAAGATTATCTATATCTGGTATAATAGCAGCTTATACAACAACATGGAGTAGCAGCTTACGCAGCAGCTTGCAGTAGCAACTTACACAACAACTTCCTTTCTTCTATAAATAGAGGAGATTTCAGTTCATTATGTATATAAGTTTGAAGTTTGAATAATATATCAGTTTCTCTCTATACTTGTCTTTACTTTACAGACTTTATTTCATAACACGTTATCAGTACGAGACTCTGCCATCTCGAGAAAATACTTTGAAAGTATCAGAGGCACGAACTTTGTTTTTCTAAATAATGTCAAATCTTTCTGAACTTGAATTTGTAGCCCTGGATATATCGGGCAAAAGCTACATGTCTTGGGTGCTTGATGTTGAAATTCATCTTGATGCGATGGGTCTGGCAGACACCATCAAGGACAAAAATAAAGCATCAAACCAAGATCGTGCCAAAGCAATGATATTCCTACGCCATCACCTTGATGAAGACTTGAAAATGGAATATCTCACTATCAAAGATCCAGTTATACTGTGGAATAATTTGAAAGATAGATATGACCATCTGAAGATGGTTGTTCTTCCACAAGCACGTTATGATTGGACTCATTTAAGGCTACAATATTTTAAATCTATCAGTGAGTATAATTCTGCTATGTTCAGAATTATTTTCCAATTGAAATTATGTGGTGATAATATTACTAACCATGATACGTTGGGAGAAAACTTTCACCATTTTTCATGCCTCGGATATGCTCCTGCAGCAGCAATATCGAGAGATGGGATTCAAAAAGTATTCTGAAATTATCTCACATCTTCTTGTAGCCGAGCAACATAATGGGCTATTAATAAAAAATCATAAAAGTCGACCTACTGGTTCTTGTCCATTCCCTGAAGTGGTTGCGGAAGTAACTCTAATTATGGTAATAATAATGCACCAAAGAACTCTCCTCACCACCATCAATTAAAAAGGAAGAAACAAAAACATGAAGCGGTGCAAGTAGCAAAGGCAGAAAATACATGCTATAGATGTGGAGGAAAAGGACACTGGTCACGTATCTGTCGTCCCCAAAGTACCTGGTTGAGCTGTATCAAGCCTCCCTAAAGAAGACAGAAAAATGATGAAGCAAATTTTATTTTTGAAAATAATTTAAACTTCATGCATTTGGATGTAGCTCATTACTATGTACTCCCGGAAGGAGAAACAAGTCATGTGGTTGGTGATGAATCTGTAGAAATGTAAATATTTTAATTTTTGTTGTTTGTAGTAGATAGCATGGTTATGTAATTATTGTACATAAATAAAAGTTATGCTTTGATAATGATGTTTACTATCATATTTATTTTGTTTGTCATTTTGAAGAATATGGATAATCCTCAAATTATGTTTGGATCAAAGACCAATCATGAAGATATTTGTGTGTGCAATTGATAGTAGAACAACTCATGCCATATTCAAAGATGAGAAATACTTTTCTTCTTTGCATAAAGAAAAAGCAGTTTTCACAATTTCTGGTAATATAAGTTTGATTAAATGCTCCGGAAGAGCCACTATATTTCTGTCTAAGGGAACAAAACTTATTATAAACAATACATTATTCTCCTCCAAGTCCCGAAGAAACTTGTTGAGTTTTATAGATATCCGCTGAAACGGGTATCATGTTGAGACTATAAATGAAATGAATATAGAATATCTTTGTATTACAAAGAATGTTTTCTGGCCAAAAGTGCATTGTAGAAAAGTTACCAACTTTATCTTCTGGCTTATACTATTCAAAGATTAGTACAGTTAATGCACACTCTATCGTAAACAAGAAGTTTATTGATTCAAATATTTTTGTGCTTTGGCATGGCCGTTTGGGCCATCCTGGATCAATAATGATCACTAGACCATCACCAAATAATGAATTTTCTTGTGATGCTTGTTATCAAGGCAAAATGATCACTAGACCATCACCAATGAAGGTTGGCATTGAATCCCCTACCTTTTTAGAACGTATACATGGGGATATATGCGGACCTATTCACCCATCAAATGGACTATTTAGATATTTTATCGTCCTAATAGATGCATCTTCTAGATGTTCTCATGTGTGCCTACTATCATCTCGCAACCTGGCGTTTGCAAAGTTGTTATCCCAAATAATTCGATTAAGGGCATAATTCTCAGATCATCCTATAAAGGCTTCTCGCCTTGATAATGCTGGAGAATTCTCAGCTCAAAATGGCCTTGCAGAGTCATTTATTAAACACGTGCAATTGATAGCAAGACCACTATTTATGAAAACAAACTTGGCCGATATTGTTTGGGGCCATGCTATCTTACATGCAACATCACTTATCTGTCTCAGACCGATACATTATAATAAATATTCTCCGTCACAATTAGTTTTTGGTCATGAACCAAATATTACCCATCTACGAATTTTTGGATGTGTTGTATATGTGCAGTAGCACCACCACAATGCAGTAAGATGGGCCCGTAGAGAAGGTTAGGAATATATGTTAGGTTTGAATCACCCTCTATTATTCGCTATCTCGAACCACTGACGGGAGATTTATTAACTGCTCGATTTGTAGATTATCGGTTTAATGAAACAAATTTCCCACAATTAGAGATTAAGAAAAAAGAAATCAAAAGTGAAATTGTGTGAAAAGTTTTATCATTATCCCATTTTGATCCACGTACCCCTATGTGTAATCAGGAGGCCCAGAAGATCATCCATTTACAAAATATAGCAAATCAAATGCCAGACCCGTTTACTAATTTGAAAAGGATAACTAAGTCACATATCCTTGCAGAGAATGTGCCCATTCGAATTGATGTCCCAGTAGGACCATCTACTAGTATGAGAGCTAGTGAACCTAAAGCACACCTGAAGCGTGGTAGGCCTTTGGGTTCTAAGGATCGAAATCCTCGAAAAAGAAAATCGACAAATGATTAAAACGATACTATGAAGGGATCTCCTGAAGAGACCCAATATCTGATTAGTTTTGAGATTCCTGAAGAAATCAATGGACCCGAAACTCAAGTGAGTGAGAAGCTTTTAATAAGTTCTACCGGTGAAATGATTAATTTAAATCAATCTGAAATAGTGGTGGATAATATTTTTGTATATAATGTTGTACTTAACATTATGCAAGATAGTGAGGATATTGAACCCCGATCTGTCGAAGAATGTCGACAAAGGTCTGATTGGCCAAAATGGCAAGTGGCAATTCAATCAGAATTGAACGCACTTGCTAAAAGAGAGGTCTTTGGACCAGTAGTCCAAACATCCGCTGGTATAAAAATAGTTGGTCATAAATGAATTTTTATGCGAAAAAGGAATGATAAAAATTAAATTGAAAGATACAAAGCTCGCCTTGTCGCACAAGGATTCTCACAACGACTTAGAGTTGATTTTGATGAAACATATTCACATGTTATGGATGCCATACCATTTTGATATCTCATCATTTTAGCACTACATGAAAAACTTGAAATACATATAATGGACGTAGTTACAACTTATATGTAAGGTTCACTTGATAATGAAATTTATATGAAAATTCCTAAACCAAATTCAAAATATCGAAAAATGTATTCAATTAGATTACAAAGATCTTTGTACAGTTTAAAGTAATCTGAGCGTATGTGGTATAGTCGCCTTAGTGAGTATTTGCTAAAAGAGGGTTACATAAATGATGTTATTTGTTTATTTGTTTTTATAAAGAAAATGATATTAGAATTTGTTATACTTGTTATTTATGTTGATGACATAAATCTTGTTGGAACTCTAGAAAAGCTCCAAAATGCAATTAAATATCTTAAGAAAGAATTTGAGATGAAAGATCTTGGAAAGACAAAACTTTATCTTGGTCTGCAAATTGAAATTTAGCTGACGAGATATTTATCCATCAATTTGCCTATACAGAAAGGATCTTAAAACTCTTTTACATGGACAAAGCACACTCATTGAGTACACCAATGGTTGTTCGATCACTTGAAGTGAATAAGGATTTGTTCCGACCTCCGGAAGAGGATGAGAAACTCCTTGGTCTAAAAATACCTTATCTTAGTGAATTGGTGCACTTATGTATCTTGCTAATGCTACAAGGCCCGTCATATTATTTTCTGTTAATTTACTAGCAAGATATAACTCTTTTCCTACACGGAGACATTGGAACGAGATTAAGCATATATTGCGATTTTTAAAGGGAACACTTGATATGAGTTTATTTTATTCTAACAAAGGTAGTGCCGATCTTGTTGGTTATGCAGATGTGTGTTATTTATATGATCCACATAAAACTCGATCTCAAACCGGGTGCGTGTTTACATGTGGAGGTATTCTCATATCATGGCGCTCCACAAAGCAATCTATTATTGCTACTTCTTCAAATCATGCTGAGATAATAGTTAATTCATGAAGCAAGTAGGGAATGTGTATGGTTGAGATCAGTGATTCATTTTATTCAAGGAAAATGTGGTTTGGATCGTGATAAAAGATCCACAATTTTATACAAAGACAATATTGTATGCATAGCCCAATTAAAGGGAGAATTTATAAAAGGAGATAGAACGAAGCACATTTCACCAAAATTATTCTACACACATGATCTTCAGAAACATGATGACATTTATGTGCAACAAACCCGTTCAAGTGACAATCCAACAGATTTATTCACTAAATCTTTGTCAACTTCAACTTTTGAGAAGATGGTATACAAGATTGGAATGCTGAGACTTCATTATTTGAAACAAGGTTTTTATCAGGAGGAGTAAAATACGCGCTATACTCTTTTTCCCTTACTAAAGTTTTTCCCATAGGATTTTCCTTATAAGGTTTTTAATGAGTCAACTAGTTATGCGTATTACTAAATATGTATACTCTTTTTTGTTCACTAGGATTTTTTTCCCACAGAGTTTTTCCTAGTAAGGTTTTAATGAGGCAAATTATCTTTTAATGAACATCGAAGGGGGAGCGTTATAAATATATTATATTATGGATGTTCATTTAGTACTCCGTTTTAAATAAGCTTCCTGAAGAAACTTATCTGTATGACACTCCGCCGTAAATATATTTATCTATTTAGTACTCTATTGGAAATAAGCCTCTTGAAGAAGCTTATCCTTTCGGTACTCCATTGTGGATAAATATTACCTCCGGTAGAAGATTATCTATATCTTGTACAATGAGCTTATCCTTTCGATACTCCGTTATGGATAAATATTACCCCCAGTAGAAGATTATCTATATCTGATACAATAGCAGCTTACACAACAGCTTGGAGTAGCAACTTACAAACAGCTCATACAGTAGCTTGCAGTAGCAGCTTACACAACAACTTCCTTTCTTCTATAAATAAAGGAGATTTCAATTCATTATGTACACAAGTTTGAATAATATATCAGTTTCTTTTTATACGTGTCTTTACTTTACGATCTTTATTTCATAACACTTATATATATGTTTGTATTTATGGGATCTAACTCCTCTCCATTACCCTTCTCTCCTTTTTTTCAAGTTCTAGCTTAGATTAGAGACACATGGCATAAGTTAGACTTTATGGCTAAGATTTGATTAATTAAAACAACGCCCTAACCATGGTTCAGATAATTAATAACTTATCCATAAATAAATTTATTAAAACTTTTCTCTCTCTTCCTTTTTTTCCCTCAACCGTATCAGTCTTTTTCGTTTACTTGAATTAATAACTTACAATTTATCTTCCAATTCTTTTTTCCCCTGAGTTAATCATTTAATTTCATTTTTTCTTTTAACACTCTCTTTAGAATTAGATACCATACGGCACTTCAATATTTTTAATAAGAAGGTGCCTTAATCATAAGAAAACTATGATCATCTTATTCATATATATTCTTATTAAATCTTTGATTCACGTTTTTGTAATAATTCATCACTAACTTTAGCAACTCGGATTTTATAAAACTCATTGCTATACAATTAGTCCAGACTAATAAAATTTGTGAAGAAAATGTCATGAAACTTGCCCATCTTTCGGCCTTCTACAGTGGCATTTTCATGTAGTGGAAGAAGCGATATCTATTCCTAGAAGCAATATAGCATTGGTTAAATTCACAGAGTGTAAACTATCTATGTCATAATTTTATATCCTTCATTTGATAAGCCAGCTTCCTTGGAACTGGGTTTTCTCATGTGAACCAGTTCATGAATATGAGAGTTCAGTAAAATTGGAAGAAGAAAAATACGAAGAGAGAGAAAAGTTTTAATATATTTTTTTATGGACAAGTTATTGAATATCTAAATCATGGTTAGGGATTTATTTTAGTTAATTAATCTTAGCCATTAATTTTAACCTATGCCATGTGTCCCTAATCTAGGCTAGAACTTGGGAAAAATGGAGAGGAGCTTGATCTGTACTTCTATTTGGAGATAATCACTTCTCAATAGCCTAAAAGCAAGTGCATGCAAATGCTCCTCCGTCCAATCTTAAACCGATCCGCCGGTATATATGCATCTCGTGTGTACATGACGGTAGTATGATATCACCTTTGTCAATTAAGGGTTCTAAAACAATTTGAATTTGGCTATTTTGTGTGAGTGACATAATATGATATTGTCGCATCTATGGTAATGTTCAAATATGATGCCTCACGAGAGATAGCGAATTCAATAACCCATTGATGAAATATATACTTGTGGTTGATTAGGGTTCCTAGCTTCTACATTAGAGAAAAACGTTTCTGAGAATTTCAGGTTAACTGTGGTTAATGTTAGTTAGACAGGTCTTCATTAAGGGTCATGGTTCATACGAAACCAATTCTTGATAGTAAGAAGATGGGAACCAAAATTTGTTGCATCCAAGGCTTCACTAACATACTCAGTTATATGGGCAAGACTACCGGAACTACCCACTGAATTCTATGATTATGATATCCTTCAACGGATGAAAAACAAATTAGGATGCCTAATCTGTATTGACACTAGCACATCATCGGCATTAAGGGGTAAATATATTAGACTTTATGTGTTAGTACCCACCGACAACCCCTTGAAAATCCATGTCATAATTGGTAGGCACATCCAAATGGTTACATATGAAGGTTTCAACATATTGTGCATGAGCTGTGGACGCTTAGGGCATAACCAAAAATCCTGTCCAACACAAAAATCCCAGGCAATATACTCAAGCAACGATGAGCCATCTAACTCAACTAATGATATGAACACCCTCACGAACAAATTAGATCAATGGACAATAGTCTCGCATAAAAAGAAAGCTAAAACTAAACTTGGGGAGCTCAAACTACAAGAACAACACCAACATCCATGGGGAAAAAGAAGTCCAAACACATCAATGGTAGGCACGACTAATCAGTCGGAGAAAGGCTTGATAGTCTCGCCCAACACAAGGCAAGAATACAAACCAAAGCCTAACATTACCCAAGCACACCACAAATATCCAGTGGATAATAAACAACTGAGTCCTTAGACCATAACCAATCTAGTCAAAACTTAATTCTAACATTGTTTATCTTGTCATAGCACCAACAAGAAGTGACTCTAACAATCCTAATAACCAAAGACCCGACCTTTGCTCAGAAGACAATCAAAATATGCCCATCAATAATCCAAAAAATACCTTTACACAATTGGACATAGTAAATACCTTACAACCTAGAAATCATGCTAGCTTTAAAGAGTCAATCATAGGGCAAATTAATAATCCCCTCGCATTAACTCTCCTCTGAGCAGGCCTAGTCTTGAAAACAATAGAAAAGATGCCAAACAACCTCTATGGACATTGAAATAATCTTCAGCTTTGGGGAATCCACTGTTGCACTTATGGGGGATAAGACTTCGTCCCACTCACCGAATACACTTTTCCTAAATAACAAATATAGTATCCTGACTAACCTTCTTGTTATAGAACAAGGATTCAAAAATTAGTCACCATCAAGTAATTAATCAAAGAAACTCAACCACCAAAGCAAGGATCATTAGACCAACGAATACCTTATAAACATAGTACCATAAACAAAAATGATTCAAACACTTGCTCACTTGGGCTGGATCACTCAAACGACCTAACTGAGCAAAACCAATTTACTACACTAACAAACCAAGATGCCAAGACTCTCACTACAATCAAAACAGGAGAATGCACAGAGCAAGAAGGAATGTGTGGATAAGGGAGAATCAACATGCACACAACACAATAAGGGAGGTTCCCCAGTGAATGCAACTCAACCTTCTCTAGTCTACTCGGCGATTCCCATTCAACAAAATTATGTTCCACAATCATGGTTGGATCACGGACTAATGGGACATGCTTTGAGCATAAGTTTCTAACTCAATGGACATGACATTATAGTACAAATCGAGGACCCGAGTTATCTGGCACAAATAGTTTCTGAGGGTTTCCAGCTAGGCATGAGTAACATCATGAATCTACCATGGTTCTACATCTCACACCACCACCCAAAATCCTTCCCCATATACCTAAACCCAAGGATACACCCGTCTCCATGGAGTCATCAGACATGGGGCTACCCAAACACATTTGCCCAAGCTCCATCCAACCTGTTCAACTGGCAGATGTCTGTCACAACCCAATTTCACCTATAAGTCATGATGGTGCCCAACATCACAGCTAGGTAAGCAAACTAGTAATTTAAACATGTATTCATTTTCTTTGAAAATTATCCGAGTAATAAAACTCTACGTACTTGCAACAATTAAGAAAATATAAAAGATCTAATAAATTAAAATCCAAGAAAAATAATTAAATCCAAATTTTTACTAGTGTGTGTGCCAAGACCTGGTGTCACAAGTGTATGAGCATCTAGTAGATTATACAAAAAATTTTAAATACTGTCTGAAATAAAATAGACAGAACACAAATACAAGAAGAGGCACTAGTTGCTGCAGAATGACTCAAAAAGGGCGGATCATCACTAAGCCTCTTTAGGTAACGTGGGTGCGCACCAGTAGGTCAACCTATAGCACCTGTCTCAGGTCCTGAACAAAAAGTACAGAAAACATAGCATAAGTACTTAAACAACGTGTACCTAGTAAGTATCGAGCCTAATCTCGAAGAAGTAGTGACGAGAGGTCGACTTTGACACTCATTATGGGTTAATAATATTAAAAATTAGAAACATTTAATCAAACATGATTTATATGAACAACAATTATTTCCTTAACGGGCAGAATTAATTATTCTCAAATTTTAATAATTTTCAATTTATCAATTTACTTCACAAACTGTAATAAAATATCAAAGTATCGTGTAATTATTATTATTAGGCACGATTCTTCCCGAGGTCGTTCGACCCGATCCAGAGTGTCGTGTACACTGCCGAGGGATGTGCGGCGTGATCCATAGATGCATCTATACTACCGAGACGTCCGGCTCGCTCCACAAGAAAGGAGGGCATTTTCTTATGAACCTCCGGAATAAGAAGTCATTATTATAAGACTAACATATAAGGATATACAATTTCTATTAACAGTCAAATAATTTGTACAAAAATTCAAGTATACGTAAATTTAGTCTTTTACTATTTTTTCTAACAATTCACAATATAATCCCAGTAATTTAATAAAATAAAAGATGCAATTATCACAAGTAATTCATGATTTGAGTCCTAAACTACCCGAACATAGCATAATTAGTAGCTACGCACGGACTCTCGTCACTTCATGCGTACGTAGCCCCTACAATTTACAATAATTATTAATTTAAATTACTTATTGGGTAAATTCCCTCTTATAAGGTTAGACAAGAGACTTACCTTATCTCAAAGTCTACTTCCCCGTCAAAAATATCGCGTTAAGATCTCAATTCGATGCCGAAAAATCCGAAACTATCCAAAAGTTATATAAAATAATTAATACATGCTCAATAATTCGAAATTAGACTATTAAATTAATTACCCAATCCAAAATGATAAAAATCTTAAAATTCGCCCAGGGCCCATGCGCCCGGATTCCGAAAATATTCGGAGGAAAACGTTACCCATAATCTCAAGAACTCAAATATACAATTTACATCCAATTCCATAACCATTTTCGTGGTTAAAATCTTATTTTAATACAAATCTAGGTTTTTTCCTAAACCCTTGATTTTTATAATTTACAGGTTATAATCTACCCATAATTTATGTATTTAACTCAAAGTGTGTAGAATTAATATCTTCAAGTTGCTAGTTGAAATCCCCTCTCAAAAAGCTCCAAATTCGCCCAAGAATGGAGAGAAATGGGCAAAAATGATTGTTTTTCCATTCTTTAAGGGTTCTGCCAAACAACCTTTTCGCTTCTGCGGCTCCCAAGCTGCTTATGCGGCTCCGCATCTGCAGAAATGGCCTCGTAGATATGGCTTTCCCCTTAGCCGGATTCGCCCGCACCTGCGGTCAGCGGCTCGCTTCTGCGATCGTTACGTCGCACCTGCGCCTTCCTTCGCACCAATGCTTCTTCCCTTCGCACCTGCGCTTTCGCAGGTGCGGTTCCTTTCTCGCATCTGCGGTGCCCAGTGTCCCCTCCTCTTCTTTGCACCTGCGGCTCGTGGCTCGCATCTGCGACTGCCCTTGCGCATGTGCGATCGTACCAGAAGTAAAAAGCTTCAGCTTTTCTCCCAAGTCCACAATTGGCCCGAGCCTCGTCCGGTTAACGCTCGAGGACGTCGGGGCCTCGTCCGAACATACCAACAAGTTTAAAATCATAAAACGGACTCGCTCGAACCCTCAGAACGTGTAAAACAACATCAAAACTAAGAATCATATCTCAAACCAAATTGATTCAACTTAAAATTTTAAAAAATTTCAAACTTACTCCGAACGCGCCGAAACATACTTAAACTACTCGGAGTGACACCAAATTTTACGTGCAAGTCTTAAATCACTATACGGAGCTACTTCCATACTCAAAATTCCAAACGGACCTCAATTATTTCACAACCTACTCCAAACCAAATTTAAAGAACCTTAAATCTTTAAATAGTTAATTTTTACTATTAAGCGATGAAACGCTTCCAAGTTGTCCAAAACCCGATTCGAACATACGCCCTAGTCCAAAATCATCATACGAACCTATTGGAACTGTCAAATCCCGATTTCGGGGTCATTTTCTCAAAATATTGACTGAAGTCAAACTTGGCCTTTTAAAGCCAAATTAAAGAACTAAGTGTTCTGATTTCAATCCGAACACTTTCAAATCTCGAACCAACCATCCCCGCAAGTCATAAATTAGTAAAAGCACATACGGGGAGTTTTATTTAGGGGAACAGGATTCTAAAAGTTAAAATGACCGATTTGGTCATTATATTCTCTACCTCTTAAACAAATGTTCATCCTCGAACGGGTTTAGAATTATACCTGGAATGCTGAATAAGTGTGGATATCTACTCTGTATGTCCTCCTCGGCCTCCCAAGTCGCTTCCTCGACTGGTTGGCCCCTCCACTAGACTTTTACCGCAGTAACCTTCTTGGACCTCAACTGGTGAACATGTCTATCAACAAATGGCAATTGGCTCCTCTTCATAACCCAAGCTCTTATCTAGCTTAACTTTGCTGAAGTCTAACACATGTGATAGGTCGGCATGATACTTCCGGAGCATTGATACATGGAAAATCGGATGAACTCCCGATAGATTGGGAGGCAAAGCAAGCTCGTAAGCAGCATCCCCAACTCGTCTTAACACCTCGAATGGGCCTATAAACCTTGGGTTCAACTTGCCCCTTTTCCCAAATCTCATGATTCCCTTCATCGGCGAAACCTTCAAGAAAACTTTTTCGCCTACCATAAATGACAAATCACGCATTTTCTGATCCACAAAACTCTTCTGTTTGGACTGTGCTATACGAAGTCGCTCCTGAATTAACCTTACATTTTTTAAGGCATCCTTCACCAAATCAGTACCATATAACCTAGCCTCACCGGGCTCAAACCATCCGATGGGCGAACGACATCGTCGACCATATAAAACCTCAAATAGAGCCATCTCGATGCTGGATTGGCAACTGTTGTTATAAACAAACTCGGCCAAAGGCAAGAAACGATCCCACTGACCTCCAAAGTCAATCACACATGCCCTGAGCATATCCTCCAAAATGTGAACGGTCTGCTCCAACTGCCGTCGGTCTGTGGATGAAAGGCAGTGCTAAGCTCTACACAGGTCCCCAATTCACTCTATACTTCTCTCTAGAAATGTGAAGTAAATTGAGGGCCTCTATCTAATATGATGGAAATTGGCACACCGTGCAACCGAACTATCTCATGAATATAAATCTGAACCAATATCTCTAAAGTGTACGTAGTCACGACCGGAATAAAGTGTTCCGACTTGGTCAACCTGTCGACGATGACCCAAACCGCATCAAACTTCCGCAAGGTCTGCGACAACTAACTATAAAGTTCATAGTAATCCGTTCGAATTTCCACTTCGGTAGAGTCATCTGCTGAAGTAGACCACCTAGCCTCTGGTGCTCATATTTAACTTGCTGGCAATTTAGACACCTAGCTACATACTCAACTATGTCCTTCTTCATACTCCGCCACAATAATGCTGCCTCAGGTCACGATACATTTTCGTGGCACCTGGATGAATAGAATATCGAAAACTTTGTGCTTCCTCTAGAATCTTTTTCCTCAGTCCATCCACATTAGGAACACATAGACGATCCTGGAGTCGCAGAACACCATCCACGCCAATAGTAACTTCCTTGGCACCACCTCGTAGTACCGTTTCTCGAAGAATTATTAAGTGTGGATCATTATATTGATGAGCCTTGATTTGCTCAAATAGTGAAGACTGGGCCACAACACATGCAAGAACTTGACTGGGCTCTGAAATATCCAACCTCACAAGTCTGTTAGACAAGGACTGAATATCCAAAGCTAATATCCTCTCCTCTATTGAAATGAAAGCCAAACTATCCATACTCTCCGCCTTTCTACTAAAGGCGTCTACAACTATATTTGCTTTGCCCGGATAATACAGGATAGTAATACCATAATCTTTTAGTAACTCAAGCCATCCGCGCTATCTCAAATTTAGGTCCCTCCGCTTGAACAAATGTTGTAAACTACGATGATCAATGTAAACTTCACAAAACACCCCATAAAGATAATGCCTCCAAATCTTTAGAGCATAAATAATTGCAGCTAACTCAAGATCATGTACCGGGTAATTCTTCTCGTGGGGTTTCAGCTGACGTAAGGCATATGCAATAACTCGCCCCTCCTACATTAATACACAACCCAAACCAATGCGTGAAGCGTCACAATACACTGCATACATCCCCGAACCGGAAGGCAACACTAATATTGGTGATGTAGTCAATGCTGTCTTGAGCTTCTGAAAGCTCACCTCACAATCATCGGACCATCGGAACGGAGCACCCTTCTGGGTTAATTTGGTCAAAGGTGCTGCAATAGATGAAAAGCCTTCCACGAATCGACGATAATAACCTGCTAAACCTAGAAAACTCCTGATCTCAGTCGCCGAAGTGGGACGATGCCAATTCTGAACTGTCTCAATCTTTTTTGGATCAACTTTAATGCCCTCGCCCGATACAATATGCCCCAAGAATGCTACAGAATTTAGCCAAAACTCACATTTGGAGAACTTAGCATATAGTTTTTGTTCCCGTAGTGTCTAAAGCACCACTCTCATATGCTGCTCGTGCTCTTCCTTATTATGCGAGTAAATCAAAATGTCATCAATAAAGACAATGACAAACGAATCAATATATGGCCTGAATACCATGTTCATCAAATCCATAAATGCCGCCGGGGCATTAGTCAAACCGAAAGACATCACCAGAAATTCATAATGACCATATCTAGTCCGAAAAGCAGTCTTCGGAACATCCGAATCCCGAATCTTCAACTGATGGTACCCCGACCTCAGGTCGATCTTAGAGAACACCCTAGCACCCTGCAACTGGTCAAATAGATCATCAATACGTGGCAACAGGTACTTGTTCTTAATTGTGACTTTGTTCAATTGGCGATAATCAATACACATTCACATCGTTCTATCCTTCTTCTTTACAAATAATATCGGTGCACCCCAAGGCGATACACTTGGTCTGACGAACCCCTTGGCTAGTAACTCCTCAAGCTGTTCTTTCAATTCCTTCAATTCTTTTTGGGGCCATGTCATATGGTGGGATAGATATAGGGTGGGTATCTCGAGCCAAGTCAATACAGAAATCAATATCACGATCTGGTGGCATGCCTGGAAGATCTGAAGGAAATATATCGGAGAACTCCCGAACTACAGTCACTGAATCAATAGTCAGAGTCTCTGCAGTAGTATCCCGAACATAGGCTAGATAAGCCAAACAAACCTTCTCGACTATGTGTCAAGCTTTTAGAAAGGAAATAACTTGATTGGATACGCTGACAGATGAACCCTTCTACTCCAACCTAGGTAACTCTGGTATTTCCAAAATAACAATCTTAGCATGGAAATCTACGATGGCATGATATGGGGATAGCCAGTTCATGCCCAGGATGATCTCAAAGTCGATCATATCAAGCAGCAGAAGATCTGCTCTAGTCTCATTACCACAAAATGTAACAATACAGGACCGATAGATCTGATCCACAATAACAGAATCGCCCACAAGAGTGGACATATAAACAGGAGTACTCAAGGACTCACGATAAACACCTAGGAAATAAGCAAAAATAGATGACACGTAGGAATATGTAGACCCTGGATCAAATAATACGGATGCATCTTTGCCGCAAATAGAAATAATATCTGTGATCACGGCATCTGATACCTCTGCATCTGGTCTGGCCGAAAAAGCATAGAACCGAGCTGGAGCGCCAACTAGCTGGCCTCCACCTCTATGACGACCCCTACCCATCTGCCCTCCACCTTTGGGTGGTCAGATGGCTGGTAGAACTACTGGTGCGGTAATCATAGGCTGCTGACCCTGCTGCACTAGTCTACCCCGAAGCCTGGGACAGAATCTCCACATGTGACTGAAATCCCCGCATTCGTAACAACCTCTTAGTGCGATAGGCTACTGACTGGAAGTCTGGCCCTGGTGACCTGAATACCCACTGGAAGAACCTTGAATAGCTGGTGGGCGATAAGAACTTTCTGGCATAGCACTGAAATAAGGTTGCATTGGGGCACCCCGAGGAGGCGGTGATGTTGGATATGAGGGCCTTCTGGACTGCCCTCTCACGAACTGACCTTTACCCTCAGATGGAGCACCTCTTAACTCTCTAGAATATCTAAACCGCTTATCTCTCATAACTTGCTCTCGGCTATGCTGACGCACACCCTCAATCCTTCGGGCTATCTCCACAACCAGCTCATAAGAAGTCCTCATCTCATCCTCTCAGTCCATAGTGGCATGAATGCCAGTATGTAGACCCGCAACGAACCTCTGTACTCTCTCCGCATCAGTAGGGAGTATTATAAGTGCATGGCGAGATAACTCAGAAAACCTCACCTCATAGTCGGTCACTGACATCTGACCCTGCTAGAGCGGCTCAAACTGAAACCGCAACTCTTCCCTCTGGGAGGGTGGAATATACCTATCCAGGAAAATACGTGTGAACCTATCCCAAGTCATAGGAGGAGAATCTGCTAGTCTTCCCAGAAGATAAGACTGCCACCACCTACGGGCCCTGCCCTCCAGATGAAAGGTAGCAAAGTCTACCTCATGGGACTCCAATATTCTCATGTTGTGCAGTCTGTCCATGCACCAATCAATGAAGTCCTGGGATCCTCATGTCGCTCACCCCCAAAGACAAGAGGGTGTAGCCTGGTCCATCTATCCAATAGCTTCTGCGGCTCACTGACCGTAACTGGTCTGGGCTCAGGCGTAGCTGCTTCCACTGGTTGAGCTCCTCTCACGAGTAGTGCACCCTGGGTCTGATATACAGCGGCTGCCTACCCATGGGCCTAAATGGTAGGGGTCCGTGCTCCCCCGCCCGCCTGAGATGTGGCTGGGTCTGTCGGAAATAAACCGGTGTGAGTCATAGTGTCCATGAACCACAGCATACGGCCCATGATTTCCTAAAATCCCGGTGTGGATGTGAAATCCACCGGATATGGCTCGATTGCAGGCACTTCGCCCTGCTCCTCGATAACAGGATCCTCCACTGGATCCACTAGTGGCATAATTGGAATAACCCTGGAACGTCCCCGTCCCCTACCACGGGCTGGAGCCCTGCCTCGGCCTCTAACAACTAGGAAAGTAGCTCTTCCCCGGTCTAGAATCTCGTTTGAGCGCGTTCTCACCATCTGTGAGAGAATAAGAGAAAGATATTTAGTAATACATCAACTGCACGATGGGAGATGAAGAAAGATAGTTTCCTAACACCCTATAGCCTCTCGAAGATAAGTACAGACGTCTCTGTACTGATCCGCAAGACTCTAATAGGTCTGCTCAAAACTTGTGAGACCTACGTGAACCTAGTGCTCTGATACCATGTTGTCACGACTCAATTTCACCTATAAGTAGTGATGGCGCCCAATATCACAGCTAGGCAAGCCAACTAGTGATTTAAACGTGTATTCATTTTCTTTGAAAATTATCCGAGTAATAAAACTCTTCGTACTTGCAACAATTAAGAAAATATGAAAGATCTGATAAATTAAAATCCAAGAAAAATAATTAAATCTAAATTTTTACTAGTGTGTGTATGCCAAGACCTGGTGTCACAAGTGTACGAGCATCTAGTAGATTATATAAAAATTTCTAAATACTGTCTGAAATAAAATAGACAGAATACAAATACAAGAAGAGGCACTAGTTGCTGCAGAATGGCTCAAAAATGGCAGCTCACCACTAAGCCTATAGGTAACGAGGGTATGCGCCGGTAGGTCCACCTATAGCACCTGTCTCAGGTCATGCGCAAAAAGTGCAGCAAGCGTAGCATGAGTACGTAAACAACACGTACCGAGTAAGTATCAAGCATAATCTCGAAGAAGTAGTGACGAGAGATCGACTTTGACACTCACTATAGGTCAATAATATTAAATATTAGAAACATTTAATCAAATATGATTTGTATGAACAACAATAATTTCCTTAACGGGCAGAATTAATTATTCTCAAATTTCAATAATTTCTAATTTATCCATTTGCTTCACAAGCTGTAATAAAACATCAAAGTATCGTGTAATTATTATTATTAGGCACGATTCCTGCCGAGGTCGTTCGGTCCGATCCAGAGTGTCGTGTACACTGCTGAGGGACGTGCGGCATAATCCATAGATGCATCTATACTGCCGAGGCGCTCGGCCCGCTCCACAAGAAAGGAGGACATTTTCTTATTAACCTCCGGAATGAGAAGTCATTATTATAAGGCTAACATATAAGGATGTACAATTTCTATTAACAGTCAAATAATTCGTAAAAAATTCAAGTATAAGTAAATTTAGTCTTTTACTATTTCTTCTAACAATTCACAATATAATCCCAGTAATTTAATAAAATAAAAGATGTAATTATCATAAGTAATTCATGATTTGAGTCCTAAACTACCCGGACATAACATAATTAGTAGCTATGTACGGACTCTCGTCACTTCGTGCGTACGTAGCCCCGATAATTTACAACAATTATTAATTTAAATCACCTATGGGGTAAATTCCCTTTTACAAGATTAGACAAGAGACTTACCTTGTCTCAAAGTCCACTTCCTGGTCAAAATGTCGCGTTAAAATCTCAATTCAATGCCGAAAAATCCAAAACTATCCAAAAGTTATATAAATTAATTAATACATGCTCAATAATTTGAAATTAGACTATTAAATTAATTACCCAACCCAAAATGGTAAAATTTCTAAAATTCACCCCGGGCCCACGTACCCGGATTCCGAAAATTTTCAGAGGAAAACGTTACCCATAATCTCAAGAACTCAAATAAATAATTTCCATCCAATTTCATAACCATTTTCGTGGTTAAAATCTCTCTTTTATACAAATCTATGTTTTTTTCCCTAAACCCTTGATTTCCATAATTTATAGGTTATAATCTACCCATAATCTATGTATTTAACTCAAAGTGTGTAGAATTAATACCTTCAAGTTGCTAGTTGAAATTCCCTCTCAAAAAGCTCCCAAATCGCCCAAGAATGGAGAGAAATGGGCAAAAATGGTTGTTTTTCCGTTCTTTAAGGGTTCTGTCAAACAACCCTTTCGCTTCTGCGGCTCCCAAGCTGCTTCTGCGGCTCCGCATCTGCGGAAATGGCTTTGCAGATGCGGCTTTCCCCTTAGCATGCTTCGTCCGCATCTGCGGTCAGCGGCTCGCAGATGCGGCTTTCCCCTTAGCCGGTTTTGCCCGCACCTGCGGTCAACGGCTTGCTTCTGCGAGACCGCTTCTACGGTCGTTATGCCACACCTGCGCCTTCCTCCACACCTGCACTTCTTCCCTTCGCACCTGCGCCTTCGCAGGTGCGGTTCCTTTCTCGCATCTGCGGTGCCCAGCGACCCCTCCTCTTCTTTGCACCTGCGACTCGTGGCTCGCACCTGCGACTGTCCTTGCGCATGTGTGATCATACCAAAAGCAGAAAGCTTCAGCTTTTCTCCCAAGTCCACAATTGGCCCGAGCCTCGTCCGGTTAATGCCCGAGGCCCCCGAGGCCCCGTCCGAATATACCAACAAGTTTGAAATCATAAAACGGACTCGCTCGAACCCTCGGAATGTGTAAAACAATATCAAATATAAGAATCATACCTCAAACCAAATTGATTCAACTTGATATTTTCAAAATTTTCAAACTTACTCCGAACGCGCCGAAACATACTTAAACTTCTCGGAATGACATCAATTTTGTTGTGCAAGTCTTAAATCACTATACAGAGCTATTACCATACTCAAAATTCTTAGCGGACCTCAATTACTCCACACCCTACTCCAAACTAAATTTAAAGAACCTTAAACCTTTAAATAGTTGATTTTTACTATTAAGCGATGAAATGCTCTCGGGTTGTCCAAAACCCAATTCGAACATACGCCCAAGTCCAAAATTATCATACGAACCTATTGGAACTGTCAAATTCCGATTCCGGGGTTATTTTCTCAAAATATTGACCGAAGTCAAATTTGGCCTTTTAAAGCCAAATTAAAGAACTAAGTGTTCTGATTTCAACTCGAACATTTCCAAATCTCGAACCAACCGTCCGTGCAAGTCATAAATTAGTAAAAGCACATATGAGGAGTTTTATTTAGGGGAATGGGGTTCTAAAAGTTAAAATGATCGGTTGGATCATTACAATACCACTCTTCCCCAATCCTCAGAACCCACCAGCCCTAGCTACAATGTACCAAAACACCTAATAAACACACACACACAATCCATAAAACAACCATGCACACCCATTGAACCATGCACAAATCATGCATACTCCTTTACCACACGATGTCAACAACAATGTACCAGCAGCAACAGAGATACAGACTGTCCCAATGCCCATTCCAACTCCCCAGTAGAATCAAAATCAAGCAAGGATGGAAGAGGAGGAAGTAGAGGAAGAAGTGCCAATAGAAAGAATATTGGAGCATGGAGTGTTGAGATACTCAAAACACTGGTGTTCAAGTCAAGAAGAGAAAAAAGATTCATCTTAAGTTTCCCCGTGGATTTGAGGAAATGTTCCGTCACTATAAGGAAGTTAAACCCACGGGGAATTTACCAATATGTAGTAGTGATGGTTCCAAAACTATTCATGCAATATTGGATGAACCAAGAAGACAACATAAGTCAACACAATTCTCCAACAAACCTAGAGGAGGACATCCTCAACCCAGAATATTAGTATGAATATCATCATCTAGAATTGTAGGGGTGCAAGTAATGCTGATTTTAGAAGAGCTTTTCGATCAATGCTAGATTATCATCGACCTAATGTCGTAGCCTTGTTGGAAACCAAGCTCGAAGGTCATCATAACCTAGTCCATGACTTTGGATTCTCTAGCTTAATCCAGATTCCATCACATGAAAACTCAGGTGGTATGGCTCTCATGTGGAATAATGGAAATACACTAGTAGACCCGATTAGTGGCACTGACCAGGAGATCCATGCCATGGTAAAGGTAAACAATTCAAATAATTCTTGGCTTATTTCAGTAATTTATGCTAGCAATCTATTAGAGAAAAGACTTATTCTTTGGAAAACCCTTAAAATAGTAGCAGGCAATTTTAAAGGCCATTGGTTAGTAGTAGGAGATTTTAACGAAGTCACACGTGCTTCGAAAAAGTTTGGAGGGTTTCATGTCAATAAAAACATACCTACTCACTTTAATAACTACCTAAACTATTGTCAACTCATGGACCTAGGATTCAAAGGACCAAAATATACTTGGACCAATAAAAGAAAGCACTGCAAAACGCTTATTATGGAGAGATTAGATAGATGTTTAGCAAATGCGAAATGGATTAAGCTATTCCAAGAAGCGAGTGTCAAACACCTTATTAGGACCCATTCCGACCACTGCCCAATTAAGTTAGACCTACATAAATCTATTAACACTAGTAATAATACTTTTAGAATTGTGTCTATGTGGATGTCGCATCCTAGTTTCCAAAGCTTAGTCAAAGAGATATGAGATAATCAATTGGACATTCTTAATACTATCGAAAATGTTACAAATAGGGTTAAGGAATGGAACAATAGTACTTTTGGTAATATTTTTAAAAAAGAAGAATTTCATTATTTCTATACTACAAGGCATTCAAAACTTCCCCAAATATACCACTAATAATTTCCTTATTAACCTAGGAAATGACCTTATTGAGGAATATAATAGCATCATGAAATTAGAGGAAGGATTTTGGAAGCTTAAATTTAGAATTCAATGGATCCAAGAAGGGGATGCAAGCACCAAGTTCTTCCAAATAACTACTTTACAAATAAGAAGAAAGAATAGAATTTTTAGTCTAAAAGACGAGGGTGGTAACTGGATTCATGACCAAAAAGATATAAAGGCTATCATTAATAACTTCTATCTCAATCTACACTCTACAGAGCATGTGTTTATCCTACATGAATAACATATACACGTCCTGTAGTGCCACCATTAATGATATTGAGCACAAAGTATTAACTGGCACCCCCTCTGAAAAAGAAATTAAGAATGCCATTTTTTCCTTTAAATCTTTTAAAGCCCGGGACCTGATGGTCTACACCCTTTTTTTTTATCAAAGATATTGGGAGGAGACTAGTAAGCATCTGGTTAATTTTTGTAAGGATTTTTTATTTCTAAATATATGCCTGAAAATATGAATAACACCTACGTTTGCCTGATACCATAATGCCAAAATGCGGAGACCATCATGTAATATAGACCTATTAGCTTTGTAACACTGCGTACAAAGTTGTCACCAAAATTATAGTTAATAGGATAAAATCCTACCTTACTAACATTATCCACCCCACTCAAACTAGCTTTATTAAATATAGAAGGGCAACTGACAATGCAATTATTGTGCACTAATCCATTCTTCATCTTAAAAGCCTTAAAAAGGGAAAAAGTCTAAAATGATGATTAAAATAGACTTAGAGAAAGCCTTTGATAAAATTGAATGGTCCTTTATTAGATTTTCCTTAATCTCCTTAAATTTTTCTAAGGACCTTATTGACCTCATCATGGCTTACATTTCCATCACAAACACCTCTATTCTTTTCAGTGGGTCTAGAACATAATTCTTTAAACCAACAAGAGGAATTAGACAAGGGGATCTTTTATCTCCTATCTTTTCATCATCTGCACGAAAATGTTATCCTGACTCATTGACCATGAAAGTGACTGTTGCAGATGGTACCCCATTAGAATCAATGCTAAAGGACCACCTATATCACATCTCTTCTTTGCAGACGACCTCATCCTTCTTATGGAGGTTAACCAAAAAAGATGTAACTCCCTTACTGATACGCTTGATAAATTTTGCACCATATCTGGGCAATATATAAACTTTAATAAGTCTAGAATCTTATTCTCTAATAATATCACTCCTGGTTTTAAGAACATCTATAGCAACAAGCTATCAATAAAATCTGCCAACAACCTCGACAAGTACCTAGAATTCCTAATGATCAACACTAGACCTTCCAAAAACGACTTCCAATTTATAATAGACCGAATGAATAGCAGACTTAAATGATGGAAAACTAAGTTTCTTAGCATTGCACAACCCTTATAAAATAAACTCTAGATGCTATTCCAAACTAAGTTGGCAAATTTATAACCCCCAAGGCTACATAAATAATATTGATACTATCCAAAGAAACTTCTTATAGGGAACCAATGAGGAAAGGAGAAAATGCCACATAGTTAGTTGGGACATTGTCATCCACATGACATCTTGGAAAAATAGCTCTTTCCAGGCAGGTTTGGAGATGTAGAAAAGGAAAAGTTTCCCTATGAGCAAATATCTTGTATAAAAAGTATGATAAAAAAAATCCTCTGCGAATTAATAGTGTCAACAAAAACTTAGGCTCCCATATTTGAAAAAATATCAAGAAAGGATCTACCATCTGTAAGCCGGCCACCAAATGGCTAGTAGGAGATGGAAAATCTATAAAATTATGGCATGATAATTGGGTTAATCAGTTAGGTCCCCGCGGAGACTATATCCAGGGGCCCCTCACGCATTAGAAAATGGACCAAACCCTAAATTCTATCTTTGGAAAATGGGACCTATAACCTTACCAACATGTCCCTTGTCCTTCTAGGGGAAGTGATTACCGGGATTGATAGTACCTACATTAAGAAAACCTCCCCAAATAATAATACCTTTAGTTAGAACTCTAAGAATCATAATAGATTCCCAACCAAATTTGCTTATGAGCTCATCTCCGGATAATGAAATTATGAAGGGCCCAACCATGATTGGATCCGGAGAACCAATACGCTCAATAAGTTAAAATACTTCCTATGGACTGTCGTTCTCAACAAACTTCCTGCAACTCACATGCTCTCTAGAAGGAAAATCTACCCTAATGGGACCTGCACCATTAGTGGTATCGAAAAAGAAGACACTGAATATATATTCTTTGATTGCGTTTACTCTAAGGCATTATGGGCACAAACCTGCACCCATCACAACTATCCCCAAGGCCAGAATACAAATGACACTATACGCAATTGGCTTAGAGATAAATTGAAGTCTAGAAAACCCTACAACAATTATTTCAATTGGTCGGAATTACTCCCCTTCCTACTATGACATATATGGACCACCAAAAATAGTATCGTTTTCAAGGAAAACAAATCCTCCCCTAATATTAATATTCCAGTGAGTAGGGCAATATAATTCGTGCTTGTGACTAATAAGCTAGCCAGAAATTCTAGAAGGAACACCACTCTTATTAACCATTCAAATTAAGTGGGAACCACCACATGCCGGCTTCTATAAACTTAACATAGACGGGGCATATGTTGGTAATCCAGGAATGGGGAGGGAGGGGAGGGTATATGGGGGGGGGGGTATTTAGGGATAACAACAAAGCATAGGTCTTGGGTTTTAACATACGAGTATAAATCACGCGATAAATATATACATGTAGACACTGGCACTGTTTCACGGGGTTAAACTAGCTATTGAAAAAGGCTTGCTGCCACTAGTAATTGAAATAGATTGTCATGAACTTATTAATTTGCTAGCTAATAATGATTGTTTCTATCAAAACTTGATTGATGATTGCAGGTCCCTATTGAGGAGCGCGAGTGATCCACCACTAAAGTATGTGTTTAGAGAAGCTAATGGAACGGGGGACCAATTATAAAAAAATATATGCAAAATGGACGTTTTTGGAAGATTGCTCACTTATCCTATTCCCCCTCTTTTGTTTGTACTACTTTTGAAGAGATGGAATAGGTACTTTGTTGCATAGGCGAATCTCCGTTTGTAATAACTCTTTAAGTTTGCTATTATGAATAAAAGTCTTTTATTACCAAAAAAAAAAGTTAGAGAGGTCCGTTAATTTTAACTTAAGATGCGCTTTTCCTTTAATTTTAAGGGTTACGTAAAAGATTGGACCAAATTTATCAACATTTGCAAATATGATGGACATTATGTGTTCATTGCTATACGTAAGGGACTAAAATACTTCTATGTTCATACTTAAAAGGACTATTTTCAATTTTTTCCCATCGAGATACCCTGAACTTAGAGAGACTCCATTTTTCACGAAGCTTTCACTGCTTCGCGCCTGGGGTCTGCGAACTCCTTCCTGCTCTCCGTAAGTTCATTCTCTCTTTCTTCTCTCTTTTCTTTTCATTGATTCGAAATCAAGAAAATCATAGCAATGTCTGATTCTATATCTATAATATAGCTCTGGATTAAAAATTAGCTGCAGATTATTATTTTTTAAGACTATAGTTAAATGGCACAAAGAACAACGAGAAGTAAAAGTAAATAGCTTCTTTTCTCTCTTTCTCACAATTTCTTCAGAATTGAGTAGCACAGCTAAAAATTGGCAGAACACTTCCTTAATTCATTGCCAATTTTTATGATACATTTGCCTCAAATACTTATCTAATGACCAACTAAACTCTACTTGTACTTATCTCAAATCTCAATCTTATGTATAATATTTTAAACATAGAGATGTAATGCAAGAAAAGGAAATTGATTAAATTGGCTTAAAGATCCTCTAATGTTGGCTTGCCTAGCAAGTAAAATGTTAGGCGCCATCACGGTCCCGAAGGTAGGAATTTCGGGTCGTGACAACACCTTAGTACCTTGATGCCTATAACTATCTGAGAAGATAAAAATTGGCAGAACACTTCATTAATTCATTGCCCAGTATCAGCATATATATAGAGCAAACACACAGGAAGTATTTGTGATTCATTTGGACTCCAAGTACTTATCTAATGCCTAAAGCAAAATCTTAATAAGAGGCCTTAATATATATATATATATATATATATATATTAATATATATATATATATAATTTAATGAACATCGTTTTTAAAAAAATTAGACAAGTGAGGATGTGGAATTAAAAAAATGAGAGCTTAGTTTTATAAAATAGAGAAAATTAAATGAATTTAACGTTGATTGCATCACAACTGAAATGGGAGAACCCAGAAAACATAAGTGACTCATTTTTTTTCGTAAGTCCCTTTCTATATTTGGTAACAATTCAACTTTAGATTTTTCTTTTTACCATTAATGAGATGATTTCTAGCCCAAAAACTTCTATGATTTATTTAAGATTACAAGTTTCAAAAGCCTTCCTTTATTTCATAAAATCCATGTCCAGTCAAATACTTTCATACAAATTGGGACGGAGAGAGTATAATTTATGTAAGAAAAATAAATAATAAGTTAGATTATTAGATATAGTTACGTGACCAACTAATGAATAGAGAAATATAATTAAGTAAAAAATAAAATAAGATTGACAGAAAACTATTTTAGTTATATTAATTAGAGGAAGAAATCGAGTTATTAAAAATTAATATGACAATAAAGAAATAAATTTATCAATAATAAAAGATAATTATATAAATAATATACTACTATATATAGAAAAATACTAGTAATTTTGGGGCCCTTAAATATTTGGGGCCTAAAGCAAGTGTTCACTTGCTTTAGGGTTGGGCCGCCCCTGCATGTCATCACCATTGAATGGCATTTCTCCCGGGCATGAACTTCTGGGGTGTTTCTCAGGCTTACGAAACGCCAACTTATTTTTGGCTCTCAATGCGTTCCGCATTGCTCTAGCCCATCCGTTGTAGTTCTCACCATCCATGGTGCTCGGAATTAGCACCATTCTGGGGTTGTTGGAAGGAGCAAGATAGTAAGGAGAGTTGACATCAATCAAGGAGATCTTGGCTTTGTTTTCTATAGACATTGATGATTGCTCTGATACCATGAATTAACTATCTGAGAAGATAAAAATTGGCAGAACACTTCATTAATTCATTGCATTTATAATATATATATATATATACAACAAACATACATTATATTTTTTTTCAATACAATGTAATTTTAGCTCCACCACTTATATATAATATATATATCATATATCCTTTAATATGGTCTTCGGTTAGTTTTCTTGATTCTTCTGAAACCAATTTCAGCATGGTCAATGAACATAGAGTTTTGCTGACAAGTCTCTCTATGGTTTGTGCTTCCTGCAGACTTTCAATTTTGTCGCTGAATTGATTGAATCGTCACAGGCCCAATGGGGAAGTACAGTTGGAGGGTTAAAATTGATTCTTGGGAATAATTCAGTAATTCCGTGAAGAATGAAAGTATGATTTGGATTATGAAAGTCGATGTGCATTGACTAAAGAATTACTACTGGAATTTTTAGCATGAAGAATGAAGTAGTATCTAGCATTATCCAAAAAATACAAAATCCAACGGTTGCTGATTACCAAGTCTTGGCAAATGTTCTCAAATCTTGTGCTGCCATATCAGATAGAATATTGGGGAAAGCTCTGCACAGTTCTGTCATTAAGTTAGGCCATCATTCTTGTCAATTTGTTACAAAAGCTTTGCTTAATATGTATGCTAAATGTAAAGATCTTGATGAATGTCAAAAGCTTTTCAGCCAGATTAAATACAGTGACACAGTGACATGGAATATTGTGTTGTCTGGCTTTGCTGGTTCGCTGTTTCATGAAACAGAGATGACAAGGCTGTTTAATTCAATGCAAAGAGCCCATTATCCTAAGCCAAGTTCTGTCACTCTTGCTATTGTTATTCCTGTGCTTGCCCGCTCTGGAGCTTTGGGTGCTGGAAAAAGTGTTCATTGTTATGCGATAAAGCACGGATTGGATTGTAAAACGCTGGTAGGAAATGCTTTCTTATCCATGTATGCAAAATCTGGGGATATTTCAGATGCAGCTGCTACTTTTCATGGAATTTCTGACAAAGATGTTGTTTCATGGAATGCAATGATTGCAGGTTTCATCGAGAATAAGCTTACGGATAGGGCTTTTGAATTGTTCAGGTTGATGTTGAAAGCTTCCATTCTACCTAATTATGCAACTATTGCAAATATTCTTCCTATCTGTCCTAGCTTAGGAGGGATAGCTGGTTACCACTTCGGAAGGCAGATACATTGTTATGTTTTTCGACGGACTGAGCTGCTATCGGAAGTTACCGTCATCAATGCTCTTTTGAGCTGCTACTTGAGGGTTGGAAATTTCGAAGGAGCAGAGACTTTATTCCGGAATATGAAATGTAAAGATCTGGTATCTTGGAACTCAATAATTGCTGGATATGCAGCTAATGGTGAATGGTTGAGGACACTGGATTTTTTCCGTGAATTCACTAAAGAGGAGATGAGTGGACCAGACTCTGTTACTCTTATGAGCATTCTTCCTGCATGTCCACAGCTCAATAACGTATTGATTGGGAAGCAAATCCATGGCTATATAATTCGTCACCGTTTCCTCCATCAAGATACCTCTGTGATTAATGCCCTTATAAGCTTTTATGCAAAATGTGGAAACACCAAAGAAGCATGTCACACATTTTCATTAACTTCTAACAAAGACTTGATATCATGGAACACTATGCTTGATGCCTTAGCAGAAAACCAACTTCACGAAGAATTTACTAACTTGTTAAAGGGGATGTTCGAAGAGGGGATGGGAGCTGACTCCATCACATTATTGGCTGTGGTGCGCTATTTTGCTAACATTTCCAGAATGGATAAGGTCAAAGAAGCACATGGTTTTTCAGTAAGATCTGGTATCTTGCTAAGTGATACTGAACCTACTCTCGCTAATGCCTTACTTGATGCATATGCAAAGTGTTGCAATTTAAACTATGCTAACAAAATATTTGAGAGTTTATCAGGAAACAAGAATGTAATCACGTGCAACTCGCTTATATCAGGGTTTGTGAATTATGGTTTGCATGAAGATGCCCATAGCATATTCAAGAGGATGACCGAGAGGGATCTTACCACGTGGAATTTGATGGTTAGAGCTTATGCTGAAAATGATTGTCCTGATCAAGCAGTAAGTCTGTTTACCGAGTTACAGCATCACAAACTGAGGCCTGATGCCATGAGCATTTTGAGCCTCCTTCCTGTTTGTGCTCAAATGGCCTCAAGCAACCTGCTGAAGCAGGGCCATGCATATGTGATTAGGTCTTTTCTAGATGATGTTTATGTCATCGGAGCTCTCATAGATGTATATTCAAAATGTGCCACTCTAGGGTATGCATACAAGCTTTTCCAATCATCTCCTGCCAAAGATCTTGTTATGTTTACAGCATTGGTTGGAGGATACGCTATGCATGGAATGGGAGAAGAAGCACTTGGGATATTCTATCATATGCTTGAGCTGGACTTCAAACCAGATCATGTTATAATAACTACGGTGCTGTCTGCTTGTAGTCATGCTGGCCTTGTGGATGAAGGATTGAAGATCTTTGATTCAATGGAAAAGACGCACCAAATCAAACCTAGCATGGAGCATTATGCCTGTGTGGTGGATCTACTTGCACGTGGAGGCCGAATCAAAGATGCATTTTCCTTTGTGACCCGGATGCCCTTTAAGGCCGATGCCAATATATGGGGAACGCTTCTGGGAGCCTGTAAAACCCATCAGGAGGTTGAAATAGGCCGTGCTGTGGCAGATCGCTTGCTTCAAGTCAATGCTAATGATATCGGGAATTATGTAGTCATGTCAAATCTGTATGCTGCAAATGCTAGATGGGATGGGGTCCTAGAGATAAGGAGGTCTATGAAAATGAGAGATCTTAAAAAGCCAGTTGGTTGCAGTTGGATTGAAGTGGAACGAAAGAAAAATGTGTTTGCTGCTGGTGACTATTCTCACCCACAGCGAAGAATGATATATGAAACATTAAGAATCTTAGATGAACAAAACAAAGAGCTATATGAGTATGAGTTATAGCCTCCTAATATTTTACTTGTGTGAAGTATTACAGAGATACTGTATCACCAAATTATGCTAGAAAGTGGTCCACCTTTCTCTTGCAGCTTTTGATATTGGTATAGTAGAATTTCTTTTCATTGTCCAATATACATCCCTTAACATTGAATATGCATAGAGCTTTTCTCAAAGCTTGGCTAGCTATGTTGACGTTTTATACTATTGCAAACTGCAGATCAGTTCAGTACCCTGTTCTTTCCCAGAGAGGTCAACGTCTATATTGGCATGCAAGTGTCTTCTTGCTGGTGGGGCATTTATACTCTTTTCGTTCTTTTAAAGGAGAATCTGATCTCGCCGTAAGCTATCTAGTCAAAACTCTAGTCAAAACATTCCCAGCTCCAGTGGCCTAAGGAGAAGAGCATGGGGCAATTCAAGTTTCGGAGCTCATGACTTATGAGAATATAAATACCTATTTAATCATTTTGTCTACAGTTGAATGATGTCTGGTTTCCTGAGTGCTGGAAAAGGCTGAGCTCTAAGTTGGGTTTTCTGAGAATGCTGTTAATTCAGGTTCGACTGTTCATTATCAAAAGTGTTATCCTGTTCTTAATAGTTTTCTTCTTGAATAAATTACATAATGGAGAATAGTGGCGTAATGCAGAATGCAAACAAGCTGACATGGGAGCCTTATCAGGAAAAAAAACAAACAAGCTGAAATGGGAAAATATTTAACTCATGTGAATTTGGTGCTGTTTCTCTTGGTCACTGGCATACATGTTGAATGCTGTTAGTGAGCAGTTTAGTAAGAATTTTGTCATCGGTATACCTATTGGTTTTTGTCTTAGTTCTTTTTAGGACTACGTCGTGTATTTACCCGATTGGATTAGTTCTGAAATTTCTGTGCAAAAGTTTAGTTTGAGCTTGTGTTTACTCGGTTCAAGTTCATTGAGCATGGAGGTTCAAAGCTTTAAGCAGATTTTTCTCAAATGTTAGAACAAGAGAATTGTTATTCCTGTTTGATAGTTTAGAGTCTTTTATTAACTGGTCATGGAAGATTTAATTGTATTCTCTGTGTATGTGTTTATATTTGTGCTTACACCTGTTGACATAAAAAAGAACAAAATAAACCTAAATTCGTTGGCTTTTGTTTGAATAAGGAGCAGTTTATTCATGAGAGAAGTTGCTTGTAATCTTTAAGTTTTCGCCTTTGTGATGTTGTTTTTCCTATCTCCAGTCACTTTTCCTCTCACCTCAAAATGGTAGCTTCAGGGTTTCAGCTTCTGCAGTTCCGCTTGGGTCAGGTTGGGCAGGTTGAGCTATCCCATACTTTAGCCCATTCTACACCCCTAATATTTTATTTGTTTTGATGTTAAAATGAAGATGTACAAGTAGTAGACAGGACGGTTAATTTCAAATGAAGATGTACAAGAAGTAGACAGGACGGTTAATTTCCTTAGTTCTTTCACATGTAGTTAGCTGTGGACTGTGGTAAGATGCATACTGTTGGGGTTGTACTACTTATCCATTGCACTCTCTTGGGTTCTTCAATAAAATTTTCAATACAATTTCAAAAATAATTTGACCCAACCCACTCATTCTACACCCCTGATATTTGATTTGTTTCAGTTCTAATGTATTCTCTGTAAAGTCATCTTCTCAATTTTTCTTTGTTTTGGTATGGCCTTTACTGTGAAAATGGCCATCTTTTATTTGATATTTCTAGGCGAAGTTTGTCAACTTCTAATGTTGAACCTCAATATGATGGAGGGATTTAAAAAACCACTGATTGTCAGCCGCTGTTTCTATTTGTTTGCCTTAATATTATTTTTTTTATTGCGATTTGAGCTTTAACACATCATGCCTCAGAGCTGTAGTGTGCTTTAACAGTTTGTTCTACTCTGGAAAGCTGCAATTTTTTCTGAGGAAGAAGCAGAGTCTTGGATGACGAAAAGCTGGCTGGAGAATGCCCATCTTTACTGTGAAAATCTCATCTTATAATTGCTTGATTTTTACATCCAAAGATTGGTATCTTTTTTATGTTGAGCTTCAGTGTGATGGAGGAATGAAACTGTCAATTGCTTTTCTTTGTTTTATTTGCTTTTATTTGTGATGTTTTTTGGATTGTAATTCGAGCTTTAACACGTCAATATTCCTGTGGTGTAGTGTGCTTTCAAGGTTTGTTTTACTCCAGTAAAATTTCAATCTTCACTGAGGAATAAAAATATAGAATCTTGGGTGATAAGAGTTTCTAGAGAAAGGGAGCAAATAGTTCTGGTGAAGCATGTGGGTACTCAGTAATGGACGATGATAACAAATCTTTACTTTCAAGTTTCAACGACTGATGCAGAGCTCTTGAAGCAGGCACGGCGGAATGAAAAGGCTGCCCCTGAAATTCTTCAATTTGAGACTGCTTTGATTCAGAGATCTGGAGAAAAGATTCAACTGATGGTATGCGCATTATGTATATTTATGCCTCAGCTCTATACCTAGGATATTTGTCTGTTTTGTTTTTTGAACTTTGACTTTCTTCTTGATTTCTATTAAAATTCCTTTCTTGTTTATTTTATGTTAAAAATAGCATGTTGTTTGGCATTATGTGGTGGATGTATGGCTCTTCGAATTGGAAATAATTGGTTGTTCTCATAATTTCAGTAGGGTGTTTATCGGGACTATAGTATACTGCAGGAATAAAAGACTCAACTGGAGTTACTCATTTTGAATCAAATAGATTGAATCTTTGTGGACATGCTTATGTCCTGTTGTGGTAGTACACTTAGAAAGGACTGTTTAAAAGCTTTCTATTGAAGATACTGTCAGCTTCCAATTATTTATCCAAATATATTATCAGTAGGTGAGTATTCAGTTAATGCCCAACAACTTTTAATTCTAGGGCATTTGGGTGCACTTTGTTTGTGTTAAAGTATGTGACTATCTCATCTAAAAGCTTAAGCTGTTAGAAAGAACACACTTTTATTTATTTAATTGTCTCTTCAACATGCCCCCTCATATCCAGATGTAGAACGTCTATCAGAAGGTGATTCTGCCCAATTAGCATCTGAGTATTCAACAAACTGCTCATGGCGTCGATCCTCGAACAATAATCCTTTGTCTAGGCTGACTTTATATATCGAAGAGTGTGGATAACTGCATCCCAATGACTACCACATGGAGAATCCATAAACTAACTCACAATAGTGGAAAGGAAATGTCAGGTCTAGTTACTATAAGGTAATTTAACTTACCAACCAGCCGCATATATCTTGCAGGATCGCTAAGTGGCTCCCCCTGTCCTGACAGAAGTTTAGAGTTCAGATCCATAAGAGTATCAACGGGTCTACACCTTGTCATTCTTGTCTCCCAAAGAATGTCTAAGGCATACTTCCGTTGTGAGATCAAAACACCTAACCTAGATTGAGCAACTTCAATACCTAGAAAATACTTTAATCCGCCCAGATCCTTAGCTCTCGCTTGGCCATAGAATTTGGGAGCTTTTTTTCAAATTTTGTTTTCAAATATCCGTTTGTTTATAGATTTTAACCAGTTCTTGGCAAATTTTGAAAACAAAATCTTCAAATCCCAAAAAACAGCTTTAGAGTAGTTTTTGCAGTTTTATACTCACAAAACTTCAAATTCTTTTGAAGTAAAATGCATGTCCAAACATAATTTCAACTTTCAAAAATCATTTTTTATCTCATCTTTGAAAACTTGTTTTTTCAAGTTTCAACCATTTATGTCCAAACGCTAGCTTAGTCTGAAAGTGCTGAAGAAGATGTTGCTTCAACTTAGTAATACCATCATGATCATTGCAGGTAATAATGATATCGTCAACATATACCACCAAATAGATGTAGAGATTTGAAGCAGAATGCCGATAAAACACAGAGCGATCAGCTTCACTACGAGTCATGCCAAACTCCTGAATAACTGTATTGAACTTACCAAACCAGGCTCGAGGAGACTGTTTTAGACCATAGAGTGACCAGCTCAGTCGACATCAAGGCGACTAGACTCTCAATGCGCAACAAAACCGGTGGTTGCTCTATATAAACCTCATCCTCAAGGTCATCGTGAAAAAAATATTCTTAATGTCCAACTGATAGAGAGGCCAATGGTGAACAACAACCATGGATAGAAAAAGACGGAGTGATGCTATTTTAGCCACGAGAGAGAAAATATCACTGTAATCGAGCCTAAATATCTGAGTATACCCTGGCAACAAGGTGGGCCTTAAGTCGATCAACCTGGCCATCTGGACCAACTTTGACTGCATAAACTCAATGACAACCAACCGTAGATTTACCTGAGGAAGAGGAACAAGCTCTCAAGTACCACTCGCATATAAAGAAGACATCTCGTCAATCATAGCCTGTCGCCATCTTGGATGAAACAGTACTTCACCTATAGACTTAGGGATGGAAACAAAAGACAAAGATGATACAAACGCATAATGGGTGATGGGAGACGATGATAACTTAAACCGACATAATGTGGATTTAGTTTCATTGTGGATTGTTTACCTTTACAAAGTGCTATAAGAGGGCTAGGAGGCGACAAGTCCATAGTAGGAGCAAAGTCAGGTGCAGGACGCGAATCAGTTAGGCACGATACTGGACGCGGATGACAATGTCACGACGATAAGTCAAGAATGGTGATACTGCGGCTAGGATGTCGGAGGAGTAATAGTAGACCTATTAAAAGTCGGTATAGGTATGACGTCCGTGGACGGGGATGTCGGAGGAGTAATAGTAGACTCCTCAAAAGTTGGTATAGGTAAGACCTCAAATATATCAATATGGTCAGAAGAGGTAAAGAAAGGACAAGACTAAAAAAATGTGACATCAACTAACATAAGGTACTTACGTAGATCAAGTGAGTAGCAACGATATCCCTTCTTAACACGAGAATAACCAAGCAAGGTACACTTGAGAGCACGGGGAGCTAACTTATAGTTTCAGGGGACTAAGTTATGAACGAAACATGTTCTCCCAAAAACACGAGGGGGAAAAGAGTATAAGGGTGACTGAGGAAATAATACTAAATGCACAACTTTGATTCTGGATGGAAGATGAAGGCATCCGATTAATCAAGTAACAAGCCGTGAGAACTGTATCACCCCTAAAACGTAGCGAAACATGGGACTGAATGAGAAGCGTGCGAGCAGTCATAATGAGGTGCCTATTCTTTCTTTGCAACCCCATTATGTTGAGGGGTATAAGGACAAAATGTCTGATGAATAATTTCTTGAAAAGTCACAAACTGCTGAAATTGAGAGGATCAATATTCCGAACGATATTCTAAGGCGTTATTACTGCGAAAAGTGTGAATAGAAACGCCAAACAATTTTTTTTATTTCAGCACAAAGCTTTGAAATATGAAAAACAACTCCGAACGATAAGCCAAGTACATCTTGGATAATCATCAACGAAACTAACAAAATAACAAAATTTTAAGGTTAAACTAACTCTACTAGGACCCCCATATAAACTGATGAATAATTTCTTGAAAAGTCACAAACTACTAAAATTGATACGATAAATATTGTAAGGTGTTATTACTGTGAAAAGTGTGAATAGAAACGCCAAACTAATTTTGAAATATAGAAAACAACTCAGAACGATAAGCCAAGTACATCTTGAATAATCATCAACGAAACTAATAAAATAACGAAATTCTAAGGTTAAACTGACTCTATTAGGACCTCATATAAACTGATGAATAATTTCTTGAAAAGTCACAAATTGCTGAAATTGAGAGGATAAATAATCTAAGGCGTTATTACTGCAAAAAGTGTGAATAGAAACGCCAAACTAATTTTTTATTTCAGCACAAAGCTCTGAAATATAGAAAATAACTCAGAACGATAAGCCAAGTACATCTTGAATAATCATCAACGAAACTAATAAAATAACAAAATTCTAAGCTTAAACTGACTCTACTAGGACCCCGTATAGTAGAATGAACTAAAGAGAAAATAAACTCTCCATGACTCTCAGCACTACGCGGAAAGGTGGCTCGGGTATGTTTTCCTAGCTGACACGACTCACAATCTAATATAGACAAACTAGACACCATCTTCTGAAACTTGGATAAACTCGGATGTCCTAAACGTCTGTGAATAAGGTCTGGAGAATCTGTAACTGGACATGCTGTGGAGAGATTGAGTGAGTTAAGATAGTAAAAGCCTTGCGATTCACGCCCTGTGCCAATCGTCTGTCCCGTACTGCGGTCCTACATGATAAAAGAATCATCAATAAAATATATACCATAATAGAGGGCTCGAGTTAACGACTAACAGATGCAAGACTAAAAGGACAACCACGGACATAAAGAACGGAATCTAGAGTGACAGAAGATAGGGGATTAACTTGTGCACCTCCTTTTGCTTTAGTTTGGAACCCATTGGAAGAAATAACTGTGGGAAGAGACTGTGAATACATAATATTCGGCAAAAGTGATTTATTACCAGAGATATGATCGGAAGCGCCCGAGTCCATGAACCTTGGTCCAAACTCCAAACAGTTGTTTGCTGTTACATTTCCTATAGGAGCATGAGTTCAATGAAATTCTTTTGCTCTCCATTTGCATTCTCTCTCTTCCCCCTACAAAGTTGTAATTTACCGATTTTAGATACCATTGTTGGTTTACCTTTTTTTAAAACACAATATTAGGAGTATTCGTCAGAAAATATCTTTGTTGATGAAGAATATGTTAGCAAAAGTTAGTAGTTGACTTTACGACTCTTCCCTTCTGCGTCAGGGCTCGAACCCGTGACATGCACCTAATCCATACATCATAAATCGCACTCTTACCACTATACCAAAGCCTTGAGGGCCGGAGAACTTATTTTATTTATTTTTATTTTATAGATAAGTAAGTGGTGGAGATGAGGATCTATCGAAACAGTCTCTCTGCTCTTCTAGGGTAGGGGTAAGGCTGCGTACATCCTACCCTCCCCAGATCCCACTCGTAGGAATACACTGGGTTGTTGTTGTTGTAAGTAATGGTGGAGAACTTATTTGAAGGTATAAATCAGGAAGGAGAACAGAACATAGGTTTACATGAACAAGTAGTAGAACTACGAAAGAAATCTTGTTTAGCTGAGGAGGAATTTGTAGTCAATGGAAGGAGAGTGATTTACAGTTGAAATCGATCTTATGGCGGATGGGAGACCAGAAAATTTGAAAATTCAAACTTGGATAAGTTGTTTAGTATGATGGGTGTAGTCCTGTATGCACGATCATGTTGTCCAGCAGGGAACTTGTGATTGCTTTTCACGAAACTGTAGCATATGTTACTGGACTCAGGTTGGGTAATATACATGGAACTAGTGAATTTATCTACGCTTCGCGCGGTAAAAAAATACAATTATAAATTAAATTGATCTTTTTCTGGAAATGTAGTTGGGATAGAAGAGATAAATAATTTCTTACATATACATAGATAAATTAATTGCAGAGTTGGTTAAATCACCAATAAATATTTTCCGTGATATCCATAGTGCGATTCTATACTTCAAGCAGCATACATATTGTTACAGCTGGTTATGAGGGCATTCCTCAAACCATATATGTAAAGCTGATATGTATTTCCAAATTAAATTAGCTCTTTTGTTTCTAAAAAGTGAAAAGGAATTTTCAAGAAAAATTGTAATATTATTTTCAGAAATAATAATACATTCCTCTAATTTATATTTTATGCATAATTAAGTTTAATTCTTTCAAATATTTTTGAAAGTTTCCGCTATTGGAAAAAAGAAGAGGATATGTGAAATAAAAAAGAGAAAGAAATATAAGAAAATAAATCTGCACACATCATAGGCAAGCACAATTACTTGATTTTTTTTTTCTGTACCCTTTTTTTAGTATTTGTTTCTTGTTCTTCAACTGTTCCCTAGTTAATACTCATTGTGTATAGCATTATTTCAAGGGAAAAGTTCTTTATGGGAGGAGAGGAGTATTTGGTCTAATAATAACTATTAATAATTGACAAATAATAAATATCCAATTCATTATATCAAGAACCGATACATACATAGAAGTATTAGTAACACTGATTTAGTTTAATTTCTTGAGAATACTTAAAGTGGTAGTTTCACATTCTGATTGTGGAAATGACCCTCTTCATGTAATATAGGTATGAGCAAACTAAGCATTACAGTAAAAACTTGGTGAGCATGGATTTTCATAGTAACAAGCTACTCTTTCGAAACCATTTATTTTTAAAATTTTACCAAGTTCCTCACGAAGTAACATACCTTTAAAAAGAAAAGTACTATCAGCTCCTATTCTTTTCTCTTTTTAACTTTTTACAATTTCAACACCCCATCCATTTAAATGGAGTTCCATGTAAAAAATGGAGAGGAGAGTCTTTTAGAAGGAGACAACGTTATCCAAACAACGTAACTCCCATTTCATCTTCAAATTTTTGCAAAATTCTCAAAATTTTGTTTCTTCCTCTACTATCTTAACACTCTAGAACTGTTTCTATAAAAATTGATCTGTAGGGCGAGCATAATCCAAACGATAAAAAATATACTCTAGAATACAAGTTAATATAATATGACAGATAGAAAATAATATGAAACAACCATATGTAGGATTTTGCAATAAAGGTAATACTGGTACATACGCTTCACTAAAAGCAACTTTGGGTCTTATCCGACGCAAGAAAGAGAAGAAAAATAATAGGAAAAAAGAGAGAATAGAAACTAAGTAAAGCCATCTCATCTCTCAAACAATAATTTATCATGGAAAATACTCATTTTTCTAAATAAAAGAACATGAATACTAACAGTAACGGAATAATTCAACTAAATTTGAAGCATACAATGAAAGTGTGTAACATAGAAATCATTGAACTAAAGTTGAAGCATACAATGAAAGTGTGTAACATACTCTGTTTGAAAGTATTTGCTTTTAGATCTGTTGCATCATCAAAATAATTGCTTATGAAGCTTAAACTAAAAAGTAAAAGCCTGAAAACCTAAAAACCTTAGGGATATCAAGGAGATACTTGCACCCCTGTTTCTCAAACCTAGCAAGAGTAATATCCATGACTGCTTGTAAAATTTATGGTTCTTGATCAATCTGAAAACCTCTATTACAATGTTCATACCATTTTTCTTCTTCAATCACCAACGCACAAAGATAACAATGACCAGGGGACATATATATGGTCCCTGAGAAGCACTTTCTTCTTTGTTTTTTGCTTTTGGGCAGTAACGGTAGATTTCAATCTGTAACAGAAAGACCTCATTATGGAATCATTATGATGAATTAGGTATTTTTTAAATATAAAGAAATTGAAACGGTTGTCAATAAATGTCGAAACCGTTGCTTTGTCAATTTCCTTCTTAGTAGGAGTTGTAACTGAGCGTCATTTTTTTTAGATTTAATACTATTTATGTAGTTATGGAATTTCAATTAAAACCTTAAATTATTTAAATGTAAAAGTTGATTATTGTATTAAAATGGGAGGGAAAAGACTAAAAAATTGAGATAATAGATAAATAGGATCATCTCTTTCATTCCCTCCTTTATAGATATATATAGATATGTATCTGACACAGGGATGTCTAATTCCTATCAAGTGCTTAGTGTATTGTGGAGGATATAAGAAGTACCCGTGCCTGTATCATACTTATTGACACATGTTTGCCAAAGCAAACAATGAGGCTGAGTAACACAGACAGGAGGTCTGAAAATTTTCCTAGGACACAATACAATGCTGGTGATGTTAAACTGAAGTGCCTTTTCCTTATCTGCAAAGCTAGCACTTGTTTGAATGTGCCAGAGCCCAATGGTAAAAGTGCGGTTGGAGATGTTGGTTCCACCTAGCATACTTAAACATGCAAAGTTTGTTAATCTTAAATAATCACGGACATAGTATAAACTCCTGAATGTAATTATTTAGTAAAACTCAGTCCTCTAAGGTTGTCTTTCAAGTTATTGCATTGACATTGCCGTATTCCTTAAAATTGACATGTGCAGAATTTGTCCCTTCCTATCTTAATCAATGTTTGGTCCGTGACTTGCAAATAACAAAAATGTTTTTGGCGCTTCAACTTCGTTTAGTCATTGTAAAACGTCCCTGCATTTTCCAAATACTTATAGGATGTTTGTTCACCCCATTACCAAGGTTAGATTTGAAACGCCCTTTTTTTTTAATAACTGTGGTGTCTGGTCCGGTTTGCATGGACCTCGACAATTGCAACGGGTAATTTTACTCAACCAATGGTTGGGCAGATGAGAAGAAATCACCTATCGGTTTTTCTTGTCTTTGTTGGATTTGAACCCTGGTATCCCATGTTTTAACCCGCTTTATTGCTATTGCGCCACGCTAATTGTGGCATGTGGGCCGGGCCTGGTCCTAAGTGGGCTTTGTGGGCCTGGTCCTAAGTGGTCCCGGGCTTCTTGTTGGAATCGGCCTGAGACCGGGACCACGAACTAACGGTCCCGGGTTAAGTGGGCTGGTCCCGTGTTAAGTGGGCCCAACAGATACTTTCTATTTTTTTAAAATTTTTTATAGAAGTTAGAGAAAAAAAAATGGTAATAAAAATATCTAAGGCAATTTCTTGTAAATTATATTATAGAATTGTGACCTAAATTTTTTAATTCAAATTTAAAGACAAAAATATTGTTAAGAGATATTCAAAGCAATGCGTTATAATATATATATATATATATATATATATATATATATATATATATCTTAAGATGTATATATAGTATAGTATAGTATAGTATAGTATAGTATAGTATATATATAAGCTATATTCGATATATATATAAGCTTATATATATACTATACTATACTATACTATATATACATCTTAAGATATATACTATACACTTAGTATATATATATATGTTATATACGCGTATATATGTATATATATATATATATATATATATATACACACACACATACTTGGCAGCTATTATCTTGGAGAGCATTTATACAATATAGACATGACGTTCCGAAAGATCTTATTGACGTACTTCTACCTTTATAAGTAGGATTATAAACTTTTCTAATATAATGCACAAAGTGAGGGTTAGAAGAAAAATTATAGGGTAAGCACATAACAGTAACCATTTTTGCCAATTCTTCCCGATCTTTTTTTGGATCATAATATAAGAGAGATTGATGATTTTGTGAGAAAAATGAAAGAATGATGGGGTATTTATAGTTGAAAATAGGAAAAAAGTGTAATTATAAAAACTTTGGGGTTAAAACAAAGTTGGGGGGTTAAATGACTATTTTGTAAATAGCCAACGGATATTTTGGCAGAGGAAACGGCTAGATTTTAAATGCCCAAATGGACAGATTTTGTTTTTAAAAATTATGGCCGTTTAGGACCGCTAGGACCGGTCCGGTCCCGGTCCCAAACGGTCCGGTCTCGCGGGCCTCAGGCTAAGGACCGGCCTACTTGCCAGGCCCACCTCCCCCGGTCCCGGTCTTAAACGGTTCAGCCCGTTTAGGCTCACTACCCACATGGGCCGTGGTCCTGGGTCGGTCCCTTGCCAGCCTTACGCCACGCCCTTGGTTGCAAAGGTTTGAAATTTTGTACTGTTTCAAAAATTCTAATGAAAAAGCTGTGTGCTCACATCTAAATAAAGAATTTAATGATTGTAACTACTTAATGAATTATAATTTGTATTTAACTTAAACATATATGGTGTACAAAAGCTGTTGATTGTCATATTCCATGAAGCTGAATGAAAAGCTTCTCTGACATACCAATTTATGTTTGATACAATGATAATGAAAATTCCATCTATCTCTTCTGGTATATCGGCTATATACGCGAATGTATCTATGCTTTAGTTTCTTAGTTATGTTACACGTTACATGTGTTTTCATGGTACACACTACACAATCGGCAACATTTTCTGATGTTACTCGATCTTTATCCTTCAGGAAGAAACAGTGGAGAAATTTTCAAAAGATGGTGGTGATATATTCGCTGTCTCTTTACCAGATGGATTTGGATAGAACCCTGTTTCTGCTAAGATCATACTTACGAATCCTCTCCAAAAGGTAGCCTTTAAATATACTTTATTTTGGCCTCTTGATATAGGTAAAGCTTAATCTGGGAGGAGCTATATTCATGATGCTGGCATGTTAGTTTACCATCTATTTATAGTTTTAAAAGAGCTCTTTAAGTTATTGAAAATATGTTTAGAAGTAGTGATATTTCTATTTGCATATGATGGAATCTCAGTTCTCTGTATGTGTCTACAGCCTATCCCAATACTCATTTCCTAATGAACATTTGACTACAGATTGAAAACTATGCATTTCACATACAAAAGCTACCGAGTAGTGGAATCGTATATCTTAAGAACAGAAATTTGCTGTCAGGTAAAGATGTTTATCTTCCTATATTACTCTAAATGTGCAGTGAATAGCCAAGTAGAGTATTTGATGTTAATTACCTGTGGTTATAGCCTATAGGTGTATTTTACGACACGGAGCAACATCTAAATTAATCTGTTCTTTAAAAATTACCTCATTGTTTCAAGTCTCATTTGAAGCAATCTTCACTAAGTCTGGCAGATGACGTGGGTAGGATTCCAGTACTCCCTACAACTTGATTGAAATAAATTTTGTTCAGGTCTCTTCTCCAACCACCTTGATATGCATCTGTGTATGCATGATTGGGTTTATCCATCTCCTTGTTGAGCTAAGAGAGTTTCCAGGATCCGTGCCAGAAAAAAACCGAAAAAGCATCTTTATATAATAAAAGATCTAAGTGATTTAAATTGTCTATGAATACGAGGGTGCAACAATTATAAATGCTTTAATAAATGAGCCAAATCTGCAACCTGATTGTGAGTTTAGTAGAAGGCATGAAATTGTTGAGCGACTTTATGCAACATTCTAATTGTCGCTGATGTTCTCCAGTGTACTATTACAATTTGTAAAGTTAGTAGAAATAAAACTACTACACTACAAATCCTATGGGCAAGAAGTTTCATCTTCACTTTCATAATCGTCACCGACTTTCTCTGGTGGTGTTTCATAACCGAAACTTCTTTTCCACTCAGCATGCGCCCAGAGTTTGCTGTTGAAAGGTGTTCAAATTTATTTTTTTACCATCAACATCTCAACATATTTGATGAGGGATGTGCCATAATCAATCCTAAATAGATTTTGAATTTGGGAACTTAATTAAAACAATAACTTTAATAAGAAAAATGTAAAAGTGCATATGAATTATAAAACACAAATGGCAATACTTGTTGTCCACTTTGCCTTTGGCGCTCCTTACCACTGAATATCATATCTGCATTTCTAAATGACCGATGATGTGTTCTAAATAGCGAAACTCAAGTAGGTTGGGAATAATACGCGCATACATCTCAGTGGCAAAGAGCATCAAGACAAAGTGGATCGTGAGTGGTTTTATTTGTTTTTTTATAAGTCATATGCTCTTGTTCATTCTTCTTGTTAAGGATATTGTTTTAATTGAATTCTCAATCTTAATTTTCTTAGGACTGATTATAACACATTCTTCATCTAATATGTTGAGCTGTTGATGATGGGAAAAAATTTGAACACCTTTCAACTTGAGGAAATATAGGACTCTAGGAAAGACCTTGCAACAAACCTCTGGGTGTATGCAGAATGGAAAAAAAGTTCTGGTTATGAAACACCACTAGGAGAAAGTCGATGATGATTATGAAAGTGAAAATAAAACTTTTCGTCCGCAAGAGCTGTAGGGCAGTAGTTTTATGTAATAGGAATACAATAGTGAACATCAGTGACAATTAGAATGTTTCAGGTTTTGTTGGAATTGAGAATTGATCTCACAGGTTGTCACCTTCAACAAGCCTCACCTGTGGTTGAAGCCCCTGTTTTGTGCACTGCCTTCTATTCTCATGTGAGAAATGTGGAAGAGACACAATACAATCAAACATGGAGGCAAGATCTCTTTCAAAAGATTAGTTCGTGAAGTTGCTACCACATTGCATAGATTGCTCATTGTTCGCTATCCTCATTTGGTGAATATCCCTATGAATTGGCCTGAAATAATGCACCATCTTGATGCTTACATTCCTCGAGTTAAATACACAAAAGTTAGCTGAACGCCACTTCCTTCAGGCTGGTACAAGTGTAACGCTGATGAGGCATGTAGCAATAATCCAGGTTTGAGCTTGTTTCAGTTTTATTTTAGAGACTTGGTGGCGGATCTTGTTCATGCGAATGCCAAGATAATTGATGATGGCAAAAATGTTCAAGCGGAGGATATGCCAATTGTGGAAGCTCTGAAATATTGTAGGGATTCTCATTTCACTCCTACAAGTATTGAGACCGTCTCTTTTTGCTATTGAAGAATATCATCGAAGGGAGCTGGGCTACCATGTGGAGTATGGCACTTTTAATTGATGAAATAAATTACATGAAGAGGGACGCACAAATTCAGTTCCAACATACCTTGCGTGAAGGTAACCAGCTAGCGGATTACATTGCTAACTTGGCGTTTGACCTCCAGTCACACGCTAGGCGACTGCTTAATTTGGACAAGCTCACTGTCAATTAATTTGTGCAAGAGTTGTAAGAAGATGATGATATTAGGAGGTCATGCGTTATTTGGTTCCTTTGGGATATTATTCAAGGGGGAATTTCATCAAAGTTTGATGTTTCTGCATTTGGTTTCAACTGGATACATGCTGAGCTTTACACTGCCAATTTGGCCTTTGTTATATAGTTTATCATCTTGTATTTGCATCTTATAAGTTCTAAGTTGCTATTTCGTTATGTACTTTTTGCACGTTCAAACTTTAAAGATCATGTAAGGTATGGTCTAGCCGTTCCTTATTTACTTTTGAGTTTGTAATAAAATTAGCCTAGGCACATTGCCTAGTGGTGTTCATTTAAGAAAAGTATTTAATTATTTGATAAATAACATGATTGTATAAATACATTTTGCGTAAAACTTAAACATAATTAAGTATAGCAAGTGTTGTTATTAGAGATGCGCGCGGTGATCTCATAATAGCGAGGCCAATCCAGCACAATTGCTTAGACTAAAGGTCTACATAATTGTTTCTCATGGTGTTTCAAGAATAAAGTTCAACAACTAATTTTGGAGTTGGACTGTATTTTATTGGTGCAAACGTAATTGTATCGTTCCTGGAATATATTACAGAATAGTGATTGATAAATCATTCCACAAGTGTGATGGGATAGTTGACCCTTAACCAGAATCTTAGTCCTACGAAAATGAATAACTTCTTGGTTAGGAGTATTTTACTTCTTTAGTGGGCCTATCTAGTACGAATCTAGGGGTGATGTGCACAAATAGGTCCATTTAATGCTAATGTTTAGTTTTGATTGTGAAAATAGCACGAGCTAGTCGGTTTTCGTACTGGTAATTGAAAAATAACCAGTATTTTGCTGTAACACGGAAATTTCCAGTATAATATACTGGAGATTGATGCACATGTGTATGAACTTCCAGCATATTATGCTGGAACTCCAACATACGGAAAGTTCCAGCATAATCTACTGGAGATTGGAGCACCCGTGTATGAACTTCCAGCATATAATGCTGGAATATTTTCCGGATTTTGAACAGTGTTTTCGTTCAGATTTATCTTTACATGAAAGATGGCTAAATTTCGATTGTTTTTGAAACTGTGACTAATTTTCAATTACCACTTGTAAATCTGGCTATTTTTGAATTTCTCCCGTTTTGATCTTGTTTAAATAAGTTTTGCAAAAATTACTTGCCGGTCAGTACTAGGATGCAAAATTTTGACGAACTATAACAAGTTATATGGATTGGCAAAACTTGCCTTGTCACAAAGTCCTACCAGATAAGTCTTGATGGACTGTCATAGTTGCAGCATAAACTGTTATAATAAAAATTATTCACTAATCCTAACGGATCAATATAAATTATGATAGACGGGCAAAACTTGCCCTGTCCGGATAAGTCATAACAAATCGTCAATTTTGGTAAAAATTGTTCACCAGTTCTAACGGATCGTCATAACTTGCAATTTCATTAACAAGTTTTTGCTTCAAAATTAATCCATTGTGGTCTAAATCAATTCCAAATTTGATATCTAACCTTCTAATAAAAATCCCAACAATTTATAGTGGTCAGATTCAACTTGAACCTTCAAAAATAAATACTAACACTTTATCTTCATTAATAAGTTTTTTTCCAAACTCAACAAAGCCCAACATTGATGTTCTTTAATTTTTCAACAACCAAACCAATTCAAATTATTTGGAATCGTCAATATAAGTTCAATGGAACATTACTCAGTTAATTCCAATCATAAATAAATAATGAGTCTTCATTTGTACAAAAACATAACTCATTCTTTAAAATGAAGAAGAAAAACGAAGGAGGAGGAAAAGTTCTAACATATGATATATATTTGCAAAACTTTAAAATGGGGACAAAAATTATATGAGTGTCAGGCGGAAGCACACCCTGTCCACTAAGTTGCGAATATCAAATGGTTTAACAAAAAAAACCATAGTAGGATATCGTTGAAATATGACCAATGTATTACTTTCTAAATTTCATTACCAGAAATGCACGCATTTGTGACGATTTTGTGCAAATCCATTAATATGGATGAAATTTGTGATAGACGAATGAATTATTGAATTCTATATTAAGTTTGACGAAGATAAAATTCATGATTTTTTCTACTAGTGAACCCATGTAATGTACTAAGTACACGAAATTGTGTTTCCAAAGAAAAAGGACGGAAAGGGAAGAAAAGTGACCAGCAAATATTTAGTCCATTATACATCATCAGAAGCATGCAAAATCTTTACAAAATACTTAAAAAGTTTTTCCTCGGATTGTGATAAATACTCTAATAACCATATGGTTTACTGATAAAGATGAATATTAATTTTAGAAAAGATTAGTTAAGAACTACATGATTTCTACAATAAAAAAAGGGAGTTATTGATTTGAAAGAGAAGACAAGAAGAAGAATGGGAAAAGCCAATTACCCCCAAAACCCAAAAAAAGAGCGCAGAACAACCCATGGAATATGTTAACGTGAGGACTGGCACGTTAATTCTTCTGCAGAGAAACTGGTCCAATCAAGGTCCATTCATTTTGCTATCATTGTTCGTTCTTTAAGGTCACTTTGCATAACTTTCAATTAAAATAGCACATAAAGTATATGGTACACACCTACACGACTAGTTTCGTGCACATTATAACTAGGTAAACATAACTGGAAAAATATAATGACAGGACAGATAGCGCACTCCATGCAACAAGAGAGGTTCCCTCGTAAAATTGCACATTGAAGCATCAAATAGAAGCTTCTCCTTCCAAGCGAAGTCTCTTGGCGCTTTTTTCCTCGTCTTGACAGCTTGAACTTGTCACCCTGCTATCTTTGGCCTCCAATGAGCACCTCTTGTAAGGTTTAAATCCAGTACGGCGAGCTTTCAACCTTACTTGTCCAAGTTCCATTATTGGCAGGCATTTTTCAGCATCTTCTTTGTTGCCAATTACTAACACATTATCTTCCACTGCTTGATGACTGGAACACATATCGGATGCCTGATCAATAAGGTCTAACTGCGATCCACTTAGACCTTTCTCGTCTGGCTTTTCCTTAACGTTTTCAAGATTGATTTTTCCCTTATTTTTCAGATCATTTGAAGGAGAAAAGCTTTGAGGCAACTTCTCTCTGGTGAAAAGAGCCTGGAACGCTATCCGTCCCTGTGGAAAAGTTGAGAATCAACAATCATTAAAGCAAGAAATGACACCAAAGGACTTATAAAAACATAAGCTCTCATTACCCCTTCGGAGACTTCTTTCCAAAAATCATTTGGACTGATGCAATTCCTACCACGCCGATTCCCAGCATCTCCAGCTAGAAGGTTAACATTAGGTTCTTGAGGCTCTTCTTTCCCTTTCTCATCCTTCTCCAAAGCATCTGTCTCCAAATCACTACTTGAAGGTGTGTTGGAACCACAGGAAGAACGGTCTACCTGTTTTCTTCCGTTTCCTGTGTTTGGCTCATGAATTTCAGTGACTGCAGCGCCTTGCTCAGTATCATTAGCGGTTAACCCAGTTTTTAGCTTCCTACCTTCACTGTCCTCCGATTCTGACGATGGCGAAGTAGGCAACTCAGAAGCAGAATGATGTTCTTGCAAAGCTTCAGAGCAATCTGGGACGGTTTGTTGAGCATGGGGAGAATTATGAGATCCCTCTCTTCCTTCATTCTTGCCTACACTAGGTTGACAGGGATCCACTTGCATTGATGTTGCAGATGTAGGAACACGGGTAGAACTGCTATGAAATGGCGAACACAATGGTAGGAGCCCATGGGCTGCCCACCATGCAGTTGCAGCTGCTACAGTGGCGGTAGCAATTGCTGCCATACTAGGAGCTGAATTAATCTGGCTTGCAGTGTTACCTGTTGGAGAATCTACTGGAGCTTCCATATTTGCATAAGGCCAAAAGCTAGCTGCAAAACTTGCTGCAGCATGTGCTGCTGGGTTTTGCAATAACGCAGAAAATATAAGGCTGGAGAAAGTGGAGGAGAGTTGAAGAAACGATCGGTAATCATCTGGATCATGAATAGGGGTGAAGTTAGGGTGGAAACAAGGAAATGACTGATGAATGGAAGACATTGCAGCATTACTATGGTGCTCAGATGTGGCAGATGAAGTAGGGTTGGTATACAAATTTGAGAGTCCCTGGACGCCACCTATCTGGTGACTTACAGATTCAGGATAAAACATATCTGGGGTTGTTTGAGCACCACTCACCCCTAAGGCCCCATCAAGAATATGCACTGGGACATGTCTTGGATAGTGGTGTGGCACTTGCATATCATTTCTTGAGAATTTCCCAAAATGATCTGGCTGACTCGGTTGATCTTTTTTCTCATCTTGTGCCAACTTCTCATTCGATTGGCAAGATTTCCCCTCGTTGAAGGTGTTACAAGAGCTGTTACTTTGAAAGGACTGTTTAGCGTCGAGTATATTCAACTTTTGATGCTCTTTGGATCCAACAGTAAGAAAAGATTTAGCTGTTACATCATGGTTAATCACTCCTTTAGTGGCAGGCAAAGACTCATTTAAAGTGCATGATCCTGCAGGTTCTGCAAGTGTTTGCAAAGACTTTCCTGGGGACAGGGAGGGGGCAGAAGCACCTTCCTTGAAAAGAGCGAACCCTTGGGAGCAATTTTTCTTGTTCTGGTTTTCTTGTACACTGCCCAGCTTCTCGTTTCTACCAGGTTTCTGATAAAGAACAAGAAAACAACTATGCCATCAAGGAAAACAAAGTAAAAGCTATGCAAGATGAAGAGAAACACATACCTCAGTAATCGGTTCTTTCTCCAGGTCAAATAAGTTCCTATCCTCACAGATGGAAGAAAAAGGTGTTGATAATTTTCCATCTTTTATTCCCACCTGTGATGAGGGAGCTGCTACGCTGGTCTTACGAGGATAAGGATTACTTGGTTTCCTTTTAGGTCGCGGAGGAGGAATTTCAATGTCAAGTGCTTGACTTATTGGGACTCCCTTTATAACAGCCTCCTTTTCTAACTGGATCAGATTATGAAACCAAAATATCAGCCTACAGACTAGTTCCTTGCCAGAATGGTAATAGGAGAAGTTCAACATGAAAAGAGGAGCAATCAGGATTATTACATCATTGGAATTGCATAGCTGATTCATCAGAAGATTCTATCAAATAAATATCTAAACTACAATCCGTTGGAAAATATAAATCCTTAAAACGTGGTATAGCTGTCAAGGTAAAACGAGTGCTAGGAGCTGGGTGTCTCTATGGAAAGACAATAGAATGGTACACAAGGTGCTGAAACTGCCCATGCAAAGTAGGTTTAATAATATTTTCAATTGTGCAGGAGAAACGATGATTTTTTTTTAAATGAGGCACAGATTCTACCCTCTGACATGGATGTTGTTTCATCACAATGAAACCTAAACTGAAGCAGCACAGCAGCATTTATATATTTCAGAAATACGGGTCTATAGTTCTCTTTCTGTATCAACACTATCTCATAAGTTTTATAGTTCTATGTGAAAATGTTTTATGGTCCTTAATTGACTCTTGATGGTAAACCTGTTATCAGATGTCCAATTGAGGTCTCACCAACGGGCTTACCATCTGCATATTATGCAGTCATAAAACTAGGATGCCTCATACAGCTGATTCTTTGTTGTTGTCTTCATTTGAAGCTTTCAATCATGTCCACAAAGTGCAACTTCTAAATCACCCTTTTAAGAGAGTTTGCATCCCAAAAGCATTTTCATCTAATTGTCCTTGACTCTATTTAATTTGTAGATTCTTTTATTCAGATTATATGCTTCAAATGAATCAAATAGAAACCAGAAAGTGAGGAAAAAAGAAATGACCAACTATTTCGATTTCCTGTAGTTTAGTGCAACTAAATCGACCTCCCCTCTAATTTGAAAAATACTTAACACCTCCCCCCTCTGACTGTCATTATAGGAACCTCACCAGTCACTAACTTCCAATATTAAATTGTTATTAGCGGTGATGTTAGAAACAAATGCCAATCATATCCTATTTAACCCGCTCAAAAAGAGGAAAAGGAAAGAAGAAACCGGCTTCAAGATTGAGACAATAATATCAACCTATTACAAACCACATACGAGTTGTTCCTTTTCCCCTTCCCCAATCCCCCAGCCGGTCACTCCCCTTTCTGCCTTCACCTATTCCGTTCCCAGGCCCTTATCCACTCTTCCCCCAACCACTTGTCATTCCCTACTCTCTTTTCCAATCTGTCAGTCTCACCCATATGAGTATATCTACTGACCAGTGAAAATTCCAGTTGGGGACTCAATGCCATCAAAGAGTTTTACTTTCCCTAGAGAAATGAGCTCCAATTACCGGTGAAGGCATGACACATTTTGAAACCTTAAAGCTGAAGTTTCAAGTTGGGAGATAGTCTTTATGTCTGAAATTAAAGACATGTAGACATGACGATGAAGATCCAATTGTAGCTTCTAAAATTGAGCTCTAACTTCGAAATTATCAGTGAACTAAGGTACTTTCCGAGCCACAAGGATATAGAGACCAAGAAGAGATGGGAGGAGCTATTTGGTTAAATAATAAAACAAACAGATATTTTTCAATTTCCACTTTGGAGAGCTGAGGTCTCAGACATCTCTTGACTGTATGTTTAGTGTCACTAAACTAAAGGGTAAGCAGAGGACTAAGTTATTCAACCCCCCACCCCAACCAAACCAAACCCATTAACTTTCCTCTCTAAAAGAATATGTAACTAACTTGTCCAATTGGCTAACAATACTACTACTCTTAAAGGTTTCAAATAGTTTATTCCTTCCATTAATCTTAGACACAGCCTCCACAACCCCCAATTTCACTTTCCTATTTTAAAATTTTCCTCCTCTGCCAACATAAACTTTATTTTATTAGTGGAACTGAAGCATATATATAAAGATAATTGACTTCTTTACTTCTCATTTAGCCTTCCGATACTTGATGACAAGGCAAACCATTGTGGAAAAGAGAGGGCCAGCCTATGTTATTTGGCCTGCAAACTAAAAACCACTAGTTGTTTGCTGCTCTGAAATCCATCAGAAATGCAGGATCTACTAGTGCAAATTTGTTTTGGCATAAACTGCTTACCCTTCAATTCATTTCTCGCGGTAAGTTTTCTCTTTCTTCTGCTAATATTATCTCTCTTACTTTCTAGATGGACAATGTGAACTAGCTATGATCAACCTGCTCTATATCCCTAATCAATAACAGAAGTTCCAATCTTAATGAAGCAAAAGAGACTCCGAACAAGTGATTCTTTATGTGCAAAAGGATAAAGGGAATGCGTGGATCGCCTCCTATTACCTACAAAACAGTGAGATTTAAATTTGAAGTTTATTGGGGTGAATTATATAATGCCTAATATTGTTAAGACATTGCTGGGACATTTGAAACTTAGGAGCACAAGCAGTGGAAAAAGAGATCATATGGACGGTAGGAATCATCAAGTGTTTGAGGGAGAGGGGAGTCATGTCCTAGTAAAGATGGTTGTCTTCTTCGTTGTTGAATTTAGTGTACGTGTGGTATTCACAATATGTAAATGATTGGGATTTGATTTGTAGATATGAATTCCTATATGAATGTTTCCTTTAATGTATGCTTCTACAAGGTTTTCTCTTCATTCCTTAAATAAAACTCATTATATCATCCAGAAAAAAAGAGGAAATTCTAAAAGTAACTTTATGGCTTTTCTTTTAACTACAAGGTTTAACTACTTAGCTTCAAAGCTATATACTTTCATGATTCTATTAAGAATGTAAAATTGGAAAAAATCTCTATACTGTAAATAAGGAGGCCAAATTTCTAAACCCTGTAAATACAACAACAACAACAACAACAACAACAACAAACCCAGTGTATTCCCACATGTGCGGTCTGAGGAGGGTAGTGTGTACGCAGACCTTACCCCTATCTAGTGAAGGTAGAGAAACTGTTTCCAATAAACTCTGTAAATACATCATTAGGAAATTTTTAGGGATAAAATATTGGTTTTCCAGTACTTATAGACACTATTTAATCCTCAATAGCTTGAGGGAACAATGAAACAATTCACTCACTCAAAACCTCTTATTCTTTTTCTTCTCTTTTAAAATGGTATCAGGGACAGAGTGTTTGTCCATCATTGAACTTCCTTTTCATCCAAAGACATTTGATACAGATCAGAGATTTGTGAAGAAGCGGAATATGATGCTCTAATTAGTAACTACCAGCAAAATTTCGAGTCTCACCTCCCAACCAACAGAAACCCAAATGCCGGTGACCCAAATAGCAACCGTCCAATTGTCTGAACAAGCACGTGTGCACCGCACGAGCCAACTCAACCACTTTGTTGGTGATGGAAACTCTGTCACGTGCCACCAACTTCAACGACCTCTCTTGCTAGCTATCACTTAACCAGACTTGAATAGGCTCCTCTGTCATTCCAGAGAACTGTCATCCTTAAGACTCTCAAAACATCAGTTAAACCTAATGAACACCTTCTTGGATTACATTCCTCTCTTCACCACTCTCTCTCTTTTTTTCTTTTTATGCTTCAGCTATTGACCCTTCTTTTCAACTTCTTGTTGTTTCTTTGTTCCTTAATCTTGCCATCATCTTGGTGTTGAGGTCACTCTGTTTCCTTCTCTAGCAGGCTAATGTCTGTTTTTTTCTTCAGCTTTTATCTTAGTTTCCTTTTTCAAATAGTTCTTATTTTAAAGAAAATGACAATAGAAAACTCAATCTTTTGGAAAATCTTTCTCGTCTTCTTCTCCTATAATTGCTGCTGTAATTTAGAAGACAATATTAAGTCATTATCTATGCTCCCTGGATGACTTCTGTGCAATTATGGATCATAGGTCAAGTGTATTAATGACTGCTAAAAAACTATTCTAATGTTGCGGCTTTTGATTGGACAAGACAGATTACAATATATGCACAACTTTGTTTCCTCAATCGTTTGCGGCTTCTGACTTGGAACTCAATCTTTTTCCATCTTGTAAGACTTGTTGCAAAACTTGGGATACCTAAAATCATATACACGAATGATATTCAATGAAAATGAGGTGGTTACACAGTTCAACCAGATATTGAAGTAGGTTGATCAACACGGAAACCACGACTTGGGACTGTGGCTTGGGACCAAACATAGAGAGCCCATGGTGTGCCTTGGACCCAGGTTGGTGCCAATTATGACCAACTTGAAGGGTGCCTGGACTAGTGCTTCAACCCAGGAGAGAAGCCTGTCGTGACCAACTGCACTAGACAGTGCCAGGAATGCCCAGAATTTTATTTCGCCCAAGTCATAATTTGATCCTATGTCCCACACTGCTCAAATCAGTGTTAGGGAGGTGAAGAAACTTGTTTTGATGCGTGGAATGCTTAAGTGTGTGTTTGAGGAGGTTGGGATAGAAATAAAGTTGTCTGGGAGTCAAAGGAGGACTTTGCGAACAAGAAGAGTTGGTAAAACAAGGCCTGACGTCAAACGAGTACAACTCTCAGTGTAGGAAGAATTTGGACATGGTTTTTGAAAGAAATTTGTAGCCTGTGAAATTCTAGTTTCTAATGTTAAACCGTTCGTCATTTGAACTTTCCTATAAGAAGTTATGGCCATTTAACCAAACTCTGTGATCGCAAGGAAGTATGTGCAATCGCAAAAGGGAGTGGAGAAGAAGAGAGTGGTCTCTAGAAGGCATTGTGAGCGCAAAGGGGGTCTTGTGATTGCTAAAAAATATTTTGCTTCAGGTAGCGTACTCAAGTAAAAGCTTTGAGAACATAAAGCTCTAGGTTTTGCAATCGCAGAAGCCTAGAACCTTACATATTTAAATCCCCCAAATTGTGAATTCTCCATTTCCTTCATTTTCCTAAGCTCCCCACACGATTCCAACTAGGGTTTTCACCCGGGGATTATCTCCCACTGTAGGGTAAGATCTCTTTAGCCATTTTATACTATTCCCAACATTTTAAAGCTAATCTTAACACAAAAAATCATAATTTTTGGTTAGATCTTCAAACTCCAAGCCAACCACCAATAACACCAACTTAGAAATTTGACTACAAAGATGTAATCCCTTCACTTTAACTTGATATATTAACTATAATAGAGTATAAGCAGATTGAATATGGTGGATATTTGTCTTTCTTTGGAGGTTTGAGCTGAAAATTAACTTAAGACATATATTAGGGGTTGAAATGACTTCATACGCTATGAATGACTTGGTTAAGCTATGATGATTTAGATTGATCGGGTTGAGCACCTTATTGAGTTCGTAAAGCTATTTTGCTAGCTAATGATCAAGGTAAGTGGAGGCCTAACCTTTCTGAAAGGCGTTGTCTTCCCAAATGCATGATTTAAACGTGGAATTGTACATGTAGGGGCAAACATCTACAAGTCTCACCATATGAAGTGGTGTTTGTATTCATGTTATGTTGTGAAGATGCCTATAAATATGGTTTGAGCACCTTTAAACTTACGCACTCGGTTTTATGAATAAAATAAATATGAATGGAAGATTGGTCAACAAATCAATATTGATTGTGTTATGAAAAATAAGGCAAAAAGTGGCGTAGGCTAAAACCATATGTGGCCCCCTAAACTTGTTTGGATTTTCCTCTTAGAAACCTTATCGAAGCTATGAATTATCTTTAGATTGGTGTCACCCTGCCGGAAAAAATGGAGTTTCCCCGAAATTTTTTGAAACCCAGATCTGATTTTCCTTTTCCAATGAGCTACTTTGTTTTTTTTACTAGGAGAGAGCAAGAGAATTGGGTTGGGTTAAAGTGTAATCGGTGCTTTTTCCAACGAAGGTAGTGGCGACAGCGGCAGTGGTGGTAGGGGATGATAGTGGATGGTGATAGCGGGATAGCATAAGGGAGAAGATATATAACAAAAGGCTAAATTAATATATCACACGCGCCTATTGTAGGTGTATTATACTCATTTTGTCATGTCAGGGAAAAGTGTTTAAATGGTAAAAATCTAAATTGATTGAAGTGTTCAATTGGAACATAGCTTAGATAAGGTGTCTAAGAGGAAAATTCAAACAAGTTTAGGAGGGCGCATATGATTTTGGCCAAGTAGCATACTTGATATAAAAGTCATAATGAAGTGATACATGTTAAGGCCTTGTGAGCCACGTTGTGATATTGAATTGAGTACTGGCCCTCGTGGCCGAAGTATCAAAATCCATAGCCCAAGAAAGTATGGCCCTCATGGGTGGATTATGAGAAAGTATGGCTCTAGTGAGCAAACTAGGATTTGCTATAAAGACCGAGTATATGCTATGTCTCAAATGAGTTTTCTGAAGTTGAAAGCGCATGGTTAAATATGGAATGTTAAATGTTCTTTACCTAAATATAGTTTTTCTGTAAGTGATGGATATATGAAGTTATAGTTTATAATGTGATGCAACTTTTCTTTAAGCCTTGTCTCACCTTTTGAAGGGAGGTCGATAAGACTGAGTACTTTCTGTATTCACTCCCTAGACGTATATTTTCCACATATACGTGTTCCACTCGTGATGGTGTTACGGGCTAGGAGATGTCACTCTCTACCTCTTCATTTTGGTGAGCTCCACACTTATACGGATTTTCTATGCTGCGACCCCTGTGCTGACTGTGTGTTGTTATCTCTTAGAAGCTCCATGATACCTCTGTAGCAGTAGTACATATATGTTTGGACTATAAGTGTCGTGATTTGAAGATTACTTAACATGTAGTCTTGATTTTAGAAACTTAAAGCCCTTATTATGATGGTGATGATGATGATGTACGATGGGAAATATAGGATATGGGGTTAGCCCGACAGGTGTTATGTTTTCAGGTGCAAGTCATAGCCCTCTGGTTTTGGGTCGTGATATAGGTATCCTGATGATGGGCTACTAATGTTGGTCCACGCAAGTTATGCTACTCTATTTTAGATGTCCTAACACCAAGTGTAAGTGTATGAGGTGTGAGCTAAATCTCACAACAATTAAATGTATGAGTTGTACTCCTTATATGGTCTAAGATTGTCCTCACCACTTAAACTACCTTTTGGGATAAGTTAATTCCAATGTCCATTTTCTCACCATGACTATTTAATATACTCTTCTTTTCTTCGATTTCATCTTTTCTCTTAACAAGTCCAAAATCTTAGACTCGATTAGTTTAGTTTTAGTGCCCAACAAGTTTGTCTGTTTTTATAAGTCAATTTTGAGATGTAACGTAGAAAAGGACTACTAAATAATAATTTTAGGTGTAACTACCACTTACGCTAGCAATGACTCATGACATTATGTTTAACTTATAACTTATAAGTTAAATTCAAAGCGTTCTTCCTTTCCTCCTTTTCCATCAAACTACAATTTAGCAAGAAATAAAAATATCTAGCACATTATCTTAGCTAGTTTTACAAACTATCAGCAAGTTCTTGAAGAATACTAGAACATTCTAAGTTTTTCTCGGTGTATCTTTCCCTATGACTATCTTCTTTTTCAGTTCATTTTATCTACGTTATTATGTTGGTATCTGTAGCTTCAAATGACTTGTAATGTTCATGTCATTTGGTGATGTTGTTCCCTTTTGTTCAAAAAATTTTAGTTTTTTTTCCATCTCCATTGATGACTTCCACAAAACCTCTTCTGCATTTCCTTTATAATAATCCAATATAGGTTGTTGATTGGGGGCTCCAGCATCCCTTTGGTTTGTAGAACCATTATGACTTTGATTAGTTAATGGGCTTCAGTGATGATCCATCAAATTTTTTAGCTCGACATGCTTCAGCCTCAGTTCCCCCAGTCTCCTAGTTTTGAACTTCGAATTAACCAATATTTTTCCCGATCATCAATTCGAGAATACAGATTCATGTTCATTTTCACATATTTGTTCTCCCTTACACTGTGTTTCTGCTAATTTAGTCTTACAAAAATTAAATGTATGAGTTGTACTCCTTATATGGTCTAAGATTGTCCTCAACACTTAAACTACCTTTTGGGATAAGTTAATTCCAATGTCCATTTTCTCACCATGACTATTTAATATACTCTTCTTTTCTTCGATTTCATCTTTTCTCTTAACAAGTCCAAAATCTTAGACTCGATTAGTTTAGTTTTAGTGCCCAACAAGTTTGTCTGTTTTTATAAGTCAATTTTGAGATGTAACGTAGAAAAGGACTACTAAATAATAATTTTAGGTGTAACTACCACTTACGCTAGCAATGAGTCATGACATTATGTTTAACTTATAACTTATAAGTTAAATCCAAAGCGTTCTTCCTTTCCTCCTTTTCCGTCAAACTACAATTTAGCAAGAAATAAAAATATCTAGCACATTATCTTAGCTAGTTTTACAAACTATCAGCAAGTTCTTGAAGAATACTAGAACATTCTTAGTTTTTCTCGGTGTATCTTTCCCTATGACTATCTTCTTTTTCAGTTCATTTTATCTACGTCATTATGTTGGTATTTGTAGCTTCAAATGACTTGTAATTTTCATGTCATTTGGCGCCGCTGTTCCCTTTTGTTCAAAGAACTTTAGTTTTTTTTCCATCTCCATTGATGACTTCCACAAAACCTCTTCTGCATTTCCTTTATAATAATCCAATATAGGTTGTTGATTGGGGGCTCCAGCATCCCTTTGGTTCGTAGAACCATTATGACTTTGATTAGTTAATGGGCTTCAGTGATGATCCATCAAATTTTTTAGCTCGACATGCTTCAGCCTCAGTTCCCCCAGTCTCCTAGTTTTGAACTTCGAATTAACCAATATTTTTCCCGATCATCAATTCGAGAATACAGATTCATGTTCATTTTCACATATCTGTTCTCCCTTACACTGTGTTTCTGCTATTTTAGTCTTACAACAATTAAATGTATGAGTTGTACTCCTTATATGGTCTAAGATTGTCCTCACCACTTAAACTACCTTTTGGGATAAGTTAATTCCAATGTCCATTTTCTCACCATGACTATTTAATATACTCTTCTTTTCTTCGATTTCATCTTTTCTCTTAACAAGTCCAAAATCTTAGACTCGATTAGTTTAGTTTTAGTGCCCAACAAGTTTGTCTGTTTTTATAAGTCAATTTTGAGATGTAACATAGAAAAGGACTACTAAATAATAATTTTAGGTGTAACTACCACTTGCGCTAGCAATGACTCATGACATTATGTTTAACTTATAACTTATAAGTTAAATTCAAAGTGTAGTTCCTTTCCTCTTTTTCCGTCAAACTACAATTTAGCAAGAAATAAAAATATCTAGCACATTATCTAGCTAGTTTTACAAACTATCAGCAAGTTCTTGAAGAATGCTAGAACATTCTAAGTTTTTCTCGGTGCATCTTTCCCTATAACTATCTTCTTTTTCAGTTCATTTTATCTACGTTATTTCGTTAGTATCTGTAGCTTCAAATGACTCGTAATGTTCATGCCATTTGGTGCCGTTGTTCCCTTTTAGTCAAAGAACTTTAGTTTTTTTTCCATCTCCATTGATGATTTCCACAAAACCTCTTATGCATTTTCCTTTATAATAATCCAATATAGGTTGTTGATTGGGGGCTCCAGCATCCCTTTGGTTTGTAGAACCATTATGACTTTGATTAGTTAATGGGCTTCAGTGATGATCCATCAAATTTTTTAGCTCGACATGCTTCAGCCTCAGTTCCCCCAGTCTCCTAGTTTTGAACTTCGAATTAACCAATATTTTTCCCGATCATCAATTCGAGAATACAGATTCATGTTCATTTTCACATATCTGTTCTCCCTTACACTGTGTTTCTGCTATTTTAGTCTTACAACAATTAAATGTATGAGTTGTACTCCTTATATGGTCTAAGATTGTCCTCACCACTTAAACTACCTTTTGGGATAAGTTAATTCCAATGTCCATTTTCTCACCATGACTATTTAATATACTCTTCTTTTCTTCGATTTCATCTTTTCTCTTAACAAGTCCAAAATCTTAGACTCGATTAGTTTAGTTTTAGTGCCCAACAAGTTTGTCTGTTTTTATAAGTCAATTTTGAGATGTAACATAGAAAAGGACTACTAAATAATAATTTTAGGTGTAACTACCACTTGCGCTAGCAATGACTCATGACATTATGTTTAACTTATAACTTATAAGTTAAATTCAAAGTGTAGTTCCTTTCCTCCTTTTCCGTCAAACTACAATTTAGCAAGAAATAAAAATATCTAGCACATTATCTAGCTAGTTTTACAAACTATCAGCAAGTTCTTGAAGAATGCTAGAACATTCTAAGTTTTTCTCGGTGCATCTTTCCCTATAACTATCTTCTTTTTCAGTTCATTTTATCTACGTTATTACGTTAGTATCTGTAGCTTCAAATGACTTGTAATGTTCATGTCATTTGGTGCCGTTGTTCCCTTTTGTTCAAAGAACTTTAGTTTTTTTCCATCTCCATTGATGACTTCCACAAAACCTCTTCTGCATTTCCTTTATAATAATCCAATATAGGTTGTTGATTGGGGGCTCCAGAATCCCTTTGGTTCGTAGAACCATTATGACTTTGATTAGTTAATGGGTTTCAGTACTCCTGATAAGCTTATTCAAGTATTAGTTAACTCCTGATAAAAAAAGTTTTTCATTTCTTATCCCCTGAGTTTGGAATTTCGTTGAACCATTACAAGTAATTTTATCCTTGATATATTTTGTTAGATTGAGACAGGTATCCAATTATACTCCCCAGATTCCCTATCCTGACAAAAAAAGACTCATACACCATAGAATAGATAATCCTACCTAACTTCAAAAAAATCTCCTTTCTTCCTCCTTAAATTCATATGACTGGATCTGAAAGACTAGACATCAAGCAACACAGAGGATCAATTCATCCACTGATTAAACTCGATCTACCTTTACTGTAAAAAGGAATAAAAAAGGTAACAAAACATTTAAACTTTCAACTTTAGAACATGCTGCCACTTTCCTAGTCCTAACAGCGGTATCCGCTATTAGTTTCACCGGACTAAGCGAAACAAATAATCCAACCAATAAGAGTCAAAGTCATTTCGTCTTTTCTCCATTTCCCTACCCAAAATCAAGAAGATTGTTTCATTGTGAACTTTTACATAACGATATCCTTCATAACAAGGTATGCTTGACTTTCTTTTTCTTTATTTTCAAAAGGGAAGATAAGCCTAGCAAAAAGGAAGAGTTTCTCTCTGGTGAACCCACACCTCTCGGCATTTTGGGTTTATAAGATAGGAAGACTGATGCACGTAAGAAAAGAGATGGGCTTCATGAGTGCTGATTAAGCCATTTGCCCAGTCTACTGCTCAACACCTTCTTTGATTTTGATGAACCATGTATTCACTGGAAGATTATGGTTCTCTACTTTGATGATGTTTAGATGTACGCAGACATCAGGAGAAGTGTTTGTCTCACCTTCAATCAGTGTTTCAAGTTTTGAGGGATCAAAGGATCTATCTGAAAACCTAAAGATGTAGCAATTCTTCACTAATATTCTTACTCGTTCCGTTTCAATTTATGTGGCGGTATTTGACTGGGCACATATTAAAGAAAGAAACAAGCACTTTTGAAAGTTGTGGTCTAAAACAAACTATAGAAATTCGTATGACTATTAATCATTTCATTAAGGGTAAAATGTGAAGTTTAAAGTTAAATTGTTTCTAAATAAGGAAGTATAATATTCTTTCTGGTAAATTGAGATGGAGGGCGAGCGAAAAATACTTGTAAAGCGGATTGTAATTCTTATTTGCATGCTGCAATCACTTCATGTATCAAACTTTTCGGCCTTGCTTTTTTCACAAGAAGTTAATCAGAAATTTCAACAGAATTCTCTTACTATGAAACAATGACTTTTAAGAACACTAAACCAAGCCTTAGAATTCAGATACTTCCCAGTCTAGAAGGTTCCTCTTAACTCTTATATCCCAATGAATTCCCCCTCTTTTTTCACCGGAAGTTAATCAGAAATTTCAACGGAATTCTCTTACTATGAAACAATGACTTTTAAGAACACTAAACCAAGCCTTAAAATTCAGATACTTCCCGGTCTAGAAGGTTCCTCTTAACTCTTATATCCCAATGAATTCCCCCTCTTGAAACCTCTAGGTTTGTCAGACTGTTTTCTCCTTCAGACTTGAGATGTTGTAATTGATCGGGAGTACGAGTCCCAACATCTCCACTCTACATCACCTACGACATATTTTGTTGCTTCCGCACATAAAACGTGCTTCTTAATTTTGAATCTCTATAACCATTTCCCTAATACAACCTTATTGAAAATCTAGAGATCTTTCACCCCAAGATCTCCCATGTTTTTGGAAACCTAACGTCCTAACAGGTGAAGTGGAACTTCCAAACCCCAATTTTTGGAATCCCGAAGGAAATTCTTTTGGAGCCTTTCTGATTTATTTGTGAATGCGTGAAGCAATGACATGAAGTAGGGATGCTCAACCGACTACTCTTAGTTATTAGTACTTCTTAACCCCCTTCGGTTGACACCTCTTTTGCAATCATGCTAGCCTTTTTTGAACTCTACCAACCAGCGGACTTCATGTTGTTTGGATCTTGTTGGAAGCACCTGTACTATATAATCAATATTGTCCGCTTCATCCATCAAAATAATCTCGTACTTCCTAAAATTGATCTCGAGGCACGACATTTCCTCGAATCTCCATTAATTTAGTTGGTTAATCTGCAAAAAAGAGGTGTGGAACCTTCACTATCAAATACCTCCGCTGCAGAGAAACCTCTAGATAACCACCTATCACAGCCTATCATTCTACTCAATGCTTCGATTATTCGATGAATATCATGAGAGATAATGGATCCTCTTGCCACAAACCTTTCGGGCTGCCAAAGAAGCCACATGGGTTGCCATTCACTAGGGTCGAAAATTTGACCTTTGACCATTTATATATAAAACTTGATCCACTTCCATCACCTATCCCTAAATCACATCTTCAACATTATGAAGTATATGAACTCCCCCTGTTCACATGATCATAGGCCTTCTCAAGGACCATTCTGTTTGCCATCAAAGCCTCGTCTAAAATTGTCTTCTTCAACAAATGCATTTTGAGAACTAGACACTTAATCGTCCAATACCTTCTTTATTCTACTAGAAAACACCTTGGATATTATCTATATACGATTCCCACTATATTTTTAGGCATGTAGTCTTTGATGTTTGTTGCTCCTTCCTTTTTGATATGATGGCTATGAAGGACGCTTTGTGCCTTTGTTCAAATTCTCTAGTCCATTGCTAATCTCGAACGCAATTATATATGTTGCAAGCTAAGTAAATATGATATCCATGCACCCACTTGGGGAATGATGTCAAATAGTAATGTAAGTAATTAGAATTGTTAGATGTATAAGTAGTTTATAAGGGTCGTTTAGTTTGCCGCATTGAGAAAAATAATCACCGTATAAAATTTAGCAAACAATTTTAGGTTGGTCGTATAAGAAAAATAATCGCTACATAACTTACTGCAGCGGTTAGTTAGCCTCGTGAAACTTTATGTTAAGCGCCTCACATTCATGAAGGAAATTCATTGTTGTCTTCTTATATGGTTTCGAAGTAATCATCACCTCTTAAGTTAGCTTTTTGGATTGCATTGCCCAAGGTCCATTTCTTCTCATGGTATCAGAGCAAGTTCCATTTATGTTCTTGGTTTACCCAATGTTGGGCCCACATATTATATTGTTCATGTTCCAAATGTCTAATTCTAGGCGTGAGGGTGTTAAGTGTCCCACATCGATAGAGAAAAGGGGTTGTTATCTCCTTATATGATCTTGGGTAATTCTCACCTATTGAGCTAGCTTTTGAGGTTAAATTTGGCTCAAGGTCCGTTTCTTCTCAATATCAATACGTCATCTTAGAATTGTTGACAGCATTATGTTATGCTTATAAAAAAAGAGCAAATTTGATGAAAAAAGAAGCAGCCTTCATGTTAACTATAGTTTTATGAAACTAAAGATATTCCTTGCTTAATGCTGACACTAAAAATCATGTATTTAACCAAGACATCATTTTTCATGAAGATGATAATTGGAATTGGATGTAAAGTGCAGATCATGCCATATACAACCAATGAAGCAAAAGTTGAAGTACTATCATTATTGCCTTCAACTTCAAATATCAACCAAGTTGAAGAAAACCCAACTACAAATTTAACTTTTCCTCCAAGATAAACAAAAGAGCCAGAGTAAAGTATATAAGTCTTGAAAATTTATAACAATTAAACTAGAAACGTGGCACAAGTAGTGAAAGAAGATTACTTACTAAAGGCGATACAAGGGGATACACATGATTGACCAAATCAAAACATGAGGCTATTTATCTACCTCAACAAAGAGATATTGAGTGTGTTGTAATGGATCTACAAAATATAGTTAGACTAAAAGGATGTTTGGCTAAGCTTATAAGCAAGTCAAACTGGCTTATAAGTACCTTTTGGCTTATATACGCGTTTGATAAACACCTAAAGTGCTTATAAGTCAAGTGCCTAAAAACCAAAACTAAAAGCCCTAAGTTGGTCATCCCCAACTTACCGTTTTTCAGCTTATAACCACTTTTAATTTGATCAAGACTTTTACTATTTTATCCCTAATGTTATTTATATGAAATACCTTTATTGAAACAAAAGGCCTAATCTTTTTTTAACTTCACTTAGTCATCATTTTCAGAATTTTTTTCTCACTACGTAGTAATGTCGTCCGCCATTGTCAAGAACAATAGGAATTTTTTTTTTTTTTTTTGATAACGATGGTGTCCGGGCCAGCTTGCGTACACCTCGACTAATTCCACGGGATATCAGTTACTTTGGATCAGCTAAGCTAAGCCAAACAGGCTCTAAAATGACCCTGTGCAGATTATAAAGCAAAAGGTTGGTAGCACGAGAATTCACAGAAAAACAAGGTACTTTGGCATTTACACCTATTGCAGCAGGAAGCTATTCGATTGTTGATTTCTTGCTACTCAAAAGAAATGGTAGACTTTTCAACTTGATCTTAGATCTCCTAAAAGATCTATGTTTTTGAGAAATTAATTATATTGAATTTTTTTAAAAAAGATTATGTTGACCAACCACAAGGTTTTTACGAGAGAATAAGAGTAGAGAATTTTTTTACTACAAAAGAAAATAGAGTTTATAAGTTGAAAAGGGAAATCACGGGTCAAAAGAAGCTCCTAGAGCTTGATATGATGAGATTAATCATTATCTCACCAAAGCTTTCAGTAAAGTAAATCTGAATGCAATTTTTGTGTCTTTATCAATGGGTTTTGGTGGTTATTCTCTGCATCAATGTAGATGATTGGTTTCAGAATAATTTCAAGCCTCATGAATGAATGTAGAAGTGACACAACGAGTACTTACGAGATGGCAGATACATGACTCATTCATTATATTTCCAAGGAATTGAAGTGTCCCAAAGAAAAGAGAGGATATTGATTTCGCCAATAGAAATATGAAGCAATATCCTTATGATTTCAAGATGGAGAAGTGGAACACAGCTGAGATCTCACGGGAATAAAAGAATAATGTGAAAAGAATGTGGTTACGTCAGCGTAGAAGACTGCCAGACAAGTTGTTATATCTAATACTACAAAAACTTACCTAACATTTGCAGCAAATTTGCTGTCCAAATTCATGCAAGAACCAATCAAAAATTCATGGATACTATGGAATATTTATTAAAGTGTGGATGATGTGAACCTGATTGTTTATGCAGACAAAGAATGGGCTGGAAGTCAGGAGAACATGAAAAGCAACAACAATAACAACAACAACAACAACAAACCCACTAGTTTCCCACAAGTGGGGTCTGGGTAAGATGTACGCAGCCTTACCCCTACCACCCCTGGAAGGGTGGAGAGGTTGTTTCCGAAGAACATGAAAAACACTTTTAAATTTTTATTTGCACTTGGATGAGGAATATTTTTTTGGCTATCCCCAATAAAAGCAAAAGGTTGTTGCTCAATCATTCTCTGAAGCAGAATATACTGCTGTATCAAAAACTCCATGAGTTATTTGGTTCAAGGGTTGCGTAAAGATACTGGGTATAAAATGGACGAAGGAAGTGTGATCCATGGTGAGAACAAATCTGCCATAGTCATGAGTGAAAACCAAGTGACAGTGACAGAAGTAAGCACATAATCATAAAATATCATTTCATCAGAGAAGTTTCTCAAAATGGTTTAGTTTAACTCAGGTGTTGCACAACTTATAAACAGTTAACTGACATACTAACCAAGTCACTCCCTAAAGAGATGATTGGAATCATGAAGCAAGCACATTAAGGGGTGGGGTGGGGTTGTGGGGGGGGGGGTGGAATTCATTAAATTAAATATGTTATTTATATGACTCATGACTCACAGAGAAAGATATCTATTTATTAAGAAAACATACTAGCTGGCAGAAAACAGTGATAACTAAGCCTATAAAGTAAGTTTTAGGCACAATAAATTAAATCCTGGAACCATCAAGAAAAATAAGCATAAGGTGAAAAGGAGCTAATGACCTTTGTAAAGAATTTTTGCGCATGACTTCTGATCTGCACGGCAGTTTTTGTTCCTATGTGTTCTGCACAATAGCGAAAGTATAAAATAACTAAACAACCACAAAAAGGCCTCAAGGTAAGAGAATACATAAATGCATAACAGATAGAATGTTGACCCCGATTTCTGAAACGAGATAGTCAGTGGATTCAGCTGTAAGTTGATAAAAGAACAACATCATATGAGTTACTGGATTAAGTTGACTTGGAGCATAGACAAAGACATTTTTTCACAAATACATGGACTAATCAGTTACCTACATAGGTAGTTGTCACAACAATATCTATCAGAAGAGTATAAATTCTATGTCCGGATGGTGTAAAAGTTACTTAAACGATCAGGTACTTAATAAGTAATTACAGGTAATCTCTTGATAAGAATTAATGGGTAATCAGCCAGAGATTGTAAGTAACCTGCTATCATAGGTTAATTCATTACATTGTCAGTGTATATATCTTAAGTCCTTATCAATACTTAGCCTAACAGTTTGATTCAACTAATAAAATGAAAGAGTAACATATATCTAACCTTCTATGCGCTGCCAAGCACGCCCATAGAGTTTCAAGGCTTCTAGGAATCTATTGTGTTCCTCCTCTGTCCATCGCTCTCGTTGCTTAGTGATGGTATAAGGTTTCCTTGTCTGCCATAAAAAGAAAAGCCATCAGACTTGTATAAATAGCCTATCAACCAAAGTAGATTAAAAGGGAAGCCCTAGTGCAAGAAGCATCTTGCGTTCAATTAGGATCCGGGGAAGGTCCGCACCCCAAGGGAGTGTGTTGTAGGTAGCCTAACATGACGTAAGCGTCGATGGCTGATTCCACGGCACCAACCCGTAACCTATAGGTCACACATAGAGACAACTTTACCGTTGCTCCAAGGCTCCCCTTCTAATCAACTAAAGTAGAGTAATATACAAAATATAGGGACCTTAACAACAAGTTCCTCTCCAGAGGAATAAGAGTCCATCAAAATAGGAGGACCGCAGTTAGCTAGCGCTGCTTCAAATCTTCACGGACAAACAGGGGATACAGAACAAATCTTCTTCTTCCAATTCTCCCCACAACATCAGTAGTTACTAGCAAATATAGTTTAGCCGTGGTGGTGTAGTACAAAAGAACCTGATACTGTAACACTACTGCAAAAGAGAGGTAGAACCAGTAACAAAAAGACATTGGATAATAATCCACTTGCTGTGTTTCCCCATATCAATTATAAGCATAAATTTAAATTGAAATTCATAAATATCTCAAACCTTCTTCCAGATTCTAAAAGATGCAAGTAATAACTGCTAATTAATTTTTTATTTTTTCTAAAATAATTCTTCAAATTAAATCAGAGTCCACCAGGATAGACGAAAATTCCTTATCCAGAATTGCTCACCAAAACGAACCGCATGTTGCCTAAACCTTTAACAAGTCAAATAAAAAACAAATAAACACATGAAAAAAGAGTGAACTCAATTAGCTACTTACCAAATTAACTAAGCAATTAAACAACAAAATTAACTTTAAAGCCGAATCAAATCCAAAAACCCTAGAGATTTGAGAAGTACCTTCGAAGAAAGCCATGTTGTTGAAAGAAGAGTCTAGATGTTTTTCCGGTCATGCATAAAGTGAAAACTCATCCACCATTTGTTGATGAAAAACACATAGTTTATCTATAACAATGGTGGATCCGAGAAAACAAGAATATAAAGTAAAATCAACTGGTGAATTAGCCCAAAAAAGGAGCAAAAAACAGAGTGGAGAGTAGGAAGAAGAAAAGTTGAAGAAACTGTAGAAGAAAGGAGGTTTAAGCCAAAGGAAGTTTTTGATTTTTCATAAATCAAAGGAAAATTCTCAGCCACTAGTATTTTTGCTACTGGACTTATTTTTTAGAAAATGGAAAAAATAGAGGATATATATTTGAGGCTAGAATGAGCTAATGGCTGAATAAGAGAGAAAGAGATTACACGTGTTAGAATATTAGTGGTTGGAGGTTAGTACAGAATCCCTCACGGCTCCCACCTTGCACTTTTTCGAGATCAAGGTACAAATTGTAATCTCAACCACAAACTCGGTAGACTGAACTCGGGATTGAGTGAGTGAGTTAACTCGCCGAGTCGTGAAAAAAGCAGCAAAAGTGCCTCCACCTAATCATTGTGGGACCCTCCGTGTGGCGTGGCATTTTTGAAGAGCGCGTGTTTTCGTGAAGAGCGCGTGTTCGATACTGCTCCAGAAATTCGTAAGGTCAAAATTGGCATTTGAGTACGTGGTTGTGAGGATGCCACTTGGCAACTGATTTTGGGAGGTGTTTATATTTTTATCTCTTTAAAAAGAAATTCAAACGCAATAGTCGACAAAATTTACATTACACTCCTTTATCCCTTCACAATTCAATTTTCATCATTTTGTCATGTTAATTTTCCAACAAATTTTGGTAACAAAAAAAAATTAAATTTTATATTTTCAACTATTTCTTTTCTTGGTAACAAATAAATCTAAAATTCAACTATTTTTTAAAATATACAGTATGCTTTGTATTGCACACAAGATAATAAGTGAAATATACAAAGTGACTTTTTTAAAGCACACACAAAGCCACAATATGTAGAGAAAAGAAAAGTAAAAACTTTTTGAAAATGACTAAAGAAAACATTTTTTATTAGATTAATACATCAGCTTTAGTACTCTCTCTCACAAGCATTGACTACAAATTTATCTTAATCCACGTTCTATGAAACTTAGAAGCTATAAAAATAACTCAGAAAAATCTTCTCTCCATTTTGGACATGTTTTAATTAACTACCTTTTTTGTATCTCCTTTTTTATTTTTCTTTCTCTTCTTTTTTGTTTATTCTTTCCAAAGTCATCCTCTTAAATTTCCTATGAATATTATCGATAAAATCATGAATTTATTTTGTTTAATGATACAGATACAACTTACGATCTTTTAATTTTACATGTCTTGAATCTACTTTTATCTCTTTAGATTACCCAGTTATGCAGATGATATAATCTTCCATTCTCCGCATAAAGCTTCTACCAAAATTAAGCCATTTTCTTCAATAAAGTTTGACTTCAATTTCAATGGCAAATCAAAAATAGTTGTCATAGTGAGTAGTGTAACACTCCGTGTGTACACAATCTTTTATAACCTTAGGAGTCGAATATAGACAGTACAAACAATCGAGAACGTGTTGCTTTGATAAGGGGTTAAACATGTTTTTCCCCGTATGTTACGAAGAAAAGATAGCTTATGCCCCGGTGAGGCCCAACAAGTACTTATTAAGAGAAAAAATAGTAATCTCATTATTGCCTATTCGGCCCTTTTCATATTAGCTTCCACTTTTTCAAGAGTTTGCTGAACTTTTAGTGGATCATTGTCAATACCCTTCTCCGCGTCATTTGCTAAAATAGTAATCTCATTATTGCCTATTCTAGCAAAACCACCTATCATAACCATTGGTCGTTAAGGCGTATTCTCAAAATACCTATATTTACGGTTAGGGGTGTCAATGGTTCGGTTCGACGGTTATTTTATAAAATTTGTATCATACCAATTTTTCGGTTATTCTATTATGTATAACCAAAATTAAATTTTTCGAAACCGTCCCAATTATGTCGGTTTCTCTTCAATATCGGTACGGTTCGGTTAATTTTTGGTATTTTTTTAAATATCATATAAAATTCACCAGTAGAAATAGAATGCAATAACATACGTTCTTTTATAGGACTTAGCAAAACTCTCTAGACACTTTTACTATTTAAAGGGTGATGAATTAAAAAAAATAAAAGATGGCTAGAGTATAGATCCATCAACTATTCTACAATAACGTAAAAGAAACCAAGCAAAAGCAAAGAAAATATAAATCACACGAGTGGAAAGATATTAACCAAGTTGGGACTCAAGAATAAAGTCTATAGAAGATTAAATATTCAAAAAGATAAATCTAAATTATACGAAAGGAAACATATTCAATACATTGTAGTTTGCTACTCATTATCGCTAGAATACTTTGTGTCTTGCTAATAAAGATACTTGAAATAACTTAATTTAAGTAGATCATAATTCTTAAAATTTAATGCCCAAAGAAAAATTTAATGCATTATTATTTTTAAACTTACTAGATAAATATATTTTTCACATGTAAAATTTATTCGGTACGGTTCGGTATTTTTTCGGTTTATTTTTATAAAATAAAAAACCTACCCTAATTATCGGTGCGGTTATAGATTTATATAAAAACCTACGGTTTCTTAAGAAACCTAAAAATCGGTTCGGCACGATACGATTTGGCTGATTTAATCGGTTTTCGAATATCCAATTGACACCCTATTTACAGCTGTGACAATAGGAGCGTGATTTGGCAATAAACTTAGTTGAACAAGAATCAAGTTGAAAATTTAGTAGATATCTTAATTAAGTAAAAAACAAAATACCAACTTAGGCAATTTTATAACAATTCAGAAAGATAAAGGAAGGATAAAAGAGAAGAAAGGAGGAAAAGAAACGAAGAAGAAGAAGAAGAAGAAGTGGAAGCACGGAGAGAGTGAAGATAAAAGAAGAGAATTGATAATTCCACATCATTATTTGTTCCTTTACTATTGTGGTTCTTTTCTTTATCGGTAAAATTTATTGGGTATCTATACCAAATTAATAGGTGTATGTTATGTGTTTGCACATACACTTTTCTCACTTAATTATATAGTTTATTAATATGTATTCTTTGCTTTAATAGTAGCCGTAGGCTCCTTTTCGAGAGTAACATATTAAGTGGGAAATTTCACAGCTCGGTTTTTTAGGAGCAAGTGTTTCTAAGTTGTGCGACTATAATATCTTTGAATATGTAATATAATAATAAAATCATTTCTTACAAAATTTAATCAGTAAGGTAGGCTAGGGGTATTCATCGGTCGGTACGGTACGGTATTTAGACATTTCAGTTCGGTATTTATTCGATATCGATTTCTTAAAATGCTATACTAATGCTATATAGTGCTTTTCTTCTTTCGGTTTCGATTTATTCGGTTCGGTAACTTCGATTTGTTCGACTTAATTTTAATTGTAATATTATTAATTAAAGTACTTACAAATACAAATATAAAAATATTCCAGCTCACCCAACTGTTGACAAAATCTTTATTCAAAACCAGCAAGTATCAACTAAGAGAAAAAAGGTACATAAAGGAATAAATTAATCCTTGAAAATATCTTGCTACTTGCTGAATTTAGAGAATACAGTAAGAATTAATCCAACAAATGCAATAACGATACACGAGTAACAAAGTAAGAAACACCCTAAAATCATAGAATCATTAGGTACTGTCGACCTCTACATGCATGTCAAAGAAGAAAAGTATTGTGTAACTTATAGTATGTTATAATTAATAATATATATGTATGTATAACTTAGTGTATACGGTCGAAATCGATTTCGGCCTTTGTACGACTGGTCGAGATGAGAACATAATGGACCGAAAAGAGTCTTCTTAATATCGAGATGAGATCCGAAGAAGGCACAAACAAGCTTCGAGTTTCAGGGACAGATCAAATACCGAGCTCGAAGTCATTATCAAGCTCGAGCCCAAATCGAACTATGATGAGAAGCGGTGGAATCGAGCTTAAAAGCCAGAGGCCAAACAATACCGAGCCCGAGTCAATACCGGACCCCGAGTTAATATCGAGCTCGAGCCCACATCGAGCTCTAAGCCTGAAAACTGACCGATAGCGAGTCCGATCAAGATCGAGCCAAGAGACAAGAGCTGTTAAAATCGCACTAAGAGAGAGAATCTCGGCGAAAATTATGGAAAAGCTGATTTATTATAGGTTTCCCACTATGTATTTTTTATTATATCTAAAGTATGATCCTCCACTATAAGAGGGATGACTATTATTTTTATAGGAAGGAGGTCATTAATACACGGTAACTCAAATACTGTTGATATATTCCCATATTAAGAGATTATCCTTTTTAGCTTCATACACAATTTCATTTTTGCTGGTTCATAAATCATCTTCCTTTCAACTCGGTTTGTATCTTTTCTTTATAGTTAATATTCGATATTTCTACTTGCTCTTATAATTTGTGTCAAGTTATACCACGTACCATTAGAACTACGTACAAATTCAACTCTATCCGGTAAATAAACATACCAAAAGTGAAAATAACGGTAAATAAAGATAAAGAAAAATAGTATCATAGTTATTACATACCAAATGTCATCACAAATCAAATCAAAATGGACCACCCCCCAAATAAAAAATAGCATTGTCCTCAATGCTAATATCAAAATAAGATCGGGGAAAGGTTAGAGAGTAAAGAGAACTCCATATGTGGTCTCTGTCTGCATCGGGTCAGGAACATAAGTGGAGTCCTCAGACTGCATAGGATCATCAACTCCCTCGGTGTCCTCTAACTGGATCTCCACATCCTCTGACTGGGGGATCACGGGGTTGCTGAGCATCTGGATCATCTCCTCAACAATATGTGTAGTGGCAGCCGATTCCTTAGACTGGCCAGCTGCTGCATCTGATGCCTCATGCTCTGCTGCCTGTGCTGCTGGGGCGGTCTCCTCCATGAGCAGGTCTAGTGGGATATCTCTAGCAGAGGCAATCTTCTCTACCTCCTTTTTTAGCATATGCACTAACTCCTTTGAGGCCTAAGTCTTCCTCATCTTCTTCACCTGCTTGCCCAGATCCTTGATAACCTTACCATGTGCATCCAAAGTCTCCAGGATCTTCTTCTAGTTGTCCAGGAGCTTCTTCTGGTTGTCCAGAAGCTCCTTCAATGAATCTTTCATTGATGGAGGTACCTGAAGCTGTGCTGGGGCTGACTGTACTGCTACTGCACTGGATAGGACAGTCAGCTTTGTGGTAGCTGCCTGCATCCAGTTGTTGAGGCTGGATAGTGTCTGTGAAACCCACAATGCAGTCTGAGGGTAGGTGAAAGATGAAGGTACAGATAATGTCACTGTGATGGATGGCCCGGAGAAAGGAGGAGGTATGGCAGCTGAAGAACCTTCTGCCATGGAAGGCTCTGACCCGGTGGCCACTATCCTTGGCTCTTCAGACTGGCCAGTGGAGGTAGTGGCTATACCAGGAGAAAGGCTTTTTAGGCCTCATCTTCGTATCAAAATGCCTCTTTTCTACCCCTTGGTATTCGAGATACTCAGTGATGAAGTTAGGGTAGGGATATGATCTTTCGCCTTTGCCAGCCGCCTTGGAGATATGGTAGGACATCAGGTTCCCCACATTAATTGGATACCCCGCCATGATGGAAGCTATCAAGATTGCCCGGGTGAGTGGGAGGACATTATCATGTTGTCAAGGGTCAAGCCGGCTGCACACAAATGTGGACCACCCTTTGGCTTCAAAGCTAAGGGTGTTTCTGACTATTGGGACTTCAGCTGTGAGCCATGCCGGTGTTGTCCCTGGAATAGCTAATACCTCCGCTAGCCATGGATGAGCTGCTTCATCCAAGGCCAACTTCTCCAAGTACTGCACTGCCTCCATATCCTCAAATCCGGCATATGAGTTTAGAGTGTGGCCATCAAACCGGATCTTCAAGTTCTGGACCTTTGTCATAGTGGTACCCTTTTTGATGTGGGCAACATTCGCGTAGAACTACTTGACAAGGCACTCATTTGCATCCACCACTTTTCCGGTGAAGTACTTCCACCCTTTTCTCTCCTCAAATTGTTTTAGGACATTTGGATTGTGGGGGAAGAAGGTCTCTTGTTATGAACTATTGCTCAAGTGTGAGCGACCTTTGGGGCCATCATTCCCGGAATTTTGCATAGGTCTTCTCACTCACGAATCGATCCGCCCACACCTCGGGCTTCCTTGACCTGGCCAAACCTCCCACATTAGTATCACCCCCTCTCCCGTCATCCAGGACCTCATCATCATCATCAACATTTATTGGGGCAACTGTTGAGGCAGGTGTTGTAGCAGGTGGGGAAGATTGCTCCGATGCCTCACTACCTCCCTATGAGCCATCAGATGACCCAGAAGAGGAGGTAGGTTCATTAACCAATCAGAATGGTTTTGATTGAGCCTCCGGTTATTGTTGTGCAGATTCCCCCTCGAAAGTCTCCCGGGATGAGAGGTATTCACTTGTGTCAGAGTAGTCGGCAGGAGGTCTAACGAGGGTAGCATTTTTGCCTACTACCCTTTGGGCTGCTAAGGGTAAGGTTTGCTTTCCTTTACCCCGGCCTCGGGAGGATTCTGCCCTCCCCTTTGAAGTGTCTCCTCCCCCACGAGAACGCACCATTTTCTGCAACACACAAGTAGTGAAAGACAGTTAGAATTGGGGTTCAATCATGTGTTAAAGCAGTACAGATGAATTGAAAAATAATGCTTCTCAGAACAGGGCATCGCGAACCGCACAAAAATGAGTGCGACCATGAACTGTCCATCGCGGACCGCGTAAAAGTGAACGCGGCCACGAAGAGGCCAGGCTCAGACTACTTGCTCTCTGAAATTGATCAATTGCGGACCGCACAAAAATGAGGGCGGCGGCGAAAGGCCAATCGTGGACTGCATAAAAATGAATGCGGCCGCGAAGGCAAATGATAGAGTCTCTGAAGTTCAAATGCGTGAACCACAAAAAATTGGGTGCGGCCGCGAAAGACCAATCGCGGACCTCACAAAAGTGACCGCGGCCGTGAATTCTAAACAACCATCAGTGCCTTAAAACTAGGGTATTGCAGACCGCGTAATTTTGGACGTGGCCGCATACCCTATCGCGGACCGCGAAAAAATGACCGCGGCCGCGAAATTCAAAATAAATTGGCACTGATGAACACTCAAAACTAAGGTTTTCACTAATTACCCAAGAATTGTAGCAATTAAACATGCAAAGTTACTAACCCCAACCCCCATTATGCAAACAAACACTACCCATATGTTGTTAATCAAAAATTAAGCATTAATTTGATATTTTGGCATGATTCTAACCCTATCTAAAAAGAAAAATTAAAACAAAGAGTAAAGAAAAGAAAAAGATAAAATCAAATTATTGAAATGAACATACTAGTTGTAAAATGTGGTAGGAAATCGAAAATTGATGAGAATAGGATGACTTTGAAACCAAGGATGCACAGTGCTTTAGGTGAGTTTGAGAGGTTAGGGTTCGTAAAGTGTGAAAAATTTCAAGAACTCCTATTTATACTCAGATCCCACCGCCTTACCTGAGTGCGGCCGCGAAATTTTGTCGCAGTCCTCGAAAAACTGGTCGCGGCCGCATAATTTGTGCAGACGTCGAAAATTTGAATGCAGCCGTGAACTCTGAAGGAATTTTGACAGGCCAACTTCAGAGAGTTGGCATTTTGCCCATTTCAGCTATGCGATCGTGCGTAGAATTGTGCGGCTGCGAAGTGCTCATGCGGTCCGCAAAATTTTGAGCGCGGTCTGCAAAAGTTCACTACTTAGCCAAATGTTTTCCTTGTCAATTTCCCGCACTGCACAACCAATTCCTACATACACTTCACAACCAGTTAGTCCAAAATAATGTCTAATCTACAAAGAAAATCAAAAGAAAGAAAAACACATGGATTGCCTCCAAAGAAGCGCCTGATTTAACATCGCGGCACGATACATGTTACCATTATCATTTGAAATGGATCAATGCCACAACGTGACTATCATCAATCTTGCCAAGGTAGTGCTTCACTCGGTGCTCATTGACTCTAAAGATCTCACCATTATGTTTTTCAAATCTAGAGCACCGAAAGGAGTAACATGTACCACTTCGAAAGGACTACTCCACTTCGACTTGAGCTTTCCCGAAAACATCCGTAACCGAGAGTTGAATAGAAGAACCAAGTCACCTTCCTTGAATTCTTTGTTCCGTATATACTTATCATGTAAGTACTTCATCTTGTCCTTATATAAGGACGAGCTGGAATAAGTATGGAACCGGAACTCATCAAGTTCATTTAGTTGCTCTACCGGTGCGGGCACTGGATGGAAAAGACAAATAAAGGAACAACCCACCGGAAGGGCATACCTCAAGGGGCACCAATCTCCCCCGGCAATTCATCAACGGATGCCGCTTCCCAGATTGGGTAAAAATGTAAACCTATAGCTGCAGAAGTAGGAATAATGGCACCGGAAATAATATTGTTTCTACTATACCAGGAATATCAATGAACCCGATTATTGCAATTGCTCAGGATAGCCTTTTTTTAGCTTCTAGGGTCTTAACAATATTTATGTTATGAAAGAGTACGAAAAAAAAAAGATTTTTTCCTTATTTGATCGGATTAAAAAGAAACTTTGGGATTGCTGAATCACAGACAAAAAAAAAAAGAAAAAATAAACATATAAAGCAACGGAGCCATCATAGTATTTTTTAACTCCTCTGAAAGGAAGGATGACAATTTGAGATTGACAGCTATATCCCATTCAAGGTTCAATTTCTTCAGCGCCCACATGGCCTTGTGCTCTAATTCAACCGGAAGATGACATGCTTTCCCAAATACCAACCGGTACGGAGGCATACTAATTGGAGTCTTGTAAGTTGTTCTATAAGCCCATAGAGCATCGTCAAGTTTCCTTGACCAATCAGTCCGGTTTGCATTGACAGTCTTGGATAGAATGCTCTTGATCTCCCTGTTGGAGACTTCAACCTGTCCACTTGCATGGGGATGATAGGGGGTTGACACCTTATGATTGGAACCATACTTGGAAAGTAAAGTGTCAAAGGCTTTGTTGCAAAAATGAGAACCCCCATCACTAATGATAGCCCTTGGGGTGCCGAACCTTGTGAAGATATTTTTCTTTAAGATAGCCACCACACTCCGTGCCTCATTATTGGGCAAAGCCACAACTTCAACCCATTTGGAAACATAATCCACACCAACAAGAATATAAGTGTTCCCACATGAACTCACAAATGGTCCCATAAAGTCGATGTCCCACACGTTGAAAATATCAATCTCAAGGATGGTGGTGAGAGGCATTTCATTCTTCTTGGAAATTTCACCGGCTCTTTGGCACTCATCACAATGCCTAACGAGCTCGCTAGCATCTTTGTACAAGGTAGGACAATAGAATCCACAGCTTAGGACCTTTGTAGCAGTTCTCGCCCCACCATGGTGACCACCATAGGGCGAGGAATGGCAAGCTTCAAGAATACTCAATTGCTCTTCTTCCGGAACACATTTCCGGATAACACCATCATTACAAATTTTGAAAAGATATGGCATGTACCAATAATAATCCAAGAAGTCCCGTTTGAGCTTCTTCCTTTGGTTAGAAGAGAGCTCATTCAGGATAATGCCGGTCACAAGAAAGTTAGCCACATCGGCGAATCAAGGTATCCCAGTCAAAGACACGGAGAGGAGTTGTTCATTTGAAAATGAATCATTAATCTCGAGGCCATCATGGGGCCTCTCCTCCTCTTCCAAGCGGGACAAGTGGTCCGCCACTTGATTCTCACTCCCTTTTTGGTCTATGATTTCAAGGTCAAACTCTTGTAGAAGAAGAACCCATCTCATCAACCTAGCCTTAAAGTCCTTTTTACTCATCAAATAATGAAGTGCAGCGTGATCGGTGTGCACAATTACTTTGGTACCCATGAGGTACGGGCGAAACTTTACCATGGCGAAGACAATGGCTAATAGCTCTTTCTCGGTCACCGTATAGTTGACTTGGGAGTCGTTCATTATTTTGCTTGCATAATAGACCGGATGAAATATCTTGTTGATTCTTTGCCTCAAATACCGCTCCTACCGCAATGTCGCTAGCATCACACATGAGCTCAAATGGTAAGCTCCAATTAGGTGCGGTAATGATGGGATTGGTAGTCAACCTATACTTGAGTAGCTCAAAAGCTTTCATGCAATCATCATTGAACACAAACTTGGCATCTTTTTCCAACAACTTGCACAAGGGGTTCACCATTTTTGAGAAATCCTTGATGAACCTACGGTAAAACCCCGCGTGACCAAGAAAGCTCCTCACTCCCTCGACGGAAGTCGGAGGAGGGAGTTTTGATATCACTTCAATTTTTGCTTTGTCCACTTCAATACCGTTCTTGGAGATCTTATGGCCAAGGACAATGCCCTCCTCGACCATAAAGTGGCACTTCTCCCAATTAAGCACTAAGTTGTTCTCTTCACATCGGGCCAACACTTTATCAAGATTATCCATGCATTCTTCAAAGGAATCCCCCACAACACTGAAATCATCCATGAACACCTCGAGGAGGTCCTCCACCATATCCGTAAATATTGCCATCATACCCTACTGAAAAGTAGCCGGTGCATTATACAAATCAAATGACATCCTTGAGAACGCAAATGTGCCATACGGACAAATGAATGTGGTTTTCTCTTGGTCTTCAGGTGCAATGAGAATCTGGTTATATCCGGAATACCCATCCAAAAAGCAATAATAAGCACGTCCGGCAAGTCTATCTAATATTTGGTCAAGAAATGGCAATGGAAAATGGTCTTTCCGGGTCACTTTGTTCAGCTTCCTATAATCCATGCATACCCTCCAACCGGTGACAATTCTTGTGGGGATCAATTTATTTCTATCATTTGTGATCACAATCATGGCCCCCTTCTTTGGGACACATTGTACCGGCGAAGTCCATGAACTATCAGAAATGGGGTACACAACCCCTGCATCTAGCCAATTGATGATCTCTTTCTTGACTACCTCTTGCATGGCCTCGTTTAACCTCTTTTGATGTTCCACGAAGGGTTTGGCATCTTCCTCAAATATGGTTTTGTGCATGCAAAAGGCGGGGCTTATACCCCGAATATCCGCCAATGTCTAATCTATTGCTTTCTTCCTTCTTTGAAGCACCGCAAGGGTGGAATCTACCTGCACATTAGTTAAGCACGAAGAGAGAATAACAGGTAATATGGAACAAGGGCCTAAGAACTCATAACTGAGGTGTGAAGGCAAGGGCTTCAACTCCAATATGGGTGGCTCCTCGATTGAGGGCTTTGTTGGTGGAGTTTTCTGGTTCTCAAGGTCCAAGAAAAGTTTTCAGGGTCCATATGTGTAGGATCCCAGTCCTTGCAAAGCATTTGCATTCTACCAAGCTTTCCTTCTCATCCTCATCATGATTCAACAACACAGCTTCCAAAGGGTCTTCCACATTAATTATAGCACTTGTGTCATCAACAATCACCTCAGTCACAAGATCCACAAACGAACATACTTCATTGCTATTAGGCTGCCTCATTGACTTGCACACGTGAAACACAACTTTTTTATCGCCCACCCGGAAGGTGAGCTTCCCAGCTTCCACATCAACTAATGCTTTCCCTGTAGCTAGGAAAGGTCTCCCCAATATTATTGGCACCTCATAGTCAACCTCACAGTCGAGTATCACAAAATCTGCGGGAAGTATGAATTTATCAACCCGAACTAGCACATCATCAATTATCCCCAATGGCCTCTTCATTGTTCAGTTCGCCATTTGCAACCTCATGTAAGTAGGTCTTGGTTGCCCAATCCCCAATGTATTGAACACAGAATATGACATCAAATTAATGCTTGCTCCCAAATCACACAAGGCTTTGGCGAAATCGGCACTACTAATAGTGCATGGAATTGTAAAGGCACCGGGATCTTCTAGCTTTGGAGCCATGGAATGCACAATGGCACTCACTTGATGTGTCATTTTGATCGTCTCACAGTTCATTGACCTATTCTTTGTTACCAATTCCTTCATGAACTTGGCATATCCCAACATTTGTTCTAGAGCTTTAACCAAAGGCATATTTATGGACAAACTTTTCATCATATTAATGAATTTCTTGAATTGGTTCTCGTTGTTTTGCTTTGCGAGCCTTTGAGGATATGGTGGAGGAGGCGTTGGCAAAGGAGCCTTGGCTTTGGGCACTACCGGATCCCGTATGTCTATCATGTGTTCCCTAAACGGGTTCGCATCATCTTGTGTCTCCTCCACGTTTTCATCAATGTCTATCCTCACTTCATCGTTTACATTCTCATCATTTCTTGGCTTATCTTCTTCTTGCACAAACACATCATCATTCACGATCTTTCTTGGATTGGATGTACTAGCAACTCCCCCTCTACCACTTCTTTTAGTCACCGTTATAGCATGGACCGTATTGTTTTCACCTTTCGGGTTTACTACCGTATCACTTGGTAGTGACCCCTTAGGGTGAGTATTCAAGGCTTGAGAAATTTGACCCATTTGGACTTCCAAGTTGCGGATAGAAGTGTTGTGGGAGGCTATTTGGGCATCGAAGTCGGCGTTTCTTTCCATCATTTGCTTGAACATACTTTCTATCTTTCCCATATCATTGTTGGAAGAACTTTGCCCTTGTGACGGATATGGAGGCGGGTTATTGGGTTGTTGATACATCGGGGGCCTTTGAAAGCCCGACCCCCGATTCCCTTGATTATTGTTGTTCCAACCCCCTTAGTTTCCATTTCCTCCCCAATTACTATTATTGTTGCCACCCCAATTGCCTTGATTATTTTCTTGATTCCCCCAATTTTGATTGTTGTTCCCCCAATTGTTCGGATTGTTGTTGTTGCCACTATTCCAATTCCCTTGGCCTTGGTTACCCCAATTTTGATTGTTTCCCTATGATCTCCACTGTTGTTGATTTGGAGCATTGCTCCGTTGACCTTGGTAATTGTTCACATATTGAACCTCTTGACATTGATCGTCATAAGAGTCATCTTGGTTGTACCCACTACCACTTTGCTCAAATTGATCCTGATTGTGTTGAACTTGTTGACCTCTTTGTCTCCTCTTGTTAACCATTACATTCACTCCTTCCATGGCATTTACTTGCTTTGGCCCCTAAACCTGCTGAAGCTGTGCCTTGGCTAACTGATTCATGGTAGTTGTCAACTCTGCTATGGCTTGTCCGTGATCATGAAGTTCCTTATGAAGGTGGATAACATTAGGGTCACCCTGAGGAACGTTAGCCCGACTTTGCCAAGCTGAAGAGGTGTCTTCCATCTCATCTAATATTTCACATGCTTTTGAATATGGCGTGTTCATGAAGTTACCCCCTGCGAGCTGATTCACCGCACACTGGTTAGTTGTGTTGATACCCCTATAAAAGGTTTGCTGGATCATTGCTTCGGTCATATCATTGTTGGGACATTCTTTGACCATTGTCCGGTACCGTTCCCAAATCTTATGTAACAGTTCATTTGGCTCTTGTTTAAAAGCAAGGATTTCATCTCTCAATGTTGCCATATGTCCCGGAGAAAAGAACTTCTCGGCCAACTCATCCCAAGTGGTGATGGAATGGTTGGGTAGCCTCTCAAGCCAATCCAAAGCCTTCCCTCTAAGTGAGAAAGGGAAAAGTCTTAACCTCAAAGCGTCCTCAGATACATTCGTCTGCTTGCTCCCCCAGCATATGTCCACAAAACCTTTGAGATGCTTATATGCGCTCTGATGTGGAGCTCCGGTGAAAAAACCCATTTGTTCCAATAGAGTAAGCATGACATTGGTTATTTGAAAATGGCCCACCCGAATCCGGGGCAGGACAATTGCACTTGCATAGCCTTCATTGGGCAACACCCGATGTACTGCCCTTGGAGGAGGTGGGAGAGGGTTTGGAACGTTGTCATGAGGCGACCGACCTCTTCTTTGTACTTGAGGTTCAAGATTAACCTCATCCACTTCATTTCATCTACCTCCTCCCCCTGAGTAATATGTCTGAGGGCCTCGTTAAGAGCCATTTGGTACCTAAAAGAAATTGACACACAAAAATTAGAAAAATGGAAGGAAAGAAAAACAAAACACACAAATAGTTAGATATATAGCTAAGACCGTTTAACTCCCCGGCAACGGCGCCAAAAATTAATCGGGTCCAAGCCTGCACTACTATTGAGTAGCGAGGATGGTCGATGCAGTTTTACCCAACAAGGCCTGGATCGAATCCACATGGAGTTAATTGATTTGGAATTAGGTTTATGTCTAAGTCTAGATGCGTGTTTTGTTCCTAATTATGCTTCCGCACATTTTGTTTTTGATTCTACTTCTAATTCTATTCTATTGTATGCAATGATTAAAGCTAAGTACAATATCTTTTTGATGTTGGTTTTCAAGTGTTTAAAAAGACTAGGGTAGTGACTTCCGACTAGGTGGATATCTAACAGGTAGCAAGAATATAGGGCAAGCTTGATTAATTTGGGGTCATAATATAACTATCACACCCAAGTACTCACTCTATACCTCTCGATAGTTTGAGTGATTTTTCCCAATTTGGCTTTCTCAAGTCCAAATGGGTATTCATGCAAGTCATGTGATATTAGCTCAAGTCGGGTATTACTATCTCTAGGTTTAACCCTTTAATTGGGGCTATAAATTTCTTGAGTTCACCCCAATTCCTTATTAGTCTAGTTTTCCTAGACTTAGTCCCTCTTTCTCAAGAAGAGACTAAGTCATAAAGGCATAAATCAGTGTTTGCAACCACTAATTCTACAATTCTAGCAAGAACTAGGCTAAATATCACTAACCCATAAACATTCAAGCCCTTAAATTCAGTACCCATTAAATACCCACACCAGGGTTGGGTCACAACCCTAGCTATGGGTCTAGCTACTCATAGAAATAACAGAAATCAAAGATGAAAAGAAGATAAAATTCATAATACTAAATTAAAAGATGAAAATCTAATATTATAAGGTGAATCTAATATAAAATTGCCCAAAAAGGGAAGTTCCAGTCGTCTCACGTGCTCAGCAAATACACAACAACCTCTAAAAATGACAAAAAGTTCTATTTATACTAAGCTGAAATTTTCGGACAAAAATACCCCTACAGAGGTTACGCGGCCGTGTAATTCTGACCGCGACTGCACTCTTGCTTTAGTGGCCGCGTAATTCTGATCGTAGTACGCGTTCTTCACTTCTGGATCTGGGTTGAGCATGGTTTCACGGACCACGTAATTTCCATTGCGGTCGCGTAGGAGACTTCCGCGGCCGCGTAATCTTGATGCGGACCGCACTTCTTGTTTTTGCTTAAAATGTAAGCTCTCTGAACCTCAGCAACCACGGTCCGCATAATTCTAATCGCGGCCGCGCAGGTACTTTCGCGGTCACACCTTTCTGACGCGGTCTGCGTTCATGTTTTAGCCCAAAAATCCATCTCTCTGAATCTTCCTTTTGCGGACCTCAAAATAGTGCTCGCGATCGCGTTGTATCTTTCGCGGCCGCACAATATTTGTGCGATCCCCGTTTCATATCTTTTGGCCCAGTCTTGGTTTTTGTTCAAGTTTTGACTGCTTTATGAGTTGATTATGACTCCTTTTGGCTCATTTTGAACAATCCCTGCAAGCAAGCATATTACATTAGTTTTCAGGAATACCCACACATTTTTAGCCCTAAACACAATTAAAAGAGAACAAATAATAGGTTAAAATCCCTACTTATCAAGGTCGGCCTCGTACTGACTCAGCTCAGGAGATCGAGAACATGCTTCTCGATGAACCACTGAGGCCTACGAAGAAAGAAGAAAATAAGTTAGAAAAGAAAAACAAATATAAAGGTGGTACCAATGAAGGTAGTTAGAGCTTACCCGATTCAGAGCTTGTTGCACTTTATAGAAAAGGCCCGACACATCACTAGGGCCAGCTACATCCTCGACACCAGAAAACAAACCATAGTGAGACCGGCCTACCTCGAGGGTCCCCAAATCCTGGGTCCCGAATTGCCCCTTCGGAAAAAGCAGGGAGAGTAGGTGAGTCTCCGATTACTATTGCCCCAAGCGAGTCGCTTGGGGCGTTCTCTTCGGTTCAGAGATGTTCAGGGTCGGCCCCTTCAGATATATCCACCGTTTGTTGACTTTGGTGGGAGACATTCTCGATCTCCAGCAACTCGGGGACTTTGCCCGAACCCTTCTTCGATATCCCCTTAGTTCGAGGCAGAGGCTCAAACTCGCATTCTTCTAGAGAAACGAGGGGACTATCTGACACGCATTAAATGCCTTGGTAAACTAAACTGACGGGATAGCTATCACGTACGTCATGGTCGAGCTCGGTGCAAGCGTCAGTGTATATCTAATAGCGCCGTTGAAAAATCACGTCGTTTCTCGCCACATTCTTCCCGATAAACGAGGTGACTATCTGTATACGGTCGAAACCGATTTCGGTCTTTGTACGACTTGTCGAGATGAGAACATAATGGACCAAAGAGAGTCTTCTTAATATCGTGATGAGATCCGAAGAAGGCACAAACAAGCTTCGAGTTTTAGGTACAAATCAAATACCGAGCTCGCAGTCATTATCGAGCTTGAGTCCAAATCGAACTATGGTGAGAAGCAATGGAATCGAGCTTAAAAGCTAGAGGCCAACCAATACCGAGCCCGAGTCAATACCAGAGCCCGAGTTAATATAGATCTCGAGCCCACATCGAGCTCTAAGCCTCGAAACTGACCGATAGCGAGTCCAATCAAGATCGAACCAAGAGACAAGAGCCGTTAAAGCCGCACTAAGAGAGAGAATCTTGACGGAAATTATGGAAAAACTGATTTGTCATGAGTTCCTCACTATGTATTTTTTATTATATCTAAAGTAAAATCCTCCACTATAAGAGGGATGGCTATTATTTTTGTAGGAAAAAGGTCATTAATACACGGTAACTCAAATACTGTTGATAAATTCCCATATTAAGAGATTGTCCTTTTTAGCTTCATACACAATTTCATTTTTGCTGGTTCATAAATCATCTTCCTTTCAACTTGGTTTGTATCTTTTCTTTATAGTCAATATTCGATATTTCTACTTAGTCTTACGATTTGTGTCAAGTTATACCACGTACATGTCACGCCCCAAACTAGGGGAGGCACGACTGACACTCGATACTGTATTCGATCGAGCTAGTCACTAAACATACTAGCTAACTAGACTGGGGGCCCAACAGATCGGGCAGCACAACATCTGAAATACTAAGCCTGGACCTTAAGGTTATGACATGAATAACAATAAGCCATATAAACATAGGTAGACAAGCCAAAATAATAAAATACTAGCTGGCCGATGAGGCCGCGACTGAAGATATACATGCCTACACACCTATATATACATACCAAGCCTATGGGCTGGAGACTGAAAGCAGCAAAAAGAAACCCAGAATATTGTGTCCACAATAGCCTCTAAGAGTGTCATAAGCACTGTCGGGATAAGGCCCCAACTATACCCAAACTGTATAACAAAAGTAACCATCCTATGAAAGCTCCAAGAAGAGGTGGAGCTTACCAACTCACAACTGAACCCCGAAATCCTAGCGGAGGGGTCGATCAGAGTCCCTACCTGGACCTGCACGCACGAAACAAAATGCAGTGTCCCTAGGCAACGGGACATCAGTACGAATAAAAATGTACTGGTATGTAAGGCAGAAAGTAGAATCATACATAGCTGATGTAAAAAGGTAATAAAGATACCACTTGACACTGAAACTCTGATAGCCTCCATGGCCGACATCCGACCTCATAGTAATAAAATATGCATGGTATGCTCGTGTAATCGTATGTCGTGAATACATATATATTGATGTAAATGCATGACATACCCAACCAAATGCTAGCAATGGCGGTCTCTCCCGGTAGCTAACCGGTATCATATTGCCAACCTGTGGCCATCTGTACAATATATATAGTCTTTCGGGCAAATAGGCCCTTTACCTCCGATTATAGCTCGAAGTCCATGCATAATATGTCATGTATGATATGATCTTTGAATGCACATAATAGGCCATAACAAGAACTTAGCCAACCTTGGCTCATTGGTACTCTTATTCTCATAATCTCATAATCACCTTCGTATCGCATACCAATGTCTCGTGGAACCTCATATCTTTTTTTAATAAGTTTGAAAACTTAACTCGACTTTTAGAAAGATAACTTAACTCTGAATATGTTCATAAAAATCTTAAGGTGCTTCACTTAGTCCTTATACCTGATTTCTTGATAATTAGTAAAAGAAAGTATTTCAAAAAAAAATCAAATATTTTAGTAGTTTAAACATAAAAATTACATTTGAAAATTTTAAAATCGACGTGTCACTTTAGAGATTTTAAAATACACTTTAACAAGGAAGAATGACTGATCACAAATACTAAATGTCTTTATTTTTAAGTCACACAACCCAAAGACGAATAAGAATTCATATATATGGACATATATTTAAGAAAGCCGACAAAATGACATATATAGATGTCGAATACCCTTTTTAACCGAACGAGTGGAATATCAACCTAATAGCATCATGAAAATACTTCAGCTACGATACCAATGCCTTTCACAGAAGGTCTTTCTAGGAACAGAATAGTAAAATATCACATTTGGCGTTTTAGGAATTTCCCAAAATTCGTGCTAAAAGGAAGGACGAAGCTTAGCCTTAACATACCTCTCCAACGAACGTCCGAATGCCTGTAGTTCCTTCACAAAAGTTGTTCCTTACGTCCTAAGCTTCGAAACCACTATATATATGCAGCTTATACGCACTTATAAATAGTTCATAAATGAGTTTAAATCGGCAGATTTGCCATATGACCCTAACTTGACGAAACGCCCGTAGAACTTTGTAAAAACGATCATAAAAGAGTCCCAAGATGATTACCTTGGCAAACCAAGTATAAATCCTGAAGAACCAGCAAGAACAACAATTTCCTATCTTCCAAAAATAGCTCCAAACACAGCTAATAGAAGGGGAAAATGATTGCAAAGCGTAGATATTGCGCTTCTAGGCACGGGGGCAAACTTTAACCATAGAAATCGTTAAAAACGCACCTTAATCACTCAAGAACACCATGAAACCCTCTCTTAAGATTTCTCACTATTTTGGGACGAAGATGAAATATTTTGGGGTCTTAAAAATTAGATTTTCCGTCTTATGCTTGTTTGACCCGACCCGGTTCGCGACCCGATTTCAGCCCGGACAGTCCGCGGTAAAACAGTCATAACATTTTACTCCAATATCGGTTTGATGTGATACATCTTTGGTTGCAAACTAGACTCGTAGACCTTCGATTTGGCAGGTTGTGGGTCCCATAACTCTTTATATATTGGGAGAAATGATCTGATAAATTTGACCCAAAGTTTAGAAAATTTATTAGAGAAATTTACGATAACTTTTGCCGACCTTTATTTCACAACTTGCTTGACTCCAAAACTTAACATGTGACCAGTGTGATATTATAATACCTCATAACACATTATTCGTAGCATATTATGCACTCTTAGTCTTATCCCATAGGTGCAAGTTAACTTAAACCTTCCGAATGCGCGGGGTGCTACCTGAGCCATTTCTTTAACCATGAACCTTTGTTTAAGGGATTCCTTTGACTTAAAGCTTTAGTTTAGTTCCTTGATATTACCACACATTTTCAGTCTTATTCTCCCAATGTGCTATACCCAATCATATATACCTAATATAACCACGCCACGTTACGTATATTACGTAAGAGAAGAGAGAAACACCTGGGGTCTCACAGTCTCCCCCTAAGAACATTCGTCCGCGAATGGGTCAAGTCAATTCTTTGGTTTCATTTCTTGTCCGCTAATACGTTATTTGCGATGAGAAGCTCCAACCATCTCCGCTGGTGCAAATTAAGATCCTTCTGCTTGAACATGTGCTGCAAACTCCGGTGATCAGTATAGGTCTCACAATGAATCCCATACAAATAGTGCCGCCAAATCTTTAAGGCATGCACAATAGCTGCTAACTCAAGGTCATGGATAGGATAGTTCTTCTCATGAGTCTTCAACTGGCGCGAGGCATAGGCAATCACCCTACTCTCTTGCATCAGAACACATCCAATACCTATCCTCGAAGCATCACAATACACGGTGTAAGAACCTGAAGCTGACGGCAGAACTAGAACTGGAGTTGTGGTCAAAGCAGTCTTGAGCTTCTGGAAGCTCTCCTCACACTCATCCGACCACCTGAATGGAGCACCCTTTTGGGTCAATTTGGTCAAGGGCGACGTAATAGATGAAAATTCCTCCACAAAGCGACGGTAATAGCCCGCCAAACCAAGGAAGCTCCTAATCTCCATGGATAAGAACGGTCCATGCCAACTCTGCACCACTTCTATCTTCTTCGGATCCACCTGAATACCCTTATTGGACACCACGTGCCCCAAGAATGCTATGAACCGAGCCAAAACTCACACTTGGAGAACTTTGCATAAAGCTTCTCCTCCCTCAATCTCTGAAATACAATCCTCAGATGCTGAGCATGTTCCTCCTGGCTACGAGAGTACACCAGAATGTCATCAATTTATATAATAATGAATGAGTCCAAATAGGGCTGGAATACACTATTCATCAAATGCATGAACGTTGCTGGGGCATGGGTCAACTCAAAAGACATCACTAAGAACTTATGATGGCCATATCGGGTCCTGAAAGTTGTCTTAAGAATATTCGAATCCCGAATCTGCAGCTGGTGATACCTAGACCTCAAATCGATCTTGGAGAACACCCTCGCTCCCTGAAGCTGGTCAAATAGATCATCAATACGAGGCAAATGATACTTGTTCTTGACTATGACCTTGTTTAACTGCCTGTAATCAATGCACATCCTTATGGAACCATCTTTCTTCTTCACAAATAGGACCAGTGCACCCCAAGGTGACACACTAGGCCGAATAAACCCCTTATCAAGGAGTTCCTGAAGCTGTCCTTTCAGCTGCTTCAACTCCGCCGGTGCCATACGATACGGTGAGATAGAAATGGGCTAAGTGCCCGGCACCAAATCAATACCAAAGTCAATATCCCAGTCATGCGGCATGCCCGGCAGGTCTGCAGGAAACACATCCGGAAAATCACATACCACCGGAACAGAATCAATGGTAGGGATCTCTGCACTAACATCCCTCACAAAAGCTAAATAGGATAGATAACCCTTCTCAACCATACGCTGAGCCTTCAAATATGAAATCACCCTACTAGGTACATAGTCTATAGAATCGCTCAACTCAACCCTCGGAAACCCGGCATCGCCAACATCATGATCTTAGCGTGACAATCTAGAATAACATGACATGGAGACAGCCAATCCATACCCAATATCACATCAAAATCAACCATACTGAGTAGTAAAAGGTCCACTCGGGTCTCCAGACCCCCAATAGTCACCACACATGACCTATATACATGGTCCACAACAATAGTATCTCCCACAGGAGTAGATACATGAATAGATGAGACTAAGGACTCATGAGGCATATCCAGAAAATGAGCGAAATACGAGGAAACATATGAATAAGTGGACCCAGGGTCAAATAATACTGAGGCATCTCGGTGGCAAATCGAAATAATACCTGTAATCACAGCATCTGAAGCCATGGCATCTGGTCTAGCTGGGAGGGCATAGAAACGGGCCTGGCCGCCCCCTGATCGGCCTTCCCTTCTCGGTCGGCCACTAGCTGACTGAACTCCACCCCTAGCTGGCTGGGCGGGTGGTGAAGGAACTGGTGCTGAAGTCGAAGGCTTACTCCTTTGCTGAGATGAACCTCCCATCAGGCAGGGACAAAACCTCTTGATATGACCCAAATCCCCACACTTAAAGAAACCTCTACCGGGCACTAGGGACTGAAGGGAACCCCGAGCACTGGAATAACTACTAGAAGGTCCTAACATAGATGAACCCTGAGATGATGGTGCATGCGACGAACTCTGAGCTGGTAGCGCACCGAATGATGTCTGGCCCTACTGATAACCAAAGGGGCCATGACCGGATGATGCACCTCGGTGCACTGGGCAAGCCATCTGATCATGATTAAAAGGACGACCTCTACCGTGCTGTAATTGACCCCTAGAAAGAGCACCACTAAATCCCCCTGTCCACGAGGCCTTATGGCCTCCCTATTGACCCACTCCTGACTGCGAACCATCTCAATCTGCCGAGCAATATCAACAACCTCATCAAAAGTAGCATCAGACACTCTCTTTCTCTGGTCATAAGCAATCACAGCTGATAAGTGAGGCCATCTATAAATCTCCTGATTCTCTCCCTATCTGTGGGAACCAACCAGATAGTATGACGGGCCAACTCCGAGAATCGCATCTCATACTGCGTCACAGACATATCACCCTAACGAAGTTGCTCAAACTGCCTACGCAACTCCTCTCTACGGGACTGAGGCACGAACTTCTCCAGAAAACGTTATTTATGAGGCTATATTTGTTACATTTGCAAAGCATAAATCAAATTCTGAAGATTCCAACTACTAGGCTTCATATAGCTATCTCGCAATAAAAAAATTTAAATTGCACTTTCAAGTCATTTAAAATCCAATTAAGTTGCTGTAAAGAAATAATTGGCAATTATTTAAATGTGACTCACCTTAAGTCGTAAATAGGTGGGGGTACTTCTTCCTCATTTCCTCCTCAGCTTCCCAGGTCATTTTCTCGATGTTGTTATTTCGCCATAACACTTTCACGGAAGCCACTTCTTTAGTTCGAAGCTTCCTTACCTGCCGATCTAAAATAACTACTGGTACCTCTGCATAAGATAAGTCTTCAGCAATGTGAATATCCTCAATGGGCGTAATACGTGAAAGATCTCCAATGCACTTCCGCAACATAGATACATGAAACACACGATGGACTGCTTCCAATTCTAAAGGCAAATCAAGCTCGTACGCCACCCTACCAATCTTCCGAATAATCTTATACGGTCCAACATACCTGGGGCTGAGCTTCCCTTCTTTCCAAATCGCATGACGCCCTTCATAGGCGATACTTTCAGGAAAACCCAATCTTCTACATCAAACTCTAAGTCTCGTCATCGAACATCTGCATAAGACTTTTGCTGACTTTGTGCTGCACGCAGCCGGTCTCTAATAAGTTTTACCTTTTCCATTACTTGCTGGACTAAGTTAGGACCTAGCAACTCTGCTTCCCCGACCTCGAACCAACTGATCGGCGACCTACACTTCCGCCCGTATAGTGCTTCGTAATGAGCCATCTGAATACTAGCTTGGAAGCTATTATTATAAGCGAACTCAATAAAAGGTAGATGATCATCCCAACTTCCTTTAAAATCTAGCACGCAGGCACGTAACATATCCTCAACCGTCTGAATAGTACACTCTGCATGTCCATTAGTTTGCGGATGAAAAGCGGTGCTAAGATTTACCTGCATCCCTAGACCCTTCTGAAAAGATTTCCAAAAATATGCTGTAAATTGATCCCCTCGATCAGAGATAATAGATAATAGCACTCCGTGAAGGCGAACAATCTCTCCAATGTAAAGCTTGGCATAATCCTCGGCTGAATATGTCGTCCTGACTGGCAGGAAATGAGCGGATTTTGTAAGCCTATCAATAATTACCCAAATAGAATCATACCTCCGTGGAGTGCGAGGCAAACCAGTGATGAAGTCCATATTTATCATGTCCCGTTTCCATAATGGAAGCTCAATACACTGAGTTAGGCCTCCAGGCCTCTGATGTTCGGCTTTAACTTGTTGGCAGTTGGGACATTGGGCTACCATCTCCGTGATATCTTTTTTCATTACATTCCACCAATAGATCTATCAAAGGTCCTGATACATCTTTGTCGCTCCGGGATGAACTGCATATCTAGAATAATGGGCCTCCGAAAGAATCTTGGCACAGAGCTCTCCTACTGACGGTACATATAAGCGGCCCTGGTATCTAAGGACTCCATCTCCAGTTAGCTCAAATAAAGGTTGTCGCTGCTGTGGAATACTTTCCCTCAGTTTTATAAGCTCAGGATCCCCGTGTTGTCGCTCTTTCACTTCAGTAACAAAAGAAGATTTTGTCGTATTCTGAACGAGAATGCGTCCACCCTCTGCATCTACCAAACGCACCTGCAAACTAGCTAGCTGGCATAGATATTTGGTCATCTTGACCTTATCAGCTTCAACATGGCTTAGACTGCCCATGGACTTCCGGCTAAGGGCATCAACAACAATATTAGCTTTGCCGGGATGATATAAAATATCAACATCATAGTCCTTTAGTAATTCTAGCCATCTTCTTTGTCGTAGGTTCAGCTCCGTCTGTTTAAATAAATACTGAAGGCTCTGGTGGTCGGTGAAAACATCAATATGAACCACATATAGATAATGCCGCCAAATCTTTAGGGCAAATACAACTGCGTCTAACTCAAAATCGTGCGTAGGATAGTTCTGTTCATGTTTTCGCAACTGTCTGGAGGCGTACGCGATAACCTTACCATGCTGCATAAGAACACAACCTAGGCCAATTCTCGAGGCATCACAATATACAACATAACCCTCGGTGCCATCCGAAAGAGTCAAGACAGGTACCGTAATAAGCATTTTCTTTAGTTCCTGAAAACTTTGTTCACATGCCTCAGTCCACTGAAACTTAGCTCCCTTATGTGTCATTTCGTCAATGGTGCAGAGATAGAGGAAAATCCCTCCACAAACCTTCGGTAATACCCTGCCAAGCCTAAAAATCTATGAACCTCTGTCGGATTCAAGGGCCTCGGCCAAGTCATCACAGCTTCAATCTTTTGGCCATCAACCTTGATACCATCGCCGGTAATAACATGACCAAGAAAAGATATAGAAGTTAGCCAAAATTTACATTTAGAGAATTTAGCATATAACTTGTAGTCCTGGAGAGTCTGCAATACAGCTCGCAAGTGGTCCGCATGCTCGGCTTCCGATCGTGAATATATCAGGATGTCGTCAATAAACACAATCACAAATTCATCCAAGAATGGTTTGAATACCCGGTTCATAAGATCCATAAAGGATCCTGGGGTATTTTAAGCCCGAAAGACATGACAAGGAATTCAAAATGGTCATACCTCATCCTAAATGCTGTTTTTGGGATATCAATATCCCTGACTCGTAGCTGATGATAACCGGATCACAAGTCGATCTTCGAAAAGCATTTGGCACCTTGTAACTGGTCAAACAAGTCATCAATCCATGGAAGAGGATACTTATTCTTGATAGTGACTTTATTTAGTTGCCTGTAGTCAATGCACATCCGCAAAGACCCATCTTTCTTTCGAACAAAGAGCACCGGAGCACCCCATGGGGATGTACTTGGCCTAATAAATCCTTTATCGAGCAAGTCCTTCAGTTGTTCCTTCAATTCCCTTAGCTCTGTAGGAGCCATTCTGTAGGGAGGAATGGATATAGGCTGCGCATCAGGAAGCAAATCTATAGCGAAATCGATTTCCCTTTCGGGGGGAATTCCTGGAAGCTCGTCAGGGAATACCGTCGGGAATTCATTCACAATAGGAACCAACTGAAGAGTCGTTGGCTCCTTATCTATATCCCTAACATGAACCAGATGGTATATACAACCTTTAGCAATAAACTTCCGAGCCCTAAGGTATGAAATAAACTTACCCTTGGGCGTGGCTGCATTACCTTTCCATTCAAGGACAGGCTCACCAGGAAAATGAAATCGGACCAACTTTGCACGACAATCAATATTAGCATAACAAGCTGCCAACCAATCCATACCCATAATGACATCGAAGTCTAGCATAACAAATTCAACTAAATCAACAGAGGTTGGATGGTCATTAATTAACACTGTACAATATCGATAGACATGATTAGCTACAATAGAGTCGCCAACTGGCGTAGACACCTCAACTGGATGTGGCAACAACTCAGATCGCATGTCAAGCTTACCAGCAATAAATGGAGTAATATATGAAAATGTAGAGCCGGGATCCATCAATGCATAAATAGTATGAGAATGTATTGTCAATATACCTGTGACAATATCTGGGGATGCCTCTGAATCCTGTCGGCCTGTGAGTGCATAAAAGCGGTTCTGGCCACCACTAGAACTTGAGGTGTCTCCTCCACCTCTCCCCCTACCACGACCCTGAGTAGACTGTGGACCTGGTCGGGGAGCACCGACTGAGGGCGAAGAGGCTGCTGTGAATCCTGAAGGCTGAGCTGGTGTACCTCTGCCTAACCCCGGGCATCGGCTAATATAATGTCCTGTCTGCCCACAATGAAAACATGCACTCGAACTCTGTCTACATTGCCCGGTGTGCAGCTTACCGCACTGAGTACATAGAGGAGTAAGCTGTCTCATCTATGCAGAACGCTCCTATCGACGGCCCTCAGGCTGGCCTGAGCTTTGCCCCGGTCCTGACTGAATATAACGATCAAACCGCTGGCCCTGCATCTGTGGTGGGAAACTACATGCTGACCGAGGTGGATATCGATGGAGTGGGAGCCTAAAATCAACTCGTGGCTCCCTATAAGAGCCCATAGTACGAGCCCTCTTACTCTGCTCCCTATCCCTGCGAGTATCACGAATTCGACGGGAAAGGTCCTCTGTAGTCTGAGCGAAAGCATGTATGCGGGAAATATCTACATCATCCGGTAGGGATGCAACCCTACAGTCTCTAATCAGATGATCCCCCAAACCATCCACATAATGATGAACTCTAGCCCTCATGGTACGTACTCTATCTGGTGCATACCTTGCCAAAGAATTAAAATTATGGTTATAATCCCTCACACTCATATCCCTCTGCTTTAGCCTAAGAAACTGGTCAAGACGGGCCTCCCGAACCTTCTGTGGCAAATAATCGGCTAAAAAGCCTTAGAGAAGTCCTCCCACTCTGCTGGCGGAGCATCAGGTCCTCTAGATCTCTCCCATGCCTCATACCATAGGACGGATACATCACGTAGTCGAAAAGAAGCCCACTCCACAGCCTTGGTGACGGAGGCATGCATCACCCTCAATACTCTATACATATGGTCTATAAAGTCCTGGGGATCCTCAGTGGAACTGGATCCTGTAAATAATGGAGGGGCCAAGTGAAGAAACTCTCGTACCGTCGAGCTTCCAATCCGATCTCTCCGGGCATCTGCTCCTGACTCTAGCTATCGCTCATGAATAGAAACCATCCTAGTCAGCAACTGAACAGCCTCCCTCATCCCCTGCTCCCCAGTCTCTGATGGGGGAACAATAGGTGTTGGAGGTCCTGTGTCTCTAGCTGCCTCAGGTACCAATGGAACTGGTGAGGCTGTGGGTACTGCATCTCCCTGGGCTCCAACAAGTGCTGGGGAAGCTGAAACTAGGGGTACTGGAGACTCACTGTGAGCCTCTAAGGGAAATCTAACCCTCTGACCTGGTGGGGAACGACTTGTACCTTCTCCCGAATCCATACCTATCTCTCGCTGTGCCATCTCCTGAGCGTAGGTAGCCTGTTAGATAGGAAACACAAAGCACGATTTAGATTTCATATGTTCTTATAACTTTGCTCTATAGCACGATTTATTAATTGAAAGAAATGTAACCATTCCTAAATGCCTCATAGCCTCCTGATTATAAGTGTGGTGCACAACACACCCATAAGCAAGACTCTACTAGACACGGCTTGTGGACTCCCTGGGATACAACCTGCTCTGATACCAAGTTTGTCACGCCCCAAACTAGGAGAGGCACAACTGGCACTCGATACTGTATTCGATCGAGCTAGCCACTAAACATACTAGCTAACTAGACTGGGGGCCCAACAGATCGGGCAGCACAATATCTGAAATACTAAGCCTGGACCGTAAGGTTATGACATGAATAACAATAAGCCATATAAACATAGGTAGACAAGCCAAAATAATAAAATACTAGCTGGCCGACGAGGCTGCGACTGAAGACATACATGCCTACACACCTATATATACATGCCAAGCCTATGGGCTAGAGACTGAAAGCAGCAAAAAGAAACCCAGAATATTGTGTCCACAATAGCCTCTAAGAGTGTCATAAGCACTGTTGGGATAAGGCCCCAACTATACACAAACTGTACAACAAAAGTAACCATCCTATGAAAGCTCCAAGAAGAGGTGGAGCTTACCAACTCACAACTGAACCCCGAAATCCTAGCGGAGGGGTCGATCAGAGTCCCTACCTGGACCTGCACGCACGAAACAAAATGCAGTGTCCCTAGGCAACGGGACATCAGTACGAATAAAAATGTACTGGTATGTAAGGCAGAAAGTAGAATCATACATAGCTGATGTAAAAAGGTAATAAAGATACCACTTGACACTGAAACTCTGATAGCCTCCATGGCCGACATCCGACCTCATAGTAATAAAATATGCATGGTATGCTCGTGTAATCGTATGTCGTGAATACATATATATTGATGTAAATGCATGACATACCCAACCAAATGCTAGCAATGGCGGTCTCTCCCGGTAGCTAACCGGTATCATATTGCCAACCTGTGGCCATCTGTACAATATATATAGTCTTTCGGGCAAATAGGCCCCTTACCTCCGATTATAGCTCGAAGTCCATGCATAATATGTCATGTATGATATGAACTTTGAATGCACATAATAGGCCATAACAAGAACTTATCCAACCTTGGCTCATTGGTACTCTTATTCTCATAATCTCATAATCACCTTCGTATCGCATACAAATGTCTCGTGGAACCTCATATCTTTTTTTAATAAGTTTGAAAACTTAACTCGACTTTTAGAAAGATAACTTAACTCTGAATATGTTCATAAAAATCTTAAGGTGCTTCACTTAGTCCTTATACCTGATTTCTTGATAATTAGTAAAAGAAAGTATTTCAAAAAAAAATCAAATGTTTTAGTAGTTTAAACATAAAAATTATATTTGAAAATTTTGAAATCGACGTGTCACTTTAGAGATTTTAAAATACACTTTAACAAGGAAGAAGGACTGATCACAAATACTAAATGCCTTTATTTTTAAGTCACACAACCCAAAGACGAATAAGAATTCATATATTTGGACATATATTTAAGAAAGCCGACAAAATGACATATATAGATGTCGAATACCCTTTTTAACCGAACGAGTGGAATATCAACCTAATAGCATCATGAAAATACTTCAGCTACGATACCAATGTCTTACATAGAAGGTCTTTCTAGCAACAGAATAGTAAAATATCACATTTGGCGTCTTAGGAATTTCCCAAAATTCGTGCTAAAAGGAAGGACGAAGCTTAGCCTTAACATACCTCTCCAACGAACGTCTGAATACCTGTAGTTCCTTCACAAAAGTTGTTCCTTACATCCTAAGCTTCGAAACCACTATATATATGCAGCTTATATGCACATAAATGAGTTTAAATTGGTAGATTTGCCATATGACCCTAACTTGACGAGACGCCCGTAGAACTTTGTAAAAACGATCATAAAAGAGTCCCAAGATGATTACCTTGGCAAACCAAGTATAAATCCTGAAGAACCAGCAAGAACAACAATTTCCTATCTTCCAAAAATAGCTCCAAACACAGCTAATAGAAGGGGAAAACGATTGCAAAGCGTAGAGATTGTGCTTCTAGGCACGGGGGCAAACTTTAACGATAGAAATCGTTAAAAACGCACCTTAATCACTCAAGAACACCATGAAACCCTCTCTTAAGCTTTCTCACTATTTTGGGACGAAGATGAAATATTTTGGGGTCTTAAAAGTCGGATTTTCCGACTTATACTTGTTTGACCCGACCCGGTGCGCGACCCGATTTCAGCCCGGACAGTCCGTGGTAAAACAGTCATAACGTTTTACTCCAATGTCGGTTTGATGTGAGATTTCTTTGGTTGCAGACTAGACTCATAGACCTTCGATTTTAGGTTGTGGGTCCCATAATTCTTTATATATTGGGAGAAATGATCTGATACATTTGACCCAAAGTTTAGAAAATTTATTAGAGAAATTTACGATAACTTTTGCCGACCTTTATTTCGCAACTTGCTTGACTCCAAAACTTAACATGTGACCAGTGTGATATTATAATACCTCATAACACATTATTCTTAGCATATTATACACTCTTAGTCTTATCCCATAGGTGCCAGTTAACTTAAACCTTCCGAACGCGCGGGGTGCTACCCGAGCCATTTCTTTAACCATGAACCTTTGTTTAAGGGATTCCTTTGACTTAAAGCTTTAGTTTAGTTCCTTGATATTACCACACATTTTCAGTCTTATTCTCCCAATGTGCTATACCCAATCATATATACCTAATATAACCACGCCACGTTACGTATATTACGTAAGAGAAGAGAGAAACACCTGGGGTCTCACATCTCTGATGCTCGTTCTACGTACAAATTCAACTCTATCTATTTTTCGGGTAAACACTTAGTATATATTTCAGTATGATATCAGTATTTTGATATTATTCTTTTAAATACCAATTATCATATCTAATACAAAATATTTTAAAAACTTAAACCAAAAAATAACTAAATAATACTATCAAATATCAAAATTTTCGATTTCGATACGATAATTCGGTATTTACCATATTATGTACAGTCCTGGAGTAAACTAGTAATTGTGTTAATCTTCAAAAAAAGATATGGTGTTGGTGGTGGTTTTTTTCCTCATCGTTAGAAATGGGCTTCAACATGTCAATTTGTCAATTTATATTGGGGGGAAATTCAAAAAATAGCCAGATTTACAAATGATAATTGAAAAATAGCCACAGTTTTAAAAGTAATCGAAATTTAGCCACTTTTCATGTAAAGATAAATCTGAACGAAAATACTGTTCAAAATCTGAAAAATATTCCAGCATAATATACTGGAGTTACAGTATAATATACCGGTCCAGCATAATATGCTGGAAGTTCATACACAGGTACTCCAATCTCCAGTATATTATACTGAAACTTTTCGCGTGTTGGAGTTCCAGCATAATATGTTGGAAGTTCATACACAGGTGCACCAATTTCCAGTATATTATGCTGGACCGGTCTGTGTTGTACCAAAATAGTGGCGAGAAAGCAAAGCTTAAAAGGCGAAAGTGCTCTACCTACCCTCTCTTGTTTCAGGTATTCCACTCGTTCTCAAAGAAAATGCCATTTTGGAGTTTTATCAACAATTTGCTTGTGTAGGTGGCGATCCGGTATTTTCTGAATCCTTATGTAAGGAATTACAAAAGAAATTCTTTCAACAAAGATGTGAATTAGGAAGGATTGGTCGACGAAATATGAACCGAAGACTGAACCTTGATATACCCCAGAACAATACATTTTTGTTACCACGAGATATATTGGCAGCCGCCGATCATTTGATTGGGCTGAAATTTGGAATGGGTGCACTTGACGATATGAATCATTTGAAAAATAAACGTATTCGTTCTGTAGCAGATCTTTTACAAGATCAATTCGGATTGGCTCTGGTTCGTTTAGAAAATGTGGTTCGGGGGACTATATGTGGAGCAATTCGGCATAAATTGATACAATGACTATGCAAACGCTTGCTATTTTTGAATTATCAGTCCGAAAACTGGCTAGCCCGTGCTATTTTTACTTTATATTGATACTCAAGTCAATTATGTCCGTGAAAATCAGCTGACGTGATAAAAAAAACTAATAATGCTAGATAAGTAAACAAGAAAGAGGCATGTGATGTATATATTATCCTTCATGTGAAAAGATCGTAGACTAGTTTAGAATAACTAGTTTTAGGATACGCGCATGTATCTTATCTCAATGAATATAAAATTATAAACTTACATAAATATTAAAATTTGTGTTTGAGTTATAAAATTAAATCTAACAAAATATTAAATTATTATCGCAAAAGATATTATTCAATCGCTATAATTTTTATTAACTCTTTTTTGTTTTGGAGTGAGCTTTCTTTTTATATCCAGGCACATAATTGTGATGACCCAAAAGGTCATCTTATATTTTAGAACTCGAATCTGCGCTCTTAAGCCTTAAAAATCTCATTTTTACCCTTTTTGATTTGCGTGCGCGGTCCGAGTAGGTTTCCGGAAAGCTTTTTATGTTGAAAACTAATGAAAATAAGAATTTTTGCCTTAAAAGTTAATTTTATTTGATTTCGGTCAATATTTTTAGTAAACGGGTCTGGATCCGTGCTTTGACAGTCCTGGTGGGTCCGTATCGAATTATGGGACCTGGGCGTATGCCCGGAATCGAATTCGGAGGTCCTTAGCTCAAATTATGAATTTTTGATTCAAATTAAAAGTCTGAAAATTAATTATTTTTAAGAATTGATTGATGTTGGGCATTGTTAGTACCAGGTCCGTATTTTGGTTCTGGAGCCCGGTACAGGTTCATTATGATATTTAAGACATGTCTGAGAAATTTGGTGAGAAACAGAGTTGATATGACGTGATTCGGACCTTCAGTTGAGAATAATTTTTAAGTGTTCTTAAGGATTTCATTCGATTTGGAGCTAAATTCGTAGTTTTAGATGTTATTTTGGCGATTTGATCACGCGAGCAAGTTCGTATGATATTTTTAGACCTGTATGCATATTTGGTTTGGAGCCCCGAGGGCTCGGGTGAGTTTCGGATAGGCCACGGAATGTTTTGGACTTTGGAAATCTGGTTTTTCTGCAGATTCTGTGTTCTGGTATGTCCTTCTTCGCGTTTGCGAAGGTACTCTCGCGAACGCGAAGAGTAACTACTAGGCAGTTGAAGTTTTCTTCTTCGCGAATGTGAAGGCCTGGTTGCAAACGCGAAGTGATGGGGGACTTACCCTTCGCGAACGCGACTGGATCAACGCGAACGCAAAGCATGCGGAGACCTGGGGGGTGTGGGTGGGGGGGTTGGTCGTTGCTTTTATCGCGAACGTGAAGGCCAGGGGGAGTAATTATCGCGAACGTGAGCTGGATCTCGCGAAGGCTTGGTAGCCAGTACCCTTCGCGAATGCGACACTCTCGCGAACGCGATGAACACTGTCGCACAGCACTTAACAGAATCCAAAAACGGGATTTTAGCCAAAAACTCATTTTTCTCAAAAACCAAATGGTGAGAGGCGATTTTTCAAGAGTCATTTCTTCCCCAAATTGTTGGTAAGTGATTCTAAACCATTTTCTTTCAATTACCCATTACATTTCTTGAATTTTCAACCAAAAATCTAGAGTTTTCATGGTAGAATTAGGGGTTATGGTAAAAACTAGAGATTTCGGGAATTTGGGGATTTAGACCTCAATTTGGGATCGGATTTCAAAACCAATTATATATTCGAGCTCGGGGATGAATGGGTAAAAGAATTTTGGTCCGAACCTCGAGTTTTGACCAAGCGGGCTCGAGGTCGATTTTTTGATTTTTTGGAAGAAAATTTAAAAAATTTAATTTATGAAATATAATTAATTCCTTTAGCAATATTTGATAGTATTGAGTTATTTTTTAATAGATACGAGTGGTTTGGAGGTGATTTCCAAAGAAAAAGCTGTGATTGAGAATTAAGTGGCCTTCGGAGCAAGGTAAGTGTTGTGTCTAACTTTGGCTTGAGGGAATAGGTATTGTGTGAGTATTTGCTACGTGTTTTGTTGTTGAATACGACGTATAGTCGAGGTGACGAGCATCTATACGTTGTGGTCGAGTCATAGCATGCGAATGAAATTTTATTTCTTGCAAATTTGTAGTCTTAAATCTTGTTTTCCATGCTTATTGTTGTTGTTGAAATGTTGGGAGACTTGTATCCGGTTCCACCAAGGTCGATAAAATTGTGAATATTGATTCGAGGTCGAGATGTTAAATTGTGAAAGTAATCATTGATGAAATATCGATTTCTTGTGAAACTTCTCTCTATCCGTTGTTATTGATTCTGTGAATTGTGAGGAAGAGTGTAAAGCACGAAGGGTGATGTCATGCATAATTTAATTATATTGTGAGGAAAAGTGTAAATCACGAAGGGTGATGCCGTGCATAATTTAATTATATTGTGAGGAAGAGTATAAAACACGAAGGGTGATGTTGTGCATAATTTAATTATATTGTGAGGAAGAGTGTAAAGCACGAAGGGTGATGTCGTGCATGAATTATTTATATTGTGAGGAAGAGAGTAAAATCACGAAGGGTGATGCCCTGCAATCTTATTTATTATTTGGTGAGGTTGAGAGCAAAAGAACGAAGGGTGATGCTGTGCAGTTTTCCTTGCTGTTTTAATTGCTCAATTTGTTTAAGGATTTCCGGTTTAATTCTGTCTTTTCATTATTCTCACTCTTTATGTTGTATTCCCCCACTGTATGTTCCCCTCCCATTATTTTTGCGTTATTTCTTTATTTACTGTTGTTGCCACTAGCATGATTATACTGTTCAGGTTATATGTGGGTGTCTTGTCCTAGCCTCGTCACTACTTCGCCGAGGTTAGGCTCGACACTTACCAGTACATGGGGTCGGTTGTACTGATGCTGCACTCTGCACTTTCTGTACAGATTTTGATACCGGCTCAGGTTGATCGAGATTTACTACTGGTCCGCTGTCCGGAGACTCAAGGTAGATCCGTCGGCGTTCACAGACCTTGAAGTCCCCGTCTATCTTTTATGTCCTACTGTTTTCTTTCATTCAGACAGCTGTATTTCTTTCAGACTAATACTTGTAGTAAATTCTAAAATGCTCGTGAATTGTGACTCCAGATCCGGGTGGTAGTAATTAATATAGTTTTATGATATTCCGCACTTATTATATTTCATCTTAGTTAATTATTGTTATTTACTGAATGGAAACAAAAAATTGGTTTAACGATTTTCTAACGTTGGCTTGCCTAGCAAGTGAAATGTTAGGCGTCATCACGGTCCCATCGGTGGAAAATTTCGGATCGTGACAATAACCATGTTTCTTTTTCTATCCAGGCACATAATCATGTATATATTTTTTTTATAGAAGTAGGAGGTTAAGATTGTAATGAAGTTACTTATTATTAATGGATTCTAAAAGGACTATGCTACTTAGCAAAAATATGGAGCGTATGTTAAAAAATAAATCCTAAACAATTTGTAGTCTTAGCTACCCTCTGAAGTTGGCTATTTGATAATTGATAAACTCTGGACGTCGATGTGTTAAAGAGCATGGATATATATATACTCTCTCTTTTAGGCGCGTAAAAGTGAAGAATAATTAAAAATTTAACTTTCACAAATAACATTTTTCAATCGTTAATTGTTATATAATCATATACAAGTGTTATTTGTCAGAATATAATTATATATTTTTCCTTGCTTCATCTTAATATACAACACATACTTAATTTTTCCTCAAGTATTTCTTCAAATCAAGGATCAAAAACAGTGTTGTGTTTTTCTTTTAAAAAATGCAATATCCCTTTTGTGTTTTTGATTATTGACTAATATAATTATGAATTTTGAGGTATTTTTAGCACTAATGTTAGTAACATCTAGAGATTTAAAAGTCGTATATATTTACAAAGCAAAAGATACAAAGTTTTAGAACCTAAAATATTATTGAATATAGAAGGAGCACAGACTTATATTATCAATTTTAGTAACAAATAGTTCTTACTTATTCCTTGTGGACTTTATCGTTTTTTGTTTACTTGTTTATCATTATATTCAAACTCATTTCTCTCGTTTGAATTGACAATATAGTAATTTTATTTGAATTTATCATTAGAAGTAGAAGAAAATTACCTTGATATTTTGATTACTCCTTAATTCAAAATAAAATTGTCAAAATCAGGGTAACTTTGTTCGTTCATATACATTATTTAGTTGATATTAGATCTTGATAAATAGGAATTTGAAATTAAATTTTCGAGTTTTCTTCTTTGAACATGAATTAAACTAAGGAGTTATAGTTATTTTATGCAATTTAAGTAAAAACAATAATTAATATGAATTAAAATATTATTCAATTTTGAATTCTAAATATTAACAGTTCCTATTATGACAAAACTTTCACTTAATTTTTGAATTTTCAATAAAGTAATGACAATGATATTTAATATATAAGATGGCGTACGTGCTATAAATAATTATTAATTAAAGTGCTTATATTAAGTATAAAAAATGTATAAGTCACCTTAAACACTTTGTCTACATATGAAAAATTAGAATTTTTGCTACTCACATGGTCCAAAAAAGAAATGGACAAAGAATTAGAATTTGAAAACATGCACGAAGACAAACTTTGCAATTCATTACAATTCCTAACGTGTAAAAACTCGGAAACATGGAAGGGTTATATGTAAGGAAAATAGAAAAATTATCTAAGTAAAATCTAACTCAATATCGGATTTCTAAATATTAGGAATTTTTACATAGTTCTAATAAGGAAAATATTAACTAATTTAAAGTTTTAAATATTAGAAAAATAATTAAATTATAATTACAATTTTATCCAATGTGAAATCTATTTTTAAAAGGTAAAAAAGGCGAATGACATTTCGTTAAGGGTTTTCGTGATTTTAATATAGTATAGATATAAATATAGATATAGATTGAGGAACTCAAACGTTGTGTCCTAATATATTGCTTCAATAGCCAATGTCATGGTCAGTTTATACAAAGAGTTAAGAGAGTCCTATATTCACTAACATTAAGACTTTGTTTCAACTAATATTACAATTCCCATGGTTGGTTGGTAGGATGTGTTAGAGAAAATAATACATATATTTTAGTTTTGATAATATTAATCCCTTATTTGGTAGTATTTTTCAATCTATATATAATTAATATTTGTACTAGTTATACACGTTATTCAGTACTATTATTATACATAACGGATCATAGTATTCACAATTCCATAATTTTTAATACATGGATAAGCATGTATAAGGACAGAATTATCCTTTCAAGGAAAATAACCAAAAAATTAAAACAATATTGTCACACCTCCTTTTTCCAAAAGGAATATGAGAGTTTTTCCAATTAAAGTGACATTATTCGAAATGAGATTATTTATTTGATTAGAGTCGCCACTTGGAATAATTTTATGGTGTCCCAAGTCACCGGTTTGTTTTAAAATCCCAAATCGAGGAAATTGACTCTATTTATGGTCCGCGAACACAGAAGATCGGGTAAGAAATTCTGTTAACCCGGAAGAAGGTGTGAGGCACTCCCGAGTTCCGTGGTTTTAGCATGGTCGCTCAATTATTAATAATTAGCCTAATTATCTGATTTATTACATATTTAAAAATCCTTTTGTGCATTTTATCTTTTATCGCTTTTATTATTTATTTAATCACTTTTAATATTTATGGAATTTATTTGAACAAGTCGCGATGTCGCCTACACATGCTCCTACACATGCCTTCTAGAAAGATCGACGCGTGATTTTGGTTATTATGGGGCGAGCGAAAGAATACAGAGTGAGAGGGAATCTTTGGATAAGGGAGCTGGGTTGAAGTATCCGAAACGGTTATGGTGAGGTGGGCGTGTTGGCTGGCAATGGCGAACGGAAATGGGCAGGGGCAGGCTGCCCACCGCGCGCAGATGTGCGGTCTCTTAGGGTTAGGGAAATGTTATAAAAATGTGAATGGATAATGGGTTAATGGTCTGGGCTGGGTATTTGTGGGGGAATTTGGGCTGCTGGCTTGTAAAATTCACTTGGCCACTGGAAATTTGCCCAATTTCGGGCAGCTCTCTTTCCCTCATTGTTAAAATTCACATTTGGCCAATTAATCAAATGACTTTCATTTTAATCATGTTTTTAACCTATGATTAATTTCTAAATGCAATTAACACACTAAATGAAAGATAAACTATTTTTTTTTTATGATTTAAAATATTTCTAAATATGCATGAACAATGCGAATAAATGCAAAACAAATAAAAGAAAAACTCCTAAAATTTATAAAAATAATTAAAATTATTTTTGGACTATTGTTTAGGAGTAATTTTCTATGTGGGGCAAAAATTACGTGCTCACAACTGCCCCTCTTTGCTCGAAAACATGAAATTTTTTTGGGTAAAGATAAAGTGAGCAATTATGAGCAATTTTTGTCCATTTAGCACTCCATGGGAAGCATTTTGAAAAAGTTTGACCGAACCTTGCTTTAGAGGTTGCCTACATATCCTTGGCTATAAAGGAATCAGGTCAGTATAGTTTTGAAAACTTTGGTAGCTGGGACTACCGAAAAGCTGTGGTTTCGCTGTTGTTGCTGCTCTTACTGCTTGTTGAATCCCTTATTACACCAAAATCAAAATGAAAAGAAACTAAAAAAGCCTATCAGCTATGAGTTACAAGATTCCTATCTACAAGTCTTATGAATCTTGGCCTTGAATCTTCTACAGTCATGTTGTGCATCTCGAACTGTTGACTTGCATTCTTGAGGCGAGCTTCTGCTACTTCTAACCTGAATTGACCCTATTTTTCAGGCGGGCTCCTGCTACTTACTTGAAACTTGAAGTGAATTCTGAAATGACTTCCCTCGTTCTCCAGGTGGGCGCCTACTACTGACTTGAAACTTGAAATGAATTCTAAAATGACTTCCCTCGTTCTCTAGGTGGGCATTTTCTACTGACTTGAAATTTGAAATAACTCTGAAATAAATTCTGAAATGACTTCCCTCGTTCTCCAGGTGGGCACCTGCTACTACAGCAAAACATAAAAAATAAAAGAAACTTTTTCTGGCCCAGTTTGCATTAGGAAGATTTGTGAGTTGTTAGCAGAACTATAAATCACCTATGCTATTGATGAATGATGCAATGATGAGAGTAAAATTAAAGACTCGACTAGGATGTGCGTCTCCTATGAGTAAAACCAAGAAAATTTTGACTAGCAAATGCGTCTGCTAAAAAAAACCTGAATGACCCAAACTAGGAAGTGTGTATCCTAGGGATGAACTCAAACGACCCAAACTAGGAAGTGCGTCTCCTAGGGATGAAATCTCAATTTAGGAAGTGTGTCTCTTAAAAGTTTGACCTAAAAGACTCAGACTAGGAAGTATGTCTCCTAGGGATAAAACTTGAATGACTCAAACTAGGAAGTGCGTCTCCTAGGGGTGAAACCTTTAACACAGAATTATGAAGTGCATCTCCTAGAAAGTGTGGCTTGAAACATTTAAACTAGGAAGTGTGCCTCCTGGATGTGGGATTGGGTTTGAGGAAAACTATAAACTAAGCTTGACTAAAATAAAAACTGACCCTATTCTCTAGGTGGGACCCCTGAACTTAAGAAAAACTAACGATTACCAACCTAACAAAATTGAAAACTGGCCCTATTCTCGAGGCGGGATCCCTGAACTTTAAAAAAACTAAAGATTACTAAAACTGACCCTATTCTACAGGCGGGACTCCAAAACTTAAGAAAAGCCAAAGATTCCTTTCAACTAGGGATATGCCTAGGAGGTATAGTGTTTCTCAACTAGGGAGCATGCTTAGGAGGTATGATCTTCTCAATAGCCTTTGCGTTAGCAGAACTGGGGCATTGCACCTGAAAAATTCAAGCTTCCAAGCTTGATATGAACATAGCCTTCATCCCTGTTTTAGACAAAGAAAACTTGTGAGTTTTAAACACGGTGGTTAGTTTGTGGCTTTGACTTCGAGGGCGATTTCTCTTGCACTTGTCATGATCAACTTGGACTTCAACTTGGAAGACAATGCTTGTTATCGACCAACCACTTTTCCGGACAACCCTTATCACAAGAAATATTCCCGATTCGTCCAAGTCCAATACCTTCGTATTCTAACATTTACCAAATATTTGCATTTTACATCAATCCGAAAGAACATCTATTATCACCAACTCAGTTCACACACTATTCTCCCATGTCTTATGCCATTTTGATGTGCTTGCTAGACTCTGCTTTGTGTGATTAAAAAGCTGGTAGCAGATTTTGAAGTCATTTCTCAATTGTTTCGACAAAAATAGACTCAAGAGGGACTTACACAAAACAAGAGGAACAAAGTAAGGAGATGAACCAGAAGAGATGGTATCTAACAAGAAATATTTTTACCCATGAAAAAGAACAAAGTAGAAACTAATCTGATTTGAAAGTCAGCTCCACTGATCATGACATGCATTTTGGATTAAGCGGCCTGATCTGTCAAGCGAGTCTAATCTTCAACTCTTGTTATACCTCTAAGCCGTGAAACTGGGCTTCAATGCTCCGATTATCCTATCTGATTCACGATCCTTATTCGACTTGTAGTACCCGAAGGGTTTTCACCATCAAGCCTCTCTCATTTTGTTCTTTCTCTCAACTCACCGTCGCCTTATGGTGCCTGTGAAGGTTTTCACCGATAAGACTCTCTCATTTTGTTCTTTTCTTCTTATTTCCTCTAATTCTGCAGATGACAAGGCATTAACCATGGTAAAAATATCATATGTTCTTGGCATGACTAACTCGGCACTCTAAAAGATTATCCGATTTTTTTTGGACTGTAATGTAGCTTTTGGACAGGGTTAGAAAGAAAGAAAGGCATGAAAGCTCAAATTCGAACTAAGACAAAATGTGGTATAACTTTACAACTTTTGGAACCATCTTTTATATCAAACAAAACTTCTGCCCCAGTTTCTTTTGAAGTGAGGAATTTTAGGATTGTTTGACTTGGTGTGACCGAACCTTAAGGCTGCCTACGTATCTTGTTGACACAAGAATTAGGTCGAACGTAATTCAAAAGAATACTTTTTGTTGTTGCTATTTTTCTTTTTTCTTTTTTCCCTCTTTTTTTCTCTTTTTCTTTATCTCTTTTTTTTGAATTTTTCTTTTGGAATAAACTTTCTAAAAGAAACCTTATGGGGACAACTTGAGATGCACTTGAACTCAAAGTTGCTTGCTTCAAATTATCTGGGACGCACTCTCTTGTACCAAATTCTTATCGTACTATTAACTTCTCAAACTATCTATCCCATTTTCACACAATTCGGGCTTTAAATGATCTCAAAATGTCCAAATCTTTACTTATTTCCCTCAAATGTCCCTGTCATCTTCAAAACTTGTTTCATTGCTTTCTGATTAGACTAACTTTCAAGACCAGGCTGAGAATTCCGCGTGCAAGTCATGTCACTAGAGTCAGCATGTAAAGAACTATAAAATAAAAAGAGAACTAAACAAATACGGACTAGAAATAACAGAATACAGGAAATTGCATTAGACATATGGTGAAAGGGTTTGAACAGTGAAACAAGCAAAATGAAACTTGGGTTACAACCTTGGAACAAACCTAGATAACACTAAACGAGTTACTACAACTAAATGAACTAGGCAAAATAAAAGGATAGAAGGGTTTGAGTCACAAGACAATATCCGAATTACAACCCTGAAATAACCCGGACATCAGAAATGACAACGAAATAAACCACCAAAACTCCTCCCTGGCTAGCCAAGAAAGGAGTGTCTTTCCAATTACCAAGCTCGACATCTTAGCCACTGAGTCGCACATCGACATTACCCAGACCTTCACAAGTCTCCATCATGTTGACCTTAGCAAATAGCTTTTGGGCCACTTTTGCCACCTCATTCTTAAGATCAACTTCTGGAACCGAGACTGATAGCGCTGAAAACTTTGCGATAAGTGGCCCTCCAAGGGATTCAGAAGAGTTCTCATATTCATTTTCAACACAAATCATGCCCACCATATGCATCTCATTATGAACAGACAATGGACTTTGGCTAGTATCCGTTGCATCTGGATTTTTCACGGTAATGTCACCTACATCGACAAGCTTCTGGACTGCTCTTTTCAGATGCCAACACTTTTCTATGTTGTGCCCCGGGGCATTAGAGCAATATGAGCACCTTTGAGAATAATCAAAATTCTTCGGGAGGGGGTTCGATATTTTTATCTGAATCGACTTCAACATGTCCAATTGCCTCAACTTTTGGAACAGACTGGAATATGATTCTCCAATAGAAGTGAAAAACTTTCCTTTTGTTGCTGCCTTTTTATTTTGTACTCCGGCCTCGGTTGGAACCTCTTGCGGGTAGGTGGTTGATATGCTTGTAGAGGTGGGTAAGATATTTGTGGAGGTGGTGCAGGCCATTACGGGTCTGGTGGATGTGGAGCATATGGCGGTGCATTGTGGATAGAGTACTGGGAAGGTGAGGTATGACTTTGTGGATTTTGTGGAGAGAAGTAGCATTGGGGAGGATTATTTGGAGTACGAGGAGCAGGAACACCCACTGGGACTTGTCGTTGGCGGGCCTCAACAACATCTTATCTATTTCTCTTTCTTACCCCAAACTTACTGAGATGTTCTGAAAGTCTTTTGTAGTATCTTTCAATGCAGAATAGCTCATAATTTTTCCTGACTTGATTTCTTCTTCTATCATATCCCCTATTTTTACCACATCATTGAAAGGCTTACCTAAAGACGGGATCAAATGACCGAAGTAGGTGGGTCCCTGAGCTTGTAGGAGAAGCTTAACCATTTTTTCTTCATCAATCGGGGGACTAACCCGAGTAGCTTGTTCCATCCATCTGAGCCCAAACTCCCTAAAACTTTCCTCGGGTTTCTTTTCCATCTTAGATAGGGAGGAACAATCTGGGATAATGTCTATATTGTACTGAAAGTGTCGAACAAAATCTTGAGCCATGTCATCCCATGCATACCACTTACTCACATCTTGACGAGTATACTATTCCAAGGATGCCCCACTCAAGCTCTCACTGAAATACGCCATCAACATCTCATCTTTCCCGCTAACACTTTTCATTTCACTACAATAACCCCTCAGATGGGTCACTGGATCTCCACGCCAGTCATACAAGTTAAACTTTGGCATTTTAAACCCCGCGGGCAGATGAATATCAGGAAACATATACAAGTCATTGTAAGATATGTTAATCTGATTTCCCATCCCTTGCATGTTCATTAAGGATTGTTCTATACCTTTCAGCCTTTTGGATATCTCATATCGCTCGTATTTCTTTGTGAACTTTTCATTTTTAACATGAGGCTCATTCTGAGGGCGGTGATTATATGAGTCCGGGACCTGGTGGGCCAACTCTAGGAAGTAGTATTGGGCATCATGAGGTTTGAACTGGTGTTCACTGTTGTACCTAAGAAGAGGTTGTTGAGAGGTTATGATAGTAAGGATAGTGGATATGATAGGAGGGCTATTTTTGGGAAATATAGTTGGAGGACGAACAATGGAGCTACTAGGGAGGTTGGGAAAGCTATGATAAGCGGGAAAACCTGAAAAATATGGTGGATCATCTGACACTATGACCGGGGCTTGGGTAAGGGTGGCATCTAGGAAGTTAAGTGGTGGAGGGGGTGGTGCCTTACCAGTCATCCAAGCTTGATACATGCCCGTCATGTGTTGTCTTAACATCCTTACCTCCTCAACCAACCCAGTGTCTTGTTCAACCAATTGATTTTGGGCACCAGTATCAACCAACCCAATTCCTTTGTCGTATGTCATTGCGTTTCGACTTTATGTTGCAGGGTAGAGTTACTAACTTAGGAACCAAAAACCAACTACCCTTCTACTATAATAAAGATAACAAAGAGGAACAAAATGAAGTCAGCACGTTAGCGTTAGAGCATTTACCATAAGATAATCTCACATTATGTGCAATGCACCTATTGCAGTTATCGGTTCTAAAATGACTTCAAGGGTACGAAGGTTATATTGGAATCATCCCAAGTTCACTCTTCCCGCCCCCTTTCTTCTTCACTTTTTGTTTCTCGCGCTCCTTGGTTTTTCATTTTCTTCCCTCTCTTTTCTTTCTGATAACCTCTCTTTTCTTTCTTCCCATTCCTCTATCCCATTTTTTTTATGATGATTCGATCGAACCAGATGTAGGTTGCCTATGTATCATGTTCCACATGAATCAGATCTTGCGTAGTTCGGGAAGATCAGGAATAAAGAAAATAAACTAACTATTTTTTTGGAATAAAGGAATAAAACTATGATAAGTGGGAAAATCTAGAGAATATGGTGGATCATCTGACACTATGACCGGGGCTTGGGTAAGGGTGGCATCTAGGAAACTAGGTGGTGGCGGGGGTGGTGCCTTACCAGTCATCCAAGCTTGATACATACCCGCCATGTGTTGTCTTAACATCCTTACCTCCTCAACCAATCCAGTGTCTTGTTCAACCAATTGATTTTGGGCACCAGTATCAACCAACTCAATTTCGTTGTCGTATGTCATTGCATTTCGACTTTATGTTGCAGGGTAGAGTTACTAACTTAGGAACCACAAACCAACTACCCTTCTGCTATAATGAAGATAACAAAGAGGAACAAAATGAAGTCATCACGTTAGCGTTAGGGCATTTAACATAAGATAATCTCACATTATGTGCAATGCACCTATTCGCAGTTATCGGTTCTAAAATGACTTCAAGGGTACGAAGGTTATATTGGCATCATCCCAAGTTCACTCTTCCTGCCCCCTTTCTTCTTCACTTTTTGTTTCTCCCGCTCCTTGGTTTTTCATTTTCTTCCCTCTCTTTTCTTTCTGATAGCCTCTCTTTTCTTTCTTCCCATTCCTCTATCCCATTTTTTTTTATGATGATTCGATCGAACCAGATGTAGGTTGCCTATGTATCATATTCCACATGAATCAGATCTTGCGTAGTTCGGGAAGATCAGGAATAAAGGAAATAAACTAACTATTTTTTTTGGAATAAAGGAATAAAACTATGATAAGTGGGAAAATCTAGAGAATATGGTGGATCATCTGACACTATGACCGGGGCTTGGGTAAGGGTGGCATCTAGGAAACTAGGTGGTGGCGGGGGTGGTGCCTTACCAGTCATCCAAGCTTGATACATACCCGCCATGTATTGTCTTAACATCCTTACCTCCTCAACCAACCCAGTGTCTTGTTCAACCAATTGATTTTGGGCACCAGTATCAACCAACCCAATTCCTTTGTCGTATGTCATTGCGTTTCGACTTTATGTTGCATGGTAGAGTTACTAACTTAGGAACCACAAACCAACTACCCTTCTGCTATAATGAAGATAACAAAGAGGAACAAAATGAAGTCATCACGTTAGCGTTAGGGCATTTAACATAAGATAATCTCACATTATGTGCAATGCACTTATTCGCAGTTATCGATTCTAAAATGACTTCAAGGGTACGAAGGTTATATTGGCATCATCCCAAGTTCACTCTTCCTGCCCCCTTTCTTCTTCACTTTTTGTTTCTCGCGCTCCTTGGTTTTTTATTTTCTTCCCTCTCTTTTCTTTCTGATAGCCTCTCTTTTCTTTCTTCCTATTCCTCCATCCTATTTTTTTTTATGATGATTCGATCGAACCAGATGTAGGTTGCCTATGTATCATGTTCCACATGAATCAGATCTTGCGTAGTTCGGGAAGATCATGAATAAAGAAAATAAACTAACTATTTTTTTGGAATAAAAGAATAAAACTATGATAAGTGGGAAAATCTAGAGAATATGGTGAATCATCTGACACTATGACCGGGACTTGGGTAAGGGTGGCATCTAGGAAACTAGGTGGTGGCGGGGGTGGTGCCTTACCAGTCATCCAAGCTTGATACATACCCGCCATGTGTTGTCTTAACATCCTTACCTCCTCAACCAACCCAGTGTCTTGTTCAACCAATTGATTTTGGGCACCAGTATCAACCAATCCAATTCCGTTGTCGTATGTCATTGCGTTTCGATTTTATGTTGCAGGGTAGAGTTACTAACTTAGGAACCACAAACCAACTACCCTTCTGCTATAATGAAGATAACAAAGAGGAACAAAATGAAGTCATCACGTTAGCGTTAGGGCATTTAACATAAGATAATCTCACATTATGTGCAATGCACCTATTCGCAGTTATCGGTTCTAAAATGACTTCAAGGGTACGAAGGGTATATTGGCATCATCCCAAGTTCACTCTTCCTGCCCCCTTTCTTCTTCACTTTTTCTTTCTCGCGCTCCTTGGTTTTTCATTTTCTTCCCTCTCTTTTCTTTCTGATAGCCTCTCTTTTCTTTCTTCCTATTCCTCCATCCCATTTTTTTTTTATGATGATTCGATCGAACCAGATGTAGGTTGCCTATGTATCATGTTCCACATGAATCAGATCTTGCGTAGTTCGGAAAGATCAGGAATAAAGGAAATAAACTAGCTCTTTTTTTGAATTTTGATTTTTTTTTTAAAAATAATTTTCGAAAGAAGACTTATAAAGAAGAAATGAGTGATGCTTTTGAGTAGTTGGGCTAGGAATTGTACAGCACACACTAGTGTCACTTTACACGTTATTCCTTATTTTTGCATAATATATATTTAGTAGTATAGTTTTAGGACCAAGCTCTGTTTTAACGAAGACAGATCCAGAATTTAAGTTTTATGGGTTCAACATTTAAGGTTTTAGTATTGGACTCATTATATTTTTAAAGTTATTGATTCATATTTCTATATATTACAATATTAGTGAATTTTTACACACAAATTTATGCTCCGTGTCAAAAGTACCGGGTTCAGTTGAATCCGGTGCCGACCCATTGCATCAGTCTCTGTGTTTTAGAATGGTGAATACTCTCTCTTTCTCTCAAACTTATCTTTTTGATTTTATTGAAGGTGAGGGTGGCCCCATGAATAGTGTGGGGGAAGGAAAACGCAAAAGAGGGGAGTTTTTTCGGCAGGATTAAAGTTCTTTGATGGGAAGGAGCATTTATACATACAAATAAAAACACAGTGGAATAAAGTCAAATAAATGTCATTTGCACGTATATTTAAATTGTATTCATGTTGCAAGTGAAAGATAATCACGGTTGTTTCGGTTTAAGTCAGCATATTGATATTTTATTGCTTCAATTTTTCACAAAATTTTAACTAATTACTAATTATTATAAGAACATAGTATTACCTAAGCATAATGTTAAAAAAAATATTCATAACACAAGCATTATATACTCATTATATTTATGCATTTTCGCAGCAAACTTTTGTAGTCAAATCCGATATATTGAACAAACGAGTGGAATGCATGAACTCGACCATGGGAACATGTATGCTTATTTATTTACTTTTCAAAGTAAATATTCTTTCTCAATCCGTCCAAAAATAATGTCTACATTTTATGAAGAAAGGAAACTTCCACAACATATCACAATCCAAAAATATTGTTATATGGAGTCGTTTCAAATCTTCTTAGCACACAACTAGTTCTTCTACTTAATTCACTATATAAAAAACGTTTTAAGTTATACTCCGTATTCACGTTCAGTATAAAGAACTTTTTACATTGTCAATTCATCCAAAGATATCTACAGGTAAGTCTCTTGAAAATATAAAATTTGTAATCTTAAAAATAAGTAGGTTACCTGCTTTAACAGGTAAAAGTAACTTGATCCTGTAAATATTCTTACACTATCGGTGTATATAACTTAAACTTTAGAAAAAAAAAAATTCTTTTCTTCTACTCTTTCATATTAACCTAAACTGCTAAACCTAATCTGGGACCAAAGAAAATATAATCGTAGATGAGACATGAGTTATATATATTTATAATACAACTATTCTTACTCGTACTAATTAACCAGAGATCAACTTTACATACATCAAGTTTGGTTTTTGAACAACCTTCAAATGTGCTCAGATAATTAGGAAAATTTTATGGGGTTGGACTAATATATATTCTGTTCTGTGTACTGAAGGCTTGTATCCTCATTACGTTTTTATTTTTAATTAAGCTTTCACCTCCCGTGGTAGTGGGGGATTTATCATAGACCCATACTTCAAAGTTCAAACCTGACTTCCCTAGTAAAATACATGTAGGAATACAGGAAACAAAATATAGTTACAAATACAGACATTTATTTTTCTAACTGTTTCTCAAAGGATAGTATAGGACGCTGAAAAAATGATAATGTTACTATAAGCTGCTTAGGGTTATTGCACCCAGAGTCAAATCTCAATGAGATAAAAACAAAGAGTAAGTGATTAATTGTTTTCCTCCTAAACATTAACGGAAAGAGTTACCAAGTAGCTGTTCTGACAGGAGATAGGTGGTAATAAAACCGAATAAATTAGTCAATGTGTGTGTAAGTTGTATATTGTATAGATTATTTTGTGAGCGAGTGTATTTAATGGAAATGAAAAGAATATGACCATTTGACTCTCAATATCTCGTGTCACTGTCAAATTCCTGCTTTACACAATTCTTTTCAGCAATTAACTGCATTAGATTATTTAGTTTGGTTAATAATTGTTGATAAATTGATCCAATTGGATAAAGCTAGCTTTAACAGCTTGGCCAGACTTGGAAATTTTAATATACCCCCCACGGTATTTGAAAAAGTTAGGGACAATCTATAGTGTCACAAAGTTGCTTATGGCTTTTGGTTCAGATAAAGAAAAAGAACAGCATTTTAATTTGTGAAGATTAGTCTGAGCAGAATTTCATTGTATCTAGAAAGAAATTGAAAAAAGAAATATTCTATTTCACTATTATGTTAGGTGCAACTATATCATCACAATGAAAAAGCAGAGTAAAAAGAGAACGTAGAGGAGATTTCATGATTTGATTGAGAATATAATATATTATTTTTTTGTAATTCCAAACAAAGATTAAGAAAATGATCTGATCAATGATGGCTCCGAGGATTTGGCTGTCGCGGGAACTATGACATTAATATAAATTTCTATCTATCTATCTATCTATCTATCTATCTATCTATCTATATATATATATATATATATATATATATATATATATATATATAAGCGCTAATATTTGATTATTTTTTAAAAATATTTATAAGTATATATGAAATTTTTGACGAAATTTTTGTGTGACCGTGACCCCTCAACCTATAGTGTGCGTCCACCTGTGCCAACAATATAGAGACAATTTGCTCGTATAGTCAGAAAGAGTGTTTTACTTTTTAGTTGCTTTTTAGTGAATCTACTCGGTATAAAGTTAAATTAGTGGGTCAATAAGTCGGGTGAATAGTTAAAGAAAACAGTGGTGAGTTTAGCTGTCAAATAATTTCTTCTTTTTCTTGTTTTCACATTAGAAATCAAAATAAAACACAAGCTTTTTGTATTTATTTTAACACAAGCTAATTATATGTTTATATGCTGGTTAGGTGAAGTAAAGCATGTTATATGAGGAAAGTACGAAGAAAATGTGCCAATTGTCGTGTACAGCAAAGCAGCCAGCACAAGCAAATTCGCACTTGATAAGTGGCTAAGTCCACTTTCTAGTGGACCTAGTGGTTCACTAACTTTTACCAAAAAGGCAATAATTTGCAATTCAAAAAGAAAAAAGGAAAAAAGAAAACTAGACAGACTTTAACACACCAACTCCCACAGGAAGCAACAATGCAACTCACAAAAGGAAACCGAGTTTTTCCGCGACGGATCTAGAATTTGGGTTCATTCTTTACGCTTTTTCGTATTAAACTCATTATATTTGTATAATTATGGGTTTATATTTTTTATTTATTGTAATTTTTGTAAAATTTTATATATAAGTGTATACTCCACGTCTCCGGATACTACATTAGCCTCTAGGGTTCTTAATACTCTTGTTAAATTGTCCAGGCTCCAAACGCATGTTCGTTTCAATTTTAACGGATGTTTCCGAACAACTCCAAATGTTCAATGTTAGGTGTGTTTGGTGTTAAGCTTCCGTCCTAGGTTAATAGAATAGATAATTGTTGTTTCTTATATAGTTTTGAACAATCGTCGCCATAAACTAATTTTTAGGATGGAAGCTAATTTTTAGGATGGAGTACAGCCTAAGGTTAAAATATAACTATAAAAAATATCCATAAAAGGTGAAATTTAATTAGTAACATGAAAAGATAAAACTAGTGTTATCGGTCAAACTTTCAAAAGAGAAAGAAATAACTAGACAAACTTCAACAACCAACCTGCCCAACATGCTACTGTGCAATTGAAAAATAAACAAAAGAGAACCAGACAATATTTCAACCAATATTCCATCAAGAAAACCAATTATGACAATTCTTAACCAAAGTCACAACTAACACTTATAAAAAGCACTAACTCAACTGTACATGATTGTGAAGCCTAACAAAAACACTCTAAAAGGAAAAGACTACGAGAATAATTACACTACAACTCTTATAGCTAATTCTTGTCTCAAGATTTTCAGCTATGGAATCCTCAACCAAAAGCCAAATACCAACACAATCAGAAGAAGAGCGTAACTGCACATATGCCATGCAACTATTGTCATCTTCAGTCCTCCCCTTTGTGTTGCATTCAACAATTCAATTGGAAGTTTTTGAGATATTAGCCAAATCTAATGACACTAAACTTTCTGCTTCTCAAATTGTTTCTCAAATTCCTAACTGCAAGAATCCTGATGCAGCTACTATGTTAGATAGGATGCTTTATGTCTTGGCTAGTTACTCGTTGTTTACTTGTTCCATTGTTGAGGATGAAGAAAATAATGGGGGCCAGAAAAGAGTGTATGGTTTGTCACAAGTGGGAAAATTCTTTGTTAGAGATGAAGATGGTGCATCAATGGGGCCACTTTTGGCTTTGCTTCAAGATAAAGTATTCATAAACAGCTGGTAAGTTTTGTCCTACTGTGTATTCTTTTTGCAGTGGCTGTATTGATTGGTTGCCTTTTTCACAAGACAAGATTCTTAAGTTTTATTACTTGTCGATTTATGTTAGTCGTATGTGCTAGTGTTATTATTCTCCATCTGATCCTTTTATTGGTCACTTTACCTAAAAATATTGTTACAAAACATTTGTCCTTCTAGAAAATCAGGTATTATTAATTTTTCAATTCCATCTTTATTACTCCAATAGTGAATATGGTTATTAATTAGTGTTTTAAGGAAGATGTAAGGATAATTTAATCAAATAGGATTTATTATTAATGTTGTCAAAGATTCTGGTGGATGGATCGGAGAAGATTTCTTCATCTTAATCAGAGTTTGATGTTCGAGCCACAGGAATGAATTTGTTTTTAATAGGGAGTATTTTCTCTTTGAATAGACCTTACACAATAAAAGGACAACCCGGTACACTAAGCTTCCGTTATGCGCGGGGTTCGGGGAAGGACCGCATCACCAGGTCTATTGTACGCAGCGTTACCCAACGTGAATCTAAATTAATGAGACTAAAAAATGGAACCCAACACCAGTGAAAACCAAAAAAAGAAGCAAACTTTAGTGGATGGCTTGGAAAGATCTTTCTTCTTGAATAACTTGGAGCGCTATATATTAAGGCGTCGCAGCCGTTAGATACTTTCAAGAAGAAAGCTAAAAAATGTTTTAAAGTTACGGCGCTAGAATAATGAAATTTCTCTATATATATAATTCAAAAGTTAATAATTTATTCTCTTAACTTAAATCTATATTATAAAACTATATTAAGTAACTTCTGCCTAATTTATAATATACAACTAATGTTTTGAGAAAACAAAATAACAACAACATCAAACCCAATGAAATCCCACAAGTAGAGTTTGGGGAGGATAGTGTGTACGGAGACCTTACCCCTACCTTATAAAGTTAAAGAGGCTGTTTTCGAAAGACTCTCGGCTCAAGAACATTAAAAATTTGAGAAAACAAAATATAAATTCAAAACCTATATTAAGTGTATAATCCATGGTATATTATATTGGCTTAGTAATCTGAAATGAAAGATTTATGTTTGACTCCTCTAAACTTGTTTTTAATGCAAAAGAGGCACAACATATATATTATAAGTATCTTTTTTTGGTTTCCCACTGTGGCCGCTAAATTCGGATTCGCTGGAAGTGTCACATTGTTGGAGATGGGGGCAACGCTCACAACAAAGACGATTCTATAATTAGTGTTCGAACCTGAAATTTTAGTTAAAGATAAAGAAGTACTTACCATAATGGTAGATATGATCATATCTGACTCTCTTTCTAATTTCAAATTACAGGTTTGAACTAAAAGATGCAGTTCTTGAAGGAGGAGTTCCATTTGACAGGGTACACGGTGTGCATGCATTTGAATATCCAAAATCGGACCCAAAATTCAATGATGTTTTCAACAAGGCAATGATCAATCACACAACTGTAGTCATGAAAAAAATACTTGAAAATTACAAAGGTTTTGAGAACCTTAAAACTTTGGTTGATGTTGGAGGTGGTCTTGGAGTTAACCTCAAGATGATTACATCTAAATACCCCACAATTAAGGGCACTAATTTTGATTTGCCACATGTTGTTCAACATGCCCCTTCCTATCCTGGTACCTTCTCTCGTTCTTATTTTGTTGTTTATTATATTTACTTCGATCATCAGGTCTAGGTCTGTCAAGTTAAATTCGTTCTCAAAAAAGTTTATTAAGGTTTTGAACTCCATCACCTATTGCTTTAGGATTTTGAGTTGTATGCTCTGAGTCTTGCGCATGGTATCATAGTCAATTTATTTAAGCTCGTTATTGCACTTGTGAATTCTATTATATAAGGAGTAAGCCTTACCAAAAAGGAGCGAAAATATTTTCCAAAACTCTTTTTAAACCTTCCTCACCCCATTCCCCTCTCCCCTCTCCCCCAACCCCACCCACCACCCCAACTCCCCCGTCTTAGTTTTTTTATTTATCCTGGACTTTCTTATATTTTATGCTTTCCTTTAATTGAACTCTTGTAACTAAACCATTTGCCCCCCACCCTATAGTGTTTGCCTAAATTTTATATTTTTCAAAATAATATTTTCTATTTACTAATTAAACATTAGAAAATATTTTTCGGATTTTTTTCCACTCACCAACCAAGCATGGGAAAATAGTGATAAAACTACTCATTTTTCAAAATAATATTTTCAAGGAAAACATTTTCCTTTATACCAAATACCCTTACTCTTGTATACAAATCTTCATGTCGATGATCTTGCAATATATATACATGTATATGTATGATTTGCTAAACCACATGAACAAAATGGTTGAGCTCTGCGAATTGTGATATATGATTTGCTTATGTGTTGTGCACTATCAATTACTTAAATTAAACTTCATCTAATAATATTGCAGGGGTGGAACATGTTGGGGGAGATATGTTTGAAAGTGTTCCAGAAGGAGATGCTATTTTTATGAAGGTACGTCAAATTAATTGGAGGAGTCACATAGGTTTAGCAGAAAAGTGATAAATTATTTCTTGTTTTTTTTTTTAAAAAACGTTTACGGTTCAGTTCGCCAAATTGGAAACGGAGGTAGTAATAAATAGAAGTTGCACAAATAAAAAAAAAGTAGTTTTATTAATTTGGAAGCGGAATAACGTGCCAAAACGATTATTTTTTTTTATGACGGTGATGTCTGAGCCAGCTAACACGTACCTCGACTAATTCCACTAGCTACCTGCCATCTCCAATCAATACAGGTATCGGGTAACTAGATAAGAATAAGTCACCTATATAGTGTTTTTTGTATAACGTGCCAAAACGACTAAGATTTCAATGTTTCTTAATGAAGTGGATTCTTCATGACTGGAGTGATAGTCACAACCTCAAGTTGCTAAAGAACTGCTACAAGGCTCTACCAGACAATGGAAAGGTGATTGTTGTTGAGGCCATTTTACCAGTGAAACCAGACATTGACACCGCAGTGGTTGGCGTTTCGCAATGTGATTTGATCATGATGGCTCAAAATCCTGGAGGCAAAGAGCGATCGGAAGAGGAGTTTCGAGCCTTGGCTACTGAAGCTGGATTCAAAGGCGTTAACTTAATATGTTGTGTCTGTAATTTTTGGGTCATGGAATTCTGCAAGTAGATTTCTACTGTACATTGAGTTTCTACTACTCTTGAGTATCCATTTATGGCAATCTGGGACTGGAATTGCAGCTTAGTCCAGATTGAACATTGATATTCCTAATAATATTTCTATTATTTCCCTTGTTTATTTCTCTTGTATGAAAGGATGTCATTTTGAGTATTGATAATCATGTTCTCTAGGACAGAAATTGTAACTTTGTCCAACTTTATTGATATTCCTAGTAAGATTTATATGACATGTGTCTCTGGTTTGAGAAGAGTTTCAATATCTACAGACGGGCTCTTGCGAAAGCATCTCTCTTGGAAGTCAGTTTCCTCGCCATCTTAGTGGGACTGAGACGCTTGTGATTGACAAAGTAGGGGAGGTGAGTCTTGTCTCTATTCATATTTTGTTGTACTCGGAGAAGTGGTGACCCGAGAGTACATACTAGACGAAATGATGGTGGCTCCATACGGGGGATTGTCGGCTTCTTATGGGTGCATTAACTAGAAATTGGCAACAAAAATTGCAACTTAGTCCACATTAGGACGTTATTCCTAGTAATCGGTTTACAACATGCCTTTTCCAGTATGAAAAGTATAATTTTGAGTTACAGAGAGGCCTTCGCACATGAAATTGGAAGGTAGTTTACAACTGGGAAATGGGGTGTTGATATTCCTAATTATCCTTATAACCTGGTTTGCTTTTTCTACCTATAAGAAGAGTTTCAGGACTACGGCTGAAGTTGCATGGACTAGGATGTTTATAATCCGAATAACCTTTCTATAATAACTTTGCTTTACTAGTATGACAAATGTTTCCACTTTGAGTTTGTACACATGGGAATCTTGGGCAGTAACCGAGCCACATAGGCTCAAGAGTGATCAGATGAAAACTCATGCACAGAAAAATTATATTGTGTATATACGTCAAGTAGTACCTTTTTATACATATTACATATATATTAATCTGAAACGCCCTTCAACACTCTTAACAAATTTTTTAAGTTTCGCCATTAATTTTTGGACTGGTTTTGAACTGGATTTCTTGGAGGTATTTATCCAAAGAGTGTGCCCCTAGTAAAGGTCTAAAATTATACTACTTGAGAAGCAAAAGAACAGAGGAAGCATTATCAATGAAGAAGCTTTATCAATATCCACAAACAGATTTAAATTGATCACTGCGTGAAGTCTAAATAATGGCGAAGATAAGGTAGCATTGCTTAAGCTGTGGCTAGTCATACCTACATACTTCCTTTATTTTTTTTATTTTTTAGTTTTTCACTTAGTGTTTGATACCTGCATTGGAACCCGACTAAATTTGATTTCGTGTCGGAAAAGTCTCACATTAAGTGGGTAAAGCATTTCATAACAAAGACAACTCCACACACCAGGACTCAAACTCTAGACCTCTGATTAAGGATGGTGGAGTACTTATCACTACACTACAACCCTGGTGGGTCTTGCTACATACTTCCTACAATTATTGGATCATGACAATTGACAACCATATGGTAACATGTTTTGTCGTACAATTTTATAAGCTTAATTACCAAAGACATGGATCTACTTGAAGGTATTGATATACATTTGTAAGCACGTAATTTTTGACCCGCGCAACTTTTAAAAGCAGTATTTTAAAAATATTAACTTATCTTTTATTTTAATAAGATTTCAATCAACTTTTAATTTTAATTTTAAAAAATAAGTTTAAAAACACAAAAAATAGTTTTATAGTATTTCTTCTCTTATTATATATCTTTTTATTTTATCCTTTTATTTATTTATTTAAGCTTATTAGTATTTTATAGTGATAATATTTTAATTTTTACCATTACTTTAACATAGTTTTCTCTACCTTTTTATAACATTTAAAAAATGCCAAAAATATTTTCATTTATATATATAGTTCACTTTAATAGTTTATTCTTATTAACTAAGATTAATTAGTATATTTTGGTAGTATTTTTATTTTTATTTTATTTTTGTTCATTGAGAAAGAATTGAATTTGGGTCAATTAAGAGCTCATTTTCGGATTTTAGTGGCCCAGCAAGACAAATGCTTATTTTTCCTAATCCATTAGCCCACTCTCCACTTAAAATGCAATATTTAATCTTAGCCATCTACTTCCCTCTAATCCAATGGTCTATATTTCCATATACCCCCATATATAAACTCCATCTTTCACAAAAAACCTAACCCTAGAGAGACCGAATTCCTCCACCCCTAAGACAAACCACCCTTCACTAACCCTAGGAACACAATAAAAAAAAGCAGTAGCACGCCCCACAAAAATACATACGCCTCTGCTGCCTCATTTTCCCCCAAAAAACCAAATAAACCCAGATCTTCCAAAAACTTTGAGAAATCAGCCGCCCACCTCCCATAGGAAACCCTTCAACTCCTCCATTCTAAGCCGACCTCCCCCGGATTTTCAGGTTTTCAGCCGCATATCCTCCGCCCTTCAACCATGAAACCACCATTGAAGCCTTCTTCTTCCGCGTTCTCAATCATAATAGTCACCGTACTTTAAAGAACTCAAGAGATTTTATTCAGGTTTACTATTTCAGAATCCGGCGAGCTCTCAAACACCGGCGATATCCGTCGAAACAGGTTGGTTTCAACTGGAAACCTTCATATATGCTCAAATCTGGCCGATTTTAGGATTTTCCGGTGAGGCATCCAAACAAAAGAGAGTTTGAGTCAGTGAGGTTGTCCGCTTGGATTCTCCGTTCGAGGTCTCTGTTCGATTTTTCCGGTCCAGGCTCTGTTCCACAGTTTCGGTCAAGTATTTCTACGCAATTTTGTTGCTTTCGCGTTTCAAAGCTTTCAATAGTCACAGTCAGATTCTGTTTTGAGGTCCATTTCCTAACACACACTCCGATTTTATTGACCTTGTATGCCCATAATTTTGTTTGACTGATTATGTGAGATGATGCTCTTTATTTTGCTCTTGGTATGATTCTGTGTTACATATACTTAATTTTGTGTAAATCTTTTGAGTTTAAATTAAATATATTGTGGATGATATGTCATTTTTATGGTCTGTAGCCTTAACAGAAGTATTTACTGTGTTTTGAGCAACTGCTCCATTTAGTTGATAACATGAAGGTGAATTAAGTCTTAAGATACTTTTTTGGAAAAAAGAAGAGTTACGGAATTAAGATGCAGAGATTCTAAGTTGGAAAACTAACGAGAAATAATAGGCTGAGGGATTTGTGGACTAAAATGAACGTGAATTAGGTCAAAGTGATATTGGATTGAATTTTGTTTGGCATGTGACAATTTGAGCTGTGAAAGATTTTTGTCAATTCTTTATTTTTGCGTTACTAATTTAACCGCTAGTAGTATGTTTAGGCAGTCAACAGTTGGGTAAGCAAACTTTTAGGGTATTTATGTTTTAGCTTGAAAGGTGAGAGGTCGTTCCCTTTAGTTTATTTTCAGGGGAATGCCCCGTAGACTTTGTATATATTTTTATCCGGGGTATGCCCCGTAGTATCATGTATTTGGAGGCCGTGACTAACCTCGTGGAAAAGTATAGTATATATTAGTATTTAGGACTTTACCTCTCTTTTTATTTTCTTTTATTAGGTGGGGATGACCTTGATCCTCTTTTGTGATTGCTTTCCTTTTTATGTGTTTTAACCTCAATTTGAATATTTTAAAGCCAACTTGATCATGTGCGTAACCGTACTAGTTACGGAACTCGAGAAATGCCTAACACCTTCTCCCCGAGTTAAATGAACCCCCTTACCTGAATCTATGGTACAGTCAATTTTAGAGTCTAAATGTATTTCGAAAGAACAAATCATTTCTAAAAATGGTGACCTGACACACTGAAACCAAATGTCAGGTGACGACTCTCAAAATCTTTTGAACACAAATTTTTGTTACTTTCTAATTGAAAACTCTTGTGAGCTTTACAAATTTTTTTATTTATTTTAAAGGGGTTAGTGAGGTAAAAAAAGGGGTGTGACAACATTAACTTCCAATTGCTAAATGAAAACACATGAAGGTGAGAGAATGAAAAGACAATGTACAAATAAGCAAAATATAGACGTAGTCCCTTGCTGACAGTACAAGTCAACTCTCCACAACTGTAAAGTCGCTGCACTATTTCTCTGCACACACGTAACAATGCAAACAGTGTAACAATCACTTTATGGAGAATGCCTTGTATCGGATAATTGCTTGCATTATCCAAGTGACCTCACTTGTATATTACCAACATGAAGCAAGGGAAAAACACACACTTGAACGATCCAAAATTATCAAGTTTCTATCTCAAGTATGATGCCGATTTTGAGTGACTTCAAGACTTCAAGAACAAAACAACAACAGAACAAAGGATCAGTTTTCAGCACTGTGTTACCATATGTCCTTAGTTTTGTTGTACCTTTGTTAGAGTGATCTACTTGTAATTCTTACTTAGTTTAGCTAGAAGCATTGTTGTACCTGTGTCTTGGCTAGAGCTAGTCGAGTTGTGAGCTTTGTAATAGAGTTATTATAAAGAGGTTTGTAATAGAGTTATTACAAGTAGGTGAGAGATTAAGAGGTTAATTCCTAGGTTACAATAGTTTGTACTATGAAGTTTGCTCAGTTAGTGAAGTTGAAATCCTACGAGTGTAGGTCGTGATTTTTAATCATGGAGTTGGGAGTTTTCCACGTAAAACTTGCTGTGTCATTTACTTATCTTTGATTGTGTACATCCTGTGGAAACTGATAGAGAATCAGGTTCTCTATACAGTTTGGTGGACCCTAAGTTTCTATCAACTAGTATTAGAGCAGGTTCTTTTTATAAGGCTAACACCTAGAAAGGATCCACATAGCTGCTCCACCAAACTTTAAAGAAGGTCAATTAACCTACAGACCACCAAGATTAAATGGATAATACTACAGATGGTGGAAGACAAGGATGCATGATTTTATCTTGGCTGAAGATTCAGAGCTCTGGGATGTTATCTGCGATGGACCCTTCGTCCCCATGAAGACCACTGGCGAGCCAGCAATGACAGTTCCAAAGACAAGGAAAGAGTATAACGATGCTGACCGTAAAGCTATAGAGATCGAACAAAAAAGATCCTTGTTTGCGGTATTGGACCAGGCGAGTATAATAGAATTTCTGCCTCTCAATCTGCTAATGAGATCTAGGAGGCTCTCCATACCGCACATGAAGGAACAACTCATGTCAAGTAGTCAAAGATCGACATGCTCACCACTGAGTATGAACTCTTCAGGATGAAGGATGATGGGTCCACTCAGGACATGCACACTCGATTAACCTCCATCATCAATGAGCTTCACTCTCTAGGAGAGATTATTTCAAGGAACAAACTTGTCAGTAAAATACTTAGTGTATTACCTGGTCCTTGGGAAAGCAAAGTCAATGCTATCACAGAGGCAAAGGATCTGCAAAAGCTGACCATTGATGAACTCATCGAAAATCTGAAGACCTATGAAATGAAGAAAAAGAAGGACCAGAAAATAAGAGAAACCAAAAAGGAGAAGAACCTATTCCTCAAGGCCGACAATAATGACTCAAGTGGCGAGGATGCTAACATGGACTATCTAACAAAAAGGCTTCAGAAAATGGTTCGCAGAAATGGAGGCATTCCAAAAAGGGTAACTCCAGCAGACCAAACGGCTATGACTTGTGTCATAAATGTAGGAAGCCAGGATATTTCATCAAAGACTGTCCTCTGCAGAAGCAAGACCAGTACAAGCATAACACAGACAAAACAGCCTAGAGGAACTCGGTCCGTGACAGGAGATTCAAGAGAAAAGATGTTGCTGACAATATTATGAAGCAAGCTCTTGCCGCATGGGGCGATTCTTCCAGTGCATCTGGGGAAAATGATGAATAAGGTGACACCTCCATGATGGCTGTTGAAAGCAAAGCAGCTGAATATGACTCTATCTTTGCCTTGATGGCAAAATCTGATGAGGACGAAGATGATGACGACGATGAGGTAAATTTTTCTGGACGTTCAAATACATTTGAAGTCTTATTCTCAATAAAAGCTTATATATTTGGAAAATGTCCTAATTGATGCTTATCATAATCTCATTAATGACAAAAATGTGTTAACTACAAAACTAGGAGAGGTTGAACATGAGAGAGATGATCTAGTAGTCGTAGTGGTTGACTTAAAAGAAAGCATTGAGGATTTAAAAAAGGAAAATGATGCTTTAACTGAGATTATTGAAAACGTAGAGCATGAGAGACATGACTTGTTGGTGGTAGTTGTGGATGTTAAAGAAACCATTGGGGAACTAAAATGGGAATACAGTTCTGGGAACACTCAAAAGGGAAAGGAATTTGCAAGTGAGGCATACCTTAAGCTTGAAAATGAGCTAAAAATGGTGACATCTAGTCTGTGTGTTGAACTTGAAAGAAACAGACAACTTCAGGAAGATCTAGGCAGAGTTAAGAATAACCTAGAAAAATCTCTTAAATGGACCCGGTCCTCTGATGCAATCTCTTATATGCCTTTTTGCATTTTGATGATCTAACAAACTTCATAATAAGAACCAGATTGAGAACCTATTACACATACTCAAAGTGCTCAAGAACAACAAGTCTCAAGTTTGGCACCAGTTACAACAACTTGATTCAAAGAAATGACAGAGGGAACAAGTGGATATTAGTTCCCTTGCTGACAGTACAAGTCAACTCTCTACAACTGTAAAGTCGATACACTATTTCTCTACACACACGTAACAGTGAAACCAGTGTATCAGTCACTTTATGGAGCATGCCTTGTACCGGATAATTGCTTGCATCATCCAAGTGACCTTACTTGTATATTACCAACATGAAGCAAGGGAAAAACACACACTTGACCGATCCAAAATTATCAAGTTTCTATCTCAAGTATGTTGCCAATTTTGAGTGACTTCAAGACTTCAAGAACAAAGAAACAACAGAACAAATGACTAGTTTCCAGCATTGTGTTACCATATGTCCTTAGTTTTGTTGTACCTTTATTTTAGTGATCTACTTGTAATTCCTACTTATCTTAGCTAGAAGCATTGTGTAGGAAACCATTTGTAAAACCATAAACCTTGTGTTTGTGTCTTGGCTAGAGTTAGTCGAGTTGTGAGCTTTGTAATAGAGTTATTACAAAGAGGCTTGTAATAGAGTTATTACAAGTAGGTGAGGGATTAAGATATTAATTCCTAGGTTATAATAGTTTGTACTATGAAGTTTGCTCAGTGCTAGTGAAGTTGAAATCCTACGAGTGTAGTGTTAGGTTTTAGTTTTAATGATGAAAAAAATAATATAATTGCTTTTGGTGTAGGGACTCAAGGAAATCAACCAAGATCGAAGTGCACAAAGAGAAACAATCAAAGTAGAAGGAAGAAATCAATCAAAGATTGATTGAAGCATTCAAAAGGAAAAGAAGAATTGACGATCCGGCGAGATAATCAACTTGAGATTGATTGAAGAGTTAAAAAGGAAAAGAATAATTGAGGATCCGCAAGATAATCAATCAGTAGATATTACTGGAAGGACCCAGAAATAAGGAGAAAATCTGGTGCTATCAAGACTTAAAAATGGAAAGATGTCAAAGTCCACACATCAAGGAAGACTAACGAGAATTAACCTTATTCTTGAAAAGAATCAATTTCTTTCCAAGGATCAAATCTCTTAGGTTGGCAAATCTTTTTAGTAACGGTCTTCTACAAAGTATTTATATACAACCTTAAGTCTTAGAGAGACATAATTTGATCAAACCAATTACCATCTCTTTGTTATTCTTCAAACAAACATTGTAGCTCTACTAGATCTGCTGTGTAACAAGTTAGAGAAGAAAGTGAGAAAAATACTGGTGAGGCATTATATCAAAAAAAACGAGTGACATAAAAACTGAGCTGTTGGTGTAAACTACACCATTCACTTTGTACTCAAGAAACTCAATCACTGAAAGAGAACTCCCTTGCAACTCAAGGGGACTGGATTAGGATTCACATTGTATCCGAACCAGTATAAAAACTCCAATGTCTTTAATTCCTGCACTTTACTTTTGCATTTTAATTCTGCACTTCTTATTATCTCGCTATTACATCTAGTCAACTAATTGGAAAACCAGTCAACTTATAATAATTAATTTTAAAATAAGCAATTCACCCCCTCTTATACTTTCAATTGGTAGGAGAGTAAGGCTCACATTTTTCATTTGCTTAACAGTTTGTTAGAAAAGATCATGGCTAATCAAGTTATTGTCGGAGCACTCTTCCAAGAAGGAACATCGCAAGTAAGGCCACCATATTCCAATGGACAACATTTCTCTCACTGGAAAGTGCGTATGGAAATATACGCAAAGTCTTATGATGTCAAGGTCTGACGAGTTATCAAAAAGGGGAACTATCCTCTGTCGGCTGTTGCTCAACCACCTGCTGATCCTGAAGATATAGATGAATATACTGATGAACAAATGGCAGTTGTGCAAGTTAATGCTAAAGCAAGGAATCTACTTTATAATGCTATAAGTGGTGAAGAATATGAGAAACTTTCCAGTTGCGATACAACCAAAGAGATGTGGGATAAACTTGAAGTTACTTATGAAAGAACCAATAAAGTGAAAGAAACCCATATTAACATGTTGGTTCATGACTATGAACTCTTCCAGATGAAAGAAGGAGAATCCATTGAAGAGATGTTTTCCAGATTTAGCAAAATCATTAGCGATCTAAAAGCTTTTGGCAAACCATACTCAAGTGGTGATCAAATTAGGAAAATTTTGAGAAGTCTACCCACTACTTGGCAGACAAAAGTGGTTACACTTAAATCAAAGGATTTGAACAAATTATCATACGATGAACTTCGAGGAGAACTTATAGCCTTCGAGAAAACTCATTTCAAGAAAATAAACCAAGAAGAAAAGAAGAAAACAGTTGCTTTCATGGCTAGAACTGAAAGAGCAGACAATGATATTGATGACGACCCGGAAGCTCTTCAAGAAGAAATTGCCATGGTATCAAGGAACATGAATGGTTTAATGAGGAGATACAGGAATACAAGAAGAGGCAAGAGACCACCCAAGCAAACTAGGCAATATAACGAACAAGACAAAAATGATGGCAAATGCTATGAGTGGGAAGATTTGGGCATGTTCAAGCTGAGTGTCCTAATCTTAAACGAAAGGTTTCCAGAGGTTTTAACAAGAGCAAATCATTTGGAAGCTGGAGTAATGAAGACAATTCAGAACACGAAGAGATATCAAATCTATGTTCCATGACAATTCTGGAAAATGACATGAACAAACTTCGAGGGTGCTGGACAGACGAGGACACTTCAGATGACGAATGCAATGATGACAATGAGAACTGTTTCATGGCGCGAGGTGAAACAAGCAAGGTAAGATCTTATAACTGTGAAAGATGTAATGAATTGCAGGATATTCTTGACCTTACTTTGAAAGAGTCTCAAAAAATGATGAATGAACTAAAGAGACTCAACAAAGAAGTAAAAGACTGGAAACTCAAGCTTAAAGTATGCGAAATTGAAAAAGAAGTACTTCAAGATGAGTTTCAGGAATTGCAAATGCAACTCAATGTCATGCGCAAATCCACCAGTCATAGTTCTGTCAAGTCGAACCAGGCGACTTACAAGTCAACTGGAGAAGGACCAGCCAGAACAGAGTCCACTAGTACTAACACAAATGAAAGATCCAAAAATGGATCAGGACTTACGTGTCACTACTGTAACAAAAGTGGACATAAATATTCTTTTTGTCGATTTCGTAAATCAAATGTCTCAGGATGGATTTGGAAACCCAAAAATAATCCTGAGTCCAGTAATACTAACCAACAAGGACCCAAGCAAGCTTGGGTACCTAAAAGGAATTGATAATTATATTTTGCAGGAACACCACAGAAGGAGTCTCAAGGGAAGTTGGTACTTAGATAGTACATGTTCCAGTCACATGACAGGTGACAAAAACCTGTTTAAAGAAGTTACAAAAATAGATGGAGGAAGTGTCAAATTTGGTGATGACTCAAAAGGAAGAATAGTCGGTACCGTAACAGTTCCTTTCAATAATAACTGTGATATCACCGAGGTATATCTTGTTGACGGACTTAACTATAATCTTCTGAGTATATGTCAGCTATGCGACTCAGGGTATGAAGTAAAGTTCAAGAAAACAGGCTGTGCTATTGAAGATGAGACAGGTAAAATAATCCTCCCAGGTAAAAGGTATGGAAATGTCTATATTCTTGATGGTTTTGAAAATATAGATGGTCATATTTGCTTAACATCCATATCTGATGATCCATGGTTATGGCATAAGAAACTTGGTCATGCAAGTATGCAACTGATAGAGAAACTTTCCAAGCATGATTTAGTTATTGGTTTACCTAAACTCAATTTCTCTAGAAATCATGTATGTGATGCATGTAAGATTGGTAAACAAACTAGAAAATCTTTCAAAAATAAAGATATTGTATCTACTTCAAAGCCCTTCCAATTGCTTCATATGGACTTATTTGGACCTACTAGAACTGCTAGCATAGGAGGAAAACGATATGCCTTTGTTATTGTTGATGATTACTCACGTTTTACTTGGGTGATTTTTCTATCTCACATAGATGAAGCTCTAGTGGTAAGCGCCCTCCACTTCCAACCAAGAGGTTATGAGTTCAAGTCACCCCAAGAGCAAGGTGGGGAGTTCTTGGAGGGAGGGAGTCGATGGTCTATTGGAAACAACCTCTCTACCCCAGGGTAAGGGTAAGGTCTGCGTACACACTACCCTCCCCAGACCCCACTAGTGGAATTATACTGGGTTGTTGTTGTTGTTGTTGTAAAGATGAAGCTTTAAAAAAATTTGAGATCTTCTGTAAAGAGGTCGAAAAAGAAAAGGGGTATCTTATTACAACAATTCAAAGTGATCATGGAGGAGAATTTGAAAGCAGAGCATTTAAAGATTTCTGCAATGATTAAGGATACATCCACAATTTCTCTGCTCCAAGGTCATCCCAACAGAATGGAGTTGTTGAGCAAAAAAATAGGATATTACAAGATATGGCAAGAACTATGATACTAGAATATTCGTTGCCAAATCACTTCTGGGCAGAAGGAGTAAGTACATCATGTCACATTCTTAATCGATGCCTCATAAGACCCATCCTGAATAAGACTCCTTATGAATTGTGGAAAGGCAAACGACCCAATATAAGTTACTTTCATCTGTTTGGAAGCAAGTGCTTCATTCATAATAATGGTAAGGACAATCTTGGAAAATTCGATCCAAGAAGCAACGAAGGTATTTTTCTGGGTTATTCATTAAATAGTATATCCTTTAGAGTCTATAATAAATGCACACTGTGTGTAAAAGAATCAGTACATGTTATCTTTGATGAAAATAACATTTCGGCCGAGAAAGGAATTATTGCAGGTGATGAAGATCAAATTGAAAAAATTCAGAAGACAAGAAAATCCCAAGAGTTGACTAATAAACCTGATAGTGTAATGGAGTCAACTAATGAGATTAGCAACAGTAAATCATAATCTTCGAAGGAGTCAACTACTCATACAAGTACAATTTGTCCAAATAAATGGAGAGGTGAACCAGAATATCCTCAAAAGTTTATCATAGGAGTCCCAAGTAAAGGAATGAAAACCAGGGAAGCTCTCAAGAAGAAAGCAAACATAGCACTGATTTTCCAGATTGAACCAAAGAAAATAGAGGAAGCTCTGAAAGACTCAAGCTGGTTACAAGAAATGCAGGAAGAGCTAGATTAATTTGATAAAAATTAAGTGTGGAAACTGCTGCCTAAGCTTGAAAAAGCTCTTGTAATTGGAACATTTTCAGAAATAAGCTAAATCAAGATGGAAAGGTTGTGAGAAACAAAGCCAGATTAGTAGCTCAAGGATAATCACAACAGGAAGGAGTCGACTATGACGAAACCTTTGCTCTAGTAGCTCGACTGGAATTAATACGAATTATTCTTGCATACGCATCCTTTAAAAGATTTAGGCTCTTCCAGATGGATGTCAAATGTGCCTTTATAAATGGTTTCATTGAGGAGGAGGTATATGTAAAACAACCCCCTGGATTGACCAAAGCATTGTATGGACTTAAACAAGCTCCACGAGCATGGTACGAAAGATTCAGCTCATTTCTTATTGATCACGGATTTACAAGAGGTAAAGTAGACACTACCCTTTTTATTAAAAGGTCATCGGAAGGTAATCCCATTATTCAAGTTACGTTGATGATATTATTTTTGGTAGTGCTAATCCTCTTATGTGCAAGGAATTTTCAAATCTTATGCAAAGTGAGTTTGAAATGAGTATGATGGGAGAGCTAACGTTCTTTCTTGGACTTCAAATTCAACAATCTGAAGAAAGAACATTTATATGTCAGACAAAATACACAAAGGAGTTGATTCATAAGTTCGGTATGAGTAATGCTAAAGCTATTGGCACACCAATGAGTCCTTCAACAAGTCTTGACAAAGATGAACAGGGAAATCCTGTTGATGAAACTGAATATCATGGAATGATTGGCTCCCTTCTTTATCTAACTGCTAGTCGACCAGATGTTATGTTTAGTGTTTGTAAATGTGCCAGGTTTCAGTCAGCTCCTAAAGACTCACATCTGACTACAGTAAAGAGAATTATTCGATATCTCATTGGAACTATTTCTCACGGATTATGGTATCCACGCTCTAACAATTTTAAACTAGAAGGTTTTTCAGATGCTGATCTTGCAGGTGATAAGGAAGACTGAAAAATCACCAGCGGAACATGTCAATTACTTGGAAAAGCAGTGATATCTTGGAACAATAAAAAGCAAGGATCAGTTGCACTATCCACAACTAAGGCTGAGTATATCTCCATTGGACAATGTTGTGCACAATTACTATGGATATCTCATCAATTGGGTGACTATGAGCTATTCTTTAAACCCATTCCAATTTTCTGTGATAACTCTAGCGCTATATGTGTCTCAAAAAATCCTGTGCATCACTCTAGGACAAAGCATATAGACATCAAGCATTATTTCATTAAAGATCATGTTCTTAAGGGAAATATAGAATTATCTTTTGTTGGAACTACTAATCAATTAGCAGATATTTTCACTAAACCTTTACTTGAAGACATATTTTGCTTTTAAAGAGAATTACGTGGTATTATTTCCATTGATCATTAATATTAGGACCTATGTGATATTTTTATGTTTTGTATGCCTAATGTTTAAACGTTGTCTTTTCATAGTCATTAATTGCGCCTCCGAATTCCCTCTCTTTTCCTCTCTTTTCATATCCGTTGCAGCGTTCAAGAAAGGAAAACCAATCATCATGCCTGTTCAACTGACACCCTTTCCTTTCCTGTACAAAATCGTCAGAAACCCCTTCTTTTAATATCTGAAAACCTCTTCCAATCTCCATCATTCCCATCGCCTAGAAACCATCTCCGAAACTTTCTTCAACCAGTTTATTCCATGGCTAAACACTCTAAACATCCCTCAGCCTCCACCAGGAAAAGTACTCGCTCCAGAGCAAAACCTTTTTCCCAGCCTCCAGAACAAGTCGACCTAGAGTCCGACCATTCAGAAGGCTTTGCCTCATCTCAGGCAGAACTCTCAGATCATTCTCATCCTCTAGGAGAAAACGCCCTAGGAAAAATACCTTTGGAAGAACCTCCTGAATCCTTTACTGCAAAGAAATCAAAAATAGATCTCTCAAGTTCTTTAGAGTCTGACCTAAATTTTTGGGATTCTCCAAATAAGGATTTTTTTATTGCTCTGAAAGACAAGCCAATTGCTCATGACAGAGTAGTCGACCTTGATGACATGGAAGCCCTAAACTGTAAGGTAAAAGATCTGTTTGTTTATCAAGGCTGGTCAAAATTCTTTTCTGTTCCCCATCCTAAAGTCTATGAACCCCTAGTAAGAATGTTTTATGCCAATATTTGTTTTAGTAAATCTAAAAAGTTGGAATCCTTAGTGTTAGGAAAGCGCATCGTTCTTGATTGTGCCATGTTTGACTCAATTTTCCAGTGTAAGTGTTCTGGTTTTCCCATGCTTTTCAAAAATTCTTGGCCTAGTGATTTTGAAATCACCTTTGATCAAGCAAAACGTTGTATTGCTGAGTGTTCATCTGAATCCCTCCCGAACCAGTTAGGTCTAAGTTATGTTAGCTTTGAAACTCGTGTTATGGCCCACATTGTTGCAACTACTCTTCTCCCTCGTACTGGCTCCTTCTCTACCTTCTCTCAAAGAGATACCTTTCTTGTCTATTGCCTTGTGACCAAACTCAAGATCAAACTGTCATCTTGAGTCATAAATTTTATGATTGAAAGTGATGATGATCCCACCAGTCTGCCCTATGGCATGGCCATCACTCATATTCTGGAAATATATCTATCTCTGAATACCCCTTCATCTCTGTTTCAAAATCTTATAATTATAGGGCGTTTGCTAGTATGGGATATGTGTGTGTGAAGGGTTCCTGGGTTAAGAAACAGGAAGGTGAGGTCAAGCATGTTCAACCTGATTCCAAGACCAAAGCCTCTCTTTCCCATCACAGTCTTAGTAATCCTGACCTTGCTGAGAAATGGCTGCCATTGACAACCAGCTGACCACCATCAAAGATCTTCTTGCTGCCACTCAGTCCACTGTTGGGGACATTCATGCAATCTCCAAAGAGACAAGGTCTGATGTTTCAAAGATAAGGGTTGCAATTCTCAGAGTTAGGGAAAACGCAGTCAAGGCATTCAAGGAAGTACACGACAAGCATGATGGAGTGTCTGTCTCAGCTAATTCTAGCTTTGATCAACTGAAGGAGGCAATTTACAACACTCTTACTTATTTCTTGCGTCGTTAGTATGGAAGTTTCAAACAATTGTTTTTTGCTGTGCTGTTTTGGACTGGATAACCAGTTGTTAGATGATTGTTTTTAACTCTGCCTGCATATCATGCTACAAATTCTGCTTTAGTATCTGGTGTATTGTTGTTTTTATCCCTCGTTGCTGATGTCAAAAAGGGGGAGAAGGCTATACATATATTCGTGCAGTTATATCCATTGCAGGGGGAGTAGATTATAGATACTACAAGAGAAGTCGACTAAAAGAAGTATTCTCAACGACACCTATTGAGGGGGAATCAACTGCACTCATTGAGGGGGAGTAAAATACAGGGAAATTAACTGATGTTTACATATATTATTTTTTTGTAATCATCAAAAAGGGGGAGATTGTTAGATTATAGTTTTAATGATGAAAAAAATAATATAATTGCTTTTGGTGTGGGGACTCAAGGAAATCAACCAAGATTGAAGTGCACACAGAGAAACAATCAAAGCTGAAGGAAGAAATCAATCAAAGATTGATTGAAGCATTCAAAAGGAAAAGAAACACTGACGATCCGGCGAGATAATCAATCCGAGATTGATTGAAGAGTTAAAAAGGAAAAGAAGCATTGAAGATCGGGCAAGATAATTAATCAGTAGCTATTACTGGAAGGACCCAGAATTAAGGAGCAAATCCGGAGCTATCAAGACTTAAAAATGGAAAGCTGTCAAAGTTCACACATCAAGGAAGAGTAACGAGGATTAACCTTATTCTTGGAAAGAATCAATTTCGTTCCAAGGATCAAATCTCTTGGGTTGGCAAATCTCTTCAGTAACGGTCTCCTACAAAGTATTTATACACAACCTTTAAGTCTTAGAGAGACATACTTTGATCAAACCAATTACCCTCTCTTTGTTCTTCTTAAAACAAACATTGTAGCTCTACTAGATCTGCTGTGTAACAAGTTAGAGAAGAAAGTGAGAAAAATACTGGTGAGGCATTATATCAAGAAAAGACGAGTGACATAAAAACTGAGCTGTTGGTGTAAACTACACCATTCACTTTATAATCAAGAAACTCAATCACTGAAAGAGAACTCTCTTGCAACCCAAGGGAACTGGACTAAGATTCACATTGAATCTGAACCAGTATAAAAACTCTGGTGTCTTTAATTCCTATACTTCACTTCTGCATTTTAATTTTGCACTTCTTATTATCTCGCTATTACATCTAGTCGACTAATTGGAAAACCAGTCAACTTATAATAATTAATTTTAAAATAAGCAATTCACCCATCCTCTTGTACATTCATGTAGGTCGTGGTTTTTAATCCCGGAGTTGGGAGTTTTCCACATAAAACTTGATGTGTCATTTACTTATCTTTGATTGTTTACGTTCTGTGGAAACTGATAGAGAATCGAGTTCTCTATACAGTTTGATGGACCCTAAGTTTCTATCAATTGGTATTAGAGCAGGTTTTTTCTATCAGGCTAACACCTAGAAAGGATTCACAGAGATGCTCCACCAAACTTTGAAGAAGGTCAATCAACCTACAGACCACCAAGATTCAATGGATAATACTACAGATAGTGGAAGACAAGGATGCATGATTTTATCATGGCTGAAGATTCAGATCTCTAGGATGTTATCTGCGATGGACCCTTCATCCCCATGAAGACCACTGGCGAACCAACAGTGACAGTTCCAAAGACAAGGAAGGAGTATAACGATGCTGACCACAAAGCTATAGAGATCGAACAAAACAAATCCTCATATGTGGTATTGGACCAAACGAGTATAATAGAATTTATGCCTCTCAATCTTCTAATGAGATCTGGGAGGCTCTCCAAACCGCACATGAAGGAACAACTCAAATCAATTAGTCAAAGATCGACATGCTCACCACTGAGTATGAACTCTTCAGGATGATGGGTCCATTCAGGACATGCACACTCGATTAACCTCCATCATCAACGAGCTTCACTCTCTAGGAGAGATCATTCCAAGGAACAAACTTGTCAGTAAAATACTTAGAGTATTACCTGGTCCTTGGAAAAGCAAAGTCAATGCTATCATAAAGGTAAAGGATCTGCAAAAGTTGACCATTGATGAACTCATTGGAAATCTGAAGACCTATGAAATGAAGAAAAAGAAGGACCAAAAAATAAGAGAAACCAAAAAGGAGAAGAACATTTGCTCAAGGTCGACAATAATAAATCAAGTGGCGAGGATGCTGACATGGCCTATCTAACAAAAAGGCTTCAGAAAATGGTTCACAAATGGAGGCATTCCAAAAAAGGGTAACTCCAGCAGACCAAACGGCTGACTTCTGTCATAAATGTGGGAAGCCAGGACATTTTATCAAAGACTGTCCTCTATAGAAGCAAGACCAGTACAAGCATAACACAGACAAAACAACCAAGAGGAACCTGGTTCCTGACAAGAGATTCAAGAGAAAAGATGTTGCTGACAATATTGTGAAGCAAACTCTTGCCGTATGGGGCGATTCTTCCAGTGCATCTGGGAAAGATGATGAACAAGGTGACACCTCCATGATGTCTATTGAAAGCAAAGCAGCTGAATATGACTCTATCTTTGCCTTGATTACAAAATCTGAGATTGAAAACATAGAGCATGAGAGACATGACGTGTTGGTGGTAGTTGTGGATCTAAAAGAAACCATTGAGGAACTAAAATGGGAATACAGTTCTGGGAACACTCAAAAGGGAAAGGAAGTTGCAAGTGAGGCACACATTAAGCTTGAAAATGAGCTAAAAATGGTGAAATCTAGTCTGTGTGTTGAACTTGAAAGAATCAGACAACTTCAGGAAGATCTAAGCAGAGTTAAGACTGACCTAGAGAAATCTCTTAAATGGACCTGGTCCTCTAATGCAATCACTGCCATGTATAAGAACACTGGGGGGAACAGACATGTAATCGGGTTCCAAAAGGAAAAGACTCAATACAATCCATATAGCAAGTACGTTACTATCCCTGATAATTGGCAGTGCACTCACTGTGGTAACATTGGACACTTTAAAGAAACCTGTAAAGCTAGATTTCAGTCCCAATCAAAAAATAAAATTTTTGTTGAAAAAGTAACTACTGCTAAAGAACCTGGTCCCTCAAATAAAAAACGTGGGATGCCTGCTTGGACAAGAGGAAGTTTGATTCACCCTTTTCCTCATTACAAGGGACCCTAACTTATTTGGGTTCCTAAGTCTAATCTCTGATTTCCTTGTGCGGGCTTTAGTGAATGGAAGCAACCAAAGATGGTATATGGATAGTGGCTGCTTTAAGCATATGACTGAAAGCACCAATGATTTCCTTTCACTCAAATCCCTGCAAGAAGGAAGTGTGTTCTTTGGCAATGGCAAAAAGGGATACATTCTGGGAGTAGGAAGAGTTGGGAAGACACCCACTCATTCAATTGAGAATGTTTACTATGTGAATGGCTTGAAATTTAGCCTACTGTGTGTTTCCCAAATTTTTGACAAAGGAAACAAAGTGGAATTTGTGTCAAAAACCTGCACAGTCACAAATCTCGTGACTGGTGATTCTGGTGGTAAAAAGATACAAAAATATTTATGTTGTTGATTTTGAGTCCTTCCACAATGGGTATCTTACATGCTTGAGTGTTGTTGATGACAATGTTGAACTGTGGCACAAAAGATTGGGTCATGCAAGCTTTATGTTGCTGAAACAATTGGTCAAGAAGGACCTTTCGTGGGCTGCCTAAGTCAAGTTTCAAAGATCATAAGGTATGTGATGCATGTGTAAAAGAAAAGAAAGTCAGGTCCTCCTTCAGTCCCAAAAAGGAAGTAAGCACCTCAAGGCCACTTGATCTCCTCCATATGGATCTGTGTGGACCTATGAGGGTGCCAAGTAGAGGAGGAAAGAAGTACATTTTCGTCATAGTAGATGACTACTCTAGATTCACATGGACCTTGTTCCTCAGAACCAAGGATGAAAGAAACGTTTCCAGTTTTTGCTGCCTTTGTGAAGCAGGTTCAAGTGAATATGAGCCATATGTTATGAGTATAAGATATGATCACGGCACAATGTTTGATAATGTAAAGTTCAATGAATTTTGTGCTGAAAATGGTATAAGTCACAATTTTCAGCTCCTAGAACACCCCAACAAAATGGTGTTATGCAGAGGAAAAATAAGACTCTTGAAGATATGGCAAAGGACTATGCTGATTGACAGTGGTATTGCAAATGTTTTTAGGCGGAGGCAGTCAACACTGCTTGCTAATTGGTGAACAGGTGCATGATCAGGTTCCTCTTGAACAAAACCTCGTATGAATTGCTGAACGGGAGAAAACCCAAGCTAACTCACTTGGGAATATTTGGCTGCAAGTGTTTTGTTCTAAATAATGGTAAGGAAGCATTGGAGAAATTTGATGCCAAGAGTGATGAAGGTATCTTTCTGGATATTTCTCACAAAGCAAAGCATACAAGGTCTACAACAAAAGGATTCAATATGTTGAAGAAAGCATACATGTAATATTTGATGAATCACACCACTTATGTGGGAACGTTTCATACGATAAGATTGATCAAGACACAGAGTAGTCAATGGTTTATAAAGAACTCATTGATATGGAAAATGTAAAGGGTGACATGATGAGTCAAGTCAAGGAATCAAACGAAGAAGATGCAGCAGAATCTCCAACTGATACAGAAGAACCTGGTTCCTCTATCATAACAACTGAAGCAGATAATATAGTTGTTAATGCCGTGCAAGGAACTCCTGATGCTGAGCTAAGAAGCGGTACTCACTCCTCAATTGATGCAAACAATAAATCCCATTCAGAGAAACTTTTGTCTTCTCACAATGAGATTCAGGTGTCTAACTGGAAGCACAAAAGTTCAAATCCTCTCCAAGGTGTGATCACTCCTCTTGATTCAGGAATTCAAACCAGATCAAAGACAAGAAGCTCTCTTGCCTTCTCACCTTTCCTTTCTTAAATTGAGCCCAAGAATATCAAGGAGGCATTGAAAGATGCTGACTGGATTACTGCTATACAAGATGAACTCTATCAATTTGAGAGGAACCGCGTATGGCACCTAGTTCCTCGACCCTCAGATAGAACTGTTATAGGAACCGGGTGGGTGTTCAAAAACAAACTTGATGAGTTTGGGAATACAACAAGGAACAAAGCCAGGTTAGTAGTGCAAGGCTACAATCAAGAAGAAGGGATCAACTAGGATGAGACCTTTGCCCCAGTTTCTCGAATGGAAGCCATCAGAATCCTCATTGCCTTTGCATCTCATATGGAATTCAAATTGTTCCTAATGGATGTCAAAAGTGCATTTATGAATGGATATTAAAAGGAAGAAGTCTTCGTCAAACAACCACCTGGTTTTAAGTGTCATGAGCATCCTGAACATATATTCAAACTTGACAAGGCATTATATGAGATGAAACAGGCTCCTCATGCCTGGTATGAAAGGTTGTCTAAATTCCTTCTTGAAAATGGCTTTACAAGAGGAAAAATCGACAACACCCTATTTCTGAAGAAACGGGGGAGGAACTTACTTATTGTGCAAGTTTATGTTGACGACATCATCTTTGGTGAAACAAATGATTCCTTTTGTGAGGAGTTTGCCAAGCTTATGTGAAGCGAGATTAAAATGAGCATGATGGGGGAACTGAATTTTTTCTCAGGCTTACAAGTTAAGAAAACCTCTATGGTAACGATGATAAGCCAGCAAAAGTACATTAAAGAACTTCTGAAGAGATTTGAAATGGAAAGTTCAAAAACCATTGATACTCCCATTGCCATTGCCACTCATCTGGATATGGATGAGGCTGGTACTCATGTGAATGAAACCATGTACAGAGGTATCATTGGTTCACTCTTGTATCTCACATCCAACAGACCTGATATTGTATTCAGTATGGGGTTATGTACTAGATTCCAATCAAGTCCAAAAGAACCTCATTTGAAAGCTGCCAAGAGTATTCTAAGGTATGTCAAAGGAACACAGGACACGGTTCTCTACTATCCTTCAGGAGATAACTTTGACTTAATTGGGTATGCTGATGCTGATTATGCTGGGTATTTGCTGGATAGAAAGAGCACATCTGGCATGGCACATTTTCTAGGGTCATATTTGATTTCATGGGGTACAAAGAAACAAAACTCTGTGGCGCTTTCAATTGCAGAAGCTGAGTATGTGGCAACTGCCTCTTGATGTGCTCAACTGCTGTGGATCAAGCAACAACTGGAGGATTTTGGTGTATTTTCTGATTGTGTGCCATTACTGTGTGATAAAACTAGTGCTCTCAACATGGCAAAGAAACCGGTTCAGCATAAGAGAACAAAGCACATTGATGTGCGGCATCATTTTCTCAGAGATAATGTTGAAAAAGGTCTTACCTGCACGAAGTTCTGCAAAATAGAGGACCTAGTAGCATATATATGTTTACCAAAGCACTGAGCAAAGAGCACTTTGAAAAATATCGACTAGCATTTGGGTTGATAAAATCAAACTGAGCACCAGGTCCCTCAATGATTGGCTATGAAAGAATGAACAGGTAAAACTTCTAAAAAGTGTCTTCTGGCAATTTCTTACTGATCTCTATATCGTTACAGGTTAACACGCATGGCAACTACAGAGCAAACAAGCAGCTAATGATGTTGTATCTTGGTAAAAGGATGAGGCTCACATTTACAAAACTAAGTCAGGGAACCCGGGTCCTTTGACTCAGGTTAATAGTTCCTTTTTACTCTCATGCACATTGTAAACAAGTATAAAAGTGCCACGTCATTAAATGTTTCCGTCTCTCTCTCTCATCTCTTTAAAACTTAAATGTCACACCCATTATAAACCGACACGTCTACGCAATAATTTACACACGTTTGTAACAGATCCCTCACCCTCTCTAAATAACCCCAAAAGACGTCTCTTTCCTATATATCCCCATCAAAGCCAAACATTTCCTTTCTCTCTCAAAACAAACCTTCTCTTTCTTATGTCTTTAATTCCAACCTCCACAATGTCTCAACATCCAGAAATTTCAAACACTTCTAGAGTTGTCCCTACTATGTCTTCGTCTCACGAAGCACTAGAGCGAGAGTCTGAGTCCCAACCATTACCCAGTTAAAATCCCATACCAGACAAACAACCACCTACTACTTCTTTTCCAACCCCATCGAGTTCTGGTTCTCGCAGAAGTCGTAAGACCTAAATTCCCAAAAGATTTGTTGATGCAACCTCTACTTCTGCCTCACCGAAAAAAATGGCAGACAACAAAACAGTAGACGGAGAAAAGGGGCAAGAAGTCTCGAATCAGCAGGTTGGGGAAATTTATGAAGCCAAACAAGATGTTGTTGGCAGTGGTGAAATATCAGAAGTGCCCGCTCCAAGTTTTGATCTGAATATTGCTACTCCGACAGGTAATGTTCCTCTTGCATCTTCTGATTCTATTCTGGGTGTAAATGAGAGAGAAACAATAGAGATATGCTTTTGATTGCTGCTAAGGGAGGTTTGGTTGGAGCGTATGAGGGTGGTGATGTGACCAATGGGTCTCAAGGTGAATGTGAAGGGCCTAGAGTTGAAGGTGGGGAACTGGTACCTCTTGAAAACTTGGCACCAGTCAGTACTACGAGGGAAACAACATAGGGACCCGATCCCTGTGCCCAAGAAGAGCACTCTGCTCCCACTTGGGATAAAACCCCATGATCCTCAAAAGAGCCCCAAGTCAGTACTGATCTCTCTCCTTCTCCTCACTTTGATGCAATGCCACTAAACTCTATTATTACTGAGATGAGACCCCTTTCTGAAGAGGAAGATGACAATAGTAAGAAAGACTATGATAATGTGACTGTAGCAAGCTTCTTTGCTACTAGAAGTGGTAGGGCAGTTCCCAAAGATCCCATTCATAAAAGACCCACTACCAAGCTGTAAAAGAAGGAAGCCTTTGAGACTGTTCTGAAGAAAAACAAAGAAGAGAAGAAAAGAATGAGGTTGGTGAAAGGGGGAAAGCTAGTAAATAAGGAGGATATGCCTCCAGCAAATGTTGTTCATGTTGATGATGAAGGGGTGAATGAGGAACCTGCTTCGTTAATTCGTAAATCCTCTAAGAAACCTATGATTCCAAAGCCTAGGAGAGGCTCATCAGTGAAAGCTGTAGAGGAAGTGAAAAGTGTTGAGGGCGAGAAGTGTAGTGAACAATCCAATAAGAAGTCTGAAAAGAAGTAGACAAATGTGAGGAAGTTTGTGAAGAGGAAGGCTGGTGACAAAGGATGCAGGCAGAGCAAATCTTAGGAAGTAGAGGGTGCTATGGGGCAGAACTTTTGAAACTAACATTCTTGATATGCCAGGGATGGGACAACTCTTTGACATTTGTGAGTTTCAAAAGTGGACACATTTGTTCACTAATGAGAGTCTTAAGGCGTATGAGGAAGAGGTTCGTAGCTTATGCGGAGATATGTTTATAGTGGAGGATGATAACATTTGCTTGAAGGTCAATGGCGTAGATTTTGTGATGGACGGGGTTGTTCTAGGGAGCATTTTGGGAGTGCCTACTGAAGGGCTCTCATCCATTAGAGGGACCTGTTTGCATACCTTCAGAAGATCCATTATGAAGGATGATGCTGTGCAGCAGAGGGAACGGGTTCACAAGAAGGCCCTCCTTCCAGTGTATCAACAGGTCTTTCTTCCATGCACAAAGAGATGTTCTATTACTTCAAAAGCAAACCTGTTCCTCATGGAAGTACTGGATGCCTACACCATCATCAATCTTCCTGGTCTTATAATTAAACATATGATGAAAGTGGCAGACTTCAAGGACGGCAATCATGGCTTGACTTATGGGTTCTTACTCACTAAGGTGTTTAACTTCCTCAAAGTCCCTTTGGGAAGAGCAACAGTGGGAACTCACAAGCAAACCTTCTCAAAGACAAACTTGGAGGAATGTGAGTGTATTGACAAGAAAGGGGTGTGGGCAACAATTCCACTATTTCTCAATTGATTGATGCTTAGAATGCTGCAAATGAGGAGATAAGGAGGTTGAAGGCACGTAATGCCATTCTTAAAGGGCAGCCTAGTAAGGCCAAGGAAGCACCTGGTTCTAGTAGTGCACAAGGCACATATGTTGCTTTCCTGACCATAGAAAATGCAGATCTCAGGAAATAGGACGAGGACTTGAAAGAGCGGCTGATTAACGAGCAAATGTCTTCAAATGCTCAAATGGACATTCTCCTCAAAACCCTTTCCTCCTCATCCCTACCTCCCTCTTCCAGTGCCCCTTAAAACAGTTCCCTTCCTAGTATCCTGTTGTATTATGTCTGTCCTAACCTTTTTTGTTTGGTGTCCCTATGGCTGGTACTTTAAGTTGTTTTTTTGTGGATGTTTGTGTAACAATGGTACTACTATATCTTTTCATTTTTTTCTTAAATTAATGAGTATCTCATCTTTTACTATGCATGTTATACTCTTGAGCTCTGTTTTTTGCCATGTTGTGTGCACACATGTGGCATGAGTTAACTTTGCTAGACTTCTTTTTGCCTTTACTTGTGTATAGTCATTTTATGATGCCAAAAAATGGAAGAAATTTGATGCTTGAGAGGGGAAACACGTTCTCAGGGGAAATAAAAGTCTTTTTGCAGGGAATTTTGTATAGAGATCTGGTTCTCAGGGAGAACTTCAATTATAAGTTTGTCATAATCAAAAAGCTAGAAATTGATAAGTTATATGCCTTTTTCATTTTGATGATAAGAAGCAGATTGAGAACCTGTTACACATCCTCAAAGTGCTCAAGAACAACAAGTCTCAAGTCTGGCACAAGTTCCAACAACTTGATTCAAAGAAATTACAGAGGGAGCAGATAGACATCAGTTCCCTTGGTGACAGTACAAGTCAACTCTCCACAGTTGTAAAGTCACTGCACTGTTTCTCTGCACACACCCAACAGTACAAACAGTGCATCGGTCACTTTATGGAGCATGCCTTGTACCAGATAATTAATGGCATCATCCAAGTGACCTCACTTGTATATTACCAACATAAATCAAGTGAAAAAGACACACTCGAACAATCCGAAATTATCAAGTTTCTCTCTCAATTGTGCTGCCGATATTGAGTGACTTCAAAACGTCAAGAATAAAGCAACAACAGAACGAAGGACCAATTTCCACCACTGTGTTACCATATGTCCTTAGTTTTGTTGTACCTTTGTTAGAGTGATCTACTTGTAATTCCTACTTAGCTTAGCTAGAAACATAGTATAGGAAACCATCTGCAAAATCATAAACCTTGTGTTTGTATCTTGGATAGAGTTAGTCGTGTTGTGAGCTTTGTAATAGAGTTATTAAAAAGAGGCTTGTAATATAGTTATTACAAGTAGGTGAGGGATTAAGAGGTTAATTCCTAGGTTAAAATAGTTTGTAGTCTGAAGTTTGCTCAGTTAGTGAAGTTGAAATCCTACTAGTGTAGGTTGTGGTTTTTAATCCCGTGAGCTGGGAGTTTTCCACGTAAAACTTGTTGTGTCATTTACTTATCTTTGATTGTGTGCATTCCGTGGGAACTGATAGAGAATCAGGTTCTCTATACAGTTTGGTGGACCTAAGTTTCTATCAATTGGTATAAGAGCAGGTTCTTTCTATCAGGCTAACACTTAGAAAGGATCCACATGGCTGCTCCACCAAACTTTAAAGAAGGTAAATCAACCTACAGACCACCAGGACTCAATGGACAATACTACGGATGGTGGAATACAAGGATGCATGATTTTACCATAACTAAAGATTCAGAGCTCTGGGATGTTATCTGCGATGGACCTTTCACCCACATGAAGACCACTAGTGAGACAACAGTGACATGAATAAAAAGAAGACCTATAAAAGCTGACCATTGATGAACTCATCGAAAGTTTGAAGACCTATGAAATGAATAAAAAGAAGGACCAATAAAGAAGAGAACCCAAAAAAGAGAACCTGGTCCTCAAGGATGACAACAATGACTTAGGTGGTGAGGATGCTGACATGGCCTATCTGACAATAAGGTTTGAGAAAATGGTTTGCAAAAATGGAGGCATTACAAAAAAGGGGAAGCTCCAGCAGACCAAAAGGAAATGACTTGTGTCATAAATGTGGGAAGCCAGGACATTTTATCAAAGACTATCCTTTGCACAATCAAGACCAGTACAAGCATAACACAGACAAAACAGCCAAGAGAACTCTGTTCCTGATAGGAGATTTAAGAGAAAAGATGCTGCTGGCAATGTTATGAAGCAAGCTCTTGCTGCATGGGGAGATTTCTCCAATGAATCAGGGGAAGATGATGAACAAAGTGACACCTCCATGATGGCTGTTAAAAGCGAAGCAGCTGAATATGACTCTATCTTTGCCTTGATGGCAAAATCTCCTGAGGATGAAGATGATAATGACATTGAGGTAAACTTTCTAGATGTTCAAAGAAATTTGAAGTCTTATTCTCAAAAGAAGCTTATATCCTTGGCAAATGTCCTAATTAATGCTTATCATAATCTCACTAATGACAAAAATGTGTTAACTATAGAACTAGGAGAGGTTGAACATGAGAGAGATGATCTCGTAGTCGTAGTGGTTGACTTAAAAGAAACCATTGAGGATTTTAAAAAGGAAAAAGGATGCTTTAACTGAGAAAATAAAAAACGTAGAGCATGAGAGAGATGACTTATTGGTGGTAGTTATGGATCTAAAAGAAACCACTGAGGAACTAAAAAGGAAAATAGTTCTGGGAACACTAGTAAGGGAAAAGAAGTTGTAAGTGAGGCACACCTTAAGCTTGAAAATGAGCTAAAAATGGTGAAATCTAGTATGTTTGTTGAACTTGAAAGAAATAGACAACTTCAGGAAGATCTAGGTAGAGTTAAGAATGACCTAGAAAAATCTCTTAAGTGGACCCGGTCCTCTGATGCAATCACTTCCATGTATAAGAACAATGAGGGGAACATGCAGGGAATCGGGTTCCAAAAGGAAAAGACTCCCTACAATCCACATCGCAAGTACGTTACTGTCCTTGGTAACTGGCTTTGCACTTACTGTGGTAACACTGGGCACTTTAAAGAAACTTGTAAACCAAAGTTTTTGTTGAAAAAGTAACTACTGTTACAAAACCTGAACCCTCAAATAAAAATGTGTGATGCCTGCTTGGACAAGAAGAAGTTTTATTTACCCTTTTCCTTACTACAAGGGACCCAAACTTGTTAAGGTTCCTAGTCTAACCCTTGATTTTCTTGTGTAGGGAGCAGTGAAAGGAAGCAACCAAAGATGGTATATGGATAGTGACTGCTCTAAGCTTATGACTGGAAGCACCGATGATTTCCTTTCACTCAAAGACTTACAAGGAGGGAGTGTGTCCTTTGGCAATGGCAAAAAGGGATACATTCTTGGAGTAGGAAGAGTTGGGAAGACACTCACTAATTCAATTGAGAATATGTACTATGTGAATGGCTTGATGATGATAGGTTAGAATCTCGTATTTTAGTCACTTATCGCACTCTAATTTACTATACTTTAATTGAGTTTGAGGTTTAATCGCTAGTGTTTTGCAATAATTGCGTGTTTTATGCATTGAAGGAGTGATTCTGAGCTATGTAGATGTTATGGAACGAATTTGAGCTATTTGGAGCTTTGGAGTCTGAGTAAAACCCCAAGGGATTAAGCCGGGATTGCGTTCGAGGGTCGAGAACCACGTCTGGAAATCAAAAAGTCAAGAAACATCCGTACTCTAAGAAAATTACACAACCACAGCGCGCCGTGGCTGTGTAAATCCCTCAATTTGCATGCTCTCTGAAGTTCTCCACAGATACCCTGCCTGGCACGTCGCCCCATGCGGCGCGCCTGTGCAATTTTTACAGAACCGGAATCCTATTTCGTGCAGGAAAAGGTGTTTCGTCTGGGCCCGACCCTACTTAGTATAAATATATGTAAAAACGTTTTAGAGGACTTTTTACACACCTTAGACCGAAGGAGACTATTTTGGAAGGGAGAAGACATTGGGAACATTCTTAGGAGGGGAGAATCATCGAATTCTTCACTCCTTCATCTTTTCTTTGTAATTTGTTTATGCAAAGTACTTGGAAAAATGTTACTACAAACATGAGTGGCTTAGCACTCAAGTTTCTAGGGTTGTGGTTGACATGATTATTAATGTTTATTAATTACATCTTCGTTAATTTGGATTATCATCTTGTGATTATTTTTTTAATTCTTGTTTTAACTTGTAAATTGTTGTAGCTACCAATTCACCCTACTATCTATGCTATGCTTGGGAAAGTCGCATTTAGATTAGAGTAGAATTAGAGAAAGCTTGTTTCTGAACCCGCAACTCAGGAAAAGATTTTGTGGTTAGGATAGGAATATACCTAACATTCTTGCTTAATTGAATTCCGTATTATATTAGTTCATGATAAACTCAATACCATAGGAATATATGATTGATATATTGTGGACATGCGAGTAGTATTTTTGGAACATGCTATTCATATAAACGATCCGGTTAATTAGAAACCATAGATAATCTGGATTAACGAGTGTGATTATTGAACTTAATAGGATTAATAAACCAACCACAACCCTGGAATCTTCATCTCCTCGGAATTAAGATCTCATCATGCACATTTGCATTCTTGATAAATTAGTTGTACTTTTTTAATTCCGCAATAGTATATTAATAGAAAAACAACACTCTTGATTATCTTGGATAGTAAATTGATTTTAGTTTGCTTAGTTAACAATTACTCTAAGTCTTTCTGGGTTCGACATCTGACTTTCGAGTCACTTTATTACTTGACGGCCACGTATACTTGGGGAACCAACAAGTTTTTGGCGCCGTTGTCGGGGACTTAGTTATTGATTGTTTATTTAAGTTAATCTTTTATTCGTTATTTGTTCAAGTTTTAATTTTTAGTTTGCCTTATTTGTGATAACACTTGATCTTCTCTTAAATGCGGAGGAGTAGAAGTGCAAACAGTCTCCTTCTTCTTGATCTTAAAATAGAATAAACACTTCACAGAGTGATGAGGGAAGTCGAAGCTAGAACTGGAATAGAAAGAGAGTTGGACATCATAGTTCAACCACAGCCAATAGAGGTGGCAGGTAATGAAAAGCATCCGGTGATAGAAGCTGCATGGCCCAATCTTGCTAATATGACTCAGGCTATTGTGAAGCCTAATATTACAGGTCACTTTGAACTCAAACAGTACATGGTACAATTGATTCAGTCCACAGGTAGTATGTGGGTCTATCTCATGAAGATCCACAGAGGAACATTCAGAACTTCCTAGAAATTACGGACACTTACAATTATCCGAACGTTTCCAAGGACTATGTCAGGCTCACACCGTTTCTCTTTTAATTGTTGGGGAAGCTAGGAATGGTTGCAAAAGGAGCCCGCAAACTCAATCAACACTTGGGATTCAGTTACCCTAGCCAATTGAGGGTGGACAATGAAGAAGCAGTCTTCAATGTATATCGAGCCATTCAGTTACCCTGTCATTATGAGGACCTGGCCATGATATCTATGGTGGAAATAAATGAACCAGCCATAGAGCCAAGTGCGTTTAAAGAAGATGCACTAGAAAAGGCATTGATGTTGTTCAATCACTTGGAACTTGAAGAAGAGGTTGAGGAGATGTTGCAAATTCTGGATGCATCTTGCGAATACATAAGCGAAGAATCACAATCTGAGCCTCTGGATAGGCTAATCGACCCGCCCCTAAACCCTCAGTTGAGGAGGCTCCAAAACTGGAACTTAAACCCTTACCATCTCATCTTCATTATGCATATTTAGGAAGTTCTAACACTTTACCTGTGATTGTTTCTTCTCATTTTTCTAAACTGCAGGAAGAAAAGCTCTTTAGGTTGCTGAGGGAGCACAAGCATGCCATTGGTTGGACAATGTCTGACATAAAAGAGTATTAGCCCTACATTCTGCATGCACAAAATACTCATGGAGGAGGGACAGAAGCCTAGAGTTGAACATCAACGCCGCCTAAATCCAATCATGAAAGAGGTGGTGAGAAAAGAAGTGATTAAGTGGCTCGACGCAGGTATAGTATTTCCTATCTCCATCAGTAAGTGGGTAAGACCTATTCAATATGTGCCTAAAAAGGGTGTACGACTGTTGTAGTGAATGAACAAAATGAATTAATCTCAACTAGGACTGTGACTGGTTGGCGAATATGCATAGATTATAGGAAGTTGAATAATGCTACACTAAAAGATCACTTCCCTCTCCCCTTCATTGATCAAATGCTTGATAGGTTAGCCGTACAAGAATACTATTGTTTCCTTGACGACTATTCGGGGTATAATCAGAATGTAATTGCCCCAAAAAATCAAGAAAAGACCACTTTTACATGCCCTTGTGGCACTTATGCATTTAAGAGAATGCCATTTGGGTTGCGTAATGCACCTGCGACTTTTCAAAGGTGTATGATGGCTATTTTCATCGATATGGTGGAACGGTTTGTAGAGGTCTTTATGGATGATTTTTCTGTGTTTGGTCCTTCTTTTGATGAATGCTTGACCAATCTTGCTAAAGTGCTTTCTAGGTGCGAGGAGATTAATCTGGTATTGAATTGGGAAAAGTGCCATTTTATGGTACGTGAAGGTATAGTGTTGGGGCAGAAGGTGTCCAAAGATGGACTAGAAGTTGACAAGGCTAAGGTGGAAGCAATTGATAAGTTTCCACCACCGATCTCAGTGAAAGGAGTTAGGAGTTTTCTGGGACATGCAGGTTTTTATCGCCGATTTATAAAGGATTTCTCAAAAATTTCCTCTCCTTTATGTAAATTGCTAGAGAAGGATGTGTCATTCAAGTTTGACGATGCTTGTCTGAAAGCATTCGAGGAGCTGGAAAAGAAGTTAGTGAGTGCACCAATCATAGTGGCTCCTGACTAGAACGAGCTATTTGAGCTGATGTGTGACGCTAGTGATGGTGCAGTTGGGGCCGTATTGTGCCTGAGGAGGAGCAAAGTATTTTACTCCATTTACTACGCAAGCAAGAATCTCACTCCTGCTCAAATAAATTATACTATGAAAGAAAAGGAGTTTCATGCTGTAGTGTGGGCGTTCGATAAATTTTGGGCCTATTTGGGTGGCACCAAAGTCATCGTCTACACAAACCATGCAGCCATCAAGTATTTGTTTGAAAAGAAAGATGCTAAACCAAGGTTAATCCATTGGGTTTTGCCCTTGCAGGAACTTGACTTGGAGATCTGAGACCGTAAAGGAATAGAGAATCAAGTGGCTGATCATTTGTCCAGATTAGAAACTCGGAATCATGTAGCTGAGGGAGATGTCATCAAGGAAACCTTCCTGGATGAGCAATTGTTGGCCGTTACTGCTGGGGAGGTGCTACGGTATGCAAATTTTGTGAACTATCTGGCAAGTGGAGGAATGCCGCATGATCTTGAACCTCATGCTAAAAAGAAGTTCTTGCGAGATGTGATATCATATGTGTGGGATGAGCCACTTCTGTTCAAATGTTGTACCGATCAGTTAATGAGAAGATGTGTGCCCGAATCTAAAATAAATGCTATCTTACATGACTGTCATACATTGTCTTATGGTGGTCATCATGCGGGTGACAAAATGGCAGCAAAGGTGTTGCAATTGGGTTTCTATTGTCCTAGGTTGTTTAAAGATGCCCATGAGTTCCTGAGGAGGTGTGATAGGTGCCAGAGAACAGGAACAATTATGAAAAGTCATGAGATGCCATTGCAAGGTATTATGGAGGTTGAAATTTTTGATGTGTGGAGAATTGATTTTATGGGTCTGTTTCCTTGTCTAGTGGGTGTAAGTATATTTTGGTGGCCGTTGACTATGTGTCGAAGTGGGTGGAGGCCATTTCTCTTCCTACCAATGATGCCAAAGTTGTGATCAACTTTGTGAAAAAGCATATCTTTACAAAGTTTGGCACCCCGAGAGTGATGAAAGTGATGGGGGCACCCATTTCTGTAACAAGCTATTAGACAATGTCTTAGCAAAATACGGGGTCAAACATAAGGTTGTGACCGCTTGCCATCCTCAGACGAGCGGACAAGTTGAAGTGTCAAATAGAGAGATAAAGCAGATTCTAGAGAAGACGGTTAGTGCAAGTAGGAAAGATTGGGCCGCAAAGCTTGATAATGCTCTATGGGCATACCGGACTGCCTACAAAACTCCAATCGAAACCTCCCCATACAAGCTGGTTTATGGAAAGGCATGCCATTTACCGGTAGAACTTGAGCACAAGGCCTATTGGGCGATAAAGAAGCTGAACTTTGATGTAGAATTAGCGGGTAGAAAATGGTTGATGCAATTGAATGAGTTTGATGAGTTTCACTTGCATGCATAAATGCCAAGTTATATAAAGAAAAAACCAAGCACTGGCATGATAAGCATATCCACCATTGCGAGTTCGAACCGGTCCAATTGGTTATTTTGTTCAATTCGAGGTTGAGACTCTTTTCGGCGAAGCTCAAATCGAGATGGTTAGACCCGTTTGAGGTAGTGAGAGTCACTCCACATGGTGCAATTGAGCTGCAAGTGAACGGACAAAGAGTAAAGCACTATTATGGAGGTGACTTTGATCGTCAGAAGTTGAAGGTGTTACTTGCCAATGATTAGACGAGATTCTGTGTCGTACCGCGACGTTAAATCAGGCGCTTGTTGGGAGGCAACCCAGCTTTACTGCTTTCTGTTAGGTTTGATTTTTTTCTTATTGTATTATTTTTGTAGTGTGGTTTTATTTTGTAGGATTTTGAGAATAGGGAGCAAAGCCAGAGAAAGTGTGCAAAAGCGAGATAGATGGTGAGAACTAAGTGTGGGGTGCCCACACAAAGGACCATACTTGGGGGAAGTCTGAATACCCGTGAGCCGCTATTGCTTCGGCCTTTGGCCTTTCAATGAGTTTCTTGTCCACCCTCATTATTGTTTTGTTTTATTTGTGCATTGGGGACACTGCACTCTTTTAAGTGTGGGTTGGGAGAATTTCTCTAGATAATTAGTAGTAGTATAGCTCCAAAGAAAAATCGGAAAACAAGTAGAAAAATTGGACTTTTCCCGACAATAGATCTCATTTGACAGTTTTCTTGAGGGATTTAAGTTGAAAGGAAAAAGAAAAAAAAATTTTCGTTGTAGGTAGTGTAATAATTCCCCTTTGATTTTTATTTATGTCGCGGTTCTTTTCCAATGGTTTTGTTTGAACCGGGTGTAGTTAGTTTTATTTTTGTTTGGAGTAGGAGCCACTGTGCTGTGATTTGAATTGAAGAAATATCTCTTGACTTTGTTATGCCTTGAGAATAGTGAGTACTTTGGCTGTGACGCTTATGCTCAGTTTTTGATTCTTGTTGAAGTACCTTAAATTGTATGATCTTAACTTTTCTTAACTGCTTTGACTACAGTGTCTTGATGAGTCCAATCTTGAGTGAGTTATGTGCCGTGTGTGTGTGAGGGTTGTGTGTTATTCTGTGTATTGCATTTGATTTCTAGAACTTGCCCCGTGTGTTTGCAAAGCGAAATAGTAGTTTTGTTCAGTCTTGGAAGTGATATAGGCATTTCTTTGTTGAACCAATTATATAATTTACCCGCCTTATTATTATGTATCGCACTTAACCCCCTTGAGCCTGTAATCTTGTTTCTTTGGCAACCACATTACTGAGCCTGTAATCCTGTTTCTTTGGAAATCACATTACAAGCCTTACCCATTTATTGAATTAACCATCTATTTGAACCTTTTCACCTCTCATGAACACTTGAATTGTAATGAACTTTGTAAAAGTTAAATTGTGGGGTGGTTGGTTTTGCTTTTGAGTGGAACTAATGAAATAAGGAGAAAGGTACACTAGTTTGAAAAAGTAAGAGCCACTTGAATTGAAAAAAAGAAAGAAAAATTAGTTGTATTGTTATGAAAAATATTCCTTGATTGTGGTAACTCTTGATGTAATTGTCTTTAAAGAAGTATGGAGTTAATATACATTGATGTGAAGGTGGAGTTATTAGTTTGACATAAGTGTGGGGTTTTAAATCTCCAAGTGTATGTATTAAAGTGCTTAGGAGGTGTAGTCACTCTTATATCTAAATGTATCCTACCCGTCCCACAGCCTACAGTACAACCAATTAAAGTCCTACTTGATCCTAGACTGAGTGAGATCGATTAGTAGAGTAGTACACTACGGGCAAGCCTATGGTGCATCTTTTGTGGCATATGAATGTTATTTCTAAGAGTGAGTGAATTCTTTCTAGCTTGAGTTCCTAATTGTTCTTAAATTTTATTGTGTGTGGAACTACTCTCTTTTGTTGTGTGAGGGCACTTGATTCATGAAGGAATGGTAATGTCATTGACCTCTATGTTAGAGTAAGTGAGGGGGTTGTAATCTGTGGTACTTATGAGTCCAATCTTGAGGTGAAGATGTTACACTCTTGTGCTTAGTCTATTTTAAAGATTCTTGGTGTGATAAGTTAGGAGAATTGTTTAAAAAGGTCGTGTCTATATAAAGTGTAGTTTGATTGCTTGAGGACAAGCAATGGTTTAAGTGTGAGGTGTTGATGATAGGCTATAATCTCGTATTTTAGTCTCTTATCGCACTCTAATTTACTACACTTTAATTGAGTTTGAGCTTTAATCGCTAGTGTTTTGCACTAATTGCATGTTTTATACCTTGTAGAAGTGATTTCCAGCTATGTAGATGTTATGGAATGAATTCGAGCTATTTGGAGCTTTGAAGTCTGAGTAAAAGCCCAAGGGATTAAGCCGGGATCGCGTTCGGGGGTCGAGAACCACGTCTGGATATCAAAAAGTCAAGAAAAATCCGTACTCTAAGAAAATGACACAACCGCGACGCATGGCACGCCATGGATGTGTAAAATGCTGTGTAAAACCATAAATTTGCATGCCCTCTGAAGTTCCCCACAGATGCCCCGCCTGGCGCGTATTCCCATGCGTCACGCCTGTGCAAATTTTATAGAGCCGGAATCCTATTTCATGCAGGAAAAGGTGTTTCATCCGGGCCCGACCCTACTTAGTATAAATATATGTAAAAATGTTTTTTAGAGGACTTTTGACATACTTTAGACCGAAGGAGACTATTTTGGAAGGGAGAAGACGTTGGGAATATTCTTGGGAGGAGAGAATCATCGAGTTCTTCACTCTTTCATCTTTTCTTTATAATTTGTTTATGCAAAATAGTTGAAAAATTATTACTACGAACATGAGTTGCTAAGTACTCAAGTTTAGAGGGTTTTGGTTGACATGATTATTAAAGTTTATTAATTACATCTTCATTAATTCGGATTATCATCTTCTGGTTGTTTCTTTAATTCTAGTTTTAACTTGTGAATTGTTGTAGCTACCAATTCACCCTCTATCTATGCTATGCTTGGGAAAACCGTGTTTAGAGTAGAGTAGAATTAGAGAGAGCTTGTTTCTGAACCCGTGGCTCGAGGAAAGATTTCGCGGTTAGGATAGGAATATACCTAATAGACTTGCTTAATTGAATATTGTATTATATTCGTTCATGATAAACTCAACACCATAGGAATATAGGATTGATATATTGTGGACATGTGAGTAGTATTGTGGGAACATGCTATTTATATAAACGATCCGGTTAATTAGGAACCATAGATAATCTGGATTAACGAGTGTGATTATTGAACTTAATAGGATTGATAAACCAACCACAACCCTGGAATCTTCATCTCCTCTGAATTAAAGTCTCATCATACCCATTTGCAGTCTTGTTGATTTAGTTGTTATTTGTTTAATTTCCGCAACAGTAGATTAAGAGAAAAACAACACTCTTGATTATCTTGGACAGTAAATTAATTTTAGTTTGCTTAGTTAAACAATTACTCTAAGTCTCTGTGGGTTCGACATCCGACTTTCGAGTCACTTTATTACTTGACGGCTACATATACTTGCGTGTACTTGAGGAACCAACAAGTTTTTATATAGCCTACTGAGTCTCCCAAATTTGCGATAAAGGAAACAAAGTGGAATTCTTATTAAAGACTTGCACTGTTACAAATCTTGTAACTAGTAAAGTGGTTCTGATGGAAAAAATATTCAAAAATATCTATGTTGCTGATTTTGAGTCTTTGAACAATGGGGATCTTACATGCTTGAGTGCTGTTGATGATTGATGACGTACATAACACACCTCGATATGAGATATGATACGCTCGTCTGAAATATAATTTACCCAACTATGAGTCGGGGTCGAATCCACATGGAGTTATAAGGGGTGTTAGGAGTATACACTTGAAGACATCGAATGGATTAACTAAATTTGCACTTCCACAAAAAGTTTTGATTTCTACTTCTACTATTACTCTAACAATTGTAAGATAAGGAAAAGAAACTAGAAATGAACTTTGTTTTTGGTGTTTTTCCAAATAGTTAAAAAGCCTAGGGATGTGACCATAACCTAGGTGTTTGCCGAATGGGTTAAAGACATTAATACTTGTTTTGTTGATTGGGGTATATTATAGCTCTCAACTCTACATTACCCATTCAATACCACTTAGTCAAAGAGTGATTTTACCCAATTTGGCTTTCTCAAGTCCAAACAGGTATCAAATAAAATAGTTGATATGAGCTCAAGTCAAGTTCTTACCATCTCTAGTTTGAACCCTTTAATTAGGCTAATCAAACTGTCAATTAACCCAATTCCTTGTTAGCCAAGTTATCCTAGACTAGGTCTCTCTTTCTCAAGTAGAGACTAAATCAAAAAAGGCATGAATCAATATTTGCAATCATTAATTCTAAAATTGAAGCATGTACTAAGCTAAATAATCAACACCTAATCATAAAAAAAACATTAAATTAAATACCCACAAGGTTTACACACTACAGTTAGGTCACAACCCTAGTAAGAATCTAGCTACTCATAGTGAGAATTGAAGAAAATAAAGAAGAAAAGCTAATTAAACTCATAATCAAAGATTAAAATGATAAAATATAATATTTAAACACTAAAATAAACATAAACCTCCTAAAATAAAAAATGTAATGGCTACAACAACTCAAACTTTAAAACTTAACCTAAAATTGTGAAACTCGTCTATTTATAGTGGCCCAAAATTCGCTGACAAAAATATCCCTCAAGAGGTTCTGCGGCCGCACAATTTCATGTGCGGTCCGCAGATTTCTTTAGTTGACAGGAACTAGGATTCTGCAGCCGCACATTTCTGGATTGCAACTGCGAAGTATTTTCTGTGGCCGCATAATTCTTGTGCGGTCTGCATTTCAACAAGGCGTCATCTCTTGGTCTTTTACACACTCTCTGAACTTTGAATCATTTGTTAGTGAAAACCCTGTTCTGCGGCCGCACAATTCATGTGCAGTCCGCACATTGGCCAAAGTTCTGATGGGTGCTTTTACTTGGTCTGCAGACCGCAGATGGAATTCTGCAGTCCGCACTTTCTTCTGCGGACCGCACTTCTTTACTTCTGTGCCCTTTATAGCCTGGTGATTCGGAACACTACTTTTTGAGTCATATTTCATCATGGGAGACCAAACTTCAAACATTCCTGCAATTTGTACAATTTCATTAGTTTCGGGAACATCAATCAATACTTTCGGAGTAAAACAAAAGAAAAAAGGTGCTATAAGTAGTCAAAATCCCCACTTATCAATTCCTCTAAACTTAAGTCTTTGCTTGTTCTCAAGCAAATAAATTAGTTCCCACCTCCAAAGTTAAGGGTCATTTCAGCGAGTCAAAAGTGAGCCATTCACACATCAGTTGGGACCAACAATTACCCACACTACTCATGCATTATCAGCAAGGTGACAAGTCAAATATTCATGAACATATAGTTCTAATGTGGCATTTGAGCTTCAAGAATTGACTTATTCATCAAGGACTCTTATTCTATCATGTAGGACATGGTGGACTCCAAACTCTTCCTCCTCTACTTTCCATTTGCCAAGGTCACTTAAGAAATTAGCACTCAATCTGAAGATTCATGAAAGGCTCACTCATCTCTCATAAGAGAATGTCACAAGTACGACTTCAAGTACCATGTAGATCGCCACTAATATAAGCTCACTCACTTTGAAATCAAGTAGGACTTCTTTTGGGATGTAGTGAAGGCTTTTAAAATAGGGTAGGATACCATATGGATAAGTGGTTACACATTTCCTTAAGCACTCCACACTTGCATTTCTCGGCTCACAATTGCCGATTCTTAGAGGCATTTTCATTTCATTAGGGACTAGAGAGACTTAACATCACTCTTTCTTGTTCATCTCATTCATTTTTTCCCTTTTTTGATTTCTCAATGCTTGGGATCATTACCTATTTGTGAATCCATCAACCCTTCCACTTATTCACGTTTTGCATTTTTCTTTTTGTTCTTTTCTTTTCTTGCCTTCTCTTTCATAGAGATCATTTCTGTTCTCTTTTTTATGCCTTGATACCCTTTTCAAATTCCTCATCTCTCCCCCTAACTTATGTTTTAAGCTATTTGTTTCACAAGAGTGTTAAGGAAAGTTCGGGTGCCAAGAGAGGCTCGCAACAAAATGGGTAAAGGCTTATAACATGGTTATCAAATGAGAAAGGCTAGTGGCTCAAAGAGGTTGACTAGGGATAACAACATTGGTTGGCAATAGAAAACTCAATGGGGCCAATGAGAGCCTATAATCACTTCTCAACCCAAGAAAAATTTAGGATTTCGCCTTGAAACACATTCGAGACAAGTTTTATTATTATTATTATTATTATTATTATTATTATTATTATTATTATTATTATTATTATTATTATTATTATTATTATTATTATTATTATTATTATTATTATTATTATTATTATTATTATTATTATTATTATTATTATTATTATTATTATTATTATTATTATTATTATTATTATTATTATTATTATTATTATTATTATTATTATTATTATTATTATTATTATTATTATTATTATTATTATTATTATTATTATTATTATTATTATTATTATTATTATTATTATTATTATTATTATTATTATTATTATTATTATTATTATTATTATTATTATTATTATTATTATTATTATTATTATTATTATTATTATTATTATTATTATTATTATTATTATTATTATTATTATTATTATTATTATTATTATTATTATTATTATTATTATTATTATTATTATTATTATTATTATTATTATTATTATTATTATTATTATTATTATTATTATTATTATTATTATTATTATTATTATTATTATTATTATTATTATTATTATTATTATTATTATTATTATTATTATTATTATTATTATTATTATTATTATTATTATTATTATTATTATTATTATTATTATTATTATTATTATTATTATTATTATTATTATTATTATTATTATTATTATTATTATTATTATTATTAGGTTCACACGATAACTACCTTTGGAAAGAACCGTTGCATTAAGAAAACCAAAGTCTTATTATCTACTAAAGCATAAAATGAAGCTACTTAACAAAATAAGAACTAATATGGAAAACAAAGATAAAGAAGCTAAAAACAAAAACTACTAAAGAGAGAATGAATATACATCATAAGAAAGAGAGAAAACAGATAAATACAAATAAGAAATGAAAAAGTATCATCAAATTATTACAAAACAAATGTATCAAAGTGTATTAAATGTGTCAAATAAACTCCACATCCCCCCCCGAATAAAAGCAAGCATTGTCCCCAATTCTTAGCAAAATAAGAGTAATAGAGGAGAGGGTGAAAAAAACTCCCTATGGATCCTTGGATATCTCTTTGTCCCAGCAATGTCATCGCCCTCCGGATCAGCCAACTAAATATCATCATCCTCAAGTCTAGATATTGCTGGGTTGGAAAACATCTTATGCACTGCCTCAGCAGCATGGTCTGGCTCTTCAGACTGGCCAGCTGGTGCTACCGGTGCAGATGGGGCTGAAGGATCTGAGGCGAACTGGTGCAGGTCAAGCAGCATATGTAGCAATGGTGGTCACCTCCCTCCGGAGCTTGTCCACTGATTTCTTGATCACCTGGGACTTCCTCATCTTCTTTACTTCTTTTCCCATCTCTTCAATCACCGACCCTTGTTGTACCAAGGTATTCATGATTGTCTTCTGATTCTCCAAAATCTTCTTCAGCCTGAGGTGCCTGAGAAGTGGAATGCGCTGCAATAGTACTGGACAAGTTAGACAACTTTGTAGTAGCTGTCTGCATCATGTTGTTGAGACTCACAACTCAGATAGTGAGGCATTGGCTTTAGAGCAACTCTAGGGGCTGTGGTAGTAGCTGTGGATGATGGCGGAGGCATAACTATGACACTGGAGGAAGTCTCAACTAAGGTGGATGGAATATTTATTGTCTCATAAACTACCATTGCTGGATCATCAGATTGACCTGTGGTGGTAGGATTATGGGCTTTCTTCCTCAGGTTGCTTGCATCCGTAAGTGAATACCAATCAAGGGCTTCTTCTCCTTCACCTTGGTATCAAAATTCCTCAGCTCTACCTTAGCATCAGTGAGATACTCTTTAATAGTGTTGGGATAAGGGTAAGACGAGCTATCCTGCCGTGCGATCACTGAGATGTTAGCTGACATCACAACACCTATATTGATTGGGTACCAGCCATAATAGAAGCCACAAGGACTGCCCCAGGAATAGGAATGCGAGTCTCGTTCTGACATGGATCCAACCTGCTACAAACAAAGGTCTGCCACCCTTTTGCCTCAAAACGCAAAGTGTTCCGCTGAATAGGAACTCCAACGTCGATCCATGGTGGTAGTGGCCCTGGTGGTGCTAGAATCTCAGCCAACCAAGGTCGGATGTCCTCGTGCAGTGCGTACTTCTACAGATACTCCTCCGGCCCAACATACTCAAAGCCCAAATACACATTTAGCATATGTTGATCAAACGTCACCTTGAGGTTGCGCACTTTGGTCACCTTCGTCCCTTTCTTTATATGAGCCACATTGGCATAGAATTCACGGACGACGTATTCTTTGTCATCCTCTGCCCTCTGGGTGAACCACATCCACCCCTTTCGTGCTCTGAAATGTCTCAGTATAGGTGGGTTATTTGTTTCCAAGTCTTTCAACAAAAAATTGTCAGTCATGAGTTAGCGACCACACTGGCCACCATATATGGAAACAGGTGAAGGCGGACAGGCTGAGCGATCCTCCCAAACCTATTTCTTCTTTTCTCTTTCAAGGCCGGAAGCTGTAGCATCTCCCCCTCTACCATTATCTGGGATATCAAGTGTAACATGTGCCTCAGCGACTAGCATAGCTGATAGCTCAGAAGCCTGACTAGCACTCTTCGATCTGTCAGAAATGTTGTGAGATGAAGACGGCTCGTCTCTGAGATGGTATCTCCCTTGCGACCTCGATTGTGTGGCCATCTGCTACTGAACAGAGGCTGAGTTTCCCTTTGACACTTCCCTATACAAGACATATGAGTTAGTTTCAGAGACGTTTGCACCTTTCTCTCTACCATCAGTTGCTTTCTTTCTTATCGTCTTTTGCTGGCCTAAGGGCAATGCAATTTTGCCTCGACCCCGACAAGGTTTACCTCTCCCTTTTGATGTGTCTCCTCGTCCTCTTGATTGAACCATTGTTTGTATCAAGCAGAGGTGATTGTTAGTTGCAATTCGATGTTCAAACATATACAGGACACGTGTAAGTAAAGGATAAGCCATAAGACATAGTAGGGGAGTACAATTAAATCATGCTTGCTGGGAAAGTGATCTGCGGTCCGCACAATTTCACTTGCGGCCGCAGATGTGAACTCGCGGACCGCACATTTTTTGGTGCGGCCACATAAGAGAAGTGCACTCCGCACAATTTGACTTGCGGCCACACCTCCGAATCCCAAAAATGCTAACTCTCTCATGAAAGAGAATTGACCAATATGCGGCCGCAAGAGGATTTCTGCGGTCCACATAATTAGACTTGTGACCGCACATTAGAGTCTTAAAATAAGTATTCTATGATGACAGAAGATGTGCTATTCTGTGGCCACAAAGGGAATTCTACGGTCCGCACATTTTAACTTTAGGCCGCAAATTCCTTCTTCTCTGAGTTGCCCAAATTCATCATCTGCGGACTGCACAAATTCAAGTGCGGCCGCAGATTGCAAAAGTTACATAAATACCACATTTTTCTACTTAGGTTTGTTCAATTTCTTGCACAATTAGACATGGCAACATTGTAGAAACATGAAATTATACTAACCTAGTCCCCGTAGAGCATGTATCAAGTTAACCCCGTTCATATCTACCCCAAATATACATAAAATTGAACTTTAATAATAGATGGCCTAAAAAGAACTAAAAATATACAAATTAAACTAACTAAAAATATTATTATGAAATTAAAGCATACCAGATAGAGTGAGTGCAATGAGTGACTAATCGAGGAGACTTTGTGTGTGGATAGAGTGAGTGCAATGAGTGACTAATCGAGGAGACTTTGTGTGTGGATAGAGTGAGTGCAATGAGTGACTAATCGAGGAGACTTTGTGTGTGGACAGTGAAAATTTTCAAAAAAAAACAAGCAGGGCACAATGTTTGTTCTAAGCGGGAAAAATATAAAGTGAGGCCTACAATGCTATTTATACTAACTGTTGGATAAGAGGAAGAAGGGAGAGTGCGGCCGCACATTTTCATGTGCGGTCCGCACTCTATCACCTTAGGACCTTATCTCAAAACCTCATTTGATATCCACACATTTTCAGTGCGGCCGTAGATTTCACTTGTGGTCGCAAATCGACCTCCGCACTGACAAGCTTAAACATCAGAGAGTTGATATTTTTGACATCTCAATTGTATGGTCCGCAAGAGGAATGTGTGGTCGCAATGCTCTTCTGCTATAGCACATAGAAATGTGCGGTACACACAAATAAAGTGTGATCCGCACAATTTTTGAATACTTAGCCATATTTTGTCCACAATTCCTGTAAGTCACACTCATCCCTGTAACACACTTCAAGTCAAGTTAGAATAAAAATAGAACCTAACTACAAAAGAAAAAGGAAAAGAAACATGGGTTGCCTCCTAAGAAGCGCCTGATTTAACGTTGTGGCACGACACAGAATACCCTCAAGTGAAATGAATGACCTCCACGACGTGGCTATCTCCAACTTTTCCCAAGTAGTGCTTCACCCGGTGACCATTGACTCGGAATACATCATTGTTTTTGTTCTTCAAGTCTAATGCACCAAAAGGTGTCACACCCACAATTTCAAAAGGGCCACTCCATTTGGATTTTAGCTTCCCGGAAAATATCCTCAACCTTGAGTTAAGGAATTTAACTTACGGCCGTAGATGTGAACTCGCGGAATGCACGTTTTGGTTATGCAGCTGCAAAAGTGAAGTGCGGTACGCACAATTTGACTTGCGGCCGCACTTCTGAATCCTGAAAATGCTAACTCTCTGATGACAGAGAATTGACCAATCTGCAGCCACAAGAAGATTTATGTGCTCCGCACAATTTGACTTGCAACCGCACATTGGTGTCTCAAAGTGAGTACTCTATGATGACAGAAGATGTGTTGTTCTGTGACCATAAAGGGAATTTTGGACCGCAAAATTTCATTTGCGACCGCATATGTAATCTCGCGGACCGCACTTTTTTGTTGTGCGACCGCAGAAGTGAAGCGTGGTCCGCACAATTTGACTTGCAGCCGCACCTCTGAATCCCAAAAATGCTAACTCTCTGATGACAGAGACTTGACCAATCTGTGGTCGCAAGAGGAATTCTACAGTCCGCACAATTAGACTTGTGGCCGGACATTGGAGTCTCAAAGTGAGTACTCTCTGATGACAGATGATGTGCTGTTTTGCGGACGCAAAGGGAATTCTGCGGTCCGCACAATGTTAACTTGCAGCCACAAATTCCTTCTTCTCTAAGTTGCCCAAACTCATCATCTACGGATCGCACAAATTCAAGTGCGGCCACAGATTTCAAAAGTTAAGTACAAACCACATTTTTCTGCTTAGGTTTGTTCAATTTCTTGCATAATTAGATATGGAAACATAATAAAAATATGAAATTATACTAACCGAGTCCCCGTAGAGCATGTATCAAGTTAACCCAGTTTAGATCTACCCCACATATACATACAATGGAACTCCAATAACAGATGGCCTAAAAAGAACTAAAAATCTACAAATTAAACTAACTAAAACGATTATTATGAAATTGAAGCATACCAGATAGAGTGAGTGCAATAAGTGACTAATCGAAAAGGCTTTGTGTGTGGACAGTGAAAATCCTCAAGAAAACATACTAGGGCACAATGTTTGTTCAAAGCGGGAAAAATGTAAAGTGAGGCCTACAGTGCTATTTATACCAACTGTTGGATAATGGAAAGAAGGGTGAGTGTGGCCGCACATTTTCATGTGCGGTCCGCAATCTATCACCAGAGGATCTCATCTCAGAACTTCATCTGCGGTCCGCACATTTTCAGGTACGACTGCAGATTTCACGTGCGGTCGCAGATCGACCTCTGCACTGACAAGCTTAAACTTCAGAGAGTTGGTATTTTTTGACATCTCAATTGTGTGGTCCGCAACAGGAATGTGCGACCGCAATGCTCTTCTGCTATAGCATATAGAAATATGCGGTCCGCACAAATAAAATGTGGTTCGCACAATTTTTGAATACTTAGCCATATTTTGTCTACAATTCCTGTAAGTCACACTCATCCCTGTAGCACATTTCAAATCAAGTTAGAATAAAAATAGCACCTAACAACAAAAGAAAAGGGAAAAGAAATATGGGTTGCTTCCCAAGAAGTGCCTGATTTAATGCCGCGACATGACGCAGAATACCCTCAAGTGAAATGAATGACCGCCACGACGTGGCTATCTCCAACTTTTCCCAAGTAATACTTCACCCGATGACCATTGACTCCGAATACTTCATTATTTTTGTTCTTCAAGTCTAATGCACCAAAAGGTATCATACCCACAATTTGATTTGAAGAGAACTCATCCAGAATGATTCCACACACAAGAAAATTTGCTAGATCCGTGAACCATGGCACCTCTTTCATTGAAATAGCCAAGAGTTGCTCATCGGGGAAAGATTCATTGATTTCAAGGCCATCATGCGACCTCCCCCCTCCTCCAAACGAGACAAGTGGTCCTTTCTTGTGACTTTGTTGAGCTTTCGTTAGTCCATACACACCCTCAAATCGGTCACCATTATTGTAAGAATCAATTCATTCTTGTCATTGGACCACCTTCATACCTCCCTTCTTTGGGACGCATTGAATCGAAGAAGTCCATGAATTATTGGAGATGGGGTAGACAACCCCGACATCCAACCACTTGATAATATCCTTTTTAATAACTTCTTGCATAGCATCATTGAGTCTCCTTTGATGTTCAATAGATGGTTTGGCTCCATCCTCCAAATTGATCTCATGCATGCAAAAGGCGGGGCTTATCCCATGAATATCCGCTAAGGTCTACCCAATAGCCTTCTTACTCTTTTGTAGAACTGCCAATGTGGAATATACCTGTACGTTAGTCAAAGAAGAGGAAAGAATAACCGGTAAAGCAGAACAAAGACCAAGAAATTCATACTGAAGATGTGGAGGCAATGGCTTCAACTCCAAGGTAGGAGGCTCTTTAATAGAAGTCTTTGTAGGAGGAGTTGTCCTATTTTCAAGATCCAAGGATAATTTCCGGGGTGCATAGTTGTACGACCCCATTCCTTGCAAAGAGTTCGCATATTTCATGAAACCATACATCTCGTCATCATCAAATTTGAGCAACACGGCCTCCAACATATCACCAACATTAATTGTAGCACTTGTTTCATCATCAATAACATCTGTCACCAAGTCCACAAAATAACACATCTCATTGCTATTTGGTTGCCGCATGGACTTACACAAATGGAATACCACTTTTTCATCACCAACCCAGAAGGTAAGTTCTCCCGCTTCAATATCACAAAGAGCCTTCCCTGTAGCAAGGAAAGGTCTCCCAAGAATAATCGGCACTTCATAATCAACCTGGCAATCTAAAATGACAAAATCCGCCGGAAGCATGAATTTATCAACACGAAACATGACATCTTCAATCACTCCCAAGGGCCTCTTCATATACGATCGGCCATTTGCAATCTCATAGAGGTGGGTCTTGGTTTCCCAATTCCCAAATTCTTGAAAACCGAGTAGGGCACCAAATTGATACTTGCCCCAAGATCACAAAGATCTTTAGCAAACTCGGCACTTCCAATTTTACAAGGAATCATGAAAGCATTGGGATCCTCCAACTTAGGAACCATTGAATGTACAATTTCACTCACTTGATAAGTGACTTTGATGGTTTCAAAATTCAGTGACCGCTTCTTTGCCACAAGATCCTTCACAAACGTTGCATAACCGGGCATTTGTTCCAAAGATTCAACTAATGGCACTTTGATTGAGAGACTCTTCATCATTTGAATGAACTTCTTGAATTAATTATCACCATTTTTCTTGGCAAGTCTTTGAGGGTATGGAGGTGGAGGCTTAGGCAATGGTGCCTTAGCCTTTTGCACTACCAGCTTCGGTATGTCAATAATGTGTTCCCTAGATGGGTTCACCTCTTCTTGAGTCTCTTCCACGCTATCATCAATATCAATCCGAACTTCATCATTAGGTTGCACCACATTGTTTGTGATCTCTTCTTCTTGCATCACTTGATCATCATCAACAAGTTGCCTTCCATTTGAGGTGGGTGCATTCCCACCTCTTTCACTTCTTGTGATAACCGCCATGGCATGCCCCGTGTTGTTACCACCATTTGGGTTTACCACTGTGTCACTTGGTAGTGCCCCCTTAGGACGAGAATTAAAAGCTTGAGAGATTTTTCCCATTTGAACTTCTAGGTTTCAGATTGATGTGTTGTGTGAGGTAAGTTGGGCATCTGAATCGGCATTCTTTTCCATCATTTGCTTGAACATATTTTCAATACGCCTTATCTCATTGTTTGAAGAACTTGAACCATAGGAAGGATAAGGAGGCGGGTTGCTCGGTTGTTAGTACATCGGGGGCCTTTGAAAACCCGACCCCCGGTTGTCTTGATATTTTCTCCATCTGCCTTGATTGTTATCCCCTCCCCCCAATTTCCTTGATTATTTCCATTCCAATTTCCTTGATTGTTGTTGTTATGCCAATTCCCTTGGTTGTTTCCACCATTCAAATTTCCTTGATTTCTAGAATTCCAATTGCCTTGATTGTTTTGAGGCCGCCATTGTTGTTGGCTTGGGCCTTGGAAATTATTTCATTGCCCTTGAAAATTGTTCACATATTGCACTTCTTCTTCTTGTTCATTATAGGAATCATCTTGTTCAAAACCACTATCTTCTTGTACATAGTTCTCCACTCGATTTTGCACTTGTGGACCCTTGGTTCTCCTCTTGTTCACCATCATGTTCACCCCTTCCATGGCATTGATTTGTTTAGGAGCTTGCACTTGACTAAGTTGGGCCTTTGCTAGTTGAGTCATGGTGGTTGTAAATTCAGCAATGGCTTGTCCATGGTCATGTAATTCTTTGTGAAGGTGGATCATATTTGGGTCACCTTGTAGAACATTAGCCCGAGATTGCAAAGCCGATGACGTTTCCGCCATCTCATCCAAAATCTTATACGTCTCCGCATAAGGCGTAGTCATAAAATTTCCACCGACAAGTTGATTTACTACACATTGGTTGGTTGTGTTAGTCCCACAATAGAAGGTTTGTTGAATCATGTTTTCCGTCATATTGTTGTTAGGACATTCCTTAACCATTGTTCTATAGCGCTCCCATATCTCATATAGTGGTTCATTCGGCTCTTGCTTGAAAGCCAAAATCTCATCTCGAAGTGTAGCCATGTGTCCGGGAGAGAAGAACTTAGCAATGAACTTTTCTGCCAATTCATCCCAAGTGTGAATTGAATGGTTCGACAATTGTTCCAACCAATCTAAAGTTTTCCCCCGTAGAGAGAAGGGAAAAAGCCTTAGCCTCAATGCATCCTCAGAGACTTTTGTTTGCTTTCTCCCCCAACAAGTGTCCACAAACCCCTTCAAATGTTAATAAGTATTATGTGTTGGAGCATCGGTGAAGAATCCCCATTACTCAAGCTAAGTGAGCATCACATTTGTTATTTGGAAGTTGCCTGCCCTAATGCGGGGAGGGACTAATTCACTAGCATAACCTTCGTTGGGCAATATCCAGTATGGAGCTGCTCGTGGTGGATGTGGGGGTGGAGCGGGTACATTGTCATGAGGCACCCGGCCTATTCGATTGGCTTGAGGTTCAAGAGGTACCTCCTCGAATTGCTCATCCTCGCCGTCAACATCCCCCAAAGGCACATTTTTGAGATCATTGTTTGCCGCCATGATTGTACCTAAATGTTTCTCACACAAGTTAGTAACATGGAAGGAAAAGAATATATTCCAAAAACAAACCCAAATATATAGCTAACACCATTTTAAATTCCCGGAAACGGCGCCAAAAATTAATGACGTCCACAACACACCTCGATAGGAGATATGATACGGTCGTATGCAATATAATTTACCCAACTGTGAGTCGGGGTCGAATCCACAGGGAGTTATAAGGCGTGTTAGGAGTATACACTTAAAGAAAGCGAATGGATTAAATAAATTTGCACTTCCATAAAAAGTTTTGATTTCTTCTTCTAATATTACTCTAACAATTGTAAGCTAAGGAAAAAAAACTAGAAATTAAAGATTGTTTTTGGTATTTTTCCAAATAGTTAAAAAGCCTAGGGATGTAATCATAACCTAGGTGTTCGCCGAATGGGTTAAAGACATTAATATTTGTTTTGTTGATTGAAGTGTATTATAGCTCTCAACTCTACATTACCCACTCAATACCTCTCGGTCAAAGAGTGATTTTACCCAATTTGGCTTTCTCAAGTTCAAATGGGTATCAAATAAAATAGTTGATATGAGCATATGTCGGGTTTTTACTATCTCAAGCTTGAACCATTTAATTAGGCTAATCAAACTCTCAATTAACCCAATTTATTGTTAGCCAAGTTATCCTAGAGTAGGTCCCTCTTTCTCAAGTAGAGACTAAATAAATTAAGGCATGAATTAATTTTTGCAACCATTAATTCTAAAGTTTAAGCATGCACTAAGCTAAATAATCAATACCTGATCATAAATAAGCATTAAATTAAATACCCATAAGGTTTACACATCAACCTTAGTAAGAATCTAGCTTAGTGGGAATTGAAGAAAATAAAAATAAAAAGCTAATTAAACTCATAATCAAAGATTAAAATGATAAAATATAATTTTTAAATACTAAAATAATCACAAATTTTCTAAAATGGCAAAATGTAACGGCTACAGCAGCTCAAACTTCAATCTTAACCTAAAAATATGAAACTCGTCTATTTATAGTGGCCCAAAATTTGCTGACAAAAATGCCCTTCGGGAGGTTCTGCGGTCGCACAATTCCATGTGCGGTCCGCAGATTTCTTAAGTTGGCAGGAACTAGGATTCTGCACCTGCGCATTTTTGGATTGCGGTTGCGAAGTATCTTCTTCGGCCGCACAATTCTTGTGCTGTCCGCACTTCAGCAACGCATTAGGACTTGGTCTTTTGCGCACTCTCTAAACTTTAAATCATTTGTTAGTGAAAACCCTATTTTGCGGTCGCACAATTCATGTGCGGTCCGCACATTTGCCAAGTTCTGCTGGGTGCTTTTACTTGGTCTGCTGTCGCAGATGGAATTCTGCGGTCCACACTTTCTTCTGTATACCTCACTTCTTTGCTTATGTGCCCTTTATTGGCTTGTGATTTAGAACATTCATTTTTGAGTCGGATTTCATCATGGGAGACTAAACTTCCAACATTCCTACAATTTGCACAATTTGATTAGTTTCAGGAACATAAATCAATACTTTTGGATTAAAACAAAAGCAAAAAGGTGCTAATAAGTAGTCAAAATTTCCATTTATCAATGATGATGTTGTGGCACAGAAGATTGAGATATTCAAGCTTTTTGTTGCTAAACAAGTTGGTCAAAAAGGACCTGGTTCGTGGGCTGCCTAAGTCAAGGTTCAAAGATCAGAGGGTGTATGATGCATGTGTAAGAGGAAAGAAAGTTAGGTCCTCCTTCAATCCCAAAAAAGGAAGTAAGCACCTCAAGGCCACTTGATCTCCTCCATATGGATCTGTGTGGACCTATGAGGCTGCCAAGTAGAAGAAGAAAGAAGTACATTTTTGTCATAGTTGATGACTTCTCCAAATTCACATGGACCTCGTTCCTTAGAACTAAGGATGAAACATTTCTTGTTTTTGCTGATTTTGTGAAGCAGATTCAAGTGAAGATGAGCTATAATGTTGTGCGTATAAGATCTGATCATGGCACAAAGTTTGATTGCATTCGACAAATTTTGTGCTGAAAATGGTATAAGTTACAATTTTCAGCTCCCAGAACACCCCAACAAAATGGTATTGAGGAGAGAAAAAATAGGACTCTTGAAGACATAGCAAGGACTATGCTGATAGACAGTGGTGTTGCAAAAGGTTTTTGGGCGGAGGCAGTCAACACTGCTTGCTATTTGGTGAATAGGTGCATGATCAGGTCCCTCTTGAACAAAACCCCGTATGAATTGCTGAACGGGAGAAAACCCAAGCTAACTCACTTGAGAAAGTTTGGTTGCAAATGTTTCATTCTAAAAAATGGTAAGGAAGCGCTGGAAAAATTTGATGCTAAGAGTGATGAAGGTATGTTTCTTGGATATTCCTCACAAAGCAAAGCATACAGGGTCTACAACAAAAGGACTCAATGTATTAAAGAAAACATACATATAATCTTTGATGAATCACACCACTTATGTGAGAAAGATTCACATGATAAGATTGATCAAGACTGGGAGCAGTCAAAGGTTCCCAGAGAAGTCATTGATATGAAAAATGGAAAGGGTGACATGATGAGTCAAGTCAAGGAATCCAACGAAGAAGATACAACAGAATCTCCAGCTGATACAAAAGAACCCAGTTCCTCTATCACAAAAATTGAAGCAGAGAACATAGTTGATGATGATGTGCAAGGAACTCCTGATGCTGAGCTGAGAAGTGGCATTCACTCTTCCATTGATGCCAACAATAGATCCCATTCAGAGCAACCTAGGTCTTCTCACAATGCGATTCAGGTGTCTAACTGGAAGCACAAAAGTTCACATCCTCTCCAAAATGTGATCACTCCTCTTGATTCAGGAATTCAAACCAGATCAAAGACAAGAAGCTCTCTTGCCTTCTCAGCTTTCCTTTCTCAAATTGAGCCCAAGAATTTCAAGGAGGCATTGAAAGATGCTGACTGGATTACTGCTATGCAAGATGAACTCCATCAATTTGAGAGGAACCACGTATGGCACCTGGTTCCTCGACCCTCAGAAAGAACTATTATAGGAACCTGGTGCGTGTTCAGAAACAAGCTTGATGAGTTTGGAAATACAACAAGGAACAAGACCAGGTTAGTAGTTCAAGGCTACAATCAAGAAGAAGGGATCGACTATGATGAGACCTTTGCCCCAGTTTCTCAAATGGAAGCCATCAGAATCCTTTTTATCTTTGCATCTCATATGGAATTAAAAATTATTTTAAATGGATGTCAAAAGTGCATTTCTTAATGGATATTAAAAGGAAAAAGTCTTCGTTAAACAACCGCATGATTTTGAGTATCATGAGCATCCTGAACATGTATTCAAACTTGACAAGGCATTATATGGGATGAAACATGCCTCTCGTGCATGGCATGGAAGGTTGTCTAAATTCATTCTTGAAAATGGCTTTACAAGAGGAAAAATCGACAACACCCTATTTCTGAAGAAATGGGGGAGGAACTTGCTCATTGGTAGGTCATATCTGATTCTCTTTCTAATTTTGAATTACAGGTTTGAATTAAAAGATGCAGTTCTTGAAGGAGGAGTACCATTTGATAGGGTGCACAGTGTAGATGCATTTGAATATCCAAAATCGGACCCCAAATACAATGATGTTTTTAACAAGGCAATGATCAATCACACAATTGTAGTCATGAAAAAAATACTTGAAAATTACAAAGGTTTTGAGAACCTTAAAATTTTGGTTGATGTTGGAGGTGGTCTTGGAGTCAATCTCAAGATGATTACATCTAAATACACCACAATTAAGGGCACTAGCTTTGATTTGCCACATGTTGTTCAACATGCCCCTTCCTATCCTGGGACCTTCTCATTCTTGTTTTATTGTTTAATTTGCTTTGACAGTTTGGTCCAACACTAGTTAATTTTACTTAATTCATATCATATACAATCGTTAAAGAATTACCTTATATACATTGAAATGCTAAATATTACTCATGTTATAGCTTTCAGCTTCATAACGTAGATATACATGAGGTGAGTCACAGTCAGAGGCGTATCTAGGTTAAGGGATATGGGTTCACGTGAACCTATGCTCTTCTTCCTAAATTATATATAATAATGTTATATTTCTTCAAAATTACTTAAATATATGTGCGTGCACCCATGTTTAAAGACTCCTATGGTGTAATAATTATTGGATGTACCTCTACAAGTGAAATTGGCGGTTCAAATCTCTCTTCGAATGATCTTGTTTTTGGCACACACTATATATATATATATATATATATATATATATATATATATATATATGTGTGTGTGTGTGTGTGTGTGTGTGTGTGTGTGTGTGTGTGTGAAAATCACTAAAAATTTAAAAAGTATATAATTTTAAACCTATAATTTCAAAAGTATAGTTGGTTCATAGTGAGAGACTAAATTTAAACCCGTCAAATATAAATTTTAGATCCACGTTTTCATAATAGTACGCCCATCCTCTTGAAATCCTGGATCCGCCTCTGGTCACTGTAATGTCACATTGCATGATTATGTAATTACATCAAACTAAATTAAACCTCATCTAAAATGGTAGAGTTTTGTCAACTGATACAATATTTTCTTATACGTGCACAATCAATTCTTAACTTGAATTAACTTTGTGTTCATAATATTTCATGGGTGGAACATGTCGGGGGAGATATGTTTGAAAGTATTCCAGAAGGAGATGCTATTTTTATGAAGGTATGTCCAAATCTTTGAGGAGCCGAATAGGTTTAGCAGAAAAAGTATTAAATGACTTCTTGTTTTTCTGAAATTTCAAATAATTTAAAAACAAATTCAGTTTGTCAAAACGACTAATATTTGGAAGTGGGGGAAGTAATCAATAGAAGTTACACAAGATATTGTTGGTTTTGGCTGTTCTTTTTTTTTTTTTGCACCCTTCCTAGAAGGTGGTCTGGAACTCAAGATGCTCATAGTTTGTAGCAAGTTTTTGTTTGTTATGGTAATATTCACAGTTTATTCCAATAAGTTTATTAAATTGGGAGGGAGGAGGTAATAACGTGCTAAAACGACTTTAATTTTATTACGGTGATGTTCGAGCCAACTTGCACACACCTCGACTAATTCCACTAGCTACCTGCTACTTCAAATCAACACAAGTATCGTGTAACTTTGTCTACCAAGGCTTAGATGGAAATAAGTTACCTAGTATTTTTTATATCCGTTGGAATAACGTGCCAAAACAACTAATATTTCTATGTTTCTTAATGAAGTGGATTCTTCACGACTGGAGTGATAGTCATAATCTCAAGTTGCTAAAGAACTGCTACAAGGCTCTACCAGACAATGGAAAGGTGATTGTTGTTGAGGCCATTCTACCAGTGAAACCAGACATTGACACCGCAATGGTTGGCGTTTCGCAATGTGATTTGATCGTGATGGCTCAATATCCTGGAGGCAAAGAGCGATCTGAACAGGAGTTTCGAGCCTTGGCTACTGAAACCGGATTCAAAGGCGTTAACTTAATATGTTGTGTCTGTAATTTTTGGGTCATGGAATTCTGCAAGTAGATTTCTACTGTGCGTTGAGTTTCTACTCTGAGTATTCATTTATGGCAGTCTCGGACTGGAATTGCAGCTTAGTCCAGATTGAACGTTGATATTCCTAATAATATTTCTATTATTCCCTTGTTTGTATGAAAGGATGTCATTTTGAGTATTGATAAACATGTTCTCTAGGACAGAAATTGTAACTTTGTCCAATTTATATTGATATTCCTAGTAAGATTTATATGACATGTGTCTCTGGTATAAGAAGAGTTTCAATATCCACAGACGGGCACTTGCGAAAGCGTCTCTGTTGGAAGCGCGTTTCCTCGCCATCTTAGTGGGACTAAGGCGGATGTGATTGACAAAGTAGGAAGAGGTGAGTCTTGTCTTTGTTCACTTTGTCGTACTCAAAGGAGTGGTGACCCGAGAGTACATACCGGACGAAATGATGGTGGCTCTATACAGGGGATTGTCGGGTTATTATAGGTGCATTAACTAGAAATTGGGACTAAAATTTCAACTTAGTCCACACTGGGACATTATTCCTAATAATCGGTTGCTAACATGTTACTTTTTCCAGTATGAGTATAAGCTTGAGTACCCAGAGATAGGACTTGGCACATGAAATTGCAAGGTAGTCCACAACTGGGAAATGGGGTGTTGATATTCCTAATTATCTTGATAACCTGGTTTACTTTTTCTACTATGCGAAGAGTTTGCAGACTACAACTGAAGTTGTATCCTAGTCCAGACTAGGATGTTGATAATACGAATACGGAGTTTTGGGCAGTAGCAGAGCCACATAGGCTCAAGGGTGATCAGTTGAACACTCTTGCACCGGAAAATATACTGGTTTTCCGGTTTTGGGACTTGAACACCCTTAACAAGATTTCTGGTTTCGCCACGGATTTTGGGACTTGGTTCTGAACTGGATCTCTTGAAGGTATTTAATCCCAAGAGTGTGCCCTTAGTAGAGGTCTAAAATTATACTACTTGAGAAGCATAAGAATAGAGGGAGCATGATCAAGGAAAAACTTTTTCAATATCTGCAAACCATCATAGGGAGATTTACATTGATCACTGGGTGAAAACTAAATAATGGCGGAGATACGGTAGCATTGCTTAAGCTGTGGCTAGTCCTACCTTCATACTTCCTTTTTTTTTTTGGTTTCTCAATTGGTGTCTGATATCCACATTGGGGCCCGACTAAATCTGGTTTCGTGCCAAAAAAGTACCACATTAAGGGGGTAAAACATTCCCTAACAAAGACGACTCCATACTCATGGCTTGAACTCGAGACCTCTGGTTAAGAATGATGGAATACTTACCACTCCACCACGACCCTTGTTAGTTTTGCTACATACTTCCTACAATTATAAGATCATGACAAATTGACAATAGACAACCATATAATGTCTGGTTGAAAAGAACTTTCTTGAAATTTTGTCATCATAGATATTGGCAAAAAGACAACCCAGCGCACTAAGCTCCCGTTACACGCGAGGTCCGGGGAAGGGCCGAACCACAAATACTGGATTGCACATATAAAAGTGGTGGTACTGGGAGTCTTGTAAGGTGAGGGCCATGTTAACCCAAATTTGCATGGTAGGAGTTTTACTTTTCTTTTAATTGCAGGTAATATCAATTTCACTCTCTTTTGGAATCTTAAAGTTGAAAGTTGAAGAAAGAACTAAGAAGGGGCTTGTGGCATTAAAATATATGGTAACATGTTTTGTTGTACAATTTCTTTTAATCCATTAATTTCCAAAGACATGGATCTACTTGAAAGCATTGATATACATTAACTTCCAACTGCTAAGTAAAAACATACGAAGGTGAAAGAATGAAAAGACAATGTACAAATAAGCAATATATAGACATGGTTCATTTGAGTTTTATTCTGTTAGAATATTAAGACAGCAAAAGAACAAAGCAGAGTTTACATTTCAAAGAGCAAAGCTGCAAGATTGCTCAACTGAAATCTATTTTGACCATGTTTCTGCAGCAGCATCCGGACTCTATTCCCCTTTAGCTGCTCCCAATTATTTCCTTGTACAAGTCCTTGATCTTTGATATCAAAGCTTCTCTGTTAACGGCAAAATGTTATAAGAAGAGAGGTAAGTGGTGACAAACACAAGATACGAATAATAAACTTAGCTTCCACTAATTCGTATATCAACGAAATGGAATTACCTGTCTGGTTTGAAGACCAAGTTCTTGTAAGCAAACCACTGCAGAGGAAGACAGATCCAAGAAAATTAAAGAAGAACAAAGTGAATTGAGTTCAAAAATTTTTTGTGGTTGATTACGTAGTTCAAAGCTTTACCAGATTAAAGCTTTGATACACTAACAGTGTAAGACCTTTTTGTTTAACCCTATCATGTAATTATCAGTTATAATAGGATATTTGATATAGACAAGTACACTAACATTTAAACACTTGAAAGTTTTTGACACTATAAGTTTATATAAGTTAAAACACCAAAAGAAAAGGCTAGGAGATTTAGGAGGAACTAATTGTCATCAATCATTCAGCTTTATAGAGAACACAGCATACAGTTAGTGACTAAAAGTGGCGAATGTTTCAACTTACACCGGTGTAACCAATTCCTACAAGCTCAAGAACACCAGGAATCAGAGGAAGCCTGTCAATTGCCTGCCACAATTAAGCACATCCTTTTGTCAAGCTTGTAATAATTGAACTAAAATGGAAACCAAAAGGTCCTAAGTTGGAAAATAGTAAGTAGCTAGAATAAAGCAGTACCGAGATAACTCCAGTGGAGCTCCATAGTAGAAGTACTGCAGCAACACCAAGTGAACTGACTGCGTACTTATCATCAACTTTGTCCCACTGAAAGGAGAAATTAAGTTGGTATCAAGATTAAGGCGGAGCAAATCAAGAACCAAGTGAAGTGAAAAAGCTAATACATATTAGTAGGTCATTACAGCTTCTTGAATTTTTTGGAGAAGCTCAGATGGTAGCTCAGTGGTTGCCATATCAGCTGATGAGGCCTCTGTAGCAGTTGCAACCTCTCCAGTAGACGTTGCCATTGCGACCACATTCCGAGCAATCTTACGACCTGCATCACAGCGCATCCGAGACAAGAAATTACAACAGCACCAATAACTTTTTAGTATGAAGTATAGTGTGAATTACTTCTTCCGTTCTAACTTATATACTTTTTGCTAAATGTGTGACCAGTTATATTTCTATACAGCTCACTATGTTAAACTGACATTTTTTTTCCTTTTTAGTGTGTTACAAAAAGAATGACAGTTTTTAATATTTCGAAGCTCTTTAACTTAAACTTCTCATTTTACCTTTAACGACATGTACTTACAGCAACATAAATGTCATGGCATGTTTAAAACCACAAGTTATAACAGTACTTTTGCTATGCGCTATACATCTTTTTTCCATCAAACTCTGTGCTTAGTCAAACATGAATGTAGTATCTTTTTAACACCATTTTACAATATAATATAAATTTACATGGGTGAACTTGCTCACATTGCTAATCCCACAGATAAAGAGAAGCGTTGCGGTGAGTTAACAGCCTAGTAAAACTAGTCAGTTCATGATGAATTCCGACAATACAAAACACGTTGAAACGTGCTCACCTAGACACACAACACATCTTCGGTGGAACGACATGAACAATGATGATTTCATATTACCAACTTTAATTTGTTTGCGAATAAGTAATTGTTTTGTTGTTCTATAATGTATGATACAAATTACCATTTTAAAACTATGTGTTCGATCAAACGCGGAAGGTCCATTGAAAACAGACTATCTACCTGCTTCAAGTTGGGTTAAGACTGTGAATACCCTACTGAGCCCAGACCCCACTTACTTATGAGAATACACCGGCTACGTTGTTGTGTTCGATCAAATACAATGGCAAGTGGAACAGAGGCAATTCAAGACTTGAGCAAAAATTAATCAAGAAAAGAGTTACTTACAGTAGGCAGTGGTTCTGGCAGCACGGCTTTGGACGGCAGGTGGGGGAGGGAGGGTGGGTAGGGTGACACATTGGGATGATGCAGCAGCAGCTGACTGACGAGTTGTCTTGCCGTCGACCAAAGTTGATGAAGAGGAAAGAGAAAGTGAAGGGGAGGTAGTTGAGGCCATTGCTTTGAACTCCCCTTTCAAGTTCCTTAGTTTAGTTTTTGTGAAAAAAGACTAAGCTAGATTTCTTTTCTTGATGAGGAGGGTTCGACCACTAAAGAATTTTAGAAAATATTTATTGAATTATTCTGTTGATGGTATTTTCTCAATCTTGGATATTTTCTTCTGAAAAAGGATGGGATTGTCAATAGTGAAATGTAAGATTTCTTGGACCTCCCAAAAGTAATAAGAACCTTGAGAACCACCCATTTTTGGGATGAACCCTTATCATCATCTGCCATTTTGCCTTGCTTATCATCCATCTGGACAATAAGTATGTGCTGATATGGATTTTCGGATATGGATTTTATGGTGCTCTTTCATTGGACATTTGGTCTTTGTTAAATCACCCTCAATGCCCTTAATCAAGTGTTTTTTTTGTCACTATATGGTTGTATTCAGATTACACAAATTCAAATTTATATTGTGTAGAGTTCATTTAAAATAAAATACTTCCTGTTAATAATTTTTTTTATTTGCGGGGCTCGAAATTGAGACATTCGATTAAGGGTTGAGGGATCTTATTCATCTCAAAGTACAATACTCCATCTGTTTCAATTTATGTGATGCAATTCGGATTTTAAGAGTCAAGTGAATTTTTTTTACCGACGTTTTTAAAATGCTTTAAATTATTAATTATTTTGAGTTATGATACTTTTATGTAGATGTTTTATTTGCAAATAGTTTAAAAATTTACAGTAAAAAATTGCATATTGGAACTTCTTATTTTTTAAATGATTCCCACTTTTAGAATTTTATTGGGTTAGTTGTTGTTATGCTAAGTTATGCTACCGTGAAAACTGAAAACCGCGTGTCCTGACAAATCGGAAAACCTATTTTTTTTTTCCTGCATGAAAGTAAGAAGACGGATATTGATAATACTCCTATTATAAGTACTTTAACAAAAAATGAAGGCAGAAATCTAAGAAGGCCATTGGTTAGATAGCCATCTTATCTTCTATTTTGCCTCATATGCCTATCACTTCTACTCCTTTTGTTTTAATCTCATTCTACTTGTATACTCTCTCGGTCTCTCCCCCAAATGAGTACAATCCAACATCTAACGTTGTGTTCTACTTTGCAAGAGATCATAATTCTTCTCACAAAAAAAGAAAAAGAAAAAAGAAAAGTTTTAAATAAGTAGAAACAGATCCATAATTTGAAATTTATGAATTCAGCAATCTCAAGTAAATCATATCATCATATATCTATATCTATATTTATATTTATTATAAAAGCACGAATGTTTTTTACTAAATATTGAAGGACCAAAATATCCTTGCAACATTGATCGACTTTTATACCTTTAAGAACTAAATTATTTTTTCATATAAATAACTCCATGTCGGATAAAATTATAAAATTAAGAATCTTACCTCATAATATTTAGTACTTTAAAATCAATTCAAATTTTAGTACAAATTTGTACTGGAACGTAATTGAACAATCTGAGCTTGCAAAGGAAAACTTTGTGATGGAACGATATTGAAGAATTTGTGCTTGCAAAGGAAACTTTGTACGGAGTCTCAATTTAATTAGGAATTAATTGCATATTATACATTAATAAATTTTTTACAAAATATCGCTGATCTTTCTCTTTTTAGTATTTGTGGAGTGGTGATTCGTACGTATTTAATCCCGTCTATCAATATCTCTTTTGGCGGCAGTCTCTCCAACTCCAAGATATGCAAGTACACGAGTTTTTATTTTCGGGTTAATAGAGAAAGTGATATGTTCCAGTATAACTTAATGATACGTTAAAAAAACTCGAATTTATAAAATATTAGAATATGAATCAAATTCTATCTACTTTAATACTCATATCATCAAGTTCATCATATATTTGGAAAAATATTCTTATTATTTGTGATCTTAGAAGATCGCTTGGAGATTGTTTCTCCATAGGCCTTTCTTGAATTATTTGGTCATGATTTTCATCGTCGAATCTGTTTATCTGTAAAACGATACGGTTAAATTTGTTACGTGGTTTATAGACAAGCGAACTGATTGGATCCCAAAAATGGTAAAGAAATAAGATTGAAAATAAAACTTAGCAATTGAAATTGAAGAAGATGGCAAGCCTGGCTCCGAGTGTCTCCGAGGATAGAAATGAAAGCAATGTAAAAGAATTAACGAAATTATTTAATTGAGCATGAAGATGAAATACAAAATAAGTTTTGCCAAGACTTTTCGTGCCTTACAATGGCTATTGAGCCTGCTATTTATAGCTATACCGAGGGAAATAAGATCCTAGAATCAAGCCCCACTTGAATGATAATAAAAGAGTCATTGATGAATATGTAACGACATGCCAAGAATGCAAATATTCTCTGTAACGGCTGGCCATTTAATGTTAGAGAATATTCTTCACTGAATGTTATTCGATGACAAATATTCGACCTACTCCCATTGGCCTGCTCCCTTCGGGGTTTATCCGATGTCAGCTGCAACTGTTATTCCCGGTCCTAGTTGTTACTTGATTCGCCTTTTACTTGTCTTCGATTCCACGTATCATACTATTATTCGACCATATATTATAAACTAATTTTTCTCTATATAGATAGCCCCCTGCTTTCCGGTGACATATTTTTGTATTACCGAAAAGTTGGTGAAGATCCCTTTCTTGGCGGAAAACCTCCTGAATAGTCTCTGACGCTTGAAAGGACGCACGTCTTCTCGAATCTAATATTCCGAAGAGGTGTTACCGCGCGATTCAGCAAATTTTTGCCAGTTCTCGAGGTAATAATAGCCACGATTTTTACTGTCTATATTAGTATTTCTTCTCGTCACTTTACCTCTTTCACTTCCAAAATTTTCATAAGTTTATCATCTTATTTGCACTCAATCTCCTCCTGCGTAGAAACTTTCATCTTCTCTAACTTTTTCTAAAAATATTATTGCCTTTTTACTATCATGGCTTTTTCTACTGCAACTTTTAGAAACTCTGGTCTTCTCTTCAGTGGAGGCCCAGAAAAAAATAAGGATAAAGAAGCTGATGTTGATTCTGAGCCTCCCATTGTAAACACCATTATACCCAAACACCTGAGTACCGTTAATGACTTCTAAGAGAAGGCTCCAGTTGCGTCTTCGCAAACTTGGGCTGTTAGTAGGTAACCCTCCTCCATTCTCCCTTCTAGTATCCCTGCAGTGAAGGAGGACTGCAACTGCCTTAACCTCAACATCCTCACTCCGAATATGATAGAGCGAGTTACCTTTACCAATGAGGGTTTTACGTAAGTCTATGTGTATCCCTTTACCCTAGGTCCGTTTTCCTTGGGGACGAGTGAATGGCTCGACCCCGTGATTTTGGAGTTTTGCCACGGTACCGGGTCTGCTTGGCACAAGTAGGCCCATCTATATGGCAAATGGTGGTTTGCCTATGCTAGCTGTGCACAGAGACTGGGAGACCCTAACCCTTGCACATATGATAAACTTCTACTCCCCCAAAATATTTTATGGGGGAGTAATAAATTTCAGCAAACACGACTATCACGCCCTTCTCACCAGTGTGGACGATGACAATGATCGCTTTTACATGCCAACTTCCTTGCTTCCGAGGGCCTGCAAAAATTAATCCTCGATAAGCAAGGACTTGCGTCCGAGCGAGATCAACTGTTGGTCGAAAGGGACCAACTTGTTGTGTGCCTTCCAGTATTGGAGGCAAAGGTTGCTGAGGCGGGCAAGCTTGAGGCTCGATTGCAGCAAAGTAAACAACAGATTATGGCCCACAACCAAGAAGCCATTTTATTACATGAACAACTCCAAGAGGCTAAGGCTAAGTGGGCCGAGCTCCAAGATACTGTATTTGCTGCTGCCTAGCGCAAGTCTACCTCCGAGGACCAAATGAATAAGCTGAAGGCAACCTTGAACTCCAAAATAGAGGAGGCTAATGTCGCCAAGGAGAAGAGATCCAAAATCGAAGAAAGATTCAAGAGGGTCATCGAGCAAAACCGGATTCATCTATCTATAACTCGTGATCTTGACTTGAGCCTCGGTGCCATAAGATCCGAAAGGGACAACCTTCAGGCCGAGATTGACATGCTTAAGGCAAAACTCCAGTTCCAAAAAGATTTTCTCATATTTGAGAAGACGTATGCTATATATAAAATGAGGAGGAAAACCTTGGAAGAGGCCAAAGCGGGCATCGTCGATATTGATGATTACATCGTCAAGGCCCGAGAACTAGAGCTAACTACTCGAGAACGTCTCCCTACTGCTGCAGTTGATTCTTCAAGTACCGGTTCTGAGTACTCGGGGACCGAGGAAGAGATTGAAGAAGATGAGGATGAAGGCCAAGAACCTGCATTTGATCCTCCCTCCTCCACCGGGGGAGACGCAAATCCTTCTCTCCCTTTGGGCTCCGGCGACGACAATGCTAAGATTTCTTCTTCTGTGTTTTTTTTGGTACTTTGTAATTATGCCAAACTTTTCATTGAGTCTGGCATTTTGATAAATGAAGATGATTTTTGCTTAAGTATTGTGCAAAAATTATTCCTTTTGCATCGAATTAGATAAAGCTTTGAGTATATTTTCGTCCAATAGCATCCGATTTTGGGCATAATCTCTTTCGGAATTAACCGTTTACTATGATGATTTCATAAGAGAGGATCATCTTATGTTTACAGTGCTCTTGAAGAGGATGTCTCATGTTCATTTCGGCACAAGAATTTGAAGTTTTTTGTTAACTTTCAAATGATAAAATTTACTCATTGTTTGGACAAGAAACAAGATAAAAATAAAATAATTTTATTAATTCCTTCTATATTTGAAAGTACATAAGCATTCGTTTGCTAAAAAAATAGAAACTGCCAATACATGTGGCTAACTTGTACAGCTTATTTCTATGGGGATGGCCATGCAGTCCCCGGTTCCAATGAGACACTATTATTCCCGGTTCTTGCAGTCCCCCGTAATCAACTGAAATCATCAGCCAAGGTCAGGAAATATCTGTAATTATCATGTGTGTTTACATTATAGGGCCCCCACAGATCCATGTGTATTAGTTCAAAGATTTTAGTAGAAGTAGTGGTACTATGAGCAAATGGATGTCTAGTTTGTTTGGCCATTGGACAGATTGGGCAAAAGAATGGTTGTCTGGGAGAAAAAGTGACTGGTATTGTGGATATCTCCCTTATTTCTACAAAAGGTACATGCCCTAGTCTATTAAGCCACAAGTGATCAATACCATTTTCATGAGACATATAAGAAGACATTAAAATGGAATTAATATCAGAAGAGTCAGTCTTATTACTTGAATGGAATTTACACTCTTGGATGGACATGATGACTTATTTACAAATGCAGATGAATGATGAGGGTGATTGTGACTCTTTACTCTATTTGTAGCACCGGCATATGTAGGAAAAGATGAACTAAAGTACTTAAAAGGATCAAAACTGAAAGCAGAAATGAAATTTGACTTAGACTCATGACTGGGACATATTGAGTAGAGGAAGTATAGGCCATTTTTAGCTTTATCAATCTCTAGAGACCTCTTCATTTAAGGGGCCTGCATTAAACAAAGATACCTATTGAAGTTATCCATACAATTGAGATGTACAATTAATGAGTGAATTGAAATGAGATTAAATTTGAATCTAGGCACATATAACACTCTAAACAAGGTTAGACTGGGACTAAGGAATGCATCTCTTATTTCTGTCACTTTGACTCTGTATCCATTAGGTAGGTACAGTAACTAAAAATGGGTAAGGTAAGGTCTTGATGTTGGTCAGAAAAGATTTTTTGTAGGTCATGTGGTTTGAGGCTCCACTATCTAGTATCCACAAGTGAGCAATAGATTTAGAACATTTATACATAGTTGTTTCTGCAATCTCTTTATAAGTGGAGCAAACTAGAATACCTGCAAAGTTTGTAGCTCCACAGGCAATGTTGTTTGGATTATCCCCTGTATTTCCAGCTTGAAAGGTCTCCACCAAGACCAAGTTCAGCAATTGTCCATATTGTTCTTTTGTCAGACTTGGGACACCTTGTTTCAAATTCTTATTCTCAAATCCTTCAAGACTTCCACCAAAAGACTCTTCATAACCTCCATGAATAATTGCAGCAGATCCTGCATTTCTGCCTTTAGTAAACTTGAAGTCTTGTGGAAATTCAATTATTCTATAGCACATTTCTTTGGTGTGCCCCGACTTCTTGCAATAGTCACAGAAAAGTCTTGACTTGTTAAGTGTGTGATTTCCTCTGAATGAGTTATTCCCTGTGCCTCGTCTGTGTGGAGTATAATTGGTGTGTGCAGTATAATTGGTTTTGAATGTGTTTTGACCAGGTCTATTGGCATTAAGTGATGCAGATTCCATGGCCAAGTGATTCTTTGGCCTAACTTCTCTTTGCTTCTCCTCTTGAATTAAAATGGAGAAGGCTTGTGCAATGCTAGGCAGGGTTCATCGTTAAGATGCTTCCCCTTACGACTGTATAGACCTCGTTATGCCCCATTAGAAATTGAATTAATCTGCGGTCCTGCTCAGCTTTATGCATGTTTGCCTTGGCTCAATAAGTGCACTATCATCAACACTGTGCATGGGCATTCAAGGTGTTTAATTCCTCCCAAAGTCGCTTCACTTTTATGTAGTATCCCATGATGTCAAAAGCACCTTGACTAAGGTCATTTATTTCCTTTTGAAGTTGATAAAGTTTTGCCCCATTGATGTGATCGTATCGGTCCTCCAATTCTTGCCATAACTCCTTGGCATCATTGACGTACTATAGACTGTCTGCCAAATCCTTTGAGAGTGAATTGAGAATCCACGATGTCACCATGTCATTGCACCGAGCCCATAGGTCGAAGGTTGCATCATCGGTATCTGGCTTCTTACATTTTTTGGTGATGAATTTGACTTTATTTTTTTTAACTGAAAGATCTCTAACGACGCCACTCCTCGAGGATCTATAACTAGTTACATCGAAGGCTACCAATAGCAACAATGTTCCAGCATTTTTAGACGGGTGCATGTACAATGGACTAGTCGTGTCCAGTCTAGGGTTAGTCGTGTCTGAAGTATCCTTATCTCCGGTCATGATTCAATGCAAAATTAGTAGAGAGAGCTGATCAATTATGATGAAATTGAGAAAAATTAACTCGATTAACCTGTGAATCTCGAAACCCTAAATTTTTGATTCTGCGATTTGAGTTCGAGAAAAAGACAATCAACAACAACGAGATGTGGAAGACGAGGTAAACTAACTCACCGCTGAAGTTCGTTCTCTGATACCATGTCGAATCCCTATGTTCACATAGTGAGGGCATCCACCATTAACAGACTAAGCTAGTGAGAGAAGAGAGGAGGAGTGAACATTCTAGAAAGGAGCTGAAGATTGGAAAATGATTTCTGTGTATTCAACTAACTCAATGTACAAAGATATATACACGAGTGGAACCATATGTCAAGACCCCAATTTCCCTCCATAGGATGTCGTGATGGCACCTAATCTCTACGACTAGGTAAGACTAGCATTCGATAACAACTTGTCAGATATAATTAACAAAATACTAAAACAAGTATGATAAACTCATATAAACTTCCGAAAAATAGAATCTCAATAATACACTACCCAAGACCGGTAAAATTGAGTCGTAAGCTCTACAGAGTAAAACTAGAACATCTATTGCATCATTGTCTGGAAGAAAATACAATAGGAATATGAGAATAAAGTAAGATGACTCCGAGGCCTGTATACATGGAGCATGTATACCTTAAAGTCTCCCAAAAACAGCAAATCAATCAACTCTAGCATTCGGCATGAGCAGACGTACCTGGATCTGGACTAAAAGATATGCAGAAGTGTAGTATGAGTACACCACAACGGTACCTAGTAAGTATCAAGCCTAACCTCAGTAGGGTAGTGACGAGTCCAGTTCAAGACACCTACTAAGATATAAATAAACAGTATGAAAACGTAATAAGGATAAATAATGGAAAGCAGAGAAATAACTGACATGAAATAGTTAACATCATGAACTAATATCGGAATTTTAAGCACGAAATTAACATAAAGAAATAAGTTAAAGAGAACCACAATGATCATATACGGATAATATCTGAAAAAAAAACAAGGAAGAACAAAATAACAAGAATCACTACGAGGTACCGCCTCGTGTACAATAAGAATCACCACCGAGGTACCACCTTATGTATATATATATCAAGAATCACAACCGAGGTACCGCATCGTATAAATCAAGAATCACAACCGAGGTATCGCCTCGTATAAATCAAGAATCACAACCGAGGTACTGCCTCGTATTTACTTTTCCTAATTTTAAATCACAATCTTACCTTATATCGCCGCGTGAGCCTTTTACAAAGATTTTGAAAACAGTTTTTCCGAAATAGCTACACGCACTTTAGCCCACCTATTGACACCGCGTGGCTTCACGTAGTTCCCCTACAAGAAACACGCACAGTAATAACTCGCATCACAAGTGCACATATATCACAACTTGCCAACAATCAAGAATATTAATGTTTCCACAACAATAGCCCATGGATCCACCACAACGTGTACAAGAATATCGACAACAACAATGAATGTAAAATGCTCAACAAGGAAGATGTTTCAACAATAACAATTTTGCCTCAACATGATAACGACTTTCACAACTTCAACACTAGTAACACAACTATCAGAGACAATGTATAACCACGATATTAAATAAGAATAACTCACAATGGAAGAGATAACGTGTAGCAATGACTTCAAATAACGGAAATCAACAAGGAAAGAGATAACATGAACAATAACTTCAAGTAATGATAATCGATAATGAAAGAGATAACACGAACAATAACTTAAAATAATGATTATCAAAAATGAAAGAGATAACATGTAACATTAATAGAGGCAACAAGTTCAACTAAAGCATGAGAGCAATTTATCAATTAGAATGTAGAACAAGTGTTAACAAAATCATTTAAGGCATGTAAGGATAGACCAATACAAGTAAGAATAGATTGACTATGAGAATTTAGAACATGATACTACAACTCAGTTAGAGCATGGAAAGAGTCTAAGTAGCCTAAACCGGTCAAATACCATGTATAACCCGTGTACTCACTCGTCACCTTGTGTACACGACTTTCACATAGAACAATTTAATCAATCAATACCAATCCTAAGGGGTGGTTTCCCCCACAAAAAGTTAGGCAAGATACTTACCTCAACTATGCCAATTCAACACTCAAAAGTAGCTTTCCCCCTAAAATTCGCCTTTACACTGCTCAAATCTAACCAAAAATCAACTCAATATCATCAAACAGTGCTAGGGAAGTCACTTAGATTAGATAAAGCTAAGATCTTTATACTTTTTCCCAAAACGTCAACAAAAGTCAAACTGGGGCCCACCAGGTTAAAACCTGGGTCCAATGGTAGATTCCGACTACCCATAATCCCACGAGTTCATATATGTGATTAGTTTCAAAATCCGAATCCAAATCGACTCTCAAAACTCAATTTTTATTTTTCAAAAACTTGACAAAGTTCCACAAATTTTTATTTTGATTCACATGATTTTTATGTTAAAATCTAAGATATATTGATGGAATATGATTAGAAATAGATTAGAATCACTTACCCAAAGTTTGTAGATGAAAATCCCCTTTCCAAATCGCCTCCTACCGAGTCTAGGGTTCAAAAATGAGAGAATGAAAGATGAAATCCCGACTATCAGCCCTTATGTTCTGCTGCAGTTATAGCAACTGCGACACTGATAGGCCTGGGAAGCTCTTCGTTAATGCGAAGATGGGTTCACAATTGCGAACACTGCTGCCCTCGCAAAAGCGATGAAGACTATCGCAAATGCGAACCTAGCCCATTCCAAGACCTTTTTGCAAATGTGACCCAGGCATCACAATTGCGAAACATGCAATTTCCCCGATGGTGTTCGCAATTGCGTCACCAGAGGCACCAAACACCAGATTTTGCAAATTTCAGTCCAAAACACTCTGGAACATGTCCGAAACTCATATGATCCCTCGGGGCTCCAAACCAAACCTCCAAACAAGTGTAAAAATATTATATGAACTAGCTCCGGCTATCAAAACACATATAAAACATCTAAAACTATGAATTAAACTCTAAAACGCATGAATTTCAAAGTAAAGTTTAAGAATTTCTAAAATTACAACTAAACGTCCGAATCATACCAAATCAACTCTAAACGACACCAAATTTTGCAGAAAAGATTTAAATACCATAACAAACCTATTTCAAATCCAAAATCAAATTCCAAACTCGATAGCTAAAAGTCAACCTATGGTGAAATGTTTCAACTTCAAATTGCCAAATTTTAGCAAAATCACACAAATCGGCCTACGGACTTCCGAAATCAATTTCGGGCATATGCCCAAGTCTGAAATCATGATACGAAGCTATCGGAGCTATAAAAATACAGCTCCGGGGTCGTTTTCACAAAAGTCAAAGTTTGGTCACTATTTCTAATTTAAACTTCTTAGTCACAAATCAAGGGATCCAAATCAACTCGGAAGCTTCCCAGAACATAACTAACCAACCCCGCAAGTCATAAAATCATAAACACACATGTGTGAAGCATAAAAAGGAGTAACGAGGCGTAATTACACAAAACGACCGGTCAGGTCGTTATATTCTCCCCCTCTTAAAACAAATATTTATCCTCGAATGTGCATAAGGACATACCTGTAGTGATGAAAAGATGAGGATAAAGGCTCCACATGTCGTGCTCAGTCTCCCAGGTCGCCTACTCGACCGGATGACCCCTCTATTAAACCTTCACTGAAGCCATATTCTTTGACCCCAACTTCCAGACTTGTCTGTCCAAGATAGCCACAGGCTCACAATATAAGTCAAATCCTCATCTAATTAGACTGTACTGAAGTCTAAAACATGAGACGGATCACCATAATATTTCCGTAGCATAGAAACATAGAACACCGGATGAACCACAAACAAACTAGGTGGCAATGCAAGCTTGTAGGCCACCTAACCAATCTTCTCAAGGATCTCAAAAGGTCTGATACACCTAGATCTCAACCTGCTCTTCTTCCCAAACCTCATCACACCCTTCATTAGTGAAACTCAGAGCAAGACTCACTTTCCAAACATGAATATAACATCGCGAACCTTCCGATCCGCATAACTCTTCTGTCTAGATTGGGCTGTACCAAGTTGATCCTGGATCATCTTGACCTTCTCTAAGGCATCTCGAACCAAATCTGTGCCTAATAATTTAGCCTCTCCTGGCTCAAACCACCCAATTGGGGAACGACACTGTCTCCCGTATAGAGCCTCATAAGGAGCCATTTGAATACTTGATTGGTAGTTATTATTGTAGGCAAACTCCGCAAGCAGCAAAAACTGATCCCAAGCACCCCCTAAATCCATAATACAGGCACGAAGCATATCTTCCAATATCTGAATGGTGCGCTCGGACTATCCGTCCATCTGGGGGAGAAATGTTGTACTCAACTCACCTCGTGTGCCTAGCTCATGCTGTACAACTCTCTAGAAGAGCGATGTGAACTGCGTACCCTAGTTAGAGATGATGGATACCGGCATGCCATGAAGTCGGAAAATCTCGTAGATATAGATTTGAGCCAGCTGCTCTGAGGAATAGGTAGTCACTACCAGAATGAAATGAGCTAACTTGGTCAATCTGTCCACAATCACCCATACCGCGTCAAATTTCTTCTGAGTCTGTGGGAGCCCAACAACGAAGTCGATGGTGAGACGCTCCCATTTTCACTAGGGAATCTCAAGCCGTTGGAGCAAACCACCAGCCCACTGATGCTCATACTTCACCTGACGACAATTTTGGCACCGAGCTTCATACTCCACTATGTCCTTCTTTATCCTCCTCCATTAATAGTGCTGCCTCAAATCCTGATACATCTTAGCGGCACCTGGATGAATGGAGTACCGTGAAATGTGGGCCTCCTGAAGAATTAACTCACGTAACCCATCCATATTGTGCATACATAATTGACCCTACATCCGCAATACACCGTCATCCCTAATGGTAACCTCCTTGGCATCGTCGTGCTGAACCGTGCCCTTAAGGACAAGCAAGTAGGGGTCGATATACTGACATTCTTTGATACGATCATATAAAGAAGACGGAGAAACCACGCAGGCAAGAACTCGACCTGGCTCCGAAATATTCAATTTAACAAACTGGTTTGCTAAGGCCTGAAAATCCAATGCTAATGGCCTCTCTGCTGCCGGTAGATATGCTAAACTGCCCTAACTCTCTGCCTTTCGGCTCAAGGCATAGGCCACCACATTAGCCTTCCTGGGATTATATAGAATGGTGATATCATAATCCTTAAGCTACTCTAACTATCTCCGCTACCACAAGTTAAGATCTTTCTATTTGAACAGATGATGTAGACTCCGGTGGTCGGTAAAGACCTCACGAAGGACACCGTAAAAATAATGCCGCCAGATCTTCAATGCATGAACAATAGTTGCTAATTCCAAGTCGTGGACTGAATAATTCTTCTCATGGTTCTTCAGTTGTAGAGACGCGTAGGCAATCACCCTACTGTCTTGCATCAACACCATACTGAGGCCAACACATGAAGTATCACAATACATAGTATAAGACCCCGAGCCCGTAGGCAACACCAACACTGGGGATGTAGTCAAAATAGTCTTGACCGCAAATCGATCTTTGAGAACACTCTGGCACCTTGTAGCTGATCAAATAAGTCATAGATGTGTGGCAATGGATACATGTTCTTTACTGTAACCTTGTCCAATTGTCAATAATTAAGGCACATATGCATAAAACCATCCTTCTTCTTCACAAACAAGATCGGAGCACCCCACGACGACATACTAGGCCGAATGAAACCCTTATCAAGCAACTCTTGCAACTGCTCCTTTAAATTCTTCAGATCCGTTGGAGCCATACGACATGGTGGAATAGAAATGGGCTGAGTTTCCAACAACAAGTCAATACCAAAATCGATATCCCTATCAGGCGGCATGCCCGGAAGGTCCGCTAAAAATACACCTGGGAAGTATCTCAGTACTGGAAATGACTCAACGGTAGGAGTATCAGCGATATATCTCACAAAAGTTTTGTAAGAATCAAACCCCTTCTCAACCATCCGCTAAGCATTTAGAAATGATACAACCCTGCTAGGAACATAATCTAATGCGCCCCTCCACTCTAACCATGGTAAATCTGGCATAGCCAATGTTACGGTCTTGGTGTGACAATCTAGAATAGCATGATAGGGTAAAAAGCAGTCCATGCCCAAAATAACATCAAAGTGTACCATACTAAGTAACAATAGGCCAACTCTGGTCTCAAAACCACCAATAACAACTAAACACGACCGATACACACAGTCCACAACAATAGAATTTCCCATAGGCGTGGACACATAGACAGGAGAACTCAAACAATCACGAGATATATCGAAATACAAAGCAAAGTAAGATGACACATATGAATAAGTGAATCTCATATCAAATAATATTGACGCATATCTATGGAAAACCGAAACCATACCTATAATGACTGAGTCTAAAGAAACTACCTCTGTCCTACCCAGAAAAGCATAGAATCTGGCCTCGCCTCCCCCTCTAGGGTGACCTCTATCTGCCCGTCCCTCACCCCTAGCTGTTTGTGAGGGTGGAGCGACATCTGGGGTGGCAACCATGGCCTAAGAAGTCTGTGGATCTGACTGAATCCGTAGAGCCTGAGTAGTCTGCGGAGGTACACCCCTACTGAGTCTGGGGTAGTCTCTAATCATATGGCGGGTATCACCACACTTAAAACAAGCTCTCAGTAGGCGTGGCTGCTGGTAGGGATGTTCATAAAAACCCAAAAAACCAAACTAAACCAAAAACCAAACCAAACCGACCGTAAAAAACCGAGCCAAACCGACCAAAAAAAATACTTTTAGGTTTGGTTTGGTTTTAATCAAAAAATAACCGGAAAAAATCAAACCAAACTGACTATAAAAGTAGCTATTTAAATTTATTATTATACCTATATATATGTATATTTTTATAGAAAGTTTCTAAAATTTTATGGTACATATTAGTCGTTTGTATTTTTAGTCTAGTTTTTTGCTATTATAATAATCTAATTCTTTGCTTTTACATTCTAGTTCGATTGGTATTTTTCTTTTGCTAAGTACAATAATTTATTTCATGTTAAAAATATTCGATTTTTAATTGAGTAATTAAAATATTCATCACTATTTGATTCAATTATCATCAATATATCTTAGTAAATAATAGCTTTCTCAAAGAGCAATTGGTTTGATGGTATTACATTGAAAATGTAGTCGTCGGAATATGCGTTTGGTAGCGTATGTCTCATATTTAAGAAAAAAAACCCGATAAATAACTGAAAAACCGACAAAACCCGAATCGATACAAAATCGACTTAATTGGTTTGGTTTGGTTCCAATATTTGAAGAACTGACTTACTTGGTTTGGTTTTATTTTATGGAAAAACCGATCCAAACCGAACCATAAACACCCCTAGTTGCTGGGACTGGCTCGGGCCTGTTCGACTGGACTAACTGCTGAAGGCACCCAGTGCAGGAGGTGCGCTAAAAAGTGACTGAGCAAAGTGTGCAACCTGAGACCTCGGAACAATAGGAGAACCACTAGTAGTAGGAAGTGCCGAGTGAACTGGATGGCTCACATAGCCTCTGCCATGAAGGGTCGTAGCTGCAGCGTGACCACCACTAAATCCTCATGTACCTTGAGGCCTTTTGGCCTTCCTGTCCTCTCTCTCACGGCCTTACATACCCTCCAACCTCCGCGCAATCTTTGCCATGTTCTGATATGGGGTATCTGTCTCCAACACTCGAGCCATGCTGAACTAATAGCATAGTTGAGCTCCTCGATAAATCAACGGACTCGCTCTCTGACTGTAGAAACCAAGGCAGGTGCATGTCTATACAAGTCACTGAATCAAACATCATACTCAGACACTATCATAGTACCCTACGCAGCTGCTCAAACTCCACGCGTCGTGCATCCTTAAGAGTCTGGGGAACAAACTCTCTCAAGAACAACTCTGCAAACCGAGTCTATGTAAGTGAAGCTGCATCGGCTGGGTTACCCTTCTCATACACCCGCAACCACTGATATGCTACTCATAACAGCTGAAAAATAGTGAAAGCAACCCCGCTTGTCTCCATGATACCTATGGTGCGGAGAATACGGTTGCACTCCTCAAGAAAATCATGTGCATCCTCTGAAGCCAAACCACTGAAAGTAGGAGGGTGATACTTCTTGAACCTCTCAAGTCTAAGCTACCCCTCCTTAGATGCTGCTGCCCTAACCACGGGCTGAACCGGAATAACATGCTGTACTGGTATAACCTCTTAGACCTGATCAACATGGACCCGTTGCTCTGGGGTTCGTGACGTAGGAGTCTGAGCTCCTCCCCCAGCCCGAGATGTGGGTGGTACAAATGGAATCAACCCCGCCTGAGCTAGAGTACCAAACATGCTCAGGAACTGTGTGAGGGTCTCCTGAAGTGCAGGGGTGGCAATAGGCGCCTCGGGTGCCTGTCCCCCAACTGAAGCTACTAGTGGCTCCTCTGTAGTAGCTCGGATAGGTGCTCTAAATGTATCATGTGCCTCTCCTCGGCCTTTGCCCGACCCCGTTCTCTGGTGACTCTAGCAGGGGGCACTGTTTCTGATCGTCGAATCTAGCAGTGCGTGTCCTCACTATCTATGAGAGACTAGAAAGTCAAAGATTCAGTTTTTGAAGCCAACCAATTCGCACGATAAGGAATCAAGAAATAAAGTTTTTTCCTAACAGTTCTGTAGCCTCTCGAAGATAAGTACAGACGTCTCCGCACCGATCCGAAAGACTCTACTAAACCTGCTTATGACTCGTAACACCTGTGAACCTAGAGTTCTGATACTAACTTGTCATGACCCCAATTTCCCTCTGTAGGATGTCGTGATGGCATCTAATCTCTACGACTAGGTAAGCCTACCATTCGATAACAACTTCACAGATATAATTAATAAAATACTAAAATAAGTCTGATAAACTCATATAAACTTTCAAAAAAATATAATCTCAATAATACGTTCCCCAAGACCTGTGAAACTGAGTCACAATCTCTACAGAGTAAAACTAGAATATCTACTATATCACTGTCTGGAAGGAAATACAACATGAATATGAGGATAAAGGAAGGTGACTCCGAGGCCTGCACACATGGAGGAGGTATACCATGAAGTCTCCCAAAATAGTAACTCAATCAACTCTAGCGTCCGACACGGGTAGACGTACCTGGATCTGCACAAAATAATGTGCAAAAGTGTAGTATGAGTACATGATAATGATACCCAGTAAGTATCAAGCCTAACCTCGACAGGGTAGTGACTGTCACGACCCCTATTTCCTACCTTAGGATATCGTGATGGCACGTAGTCTCTAAGACTAAGTAAGCCTAACATATGCTGATTTAATAACAGAATTAAACTATTTAATCATTTATCATAAACTATTAAATGACATACATAGCCGCAAGTGGCTAATAGTTATATATTTCCCCAAAATCTATAGTACGGAGTCATAAGTACTACCAAAACACACTAGAATTATAATTTAATAGTGGCATAATGATGTAAGATGGTGACTCCGAGGCCTGCGAACGTCAAGCAGGTATACCTTGAAGTATCCTGTCACGCAGACGCAACTCTCAACAAAACAATCAGAATACATGGATCTACACAAAAATGTTAAGAAACGTAGCACGAGTACACCACAACGGTACCTAGTAAGTATCAAGCCTAACCTCGGTAGAGTAGTGGCGAGACCAGGTCAAGACACCTAATAGACATAGAAACTTGTTCAAGATATATATAAGCTAACAATGGAAAGAACATCAATGTAAGACCAACGACGGAAAAATTATTGATTTACAACAATGAAGTAATAGAAACATAAATGGCAGCAAGTAGTAAACGAGTAATAAATAAACAATACAATCAGAACACCAATGAGATGTAAATGAACTCAAATAAGGAAAAAAACGGATGCCAACTCAAATAATAAAATCGCTTCCAATGCATGGACTTACAACAAGAATTACCTCGAGGCACCACACCTCATAAATCACAAGTCATGAACCTCAATTTCCAAATCTTACACAAATGGCACCTCGTGCCCACAATAACAATCACCTTCGCACGGGAAAGCTCACGTGCTACCATGTACTTTGCAACCGTAATAAATATTAATTTAGATGAACGAAAGATATATTTAGATACCATAAAATGTAATAACAATCTTGAATAAAGTAAGGTGTCAAATGAAATAATGAGTTTATTTTAGAAATCAAGTAAAGTAAAATAATATACAATTTTTACGAAACAGAGTATAAGATGGATTTAGTTTAGAAATCAATAAAAATGAGTAAAAGTATCATATTTAAACAAAGCAAAACATAGGTTTAAATATAGAATTTATTAAAGAAAAATATGATAATAATTTTAAATAAGGTAAACATCTAATAGGATGATGAGTATAATTTGAGAACCCAATTATAGTGAAAGTGCGATAATTATTTAGAATAATAAGGCACCGAGTGAGATAACGAGTTCTATCTTAAGAGGCACATAGAATAAAGTATATTAATTATTCTTTTATTTAAACCATTATGTTACCAACAACTCAATAGAATATGATATAGTGACTCCACACAATTAAATTCACATTGACAATCAATTCACTAAGTTATAACGGAGGCACAGATTGGCATGTTAAAGCAACACAACAAATCACGTAGAATGCATGGCTCACACAAGAAACCACAATCATTCCAACACCAAGATAACAACGAATAACCAAACACAATCAAAATGCGGATGAATGATTGAAAGAAGAACAATAGCCGTTCAAATCAACAAGTTGTTCCAACATGGAATGTACAATGAAAATCATAATCGAGGTACCGCCGCATATTCACATTTCACAATTTTAATCACAATATTTCCTTATATCACCGTGTGAGCCTTACATTTAGTTTTGAAAATTATTTTTTCCGAAATAGCTACACGCGTTTTATCCTACCTTATCTCACCGCGTGGTTTCAAGTAGTTCCCCTACTAGCAACACGCCTATCAAACCCACCTTATCTCACCGCATGCATATCAACTCCTAGCCTTATACCACCGCATGCATATCAATATCCCAACACAATCACAACTCACACCACAAGTGCCCATATACCACAACTTGCCACAAAGTCAATAACATCAATATTTCCACAACAAATAGCCCATGGCTCAACCACAACGTGTACAAGAATTTCAACAATAACAAAATGAATGAGAATGCTCAACAAGGAAAAGTATCTCAATAATTAACAACTTCGCCTCAATGTGATAACGACTATTACAACTTCAACACCAATAACTCAACAAGATGATATTCCACGAAATAACAACTTCAATTAAAATTGATTCAACAATTAAGAGGTAACAAGACAATAAGGAAGGCAATAACTTCAACTAAAGCATATAAGAGCAAATTAACAAGTAAGAGGTAGAACAAGTGCTAACAACGTCAAATAGAGCATGTAAGAGTAGATTAATAATGAGAGATATAACATATTATGACAATTCAATTAAAGGCATGAAAAGAGTCTAGATAATCGAAACCGGTCAAATACCACATATAGCTCGTGTACCCACTCGTCACCTTGCGTACATGACTTTCACATAACACAAATAGCACAATTAACCCAAATCCTAAGTGGTAGCTTCCCCCCTCCCCCTCACAAAATTAGGCAAGATACTTACCTCAAACAAGCCTAATCGATACACTAGAAGCGCCATCCTAATCAAATCATCCTCTGAACGGCTCGAAACTAGCAAAAAACAACTCAAAATCATCAAATAATGCTATAAGAAGCAAACCCAACCGATAAAGGTCGAATTTTTACACATTTACCCTAAGTCAACCAAAAAGTTAAACCCGGGCCTGCACCTCGGAACCCGACAAAACTCATAAAATACGACAACTCATTCAATTACGAGTCCAACCGTACTAATTTCACTTAATTCCAACTCTAAATCAATGTTCAAAACTCAAAAATTCACTTTAGAAAATATTAGATAAAAACCCTCAATTTCTCTTTTGAAATCATCAATCAAATGCTAAAAACGAAGATGGAATTACAGAATATAATCAAAATTGAGTAGAAAGCACTTACCTCATGGAAGAAACTTGAAGAACATCCTTGAATTCTTCCAATCTCAAACTTTCAAGATGGGAAAAACTCTAACACCATTAATAGCCAAAAACGTCCCGCTGTTTTGCCTCGTTTTTTTGTGTCAGATGATCCTGAAACTCACTTTTGATGCCTCCAATAGATTTATCGTGATATTCCATTCAAGTTAGGCTTTTGAATCACTCCATTTGACTTTATAACGAAGGAGATATGTTGGTTTCAATATTTGAAAATAGTGCAGATTTTTAAATACAAATTCAGTGGCAATGTCATAATTAATCTGAAAAATCTGGCAACCCAATTCTTAGTAAAATGACTATAAATTCCTCATACGATGCTGAAACTTAATGATTCCAGTTGCTATGGTTTCAAAATTACGATACAGATATAATGGTTTAGTCGAAACACGAATCAAAGGCCGTTTGATCAATATTGTAACCTTTATGGTCAAATCGACGTCGAAACCGAAAACAATCACTATAAAACCCAAACTTATCCAAAACTCATCAGAATTTAACCAAACTTTGTGGACATTTCCAAAATCAGTATACAAACTTATTTGGATAATTAAAATCCGATTTCGATTCCGTTTATCCAAAAGTCAAACCTTGATCAACTCTTCCAACTTATATCTTCTAAAACGAGAATCATTCTTCCAAATATAATCTCGTACCGCTCGAAAAATATAACCAACCATACACATAAGTCATAATACATAATATGAAGGTACTCAAAGTCTCAAACAACCAAATAAAGCTCAAAACGACCGGTCGGGTCGTTACAGTGACAAGGCCAGGTCAAGACACTTACTAGGATATAAATAAACAGTATAAAAATGTAATAAGTATAAATAATGGAAAGCGGATAAATGATTGATACGAAAATGTTAACGATATAAACTAATACCAAAATTTTAAGCACGAAATTAACATAAATAAATCAGTTAAAGAGAACCACAATGATCAAATACGGACAATAACTAAGAAAAAGAAGGAAGAACAAAACAACAAGAATCATTACGAGGTACCACATTGTGTACAATAAGAATCATCACCGAGGTACTGCCTCGTATTTATATATCAAGAATAACAACCGAGGTACCACCTCGTATAAATCAAGAATCACAACCGAGGTACCGCCTCGTATAAATCAAGAATCACAACCGATGTACCACCTCGTATTCACTTTTCTCAATTTTCAATCACAATCTTTCCTTATACCGCCGCGTGAGCCATACATTTGAAAATAGGTTTTGAAAATAGTGTTTTCCGAAATAGCTACACGCACCTTAGCCCACCTTATGATGCCGCGTGACTTTACGTAGTTCCCCTATAAGCAACACGCACATAAGTCCCACCTTATACCGCCGCATGCACATTAACCTCAAGCCTTATACCGCGGCATGCGCATCAATAAATTATCACAGTAATAACTCGCACCATAAGTGCCCATATATCATAATTTGCCAACAAACAACAATATCAATATTTTCACAACAATAGTCCATAGCTCTACCACAACGTGTACAAGAATATCGACAACAACAATGAATGTAAAATGCTCAACAAGGAAGATGTTTCAACGTGGTAACGACTTTCACAACTTTAACACCAATAACTGAACAATGAGAGACAATGTATTACCACGACATTAAATAGGAATAACTCACAATGGAAGATATAACGTGTAGCAATGACTTCAAATAATGAAAATCAACAAGGAAAAAGATAACATGAACAATAACTTCAAGTAATGATAATCGATAATGAAAGAGATAACACGAACAATAACTTCAAATAATGATTATCAACAATGAAAGAGATAACATATAACATTAATAGAGGCAACAAGTTCAACTAAAGCATGCGAGCAATTTATCAATTAGAATGTAGAACAAGTGTTAACGAAATCATTTAAGGCATGTAAGGATAGACCAATACAAGTAAGAATAGATTGATTATGGGAATTTAGAACATGATACTACAACTCAATTAGAGCATGGAAAGGGTCTAAGTAGCCTAAACCGATCAAATACCACGTACAACCCGTGTACCCACTCGTCACCTTGTGTACACGACTTTCACATAGAATAAATTAATCAATCAATACCAATCCTAAGTGGTGGTTTCCCCCACACAAAGTTAGGCAAGATACTTAACTCAACTAGGCCAATTCAACAATCGAAAATAGCTTTCCCCCTAAAATTCGCCTCTACACGGCTCAAATCTAACCAAAATCAACTTAATATCATCAAATAGTGCTAGGGAAATCACTTAGAATAGATAAAGCTAAGATCTTTACACTTTTTTCAAAATTTCCAAAAAGTCAACCCGGGGCCCGTCTAATCAAAACCCGGGTCCAATAGTAGATTTTGACTACCCATGACCCCACGAGTTCATATATGTGATTAGTTTCAAAATTCGAGTCTAAATCGACTCTCAAAACTCAATTTCTTATTTTTCAAAAACTTGATAAAATTCTACAAATTTTCACTTTGATTCACATGATTTTGATGTTAAAATCTAAGATATATTGGTGGAATATGATTAGAAATAAATTAGAATCACTTGCCCAAAGTTTGTAGATGATAATTCCCTCTCCAATTCGCCTCCTACAGAGCTATAGGGTTCTAAAATGAGAGAATGAGAGACGAAATCCTGGCTTTCAGCCCTTATGTTCAGCTGTAGTTATCGCAATTGTGATATGGCTTCGTAATTGAGAAGAAAATCTTGTAATTGCGGTACTAACAGGACTGGGAAGCTGCCCTTGCATAAGCGACGAAGACTATCGCGAATGCGAACCTAGCCCAGCCCAAGACCTCTTCGCAAATGCGACCCAGGCATCGCAATTGCGATACATGTAGTTTCCCTGATAAGGTCACAAATGCGACTCTGGTGTTCGCAATTGCGACACCAGAGGCACCAGACACCTGATTTTGCAAATTTCAGTCCAAAACACTCTGAAACATGTCCAAAACTCATCTGAGCCCTCGGGGATCCAAACCAAGCCTCCACACAAATCTAAAAACATCATACGAATTCTCTTGCACCATGAAATCTCAAAATAACATCTAAACTACGAATTAAACTCTAAAATGTATGAATTTCAAAGTAAAGTTCAAGAATTTCTAAAATTACAACTAAACGTTCGAATCCTATCAAATCAACTCCAAACGACACTAAATTTTGTAGACAAGTTTTAAATACCATAACAGACCTATTCCAAGTCCCAAAATTAAATTTCGAACTCGATATATAAAAGTCAACTTACGATCAAACTTTTCAACTTCAAATTGCCAAATTTCGGCAAAACCACACAAATCGACCTACGGACTTTCGAAATCAATTGCGGGCATACGCCCAAGTCCGAAATTACGATACGAAGTTATCTAAGCTATAAAAATACAATTTCGGGGTCGTTTTCACAAAAGTTAAAGTTTGGTCAACATTTCTAATTTAAACTTCTAAGTCACGAATCAAGGGGTCCGAATCAACTCAGAAACTTCCCGGAACAAAACTAACCAACCCCACAAGTCATACAACCATAAATACACATGTGTGAAGCATAAAAAGGGGTAATGGGGCGTAATTACATAAAACAATCGGTCGGACCGTTACACCACACATCTAACTACCAAATGTAAGTACAAAACCGCCCCTAACTATCACTAACTATGAAGAGTATAAATACAATATAAGTCTCAATAACTTCGCTAAAACAATTACATATAGGATAATATTTAGTTCAAACAAGGTGGTTAGATAGAGAAAATGAAATGCACAGTAACTGGGATTTTTGTTTTTTTGGTAAAGGAAAGGCATTCAAACATTTGTATGGAAGCTGATCTAGAAATGTCGTAGAACAACCTATATAAGTCCAAATCATCTGCAGGGTAATGGAAATTTGGAAGATTTGGTTATCAAAGACTTTGCTAATTATTCGTTGTTTAGTATATTTAATTTTCCATTATTGTGATTTGAAGAACTCGAAGATAGTAAATCAATTTTTTTGTACCAAATTAATTGGCTCTAACTTCCATATCTTCAGGTCTTGGGTTGCAATTCTTTTACCATTTTCACTTCAGCAAATTACTCTTAATATTTGGATAGTGGGCTGGCAAATATTATTCTGCCATAAGAAATCCCTATCCACGGGAATTAAAGCAATTTTCCACTAATAAGGAGAGGGTATTCTGTTAGTAAGTTTAGATGCGGCGGTAATATTATTTTTATTATTTCAATGTTTTTTAACATAAAATTGGTATCCGCTGGTCCAAACTTGCGTTCTTCTTAAATATCTACTCTTTCTTGTATTTTAAACCTCTTTAAACCGAGTTAGTATTGCATGCCTCATTGTCCGCTCTTAAGAAGAATTGGCATGTTATTGTTGATGACCAATGATTTTGTGCATTTCTAGTCCATTTGATAATTTTGTATATCAACTCTTCCTCTCCTAAACCCCCTGTTTTCTTCAGCTTTTTACAACCGCTCCAACCGATGGAGCCGCCGGACGGCGCCACTCTGGCGCGTACGGTAGCTCAAATGAACTTACCAATAGACTCAAACATACTTGCGAACGGATCCTCAGGGAAAACATCATATGCAACAACACTGACAACTGTACAACCCCCACCCGCGAACCCTAATCGTCATGGTTGCGAATCTGTGATAGCCAGGAGGACGACCCACAATGGAATGCCAACAATAATTTTCAAAACCTCAGATTACTATGGGGTTATGGCAGAAGAATGTAGAAGAACGATTGTTGGAAGATTCTCGAGAATTAGGCCCCAAATTAAAAAAGTTAGGTTGAGATTCTCGGAGAAATTTGCTCTGAAAGGTTCAGTCAAAATAGTAGTGTTTGACAACTTCAATGTATTCATGGATTTCACCACTGATGAGAATTTCAATACCATTTGGAAAAAGAGAGTCATAGAGATTGAGGGACTGCAAATGTGGTTGCAAAAGTGGTCTCCCAATTTTAAGCCGGAAGAAGATCTTCCTATTGCGCCAATATGGGTGATGCTTCCTCAATTGCCTTTTCACATGCATACTTGGCACTACGCCAAGCAAATAGCAAGTGCAATTGGGACTCCGTTAGGGATGGACATTGCTACTAGAGGAAGAACACGTCCAAGCATGGCAAAGGTAAAGGTGGAAGTCGACTTATTTAAACCTTTACTTAGCAACGTTTGGGTGGGAGATGAAGATGTGAACTCACCATTGAAAGGTTTTACCCAAAAGATAGAGTATGAAGGTGTACCCAAATACTGCAGACATTGCAAGAAGATGGGGCATGCCTTGATTGAGTGTCAAGTTGTAGAGAAACAGAAACTTGCAGAGAAGAAAGAACTGGAGAGGGTCCAAATAAACACTGCTAATAATGTTACTACGACAAAGATGAGTGACAATGATACTGTGGCTACAAATGGTGAAGACAAGATTGTACACAAACAACAAAAGCATAAAAAAAATACCAGTAACATAAGCACAAGACAAGAAAACAAGGAAGTGAATAAAGGAGCTGAGGAAGCAGCAGAAAAGGTGGCTAAAACATACATGAGGGAGAGGTTGAGAAAAAAGAAAAAGAACAGCAAAGTTAAGAAGATGCCAAAGAAGAAAAGAAAGGTTTCTTTTAAGCCTAGCCTATCAAATAGGAAGGGCAAGAAGAAGATAGTTACAGTAGAGGAGGGCATCAATATCTCTGTTGAGGAAGCAGGAAATCTGTGTAACATCAGAGAGAATAGGACTCAGACTATAGCAGAACAGGAAAAGAAAGAGACTGTAGAAGGGCAAGAGAACAAAGAAAATTCCGATGATCAAAATATTTTAAAGTCAATGGCAAAGGAAGTGGGTATACCATGTCCGGATAGCAAGGGCCCCTCTCAAACAATGGAGGGCCAAGATAGCAGCATGCCAGAAATGAATGAAGCTATTGTGGAATCATCGAGCTTAGCAACTCAAATAAAAAATCAGAAAGGGATCAACCTAATCTTGGACCTGAGTATGTATCAGGCAAAAGAATTGGTGAGAGGAGATGATTGTCATAATGAAGAAGAACTGAACAATTTTACGGAGATAAACACACTAATGAATCAATTAGAAGAAGAACCAGAGGATCTAGGGAAGAAAGATGAAGAAAACAAGATGACAAGTGAGAGCATGTCCCCAACTGGGAGGGGAAGGAGTAGACAGAAGAAGAAAGGAAGAAAGAACAAAATCAAAACAACCCTTGAAAGCAAGAAGGGGAACTCAAATCAATCCGGTTTATTATTTTAATCATCAGTGGAAGTTTTTGGAATATCAGAGGAGTTAGATCTAAGAAGGCCATTCACAGATTGAAGCACCTTGTTACTATAAATAGGGTGGACTTTGTGGCTATTATGGAGCCTTTTGTTAGTAAGGATAAAGTAGAAGGATATATGAGATTCCTTGGATTTCATAACTGTATTGCCAATGAAAATGGCAAAATATGGTGCTTTTGGACAATTGGTTGTCAAACCACTATAGCAGCCAATGAAGAACAACAAATCACTGTCAATTTCAAGGATAACACAGATGAAGTTGGAGTTTTTGTCAATGTAGTTTATGCAAAGAGTTCTTCTAATGAAAGGAGGGATCTTTGGCACAGTCTGGAGATCACCTCGAACTTGGTAATATGTCCATGGTGTGTGGGAGAGGATTTTAATGCCATTCTGGATGAGGAGGAGAAATTAGGAGGCAGACCTTACAGGGCTTCAAGAAGCTTTGATTTTGCCTTATATATAAAACATTGTGATTTAGTCGATGCTGGATATATAGGAGAAACTCACACCTGGTGCAACAATAGAAGGGCAAGGAAAAGAATATGGAAAAGGTTGGATAGGATATTGATCAATGATCTTTGGATTCAAAGATTCCAAAGTAATAGTGTGAGACATTTAGTGAGAACATGCTCTGATCATAGACCTCTTTTGATGAAATGTCACGCAGGTCAACAACAAGTCATCAAATATTTCAGATTTCTAGATTTCTGGGTGGAGCAGACAAGTTTCAAGGATTTGGTAAGAGCCACTTGGATGACTGAAATTAGGGGAAATCCTTTGTGGAGGCTTCAACAAAAACTAAAACTACTCAGCAAGGCTTTGAGTCATTGGTCTAAAGAAGTGGTTGGGGATGTCTTCCTAAAAATCAGTGAATGGGAGACAAGGGTGCAAAGATTAGAAGAGATTGATTTCTCTACTAACGATGCCCAGAGTAGGAAAAATCTTAACAAAGCACATGCAGAATACATCAGGTGGATGGCAATGCAAGATCCATTCTAAGATAGAAATCACAGATTAAGTGGTTTGAAGAAGGAGACAATAACAGTAAGTTCTTCCACACTGTTATCAGGGAAAGGAGGAAAATGGTGCAGCTGCACAAGATTAAGAACCATAGGGGCAACTGGATATAGGGGGAAGAGAAGATCTCAAGGGCTGCGCACTTTAAGAAGCTCTTTAACTTGGAACCAATCACTATTAATAGTTTAGTTCTGCAGTGTATCCCAAGGTGTATATCTGATGAAGAGAACTTTCTGTTGACAGTTATTCCAGAAGAAGAGGAGATTAAAGAGACAATCTTCAGTATGAATCCATCTAGTTCTGCTGGACCGGATGGATACAATGGTACTTTCTATCAGAGGTGATGGGATATAATTAAAGAAGATGTCGTTGCATATCTTCAATACCTTTTCAATGAAGGCAATCTTACAAAGTTCTTTAATCATACTTTCTTGGCATTGATACCAAAGGTAGAATCACCAAATACTTTCTCGGATCTGAGGCCCATAAGGCTAAGTAATTTCTCCTGTAAGATAATTTCCAAAATCCTTTGCTGCCCAGATTAATCTCAGAAAACTAAAGTGGTTTCATCACTGGAAGAAAAATAACAGAGAATGTATTGTTGGCTCAAGAAATTATTCACGCAATAACCCAGCACAATAGAGGGGGCAACATGGTGATCAAAGTGGACATGAAAAAGGCGTATGATAGGATGTCTTGGAACTTCATAACTGATGTTTTAAGGAAGTTTGACTTTGCAGAGGAATGGATTGACTTAATTTGGAGACGTATTTCTGATGTTTGGTACTCCATCATAATAAATGGAACCAGGAAAGGTTTTTTCTCCTCAAGTCAAGGGCTAAAACAGGGTGATCCACTATCTCCTTCTTTATTTGTTCTGGGAGCTGAAGTCCTCTTGCGGATGCTGAATAAACTGCTTCACAACACTAATTTCACTCCTTTCTCTATGAATCTTAAGGGACCTGTTGTGAATCATCTTGCCTATGTGGATAATATATTCATTTTCACGACTGGCAACAATGCTTCCTTAAAATTGGTTATGACAGAGTTGAAAAGATATGAAGAAGTTTCTGGGCAAATGGTTAACCAAGGTAAAAGCTTCTTTTTGACTGATCCAAAGGCTTTTGCCTCGAGGATTAACCGTATAAGATTTGCAACAGGTTTCATGAATAGGAACTTCCCTTTCGCATATTTGGGTTGTCCTATTTACATTGGAAGAAAGAAGATTGAATATTTTGATGGGCTGGTCACTAAGGTAACAAAAAGATTATGTGGATGGCATGGTAAGATGTTGTCACATGGAGGTAGAATGGTTCTAATAAAGCATGTGCTGCAAGCTATCCCTATATATACGCTGGCTACATTATCCCCTCCCAAAGGAACTTATAGGATGATAGAGAAGTACTTTTTAAGATTATTTTGGGGCTCTAGTAGTGAGAAAAGCAGACACCATTGGAGCTCATGGAGTAATCTATGCTACTCTAAGGAAGAAGGTGGTGTTGGGATTAAAAGATTAGAAGAAGTTGGCGAAACGTTTGCGTTTAAAGGATGGTGGAACTTCAGGACCAAAAAGTCCCTGTGGGCTGACTTTCTTCTCACAAAGTATTGCTCAAAGAGGCATCCTGTAACTCTCAAGAAATCATCAAAACAGTGCTTGCATGGAGGAATCTTATGGATGTTAGAGAAAACGCTGAGAGCAACACTGTATGGAGAATCAATAAAGGGCAATGCAGCTTTTGGTAGGGCAACTGGACAGGAAAAGGAGCCTTAGCTAACTCCTGTACACACCTAAAAAAATCAATGGAGCTTAAAGTGGGGTCTTTCATTGAAGATAGATGTTGGAATCTACAGAAGCTTTCCCAGACAATTCCGGGCCAACTTATCCAACAGGTGGTACCCATTAACATTGGAGATGCAACAAAGAAAGATTATGCTTACTGGAATATCACAGAGGATGGATGTTTCTCAAATGGTGCAACCTGGAGGTCAATATGACTTAGGAGACCAAGCAACTTCTCTTTTCAAAAGGTATGGAATAAAAACATTCCATTCAAAATGTCCTTTTTGGCTTGGAGACTTCTCCAAAGTAAACTACCTTTTAATGAGGTGATCTCTAGATTTGGTAATCAGATTGTCTCTACATGTCATTGTTGTATGACCCCAAAAAATGAGACAATCCAGCATGTTTTCTATTGTAGTGATGCTGCTATGCACTTGTGGAATTATTTTGGCAATCTATTGGGAATAGTGGGGCAGGGTAACAATATTAGAATTAGGATGGCACAGTGGTGGGATATTAGATCTAACAACATTGTTCATAAATATATTTTGTAAACTTTACCAATTCTCATTGTTTGGGAGATTTAGAAAAGTTGGTGTGCTTGTAAATATGGCACTCAGAGGAGATTATTGTATAGAAGTATGGAATATTAGATCATGTGGAATATTAAGGCAGTTCTGGGTATGACCTTCCCAAATTGTGAAAGATCACTACTATGGCCTAGTCTCTGTGAATTGATTGAAAAACTGAAACTAGTCCAGAGAATTATTCAACAAGTGTGGAAAATACCAGATAATGGAAAGTTGAAGGTGAACACTGACGGAAGCTACATGAAGGCTACAGGAAAAATAGGGATAGGAGGAATAATTAGAGATGAATCTAGGGACTTGATTGAAGCTTTCTCTTTTCTGGTGGATTGCTCTAGTAACAATGTAGCTGAGGCCTTAGCGGCAAAGTTTAGGGCAAACCTATGCATTTAGAAAGGTTGCAAAAACTTTGAACTTCAACTTGACTCATCATTGGTGGCTGATATACTGAAGAAAGAGGACACAAGGAATCTAAAATTGAGGATGGTTATTGAAGAAACAATGCAGATTTTAGGCCAAGCTGAGGTCAAAATTTCTCATTGCTACAGGGAAGGTAATCAAGTTGCAGATGGCTTGTCTAAGTATGCTACTACGCTTGAAGAAGGGAGATATTTCCACAACTTTCAGCAGCTGCCAGGAAAAGCTAAGGGGCCCTTTCAGTTGGATAAGTGGCAGTTACCAAGTTTTAGAAATAAATATGATTAAGGGTAATTTTTTTGTTAGCTGAATGCATTCTTGGGCCAGATGTTTGCCTTGTCAACATTCTGGCCTTTAGGGGATTGACCATACCCCTCTTTTGTAACCTAACTCTTTATTTCAATATACACCCTTTAAGGGTGATGGTTAATTAAAAAAAAAAATATGTTTGGTGTAACATTGAAAATGAATAATCTTGACTGAAGGATATGGTTATATTTTTTGGAAGAACTCTAAAGATGAAAACGTTTTGTGGATAGCCGGTTGATTATACCCTTAAGAAAGGGTTAAAGGTTAGTGCTTTCAACAAACAGAATTACTGCTATGTCTTGTAGGTTGGACCATAGGATATAAGAATAGAGTTATGATTTTTATTACAATAGCATTATTTTTCGTCATTTTTCCTATCCGGTGAAGTATCTTTTATTTGTTTATCGATTGTGCGGTTTCTTCTCTTTGGATTTTGTCTATTACTTCTCTATATTATTGTTGGATGGTTTGTTCTCCTCCTATAATTGTTTAATATTTATTATTGTTATGTTAGGAATTTTATTGAGTGTTATTAATTTGTAATATTCTCTTGGTTCTATTCATATACCTAGCCGTTATTTTCCCCTGTAATTTATATAACAAGGTAACTAGTGTTCATTAATGTCTATGGTTCTCAATATTCTTTAATATGTTCTTATGTAATATAGATCTTGAAGTGTATATTGAACTTCCTTTAATTTTACTTTTTTGGAGCAATATCACAAACAACTTATTATATGGAATCTAATAGAAACTGGAGTACTAGATTCTGAAGAAGCAGGAGAGCACACCTCAACAATTTGAGATTATTTAAATTTGTTGTTGAATGGTAGTTTAATTTGAAACATATTATTGGTAGGTAGAACATGATGTACATGCCAATAACTTTCTCACAAGAGCCATATGGTACAACAAGAAAATATGTCAACATCTGATTAAATTTCTTTTTTTTTGGTTCGTGTAATTAATTCATTTTGATAATATAAATCTTTATCTTTATAATATCAACTAAACTTATAAAATGAGTTATTTGAATATGCGAAGCGCGGGTAAATTAACTAGTATTTAAAATAATTAATGGGTATCTTTTGCACTTCCAAAATAATTTTCAAGTTTTTGTTTGATTGATTAAGTTACAAAAGAGTTTCTTTCCCCATTCACAACGCAAAAGTTTATTGTTTCAGGCTCGAAAATGAAGCTGAAGATCTGCTGAACTTATAACGATCCGACCGGTCATTTTGATCTTTAGCGTGTCTTTCGGCAGTTTGAGGCCTTGAGTAGCTTCACCTCATGTTTTATGACTTGTACGTGTGGTCGGAATTGAACTTCGGGAAGTGCGGAGTTGATTCAGATGGAAAATTCTCAATTCAGAAGCTTTAAGTTGGAAGAGTTGACCAAGGTTTGACTTTTGAGTACACGACCTCAGAATCGAGATTTGAGGGTTCTAATAGGTGCATATGATGATTTTGAACTCGGCGTATGTTCGGATTTAGTATCGGGTGACCCGGGAGTATTTCAGCGTTTATTGTGGAAAGTTAGAATTTTAAAGGTTTTAAAAATTCCTAAGTTTGATATGAAGTGGTCTTTGGCGTTATAGATATCCATTTGAGATTCCGAGCCTTGGAATAGGTTCGTATCATGATTTATGACTTGTACGTAAAGTTTGGCATCATTCCGGAATGTTTAAGTATGATTCGGATGAGTTCATCGAAATTTGAATTCTTGAAAGTTAAAAGAAGGATTTGATCGTTGATTCGTAATTTTCATATTATTTATGGAGTTTCGAGCCTTTGGATAAGTTTGGAGTAGGTATTGGAACTAGCTGGCATGGTTGGACGGGGTCCGGGGGGCCTCAGATGTGTTTCGGATGGGTTAAGGGTCATTTCGCTATGTTTGAGTTGCCGTTTCTGAGGTCTGGTGTGTCCTTCTTTGGCAAAGAAAGGGTCACGTTCGCGAAGATCTATGAGATGTATGGACATTTGTACATTGCTTTCGCGAAAAAGGGCACGCGTTCGCCAAGCCTTGGAGGAGGCAGTGCTTCGCGATCACGAGGATGATTACACGATCGCGTAGAAGGGTAGGCAGGAAGTGGGCACCAGGAATTTGTCCTACACGTTCGCGAGCCCATTTGCGTAGGGACGGAGGAGTTGGTCACCGCGTTCGCGACCGGTGAATCGCCTTCGCGAAGAGAGAGTTTGGCAGCTGGGGAGTTTGGTCTTAGCGATCGTAAAGGCTTTCTCGCAATCGTGAAGAAGGGTCGTCTAGGCAGAGTCCTTTTTAATTCGGGAGTTGGTTCACTTTCTTTCATTTTCACTTGGGTGCCCGAATTTGGGGAGCTAGTTTGAGGAGATTTTCATAAAGCAACACAAGGTAAGTGATTCCCACTTGTTGTAAGTTAAATACATGAGTATATATGAATTTAAGCATGAAAATTTGTAGAAATTGTGGGACTTTTGAAAAAAACCTAGAATTTGATATTTTTGGATTTTGACCACGAAATTGGACATGGAATTGGGAATAAGTTACATATTTGAGTTCGTGGTGTTATGGGTATTGTTTATTTTCAAAAGATTTCGGAATCCGGGCACGTGAGCCCGATGGTTGACTTTGTTGACTTTTCGAGCGAAGTTGAGAATTGTTTTAAATTAATAAATTATAAGCATTTGAGTATATTCTGATAGAATTGCACATTGTTTTACTAGTTTCGGATCGATGGACATTGGTTTGAGGTGTTAGAGGGGCGTTGGAGCTGGTTATGGAACTTCAGAGCGAGGTAAGTCTCCTGTCTAACCTTGTGAGGGGAAAACTACCCCTAGGTGATGTATTTGATATGTGCTACTTGTAATGGGGGCTACGTATGCGCGAGGTGACGAGAGTCCGTACGTGGCTATATTCATGTTTATGTTCAGGTAGACCTAGGACTGTACCATGCAATAAATTGTATTACTTGAATTTAGTTGTTAGTGTAAATACTTGAAGACTATAAGTGAAAACTGATAGAGATCATGTTAGATCAAATCTCAATTCCGTGAGTTATTTGGCAGGATAATCGATTGATGGTAAATATCATGTTTATGTTATGTTTATGACCCTTGTATAGTAAATACGCGAGTCGTAAGTCAATAAGTTTCTTCTTTTCCTATAGATTAGGCCGAACGTCTTGGCGGTATATGTATATATGAGATGAATCCATGGATCGGGTCGTACGACCTCGGCAGTATATGTACAAGACTATATGTGATGACCCAAAATGTCATCTTTAAATTTAGTGATTAATTATGTGATCTAAGCACTATTTACTATTACTCGACTTGCGTGTGCAGTCCATAAAATTTTTTCGGAAAGTTTTCAGGTGAAAAATGGATTAAAATGTGAATTAGATGTTTAAAACACAACTGAGTTGACTTTGGTCAATATTTTGAGTAAACCCGGATCAGTATTTTGACAGTTCTAGTAGGTCCGTATCGTGAATTGGGACTTGGGCGTATACCCGGAATCAAATTCCGAGGTCCCTAGCCCGAGATATGGAATTTTAATGAAAACTTTAAAGTTTAAGTTCAAATAGTGACCGGATGTCGAATTATGTGCAAAAAACCTCGGAATAGAATTTTGATGATTCCAACAGCTCCGTATGGTGATTTTGGACTTAGGAGCATGATCAAAATTTTATTTAGAAGTCCGTAGTGGAATTAGGCTTGAAATGCCGAAAGTTGAATTTTTGGGAAGTTTGACCGAGGGGTTGACTTTTTGATATCGGGGTCGAAATTCGATTCTGAAAATTTTCATAGCTCCGTTATGTTATTTACGACTTGTGTGCAAAATTTGAGGTCAATTGGACTGGATTTGATAGGTTCCGGTGTTGTTTGTAGAAATTGAAAGTTCAAAGTTCATAGATTTTGATTTGAGGTGCGATTAGTCATTTTGATATTGTTTGATATGGTTTGAAGCCTCGACTAAGTTCGTATTATGTTTTAGGATATGTTGGAATAATTGGTTAAGGTCCCGAAGGTCTCGGGTGGAATTCGGAAGGTAAACGTAATGGATTTCGGACAAAGAAAGTTGCTGAAAATTTGCAGAAATTTCGCCAGAAATTTCTAGTGTGTGGAGCCCACTTTGGAAGCTTATATCTCGTAATGCATAAGGAATCAGAAACTTATCAAAACATGAAAGTTGTAGTCGTTTGTTTCTAGTTTCCAGAAAGTTAAATAATTTATTATTGGGACATTTGTACAGAAAGTTATGATAGATTGAATGAAGGCTGGTAGAGCAGTTTCGCCAGAAATTCTGATGCATGGAACCGACTTTAGAAGCTTATATCTCGCAATTCATAAGGAAACAGAAAAGTTGCAAAACATGAAAGTTGTAGTCGGTTGATTCTAATTTCCAGAAAGTTAAACCATTTATCATTTGGACATTTGGACATAATGTTATGATCAATTGAAGGAAGGCTGGTAGAGCAGTTTATGGTGGACTTTTAGTGACGAAAAATGGACTTTTAGTGACGGATTGACAAAAACTTAAGGACTAAAAATGGTCATTTCATTCATTTCGTTTTGGAATTTTTGGAGCACGGTTCTTGGGCGATTTTTGGGCGATTTTCACGAGAAAACATTGGGGTAAGTGTTCTTTATCCTATATTGATTATAATTTATGATTCCATACTCATTTACATCATGAATCCGTGAATTTATGGAAACAAAATCAAGATTTTTGCAAAATCTTCCAAAAACGAAAATTTAAGATTTGTAGGTCGAGTTGTTATCGGATTTTGGTAAAATTGGTATGGGTGGACTCATAATTGAATGGGTTATCGGATTTTGTAAGTTTCGCCGGATTCCGAGATGTGGGCCCCACGGGCAAATTTTGAGCTAATTTCGGATTTTAATGAAAATGTAATATTTTCTTATGAAATTGATTACTATAATTTTTGTTGACTGTATCGAATTAATTATGACTAGATATGAGTCGATCGGAGTCGAAAAATCGAGGAAAAAGCATAATATTTGGTTAAATTGGAGCAAGTCAAGGTAAGTGACTTGTCTAACCTCGTGTGGGGGAAATTTCCCCTAGGATTGATATTGATGTGATTATTGAAATGTGTTGAAAGTCGTGTGCACGAGGTGACGAGTGTGTACACGGGCTAAATTGTGAAAGATTATATTTTTAAATTGTGTAGATCACTGTTGCGCATTTATTAAATTATTTTATCTTGTTATATTCTTCATCAGTGATCTGAGATATATACTTCAAATTTGTTTGATCTTTTTGTACTAATTATTTTACCTGTTTAGTTGAAACTTGGTTTCTTTTATTCTGTGCATTATTTGAAGGTTGATTTTCTTTAAATTAAATATTATTAATATGAAGTATTTGACATTTTTAAGCTTGATATTAAAGCAACGTATTAAAGATTTTGAAATAATAGTTTCCTAAATTATTTACTCCTGAATATTTTTATACTCATTGTGATGGAGCCGTGAGCTCTTTATTGTGGAAAAATATTATTGTTCAATTATTTTGACATGAGCCGTGAGCTCTTTATTGTGGAAAAATATTGTTGTTGAATTGTTTTGGCAAGTTAAATTATTTGAGCACCTGAGGTGCAAATTGTGAGATATTGTGATATTAATACACATGCGGTGGTATAAGGTCTGGGTGTTGAAACGCATGCGGTGAGATAAGGGTGGCTTGATACGTGTGGCTAGTAGAGGGGACTAGTAGAAGTCATGCGATGTGATAAGGGTGGCTAAAACGCGGGATGCTATTTTGGGAAAAATATTTTCTTTCAAATAAATTGTGAGGGCTCCCGCGGTGAGATAAGGAAATGAGATATTGTGAATTTGTTTATGATTTGGGACTACGAAGCAGTATCTCGGGAGTGCCCTTGTTGATATTGATTTATGGCCGCAATTGCCTTTGATTATTGTGTGATTTTCTTAAAGTTGAAAAGAATTCTGTTTTGTTTTCACGATGTATTTATTTGCCATTATTTGATGTAATTAAATGTGACATACTACTTGATTCATTTACATTGTCATTTTATCTTATAATATTGTTTAAACATTTTACCATGCCATTATTTATTCTCCAGTAGGGCCTGACCTGACCTCGTCACTACTTTGCCGAGGTCAGGCTTGGCACTTACTGGGTACCGCTGTGGTGTACTCATACTATGCTTCTGCACATCTTTTTGTGCAGATCCAGGTACATCTTATCAGACCACACACAGTAAACTAGCTGTACGAGGAGACTTCGAGGTATATCTGCCAACGCCCGCAGACTCCGGAGTCCCCTTCTATTCTTGTTATGTTGCTTCCTTATTTTCTTTAGACTCTGTTATATAGAGACATCGAGGATAAATTCTTAGAAGCTTGTGACTTATTTCTACCGGGTTTTGGGAGTTGAAATTGTTTGAATTGTAGTTTAATTATTTCAGATATTTATTATTATTCCGCATTGATAGGCTTACCTAGTCTTAGAGACTAGGTGCCATCACGACATCCTACGAAGGGAATTTGGGGTCGTGACAAGTTGGTATCAGAGCACTAGGTTCATAGGTGTCATGAGTCACAAGCAGGTTTAGTAGAGTTTTGCAGATCGGTACGGAGATGTCTGTACTTATCTTCGAGAGGCTATGGAACTGTTAGGAAATATTCACTTCTTTGACTCCTTATCGTGCGGCTTTGATTTAGCTTGAAGCATATATCTTATATTCCTTTGTATCCACTCGTGTATGACATTGCGCACTCGGTATCAGTGTATGCGTCGACGGTTCGTGATGCCGTAGATGGACTATGAGGGAGCCAAAGATGCTCAAACTTTGCCTCAACGTGTGGTCTCGACTGAAGATGCGGGCGTATTGAGAGATGACCTAGTGAATCATGTGGGGGTGCAACGAACGTTGGCGTCTGGTTGATTTATACAAGCTGTGAAGGTTATTATTGTGGATCATCGGACATTGTGACCTATGACTTCGCGCCGAGTAGGGGGAGTCCACTACCAATGGGTGGATTGCGGGGTCATGTGTTATATCAGCTTTGGCCAAAAATGTATATATGTGGTACTGAAAGGTTCCCTAAAATTTACAAATGTTTAAGACCTGAGATTTTGTAGAGGATAAGTTTGGGACTTGCGGTATGTCCGCCTCCTTAATAATTCTATACTTCAATACCAAAGGAGTTATAGAAACAACTCTAAATTTGTAGAAGGTCTACTCAGCGTGGACGTCACTGTTGCGGATTTTGGGGTGCTTCGGAGGAAGTACACTTGTTGACGAGAGTCTGGACTATGTGGTTCGTGATAAGATTCGTTTGTATGGAGCTCTACTTTGGTGATCGTTGTGTATAAATAGGGGTAAGGGTTACCCCAAAGAAGAATCGAAGAGTATGTTAAGAAATTGGTCAGCTCAACAGTGTTGAGTCAGCATAACAAAAGAAGAAATTTGCCTTGGGAGAGATAATTCTCCACCAGTGTTCGTGGCAAGCCTATGAAGAGGGAAAACAAGCCAATGCAACACCGCCCACTTAGCTCAGTTCTCAGAAATGCTTTTGAAAGAGTTTGTTTCCCAGACTCTCCGTAATGCGTCGCGCATAGGGTTTGAATGGTTGCGTCAGGTCACCATTGACGGTGTCAGAATATGCCATCAAGTTCAATAAGTTATCCCGTCATACTCCTACTTTGCTTCCTACAGCTAGAGGGCGAGTCCACAGACTCATTAAAGGACTCAATTATGATCGTAAAATTTTGTACGACTCGGGAGCTACAAGCTGATACTTAATTTCTGCTAGTTGTACAAATTTCCAAGATATTAGAATGTGTTCGGGGTGAGGGAAAAAAAGGAAACTAAGGAGACCAAGATGTCTCGAGGTTCTGGGGATTCAGTGGATTCTACTCTGCAAGTATAAATCATTATGGAGGGGGCTCGGGCTGTCGGCCAGCCCAGTCCGCACATCGGATTACTCGGGGTGCTCCAGTAAGTTCTTTTAATGCACCACCGACATGAGTTCCTACAATGGTTATTCCAGTTATCTGGCACTAACTCAATATGAGCAGCCTAACCCGCAAAGGGGTTGTTATGAATACGGTGATACTAGGCACATTATGAGAAAAAATGTCAAAAACTTGGGAGAGACTTATTTCATCAAAGCACTCAGGCTACGTGCCCCATTGCAGTTACTACACCACCCACACGACCAGTTAGGGGTGGAGGACAGACGAGTAGAAGGCGTCCTATAGGTGGAGACCCATCCGTTGATATATTTGTTTTATGGTATGGCGGAGGTCGCTACATCAGTTGGTGTCGTTACAGGTACGACCTTGATATAATATAAAGGAATAATTTCCTTAACTTGATTCGGTTTTGAGTATCGAGACGAGTCCTCCTATTGTGCTCCACTTATGAGTGAGTTTCATAATTCTATAATCTACTTATGTGTTTACTCCTGTTGGGAGATTCCATGGAGATAACTATGCCTATCATTCCATGTTGGTCACTAATAAGACCTATGAGGCTAAATGTGATTTTCTGTTACTCATTTCGGTAAGTTTTGATGTAATTTACGGATAATTAATTACAAATTGTGAATTATATGCCCTACCGGTGTGGGGTTCATTATGTGTTGTGATTTTCTTTTTTTAACGGAAATTATTTAGAAGGAGCAAATGACAGGTTTCGATTGGCATGATGTGCATATTACTTGTGATTCAGAACCCAGGACGAGATCCTAGCATTTTAATATAAACTGATATGTTTAAACCGGGCTACGAGCTGCAGTGGAAGTTATATAAGGACGAGATCCTTGTGAGGAAAATTCTTGTGTTTAAGTTCTCCCTTGTGAATTTTAATTTGTACTATAGTACTAATAGGGAGTCATGCCTGTTAGGCTTATTTGAAAATTCTATATGAAATTCTCTGTGCATACTTGCCAATTTTGTGTTGTAATTATTGAGTTTTAACCTACGAGGTAGGTTCCCGCCCAGGTGACGTTAAATGTGACTCATTAATTCGGGTAAATAATTATGAGGTCTTTATGCCTCGTATCTCGTTATCAGTATTGTGAAGGTTTAAAACGAGATTTTTGTTAACATGAAGTTAATTGACAATTTTTTAATTGATTATGAACAACTATTAAGACCAGATTGTCCTAGAAGGGTGCTCCGTTCATATGGGCCGAAGAATGTGAGGAGAGCTTCCAAAAGCTCAAGACATCTTTGACTACAGCCCAATGTTGGTATTACCTACAGGTTCAGGGTCTTATATTGTGTATTGTGATGATGGCGTATTGACCTCGACGCAGTGTTGATGCAAGACGGTAGGGTGATTGCCTACGCGTCCAGACAGTTAAAGGTGCATAAGAAGAATTATCCTGTACACAACCTTGAGTTAACAGCTATTGTTCATGCCTTAAATATTTGGCGGCATTATTTGTACGGTATCCATTGCGAGATCTACACCGATCACCGAAGTCTACAACATCTGTTTAAACAGAAGGATCTTAATTTGCGGCAGCGGAGATGGTTGGAGTTGCTTAAGGATTATGATATCACCATTCCCTATCATCTTGGGAAGGCCAATGTAGTGGCCGATGCCTTGAGTCGTAAGGCGGAGAGTTTGGGCAGCTTAGCATATTTATCGGTAGCAGAGAGGCCTTTAGCCTTGGATGTTCAGGCCTTGGCCAACCAGTTTATTAGACTGGATGTTTCCGAGTCGAGCCTAGTTTTGGCTTGTGTGGTTTCTCAGTCTTCTCTTTATGACCGTATCAGGGAATGTCAGTATGATGACCCCCATATGCTTGTCCTTAAGGATACAGTTCAGCACGGTGATGCCAAGGAAGTCACTATTAGAGATGACAATGTATTACGGATGCAGGGCAGGCTATGTGTGCCTAATGTAGATGGTTTTCATGAATTGATTCTCCAGGAGGCTCACAGTTCGCAGTACTCCATACATCCGGGTGCTGCGAAGATGTAGCAGGACTTGAGGCAACATTATTGGTGGAGGAAGATGAAGAAAGACATAGTGGAGTATGTAGCTCGGTGTCTAAATTGTCAACAAGTGAAATATGAGGATCAACGACCGAGTGGATTGCTTCAGAAGTTAGAGATTCCAGAATAGAAATGGGAGAGGATCACTATGGATTTCGTTGTTGGGCTCCCACGGACTCATAGGAAGTTCAATGCAGCTTGGGTGATTGTGGATAGATTGACCAAGTCAGCTCATTGCAATCCTATGATGACTACCTACTCTTCCGAGCAGTTGGCTCGAATCTATATTCGCGAGATTGTCAGATTTCACGGCGTACCGGTATCTATCATCTCTAACCGTGGTACACAGTTTACATCACGGTTCTGGGAGGCAGTACAACGTGAGTTAGGTACTCGGGTAGAGTTGAGTACAACATTTCACCCTCCGACGGACGGGCAGTCCGAATGCACTATTCAGATACTGGAGGATATGCTTCGTGCGTGTCTGATAGATTTTGGGGGTGCTTGGGATCGGTTCTTACCACTTGCGTAGTTTGCTTACAACAACAGTTACCAGTCAAGCATTCAGATGGCTCCGTATGAGGCCTTGTATGGTAGGCGGTGCGGTCTCCAGTGGGTTGGTTCGAACCGGGCGAGGCTAAACTATTAGGTATAGATTTGGTTCAGGATGCCTTGGAAAAGGTTAAGTCGATTCAGGATCGACTTCATACATCCCAATCTAGACAGATAAGTTATGCGGATCAGAAGGTTCGTGATGTTGCATTCATGGTTGGTGAGCAGGTATTGCTCCGGATTTCTCCTATGAAGGGTGTGATGAGGTTCGAGAAGCAGGGAAAGTTGAGCCCTAGGTATATTGGGCCTTTTGAGATTCTTGAGAGAGTTGGAGAGGTGGCTTACAGACTTGCACTACCACCTAGTCTTTCTGCGGTTCATCCGGTATTCCATGTTTCTATGCTTCGGAAATATTACGGCGATCCGTCTCATGTGTTAGACTTCAGTTCGGTTCAGTTGGACAAGGATCTATCTTATGTTGAGGAACCAATGGCTATTTTAGATAGGCAGGTTCGAAAGCTGAGGTCAAAGAACATTGCTTCCGTAAAGGTTCAGTGGAGGAGTCATCCAGTCGAGGAGGCGACTTGGGAGATCGAGCATGATTTACGCAGCTGTTATCCACACTTATTCACCAGCTCAGGTACTTTTTCTAACTCCGTTCGAGGACGGACGTTTATTTTAGAGGTGGAGAATGTGATGACCCAAAATATCATCTTTAAATTTAATGATTAATTATGTGATTTAAGCACTATTTACCATTACTCGACTTGCGTGTGCAGTCCGTAAAATTTTTTCGGAAAGTTTTCAAGTGAAAAATGGATTAAAATGTGAATTAGATGTTAAAATACAACTGAGTTGACTTTGGTGAACATTTTGAGCAAACGGACTCGGATCAATATTTTGACAGTTCCAGTAGGTCTGTATTGTGAATTGGGACTTGGGCGTATACCCGGAATTAAATTCCGAGGTCCCTAGCCCGAGATATGGAATTTTGATGAAAACTTTAAAGTTTAAGTTTAAATAGTGACCGGATGTCGAATTATGTGCAAATGACCCCGGAATAGAATTTTGATAATTCCAACAGCTCCGTATGGTGATTTTGGACTTAGGAGCGTGATCAAAATTTTATTTAGAAGTCCGTAGTGGAATTAGGCTTGAAATGCCGAAAGTTGAATTTTTGGAAAGTTTGACCGGGGGGTTGACTTTTTGATATCGGGGTCGAAATTCGATTCTGAAAATTTTCATAGCTCCGTTATGTCATTTATGATTTGTGTGCAAAATTTGAGGTCAATTGGACTGGATTTGATAGGTTCCGGTGTTGTTTGTAGAAATTGAAAGTTCAAAGTTCATAGATTTTGATTTGAGGTGCGATTAGTTGTTTTGATGTGGTTTGAAGCCTCGACTAAGTTCGTATTGTATTTTGGGACATGTTGGAATAATTGGTTAAGGTCCCGAAGGTCTCGGGTGGAATTTGAAAGGTAAACGGAATGGATTTCGGACAAAGAAAGTTGCTGGAAATTTGCAGAAATTTCGCCAGAAATTTCTGGTGTGTGGAGCCTAGTTTGGAAGCTTATATCTCGTAATGCATAAAGAATCAGAAACTTATCAAAACATGAAAGTTGTAGTCGTTTGTTTCTAATTTCCAAAAAGTTAAACCATTCAGTATTTGAACATTTGTACAGAAAGTTATGATGGATTGAATGAAGGCTGGTAGAGCGGTTTTGCCAGAAATTCTAATGCATGGAGCCGACTTTGAAAGCATATATCTCGTAATTCATAAGGAATCAGAAAAGTTGCAAAACATGAAATTTGTAGTCGGTTGATTCTAGTTTCCAGAAAGTTAAACCATATATCATTTGGACATTTGTACATAACGTTATGATCAATTGAAGGAACGTTGGTAGAGCAGTTTCTGGTGGACTTTTAGTGACGAAAAATGGACTTTTAGTGACGGAAAATGGACTTTTAGTGACAGATTGGCAAAAACTTAAGGACCAAAAATGGTCATTTCATTCATTTCGTTTTGGAATTTTTGGAGCACGGTTCTTGGGCGATTTTTGGGCGATTTTTACGGGAAAACATTGGGGTAAGTGTTCTTTATCCTATATTGATTATATTTCATGATTCCATACTCATTTACATCATGAATCCGTGAATTTATGGAAAAAAAATCAAGATTTTTGCAAAATCTTCCAAAAACGAAAATTTAAGATTTGTAGGTCGAGTTGTTATTGGATTTTGGTAAAATTGGTATGGGTGGACTCGTAATTGAATGGCTTGTCGGATTTTGTAAGTTTCGCCGGATTCCGAGATATGGGCCCCACGGGCAAATTTTGAGCTAATTTCGGATTTTAATGAAAATGTAATATTTTCTTATGAAATTAATTACTATAATTTTTGTTGACTGTATCGAATTAATTATGACTAGATAGAGTCGATCGGAGTCGGAAAATCGAGGAAAAAACATAATACTTGATTAAATTGGAGCAAGTCGAGGTAAGTGACCTGTCTAACCTCGTGTGGGGGAAATTTTCCCTAGGATTGGTATTGATGTGATTATTGAAATGTGTTGAAAGTCATGTGCACGAGGTGACGAGTGTGTACACGGGCTAAATTGTGAAAGATTATATTTTTAAATTGTGTAGATCACTGTTGCACCTTTATTAAATTATTTTATCTTGTTATATTCTTCATCAGTGATCTGAGATATATACTTCAAATTTGTTTGATCTTTTCGTACTAATTATTTTACCTGTTTAGTTGAAACTTGGTTTCTTTTATTCTGTGCATTATTTGAAGGTTGATTTTCTTTAAATTAAATATTATTAATATGAAGTATTTGACATTTTTAAACTTGATATTGAAGCAACGTATTAAAGATTTTGAAATAATAGTTTCCTAAATTATTTACTCCTGAATATTTTTATACTTATTGCGATGGAGCCGTGAGCTCTTTATTGTGAAAAAATATTATTGTTCAATTATTTTTACATGAGCCGTGAGCTCTTTATTGTGAAAAAATATTGTTGTTGAATTATTTTGGCAAGTTAAATTATTTGAGCACCTGAGGTGCAAATTGTGATATATTGTGATATTGATACGCATGCGGTGGTATAAGGTCTGGGTGTTGAAACGCATGCGGTGAGATAAGGGTGGCTTGATACGTGTGGCTAGTAGGGGGGACTACTAGAAGTCATGCGGTGTGATAAGGGTGGCTAAAACGCGGGATGCTATTTCGGGAAAAATATTTTCTTTCAAATAAATTGTGAAGGCTCCCGCTGTGAGATAAGGAAATGAGATATTGTGAATTTATTTATGATTTGGGACTACGAGGCGGTACCTCGGGAGTGTCCTTGTTGATATTGATTTATGGCCGCAGTTGCCTTTGATTATTGTGTGATTTTCTTAAAGTTGAAAAGAATTCTGTTTTGTTTTCATGATATATTTATTTGCCATTATTTGATGTAATTAGATGTGACATACTACTTGATTCATTTACATTGTCATTTTATCTTATAATATTGTTTAAACATTTTACCATGCCATTATTTATTCTTCAGTAGGGCCTGACCTGACCTCGTCACTACTCTACCGAGGTCAGGCTTGGCAATTACTGGGTACCGCTGTGGTGTACTCATACTACGCTTCTGCACATCTTTTTGTGCAGATCCAGGTACATCTTATCAGACCACGCATAGTAAACTAGCTGTACAAGGAGACTTCGAGGTATATCTGCCAACGCCCGCAGACTCCAGAGTCCCCTTCTATTCTTGTTATGTTGCTTCCTTATTTTCTTTAGACTCTGTTATATAGAGACATCGAGGATAAATTCTTAGAAGCTTGTAACTTATTTCTACCGGGTTTTGGGAGTTGAAATTATTTGAATTGTAGTTTAATTATTTCAGATATTTATTATTATTCCGGATTGATAGGCTTACCTAGTCTTAGAGACTAGGTGCCATCACGACATCCTACAGAGGGAATTTGGGGTCGTGACACTATATGGATCGGGCCGAACGACCTCAGCATAATTCCTGCATAAAATCGCTAGGAGCCGGAATACCCTTGAGATTACCCTCTTATTTGAACTTGAAAATTACGTGATATTCTCTTTATGGTCTGAGCTCAGATATTTAATTGATAGTTCTTATTTGTTGAGATGGCATGTGGTACTTAGGGATTTTCAAACTAATGATCTTTTGTTAACAAATTTCGTTACCTATTGTTCCTTATTCTATTGATCATATTGTATTTCTTGCCTACTTATGATTTCTGCATCTTATTTATTGGACCACTAGTAAGTGTCGATGTCGACTCCTCATCAATACTTCTCCGGGGTTAGGCTAGATACTTACTGGGTACTGCATTGATTTACGTACTCACGCTACACTTCTGCACTAAATGTGCAGGATCTGACAGGTTCATTTGGTGGTCATCTTGGCGCGTAGGCACAATTGCTGAGCAGACTTTATGGTGAGTTGCATCCCATGTTACATGTCGCAGCCCACAGAGTCTCCATCATATTTATGTCACGACCCAATTCTCATTATAGGTCATAATGGCGCCCAACGTCGCGTTAGACAAGCCAACGGTGAATTAACATCTGAATTATTCATTTTATTACTTTTAAAATTATTAGATTTTATTAAAACAAAAAATTTATGCACTGAAAATCATGGGTATAAACATTATTAGGAAGATATAAAAATAAAAGGTGACAATATTATATAAATCCATAAACATCTACCAGAATATCCCAAAATCCGATGTCACAAGTGCATGAACATCTACTAGAAAGTACAACACTAATACAACATATGTCTGGAATGTAAAATAGACAGAATAACATAAATGAATATGATGGAGACTCTGTGTGCTGCGTGTCATAACATGGGATGCAAATCACCATAAATTCCCCTCAATAGTTATGCCCTTGGCCTAAATGACCATCCGAAATATACATGCACAATAAGTGTAGAAGTGTAGCATGAGTACGTAAATCAACGCATGCCTAGTAAGTATCTAGCCTAACCCCGGAGAAGTAGTGACGAGGGGTCAACATCGACACTTACTAGTGGTCCAATAAATCAATATATTAAATTATAAATGAATAAGAAATACAACAACAATAATGAGATAAGAACTATAACTAGCAAAAATCCTCCAACATTGTGACAATATAAATTTCTCGAATATCATATGCTATCTCAACAGATACGAAATATCAAGTGCTATCTCAAACAGATAATGAATACCATATAAATGCCAGGTCTCAATCAAAGTGAAATATCATGAATATTCGGACTCCTAGCGATATTGCGCACTAGTTATGCCGAGATCGTATGACCTTATACAGAATAGTGTGTACACTACCGAGGGCCGACCGGTGCGAACCATAGATGCATCTCAATATGCTACCAAGGCGTTCGACCCGATCCACAGGAAGAGAAGAAACTTATCGAATTACGGGCCACGTGTTTGCAACACAAGAACATAAGAGTAAAGTAAACATGACTTTTACCAACAATCAAATATCACACTAGACAACTCAAGGTAATGAAGCCCGACCTAACATAATCCCAAATCAATTTTCAACTATAAATTCAAGTAATTAAACTAATAAATGGAATTCAAATAATACGAAATTGCATGATAAAGTCCTAAGCCTACCTGGACATAAATATGATGTTAGCTACGTACGGACTCTCATCACGTCGTGCGTACATTGCACCCACAACTAGTAGCATATAACAATTTAATACATACGGGGTAGTTTTCCTCTCACAAGGTTAGACATGAGACTTACCTCGCTCTAAAATCTGATAACCGGCTTCAACGCCTTTCTAACAGCTCAAACCAATGCCAAACGATCCGAAACTAATCAAACAACATGCAAACCAGTCAAAATATACTCAAATACTTGTAATTTAATAATTAGAAATAAATTCCCAACTCCTCACGAAAGGTCAACAAAGTCAACCCCTTGGCCCACGCGTCTGGATTCCGAAAATTACCAAAAATAAATATTACCCATAACTTATATAGTATATATCCATAAAAGTATCCAATTTTGTCCATGAATTGACCCTCAAACCAAAGATTTACCATTTCATAACTTTGGGGCTCAAAACCCCAATTTCTACAATCCAAATACGGATAAAAATAATAACCAACAAAAATAATCATGGAAAACATCAAAATAAAGGTTTTATATTTACCCCTTGTTGAGACGAGAACAACGCTGCAAAAATCACTTCAAACGGAGCTCTAAAACTCAAGATATGCTCAAAATACTAAAATGCTCGGTTTGCCCATTTAAAACACTGACCATGTGATTTTTGTTCTTCGCCTTCGCGGAACACCTTCGCATTCGTGAAGAGAAATTATTCTCTTTTACCGGTCAACCCAGATATCCTTCTTCGCGTTCGCGGAACTTCTCTCGCATTCGCAAATAACAAAGGTTTGCACTAGAAACCAGCAATCTTTCCCGACACGGAAATGGACATAACTCTCTCATACGACCTCAAAATTTGATAATTCTTGTTGCTATGGCTTCATAATTACGATAAAGATCTAATGATTCAATTTAATCACAAATAAAAGGTCGTTTGCTCATATAGTACCCTTTATATCCAAAGAAATGATGCTGAAATATCAAATAAGAGCGCAACATAACCCAAACACATCCGACACCCGAGGCCCCCAGATCCCATACAATCACACAAACCAGTCCTAAAACATAACATGAACCTACTCGAGGCCTAAAATCACAACAAACAACATCAAAACCATGAATCACACATCATTCAAGCCAAATGAACTAATGAACTTTTAAACTTTTAAAACTCATACCGAACCATACCAAATCAACCCGGAATGACCTCAAATTTTGCATACAAGTTCCAAATTACACAACAGACCTATACCGATTCCAGAAACCATAATCCAGATCCGATATCAATAAATTCAACTCTCGGTCAAACCTATCAACCTTTTAAACCTTCAATCTTCCAACGTTTTGCCAAAAATCGTCAAATTAACCTACGGACATACAAATCTGGTCATACGCTAAGTCCACAATCATCATTCGGACCTAACAGAACCGTCAAAACTCCAATCCGAAACTGTTTACTCAAAATTCAAACCTTGGTCAACTCTTTCAACTTAAAGCTTCCGAGTTGAGAATTATTCTTCCAAACCACCTCTTATCTTACTGAAAATCTACTCCGAATACACGTGTAAGTCATAATACATAAAGTGAAGTTACTCAAGGTCTCAAACCGCCGAACGATATGCTAGAGCTCAAAACCACCAGTCGGGTCGTTACAATTTATTTACTATATCCTGTCTAATTCACATTCCAGACAGATGTTGTATTATTATTATACTCCTTAGTAAATGCTCATGCACTTGTGACACCGAGTTTTGGGGATGTCTAAAAATTTGTTTATGGTTTTGCTTAGCGTTGACACACTTTTATCTTGTATTTTATTTAAATTGTATGTATATATGAATTCTAAGGCATTAATTTTCTTATATAATAATATTCATGATTTCAAAAATAATAAAATAAATAATTAAGTTGGTAGTTCACCGTTGGCTTACCTGACGGCGACGTTGGGCGCCATCATGACCTATAGCGGGAATTGGATCGTGACAACTTGGTATCAGAGCTCTAGGTTAACTTGGGTCTCACGTGTTATGAGCGAGTCTAGTAGAGTCTTGTGGATTGGTATGAAGACATCTGTACTTATCTTCGAGAGGCTACGGGGCTGTTTGGAGCACTTCCCTTCTTGATTCCTCGTCGTGCGATTTGATTCCATTGAAGCTTATGCCTTCATTTCCTTCCTACCCATTCTTATACGATGTTGAGCGCTTGTTATCAATTGGTAATTGAGTATTTGTAGTGGTACTACAAATGTGGTGCAGGATGTTTCTCCCTGTATATTTGAGCGGGCTATTATCGTCGCCTTGTGGAAGGGTGCTCTGTCATTTCAGCCCAATGCTAGTGTTGCTTAAGGTTCCGAGGCTATGCACAGTGTATGGTATGATGCTTATTTATATGTCACAGCAGTGAATGACTCAAAAAGAGGATTACTAGGTTCATGGTTTAGAGGTTCGTCATTTAATTTCGGCGGAGGAAAAGCAATTGGACAATGGATGTTAAGACCTTGGTTGACAGAGTAGCGAGACTTTATATTTTCGAATGTGGTAGAATTCTTGTTATGGTATGGTGTCGTACGTCCTTGTTGGAACGCATTAAGGCTTATCGGTGTTATGGTCTCCTTTGAATTGCCTTCGGGGTAGGGTATTGTCGAATGGTACCTAAGAGACGGTTATCAGAGATGGCGATGTATGGCGGCTTCGGTGTCGGATCAGTGCTTCCAGTGTTGATGGCTCGAGAGGGATGATCTTTATGGAGGCTTAGAGTTGGTGGAAATTTATCCGTTCGGGTGCTACAAAGATGGATTATGATTTGAGGCCGTATTTTAGTAGCGACGGAGGATGAAGGACATGGTGGGAGTTGTTGCTTAAGGAGATGGTTTAAACAAAGTGGGAGTGGCGGTGTAGCGTATGGATTATGTGGTAGGATAGACACATTCTTTGAGAAAGTTTAGAGCGATCTGGGGATCATGGTAGACAATGACCAAGTCTATGAATTTCATTGGGGTGGTGGCTACTGTAGTGGTGAAGGTTGAATATGACGGAAATGAGTTTTCTTGGAATGAAGAGGGATGTAAAAGATTGATTATCATTTTGGGATGCAACATGACTTTGAGTTGGAACGTATTGTTGGACCTTCAGATGATGCTAATGGGGAATGAACGGACTCTTACAGCTGGTGGACAAGCATGGGCTCAAGAGGATTTACTGATTTTGTGGTAGTTATAACCAGGGCAATATCATTGAAAGATGTATATGGGATTACACAGGTGGACTATCTCATGTGGGCAGGCTAGCAGTTGCGTGATTTTTGATGAAGTTCCTACGAAGAGTTTTACTTTCTACCCAACAGGAGGAATGTACTGCGATGTGAGCTTGGATCGCTTGAAGAAGATGGTATGATTTTTAGGAGGTCGAATATGCGATGGTGGCTGATAATTCAGAATGTTTATGAAAAGTTTGACAAGAGATTTCGAGAGATCTAGCGGGTAACAATCCAAGATTATGGTAATTGAGAAGGAGGAGTTGTTGTGGGTTCTGAATTTATGTGATTGTAGCTTAAAGCTATATGGGGGAGTCTACTATCTACGATTGGGTCACGTGGATGTGTGCCTTGGCGGTATCGGGTTATCTATACGTTGGGGGATTTTTTATGACTAAGGAAAGAAAACATCAAGGGTAATTCAGGCAAAGGACTTGATGAATGCTTGCTATATTTCATCTTATCGATTCATGTGCAGATGTTGGGATGACTCAGAATTTATGCTTCTTCTGGATGTGATGTATAAGGAAAAGAATTCATCTGATTTTTTCTTTGGGAGTGTTCATGTGCTAGCGGAGCATTAAAGTTTGTCTATATTCGAGACCAGGTCAGAGTGGGTGACTCTCAATAATGGTTCTAGTGGGTTCTTGAAGTGTGGTGTCTAAGGATTTTGGGTCCGTTGTGTGGTTAAGGATTGAGTTTTTGCAGCGGATTATGAAAGGGACTTGGAGTGTTTCTATTTTAGCATTGTGGTCTGCGGTGCAATGTTAGAGAGATAGAAGGAAACAACTTCGGATTCGTAGAAGATCTTTCAAAATAGGTGTATCAGTTGGATATACTATTGAGTGCATGAGGAGGATATGAGATGGCTTATGGGTATTGAGACGATGTGGCCTTGTGATTTGGGTCGCTCGGGATGAGTGTTGTTTGAGGTCCGTTATGTGTTTGACTAGAACTATTATTCCAAAGGCAACTCAAGAGTAAATTGGAATAAGTTGAGTCAGTTAGTAATGGTTTGAATCAGCATGGTTGTGGAGATGATCAGTTCCTTCAGTGTGTTAAGCTATACAGGTGATTCGTGGCTGTACGTGCGGTCTTGACAGCCACTGTAATTTGATTGATTTGGAGGTATTCGATTCTGATGGCCTTGTTAAGTGTAAATGAATCCCGAAAGAGTTATGGCGGTTTAGACTACGACTTGAGGTTTGCATTTTCTGTGGTTATGGGAATTCAGTTATGTATTGCAATTGTTCTTCTGAAATGAGTTGAGTGAAAGGGGTTCTAGCTGATGAAGTGTCTATTCTATTAGTGGTTCAGGGGTTATGATGAAATTCTTATACTCTTGCGTAGCGTATGATAGGTGCAGTGTGTGCTATAGATATTGGAAGTTGAGGATCAAGGTTGCAGTTCTGTGTTGATAAATTATCACGAGCTCGGAGGTTCGGGGGAGGATTTCAGATGTTCAGAGTATACTATCACTATTTTTGGGCCGCCTGAGGATGGTCTGCTTTGTGGTAGAAGTGTTGGGTATTGACATGTGGATGCTTGACTAGTACAATATAAATAGCGTGGTCGATAGCCATTGAAGTTCAGATTTTGCTACCTAGTGCTGAAGGTTGTGGGAGTATATCCACGGGAAGGTCGTATAAGTGTGACGTGTTAGTCATTTGATTGTTAGAGATTGAAATAAGGTATGGAGATTCTGGTACTATCGCTAATGGGAGAGTTTATGCTGGAGAGGTGCTCTACTCCTTTTGTTGTGGACTGTGGAAGTTTGTTCCGGATTAGACGACTGCTCGTGTGTGTCATGGATAGGGTCATTGTGGATCCTTGAAAGGTTATTGGTCCAGTATGGGATGATCAGAATCGGCTTGAGTTCCGTTGGTAGGTCTAATGTGAATGTGTGCTCTACATCAGGTGGGATGTGTTCATTCAGCATAACATTGCTTATGGAGGAGTCTTCAGGCGTTGGATGTTATTCCTGTAGTCAGATATTCTATGTAATACCCTAATATGCCATATGGGTTGTGAGACGGCTTGACTATTCGCATATGTGTTGTGATCCCGTGTAGCTTATGGCATTATATGAGCGAGATGGCTCTCGAGGTGCCGGTCGTTTATTATACCTTACTCGTGCTTGGCATTTTGCGGCACATAGCGCTATCTGTCTCCCCAGGGTTATGTTTACGCACTTGGCATGCTTGTGAACGATACTCACGAATCTCGTGGGTATGAGCATTTTGGCTTGGTAGGTATTTTCTTACTGATTGTCATGTGTGGACCGGGTGGCACGCCGCCACAGGTATGATGTTTGAATCGTGTTGCACATCACAACGGTATCATGTGTGGATCGGGTTGCACGCTGCAATAGTGAGAGGTTGAGTACGGTTCCTTATACTCATTTTGTGTCCCTTGTTGCTCATCTCTGAGATAGGTTCATAGAATTTGTTTGCCCTTTTTTTAACGCGGGCTAGATAGTTCTTTTTCTGAGTTCATTTTTCTTGAAGTGGATCATATTCGAGTTGTAGCTTGTTGGCGTATTGATGTCATCATAGGAGATTTTAGACGCTGTTTGAGGTGGTTTATTGCCCGAGCAGCTTGTACTAGGTGAGATAAGGTTATTGGACCTGAAATCAGTGCGATCAAATTTATGTAAGGTATATTAAAGAGAAAGTGTCACTATTCAGTTTAGAATAAGGTAATGGTTCTTGCAAAGCGGAGAGACTTCAAGATTTAATGATCTGGCAGGTGGTTATGAGCTTCTACCTGTTGCTTTCATCGTTGAAGTATCGCGAGGGTTGGATCAGGGCTTATATGCGTTATGAGGTATACTACGGGCATCAGGTTAGTGAATTTACAACTTCTACGGTTGGAGGATGTTATTATGGGCATACGAATTAGGGGGTGCAATGTGTGGTTTCAGCATGGGTGCATGATCACATTAGGTACAACGGATTGAGATTGATACGGTGTTCGTATGTTAGAATCAGGTCTTGTGGAGAAATCCGGGTATTGGAATTTGGTTCTAAGTCTTGGGGGCTAAGGTAGAAGGAAGGATCTTCAGTCTGGCTCGAGCTAATGTGCTCACATGGGTTGTGGTAGCACATGCAAGTGCACTAGGTGTTAAACAATGGTTTTGGGCAATTTCGGAGCGGTTCTTGGCACGTTCAAGGACGAACGTATGTTAAGTGGGGAAGAATGTAACGACCCGACCAATTATTTTGAGCTCTAGCGCGTCGTTCGACAGTTTGAGGCCTTGAGTAGATTCACCTTATGGCTTGTACGTGTGGTCGAAATTGAATTTCAGGAAGTGCGGAGTTAATTCGGAAGGAAAATTCTCAATTTGGAAGCTTTATGTTGGAAGAGTTGACTAAGGATTGACTTTTGAGTAAACGACCTCAGAATCGGGATTTGAAGGTTCTAATAGGTTCGTATGATAATTTTGGACTTGGGAGTATGTTCAGGTTGGGTATCGGGTGTCCCGGGATAGATGTTGTATTATAATTGTACTCCTTAGTAAATGCTCATGCACGTGTCACACCGAATTTTGGGGTATGGTTTTGCTTAGCATTGACACACTTTTATCTTGAGTTTTATTTATATTGTATCAATCTACAAATTCTAATTCATTAATTTCCTTATCTAATAAGATTCATTATTTCAAAAATAATAAAATGAATAATTTAGTTGGTAGTTGTAACACCCCAGAAAATTTTGAAGTACTTAAGTATAAAACCTCGTAAAATTCTTCAAATAAATTTGTAAGGCCCCGTTAAAATTTTCTAATGATTTAAGATTTTAAAGTGCGACAACGGTATTCGGGAGTAACGTATTCTAGTATTAAAGGAGACCCATGGGATTTATGTTCAACTTTTAGTTTTCTTTTGTATTCGACCTCGAATCGGAGTTTTGATAATTTCGTTAGGTCCGGATTGTGATTTTAGACTCGGGAGTATGCCCGGAATTTAAATTGGACATTTCTAGGATGTTTCGACGTTGCTTCTTCGAGTATATTGGTATCACAATAACCAAATCAGCTCCAAATTCAGTTTTGATTGAAGCATTAGATTCGTATTGAAATTACGGAGCCATAGCAAAAAGAATCGTCGAATTCGGACATCGTATGAGAGAGTTATGCCCATTTCCGGGCAAAATAGAAAAGATTTCCCATTGCCAGCGCCCAAGGTAGCGTGGGGCGCTAGCCCTGGCGCTGGGATTTTTGAGGTTCTGGAAATTGGGCCGTAGGTAGCGGCCCACGCTACGTGTGACGTCCGAAACGCTATATACTCATTCGTGGGTCATTTTACCCCATTTTTCTTGGCCGAACTTTTGGGTTTTCCTCCATTCTCTCAAGACCTCCAACTCCCCTCATCTTCAAGGTGAGTAATCCCTACTAATTTTATATTTCATTCCATCAATTCCACCCTAAAACTAACTCAATCCTCCATAAAATACATAAATCTTCAAGAAAGTTCTTCAAGAACTCAAAGGAGGGTTTTGCAAGATTTCTTCCAAAAGGTACTCCTACACCCTTAGACTTACATGTATTGATATATTATGGGAATATGAGTATGAATTAAGTATTGGAACGTATGGTATGGTGATTGGAAGCCATAAGTTCCCAATTTAAATACATATCCATTGTAGAGATTGAAAGGTGATTAATTGATGGAATTTTATTGGTTGGGTGTGGATGGATGGTCATGTATGTGATGTTGGAAGTTATGAATTGTTTAAGAATGATGGTGGGATAAATTATTGGTAAATGGTAGTAGTTGGATGAACTAATTCTATGGGTAAGAGATGTAGAGATTCATACCTACTAGGTGTTTGATAAAATGCCTAAATGGCCTAAATTATGGAATTTGTTACTAATATTAGTCCAATTGAATTATGTAGATGTAGATTGAAGTTGTAAGAGTAGTAGGTGGTTTTAGTAGCACTAAAGAGCTCCATCAAGGTATGTTGGCTAAACTTTCTCTCTTAGAATTGAATTCCATAATGTTTCTGTAAGATCAAGTATGATTGGCTCAAGATTACTAACTTCTATATTCCGGGTTATTCCCTATAAACTTAATTATTCCGAATGAGCCTTATGTCGAAATATAGATGTTCAAAGTATGGTTTGTGTATTAAAATACTATGTTTTGAGTCGTGTTCCAAATGAAGGTTATGATGCCAAATTGTGTGAGAAAATCTCAGTATTTGTAAGACTCTTAATTGCTCATATGTATACCTAAAGTCTTGATTGTAAATATCTTATTATTGATAATGTATAAAGATGGTTGGAAGTGAAATAAGTGAATATGGGATATAGAGTGTGGCCAACGTGCCAAGAATGAAGGATATAGTTGTGGCTAGTGGTGCCAATGAAATGAGAATATGTGATAAAGACTATGAAATGAGCCTCGACTCAAATGTTTTAAAATGACTTCGAAAATAGAATTTGCCTAAGAGCTTTTGTACTTAATTTATGCCCATTAGTGGCTGCTTTAACTAAGGCTTTGCTTTATAAATATATCCAGTGTGATTCGAGTTCTATATACTCATGTGTTGAAATTGTACATTGTCATTTCTAGGGAAGAGTATTGCAAAAATAAATGGTGTATTGATTGTTTATGATTTTTCATGCGTGTTTCTATTGTTGGTTGGTATGCCTCATTCTTTGGGAAGAAACCATTAATGTTTGAAGTTCCCATTTCAAATGGATTTAAAGTATATGATTTCTGAAATATTCTATTTGTTGATATTTGATGGTGATCTTTGAAATTGAAAGAGGTGAAAGTGTGGAATATGAAATACGACCATTGTGCCAGGAATAAAGAATCTTGTGAATGGCCAAATGAGCCAAGGAAATATTGTCATTATGAATGAATGGAAATACTAATGAGAACTTATACAATGTGAAAGATGTTTAGGTGAGTACAATTGTATTTATATTATTTCTGTGTGAAAATCAAATCAAAAATATTTTTGGGAGCATCATTAGCAAAACCGAGGAAGGGCGGGTCATAAGGCCCACATCTGAAACTACACGTGCCGGTGTAGGGGTGGATTCTGGTTATTCCCTTTATTTGGGATAAAATTCTGATATTATTCCCCTTAATTGGGATGAACTGGTAATAATTATGGAATGGAAATGTGGGAAGACGGCCTAGCTGATCGAGTGGAGATCAGACTCCATGTTGCGCACATGGTGGTACTACTCTTGGTAACAACTTTCTTTCGCATCACCTGTCAAACCACATTGTCCGTGGGGAGATGGCCTAGCCGATCGGGTGTGATCGGACTCCGTGCTAACAAAGACGGTGGAATATCGGTGCTAATGATCTTCCGACCAAAATTATATATGAAGTTCGTATTTTAAAAATTATTATGTTTTAACTGAACATTTGGATATTGTCGATTATGACTTGCTGTTTTTATGTGTTGCCTTTTTTTATATGGGCATTCTATTTTGAAAGAGGACTTTTAGCTATGCATACTAGTACTATTCGACAGTACTAACGTCCCTTTTGCCAGGGGCGCTGCATCTTTAATGGATGCAGGTGGTTCTACAGCAGGCGACATTGATCAGTGATAGCAGTGCACTTTTTTCAGCTGATTTGGTGAGCCCCACTTCATTTCTGGGTCATGTATCTTTTGTTTTCATGTACTGTGTTTTGAGGTATAGCTGAGGCCTTGTTTTCGGTATTTCTATATTACTCTTGTATTGTACTTAGAGGCTCCGTAGACAGGTTGTGGTTTGTGGTTGATGTTGGGGAATTGAACTAGAAATGTTGGTATTTGAAAATCATATTTTTTAATAATTCTATTAACTCGTAATTTTTTGAAAATTATGAATGAAGCTACTAATGGGAATGAAAAGGAAGTTGTGAATAAAATCTTTTCAGTGTTGATTAATGGAGTACATCTCCTCTTTATTCATGGAGAAGTTTGGGTACAAGAAAATCTAACAGACTTGCTCGACCGGGTTCTCTCGATTGAGCGCCGGTCGCGCTCCTTGAGTTGATCTTGAGGAAGAATGTCTCTTGATTACTTCAGCTTTGAGAAAGACAATATTTGAAGTCTTGATCTATTTGTGAATAAACAGTTTATGGGATTTTTCGAGATAGGAATCCTCTATTAATGTGCCTAAATTATAGCATAATTGCTTTCAATATATAGCAAATTGATTTTGTTTAAATCATCTCTCGTTGTTGTTTTTATTTGAAGCAAATCAGTTTATACTACAAAAGTTTAGGACAAAAAAGGAAAAGAAAATAGAAATAGAACTCATATGGCTATCTTGGGAATGATCTAGCATAAGTTGAACAAAAAATTTTAATATTTTACCACTATCTAAGATACTGAAAAGCAATATCATAGATACTGATTGCCAGATATTTGCAAACACTAAAACGTGAATAGGCAGCAGTATTATTTATGAGCAAATGGAGCCTACTTAAAAGATTTGGTCACGAATAATATACGTGTCAAAGAAGCTAATTGGGGCCTTCTCCTATTTGTTTATGATTATTGTACGTCTCTCATCGGTCCTACAGGAGTGTGTGAATCATGTTGAACATGATTGACAATAACTTGTTACATGCAATATGCTTTTATAATAGCTTAACCTGTCTATATAAGCTCATAATATGCTTCAAGCAAAGATCAATAACAACAGCTTCTGAGTCATACATATTCCTAGTGAAGTGACAATGAAATCGCCTATTGCTCTTTTCACTTGCTCTGGTAAGTTTTTACAGATGAGTAATGATATGCCTCCTTTTTGGTGGGTTATTATTAATTACTACTTTCTTGGTGCACTATCATGCTCTTCTCTTTCAACTGCCTTGCGTTTCAAATTATAACGTCTTTTCATATCAGATATTAATAATTGAATTATTTAACTTATGCTCCATATCTTTCAATTTGTGTGAACCTACTTTACTGGGCACATAGGTTTCCATAAAGTTGAAACCTTTTCAAATTTATGATATTAAACATACCATAATATTTGTGTGCCTATAAAATTGTTAAAACATGTAGTATTAAATATGTGATACCATTTATGTGGTTATGAAAACCTTTTATTAAAGGTAATATTGGAATCCAAAAATTAAAAGAGTTTCCTTATTAGAAACGGGTTCATACTGAATCAAAAGGAGATAGGTTCATGTAAATCTAAAACAGACGGGATAGTATATTCTCGACTGTTAAAAAAAGAATGCTTGCTTCTTGAGCATAACTAACGTTTGATTTTTGCACAAACCTAGTCGTTTAAGCCCATCTAGATAGTGAGAGGTTTAGCCTATTTAACCGGATCATTCATTTGTCTTGGCGTATCCCCATCGAACATGTGTAAATAAGAATAATTTTTTTTTTTGCAAATTGCTCTTCAAAATGAACTAGAATTTTACATAGAACTCTATTTGCCAATACTAAATATTTACATGCCCAGTATCTACAAAGGTAGATGTAACATTAGAATTCTGTGGATTCTTGATTTTAGGACGATCTCAAAGTGACTTTAATTTCTTTATATACTTAGTGAATTTTTGAATACATACATAGAATTTTTTGACAAACATTACTGAGTTCTGCCGAACCCATATATTAAAGCCTACATTTTCCCCTACATGCACCGAATATTTGCGCATATCAGAATATATAGATTATGTACTCGAACATAAAGAAATTCATATAGCATATATTCAAAAGTATTTTTATGGTCTCTCTTTCTCGAGCAGTACACAAGCAGCACTAATGCAAGAAAAGACCTTGGAGAATACTGGAGAGCTGTGATGAAAGATGAGCCAATGCCTGAAGCAATCAAACATCTTATGCATCGGCATTCAGTTCCTCTCTCCAAAGAAAAACCTGATTGTTACACATCAACTTCTATTGGAGGTGAAGCCTTTGAACCAAGGCCTAATCTATCTGTCTACCACGACGATGCCAAGCTGAAAGAAGCTGAGAAATCATTATTTACGAAAGATTTCGAGCCAAGGCCTACTATAACTGGTTATCATGATGATGATGCTGGTCTTAAACAAGAAAAGTCATTTACTGAAGATTTTGAGCCTAGGCCAAATGCTTCTGTGTACCATGATTGATATTGCATATAATGTATTGTGTGTCTTCCTGCGTTTGTGAATTTACATTTTGTATGCCTCATGATATTAAGTGATTTATGAAATAAAGATTGTAACCATACTTGATGGTTGTATTGAAGTATCTCTTAACTTTATTATGTATTCTAAGCAATGTTCGATATGCTCGGCTTCCTTTTAGCTAGTTTGTTTATAATATTTTGTGGGGTTACTATGAGTGGTTACTCAATTTTTATTTTATTACACAAAGTTATTATTTTTTATACTAAAATATCACTCAACTTTACCTAAATATGACGAACGTAAATGAACTATTTTCTGTAACCAAAAAATTACTCAACTCTTCTTATATATCACATAAAGTCACTACGTGGAAATTAATGTAACATTTTCTATGATAGCCTTTTGGTTAAAACATAATTATTAAGTGATTTTCTATGATGCTTAGGCAAAGTGAGTGAATGTTTTGGTTACAACAAATGGTTTAGTGACTTTCTATGATACTTAGACAAAGTTGAGTAATTTTTTTATTACAAAAATATATTTGGGAATTTAGTGAAATAAAATATAAATTGAATGACTAATAGCGAAAAAGGAATTGTCTTGTTTAAGCTGGCTAATTTTTGTATCGCTAACTAGTATATTTGTATACTAAATCAACTCGCATAATATGAGTTTTAGAAAACGTATTTTGTTATGAAGGAAACGGAAAACTCTCATCTCATGGGATTAAAAATCACAACCTACACTCGTAGGATTTCAACTTCACTAACTGAGCAACTTTAGATTATAACCTATAAATTAAACTCTTAATCACTCACTTATTTACAATAACGATATTTCAAGCCCCTTTGTAATAACTCTATTACAAAGCTAACCACTTGACTAACTCTAGTCAACACAACCACAAGGTTTATGGTTTGCAAAGTGTCCTATGAGATGCTTCTAAATAAGATGAGTAGGAGTTACAAATGAATAATTTAAACAAAGACACAACAATAATAAGGACACATGATGTAATCAATGCTGAGATCCACTCATACGTTATGTTGCTGTTTTGTTCTTCATTGTCTTTGAGGGAATGAAGGCGGCTGCACACTTGAGAGTAAAATATGTTTTTGGTTTTGCAATTGTATGTAATCTCTTACCTCATGTTGGTAATATATAAGTGAGGTCATCAAAGATGATGCAAGGGAGTGTCTGGTACACAACATGCTTCAACAGTGTTGTTGAATTATTGCGTGTGCAGTGCAGTAACTTTAACAACTGTAAGAGTTAACTTGTATTGTGACCGGAGGAACTGATATCTACTTGTTCCCTATGTTGTTTCCTTAACTGATTTCATTGAAACTTGTGTCAGACTTTTGACTTGTTATTCTAAATACGGAGGAGCTAGTTGTATCGGGTTCCCTATCTGGTTCTCATATGAAGTTTGTTAAATCATCAAAACAAAAGACACATAACTTATCAATTTTTTCCTTTTTGATGATGACAAATTTATAATTGATATTTCCCCTGAGAACCAGATGTCCACATTGTTCCCCCTGCATAATAGCCATATTTCCCATGAGAACCTGTTTCTCCCCTTCAATTTTCTTCCCTTTGTTTGGCATCATAAAAATCAGACAAGTAAACGTAAAAAAAAAGTCCAGCAAAGTTAACTCATGCCACTTGTGTGCATACAACATAGCTAAAAATAGAACATAAGAGTACAACATGCATTTAAAAAGGACTAAGATGCTCATTAATTTAAGGAAAAATAATCATTATAGCAATACCATCATTACAAAATCATACACAAATTAAACATGACTAGAATACCATAACCAGAGGGGACAGATAACAAAAAAAGGAACATTGTAAGACTTGGCAGGGACTGACAAAAAGTACACTGACAAAGGGATAAGTTAGGGGGCACTAGAAGAGTAAAGGAAGGACGTGGGAGCAAGAGCCTTGAGGAAACCATCCACATGAGCATTAGCATCTCTCTGATTATTGATCAACTGCTTCTCTACCTGTCTCCTCAACTCTATATTGTCAGCCAGCAAGCGGGCAACTTCTGTACCCTGAGCACTACTTGAACCAGGTTCCATGCTAGCTTGATTGAGCTTACCCTCAAGAATAGCATTTTGGGCCTTCAACCTCCTGATTTCCTTATTAGCAACATTCTGAGCATCGATAGGTTGATGCATTGTGAATGTCTGCCTATTCCCCCCTTTTAGAAACACGCTTGCATTCCTCCAAGGTGTTCATTGAGAACATTCGTTCACGAGTTCTCACAGTTGCTCTCCCCAAGGGGACCTTAAATCATTCAAAGACTTTTGTGAGCAGAAACCCATATGGAAACCAATGATTTTCATCGTTGAAGTCTGCCACCTTCTTTATGTGCGCAATCAAAATCCCAAGCAGATTAATGGGAGTGTAGTCATCCAGTGTCGCCAAAAGAACTAGGTTCACAATAAAGGAAATGGATCGCCTTTCAGCTCTTGGTAGAAAGACCTTGTTCACCAACACAAATAGGAGTTGGTATTCTGGAAGTTGTGCCTTATTATGTACTCGTTCCCCTTGTTGAATAGCTCGAGGCTTGAGAATAAGATTACTAAAACCTGGGGATTAGGTCCCCTCCACAGTTGAGAGCCCTTCAGCAGGCACCTCAAGAATATCCTCGAGCACAGCCTTATCAATCACAAAGTCTACCCCATTGACCTTCAAACAGATGGTGTCACCTTTAACTGTGAACAAATCAGCATAGAAACTACAAACTTCTTCGTCATAAACCTTTGGACTCTGAACAGTAAAGAGATGAGTCCACTTTTGGAAGTCGCAGATTTCAACCAACTGCCTCATTCAAGACTTTTCAATAATATTAAACAACGCAATATCAGTAAGGATGGGTGGAGTATTACCTGATGATGATAGAACATTCATATCAAACCCCTGAACATTTGGGGTTTCAGAGACACCAGATACTGACTCATCACTACCTGGACCAGTGACAATCACTTTGTCCACAACTTCTTTCTCAACACATTGACTAGAGACCTCTGCACCTTCATCTCCTTCCCACTAGTTCTTCTGTGGTTTGGAGAAAACAGGAGGTGGACGAAGGTCCTTCTATATCCATTTTCTCCGTGGTAGCAAAAAGTGAGGGAGAAGCAATAAACGTTTTAGGATTTTGTATTTTTCGGTTGCGATGGGAAGGGGAACTGGATGGAGTGGGGGAGGACACTGTAGGTGGTGGTTGGCTGGAAATTGGGGTTTTATAGGGTGAAGGTTGGGGCTCCGATACTGATGGTTATGCTTCATGAGACTAAGACATAGTAGGGATTTTAGTGGTGGCTTTTGGAGACGAAGACATAGTAGAGATTTCAGTGATGGCTTTTGGAGACTCAGATTCTGGTGAAAACGTGGTAGATTTTGGAGAGTGAAGACACAAGAAGAGGGTTTTCAGAGAGAAAGTGTGTTTGATGTAGACAGTTATGAGAGAGCCTTGCCTTTTTGGGGTTATTTAGAGGGAAAGGAGGCACCATTTACAAATGGACGCGATTTAATAAAACGGGTTGACGAGTCAGTTCTTAATAGGTGTGTCTTTTGGATTTAAGAGTTTTGGGAAAAGGCGGAACTATTAATGACATGGCACACTAGCAGTTCAAAAACGTATATGAGTGTAAGAGGAACTACTAACCTGAATCATAGGAAACAAGTTCCCTCACTAATTTTGAAAATATGAGCATCATCCTTCCGAAAATTGCAATGTCATTAGCTGTTTGTTTGTCCTGTAGTTGCCATGCGTGATTACCTATAATGGAATAGAATTGAGTTAAAAGTTTCCAGAAAACACTTTTTAGCAGTTTACCTTACCATCATTTCATAGCCAGTCATCGAGGGACGAGGTTCTCAGTTCAATATGATCAAACCCAACTCCAGTCAATTCTTTTCAAAGTGTTCTGTGCTTAGTTCTTTGGTGAAGATATCCGCTACCTGGTCCTCTGTCCTGTAGAACTTCATACAGATGAGCCATTTTCAACATTATCCCTAAGGAGATAATGTCGTACATCAATATGCTTTGTCCTCTTATACTGAACCGGGTTCTTTGCCATATTGTGGGTACACTTGTGTTGTCACAAAACAAAACCACACAACCAGAAAAAAATACCAAAATCTTCCAATTGTTTCTTGATCCACATCAATTGGGCACAACAGGAGGCAACTACCACATATTCAACTTCTTTAGTAGAGAAAGCCACAGAGTTTTATTTCTTTGTACCCCATGAAATCAAGCATGAACCTAGAAACTGAGCCATGCCAGATGTACTCTTTTTATCCACCAGATAACCAGCATATTCAACATCAGTATACCCAGTTAAATTAAAATTATCTCCCGAGGGATAATAGAGAACCAGGTCTTGTGTTCCTTTGAGATACCTCAGAATTCTTTTGGCAGCTTTCAAATAGGATTCTTTAGGACTTGATTGGAATCTAACACATAACCCAACACTAAACACAATGTCAGGTCTGTTGGCTGTAAGGTACAAGAGAGATCCAATGTTATCCCGAGACATAGTTTCATTTACAAGGGAACCAGGTTCGTCCTTGTCTAGATGAATGGCAGTAGCAATCGGAGTACCAATTGACATTGAGCTATCCATATCAAACCTCTGCAGAATCTCCTTAACGTATTTCTGCTGATTAATCATCATTCCCTTAGAGGTTTGCTTAACTTGTAGTCCTAGGAAGAAGTTTAGTCCTCCCATCATACTCATCTCAAACTCACTCCCAATAAGCTTTGCGAACTCCTCACACACAGAATAATTTGTTGCACCAAAAATGATGTCATCAACATAGACCTGCACAATCAGCAGGTTCCTCCCTCTTTTCTTTAGAAAAAAGAGTGTTGTCAATTTTCCCTCTAGTGAAGCCATTCTTTAGAAGGAACCTGGACAACTTTTCATACCATACATGAGGGGACTACTTCAATCTATATAAATCCTTATCAAGCTTGAAGACATGTTCGGGATGTTCATGGCATTTAAAAACAAGTGGTTGTTTGACAAAAACCTCTTCCTTCACATATCCATTCAGAAATGCACTCTTAACATCCATTTGGAACAATTTGAATTCTATATGAGATGCACAAGTAATGGGAATTCTGATGGCTTCCATTCTTGCAATTGGAGAAAAAGTTTCATCATAATCAATTCCTTCTTCTTGATTATAGCCTTGGACCACCAGCGTGGCTTTATTTCTTGTTGTATAGCCAAACTCATCAAGCTTGTTTCTGAACACCCACCTAGTTCCAATAATTATTCTATCTGAGAGTCGAGAAGACAAGTTCCACACGTTGTTCCTCTCAAATTGATGGAGCTCCTATTGCATAGCAAAATTCCAGTCAGCATCCTTCAATGCTTTCTTGATATTTTTCGGCTCAATTTGAGACAAAGCTGAGAAGGCAAACATGTTTCTTGTCTTAGATCTTGTCTGAATCCTTGAATCCAAAGGAGTGATTACGTTTTGGAGAGGGTGTGAGCTTTTGTGCTTCCAGTTAGGCACCTAGGTTTTAGGATGTGAGAGACCAGGTTTTGCCATATGAGACCCATCATTGGCATCGATGTAAGTGTGAGTACCACTTCTTTGCTCCGCATCAGAAGTGCGTAGTACAACATCATCAACTCTATATTCAGCTTCAATTGCGATGCTGGGGGACCAAGTTCCTCCAAATCAGCTAGAAGTTCTGTTGTATCTTCTTCACTAGACTCCTTGGCTTGACTCATTAAATATGCCTTCCCGTTTGCCATATCAATAACCTCTCTAGGGACCTTTGAATAATCTCTAGCTTGATCAAACTTATCATATGTATCTTTCCCACTTGAGTGGTGTGATTCATCAAAGATTACATATGCGCTTTCCTCTACACATTGAGTCATTTTGTTGTAGATCTTGTAACATCCGAGAAGACCCATATCAAGAAAACAAATCAGGAAGAAAGAAGAAAATAGTTGCCTTCAAAACTACAACTGAAGGACTTGAAAATGATATTGATGACGACCCAGAAACCCTTGAAGAAGAAATTGTCGTGGTTTTAAGAAATATGGATGGATTGATGAGAAGGTATAGAAACACAAGAAAAGGAAGGATGCCAATGAGGGGAACCAGTCAATACAATGAACAAGACAAGAATGATGGAAAGTGTTATAAGTGTGGAAGATATGGGCACGTTCAAGCTGAATGACCAGTTCTTAAAAGAAAAGTTTCCAGAGAATTCAATAAAAATAAATCCGTCGGAACCTGGAGTGATGAAGACAATTAAGAACACAAAGAAATAGCAAATTTGTGCTTCATGACCATCTTGGAAAACGACATGAATAGTTACTCTGGTCGTTGGACGGATGAAGATACATCAACTGATGAATGCAAAGAAGATAATGAGAATTGTTTCATGGAATGAGGGGAAACAAGCGAGGGAATATGCTATAACCGTGATAGATGTAATGAATTGCAAGATATTCTTGACCTTACCCTGAAGGAGTCTAAAAAAATGTTGAATGGACAAAGAAGACTCAATAGGGATAAGAAGGACTGGGAACTTAACCTTGATCAAAAGAGATGTAGTTCAAGATGAAATTTAGGAAATTGCAAATGCAACTTAATGGCATGCACAAGTCCACCAGTCATAGTTCTGTCAAATCTAACTAGGAGACTTACAAGTCAACTGGAAAAGGACTGGCGATAACTGAGTCCACAAGTACTAACACAAGTGGGAGATCGAAAACTGGAACAATCCCTGTGTGTCATTACTGAAACAAAGTTGGTCATAAATACTTATTTTGAAGATTTTGTAAATAAAATGTTTTGGGATAGATTTGGATACCCAAAAACAACCCTGATTCTAGTAAAACTAGCCAACAATGACCCAAGCAAGCTTGGGTACTTAAAGAAGGTGAAAAATCTATTTTGCAGGAACACCATAGAAAGAGTCGCGAAGGAAAATGGCATTTAGACAGTGCGTGTTCCAGTCACATGACGGTAACAAAAATCTATTCAAAGATGTCACAAAAATAAATGGAGGGAATGTCAAATTTGGAGATGATTCAAGAGGAAAGATAGTTGGTACTGGCACAGTTCCATTAAGCAATAATTGCGATATTACAGAAGTATATCTAGTAGATGGACTCAATTACAATCTTCTAAGTATAAGTCAACTGTGTGATTCGGGGTACAATGTTAAAATCAAGAAAACAGGATGTGCTATTGAAGATAAGGAAGGTAAGATTATTCTTCCTGGTAAAAGGTATGGAAACGTTTATATTCTTAATGGCATTGAAAATCAAGATAGTCATATCTGTTTAGCATCCATATCCAATGATTCATGGCTCTGGCATAAAAAACTTGGTCATGCAAGCATGCATTTAATTCAAAAGCTCTCCAAGCATGATTTAGTTATTGGTCTTCCTAAGCTCAACTTTTCTAGAAATCATATATGTGATGCATGTAAAATTTGTAAACAAACTAGAAACTCTTTCAAAACCAAGGACATTATGTCTACTGCCAAGCCTTTACAATTAGTTCACATGGATCTGTTTGGACCTACTAGAACTGCCAGCACTGGAGGTAAACGATATGCTTTTGTTATTGTTGATGACTACTCACATTTTACATTGGTGATTTTCTTATCTCATAAAGATTAAGCATTGAAAAACTTTGAGATTTTATGTAAAAGAATTGAACGAGAAAAGGGGAATCATGGAGGAGAACTTGAAAGCAGAGCATTTTAAGAATTCTGCAACGATCAAGGATACACTCATAATTTCTCAACACTTAGGACACCACGACAAAATAGAGTGGTTGAACGTAAGAACAGAACTCTGTAGGATATGGCAAGAACCATGATACAATAACATTCTCTCCCAAATCATTTCTGCGCAGAAGTAGTAAGCACAACTTGTCACATTCTCAACAGGCGTTTAATTTGACCTATTTTGAAGAAAACTCCATTTGAATTATGGAAAGGTAAGAAACCCAATATTTGATACTTTCATCCTTTGGGAAGCAAATGCTTTGTCCACAACAATGGTAAGGACAATCTTGGTTTTGACCCAAGGAGTGATAAAGGTATATTTCTCGGCTACTCAAATAACAATAGATCTTTTAGAATCAATAATAAGCGTACCATATGCATAGAGGAATCAGTTCATGTTATTTTTTATGATAATAAATCTATGGTCGAGAAAGGAGATTTTGCAGGTGATGAAGAGATTAGCCAAATTCAGCCAAAGATTAGTGAACAGAAGACTTCAAAAGAGACAGCTGACAATATGATTGAAATCCCACAGTCGACTAATGAAGACATCAATTATCATGATCAACTTCAGAATGAGTCGACTAATCAACGTACTGAAGAAGTACCAAACAAGTGGAGAAGCGAACTAGAATATCCTCAAAAGTTCATCATTGGAAATCCAACTGATGGAATAAAACCAAGAGGAGCTTTAAAGAAACAATCCAATATCTCACTAATATTGTAAAGACATGACCGGTCATTTTGAACTCTAAGTATGTCGTTCAACAGTTTGAGGACTTGAGTAGCTTCACTTCGGGCATTATGACTTGTATGTTTGGTCGGAATTGAATTTTGGGAAGTTCAGAGTTGATTTGGAAGGAAAATTTTAATTTCGGAATCTTTAAGTTGAAAGAATTAACTAAGGTTTGACTTTTGACTAAACGAATTTTGGAATAGGAATTTGAAGGTTCCAACAGCTTCATGTGATAATTTTGGTCTTAGGAGCGTGGCCGTATGTCGATTTGGAGGTCTGTATGTCATTTCGACGTCAATTGGCGAAAGTTGGAAATTGGATGATTTTGGGAAGTTTGACCGCGAGTGGACTTTTTGGTATCAGGGTCGGATTGCAATTACGGAAGTGGAAGTAGGTCCGTAATGTCAATTATGACTTGTGTGCAAAATTTGAGGTCAATCGGACTTGATATGATAGGTTTCAGTGTCGAATGTAGAAGTTTGAAGTTCTAAAGTTCACTAAGCTTGAATTGGGGTGAGATTCATGGTTTTTGCATTATTTGATGTGATTTTAAGTCTCTACTAAATTTGTATTGTGTTTTAGGACTTGTTGGTAGGTTTGGTTGAGGTCGCGAGGGCCTCAGGGTGGTTTCAGATGGTTAATGGATCAAGTTGAAGCTTAAAAAATGGTTGAAGTGCACCAGTTTTCGTGCAATCGCACCTACGTAAGCTTGACCGCAGGTGCGTGATCGCAGAAGTGAGGAAATGGTCACATGTGCGATTTGGGAAAAGATGGGCAGTGATCGTAGGTGCGAAGGGTTAGCGGCACCTGCGATGTCGCAGATACGGAGAGGTGTCGCAGGTGCGAGAATTGGAGAGGAAGCCTGGGGGCGCAAGTGCGGAAGTATAATCACAGATACGGATGCGCATCTGCACATTGGAGACCGCAGATGCGAAAGTGGGCAGGAAGTCCTAGATCGCATAAGCGATGGGAAATCCGCAGAAGCGGGTCCGCAAATGCGATCAAGTGATCCGTAGAAGCAAAACCTAGGCAGAACATGATGGATCGAACTTGGTCATTTCGTCATTTTCATTTAGGATTTTTGGAGCTCGGTTCTAGGGAGATTTTGAGGAGTTTTCATCATGTAACACAAGGTAAGTAGGTTCTTGGGTGATTTTGAGGAGTTTTCTAGTGTTGATGGCTCGAGAGAGATGATCTTCTAGGAGGTTTAGAGTTGGTAGCAATTCATTAGATCTGGTGCTACAAGTATGGATTTGATTTGAGGCAACATTTGGGTAGTGAAGTATGAGGAAGGACATGGCGGGAGATGTTTAGTGGTGGATGAGTTACTAGCAGGTTGAGTATGAGAAATGGAGGTCGCAAAGTTTATTAAAGGAGATAGTTTGACTGAAGTGGGAGTGGCAGAGTAGCATATGGACACTGTGGTAGGATAGCCACGTACCTTGAGGAAGATTTGAGCGGTTTGGAAGGCATAGTGGGAGTGACTAGGTCCACAGTTTATAATTAGAATTGTGGTTACTGTACGGAGAAAGATTGAATATGGAAGAGAGGTGTTTGCTTCAAATAGAGAGGGGTGTGAAGATTTGATTATCGTTTCGGATACAACATGGCTTTGAGTTTGGAAGGTATTGTTGAACTTTCAGTTGATGTCAACAGGGAAGGAACATACTTGTAAAACTGGTGCACGAGCATGGGCTCAGGAGGGTTTACTGAACTCGTGGTAGTTGTACCCAGTGCAACGTCATTGGAGGATGTCGGTAAGGAAATTCACAGGTGGGTTATCTCCTATGAGCAAGATTGCGATTGCGTGATGTTGATGAATCTTTTGTGAAGAATACTACTTGCTACTCGGTATGATGTCGAATATGTGATTGTGACTAATTATTCAGAATGTTCATGAAAGGTTTAACAAAAGACTTCGAGCAATTTGGCGGGTTAATGGTAAGGGATCATGGTAATTGAGAAGGAGGAGTCATTGTAGGCTCTACATTATGGGGTAGTAGCTTAAAGCTAAGTGGGGGAGCCCCACCGTCTACGATTGGATCGTATGGTTATCCTCTTATGCGGTTTCTGGTTATCAATGCGTTGGTAGATTATTTATGACTAAGAAAAGAAATTATCAGGAGTAATTCGAACAAGGAACTTGATGAATATGTGTTATACTTTGCCTTATCGATTTAGGTACAGGTTTTGGGAAGACTCAGAGTTTATGCTTCTTGTGGATGTAATGTACAAGGAAACGAATTCAGTCGGTTGCTTGTTTGATAGGGTGTTCATGTGCTAGCAGGGCGATGGAGTTTGGTTATATTCGGGACCAGGTCAGAGTGGGCGACTCTCAACAACAACCCTAGTGGGTTCAAGAATTTAAGTGCGGTGCCTAAGGATTTTGGTTCCATTATGTGGTTAAGGATCGAGTTTTCACAGAGGATTACATACGGGATTTGGATTGTTTTATGTTATCATCGGGTATGCGGGTGCAGTATTTGAGGAAAGGAAGATATAACTTCGGATTCACGGAAGGTCTTGCAGAATGAGTGTACCAGTTGGAGATTCTATTGTACGCTTGAGAAGGGTATGAGATGGTTCATGGACATTAAGACGATGTAATCTCGCGATTCGGGTCACTTGGGATGAGTGCGGATTGAGTTCATTATGCTATGAATGGAGCTATTATTTCTAAGTTAGGTCAAGAGTAAATTAAAAGAAGTTGGGTCGGTTAGTAATGGTTGAATCGGCATGATTGTGGCAATGATCAGTTCCTTCGGTGTGTGAGGTTATACAAGTAGTTTGTGGACGTACGTACGGGCCACAGCCACCACAATTTGATTTATTTGGGAGGTATTTGATTCAAATGGCCTTGTGGTGTAAATGAATTCCGGAAAAGTCATGGCGGTTTAGATCACGACTTGAGATTTGTATTATCTATGATTTGGGAATTCAGTTGCGTGTTGCATTGGTTCTTCTGTAATGTGCTAAGTGAGAGGTTTCTAGCCAATGAAGTGTTTATTCTACTAGTAGTTTAGGGGTTATGATGAATTCGTGTATTTTCGCGTAGCGTCATGATAGGTGCAGTTAGCGGCATGGGAATTTAAAAGTTGAGGATCAAGGTTGGGGTTCAGTGTCGATAAGAATGTCACGAGCTCGGATGAGTAGGGAATAATTCATATGTTTAGAGTAAGATGGCATTATCTTAGTATCGCCCGAGAATGGTGTTCTATGGATGAGGCATTGTGTATTGATTTGCGGATTATGATTTGCCTTACAGAATTAGTACGGTTGGTGGTATGGATGTGCGAACTTTTCTACCTGACATGAAGGTCGTGGGAGTGTACCCCACGGGGATATTTCTATAAGTATGGTGTGTTAGTCACTTGATTGTTAAAGATTAAGACCAAGTATGGAGGTTATGGTAATATCACAAATGCGAGAATTTATGCCTGAGAGGCATCCTATTCCTTGAGTTGTGGCCCGTGTGAGTTTGTTTCGGGTTTAATGGTTGTTCTTATGTGTCATTAATAGGGACATTGTGGATCTTTGGAAGGTTATTGGCCCAATATGGTATGATCAGAATCGGTGTGAGGTCCGTTGGTGGGACTAATGTGAGTGTGTGCTCTGCGTCAGGTCGGATGTATTCGTTCGTCATAGCATTTCTTATGGAGGAGTCATCGGGCATGGGATGTTATTCCCGTCATCAGCTATTCTATGTAAATCTCTATTGTGCCATGTGGGTTGTGAGACGGCTTGATTTGAGCAGGATGGCTCTCAAGATGCAGGTCATTTGTTGCACCTTAGTTGTGCTTGGGTTTCGTAGCGTATGGCGCTATCCGTCTCCCCAAGATTAGTATTATGCACTTGACGTTCTTGTGGTCGATATTTGGGCATTTCGTAAGTATGAGCGTTACGACTTGATATGTGTGTTTTCTTCGTGATTGTTATGTGCGAATCGGGTGGCACGCCGCCACGGGCATGTTATGTCGATCGGGTTACACGCCGCAACAGTGTCATGTCGTATCGGGTTTCACGCCACAACAACGTGATGTGGAGCATAGTTCCTTACTCTTATTTTGTGTGCCTTGTTTTCATCCATGAGGTAGGTTCAGAGCATCTATACAGCTATTTTATTCGTTACACTGGCTGGGTTGTCCTTCTCTAGAGTTCATTCTTCCTTATGTATCACATTCGAGTTGTATCTTGTTGGCGCGTTGTGGGCGTCATATAAGATTTTTGACATTGTCTAAGACGGTTTATTGCCCGAGCAGCTTGTGCTGGGTGAGACGAGATTTTTGGACCTGAAATTAGTGTAATCCGATTTATATAAGGTATATTAAAGAGAAAATATCTTTATTCAGTTCAAAATGAGTTAATGGTTTTTGTCAGGAGGAAAGGCTCCATGAATTATTGATTCGATAGGTGGTTATGAGTTTCTACACGTCTTTTTCATCGTGACAGTATTGCAAGATTTGGAACAGGATTTATATGAATCATGAGATGTATTGCAAACATCGGATTCATGAAATTACAGCTATTGTGGTCGGAGGATGTTATTGTGCGAAACCAACTTATATGGTGCATGGTGTGCATTCAACAAAGGTGTATGATCATGTTTTGGTACAATGTGTAGTGATTGATACAGTGTTCGTAAGTTAGAATCAGATCTTGTAGAAGAATTCGGAGGTTGAAATTTAGGACTAAGGCTTATTGACTAAATAAAAGGGGGGATCTTCAGTCTGGCTCGAGCTAATGTGTTCAACTAGGTTGTGGTGGCATAGGTAGGTTCACAAGGTGTTGAACAATGATTTTGGAGACAACTCTGGAGCAGTCCTTAGCACGTTCGAGGACGAACGTATATTTAAGTGGGGGAGAATGTAACGACCTGACCGGTTGTTTTGAGCTCTAGCATGTCGTTCTGAGGTTTGAGTCCTTGAATAGATTCACTTCGGGTATTATGACTTGTACGTGTGGTCAGAATTAAATTTCGGAAAGTTCGGAGTTCATTTGGAAAGACAATTCTAATTTCGGAAGCTTTAAGTTGGAAGAATTGACTAATGTTTGACTTTTGAGTAAATGACTTCGGAATCGAAATTTGAAGGTTCCAACAGGTTCGTATGATGATTTTGGTCTTAGGAGTGTGTCTGGATGTCGAGAGTGGACTTTTTGGTATTGGGGTCGGATTCCGATTCCAGAAGTGGGAGTATGGAAAGGTAAGAAACCCAATATTGGATACTTTCATGCTTTTAAAAGCAATTGCTTTGTCCATAACAATGGCAAGGACAATCTTGGTTTTGACCCAAGGAGTGATGAAGGTATATTTCTCGGCTACTCAAATAACAGTAGATCTTTTAGAAACTATAATAAGCGTACCATGTGCGTAGAGGAATCAGCTCAAGTTATTTTTTATGATAATAACTCTATGGTCGAGAAAGGAGATTTTGCAAGTGATAAAGAGATCAGCCAAATTCAGCCAAAGATTAGTGAACAGAAGACTTCAAAAGAGACAACTGACAATACGACTGAAATCCCATAGTCGACTAATGAAGACATCAATGATCATGATCATCTTCATAATGAGTCGACTAATCAACGTACTGAAAAAGTACCAAACGAGTGGAGAAGCAAACCAGAATATCCTCAGAAGTTCATCATTGGAAATCCAACTAATGGAATGAAAACAAGAGGAGCTTTAAAGAAAAAATCCAACATCTCACTCATATTTTAAAGACTGACCAGTCATTTTGAGCTCTAGCACGTCGTTCGGCGGTTTGAATCCTTGAGTAGCTTCACTTTGGATATTATGACTTGTACGTTTGGTCAGAATTGAATTTCGGGAAGTTCAGAGTTGATTTGGAAAGAAAATTCTAATTTCGGAAGCTTTAAGTTGAAAGAATTTACTAAGGTTTGATTTTTGAGTAAACGACTTTGGAATAGGAATTTTAAGGTTCCAACAGCTTCATATGATGATTTTGGTCTTAGGAGTATGTCCATATGTCGATTTGGAGATATGTAGGTCATTTCGGCGTCAATTGGCGAAAGTTGGAAATTGGGTGATTTTGGGAAGTTTGACTGGGAGTGGACTTTTTGGTACCGGGGTCGGATTCTGATTCCGGGAGTGGGAGTAGGTCCGTAATGTCAATTATGACTTGTATGCAAAATTTGAGGATCGGACTTGATTAGATAGGTTTCGGCATTGAATGTAGAAGTTTGAAGTTCTAAAGTTCATTAAGCTTGAATTGGGGTGCGATTCGTGGTTGCAACATTGTTTGATGTAATTTGAAGGCCCAACTAAATTCGTATTGTGTTTTAAGACTTGTTGGTAGGTTTGGTTGAGGTCCCAAGGGTCTCGGGGTGCTTTCATATGGTTAACGGATCAAGTTGAAGTTTAAAAAATGGTTGATGTGCACCAGTGTAAGGCCCCGTTAAATTTTTCCAAAAATAAAATCGGGGTTCCGTGATGGCGGGGTAGGCGTAGACGTTAATAATTGAACAGTGCATTGGGGAGTTAAAGGAAAATACTTTGCAGAGCTGGGCATTTCTGCGGTCCATTATGCGGCAACATAATCACTCTGCGGGCCGCATAATGGCCGCAGAGTGAAGCACCTATTTGGGCCATTTTTTATGACAATTTCGCGGCCAATTATGCGACCGCACAATAATTTTGCGGGACGCACTTTACATAAACGGGCCGCATAACGGCCGCTGAGTGAAGCAACTAGCCTAGTTCCGGAGGCCATTTCACGGATGGCAGAATCATTATGCAGTCACATATGTGACCGCAGATCCTGTCCCGGGGCATCACTTTTTAGGTTTTTATAACCCGACCCTACTTCGTTAAAACATATGCCATAGTCGATTTTGAGAAGATTTCTCATACTTTTAGAGTGAGAAAGAGTGGGGGAGTAACCTTCAACCTATTATCCGTCAATTCTTGCTCAATCATTGAAGATTAACAAGGAAAGTCTTCATCCTAAAGGTAAGAGTCTATGCCCTAGCTCTTAACTTTGAAAATTTTCAAAAAATGGGATAATTAGAAAGACAATTCTTGGTGTAGGGGTTGTTATCTTGCATGCATGTGTTATCAAAGAATTTGGAAAGGTTGTGACCTAAAAATGGTAGATAATGGGTTGGGGAATGATGAAATCTTTCGTAAAGGGGCCTTAAAAACCTTAATGCACACCTAGTGCTTGATAATATGCTCAAATGAGCTATAATCATGATCATCTTCCTAATTTTGGTTCAACTTATTATATTTCTAAAATAGATTGATGTTTCTAAGAATTTCGGAACGTTTAAAAAATTTTAGGAAGCTCAATTGAGGTATGTTGGCTAAACCCCCTTTTTCTTAGAGTCGAATCCCATGGTGTTCATGTAATTGGTGTAAGTCCCAAATTAATCATAATAGAATTGGCTATTTAGAATGTTCTTGTGTTGAAGGATATATGCTCAATATGTATTGTAAATGACGAACCCTTGAAAGACTGAAGTTGGGTACAGGCTATGTAAGAAGAACTTGATCAATTTGATAAAAATCAAGTTTGGGCATTGGTGCCCAAACCAGCAAATGCAGCAATCATAGGAACCAAATGTTTATTTAAGAATAAACTAAGTTATTTGGAATAAAGAAAGGCTAGTTGCTCAAGGTTACTCTCAACAGGAAGGAGTCGACTATGATAAAACCTTCGCTCTGGTAGCATGGTTTGAATCAATTCGTATCTTATTAGCATATGCTTCTTTTAAAGATTTTAAACTATTTTAAATGGATGTTAAAAGTGTATTTTTAAATGGCTTCGTTGATGAGGAGGTTTATGTTAAACAACCTCCTAGTTTTGAAAACTCACAGTTTCCTTATCATGTGTTTAAGTTGACTAAAGCTCTCTATAGGCTAAAGCAAACACCTAGAGCTTGGTATGAAAGTCTAAGCTCATTTTTGGTTAGTCATGGATTTCGAGAGGTAAGATTTACACTACTCTTTTTATCAAAATATCGTCTTTAAGAAATCTCATTATTCAAATTATGTTGATGATATTATATTTGGAAGTGTTAACCATATTTTATGCAAGGAATTCTCACATCTCATGCAAAGTGAGTTTGAAATGAGCATGATGGGAGAATTAACTTTCTTCCTTGGACTTCAAATTCATCAATCAAACTAAGGTATCTTTATTTGTCAGACAAAGTACACAAATGAGCTAATACAAAAATTCGGAATGGACAATGTCAAGGCAATTGGGACTCCCATGAGTCCAGCTACATCTCTTGACAAAGATGAATAAGGGAAATGAGTAGATGAATCAAAATATCGTGGAATGATTGGATCTCTACTCTATTTAACTACTAGTCGTTCTGACATAATGTTTAGTGTATGCATATGTGCCAGGCTCCAAGCAGCTCCAAAGGAGTCACATTTAACTACCGTGAAGCGAATTATTAAATACCTTATTGGAAATACTTCACATGGATTATGGTATCCACGCCTTAAAATTTTTATGATTGAAGGTTTTTCAGATGCATACCTTGTCGGTGATAAAGATAACAGGAAAAGTACAAGTGGAACGTGTCAATTGCTTGGCAAATCACTTATTTCCTGAAACAGTAAGAAAGAGGGATCATTGCATTTCCATTGGGTAATGTTGTGCTCAACTAATTTGGATGACTCATCAATTAACTGAGTATGATCTTTCGTTTAAGCATGTTAAAATTTTCTGTGATAATTCTAGTACTATATGTCTTTCAAAAAATCTTGTGCATCATTCTAGAGCAAAGCATATAGATATCGAGCATTATTTCATTAGAGACCATGTTCTTAAGGGAGACATTGAATTATCTTTTGTTAACACAGAAAATCAATTAGCTGATATTTTTACTAAGCCTCTTCTAGAGATTAGGTTTAAAACCCTTAGGGAATTACTTGGCATTATTACCTTTTCCAAATAAGGCTTTAATTTCTGTTTTACTTGAAAGATTGCGTGTCAAAATAACTTTTGGTAAAAATCTTCGGTTACCGTGTTACTTTATTATTACTCATGTTGCATTAATTATGTGCCTCCGTTTTTAGCCCCTCTTTCCGCCTTTTTGGTTTACCGAGATGGAAACTGAATCAATCAGTCACGTCTCTTGCCTTTCTCTACCCCGTCAGTCATGTCGATTCAGTCACGTCACTTCACTCCTCTCTCCACCTCTATAAGTTCGCCTCTCCCTTGAAGTTCTCTGCATACTCCCTTCAATCATCCTCTCCAAGGACTAAAGCCTCAAAAAATCCTTCTGCTTCCACTCGCCAAAGCACCTGGTCCAAAGAAAATACCACATCTCAACCATCAGAACCAGTCACTATTAGCTCTGACCACTCTGAGGGTTTCTCGTCTTCTCAAGAAATTCTCTTTGACAATGCTCGAGCAGAAAAGGCATTAGGGAAGCGACCCATGGAAGAAAGAGTTGCAGTGTACACTCCGAAGAAGGTGAAGATCGACCTGGACAGTGCACTGGAGTCTGAACTAAACTATTGGGATTCTCCCAATAGAGATAAGTTCGTCTCCTTCATAGGTAAGACAATCGCTCAACAATTTGGAAGAGATGGAAGCCCTAAATTGCAAGGTAAAAGAGTTTTTTACTTTTCAAGGTTGGGAAATTTCTTTGCCCTAACTCCTCTAAAGGTCTACGAAGACTTAGTTCGCATGTTCTATGCAAATCTTCGCTCCTAGAAATCTGATAAAATTGAGTCACTTGTGCTAAGTCAGCGTATTACTCTAGACTATTCTACTTTTGATACCCTCTTTAAGTGTAATAGTTTTGAATACTCTACTTTGTTTAAGAACTCTTGGCCTAATGATTTTGAAGTGTCATTTGAACAAGCCAAAGAATATCTTGTTGATTCCCTGTCTGATCCCTTGCCAAACCAATTAGAACCTAGTGACATCAATTTTGAAACTCGTATTCTTGCCCACATTGTTGCCACCACTATTCTTCCCAGAACTGGTTCCTACACCACTCTGTCTCAAAGGGACACCTTTTTGGTCTACTGTCTTCTTACAAAGAACAAGGTGAAACTATCCTCATGGGTAATAAATATCATGATTGAATGTGCTGAAGATCCCTCAAGCTTACCCTCCGTGATGGTCATTACTCACCTCATCGAGGCCTTCAATATCCCTCTCTCTAATTATCCCTATGTCTCTGTTTCTAAGTGCAATAATAATAGGGCGTTTGTCAGTATGGGATATGTCGTTGTGGATGGTACTTCGGTCGAGAAGCAGAAAGTTGAAGAGAAAGTGATCCACTCTAAATCCAAGGTAAAGGTTAATACTCCTCAGACTACCATCAATAATCCAGAGCTGCTTGAAAAGATAACTGCACTTGATGACTGTTATACATCATTTTAAACTGGTTAAAGTAAGCTATAACATATAGGCGATTCTGCGTTTGATTAAGGTTAAAAAGTCGCCACCTAATTATTTCTAAGGTGAATTAGGACACCTAATTGATGAAAGTAATTTAATAAAGTATAACTCTATTAATGGTCTACTTAACCTAAATATTCTAGGTAAAGGTTCAATTAATATAAAGGGGAGGTTTTTAAGAAACCCTTTAAGATCCACATTAAAATGGTTAACCGACCGGACTTAATATAATTAAGGCTAAGTGTAGGATCTAGATAGAAGAATATATTTGTAGTTGAACATGGTTATCTTCAAAGAAAAGACAAAGGGATTTTGTATTCAAGGCTTTTTTTAAAAACTGATATTTGATCTCGAGCTTTAAAATACTAATTGAGTCAAAACATGACCAAAAATGTTCAAAGTAAAAATCTGATTTTGGAACTGCTTAATTCAAAATTGGAACAGCTCCTAGTTCATTTCAACTTGGTCAAATAGGTTAAAAGTTATTACTACTTCCTCCTAAAGTTCTCAAGTAAGATGTCGTATCCTACGTGATGAATAAGTATCGCATTGTTTAGAGGAGAAACTCAAAATAATTAAATAAAGTGTAGCTATTATTAGTAATCGCATAACTAAAGATGTTAGTTACACGGAGAAATAAGATGGAATGATAAGGAGCCATGTTTAGCCTCCCCAGTGTTAAACTCTTCTGTATTCTACTGTTGACCAGTGCAAGAATAAAAATATGATATTGTGCTGGTTCCAAGACGGCGGCATTGAGTCCCACATTGGGACTCCTCGCGGTTCCGCATGTCATGCAAGACACAAAGTAAAGCAAAGAGAAAACAGGTTAGAGAAGAACATCTGCCTCTTAACGAACACGGAAAATATAGAAGAAAGACAGCAAATAAATCATACCAACTTATAAGAGAACTAATATCTTTACATGCCGTAGTGACCGAAACATAGGGGAAACTCTAACTTTACTAAGAGAAACTAGTTCTTAATTAATGTGACTTGAACTAACTCAATAAATAAAAATGAGACACATCCTACACCATTTTTTAAAGTCATTTTATATTGATCGAAGATGGCAACACCTAAATCAAATCTCAAGAGCACAAAGTAATTAGGTTCACAAAATAAGCAGGTATTCACAGTTAGCTAAAGATTATTTCAAACACACACTAGGGGGGGCATGATATCTAAGCTCTTAAATAAGGAAAACCTAACGTCATGGTTTCATATCTTATTTAGCGATGAAAGAAGTCATATTAAATATTTGAACAAGTTATACCTTCGCCATAATTATACTATATAAGTAGGTGAAACAGTGGTTCCTGATGACATGAATACTATTGATAACAGAATCCAAATTCTATGCTTCTATAATAAAATATGGAACAGATCAATTTTTACATCTTAATAAAGGTATATTCAAGCTAAGCATGAGAATGGTTATCGTTCACTGTTATTATCTCCATGATACTAAAATACTCCATAATAGGCTATGCTTTTCTGCTATAGTGTTTAAACCCAAAAAAAATCAGTCACAGAATAAAATTCAAAAGTATTTTGATGCAGGATGTTTGTCAGACATGAAATCCTAAAGAACATGGTTTCTATTACATTTGAACACCATCACCTCTTCGAATAGTCAAGAAAACAATAGCAAATAGCATGGTTTGGTCAATAAAGTTTTAACACAGCCAATTTGAATACAACATGACTTAAAACGTAGATTCTTCACATCGCTTTAGTATCAAAAAATATCATATGTACATTCCACTACAACAGATAAAACATAAACCTAAGACATGCTTTTGTTAAGCAAATACAATTTCCTTAAATGAAAGAACAGAATCAAAAGTCGGATTTTACCTGTTGTGGGGCAGTGAACTAGGGCGTGGAATCTCGAATCTACACTCTTGTCACGAACAGATCCGAACTTCGAACCGAATGAGTTCGGAGATCTCCGTTACCGCCAAAGTTCACCGAAACAGAAAAGAAAAATTTTGTGTGTAAAAGACCCTCGCGTGTTTGAAAAACCCTAACAGTAGTGAGAATGACAGAGTAGTAGTGTTTCGCTGGTTCAAATACTTAATCGGCGAGGCAAGCTTCTGTCATGGTTGAGAAGAAAGCTGGAATTACACTAGAAAGGGAAAGAGGGTGTAACGAACCCGACCAGTCGTTTTGAGCTCTAACGCGTCGTTCAATAGTTTGAGGCCATGAGCAACATCACTTCATGTATTATGACTTGTACGCGTAGTCAGAATTGAGATCCAGGGAGTTCAAAGTTGATTTGGAAAGAAAATTCTCATTTCGAAAGCTTTAAGTTGGAAGAATTGACTAAGATTGGATTTTTGAGTAAATGACCGCGGAATCAGGATTTGAAGGTTTCAGCAGGTTCGTATGATGATTTTGGACTTGGGTGTATGTCCGGGTCGGATTTTGGATGACCCGGGAGTGTTTCGGCACCTATTGTGGAAGTTGGCATTTTGGAAGAACTCCATAAATTTGGGTTGAAGTGAATTTCAATATTATCGATGTCCGTTTGGAATTCCGAGTCTGAGAATAGCTCCGTATGGTGATTACGGTATTTGGAGCGCGTCCGGAAGTGTATTTGGAGGTCCGTAGGTCATTTTGGAATCGTTTGGCGAAAGTTAGGAATTTGAAGGTTTTTGAGAAGTTTGACTGGAAGTGGACTTTTTGATATCAAGGTCAGATTCTGATTCCGAAAGTTGGAGTAGGTCCGTAAGGTCGAATGTAACTTGTGTGCAAAATTTGAGGTCAATCAGACGTGATTTGATGGGTTTCGGCATTGAATATAGAAGTTTGAAGTTCTAAAGTTCATTAAGCTCGAATTAGAGTGCGATTCCTGATTTCTATGTTGTTGGATGTGATTTGAGGCCTCGAGCAGGTCCGTGTTATGTTATTGGACTGGTTGGTATGATTGGACGGGGTCTCGGGGGCCTCGGATGGATTTCGGGTGGTTAATTCATTGAATTTGGAATTTGAAGAAGGGCTGAAGCAGCTGAGCATCTGGTGTAACCGCACCTGCGTGAAGAGGGCCGCAGGTGCGGGAAAACGGCTTGCAGAAGCGGAAGGAGCAGGCTGTTGAGAACCGCAGGAGCGGAAAGATTTGCGCACCTGCAAAGGCGCAGGTGCGAAGAGAGTAACGCAGGAGCGGACGCGCAGATGCGCCGCATGGAGCGCAAGTGCGAGAATGTTGGGTCGAGCTGGAGCCGCACCTGCCATTTGATTTCCGCAGATGTGGCCAAGGAACCACAGGTGCGAATGTCGGGGTTGGGCAGTGTGTTCTTTAACTCACGCGAAAGGCATGTGCTATAGCACACAAAAATATGGGGCGATGGGGAATTGCAGTTTTATTTTCGTAAAAAGCAAAAAAATGAGAACGGTCATGGTGGGGCTCACCGCAAGGCTTGAGCTATAGCACAAGTGATGGGGAATTCCAGTTTTATTTTCATAAAAAGCAAAAAAATGAGAACGGTCATGGTGGGGCTCACCGCAAGGCTTGAGCTATAGCACACGAAAATATGGGAATCGGGCAGAATTTTAATTTTATGGCCGTAAAACGCAAACAAACAAGGAACAGTCAAGGCGGGACATTAACTTTGGTTCCTTAGGTCGTATTTGATGGCTCGCAAAAGTTTTAGGTGATCCATATCTGAGCAGTTGAGCCAACATGGATGGGGTGGGATATAGCATACGCAAATATGGTAATTAGGCGGAATTCCAATTTTATGGCCATAAAACGCAAAATATGAGGAACGGTCATGGAGGGGCAGTGAATATAGTTCCTTAGGTCGTATTTTATGGCCCAAAAAAGTTTTAGGCGGTCCAGGTTCGGGAGGTCAGGCCCACGCGTAAGGCGTGGGATATAGCACATAAAAATTTGAGAATCTGGCAGAATTTAAATTTTATGGGCGTAAAAAGTAAAAGAACGAGGAACGGTCATGGAGGGGCGGTGACTATGGTTCCTTAGGTCTTATTTGATGGCCTAAAAAAATTTTAGGCGATCCCGGTCCGGGAGGCTGGGCCAATGCGAAAAGCATGAGCTATAGCACACGCAAATATTGGGCGATGGGGAATTCAAGTTTTATGGTCGTAAAAACACCATGCAGGCAAACGATCTCTCGGATGTAAATTTTAGCCAACCGCTCTGAAGAGTAAGTAGTACCAAATGGAATAAAGTGCGCGGACTTGGTCAGCCGATCCACAATAACCCAAATAGCGTCGAACTTCCTCAAAATCCGTGGGAGCCCAACTACAAAGTCCATAGTGATCCGCTCCCACTTCCACTCTGGGATCTCTAACCTCTGAAGCAAGCCACCCGGTCTCTGATGCTCATACTTAACCTGCTGACAGTTTAGACACCGAGCCTCAAACCCAACTATATCCCTCTTCATCCGCCTCCACCAATAGTGCTGCCTCAAATCCTGGTACATCTTTGCGGCACTCGGATGGATGGAATACCGCGAGCTGTGGGCCTTCTCAAGAATCAGCTCTCGAAGCCCATCTACATTAGGCACACATATCCGGCCCTGCATTCTCAGCACCCCGTCATCACCAATAGTCACATCCCTAGAATCAACTCTCTGAACCCTGTCTTGAAGAACGAGCAAGTGAGGGTCATCATACTGACACTCCCTGATACGGTCATAAAGAGAAGACCTGGAGACCACACAAGCCAATACCCGACTAGGCTCCGAAATATCCAATCTGACAAGCTGACCTGCTAAGGTCTGAACATCTAATGCCAAAGGTCTCTTTGCTGCTGGAAGATATGCTAAACTCCCCAAACTCTCTGCCCGGCGACTCAAAGCATCGGCCACCACATTGGCCTTCCCCGGATGGTATAAAATAGTGATATCATAGTCCTTAAGAAGCTCCAACCATCTCCACTGACGCAAATTAAGATCCTTCTTCTTTAACAAATACTGCAGACTCCGGTGATCAGTATAGATCTCACAATGAACCCCATACAAATAATGATGCCAAATCTTCAAGACGTGAACAATGGCTGCTAACTCAAGATCATGGATAGGATAGTTCTTCTCATGGGTCTTCAACTGGCGCGAGTCATAGGCAATCACCCTACCCTCCTGCATCAAAACACAACCAATGCCTATCCTCGAGGCATCACAATACACGGTGTAAGAACCTGAAGCTGATGGCAGAACTAACACTGGAGCTGTGGTCAAAGCAGTCTTGAGCTTCTGAAAGCTCTTCTCACATTCATCCGACCACCTGAATGGAGCACCCTTTTGAGTCAATTTGGTCAAGGGCGATGCAATAGATGAAAATCCCTCCACAAAACGACGGTAGTAACCCGCCAAACCAAGAAAGCTCCTAATCTCCGTGGCTGAGGACGGTCTGGGCCAACTCTGCACCGCCTCTATCTTCTTCGGATCCACCTGAATACCCTCACTGGACACCACGTGCCCCAAGAATGCTACTGAACTGAGCCAAAACTCACATTTAGAGAACTTTGCATAAAGTTTCTCCTCCCTCAATCTCTGCAATACAACCCTCAAATGTTGAGCGTGCTCTTCCTAGCTACGAGAGTACACCAGGATGTCGTCAATGAATACAACGACGAATGAGTCCAAATAGGGCTAGAATACACTGTTCATCAAATGCATGAACGCTGCTGGGGCATTGGTCAGCCCAAAATATATCACCAAGAATTCATAATGGCCATATCGGGTCCTGAAAGCTGTCTTGAGAATATCTGAATCCCGAATCTTCAGCTGGTGATAACCGGACCTCAAATCAATCTTGGAGAACACCCTCGCGCCCTGAAGCTGGTCGAATAAATCATCAATACGAGGCAAAGGATACTTGTTTTTGACTATGACCTTGTTCAACTGCCTGTAATCAATACACATTCTCATGGAACCATCCTTATTTTTCATAATTAGAACTGGTGCACCCTAAGGTGACACACTAGGCCGAATAAACTCCTTATCAAGGAGTTCCTGAAGCTGTTCTTTCAATTCCTTCAACTCCGCCGGTGCCATACGATACAGTGGAATAGAAATGGGCTGAGTGCCCAGCACCAAATCAATACCAAAGTCAATATCCCTGTCAGGCGGCATGCCCGGCAGGTCTGCAGGAAACACATCCGGAAAATCACGTACCACCGAAACAGATTCAATGACAGGAGTCTCTGCACTAACATCCCTCACAAAAGCCAAATAAGATAGGTAACCCTTCTCAACCATGTGCTGAGCCTTCAAATATGAAATCACCCTACTTGGTACATAATCTACAGAACCGCTCCACTCAACCCTCGAAATTTCCGACATAGCCAACGTCACCATCTTAGCGTGACAATCTAGAACAGCATGACATGGAGATAACCAATCCATACCCAATATCACATCAAAGTCAACCATACTGAGCAACAATATACTCGAATCTCCAGACCCTCAATAGTCACCACACATGACCGATATACGCGGTCCATAATAATAGTATCGCCCACAGGAGTAGATACATGTACAGATGAAACTAAGGACTCACGGGGAATATCCAGAAAATGGGCAAAATACGAGAAAACATATGAATACGTGGAACCAGGATCAAATAATACTGAGGCATCTCTGTGGCAAGCTGAGACAATACTTGTAATCACAGAATCTGAAGCAATAGCATCTGGTCTAGTAGGGAGAGCATAGAAACGGGCCTGACCACCCCTTGATCTGCCTCCCCCTCTAGGGCGACCCCTAGTTGACTGACCTCCACCCCGAGCTGACTAGGCGGGTAGTGAGGTAGCTGGTGCTGTAGTCGGAGGCTGACTCCTCTGCTGAGATAGACCTCCATGACAACGAGGACACTGCCTCCACATATGCCCAAGCTCCCCACACTCAAAACAATTCCCTGGTGTTGGCGGCGGAAACTAAAGGGAACCCGTAGCACCGGGATGACTGGTAGAAGAACCTGGCATGGAAGAGCCCTGAATAGGTGGAGCACGGGACGAACTCTGAACTGGAAGGGCACTAAGTGATGAGTGGCCCTGATGAGAACTGTGAGAACCATGGCCATATGATGCACCCCGATGAAATGGCCGAGCTGACTGAGCATGTCTGAAATGACGACTTCTACCGTGCTAGAACTGACCCCCAAAAGGAGCACCGCTGAATCCACCCTGACCATGAGGCTTCTTGGCCTCCCGCTCAACCCTCTCCTGACCGCGAACCATCTCAATCTACCGAGCAATGTCGACAACCTCATCAAAGGTAGCACCCAAAACTCGCTCCCTGGTCAAGAGCAACTGTAGCTGATAAGTGAGGCCATCAATAAACCTCATGATCCTCTCTCTGTCTGTGGGAACCAACCAGATAGCATGACGGGCCAACTCGGAGAACCACATCTCATACTGCGTCACAGACATATCACCTTGGCGGAGCCGCTCAAACTGTCTACGCAGCTCCTCTCTGCGGGATCGAGGCATGAACTTCTCCAAAAAGACCACGGAGAACTGCTGCCAAGTAAGGGGTGCTGCGCCAACAGGCCTACGCCTCTCATAAGTCTCCCACCATCTAAGTGCAGTCCCAGAAAACTGAAAGGTAGTGACTGAGACCCCACAAGTCTCCAAAATACCAGCAGTACGGAGTATCCTATGACACTTGTCCAAAAAGTCCTGAGCATCCTCTCTCTCTGTACCACTGAAAGGTGGTGGCTGAAGTCTCCCAAACCTCTCCAACCTGTGCTGATCATCCTCAGGCATAGCAGGAACCACATAATCTTGAGCAACAGCAATCGGCTAGGCTGGTGGTAGCTCTGGTGTCTGAAGTCCCTGAATAACCTGCTCAGGTGTGTGAGCGACAGGAGTCTGAGTGCCTCCCCTGGCCTGAGAAGTGGTTGCGGCCGTCGAAATAGAGACCTCCTGAGCAAGGCCAGTACACGCTGTCAGAATCTGAGTTAGGGCCTCCTGAAGGCCTGGAATCACAATAGGCACAGGTGGTGTCTGAGCTGGTGCATCGACAACTGGAACTTGGTCCTGATCTGGGACAACCGGTGGATCTGTAAGTACTGCCCCAACTGCTGTACGGGCTGCACCTCTGCCCCTACCATGGCCTCTACCGTGACCTCGGCCTCTAGCGGCCCTGGCGGGTGGTACTGGTGGTTGGCCCTCCTGACCGGTAGTACGAGTCCTCACCATATGTGAGAGAATGAAACAACAGATGTTTAGTTACTAGAATCAACAGATTCGCACGACAAGAATTCAAAAATGTGGAGTTTCCTAAAGGTTCTGCAGCCTCTCGAAGATAAGTACAGACGTCTCCGTACCGATCTGCAAGACTCTACTAAACCCGCTCATGACTCGTGAGACCTATGTAACCTAGGCTCGGATACCAATCTGTCACGACCCAAAAGTAACCCCTATCGTGATGGCGCCTATCATGGAACTAGGCAAGCCGACTCATTTCCAAAACAAATCGATATTTTCAATTTAAAGATAATTTCAAGGTTATTTAACATAAACCTTCATTTAAAGAGTTCAAATCAAAGAAAAACAGAAGTGCAGAAAAGAAAATTCCGACATCGGGGTGTCACTAGTCATGAGCATCTTCTACAATCTGTCTAACAATATCAAGGCTAACTCAGCCTGAAAAATAGCTAAATACAACTAGAGGAAGATAAGAGGGAGAAGAGCAGGGGCTGCGATCGCCAAACAGCTACCTTGCTATCTCCAAGAAAAATCTGCTACTCAAACACTCAATAATTGCAACCATTCCAGCTACACCTGAATCTGCACACAAGGTGCATGGAGTAACGTGAGTACGCCAACTCAGTAAGTAACCACAATAAATAAAGACTGAGCAGTAGTGACGAGCAATAAAGCATATAACATTCATATCATGAAATCTCAGTAAAGTACAACATGCTTTAAAAAAATCAGTGTTTGAATCAAATCACTCGTTTAAACCCGATTCCAGTAAAAAAAATCATTTAAAGATATTTGTCCAACAGTTTTTTGAACAAAGGCTAAATGCAAAGGTGAGCAAAAATGATGAAATCATAAACAGCCCCTCGGGCAAAACATCACTCATATACAGTCCCTCGGGCAAACCTTACAGTTACACGTGCCACTCGGGCATACCTCACAATCACTCTTGCCACTCAGGCATCCTCACAATCACTCTTGTCACTCGGGCATACCTCACAATCACTCTTGCCTCCCAGTCACTCAGCACTCGACACTCGGCACTCGGCACTCGACTCAGTAGGTACCTGCGCTCACTGGGGGTGTGTACAGACTCCGGAGGGGCTCCTTCAGCCCAAGCGCTATAATCTGCACGGATAACTCACGTGCTATAATAATAAAGTATGTTGCATGCGGGCAGCCCCGATCCACACTCATCCTCACAAATCAGGCCCTCGGCCTCACTCAATCATAAAGTATGCTACAGGCGAGTAGCCCCAATCCACACTCATCCTCATAAATCAAGCCACTCGGGCATTTCAGTAAAACAGGGCATTCGGCCCAAAACATTTATATGCATCAAAATATAGTCATAAAACTGAGTTATGCGGTAAACAAGTATAAACATGACTAAGTATAGAATTTTCAATCAAAAACAGTGAGAGGATGGTAAGAAACAGCCCCTAAGGGTCGAAACAGCATTGGCGCAAGGCCCAAACCTGGCATTCAGCCCAATTTACAGAAAATCTTTCCAAAACATATAAGTATCAATGGTTTCAACAAAGTATGCAACTTTACAGTTGCTACGGGGTGGACCAAGTCACAAATCCCCAACAGTGCACGCCCACACGCCTGTCACCTAGCATGTGTGTCACTTCAAAATAATAGAATGATACGAAATCCGGGGTTTCATACCCTCAGGACTAGATTTACAATCGTTACTTACCTCAAACCGCGAAATTCTTATTCTGCAATGCCCTTTCCTCGTGAATTGGTCTCCAAACGCCTCGAATCTAGTCATAAATAATTCGTTTCAGTCAATAAAATTCATTGGAATTAATTCCACAAGAAAACTACAAAATTAGACCAAAACACGAAATTGCCTCAAAAATCGCCCGTGGGGCCCACATCTCGGAATCTGACAAAGGTTACGAAATCCGAAAGCCCATTCAACCACGAGTCTACCCATACCAATTTTACCAAAATCCGACCTCAACTCGACCCTCAAACCTACAAATCTTATTTCCAAATTTCTAAGTTTCAATCTCCGATTTACACCTCAAAATCATGTAATCTAGTCGGATTATTCGATGATAATTCAATATTATGGAGTAGAAATTATCACAAGGGACTTACCTCAAGTTTTTCCTTGAAAATATATCAAAAATCACCTCTCCTCAAGCTCCAATTTATCAAAAATGGCAAATGGGACGAAGTCCTTGTTTTTATAATTCTGCCCAGACATCCTCGGTTCTGCCTCGATCTTGGCCTTCGATCGAGATCCTCGATCCTGGTCCTCGGTCCTGGCCCTCGGTCCTGGTTCTCGATCCTGGCCCTCGATTATGTATTCATCCCGGCCTTCGACCGTGACCCTCGACCCTAGGCTCGATCATGACTTCGATCGTGGCCCTCGACCCTGATCTCGATCTGGGCTTCAGTCGTGGCCCTCGAACCTGAGCTCGATCTGGGCTTCGGTCGTGGCCCTCGACCCTGAGCTCGATCTGGGCTTCGGTCGTGGCCCTCGACCCTGAGCTCGATCTGGGCTTCGGTCGTGGCCCTCGACCCTGAGCTCGATCTGGGCTCACATCTGGGCTCGATTTCTGGGCAGAAGCAATTTCCAACAGAAGGAAATTGCAGCAGCTGTTCTAGTTTAATTTTTGATCCGTTAACCATCTGAAACTCACCCAAGGCCCTCGGGACCTCAACCAAATATACCAACAAGTCCTAAAACATCATACGAACTTAGTCGAATCCTCAAATCACCTCAAACAACGCTAAAACCATGAATTACACCCCAATTCAAGCCTTTTGCAATTTTTAATTTCTACAAACAACTCTGGAACCTATCAATTCACGTCCGATTGACCTCAAAATTTTGCACACAAGTCCCAAATGACATAACATAGGTATTCCAATTTTCAGAATCAGAGTCCGACCTCGATATCAAAAAGTCAACCCCCCGGTTAACTTCTTAAAAATAAAACTTTCGGCATTTCAAGCCTAATTCCTCTACGGACTTCCAAATAATATTCCGTACATGCTCCTAAGCGCAAAATCAACATACGGAGCTATTGGAATCATCAAAATTTAAATCCGAGGTCGTTTACACATAGGTCCATATCCGGTCCACTTTTCTAACTTAATTTTTCAATTATGAGACTAAGTGTCTCATTTCACTCCGAGTTCCTTCCAGACTCAAATCCACTAACCCGATATAACATAATATAGCTGAATAACACAAAAGGAAGTAGAAATAGAGAAAACGGGGTTATAACTCTCGAAATGAACGATCGGGTCGTTACACCAGTCGTGTTCTAGCTTGCACGATCTCTCGGTCTTCTTTGTATGAGCGCATCACAGAGTGTCAGTATGACAACCCCCATTTGCTTGTCCTTAAGGACACAGTGCGGAACGGTGGTGCCAAGCAGGTTACTATTAAAGATGATGGGGTGTTACGGATTTAGGGTCAGATTTGTGTGCCCAATGTGGATGGGCTTCGTGAGTTGATTCTTGAGGAGGCTCACAGTTCACAGTATTCCATTCATCTGGGTGCCGCAAAGATGTATCAGGATTTGAGGCAGCATTATTGATGGAGAAGAATGAAGAAGGATATATTTTTATATGTGGCTCGGTGTTTGAATTGTCAGCAAGTAAAGTATGAGCATCAGAGGCCTGGCGGTTTGCTTCAGAAGCTTGAGATTCCCGAGTAGAAATGGGAGCGTATTACCAAGGATTTTTTTGTTTGGCTCCCATGGACTTTGAAGAAATTCGGTGCAGTATAGGTCATTGTGGACAGGTTTATCAAGTCGGCACATTTCATTCTAGTAACAGTTACCTATTCATTAGAGCGGATGGCTGAGATCTATATCTACGAGATCGTTCATCTTCACGGTGTGCCAGTGTCCATCATTTTTGATCGGGGTACACAGTTCACATCGCACTTCTGGAGGGTCGTACAGCCTGAGTTAGGCATATGGGTTGAGTTGAGTACAAGATTTCACCCCTGGACGTACGGACAGTTCGAGCGCACCTTTCAGATATTAAAGGATATGCTTCGTGCATGCGTTATGGATTTCGGGGTACTTGGGATCAGTTCTTTTTGCTTGTGGAGTTTACCTACAACAACAGCTACCAATCGAGTATTCAGATGGCTCCCTATGAGGCATTATATGGGAGGTAGTGTCGTTCACCAGTTGGTTGGTTTGAGCTGGGATAGGCTAGGTTGTTGGGTACCGATTTGGTTAAGGATGCCTTGGAAAAGGTCAAGATGATTTAGGATCAACTTCGCACAGCAATGTCTAGGCAGAAGCATTATGGCGATCATAGAGTTCGTGATGTTGCATTCGTGGTTAGAGAGAGGGTTTTGCTCTGGGTTTCACCCATGAATGGTGTGATGAGGTTCAGAAAAAAGGGCTAGTTGAACCCTAGGTATATTGGACCCTTTGAGATTCGTGAGAGAGTTGGTAAGGTGACCTGTAAGCTTGCATTGCCACCTAGCTTATCATCAGTTCACCCGGTGTTCCATGTCTCCATGCTCCAGAAGTATAACGGTGATCCGTACCATGTATTAGGTTTCATCTCAGTCCAATTGGACAAGGATTTGACTTACGAGGTGGAGACGGTGGCCATTCAAGCACGGAAGGTCCGGAAGTTGAGGTTTAAGAGTTATCCTTCTGTTAGAGTGTAGTGAAGAGGTCAGCCGATCGAGGCAGCCACGTGGGAGTACGAGTCCTACATGCGGAGTAGATACCCACACCTTTTCACTAGTCCAGTTACATTTCTATGTTCGTTCGAGGACGAACGTTTGTTTTAGAGGTGGAGAATGTGATGACTCGATAGGTCATTTTGAGTTTTAACCTTTATTTCTATGTTCTAAAAACTCGATTTGCTCTGTTTAGCATTTATCCATTTGTGTGCACAATCCGTGTCTCATTCTGAAAAGTCTTTATGTGAAAAATTGAAGAAAATGTGAATTTTTGCCTCAAAATGATTTGAATTGACTACGGTCAATATTTTGTGTAAACGGACCTGCATCAAAATTTTGACAATCTCAGTGGGTCCATATTGTGATTTTGGACTAAGGCGTATGCCCGAAATTAAATTCGGAAGTCCCTAACTTGATTAAACGCGATTTGTTGAAAACTAGTAATTTGAAGGCTTAAAGAATTTTGAAGTTTGATCGTAGGTTGACTTTATAGCTACCGGGTACATATTTTGATTATGTGACTTGGTATAGGTTCATTTTACTATATATGACTTGTCTGCAAAATTTGGTGCAAAACAGAGTTGATTTGACATGATTCGGATGCTCAGTTGTAAATTTGAAAGTTCTTAAGTTTCATTGGAAATTACATGCATTGTGATGTCTGATTCGTAGTTCTAGGTATTATTTTGGTGTTTTGATCATGCGAGCGAGTTCGTATGATGTTATTAAACTTGTCTGCATGTTTGATTTGGAGCCCGAGGGGCTCGGGTGAGTTTCGGATAGGCTATGGGTCAATTTTGGACTTAGAGGTTGCAGCTTCAGCTGGTTTTCTGATATCTGGTGCGTTATTCTTCGCGATCGCGAAACTACTTTCGTGATCACGAAGGGTAACTTAGGCTCGGGGTGAATTTCTTCATCGCAAATGCGATAGCTAGGTCTCAAACGCAAAGCAATTGAGGGGTTACCCTTCGCGAACATGTAGGGTTAGGGGGGGCCTAGGATGGAACTTGGTTGATACTCTATGCAAACGCAAGCCCTGGCTCGTGAACGCGAAGGCCAGGGGTGAAGCCTTTATGAACGCGTGAGGTACATTGTGAACACGTAGGCAGTTCTAGCTTCTGTGCATCGCGAACGCGTTAGTCCCTTTGGGAATGCGAAGAAGGCCTGACGCCCAGTGACTTAAATATCCCAAAGTCGGGATTTAACCCATTTTTCACCATTTCCAAGTTTGAGCTCGGCCTAGAGGCGATTTTGAAGAGGTTTTTTATCCCAACTTCATACGTTAGTAGATTTTAACTTGTTTTCTTCCATTTCCATAAACACCCATTGATTTTAACCTTTAATCTACTTCTTCATGGTAGAAATGAGGGATTTAGGTAGAAATTGGGGATTTTGAGAAATTGAGATTTAGACCTCAAATTGAGGTCGTATTTCAAAACTAATCATATAACCGGACTCGGGGGTGAATGGGTAATCGGATTTTGGTCCGAATCTCGGGTTTTGAACAAGTGGACCCGGGGTTTACTTTTGTTGACTTTTTCCAAAAAATTATGGATTGAATCGTTTTCAATCGTGGGTAGTTTCTAAAGATTATTTTGAATTGTTTTAACTATATTTGGTTAGATTTGATTGGTTTGGAGGCTAATTCTAGAGGCAAAGCCCCAGTTGAGCTTTGATTTGATTGCGGAGCTAGGTAATTGTCGTGGTTAACCTTTTCTTGAGGGATCAGGACTTGTTAGTCTATTTGCTACGTATTTTATGTATGGGAACAACGTATATGTGAGGTGACAAATACTTATACATTGTTATTGGGTTAAAGCACACGGGTGGAACTTGTTTCTTTCTTTTTTATTGCTTTGTTAATTCTGATATCCATGCTTAGATTAGATTATCACTTCTTTGATTATTCATTTCATAATTATTGCTTATTTCATAGTTGTTAAATATTTTTGGAAGTTGAAGTTTGGTATCTTGGAACCATATTTGACATTAAAATTTATTCTCCACATTATTTATTACTCGAATTCATATCATTATTACATGGTGAGGTGAGGAAGAGAGCAAAAGCACGAAGGGTGATGCCGTGCCATTTCATTTACATTATCATTGTTACATGGTGAGGAAAAGAGTAAAAGCACGAAGGGTGATGCGGTGCCATTCCATTTACATAATCATTATTAGATGGTGAGGAAGAGAGTAAAAGCACGAAGGGTGATGCCGTGCCATTTCATTCATTATTATTATTACATGGTAAGGATGAGTCTAAAAGCACGAAGGGTGATGCCATGCTATTATATTCATATTATGGCATGGTGAGGACGAGATTAAAAGCACGAAAGGGTGATGCTGTGCCATCTTCATATCATTGGTTTGACTGATTTTACCGGCATTGATGATTTACTTTGATATTTCATGATTCATATATGTCGTATATGTTATATTTTCCCCTTTTCGCATGTCCCCTCCTAGTTTGTACATTATCATTCTCCATTATTATTGCTACTTTATATACACTTGTACAGGTTTATTTACGTAGGTGTCTTATCATAGCCTCGTCACTACCTCATCGATGTTAGGCTCGCTCGACACTTGCGGAGTATATTGGGTCGGTTATACTCATACTACACTTCTGCACTTCTTGTGCAGATACTGGTATTGGTCTCAGTGGTGTGTGAGGTGCTTCCGCTAGGATCATTGCATACGGAGATTCGAGGTAGATCTGTTGGTGTCCGCAGACCTTGAAGTCCCCTTCTTTTTTCCACTTTTACTGTTCATTTCTTTCAAAATAGATGTATTTATTTCAGACTTTGTTTGTAGACTTCTAGTTGCTCGTGTACTCGTGACTCCGAATTTCTGGGAGTATATATTATCTCGTAATTTGTATCAGTACTATGTTAGACTGGTTTTCTATTTCTCCTTGTATACTTAAAATTAGTTATTTAATTATTTCACATCGGCTTGCCTATTAAGTGGATGTTAGGCACCATCACGATCCCGAGGTTGGGATTCTGGGTCGTGACAGCAAGCCACTTACAAATAACCTGTACGAAATAATAACAACAGAAAACTAGGAACAGAAATAAAGGAATAACTCGTATAAACAGACCTGAAGGTCAACTACCAGAGAGCCCAGAATAACAAAGTCTCAAGTCTCACATAACAACACTGAGGATAACTCAACAATCACAAAGAATTATAACCTGTCCAATTTTTTGCGGTGCATAACCCGATCCCACCATATCATCATCTGTTCATATCATAATCCGTCCTTGTTCCCTCATATCATTTTAATACCATTTAATTCTGCTACGGTGTACAACCTACTCCCCAACAGTTTCAAATTATCAATATAAACAATTCAACAACAATATTTACAAAACATCAACATCAAGAAGGTGAATGTACAAGACAGTAAAGGACCACAGAATAATCGAAGAATATCTAACACCTCAAAATCTCAAACCTTGCCAATTCATCGATACTGAATAGTTAAACAACTCACATAGGTGAAACAATATTATAGAGTGCATCAAATAATATAAGAATAATAAAACAGGTAAAACATGTGACAATTGAGATATACAATTAAGGCAGGTAAAAACAAGTAGCAAATAAGCAGAAATCATGTAAGGAATGAACAAATTAAGTCAAAGCAACAAATAAATGACAAGTAACAAATATATCATAGAAGTCAAGTAAAAACATGCAACAATTAAAGCATATAACAAGAGATATCATGGAATAATTGAAAACATGGAAACAAATATCCAAATCCCGCATGCTAGATCCCATGACGGCGTATATACACTCGTCACCTCGCATATACAATATTTTCCTACATAATTCACATAACAATTAATTCAACAAGTCCTAATTCCTCAAGTCAAGGTTAGACACAACACTTACCTCACTCCGCGAACAAAGCAATCACTCAGCCATGGCCTTTCCTTTTGAACAAGCCTCCAAACTAACCAAATCTAGCAAATTATCAATTAAACGATTCAAAACAAGCTTTCGAAACTACTCATTAATGAAAGAATGATCATTTTTGAAACGTCAACAAAAGTCAACCCCAGGCTTGCTTGGTCAAAACCCGAAGTTCGGACAAAAACCCGATTATCCATTCACCCCCGAGCCCGGTTATGTGATTTGTTTCAAAATCTGTCCTCAATTTGAGGTTTGAAAATCAATTTTATAAAAATCCCCAATTAATATCCTAATCCCTAATTTCGACCATGAAAATCCTAAATTTGATGTTGAAATCTCATGAAAAGTTATGGGAAATTTAAAGAAATTGGATTAGAGTTGCTTACCAATGATTATGGGAAGAAGAAGTCCTTGAAAAATCACCTCTAAAGTGTTTAGGATTGAAATGAGCTAAGTCCCGATTTTTCCCTTCTTTTACTATAACGACCCGTCCGGTCGTTTTGAGTATTTACATTTACTTTCAGTGGTTTGAAGTCTTGAGTAGCTCTGTATGATGTTTCATGACTTGTGTGAATCGTCGATTTTGGTTTTCAGGTGATTCGGGATTAGTTTGAAAGAATTATTTTCATGTCTGAAGCTTTAAGTTGGAAGAGTTGACCCAGTTTGACTTTTGAGTATTTGACCTCGGATTGGAGTATTGATGGTTTCGTTAGGTTCGAATAGTGATTTTGGACTTGAGCGTATGCCCGGATTTGCATTTGGAAATTTCGAGAAGGTTTCTGCACTAATTGGCGAAAGTTGGCAATTTAAAGGCTTGGAATGTTCATAAGTTTGACTGGGAGTTGTCTTTGGAGATATCGAGTTTGGATTGTGGTTCCGGGAATTTGAATAATTTTGTTATGTCATTTGGGACTTGTGTGAAAAATTTGAGTTCATTCCGAGTTGATTTGATATGGTTCGGCACGAGTTTTGGAAGTTGAAAGTTCATCAAGTTTTATTTGAGTTGCGATTCATGGTTTTGATGTTATAATGCATGATTTGAGGCCTCATGTAAGTCTGTGTTATGTTGTGGGACTTGTTAGTATGTTCGGACGGAGTCCCGAGGGGCTCGGGTAAGTTACGAATGTGGTTCAGATCATTTTTGTCTCTTGTTGCATTGCTGGTTTCTGGCGGTGTATGATGCCTTAATTGTTCTTCGCGATCACGAAAATGAAGATGCGATTGCGTAAGTTAAAGTCTAGAGCTGGGAATTTTTTGCTTCGCATTCGCGAGATATCGAACGAGTTCACGTAGTTAAGGGAACTGGAGCATCGCGTTCGCGAAAGAAATACCGCGGTCGCGTAGTGTTGAGATGGGGCAACTGGGAGCTGGTGATTTCTCTTCGCGTTCACGTTAATTTGTCCGCGTTCGCAGAGAGTTGGTATCTGTGGGCATCGCGTTCGCGTGAGGAGGCTCGTGAATACGTAGAGTATTTTAGGGCAGTGTATTTTTCTTCTTTGCGATCGCGATTCATAAATTCGTCCAGTGGTTATAAGAACTCTATTTTCATAGGTTTCGGGCATTTTTGCATATTTTGAGCTATTACCTCGGATTGAGGTGATTTTCACCACATTGATTGGGGTAAGTGTCTTCTACCTGGTATTAATTTTATTCCGTGATTCCATCTTCGTTTTTGGCACTTGATTGATGATTTCAAAAGAGAAAATTGGGGGGTTTTGTCTAAAGCTTTCTAAAGTGAATTTTTGAGTTTTGAACATCGATTCGGAGTAGGATTTGAGTGAAATTAGTATGGTTGGACTTGTAATTGATTGGGTTGTTGGATTTTGTAAGTTTTGTCGGGTTCTGAGGTGCGGGCCTGGGTTTGACGTTTTGGTTGACTTTGGGATTTTGATTAAAGATTCAACATTTATCGATTGGGTTTGTTTCCTTTGGTATTATTTGATGTTCTCGAGTTGCTTTTGGCTAGTTTCGAGCCGTTCGGAGGTCGGTATGCATGGGATGGCATTTCTATAGTACTGTTTGACTTGCTCAATATTGGATTTGGCTTGTTCGAGGTAAGTAACATATGTAAACTTGGATTTGAGGGTATTTAACCCTGGGAACTGTGTTATAAGAGATGTATTGAGGTGACACACATGCTAGGTGATTAGCATGTGGGCATGCATCGAGGAAATCATGATTTTAGTCAATTATTAGACTATGGCCGGACTTGTTTGTTGTTATATCTTGTTACATCCATGTTCTCCCTACTTGTTTGATCATATAAGTCGTGAACCGTGTTAGAAATCATGTTTAGGCTTTGTGCTTATTCGGTTGAGACCTAATGAGGCTACTTCTGTTATTTTGAGTTATCTTCTCTAACTGTAATCACATACTCAGTCATATTCATTCATTTGCATATTATATCTCATCTCTGATATCACTTGTTGTTACATCATGTTATCATTGTTTGGGCTGATTGGCATGAGATTTGTGAGTCCGAGAGACTGGAGAGATTGATGACTGAGTTGGGGCCTGAGAGTCATGTTGTGAGTGATATTGTGGATCGGTTGCACGTCGTAGCAGGCCATATTGGCTTTATATATATTATTATGATATGGATCATGTTGCACGCCGCAGTAGGTAGGTATTATTATTATTTATGGAATCGGCTACATGCCGCAGCAGGCCATATTGGCTTTATATTAGCGCTTGGGCAGGATCTGCCCTACCGGAGTTTGACATACCAACAGTGAACGCAAGTATCGAGTGCCAAGTGACCGAGTGTCGAGTGACCGAGTGTCGAGTGATTGAGTGTGCTGAGTGATTGAGTGTGATGAGTGGGAGTGTGAGATAGTGAGATTGAGTACTCTGAGAGTGAGTACATGGGTTTATCACTGTGATGTATTACATTTGACATGCATACTTGGCATGTAGGTATAGAGATGCATTTCCTCATGCTATACGGTATTGTGACATTCATGACTTCATATACACATTGACATGTAGGCATAAAAATGTACTTTCCCCATGCTATCTAAGAAGGAAATATCTTATCTGTTCTTGAAATTTTATGGGAAAAATCAGAGTTTTCTGATATACTCATATTTTGGTGATTTCGGTGAAAGATTTGGGTTTTACTGTCATACCTGAAAAGCATGTTTATTTTCCATAACTGTGAACGAGCTGAGCACCGTATCTTTGAGTTATTACTTGTACTGCTTTTATTATATTATCACGAGTTGTTCTTGGCTATTGGTGTTGGACTCTTGCCATTATCCAAGCTCATCATTGCTTTCAACCTAAGGTTAGGTTTGTTACTTATTAAGTATATGGGGTCGGTTGTACTCATACTACACTTTTACACCTTGCGTGCAGATTTTGGAGCTGATGCTGCTGTGTATGGCGGGAGCTGGCATTGAAGATGTACCTGCGTTCCGCTTATAGCTGCCTCTTGTTCTTGGTAACTTTAGATTTATAAATCTGTTTATGTACATTTCGAACAGATGATGTATTTATTTCATACCAGCTTTGTAAACTCTAAGTCTTAGAAGCTCATGTATAGTACTATCAGTCCTTGGGTTGTTGTATAAAAGTTCAGCTATTTCATTGTTTACTTTCTCAATAAATCTCATTCAAATTGAATTGTTATTAATTGGCTTACCTAGAGGGTTGGGTTAGGTGCCATCACGACTAGTTGGATTTTGGGTCGTGACATTTACCCAGCTGCAGAGGTCGTAATTGTGATGCCTTGTTCGCAATTACGAACACCACAAATGCGAAGCACGGGTCCCAAATGCAAACTGTGCATCGGAAGTCCAGATGTCGCAATTGCGAATAGTCCCTCCCTTCGCAAATGCGCCAAAAGCTTCAGAAATGCGAAGCTAACGCAAGTCGCCTATGATCGCAAATGCGACCACCATCTTCGCAAATGCGACCTAACTCCTTCCTCACAAATACGAGGTCCCCAAATCCCAGGCCTTGCTCGCTAATGCGAAATGTTGTTCGCAAATGCGACGCAGACCTTGCAATTGCGAGATCTGCACCAGACGCCAGAAGCAATACTGCATCAACAATTCTCAAACCTTCCAAACTCATCCGAAACGCGTTCGAAACTCACCTGAGCCTCTCGGGCTCCAAACCATATATGCATACAAGTGTAATAACATTATAGGAACTCGCTCAAGTAATAAAAACACTAAAATAATATCTAAAACTATGAATTGAATATCAAAACGAATGAAATTTCAAAGGGAAACTCAAGAATAACTAGAATCACAACTGAGCGTCTGAATCATATCAAACTAACTCGGATTTGTACCAAATTTTGCAGACATGTTTCAAAGAGAAAAACAAACTTATACCAAGTCCCAAAATCAAAATCCAAACCCGATAGCCAAGAAGTCAACCTGCGGTCAAACATAGAAAATTTCCAAACTTTCATATTACTAGCTTTCGGCAAAATAAGTCAAACCAACTTAGGGACCTCCGATTTCAATTCTGAGCATATGCCCAAGTCTAAAATCACAGTACGGACCTATCAGAATTGTAAAAATATCGATCTGGGATCGTTTACATAAAATATTGACCGTAGTCAACTCAAGTTATTTTTAAACTCAAAAATTATATTTTCTTCAAAGAAATTTACATAACAATTTTCGGAAAAAAGACACACACTGCGCACGTAATTCAAGAAATATCAAATGAAGCTAATAAAAGTCTTGTATCACGAAAATAAGGGCTAGTACTCAAAACGACCTATCAGGTCGTCACAAGAACAAAGTCACTAATTTATAAACAAAATACAATGATAAATAAAATTTATGACTTAAACTAAACTAATAAAAATTACGCATAAAAGAAGAGAGCTTATAAAATAAAATAACAATTTTAATGTAAAATAAAATAAACAATTTAAGTTGAACCAACAAATTATAAATAATTTCAAAGATTTCACTTGCATATTTTAGAAAAGATAATGTAAGATTTCACTTTGTAGAAACTTTGATCCTTATAAAATAAAATAGACTGTAGAATATTTCCTGCTGAATTTTAGTAAGGAGACTAAATGTAAAATAAAATAAAATAAAGTAGAAAAATAGAGATATAAAATAAAACACATAGAAGAATCAACTTACAAGGGTAGAAATTGATTAGTCTCTTAAGCCTTACCGGTTAGAATTGATCGGATATGCATGTCACGGTGACAAACATAAAAACTAAGGAAAAGAAATAGACTAGGTGATGCAACCAAGTTTTGAACTCATAACCATGACTAAATTTTGAACCCACTGGACCATCTTATTAGCATATATAATCTCTGATTCTTCTACACTCTTCTTTCATGGCTGATTCTAACATGGTATCAGAGCTATGGAGACTGATTCGCATGAATTCCTAAGCTCAACTCAGTAAATTTATCGTCTAATTCGTGTTTGTCACTGTACTTCTTCATTTCCCAACAAATCTGTGAAATCTACAGAATCTCATTGCTTTCTTTCGAATTGTGTAAAATTGAATTGAATTTGACCTTGTTCATCAATAGCGGAGAAATCTAAGATCGACTACATACATACTTTGTTTCTACAACCTTCCAACATTCCAGGATTGCTACTAATTCCAATCCAGCTCACAGGTTCTGAGAACTATGGTTTATGGAGTAGATCTATGCATCTTGCTCTCAAGGCAAAGAGAAAGTTAGGGTTTATTATAGGAATATGCATTAAAGCGTTGTTTGAGGATGATCTCCATGATTAATAGGAGACATGCAATGCAATAGTGCATTCCTGGATTATGAACTCTGTCTCGAAGGATCTACTGAGTGGAATCATCTATGCATCAGATGCACATGCTATATGGGAGGACCTTAAGGAGAGATTTGATGAGGTGAATCGTGTAAGGAATATGGATCTTTCAATTACACCGGGGAATCTCGCGATTATCGCAGGGAAAGGACCCAGTAGCTATATATTTTACCAAATTGAAGGATCTATGGGCAAAATATGATGTGTTGGTACCCTCTCCAAACAGTGGATTTGTGAAATCAAAGGAATATGTTGTGCATCTGCATCAATAAAGGTCAATGTAGTTTTTGTATGGCTTAAATGATACATATGATCAAGCTAGGAGACAAATTTGGATGAAGACAACAGAACCTACTCTCAACTAGGAATATGTTATGATCACACTGGATGAGAATCAATAGTCTATGGGTGGTAGTGCAATAGCTGAAAAGGTAGATCCTATGGCAATGCAAGCAAGAGAGGTCAAGGATTTCGAGTGAAGAAATTTTTTTTACAAGTGTGAGTATTGCCACATGAAAGGCCACACTAAGGAAAATTATTTTAAAATCATTGGATATCCTAAAGACTTCAAAGGGAAAAAAGGACATTAGGCTAGAGATTATAAATGTAAAGGACTATTCACTGCAACCAACAATATAGAAGGACCTACAACTTCTAATTCACAGGGAAGATCACATTAAAAGAGAGATTTCTTCTTCACTGAGGCACAGTATCAACAAATTCTGCATCTACTCAACAAAGATGCACACACTGAGAGTCAACACAAGCTAATATGGCAGGTACTATTGTATCTCTTGCATCAAGTGCTTCTAATGACAATTGGATAGTGAACTCGGGGGCCATACATCACATAACATCTTTACAAGGATTGTTGAGTGATGTTAGAAATGTGGATAGATGCAAGAGGGAAAAAGTGAGATTACCAAATGGAAACAGTAATGAGATCACACACATTGGTAACACTCAATTATCAGCATATAGTAAACTGAAAAATGTGTTATATGTTCCTGACTTTAAATTTAACTTAATGTCAGTGACAAAATTAACCAGGGTCTTAAATGGTGCTACTCTTTTTCTGCCAAAACTGTGTGACTTCCAGGACCTTTACAGTAGCAGGGTGAAGGGGATGGTAACGAAAATGGTGGACTATATCTGCTAAGAGGAAGAGGAACAAGAAAGTTAACAACTGCTCATATTAGTGCATTGGAGAAGGATAGAAATTCAAGTGAACTTTGGCACAGGAGACTGGGGCATGCTTCATTGCCAGTGATGCAACATGTTTATTTTTTGCATAATAAAGTAGATAGTACAGTGCAGAATAAAAATTATATTTGTCCTTTAGCTAAGCAGTGTAGGCTAAGTTTTTCCATTAGTGAGCATCAGAGTACTAGACCATTTTAACTTGTTCACATGGATGTATGGGGACCATATAAAGTAGCCACACATGAGAATAAACATTACTTGCTTACAGTTGTGGATGAATTTATTAGAGCAACATGAATTTTTCTTGATGCAATTTAAAAATAAAACTATTATCTTCCTGAAACAGCTCTTTTGCATGATACAAACATAGTTTAATACTTCTGTTAAAGTGGTTAGGACAGATAATGGTAGAGAATTCTTTAACCATCAATGGAATGAGGTCTGTCAGGTTCATGGGGTCATTCATCAGAGTAGTTGTGTGTACACTCCACAGCAAAATGGAGTGGCCAAGAGAAAGTATAGACACATCCTAGACACTGCTAGAGCATTGAAATTTCAAGTTTTGGGGTGAATGTGTGTAGACTGCAGTTTATCTTATCAATAGGCTTCTTTCTAAAATTTTAGGTGGAAAGATCCCCTTTAAAATATTATAAGGGAGACAACCTTCACTAGCATATTTGAGAACTTTTGGTTGCCTATGCTATGCTACAAATGTAGTAAAACAAAAAATATTTACAGCAGAGGCTAGAGAAGTGATAAGTGTGGATTTTAACCACTTATTAGTAATTTCTTACTTTAGTTTATAGTCAGAAAGTAGTGATTTTTGTTTTTGAATCTAATGAAATTGTGTGAATTGTAGGAATGCTGGAGGATCTAAGCTCAATGAAGAAATCTAACTCAAAAAGGAGATGTCCCAGCTTAACTAGTCAAAGAGGAGCAGTGCAAAGGATTGTGCGGTCCGCAGAACTTATTCTGCAGTCGCAGATGAAGATGCGCCCCAAAAATACAAGTGCGGTCATAGATCTACCCTTGAAGCTTTAGAAGAGTTTAGCAGCAGCGGAACGCACACCAAATTCTGCGTCCGCAGAGGCTGTTTGCACTGACAAGCTTGGAAAGAACAGAAAAGTTGCAAAAGACCAAATTCGGAGCCTCCTTAAAGCGCAGTCTGCAGCCAAATTGTGCGGTCGTAGAAGCTGAAGTGCACCGTAGAAGTTATTATGCGGCTACAGAATCCCTCCTACTATAAGAGCAACAGAAGAAAGTGTGGTCCGCATCCAAATTGTGCGGCCGCAGAACCTCCCGAAGGGCATTTTTGTCAGCAAATTTCAGAACACTATAAATAGATGGGAAGCACTTTTTTAGGGCAACTTTTGTACTGTAGCAGCTGGCAACGGTAAGAGTTAGATATTTTGAGAAATTGGTGACTATAATTAGAGAAGACTCATTACTTTTACCTTTCAATTTTAATTTTATGTCTTCAATTACTTCTTCTTTTTCATTTTCTATGCCTATGAGTATGAGTAGAAAGATTTTATCTAGGGTTTTTACCCAACCCTAGTGTGTAAAATTTATGGGTATTTAATATTAATACTTGTTATTGATTGGGTGTTTGTTATTTAGCCTTGTTTATATTTTATATCTAGAATTAATGGTTGCAAACATTGATTCATGCCTATTTGACTTAGTTCTTACTTGAGAAAGAGGAACCAAGTCTAGAAAAACTTGGCTAATAAGAAATTGAACTAGTTGAGATTTTGATTAGTTTGATTAAAGGATTTGAACTAGAGATAGGGATAATCCCACTTGGGCTCATATCAATTGTTTAGATTGCTATCCATTTGGTCTTGAGAAAGCCAATTTGGATATAATCACTCTTTGACCGAGAGGTATTGAGTGGGTACTTGAGAATTGAGAGTCATAACACACCCCGGTCTACTAAACAATCATAAATTTACTCTACCCATTAGGTTTACAGGTTACATCGAATTTTCCCTTAATTGTTAAAAATACCAAAAACATTTCACTCTCTATTTGTTTACTATTTAGTTCAATCTTCTAGAGGTTAAGTTAGATAACAATTTTCCACTGTTGTTTGAAAGATAAATCTAGTTGTTTCAAGTTCTTTTATTAAGTATTTACCTTAGCACCGATCTAAACTCCATGTGGATTCGACCCCGACTCGTGTTGGGTTTTATAATTGCAATGACTGTTTCATACTCGTTATTTGGGTGTGAATTAGATGTGATCTATTTTTGACGTCGTTGCTGGGGAGGTTTACGGTGTTTGATATATACTTGAGTTTATTTATTGAAATATCTTGATTTACTTTTGTGATTCTAATTTGTTGAAGTGATTGTAGGTTCCAAATGGCGAACAACGAACTTGGAAACTTGCCATTGGGAGAGGTGCATGGCGAAGAGGAGCAACTTGATAAAATTCCTCAAGCTCCATAACAAAACCGTCGAGCCGTGGTCAACAAGAAAATGTTCCTCCATCTCCACCACTACCACAACCAGAAGTGGCGCAACATCAAATTCTACCCAATAAAGGTTATGCAAGTGACATAGTCCCCCCTCGCATCAGGGCGGGAAACTTTCAAATTACCACTGTGATGCTCACTTTGCTCGAACAACGAGGTTATGTCACCGGGGCGCCGAGTGAAATTTCTTACAAGCATTTGAAAGGTTTTGTAGATACATGTTGGGGGAGCAAACAAACAAATATTTCGGAAGATGCTTTGCGACTAAGGCTTTTTCCCTTCTCACTAAGGGGTAAGGCTTTGGATTGGTTGGAATGCTTGCCTAATCATTCTATTCATACTTGGGATGAATTGACGGTGAAGTTTATTTCAAAGTTTTTCTCTCCCGAGCACATGGCTACTCTACGGGATGAAATATTAGCTTTCAAGCAAGAGCCCAATAAACCTTTGCATGAAATTTGTGAGCGATATCGGACAATGGTGAAGGAGTGCCCAAACATTGATATGACCGACAACATGATCCAACAAACTTTCTAATGTGGTATTAATACTACGAATCAATGTATGGTCAATCAATTGAACGGGGATAATTTTATGATAACGCCTAATGCGGAGGCATGTGAGATTCTTGATGAAATGGAAGAACCTCTTCGGCTTGGCAATCCCAAGCTAATGTTCCCCAAGGTGATCCCAACATGATTCATCTTCATAAAGAGTTGCAATATCATGGGCAAGCTATTGCCGAATTGACCACAACCATGATTCAACTTGATTAGGCCCAACTTTATCAAACCCAAGCTCTTAAGGAAGTTCATACTATGGAAGGAATGAATGTCTTGGTCAACAAGAAGAGGACTAAAGGTACACAATTTCAATCCCAGGTGGAGAATTATGCACAAGATGATGGAAGATTTGACCAATATGATTCTTATCAAGAGCAAGAAGAAGAGGTACAATTTGTGAACAATTACCAAGGCGGCAGAGCAATTTTCAAGGCTCCAATCAAACTCAATGGTGTTCTCAAAATAACCAAGGTAATTGGGGTTTTAACAATAAAGGGAATTGGCATAACAACAACAATAACTAAGGGAATTGGGAAGGCAACAATCAAGGAAATTTAGAAAACAATAACAATCATGCAAATCGAGGATCGGGTTTTCAAAGGCCCCTAATGTACCAACAGCCAAGCAACCACCTTTTTATCCTTCCAATGGTTCAAGTTCTCCAAACAATGAAACGGGCCGTATTGAGAACATGTTCAAGCAAATGATAGAGAAGAATGCAGATTTGGATGCCCAACTTGCCTCACATACCACATCAATTCGTAATCTTGAAGTTCAAATGGGAAAATCTCTCAAGCTCTAAATACCCGTCCTAAGGGTGCATTACCAAGTGACACGGTAGTGAACCCAAAGGATGGTAACAACAAGGGGCATGCCATGGCGGTTATCACAAGAAGTGGAAAAGGCGAGAATGCACTCACCTCAAATGAAAGGCAACTTATGGATGATGAACAAGTGATCCAAGAGGAATAAATCCCACATAATAATTTTGAAGTACATGATGAAGTCCGGATTGATATTGATGATAGTGTGGAGGATACCCAAGAAGAGTCTAGGGAGCACATTATTGACATACCAGAACCGTTAGTGCAAAAGGCTAAGGCACCCTTGCCAAAGCTTCCACCTTCTTACCCTCAAGGCTTGCTAAGAAAAATGGTGAAAATCAATTCAAGAAGTTTATTCAAATGATGAAAAGTCTCACTATTAATGTGCCATTGGTAGAAGTTTTGGAACAAATGCCCGATTATGCCAAGTTTATGAAAGATCTTGTGACCAAGAAGAGGTCGATGAATTTTAAAACTATCAAGGTCACTCATCAAGTGAGTGCAATTATTCATTCCATGGATCCTAAGTTGGAGGATCCCGGTGCTTTCACAATTTCTTGTGATATTGGAAGTGTCGATTTGTCTAAAACTCTCTGTGATCTTGGGGCAAGTATCAATTTAATGCCCCACTCGGTGTTCAAAATATTGGGAATTGGAAAAACAAGACCCACATCTATAAGGTTGCAAATGGCCGATCGTACCATGAAGAGGCCATTAGGAGTGATTGAGGATCTCTTAGTCCGAGTTGATAAGTTTATATCCTTCCGACGGACTTTGTGATTCTAGATTGTGAGGTTGATTATAAAGTGCCTATCATTCTTAGGAGGCCTTTCCTTTCTGCGGGTAAGGCCCTTTGTGATGTGGAAGCTGGAGAACTCATATTCCGGGTTGGTGATGAACAAGTAGTATTCCATGTGTGCAAGTCTGTGCGTCAACCAAATAGCAATGAAGTTTGTTCTTTTTTGGACTTGGTGACCGATGTCATTATTGATGACACCAGTGCTACAATAAATGTTGGTGATATGTTGGAAGCCGTTTTGCTCAACTTTGATGATGATGAGATGGATACTTTCATGGAATGTGTGAACTCTTTGCAAGGAATGGGGTCTTTACAACTATGCACCCCGTAAGTTATCTTTGGATCTTGAGAATGGAAAGACTCCTCATACAAAACCTTCTATCAAAGAACCACCTACTTTAGAATTAAAACCATTGCCACCCCACCTTTGGTATGAATTTCTTGGCCCTTCTTCTACTTTACCGGTTATTCTTTCTTATTGTTTGACTAATGTGCAAGTTGATTCTGATAAGTGGAGATTTTGACTACTTATTTAAGCCTTTTGACTTTCGTTTTAGTTCAAAAATACTTAAAAGGTATTCCCAAAAACTGATGAAATATGCTTACTTGCAGGAGTATTGAAAAATGAGCCAAAGTGATGAAATTCAACTCAAGAAGGAGTGATTTTGAACAAGGACAAAAATCAAGCAAAAAGGCTAAAGTGCGAACCACAGAATTCTGTCTGCGGCTGCAGAACAAGAAGAAAATTTGATAGTGTTACAATGCAAAGTGCGGATCACACAATATTTGTGCAACCGCAGAAGTCAAGGTTCAGAGAGTTGGGAATTTAAGACAATCAATATCTGCGGACCACACTATAATTGTGCACCACCACTCCAGAGTTACTACAGCGATTATCCTGCCCATTTGGGTCAGCTTCAGCTTCAGCATCCACGACATCAGGATGGGTGTTATCAGTGTGGGAACATTGGTCACATCAGGAGGTATTACCCTAGGTTGGCGAGTAACAGATCTCGACAGGATTCTCATGCCATCATACCAGCATCGGTTGCTTCACCGCCTGCTCAGCCAGCTAGAGGTAGGGGTTAGGAAGCTAGAGGTGGAGGTCAGGCCATTAGAGGTAGAGGTCAGGCCATTAGAGGTGGAGGTCAGGCCATTAGATGTGGAGGTCAGACCGTTAGAGGTGGAGGCCAGCCAGTTAGAGGTCGTCCCAGAGACGCAGTTCAGAGTGGTGGGGCCCAGCCCCAATTTTATGCTTTTGCAGCTAGTCCTGAGGCCGAGTCATCTGATGCTGTGATCACAGGTATTATTCCAGTTTTCCATAGAGATGCTTCAGTTCTATTTGATCCAGGATCTACTTATTCCTATGTGTCCTCCTATTTTGCTTTATATTTGGTTGTGCCTTGTGATTCTCTGAGTGCTACTATGTGTGTATCTACACCGGTGGGAGCCTCTGTTGTAGTAGATCATGTCTATCATTCGTGTGTGGTTAGTAATGGTAATCTGGAGACTAGTGTGGATCTTCTACTTCTTGATATGGTAGATTTTGATGTCATCTTGAGTATAGATTGGCTGTCCCCTTATCATGCTATATTGGATTGTCATGCCAATACAGTGACGCTAGCTATGCTGGGGTTACCTTAGTTAGAGTGGAAAGGAACTCCTGGTCATTCTGCCAGTAGGGTTATTTCTTATATGAAAGCTCGGCGTATGTTAGAGAAAGGGTGTCTAGCCTATTTGGCTTATATTCACGATCCTAGAGCGGATGTTCCTTCTATGGACTCAGTACCAGTTGTTCGTGAATTTCCAGAAGTATTTCCTGCAGATTTTTCGGGGATGCCACCCGACAGAGATATTGACTTCTGTATTGATTTGGCTCCAGGCACTCAGCCCATTTCTATTCCACGATATCGTATGGCCCCGCCAGAGTTGAAAGAATTGAAAGAGCAGTTACAAGACTTGCTTGATCAGGGATTCATTAGACCCAGTGTCTCGCCCTGGGGTGCACCAGTATTATTTGTAAAGAAGAAATATGGCTCTATGCGGATGTGTATAGACTATCGGCAGTTGAACAAGGCCACTATCAAAAACAAATATCCGCTGCCAAGAATTGATGACTTATTTGATCAGCTTCAGGGTGCCAAGGTATTTTCGAAGATTGATTTGAGGTCTGGTTACCATCAGTTGAATATTAGGGCATCTGATGTCCCTAAGACAGCTTTTCGGACTCGGTATGGGCATTACGAATTCCTAGTGATGTCATTTGGGTTGACAAATATCCCAGCAGCATTTATGGATTTGATGAATTGGGTGTTCAAGCCTTATTTGGATTCTTTTGTGGTGGTATTCATTGATGATATCTTGATTTACTCCAGTAGTCGAGAGAAGCATGAGCAACATCTTTGAAGTGTGTTTCACACTTTGAAAAATAATCAGTTATATGCCAAGTTTTCAAAATGTGAGTTTTGGTTAGACTCAGTTGCCTTTTTTGGGGCATTTGTATTGGCAGAAGGCATAAAGGTGGATCCTAAGAAGATTGAGGCTATTCAGAATTGGCCTAGACCTACTTTAGTTACAGAAATCTGGAGTTTCCTGGGTTTAGCAGGTTATTATCGTCGGTTTATGGAAGGGTTTTCATTTATAGCAAGCCCATTGACCAGACTGACCCAAAAAGGTGTCCCATTCAAATGGTCAGACGAGTGTGAGTTGAGTTTTCAGAAACTCAAGACTGCTTTGACTACGGCGCCAATGTTGGTATTACCCACAAGTTCAGGATCATATACAGTATTTTCTGATGCATCTCACATTGGGCTTGGTGCAGTATTAATGCAAGATGGAAGGGTGATTGCATATGTCCCGCGGCAGTTGAAGGTTCACGAGAAGAATTATCTTGTTCATGACTTAGAACTGGCAGCCATTGTTCATGCGCTGAAGATTTGGAGGCATTACCTCTACGGTGTCTCGTTTGAGGTATTTATTGATCATCGTAGCCCTCAGTACCTGTTCAAACAAAAAGATCTTAATTCGAGGCAAAGAAGATGGGTGGAGTTGTTGAAAGAATATCACCATTTTGTATCACCCCGGAAAGGCCAATGTGGTGGCCGATGCTTTGAGTAGAAAGGCTGTGGGTATGGACAGTCTTGTGAATATTTCGGTTGGTGAGAGGCCATTAGCTGTAGATGTTCAGACTTTGGCTAATCAGTTCATGAGGTTAAATGTTTCAGAACCCAGTCGGGTTCTAGCTTGCACAGTCACTCGGTCTTCTTTATATGAGCGCATCAGAGAGAGGCAATATGATGATCCTCATTTACTTGTCCTTAAGGACACGGTGCGGCACGGTGATGCCAAATAGGTTGCTGTGGGGGAAGATGGATTTATGTGAATGCATGGTCGTATTTGTGTGCCTAATGTGGATGGGCTTGTGTTATAGACTTTGGAGGTTCTTGGGATCATTTCTTGCCACTTGTAAAGTTTGTTTATAATAATAGCTACCAGTCGAGCATTCAGATGGCTCTATATGAGGCATTATATGGAAGGCGATATCGTTCGCCAGTTTCCTGGTTTGAACCGGGAGAGGCTCGATTATTGGGTACCGATTTGGTACAAGATACCTTGGATAAGGTCAAGATATTCAGGATCGACTTCGCACGGCTCAGTCTAGGCAAAAGAGTTATGCCGACCGTAAAGTTCGTGATATTGCATTCATGGTTGGAGAAAGAATATTGCTTCGAGTTTCACCTATGAAAGGTGTAATGAGGTTCGAAAAAAAGGGCAAGTTGAGCCCTAGGTATATCGGACCCTTTGAAATTCTTGAAAGGGTGGGTGAAGTAGCCTACAGGCTTGCATTACCACCTAGTTTATCAGCGGTTTATCCGGTGTTCCATGTGTCTATACTCCGGAAATATCATGGTGATCCGTCCTATGTGTTAGATTTTAGCTCAGTCCAATTTGGACAAAGATTTGACTTACTGTAACACCCATGTCCAAGTATGCTATTTACATGTTGCCCACTATGGAGGCTAGAGTGCACCGGTTTGTGCAAGGACTTAGTCCCTTGGTAATTAATGAGGCTGCTACGGCTGCTTTGAATTCTAATATGAATTATGGAAAAATGGTGGCGTTTGCTCAAGCTACGGAGGATCGAAAGTTAAAAATAAAGAGAGAGCTAGATAATAACAAAAAGACCCGATCCTCGAGAAATCTTAGTGGCTCATACAGTGGGGGTAATGATGGAAAGGCATTGCATAGGAGAGTGTCATCCGGACCCACACAGTCAGTTGCTCAGTCTTCAGCTAGAGCACTACCATCAGGGCCTGATCAGCAGCGGTGGGGCCATAGTAACCAAGGCAACAAGGGATCTAATCAGTAGGTCCAGTCAAATGGGGATTCTCAGCTGCAGCAGAGGCCCCCATATCCCAAGTGTAGGAGGCGTCATTTGGGGGTGTGCCGACGTGGCACGGATGAATGTTTCGGGTGCGGAGTCAAGGGCCACCAGCTAAGGCACTGCCCCAACAGTCAAGGGACAGCAAGTAAGTCCCTCAACCCCAATATTAGGATATCCTAGCTATGTGGTTTCACTCGTGAATGTTTCAGATTCTAACACATATCATGAGCATGTTGAATTGAAAGACAGATTCGTCGTATCTCTAGTCCTCTCATATAGGATCAACTATTGTGAAGGGTTAAGCTGTCAGAATGATAATAATATCACAAGTGCTCAACTTCTTTTTCATCCTCGTATGCTTGTGGAAGAGATTCCTTTTTGCTAGTTACTGTTAAGAGCATAATGCAACTTCATGTATTTTGAAACCCATATCACATTCAGGGTGTTAGAATATTCTCATTTCAAGTTAAACTGATTTTTTCCTACACTCCAGGAGGCAACTGGTACCACATAAGTGTTATCTCTCTTTGAGGCCTACTATTGCCAAACAAGGCACGTATGGAATGAAACAATTGTTGTTGTCCTCTTCATGACTCATAGCTTTCCAAGAATAACTGACGCTACTGTCTTTATCCTTCCGATTATACCTCTCATATGCCACATGACTAAAATGACTCATTTATTTAAATCTCAGAATCATGAACATGGTCCCTACATTATCAATGCCTACTAGGCAACTCCATGCCTCATGTGTCGAATCAATGATGTCATCACAATGATTAACAATGTCAGCACTATTGGTAGTAACCTTTATGCCTCTTAGGATATAACCTCCTGAAATAACGTGCTCAGTACCTTGATGGATTTTTGAATAATTTTAGCCAATCTCAAACCTCGTTGTCCATATTTGTAGATACTAGTGGGGGTTGAAGGCTCAAACATGTCAAAGAAGAAGCATTATCTCGTGATCAAATATATTGGATAGGAAGTTTTATGGCAATATTCAAGCTAACACATCTTAAAGTAATTATTGGAGGCTGCCAAAGGTTTAGTTAGGGTGTTTGGAATGGAAATTTAGATTTGAAGAAAGTGAACGGGTTATTCTCAATATGTCCTCCATGAGGATGCTATGTGAATTGTTAATAGAGGTAAAGTATGTGTAGTCACACTAGGCCTTATGAAGTCTTGAAGAATATAGGCCAAACTATGAGAATGATATTTCCCTATTATTGACCTCCGTTTACCCGGTGTTTCATGTGTTTATGTGTAAGAAGGTGGAGTTAATGGATAATTGGATTATGAGGAGCGACTATTTGCTATCCTTGTTAGATAAGTCCGGAAGTTAAGATTGCCTCTGTCAAGTGCTATGGCGAAAGCAACAGGTTGAAGAGGCTACTTGGGAGGCCGAGGAAGAAATGAAGAAAAAGTATCCTTATTTGTTGAATGACCATGTATTTAAAATTGTGATCTAGGAAAAAATTATAAGACTTACTTTTTATGAATTTTATATCATGTGAACAATTGCCATTAAGGGTGTTCCGTTCTGGTAATATAATTGCTTGTGAGGTCATAGTTGGTGTGTGTTTTGTATTATGTTACGTCGTTGGCTTACGTATATGTTATTAGGATGTGTTTCTGGGGCTCTCTGACAGGTGGATAGGCCTAGTTACAAGGGAAACTCTGGCTAAATTTTTGGACATTTTGGGAGTTAGTCAAATTTGGGGCTGCTCGAATGTGGTATGAAACAAACTGAGTTGCATAAGATGCTAATGACGGATTTTTACCCTGATTCGAGGACGAATGATCCTAAGCGGGGGAGAATGTAACACCCCGAAAATTTTTGAAGTACTTAAGTGTAAAGCCCGGTAGAATTTGCAAAGAAAATAATATTTCATGGTGCCGGACTAGGCTTACGTGTGCTCGGACTTTTTAGATTGAACAATGCACCGAAAAGTAAAGGAAAAGTTTTGGCGGAAATGTGCATTTCTGCGGTCCATTATGCGACCGCAGAACCACTCTGCGGACCGCATAATGGCCGCAGAGTGAGGCAGTTAATTGGGCCAGTTGGAAGCAACTATGCGGTCGACTATGCGACCGCATAACTGTTATGCGGTGCATTATGAGACCGCATAACTGTTATGCGGTGTATTATGAGACCGCATAATATTTATGCGGACCGCATAGTGACCGCATACACAAACAGTTCTTTTGGCTATTTTATAACCAATTATGCGACCGATATGCGGTCCGCATATTGGTTATGCAATCGCATACCTTGTTCCGGAGCTCCATTTTTGAGTTTTTAAGAACCCGACCCTATTTCGTTAAATACACTCTTTGGGCCACTTTTAAGACATAATCTGATATTTTAGAGTGAGAGAGAGTGCCCTAGAGTGAGAAGGTGTTCTTCAATTCTTGCTCAAGTTTTGGAAGATTAAGGAAGGAAACTCACTAGGTCTTCATCCTAGAGATTGGGATTGCTAGAATTTCCGGAACGTTGTAGTAATTAAAGGAAAGCTCAATTGAGGCATGTAGGCTAAACTTTCTCTCTTGGAATTAAATTGCATCATGTTTCCGTGAGTTTCAAAGTATGGGTTGCATATTAAAATGTTGTGGCTTGAATCGTATTTCAAATGAAAGCTAGTATGCCAAATTGTGTGAGAAAATCTCAATATTCTTAAGACTCTTAATTGCTCATATGTGTACCTAAAGTCTTGATTGGGAATGTCTTATTGTTGATAACCTATAAAGATGGTTGGAAGTGAAATCAGTAAATTGGAAATATAAAGTGTGGCCAACGTGCCAATAGTGAAAGTTATACTTGTGACAATGGTGCCAATGAAATGAAATAATGTGAGAAAGATTATGAAATGAGCTTTGACTCAACTATTCCAAAATTGACTTCGACAATATAATCGGCTAAAAGTCTATGAACTCAAGTGATGCCCATATATGGCTGTTTTAGCTAATGTTATGCTTTGTAAGTAATTTTCAATGTGTTTTGTATTCTTACATGTTCGTGAGTGGAAATTGTGTATGATTTTAACTTGTACTTCGATTTCCAATAATTTTACTCCATTTATTGGAAAGAAATCGATTGCGTTTAAAGCCTTCATTACTAATGAATTTGAAGTTGTGATTTCTGGAATACTCTACTTGTTGATAATTATGATGATGATCTATGAAAGGGAAGAAATGAAAGTGTAGAATATGAAATACGTCCATTGCGCCATAAATAAATAATCATATGTATGGCCAAGAGAGCCAATGAAATAATAATGTTGTAAGTGGTTGAAAGTACGGATTAGGTGATATGTGGTGTGAAAGGTTATGAGATGTACGTATTTGTACTTTTGTTTACAATGTGTTATGAAACCCTATGGACAGTCTATGAAACGCATAGGTATATTGTGTTATGAAACCCTATGGATGGTCTATGAAACGCATAGGTATATTGTGTTATGAAACCCTATGGACGGTCTATGAAATGCATAGGTATATTGTGTTATGAAACCCTATGGACGGTCTATGAAACGCATAGGTATATTGTGTTATGAAATCCTGTGGACGGTCTATGAACGCATAGGTACATTGTGTTATGAAATCCTGTGGACGGTCTATGAACGCATAGGTACATTGTGTTATGAAATCCATTGTGATATAAAATCCTGTGGACGGTCTATGAAACGCATAGGTGCATTGTGTATAAGAGGTATAGATGTATGGTATGAATAAACACTATGGACGGTCTATAAAACGTATAAGTGTATAATATGATATGTGAACACTAAGGATGGTCTAATGAGACACATTATTAATGCAGACAATAGGTGCCCCTTTTATTGTCCTTGTTTGTACATGTTATTTCAATTACATTATATTATGTGTTCCACGTATAGATCATACGGGCATTCTATATTGAAAGAGGATTTCTAGTTATACATACTAGTGCTATTCGATAGTACTAACGTCCCTTTTACCGGGGGCGCTGCATCTTTAATGGATGTAGGTGGTTCTACAGCAGGTGGCATTGATCAGTGATAGCAGTACACTCCTTTTAGCTGATTTGGTGAGCCCCACTTCATTTCGGGGTCATGTATCTTTTGCTTCCCATGTACTTTGTGGTTGAGGTATAGCCGGGGCCTTGTTGCCAATATTTCCATGTTACTCTTCAGTTGTACTTAGAGGCTCCGTAGACAGGTTGTGGGTGGTATTTGATGTTGGAAATTGGATTAGAACTGTTGGTATTTGGCAACATGTTTTTCATTAAATCTATAAACTCTTACTATTTTAGAAATATTGAATGATGCTGTTAATGGGAATGAAATGGAAGCGGTTAATAAAATCTCTTCATTATTTGATTAACGGAGTACATTTTCTCTTTATTCATGAATGAATTTGGGTAGAAGGAATCTAACAGGCTTGCTCGGTCGGGTTCACTCGGTTGATAGATTTCAGCTCAGTCTAATTGGACAAAGATTTGACTTACGAGGAGGAGCCGGTGGCTATTCTAGCCCGGCAGGTCCGACAGTTAAGGTCTAAGAGTTATCCTTCACTTCGATTGCAATGGAGAGGCCAGCCAGTATAGGCATCTACCTGGGAGTCCGAGTCGGACATGCGGAGTAAATATCCACACTTATTCACCAGCTTAGGTACTTTTTCTAACTCCGTTCTAGGATGAACGTTTGTTTTAGAGGTGGAGAATGTGGTGACCCAAAATGTCATCTTTAAATTTAATAAGTAATTATGTATTCTAAGACCTCGAAAAGCACCATTTATCATTTTTCGACTTGCATGCGCAGTTCGTATAATTTTCCTGAAAGTTTTTATGAGAAAAATGGATTAAAATATGAAATAGAGCTTTAAAACTCAATTGAGTTGACTTTGGTCAACATTTTGAGCAAACGGACTCAGATCAGTGTTTTGACAATTCCGGTAGGTCCATATCATGATTTGGGAGTTGGGCGTATGCCCGGAATCGAATTCCGAGGTCCCTAGCCCGAGATATGGAATTTTGATAAAAAATTAAAAGCTTGAAAGCTTAATGATTTTTAAGAAATTACTAGTGTTGGATTTATTGACAATGGGTCCGTATTTTGGTTCCGAAACTTGGTATAGGTCCACTATAATATTTATGACTTGTCTGCCGAATTTGGTGAGAATCGGAGTTGATTTGACGTACTTCGGACGTCCGGTTGTAAAAATATAAGTTTTAAAATTTTCTTAAAAATTTCTTTGATTTGGTGTCCGATTCGTAGTTTTTGGTGTTCTTTTGGCAATTTGATCGTGCGAGCAAGTTCGTATGATGTTTTAGAACTTGGGTGAATGTTTGGTTTGGAGCCCCGAGGGCTCGGGTTGGTTTCGGGTGATTAACGGACCATTTTTGGACTTGGAAAAAACTGTAGAAATTTGCTTCTGGTATCCTTCTTCGCGTTCGCGAGAGGGGGCTCGCGTTCGCGAAGAAGAAACTAGAGGCAGATGAAAATTACTTTTCGCGTTCGCGAAGAGGGATCCACGTTCGCGAAGGGAAGAGGGCAGTGTTCATCGCAAACGCGTTGAAGCGTTCGCGTTCGCGTAGAAGGCGAGGCCTGGCCGGGCACTAAGCGATAAAGCTTCGCGTTCGGATAGGGTGTATCGCGTTCGCGAAGGAAAAATTTGGCAAGGCTTCGTGTTCGTGAAGAGAAAAGTTTTGGCAGTACAAAAATGTGCTTCGCGAACGCGAGGCACTGACCGCGTTCGCAAAGGGTAAAAATCCCAGAAACAGAACTTAAGTTCTGGAAAATGGGATTCGTCCCATTTTCAACCCTTTTCCATTTTTGAGCTCGGGTAAGGCGCTTTTTCGGCGATTTTTATGGGAAAACATTGGGGTAACTGTTCCTTATCCTATATTGATTATATTTCATGATTCCATACTCGTTTATATCATAAATCCGTGAAATATTTGGAGAAAAATCAGATTTTTATAAAATCTTCCAAAAATAAAAATTTAAGATTTGAAGGTCCATTTGACATCGGAATTGGATACTTTTTATATGGTTGGACTCGTCTCGTAATGGGTGTTCGGATTTCATGGTTTTTCCGAGATTTGAGATGTGGGTCCCACTGTCAAATATTTAAATAAATTTTGAATTTTTATCCGGAAAATTAGTAAATTCATATGGAATTAATTCCTATGATTCGTATTGAGTATATCAAATTGTTTGTGAATAGATTTGAAGCTTTTGGAGACAAATTTAAAAGGAAAATTTGTGGTCGAGTAATTTATTGGAATTTGCAAAGCGAGGTAAGTATCGTGGTTAACCTTGACTTGAGAGAATAGAACCATTAAACTATTTGTTATGTGAAATACATGTGAACGACGTATAGGCGAGGTGACGAGTATCTATACGTCGTCAAATTAATTGTTTGCATAATTGTCACATATTAATTCTTGAATTCCTGCTTTAATTGTCACATGCTACTTGAATTATGTGTCTTAATTGTTATTTGACATTTAGCATATTAAATATTAAACTGCCTATTTTCTCCCTGATTTCCATAATAATTTGCTATTTGTCATTGTTTGTTTCATAATTAAATCATAATTATTGTATGCTTGTTGTCTTATAATTTTATATTAATTGTTGCATTTATTGGGAAAATTTCTTCTATAAGAATTGGTAAATAGATATATTGGAGGATCGGGTTGTACGCCGCAACAGACTTATTAAAAAGTCCATATTGGAGGATCGGGTTGCACGCCGCAACAGACTTATTAAAAGTCAACATTTAGGCGATCGGATTGCACGCCGCAATAGACTTATTAAAAGTCAATATTTGGGGGATCGGATTGCACGCCGCAATAGACTTATTTAAAAGTCAATATATATATACTTGATTAAAAATAATTATATGAGAGGATTGAAAATGAATATATTATGGGAGTGGGTTGCACGTTGCAACAGAATTGAATGTGAATATATTGTGAGAGCGGGTTGCACGCTGCAACGGGAATTGATGGAAATGATAATTGGTTATGACTGTTGAGTTGGCTTCAATTATTATAAATGTGTTACCTGATTTAATTCTATTATCTGTTGTTGTTACTAATATTGCGTGCAGGTTAATGTAAGTGACTCGCCTTAGCCTCGTCACTACTTCGTCGAGGTTAGGCTCAGCACTTACCAGTACATGGGGTCGGTTGTACTGATACTACACTCTACACTTCTTGTGCAGATTTCGGAGTTGGTCCCAGCGGCGTGCCATAGACTTGCTCGGATTTCAGCTACTCGGAGGAGACTTGAGGTATAACTGCACAGCGTCCGCAGTTCTGAAGTTCCCGTCTATTTCACTTTAGCTATGTGTTTGTTTCCAGACAGCTTTAATTTATTCAGATATTATTTGTATTTATTCTAGAAGCTCGTGCACTTTTGACACCAAATTCTGGGATGGTATTTAGACACCATTATTTTTAAGGATTATTCACTATATTTCAGACTTTACTTATGCAATCGTTCTTTGTTATTAATAAATTTAAAAATTGGTTAATATTATTCTAACGTTGGCTTGCCTAGCAAGTGAAATATTAGGTACCATCACGGTCCGAAGGTGGGAATTTCGGATCGTGACAGGAGTCCACCATGATTTACATGAAAGAACAAGAGTCTTTGATGAGTGAAGCCAATTCTTGAAGCTCAAATGTCACACTAGAATTAGATGCAAGTTGTATATTATTTGTTTTTTTGAAAAACTTTGTCACCTTGTTGAGAAGGCATGATTATTGTGGGTAATTGTTAGTCCCAACTGAGTATGAATGACTTACAATTGACTCTTTGAAATAAACTGTCACTTAGAAAGGTGGGAACTAATCTATTTGATTGAGGACAAGCAAAGACTTTAAGTTTGGGGGAGTTGATAAGTATGGATTTTAACCACTTATTAGTACCTTCTTGCTTTATTTTTTAGTCCGAAAGTAGTGATTTTTGTTTTCGAATCTAATGAAATTGTGTGAATTTCAGGCGTGCTGGAGGATGTGAGTTCAATGAAGAAATCTAACTCAAAAAGGAGATGTCCTAGCTCAATAGTCAAAGAGGAGCAGTGCAAAAGATTGTGCGGTCCGCAGAACTTATTCTGCAGTCGCAGATGAAGATGCGGCCCGCAAAAATACAAATGCGGCCACAGATCTACCCTTGAAGCTTTAGAAGAGTTTAGCAGCAGCGGACCGTACACCAAATTTTGCGGCCGCAGAAGCTGTTTGCACTGACAAGCTTGGAAAGAACAGAGAAATTGCAAAAGACCAAATCCGGAGCCTCCTTGAAGCGCAGTCTGCAGCCAAATTGTGCGGTCGTAGAAGCAAAAGTGCACCGTAGAAGTTATTATGCGGCTACAGAATCCCTCCTACTGTAAGAGCAACAGAAGAAAGTGCGGTCCGCAGCCAAATTGTGCGACCGCAGAACCTCTCGGAGGGTATTTTTGTCAGCAAATTTTAGAACACTATAAATAGATGGGAAGCACGTTTTTAGGAAAACTTTTGTACTATAGCAGCTGGTAGCGGTAAGAGTTAGTTATTTTGGGAAATTGGTGACTATAATCAGAGAAGACTCATTACTTTTACCTTTCAAATTTAGTTTTATGTCTTCAATTACTTCTTCTTTTTCATTTCCTATGCCTATGAGTATGAGTAGATAGATTTTATCTAGGGTTGTTACCCAACCCTAGTGTGTAAAAATTATGGGTATTTATTATTAATGCTTGTTATTGATTGGGTGTATATTATTTAGCCTTGTTTATACTTTATATCTAGAATTAATGGTTGCAAATATTGATTTATGCCTATTTGACTTAGTTCTTACTTGAGAAAGAGGAACCTAGTCTAGAAAAATTTGGCTAACAATAAATTGAACTAGTTGAGGTTTTGATTAGTTTGATTAAAGAATTTGAACTAGAGATAGGGATAATCCCACTTGGGCATATATCATTTGCTTAGATTCTACCCATTTGGTCTTGAGAAAGCCAATTTGGGCATAACCACTCTTTGACCGAGAGGTATTGAGTGGGTACTTGAGAATTGGTCTTGAGAAAGCCAATTAGGTGAAGGTTACATCCCTAAGTTTTCCCCTTAATTGTTAAAAACACCAAAAATATTTCACTCTCTATTTGTTTACTAGTTAGTTCAATCTTCTAGAGGTTAAGTTAGATAACACTTTTTCACTATCGTTTGAAAGATAAATCTAGTTATTTCAAGTTCTTTTCTTAAGTAGTTATCTTAGCATCGATCTAAACTCTCTGTGAATTCGACCCCGATTCATGTTGGATTTTATAGTTACAACAAATGTTTTATACTCGTTATTTGGGTGTGAATTGGACCTGATCAAGAAGCAGTCCTAATGGGGTACTCCACCACTCATAAGGGGTATAGATTGTACGATAGGAACACTATGAAATAGCAAAGCTCAAATTCATCGGAGGGAATATGTATATCCTTTTGTAACAGCACAACAACAGCATATTGGTTCAACTCATCAAGCCTCAAACAAGACAACTAATTTTTTGAGTCATAACAGAGGAGAGAAATGAACACTATGGACACAGCAAAATCAAAAGACACATTTGAACCCGAGGAGTATGCAGAACCCTCAGTTTCAATGGAACATGAGAATAATCAAGAAGATGCAGTTGATCAAGCAGATGTAGTAGCTGATTCAAATGATGTTGTCTTAGCTGACCATGATGCACCAACTGGACCTCCTAATGTACCAACTGGGATCACTCATTCTAGTTCCACAGCTCTTACTAGACAATCAACTAGGACAAAGCATCCACCAATTTGGATGAAGGACTATGTTGTTGCTAGTAAGAAGGATTTACATTGTGCCTACCCCATATCAAACTTCATGTCCTATAACACTGTAACACAGAGATACAAGGATAACATAATGGCTTTTTTAGCACTAACATAACCTAAAACCTACAGGGAAACTGTGAAGGATGAAAGGTAGATAGAGGCTATGAAACAGGAAGTCCAGTCATTAGAGGAAAATAAGACTTGAGAGGTGGTTGACCTGCCTCCTGGGAAATCCTCTATAGGGTCAAAATGGGTATACAAAATTAAGTATAAAGCCAATGGAGAGGTGAAAATATTTAAGGCTAGACTAGTGGCTAAAGGTTATAATCAACCTGAAGGACTAGACTACCATGAAACCTTTTCACCAGTTGCAAAAATGGTGACAGTTAGGTCAGTGATAGCCTTAGCTGCTTCTTGTGAGCACGTAATTTTTGCCCAAACTAAAATTACTCCTACAAAGTTCAAAAATAGATCTTTCTAAATTATTTTTTATTTTTATAGAATTTTAGAATTTGTTTGGTTAATTTTGTTTGCATTTAGTTGCTTATTTAATATTCAAAATTATGAAAAATACCAAAAATGTATAAAATATTCATTGCATAGAATCTTAGATTTAATTGCATATTAGGATATAATTACATGAGTTAATTACATTATTAAACAAAAATCACATAAATGGTAGTTTTTACATATTTAGCCTTTAGTTTTAAAATTAGTATTTTTTTTTTCTTTCATTAGTTTTAAGTTAATGAATTATTTTAATGTTATAAATATATAATCAATTCAATTCTACAAATTAGATTGTTTTAGAACTTAACTTAGGTTTTAATTAATTTTATTAGGATTTAAAAAATTCAAGAAAAAGAAAAAAATGTGAAAGGCTGTGTTTATTTTCGAAATGGGCTAAAACCTTAGCGTTGGCCCAATTTTTCTTAAAACCCAACTCACCCCAAGCCCAATCTGTTCCAGCCTTCACTTAACCCAAAACGGCGTCGTTTTAGTAATGCTAATCCCAGCCGTTCAACATATCTCATCCAACAGTTCACAACTCCCCTCTCTAATCCCTTATATATGTGGGAGACCCCCCCCCCCAAACCCCTCAGACCCCTCTCACTTCTCCATCTCTCTCACTCAACGAAACCCTAGCCGCCCCCAAATCCATCACTCCCACCGGCCGGCGGTCACCGTCCAAATAGCCCCAAATCTTCACCCTATAATCCCCACACTTCCCTAATCCCAAATCCCTTACCGGTTTCCCCAAATAATCATCCAAACTCCCTAAATTCCAAATCTAAGAAGTCAAGAAAACCTAGTTATTTTTCTTTTTCGATTCTTTCCAAACTCGGGTTTGTCTTTCGTTATTACCTGCCTCAATCGACTACCTTCAGAGTCGAAGGGTGATTTCATGTCATTGATTGGTCACTTTCGCTTGATTGGCCTCAGACCCTTTCTTCTCCGTTCAAAACCTCAATGGCTCAAGGTAGTAGCCCCATAGCTTTGAGGTATCGCTTGGTATTCGACTCCTCGGCCAAGATATGGTCGTTATCGTTACAGACATCCATTGTTTCTGTCTTTCGAGCATGAACCAGTGCTCGTGTGACGATATCGACCCCTGCTCAGATTGTTTGAAGCTAGTGGTGATGTCGTTAATGGGTAATACATCCTTCCGTTCTTTCATGGTCATTTGACTTAAGTGTATGATTTACTCACAGGCTGGTGTTTTGGTTGTTTCACATGATATAGCTTAGTTTTAGGTTAATTATAGCATATTTTAGCTTAGTTTCATTTGTACTTAGTTGATTTTGCTAAAATTGTCATTTGAAATGCTTGCTTAATGATGCATCAGTAATGGACTATTAGCATATCTTTTCATATGTTTAGCATGTTTAGATTAGGCAGGATTTAAATTTATTTAATTCTGTGTTAGGTTGCATAACAGTTAGTAATTTGCAAGAATTGGGGGACTAAAAGGTATACCAAAATCAGAGAATCTTAGGTGTTTGGGCAAGAAGTTTCTAGAAGGGACTTAAGTGCAATAAAACAAAAGAACTAGGGATAGTTTTAGAATTAAAAGATGCTAAAAAACCAGAAAGGGGAACAACTGTCAAAAGAAAATATCTAAAAAGGGACAGTTGTCCAATTCAGTTGTGAAAGATACTCTTTTCCCTGAAATTTAGGGATGGCATTCTGAGAATTATTCCCTTATCTTTAGGAGCACATGACAGATTTTTCACTCTATATAAAGGACCTCACTCACACATTTTTTGGGGGGATTGGACAAAAAGAAAGGGCACACACATAATTCACTGATTTGTTTCAATTTCTGCCCTCATTTCATACGAATTTCTCTTCCAAAAGGCAGTTTGGGACTTTATTTTAATATAAAAATGAAGATCTAGGATACACCTGAATCTCGGGTTGCTTTTCTATATTACTGGGATTTCCTGGATTTCTGGTTTTGAGGTTTAAGGTTGTTGTCCATTGTTTTCTGCGGCTATCTTCTTGCTGCTGCTTTCTTCCCAGTTTTCAGAGACTTATTTTCTTTCTTCTCTTTCTTTGCTACTGTTAAGGTATGTGCTTGATAGTTTCAAATAATGTAATTGTTATTTGAATATCACATTATTTTGAAATTTATGTTGTTTTTTAGTTATGTGTATGTTGGATGTTCCTCTGTGTCTGATTGCAAATTTGAGTTTACATTGAAGAAAAAATGATTGCATAAATATTCATACATGTTGGTAACCTTAGTGATAAAACAATTATCAGTTCTGTACTCTGATTTATGACTGCTGAGGTTTGGTTTGCTGTTGTTAGATTCATATCATGTGAAGTTCTGGAAATTTTCTGTTAGATGTTGGCTTAAGAAGTGAGACATCAGAAGTGTTGGAGATGAGTTTGGAAATCTGACCAGTGCTTGGCCTGATTTTAAAAGTTTTATCAAGTGAAAGTGGCCATCTATTGTAATTATTGAATCCCAGTTAGTATATTTACTAATATGGTTCTTGATACAAAGTTGTAATAACTCATGTCCATTATCAGTGAATGTAGTTATATAGATTCAGTAGATTGATAGTAAATGTTCAAGAAACACATATTATGGAATGTCATCGTATAGCAGTTTAGCACGAGTCCCTCTTGCTCGAAATAGCTTCATCATTCGTAGTTTATTAACAATAGGAGACATGAATGCTAGTTTGAGAATGATATTGTATAAGTGATTCAATTGGAGCTGGTGTTAAACTCGTTTGAAATACTTTTCGTCTGTGTGACTAGTTATGGGCATAACTGGCCTTTGTCTAAGGTTGTAATTAATTGGACTCTATGGCTACAAGGTCCAGGCTTCAAGAGGAAGCCAGAAAGTGGAGGCCTAATATGATTGGGCTTCACATGAAAGCCCATCTGGACATCATTCATTTTTGCAGTATTTTGCTTACTGGTTAAGTGGCAAACCTTGTTATATATAAAGCTTAATGCTATGATTTTTAAGTTTAGCCCATGTTTTGCTCATAACCAACCTGCATACAGCCATTCAATGACTGAAATAATATCAAATTAATCTAATAGAATAACCAATCATACGCTAGTCAACCCCATCACTTAATGAAAGAAAAACTCATATAGGAATCCATGTGATGAACTTTATCATATTAGAAGCTTATTCCAAGACTGTTTTGCTTCATATTTCGCTAATTTCCACATTTGTAAACTCTTGGCCTTGCGATCATCTTAAACTGGTTTTCGGACAAACAATCTTCGAATATTTTAGTTTGCTTTAGGCATGCATTTAATCTACTATCGTAATTGTGTACACGTTCGCGTGATATGATTACGATTCCTAAAATAAATCAAAGTACGCGTTCGCGCAACTTTGGCCAACAATCTTAATATTAATAAAGCGGGAATAATTATGTACACATACACATGACATGATTTTAGCGCACCGAATAAAACGGATTCACACTCATGTGATCCGTTTCAAAGATAAATCCATAAGCGACATATCTAAAATCGGTAAAAGGTAAAATGCATATTAGGTTTTAAAATACGTAATTAAATAATTTAATTAAGCCAGGTGTAATTAAAGAGACCGTGCTAAAATCACGGAATCTGGGAGTGCCTAACACCTTCTCCCGGGTTAACAGAATTCCTTACTCGATCTTCTGGTTTTCGCAGACTTTAAACAGAGTCAAATTTCCTCGATTTGGGATTTAAAATAAATCGGTGACTTGGGACACAAAAAATTATCCCAAGTGGCGACTCTGAAATCAATTTACTAATCCCATTTTGAATAATATCATTTTAATTGAAAAAACTCTCTATCCCCCTCGAAAAAAATGAGGTGTGACACCTCTAAGGACTGGGTCTTTAACAAATAGATGTCTTCAATGTTTTTCTACAGGGAGGTCTATATGAGGAAGTTTATATAGACTTACCTCAAGGATTCCAAAGACAGGGGGAGAAAAAGGTTTGTAGGTTGTGGAAGTCCTTGTATGGTCTTAAATAGGCCTCAAGACAATGGAACCTAAAACTTACAAAGGCTCTACTAGGTGTAGGCTTCAGTCAGAGTGTCTATGATAATTCCTTATTCACCAAAAGATCTGGGAATGACATTGTGGTCATCTTGATCTATGTACATGACCTATTGCTAACTGGAAGTAGCATAAAGGTCATTAATGAAGCCAAGTTAGTGTTATATCAACAATTTAAGATAAATGATATGGGGAAGCTCAGGTATTTCTTAGGGATTGAAGTCTTGAGGTCTCATCAGGGCATTTTGCTCAATCAGAAAAAGTACACTTTGGAGCTCATTTAAGAATTGGGGTTGAGTGGTGCAAGGTCTGCTCTTACACCTCTAGAATTCAATCAGAGGCTTACTTCAGTGGAGTTTGACAAGGCAATTAGCAGCAAAGAACTTGATCCCTTGGTAGATGTCACAGGCTATCAGAAGCTCATAGGGAAATCCCAATATCTTACAGTTACCAGGCCAGACATCAGCTATGAAATCCAAACTCTGAATCAATTTATGCAGGCCCCTAAGAAGTCTCATGTGGATGCAGTTATTCGCGTAGTGAGGTACCTCAAATATGCACCATGAATAGGAGTTATCATGAGGAAAGGACCAACTGAAACTTTAGTTGGTTTTTGTGATTCAGATTGGGCAGCTTGCCCAGTGAGCAGAAAGTCTGTTAATGGATATATTGTTAAATTTGGTGATTCCTTGATATCATGAAAATCAAAGAAATAACACACAGTCTCTCGTATAAGTGCTGAAACATAATACAAAAGCATGGCTTCAGAAGTAGGTGAGATAGTTTAGTTGCGAGGCCAATTTGCTGAACTAGGGACTCCCATTCACCAACCAGTCACATTGTTTTCAGACTGTAAAGCAGCTATGCAAATAGTTGCTAATTTCATTTTTCATGAGCATACAAAACATATCAAAATTGATTACCACTTCATCCAGGAGAAACTCAAATAAGGAATCATGCAGACACAATATGTCTCTACCAAGCATTAGTTGGTTGATCTACTCACAAAGGGATTGGCCTCACCTCAGCATCATTTTCTACTTGGCAAGGTGGGCGTGTTAAATATTTTACACTCTCCAGCTTGAGAGGGAGTATTGGCATATATAGAGTGTTAGTTAGTTAGTTAGGTATGAGGGCTATAATGTACATATTAGAAGTTAGAGTGTGTTATTATTATTTTAGAAAGTTAGTACCTAACTAACAAGGAGTTGTATATAGTCGGTTGTTTATGCCACAATTAATCAGTTGAGCAATTTTTCAATCTCTGATTCTTCTCCACATGATCATCTTCGATCAAGTGGGTTCAAAAAAGGTTTATATCAATATTTTACATAATTAACCTATATAAAATACCAAAAGTTTTCGAAGAACCGGGTTCATATGAACCTTCTTGACTCTACATGGGGTCCGCCCCTAGCTGAAGCTAAAAAAGTAAACTTTAACACGTTAAGTCAGACACTAAAGAGAATTATACTAAAAATGTATAATATTTTAATACAGTTTAGTCAAGTGACCTACATTAATCTACTAATATAAAGGAGAAGAAAAACTACATTGTGGATGTTATTGTGTTTTTAGGTGAATGCTTAATTTATAGAGGTGCATAATCTTTTCCTCTAAAAAAGAAATTTGTCCAACATGGAAGAAATCTATATTTTCCTTTAAGGAAAAGTAAAAATCAATTATGGTGAACTATTTTCATTTCCTTCAAAAAAGTAAAATCCAAATATAAGGCAAACTCTAACGGATGTTTCACAATTTCTCTTTCTTATGAGGAAATAACGAAACACCCTTCTCAAAACAAAATAAAACTAGACTTCAAGACACAAATATAATGTCCATTAGAGAACTGAAAAACGAATGCCCGTAATAGAAATAAGAAAAGAGTCATAGACTATAAAAGGTGCTATTTCCTGGGCTTGGTACCCACGACTATATAATTAAGGGTGTCTTAAGTTTATTTTTACTAATAAATAATCCGGCGATGCAGACCAACTATTGAGCAAAAAAATTTCCAAGTAACAATTTATCAAATTGCTGGTACTTAATAAAACAGTACAAGGTGTAATAGCAAAACCCAGAAAAGTAATTTATCATTTACCTCGCAAAAGCAAGAATTTTGATTTACTGATTTATTTATTTATTATTTTTGTTTGCATTAGAGTCTGAACATAGATATCTAAGATAATTATTGTTGAAAAATAACTAGTTTAACCATGTCCAAATTCCAACATTTCAAGCAAAAGATTCAATTAAAGAAGTGAACTTAACCGTCAAGGGTTGTGGTGAGATGGATAGATTTTTGTCCTTAATTAGATGTCTTGGGTTCGAGCTATAGGAATAAAAAATGCTGACAGGGAACACTTTCCTTTTTAATGAGCCTTATACAACGCAAATTTGGATTAGCCGGGGAACCAATGCAGGTGCCGACCACTAGACAGAAAACCAAAAAAAATTGTGAACTTACAGACTTATTCTAATTTGAAGGGGAGTCTTGGAGCACGGTAAAGTTGTCTTTGTGTGACTTATAGGTCACGGATTCGATCCGTGGAATCCGCCGCTGATACTTGCATCAAAGTAGACTGGCTACATTACACCCCCTTAGAGTCTGGCCCTTCTCCGAACCCTATATAAATACGGGATGCTACGTGCACTGGCATACCCTTTTGACTTACTCTAATTTGTAAAAGGAAAAAAGGCGATATAACTTAAAACTATTGATTACAAATTGAAGGCTGGAATGGAAAAAACACAATTATGATTAGAACTTGGTAACTTTTGAAGAAGAAAGAAGTCTCCAGTTCATCTTGTACTCATTCAGTTTCCTAATTGGAAGTTCATAATCTTTAACTCCACTTGGTCATTTATTCACAAAGGAAAAGAAAATTCATACATCAACTTCACAGTCTGGAGAACCAAGCAAAGGTACTTGACCCACAAAACCCTTCTTGTACCCTACCAACATATCACACTTGACATAAATTCCATAATGTCTAGTCCTTACAAATGCAGCTTTATATCTCAATTTACCCATAAACACTAGTCTCAAAGCCACCATCCCATACGTTTCATCCACCACCAACCCATTTGCAACTTCCACCGATACCGGCACCGACACGCCTCCGATCACCGGCGACAAGGGCACCGTGCTTTTTGTATCCTGAAATTAAGGATATCAAATTTAGCCGATAAAAATATTACTCATCTATCTTGTGCAAGTTGACGAGTTAGATTGGACATATAATATGTAGAAATGACACTAGATAACAACTCTAAAGAGATGCTATTTAGGAATTAGCTAATGTGTCATGAATTTCAGCTTTCAGTTTAACTTTTCAGGACATAAATATCTCAAATTATACTAAAATTAAGATTTTTAGTTCAAATTTTCAGCACAAAATAAGTACTAGCTAATCTTAAAAAAACATCCCTAAGAATGATTGTTTGTGCACTTTCCCGACACATATTCATTAGCGGGTCAACTTAGACATAGCCCAAGTTAACCATCTGAAAGCTTGGATCAATTTGTACAGTCACGTCGCCCGAATTAGCCCATTAAAAGAACGTATCCAAATGTAAAAATACAAAAAAAAATTGGGTTTTGTTGATTATATGAAGTTCTGATAATATTAAAAAATGTTAATTTGCTTGGTAATTAAAGTCCCTAAAAGGAAAAAAGAAAACAAAGAAAAATAATTTTGAATTGATCACACATTGGTTAGCTCAAACTGACCCGTTCATTTTGACCCAAAGAAATTCGGGACAAGTTATGACCCGACTTACTTATTAATTCGACCTGTTTTAACTCATCTAAATTTAGCACAACCCGACCATTTCATAACCTTTCTTACCTGAAATAAAGGTGGCAGCATCACTGGAGGTGTAATTGCTTGACCCTTGTAAGAAACAAGAGCTGAAATTTGGTCATAAAACAAGCTGACTCTCCTGTTTGGATTTCTTACTAACACTGTGAATTGCATGGTAGTGAACATATAAGGAAGGGATGTGATGTTTAATTGGTAAATTGCAGCATTTACTAGAGTGAAATTTGGCTTGTGAGGTCGATAAATTAGCCACCCTATGAGCAAAGTGAGACCAGCTAATATGAGGAAAATTAGTAGAAAAGTGCACAAAGTTTTGGCAGGATTTTTAGATGATGATAATGGAGATGGTCTTTGAGTATAGCCACCTTCATTTTGACTCTTTTGTTGATCACTCATTTTTGGAATTTCTTCTAGCTAAATCTTGTACAAATTGGCTTAATTAGCTTTGCTTTTTTCTCCAAACTCCACCTTACAAGTAGCTATACTTTTCCGCTCGTATTGCTCCTTAAGTCAGTGTTGACCTGTTTAGATGTTAGTTCATAATATAAACATTGTAAGAGAAGAAAAGAAGGTATTATAAAATTAAGACTCACCTCAATATTTTACGTAAGCAATTTCTTGAACTTAAAATTGCTCAAAACTCCACCTTACTTATGACTATTTTTCTTAAGTCGATGTTGATCTGTATATAATTGAGATGTTAGAAGAAGAAAAATCCTATTATATAAGCACTAACTAAATAAGAGAAGAAAAGATGGTATTATAAAATTAAGACTCACCTCAATATTTCACATAATAAGCAATTTCTTGAACAATTTTAACCAAAACCAAGTAGCTTTAGCAAAGGAGAGAGTTAGGCACAGCTTTGAATTGTTAAGTGAGTGATAGTGGTGAGAGAACAATAAGAAAAAGGTGGAAAAAAAGAGAATCTAATGGGTCAAGTGGAAGACAAAGAAAGGAAAAGAGAAGAATTAGGTTCTCTCTTTGCTTAGTGATAAGAGAAGAGAAAGTTAGCTAGTTGTTTCAGTGCAATTCTTTTTGTTTTGTTTTTTTTACTTTAGCTTACGACTATTGATTACAAAGATTCTTGGCTAGCTGCCAACTAAATGTAAATTCTAAGTATGTAACCGCGGAGTTATATGGTGACACCTAGAAAATTGATTGGAGCTACTTTCGTCACCATTTTTTGTGTCCAGTTTTATAACAGTTGGTTTTGTTATGCTCCTTTTTTCTTTTTCTAATAATGTTTGAATGAGTTTAGGTAGGAATTGTTTTTAGAGTTGCCGTGGAACAATTGCGTTTGTGCTTTGGTCGTTTAGTTACCGGAATTAGGATATTAATTTCAGCATAAATTTTAAAATTATGTTTATTTAGTGTTTGATTATTGGTATTAGTTAAAATTAATATAAATTATATACCATATCTTGATATTTTCTATCCAACATAAGATGCAGGATTACAATCTCTGAATTGTACTACGAGGACATCCTTGTTCTTAATAAATACTCCCTCCGTTTCAATTTAGATAAGGTAGTTTGACTCGGTACGGAGTTTAAAGAAAAAAAGAAGACTTTTGAAACTTGTGGTCTTAAAAGCTTAAGGGGTAAAAGCTTTGTTGGGCCATGACATTTGTGTGGTTATAAAAACTTCTTATTAAGGGTAAGATGAGTAAAATGAATAGTTTAAAGTTCAATTATTTCCAAATTTAAAAATGTGTCATTTATTTTGGAATAGACTAAATAGGAAAGTACCTCATCTAATTTGAAACGGATGGAGTAGTATAACATGTAGAAGAAAAAAAGGAAATTACTCCTCTAATGAAATATGAATAACCCGTCCTCCTCTCTTTAAAAGAATGGGTGCTTCCGGTTCTGTTCGTACTTGAAACAATTTTGCCTTCTCCTTATTACTAGATCTCTAGAGTCAATATTTGTATATGAGAACTACTGAACTCAATCACTTAATGTCATTACTCTTCAGTTTTCTTCTGTTGAGGTCTATCATGCAGAGGTACTCAAATTGAATCAGTAATCGATTTATAGGTGTCATCGTAAACCTAATTGGTTATTAAATCAATAGTTCAAACACTCAAAGGTAGGGCGTTTCCCATTTTTATAGGAACTTTTACACCAAAAATAATAGTATCTCCAATTATAACCCCGCTAGGATATAAAATATATCTCTTCTCACCATCCTATAGTGTATAAGACAAATATATGCATTTTGATTAGGGTCGTATTCTATGGTTACGAATCTACCATACACAAAACATGAAAGAAATTAAAAAAGAATATATAATATTTGAAACCATAAGGAAAGTACAAATTACAAGTCCATGTGTCGTAGGAGTTATGAAATAATTGTCCTTTAATATTTTTCTGCTGCAAACTATTTACATAATACACAAGTCAATGAATACTTAAGTTCCCAGCGCAGTCAATGGCGTCAAACAAAACGGAACTATAGGAATAACAAACTACAAATACTTCCAAGAGTTTACCAAACAACAATTTCTCCTAAATGCAAAACAAATTTCATCCTACTAAGTATATAAACCCAAGAACTACACACAAAAGTTCAACATCTTGAGTTGCACTATTGTCAATCCCTTAATTCCCAAGCTTACAAGGACATACACACACAATACTACAAACCTGTATCTGCATGGCTATGCTACATTTGCCTAAGACATTAGTGAGAATGGCTATGCAAGACTAATTTTCGTTTTGCAGCTGACGAACAAACTGTCCTTTCACTCGAGGTCTCTGCTCTGCAAGTCTTTTCCTGCTTTGGTATCGAACCTGTGCAAAAATAATATCAGTATACTGAAAGACAAAAAGAAGATACTTAACTAAATGTTGGCCACTTCTGAATAATATTGTGGTATGTCCACAAATTTGATCACTCAAGTATATGGAAGGCCAAAAATTGATATTATCTGCTTTATTAGGAGAGAGAAAGTAAGGTGGTTTGCTTATTATAGTGCTTTACAACATGCAACAAGATATATAATATCTAGCCTTAACTTTAGCTAATAACTTTCCATCTGTTTCTGTTTCTGTCTCTCTTTCCTGAGCCGAGGGTCTTCCGGAAACGGCCTCTCTACCTTCTTCAGGTAGGGATAAGGTCTGCGTATATTCTACCCTCCCCAGACCCCACTAGTGGGATTACACTGGGTTGTTATTGTTGTTGTTGTTCTGTCTCTCTTAAGGGCAAATACTTAGCTAGCAAAAATGCCGCTAATTAAACAGAATATAGAGATGAATTCCTGAAGATGCACTTGTTTAAAGTTATTGCAACATATCTAATTAAGTTGAATAATGACACTAGCACAAAGGTTGTAGATACCTTTTTCTCAAAGCATCTATCTTTCCTTTTTAACCGAAACTTCACGAGTGCCGCTTCCCTTTGACTGGTGTTATGATTCTCTGCTCTTGTCCTATCATGAGGAAGGTTGTCATTGTAGTTCACACTCTCAGAAACAGGATCTGTCCCCGAACTTGCAACTGCTGGGGAACTTTCTATAGCTTCATTGGAAGTACTTCCGCAACGAGAGCTACTGTGCTTATTTGTTAAGCCACTTCCCAAATCACTAGATCCACAAATTGCAGAATCATTTCTTTCTTTCTCAGCTACTAACTTCTGGTTACCTGCTGCTTCCGCATTGTCCTCAGAGTGAACTGTAGTATCATCAAATGGCTGCTTGTCGTGCTCAAGATTTTGTACTTCGGAAGATGAATAAGTCAAAGAACTTGTTGGAAGTGGAGATTGTGATTTAGGACTCTGTACTTGTTGATAATCTGATTCTACTGGAATAAAGCGTAGTTGGTTGTCCGACGATATTGCAGCTTTACAATTTCCTGGTTGGCGCATAACCAGAGCTGTTGCGTTTTGCTCACTCTCGGTCAATGAAGCATCATGCTCCAAAGTAGAGGCACTAGAGCCTTCCTTGAATGGACCAGAATTGCTAGTCAATCCAGAGAAAAGATATTGTATTGTCTTCTTATTTTCATATCTGACATAAAAGAAAAACTTTAATGAATTCTCAGGAGTTGAATATGATTTGCAGAACAGATAATTTGTAGAAGTTGAATTCCAAAACGGGCCCATGAATATAAAGTAATAAAACCTACAATATTACTTCATATTTGAGGAATCCGCTTAGCAAAGAGGAAAATTCAACACTAGAATGTCAATAAACAGGAAGGCAAAACTTACTTAGCAAAGGCGGATACTTTTGAATGACTTATCATGTTCTGCTCTCTGGACCCGTCATCGTTTGAGCAACTGGGATTAAATGTTCTCAAAGAAAGTCCCAACCGGGAAGCGACATTTGATTTCTGTTTTCTTTCATCAGAATGGCTGTTATCAGCCAAGCAATTTTCAAATTTCCCAATCAAGTCAACTGCTTCAGTACAAGGTGCAGAATAGAGTTCATTCAACCGGCAATCAACTTCATCATCAGCACAAGCATTTTCACAAAGAGAGCCTTCCTCTGAACTAATAGCACCTGAGCTGTAAGGTCCAGTGCAAGAAGAAGTTCCTATTCCCGAGCTAGTCATGTTTTCTAGAGACGATTGTTTGTCAGTACAAAGCTTAGTCATATTCTTCTACAATTTGTGAAGAGACGAAAGGGAGTAGCTTTCCATACCTAATGGTTTACTTTTCGGCATAAATGATCTCTCAACCACTTCAACACATTCTTCATGACATTCATCATCGCACATATTTGAAGCATCTCTACATCTAATATCCTTAATGCCCTGCATATTTGCAGTACACACACTTTCAGATTCAAAGAAAGGCATTGATCTATATGTAATGCATCATATCATACATTTTGGAAATGATATTCGTTTTCAAACTTTTATGATGTAAAATAAACTATCCGCAGAAAATCTGATGGCACTTGACTGCTTGAAGTGCAACAAAAAATCAGCATTTTATCTATTTAGTCAACTTCTTTTGTTGGAAAAAAAAAATGAACTTTAACAAAATTAGCTTAAAGTTGGCGCAAAAGAATTACATATAGATCATCATGTTATGTCAAAATCTATTAAGTACAAGATGATGGTGCTCATATATCTCAGTTAAATGAGGTCATGAACACAGAAGATATCACTTACTTGTGCATCGCTAGATTTGTCATTTCCTCTTTGAATAGAAGCCAGATTGTCGCTAGAATAATTACTTGCTGCTTCGTTCTCAGACACAGCTACTTTCTGGTTTTCAACAATTTTATTTTGAGGACGGCTTCCAGCACTTTGCTGAGCATTCAAAGTGAAACAAAATAACTTCTTGTTAGATTCAGTTGGTTAAATTTGATAACCATTTTAAATATTTTCTTTTCTTTGTCGAGATTTAAACATACGGTTTTTCTTCTCCAAACATGCTGCCACAGGTTCCTCAGCTCATTTTTCCTAACAGGCTTCATAAGAAAGTCGGAAGCTCCTTTAACCATGCATTTCAAGACCGTGCTAATGGAATCCTTGGACGACATCACTGCATAAACAAGTAGGCAGATTAAGCACTCATAACTCCCTGTGAAATGAAACATTAAAATAAGAGCCGAGATCAAGAAAACATCACATACTTATAACAGGTATGTTTTTGCACATATCATGCTCCACGATTAAAGTAAGCAGTGCATATCCTGATATTGACGGCAGCTCAACCTCAGTCAATACAAGGTCTATGTTATGTGGCCTTTCCTTTAGTATATCCCATGCCTTCAAACCGTCGGGAACAGCAGCAACTGTTTGGTCAAAACAAATTATTATTTCTTTAGTTCCAAAAAACAAAGGGCAGAAGATCTGCAGATGCTATGTGCTAAAACATAGAGTTAATACGCGCCTCTCAGGAAACCAAATACATATCACAGAAAGATCCTGAAGAAACAAATAAATTGAGGGGTGGATGTCGGGTTGGTAAAATGTGATGGACTATGATACCAGTCGCTGAAATTCAAGGCAAGATGGAATTTTACAGAAACATTGCATCCTTTCCGTTTTATCTTAAGGGGTGGCGTGGTAAGGGGAAGCATCAGCGAATGCAGAAGCATAGAATAGGAAGAATGCATGGAGTTATAATACCACTAGAAATCTCCGGGTGCAGGATGAGCGTGATATTATATCCTCCATGCTATTACCTGGAGAAAAGAGGACAAGTAAACGAAAGGATTGTATTCTCAGTACTGATAACTGAAAGGCTCATGCTGAAAATGGTTTTATTCAGACGACAAACTATAGAAGGCACGGACAGGCTAAATGCCTAAACTAAATCCTAAGTATTCATTCCCGAAACAAAGAAATAAAGAAACCATTCTATTTCTTTCGGCTTAATATCAAAGACACAACATCATCGTCCTCGTCTTTGCTGATTCATCTGACAAAAAACATTTGGTAGAGGATCAAATAATCCAAACTAAAACTTAGGTAGCAAGTGCAATCCAAGACTTAGTAAATATTTTTTACTTAATTGTTTACTTATGTATATGAAGGGGAACCTTGGAGCAATGGTAAAGTTGTTTCCGTGTGACCTAGAGGTCACGGGTTCGAGCCGTGGAAGTAGTCACTAATGCTTGCATTAGGGTATATCACACCCCTTAAGGTGCGGCCCGGACCTTGCGTGAATGCGGGATGCTTTATGCACCGGGCTGCCCTGTTTACTTGTGTATATATTTTTGAAAACCTTTTTATATGAGGGACACAACATATAACTCAAACACCATCCTTAACCTGATTCAGAGTTCACAAGTGAACTTTTAAGGGTCTTCTTTTCCACTTACAGAACACTTACAAATCTTCAAAGAAGAACAACTATCAACACGCTTTAACTTACACCTTATTTTTCTTCAAATTTCTTTCTTTCTTTTTTTTTAATTTCACCCATAACTTAACATAAACTTCCAGTTTGACAATCAAAACTGAAAGTGACAATATCCTCCTCATTAAGTAAAATATAAAAACAATATTTTTCTACAAAGGTGGAAAATTTTCATTTTTCTTCAATACTTCAAACCATCTTCAAGAGATCTATTCAACACTTGAGAAAATAGATCAATAGAAAGAAGCATAAGGACTTTAATCAACTAAAACCCAGCAACATCTCCTAGCCAATTTCATTCAAGATTTAAATTAAGCAATAATATTAAAGGACTTAAGTTATATACACTAACAGTCGATCCTATTAAATAGAGTTAGATGCAATTACTTTTCAAGTGACATGAAGATATAAATACTTTTTACATCGTCAGTCAATCTAAAAGGTAGCCTAGTGCAAGAAGTATACGGCGTTTACGCAGCGTCCGCCCGCACCCCAAGCTTGGGTATGATACAGACAGCCTAATTACACGGCTCGAACCAGTGACCTCAAAATACTTAAAATCAATATTAAAACTGCAGAAAGAAGAGACAAAATGAAAGAATAAAGATGGCGAACCTCTGTAACTACATTTACGAAGAAGAGCAGCAATAATTTGACGAGTAGCATCATCAGCTTCTACCAATAAAACTCTAAGCACCATTTTCTTCAAACACTGACCATCTCCTCCTCCTTCACTCATCATCACTGCTTCACCCATTTTTCATAAACAGAAATATCTCACTTTAAAATTAGATTTCCAGAAAACAGATAATAATCCACTTCAAAACAACAGATCCTCTACAACTTTGTGTGTAAAGAATAAACGTACTAAAAACTGATAATCCTTTTTCTTTTCTTTATTTAAGTTTTGTTGAAGAAAAATATCTATGACTTGCCCGCTAAAACTAGTGGACAATATTCTTATGTCCGATCAAACATATCTCAAGTTGTTTTCTCTTAAGGAAATTTTCACTTGGATCCTTCAATTATTGATAAACTCTAATTGTGGTCCCTCTAATATCTAATTCTGCATATTTAATCTTCAGCTAATTAAAATGTGCACTTTTGATCCCTCAACTCGTAAATCATTATAAATTTAATGAATTACTTAATTATTAAATCATGTAATTTGTCATGTTTTATGGTAAATTTGTACAATTAAATTTTTTTATAACAGTCTCGTCTACTTTGATATTTTGTGTCTGCTATATTGAAGTGTTATTATAGAGAACATAATAACAAAAAAAATTGGTTCAAAAGAAACTTGGCGGTCATAGTGAAATACTGAAATATATGTTATAAACGATATTTTCTTATAGAGAGGTCTAACTGTATTATTTTTCGTATTTGAAGATAATATAGTTCTTAAAATAATTTATAAACAACATATTTCCTAGATAAAAGGACTAAAAATGCATATTATAATTAACTCAAAATTAAATATCATAAGGACAAAAATTATAATTTATTAATAATTGAGGGATCAAAAGAAAATTTATTCCTTTTTATCTAAAATCAGCTTTGGTTTTTAGCCGTGGAATTGGTGTAAATCTAAAGATGAGTAGTCATTGGTTTAGTGGTTGGCAAAAATTAGTCGGCTTTATTTTAGTCCACAAATTTGATTTTGCACCGAATCTTTCTTTTAAAATCGTGGTTTTCAAGGCTCCTCAAATTTTACGGTGGGACCCTATTAATGGAGATTTTTTTAAACTTTTTGGGACCAAACTAAAGGAGATATTTTGCTGGGCAATGGGCATTGCCACGTTTATGTGGGTACCACTACAAATTTCACTTGACCAGAAATAACTAATAAGGGTCCGAAATATTTTAACTTAGTAATTTGACCTTTTTTTTAATTTGTTTTAACTTATGAATATGTGATTGATAGTTAAACATGGTTTTAGTATAGTATTAAGGGTTCATCCATCCTTAAAAATCAACTAATTCAATTAAGTATTAGTTGAACTTTAAAATTGGTATAAGTCATTAATAGTGTAACAAAAAATGTAGTATATTTTTATATTATATTTGGGTATCATTTTTTTAATTTAATAAATTAAATATATAATATTCCCGTTAATATTTAATGTTCGTGATGTAATTTTTGAGTTCGGTTGAACCCGGTATTTTTAGTATAAACTTTGTATTTATTTAAAAATATATATTTAATATGCATAATTATTAATTAAAATTCAATAACTTAAGAATGTTAAAAATTAAGTCATGAATTTTAAATACGAGCGCTGCCTATGATAGTTGTCGTCCTTTAATTTCCTCAAGACTTATTCGTAAACCAAATGCATAGTAAATATTTAAGTGTTAAACTTCATTAAATCACGGAAGATGGATGCCCCACATAAACCGACCTCTAGGACTTTGTGAAAAGAATAATTAATACTATTAGGAGTACAAGATGTGTAATATTTTATAGTTTAGTTGAAGAAAATATCTACAACAATCACTAATAAAACTAGTGGATGATAATTGTTCTCCAACAAGCATATAATCAATCCTACGGCCTTGCCTTGCTTCACAAAAGTCATGTTTGGTTCCTAGCCATAGAAATTTGTAGTAGCATCTTAACACATGTAAAATCTAAAAGGAGAAACAACAACCCAACCCAAATATAATCTCATTAGTCGGGTCTGGGGAAGGTAGTGTATACGCATACTTTACCCCTACCCTGGGGTAGAGAAACTGTTTCCGATAGACCCTCGACTCCCTCCCTCCAAGAACTCGTCATCTTGCTCTTGGGGTGACTCGAACTCACAACATTTTGGTTAGAAGTGGGATTCACCAACCCACTCATGTCAAAGGAAGAGTATTGAAATTTTACAAAGGTGATCAATAGGTGGCCCGCTATTGAGCTGGCTAGTTTCTCATCACTCTTTTCCACCCCAAAAACTAGTAAATGTGTCGTTTAATGCCATTACTGATCAAGGGCTGTCTTGGGGCACCAAATTCCCGACATATGACTGGATTTGGTTAGAGAAATACATTTCTCTTTTGTAATATCTTGGGCTATTTCATTCATTTTTGTGTAAATATTTTGTGTACATGATCAAAGCTTATAAAGTATAAACTTTGGTGAGTCCATTTGCACAATAACTTTCTATCATCATATATTATGCTTTGGGCTTCATTGAGTTCACTCTCACTTAAGCCCAGTAATTCCGCTCTGGGCTTCTTCGCTCTTAGTTCAGCCCATCAGGTAGCAAACTTTCTTCTTCCAAGCTCACTCCTTAGCATGTTGAGCCTACTCTTTCCTCTTACGGGTCGTTTGGTACGCGGGCTAAATTATCATAGGATTATATAATTTATCCCTGGACTAATTTATCCCCCATGAAAGGTGGGATAATATAATCTCAAGTTTGATGGAATATGATGGAATAAGGTGGGATATCCTGTATTAGGACTGAGATTAAAATTATACCATAATAAATTTATACCGTCAACCAAACGTTATATAAATTTAATATAATTTAATTTCATAATCTTATCCCGCATACCAAACGACCTCTTAGTTTCATGCTACTTTTCAGCATGTTGAGCTTGGTCTCTGTATATTAAGACCACTCTTCAATCTCTCTCAAAAAAAAAAAACAGACATCCAGTCCACGTGTAAACTTATGAATTGAATTATAGACATAGGTGAATTCAAGATTTAAACTCTATGAGTTTAATCGTTAATTTTCTCAGTATTGAGCTCATTGTATTTTTAAAATTATGGGCTCATATATACTATTTATTCTAATTTTAATAGATTTTTACACATAAATTTATGTTCCGTGTCAACAATTATGGGTTCAATTGAATTCGTCCGTATAATAATATATCCGCCTTTTGTTAGAGAAATATGCTTGTCCTCATCGGTTGTGAAGATCTCACTTAGTGTTTGACCAAACTTTTAAAAAGTATTTCTAAGTGTATTTTTTTTAAAAGTATTTTAAAAAAATATTACTTTTCAAAATTTTTGATAAATAATGAAAATGCAATCCACCACATCTCTTCCAAAAGATCGAAGAGAATATTAGACCAAATAAAAGTCGTGTGTGTCAACCAACATGTGGAGCATGGCTTACAGTCATTATTTGCAATTATTACTTGATGCTAAATATCATATTATTATCCCTAGTTTTTTTTTATTCGGTTAGTGCGTTGTCTTAGGCTTTTGGCTCTGCAACTTGTGACTCCAAATGGAGAATAACCTAACACCGTTTTCACTGTTTACTTTATACATTAATTATATATAGTTATACATATATTATATGTAAATTATACATATATTATATATTTACAAGCTAATTTTAATTTTAATAATTAAATGAATTGCTATTTAGGTTAATTCTTCGTCTAATTTTCACTTTAATTAGGGAAACGATGTGCAGTTATTAATTTTCACTTTAGTTAGGGAAATGATGTGCAGTTATATCCAATAATGCAATTCTGCCCGTGACTCTACTTCGTTAACTTTTGGGTAAAATTGTTGTCTTTTAATATTGGCTATACTACAACTACATAAACTTTAATGGATTAGACCATTAGATTAAACAATCCCATTTTTTTATTTCTTTCTTCGAGGAAAGTAACTTACCGAAAGGAAGATAATATCTTCAGTGCTAAATGTTAATCATTATGGTAAGTTGATTTTGTTTTTTAATATTTAACGTTTTCAAAATATGTTTCAATTTTATCTTTAGTATTCCGATCAGTGCAATGTGAATTAAATCAGAAGTTTAAGGATAGATAAAGAGTAGTTTATACTAATACTGTTATTTTAAAATTATTAAAAACATATCTTTTCAATTGAATGTCCAAAATCTTTTTAAAAAAATAATATGAATAGAAGCAAGGTAGTGGCAAAATGAACAAAAAAGGTAATTCAACAAAAAGGAAAAAACAATTTTACTTGCATCTTCATTTGTACGAGCAAATGAACACACAATATGTATCTTGTATATAATAATTTATCACTTAAATAGTGATAAGTAATATATTTTTTAATTTAATGTTAGACTATAATAACTAATTAATTTAATGTAGGCCAGTAAGTATTTTTCTACCTCCAACCCTCAAAGGACCTAATTTCTGTTTGCCTGTTTGTTAGCTTGTAGCCAATTTCGTCAAGCTTTTTTAGCCAAAAGTGTTGCTCTTCAGCCAAAAGTAGCTTTTTCAAGAGTTAAGGTCTTAGGCTAAGTTTTTAGAAGAAAAAATATTTTTTGCATAGAAGCAGAAGTTATTTTGAAAGATTGAAAAGTAGTTTCTCTCCGAAAATACTTTTTTGAAAAGTACTTTTGAGAAAATATATCTATAGTCTGGTCATCTTTTATGTTCTGTTGATTTATCACCTTTTAACAGTAAAAATATCTATGCAAAATGTTATTGCTTTCTAACTTCTACTGGCAACTCTTACATAAAATCCTATATTTGATACGAATTCTTTTGTAGCTTATTTGGCGACAAACTATTAAATTCATCGCTAATCCGTTGTTATTTAGCTACGGAATATGACTTGTCGCTAAAATTCGTCGTTAAACTTTTTTTCTTTTTTTTTTGTAGTGAACGTTTTAAAAAATTATCAAAAATTAATCGTACCATACCGGTATCAAAGAGAAACCAAGATGAATGAGACTATTTGAAATTTTTTATTTTAGTTATATACAATAAAGTAACTAAAAAACTAATATAATATTAATTTTATAAAATAATCAGTCGAATCGAACAATTGATACCCTTAAACTTCTGTTTGCTTGTTTGCTAGCTTATAGCCTATTGGGCTAAACTGAAAAAATCAGCTTATTTTGAGAAGTAAATTTTTTTAATTTTTTTTTTCAAAAGTACTTTTAGTGAGAAGCAGTTTGTGTTTGGCTAATTAATTTGAAAAGCATTTTTAAACAGCAATTAATATTTGACCAAATTTTTAAAAAGTACTTCTAAGTATATTTTTCTCAAAAGTATTTCTAAAGAAAGAAGCTATTTTTTCTGTTTATTCAAAATTGCTTCTGCTTCTACTCAAAATCACTTTTTTCATTTTTTTTTTTTTCTAAAAGCTTCGTCAAACACTTAACTTTTAAAACAAACCATTTTTTTTTTTAGAAAAAGGAATTTTTTAAACTTGAAGAAGTCTTACTCTCCCAAGAAATGACATGCAAAAGAGGTGGCGGATGGGCGCCACCACTATAAACGGGAATGACACATAAACCAAAGAAATGAGACACATTGATTACGACAGTTGACCAAAGGATCTCTCACATAAGCCATGATCTTGATTGCTCTATCACAATCTCTACGATATTAAGATGAATCAACACTTTTTGAATAATTAAGCACCGAATCCGATTATATTTGAACCGTTTCTTTCATTTTATCACAGTAATAATAAAGTTAGATCTTTTTGTATCATCTATTACCTAATCAAACAAAAACATCTCTAAATTACTCCTATTAAATTGCTCATTATTAAGGTAAATCTTAACGGTAGAATCATTAAGCTAAGATTAAGGGGATTATCTTTTTTGTAACGGGGAAAAACCAATAAAAATTATTTGACATAATTACACCTATAGTTTGTCTCTTTAGCCAGCAGAAGCTGGTCCTACCACTTTATACAACTTATATATAGCAAAACACTACACGCATAATGTAAGAATCTGCCACTATGAAGGAAAGGATACTTCATATTTCATACTTGTAATCTTTCGGATTGACTATTAATGCCAGCATTAGATACATTTCCTGTGTATTCCAAATTCAGAAAAAAGAAAAGAACCCCTTCACTCTCAAGAAACTTCCCACCGACGCGACATCCCTATTCCTATCTATAAAAAACCTTGTCATTCCTTTTCAATACATATTTTTTTTTGGACAACAAAGCTAGGTCCAATATTTGCGCGTACGAGCTAGTCATCAACAGACGGACATCCTTCCTTGAGGAAGGCCCCTGTCGTAGCAATTTAACCGAGAGTGTATAGTTAAAATTGCATATCTTGTTGAGCTCATATATAATACATCTCGTCTATTCCATCTGGTACTTATTATATATGTATTAAGTAAAAGTGATGCTTAGATCAATTTTTAAGCATCTCGACAGTTTTGTATGATATGTCTTGCATTAGCACATGTACTGAATAACGTTGTTCATCGGAGTTCATGCATATCTCCAATTGTCCTAATTTGTATGCTAATTAGGTACTTGAGATGGGAAATTGTGTGTTCAAAGGGTTTGGTTTTAGAGAAGTTGATCAAGAAGAAGAAGAAAAGAAGATGATAAAAGTGGTCACATCCAATGGTGGAATCATGGAGTTATATGCACCCATAACAGCCAACTGTATCACCAATGAATTCCCAGGCCATGCCATATATCGTAGCCATGACATGTTCTCTCCACCACTTTTTCACAATGAAGAACTTCAAGCTGGTGAATCATACTATCTCCTCCCTCTATTAAACCATTATAATACTAAATCCAAAGAAGAAGAAGAAGAAAAAAAAAGTGACAATATTATTACTACTTGTAATGGTAGTAATAGTGGTAATTTATTACCTCAGGCAACACCTTATAGGATGTCATGTGATAATCAGAAGGTGCTAAAGAGATCATCAGAAGCTGAGATATTTCCTACGTACAATAGTACTGGAGTGTGGAAGGTGAAATTACTAATAAGCCCTCAACAATTGTCTGAAATTTTGTCACATGAGGCACGTACAGAGGCACTAATAGAGAGTGTTAGGACTGTAGCCAAGTGTGGTTCTGGGGCTTCTACGATGAATACGCCTGCTTCTTATTCAGATAAATGGAGCTTTTCTAGTCCGGGACAGGTTTAAAGTGTCATATATATTGTGTTCACGTGAATCCAGTAATCTCAAGAATAACCCGTCTTTAGCAGTATAATAATAGGAAGGCAGCTAACCCCATTTGGATCTTCCTTTGGGGTATTGTTATTTAATTTCTTTGCTAATAAATTTATATAACTTGTGCAAATTAAGTAGTGATGACGTACACTAACTAGCAATAGCACCAACGCCTTCATGTTCTGCTAATAGTTTTAGATGCAAAACTTTGTTTAATTTTTACATGTATTATTCAATGTAGGGCAGTGAATGCGGGGTGTAGTTTGGAGTGTGATCATTTCCCATACCATACGTGAATGCGAAATATCTTGTGCACCAAATTGTCCTTTAGTTGGTGCAATGCAATCTTTATAACTAGTTAGTATGATTAATTTTGCTAAAGATCATCCAACTAATGCTCAATTTTATAAAAATCACTTACCTATTTTTTGTCATTTAAAAGTTATTTAACTACCATTATCAATTGAAAGTCATTCGGGCTCAAATCTCACAAAGTTCCTGCAAGAATCTGGTATGACATAAAATTTAGTTAGAAACTAGAAAAATACATGCCACGTCAACTTAAGTTGGTCATACCCAAATAAAACCTTTTTCTTCTCAAATATGATTTGACTCATAATCCAAACATGAAGCCTACTAATTTAGTTTGTGAAAATGAGTTCACATAAACTTACTATATATATATATATATATATATATATATATATATAGTTATATACACACTATACTATATATACATAGTATATTCGATATACTATACTATATATACATATATATATAAGCTTATATATATATATATATATAGTATAGTATATATAGTATATCTTAAGATGTATATATAGTATATCGAATATAGTTTATATATCTTATGAGATGTATATATAGTATAGACTATAGTATAGTATAAATATAAGCTTATATGTATACTATACTATACTATAATATATATACATCTTACTATATATAAGCTATATTCGATTTATATACTATATATACATCTTAAGATATACTATATATACATGTATATCTACTATATATATCTAGTATATCTAGTATACTATGTATATATAGTATATCTTAAGATGTATATATAGTATAGTAGTATATATAGTATATCTTAAGATGTATATGTAGTATAGTATATATAGTATATCTTAAGATGTATATATAGTATATCGAATATAGTTTATATATCTTATGAGATGTATATATAGTATAGTATATATAGTATATCTTAAGATGTATATATAGTATATCGAATATAGTTTATATATCTTATGAGATGTATATATAGTATAGACTATAGTATAGTATATATATAAGCTTATATGTATACTAAACTATACTATAATATATATACATCTTACTATATATAAGCTATATTCGATTTATATACTATATATACATCTTAAGATATACTATATATACATGTATATTTACTATATATATCTAGTATATCTAGTATACTTAGTATATCTTAAGATGTATATGTAGTATAGTATATATAGTATAGTATATATAGTATATCTTAAGATGTATATATAGTATATCGAATATAGTTTATATATCTTATGAGATGTATATATAGTATAGTATATATATATAAGCTTATATGTATACTAAACTATACTATAATATATATACATCTTACTATATATAAGCTATATTCGATTTATATACTATATATACATCTTAAGATATACTATATATACATGTATATCTACTATATATATCTAGTATATCTAGTATACTTAGTATATCTTAAGATGTATATGTAGTATAGTATATATAGTATATCTTAAGATGTATATATAGTATAGTATATATAGTATATCTTAAGATGTATATATAGTATATCGAATATAGTTTATATATCTTATGAGATGTATATATAGTATAGACTATAGTATAGTATATATATAAGCTTATATGTATACTAAACTATACTATAATATATATACATCTTACTATATATAAGCTATATTCGATTTATATACTATATATACATCTTAAGATATACTATATATACATGTATATCTACTATATATATCTAGTATACTATGTATATATAGTATATCTTAAGATGTATATGTAGTATATCTTAAGATGTATATATAGTATAGTATATATAGTATATCTTAAGATGTATATATATATACATCTTACTATATATAAGCTATATTCGATTTATATACTATATATACATCTTAAGATATACTATATATACATGTATATCTACTATATATATCTAGTATATCTAGTATACTTAGTATATCTTAAGATGTATATGTAGTATAGTATATATAGTATATCTTAAGATGTATATATAGTATAGTATATATAGTATATCTTAAGATGTATATATAGTATATCGAATATAGTTTATATATCTTATGAGATGTATATATAGTATAGACTATAGTATAGTATAAATATAAGCTTATATGTATACTATACTATACTATAATATATATACATCTTACTATATATAAGCTATATTCGATTTATATACTATATATACATCTGCCCAAGCACTAAGTGCTCTTACTCCCGCAGTTCTTTTAGATGATTGAGAACTAGAAGAAGAAGGAGTTGGAACATTTGGTCTAACATGATCTAATGCAACTTGATAAGCATTATAAATAGTTTGAACATTTATTTTAATTGAAGCTATTGCGTTCGGAAGTTTAGACAACTCCTCATCTTCAAGTGTTAAACCATTATAAACAGTTTCATACCAAAATTGAGGACCTCCTAATTTCATAGTAGGATTTAACAATGCAGCAATATCATAAATAAGAGGAATAGGGAAAAAATATTAATATAAAATACCACCGGTAACAGTGTTAATTTCCGGTTGAAATTGATTTGACCCGGTACTAAGGTCAGCCTGACTAGGTGCACTTGTCCCCTCAGCCAAAGCTTTCATACGAAAATATCTAGCTTTATCTTGAGGGTGTAGCAATATGTGTCTAGTCAAACTTTCCGTCAAACTTCCCGTCCCCCCGACTTCCAACATATTGAAAAACTAACTCTTTGCCACAAGTTTTACACTTAGCCCTATTTTTTTCTTTTAGTTGAGTAAAAAATTGCCAAACAAGAGATGTTTCTGCCCGTTTAGGAGGTTGTCTAGAAAAAGTAGGGGCACTAATAGGAGGGTTAGATGGGGGATCATCTAGATTATTATTAGTTGGGTTAACTTCAGGAGCAGGACTAGTGGGTGTATCATCATCCGGTTGCGTTTCATCAAAATCTATTTCTTCATCATCATTTTCATCAATAGTTGGATTACCATAAAGAGCATTCATATATTCATGGTTTAATTGTTCACCGGGTGCTATATTATGGAAAAATTGACTCTCGGTAAATTATAATAAACTATTATCGCTATCAAGAATAGGAGGTGTAGGACGGGTAACATGTTTGGGTCGGGGAGCCGGGGGAAGTAGAGGAGGAACATATTGGCCACTAGATTCACCACTCTTCGATTTTCCCTTATTTTTACTAAACATATTTTTTAAGGAATAAGCCATCTTAATTAATCAAGCAAAGTAAATAAAACAAACAAAATTATAATATTAAAACTTAAGAGTTGGAACGAGTTTACCGAATTGACGAACAACTTGTTGGAAGTTGATTATCGTTGAAGACTTCAATTCACCAACTTCACAATTGTTTCACAAATTGTAACAATAAAGTAAGCAATAGTAGAAGTAAATTAGAGAGAGATTGTGATAGATTGATGATTTTGTAAGAAAAAATAAAATAATGATGGGGTATTTATAGTTGAAAATAGGGAAAAAGTGTAATTATAAAAAGTTTGGGATTAAAACAAAGTTGAGGGGTTAAATGGCTATTTCATAAATAGCCAACGGCTATTTTTGACCGTCCAACATTTTTTTTTAAAAAAAAATAAAAAAAATAAAAAAAAATTAGCCGTTGGGCCCGCTAAGGGGACCGGGCCGGTCCCGGTCCGGTCCTGGGCCTGGCGGGCCCAATCATAGGACCGGCCCACGAGCCCGGACCAGGCCCGCTAAAACCGGACCAAACGGTCCTGGCCCGTTTAGCCGTTTGGCTCGTCTGGCCCGCGGTCCTGGGCCGGTCCCGGGCCTGGACCGGCCCACTTGCCAGGCCTAGCTATGTCATACAAAGTTTTCACCCAAAAACCCGACCCCCAGCCCAACCTCTTAAAGGTAACCTTGTCTGTCCCGAAACCAAGACAGATAGGGCTCATCCTTAAGGGCCAGGGCTGGGCCCAACCCAGCCCGGTCGATGAATTTACTTTAAGGTCATTATATAAGAGACAAGGAAAGAATTTTAAGTTAATATGGGTCAAATCTAATTTAATAGAAAATGTGTCTTAAGTTAGGTAAGGTCCATGTTATGTTGATGTATCACGTATTTTTAGATTTTCTAATTAAATTTATGTCATGTCAGATTTTTAGTAGGAATGTTTTAGGGTTTAAGCCAGAATAGCTTTAAGTGATAATGATAAGATTAATTACTTAGTGGGATAACCTTCAGTGATATTAGCCCCTAGTTAGTATCAGATATGACACACTAACTAGTCAGTTGCAGAAAGGCTACAATTTGAGGTGCATATTGATAAACTGGTAGTATGTTTTAAAATTCTGACAGTATCATCAAAATTCGGACAGTATGCTTCAAATTCTAATAACGTGCTTTAAAATTCTGGCAGCATCCTTTAAAATTTTGGTAACGTGCTTCAAAATTCTGGCAATGTGCCTTAAAATTCTGGCACGAGGCTATTTGTTCGAATCTTTTCTTAACGGGGTTCAAATATAAAAGGTGACACTGATTGATCCTATTTGTGCAAATCCCCCTTGAAGTTAAAGATAAGCCCAATTATATATTTGGGTACATATTAACAAGATATTTATCGGCAATGACCACAGTCAGATAAAGACACTGGTGGCATTCCTTTTCGATTTTCTTTTCGGCTCTGACTTCTTTGCAGCGACCTCACAAATGCGCGTGTATATATATATATATATATATATGTGTATGTGTGTGTGTGTGTGTGTGTATAGGCGTGTTTGTTGATAATGTGTGTGTTGTATAATAGGTGTATATATACTGTTATACAATTTATATACATCATTTATATAATGTAAATGTTATTGGTAATTTATTGATATTTTGCAGGCCGTTTTGAAGGCTGGGGATTCATAAATTCTTTTAGAAGGAATTTATATGCATATGCTGCGAAGAAGTAAAGGGTTAAGTAGAATTGTGCAGGTGGTGTTGCTGTTATCTTCTTCTTCTCTGGATTCTAAAGGTCTTTGTATATCAGATATTTAATTAGTGTATCTCATGTACAGTAATTGTATAATTAGCGTATCTTTTATATACAATCCGTGTATCTATATAAAATTTGAGTTTTTCTAAGTCTACACTGATTATACAATTTATATACATAAAATATACACTTTCAACTATGAGAATGTTTTCAACCTTTAGTTCATTTTTGGTAAGCAAACAAAAGATGGAATTGTAAAAGAGGAGTTGATGGTGATCAACAATGGCTAAGGCTGCCATTTAGGGATAGTTCTAGTTCCTTTGATTTTTCATGTTAGGTGCATCAAAATAGTGATATTTCTGCAAATTTATCTTTACCATTTCTTTGAAACGATTTCTTTTGTTTTTATCTAAAATCAACTAATTGCATTTTCAAAAATCAAGTAATTGTTATTGTTGGTTAGAAGGAAAAGACTATGGAGTGAAGGAGGGACAAAAGGGCTCTCACAAGCTATTTGTTGATTAGCGTATGTTATTTGTTTTTGAATACAAATTGTAATATCAAACTATGGGCCACCGAGTGATATATTTTTGGCTGAACGGCCAACTATGTCAGAATGAATATTTGTACATTTGAGTTGTTTCAATGTTCAAAGGAATAGGAATATCCGATGGATAATGATAATCTTGCAGAAACATAAGGCTAAAGCCAAACCATTGCTTCCGTGTTGAAAGAAGCTGATATAAGATTTTTAGAACATGAGTGTATTACTAAAAAAAAAAAAAAAAGTAGAAAAAGAGAAATATTTAGTGGGAGTTGATCCATTTTCCTTTGGGTAAATAACTCAATATTTAATCAAGTGTATCATTTAACCTTTTTAGAGCATAAGGGCCAACAAATATTATTAGCTCAATTCTAGAAAATTTGTACATAAAATACCTAAATTGATGAAAAGATCATAGGTTCACGTGCATCATAATTTGGGCCTAAATCCTCCCCTCGTGTTGAAGTTAGGGAAAATTAGCTAGATGGACTTTTATAGAACCACCATTTATATTTTAGCCCCGTTAAAAAATTTTTTGGTAAAATAGCATCGCTCTAAAATTTTAAAGTGATGCCAAAACTGAAAGCTCTGGTAGTGTACTTCAAAATTCTAGCAGTGTGCTTTAAAATGCTGGCAACTTGCTTTAAAATTCTGACTCTAAAATTCTGGCAATTGTGCTTTAAAATATTGGCAGCGTACGAGCACTATACTTCAAAATTCTGGCAGCGTACTTTAAAATTCTGGCATAAGACTACTTTTTCAAAAAATTTCTTAACGGGTCCAAATTTCAAATAAAAATATTCAAAGTTTGGGATTGTCAAGCCAAATTTCAGATAAAAATATTCAAAATTTAAAATTGTCAGGCTAAACTTCAGACAAAATGTCTGATATTTGGTTGCACAAACAATATGTCGAACTTCGGACATTTGAAGAAGTTGGCCTTTGCCAAGGCTAACCTCTAACCTGTTATGTCTGAAGTTTGTAAATTCAAATGCGAACTTTTCAATTTCAGTCTCGCGCATCTACATGGGTAAATTTGTAAAAATTTGAATTTATAGTACATCTTAAACAATCGGATATTTATGCACTTCCTCCCATTTTACCAGGATGTATATAAGCAATCGGATGTTTCTAGAATTGGTGAGGAATCATTTTTCCCTCACTCTTTTTCTCTTCAAAGAAACCTTAATTTTTCTTTTCATTTCTCTTCGATTTTCACTTATTAACAATAGGGGTTTTTGATGGTTTTATTACAAAACTGTCAAAAATCAGTTTTCATCTAGGTGATCTCCCACTAGCAGCTTTTCAAAAATTATAAATGTCACCAAAATCGTGCCCCTTTTAGTCAGACTACGTATAGGTGTGTATGCTATGCACAAAACAGCAAACTACGTCTTTCTCTTTCTAATAATTGGTATTCAGTCAAGTTCGAGAAAGTAACAGACAAAGCTAGGTTGTTGGCAAAATGAGTTAAAAAAAAAGTTATCCATTCATATTATCTATTAAAAAATAGTTTGGACAATGAATTTTTTAAAAATAAATTGAATATGAATAAAAATTATATTATCCAATTAAAAAATGGTTAACCAAATGGATAACCAATAAATAATTAATGTGTTTTAACTTTTACATTTGTAAAGCCTTAAATTGGGGGTTACTCAAGTTTGGGAGACTATAAATTCTCCCATAAGTGATCATATTCAAGAAGTCGGATAATATGGATCCACCGGATAACTTGTTTTTTATCCGTCTCAAATACGGATCGGATCGAATAATTTATCCGCTTTTTTTAATTACCAGTTTTCGACCCGAAAATATTCGACCCACCCGTTTGCCAACCCGGTTGTTACCATCAATGTAACTATCAAGTAAAATGTTAGTATAAATGACGATAGATGTGATGCTTTGTTGCTTAGTATTTCTCCATCATTATGGTTTAGGTATGTCTTAAGTTAGACGTACTTGGTCCTAATTAAGAGACAATTCTTTGTGAGAGATTGCATGTAAAAGAAAAAAACAAGAATTGTTTTAGAAATTCTAAATATTTAACACAAAAGTCATGAATTGACAGTGTGGGACAGTACATTATCTTCGATCGTGTCCTTTTCTTTTCCTAATAAAATATTTGGCCTAAACAAAAAGATTCATGTAAAGAAGCGACGTACAAACCATTTAATTCACGTTGTGCGACACATGGATGCACTTAGTGGCAAAACAAATTAAAAACAGTTATCCATTCATATTATCTATTAAATATATTCGATAATCATTCTTTTAAATATGGGTCGAATATAGATATGATCCATATTATCCATTTAAAAATAGATAATCAATGGGTTTAACATTTACATTTGCAAAGACTCAAATTGAAAGTTCCTCAAGTTTGGGAGATTTAGATTCTCCCAAAAGTGATCATATTCAAAAAGTCATGGATAATATAAGATATCTATATTATCCTTAGGTTGACCTATTTTTTATTCGTATTATATATACGTCGGGACTGATAATTTATCCATTTTATATTATCCGTTTTCGACCTGCCTATATTCAACCCGATCATTTGTCATCCCTAAATGTGCTTATCAATCGCGGATATAAATTATACGGCATAAAATAGATTTAATATCCTATCAATATACCTTAACTTGTTGTAATAGGTAACATGTATTATCTTTCATGTAACAAATGCTACTTTTAATTTATGAGTTACTGGTATGTAAGTAATTATTTTTAGATAATCTTATAGTTTAAAGGAAGTTCAGTGTATAACGTATAGAGGTTAAACTCTTGGGTCGCCGACCACTTTGGTTTTGTTTTCTCAATTGCAAGAAATCCAGAAAATTAGAGCGAATTAATATATGAAAGAGACCTAGCAAAAGGTTACACTATTTTCATGCAATTGGTTAACGCCCTAGGTATTGGAACACACTTCTTTTTCATCAAATAAACGACCTCTTCAACAACCACATAAATAACAAGTATAAAATACATTGCTTGTTCGACTTCAAGAATAATTAGAGGCAATGAATTAATTTGAACTTAGCATTATCTTTGTACCTCCACAAGACATGAGTAAGATTTACATACACACAACTCTTCTTAATTACACCTCATATTGTGGGAATATACTGGATACGCTGTTATTTTATTAACTCCCTAATAAAATATGCCTACTTCAAAAGCTGAATATGTTTACCTCCCTAACAAAATATACCATCTCCCATTAATTCACATGACATGAATCTAGCAATACAATAAACTTCTAGTAGCTTAATTGTAACGATTCGGTCGGTTATTTTGTGTAATTATGCCCCGTTACGCCTTTTATTGCTTCACATATGTGAGTTTATACTTTTATGACTTGTGCGGTTGATTAATTTCGTTCCAGGAGGCAAACTTTGACTTTTGTGAAAATGACCCCGGAACTATGTTTTTATGACTTCGATAGCTTTGTATCGTGATTTCGAATTCGAACGTATGCCCGGAATTAATTTTCGAAGTTAGAAGGTTGATTTGCCAAATTTTGGCAATTTAAAGTTGAAAAGTTTGACTGTAGGTTGACTTTTAGCTATCGAACTCAGAATTTGAATTTGGGACTTGGAATAGGTCTGTTATGGCATTTAGAACTTATATGTAAAATTTGGTGTCGTTTGGAGTTAATTTGATAGGTTTTGGACGCTTAATTGTAATTTTAGAAGTTCTTGAATTCTTTATTGAAAATCATGCGTTTTAGAGTCCAATTCGTAGTTTTAGATATTATTTTTGTATTTTGATCGCACATGCGATTTTGAATGATGTTTTTAGGCTTGTGTGAATGTTTGGTTTGGAGCCCCGAGGGCTCGGGTGAGTTTCAGACGCTTAGCGGAGTGTTGATAGGATTGAAGTTTGCTCGGTTTTTTCTGCAGGCCTCTGATCTTGTATTTGTGAGATTTTGGTTCGCATTTGCGAAGTGAGGACAAGCCTGCTGTGTTCGCATTTGCGAACCCATTGTTCGCATTTGCGAAAAAAGCTGGGAAGGGGTCAATTCGCATTTGCGATCCATTTTGTCGCAATTGCCAAAAGTCCAAAGTTCGAAATTGCAAACTATTCATTGCAATTGCGATGATAGCAGAGATGGGAAGGTCTTCGCATTTGTGAGTGATTCTTCGCATTTGCAGAGTTCGCAATTACGAACCCTTAGGTAGCAGATGCGACATCTGCGACTGGACAAATAGCAAAGGGACGAAATATTTGAGTTCATTCTCTCATATTTTAACCCTAGACTCGGTAAGAGAGGACTTGGAGAGGGGATTTTTACCTACAAACCTTGGGTAAGTGATCCTAATCTATTTCTAGTTATATTCCATCAACTTATCTTAGATTTTAACATCAAAATCATGTGAATCAAAGTAGAAATTTATGAAAATTTGTTAAGTTTTTGAAAAATAAGAAATTGCGTTTTGAGAGTCGATTTGGACTCGGATTTTGAAACTAATCACATATATGAACTCGTAGGGTCATTGGTTGACGGAATCTACTATTGAACCCGAATTTTGACCGGACGTGCCCCGGGTTGACTTTTAAAGAAAGAAGAACCCATTTTCTTTCTTTTTTGATTACCTTCCTCACGTATGTATAAGACCGAATGTTGACTTTTTGGGAAAATTATAAAAATCTTAACTTTATCTATTCAATTGAATCCCCTAGCATTGTTTGATGTTATTGAGTCAATTTTGGTTATATTTGAGTCGTTTGAAGGCGGATTGTAAGGGAAAAGCTAGTTTCGAGTTTTGAATTGTCCCAATTGAGGTAAGTGTCTTGCCTCACTTTGTGTGGGAGAACTACCCTTTAGGATTGGTATTGTTTGATCCAATTGTGCTAAGTAAAATCTGTGTACTTAAGGTGACGAATGGGTACTCGGATTGTACGTAGTATTTGACCGGTTTAAGGTACTTAGACTAATTCTATGCTTATTATGTTATAGATTCTCATATTTAAATCATCGTTAATTGTGTTAGATTATCCTTAAATGCTTTAGTTGAATTGTTTGGTAATTGCCCTACATCTTACTTGATAAATTGCTCTCATGCTTTAGTTGAAGTTGTTGCCTCTATTATTGTCACATGTTATATATCCATTGTTAATTATCATTGTTCATGTTGTCCTTTTATTTGTTGACTTCCATTATTTGATACTCATGGTTGAAGATTATTTCCCTTATTATGAGTTAGTTTTATCTAATATTATGGTAAAACGTTGTTTTTCCCATTGTTGATTTATTTGATGTTGAGGTTGTAGAAGTTGTAATACGTTGAGGCGATGTTGGTTATTGTTGAAACATCCATCCTATTGAGAATTTTTCATCTGTTATTATTGTTGATATTCTCGTATACGTTGTGTTGGAGCCATGGGCTATTGTTGTGAAAATATTGCTATTGTTGTTGTTGGCAAGTTGTGATATGTGGGCACTTGTGGTATAATGTTGTTATTGTGATATGATGTCGATGTGCATGCGGCGGTATAAGACTTGGGTTGATATACATACGTCGATATAAGATAGGACTTATGTGCGTGTTGCTTGTAAGGGAATTACGTGAAGCCATGCGGCGTCAGAAGATGGGTTAAAGTGCATGTAGCTATTTCAGGAAAATTATTTTCAAAACCTATTTTCAAATGTAAGGCCCAAGAGACGGCATAAGAAAGGATTATGGTTGAAATTGAGAAATGTGAATACGAGACTGTACCTCGGTTGTTATTCTTGATTATACGAGGTGATACCTAGTTTTGATTTCATTATACATGAGGCGGTACCTCGTTGTGTTTCTTGCTGTTATTTCATATTGCAAAGTGTCGAGGAAGGAATACTTATTGTTGCTCTATTCATTATCATTCTAGTAGTTGTAGTCTGTATATGATCTTTGTATCACTTTAGTTTTTTCTTTCATGCTATTTCTACTGTTAATTTTCCCGATTTTAGATCTTGCTATCATCTTGTTCCGTATTAGTTGCTTTCTTACTTCCTATTTTATATAGGTGTCTTGACCTGGGTTTGTCACTATTGAGGTTAGGATTGATACTTATTGGGTACCGTTATGGTGTACTCATACTATGTTTTTACACAATATTTGTGCAGATTCAGGTACGTCTGCTCGTGTCGGTCATTAGAGAACATTTATAGCTGCCTTACAAAGACTTCAAGGTATACCTGCTCGGCGTCCGCAGGCCTCGGAGTCACCTTCCCTTTCTTTTTACTACTGTTTTATTTCCTTTTCGGACAGTGATGTAGTATCACTCTAGTAGCATTCTATAGAGCTTATGACTCGGTTCCACCAGTTTTGGGGTGTAAAATTATGGGATCCTATTTACAGACGATTTTTATCTATTATTTAAACGCTTTCAGTAACTTGCACTTATATATTTGTTCGGTGGTTACTATTTATTAGGCTTACCTAGTCGTAGAGACTTGGTGTCATCACGACATCCTTCAGAAGAAATTTGGGGTCGTGACAAGTTGGTATCAGAGCTCTAGGTTCATAGGAGTTACGAGTCATAAGCAGGTTTAGAAAAGTCTTGTGAATCAGTATGGAGAAGTCTGTACTTATCTTCGAGAGGCTACAAAACTGTTAGGAGAACTTCACTTCTTTGATTCTTTATCGTGCGAATTGTTTGATTTCGAAAACTAAATCTTTGACTTTCTATTCTCTCACAACCGATGAGGACACAAACCGCAGGATCCGATGATCAGACACCCGCGCTCTTTCTAGAGCTGCAAGAGGCTGGGGCCAGGTTAGAGGCCGAGGACGGGTACGGGGTTTAGCCAAAGCACCCGCCCGAGCTGCGACAGAGGAGCCACCAGTAGCTCTAGTCAGGGGTAAGACACCTGAGGTACCTATTGCCACCCCAGCACTTCAGGAGACCCTCGCAGAGTTCATGATCATGTTCAGCACCTTAGCTCAGGCAGGGTTGATCCCACTTGTACCAGCTACATCTCAAGCTGGGGGAGGAGCACAAACTCTCGCGGCTCGTACCCCAAAGCAACGAGTCTAGGTTAATTAGGTCCTAGAGGTCATACTGGTACAACCTGTTGCTCCAGTTCAGCCCGTGGTTAGGGCATCAGCATCTGAGGAGGAGCAACTTAGGCACGAGAGGTTCAAGAAGTACAACCCTCCTACTTTCAGTGGTTTGGATTCAGAAGACGCACATGGTTTTCGTAAGGAGTGTCACCGTATTCTTCGCACTATGGGCATTGTGGAGATCAGTGGGGTTGCCTTTACTACATTCTAACTGAAGAGAGAGGCATATCAGTGGTGATGGACGTATGAAGTCGGTAGCCCACACGAGCCAGCTTCACTCACATGTGATCGGTTTTCAAACTTCTTCTTGAGAGAGTTTGTTCCTCAGACCCTTCGGAATGCTTGGTGTGCAGAGTTTAAGCAGCTGCGCCAGGGTACTATGTCTGTGTCGGAGTATACTGTCTGCTTCAGTGAATTATCTAGGAATGCACCAACCTTAGTTGCCACAGTCAGGGATCGAGTCCGTCGATTTATCAAGGGGCTCAACTAGAGTATTAAATATAGCATGGACAGGGAGTTGGAGTCAGACACTCCGTAACAGCAGACGATTGAGATTGCATGGAGGTTGGAGGGTATACGAGACCGTGATAAAGAGGATAGGGAGGCTAAAAGGCCTCGGGGAACATGGGTGTTTAGTGGTGGTCACGATGCAGCTTCAGCCCATCATGGTATAGGCTATATGAGCTGCCCAGTTCATCCATCACTTCCAACTGCTAGTGGTGCTCCGTTTGTATCGAGGTCCCAGGTTGCACACTTTGCTCAGCCACTTTCTAGTGCACCTCCTACACGGGGTGCCTTTAGCGGTCTATCCAGCCAACCAGGCCCGAGCCAGTCCCAGTTGTCGCATCCTTCGAGAGCTTGTTTTGAGTGTGATAATACCTGTCACATGGTCAGAGATTTCCATAGACTCAATAGGGGTGCACCTTCCGAGGATACTCAGGCTTCATAGATTCAGTCGGGTCCGCAGAGTTCTCAGGCCATGATTGCTTCCCCAGTTGTTGCTACACCCACTCAGCCAGCTAGAGGTGGAGGTCGTGCAGGCAGAGGTCACCCTAGAGAGGGAGGCCATGCCAGATATTATGCCCTTCCTGGGTAGGACAGAGGCAGTTGCTTCAGACTCGGTCATTACAGGTATTGTTCCGGTCTATCATAGAGATGCATCAGCCTTATATGATCCGAGGTCCATTTATTCCTATGTATCATCTTATTTCGCTCCATATTTGGACATATCCCGTGATTCCTTGAGTTCTCCTATTTATGTATCTACACCTGTGGGAGATTCTATTGTTGTGGATCGTGTGTACCGGTCATGTCTAGTTGTTATTAGTGATTTTGAGACCAGATTTGATCTGTTGCTACTTATTATGGTAGACTTTAATGTTATCTTTGACATGGACTGGTTGTCTCCCTATCATGTTATTCTTAATTGTCATGCCAAGATTGTGACATTGGCTATGCTAGGTTTACCATGGGTACAGTAGATGGGTGCATTAGATTATGTTCCCATCAGGGTTATATCATTTGTAAAGGCTCAGCGAATGGTTGAGAAAGGGTGTAATGCTTATCTAGCCTTTGTGTGGGATGTCGGTGCTAATACCCATACCTTTGAGTCAGTTCGGTAGTGAGAGACTTTCTAGATGTATTCCCAGCAGATCTTCTGGGCATGCCGGTAGATAGGGATATCGATTTTGGCATTGACTTGTTGTCAGGCACTCAGCCGAATTATATTCCACCATGTCGTATGGATCCAAAGGGCTGAAGGAGTTAAACGAGCAGTTACAAGAGTTGCATGATAAAGGATTCATTTGGCCTAGTGTGTCATCGTGGGGTGCTCCGATCTTGTCTGTGAAGAAGAAGGATGGTTCTATGCGCATGTGTATTGATTATCGTCAGTTGAACAAGGTTACGGTAAATAACATGTATCCATTGCTACGTATTGATGACCTATTTGATCAGCTACAGGGTGCAAGAGTGCTCTCCAAGATTGATTTGCAGTCAGGGTATCATCAGTTGAAGATTCGGGATACGGATATTCCAAAGACTACCTTTAGGACTCGATATGGTCACTGCGAGTTCCTCGTGATGTCTTTTGGGCTAACTAACGCCCCAGCAACATTTATGCACCTAATGAACACTATATTCCAGCCTTATCTTGATTCATTCATCATTGTGTTTATTGATGACATCCTGGTATACTCCCATAGTCAGGAAGATCATGAGCATCATTTGAGGATCGTGCTCCAGACCTTAAGAGAGAAGAAGTTATATGCAAAGTTCTCAAAGTGTGAATTCTGGCTCGATTCAGTGGCGTTTTAGGGTCATGCGGTGTCGAGTGAGGGGATCAAGGTAGATCTGAAGAAGATTGAGGTGGTGCAGAGTTGGCCTAGACTGTCTTTAGCTACTGAGATCCGGAGTTTTCTTGGTTTGGCTGGGTATTATCGTTATTTCGTAGAGGGTTTCTCGTCTATTTCTACACCTATGACCAGATTGAACCAGAAAGGTGCTTCTTTCAGATGGATCGAGGAGTGTGAGACGAGCTTTCAAAAGCTCAAGACTGCTTTGACCACAACCCCAGTATTGGTATTGCCTACGGGCTCGGGGTCTTATACTGTGTACTGTGATACGTCATGTGTTAGCCTTGGCATAGTGTTTATGCAAGATGGTAGGGTGATTGCCTACGCGTCTCGATAGTTGAAGACTCATGAGAAGAACTATTCAGTCCATGATTTAGAGTTGGCAGCCATTGTTCATGCATTAATGATTTGGCGGCATTATTTGTATGGTGTTCCTTGTGAGGTATTTACCGACCACTGGAGTCTACAATATCTATTCAAATGGAAGGATCTTAACTTGTGGCAGGGAAGATGGCTAGAGTTGCTTAAGGACTATGATATCACCATTCTATATTATCCCGGGAAGGCCAATATGGTGGTCGATGCCTTGAGTCTAAAAGCGGAGAGTTTGGGTAGTTTAGCCTATCTACCGGTAGCAGAGAGGCCATTAGCAATGGAGGTTCAAGCCTTAGCCAACCAGTTTGTTAGATTGGATGTTTTGAAGCCCCGTCGAGTTCTTGCCCGTGTGGTTTCACGATCTTATCTTTATGATCATATCAGAGAGCGTCAGTATGATGACCCTTATCTACTTGTGCTCAAGGACATGGTTCAGCACAGCGATGCCAATGAGGTCACTATTGGGGATGCAGGGCAGGCTATGTGTGCCTAATGTATATGGTTTGCGTGACTTAATTCTCCAGGAGGCTCACAGTTTGCGGTACTTCATTCATCCGGGTGCCACCAAGATGTATCAGGACTTAAGGCAGCACTATTGATGGAGGAGAATGAAGAAGGATATAGTGGAATTTGTAGCCCGGTGCCTAAATTGTCAATAGGAAAAGTACGAGCATTAGCAGCCAAATGGATTGCTTCAAAGGCTAGATATTCCAGAGTGGAAATGGGAGCGGGTTATTATAGATTTTGTTGTTGGGCTCCCACGGACTCGGACGAAATTCGATGGAGTATGGATGATTATGGATAGGTTGACCAAGTCGGCCCATTTCATTCCAGTGGTGACCATTTATTCTTCAGATCAGCTGGCTCAGGTCTATATTCGCGAGATTATCAGGCTTCATGGCATGCCGGTATCCTTCATCTCTGACCGGGCCACACAGTTTATATTGTGATTCTAGAGGGACGTACAGTGTGAGCTAGGCACGCAGGTTGAGTTGAGTACAATATTTCACCCTCGGACGGATGGATAGTCTGAGCGCACTATTTAGATATTGGAGGATATGCTATGTGCATGTGTGTGATGGAGATTGGGGTTTCTTGGGATAAGTTCTTGCTGCTTGCGGAGATTGCCTACAACAACAGCTACCAGACAATCATTCAAATGGCTTTGTATGAGGCCTTGTATAGGAGGCGGTATCGGTCTCCGGTGGGTTGGTTTGAGTCAGGTAAGGCTAGGCAATTGGGTACAGATTTGGTTGAGGATGCTTTGGAAAAAGTTAAGTTGATTCAAGTTCGGCTTCGCACAACCCAATTTAGACAGAAGCGTTATGCGGATCAGAGGGATCGTGATGTTGCATTCATGGTTAGGGAGAGGGTCTTCCATCATGTTTTGCCTAAGAAGGGTGTTATGAGGTTCGGGAAGAAGGGCAAGTTGAACCCTAGGTATATCGGACCTTTTGAGATTTTTGAGAGGATTGGAGAGGTGGCCTACAAGCTTGCACTGCCACCTAGTCTAGCTGCAGCTCATCCAATATTCCATGTTTCTATGCTCCGGAAGTATCACAGTGATCCGTCTCATGTGCTAGACTTCAGATTAGTCCAGTTGGACAAGAATTTGTCTTATATTGAGGAGTTGGTGGCTATCTTGGATTGGTAGGTCCGAAAGTTAAGGTCAAAGGATATCGCTTCAGTAAATGTTCAATGGAGGGGTCATCTGGTCGAGGAGGCGACCTGGGAAACCGAGCATGACATGCAGATTCGTTATCCTCATCTATTCACCACTTCATGCATGTCTTGATGCACGTTCGAGGACAAACATTTATTTTAAGAAGGGAAGAATATAACGACCCGATTGGTCGTTTTATGTAATTATGCCCCGTTACCCCTTTTATTGTTTCACATATGTGAGTTTATGCTTTTATGACTTGCGCGGTTGATTAGTTTCATTCTAGGAAGCTTTCGGGTTGATTTGGACCCTTAATTTTAGACTTAGAAGCTTTAATTTAAAAATACTAACCAAACTTTGACTTTTGTGAAAATAATCCCGGAACTGTATTTTTATGACTCTGATAGATTTGTATCATGATTTCAAACTTAGGCGTATGCCCGGAATTGATTTTGAAACTCCGTAGGTTGATTTGTGTTGATTAGCCAAAATTTGGCAATTTAAAGTTGAAAAGTTTGACCGTAGGTTGATTTTTAGCTATCGAACTCGGAATTTGATTTTGGTACTTGAAATAGGTTCGTTATGGAATTTAGAACTTCTCTGCAAAATTTGGTGTCATTTGGAGTTGATTTGATAGGTTTTAGATGCTTAGTTGTAATTTTAGAAGTTCTTAAAATTTTCTTTGAAAATCATGCGTTTTAGAGTCCAATTTGTAGCTTTAGACGTTGTTTTTGTATTTTGATCGCTCGAGCGAGTTTGAATAATTTTTTAGGCTCGTGTGAATGTTGGTTTAGAACCCCGAGGACTCGGGTGTGTTTCAGACGCTTGCGAGATTTTGCGAGATTTTGATTCGCATTTGCGAAGTCAGGCCAAGCTTGCTATGTTCGCATTTGCGAAAAAGCTGGGAAGGGGTCAGTTCGCATTTGCAATCCATTTCGTCGCAATTACCAAAGTCCAAAGTTCGCAATTACGAACTATTCATTGCAATTACGATGATAGCAGAGATGGGAAGGTCTTCGCATTTGTGAGTGATTCTTCGCATTTGCGGGGTTCGCAATTGCGAACCCCAGGTCGCAAATGTGACTGGACAAATAGTTGGGACGGGAGTTTTGAGTTCATTCTCTCATTTTTGAACTCTAGACTCAGTAGGAGACGACTTGGAGAGGGAATTTTCACCTACAAACCTTGGATAAGTGATCCTAATCTATTTCTAATCATATTCCATCAACTTATCTTAGATTTTAATATCAAAATCATGTGAATCAAAGTAGAAATTTATGAAACTTTGTCAAGTTTAAATAAGAAATTGAGTTTTGAGAGTCGATTTGGACTCGAATTTTGAAACTAATCACATATATGAACTCGTGGGGTCATGGGTAGACAAGATCTACCATTAGACCCGGGTTTTGACCGGACATGCCCCGGGTTGACTTGTTGGGAAAAGTGTAAAAAATTTAACTTTATCTATTGCAATTGAATTCCCTAACATTATTTAATGTTATTGAGTAAATTTTGGTTTGAGTCGTGTGAAGGCGGATTGTAAGGGAAAAGCTATTTTCGAGTAATGAATTGGCCCAATTGACTTTAGTTGTTTCTTTCATGCTATTTCTACTGTTCATTTTCCTGATTTTAGATCATGCTATCATTTTGTTCCATATTAGTTGTTACTTCCCATTCATTTTATACTGTCTATTTCATATCCTAGTAGGTGTCTTGACCTGGCCTCGTCACTACTCTAATATGATACTTGCTAGGTATTGTTGTGGTGTACTCATATTATGCGTCTGCACATCTTTTTGTGCAAATCCAGATACGTCTACTCGTGCCGGTAGATACAGAGTCTTGCTAGCTGCTTTCACCGGAGACTTCAAGGTATGTCTGCTCGGTATCCGCAGGCCTCCGAGTCACCTTCCATTATTTTCATTATTATTGTATTTCCTTTTCGGACAATGATGTAGTAGAACTCTAGTAGCATTCTATAGAGCTTATGACTCAGTTCCACCGGTTTTGGGGTGTGAAATTGTGGGATCCTATTTACATACAGTTTTTATCTATTATTTAGACGCTTTTAGTATCTTGCACTTATATATCTGTTTAGTGGTTATTATTTGTTAGGCTTACCTAATCGTAGAGATTAGGCGCCATCACGACATCTTTCGAAGGGAATTTGGGATCGTGACATTAATTCTCTTTTTGATCTCTTCCTTTTCCCTCATAATACTCAACATAACTAACTAGAAAAATCGTTTCCTTCTTCCAACAACAACAACAGTCTAGTGTAATCCACAAGTAATTTTTTAGGAGGGTATGATGCATGCAGTCCTACCCCTATCCTGGAAGAGCGGAGAGACTATTTCCGATAGACTCTCAGCCGTTTCCTTATTCCAAAAAAAGGAAAAAGAACTTGAAGAGGAAAGAGGATTAAAGTTGCTTCAAAATGTTATAATGTTAAGTAGGCAATTTATACTTTTTCCTATAATCAGCATATTTTCATTCATGATTTAACAGTAAGTGGGTTCAAATAATTGGATGTCGTTTTAATGTATATATGAACATATATGTATTTGTGTGAGTTAGTGGAAGTATATATATATATATATATATTTACGCATCAGGCAAAACTATATTGTTAATGTAAAAAATTATACTAATTATTATGGTAGATAATTTAAATTCATATTGTCCAAAGGGAATGATACATCTGCATTATGAATTCAAGATCACTCAAAAATGCATTTACACGTGAAATATTCCTACTACAGCTTATACGGTGTGCATTTGTCATATATAACAATCATACACCGGCTGCAGGCAAATGACAATTCTTGTGTGACACTCAAGCCAGATTTCACTCAACTGTTAGACTGTTACATCTTTGGCATAAAAGTCTAAGCTAATATGAGTTTGTTGAACTTGTATGTTGTCATTAGGCATTGTCCGCTTTGGCTCAACAGATCTTACATATTCATCTCTTGAGCTATGCCATCATTAACCCCAAAAACGTGCATACCATATAACTTATAAAGCTCTTTATGATTTTCCCCTTCCGTTCCGATGTCGGATTCGCCTAAGGTATCATGTGTGCACACCGCTTCTTAAAAAGTGTCAGCCTAGAAGCCTGTCAATCTTGTTCTTTGGCCCGCGCGCCCTCATCGACCAGTCTTCCGTCATGGATGTAACATCCTGTTAAAACTTACATATGTGCAAGGTATGGGTGGGAAATAATTAAAGGTAATTAGAAGCTCCAAAAGATTCGCATCTTAATTAACTTCTGCCCCAGTATTAATGAAGGAATATTTTTTTCTCTTTGGCAAAAGCTGCTACGTGCTTCTCCCCATCGCTGTATATATGCTATTTTGTGCTAATACATTCAATTCAATTTAATCTTTCTAATTTTTAATGTTATATTTTCTGATTGTTAAATCTATCAAAAGGGTAAAGCATTTATAAGTATATCCTAAATAGTGCACGAGCGGATCTTGGAATTTGTGGATTTTGAAAAGTTATGGCCATAGTTAGCCAATGAGTCAGGTACATGCATTATATATATGCCTTTCATCCTAGGATGATAAAAATTATTTCTTCATTTTTCTAGAATTAATTTTTCCAGTTCTACTGTTAAACTTATGTCAATTCATTAATCATTAAAATAAGATGGAGTAATAAGTTATACATTAAGACAAGTTGCTATTTTGTTCTTATTTCGAAATAATGTTTTAAACCCCTAACCTTACGTTATTGCATTGGACTCTCACAAAATAAAATATGATAATACACATAACAAAACATATAGAAAAGAAGTTAATATAATAGGACGTTTACATCGTATAGGTTTATTTCCAAAGATGACTACACCTTTGATGAGAAGGCCAAGAATAGAAAATAGCACGAAAGAAACATTAACCAGAAAAGTATAGACTCACTGCTATCACCAAGAATTATGGTGGGATGGATAGTATCTCTCATTATTAACTAGCTAGAGATCTCAAAATTAAACCCTAAAAATAAAAAAAATCTCAAATAAAACGCTTCCACATTTAATAAACCTTACGTGGTGCAAATCTAAATTGCTCTAGGACCTAATACAAATACCAAAAATAGAGTGGGAAAAAAGGGACTCGCTACTATCACCCAGGATTGTGATGGAATAGATAGAATTTCTTCAAATATTCTTAACCAGAAATCTTGGAATTAAGCTCTGAAAATAAAAAAGATTCTCATAGAAAGTGTTTGCCCTTTAATGAGTCTTACGCTGTGCAATTACTCGAGGCCCTAATACAAATAGTGTTAAAAAAAAAAAAAAAAAAAAAAAAAGGACTCGCTACTAGTAATGGGACATTCACCTTAAAATGACAAGTAGACGAGATGGGGAGATGGGAGATTCATCAGCTGAAAAAGCAGCCCTAGGTCCCCTGGGGCCAAGTCCTCACTATCCAACTATCTCCATCTTATCATTTCTATCTTTCCTCTAACAGATTTCAAAGGGTCTTTTGAAAGCTAAATGCCTCCAACCTCCCATAATCATGCCTTTATTCATTTTGGTTTTCTCTTTTATCATTATCAAAAACAGTATTGCACCTACTATTGTTTTGAAACCGTGAGCGCAAGAACAACAACAAACTCAGTCTAATCCTACAAGTGAGTTTGGGGGAGGGTAAAGTATATGCAGACCTTATCCCTACCTTGTGAACATCGAGAAGTTGTTTCCGATAGACCCTCGGCTCTAAGAACAGTGAGACTTTGTAACAGTGAGTGCAGTTTCAATATTTGAAGACCGTCGTCGTCGTCACTCGCTCGGCTCAGCTTTGACTTCGGATTTGGATTTGGATTTGGATTTGCATTTGGTCAAAGATCGATTGATTGATTAATTTTTTTGGACAAAATTCCTTTCAATTATTTAATTAATTAATTAAATTAATTTACGAAAATTCAATCCGAAATAATCCATGACCCGCGACCCGGTCCGGTTCCGGCCCCTTTTCTTTCCCGGATTATTTTAAATCCGTTTGACTGTTTTTCCTGCAATATTTCAACAGAAATATTCCCACCTGTTCCAACAGTTATGGCAGTTTCTGAAAGGTTGCAAACCTTTTCAGAAGCAATGCCAAATGGTCTATAAATATGTCTTGAATCCCAAAATCTTTACTTACTAAATTTTCTGATTATCTTCTTCTTCTTCTTCACAACATTTTCTAGTGTGTTTTGCGACCATTGAGTGGTTCGAAGTTCACCGGAGTTTTTGGTACTAATACGCTGGTGAGTTAAATCGTTCTATCGTGGGAGGATAATATTCCAACAGTTCGGGTACTTGAGGGGAATAATTTTTTTAAGGACACACTGTGCATTCAGTGGGCTCGCTTTATTCCAATATTATTTTTCCAGAATTTATTTCGTGAAACTGATTCTACTAACTTTCTGTTTCTTTTTCTGTTTCAGAAAGTTTAATGGTTTTTTATTGTTTATTACAGTAATACAGAGTGATTAACAATCTTAAGAAAATTAATTTATTGTATTCTGTATTCTGTTTGTGGAGATTAAAACCTCGGTGGTTTTCTACTCCTTCTGAATTTTACTATTCTGACTTGAAGATATAAAATTTTTATCAGAATATTGAAATTCAGAAATGATTTGAAGAACATAAAAATTTCATCATTTTCTGTAAAACAAATATAAAAACTTTGAGTTTTTATTTATTAAACGTACTGTTTATTGTAAATTATAGTATTGTTTACCATTCTGTTTTCTGTCATTAATTGAACTCTTCTGTTATTGACAGTGATAAATAGTAATTGATAACGGGAATCCTTCTGCGACTGTTGTGGCAACGACGATAGCCCCTCAAGCCAAACTGTTATTCCATCGGCCGAGAAATCGGAGAAATTTTCTGGAGCGAACTGCTGTTCCAAATTTTCTACTTCCTTTGGACCAGATTTTGTGACATTCTTGCTTGAAAATGAACCTCAAACTTTTAAAGCAGTTATGTCATTTTCTGATTCAGCGTTTTAGAAAGAGGCAGTCAATAGTGAGATTTAAATTAATTTTGGATAACCATACACGGGAATTGGTTGATCTTCCTCCGGAAAATAAGCCTTTAGGTTCGAAATGGATATTTAAACAGAAAAAGAAAGCTGATGGCACTATTGACAAATATAAGGCAAGACTTGTTGTCAAAGGTTATAGACAAAAGGAAGGCCTTAATTAATTTGATACTTACTCGCCAGTAATGAGGATAACATCTATTAGGTTGTTAGTGGTACTAGCGGCCATGTATGGTCTTGAAATATATCAAATGGATGTTAAAACAGCTTTCTTAAATGGAGAATTGAAGGAAGATATTTACATAGAACAACCTGAGGGTTTTGTGGTTCCTGGTAAAGAAAGAAAAGTGTGCAAACTTGTTAAGTCGCTTTATGGACTTAAACAAGCACCTAAACAATGGCATGTCAAATTTGACCAAACAATCTTGGCAAGTGGGTTTAAAATCAACGAGTGTGACAAATGTGTTTACATTAAAAATACTCCAGGACATGAAGTCATTGTTTGTTTATATGTTAATGACATGTTGATAATGAGCAAAAATATGGCAGATATAAATGCTACTAGGCGCATGTTGGCTAGCAAATTCGACATGAAAGACTTAGGAGTTGCGGATGTGATCTTAGGAATCAGAATTCACAAGACTCCACAAGGTCTAGCATTATCACAGTCTCACTACATTGAAAAGGTACTTGACAAGTTCAAGTATTTGGATTTCAAAATTGCCAAGACTCCAATTGACGTGAGTTATGCACTTCAAAAGAATGAAGGTGAAAGTGACTCACAACTGGACTATGCAAGAGTATTGGGAAGTTTGATGTATATCATGAATTGTACGCGACCAGATATATCATGTGCTATTAGTAAACTGAGTCGGTATACAAGTAATCCCAATCAAATACATTGGATGGCAATGAAACGAGTTTTGGGGTATCTCAAACATACCCAAAATTACGCTTTGTTTTATAACAAATATCCCTCCGTGATCGAGGGATATAGTGATGCAAATTGGATCACTGGATCATCTGAAGTTAAATCCACAAGTGGATATATTTTCACAATTGGGGGTGGAGTAGTGTCTTAAAAATCATCCAAACAAACGTGCATCGCCCATTCTACAATGGAATCTGAATTCATATCTTTAGATAAGGCCGGTGAAGAAACTGAATGGCTCCGGAATTTCTTGGAAGATATTCTATTTTGGCCCAAAGCTTTGGCACCTATTTATATACATTGTGATAGCCAAGCGGCAATAGGCAGGGCAGGGAGCGTTATGTATAACGAAAAATCTCGTCATATACGACGGAGACACAATACCGTTAGACAACTACTCTCTAGTGGTGTTATCACGATTGACTACGTAAAGTCAAGAGATAACGTGTCGGATTCACTTACAAAAGGCCTATCTAGATAGGCAGTTGAAAGATCATCAAAGGGAATGGGATTAAGGCCTAGGACAAGTCACCATGGTGGTAACTCTACCTAGCAGACTGGAGATCCCAAGAGCTAGGTTCAAAGAGATCAAACAAAGTTATGAATGACGGCTCAACATTGTCAAATAACTCAACACATTCTCGTGATGAAGACAATGTTCATAAATCGAGGTAAAGCATTAAGGCTTTTTGATGAGTCAATAAAGCTTAAAGTTTTTTAATGATTTGCTAAGTCTGGCAGGATATGACCAGATAGTGTGTCTATAGGATTACACGTTTATAAATTACCTATGTGAGTGTGAAGTGTAAGCCGCTTCAAGGGGAATGAAAGTAAAGGCCCATTCTCTAAGCACTCATGAAACCAGGCAGTGTTCATGGCTGAAACGAACACAACCGTGAGAACCATAGATGGTTAAGGATTAATTGTGTGACTTGTGTTGTCTAGGTATACAACAAAGCTCGACAGTTCAAAGATATCAAATCTACCGATTGACCGAGTATATCCGATATAAGTTCACTACGGAAAGTTCAAAGGGAAACCTACTTATCTAGATGCAATTAATTCTTGCATGTAAAACACACATGCGTCCGTGCATTCCTTTATTTTATAGCCATTCCCCATTCATATGGGAGATTGTTGGGCTTTTAAGCTTGGTTTAGCTTAATTTTAAGCTTGGTGTAGCTTAAAGAGGGTGAATGAAAAATTGAGGGAAAATAAAATATTTGAGTTTTCCTCCTTGGAAAAGAGACATTGTCCCATATTGGAAGAAGAAAAGACTTTTGATGGGTATATATACAATTGCTCTTCTTCTAGATCTTAAATAGTTAAGAAGAAAGCAAGCCCCGCGCCGTCGTCGCTCGCTCGACTTCGGCTTCGGCTTCGGTCAAAGATCGATTGATTGATTGATCTTTTTGGACAAAATTTCTTTTAATTATTTAATTAATTAATTAAATTAATTTACGAAAATTCAATCCGGAATAATCCATGATCCGCGATCTGGTTCGTTCCGGCCCGTTTTCTTTTTCGGATTATTTTAAATCCATTTTTCTGTTTTTCCCGCAATATTTCAACAGAAATATTCCCACCTGTTCCAACAACTATGGCAGTTTCTGAAAGGTTGCAAACCTTTTCAGAAGCAGTGCCAAATGATCTATAAATATGCCTTGAATCCCAGAATTTTTACTTACTAAATTTTCTGATTATCTTCTTCTTGTTCTTCTGCACAACATTTTTCAGTGTGTTTTGCGACCATTGAGTGGCTCGAAGTTCATCGGAGTTTTTGGTACCAATATGCTGGTGAGTTAAATCGTTCTATCGTGGGAGGATAATATTCCAACACCTCGGGTACTTGAGGGGAATAATTTCCTTATGGACACACTGTGCATTCAGTGGGCTCGATTTATTCCAATATTATTTTTTCAGAATTTATTTCGTGAAACTGGTTCTACTAACTTTCTGTTTCTTTTTCTATTTCAGAAAGTTTAATGGTTTTTTATTATTTATTACAGTAAGTGTGACTAACAGGTTCCCTTTCAATTTTTATATACAATTCAATTTTTTCTTCTTTCTATATAAAATATAAATCTCATTAGCCTTTCTATAATAGGACTATAGACTATATACTCAGTACGTTAAACACTATATATATCTAATTACCTAGCAGTTGTTAGCTTTTTATAATTTCATACATATTCATAGTGATACCTTTTGTTACTTTCTTTCTTTGTGGAACCCCACTTATTCTACTCATTTTTAGGACATACCAGTAATCTTTCTCTTTCTATGCAGGTGGCTGGCTCTTCTCGTTGTATGGTAAATATTGCCCGCACCATAACTGCATAAAATGACATTCCAACGTTATTTTTAGTTATATTTTTTTTAAAAATCAAGTACCATCCTTTTTGTATTTTTCTCATGTGCCCCCTTCATTTTTTTCTTGACTTATATAAGTTCCTCTATCTGTCTTTCTCTGTCTCTGCACTTACATTTATTTATTCATGTACTAGTTTTCTGCTATATAGTAAGAGTAGGACAAAACAAAAAATTATTTCCATGCCAGACGACATGAGTATTTCTGTAAATGGACAATCTCAAGTTCCACCTGGATTCAGATTCCATCCAACAGAAGAGGAACTACTTCAGTACTACTTGAAGAAGAAAGTTGCAAATGAGAAGATTGATTTGGATGTTATCCAAGAAGTTGATCTCAATAAGCTTGAGCCTTGGGATATTCAAGGTATTTGTTTCATATTCGACAACTTATATACACTGAAAGTGTAAAATATTTTTAACATATTGTGGCGTGTCATGTTTAACATATTGTGGTGTGTAAGTTTTAACATATTGTAGTGTGTAATCTACCTTATTTTCTTGGTTTCTGTTTCCACCTCTTATGGACGATTACATACCGTTATCATTTAGGTGCCTATAATTTCAAAATTCTTATTCGTTGTTGGTGAAGGGAGTCTTGGCGTAACTGGTAAAGTTGTTGCCATGTGACCAGGAAGTCACGGGTTCGAGCGGTGGAAACAGCCTCTTGCAGAAATGTAGGGTAAGGCTGCATACAATAGACCCCTATGATTCGACCCTTCCATGAACTCCGCGCATAGCGGGAGCTCAGTGCACTAGAGTCTGGACTGCCCTTTTTTGTTTTTATTCGTTGTTGGTGTATAGAAATTGAACTCAATTATTTTTCTTTGTTATCACTCATCAACATAGCAATAAAAACTTTAAGGGATGAATAACAAGGCACTTTTTTCTAACTTTGCAGAGAAATGCAAAATTGGATCAACTCCACAAAATGATTGGTATTTTTTCAGTCACAAGGATAAAAAGTATCCAACAGGTACAAGGACAAACAGAGCAACTGCTGCTGGATTTTGGAAAGCTACAGGGCGTGACAAAGTCATTTATTCTAATTCTAGAAGGATTGGTATGAGAAAGACTCTGGTTTTCTACAAAGGCAGAGCTCCTCATGGTCAAAAATCTGACTGGATTATGCATGAGTATAGATTGGATGATCACATCAATGATCACTCTTGTAACATTGTAAGTAAATCACACTTCTTTTCTCTCCTTAAATTGTTATTCCCTCTATTTCATTTTATATGGCATTACGGCTTTTAGTCCGTCTTATTTTTTTATTGTTCGTAGAGTTATATTTCTTCTGGTTATTTCTTTCACTTCAGTTATTTTATTATATTGTTGTTCTTACTGTCTGTTGCTATTGCTTCTTTTCATTTGTTTTTGAGTCAAGGGCGTTCGAAAACAGTATCTCTACCTCCACAAGGTATGGGTAAGATTTGCGTACATACTATCCTCCCCAGACCCCACTCGTGAGATTATACTGGGTATGTTGTTGTTGTTATATTTTTTAGTCCGTTTCAAAAATACGTGTTTTTATATCCAAAAATTATTTTACTTTAAACTTCTCATTTTATCTTTAATATCATGGTTTTATAGTCATGAGAATATCATGATATATTTAAGACAACAAGTATTGATGGTAAATTTTGTATGTGTCAAAAGTCTTTCTTTCATAAGTTACGTGCACATTCGAACACCGTCATAGAAACTAAAACAGAAAAGAACTCCGTTCGTATCACCATTATTTTACTATTATTACTCTTTCAATATAGAAGTTGAACTCATTAATTAACATATTACTTAGTTGATTTTATTGTGATTTTAAGGTTTGCAATGTTTCAATGGGGGAGTCAACACAAGAAGAAGGTTGGGTTGTTTGTCGCATATTCAAGAAGAAAAATCACTTCAAATCTCTTGAAATGGTCAATCCCTCAATTTCAGACACAAGAATAAATCAAAGACTATATCCTAATGATGAAGGAGCTTTAGAACAACTACTTCAATATATGAGAAACACATGCAAAGAAGAAAACCATGCAAATTATGACATTAATTTCAATGACAAATTCATGCAACTTCCAACCCTAGATAGCCCAAATTCCTCTTATGGAGATTTTCCAAAATCTATAAATTCTGAAGGAGGTTTGAATAATTGGATTGCAGTTGATCGTCTTGTTGCTTCACATCTTAATGGCCAAACAAATGATAATTATAACCATGATTATCAGCACCAATACAGTAGCAATGGGGGAGGTGGCACTACTCATAATCATGATTATAATGAAGAGTGTGATCTTTGGAATTTTTCAAGAGTATCAACTAATGATCACTCGTTATGCCACGTGTCTAATATTCCTGTTTGATGGGACGAACCGAAGGAAGACAACAATATACTTAATAATCATGTTTTGTATTAAAGTCATAATGTTTAATCATGATATATTGTGTTTGATGTAAATAATATATACTCTTTTACACGATTAAAGTTGGGTCTATATAAAATGGATTGGCTTTTTAATCCATTGCAAATAAATTTACTACCACGTTTACTGTGGTAGTCGGCAGCTAACATTGAGTGTTATTTTTTATTGGCTCGTCGCATGGTTCAAGCCATATATAAATGAGAACTTTACATGTCACAATTTAAAAGAAATAATATAACAAATTCTTAGCATAAAATTAAATATTATAGTTGTGGCCGGAAAATATTTATATTTGTAGCACACAGTTCTATTAAAATAGAAATATTAATTATTAATCTCTAAACATAAGCAATTTGAATGGAAAGTCAATAATTCTTTGTACAAAAAATCATGCCTTTTTTCTCTTTATCTATTAGCTTTCATTCTTTTTCTTTATCTTCTTAATTTTGTTTTATGCCGAAACCAATATATTTTCTAAATTTGTTCCATTCGTTTTCTTTTTAATTATCTTTCTTAAGTTTTTCTCTTCCTTCTTTTTTTTTTTTATTTCTTAACATAAAGATCTTACTTCGATAATAATATATGTTAATATATACAAAACGTATATATGAAAAATATACATTGAATTAACACATATAAAATATACAAAAAAATATACATAAAAAATTCATCTTCAATTAAGATGACACTTAGACATGTGAAATATACATAAAATAATATATCTTAAATTTAATTAAGATGGCATATAAATATACATAAAAAATACATCCTGAATTAAAATGACACTTGACATATAAAATATATTCGAAATATACATTAAAATACATCTTAAAATAAGATGGCACTTCACAAATAAATATACAATAATTATATACATAAAAATATATTTTGAATTAAAGTGATACTTGATATACAAAGTATAAAAGACGTATAAATCAATACATCTTGAATTTAGGTGGCATTCACATATGCATCAGATTTTTAAAAATGGAGTGAAGAAGATGAATGTTGGAAAGGGAGAATGGAGATGGACAAAAAAAGTACTTCCTGTGATTATTGAGTCAGTTAACCTATTAAATACTGAACTTAATTTTTATAATATACTAATAATGAAAAAAAGTTCTCTTTATGAAATAAACAATAAATAATGCTATTTTTTTTAAATAATAGTTAAAAAAAGGACCAAGCGTGTAAAAAAGATATATATTATATATATAGATACATAAGATATAAATATTAATTGCATGTACACAAATTTAAACATATTTAATCATAAAATTTAACTAATAGACACTCTATATAAATAGAGGTTATTCCGTTTCTAAAGTTATTTGAAGAATAATATAAATCATGCAATACATGTGCTTAAATGGCGTATCATCCACACTTAAACATACAAGTTGGTATAAAAGTTAACGCTCGTTTCAATTATTAGTGCTATATTATGATGAATATTTGAACGGTATATTATATGTATATCAATTTCAACGCTAATCTCTTCTATAGTTCTTGATTAAATCTATCGTGTATTATACTCCATAAATCTTTTCACTATGACTTACCACTTCAAACTTCAAAGTGGATTTTTAATGTACTACCTAGGAGAGGCGATTTAAGCCCAAACTCATTCAATCCGTCCAACACGTCCAAGGTTGGACAGCTCGTTGACATGTCCATTATTGAACCCAACCCATCTTGACCGAGTCCATCTAAAGTTTGGCTAATTTTTAGCCTAAATTGATTCATGAGCAATTTCGCTAAAATATAAAAGGGCGGTCAGGTGCACTAAGCTCTCGTTGCCCTTTTATATGTTTAAAATAATTCTTTTTTGTTTGATATGTTATATACGGCCATAATAAAAGAAAAGAAGTATTATTTGGTAATTAAACAACTCATAAGAAAACAACACTCATAATCAAAGTTTGGTATGACTTGGGTGGGTTGGGTTATGATCCAAATTTTAGTCTATCTTGATTCAGTCCATCTCAGCCCAAATAATCTTTGGGCACGTCAATAACTCACCCATTTATTGACTCACCCATTTAGACTCGCCCAAAATCAGTTCAACCTCCTTTGATAACCATATGTTTTTCATCAATTTGTATTTCTAGATATTCCAGCTTCATAGTGTAGTAATGTAGTAATAAGCAGTCATATTCATTGATAGGGATTTTCCATCACTTATCTAATAACATAAACGACTAAAATAAACCAATGATAATGAAATTTAAAATGACACCTGCAATTTTCCCAATTTCCATGCATGGCAAAAGGTTTTCCGAAGCCGTGGGCTATCCGTGAAACATAGGCTATTACGCTGTTTTGGAACTCTATGAATTTCAGGCAAATTTTCAAAAAATGACGAAACATTGAAGTCAACAAAGGGGAAAAACAAGAAAAAAATTTTAGATGCTTGATGTGCTCAGCATTGATGTCAAGCTTCGTGTATAGAATCGATTTTGTTAGGAATCATTTTATTTGGAACAATCCGGCGTGAATCCAAATTTAATCGGGTGTCAGTATCGAGTGAGAACCAAAAAAAATCGTACATATAACTTTTTATGATATGTCTCATCCACACGAAAGATGTTTCTTGTTTTATTTTGTGTATTGTACTCTAGATTTTGATAGTTTTTGTTATGCGTCCCAACTAATTGAGCATAAAGATATCTTAGCATTTTTTGGGTTTTTCAATCAAAATATATACCGTAGAACTTAGGTATCTCAATCTGGTCAAGATCCGTATTATATATAACGTTACAGTAGGCACTGAACAATTGCTAATAAAACGGGAAAAGAAAATTTGGTTTGAGGAAGAAGATGGTTCTTGCCATTTTATTATTAGAAATCTTGTTTTCTATTTGCTCAATAAGAAAGTGAGTTTGGTTTGAATTTTTGAAGTTGGATTAATGTTTTATCGACTTGCTAGGCACTCTGATTTTTTTCCTTTTTTTGAATAATATTCAAGAAAAAAGTATTCTATTAAACTTTATAGAGATCTCAAACAAGGGAACCAATCTGGGAGAGCCGCGACTTTAACTACTGTCCATCCACACTAGAATAAATAAGTTTTCCAAAATAACCTATTGATTATTCTATGTGATACTTTTCGCATTTCGAGAATTAAACTTTTTAATTTTGTTCGTATATTTAGACATAAAATCTTTAAGTTTTTTAAATTAAAATTTACATATTTAAAAATTACGTAAAAATTATTATAAGTCACAATAATTAAAATTTTAAAATTTTCAAAAGGCACACTACAACAAGTTTGTCCTAAGACTACACTGGTTTTATTCCACGCTTAAAAAACGTGGTTAAAACTATCTGTGGTAACGCTTTTTAAGGGTGGCCTTTATTTACGACTTTTGGCTACGAAAAATTTAACAACGCCCGTAAAGTGTGCCTTTAGGAAGTGTAGACTACGCTTTACAAATGTAATCAAATTTTAAACTGAAAGGTCGAAGACAGCTTTCAAATTGTAAGTTCTATGACGTAGTGAAAGTCGGATATAAGAAGAAAGTCGGATATAAGAAGAATATCAACTATTAAAGCTTTTCTTAGTTTCCAACTGGAAAATTCTATTGAAGACTCTATTTATGTCAAGTCATTGGTTATGATAAAGAGATTGACTACTTGTATTTCATCGTCACCAAATAATCAGAAACGATAAACAGTAAGTTGGAAATTATGGTTTATTTTTTTGGATCCGTTTCAGTGAAGTTCTGCATTGATAAGTAGGAAATAATGATAAATGTGAGCATCTAATTTTTGACTATATTTGAGTTTTTCATCACTTTTTAGTATGTAAATATATTTTAAATTTAATCTACATATTTTAGCTCTTATTACTCCTTTTATATATTTTACTTAAGAAAATTGAAAACAATAATTAAAAAAAAGTCACATTTTTAACATAAGTTTTATCTTCATTTACAAAGAAAGAAAATATTTTCAAAAAAATAAATTAGTTTGATAAGTAAATTTTGAGTGATTAGTATTTTATCTTGCTATTCAAGTTTAGGAGTAGTATTTTTATTTTTTCATCTATTAATCAATAAAAGAAAATCAAAATCACAAAAAAAGAAAGAAGTTTTAATTTGGATAGTTCTCCGAAAGTCTTGCTTTGTTCAAATGTCCAAGTCATGGTCCAAATTGGATCAAATCTGAGCCCAATAGCCAAAAACCTATCAGATTTTCCCCCTAAAATAACCTACATCATTAAAAGGCTCTCATTCTCTAGTTCAGGAGGGGAGCCGCAATAGATCAAAAAATAACAACAACAACAACAACAACAACAACAACCCAGTATAATCCCACCAGTGGGGTCTGGGGAGGGTAGTGTGTACGCAAACCTTACCCCTACCCTGGAGTAGAGAGGTTATTTCCAAATGACCCTCGGCAACCTTCCCTCCAAGAACTCCCTACCTTGCTCTTGGGTGACTCGAACTCACAACCTCTTGGTTGGAAGTGGATGGTGCTTACCATCAGAGCAACCCACCTTGTCGACATATCAAAAAATAAAAAATGAGAAAAAGAGGCAGATCGGGAGTTAGGGAATTTAAAGAGGGAAAAACGGGTGGATCTTGGATAAGCTCAAGGACCTTCGATTGGAAAACAGGGCAGATGATAATGCAACAACAAGAAGAAGAATTCATTGTTGCTTCCAACACCACTTCATCAGAAACATCTTCTGAAAAACGCAGCAATTGAGATCTACAGCCAAAAATCACCCAAAACCCATGAGCTAAGTTCCATCCTTTAGCAAATAGTCCCAAAACTTGCTGGAGATCCCCATAAATTCAGCTTGAAAACCACCCGTCTCTACTCTAAACAACCTACAAAAACGTAGCTCACAAAACGCACTCATAGGCCGTTTATTCAGCGAGGTAAGAGTTAAAGTTCGAAGTCGTTCGAGGTTCTCGCTTACAGTGTGATGACCCAAAGTATCATCTTTAGATTTAATAAGTAATTATGTATATTAAGACCTCGAAAAGTACTATTTATTATTTCTCGACTTGTGTGCGCAGTCCGTATAATTTTTTGAAATTTTTTTATGTGAAAAATAGATTAAATTGTGAAATAGAGTTTTAAAACTCAACTTTGTTGACTTTGGTCAACATTTTGAGCAAACGGACTCGGATCAGTATTTTGACAGTTTTGGTAGGTCCGTATCGTAATTTGGGACTTGGGTGTATGCCCGAAATCGAATTCCGAGGTCCCTAACCCGAGATATGAAATTTTGATAAAAATTAAAAGTTTGAAAGCTTAATGATTTTTAAGAATTTATTGATTTTGGCTTTATTGACACTGGATCCGTATTTTGGTTCTGGAACCCGATATAGGTCCACTATAATATTTATGACTTGTCTGCCTAAATTGGTGAGAAACGGAGTTGATTTGACGTGATTCAGACGCCCGGTTGTAAAAATATAAGTTTTAAAGTTTTCTTGAAAATTTTATTCGATTTGGGATTCAATTAGTAGTTTTTGGTGTTATTTTGGCGATCTAATCATGCGAGCAAGTTCGTATGACGTTCTAGGACTTGGGTGCATGTTTGGTTTGGAGCCCCGAGGACTCGGGTTGGTTTCGGGTGATTAACGGATATTTTTGGACTTGGAAAAAACTGCAGAAATCTGCTTCTGGTATCCTTATTCGCGTTCGCGAGAGGAGGCTCGCGTTCGCGAAGAAGAAACTGGAGGCAGGTGAAAGTTACTTTTCGCGTTCGCGAAGAGGGGGCCGCGTTCGCGAAGGGAAGAGGGCAGCATTCATCGCGAACGCATGGAAGCGTTCGCGTTCGCATAGAAGGAATGAGGCAGAAGCTGAAGCACAAAATTTGTGCTATGCGATTGCAAAAGGTGGTCCGCGATCGTGGAAGGCTGAGAAGTTGTGCTTCGCGTTCGCATAAGTCCTTCCGCGTTCGCGTAGAGTTAAGAATTTGGGCAGCCAAAATGTGCTTCGCGATCGCGAAGCCATTCTCGCGATCGCGAAGAGTAAAATGAATCTGGGCAAAAGTTGTTCTACGCGATCGCGAACGAATTTCCGCAATCGTGATGAGTAGAAATCTGAAAAACAGAACTTAAGTTCTCGAAGTGGGATTTCGATCCATTTTCAACCATTTCTAATTTTTGAGCTCGGGTAAGGCGATTCTTGGGCGATTTTTACGGGAAAATATTTGGGTAAGTGTTACTTATCCTATATTGATTATATTTCATGATTCCATACTCATTTAAATCATGAATCCGTGAATTTATGGAAGAAAAATCAGATTTTTATAAAATCTTCCAAAAATAAAAATTTAAGATTTGAAGGTCCATTTGACATCTAAATTGGATAATTTTTGTATGGTTGGATTCGTCTCGGAATGAGTGTTCGGATTTCGTAAGTTTTTCCGAGATTTGAGATGTGGGTCCCACTGTCGAATATTTTAATAAATTTTAGATTTTTATCCAAAAAATTAGTAAACTCATATGGAATTAATTCCTATGATTCGTATTGAGTATATTGAATTGTTTATGAATAGATTTGAAGCTTTTGGAGACAAATTTAAAAGGAAAAGGTGTGGTCGAGTAATTGATTGAAAATTTGCAAAGCAAGGTAAGTGTCGTGGTTAACCTTGACTTGAGGGAATAGAACCCTTAAACTATTTTTTATATAAAATGCATGTGAACGGCGTATAGGCGAGGTGACGAGTGTCTATACGTCGTCAAATTAATTGTTTGCATAATTACTTGAAAAATCATAAATCGTTTTAAATCATGAATTAATTGTTATAATAATTGCTTCTCTCCTATTCTTTATCAAATATTAATTCTTGAATTTCTTCAATAATTGTTACATGTTATTTGATTTATGTGTCTTAATTGTTATTTGACATTTAGCATACTAAATATTAACTGCCTAGTTTCTCCATAATTTTCGCAATTAATTGCTAATTGCCATTGTTTGCTCATAAAAAAATTATAATTATTGTGTGTCTTGATACTTAATAGTTTCTCATTGAACGTGGTATTTATTGGAATAATTTTTATTACATTCATGAGTTGTTTAAAGTTATATTGGTGGAACGGGTTGCACGCCTCAACGTAAATGAAAGTGTGTATATGTATTGGGGGATCGGATTGCACGCCGCAATAGACTTATTAAAAAGTCCATATTAGGGGATCGGATGCATGCCGCAATAGACTTATTAAAAAGTCCATATTAGGGGATCAGATTGCACGTCGTAATAGACTTATTTAAAAGTCAATATTGGGGGATCGGATTGCACGCCGCAACAGACTTATTTAAAAGTCTATATATATTTGATTAAAATGAATATATGAGAGGATTGAAAATGAATATATTGTGGGAGCGGTTTGTAAGTTGCAACGGAAATTAGTTGAAATAATAATGGGTTATGATTGCTGAGTTGGCTTCAATTAGTGTAAATGAGTTAACCGATTTATTTCTATTATTTGTTGTTGTTATTAATATTGCGTACAGGTTAATATAAGTGACAGGTTAGGCTCAGCACTTACTAGTACATGGGGTCGGTTGTACTGATACTACACTCTGCACTTCTTGTGCAGATTTCGGAGTTGGTCCTAGCGGCGTACCATAGACTTGCTCGGATTTTAGCTACCAAAGGAGACTTGAGGTATAACTACACGGCGTCCGCAGTTCTGAAATCCCCGTCTACTTTACTTTAGCTGCGTGTTTGTTTCCAGACAACTTTATTTTATTCAGGCCTTTATTTGTATTATTTTAGAAGCTCGTGCACTTGTGACACTAAATTCTGGGGTGGTATTTAGACACCGTTATTTTATGGATTACTCACTGCATTTCAGACTTTACTTCCGCATTTAATTCTTTGTTATTAATAAATTTAAAAATTATTTTAAAATAAATAATATTATTCTAACATTGGCTTGCCTAGCAAGTGAAATGTTAGGCGCCATCACGATTCGAAGGTGGAAATTTCGGGTCGTGACATGCAGCTCCGGTTCGTCGGTCTTCTTTTGTTTTGATCCGGTTTTCTTCTCAGCCATTAAGGTTGGTTTTTCCCACTGTATTTTTAATTCTATTCTTAAGGATATGAGTATATTTTTATGATTTGTGTAACATGTAGAAAATGGATTGAGTTTCTTTTATTCTGCTATATGAGCTTGATTATTTAGTCCTTCTTATGATTAGCTTTCGAAAGTGTCTTAAGTTTGTTAAATTGGAATCATAATTTCCTTTTGAGCGAATTTTTCTTGTAAATATGTGCTGATTATTTGAGTGTTTGTTTTTTAATTTATTATTTTTCTTTCATTTAGTTTTTCTTTCTTCTTTCTTTTCTTGTTCGTAATTTGCAGAAGTTGTTTTATGTTTGTTAACATTTGTTAGGGGTGATGATGGATTTGTGATGAATATTTTGGATTTTAAGATAAAGGTTTGGGGTTTGGTATCATAAATAGTATTTGGACTATTCGGTCAACTGGGATTAGAGTAGAGTAATGAACCAGATTTTGTTTTACTTTTTTTTTTAGCTCTTGGGCCAAATGACAAGATTCTACAAGGCCCATAATAATAAAATTCATAAGCTAGCCTACCTTTTTCTATAATTAATTTACTCTATTTCCTCCATAATAATTTTTCATAACTCTCATGCCTTGCAATAATCTCAAAGAAGCAAAAATAGTTCAAATTTGTAGTTTACTTTAGGCGCGATTAATAAATCGTCATGATTGTGGGTACGGTTTCCGTGACATAATTATGATACATAACCCCAATTCGAGTGCGCGTTTCAAATGACTCGACCTCAACTTCAAACAATAATAAAAATAAACATGTTGCAGACCGCGAGTGCGTTTCGCGTGATGCGATTCACAATGTGTACAAAAATAATAAGTGCGCGATATCGCGACTTGTTCAAATAAATTCCATAAATTCTAAAAGCAATTAAAACTTTATTAAAAGCGGTTAGAAGTTAAAAATACACAATAGGTTCCAAACATGTAATAAATCAGGTAATTAAGCCAATTATTAATAGTTGAGCGACCGTGCTAAAATCACAAAACTCGGGAATGCCTAACACCTTCTCCCGGGTTAACAGAATTCCTTACCTGGTCTTCTGTGTTCGCAGACTTTAAACATAGTCAAGTTTCCTCGATTTGGGATTTAAAATAAACCGGTGACTTGAGACACCATAAATTATTCTAAGTGGCGATTCTGAATAAATAAATAATCTCATTTCGATTAATTACACTTTAATTGGAAAAATTCTCTATCCCTTCGAGAAAAGGGAGGTGTGACAATAAATAAAAAAACCAAGTTTGACTCATATTCTCTAATTGGTGATTCATGTGTTTTTGGTTTCCGTGTTCCTTTTTCTTCCTTTCCACCGTTGCCAACTATTAGAGTCGTGTATTATGTTTTTTTCATATAATATTTGGCCGTGTGATGCCGATGTCTCAGTAGATGAAGCGTGTACGTTGTCACTAAATGTAAAGAGGTAGTTAAGGCAGATACTCTTCTCTTCCTTCCATAATTCAGATAACTATGTTTTCTATTTTCACACGCTTATAATTTTGTCGCCTTTCTTCGTACAGAAAATTTTAGGATGGCAATTAAACCAAGATTAATTATTATTCCTAAGTTTTCTAGGATTTGGTATTTATTAGGTTACTTAATTCATGTCTAGTTAGGTTTTATTTATCAAATTCATATTGGAATAGGTTTTGTTAGTCTAGTCGAATTTGATTTGTAGTATTCTAAATATGGGTGCTACTACATATTTTCTATTGTAGAGAGATAACTATGATGTAGAGAGATTCAAGAGTTTATGAGTTGTGAAAAAGCCTCCTACGACGTTCTCTCCCTAGTTTAATAAATTTCTTCTATATAGTCTTTGTTGAAATTTTTGCTTGTGCCTAAATTATTCTTGGGATATTTCAATCCTTCAAATTGGTATCAGAGCTTGTGTGAGATTCTGTCAGAGCCTGTGTGAGATCCAACAAAAAAATCTGAATACTCTATTACCTAATTGTCCCGTTTTGTGTTTGATGGCAAAAGTAATTTCGAAACTTGGTATCAACAGATGAAGAATTTTTTTAAGGCTATTGGATTATGGTCCACCATTGATGAAGAATTTGAGGAACCCCCGGAAGGTACAACGTTGACTGGTGATATAGCTACGAAATTGGAGAAGAAGAGACATTTAGATTATAAGGCACGCTACTATCTCGCCATTAAGGTCGAATTGCATGTATCTAAAAAATATTTGCATACAAAGTCATCAAAGGAGGCTTGGACAAACTTGGTGAAGTCATATCGAAAAGTTGCTGACACAAAGAAGGAGAAACTGCAAGAGTTTAGGAGTCAATTTGAGTTGGCTCGTATGAGAGTAGTAGAGTCTATCAAAGAATTTTTTACAAGAATTGAAGAAATAATCAATGGTCTAAAGACCAATGGAGAAGTATTGGAAGAAGTTAGAGTTGTTGAAAAAATATTGCAGTCTCTAAGTTTAAAGTTTTACAACAAGAAAGTTATTTTTGAGGCTATCAAAGATCTTAGCATGCTCAGACTTGATGATTTAAAAGGTGAATTGGTGACATACGAGATATTAATGAATCAACAAAAAGATGAGACATTGGAGGAGGCATCGCAAGAAAAGGATGATCAACCAAAAGAAAAAGAAGACACACCAGATCTGGCAGAAATAAATCAAGAAGGCTAAAATTCAGAAATAGAGAAGAAAATAAGAGAAGGTACATGAAATTTTTGTTGTGATAGAGATTCCATTGAAAGCGAAGAGAAGTCAAATAATGTTCAAATTGATCTGCCAAGAATTTCTGCGATTGTTAAAAAGGACGATTTGGTTGCAAGAGATACCCGTCAAAAAGAGATTGGTGTTTTACAAGAAAAGTTATTTGATGGTATTGAAGATGAACCTAGTAATGAAAAAGGCAAGATGATTCATCAAGAGAAAATTTATAATAATCTAACCAAGATTGACGCAGAAATAATTTGGGATTCAGAACTACAACACATGATTATAGATATTGAAGATGCAATCAATTTCGTGCCATTGTTCGAGATTGCATGTTTCAAGAAGCATGACGAAATGTTTATTGGTGGCATTAATCTACAACCTGTAGAATGTTCAATTGGAGTTGAATGGATGTACAAGTCCAACCATAGGGCAACTGGAGAAGCAGATGATTTCAAAGTAAAGGAAAATTATATTGATGATATTTTGAAGGGATTTACTATGAGTAAAGACAAATCATACATGAGCAATATTGAAGAGAAATTGAAGTTAATTAAAGATGATACTCGTGACTTTGTTGATGCAACATATTTTAGAAAATTAATAGAGAGCCTAAAGTATGTAACTTCTACAAGGTTTGATGTTACTCATGGCATGCTCAAGTCTGAAGATATTGGTTTAAGGGAGGCTGTTGGAAATTAAACCAAGATTAATTATTATTTCTAAGTTGTCTAGATTTGATACTCTCTACTCATTCGGGGTAGGGGTAAGGTATGCGTACACACTACCCTCCCCATACCCCATTAGTGAGATTTTACTGGGTTGTTGTTGTTGTTGTTGTTGTCTAGGATTTGATATTTACTAGGTTACTTAATTCATGTCTAGTTAGGTTTTATTTACCAAATTCACATTGGAATAGGTTTTGTTAGTCTAGTCAAATTTGGTTTGTAGTATTATAAATATGGGTGCTACTACATATTTTCTATTGTAGAGAGATTCAAGAGTTTGTGAGTTATGAAAAAGCCTCCTACCATGTTCTCTCCCTAGTTTAATAAATTTTCTCTATATAATCTTTGTTAAATTTTTTGCTTGTGCCTAAATTATTCTTAGGGTATTTCAATCCTTCATTTTAGTATGGCAATTGATTGATTCCCTTAAAATGACTAAACCTACATTGTGTGAGGTTTGTCTAGCTATCAGACAATTTAATTAGCCTTATACTTAGACAATTTAATTAACCTACAATGTGTAAGATACTCATAATTATCTCTGAGTAGATTTAATTAGCCTTAAACATGGCATGGTGTTAGGCATAATAGCCAAGCCTACGAGGACTAGATAACAGAGATTATACCATATAATTTTTCATCTACTGAGAAAATTATTTTTCTTTAGGAATATTAAAGTTTTAGGGATTGTTTTCTTTGAAGGATACGAATATTCTAATCCGGGTTTAAAATTTGGTATTAGTTATACAGCTTTTGATTTATGCTGTTAAACTCTATTTAGCACTTAGTTTCTAGTATTAAACTTTTAATATCTCGGTATTGAACTCCTAATTAATACTCATAAGCATAGTTGTTTGTGAATCATTCTTCTTTCCCAATTCTTAGGTTTTTATCTTGTAATCAAAACTACATATGTTTGAATTACTTTGTTAACACGGTTGAAAATGTTTGGACAATAGCTTGACGCTGAATTTCTTATGTTATTTGCACTTTTTATGCTTATTTTGTCTTCTCGATACCCTGTAGCAACTCCTCTAATTAGTCACACTCAAATCACTTGACCAGAATTCTCGTTTGAGAGTTAATATTTGAGTTTTCTTGGGGTGCAAAATAATGTTTCCTTAGTTCTGTTTTTGATATGTTCTAATTTGCAATTACTTGATAGAAGTATTAAATTTCTAATATAAATAAAGGGATAAGTCCTTTGCGCTTAGCAAGCAGAACCTTACTAAAAGCCATTGGCAGAAGTTAAAATTGTTGGGAAAAATAATAATCCTGTGGAGCAATATTATCACTATAATATTACAACTTAGTAGTGTCAAGAGATTACTATAATTTTGAAAGAAATAACACTCTTTATTAAAAATATCTCACTATAATATTACACGCACTCACTATTTATCTCACATACTACAATCTGTGGATTACTCTCTCTAATTAACTTCTATTGCTTCTCTCTTATTTTGGTGTGTTTAAAACGAGGAATAAAGCCTGTTATTTATAGCAAAATTTGCCAAGCTTTCAGCCAATCAAAATGCTTTGTTCTTTACAATTTGCATCGTCCAGAATTATTTTTTGTTTTGGTCTTATTGCAACTTTATTTCAGCCGCTCTTATTGCAATTTGCAAACATGTTGCCATTGAAACTTGTTATTTTCTTTCTTTGTATTAGTATTTTATTTTGGGACCACTGGTCCCACAAATTTCTCCCTTAATTTTGATTTTTCTTCTTCATTTCATTTCTTGATCTCAATCTCTAAAAATATTCAAACTTGAGGGGCTTTGTAAAAATATTTGCAGCTTGATCATTAGATTTCACATATTTGAGCTCGGCTTCCTTCTTGGCAATGCACTCTCTGATGAAGTGATATCTTGTATCTATATGCGTGCTTCGATCATGATACACCGGATTCTTCGCGAGTGCCTATGCGGATTTGTTGTCAATATAAATCTATGTAACTTAAATTTGTGATAAATTGAGCCCCTTCAACAATCTTCTCAGCCAAATAGCATGACATGTACAAGATGTTGCTGCTATATATTCAGCTTCACAAGTCGAGAGAGTAACAATGCATTATTTTTTTTGAACTCCAAGAAATAACAGAATCACCCAAGAAAAATACAAAATCAGTTGTGCTTTTTCTATCATCAATATCTCCCGCATAATCACTATCACAAAATCCCATAAGATTGAAATCACTTGAAGAAGAATAAAATAGCCCAAAGTCAATCGTACCTTTTAGGTAACGAAGAATTCTTCTAGTGACTTTCAAATGGGTAGAGGTAGGAGCTTCCATGAAGCGGCTTACTATTCCAACTGCAAAGAGTATATCTGGCCTGATACAAGTCAAGTACCTCAAACTTCCCACAAGACTTTTGAAAAATGTGGGATCCACATTTTCTCCTTCATCAAACTTGGACAATTTTGTCCCACTCTCCATCGGTGTGTTCACGGGGTAGCAATCGAGCATGTTGAAATCCTTCAAGATCTCCTTCGTATAGCTTTCTTGAGAGATGAAAATTTCATCCTCCATCTACTTCACTTCTAGGCCCAAGTAGTATAACATGACCTCTACGTCTGTCATCTCGAACTCACGGAACATATCTTTCTTAAAAGCTTCAAACAAAATTGGGTTATTACCCATGAAAATAAAATCATCAGCATAAAGACAAACAATCAAGATATCTCCATTAGTATGAACTTTAAGGTAAAAAGCATAATCATGGAGTCAACGAGTAAACCCATTGTATTGAAAATACTTGTCGATGCAACTATTCTATGCTCGTAGGGCTTGCTTCAATCCATATAAAGCTTTCTTCAATCTAACACTTTATCTTCATAATTTTTGACCACGAGGCCCAATGGTTGGTCAACATAGACTTCTTTTTCAAGATAGCCATTCAAGAAGGCTGACTTGACGTCTAATTGATGGATTTTCTACTTCATTTGCGCTACCAAAGAGATCAGCAAATGAATTGTCTCCATGCGGGCAACATATGCATAGACTTCTTCATAGTCAATGTCTTGCCTTTGCTTGTAGCCTTTAGCCACAAGTCGTGCCTTGTATCTCTCCACATCTCCATCATCATTCTTCTTTGTCTTGTATACCCATTTTACTCCAATTGCGCGATGACCCTTGGGAAAAGTTGTGAACTCCCAAGTGTTGTTCTTCTCTATTGACTCGATCTCCTCCTCCATGGCTTGTCTCCACCTTTTGTCTGTAACAGCTTCATCAAAGTTCATTGGTTAACTATCAGCAAAGAGACAATATAAAAAATCAAAATTAGTAACTTCTTTCGTGCCATCATAGAGCTCTTGAATTCTCTTTGTCCTTTGCAGTTGCTCATTTGAATTTTGTTGAGAAGAAGGAGATGTAACATTGGTTGGAGAAAGAGGTGGAATTGTATCATGCACAAGTTCCACGGTATCTGGTTCTTCTTCATCGCCAAAGTATGGAAGAAAATCATATGAAGTTTCTTCCTGAGCTTCCTAATTCCATGCCAATTCTTCATCAAATTCAACATCACGACTCACCACCATCTTGCCGCTACTTGGGTTGTATAGCTTGTAGCCTTTTGAACTCGTATCATAGCTAACAAACACATGCTTGACACTTCGATCGTCAAGATTTGCTCTCCCTTGATGTGGCACATGAGCATAGGCTATGCTCCTAAAGATTCTCAAGTGCTTGACACTTGGCTTTCTTCCACTCCATGCTTCTTGAGGGGTATGATGTCTAACATTCCTTGTTGGAGACCTGTTGTTCAAATAAACTGTACAAGATACAGCTTCTGCCCAAAATTTCTTGGGCATACTTTTAGCTTTTAACATACATCTAGCCACATTAAGAATCGTTCGATTCTTTCTCTCTGCAACTCCATTTTGTTGGGGTGAATAAGGTACTGTTAGAGGACGATGAATTTCATGAGACTGACAGAAGTCATTAAATTCTTTTGAAGTGAATTCGCCTCCTCTATCGGACTTTAAAGATTTTATTTCATAGCCACTTTCTTTCTTCACAAGTACTTTAAAAAATTTTAAAAGCAGTAAAAGCTTCAGATTTTTGGTTCAAGAAATAAACCCAAGTCTTTCTACTAAAGTCATACATGAAAAGTAGAAAGTATTTACTTTTATCAGAGAAAGGTGGATTGATTGGTCCACACACATCAGTGTGAACAAGCTGAAGCGGTTTAGTTGATCTTGACATGGCCTCCTTTGAAAAACTCCTCCTTGCATATTTTACAAGAAGACAAGTTTCGCACATTTGATTGGAATGGTTGATTGATGGTATCCCATGCACTGTATTCTTTTCTCCCATTAATTTGAGTGCTTCAAAATTCAAGTGCCCAAATCGCATGTACCAACACCATGATTCATCTTGCATATTAGCCTTCAAACACTTTGCATCAATTGTTTTAAGATTCAGAGAAAATAATCTATTCTTTGTCATATGCACTTTAGCAATTAGAATTCTACCTGAATCTCTAAGCCAAAGATGCATATTTTTTATGTGGATGTCATAATCCTTTTTAAGAAGTTGGCCCAAACTCAAAATATTACTTTTTAATTTTGGTACATAATAAACATCTTGAATTAGCTTGCGACTACCATCTTTACAAGAGATCAGAATCGTTTATCCTTCGATTTGAATCTCTGAGGTATCTCCAAATGACACATTACCTCTCACCGTTTTATTGATCTCCACAAACTTCTCTTTGCATCCACATATGTGATTGCTTGCTCCATTGTCCAAATACCACGAGCTACAATCATCCATGTCTTCTTCCTTGAGTGCCAACAACAACGTTGACTCATCTTCTTCTTTCTTGTCGTTAACAAGGTTAGCTTTTTATTCGACATTGCTACGACATTCCCAAGAGTAATGTCCAAATTTATGATAATTATAACACTCAATTTTTGATTTGTCATACCGTTGTCCATTATTTTCTTGGTAGTAGCCACGTCTGCTTCCTCCTCTTTGTCCATGGCCACGACCTCTGAATGTTTGGTGGATTTTAACTTCATTGTTGAAGTTGTTACCATTACTTCTTCATCTTCCATGATAGCTCTTTTCACCTCCATAATCCTTGAAGAATGCCTGAGTTTAAGAAGTTGCTCCAATGACACTTCTTGTCTCTTTTCGATCTTTTCTTCGTGGGCCTGTAAAGAGCCCTCCAATTGCTCTACCATCATAGAGTCTAAATCTTTAGACTCCTTAATAGCACACACCACAAAATCAAATTTAGGTGTTAAAGTACGAAGGATCTTTTCTACAACACGGATATCTTCTATGTCCTCCCTGTATCTTCTTAGTTGATTTACAACAACCTTCACTTTTGAACAATAATCCGAAATGCATTTGAATTCTTTCATTTTTAAAACTTCAAAATCAGCCCTTGGAGTTTGAAGTTTTAACTTCCTCACCTTGTCAACTTCTTGAAGAGAATTTTGTAAAATCCCCCAAGCTTCCTTTGAGGTGGTAGCATCTGCCACCTTTTTAAACATGGCATCATCCAAACATTGGTGGATGATCGTGAGGGTTTGTTGACCCTTCTTCCTCGTCTTTGCCAAGACCTCTTTTTTATTTTGGGGCAGAGCTTCCTCATTATCGGGTTTTGCATACCCTCTGTCTACGATTTTTCATACATCCTGAGAGCCAAGAATGGCTTTCATACGTAGACACTATTTCTCATAATTATCTTTTATGAGACGGGGGTACTGAAAAGATAGCGGACCATTATTCGCCATGGCTCTGATATCACGTTGTTGGGAAAAATAATAATCCCGTCCAGAAATAATATCCACAGAAAATAATAATAACACAAGAGAGTAACAACGACACCAATTCTTTTAACGAGGTAAATACAATACCCGAGCAGAGCAATATTACCACTATAATATTACAACTTAGTAGTATCAAGAGACTACTACAATTCTGAAAGAAATAATACTCTTTATTAAAAACACATCACTACAATATTACTCACACTCACTATTTATCTCATAGACTGCAATATGTGGATTACTCTCTCTAACTTCTATTACTTCTTTCTTATTTTGGTGTGTTTAAAATGAGGAATGAAGCCTGTTATTTATAGCAAAATTTGTCAAGCTTTCAACCAATAAAAATGCTTTGTTCTTTGCAATTTGCATCGTCCAGAATTATTTCTGTTTTGGTCTTGTTGCAACTTGCAACTTTATTTTAGCCGCCCTTATCGCAAACAAGTTGCCATTGCAACTTGTTATTTTCTTTCTTTGAATTAATATTTTATTTTGGGGCTGGTCCCTCAAAAATAACTTTTAAAGAGACATGCATGCTATCAAGTAAGTGTAGTGAAACTCAAAGTATCATATATATAAGCTAATATGACAATCTCACAGCTCATAAGTCAAAACTGGTATTGTTCTCAATTCTTATAACTTCTTAGCTCAAAATGGGCTATCTTACTCTTTTATGATTAAGGGAGGCATCTGCTAAGTTTTGTTTTCCTACCCTAATCAGTTAAGGCAGCTAGCTTTAACTGCTATCCACTATACTTTGAGGTAACATAATATGTAACAACAACACCGTTCGACCTCCAGTAAACTCAATCGTCAACTATTTTTGGATAGCCTTGTCAGAGATGATAGTCACACGCAAATCGCTTGACCAGAATTCTTGTTTGAGAGTTAATATTTGAGTTTTCTTGGGGTGTAAAATTCTATTTCCTTAGTTCTTCTTTTGGTTTGTTCTGATTTGCAATCACTTGATAGACGTATTAAATTTCTAATACTATAAAATTTCGTAGAGGTATTTCTGTTTCTATGAGCTTTTCTCCTTTATGTGCTCGAGTATTAATCAATATTCCTTGATATCAGAAGATGAGTTTGATTTTGAAGACGCAGCATGAGATCATTTTTTTTTACTTATTTATACAACTAAGGGCGTATAATTAAACTAAGAAATTATACTATTTCAATGAGCTGATCTTTCAATTGTTCTACAATTTGATCATTTTATATTTGAATAATGTTATGCCAAAAAGATATCCAAAGTTATATACTTCGTAATATGATCTTCTCTTATCAGCTTTTAGTATGTGAAATAGAAGCTGAGTAGAGAATCTTAGCATATATGTCCAATTATCTTTGCAGCTTTGCTAAATTATTAAGTTGACAATCTCAGGTCAGCCTTTATCTTTGTGTTCTTATCGATATTCTTTTTAATTGCAGATTGTGAGATTTATTTCTGTGCTACTGAAAGTTGGCTGTGAAGTTGCCGAGAAAGAGTTGATCAGATCTGGTCAAAACATATTTTAGATAATTTCTACCACGTGATTAGTGTTTGACAAAGTAAGTATTACTTCAGCTAATTTTTACCCTTCCACATATGACACCTACATGTGAAATTTGTGTTTAAGTTAAGAGAATTCCTGCTATTTTGGATGGTCATTTAGAAGGTGGGGGTCACAATTCACATGTGTGGACTTGTACAGAACTGAGTTGAAGTTGGTCATGTCTGAAAATTATCTATATTTATCAGGTGGAAGAAGAAAAAAGATTTTACTAGGAGGAAGAAGTTAAGTTCCGTAGCATGACTAAGCTGTCATCTACTGGTATTATCAAGATTTTCCTATTTTTGGCAAGACATCGATTCAATCTTTCAAGGATTAGGTTAGTTCGTGTTTCTTCTTTTTGTCAGTCCAAATAAACTTACTCCCTCTATACCACAAATATGTCATACTACTATAATCAAACACTCCTTAAAGTTGTTATGTCTCTTACCATTCATAGGTTACAACAAAGCCATCAGAAGTTATAATGCATGGACTCGCTACATACGGATTCCAGAATAGCAAAATAAGTGATGTGAAAAGAAGTAACAAGCAGTGAATTAACTAAGCAATAAATTATGAGAATTCTGTCATGTAATGGTAATTTCAAATCACAGAGGAGCTGAAAATCTGTCACCTGGTACCAAAGGAGACTGATTTCCACTTCTCTAATCAGTATATGTATTACATTCCAAAAGGTTCAGTTGAAACTTTACTTGTTCTATTAAGCACACTAGCACAGTATGCTATGTGCTTCTATATTTTTGCACTGCCTTTCTGGATTTTTGCATTTTTCAACTGTATTTCTACACAATATTCGGCATAGCTGCTCCATTTCTGTATTCAAATGTTATTATTTTTTACTTTCTATAGCATATCCACTAAGTGATATTCAGTAATATTTCTTTTTAACGGTCTGAACTTCAAAATCGTCAAAGTTTCAAGAAACAGCAGATGATGCATTTAAGATTGTGTTTGGAAACGAGCAACCTGGTCCGGTTAGATGCTATGGTAGATCGGTGACGATAAGATCTCTGAAAAAAGATGAGGAAATCAGCAAGCTTCAACAAAAGCATGCTAATGAAATAACTTCTTTGAAGGAAGAAATGAAGGAAATAATGAGAGAAGAAATGCGATATTTTTTTGTTCAAATGGTACAAAATAACCCTGGACTAAATATTCATGATATACAAGGGTGTGCCGGATCTAATCTTCCTTCACCCGTTGATGCAAGTAGTGTACGAGGAATGAGTGGCCAAAATCTATCACATTCTTCTGGCTCAACTCATGCTCCGAGTCTTGAAAAGATATTTATATTTCACACTCTAAACTTATAAGACCATGTTTTTCTAAACTATTTGCTTTTGATGATTCCATTACATAATAACAGGAGTTATGAATGAATGGAAGGAAAATATATTTCACGAATATAATTGGTATAATATGCCCTTACACAAAGTACTAAACCTTTTGAAGGGAATTAGAATATTCTTTGACCTCTTTCAAGTGTAGGATACGTTGAAATCCTTGTCTTTTCCAAATCTCACTATTATTATGCATGTGCTCATATCGAAATCGAGGCAAAGCATTCTGTGATTTTGGGATGTAAGCAAGTTATTAATTCACAACTTTGCTTCTCCTTAGCTTGCACCTCTTTTTTTGTGTTTGACTTAGTTATGTTTTAGTAGTGAAATAAACCTCATTAGTTATTAGTAAGACATGTTGCTATAACCAATGCATACTATATATAGGTTTTTTTTTCTAATTTTTAATTTCATTTTGAATGTGCAGGAAAATGCGAGTGATGCAATTAAAAATGTGGCCACAAATCAATTTGACCTATTGACGTGAATGATGCATACTTTTTGAACAATTGTGACGTTTATTGTTATTGATATTGTGGCCCCTACTGCCGGTCGGCAAGCGGACGACGGATGCATGCGTCGTTTCTAGCCCGGATTCTGACTTAGAGGCGTTGGCTAATGGGTACTGACTTGGTCCGGGATGCTTTGGATAAGGTTAAGATGATTCAGGAACGGCTTCGCATAGTGCACTCTAGACAGAAGAGTTATGCCAATAGGAAGGTCTGTGATGTTGCTTACATGGTTGGGGAGAAGGTACTGCTCAAGGATTCCCAAAGTTCAAAATTTAATTTGGCCTAGATAATTTTTATTGACCTAAATAATGTTCAAAATTTAATTTTCAATTTATTATTATTTGATGAAATACATTCGGTTTTGTAAAGTTCATTGCTTGTGAACTTCTTGAAATAGTAGTGCTTTATTAGTATGGGTATAGTACTACGCAAATTATATTTTTTTTGTTGAAGTTTATTTCAAGTATATACATTTGAATTATTTTTATTATGTTATTATTTAATTTGATGCTTGCGATCATAAAGTATATGCTTGAAATAAATATGAATACAGAGTTTAATGTACGCAAATATAGTTTCTTAACCACACAATTGTGGCTAAATAAATATTTTAAAAATTATTTCATAGCGTAGACAAAATTGCCACGCTTAGAAAATGTGGCCATAGGGACTAGTAATTTGGTGCTATGTGATGACGTCCAAATTCACTACTAAAAAGTAAATAGATACGGTCGCATGCAATATAATTTACCCAACTATGAGTCGGGTCGAATCCCACTGAGAACAATATATAGGCGATTAGGAATGTAAGAGAATTATCACTTGTTATGCAATGCCAAACACTTAAAATTTAGTTATGGAATTATTATAACTAAATGCGAAAATGTAAACTAACTTAGAAAGCAAGTAAAATGATCAATGGCTACAAGCATGGATGCATAAGGATTTACACTCAAGTAACGATCCAATGTATTTCACGATTTTACAAATATGAGCGAGTTTATGTTAATTATCCTCGGGTAATAATTCTATATTAGCTTCTTTCGAAGACTTCCTAATTGAATTATCCCTAAAATAATTAAGAGATTAAGCACACCCAAATATGACTACAAGTAGTTCAATCCTATCCCTAGGTAGAATCTACAAAGTGAGGATTAAAGCCTCAAGTTCTTGTTAATTAATCTTTCCCAACCCCAAATTATCTTTTCCAAAATTAATTCGAAATTAATGGGCGAGTCCTAGGGTTAGCTAATCCCTTTGGAAACACTAAAGAACAAGAATAATTAAAGAAACAATAACTCACTTCATAATAAATAAAAATCGTTCAATACATAAGCATAACAAGGTATTTAATCCACACTTTAAATATGAATATTCCCATAAATAAGATTCAAGTGTTGGAAAAAATACTACACACTTAAATATTCAATACAAAGCAAGAAAATGAAGAAATGAGCATAAATGAGTAAGAAATTCTCAACCAAAAGTTTCAAATCTTCAAGCCCCAAGTGTGTGTGCAAGAACCCTAGCTCCAAACCTTGTCTTCTCTAGTCTAGGAACTGAAAAATAAGCCAAAGATTTTTTACAAATGAGCTAGGTCGTGCATTAAATGGTTTGGGGCCAAAATCATGAAATTTCAGAACTGCCCAGATTTGTGAATCGCGATCGCAAAAAGAGGTTTGCGATTGCGAAGAGTAGTTCTGTAAAGTATTGCGATCGGAGGCTACATCACGCGTTTGCGTAGAGCATTTCAGAGCAATTGACCATCTTCTTCATCGCGTTCGCAGAACTAGCCCAGCGTTCGCGATGTATTGTTTCCTCCAGCATCGCGTTCGCGATTATACCTTCGCGTTCGCGATTATACCTCGTGTTCGCGAAGGTTGCCTTCCTCCTTCTTCGCGTTAGCATACAGAATTTCGCGTTCGCGAAGGTTTGTTATCCTGATGCTCCGCGTTCGCGAAGGATAATTCACTAGGTAGTATTTTATTTGCATTTTAGCTTCTTTTTTACTTGTTTTCGCATGATTTGTTCACCATCACTCCTAAATTACTTGATACCTGAAATATGCCAATAAGCCTCAATAAATGCCTTAATTTCTCAACAAAATTATACAAAAGCCTAAGTATCAAGAGGAGATAAGTTGGTAAAATACCAACTTATCACTATGCTTGATAATTGTTGCTTTAGAAGCCACACTCTAAAAGCGTGGTCTATAACGCAACAAAGACCACGCTTCAAAATTGTAGCTTTACGTCATACAAGTGTGGCTATAGAGGAAATATAAAGTGTAACTTTTTTAGTGCATTGGCCACACTTTTGAAGCGTGGCTCCTACGACAACATGTAAAAAGCGTGGCCATAAGTCAAAGGTTACGGTACTATAGGCCACTCCCTAAAAGCGTAGCCTAAAGTCGTAAAGTGTTGTCTTTGATCTAATGCTACACTTCTTGGCATCTTAGGCCACACTTTTCAGGGATGGCTGGAGGCCTTAAATGTTGTAGTGGCATATTAGAAAATTACGGTCAAAGAACAGCTCGTTTAACTCTCGAAAATCAAATATCATCACATAAATTGAGACGGTGGGAGTAATATGATTAGATTAATATAAGTTTGAGTTTATGATAGAGTTGAGTCTCGATGAACTTTTTCGGAGCTTCACATGCTTTCGCATATGCATTCTTTGACCACTAATATGAAGGTTGTATAAAAAGGGCAGCCCAGTGTATTAAACTCCTGTATGTGCGGGGTCCGAGGAAGGGCCGGATTACAAGTGTCTATTGTACGCAGTCTTAGCCTTCATTTCTACAAGAGGTAATATGAAGGTTGTATATGTCTTTAATTTCTTTCTTGCATATGACAACATCAAAATTTATTGCACTAGAGTGGAAAAATGCGCCTCATCTATACATTTTTAACAAGATGATGTATTTATTTATTTATTTATTACTGACATACTTATCTATTTATTAAATAAGACTGCATATTAATTTCTGAGGAAAACCTCTTTTATAATCGTTTCATTAATACAGTACGTGTTTTCTGGCACTGCAGTCGGATAAGGTGAACACTAGAGCGAAACATAAACTTCACTAGATACAATAACGTTCTGGAAAAAAAAAATGCAACATAAACTATATAGAACTAATAGATCATTCGATAAAAAAATAATCAAGAGGCAATATCAAATAAAAATAGAAGTATTGCTTCACATATATAATCCGAAAATAGTTCAAATTTGTCCTTGTAGAAACTGAAATTATTCTATTTTGCCCTTTTGTTTAGGTCAAGTAATTTTCTTACTACTAACATCTTGTTTTGTATTTGTACTTATTGTTAATATGGCTTCTATGCATATGAGTCAGACTCCACGTATTCAAATTCTTGGAGAGAAAAGATCCAAATTTTATCATCAACAATTGAATATGGTTTTGAATTACTCTTAGATTGAAGTTCCGTTAGAGATCAAGGAAAGTTCTGCATTGAAATATTTGCATTTAAAAGGTCCGCACTGAAATTCTTGCCAAAGTTTACTACAGTATTTGTTTACTCGTAAAACAATACAGTTGAATTTGTAACATGATTTATAGATACATGAATTAATTTGATCCAAGAATATAAAATGACTAATAACATATATAAATTGATTAAAATAACTTGAAGAAAAATACAAACCTGATTAAGGGATCAGTTTCTCCGGTAGCAATAATAAGAGAAATATGAAGAAAACAAAAGAGAAAGTTGTTTAATAAGAACAGATTTTGGCTTTTGTGTAGAGATAATTTTTCATGTCCTATGATAAATACAAATTCTCATATTTATAACTTAATCCAGGGAGACAAGATCCCCAAGCTCTTCATTAAAATGAGTAAAACCCCTCTTGATATTTGCATAATAGTTGAACATTAATACAAAGATTCTTTGTAACGGTTACTCATTAAATGTTGTCTTTTTCCAATCGATGTCTTCCTTTCAAATCTTTATTCCCGGTTCCAATCCCTTCGTTTATTCAGCACCAGTTACATATTTTGTAACCAGTGACAGCTATTTGCTAATTCATATCTTACGTATATTTACTTCCACGTGTAAACTCGTCGAATATCCATCTGTCACTTATCAATTTTACCTCATACAATAATTTGTATAATTAGCAAATATAATAGTAAAGACAGATGCCACATTTTCCATGTCCTTGATTGGAGCATAATTTAAGCTGGATTTCATATCTGCCACCACAAAAAATATTTGAACTTTTGATTTTTCCCTCTCTATTTCATAGTTGTGAAAATAAACTCTATGATTGTTTACCCTCAAAATCGAATAACAATTGAATTTGTAAGTGGTCTTAAAGATACATAGACTAACTTCACACGAAATAATAAATTAGATTGTAATTGAAATAAGTAATGACGAAGTAAATGCAAACCACACGAATTAAACAGTCTTAACCTTGGAAGGTTAATCACCCTCGAGCCTGGTACGCTTCGATCGGCATTAGGACACATAAGAATAAGAGCTTCAAGAAAAATAATAATGATATATCGCTTTGGAATACTTGTTACAATGTATTTAATGAATTATGAGACCCCCCTTTATATAGTAGAGAAGTCTTACTTTAGGTATAATTCTATAAAAGGTAAAAATCCCTTGATTTGATGATTGTCGATTCCCTACTGATAGGCATTGAGATTCCCGCCGCAACATCTTCTCGGTTACGGATATTTGTGTAACGACCCGGCCGGTCGTTTTGAGCTTTTACACTTCGCTCGGTTGTTTGAGGGCATGAGTAGTTTCGTATGATGTATTATGACTTATGTGAATCGTCGGTTTTGGTTTTCAGGTTATTCGGAATTGATTTGAAAGGATGATTTCTCAACTAGAAGCTTTAAATTTGAAAGAGTTGACCAAATTTGACTTTTTAGTATTTGACATCGGATTGGAATTTTGATGGTTCTGTTAGCTCCGTTGGGTGATTTTGGACTTAGGAGCGCGTCCGGATTGTGATTTGGAGGTCCGTGGTTGAATTTGGCTAGGAATGGCGAAAGTTAAAATTTTGGAAAAGTTTGACCGGGAGTGGACTTTTTGATATCGGGATCGGATTCCGATTTTGAAAGTTGGACCAGGTCCGTAATGTCGAATGTGACTTGTGTGCAAAATTTGAGGTCAATCGGACATAATTTGATAGGTTTCGGCATCGATTGTGGAAGTTTAAAGTTTCAAGGTTCATTAATTTCGAGTTGAGGTGTGATTCATCGTATTGATATTGTTACGCGTGATTTGAGGCCTCGAGTAGGTCCACATTATGTTATTGGACTTGTTGGTATATTCGGACGGGGTCCCGAGTAGTTCGGATGAGTTTTGGATGAGGTTCAAATCATTTTACTTCATGTTGCTATTGCTGGTTCTGGTGTGACCGCACCTACGGCTGGTTTGCGCAGGTGCGATGGTCGTAGAAGTAACGAAGGGGTTGCAGAAGAGAAAATAGTGCTGGGAGAGGAAGACCGCAGAAGCGGAGATTTGGGCGCATATGCGGATGCGCAGGTGCGAGGTGATGGAGCGCAGGAGCGAGGTATTCCGCATGTGCGGATGGTAGCTCGCACCTGCGATGGCGCAGAAGCGGATATTTGTCCGCAGGTGCGAGGGTCTAGTTCTCAGCTGATTCCTCAGAAGCGGAGATTATGTCGCAGAAGCGACGCCGCAGAAACAGCTAATGTGTCGTAGGTGCGAAAGTGCTAGGCAGAATGATAAATACATGGATTCGCGATTTTGGCTTCATTTTAACATTTCTAGGCTCGGATTGAGGCGATTTTTCAAGAAAATGTCACCATATGAATTGGGGTAAGTGTTCTCTACTCGGTTTTGGTTATATTTCATGAATCTACCTTTATTTTTGGTAATTGGATTGTGAAATTTAAAGAGGAAATTGGGGGTTTTGGCCTAAAGTTTCATAATGTGAATTTTTGAGTTTTGAACATCGAATTGGAGTCGTATTTGAGTGAAACCAGTATGGTTGGACTCGTAATTGAATGGGTAGTTGTATGTTTTACAAATTTTGTTGGGTTCTGAGGTGCGGGCCCGGGTTGGGCTTTTGGCCGATTTTGGGCTTTTGATTCAAGATTTGATCTTTTTCGATCGGGATTGGTTCCTTTAGCATTGTTTGATGTGTTTGAGTTGTTTTGATTAGTTTCGAGCCGTTCAGAGGTCGGAATACGCGGGATGGCATTTTGGAGCATCGCTTGGCTTGTTCGGTGTTGGAATTGGCTTGTTCGAGGTAAGTAACTCTTCTAATCTTAGTACTGAGGGTATGAAACCCCGAAATACGTGTTATGTGATTGGTATTGAGGTGACGCACATGCTAGGTGACTAGCGTGCGGGCGTGTACCCTGTGAATTGTGATGCCGTTGTTTCCATAGCACTGTATAGTCGCCCTAGTTTGTTGACATTTGTGTTATCACCATGTGATAAAGTAACTGAGCTGTCAATCATGCTAAATACCATGTTTAGGCTTTATGTTGATACTGTTAGGACCCATAGTGGTCGGTTCTTCCTGTCATCTCACTGATTTCACTGATGTGTCGTACTCAGTCATATGCATGCATTCATATCATATCTCAGTCTCAATTGTTATTTATTGATACATCATATCATTGTTGTCGGGCTAGTTTCATGACATTGCGAGCCTGTGAGTGAGACTAGAGAGATTGATAAATGAGTGAGGTCGAGGGCCCGAGCAAGAGTGATATTTTGGGATCGGGTTTCACGCCACAACATATTATATTGATTATATTTTATATGAATCGGGTTGCACGCCGCAACCAGAGCCTTCGGGCTATATATATATATATATATATATATTATTGGATCAGGTTGCACGCCGCAACAATATTGGATCGGGTTGCATGCCGCAATAATATTGGATCAGGCTGCACGCCACAGCAATATAGCGCTTGGGCTGAAGGAGCCCCTCCGAAGTCTGTATACCCACAGTGAGCGCAGTCGACTATATATATGTGGATCGGGTTGCACGCCGCAATGGGCTTTATGATCATATATGGATCGGGCTGCACGCCGCAACGGGTATTGTACTGCGCTAAGTGATTGAGTGTACTGAGCATAGTGAGAGAGAATGCGAGACAGTGAGATTGAGTACTCTGAGAGTGTGAGTACATGAGCTCATCATCGAGATGCATTGCATTTGACATGCGTACTTGAGATACATGCATAGAGGATCATTTCCTTCTGCTATCCAGTTTTGGGAACATTTATGATTTTACCTGTATCTTGACATGTAGGCATAGAGAAGTACTTTCCTCATGCTATCTGAAAATAAAACATCTTACTATTTGTTGAAAGGAGTTTTGGAAAAATTATTGTTTTCAAACTTATTCATATTTTTAGCAACTTCTGTAAACGATTTGGGTTTTCACTGATGTACTTGAAAGGCAGGACTATTTTCGAAAATCATGATTTTGCTGAACATCTTATCTCTGAGTTACTTCTCATATTATTTGCTTTACGTTGTTATGAACTGCTGTTGGTAATTTGCGGTAGACCCGACCTTGGTACAAGCTCGTCACTACTTTCAACCTAAGGTTAGGTTTGTTACTTATTGAGTGCATGGGGTCGGTTGTACTCATACTACATTTCTGCACCTTGCGTGCAGATGTTGGCTACCGATATTGTTGTGTTCGATAGGAGCTGGATTTGAATATGTACTTGCGTCCCTGTCACAACCCAAATTTTCCACCTTCGGACCGTGATGGCGCCTAACATTTCACTTGCTAGGCAAGCCAATGTTAGAATAATATTATCTATTTTTAAAACAATTTTTATATTATTAATAATCAAGGAAACAAAGGCGGAAGCAAAGTTTGAAACATAGTGAAATAATTCAAAAAAATAACGGTATCTAAATACCATCCCAGAATTAGTGTCACAAGTGCACGAGCTTCTAGAATAAATACAAATAAAGGTCTGAATAAAATAAAGTTGTCTGGCAATAAACACACAGCTAAAGTACAATAGACGGGGACTTCAGAACTGCGGACACCATGCAGTTATACCTCAAGTCTCCTCTGGTAGCTGAAATCCGAGCAAGTCTATGGTACGCCGCTGGGACCAACTCCAAAATCTGCACAAGAAGTGCATAGTGTAGTATCAGTACAACCGATCCCATGTACTGGTAAGTGTTGAGCCTAACCTCAACGAAGTAATGACGAGGCTAAGGCGGTTCACTTACATTAACTTGTACGCAATATTAATAATAACAAGAAATAATAGAAATAAATCAGGTAACTCATTTATAATAATTGAAACCAACCCAACAGTCATAATCCATTATTATTTCAACCAATTCTGTTGCAGCGTGCAACTCGCTCTCATAATATATTCACATTCAATTTTGTTGCAGCGTGCAACCCGCTCTCCAAATATTTTCCTTTTAATCAAGTCTGTCATATATTTATTTCAATCAAGTATATATAGACTTTTAAATAAGTCTGTTTCGGCGTGCAATCCGATCCCCCAATATTGACTTTTCAATAAGTCTATTGCGGCGTACAATCCGATCCCCAAATATTGACTTTTAATAAGTCTGTTGCGGCGTGCAACCCGATCTTCCAATATTAACTTTTTAATAAGTCTGTTGCGGCGTGCAACCCGATCCTCCAACATTAACTTTTAATAAGTATGTTGCGGCATGCAACCCGATCCTCCAATATATCCATTTCAATCAATTCTTATAGAAGAAATTTCTCCAATAAATATAATAATTAATATAAAATTATAAGACAACAAGCATACAACAATTATGATTTAATTATGAAACAAACAATGACAAATAGCAAATTATTATAAAAATCAGGGAGAAAATAGGCAGCTTAATATTTAATATGCTAAATATCAAATAATAATTAAACACATAATTCAAATAGCATGTAACAATTAATGCAAGAATTCAAGAATTAATATTTGACAAAGAATAAGAGAGAAACAATTATCATAATAATTAATTTATGATTAAAAATAATTTATGACTTTTCAAGTAAGCAGGCAAACAATTAATTTGATGACGTATAGACACCCGTCACCTCGCCTATACGTCGTTCACATGCAATTTACATAACAAATAATTTAAGGGTTCTATTCCCTCAAGTCAAGGTTAACCCCGACACTTACCTCGCTTTGTAAATTCCAATCAATTATTCAACCACAACTTTTCCTTTTAAATTTGCCTCCGAAAGCTTCAAATCTATTCACAAACAATTCAATATATTCAATACTAATCATAAGAATTAATTCCATATGAATTTATACATTTTTCGGATAAAAATCCGAAATTTATTAAAATATTCGATAGTGGGACCCACATCTCAAATCCCGAAAATACTTGCAAAATCCGAACACCCGTTCCGATACGAGTTCAACCATACAAAATTTGTCGAATTTCGATATAAAATGGACCTTCAAATCTTAATTTTTTATTTTTGGAAAGTTTTACAAAAATTCCAATTTCTTGCATCTAAATCCGAAATAAATGATGAATATAGACATGGATTTGTGCAATATAATCACTTTTGGTTAAAGAACACTTACCCAATTCAAAGTCGTGAAAATCCCCCTTGAAATCGCCCAAATCCGAGACTTAAAACTCAAAAATGAAAAACAAATGGCGACTTCTGAATTTATGGGTTCTGCCCAGTCATTTTCGCATATGCGGACAAAAGTTCCGCATTTGCGAGACGAAGCTCGCATTTGCGATGCCAGGCTGCCAGGTGAAGTTCCGCATCTGCGGACACTCCTGTCGCACCTGCGACATCCGCTTCTGCGCAAAAAGGCCGCACCTGCGAACACCCCAGGCCAGCCCAGTCTCGCATCTGCGATGGAAGGCTCGTTTCTGCGAGCGCGCACCTGCGGTCAAAAATCCGCAGGTGCGATTACACCAGAACCCAAAATTTTAGATTTTGCTTAAGTCCAATTCTTGTTCCGATTTCGATTCGAATCACACTCGGGGTACTCGGGACCCAGTCCGAATATACCAACAAGTCCCATAACATAATACGGACTGACTCAGGGTCTAAAAGCACGTCAAACAATGCTGGAATTACAATTCACACCCCGATTCGAACTTTGAGTTTTAAACTTTTTAACTTGCAAACATCGTGCCAAAACATATTAAATGAATTCGGAATGACTTCAAATTTGGCACACAACTCATAAATGACATAACGGAGTTGTTCAAATTTCCAAAATCGGATTCCGGCTCCGATATCAAAAAGTCAACCCCGTGGTCAAACTTGAAAATCTTTAGCCTTTAAATTACTAGTTTCCGTTAAATGGTCATAACTTGAGCTAGGGATCTCCAAATAAAATTTCGGGCATACGCCAAAGTCTCAAATCACGATACGGAGCTACCAAAACTATCAAAACACTGATCCGGGTCTGTTTTCTCAAAATATTGACCAAAGTCAACTCAGTTAAGTTTTAAGGCTCTATTTCACATTTTAATCCATTTTTCACATGAAAACTTTTCGGAAAATTGTACGGACTGCGCACGCAAGTCGAGGAATGATAAATGGTGCTTTTCTAGGTCTTAGAACACAGAATTACTTATTAAATTTAAAGATGACATTTGGGTCATCACATTCTCCACCTCTAAAACAAACGTTCGTCCTCAAATGGAGTTAGAAACAAAAATACCTGAGCTGGAGAAAAGGTGTGGATGTTTACTCCGCATGTCCGACTCGGACTACCAGGTAGATGCCTCTACCGGCTGACCTCTCCATTGCACCCGAACTGAAGGATAACTCTTAGACCTCAACTGTCGGACCTGCCAGGCTAGAATAGCCACCGGCTCCTCCTCGTAAGTCAAATCTTTGTCCAATTAAACTGAGCTGAAATCTAACACATGGGACGGATCACCATGATATTTTCGAAGTATAGACACATGGAACACCGGATGAACCGCTGATAAAATAGGTGGTAATGCAAGCATGTAGGCTACTTCACCCACCCTTTCAAGAATTTCATAGGATCCATTATACCTGGGGCTCAACTTGCCCTTCTTCCCGAACCTCATTACACCTTTCATAGGCGAAACCCGGAGCAATATTCTTTCTCCAACCGTGAATGCAATATCACGAACTTTACGATCGGCATAATTCTTTTGCCTTGACTGAGCTGTGTGAAGTCGATCATCTATAATCTTGACCTTATCCAAGGCATCCTGTACCAAATCGGTACCCAACAACCGAGCCTCTCCCGATTCAAACCAACCAACAGGCGATCGACATCGCCTTCCGTATAATTCCTCATATGGAGCCATCTGAATGCTCGACTGGTAGCTATTATTATAAGCAACCTCCGCAAATGGCAAGAAATGATCCCAAGAACCTCCAAAGTCTATAACACAAGCGCGGAGCATATCCTCCAGTATCTGAATAGTGCGTTCTGACTGTCCGTCTGTCTGTGGATGAAATGTTATACTCAAATCTACCTGCGTGCCTAACTCACACTGTACAGCCCTCCAGAAATGTGAGGTAAACTGCGTACCTCGATCTGAAATAATAGACACGGGCACAGCGTGAAGGCGGACAATCTCACGAATGTAAATTTCAGCTAACCTCTCTGGAGAATAGGTAACTGCCACTCGAATGAAATGTGCTGACTTGGTCATCCTGTCCACAATGACCCAAACTACGTCAAATTTTCTCTGAGTCCGTGGAAGTCCAACAACAAAATCCATAGTGATATGCTCCTATTTCCACTCGGGAATTTCTAACTTCTGAAGCAAACCACCAGGTCTCTAATGCTCGTATTTAACTTGCTGACAATTCAGACACCGAGCTACATATGCAACTATATCCTTCTTCATTCTCCTCCACCAATAATGTTGCCATAAATCTTGATACATTTTAGCGACATCTGGATGAATAGAATACCTGGAACTGTGGGCCTCTTCAAGAATTAATTCACGAAGCCCATCCACATTAGGCACACAAATACGACCCTGCATTTGCAGAACTCCATCTTCCCCCATAACAACCTGTTTGGCATCACCGTGTTGTACCGTGTCCTTTAGGACAAGTAAATGAGGATCATCATATTGTCGCTCTCTGATGCGCTCATATAAGAAAGACCGAGCGACTGTGTAAGCTAGAACCCGACTGGGTTCTGAAACACCTAACCTCACGAACTGATTGGCTAAAGTCTAAACATCTGTAGCTAATGGTCTCTCACCAACCGGAATATACGCAAGACTGCCCATAATCGTAGCCTTTCTACTCAAAGCATCAGCCACCACATCGGCCTTTCCGGGGTGATACAAAATGGTGATATCATAGTATTTCAACAACTCCAACCATTTTCTCTGCCTCAAATTAAGATCTTTTTGTTTGAACAGATATTGAAGGCTACGATGATCGGTAAATACCTCACACGAGACACCGTAGAGGTAATGCCTCCAAATCTTCAGAGCATGGACAATGGCTGCCAATTCTAAGTCATGAACAGGATAATTCTTCTCGTGAACTTTTAACTGCCACGACGCATATGCAATCATCTTTCCATCTTGCATTAATACAGCAACAAGCCCAATGTGAGATGCGTCACAATATACCATATACGATCCTGAACCTGTGGGTAACACCAACACTGGCGCCGTAGTCAAAGTAGTCTTGAGCTTCTGAAAGCTCAACTCACACTCGTCTGACCATCTGAATGGGACACCTTTCTGGGTCAATCTGGTCAATAGGCTTGCTATAGATGAAAACCCTTCCACGAACCGACGATAATAACCTGCTAAACCCAGGAAACTCCGGATTTCTATAACTAAAATAGGTCTAGGCCAATTTTGAACAGCCTCAATCTTCTTAGGATCCACCTTTATGCCTTCTGCCGATACAACATGCCCCAAAAAGGCAACTGGGTCTAACCAAAACTCACATTTTGAAAACTTGGCATATCTTATTATTCTTTAAAGTGTGAAGCACACTTCGAAGATGCTGCTCATGCTCCTCTCGACTGCTGGAGTAAATTAAGATATCATCAATGAATATAACCACAAAAGAGTCCAAATAAGGCTTGAACACCCGATTCATCAAATCCATAAATATTGTTGGGGCATTTGTCAACCCAAATTACATCACTAGGAATTCGTAATGCCCATACTGAGTTCGAAAAGCTGTTTTAGGGACATCAGAGGCCCTAATCTTCAACTGATAGTAACCAGACCTCAAATCGATCTTCTAAAAAATGTTGGCACCCTAAATCTGATCAAATAAGTCATCAATTCTTGGAAGCGGATATTTATTTTTGATGGTGGCCTTGTTCAACTGCCGATACTCTATACACATCCGCATAGAGCCATCTTTCTTCTTTACAAATAATATTGGTGCACCCCAGGGCGAGACACTGGGCCTAATAAATCCCTGGTCAAGCAAGTCTTGTAACTGCTCTTTCAATTCTTTCAACTCCGGCGGGGCCATACGGTATGGTGGAATAGAAATGGGCTGAGTGCCCGGAGCCAAATTAATACAGACGTCAATATCTCTATCGGGTGGCATCCCCGGCAGATCTACAGGAAATACTTCTGGAAATTCACGAACAACTGGTACTGAGTCCATAGAAGGGACATCCGCACTGGGATCGCGAATATAAGTCAAATAGGTTAGACACCCTTTATCTACCATATGCCGAGCTTTCATATAAGAAATAACCCTGCTGGCAGAATGACCAGGAGTTCATTTCCACTCTAACCGAGGTAACCCCGACATAGCTAGGGTCACTGGCTTGGCATGACAATCCAATATAGCATGATAAGGGGACAACCAATCCATACTTATGATGACATCAAAATCTACCATATCAAGAAGTAAAAGATTCACACTAGTCTCAAGATTACCAATAGTAACCACATACGAATGATAGACATGATCTACTACAACAGAGTCTCCCACCGGTGTAGATACACACATAGAAGCACTTAGAGAATCGCAAGGCACAACCAAATATGAAGCAAAATAGGAGGACACATAGGAATAAGTAGATCCTGGATCAAATAGAACTGAAGCATCTCTATGGCAAACTGGAATAATACCTGTGATCACAACATCAGATGACTCGGCCTCAGGCCTAGCTGGAAAAGCATAAAATAGGAGTTGGGCCCCACCACTCTGAACTGCATCTCTGGAACGACCTCTAACTGGCTGGCCTCCACCTCTAACTGCCTGACCTCCATCTCTAATGGCCTCACCTCCACCTCTAATAGCCTGACCTCCACCTCTAGCTGCATGACCCCTACCTCTAGCTGGCTGAGCAGGCGGTGAAGCAACCGGTGTCGGTATGATGGCATGAGAATCTTGCCGAGATCTGTCACTCGCCAATCTAGGGAAATACCTTCTGATGTGACCAATGTTCCTACACTCATAACACCCATCCTGATGCCGTGGCTGCTGAAGCTGAAGCTGACATAAATGGGTCGGATAACCGTTATAGTAACTCTGGAGTGGTGGTGCACTGATAGGAGCTGAATGTACACTAAATACTGGCTGCCCAGAGTAAGGCATAATAGAACCGTGACTCCCTGAAGCACCAAGAGATGCATGAAGTGATGAATTAAATGGCTTGGGAGGATGACCCCTACCAAAATTACCCCGGCCTCCAGACGAGGCACCACTGAAACCACCGAACTGACGAGGCCTCTTATCAGACCTTTGCCCTCTCTCCTGTGCAAAAACCATTTCGATCCTCCTGGCGACATTACCAGCCGCCTAAAAAGAAATCTCACTTCCGGTTTCCTTAGCCATCTGAAGTCTGATAGGGTGAGTGAGTCCCTCAATAAACCTCCTCACTCTCTCTCCCTCGGTAGGTAGTAAAAGGAGAGCATGACAGGCCAAATCCACAAAACGGGACTCATACTAAGTAACGGTCATATTGCCCTGCTGTAGACGCTCAAATTGCTTGCGGAATTCCTCTCTTAGTGTGATAGGGAGGAACTTCTCCAGAAATAGCTGAGAGAACTGCTCCTAGGTAAGTGCAAGTGATCCGACTGGTAGGGTCAATGTATAATCTCACGACCACCTCTTGGCGGAACCCGTCATCTGGAATACAGCAAAATCAACCCCATTGGTCTCAACTATACCCATGTTCCGCAGCACCTCATGGCAGCATTCAAGATAATCTTGTGGGTCCTCAGAAGGTGTATCACTGAAGTGAACTGGAAAGAGCTTAGTAAACTTATCCAGTCTCAATAAGGCCTCAAAAGACATGGCGGCCTATCACCGGTCTATGCGACAACAACTGGCTGAGCTACCCCAACTGGCGGGGCTGCTGGAGCCTGATTCTGGGGAGCCATCTGCTCCGGAGCGGGAGTAGTGGGAGTTTGTGCTCCTCCCCCAGCCTGTGAGATGGCTGGTGCCACTGGAAATGTACCATTCTAGGCCACACCCTCCATAAGACTTACCAAACGGACTAGAGCGTCCTGAAGTACTGGAGTGGCTATGAATCCTTCTGGGACCTGAACTGGTCCAACTGGTACATTATGAATTGGAGCCTCCTCCTGAAGGTCCACCTGAGGTTCTTCAATAGGTGCAGCTGCTCGAGCTCTGGACTGAGCTCTACCTCGGCCTCTGCCTCGGCCTCTAGCACGACCTTGGCCTCGACCTCTACCCCTGGCCATAGTTGCCACATGGGGTTCTGGTCCCTGTCTATCGGTAGAGGTATTACGTGTTCTCACCATCTACGAAAGAATAAGAGTAGAATGGTTCAATCATCGATGATAGAATAAAATCGCACGACAGAATAAGAAAGAAGTGATATTGTTCCTAAACTTCATAGCCTCTGAGAGATAAGTACAGATGTCTCTGTACCGATCCTTCAGACTCTACTAAGCTTGCTCGTGACTCGTGAGACCTATGTAACCTAGTGCTCTGATACCAACTGTCATGACCTAAAATTCCCATCTATTTTTAAAATAATTTTTATATTATTAATAATCAAGGAAACAAAGGCGGAAGCAAAGTTTGAAACATAGTGAAATAATTCATAAATCAACGGTATCTAAATACCATCCCAGAATTAGTGTCACAAGTGCACGAGCTTCTAGAATAAATACAAATAAAGGTCTGAATAAAATAAAGTTGTCTGAAAATAAACACACAGCTAAAGTACAATAGACGGGGACTTCAGAACTGCGGACGCCATGCAGTTATACCTCAAGTCTCCTCTGGTAGCTGAAATTCGAGCAAGTCTATGGTATGCCGCTGGTACCAACTCCAAAATCTGCACAAAAAGTGCAGAGTGTAGTATCAGTACAACCGACCCCATGTACTGGTAAGTGCTGAGCCTAACCTCGACGAAGTAGTGACGAGGCTAAGGCGATTCACTTACATTAACCTATACGCAATATTAATAATAACAACAAATAATAGAAATAAATCAGGTAACTCATTTATAATAATTGAAACCAACCCAGCAGTCATAATCCATTATTATTTCAACCAATTCTGTTGCAGCGTGCAACCCGCTCTCACAATATATTCACATTCAATTCTGTTGCAGCGTGCAACCCGCTCTCCCAATATTTTTCTTTTAATCAAGTCTGTTATATATTTATTTCAATCAAGTATATATATAGACTTTTAAATAAGTCTGTTACGGCGTGCAATCCGATCCCCCAATATTGAATTTTCAATAAGTCTATTGCGGCGTGCAATCCGATCCCCCAATATTGACTTTTAATAAGTCTGTTGCGGCGTGCAACCCGATCCTCCAATATTAACTTTTTAATAAGTCTGTTGCGGCGTGCAACCCGATCCTCCAATATTAACTTTTTAATAAGTCTGTTGCGACGTGCAACCCGATCCTCCAACATTAACTTCTAATAAGTCTGTTGCGGCGTGCAATCCGATCCTCCAATATATCCATTTCAATCAATTCTTATAGAAGAAATTTCTCCAATAAATATAATAATTAATATAAAATTATAAGACAACAAGTATACAATAATTATGATTTAATTATGAAACAAACAATGACAAATAGTAAATTATTATAAAAATCAGGGAGAAAATAGGCAGTTTAATATTTAATATGCTAAATGTCAAATAAAAATTAAACACATAATTCAAATAGCATGTAACAATTAATGCAGGAATTCAAGAATTAATATTTGACAAAGAATAAGAGAGAAATAATTATTATAATAATTAATTTATGATTAAAAATAATTTATGATTTTTCAAGTAAGCAAGCAAACAATTAATTTGACAACGTATAGACACTTGTCACCTCGCCTATACGTCGTTCACATGCAATTCACATAACAAATAATTTAAGGGTTTTATTCCCTCAAGTCAAGGTTAACCCCGACACTTACCTTGATTTGCAAATTCCAATCAATTATTCAACCACAACTTTTCCTTTTAAATTTGCCTCTGAAAGCTTCAAATCTATTCACAAACAATTCAATATATTCAATACTAATCATAGGAATTAATTCCATATGAATTTATACATTTTCCGAATAAAAATCCGAAATTTATTAAAATATTCAACAGTGGGACCCACGACTCAAATCCTAGAAAAACTCACGAAATCCGAACATCCATTCCGATACGAGTTCAACCATACAAAATTTGTCCAATTTCGATATCAAATGGACCTTCAAATCTTAATTTTTCGTTTTTGGAAAGTTTTACAAAAATTCCAATTTCTTCCATCTAAATCCGAAATAAATGATGAATATAGACATGGATTTGTGAAATATAATCACTTTTGGTTAAAGAACACTTACCCAATTCAAAGTCGTGAAAATCCCCCTTGAAATCGCCCAAATACGAGACTTAATCTCAAAAATGAGTAAAAATGGTGACTTCCGAATTTATGGGTTCTACCCAGTCATCTTCGCATCTGCGGACAAAAGTTCCGCATTTGCGGACTCGTATTTGCGAGACAAAGCTCGCATTTGCGATGCGAGGTTGCCATGTGAAGTTTCGCATCTGCGGACACTCCTGTCGCACCTGCGACATCCGCTTCTGCGCAAAAAGGTCGCACCTGCGAAGAGCCCAGGCTACCCTAGTCACACATCTGCGATGGAAGGCTCGCTTATGCGAGCTCACACCTGCGGTCAAAAATCCGCTAGTGCGATTACATCAGAACCCAAAATTTCAGATTTTGCTCAAGTCCAAATTATAATTCACACCTCGATTCAAACTTTGAGTTTTAAACTTTTCAATTTGCAAACCTCGTGCCAAAATATATTAAATGAATCCGGAATGACTTCAAATTTGGCACACAAGTCATAAATGACATAACAGAGATGTTCAAATTTCCAAATCATATTTCGGCTCCGATATCAAAAAGTCAACCCCGTGGTCAAACTTGAAAATCTTTAGCCTTTAAATTACTAGTTTCCGTTAAATGGTCATAACTTGAGATAGGGACCTCCAAATTAAATTATGGGCATACGCCCAAGTCCCAAATCACGATATGGAGCTACTGGAACTTTCAAAATACTGATCTGGGTCCGTTTGCTCAAAAGGTTGATCAAAGTCAACTCAGTTAAGTTTTAAAGCTCTATTTCATATTTTAATCCATTTTTCACATGAAAACTTTTCGGAAAATTGTACGGACTACTCACGCAAGTCGAGGAATGATAAATGGTGATTTTCGAGGTCTTAGAACATAGAATTACTTATTAAATTTAAAGATGACATTTGGGTCATCACAGACCCGGTTATAGCTGCCTCCTGTTCGTGGTAGCCTTAGATCTATAAAACTCTGTTTATGTACTTTTCAAACAGACGATGTATTTATTTCATTTCACTTCCACTTTGTAAACTCTATTCTTAGAAGCTCATGATTTGTACTACCAGTTCTTGGAAAAATGTATTAGATTCAGATATTTCTTTTCTTAATTGCTTTATTAATTATTATTGGAATTGGTTAGAGGTTAATTGGCTTACCTAGCGGGTTGGGTTAGGTGCCCTCACGACTAGTGGATTTGGGGTCGTGACAATTTTGGTCTTCCATTGGTTATGCTAATAATGTTTCTCCGAGCTCGTTCGGGGCTAAGGTCGACTTCCGGGGTCTCGGACTCAATGTTCTCGAAGGCACGTGTTCTGACCCCAGGTTCTAGCTTGGTCTGACTTGGAGCCGATCTTCAATCTTGCATCGGCATGTCCGAGCATGTCCTTTCATGTCGTAGGAGAACTCTATCTCAAATGTATACAGATAATCTCCTCATTTTTCGGTGAGTAGACGACGAGAAACAACATGAGCTTTCGACTCTTTCTTCGTCACCACGCGATAGAACCGACAAAATAGTCGAAACGTCTTGTCAGTCAAGTCTTAATGGCATTAAATGTTTGTCAGTTGCTGGTCAACCACTTCTGGATACGAACCATCATTGAAAAACTATACATACCCCCTCATTTGCTTATTCAAACTTTACATTCAAAGCTTCTGTCCTCATACCTTAGCAATCTTAATATTTCCAGGCACTTATATTTCGGTTATTTGAGATCTTCTTATAAGAACTTTTGTTCCATTTTCATTCCAAACCATCAAGTGTACTCTTTTAAATTTCTCTTTTTCCTCCCTTTTCCATCATTTTCAAAGAAATGGCAAAGATTTCAAAAATCGTTCACCAAAAAGAAACTCCTTCTACCTCGCGATCGGCTACCAAAGAGACCGTTTCACGTACTGCTATTGAGGAACCAGTACCGGAACCTCCTCTGAAAATGTTCATCCTGGGGGGGGGGGGGTTGCCCGATTAATGTTGACTTTAAGGTCAAAAATCCCTCCTCCATACTAGGTCGGGGCGAGGAGGTCTCGAGGTACATCTACTCGGTCAACGAGGATACTCTCTCCGAGGTCAAAAAGGATTGTAACTAGGTTGAGTTCCCAAACCTAACGAAGCCATCACCACCCACGTTGAGGGATTTTTAAGTGTTTACACTTATCCCTTCACACTGGGCCCCTTGGACCCAGTTATTATATACTTTTGCAAAAGATACGAGGTAACCCTTGGTCAAATTCACCCTTCTTTCTAGAGGATTGTAATCTTCCTCCATTTCTTTGTAAGCAAGATCGAAGGGTGCCCTTTCACTATTGACCACCTCATGCATTTATACAGTCCCCGACTCTACCGGGGGGACTGATCAAGCTCGCCCGTAGGGCCAGTAAAGCCCCGTTCTCAAGTATCGATGAAGATCGGTATCGGGTTTGGCTAGGCCATTTCGTCCGAGTCAGGACCTCGGACTTGATCCCGGCCGCGCACATGTCGTTCCCTGAGAAGTGGAACATGTCACGTAAGTATAATTTTGCTTCCAAGATTTAATTTATCACGTTTTTCCTTTATTCTTATCGGTATTATGTAGTGGTGCAGCTATTGCACGGATCTCGAATGCAATTCCTCAACTAAGGGAGTGGGTCGAAGGCATCATTTTACAAAGGCCTTATTCCAAGCGTTCATGTCGTGAACTTTCAATGGGACGATGGGAGGCCCATTCGCACGGTGAGATCTATTTCATGAGTAATATTTGGTTTCCCTTTTGCATCATTAAGTCCTCTCTTGTTTTAATTCTTTTTGCAGGTTTATCCAAGGATGTCAAAATGAGGCCCCCATTCGGTAGCGATGATTTACCCACCGAGTCCCCTGCTCCGAGACAGGGTGAAGAGAAGAAAATAAAAAGAGCTCCGAGTTCTCCGAGCTCGGAGAAGAAGAAGCCAAGGAGAAGGCTAGTGCGTAAATCCAAAGAAAGCACCAGTGCTCGAGCACCATCTTCAGATTCTCTCTATCAGCTGAGGGATGAATCCGAAGAAGAACAAGAAGAAGAAACATTCAATCTGGTGGTCCGAGTGTCATCACAACTCGAATGGCAAGGGGAAACAAAACCGGAGAGAGATAGGGCCGATCTGTCTCAAGTTAGTAAGGCTGGCGAGGAGGCAGTAGCCTAAACTTCTCGGGATGTGGACGACATCCTAAAGGAAGTACATGGTGTGATATACATCACCGAGTCGCCTTAGTTCACTGAGTCCATGTTCAATGAGGCTTAGATGGTGAAGGAACGCCCCAACGAGGGGGTCATCGGAGCAGATGACCCCTTCCGTGGCTTTTTTGATGGTGTGGATTCTACCGACACGAAAGATGTCACCGGGTTGGGTGACTTGGAGGTGAAGAAGAAAATTCCATCTTCGGGAACAAGCGTACCTTCTTCATGTCTGAAGCTGGTCAACCGGTTTCCAGTTCCGAGTGTGGATCCCGATTGGAAGCGGTCGACCGTCATCTCCGTTCTAGAGGATGCCCGGATCCTTTCCGCCCATGTAGGGGTGGCCAGCTATCTTTGACACTTGGTGACCAAGGAGGACCAAGCTAAGATGAATGATGTAGACGATGCATTCCTGTTCAACGAAGCTCAACAGGTGTTAAACCGGGTAACTTCAAATATCTCTTGATGATTTCAAATCATACTTAGACTAATTTGTAGATAATCTTAACATTTTTCTTTGTGTTTGTAAGCCTCGGTGCTTCATCATGAGACCTTCCTCCAATATCGGGACGAGCTAAACTAGCATGAGGCCGAGGTCTGAGGGCTCACTGAGAAGATAGATTCTTACAAACTTCTCAGCTAGAAGCGTGAGGGGGAGGCTAAGAGCCTCCGAGCTGAGCTGGAGGTGGCTCGGAAGGAGCATGCCGATTTGGTCGAGCAGGTAAAATTATTTGAGGTTAGTGAGGATGAGCTAGGCTCAGTTACTAACGGTCGGAATCCGCAGGTCCAACAAAAAATTGATCGGATCGATCAACTGTGAGTTGAGATAAACATTGTCAAGGCCGAGACTAACGAATGGAGGGGAAGGATGGACCGCCTGGCCTCGGAAAAGGAGACTGCTCGAGCGCAGCTGGCTTCGACTAAGGCCCAGCTTCGAGCAGCAAAAGAAAAATCTGAGGTGCATGCCAAAAGGGTTGGGGAGCTCCAGTCTCAGCTAAGTGTGGTCGTCTCCGATCGAGGAAATCTTGCCAAGGAGCTGGAAATGGCCAAGTCGGTGGTCGTTGTTGTTAAAGCCGATGCTGACGAAATGGTGGCCCAATATAAGGTCGATGTTGAGGTGGCCCATGTCCGAATGAAAGATATCATCGAGCACGCAAAACGACAATCCCGAAGGGAGGACCTCGAGGAGATTCATGCTCAGGGTTTTGACTTGTCAGCCAAAATCGAGAGTGATAAGGGGCGCGAAGTCAAGGCCAAGAGATTGGCTTATCTCGAGGAGGACTCCAAGGGTTCGAGCAGATTCGAGGGTGGAGGACACTCCGAAGACCCTGGCAATGAGGCGGGCTCCGGTGAAGACCAGGCCATTTAAGTATCTTGCACATTTTTGTACTTGTGTACTTTTGTACTTTTTGTCAAGGCCGCTTGGCCTATGTAAAGACTTTATGTATATATAATATAAAGCTTGATTTTCCCTTCGGCAATCTCTGAGTTTTGTTATGTACTATGCTTTATTATTTATATTTCCAAAGATCGAAATGCCTTATCATGAGACAGTTAGGTCATGTTCGGAGATTCGAACAGGCATTGCCTTTGACATTATTTTATCTAAGGCATCATGGGGGTTCGATATGACCAGAACCTTTTCCCAAGGTACTCACAATATTTTAGATTATAGTTTGCCGAGGGTAGCCTTTATAACGAGTTTAGAAAGTTTTTAAGGCCTTATTCTTTATTATGGGTCACGGACTTCTCTGAGCCGTTTTAATATAGCCATAGCCTTTTTAGTTCGGGTGTTGCCCAGTGGGCTTGTCACCTCGAGTTATCCAGGCTTGCCTAAGATAACAGTCCTCGAAAAGGGATAGTCGTAGCCTTTAGGTTCGGGCGCTACCTAATAGGTCTTGTGATTGCCCAATGGGCTTGTCATCTCGAGTTTCCGGGCTAGCCTAAGATAATAGTCCATGAATAGGGATGGTCGTAGCCTTTACGGTTCGGGCGCTGCCTAATAGATCTTGTGCCCCCAAGCTCCGATAGCCCGAGCTGTCCGAGTTTATTTTTGGACGACAGTCCCCGATTGGGAGTGATCATATGAACCCGGATAATGGTGACCCTTGGGCTCGATACCTCTAGGGGATCGAATATAGAAAATTCCTTAAGAGAAAAGAAAAAAGAGAAATTCTTAAGGGACAAGATATTCTATCCGCAAGGTAGAAAATTCTTTTTATTCTTGTGCGTAATAGTTACACATGTGTACAAATTTTATGTCAATACTCGAGCAGTCTATGCAGACATGGTTCATTTTACCGTTTGGACCTTACAGTAAATCCTATTGATCGAGCCAAAACCATTCAATCATAAAGTTTCTTTCCTTGCTAAAGTCGTTCGGTAATGCCCCTAGTGTTTGAGGCCAATCATAGAGAGGCCTCGAATACTATTGTCATGATATCCGATACCGGTTCGTAACCGTCCTTCAATTATAAGTTAGCATGATTTACTGTTGCCTCGTTAAAAACCTTGTCGGAAAATCCATTTGGGACAAAACCGGTTCAAGGGAAAAAGAGTGCAACGCGTGCCTTCAAGCCTAAAAATTGTATCGTACTTTGACGATTGCCTGCAAGTGTTAGTTCGGAATGCAAATAAATATGAGGAAATGAATGAGGTTATACCTTAACAGTAGTATCGCTTTAGGTGAGCTATGTTCCAGTTGTTCGGTAGTTGCTCACTGTTCATTGCCCCGAGTTTGTACGATCCTTTACTGGTGATCTCGATAATTTGATAAGGGCCTTCCTAGTATGGTCCCAACTTTCTTTCATTCTGGTTCCGGGTATTTAGCGTGACCTTCCTTAACATCAAGTCCCCGATATTGAAATATTGAAGGTTGGCCCTTCGATTGTAATATCTCTCGATCCGCTATTTTTGGGAGGCCAACCGGACAAGGGTTGCTTCACACCTTTCATCTAATAGATCTAGGCTCGTATACATAGCCTTGTCATTTGATTCCTTGGTTGTGTATCGGAACCTGAGACTTGGTTCTCCGACTTCTATCAGTATTAGAGCTTCGGCATCGTAAACCAGTGAGAATGGGGTGGCCCCGGTATTGGACTTTGATGTCGTACGGTATGTCCATAAGACTTCGGGCAGGATCTCCTTCCATTTTTCTTTGGTGTCGGTCAACTTCTTTTTGATGTTTCGGAGTATGGTTTTGTTGGTTGATTCTGCTTGTCCGTTCCCACTAGGGAGGTAGGGTGTCGATAGGATCCTTTTGATCTTATGATCTTTGAGAAACTTGGTTACCTTACCGGGTGCCCATGGAAAGGGGCCAACAATATCCATTCCCCACTTCATGAACGGACGCGGTGACAAAATCGAATGTTTTAGCTCCCAGTCTGATGAATCATCGGAGCGTGTCTTTGACATTCATCACATTTTTATACGAACTTCTTCGCGTCCTTTTCCATATCGATCCAGTAGTAGCAGGCTATGATTATTTTTCGAACCAATGATTCGGCTCCTGAATGATTTCCACATGTGCCTTCGTGGATTTCCCTCAAAATGTACTCGGTATCCCCTGGTCTTAGACATATCGCGAGTGGCCATAGCATGTTCTTATGAACAGGGTTCCGTCTTTGGACAGGCTAAATCGGGCTGCCTTTGTACGCAAGGCCCTCAATTATTTTGTATCCGAGGGCAGTTTTTCGGTCTTCAGATATTCTATATATTTATTTCTCCAGTCCCAAGTTTGGCTCATTGAGTTAATCTCGGTGGCCTTCTTCCACTACCAATCTCATAAGTTGTACGACTGCCCCCGAGTGAAACTCGTCGTTTTTGACCGATGATCCTAACATAGCAAGGGCATCAGCATTCCTATTTTGATCCTGATGTACGTGTTGCAAAGTCCATTCTTTGAACCAATGTAATGTTACCTGCAACTTATCCAGGTTCCTTTGCATTCGTTTTTCTCTAACCTCGAACGTCCCATTAACTTGGTTCACAACGAGGAGGGAGTCGCACTTGGCTTCAATCACCTCTGCCCCCAAACTTTTGGCTAGTTCAAAACCTACAATCATGGCCTCATACCTCGTTGTTAGTAAACTTCACAATCCTAATAGATTGTCTAACTACATTGCATGTTGGTGGCTTCAATACGATGCCAAGTCCGGACCCTTTCGCATTCGAAGCGTCGTCCGTAGAGAGGGTCCAAATGTCACGACCCAAACCGATGGCCGCGACGGGCTCCCGGTACCTTACTTAACAGAGTACCAACATAATGTATCTTTCGTATCATACTATCATAGGTAATTGAGCTGGAGAGGTTGTCGTGAAATAAGTAGAATAAAACAAAAGGAAATACTCAATATAGGGTGACCCAACTTGATATACTGACTTATACATATGACGTACTGGCCTATAAGGCCATACTAGTATCTGTATACATGACATCTGTCTACAAGCCACTAAGAGTACATAAATATCATAAAGGTCAGGACAGAGCCCCGCCATACCAAATAATACATATTCAAATCAAACTGACCAAATAGGCAACTCCGGAGCAAGTGGAATGCACAAACACATTCTACTGAGCTGATAGCCTACTAGGAGAACTCTCAACCTGTCTATCGGGACCTGCGGGCATGAAATGCAGCGTCCCTCAGGCAAAAAAAATATCAGTACAAATAAAGTACCGAGTATGTAAGGCATGACAGTAGTATATAAAAGACATGAAAGAAACATGGAGTAAAGAACTCAACCTGTAATTCTGAATAGCTCTATGAATCATGAAAAATTTATAATGTCATGCATGTGCATATAAATGACATACCATGCATAGATATATGCGTACATAATATCATCAAGCCTCTAAGGGCATCCCATCATATCATCTCAGCCACTGTGGGCAAAATCATCAGCGTATACTAACTGATCAGGTAGTGGTGCGTATATAACGTCATAACCTTTTTCCATATCCCATATACATATAATATATGCGTATATAACGCCTTCTAGTCATGGATAAATGTACATGTATAAATGCATGAAATACATAAAAAATACGTTAATAAGATTTTTGGAATATCATAAAATCAATATGCCTTTCGGACAAACTTTATCAAATACGTATTTTTCTGAGACCCATGAACAAAGGATATAATAATAATTCACATGGGGAATCAAGAATATAGACATCCCTAGTATTTCTATGAATAGAGTCATTTATGAAAGTTACGTATTTTGCTCGTTTCACTTGTATCATTTGGATCGTGCCAAAAAGAAAGAAGGGATAGCCTTAACATACCTGGATTAGGGAAAAGTCTGTATGATGTTCTTGAAAAAGGTTGCATCGTACTCCTTTAGAACCGCAAAATTTTACGTTGCTATGATTTCAATAATTCTCGTTGGATTTTCTTTTTTTGGTGTAGGAATTTGAAGAATCACGTTGCTAGTGTAAGGTTTAGAATCTGATTTGAAGTGTTTTTTGAGAATGAAATTTGTTGAAAACTTGCTAAGTGTAGCGTCTGTTTGAAATGCTTAAATTAGGAAGATGTTATAAGACGTCTTACAGAAAACTTGCTAGATTGAGTGTTCTGTTTGAAATGGTTGAATTAGGAAAAATGTTATAAGATCTCTTACTTTGTTTCTTTAAGTCCAATGAAGCCAAATACTAAATGACTTACATGTACTCACTTATGATGCCACCTTTCAATTAAGAAATCATTATCAGATTACTACTTGAATATCTAATGTCTAAAGAAGCCAAAATGCTAATTTCTTTATTTAATGAGTATGACTCATGCTCTTTAAGTCTTTCCACATAATCGTAGTGACTTATGAGTCACAATCCTTAGATGGGTTTTCTGTCACGTTATGGAGTTCAAACTTTATCCAAAATCATTATTAATCAACCATTAATCCTTAATTAATTGGGTAATATCCCATTACCCACATAATTAAGAATTACATCAAATTACTTAAAATAGTACTCACTTTTAACACACTTTATACACCTTACTATCATGGCTATGTGGTACCTTGTATGGTACTAGTCCATAAATACCGGGCATTTTTGCTCGGGCCATATTTTATCCTAAAATATCAAACTTCAACGAAATTCATTTTTTTCGATTTGCTTATTCTCTCACCTTCACCAATTTACTCATCAATTGTTTAAAATAGCATAATGCTTATAATCACAAAATAAATTTCATTCCCGAACTTGCGTCGATTAACCTACGATGAAACTTTAACGTTCGAGAATGCGGGATGTAATATCTCATTTCTGAGCTTCCATTAATTTATTTATGGCATAGTTTAATGTACGAAAACATGGGGTGTAACATCATTCCCCTCTTTTGGAACATTCGTCCTCGAATGTTGACTGATGCACTTATCATTCTCATAGCCCCTAGTGCTTGCGAATACTTTAATATTGTTCTTGCCATTTAGGCAACTGTTCTGTAAATAATTTCAAAGGCCAGGGCATTCCCCCCTTTAGGCCTCTTTCTCACACCACGACTTGTGGTCAGAATTCTTCCAATCTCATAACTGTTGCTACCTTTTATCCCACAGCCTGTATGACTTTTTCCTTGTATGCGCGCCTATGCGACTCTTCTCTCCTCTTTCCTACAGCTTTTAGTCAATCTCTAGGCCTTATTTCGCAAACGTATACAGATCTTAATAAGATATCTCTCTGGGCATCTATAGGTATACTGAAGTTCTTCGTTCGGTACTTTGTTGAACTTACGATTATTGTTATATCTTATTCCATAGACCTGGTTATCCATCCGTATGACTTTACTGCATCAAGGTAGGTCATATTATACTATAACCCTTACTTTGTTTTATCGTTACTAAGGTCTGCTACCAAACTCCAAGCTACTTTCGTTACTTATCCCATATGTATAAATCTAAGTCCTTTAATGCTTCCTCATTACTTGATCGTCTTAAGAATGACAGCCTAATCTCACCTCATACTTTGTGATTTTTGTCCATCCACTGTTGATTCACCTTAATGTTGATCTATCATCTACCACTGATAACTTGATCTCTTATGTAACACTGCCACTAGGGCTCACGTCTCATTAGGGATATCTAGAATAATTAGATTGATCCACCTAGGGGCGATACTATACTTCCATAACCTGTATTTTATAGCATCCCAATATGACTCACTTTACATAGGTATTTTAATCTTGTACAATTCATGAAATCCTCTTCAAGTCATTACTCTATCGAAGGCCCAAACGTCATCCTTTATCTATCACAATCATACCCTCATTCCACTCTAGATGCTATTAGTCTTAGACTCCTTTGAGTTCATTCAGGCTATACTGAGCTTTCTATAACTTAGAGAAACCATCAGCTCTTTTATTTTCATGAGCTTAATCTCGAGGACTTATCCATTCTCGTCACCTTCTTTCTTGTCCTTTCTCATCCTTACTCATGTCATAAAACTTCGTCGCTTCAATATACTTTAACTTGCGACCTCTACGTATCTATTTATCCTGTCATAAAACTTTGTCGCTTTACTATACTTTAGCTTGCGACCTCTACATATCTATTTATACTATTCGCAACCTTCTTTCAACTTGCTTGCACCATAGATTTCCTTATGTTATTTCGGAACATCAAGTGAGACATCACATTGTCTCAAACTCTTCTTTACTCTTTTATCTAGACCTCTCGATATTTAAAAACCACAGGTTGGAAGATATGCCACTAACGACGCCGCTATCATTCTCGGATACTGAATCCTAGTGCTTCTAGCCATCTATCAGAAGCATGGACTATTCTCAACCTTCTTCTTTTGAGTATCTCGTAGGTTGTTCACCTTTACTTTACTTACCTTAAAATCTCACATCACATATTCTATCTTTTTCATGACCTTCCTTCCACATAGGTATGATTCACATCCACAACTTGAACCTCTATTATAATACTTGCACCTCGTTATATGATTCGGTGAGAGCTTCATACTGACTTCTTATGAGGCTGGTACTCTTCTAACTGGCTTTATCATAGAGCTGTTATAGAATGTGGTTGTTGTACTATCTCTCTTGTACTTGTGATATTACGAGTGATCCTGTAATGTTCTCACTCACGATTTCTATAATTTTTTGGGTCCAATAATCAGACTCCTGATTTACTTAGTTGATGTAACTCTTTAGTTTTCTCTTTATTCTGATCAGCCTTTATGTAGACTTAAGCTATCTTCCGATCTGCGGCTCCTGGTATTAGTTATTACGTTAGCCTTTCATGGGCGTTGAGGGATATCCATGATACAATCCTCTAACAATTCGATCCTTCGTATATGACCTGGGCTCAAGTCTTTCTTTTAACATATACTAGAATCTTCTATGGATGTATATGCTGCGGGTATAAAACCCCAAACTCTTAAGTGCGTTCATAACGTCACCAACTCGGGATCATTGATCGAATAATTCCTCTCGTTCCTTCTTAGCTTTCTTTAACGTAAGCTATTACTTTTCCTGGTCTTTCTACCCTCTTATTGTGTGCATACTTAGCTTATCTTAGTTCATACGCATGCTAGAGTTTTCGTGCAACTCATATGATCTCGAATATTATTTTTAATTTTACTTCCCGTTCATTAGCCATGGTAGGTGCCATTTTCCTTTGGAGTTCTTATAATGTTGTTGTGAGACTGTTGCTACACGACCATTTCCTCTTTAGGTCATTGTACTTAGGTTGAAGCCTTCTTCCTTATTTCCTCAGCTAGTCTTTCGTTGTAGTATTTGGGAGGATCCTCTGACTCTTGTAAAACTATGAGCTTATTACATTGTATGCTTGACGGAATTTTTGATATTCTTCCTCTCCTATTTAATGGTCGTAGTTACTTATCTCCACACTCTTGTGCTTGTAGGGTTGCTTCTGAACTTGATATTTTTACTGTCTTCCCAACGACATTCTCTTTTATTTCTGTAATACTCAACATACAGTACTTTTAACTACCCCGACTCCTATCTGAGTATTTCTCAAGGTTACAATATCATATCTACGAGACTGAATGCTTTATGTTGGGGTTCACTATTTTTATCTTGCACGATCTGTTGATTTGTCTGTATATTCTTGTCTAGCCATAGCTAGGCTTCTCCTGAATCAACTACTGACTACTCGTTGGCCCATTCTCATATCAATATTCCGCGTAATCTTTCTTGGGTTATTTCCTTTGTCTTAACTTACGTCTCGCACTGACTCCTTGCCTATCAATAACATCTTGGGCAGGGACCCTTACTTCATTTCCTTGACGTCGTGTTTGCATAATGTTCTGGAATCATAGCATATCCGTAGGCTTGAATCAGTGCACTCTCGTCCCTCTTTCATTCTTATCACATTCTTCCTTTACCATTTCCATAGTTACTAGAACTACTTAATTCTGACCTAATGCTACATCACACCATATTCTTCCCTTTAGGGGAGCACTAAGATTTAGTGCTACGATGATCTACGTATAGATGTTTTACCCTCTTATCTTTAGCGTCTTTTCACATCATCGATGATCCTTACTCGCCTCGTGGTAATCCTTCAGTACCAAGGATAACAAAATTCCTTACTCACAAAGATGACACTTAGTGTAATTGGCACACACAGTCCCTTAAGCTTAACCTTACTCACCTTGCTTGCTTTAGGGAAGCGTCTTCTTGAATGACCTTTCTTTGAATTTCTTATGAATCATCTTCTGTTGTCCATTTTATTATCGCTGGAACACAAATCTGAAATTCTCATGATGCCGACCATTATCAAATCACTCAGTCCTTAATTCATGTTTAGTTTATCTTGTTCGCCAGTCCATATTGATTTCTATTACTTAGAGGTCTATTTTTTTTTCCTGGTAATCACGTTAGCATCACGAATGTATTTCTCGAAATGAGGATATGACTTTATGGCCTATACTCTTTTGTCGTCTCAAGGCTTGTCATCTCTCGTCCTTTCCTTCACTTGACTATAAACTCTGTAATACTGTCATCTTTTTGATCTACCGTTGTCATCCATGTATCACAACTTACTCATAATGCTTCATTAACTCTCTTCTTATTTCCCACTTATATTTATGTCTATCACTTTATTCCAAAAACTTCAACAAGACATTCTTTTGCTTTTAGCTCCCCTTGCTCCATCCACTGGCTCTTCGGGTTGCCTAACATTCTCTCTCTACTAGGGACGGGAGTTACACTAAGATAATATTTATCCCTTCTAGGCTTTCGATGCTTATCTTTGTAGTATTCATATCTAGCTGTACTATTTTAGGGTGCACCATCGAGGTGTCTCACAAGGAGATCCATTACTACGTTTGCACCATCATTCGGATATTGTCAACTAACTTTACCAATCCATCTACTATTTTGGGTTACTCTATCCCCAGCCGGATCCTGATAACCCGTCCTTCTCTTAAACTATGTATGTTAGCTCCCACAAGGCATAATTGAGATCGGTGTGGCCAATTGTACATACATCTGTCACTGTTGAAGGTAACTCAAAATGCTTATATCTCCCTTCCTGAATAATGATAATCTTTATTAACTGTGTACCTCGTACCTTTCTTCATCTTGTTTCTTTTACTCTTTGAAACTTGTGTTTATCTTCTGAATCTCTCATTGTCTTTCGCCATAAAGGTGGATAAATATTCTTGCCTTAAGGCTCCTTATCAAGAGGCTTACACGTCTTAGTATATACATGCTCTGCTGAATACCTCATGTTTATCCATCATAAGCATGATGCAGAAATTGAGTCCCTCTGACTCAACACTTCCACAGCTATATCTCTTACCAATCGTCTTTCGGAATGTAGGCATCGTTGTATTATGACTAGGATAGAGTTTAGGAAATTGAGTTTTTACAACTGAGCTCTACCACACGATCTAGAGTAAGAAGAAAGAGTGATCGTCCTAAATGCCCTGTAGCCTCCTGCTTATAAGTGTGGTGCACGACACACCCATAAACAAGACTCTACTAGACACGGCTTGTAGACTCCTTAGGGTAGAACTATTCTGATACCATTTCTGTCACGACCCAAACCGATGGCCGCGACGGGCACCCGGTACCTTACTCAACCGAGTACGAATATAATGTATCTTTCGTATCATACTATCATAGGTAATTGAGCCGGAGAGGCTGTCGTGAGATAAGTATAATAAAACATAAGGAAATACATAATATAGGGTGACCCAACTTGATATACTAACTTATACATGTGACGTACTGGCCTATAAGGCCATACTAGTATCCGTATATATGACATCTGTCTACAAGCCACTAAGAGTACATAAATATCATAAAGGTCGGGACAGAGTCCCGCCATACCAAATTATACATATTCAAATCATACTGACCAAATAGGCAACTCCGGAGCAAGTGGAGTGCACAAACACCTTCTGTTGAGCTGATAGCCTACTAGGAGAACTCTCAACCTGTCTATCGGGATCTGCGAGTATGAAACGCAATGTCCCCAGGAAAAAAAATATCAGTACAAATAAAGTACCGAGTATGTAAGGCATGACAGTAGTATATAAAAGACATGAAAGAAACATGGAGTAAAGAACTCAACCTGTAATTCTGAATAGCTCTATGAATCATGAAAAATTTATAATGTCATGCATGTGCGTATAAATGTCATACCATGCATAGGTATATGCGTACATAACATCATCAAGCCTCTAAGGGCATCCCATCATATCATCTCAGCCACTGTGGGCAAAATCATCAACGTATACCAGTTGATCAGGTGGTGGTGCGTATATAACGCCTTAACCTTTTTCCATATCCCATATACATATAATATATGCGTATATAACGCCTTCTGGTCATGGGTCAATATGCATGTATAAATGTATGAAATGCATAAAAATACGTTAATAAGATTTCTGGAATATCATAAAATCAATATGCCTTTCGGACAAACTTTATCAAATACGTATTTTTCTGAGACCCATGAACAAAGGATATAATAATAATTCACATGGGGAATCAAGAATATAGACATCCCTAGTATTTCTATGAATAGAGTCATTTATGAAAGTTGCGTATTTTGCTCGTTTCGCTTGTATCATTTGGATCATGCCAAAAAGAAAGAAGGGATAGCCTTAACATACCTGGATTAGGGAAAAGACTGTATGATGTTCTTGAAAAAGGTTGCACCGTACTCCTTTAGAACCGCAAAATTTTACGTTGCTATGATTTCAATAATTCTCGTTGGATTTTCTTTTTTTGGTGTAGGAATTTGAAGAATCAAGTTGCTAGAGTAAGGTTTAGAATATGATTTGAAGTGTTTTTTGAGAATGAAATTTGTTGAAAACTTGCTAAGTGTAGCGTCTGTTTGAAATGCTTAAATTAGGAAGATGTTATAAGACTTCTTACAGAAAACTTGCTAGATTGAGTGTTCTATTTGAAATGGTTGAATTAGGAAAAATGTTATAAGATCTCTTACTTTGTTTCTTTAATTCCAATGAAGCCAAATACTAAATGACTTACATGTACTCACTTATGATGCCACATTTCAATTAAGAAATCATTATCAGATTACTACTTGAATATCTAATGTCCAAAGAAGCCAAAATGCCAATTTCTTTATTTAATGAGTATGACTCATGCTCTTTAAGTCTTTCCACATAATCGTAGTAACTTATGAGTCACAATCCTTAGATGGGTTTGCTGTCACGTTATGGAGTTCAAACTTTATCCAAAATCATTATTAATCAACCATTAATCCTTAATTAATTGGGTAATATCTCATTACCCACATAATTAAGAATTATCTCAAATTACTTAAAATAGTACTCACTTTTAACAAACTTTATACACCTTACTATCATGGCTATGTGGTACCTTGTATGATACTAGTCCATAAATACTGGGTATTTTTGCTCGGGCAATATTTTATCCCAAAATGTCAAACTTCGACGAAATTCATTTTCTTCGATTTGCTTATCCTCTCACCTTCACCAATTTACTCATCAATTGTTTAAAATAGCACAATGCTTATAATCACAAAATAAATTTCATTCCCGAACTTGCGTCGATTAACCTACGACAAAACTTTAAAGTTCGAGAATGCGGGATGTAATATCTCATTTCTAAGCTTCCATTAATTTATTTATGGTATACTTTAATGTACAAAAACATGGGGTGTAACACCAAATCCCCGAGAAGGTCCCTGAGTTGATTAATAACTCACTTTCGACCTCGGGTATTAGGGTCGGTGTAAATTCAGCCACAAAGTCTTCTAAAATTTAAGATTTTATGGCGGTCCGGGGTCGATATTTAATATCGTACTCACTGATTTCCACAACCCATTTGGCCAACCGGCACGAGAGCTCGGGTTTATGCATAACATTCCTCAACTTGTAAGTAGTCACGACACATATGGGGTGACATTGGAAGTATGGTTTTAGCTTTCTTGATGCGCTTAGCAAAGCGAGCGCTAGCTTTTCTAGGTAAGGGTGCCTAGTTTCGGCCTCACCTATGGTCCTGCTAACATAGTAAATTGAAAATTGCGTACCTTGACCTTAATCTTCCCGGACCAGGACTCCACTTACCGCTATTTCCGATACTGCAACGACCCGACTTGTTATTTTAAGAATTTAAGCCTTGTCTGGCGGCATAAGGCCCTGAGCAGCTTCTTATTATGTGTATTGACTTGTGTGCGTGGTTGAATTCAGTAGGATTTTGACAGTAGTCGGAACCGTGTGAAGACGACTCCGGGATGGAGTTCTGTCAGTTCTGTTAGCTCCGTATGATGATTTTGGACTTGGGGGCATGTCCGGAAAATTATTTGGAGGTCTGTAGTGGAATTAAGTTGGAAATGGCGAAACTCAAAATTTTGGAAAGTTTGGTTGACTTTTTGATATCGGGGTCGGAATCCGATTCTGGAAGTGAGAGTAGGTCCGTAATGTCGAATGTGACTTGTGTGCAAAATTTGAAGTCATTCCGAGTTGATTTGATGTGTTTCGACACAAGATATAAAATTTGAAATTTCAAAGTTCATTACGCTTGAATTGGGGTATGGCTCGTGGTTTTCGAGTTGTTTGAGGTGATTTGAAGGTTCGACTAAGTTCGTATGATGTTTTGGGACTTGATGGTATGTTTGGTTGAGGTCCCGGGGGGCTCGGGTGAGTTCCGGGATAGTTTCGGACCATTTCTCCTTGTTTTGCAACTGCTGGAACTCATATTTGGTATTGTTCTTCGTGAATGTGAAGAAGGATTTTGGGCGGCTGGGATTTGGCCATCGCGAACGCGATGAAGAAGACGCGAATGCGAAGAAGGAGATGAGGAAAGCCTACACGAACGCGAGTGGTCAGACGCGAACGCGAAGAGGAAAGGGAGTTGGGGGCCTGCCTGGCGTTAAGCCTTCGCGAACGCGACTCGTGTCTCGCGAACGCGAAGGGCAGAGGTCGGAAGGCATCGCGAACGCGATGAGGATATCGTGAATGTGAAGAAGGAATCTGGGCAGCACATTTTTGTGCTTCGCGAACGCGAAGAAGGCCTATCTGGGCAGAATTAAAAGTCTCAAAAATGGGGGTTGGAGTTCATAACTCAAAATCAAATTCGGAGCTCGGTAGAAGGCGATTTTCGGAGAGATTCTTGCATGGGTATTTGGGGTAAGTGATTCTTATGCAGTTTTGATTAATTTACATGATTATGTCTTTGAATCCATCATTTAATTCGGATTTAATGGAGAAAAAATCAAGATTTTTGCAAAATCTTCCAAAAATAAAAATTTAAGATTTGGAAGTCGAGTTGTTATTTGAATTCGATAAAATTGGTATGGTTGAACTCGTATCGGAATGGGTGTTCGAATTTCAAAAAAATTATATTGGGTTCTGAGAGGCGGGTCCCGCGGTGACCTTTTAGAATAAATTTTTAAGTCGACGTATTATTATCCGGAATTGTTTCCGACAAATTTTAATGGAATTATACAATTAATTTGGATAGATTTGAGTTTTCCAGAGGTCAATTCAAGCAAGAAGGCTATTTTGGAATATCAGCGTAACTTCAAAAAGGTAAGTGTCTTGCTTAACCTCGAGTGGCGGAAATACCCCTTAGGCATTGAGTATTATGTGCAAATTGTGTAATTGAAAACCATGTACGCGAGGTGACGAGTATATACTCATTTTATATGGGTAGATTTCATTGATTAAAATCCTTATACGCCCTTATGTATTAAGTTGAAAATTATTGGCTCTTATTAAATCCTCTATTTGTCATGCCTAGATCCTTGTTTGTTGAAATTAGTTTTATATGATGATTTGGTGTGATTGCTACCTTGAATTTATGTGAAATATTATTTTGTTGAGTTGTTCACTCCCGGATATTTTGTTAAGATTTTGTGCACATTAGGGTCGAGCCATGAGCTCCTTATTGTGGGAAATAATGTATTGTCGATTTCTGTGGTAAGTTGTAATATTTGGGCACTTGATGTGTAATTTGTGATATGTTGTAAGATTTGAGTACTTGATGTGCAATTTGTGATATGTTGTAAGATTTGAGCATTTGATGTGCAATCTGTGATAAGTTGCAAGATTTGAGCACTTGATGTGCAATTTATGAAATGTTGTAATATTTGGGCACTTGAGGTGCAAGTTGTATTATGCTGTGATATTTGGGCACTTGAGGTGCGATTTGTGAAATATTGTGATATTGATACGCATGCGGTGAGATAAGGGTGGCTTGAAACATGTGGCTAGTAGGGGAACTACTAGAAGTCATGCAGTGACATAAGGTCAGGGTGTTGAAACGCAAGCGGTGAGATAAGGGTGGCTTGAAACGCATGGCTAGTAGGGGAACAACTAGAAGTCATGCGGTGTGATAAGGGTGGCTTAAAAACGGGGGATGCTATTTCAGAAAAAAATAATTTCTTTAAAACTAAATGTGAAGATTCCCACGATGATATAAGAAAATGAGATATTGTGAATTTATTTATGAGTTGGGACTACGAGGCGGTACCTCGGGAGTGCCCTTTTGTTGATATTCTCTATGGCTGCACTTGCCTTTGGTTACTTTATTTTTTCGAAATTTGTAAATTCTTGTGTTTTCCGTGATGTATTATTTCACCTAATATTAAATGTTTTGTATTTCTTGAGGTATTGTGTTGACCTTGACTTTTTCGTACGAGACTTTGAGGATGTGTATTTTTGGGTTGTATTTATTTTGATGATTGAGTTATTTTAAATAAAAGAAATATTCTAATATGTTTTAATTTAATAAATTTTTATATCCAAATCAGTAGCTGATCTAATGTTTCATTTTATTTGAAATGTTATTTTCTCCACCCAAATGATTCTAAAATAAATTCATTCATTTATTGATTTCTTACCTTGATTTAAAGATTTTAACCTTACTTTATTGAAAAATAAATTGATCATGTGGATCTTATATACATTGAGGATATTGGCACGTGAGTTGTCCGTGCAGTTGAGATATGAATTGAGGGCACGAGGTGCCGGAAAAATAGAATAATTTAATTATGGGCACGATGTGCCGTGGAAACATAAAAATTGGGCTGAGACCTGTATCTTTATGATTTTGAAATGAGGTGTCACATGATGACTTTTAATTGAAAGAATTATATTTAAAATATTTATTTGGAAGGATTTTTATTCAAAAGAATTATATGAAAGATATTTATTTAAGGAAATTATATTTGAAGATATTTATTGAAAGAATTTTATATTCGAAAGATGTTTATTTGAGGAAATTATATTTGAAAGAGAATTATTTGGAAGAATTATATGTGAAAGACATTTACTTGAAGGACTTGATTTAATTGGGTGTAATTGTACTTATTAATTATTGAGTGATATTAATGGTATTCTTGTTGCCTGTTGTGCATATCACTGGTTGTTTCATATTGCTCCATTGTTATTTATTTTCTATTATTTTGTATATTATATTACACAGGTTATTAGGCTAGTGAGTGTCTTGACTATACCTCGTCTCTACTCCATTGAGGTTAGTCTTGATACTTACTGGGTACCGACTGTGGCATACTCATACTACACTTCTGCAGATTTTTGTGCAAAGCCAGGTATTAGAAATATCGGACTTGAGCAGAGTTAAAGCGGGATCGTAAGGATTCAAGGTAGAGCTGTTTGGTCGTCGCAGTCCCTCAGAGTCTTTTCATTTCATTGTACTGTTAATTTGTAATCAAACAGTATTGTATATTCGGTCCTCGTGATCATTCTATGTATTCAGTTAGAGTTCGTGACTCAGTACTACCAGTCTTGGGAGGTTGTGTATTGTAATTATTTTCGCTGTTAGATTTTAATTCAAAAAAAAATGGCTTCAAAATGTAATATAAATCGGCTTACCTAGTCTTAGAGACTAGGTGCCATCACGACGCCTGTGGTAGAATTTTGGGTCGTGATAAGTTGGTATCAGAGTACAAGAATAGTTGTTCGTCTATCTTCGGCGCGTGTAGCAGCGATGGGCTCGATAGATACCGCTTGAGTCCCTCCAAGGCTCGTTGGCACTCCGGGGTCCATGAGAAGTTATTCTTTTTCTTTAATAGAGTGAAGAACCAGTGGCTCTTGTCGGAGGACCTCGAGATGAATAGCCCCAGGGCGGCTATGCGCCTAGTTAATGTTTGCATGGCCTTCACATTGTCCACAACCGTGATATCTTCGATGGCTTTGATCTTGTCGGGGTTGATCTCGATTCCTCGGTTAGATACCATGAACCCGAGGAATTTACCTGATCCGACTCCAAACGCACATTTCTCCGTGTTCAGCTTTATATTGTATTTTTTCAATATGGTGAAGGTTTCGTGCAAATATTTTAAATGGTCTTCTACTCGCAGGGACTTAACCAACATATCATCAATGTAAACCTCCATTGATTTTCCTATTTGTTCCTCGAACATCCAGTTTACTAGGCGTTGGTAAGTGGCACAGGCATTTTTAATCTGAATGGCATCACGTTATAGCAGTATGTGTTGTACTTAGTGATAAAGGAGGTTTTTTTCCTGATCACCCGGGTTCATCTGTATTAGGTTGTACCCGGAGTAGGCATCGAGAAAACTAAGGATCTTGTGGCCGGTTGTGGCATCGATCATGCGATCGATATTGGGCAAAGGGAAGGATTCTTTGGAACATGCCTTATTCAAATCCTTATAATCTACACACATTCTTAATTTATTCTTCTTTTTAGGGACTACCATTACGTTTGCTAATCAATTCAGGTATTTAACCTCCCAAATGGACCCTATTTTAAGGAGTTTAGATACCTCGTCCTTGATGAAAGCATGTTTGACCTCGGACTGGGCCTCCTCTTCTGCTTGACCGGATGGAACTTCGAGTCCAAGCTCAGTTTGTGAGTGGTTATCTCCGGCGGGATCTCTGTCATATCAAGGTGGGACCAAGCAAAACAATATTCATTAGCTATAAGAAATTAAATGAGTATTTTCCAGAACTCGGGGCTTAACCCCGTGCCCAGGTGTACCATTCGGTCGGGCAAGTGTTCACTCAATGCGACTTGTTCCAGTTCCTCGACCATTGATTTTGTTGCGTCGGAGTCGTCGGGGGCTATGAAAGATCTGGGGACCCTGTAGTCATTGTCTTCGTATACCCCATGTTCCTTCGATTCTATCGAGGCTGGTACCAGTGGTTGCTATTTGGCCCCATCTTTGACCATCCGGTTCGGATTCGATGTTGAGATTGTGGATCCCGAGATTACTTCATCGACCATGAACATTTCCTTGAGGCCGATTGTTCACCATAAACTGTTTTAATCCCACCTGGTGTTGTGAATTTTAACACTTGGTGTAGAATTGAGTGTACGGCCCTCGTGCTGTGGATCCATGGTCTCCCGAACAAAGCGTTGTACCTCATGTCTCCTTCGATCACATAAAACTTAGCTTCCTAGATGATCCAGACGGTGTTCACCGGTAATGTTATCTCCCCCTTAGTGGTTTCACATGCCATGTTGAATCCATTTAGAACTAAGACTGCATGCACGATTTGATCTTGTAGACCGAGCTGCTCCACGACCCTCGATCGGATGATGTTGGCCAAGCTACCTGGATCAATTAACATACTCTTAACTCAAAATTTATTTACGAGTACAAATATTACCAATGCATCATTATGGGGTTGCACGATCCCTTCCGCGTCCTCGTCATTGAAAGACAAGGTTCCTTCCGGTATGTAATCTCGAGTCCATTTTTCCCTAGTGATGGACATTTTGGTGAGCTTCAACATTGGCCCATGAGGGACATCGACCCCACCAATGATCATGTTAATGATGTGTTGTGGTTCTTCTTGTTTGGTTTGTTTGTTAGAATCCATATTCCTGAAATTATTCTTGGCTTGGTCGCTCAAGAATTCTCGAAGATGCCTGTTGTTAAATAATTGGGCTACTTCCTCTCTCAACTGTCGACAATCCTCTGTTCCGTGGCTGTGAGTGTCGTGATATTTACACATATGGTTAGGATCCTTTTGGGTTGGATCGGATTGTAGAGGTCAAGGCCATTTGGTGTCTTTGATGCATCCGATAGCTGATACAATGGCGGCAGCATCGACGTTAAAGTTATATTCTGATAACCTCGGTGCTTCTTTAGGCTCGATAGGCATGTCGAAGTTGTTTTGTCTCATGAATCCCCGATTGCTCTAACCTCGATCATTTCTCCTTTCATTTCTCATAGAGTTTCGCTCGGGCCCACTGCTTCTTCGGTCTCCATTATATGGCTGATACTGATCTCTATTTGATCTCGGTTCACGCTTGATATCTCTTTTGACTCTGTCGATAGTTCTTATGGGATATACGGATCCGGAAAGGGCCCCGAGTTGATCATCTTCGACTCTGATTTTCGATTGATACCAGTTATGCACGTCGGCCCAAGTAACGGCCAGATATTCTATCAGGTTTTGTTACAACTGATGTGAAGCCACCGAACTTTGAACATTGAGCCCTTGGGTGAAATCCTGAATGGCCCAATCATCAGCGACCGGTGGTAGGTCTATTCGTTCCATTTGAAACCGGGACACGAACTCTCTGAGCATCTCATTTTCCTTCTGTTTTACTTTGAAGAGGTCTGATTTCCTAGTCTCGACCTTGATGGCCCCAGTGTGTGCTTTCACGAAAGAATCTACAAGCATAGCAAACGAGTCAAGGAGGTAACTTATGGTACCATATCATAGCTCCCATTGACAGGGTCTCTCCGAACTTCTTCAACGGGAAAGACTCGATCTCATCATCCTTCAAGTCATTTCCTTTGATGACACATGTGTAAGAGGTTACATGCTCATTTGGGTGGGTCGTTCCGTGATACTTAGCAATCTCGGGCATGCAAAATTTCTTAGGGATCGGTTTTGGAGCCGCGCTTGGAGGATAAGGTTTTTGCACGAACTTCTTGGAATCCAGGCCTTTCAATATCGACGGTGCACTTGGGATTTGGTCTACCGTGGAATTGTAGGTTTCCACCTTTTTGTCATTAGCTTCGATTTTCTTCTCCCATGATTCTACCCGTTTTATCAGTTCTTCGAGCATCTTTATGATCTCGGGGTTAGCCATTGGTTTGTTTTCATTTGATCTTTTTGTGACTGGTTCATCCCTGCGGATGACTTCCCGGGGTAGATCAGGTTTCACTACTAAAAATCTGCTAAAAACCGACCAACTATTTCCGACCAATGTTGGTCGGTCAAAAAATGCGATCAAAAACCGTCCAGGTTGAACGGAAACTGGGGAAAAAAAATATTTATATTTTTTTAAACTAAATACCGACCAACGTTGGTCGGTAAATTGGTCAACGAATTGACCAAGCTGGTCAGACAAGAAAATTTTGGATTACCGACCAACGTTGGTCGGTAATCTGGATCCAATTTTTTAAATTTTAATAATTATTTTATTATTTAAAATATTTTATAATATTTAAGAATTTATATTTAAAATTACCGACCAACATTGGTCGGTTAAAGAATTTAAATTTGTTTTTAAAAAAAATCGACCAAAGTTGGTCGGTTTTTGGTCAAACGGTCAGCACTTAATGTACCGACCAAAATTACCGACCAACTTTGGTCGGTAATTCTAAAATCAGAGAAGTAAAAAACGGGGAAAACCCCCATTTCTCTGAAATTTTTTCCTCTTCTTCACTCTAAACCTTCATTCCCCTCTCTCCTTCTCCCAGCCCTTCCCCTCACCGTCCAGCCCTCCCCCTCGCCGTCACCGTCGCCGTCGCCGTCGCCGCTGCCAATGCCACTGCCGCCCCTCGATCTCCTTCTCCATCTCCTAAAAATTCTAGGTTTGAATTACAACCCATTTATTTATTATTTCCAGGTTTTGTTAATTAGTTATGAATTAGTTTCAATTGATTAGTGTTTCAATTATTTGAACATTGCATTTCATTGAGGATTAGGGTTTAGATCTTGTTTTAATTAGTTTTGTTAATTAGTTTTATTAAATAATTAGTTTTGTTAATTAGTCAATTATTTATGAATTAGTTTAGTTTAGGGTATGGGTTGAATTTCTTTAGTTTAGTTAGTTTATGTTTAAACTCGTAGGATATGAATTGAAATTTTAGTTTTTAGGATTTGTTCTTGTGAATTGAACTTTTAGGATATGAATTGAACTTTTAAGATATGAATTGGACCTTTTGGATATGAATTGAACTTTTAGGATATAAATTGGTGTAATTAGGAAAAAATAATTATCTTGAATTAACTAAAAAAGATATAATTAATTTATAATTATAGAATAAATTAATTTATTGTTGTGAATCGAACTTTTAGGGTATAGGTTGAATTTCTTTAGTTTAGTTAGTTTATGTTTAAACTCGTAGGATATGAATTGAAATTTTAGTTTTTAGGATTTGTTCTTGTGAATTGAACTTTTAGGATATGAATTGAACTTTTAAGATATGAATTGGACCTTTTGGATATGAATTGAACTTTTAGGATATAAATTGATGTAAGTAGGAAAAAATAATTATCTTGAATTAACTTAAAAAGATATAATTAATTTATAATTGTAGAATAAATTAATTTGTTGTTGTGAATCGAACTTTTAGGGTATGGGTTGAATTTCTTTAGTTTAGTTAGTTTATGTTTAAACTCATAGGATATGAATTGAAATTTTAGTTTTTAGGATTTGTTCTTGTGAATTGAACTTTTAGGATATGAATTGAACTTTTAAGATATGAATTGGACCTTTTGGATATGAATTGAACTTTTAGGATATAAATTGGTGTAATTAGGAAAAAATAATTATCTTGAATTAACTAAAAAAGATATAATTAATTTATAATTATAGAATAAATTAATTTGTTCTTATTTTATTTGTATAGATGGAACATCGTACTTGGATGTACAATAGGAATTATCCTACTGGAGGTGCGATCAGCCTAGGGACAATAAAAAGAAAATTGGTGCGTAATTGCTTAAATTATTTTACTTTTCTAAGTATATCTATTCTGTTTATTAACTAAATTAATTTGTTTTCAGGAAAAGAAGTATGGGCGTCTAATGAGTCATGATGAGCTATTCAAGGAGACACATGTTGTGAAGAAGAAGAAAGAGGGGGATCAAGATAGGTGGGTCGAGGACCGGGCCTCGACTGCATATGTAAGCTTTCAATTTTATTTAAGTATTATAATTTACTTTTATAAAAAACTTGAAATACTGATTTAATTTAAAATAATATAGGGTCGCTACCAAAGTAACGTGGAGGAATTCATCCGTAGTCATCCAGCTGGTGAATCGGGTGAGCCAACCCAACCTTTGGATGAGAATGCTGAAAGAATATGGTTGGAGTCTGTTGGCGGTCCAAAATGGGGGAAGGTATACGGGCTTCCTACTAAAAACTTCCATCGCTATAAGTGTGGAATGCGAGGAATAGGGACTTTCTCGCAAGGTGAGCAACTTAATAGGGAGAGCCTCTCCGCTATGCGGGAGACAGTGACAAAGCTCACATCAGAGTTAGAAGCGGCCAAGGAAAGAGAAAGGCTTAGAGATGCTCAATTCCTTGGCATGCAAGCTCAGATCAGAACTCTCCTATCTAGTGAAGCTTTTCCGTTGCCCCGATCTCGTGAGTCATCTCCAGAGGGTCGACCTCCACGTGATCGTTCCTCCCGCCCTGCTCGTGATCGTTCCTCCCGTCCTCCCCGTGATCGTGCTTTTCGTCCTCCACAAGACCGTTCTCTATATCGTCTTATAGATGAAAGTTCATCAGACGGTGATGATGATATTGTACAAAACATCCCTTGACTTTTATATACTTTGAACTAGACAAATAGAACCAGTTTTGAACTAGTTGTAATTAGTTTTAACTTGGTTTTGGATTTTTATGTTCAATTGAACTTTAATTTGTTAGTTTTAAAGTATTTATTGAATGTTTTGGTTGTTGTTGTTGTGTTGTTGTTGTTGTTGTGTTGTTGTTGTGTTATTGTTGTTGTTATTGTTGTTGTGTTGTTGTTGTTGTGTTGTTGTATTGTTGTTGCTGTTGTGTTGTTGTATTGGTATGCTGGCAGGTGGTTTAGCTGTCAAAACAGGCATTTTATGCCAAAATTAAACCCAGAAAAACCGACCAAAGTTGGTCGGTTTTTAATAAAAAAAATAAATTATTCCAAAATACCGACCAAAGTTGGTCGGTTAATGAACATTGAATTCCCAGAATTCAACACTACCGTCCAACTTTGGTCGGTATTTTGCTTGCATTGTTGAGATTACCGACCATAGTTGGTCGGTAATGTTTAATTTTAATTATTTTTAAAAAATATATATTTTCAATTACCGACCAAAGTTGGTCGGTTCTTTTTAATTTTAATAATTAATAAAAAAAATATAATTTAGTTAAACCGACCAACTTTGGTCGGTAAAATTAAATTAATAAAATATGTTTTCGACCAAAGTTGGTCGGTAAGTAATTAAACTTGTCAGATGGTCGTTTTAATATACCGACCATCAAAATACCGTCCACACCGTAATGGTCGCGTTTTGGTCGGTAATTTGCCATAACCGACCAACGTTGGTCGGTATTTTTGGTCGGTTTTTAGCGAATTTCTAGTAGTGTTCAACTCTACTTGGAGCACGAATTTGGTTCTCTAACTCAGCTATCATCTCATGTTGAGCCTGCAGCATTTCAAAGATCACCTGTAAACTGATCTCGTCTCCTCCAATGTTTTGTGTATTTTGAGTCGTCGATCAGGCTCCACCACGGATGCTATTCTCGGGGTCGGTATGCAGGATTGTGTTGATAGCCATACGTGAATTAGCGTCAATTGGGTCTGCGATCGGAATTTCGATGGGATCAATGGGCGGTACTTCGTCAACGGGCGCTATGTTGTTATTTTTCCTGTGATGATCGGACTCGTTGTCAATATGTAAAGGTGCTGATTGAGAGTTCGATATTTTAAGTTTTAACCTGAAATTAGAGACACTTCAAAAAAATAAGTATAATGTAGTGTGTACTATGGAGATTTGTACCAAATAACCACTTTTATCCTTAGCTCCATGGTGGGCGCCAAACTATTTACCCTTAAAATCGAATAACAATTGAATTTGTAAGTGGTTTTAAGGATACGTGGACTAACTTGACACAAAACGATAAATTAGATTGCAATTGAAATAAATAATGACGAAGTAAATGCGAACCACACGAATTAAACAGTCTTAACCTTAGAAGGTTAATCACCCTCGAGCCAGGTACGCTTTGATCGGCTTCGGGACACAGAAGAACAAAAGTTTCAAGAAAAATAATAATGATATATCGCTTTGGAATGCGTGTTACAATGTATTCAATGAATTATCAGACCTCCCCTTTATATAATAGATTGTCCTACTTTAGATACAATTCTATAAAAGGTAAAAATTTCTTGATTTGATGATTGCCGGTTCCCTACAGATACGCGTCGAGATTTCCGCCGCAACATCTGCTCGGTTACGGATATTTCGGTCTTCCGTTGGTTATGCTAACAATGTTTCTCCAAGCTCGTTCGGGGCTAGGGTCTACTTCCGGGGTCTCGGACTCAATATTCTCGAAGACGGGTGTTCTGACCCCTGGTTCTAGCACGGTGTGACTTGGAGCCGATCTTCAGTCTTGCATCGGCATATTCCGAGCATGTCCTTTCATGTCGTAGGCGAACTCGATCTCGACCATATACAATGATAAAGGTTGTTGCTTACGCTAGGGGCTTATTTTCCGGCTGTTAAGCTAGTGTTTGGTTATAGATTTGATTGAAACTTGATCAAAAGAGTTTCTGAAGATGAAATAAAAAATAATTTTTGGAAGTTAAAATTGTGTTGAATATGCAATTTTACTTGAAAAGAAGTTAATATTATGTGAATAAAAAACTTGGTCAAACACAAAATATTTTTTGCCAAAAAAAAAAGCACGTTTGACAAAAAAAAAAAAAAAAAAAAAAACTTAGGACGCTATTATTTTGGGAGTATATAATTACATGGGCATGACACCATGAGCATCGACAGATTGGAGCAACAGGATTCTCAAATAATGTGTATGTCTCAACGAGTTTTGGAACTTTTTTAATAAAAAAAACCAGTTTGGACTTTGACCAATCTTTAATAGTAGTACAGTTGTACTTTGAGCCCGCGCCAAGGTTATTAAATTCCAATACCCCTCTCAAAACAAGCAAAAACAAGCAACCGGAGCCAAAATGAATTTGGAATTGTGTGCCTGTATTGTGCTTGAGAAAAGATTTAATTTATATCACTAATATTTAGAGCTTTATATGCTGTCAGTAAAATTTAAAATACTATAAAAGAATTTCAGTTACTCCTTCCGTCTCAAATTATCTGTCATAAATTTTAAAAATAGTTATCTCAAATTTTGTCATTTTAGAAGTTAAAGACAAATTTAATTATTTTTTTTCATTTTAGCCTTAGTAGTAATTGTTCTCGAACATTACAAACACCTCAATTGTGGCGTAATATTATGATTGTTCAAATACCAATAAGAAATAAATAAGGAGTAAAATAGTCAAAAAAAAATCCCATAATTATTATTTTTTTAAGAAGCGTGTAAAACAAAAACACGACAAATAATTTGAGATAGAGGGAATAATTAAATTCACTAGTTATGGATAATTGTTATTGTACCTTTCAAATGATTTAATAGTGTAAAAATATTTCTTCTATACTATCCATCGATGTATAGAAATTAAATTTGGAAGGAGATTACCATTCTTGCACGTCAGCAACAGAATTCTTCCTTAAGAAAATGAAAAGAAACAAATCTGAATAAGAATTCAGAGAAAAGGATATAATATAAAGCATTAAATAATGATTGAGTAAACTAGTTAGCAAATAAAATAATTATATAAAAGCCTTGGTGAATGGTGGTATCACGTGACACCATGAGAGGTAATCAGAATTTCTTTTTGGTTGGAGGAGTTGTAGTTCCATAGTGGGAGAAAAGAAATTGGAAAAAACCTTTTTAAAAAAAGGGGGAAAACTAAAAGAAAGGTGAGAGTTGCATCCAAGTAGAGGTAACTTTAACGATCAATTAAGATAAGAGATCAAGAGTTTAAATTTCAGTCGAAATAAAACAAATTACATAATGTTTTCATTTACCAAAGTTGATAAATATAGTTACCTAATATACGTGTGCTAGTGAAAAATAACACCACCGAGATTGTAGTAGGTGAATGTTGATCTTTCTATTCTTAATCCGTTGAATTTGAGTCTTGAAAATAAAAATTTTCTTATCGGGGATGCTTCCCCCTTTAAGGAGCTTATGCAGCGTGCAGAGCCGAATTCTATGAGAATTGTTCTCTGTTCCTCTAAGTAAATAACCAAATATTCAATCAAGTACATCATTCAATTTTTTAGAACATATGTGTCAACAGATAATATTAGACGAATTTTAGAAAATACATACATAAAATATCTAATTTGATGGAGAGATCATAAGTTCACGTACCCATAATTTAAGTTATAAATACGCGTTTGGCAACATGAATCAAAATTAGTCGAGATCGCAAAGCAAAATACCCAACTTTGAGTGAGTACAAGATTTGTACCAAAAAAATAACATAAAAGTGTGAGGGTCACAAGGGTAGTTTTGTTTGGTGTGCAGAATTCTTTAACAACGTGAAATCGATCGTCTCAATAACTCATAACACACTGCTTTCAATGTGCTATTTCTATAGACATAATATTCATCACTCATTTACTTCTAGATCTGAAAACATTGAACAGACACAGTACAGTCACTCTTCTTTCTCTTTAAGATTAGATAATTAGATAATAATAATAATAATAATCTGTCCTTTTAAATAATTTTTGCGTTCAAAGCTGCTGACCTCCACTTTCTCTCTCCCAATTCTGACACCACCCCACTACTGTCATCAAAATAAGATAAGTAAATAATAAGATAAGTAAATAAACTAAATAAGAAAAAAGAAAGATTAATTTAAGTTTTGTATATATAAATTACATAAAGAGTTTTAAATTGCACTTATTGGTACATAACTGTATAAAAGTATCTACACAATTATATCACTCAAAATGTAATTACATTAAACTCAATTAAACAGGAGTAGCATTGATATTAGGGAAAATTTATATTATCAATCAAACGTAATATAAATTTAATCTCAGACTTAACCCTATTATCTCATCTTATTCTATCAAACTTAAGATTAAGTGGGATAAAATTTAAACTCATGTGGGATAAATTAGTCCAAGAATTATAATCCCAGGACTATAATCGCAAAATAATTTAGTCCGCGTACCAAACTACCCCCTACTATATTATACTCTTTCCATCCAAAAAAAAAACTAAAACAATTCAGATTTATGAGGGAGTAATGATGTCTGGTGCAAGAAGCATTCCGTATTCACGTAGGGTCGGGAGAAGGATCTCATCCCAAAGGGTGTGATGTAAGCAGTCTATTGATGCAAACATCATGAGTGACTAATTTTATGGCTCGAACCCGTAATCTATAGTTCACACAGAAATAACTTTAACGTTGCTCCAAAGCTTCATTTGCTTTGCTGATGAAAAAAATTATTATGATATTATTATATATAACTTAAATACACCCATAGGATCTTTTATATAGGTATGACACAATTTATTAGACTCAAGAAGGAAATAAAGACCAAACCTCTTTTGGCCCCAAAACTATACCAGAATGAACTGCTCCATAATGCAAATATATTCATCATATTCAAAGCTAGCGTGTATCTCTCGCTTTCACTTTTATATCCACTCTTCTTTTGTCCTTGTATTTTTGCTTCATTCACTACTTTTCCCCCCATCTTTTTCTAGCCCCTCCCTACAACTTAAAAGCCTGAGAATAGCATATATATTTCTTTGAGTTGTCCGTCAATATTTTCATTTACTAAATTCTATGGGGAATAAGAAAGGAGGATCTTCTTCTTCTTGGTTGACTGCTGTTAAAAGAGCTTTTAGATCTCCTACTAAAGACCCTGAAAAGAAGAAACAAAACAAAAGAAGAGATGATAATAATCAACCTTTGGAGGTTGACGAAGATGAAGAAGAAAAGGCACTACCCCACTTCTCTTTCTTTTTATTTTGTTTAGTTAATCAACATTAGATCCATCTTTTACGTTGCAAAAATACAGGGTGAGCCTCTAGTACAATAGACTGTTATGGTTCGGAACCCGCGCATAACGGGAGCTTAATGCACTAGCCTGATCCATCTTTTACTATAGTAGCTAACTTTCTTGTTTTTGAATTCATACAGAAGAAGGAAAAGAGAAGGTGGCTTTTCAGGAAGCCAACTAATCTTGAAAATGGGACAACACATCAAACTACGATTAAATCGGAGAATGATGATGTGTCCGCTCCTGCGGCTGAAGGAGCGGACCAAAGGCATGCCATTGCAGTGGCTGTGGCAACTGCAGCTGCAGCTCAGGCTGCCGTCGCCACAGCTCAGGCAGCTGCAGAAATTGCTCGGCTGGCCAAACCGCCTGTTTCTAGATTCTATAGTTTTCCTATTTATGCCGGAGATAGAGAGCATCAAGCTGCAATTATAATTCAGACAGCTTTCAGGGGATATCTGGTATGTGATGAGTTGTGATACTATCTTTAATTCCATTGTTGTTTATCTTGTAGCTGCATCAATAGATATACAATATTCAATCCAAAAAAATCTAGGTGATTTCTTTATATCTGGTTAAATTTGGTAGACAGAATTACCCTATATCTCTGTGTAGGTGAAAAGTAGGAGCTACTCGATAAAGTAGCCCTTTATCGAGTTGTTGCACGAATAAGAATGAAGACATTTCTTAGAAATGAAGCTCAATTTAAAAACGATATTCCAACATCAGACACCAACAACAACAAACCTAGTGGAGTCCCACAAGTGGGATTAAGGAGTGTAGTGTGTATGAAGGTGTTACCCATATCCTTGGGAGGTAGAGAGACCGTTTTCGTTAAAGAGACCGTTTTCGGAAGACACTCTCCAGCATCAGCATCAGACACTGTAGTGTCTTAATTACAAAGAAAAATGGTTTCTTTTACATTAATTATGATTATCCAAATGTAGAGTGATGCCATGGTCTTAGTTTTCTTGTATTTTGACAATTATTGATTCTTTGGGTGATTGATTGAATGAATTTGATTTTGTTCTGACTGTAAAGGCAAGAAGGGCTCTAAAGGCACTAAAAGGCCTAGTGAAATTGCAAGCTTTAGTGAGAGGTCACAATGTTCGGAAACAAGCGAAGATGACTCTCAGATGTATGCAAGCTCTTGTTAGAGTTCAAGCGCGGGTACTTGACCAGCGATTTAGGCAATCTCAAGAAGGAAGTAGAAAATCAACATTTAGTGACACCAGTAGCATGTGGAATTCCCAGTATCTCCAAGACATCATAGATAGAAAATCAATGGTAAGTCAATCTTGATGTATTGTTAATTTTCTTACCTATGGTACTGCTAGGAGTTTCTTTCCAAGCCTTGTTTTCTATCCAAATTCTTGGTTTTAGTTTTCGGAAAAGTTTTTCGACAACTTTTTAAAATAAAAAAAAATCTGCCTTTGGTGGTTTTGGGATTTGATTTTGGGATTGCTTTCGTAAAACATCTGATTTTGGACGCTCATTGGTCTTGGGATTTGTTTTAACACCACTCGGGCATTGTTAAGGGATTGGATTTTGTACAAAACAGGCAGTGATTGTAGATATTTTTCATTTAACTCATTGGCATAATTTGCGTATGCCAGTCAAGAGATGGAAGCAGTATTCCAGATGATTGGGATGAAAGGCCTCACACCATTGAAGAGGTAAAAGCAATGTTACAAAAGAGAAAAGAAGCTGCTTTGAAACGCGAAAGGACCTTATCCGACGCCTTCTCTCAACAGGTTCTCTATATCCATGTTGTTTTTTCATGTTTCCAAAATTTACTTGGTGTGAGCTTGTTTTGCCAATCCTTTCTATATTTTGCATGACAGACGCGGAGAGCAGGAAGAAATTCCTCGATAGGAAGTGAAAGTGATTTTGGAGAAAAGCATCAATGGATGGACCGGTGGATGGCTGCAAAATCATGGGATAACAGCAGGGGAAGAGCATCAACTGATCAGAGTATTGACCCTGTTAAAACTGTTGAAATGGATACGTCGCAACCTTATTCATATTTAGCTCCTAATTTAAGAAGATCGGATGAACGACAACAACATCAACAACACCAACGACCAAGTTCACCCCTTCATAGATCCCACCAAAATCAATCTTTTCAATTCCCCGTTACACCTTCTCCATCCAAAACTAGACCTATTCAAATCCGTTCTGCAAGTCCTCGATGTCCAAGAGACGACAGAAGTAGTAGCGGGGCTCAAACTCCAAGCCTGAGGCCTAATAATAACTACTCATTCAATGGTAGCTCACACCAACGTAATAGACTGACTCCCGGTGCTGCACCAATTCCTAACTACATGGCTGCTACCGAGTCTGCCTTGGCAAGAATCCGTTCACAAAGCGCCCCACGACAGAGGCCTTCAACCCCGGAGAGGGATCGAGCAGGGTCAGCTAAGAAACGGCTTTCATACCCTGTCCCTGACCGTTATGGCAATATTCCTATAGGTTATGGAGTTGGGTATGAACATAGTCTGAGGAGTCCAAGCTTTAAGAGCCTTAATGGAGTACATTTCGTTTATGAACAACAATCTAACTATTCTTCTTGTTACACGGAGAGTCTTGGTGGCGAGATATCTCCTTCATCAACGAGCGATTTGAGGAGGTATTTGAGGTGACCAAAGGGCAATAATAAGGTGATCAATGTACATGTTAATGCAACTTATGCTGATCTATCATCCTGAAGCATAGTTGGACTATTAGAAATCCTTTTTCTTGTTTCCTTTGTTGTATTTAGCTTAGTTTGGAGTCTCATGTTTTTTAACCGTTGCACCTTTCTTTGTTCTGAAGGAGAGCCTTGGAGCAACGGTAAAGTTGTCTCCGTGTGACCTATAGGTCACGGGTAAGCTGCCTACATCACATACCTTGGGGTGCGGCCCTTCCCCGGACCCTATGTGAATGCAAGATGCTTCGTGTACCGGGCTACCACCTTCTTTGTTCTGACTTCTAATGTATTTGAACCCATTGATGTGCTAGTCAAGCATATTGTAACTAGCTCTTGAAGCATTGTTTAGTCAAGTAGCACTTATCTTACTGTTAGGAATAACTTTGATGTGATCGCTACTTGCATGTGTTTTTTCATACTTGTAATATCTCACAAGTGCAAAAAGCTACGTTGATTTTCAGTTGAACTTAAAATAGCTATAGTACTTTTTCTGTTGTCGGCACATCCACCTATTCTTTTCTGCTTTCCCTCTATTAAATATCTGCACAGGTTCATTTCCTCTGAGCATAGCCCCACCTATTTAACAAAGAATTATAGAAGGGAAAGTGGAGGACCCGCACCCTATAATAACACCAGTTTGGGGCCCCTGTATCTATGATTTCTCGGCAAGAAATATTTGATTTGTAATATCTTGTACATTTTAGATATGTATTTAAGTACATGAAATTGGAGTATGATTTTTGAAAAAAAAAAAAGTAAGTTTTGAAGTTAAGTTGAAAAAAAGTATTTGGAATTTGAAATTATGTCTGGAAATACATTTCACTAGAAATATATATTGCAGTTTTGGGAGGGAAATGAGATTTTACATGAAAAGTCAAACTTCGAAACAACAACAATAACAGCACATCCAGTATATTTTCACAATGGATCTGAGGAGAGTAAGGTGTACGCAACCTTACCCCAGGTAGAGAGGTTGTTTCCAACAATAAGACGAAGCAGGTAGAGGTTGTTTCCACCAATAAGAAGATAGCAACAAAATCAACGCAAAGCAACATCAAGTAGTAGGAATAAGACCAAACGAAGAGAACACTAAAACTACTGGTAAGGAAAGGGAGTATGCTCTACACAGTACTAGCTCCGTTTACCCTAATTCTCGATCTTCATAACCTCCTATCCATGGTTATATCCTCAGTAAGTTGAAAATGTATCATGTGCTGCCTAACCAAGCAAGTTTTGAAAGAAAGAAAAAACGAAAAAAAAGGGAAAAGTTTTGTATGGGCAACCGGGTCCTTAATATTCACTAACATTATTGTTTTTATACTATCGCTAACGTCTGTTGTTTAATCGAAGATAGCAATTTAATTATCATATTTACTTGGTTATCAATTGATGCTTATAAATATTTATATATAATTACTTTATAGGTAACGTGATTAATTAAATATATTTTACATGCATCAAACTAAAACTCTTAGGTATATAAAACATAGTCAAATTTTACAGAAAATGTTCTCTTCATATTTGTCCCTCCCCATAATCACCATTTTCTCCGATCCTAAAAAAGCTTATGGGAAGTGCAGCAACATGAAAGTTGGAACTATTGCTCAACTGCACTTCTGACTTCTGAGTGTCCTGGAAAGCAAATTGAAATAATTACAAGTAAACTCTTTGTATCCTTTAGTCACGGGCACACTATAAAGCTTACTTATAGAGGCAAACCCAGGATTTGAGTGCAACAGGGGCACACTGTCTTTAGATAGGAAAAATGGCATCAGGTGACAACACATAACAGGAATTGACAAATTTTATAGCCTTATATTAGGTTTGGCAAAGATAGCCCCAAACAATTGGCATTACATAGCCAAATTCTAGAAAAATTACTCTCTTATATATTTTTTCTCTAACAATTGGCCCCAAACCGTATTGTCCCCCCCCCCCCCCGCTCACTCCTCTTCTTGTTCATTGCTTCCCTCCCGCCTCTTTCCTTGTATTTCTTCTTATTTCTCTTCTCTTTCGCTCTCATAGTTTAGCAAAAATTCTTGCAAATTATGCAAAAAAATTAGTGGGATAAAAAGGTAAGGTTGATCTCACATTAGAAAAAATCAGAAGTAAAAACTAAGAAAGAAAAAATACATTTCAACTTTGTTTTTCTTCTCTCTTCTTTTTTTTGTTGGATTGAACGAGTGAGTGTGATTGAAATTGGTTGAAAATACCTAAAGGAGACTATATCAAAATTCGAGCAAGATTAGAAGTGATTTAGACTGGTTTCAGGTAAAAAAATCAAACCTAAATCCAACTGCGATATGTATATATCACGTTGCATATTGTATATATCAGTGTATATCACACACAGGTTTTTAAGGACGCCTGTGTATATTACTTTGTATATCGTGTATACAACACAATTATTTTATGGACGTCCATGTATATCACATTGTATATCGTATGTATAACACAAATTTTTATGGATATACATAGATACACACGATATACATGAGATATCATTAATGTACATAGAGATATACACGGGATACAATAGGGGATACACATGTGGAGTCGTCTTGAACTTGAGTTTTCAATCTGAAATATGTTATACAAAGAAGGAAAATAAAATTTTAATATACTTTTTTTATATACACATTATTATTATGTTATACACTGTGATATACAAATAATATAATTATTATTGTATTGTATATATTTGGATATACAGATAAAAAAACTAAAAAAATAATTAAAAAATATTCGGGAGTTTTTTCAGATACTACTAAAGAAAATGGAACCTAATTTCTAGGATGATGGTTGCTATGAGAGAAGGGAGAGAGGGTTTTAAATATTTTTTGATATTTTTAAGGAAAATAATTTTGATGGGGCTTATTTTTAGGATGGTGGTTGAACCATTAGAAGAGAGAGAATAACTTTAGGCTACCATATGACAAATTCTACAGCGTTGATTTTTTTTATGCCAATTGTTGGACCTAGTTGTCATGCCATGCCAAATCCCCAAATATATTCTAATTACTAGCGATAAATTTCGGGTTGCAACTCTTTAAAACTTAACGATGATGATAACTTATCAATAAAGTTTAAATTCTGAGTCATCGTTACTGAATCGATTGATGCTGCTACTTTATCGAAGTAATTATTGAAGGAGGGAGAAGGGTTTGTAATTTTTAATTTGCAGAAATAGGAGCTACAGTTTGAAGCTTTTGATATTGAGGGAGAGATTTGAAAAAGAATATCATTAATTAAATTAAGTTGATTATTATGTATACATATGAAATGATAATTGAATTTAAAACTAAGTAGAAGGACATAAACAGCAAGAGTTGGGTTTCGATCCCAAGACAGCCTACAGAGCAGGGTGCTTCAATATACACTCATCTAACTTTACCATGCAACCTTCTGTGATTTTGGTGACACCAGTAAAATATTTAAGGGGTCCTTGGTGTATATACTTATATATACAAAATATATAGATATTAATTTTGTCGAGATAACAGGTTCCGGTGATCCCTACCGCCAACGTAGGTCCGTCCCTACTTATATATAGAAGTGATGATGTAATGATAAAATTTAAATGTATCATACAAATTGTAATGATCTATGTATTGATATGAATCACTTGTTTGTTGATTACATTTATGTGATTTTATTTTCACTTTGGATCAGAGATGAATTGTACTAAATTAGTTAGAGATCCTAAATTCGAGTTTCACCACCACTAATCAACAAGATATATTTTCACATACTTTCTCAATAAACTAATTATGTTCGGACTTGCGGGTGTATGTTGCAAATTTAAAATAAATAAATAAAAGTGTCTCATCTTTAAAATTTTAAGATATTAGATGAGGTGGTATACATAATTTTAACTAGATTTTATATCCAACCCTTCGAAATTTCATATGCCAAGTCCTTGTAAGCAGTCTATCTTTGTTCTTGCCCCTTCCCTTCCTTTCTCTACATAAATATCTTCATCCTTCTTCTTTTCCAATTCTTTGTTGCCAATCTTGTATAACTCAACAACAATACTAGAGAGTTGTGACCGTTAAACGCATACTTGAAGCATCATTTTCTTCGGGATTGTTACACAAATAGCCAGTCAGATTCGTTATTTACTTGTTCTAGTCGGTATACATAAATTATATATTATTTATACACAGTTATATATATATATACGCCGACTATTTATAATTTAAGAGATTATGTATGTGATTATTTAGGTTAAATCTTCATTTTCTGATAATGTGTTGGCATCCATATCGATGACAAGCCCAACTAGATTATTGGGCTTTCTTCTCATTTAGGGTTCCATAGTTAGATACGAAATGATTTATGTCCAATTGTTAGTAGTAGGAATACATAGTTTATAAACGATGACTTTTTCGTATATATACAAGATTTTAAGCTTATTTATCCCGTTTTGTATAATTTTTTCTATTTATATAAAGTAACTGAAGTTTTTTACAAAATATATACAAATCCGATCAAAATCTATAATTTATCCACAACTTAAATATAATTTTTTTGTACAGAATCCGGTCAAAAACTATAATTTATATACAATTTATATAATATTTATCTACAATTATGTTAGTTTTATATATTTTGTATGTCGTTTCTACACCCGATATACAAAATATATATAATTTGCTTATGTTTTCTTATTCGAGTTTCAATCTAAAATTCAAACCAAAATCACCTCGAATCTTAACCAAATTATGTCAAAATTGAGATATAAACTCTAGAGAATATTCTCAATTATTTGCAACAACAACCAATCCAAACAAATAATAATTTTGCAAATATTAATTTTCGAATTCAAAACTTCGAAGCTTTTCGCAGATTACTTTATTTTTTGAAAAAAGAAGTGGGCGCAATTTGGGTGGCCAGATACATTTTTCTTCTGCCCAACAAATATGATTCGGTTGTGTTTCGATACACCATTTATGAGGTTCCTTTTCCACTCAGATATATCCTATGAGAAGGCTTCATATGATTCAATTGTTACTGAATATAAATTGGAGGGATGAATTCAAAATTGAGATCAAGAAACTAGGCAAGCCTTTTGGATATGGTATTCGGTTTGATTTTTCCAAAGTTGTTGCGGAAGGAGATAATTTAGGTCAACTATGTGGGTTAACAAATGGGGAAGGAAGAAGAGGAAATGGGTGAAATTAGAGTCTGGTGTATTGTTTTGTATATAAATGGTAATTATATATCTAAGTTTCAAAAGTAGTATAGATAATTAAAAATAAACCACTCAAACAAGTCTTACTACTCAATGCTAAGAAAACTATAGAAATAGCCACAAATATACACTACTTACTTACAATTAACCATTGAGTCATACTACTAAAAATAGTCAGAAAAAATACCAATGATATAAAACATTCAAAAGAACAAAGGCAAAAAAGGATTATTTTTAATGAGCGTGGTTGAAATTCGATGAAAACACATACACGAGGCAATATAAAAAATTTAAGGAGGATTGGAGGCGATTTACACTAGTTTAGAGTTAAAATTCGTTACCAATGATATATAACACTCAAAAAACATAGAAAAAAGGTAGTTTTAATGGGGATAATTGGAATTCATTGATAATATATAGATGAGGCAATATATAAATTTTGAGGAAGATTGAATGTAATTTGGATTAGTTTGGAGTCAAAATTCATAGTCGAAATCGAGTATAACATACATATATATGTATACATGGATATACATGTGATACATATTTGATACATATGTGATACACAAATGATACATATGGGGATATATATATATCACCTTATTCCATGTTCATCTTCTACTTCGAATTTTGCTCAAATTTCAATTCAAACCACCTGAAATCGTCCCAAAATTGAGATTCAAACTCCTTGAGATGTACCTAATTTATTCGAATAACACCCACTTGAAATAAATTCTAATTTCAAAAATTTAATATTTTTTTTAAGTCAAGCTTAAAAGAGCTTCAATAATTTTTAATAGTATTTTAACTCATGTTTTTCACTTTTCAAGCATCCAAACACTATTTTATTAAAAATCAATAACTTTTTGGTGGGTGTCAATGGCTGATTTAATAACAACTAAAAGAATAAACACAATGTAATTAATAGTGAGAAGCAATACCTTTTTGCATCACTTTAAAAGGTTATTACTAGTCTATAGTGTTCATAACAGTAGTATTAACATACAGTCTCGCTTTCTGTTGGTAGTAGATTTTTATGACTAACCGTTATTTTCCTTCATTGTTGATCACCTCACTGTCTTGTTGTTTTATTCTGCTTTTATATGGCTTTTTGGCACTGTCCCTTCTTGTCTATATTTTCATTAATATAGTGCTTATGCTTTACTGAGTCGAGGGTCTATTGAAAATAATATGTCTATCCTCACAAGGTAGGGGTAAGGTCTGCGTACACACTACCCTCCTATACCGCAGTGTGGGATAATATTGGGTATGTTATTGTTGTTTAAAAGGTTATTACTAAACCAATAGTGCTCGTGATTGTCATGCTAAATGACTAATGTCATGTGAGCTAATGGATGAACTTTAACCTATTCACGGCACGAAGAATTAGTACAAATTAGCTTGGCTGGTCAGTTTTGAACCGCCTATTAATATTTTGCCACCGTTTGAAATGTAATAGAGAAATAACTACTTTTTAACAAAAATATCCCTAGGAAAAATACAGAACACCTCCGACATATATTGCTGGATTTTGGAGTTTTGACAAGTAAACTCTTGCATAGTGTGCCGAGCCTGAGAAATTTCTACAGAAATGAAATTTAAAGTTTTTGAGTTGTGGCAATTAAAATTCCAACATCTGATTTTGAAGTTTGAACTGACATAATATTAATTAAAAGAGTTTTTCTTTGAACTTATAAAGGTTCAAACTCCTAAGAATTTTTGGAATTTGAAATAGGTATCATTATTGAAATAATATTAAAGGATTATTTCAACTCATGACGCCTCGTGATTATAAAATAAGTATCATGAGTGAAATAAGTATGTTAAATAATGTGAAAAGATTTATTTCACTCATGGTACCTCCTTCTTCTTTTTTTTTGCTAATATAGTACCTCGCTGAAATTCAAGAACATTGTGTTTCAACTTTTACAAGTTGAACCTTCATGAGTTTCGAACAAGCCTTAGTATAAATAAATATTGACATTATTATTTTGTGAATGTTTGACTCCATGAATTGGTCCTTGACTTTGAAATAATAAAAGTTCATATTTCATGAATTATTCCTGGGTTTCGAACATCACATTTCAAGCTCCAGGAAATTAATGTTCAAACTCCAATAATTGTTCCTAAAGTTTTTTTGTATTTTAATAGTTGTATTTTTGTTCAAATATTTTTTCATGTAAAAAAAGGGCAAAATATTAGTAATAACTTTTGAAAAAGGTAGCTAATATTTGATTACTAATATTTTCCAAGATGTTTTTACTAAGTTCTTTATCATAATTAACTTGGCTTTTTTTGCAGGTCCTCTAGGAGTTCAAAGTAGATTTAAATCATTTGCACTCTGTTTGAAGGGTGGGAAGAACGTCAATACCAACAATTCTATGATTAAATTGGTGTAATCCCTTGTCACTTGACCCAACAACTTATTAGAAAATAGCTCACGTTTGAAGCCCTTACCCAATGTAACCCAGGTTATACATAATCTGAAAATTACTTTTCACCAGTTAGCCCCCTTTTTTCTTTGTTCTTCTTCTTCTTCTTCCCGTGTCAACCTTTGCACCACAAAATTTCTCTGCTATTATTATTCTCCTTCAATTTTTTTTCGGATTCCAATGGTTAACTAAAGATTTGAAAAATAAAAGTCACCATTACAGGTGGTTCAAAGATTCGATTTCAGAAATTGAGTTTTCCAATTTGTTAGTTGTTTGGAATGGGTATTGTTTCAATTGATTGGAATCATCAAGATGAGTTCAAAACTTAAATTTCAAGTGATTTGGAGTAGATTTAGGCTATATTTGAGTTAAATTTCAGAGGATACCCAAGGAAGAAGAAGAACACGTGAAACTCCATTGATAGGATTCATTTGTATAATAATGTATAATATTGTATAAATAGTATATAATAGTGTATAAACACCTCTTATACACTATTGTATACAAGGTTGATACCTTATTTATAGGTATTTGTTGAATTTCTCGCATTTTCTTCTTCTTCTTCTTCTTCTTCTTCTTCTTCTTCTTCTTCTTCTTCTTCTTCTTCTTCTTCTTCTTCTTCTTCTTCTTCTTCTTCTTATACACCTATATACATAGTGTATCAAGAATATTTTTACTCCGTGATTATATATCTTTATACACTTTTATACAACTATATACATAATGTATCTCTTTGTATAAAAGTGTATAACATTGTATAAAAGTGTATAAGCATCTCTAACGAAATTTTTGTACGATTTTCACTTGCAATTCTTGTATAAAACTAGTCCAAATCTACGGCAAATAACTTCAAACTTTGTATACAACCTACTTAGATTATTTTTAATAAGTTCAAACAATACCCACTCGAAATTTTTCACAAAAACGTAATCGAAATTTTACAAGATTAACATTAAAGGAGATGGGATTTTAGGTTTTTCGCGTCTGTTTTTGCGTTTTGTAGTTGTGATAGGTATGTATAAACCTGAAGATCTGCAACATCAAAAAAGAAATCGGAGAAGAATTGGTTATGGAAGAAGGCACGAATGAGTGTTGGCTGAGTGTCTCGATCAATGGTTACACTAAAAATGGGGAACTAATTTTTGTTTTCTTTTTTGTTTGCATATGATTCTTTTTTATTAATTAAATTAAATATTTATGGGTGAAAAATGAGGAGAGAGCTATAATAGGGGTAGGTAGGTGACGGAAAAATAAATGAGGTTGTTATAATTAGAGAGAATGGGAAAAGAAAAGATCTTATTGATACTTAGCTACACATTTGCAAACTTGTAACTAGGCTAAAATAGTGCAAGGTCAACTTATAGAGTGCATTATTTTATAATTTTACCATCTTTTATATGTTGCGGATTGTGAAAAATAGGTATTCAATTAGGCATGACAATGGGAGATCATCAGCTTCAAGGGATACATGAAGTACTTTTCCATCTTAAGATTTTCATATGAAAAATAGGGTAGCTGTAAATATGAATTGGTCTTGTCATCAAATGTGTGAATATATGAAAGCTTATAGACCTGCCATTTAGGGGTGGATATCGGTCGGTTCGGTTCGATTTTGTAGAATTTCGGTTCGGTTAATTCGGTTTTTGGTTTGTAATTTTAATAACCAAAATTGAACCATAATAATTTCGGTTCGATTCGATTTATTCATGTTTGATTCGGTCTTCGGTTTCAAGCCATAGGTAAGAAACAATGAAAATAGATTATTCAAATAGTTCATACGAGAATATTGCTTGTTTTCAATTGCAATAAAAAGTCAGACTTTTCTCTGAAAAATCAAACAATTAGAGGATGATTTATGCATTAATGCTGGTTCAACGAAGTCCGAGGAGGAGGATTCTAATACAAAACAAGTCGAAAAAGAGATTTTTGCTACATTAGTGGCAAAAGAAATAGAAGTACTAGAGAGAGCATATAGTACAGGGTTGGTTCACTCGGTAGTGGGAACATGAAGTGATTGTGAGCAAAGGGTATGGTATAGCCAAGAAAGTGATAATAAATTATGCTAACAGAAGCAACATCTCAAGCCTATCTCTACCGAAATTCGGTTTTTTGGTTTAACCGAAAACCGAACCGTTAAAATCGAATACCGAATTTTTTAAAACTATAAACCACAAAACGACCGAATAAATCGAAAAATCAAAACCGAATAAATCGAAATTTTCGGTTCGGCCGGTTTTTTCGGATCGGTCGGTATTATACCCACCTCTACTGTCTTTATTAGTACAAAAGTTATTTGGAGTAAACTTGCTGGAGAGTATCTCAAGATCAATATAAATGGAAGCAGTATCAGTGGAAGAAGAATTGCAGAAATTGGAGGAGTTGTTAGAAAGCAAAAATGGGGAGCTGATTATCGATTTTGCTAAAGGCTTACATTTTTGCACCAACAATCAATCTAAGGTCCAACCAGCTTCTTATGCTCTGAACTGGCGTGTTTTGAATAACAATTCTAATGTGATATTAGAAATGGACTCCCTTATGGTGGTCAATATGCTTAAAGGTATATATAGACCACATTGGGAATTAGAAGACAACATCAATCAAATGATGCAAATCATTCAAACACATCACATTACAATGCAACATTGTTACATAAAGGCTAATAATACAACATATGCTTTGGCAAAGTTTGGAGTTGAATTTCAAGACCCATGCAATGCAGACAATAGGTGCCCCTTTTCTTTTCAGTGAGATTTTGAGAAGAGTTACTCTTTGAATAACACAATATGATAAAATTTTATTTACCCGTAAAACGGTACAGTTGAATTTATATACATGATTAATAGACACGTGAATTAAGATAATCTGATTAAAAAGTAACACAGAGTAATGAAAATAAAATAAGAAATAATAGGGAAGAACAAGCCTGGCTTCAGAAAACACAATAATTGAAAAATTTCGACAATACTTGAATAAAGCTTAAAAGAATAAGCGAAAGAATATTAGTCTTTTGCTATCATTATTTTCTTGATGACTTACAATAGAATGAAAGCCTCTATTTATACTAGAGCTATGAGGTGCATGATTATAAATCATGCCCCCTTAATTACCAAGGGGTTCTGTTAGATCCGGATGATGATTTTGGACTCGGACGTATGCCCGAATTTGTATTTGAATGTTCCTAGAAGGATTCGACACTAATTGGCCAAAGTTATAAATTTAAAGGTTTGGAAAGTTCATAAGTTTAACTGGGAGTTAACTTTGATGATATCGAATTCGGATTATGGTTCGAGGAATTTGAATAGTTTCGTTATGTCATTTGGGACTTGTGTGCAAAATTTGAGTTCATTCCGGGTTGATTTGTTATGTTTCGGCGCGAGTTAAAAGTTTATTTAAGTTTGATTTGAGGTACAATTCGTCGTTTCGATGTTGCTATGTGTGATTTGAGGCCGTGAGTAGGTCCGTGTTATGTTATAAAACTTGTTGGCATATTCGGAAGGGGTCCTGAGGGGCTCGAGTGAGTTTCAGATGAGGTTCGGATCATTTTTGAAAATTTTGGCTAAGGTTGGTTTGGCAGAGGTTCTGGTGTGACCGCACCTGTGGAGCTATAGGCGTAGGTGCGGAGCCGCAAAAGCGGCAGTGTCATTGCAGAAGAGAAAGAAGACTGGGCTTCGAGTCTTCGCAGACGCGGAGGAAGAGGCATATCTGCGTGTGCACAGGAGCGAAAGCAGCGATCGCAGAAGCTGGAATTGACTTGGTTACTGTGGAGCGCGGATGCAGAAGGATTTCCGCAGGTGCGGACTCGCACCTACGCGTGTGTCTTCTCAGAAGCGGAGGCAGTGAAGCCTTAGGCAAACTGCAGGAGCGGAGGATTTCTCGCAACTGCGAGACTGCAGGCGCGACTAAATGAGTCGCATGTGCGAAAGTGCTGGGCAGAGTATTAAGTTCAAGGGTTTCGTGATTTTCTTCATTTTTAACATTTCAAGCTCGGGCTTAGGCGAATTTTGAGAGGAATTTCGAAGGGATTCTTGAGGTAAGTCACTTGTGGTTATTTTTGTTCACTAATTATGTTTTCCCCCATTGAATTTTCCACCTAGTTTGTGAGTTTGAGGCTAGGGATTTGGAGAGTTTAATTTGAAAATTTTAATGACGATTTGGTGTAGGATTTTGGTGAATTTGGTATGGTTGGACTCGTGGTTGGATGGGCTTCCAAATTTTTATAACTTTTATTGGATTCCGAGACGGGGGGAAGGGGGGCTTTTTAGTTGACTTTTGACCTTTTGATTAAGAACTTAGTATTTTTTTGTGCAATTGATTCCTTTAGCTCGTGTTGATTGTGTTGAATTGCTCTTGGCTAGTTTCAAGTTGTCCGGAGGTTGGTACGCGCGCGATGGCATGTTTGGAGCATCGTTTGGCTTGCTCGGCGTTAGATTTAGCTTGTTCGAGGTAAGTAACATTTCTAAACTTGGTATTGAGGGTATGAACCCCTAAATATATGTGATATGTATTTGGTGTTGAGGTGACACACATGCTAGGTAACGGGCGTGTGAGAGTGCACCGTGTGAATTATGACTCGGTCGTTTCTGTGGTACTGTGTAGTTACCTAATCTTGTTTTATCGATGAGATTTCTACGTGTTAGAATAATTGAGATGTGATCCATGTTAGAAATCATGTTTAGCCTATATGCTTATTCTGTTGGGACCCACTGAGGTCATATCTGCTGTGGAGTTATTTGCTTAAATTGCAGTTACATACTCAGTCATATTCATTTGTATATCATATCTTATATGAGTCTCTGCTGCTATTTATTGATACATCATATCATCATCTTTGGGCTGATTTTCATGAGATTGTGAGGCCGAGGGCCGTAAAAATAGCACGGGCTAGCTAGTTTTCGGATTGGTAATTAAAATATAGCCAGCGTTTGCAAAGTCATTAAAAAATAGTCACTATTTTGCTGCAACACGAACCAGTCCAGTATAATATACTGGAGATTGGTGCACCTGTGTATGAACTTCCAGTATATTATGCTGGAACTCCAACACGCGGAAAGTTCCAGCATAATATACTGGAGATTGGAGCACCTGTGTATGAACTTCCAGCATATTATGCTGGACCGTATATTATACTGGAACTCCAGTATATTATGCTGGAATAATTTTCGGATTTTGAACAGTTTTTTCGTTCAGATTTATCTTTACATGAAAAGTGGCTAAATTTCGATTACTTTTGAAAATATAGCTATTTTTCAATTATCACTTGTAAATCTGGCTATTTTTGAATTTCTCTCTCGAGGGCCTGATTGGGAGGATGTAGACATGTAATTTTTGACCCTCCCCAAAATTTTACACATTTTTAGTGCTTAGACGTCAGTTTTAGGTCTAATTGGCTATTTAGACTTTTTGCTTTATTTTATCTTAAAACTTAAAAACTACAAAATTAGTTTTTCTTTATTTTAGCTTATTGGTATTTTGTCTAGTTAGCTTTATTTTATTTTTACAAAAAAACATAAAAAGAAAATTTCAAAAAAATATTTTTCACTTGATTTAGTGTAATTTTTTAAGTTGTAGTCTTAGTAAATATTGTAGTAGTATTCGGGTTTTTTAATATAGTTAATTTGTTCCTCCTTTAAATCTTGTCTATTTATTTTTAAATTAGCATTTTTGGTCTAACAGATTTATTTTCTAATTTTGAATTCGAATTTTACTGCTGAGATGGAGCTGGTCTAAGTCGCTGTTCGAGGTCCGGTTTGCGTTCCTGTTGATTTTTCCGGTTGCTACTCAATTTTTGTTGCAGAACTGTAAAGTCGGAGCTTCTCTAATCTAAAAGAAATCTACTCATTGAGGTTCACCCCTTCCTCTGTTCTTAATTTAATATCAGGTTTTTATCATGTGAGTGATTTGTGTTTGCTTGCATAATATGCTTCAATTGTTATTTTGTGAATAATTTGCTATGCTAATTTAGATCAGTTTGAGTTTAATCTTTGATTTAATCTCCAATGGTAAATTTTTGAATCTCTGTTTTGCAAATTTGTGCCAACATGTGCTTATATGGGTCATGAGAGCATTCAGATAATATGTAAATAACTAATAAATTGAAGTGTAGTTGGCATGGGTGGAAGAAGGCACTCCTTAATACAATTAATCATCCAATGAGTTAGTGATAGTATGAAAATGAATTGCTTAAGTTTCATTTGGAATCGCTAGCCTTTTACTCACTCGTTCACTGTGGGGCTTAGCAAGGTTTAGGCAATTATTTTAGGATCTTGAGAGTTAAACAAATAGGCAATATTAGGACGTTTATGCATTTTTATTTAGAGGTGAGAGGTTGTCTCATTTAGTTATTTTGGTTTTTATCATGGAATGCCCGAAGAGCTTGTAAATATTTTTATTAGGGGAATGCCCTGAAACACATGTAATTGGAGACTGAAGACGGGATGACATTATGGAAGCATAGTATAGAATTTTAGTACTTTTGTTTTATTTTTCATTTTCCTTTATTTAGGTAGGGACAACCTCGAACCTTTTTGTGTTTATTTTTATTTTGTGCGTTTTGCCTCAATTTAGAGTATTCTTAAAAGCCAACTAGATCATGTATGCAACCGTAATTTTTCCGGGACTTTGATAATGCCTAACACCTTCTTCCCGAATCAAATGACCCCTCTTACTCAGAATTTCTGGTGCAAACTAGTTTTGGAGTCTAAATGTGTTTTAAGGGGCAAAATCACTTTTTTTTAAAACGGTGACTTGACACACCAAAACCAAATGTCAAGTGGCGACTCTGAAAACCTTTGAAATACAATTTTGTCACTTTCATGATTGAAAACCTTTTTGAGCTTAAAAATCTCCTTTATTTCTTTTAAAGAGGGCAGTGAAGTGAAAAAAAGGGTGTGACAGAGGATATTGATGGGATCGGGCTGCACGCCGCAGTAGTTATTATTGATTCATGCCATGATTGGCTTATTATAGCACTTGGCCTGAAGGAGCCCTTCTGGAATCTGCATACACCCACAGTGAGCACAATGGATATTATATTTGGGATGGAGTTCCCTGGGCATAAGGTTGCCCTATATATATTCACATTTGGGATGGTGTTCCCTAGGCATGGAGTTGCCATATATATTCACATTTGGGATGGAGTTCCCTGGGCATGGAGTTGCCCTATACATTTATATTGAAGGATGGATCTTCCCTGGGCATAAAAAACTGATGTCGCCCAAACTCACATCACAAATATAGGTAGTGAGGCGGTCAAAGCAATAATAAAACCCAACGTAAGTCGGGGTCGAATCATCAGGGAGTTAGAATTGCGATTAGGTATATATTTAGTGTAATTGTACGATATACCTTAGATTACACTTCCACATTCTTGTTTGTTGTTTCTACTTCTACTTTAAACTATTGATTGCAATTATAAAACTAGAAGACAATATTTTTAGTTTTGGCTATTTTCCAAATGATAAAAGATCTAGGGTCGTGACTTCTACCTAGGTGGTTACCTAATGGGTTGTAAACTCTAGGACAAGTTTGATTGGTCGGGGTTGTAATATAGCAATCACATGCAATTACCCACTCTATACCTCTCGGTAGTTTGAGTGATTTTGCCTAATTTGGCTTTCTCAAGTCCAAATGGGTATTGCGCAAAATAAGTGATAAATGCTCAAGTCGGGTCTTACTATCTCTAGATTCAACCTTTTAAATTGGGGCTATCAATTTCTTGAGTTCAGCCCAATTTCTTGTTAGCGAAGTTTTCCTAGACTTAGTCTCTCTTTCTCAAGTAGAGACCTGGTCAATTAGGCATAAATCAATGTTTGCCATCATTAATTTTTTAATTCAAGCAATAACTAGGCTAAATATCACTAACCCAATCACAAACAAGTCCTAAATCAATCACCCATCAAGTACCCACACTAGGATTGGGCCACAACCCTAGCTAGAAATTTAGCTACTCATGAAAAATGAAGAAATACAAGAAGAAATTAAGATAGAATGAATAATAATTGATTAGGGAAAGAAAACCTAATGTTTAGAAGCTAATCTAGTACAATATTACTCAAAACAGTAAAGAAAAACAGCTCAGGTGCTCTCTAAAAACAAAACTTACCCTAAAAATGACAAAAAGTTTTATTTATATTAAGCTGAAAATATCTGACAAAAATACCCTTGCGGAGGTTGTGCGGCCGCACAATTCTGTGTGCGGTCCGCACTCTGAGCTTGACTGGTCAACTGGGCCTTCTGCGGTCGCATAAAAGTGGGATGCGGACGTGTTTGAACTTGGACTGGAACATGGCTCTCTGATTCTTCTCTTCAGTGGACCGCATAATTATGAGTGTGGCCGCACTTGTCATCCTGCGGCCGCACAATTATGGTGCGGTCCGCATATCTTCAGCCTGCCCAAAAACTAACTCTCTGAATCACCTCTTCTGCGGCCGCACAATAATTGTGCGGTCCGCATACTCTGAAGGATATCTGGCAGTGATGTTTTATTGTTCTGCGGCCGCACACAATATTGTGCGGTCCGCAATGTGGGCCTTTTGCCTTGTTTTGGTCCTTGTCCATTTTTGACTCCTTTATGAGTTGATTTTGACTTCTTTGGCTCGTCTCCCAATATTCCTGCACGAAAGCACATTTTATTAGTTCACGGGAATACCTTTAAGCATTTTTGAGCTAAAACGCAAGTAAAAGAGAGCAAATAAGCGGTCAAAATCCCTACTTATCAACTCCCCCAAACTTAAGCTTTTGCTTGCCCTCAAGCAATTAAGGCAATTCCCACCTCCACTAGAAAAAAAGGATATTTCAGCTGGCCTAAGGTGAATCAATCACATATCAATTGGGACCAACAATTACCCACAACACGTATGAATTATCAACAATGCAATGATTTGACTTTTTGAGTACAATAGTTCTAATGTGACACTAGAGCATTAAGAGTTGACTTTATTCATCAAAGAAGCTCGCTCTTTCATGTAGGTCATTGTGGATCCCAAACTCCTCCTCCTCTACTCTCCAGTAGCATAGCTCACTTTAGAATGTAACACTCGATGCAAGGATTGTGAAAAGTTCGCTCATCTCTCTCAAAACAATGTCACAAGTCCGGCTCTAAGTACCATAAGCTTCCCTCTTATTTAAATCACCACTAATATAAGCTCACTCAACTTGAAATCATGTAGGGATTTTGCGAGATGTAATGAAGGCTTTTGGACTAAGGTATGACTTGTTGGAATAGAATGGTTTCATCTTTCCTTAAGCACTCCATTTTCTCTTTTTTTTTTTGTTTTTTGGCTCATACTTTGTCGACTCTTTGAGTTAATTCCGTTTTCCTCGGGGGAACTAGAGAGACGTAACGTCACTCTTTCTTGGTCATGACATTCATTTTTCTCTTTTTCTATTTACTACATGCCTTTCATCATACTTTTCTTTGAATCCCTTCAACTTTCTACCTTATTCACTTTCTTTTTGGCATTTTTCTTTTTGTTCTTTCTTTCTTTTCTTTGCCTTCCCTTTTCTTCCTTTCTTTCTCTTCTTTGTACCTTTTATCGCTTTCAAACTCCTTGTATCTCCCCCAAACTTATGTTTTTGCCAATTATTTCTCAAGAATACTAAGGAAAGATTGGATGCCAAGAGAGGTTCATTACAAAACGGATAAAGGCTTGTAACGTGGTTATTGAAATAACAAAAAAAAAAGTCTTAGGCTCAAATGGGTTAACTAGGAATATCACATTGGTAGGCTATGGAAGATTTCAAACTTCAAATCAGATCAAGGAGAGCCTATAATCATTTTTCAAGCCAAGCTACACTTAGAATTTCGCCTAGAAAAATATTTGGGGCAAGTTCTAGACTATTAGCACGGGAACTTGGACTTGCAATTCAATACCTCCCCTTTCACGTTGCTGGATTGCTAAAGAGAACGGATTCGAGGGCCTACAACAACACTAGTTAAGATTGAGAATCACAAATATCTCGACTGAACCACTTGATGACTGTTTAAGTCAACACAAGAGTTAAAAGGTCACAACTAGAGCTATTTTATGCCAACAACTTTGTTTTTAACCATACGGTCGGAGGTAAATGTGTTGGTACCAAGTGAAGTATACTTGAGACCCTTTTATTCATTACTACTATATTTGCCTAAACATAAAAGAAAACGGACTCAATCCCTTAAGAAGGTTGTCACGCCATCCATCTTTGGGAAGATCCACCCGGTTCACACAAAATTCACCTTTAGAAAGAACTATGGCATTAAGAAAACCAAAGGCTTATTGATTACTCAAATGTAAAATGAAGCTAACAAATCAAAAAGAAACTACTAAAGTAAATAAGAAGTTATACTACTAAGAAAGACAAAGTAAAGAAGCTACGAAATAGTATCGCTTAGATTGCGGCCAATCTTCCTAACCGCGCACGGGCTTACTTATGAGAAAAAGGGGAGGACGAAGAACTACGGAAAGCAAGATAAATGAATATACAAACCGAAGTAAAATGAATATATACATAAGGGAGACTGAATATATACATCAAACGAAGGGGGAGAATATATACATACCAAAGAGAAAATAAAGATAAAGGAAAAAAATAATATAAGAGTTATTACAAGCCACATGTCAATGTCAATCAATCAAAATAGAACCCCACCCCCCACCCCCACCCCGAATAAAAATAAGCATTGTCCCAATATTTAACAAAAATAAGAACATGAAAGGGTAGAGAGTTAAGAGAACTCCCTATGTGGTCTTAGTCTGCATGGGATCCACAACACCCCCTGTCTCCTCTAGCTGTATCTCATAATCACCTGGCTGAGGGAAAACAGGGTTGTTGAGCATCTGGATCATCGCCTCAGCGGTGTGGGTAGTCACAACCGGCTCCTCAGACTGGCCGGCTACTATATATGATGCCTCTAGTACTGCTGGTGCTGCCTGTGCTACTGGGTCTGAAGGTGCTCCCTCCATAAGTAAGTCTAGTGGTAGATCTCCGGCAGATGCAATTTTGGCAACCACTTTTCTCAACTTGTCCACTGACCTCTTCGATGCCTGAGACTTCCGCATCTTCTTTGTTTGCTTTCCCAACTCCTCAATGACCTCCCCATGTGCCACTAAATTCTTCATAATGGTCTTCTAGTTGTCCAGAATCTTCTTCAATGTTTCTCCACTAACGGAGGTACCTGTGGTGCTGCTGGGGCTACTGACTGTGCTGCAACAATACTGGATATGTCAAACATCTTTGAAGTAGATGCCTGCATCCAGTTGTTAAGACTCGCCAATGTCTGGAAGACTCGCAGCGTAGTCTGTGGATAAGTGGATGAAGCTGGCACTAATAATGAAACTTGTGGTCTAGAAGACGACAATTGTGGCATGTCTGTTGTCCCGGTGGAAGGACCGGCTGTTGTGGAAGGCTCAACAGCTGAATCAGTAACTACTACCGCTGGCTCCTCAGACTGGCCAGCGGAGGTAGTTGCCTTACCCTTAAACTTCGGGTTGTCAGCACCCTGCAGGTGGTACCATGAGAAAGGCTTCTTGGACTTTACTTCTGTATCATATTGCCTCGACTCCACCTTTTGATCTTTCAAGTATTATGTGAGGACGTTCGGGTACGGGTATGATCTCTCATATTTCTGGACAGCTAATGTGATATTGGTAGACATGATGGTACCAACATTAATCGGATACCCAGTCATAATCGAAGCCACCGGGACTGCACGGGGAAGTGGGAGGTTGTTCTCATTTAGGCACGGATCAATGCGGCTGCACACAAATGTTTGCCACCCTTTTGCTTCAAATATTAGGGTGGCCGGAACTATGGGAACCCCTGTTGTAAGCCATAGAGGTGTTGATCCTCGAATAGACAAAATCTCAGCTAGCCACGGGCAAGCTGCATCACCCATAGCCAGTTTTTCTTAGTATAGGACTGCCTCTACTTCTTCAAATCCCACATAAAAATTCAAAGCACAGGGGTCGAATCAGATTTTCAGATTTCGCACTTTTGTCACCTTGGTACCCTTCTTAATGTGAGCCACATTGGCATAAAGTTCTTTGACCAAGTGCTCATTTGCATCGAGGACGCTTTGGGTGAACCATTTCCATCATTTTCTCTCCTGGAACTGTCTAAGGACATTTGGGTTATGCTTGTCCAAATCCTTCATCAAGAATTGTCTCTCAAGAGTGAACGATCTCTGGGGCCACCACTCTCTAAATCTGTTGAAGGCAGTCAAGCTGACAAATCTGTCTTCCCACATCTCCCTTCTCTTCGAGCTCTCTAACCCCCCATTATAGCATCGCCCCCTCTACCATCGTCTGGTACATCATCAATATTGATTGGTACAGCCGGGGCATGTGAGGAAGAGGGATCAGAATCTGGGCTACCCTCTTCCGAACCTTCAGAAGAACTAGCAGCGAAACATGACTCATCTACCAAGTGGAATCTTCCTGAGACTTGTTGTGATTGGACTTCCGGCTGTGCTTGCACGGAGTTACCCTCAGAAGCTTCCCCGGATGGGAGATATTCACTGGTCTCGGAGGGTTCACGAATTCTGTTAGCGGTTGGTTTCTTGCCTATGGTCCTATGAATGGCAAGTGGTAGGTTACTCTTGCCTCGGCCTCGGGAGGGTTCTACCCTCCCTTTTGATGTATCTTCTCTATCATGTGATCTAACCATCGTCTGTAATTCATAACAATAAGAATCAGTTAGAGTTCAGGTTCATATGATACAGATATATACATGACAGTTGTAGGCTAGTTGTGTGCTTGAATTGTGCAACCACACTGTCAAGTGCGGACCGCATAAAAGTGAGTGCGGACGCACAACCAAAAGTGCGGACCGCACAATTTTGAGTGCGCCCCAGGTTCAGAATACTGGGTTCTCTAATCATTCATTAGTCCGGACCGTACAATTTTGCTGCGGACAGCACAATTTCACTACAGACCGCATATTTGTGAGTGCGGTCCGCACAATTCAAGCACACACAAGCCCTAAATTAAAGGATTGCGGACCGCACAATTTGAATTTCATGGGCAGTAAACTAGGGTTCATGCAATATTTCACAATTTAGACATGGTTTGCACGAATTGACAAGCTTAGTGGTCTACCCAGTCTCTAATTAATATATACGAGGCTACCCACATGATTTTGAAGCACATATTAAGCACATTTGACATTTATAGGCCTAAAAATAACTAAACTAATCAAAGAAAACAAGAACACAAATGAAGAAGAAAGAACAAAAATCTAACATGGATTGAACATACCATTAGTGAATGATGCAGGTGAGAATCTAACTTGATGAAATGAGAGAAGATTAAGAGCTAATAGGGTGTGCACTGTGCTTGCCTAGGGCTTGAGATTTCAGAGAGTGTAAAGTGTGAAAAGTTATGAAAAGCCCTATTTATAGGTTGACCCATCGGACCCAGAACATACCTGAGTGCGGCCGCACAATTTTGAGTGCGGTCCGCACTCCTTACTTGTACCTTGGAAGAATTTCCGCGGTCCGCACAAGAGTGAGTGTGGCGGCAAAATTTGTGCGGACCGCACAATTTTGTGTGTGGCCGCAAATTGTTAAGAAAATGTGACAGGCCAAACTTCAGATACCATGAATTTTTTATCTTCCAGTTGTGCGACCGCACACAGAACTGTGCGGCCGCAGAGTGATTGTGCGGTCCGCATAATTTTGGTGTGGTTCGCACTTTTGTGACATTAGCTAATTTTTCTTGCACAGTCCCTGCAACGTACACCCATTCTTGCATACACTTCAAGACTAGTTAGCACAAAATAAATCTATCTGACAAAGAAGAAAAACAAGAAAAAGAAAAAGAAAAAGGTACATTGGTTGCCTTCCAAGAAGTGCATGATTTAACGTCGCGGCACGATGCAGATTACCAATCATTTGAAATGAAGAACCGCCACAAGCCCACAATGTGGCCATCATCAATCTTGCCAAGATAATGTTTAACTCTGTGCCCATTGACTCTAAACACCTCATCATTCTTATTTTTCAAATTTAGAGCAATAAATGGGGTTACATTCACCACTTCAAAGGGTCCACTCCATTTTGACTTCAACTTGCCCGGAAACATCCGTAACCGGGAATTGAACAATAGCACAAGATCACCCTTTTTAAATTCCTTGTTGTGGATGTACTTGTCATGGAGGTACTTCATCTTCTCCTTGTAATGAGACGAGCTTGTGTAGGCATGATACCGAAATTCATCAAGCTCATTCAATTGTGATATCCTTAGATTTGTCGCGACATCCATTCAAGGTTCAACTTATTCAAAACCCACACGGCCTTATGCTCAAATTCTACCAGAAGATGGCATGCCTTCCCAAACACTAACCGGTATGGAGACATCTCAATCGGTGTTTTGTAGGATGTTCTATAAGCCCAAAGAGCATCATCAAGTTTTCTTGACCAATCCGTCCGGTTGGCATTGACTGTCTTTGACAAAATACTCTTTATCTCCCGATTGGAGACTTCAACTTGTCTGCTTCCTTGAGGATGGCAGGGGGTTGATACTTTGTGAGTGACACCATACTTTATGAGTAAGGTATCAAAAGCCTTGTTGCAAAAATGCAAACCCCCATCACTAATAATGGCTCTTGGGTGCCAAACCTCGTGAAGATGTTCTTTTTCAAGAATACCACCACACTCCTTGCTTCATTGTTGGGAAAAGCAATGGCCTCAACCCATTTATACATAATCCACCGCAACTAGAATGTAGGTGTTCCCACAATAGCTAACAAACATACCCATAAAATCAATACCCCACACATCGAAGATATCTATCTCCAAAATGGTGGTGAGAGGAATTTCATTCTTCTTTGAGATCCCACCGGCCCTTTTGCATTCATCACACCACTTGACAAGCTCACTAGCATCCTTGTAGAGAGTATGCCAATAGAATCCACAACTCAAAACTTTTGCCGTCATTCTTGCTCCACCATGGTGACCACCATATGGTGAAGAGTGGCAAGCTTTAATAATACCCATTTATTCTTCCTCTGGCACACATCGTCGGATCACGCCATCGGTACATATTCGGAAAAGAGACGGTTCATCCCAATAATAGTCAAGGCAATCCCGTTTGAGCTTCTTCCTTTAGTTTGAAGAGAACTCATTCGGTATAATGCCACTCACAAGATAGTTTGCTAAGTCGGCGAACCATGGCATCCCGGTCATTGAAGCGGCTAGGAGTTGCTCGTCGGGAAATGAATCATTGATCTCAAGGCTATCATGAGGCCTCCCCTCCTCCTCCAATCGAGACAAGTGGTCCTCCACTTGATTCTCGCTACCGTTGCGGTCTTGAATCTCTAGATCAAATGCTTGCAATAGAAGCACCCACCGCATTAGTCTTCCTTTAGAATCTTTCTTGCTCATCAAATATTGGAGCGCCGCATGGTCGGTATGAACAATCACCTTTGTACCCATCAAGTACGGGTGGAACTTTTCCATAGCAAAGACAATAGCAAGGAGCTCTTTTTCGGTCATTGTGTTATTGACTTGGGCATCATTCATGGTCTTACTAGCATAATAGACCAGATGGAATATTTTGTTGATACGTTTTCCCAAAACTGCTCCGATCGCCACATCACTAGCGTCACACATGAGCTCAAAAGGCAAGCTCCAATCCGATGCAATGATAATATGAGTAGTAGTCAACTTGAACTTGAGCAATTCGAATGCCTTCATACAATCCTCGTTGAAATGGAACTTGGCATCCTTCTCCAAAAGTTTACACAAGAGGTTCACCACCTTAGAAAAGTCCTTGATGAATCGGCGATAGAACCCCGCATGAACCAAGAATCTCCTCGCTCCCTTCACGGATGTAGGGGAGAGAGTTTGGAGATCACCTCAATTTTGGCCTTGTCGACCTCAATACCATGCTTTGAAATTTTGTGGCCGAGGACTATGCCTTCTTCCACCATGAAGTGACATTTCTCCCAATTCAAAACCAAGTTTGTCTCCTCACATCTTGCCAAGACCTTATCCAAGTTGTTCAAGCAATCATTGAAGGAATTCCCCACCACAGAGAAATCATCCATAAAGACCTCAAGAATATCCTCCACTATGTCGGTGAAGATGGCCATCATACACCGTTGAAAAGTCGTCGGTGCATTGCATAACCCAAATGGCATCCGTGAGAATGCGAAAGTACCATAGGGATAAGTGAAAGTAGTCTTTTCTTGGTCCTCAGGAGAAATGAGAATTTGATTATAGCCGGAATATCCATCAAGGAAACAATAAAAATCTCGTCCGGCCAACCTGTCAAGCATTTGATCAAGAAATGAAAGCGGAAAATGATCTTTCCGAGTGACTTTGTTCAGCTTCCGATAGTCCATACACACTCTCCACCCGGTCACCGTTCTTGTAGGAATCTATTCGTTCTTGTCATTGGTGACCACAGTCGTGCCCCCTTTCTTTGGGACACATTGCACCAGAGAGGTCCGCGAGCTGTCAGAAATAGGGTAAACTACCCCAGTATCCAACCACTTTATGATCTCCTTCTTTACCACCTCTTACATTGCTTCATTTAACCTTCTTTGATGTTCAGTGAAGGGTTTGGTATCCTTCTCCAAAATAATCTTGTGCAATAAAAAAAGGGGGGGCTTATACCCCGAATATCCGCCAGTGTCCATCCTATAGCTTTCTTCCTTTTTTGAAGCACCGCCAAAGTAGAATCTACCTGCACGTTAGTCAAGCAAGAGGAAAGAATAACAGGTAAAGTAGAACATGTGCCAAGAAACTCATACCTGAGATGTGAAGACAATGGCTTTAACTCCAAAGTGGGAGGCTCCTCGATCGAGGGCTTTGTTGGAGGAGTCTTCCGGTTCTCAAGATCTAAGGATAATTTTTGGGGTTCATAAGTATACGACCCCATTCCTTGTAATGCATTTACACATTCCATATAGTCATCCTTCTCATCATCATCATGATTAAGCAATACAGCCTCCAAAGTATCATCAGCATTCATCATGGCACTAGTATCATCAACAATCACCTCGGTGACTAAGTCCACAAACGAACAAACTTTGTTGCTATTCGGTTGCCTCATAGATTTGTACTCATGAAAAACCACCATTTCACTCACCGGCTTCCACATAAACAAGAGCCTTACCCGTGGCAAGGAAAGGTCTACCCAAGATAATAGGCACCTCATAGTCCACTTTGCAGTCAAGAATTACAAAGTCCGCCGGGAGGGTGGACTTATCAACACGAACCAACACATCATCAATAATACCCAATGGTCTCTTCATAGTACGATCTGTCATTTGTAACCTCATAGATATGGGTCTTGGTTGCCCAATTCCCAATGTTTTAAACACTGAGTAGGGCATCAAGTTGATACTCGTCCCTAGATCACATAGAGCTTTGGCAAAGTCGGCGCTTCTAATAGTGCAAGGGATTGTGAAAGCGCCAGGATCTTCCAATTTCGGAGCTATTGAATGCACAATAGCACTCACTTGATGTGTCATCTTGATAGTCTCACAATTCATTGATCTTTTCTTTGTCACCAAATCTTTCATGAACTTTTCATAACCGGCCATTTGTTCCAACGCCTCAACCAATGGCACATTAATGGATAAGCTCTTCATCATGTCAATAAACCTCTTGAATTGGTTCCCACTATTTTGCTTGGCGAGCCTTTTAGCGTATGGAGGAGGAGGCCTTAGCATTGGTGCCTTGGCCTTTTGCACTGCCAGTTCCGGTATGTTTATTATGTATTCCCTAGATGGGTTCACTTCTTTTTGGGTCTCCTCAGCACTCTCATCAATGTCAATTTTTACTTCATCATTAGCTTGAACCACATTGCTTGGAATCTTATCTTCTTGAACCACTACATCATCATCCACATTTCTTCTTAGATTTGAGGTGGTTGCATCTCCACCTCTTCCACTCCTTGTTGTTATGGCCATGGCATGTCCCGTGTTATTTTCACCCTTCGGGTTCACCACCGTATCACTAGGTAGTGTCCCCTTAGGACGAGTGTTTAAAGCTTGCGATATTTGCCCCAATTGAACTTCCAAATTGCGGATTGAAGTGTTGTGAGAGGCTAATTGAGCATCGGAGTCGGCATTTTTCTCCATTATTTGTTTGAACATATTTTTAATCCGTCCAATCTCATTGTTGGAAGAACTAGAATCTTGAGATAGATAAGGAGGCGGGTTGTTTGGTTGTTGATACATCGGGAGCCTTTGAGATCCCGACCCCCGATTCCCTTGCTTACCGTTCCAACCCCCTTGGTTGTTGCCTCCCCAATATCCTTGATTGTTGCCACCCCAATTGCCTTGGTTGCCTTGATTATTCCAATTGTCTTGATTATTGTTATTATTCCAATTACCTTGATTGTTGGTACCACCACTCCAATTTCCTTGGTGGTTTTGATTGTTCCAATTTTCTTGATTTCCTTGAGATCGCCATTGTTGATTCGGGACTTGAAAGTTGTTCTTTTGCCCTTGGTAATTGTTGACGTATTGCTCTTCTTCTTCTTGCTCATTATACGAATCACCTTGGTCATACCCACTATCATCTTGCATGAATTGTTTCAGACAATTTTGCCCTTGTTGACCTTTTTATCGTCTCTTGTTCATCATCATATTTACACCTTCCATCGCATTCACTTGTTTCGACCCTTGAACTGTTTGCAACTGAGCTTTGGCCAATTGGTTTATTGTGGTTGTTAACTTTGCGATAGCTTGCCCATGATCATGTAGTTCCTTGTGTAGGTGAATAGCATTTGAGTCACCTTGCGGAACATTGGCCCTACTTTGCCATACCAATGAGGTATCTGCCATCTCATCCAAAATTTCACAAGCTTCGGCATAAGGTGTGTTCATGAAGTTTCCGCCGGCGAGTTCATTTACCATACATTGATTTGTTGTGTTGATCCCCCTGTAGAAGGTTTGTTGAATCATGGCCTCGGTCATATCATTATTCGGGCACTCTTTAACCATGGTACGATATCTTTCCCAAATCTCGTGTAATGGCTCATTGGGCTCTTGCTTGAACACTAGAATTTCATACCATAGTGTAGCCATGTGCCCCGGAGAGAAGAATTTGGCAATGAATTTTTCGGCCAACTCATCGCATGTATGGATGGAATGATTGGGCAATCTCTCTAACAAGTCCAATGCTTTTCCCCGTAAAGAAAAGGGAAATAGCCTCAACCTTAACGCGTCCTCAGAAACATTGGTTTGCTTGCTCCCCCAACAAGTATCGACGAACCCCTTGAGATGCTTGTAAGCATTTTGATTTAGAGCACATGTGAAGAATCCCCATTGCTCAAGTAGTGTAAGCATCACGTTGGTGATTTGGAAGTTGCCCGCCCTAATGCGAGGCAGGACTATAACACTTGTATAACCCTAGTTCAGCAACACCCGATGTGCTGCCGCTCTTGGTAGAGGTGGGGAGAGGGATGTGAACATTATCATGAGGCTGTCGGCCTCGCCTATTTGCTTGAGGTTCGGGAAGAACCTCATCTCCTTGACCATCGTCCACTTCCTACCCCAATGGAAAATTACTAATGGGCTCGTTGTTGAGAGCCATTCTCGTACCTATAAGCAATTCAAAAACAAAATTAGTGACTCGGAAGGAAAAGAAGACAAATCACACAAAAACCTATATATATATATATATATATATATATATATATATATATATATATATATATATATATATATATATATATATATATATATATATATATAGCTAAATCCGTTTAACTCCCCAGAAACGGCGCCAAAAAATTAATGTCGCCCAAACTCACACCACAAATATAGGTAGTGAGGCGGTCGAAGCAATAATAAAATCCAACATAAGTCGGAGTCAAATCCTCAGGGAGTTAGAATTGGGATTAGGTATATATTTAGTGTAATTGTACGATATGCCTTAGATTACACTTCCACATTCTTGTTTGTTGTTTTTACTTCTACTTTAAACTATTGATTGCAATTATAAAACTAGAAGACAATATTTTTGGTTTTGGATATTTTCCAAATGATAAAAGATCTAGGGTCGTGACATCTATCTAGGTGGTTACCTAATGGGTTGTAAACTCTAGGGTAAGTTTGATTAGTCGGGGTTGTAATATAGCAATCACACGCAATTACCCACTCTATACCTCTCGGTAGTTTGAGGAATTTTGCCCAATTTGGCTTTCTCAAGTCCAAATGGGTATTGCACAAAACAAGTGATAAATGCTCAAGTCGGGTCTTACTATCTCTAGATTCAACCCTTTAAATTGGGGATATCAATTTCTTGAGTTCAGTCCAATTTCTTGTTAGCCAAGTTTTCCTAGACTTAGTCTCTCTTTCTCAAGTAGAGATTAAGTCAATTAGGCATGAATCAATGTTTGCAACCATTAATTCTTGAATTCAAGCAATAACTAGGCTAAATATCACTAACCCAATCACAAACAAGTTCTAAATCAATCACTCATTAAGTACCCACACTAGGGTTGGGCCACAACCCTAGCTAGAAATTTATCTACTCATGAAAAATGAAGAAATACAAGAAGAAATTAAGATAGAATGCATAATAATTGATTAGGGAAAGAAAACCTAATGTTTAGAAGCTAATCTAGTATAATATTACTCAAAACAGTAAAGAAAAATGACTCAGGTGCTCTCCCAAAACAAAATTTACTCTAAAAATGACAAAAAGTTCTATTTATACTAAGCTGAAAATATCTGACAAAAATGCCCTTGCGGAGGTTGTGCGGCCGCACAATTCTGTGTGCGGTACAATTCTGTGTGTGGTCCGCACTCTGAGCTTGACTGGTCAACTGGGCCTTCTGCGGTCGCATAAAAGTGCGGCCGCATCCCACAATTATGAGTGAGGCCGCACTTGTCATCCTGCGGCCGCACAATTATGGTGCGGTCCGCATATCTTCAGCGTGCCCAAAAACTAACTCTCTGAGTCTCCTCTTCTGCGGCCGCACAATAATTGTGCGGTCCGCATACTCTGAAGGACATCTCATAGTGATGTTTTATTGTTCTGCGGCCGCACACAGTATTGTGCGGTCCGCACTATGGGCCTTTTTTCCTTGTTTTGTCCCTTGTCCATTTTTGACTCCTTTATGAGTTGATTTTGACTTCTTTGGCTCGTCTCCCAATATTCCTACACGAAAGCACATTTTATTAGTTCCCGGGAATACCTTTAATCATTTTTGAGCTAAAACGCAAGTAATAGAGAGCAAATAAGCGGTCAAAATCCCTACTTATCACCTGCCCCATACAATAATGAGTGATTGAGTACTCTGAGAGTGTGAGTATATGAGTTCATGACTAAGATGTATTGCATTTGATATGCGTACTTGAGATACATGCATAGAGATGCATTCCCTTATGCTACTCGGTTTTTTGTCACATTCATGATTTCACATGTATATTGACATGTAGGCATAGGGTTGTATTTTCCTCATACTATCTGAAAATGAAACATCTTATTTATTGTTAAAAGGATTTTTTGGGGAAAAATCACAGTTGTCAAACTTACTCATATATTTTGGGATTTTCGGAGAAATATTTGGGATCTACTGATATACTTGAAAAGCATGACTACTTCCCGTAACTGTGAACGAGCTGAGTTATTTCTTGTACCATCTTTACTATATTGTTATGAACTGTTGATGGTTATTGGAGTTGGACTCTGACCCTTGTCCCAGCTCGTCGCTACTTTCAACCCAATGTTAGGTTTGTTACTTATTGAGTACATGGGGTCGGGTGTACTCATACAACACTTCTGCACTTGCCTGCAGATGTTGGATGCTGAGGTTGCTGCGTTCGGAGGGAGCTGGATCGGAAGATGTACATGCGTTCCAGTTATGGCTATCACTAGTCCTTGGTAGCATTAGATTCGAATTCTGTTTATTTACATTTCAAACAGATGTTATAATTATTTCAGTTCAGTTTTGTAAAGAAATCAAAATCTTAGACACTCATGATTTGTACTACCAGTCCTTGGGGAGTTGTATAAAATTCAGTTATCTCATCTTTGACTCACATCAGTATTATTATATTGTGTTTTACTGTTAATTGGCTTACCTAGCGGGTTGGGTTAGGTGTCATCACGACAGTTTGGATTTTAGATCATAACAAGTTGGTATCAGAGTTCTAGGTTCATAGGTTCTATGAGTCATGAGCAAGTGTCTAGTAGAGTCTTGCGGATCGGTATGATGATGTACATACCTATCTTTGAGAGGCTATGGGGCATTTAGGATAATTTCTCATCTTTCTTTCCTTATCGTGTGGAAATTGATTCAGCTTGAAACATAACTCTTTGAATTCCCTCCACGCGTTCGTGTGCGCGTGTGAGCGCTCGACATAAGTTGTGCATTGCCGGCTTATGATTTCATGGATAAGGTGCAAGGTGTGGTTTCTGTGTGATGATGATGGGCCAGTCTGGAGAACTTGAGGTCGGGTTTTGACTGTAGATTGAGCAAGGGGGTTTCGGGTGTGTGAGCTCATGCTTTTGGACTTATATGCCCGGTAGTGTCCCTATGAGTGAAATTTGTGGCTCGATGAGTGGCTAAATGACTATATGATGAGTATAATGTGATGGCAGAATATGTTTAGGTGGTTTGAATGTGGCGAGAAGGGTTTTCTTGATATGTGAAAAGGACTATTGGGTGCTTGATTTCTGTCTTGATGCAACGTATAGTCTTGAGTTATGAGAGCGTTGAAAGATTTTTCATGTTGTTTAATTGTGTAATGAAGTAGATTTTCATATCTTGTTGATTAGTTCAAACTCAGGAAAATTAAATGATGCAGTAGTTGTGGCGGTGAAAGGGTATAGAGAGATGTTAGTTTGAGGCTAAGTAGGTGGGTTATAACCTGCGGGGTAATCCACGGATGTCTGATCCTTATAATGTCGTGTAGAGAGTTTTTTTTCTACCAGCGGGGTATATGTGTTGAGATTTGAATTTGAATTTGGTTGAGAAAGTCGACATGACCTTCACGTGGATGCACGCAAGCTTAGTAGATGATTTGAGGTACTATATGGTTTGTGTTATGTGAGCTTATGAAGGATTTAGTTGAATCTCCCTATGGTATTATGGTAGTAATAGAGTATGGGTATTGCAAGTTATCGAGTGTTTTGATCTATGGCTTTGAGCCAAGTGGGGGAGTTTGCTATCACCGATTTAATTGTGTGGTTATGTGTTGTACTGGTTTAGGTTTGAGGCATACTTGTGAATCAGATATGACTTGCAGAGGTGGATATTGAGGATGACTCGAGTAAAGAAATTTCTGGATACGGGTTATATTACACTTTATAGGTATATGGAAATCATGGAATGAGTTGAGTTGTTATTCGTGATAGATGTAGTGTTCACGGTGTATGAATTTGCTCGGTTGCGTTAAGGCAATATTACTTCTTTGGGGTGTTGTTGTGCTAATGGGGAACAGGTCATTTGGCCCGTTTGAGTGACACAATTGAGATTTGAGCAGAATGGATGACTCTCAAGAAGGATCCAATGGATTCAAGAATTATATGTAGCAATTAAAAATGTATTCGGATTTGTACATGGTTAGGATATAAGATTTACATTGGATGGTGTCGAGACTCGCGATATTTTTATATCATTATGGATTTTACATTTCAGTATTAGAAAGGTGAAGGAAATGACTTTAGATTCACAGGAGGTCTCTTCAGAGTGGGTATCTTGGTTGTGGTACGTTTGGGTGCTTAAGAGGGAATACAACGGCTTAGGGCCTTAGGACAGAGTGGTTTTATGATAGGATCTCTTGTGGTGAACTTTGAGTAAGGATCGTGGTATTCTAGTAAGGAGAAGTGTGAGCTTGAGGGCAATTCGAAAGGACTCGAAGAAGTAGGACAATTTGATAGTATGTTGGATCAGCACGGTAATGGGTATGATTGTTTCTTTGGGAACTTATGATGTGGTGAGTCTCTACAGGTATTTCGTGGCAATTCTCTTGGGTTGGACGACCTGTGCGTCTTGGTTGAGTTAGAGATATTCAGTTCTCGATGATTTTTGCCACGGTTTTAGATGGATATTTCCTACCGGCGTGAGGAGCATGTTGCGTATTGTGATTTTCTCTTGGATGGGATCAAATGGAAGTTTTCTGACTAATCGGGTATATATTCTACTGGAATCGCAGTTGATTATAGGATTCTCGTACTTTTCATATGATGGAATGATAGATGTGGTGTGTTGTGAGGGGGCTGAGATTTGTATGTGCAAGGTCACGGTCCGGATTTGGAAGGGAAGGTCATAAAATTTGGACAGCATTGGCAGTTTTAGATATTTAAATGAGTGTTATAACTAATTGATAATTTTTTGAGAAGGGTGTGCATTTCAGAAGGCACACTATGTGTGTGTTGACTTATGGATGCTTCATTGGTATTGCAGTACTCGCCTGGTTAATTGACTATTGATATTCAAATTTTTGCTATGTGGCACGGGAGAATTTTAGAAGTATTCCTCGTGGGATGATCGTGTATAAGAGATATGTTAGACATTCAGGTGGTGGAGTTGGGATCGGATATGGTAATTCATGTCTTCTATGGACTTGGAGACCAGGAGTTCTCAGAAACAAATTGTTTCGTGGTTGTGGAATGTGAAGATGTGACCAAAACTAGCCAGATGATAGTCTGTGTTATGGTTAATTCATTGTGGACTTTCACAGGGTTATGTATCTATTTGTGAGTGACCAGAGTGTATTTGGAGTCCATTGGCAGGCCTAATGAGGATGTGTATCCTACACCGGGTCGGATTTGTTGGCTCGGAAATGTTAATGTTGAGGGGTGTGTCGTTCAGATAGAGTTGAGCTTATTCGTGTTCTGATATGATCTATGTGTTACTCTTCTATGCTACGAATGGTTGTGATTTATTGGCTATATGCACACATGGTGTGGTTCTGTTTGGGTCTTATAGCAGGATTTGAGCGAGATGGTTATTGGGATGTGAAATGGTTGATTGTTCCTTGGTTATGGTCTTTCTAAGTTGTGGTATATTGTGTTATTTGCTTATTCATGGTTACGACCATGCACCTTGTGTACTTGATGTCAAATTGCGTGTGGTTGTTGATTTTGAGCATTGTGGATTGAGGTATTTCATATGGACCAGTGTTAGGATGCGGTCACTCATTACAACGGAGTTATGTTGAGATGTGATCCTTGGTGATTGATTCGTGTGTATTGGTTCTACTATGCATGATGGGCTCATAGCATTGTGGTTGTTGTGGTACTTGTTGAGCTTGCGGGACAGTTTTCTCATTTGAGTCATTTTTCATTTTTGGGTGCATTGAGTTATTGTATATTGGTGCACTAATTGCACGGTTTATGGCTCTAGGTTGTATTGGTGTTGTATGTCAATAGAATGGTTATGTTTGACGAGATGAGGTCATTTTACCTAGAATGCATACTATTAGATTTGATTGCAGAATGTATGCAGGAATAATATTGGAGGTCAGCTTAGAATTTAGACTACAGTTCCTGTCGGACCAGAGAGAGCTCCATGACTTGTTGATCTGATGAGTGGTTATGAGTTTCTGCATATTTCGTCATCATCGGCAGTGTACTAAGGTTTTGAATGAGGTTTTATTTGATATAAGTTTTATTACCGGTACCAGGTTTGTTTTGAGCAGTTATTGTGGTCAGAGTTATTGCTACAAGTACGCAAGTTATACGGTATGTCATGTGATTACATCTTGAGTTATGGTCATGGCTTGATACAAGTTGTTCAGACTTATAAAGTGTGTAGATGCGAAATTCAGGTCTTATAGGATATTCCGGATGTTGGAAATTGGATTCTGTGGTTTGCGGGCTAAGGTTGAAGTAATGATCTTCAATTATGTTGTGCTGTCGGACCTATATGGAATAGGGTGACATAGGATCACCCCCGGGTATGTGCATGGTAAGATTTCACAGCGGTTTGATAATTTTGGAACGACTCTTGACACGTTCGAGGACGAACATAGGTTTAAGTGGGGGAGGATTAACGACCCGACCGATCATTTTGAGCATTTGCACTTTGCTCGGTAGTTTGGAGGCATGAGTAATTCCGTATGATGTATTATGACTAGTGTGTTTTATCGGTTTTGGTTTTCAGGCAATCCGGACTTTGATTTGGAATAATGAATTTCATCGTTGAAGCTTTAAGTTGGAAAAGTTTACTAAGTTTGACTTTTGTGAATTTGACCCTGGAACGGAGTTTTGATTGTTCCGTTAGGTCCGGATGGTGATTTTGGACTCGAACGTATGCCCGAATTTGCATTTGGATGTTCCTAGAAGGATTCAACACTAATTGGCGAAAGTTACAAATGTGAAGATTTGGAAAGTTCATAAGTTTAACCGGGAGTTGACTTTGATGATATCGGATTGAGATTGTGGTTCTGGGAATTTGAATAGCTTCTTTATGTTATTAGGGACTTGTGTACGAAATTTGAGTTCATTACGGATTGATTTGTTATGTTTCAGTGCGAGTTTTGGAAGTTGAAAGTTTATTTAAATTTGATTTGAGGTGCGATTCATCGTTTCGATGTTGTTATGTGTGATTTGAGGCCTTGAGTAGGTCCGTGTTATGTAATGGAACTTGTTGGTATATTCGGACGGGGTCCCAAGGGGCTCAGGTGAGTTTCAGACGAGGTTCAGATCATTTTTGGAAATTTTGGCTATGGCTAGTTTGGCAGAGGTTCTGGTGTGACCGCACCTGTGGAGCTATGAGCGTAGGTGCGGAGCCGCAAAAGTGGCAGTGTCATCGTAGAAGCGAAAGAAGATTGGGCTTCGAGTCTTCACAAATGCGGAGGAAGAGGCGCATATGCGTGTGCGCATGGGCGAAAGCAGCGATCGTAGAAGCAGGAATTGACTTGGTTACTGTGGAGCGCGGATGCGGAAGGATTTCTGCAGGTGCAAACTCGCACCTGCACGTGTGTGGTCACAGAAGTAGAGGTAGTGGAGCCTTGGGCAAACCGCAGGAGCGGAGGATTTCTCGCAACTGCGAGATCGCATGCGCGACTAAATGAGTCGCAGGTGCGAAAGTGCTGGGCAGAGTATTAAGTTCTAGGGTTCATGATTTTCTTCATTTTGGACATTTCAAGCTCAGGCTTAGGCAATTTTTGAGAGGGATTTCGAAGGGATTCTTGAGATAAGTCACTTGTGGTTAATGTTTTTCACTAATTATATTTTCCCCATTAAATTTCCCAACTAGTTTGTGTGTTTTTGAGGTGTAATTTTGGGAGTTTGAGGCTAGGGATTTGGAGAGTTTAATTTGGAGATTTTAGTGATGATTTGGTTTTGTATTTTGGTGAATTTGGTATGGTTGGACTCGTGGGTGAATTTGGTATGGTTGACTTTTGACCTTTTGATTAAGAACTTAGTATTATCTTGTGCAATTAATTCCTTTAGCTCGTGTTGATTGTATTGAATTGCTCTTGGCTAGTTTCGAGTCATTCAAAGGCCGGTACGCGCGCGATGGCATTTTTGGAGCATCGTTTGGCTTGCTCGGCGTTGGATTTGGCTTGTTTGAGGTAAGCAACACTTCTAAACTTGGTGCTGAGGGTATGAACCCCTGAATATACGTGATATGTGTTTGGTATTGAGGTGACACACATGCTAGGTGATAGGTGTGTGGGAGTGCACCGTGTGAATTATGACTCGATCGTTTATGTGGTAATATAATTACCTAATCTTGTTTTATCTATGAGATTTCTACGTGTTACAGTAATTGAGTTGTGATCCATGTTAGAAATCATGTTTAGGCCATATGCTTATTCTGTTGGGACCCACTGAGGTCATATCTGTTGTGGAGTTAATTGCAGTTACATACTCAATCATACTCATTCATTTGCATATCATATCTCAGTCTCTGTTGCTATTTATTGATACATCATATCATCATTTTTGGGCTGATTTTCATGACATTGTGAGCCCAAGAGACTGGTGAGATTGATGACTGAGTGAGGCCGAGAGCTTGATTGGGAAGATATTGATGGGATCGGGCTGCACGCCGCAATAAGTTATTATTGATTCATTCCATGATTGGCTTATTATAACGCTTGGCCTGAAGGAGCCCCCCGGAGTCTGCACATCCACAATGAGCGTAGTAGATATTATATTTGGAATGGAGTTCCCTGGGCATGGAGTTGCCTAATATATATTCACATTTGGGATGGAGTTCCCTGAGCATGGAGTTGCCCTATATATTCACATTTGGGATGGAGTTCCCTGGGCATGGAGTTGCCCTATATATTTATATTGAGAGATGTATCTTCCTTGGGCAAGATCAGCCCCGTACAGTATTGAGTGATTGAGTACTCTGAGAGTGCGAGTATATGAGTTCATCACTGAGATGCATTGCATTTGATATGCGTACTTGAGATGCATGCATATAGATGCATTCCCTTATGCTACCCAGTTTTTGGTGACATTCATGATTTCATATGTATATTGACATGTAGGCATAGAGATGTATTTTTCTCGTACTATCTGGAAATAAAACATCTTATTTATTGTTAAAGGATTTTTTTCCGGGAAAAATCACAGTTGTCAAACTTACTCATATATTTTGGGGTTTGCGGAGAAAGATTTGGGATCTACTATTATCCTTAAAAACGTGCCTATTTTCCATAACTGTGAACGAGCTGAGTTATTTCTTGTACCATCTTTACTATACTGTTATGAACCGTTGCTTGTTATTGGAGTTGGACTCTGACCCTTGTACCAACTCGTCACAACTTTCAACCTAAGATTAGGTTTGTTACTTATTGAGTACATAGGGTCGGTTGTATTCATACTACATTTCTGCACCTTGCGCGCATATGTTGGATGGTGAAGTTGCTGCGTTCGGAGGGAGATGGATCGGAAGATGTACCTGTGTTCCAGTTATGGCTATCACTAGTCCTTGGTAGCATTAGATTCGAATTCTATTCATTTACATTTCAAACAGATGTGTAATTATTTCAATTCAGTTTTTGTAAAGAAATCAAAATCTTAAACGCTCATGATTTGTACTACCAGTCCTTAGGGAGTTGTATAAAATCCAGTTATCTCATCTTTGACTCACATCAGTATTATTATATTATATTTTATTATTAATTGGCTTACCTAGCGGGTTGGGTTAGGTGCCATCACGACAATTTAAATTTTGTGCCGTGACACTTCTGCAACATTTCTATAATGGTAATATCTTGAATTACTTCTTATCCGGTCACATATTTTTATCTGGTGTCACCATGATTGATTCACCACTGACTGGTTATCCTTAACACATGTCACTTCCTAATTCACCCAACTCTTGAGACCCGTTTTTACCGTATACAAATAGCCCCCTACTTTCTGATTACTCATTATGATGTGACTGGGAAGTGAAAGATTTTACCATTTCTACCCTGGCCACTACCTCATTAAAAACCTTGTCGGAAGATTCCAACCGGGACAAAAATCGGGCGAAGAAAAAAAAGAGTGCAGAACTTAGGGATTTAGATGGCAACTTTACCACTTATTTTTGTTTCGTGAATAATCAGTTGGTACTGAAAAAGTACCACCACTAAAGAAAGCATGATATTGGATTTTTCGTGTTCTCCCGAAACTTTTAATCTTTGAGTTTTGACTCTTGGATTTTTAGTTGTACCAAAAACGTTTCTATGACTTTTGACTATTGGACTTTTAGTGTACCCGAAACTTTTATAACCTCACAGCTTAAAGACTGGGGAATGACTAAAAATTTTATATTTATGGTTTTGATAATGTCCGAGAATTTAATGCATCTAGTTAATTTTACGACTGGAAAACAAGGCATCCGACCTCTAGCCATTTGATTGGGTGGCTTTATAAGAGAGGAATTTTATGTTTATGGTGCTTATGAAGAAGACATCTCTTGTTCATCTAGGCACAATTGTTCATATTTGTAATCCTTATTTGCTTTTAAGTATGAGCAAATTTTAAAAATAATTTTGTTCATTCAGACATATACAAGAATGTTTTAGAAGGTGCAAGTTTTGCTTCATTCCATTTCTTTAATATACATAAGTGTTTACAACTTTGCATACACAATATTTTACAAGAAATGAACAAAAATACCTTGCAAGCGAATTATGGTTGGACTGATGTTTATTGGGTATAATCAGTTCTTGATTCTGATTTCTTTTATTTTTTCCGAGCTGATCTGGTAGTCCTCAGTCATTTTCTTTATTTTGGAGCTAGTTCAGACTATCTCCTATACCATTTATGGACATGATGTCTTTGAGCACAATGCCTTTTTTTGTCATTGCCCTGGAGCCATCTTCATATGCTTTCGATACTTATTGTTGCGATTTTTGCTGTTTTGATGCAATAGGCCCCAACATTCATAGACATTATTGTCTTTCATCGAAGTTATTTTCTGGCGACTCGCTTCAGGTACGCCCCTGCCTCATGTCAGTCCGTGATCTTAATGGGTATGGTTCAAATCGGTGTCTAGAATGCCTCTCATCAAAGTTCAGTTAACCTTGATTCCGAGCTATAGAAGATGTCGATATAATTACCTGATCATCTTCTACGCGAATCTTTGACTCGTACCTATTATGAATATCTGCCCACGCTGTTACTTGAAATTCTAACAAACTCTCATTCAGCTTCCCTGAGGCATCAAAGCTTAAAGGATTGAGACTCTTGGTAAATGCTTATGCTGTCCATTTATTCGGTATGCGTGCAATAATATTCTTTTATTTTGAAATCTGATCACGAACTCTCGTAATAACTCTGAGTCACCTTGAGCGATTATGAAAATATCTACTTTCCTAGCTTGGACTTTCTTCGCTTCAATATGAGCTTTAATGAAAGAATCTGCAAGTATTTTAAAAGAATCAATTGAGTGTTCAGGTAAAAGTGAGTACCAAGTCAAAGCTCCTTTCGTTAAGGTTTCGCCAAGTTTCTTTAATAAGACTGATTCTATATCATGTGGAGCCAAATCGCTTCCATTTTATTGTCTATCATTTACCTCTATGGTAGAACCAGTTGAAATTAAGGATCTCTCTAGAAGCTAAATGAGCTTTTAGAATGGAAAAATCCAAGTTCCCAACTTCAAAATATATAAGGCATGTCAGAAGGACTACTAATGAACACAATATAGAGAGCTACAATTATTTTTTTTGTCATGTATCTAACATATATTGTAACCACAAAGTTAACTTTTCCTTTATCCTTATAACTGTCCATCCTAAATACAATTTAATTTTCGGAAATTTCATATAACTTCTAAGTTGGAAGGTTCTAACTCACCTTTTGTAATGAGAGAGGTAGGCATTATGTTTCCCTACTTCATATCTTTACCTTTTAGATAAAGATTATATATCGTCATGTAAGCTTCAGCCCCTACACCATAACGGTGAATTTGAACAATAACAAAAAAAACTTCAGTGGTCCACGGTAAAAAAAATGCCCATTCCACACAAATACGTTTACAAACATAGAATTTTTGTAACATAGTCCTTTAGTGTTGAGTTTTTTTTTTTGTGGGGGTGTCCCAAGATAGATCAAATTTGTTTTGCCCATACCTAATTAATATGAAAAGAATGAATTGATGTAGAGACAAATATGGAGTTTTATCAATAAACAGATAGAAAACACTAGCATAAATCAAGAGAAAAATGCATGTCTAAATTTTTTGAAAAATCAGGAAGATAAAGGGTGTGTTTGGTACGAAGAAAAATATTTTTAAATTTTTTCATATTTGGTTGGTTTTAATATTTTGAAAAATATTTTTCTCATGAACTCATTTTGCTCCAATTGGAGGAAAGCGTTTCTCAATCAAGAGAAGAGAAAATATTTTTCAAAACTCTTTTTCAACCTTCTCCCCCTATTCTCTATTCCTACCGACCCCAACCAACTCACCCCACCCACCAAATAAGTAAAAACAAGTGATTTCTTTTGTACCAAACACACTCAAAAATGCATTTTGGCCAAAGAGGAAAAGGTAAAAGTGAAAACTAAAGATATGCCAACAAAGTTCGAATAGAAATGAACTGGGCCAGCTAAAATGACGATGATACCCCTACGGCTCATCTACGAATTGACCAAACCCACCTTCCAGGACGGGCAGCGGGCAGAGCGTACCAATTACCCGGGTTAGGGCCAAATTCCGAACAGAAATCCCAGGCAGTATAAAAGAGCTGGAAAGAGAAGTTGTGTCCATTTCTCACTTCCAGATTAGCTTCTTCGCCTTCAATCAAACTCTAAAGAGCAGAAAACAGATAAGCAGAAAATTTCCTCCGATTTCTCTCTTTAATTTTTGGGTAATGAAAAACCCCAATACTCATATATTCTACTACTATATGTCTTCTCACATAATACTACTACTCTATTTCTTCTGCTCTTTATCTTCATTTCCGCCCATTCTCATAAACAAGGTTTCGTCTTTTGCCCCTTTTTATCAATTTTTAGCATGTGTGTTATTTTGTTTTTATTTTTTAAGCATCAGAAATCTTGAATTTACATAAGGAACTTTGTTAGATGTGTACGGACTTACCTATTTTTCTGTTAGGGTTTTGTTGATTTTTGTTATTTTCAGCTCTAGGTTTTCGTGTTTGTCCTTTGAAGATGATTTTTTGGGGTTTTTTGTGTGGGGATATTTTATATACTTTGATTTTAGCTCCTCAGGTAGCTGAATTATTATGTGTGTTCATAGTTATATGTTGGTACTAAAATTGGTTGAGTTCATTTACTTTGTTCAATTATCTATCAAAATTTTTATTTGGTTGATTCAGTGAAGAGTTTTTCTTTCTATAGGCATAATGATATTAAGCATTTAACTTTTTGGAACTCGTGACCTGCCCCGTTGCTTTGGTTCAATGGATTGATGTGTTGTAGCACTCACGAGTTTGGAACTGGCTGTTGCACTAGTCTAGTATTTAAAGTACAGAAGGGTGGGGGGACATGCGCATCACCACCAAGTTCCTACCTGAAACATTGGATATATCCATCATGAAAAAGGGAATTTTTGCTAGGCATATTAATGTTGTCTTAAGTTCATTTATTTTTTAGTTACCTGGTACCTGGTGGAATAGCCGAGGTGTATGCTGGCTGGGTTGGACACCACTGCCATAAATGGAAGTTCCTATCTTTTTGTGAATGCAAAGATATTTTCTTGAGATTATGGCCAAAAGTTTACCCAGTCGTTGTTCTGTATGGTAGTCTTAGGTGGCGGTTGCTTCAAAAATTGGAAGAAGAGTTAGTTTTTCGGTTTATGCAAAAATTGATTCTTTTTTCTTTCTTTCTTGGTGTTTGGTTGAAAAACAATCTTTGCAAAGCTTTTTTCTTTCCCTAAAACAAGTATTTCAAAGCAAACTCCACCTTAGTAAGGCCAACCTTTTCTCTTTTTTTAATTGATTAAATTCCCATTTAAGTTAAATTTTACTCCCCTCGATGTCCCAAATGTGGTGAAAAAATCCCAATTGAGGAAGTGTCTTTGCTCTTATATATATGTGCTTATCTTTGTGTCTATTGATAATAGTGCATTTTCTTTCCTCCAGAGAAGTTTCATTTCTCCATCGTGTACTATTGTTTCTTATGTTTATGCCACCATGGGCTAATGAAAAGCTCGAAGTAGTGTTGGGCTTCAAACGATGGAAAGAAAGAAAGATATCAGTTTATAATTGCGATAAGTTGGAAATTTGGTTGCACATTTGTTTATTTTGTATTCTTGTCTCCTGAATATAATGAAAATTACCTACCCTACATGTGTTTCCGTGTTGGTGCAGGACAGTTGGAAAGTCTTAGTGTGTACTTGCACTTTTTTCTTTCAAATATAATTTTCCCGATCTTTGACATATCTTCCATATAGCTGAACCCAAGTTATTTGAATTGAAATGTAGTTAATGATTTGTGTCATATCCGTTAACAAGCAAAAGAGCTAACATAAATGTTGGTCTGCAGGTATTATTGGCGACCTTCTGTTTATTGTTGGTGAGAAGATCTAGGTCACGATAAAGTCATGACAGAGAATACTGAAATTGATGACCGCGTGGATCTTGATGACGAAAATTACTCTGAGGAAGATGAAGATCCAGAACTGATAGAAGATGAAGGAGCTGGAGAAGTCGGTGATGAAAATGGTGAAGAGCAATCATATGATTCTGGAGGTGGGGATAGTGGGAGAGAGCAGTCTCCAGAAGCAGATATGGGTGACGTTCCGGAGCCTGCTACAGATGAAGAAAAGCCTAGTGCTTCTCTTACTGAAGAAGACCAAACAGAGCATGCTGAACTTCTTGCTCTCCCTCCGCATGGGTCTGAGGTTTTCATTGGTGGGATTCCTCGAGATGTTTCTGATGAAGACTTGAGGGATCTCTGCGAACCATTCGGCGAAATACATGAGGTCAGTTCTGATTGATAGAGCTGGAAGTAATGTGAAAGTTACGCCAAACAGGCATATGCTTTTGACAGACGTCAATGTGTTTGCTTTTCCCTAAATTGTGGAATCGTCTCCTATCTTTGCAGGTTAGAATCATGAGAAATAAAGATACTGGTGAAAGCAAGGGCTTTGCGTTTGTAGCCTTCACAACAAAAGATGAGGCACAAAAGGCCATTGAAGAATTACATAGCAAAGAATTCAAGGTGATTTCTGCATTTCCGCACTTGGCTTCATTCATTTTAGATTTTTCAATAACTGTATCGTCTCTTTTAGTGTGAGTGCATGATTTGGTAGTTTTTTTGTTGTTGTGTGTTTATCATCAACCCAGGGAAAAACCATAAGGTGTTCACTATCAGAAACTAAATACAGATTGTTCATTGGTAATGTACCAAAGAGCTGGTCTGATGATGACTTCAGAAAAGTCATTGAAGGGACTGGCCCTGGTGCAGAAACAATAGAACTCATAAAGGTGTGTTTTACGTCCCAAACACTTCTATAAATTGTTCTGACTCTGTCATTGGCAACTTATGGACAATTTGTAAACTTCTAATATTTGACTGAAGGATCCTCAAAACCCAGCACGTAATAGGGGTTTTGCTTTTGTTGAATATTACAATAATGCCTGTGCGGATTACTCACGGAAAAAAATGGCAAGTGCAAACTTTAAGCTGGAGGGAAATTCGCCAACCGTCACCTGGGCTGATCCAAAGATTACACCTGATCATTCTGCTGCCGCTGCTCAGGTATCAAACCATATCTCACTGATAATTGAGTATGAGCTTCTAAAAGATCTTAAACGAGTTCTCTTGATATGTTTTCTGATCTTTGGTTGTTTCCTTAAGACTGTAATGTCACGTGCTTGATCTTTAATTGTTACTTTGCACCTTTATCAACAGCCAAATGATCTCCCTTGTGCCTTTTTCTTTTGTTGGTTTATAGTTTTTAGTTTTTCTCTCTAATTGTTATCATGTTGGCTTGAATGCAGTACATTACATGTTTTGACGAACCCCCCCCCCCCCCAAAAAAAAATGTATTTTCGGATTAAAATTGTTTTCTTCTTTCTTTGTTACTTCTTGCAGGCGTGTCTAGGTGCGGGAAGGGGGGATTGGGCTAGTTTTTATAATGTATCTCTAAAACTTCTCAACTTATTGTGATCGTATGATGGGGCTGCTTTTGAGTACAGTAAAGAGCTAGAAACTGTGCTGATACCTTAAACTTTTTAGTTCTCTAGGCGTATTGTAACCATAAAGTGGGCAGAGTTGTGGTGGGCAGTTTCACTGCCGAAATGATACTATACGTAATTCTGTTGAGACCAATTAAGGCTTGTAAACCTAGTTGCCCTGCTGAAGGCACTCTGAGATGATTCTGGAATAATCGAGGTGGTTCGTGCAAGCTTGCCATGTACACTACTATTATCACCCAAAAAGAAGAAAAAAGGATTAGTGATAGCGAGCTAAATCACTTTTCAATATGAGTTTAGATTAATTGATGTATTGTCCAATCCATGGTATCAATTGACTGATTGAAGATTCCCGTGTGAAACATTGAAACCTTTTCCCTTAACACCCGTCTGCTAGTTTGCACATTGATTATGTATTTTTTTTGTCTTTTCCAGGTTAAAGCACTTTATGTGAAAAGTATTCCAGAAAATACATCTACTGAACAATTGAAGGAACTTTTCCAACGCCATGGTGATGTTACCAAAGTTGTTATGCCACCAGCTAAAAGCGGTGGCAAACGAGACTTTGGATTTGTCCATTATGCAGAAAGGTCAAGCGCATTGAAGGCTGTTAAAGACGGTGAAACATATGAAATTAATGGTAATGCTTCTAGACTTTTGAATGGAAGTGGAACTAGTGGATCTACATCTGATTTTTAAAGGAAACTTTCAGGATCTACATCTGAGTGTTCCATAGGCCCCTCCTGCAAATCACCCCCCCCCCCCTCTTCCCGACTAGAAAAAGAAAGAAATGAAAAGAAAAATAGATCAGGAGAATAGAGAGAGGAAGTGAGAGGGGGTGGGCTTTGGGAGGAGGAGAGAGAGAAAGAGAGATCCTTAAATTTTGGTTTTAAGAATCCCTAGAACGTCAGTGGTCCATATCTGATTATTTTGATTCTTCCAGATAGGGTAAAAAAATCACTGTAACGCCTTTGAAGGGGTTATCTGGACCTCATAGAGAAACCCTCATCCCCACCTTTGACCCCCAAAAGAAAAGGAAAAAGTACACAAAATGGGAAAAATTGTAGTTCGTACATTCTCAGGGCATACCTAAAGTGATAAATAAAGAGATGAATGTGCTTGAGATATGGTTTTTTTTCTTTCAAAAATCCTTTATTGATCTGAGAATTTTTATTTGTATGTGAGACTTCAAGGATCTGTTTAGGAACTTGTAGTACCAGCTTAGACCTTGTGTTGAACAATTCCTAGTTTGGCTATAATTAATATTTACATAGGATTTACTCAATAATAGTTGGAAAATTTGGTAATGAAACTCTTATCTACATGAAACACGCTGATGACATGTTCTGTTGAAGTTAGGAGGATATCATAAAAAGATTACAAAGAAGAAATGCCATAAAGATTGCCTATTTTCTTTCTGAATCAAAGAGCTGACCTTCGGGTGAAACCAATCCAGATATCGCCCATATTTGGATTAACTCTCATCCTGTGTAATTATTTTTATGAGTTTGAAACAATTATTTTATAGTTTGCTCCGTACTATACTAAGAACTGCCGCTGTCAGGAATCTGATGCCTTTGGTTTTGAATCAAAGCAAGCTGACCATCTGGATATGGCCCATTTTCGTATCAGTGCTCATCCTCTGTAATTTCTTTATTCAAGATTTGAAATAAGTATCACGGTTTGGACTGAACCAAAAGTAAGATCAGCTTAGTCCCATTATGATTGAGATGCCTTATTTTTCCATGACCCTGGGGTGAAAGCAATCTAGATTCAGCCCCCTTTTTTAATCAACTCTCACCCCTGTAAAAGTTTTCTTTCTTGATTTTCAAACAATAAGTTTCAAATTTGGGACTGTCTCAAACTATGATCGACCCAATTCCATTGTAGGTGATGGTGCTCAAAGCTAACTGATCTTGGGGTGAAAGCTCTAGATATATTCCAGTTTTGAATCAACTCTCTTCTGTGTATGCCCTCCCTTTTTCCCTTTCAAGATTTTGAAACATGTTCCATAGCTTGGGCTGTATTGAAACTAAAGATCAACTTAGTTCAGTTGTCAGAAGTGTGATGTGTGCTTCTGAATCCACTGACCATTGTAGCCTTTTCCTGGATCAAGTTATCCTGTTTAAATCTGTTTTCCAGGCTATGAAAACAACTAAGTTTCAAAGTCGGGACTGTGCCAAGCTATAAGATGAACTTAGTTCCAACTAAATCTGGATTAAGAAATTTCCTTACGCTACTTAAAGTTTTTGGAACTTGCAAGATCAATTTAATTTATAGTTAAGCCTAAAACTGATTTAATCTATCATACAAATATAAACTTTTGTCAAAGATCAGTTTTAGTTCAACTGCAGACAAGTAGGACCCCTAATTAGATTAAGGTAATATGTGGCATATAGTGAAAAGGATCTGAATTGTTGGAACGGATACATAGGATAAATATGGTTGTCATGATTAAGTGATAGTTTCCTGTGATATATCCTCTTTTGGACAAAAAAGTCATACTACAAGACAATCTTCCAACAAAAGAATCTTCTCTTTTTGTGGATAAGTAACAAGGATTTTTTTTATTGATGATAACCTGTAAATAGAGAATGGTGCTATAGTAACAAAATAATCTCTTTTTTAATTGTTTTTGCCTTTTTTGAGTTTGAAACTTTTAAGAAGTTCCTCCATTGCTTTGCCGAGCTAGACCTGGATTTGAATTCCGTTCTAGTGGCCTTTTCTTAATCAATTTCTACTTCTCTCCTTACACATAAGTAGCTTTCGCGGCACCAATTAGGTTATCCTGATTAATTTCATCCAACTTGAGAAAAGGGCGGCTATCCTCAATGAAAGATGATTCAACCTACATAAATTTATTTACAAAGATCAGTTTTAACCTTGTGAAAAATGATTGATCCTCTTAGTACATTTGTGTTTTACTAGATGTCCTAGGTTGTTATCTTTAATTTTCATGCAAAACTCATTTTTATATTTTTGAGTACAAATGCTTTTATTTAATACAAGGAATCAGAGACAGTGAGACCAATCATTAGTATTGGCCTATTGAGCACCCTCCATTTACCGTCAACTCGTTGCCTTCAATATTTGCTGTAGTCTTAAATGAAAAATCCAATTACCACGATATTGATGCTTTGCTGCATTTTTATTGAAAACCACTAAAGACAGGCTAAAGGATATAACTGCTAAAATCATTTCTGCTTTGCAATATGTCAAGTTTGTTCTGAGTTCGTGTTAGCACCGCATCGTTGTATACTATTAGGCGAATGGGAGAAAAAACTAAAATTGTAAGAAATATGGCATCCTATCGCTTTTATCTCAACTTATTCTTCCCTTAGTTTGATTGGCTGAAGCAAGAACATTCCAACATCATTGAAATACTATAGCAATAGTGTCATTCCACAATTGAGTTTAATTTCATTGATCTACCAGTTAGTTTATTCTGAAGACATGTTATATAGTAAAAGACACTGTTTTAGTATTTCAAATTACTTCAGGCCTGTTTAGGCATGTATCAATATTTCAATATTGCAAATTCTAGACTTCAATATTTGCAAACACTAATTTGAGTATGAGTATTTGCAAATACTTTTTTTGTGAAATATTGAAATACTGATTTAAAGGTGTATTTCAAGTGAAATGCTGTTTTCAATTCACACATTTTTAACTTTTAGAAACTTTTTTTTAACCAAATGGAAGTTTATTGGCAACATGTTTCAACTTCCACGAACTTTTCTCAACTCCAACATCGTTTACTCTTTTTTTAATCAACTTCAACTCAAATATTGTTCACATGCCTAGTAAAAGGGTCGAGTTTTCTATGGGTTGATAAGTTTGGTTGTCGGGTGCTGGTATATTATCTGCTGATAAGTTGCTGGCTTTGAAGAGTGTCACTGTATTGATATGTGCTTGAGTAAATACTTTTAGTTTCTCTATGTGAATCATATTCTAGTTTTCCCTGCCCAGTTAGTAGTGTGATCTCATTTGATTGGTCTGAAATGTTGCTGTGAAATTGTGGAAATGCATGTCCAGAGCATACCTTGATGCTTTTGTATTTCTACATAGCATGGTGGGCTACTTAACTTTTAAAGAATGGAAATACCGCAAGGTTCCTCCTATTTTGCAATATGAGAGATGGTAATTTGTGTACACTTAACACTAGGATTTTGTTATGACTAGAATAAAGTAGAATGCTGTGCATGTTTGTTTAGTCTGGTTCTGGCATAATGCTGAAGTTGACAATTGTTTTTCATGATTCACTGCATGATGCTTCTCTATTCAGAGACAAGTTAGTTTAGGATAGCAATATAAACTTGTATGGCTCTTTTAAAGGAAGAATTACTCCACGATTTACCCTCACTAATTTTTCCTTTATATGAGCTAAAAAAACAGCTAGATGCTTCCCTTGAATATGTATGAGTTCTGTGTTTGTTGCTGTATTTCAATCAATCGGTCAATAATGCCTCATTCTCAAAACTAGTTGCGTCAGCTATATGAATCCTCTAGTTTGACGATTTATATTTTCAATAGGAAAGTAATGTCAAAGTGGATGTGGATTGCAGGTCAGATGTTAGAAGTAGTTCTTGCAAAGCCTCAGACTGAAAAGAAGTTCGATGCAGCAGCCGGTCCTCACAATGCTGTGCCCCATCCTAATTATATTCCACATCCAGGATATGGTGCATTTCCAGTGAATCCATATGGACATCTAAGTGCTGGTTATGGTGCTGCTGCTGGGTTCCAACAGGTATTTTCTATGTACATCGTGTCGTCTTCATTGATACCGCACATTGTCGTTGATCATATTCATCTGATAGACTATTATGCTTTAGCAGCCTATGATATACGGTAGAGGACCGATGCCAGCAGGTATGCAGATGGTGCCAATGGTTCTACCTGATGGTCAGATTGGCTATGTTCTGTAAGTTTCTATAAATATTAAGATCTGTTTTTCTGAAATAAAGTTTCATCACTAGTGTAATTACCAGCTTCGTATACTGGAGGCTGGATGATTGAATTATAACTAAATGTTCAGATAAATGGTGAAATATTGAAGTTTTGCTATGCATGAAATAACACCAACCTTTTAACCTTGCTATGTTTCCTGTGCAGCCAGCAGCCAGGAGTTCAGGCGCCAGCTGTTCGACCTCGGAGGAATGATAGGAGCAATGGTGCTGGTGGACCACAAGGACGAGGAGGATCCAGTGGCACTGGAGATGATTCCAACCGTGGTAGACGTTACCGACCATACTAGTTTTGGTGAAATGTTGTACTTGGTAGCACTTGCTACTTACATTGAACGCCAGACCAGTAGCTCAGGACATCTATTTCCTACTTCCTCTTTATTTATGAAAAAAGAAAACGAAGTTAAAAAAATTAGACCAAACTCTGTGACTTAATGTGCGTTGTAACTAAACAAGGATGTTGGAGATGCATTTTGCATTCCATAATCGTTTGTCTGCTTGACTTTTAGTTCATAAATTTCTTCTCCAATCTGAGGGTGAATGTTCATGAATTGTTGAGATGAATGCTTCGAGTCTCCTGCATAATGATTATGTACCATTAGTCTACTAGCATTTGCAATATTTGGTGAATTGATATGTTTGACTGGGTAGCCCTATTTATAGGAATTCATATAAGGGAATTCAAAATAATACTAGAATGTTGCACTTAAGATTTGAACTTGTGATCTAAAGCAATATTTGCACTCAAGTTTGCCACTATGTAGAATCTTTCATACTGTTAAGGAGATTCAAAAATATTTATATAATAAAAAAAATTCAATTTCAATTGAAATCTCTCGCTTGAACCTAGCTCTGCACCCATGCCTATTTATGTATAAACTAAAGAAAAGGCTAATGAATAGTAGCAAAAATGTGCAGAAGTGAACATATGACTTTATTAGCTCTAGGAAATAAATCCAGCCCCATTAGGTCGCCTTTGGCTTGACCAAAAGCACACTTTTTCTAGGGTCAATTGGTTTTTTTGGCTCTTTACAAATTTGTTTTTAGTTTTATAACCCTACCTATTTTTTTTTTAACACATGAGGGATTTATTTTTACATGAAATAGATTTGTCTTTTACACGTAAGAGATCTAAAAAGGTCATTTTTTTAAGTTCAAAATTGTAAAGGGGCAGCACCTTTTTCCGGGGGTAGTTTGAAAATGCTAGTCTTCTCATATTTGAACAAGGGAATTTCCTCTAGTTTCATTCTCTCATCTCCGCTTGGAGAAATTAAAGGTGTTTCTCAACTTAAACTGTGGTAGAAGAGTTTACCAAATTATTGCATAGATTGCAACTGATCAAATAACCGATTGGTACTATAGGTACCAATTAAGAATCCCTCCTCTTTTTAATATGTTAGCCTAACTCATTAATTATTAATTAATTAAGACTTTAGTGAAATTAATTAGTATCAAGAACCCTCTCTTGGCAAAAAGTCAAGAAATCCATAGAAAAGAAAATTGAACCTAGTTAGGCTAATATAGGGAACAAAGAATATTGGACATGGAATATAGATTCTTTCGTATCCATGATTACAGAAGATAGAAGAGAAGATATGGGGCAAAGGATATTCAAATTTGATTTGGTCTGTTTCAAAAACATTGTTCCGCTATTTAATGTGTTGTTTGGTCTACTGCATAGACAAAAACAATCCCAAATAAAAAATTTGTCTTAAGTAATAGTGTAATACAATCTACTATACATTCATGTCGCAATCTATGTACTACATTATTTTGTATAAAACAAAATGCTTTAGATAACAATTTCCGTTGGTAGTGTTTATCATCAGATAAAATGTTAGTATTAACACTTGTTCTTCTGCATATTCAAGCAGCAGTTGTATCCAGAAGCTGTTGAAGTCTTTTTTCTAATTCATCCAAACGAGTCCCCCAATCCACCTTTATACTAAATGGTCGAACACTTTCCTTACCATAATCCGCTAATTCTTCATTATCCTCTCGTCCAATTCCTTTTCTACCGTCTCTTTCCTTTCTCCTTTTCTTCATTTTCTGTGCCGTCGCTTTTTCCAACGCCCGCAATACATCAAAACCACTCAGTTTCTTCTCTCGCTCTTTTGAACTTCCTTCATTTTCTTCTTCATCTCTATTATACTTTGCTCGTGATAATTTCCTATTTTGCTGCTTTTGCTCCGCCTCCGAACCTGATTTGACTGCAGCGACAGCTACTGTCTTACCTAAATTGCCGATATCTGTCGTTGAATTGTAATCAAAATTGAGGTTTCTGAGCTGCGAATTGACTCGAAGCTTATTCGGAACGCACCTCGCCGCCGCCGGGTTCGTGGCGGTGAATGATATCGGAACACTGATCGGACGACACAAACATGGAGTCCATGGTCCGAGCGGAGGAGCGGCCCACATTATTTTCTGGTCACGGTTTTTTGTGACCAAGTCTCGAATAGTAGAAATATAATGGACTAATTAGATGTGTGGACCAAAATTTTCTGGGCAAGAACCAATGTAAAGTTTTTGGTATAGAAATGGGCCCGATTACTTTTCCAGATCGATTGATGGCCACGTATAGCATTAGAATCCATAAATGAAGCTAGTGGACAACTTTAAGTTTACCCACTTGGATAGGCGGCTATTTAAGTTAAGCTATCTTTACACGAATAGCCGTTCATATTTATTGTTTCCTTTTTCCAGCGATATACATCAATTATATATTGAATATACATAATTATACACATATAACACATAAATTATGCATATATTATACATCCATCGCTATTTTTAGTTTAAGCAATTGGATGAACGACTATTTGGGTTAATTCTTCTTAAGTTAATTCACACATATGTAAAAATTTCGCTGGACAGCTTATAGCTTGTTTGGCCAAGCTGGAAAAATCAACTTATTTTGAGAAGTATTTTTTTCAAAAGTACTTTTAGAAAGAAACATTTTATGTTTGGCTAATCACTCTGAAAAACACTTTTGAATAATAATTTGTGTTTGGCCAATCTTTTCAGAAATTGCTTTTAAGTATCAAATTACGAATAAGGACGTGGATAGATTTATTTAATAGTTAATATTATAAGTAAATAAATAATCTCAAAAATTTGTTATTACATTCAATAATTAAATCTTTTCATTTTATTTAAGTAAAATATGAAAATAAAAATAAAAAGTACTTTAATTCTTTTAATATTATTCAAATATATTAAAAATCATTCAACAAATATAAAAATATTCACCCCTAAAGTCACTATATATTAGAAAACTATGCTAAAAATAAGAAGAAATATTTATACATTAATATCCTAAGTATTAGATTTAACAGTTATTTTGGTATATACTATATTTTGTTAAGGATATTTTTGGTAAGAAGAAAAGTCAAAACTACTTCTGCTTCTGCTTTTGGGAAGAAGCTACTTTTTTCTGCTTCTGCTTCTTCCCAAAAGCACTTTTTTCTCCCAAAAAAGCTTGGCCAAACACCTTAAGTTAAGAAAAAAGTGCTTTTGAGAAAAAAACACTTTTGGCCTTTGGAGAAGCTTGGCCAAACAGGCTATGCTGAAAAAATCTGCTTATTTTGAGAAGTGCTCTTTCTAGAAGTGCTTTTCAAAAAAGTACTTTTGGAGAGAAACAATTTGTGTTTGGCTAATCAATCTGAAAAACACTTTTGAGCAATAATTTGTGTTTGGCCAAACTTTTCAAAAAGTGCTTTTAAGTATCAAATTACGAATAAGGACATGAAGAAATTTACTTAATAGTTAATATTATATGAATAAATAAATAATCTCAAATATTTATTATTAAAGATAATAATTAAGTTTTTTTATTTTATTTAAATAAAACATGAAAATAAAATTCAAAAGTACTTTAATTCTTTCAAGATGATTTAAATATATCAAAAAATTATTTAACAAATAAAAGCATTCATTTCAAAAGTTACCATATTAGAAAGCTATCCTAAAAATTAAAAAAAATATTTATACATTAGGAGAGTTCAATAATATAATCTCTAATTCTAAGTATTAGGTTTAAAATAAGTAAGGTTATTTTGATATATACCATATTTTGCTAAGAGTATTTTTGATAAGAAGAAAAATCAAACCTGCTTCTGCTTCTGCTTCTGGGGAGAAACTACTTTTTTCTGCTTTTCCAAATCTGCTTCTGCTTCTTCCCAAAAGCACTTTTTTTTCCCCAAAAAAGTCTGGCCAAACACCTGAAGTTGAAAAAAAAGAAAGTACTTTTTGAGAAAAAAAAAACACTTTTGGGGTAGGGAGAAGCTTGGCCAAACAAGATATAATCCTCCGTAAGTTTTAGCCTCATTTAAATAAGTTTTGCAAATACAATTTGCATATCAAAACTTGGCTGCAAGGTATGGGATTTTTTTTTTAACAAGTCTTGACTGATTGTCACAAGTTCTCATGGATGGGCAAGACTTGCCTTACCACAAGTCTGGATAGATCACCAAGACTTTTTATTTCATAACTTTGGACAATATTGTTACTAATCTTGATGGATCTTTAGAACTTGTATCTGTGTAGAAATTTTAGCAACATATTTTGCTTCTAAATCAATTCAAATTGGTCCAATTCAACTCCAAATAACTTCAAATTTGATATTTAATCTTTTAATACAACAATAACAAATTTAGTGAATTCTCACAACTCGAGTTTGGGGATTGTAATGTGTACACATATATTACCCTTATCCTAGGAGGATAGAGAGGCTGTTTCCGATTGACCCTCGACTAAAAAGAGATAAATATTTAATCTTTTAATACTAGTCCTCTAATTCTCAATTATTAGATTCAATATTAAGAAATTATTAGGCTCACTTAGTCTTTTTCAATAAAACAAATAACGGTGTTTTCAAGTTTTTTCAACTAAACCAATTTAAACCAACCACAAAATGTGTAATGGGTCCTAACACATATTAAAAGATGGGGAAGAAGGAGGGAAATAGGGGTGTATAAAGGAAATCGACAAATCGCATCAAGCCGATAATTCGAATCACATCAAGAAAAATAATCCGACTATGGTTCGGTTTGACTTGGTTTGGTATAGAGAGAAAAAATCCGACCATAATTGGTTTGGTTTGGTTTGAACCAATAAAAAGTCAAACCGAAACCAAACCAACCTGACATCAAATGTATAGAAGTTTTAAATGCATTTAATACATAAAAGTATTTCTTGTAGTATAACTCATAAATATTTCTTAAACTTTTTCATAGTTTATCTTATAACGTATTATTTCAAGTTTGGACTTATAATTTTTGAATGCTCCAATAAGTTTTATACTTCATAAGTGTTAGTAACTCAAATAAAATCCAAACCAAGATAAAATCAATGCTAACAAAAGAAATTCAATTCAATTGTACTAGAAATGACAATAGTGTTAATATCTAATTTTAGTGTTTCCCTGGTTTAGATAAAATAAATAATATTTTTTTAATGTTAAGTTATGTAAATAATGTAGTAGTACTTATTAGTCGTATTTATTTTAGCAACTTAGTAATTTTAGATTATAGTCATTTTTATTATGGCTTATTAATAATATTTTTATGTGATTTAATTATCTTTATTATTAAATATTTTAATACAATATCCTGACTCATATTATATTTTATGTTATTTTTTTGAAAAATACCTTATATAATTTTGTCTTACTTGGATTAAAGAAATATTTGGAGCACAAATTCTATATTTTGTGTTATGAAAACTTTATGAAAAATCCCGAAAAAACTCAAAAACTAGAGAAAAACCAAAAAATCCGATTTTTATTGGTTTGATTTGGTCATTAAATGTAATAATCCAACACTATTGGTTTGATTTGGTAATTAAAAAATTTGAATCAATCCGATCTATGTACACCCCTAAACCCCTAAAGGAAGAAGCCAGAGAAGTTCTCACTGTGTATCTATATTTACAAAAATTTTAAACTTTCGACGTCAAAAGTTAAATGGGTGTGAGACAAAAGGACATCCCATGAAATTTTTAAGATAGGTAAGTCGAACTAATAATATACGATTGAGAGAGTGGTAATATTTTGGTAATATTTGTAAGTAATAAAAATAAATAATCATATTTACATGTTGGTACGTAGAAGAAAATAACATACCTCAACGACCATGGTTTGGTTACACTAAATTAAACAATTTAACACTAAAAATTACAAATTACAGTAATAAACATATCATGACTCAAAATCCTCTGCATGCAATGTGTCGAACATGCTGACAATGTGTAGAAAATTCTACAACATGGCACTTGGCATCTCAGTACTGTTTTTAGTATAGGTGAAATGAATAACAACCTTATCTCACTAATTATAGTCTGGCCAAGTTTTTTTTGAGGCAAAAATATATATTTTTTTTGGTCAAAAATGTTTTTTTAATTTTAAATTAAGGTATTTGTCAAGCTTTTGAAAGGAAAAAAGTACTTTTGAGGAGAAGCAGAATCAGTTTTGGAGAAGCAGAAAAAAGTAGTTTCTCTCCAAATAAAAATCACTTTTTTGAAAAGCACTTATGAAAAAAATATACTTAGAAACAATTTTTTAAAGCTTGATCAAGTACTAATTGCTGCTCAGCAGTGCTTTTTAAATTAATTAAATAAATACAAACTGCTTCTCACCAAAAATATTTTTTTAAAAAAAATACTTAACAAAATAAGCTAATTTTAACGGCTATTAGTCTGAAAACGAACCTAACTTTTTTCCTCTGTTAGGCAAGCTAGAATACTAGACGTGGCAATTGACAACACTTTATAAGGTCAGTTACTGGCCTAATATAAGATTGGTCCATTTCACTTAAGTGTACCAGTAAACTATCTAATTAATGTTCATCAATTATAGATGAATTGTTTTGGCCAATAGATTAAATTAAAAGGACATTGGGTCACCTTTCATTAATTCCCTTTACTGCTTTTAATTTCTAAGAGATAGTTCACTGATCACAGTTGCATGCTAACTGATGGATGTTAGAAGTTGTATTTTAATAATGGCAAACATGTCACACTCTCATTCCAGCTAGAATACGTGTGCCTATCCTTTTGCCATTTCTTTTTCTTTTCTGCAAAGGGCCAAATATATCTCTTTAATTTTGAAAATGGTCTAAGAAAATTTCTCGTTATACTATTGGATTATCTATACCCCTGCATTCATATTTTGGGTTCAAATATACCCCTCATTTAAACAGAGGGATACGTGTCATCGTCCTGTTGGTCAATTCTAAATATCTCCTAATTAATTAAAAAGACCCATTACCCATATTCGAAAAGTAATTTTTTTTGTAAAAACTGAAAAAAAACTGAAATTATTTTTACTAATTTTTTTCAGTTTTTACAAAAAAACTGCTTTAGAAAAAACTGAAAAATATTTTCTAAAACAACGTTTTTGTAAAAACTGAAAATATAGTTTAAAAATTATTATTTTAATATTTTCAAGATATTTCACACTAGGGCGGATGTAGAGTTTGTCCCGCGGGTTCATCTGAATCCAATACTATTACGATCCTAATTTTCCTCCATAGGATGTCGTGATGACACCTAATCCCTAAGACTAGGTAAGCCTAACACTTATTAAATAATTAAAAGAATTCAACCATCAAATGAAAAATACGAGATAAAAATCTTATGCAAGTTACAATTCCCAAAACCAGTAGTACAATTCATAAGCTCCACTGAATTTATTAGAAAATCCCTAAATACAACTGTTCGGGTGGAATTAAATAGTACAATAAAAATATCAGAAGGTGACTCCAGGCCTGCAAACGCGATGACAGGTTTACCTTGAGTCTCCACACCTCGACCAGCCAACTAATAATCAACAACAATCGAGGCACCTGGATCTGCACAAAAATATACAGAAGTGTAGTATGAGTATACCACAGCAGTACCCAGTAAGTATCAAGACTAATCTCGGTGGAGTAGTGATGAGGAACAGTCAAGACACCTACTGGACTAAACAACTTGAACAAGTGTGTAGATGAACTAACATAGAAATAATATTGCTATAAAGCTAAGCAGGATAAGGAATACATGGCAATACTTGTAATGATACCATAGTAACAACAATATTCAACAGGATGCAGTCAGTAATAATGCTGCAGAGTAACTAATCATAGTCTAAGTCCGAGGAAAACAAATAAATGAAAAACAAACAACAACTCAATAAGGACAACCGCTTTCACAATAGATATGTTCAAGTATTTCCACGAGGTAACGAACCTCATAATCACAACTTACGAGTCCCAATTCATGAACCCTAATCACTTGGCATCTTGTGCCCACATTACAACTCATAACCGCACAGACGACTCACGTGCCAATAGAACAATCCTCACACAAAAGGCAAGAAGACAAGAATACGTATAATGGTTAATGTCGTCACGATTCACCTTTTAAAACCAATATGGGTGATTTAACTATGTGAATGCTTGTGCAAGTGTTCTACCATAATTCCAATCAACAAATAAGAGTAGAGTCAATGAATGACACATAAGCAACGATCACCACGAAATGTACAGTGTAACAGAAACAACAATGAAGTTTGAAGTAGCGACCAACACAACAAGACTAGCTACACAGAGCTGAGCAAATAGTACAACACGGAGGAAAACAGTTAATAATATGCTAAGAAAAACAACAATCAAAGACAAGTGCATAGAAAAAGGAAAAATGACAACGAGAGCACTACCGAGGTACCGCCCCTCGTAGTCTCAAATCGTAAATGAATCACAACTTTACTTATATCACCGCATGAGCCTTTATATTTAGTTTTTGAAAATCTCATTTTCCCGAAATAGTATCCCGCGTTTTAGCCCACCTTATCATACCGCATGGCTTCTAGTAGTTCCCCTACTAGCCACGCGTTTCAAGCCCACCTTATCTCACTGCATGTGTTTCAACACCCAAATATTATACCACTGCATGCATATCAATAACAACAACACAGAAGAAACCTCATGCAACACAATAACAACCGCACGACAGAAACCTCGTGCAACATAATAATAACCGTACGGTAGAAACCTCGTGCAAACACATAAAAATTTTCTCAACAAAACACGTATCCCAGAAACATAACAACTCAAGTAATTGACTTTCCCAACCTTTCCTCAAAATAATTTCAATATCACAATGACGTATAGCCCTCTGCTCAATAACACTAAATACAACAACAACAACAACAACAACAACAACAACAATAACACGAGAATACGACAAGTAAATCAACACAAGAACTTCAGAACGAACTCATAGAGAAAGACACAACAGGAAAATAATAGTCTCAACAAGAATAGTTCAACAAGGAAGAAGTAATGTGTAACAGTGATTTCACGAAAGTGCAATTCTACAACAGGGGAGTTAGCATGAACTAAGGACCCAAAATATGAATACGTTAACAATGAAAGGGGTAACAAACTTCCATTAAGGCCAAGCAATTACGGAAGAGATAATAATAATTTCAATTAAGGTTTTAAGCAATTACAGAAAGATAACAATGATTTCAATTAAGGTTAAGCAATTACAGAAAGATAGCATGAAGATAACAGAGGCAACAACTTCAGTTAAGGCACATAAGAGTTTAATCAGTAGTAAGGGTAGAACATGAAGCAATTAATTCCAATTAAGATACGTAAGGGTGAATATAGTAGACGAGGAATTTAACATGACAAAATAACTTCATATTTAATGGACATAAAAACCTAAGAGCACTAGACGGTCAAATCTCTACAAATAGGTCCAAGCACGTACTCGTCACCTCGTGTACCCGGCCTTCACATGACACAATTAGCACAAAAGACTCGAATCCTAAGGGGTAGTTCCCCCCACAAGGTTAGACAAGATACGTACCTCAAAGAAGCTAGACCGTTACTCTAAAATGATCTTCTCGGGTGAAACAACCTCAGGACGGCTCAAATCAATCCAAAATAACTTCAATTCATAAATAAAACTCATAAAAAAATAATTTCGGGTAATAAAGCTCCAATCTTTAACAAGAACTAAAAAGTCAACCCAAAAGTCAAACCCCGGGCTCGCACCTTGGAATCCGATAAAATTTACAAAACCCGAACACCCATTCTGATACGAGTTCAACCATACAAAAATTAACAAATTCCAACAACAATTCGACCTCCAAATCTTCATTTTACATTTTCGGAAGATTTTAAAATTTTCCTCAATTTCTTCCATTAAATTCAAAATAAATGTCACGACCCAAAATTCGCATGTCGTGATGGCACCTATCTCAATACTAGGCAAGCCGACAACCTCAATAAGCCATAATTTCTTTTAAGTTTGAAAATATAATATATAAATTTGATAGAAAAATCTCACACATACTGATATAAAATACACTCCCAAAATCCGGTGTCACTGAGTACATGGGTATCTAAATGATAACAAAGTCTCAATGCTAAAATCACTGTTTGAAAATATAGAACAGTACAATAACTGAAAGGAAGAGAGTCAAGGTCAGCGGACGCCAGTCAACTACCTTGATACTCTCCAACTGATAATACTCTAAGATCTAACAGTCACCGTATCCGAAAGCACCTGGATCTGCACACGAGGTGCAGAGTATAGTATGAGTACAACCAACTCAATAAATAACAAGACTAACCTTTGGACTGAAAGTAGTGACGAGCTCAGCAGGTACATTCCAGTATAGAAATAACAATACAGAAATGTAGGCATGCTTTTAAGTTCAACAGTTAAACTCAGTACCGTATATGGCCAATCCAGCCCAGGAAAGATCCATCCCATGCATATATATACATCAACTGTCAGTCAGTGACTCAGTACCGTATAAGGCCAATCCAGCCCAGGGGTAAATTTATCTCCAAATATAGATGACTAAGACAATATTCATGTCCAAGGAAAATTCATCACAATCATAAATCAATAAGGCAAATCCATGTCGTGGGAAGTCCATCCCGAACATATATAAATAAGGCAAGTCTATGCCTTGGGAAGTCTATCCCGAATATAAATCATCTACGCTTACTGTGGGGGTGCAGACTCAGGAGGGGCTCCTTCAGCCCAAGCGTGATATAAAGTCGATATGGCCTGTTGCAGGCAGGCAACCCCGATCCATATGATAATAAAGCCGATATGGCTTGCTGCAGGCGGGCAACCCCGATCCATATAATAATATATATATATATATATATATATATATATATATATATATATATATATATATATATATATATAAAGCTGGGAGCCCAGATCAATATTCTATTATTTATGAACATTACTGAGTATGAAATGTACATCTTAAAATAATTAAATTAAACAATAATACGACCTTATGGGTCCCAAAATATAGGCACGTAGCCTAAACGTCATCTTTAATACAAGTCTCAGCTCAATTTCTCTAACACGTGGAGAATATTCGGATAATAACATGATTCTTTAATTTTACAACTCCACATAATTTATTTAAATCACAATTTCTATGGTGCACGACCACACACTCGTCACCTAGCATGTGCGTAACCTCCAACAATTGATATCACACAAAATTTAGGGATTCATACCAAGTTTAAAAATGTTACTTTCCTCAAACCGTTAATTCTTTACTCCGCTATGCCTTTGCCTAGTGAATTGGAATCCGAACGCCTCGAATCTAGTCATAATTAATTTGATTCAGTCAATACAAATCATTGGAATTAATTTCATATGAAAATATTAATTTTCCAACAAAATTCGAAATTGAACTCAAAAATCACCCGTGGGGTCACGTCTTGAAACCCGACAAAAAGTTATAAAATATGAACGCCAATTCAACCACGAGTCCAACCATACCAAATTTACCAAATTCCAACATCAACTCGACCTACAAATCTTAAATAATTATTTTGAAATCCGTAGGCCCAAATCCTCTAATTTCACCACAAAAATACGTAATCTAGTCGAAATACTCAATGATAATCCAATATTATTGACTAACAATGATCACAAGTGACTTACCTCAAGATTTCCCATGAATTTTCTCTGAAAAATAGCCCAAAACCGTGTTGAAAATGTCCAAAATGACAAAAATATCGGAACCCTTTATTTTTGTACACTGCCCAGAGGTTCCGCTTAGCGGTTCCTCTTTTGCGGTGAAGCAACCGCTTCTACAATTGCCTTCGCTTCTGTGGACAAGAAGTCCGCTTCTGCGATCCATCCCCCCTTAGCCCAGGCCACATCTGCGACCATTCTGTCGCTTCTGCGGTTGCGCATCTGTGATTCCAGGCTTGCTTCTCCGATCTCGCACCTGCGAGCCAAATTCCGCAGGTGCGATTGCATCAGAAGGCAAATATTTCCAAATTTCTTCCAAGTCTAAAATTTAGTCCGTTAACCATCCGAAACTCACCCGAGGCCCCCGTGGCCTCAACCAAATATACCAATAAGTCCCAAAACATCATACGAGCTTAGTCTAAACCTTAAATCACATCAAACAACTCTAAAACTACGAATCATACCCCAATTCAAGCCTAATGAAACTAAGAAATTTTAACTTCTACATTCGATGTCGAAGCCTATTAAATCAAGTCCGATTGAACTCAAACTTTGCATATAAGTCATAAATGACATAACAGACCTATTTCAATTTTCAGAATCGGATTTCGACCCCGATATAAAAAAGTCAACTCCCCGGTCAAACTTTCAAACTTAAATTTCTAATTTCGCCATTTCAAGCCTAATTTAGCCGCGGGCTTCCAAAAAATTTTTCGGACACGCTCCTAAGTCCAAAATAACCATACAGAGATAGTGGAATCATCAAAACTCTATTCTAGAGTCATTTACACATAAGTCGGCATCCAGCCAACTATTTCAACTTAAGCTTTACATCTTGGAACTAAGTATTCCAATTTCATTCTGAAGCCTCTCCGATAAGTCATATATTTATAACTGAACACATGATAAGTAGTAAATGGGGGAACGGGTCTGTAATACTCGAAACGACCGGCCGGGTTGCTACATTCTTCCCCTTTTAAACAAACGTTCGTCCTCGAACGGGTTTAGAATCATACCTAGGGCCTCAAATAGGTGTGGATATTTGTTCCGCATCTCCCGCTCAGTATCCCAGGTAGCTTCTCCGACTGGTTGGCCTCTCCACTGCACTTTCACTGAATCTATGTTCTTTGATCTCAACTTTCGAACCTGCCGATCTAAAATAGCTACCGGCTCCACATCATAAGTCAAATTACCATCCAACTGCACTGTGCTGAAATACAAAACATGAGACGGATACTCGACATACTTCCGGAGCATAGATTCATGAAACACTGGATGAACTCCTGATGGATTAGGTGGCAATGTAAGTTCATAAGCCACCTCTCCAATCTTCTTAAGTATTTCAAAAGGTCCAATATACCTTGGACTCAACTTGCTCTTCTTTCCAAATCTCATAACACCCTTCATAGGCAAAACTCGAAGTAGTACCTTCTCTCCTACCATTAAGCAACATCGCGAACCTTCCGGTCGGCATAACTCTTCTGTCTAGACTGTGCCGTGCGAACTCATTCCTGAATCAATTTAACCTTTTCCAAAGCATCCTGAACTAAATCAGTACCCAACAATCTAGCCTCACCCGGATCAAACCAATCCACCGGAGACCGACACCATCTCCCATATAAAGCATCATACGGAGCCATCTGAATGCTCGATTGGTAGCTATTATTTTAGGCAAACTCTGCTAGTGGCAGAAACTGATCCCAAGAACCCCAAAACCTATAACACACACGCGTACCATATCTTCCAATATCTTAATAGTGCACTCGGACTGTTCGTCCGTCTGAGGGTGAAATGCCGTACTAAATTGAACATACGTGCCTAACGCTCGTTGCACTGCTCTCCAAAACTGTGATGTAAACTGCATCCCCCGATTCGAAATGATGGACACTGGCACATCGTGAAGGCGAACAATCACGTGGATATAAATATCAGCCAACCGCTCCAAGAATAAGCAGTACCAACTGGAATAAAATGCGTGGACTTGGTCAACCGATCTACAATCACCCAAACAACATCAAACTTCCTCAAAGTCCGTGAAAGTCCAACTACAAAGTCAATGGTAATACGCTCCCACTTCCATTTCGGCATTTCAAGTTTCTGAAGCATTCCGCCCGGTCTTTGAGGCTCGTATTTCACCTGTTGATAATTTAAACACCGAGCTACAAACCCAACTATATCTTTCTTCATTTTTCTCCACCAATAGTGTTGTCTCAAGTCTTGATATATCTTTGCGGTACCCAGATAAATGGAATATCGCGAACTGTGGGTTTCTTCAAGAATCAATTCACGCAGCCCATCTACATTTGGCACGCAAATCTAACCTTGCATCCTCAACATCCTATCATCTCTAATAGTAACATCTTTGGCATCTCTGTGCTGTACTGTGTCCTTCAGGACAAGCAAATAGGGATTATCATACTGGAGCTCTCTGATGCGGTCATATAAGGAAGACCGTGAAGTCACATAGGCTAGAACCCGACTGGGCTCCAAAACATCTAACCCCATGAACTGATTAGCCAAGGTTTGAACATCAACTGCAAAAGTCCTTTCACTAACAAGAATTAATGCAAGGCTACCCATACTCACCGCCTTTCTACTCAAGGCATCGGCCACCACATTGGCCTTCCCGGGATGATACAGAATAGTGATATTATAGTCCTTTAGCAGCTCCAACCATCTATGCTGCCTCAAAATTAGATCCTTATGTTTGAATAAGTGTTGAAGACTCCGATAATCTGTAAATACCTCAAAAGACACACCATAGAGATACTGCCTCCAAATTTTCAATGCATGAACAATGGCTGCCAATTCTAAATCATGGACAAAGTAGTTCTTTTCATGTGGTTTCAACTGGCGCGAAGCATAAGCAATCACTATACCCTCTTACATTAAGACACACCCAATACCAATCCGAGAAGCATCACAATACACTGTATAAGAGCTTGAAGCTGAAGGCAAAACTAGAACTGGAGCTGTGGTCAAGGCAGTCTTGAGCTTTTGAAAGCTCTCTTCACACTCATCCGACCACCTGAATGGAGCACCCTTTTGGGTCAATTTAGTCAAGGGTGATGCAATAGACGAGAAGTCCTCCACAAAGCGACGATAATAACTAGCCAATCCGAGAAATCTGCTAATCTCAGTAACTGAAGATGGCTTGTGCCAACTCTGAACTGCCTCTATTTTCTTTGGATCCACCTTAATTCCTTCACTGGACACTATATGTCCCAAGAATGCCGCCGAATTAAGCCAAAACTCACACTTAGAGAATTTGGCATAAAGTCTCTCTTCTCTTAGCCTCTGTAATACAATACCCAAGTGTCGTGCATGCTCCTCCTGGCTACGTGAGTGCACCAGGATATCATCAATAAATACTACGACAAACAAATCAAGATACGACTGAAATACACTATTCATCAAGTGCATAAATGTTGCTGGGGCATTGGTCAGCCCAAAAGACATCACGAGAAATTCATAGTGACCATAACAGGTCCTGAATACCATATTTAGAATATCCGAATCCCGAATTTTCAACTGGTGATACCCGGATCTCAAATCAATTTTGGAGAATACCCTCGCTCCTTGAAGATGGTCAAATAAATCATCAATACGCAGCAAATGATACTTATTCTTGATTTTAACTTTGTTCAACAGCCTATAGTCGATACACATCTGTATAGTACTATATTTCTTTTTCACAAATAGAACTGGTGCATCCCAAGGAGACACACTAGGCCTAATAAACCCCTTATCAAGAAGTTCCTGAAGTCGCCCTTTCAATTCTTTCAATTCAGCTGGTGCCATACGATACAGAGGAATAAAAATGGGCTGAGTGCCCGACACCAAGTCAATACCAAAATCAACATCACTGTCGGATGGCATACCCAGCAAGTCTACAGGAAATACATCCGAAAAGTCTCGCACTACCGGTACAGAATCAATAGAAGGAGTATCTGCATCAACATCTCTTACAAAGGCCAAATATGACAAACACCCTTCACAACCATATGTTGGGCCTTCAAATAAGAAATTACCTCATTGGGAACATAATTTAGAGAACCTTTCCACTCGACCTTCGGCAATCCCGGTATCGCCAACGTCACTATTTTTCCGTGATAGTCCAGAATAGCATGACATGAAGACAACCAATCCATACCCAAGATAACATCGAAATTGACCATACTAAGCAATAAAAGATCAACTCTAGTCTCCAGTCCCCCAATAGTTCCCACACACGACCGATACATATGATCCACAATAATAGTATTGCCCACTAACATAGATACATGAACAAGTGAAACTAAGGACTCACTGGGCATATCCAGATAATGAGTAAAATACGATGATACATACGAATAAGTGGAACCAGGGTCAAATAATATAGAAGCTTCCTTGTGGCACACTGAGACAATACATGTGTTCACTGCATCTGAAGCAACGACATCTGGCCTAGCAGGAAAAGCATAGAATCAGGGCTGACCGCCACCTGAACAACCTCCCTATCTTCAGCGACCCCTAGCTGACTGAGCCCCACAACGAGCTGGCTGGGCGGGTGGTGGAGTAACTGGTACAGGAGTTGTAGCCTGACTCCTCTACTGAACTGGACCTCGCGAAAAGTGGGGACAATATTTCCTCACATGACCCAACTCTCCACACTCATAGAAATCCCTCTCGAAAAATGATTGCGAGTTCTGAGGCAGACCTCGAGAACCAGAATAACTACTAGAAGAACCTGCTATAGATGAACCCTAAACTGATGGTGCACGAGATGAACTCTGAGCTGGAAGTGCACCAAGAGAAGACTGACTTTGTCGAGTACTGTATGGACCATGGCTAGCCGAACTCATGCCATAATAGTGGTGTTGCACCAACTGGTCTGCTCTTCTGATAAGTCCCCCCACTATCTGAAGTCAGCCCCAGAAAACTAAAAAGTAGTGAACGAGACCCCACTGGTCTCTAGAATACCCGTTGTCCGAAGCATACGCTGGCATTTATCCAAAAAACCCTGAGCATCCTCTGACTCAGCACCGCTAAATGATTGAGGTTGAAGCCTCCCAAATCTCTCAAGTTTCCTCTGCTCATCATCGGCCATAACGGGGATCACTTGGGCCTGAGCAGCTATAACCGGCTAGACTGGTGGTGCCCCCAGTATCTGAAGTCCCTGCACTACCTGCTCTGGAGTACGGGCAATAGGGGTATGAGTATCTCCCCCGACCTGAGAAGTGGAAGGTGCGGCCTGAGCTGAAACCACCCGAGCAAGGCTAGTGCAAACAGTCAAAATCTGAGCTAAAGCCTCCTGAAGGCCTGGAATCACAATAGGCATAACTGGTGCCTGAGCTGGTCCTGTCGGCTCAGCTATATCTAGAATCTGCTCCTGAGCTGGAGCAACTGGTGGTGCTACAAGTGCTGCTCCAACTGTGATACGAGCTATATCTCGACCTCTACCTCAGCCCCGACCTCAACCACGGCCCCAACCTCTTGCGGCCCTAACTGGTGGCACTGGTGGCTGATCGTCCGATCCGATAGTACGTGTACTCACCATATGTGAGAGAATAAAATAACAGAAATTTAGTTTCCTGAATCAATAAATTCGCATGACAGAGTACAAGAAAGTGAAATTTTCCTAAGGGTTCGACAACCTCTCGACAGACGTCTCCGTACCGATCCGCAAGACTCTACTAAACCTGCTCATGACTCGTGAGACCTATGTAACCTAAGCTCTAATACTAACTTGTCATGACCCAAATTTCGCATGTCGTGATGGTGCCTATCTCAATACTAGGCAAGCCGACAACCTCAATAAGCCACAATTTCTTTTAAGTTTGAAAATATAATATATAAATTTAATAGAAAAATCTCATACATACTGATATAAAATACACTCCCAAAACCCTGTGTCATTGAGTACATGAGTATCTAAATGATAACAAAGTCTGACTGCTAAAATCACTGTCTGAAAATATAGAACACTACAATAATTGAAAGGAAGAGAGTCAAGGTCAGCGGACGCTAGACAACTACCTTGATAGTCTCCAACTGATAATACTCTAAGATCTAACAGTCGCCGTATCCGGAAGCACCTGGATCTGCACACGAGGTGCAAAGTGTAGTATGAGTACAACCAACTCAATAAGTAACAAGACTAATCTTTGGGCTGAAAATAGTGACGAGCTCAGCAGGTACAGTCCAGTATAGAAATAACAGTACAAAAATGTAAGCATGCTTTCAAGTTCAACAGTTAAACTCAGTACTGTATATGGCCAATCCAGCCCAGGGAAGATCCATCCCATACATATATATACATCAAATGTCAGTCAGTGACTCAGTACCGTATAAGGCCAATCCAGCCTAAGGGTAAATTTATCCCCAAATATATATGACTAGGACAATATTCATGTCCAAGGAAAATTCATCACAATCATAAATCAATAAGACATATCCATGCCCTGGGAAGTCCATCCCGAACATATATAAATAAGGCAAGTACATGACGTGGGAAGTCTACCCCGAATATAAATCATCTACGCTTACTGTGGGGGGTGCATACTTCGGAGGGGCTCCTTCAGCCCAAGCGTGATATAAAGCCGATATGGTCTGCTGCAGGCGGGCAACCCCAATCCATATAATGATAAAGCTGATATGGCCTGCTGCAGGCGGGCATCCCCGATCCATATATATATATATATATATATATATATATATATATATATATATATATATATATATATATATATATATAAGCTATATTCGTACTACAAGCGGGCAGCCCCGATTCCATAAATATCCTCATATTTATGAACATGACTGAGTATGAAATGTACATTTTAAAATAATTAAATTCAATAGCAACACGACCCTATGGTCCCAAAATATAGGCACGTAGCCTAAATGTCATCTTTAATACGAGTCTCATCTCAATTTCTCTAACACGTAGTGAATATTCGGATAATAACATGATTCTTTAATTTTATAACTTCACAGAATTTATTTAAGTCATAATTTCTATGGTAAACGCTCACACACTCGTCACCTAGCATGTGCGTCACTCCAACAATTGATATCACACAAAATTCAGGGATTCATACCCTCTCAACCAAGTTTAGAAATGTTACTTACCTCAAACAATGTAATTCTTTACTCCACTATGCCTTTGCCTCGCGAATTGGCCTTCGAATGCCTCGAATCTAGTCACAATTAATTTGATTCAGTCAATACAAATCATTGGAATTAATTCCATATGAAAATACTAATTTTATAACAAAATCCGAAATTGAACTCAAAAATCGCACGTGGGGCCCACATCTCGAAACCCTATAAAAAGTTATAAAATATGAACACCAATTCAACCACGAGTCCAACCATACCAAATTTACCAAATTCCGACATCAACTCGACCTCCAGAACTTAAATTCTTATTTTAAAATCCCTAGACCCAAATCCTCTAATTTCACCTCAAAAATACGTAATCTAGTCAAAATACTCAATGATAATCCAATATTATTGACTAACAATGATCACAAGTGACTTACCTCAATATTTTCAATGAATTCTCTCTGAAAAATAGTCCAAAACCGTGTTGAAAATGTCCAAAATGACAAAAATGTCGGAACCCTATGTTTTTGTACACTGCCTAGAGGTTCCGCTTAAGCAGAATTTTTAACCGCATCTTCGGTTATGCTTTTGTGGTGAAGCAACCGCTTCTGTGGATAAGAAGTCCGCTTCTGCGAAAAGGCGTCCGCTTTTGCGATCCAGTCCCCCTTAGCCCAGGCCGCATCTGCGACAATTCTGTTGCTTCTACGGCCGCGCTTATGCGATTCCAGGCTTGCTTCTGCGAGCTCGCACATGCGAGCCAAATTCCGCAGGTGCGATTGCATTAGAATGCAGAAATTTTCAGATTTCTTCCAAGTCCAAAATTTAGTCCATTAACCATCCGATCCGAGGCCCCCGGGACCTCAACCAAATATACCAATAAGTCCCAAAACATCATGCGAGCTTAGTCGAAATCTTAAATCACATCAAACAACTCTAAAACCATGAATCATACCCCAATTCAAGCCTAATGAAGCTAAGAAATTTCAACTTCTACATTCGATGCCGAAACCTATCAAATCAAGTCCGATTGAACTCAAATTTTGCACACGAGTCATAAATGATATAACAAATATATTTTAATTTTCAGAATCGGATTCTGACCCCGATATAAAAAAGTTAACTCCCCGGTCAAACTTCCAAACTTAAATTTCTAATTTCGCCATTTCAAGCCTAATTTAGCTGCGGGCTTCCAAATAATTTTTCGGATACGCTCCTAAGTCCAAAATTACCATACAGAGCTATTGAAATTATCAAAACTCTATTTTGGAGTACTTTACATATAAGTCGACATCCGACCAACTATTTCAACTTTAACTTTACATCTTGGAACTAAGTGTTCCAATTTCATTCTGAAGTCTCTCCGACAAGTCACATATTTATAGTTGAACACATGATAAGCAGTAAATGGGGAAACATGGATGTAATACTCGAAACGACTGTCCGGGTCGTTACAATAAACTATGAATATAACCATAGAATCTTGAAATATAATCACTTTCAGATATAGAACACTTACCCAAGTCAAAGTCGTGAATAACTCCTCCAAAATTGCCCAAAATCGAGGCTTTCAATCTCAAAAGAATATGAAGACAATGGCCAATTTCGACCCCTAAATGTTCTGCCCAGTTCCGCTTCTGCGAGGATCTCATCGCGCCCGCGGAGTCGCTTTTTCCACACATGCGTTGCTTCTGCCGAGCACACTGGCCAGCAGCCCCATCGCACCTGCGGCAGTGGTCTCGCTTTTGCGCACGCGCATGTGCACTGCTAGATCCCACTCCAGCGAGCACACACCCTTCTCCTCCGATTCAGCGAGAATGCACCCGCGGTCCTAAATGCGCAAGTGCGAAGGAACCAACAACCAGAAAATCCAGCAGCTCCGACAAGGTGCCAAACGATCCGAACCCCGTCCGAAACTCATCCGAGCTACTCGGGACCTCGTCCTATTATACCAATAAGTCTCGTAACATAACACGAACCTACTCAGGGTTTCAAATCAAATCAAATAATGTCGAAACTACGAATCGCACTATGAATCGAACTTATGAACTTTCAAATATTCCAACTTCCAAAACTCGCGCTGAAATATATCAAATCATTTTGGAATGACTTCAAATTTTGCATGCAAGTCATGAATGACATAACGAAACTATTCAAATTTTCGGAATCGAAATCCGAGCCCGATATCAATCAAGTCAACCTTCGGTCAAATTCCTAAATATTTCAAAACTCCAACTTTTTTCAACTTTCGCCAAAATATGCCGAATTGTCCTACAGACATCCAAATCCAAATTCGGACATACGCCTAAGTCCGAAACTACCATACAAAACTATTGAAATAATAAAATTTTTATTCCGGAGTCGTTTCCTTAAAGGTCAAACTCATGCCAACTCTTTTCATTTAAGATTCAAGAATAAGAATTGTTCTTTCAATTAAATCTTGAATCGTTCGAAAACCAAACTCGACCACAGACGCAAGTCATAATACACAATACGAAACTGCTCGAGATCTTATGCCGCCGATCGGGACATTAATTCTCAAAACGATCAGTCGGATCATTACAAATACTTTCGATACGGAGAATAAATTTATATATAAAAGTTTATTAAAATAGCAAGAAGCGATAGGTGTGACCCATAACTTTAAAAATAAAATGAGTTCAATGTTAAAAAAGCTTAAAAGTTGATCACATAAAATCTAAATCCCGGATCCGCCTCCGTTTCACACATATATTTATAATATAAGCTAAAAAGTAACGGGTTCAATTTAACTCATAACTAACACTAAAGATGAGCACTTGAGGAGCCACCTAAAGTGTTGGAGATACGGGGACTTTGGGTGTTTAAGAATAAAGAGGAAACGATATGGATGTCACATCTACAGCTTTTTAGTGTTTTTCTTTTTAAATATTATTACTATATCATTTAAGAAGTTAAAATAAGGGTAACTGACCCATAATATTTTGTCCAAGGAACTTGGAATAAGGAACTCTGCAATGAAAGTCAACTTTATGTTCCCCCATCAATCTATTTCTAGTACCTTTGAGATAAGGAAAACCATATTATATTCGGTTGAAGACTTCCATATTTAGGAAACACAACATATAACACTTCATGTGTAGCATTCAAATTACTCGATGCCGAAGCTTCCTTTTGTTTTTATGTGGTAAAGCAAATACTTGCGCTTCCAAGTAGCATTTGGTAATATAATACAAGTTGAGTGTTTGCAGTTCTTGTGTTGCTTGAATCAAAATAGATTTTGCTTTCCTAGAAGGGAAAGAAAACATATTCCATAATTTTATATGAGATCTCCATCTTAACTGCCGTTTGGACATAATTTAAAAATATTATTTATTCATGGAATTTGATCCGTTTTTGAAAATTTTTTGAAGAAAATCTTTCAAGTTTCAAAAGCTGATTTGGGTGAGTATTTTTTTTCACTCACAAAACTTGAATTTCTTTTTAAATAAAATGCATATCCAAATATAACTTCAACTTTTAAAAATTATTTTTCAAAACAACTTCAAAAACTCTTTTTTTTCAAATTTCAGCCAAATTTATGTCCAACGTCTACTTAAGATGAAGCTTTTAATTCTCCTAAAAATAATAAATAATACATGTTTAATATATCTCTTAATAGTCATGCAAAGTTGAAGTGATTTTCTAGCTATTTAAATTTGGCCGGAAGCAAGTGATTTATTTAAGAAATCAAAATGTATTAATTTGTTTCTTCAAAATTACCCTTGTTTAATAAATGATCGAACGAATTTCTAAGAACTAATTCAAAACTTCTTTACATTTTCCTATGAATTAATTAAAATAAACCGCTTAATTAATATATTAATTGACTTTTTCCCTTTTTGCCCCTTTTGTCTTTTTATTTTTTTGAGCCGAGGGTCTTTCGGAAACAACTTCTCTACTCCTTCGGGGTAGGAGTAAGGTCTGCGTACACACTATCCTCCCCAGACCCCATTAGTGAAATTTTACTGAGTTGTTGTTGTTGACTTTTTAGTGAAGGTGCTAAACCCCACTTAAAAGGAAGAGATCATTTCAGCGACCTCCCTCCAGGTTTGATTTGGTAACACTCACCTTCCTTGTGGTTTGCAATATTACACTTACATCCCTTATTTTGATTCTATTGTAATATAATTTAAATTGATTTATTATTAATATAAAATAATTATAATCTAACCAATTTACCCTTCAAATGTATAGTTTTCCATGTCAATTTTATTTCACTGTATGTGTCTATCAGTCTATGGAATAAGATCCCTAACCATTGTCGCCAAAACTACGCCATTGAAGTTGATGATGGCCCAAACGAAATCAACGATAATCTTCAATCTCAATATAAAATGATTGGATTTTACCTCATCCCTCTCGACATGAGACATGGTTTATTGGAACTCTTTGCAAAATCCCCTTTCAAATATCGTATGCTTTTGGTGGCTTAATTTTATAAATTACTTTCCAAGAAAATAAATTAAAAACAAAGAGAAATTAAATAAACCCATGAGACAGAAAAATGTATGGAGGTGGCGAACTGGCCGGATTTGGCAACATTTTGGGATTGTAAAACATAATAAGATCTAATGGTAATTTATTGAAAAAGAATTAGGTTATTATAAAGAAATTACTTAAAGAAGATATTCAGTAAGTTAATCAATCAATCAAAAATTTAAAAGGATAAATTAGTCATTTAGTACTTTTTTTTTACATTAATAATAAATAGGTTAAAACCAATGTTACAAAAGAATCAAAATAAGAGAGGTAAGCATAATATTGAAAATCAAAAGGGAGGTGAGTGTTTAATAAGTTCAATTAGAAATGAATTGATTAACACTCCTTTACAAGTAGCGGTGGATTAATTATTGATATTTGCACATGCGGCGTGACAAGGCGGGATATATATATATATATATATATATATATATATATATATATATATATATATACATTCACGAGCCTTCTCTATTTTATTTGTGTTATATATTCAACGCAGCAATTCTCATTGCTAAAGCAATTGTTTAAAAAATGTAAGGACTTAATTCTTGGCTAGGTTTGGCATCTATATTCTTACCTACTCTCAGCATTTAATAGTTTCTTGATTGTCAGTCACCTATATCCACCGGCCTCTTCGGGTTTGGCTCTTCTGTTCTCTCTATTTTTAAATATTAGTAAAAAAAATATTTATATAATTTGATTATTTATAACGTAATTATAGGTCCTTGAGCATGAGTGCACACACATATATTTAAGTAATTTTGAAAAAATATAATATTGTTATATATGATTTAGGGAAATGAGCATGAGTTCACGTGAACTATACTCTAAGAGCTAGATACGCCCATACAGATAACTTATATTTTTATCGAATACTAAGTCAATACTTTTTTCGATATTGAGTATAGATATATATGTGAAAATTAATAAAATTTTAAAAAGTTTAAATTTTAAACCTATAATTTCAAAAGTTTAGTGGGTCCAGAGTAAGAGACTAAAGTTAAACCCGTCAAATGAGAATTCTAGATCCATCTCTTTATAATAGTGCACCCATCCTCTTGAAATACTGGATCCGTCTCTGGACTTACCTGCAATTACAGATTAAACTACACCCATAATATAAAAAAAATTATTATTAATGTATATAATTTAAATTGTTTCTTTAATTGAATGCGATTGAATGTAGCTCACGTTTTTGATATGGTTGGAATCCAAAGATTTATAGAGTTTTAACTTTTGTAAAATAACCGTGTAATTTTTTTTATTACTATTTGGTTATGTAAATGATAATCGCAAATAATTATTCATAAAAATTAAAATTAATAATTACCTAAAAAAAATAACACAAAATATCTAATAGAGTGATAGGATATACGTAAACGTTAAATTCATGCACATATTGTGTAACTGAAGTGGGGCCTAGGCGGAATCATGAAAATTTGCTGCTTCTTTGCATGAGGGGAATACGCAATGCAAATAGCTAGCTAGTATGAAAGAAAGAAAGTACAGCGGACATTTTGAATATGTCCTAATATGATTGCTTGGACGAAATCCCAAATTTCCACATGTTCACTTTGTTCTTGGTCAATTACCACCCATCTTTTCTCAACATCAACAAATAATCATTCTTAAAAAAAAATAAAAAAATAAAAAATAAATTTTGAAGTTTATGAGTTCTTATAACAATCTCAAATAAATATTATAATAATAATTAATTCATAATTAAATATTTAATAAATTTTAAAATATAAATATAAAATCTGGACAAAAAATATTAAGTTCACGTAAACTCATAACTAACACATTACATTCCCCCGTGTTCCACAACATTAGTACTATACCCCATTATTAGTTTTGGCTAGTGAGAAACGTGGAACTTTTTATGGCAATAATTTCTATTAATTCTCTTTCTTTTGGTAGTTGAGCTATCTATCCTTACTTGGAACAACTCATGCCTAACCCTACCCCCTATTATGAAAACTGGATTACATACAAACACCATACTATCTGAATAACATATTAAATCTATCTTTCTTGTATCCATTATATATGTAGGTATTTCCTATTCTTTCTTACTCATTACTTCTTCCCTTAAATTTCTTTGAGAAGCTAAGTTCCCTTTTGTTTTCTTTCCTACCCTCCAAAACTAACTACATAAAGCGTGTTGCCTTCTTTTGCCTTTGATCAAGACAACTCCATACAATTATTTTTCTTCTTGGAGGTTTAATTAGTTCAGCTTCTTGTACACTTCTTCTTCTACGTCAATCTTGAACTCTTTAATTTTTTTTTTTTTTTTTTTTTTTACAAGAAGCTAATTAGTACAAAAATGGCAAACGAAAGTATAGAAATGGAAAAGGAGAGACTAACAGCAGAGATGGATTTCAAAGATTCATCCTCAGTTGTTATCAAAATCCGGCGAAAATTGCCAGATTTTTTACAATCTGTAAAGCTTAAATATGTTAAGCTAGGGTATGGTTATTCATGCAACCCTGCTACTCTTCTTCTTCTTGTTACCGTTTTGCCCGTGGTTACCCTCACTCTTATTCAGCTCACCGGTCTAAAACTAGACCGGTTTTCTGATATATGGACAAGTCCAACTTTACTTGTTGACACTTCAACCGGTCTTGCCGGTTCAATAGTGCTCTTTTTCTTTTTAGGTATTTACTATGTCAAAAAACCTAGACCGGTTTATTTGGTTGATTTTGCTTGTTATAAACCTGAAGATGAGCGAAAAATGTCCGTGGATTCGTTCTTGAAGATGACAGAAGAGAACGGCGCATTTACTGACGAGACTATAGTCTTTCAAAAAAGAATATCCGAACGTTCTGGTTTAGGTGACGAGACCTATTTTCCTAGAGGAATCACATCCAACCCACCAAATTTGTGCATGAAAGAGGCACGAGCGGAGGCCGAGACGGTTATGTTCGGTGCATTGGACCAACTTTTTGCCAAAACCAAAGTCAAGCCAGAGGAAATTGGAATCCTCATAGTAAATTGTAGCTTGTTTAATCCAACCCCATCTCTCTCCTCAATGATTGTCAACCATTACAAGCTCAAAACTGACATTAAGAGTTACAACTTAGGTGGCATGGGCTGTAGTGCTGGCCTAATTTCAATTGACTTAGCCAAACATCTATTAAAAGCAAATCCAAACACATATGCAGTTGTTGTTAGCATGGAGAACATTACATTAAATTGGTACTTTGGAAATGATAGGTCAATGTTGCTATGCAATTGTATATTTCGTATGGGAGGAGCAGCCATGCTTTTGTCTAACAAGTCGAAAGACCGAACCCGGTCCAAGTACGAGCTGGTCCACACGGTTCGAACCCATAAAGGAGCTGATGACAATAGCTACAACTGTGTGTACCAAAGAGAAGATGACAAGGGAGTGATAGGTGTGTCACTGGCTCGTGAACTTATGGCAGTAGCTGGGGATGCTTTAAAAACTAACATCACCACGTTAGGACCATTGGTGTTACCACTCTCGGAGCAATTCAGGTCAGAACTGAACTCATTATTTTCAACTAGAATAATTTATAAAAGTACAAAAATATTTAAAGGGGAAAAGGTAAAAAAATATCTCTTAACTAATGGGAATATTTTAGCTTTTTCTTATCCGTTATACTTTAAAGTCATTCATATTCCTTGCCCTTAACCCTAACGAACTCCAACTTAAAGTATACGGAGGGTAATTTGAAATTATAGTAAAAAGTAGAGGAATAAATTTAGATTTTCTCCACGAAGTATTTTGAAATATAGAATCCACCTAATCTATGTTGGAGCTCTTTCAAAGTCGGACAAATACGAGATAATTTGTTAACGATAAGGGTGCTAGGGACCAAAGTATAATGGATGGTACAATTAAGAATTTTATATAGTGTAGCGGTAAACTTGGACCTTTTTATTTAAGATATATACACATAACAAGTTCATATTTATTCTGAATCTACTGGCTTTAAATTCTGGGTTCGCATCTAATTCAGGTTCTTTGTAACATTGGTCAAGAGGAAGATGCTAAAAGCAAAAGTGAAGCCCTACATACCAGATTTCAAGCTAGCATTTGAGCATTTCTGCATACACGCAGGAGGGAGAGCAGTTTTAGATGAAATACAAAACAACCTAAATCTAAGTGATTGGCACATGGAACCATCAAGAATGACACTACACAGGTTTGGGAACACTTCAAGCAGCTCTTTATGGTACGAGTTAGCCTATTCAGAAGCAAAAGGAAGAGTGAGCAAAGGGGATAGAGTTTGGCAAATAGCATTTGGTTCTGGTTTCAAATGTAACAGTGCTGTGTGGAAATCACTAAGAGAAATTGATTGTAATGAAGTCAATAGAAATGGTAACCCTTGGGCCGACTGCATTCAACGTTACCCTGTGAAAGTTGCCCTTGCCAAGACATAGAAGCATACAGCGGAGCCAGGATATGAAGTTTATGTGTTTTGAATTTTCTATCGAACCCGGCCCATAGCTCGTCTTAATTAGCTACTGTGTATGCTATTAAATATTTATGCATTAAAATAAATTTTTTAATACGAATACAGAATCTAAGTAAAAGTTATTGATTTCGTCCGAGCCCATCCTAATGATATAGCTCCGCCTCTATGGAGCCATAGATTATATGTCAATATTCGGTTAGTGAAAAATGGGATGCTGGCATAATTGATTGTGGTTAGTAAAGAAGAATCATTCTAGTTCACGCAAGTCTAGTTTCAACTTTTAGGTGGGCAGCTTGCCTCATTGATTATGGTTCAAGAAATACAACTACTATTTATGAGTTCGTGTGACATTCTCCTTTTGTTCTTTAATTATCTTCTCACTTTTATATGTTAGAAATGATACTTCTATTACTCCAGACTGTCATGCTAAATTCTACTCTCTCCGTACATTTCTACTTGTTCATTATACTAAAAATACATTTTCACTTTTACTTGTCCACTATACTAAATTAAGAAAAAGCCAATTTTCCCCTTGTTTTACCCTTATAAATAACTGCTCATTCCCCAAATCATTTTATAAGACTTTTGGAAATGCTATTATTGTTATGAGTAAAATTATAAAATACATACTTCATTTTTTTTTTTTTAAAGGGAATGTAAAATCAAAAGTGGACAGCTAAAAATGAAGGGAGGGAATATTGATTAAGCTTATTCAGATCTAACTCGTTCGTGGGCTTATTATTTGAAGATGAATTTAAGTAATTCTATGCCCTGACAGTGACGAGAATAAAAGTATTTAAACAATGAGGTAACTTATAAAATATTTACGAGCCAATATTCTAAGATATGTAATCTAACCTGTTACTGCAAGTTAATATATATATATATATATAAAACCGAGTTTGCCCTTCGTGTGACTAATCAAGATTGAAGCATGATGGACCGAGGTTCGTCATTATAATATCGAGCTATGATGTGAAGTTGGAAGGTCGAGCTCGAGACCCAGAGATTGATCAGTACCGAGATCGAGTCAAGGTCGAACTCGAGACCCAGAGACCGATCAATACCAAAATCGAGTCAAGGTCGAGCTCGAGCCAAGGAACAAAAAAACTGTTATAGCCGTATTTGGGGAGAGAATCTCGGCTGAAATCACGCCTTGAATCAAGGAAAAGCCAATTAATTAATCTATCATGAGATCCCTACTATATATTTTTAATTATATCCAAAGTAGGATTCCTCAACTATATTAAAAGTGTCTATCATTTGTAAAGGGAGATTATTGATTCACACACTCAGATTGACTAAGATTTACATAACATCTAGCAAACATTATCCCTCTTTTGGGCTTTGATATTGATTCATATTGCTCTCTTATCAATCGCTCTCCATTCAATTTAGGGTTTATATTCATTCCTTTTATAGTTAATTTCCATATACATTTAATTATTTTTCTAATTTGTACCAAGTTATACCACGTATCCTTAGAACTACGTATAAATTCAACTCTATTTATTTTTCGGGTAAACAGTTTGGCGCCCACCGTGGGGCTAAGGATAAAAGTGGTTATTTGGTACGAATCGCTGTAAAATACACCATTTTACACTTGCTCTTGGAAGTATCTTTGATTTCAGGTTAAAAACGACAAACTCTCAATTAATGGCCCTACCTATCGACAACGAAGTTGGCCTTCAAGATGAGAACAACAACTTGGTGACCGGGGATGAAAGGCCACTCGTCGACCCCGTTGAAACTCGGGACGTAGATCCAATTGACATTAATTCACATGTGTCCATTGAGGCGAACCAACATTCCAACCCCAAAAACAACATTCACGGTGGAACTCGATCTGCAGTTCAAAATACCCAAAATGTTAGAGAAGACGGGATCAGCCTGCGTATGATTTTTGAAATGTTGCAAGCTCAATAGGTAGCGATAGCTCAGTTGCAGAGCCAAACCCAGACACCGAGCAGGCCCGAGCCCGGTCCACCCCAAGAAGTCACCCACAAAACACGGCCAGCTGTAGTAAGATCAAATGAACAAGAATCGGGGACTAATCCCGAAATTATTAGGATGCTCGAGGAACTGACAAAACGAATTGAGTCAGGAGAAAAGAGGATTGAAGCAAACGACAAAAAAAGTAAAAACTTTTAACTCATGGGTTGATCAGATTCCGGGGCCACCACCGATATTGAAGGGCTTGGATTCCAAAAAATTCATACAAAAGCCTTACCCCCCGAGCGTAGCTCCCAAACCAATCCCCAAAAAGTTCCTCATGCCCGAAATTCCTAAATATAATGGGACGATCGACTCCAACGAACATATCACCTCTTACACATGTGCCATTAAAGGGAACGATCTAGAAGACGATGAGATCGAATATGTATTATTGAATAAGTTCGAGGAAACCCTGTCAAAGGGGGCAATGATATAGTATCATAGTTTACCGCTATCTCTATTGATTCTTTTTCTATGCTTGCGGATTCTTTCGTAAAAGTACATGCCGGAGCCATAAAGGTCGAGACCGGGAAGTCAGACCATTTCAAGGTAAGGCAAAATGACAACAAGATGCTAAGAGAGTTCGTATCTCGTTTCCAAATGGAACGAATGGATCTACCACCGGTCGCGGATGGTTGGGCCGTTCAAGCTTTCACCTAAGGACTGAACGAACAAAGCTTGATGGCTTCACGACAGTTGAAGCAGAACTTGATCGAGTACCCGACTGTTACCTAGACTGATGTACACAATCGATATGAATCGAAGATTAGAGTCGAAGACAACTAGTTGGGTTCTGGGTCCGTTATTAAAAGGGACATCGACCGATAACCAAGGTCGAACAAGGACCGATATCGGCCGTATAACGGAGATCGTAGGGGTAGCGAACCTGCACGCAACTCCATACGAGGCGAAAGGAGAAGTGATCGAGGCCAAGGGTCTCGGGGGCTGATGAACAAGAATGGGTTCGACATGCATACCGGACCTAAGAAAGCACCACAGTTATCAGAATATAACTTCAACATTGATGCATCCGCCATCGTGTCGACTATAGGACGCATCAAAGATACTAAATGGCCTCGACCTCTGCAGTCCGATCCAACCCAGAGAAATCCCAATCAAATGTGCAAGTATCATGTCACCCATGGCCACAAAACTAAAGATTGCAGACAGTTAAGAGAGGAGATAGTCCGGTTATTTAATGAAGGGCACATTCGAGAGTTTTTAAGTGACCGAGCCAAAAACCATTTCAAAAACAGAGATTTCAATAGACAAAATGAACAAGAAGAGCCACAACACATCATCCACATGATCATCGGAGGGATCGATGTCCCCTAGGGGCCGGTTCTTAAATGCACTAAGATGTCGATTATAAGAGAGAAGCAATCTCGAACTCAGGATTACACACCTGAAGGAACCTTGTCCTTTAGTGACGAAGACACGGAAGGAATCATGCAACCCCATAACGATGCACTGGTAATATCTGTACTTATAAATAAAACTCAAGTTAAGCATGTGTTAATTGATCCAGGTAGTTCGGCCAACATCATTCGATCAAGGGTCATAGAGCAACTCGGTCTACAGGACCAGGTCGTGCCCGCAACCCTAGTACTAAACAGATTCAATATAGCATGTGAAACCACTAAGGCCGAGATAATTTTGCCAGTAAACGTGTCTGGGACCATCCAAGAAACGAAGTTCCACGTGATCGAAGGCGACATGCGATATAATGCCCTATTCGGGAGGACGTGGATCCACAAAATGAGAGTAGTACCCTCGACCCTTCACCAGGTTCTAAAATTCCCAACACTAGAGGGAATTAAAACGGTCTACGGGGAGTAACCGGCTGCAAAGGAAATGTTTTCCGTCGATGAAGGGATTCCGATATCTTCACTATCATCGACAAATGGATCAGATTCAAAGGAGAAACGGGATACCAAATAGCAATCACAAATGCCAGCCTCGACCCAACTAGAGAATCATAAGACTGACGAAGATGATGATTATGGGATCCCTCGATCCTTCATGGTCCCCGATGATTCTGACGCTACCAAATCTACGGTCGAAGAACTGGAGCAAAACACGCTAATCGAACATCTGCCCGAGTGAAAAGTATACCTTGGCACGGGGTTAGATTCCGAGCTCAAGAAAAAGCTTATTCAATTTCTTATAGCTAACATGAACTGTTTCACTTGGCCCCATCTTGACATGATAGGGATCCCACCGGAAATAACCACTCATAGACTAAGCTTGGATCCGAAATTCAATCCGGTAAAGCAAAAAAGAAGGCTCCAGTCTGAGGTTAAACATGCCTTTATCAAGGACGAGGTAACCAAACATCTTAAAATAGGATCCATTCGAGAAGTAAAATACCCCGAATGGCTAGCAAATGTGGTGGTAGTCCCTAAGAAGGGAAACAAACTTAGGATGTGTATAGATTATAAAGACTTGAATAAATCATGCCCTAAGGATTCTTTTCCTTTACCTAATATCGATCGTATGATCGATGCCACGGCCGGCCACGAGAATCTTAGTTTTCTCGATGCCTACTCCGGGTACAACCAGATACAGATGGACCCGGAGGACCAGGAAAAGACCCCGTTTATCACTAAGTACGGTACCTACTGTTATAACGTAATGCCATTCGATCTAAAAAATGCTGGTGCAACTTATCAATGCCTAGTAAACTGAATGTTCAAAAAACAAATAGGAAAATCAATGAAAGTTTAATTAATGACATGTTAGTTAAGTCCCTGCGAGCAGAGGACCATTTAAAGAATTTGCAGGAAACTTTCGATATACTGAGGAAGTACAATATGAAGCTCAACCCCGAAAAATGTGCATTCGTGGTTGGCTCGGGCAAGTTTCTTGGTTTCATGGTGTCCAATCGGGGAATCGAGATCAACCCCGATAAAATCAAAGCTATCAAGGATCTCATGGTAGTATATAATGTAAAGTCCTTACTGAGGCTAACAGGACGGATAACCGCCCTAGGACGATTCATTTCGAGATCCTCATATAGGAGCCACCAATTTTTCTCACTACTTAAGAAGAAAAACAACTTTGCATGGACTCCGGAATGCCAGCAGGCTTTGGAGGAACTAAAGCAGTATTTATCGAGACTGCTGCTGCTTCATACCCCGAAAGTGGATGAACAACTTTACCTGTACTTAGCTATCTCGGAGATAGCAGTAAGTGGAGTCCTGGTTCGAGAAGAACGAGGTACGCAATTCCCTATTTATTATGTCAGTCGGACCTTAGGCGAGGCCAAAACTAGATATCCACACTTAGAAAAATTAGCGATTGCTTTAACAAGCGCCTCTAGGAAACTAAAATCATATTTCCAGTGTCATCCGATACATGTTGTAACAACTTATCCTCTTCGAAATATTTTGCACAAACCCGAGCTTTCTGTTCGATTGGCCAAATGGGCCATAGAAATCAGCGGGTACGATATTGAGTATCGACCCCGAACCACTATCAAATCTCAAATCTTGGCGAACTTCGTGGCTAACTTTACGCCGACCTTCGTACCCGTGATTGAAAAAGAACTACCTATAAAATCGGGTACCTCTTTGGGAGTCTGGACCCTCTTTACGGATGGTGCCTCGAACGTGAAGGGGTCCGAACTAGGCATCATACTAAAATCACCCACAGGTAATGTAGTCAGACAGTCTATCAAAACTACAAAATTGACTAACAATGAGGCCGAGTATGAGGCCATGATTGCAGGTCTCGAACTAGCTAGAAGCTTGAGAGCGAAAGTCGTAGAGGCTAAGTGTGATTCCCTCCTCGTGGTAAACCAAGTTAACGGGACTTTTGAAGTCCGAGAAGATCGAATGCAGAGGTACTTGGATAAACTATAGGTGACTCTACATCGATTTAAGGAATAGACCTTGCAACATGTACCCCGAGAATAGAACAACGAGACCGACGCTCTTGCAAACTTAGGTTCATCGGCCGAAGATGACGAACTCAACTCGGGGACTATCGTACAACTCATGAGATAGATAATCGAAGAAGGTCACGCCGAGGTAAACTCCACAAGTTTTACCCGGGATTGTAGAAACAAATATATAGAGTACTTCAAGAATGGGAAGCTTCCATCAGATCCAAAGGAATCGAGAGCTCTGCGCATAAAGGTAGCATGATTCACCTTGTCCGAAGACGGAACGCTGTTTAGAAGGATGTTCGATAGACCATTGGCAATATGTTTGGGACCAGGAGATACCGATTACATCCTACGGGAAATTCATGAGGGCACTTGTGGAAACCATTCCGGTGCCGATTTGCTGGTCCACAAAGTAATCAGAGCTTTGGACTGATATGGGCAAGGATGCAGTGGAGTTCTTTTGAAAATGCGACAAATTCCAAAGACATGCGCCCATGATTCATCAACCCGGGGAGCTACTCCACTCGGTCCTATCTCCATGGCTTTTCATGAAATGAGGAATGGACATCGTTGGCCCCCTCCCATCGGCCCCAGGTAAGGCTCAGTTTATTTTTGTTTATGACTGATTATTTATCTAAATGGGTTGAAACACAGGCTTTCGAGAAAGTAAGAGAAAAAGAAGTGATAGACTTCATTTGGGACCACATCATATGTCGATTCGAGATGCCATTTGAGATTGTATGTGATAATGGAAAATAATTCATCGGCAGCAAAGTAACTAAATTTTTCGAAGATCACAAGATCAAAAGGATCCTATTAACACCTTATCATCCCAGCGGGAACGGACAAGACGAATCGACTAACAAAACCATCATCCAAAATCTTAAGAAGAGATTGACCGACGCCAAAGGAAAATGGAGAGAAATACTACCCGAGGTCCTATGGGAATACTGCACAACATCGAAATCAAGTACCGGAGCAACACCATTCTCGTTGGTTTATGGCACCAAAGCTCTGATCCCGGTCGAGGTCGGAGAATCTAGCATCAGGTTTCGATATGCAACAGAGGAGTCGAATAACGAGACCATGAATACGAGTCTAGAATTGTTGGACGAAAGACGGGAAGCCGCTCTCGTCCAATTGGCTGCCCAAAAATAGCGAATCGAGAGGTACTACAATCGAATAACCAATCTTCGACATTTTAAAATAGGGGACTTGGTGCTAAGAAAAGTAATCCTCAACACCCGAAATCCAAATGAAGGGAAACTGGGTCCGAACTGGGAAGGACCGTATCAGGTTCTCGAAATCGTCGGAAAAGGATCCTACAAGCTCGGTATGGTAAACAGCAAACAACTACTGAGCAATTAGAACGTATCGCACCTAAAATGATGCTACTGCTAAGGTACGATCCTCCCATATTCATATGTATTTCGAAACTAACCCTTGCAGGTGTTCGACCAGAAACAGGGATGGATTCTTCAACTCGAAGCCTTTAGGTCTGAAAGCCCGCGTTGCACTCTTTTCCCCTTAGATCGATTTTGTCCCAAATGGGTTTTCCGGTGAGGTTTTTAATGAGGCAACCATTGATCGTGCTAACTTAGAATAGTTTAATAGTATTCAAGGCCTCTTTACAATCAACCTCGAATACTGGGGGGCATTGCCCTCGAATATATTAAGTTCGATGCAAGGAAGTTACTTCATGGCAACATGGTCTCAGTAGGAAAAATTTGTAAAGGCCAAATGGTCAAACGAACCATGCCCACGTAGTTTGCTCGAGCCCTGGCACAAAGCATCTACGCATGTGTAGATGACTTATAAAGAGAAATTTCTTCTTTGCCAATATCTCATACCTCAGAAAGGTTCTTCTACTTCATATTCTCGATCTATTATGCAAACAGGCTTAAAGGTCGACCATGACCGGAGTTCGAATGATTACCCCCACAAATCGGGGACTGCCATCCGAAAAATCAACGGGATCAAATTATATAAACTCTGAAGATCATAAGCCCAAGATGCAAATCCTGAACTAAAGAGGGATTTTTATAGGCCACGGCCACCCCACTTGGGGACTGATACTTCAGGCAAGCTCGAAGTAAAACGAGAAAACAAGCCCATGATGCAAATCCCGGACTAAAGAGGCTACGACCGAATTAACACGAATCGGAGACGTCCGAATTCCGTAACAAAACAGGGTTAGAAAGGCTACCTCCGGCAAAATCATAAAAGGATTCGATAATATCAAGCCTCGAAAACTCTAATGAGTACAAAATTGTTTGAACTCTCGAATGATTCCCTATTTCATGCTAAGGCATTACAAGTTTTGCAAATATGAATGATAAGAAATTTTTTCTATCCGGAAAGGGGACAAGGCCATAAACAATCCTTTTTTACAAAAACCTAAAGGTTACTTTACTTCGAGTTCGAGCAAGCACTCACTCAACCATAAAGCTTAAGAGCTGTTTTCTGCTTTGAGTTCGAGAGACCGTCCTCGCTCAACTAAAAACCTAAGGGTTACTTTACTTCGAGTTCGAGCAAACACTCACTCGACCATAAAGCCTAAGGGCTATTTTCTGCTTTGAGTTCGAGAGACCGTCCTCGCTCAACTAAAAACCTAAGGGTTACTTTACGTCGAGTTCGAACAAGCACTCACTCGATCAAAAAGTCTGAGGGCTACACTAGTTCAGTTTTGATCAAATTATCTGAACCCCGACCTTATAATACAACTTCACAATTCTATAAGGCAGAAAGGAAGAAAGTTTTTTTATATATGTCAAAAATTATTTATAAGGGCAGCATGGCCCAATCAAGTTTCTCTACAAAAGACTGAAACGGTCTTAAAAGAAACACAAAACATACTAATCCTAAAGGACTTAGTCCTCTCCAGGAGCAGCATCTTTGCCCTCGAGGCCCCCTTCACTTTCGTATCCGCCCATACTCCCGGTATCATCATCATCATCATCAGGAAAGGACAACACTCTAACTTTGGCCTCGAGCTCCTTAGCATTCTCGATCTCGGCTGTAAGATCGAAGCCACGAGCATGGATCTCCTCGAGAGTCTCCCTTCGAGACTGGCATTTAGCATGATCGGCAACCCAGTTTGCTCGAGCCTGAGCCGCTTCGGCAACCTACTTTGCTCGAACCTGAGCAGCTTCAGCATCGGACCGGTTGACGGCCACCATTGCATTAGCATTTTCCATGGATGTTTCGACCTCCGATTTGGCCGCTGCAAGTTCTGTAGCCAGTCTCTCTCGATCAAAAGTTGCTGAGCCCAACCGAGACTGGAACTCCTCGATTTTCTTGGCTTGCACCAAGGACTTCTCTTTCAAGCCTCGGAGTTGGGTCTCAGCCGAGGCCAGTTGAGCTCGAGCAGCCTCCTTTTATGAGGCAAGGCGGTCCATGTTCTTTTTTCACTCTTCGGCCTCCGACTTCACTGCATCCACTTCAACACAAAGCTGCCTGATAACATCGAACTTTTGTTGAACCTGTGGGACTAAACTGTTAGCCATCATGACCGAGTTAGTGATATTAACTTCACAGATTCTTTTTACCTGCTCGGTCAGATCGGCTTGTTCTTTCTGAACTGCGTCTAGATCAGCCCGAAGTCCTTTTGCTTCTCCTTCTCTCTGCTCACTGAGAATCTTGAAGGCATCTCTCTCCTCAATAAGCCTTCGAATTTCGGCTTCGTACTGGCTCAGCTCCCCTCGGGATTGGAGGAATGCCTCATGATGAAGTGCGAAAGCCTACAAGAATAGAAAAAAAGAATTATACAAGGAAAGAAAAATACAAGTATGAAAATTGACAAAGAGAAAATATGAACTTACCCGATTCAGGGCCGGTTGAGCCTCGTTGAAAAGGCATGACACTCCCACCTCGCCCGAGCTCTTCTTCGGATCCTCCGAGTCATCAAGACTGGTGACATCTTCTACCCCGACAAAATAACCACGAAAAAGGTCTTCCTCTTCATGGGCCCCTTCCCGGTGATAGACCTTCACGGCCTGAGCGTCACGTATCATTGACTACGAAAATGAAGGAAACGAGGGGGAATCCCCGATCTCTATTGCCCCAAGTAGGTTTTTTGGGGCGCCGCCTCCATCTTGGGGAGCCTCAAGCTCGGTTCCTGCACCGACATCCACTGCCTCTTTGACGATCTCTTTGCCCCGAGGTAAAATATCCTCGGTCCCCCTCAGCTCTGGAACTTGGGTCGAAGTCTCCTCCTTGACCTTATCAAACCTGGACGGAGCAGTATCAACTTCCACCGGTACCGAAATGTTTTGAATATCGGTATTAGTTCATGCACGGATACCAGCCCAGAGTCACCCTCTTCTTCTTCTTCATCTCTTAGGCGCAAGAACGGCTCCATAGTCAGTGGGATTGTGTTGCCTTTGGGTTTATGAGCCGCTCTCTTCTTGGGTTTTTGACCCTCGAGGTTCGAGGACCTTTTTCTCTTAATCTCCGTCGTCGGTTTCGAGATAGGCGGTAAAGCCTCTTCATCTTCGGGCGAGGGTCTCATAACCGCATTCTTTCCGAGACCTACAAAAGGAGAAAGTAAATAAACTCATACTTGAGAAAACAATATTTAAACGATAGGTAAAATCGGTAAAGCCAAGAAGAAGGCTTACCATGAGTACGAGCCTCCCACTGACCCTTTGACAAATCATGCCACGCGCGCTCGGCATATTTTGACGTCGAAACCAGGTTTCTGACCTAGTTCTTGAGGTGGGGAACCGCACCCGGCATCCAAGCAACGACTGCATTAAGAAAAATACTGATAAGAAAAGATGAAGAAGTAAAAACAACAAAAACTAAAAACGGGATCATACTTACGATTCATATTCCATTTCTCGGGAAATGGCATACTCTCAGCTGGGATTAGGTTCAAGGTCTTCACTCGAACGAACTGGCCCAGCCAACCCCGATCTTTGTCTTCATCTATGCTCGAGGTGCATGCCTTAGTGGCCCGGCGTTGAAGCTTTATCAGCCCACCTCGGTAAAGTCGAGGGCATATAATCTTACGAGGTGGTCGAGGGTGAAAGGAAGCCCGTCGATTTTACTCACGAAGAAATGAAGTAGTATCACAATCCTCCAGAAAGAAGTGTGAATTTGATCGAGGTTCACCTGGTATTTCTTGCAAAAATCGACATTGACTGAATCGAGGGTATCTAGCATGAAAAGATAAGTGTAAACACTCAGGTACCCTTCCACGTGGGTAGTGATTGCCTCCTCCGGTGCCGGCATCATAACCTCTTTATTTTCCCAATTGTAGTCTTTTTTTCACCAGGTCAAGAAGACTTTTTGGTATCGAGCATATATATCTCGATACCGGCTCGCATCGACCAACAACCGATGAGGGTTTCTCGACCTTAAAATCGGAATCAATAATGCACCCCCCGAGATCAAGTTCTTCAAGGCGTGGTTCCACCACTGTTTTCTCGCCGGCCGACCGAGATGAGGAAGAAGTCTCTTTTTGCGGAGCCGGTTTAGATATTTTTGCCATCTAATTTTTTGTAAATAAAGAAGAAGGGAGATTGAAGTATTTGGTGTTTTGAGAAGAACAAACAAAGAAATTCCAAAACCTGGAAATAGAGAGCTTTGGGGAAGGAGAAGAAACAGTGAAGATTGGAATGAAAAAGATTTGAAGGTAAAAGTTTGAAATAATGAAGAAGGGGGTTATTTATAGATTTCACAGTGACAGTTCAAAATTGGCAGTGGCCGACCATCGACTGACGCGCATTTAATGCCTTGGTAACTGGACCGATGGGACGTTTGTCACATACGTTACAGTCGGGCTCGTCGCAGACGTCAGCATTCATCTAGTCGGAGGTTGAAAAATTATATCATTTCTCGCCACCTTCTTTCCGAGAAATGAGGGGACTATCTGTATACGGTCAAAACCGAGTTTGCCCTTCGTGTGACTAATCAAGATTGGAGCATGATGGACCGAGGTTCATCATTATAATATCAAACTATGATGTGAAGTTGGAAGGTCGAGCTTGAGACCCAGCGACCGATCAGTACCGAGATCGAGTCAAGATCGAGCTCGAGACCCAGAGACCGATCAATACCGAGACCGAGCCAAGGAACAAAAAAGCTGTTATAGTCGCATTTGGGGAGAGAATCTCGGCTGAAATCACACCTTGAATCAAGGAAAAATCAATTAATTAATCCATCATAGGATCCCCACTATATATTTTTAATTATATGCAAAGTAGGATTCCTCCACTATATTAAGAATGGCTATCATTTGTAAAGGGAGATTATTGATTCACACACTCAGATTGACTAAGATTTATATAACATCTAGTAAACATTATCCCTCTTTTGGGCTTTGATATTGATTCATATTGCTCTCTTATCAATCGCTCTCTATTCAATTTAGGGTTTGTATTCATTCCTTTTATAGTTAATTTTAATATACATTTGCTTATTTTTTCAATTTGTACCAAGTTATACCACGTATCCTTAGAACTACGTATATATTCAACTCTATCCGTTTTTCTTGTAAACAAGTATATAACCTAAGATGTTAGTTTATATAAATGTAAGGAAATTTCATAGTATCAATATAGTTTTATTGCTGCAGCATGTCGTTTACCATGTTTTGTAGGTTTTTAAGCTGCTATAAATGTTATTCATAATTGTTTTATTTTTTATTTTTTATACTGTCCATATGTATTAGTCAAACTCAGCTTAATTCCTATATTACGGAGAGCACGCATCATTTTTGAGAAACTAATCAGCATTCAGCATATGAAGTAATATTAATCTTACTTGATAGAGCTTTGACAAAAAAGGAAACTGAGAGATGTATAAAGAAAGCAAGAAATCTAATAATGTTTAGCTTTCCAAATTGATGAGAATGCGCCAATTTGGGTTGCATTTCGATAAACATGTGGAGCTTTTACATATGTGGTCCAAATTCTGTGACCAACTATCTCCCGTTACACATCAAGTCCCCCTTGAGATTTTGACACTTCCTGCTAAAGTTGTCAATTATTATGTTCGGATTTTAGAAAATTTATATTTTCTCCCGTCCAAAGTATATATAATTGATGTTTTAGGCTTGGGTATATGGATTAAGGATCACTTACTCCTAAAAAGTAGGAGTTTTAGCTAAAATACCTTTAATTAGAATTTGCCTTTTTTAAGGTTGACATAATTATCATGGGAATATGTGATAGTCAGTGGGCGAACCCACATGATCATAAAGGTGTTAAATTGTTCGTCCTTTGTCGAAAAATTAAACTGTGTATTTAGATAAAATATTATGTTTTAGAGATATATAACACATATTGAACACCCTTTATCGGAATTTTTTTTTATTTTTTTAAAATTTGAACACCTTTAAAAAAATTTTTAATTTCGCCACTGATAATAGTATATGATTAGTCGGAGTATAGTAAAGGAAGCAACCTAAGCTATTCTCAAATGAACATGCTTCTCAAATGCATGCTTTGAAACGAGTAGAATAGAAGCAATAAAGGTTTTATATCAAATACATAGAAGAACGTGTTCACTATACACTAAAATTATACATCGAAAATTAGAAATGTGTCAGAGACAAATTTGGAAAAAATTAAATACCTTCTCAATTATTTTGGACAGGAGAGAATATTACTGAAAGACGTGTTACAGTAATATCTTGACTGTCAACTTTTCGTTCCATTCATTCTGTATGAGCCTCTTAATTACTGCTTTGTGCCGCTTTCATTTAAGGCCTAATTGAAAAAAAAGACTCGAGCATCACATTGTAAATATAAATCTTTTAAGGCCTCTTGCACATGTCAGTGAGGGATTTGTGGATCGTGTACTTTCAATCAGTTTGTAATTAAAGTAAAAGGTAGTTGTTAAGTTAGGTCAACTATAGCTTATTCGCATAGAATATTAACATAAATCATATCAATTTATCACTATTAAGTAAATTAATGAGGTGAGAATGCTAAAATACATTTATTTGCAAAAATGTTATGCATCTATTGATTTAATGTAAGTATTTGATGCGAATAATTAAATTTTTACCGGCCAACTCTTAACAAATGGAGGGAATATGTGGTCATCTGCTTTATAATGAGGTGAGAATGCATATTAATAATCATGGTTAAGAAAAATAAATTTATTTTGCAAATACATATTATGTATCTATTAATTTAATACACTTGATGCGGATAAATTTTTTACGGACCAACTCTTAGCCGATGGAGGGAACATGTGGTCATCTGCTTTATAAATTATGTATATAGTGGTCCTATTGACCTCAAAACTCTAAAAAATTCTTCTAACTTACCCCATTTCCTTCAATTTAATTCAGTTAAATTCAATTTAGAGACTCCAATTTTTGTCCTTTGGAATGATCACTTTCCCTAAACAGGAGAAGATCCATGTGGGGAACTTTTACTCTTTTAGAATCTAGATAACTAATGTCATATTGGCCTTTCAAGTAAGGTTAGGTCTACTTTTAAAAACATCGTACGTCATTCTTGCATTAAGATTTTCGTACATTCGTTTTGATTATGTGATTGAAGATAAGATGAAGCAAGTGCTAAAGGATTACACCAATAGTCTCTTTCGATCACATAATTTTCCTTCCATTTCTAACCATTTTCTTAAATATGCATTCGTCGACATTTAGTACTTCATTTTATTATTAAGCACGAGCAATTAGGGGTGTACATAGGTCAGCTTGATTTGATTTTCTCATTTATCAAACTAAACCTAAACCTATAGCGTCGATCTTAATTAATAGGTCTATGCATAATTTTAGAACTTTGTTAATATGTTAACGGCAGACAAAGGTGCAAACTCTTTAATGCGGAGATCGCGGTCGCAATAGATTGTAACAAATGGTGGTACACAAAGCTTAAGGGGTCGTACATGATAGGCATGTCACAAGAAACTATAAGTAACCCGAGTTCGTAACAGTACACTTTAATCCCTTAAACTGTTTTTCCATTGTTTTAGTACTAATTTGTTAAAGAATAGTCAGCTAAGAAACCTAAGCAGATGCAGCAAAAGGAAACGGAAAGTTAAGATATATTTGGGCTATTGGGCCTAGCTCATGGTATCTTAAGAGATATTTTACCTCCTATATCAAAGATATACACCCTATTTATTATAAACCAAAATTATTTTAAAATATTATTTTCTATAGCTACCTTTTATATTTTATAGCAAAATAAGTATTTATGGTATATACTACCATTGAGGCATGAAATAAAGCATGTAATACGCTATATGTTTTTTCTATTTCTTAGACAGCTGGACATACCTATTTTTAAGGTGATTGCCGTTACTGTATTCATGAATATATGACGCGAATCAGTGTTTTAAAAGGCGCGTACAACTGGACTGCCCTGATTTTAGGCACTTTTTACTGTTGTATTCATGAATACAACAACGCGAATACATGTGCGTACAGCCGGACTGTCTGATTAGGCATTTTTTGCTGTTGTATTCATGAATACATGGCGTGAATACATGTGCGTACAGCTGGACTGCCCTGATTTTAAGCGCTTTTTACTGCTGTATTCATGAATACAGTAGCACGAATATATGTGAGTACATGCGCGTACATCTGGACTGCATGATTTTGGACATTTTTTGCTATACATGGCGCGAATACATGCGCGTACAGTTGGGCTACCCTGATTTTTAGGCGTTTTTTTGCTACTGTATTCATGAGTATGTAGAAAAATGAATAGTAGCTATAGGAAGTAATTATGTATGTGGTAGCTATAAGAAGTTAATAGGCACTAAACAATAGTGGTTTCTGAAAATTCCTCTTAAATCCCTTTATTTATGTTTTCAGTTCAGTGTAGTTGGCCCATTCATTCCACTTCAGTATATATGCATAGTGTATCTATTAGATTTTAAATGTCTCCGGGTGGGATTCAGAATAACAATAACAATAACTATGCACCATTCTCAAATAAGTTGAGATGAGCTATATAAATTTTCACTTACTAGGTGACTCCATTTAAGCTCATCTCATGCCAATGTTAATGCAAATAAATATAAGAGTATACAAATAGGGGTGGATTTAGTATTTAGAATTTTTGGTTTTTTTTTTTTTTTTTGCGTTATACTAAAATTGACAATAACCTTAACCAAAAGCAGCCAAATAAAAAAAATTCAATATATACAAAAAATGAATGAATAAACTATCAAAACATTTATGAAAGTACGAGGAAGAGAAGTAATCATATGTAAAGATCCGGATCAAGTGAGTTAAAAGTAAAACAGAAAAACAAAGCAGCTAAGGTTTGATAAAAATGTGATTCCGAAAAGAAATAGTGGAAGTTAGTTAATTTACATCCACATGCAGTGGCAGATGGAGCATGCATGTAATTATCTACTTCAAATTAACCTAACATTTTCATTTAATTCAACAGTTTAATGGTTTCAGTGGTAATCTATATATATATATATATATATATATATATATATACAATTTTATAACGGTACATGTCAAGAATCTATATATCTATATAAAAGAGAGTAATAAAAAAGTGAGGTGGCACCTCTCTTTGGCCAAGGAACTCACTTATCTTTTTTCTCCTTTTTTGGGCTTTTCCTCTAATTTTTTTATTAAGTTTAAATGTCTTATTTTCTTTGTTCCAACTTGGAGAATTTAAAATGTTGCAACAACTAAACTAACGGTTATAACGATTGAATTGATACTAAAATGGGTCATTAAAGTTGCAACCATTGAATTGAAATAATGGGTCGTTAAAGTTGCACAAGTGCCTCTTGGCTTGCAGAATAGTCTTTCCATATTCCAAGCTTAAGTTTTAACTTTCACAATTTTTTTTTATCCGACAGTTTGTTCATTATTATGTTGAGTTGATTGCATCTAAAAGTCAAAATGTCACGATCCAAAATCCCACCTCAGGCGTTGTGATGATACTTAGTATGTAAGACTAAGTAAAACGATTTTTATTACAATTCAAGCCATTTTTTTTAAAAAAATAGAAAGTAACAGCGGAACAAATATGAATATAACAACCTCCCAAGACTGAAAGTACTGAGTCACGAATTCTAACTGAATACATGAAATTATCTCGAGGATCGAATATACAGTACTGATCGAATAAGAAATCAACAATACAATAAAATGGAAAGACTCCAAGGGACTACGACGACCAAGTAGCTCTACCTTGAATCCTTACGATCCCGCTTTATTCTGCCCAAGTCCGATATCTCCAATACCTGGCTCTGCACAAAAATATATAGAAGTGTAGTATGAGTACACCACTGTCGTTACCCAGTAAGTATCAAGACTAACCTCAGTGGAGTAGTGACGAGGTACAGTCAAGACACTCACTAGTCTAATAACCTGTGCAATATGAGATACAAAATAATAGAAAATAAATAGCAGTAATAGCAACACCAATCAACTAGTGATTTAAACAGCAAAGCAACAGGAACACCATAAATATTACTCAAACGAATAATAAACACAAGTACAACCAATTAATCAAGTCCCTTCAATATACATCTTTTACCTATAAGTTTTTCAATAAAAGTCTCTAGAATATAATCCTTTTCAATAAATATATTTCGAATATACTTTCTTCAAATAAATATCCTTCCATTAAAATTCTTTCACATAAATATCTTTAGAGTATAATTCTTTCAAGTAAATATCTTTCTAATATAATCTTTCAAATAAATATCTTTCGAATATATATAATTCTTTCAAGTAAATATTCTTCTAATATAATTCTTTCAAATAAATATCTTTTTAATATATATAGTTTTTTCAAATAAAAGTCACCATGTGACACCTCATTTAACTTTCCTGGCGTGAGAAATATATTCAATATATCACATCAAATGGCATGACAATACCTTCGTGCACTTGTCTCATTCTCACCTAATATATACATGTAGATCAAATCAATTGCACGGCATCATCCTTCGTACATTTATATCTTTCTCACTGTGCATACATATAACAGTACCAACTAGGTGGGAGAAAAATGTGACTCATTAATTCGGGTAAATAATTATGAGGTCTGGTTACAATCAGTTGAAGATTAGTGCATATGATGTCCCTAAGATAACTTTTCGGACTCGGTATGGGCATTATGAATCCCTAGTAATATCATTTGGGCTTACCAACGCCCCAACAACACATATAGATTTGATGAATCGGGAGTTCAAGCCCTATTTGGGTTCTTTTGTGGTGAAATATTTATGAGTTTAAATTCTCCCTTTGTGAAGTTTAAGTTGTACTATAGCAATAATAGGGAGTCATGCCTGTTAGGCCTAATTGAAAATTCTTGTATGAAATTCTCTGTGCATACTTGCCAAAATCGTGTTGTAATTATTGAGTTTTAACCTACGAGATAGGTGCCCGCCCAGATGGTATCGTTACAGGTACGACCTTGATTTAATATAAAGGAATAATTTCCTTAACTTGATTCGGTCATGAGTATCGAAACGAGTCCTCCTATTGTGCTCCACTTATGAGTGAGCTTCATGATTCTATAATCTACTTATGTGTTTACTCCTGTTGGGAGGTTCTATGGAGATAACTACGCCTATCATTCCATGTTGGTCACTAATAAGATCCGTAAGGCTAAAGGTGGCTTTCTGTTACCCATTTCGGTAAGTTTTGATGTAATTTTTGGATAATTAGTTACAAATTGTGAATTATATGCCCTACCGGTGTAGGATTCATTATGCGTTGTGATTTGATGTAATCGATTTTTTTTTTAAAAAAAAAGAAAAATGGAAATTTTTGATTGGCACGATGTGCATATTACTTGTGATTCGGAACTGAGGACGAGATCCTCACACTTTAGTATAAATTGATATGTTTAAACAGGTCTACGAGCTGCAGTGGAAGTTATATAAGGATGAGATCCTTGTGAGCAATTATTTTTATATTATCATATATTCATGGCACGAAGGGTGTTTCCGTGCAGGCGAGGATGAGAGACATACATTACATTGTGATATCGTTTTGTTGTGTATACATTCATGCCTTTATCTTGAGATGTTATCGTGTACCTATATTTTCTATGTGACTTGTACTCATTGTATGGTAAGGGAGAGTGTTAATACACGAAGGGTGATGCCGTGCCATATTGTGAGTGTTAATGCACGAAGGGTGATGTCATGTCATATTGTGAGTGTTAATGCATGAAGGGTGATGCCGTGCCATATTATGAGTATTAATGCACGAAGGGTGATGCCGTGCCATATTGTGAGTGTAAATGCATGAAGGGTGATGCCGTTCCATGACATGAGAGTTCATGCACAAAGGGTGATGCCGTGTCGTTTCTATTAATTTTATGGTGAGATTTAGAGTAAAAGTATGAAGGGTGATGCCGTGCATTTTTTCTTACTGTATTCACTATTCCTGTTGATTCATGGTATATTGACTGCTCCGGTGATCATTCTGTTGTAGTTCTTTATCTTGTATTCCCCTCAGTATGTTCCCCTCCCGACATTTTCTATTTAGTTCTTTATTTTTGTTATTTGTATATACGTTGTTAAATTATACAGGTTGATTTGTAGGTTCCTTGCCTTAACCTCGTCACTACTTCGTCGAGGTTAGGCTCGACACTTACCAGTATATGAGGTCGGTTGTATTGATACTACACTCTGCACTTTCTGTGCAGATTTTTATACCGGCTCGGGTTGATCGAGATTTTACTATTGGTCCACTGTCCGGAGACTCAAGGTAGATCTGTCGGTATTCACAGACCTTGAAGTCCCCGTCTATCTTTTCTGTTCTACTGTTTCTTTCATTCAGACAGTTGTATTTCTTTCAGATTATTACTTGTAGTAAATTCTAGAATGCTCGTGAATTATGACTCCAGATTAGGATGGTAGTAATTAATACAGTTTTATGATATTCCGCACTTATTATATTTCATCTTAGTTAATTATTGTTAATTACTGAATGAGAATAAGGAATTGGTTTAATGATTCTCTAACGTTGTCTTGCTTAGCAAGTGAAATATTAGGCGCCATCACGATCCCGTCAGTGGAAAATTTCGGATCGTGACACAAAAGCACTTACTACACTTCTTGAGAAAAATCTACACCTGAAGATCTGAAGAATTGGGAGAAGATAAGGCAACATCTGAAGAAGATAAGGCGCTTGCTTAACAGAAAAAAGAAAACTAACGAGGCAGCGAAACTAGTATGGGTTTACTACATCTTCTACACCTATTTTGAGTCCTTTTTCTTTATAAATCAAAATGCAAGACTCTCTTATGAGTCATTCTATATTTCACATGTTTTCCTTCCCCATTCTCATCAGTACTTCCCAATGAGCAGTTTATGGCACTGTAATAATGTCAGAGGTAATAATACATCGACAAATTGTATCATTTTATTAATTTCATGTTTTTTGACAAGTGGATATGTCTTTAATTTGATGATTTTTGGTTAACTTTTTGATATCCTACTTTATGATAAATATTGAAAATATGCGACATTGTCATCAAACATCAATACTACTACTACAACAATACAACAACAACAACACAGTATAATCACACTAATGGGGTTTGGGGAGGGTAGTTTGTACGCAGACCTTACCCCTACCCAACACAACAACAACACAGTATAATCACACTAGTGGGGTCTGGGGAGGGTAGTTTGTACGCAGACCTTACCCCTACCCTAGGGTAGAGAGGCTGTTTCCGATAGACCCTCGGATCCCTCCCTCCAAGAACTCCCTACCTTGCTCTTGGGGTGACTCGAACTCACAACCTCTTGGTTGAAAATGAAGGATGCTCACCACTAGAGCAATCCACTCTTGTCAAACATCAATAGACGACGCAAACCCGATAATTAGTAAATATGATATTGTGAGAGGTGGAGTAGAAAGAAACTTTACCAAACCAATAGAGTGACTTATTCTTACAACAACTTTATTCTGCCTACAATGTTTGGGTTATCTTTTTGTCAAGGGCTACTTGAAGTGTTTGCCTTTGTCATTGAAGAGGTTTTTATTGCTTTGATTATGACTGATGGTGAAGAAAAAGAAGAAAGAAAGGAAAAGAAACTCCATGTATTAAAGTTTTAAAAAGGAAGAAGAGACGGATGAATAAGTACTCAAGTAAGAGAAATACATTTAGTTGATTCTTTTTTTCCTTCAATTTCTTTTTTTTTTAATTATTTCATTTTTCTATCCTTCTCTTTTTACTTCTTTGATTAATTTTTATTTGAGAGAATTGAAAAACTGTCTACTTTATGAAACATATATATGAACAATTACTACTTCGTAAAAAATAAAAAAATTAAGGAAAAGAAGCCTTAGAGAAAGAAAAGAATGCAAACGATATCATAGATTCATATTCCCAGATTTTTGTCTTATCATTTTTTCTCTTTTTTCATTAGTTTTTTTCTTTAAAAAGTTGTGTTTTCCTAATTCAAGTAACATGTATTTATCTAAATGATTTTAAATGAATTGTTTCAAAACCAAGGGTATTCACAATTTGTCCCGTTAATTTTTTTTATATATATAATATCTAAAAAAAATTATGAAAAGATTTTACTATAAAAGATTTTATATAGTGTTTTAAGAGAATCATATCATAAAAAGAGAGAAAAGATGATAAAATCATGTAAAAGTGGTTGATTAGTAAACATTATTTTCTTATAGAAAAATTATAACATTACTCTTTTATGATTTTTTTTATTTTTTGATAACCGTGCAAAGCACGGGCAAATACACTAGTTAAGAATTAAAAGGTTGAATTAAGATCCGCCTCTATCCGTATGTAAAGGAGAGCTTTGGTCTTTGATAAAAATGAGTAAGGCATAGTGATAAGACCACTGCAACAACATCATTGATCATTGCTATTCCCAAACGCACACGCAAGTATATGTGATCAAATAACTTTTTTTAGCCTTCCTCAATTTACGGGCACCGTTCGTGCTTTTTTCCGAAAAGCTTTTATGTGAAAAATTGATTAAAATGTAAATTCGTGCCTTAAAAATTCAATTGAGTTGATTTCGGTCAACGTTTTTAGCAAACGAATCCGGATCCATGTTTTGACGATCCCGGTTGATCCGCATCGTGATTTGGGACTCGGGCGTATGCCCGAAATCAAATTCGGAGATTCCTAGCTCGAGTTATCGCAATTTGTTAAAAATTTGAAGTTTAAAGGTTTAAAGAATTTATAAATTGGATTGATGTTTGACTTTGTTGATACTGAATCCGAATTTTAATTTCAGAACTTGGTATAGGTCCAGTACGATATTTATGACTTGTCTGCCAAATTTGGTGCAAAACGGAAGTGATTTGACGTGATTCGGACATCCGGATGTTAAAATAGAAATTCTTAAGTTTCATTAAAGATTTCATTTGATTTGGAGTCCGATTCGTAGTTCTAGGTGTTATTTTGATCATGCGAACGAGTTTGTATGAGATTTTTGGATTTGTGTGCATACATGGTATGGAGCCCCGATGGCTCGAGTGAGTTTCGGATAACCTATAGACCATTTGAACTTAGAAAATTTCCGGTTTCTTGAGCTTCTGCTGTATTTGGTGTCATGCGCTTTGCGATTGTGAAGCCTTTCTCGCGATCGCGAAGGGGAGTTGGGATAGGGGAGAATTTTCTTCATTGTGAACGCGGATTGTTGGGGGATTAAACCTTCGTGAACGCGACTAGCTTCTCGCGAACGTGTAGGCGCATGGACCTGGGAGGGGGGAAACTGACCGTTACTCTTCGTGAACGCGACACTAGGATCGCAAACGCGGGGGAAGGTGGGTGCAAACCTTCGCGAATGTGAAGGCTTATTCGCGAATGCGTAGGCCAATGAGCTGCTGTGCTTCGCGATCACGTCAGATCCTTCGCGAACGCAAAGAAGGTATGACGCCAGTGATTTAAAACAGTCCAAAAACGGAATTTCTTCCATTTTTCATAAACTCTCCATTAGAGCTCGGCCTAGAGGCAATTTTTAAGAGAAAACTCAACATCAATTCATAGGTTTGTACACTTTAACTCATTTTCTTCCATTTCTAATATCACCCATTAATTTCTAGCCCTAATCTTTGTTCTTCCATGGTAGAAAACTAGGAATTTAGGAAGAATTGAGGGTTTTTGCAAATTAGGGATTTAGACCTCAATTCGAGGTCGGATTTCAAGACTTATTACATAATCAAGCTCGAGATGAATGGGTAAATGAAGTTTTGTCCGAACCTCGGGTTTTGACCAAGCGAGCCCGGGGTTGATTTTTTTACCTTGTGGTAAAAGTGTAAAAATTATATCTTTATATATTGTAATCGATTTCCTTAGCATTATTTGACGTTATTGAGTCGATTGTGGTTAGATACGATTGGTTTGGAGGCAGATTCTAGAAGAAAGGCCTCGATAGAGCTCTATATTGACTCCCGAGTGAGGTAAGTGTTGTGGTTAACCTTGACTTGAGGGATTATGACTTGTTTGCCTATTTGCTACATGTTTAAAATGTCGGGTACAACGCATATGTGAGGTGACAAGTACTTATGCGTTGTTATTGGGTTAAAGCATGCGGGTGAGATTTGTTTATTGTAATTTGTTTTCTTCTTTGATTATGATATCTATGCTTAGACTAGTTTATTACTTAATTGATCGTCTTTCCATATTTATGAACTATTTATGATAATTGAGCATTATTGGAAGTTGAGGTTCGGTATTGTGGAACCGTTGTTGACGTAAGGTTTATTCTAGCTTATTCTTCCTCCCAAATGTTATATATATATATATATATTGCGACATGGTAAGGAAGAGTATAAAAGCACTAAGAGTGATGCCGTGCCAGTTATTATTTTATTTATTGATTTATTCATAGTAAGGAAGAGAGTTAAAGCACGAAGGGTGATGCCGTGCCGTATTTATCGTTTCATGATAAAATTGAGAGAAAAAATACGAAGGGTGATGACGTGCCGTATTTATCATTTACGAAGGGTGATGCCGTGCTATTGTTATTGTTTCATGGTGAGGTTGGAAGTAAAAGTACGATGGGTGATACCGTGTACTCTTTATTTATTATGTTTTCTCTGTTTTCATTGGTTGAAGGTTTATTGACTATTTCATGTTGTCACTTCCTGTTGTATTTACCATATCTTGTACCCCTTTTCATGTCCCCTTCCAATCGTACATGTTAAATCTTTATTTTTTTATGTCGTACGTATATTTTCGTCTGTACATGTTTAATTACGTGGGTGTCCTGTCATAAACTCGTCACTATCTCGTCGAAGTTAGGCTCAACACTTACGGAGTACATTGGGTCGGTTGTACTCATACTACACTCTGCACTTCTTGTGCAGATTTTGGTACTGGTCCCAGCTATCCGTGAGGTGCATCAACTCGGATTAGCTTATTTGGAGACTCGAGGTAGATCTGCTGGCATCCGCAGATCTTGAGGTCTCCTTCCTCCTTCCTTATTTACTGTTCATCTCATTCGAGACAGTTGTATTTATTTCAGACTTTATTTGTAGAACCTCTAGAAGCTCGTGTACTTGTGACTCCAGATCTGAGTTGTACTATATATTGGATTATTATGCTATTTTGTACTTTATTTTGGCTCCATTTCTGTTTAATTGATTTTACTTAGTTGAATTGTTTAAAAACTGGCTCAAGGATTTCTCTAACGTTGGCTTGCCTAGCAAGTGAAATGTTAGGCGCCATCAAGGTCCCGAAGGTGGGAATTCTGGGTCGTGACAGTAAGTCCAGATATCGTACCCACAAGGACTTGTGATTAACTATTTACTAAATTAAACTAACACAATTAATCTATCCAAGCGAATATCTAACTATGAATATTTAACTAAAACTAATCTAGAGTAGCAAACTAAGAGATTAAAGGAAACAAGTTAGCGAAATAAGACACGAATTCAATGGGAGCCGATATTCTACTCGCCTATTCAAGTTAACCTAACACCTATATTCTTATGGAACTAGGATTAACAGGAACGTATTTATAATTCCCGTATAATAACCAAGCAAGGAGATGGGAGTCATTTGACTGTTACCCAATACGAGAAACGTTTTGTGGATCTAGCTCGTCATGCTCTTCTCTTGCTTCCTATTGAGATGGAGAGAGTGAGGAGGTTTATTGATGGACTCACTCACCCTATCAGACTACAGATGGTCAAGGAGACCGGGGGTGAGATTTACTTTCAGACGGCTGCTAATATTTCTAGGTGGATTGAGGTGGTTCTTGCATAGGGGAGAGGGGAGGGGTCTGATAAGAGGCCTCATCATTTCGGTGGGTTCAGTGGTGCCTCGCCTGGAGGTAGGGGTACGTTTGGTAGAGGCCATCTTCCCAGGCCATTTCACTCAGTGCTCCAGGCATCTCCCTATCACCAGCTCCTATTAGTGCACCTCCGCTCCGGAGTTTTCAGGGTGATTACTGATGTCGACATGGTCAGTTTCAAGTTTAATTTCAGGGTCAACAGTCACAAAAACCGAGGTCCTATTATACTTGTGGTGACCCGAGGCACATTATTAGATTTTGCCCTCGGGCACCATGCAGCTCACAACAGCAGGGTTCTCGTGTCATGGTTCCGGCACCGGTTACTTCATCGCCTGCTCGGCCTGCTAGGGGCAGGGATCAGACAACCAGAGGTGGAGGTCAGACCGTTAGAGGTGGAGGCCGTCCCAGGGACGCGGTTCAGAGTGGTGGGGCCCAACCCCGATTTTATGCTTTCCCAGCGAGGCCTGAGGGTGAGTCATCTAACGCTGTTATCATAGGTATTGTCCTAGTTTTCCATAGAGATGCTTCAGTTTTATTTGATCCGGGCTCTACTTATTCCTACGTGTCATCCTACTTTGCTTCATATCTGGTTGTGCCTCGTGATTCCTTGTGTGCTCCTGTGTATGTGTCCACACTCGTGGGAGATTCTATCATAGTAGATCATGTGTATCGTTCATGTGTTGTTACTATTAGGAGTCTTGAGACTAGCGTAGATCTTCTACTTCATGATATGGTAGATTTTGATGTCATTTTGGGTATGGATTGGCTATTACCTTATCATTCTATATTGGATTGTCACGCCAAGACAGTGACCTTAGCCTTGCCGGGGTTGCCTTAATTAGGGTGGATGGGGACTCCTGGCCATTCTACCAGCAGGGTTATCTCTTATATGAAGGCCCGACGTATAGTTGAGAACGAGTGTCTAGCTTATTTGGCCTATGTCCGTGATTCTAGTATGGAGGTTCCTTCTATGGATTCAGTGCCTGTTGGTCGTAAGTTTCCAGAGGTATTTCCTGCAGACTTGCCGGGGATGTCGCCCAATAGGATATTGATTTCTGTATTGATTTGGCTTAGGGCATCAGCCATTTCTATTCCGCCGTACTGTATGGCCCCGCCAGATTTGATAGAATTGAAGGAGCAATAGAAAGATTTTCTTGACAAGGGCTTCATTAGACCTAATGTCTCGCCCTGGGGTGCGCCTTGTTCGTGAAGAAGAAAGATGCATCGATGAGGATGTGCATAGACTATCGGCAGTTGAACAAAGTCACCATCAACAACAAGTATCCATTGACGAGGATTGATGACTTATTTGATTAGCTTCAAGGTGACAAGGTGTTTTTGAAGATTGATTTGAGGTCTGGCTACCATCAGTTAAAGATTAGGGTATCTAATGTCCCTAAGACAACTTTTTGGACTCGGTATGGGCATTATGAGTTTCTAGTGATGTCATTTGGGCTGACTAATGCCCCAACAACATTTATGGATTTGATGAACCGGGTGTTCAAGACCTACTTGGATTCCTTCGTGATTGTATTTATCGACGATATCTTGATCTACTCCCGCAGTCGAGAGGAGCACGAGTAACATCTTCGAATTGTACTTCAGACTCTAAGGGATAGCCAGTTATATGCCAAGTTTTCAAAGTGCGAGTTTTGGTTAGACTCGGTCGCCTTTTTGGGGTACGTCGTATCGGCAAAGGGCATACAGGTGATCCTAATAAGATTAAGATAGTTCAAAACTGGCCTAGACTTACTTCAGCTACGGAGATTCGTAGTTTCCTGGGTTTGGCGGGTTATTACCGTCAGTTCGTGGAGGGGTTTTCATCTATAGCAGCCCTATTGACCAGATTGACCTAGAAGGGTGCCCTGTTCAGATGGTCAGACGAGTGTGAGTTGAGCTTTCAGAAGCTCAATACTGCTTAGACTTAGGGATCCGGTGTTGGTGTTGCCCACGTGTTTGGGATCTTACACGGTGTATTGTGATGCATCTTGTATTGGGCTCGGTGCAGTATTGATGCAGGATGGCAGGGTGATCGCATATGCATCGTGGCAGGTGAAGGTTCATGAGAAGAATTACCTTGTTCATGACTTAGAGTTGGCAGCCATTGTTCATGCACTGAAGATTTTGAGGCATTATATTTACGGCGTGGAATGCGAGGTATTCACGGATCATCGGAGTCTGCGGTATTTGTTCAAGAAAAAGGACCTCAATTTGAGGCAGAAGAGGTGGTTGGAGCTGTTGAAAGATTATGATATCACCATCTTGTATCATCTAGGGAAGGCCAATGTAGTGGCCGATGCCTTAAGTAGAAAGGCAATGAGTATGGGTAGCCTTGCGTATATTCCGATTGGTGAGAGGCCGCTTGCTGCAGATGTTCAGTCCTTGGCCAATCAGTTCTTAAGGTTGGACATTTCATAGCCTAGTCGTGTTCTAGCTTGTACAATCGCTTGGTCTTCCTTGTATGAGCGCATCAGAGAGCGGCAATATGATGACCCCCACTTGCTTTCCCTTAGGGATACGGTGCGGCACGGTGGTGCCAAGTAGGTTACTGTAGGAGATGATGGGGTTTTGAGTATGCAGGGTCGTATTTGTGTGCCCAATGTAGATGGACTTCATGAGTTGATTCTTGAGGAGGCCCATAGTTCCCAGTATTCTATTCATCCGGGTGCCGCCAAGATGTCTCAGGACTTACGGCAGTATTATTGGTGGAGGAGGATGAAGAAGGATATAGTTGCATATGTAGCTCGGTTTCTAAATTGTCAGCAAGTTAAGTACGAGCATCAAAGACCTGGTGGTTTGCTTCAGAAGTTAGAGATTCCCGAGTGGAAGTGGGAGCGTATCACTATGGATTTTGTTGTTGGACTCCCATAGACTTAGAGGAAGTTCGATGCGGTATGGGTCAACGCATTTCATTCCTATGGCAGTTACATATTCTTCAGAGCGGTTGGCTGAGATTTACATCCGTGAGATCGTACGCCTTCATGGTGTGCATGTGTCTATCATTTCTGATCGAGGTACGCAGTTTACCTCGCACTTCTGGAGGGCCATACAACATGAGTTAGGCATATAGGTTGAGTTGAGCACAACATTTCATCCCCAGATGGACGGACAGTCCGAGCGCACTATTCAGATATTGGAGGATATGCTTCGCGCTTGTGTTATGGACTTCATGGGTTCTTGGGATCAGTTCTTGCCACTTGCGGAGTTTGCCTACAACAACAACTACCAGTCGAGCATTCATATGGCTCCCTATGAGGCATTATACGGGAGGCGGTGCCGTTCTCCAGCTGGATGGTTCAAACCGGGGGAGGCTCAGTTGTTGGGTACAGATTTGGTACAGGATGCCTTGGATAAGGTCAAGATTATTCAGGATCGACTTCGCACAGCTCTGTCCAGGCAGAAGAGTTATACCGACTGTAGAGCTCGTGATGTTGCATTCATGGTCGGAGAAAGGGTGTTGCTCCAGGTTTCACCCATGAATAGTGTGATGAGGTTCGGAAAGAAGGGCAAGTTGATCCCTAGGTACATCAGGCCTTTTGAGATTCTTCAGAGAGTGGGTGAGGTGGCCTACAAGCATGCATTGCCACCTAGTTTATCAGTAGTCCATCCGGTGTTCCATGAGTCCATGCTCCGGAAGTATCACGGTGATCCATCCCATGTGTTAGATGTTAGTTCAGTCCAGTTGGACAAGGATTTGACTTATGAGGAGGAGCCGGTGCTATTCTAGCCCGATAGGTCCGATAATTGAGGTCTAAGAGTTATCCTTCAATTCGAGTATAGTGGGGAGGTCAGCCGATCGAGGCAACCACCTTGGAGTCCAAGTCGGACATGCGAAGTAGATATCCATACCTTTTCACCAGTCCAGGTACTTTTCTATGTCCGTTCGAGGACGAACAATTATTTTAGAGTTGGAGAATGTGATGACCCGATAGGTCATCTAGAGTTTTAAATCTCAATTATGTATTTCGAAACCTCAAATAGATTCTTTTAGCCTTTCTCAATTTACATGCACAGTCCGTGCCTTTTTCTAGAAAGCTTTTATGTGAAAAATTGATTAAAATGTGAATTCGTGCCTTAAATATCCATTTGAGTTGACTTCGGTCAACGTTTTGAGAAACCAGACCCGGATCCGTGTTTTGACGATCCCGATGGATCCGTATCGTGATTTGAAACTCGGTCGTATGCTCAAAATCGAATTCGGAGGTCCCTAGCTCGAGTTATCGCAATTTGTTGAAAATTTAAAGTTTAAAGGTTTAAAAAATTTATAAATTGGATTGGTATTTGACTTTGTTGATACAGGGTCCGAATTTTGGTTTCAGAACTTGGTATAGGTCCATTACGATATTTATGACTTGTTTGCCAAATTTGGTGCAAAATGGAAGTGATTTGATGTGATTCGGATGTCTGGTTGTTAAAATAGAAATTCTTAAGTTTCATTAAAGATTTCGTTTCATTTTGGTCTGATTCGTAGTTTTAGGTGTTATTTTAGTATTTTGATCACGCGAGCCAGTTCGTATGAGGTTTTTGGACTTGTGTGCATACATGGTTTGGAGCTCCGAGGGCTCGGGTTAGTTTCGGATAACTTATAGACCATTTGAACTTAGAAAATTTCCGATTTCTTGAGCTTCTATTGTATCTGGTGTCATGTGCTTTGCGATCGCGAAGGGGGGTTGGGACAGGGGAGGATTTCTTCATCGCAAACGCGATAGTTGGGTCGCGAACGAGGAGTGTTGGGGGTTTTACCCTTCGCGAACGCGACTAGCTTCTCGCGAACGCGTAAGGGCCTAGGCCTAGGAGGGGGGAAACTGACTGTTACTCTTTGCGAACGCTACACGGGGGCAGCTGGGTGCAAGCCTTCGCGAACATGAAGGGTAATTCGCAAACACCTAGGCCAATGAGTTGTTGTGCTTCACGATCGCGTCAGGCCCTTAGTGAACGCGAAGAAGGCCTGAGGCCAGTGATTTAAAACAGTCCAAACACAAAATTTCTTCCATTTTTCATAACTTTACATTAGAGCTCGGCCTAGAGACGATTGTTTTTTTGGGGGGGGGGGGTAATTTCATTACCAATTCATAGGTTTGCACACTTTAACTCATTTTCTTCCATTTCTAATATCACCCATTAATTTCTAGCCCTAATCTTTGGTCCGAACCTCGAGTTTTGACAAAGCAGGGTCGTGGTTGTTTTATTTTGACCTTGTGGGAAAAGTGTAAAAATCCTATCTTTATGTATTGTAATTGATTTCCTTAGCATTATTTGACGTTATCGAGTCGATTGTGGTTAGATACGAGTGGTTTGGAGGCGGATTCTAGACTAAAGGCCCCGGTAGAGCTCTGAATTGACTGCGGAGTGAGGTAAGTATCGTGGTTAACCTTGACTTGAGGGATTAGGACTTGTTTGCCTATTTGCTACATGTTTAAAATGTCGGATACAACGTATATGTGAGGTGACGAGTACTTATACGTTTTTATTGGGTTAAAGCATACGGGTAGGACGTGTTTATTGTAATTTGCTTCCTTCTTTGATTATGATATCTATGCTTAGACTAGTTTATTACTTAATTGATCATTTTTCCGCATTTATGAACTATTTGTGATAATTGAGCATCATTGGAAGTTGAGGTTCGGTATTGTGGAACCGTTGTTGACGTAAGGTTTATTCTTGCTTATTCTTGTTATATACATATATATTTTACGACATGGTAAGGGAGAGTGTAAAATCACGAAGGGTGGTGTTGTGCCGGTTGTTATTTCATTTATTTATTTATTCATAGTAAGGATGAGAGTTAAAGCACGAAGGGTAATATCGTGCCGTATTTATCGTTTCATGATAAAATTTAGAGTAAAAGAATGAAGGGTGATGTCGTGCCGTATTTATCATTTTATGGAGAGATTGAGAGTAAAAGCACGAAGGGTGATGTCGGGCCATTGTTATTATTTCATGGTGAGATTGAGAGTAAAAGCACGATGGGTGATGCCGTGCAGTTTTTATTTATTATGTTTTCTCTGTTTTCATTAGTTGAAGGTTTATTGACTGTTTCATGTTGTCATTTTCTGTTGTAGTTATCGTATCTTGTACCCCTTTTTATGTCCCCTCCCACTCGTACATGTTAAATCTTTATTTATTGTTATGTCGTACGTATATTTTTGTCTGTACATGTTTAATTACGTGGGTGTTTGGTCATAGACTTGTCACTACCTCATCGAGGTTAGGCTCGACACTTACGGAGTACATTGGGTCGGTTATACTAATACTATACTCTGTACTTATTGTGCATATTTTGGTACTGGTCCCAGCTGTCCGTGAGGCGCGTCAGCTCAGATTAGCTTATTTGGAGACTCGAGGTAGATCTGATGGCGTTCGCAGACCTTGAAGTTCCCTTCCTCCTTCCTTATTTACTGTTCATCTTATTCGAGATAGTTGTATTTATTTCAGACTTTATTTGTAAAACCTCTAGAAGCTCGTGTACTTGTAACTCCAGATCCGGGTTGTACTAGATATTGGATTATTATGCTATTTTGTACTTTATTTTGGCTCCATTTCTGTTAATCGGTTTTACTTATTTGAATTGCTTAAAAACTGGCTCAAGAATTTCTCTAACGTTGGCTTGCCTAGCAAGTGAAATGTTAGGCGCCATCACGGTCCCGAAGGTAGAAATTCTGGGTCGTGACAACAAGTCCAAATATCGTACCCACATGGACTTGTAATTAACTATTTACTAAATTAAACTAACACAATTAATCTATCCAAGCGAATATCTAATTATGAATATTTAACTAAAACTAATCTAGAGTAGCAAACTAAGTGATTAAAGGAAACAAGTTGGCGAAATTAGACACGATTTCAATGGGAGCCGATATTCTAGAGCTATGGGTTAGCTAACAATCCCGTTGAGTCCTCCACTTAAATGGTATAATTAATTTATTTGATTTATTGATTGACAGGGTTAATATTACTCGTAGACTTCTCCTGAAGTATTACTCGCCTATTCAAGTTAACCTAACGCTTATATTCCTATGGAATTAGGATTAACAGGAACACATTTAGTATATCCCTATCCTAACCGCAAATCCATTCCCCGTAAATCAGGTTCAAGATCTCGTTCTACTCAATCTTATATGCAATCAAGAATTCCCTCTCCCGAGTTCAATCCTAGATTTGGGGGGACAAACACCAAAATGTGCCCCTCCTTGTCTCCTTTATTTTCCTTTCCTTTTTTTTCCCCGTATTTTATTAAATTTTGCTCCAAATCTCTTTATCTTTACACCGCTTTATTTTTATACAGTTAAAATATAATATTAAGCATAAAGTAATATAATTAATACTCAAAAGACGATTAAAAGTACTAGAATGTGAGGTAACAATGGTTAAACATATGCATTTTTGACCGAACATCACAACCCCACACTTAAACTCTTGCTCGTCCTCGAGTAAGCATTAAAACCACTCTCAATAACTCAAGCCTAGAAACACTACCACTTCGGTTGATACTATCAATTAGGCCCTATAGCAACTCAAATCATCAAATATACACTTCTTGATCATCGTGCAAGATATACAAGTTACAAACAAACAACAAACTTCTAATCTCTTAACCTCAGAGAGGGACTCTAACTCACCAAATTTAAGCTCGCTCACCTATTCTGTCAACTAAAGCTAATAATATCACCTATCTATCATGAAACCAGTGCCCTCACAAGAATAAATAGTCCATGCATTCAAATCAAAGAATGAATATAATTTAAGGACTTAGCATCAAAGAACAACTCTCACACTCACAAACGAATTCACATATATGCACAAAGAACCATAGGCTTGCCCATTATGTACATCTCTACTAATTAAGTATGCTCGAATAGAATCAAATAGAACTTTAACGGGTTATAAAATAGGCTTGCCCATTATGTACAATATCTGAAAAGGCTAAAATTCATAACATATAACAAAAAAAGCGTATTATTATCTTCTAAACAGAGCAACACTTTTATTTCGTTTCAATAATATGCATGGCAAGTTCTAGACTAAGATGCACAACATGGAGTATATGTAATAAATTCTCATCCCACATGGAACAAGTATCAATCAAGATGGATCAATTCTACTCTAAGACAGACATGATCATAAAGAACGACAAAATAAGCATAAGCTATATACAGAGTCACAACTCTGAGCTTAGGTGTTAGAAAGCCTGCCATTTTATTCATTACTCAAGCACTTAGAGGAAAGTACTACTCAAATTCATGCCTAAATATGTTAGTATCAAACATGTCATAAAGGTTTTTTCTTCTCCCTCTTCTACTACTCCTAACAAAAAATCTAATCCTGAAAATAAAAAGGTTTACACGGTTCAAGTTTCATCCCCTGAAAAAGAACCGATGCATAAAGAAAAACCAAATGAGATTATTATATAACTAAAACTAACTAGAAACAAAAAGAAAATATTTTTAAATTTTTTATTGGACCTTAATCCCTCAAGAAAGCTGTCAACTGAATCCATCGTTGGGAAAAGTTCAAACTTCTTGTTTTTTATTTTTATTTTTTTTTATTTTTTATTTTAAACAAAAATATTACACTAAGAAAGAATACTACAATTAAGCAAGGATAGCATAGAAAATCTCCAAATAATCTCTTCACCCCGCACTTAAAATTGTGCAATATTCTTAATGCATACAATAAATAATAAGAAGGTAAAAGAAACTCCCTGGTAGGCCAAAGGCCGAAGTATTAGCAGTTCACGGGATACTCAGACTTCTCCCAGGTATGATCCTTTGTGCGGGCACCCCACACTTAGTTTCAACCACCTGCTCGATTTTTCACATGCCTATTGGCTTTGATTCCATGCTCCTACTCCTACAAAACACAAAAATAACACTACAAAAAATAACATAATAAAAAAATAAATAAAAGTAAAAAATAATAAATAAAATTGGGTTGCCTCTCAACAAGCTCTTGATTTAACGTCGCATCACGACGCCATCACTTTCACCACTTTTTCTTTCACTTTGAGGATATGAATTGCGCCCCCAATTTTGCATCAATTTTTCTGTCATGAACCTAAGGCGGTGGTGTAAAGATAAAGGAACCAAGCAATAGATATCGCATCTTGCACTTCTTGGCCCTTAAGTGAGGGATGCCATTTTGTCTCCTTGGCACTGTAAATTTTAGAATATATGCACTTTGTTTACCATTCATTGACTCCTCCATAGGCTCGAATGGATCAATTTTCGTGTCACCAACCAAACACAATGTTGAAAAGTATTTAGAATGAGGTCCAATACGATCCAACCCTAGAATCGCTTCACTTTTAACATCCTCACTTTTGCACACTTCCTCAACCTTGGCATCATTAATAATATTGTGGTCGAATAGTTGGAATTCCTCTTTTCGCTCCACAAGCTGGCCAGTATCCACAAAAATTGGTTGTAGGGCATCATACGCCTCAACCTTTTTATTCAATTGAGCCTGCAGGTCATGGATATATGAGCCAAATTGGTCTATGTATTGCCCGAGCTCAGTTCTTTCGTCTATCAACTGTTCTACCATATTTGAAAGACTATTATATAGAACCCCAAGAAATATTATCAGTTGAGCTTGTTCCTCTAGCCAAGATTGGATCACGATATCTGCTTCTTCAAAGTTATCTTCTTTTGGGAACTTGCTCTCTTCGTCGAGTTGAGGTTCTTCTTGATAATTGGCCATTAATTCGTCCATTCTAGCCTGCAGTCCTTTGATCGCTAAGGCAGTCTTTTTGGGAATTTCATCTTGTTGCTCGGCTACTTGCCTCATCATGTCCATAATACGGGCAACGCGTTCCATATCTTCCACTCCATTGCTCTTATCAAACTCATAAACATTATTAGAAACATCATAATAAGATCTCTGAGAAGGATAAAGAATTAGGACAACCATCCCAATGGCCACCTTGACCACCACACACATTATAAATATTCCATTCATAAGATTGATATTCACAATTTTGCCACAAGTGTGGTCCTCCACAATATGGACAAGGATCACCATAATAAGAATAATCAATATTCGACCAATTCTCATTCCAAGATGCCATGTCAACAAAGATAATAAAGTATTAAACTAAGCTAAAATAATAATAAAAACTTGAATAGACAAAAAGTTAAAATCTAATATAGTAAAATAGTTAATTTCTAAGTCCCTAACAACGGCGCCAAAAGCTTGTTGCTCCAGACCAGCGCCGATTTCATTATTTTCTTGTCTTACATTTGGGGGGACAAACACCAAAGGGTGTCCCTCCCTTTGTCTCCTTCTTTATTTTCCTTTTTTTTTGTTCCGTATTTTATTCAATTTTGCTCCAAATCTCTTCATCTTCACACCGCTTTATTCCTACATAGTTAAAATATAATATTAAGCATAAAGTAATATAATTAATACTCAAAAGACGATTAAAAGTACTAGAATATGAGGTAACAGTGGTTAAATACAGAGGTGGATCTACGTTGTGGGTTGAGGGGTCACGTGACCCCGTTAGCCTCGGCAAAAAGATTATATATATATATATATATATATATATATATATATATATATATATATATATATTCTACAGCTATGGGTTAGCTAACGATCCCGTTGAGTCCTCCACTTAAATTGTCTAATTAATTTATCTGATTTATTGGTTGACAGGGTTAATATTACTTGTAGACTTCTCCTGAAGTACTACTCGCCTATTCAAGTTAACCTAACACTTATATTCCTATGGAATTAGGATTAACAGGAACACATTTATAATTTCCGTATAATAACCAAGCAAGGCGATTTAGTATATCCCTATCCTAAGCGCAAATCTGTTCCCCGTTAATCAGGTTCAAGATCTCGCTCTACTCAATCTTATATGCAATCAAGAATTTCCTATCCCGAGTTCAATCCTAGATTTGGGGGGACAAACACCAAAATGTGCCCCCCTGTCTCCTTCTTTATTTTCCTTTCTTCTTCTTTTTTCCGTATTTTATTAAATTTTGCTCCAAATCTCTTCATCTTTACACCGCTTTATTCTTATACAGTTAAAATATAATATTAAGCATAAAATAATATAATTAATACTCAAAAGATGATTAAAAGTACTAGAATATGAGGTAACAATGGTTAAACATATGCATTTTTGACCGAACATCACAACCCCACACTTAAACTCTTGCTCGTCCTCGATTAAGCATTAAAATCACTCTCAATAACTCAAGCCTAGAAACACTACCACTTCGGTTGATACTATCAATTAGGCCCTATAACAACTCAAATCATCAAATATACACTTCTTGATCATCGTGCAAGATATACAAGTCACAAACAAACAATAAATTTCTAACCTCGTAACCTCAGAGAGGGACTCTAACTCACCAAATTTAAGCTCGCTCACCTATTCTGTTAACTAAAGCTAATAATATCACCTATCTATTATGAAACCAGTGCCCTCACAAGAATAAATAGTCCATGCATTCAAATCAAAGAATGAATATAATTTAAGGACTTAGCATCAAAGAACAACTCTCGCACTCACAAACGAATTCACATATATGCACAAAGAACCATAGGCTTGCCCATTATGTACATCTCTATTAATTAAGTATGCCCGAATAGAATCAAATAGGACTTTAATGGGTTATAAAATAGGCTTGCCAATTTTGTACAATATCTGAAAAGGCTAAAATTCACAACATATAACAAAAAAAGCGTATTATTATCTTCTAAACAGAGCAACACTTTTATTTCGTTTCAATAATATGCATGGCAAGTTCTAGACTAAGATGCAAAACATGGAGTATATGTAATAAATTCTCATCCCACATGGCACAAGTATCAATCAAGATGGATCAATTCTACTCTAAGACAGACATGATCATAGAGAACGACAAAATAAGCATAAGCTATATACAGAGTCACAACACTGAGCTTAGGTGTTAGAAAGTCTGCCATTTTATTTATTACTCAAGCACTTAGAGGAAAGTACTACTCAAACTCAGGCCTAAATATGCTAGTATCAAACATGTCATAAAGGTTTTTTCTTCTCCCTCTTCTACTACCCCTAACAAAAAATCTAATCCTAAAAATAAAAATATTTATACGGTTCAAGTTACATCTCCTGAAAAAGAACCGATGCATAAAGAAAAACCAAATGAGATTATTATATAACTAAAACTAACTAGAAACAAAAAAAAAACATTTTTGAATTTTTTATTGGACCTTAATCCCACAAGAAAGCTGTCCACTGAATCCATCGTCGGGAAAAGTTCAAACTTCCTGTTTTTTGTTTTTATTTTTTTATTTTTTATTTTAAACAAAAATATTACACTAAGAAAGATTACTACAATTAAGCAAGGATAGCATAGAAAACCCTCCAAATAATCTCTTCACCCTGTACTTAAAATTGTGCAATATTCTTAATGCATACAATTAATAATAAGAAGGTAAAAGTAACTCCCTGGTAGGCCAAAGGCCGAAGTATTAGCAGTTCAGGGGATACTCAGACTTCTTCCAGGTATGATCCTTTGTGCGGGCACCCCACACTTAGTTTCAACCACCTGCTTGATTTTTCACACGCCTATTGGCTTTAATTCCATGCTCCTACTCCTATAAAACACAAAAATAACACTACAAAAAATAACATAATAATAAAATAAATAAAAGTAAAAAATAAAAAATAAAATTGGGTTGCCTCTCAACAAGCTCTTGATTTAACGTCGCAGCACGACGCCATCACTTTCACCACTTTTCCTTCCACTATGAGGATATGAATTGCGCCCCCAATTGTGCATCAATTTTTCTGTCATGAACCTGAGGCGGCGATGTAAAGATAAAGGAACCAAGCAATAGATATCGCATCTTGCACTTCTTGGCCCTTAAGTGAGGGATGCCATTTTATCTCGGCAATGCAAATTTCAGAATATATGCACTTTATTTCCCATTTATTGACTCCTCCATAGGCTCGAATGGATCAATTTTCGTGTCACCAACCAAACAAAATGTTGAAAAGTGTTTAGAATGAGGTCTAATGCGCTCCAACCCTAGAATAACTTCACTTTTAACATCCTCACTTTTGCACACTTCCTCAACCTTGGCATCATTAATAATATTGTGGTCGAATAGTTGGAATTCCTCTTTCCGCTCCACAAGCTGGCCAGTATCCACAAAAATTGGTTGTAGGGCATCAGACGCCTCAACCCTTTTATTCAATTGAGCGTGCAGGTCATGGATATATGAGTCAAATTGGTCTATGTCTTGCCTGAGCTCAGTTCTTTCGTCTATCAGCTGTTCTGCCATATTTGAAAGACCATTACATAGAACCCCATGAAATTTTACCAGTTGAGCTTGTTCCTCTAGCCAAGATTGGATCACGATATCTGCTTCTTCAAAGTTATCTTCTTTTGGGAAATCGCTCTCTTCGTCGAGTTGAGGTTCTTCTTGATAATTGGCCATTAATTCGTCCATTCTAGCCTGCAGTCCTTTGATCGCTAAGGCAATCTTTTTGGGAATTTCATCTTGTTGTTCGGCTACTTGCCTCATCATGTCCATAATACGGGCAACGCGTTCCATATCCTCCACTCCATTGCTCTTATCAAACTCATAAACATTATTAGAAACATCATAATAAGATCTCTGAGAAGGATAAAGAATTAGGACAACCATCCCAATGGCCACCTTGACCACCACACACATTATAAATATTCCACTCATAAGATTGAGATTCACAATTTTGCCACAAGTGTGGTCCTCCACAATATGGACAAGGATCACCATAATAAGAATAACCAATATTTGACCAATTCTCGTTCTAAGATGCCATGTCAACAAAGATAATAAAGTATTAAACTAAGCTAAAATAATAATAATAACTTGAATAGACAAAAAGTAAAAATCTAATCTAGTAAAATAGCTAATTTCTAAGTCCCTAACAACGGCGCCAAAAATTTGTTGCTCCAGACCAGCGCCGATTTCATTATTTTCTTGTCTTACATTTGGGGGGACAAACACCAAAGGGTGTCCCTCCCTTTGTCTCCTTCTTTATTTTTCTTTCTTTTTTGTTCCGTATTTTATTCAATTTTGCTCTAAATCTCTTCATCTTTACACCGCTTTATTCCTACATAGTTAAAATATAATATTAAGCATAAAGTAATATAATTAATACTCAAAAGACGATTAAAAGTACTAGAATGTGAGGTAACAATGGTTAAACACAGAGACGGATCTACGTTGTGGGTTGAGGGGTCATGTGACCCCGTTAGCCTCGGCAAAAAGCCTATATATATATATATATATATATGTACATTTATATGGGACCCTTAAATATCTTAAGTGTGCCTCCAGAAACAAAGAGGCACATGGGAGAACTGGTTGCTTTGGGCACTTAAATTCCCAACTTTGCTGTGACGGAGGTTCGAAACCCACGTTCTACTTTTTTCTCCTCATTTCTATTTTTATTCTTTGAGTACAATGTAATTTATATTTAATAGCAAATTGCTTTATCTTTTGCTTTTATCTTTTTTTTTTTGAATTCAATTATAATTTAGTACTAATATATAATAGTCAACTTAATTAATATTTTAGTTCTTGAATATAATGTAATTATATTTAATAGCAAATTGCTTTATTTTTTACTTTTATCTTTTTTTAAATTTATTTATAGTTTAGTACTAATACACAATAGTCAACTTAATTAATTTTATTCCTTCTCTTCCCATAGCACCCATTTATATATATATATATATATATATATATATATATATATATATATATATATATATATATATATATATATATATATATATATATATATATATATATATATATATATATATATATATATATATATATATATATATATATATATATATATATATATATATATATATATATATATATATATATATATATATATATATATATATATATATATATATATATATATATATATATATATATAGTTATCATAATTGTTAAGTTTTCAAAGAGTTGCACGCCGAATTTTATCGTTAGTGATTAGCATACAGTGGTGCCCCGTCGTGCTCAAATCCTGGGTCCGCCTCTGATTAAACATATTCATCTTTTGGCCGAATATCAATCATAACAACTAACTTATAATTCCCTAATTTCATAGAACAAAAGAACTTGCAGAATAGCAAAAGATCTCTTAGGAAAACAATTGAGAATTTAGACACTAAATAATTTGGAACTTTAATAATTAAATAGAACAAGTTGGAGAGAAGCCAAATCTAGCAATAAGCATGCATGGGTGCAATCATGCAAAGAAAAAGATAATTGGGGGAAAAGGTCCAAAGGCATTGCAACAACTCATGCAGGTGAAAATAAAAAAATGACTTTCAATAAATTTTGAAATACAAAACCACCGAACGCCATGCTGCTTTCAATCCATGGGTTCGGTTGTCCAGTAATATATTACTATTTTTCAAATCATAAGTTATTTTCCAGGAAAATATTTTCATAAAAAATATTAATATTTCTTGAAAGTAAAATACATATTAAATATTAACAATGATATTAGCATATTGAATAGTGTTTTTTATTATAAAGATTATAAATAATGTGTATATTTTTTATTTGGAGCAAGTAATATGAAGTTAGAAGTAATATAACGATTTCAGCTCATAAGTAAGAGAAGTTATTTTTCCTTTTAAATAATCAAATATCAGAAAATAATTCTGGTATAAAAAATAACTTCCGTCCTAAAGGTCACCTAGAACGCTTAAAATAAAGGAGAAAAAATGATTTTGATCCCTCAATTATTGCTATATTATAGTTTTTGTTCTTGCGTTATTAAGTGCAAACTGACCTATCACCAAGTGTAAGAAGTTTCCCATGCTACTGCCTCGAAGCTTGGATGAAATCTGCTCACTTTGAAAATGACTAGCTTATTTTCAAATGGAGTTGTAGAAAGAAAAAAAAAATCTTTAGCATTAGAAAAAGAGAAAATGACCCTCTATAACCCCTCAAAATTTTAATAGCTCATGTTTTTTCTCATTTGACACGAAATGTCTCTCCGGCCCAAACATATTATATCTAATAGTCCAAAATGTCTATTTTGTATATTTTTTGTATAGTGACAGTCTATTTTGTATATTTTTTGTATAGTGATAATCTATTTTGTATATTTTTTGTATAGTGACAGTTTATTTAGTATATTTTTTGTATAGTGACAATCTATTGTATATAAATTGTACAGTGACGGTCTATTTTTTATAATGACATCTATTTTATATATTTTTTGTACAGTGATAGTCTTTTTTGTATATATTTTGTATAGTGATATCTATTTCGTATATATTTTTGTATATTGACAGTCTTTTTTGTATATATTTTGTATAGTGACATCTAATTTGTATATTGAATGACTACGATGTGTAAAACATATATATACATTTGTACTAGTGTGCACATGAATTGTAGTTTAGTAAAATATTTGAAAGATTCTAGCTTTGTTGTATCAAAATTGTATATTTTTTGTATAAATTATATTATATGTTGTATATCTTTTGTATAGTGAGATTTGTAGTTGTATATATTTTTGCATAGTGATCGTATATAGTTTGGATATAATTTAATCACTTTAATTTCAGAAAAGTGGAGAAATAGTGATTATACAAGTGCTCGCAATTGTAGTGTTTTGTAAAATTTTAGTTATTCATTAATCACTTACAGCACAGGCACGTCTTGGACTCCTATAGGAAAAGGCACAAATTAATTTCTTGGCATTATCTTTTTCAAAGTTTGAATTTAAATGATATACCAATGTGTATAAAAAGAATGTTATGTCCCAAATATGTATAAGTATTATGTATACGACACCTGTCCCTTTTGTCCCTTCCTTGAGTTGACAAAAATAAATATTTATAACAAATTTTTTATTTTTATATTTCTCATAAATATGTATACAATATCAATATCTAAATAGCATAAAAGCCAAAAATAAATAAAATGATGAATGATTCCTTCTGAAGAAATTAAAAGCCAATCTCAATAGTTTACCTTGCAATTCTCCTGCCTTCATCTCCCGTTATTTTTCATGTCAGTTGGGTTTGTCAATTTTAGTGGTTAGAATTAGAATTGGTTCTGGTATATAAAGTGCATATTATAATTTATGGCCATCGGATGATATTAGTTTCTAGCGAATGGCTAGTAATAAATTTTTGTCACGACCCAATCTTCCCTCCGTGATAGGTCGCGGCGGCACCTAGTCTTTACGACTAGGTAAGCCTAACATTTGCGGAAATAATAAAAATGAAAGCATAAATCTTAACAGCTAACAGCAACAGGTAATTTAATATCTGGTAGAAATGCCGCTCGGCATATACAATAACAACTCTCGAAATATACACAGAATTTTTCCAAGACCCGGAACATCATAAGTCACAAGTTTCTAGGAATTTGATTAACTGTTTGTCACGACCCAAAATTCCACCACAGGCGTTGTAATGGTACCTAGTCTCTAAGACTAGGTAAGTCGATTTCAATTATATTTTCAAGCCATTTTAAAAAATTTTTTGAAACTAGTAGCGGAAATAGTTATGAATACAACAATCTCCCAAGACTAGTAGTATTGAGTCACGAACTCTAACTGAATACATGAAATGATCTGAAGGATCGAATACTCCATGATGTTTGAATAATAAATAACAGTACAATAAAATAGAAAGACCCCAAGGAACTACGACGACCAAGAAGCTCTACCTTGAATCCGTGCGATCCCACTCTAACTCTACCCAACTTCGATATCTCCAATACCTGGCTCTGCACAAAAATATGCAGAAGTGTAGTATGAGTACATCACGATCGGTACCCAGTAAGTATCAAGACTAACCTCAGTAGAGTAGATACGGGGTACAATCAAGACACTCACTAGTCTAATAACCTGTTCAATATAGTATAAAAAATAATAAGAAACAAGTAACAATAAGGGCAACACGAATCAATCATTAATATTGCTCAACAAATGATAAATACAAGTACAACTAATTAAATCAAGTCCTTCAAATAAATATCTTTTACATATAATTATTTCAATAAATCTCTCTCAATTATAATTCCTCAAATAAATATTCTTCAAATATAATTCTTTCAATAAATCTCTTTCAAATATAATTTTCTCAAATAGAAATTCTTCAAATATAATTCTTTCAATAAATCTCTTTCAAATATATTTTCCTCAAATAAATATTCTTCAAATATAATTCTTTCAATAAAACTCTTTCAAATATATTTTTCTCAAATAAATATTCTTCAAATATAATTCTTTCGAATAAAAGTCACCATGTGACACCTCATTTTATAGTCATACAACTACGGGTCTCAGACCATTTTTGTATTTTTCATAAACACGGGTTTCAGCCCTCTTTCATATTTTCACGGCACTTCGTGCCCATAATTAAATCATCATATTACCATGGCACCTAATGCCCACTTTTTATATTATAACTGCACGGACAATTTACGTGCCAATAAATAAACCATCATATTTTTTCTATCACAACTGCACAGACAATTCACGTGCCAATATCATCATTATTTACTCACGGCACCTCATGCCCACATTTCATTTTATAATCCGTCTGGTATTAGCTACAGGCTCCCAATTTCAACATAAATCAGATTGTTATTAATTTACCAACAACAATATAAATTGCACAAGGTATAAAAATAAACACAAGAAAAATTACAACATCACATGAAAATCACCAACACAATAACTCCACATCATCACATATCATCCTTGACAATAGCCATCCTTATCTCTCATATAGCCATCCTTATCACTCCTATAATAGCCTCTCTTATCCCTCCGCCCTGACAATATCAATAGCCACCCTTATCGCTCGTATAGCCACCCTTATCACTCCTATAATAGCCTTCATTATTCCTCCGCCCTGACAATATCAATAGCCACCCTTATCGCTCCTATAGCCACCCTTATCGCTCCGCCCAGATAATATTCCAACAAACACAACAACAGTGAAATACCACCCTTATACCCTCATAATATCAATAGTGGAATGCCACCCTTATATTGTCACGACCCGAAATTCTCACCTCCAGACCGTGATGGCGCCTAACATTTCACTTGCTAGGCAAGCCAACGTTAGAATAACATTATCCATTTTTAAAATAATTTTTAAATTTATTAATAACAAGGAAGCAAATGCGGAAGCAATTTTGAAATAATCCATAATAATAACGGTGTCTAAATACCATCCCAGAATTAGTGTCACAAGTGTACGAACTTCTAGAATAAATACAAATAAAGGTCTGAATAAAATAAAGCTGTCTGGAAATAAACACACAGCTAAAGTACAATAGACGGGGACTTCAGAACTGCGAACGCCATGCAGTTATACCTCAAGTCTCCTCTGATAGCTGAAATCCGAGCAAGTATATGGTACGCCGCTGGAACCAACTCCAAAATCTGCACAAGAAGTGCAGAGTGTAGTATCAGTACAACTGACCCCATGTACTGGTAAGTGCTGAGCCTAACCTCAACGAAGTAGTGACGAGGCTAAGGCAGTTCACTTACATTAACTTGTACGCAATATTAGTAACAACAACAATAATAGGAATAAATCAGGTAATTTCATTTATAATAATTGAATGCAACTCACCAGTCATAACCAATTATCATTTTCATTATTTCTGTTGCAACGTGCAACTCGCTCTCACAATATATCCACATTCAGTTCTGTTGCGGCGTGTAACCCGCTCCTCCAACATATTCATTTTAATCAAGTCTGTTACGGCGTACAACCCGATCCTCCAATATTAACTTTTTAACAAGTCTGTTGCGGCGTGCAACCCGATCCTCCAATATTGACTTTTAATAAGTCTGTTGCTGTGTGCAACCTGATCCTCCAATCTTTTAATAAGTCTGTTGCTGTGTGCAACCTGATCCTCCAATATTGACTTTTAATATGTCTGTTACGGCGTGCAACCCGATTCTCCAATATAGACTTTTTATAAGTCTGTTGAGGCGTGCAACCCGATCCTCCAATCTATTCATTATAATCAATCATGTTGCGGCGTGCAACCCGCTCCTCCAACATTTTCATTTATCAATTCTTATAGAAGAAATTTTTCCAATAAATATAACAATTAATGTAAAATTACAAGACAACAAGCATACAATAATTATGGTTTAATTATGAAGCAAACAATGATAAATAGCAAATTATTATGAAAATTAGGGAGCAAATAGGCAGTTTAATATTTATTATGCTAAATGTCAAATAACAATTAAGGCACATAATTCAAATAGCATGTAACAATTAATGTAGGAATTCAAGAATTTATATTTGCAAAGAATAAGAGAGAAATAATTATTATAATAATTAATTTATGATTGAAAATAATTTATGATTTTTCAAGTAAGCAGGCAAATAATTAATTTGACGACGTATAGACACTCGTCACCTCGCCTATACGTCATTCACATGCAATTCACATAACAAACAATTTAAGGGTTCTATTCCCTCAAGTCAAGGTTAACCCCGACACTTACCTCGCTTTACAAATTCCAATCAATTATTCAACCACAACTTTTCCTTTTAAATTTGCCTCCGAAAGCTTCAAATCTATTCACAAACAATTCAATATATTCAATACTAATCATAGGAATTGATTCTATATGAATTTATAAATTTTTCGAATAAAAATCCGAAATTCATTAAAATATTCGGCAGTGGGACCCACGTCTCAAATCCCGGAAAAACTCGCGAAATCCGAACAACCGTTCTGATACGAGCTCAACCATACCAAATTTGTCCAATTCTGATATCAATGGACCTTCAAATCTTAATTCTTTTTGGAAGATTTTATAAAAATCTAATTTTTCTTCCATAAATTCACGGATTCATGATATAAATGAGTATGAAATCATGAAATATAGTCAATATAGGATAAGGAACACTTAACCCAATGTTTTCCCATAAATATCACCCAAACATCGCCTTACCCGAGCTCAAAAATGGGAAAGAATTGAAAATGGGTTGAAACCCCATTTCTAGAACTTAAGTTCTGTTTCTGGGATTTTTACCCTTCGCGAACGCGGTCAGTACCTCGCGTTTGCGAAGCACAATTATGTGCTGTCAAATTTTACTCTTCGCGAACGCGATGCATGCCTGGCTTGGCCTTCGCGAATGCGAAGGCTAATTTTTCCTGGCTAGTCTCTTTCCCTTCGCGAATGCGAGGCTTCTATCGCGAAGGCGAAGCTTTGAACTTCAAGCCTTCACGAACGCGGTCACTATGTCGCGAACGCAAAGCAAAAAATGTGCCAGCCCAATTTTCTCTTCGCGTTCGCGAGAGTACCTTCGCGAACGCGAAGAAGAACACACCAGAAGCCTGAAGTCTGCAGAAAACTAGATTTCCTAAGTCCGAAATCATTCCGTAGCCTATCCGAAACTCACCCGATCCCTCGGAGATCCAAACCAAACATGCACACAAGTTCTAAAATATCATAAGAACCTGCTCGCGTGATCGAATCGCCAAAATAACACCTAGAACTACGAATCGGACACCAAATCAAAAGAAGTTTTCAAGAAAACTTTAAAACTTATAGTTTTACAACCGGACGTCCGAATCACGTCAAATCAACTCCTATTCTCACCAAATTCGGCAGACAAGTCATAAATGTTATAGTGGACCTATATCAGGCTCCGAAACCAAAATACGAATCCGAGGTCAATAAATTCAACATCAGTAATTTCTTAGAAATCATTAAGCTTTCAAACGTTTAATTTTTTAACAAAATTCCATAACTCGGGCTAGGGACCTCGGAATTCGATTCTGGGCATACGCCCAAGTCCCAAATCACGATACGGACCTACCGGAATTTTCAAAACACTTATCCGGGTCCGTTTGCTCAAAATGTTGACCAAAGTCAACTTAGTTGAGTTTTAAAGCTCTATTTTTCATTTTAATCCATTTTTCACATAAAAACTTTTCGAAAAAATGTATGGACTGCGCACGCAAGTCGAGGAATGATAAATGATACTTTTCGAGGTCTTAGTACACATAATTACTTATTAAATTTAAAGATAATATTTTTGAGTCATCGCATATATCCTCAAAATAACAACTCACACAACACAACAATTTACAAAGAAAATTTTCATGGCAACACAACAAAATCAATTCATATCACAATTTTCCCAATGACCACAACCAAATTCCAAAGATACAACCAAATTAATTAATTTCATAACAAATAGCCGAAGACTCCACACAATGTGTATAACACCCAAAAAAAAACAATCAACAGAGATAGAAATTTTTCAGCATAAAGCAAAGCCTTCATTAATCCAAATTCTCAATAATTATATAAGCACCTCTTCTTAAGCTTATTTAATTAATTATTTGCAGAAAAAAATCCATAATGAAAATAAATTCCAAGAATTATCAAACCAACAAACTCATGGAATTACATAACTAATTAAGTAACAATCACATCAAATTGTCATATAACAATAAATTCAACAACAAGGATTTAGGGATGACAAATAGATAATTAATTTTATGCCAACAATTATCCAATTTACTACACAATATGCCCAAGAATCTAATCAATATATTTTGCACATATAAGCCCGAGTATGTACTCGTCACCTCGCGTACATGACTTTTCACTGTCACGACCCAAAATTCCCACCTTCGGACCGTGATGGCGCCTAACATTTCACTTGCTAGGCAAGCCAACGTTAGAGTAATATTATCTATTTTTAAAATAATTTTAAATTTATTAATAACAAGGAAACAAATGCGGAAGCAAAGTTTGAAATATAGTAAAATAATCCATAAAAACAACGGTGTCTAAATACCATCCCAGAATTGGTGTCACAAGTGCACGAGCTTCTAGAATTTTACAAATTAAGGTTTGAAATAAAATAAAGCTGTCTGGAAATAAACACACAGCTGAAGTAAATAGACGGGGACTTTAGAACTGCGGACGCCATGCAGTTATACCTCAAGTCTCCTCTGGTAGCTGATATCCGAGCAAGTCTATGGTACGCCGCTACGACCAACTCCAAAATCTGCACAAGAAGTGCAGAGTGTAGTATCAGTACAACCGACCCCATGTACTGGTAAGTGCTGAGCCTAACCTCGATGAAGTTATGACGAGGCTAAGGCGGGTCACTTACATTACCTGTACGCAATATAAGTAACAACAACAATAATAGAAATAAATCAGGTAACTCATTTATAATAATTGAAGCCAACTCAGCAGTCATAGCCAATTATCATTTCCATCAATTCTGTTGCAGCGTGCAACCCGCTCTCACAATATATTCACATTCAGTTCTGTTGCGGCGTGCAACCCGCTCCTCCAATATATTCATTTTAATCAAGTCTGTTATATATTTATTTCAATCAAGTATATATATAGACTTTTAAATAAGTCTGTAGCGGCGTGCAATCCGATCCCCCAATATTGACTTTTCATTAAGTCTATTGCGGCGTGCAATCCGATCCCCCAATATTGACTTTTAATAAGTCTGTTGTGGCGTGCAACCCGATCCTCCAATATTAACTTTTAATAAGTCTGTTGCGGCGTGCAACCCGATCCTCCAATATTAACTTTTAATAAGTCTGTTGCGGCGTGCAACCCGATCCTCCAATATTTTCATTTCAATCAATTCTTATAGAAGACATTCCCCAATAAATGCAACAATTAATATAAAATCATAAGACAACAAGCCTACAACAATTATGATTAAATTATAAAACAAACAATGACAAATAGCAAATTATTATAATCATCAAGGAGAAAATAGGCAGTTTAATATTTAATATGCTAAATGTCAAATAACAATTAAAACACATAATTCAGATAGCATGTAACAATTAATACAAGAATTCAAGAATTAATATTTGACAAAGAATAAGAGAGAAATAATTATTATAATAATTAATTTATGATTAAAAATAATTTATGATTTTTCAAGTAAGCAGGCAAAGAATTAATTTGATGACGTATAGACACTCGTCACCTCGCCTATACGTCGTTCACATGCAATTCACATAACAAATAATTTAAGGGTTCTATTCCCTCAAGTCAAGGTTAACCCCGACACTTACCTCGCTTTGCAAATTCCAATCAATTATTCAACCACAGCTTTTTCTTTTAAATTTGCCTCTGAAAGCTTCAAATCTATTCACAAACAATTCGACATATTTAATACGAATCATAGGAATTAATTTCATATGAATTTATAAATTTTTCGGATAAAAATCTGAAATTTATTAAAATATTCGGCAGTGGGACTCACATCTCAAATCCCGAAAAAACTCGCGAAATCCGAACACATGTTTCGATACGAGTTCAACCATATAAAATTTGTCCAATTCCGATATCAAATGGACCTTCAAATCTTAATTTTTCGATTTTGGAAAGTTTTACAAAAATTTCAATTTCTTCCATCTAAATCCGAAATAAATGATGAATATAGACTTAGATTTATGAAATACAATCACTATATGATAAAGAATATTTACCCAGTTTGAAATCGTAAAAAACTCTTTTGAAATCGCCCCTAAGCCGAGTTATAATTGAAGGTTTGTGAAAAATGGGAAAAATCCCGTTTTGGTTCTGTTTTAAGTCACAAGGGTCAGGCCTTCTTCGCGTTCGCGAAGGGTCTGTCGTGTTCGCGATGAGTAGCAGCCCGTGGCTTTCGCGTTCGCGAAGGCTTCCCCATATGGCCTTCGTGTTCGCGAGGCATTGCTCGCATTCGCGATGAAGGAATGATCATCCTCCCCCAGGTGTGCCTAACACTACGCATTCGCGAGCAGCTTATCGCGTTCGTGAAGGGTAATGCCCCCATCGCTTCGCGTTTGCGACCAAGCCTTCGCGTTCGCGAAGAATAAAACTTTAGCTGCCCAGTTTACTCTTCGCGTTTGCGAGAGTACCTTCGCGAACGTGAAGAAGAACATGCCAGAACACCTGTTGCAGCAAAATACCAGATTTTCAAAGTCCAAAACATCCCGTAGCCTATCTGAAACTCACCCGAGCCCTCGGGGCTCCAAACTAAACATGCACACAAGTCCTAAAACATCATATGAACTTGCTCGCGCGATCAAATCGCCAATATAACACCTTGAACTACGAATCAGACACCAAATCAAAGAAAGTTTTCAAGAAAACTTTAAAACTTATATTTTTACAACCGGACGTCCGAATCACGTCAAATCAATTCCGATTCCCACCAAATTTGGCAGACAAGTCATAAATATTATAGTGGACCTATACCGGGCTCCGAAACCAAAATACGGACCCGAAGTCAATAAATCCAACATCAGTAATTTCTTAGAAATCATTAAACTTTCAAGCTTTTAATTTTTCATCAAAATTTTATATCTCGGGGTAGGGACCTCGAAATTCGATTCCGGACATACTCCCAAGTCCCAAATCACGATATGGACCTATCGGAATTGTTAAAATACTGATCCGGGTTCGTTTGCTCAAAATGTTGACCAAAGTCAACTTAGTTGAGTTTTAAAGCTCTATTTTACATTTTAATCCATTTTTCACATAAAAACTTTCCGGAAAATTGTACGGATTGCGCATGCAAGTCGATGAATGATAAATGGTACTTTTCGAGGTCTTAGAATACAGAATTACTTATTAAATTTAAAGATGATATTTTGGGTCATCACATTCTCCACCTCTAAAACAACCGTTCGTCCTCGAACGGAGTTAGAAAAAAAAAGTACCTGAGCTGGTGAATAAGTGTGGATATTTACTCCGCATGTCCGACTCGGACTCCCAGGTAGATGCCTCTACCGGCTGACCCCTCCATTGCACCCGAACTGAAGGATAACTCTTTGACCTCAACTGTCGGACTTGCCGGGCTAGAATAGCCACCGGCTCCTCCTCGTAAGTCAAATATTTGTCCAATTGAACTGAGCTGAAATCTAAGACATGGGACAGATCACCATGATATTTACGGAGCATAGACACATGGAACACCGGATGAACTGCTGATAAACCAGGTGGTAATGCAAGCCTGTAGGCTACTTCACCCACCCTTTCAAGAATTTCAAAGGGTCCGATATACCTAGGGCTCAACTTGCCCTTATTTTCGAACCTCATTACACCTTTCATAGGTGAAACCCGAAGCAATATTCGTTCTCCAACCATTAATGCAATATCACGAACTTTATGGTCGGCATAACGCTTTTGCCTAGACTGAGCTGTGCGAAGTCGATCCTGAATAATCTTGACCTTATCCAAGGCATCCTGTACCAAATCGGTACCCAACAACCGAGCCTCTCCCGGTTCAAACCAACCAACTAGCGATCGATATCGCCTTCCGTATAATGCCTCATATGGAGCCATCTGAATGCTCGACTGGTAGCTATTATTATAAGCAAACCCCATAAGTGGTATGAAATGATCCCAAGAACCTCCAAAGTCTATAACACAAGCGCGAAGCATATCTTCCAATATCTGAATAGTGCGCTCTGACTGTCCGTCTGTCTGTGGATGAAATGCTGTACTCAACTCCACCCGCGTGCCTAACTCATGCTGTACAGCCCTCCAGAAATATGAGGTAAACTGCGTACCTTGATCTATAATAATAGACACGGGCACACCGTGAAGGCGGACAATCTCACGAATGTAAATTTCAGCTAACCTCTCTGAAAAATAGGTAACTGCCACTGGAATGAAATGGGTTGACTTGGTCAACCTGTCCACAATGACCCAAATTGCGTCAAATTTTCTCTGAGTCCGTGGGAGCCCAACAACAAAATCCATAGTGATACGCTCCCACTTCCACTCAGGAATTTCTAACTTCTGAAGCAAACCACCAGGTCTCTGATGCTCGTACTTAACTTGCTGACAATTCAGACACCGAGCTACATGTGCAACTATATCCTTTTTCATTCTCCTCCACCAATAATGTTGCCGCAAATCTTGATACATTTTAGCGGTACCTGGATGAATAGAATACCTGGAACTGTGTGCTTCTTCAAGAATTAATTCACGAAGCCCATCCACATTAGGCACACAAATACGACCCTGCATTCGCAGAACCCCATCTTCCCCTACAGCAACCCGTTTGGCATCTCCGTGCCACACCGTGTCCTTAAGGACAAGTAAGTGAGGATCATCATACTGCCTCTCTCTGATGCGCTCATATAAAGAAGACCAAGTGACTGTGCAAGCTAGAATCCGACTGGGTTCTGAAACATCTAACCCCACGAACTGATTAGCAAAAGTCTGAACATCTACAGCTAATGGCCTCTCACCAACTGGAATATACGCAAGACTGCCCATACTCACAGCTTTTCTACTCAAGGCATCGGCCACCACATTGGCCTTTCCGGGGTGATACAAAATGGTGATATCATAGTCTTTCAACAACTCCATCCATCTTCTTTGCCTCAAATTAAGATCCTTTTGTTTGAACATATACTGGAGGCTACGATGATCAGTAAATACCTCACACGAGACACCGTAGAGGTAATGCCTCCAAATCTTCAGCGCATGAACAATGGCTGCCAATTCTAAGTCATGAACAGGATAATTCTTCTCGTGAACTTTCAACTGCCGCGATGCATATGCAATTACCTTGCCATCTTGCATTAATACTGCACCAAGCCCAATGTGAGATGCATCACAATATACTATATACGATCCTGAACCTGTGGGTAATACCAACACTAGCGCCGTAGCCAAAGTGGTCTTGAGCTTCTGAAAGCTCAACTCACATTCGTCTGATCATCTGAATGGGACACCATTCTGGGTTAGTCTGGTCAATGTGCTTGCTATAGATGAAAACCCTTCTACGAACCGACGATAATAACCTGCCAAACCTAGGAAACTCCGGATTTCTGTAACCGAAGTAGGTTTAGGCCAATTCTGAACAGCCTCAATCTTCTTAGGATCCACCTTTATGCCTTCTGCCGATACAACATGTCCCAAAAAGGCAATTGAGTCTAACCACAACTCACATTTTGAAAAATTGGCATATAACTAATTATTCTTCAAGGTTTGAAGCATATTTCGAAGATGTTGCTCATACTCCTCTCGACTGCTGGAGTAAATCAAGATATCATCAATGAATATAACTACAAAAGAATCCAAATAAGGCTTGAACACCCGATTCATCAAATCTATAAATGCTGCTGGAGCATTTGTCAACCCAAATGATATCACTAGGAACTCGCAATTCCCATACCGAGTCTGAAAAGCTGTCTTAGGGACATCAGATGCCCTAATCTTCAACTGATGGTAACCAGATCTCAAATCAATCTTCGAAAATACCTTGTCACCCTGAAGCTGATCAAATAAGTCATCAATTCTTGGCAGCGGATATTTGTTTTTGATAGTGGCCTTGTTCAACTGCCGATAGTCTATACACATCCGCATCGAGCCATCTTTCTTCTTTACAAATAATACTGGTGCACCCCAGGGCGAGACACTGGGTCTAATGAATCCCTGATCAAGCAAGTCTTGTAACTGCTATTTCAATTCTTTCAACTCTGGCGGGGCCATACAGTATGGTGGAATAGAAATGGGCTGAGTGCCCGGAGCCAAATCAATACAGAAGTCAATATCTCTGTCGGGTAGCATCCCCAACAGATCTGCAGGAAATACTTCTAAAAATTCACGAACAACTGGTACTGAGTCCATAGAAGGGACATCCGCACTGGGATCGCGAATATAAGCCAAATAGGCTAGACACCCTTTCTCTACCATACGTCGAGCTTTCATATAAGAAATAACCCTGCTGGCAGAATGGCCAGGAGTTCCTTTCCACTCTAATCGAGGTAACCCCGATATAGCTAGGGTCACAGTCTTGGCATGACAGTCCAATATAGCATGATAAGGAGACAGCCAATCCATACCCAAGATAACATCAAAATCTACCATATCAAGAGATAAAAGATCCACACTAGTCTCAAGATTACCAATAGTGACCACACGCGAACGATAGACATGATCTACTACAACAGAGTCTCCCACCGGTGTAGATACACACACAGAAGCACTCAGAGAATCACAAGGCACAACCAAATATGAAGCAAAATAGGAGGACACATAGGAATAAGTAGATCCTGGATCAAATAGAATTGAAGTATCTCTATGGCAAACTGGAATAATACCTGTGATCACAGCATCAGATGACTCGGCCTCAGGCCTAGCTGGAAAAGCATAAAATCGCGGCTGGGCCTCACCACTCTGAACTGAATCTCTGGGACGGCCTCTAACTGGCTGGCCTCTACCTCTAATGGTCTGACCTCCACCTCTAATGGCCTGACCTCCACCTCTAATGGCCTGACCTCTACCTCTAGCTGCCTGACCCCTACCTCTAGCTTCCTGAGCAGGCGGTGAAGCAACTGGTGCCGGTATGATGGCACGAGAATCTTGCCGAGATCTGTTACTCGCCAATCTAGGGCAATACCTCCTGATGTGACCAATGTTCCAACACTCATAACACCCATACTGATGCAGTGGCTACTCAAGCTGAAGCTGACCCAAATGGGCCGGATAACCACTGTAGTAACTCTGGAGTGGTGGTGCACTGATAGGAGCTGAATATGCTGCCCAGAGTAAGGCATAATAGTACCGTGACTCCTTGAAGCACCGGGATATGCATGGAGTGCTGAATGAAATCGTCTGGGAGGATGACCCTTACCAAAATTACCCCTGCCTCCAGACGAGGCACCACTGAAACCACCGAACTGATGAGGCCTCTTATCAGACCTCTGCCCTCTCTCCTGTGCAAGAACAATCTCGATCCTCCTGGCGACATTAGCAGCCGCCTGAAAAGAAATCTCACTTTCGGCGCCAAATCCACAAAACGGGACTCATACTGAGTAACAGTCATACTGCCCTACTGTAGACGCTCAAATTGCTTGCGAAATTCCTCTCTCAGTGTGATAGGGAGGAAATTCTCCAGAAATAGCTGAGAGAACTGCTCCCAGGTAAGTGCAGGTGATACGACTAGTTGGGTCAATGTATAATCTCTCCACCACCTTTTGGCGGAACCCGTCATCTGGAATACAGCAAAATCAACTCCCTTGGTCTCAACTATACCCATGTTCCGTAGCACCTCATGACAGCGTTCAAGATAATCTTGTGGGTCCTCAGAAGGTATACCACTGAAGTGAAATGGAAAAAAGCTTAGTGAACTTATCCAGTCTCAATAAGGACTCAAAAGACATGGCGGGCCTATCATCGGTCTGTACCACAACAACCGGCTGAACTATCCCAACTGGCGGGGCTGTTGGAGCCTGATTCTGGGGAGCCATCTGCTCTGGAGCAGGAGTAGTGGGAGTTTGTGCTCCTCCCCCAGCCTGTGAGACGGCTGGTGCCACTGGAAATGTACTATTCTGGGCCACACCCTCCATAAGACTTACCAAACGGACTAGAGCGTCCTGAAGTACTGGAGTGGCTATGAATCCTTCCGGGACCTGAACTGGTCCAACTGGTACATCCTGAACCGGAACCTCCTCCTGAAGGTCCACCTGAGGTTATACAATAGGTGCAGCTGCTCGATCTCTGGACTGAGCTCTACCTCAGCCTCTAGCACGACCTCGGCCTCGACCTCTACCCCTGGCCATAGTTGCCATCGGGGGTTCTAGTCCCTGTTCATCGGTAGAGGTATTACGTGTTCTCACCATCTGTGAGAGAATAAGAGTAAAATGGTTCAATCATCGATGATAGAATATAATTGCACGACAGAATAAGAAAGAAGTGATATTATTCCTAAACTTCATAGCTTCTGAGAGATAAGTACAGACGTCTCCGTACCGATCCTTCAGACTCTACTAAGCTTTCTCGTGACTCGTGAGACCTATGTAACCTAGTGCTCTGATACGAACTGTCACGACCCGAAATTCCCACCTTCGGACTGTGATGGCGCCTAACATTTCACTTGCTAGGCAAGCCAACGTTAGAATAATATTATTCATTTGAAAAACAATTTTAAATTTATTAATAGTAAAGAAACAAATGCGGAAGCAAAGTTTGAAATATAGTGAAATAATCCATAAAAACAATGGTGTCTAAATACCATCCCAGAATTGGTGTCACAAGTGCACGGGCTTCTAGAATTTTACAAATAAAGAACTAAAATAAAATAAAGTTGTCTGAAAATAAACACACAACTGAAGTAAATAGACGAGGACTTCAGAACTGCGGACGCCATGCAGTTATACCTCAAGTCTCCTCTGGTAGCTGATATCCGAGCAAGTCTATGGTACGCCGCTAGGACCAACTCCAAAATCTGCACAAGAAGTGCAGAGTGTAGTATCAGTACAACCGACCCCATATACTGGTAAGTGCTGAGCCTAACCTCGGCGAAGTAGTGACGAGGCTAAGGCGGGTCACTTACATTACCTGTACGCAATATAAGTAACAACAACAATAATAGAAATAAATCAGGTAACTCATTTATAATAATTGAAGCCAACTCAGCAGTCATAACCAATTATCTTTTCCATCAATTCTGTTGCAGCGTGCAACCCGCTCTCACGTTATATTCACTTTCAATTTTGTTGCACCATGCAACCCGCTCCTCCAATATATTCATTTTAATCAAATATACCATATATTTATTTCAATCAAGTATATATATAGACTTTTAAATAAGTCTGTTGCGGCGTGCAATCCGATCCCCCAATATTGACTAATCATTAATTCTATTGCAGCATGCAATCCGATCCCCTAATATTAACTTTTAATAAGTCTGTTGCGGCGTGCAACCCGATCCTCCAATATTTCCATTTCAATCAATTCTTATAGAAGAAATTCCCCAATAAATGCAACAATTAATATAAAATCATAAAACAACAAGCATACAATAATTATGACTAAATTATAAAACAAAGAATGACAAATAACAAATTATTATAATCATCAGGGAGAAAATAGGCAGTTTAATATTTAATATGCTAAATGTCAAATAACAATTAAAACACATAATTCAGATAGCATGTAACAATTAATACAAGAATTCAAGAATTAATATTTGACAAAGAATAAGAGAGAAACAATTATCATAATAATTAATTTATGATTAAAAATAATTTATGATTTTTCAAGTAAGCAGGCAAACAATTAATTTGACGATGTATAGATACTCGTCACCTCTCCTATACGTCATTCACATGCAATTCACATAACAAATAATTTAAGGGTTCTATTCCCTCAAGTCAAGGTTAACCCCGACACTTACCTCGCTTTGCAAATTCCAATCAATTATTCAACCACAACTTTTCCTTTTAAATTTGCCTCTGAAAGCTTCAAATCTATTCACAAACAATTCGATATATTCAATACGAATCATAGGAATTAATTCCATATGAATTTACAAATTTTCCGAATAAAAATCCGAAATTAATTAAAATATTCGGCAGTGGGACCCACGTCTCAAATCCTGGAAAAACTCACGAAATCTGAACACCTGTTTCGATACGAGTTCAACCATACAAAATTTGTCCAATTCTGATATCAAATGGACCTTCGAATCTTAATTTTTCAATTTTGGAAAGTTTTACAAAAATTCTAATTTCTTCCATCTAAATTCGAAATAAATGATGAATATAGGCTTAGATTTATGAAACAAAATCACTATATGATAAAGAATACTTACCCAGTTCAAAATCGTGAAAAACTTTTTTGAAATCGCCCCTAAGCCGAGTTATAATTGAAGGTTTGTGAAAAATGGGGAATATCCCATTTTGGTTATGTTTTAAGTCACAGGGGTCAGGCCTTCTTTGCGTTCGCAAAGGGCCTGTCGCGTTCGCGATGAGTAGCAGCCCGTGGCTTTCACGTTCGCGAGTCCTCCTTCGCGTTCGCAAAGGCTTCCCCCTGGCCTTCGTGTTTGCGAGGCATTGCTCGCGTTCGCGATGAAGGAATGATCATCCTCCCCCAGGTGTGCCTAACACTACGCGTTCGCGAGGAGCTTGTCGCGTTCGCAAAGGGTAATGCCCCCATCGCTTCGTGTGCGCGACCAAGCCTTCGTGTTTGCGAAGAAGAAAACTTCAGCTACCCAGTTTACTCTTCGCTTTCGCCAGAGTACTTTCACAAACGCGAAGAAGAACATGACAGAACACCTGCTGCAGCAAAATACTAGATTTTCAAAGTCCAAAACATCCTGTAGCCTATCCGAAACTCACCCGAGCCCTCGGGGCTCCAAACCAAACATGCACATAAGTCCTAAAATATCATATAAACTTGCTCGCACGATCAAATCGCCAATATAACACCTAGAACTACGAATCAGACACCAAATCAAAGTAAATTTTTAAGAAAATTTTAAAACTTATATTTTTACAACCGGACGTCCGAATCACTTCAAATCAACTCTGATTCCCACCAAATTTGGCAGACAAGTCATAAATATTATAGTGAACCTATACCGGGCTCTGAAACTAAAATACGGACCCGAGGTCAATAAATCCAACATCAGTAAATTCTTAGAAATCATTAAGCTTTCAAGCTTTTAATGTTTCAACAAAATTCCTATATCTCAGGCTAGGGACCTCGGAATTCGATTTCGGGCATACATCCAAGTCCCAAATCATGATACGGATATACCGAAATTGTCAAAATACTGATCCGGGTCTGTTTGCTCAAAATGTTGACCAAAGTCAACTTAGTTGAGTTTTAAAGCTCTATTTCACATTTTAATCTATTTTTCACATAAACACTTTCCGAAAAATTGTACGGACTGTGCACATAAGTCGAGGAATGACAAATGGTATTTTTTGAGGTCTTAGAACACAGAATTACTGATTAAATTTAAAGATGACATTTTGGGTCATCACATTCACATTTCACAGATGGCACATAAGACTCAATGCCTAAGGGGTAATTCCCCCACTCGAGGTTAGGCAAGATACTTACCTTTTTGAAGTTATGCCGATATTCCAAAATCACCTTCTTGCTTGAATTGACCTATGGAAAACTCCAATCTATCCATATTAATTGTATAAGTTCATTAAAATACATCAGAAATAATTACGTATAATAATACGCCGACTTAGAAATTTATCCTAATAAGTCAACAAAAGTCAACAAGGGGCTCGACTTTCGGAACCCGGCATAATTTTCACGAAATCCGAACATCCATTCTAATACGAGTTCAACCATACCAATTTTATCAAATTCCAACAACAAATCGTCCTCCAAATCTTGAATTTTCGTTTTTGGAAGATTTTTCAAAAATCTTGATTTCCTCCATTTAAATCTGAATTAAACGATGAATATAACCATAGATTCATGAAATATAATCACTTTCGGATATAGAACACTTACCCCAGTCGAAGTTGTGAAAAAATCCTCAAAATCGCCCAAGAACCGAGCTCCAAATATCCCAATCGAAAATGAAGAAATGACATATTTTCAATCCTTAAGTTTCTGCCCAGGTTCGCATTTGTCACGACCCAAAATCCAACTAGTCGCGATGACATCTAACCCAGCCCATTAGGTAAGCCAATTACTAACTATCCAATTCCAATAATAATTACTAAAGCAATTTAAGTGAATAAATATCTTAATCTTATACAATCCCCAAGAACTGGTAGTACAAATCATGAACTTCTAAGATTAGAGTTTACAAAGCGGAAATGAAATAAATACATAGTCTGTTTGAATAGTACATAAACAAAGCTTTTATAAATCTAAGGCTACCATGACCAAGAGGCTGCTACAATAGGAATGCAGTTACATCTTCAAATCCCGCAACCATCGAGCACAACAACAACAACAACCAACATCTGCACGCAATGTGCAGAAGTGTAGTATCAGTACAACCAACCTCATGTACTGAGTAAGTAACAAATCTAGCCTTAGCTTGAAAGTAGTGACGAGCTTCCACCAAGGTCGGGTCCAAAACCAATAGTCCACAACAGTCCATAACAACGTAAAATAAATAATACCAGAAGAAACTCAGAAATAAAATGCTCAGCTAAATCATGATTTCAAAAGTAATAGTTCTTCCTTTCAAGTACATCAGTGAAAACCCAAATCATTTACCGTAGTTGGCAAAAATATGAATAAGTTTGAAAGCAATAATTTATCCCAATTTTTTTAAATAATAAATGAGATATTTCAATTTTTCTTTCCGGATAACCCGTATAAAACAAATGCATCACTATACCCATCTGTCAAAATGTGTGAGAAATCATGAATGATGTGATGTTGTACAACATGAGAAAAATACATCTCTATGCCTGTATGTCATGTGTGCATGCCAATGCGGTGCAACTCAGTGATAAAATCATAAACAACCCCTCGGGCATACCTCACAATCACTCGTATACAGCCCCTCAGGCTTCCCTCATAATCACTCGTAAATAGACCCTCGGGCATACCTCACAATCACTCATGCCTCCCAGTCACTCAGTACTCGGCACTCGGCACTCACACTCAGTAGGTACCTGCACTCACTGGGGGTGTGTACAAACTCCGGAGGGGCTCCTTCAGCCCATGCGCTATAATTTGCACGGACAACTCACGTGCTATAATAATATCTGGATCCGCACGGCCAACTCACGTGCTTGCACTGACAACTCACGTGCTATAATAATATCTGGATCCGCACGGCCAACTCACGTGCTATAATAAAGCCTATAAGGCCTGCTGCAGGCGGGCAGCCTTGTAATGACCCGACATGTCATTTTGGGTATCACAACCTCATTCCCCTATTTACTATTCAATTTATACCTCACAGTTGATTTATGACTTATCGGGTTAGTTGGTTCGGGTCCGGAAGGACTACGGAGTGAAATGAGACATTTAGTCTCACAATTGAAAACTTAAGTTGGAAAAATTGACCGGATATTCACTTATGTGTAAACGACCTCGGAATTTAATTCTGATGATTCCAATAGCTTTGTGTGGTGATTTTGGACTTAGGAGCATATCCGGAAAATTATTTAGAGGTCCGTAGTGGAATTAGGCTTGAAATGCCAAAAGTTGAATTTTTGGGAAGTTTGACCGGGGGTTGACTTTTTGATATCGAGGTCGGAATCCAATTATGGAAATTGGAATAGCTTCATTATGTCATTTATGAATTGTGTGCAAAATTTTAGGTCAATCGGACTCGATTCAATAGGTTTCGACATCGAATGTAGAATTAGAAAATTTCATAAGACTAAAGTTTTCAAGTGAGTTTGCACAAGATCTAACTTCAAATGAGTACAACTCTCATGATATGAAGTTTTATATGGTGTATTACCTATCCAATGAAAGATCTTTGAGTCTAGTTTCTAACTCTTCAAACCGTTCGTCATTTAGACATTCCTACTAGAAGTTATGACCAAATTACCAAAGGCTGGAAATATGCAATTCTGCGACCAATTATGCTATCGCAAAACAGTTATGCGATCGCAAAATTGCTTCTACGACCGCAAAATTGGTCGCAGAAAGGACCAGAAGAGCCCAGTTTTGGGCGCCGATTTCGCGGCCCGCATACCCATTCTGCGGTCCATTATGCGACCGCAGACCTACTTTCGGAGGGTTAATTTTTCTATTTTCATAACCCGACCCCATTTTGATAAATAGGCTTTAAGGCTTATTTTGGGGCAATTATCTGATGATTTTAGAGAGAAGTGAGAGTGTTCTAGAGAGAGGAAGTAGATGAAGTGTCTTGTTCATCAAATTCTTGTCCAAGCCTTGAAATCCAACAAGAAATCCCTCAAGTTCCTCACCAAAGAGGTCTGGTTCTAACCCCTAATCTTCAATTTCGAGTTTGGGTAATGATGGGTGATTAAGAGTATGATTCTTGGGTATAATAGTATTATTTATACGTATCAATAAGGTTTATGGAAAGAGTGATGAGTTCAAATGGGTAAAGATTGGGTTGAAAATGGTAGAAATCTTCAAAGACTTCAATTGAAGATTTGAGGGTCGAGTTGATGTCGGAATTTGGTGAAATTTGTATGGTTGGACTCGTGGTTGGATGAACGTTAATATTTTATAACTTTTGTCGGGTTTCGATACATGGCCCCAGGGGTGATTTTGAGTGTAATTTCGGATTTTGTGGAGAAAATTAGTATCTCCTTATGGAATTAATTTCAATAAATGGTATTAACTGAATCGAATTAATTGTGGCAAGATTCAAGGTGTTTGGAGGCCAATTCACGAGGCAAAGGCATAGCGGAGTAAAGAATTACACGGTTTGAGGTAAGTAACTCTTCTAATCTTGGAGTTGAGAGTATAAACCATGAATATATGTATTTCGTGAATTGTTGGGAGGTGACGCACATGCTAGGTGACGGGCGTGCACTATAGAAATTGTGACATAATTTTTTCTGTGGAATTTTGTAGTTAAATAATCTTGGCATCTTCCATGCGGTTTTATGAGTTAAAGAAATTGAGCTGAAAAGCATATTAAAAATCATGTTGAGTCTATGTGCCAGTATTATTGGGACCCACAGAGGTCATATTGTTGTGAATAATTGGTTATGTTGAAAATTTATACTCAGTCATATTCATTTCATTGCATATCATATCTCAGTCTGTTGTTATTTATTGATACATCATATCATCATATTTGGGCTATTCTCATGACATTGTGAGCCCATGAGAGAGACTGGAGAGATTGATTACTGAGGGAGGCCGAGGGCCTGATTGTGAGGATATTTTGGGATCGGGCATTACACCGCAGCAAGCCATGTTGGCTTTTTATATATTATTACTATTATATTTATCGGGGCTGCCCGCCTGCAGCAGGCCTTATTGGCTTATTATGGCACGTGAGTTGTCCGTGCAGCATGTGAGTTATCCGTGCTTATAGCGCTTGGGCTCTAGGAGCCCCTCATGAGTCTGTACACACCCCCAGTGAGCGCAGTTGACTATAAACAGGGATCGGGCTGCACACCGCAACAGGTATTGTATAGCGCTTAGTGATTGAGTGTGCTGAGCACAGTGAAAGAGAATGCGAGACAGTGAGATTGGTTACTCTGAGAGTGTGAGTACATGAGTACAATCTCCGAGATACATTGCCTTGACATGCACACATGACATATATGCATAGAGATGTGTTTTCCTCATGTTGTATGGTATCACATTATTCATGATTTCTCACACATGTTGACAGATGGGTATAATGATACATTTGTTTTACAATGGTTATCTGAAAAGAAAAAGAGATATTTTATTTATTATTGAAAGGATTTTGGAAAAATTTCTGTTTTCAAACTTATTCACATTTTTGGTAACTTTGGCAAAAGATTTGGGTTTTCACTGATATACTTGAAAGGAAGAACTATTATTGCTGAAATAAAGAGGTGACTGAGCATTTTATCTCTGAGTTACTTCTGGTATTATTTGCTTTATGTCGTTATTAACTGTTGTGGATTAGTGGATTTGGACCCTACCTTGGTAGAAGCTCGTCACTACTTTCAAGCTAGGGCTAGGTTTGTTACTTACTCAGTACATGGGGTCGATTGTGCTGATACTACACTTCTGCACATTGCGTGTAGATGTTGACTGCTGATGTTGCTATGCTCGATGGTTGCGGGATTTGAAGATGTACCTGCGTTCCTGTTGTAGCTGCCTCTTGTTCATGGTAGCCTTAAATTTATATAAGCTCTGTTTATGTACTATTCAAACAGACTATGTATTTATTTTATTTCCGCTTTGTATACTTTATTCTTAGAAGCTCGTGATTTGTACTAACAGTTCTTAGGGGATGTATAAGATTAAGATCTTTATTCACTTAAATTGGTTTAATAATTGTTATTGGAATTGGATTATTGAAAGTTGGCTTACCTAGCGGGTTGGGTTAGGTGCCATCACGACTAGCTGGATTTTGGGTCGTGACAAGGTGGTATCAGAGCTCTAGGTTCATAGGTACTACAAGTCATGAGCAAGTGTCTAGTAGAGTCTTGCGGATCGGCATGATGACGTCCATACTTTTCTTCGAGAGGCTACAGGGCATTTAGAATATATGCTTCCTATATTTCTTTCTTTATCGTGCGGAATTGATTCAGCTTGAAATATAACTCTTTGAATTCCTTCCACGCATTTGTATGTGCACATGAGCGCTCTGTATCAGCTGTGCATCACCAGCTTGTGATTCCATGAACGAGGTTCGAAATGTGTATTCTGTGTTTTGGTGATGGGCCAGTCTGGAGGACTTGAGGCCATGGTTAGACCGCAGCTTAAGCTCTGTAGCTTCAGTTGTAAATTGTGCTTTTGGATTCATATGTTCGGTAATGTTCCTTATATGGGAGTGGAAAGTTTCTTTTCTGCCAGGAAGGCATATGTGTGGAGATTTGAAATTGAATCTGGCTGAGAAACTTGACTTGAGTGACAATAGAATGATTGCGTGCTTAGAGGATGATCGAGGTATTTTATGGTTGGTGTCACATGAGCTTGAGAAGAATTTCCATTGAACTGACTGCAACATTATGGTAGTAAGAGAGTATGGTTACTGTGAGTTATCGAATGTTTTAATTTATGGCTTTGAGACAGGTGAGGGAGTCTGCTATCGGCAAATTAATTCATGGCTATGTGTCAAAATTTTGTTTTGATCTGAGGTTTACTCGGGAATCAGTGATGACTTGCAGAGGTGGAGTTCGAGAATGACTCTAGTAAAGAGATTCCTGGATACGGGTTATATTGCACTTATGAGTATATGAAAATCGTGGGATGAGTGAGTTATTATTTGTGTATGATGTAGTGCACACGGAGTATGAATTTGATAGGTGGTATTAAAGTAGAGTTACTTCTTTGAGAGTTGTTGTGCTAATATGGCATGTGTCCTTTGGCCCATTTGGGCGGTGTAATGTGGATTTGAACAAAGGGGGTGATTCTCGAGAAATTTCTAATAAATTCGAGATTTATATGTAACAATTGAAAATTTTTGGCGGATTTGTTTGCGGCTAAAATCTGAGATTTAAGTTGGATGGAGTCGAGAATTGTGGAATTATTGTATATCATTATAGATTTTATATTTAGGTATCAGGAAGGTGAATGGAACAGCTTTAGACTCACATAAGGTATTTTCAGAGTGAGTGTTACAGTTGTGGTATTTATGAAGGTGCTTAAGAAGAACACGGTTTCTTAAGGGTCATAGGGCATTGTGGTTCTATGCTAAGGTTTGTCGGGTGAGTTGTGTTTAAATATAGTGGTGTTTATAAAGGAGAAGTATCAATTTGATGGCAAATTTGGAAGGGATTCGGAAAAATAGGATAGCTAGGTAGTAGGCTAGACGGGTGTGGTAATGGTAGGATTGGTCCTTTAGGTAATTACGACGTGGTAAGACTTTACAGATGTTTTGGTGGAAATATCCTTGGGTTTTGGTGACCTACGTGGTTTGGTCGAGTTAGAGGAATTTAATTCTAATAGCTTGGTTATATGTAGATGGATTTCAAAGTGTTCATGATGGTTTCTACCATGGTTTAAATCGGATACTTTTCTACCGGTGTGGAGAACATGTTGTCTATTGTGATTTCCTCCTGGAAAGGAGCAAGAGAACGATTTCAAACTAATAGAGTATGTAAATTATAGGTGACTATTTTATTTAAAGCCCCGTGGAAGCACTAGTTGCGTTAATTATTTGTGATAGCTACACGCTATGAGTGCACATATATGTGAGGTTGAGCCCATGTATGGGTATCAGGGCAAGTATTCCTACTCGAAAGAATGCTTAGGCTATGATATGCCTAGTGTTGACTGTTAAGCGTAAAGTTATAGAGTTTCTTATGTTCGTACCTTTGTTGAAAACTATCTAGGCTACATTTGAGGTTACAAAGAGGCTAATTCCCCCGAATAAACGGGGTAGTTACTATTTATGCGTTAAATCGCCAATTTGAAGTGTGATAGCCGACTTTGCACATGCATACACTATGGCGTGTTATTTTTTTTTACCAATCCAGGAGCATGAGAATCTTATTTCATTATCATATATACAAGTGTACTTGTTTAATTGTTCATGTATGATATGCTGGGACTGGAGGCTTGTGACCATGCCAGGTGATTCATATTATTGGCACTTGAGTTGTCCGTGCCGTGTGTGAGAATTTTATTTCTATGATAATTTATCTGATTCATTAATTTCCTTGCTCTACAATTGTGCACATGCACCTTCGGTTATCCTCTTCATGAAAATTGAGGAGTTGGTTGTAACATTGCAGTTGTGGTGATGCTTGTTGAACTTGCAATACGGTTCTCTTCTTTGAGACATCTTCTATATTTGGGTACACAGATTGCGCAATTGTGGCGTGAGTTATATTGATGTGGCGTGTCTATGAGATAGTTGTGTTTAATAATATAAGGTCATTGGACCAAGAATGGGTACTATCAGGCTTGATTATGGTATATTCGGGAGGATAATATTGGAAGTCGGCTTAAGAGAGGATTATGGTTCTGTTTGGGACGAGAGAGCTCCATGGCTAGTTGATCTGATGAGTGGTTATGAGTTTTGATTGTTTCTTTCATCATTGGCAGTGTACGAAGGTTTCAGAATGAGGTTCTGTTGAATGCATGGTTTTATAATAGTACTTGGTTGGTTTTGAGTAGTTACTGTGATAAAAAATGGTGCTACGAGTATGCGAGTTGTGTAGTATGTTATGTGATTATATATGGGATTATGGTTATGGCTGGATACAACTTGTTCAGGCTTATACAGTGTGTAGATGTGAGATTCGGGTCTTAAAAAGAATTACGGATATTAGAAATTTGGCTCCATGGTTTTTGGGCTAAGGTTGAATTAATGATTTTAAGTTTTGTTGTGTGGTCATGCCTATATAGAATTGGGTGACGTGAGATCACCCCCGGGTATGTGCGTGGTAAGGCGGAATAGAGATTTGGAGGTTAAGAATAACTCTTGGCACGTTCGAGGACGAACGTATGTTTAAGTGGGGGAGAATGTAACGACCCGACATATCGTTTTGAGTATCACAACCCCGTTCCCCCATTTACTGCTCAATTTATGCCTCACAGTTGATTTATGACTTATCGGGTTAGTTGGTTTGGGTCCGAAAGGATTTCCGAGTGAAATGAGACACTTAGTCTCATAATTGAAAACTTAAGTTGGAAAAGTTGACCGGATATTCACTTATGCGTAAACGAACTCGAAATTTAATTATAATGATTCCAATAGCTCCGTGTGGTGATTTTGGACTTAGGAGCATGTCCGGAAAATTGTTTGGAGGTTCGTAGTGGAATTAGGCTTGAAATGCCGAAAGTTGAATTTTTGGGAAGTTTGACCGTGGGTTGACTTTATGATATCGAGGTCAGAATATGATTATGGAAATTGGAATAGCTTCATTATGTCATTAATGACTTGTGTGCAAAATTTGAGGTCAATCGGACTTGATTCGATAGGTTTCGGCATCAAATGTAGAAGTTGAAAATTTCATAAGACTTAAAGTTTCAAGTGAGTTCGCACAAGATATAAATTTAAATGAGTACAATTCTCATGATACAAAGTTTTATATGGTGTATTACCTATCAAATGAAAGATCTCTGAGTCTAGTTTTTAAAGCTACAAACCGTTCGTCATTTGGACATTCCTACAAGAAGTTATGACCAAATTACCAAAAGCTGGAAAAATACAATTCTGCGACCAATTATGCGATCACAAAATAGTTATGCAATCGCAAAACTGTTTCTGCGACCGCAAAACTGGTCGCAGAATGGACCAGAAGAGCCCAGTTTTGGGCACTGATTTTGCGATCAATTTTGCAGCCCGCATACCCATTCTGCGGTCCATTATGCGACCGCAGACCTGCTTTCGGAGGGTTAATTTTTCTATTTTCATATCCCGACCCCATTTTGATAAATAGGCTTTGGGGCTTATTTTGGGGCAATTATCTAATGATTTTAGAGAGAAATGAGAGTGATCTAGAGAGAGGAAGTAAATGAAGTGTCTTGTTCATCAAATTCTTGTCCAAGCCTTGAAATCCAACAAGAAATCCCTCAAGTTCTTCATCAAAGAGGTAAGGTTCTAACCCCTAATCTTCAATTTCGAGTTTGGGTAATGATGGGTGATTAAGAGTATGATTCTTGGATGTAATAGTATTATTTATACGTATCAATAAGGTTTATGAAAAGAGTGTTGAGTTCAAATGGGTAAAGATTGGGTTGAAAATGGTAGAAATCTTCAAAGATTTCAATTGAAGATTTGAGGGTCGAGTTGATGTCGGAATTTGGTGAAATTTGTATGGTTGGACTCGTGGTTGGATGGGCGTTAATATTTTGTAACTTTTGTTGGGTTCCGAGACATGGGCCCCACGGGCAATTTTGAGAGTAATTTCGGATTTTTGTGGAGAAAATTAGTATCTCCTTATGGAATTAATTACAATAAACGGTATTGACTGAATCGAATTAATTATGGCTAGATTCAAGGTGTTTGGAGGCCAATTCACGAGGCAAAGGCATAGCGAACTAAAGAATTACACGATTTGCGGTAAGTAACTCTTCTAGTCTTGGAGTTGAGGGTATGAACCCTGAATATATGTATTTCGTGAATTGTTGAGAGGTGACGCACATGCTAGGTGACGGGCGTGTGGGCGTGCACTATAGAAATTGTGACATAATTATTTCTGTAAAATTTTGTAGTTAAATAATCTTGGCATTTTCTATGCGGTTTTATGAGTTAAAGAAATTGAGCTGAAAAGCATATTAAAAATCATGTCGAGTCTATGTGCCAGTATTATTGGGACCCACAGAGGTCATATTGCTGTGAATTATTGGTTATGTTAAAAATTCATACTCAATCATATTCATTTCATAGCATATCATATCTCAGAGTGTGTTGTTATTTATTGATACATCATATCATCATTTTTGGGCTATTCTCATGACATTGTGAGCCCATGAGAGAGAGACTGGAGAGATTGATGACTGAGGGAGGCCGAGGGCCTGATTGTGAGGATAGTTTTGGGATCGGGATGCACGCCGCAGCAGGCCATGTTGGCTTTATATATATTATTACTATTATATGGATCAGGGCTGCCCGCCTACAACAGGCCTTATTGGCTTATTATGGCACGTGAGTTGTCCGTGTAGCACGTGAGTTGTCCGTGCTTATAGCGGTTGGGCTATAGGAGCCCCTCATGAGTCTGTACACACCCCAGTGAGCGCAGTCGACTATAAACAGGGATTGGGCTGCATGCCGCAGCAGGTATTGTATAGCGCTGAGTGATTGAGTGTGCTGACCTCAGTGAAAGAGAATGCGAGACAGTGAGATTGAGTGTGAGTGCTTGAGTACAATCTCTGAGATACATTGCGTTGACATGCACACATGACATATTTGCATAGAGATGTGTTTTCCTCATGCTGTACGGTATCATATTATTCATGATTTCTCAAACATGTTGACAGATGGGCATAGTGATGCATTTGTTTTACAATGGTTATCTGAAAAGAAAAAGAGATATTTTATTTATTATTGAAAGGATTTTGGAAAAATTTCTGTTTTCAAACTTATTCACATTTTTGGTAACTTTGGCAAAAGATTTGGGTTTTCATTGATGTACTTGAAAGGAAGAACTATTATTGCTGAAATCATGAGGTGACTAAGCATTTTATCTCTGAGTTACTTCTGGTATTATTTGCGTTATGTCGTTATTAACTGTTGTGGATTAGGGGATTTGGACCCTACCTTGGTAGAAGCTCGTCACTACTTTCAACCTAAGGCTAGGTTTGTTACTTACTCAGTACATGGAGTCGATTGTACTGATACTACACTTCTGCACATTGCGTGCAGATGTTGACTGCTGATGTTGCTATGCTATGGTTGCGAGATTTGAAGATGTACCTGCGTTCCTGTTGTAGCTGCCTCTTGTTCATGGTAGCCTTAAATTTATAAAAGCTCTGTTTATGTACTATTCAAACAGACTATGTATTTATTTCATTTCCGCTTTGTATACTCTATTCTTAGAAGCTCGTGATTTGTACTACCAGTTCTTGGGGGATGTATAAGATTAAGATCTTTATTCACTTAAATTGGTTTAATAATTGTTATTAGAATTGGATTATTGAAAGTTGGCTTACCTAGCGGGTTGGGTTAGATGCCATCACGACTAGTTGGATTTCTGGTCATGACAAGCCCCGATCCACATATATGTCCTGCTGCGGCGTGCAGCCCGATCCCAAAAATATTCTCACAATCAGGCCCTCGGCCTCCCTCAGTCATTAATCTCTCCAGTCTCTCGGGCACAGAATGTCATGAAACTAGCCCAAAAATGATGATATGATGAATCAATAAATAGAGATAGAGACTAAGATATGATATGTAATGACATGAATATGACTTAGTATGAATTTTCAATTTAAAACAAATAATTCACAGCAATATGACCTATGTGGGTCCCCATAATACTGACACATAGCCTCAACATGATTTTTAATATGCTTTTCAGCTCAATTTCTTTAACACATAAAACCACATGGAAAATGCCAAGATTATTTAACTACAAAATTCCACAGAAACAATTATGTCACAATTTCTATAGTGCACGCCCACACGCCCGTCACCTAGCATGTGCGTCACCTCCCAACAATTCACATAATACACATATTCAGGGTTCATACCCCCAACTCCAAGATTAGAAGAGTTAGTTACCTCAACAGGACGAACCCAATGTTGAGCAAGCTAATCAATATTCAGGAAATTCCATTCTGCGCGTATCCACCTCTGAATGCCTTCTTGTCTCCTCAATTCAATGCTAACGATCCGAAACTGAAATTCACCCCTTAGTGATGCTATAATGATCTACTATACTAAGCAAATTCAATCTACAATATCAACATCCATTGGGACCAACATTCATAACCCATTCCATAGTTTAGGCCATTTAGATAATTTACCAAATACCTAGTGGGCATACATTTATACATTTCTTAACCATAGAATTAGTTCTTCCAACTACCATCATTTACCAATAATTCATCCCATCATCATTCTTTAACAACTTATAATCCCAACATCACATGTGTGACCAACCATTCTCACCCAACCAACAAAATTCCATCCAATAATCACATTTCAATCTCTACAATGGATATGTATTTAAATTGAGAACTTATGGCAGGCTTCCAATCACCATACCATAATTTTCAATACTTAATTCATACTCATATTCCCATAATATATCCATACATGTAAGTCTAAGGGTATAGAATTACCTTTTGGAAGAAATCTTGCAAAACCCTCCTTTGAGTTCTTGAAGATCTATGTATTTTATGGAGGATTGAGTTAGTTCTAGTGTAGAAATGATGGAATTTTACACCAAAATAATGGAGATTTCTTACCTTAAAGAAGAGGGGAGTTGGTGGTCTTGAGAGAGTGGAGAAGAGATCCAAATTTCGTCTAAAAGAAATGGGGAAAATGAACTCCGAAATTGTATTGTATTTATAGGCCCATATTTCTGGGTTTCGGATGCTGCCCTGGATGCTTCGCATCCCCACTTCACTCCTCTTTGAAGTTCGGATGCAGACCTGGATGCTATGGTAGCACTTCACTGCCAGCCTTTCTTTCGAACGCGGCCTTGGATGCTTCGCATCCGCAGACTCCTCCGCCAGCCTTTGGTAATTTGGTCATAACTTCTTGTAGGAATGTCCAAATGATGAACGGTTTGAAGCGTTAAAAACTAGACTCGAAGACCTTTAATTTTACAGGAATATAAATACTCGTCCAAAGTTTGGTCTTGTGCGTACTCATTTGGAACATTAGTCTATCATGAAATTTCCGACTTGACTTGGACTTAGGGCTCTCCTTAGACCCCACATCACTTATAATATGCTTCGTACACTTATTATCATATCCAATTGATATCCAGTATATTAATGGTCCTTGTCCGCACACAAAATAATATAATGAGCGCACATCAACTTTCTTACTAATGCTCAAGTACTTCGAAATTTTCCGGGGTGTTACAGCATTTGCGGATAAAAACTTCGCATTTGCGAATGAATAGTGTTTTTGCATTTGCAGACAAAAACTTCGCATTTGTGAATGAACAATGTTTTCGCATTTTGCAAATGAACAGTGTTTTCGCATTTGCGGACACAGACATTGCATTTGCGGATGAACATTATTTTCATATTTGCGAACAAAACTTCTCATTTGCGAATGAACTGTACCGCACCAGAAACCAGCAAAACCCAATCTTCTCCGAAATGATCCGAAACCACCCCAAAACTCATTCGGAACCTCCCGGACACAAACCATATATGAATTTCAATCATAAAACATGCTACGGACCTACTCGCGTACTCAAAACACTGAAAAGAGGTCGTCTTGACAAGATATTGACCATAGTCAAACTCCCAAATTTTTTAACTTTACTAGTCTCTCAACTAATGATCCAAAAATACACCTAAGCCCCTCAAGACCCATCAAATCATACCAACAAGTCCTAAAACAACATACGAACTTAGTCAAATCTTCAAATTACATCGAACAATGATAGAACCACGAATCATACCCAATTCAAGCTTAATGAAACTAAGAAATTCCAACTTCTACATTTAATGCCGAAACCTATCAAATCACGTCCGATTGACCTCACATTTTGCACACAAGTCATAAATGACACAACAGACCTATACACATTTTTAGAACTAGATTCCGATCCCGATATCAAAAAGTCAACTATCCGGTCAAACTTCCCAAAAATTCTATTTTCGCCATTTCAAGCCAAATTCTACTACGGACTTCCAAATAATTTTCCGGACACGCTCCTACGTCTAAAATCACCATACAGAGTTATTGGAATCATCAAAATTTGAATCTGAGGTCGTTTACACATAAATCAAATCTTCGGTCAAGTCTTTCCATTTAAACTTCAAAAATGAGAATTGTTCTTTTAATTAAATTCCGATTCTTCCGAAAATGAAACTCGATCGCACATGCAAGTCATAATACATATTATGAAATTGCTCAGGATATTAAGTCGTTGAACGGGGCATAAATTCTTAAAACGACAAGACGGATCGTTACATTCTCCACCTCTTAAACAAACTTTCGTCCTCGAACGTGCTAAGAATCTTTTTGAGGACTTTAAATTACTAAGTGTATTCTTACACACATACTTATGGGTGATTCTACGTTCCCCCAATTTAACACTGGTCCGACAACACCATCTCAATTGAGATTATTTCTTTTCTCCATTCTTATAAGCTTTAAAGCAAAATCCCTAACTCTCCAATCTTTTCCAAAATGCCTGATTTTTACTTCAACGCACGGTATTAGTCTCAATTGGCTATAGCAACTCGTGTCTACGCACGCATAAACTTTCTTGATAGTGTTGAAGTACTTCGGGGTGCTACACTATTCTATACATCAGTATTTAGAAGTAGTATAGGAAAAACTACACAAAGAGATAGAGGGGGACTCCGAGGTCTGCGGACGTGGCAGATGTACCTTGAAGTTTCCAGAACAGCAGTAGATGCACAACTAATAGCCAGGCTGGAATGATGTACCTGGATCTGCACACGAAAACATGTGCAGAAGAGTAGCATGAGCACTCCACAATGGTACCCAGTAAATTCCAAGCCTAACCTCGGTCGAGGAGTGACAAGGTCAGGTCAGTCCCATTGGTAAATAATAAATAAGGCAGAGAAATATACAGTATAATAATAGACTAGAATTTAAAAAAAGGAAACGTAGCCAATAATAATACAATACACAGGTTAAACAGTGGAGAATCTTCCGAGATACCATCTCGTAGTCCCAAAATAAATATGCAGAGAGAACTCCCGAGGTACCGCCTCGTAGTCTTAAAAGTAAATGTACATGGAGAACTCTCGAGGTACCGCCTCGTAGTCTCAAAAGTAAATGTGCAGGGAGAACTCCCGAGGTACCGCCTTGTAGTCTCAAAAGTAAATGTACAGGGGGATCTCCCGGGATACCGTCTCGTAGTCCCAAAGATAAACACGCAGCTCAAACAAATGAAGATAATGGTTACAGCAAGAAAAACTACAGTTTAGACTAAATACGAGTCAAGAAAAGAAGCAGGAATCCACTAAGCATGCTGCAAAGAGTTCAGATAAGCAATTAAGACACGTAGACATGCTATTCTAGGCTAGCAGGATAAATACACATGCTAGTATACTCGTGCCTACGTACACATCAACTTTCTTGATAGTGTTGAAGTACTCCGGGGTGTTACATTCTCCCCCGCTTAGGATTATTCGCCCTTGAATGAGAAGTAGAGTTCGCCCTCAAACACATAACATAACTTTTCTCTTCTTTCGCACATATCAATCTCCCAAAATTTTCTAACTCCCAATATTTTCATAAATTTCGGCAGAGTCTCCCCTGTAAATGGGCCTATCCACCTGCCAGAGTAACACTAACACAACTCCTAACAGCACATCCACAACCCAACAAAACACCACAAGGTATATATCAATAATACCAATCTCAGCATTACGAGCATTGCATTGTCATAATGATATCAGGACATGAAGAGCATCATATGTATGCCTATCACCACATCTCTGGTCTTAAAAGCTGTTCATAATTAATTCCAGCATCCTCAATTAATCTCATATTCGCCAAAATCTCATTTCAACTTCTCGTAAGACTGACAGCAACATGCGAGGCATGAATAGCTCATAATTATTTAATCGAATTAACGAGTCATATTTAACGCCACCTGGACACTCACCTCGTAGGCTAAAACTCAATAATTACAGCACAATTATGGCACAAAAACACATAAAAGAATTATCACATAAGCCTATCAGGCATAACTCCCTATTAGTACTATAGTACAAATTAAATTTCACAAAGGGAGAATTTAACTCATAAATATTTCACCACAAGGACCTCGTCGTTATATAACTTCCACTGCGGCTCGTAGCCCAATTTAAATATTTTTTCTTATATAAAAATGCGAGGATCTCGTCCTCAACTCCGAATCACAAGTATTTTGCACATTGTGTCAACTAAAATTTTTGATTTCCTTTCTTTCTTCTTTTCAATAAATTTCGTAACCAATTTTTCACAACACATAATGAACCCTCATACCGGTAGGGCATATAATTCATAAAATTGGAATTAATTATTCCGAAACACATCAAACCCACGGTAATGGATAATAAAAGTTACTTTTGGACTTATAGCCCTCAATGGTGCCCAAAAAATAAAAATGACAGACACTGACTCACATCTTCAAATCTCCCAACGGGGATAAACGTATAATTGGGTCATAGAATTACAAAGCTCACCCATAAGCGGAGCATAATAGGAGGACTCGCCTCAAAATTGAGAACCGAATCAAATTAAGGAATATATCTTTTTATAACAGATCAGGATCATACTTGTAACTACACCATCTAGTGTATCGGCCTCAGCCAATGCATAGCAATTATAACAATGGGTCGGGCCTCCACCTCTTAGGCTCCCTCTACCCGCCTGTCCACCCCTAACTGGCTATGCATGTGGAGTATTAACTAGAATAAAGCTCGTAACCGGATTATTCTGATAAAATCTGCCTTTCCCAAGTCTGGGACAATCTCTCATGATATAACTAGTATCACCACACTGATAACAACCTCTTTGCAGGTTTGGATGCTCATACTGAGTCTGTTCCAGATAACTAGAATAACCATTATAGGAATCCTGTGTCGGTGGTGCATTAAAAGAACTTACTGTAGCACCCCGAATATTGTGACCCCGCTGATACTGAAATGTAGAATTATTAAGGATGCAGGAATACCGCAAGCCCTAGCATCATCCCATACTAATCTCACATCTTAATCATATACAAGTTTCGAAGAACCTTTCAATACCACATAAATACATCTCAGGCCAAAAATGATATAACACATGACCTCGCAATCTGATCGTTGATAGTGGACTCCCCTCACTTGGCGCGAAGCCATAGGACACAATCCAATGATCCATAATACTAACCTTCACCGCTCGTACGTCACCAGTCATAAGACATATCAAGCCATTTATTAGGCGCATGTCATCCTCGTGACAGACAAAATTGCTTCCTCGAGTGCCTTGACTGCTAGTATGTACCTTTCACTAAATGGAAGTCCCATACGAACTACATAATCTTTAATGCCACCAACTATCTTCAGATTTACATCCACCTCGTGACCCTACCACGATTGTGACGATTAGGCAACTAATTTAACCTTCTTAAGATCGTACTTATCAACCAGATGTCAGAACTTGCTGCACCCCAATATGCACAACTGAATGATCTCTCAATACTTCCACATCTTCTATCTGGATGACATGTGGTAACAATGGTTGAGCAACCCTGGCTCCCTTATAACCCCTCTGTAGTATCACGAACCGTAGGCGCATAATTGATACCGAGTGCACAAATTTGTACACGAGTGGATGTAAAAGAACATATGATATAAGCTTCAAGATGAATAAATGCCACGCGACAAGGAATGAAAGAAGTGAAAAGTTTTCCTACTAGCTCCGTAGCCTCTCGAAGATAAGTACAGATATCTCCGTACCGATCCGCAAGACTCTACTAAACTCATTCGTGACTCGTAGAATGTGATGACCCAAAATATCATCTTTAAATTTAATAACTAATTTTGTGTTCTAAGACCTTGAAAAGCACCATTTATCATTCCTCGACTCGCGTGCATAGTCCGTATAATTTTTCGAAAAGTTTTTATGTGAAAAATGGATTAAAATGTAAAATAGAGCTTTTAAACTCAACTAAGTTGACTTTGGTCAATATTTTGAGCAAACAGACCCGAATCAGTATTTTGACAATTCCGGTAGGTCCGTATCGTGATTTGAGACTTGAGGGTATGCCCGAAATTGAATCCCGAGGTCCCTAGCTCGAGATATGGAATTTTTATAAAAAATTAAAAGCTTGAAAGCTTAATGAGTTTTAAGAAATTACTGATGTTGAATTTATTGACCTCAGGTCCATATTTTGGTTCCAGAGCCCGGTATAGGTCCAATATAATATTTATGACTTATCTGCCAAATTTGATGAGAATAGGAGTTGATTTGACGTGATTCGGACGTCCGGGTGTAAAAATATATGTTTTAAAGTTTTCTTGAAAACTTCCTTTGATTTGGTGTCCGATTCGTAGTTCTAAGTGTTATTTTGGCGATTTGATTACGCGAGCAAGTTTGTATGATGTTTTAGGACTTGGTTGCATGTTTAGTTTGGAGCCCCGAAGGCTCGGGCTGATTTCGGGTGGTTAACGGACCATTTTTGGACTTGGGAAAAACTGCAGAAATCTGCTTCTGGTATCCTTCTTCGCGTTTGCAAGAGGTGGCTCGCGTTCGCAAAGAAGAAACTAGAGGCAGGTGAAATTTATTCTTCGCGTTCGCGAAGAGGGGGACGCGTTCGCGAAGGGAAAAGGGCAGTGTTCATCGCGAACGTGTGGAAGCGTTCGCGTTCGCGTAGAAGGCGATGACTGGCCAGGCATCAAGTGTTAAAGCTGCGCATTCGCGTAGGGTGTATCGCGTTCGCGATGGCCAAATTTGGCAAGGCTTCACATTCACAACATTGCCTTCGTGTTCATGAAGAGCAAAGTTTTGGCAGCATAAAAATATGCTTCGCGAACGCGAGGCACTGACCGCGTTCGTGAAGTGTAACAATCCCAGAAACAGAACTTAAGTTCTGGAAATGGGGTTTCGACCCATTTTCAATTCTTTCCCATTTTTGAGCTCGGGTAAGGCGATTATTTGGTGATTTTCACGGAAAAACATTGGGGTAAATGTTCCTTATCCTATATTGATTATATTTCATGATTTCATACTCATTTTTATCATGAATTAGTGAAAGTTTGGAAGAAAAATCAGATTTTTATAAAATCTTCCAAAAATGAAAAGTTAAGATTTGAAGGTCCATTTGATATCGGAATTGGACAAATTTTGTATGGTTGACTCGTATCGGAACGGGTGTTCGTATTTCATGAGTTTTTCCGGGATTTGATATGTGGGTCTCACTACCAAATATTTTAATTAATTTCGGATTTTTATCCGGAAAATTTATAAATTCATATGGAATTAATTCTTATGATTTGTATTGAATATATCGAATTGTTTGTAAATAGATTTGAAGCTTTCGGAGGCAAATTTAAAAGGAAAATCTGTGGTTTAATAATTGATTGGAATTCGCAAAGCGAGGTAAGTGTCGGGGTTAACCTTGACTTGAGGGAATAGAACCCTTAAATTATTTGTTATGTGAATTGCATGTGAACGGCGTATAGGCGAGGTGACAAGTATCTATACGTCGTCAAATTAATTGTTTGCCTGCTTACTTGAAAAATCATAAATTATTTTTAATCATAAATTAATTATTATAATAATTATTTCTCTCTTATTCTTTGTCCAATATTAACTCTTGAATTCCTGCATTAATTGTTACATGCTATTTGAATTATGTGATTTAATTATTATTTGACATTTAGCATATTAAATATTAAACTGCCTATTTTCTCCCTGATTTCTATAATAATTTACTATTTGTCATTGTTTGTGTCATAATTAAATCATAATTATTGTATACTTGTTGTCTTATAATTTTATATTAATTATTGTATTTATTGGAAAAATTTCTTCTATAAAAATTAATTGAAATGGATATATTGGAGGATCGGGTAGCACGCCACAACAGACTTATTAAAAAGTCAATATTGGAGGATCGGGTTACACGCTGCAACAGACTTATTAAGAAATCAATATTGGAGGATCGGGTTGAATACCGCAACAGACTTATTAAGAAGTCAATATTGGAGGATCGGATTGCACGCCGCAACAGACTTATTAAAACTCCATATTGGAGGATCGGGTTGCCCGCCGCAACAGACTTGAGTAAAATAAATATATTGTGAGAGCGGGTTGCACGCTGCAACAGAATTGAATATGAATATATTGTGAGAGCGGGTTGCACGCTGCAACAGAATTAGTTGAAATGATAATTGGTTATGACTGCTAAGTTGGCTTCAATTATTATAAATAAGTTACTTGATTTATTTCTAGTATTGTTGTTGCTATCAATATTGCGTACATGTTAATGTAAGTGAACCGCCTTAGCCTCGTCACTACTTCGTCGAGATTAGGCTCAGCACTTACTAGTACATGGGGTCGGTTGTACTGATACTACACTCTGCACTTCTTGTGCAGATTTTGGAGTTGGTTCTAGCGGCGTACCGTAGACTTGCTCGGATTTCAGCTATTCAGAGGAGACTTGATGTATAACTGCACGGCGTTCCCAGTTCTGAAGTCCCCGTCTACTTTAATTTAGCTGTGTGTTTGTTTCCAGACAACTTTATTTTATTCAGACCTTTATTTGTATTTATTCTAGAAGCTCGTGCACTTGTGACACCAATTCTGGGATGGTATTTTGACACCGTTGTTTTGATGGATTATTGCATTATATTTCAAACTTTGCTTTCGCATTTGTTTCCTTGTTATTAATAAATTTAAAATTGTTTTAAAAATGGATAATATTATTCTAACGTTGCCTTGCCTAGCAAGTGAAATGTTAGGCGCCATCACGGTCCGAAGGTGGGAATTTCAGGTCGTGACAATTGGTATCAGAGCACTAGGTTACATAGGTCTCACGAGTCACGAGAAAGCTTAGTAGAGTTTGAAGGATCGGTACAGAGACGTCTGTACTTTCTCTCTTAGAGGATATGAAGTTTAGGAACAATATCAATTCTTTATTATTCTGTCATGCGATTTTATTCCATCATCGATGATTGAACCATTTTACTTTTATTCTCTCGCAGATGGTGAGAACGCGTAATACCTCCACCGATGGACAAGGACCAGAACCCCCGGTGGCAACTATGACCATGGGTAGAGGTCGAGGCCGAGGTCGTGCTAGAGGCCGAGGTAGAGCTCAGTCCAGAGTTCGAGCAGCTGCACCTGTTGTAGAACCTCAGGTAGACCTTCAGGAGGAGGTCCCTGTTCAGAATGTACTAGTTGGACCAGTTCAGGTCCCGGAAGGATTCATAGCCACTCCAGTACTTCAGGACGCTCTAGTCCGTTTGGTAAGTCTTATGGAGGGTGTGGCCCAGAATGGTACATTTCCAGTGGCACCAGCCATCTCACAGGCTAGGGGAGGAGCACAAACTCCCACTACTCCCTCTCCAGAGCAGATGGCTTCCCTGAATCAGGCTCCAGCAGCCCCGCCAGTTGGGTAGTTCAGCCAGTTGTTGCGGCACAGACCGATGATAGGCCCGCCATGTCTTTTGAGGCCTTATTGAGACTGGATAAGTTTACTAAGTTCTTTCCAGTTCACTTCAGTGGTACACCTTCTGAGGACCCATAGGATTATCATGAACGCTGCCATGAGGTGTTGCGGAACATGGGTATAGTTAAGAACAATGGGATTGATTTTGCTGTATTTTAGATGACGGGTTCCTCCAAGAGGTGGTGGAGAGATTATACATTGACCCGACTAGTCGGATCGCCTGCACTTACCTGGGAGCAGTTCTCTCAGCTTTTTCTGGAGAAGTTCCTCCCTATCACACTGAGAGAGGAATTTCGCAAGCAATTTGAGCGTCTACAGCAGGGCAGTATGACTGTTACTCAGTATGAGTCTCGTTTTGTAGATTTGGCCCGTCATGCTCTCCTTTTATTACCTACGGAGGGAGATAGAGAGTGAGGAGGTTTATTGAGGGACTCACTCACCCTATCAGATTTTTGATGGCCAAGGAAACCGGAAGTGAGATTTCCTTTCAGGCGGCTGCTAATGTTGCCAGGAGGATCGAGATGGTTCTTGCACAGGAGAGAGGGAAGAGATATGATAAGAGGCCTCGTTAGTTCAGTGGTTTCAGTAGTGCCTCGTCTGGAAGCAGGGGTAATTTTGGTAGGGGTCATCCTCCCAGACTGTTTCATTCAGCACTTCATGCATCTCCCGGTGCTTCAGGGAGTCACGATCCTATTATGTCTTACTATGAACAGCCAACATTTAGTGCACATTCAGCTCCTATCAGTTCACCACCACTCCAGAGTTACTACAATCATTATCCAGCCCATCTGGGTCAACTTCAGCTTCACCAGCCATGGCATCAGGATGGGTGTTATGAGTGTGGTAACATTGGTCACATCAGGAGGTATTGCCCTAGATTGGCAAGTAACAGATATCGGCAGGATTCTCGTGCCATCATACCGGCACCGGTTGCTTCACCGCCTGCTCATCCAGCTAGAGGTAGGGGTCAGGCAGCTAGAGGTGGAGGTCAGGCCATTAGAGGGTGGAGGTCAGGCCATTAGAGGTGGAGGTCAGGCCGTTAGAGGTGGAGGCCAGCCAGTTAGAGGTAGTCCCAGAGACGCAATTTAGAGTGGTGGGGCCCAGCCCCAATTTTATGCTTTTCCAGCTAGGCCTAAGGCCGAGTCATCTGATGCTGTGATCATAGGTATTATTCCAGTTTTCCATAGAGATGCTTCAGTCCTATTTGATCCAGGATCTACTTATTCCTATGTGTCCTGCTATTTTGCTTTATATTTGGTTGTGCCTTGTGATTCTCTGAGTGCTTCTGTGTGTGTATCTATACAGGTGGGAGATTCTGTTGTAGTAGATCATGTCTATTGTTTGTGTGTGGTTACTATTGGTAATCTTGAGACTAGTGTGGATCTTCTACTTCTTGATATGGTGGATTTTGATGTCATCTTGGGTATGGATTGGCTGTCTCCTTATCATGCTATATTGGACTGTCATGCTAAGACAGTGACCCTAGCTATGCTGGGGTTACCTTGGTTAGAGTGGAAAGGAACTCCTGGCCATTCTGCCAGCAGGGTTATTTCTTATATGAAAGCTTGGCGTATGGTAGAGAAAGGGTGTCTAGCCTATTTGGCTTATATTCGCGATCCCAGTGCGGATGTCTCTTCTATGGACTCAGTACCAGTTGTTCTTGAATTCTCAGAAGTATTTTCTGCAGATCTGCCGGGGATGCCACCCGACAGAGATATTGACTTCTATATTGATTTGGCTCCGGGCACCCAGCCCATTTCTATTCCACCATACCGTATGGCCCCGCCAGAATTGAAAGAGCAGTTACAAGACTTGCTTGATCAGAGATTCATTAGACCCAGTATATCGCCATGGGGTGCACCAGTATTATTTATAAAGATGAAAGATGGCTCTATGCGGATGTGTATAGATTATCGACAGTTGAACAAAGACACTATCAAAAACAAATATCCGCTGCCAAGAATTGATGATTTATTTGATCAGTTTCAGGGTGCCAAGGTATTTTCGAAGATTGATTTGAGATCTGGTTACCATCAGTTGAAGATTAGGGCATCTGATTTCCCTAAGACAGCTTTTCGGACTCGGTATGGGCATTACGAATTCCTAGTGATGTCATTTGGGTTGACAAATGCTCCAGCAGCATTTATGAATTTGATGAATCGGGTGTTCAAGCCTTATTTGGACTCTTTTGTGGTTGTATTCATTGATGATGTCTTAATTTACTCCATCAGTCTAGAGGAGCATGAGCAGCATCTTCAAAGTGTGCTTCACACTTTGAAGAATAATCAGTTATATGCCAAGTTTTCAGAATGTGAGTTTTGGTTAGACTCAGTTGCCTTTTTGGGGCATATTGTATCGGCAGAAGGCATAAAGGTGGATCCTAAGAAGATTGAGGCTGTTCAGAATTGGCCTAGACCTACTTCAGTTATAGAGATCCGGAGTTTCCTGGGTTTAGCAGGTTATTATCGTCGGTTCGTGGAAGGGTTTTCATCTATAGCAAGCCCATTGACCAGATTGACCCAGAAGGTGTCCCATTCAGATGGTCTGAAGAGTGTGAGATGAGCTTTCAGAAGCTCAAAACCGCTTTGACTACAACGCCAGTGTTGGTATTACCCACAGGTTCAGGATCATATACGGTATATTGTAACACATCTCATATTAGGCTTAGTGCAGTATTAATGCAAGATGGCAAGGTAATTGCATATGCGTCGCAACAGTTGAAAGTTCACGAGAAGAATTATCCTGTTCATGACTTAGAATTGGTAGCCATTGTTCATGAGCTGAAGATTTGGAGGCATTACCTCTACGGTGTCTCGTGTGAGGTATTTATTGATCACCGTAGCATCCAGTATCTGTTCAAACAAAAGGATCTTAATTTGAGGCAGAGAAGATGGATGGAGTTGTTGAAAGACTATAATATCACCATTTTGTATCACCCCGGAAAGGCCAATGTGGTGGCCGATGCCTTGAGTAGAAAGGCTGTGAGTATGGGCAGTATTGCGTATATTCCGGTTGGTGAGAGGCCATTAGCTGCAGATGTTCAGACTTTGGCTAATCAGTTTGTGAGGTTAGATATTTCAGAACCTAGTCGGGTTCTAGCTTGCATAGTCGCTCGGTCTTATTTATATGAGCGCATCAGAGAGAGGCAGTATGATGATCCTCACTTACTTGTCCTTACGGACACGGTGTGGCACGGTGATGCCAAACAGGTTGTTGTGGGGGAAGATGGGATTCTGCGAATGCAGGGTCGTATTTGTGTGCCTAATGTGGATGGGCTTCGTGAATTAATTCTTGAAGAAGCACACTGTTTCAGGTATTCTATTCATTCAGGTACCGCCAAAATGTATCAAGATTTGCGGCAACATTATTGGTGGAGGAGAATGAAAAAGGATATAGTTGCACATGTAGATCGGTGTCTAAATTGTCAACAAGTTAAGTACGAGCATCAGAGACCTGGTGGTATGCTTCAGAAGTTAGAAATTCCTGAGTGGAAGTGGGAGCATATCACTATGGATTTTGTTATTGGGCTCTCACGGACTCAGAGAAAATTCGACGCAGTTTGGGTCATTGTGGACAGGTTGACCAAGTCAGCCCATTTCATTCCAGTGGCAGTTACCTATTCTTCAGAGAGGTTGGCTGAAATTTACATTCGTGAGATTGTCCGCCTTCACGGTGTGCCTGTGTCTATTATTTCAGATCGAGGTACGGAGTTTACCTCATATTCTGGAGGGCTGTACAGCGTTGTTAGGCACGCAGGTGGAGTTGAGTACAACATTTCATCCACAGACAGACGGACAGTCAGAGCGCACTATTCAGATATTGGAAGATATGCTCCGCGCTTGTGTTATAGACTTTGGAGGTCTTGGGATCATTTCTTGCCACTTGCGGAGTTTGCTTATAATAATAGCTATCGGTCGAGCATTCAGATGGCTCTATATGAGGCATTATACGGAAGGCGATGCCAATCGCCAGTTGGTTGGTTTGGACCGGGATAGGGTCGGTTGTTGGGTACCGATTTGGTACAGGATTCCTTGAATAAGGTCAAGATTATTCAGAATCGACATCGCACAGCTCAGTCTAGGCAAAAGAGTTATGCCGACCATAAAGTTCGTGATATTGCATTCATGGTTGGAGAACGAATATTGCTCCGGGTTTCACCTATGAAAGGTGTAATGAGGTTCGGAAAGAAGGGCAAGTTGAGCCCTAGGTATATCAGACCCTTTGAAATTCTTGAAAGGGTGGGTGAAGTAGCCTACAAGCTTGCATTACCACCTAGTTTATCAGCGGTTCATCCGGTGTTCCATGTGTCTATGTTTCGAAAATATCATGGTGATCCGTCCCATGTGTTAGATTTCAGCTCAGTCTAATTGGACAAAGATTTGACTTACGAGGAAGAGCCGGTGGCTATTCTAGCCCGGTAGGTCCGACAATTGAGGTCTAAGAGTTATCTTTCAGTTCAGGTGCAATGGAGAGGTCAGCCGGTAAAGGCATCTACCTAGGAGTCCGAGTCGGACATGCAGAGTAAATATCCACACCTTTTCTCCAGCTCAGGTATTTTTTCTAATTCCGTTCGAGGACGAACGTTTGTTTTAGAGGTGGAGAATGTGATGACCTAAAATGTCATCTTTAAATTTAATAAGTAATTTTGTGTTCTAAGACCTCGAAAAGCACCATTTATTATTCCTCGACTCGCGTGCGCAGTCCGTACAATTTTCCGAAAAGTTTTTATGTGAAAAATGGATTAAAATGTGAAATAGAGCTTTAAAACTCAACTAAGTTGACTTTGGTCAACATTTTGAGCAAACGGACCCGGATCAGTGTTTTGACAATTCTGATAGGTCCGTATCATAATTTGAGACTTGGGCGTATGCCCGGAATTGAATCCCGAGGTCCCTAGCTCGAGATATGGAATTTTTATGAAAAATTAAAATCTTGAAAGCTTAATGAGTTTTAAGAAATTATTGATGTTGGATTTATTGACCTCATGGCCGTATCTTAGTTTCGGAGCTTTGTATAGGTCCAATATAATATTTATGACTTGTCTGCCAAATTTGATGAGATTCAGAGTTGATTTGACGTGATTCGGACGTCCGGTTCTAAAAATATAAGTTTTAATATTTTCTTGAAAACTTCCTTTGATTTGGTGTCCGATTCATGGTTCTAGGTGTTATTTTGGCGATTTGATCATGCGAGCAAGTTTGTATGATATTTTAGGACTTGGTTGCATGTTTGGTTTGGAGCCCCAAGGGCTCGAGTTGATTTCGGGTGGTTAACGGACCATTTTTGGACTTGGGAAAAACTGCAGAAATCTGCTTCTGGTATCCTTCTTCGCGTTCGCGAGAGGTGGTTCGCGTTCGCGAAGAAGAAACTGGAGGCAGGTGAAATTTACTCTTCGCGTTCATGAAGAGGGGGGTGCGTTCGCGAAGGGAAGAGGGAAGTGTTTATCGCGAACGCGTGGAAGCATTCGCGTTCGCGTAGAAGGCGAGGCCTGGCCAGGAACCAAGCATTAAAGCTTCGCGTTCGCGTAGGGTGTATCGCGTTCACAAAGGCCAAATTTGGCAAGGCTTCGCGTTCGCGAAAAGAAAAGTTTTGGCAGCACAAAAATGTACTTCGCAAACGCGATGCACTGACCGCGTTCGCGAAGGGTAAAAATCCCAGAAACAGAACTTAAGTTCTGGAAATGGGGTTTCGGCCCATTTTCAATTCTTTCCCATTTTTGAGCTCGGGTAAGGCGATTTTTGGGCGATTTTCACGAAAAAATATTGGGGTAAGTGTTCCTTATCCTATATTGATTATATTTCATGATTTCATACTCATTTTTATCATGAATCCGTGAAATTTTGGAAGAAAAATCAGATTTTTATAAAATCTTCCAAAAACGAAAAATTAAGATTTGAAGGTCCATTTGATATCGGAATTGGACAAATTTTGTATGGTTAAACTAGTATCGGAACGAGTGTTCGGATTTCGTAAGTTTTTCTGGGATTTGAGATGTGGGTCCCACTGCCGAATATTTTAATGAATTTTGGATTTTTATCCGGAAAATTTGTTAATTCGTATGGAATTAATTCATATGATTCGTATTGAATATATCGAATTATTTGTGAATAGATTTGAAGATTTCGGAGGCAAATTTAAAAGGAAAAATTGTGGTTGAATAATTAATTGGAATTCGCAAAGCGGGGTAAGTATCGGGGTTAACCTTGACTTGAGGGAATAGAACCCTTAGATTATTTGTTATGTGAATTGCATGTGCACGACGTATAGGCGAGGTGACGAGTGTCTATACGTCATCCAATTAATTGTTTGCCTGCTTACTTGAAAAATCATAAATTATTTTTAATCATAAATTAATTATTATAATAATTATTTCTCTTATTCTTTGTCCAATATTAACTCTTGAATTCTTGCATTAATTGTTACATGCTATTTGAATTTTGTGATTTAATTGTTATTTGACATTTAGCATTTTAAATATTAAACTGCATATTTTCTCCCTGATTTCTATAATAATTTGCTATTTGTCATTGTTTGTGTCATAATTAAATCATAATTGTTGTATACTTGTTGTCTTATAATTTTATATTAATTGTTGCATTTATTGGGGAAATTTCTTCTATAAAAATTGATTGAAATGGATATATTGGAGGTTCGGGTTGCACACCGCAACAGACTTATTAAAAAGTCAATATTAGAGGATCGGGTTGCACGCCGCAACAGACTTATTAAGAAGTCAATATTGGAGGATCGGGTTGCACGCCGCAACAAACTTATTAAAAAGTCCATATTGGAGGATCGGGTTACACGCTATAACAGACTTGATTAAAATGATTATATTATGAGAGCGGGTTGCACGCTGCAACAGAATGAATGTGAATATATTGTGAGAGCGGGTTGCACGCTGCAACAGAATTGGTTGAAATGATAATTGGTTATGACTGCTGAGTTGGCTTCAATTATTATAAATGAGTTACTTGATTTATTTCTATTATTGTTGTTGTTATCAATATTGCGTACAGGTTAATGTAAGTGAACCGCCTTAGCCTCGTCACTACTTCGTCGAGGTTAGGTTCAGCACTTACCAGTACTTGGGATCAGTTGTACTGATACTACACTCTGCACTTCTTGTGCAGATTTTGGAATTGGTTCTAGCGGAGTACCGTAGACTTGCTCGGATTTCAGCTATTCAGAGGAGATTTGAGGTATAACTACACGGCGTTCGCAGTTCTGAAGTCCTCGTCTACTTTACCTTAGCTGTGTGTTTGTTTCTAGACAGTTTTATTTTATTCAGACCTTTATTTGTATTTATTCTAGAAGCTCGTGCACTTGTGACACCAATTCTGAGATGGTATTTAGACACCGTTGTTTTGATGGATTATTGCATTATATTTCAAACTTTGCTTTCACATTTGTTTCTTTATTATTAATAAATTTAAAATTATTTTAAAAATGGATAATATTAGTCTAACGTTGGCTTGCCTAGCAAGTGAAATGTTAGGCGCCATCACGGTCCGAAGGTTGAAATTGCGGGTCGTGACATAGAACCTATGAACCTAGAGCTCTGATATCAACTTGTCACGACTCAAAATCTTACCAAAGGCGTCGTGATGGCACCTAGTCTCTAAGACTAGATAAGCCGATTTAAATTATATTTGCAAGCCATTTTTTTTTGAAAATAGAAACTAGCAGCGGAAATAGTTATGAATATAACAATCTCCCAAGACTGGTAGTACTGAGTCACGAACTCTAACTGAATACATGAAATGATCTCAAGGATCGAATACTCCATACTGTTTGAATAATAAATAACAGTACAATAAAATGCAAAGACCCCAAGGAACTGCAACGACCAAACAGGTCTACCTTGAATCCTTGCGATCCCACTCTAACTCTGCCCAAGTTCGATATCTCCAATACCTGGCTCTGCACAAAAATATGCAGAAGTGTAGTATGAGTACACCGCGGTCGGTACCCAGTATGTATCAAGACTAACCTCAGTGAAGTAGAGACGAGGTACAGTCAAGACACTCACTAGTCTTATAACCTATGCAATATAGTTTTCAAAATAATAGGAAACAAGTAACAATAAGGGCAACAATCAAGCATTAATATTCCTCAACAAATGATAAATACAAGTACACCCAATTAAATCAAGTCCTTCAAATAAATATCTTCCACATATAATCATTCCAATAAATCTCTCTCAATTATAATTCCTCAAATAAATATTTTTCAAATATAATTCTTTCAATAAATCTCTTTCAAACATAATTTCCTCAAATAAATATTCTTCAAATATAATTCTCTCAATAAATCTCTTTCAAATATAATTTCCTCAAATAGACATTCTTCAAATATAATTTTTCAATAAATCTATTTCAAATATATTTTCCTCAAATAAATATTCTTCAAATATAATTCTTTCAATAAATCTCTTTCAAATATATTTTTCTCAAATAAATATTTTTCAAATATAATTATTTCGAATAAAAGTCACCATGTGATACCTCATTTCATAGTCATACAACTACGGGTCTCAGCCCATTTTTATTTTTTTTCATAAATACGGGTCTCAACCCTCTTTCATATTTCCACGACACTTCATGCCCATAATTAAATCATCATATCACCCTGGCACCTCATGCCCACTTTTTATATTACAACTTCACGGATAATTCACGTGCCAATATATAAACCATCATATTTTTCCCGGCACCTCGTGCCCTCATTTTATATCACAACTCCACGGATAATTCACGTGCCAATATCATCATTATTTACTCACGGCTCCTCATGCCTACATTTCATTTTATAATCCGCCTGGCATTAGCTACAGGCTCCCAATTTCAACATAAATCATATTGTTATCAATTTACTAACAACAAGACAAATTGCAGAAGGTATAAAAATAAACACAAGGAAAATCACAACATTACATCAAAAATCTCCAACACAATAACTCCACATCGTCACATATCATCCTTGACAATAGCCACCCTTATCTCTCCTATAGCCACCCTTATCACTCCTATAATAGCCTCCACTATCCCTCTGCCATGACAATATCAATAGCCACCCTTATCGCTCCTATAGCCACCCTTGTCACTCCTATAATAGCCTCCCTTATCCCTCCGCCATGACAATATCAATAGCCACCCTTATCGCTCCGCCCAGACAATATTCCAACAAATACAACAATAGTGAAATGCCACCCTTATAGCCACATAATACCAACAGTGGAATGCCACCCTTATATCCTCAAAATAATAACTCACACAACACAATAATTTACACAGAATATTTTCACGGCAATACAACAAAATCAATTTATATCATAATTTTTCCAATGGCCACAACCAAATTCCAACGATACAACTAAATTAATTAATTTCATAACAAATAGCCAAAGGCTCCACACAATGTGTATAACACCCCCAAAAAAACAATCAACAGAGATAAAAATTTCTCAGCATAAAGCAAAGCCTTCATTAATCAAAATTCTTAATAATTATATAAGCACCTCTTCTTAAGCTTATTTAATTAACTATTTGCAGAGGAAAAATTCATAATGAAAATAAATTCCAAGAATTATCAAACCAACAAACTCATGGAATTACATAAATAATTAAGTAACAATCACATCAAATTATCATATAACAACAAATTCAACAACAAGGATTTAGGCATGACAAATAGATGATTAATTATATGCCAACAATTATCCAATTTACTACTCAATATGCCCAAGACTTTAACTCAATAAATTTTGCACATATAAGCCTGAGTACTGTCACGACCCAAAATCTCACTTGTCGTGATGACGCCTATCTCAATACTAGGCAAGCCAAAAATCTCTATAATCCACCATATCTTTTAAATTTGAAAATAAATAATTAAATTCAGCGGAAGAAATCTCACAATTTCAAATATAACACTCCCAAAATCCAGTGTCACTGAGTACATGAGCATCTAATATGAGTACAATGATTGACTGATAAAAACCACTGTCTGAAAATATAGAACAGTACAATAACTGAAGGAAAGAGAGACAAGGTCGGCAGACGCCAAGCAGCTACCTTGATAGTCTCCAACTGATAGTACTCTGAAATCTAATAATCTCCGTGTCCGAAAGCACCTGGATCTGCACACGAGGTGCAGAGTGTAGTATGAGTACAACTAACTCAATAAGTAACAAGACTAACCTCTGGGCTGAAAGAAATGATGAGCTCCGCAGGTACAGTCCAGTAAAGGTAATGGTACAGAAATGTAGGCATGCTTTCAAGTTTAACAGTTAAACTCAGTACAAGTGAAATAGATCAATATTGCATGATATGGGGAATATGACATCTCAGTAGAAAGACCTCATGTAAATACTGGTCACAAATTATCCGGTCACTCGGTACTGTTTATGGCCAATCCAGCCCAGGGGTGTTCCAACCCGTATATATATGCACATCGATTGACAGTCAGTCACCCAGTACCGTATAAGGCCAATCTAGCCCTGGGATAATTTATCCCTAAATATAAATGATACTGACAAAATCCATGTCCATATAAACTCATTACAATACAAATAAGTAAGGCAAGTCCATGCCCTGGAAAAATTCATCCCAAATATATATATAAGCAGTAAGTAAGGCAAGTCCATATAAAATAAGCGGTAAGTAAGGCAAGTCCATGCCCTGGGAAATCCATCCCGAATATCGATGATCATCTACGCTCACTAGGGGTGTGTACAGACTTCGGAGGGGCTCCTTCAGCCCAAGCGTAATACAAAGCCAATATGGCCTACTGTAGGCCGGCAGTTCCGATCCGTATAATAACAAAGCCTATAAGGCCTACTGCAGGCGGGCAGCCTCGATCCATAAAATAGTAAAGCCAATAAGGCCTGCTGCAGGCGGGCAGCCCCGATCCATAAAATAGTAAAGCCAATAAGGCCTGCTGTAGGCTGGCAGCCCCGATCCATATAATAATAATGTATAAAGCCATTATGGCCTGCTGCATTGCGCAGCTCAATCTCATAAATATCCTCACAATGGACAATTATTATTGAGTATGAAATGTATATTTTTGAATAATTAATTCAACGAAAACACGACCCAATGGGTCCTAAAATATCGGCACGTAGCCCAAACACGATATTTATCACAAGCCTCAGCTCAATTCCTCTAACACGTGCCATATGTTCAGATAATAACATGATTCTTTAATTTTACAACTTCACAGGATTTATTCAAGACACAATTTTTGTGGTGCACGTCTACATGTTCGTCACCTGTCGTGTGTGTCACCTTCAACAATTCATATCATACCAAATTCGGGGATTCATACCCTCAGAACCAAGTTTAGAAGTATTACTTACCTCAAACCGTATAATTCTTTACTCCGCTATGCCTTTGCCTCGTGAATTGTCCTCCAAACGCCTCAAATCTATCCACAATTCATTCGATTCAGTCAATAAAATTTATTGGAATTGATTCCATAAGAAAATACTAATTTCCCATAAAAATTCGTAATTTAGCTCAAAATTTGCTCGTGGGGACCATGTCTCGGAACCCGACAAAAATTACAAAATATGAACGCCCATCCAACCACGAGTCCAACCATACAAATTTCACCAAATTCCGACATCAACTCGACCCTCAAATCTTCAATTAAAGTCTTTGAAGATTTCTACCATTTTCAACCCAATCTATACCCATTTGAACTCAACAATCTTTCCATAAACCTTATTGATATGTATAAATGATACTATTAAACCCAAGAATCATACTCTTAATCACCCATCTTTACCCAAACTCGAAATTGAAGACTAGGGATTAGAACCTTACCTCTTGGGTGAAGATCTTGTGATATTTCCTTGTTGGATTTCAAAGCTTGAACAAGATCTTGATGAACAAAGCACTTGAGCTTCTTCCTCTCTCTAGAACACTCTCCCTTCTCTCTAAAAAATGTCAGATTTTGCTCCAAAATTTTTCCCAAATCCTATTTATCAAAATGGGTTCGGGTTATGAAAATAAAAATATTAACCCTCCAAAAGCAGGTCTCCGGTCGCATAATGGACCGCAGAATGGGTATGATGGTCGCAAAATGCACCGCAAAATCGATGCCCAGAAATGGGCTTTACTGGACAGGTTTGCGACCATTTTGCGGTCGCATAACTACTTCTGCGATCGCATAATGGTTCTGCGATCGCAGAATTGGTCGCAGAATCGCATTTTTCCAGACTTTGGTAATTTAGTCATAACTTCTTGTTGGAATGTCCAAATGACGAACGGTTTGAAGCGTTATAAACTAGACTCGAAGATCTTTCATTTGATAGATCATCACGTAACTCCATATCATTTGATAGGTAAATCATTACATAACTCCATATATATATATATATATATATGTAGATATTCTTGTTCAAAGTTGGGTCTTGTGCGAACTCACTTGAAACTTTAGTCTATTAAATTTCCAACTTCTACATTCGAAGCCGAAACCTACCGAATCAAGTGCGATTGACCTCAAATTTTGCACACAAGTCATAAATAACATAATAAAACTACTTCAATTTCTAGAATCGGATTCCGACCTTGATATCAAAAAGTCAACCCCCCGGACAAACTTTCCAAAAATTCAACTTTCGGCATTTCAAGCCTAATTCCATTACGGACCTCTAAATAATTTTCCGGACATGCTCCTAAGTTCAAAATCACCATACAGAGCTATTGGAATCATCAAAATTAAATTCCGAGGTTGTTTACACATAAGTAAATATCCGGTCAACTTTTCCAACTTAAGCTTCCAACATGAAAATTCATTCTTCCAAGCTAACTCCGAAATACCTTAAAACCAAAACCGACAATTCACACAAGTCATAATACCTCGTAGGAAGTTATTCAATACTTCAAATAGTTGAAAGGAACGTAAATGCTCAAAACGACCGGTCGGGTCGTTACAAGTACGTACTTGTTACCTCGCGTATACGACTTTTCACATTTCACAAATGGCACATAAGACTCAATGCCTAAGGGGTAATTCCCCCACTCGAGGTTAGGCAAAATACTTACCTTTTTGAAGTTATGCCGATATTCTAAAATCGCCTTCTTGCTTGAATTGACCTCCGGACAGCTCAAATCTATCCAAATTAATTGTATAATTTCATTAAAATTCATCAAAAATAATTTCGAATAATAATACGTCGACTTAGAAATTTATCCTAAAAGTCAATAAAAGTCAACACGAGGCTCGACTTTCGGAACCCGACATAATTTTTACGAAATCCGAACAACCATTCCGATATGAGTTCAACCATACCAATTTTATCAAATTCCAACAACAAATAGTCCTCCAAATCTTGAATTTTTATTTTTGGAAGATTTTTCAAAAATCTTGATTTCTTCCTTTTAAATTCGAATTAAACGATGAATATAACCATATATTCATGAAATATAATCACTTTCGGATATAGAACACTTACCCCAGTCGAAGTCGTGAAGAAATCCTCAAAATCGCCCAAGAACCGAGCTCCAAAAATCCCAATAGAAAATGAAGAAATGACAAATTTTCAATCCTTATGTTTCTGCCCAGGTTCGCATTTGCGAATGAACAGTGTTTTCGCATTTGCGGACAAAAACTTCGCATTTGCGAATGAACAACGTTTTCGCATTTTGTAAATGAACAGTGTTTTCGCATTTGCGGACACAGACTTCGCATTTTGCGGATGAACAGTGTTTTCGCATTTGCGGACAAAATAACACATTTGCGAATGAACAGTACCACACCAGAAACTAGCAAAACCCAATTCGAAACCACCCCGAAACTCATCCGGAACCTCCCGGACACAAACCATATGTGAATTTCAATCATAAAACATGCTACAGACCTGCTCGCGTACTCAAAACACTAAAAAGAGGTCGTATTGACCCGATATTGACCATGGTCAAACTCCCAAATTTCTTAACTTTAGTAATCTCTCAACCAATGATCCAAAAATACACCTAAGCCCCTCGAGACCCATCAAATCATACCAACAAGTCCTAAAACATCATACGAACTTAGTCGGATCTTCAAATTACATCGAACAATGATAGAACCACGAATCATACCCAATTCAAGCTTAATGAAATTAAGAAATTCCAACTTCTACATTTAATGCCGAAACCTATCAAATCACGTCCGATTGACCTAAAATTTTTGCACACAAGTCATAAATGACATAACAAACCTATACAAATTTTCAAAACTAGATTCTAACCACGATATCAAAAATTCAACTCCCCGGTCAAACTTTCCAAAAATTCTATTTTCGTCATTTCAAGCCAAATTCCACTACGTACTTCCAAATAATTTTCCGGACACGCTTCTACGTCTAAAATCACCATACGGAGCTATTGAAATCATCAGAATTCGAATCTGAGGTCATTTACACATAAGTCAAATCTCCGGTCAACTCTTTCCATTTAAACTTCAAAAATGAGAATTGTTTTTTAAATTAAATTCCGAATCTTTCGAAAACCAAATTCGATCGCACATGCAAGTCATAATACGTATTACGAAATTGATCGGGATATTAATTCATTGAATGGGGCATAAATTCTTAAAACGACAAGTCGGGTCGTTACATTCTCCACTTAAACAAACGTTCGTCCTCGAATGGGCTAAGAATCTTTCCGAGGACTTTAAATTACTGAGTGTATTCTTACACACATACTTGTGGGTGATTCTACGTTCCCGCAATTTAACATTGGTCCGACAACACCATCTCAATTGAGATTATTTCTTTTCTCTATTCTTATAAGCTTTAAAGAAAAATCCCTAACTCTCCAATCATTTCCAAAATGCCTGATTTTCATTTCGACGCACGGTATTAGTCTCAACTGGCTATAGCAACTCGTGCCTACGCACACATCAACTTTCTTGATAGTGTTGAAGTCCGGGGTGTTTCACTGTTCTAGAATTTAAAAAAAGGAAATATAGCAAATAATAGTACAACACACAAGTTAAACAATGGGAAATTTCCCGAGATACCGTCTCGTAGTCCCAAAATAAATATGCAAAGAGAACTCCTGAGGTACCGCCTCGTAGTCTCAAAAGTAAATATGCAGGGAGAACTCCCTAGGTACCGCCTCGTAGTCTCAAAAGTAAATGTGCAGGGGGATATCCCGGGATACCGTCCCGTAGTCCCAAAGATAAACACGCAGCTCAAACAAATGAAGATAATGGTTACAACAAGAAAAACTATAGTTTATACTAAGTACAAGTCAAGAAAAGAAGAAGGAATCCACTAAGCATGCTGCAAAGACTTCAGACAAGCAATTAAGACACGTAGACATGCTATTCTAGGCTAACAGGATAACTACACATGCTAATATACTCAATTAAGATGAAAACAGGTTATTATTCAGTAAAAAATCAGGTTTTTCAACAATAGCCCGTGTACGCGTGTACGCACTCGTCACCTCGCGTACACGGTGCTCATATATTATAACAGTACCAAATCCTAAGGGGATTCCCCCACACAAGGTTAGGCAAGCCACTTACCTCGAACCAAGCTCAATCAATCCATAAGAATGCCTTTTCCTCGATTATCCGACTCTGAATGGCCCAAATATAGCCAAAAACAATTACATATCATAAATATAACTATAATATACTAATCTAATTAATGAAATCAAGACTTTAAAATAAAATTCCAAAATCCGTCCTAAAAAGTCGACCCGGGCCCACGTATCAGAATCGGGTAAAAGTCACAAAATATGAACACACATTCAGTCACGAGTTCACTCGTACCAAAATTATCCAAATCCGATATTAAAATCCAAATCAAAACTCAAAACTTAGTTGAAGAACTTCCAACCTTTTCCCCTAAATTTCTCAACCAAATTCCTTAATTAAATGATGAACATAACTATAGATTAGTGGAATATAACCATAAATGAGTTAAGAATTATTACCCCAATGTTCTCTCTGAAAAATCTTTGAATTATCGCCTCAATCCGCGCTCTCAAAGACCCAAAATTGAAAATGGGATAAAACCCTCGAACTTGGCCTTTTCTGCCCAGCGATTTCGCACCTGCGGACCTCTAGTCGCACCTGCAGAAATTCCATTGCAGGTGCAGAAATGGCTTAAGGTGACTGGGACCGCTTCTGTAATTAGGTGGTCGCACCTGCATGTGTGCACCTACGGACAATGGTCCGCTTCTGCGATTTCCTTATGCGCCTACGGTTCCTCTAGCGCATCTGCGGACATCGCAGATGCGGCATTTTCCACGCACCTGCGACCCCGACCAAACCTCCCAACTCCGCTTCTGCGCCATATTCCTCGCACCCGCGGGCTCGCACCTGCGGTTAGCCTTGCGCATGTGCGATTACACCAGAACCAGCCTAACACAAGAAATTCCTCTAAGTCCAAAAATGACCTGTTAATCTTCTGAAACTCACCCGAGGCCCCCGAGACCTCAACCAAACATACCAACAAGTCCTAAAACACCATACGAACTTAGTCGAGCCCTCAAATAACATCAAACAATTGTAAAAACACGAATCACCCTCCAATTCAAACTTAACGAGCTTTGAAACTTCAAACTTCTACAACCGATGCCGAAACATATCAAACCATGTCTGATTGACCTCAAATTTTGCACACAAGTCATATTCAATATTACGGACCTACTCCAACTTTCGGAATCGGAATCCAACCCCGATATCAAAAAGTTCACTTCCGATCAAAATCTCCAAAAATTCGACGTTCGCCATTTCAAGCCTAAATCACCTACAGACCTCAAATTCACAGTCCGGACATGCTCATAAGTCCAAAATCACCCAATGGAGCTAACGGAACCGATGGAACTCCATTCCGGAGTCGTCTTCATATAATTCTGACTACAGTCAAAATCCTAAGACTTAAGCTTCCGTTTTAGGGACTAAGTATCCCAAATCACTCCAAAACCACAACAAAACCTCCCCGCAAGTCTCATAAGCAGAAAAAGATACGGGGAAGCAGTAAATGGGAGATCGGGGATAATACACTCAAAACGACCGGGCGGATCGTAATAATTTTGCTCTTAGAAAAACATGAGTCCGGAACCAAAATATTATTATTTTGGACTCAAAGCACAAAAATAGGTGAAAAATCCAATTGATGACCAATTTATATATAACGCATGGGTTGAATGCACTATACCTTAATGACACATTTGTCCGTTAAGGTATAGAGCATGCAACCCATGCTCTATATTTGAATTTTAAAATGGCGGTCAAAATATAAGTGTAGCGCATATACGGGATGCGCTATACCTGTAGTTGAAAAGACATGTAGGTATAGCGCATCCTATATATACGCTATACCTATATAAAAATCCTCCCATCTTCCTCGCGAGAGAAATGTGAAAAATTCCTCCCCCCCCCCCCCATTTTGTATGCAAAAATCTCCATTGGAGCCCACCCGTCCCCCAAATATTGTGTCCCCTCCGTATTTTAGCAAGCTAACACCGGATCCAAGGCGTTGTCTTGTAGTGGATCTCGTCTATTGCTAGTTTCGGCTCCTAAATTATAAATTTTTCACCATTCAAAAAGTTGTAAATCGAGGTATTCCAACTTATATTTGGTAAAACTCGTGTATATAAAGTGCTTATTAGTTATTTTTATTGTGTTGTATGCTTTTTGTGATCATTTTGTGATATAATATTGTTTTGTTTTGCCCGGATTAGTTTATGTATGTACAAAAAAAGTATCAAAAATATATATTGTTATTTTATTAAATAATTAGTGTTATATGTGATTTTAGTGTTGTACGTATATTAATATGTGACTTTATTATTGTTTAGTGCCTTTTACTGTTATATTGTGCCTTTAATTGTTATGTAGTGCCCTTTAGCGTAGTAAAACTGATAATAAATTTTAGCTTATGGTAGTTGACTTTGTTTATGGCCATTTAGAGTAGTGTGACTTTAGTACTCTTTAAGGTTCCGTAGTCTAGAATAAAAACTATGTGCTCTCCTTAACAAACTCGGTTAGAATAGTCAATTATGGATTTAATGTATTAATAGATAGTTATAAAATATTAGATATGAATCATAAAATAATCAGTTGATGTAACAAAAGAGACGTTGCCGAACATTTTGGGCAAGATATGACAGTTAATACACAAATCGTTACGAATGAAATATACTCAATATTATTTAATATTAAGTTTATAGTATTTTTTATATGAATAATTATTGAATATATCTTGATTACTTATGAAAATGTAATATTTAATTCTGTTATGACCCAAAAAAATCTGAAAAGATAATAGTTCAAACAAAACCCTACAGAATTTTAATAAAAAAATGTAGAAAACTAAGATATGAAATACTAATATTGAAAATTGATCAACCTAAGTATTTTTTATATGAATAATTACTAAAATATCTTATTAGTTATGAAAGTTAAATATTTAAATCTCTGTCAACCCCAAAAATATCTGAAAAAAGATGATAGTTCAAACAAAACTCTCCCAAATTTTAGTCAAAAATTTAAGTAAATAACATATACAACAATAATATAGAAACCTTGTCAACCTAAGTATGTTTATATGAATAGTTATTAAATATATCATGATTACTTATAAAAATTAATTATTCAATTCGTTTATAACCCAAAAATAGCTAAAAAAAGATGATAGTTCAAGCAAAACCCTGCCGAATTCTAGTAAAAAATGTAAGAAACTAACATATAAAATAATAATATAGAAAATGTATCAACTTAAGTAATAATATAGAAATTTATTGATTAAATATTAATATAAAAAATATTGCAATATATTTAAAGATGTTAAACGATTAAATAGAAAAATACTTTAATTAATATTTTTCATTTTACAGACATCGTCATGGAGCTTCCCCCTGTCCATCCCTGACCTGCATCTAGAGAGCTACTGGTGCTCCAGGGATACCATAGATCTTCACACATCTGAGATGGGCAGTGTCTGTCCCAAACCTTCCACCCCAAACATATAGACAATCTGTGGGAGTTCATTAGGGACCACCCACTGCATCCCCGTACAGTTAGACGCCTTCAGCAGACGGGTTTTTACAAGATCATAGAGATCGGCCGGTTGTAGTTCGACTGGGCGCTGATCACGGCTATGATAGGCGGTGGCGGCTGGAGATGCACACGTTTCATCTACCCATTGGCGAGGCTACCATCACGCTAGAGGGCGTGGAGGTTCTTGTCGGGTTCCCCGTTGATGGTATACTTGTAGCTTACCCGCATGCTCTTAAGGACTATATGGGAGAGGACTACCTTCATATGTTGCAGAGGCTCACCGGTTTCCAGCATACGGAGCCGACTGCATTGAGTGGGGCTAGTCGATTGCAGTTGAAGCCCGTTAGGCAGCATCTGGTGGCGCTGCACACGGAGATTACTGATGACTCACTACCAGAGGATATCGACTGGCAAACGAGGCTGTTGTTGCTAATGATGTCTGGTGGTATACTGTTCCCGCACACTTCTGGAAACTTTTTCAGATTGTAATTTCTACACCATCTGGAGCGGCTAGATGATTTAGCTTGTTACAGCTGGGGTGCAGATGTTCTAGCTTACTTGTATAGGCAGATGTGCAATTCTTTTCATGATTATAGCATACATAGTAAAAATGCCTTAAATTTTACGTCTACAATCTATATTAGATTTGGGCCTGGGAGCAGTTCCTCCAGTTCCAGCCACCCCTGCCACTGATAGCTCCAGATGCACCACCTCCATCATTTCTCCCACTAGCTAGGAGGTGGGTAGATAGGCGAGGCCACACCCGCGAGGTCTAGGCTCGATATCAGCTCCCTTATTATAGGGATTTGTTGGATTTAGTTGAAGGCGCTCAGGTACATATATACTTAAGTTTACTTGGCCTGACTTGATATGGGTTGCGTTTACTCACGATTCTTGTGTTTAATAAATTGTTCATATGTAGGCCATACAACGACGCACTCATAGCTAGATTTCCAGATTATTGCTCCCATGGTCGAGCTATGTGGAGCTCTTCCGTCCTACTTATATGTCTCGATATAGTTGAGCATCATGCCATCGAGCTAGTCCTTCACCAGTTTGGTCAACCCCAGTTTGTACCTATTCCACCACTTGGCATTCCACACATTACCAGCGAGATGATTGCCGCAAGGTCGACCAAACATACTTGGCCTGGCTAGAGGCCCAGATAGAGGATTGGGACCAAAGGTATGGTCTGATTTTGCCACACCCTCCACCTGACCATTTGGAGAGCGATCATGAGTACATGGGTTGGTATCATAGAGCTACCGACTCCTCATTGGGAATCCTGTTCATTGCGCTAGTGGTCGGTACATTCCATAGCCGGGAGGCATGAGGCACTGGTATGTTATTTGTTATACTTACTTATAATGTTACATTATCCTTCCGTAATTAATATTTTATATGTAATTCAAGATATTGCCTTACACCAGTTCTACTAGTTGGGACTGGAGATGTTACATCATACAGGCGAAGGAGCGGTAGTTGTGCATGGGTTTGGCTGTCACCTCTAGATTTTTCAACAAACCTCTCTGCCATCTGCTTGAATGACATCCGCACCATGGAAGTGACATGCAATCCACGTGCAGACTTCAACAACTCGTTGAAAGACTCTGACATGTTTGTAGTCAAAATTCTCCATCTTTTACCACCATCCTTATGAAAAGTCCACTTGTCAAGATCATGTCGCATCAACCAACGATAGGCTTATGGGTCTTCCTGCCTAATTAATTCCATTCATCTCCTGAATTTACACTCTTGGTGATCTGTTATAATCATCCACATTAAATCATGTAAGTTCTTGTTCGGATGAGCCCTCTGGAAGTTGGCCTTCAAGTGCCTAACACAGTAACGGTGGTAGGCATATAGTTCCTGCCATGCACAAATTATGTACAGAACTTAAAATACTACCATGCCGATCAGATATTAGACAAATACCTAAACGTTGTCTGACAACGTGCTCATTCAAGTGGTTCAAAAACATTGTCCAAGTCTCTTCGAGGAGGTTCGATGCTATTTGGGTTCTTGTGGATTCGCTGACCAAGTCCGCTCACTTCATTCCAGTTGGTACTACTTACACTTCAGAGCGGTTGACTGAGATTTACATCCGAGATATTGTTCGCCTGCATGGTGTCCCAGTTTCCATCATTTCAGATAGGGGTACTCGGTTTACATCGTAGCTTTAGAGGGCAGTGCAGTTAGAGTTGGGTACGCAGGTTGAGTTGAGCACAACTTTTCACCCTCAGACGGACGGGCAGTTTGAGCTCACTATTCAGATATTGGAGGACATGTTGCGCGTTTGTGTCATTGACTTTGGGGGTTCATGGGACCAGTTCTTGCCGCTCGCGGAGTTTGCATATAATAACAGTTATTAGTCCAGTATTTAGATGGCTCCGTACGAGGCTTTATATGGGAGGAGGTGTAGATATCCGGTTGGATGGTTTGAGTCGGGTGAGGCTAGGCTCTTGGGTACAGACTTGGTCTGGGATGCATTAGATAAGGTGAAATTGATTCAGAAGCAGCTTCGCACGACGCAATCTAGGCAGAAGAACTATGCGGACAGGAAGGTCCGTGATGTATCTTTCATGGTTGGGGAGAAGGTTTTGCTGAAGGTATCACCCATGAAGGGTGTTATGAGATTTGGGAAGAGGGGTAAGTTGAGCCCCCGGTTCATTGGGCCTTTTGAGGTGCTTCAGAGGATAAGAGGGGTGGCTTATAAGTTTGCCTTGCCACCCAGCTTGTCGAGTGTGCACTCAGTGTTTCATGTTTCTACGGAAGTATATTGAAGATCCGTCCCATGTTTTGGATTTCAGCACGGTTCAGTTGGAGGGTGATATGACTTATGATGTGGAGCCGGTGGCTATTTTGGATCGGCAAGTTCGAAGGTTGAGGTCAAAGGATATAGCTTCAATGAAGGTGCAGTGGAGAGGTCAGCCTGTGGAGGAGGCCATCTGGGAGACCGAGCGGGAGTTACGGAGCAGATATCCACGCCTATTCGAGACTCCAGGTATGTTTCTAGACCCGTTCGAGGACGAACGGTTATTTAAAAGAGGGAGGATGTAACGACCCGGCCGGTCGTTTCGAGAGTTATAGCTCTGTTTTACCCATTTCTGCTTCTTTATGTGTTATTTAGCCGTATTGTGTTATACCGGGTTGGTTGGTTCAGGTCCGGAGTGATTTCGGAGTGGAATAAGACACTTAGTCTCTTATTTAGAACCTTAAGTTGGAAAAGTCAACTGGATGTTGACTTATGTGTAAACGACCTCGTATTTGAATTTTGATGGTTCCATTAGCTTCGTTAGGTGATTTTGGACTTAGGAGCACGCCCAGAATGTGATTTGGAGGTCCGGAGTGGAATTAGGCTTGAATTGGCGAAAGTTGGAAATTTGGCGATTTCGGTCGGTAGTGGAAAATTTGATATCGGGGTCGGAACGGAATTTCGAAAGTTGGAGTAGGTTCGTAGTGTCATTTGTGACATGTGTGCAAAACTTTATGTCATTCAGACGTGGTTTGGTTGGCTTCGGCATCGGTTGCTGAATTTGGAAATTTAGAAGTTCTTAGGCTTGAATCCTAGGGTAATTTGGTGTTTTGATGTTGTTTTGAGTGATTCGAAGGTTCGACTAAGTTTGTATGTTGATATATGACTTGTTGGTATTTTTGGTTGAGGTCCCGAGGGTCGAGATTTCGGGTGAGTAACGGAACAAGTTTGGATATTTGAGGATTTCTGAAGTTGGAACTCAACTATCATAATCGCACTTGCGGATGTCTCATCGCAGGTGCGAGCCCGCAGAAGCGAGCGGGATGTCGCAGATGCGAGGTTGGAGGAGCTGGGCAGAAGGCGCAGGTGCGATGAAGTTCCCGCACCTGCGAAGCCGCAGAAGCACACAAGAGGTCATAGGTGCGGACAGTGTGGAGGTAGGCTGGGTCCGCAGGTGCGAGGGGTCAAAATGAGGGGTTAGAGCTTGAAATTTTGGAGAGTAATTTAAGGATTTGAAGGACCAAACGATGTCTGATTTTGATAAATTTTGTATGTATGGACTCATGAGTGGATGAGCTTCCTAGTTTTGTAAATTTTGTCGGATTTTGATACGTGGGCTCGGGGGTCGGGTTGAGCCAATTTCGGTGTTTAGGCTAATTTGGTAGTTATTCTTGTGGAATTCATTCCATTAGCGTATATTAATGGTATTGTACTGATTGTGAATAGATTCTGAGCATTTGGAGGCCGAGTCGAGAGGCAAGAGTATTGCGGGGTAGAGATTTTACCGGTTTGAGGTAAGTAACGATTGTAAATCTAGTCCTGAGGGTATGAAACCCCGGATTTCGTATCATTCTACTATTTTGAAGTGATGCACATGCTAGGTGATGGGCGTGTGGGCGTGCACTGTTGGGGATTGTGACTTGGTCCGTCCCGTAGCAACTGTAAAGTTGCATATGTTTGTTGAAACTATATGATACTTATATGTTTTAGAAAGAGTTTCTGTAAATTGGGATGAATGCCATGTGTGGGCCTTGTGCCAATGCTTTTTGGACCCTTAGGGGCCTTTTCTTACTATCCTATCGCTGTTTTTGATTTAAAGTCTATACTCAATCATGGTTTTACCTATTTTACTGCATAACTCACTTTACTTACTCTTTTTTGATGCATATAAATGTTGTTTTGGGTTGAGTACCCTGTTTTTACTGAAATGCCCGAGTGGCTTGAGAGGTTTATGACTGAGTGAGGCTGATGGTCTGATTTATGAGGATATTTATGGGATCGGGCTGCACGTCGTAGCATGTTTGAAATAGGCCGAGGGCCTGAATGATTTATGCCATGATTTGTCTTGATATAGTGCTTGGGCTGGAGGAGCCCCTCCGGAGTATGTACACAACCCAGTGAGCGCAGGTACCTACTGAGTGCGAGTGCCGAGTGATGAGTGACTGGGAGGCATGAGTGATTGTGAGGTATGCCCGAGTGGCATGAGTGATAATGAGGTATGCCCGAGTGGAATGAGTGATTATGAGGTATGTCTGAGAGGCATGAGTGATTGTGAGGTATGCCTGAGGGGCTGTTGTTTAAGATTTCATCATTTTTGCTCACCTTTCCATTGAGCCTCTATTTGAAACTGTTGAAAAATATCTTTAAATGATTTGATTCGAACACTGATTTTCAAAGCATGTTGTATTTTACCGAAATTTCATGATATGAACTTTATATGATTATTGCTCGTCACTGCTGCTCAGTATTTATTTATTGTTGTTACTTACTGAGTTGGCGTACTCACGTTACTCCATGCACCTTGTGTGCAGATCAAGGTGTAGCTGGACACGGTAGCCGTTATTGATTATTCTGGTTGCAGATCTTTCTCGGGGATAGCAAGGTAGCTGCCTGGCAATCGCAACCCTTCTCTTCTCCCTCCTATCTTCCTTTAGTTGTATTTATCTATTTTCCAGACTATGTTAGTCTTGATATTGTTAGACAAATTGTAGTAGATGCTCATGACTAGTGACACCCCGATGTCGGGCTTTTCTTTTCCACACTTTTGTTTTCTTTTGATTTAACCTCCTTTACGAAGGTTTTATGTTAAATAGCCTTGAAATTATCTTTGAAATAAAAATATCGGTTTGTTTTGGAAATGAGTCGGCTTGCCTAGTTCCACGATACGAGCCATCATGACAGGGGTTAGTTTGGGCGTGACAACAGCTTACTAAGAAGGACCATAGTTTTCTTCTTTGAATCCCCTACACTGTGAAACTCCAATACTGCCGGCAACCCACCACTAACAGAACATATTACCACCGAATTTCTATCTTGAAACCTCTATACCAAAGCTTTTCCATTAATACCAACATAGCCATGAGAATACTCCATTGAGAAAGTTGTTAAAATCTTCGAATAAAATTGGTCATAAAATGAATTAGGAGTTGAAACCCAGTCATTTCTGTTTTAGTACTTGGTATGAATGATCCTTCCATTCTTTTTTGGTCATTGAGATAGATTAGAATTTAGACAATCCCGTTGAAATTATGGCAAAAGGATCCTAACTACTACAAATATCAAATGTTTCTCACCAGTCGTTACAAAATCCAACTTTAGTAAAAGGTCTTTAAGAACGACAAGGCATAAATTCATAATTCTAGAAAGCAACAACATAACCAATTGATAGAAACTAAGGGTCCACCAAGCTATGTAGAGAACCAGGTTCTCTATAAGTTCCCACAGAACGCACGCACACAGCAGTAAGTAAATGACACAATGGGATTTTATGTGGAAAACTCCCAGCTCACAGGATTGAAAACCACGACCTACCCTTGTAGGATTTCAACTTTACTACTGAGCAAACTTTAGATTACAACCTATTGTAACCTAGGAATTAACCTCTTAATCCCTCACTAACTTGTAACAACTCTATTACAAACCACTTTGTAATAACTCTATTACAAAGACTTACAACTCGACTAACTCTAGCCTAGACGCAAACACAAGACTTATGATTTTACAAAGATCTCCTACACAATGCTTCTTACTAAGCTAAGTAGGAATTACAAGTAAAGTTCTTTAACAAAGGTGAAACACAACTAAGGACATGTAATATCTCAATACAGGAAACTGGTCCTTCGTTATGTTGTTCTTTGTTCTTTATGCCCTTGAGAATCACTTGCAAGATTGACACAAACTTGAGAGAATACTTGATCGATGCTTGAATGTGCATTTATTTTGTTTTACCTTTGCTTGATGGTAATAAATCATTTGTGATATCACTTGAATGATGCAAGCAAGTTAGGTAAAGGGCATTCCCCATAAAGTTGACTACTGCACTATTTTTGTACTGTTGCGTGTGCAGGCAGCAACTTTAAAGCTGTGGGGAGTTGACTTGTACAGTCATCATGGGAACTGGTGGCCATCTGTTCCCTCTATTGTTCCTTTGACGCTGAAGAGCTGAACCACGTCCCCGAACTGAGACTTGTTGTTCTTTAAGTACTTGAGGATGTGTAACACGTTCCTTATCTGGTTCATATTATTAAGTTTGTTTGATCATCAAAACATAACAAGAATATATAAAGATGTATATATAACCTATCAATTTTTCCCTTTTTGATGATGACAAACTTAAAATTGAAGTTCCCCTTAAGAGCCAGAATGGTAGATCAGTTTCTTGTATTCCCCCTGAATCTGTTCCCCAGCTTGTTCCCCTCAATTATTTTTCCCCTTTTTGGAATCATAAAAAAATTAGTGGCAAGCAATAACAAAAAGAAGTCTAGCATGGATAACTCATGCCACATGTGTGCACACAATCATGACTAAAAATAGAGCAAATGAGCAAGACATACACAACAAAAAGATGAAACGTTCATTATTTTTTGGAAATTTAGCAGGGAGCGGTTCCATTATTACCAAAACATCCACAAAATAAAAACAACAAAAGGTACCAGCCATAAACTTCAATAAGACTAAAAATAGAGAACAGACACTAGGAACTTGACACTAGGAATAAGACGGCTATTAAGGAGCACTGGAAGGGGGAGCACTGGAGGCTGAAGAAGAGGCAAGGGTTCTAAGAAGGATGTCCATGCGAGCATTTGCAGACCCTTTCTCGTTTAACAGCCTTTCCTTCAGGTCCTCAACCTGTTCCCTAATAGCAACATTTTTCTTTGTCAGGCGAGCAACCTTTGTGTTTTGGGCACCACTGGATCCAGCTCCTTCCTGGGCCTGACTGAGCTAATTTTCGAGAATGGCATTTCGAGCCTTCAACTTCCTTATTTCTTCAGTGGCACTATTTTGAGCGTTGATCAGCTGAGAAATAGTCGAAGTGATGCAAACCCCTCCACTCCTATCAATGCACTCACTCTCCTCAAGGGTGGTTTTGGAGAAAGATTTCTTGCGAGTTCCTACTTTAGCCTGCCCCAAAGGAACCTTGAAAAATTCAAAACCTTTAGTGAGGAGAAACCCGTAAGGCAACCCATGATTACCTTCCTTGAACTCTGCTACTTTCTTCATGTGCTCTATCATAAGACGAGAAAGATTTAGAGTGGTGTATCCATCCCGTGCTTCCATGAGAACTAAGTCTACTCGTGATGTAATGGAGTGTCTTTCAGCACGTGGGAGTAGAACGTTCTTCACCATTTTGAATTGTAGTTGGTACACTGGAAGGAGGGCCTTCTTATGTACTTGTTCCCCTTCTTGCATTGCCTTCTTGTGATATAATGGAGTGTCTTCTTGGACGATGGAATTGTAAGTTTCGTTGAGGACTTACGATCTAAGGAACCAGGTTCCTCATCCACCTCATCATCAATATCGACAACTGGTTCTAGAGGCACTACCCTCTCATTTACAATCTTCCCATCCTTCACCAATCTCCTTTTCTTTTTCCCCTCTTTGTTTTTCAAAACTGACTCAAATTCTTCCTTCTTCTGCAACCTTGTGATAGGTCTCTTAGAAGTGGACCCCTGGGGAGGTGCCTTTCTACTCCTAGCATTAATGAAACTCACCAGCGCCACATTATCATAATCTTCTCCTTCACTGTTCTTATTTTCCTCCTCATACAGAGATCGCATCGCAGGAACCACAATTGATAATGGTTCGGCGTAGAAATGAGAAGAGGGGGTGGGATCAGTACTGATCTGGGGTTCTTGTGAAGAACTAGGGGTTTTATCCCTATTAGAGCTAGAGGGCTCTTCTGGGGAGGAGGGATCAGGTCCCTCGGTTGGTTCCCCAGTAGTACTGTCAGGTGTCGAGGTTTCGACAGGCACCATTTCCCTATCCTCGACCTCTGTACCATTATCTTCCCCCTGAAACTCAGACACACCCTCATAACCTCCAATCAGACTTCCCTCAACAGCGATTGAAAGCATATTTTCTATAGCTTTCTGTTCTTGTAACTCCAAAGTAACTTCAGAAGGCATAAGAGGATCTCCACCTATAGGATCAAAGCCCGGGGCTGCCATTGTCGATTCATCATTGGTATGACCCACACCTTATTCTTTAGCAGAACATTCTTCCACTGGTAGACTAGAAATTTCTTGATTTCCTTCTCCATCCACTGTATCTTTGTCAACCCTCTTTTCCGGTGAGGCAGAAGTAGAGGTCACAGCCACAAATTTCTTGGGAGTCAATATTTTGCGACTCCGATGAGAACCAGAACTCAAATGGGTTGGAGAGGATGCAGAGTGTAGTTGTGAATCTAGCTTAGGGTTTGGACTAGTTGGAACAGGGAGTGTGGGCTCTATCACTGGTCTTTCAACGGATGAGGACATAGTGGGGACGATGCTTGGAACATTTCGTGTTTCCTGATTGTCAGATTTGGTAGAGTGTAGTTAGTTGAGGAAGAGAGTTCGAAAAAGGAAAAGGGGAACTTTGGTTCTTGATATGAACAGTTCTGAAAATGACTGTGAATGGATTTATTTAAGAGGAGTGAGAGACCGGTTGGGTATCAATTTTGGGTAGTCGGGTCGCTTCACAAAGGGTGAGACGCTTGGATTCAAGAAGCAAAAAAAAAAAAGGAAACTGACAATTTAATGACGTGGCACCGTTTCAGCCGTTTAAAAAATTGTGCATGAGAGTACAGAGGAACTACTAACCTGTGTCAAAGGAACCAGGTTCCCTGACAGAGTTTGAAAATGTAAGCCTCATCCTTTGACCAACGTGCAATGCATTAGCTACTTGTCTACTCTGTAATCGTCATGCATGTCTACCTGTAACGATATTACATAAATAAAAGGATTTATAATGTCAAGGACACAAAAGATTTTTCAAGTAAAAGTATTATAAAATATGTCAAGGTGACTTTTGTGATAAATAGAACAAAGTAAAATAATTTTATTGTAACAAAATAAAGAAAAATAACTTTTGGGTAATGAACACAAAATTGAATAATATTTATGTAACAAAAAGAAGAAAAATGACTTTTGCGTAATGAACACAAAGTTGAATGACCACCCATGAAATTTACTCCTATATAATAGCTGCCTCAGAATTTTGCACTACTGTAAATTCGTTGGCAATATGTCTACACTAATTTAAATCAAGTTCGAGCCAATAATTCGCCTATCCACCGTGAGTAATATTAATATAACCTACCACTCCCTCCGTTAGCAACTATTGAGGAAATTGTGAATTGTTTGTAGTTATTTCCTTAACCTATATAGTAATATAACTATAGGAATAGAACGATTTGTGCTTATATGAATTTGATGGTAGGCTATAATCCCATAGTTTAGTCGCTTATTGCACTCTAATTTACTACACTTTAACTGAGTTGGAGCTTTAATCGCTAGTGTTTTGCACTAATTGTGTGTTATATGTCTTGTAGGAGTGATTCCGATCTATGTAGATGTTGTGGAATGAATTCATGTTATTTTGGAGCTTTGAAGTCTGAGTAAAAGCCCAAGGATTAAGTTGGGATCGTGTTCGGGGATCAACATATGATAGTGCACTTTAAGAACGAAACGAAGAATCGAGAAGGCATACTACGCCTTGTCCAGTATATCGTTGGAAATCTCAGAAATCCATTTAGGCTTCATAATATATCATTGGAAATCTATTTAAAAGGGCTACAACTTTCATATTTTACACTTTCCCAAATTCCCAACTTATACTACCCAGGTGCGCAAAACAGTGCGCAATCGCGCATTCGGCGCGCACGTGGGGCATAACGGTGTAAAATGCGCAAGCAAGTCCCCAGATGTGCGACCGCGCATGTCCTGTCCGGGAAAAGTCTTATTTCTCTAAGAAAAGGGTAGTTTTGTCCGTTTTTGTTTTGGGAACGAATTAAATACCGCAAAATACCATTTTAGAACCACTTTTGATATACCTTAGACATAGGGAAGCTAAGGAGAAGAGGGAGAAGCAAGAACACAAGGATTCATCCTTCCTTCCTCAATCAAGATTCGGGTTTTGATTGTATTTATGTTTTCCTCTACTTTTATTTCATTTGTGAGGAACTTCTCCATGTGTAACGACCCGACCGGTCGGTTTGAGTATTATAATCCTGTTTCCCCATTTACTGCTCAAATTGTGAATTACAATTGTTATTTGGCTTGCCGGAGTAATTGGTTTGGGTTCGGTGAAGTTTTGAAATGATTTGGAGCGCTTAGTTCCAAGGTTTAGAATTTAAGTTGAAAAGGTTGACCGGATGTTAACTTATGTGTAATGACCCCGGAGAAATTTTGCTAAGGAAATTAAGGTTTGGTCATGCCGAGGTAGATCATATGCGACCGCATAATTGCGTCGGAGCTTTCATTCTTTCTAATTTTTGACCCGACCCAACTTCGATTTATAGCCCTTGAAGCTCATTTTTGAGCCAAAATCTGATATTTTAGAGAGAGGTGAGAGAATTTTAGAGAAAGAAAGTGAAGACTTAGTCATTTATCCATCAATTCTTGTTCAAGGTTTAAAGATTTCAAAAGGATCTTGCTAGGGCTTCAAAGAGGTAAGGATTTCTTTCCTCAATCCTTTAATTTCGGGTTTGGAATAAAAATAGGTGATTTATTGTATGATTCTTGGGTATAAGAGTATTATGTATACATACCAATAAGGCTGTGGAAAGATTGTTAAGTTCAAATGGGTAAGGATTGGATTGAAAATGGTAGAAAGCTTCATAGACTTTAATTGAAGATTTGAGGGTCGAGTTGATGTCGGATTTTGGTGAAATTTATATGGTTGGACTCGTGGTTGGATGGGCATTCATATTCTGTAACTTTTGTCGGGTTCCGAGACGTGGGCCCTACGAGAAATGTTTGAGTTAATTTCGGATTTTATTGGGAAAATTAGTATTTTCCTTATGGAATTAATTGTGGCTAGATACGAGGCTTTCAGAGACCAATTCTCATGGCAAGGGCATAACGGAATAAATAAATACACGGGTTGAGGTAAGTAACAGTTTTAAATCTGGTCCTGAGGGTATGAAACCCCGGATTTTGGTATCATGTGATTATTTTGGAGGTGATGCACATGCTAGGTGACGAGCGTGTGGGCGTGCACCGAGGGGATTGTGACTTGGTCCGTCCTGGGAAACTGTAAAATTGAATAATTTACTGTTAGCTATGTGCCCTCTATGTGTTGATAAAATTTGATTGTAAATCATGTTATAAATCATGCTTAGGCTATGTGATAGTACTGTTGGGACCCACATAGGTCGCGTACTTGTTGAATTGCCTGCTAAATGCTATATTTACTCAGTCTCAGTTTTTACTTGCACATTTTATCTCAGTCTTTGTTATTATTATTGATACATCATATCATTATTGTTTAGGCTGATTTCATGATTATTGAGAGCCCGAGAGACTGGAGAGATTTATGACTGAGGGAGGCCGAGGGCCTGATTGTGAGGATATTTTATGGATCAGGGTTGCCCGCCTGAAGCAGGCCTTATTGGCTTATTATTGCATGTGAGTTGGCCGTGCAACACGTGAGTTGGTCGTGCGGATCCTTATATTATTATTGCATGTGAGTTGGCCGTGCAACACGTGAGTTGGCCGTGCGGATCCAGATATTTATATTATGGCACGTGAGTTGTCCGTGCTTATAGCGCTTGGGATGTAGGAGCCCCTCATGAGTTTGTACACCCCCAGTGAGCGCGGGTACTGATTGAGAGTGAGAGATGAGGGCTGGGAGTCTAGGGAGTGATGAGGGCTGGGGAGCCCAGTGAGTGATTGTTGTCCTAAGAGGTTGTACTTGATTTCCATTTGTTGTTGCACTTAGTTGCTATCTGTCATTGTTGTGAAATCTCTGAAAGATTGTTGATATATGGATTACATGAACAGGAACAGTATAAAAATTGATTTGACATTAAACTGCCAGATTTGATGGCATCTCTATTCTTTTGCTGGAATTACTGAAAATGAACCATAACTGTGTAGCTCGTTACTATCTTCAGTCGCTTATTTATTATTGTTACTTGCTGAGTTGGTTGTACTCATACTACACACTACACTTCGTGTGCAGATCCAGGTGTTTTCGTACATAGCGGGTGTTGATCCTTTCGCGCAGTTGATTTTCAGGAGATTTCGAGGTAGCTGCCGTGTTCTGCAGGCCTTGTCTCTCCTTCTCTATCTCTTTGTTCACTGTATTTGGTCTCAGACTATTATAGACTATATTTTCCAGACTTGTATTCATATTAGATGCTCATGTACTCAGTGACACCAGTTTTGGGGAGTGTTTGTATTGTATTTAATTATTATATTTTCAATCTTGAGAGAAATTGTGGTTTATTGAGATTTTCAGCTTGCCTAGTATTTTGTATTTATGTTTTCCTCTACTTTTATTTCATTTGTGAAGAACTTCTCCATGTATATGGAGTAGAACCTTTTGGGTTTTGATGGATTTGGTGTATTGATGGTTGTTTGTGGATTACATAGGTCTCACGAGTCATGAGCAGGTTTAGTAGAGTCTTGAGGATCGGTACAGAGACGTTTGTACTTACCTTTGAGAGGCTGCAGAAACCGTAGGAAAACTTCACTTTCTTGTATTCCGTCGTGCGAATTTGTTGATTCCAGAAACAAAATTTCAGTTAATCTATTCTCTCACAGATGGTGAGGACACGTACTACCGGATCGGACGGTCAACCACCGGTGCCACCAGTTAGGGCAGCGAGAGGCTGGGGCCGTGGTAGAGGCAGGGGCCGAGGTAGAGGTCGAGGTGTAGCTCGTACCACAGTTGGAAAAACACTTGTAGTACAACCAGTTATTCTAGCTCAGGAGCAAATTCCAAATATAGTTGAGCCGACAGGATCAACTCAGGCACCAGTTGTGCCCTTTGAGATTGCAGGCATTCAGGAGACTTTGGCCCAGATATTGGTAGCATGCACTGGTCTTGCTCAGGTGGTTTCGGCTCAGGCCGCACCTGCCACTTCTCAGGATGGGAGAGGTACTCACACCCCTATTGTCCGTACTCCGGATCAGGTAATACAGGTACTTCAGATACTGGGAGAGCTACCAGCCCAGCAGGCTGTAGCTGCTCAGGCCCCAGTAGTTCCTGCTATGGCAAATGATGAGTAGAGAAGTCTTGAGAGATTTGAGAGGCTTCGACCTCCACCATTTAGCGGTACTGAGTCAGAGGATGCTCAGGATTTTCTAGATAGGTGTCAACGGATGCTTCAGACAGCGGGTATTCTGGAGACCAATGAGGTCTCATTTACTACTTTTCAGTTTTCTGGGTCTGCACTCAGATGGTGGGAGACTTACGAGAGACGTAGGCCTATTGGCGCAGCACCCCTTACTTGGCATCGGTTCTCCATGGTCTTTTTGGAGAAGTTCGTACCTCAGTCCCGCAGACAAGAGCTACACAGACAGTTTGAGCAGCTTCGCCAGGGTGATATGTCCATGACGCGATACGAGATGAGATTTTCTGAGTTGGCTCGTCACGTAGTCTGGTTGGTTCCCACTGATAGGGAGAGTATTAGGAGGTTCATTGATGGCCTCATATATCAGTTGCGATTACTTATAACTAGGGAGAGAGTATCTGATGCTACTTTTGATGAGGTAGTGGACATTGCTCGGCAGATAGAGATGGTTCGTAGCCAGGAATGTAGAGAGAGAGAGGCTAAGAGGCCTCGTGGTTCCGGTGATTTTAGTGGTGTTCCTTCAGGGGGTCAGTTTTACCGTGGTAGGGGCCGTTCTTATAGACACGCTCAGGCGGGTCGTCCAGTTCATCGTGGTGCATCAGCTAGCCATGGTTCTTACAGTGCTCACTTAGGCCAGTCTTCATTCAGTGCACTACCAGTGCAGAGTTCTCATCATGCCTCATCTGCTCAGACTTCTACAGGTAATTCTTCGGGTTATCAGGAGCAGCAGTTCCGTCAAAGAAGGGGTTGTTTCGAGTGCGGAGAATTGGGTCATTTCAAGAGAGATTGTCCTAGCCTGTTGAGTGGGGTTCCACAGTAGAGTTCTCGACCAACGGCACCAACACCAGCAGTTACACCACCTGCCCAACCAACTCGGGGTGGGGGTCAGACAGCTAGGGGTCGCCCAAGAGGGGGAGGCCGATTAGGTGGCGGTCAGGCCAGATTCTATGCTTTTCTTGCCAGGCCAGATGCTGCTGCTTTAGATGCAGTGATCACAAGTATTGTTTCAGTGTGCCACATGGAGGCTTCTATATTATTTGACCCTGGTTCTACTTATTCATATGTATCATCGTATTTTGCTCATTATCTGGATATGCCCTGTGAGTCCTTAGTTTCACATGTTAGTGTATCTACACCGATAGGTGATATTATTACTGTGGACCGTGTGTATCGGTTGTGTGTGGTAACTATTGGGGAACTGGGGACTAGGGTTGATCTTTTATTACTTGGTATGGTTGATTTCGATGTAATCCTGGGTATGGATTGGTTGTCTCCATGTCATGCTATTCTGGACTGTCACATAAAAACTGTGACGTTGACCATGTTGGGGTTGCCAAAGGTTGAGTGGAGAGGTTCTTTAGATTTTGTTCCTAGCAAGGTAATTTCTTATTTGAAAGTCCAACTTATGGTTGGGAAGGGGTGTTTGTCATACTTGGCTTTTGTGAGAAATGTTGATGTAGATACTCCTACTATTGATTCGATACCGGTAGTGAGAGACTTTCCTGATGTATTTCCTACAGACCTGTCGGGTATGCCGCCCGACAGGGATATTGATTTTGGTATTGACTTGGTGTCGGGCACTCAACCCATTTCTATTCCTCCGTATCGTATGGCACCAGCTGAGTTAAAAGAATTGAAAGAGCAACTTCAGGAACTCCTTAAAAAGGGGTTTATTAGGCCTAGTGTGTCACCTTGGGGTGCACCGGTTCTGTTTGTGAAAAAGAAAGATGGTACTATGCGGATGTGCATCGATTATAGGCAGTTGAACAAAGTTACAATCAAAAATAAATATCCCTTGCCACGTATTGATGATTTATTTGACCAGCTTTAGGGAGCGAGGGTGTTCTCTAAAATTGATTTGAGATCTGGGTATCACCAATTGAAAATTCGAGATTCGGATATACTGAAGACGGCATTCAGAACTCGTTATGGCCACTATGAATTTCTTGTGATGTCTTTTGGGCTAACCAATTCCCCAGCAGCAATTATGCATTTGATGAATAGTGTATTTCAGTTGTATCTTGACTCATTCGTTGTGGTATATATTAATGATATCCTGGTACACTCACGTAGCCAGGAGGAGCATGCACAACATTTGGGTATTGTATTGCAGAGGTTGAGAGAGGAGAAACTTTATGCCAAATTCTCTAAGTGTGAGTTCTGGCTTAGTTCGGTGGCATTCTTGGGAAATATAGTGTCCAGTGAAAAAATTAAGGTGGATCCGAAGAAAATAGAGGCAGTTCAAAGTTGGCCCAAGCCCTCTTCAGTTACTGAGATTCGGAGTTTTCTTAGCTTGGCCGGTTATTATCATCACTTCATGGAAGGATTCTCGTCTATTGCATCGCTTATGACTAAATTGACCCAGAAAGGTGCTTCGTTCAGGTGGTCGGATGAGTGTGAAGAGAGCTTTCAGAAGCTCAAGAGAGCATTGACTACAACCCCAGTATTGGTGTTGCCTATAGGTTCGGAGTCTTATACTGTGTATTGTGACGCATCGCGTATTGGTCTCGGCGCAGTGCTGATGCAAGATAATAGGGTGATTGTCTATGCATCCAGACAGTTAAAGGTACATGAGAAGAATTATCCAGTCCACTATCTTGAATTAGCAGCTATTGTTCATGCCTTAAAAATCTTGCGGCATTATTTGTACAGTGTCCAGTGTGAGGTATATACAGATCATCAGAGTCTACAACATTTACTTAAACAGAAGGATCTTAATTTGCGGCAGCGAAGATGGTTAGAGTTGCTTAAGGATTATGACATTACCGTTCTCTATCATCCCGGAAAAGATAATGTGGTGGCCGATGCCTTAAGTCGTAAGGCAGAGAGTTTGGGCAACTTAGCATACTTACCGGTAGCATAGAGGCCTTTAGCCTTGGATATTCAGGCTTTGGCTAATCAGTTTGTTAGATTGGATATTTCTGAGCCAAATCGAGTTTTGGCCTTTGTGGTTTCTCAGTCTTCTTTATATGATCACATCAGAGAGCGCCAGTATGATGATCCACATCTGCTTGTCCTTAAGGACACGGTTCAGCACGATGATGCCAAGGAAGTCACTATTGGAGATGACGGTGTATTACAGATGCAGGACAGGCTATGTGTGCCTAATGTAGATGGTTTGTATGAGCTGATTCTCCAGGAAGCTCACAGTTTGCGGTACTCTATTCATCCAGGCACCGCGAAGATGTATCAGGATTTGAGACAACACTATTGGTGGAGGCGGATGAAGAAAGATATAGTTAGGTTTGTATCTCAGTGTTTAAATTGTCAACAGGTAAAGTGCGAGCATCAGAGACCGGGCGGATTGCTACAGAAACTTGAAATTCCGGAGTGGAAATGGGAGCGTATTACCATGGACTTCATAGTTGGGCTCCCATGGACCTTGAGAAGGTTTGATGCTGTTTGGGTGATTGTAGATCGGCTAACCAAATCTGCTCATTTTATTCCAATTGGTACTAATTATTCTTCGGAGCGGTTGGCTGGGATTTATATTCGCGAGATTGTTCGCCTACACGGCATGCCGGTGTCCATTATTTCAGATCGGGGTAAACAGTTTACCTCACAGTTTTGGAAGGCAGTGCAGTGAAAATTGGGCACACAGGTTCAGTTGAGTACAACATTTCACCCTCAGACAGACGAACAGTCCGAGCGCACTATTCAGATATTGGAGGATATTCTATGCGCTTGTGTCATTGATTTTGGGGGTTCTTGGGATCAATTTCTTCCACTCGTGGAGTTTGCTTATAATAATAGCTACCAGTCAAGCATTCAGATGGCTCCGTATGAAGCTTTATATGAGAGACGATGTCGGTCTTCGGTGGGTTAGTTTGAGCCGGGTGAGATTAGACTATTGGGTACTGACTTAGTTCAGGATGCTTTAGAGAAGGTTAAAGTAATTCAGGAACGGCTTCGCACCGCACAGTCTAGACAGAAGAGTTATGCCGACATGAAGGTTCGTGATGTTATTCACATGTTGGGGAGAAGGTTCTGCTCAAGATTTCACCCATGAAGGGTGTGTTGAGGTTCGGGAAGAAAGGCAAGTTGATCCCTCGGTATATTGGGCCTTTTGAGATACTTAAAAAAATTGGAGATGTGGCTTATGAACTTGCCTTGCCACCTAGTATATCAGGTGTTCATCCAGTGTTCCATGAATCCATGCTCCAAACGTATGTCGGGGATCCGTCTCATATTCTGAATTTTAGTACAGTGCAGGTGGATGGTAATTTGACTTATGATGTGGAGCCGGTAACTATTTTAGATCGGCAGGTTCGAAAGTTGAGATCAAAGAACATACCTTCGGTGAAGGTGCAGTGGAGAGGCCAGCCAGTCGGAGAAGCTACTTGGGAGATTGAGCAGGAGATGCGGAGAAAATACCCACACTTATTTGAGGCTCCAGGTATTATTCTAAACCCGTTCGAGGATGAATGTTTGTTTAAGAGGGGGAGAATGTAACGACCCGGCCGGTCGTTTTGAGTATTATAATCCTGTTTCCCTATTTACTGCTCAAATTTTGAATTACAGTTGTTATTTGGCTTGCCGGGGTAATTGGTTTGGGTTCGGTGAGGTTTTGAAATGATTTGGAGCGCTTAGTTCTAAGGTTTAGAATTTAAGTTGAAAAGGTTGACCGGATGTTAACTTATGTGTAATGACCCCGGAGAAATTTTGCTAAGGAAATTAAGGTTTAGTAGTGCCGAGGTAGATCAATTAGTACAATGCACCAATGTGTAAAGGTTTAGTAGTGCCGAGGTAGACCACTATGCGGTCGCAGAATCACTCTGCGGACCGCATAATGGTCGCAAAGTGGAACAAAAGGAGGGCAAGATTTGAAGAAAATCTGCGGTGCACTATGCGACCGCAGACCTGTTTTGCGGTGCATTATGCGACCACAGAACAAGTATGCGGATCGCATAATGATCGCAGAACAGGTCAGTGACGCCCAGCTTTGGAGGCAAAATTATGCGGCCGGTATGCGGACCGCATACCTGTTATGCGATCGCATATGCGACCGCATAACTGCGTCAGAGCTTTCATTCTTTCTAATTTTTGACCCGACCCAACTTCGATTTATAGCCCTTGAAGCTCATTTTTGAGCCAAAATCTGATATTTTAGAGAGAGGTGAGAGAATTTTAGAGAGAAAAAGTGAAGACTTAGTCATTTATCCATCAATTTTTGTTCAAGGTTTGAAGATTTCAAAAGGATCTTGCTAGGGCTTTAAAGAGGTAAGAATTTCTTTCCTCAATCCTTCAATTTCGGGTTTGGAATAAAAATGGGTGATTTATAGTATGATTCTTGGGTATAAGAGTATTATGTATACATACCAATAAGGTTGTGGAAAGATTGTTAAGTTCAAATGGGTAAGGATTGGATTGAAAATGGTAGAAATCTTCATAGACTTTAATGGAAGATTTGAGGGTCGAGTTGATGTCGGATTTTGGTGAAATTTATATGGTTGGACTCGTTGTTGGATGAGCATTCATATTCTGTACCTTTTGTCGGGTTCCGAGACATGGGCCCTACGGGCGATGCTTGATTTAATTTCGGATTTTATTGGGAAAATTAGTATTTTCCTTATGGAATTAATTACAATAATTTGTATTGACTGATTCAAATTAATTGTGGCTAGATACGAGGCTTTCGAAGACCAATTCTCGTGGCAAGGGCATAGCGGAATAAATAAATACACGGGTTGAGGTAAGTAATAGTTTTAAATCTGGTCCTGAGGGTATGAAACCCTGGATTTTGGTATCATGTGATTATTTTGGAGGTGACGCACATGCTAGGTAACGAGCATGTGGGCGTGCACCGAGGGGATTGTGACTTGGTCCATCCCGGGAAACTGTAAAGTTGAATAATTTTTTGTTAGCTATATTCCCTTTATATGTTGATAAAATTTGACTGAAAATCATGTTAGAAATCATGCTTAGGCTATGTGATAGTACTGTTGGGACCCACAGAGGTCGTGTACTTGTTGAATTGCCTGCTAAATGCTATATTTACTCAGTCTCAGTTTTTACTTGCACATTTTATCTCAGTCTCTGTTATTATTATTGATATATCATATCATTATTGTTTAGGCTGATTTCATGATTATTGAGAGCCCGAGAGACTGGAGAGATTTATGACTGAGGGAGGCCGAGGGCCTGATTGTGAGGATATTTTATGGATCGGGGCTACCCGCCTGAAGCAAGCCTTATTGGCTTATTATTGCACGTGAGTTGGCCGTGTAGTACGTGAGTTGGCCGTGCGGATACTTATATTATTATTGCACGTGAGTTGGCCGTGCAACACGTGAGTTGGCCGTGTGGATCCAGATATTTATATTATGGCACGTGAGTTGTCCGTGCTTATAGCGCTTGGGCTGTAGGAGCCCCTCATGAGTCTGTACACCCCCAGTGAGCGTGGGTACCCATTGAGAGTGAGTGATGAGGGCTGGGAGCCCGGGGAGTAATGAGGGCTGGGAGCCCAGTGAGTGATTGTTGTCCTAAGAGGTTGTACTTGATTTCAATTTGTTGTTGCACTTAGTTGCTATCTGTCATTATTGTAAAATCTCTGAAAGATTGTTGATATATGGATTACATGAACAGGAACTATATAAAAATTGATTTGACATTAAACTGCCAGATTTGATGGCATGTCTATTCTTTTGCTGAAATTACTGGAAATGAACCATAACTGTGTAGCGCGTTACTATCTTCAGCTCCTTATTTATTATTGTTACTTGCTGAGTTGGTTGTACTCATACTACACCCTGTACTTCGTGTGCAGATCCAGGTGTTCTCGGACATAGCGGGTGTTGATCCTTTTGCACGGTTGATTTTTAGGAGATTTTGAGGTAGCTGCCATGTTCCGCAGACTTTGTCTCTCCTTCTCTATCTATTTGTTCACTGTATTTGGTCTCAGACTATTATAGACTATATTTTCCAGACTTGTATGCATATTAGATGCTCATGTACTCAGTGACAAGAGGTTTTGGGGAGTGTTTGTATTGTATTTAATTATTATATTTTCAATCTTGAGAGAAATTATGTTTTATTGAGATTTTTGGCTTGCCTAGTATTGGGATAGGCGCCATCACGACGGGTGAGATTTTGGGTCGTGACACCATTTCTATGGAGTAGAACCTTTAGGGTTTTGATGGATTTGGTGTATTGATGGTTGTTTGTGGATTATAACACTATGTTTATGTATTTGAATTGTTTTTGAAAGATTTAATTGTTGCATCTATGTTCACTTGTTCTTGTAATCGAAAGAGGCATAACTTATGATATATTTGGACTATATTATTGGTTGAGTTCATAGATTCTTCTAATTAATCGAAAGAGGCTAGTTGAATCCTTGATTAAATATAGTTAGGAGGATAATCGAAAGAGGTTCTTCTAAAGACCAATCCATTTCGAATTCTTGCATATCTTCATCGAGCTTAAATTGGTTCATATTATGAGGTTGAGACTTAATCGAGAGAGGAGTTTCTACTAAACAATTATACTGATAATTAAGTGAATTCGAGAGACTCACTTGAACATTAGAAGTGAATTACCTAGAGTTAGATCCCGAACAATTATCTTGCACATATCCTATGAACCCATATTTTCTCCCATTGATAACTCCCTTGCTTACCTTTGCTGCGATTGTCATTAGTCAATAGCTGTAGATTTTAGATTATTCATTATATAAATCTCAATTGTTGATCCTCCTAGATAGCAATCTAGCTACAAATTACGTGAATACTGTTTAAATCTAATCCATGTGGACACGGTGTTATACTATACTATCTTTGACTAGCGAACACAATTTAAGTGTGTGTTTTGCGATGGTCAAATTTTGGTGTCGTTGTCGGGAATTGGCAATCAATGGTGTTTGAAGTAGTTTGTAGTGCTAATTCAGGAATTAGCTTTTAATTTTTTTCTTTTATTTTTAGTTTGTTTGGTTAACTTCTCGTCAAGATTTTTATTTCTGTTGAAGAAATCTTGAAGAGCATATTCTTGTTATTGAACTCTAAATGATGTGAAGATGAAGTACAACCAACCTAAGAAAACGGTTGAAGAGTTAGCAGTTGAACATTGTCAGCGGTCTGCTATGTGTTTTAAATGCGGTAGAAATCATCTATGGGTTGATTGTCAAGCAGGTACGTATTCTTCCAATGGTTCATCTTTTGAACACTCTCACTTTGTCTCTAGTCCGTACATGTTTGAGGATTTATATGGGTACAATTCTGACTCTGGTTGGGATGAATGCCCTTATTATGACTGGAATGAAAGCGAAGTGAGACAACCACCTCAAGCTGAGAATGGTAGTTTAGAAGAGCTTATGTACAAGTTCATAAATAAGGTGGAAGAGAGGTTTACATAAGATGATGAAGCCATTAACAACCTAACAATGCAAGTGAGTCAAATAATAAGTACACTTTCAGAAAGCTGATTGCATTGTGATGGTGAATATATGAAGGAGATACCCGGTGAGAATGAGCGCACCCGAGATGATGAACATCTACAGAGAGAGTTGTCCACTCTGCAAGAGGACTCTGTTTCAACTAAAATGATTGAAAATGAGGCTTTGGTTGATTATGAAGCAATACAAGAATAGTTCAACCCCCCATCCACCTATCCACAATTACAATTTTTAGTAGAAGCAAATGAGGAATAAATGGTCTTGGATTTACCAGAGGAGTACTCACATGACCTTTCCTCTTCATTTTCTTACTCTAACCCTGATCGTGTGGATTTTATTTTTGGAGATTTACAGGAATATGCAGGGATTGATCTTGTGGATGAATGCAAAAATAAGTTGAGGATAATCCTACAAGAACAATCCACCGCTCAAAATGAGTCCAAGAAAGAAAGAAAAGAGCGGGTCATTCAAATATCCTTAAGGGACTTTGGCCTGATGAGCTCTATAAAGAATCCCGAGAAGCGAAATCTTAAAATGCATTCATAATTAGGGGTGGAGTTCACAAGTTCTCAGAAACGGAAAAAGTCCAGGGGAGTTTTATTTACCTCTTGCTTTTTATTTGTGTGTCATGAGGACATGTCACAATTTAAAGTGTGGGGTGGGAATGTAAATATGTAAATACGTAATTAACTGTTGTTTTCATTTCTTTTGTGTGTTTTTGTTTCTTTTGATTGAAATCTTTAAATTCAAAAAAAAATATAATTTTCTTTAGGTAGTATAATAATTTCCCCTTCGTTTTTCATTGTGCTGCGGTTCTTTTCCAAGGATTTTGTTTGAACCGGGTGTAGTTAGTTTTTTTTAGGAGTAGGAAACCTTGTGCTATGATTTTAAATGAAAGCAATATCTCTTGACTTCATTATTCCTTGAGAATAATAAGTGCTTTAGTTGTGACGCTTAGGCTCAGTTTTTGACTCTTGTATAAACACCTTAAATTGTACGATCTTAACTTTGCTTAAATACTTTGATTAGAGTGTCTTGATGAGTCAAATCCTGAGTGAGTTATGTGCCATGTGTGTGTAAGGTTTCGTGTATTCTGTGTCTTGTATTTGATGTCTAGAACTTGCCCAGTGTGTCCGCAAAGCGAAATAGTAGTTTGTTCAGTTTTGGAAGTGATATAGGCGTTTCTTTGTTGAGCCAGCTATATAGCTTACCCACCAAATTGTTATGTATCATAGTTAACCCCGTTGAGCCTGTAATCATGTTTCTTTGGCAACCACATTACAAGTCTTATCCTTTTGTTTGAATTGACCATCTATTTGAACCATTTACCTCTCGTGATTACTTGAAATTGGTATGAACTTTGTAAACGTTGAAGTGTGGGGTGATTGGTTTGACTTTTGAGTGGAACTATTGAAATAAGGAGAAAGGTGCACTATTGTGAAAAAGTATGAGCCACTTGAATTGGAAAAGAAAATGAAGAAAAAAAATAGCTTATATTCATTGATAGTGGTAACTCTTGATGTATTTGTGCTTAAAGAAGTTGGGAGTTGACATATACGGATGTGAAGGTGGAGTTATGGTTTGACGTAAGTGTGGGGTTTAAAGGTCAAGTATATGTATTAAAAGTGCTTAGGGAGGTGTAGTTACTCTTATATCTAAATGTATCCTACCCGTCTTGCAACCTACATTACAACCAATTAAAGTCCTACTTGATCCTTGACTGAATATGCTCGATTAGTAGAGTAGTACACTACGGGCAAGCCTATGGTGCATCTTTTGGGGCATATGAATGTTGTTTCTGAGAGTGAGTGAATTCTTTCTATCTTGAGTTCCTAATTATTCTTAACTTTTATTGTGTGTGGAACTACTTTCTATTGTTGGGTGAGGGCACTTGATTCATGAAGGAAAGGTTTTGTCATTGACCTCTGTGTTAGAGTAAGTGAGCGAGTTGTGAAAAATGTGTGGTGTTGTTGAGTCAAATCTTGAGGCTAGGATGTTACACTATTATGCTTAGTCTATTTTAAATATTCTTGGTATGATGAGTTATGAGAGTTGTTTAAAAAGGTCATGTCTATGTGAAGTGTAGTTTGATTGCTCGAGGACGAGTAATGGTTTAAGTGTGGAGTGTTGATGGTAGGCTATAATCATGTATTTTAGTCGCTTATTGCACTCTAATTTACTGCACTTTAATTGAGTTGGAGATTTAATCGCTAGTGTTTTGCACTAATTATGTGTTTTATGCCTTGTAGGAGTGATTTCAATTTATGTAGATGTTATGGAATGAATTCATGCTATTTTGGAGCTTTGAAGTCTGAGTAAAATCCCAAGGATTAAGTTGGGATCGTGTTCGAGGATCAATAGATGATAGTGCACTTTAAGAACGAAACGAAGAATCGAGTAGGCATACTGCGCCTTGTCCAGTAAAATGCACATAACCTTTAGCTCAGAAATCCGTTTGGGCTCCATAATATATCGTTAAAAAAGCTATTTAAAAGTGCTGCTACAACTTTCATGTTTTATACTTTCTCAAAATCCCAACTGATACCACCCAGGTGCGCGACCAAGTGCGCGATCGCGCATTGGGCGCGCACTTGGGGAAGAACGGTGTGCAAAATGCGCGTCCAAGTGCGCGACCACACATGTCCTATCCGGGAAAAGTCCTATTTCGCTAAGAAAAGGGTAGTTTCATCCGTTTTTATTTTGGGGGCAGATTAAATACCCCAAAATACCATTTTAGAACCACTTTTGACATACCTTAGACCTAGGGAAGCTAAGAAGAAGAGGGAGAAGCAAGAGCACAAGGATTCTGTCACGACCCAAACCGATGGCCTGTGACGAGTGCCTGAGTGCTACCTATCGAACACCCCTAAGCATATGTCTAAGATATAAACTTGAAGTAAGTGTAGGTCATGCATAACATCTAGAAATAAACTATACACACACACACACACACACACACACACACACACACACACACACACACACACACACACACACACACACACACACACACACACACATATATATATATATATATATATATATATATATATATATATATATATATATATATATATATATATATATATACACACACACACACACACACACACACACACTATCCAACTATACATGACTGTCTACATAACGAAAAAAATGTACAACTGTATAGAGGACGGGACTAGGCCCCGTCATACACATATGTAAACAAATGTTTCGTACCAAAACCCAATAGCAGCTCCGGGTCACATGGAGCACACCAACCCTCACTGAGCAAGGATCCTAAGATGGGTGACCGTCAACCTGTCTACCTGCACCTGCAGGCATGAAACGCAGGCACCCAGACAATAGAGGCATCAGTACGAATAATGTACCGAGTATGTAAGGTATAAAAATCAGTATATAAAAAAGACAAAACAGAATCACGGAGTAAATGACTCAACCTATAAGTTTGAATAGCTCTGTGAATCATAAAATATTTATAATATCATGCATGTGCATGTAAATGTCATATCACGCATAGGTATATGCGTACATAACATCATCAAGCCTCTGAGGGAACACCATCATATCATCTCAGCCTCGGTGGGCAAAATCTTAAACGTATACCAGCTGATCAAGTGGTGCGTATATAACGCCATAACCTTTCCCCATACCCCATATACATATACTATACGCGTATATAATGCCATCTGGTCATGGGTCAGTATACATGTATAAATGGATGCAATGCATAATGAAGTAAGTCAATAATATCTCTCGGAATGTCATGATACCCCTGAACAGACAATATGAAAGTAGATATAAATATGAAATAAGTGTAGGTCATGCATAATGTCTGGAAATACACTACTGATTCATATGAACAACATACGTGGGAAAATATGCCCAAAAGACATACATACATATATATATATATATATATATATATATATATATATATATATATATATATATATATAAAATAATAAAGTAAGGCGAGCCGACAAGGCCACATACTATCCAACTATACATGACTGTCTACAAACCTCTAACAGAGTGTACAACTATATAAAGGACGGAACTGGGCCCCATCATACCCACATGTATACAAATGTGTCGTACCAAAACTCAATAGCAGCTCCGGATCAAATGGAGCACACCAACTCTCGTTGAGTAAGGATCCTACGATGGGGGATCGTCAGCCTGTCTACCTGCACCTGCAGGCATGAAACATAGGCCCCCTGACAATAGGGGCGTCAGTACGAATAATGTACCGAGTATGTAAGGCATAAAATCAGTATATAAAAGACATGAAATAAACATGGAGTAAAGGACTTAACCTATAAGTTTGAATAGCTCTGTGAATCCTGAAACAATTATAATGTCATGTATATGCGTATAAATGTCATATCATGCATAGATATATGCGTACATAATATCATCAAGCCTCTGAGGGCATCCCATCATATCATCTCAGCCTCTGTGGGCGAAATCATAAACGTATACGAGTTGATCAGGTGGTGGTGCGTATATAACGCCATAACCTTTCCCCATATCCCATATACATATACTATACGCGTATATAACGCCATCTGGTCATAGGTCAGTATACATGTATAAATGGATGCAATGCATAATGAAGTAAGTCAATAATATCTCTCGGAATGTCATGATACTCATGAACAGACAATATGGAAGTAGGACATATGAGGAATCCAGAACATAGACAACCCTAGTACTTTAAAGAATAGAATCATTTATGAAAGTTGCGTGCTTTCTCATTTCCTTTGTATCATATGGATCGCCTTAACATACCTCAAGTTGTCAATGCAACTCAACAGCGAGCTTATGACAACTAGCGCGCCAACCCTATAACAAAGAAATACGTGTACAACTTAAATAGCGGTGGTATATCACGTATCTCAAATGATAAATCGATTTTAAAATAAAACGGGCATCATTTCTCCTGATTTCACTGCTCCCTAAAGCCTACTATAGGAGAGATAAAAACACAATACAATAAGAAACTCAAAAATAATCCAACTACAATTCGGGACCTTCAATACAACAAAAGCCCCAAATATACCAAAATACACCCAATCAATAAGTTATCAATTAACATGAAATTGCAACGACGAGCGACCAACTTTCTACCCTACCACATGTGGCATTTCTCCATGCCTTTTATCCTTCCAAACTCCATAAATCAGCAGCACAATAGGCCACCACGAGTGGACTACAAAACAGTCCACTAAAAGTGAAACAAATTGAACTCACGGCTTCCGATCACTATCCCGTGAGTTCTAAATATTAGGAAATGAATTTATCAACCTTCCTTGATATTTAAAAGAATAAATATAGAAAGTAGGTATTTTTTTAACTATTAAATACATTCCAAAACTCAAACTACAAAGAAAAAAGAGGTGATATAGCGATACTTACGTCGTAGTGATCGTTTTAATGTTATCGCTTCTCGATTTCGTGACCGGGATGTTAATATCCTTTGAAACCCTAGAAGAGAGCTTATGGATAAATTTATGGATGTTCTCAGGTCGTGTTCTATGTCAAAATGAAGATAAACACGTCCTAAGACCTATATATATCAAGTTTGAAAAAGCCAAAGAGGTGCTAGCTTGGCACCCTCTCATTGGCCCATCTTCCGACACTTATATCTTTTTATCCGGATGTCGTATGAATGAACGGTTAAGAAAGTTGTAAACTAAATTCTAAGGCCTTCAATTTGGTATATAACATGTCCCAAAAGAAATCCCATATAGCACACGAAATTTATTGCTTAAAAAGCCCTGTTACAAGGCAAATCCTTAGTTGGTTTTTCCGCAACTTAAATCCGACTTTTCCCAAACTTTATATTTTCTATCCAAACATCATATATAGTCATATTATGACTTTAAACCTATTTATATCATGATTAACAAGTCTCATATTCATTATATGTCACCTTGGGACGCACAGGGTGTAACAATCTCCCCCCTAGAAACATTCGTCCTCGAATGTTAAACTCCCAGAGATCTATAAACATTTTGGCAAAGCCTCCTCTATAACGGTACTACTACCAACCTGTCAGATAGAAAACCCAACAACACAAATCCACACAGGGCCACAATCATTAATAACACCAATGGCCTCACACGACCAATGACAATAACTAACATAAGAATCAAGTACCATATACGTACCTAAAGGCTGTGATGTCTCAGTCCGATCTCCTCCGGAAGCGGAAACAAGTGAGGATACCTAGACTTCATGTCTTCTTCAGCTTCCCAAGTCATCTCTTCCACATTCTTGTTCCTCCAAAGTACTTTAACTGAAGCTACATCCTTAGTTCTCAATCTCCGAACTTGTCTATCTAGTATAGCAATAGGAGATTCCTCATATGATAGATGCTCTGTGACCTGAACATCGTCAACTAGAACGACTCTAGAAGGATCTCCAATACACTTACGGAGCATAGACACGTGAAAAACTGGATGTACTGACTCCAAGTTGGAAGGCAAGTCTAACTCATATACTACATGGCCTACTCTGCGTATGATCTTTTAAGGTCCAATATACCGAGGGCTAAGCTTTCCTTTCTTATCGAATCTCGTAGCGCCTTTCATCGGTGATACCTTTAGGAATACCCAGTCATCTACCTGAAACTGGTAACTGGTAAAATTGCTGTCATGTGACTAGGAGGTCACGACTCTGAGCTACTAATAGCCTTTCCCGTATAAGCTTAATCTTCTCAACTGCCTGTTGTACCAACTCTGGTCCTACTAACTTAATTTCCCCAACCTCGAACCATCCGATAGGTGACCTACACTTCCGTCCGCAAAGAGCTTCATATGGAGCCATCTGGATGCTTGAATGATAGCTATTATTATATGCGAACTCAATAAGTGGAAGATGATCATCCCAGCTACCCCTGAAGTCCATCACACAAGCCCGTAGCATATCCTCCAGTGTCTGAATAGTACGCTCTGCCTGACCATCTGTCTGGGGATGAAATGATGTACTAAGACTTACTTGAGTCCCCAAACCTTTTTGGAAGGACCTCCAGAAATTAGCTGTAAACTGAGCACCTCTATCTAAGATAATAGATATAGGGACACCATGAAGTCATATTATCTTCTTAATGTAAAGCCTTGCATAATCCTCTGCTAAATACGTAGTCCTGACAGGCTGAAAATGGGATGATTTTGTAAGTCTATCAATAATAACCCATATAGAATCGAACTTATACTGGATACGAAGTAAGCCTATGATGAAATCCATATTAATCACTTCTCATTTCCAAGTTGGAATCTCTATAGCCTGCAATAATCCACCGGGTTTCTGATGCTCAATCTTAACCTGCTGACAATTAGGGCACTGAGCAACAAACTCTGCTATATCCTTCTTCATTCCGTCCCAGCAGTATATGCCCCCGATATCATGATACATCTTTGTCGCTCCTGGATGAATAGAAAAACGAGAATAATGAGCTTCTTCCATAACCTGCTGGCACAACCCTGTCACATTAGGAACACATAATCGACCTTGATATCTGAGGACTCCATCTCTTGTAATCTCAAATGGTGTATTCTCCTTTTGAGGGGATGTATCTCTGTAATGAGCTAGCACAGGATCCTCACACTGGCATTTCTTCACTTCAGTTACTAAAGAGGATGTTGTCGTGTCCTGGATAGTAACTCCGGTATCACCTGAGTCTTGTAATTAAACTCTAAGACTAGCTAGCCGATAAATCTCATGGGCTATCCCACACTTCTCTGGTAGTAAATATGACAGGCTACCCATAGATCTACGGCTGAGGGCATCGGCTACTACATTCTCCTTCCCCGGATGGTATAAAATATCAACGTCATAGTCTTTCAGTAGCTCCAACCATATCCTTTGGCGTAAATTCAATTCCTTTTGCTTGAAGATATATTCAAGTCTCTTATGATCCGCATAGATATCAATATGAATGCCATAGAAATAGTGCCTCCATATTTTTAGTGCATGAATCACCGCGGCTAACTCTAAATCGTGGGTCGGGTAATTCTTCTCGTGCTTTCTTAGTTGTCTAGAAGCATAAGCTACAACCTTACCATGCTGCATCAGAACACAACCCAATCCAATGCCCAAAGCGTCACAATAGACAGCATAACCATTGGTACCCTTGTCTTCGGAATATCTTTCTCTTTAACCCTTAACTGGTGGTAACCGAACCTCAAGTCTATCTTTGAGAAACACTTGGAACCCTATAACCGATCAAATAAATCATCAAACCTTGGTAGCGGGTACTTATTCTTGATCGTCGCTTTATTCAACTGCATGTAATCAACACACATCTGCAAGGAACCATCTTTCTTTCTCACAAATAACACAGGTGCTCTCCAAGGTGGTGTACTGGGTCTGATAATGCCTTTCTCAAGCAAATCCCTTAGTTGTTCGTTCAACTCTCTCAGCTTTGCAGGTGCTATTCTATAAGGAGGAATAGATATCGGCTGAGTATCTGGTAATATTTCAATAGCAAACTCAATCTCCCACTCTGGCGGAAGGCCTGGAAGCTCATCAGTAAACTCATTAACCATCGGGATAGACTGAAGGGTCGGTGACTCTGCTTTCACATTCTGTACCCGAACTAAGTGATAAATATAGCCCTTTTCTGATCATCTTCCTTGCCTTGAGATAGGAAATAAACCTACCTCTCGGCGATGCAGTATTACCTTTCCACTCTAGAATTGGCTCCCCTGAAAACTAAAACCGAACCATCTTTGATCTACAATCAACGTTAGCATAATAAGAAGCCAGCCAATCCATACCCATTATAACATCAAATTCTACCATATCTAGCTCAATCAAGTCTGCTATTGAAGAATGACTATGGACTACTACTATACAATCTCTATATACTTGTCTAGCTATCACTGGATCCCCAATAGGTGTAGACACCTCAAAAGGTTTAATCAACTCAGGTTCTATCCCAAACTTGCTATCGACCAATGGAGTGACATACGATAAGGTGGAACCTGGATCAATCAATGCATATACATCATATGAGGAGACTGATAATATACATGTAACAACATCAGGTGATGACTCCTGATCCTATCGACCCGCTAATGCATAAATACATTTCAAAGGACCGCTCGAGCTAGATGTTCCACTTCTGCCTCTACCACGACCAGCTAGTGCCTGTGAACCTTGCCTGGGGGGTACTGATAATTATGAACCTGCTACAGATCCCGTTGGCTGAACTATACCTATACCACCTCTCGTTAGACAATCTCTCATGACGTGGCCTAGATAACCATAAGTATAGCAAATACCCAACCCATCGAGGCATTGCCCGGCATGCTGCTTACCACACTGAGCACATCGTGGCAAGGGTGGCCTCATCTGACTTGACTCACCCCTATATTGAGAACTAGAGGCCCTGGAACTTTGACTGGGCCCTAAATATGTGGAACGATCAAATCTCCTACTAGTAAACTAAGGGGGTGCACTAGCCGATAGTTGGGCTGGATACCTCGGATGCTGCTATCTCTGACCACCTCAAAACTCACCAGAAGGACCTGAAGATCTCGCTCTTTTACTTTGGCCCCTATAATGCTCACGATCGGCCCTCTACTTCTGCTTACACTCCTCTACACCCTGAACGTATGCTTGAATATGAGAAATATCAATGTTTGGATGAAGTGAGACCGACATACACTCATTAAGTAGGTACGGCTCCAACCACATCATAAACCGATGAACTCGATCCTCCATTTAAGCTACAATAGTGGGAGCATACCTAGCCAAAGAATCAAACTGAAGGTTGTACTCCCAAACACTTATATTACCCTGACGACGGGTCAAGAACCTATCAACTCTGGCCCGTCTAAGCTCTGGTGGCAAATAATGATGAAAACAAGCCTATGTAAACTTCTGCCATGCTGCTGGAAGGGCATCTTTACCTATGGACAACTCCCAATACTCGTACCAATTAACTGCAACATCTAGAAGTCTATAGGAAGCTAGCTCCACTAACTCAGTCGCAGTGGCCTTCATTACCCTCCAAGTCCTCTGCATTCTATCGATAAATACATGAGGGTCCTTGTTTGGATCTGCTCCAGTGAATATCGGAGGGTCCAAATTAATGAAATCACGAACCCTCGCACTGATGGCCCTATCTGCATAACCAATACCTACCTCCTGGTTCCGAGCCTGTGCGGCCACTAATCGAGTCAATAGCTGAATAGCATCTCTCAACTCCTGAGATAGATTCTCACTATGCGACTCTCCCCGAGCCTTGGTAACTAGTGGCGCTCAACTTGTAGTCTCATCTACCACAAACTTGCCCTTCTGGGCAGTTGTAGAATTCTTGGGCATCGCTGAAAACATAACATATCGTTAGGAGAATGAATCCTTATATCGCACGATCTAAGATAAGAAGGGAGGATAACATCTTATATATCCTAGAGCCTCTTGTTTATAAGTGTGATACACAACACACTCATAAACAAGACTCTACTAGACACGGTCTATAGACAACCCTAGGATGAAACTGCTCTGATATAACTTTTGTCATGACCCAAACCGATGGGATGAGACGAGTGCCCGAGTGCTACCTATCGAATACCCCTAAGAATATGTCTAAGATATAAACATAAAATAAGTGTAGGTCATGCATAACGTCTGGAAATAAACTACTAATTCATATGAACAACATACGTGGGAAAATATGCCCAAAAGACACACACACACACACACACACACACACCCACACATATATATATATATATATATATATAGGGCGAGCCGACAAGGTCACATACTATCCAACTATACATGACTGTCTACAGACCTCTATTAGAGTGTACACCTGTATAAAGGACGGTACTGGGGCCCGATATACCCATATGTATACAAACGTTTCGTACCAAACTCAATATCAGCTCCGGATCAAATGGAGCACACCAACTCTCGCTGAGTAAGGATCCTAAGATTGGGGACCGTCAACCTGTCTACCTGCACCTGCAGGCATGAAATGCAGGCCCCCAGACAAAAGGGGTGTCAGTAAAAATAATGTACCGAGTATGTAAGGCATAAAAATCAGTATATAAAAGACATGAAAAAAAACATGGAGTAAAGGTACTCAACCTATAAGTCTGAATAGCTCTGTGAATCATAAAACAATTATAATTTCATATATATGCATATAAATATCATATCATGCATAGGTATATGCGTACATAACATCATCAAGCCTCTGAGGGCATCCCATCATATCATCTTAGCCTCTGTGGGTGAAATCATAAACGTATACCAGCTGATCAGGTGGTGGTGCGTATATAACGCCATAACCTTTCCCCATACCCCATATACATATACTATACGCGTATATAACGCCATCTGGTCATGGGTCAGTATACATGTACAAATGGATGCAATGCATAATGAAGTAAGTCAATAATAGCTCTCAGAATGTCATGATACCCATGAACATACAACATGAAAGTAGGACATATGGGGAATCCAGAACATAGGCAACCCTAGTACTTATAAGAATAGAATCATTTATGTAAGTTGCGTGCTTGCTCATTTTTTTATCATATGGATCATGCCAAAAGGAAAGAAGGGATAGCCTTAACATACCTCAAGTCGTCAATGATACTCAAATACAAGCTCATGACAACTAGCGCGCCAACCCTATGACAAAGAAATACGTGTACAACTTAAATGGCGGTGGTATATCACGTATCTCAAATGATAAATCGATTCTAAAATAAAACGGGCAACATTTCCCCTGATTTCACTGCTCCCTCAACCCTACTATAGGCGAGATATAAACACAATACAATAAGCAACTCAAAAACAACCCAACTACAATTCGGGGCCTTCAATACAACAAAACCACCAAATATACCATAACACACCCAATCAATAAGTTATCAATTAACCTGAAATTGCAACGACGAGCGTCCAGCCTTCTCCCCTACCACAGGTGGTGTTTCTCTATGCCCTTCATCCTTCAAAACTCCATAAATCATCAGCACAATAGGCCAACATGAGTGGACTACAAAATAATCCACTAAAAGTGAAATAAATCGAACTCACTGCTTTTGATCACCGTCCCGTGAGTTCTAAATATTAGGAAATGAATTTATCAACCTTCCTTGATATTTAAAAGAATAAATACAGAAAGTAGATATTTTTTTAACTATTAAATACATTCCAAAACTCAAACTACAAAGAAAAAGAGAGGCGATATAGCGATACTTACGTCGTAGGGATCGTTTTAATGTTATCGCTTCTCGATGTCGTGCACGGGATGTTAATATCCTTTGAAACCCTAGAAGAGAGCTTATGGATATGTTTATGGATATTCTCATATCATGTTCTATGGAAAGATGAAGATAAACACGGCCTAAGACCTATATATATCAAGTTTGGAAAAGTCAAAGAGGTGCTAGCTTGGCACCCTCTCGTTGGCCCATCTTCCGATGCTTATATCTTTTTATCCGGATATCATATGAACGAACGGTTAAGAGCGTTGGAAACTAAATTCCAAGACCTTCAATTTGGTATATAATATGTCCCAAAAGAGATCCCATATAGCATACGAAATATACTGCTCAAAAAGCTTCGTTACAAGGCAAATCCTTAGTCGGTTTTTCCGCAATTTAAATCCGACTTTTTCCAAACTTTATATTTTCTATCCAAACATCATATATAGTCATATTATGACTTTAAACCTATTTAAATCATGATTAACAAGTCTCATATTCATTATATGTCATCTTGGGACGCACAGGGTGTAACAGATTCATCCTTCCCTCCTCACTCAAGATCCGGGTTTGGATTATATTTATGTTTTCATCTACTTTTATTTTATTTATGAAGAACTTCTCCATGTCTATGGAGTAGAACCTTTTGGGTTTTAATGGATTTGGTGTATTGATGGTTGTTTATGGATTATAACTCTATGTTTATGTATTTGAATCATTTTTGAATGATTTAATTGTTGCATCTATGTTCACTTGTTCTTGTAATCGAAAGAAGCATAACTTGTGATATATTTGCACTATATTGTTGGTTGAGTTCATAGATTCTTCTAAGTAATCGAAAGAGGCTAGTTGAATCCTTGATTAAACCTAGTTAGGAGGATAATCAAAAGAGGTTCTGCTAAAGACCAATCCATTACGAATTCTTGCATATCTTCACCGAGCTTAAATTGGTTCATATTATGAGGTTGAGACTTAATCGAGAGAGGAGTTTCTACTAAACAATTATACTGATAATTAAGTGAATTCGAGAGACTCACTTGAACATTAGAAGTGAATTATCTAGAGTTAGATCCCGAACAATTATCTTGCACATATCCTATGAACCCATATTTTCTCCCATTGATAACTCCCTTGCTTGCCTTTGCTGCGATTGTCATTAGTCAATAGCTGCAGATTTTAGATTATTAATTATATAAATCTCAATTGTTGATCCTCCTAGATAGCAATCTAGCTACAAATTATGTGAATACTGTTTAAATCTAATCCATGTGGACACGATATTATACTATACTATCTTTGACTAGCGAACACAATTTAAGTGTGTTTTGTGATGGTCAGACTTCGTTAAGGAAAAAAGACCAAAAAATGATACGTTTGACCACTTAAAATGAACAGACAAAAGAATTATAGCAGTGGTCGTTCTCCACGTTTGGATTTGTCGTTATGTTTTCCTATGAATATCAGCCGCGGCTTGTTCAGCCAAATGCGTCTCGTTAAAAAAAGATTCCCACGTCAAATCCTAAACCTAAACTCATGTTCCTATTCTTAAGTTATAAAACAAAACAATAAAGTAAAAATAAATTGTTGAGTTTTTCTACTGAAAAAAGAGACAGAAAAATTATAATGCTCCATTGAAATAGGCAATCCCGTATGGCACTTGTTAAATGAATTTGATTTTTCTGTATAGATATTATAAAGACATATTTACACAATTAAATAGACATATTATAATTAGCCAAACTGCCTATAATATTGATTGCATAAAAATATTTAGACCATACAGTACATATAACTTAAATTCTTTTAAGAATTTTATTGAGAAGCAACTAAGTCTGAGATAGAAGTTACAGCCTATTTGTTACAACTTCACACTTCTATTTTTTTTTCTCTCCCTGTTCAAGGTCCAACTCTAATAAGTGAAAAAAATAATGAAAAAGAAAATTAAGAATAAAAAGAATAATAAAATGAAGTAAATCCCCCCAGATAGCTCTATCCCCAGATTCATCTACTAAGACCATTACAATCTCAACCGGTGTATTCTATATATTAAAGAATTTAAACTATATGTATTAAAAATATAAAGATTTTTATTTTACTATCAGTGTAATCTGATACGAATTAATTATAATTTTATCAAAATTATTAATTAATGATTATCATAAAAATTTATTTGTAATTACCTTATAAATAATCTGATTATATAAAAAAAAATATTTACAGCATAAGTGCACATAACTTAAAGTACTCCATTACTAAAAAGGGATTTTTCACTTTTAGCCCGTGGCAAAAACTATTTATATTTGGTAGTCGAAAAAGTGTATAAAATTTGTATATTTTTTGTATATAACATAAATAATATATATATATATATATATATATATATATATTGGCCAATTTTTTTGAGAAATGACATTCTATAGTCGCTCTCAAAATAATAGCCGACAAAATATATATTTTTTGGATATATATACATTCTGTATGTTATACACAAAAATTATACAAATTTTATGTATTTATTTGGCTACCGAATGTAAATAGTTTCTGGCGCAGACTAGAATTCGAAAAAGCGACTGTACACTGCATTTTCCCTACTAAAAACACTCAACCAAGAAACCCAACCTTCTTCCCTCTTTTGATTATCATATTCTTCTGTTTTTAGCTAACAACGACTTTGATAAAAAGGCACGTTTCATGCAAGCTCTTAATCAGAGTAATTTGTTTTCAACCTGTAGCCATCAAACCAAAAAAATACAAACAATTTGTATATTCAACCTCACCTCACAATTGATATTACTAATTTCTTTTCTTTTCTTTCTTCTTAACCTCAATCTTTACTTGAACACTCCCCCTACTCTTTAGCAAGCACCTAGTTTATAAATACCAATCCCAAAAATTTATTTTCCTGTCTATGTTTCTTGTTTTTTCATTGAAATCTTGTCAAAAATATTGGTTAGTCATCTCTATCATCTCTTTTTCTTATGTTTTGTTACTGCAGAATTGAGACAGGACGACAAGACAAAAGAGAAATTTTCAAGCCTGCAAGCAGTAAACAACAACGGCTTTGTATTCTGAAGAGTTGATATGGCAGATAATTATAAAGAAGAGAAATATGAGGCAAGAAATACAAGTCATGACAATTATTTTTGGAAGATAAAGAAGAAATATTGGATTGGTTGCTTTGGATTATTCATTGTAAGCATGGGAGGTGGAGTAATATTAGCATGGTGGAATTCAAAGTTTCATTCTTCAAACGGTCAACTATGGTTGGTGCCTTTAGGTCTCATCTTGCTTGTTACACCAATTATAATTTGTTTAGCTGTTCTCTTGGATTCCAATAACTACAGAGAAGTTGATGATCAAACATTCAAATTGCCTCAAGATTATTCTCCTCAGCATATGGAGATATCATTATAATTACATCACTTATAAGTTTATTACTGTGATTATCATTGTATTTTATGATAATTTAAAGAGAGTAAGTACTACTACTATAGTTCTTTTAGTGTTTTTTTTTTCATTGAATTTTGGGAGTTTGTTTTGAACTTGTTATGCGTCCTTATCAATTATGGTGTGCCAAAAAAACGAAACAGATACCTTACATGTGGAAAAGATTTTGTATACAAAGGAAAAAAACAAAGTATTATATTTCTTGAGTAATGTAAGTCATAAGCTCTCCATTTTAAAAAATAAAGAAATGGTAAACTTATCTATTTTAGTTAAATAACAAAATGTAAGAAAAAAGAAGAACAAAACTTATACGGGTGCGGGGCGGTGTGAGTCTCTGCGGGTGCGGGGCGATGCAGGTTGAAACAGAAACAAATTATAAATCCAGGTTTATTTGTACATTACTAAATGATTTGGACAAACATAGACATATTTTATATATATATATATATATATATATATATATATATATATATATATATATATGCAACATCCAATAATATCTGGCACAACGGCAATTTCCATAGACATGACGTGCGTATGCACACACATTTTTCTTATCTCACTGTTTTCATTTTGCCAAAGTAATTTAATTAAAGAAGAAACAACATACAACTTTGTTTTTTGGAAAATGATATAATGTACAATTCTTCCTTTCTTCCTATATATTTCTCTACTAATAGATAGTACTCGGATCGAATTACTTTTTACTAAAGTTTTAATAGTCTAGAATAAGGTATAAATTTACATTAATTGGCCTACACTTAAGGTAAGGAGTTTGATTTTTATTTTCCCCTCACAACCAGCTGCTCACTAAGTCACTTTTCTATTGGACGAGGAGAATACAAAATACTTCATACTTTAGTAAGGTAAAGAAGAATTACGTCACGAAATGATAGAGATTTTCCATAACCTATAATTTATAATGGTGTTGATTAATGATCTGAAGAAGCAATTTATAGAGGTCTTTACATCAAACCCCGCTTTGAAATTGAAGGTAGAAATGTGACGTTATTTGGTACTCTAGATCTCAATTATTTGAAGCTTTACGGAGAATTAAGTGGAAACTAAGTAATTAATAATGGGACATTTTCTTTTGGTAACATCGATTGCTATGCATGATAGTAGAAATTATTAATGAACTAACACCCACGTCATGCTAAGAAAACGACGAATTAGTAATTGTGAGGTAGCGTTGTCATATATAGGTGTCAACTTGTGCAGATTCACTCTAAATATCAAATAGAAATCTCAAACCAGAAAAAGAATAAGCAAAGAAAACTAAAATAATATCTAGTTGTTAGCATTGGGAGAAAAAAGAAATATTATTCCAATTGGGACAGCAGAACAGGAACGTAACACATTTTAAACTAAATTGACAAGAAAATTTCTTGTCCACGTATTATCCACATTTTTAACACGCGGAATAGGCCAAAGTCCCATTTGAGGAGAGTTTTGACCATCTTTACGTGAAAGAGAAATTGTGATACACCACAAAAACAAAAAACAAAAACCCAACCAAAATCAAACACATAAAAAAACAAAAAAGATCAATAGAACATAGAGCTTGATTCAAGATTTTAAGTTAGTTGTGCGAAATTCACTGCACTCGTACTATTGCTACAGTGAGTATAAACATAATAAAAATATAAATTTTCGTTTAAATTTTTTAACTATACATATGATTTAAGTCACAACTGTACTATTTACTCCCCTAGCAAAACATTTTCTTGTCCAAATAAGTCCTTAGTAGTACCTGTTAGTTTTGAGAATCCGAGGTCAAGTTTGAAGCTTAGCCATGGAGCTTCAATGGAAATCAATGAAACCGTAGAAAGCCAGAGAAGCAGCGTGGAGAAGAAGCTCAAATATTTTGTGTATTTTATGACTAACTGAAAATGTCTTACAAGAGTATATCGTTATATACAATGTTAACCTCTACTTAATTAATGACTGCTCACTATCAGCTAATTCTAACATCTCCACTATCTATCTCTAATTACAGTTAAGTTCACTAGTCAACTAACTATGGTTACTAACACCTAACTAACTCTAATACTCCCCCTTAAGCTGGAGGGTGTAGAATATTAAGCACTCCCAGCTTGCTTAATAAGGACATGTGCTGATTTCCCAAGTCCTTTTGTAAGCAGGTTTGCTTGTTGATCTTTGGTTCCTATGTGAAGAGTCTTCAACTTCCCTTCTTTGATTTTATCTCTCACAAAATGGCAATTGATTTCTATGTGTTTGGTGCGCTCATGAAAGATAGGATTTGCTGTAATTTATAGTGCAGCCTTGCTATCACAAAACACATCGACTGGTTGATTGATCTCCACATTTAACTCTGTAAACAAACCCAATAACCATGTCAATTCCGAAGTTGCTGCAGCTAAACTTCTATATTCTGCTGCTGAGCTTCTTGATACAGTCTGTTGCTTCTTGGATTTCCAAGAGATCAAGGAATCTTCAAATTTGACTAATAAATCTGTCGCGAATCTTCTTGTATTTGGGCAAAACGCCCAGTCTGCATCGCAGTAGCAAACCAAACTTTCTGCTTTAACACTACTCATTAGCAATCCCATTCCTGGTTCCAATTTCACATACTTCACAATTCTCAGTGTTGCATCCCAATGAGACCTCTTTAGAGCCTTCATAAACTAGCTAAGTGTTTGCACTGCAAAGCTAATGTCTGGTCTGGTGATAGTTAAGTACAACAATCTTTCTGTCAACCTTTGATATGCTGTAACATATGACAATATCTCATCTCTTGTGCCTCATGTGTGCTTGTCATATTCCACTGTGGTGAACTTCTGATTGACATCAATAGGGGTTGAAACGGGTTTGGCTCCTCCAAGTCCTCGTTCTGAGATCATTTGTAAAGAATATTTTCTTTGATTCATTAGTATTCCTCTACTTGACCTCAGAACCTCAATGCCTAGGAAATATTTTAATTCACCCAGATCTTTCACATTCAACTTCTGGTGTAAGACATTCTTAGTTTGTTGAATCAACTCATCACTGCTACTGGTAATCAGGAGGTCATCTACATACACCAGCACAACAACAATATCACTTTTATTCCTTTTAGTAATGTCACGACCCATTTTCTGAACAAGCTGGGACCGGCACCCGATCACTAAACATGACTGAGTGAACCATCTGCGCTTATCAAATCTATTATAACTTCAAACTTTATATACCACACGACAATAATATAACCAAATACTTTTAATTAATTTAAATATCTAAAATAAACTAACTCTAAAACTTTATTCGTAGTAACCAATAAAATACTATTAAGTTATTATCAAAAACATCTGAATCTTAATCCACCGACGGTGTCTATGAAGCCTCTACTGATAAACTGATGCACTGCTTAAGACATGAGATTTCCTGGGCAGTTCTCTAAGTAAATAAAGAAATAGGTAAATAATGACGACTCAAAGGAGTACTCCACGAACAAAAGCGGAGCTCACCAATAGCACTGGAAGTGAGAGAAGTCCTAACACGTAGCCTGCTCGCCTGCAAAACCGGTTCATACGTTGTACCGCAGACCAACGTAAGTTCCCAAAAGAGAACGTCAGTACCATCCATTGTACTCAGTGAGTCTCAACGACAGGGGACGAAACTTTAATAACAAATACATTACGAGCAAAGATTCTAAATGCATGTAAAATATAAAGCTTATAAGAACAATTCTAAAATAATTGCATAATAGCAGTTTATGAATATTCTAAAAGAAATTCTTTTCTTTTTCTTTCTTAAAAAACTACTTCACTTTATAGTTCGAGAGTTCCAACTATCCTGACTTAATTATGTCTCAGTCACTGTGTGATCGGCACGGGTTTGATCCCAACCTGATCGAATAGCCCAATCCACGAGGTGCCACTCGTTTCATGGTTCTCAGCGCTCATGTACCATACCTTAGCTTGGAAAATTCTCAGCAACGAGACCCTCGGCTCGTATCCCCCCTACTTTGGCACAAGTAGTTTCAGGAAGCCAACGCCTTGATAAGGACCCTCGGCCTGGACGATGATCCCTTCTCAGAATAGAGGATACTTTCAAAAATCTTTTCTTTCTAAAACTTCTTCTTGTGACTTTTCAAGTCTAAATCTTTTCTGAAACATCATATACATACTCATAGTGGTATCCTTAAATGTAAAGCATGGCATAAGAATGAAATAAATATTCAAAAGTATATCTAAAGATTCTTGCTCCTTCATGAATTTTCAACATGAAAATGGCATATAAGAATAACACAAAAATCTAAAAATTTATGCACATATATCATAATAAATCATCTAAACTTTAGCTAGAACAATTCTAAGTTAATAGGTACTCACTTGCTCCAATTAAGTACATATAAACTCTTTTAAGCAATTCATCAAACACCTTGTATGCGTGCTTTTGTGAGTTAAACCACTTTAGTAAAGGGTTATATCAACTCACCTCAAAACTCCTTGAGCCAATACGTAGGCCCCAGTCCAATTTATACCCGTCAAACAATTGATTCTACAACAACCAGTGCATTTGAATTAATTTCAAAGTTTTACACCTAAACATGGAACTTATTGTTGATATAGAGGAAGAAGGGAATTAACTATTCAATTCTTACCTATTACTACTGTAGGATAATTGATAATAGGGAATTTTATATACCTGAGTTCAAGAATACGTGAGTTGTGAAGAACCCTAGAATTTTTCGTGCAATTTTCTGGCGCCTCCGTTTCGTATAAGGCTTTTAGCCGTTTGTGTGTGTGAGACAGAGCCTTTCGTATAAGGCTTTCTGTTTTCTTGAAGGCATTAAGCCTTTTCTTTTCCCCCGTCACGTGACTTTATTTCTTTCTCTTCTTTTTTCTTTTTTTTTGTGTTTTGACTTAATTAGTATTTAATTGTACCCATTGTTAAAAATTAATAATATTAAAATTATTAATATTCCCCTAATTATATATATAATTATTTATAAATAGAGAAGTAACTCAAAAGTCAATCACAAGGGTTTAAATCCGTAATAGAAATATAATTTTTATGCACTTAAGGCAAGATAAAAAAATAAAAATTCTATATTTAGCGGATCTTGAAACTTTTATAGATTTGAGGAGTATTACAAGTAAACTCCTTAAAAATATCCGTCCTCGAATGTTGCTAGGGCCCTATTCTTAAGCTAACAATCATTCCTTAAGTCCTTGAACTTTTTAAGTTTTCTTAGCCCTACTCACTTTCCCAAGGGACTCAAAATTTTGGCTAACTCCCTAAATTTTCAAAACTTTCGACAGAGTCTCGCCTGTAAATTGGACTATCCAAAAAATATCTCTGTCACCAATACCACAACTACACAACCAACAACCAAATATACCATAACAGGCCATTCATAGGTACCATACACAACTCATAAACTAATTACTCACACTCCGACAAGGAGGTACCACAATAACCAACCAAAATCTAAAGCACAACACTTCTGCAAAAAGTAACTAACTTTAATGAATTAAATATACTCTGGCATGACACTAAATTATTAAATAACTAAATATACTCTGACAGAAACTAAATTACTTCAACAACTAAGTATAATCTAGCAAGGACATAAATACATGCTAACTTGTATTTAATAAATAAAATATAAATGCCAAATCAAACCTAGGTTCACATACCTTTTTCCTCAATTAAATATGGATATTTCTTTCTCATATCTTCCTCGACCTCCTACGTAGCCTCTTTTGAATCATGATTACTCCCCAAAACTTTTACCGATGCTATATCTTTTGTTCTCAATTTTCTTACTTGCCTATCAAGAATTTCTATAGGTACCTTTTCTAAAGTCAAGCCTTCTTTAATTTCTATGGTATTGGCAGGTATTATATGCGACTCATCATGAATGTACTTTCTAAGTATAGACATATAAAAGATAGGATGAACAGAGGACAACTCAATGGGAAGCGCTAGCTCATAAGCCACGTTTCCTTTCTTTTCTAGAATTCCATAAGGTCCGATAAATCTAGGACTAAGTTTCCCTTTCTTACCAAACCTCATAACTCCTTTCATTGGTGAAACTTTTAAAAATACCTTATCACCAACCATGAACTCTAAGTCACGATGCCTCTTGTCAGAATAAGACTTTTGACGACTCTGGGCCGCTTTCAGTCTTTCTCTGATTAGCTAATCTTTCTCTAAGGCCTCACAAATAAACTCTGGACCAATCAACGGCACATCTGCTAGTTCAAACCAACCCACTGGAGACCTACATCTTCGCCCATACAGCGCTTCATAAAGAGCCATACCAATGCTGACTTGATAGTTTTTATTGTAACCAAATTCTATAAGTGGCAAGTGATCATCCCAATTACCTCCAAAATCTATAACACATGGTCGCAACATATCTTCGAGTGTCTGAATAGTCCTTTCTGCCTGACCATCGGTCTGTGGATGGAAAGTGGTGCTCAAATTGACCTTGGTACATAATCCTTTCTGCAATGCCTGCCAAAAATACGCTGTGAATTGAGGGCCTCTGTCATATATGATTGAAACCGGAGTACCATGCAATCGGACTATTTCTTTGATGTACAACTGCGCGTACTGCTCCGCGGAATCTGTCATCTTTACTGGTAGGAAAAGCACAGAATCTGATGCTCGGCTTTGACTTGCTGGCAATTCAAACATTTAGCCACATGATCTGCTACTTGCTTCTTCATGCCTTTTCACCAATAAAACTCTTTCAAGTCCAGATACATTTTGGTAGCACCTGGGTGGATAGACTACCTCGAACTGTGAGCTTCTTCCATTATGGCCTTCCTAAGCCCATCTACATCAGGCACACATAATCGATCATTCAACTTCAAAACTTCATCACTTCCTAGGGTGAAAGCAGTGATTTCTTTGTTTCTGACTCCTTCTTTTAACTTCACTAAGTACGGATCTTCGTCTTGCTTAGCCTTAACATGCGCAACAAGGGAGGATTGCGCTAAGGCATAAGCAGTTATACCTCCTTCTTCGGTCTCATCCAATCTAATTCTATCATTTGCTAGTTTTTGAATTTCTCGATCCAAAGATCGCATTTGTACTGCAAGATGGGCCAAGACACCCATTGACTTCCTACTAAGTGCATTTTCTACCACATTAGCTTTGCCTGGGTGATAAAGGATATTGATGTCATAATCTTTCAATAGCTCGAGCCACCTTCTTTGTCTCAAATTTAATTCTTTTTGCTTGAAAATGTACTGGAGGCTTTTGTGATATGTAAACACTTCAAAATACTCGCCATAAAGGTAGTGTCGCCATATCTTTAATACAAACACCACTGCTTCAAGCTCCAAGTCGTGTGTAGGGTAGTTCTTCTCATGATTCTTTAACTTCCTGGAAGCATAAGCAATAACTTTTCCATCTTGCATAAGAACACAACCGAGACCAACTATGGAGGCATCACAATACACTGTGAACCCACCCTAACCTGTCGGCAAGGTTAACACAGTTGCAGTGGTCAACCTCTTCTTTAACTCTTGAAACTTAACTGCTTTCTGAGTCAACTTAGTTAATGGAGCTGCAAGTGAGGAAAACCCCTCTACAAACCTTCTATAGTAGCCAGCTAACCCTAAGAAACTCCTGATTTCGGTTGGCGTTGCAGGCCTTGGCCAGTTCTTGAGTGCTTCTGTCTTCTGAGGGTCTACTTTTATGCCTTCACTAGATACCACGTGGCCTAAGAATGCCACTGACTGCAACCAGAACTCATATTTTGAAAACTTGGCATAAAGCTCATTCTCTTTCAAGGTCTGCAAGGCTATCCTGAGTGGTCTGCATGCTCATCCTTACTCTTAGAGTATACCAAAATATCGTCTATAAACACGATAATAAAAGTATCAAGGAATGGTTTGAAAACTCTATCCATGAGGTCCATGAATGCAGCTGGAGCATTTGTTAACCCGAAGGACATCACTAGAAATTCATAGTTCCCATAGCGAGTTTTAAAGGCTGTTTTAGATATATCCTCTTCTCTAATTCTCAACTGATGGTACCCCGACCTCAAGTCTATTTTTGAAAAGTACTTTGCACCCTAAAGTTGATTAAATAAATCATCAATTTTCGGCAGTGGGTACTTGTTCTTAATGGTAACTTTATTCAGCTGCCGATAGTCGATGCACATTCTGAGAGAGCCATCTTTCTTCTTGACAAACAGGATCGGGGCACCCAACGGTGAAACACTCGGCCTGATGAAGCCCTTGTCAAGAAGGTCTTTCAATTGTTCTCTCAACTCATTAAGTTCTGCCGAATCCATCCTATAATGAGGTATAGATATGGGCTGAGTGCCTGGCATGAGATCGATGCCAAAGTCTATGATTCTTTCAGGAGGAAGTCCGGGAAGGTCATCTGGGAAAACTTCTGGGAATTCTCTAACAACTGGCACAGACGGAAGAGCTGGTGGTTCTGATTTTGGATTAATGATGTGAGCCAAATAGGCGAGACACGCCTTACTGATCATTCGTTGTGATTTAAGGTAAGAAATAAACTTACCTACAAGCGATGCTGAACTACCCTACCACTCTAAGACTTCTTCATTTGGAAATTTAAACCTGACTAACTTGGCACGACAATCTAATATGTCATAGCAGGAACATAACCAATCCATACCCACGATTAAATCGAAATCCACCATTTCTAACTCTATGAGATCGGCCTCGGTGCTACGACCTTGGACTGAAACTATACAACCTCTATAGACTCTTGTGACTCTCACTGACTCGCCAACTAGAGTAGATACTAGGAATGGCTCACTAAGTTTCCCAGGTTCTAGCCCGAGGTTAATTGCAAAGTATGGAGTCATGTACGAAAACGTTGAACCTAGATCAATTATAGAATAAGCATTATGTGAGCAGACTGGAAGTATACCTGTAATAACTTCTGCAGATGCCTCTGCACTCTGACGATCAAGTGTAGCCAACAAACGGGGTTGTCCGCCTCCCTGAGTAACTCGTTCTGCACCTCTGTCTGCCCCATGCCCGGTCTGATTATGAGTACCATGAGCCTGACATGGTGCAACTGTAGTAGCTAAAGAACTAGAAGGACAAGTTGATCCCCCACTGAAATTACGTCGCAACTTTGGGCAGTTGGCCTTTATATGACTAATGTCTCTACAATGATAGCAACCATGAAACCCGAGCTTGCACTGAGCTGAATGTTGCCTCTTACATGTTCCACAAAGACCATGTTGTTGTGAATGTTGCTCAACATGACTCTGGCTATGTGAGGATGATGTCCTAAAATTTTAATTCTTGCGAGACCGGTTTCCATAACTCTGAGTACGTCTGAAGAAAGACCTACCACCTAACTGGTGACTGGACTGAGGTGGTGCTAATAACTCCTTATTGGAGGAACCCCTTCCACCTCCGCTGGATGTACCATTAAACCTGCCCGTTGTCCGGGCTTTCTTGTTATGCTCTTTTTCTTCTCTCCTTTGTTTTCTGTCTTTTTCTAAGTGCTTGGCGAATCCCACAATAGAGGAGAAAGCTGTCATTCCTACCGCTGCAGTTGATGTCGTATCCTTAATGTGGTAAGCCAAACCGCCAACAAACCTGGGAGTCTTTGCTTTTTCTGTCTTAACCATGTAAGGAGCATGCTTAGCCAACCTTATGAATTCCATGTAGTACTCTTACACACTTTTATTCCTTGCTTGAGCTGTTCGAACTCTGTAGACTTAGCTTCCCTATCCTCTTCCGGATAAAGTTAGTCATGAAGCCCTCTTTAAATTCTTCCCAAGTAGGCGGACCATCATATTCATCTCTTTCCTTTTCCCACATCTCAAACCAAACGCCAGCCACATCTCTAAGCTGGTAAGCAGCCGGCTCCACAACTTCATCATCAAATGCCTTCATCGCTCGGAGGGCTTTCTTAACACCCTCCAGATACAACATTGGATCTTCATCAGCTATAAAACCATGGAACAATGGAGGACTCAACTTTAAAAATTCATTCACTCTTGAGGACTCAGAATTGTTCTGTCTATTTGATTGAGGTGGAATCTTATCTCTTCTCTCGTTCTGGTTGACCATGAAGGCTTTAAACATCTTCATAGCACTATTGACAGCATTAAACATCTGACCCACCTCTGGATATATAGATGTCTGAGCCGGAGCTGCTATTAGGGGCGGCACTGGATCCTAAGGTACTGGATCATCATGCCCCATCCCTTCTTCAAGTTCAACCCGGGGTACTTGAACCCCCTTTGTGGATTTACCCTTCCTTTTTTAAGTTGAAGCCTTCTTAGTTCTACCTTGAGCCACAATAGTAGCAATAGTTTCTTGAGCAGCATCCTGAGTGTCGGTGTCAGAGTTTCGAGTACGAGCCATTTCTGCATGTTTTGGAGAAACAAATACATTAGATAATTTCTTAGAGGTAGGCTCTACTGCATGATCTAAAGTATGAAAAAAATGAGACTTTTCCTAAATACTTGTAGCATCCTGTTTATAAGTATGGCGTGCTTCATACCCATAAACAAGACTCTACAAATACGGCTTCATAGACCCCTAGGACTCCATAAACCTGACGCTCTGATAATAAGTTTGTCATGACCCATTTTCTGAATAAGCCGGGACCGACACCCGATCACTAAACATGACCGAGTGAACCATCTACGCTTATCAAATCTATTATAACTTCAAAATTTATATTCCACAAGGCAATACTGTAACCAAATATTTTTAATTAATTTAAATATCTAAAATAAACTAACTCCAAAACTTTATTCGTAGTAACTAATGAAATACTGCTAAGTTATTATCAAAAACATCTGAATCTTAACCCACCGATTGTGTCTATGAAGCCTCTACTGATAAACTGACGCACTGCTCAACACATGAGATTTCCTGGGCAGTTCTCTAAGTAAACAAAGAAATAGCTAAATAATAACGACTCAAAGGAGTATTCCACGAACAAAAGCGGAGCTCACCAATAGCACTATAAGTGAGGGAAGTCCTAACACGTAGCCTGCTCGCCTGCAAAACCGGTTCATACGTTGTACCGCAGACCAACGTAAGTTCCCAAAAGAGAACGTCAGTACCATCCATTGTACTCAGTGAGTCTCAACGACAGGGGACGAAACTTTAATAACAAATACATTACGAGCAAAGATTCTAAATGCATGTAAAATATAAAGCTTATAAGAACAATTCTAAAATAATTGTATAATAGCAGTTTATGAATATTCTAAAAGAAATTCTTTTCTTTTTCTTTCTTAAAATAAATACTTCACTTTATAGTTCGAGAGTTCCAACTATCCTGACTTAATTCTATCTCAGTCACCATGTGATCGGCACGGGTTCGATCCCAACCTGATCAAATAGGCCCAATCCACGAGGTGCCACCCGTTTCATGGTTCTTAGTGCTCATGTAACATACCTTAGCTTGGCAAATTCTAAGCAAAGAGACCCCCGGCTCGTGTGCCCCCTACTTTGGCACAAGTAGTTTCAGGAAGTCAACGCCTTGATAAGGACCCTCGGCCTGGACGATGACCCCTTCTCAGAATAGAGGATACTCCCAAAACTCTTTTCTTTCTAAAACTTCTTCTTGTGACTTTTCAAGTCTAAATCTTTTCTGAAACACCCAATACATACTCATATTGGTATCGTTAAATGTAAAGCATGGCATAAGAATGAAATAAATATTCAAAAGTATATGTAAAGATTCTTGCTCCTTCATAAATTTTTAACATGAAAATGGCATATAAGAATAACACAAAAATCTGAAAGTTTATGCACATATATCATAATAAATCATCTAAACTTTATCTAGAATAATTCTAAGTTAATAGATACTCACTCACTCTAATTAAGTACATATAAACTCTTTTAAGCAATTCATCAAACACCTTGTATGCGTGCTTTTGTGAGTTAAACCACTTTAGTAAAGGGTTATATCAACTCACCTCAAAACTCCTTGAACCAATACGTAGGCCCCAATCTAATTTATACCCGTCAAACAATTGATTCTACAATAATCAATGCATTTGAATTAATTTCAAAGTTTTACACCTAAACATGAAACTTACTGTTGATACAGATGAAGAAGGGAATTAACTATTCAATTCTTACCTATTGCTACTGTAGGATAATTAACAATAGGGAATTTTATATACCTAAGTTCAAGAATAAGTGAGTTGTGAAGAACCCTAGAATTTTCTGTGTAATTTTCTGGCGCCTCCGTTTCTTCTAAGGCTTTTAGCCTTTTGTGTGTATAAGACAGAGCCTTTCATATAAGGCTTTCTGTTTTCTTGAAGGCATTAAGCCTTTTCTTTTCACAGTCACGTGACTTTATTGCTTTCTCTTCTTTTCTTTTTTTTTTGTGTTTTGACTTAACTAGTAATTAATTGTACTCATTGTTAAAAACTAATAATATTAAAATTATTAATATTTTCCTAATTGTATATCCAATTATTTATAAATTGAGAAGTAACTTAAAAATCAATCACAAGGGTTTAAATCCTTAATAGAAGTATAATTTTTATGCACTTAAGGCAAGATAAAAAAATAAAAATTCTATATTTAGCGGATCTTGAAACTTTTATAGATTTGAGGAGTATTACAAGTAAATATTAAACAATCATACAGACTTTGACAATACCATGCATCAGTTAGAGCTACTGAAAGTTTTATGTTCTATTGCCTTGGAGCTTGTTTTAACCCATACAGTGACTTTGATAATCTGCACACTTTTGTCTTTCCCTATCTTCTAAAACTTTGGGGCATCTGTATATATACCTCTTCAAATAGATCGCCTTGTAAAAAGGCATTATACACATCCATTTGGGATATGTTCCAGCCTTTGGAAGCTGCCAAGGCAATGACAGACCTGACAGCCACCATTTTTATGACTGGAGAGAAAGTCTCATGATAGTCTAATCCTTCTTTCTGGCTATATCCTTTTGCAACTAGTCTTGCTTTAAATCTCTCAATTTTACCATTTGCTTTGTATTTTATCTTGTATACCTATTTTGAGCCAATTGCATTATTTTCCTTTGGGAGATCAACTATTTCCCAAGTATTGTTGTTATCTTTAGAAGCCTCTTGAAGCCCTGTGGTTCTATAGTTGCTTAAAAACTTGCCAAAAAACTTCTATACTTTGCAGACAAGTTGTGATAAGAAACGTTATCTGAAAGTGCATATAGGGTTGTTCCATTTGCCTTCTTCCTTGTCACATAATCCTGGAGCCATGAGGGTGCTTTAACTGTTCTTTCGGATTTCCTGAGTGTGACTTCTTCTTGCTTCTCAGTATGTTCCCTAGAGTCACTATCTTGTTCAACTGGTTCATAAGTATTGCCATCATATACATCATTATCAGCAATATTAGGAACTGGAGGATCTTCAGGAATCACATTGTTTGTGGATCTACAGAATCATTAACACCACACATCTAAGGCTCATTAGAAGCATCAGGAGCAACATCAGGAACACCACACATTTGAGGCTCATCAGAAGCATCATGAACATGAACAACACCAGGAACTGAAGAATCTTTATCCAAATCAAACTTGTATAATCAGGAACTGAAGATTTGGATAATCTGGTAGGCACAATACAATTGGGTTCCCTTTGGTTTGTAGTTTTTGTTAACTTTCAAACGATAAAAAAAATTAACTTATCATTCGGACAAGAAATAAGATAAAAATAAAAAGGACTTTGATTTATCCCCTTTATCTTTAAACGTACATTTATATAAATATTCTTTTTCTTAAATAAATAAAGTTACCAATACATATGGCTAACTTGTATAACTTATTTCTACGGGGCTGATCAAGCAGTCCCCGGTCCTGATAAGACATTGATCCCGCTTATAACAGTCTTCGGTCTTTGTAATACTTTTAGTGCCTACATGCTTTATCTCCCCCCCCCAGTATTCGGATACTAAGTATGATAATTCGAACACTGAAAGTCTTGCATTTGCCGATGATTCATTCTTTGTAGTATGCTTTACATTGCTGCCTCGTTAAATTGAGAGTTTTGGGAGATGCGATATGTTATCGAGCCAAAGATTATTTAACCAACCATAAGTTGTTTGCCATACGAGTTGATCTACACAGAACTACAGATTGCATCTCATCTAGAGCATCCTTCTCAATACTGGAAGTTAGATCACACCATTTTGGAAACCATTGAGACTGCTCCAGACCCAGAACTGAAGTAATCTAGTGCCTTAACATGTATTAGTTTCCCTAGTGTTCGGATGCTAAGTATGAGAATTCGAACACTGGAAGTCTTTCTTTTACCGATGATCATTCCTTCATAGTATGCTTTAAATCGATGCCCCATTAAAAACCTTGCCAGAAAAACTCAATTGGGACAAAACCTGATCGAAGGAAAAAAGAGTACAGCATATACTTTCAGCACTAGCAAGGATCTTCAGCAATAATACCTTTTGAGGTGAGTCACGTTCCAATTGCTTGGCAATTTTATTCTATCTTGATTTTCTAATTCATATGAACCTTTGTCGGTTATAGCTAAAACTCAATAAGGTCCTTCCCATGTTGGTCCTAACTTCCAGGTGTTAACTTCCCGAGTGCTTTGAGTACTTTTTCTCAGAACCAAATCTCCAACTTAGAAATATAGGAGATTGGCTCTGTGATTGTAATATATTTCCATCCTTTTCTTTTTTGCCACCATCCTCGCATATGCCAGATCTCGATGCTCTTCAAGCAAATCTAGTTTAACCAGCAATACTTCATTATTTGTTTCTTCGTTTGCTCGGAAAAACCTTAAGGTTAGTTCCCCCACTTCCATCGGTATCAAAGCCTCTGAACCGTATACAAGTGAAAATGGTGTTTCACTCGTGCTCAGCTTTGCCGTGGTCCGTTATGCTTATAACATACCGGTAGCTCATCTGACCACTTGCCTTTAGCATTTTCTAATTTCTTTTTAAGGTTTTGAATAATTACCTTGTTAGTTAACTCTGCATGTCCATTAGTACTCGGGTGATATGGTGAAGATGTAATTTGTTTGATCTTCAATCCTTCCAGACCCGTTGTCATAAGCAATCTCTTTCGGTATTCCAAACCGGCAGATGATATGATCACATATAAAATCGATCACTTCTCATTCTCCGATCTTTTGGTAAGCACCTGCTTCAACCCATTTAGTGAAATAATCAGTTAAAACCAAAAGAAATTTTATCTGCCCCGACCCTTGAGATAAGGGGCCAACTATGTCCATCCCCCATTTCATGAATAGCCATGGTGATACCACCGAATGCACAAGCTTTGTCGGCTGATGAGCTAACTGCGCGTGACGTTGACACTTAATCACATTTTTGTACAAATGCCTTCACGTTTTATTCCATTCGGGGTCAATAGTGACCAGCTCTTATCAACTTGAGAGCCAGCGAATCTGAACCAAAATGGTTCCCGCAGACTCCTTCATGAACTTCTCTCATTACGTAGTTAGCCTCCGATGTCCCTATAAATCGAGCCAATGGTCCTTGGAATGACCTCCTGCATTATTGTCTGTCAACAAGATTGTAACGAGTCGCCTTAGTCTGTAGTGCCCTGGATGATTTTAGGTCTTCAGGCAATTTGCCATGCCTTAGTGTGATGATCGATAGGTCATTTTGAGGTTTAGCCTTTAGTTTTGTATTTCAAGAAGTTGAATAGCTTCGTTTAGTATTCCTCAATTTACATGCGCAGTCTGTGTCTTATTTTGAAAAAGTTTTATGTGAAAAATATAAGAAAATGTGAATTTTAGCCTTGAAAATGATTTGAGTTGACTACGGTTAACATTTTGTGTAAACGGACCCAGATCAGTATTTTGACGGTTCTGTGGGTCCATATCATGATTTGGGACTTGGGCGTATGCTCGGAATTGAATTCGAAAGACCCTAACTTGATTTAACGTGATTTGTTGAAAATTAGTAATTTGAGGGCATTAAGAATTTGTAAGTTTGATTGTAGGTTGATGTTGTTGCTACCGGGTGCGAATTTTGGTTTCGAAACTTGGTATAGGTTCATTTCACTATTTATGACTTGTCTGTAAAATTTGGTGCAAAACGGAGTTGATTTGTCGTGATTCGGACGTCCGGTTGTAAATTTGAAAGTTCTTAAGTTTCTTTGAAAAATTTATGCATTTTGATGTCTGATTCGTATTTCTAGGTGTTATTTGGTATTTTGATCATGCGAGCAAGTTCATATGATATTATTATACTTATGTGCATATTTGGTTTGGAGCCCGAGGGGCTCGGGTGAGTTCTGGATAGGCTACGGATTTATTTTAAACTTAGAGGGTATGTTGGTTTACTGATATCTGGTGTCTGACATTTTGTGCTTCGCGATCGAGAAGGGGAAGTTGGGTTGGGGGCGGATTTCTTCAATGCGAACACGTTGGCTAGGTCGCGAACGTGAAGCACTGGAGGGATTACCCTTTATAAACGCGACCAACCTCCCGTAAACGCGAAGGCCGGGGGTAAAGCCTTCGCGAATGCGTGAGGAACATCAGGAACACGTAGGCCATTCTAGTTGTTATGCATTGCGAACGGGTCAGGCCCTTCGCCAAAGCGAAGAAGGCCCGACGCCCAGTGACTTAAATATCCCAAAGTCGGGATTTAACCCATTTTTCACCATTTCCAAGTTTGAGCTAGACCTAGAGGCGATTTTGATGAGAAATTTCATCCCAACTTCATAGGTTAGTAGATTTTAACTCATTTTCTTCCATTTCCATCAACACCCATTGAATTCTAACCTTTAATCTATGCTTTTTTCGTGGTAGAAATTAGGGATTTAGGTAGAAATTAGAAATTTTGAGAAATTGAGATTTAGACCTCAATTTGAGGTCGGATTTCGAAACTAATCACATAATGGATAATTGAGTTTTGGTCCGAATCTCGGGTTTTGACCGAGCGAGCTCAGGGTTGACATTTGCTGAATTTTTCCAAAATTATTAAATATTGAATCTTTTTCACTCGTGGGTAGTTTCTAAAGCTCATTTTGAATTATTTGAACTATATTTGGTTGGATTCGATTGGTTTGGAGGCGAAGTTTTGAGGAAAGGCCCCGATTGAGATTTGATTTGATTGTGAAGCGAGATAAGTGTCATGGTTAACCTTGACTTGAGGGATTAGGACTTGTTAGTCTATTTGCTACATGTTTTATGTGTGGGAACAACGTATATGTGAGGTGACGAGTACTTATGCGTTGTTATTGGGTTAAAGCATGCGGGTGGAACTTGTTTCCTTGTATTTTATTGCTCTGTTAATTATGATATCCATGTTAGGTTAGATTATTATTTCTTTGATTATTCGTTTCGTAATTATTGGCCTTTTATAATTAGCAAATATTTTTGCAAGTTGAAGTTTGGTATCTTTGCGTCTTATATGACGTTAAATATATTCTCTGCATTATTTATTACTCGAATTCATATTATCATTGTTATATGGTAGGGAAGAGAGTGAAATAACGAAGGGTGATGTTGTGACATTGCATTTATGTTATAATTATTACATGGTGAGGACGAGAGTAAAAGCACAAAAGGTGATGTCGTGCCATTTATCTCATTTATTCATTATTACATAGTGAGGAAGAGAGTAAAAGCACGAAGGGTGATATCGTTCCATTTATTCATTATTATATGGTGTGGAAGAAAGTAAAAGCACAAAGGGTGATGACGTACCATTCATCTCATTTATTCATTGTTACATGGTAAGGATGATAGTAAAAGCACGGAGGGTGATGTTGTGCCATTTTCATATCATTGATTTAACTGATTTACCGATTGGTGATCTACTTGGTTACTTCGTGATATCATACATGTCATAGTTGTTATATTTTTCCCCTTCTTGCATGTCCCATCCCAGTTTGTACATTACTATTCCTTTTTATTATTGTTTCTTTATATATACATGTACATGTTTATTTACGTAGGTGTCCTGTCATAGCCTCGTCACTACCTCATCGAGGTTAGGCTCGATACTTACGGAGTATATTGGGTCGGTTGTACTCATACTACACTTCTATACTTTTTGTGCAGATACTGGTATTAATCCCCGTGGTGCATGAGGTGCGTCAGCTTGGATCACTGCTTATGGAGACTCGAGGTAGATCTACTGGCATTCGCATACCTTGAAGTCCCCTTCCTTTTCCCATTTTTACTGTTCATTTCCTTTGAAATTGTTGTATTTATTTAAGACATCATTTGTAGACTTCTAGTTGCTCGTGTACTGGTGACTCTGGATTTTTGGGAGTAGATATTATCACGTGACTTATATTAGTACTATGTTAGATTGAGTTTCTATTTCTTGTTGTATTTCATCATTGTGTTTTTAACTGTTAAAGTTGGCTATTTAATTATCTCACGTCGGCTTGCCTAGCAAGTGGATGTTTGGCGCCATCACGACCCCGAGGTTGGGATTCCGGGTCGTGACAAGTTGGTATTAGAGCACTATATTACCTAGGTCTCACGAGTCATGAGCAAGCTTAGTAGAGTCTGGAGGATCGGTACGGAGACGTCTGTACTTATCTTCTAGACACGTCTTTATTTTATCATTTGATGATTGAACCATTATATTATTGTTCTCTCAAAGATGGCGAGAACACGCACAACATCTGTAGCCGAACAGGAGCTGGAGCCCCCTGTGGTAACTACCAGGGTCAGAGGCCGAGGCAAAGGCAGAACTCAACCTAGAGCTCGAGCAGCAGCACCCGTAGTGGAGCCTCAGATTGATCATGAGGAGGAGATCTCAGGTCAGACCGTGCCCGTCAGGCCAGCTCAGGTCCCGGAGGGATGCATAGCCACTCCAGTTCTTCAGGACGCTCTAGTGCGCTTAGTGGGCCTTATGGAGAGTGTGGTCCAGACCGATGCATTTTTTATGGCACTAGCCATCTCTCGGGTTGGGGAGGAGCACAGACTCCCGCTACTCATACCCCGGAGCATGTGGCTCCCCTATATCAGACTCTAGCAGCCCAGCCAGTTGGGGTAGTTCAATCGGTTGTTGCGGCACAGGTCGGGGATAGACCCGCTATGTCTTCTGAGGCCTTGTTGAGGCTAGATAAGTTTACCAAGCTCTTTTATGTTCATTTCAGCGGTTCACCTTCTAAGGATCCACAGGATTACTTGGACCGTTTTCACGAGGTGTTGCGCAACATGGGTATTATTGAGACCAATGGGGTCAACTTTGTAGTGTTCTAGATGACCGGTTCTGCCAAGAGATGGTGGAGAGATGATGTGTTGACTAGACCAGCTGGTTCACCTTCGCTTACTTGGGATCAGTTTTCACAACTATTTCTAGAGAAGTTCATTCCTTTCACTATGAGAGAGGATTACCGCATGTAGTTTGAGCGTCTTCAGTAGGGTAGCATGACTCTTACCTAGTATGAGACTCGATTTGTGGACCTAGCTCGCCACGCCATTATCTTGCTCCCTACTGAGAGGGAGAGAGTGAGGAGATTCATCGATGGGCTCACTTTCACTATCAAGCTACAGAAGGCCAAGGAAACCGGAGATGATATTTCTTTTCTGAGGGCCATAGAGATTGCTAGATGGATCGAGATGGTTCATGGTCATGAGAGGGGCCCGGTATCTGATAAGAGGCCTCGTCATTTTGGTGGTTTCAGTGGTGCCTTGTCTAGAGACATGGGTACTTTTGGTCGAGGCCATCCTCCCAGGACGTTTCAGTCAGTGCTTTAGGCATCCCACGGTGCTTCGAGTAGTCGTGGTCCTTATGTATCTCATCCTGAGCAGCTAGCCTACAGTGCACCATCAGCTCCTATTAGTGCACCTCCGATCCAGAGTCATCAGAGTGGTTATCTAGGTCGACAGGGCCAATTTCAGGGTCAGCAGTCGCAACAGCCGAGGGCTTGTTATACTTGTGGAGATCCGAGGCACCTTTCTAGATTTTTCCCCAGATCATAAGGCGCATGCACCAGCAGGGTTCTCATTACATGGTTCCAACACCTTTTTCTTCACCGCCCGCTCAGCCAGCTAGAGGCGGGGGTCAGGCTACCAAAGGTAGAGGTCAGGCCATTAGAGGTGGAGGTTATGCCGTTAGAGGTAGAGGCCAGCCAACTAGATGTCATTTGAGGGGCGTAAGTCAGAGTGGTGGGGCCCAGTCCCATTTTTATGCATTCCCGACTAGATCTGAGGCCGAGTCATCTGACACCATCATCACAGGTATTGTTCCAGTTTGCCATAGAGATGCTTTAGTTCTATTTGATCCGGGCTCTACTTATTCCTATGTGTCATCCTATTTTGCTTCATATCTGGTTGTGCCTCGTGACTCTTTGAGTGCTCATGTGTATGTGTCCACGCCTGTGGGAGATTCTATTATTGTAGATCGTGTCTATTGCTCGTGTGTGATTACTATTGGGAGTCTTGATACTAGTGTAGATCTCCTACTTCTTGATATGGTGGACTTTGATGTTATTTTGGGCATGGATTGGTTATCACTGTATCATGCTATATTGGGTTGTCACTCCAATACGGTGACCTTAGCCATGCCGGGGTTGCCTCGATTAGAGTGGAGGAGTCCTGATCATTCTACCATCAGGGCTATTTCTTATGTGAAGGCTCGGTGTATGGTCGGAAGGAATGTCTAGCTTATTTGGCCTATATTCGCGATTTGAGTGCGGAGGTTCCTTCCATGGATTCGATACCAGTTGTGTGTGAGTTTCCAGAGGTGTTTCCTGCAGATCTGTCGGGGATGCCACCCGACAGAGATATTGACTTCTGTATTGACTTGGCTTCGGGCACTCAGCCCATTTCACTTCCACCATATCGTATGGCCCCGCCGGAGTTGAAGGAATTAAAGGAGCAGTTGTAAGATTTGCTTGATAAGGGATTCATTAGACCTAGCGTCTCGCCTTGGGGTGCGCCCGTGTTGTTCGTGAAGAAGAAGGATGGTTCGATGAGGATGTGTATAGACTATCGGCAGTTGAACAAAGTCTCTATCAAGAACAAGTACCCGTTGCCGAGAATTGATGACTTATTTGATCAATTTCAAGGTGCCAAAGTGATTTCGAAAATCGATTTGAGGTCTGGCTACCATTAGTTGAAGATTAGGGCATCAGATGTCCCTAAGACGGCTTTTCTTCCCCATTACTTAGAAAAAGTGAGTGATGTCATTTGGGTTGACAAATGCCCCAACAACATTTATGGATTTGATGAACCGGGTATTTAAGCCCTATTTGGATTCTTTTGTGATCGTATTCATTTATGATATCTTGATCTACTCCCACAGTCGAGAGGAGCATGAGCAGCATTATCTTTTGTGATCGTTTTGGTCCGAATCTCGGGTTTTGACCAAGCGAGCCCGGGGTTGACTTTTTCTAAAATCATTAAAGATTGAATCTTTTTCACTCATGGGTAGTTTCTAAAGCTCAATTTGAATTATTTGAACTATATTTGGTTAGATTCGATTGGTTTGGAGGCGAAGTTTTGAGGAAAGGCCCCGATTGAGATTTGATTTGATTGTGAAGCGAGATAAGTGTCGTGGTTAACTTTGACTTGAGGGATTAGAACTTGTTAGTCTATTTGCTACATGTTTTATGTGTGGGAACAACGTATATATGAGGTGACGAGTACTTATGCATTGTTATTGGGTTAAAGCATGCTGGTGGAACTTGTTTCCTTGTATTTTATTGCTTTGTTAATTATGATATCCATATTTAGGTTAAATTATTATTTCTTTGGTTATTCGTTTCATAATTATTGCCCTTTTATAATTAGAAAATATTTTTGGAAGTTGAAGTTTGGTATCTTTACGTCTTATTTGACGTTAAATATATTCTCCGCGTTATTTATTACTTGAATTCATATTATCATTGTTACATGGTGAGGAAGAGAGTAAAAGCACGAAGGGTGAAGCTGTGCCATTGCATTTACATTCATATTATTACATGGTGAGGACGAGAGTAAAAGCACGAAGGGTGATGTCGTGCCATTTATCTCATTTATTCATTATTACATGGTGAGGAAGAGAGTAAAAGCACGAAGGGTGATGTCGTGCCATTTATCTTATTTATTCATTATTACATGGTGATGAAGAGAGTAAAAGCACGAAGGGTGATGCCGTACCATTCATCCCATTTATTCATTATTACATGGTAAGGATGATAGTAAAATCACAGAGGGTGATGCCATGCCATTTTCATATCATTGGTTTAACTGATTTACCGGTTGGTGATTTACTTGGTTACTTCGTGATTTCATACCTGTCATAGTTGTTATATTTTTCCCCTTCTTGCATGTCCCCTCCAATTTGTACGTTACCATTCTCTGTTATTATTGTTTCTTTATATATATATGTACATGTTTATTTATGTAGGTGTCCTGTCATAGCCTCGTCACTACCTCATCGAGGTTAGGCTTGACACTTACGGAGTATATTGGGTCGGTTATATTCATACTATACTTCTACACTTCTTGTGCAGATACTGGTATTGATCCCCACGGTACATAAGGTGTGTCAGCTTGGGTCACTGCTTACGGAGACTCGAGGTAGATCTACTGGCATTCGCAGACCTTGAAGTCCCCTTCCTTTTCCCATTTTTACTGTTCATTTCCTTCGAAACAGATGTATTTATTTAATACTTCGTTTGTAGACTTCTAGTTGCTCGTGTACCTGTGACTCCGAATTTTTGGGAGTAGATATTATCACGTGACTTATATTAGTACTGTGTTAGATTGAGTTTCTATTTCTCGTCGTATATCATCATTGTGTTTTTAACTGTTATAGTTGGCTATTTAATTATCTCACGTCAACTTGCATAGCAAGTAGATGTTTGGCGCCATCACGACCCCGAAGTTGGGATTCCGGGTCGTGACACTTAGATAGGCCCCGGAAAATTTTGAAGTACTTAAACATTATTAAGAAAGTTGATGTGTGCTAATTATATTATTTTATTTGCAGATGAGGACTATTAATATGATGGATATCAATGGGATATGATAATAAGTGTACGAGGCATATTATAAGTGATGTGGGGTCTAAGGAGAGGCCTAAGCCAAAGTCAAGTTGGAAATTTTATGATAGACTAAAGTTCCAAATGAGTACGCACAAGACCAAACTTTAGACGAGCATATATATATGGAGTTATGTGATGGACAACCTATCAAATGAAAGATCTTCGAGTCTAGTTACTAACGCTTCAAACCGTTCGTCATTTGGACACTCCTACAAGAAGTTATGACCAAATTACCAAAAGCTGACAGAATTTAACACTACCGTGCCACCCCATGCGCTGCGCCTGTGGAAAATTCCAGGCACTTTTTGCACAACCGCCCCGCGTCGGGGATGTACAAAATCTGGGTTTTTATAACCCGACCCCATTTCATTTAACTCGTTTAGGGTTCATATTTTTGGGTATTTTCTGGTGTTTTAGAGAGAGGGGAGAGCGATTCTAGAGAGAGGAAAGGAAGGACTAAGGATTTCATTACTTTACCTTGAATCAAACCTTGAAATCGCATCAAAAGGTTGCTACTTTCAAAGAGGTAAGAATTTCTTTCCCCAATTCTTCAATTTTAAAATCTAACTAGAAATGGGTAATAAGTAAGATGATTCTTGGATGTGAGAGTACTAGTTATAAATACTTGTACCAATAAGGTTGTAGGAAGATTGTTGAGTTCAAATGGATAAAAATTATGTTAAAAATGGTAAAAATCTTCAAAGAATTAAATAATTTGACCCTAAAAAAGACACGACCCGTTTTATGAAAACACTCAAATAACACCACAAACAACCAGACAAAGAATCTAAAAAGTCAGTGCTCTTAAGATATCTCTTTCTCTCTCTTCTTCCTCCCCTGTTGCTTATGCAATGCCTCTTGGTATACAAACAAACAATACTACAAACATTTATGAACGACCTTTTTCTAAAAAGAAAAGTGTAGTTAAAGGTAATGTAAAATGAAAAGACAGAATGGTGTTGCATTGGATCCCATCTGGTACTGTCCTCTGCTCTGTCTTTTGGTTTTTTGGATCAACAGTCATAGGATTCAAATTCAAGTGCCCAATTATTGGGTTTTATTTCTTCAAATTTGCCCTCCTATATTTTCTTTTCAACCTAGCATGATAATTTTATGATAATATAATTACTCATTGTCCTAATTAATGAGTCATAGTTCAAATTTGAAGAGTCAAATATTTTAATTTTGATCATGAATTCGCACATAAACTTTTACGTCTTTTGAAATAAAATTATACTTAAAAATTACATAAAAAATATTATAAGTCATACGTAATAATTAATAATTTAAAATATTTTAAAAATATATGAAAAATTATGTTCAATGAAAAACTCATGCGACTCTTAAAACTCAAACACTTCACATAAAATTGAGACGTATGGAGTATGGAGTATGTAGTTAGTAGCCTCCTATCATAAAAATAAATAACTTGAGTTTGGAATACAAGGATCAACACGTCTAATTAATTTTTATATGAATTTAGGCAAATAATAAACTAATTTTTATATATATTTTTTAAATAAAATTTACAAATTCAGAAACTATATGACTTGTACTATAGATAAGAAATTTCAAAGTTATATACTTAAGAAAAGCTAATTAACAAAGTGTTAATCATGGAAAAAGAGTTTGACTCGTTAAATCGTAATTTCTTCGTTTTACTTTATATGACATAATTTGAACCGATATGGAGTTAAAGAAAAAAATCAATATTTTTGAAACTTGTGGCACAAATATGTCAGATCATTTGTGTGGCTATAAAACTTTTGAAACTTCTGTGCTTAACATGACATTTGTGTGATTATTAAAACTTATGATTAAGGGTAAAATGAAAAGGTTTAAAGTTAATTGTTTCCAAATGAAAATTATATAAATTTTTTTAGAACGGACTAAATAAAAGTGTATCAAATAAAGTGTTTCATACTTTTTGGGAGAAACTAATCCTAAGTTTGTAGTTATTGCTTTCAGTGTTTTAAAAGGCTTTATTGGGATTTGTCTCGGGGCTCGCCCGGGGCGGGTCACTATCAAAACGCCCTGAGGCTCACATGTAGAGCTTAGCTCTACGAGGCGTATGCCTCAAGCGCCCGACTGTGCTCTCAATGCTCGAGGCTCGCATTACAGTTCCTAACGCAAATCATGCATTGAATTCCCTAATTAGCACTGTTGACCGTTAAAATTCTTTAAAAATAAATGATTGAAATTCTATTTCATCTGTAGAAATATGAAGATTGAGAGTAACTCCTAATAATGAGTCATACTACTGCATATTTACTAATTGAGAACATCTCAGGATAAATACCATTTGAATATTAGCCAAAATTTACACTTTTTCTTACTATAATTCTTCATATCTTAGTTTTGTATCTCTCAAAATTTTCAGATTTACTATTTTGCTATTTGATACTCATAAAGATAAATATTTTGAATTACAGTACTAATGAAGTTTATTACTATTAATTTTTAGCGAGGTAACTGGTATAGTTTGATAATATTTTTGTAAGAAATTATAATTTTTAATTGTTTGAAAGATAAGACGTTATAGTTGATCATTTTTATCTTATACTCCCTCCGTTTCAATTTATGTGAACTCATTTGACTAGGTACGAAGTTTAAGAAAAGAGAGAAGATTTTTGAATTTGTGGTATAAAATGAGGCACATATATTCTGTGTGGCTATAAATCATTGCATAAAGGTAAATTGTTTCCAAATAAGGAAAGAGGTCATTCTTTTTGTCATAAACTAAAAAGGAAATATGTTCACATAAAATGAAACGGAAGGAGTAATAACTTTTCACTATTTTATTGTTATATTTATAAAAAATACTAGATATTTTATTTTTATGAGTTTTTTTAATCATTTTAAATTTTCTAAAACGTTTAAAATTATTATATATATTTTTTATGGTTATTGTCCTGTTTTATTAATTTATAAAATTAATATATTTGAAAATCAATGGGGCTTACGTCTTGCCCATATTAAGTAAAATGTGCCGCCTTACGCGACAAATTTTAGAACACTGAATGATGTAGAGGACCATGAATACAATATTGCTTCACACATATTGACTTAAAGTCTTAACTAGATTCACCTTTACTTAAATTGGCTAACCATCTTATATGTCTATCGTGCTAGCTGTTGTCTAGCATGGGGAAGTCAATATCTATAACATTTAGCTGAGAACCCAATCCTAGTTGAAATAGGTCATACTAATTAATGCATTTCCATTAACAGTTATTAAGCACAAACAATTCATCTCTTGAACATAATGGAGAACATAATTGACTAATAATTCACGGCTTAGTACTACATGAGTCACATGCAGTCTTAAATAAATGCTCTTTTCAGAAACATTTGGTGAACCTTTCAACTGAACTCTTTGTACCTATGAATGCGTTGGTGGCTTATTTTAGAATGTCTTGTTGTACTTGTTGAGAGAAGCTGATTATGTAAATTTTGTATATGTTTTTTGCTTTGGGTCGAATGGCCACAGGAAAGAATGAACTTGAATTGTTGGGGTTAAATACAATCGTACTCCTTAGGGGTCGTTTGGTTACCAGGTTGGGATAGATAAAGATATATTATGACTTGAGATATCTCATGATATTAGTTATTACACCTTTAATATAGGATAACTAATCCCACTTTTAATACAAAATGATTTGCGAGACTAATTAATACTCATAACTAAATGTGAGATAAAATAGTTCCGCATTTTATCCCGGAATTACTATCCCTTATCACACCAACCAAACTCCCCTAAGATCAATAGCAAAAACATGATCGTATAATCAATTTGAATTGAAGAAAATGGGTACGCCTTATGTTGTCAATGTTATCAATACCGTGTTCAAAATCAGAAAATCATATAAGCAAACAAACGTTAGTTCAATAAATAAATTGTAAAATAATTCTGAGCCCACTGAATTCACAGTGTGTCCTTAAGAAATTTAATCCCATCGCTGTTGCCCAAGGTTATGGATTAATTCCTCTCAAGATAGAACGGAATAACTATTCTGTGATAGCGGCACTACAAATCACAGAACTTCAGCGAACTCAACAAATGGAGCAAATCACACTTGACACTTATATTTATTTGGAAAATAATGCAACAATGTAGAAAAGAGGGGAGAAGTTTTCGGAAATTTATAGACAAAGGAAAGATGGAGAGGTGCAATCCAAAAGGTACCTCTTCCATTTCCCATTCACACCCTTTAAAGAAAAAACACAACAATCCCCCATATGAATGGGGAATGGACATATGTGAAAAAACATGCATGAAAATACTGTGTGATTCGCAAATAAGGATTAATCGCATCTGGATAAGTAGGTTTCCCTTTGAACTTTCCGTAGTGAACTTATGTCGTATATACTCGGTCAATCGGTAGATTTGATATCTTTGAACCGTCGAGCTTTGGTGTATACCTAGACAACCATAAGTCACACAATCAATGTTTAACCATCTTTGGTTCTCACGATTGTGTTTGTTTCAGTCATGAACACCGCCTGGTTTCATGAGTGCTTAGAGAATGGGCCTTTACTTTCATTACCCTTAAAGCGGCCTATACTTCACACTCACATAGGTGATTTCTAAACATGTAATCCTATAGGCACACTATCTGGTCATATCCTACCAGACTTAGCGAATCATTAAAAAGCTTTAAACTTTATTGACTCATCAAAAAGTCTTAATGCTTTACCTTGATTTCTGAACATTGTCTTCATCACGAGAATGGGTTATGTTATTTGATAATATTGAACCGTCATTCATAACTTTGTTTGATCTCTTTGAACCTAGATCTTGGGATCTCCAGTCTGCTAGGTAGAGTTACCGTCATGATTACTTGTCCTAGGCCTTAGCCACATTTCCTTCGATGATCTTTCAACTCCCTCTCTAGATAGGCCTTTTGTAAGTGGATCCGACACGTTATCTCTTAACTTTACGTAGTCAATCGTGATAACACCACTAGAGAGTAGTTGTCTAACGGTATTGTGTCTCCGTCGAATGTGACGAGATTTTTCGTTATACATAAGGCTCCCTGCCCTGCCTATTGCCGCTTAACTATCACAATGTATACATATAGGTGCCAAAGGTTTGGGCCAAAATGGAATATCTTCCAAAAAATTTCGGAGCCATTCAGCTTCTTCACCGGCCTTGTCTAAGGCTATAAACTCAGCCTCCACTGTAGAGCGGTCAATGGACAGTTGTTTGGACGATTTCCAAGACATCGCTTCTCCACCGACTGTTTAGAATCGGTTGAACCGGTGATCTAATTTGCATCACTATACCCCTCTATTATCGTGGGATACTTATTATAGTGCAAAGCATAATTTGGAGTATATTTCAAATACCTCAAAACTCGTTTCATTGACATGAAAGTTCAATGCAAACTTTCTTATGTCGTAGACTAATACGTCTCGACTTTCGATTACATATCAAATTATTGACTACACTTAATATAGTAATAGTATATTATAACAACAGCTGGAATGATTGGCATCAATTGTGGCTACAACCTTTTAATATATAACACATTTATCAATCACTCCGCCATTTTCAAGCATTTGTATGTTATTTATTCATACGCCTATATGATATGCAAATTATAGCACCAACATTCATGAAATAAATCCAACTTGCAATGGATTTTGGTCATGTTCATCGGTTGGTTAACCTCATTATAGACCAACGTATTAATACATTCGTTCATGAATGGTCATGTTTATACAAAATATATAAACGCACTTTTCATGAAAAGTCATAGTCTTCCAGGTGACACCCTTTCATAAAGAGCTAAACATTATAAATGTTCAAAAAAGAATAAATTATTTCTGGAACGACACGTAAACAACTTTCGAATTTGTAGTTTCATCACTAGTCATCACTAAGACTGAACAAGTAATGAATTCACCGACTACCTTATCAATATCCCTAAGGATTCATAGGGTTCAAAGAATCATATCATCTAATTCTTCTAGATAATATATACATCTCGTCTAGCATTAGCTTTTGTTATGCATAAGCTAAATGCCTCCACATTTCACATGTTTCATGTGCCTTTTCTATCAACATATAATCCATATATAAATAAACAATGACTATATAATTTAGAGTATTCTTAATATAAATACACTAGTTTGAAACCATTTGACAACATTTTCTAGTCAAATTTCGCATGCTATTGTTTGAGTGTTTGTTCTAGTCCGTAAAGTAACTTAACAAGTCGACACACCTTCTTTCTTTTTCAGGAACCACGAACCCTTCAGGTTGTTCCATATAAATTTCTTCCTCCAAATCTCTATTTAAGAAGGTTGTCTTTTACGTCCATCTGATAGATTTCAAGGCCATACACGGTGGCTAATGCTATTACCATCCGAATAGATGTAATTCTCGTTACGGGTGAGTATGTGTCAAAGAAATCAAGACCTTCTCGTTGTCTTAATCCTTTGGCAATCAATCTTGCCTTATATTTGTCAATAGTACCATCAGCTTTCATTTTCCTTCTGAAAATCTACTTAGAACCCAAAGGTTTATTTCCTGGAGGAAGATCAACCAATTCCTAAGTATGATTACTTAATATGGGTTCTATCTCACTATTGACTACCTCTTTCTAACATTGTGCTTTCGAGCAAGACATTGCTTCTTTAAATGTTTGAGGCTCACTTTCTAACAAGAATGTCAGAAAATTTGGTCCAAAAGAAGTAGTTGTCTTTTGACGTTTACTACGTCTTGGATTCACCTCATTAGGTGTACTTTCCTTTCTTCTTCCCGAGGTCGCTTAGATATTTCACTAGACAACTCACATTTCTTTTTATACGGATAAATATTCTCAAAGAATTCAACATTATCTGATTCGATTACCGTATTAATATGAATGTCTGGATTTTTTGACTTATGAACCAAAAAATGATATGCCTTACTATTTGTTGCATATTCTATAAAACCGGAATCAATAATTTCCGGTTCAATCTTTACCATTTCGGGTTTAGAAACTTGCACTTTAGCTAAGTACCCCCACACTTTAAATTATTTAAGTTGGGCTTCCTTCCATTCCATTTTTCGGAATTGATTGCGTCTTGCTATGGGGAACTCGATTGAGTATACGGTTATCTAAAAGAATAACTTTCCCCCTACAAGTTCTGGGGTAAAGCAGAACTTATCAACAAGGCATTCATCATCTAATTTAACGTTCTATTTTTTTTTTTTTGCAATTCCATTAGATTGTTGTGACTCAGGGCCTGTCATTTGATGAATAATACCATATTCCAAACATATTTCTTCAAAAGGAGATTCACATTCACCGTCCCTTTTACTTTGTAGAGCCAACCACAAAAACTGTTGTTTGTGTCACGACAAAGCCAGAATTAATAAACGGTGAAGTTTTTAATCTTCAAACCAATCTGACACTTCAGAATTAATAAACGATGAAATTTTTAATCTTTGAACCGAATAATAAATTAGAGTAGAAAATCACTAAGATTTTAATCTCCAAAACGAGTATAAAGTCACTTAGACTTTAATTTTCGACAAATGAGTAGAATGTCACGAAGACTTTAATCTCAACAAACGAGTAAAAAATCACGCAGATTTTAACTCGAAGCAGGAGTAGAAAATCACGAAGATTTTAGTCTCCAAAATAAGAGTAGAAAATCACAAGAATTTTATCTCTTCAAATGGTTTTCCAACTAAACCATTATAATATTTAAACAGTTTGATCTCTTACTCTCCAAAACGAGTATAAAGTCACTTAGAATTTAATTTTCGACAAATGAGTGGAATGTCACGAAGACTTTAATCTCAACAAACGAGTAAAAAATCACGGAGATTTTAAATCGAATCAGGAGCAGAAAATCACAAAGATTTTAGTCTCCAAAATAAGAGTAAAAAATCACAAGGATTTTATCTCTTCAAATGGTTTTCCAACTAAACCATTATAATATTTAAACAGTTTGATCTCTTACTCTCCAAAACGAGTATAAAGTCACTTAGAATTTAATTTTTGACAAATGAGTAGAATGTCACGAAGACTTTAATCTCAACAAACGAGTAAAAAGTCACGCAGATTTTAACTCGAAGCAGGAGTAGAAAATCACAAAGATTTTAGTCTCCAAAATAAGAGTAGAAAATCACAAGGATTTTATCTCTTCAAATGGTTTTCCAACTAAACCATTATAATATTTAAACAGTTTGATCTCTTACTCTCCAAAACGAGTATAAAGTCACTTAGACTTTAATTTTCGACAAATGAATAGAATGTCACAAAGACTTTAATCTCAACAAACGAGTAAAAAATCACGCAGATTTTAAATCGAAGCAGGAGTAGAAAATCACAAAGATTTTAGTCTCCAAAATAAGAGTAGAAAATCACAAGGATTTTATCTCTTCAAATGGTTTTCCAACTAAACCATTATAATATTTAAACAGTTTGATATCTTACTCTCCAAAACGAGTATAAAGTCACTTAGACTTTAATTTTCGACAAATGAGTAGAATGTCACGAAGACTTTGATCTCAACAAACGAGTAAAAAAATCACGCATATTTTAACTCGAAGCAGGAGTAGAAAATCACGAAGATTTTAGTCTCCAAAATAAGAGTAGAAAATCACAAGGATTTTATCTCTTCGAATGGTTTTCCAACTAAACCATTATAATATTTAAACATTTTGATCTCTTACTCTCCAAAACGAGTATAAAGTCACTTAGACTTTAATTTTCGACAAATGAATAGAATGTCACGAAAACTTTAATCTCAACAAACGAGTAAAAAATCACGCAGATTTTAACTCGAAGCAGGAGTAAAAAATTACGAAAATTTTAGTCTCCAAAATAAGAGTAGAAAATCACAAGGATTTTATCTCTTCAAATGGTTTTCCAACTAAACCATTATAATATTTAAACAGTTTGATCTCTTACTCTCCAAAACGAGTATAAAGTCACTTAGAATTTAATTTTCGACAAATGAGTAGAATGTCACGAAGACTTTAATCTCAACAAACGAGTAAAAAATCACGCAGATTTTAACTCGAAGCAGGAGTAGAAAATCACAAAGATTTTAGTCTCCAAAATAAGAGTAGAAAATCACAAGGATTTTATCTCTTCAAATGATTTTCCAACTAAACCATTATAATATTTAAACAGTTTGATCTCTTACTCTCCAAAACGAGTATAAAGTCACTTAGACTTTAATTTTCGACAAATGAATAGAATGTCACGAAGACTTTAATCTCAACAAACGAGTAAAATCACGCAGATTTTAAATCGAAGCAGGAGTAGAAAATCACGAAGATTTTAGTCTCCAAAATAAGAGTAGAAAATCACAAGGATTTTATATCTTCAAATGGTTTTTCAACTAAACCATTATAATATTTAAACAGTTTGATCTCTTACTCTCCAAAACGAGTATAAAGTCACTTAGACTTTAATTTTCGACAAATGAATAGAATGTCACGAACACTTTAATCTCAACAAACGAGTAAAAAATCATGCAGATTTTAACTCGAAGCAGGAGTAGAAAATTACGAAGATTTTAGTCTCCAAAATAAGAGTAGAAAATCACAAGGATTTTATCTGTTCAAATGGTTTACCAACTAAACTATTATAATATTTAAATAGTTTGATCTCTTACTCTAATAAACAAGTATATGCTGAGTTATTTCCTTGAAGGAGAACTTGTCCAAAGGACACCTGGTTTTCCCACCAATTTACCAATTACTCCATTATATGAACCGATATTTACTATTTCTAAACAAAATAATTGTTTCCAAGAAATAATTTTGGCACTAATTCAAAGAAGCCACCGCTGGCAACTCATTAAGCGACTATGTTTTTGTAAAACGTTGTCTTCTGTTCTCTTTTCCTCGTTCTACACCAATGACTCGAGAAGTGAATGGTGCCTTCTTTTTATTATGGTTCAAAAGGCGAGAGTACTTTAATCCAATAAAAAACAATTTGGACCGGAACGGAAAAGTGTTTTCTTTGCTCTTTCCCCAAAAACTCCAATAAACAAAATTTAATTTTAAAGAACGCCATTGCCATATAAGTATATAACAACGGATATACGCAGACGAGGAAAAACAAGACTGTAAAATCAATAGTCTGTTACCGGCCTAATGGCGAAGCAAGTAAAGCAGTTGCTTAGGGCCCTTATTTGTAGAGCCCCAAAAAAATTTTTAATAATTAATGTATTTGTTTATTTTTTTTAAACAATATTAAGTATTTGAAAAGAAAATAAAAATACAAATTTCAAGAAAAGGAGGCCGTTGAAGAACAATTGGAAAAGGAATATATTTTTGGGATTCATGCCTTATTACGCGTGAACATTCCACAATCTTGCCTCATTTATGTACCATCATTATTATCGATGGGCTCACATTCTTTTTATCTCTTTTTATCTTTCTCTGCAAAAGTCTATTAACGTTTACTATTCTATTGTTCCTTTGACCTTCTCTACATTCCAATCTCATAGAGTCACTACCAAAAAATAAAAGAGCAGAACACAAGTACCATCTATTTTATTTGTTCTCAAGTATTTTGGTGTTACATCAAGAATTTTGAAGTAGCAAAAGCTTATCAAATTATCTATTTGTTGAGTCAGGTTTGATTGTTTCATATTTTATTATTTGCATCTACTTTTTAATTTTTTTGAATATATTTTCTTTGTAAGTATATATTGTCTTTTTAGTTATTTATTAGAGTTTTAATATGTCAACTAGAAAATATGAATCTGAATGTTCAAAACGTCAAAAAAGGAAAAGGATTGAAATTCTAATATAATCCCAAAAAATGAGCACTTGATAAATTTGTAGCGAATAGTAAAAATTCTAAATCAGAAAATGTGGAAGATTTGATGATAGATGAACAAATCACTAATATAATTGAGATAGACAATAATAAAATTCAAGAAGAAAAGGAAGAGGGATAAGTCGGCAAGAAAACATATATCCTCAAGAAAAACAAGAAGTTCTAAATAAGTTGGATAATTATACTCCTAGAAACATATATGATCCTAGTCAATGGACTAGTATAGATACAAAGTTGAGAGATCTATTAGTAGAAAAGGGGCCAATTAAAATTACTAACATAGATTTTCTAAAGGATAAATTCTTTAGACATTTTTCTACCACAAATTATATTCAAAAATTGGCTAATGGAGAAAGACATGAAAGAAGATGGTTAGTTTACTTTAAACATTTGGAAAGGTATTTTTGTTTTGTTGTAAGTTGTTTGATACGACTTCTAACTTTTGTAGCAGTAAATTAGCTAGTGATGGTAGTAATGATTGGAGAAATATAAGCGCTAAGTTCAAAACTCATGAAAACATCAAAAGAGTATATTATTAATATGGGTGCATGGATTGATTTAAAAATGAGATTGTACAAAAGTAAAACAATTGATAAAGATGTTCAAGACAAATCAATAGAGATAGAGAGCACTGGAAAAATGTATTATCAAGAAATATTGTTGTGATATAAACTCTTGAAAAAATAATTTGGCATTTAGGGAAAAAAAAATGAAAAGATCTATCAAGAAAGTAACGGAAAATTTTTTGAGACTAATTAAAAGGATTGCAGAATTTGATCCAATCATGCAGGAACATGTTCGCCGAATTAAGCATGATGAAATCCATAATCATTACCTTAGACATAATATACAAAATGAATTGATAAATTTATTAGCTAGTGAAATTAAGAATAAAATTATTGACAAAATTGTAAAAATAAAGTACTTCTCATTCATACTTGATTGCACTCCAGATTTAAGTCATCAAGAACAAATGTCTTTTATATTATGGAGTGTCGACATCACTGTAACTCCAGTAAGAATTACTGAATATTTTTAGAGTTTTTAAAGGTTGAGGATACAAGTGGAAATGTTATTTTTGAAGTTATTGTAAATGAGATAAAAATTATTGGAATTGATATTGATAATTTAAGAGGACAAGGATATGATAATGGATCCAATATGAAGGGAAAACACCAAGGAGTGCAAAAAAGACTATTCGACATAAATTCTAGATCATTTTATACACCATGTAGTTGTCATAATCTAAATTTGGTACTTTGTAGTATGGCTAATTCTTGTACCAAAGCTATATCATTTTATGGAGCAGTACAACACATATATTAACTGTTTTCTTCTTCTATTAAGCGATGAAAATTTTTAAAAGATAATGTACCCAGCCTAGCTCTTAAATCATTATCACAAACGCGTTGGGAACTAAAAACTAAAAGCGAAACTAGTTGTTTAGCAACTTATGAGCTTGAAAAATTTGAGTTTTTACTAGGTATGACTATTTGGTATGATATACTATTTGCAGTTAATTCAGTTAGCAAACATTTACAATCAAAAGATATGCATATTGATGTTGCCATAGATCAACTTAGGGGTTTGATTTCTTTTTTCAAAAAATATAAAGAAGAAGGATCTGCAACTGCCATGATTTCTACTAAGAAAATTGCATATGGGTCGAATATAGAACCAGAATTTCGTAATAAACGTGTAATATATAGAAAAAAACAATTTGATGATAATATTGTGTAATATATAGAAAGAAACAATTTGATGAGAATATTGATAATGAAATTACTAAGCTTCTTGAAGAATCTTTTAGAGTTGATTACTTCTTATACATTGTAGACCAAGCTATTTTTCACTTCAAAATAGATTTGAACAATTTGAAGCGTATGAAAATATTTTTGGTTTCCTATTTAGTGGCAAAAAGTTGAGATCTCTAGATGATGAGAACTTAAAGAAAAATTGTCTTAACCTTGAATGTTCTTTGAAACATAATAGTCACTCTCATATTGATGGTTTAGTCTTATTTTCTGAATTAAATATTTTAAGAAAAATAATACATGTAGAAGATGATACTCTAATAGATATACTTAACCATATAAAAAGACTTGATTCTTTTCCAAATATTTATATTGCTTATAGAATAATGTTAACAATTCCTGTAACAGTTGCCTCAACGAAAATAAGTTTTTCAAAATTAAAATTAATAAAATCTTACTTAAGATCAACAATGTCTCAAGATAGATTAAATGGATTAGCTATATTATCAATTGAAAATGAATTATTAGAAGAAATCGATTATAAACAAATTATTAATAATTTCGCATCTCAAAAAGTTAGAAAAATAAATTTCAAATAATATTATAAGTTTTCTTCTAGAACAAAAATCTTAGGGGCCCTTATTGAAATTTAGCTTTAGGCCACAAATATCATTGAGCCGGTCATGTCTGTTACTTCCTCTTTTTTCATTTGATCTTCAACGGATGATAATATGAACACATAAAATAAATATAAATTCCTTAAGATTGTTATCAATACTGTATTCAAAATCAGAAAATCAGATAAGCAAACAAACGTTAGTTCAATAAATAAATTGTAAAATAATTCCGAGCCCACTGAATTCACATTGTGTTCTTAAGGAATTTAATCCCCTCACTGTTGCCCAAGGTTATGGATTAATTCCTCCCAATATAGAACGGAATAACTATTATGTGATAGCGGCACTACAAATCACAGAACTTTAGCGAACTCAACAAACAGAGCAAATCACACTTGACACTTATATTTATTTGGAAAATAATGCAACAATGTAGAAAAGAGGAGAAAAGTTTTCAGATTTTTCATATCTGAAAAATGAGGCCAAGCCTCTAAATCTATATATCTATATAATTAAGGGACATTGGCCCGGTGATGTGGCACTATCATAAATTAGGAATTCTATTTATCTTTTTTCTCAATCTTTTTGTTATGTTTTCTGATTTTTCCCATTTAAATGCTATTTTAAAAAGAGAAAGAAGGAAGTGACTCTTTAAATGGTTGTGTCTGTTACTATAATAACTAACCCCTTTCAATTTGACACAACATTTAGTTTAATAACTTTTTATTTTATAAAAGCAATGCTTATCATTTTAAATCTCAATTGCCTGCCCATTCCAGATTCCTATTTTTTGCATGAGAAATATAAACATATTCCTTAACCATTCTGCCAAATATTCTTTAATTAAAAGTCTTATACTACTGCGCAAACTTCTTCCTACTGTTGGATTGTCTTTTGTATTAGAAGAAATCAAGGAATTCAACTTTTAATTTTTGAGTACTACAGGCATTGTATCATAATGAATCATGGGCAAAACCTCAGGGAAGGTATTGAACTATCCCCAAGTGATGCGGCGATTATGATGCTCGAGTTTGGGACAATTCAAAGTAGATCATTTTGCAGGATATCTTGTGTGTTTGTTGCAATCTTCAATGTGGGATATGTGAGATGATACTCAAGTATCGGACCAAAAAAGGTAACGATTTTAATCTTGATATGATAATAGTCATCACGTTAAAACAATTAGTGAGAAAAAAAAAACGACAATAAAACTAGTTCAATTTCATTACACTACTCACTCTTTAATTTCCTACCCTTTGTGTTTTATGAAACTTACTATCTGCAAAATTTAATGTTAGAGTAAATATTTAGTATGTGTAATCTCAAATATATATCATATTTGCGTGCATGAAGTAATCTATAGTTATTTTTAAGTGTGAAATATATGATATGAAGCATTTCATTTAACAAAAAAAGAGGGGAGATTCTATAACGATGCCTGGCAAGAGATTGGCTAAGTCAATTATTGCTTGGAGAGATATTGGAACGGTTGGGGGCATCAACGTTAGGTTTTGAAACTCCGATCGACTACTATTAGAGTTAAAGTTTTTCTATCTTACCTACTATAACTTAACTTCTCTAAGAAATAGGCTAAATGTATTTATAAAGTAGTAATCTGTATTGCATAATTTAAACTTCATGCATGATTGTTTTTTATCGATTACCATATACATATAACTTGAATAATTATATACATGAAAATATGTTGAATATTGTTTTTTAAGATTGAAAGACATGTCTTATAGGCTTATACTAATATTTAAAAATATTCTTGAAATAATAGGAAAAAGTGATGTTTACATTTAGACATTAGTTAAAGATTAGTGACATTTTATCATGAATTTTATGTGTCGTGAGAGAAGCATAATATATTAATATTTTGTGCATTATGCTTGAAAAAAATAATACTTTGAGTTTTGGTTATTTCTCTAGACTTGGGATTAATATATTTATATTCAATTAAGAATATGGGATACCTTTTATCTCCTATGTCAATATTTTTTGCAGGCAATATGAAGTATTTTTCTACTTTCAAAGAAGAAGTTAAAATTATAGAGTTACCACTAATAAGTTACTTCGAAGAAATCAAATTTTTATTCAATTGGTAAGTAATTCGAACATGACATATAATCACGTGCTTGTGAAAAAGTGTAGAAAGTACTACTATGTAATATTTTTCGATAAATCAATGGAAGGTCAAATACTTGGACATTTCAGTAGAGCTGAGGAAAAAATTATATTATGAAGAAGTTAATTGAGGGCAGTACCAAAAATTAGTACTTAGATATACCCATTTTGTAATGGTTCTTCATTTGGATGGTAAAAGGAATAAAACCGAGAAAAGCTTATCCACATGAATGATTGTTTTAGCATATCCTTATATTTAATTTTTTTATATGTATATCTTGCACTATATATTTATTCTTTGATTTGATTTTTAATCCCTTTCAACAACACTTACAAAGTATATATAGATATAAAAACAAAGGAAGGGTGAGATGGAGAGGTGCAATCCAAAACGTACATCTTTCATTTCCCATTCACACACTTAAAAAAAAAAAAAAAAAACAAAAAAGGTCGATTTGCCCCTGCGTGCAACCAGAAATATATGGTTTGAAAAGATAATGTTCCAAAGTATCTAAACTTGTCATACTATAGGTTGACAGTTACTTGACAACACATCTCAATTCTTAGATCTATATCCTCTATTGCTTCTGCTTTTCAAATTTGAAAACCTTTTAATGTAGAGTAGACTCTAGTCATGACTCCGTTGCCCACATGCTGAGAGCATTGACAATATAAAATTGATAGTTTGTTTTTTCTCTTTTTTGTTTAGCATTAGTAAAAGTTGATAACAAGTTAGAAGATAGGATTATAAGTTACCAATGATATACAGCGTGATACTCCCAAAAAAATGAACAAGGAATTATCACACCAAAAAATGAACCAAATATTTTATCATATCTTTTTCTTTTGGTCATCGCAAAAAGGAAGAGAAGAGTGTCCAAAAATATTAATCTCATTTCTCTTTCTAATTTTCAGAAGTCAGACCAAGCAATAGATAAAAAAGGGCAGTTTGATGCACAAAAAACTTCATATATACACAGGATTCGAGAAAGGGTCGCACTTCAAATGTGTGATGTAGACAGTCTATCTTAATACAAGTATTAATGATTGTCTCCGGCAGAACGCCGTGACCCAGCAATATATATTCTAACTGTAATGAATGCAACAATGCTTTTTTAGTTAAGGAAAAACAGAGAGTATTAAATGGTTATACTTAAAACAGAGGACTGAGTTATTGGTCCATCCTCCTTAATTAAGGAATCTGAAATTTGCCTGTGGAAATCTGAATCAAATAAATAAATGACTTTAGAAAAAGCATATGGTTGATCAGAAGTTCACTGCAAAGAGATGAAAGAAACATCTCAAATAAAATTAGGCAGGGGAAGGCATGTCTATATAGTCAGACAGACACTTCTTCCAAGTCCAATTAATTGAATGCCTGCCATATGAATTCTAATTTATGTATTTAATTACTGGTCTTCTGTTCGAGGTTTTGACCAGAAAATTTAATGTTCTTTCTCTTTTAAAGACATTTTATAAAATTAAATATGTACCACTCGGATATTCTAATACCTTCGGACATTATTTTTAAAGTTTAGGTTTGTATACGGTCAAAATCGATTTGATTCAATCGTACGGACTGATCGAGACGATAATGTTTCGATCAAAGGATATTTGCATGACAAGCTCGATCGAGATCCGAAGTAAGGGCGGCGAGCTTCGAGCTCTAAGACCGATCAATGACAAGCTCGATATCATTATCGAGCCCATATCCAAATTGAACTGCGAGGCAAAGCGGAGATTATCGAAGATACATGGACCGACCAACACTCACCCCGAATACCGAGACCCCAAGTCAGAATCGAGCTCGGGCCAAGGCCGAGGGCTCGATCCAACACCAAGCTCGAGCCAATATCGAGCTCGCAGACTAGGGTCGTTGCAACCGCATTATGGGAGAGCATCTTGGCGGAAATCGAGGAAAAGACAATACATCATGGGTTCTCCACTAACGTATTTTTTATTGTATATAAAGTAGGATCCATCTACTATAAAGAGGGACATGGATTGTAAGCAAGGGGGACACACTGTAACAAAAGATCACTTCTCATATTGAAAGATATCTCTTTGTGCTTGTATTACTTTATCCTATTCATTCTTTTTGCTCATTTTTTGCATTCTCATAGTCAAGAATACACATATCTCTATTTCTCTATACGATTTATATCAAATTGTATCGCATATCCTTAGAACCATACACAAATCTAATGTTATCCATTTTTTTCGGTAAACAGTTTGGCGTCCACCGTGGGGCTAAGAATAACACTGATTGTTTGATATAAATCTACAGTACACACCGGCTTACAACTTCAAATCAGCAATGGCATTACCTATCGACCACGAAGCTGGCCTTCAAGATGAAACCAACAACTTGGCACCCGGGGCCGGAAGGCCAATCGATGATGGCACTGAGGCTCGAATCGAAGCACCCGAAATTCGAGCCGAAGTACCATTGGATGTCAATTCACAAATAGCTCTAGAGGCGCATCAGCGTTCCGAACCAAAAAGAAATATTCGGGGTGGTACTCGATCCGTAGATCGAGACACCCATAACGTGGAGGAGATCAGAGTCAGCTTACGGATGATCTTCGAGATATTACAAGCCCAACAAATAGCGATAGCTCAGTTGCAGAGCCAAACTCAGGAACAAAGCATGCCGGAGTCCAATCTGCTTCGAGGAATCACCCACAGAACGGAACCAGCCATAGTGAAGTCAAATGAGCAAAAATCGGGGACTACTCCCTAAATTACTAAATTGCTCGAGGAACTCACAAAACGAGTCGAAGCCAACGATAAAAAAGTAGAAACATATAATTCCAGGGTCGATCAGATCCCGGGAGCTCCACCAAAGATAAAAAGGCTAGATTCAAAAAAATTCATCCAAAAGCCTTTTTCCTCGAGTGCAGCCCCAAAACCAATCCCCAAAAAATTCCGTATGCCCGAAATACCCAAATATAATGGAACGACCGACCCCAACGAGCACGTCACTTCTTACACGTGTGCCATCAAGGGCAATGATTTGGAAGATGATGAGATCAAATCTGTATTATTAAAAAAATTCGGTGAAACCCTGTCAAAGGGGCAATGGTATGGTATCATAATTTACCATCTAACTCTATTGATTCTTTTGCTATGCTTGCAGATTGCTTCGTAAAAGCACATGCCGGAGCCATAAAGGTCGAAACCAGAAAGTCGGACATGTTCAAGGTAATACAAAAGGATAACGAGATGCTAAGGGAGTTCGTAGCTCGATTTCAAATGGAACGTATGGAACTTCCACCAGTCACAGACGATTGGGCTGTTCAAGCTTTCACTCAAGGTCTAAACGAGCGAAGTTCGATGGCATCACGGCGGCTGAAGCAAAATATGATTGAGTACCCAGCTATTACTTGGACCGATATGCACAATCGATATCAATCCAAAATAAGAGTTGAAGATGACTAGTTGATTTCTAGGTCCGTTACGAAAAAGCAAAAGTCGACCAGAGATCGATACCAGCCATATAGCGGAAACGATACTACTGCTAAGTATCCAAGGCCTCTTTAAAATCAACCTCGTATACAGGGGGGCTCTATCATTGAACGCATCTGTGATGATTATCAAGTTCGGTGCAAAGGAGGTTACTTCGTTATTTCATGACAAACAGTGTCTCAACAGGAACGTTGTAAGAGCCAAATGGTCAAGGCGAACCATGCTTATGTAGTTGGCCCGAGCCTTGACACAAAACATGAACCCATGTATAATGACTTGCAAAGAAAGCCCTATTCTTTACCGATATTCTATGTTCAAGATTTATTATGCAAACAGGACCGAGTTCGAACAAGCACTCACTCAGCTATTATGCCTACGGGCTACATTGCATCGAGTTCGAATTATTCACTCGACTGCTAAGCCTACGGGCTACGTTTATTTCGAGTTCGAGCAAGCACTCACTCGACTTTTACGCCTACGGGCTACATTGCATCGAGTTTGAATCACTCACTCGACTGCTAAGCCTATGGGCTACATTTATTTCGAGTTCAAGCAAGCACTCACTCGACTATTACGCCTACGGGCTACATTGCATCGAGTTTGAATCATTCACTCGACTGCTAAGACTACGGGCTACATTTATTTCGAGTTTGAGCAAGCACTCACTCGACTATTATGCCTACGGGCTATATTGCATCGAGTTCGAATCATTCACTCGACTACTAAGCCTACGGGCTACTTTTATTTCGAGTTTGAGCAAGCACTCACTCGACTATTATGCCTACGAGCTACATTGCATCGAGTTCGAATCATTCACTCGACTGCTAAGCCTACGGGCTGCTTTTATTTCAAGTTCGAGCAATCGCTCACTCGACCATTAAGCCTACGGGTTACTTTGACCATTACACTTACGGGCTACGTTATTTCGAGTTTGAATCATTCACTCGACCACTAAGCCTACGGGCTACTTTTATTTCGAGTTCGAGCAAGCACTAACTCGACTATTATGCCTACGGGCTAAATTGCATCGAGTTCGAATCATTCACTCGACTACTAAGCCTACGGGCCACTTTTATTTTGATTTCGAGCAAAACTACTCACAAGGCCCGAAGGCAACAAAGATTTAAATTCAAACTATCTATTTAGTTTGAAAGGCTATTTTTCTTCAAAAAGAAGAGAGATTTATATTTACAAATTTTTTGTACAGAGGCGGCTACTCTTCCAAAATGAGGTTCTTTATACAAAAACTAAAAGCGGTATGAAAAGAACGCAACGATCAACCTAAGGCCGTAAACAACTCAATCTTCATCGGAGGCCGTATTCTCGGCATCGCCCTCGTCTTCAGACTCCCCCGAGTTATAGGAGTCCTCTTCAGGAAAGGCCAACCTCTGAGCTTTGTTCTCCTCCGCCCTGCGATTTCAACCTCGGCCCCAACATCGAAGCCCTGAGCTCTGACCTCCTCTAGAGCCTCTCTCCGAGCCTGCCACTTTGCATGTTCGACCATGCTCACAGCTTTGGCTTGATTAACCTCGACATCGATCCTGAACTGAGCCACTTTGGCATCAGCTCTTTTGTTGGCCTCGACCACTTTAGATCTGGCCACTTTGAGTTCTTTGGCCAAATCTGCTTTATCTAAACTGGCCAAATCCAACCGATGCTGAAGCTCTTTCATCTTTTCGATCAGCCCCAAAGCGTTTTCTTTCGCAGATCGAAGTTGGGCATCTGACAGCTCCAACTAAGCTTCGACGGTCTCCTTTTTCGAGGCAAGGTTATCCATACACTTTTATATTCTTCTGCCTCGGCCAGTAGCGCATCTACCTGTGAGTTAAACCGTCCAATCTGCTCGATCCTCTACTGAACCTGCAGAATCGAATCGTTAGAGGTTATCTCTTTTTCATCTTCACTATCATGGAACCTTCGGAATACCTGCTCAGCCATCTCCTCATGCTCTTCCCGAGCCACTGTCAAATCTGCTCGAAGTTTTTCACTAAGAAGATTGTACGAGTCACTCTTCTCAGTGAGGCTCCAAACCTCGGTGTCATGCTCCTCCCTGATTCGAAGAAAGGCCTCGTGATGTAACACCGAAGCCTGGAAACAAAAGGAGAAACATTAGAATTACCTGCAACTTTGTATAAAAGAAGTGGCGAAAACGCCATCAGAGGTACCTGATTCAAAGCATGTTGGGCCTCGTTGAAGAGACAGGCGGGCCCCACCGCATTCATCACTAATTGATCTTTTTCGGTCACCAAGGACCGAAGGTAACTGGCAACCCCCACAGGGGAAGAAAAAATTCGGGTATCCGCAGGTACGGAGAGCACTATATTCCTCCTTCGGTCGGGATAGATACTCGGGGCCGGAAATTGGTCCACCAGTTTATGAATCGATGAAGGCTCGGTGGAACTCGACCATGATGCTTGTTTGGATACCGGCATTCCACCAAAACCGGTAACCTCCTCCGAGGCACCTGACTCGAGCCTCTCTAGAAAATCGTGGATATCGGCCGACTCCTGAATACCCTCATAGGACTGATCCTCCAACATAACAACCTCTCAAATCATGTCATCTGAAATTTGAGGGGATCCGCCAATGTCAACTATCCTGAACTCATCCCTTGAAATATCTTCTACTGCCCGAGAAGATCCACCCTCGGTATCCTTTCCAATCATCTTAGCTCGAGAAAGGATAATCTCGGCTTCTTCTTGTTCTGGGATTATGGACAAGGTTCCCTGATCTGCTTACACCAAATTGGAAGACTGTTGAATGACAACATTAGCCCGTACGCAGGGTAAATTCTCCTCTCCTTCTTCGGGCTCGTCCCTTGAATGGCGGACCGCTTCCGAAGACATAACACTGGAGCCCACCTTAGGCTTTCGAGATCTCTTAGCCGATTTCTTCTTTTCCGAGGTCAGGGAGCCCGATTCATCTTTTCTCTTCCTTTCTCTCACCTGCTTCAGGACAGGAACTTCTTCGCCGCTAGATGGCGACCTCATGACTACATCTTTCCCAAGTCCTACAAAGGGGAAGAGGGAGATTTACCATACAAATCGATGAAGAGACAAAGTTGACAAAAAGATTTACCATGACTGCTGGCCTCCCATCGACCCTTTGATAATTCGACCCAAGCACGCTCGGAGTACGGTCTCTACAACACCAGGTTTTCGACCCATTGTCTAAGATCCGGGATCGGTTCCGGTATTCGAGTTACGGCTGTGATAAGGAAAAATGGATCAACAAAATAGAAAGCAATCACAAAATCAAAACGGGAAAAAAGAAACGTTTACTCACGGCTCATATTCCATTTCTCGGCAAATGGCAAGTCATCGGCAGGGATCAGATCCGAGGTTCTGATTCAAACAAAACGGCCCATCCAACTTCTATCCCGGGTCTCGTCTATGCTCGAGAATGGCGCTTTGGTTGCTCGGCGAGCAAGCTTGATCAGCCCTCCTCTATAAAGTCGGGGACTGTAAAGACGCATAAGATGATCGAGGGTGAAGATACGCCCCTCGACCTTGATCGAGAAAAATCAAAGAAGAATCACTATCCTCCAAAAGAAAGGGTAGATTTGGCCGAGGGTCACATTGTGCCTCTTACAAAAGGCAACGATGACAGGGTCTAGGGGTCCCAACATAAAAGGATAAGTATAAACACTTAAGAACCCTTCGACGTAGGTAGTAATTGATTCATCGGGCGATGGGATTACTACGAATTTATTATCCCAGTTGCTTTCTTGTATAACTTTATCGAGATCTTTTTCGGTGATTGAACATTGGTACCTCGACATCAGCTCACACCGACCTGGTCTCGGAGAAGGCTTTTCAATTTTAAAATCGCCTACGGTCGAACACCCAACCGAAACGAATTCCTCAGGGCGGGGGTCTTCCACATCCTCGCCACCAGCAGGTCGATATGAAGAAGCGTTCTATTTTTGCAGAACAGTTTTAGACGTTTTTGCCATTTAAAATTTCGTAAACAAAGAACGGAAGTGTTTGATGTTCTAAGGAAGAGTTTGCAGTAAAACACACAGGTTTACAGACAAAAAACTCAGAAAATACGAAAAGGAACTTGCAAAATTTAGAAGATTGAAAACGTAAAAATGATGAATGGTGGAAGGAAAGGCTATTTATAGATTGAAGAAATGACGGTACAATATCAGAGGTGGCCGACCACCGTCTGACACATTAAATGCCTCGGTAAAACTGAACCGATGGGACAACTATCACATACGTCAAGGTCGGGATCGATGAAAATGTCAGTATATATCTGATCGAGCTGTTGGGAAATCATATCGTTTCTCGCCATATCCTTTTCCGAGAAACAAGGGGACTATCTGTATACGGTCAAAACCGATTTGAGTCAATCATATGGACTGATCGAGACGATAATGTTTCGATCAAAGAATATCTGCATGACAAGCTCGGTCGAGATCCGAAGTAAGGGCGGTGAGCTTCGAGCTCTAAGACCGATCAATGACAAGATCGATATCATTATCGAGCCCATATCTAAATCGAACTATGAGGCAAAGCGGAGATTATCGAAGATGCATGGACCGACCAACACTCACCCCGAATACCGAGACCCCAAGTCAGAATCGAGCTCGGGCCAAGGACGAGGGCTCGATCCAACACCAAGCTCGAGCCAGTATCGAGCTCGCAGACTAGGGCCGTTGCAACCGCATTATGGGAGAGAATTCTTGGAGGAAATCGAGGAAAAGACAATACATCATGGGCTCTCCACTAACGTATTTTTTATTGTATATAAAGTAGGATCCCTCTACTATAAAGAGGGACATGGATTGTAAGCAAGGGGGACACACTGTAACAAAAGATCACTTCTCATATTGAAAGATATCTCTTTGTGCTTGTATTACTTTATCCTATTCATTTTTTTTGCTCATTTTTTGCATTCTCATAGTCAAGAATACACATATCTCTATTTCTCTACACGATTTATATCAAATTGTATCGCATATCCTTAGAACCATACACAAATCTAATGTTATCCATTTTTTTCGGTAAACAGTTTGGCGCCCACCGTGGGGCTACGATAACAGTGATTGTTTGATATAAATCTACAGTACACACCGGCTTACAACTTCAAATCAGCAATGGCATTACCTATCGACCACGAAGCTGGCCTTCAAGATGAAACCAACAACTTGGCACCCAGGGCCGGAAGGCCAATCGATGATGGCACTGAGGCTCGAATCGAAGCACTCGAAATTCGAGTCGAAGTACCATTGGATGTCAATTCACAAATAGCTCTAGAGGCACATCAGCGTTCTGAACCGGAAAGAAGCATTCGGGGTGGTACTCGATCTGTAGCTCGAGACACCCATAACGTGGAGGAGATCAGAGTCAGCTTACGGATGATCTTTGAGATGTTACAAGCCCAGCAAATAGTGATAGCTCAGTTGCAGAGCCAAACTCAGGATCAAAGCAGGCCGGAGTCCAATCCGCTTCGAGGAATCACCCACAGAACGGAACCAGCCATAGTGAAGTCAAATGAGCAAAAATTGGGGACTACTCCCGAAATTACTAAATTGCTCGAGGAACTCACAAAACGAGTCGAAGCCAATGATAAAAAAGTAGAAACATATAATTCCAGGGTCGATCAGATCCCGGGAGCTCCACCAATGATAAAAGGGCTATATTCAAAACAATTCATCCAAAGGCCTTTTTCCTCGAGTGCAGCCCCAAAACCAATCCCCAAAAAATTTTGTATGCCCGAAATACCCAAATATAACGGAACGACCGATCCCAACGAGCACGTCACTTCTTACACGTGTGCCATCAAGGACAATAAAGGTATGGTATCATAATTTACCATCTAACTCTATTGATTCTTTTGCTATGCTTGCAGATTGCTTCGTAAAATCACATGCCGGAGCCATAAAGGTCGAAATCAGAAAGTCGGACTTGTTCAATGTAATAAAAAAAGATAACGAGATGCTAAGGGAGTTCGTAGCTCGTTTTCAAATGGAACGAATGGATATGCCACCAGTCACAGACGATTGGGTTGTTCAAGCTTTCACTCAAGGTCTAAACGAACGGAGCTCGATGGCTTCACGGCGGCTGAAGCAAAATCTGATCGAGTACCCAACTATTACTTGGACCGATATGCACAATCGATATCAATCCAAAATAAGAGTTGAAGATGACCAATTGATTTCTAGGTCCGTTACGAAAAAGAAAAAGTTGACCAGAGATCGATATCAGCCATTCAGCAGAATATATACTACTGCTAAGTATCCAAGGCCTCTTTAAAATCAACCTCGTATAGAGGGCGGCTGTATCATTGAACGCATCTGTGATGATTATCAAGTTCGGTGCAAAGGAGGTTACTTCGTTATTTCTTGACAAACAGTGTCTCAACAGGAAACGTTGTAAGAGCCAAATGGTCAAGGCAAACCATGCTTATGTAGTTGGCCCGAGCACTGACGCAAAACATGAACCCATGTATAATGTCTTGCAAAGAAAGCCCTCTACTTTACCGATACTCTATGTTCAAGATTTATTATGCAAACAGGACCGAGTTCGAGCAAGCACTCACTCGACTATTACACCTACGAGCTACATTGCATCGAGTTTGAATCATTCACTTGACTGCTAAGCCTACGGGCTACGTTTATTTCGAGTTCGAGCAAGCACTCACTCAACTATTATGCCTACGGGCTACATTGCATCGAGTTTGAATCACTCACTCGACTGCTAAGCCTATGGGCTACGTTTATTTCGAGTTCGAGCAAGCACTCACTCGACTATTATGCCTACGGGCTATATTGCATCGAGTTCGAATCATTCACTCGACTGCTAAGCCTACGGGCTACTTTTATTTTGAGTTCGAGCAAGCACTCACTGGACTATTAAGCCTATGGGCTACATTGCATCGAGTTCGAATCACTCACTCGACTGCTAAGCCTGCGGGCTACGTTTATTTCGAGTTCGAGCAAGCACTCACTTGACTATCACGCCTACGGGCTACATTGCATCGAGTTCGAATCATTCACTCGGCTGCTAAGCCTACGGGCTACATTTATTTCGAGTTCGAGCAAGCACTCACTCGACCATTACGCTTACGGGCTACGTTATTTCGAGTTCGAATCATTTACTCGACTGCTAAGCCTACGGGCTACTTTTATTTCGAGTTCGAGCAAGCACTCACTCGACTATTATGCCTACGGGCTACATTATTTCGAGTTCGAATCATTCACTCGACTGCTAAGCCTACGGGCTGCTTTTATTTCGAGTTTAAGAAAGCACTCACTCGACTATTACGCCTACGGGCTACATTATTTCGAGTTTGAATCATTCACTCGACTACTAAGCCTACGGGTTACTTTTATTTCGAGTTCGAGCAAGCACTCACTCGACTATTAAGCCTACGGGCTACGTTGCATCGAGTTTGAATCATTCACTCGACTGCTAAGCCTATGGGCTGCTTTTATTTCGAGTTCGAGTAATCGCTCACTCTACCATTAATCCTACGGGTTACTTTGACCATTACGCCTACGTGCTACGTTATTTCGAGTTCGAATCATTCACTCGACCACTAAGCCTACGGGCTTCTTTTATTTCGAGTTCGAGCAAGCACTCACTCGACTATTATGCCTACGGGATACATTATTTTGAGTTCGAATCATTCACTCGACTACTAAGCCTACATGCTACTTTATTTCGAGTTCGAGCGAGCACTCACTCGACTATTATGCCTACGGGCTACATTGCATCGAGTTCGAATCATTCACTCGACTGCTAAGCCTACAGGCTACTTTTATTTTGAGTTCGAGCAATCGCTCACTGGACCATTAAGCATACGGGTTACTTTGACCATTACGTCTATGGACTACGTTATTTCGAGTTCGAATCATTCACTCGACCACTAAGCCTACGGGCTACTTTTATTTCGAGTTCGAGCAAGCACTCACTCGACTATTACGCCTACGGGCTACATTGTATCGAGTTCGAATCATTCACTCGACTACTAAGCCTAGGGGCCACTTTTATTTTGATTTTGAACAAAACTACTCACAAGGCCCGAAGGCAACAGAGATTTAAATTCAAACTATCTATTTAGTTTGAAAGGCTATTTTTCGGCAAAAAGAAGACAGATTTATATTTACAATTTTTTTGTACAGAGGCGGCTACTCTTCCAAAAGGAGGTTCTTTATACAAATACCGAAAGCGGTATCAAAAGAATGCAGTGATCAACCTAAGGTCTTAAACGACACAATCTTCATCGGAGGTCGTATTCTCGGCATCGCCCTCGTCTTCAGACTCCCCCGAGTCATCGGAGTCCTTCTCAGGAAAGGCCAACCTCCGAGCTTTGTTCTCCTCCGCCCAGGAGACTTCAACCTCGGCCCCAACATCGAAGCCCTGAGCTCTGACCTCCTCTAGAGCCTCTCTCCAAGCCTGCCACTTTGCATGTTCGACCATGCTCACAGCTTTAGCTTGATTAACCTCGACATCGATCCTGAACTGAGCCACTTTGGCATCGGCTCTTTTGTTGGCCTCGACCACTTCAGATCTAGCCACTTCGAGTTCTTTGGCCAAAACTGCTTTATCTAAACTGGCAGAATCCAACTAATATTGAAGCCCTTTCATCTTTTTGATTATCCCCAAAGCGTTTTCTTTTGCAGATCAAAGTTGGGCATCTGACAGCTCCAACTGAGCTTCGACGATCTCCTTTTTTGAGGCAAGGTTATCCATACACTTTTTAAATTCTTCTGCCTCGGCCAGTAGCGCATCTACCTGTGAGTTAAGCCGTCCAATCTGCTTGATCCTCTACTGAACCTGCAGAATCAGATCGTTAGAGGTTATCTCTTTTTCATCTTCACTATCATGGAACATTCAGAATACCTGCTCAGCCATCTCCTCATGCTCTTCCCGAGCCGCTGTCAAATTTGCTCGAAGTTTTTTACTAAGAAGCTTGTACGAGTCACTCTTCTCAGTTAGGCTCCGAACCTCGGCATCATGCTCCTCCCTGATTTGAAGAAAGGCCTCGTGATGTAACACCGAAGCCTGCAAACAAAAGGAGAAACATTAGAATTACCTGCAACTCTGTGTAAAATAAGCGGCAAAAATGCCATCAGAGTTACCCGATTCAAAGCATGTTGGGCCTCGTTGAAGAGACAGGCGGGCTCCGCCGCATTTATCACTGATTGATCTTCTTCGGTCACCAAGGACCGAAGGTAACTGGCAATCCCCACAGGGGAAGAAATAATTCGGGTATCCTCACGTACGAAGAGTACTATCTTTCGCCTTCGGTCGGGATCGATTCTCGGGGCCGGAAATTGGTCCACCAGTTTATGAATCGATGAAGGCTCGGTGGAATCCGACCATGATGCTTTTTTGGATACCGGCATTCCACCAAAACTGGTAACCTCCTCCGAGGCACCTGACTCGAGCCCCTCCAGAAAGCCATGGATATCGGCCGACTCCTGAATATCCTCATAGGACCGATCCTCCAACATGACGGCCTCTCGAATCATGGCATCCAAAATTTGAGGGGATCCACCAATGTCAACTATCCTGAACTAATCCCTTGAAATATCTTCTACTGCCCGAGAAGATCCACCCTCGGTATCCTTTCCAATCATCTTAGCTCGAGAAGGGATAATCTCGGCTTCTTCTTGTTCTGGGATTATGGCTAAGGTTCCCTGATCTGCTTCCACCAAATTGGAAGACTGTTGAATCACAACATTAGCCCGTACGCAGGCTAAATTCTCCTCTCCTTCTTCGGGCTCGTCCCTTGAATGGCGGACCGCTTCCGAAGACATAACACCAGAGCCCTCTTCGGCTTTCGAGATCTCTTAGCCGGTTTCTTCTTTTCCGAGGTCGGGGAGCCTGATTCATCTTTTCTCTTCCTTTCTCTCACCTGCTTCACGACAGGAACTTCTTCGCCGCCAGATGGCGGCCTCATGACTACATCTTTCCCAAGTCCTACAAAGGGGAAGAGGGAGATTTACCATACAAATTGATGAAGAGACAAAGTCGACAAAAAGATTTACCGTGACTACTGGCCTCCCATCGACCCTTTGATAATTCGACCCAAGAACGCTCGAAGTAACACCAGGCTTTCGACCCATTATCTAAGATCCGAGATCAGTTCCGGCATTTGAGCTACCGCTGTGATAAGGAAAAATGGATCGACAAAATAGAAAGCAATCACAAAATCAAAACGGGAAAAAAGAAACGTTTACTCACGGCTCATATTCCATTTCTCGGCAAATGGCAAGTCATCGGCAGGGATCAGATCCGAGGTTCTGATTCAAACAAAACGGCCCATCCAACTTCTATCCCGGGTCTCGTCTATGCTCGAGAATGGCGCTTTGGTTGCTCGGCGAGCAAGCTTGATCAGCCCTCATCTATAAAGTAGGGGACTATAAAGACGCGTAAGATGATCGAGGGTGAAGATATGCCCCTCGACCTTGCTCGAGAAAAATCAAAGAAGAATCACTATCCTCCAAAAGAAAGGGTAGATTTGGCCGAGGGTCACATCGTGCCTCTTACAAAAGGCAACGATGACAGGGTCTAGGGGTCCCAACGTAAAAGGATAAGTATAAACACTTAAGAACCCTTCGACGTAGGTAGTAATTGATTTATCGGGAGATGGGATTACTACGAATTTATTATCCCAGTTGCTTTCTTGTATAACTTTATCGAGATCTTTTTTGGTGATTGAACATTGGTACCTCGACATTGGCTCACACCGACCCGGTCTCGGAGAAGGCTTTTCAATTTTAAAATTGCTTATGGTCGAACACCCAACCGAAATTAATTCCTTAGGGCGGGGCTCTTCCACATCCTCGCCACCAGCAGATTGAGATGAAGAAGCGGTCTCTTTTTGCGGAACAGTTTTAGACGTTTTTGCCATTTAAAATTTCGTAAACAAAGAACAGAAGTATTTGGTGTTCTAAGGAAGAGTTTGCAGTAAAACTCACAGGTTTACAGGCAGAAAACTCAGAAAAGACAAAAAGGAACTTGCAAAATTTGGAAGATTGAAAACGTAAAAATGATGAATGGTGGAAGGAAAGGATATTTATAGATTGAAGCAATGACGGTTCAATATCAGAGGTGGCCGATCACCGTCTAACACATTAAATGCCTCGGTAAAACTGAACCGATGGGACAGCTATCACATACGTCATAGTCGGGATCGATGAAAACGTCAGTATATATATGATCGAGCTGTTGGGAAATCATATCGTTTCTCGCCATATCCTTTTCCGAGAAATGAGGGGACTATCTGTATACGGTCAAAATCGATTTGAGTCAATCATACGCACTGATCGAGACGATAATGTTTCGATCAAAGGATATCTGCATGAAAAGCTCGATCGAGATCTGAAGTAAGGGCGGCAAGCTTCGAGCTCTAAGACCGATTAATGACAAGCTCTATATCATTATCGATCCCATATCCAAATCGAACTACGAGGCAAAGCAGAGATTATCGAAGATGCATGGACCGACCAACACTCACCCCGAATACCGAGACCCCAAGTCAGAATCGAGCTCAGGCCAAGGCTGAGGGCTCGATCCAATACCAAGCTCGAGCCAGTATCGAGCTCGCAGACTAGGGCCGTTGCAACCGCATTATGGGAGAGCATCTTGGTGGAAATCGAGAAAAATACAATACATCATGGGCTCTCCACTAACGTATTTTTTATTGTATATAAAGTAGGATCCCTCTACTATAAAGAGGGACATGGATTGTAAGCAAGAGGGACACACTGTAATAAAAGATCACTTCTCATATTGAAAGATATATCTTTGTGCTTGTATTACTTTATCCTATTCATTCTTTTTGCTCATTTTTGCATTCGCATAGTCAAGAATACACATATCTCTATTTCTCTACATGATTTATATCAAATTGTATCGCATATCCTTAGAACCATACACAAATCTAACGTTATCCGATTTTTTCGGTAAACAAGGTACAAGCTGGTTTGAGTTTAAAAAAAATGTACAGAAAGCATGCAAGTACTATTTCTTTAAAGTATCAGACATGTACAAATATTTGTGCATGTAACTTAGTTTTTGTTTTGTTCTTTTTCTATTTAGGGTTTGATCAAATTTTTCTTTTTAAAATGGATTAAGTAAATCTGACAAAGCTAACTTTGCAAAGATTAGCCGGTGAAACCCAAATAGTTTAATTGGAGATTTGAGGGTCGAGTTGATGTCGGAATTTGGTGAAATTTATATGGTTTGACTCGTGATTGGATGTGCGTTCATAGTTTGTAATTTTTTTGGGTTCCGAGACGTGGGCCCCACGGGCGATTTTTGAGTGCAATTTCGGATTTTGTTGAAAAATTAGTATTTTCATATGAAATTAATTCCTATAATTTGTTTTGACTGAATCGAATTATTTATGGCTAGATTCGAGGCATTTGGAGGCCGATTCGCGAGGCAAAGGCATTGTAGAATAAAGAATTAGACAGGTTGAGGTAAGTAACAGTTTTAAATTTCGTCCTGAGGGTATGAAACCCCGGATTATGTGATATGTGTTTGGTTTTGAGGTGACGCACATGCTTGGTGACAGGCATGTGGGCATGCACTGTAGAAATTGTGACTTGATAAATTCCATGGAACTGTGTGCTTGAATAATTTGCTGATATCCGTACATTTTCCACGTATTAGAGAAATCAAACTATAAATCATATTTAAACCATGTGTTGACACTGTAGGAACCCACAAAGGTCGTGTACATGTTGAATTATCTGCTAAATTACTATTTTATACTCAGTCATAGTTTTACTTGCACATTACATCTCAGTCTCTATTGTTCATTATTGATGCATCATATCATTACTGTTTGGGCTGCTTATCATGATTTCTGAGAGCCCGAGATACTGGAGAGATTGATGACTGAGTGAGGCCGAGGGCCTAATTGTGAGGATATTTATGGGATCGGGCTACACGTCGCAACATGTTTCATTGATTTATTTTATGATTGGCTTGTTATAGCGCTTGGGTTGAAGGAGCCCCTCCGGAGTCTGTACACACCCCCAATAAGTGCAGGTACCTACTGAGTGCGAGTGCCGAGTGATTGAGAGGAATGAGTGACTGTGAGGAAAGAGTGATTGTGAGGTTGGAGTGAATGGGAGGACTGAGTGACTGTTTCTCTGAGAGAATGCATTGATTTCATTGTTGTTACACTTCAGATGTCACACTATTTTGTTTTTTTGGAAATTACTGTAATTGGACTTAGCCGTGAAGCTCGTCACTATCTTTAGATCTTTATTTAGTATTGTTACTTGCTGAGTTGGTTGTACTCATACTACACCCTGCACCTCGTGTGCAGATCCAGGTACGTCCGGACACGGTGGTTGCTAGTTTTTTGAAGCTTTATCCGTTGGAGACTATCGAGGTAGTTGCTTGATGTCTGCATACCTTGACTTTCTTTCCTTTTAGTTTTTTTACTGTTCTATATGTTCATACAGTGTTTTATCAGTCAGACATTGTTATTGTTTAGATGCTCATGTACTCCGTGACATCGAGTTTTAGGAGTGTTTATATCTGTATTTGTGAGATTTCTTCCACTGAATTTAAATATTTTATTTTCAAACTCAAAAGATATGGTGGTTTACTAAGATTGTCGGCTTGCCTAATATTGAGATAGGCGTCATCACGACAAGTGAGATTTTTGGGTCGTGACACCAATCCTAGATTAAGTTAGTTGAATTAACTTCACAGTAACCGTCCACATCCAACATCGAATGTAGCAATTGAACTACCGCACCAGAATCAGATCCTTTCATTTCTGTGGACGAACCCAAATTGGCTAATGCGACTGCCTCCACATTTTTCTCCCTTGGAATATGGATGATTGACCACTCTGTGAACCGAGAAATTAATACTTGAACTTTGTTCAAGTATTATTGCATGTGCTCCTCCTTGGTGTCAAAAATTCCGTATACTTGGTTCACCACCAGCTAGGAATCGCACTTTATTTCGATGACCTCGGAACCTAGTCCCCGAGCTAGTTCATGTCCTGCAACCAAAGCCTCGTACTTGGCTTTATTGTTAGTTAAAGGTATAATTCTAATGGCTTGTCTCAGGGTTTCCCCCGAAGGAGTGATTAATACTACCCTGAGACCGGGCCCTTTTACGATTGAAGCTCCATCCGTAAACAAGGTCCAAACTCCTGATACCGTTCCCGATACCAACACTGTTTCTTTAGCAGCTAAAGGCATTAATCTCGGACTAAAATCGGCCACGAAGTCGGCCAAAATTTCTGACTTGATTGCGGTCCTGGGCTTTTATTTAATGTCGAATTCACTAACTTCGACTGCCTATTTAGCCAAATAACCTGACAACTCGGGTTTATGAAGGACATTCCTCAAGGGAAAAGTTGTCACAACAGTTATAGGGTGATATTAGAAATAAGTTCTAAGCTTTCGAGAGGCAACTACGAGAGCTAAGGGAAACTTTTCAAGGTGCGGATATCGTGTCTCCGCTCCCCATAATATTTTACTAACATAATAAACGGTAAATTGCGTACCTTCTTCTTCCCAAACCAAAATATCGCTTACTGCTACTTCTGAGACCGTCAGGTAAATCAATAATTTCTTATCTTCTCCCAGTTTGACAACACTAGAGGGCTAGACATGTACATTTTTCGATCTTTCGGTGTCTGTTGGCATTCCAGAGTCCATACGAAATTGTTCTTCTTTTTCAAAAGTGAAAAGAAGTGATGGCACTTCTCCAAAGACCTCGATATGAACCTGCTTAGAGCCGGCAATCTACCAGTCAATCTCTGTACTTCCTTCACGCTTGTCAGTTGGTCTGGGATATCCTCGATGGCTTTGATTTTATCGGGGTTTACTTCGATACCTCGTTGAGAGACCAGAAACCCCAATAACTTGCCAAAACCAACTCCGAATGCGCACTTCTCCGGATTGAGCTTCATATTGTATTTTCTTAGAATGTCAAACATCTCTTGGAGATGCTTTAGATGATCTCCTGCATTAAGAGACTTAACTAACATGTCGTCAATATAAGCTTTCATTGTCTTGCCTATTTGTTTTTCAAATATTTTATTAACAAGCCTCTAATAAATGGCTCTAGCATTTTTTAGCCCGAAAGGCATCACGTTATAGCAGTATGTGCCAAAATTTGTGATGAAAGAAGTCTTCTCTTGATATTCCGGGTCCATCCTAATTTGATTATACCTGAAATAAGTATCAAGAAAACTCATTAACTCATGCCCGGCCGTAGCATCAATCATTTGATCAATGTTTGGCAACGGAAAAGAGTCTTTAGGGCATGCCTTATTTAAATCTTTATAATCTACACACATTCTAAATTTATTATTCTTTTTAGGCACTACCACTACGTTAGCTAGCCAATCAGGGTAACCTACCTCTCGAATTGAACCTGTATTAAGTAACCGGGTTGCCTCTTCCTTAACAAACCTATTTTTGACCTCTATTATCGGTCGTTTCTTGTGCCTTACCAGAGGGAAGTTATGATCCAGGCTCAGCTTGTGGACTGCCACCTCCACCGGAATACCTGTCATGTCCGAATGTGACAATGCAAAACAATCAATGTTAGATTTAAGAAAATCAATAATTGTTGACATGAGTTCAGGACTCAACCATGTTCCTAAATGGAACTTTTTTTCCAAAAATTCTTCAAACAAGGCCACTTGTTCAAGCACTTCTGCGGTTGATTCGGTCGCATTTGTCTCCTCCGGTACCTGAAAAGACCTCGGTGCCTGATATAATTCTGATGACTCCTTGTCTTTATCATCTTCAATCGAGATGGAAAAAGGCATTGATTCCTGTAATTGTTATTTATTTATTTCATTCCCCTTGGTACCGGAAACGGTTACTGTGTTCATATCCGTTGTAGCTGGTTGATCTCCTCTGATATGCTTGATCCATTCTGGTGTCAGAAATATTAATAGTTGATTATATGTTGAAGGTACAACCTTCATTTCGTGTATCCATGGCCTTCCAAGGATCACATTATAGCCCATGTCGCCATCTACCACTTCGAACAAGGTGGTCTTCGTTACTCCTTCGGCATGTGTGGGCCGCAAAAAATTTCCTCGAGTTGTGACACTTGTTAGGTTAAACCCGGGCAAAAGCATTTTTGCCGGAACTATGTTCTAAATCAGCTTCTCTTGCTCCAAAACTTTCCATTGTATGATGTTGGTTGAGCTTCCTAGATCCACCATTGTGCGGTAGAAGAAGTCCATCAGCATCTTCTTATGTGAAAGTGATGTCATCTTTTGAGACCTCTCAGATCCTCTTACCATGAGTCACTGATATCTTCTTCTTCTTTGTTGCCGGAAATGTCACCCCATTTACTCCGTTTCCCCCAAATATCATGTTTATTGTCATTTGAGGTGATCCTGCTGCCGGCTTTAATAGTTATGCAACATCCCGTTTTCTCCCATAGTTGTTCTTGGCACGGTAGCTTAAAAACTCTCTGAGGTGACCATTCTTTAACAATGTCGCCCCCTCTTCACCAAGATATCGACAGTCCACGTCCTATGTCCGTGAGTCCTGTGGAATTTACACCATAAGTTAGGATCTCGTTGTCTAGGATCCGATCGGATTGGTTTCAGAAACCTAGCCTCTTTAATATTTCTCATAGCTGACACAAATTCTACTAGGCTGATATTAAAATTGTAATCCGATAAACTGGGATACGCTGAATCTCGAGACCCCGACGCCTCTTTATCCTGCAACGATCTGATACTCTGACCATGATCCGCTCTTCTATCGGAGGTGAACCTATTCGATGATTGAAATCCTTTATTACCACGCCCATCGGCCCTCTCGTAAGGCTAAAAAAAACTTCTAGAGGACCTCCGATCTCCATCAAAATCATTTTTGAACTTATCTTGATTCCGATCACGATTCCGTCCTTTGGAAAACATCGAGGAACCAAGTTAATCATGTTTTATTATTATTTTTGACGTGTAGCGATTGTGAACATCTCCCCATGTGATTTCATGAAATTCAAGCAAGCTTTCCTTCAATTTACGGAAGGCATCGGAGCTCACCGGGTTGAGTCCCTTTGTAAACGCCTCCGCTGCCTACTCATCCGGAACCGTTGGTAACAACATCCTTTCTTTCTGGAACCGAATTATAAACTTTCGCAACATTTCGGATTCTCCTTGGGATATTCTTAATATATCCGTTTTCCTTGCCTGGACCTTTCTTTCTCAAGCATGAGCTTTGATAAAAGAATCTACAAGCATACCAAGTTAAGGCACCCTTTGTCGGGGTTTCGCCAAACTTCTTCAGCAAAACAAATTCGATCTCATGCTGGGCCAGGTCATTTCCCTTTACTGTCGTAGTGTAAGTTGTGATGTGTTCCTGTGGATCCGAATTCCCATCATATTTTGGTATGTCCGGCATCTTAAACCTCTTTGGGATCAATTTTGGATCCACACTTTGTTTAAACGGCAGATGCTTATACTTCTTGGAATCTAGTCCCTTTAACACCGGCGGTGCTCCCGGGATCTGATCCATTCGAGCATCAAGTTTCTTTGCATTCTGATCCATTTGCTCATTCATTTATCTCATGAATCTCATGATCTCAGATTTGAATGGGTCATTTATGTTGTTGTCGTTCCCAGATCCACTTTCGGTGCCTCCTGCCTCGTCAAAACTGAACTCCTCCCTTGGAGCGTTGATACTGGTCCTTTGAATTGTTTGATTTGCTGGAACGCTGGGAGGAATCAGGCTCTTCCACTAGTTAAATCATCATGTTGAAACACATATTCACGTTCATTGTGTGCTTCAACATTGTAGACATTGTTGACATCGTTAGCTGCCATATTTGAATTTTTTTTTGCTAAGAAAGAAATCAAAATTTGTTAGTAACAGATGAACGGATCAAAGCAATTACACAATTGTCTATGCCCCGCGGTGGGCGCCAAATTATTTACATGTAAAACGGTATAATTGAATTTATAAAGTAGTTTATAAATAAGTAAATTAATTTGATCCTAAAGTACGAAATGAATAAGAACAGAGATAAGAATATGAAATAAAATTAAAGTAAATACAAGTATGCTGGTATGATAAGCTTCACCAGAAGTAGAAGTATGAACAATATTAAGAGCAAAATTAAGTAAGTAATTTTATAATTTGAGAGCAGAATGTAGCTTTTGTGTACAGAATATTTTTTCTCTACCAATGATGTCAATTCCCCTATTTATAGATCTATTTAGGGAGACAAGATCCCCAAATCAAGCTCCTCTTGAATGAGTATAAAACTGCCATTGATGGTTGCATAACAGTTGGCTATAAATGCATATAATCTCTGTAATGGCTGCCAATTGAATGCTATCCGATGTCAATATCTTAAATCTTTGTCACCGGCTAATTTGTCTCTTTGAGATTCATCCAGTACGATCACATGCTTGCATCTGGTACCAACTATTTGCCGACTCACGTCCCATCTATCTTCAATTCCACGCGTCACTTCGTCATTCGTCCAACTGTCTTTAACCAATTTTACCATATACACCCAGTATGAACATGTTAGACATTATAGATTATCCTCAACTTTCTTCAAATTGAATAAGTGACCATCAGGGGCATATTTAATATGTAAAAATGGGGCACGTGAACCCATGGTCTCTCCGTAAAATTAGATATTTTATGTACGTATTTTGTAAATTTGGTATAATATTAACTGTTGGCACTCATGTTTCAAGAAGGTTGAATGGTTCACTTCGTTGAAAGTTAAGTTAATTACTAAGAAGAATAAGGATCAATTCTCACTTAATATATTTTTTCTCCTTTTTTTAGTAGTGCACCCATGTACTAGAAATCATAGATCCGCCTCTGGTGATCATAAGATATTAATCTCTATGATAAAGCAGCAGGAAGACAACTACTTCATTTATTGAGTGCTTGCTTAAAAATGCTATTCAAGTGTTATTTTTTTCTTTGGTAAATACTATTCAAGTGTTATTTCAAGCAAGAATCCTTAACTTTTAGATATCCAATACTAGTAAAGTACTTTTAATGAACTGACATCTCATTTTTGAAAAGTTAAGATGTAGGAACTTAGAATGCAATCGGGTTTGCTGAAGAGTTGGATGTGTGATGACCCGATAGGTCATCTCATGTTTTAAAATCTAATCTTATGATCCGAAACCTTAAAAATCATATTTTAGCCTTTCTCGAGCGTCTTTCCAGAAAGCTTTTATTTTAAAAACTAAGAAAAATATGAAATTTTACCTTAAAATCCACTTGAGTTGACTTCGATTAACGTTTTGAGTAAACAGACCCAGATTCATATTTTGATGATCCTGGTGGGTCCGTATCGTTATTTGGGACTTGGGCTTATGTCCGAAATCGAATTCGGAAGTCTCTAGCCCGAGATATCGGACTTTGTCAAAATTTGAAAGTTAAAGGCTTAATGAATTTGAATTGTTTGACCAAAGTTTGACTTTTTGGATAATGGGTCCGTATTTTGGTTCCGAAATCCGGTATAGGTCCAATACCATATTTGTGACTTGTCTGTGAAATTTGATGAAAAACGGAGTTGGTTTGACGTGATTCGGACGTCCGGTTGTGAAAATAGAAGTTTCAAAGTTTTTTTGAAAAATTTCATTTGATTTGGTATTCAATTCGTAGTTTTAGGTGTTATTTTGGTGTTTTGATCAAGCGAGCAAGTTCATATAATATTTTTAGACTTGTGTGCATATTTGGTTTAGAGCCCCCAAGACTCAGGTGAGTTTTGGATAGGCTACAGAGTGAATTGGACTTAGAACATTTATTGGTGTCTGCAATTTCTAGGAACTGGCCTCTGATCTCGCATTTGCGAGATCAGAGTTCGCAGATGCGAACATTTCCATCTTCTGTCAGGCTTGCATTTGCGAGCCATTTCTTCACATTTGCAAAGTGTGCCTGGGTCAGCCTAGGTTCGCATTTGCGATCATGAGGTCGCATTTGCAAAAGGCCAGTGTCCGCATTTGCGAACAAAGCTTCACATTTGCAGTAAAGTCAGTGTTCGCATTTGCAAAATTTTCATCGCAAATGCGATGATTGCAGAGGTGTGGGAGTCTTCGCAAATGCGATGGATTTCTCGCATTTGCGGGCTTCGCACCCAGGTTGCAAATGCTATATTTGCAACTGAACAAAATATGACTTAGACGGGATTTTTGGTTCATTCTTCAAATTTTTAAAACCTAAAACCTTATAGGCGATTTTTCCAAGACTCTTTCTTCCCCAAATCGTTGGTAAGTGATTCTAACCTATTTCCTTTCAATCTTTCACTATTTTTTTTAAGATTTCAACCTAAAATCTAAGGTTTCCATGGTGGGATTGGGGGTTTTTAGGTAGAAACTAGGGATTTGGTAAATTGGGAATTTAGACCTTAAATTGAGGTCGAATTCCAAAATAAATTACATAACCGGGTTTGGGAGTGAATGAGTAATCGGATTTTGGTCCGAATTTCGGGTTTGGACCAAGCGGGCTGGGTGTTGATTTTTGTTGACTTTTTTTTCAATAATGACCTAAATTGAATTCTTTACAATCGTGGGTAGTTCCTAAGGCTTAAATTGAATCGTTTGGTTGGTAATTTGCTAGATTCTATTGGTTCGGAGGCTTGTGTGAAAGGAAAAGTCGTGGTTGAGCTTTGAGTTTGGTCGTTGGAGCGAGATAAGTGTTGTGTCCAACCTTGACTTGAGGGAATTAGGAACCCTCAGACTATTTGTTATGTGAATTTCATGTGAGCGGCGTATATGTGAGGTGATGAGTGCTTATGCGCCGCCAAATTATCTGTTTTCCCGTTTTTCTTATATTATCTCTTTCCTTGTCTTAATTGTTACATGCCCTAATTGTGTTTCCATGCCTAATTGCTACTTGTTAGTCATTGTTTCCCCTTGTTCATGATATTAGTTTTTTCCATAGTTTCATAATACCCTACTATTTGCTTAAGCTGGTTTATATGTACCTTTTAGTTGTAAATTCCGAATTGGTCTCGCCGTGTAGTACTGCTATGTGAACTTTCATGGTGTACAAGTTTCCTGTTTGTTTCGGTTTGATGTTTAGGAATTTTAAAGGGTTTTTGTGATTTGAATTGTGAATTTATTGTGTGTACTGAGTACTTAATATAATATGGTGGGATCGGGTTGCACACCGCAACAGGTGAAATAAGGGTGATACATTGAGGTGGAATAAGGGTGAATCTATACTATATGGTGGGAACGGGTTGCATGCCGCAACAGGTGTAATATGGGTGGATTTTTGTGGTGGTATAAGGGTGAACTATGATTGTGATATGGTGGGAACGGGTTGCACGCCGCAACATGTGTAATAAGGGTGGATTGTTGTGGTGGTATAAGGGTGAACTATGATTGTGATATTGTGATATGGTGGGATCGGGTTGTGCGCCGCAATATTTTTATATATATATTCATTTTTGTTTATGTTATTATGAGAAAATAAGGGAGGAATATGAGATGTACGGTGGGATCGGGTTGCGCGCCGTAACAACCTATCTGTTTATGTTTCCCTGAGCTGTGTTAACTTTACGGTATTCTCTTTTGCACTTAAGGATTGGTAAATTCTGAACGTTGTTGGCTTAGTTCCTGGAGTTGTAGTTATTTCTTGCAATTTACTGCTTTATTCTATTCTGCATTTCCTTTTCTGCCTTTATTATATATATTGCGTACAGGTTGTAGTGTGAGTAACCCGCCTTAGCCTCGTCACTATTTCGTCGAGGTTAGGCTCAGCACTTACAGAGTATATGGGGTCGGTTGTACTCATACTACACTCTGCACTTCTTGTGCAGATTTTGGCATTGGTTCCAACTGATCGAGAGGCGTAGCAACTCAGACTAGTTCATCGGAGACTCAAGGTAGATATGTGAGCGTTCACAGACCTTGAAGTCCCCGTCTATCTTTTTAATTTTTTTTATTGTTTCTTTCATTCAAACAGTTGTATTTCTTTCAGACTTTTACCTGTAGTAAATCCTAAAAATTCGTGAATTATATTTTCATATCCGGGTTGTAGTAAATATTGAGGTTGTTATATTATTCCGCACTCGCTTTAATTCGTTTTACCTTATTTGTTGTTATTTATTGAATTGAATAAGGATTGGCTTAATAATCCTCTAATGTTGGCTTGCCTAGCAAGTGAAATGTTAGGCGTCATCACGGCCCCGAAAGTTGAGAATTCCGAGTCGTGACAGGATGTTTATCACCCAGCCCGACTGGGGCTTGTAGTTTCCTTCTCCGCACACTACCACAAGATGGAGGAGTTTGAGCTTTCTATTACTACACAGACAACTAGCTATGTTGTTATCAATGTGATTGTGATTCCGGATGAGAGTAAACTCTTACTTGACCTTTTTCGTGAGAAGGTTGACTTATGGGTTGAGGAGACTGCTGCAAGGGGGGCACATACAACACTACTCCATCACGAAACACTACTGCTGCAAGGGAGCCACATGCAACACTACTTCATCAGGCAATACTATTGCTGCAAGGGGGTCACAGGAAACACTACTCCATCAGGAAACACTACTACTGCAAGGGGGCGCACTACTGCAAGGGCGGGTCGGCAACACTACACTGCAAGGGGGGACTACTATAAGGGGGACCACATGCAACACTACCCCATCAGGCAACACTACTGCTACAAAGGGGGACTGCAAGGAGGCCACATGCAACACTACTCCATCACGCAACACTACTGCTACAAGGGGAGGCACTGCTGCAAGGGGGGCACAAGCAACATTACTCCATCACAAAGGCGTCTCAATAAAACTCATGACCTAAAGCCAAATTTTAATAAAGGGCCTTAATTTTATTTTATTTTGTCTGTAGTATAGTTATCTTCCAAAATATAGTATTAATATTACATTGGTTCCTTTTCTTTCTTTCTTTCTTTTTGTATATAGTGTAATTATCTTATAAAATATAATATCAATATTCACATTTGTAAGAAAATTCAAGTTAATAAGATGTTAGCCACGTATTTACAATTTGTTACCTTGGATCTTGTTGTAGAAAAACGTTATTTATCAATATGAAATTTGAGTATCTTAATTTAAAGTTCTAAAATATTTCTATTGTTAAAAAATATATAGTCTTTCTTTCCATTTTTATAAGTATTTAGTTTTTTTTTTTTTTATAAACTTTAATATTGTCTAAACGAAAATAAGATAGTAAATCCACAACTAAAAATATTTTTGGGGCCCCAAAATTTAGGAGGCCTAAAGCAAAGGCTTTACTAGCCTCCCCCTTGAGCCACCCATGGTCCATCAGGCAACACTACTACATGAAGGCCATGAAAAATCAAGCCAGACACTATTACCTATTAGTATATATTTCATTTGGGTTGGACCTGTACATGCCATCTTCCTTATATGTGTTTTATGTCCTTGTTGGATTTGTGATTTTGGTTATTCTTGTTGATGCTTGAGGTTTTAGTTCGACCTATATTTTGATGTCAATTTGAGGGGTGTTGTTTCTCATAACAGGTCTACTATTTGGCAGAACGAATGACTTTTGCTAGTCTAAAGAGTATATATGTTGGTTTAAGTCTACTCGCATTTACTCAAAAAAGAAAAAGATGTAGGAACTTTTTTCCATGGTATTGGACTAGCTATAGGTGATCATCTTACTTTTGTTGTTTCAAATAATGTAAGACCACTAACTAACTACTTATAAGTTATACTCCCTCTGTTCCAATTTGTTTGATGCATTTCGAATTTCGAAAATTAATTTTTTTAATTTTGATCATATATTCAAATATAAAATATTCAATTTTTTCGATATAAAATTTATGTATTTGGGAACAAAATATTTAAAAAGTAAGTGAAAAAATCGTGGTAAAAAAAAAATTTGTTTGACTCTCAAAATTCAAAATGCATCAAACAAATTGGGCACTTGACATATGGTCATGTATGTAAGTTTTTATCCGTATAAACAATGTCGACACTAACGAGTGAATGTAGTCAATGTAAACGTACAAGAGACAAAAAACTTAACACTCCAGTTCCCTACTAAAAACGTAGTAGCTTTTATCGATCGATTCTAAAATGCCAACCCAAAAATCGACCATGTCGGATGAAATTGGCAACTAATTTTTTTTTTGGCAAACTTTTATGAAACCAACCGAGTGGTTTTATTTTTTTAGCCCCAAAACGCAAAAAATTATTTTTTCGAACAAATCGGGTGGTAATGTGTACCGGAAAAGTTATATCGACCGGTGTCCTATTTAAAGTAAATCAAAATTATTATTAGAAAATCGGCTGACTCGGACAGTTTCTTTGATCAAATTTCCAGTCATCTCATTTAAAAAAATTGATAGACACAATCGATAATTTTAAAATGCGATTGAAGAATATAAATAAGAAAAATGAATGTCTTAGACCAACAAACATGTGTGATCTAGTGATATAATAGTATCTTGACATAGTATAGACCCCATATCAATTTTCTGATGGTGCATTTTATAATTGTGTACTCGTCAATTAATTGACTACATCTTTTTTCGACCCACCTAGTTCAGTCGGTCATTTGTTGGTAATCTTTTAGAACCATCGCGTTCGGCCAATTTTTTCTATCAAAAGAGGCCTTGTTTTTAGTATTGGGTCTAGAAGCCCAACACAATAGTACAACTTTTCTTAAAGCCTAATTAACCTGAGGTTACGCCCATCTATAATGTTGGGCTTTTTGCATTAATCCCTATTTTGTATATTAATTACTAATAATCAAAAAATAAATACATGAAGAAGGGAAATATGAGAGCTTACCTCCGTAAAAAACTAAGTGAAGGGGGCCTTTTACAAATAGTTAGATTCCAAAATGAAATTTTACACTGCTCGATGATTGGGCGTTTACAATTTGCCAAACACCAAAAACTATGCATGCTAGCACTGAATTGAAAGTTAGAATAGTATTACTCACACTTACAATATGATGTATAAAAAACAAAAGCCCTATCAATGACAAAACTAAGCATATCTGATTCTAATGGTAGGAAGATGTGCTTAATTCATCCTAACAGCTCGTCTAGCTTCCTTTGGCATATCTTCGGGAGCGTACGCAGAATTACTAATATGCGATGTCGATATTTAAAGGAAGAGTAAATAAATAAAGTAGGATAAGGTAGAGTAATCTTTTCAGAATTTTGATTCAATTGGATGACGCTAGAATAACTTTTTCCCAACGTTTGAACCTATAGATATAAATTTCTAGAGAAAAAATGAAAGAAGTCTTGGAGTGTTAGTGTAATAAGTTTCTATAGAAAATATGAATAGAAACTATGAAAGAAGTCTAGGAGTGTTGGTTCAATCAATGTTTTCCTGATGATACGGCCAAGGGTTCAATTCTTGATGAAGTCTAACTTTTTAACAAATCAAGCTAAAACATTTGCAAAACAATAATCCTAGGGTTGAGATTCGATCCCGCAACCTCCACTTGAATGATATAATACTTCACTAATGTAAACAATGTATCAGTTAGAGGATGCTTGTCATATTATATCATTATAGTAATTTTTCTTTTTTGCATATTATTGTTACATAGAGTAAATGTTTCCGATGAAGCGGTGTCTTGGGTACAGGTGCCTCCGCCCCTACATATCTTAAACTTTGTAGAACATATGTGGAATCAATTCGACCTTGTAAGATGCTACTAAATTTAGTCAATACAGGAGCGGACCAATACAATATATGATTAGAGCCAAAATTTAAAAGAGTCCTTAAGTTTGTTCGAAATTATGCATGATAATTTTGGCAAAATTTGAGTGTTTTCGTTGATGCAATGAACTCAAGAAGATCTATGCATTCTCTTTGTCATGTAATGCGTTATGATTCCGATTTAACTGCAAGATAATGAAAAGAAATAATTCACCCCTTGGTAGGACTTTTATATAGCATGTCTGCACCGACCCGCATATTTTCTGCCTAAAGGGCTGCAACACGAGCCAAACTTGGCTGTCAAAGACCAGAAGGTCTTTGCACACAGAGGCAACAATCCCACGGGTTGTCTAAGCCCTCCTAGGGGACACATTCTGCCAGCAAAGTCACATGCAGTACAACTGGGTAGGACCATAGTCTGCCAGGACAATCATGGAAGCAACTCACTGCCAGCAAAGACATGTACTGCACAGCTGGATAGGGCCACATCCTGTCTGGGTGAACATGAAAGCAACTATCTGCCAGCAAGAACTGGGGCACAACAGCTGGACAAGACCATTGGCATATGGCTTCCAACACATTCATGGAAATCACATGATACATGTACAAAGCAGTGCACCACAGTTGGACGGGTCCACAACCAGCCTAGCTTCCTGTGGACATTCTTTGTATATATAGACATGTATATGCCTTGTTAGAGGGCAAATCTTTTTACTTGTATTTTCTTCTTTTGTATATGAATTAAACCCGAAAATTGGCCTTGGCCTCCCATCTTTGTGTGTCTTTCATTTTGTTATCCCTCTAACCTTTGAGTTTATGTGATTGCCTTGGTTCAATAACGACATTGTTTGTTAGTTAGGACTGAAGCAAGAGTAGTAGTCATGCTATCTTGTTGTCCTCACGGGTTACCAGAAAAACGGCCCTGTGACAACTGGTATCAGAGCGAGGTTAACCGACCATGGCAACTGATGGAGATAATATTAATTTAGACAACATTCGTGGAAGAGACGAGTCACCAACAAAGTGGCAGAAACCAAAGAAGAGAGGAACGAGCAAAGCACGAGATCCCGCCATAGCCTTATCAAGTGAGGCGCCAGCTTTGGTGCTGCCCCCACAACAGGTTAACCGTGGTGAAGATTGTGAGGCTTCTACCTCAAATATCTTAAGCGTGAGAATGGATCTCACCGAAGCTGGTTTAGATGCTTTAAATCGGCACATGGGAGTTGTTGAACACAACTTCAACGTGCTTGAGTCTACTACCCTATATGGACTAGGGGAAGTCAAACAGACATTAGATCAAGCGATTGATGAGCACATGGAAGGACTGACCAACCTTGAGCTAAAGCTGACCGAGGTTATATCAGCGTTGCATGGGGAAATTAAAACCCTAAAGCAACAACTGAAGGCAGTAAAGTTAGCCGGTGGCACTGGACATGTAACAGTGCATGAAACCAAAATCGAGGGCCCAAAAACGAAGGAGTTTAGGGGCGAATGAGATGCTCAAGAAGTAGAGAACTTCATCTGGAAGATGGAAGACTATCTTGACCACATTTGTATCATTGATGAGGCTGCCAAGATCCAAGTAGAAACGATGTATCTTGCCGACACCGCCATGCTTTGGTGGAGAAGGAAGAAAGCCGACATGGAGAAGGGAACTTGCTCCATCAATAGCTGGGAACAGTTCAAGTTCGAACTGAAGCGCCAGTTCTACCTCCAAAACGTTGTCAATGAGGCACGTAGGAAGTTGAGAGAGCTCAGGCAAACAACTTCCATAAGTGAGTACGTGAAGGATTTCACTAAACTCATCCTGCAGATTCCGAACATGGCAAGCGATGACTTGCTATTCACTTTCATTGATGGCCTTCAAAGCTGGGCCAGGCAGGAATTGCAGCGACGTCAAGTCCAAGATGTCGATGAAGTTATCGCGGTGGCTGAGTCCTTAAATGATTATAGGATAGAAGCCACAAAGGCAAGGGACACCAACTTCAAACCGGATGGAGACCATGGATATCGGGACAAGGGCAAGCAAGTTATTGCCCTGGACCGCGATTCCAGACAAGGCAACAAGGCATCTAATTGGCATGACCAGTATAACCAAAGGAGGAAGGAAGTCGGTCCCTGCAATGGTCGTTACATCTGCAAAGACACTAGTCATAGTTACAAGGATTGTTCTTCTTTGAAGAAACTCGGTGCCTTAATTGTGGCCAAGAGGAGGATAACAGAAGAGAGAGTCCAAGTTGATGAACATGCCGAAGCAGAAGTTCAACAACTTCCAGCCATAACTCATCGTGGCAACATGATATTGGGCGCGGTAATAGCCAAGAAGCCTGTTTTAAAGCTAGCTGACCAAGGGAAGCATGGCATTGTCAAACTGGTTCACGTGTTAGGCGACGATGTGATTGGCAATGAGCGCCAATCAATGGATCCAGGATCACTGTTTGTGGATGCACGATTGAACGGACAATCTATTTATATCATGGTAGACACCAGCGCGACACACAACTTTGTGTCCGAAGCAAAGGCTAAGTCACTTGGCCTTGTGTTTGGTCCTAGCAGTTTTGTGCTGAAGACAGTAAACGCCAAACCCACCAACGTGAAAGGGATTGCCAGCAATGTGTAGCTCAACTTAGGATCTTGGCAGGGAAGCGTGAGTTTTTTTGTCGCTTCCCTGGATGTATTTGATCTGGTACTAGGGTTGGACTATTAGGATGAAGTGAGAGCCTTCATCTGCCCATATCTCAATGAGATCTACATTTATGACCCGAGGGGTCCATGTATAGTACCGACAGTTCGGGTGCCACAAGTTATTAGTCAACTGTCCGCGATGCAAATCGCGAAAGGCTTCAAGGAAAAGGGAACAACGGGTTTGGCAGTCGGGAGAGAGAGACTAAGGAGGTCAAGGTGGACAAAACCTTGACTCCTTATGAACAGCGAGTCCTTAAGGAGAAGGACTTCATACCGTGGGCGAAGCCACCTACCATGGGTCCGTACATGGCACCTCCAAAGATGAAGGATTTAAGGAAGCAACTTGAAGAGTTGCTTGGGTCGAGGCATGTTAGTCTGTTAGAGCCTTAGAGGCACCTTGTAGAGACAATAGTGATATGGGGTGGAGGCAATCCAGCCGACCAAATATTTTTGTAACCCCTCCGGTCATCGACAAGAGAGTTGAGGCCATTATCAACCATCGGGTGATACAAGAAGTATGTTGGGGCAATTTAAGCGCCTAATTTCTTGTCTGTTGGAAGGGGCAACCGCTAGAGGAGGCATTGTGGGAAAAATATGAGGCGTTATGGCCGTTCAAAGATCAATTTCATGATTACTTGAACCGTTGTGGCACCACGGTCATTGCCATTTCAAGTGGGGGAGAGTGCATCGACTCGCATATTTTCCGGCCAAATTTGCCACCTAAAGGGCTGCAACACGAGCCAAACTTGGCTGCCAAAGACCAGAAGGTCTTTGCACATAGAGGCAATGAATCTCGCAGGCTGTCTGGACCTTCCTAGGGGCCACATTCTGCCAGCAAAGTCACATGCAACACAAATGGGCAGGACCATAGTCTGCCAGGACAATCATGGAAGCAACTCACTACCAGCAAAGGCATGTACTGCACAGCTGGGTAGGGCTACATCCTGTATGGGCAAACATGGGAGCAACTATCTGCCAGCAAGAACTGGGGCACAGCAACTGGACAAGACCATTGACACATGGTCTGCCAACACATTCATGAAAATCACATGATGCCAGCACAAAGCAGTGCACCACAGCTGGACGGGTCCACAGCCAGCCTAGTTGCCTATGGACATTCTTTGTATAAATAGACATGTATATGCCTTGTTAGAGGACATATCTCTTTACTTGTATTTCCTTTTTTTGTATATGAATTAAACCCGAAAATTGGCCTTGGTCTATCATCTTTGTGTGTCTTTCATTTCGTTATCCCTCCAACCTTTGAGTTTGTATGATTGCCTTGGTTCAAGCACGATATTGTGCTTGTTTGTTGGTTAGGACTAAAACAAGAGTAGTAGTCAAGCTATCTTGCTGCTCTCACGGGTTACCAGAAAAACGACCCCGTGACAATGTCTTTCCATAAGCGTTGTTCTTCTTAACCAAGTGTAAGGATCAGTAAATTCATTTTGATATGCTATCTTTTTCAAGCAAGATTATAATATTGTTTTATCTTATATTTGGTTTTCATTTTTTTAATGCAAAGATGAACCTTTAGTATAGATTGATTATTTCAGTATCATAATAGATAGAAATTTCGTAGGAATAAATTATACTGGGAAGGAGAAATGACACCATATAGCCGCTCTCAAAATAATAACCGAAAGTAACATAATTTATAAATAAAAATAGTAACTTACATGTTTACATTAGAGAGATTTCCCTTTCGGTGAACCCGAAAGAGTGTTGTGGACTTGGAATTAAAAACTTCCACACTTAAGCATAAACCTTTGCTTATTTTATAGGTTTACAAACAACTTGTTTGGATGGTTGTTACGCATGGTATCGTATTGTATTGTTATCTTAAAACAATATTTGTTTTGATTGTTTATTTAAAATTGATTGTATCGTATTATTAAATCCATTGTTCCGGAACAACCAAAAGCCCCATTTTATGAAACAACCGATTTGGTGTGGTGCGATCGTTTCCTATTTTCTATTCTAATTATGTCCTTACTTATTATTTCATAATTCTATTTTATCATTTGATTTTTTTTTAACTCTAAATCTCCAACCTATTGGCCTACTTTGTCTTCTTTCATCTTTTCTAGAGTTGGTTTGCCCCGTTCTTTTTATTATCTAAGTCTTCGTTTGATTCTTTGTCTCTTTTCATCGTTTTAATATTTTTTGGTGTTGCTAATATTAGTTAACTTTTTTCCCCAAGTTTTTGCTCTTGTTTCCAAGTGTGATGACCCAAAATGTCATCTTTAAATTTAATAATTAATTTTGTGTTGTAAGACCTCGAAAAATACTGTTTATAATTTCTCGACTTGCATGCACAGTGCGTAAAAATTTTCGAAAAGTTTTTATATGAAAAAAGGATTAAAATGTGAATTAGAGCTTTAGAACTCAACTGAGTTGACTTTGGTCAACATTTTGAGCAAACAGACTCAAATAAGTATTTTGATAGTTTCGATAGGTCCGTATCGTGATTTGGGATTTGGATGTATGCCTGGAATCAAATTCCGAGGTCACTAGCCCTAAATATAGATTTTTGATGAAAAATTAAAAGTTTATGTTCAAATAGTAATCGGATGTCGAATTATGTGCAAACGACCCTGGAATAGAATTTTGATGATTCCAACAGTTCCGTATGATGATTTTGGATTTAGGAGCGTGATCGGAATTTTATTTGGAAGTCCGTAGTGAAATTAGACTTGAAATGGCTAAAATAGGAATTTGAATTTGGAAGTTTTACCGGGGAGTTGACTTTTTGATATCGGGGTCGGAATCCAGTTCTGAAAATTTTCACAACTCTGTTATGTCATTTATGACTTGTGTGCAAAATTTGAGGTCAGACGGACTTGATTTGATAGGCATCGACATCGAATGTAGAAGTTGGAAATTCTTGAGTTTCATTAAGCTTGAATTAGGGTGTGATTTGTGACTTTAGCGTTGTTTGATTTGATTTGAGGTTTTCAAATAAGTCCGTATGATGTTTTAGGTCTTGTTGGTGTATTGGGTTGAAGTCCCGAGGGCCTCGGGTGAGTTTCGGATGGTTAACGGATCAAAAGTGGGACTTAGCTACTACAAAAGCTGTTGCAATTTTTCTGCTGGAAATGCTGTCAAAATCGGGCTCCCTGTCAAAATCGGGCTCCTCGACAAATCGGGCTCCCTCACAAATTTATAAGTTATAAAAACAGGAGACTTCGTCCCATTTGCCATTTTTGACGAATTGGAGCTTGAGGAGAGGCGATTTTGATATATTTTCAAGGAAAAACATTGGGGTAAGTGATTCTAACTCGGATTTGGTCAGTATACACGAATATATCATTGTTTCACCATTTAATTAGTGTTTTGAGATAGAAATTCGGAAAATTTTTAGAAATCTCATAGAAACGAATTTTTGAGATTTCGGTGTCGATTCAGAGTCGGATTTTAGTGAAACTGGTATGGTTGGACTCGTAATTGAATGGGTTGTCAGATTTTGTAAGTTTCGCCGGATTCTGATACATTGGACCCCACGTGCAATTTTTAAGCTAATTTCGAATTTTATTGAAAAATATATTATTTTCTTATGAAATTAATTCCTACAATTGTTGTTGATTGTATCGAATTAATTATGACTAGATACGAGTCGATCAAAGTCGGAAAATCGAGAAAAAAATATAATACTTGGTTAAATTGGAGCAAGTCGAGGTAAGTGGCTTGTCTAACCTTGTATGGGGACATTTCCCCTAGGATTAGTATTGATGTGGTTATTAAAATGTGTTGAAAGTCGTGTATACGAGGTGACGAGTATGTACACGGGCTAAATGTGAAAGATTATATTTTTAAATTATGTAGATCATTATTGTGCATTTATTAAATTATTTTATCTTGTTATATTCTTCATCATTGATCTGAAATATATACCTTAAATTTGTTTGACCTTTTCCTGCTAATTATTTTACTTGTTTAGTTGAAACTTGGTTTCTTTTATTCTGTGCATTATTTGAAGGTTGATTTTCTTTAAATTAAATATTATTAATATGAAGTATTTGACATTTTTAAATTTGATATTGAAGCAACGTATTAAGGATTTTGAAATATTATTTTTCTGAATTATTTATTCTTGAATATTTTTGTAAGATTTTCGTACTCATTATGATGGAACCGTGAACTTTTTATTGTGGAAAAATATTGTTGTTGAATTATTTTGGCAAGTTAAATTATTTGAGCACTTGAGGTACAAATTATGATATATTGTGATATTGATACGCATGCGGTGGTATAAGGTCTGATATTAAAATGCATGCGGTGAGATAAGGGTAGCTTGATACGCGTGACTAGTAGGGGGAACTACTAGAAGTCATGCGGTATGATAAGGTTGGCTAAAACGCGAGATGCTATTTCGGAAAAAAATATTTTCTTTAAAATAAACTGTGATGGCTCCCACGGTGAGATAAGGAAATGAGATATTGTGAATTTATTTATGATTTGGGACTACTAAGCGGTACCTCGGGAGTGCCCTTGTTGATATTGATTTATGGCCGCAGTTGCTTTTGATTATTTGTTGTGATTTTCTTGAAGTTGAAGGGAAATTTTGTTTTGTTTTCAAGAGATATTAATTGCCATTATTTGGTGTAATTAAATGTGACATACTACTTGATTCATTCCCGTTGTCATTTTATCTTATCATATTGTTTAAACATTTTACCATGTCATTATTTATTCTCCAGTAGGGCCTAACCTGACCTCGTCACAACCCTACCGAGGTTAGGCTTGACACTTACTAGGTACCGCTGTGGTGTACTCATACTATGCTTCTGCATATCTTTTTGTGCAGATCCAGGTAAATCTTATTAGACCAGGCATCAGTAAACTAACTGTACGAGGAGACTTCGAGATATATCGTCCGCAGACTCTGGAGTTCCCTTCTATCTTACTATGTTGTTTTCCTTATTTGTTTTAGATTCTCATGTATAGAGACATGGAGAATAAATTCTTAGAAGCTTGTGACTTATTTCTACCGGGTTTTGGGAGTTGAATTTGGTTAAATTGTAGTTTATTTATTTTAGATATTTATTATTATTCCGAATTGATTGGCTTACCTAGTCTTAGAGACTAGGTGCCATCACGACCTCCTACAGAGGGAATTTGGGGTCGTGACAAGTTGGTATCAGAGCTCTAGGTTCATAGGTGTTATGAGTCACAAGCAGGTTTAGTAGAGTCTTGCGGATCGGTACAGAAACGTTTGTACTTATCTTCGAGAGACTATGGAACTATTAGGAAATATTCACTTCTTTGATTCCTTATCGTGCGCCTTTGTTGATTTCAAAGTTATAAACAATTGTCTTTCTATTCTCTCACAAATGGTGAGGACACACACAACTGAATCCGATGATCAGACACCCGCGCCCCTTGTTAGAGCCGCAAGAGGCCGAGGTCGGCCTAAAAGTGATAATACCCCGTTATTCTATTTCATAATTTGGCTTGCACTAATGATGAGATTTTTTTATTATATATATATATATATATATATATATATATATATATATATATATATATATATTTATTTATTTATTTATTTAGTTAGAAAAGATTCAAATTAAAATATGAGAGATAGAAATAAAATATATGTTTAATTTTACACTAAAATAAACTTGAATGAATTGGATTTGCACATAAAACATTGTATTGTAAAAATTAGGAACAACAACAACAACCCAGTATAATTCCACTAGTGGGGTCTGGGGAGGGTAGTGTGTACGCAGATCTTACCCCTACCATGAGGTAGAGAGGCTGTTTCCAATAGACCCTCGGTATCCTTCCCTCCAAGAACTCCCCACCTTACTCTTGGGGTGACTCAAACTCACAATCTCTTGGTTGGAGGTTGCTTACCATTAGATTAACCCCTAAAATAATGTTTGGCTTAAAAGAAAAAGATAAGAATTAAACTTAAAAAAGAAAATCCACCCAAAAAATCTTCACATTTTCAATATGGAGTTCAATAGGATACCTTAAAGTTTCCAACTTTCGAGAACAATCCACCCGGTCCAACCGGACTCCGACACAATTCTTCTCTTACTTCCCACTCTTCCACGGTTCCACCTAACCCCACTCTCAAAATCGCCCCTTTTGTTTCAAATCCTTCTTCAGTGAAGTTTGAATTTATTGAAAATATTGAAAATTCAGGTTTTCTTTTTCCTCTCGAAAAAAGCTATAATCTCTGGTAATTGTTCAATTAGAACCTAGTGTTTTTTGAGAGAACCTTAATTAAGAGCAGGGTTTAGCAGTATACGAGGATGCAACAGCCACCACCTATGATTCCAGTCATGCCCTCTTTTCCTCCTAACAATATCACCACTGAGCAGATTCAAAAGGTATTACTATCATTTTTTTTTTGTTACTAATTTCCCTGTTGGTAATTTTTACTTTCTTGCCTCACTGTGTTCTGAGGTACTTAGCGGTCGTTTGCTTTGAAGACAAGTTATGCTTTTGGGATTAATTATGCCGAGATTATTTCTTATTGACTGTATGTTATATTATATTAATCCTTACATAGTCAATTTTACTACTTTATAGTTTATTCTGGTATAACTTACCAGATTACTATTTCACTCTCCGGCATGTATAAGTTATCCCGGTTCTACTTTTAATCTTGGGATAACTTATCCAATGATTAGTAATCAAACAAGGGATAAGGCTACTCAATTTTTGTCCAGTATTATTTTTGCTTATCCATCATACTAAACGACCCCTTAAAGCATAAGTAGTCTAAGGCTCAACAAATAAATGAAAATTAATGTTGAAAAACACTTCACAGCTGTAGGTTGATGTGTGATAAATAGTAGTTCTACTAATATTGTGGAACTTCTTGTTTTGTCCTTTAAAGGGATGAAGATTAGTACTATTTTATATAATCTGTACTTCAAAAGTTTACCGCATGTCCTATGCTTTCTAGGAGTGGTTTAATCTTTTAAGAGATTTATACGGTTAGAAAATATACAGAGCTTCAAATACTTTTTGTTTGTATTTGCATATGATCGACATGAGATAGAGTAACGTGTACAGTTAGGATGCATACAGCAGATCCCAGTTTGTTTGAGATTGAGGAGTAGTTGTTATCTCTGCTCCAAAGGGTTGGTAATAAAGTATGTAATTTATTGTTTTATCTTTCACAAAAAAAGAAAAAGAAAAATGGTTGGAAATATTCCTTAATTCTATGGAGAAAAACTATCCGGAAATTATGGAAGTTGCGGTGAATGCTCCCCTTTTGTAAATCATAGTACTTGAGATGGAGAGTTTTACATATTTATGTCAAATTTGATTAAATTGGGTGTAATGGCCTAATAGTCTTGAATTAGTTTCTTTGTGTGATATTTTATTTAATTTTATTTTTTATTCAGGCGACGGATTATGTTAACTTGCTTTAGAAGCTTATTTTAATGCTATGTTAAATCATTTGGATTATTTGACAAATACTTCAAATGCTTTCATAGTTGTTTGATCATAGTATTATAGTTGATCTTGGTTATCCATGTGAATTTCTTTTCCTGGGTATGAATAAGTGGTGTATTTATTTTATCTCATTGGTTCATTGCAATACTATGTCATACAAAGGAATTAGGATCACAAATTATGAAAATGTTATGCTTAGATCAATGACAATGGTTCCACCACCCTCTCTTCCGTCCCAACAGAAAAAATAAAAATAGAAGGGTAAAGTTTGTAGTAACACTAAATATCAACTGTGTATGATCCCTCTAACAACTAGGAATTGTCTTTGTTGAGTGAATTTTGAAACAAAAAGTTTCTGTGTGGAAAACTTTTCCGTAATTTCCAAGTTATATTTGGCATAACTTTTGGGCTTGTGGAAAAATTGTGAACTCAGCTATGCAGAATGCCCTAAATTGTTCTTGTATGCATGTTGATAATACCCATATTTTATCACGACATTGACCATTTCGCACAAATGTCCTAATTGTGTCTTGTCAGTTAGGAGATAGCTTGTGCTATGAGCTTGAAGTATAAAATATAAGGATCCTCAATTATACTATTAACAAGTAGCTTATGATTAGATTTAGATGGAGCAACCGATGGTGTGGCCTAGTGGTTAATAAAGTGGGTTGAGAACCATGAGGGTCTCAGGTTCAAATCACTGTTCAAGCTTGGTAGACAGAGTTAACTGGCACCTGTTGCTAGTGGGAGGTAGCAGGTATCCCGTGGAATTAGTCGAGGTGCGCGCAAGCTGGTCTGGATACCACGGTTATTAAAAAATTAGATAAGCTAGTTTTAGTCGGAGCAATTACAATCACACGCTTAATGGCAGTGAGCCGGGAAAAATGAAAGATGAGAGAATGGATAAAGATGGTTTAGGATGTTGAAGTTTGTTATAAATGTGAACTCTAAGAAAGTTAAGTAACAATTTACGCTGAAGATAGAAACTGTGGTTCTTAACAACTTATGCCTATTTGAGTGGTGTGGTGGGGAACAATCGATAATGCCCACATTGTTGACCTCCTTATCTGGAAAGTTCTAAAAATGATACTTTTTGATATCTTCTAAAGAAGGTGCTTTATGCTATACGCCTATTTTGTTCTTCTCTACATAGTCTTGTCACTATAAACATATTTAAAGTGGGTATCATAAGTTCATAACTGCCGCAATAATTGTGGGGATTAGTTGAATGTTTAGTGGAGTCCTTAAATATTTTGAAATGTTTTGTCAATTTGGGGAGTTCTATTAAGTAAAGCTTCTTTGAATCAATTAATATGTTGACTCTTCTATATGTATTAAGTACGAGTTAGTTTATTTGTATGTGCATGAAGCTTTGAACTTCAGTAAACCTTTACTTATGAAATTTCTAAAAAGGTGGTTATGATTTTGGTTTCTGAAGAGTTGTCATTTCTCTAGCAGTTAGGAGTAGGCTTATGTTCCAGCTGGATGCTTTGTGCAAGAATTACTTATTGAAATGGACAGCATAATCGTGTTTGATGGGGTAACTCAAGAGAAAATAATTAAGGAAGAACATTTAATGTAAGAATTTTCTGACTTTAACCAACAATCTTAACTAGGAGAATGAGTCTATACTTCTCATTACAAATCTTTATTTATGGAAGTCGGTGAACCGTGAATGGTTCACAGCTATGTTTCTGACACGATTAATTTGAAAGAATAACTACTTACTTGGCTGAGTGGTTTTGCGGCCACCTCAGGTATTTCCTTATATTTTCAGGTGTCAGGATTCATGTGGTAAAATGGGTTTTGTTATGTGATGCAGTACCTGGATGAGAACAAGACACTGATTTTGGCCATATTGGACAATCAAAATCTTGGGAAACTAGCTGAATGTGCACAGTAAGTAGTGGCATTCCCATTCCCATCTTCTTTATGCTCTGATCCCCCGTGTTACTTGGAGTTATATGTTCCTTTGGTTTTAAGCACTGACATGTTTCAATAAGGATATCCCGTACTAAAGGCAAAAGATTCTGACGTCTTGTACTGAAGTTCCACAACTAGTTTTAGAGCTAGTTTAAGTGATACATATAGAATTTGCATCTATGACCAGCTAAGTTACTCTGACACGGGTGTGTATGTCCGACATGGGTGTGGATCTGGAGGTCGGATCCTTTGAGATGTAAATTTTAAGATTCAGGGATACAGATCCTAGAATGGACACGCGTGCGGGGATCCTAAAAATAATTCAAAAAAATAAAAATATAAAAATATCTCTAAATTCTGAGAAATTTTGTGAAATATTTGCTTATAGCTTGTAAAGTGTGAATTTCTTTTTTATTTTCAAGTTGCAAGCATGATTTCTTGATTTTCTTCCATTCTCGAATTCTCCTACAAGTTACACAAAGTATATTAACATATAATAGATATCACATAACTACATAAATAAAAGAGTTAGATATATAAAGATAAAGAAAACATACCTTTTAGGCTTTTACTGGTTTTGTCGAAGAACCTGACATAAACATAGAGAATAAAAGACGTAATTATCATTTAGCATCCCTCTCACAAGTCACAAATTATAAAGAGGTATTTCATTAAGTCAATCAAATGAGCATGAACACCAAAAAGGCAAAAATAAACTACAATTGCAATCACCATTCCCCATACAAAGTTACATTAACATTTTAATTGAACTATATAAACTAATAAAAAAGTAGGAAAGTATAACTATTAGTTTTAGCATTTGAACAATAACATTTAGCATTCTTCCTCAATATTTTCAAGATCAATTTCTTGCACATCTTCAACCTCTTCTTCAAAGATGATTCCTTCTAGTTGAGGTTTATCTATTGATAATTCAACTAGATCACCGATGGCTTCATTAACATCAGAATAATCTCCACCAAAAGCAAAATTAAAATAAAAATGATTAAAAAAATAAAAGGAATACTAAAGGAAATATAAAATCAAGAAAACATAGATTATAGACATACTCATATGAGTCACATCCCGATACTTGCTTGGGCCACATGTATGTTTCTTTTTGACGAGAAAGCAAGCGAAGATTGTAGTGCGCAAAACTAGATCTTCGTCTTTTGAAGTCTCAATACTTACTGTAAGAAATTTTTGTCAAGTGCTCTCTTGAAGCGCAAGCTGGGTGCAACACTTGATTTTTCCTTAAGTTGAAGCGTCACCCAGATGTTCAAAGTAAAACCAGAAATTGCATCAAACCAAAAAGTGCATCAGACCAGCTTGCTGACCCGACTTGTGCTTGGTTATATATGGTTCTAAAATTTAGAAACCCTTCAATATTTGTTTTTGAGTGGTAGTAAATACAAACCAAAAGAAATCGACCCAAACTGCAATATATGTATTTATTTCAAATTAATTTATATTTTAGAGAGGAGGGAAGGAGGGATTGAGTCTGTTTTCTCTCTCTTGGGTTTCATGCGTACTTCTCTGCACCTTTTCTGTTCACCTCTTATGGCAATTCCATCTTGATATATAGGACTTTCTAAATCTCTCTTTTGTCGTTTATCTTATCTTTTACATTCTCCCTTTTTATTTGTTATCTTCCTCATTCATCTTTCTTATATCTTTGGTCAGATTGCTACTGTCATCTCTTCTTAATCTGATCATCTGTTCTCCCCAACTAACCCGTGTATCTATTTCTAGCTTTTATTACAATCAATGAGCAACTTAAGCCTAGCTTATGGCAATAAGGTGGTTGTGTTAAAACTAATGTGATACCTTGTTGGGGACAAATTCCTTGAGATCACTAAAAGGAAAAAGAGGATTCGTCAGTATAATACTATTTTACAATAGTAATTTTTAGTTTTTCATACCTATAAAAAACAATGTAACTCACAATGCTACGACACACAATTCAAAGTAGAAAAAGGAGTTTATGCTCTTACTAGTATTTTCTTATAGTTTAAGTTTTTGTTAATTTCTTAGTTTTTACTATATTGTTATTATTTCACACCACGCTATCAGCACGAAGCTCTAATCTTCTCTCTAGAAGAATTTGAGTCTTTCTTTCTGATTATGTATAATTCAATTTGCTTATACTGTTTATTTGGTTCTCTTAGCTATCTGACTTGGTTCTTGCATTTGATTTTTACAAGTCACAATATGCATGACCAGTTAATAGTTGTATAAAAGATTAATAAAAGATGACATTCTGCTTTGGTTAAGTTATAAATTCTAAGAAATACTAATTACTAGTCATATATATCCACCCGTGTTCCTAAATGGTTACATAATGTGTTTGTAAACGATAAGATGTGTGTGTGAGTTGTTATGAAGAGCTCACTAAAGTAAGCTTTTATGTCCAAAATCCATAAAGTGCTAGGTGTTGTTCCTAGTATATTATTTGCATGTTTCAATGCTAGTTCATTATTCTTATTAGCATGTATCTCCATTTTAAGTTGATAATAACTCTTTTTTTAATAGCTGCTTTCATCCATTTTTTAAGTAATTTTATCAAAGCTAAACTTTTAATTAATTATCAAAAAATTTACAAGTGAGATTTCTTCATTAATAATTATCGTTATTTCTAATTCACTTATTTTCTTTGGTAGTTTTCATCATGTCTAATTTATCAAAGCTTGAATTCGTGGCACTTGATATTTCATGAAAAAATTATTTATCATGGGTCCTTGATAATAAAATTCACTTAGTCGTTAAAGGTCTTGGTGACATTATTACTCAAGGTAATGAAGCATCGAGTCAAGACAGAGCGAAGGCAATGATTTTTTTTTGTCATCATCCAGATGAAGGATTAAAAGCTGAATATTTGACAGTGAAAGATCCACTTGAATTGTGGACTGATTTGAAAGAAAGGTATGATTACCTTGAGGCAACGATATTGCAAGGGCTCGATATGAGTGGACACACTTAGGGTTATAAAATCTTAAGACCGTAAGCGAGTATAACTCTATTGTATTTAGAGTAACTTCCCAATTAAAATTATTTGGGAAACTATGACTAATGAAGACTTATTGGAAATGACTCTTACTACTTTTCATGCCTCAAGTATGGTGTCACAATAGTAATACCACTAAAATAGTTTTAATTTTTTTTTTGAGTTGATATCATGTCTTCTTGTGGCTGAGCAACATAATACCCTTTTGATGAAAATCACGAAGTCCGTCCCACTGGATCTGCTCCATTTTCGGAAGCAAATGTTATAGCAACACATGATAAGTCTAAAAAAAGAAAAAACTAATTAACAGGCCATATAAATATACGTGGGCGTGGCAATGGCAAATGACGATATAATAATGGTTATCGTGGTAGTCATTATAAACGGAAGAACAATATAGGTTCTCAAAATAATCCTTCAAGAGGCAAAGACAATAACTATCATTGATGTGACATGAAAGGTCATTAGAAACGTGAATGTCGCGCCCTTGAGCATTTTGTTGGACTTTATCAAAACTCCATCAAAAGAAGGGCAAATAACGTTGGAGCCTTTTCTGCTAGTGCTCCAAATGGAGTCGCACTGGACCTTTAAAAATGATGTTGAGGTAGGTCCTTCAAACAAATATGATAATAATACCGAGGCAAGTGTTGCTTTTAAAGACAATATTTTTGAAGACCTTGATGATATTACTTATTTGAAAGTTGAGACTTTTTTGGGGATCAAATAAATTGAAGTTTGATCATTTTACTAGGGAATGCAATTATGTTGTTGCTTTCATTTTCGTGTTTTGATTGTCTTGTTCTTCCATTTTTTTTTTCTATTTTCAAGTTGTACTTAAGTTGTCTTATGGTGTTTTTAGTTTTTTCGTATTTCTTGTGATGCACTTTTGTTTTTCTAAAGAAAATAAAACTCCCTAGTTTTCAGTTGGATCCAAGATGAGTAATGAAGACCTATGCCTTCTGGATAGTACTACAACTCACACCATATAAGGAGAATAAATATTTCTCTTATTTGGTTATGAAAAAAGCCTATGTGAATATACTATCTGGTAGTACAAAATTAATTGAGGGATCTGGAAGAGCAACCTTTGACTACCTAGAGGAACAATATTGACAATCAATAATGCATTGTGTTGTAGTAAGTCTCAAAGAACCCGAGATGTACTGTAATGGAACCCGGGTTAGCATATTATTATATATAAAATATTACCAGTTTGCTCTAAAAAGTCTCACAAAAATTTGTGAGTTTCAAATCTATTCGCCAAAATGGCTACCATGTTGATATTACTAATGAAGGAAATGTTGAATACCTTTATAAAAAAGGGCAGCCTAGTGCGCGAAGCATCCCGTGTTCACGCAGGGTTCAGGAAAAGGCCACACTGCAAAGGATGTGATGTAGGCAGCCTACCTTGATGCAAACATCAATGACTGATTTTACGGCTCGAACCTGTGACCTATAGGTCACACAGAGACTTTACTGTTGCTCCAAGGCTCCCATTCGTTGAATACCTTTATATTACTACAATAAACAATAAAAGTGAGAAAAGTACGGGTAACCTATATTGTTCTCACGTCTATAATGGCCACCATGATGACGATCCTTGCCATTGCTGTGCCCACATACATTTATATGTCCCCATTAATTATTTTGCTTTTTTTTGTTAGACGTATCATGTGTTGCTACCACATTGGCTTCCGAGACGAACTTCGTGATTTTTCATCAAAAACGTATTATGTTGCTCAGCCACCAGAAGTCATGAGATCAACTTAGAATATCTTTTGAAACTCCTTTAATGGTATTACCGTTGTGACACCATACTTGAGCGAAAAATGGTAAGAGTCTTTTCCAATAAGTCTTCATTATTCATAGCTTCCCCACATAATTTTATTTGGAAAGTTATTGTAAATATAATAGAGTTATACTCGCTTACAGTCTTCAAATTTTGTAACCATAAGTGTATCCACTCATATTGAGCCCTTGGCAGTATCGTTGCCTTAAGGTAGTCATACCTCTTTCAAATCAGTCCACAATTCAAATGGATCTTTCACTAGCAAATATTCAACTTTCAATCCTTCATCTAGATGATGACGAAGTAAAATCATTGCCTACGTTTGGTCTTGACTCGATGCTTAATCACCTTAAGTAATAGTGTCATCAAGACTTTTAGTAACTAAGTGAGTTTTGTTATTGAGGACCCATGATAAGTAATTTTTTCAAGTGATATCAAGTGCCACGAATTCACGCTTTGATAAATTCGACTTGATGAAAACTATCAAAGAAAATTAGTGGATTAGAAATAATGATAATTATTAATGAAGAAATCTCACTTGTAATTTTTTGGATAATTAATCAAAAGTTTAGTTTTGATAAAATTACTTAAAAAGTAAATAAGTGGATTTAAATTACTTAAAAAGTTGATGACAAAGCAGCTATCAAAATAAAAAGGGTTATTATCAACTTAAAATGGAGGCGTGATGCTATCTTATACATGCTAATAAGAATAATGAACTAGCATTGAAACATGTATATAATTACTAGGAACAATACCTCGCACTTTATGGATCCCGATTAAGGCTGTCCAACGGGACGAGACCAAATAAACGGGACGGTATGACATTTAGCCGGGACGGTGGCGAGACGGGCCTAAACAGGAAGGGATAAACGGGACGAAACGGTAGGCCCATCCCATCCCGCTAACAAACGGGACGGTTAGCGGGCTTTAAGTGAGCAATTTTTTTTTAAAATTAATTATTTAAGCATTAAGTTTGGCAACGACTAGTTGTTTGACAATGACTAAGATTTTAAAGTTTGCAACGACTAATTTTTTGACTTATTTAATAAACTTAAAACTTAATAAATGATAAAAAAACTAAGTAAAGAATTATAAAATATTAAAAAAAAACTTGTAATGAAATATTTTAGTAATTGTAATAGAGTTGTAATTTATTTAATAAAATTTCAAGCCATTCAGTAAATAAGTAAGAGTGTAAAACAATTCATAAACAACATTCAAGGCTTAGAGCCTTTTATTTTATTAATAGAACTTTCAAATTTCACATACAAATATAATTCTTTTGAAGAACACCTAATCTACGCAACCACCTTCTAGGAAATGTTCTGTTTGAACTAGGCCTCTTAGTAGCCAATTACAAATCATCATACTAATATTTGTAAGCTCTTATATAGCTTCGTTGTAACTTATCTATAATTTTTCTCGGACATTGTTTTGGAATTGGCAATGTTGATTAATGTTCCATGAGTTCCATGCCGTCATCGCTCCCAGTGCTAAGTATCTCATTGTATTCTTCTTTTTCTTCTTCTTCTTCCCTAGTGGTTAATTTTTCAAAACCAAGATTTTTTCTTTCTGAATTAATCCAATCTCTGAATAATATGGAAATCTCTAGGCTGCCCTCCGCTAATGAATGTCTTTGATCTGCGATTTGAAATCTTGCCGCGCTAAAAGAACTCTCCGATGCTACTGATGATGCTTGAATAGCCAGGATATCTCGGGCCATTATTGAAAGTGTTGGAAAAGCCTTGCCACGCTCCCTCCACCATGCCAAAAGTTGTTTGTTGCCTTCTTCATCTTTAATACTTTCCAATCCTTGGTTAAGATAAGAATCAAGTTCATCATCAATAGAGGAATCAAAACCTGTTATATCATCCATACCTTCCCATAGAACTTCTACTCTAGCCTTAGAAGTAGAAGGAATAGTTTCACCACCTGTTGTTTCCATAGATTTATATTTATCAAACATTGATCTAGTATAAGAATATATGTTAGCTTGGCAGTCTTCGAAAGATGGTTGTTTAAACCCAAATACTTGAAACTTATTTTGATTGTGAGAAAATAGAGAGAATAATATAGATAGAATGTAAGAGATTTGAGAGAGAATGGTTGATTTTTGTGGGAAAAAAATAAAGAAGGATGGGGGCTAAAGTGTAATTTAACAAACTTAGGGGTTAAATTAAATTAAAAGTTGGGATGGGAGGTGGGGGTGGGGGCCAAATATGGTTGTTTATAGCCGTTGGCCAACGACTCTATTTCAAAAATAAAATAAAATTTTAAATAACACGTGGGACAGACGGGATAGGCGGGACAGGACGAGATAAACGGGACGAAATGGTCATCTCGTCTCATCTCGTGTACCGTTTAATTGGGATAAACGAGACGGTACGGTACGGGATCGGGACGGGCGACAACCTTAATCTCGATATAAAAGCTTACTGTAGTGAGCTTTTCATAACAGCTCTTACACACCTTTTCTTTTGCAAAAATACTATGTAACCTTTAAGAAGCACTAGTGGACATTTATGAAAAAAAGAGGTTATAATTGGCATGAAAAGGTGGAAGTTACTATTGTAAAATAGTGAAGGGAATGGACACCCACAACGTGGGCATCCATTCCACATGAGTATTTACAACAATTGTCGACAAGGATTTTGCATATAACGTTGCTATTGAAGTAATGCAACAAGATGAGCATATTGAACTAAAACTTGTCGATGAATGTAGGCTGAGAAGTGATTGGCCAAAATAGAAGGAAGCAATTCAAACGGAATTGGCTTCTCTTCAAAAACATGAAATTTTCGGACCTATAGTCCGAACACTTGAAGGTGTCAAGCCTGTACGGTACAAATGGACTTTACTAGCTATATTTTCGTATTCAATTGAATTGCGTTGTATAAGAGAGATGTATAGAGAGAATTGGGAGTTTCACGATAAAGGGGGAAAATGTGCAAGTATAATGGTTGGATATTAGCTGTGGATGAGAGAGAAAGGTGAATAAAGTAGAAACGATAAAAAATGGATCCCTGTTTAATTTGGTGGGATCTAAAACTTCAAATTATTCTGTTATTAAACGCAGGGAACTTCTGCTAGAAATGTTATAAAACTTGCTATATTTGAAAAAGCTCCAAAAAAGGTGCTAAATAGGTATAAATGACTCTGTAAACTTGACACATACTGTAAAAAATCCCAACTGTGAAGTCACTCATTTGGGTCAGAAGATGGTCAGGCAAATATAGGCCGAAAGGTGTTAAATCCAATTCTATTATACAAACCCAGCCCACTGAAAATAACGAAGCTACTTGTCTGTCTTTAAAGAATTTGCCTCCTTCAGATCACGCCAATACCCAGAAAGCTTCATGTCTTTATCATGATGAAAAACCTCAGAACGCGGTGATCAAGCCCTACAAAGAGAAGGAGCGGAAAATTCTGAAGATTATTGTAATAAAAGATGGTGAGATGGTACGCTGTGTCACTGATAGTGAAGTTCTAGTTGCCTTGTTGACAGACATTGGGTGTAACACAGAAGAACAGACTATCCAAGATGTCAAGGAGATTCCATCTCATGTGGACTTTAGCTATAATAAAGACATTGAAACAAAGAATCCATATAGGTAATGCCAATTAGGGATTGGAGTCTTGTTATTGTTACACTTATATAAGGTCCAGGTATGACTGAGAGAACTTCTAGTTTTAAGAACCCTGCATTCTTTAAAAGACGAACCACTTACCAGTATTAGAATGAAATAGACCCAGTCACCCAAATAGGGTGAACTGTTTGATAGTGACTTCTTTCGTTTGGTAGGGTGACGAAAGGCTACTTCAATCTAGGAAAAGTCGGAAACTCAAGAGGGTAGCCTTTGGAGAAGCGTTTGCCGGTCACCCAAATAAAGCAGAATCATTGTAGCACTTGCTCCAATTAGTTTGAGTTTGAGGTGTAGTTAATTGATTGAATTAGAAAAAAAGGTGAAAACTTGCAAAGATTTGATCATCACTTATTATTATTTAATATTTATTATTTAATATTTATTAGTTGTTGGTTTATTATTTGAGAGAATAAGTGTTTAATGTGATAATCAACTATCACCATTAGTTCCCAAATTATTAAAGTTCATTGTTGTATTTCTAATTTGACGAGCACAAAACACAACACGAAATTGATGCTCGCTAGCCAAAGATAGTATAGTAAAATTATCGTCTCCACATAGATTAGATTTAAACAATGTTCTAGTAATTTCTAGTTTAGATGCTATTCATGATGATTAACACTTTGATTGGAATGATTAAGAACTAAAGTTAACTATTAAAATAAAAGCAAATAACCTTGATCACAGAAAGACAAGAGTTGAGCAACACAAAATTAATCAATGGGAGAAATAAGGGTCGTGACAGGATAGGTGCAAGATAGCTATTCGGGATCTAACTCTAGTTCAATTCACTCTAATGTTCTAATGATTCTCATGAATTCACTCGATGATTAGTTCAATCGTATAGCCAAGACTCCTCTCTCGATTAAATCTGAATTCTACGAGGTGAACTAATATAAAGCACTGTGAAGGTATGCAATAATATGTTATTGGACTAGTCTTTAGGAAACGTCTCTCGAATATTCTCCTAACTTTGATTAATCAACAATTCAACAAGCTCTTTCGATTACTTAAAAGAATCATTGAATTAAACAAAACAAAATAATGTAAAGATAATCACACAAAATATTCCTCTTTCGATTAAATAATTAGGTGAATAAAATTGCATTCAATTCAAAGCCCCATAAACGAATTCTTGCAAATAACTAGAGTTAAAATCTACAAATATCAATCAAAACACCTTATCCGTCAAACCCTAAAGTAAACTGCTCTATAATCATGGAGAAAGTCATCACAAATAGAGTTAAAGAATAAGAAAACATGAATTCAAGCCAAACTCGGGTGTTGAGTTGAGGAAAGAATGATGAATCCTTGTGCCATGCACCGCGCCCAGTGGATTCGGAGGCTCGTTTCTGGCAGGCCAATTCCAATTGCACTGCCGCGCGGCGCCTCCCATGCGGCGCGGTAGTGCAATTTTCTTAGAGTAATTTTTTTCTTCCACCTTTTGATATCCAGATTTGGTTCTCGACCCCCGAACACGATCCCAGTTCAATTCCTTGGGCTTTTACTCGGACTTCAAAGCTCCACATTGTTTGATTTAGCTCCTAATTATCTTTTTAACTCGGAATCATTTTCTGCAAGGCATAAAACACGTAATAAGTGCAAATCACCATCATTTAAGCTCAAATACAAGTAAAGTGCAGTAATACCGCTGAACTACAGATTTCTAGCCTACCATTCATAAATATCGACCGAGTTAACTGGAGTTAAATTGTAACAACATTTTTAAGTTGTACCTATGCCTGATAATTTCACTGGGCTTCCTATTCCAATTTCATTATAAGATTCATTTGTCTTATTACTTAACTCATTCAGTTGGAAGTGCTAAATAGAAGTTGGTGTCTCCTTTACTGATGATTTAGCTTGACATCCTGACGATCTAGGTACCAGGCTAAACTTCAGAAGAACTTGATGTACTTAGCCGCAATTGCTGATGCCCAACCACAATCGCCAGCTATTCCAACACAAGTTAGTAGTGTCAACTATCTTAGTTTGTTTACTACTTCTGTGCAGTTTGTTTATAGTGTTTGTGATGACATGCAGATGGCTCCTCATCCTGCAATGCAACAAGGTGGATTTTTCATGCAGCACCCTCAGGCTGCAGCCATGAATCAACAACAGGGTATGTTTACGGCAAAGATGCCACTGCAGTTTAACAACCCCCAGCAAATGCAGGATCAGCAGCATCAACAACTGCAGCGACAGCAGCAAGGTATTCCTCAACAAACGGGTATGCAACTTGGAGGTCTCAACTCCACTCTTGGTGGTGCAAGTAATGGTAGCCAGCTTTCAACTTCAGGCGCTGGGGATGCACGTGGAGGAAACAAGCAAGACAACCCTGATGCTGAGCCTTCGGGTGCTGACGGTCAAGCTAGCTCGGTGACTGGCCAAGGTTCGGAGGAACCCAAGTAATGGACTTTTTAGTAATGTCTGATATGTACACTAAGGGCAGTTGATAGTAGGTTTAGAACTAGTGCTGTATCTTATGGTTTTCATGATGTGCTATTAGAAAGAGGTTTGATTTTATCTTAATCTTAGAACAGTTAGGTAGGTTGTGTTTTCCTGGAGAGTTTTCCTGTTTCTCTTTCGAGTTAACCTCTGTTTTAGTTAGAGGAAAAAGCTTTGTTTAGTTTCCGGTCCAGTGCCTGTAATTCTGTAATAACTTAGAATAGAAAGCCTCTCTGAATCAATTAGACATGGGTTCTAGTGTTGGCTATGAATATGAGTTTTTGTCTCCTCAAAAAGTTTTTTATTTCAGGTATCTAAAAGTCTCTGCTTTAGTTGTTCTTGTGAATGGTAAGTATGAATTAGCATGGTCATGAAATTAGAGATTGAATCCTAAACTTAATATTACTAGAGCCTGCAATCTTTGACGAAATTTTCAGAAGTTATTTGAGATTGATACTCAGAGAATACTGATCATGCGATCGAAACAATTTTGCTATTGGCAAAAACAAGGGATTGGATTAGAATGTGGAAGTACACATTCAATTCTAAAAATTAATTAATCATAGCATAAGCTAATTTTGCGACTGAGGGTTAGAAAGTTGTTTATTTACATCTAATATATTAAGTCTATCGTTGAAGTGCATATTCAACAATCAATCCTCAACCCTGAACTGAAATATGTATGAGTTTATAATTGTTTTCTTGCTGGTTTATACGCTACATGGGCAAAGCAGCACCTAGATTCTGTTGCTACAGAAGAACAGGAACTATGGGAAAATTGGCTGTCTGGCACTTTGTAAATACACCACACAAAAAGGTATCACGCGCGCGTACACATTACACATGCACATATATACTGTTATGGGCGACTTTCCAGCCATGCCCTATGACTCCTTGGACGCGCCCCATGGCGTCCTGACAAGCCTCCAGCGCGATGGACGGCCCTGTGGTCTTGGCCGCGCCAAGTGACAAGCGCATTTGTGCCTATGTCGCCCCACTGATAGCACTCGCCTGCGCCCAACCGCAAGCAGATGCAAACAGCACCGCGCGCGCAGACTCTGATGCTAAAGATAAGGTTGCGGCCAACGAACCTGCTTCTACCTTGTAGGAATATAAGTCATTTTCATTGTAAATATAGAGTAATTTTATTTCATGTATTTCCATTATGTCTCTCAAGCTTAGTTAGGTAAAGTCTTATAACTTAGGTTTATTTTTTTAAAGCATTATTAGGGGAGATCAAGCAATCAAATTTTCAAGCAAGCAAACAATTCTCTGTATTAGTGTTTCTCCCCCTCGACACCTTGTTGCTTTTTTGTAATGGCTTTCATTAATGCAATCACGCTTTCTTTCATTCTCAATTCTCTTTTCTGTTCTCTCAATTGCTCTTGACATTGGTTTTCCCATGCGGCACTAACAATTTCGTCTAACTTACGGAGGGGACCCCAGTTGGCGGATAGTAACTGCACGGACATCAGTTGCTTAGCCTTAAGTCACACTTCCAAGAAATCTCAGGAAGGTTCCGCGTAACAGTTGGTATCAGAGCATAGGCTCGACATCGGACGAGGGAACACATTGCCATTACCACCATTTCTGACCATGGTGAATCATGGGGACCACATTGCGGCCCTTGAAGAGACGGTTGACGAATTACTGTCCATCATGGATATGGTGCCTGAACTAAGAACCAGCCTAGTGCAAAGGTTGGACGACCTGGACCACAGGATGTGGCAGGCAGAAGGTGACATCGCGAACATCAGTCGCGACTCTGAAGGAGACCGGCAAACGACAACCACAGAGGCATCAAAAGTTTTTGGTAAATTTGAGAGCCTCCAACATGAGTGGATCAGGGATTTAGCCTATAGGGCACAAGAGGAAGACAGGGTGACTGCCATGCAGCAAACCATAGACAACTTGATAGGCTAACTCAATGTTGTCAATGCTGCACTACAAGGCCTACTTTGAGGAGGCGGAAACCAGATCGGGGGTGCTGTGAACCTCGCCATTGTTCCACAAAAGCTGAAGATTCCTGAGCCAAAACTATACAATGGAGCTCGGAATGCCAAGGAAGTGGAGAACTTCATCTTCGATATCGAACAACACTTCGATGCCGTGGGGGAGTTAGAAGAAGCAAAAAAGGTAGCAACTGCTACCTTGTATCTTCAGGGTGATGCTAAACTTTGGTGGTGGGTGAAATACGAAGCCATTAGGGCTGGTAAAGATACTCTAGAGACATTGGGAAAAATAAAGGTAGCCATATGCCTACAGTTCTTTCCCGAAAATATTGAGTACAATGCACGGAGAAAGCTATGGGATTACGTGCGAGAATTCTCCACGCTCATGCTGAACATACGGGATATGGGGGACAAAGACAAACACTTCACATTCCTGGAAGGTTTGAAACCTTATGCCCGTATGGAGCTGCAAAGACAAAGGGTAGACATTTTACCCAAGGCGATCCAAGCATCGAAATGCCTTGGGGACTATTAAGTGGATGCTCGGAAGGATATGCCTCAACCGCCTGTCCGTGGAGGATATAAAGGAGGCCAACCTAGTAATGGTGGCCCTAGCAGAAGTGGAGGAGATCAGAGTGCAACCAAATCTAAGACTCATTCCTTAGGCAACAATACTGCTGCGTCTCACAACAATGATAGGGGGAGGAAGCCCCCTTTAGGATGCCATCATTGCAGTGGGCCACATTAGAAAAATGAATGCCCACATGCACAGATGAATGCCCATAAAACTTTTGATGATGGGACAGATGACGACACAGATGATGCTGACCAGACAGAACCAATATGTGCCATCAATGCACTTGTTTCTTCTATTTCTGAGGCCTTAGGGGGAACCAGTACTGGTATCCGTAAGGAGAAGGACCCATGCCCAACCACCAAGAAAGGAAAAAAGAAGGCGGATGGGGGCCTCCTCTTCACTAAAAGAAGACCTTGATGTTCGTCGGGATAAAAGTTAATGGCAAGCCCATCCAGGCGATGATAGACACAGACGCTACTCAAAACTACTTAGCCTCAACTCAGGTAGAACGCCTTGGTTAGTTGTGGGAAATGGCAGAGGTCGTGTCAAGATTATCAACTCACCGCCTCAGCCAGATAGTAGAATATCCAAAGGAGTGCTAGTGAAGCTTGGTCCTTATGAAGGAAAATTCAACTTGCGCGTGATGATCATAGATAATTTCAAGCTGATAGTTGGGTTGGAACTATGAGGCAAACCAACACCATTCCAGTACCTTATGCCGACATGCTACTAATGATGGGAGCAAATGGGGCCAAGCCCTGCATTATCCCATGCACAACCGTAAAGATGGCCGCTGAGAACATCTCGGCCCTGCAGTTGAAGAAGGGAGTCAAAAGACATGAACCTACGTTCCTGGATACCCTATATATTGAAGATATAGAACGCTCTTCGGGTCCCATTCCTGCACCCGCGAAAGAGCTGCTAAAGTAGTTTGAAGACGTCATGCCACAAGACATGCCAAGGCGAATCCCGCCTAGGCGTACTGTGGACAATGAGATTGAGTTGGTGCCGGGTGAGAAGCCACCTGCCCGGGCGCCTTACAGAATGTCACAACCCGAACTCACCGAGCTTCGGAGACAGTTGACGGAAATGCTAGATACGGGGATCATTATGACCTCCAAGCCCCCTTATGGGTCCCCTGTGCTATTCCAATAGAAACATGATGGCACCCTACGACTCTGTGTGGATTATCGGGCCCTAAACAAAATCACCATGAAGAACAAGTACCCTATCCCGCTCATGGAAGAATTGTTCGATAGGTTGGGTGGTGCCACAGTGTTCACTAAAATAGACCTGAAAATAGTTTACTGGCAAGTTCAAATTGCTGAGGGAGTTGAACACAAAATGACCTGTGTGACAAGATATGGGTCGTACGACTTCCTGGTCATGCCATTCAACTTGATTAATGCTCCAACAAAATGACCTGTGTGACAAATTATATGTGAAGCTATCCAAGTGCTCATTCGCCCAAAAGCAGATTGACTTCCTTGGACATGTCATCGAGGAAGGGCGGATAAAGATGGACCAACAGAAGATTCAGGCTGTCACAGATTCGCCGCCACCTAAGGATATCCATGCCTTGAGGGCATTCCTTGGCCTATGCAACTTTTATCAGCGATTTGTGAAGAATTACTCTCATTGCAGTGCCGTTGACAAAATTCCTAAAGAAAGCCAAGCCTTGGGATTGGGGTCCCAAGCGAGCGGAGGCCTTCAATACATTGAAAGTGGCTATGTCTAGTAGCCCCGTCTTGGCCCTTCCTGATTTGGACAAGCCATTCGAAGTACAAACGAATTCCTCTGACTATGCTCTGGGCGAAGTCTTGCTACAAGTGGGGCATCCCGTTGCGCTCGAGAGATGAAAGTTGAAGGATGCAGAATGTCACTATGCCGCCCACGAAAAAGAATTATTAGTTGTCGTCTATTGCTTACGCCTTTGGAGGGATTATCTACTGGGAACCCCGTTCGTGGTCAAGATAGACAACACAACTGTTACCAATTTCATGACCCAACTAAAACTGAATGGCCGCCATGACAGGTGGCCGGAACTTCAATCGGAATTTCACTTCAACCTGGAGTACCGAAGTGGGTAAACTAAGCAAGTTGCTGATGTGATCAGTCGGAGGGCTGACTTAGCATTGGTGTGCCTACTCAGCACCCTAAGGGGGAGAAAAGTGGCTACCACTATAAGAGACTAGATACACGATCTACTCCCAAAAGATCTTGCTGCACAGTATTTGGTCGATTTGATAGGACAGGGCAAAACTCGCCAGTTCTACATGAAAGATGGGTTCCTGAAGGTGAAAGGAAACCGACTTTATGTTCCTAAAGGAGGAGATCTGCGAATGACTCTTCTGATGGAATTCCATGATACTTTGTGGGCCGGCCACCTAGGTGAAGAACGCACCATGGCGTTGTTGCGCCGTGCTTATTATTGGCCTCAAATGGCTGATAATATTGCTCAGTATGTAAAGACTTGCCTAGTATGCTAGAAAGACAAGTCAGACCGCTTGACACAAACGGGACTTTTGGAGCCATTGACGGTTCCAAAGAGACCTTGGGAAAGTGTTTCACTGGATTTCATCATCGGATTGCCGAAGGTCGGAGATCTTACAATTATCTTGGTTGTGGTGGATCGGTTTTCCAAGTATGCCATATTTATAGCAGCCCCGCAATATATATCAGCAGAAGATACAACTCAACTCTTCTTCTCTCATCTTGTCAAATATTGGGGTCTTCCTAAAGACATCGTTAGTGATCGCGACTCTCGCTTTACTAAAAACTTTTGGACTCAGCTCTTTAAGTGCCTCGGGTACAAATTGAGCCATCGTTCAAGCTTTCATCTGAAATTTGATGGCCAGACGGAGCGGTTCAATAGCATGCTGGAGGAATATCTACGCCATTTTGTTACCGGATCGCAGAAGAATTGGGTGAAGCTTCTGGATGCTGCTCAACTATGTTTCAATTCACAAAAGAGCTCTAGTACAAAAAAAAATACTTTTAAAATTGTTACCGGTCAGCAACCGCTACTCCCATATACGGTGAATGCCCCAAACATGTTGAAATCTCCTCGATCTGCTAGCTTCTCGAAGGAATGGAAGCAAAATTTGGAGATAGTGCGGAGCTATCTTGTCAAATCCCAAAAGCGGATAAAGAAGCATGCTGATCAAAATCACCGTTTTGTTGAATACCAAGTAGGAGACAAAGTGATGTGACAATGCCAAAATCAATACTTATTTGCAAGGTTCCATGACCCCCGCCTATTGCGAAAATAAATTGGATCATTGTCCATTGAGAAACACATTGGGAAAGTTGTATACCGGGTGGATATCCTAGCCTGGTGGAAATTTTATCCAGTTTTCCATGTCAGCATTCTGAAACCTTTTCGGGAAGGCATGGAGGATCCTTCACGGAGCCAACTCACAATACCCAGTATTCGAAGTCTTAATTCAACCTGGAAAAGACGTGTAGAAGTTATTCTTGATGATTGAGTGGTTCATGCTTCAAGGAAAGATCACCAAGAGTTCTTGGTGAAATGGCAGGCTGTGATGCAGAGGAGAATACTTGGGAGAGGGGAACAAACCTCAAAGCCTGCAAGGGCCTGATCGATGATTATCTTGTAAGCAAGGCGCCGAGGACGTCGCCAACTCAGGTGGGGGAGAATGTCATGGGCGGCTTTCCAGCCATACCCCATGACCCCTTGGACGCACCCCATGGCGTCCTGGTAAGCCTCCCAACACCTAGCGCTATGGACGGCCTCGTGGTCTTCGCCGCGTCAAGTGACAAGAGCGCCTGTACCTATGTCGCCCCACTAATAGCCCTCGCCAGTGCCCAGCCGCAGGCAAATGCCAACAGCGCCTCGCGCGCAGATAGTGCCGCGCACGCGGACTCTGATACTAAAGACAAGGTTGCTGCCAACAGACCTGCTTCTACCTTGTAGGAATTTTAGTCCTTTTCATTGTAAATATAGAGTAGTTTTATTTCATGTATTTTCATTATGTCTCTCTAGCTTAGTTAGGTCAAGTCCTGTAATTTTGGTTTATTTTTTTAAAGCATTATTAGGGGGATAAAGCAGTCAAACTTTCAAGCAAGCAAATAATTCTCTGTACTGGTGTCTCTCTCCTCGACACCGTGTTGCTTTTCTGTAATATCTTTCATTAATGCAATCAAGCTTTTTTTCATTCTCAACTCTCTTTTTTGTTCTCTCAATTGCTCGTTTTTCCGTACGGCAGTGACAATCTCGTCTAGCGTACGAAGGAGACCCAGTTGGCGGATAGTAACTGCACGGACATCGGTTGCTTAGCCTTACTCCGCTCTTTCAAGGAATCTCAGGAAAGCGTCGCATAACAATACACACATGTAATATTAAGTTCATATCTATAATCACAATAAAAGCATTGTGCAGTAGTGCTTTGCATGCCCTTTAAATTTTGAATTCGTCTCTCGAGAAAAAGCATTGTGAATGATGACTATATGACCAGTTGATTATATTGGATGCTGGCAAATGGAGACCATGTTTACTTTGCCTGGTCAGATATAGAGGTGAATCAGGGTTAGAGAGGAAAGATTTGGGAGATTTGTTTGCTTGACTATATAATGCACGACTCGGGGTAATACTTATACAAATATGTTAAAAGACAAATTGAATTGCCATCATGATTTGAACGAATAGACATATTGGAAGTCTATTACTCCCTATTTTCTTATCCTTCTAAAACACTTGGATACAAAATTAGCTGTGGTACTGATTAAAGAAAAACAGAGACTCAGCTTTCCATTACGTTGGTTGGAAGTTGGAACTATGAACTTTTTGGAACTGACTTTGGTTTAGCTTAACATTGGGATCCTACATTATAAAAAAGGACGAGTTACACATTTGATCTGTCGGTTTAAAATACTAATACGAGTTCAAATATATAAAAATTATGTATATATATAAATATACAAAAAAAAATATTATTATATTTTACCGGCTATTATTTTTAGGAGCTGCTATACTGTGTAATTTTGCCTATAAAAAAAGTCTTAATTACTTTAAAAATTAATGATGTTCTATTTGAAAATAAAGGCAATATGATTCCAATGAGCTGTGATGGGTTTATTAGATGGAGTTTTTAATGTTTTGGTATGGGCAGAAAACATGAAAACAATGGAGTGGTACTATAATTTATATGCTTGATCTAGACTTTTGGTAGAGTTCCATTTCCTCGTATATTAACTTTGATGGTTATGCATTTCACCTACCTTTATTTTACATGTTAAAACTGAGGGCTATTGGAGAAATATTTGAGCTGAAGCTCAGCCATGGAGCTCAGAGAAGATGAGGAAGCTTCGAGAGAATCTCAAACTGGAAAAACATTTCTATTAGTTAGAAATCAGAACTGGTGCGCCTATATAGAAGACATTGTATTTGTACAATTGTCATCTACCAGTAGCTAACATCCAGACTAACTAATTTCAATAATAGCCATAGCCAATCCTAACAAATATGGCTACTAGTTAAATAATTACAATGCAACTCTAATCTTAACACCCCCCCTCCCCCCAAGTTGGAAGGGAGGTACTCACTGCCAACTTGTGAAGTAGTGAAGAATGCTTGATGCCCGTCAAAGATTTAGTAAGTATGTCTGCTAGTTGGTCATCTGTGTGGACATAATGCAGAGAAATCAACCCTTCAATGAGCTTATCCCTAACAAAATGGCAGTCGACTTCTATGTGCTTTGTTCGTTCATGAAATACTGGATTTCTCGCAATGTGCAAAGCTGCTTGATTATCATAGTAGACTGGAATAGGAAGAGTTAGAGCATGGTTAGCTCCTCCAGAAGTTTGGATAGCCAAACAAGTTCTGCAACGACCTTTCTCACAGACCTGTATTCTGCTTCTGCAGAGCTTAAGGATACAATTGACTGTTTCTTCGATTTTCAACTAATTGGACTGTCCCTAAGCAATACAATGTAACCACTAACTGACTTCCTAGTCTCAGGGCAAGCTGCCCAATCTGAATCGCAAAAAGCTCTCAATCTATAGTCTGCACTATTTGATAGGAAGATCCCCAGACCAGGATCACCTTTCAAGTATCTGAGCATATGCATAGCTACTTTGAGATGAGAATCTCGAGGACTCTGCATGTATTGACTGAGATGTTGAATACTATAAGCAATATCAAGTCGTGTGTTAGTGAGAAAGTTTAGTTTCCCCACTAGTTTCCTGTATTGAGTGGGATCTGTGAGTAAGCTGCCCTCAGATGCCTTTAACTTTGTTGAAGGATCAAGTGGAGAGGACATTGAAGTGCAATGTGAGAATTCAAACTCCTTTATCAGGTCGCTTGTAAATTTTCTTTGTGTGATTATTACTCCATCATGCTTGTATAGTATCTCCAATCCTAGGAAGTAGTGTAATCTCCCCAGATCCTTTATCTTAAAAGTCTCCCGTAGGAAGGTCTTCAATGCCTTAATTTCTTCCAAATTTGTCCCTGTTAGGAGAACATCATCTACATAAACTGCTACAAAAATAACTGAGTGTCCTTCCCTTTTGTAAAATAAAGAATAATCTAGCATGGAGTGCACATATCCTTTAGAACATAGGGCTTCAGTTAGCTTGGCATACCACTGCCTACTTGCCTGCTTCAATCCATACAAAAATTTGTTCAGCTTGCACACCAAATTCTGTTTTCCTACTGATAGCCCTGGTGGTACTTGCATGTATACTTCTTCATTTAGGTCTCCATGTAGGAAATCATTGTTTACATCAAGCTGAAAGATTTCCCAGTTCTTCTTTACTGCAATGCTGACCAATGCTCTCACAGTAGTCATCTTCACCACTGGTGAGAAGGTCTCAGTATAATCTATCCCTGCCTGCTGAGTGTAGCCCTTAACAACTAGCCTAGCTTTAAATCTTTCAACACTCTCATCTGCCTTATGCTTGATTTTGTATACCCACTTACAACCTATTGCTTTCTTTCCTGCAGGTAGTGAGACAAGATCTCAAGTATGATTAGAGAAGAGTGCATCAAATTCCTGGTTCATGGCCTGTTGCCAAGCAGGTATAGCTGCTGCCTTCTCATATTACTCAGGTTCACAATCAGTAGAAAGCTTTTCAATTAAATGCTGACTATTACCACTTAGAGCATTAAGGGATATAGACTGTAAATGGGGAACATGTGTGTGAAAAGAGAAGGAGGGTGAACTGTGATCATTATCTGCAACATGCTCCCCAGCATTAGTGTTAAGAGTGGGTACATTATAAATGTAATCCTTTAAATAACTAGGAGGTTTGAGTGTTCTGTGAGGTCTATTATGAGTTAAGGTTATAGTCTGCTCAGAATGTGCAGAGTTTGGTGAATCATTCAGAAGGGATTGTTGCTAGTTCTGAGAGTGGAAACAAGGTTCAGATGATGTGTTAGAGGTTATGTTTGAGCTGGAAGAGTTTTGGTAGTCTGGTTGAGATGGTGAAACAGGTTCATAAATGTTGGCATTGGTGTCATTGCCAAATGAAAGTTCAGGTGACATTGATTGTTGTAGTGGATTATCACTATTACTGTTACCAGTAGGACTGGCAGTGTCAAAATAACTCATGGTAGGTCCTATATGAAGAAAAGAAAGAGATAGATGCTCACATTTAGATACTAAATCAGTGTGCTTTCCTGGCAATGCAAAAGGGAAAATTGTTTCATGAAAAGTCACATCTCTTGAAACATGTATCTTCCTTATGGTTAGGCTGAGAACCTTGTATCCTTTTGATCCAAAAGGGTATCCTACAAAGACATGAGGTGTTGACCTTTGTTCAAACTTATCTTTGTGAGGTTTCAGGTTTTTTGGAAAGCATAGACATCCAAAAATCCTAAGATGTGAGTAATTTGGTTTCTTTTTATATAGAATATCAAAGGGGCATTTCCCTCTAAGGGATGAAGATGGCAATCTATTGATCAGTTAGGTAGAAGTTAGAATGCACTCTCCCCAATACCTTATGGGCAGTTTGGACTGATATAATAGTGCTCTTGTAGTTTCAAGAAGGTACTTATGTTTTCTTTCGACTATACCATTCTGTTATGGAGTGTATGGACAGGTTTTCTGGTGTATAATTCCCTTGGTTTGGAAGAACATAGTTGTTTCAGTGTTCATAAACTCTAAACCATTATCACTTCTGATGGTCTTTATTAAGGTATTAAAATGGTTTTGGACCATTGCAAAGAAAGCCTTTATAACATGTAGGGCATTGCTTTTGCTAGTTAGAAGATGTGTCCAAGTACATCTACTATAATCATCAACTAGGGTAATGAAGTATTTGTGACTGTCATGAGTTAGTGCATGATAAGGACCCCACATATCCACATGTAAGAGTTCAAATATCTTGGCTGTGGAAGTAGTTCTTTCTGGGAAAGGAGATCTATTTTATCTGGCCATAGGGCAAATGGAACATAGAAAAGGTTGTTTGTCTGCAAAGGTTATTGGTATAGAGTTGATACCCTTCATCTTGATAAAAGGTACATGACCCAGCATGTTATGCCACAAGAGATCCACAAGACTTTCATTAGAGGTACATGCATTGCACACTGAGTCTATATTTTTAGAAGAACTTTTATTGGAATTCAAAGGAACTTGTACACTTTTATTATCACAAGCATGAGAAGAAATGGATGCACTAGGTGCAGAATCACAAGGGTGGTCTTGACAATGTACATTATTAATACTGTGACTACCTGAGATGGATGCACTAGGTGCAGAACTGTGTGTGAGTGGTGTGGTGAAAACTTTAGTGACAGCAGAAGAATTGTTCTTTCCTGAACTTGAATAGTGAAAATACAGACTGCCTTTGGCTTTACCAATCTCCAGAGGCCTCCTCAGTGAAAGGCCCTGTAGAAGAATACATGAAAATTTAGTGAATATGATGATGCAATCAAGTTGGATTGTCAATGAGTGTACAAAGATAAGATTGAATATGAAACTGGGCACATATAAGACTCTTTTTAGAGTGAATTGAGGACTGAGAATGACATCTCCAATTATTGTCACCTTTACTTTATATCCATTTTGTAAAGAGACCAAAAAGAGGTAAACTAGAGTTTTGATATTACTCAATGAGGCTTTGTTATAAGTCTTATGGTTAGTGGCTCCTGAGTCAAGAATCCAGGAATCAGCATTTTCTTTGAAACTTTCATGAGACTGTTTACTGGGCCGAACAGAGGTGGTACAAACAGTCATACCTGCAAAGTTAACAGCTCCACTAGTCATGTTGATGTTTCCTGAGTTGTCTCCATTGTTTCCATTCTTAAAGCTTTCCAATATGCTCAGCAGTTGTTTATATAGTTCCTTACTCAATTGTTGCATGGTTCGACTTTGCTCCTGAAGGTTTCCTCCTTCATCTGTCATATTTGTCCCATTACCTGTTGTATCAAACACATTTGCTGCTAGTTTATTTCCCCTGTTACCATTGTTGTACTTCAAGTTCTGAGGGTACCCGTGAAGTTTATAACATTTATCCTTAGTGTGTCTTGGCCTCTTGCAGAAATCACAGAATGGACTAGGTCTATTTCCCATATGGCCTCTTCCATAACTATTGTTCCCAGAAGAATTCATGTGTTGGTTGTAGTTTGTTCTAAAGTTGTTGTTTCCTGGACCATTAGCATTCAGTGATGTGGATTCAATCACCAGTTGTTGATTGTGTGGTTTATCTTCTCTTTGCTTCTCTTCTTGTATGAGAATAGAAAAGGCTTGTGCAATGCTTGGAAGGGGGTTCATCATCAGTATGCTCCCTCTCACAATAGTATACACCTCATTTAAACCCATCGAAAACTGTATCAGTCTTCTATCTTGCTTAGCCTTGTGCATATTAGCTTTAGCTCCGCAGGTGCATTGGCAGCTGCATTGTGCGTGTGCATTCAGCTCTTCCCATAGCTTCTTCATTTTTGTATAATAGCCTGTTATGTCAAGAGTTCCTTGACTCAGATCATTAATTTCCTTCTGAAGCTGGTATAGTTTTGCACCGTTGGTTTGATCATACCTATCTTCTAACTCCTGCCATAACTCCTTTACATCACTCACATATTGCAAACTATCCGCTAGGTCCTTTGAAAGGAAATTTAAAATCCATGAAGTCACCATATCATCACATCGTTCCCACTGATCAAAAGTTACATGTCCAATTACTGGTTTCTGACACTTCCGTGTTATGAAACCAACCTTATTCTTCACTGAGAGGGCTATAAGTACACCTCTTCTCCAAGATCTATATCCTGTGCCATCAAAAGCTACAGGTACCAACACTGAACCTGCACTCTCCGATGGATGCATGTACATGGGACTCGAGGTATCTAAGGTGTCCTTGTCTGCAACACTTTCCTTGTCTCCAGCCATTGTTCAAATCACAGATCACAATTGATTGAACCGTGAATCGATGATAAAAATAGAAATTCAACAGAGGCAACACAGAAAACCACGCTTTGAGAAAACCAGAGGTTAAAAATGCTATAAGTCATCGCTATCAGTCGAGATCATAGTGAAATTACAGTTTCGAACGGGATTTAAAAAAAAAAGTTGATTAACGATCTCGAAGAAAACCTAGGTCTTCAACTCAAAATTGGAGAGAATACGAAGTAAGGGACCGTGAATTACCTCAATAGATGAAGCCTATGCTCTGATACCATGTTAAAACTGAGGGCTATTGGAGAAATGTTTGAGCTGAAGCTCAACTGCCATGGCTGAAAGCCATGGAGCTCAGAGAAGATGAGGAAGCTTCGAGAGAATCTCAAACTGGAAAAATATTTCTATTAGTTAGAAATCAGAACTAGTGCACCTATATATAAGACACTATATTTGTACAGCTGTCATCTACCACTAGCTAACATCCTGACTAACTAATTACAATAATAGCCATAGTCAATCCTAACAAATATGGCTACTAGTTAAATAAATACAATGCAACTCTAATCTTAACATTACATTTGATTATATTCTTGTATTTTAGTCACGAAACATACTTACAACCCAATAGCATGTATTGCTCGCTTTTGCTCAACAGATCTCATCGATTTGTTCCTTAGGTTATACCATTATCAAGCTCAAAAAATGTGCGTACCTTGTGAGATTTTTTATTTTTCTCTCTCATCCTGATGTAGAATTCGCCTAAGTATCATATGCACCAATTCTTTAAAAATTTGCCAATCCAGAAGTCTACCAGTCTTCTTTGACCTGCTCTCGTTTGCCTAGGAGGGCGTCACAACGTGTTTCTCTAAGATGGATAATTTTGAAACTTAACACAAACTAAATAGGCCGTCTCTTATAAGGCATTAAGGGCCAAAATGTTCCTTCCATATAATATTATAGTCTATTTTGAGTTTCTCGATATTCAAATTATTTAAATCTTGATAACAATGTTTTATTAAAATAATTACTGTACATAAATTATAAAGTTCCACTTATAGGTTCTTTCTTGTAACTTTAAAATCAATCAATGTTACTATCATGATATGTGATGTATTCATCTCTTATTCACTTTAAAGAATTTAACAAGTAACCGGGACTAACTTAGAACGAAAGATGTTTAATCTTTTTTCTTCTAGACTGAGAAGATAAAGTTTAGAGTTTAAACAATAAAGTAAATTTTAAATTCTTAAAAATTACAAAAATTATAAAATACGAATGTTACTTTCACGATGTCATAAAATCTTTCTATAACATTCATCCTTTATAACAACAATATAATGGCCGAGTTTTTTTGGAACTGGTTTTCACGTTATCTTATATCATATGTTCTCTATAACAACATTTCGCTATAACAATCAAAATATCAAATATGTCGGAGCAAACGACATTATAGAGAAGTTTGACTGTGTAATCACTTAAAAATAAAAATATTGTATAAATTGAAATGAAGAAATACTGTTCTATTGTCAATTTGGTCTGAACCACATGATTTTTTTCATTATCTCACAACCCACCAGGTAATGGATGTATGAATCTATAATTCTAAAATGATTTCCTTCTTATTTCGTTAAAATAACACGGGCTAGTCAGTTTTCGGACTGGTCATTGAAAAATAACTGGCGTTTGCCAAGTCATTGAAAAATAGCCATTATTTTGCTGCAACAGAGACCGGTCCAACATAATATACTGGAGTTCGGTGTACCTGTATATGAACTTCCAACATATTATGCTGGACCGGTATACTTTGCTGGCTCCAGTATATTATACTGAAATTCCCGTATATTATGCTGGAGTATTTTCCGAATTTTGAACAGTGTTTTCGTTCAAATTTATTATTACATGAAAAGTGGCTAAATTTCGATGATTTTTAAAACTATAGCTATTTTTGAATGATCACTTGTAAATCTAGCTATTTTTGAATTTTTCCCTCTTGTTTCAAGTTACAACCTAACCAAGTAAAGCCCAAATAGCCACTCTTCCATTGTCTCAATTAAAAAATATTAAATATTTGCACATATTAGAAAATGAACAAATTATAAAAATTATACTCTTTATTCTTAAATAAGCTTGGTTACAAGAACCTCCAATGAGGTTAACGTTTCTCTTTAATACACTCACGTCTTGATTTGAATGTTAATAAATCAGCTTTATCTTTGAGTCATCAAACACTTCTTTTCTTACATAAATTTACCAATTTGCAATTTTATTGATTAAAATAGATCTTCTTAGAACCCACTAAAATTACTTTGAACGTGCTTCTTTTCGAATTATGTTATTATACAAATGGTAAGTTAGTCAATTTACATAATTAATGTAATTATGCTAGTGACACTTTTCAAAATGTATGTATAATTTTGACCTAAGGAAAAATTGGAATTCAGAAGAGAGTTAAAGGAGAAAGAAGATGCGTATGAAATTTAAATCTTGTGAATATTTATCATTATTGGAAAAAAACGTTTCATAATACAAATAATGGAGTTTTTTTTTTTGTAAGTTTTCAAAAACTTCATTGACTTTAACAAGGAGTCAATCATGTGTCTCATTCAAAAGGCAAAGTATTTACTTTGTAAAATCAATTGGTTAATATAATGCATTCTGATATTCACTCCGTTTAGCCGTGCATAAAATTTAAAAAATAAAAATAATTTTTGAAAGTTGTAGTTGAAGATTAAATTTAGATATTTGTATGATTACAAATCATCTCATTTAGAAAAAAATTATAATTTAAAACTTAGCTTAATCTGAATATGGAAAGTTGACACTCTTTTGGATTAAACTAATTAAAGATAAGTACTGTGTGTCATATAAATTGTCTATGCCCTGAATTTAATAGATTTGGACAACGACTTTTATCTAATCAAATTTATCTCACAAGACAATTATAATAAAGCATTACAACAAGGGCCATGGTTCATTGGTCCAAAATTCAATCCATATGAAGCAACACCACTCACTACAACAATATGAATAAGACTACAAGACCTACCAACTGAATTTTATGACATATCCATCCTTACAATGATTGGGCAAATGCTTGGGACACTCCTCAAAATAGACAATTGTACTATCACGACCCAAAACTTTAACCTGTCGTGATGGCGCCTATCGATGGTACTAGGCAAGTCGACCTTTCAAAATACTTCAATATCTCATAAAAAGGATAATTCAAAGCTTTTTCATACTAGAATATTTTAGAAAAATCGGAGTTGAATTCAAAATAAAATGCGGAAAGATAGCCCCAAACATCAGGGTGTCACCAAGTCATGAGCATCTAGATATCCAGTCTAATAAAAACAGTGTCTAAGTATTAATACAGGAAAGAAAGAAAACATAGAAGGAGAGACAAGGTCTGCGGACGCCGGCGGCTACCTCGTAGCCTCCGGTACTTGATCGCGCACGAACTCAACGACCTCCGTGATCAAACACACCTGGATCTGCACATGAAGTGCAGGGTGTAGCATGAGTACAACCAACTCAGCAAGCAACATAAATAAATAAGGAACTGAGAAGCAGTAACGAGCTATACAATTACAGTTCATTTTCAATAATTCCAGCAAAGAATAGACATGCTTTCGCATCTGGCAGTTTAAGTCCAATCAGTTTTATACAGTTAAAGTTCAGGTAATTCAGATATAGAATCTTTCAAGAATTTCACAACAATGACAAATAACAACTAAGCACATCAACAAATGAAAAAGCAAATACAACCTCTCAGGGCAACAGTCGCTCAACTCGTCACAACAACTCAAATCACTCAGCTCTTAGCCCTCAGTACTCACACTCAATAGGTACCTGCGCTCACTCGGGGTGTGCAGATTCTGGAGGGGCTTCTTTCAGCCCAAGCGCTATATCCGCACGGACAACTCACGTGCTGCACGGACAACTCACGTACTATAGTATCAATATGTGGAACAGCACAGACAACTCACGTGCTGCACGGACAACTCACATGCCATAGTATCAATACCTCACAGACAGGCCCTCGGCCTCACTCAGTCATCAACCTCTTTAGTCTCTCGGACTTTCGGAAATCATAAAGATCGGTCCAAACAAAGATAACATAGTGTATTAACAAGAATAAAGAAGAGGCTGAGATATGATACGCAAGTAAAATCATGACTAAGTACAAGACATCAATTAGCAAGTAATTCAACAAGTACGCGACCTTTGATGGTCCCAACAGTTCCATCACATAGCCTAAGCATGATTTCTAACATGATTTGCAGTCAAATTTCTATAACACAGGGAGAGCATATAGCTAGCAACAAGTTATTCAACTTTACAGTTTCACGGAATGGACCAAGTCCCAATTCCTACGGTGTACGCCCACATGCCCGTCACCTAGCATATGCGTCATTTCCAAAATACTCACATAATCCAATAATCCGAGGTTTCATACCCTCAGGACCAGATTTAAAACTGCTACTTACCTCAAACCGCGCAAAATCCTACTCCGTAATGCCTTTACACCTCGAATCAATCTCCGAACGCCCTGAATCTAGCCACAAGCAGTACGATATAATTAATATAGGCTAAAAGAATCAGTTCCATAAGAAAAACACGAAATTATAAGCCAAAATCTGAAATAGGCTCAACCCGTCTCCCGGGCTCACGTCTCGAAATCTGACAAAAGTCAAAAAATACAAACACCCATCCATTCACGAGTCCAACCATATAAGAATTACTCGAATCCAACCTCAAATCAACTTCCAAAACTCGAAATTTTAGCCTATGAAGTTTCTACCATTTCCCCCCAAATTTACAACTCAAATCCCTAATTAGATGATGAAAATAGTAATAGATTCATGAAATATAGTCCAATCCGAGTTAGAATCACTTACCCCAACAATCTTCTTGAAGAAACCTTAAAAAATCGCCTCACACCGAGCTCTCAAAGTCCCAAAATCGAAATGGGAATCAAACCCTCGAAATTCCATTTTTTGCCCAGTTCTTGCATATCTACAAACATACTGTCGCACCTGCGGAATTTTCCTCGCAGGTGTGGAAATGACTTATGGGACTGGGTCCGCATTTGCGAGCAAGTGGTCGCACCTGCGTATGCGCACCTGCGGACAAGGGTCCGCTTCTGCGATCTTTCCCTCCAACTCACTCTCCGCATCTGCGGGCTCGCAGATGCGGAAATTCCCTCGCACCTTCGATCCCTGGCCATCTCTTCCATTCCCGCTTATGTGCTCCTTCACCCGCACGTGCAAGTACGCACCCGCGGTCTCCCCACCGCAGGTGTGAAACCACCAGATATCAGAAAACTTTAGCCATTTGCCTAAGTCCAAATTCAAACAGTTAAGCATCCAAAACACCCCCGAGGCCCCCGGGACCTCAACCAAATATACCAACAAGTCCTAAAACACCATACGAACTTAGTCGGGCCCTCAAAACACGTCAACCAACAACAAAGACACGAATCACCCTCCAATCCAAACTTAATAAACTTCGAAATTTCCAAATTCTACAACCGATGCCAAATCATACCAAACCACGTCCGATTAACCTCAAATTTTGCACACAAGTCATATCCAAAATTACAGACCTACTCCAACTTTCGGAATCAGAATCCGACCCCGATATCAAAAAGTCAACCCCCCGGTCAAACTTCCCAAAAATTTAACTTTCGCCATTTCAAGCCTAAATTAGCTACAAACTTCAAATTTACAGTCCGGACACGCTCCTAAGTCCAAAATCACCTAACGGAGCTAACGGAACCGACAAAACTCCATTCCGGAGTCGTCTTCACACAGTTTCAACTATAGTCAAAATTCTAAGATTTAAGCTTCCATTTTAGGGACTAAGTTTCCCAAAATACTCTGAAATCAAAAACAACACCTCCCGTCAAGTCACATAAGCAGAAACAGATACGGGAAAAGCAGTAAATAGGGGATCGGGGATAATACACTCAAAACGATCGACCGAGTCGTTATATGCACGGCTCAATCTAGTAGAGGGCGATATGCAAGACTATGTATCCTAGCACCAATAGGCAAAACATTGCCAACATCAGTGCAATTGGGAACCCATCTCCAACAAATCCACTACGAAGACACAAATTCGCTATGTACTCTGTGTGGATGTTTGAGACACAAACACAATCAATGCACAGCTAAGGGAGGACCACACATCAACACACAAAAAAATGGCGACAGCCGAAAACCAAACTCAATAATCGACGGACCTTGGAAAATAGTAGTTTATCCAAAACGAAAAGGCAAAGAGCATGCCAGTCCCCAACAACCAAGCACAATTTCAGACGTCAACACCAAGGCAGGCAACACAAATGATGGGAAGAGAGGCTTATCAACGAGCTGCGACCCCACAAATACCACCAAATATTGTGAAGAAGAGAGCTCTATGCCAACTCAAAATAGATGATGTAACTCCAATGGATCTGACTACTCAACAATTAATCAAACACTGCCTCCAAAACACCCAGTCACACAACCATCTCCCCGAGAAAATAGAGCCACGACGCCTAAATCAGCCAAACTACGTGGCTCTTTCCATTCCACATAGTGGACAACAAATCTCCAGTGAGAATAATAAGGACATGACTACATCTGAAGTGGCAAAGGAGGATGCTCCACCAATACAACGTGGAACAAAACCCACAAACCCACTAAACATATCACCCGTACACATACACAACCCCTTTGCAGTTTTATCAAAGACTAAGCAAGCTAACACTAGCCTACACCATACCTATGACACTACCAAATCAGGTAACAATTACCTACATACCTACTCCCCCCCCCAAACAACCACTACACCTCAGCCCCCTAAAATCCAAAAACAACCTTTCTAACAAACAATCCCAAAAGTAACCCCACTATTTTCCCCACAACCCCTGAAATAAATACACCAAAACAGTTAAAAAAGGGCCTTCCCAATAATAAATCCCAAAAGAGCCCCACTGCTATGACTACACCACTTGAAGTAATAAAAACACAAATACCCATTATGGAAATAACTCTCGTACCAAAAAATCTACCAAACACAGAACATATAGTCTCAAATATATCCAAACCAGATATATCCCACAATAGGAACAAATACCCCCTACAAAATACTACCACAACCCCTACTCGAGTACAAATCATTTCGCAGATCAGTGCATTAAATGCACATCTGAGCGACGATACATAAAATCTAGCTCCTGGAGAAATGGATTCAGAGCACTCAACTGCTGGAAAGTCACATCCTAACCTCCATTGCAATGATGCCCCTCTACAAAACCCTACCTCCACACCACTGCCCCAACTCCTTTATACCCACCCTAACTCAAACTCCATTACCTCACAACCCAAACAACAACTTTCACAACCATCAGACCTCAAACATGACTCGATCACCGCTGAGAAACACTGTCTACCAAAACTAGGGGAACCAAGCAGAAGAGCCATGGGCAACGATACTCGTTACCAATAACCACCCTTCCCAACTCACCACCTACCAAGAACAACGAACACCCAAATCCACTCAGTGACACAAACTTTCTACCTCCAAGCATAGTTTGCTCCGATGGGGTCCAGCTACCCCTTAAACGGGTACTACAACCCCTACCAGTTCCCCTTGGCGTACGAGAACAACCTACATTTACACCACCAACAGTACTACAGTCACACGCAACATGCACCACCTCCACAGCTACATGAAGGGCCACCACCAATGCAGACACAAGAACCACTCTCACGCAACTGGAACTATGAATAAATGGTACAACAGGTAACCCTATTGATGGAGAACACAATAACGCTGTCACATTATGTATCACAGGGGTTGCATTCCAACATGAGGATGCAACATGCACACCAACTACTGCAAGTCCAAGAAATCATTGCCCTGGAACTCAACAACCAGAATCTAGACATGCAAGCAATATCCAAGACTCAACAGGCAACAGAGACACCAACGTGCTGGAGTACACCCCCACTACACAACACATGGAGCTCATCACAAACTATGGCTCCCCAGCAAGATTCGCTAGCTCCCAGGAGGAAGAACATATTGTACCACTCTTACCACAGTTGCTTCTCGAAGAGCTACAACGCTTGGACTCCCCTCCACCACCACCAAGGACATCGCATACATGCCCATTGCAGGCAAGCGTCCTCGATCAAGTTCTACAGAACATCTCAATAACGGAGCCCCTGACACTCACCATACCTCAAAACTCAAAAATAAAATTTCTCATCAGTGTGCCACCTTTGGAAATGAAAATGGCCATAAACATGAGGATCTACCCCATAGACCCACTGTATTACTCCATTGTGATAGTCCCAACTATGAGGGAGCAAGCCCTTCAAGAAGACTTCAACTATCAATAACTGTCTCTTGCTCTAACCCCCATGAGGGCCCCTCAAGAGAGATCAACCCAAAACACCCCTCTAATGAAGATACTATTATGGAACTGTAGGGGAGCTAATGGGGTGGATTTCAGGAGGAACCTCCGAGTAGTCCTATCATGGAACAACCCCACTATGGTCTATCTCACTGAAACAAAAATGAATGAAGAAGCACACGAGGCTCTAATGGTGGAATTAGGTTTTACCAACATGCTACACGTGGATGCTATTGGTTACTCAGGAGGAATGATCATGATGTGGAGGGAATATGAAGTTGCACAAGTGGACCCCATCGCCGCCACAAACCAGGAAACACATGCAAATGTCCACGTAAGCCCCTCAAGTCAGCCTGGATTCTATCTCTAGTCTATGCTAGTACTAGTTTTAGTAATAGGAAAATGCTCTGGGACAATCTAGAGCAAATCTCGGCATCCCATGCAAAACCCTGGATAATTTGTGAGGATTTTAATGAAATTACATCATCCACAGATAAATTTGGGTGAAACTCTATTAACAATAATCGAGCCAATGCACTACTAGATTGCCTCCATAATATCAATATGGTTGAACTAGGTTTCACCGGCTAACGATTCACATGGTCAAACCTAAGAAGCACTAGGAAAAATCTAATTCTAGAAAGATTAGACTGCTTCTATGCAAACCCCTCGTGGCTTAGTATGCACCCCGACTCCACGATCAATCATCTTCCTAGAGCCCATTTAGACCATTGCCCTCTCTTATTAAGTCTCTCAAAAACAGTTAGGCCCAACAATCTATTTAGGCTGGAAACCATGTGGTTCAACCATCCTGACTTCACTAACATCGTCAATCATCACTGGCATCAGTACTCATTATACCATTGTACACTTATTAATTTTACCAAACATGTCAAGGAGTGGAATAATACTACTTTTGGTAATATTTTTTAAATAAAAAAGTGCTACTTGCTAGACTAGCAGGCCTAAAAAAATGGACCCCACCACAAAATCTTTCTTCCACCAAAACCTAGATACTAACCTTTGCGACCAATACAATGTTATTTTAAAAAATGAAGAAGATTTTTGGAAACTAAAATCTCGTGTTCTCTGGCTAAATGAGGGCGACACTAACACTAAATTCTTTAACACTTCTACTATCTAACGAAGAAGAAGAAATAGAACTCTAGGCTTAAATGACTCTGTAGGTAACTGGACCTACGATCACAATGAAATCACTGCCATTATCTTAAAACACTACAATGATATGTGTTCAACTGAGCTAACTTCCAGCACTAATGAAACACTCGATCACTATGAATATACTCTATCACGAGAAGATAGGACACACCTATCCAGACCCATTACTGAAATAGAAGTAAACCAAGCAATTAGATCCTTCAAACTTCTTAAAGCACCTGGACCAGATGGGCTTTATCCAGTTTTCTTTCAAAGGCACTGGAATGCCACCAAAGACAAAGCCACCATACCAAGTGATCTAAATACCACCTTTATCACTCTTATCCCAAAAGTAAAGAACCCTGAGCACATTTCTCAATACAGGCCTATAAGTCTTTGCAACACCGTCTATAAAACCATTACAAAAATAATTGTGAATAGGATACGCCCTTTACTCAAACACCTAATTAGTCCCAATCAGTGCAGCTTCCTGCCAGGTAGAAGGGCTGTCGATAATGCCATCATAGTGCAAGAAGCAATCTACTCTTTCAAATGCATAGCAGGCAGTTCGGACAACATGATACTCAAGCTCGACCTAGAAAAAGCTTTTGACAGGCTTGAATGGTCTTTCATCCGCAAATCCTTCTATAACTTAGGATTCCCTGCTAAGCTTATCAACCTAATCATGAGTTGTATCTCATCCTCTACCATCTCCATCATGATTAATGGAAACCAACTAAATTCTTTAAACCTTCGAGAGGTATACGCCAAGGAGATCCCCTCTCCCCATACATCTTCATCATTTGTATGCAGGCTCTATCTCACCAAATTGACCAAGCAACAACCAATGGAGACTGGTCGCCAGTTAAGATCAGTAGATCTGGACCACAAGTCTTGCACCTCCTTTTTGCAAATGACCTTATACTATTCTCACGAGGTGACCTTCATAACGCTAACACCATTATAAATATTTTCAACAATCTCCACACCCAGTCAGGACATAAAATCAACTTCTCCAAATCCAAAGTATTTTTATTGAAAAATATACCCAATAACACTCAAGATTATTTGACTAGAACATTTAATATTTGTAAATCCAATAATTTTGAAAAATACCTTGGTTTCCACCTAACAAATAACTTTCCAAAAGGTAAGGATTACCAATTCATAATCTAAAATGAACAATAAACTTTTCGATTGAAAAGCAAAAACTCTCAACATGGCAGATAGAACTACTATGATACACTCAGTACTAGCCATTATTCCTAACTACTCCATACAAAATAACCTATTACCAACATCCACTAGAAATCACATTGATTGTATCCAAAGAAATTTTCTTTGGGGCTCAACCCTGGAAAAAAGAAAAATCCACTTTGCAAGCTGGGAGACTGTCACCACTCCCAAAACACTGGGAGGACTAGGTCTATATAAAACTGTTGATAAAAATTATGCGACGCTAGCAGGGTTACTCTGGCAATTCCATAAGAGTGCAAATTCCTTATGTGCCAAAATACTACACGCAAAATATGTTCAGCATAGACATACAGGAACATACCAGGCCAAACCAACTAATTCATACATATGAAAAAGTATGACAAAATCCAATGGCCTATTCCAAATAGGGCTCTCCTGGAACATAGGGGATTGTTTAACTATCAACCTCTGGAACGACAACTGCTCCCAAACAATAACTGCCCACGCCACACGATCTAGGGGCCCCTACAACACATGGAGGAACAACTATCTGTATCCTCAATCATCTCAAATCACTCGTGGTCTCTAGGAAGATTATCTTTATACCTACATCCTACCATTGTTCAATTAATAAACAAAACTATCATCCCATTCTCCACCAACAAGCCCGAACAATTCCAGATCACCAACCAACTGCCATCACCCACTTATGTCACTTGCTCTTGGATTTGGCATTTCAATGAACAAACACAAATTCTTCTTGTGGCTATTTCTGCACCACAAAATCCCTACTAGAGACCTCCTGTACCAGAGAACAATAATTCAATCACACTTTTGTCAATTCTGCCCAAATAATGTAGAAGACATAAACCACCTATTCTTTATATGCAAGCATTTGTGCCATTTATGGCCTTTATTCAACTTGCGCCTATCCCAACCTCACAACCTTGCCAACTGAATAAAGGAGCACTCTTCAAAAAACAATACCATCCAAACACCAAATGCCTCATTCAAAGCACCATACTCCACCGTAATACCATTCATCCTCTGAAATATTTGGATTAATAGAAATTCAAATCTCTTTAACAAAACCTCAGTCCCTACGTGCAGTAAAAAAATCACGCTTCAAGTAGAAGAATACCTCTCACTCACTCAGACAACAACATCCCCAAAACCAAGGCTGCAAATCACAGTAAGATGGTTATCACCCCCAACTAGCCAATATAATCTCAACGTAGATGGTGCTTATGATCCAACTCACCAAACCAGTGGTATTGGGGGAATAATTAGAGACCACAGCGGCACATGGATAGTGGGCTTTGCGCAAAAAGTGACTGCAAATTCTACAATACATGCAGAGCTGCTAGCACTACTTGCTGGACTGGAACTATCTTTCACAAAAAATCTTTTCCCAATTGTAATGGGAACAAATTCGTAGGTATTATATAATTTATTTAAGATTAAACAACCGCGGTTCTCACATCTCCTTAATGATTGCAATTTTCTTCCTGATGTTGTTGGATCGGAGTCTATAAACAACATTTATAGGGAAGGCAACTATGTGGGTGATGCTCTAGCAAAGTATGGACGCACCATGCAATCAACAACGATTGAGGAAGACAACATAATCTACTAGGAAACTCCACCGGCCTTTGTTTTACATACTTTCAATAAAGACAGGTTGGGAACAATCGCTATGCGATCTATCCCTATGTTATGTAATAACAATAACTAGACTTTTTTTAGTGCTTTAATATAAATTATTCCTTTCCCTAGCAAAAAAATTAGATAGAGGGATTATCTCTTTTTTAGCATCCGAACTCATAGACTATCATATTTAGCATAAATAATTTAAAAATATTTATTTATTTTTTAAAATTTCATGTCCAATTAAATAAGTTTCACACCAGTTGAAACATAAATGTATGAATTACCGGTCCAAAAAAGATAAACTCTCGTTCAAATGTGATGTTTATAGTGGTCCATTACTTGGCCAAGTCTGTTGAGGGAAATCGTAGTAAAAGAGGACACTTGTCATTGTTTTTCTCTTTCCTCATTTGTTTTATTTAGCGGAATGTGTCGCTGTGCTAATTGAAAAAATGACACTCTATAGTTGCTCTCAAAATAATAGTCGAAAAAAATATATTTTTTCTATATATATATATATATATATATATATATATATATATATACACACACACACACACACACACACACACATTCTGTATATTATATACAAAAAAACTTTATAAACTTTTTTGGCTACAGAATATAAATAGTTTCTGGCGCGAGCTAAAAGTGATAACACCCCGGGTTAATTCTCGAACCAGAGACCAAACATTTAGGAGTGTCCTTTAATATTGACAAGGTCTATGAATTGTTTATTATGACATGTAACAACAACAACAACAACAACAACATACCCTGTATTATCCCACACCGTGGGGTCTGGAGAGGGTAGTGTGTACGCAAACCTTACCCTTACCTTGTGAGGATAGAGAGGCTATTTTCAATAGACCCTCGGCTTAGAAAAGCATAAGACCACATTAATAAAAATATAGACAAGAAGGGATAGTACCAAAAAGTCATATAAAAGTAGAATAAAAATAGCAAGACAGTAAGGTGATCAACAATGAAAGAAAATAACGGTTAGTCATAAAACCTACTACCAACATAAAGTGAGACTGCGTGCCAATACTACTATTATGAACACTCTAGACTACCTACTCTATCTCCATAACTTCTTATCAAGGGTCATGTCCTCAGTCAGCTGAAGCTGCGCCATGTCTTGCCTAATCACCTCTCCCACCTCTTCTTTGGCCTACCTCTACTTCTCCGTAGGCCCTCCAATGTCAACCTCTCACATATCCTCACCGGGGCGTTTGTTCTCCTCCTCCTAACATGACCAAATTACCTAAGCCGCACTTCCCGCATCTTGTCCTCAATAGGGGCCACACTCACCTTGTGACAAATAACCTCATTTCTGATCCTATCTAACCTGGCGTGCCCGCACATCCATCTCAACATCCTTATCTCTGCTACCTTCATCTTCTGGACATGAGCGATCTTAACTGGCCAACACTTATCCCCATACAATATCATTAGTCTGACCACTACTTTGTAGAGCTTACCCTTAAGTTCCGGTGGCACCTTCTTATCACACAAAACACGAGAAGCGAGTCTCCATTTCATCCATCCCGCCCCAATACGATGTGTGACATCTTAATCAATATCTCCATCCCTCTGAATAATATACCCAAGATACTTAAAACTCTCTCTCCTAGGGATGACCTGCGAGTCCAGCCTCACCTCCCCTTCCCCTCCTTGAGTCTCGCCACTGAACTTACACTTCAAGTATTTAGTCTTGGTCCTGCTCAACTTGAAACCTTTAGATTCCAGGGTCTGCCTCCATACCTCTAATTGCGCGTTCACACTGTCTCGTCAATCAATATAATATCATCTGCAAATAGCATATACCATGACACCTCCCCTTGGATGTGGCGTGTCAGTACGTCCATCACCAGAGAAAACAAAAAAGGGCTGAGTGCCGACCCCTGATGCAACCCCATCATAACCGGAAAATAGTCCGAGTCCCCACCCACCGTCCTCACTCGGGTCTTTAATCCATCATACATGTCCTTAATCAACCTAACGTAGGCAACATGTACACCTCTAGCCTCCAAACATATCCACAAAACCTCCCTAAGAACTTTATCGTACGCCTTTTCTAAGTCGATGAACACCATATTCAAGTCCTTCTTTCTCTCCCTATACTGCTCCATCAATCTTCTAACAAGGTGGATGGCTTCTGTAGTCAAATGCCCCGGGATAAACTCAAACTGGTTCTCGGCAATAGACACACTCCTCCTCACCATTAGCTCTACCACTCTCTCCTAGACTTTCATAATATGGCTAAGCAGCTTGATACCCCGATAGTTATTGCAATTTTGGATATCACCCTTGTTCTTGTATACAGGAACCATCGTGCCCCACCTTTACTATTCGGTCATCTTCTTCATTCTAAAAATGACATTAAATAACCTAGTGAGCCACTCCAAGCCAACCTTGCCCGCACCGTTGTTTATTATGACACTTGTCTGCTCATAATGCATACTGCCAAATATTGCTGAAGTTAAAGCTTTTGTCAAATTCAGACGATTCTCATATATTTCTTCTTTCTTTTTCTTCTTCTTTTAATTAATATTAACTACTCCCTCTGTCTTAAATTATCTGTCATATTTCTCTTTAACACTGTATACGGATGAAACCGGGGCTAACACACACCCCGATTTCCTGGTGGGTCAAACAAAGCAAGAGTATGACTACATGGGATCAGAATTGAAGCTGGGAACTTCTTGTACCAAGGCTTGAACGGAGCGCTTGCCACTGGGACTGATAAGACAATACTCCCCGAACCTAGAATGAGCTTCGAGACCTCGGAAAGCATGACAACAGTTGCACATGACTAACAGACGGCCGTGATAGTCGCACCCCACCGGATATCACAACGTAGATCTCACCCGATGTCGCTAGCAGATCAATAATTGATGAGAAAAGAGGATTTTTACCTTTTTAGAATTGTACTAGGGATGAAACTCCCCTACTATATAAAGGGGAAGCTTTTTATTCAATAGGACACATTGTTTTGTAACATGCAAACCAAGAAATGCAAGTTCACTTTTTTGCTTTCTGGCTATTGCAAAGTTCTTATTTTATTGTTCTTCTTCATACATGATTGGCTCCGAGTTAAGGGTCCGGTCGAGGGTAAAGCTCCTGTTCAGCTTAAATCTGAACCCGGACGTGACATCACAATTGGTTTGATTATTCATTTCATCTTTAACTTGTTTATGTTACATTCTTAATTATTTGTGTTGAATCAATCAACATATCCTAAAAACCGCTCATAAATTTAACTGTTATCCATTTTAAGGGTAAGCAGTTTGGCGCCCACTGTAGGGCTAAGGATAATAGTATTAGTTTGATACAAATCTCTATAACACACTCTATTTTACGCCTGTTCTTTAAGGTCTCAATTTTAGGTCAGCTTAAAAATATCAAATTCTCAGTCTGCTCACTTGAACATTGAGGCTGAGTCTGGCCATCATGGCAAAAAGAACAATTTGGTGCCTAGAAACGAGGTGCCTCCTACTGATCCCAAAGGAGTCCCAGTTGCCGACCCAGTCGATGCTAACTCGTAGGTGGCCATCAACGTCAACCTACCAAATGATCCCGACAACAACGATCATAGAGGAGCCCGACCAACGGCTCAAGAAGCGCCCGAAGCCGAAGGAGATGAGGTTAGCCTAAGGTTAATCTTCGAAATATTATAGGCTCAACATGTGGCGATAGCGTAGCTACAAAATCAAAGCCGCGCCCCCAGCAGAGTCGAGCCCAAATCGTCCCGGGAAATCACCTGAAGAAATGAGTAGATCACCGAAAGACCGGGTGAAGCTGAGTCTGGGGTTAGTCTCAAAGTAATGAAAATGCTTGAAGCATTAAAGAAGGGGGTGGAATCAGGTGAAAAGAAAATTGAGGCCAACGACAAGAAGGTGGAGACATATAATTCCAGGGTCGATCAAATCCCAGTAGCACCCCCAATATTGAAAGGACTAGATTCCAAGAAATTTGTCCAAAAGCCATTCCCTCCGAGCGCGACACAAAAACCGATCCCGAAATTATATGCCCTACATTCCAAAATATAACGAAACCACGGATTCGAATGTGCATGTAACCCCCTACATATGCGCCATCAAAGAAAATGACTTAGAAGATGATGAAATCGAGTCAGTATTACTAAAGAAGTTTGGGAAAACTTTGTCAAAAGGAGCAATGATATGGTACCACAACTTACCCCCAAATTCCATTGACTCGTTCTCTATGCTCGGAGATACTTTTGTGAAGGCTCATACCGGGGCTATCAAGGTCGAACCTAGAAAAAATCGGACCTTTTCAAGGTTAAGCAAAGAGACAACGAGATGCTCAGGGAGTTCGTGTCAAGGTTTCAAATAGAACGGATGGACTGCCTCCGGTTGCGAATGATTGGGCCGTTCAAGAATTCGCTCAAGGACTTAATCCCCAAGCTCCTTGGCTTTGCAGTAGCTAAAACAAAATTTGGTAGAGTACCCAGCGGTAACTTAGTCCGACGTCCACAACAGGTACCAGTCAAAAATCAGAGTCGAGGACGACCAACTCGAAGCCCTTTCTGAGTCCGTTTATCCCATCAGAGCCGATGACAGGTCTAAGAGAGTCATCGACCATGAATCGAGGCCGGTCCAAAATTGGTATCAACCGTACATCGTAGATCAAAGGGGAAATGAGTCTGGGCATAACCCTACAAGGAATGAAAAGAGAAGCGATCGAGAGCCCAATAGTCGAGATTTGATGAGCAAAAATGGTTTCCACAGGACGCTCGGGGGAAGGGAATCACCAAGATTATCAGAGTATAACTTCAACGTCGATGCTGCCAGCATCGTATCAACCATTGGGCGCATCAAGGAAACTAAGTGGCCTCGACCATCGCAGTCCGACCCTACCCAAAGAGATCTTAAACTGATGTGTAAGTATCATGGCACTCATGGATACATGACCGAGGACTGCCGGCAATTGAGAGAAGAAGTTGCCCTGTTGTTTAATAACGGGAACCTCCGAGAATTTCTGAATGATCTAGCCAAAAGCCACTTGAGGAGCAGGGACTCCAACAAATAGACCGAATAAGAAGAACCTCAACACGTCATGAACATGATCAATGTAGTGATTGATGTCCTCCAAGGGCCAATGATAAAGTGCACTAAAGTATCCATCACGAGGGAAAAACGCACCCGAGATTAGGTCCCGGAGGGAACCATTTCCTTTAGCGACGAGGATGTCGAGGGCATTGTATAACCTCAAAATGATGCACTGGTAATATCCGTACTTATTAATAAATCTCGAGTTAACATGTGTTAATTGATCCAGCTAGCTCGACCAATATCATCAGATCGAGGGTCGTAAAGCAGTTGGGGTTACAATACCAAATAGTGCCGATGGTTCGAGTGTTGAACGCATTTAACATGGCATGTGAAACTACTAAAGGGGAGATAACCCTACCAGTGAACACCGCCGGGACGAACCAAGAGACAAAATTCTACGTGATCAAAGGGAACATGAGGTAAAACGCCCTATTCGTAAGGCCATGGGTTCATAACATGAGGGCGGTACCCTCAACCTTACACCAGGCACTGAAGTTCCCTACACCTGGAGGAATCAAGACAATCTATGAAGAGCAGCCGACCGCAAAGGAAATGTTTCACAGTTGACAAGGTAACTCCGGTGCCCATGGTCTCGACATCAAGGAACACAGAGCCGACCAGGAAAAAAGAAATTAAATAGCAATCACCAATACCGGTCCCGACCAAACTGAAAGAGCGAGGAGTAGACGAGGAGGATGATTCGGAGTTCCTAGATCGTTCATAGTTCCTGATGATACCAATGCCACCAAATCAATGGTCGAGGAGTTGGAGAAAGTCATATTGATCGAAAAACCAGATCGAAAGGTACACCTAGGTATGGGGTTAACTCCCGAGCTTAGGAAAAAACTCATTAAATTTGTTATAGCTAATATATATTGTTTGGCTTGGTCCCATCTTGACATAACAGGGATCCCGTAGGAGGTAACCACTCATAAGCTGAGTTTGGACATGAAGTTCCATCCGGTTAAGGAGAAAGGAGACCACAGTCCGAGGTCAAGCATGCATTCATCAAGGATGAGGCATCTAAAATTCTTAAAATAGGGTCCATTCGGGAAGTTAAATACCCGGACCGGTTAGCTAACGTAGTGCTAGTACCTAAAAGAGGAAATAAGCTAAGAATATGTGTGGATTATAAAGATTTGAACAAGGCATGCCCTAAGGTTTCTTTTCCTTTGCCTAACATCGATCAGATAATCGACGCGACGACCGGGCATGAGATACTCAGCTTTCTCTATGCCTGTTTCGGGTACAACCAAATTCGGATGAACCCGGGCGATCAAGAAAAGACTTCATTTATCACTAAATTTGACACCTATTGCTATAATGTAATGCCATTCAGATTAAAGAATGCCGGTGCCACCTATCAACGCCTAGTAAACTGGATGTTCGAAGAAGAGATAGAAAAATCAATGAAAGTTTATATTGACGACATGTTAGTCAAGTTCCCGTGAGCAGAGGACCATTTGAAACATTTGCAGGAAACCTTTGAAATATTGAAGAAATAAAATATGAAGCTGAACCCGAAAAAGTGAGCATTCAGGGTCGGATCGAAAATATTCCTCGGGTTCATGGTATCCAATCGAGGGATCGAGATCAATCCCAACAAAATCAAAGCCATAGAAGATATCACCGTGGTGGACAACGTTAAGGCCGTTCGGAGGCCGACCGGGCGTATAGCCACCTTGGGCCGATTCATATCGAGGTCCTCAGACAAACGCCATCGGTTCTTCTCACTGTTGAAGAAGAAAAATAACTTTTCCTGGACCCCGGAATTCCAACAAGCTTTGGAAGAACTCAAACGGTACCTATCGAGTACTCCCCTGCTCCATACTCTGAAGGCAGACGAATAACTGTACCTTTACCTGGCGGTCTTCGAGGTGGCAGTAAGTGGAGTAAGCAATTTCCTATTTACTAAGTCAGTAGAACTCTATACGAGGCCGAAACAAGGTATCCTCACCTAGAAAAATTGGCGCTCGCTTTGCTAAACGCCTCCAGAAAGTGAAAATCGTACTTTCAATGCCACCCCATATGTGTTGTAACCTCTTACCCACTGAGGAACATCATGCATAAACCTGAGCTCTCGGGACAGTTAGCTAAATGGGCTATCGAAATCAGAGTTTACGATATCGAGTATCGACCCCGAACCGCCATAAGTCTCAAAATTTGGCAGATTTCGTGGTCGACTTTACGCCGACCTTAATGCCCGAAGTCAAAAGGGAATTATTGGTAACCTCAGGGATTACCTCAGGAATTTGGACCCTTTTTACGGACGGTGCCTTGAACGTAAAGGGGTCCATGCTTGGCATCATGGTGAAACCACCTAAGGGGAATAAAGTTAGACAGTCTATTAAAGCTGTGACATTGACTAACAATGAGGCCGATAATGAGGTCATGATTGCAGGTCTCGAATTGGCTAAACGCCTTGGGGCCGAGGTGATCGAAGCTAAGTGTGACTCCCTTCTCGTGGTAAATCAAGTTAATGGGACGTTCAAAGTGAAAGAGGAACGAATGTGAAGGTATTTAGACAAATTTCAAGTAACGCTGCATCAATTCAGGGAATGGACCCTGCAGTACATGCCCCGAGATCAGAACAATGAGGCTGATACTCTGGCTAAGTTGGGGTCATCGGTCGATGAATTCAGTTTGGGAGCAGTAGTACAACTCATGAAGTCAGTGATAGAAAAAGGCCACGCCAAAGCAAACTCAACGATTTTAACCTAGGATTGGAGGAACAAGTACACCTACTACTTGAAGACTGGGAAATTTCCCTCGGATCGCAAATAATTAAGAGCCCTGCGTACCAAGGCTGCCAAATTTAGCTTGGATGAAGGGACATTGTTCAGTAGAATGTTCGACGACCCGCTTTCCAGATGCTTGGAGCCGGGAGATACCGAATACGCCTTAAGAGAAGTTCATGAAGGCACTTGTGGGAATCATTCAGGGGTAGAATCTCCGGTCCGAAAATTAATCAGGGCCGACTGTTATTGGACTGAAATGGGGAAAGATGAGAAGGACTTCATACAAAAATGCGACAACTGCCAGAGACATGCACCGATGATCCATCAACCGAGAGAGCTACTCCACTCGGTCCTATACCGTGGCCATTTATGAAGTGAGGAATGGACATCGTCGGTCTCCTACTGTGGGCACCCGGTAAGGCTCAATTCATATTATTCATGACCGATTATTTTTCCAAATGGGTGAAAGCTCAAGCATTCGAAAAGGTCCAGGACAAAGAAGTCATTGACTTCATCTAGGACCAAATAATATGTCGATTCGGGATACCAGCCAAAGTCGTTTGTGATAATGGGAAACAATTCATCGGCAGCAAGTTGAATAATTTTTTCGAAGATCACACGATTAAGAAGATACTATCAATGCCTTACCACCCTAGTAGGAATGATCATGCGAAATAAACAAACAAGACCATACTTCAAAACCTAAAAAAGAGGTTGACTGATGCTAAAGGGAAACGGAAGGAAATCCTGCCCGAAGTCCTATGGGCATACCGTACGACCTCGAAGTTTGGTACCGGGGCCACCCCATTTTTATTGGTCTACGGGGCTGAAGCCTTAATACCACTCGAAGTAGGAGAACCAATCCTCAGGTTCCAATATGCGACGGAAGAGTCAAATGATGGGCCATGATCACGAGCCTGGAACTATTGGATGAAAGGCGGGAGGCCGCCTAGAAACAACGAATAGAAAGATATTACAACCGAAGAGCCAACCTGTGACACTTCAAGATCGGGGACTTGTTGTTGAGAAAAGTAACATTACACACCCGGAACCCGAATGAGGGGAAGTTGGAATCGAATTGGGAAGGACCATATCGAGTCGTCAGAATTACCGGCAAAGGCTCATACAAACTCGAAGCTGAGAACGGTGTGCAACTACCGAACAACTGGAACGTGACACACTTAAAGCGGTACTACTATTATGGTACAAACTTAATTACTCTTTAATCATGTTATGAATTGGACTAACATTTGCAGGAAAATGGACAAGGATGGATTTGGCTATTAGGTCTGAAAGCACGTGTTGCACTCTTTTTTTTCTTGAACCAGTTTTGTCCAAAAATGGGTTTTTTGCAAGGTTTTTAGCGAGGCAAAAGTAAAACATACTAACTTAGATTCGAAGACTGGTCTCAAACCGAAGTCAATGATCGTTAACTTCATATCAACAGTATCCGAGCCCTCTCAAGCACGACCTCGAATACTGGGAGCCATTACCCTCAGATTAAGGTTTTTAGCAAGGAAAAAAGAAAAACCTTGTATGCTAGAAGCTAAAGCTTGGTGGTTAGGATTCATTGTAAAGGCCAAATGGTCATATGAACCGTGATCACATAGTCCACTCTAGCTATGATACAAGTTTTTATGTGCTTTCGATCATGTACTTGAAATGAAAGAAAGTTCCTCCTTGCTATTACGCAGTTTCTTGCTTATTGAATTTCGGATCCGATGAACCCACGAGCTACCCATACTCAGGGACTATTGAGCCCATGAGCTACCCCTACTCAGGGACTATCGAGCCCAAGGGCTACCTTCCAAAGAATGTTCGGACAACCCGGTCGACCAAATCCTGGAGGCACCAAACCTATTAGGCGGTGCTCAAATAAAAAAAGCTACGACCACCCTAAAAACGGCTCAGAGGCGTCCGAAGCTCGTAATCAGAAAGTAAGGCCTTTATAAAAACTCAAAACCTATTAAGAGGTTACCCTAGGAAAAATCATCGTACATTATCACTTAAGCATCTTAAAAATATCCGGTCACACCGAGGTTTCAAAGCCTCTAGCAAACAAAGTTGTATCGAAGTCGGGCTCCGTTCGGACCTCCGAAAACCGAACGCCCATGACTACATTTAATTCTATACTAAGGCATCAAAAGCATTACATGAATATAAATTATAAAAAGATGCTGGAAAAGAAAAGACACGATATTGCCAGAAAGGGCAAATTTCATATATATTCTGAAATATATTTACAAAGGCCCAATAAAAACGGCCTCAAAATAAACTATGTATATATATATGAGGGAAAACAAAAACTAAAGAAGTAATAAGGCATCTACGCCTAGTCTTCACCAGGGCCCGACTCATTGCCAGAAATGTCGGGGCCCTCGGATCCCTCGGAACCCTTGGAGCCTTCGGCACCCTCAAGCTCGTAAAGCTCATTTGCCTTGACCTTGAGCTTTTTGGCTTCCTCGATCTCAACCGACATGTCGAAACTTCGAGCGTGGATCTCTTCGAGGGTCTCTCTTCGGGACAACCGCTTCATATATTCTACCTTCTTCTTTAGGCGGGTCTCGCTTGCCTCCACATCGGCCTTGTATTGAGCCACCATTTATTCGGCATCGGCAGAGATTGTGTCCAGTTTGGACTTTATTGCCTCATATTCTCTACCGAAGGCATCCCGCTCTGTGACGGCTGAGCTCAGCTGTGCTCGGAGATCATCATTTAGATGAGACCATTTATAAGCTTTGTCCTTCACCACCCAGAGTTGGTTCTCAACTGATGCCAGCTCCGCCTTTGCGGTTTCCTTTTTGAAGCTAGCAGGTCCATTCTACCTTTCCACCCTTCGGCCATGGCCTTCACCTTGTTCATCTCGATTCGGAGCTGGTCGATCAGGTCGATCTTCTATTGGATCTGCGAGGTTGTGTTGTTAGTCACCATGACTAGCTCATCATTTTTAGCTTCAAAAACCTTTACCTTTTCAATAAGGTCGGCAGGTTCTCGCCTCAGGGTCAAAGCTTCCTTCTGACGTTGTACAGCTCGGCCTAGAGGTCTTTGACAACCCCGTCCTATTGCTCACTAAGAAGCATGTACATGTCCTTCTTCCGGACCTGATCTTTAAGCTCGAACTTGAGCTGGCTGATTTCCAAATGGTACCGGAGGAAGTTCTCATGGTGAAGCACCGAGGTTTGTAAAATAACAAAAATTGTAAGAGACATCAAAACTTAAGTTGAATTCACAAGGGGGTGTAAAAGTTTTGATGTCTTACCCGATTCAATGCCTGCTGCATCTCATTGAAAAGACTTGACGCGCCCACCTTATTAATATTTACCTGGTCCTCCTCGGTCACTAGGCATCGAAGGCAGATGGCTACGCCCACTGGAGCGAATATAACTCGAGTATCCTCCGGGACCATAAGAATGACTGTTCTCTTTCGGCCAGGGTCCAGACTCGGTATGGGAAACCGCTTCACCAGTTTTGGGCTCGAACTCGGCCTGCCAGCTCCCGAGGGTACATCCTTCTTCGGGATCTCCAGGTCACCCATCCTGGAAAAATCTTCCAACGTGGACATGTTCATGCCATCAAAGAAGGAGTGGAGAGGGTCATCTACACCCTGAACTCGTTCGCTTGACTTTTCCTTACCCGCTTAGGCCTCTTCAAGCATGGACTCGATGTAGAAGGGTGTCTCGATGATATCGATCACACCGGTCACCTCCTTCAGTATAGGATCGGTTTCTTGGGGAGTCACAACATCCGCCTCCACTTTGGCCTCTCGAATCGGAAGAGGATCGACCTCGTGGCTCCTTCCCTCGGTTGTCGCCTGCTCTCCGAAAGGGGTCAATCCATGGGCGACTAAGATGTCGTCTTTTTCAGGCTCATCCCTGAGCCGGTGAAGGAGGTTAGAGTCCGGGACCCTGGACTTAGTAATCTTCTTGGGCTTACGAGCCCGGGTAGCCACCCTATTTTGTTTATCTTTGCCTCGAGATCCGGGGAGCCCGAGGACTTTCTTTTTTTCTTCTTCTGCCCCGCGACAACCCTGGGCTATCCCAAAATGGAGGGATCGACAGGTAATGACACATCCTCATCCCCATACAATGGCCTATGTCCGGTTGTCTTAGGCAAACTTGTGAGGGAAAGGAAAAGAAGTCAGCATTATGTAAGTTTCAGACGTAGTAATAACTATTCAGGGGAGAGCCTTACCATGAGAACGAGCCTCCCATCTGCCCTTCAAAAGTTTGTGCCACGCGTGCTCGTATTATGACATCTGCTTGCAAATCCTTTCGATCCACTCCTTGAGCTGGGAGACCACATTGGGAACCCGAGCAACAGCTGTACGACCATAAATACTGGCGATGAGAGAAGAAATAAAGGAAAATTGACACTTAAAGAAAGACTACACTTACGAGATACATTCCACTTCTCAGGGAATGGCAGGACCTCGGGAGGGATCCGATCTTCATTTTTTACCCGAACAAAAAGCCCCTGCCAACTTCGGTCTCGATCCTCGTCGATGCTAGAAAAGGGATCCTTGCTGGCTCGGCGAACAAGCTTGATTAGTCCCTCTCGAAAAATTCGGGGATTGTACAGATAGAGTAGGTGGTCGATGGTGAACCGAGGAGATTCAGTGTTATTCACAAAATGGCGTAGGAGGATCACGATCCTCCAAAGGGACGGGTGGATTTGCCCGAGGCACACCTCGTACCTCTTACAAAAGGCTAGGACTACTGGGTCTACCGGGCCCAGCGTGAAGAGGTAAGTGTAAACACTTGAATACCCCTCCACGAGGGTAGTAATATCGTCCTTAGGCCCGAGGACAACCACATCCTTGCCTTCCCATTTACAGTCCTCTCGGACTATGGGAAGGGTATCTTTGGTAACAGAGCATATGTATCTCCATGCTCCTTCACCTCAGTCTTGTTTGGTGGAGACCTTCTCGACCTTGAAGTCATCCCGGATTGAACAATGATATTCAGCTTAAAGTATGCATATTTTTATGTATATTGTCTCACATTATGCTCATATCTTGTATATTTTGGATATATAATATAATAATTTATACTAATTTGTGGTATTTATATGTGTAGGAATTATTCAGATGCAATTTAGGACGAAACTGTATGAATTGGAGCGAAAATGGGAAGAAAACGCAAAAGTGCACATTTGAGCGCCAACTCGTATAAAAAGGGTCCTAAACCTATTTTTGAGGGGAGAGGACGTTTTTGAGAGAAAAACACAAGCACAGATCTGCCAGGGAGGCCTGAATTCATCAAGTTCCATCTTTCTTCCGCTAAACTTAGTAATTTTTATGTTTCTTTGTATGATTTGTTATTTGGATACTATGTCTATGTGGAGCTAAACTTCACGTTCTAGGGTTGTGGTTCTTTCATGACTATTGTTATTCAGATATTGATTTTGCTTTCTTGATTTATCATATTGGTTTATTTATTCAATCTTGCGCTTAAACATTTAATTGCTTGATCATCAATTGAATACTATCTACGAATCTAGAATTGAACTCGAAAGTGGGAATTCTAGATTGCACACAGGATTGAGTAGAGCAAGTTCTTGAACCTGGGCATCGGGGAACGGATTTGCTGTTAGGATAGACATATACCTAATTGCCTTGCTTGGTTGATGTACAGGAATTATAAATGCGTTCTTGTTAGTTCTAATTCTATAGACATATAGGCGTTAGGTTATCTTGAATAGGCGAGTAAGAACTCGACATATTCTTATGAGCAATATTAACCATGTCAACCAATGAACTGGATGAATTAGTTAGTCAATTCAATTGAAGAATACAATAGGAATATTAGATAACCCATAACCCTAGATCGTTTTCATTACATTGATATATAAAAATCTATTCTTCCTTTGTTCAGAGTTCATTATTTATTTTCTTTTTAGTTTAGTTACTTTAGCATCACTACTTTTGGTTTAATTCTTGTTCAGATAATTAGGATAGTCTAATTTAGTTAATAGTTAATCACAAGTCCTCGTGGGTTCGACATCCAACTTTTAGTCACTTTATTACTTGACGACCGCGTATACTTGCGTATGCATTTGGCCGCAACAAATAGCCTCGGGGTATAAAGCTTTACATGGGGGGAGGAGGGGAGGGGGCCACCTCGGCATTTGTGGCCGGGTGGGAAGATAAAGGGGAAGCCTGCTGAGGAACTGATTTGGAAGTTTTAGCCATCGTGATCTGGAAAGTATGAAGATTTGAAGGAAATGTATAAAGGTTTGAAGAAAAGAGTATGAAGGTTTGAAGGTGTGATAAAGATCTGGGTTATAAATCTAAGAACAAATATGAAGATTTGAAGATCAAAGATGAAGATATGAAGATTTGAAAAAGTTAAGAGCCTCTAGAAAATTTGAAGGTAAAAGCTAGGATCGAAACGTGAAAGAAGTATAAAAGGTCGAAGCTTTTATAGGGGAAAATATAATAAATACGCGACGTTTCGCATTCAAAGGCGACCAGCCGTTGATCGACACGTGTCCGAAGTCAGAACGACGCGATTGATGGGACGTTTTGGCTTATCCGTCATCTCGGTTGTAATGTATGAAGGAAGGAACCGGGGTTCATCTATCGTTTTCCATCATTTCGGCAAACCTACTCTTTGAAAAATGAGGGGACTATCTGTATACGGGTGAAATCGGGGCTAACACACACCTCAATTTCCCGGTGAGTCAAATGAAGCAAGGGTATGACTACATGGGATCGGAATCGAAACTGGAATCTTCTTGTACCGAGGCCTGAACGGAGCGCTCGCCACCGGACCTGATAAGACAACACTCCTCGAACCTAGAATGAGCTCCGAGACCTCATAAAGCACGACAATGGTTGCACACGACTAACAGAGGGCCTGATAGCCGCACCCCACCGGATATCACGATGCAGATCTCGCCCGATGTCGGTAGCGTATCAGTAATTGACGAAAAAGGATGATTTTTAAATATTTTAGAATTGTACTAGGGATGAAACGCTCCTACTATATAAAGGGGAAGCTTTTTATTCAATATGACATTTTTTGTTACACACAAACCAAGAAATACAAGTTTATTTTTCTGCTTTCTGGCTATTGCAAAGTTCTTAGTTTATTGTTGTTCTTCATACACGATTGGCTACGAGTTAAGGGTCCTATCGCGGGTAAAGCTTCTGTTCAGCTTAAATTCGAATCCGGCCGTAACATCACAATTGGTTTGATTATTCATTTCATGTTTAACTTGTTTATCTAACATTCTTAATTATTTGTGTTAAATCAATCCACATATCCTTAAAAGCGTACATAAATTTAATTGTTATCCATTTAAGGGTAAACAAATACGTCCCTTGAGAAACATTAATTAGGAGAAGGGTTGGACTATTTTACCCTTATTTATGGCTTAAGATATAATTTCTCTTCATTGAATATTTATTCTATTTTTGTACTATCTCCTTCTTCAATAACAATTATTATTAAGGGTAAAATAAAAAAAATATAATTTATTTTATCTTGAACTTCTAAAATGATAAATTATTTGAGATAATTATTTTTAAAAAATACGACATATAATATGATACGAAGGGAGTACTTTTTAGTGGTTCCAAACTTAGTAGGACAACAAGTTCTGTTCTTGCAAAGGACAGAGAAATTTGGCAAAACAAGTTAACCTATTTATGTGGCACGAAATGACATTTATTTTCATCTTTTATACCCTATTCCAGAGATATTGTAAATTCTTGAGAAAAAAAAAGTTAATTATTATAAAATCTTGAATTATGGTGGATGTTCATAACCACCAAAGGAGTAATGCTCACTACTCTTCTCCATTATTTTCATAACTTTCACCACTATAATACTTTTAGAATTATGATTGTAACTCCATAACCTCCCCATGATCTTCCTCCATGATCTCAAATGCTTAATTACATATTCAATGACATATTTCTTCATTTTTCATGCCTATATAAAGGCCTTGTAATAGATGGAAAGAACACACAATTAAAGAAGAAATAATAATCTTTCATCTCTTTCTCTCTATATCTCTTAGATTATTTTTTCTTGTTCTATATTGTTACTTTGAGCTATATTTTATAATACGTTATCAGCACGAGTCAGTCTCTATTGTTGCCTTCAAATTGAATTTGGTTTTCTCCTTGAGATTGAACTGTTTGATGGTGCTGCTCATTGAATTAAATTAGGTGATATGTTCCAATATTACTTTATTCCCTTTTTGGTTTGCTAACTCTTTTTAAGTTGTGTTTTTCTCTTCGGAATAAGATACTTATTTTTGAAGTTGTGCATTTTTATGTGAAATCTGCTTTAAGTTTTATTTGTGATTATAATCACTTCTGTATAACCATACAAAGCAGAATGATCATTTGTTTCGTATATAAAGCAGAATCCAATCATAATATTTGGTTGATGCCTTAATGGTTTTAATTTATCAAACAGAAAGTGACCCCACCCACCAAGATCCCCCTTGTTTAAAAGTATATATATATATATATATATATATATATATATATATATATATATATATATATATATATATATATAAATTGTTAAACTTTTCTCTTCTTATATGACTCTCTGAACAATAAAATTTTATATATTGCCTACATGTTTTGTTTTTAACCTTCACGAAGCATACGTTCCAGAATGTTTAATTATTTGCAAAGGAAATGTTTGATACAATAGTTAGTTCTATTAGTTCATAAAGGATATTGTTAATATTGAGCTTAATAGCTATTGAGACACGTTAACCAGTAAGAATTAAGTCCAATTACCAAGTATTTTATCACTTTGAGTTTGACGTAACACTTAGTGTGATGATTAGTGTTTATTGAAACTTACTTTCTGAATTGTTTAAAACGGTTAGCAAATTTTCTTACCCGTTCTAATATTTAAGATTACTTGTCTTCCTGGCTTCAATGCAATATCTGTTACATACTTTCTTGTTTTGACATATATATCTCTTTTAATTATGTTATTCATCTAGATTAATGTTTTCACTGCTTGTGAAGAAGAATAAAAAAAAATTAAAATCTTCCGATCACGGGCCACGAATGAAGATAATATTTGATTTTGATAAGTTTACATATAGTATATTAGTACACAAATATGTATTGGATCAAAAGTTTCATTGATAATATTTCTTATCATTTTTAATTCATTTATTTATTATGATACTATTTACTATGTTGAACTTACTAAAGTTTGAATTTATGGCTATGTAAAATTATGTTCCATTTTCTGAAGTGAACGAGACAATTTGTGATAAACGTTATATAAGGATAAGACAGTGGGTTCATTGCCCAGCGCACCATAAGGGTAAGACATCGAGAGCAAGTCCTAATACCCCATGATGATAAGAGTTGGGTTTGAGTCTCAATTCATTATGGCCTGACATGCCTTTAGATGGGTAAGGCATTAGGTTTGAGTCCCAATGCACCATATTGATGATATAATGATAACTAAAGAAAAATAATATATATTTTTCATGAAAAGGCATGAAGCACGTCCCACTTGATTTGCTCTATTTTTGAAGGGAATGTGGTAGCGATGCATAATAAGTCTAAATGAAGACAAGTGGTTGACCAATGAACGTGGGCGTTCCAAAGAACAAAATAATAATAGTCATCACTATGATTATAAAAAAGAGAACAATAAGGGTTCTCAAAATAGTCCTTCAAAATGTGAAGGCGATGTTTAGCATCAAATTGGTATGAAAAAATAATAAAGTACGCTACTGACTATGATCCATTCCTTGAAAAGAATGTGACTTGTGATAAGCACTGAGAATGCAGACCCATTCCTAAAGGTGAATGTAGAAATATGTGATAAAAATAATGAATAAAGACATGCAATGCATGATTGGATGAATACCACACAACTCACCTCTAAGGGAGGTTTGAGTGAAATAAAGAGAATAAATATTATTGTGTGGTTACATGAATATATCATTGGTCGCGTACAAGTGATACGCCAAGATATTTTGGCATGCCTTATAAAAGTTATTAAAGGCAAAATTAAAGCAATAAATAATTTTTCTTATGATGATTTTGACCATGATATTATGATATGATTTTCTTTGTAAAGGAGACATTCACCATATGGATGGTGTCACAAAAGATCTTATAGTACAAAATCAATTAGGAGCTTCGAAAGAGATAATTTGTACTACCCAGATGGGTAAAATTGTTCATGACATTAATATTGTAGTAAGTCTCAAAAGAAACTTTTTGAGTTTCAAATGCACAAGTCAAAGTGGTTGGCATATTGAGACTATAAATGAAAGGAAGATTGAATATCTTCAATCATACCGGGTAAATATAAAAGGTTACCCGACTTTTCTTCTATTTCTACTACACAAGTATAAGCATGATGATGGAATCACATGCCACAAGTAAACTAGATGTTTACTGAAACAAATATTAGTTGGCATAACCAATTGGTCATCCCGGTTCAATTATGATACGAAAATTAATTGATAATTCACGTATATTGAAGAAATAGAAGATTCTTCAATAATTCTCTTGTGCTGCTTATACTCATGATATACCAGTTAAGGTTGGGATTGAATCCCTTAATTTCTGAAACGAATAAAAGGTGATAAATATATGGGCCCAGTCACCTGCCATGTGGACCGTTTATTATTATATAATTTTAATAGATGCATCGATTCTATGGTCACATGTGCATTTGTTCAACTTGCAGTTTGACTTTTGTAAGGTTACTTGCTCAAATTATTAGAGCAAAGTTCCAAAATATAAATTATGATGATTTATCTTGATAATGTTGGTTTAAATCCAAATTGGTTTAGCAGAAATTGTATGCCTCCAATTATAGCTAAACCATTGATTATGAGAACAAAACTCCCAAAACAAAATTTGGTATGAGATGTATTATTTAATATACAGCAGCACTTGTACGCATCTAGCCAAGTTATGAAAAATTCTCCCTATCACAATCGGTTCAGGGTCAGAAACCAAATAATTTTTATATAGAAATATGGATGTGCTATATGATTTAATTATGCCACCACAATGCACAAAGATGGGTTCCCAAAGAAGGTTGGAAAATGTGTTGGTGTAACGACCCGGTCGGTCATTTTGAGTGTATTAGCCCCGATCCCCTATTTACTGCTTTTCCCGTATCTGTTTCTGCTTATGTGACTTGTCGGGAGGTCTTGTTTTTGGTTTCATAGTGTTTTGGGACACTTAATCCCTAAAACGGAAGCTTAAGTCTTAGGATTTTGACCATAGTCGGAACTGTATGAAGACGACTCCGGAATGGAGTTTCGTCGGTTTCGTTAGCTCCGTTGGGTGATTTTGGACTTAGGAGCGTGTCCGGACTATAAATTTGAGGTATGTAGCTAATTTAGGCTTGAAATGATGAAAGTCAAATTTTTGGAAAGTTTGACCGGGGGTTGACTTTTTGATATCAGGGTTGGATTCCGATTTCAGAAGTTGGAGTAGGTCCGTAATGTTGGATATGACGTGTATGAAAAATTTGAGGTCAATTGGAAGTGGTTTGGTATGATTCGGCATCAGTTATAGAATTTAGAAATTTCAAAGTTCATTAAGTTTGGATTGGAGGCTGATTCGTGTTTTTGTTGTTGTTTGACGTATTTTGAGGGCTTGACTAAGTTTGTATGGTGTTTTAGGACTTGTTGGTATATTTGGTTGAGGTCCCGGGGGCCTCGAGGGTGTTTCAGATGCTTAACGGTTTGAATTTGGACTTAGGCAAATGGCTGAAGGTTTCTGATATCTGGTGGTTTTGCACCTGCAGTGGGGAGACCGTAGGTGCGTACTCGCAAGTGCGGGTGAAGGAGCGCAGAAGCGGGAATTGAGGAGATGGCCAGGGGTCGCAGGTGTGAGGAACTTTCCGCATCTGTGAGCCCGCAGATGGGCTTGAAGCTCCGCAGATGCGGAGAGTGAGCTGGAGGGAAAGATCGCAGAAGCGGACCATTGTCCGCAGGTGCGCACATGGAGGTGCGACCTCTTGCTCGCAGATGCGGACCCAATCCCTTAAGTCATTTCCGCACCTGCGTGGGAAATTCTGCATGTGCGGCGTCGCAGGTGCGACAGTATGTCCGCAGATGCAGAAGAACTGGGCTGAAAATGGAATTTCGAGGGTTTGATTCCCATTTCAATTTTGGACATTGAGAGCTCGGTGTGAGGCGAGTTTTCGAGATTTCTTCAAGAAGATTATTGGGGTAAGTGATTCTAACTCGGATTGGACTATATTTCATGAATCTATTACTATTTTCATCATCTAATTAGGGATTTGAGTTGTAAATTTGGAAAAAATGGGAAGAAGTTCTTCAACTAAAGTTTTGGGTTTTGATTGAGATTTTGATATTAGATTTGGATCATTTTGGTACAAGTGAACTCGTGAGTGAATGGGCTTTCAGGTTTAGTGACTTTTGTCGGATTTCGAGACGTGGGCCCGGGGCCGGCTTTTGACCAATTTCAGATTTTGGCATGTAATTTCATATTTTTCTTATGGAATTGATTCCTTTAGCCTATATTAATTATCTCGTACTTCTTGGGGCTAGATTCGGGGCACTTGGAAACTGATTCGAGGGGCAAAGGCATTTCGGAGTAGGATTTTGTGCAGTTGAGGTAAGTAACGCTTTCAAACTTGGTTTTGAGGGTTCGAAACCCCGAACTATGTGCTTTACGATTGGTATTGAGGTGACACACATGCCAAGTGACGGGCGTGCGAGATTGCACCATGAGAATTGTGGTCTGGTTGAATTCCATGGCAATGTATAGTGACTCTATTTTGTTGATATCCGTGTTTTCATCTTGTGATAAAGTAATTGAGCTATCAATTATCCTAGGTATCATGTTTAGGCTTTATGCCGGTACTGTTGGGACTCCTAGTGGTCGTTTCTTGCTGTCATATCACTGATTTCGTTGATATTATGTACTCAGTCATGTTCATCATTTTATATCATATCTCAGTCTCAATTGCTATTTACTGATACATCATATCATTGTTTCGGGCTAGTTTTCCTGATATTGTAAGCCCGTGAGTGAGACTAGAGAGATTGATGACTAAGGGAGGCTGAGAGCCTAATTATGAGTGGCAGTTATAGGATTGGGCTGCACACCGCAACGGTTATACTGATTTTATGATAGCGCTTGAGCTGTAGGAGCCCCTCCGGAGTCTGTAACACACCCCCAGTGAGCGCGGTTGATATTATTGAGGGATGGATCTTCCCTGAACATGGATCTTGTCTGATGTACTTGATACCTAGAGATGGATCTTCTCCACAGGGCTGGATTGGCCTTTCCCTCGGTATTGGGTGACCTATGGTCAGTGTTGTATATGTTCTAGGATGGATCTTCCCTGGGCCGTGTGGGCCATATACAGTACCGAGGGATTGAGATATTGAGAGTGTGAGCACTCGAGGCTGTCAGCATGGTGCATCACTTACAATATGTGCATCGGCATGTAGAGATAACAGAGTTATATTCATTACACTGCTCGGATCTGCTTTACTATATTGTTTGAGTTGCCTATGTGATTTGAGAGCATGCCTACGTTTCTGCACAGTTATTTCCATTTTATCTATACCAATTGAGTTCGTCACTACCTTTCAGTCCAAAGTTTGGACTTGTTACTTACTAAGTTGAATGAACTCACGTTACTCTCTGCACCTTGTGTGCAGATCCAGGCGTTCCTGGTCACGACGACGACTGCTGATTGAGGCATCAAAGTTCGGGGACTATTGAGGTAGTTGCATGGCGTTCGCGGGCCTTGATTTCCCTTCCTTATTCTATCTGCACTTTCTGTTTTATTCTCTAGATACTGTTGTGGACCGTATACTGGTTTTAGACACTCATGTACTCAGTGACACCCTGGTTTTGGGATGGATTTACCGTATTTTGGTTTAATTCTACTTTAAAATGACTTTTCTTTAATATAATTTGTTCCACTGTTATTTCTAAAAGAGTGTTTTACTGTGTTGAAATTGTTCAGTTGTGGCTTGCCTAGTTCCACGATAGGCGCCATCACGATAGTTATTTTTGGGTCGTGACAAGTTGGTATCAGAGCCTAGGTTACATAGGTCTCACGAGTCATGAGCAGGTTTAGTAGAGTCTTGCGGATCGGTACGAAGACGTCTGTACTTATCTTCGAGAGGCTGTCGAACCCGTAGGAAATTTCACATTCTTGCATTCTTGTCATGCGAATCTTTTGATTCTGGTAACTAAATTTTTGTTGTTCTATTTCTCTCACAGATGGTGAGGACGCGTAATGTGGGGCAGTATGGACAACCACCAGTACCACCAGTCAGGGTCGCGAGAGGCCGAGGTCGCGGTAGAGGTTGCTGTAGGGGCAGAGGTGCAGCTCACACCGTAGCTAGGGCAGCACCTGCAGATCCACCAGTTACCCCAGTTCAAGAGCAGGATCCAGTTATGGATGAGCCTGTGGGACCAGCTCAGGCACCACCTGTGCCTATTGTAATTCTAGGCCTTCAGGAGGCCTTAGCTCACGTGTACCAATCTTGCTCAGGCAGTCTCTGCTACGGCCGCAGCAGCCACTTCTCAGGCCGGGGGAGGTGCTCAGACTCCCGCTGCCCGCACACCAGAGTAGGTGGTATAGAGATTCCAGACACCGGGGGCACCACCAGCCCAGCCGGTTGCAGCTGCTCAGGACTATGTGGTTCCTGCTTTGCCCAAGGATGAGCATCGTAGATTGGAGAGATTTGGGAGGCTCCAGTCTCCATCTTTCAGTGGTGCAGAGAGAGAGGATGCGTAGGGCTTCTTGGATAGATGTCAGAGGATACTCCGTACAACCGATATTCTAGAGCCCAGTGGGGTCTCGTTCACTACTTTTCAGTTCTCTGGGGATGCCTTCAGTTGTTGGGAGGCTTAAGAGAGGCGTAGTCTGGTCGGCGCAGCATCCCTTACCTGGCAACATTTCTCCGTTCTCTTTCTGGAGAAGTTCGTACCCCAGTCCCGCAGAGAGGAGATTCGTAGGCAGTTCGAGCAGCTTCATCAGGGTGATATATCCATGACGCAGTATGAGATGAGATTTTTAGAGTTGGCTCGTCATGCTATCTGATTGGTTCCCACAGACAGGGAGAGGATCGGGAGTTTCATAGATGGCCTCACTTTTCAGCTGCGATTGCTTATGACTAGAGAGAGAGTGCTTGGTGCTACTTTTGACGAGCTGGTCAACATTGCTCGTCAGATTGAGATGGTTCGCAGCCAGGAGCGGGTTGAGAGTGAGGCCAAGAGGCCTCGTGGCCAAGGTAGATTTGGCGGTGTTCCTTTTGGGGGTCAGTTCCAGCACGGTAGGGGTCGTCCATTTAGACATGCTCAGATGGCTCGCCCAGTTCACCGTGGTGCATCATCTGACCATGTGTCACACCATTATCAGCAGAGCCATTCATCATTCAGTGCACTACCAGCTCAGAGTTCATCTCATGCACCATCAGCTCAGGGTTCATCTGTGTCAGGACCTTCTAGTAGTTATTCCAGTGCTCGGGGTCCCCTTCAGTTCCCACCACCATTCGCAGAGAGAGGTTGCTTTGAGTGTGGAGATTTGGGTCATATCAAGAGGTATTGTCCCCTCGTTTCAGGAGGTTCATCTCAACAGAGGAGTCATCCTTCAACTTCAGCACCAGTTACTTCACCACCCGCCCAGCCAGCTAGGGGCAGAGCTCAGTCAGCTAAGGGTCGCCCGAGAGGGGGAGGCCGATCAGGGGGCGGCCAGGCCCATTTCTATGCTCTTCCTGCTATACGAGATGCCATTGCTTCGGATGCTGTGATTACAGGTATTGTCTCAGTTTTCCATAGAGATGCCTCTGTATTATTTGACCCTAGGCTCCACTTATTCATATGTGTCCTCGTATTTCTCTCATTATCTGGATATGCCCCGTGAGTCTTTAGTTTCATCTGTTCATGTATCTACGCCGGTGGGCGATAATATTATTGTGGACTGTGTGTACCGGTCGTGTGTAGTGACTATTGGGGGATTGGAGACTAGAGTTGATCTCTTGCTACTTAGTATGGTCTATTTTGATGTGATATTAGGTATGGATTGGTTGTCTCCATGTCATGCTGTTTTAGATTATCACGCTAAGACCGTGACGTTAGCGATGTCGGGGTTGCCGAGAGTTGAGTGGAGCGGTTCTATAGACTATGTTCCCAGTAGAGTGATCTCATACTTGAAGGCTCAGCGGATGCTTGAGAAGGGTTGTCTATCCTATTTGGCTTTTGTGAGTGATGTTAGTGCAAAGGTCCCTGCTATTGATTCTGTTCCTGTGGTATGTGATTTTTCGGATGTGTTTCCTGCATACCTGCCAGGCATGCCGCCTGACAAAGACATTGACTTCGGTATAGATTTGGTGCCGGGCACTCAGCCCATTTCTATTCCACCGTATCGTATGGCACCGATGGAGTTGAAGGAACAACTTCAGGAACTCCTTGATAAGGGGTTTATTCGGCCAAACGTGTCACCTTGGGGTGCACCAGTTCTATTTGTAAAGAAAAAGGATGGTACTATGAGAATGTGCATTGATTACAGACAGTTGAACAAGGTCACAATCAAGAACAAGTATCCTTTGCCGCGTATTGATGATTTGTTTGACCAGCTTCAGGGAGCGATGGTGTTCTCCAAGATTGATTTGAGGTCGGGGTATCACCAGCTGAAAATTCGGGACTCAGATATTCTTAAGACAGCTTTCAGGACTCGATATGGCCATTATGAGTTCCTTGTGATGTCTTTTGGGCTGACCAATACCCCAACAACGTTCATGCATCTGATGATCAGTGTGTTTCAGCCTTATCTTGACTCGTTCGTTATTGTATTCATTGATGACATCTTGGTGTACTCTCGTAGCTAGGAGGAGTATGCTCAGCATCTGAGGATTGTGTTACAACGATTGAGGGAGGAGAAACTTTATGCAAAGTTCTCCAAGTGTGAGTTTTGGCTTAGTTCAGTGGCATTCTTGGGGCACGTGGTGTTCAGGGAGGGTATTCAGGTAGATCCGAAGAAAATAGAGGCGGTGCAGAATTGGCCCAGACCGTTCTCATCCACGGAGATTCGGAGTTTTCTTGGTTTGGCTGGTTATTACCGCCATTTTTTGGAGGGCTTCTCATCTATTGCATCGCCCTTGACTAAATTGACCCAAAAGGGTGCTCCTTTCAGGTGGTCGGAGGAGTGCGAGGAGAGCTTTTAGAAGCTCAAGACTACTTTGAACACGGCTCCAGTTCCAGTTCTACCATTAGATTCTGGTTCTTACATAGTGTATTGTGATGCCTCGCGGATCAGTATTGGGTGTGTTCTGATGCATGAGGGTAGAGTGATTGCTTATGCTTCACGCCAGTTGAAGCCTCATGAAAAGAACTATCCTGTCCATGACCTTGAGTTAACAGCTATTGTTCACGCCTTGAAGATTTGGCGGCATTATTTGTACGGGGTCCATTGTGAGATTTACACTAAACATCGAAGTTTGCAACATCCGTTCAAATAGAAAGATCTTAACTTGCGTCAGTGTAGGTGGTTGGAGCTTTTAAAACTATGATATCACCATTTTATACCATCCCGGGAAGCCCAATATGGTGGCCGATGCCTTGGATCGCCAGGCGGAGAGTTTGGGGAGCTTAGCATATCTTCCAGGGGTAGAGAGGCCATTGGCATTGGATGTTCATGCCTTAGCTTGCCAGTTTGCTAGATTGGATGTTTCTGAGCCAAGTCGAGTATTGGCTTGTGTGGTCTCTCGGTCTTCTCTTTATGATCGTATCAGGGAGCGTCAGTGTGATGACCCCCATCTGCTTATCCTTAAGGACACAGTCCAGCAAGGTGATGCTAAGAAGGTCACTATTGGGGATGATGGTGGATTGAGGATGTAGGGAAGGATATGTGTGCCAATGTAGATGGTTTATGTGAGCTGATTCTCCAGAAGGCTCACAGTTTGCGGTATTCTATTCGTCCGGGTGCCGCGAAGATGTATCAGGACTTGAGACATCATTAATGGTGGAGGAGAATAAAGAAGGACATAGCGGAGTATGTAGCTTGGTGCCTAAATTGCCAGCAGGTGAAGTATGAGCATCAGCGACCAGGTGGGTTGCTTCAGAAGTTAGAGATTCCAGAGTGGAAATGGGAGCAGATCACTATGGATTTCGTTGTTGGGCTACCACGGACTCAGCGGAAGTTTGATGCAGTTTGGGTGATTGTAGACCGGTTGACCAAGTCAGCTCATTTCATTCTTGTAATGACTACTTATTCTTTCGAGCAGCTGGCTCGAGTGTATATCCGCGAGATCGTCAGGCTTCATGGCGTACCGATTTCTATCATATCTGACCGGGGTATGCAGTTCACATCATGGTTCTCGAGGGCCGTGCAGCATGAGTTGGGTACTCGAGCGGAGTTGAGCATAGCATTTCAGCCTCAGACGGACGAATAGTCCGAGCGCACTATTCAGATATTAGAGGATATGCTTCGTGCATGTGTGATAGAGTTTGGAGGTTCGTGGGATCAGTTCTTGCCTCTAGCAAAGTTTGCTTATAACAACAGTTATCAGTCGAGCATCCAGATGGCACCGTATGAGGCTCTGTATGGTAGGCGGTGTAGGTCTTTGGTGGGTTGGTTCGAGCCGGGCGAGGCTAGATTATTGGGTACAGACTTGGATTAGGATGCTATGGAGAAGATTAAGGTGATTCAAGATAGACTATGCACAACCTAGTCCAGCCAGAAGAGTTATGCGGATCGGAAGGTTCGCGATGTTGCATTCATGGTTGGAGAGCAGGTCTTGCTCCGGGTTTCGCCTATGAAGGGCGTTATGAGGTTCGGGAAGAAGGGCAAGCTGAGCCCAAGGTTCATTGGTCCCTTTGAGGTATTGCGACGTGTTGGGGAGGTTGCTTATAAGCTTGCTTTGCCTCCCAGTCTAGCAGGAGTTCATCCAATATTCCATGTTTCTATGCTCCGAAAGTATCACGGCGATCCGTCTCACGTGTTGGATTTCAGTTCAGTCCAGTTGGACAAGGATTTATCTTATGTTGAGGAGCCGGTGGCAATCTTAGATTGGCAGGTTTGAAAGCTGAGGTCGAAGAATATTGCTTCTGTGAAGGTTCAGTGGAGGGGTCAGCCGGCCAAGGAGTCAACTTGGGAGACCGAGCATGATATACGCATCCATTATCCTCATCTTTTCACCACTTCAGGTATGTCTCTATGCTCGTTCAAGGACGAACAATTGTTTTAAGAGGGGGAGGATGTAATGACCCGGCCAGTTGTTTTGAGTGTATTAGCCCCGATCCCCTATTTACTGCTTTCCCCGTATCTGTTTCTGCTTATGTGACTTGCCGGGAGGTCTTGTTTTCGGTTTTGGAGTGTTTTGGGAGACTTAGTCCCTAAAACGGAAGCTTAAGTCTTAGGATTTTGACCGTAGTCAGAACTGTGTGAAGACGACTTCGGAATGGAGTTATGTCGGTTCCGTAAGCTCCGTTGGGTGATTTTGGACTTGGGAGCGTGTCCGGATTGTAAATTTGAGGTCTCTGGCTAATTTAGGCTTGAAATGGCAAAAGTCAAATTTTTGGGAAGTTTGACCGGGGGTTGACTTTTTAATATCAGGGTCAGATTCCAATTCCGGAAGTTGGAGTAGGTCCATAATGTTGGATATGACTTGTGTGAAAAATTTGAGGTCAATCGGACGTGATTTGGTATAATTCGACATCGGTTGTAGAATTTGGAAATTTTGAAGTCCATTAAGTTTGGATTGGAGGGTGATTTGTGTTTTTGTTATTGTTTGACGTGTTTTTAGGGATCGACTAAATTCGTATGGTGTTTTAGGACTTGTTGGTATATTTGGTTAAGGTCCCGGAGGCCTCGGGGGTGTTTCAGATGCTTAACGGTTTGAATTTGGACTTAGACAAATGGCTGAAGGTTTCTGATATCTGGTGGTTTCGCACCTGCGGTGGGGAGACCGCAAGTGCGTACTCGCACGTGCGGGTGAAGGAGTGCAGAAGCAGTAATGGAGGAGATGGCCAAGGGTCGCAGGTGCGAGGGAATTTCCGCATCTGCGAGCCCGCAGATGCGTATGAAGCTCCGCAGATGTGAAGAGTGAGCTGGAGGGAAAGATCGCAGAAGCGGACCCTTGTCTGCAGGTGCGCACACGCAGATGCGGACCTAGTCCTTTAAGTCATTTCCGCACCTGCAAGGGAAATTCCGTAGGTGCGGCGTCGCAGGTGCGACAGTATGTCCGCAGATGCAGAAGAACTGGCAGAAAATGGAATTTCGAGGGTTTGATTCCCATTTTGATTTTGGGACTTTGAGAGCTCGGTGTGAGGCGATGTTTCGAGGTTTCTTCAAGAAGATTGTTGGGGTAAGTGATTATAACTCAGATTGGACTATATTTCATGAATCTATTACTATTTTCATCATCTAATTAGGGATTTGAGTTGTAAATTTGGGAAAAATGGTAGAAACTTCATAGGCTAAAATTTCGAGTTTTGGAAGGTGATTTGAGGTTGGATTAGAGTAATTTTGGTACGAGTGAACTCGTGGGTGAATGGGCTTTCGGGTTTTTTGACTTTTGTCGGATTTCGAGACGTGGGCTCGGGGCCGGCTTTTGACCAATTTCGGATTTTGGCTTGTAATTTCGTATTTTTCTTGTGGAATTGATTCCTTTAGCCTATATTAATTATCTTGTACTGCTTGTGTCTAGATTCAGGGCATTTGGAGACTAATTCGAGGGGCAAAGGTATTTCGAAGTAGGATTTTGTGTAGTTGAGGTAAGTAACGCTTTCAAACTTAGTTCTGACGGTTCGAAACCCCAAACTATGTGCTTTACGATTGGTATTGAGGTGAAACACATGCTAAGTGATGGGCGTGCGAGCGTGCACCATGAGAATTGTGGCCTGGATGAATTACATGGCACTGTATAGTGACTCTATTTTGTTGATATCCATGTTTTCATCTTGTGATAAAGTAATTGAGCTGTCAATCATGCTAGGTATCATGTTTAGGCTTTATGCCGGTACTGTTGGGACCCCTAGTGGCCGTTTCTTGCTGTCATCTCACTAATTTTGTTGATATTATGTACTCAGTCATGTTCATGCATTTCATATCATATTTTAGTCTCAGTTGTTATTTACTAATATATCATATCATTGTTTCGGGGTAGTTTTCCTGATATTGTAAGTTCGTGAGTGAGACTGGAGAGATTGATGACCGAGGGAGGCTAAGAGCCTGATTATGAGTGACAATTATGGGATCGAGCTGCACGCCGCAGCGGTTATACTGGTTTTATGATAGCGCTTGGGCTGTAGGAGCCCCTCCGGAGTCTATTACAAACCCCAGTGAGCGCGGTTGATATTATTGAGGGATGGATCTTCCCTAGACATGGATCTTGTCCGAAGTACTTGATACCTGGAGATGGATCTTCTCCACAGGGCTGGATTGGCCTTTCCCTCGGTACTGGGTAACCTATGGTCAGTGTTGTATATGTTTTGGGATGGATCTTCCTTGGGCCGTGTGAGCCATATACAGTACCGAGGGGTTGAGATATTGAGAGTATGAGCACTCGAGGCTGTCAGCATAGTGCATCACTTACAGTATGTGCATTGGCATGTAGAGATAGCAGAGTTATATTCATTACACTTCTCGAATCTGCTTTACTATACTGTTTGAGTTGCCTATGTGATTTGAGAGCATGCCTACGTTTCTGCACAGTTATTTCTATTTTATCTGTACCAGTTGAGTTCGTCACTACCTTTCAGTCCAAAGTTTGGACTTGTTGCATACTGAGTTGCCTATGCGGCGGCTGCTGATTGAGGCATTAGAGTTCGGGGACTATCGAGGTAGCTGCATGGTGTTCGCAGGCCTTGATTTCCCTTCCTTATTCTATCTGCACTTTCTGTTTTATTCTCTAGATACTATTGTAGACTGTATACTAGTTTTAGATGCTCATATACTCAGTGGCACCCCGGTTTTGGGATGGATTGTACCTTAATTTGGTTAAATTCTGTTTTAAAATGACTTTTCTTTAATATAAATTGTTCCGCTGTTATTTCTAAAAGAGTGTTTTACTGTGTTGAAATTGTTGAGTTGCGGCTTGCCTAATTCCACGATAGACGACATCACGACGGTTGTTTTGGATCGTGACAATTGGTGATCCCAATATTAGGGGGAGAAAATGGGCAGCTGAGAAAGTGATTCGTGGAATGAATTATTATGAATACATATAGATCCTCGTACAAGAAAATATGAACTTGAAGTTCAAGTGATAATTCATTTGCAAATTATTTCCAGACGCATTTGCTGACCCAAAGCTAAATGTCATGAGGGACAGAGTCTATGGCACACAAGAAGCGTAACAGACCAATTGGTTCCAAAGATAAAATTCCTTGAAGAAGGAGATGAGCAAATAATAAAGATGGTCATAATAAGGAGGCAAGTGCTCTAGAAGAGCACCACGACATAACACGTAATAAGACCTCATGGGGGAGGCTCGGGTACCTGAAAATAATGAGATAAAAATATCTCAATAATTTATGTCTTTATTGGACAATAATGAAACCAATATAAAATGATCGCTGACGATGTTGTTAATATAATGTAGCGCTTAATGTTATTAATATTGGTGAGGATCTTGAGCTCAAATCTGTCATGAAATTTGGACAGATAAATGATTGTCCAAATGAAAATATGCAATGAAAATTGACTTCACATGAAAAATGTAAAGTTGGACGGATAGTCCCATCAACTGAAAGTATAAACCCAATGGTGGTATAAATGTGTTCTTATGCGAAAAAGGTCAAGTCGATAGTGTGATGACCCAAAAGGTTATCTTATGTTTTAGAACTCAAATCTGCGCTCTTAAGCCTTAAAAATCTTATTTTTTACCCTCCTCGATTTGCGTGCACAGTCAGGGCAAGTTTCTGGAAAGCTTTTATGTTGAAAACTAATGAAAATAAGAATTTTTTCCTTAAAAATTGATTTTAGTTGACATCGGTCAACATTTTTGGTAAACATGCCCGGATCCATATTTTGACGGTCTCGGTAGGTCCGTATCAAATTATGAGACCTGGGCGTATGCCCGAAATTGAATTCGGAGGTCCCTAGCTTGAGTTATGAATTTTTGATATAAATTAAAAGTCTGGAAATTATTTATTTTTAAGAATTTATTGATATTTGGCATTGTTAGTATCGGGTTCGTATTTTGGTTCCGGATCCCGGTACAGGTTCATTATGATATTTAAGACTTTTCTGTGAAATTTGGTGAGAAACGGAGTTGATTTAACGTGATGCGGACGTCCAGTTGAGAAAATAGAAATTTTAAGGTGTTCTTGAGAATTTCATTTGATTTGGTACTAAATTCATAGTTCTAGGTATTATTTTGGCGATTTGATCTCGCGAGCAAGTTCGTATGATATTTTTATACTTGTGTGCATGTTTGGTTTTGAGCCCCGATGGCTCGGGTGAGTTTTGGATAGGCTACAGAGTGATTTGGACTTAGAAAAATAGCTGGTGTGCTTCAGCTGTGTTGCGGGTTTCAGACCTCGCAAATGCGAGGTCAGGGTTGGCATTTGCGATCACTGTTGAAGTCGCATTTGCGAACTTCTCATCACAAATGCAAAGAGAAGGTGGGCCAACCTTTGTTCGCAATTGCGAAATTTTCTTCACATTTGCGAAGGGAGTCTGGGAGGAGTATGGATCGCAAATACGATCTTTTGTTCGCATTTGCGAGGTCAGTGATCGCAATTGCGACACTTTCCTTGCATTTGAGAAGGGCAGCAGGATTGTGAAGACTTCGCAATTGCAATAGCCCCTTCGCAATTGCGAGCTTCGCATTTGCGAAGCTCAGGTCGCAATTGCGACGTCTGCAGCTGAACAAAATGTCTTTTGGACGGGAATTTTGATTCATTTCCCAATTTTTCAAGACCTAAAACACAAGATGCGATTTTCCAAAGACCATCTCTTCCCCAAATCATAGGTAAGTGATTCTAAACTGGTTTCTTTCAATCTTTCACTACATTTTACAACATTTCAACCAAAAATTTGAGGTTTTCATGGTAGAATAAGGGGTTTTTGGTAGAAACTAGGGATTTCGGAAATTTGGGTATTTAGACCTCAATTTGAGGTCGGATTTCAAAACCAATTATATATTCGGGCTTGGGGGTGAATGTGTAAATGGAATTTGGTCCGAACCTCGGGTTTTGACCAAGTGGGCCCGGGGTCGATTTTTGACTTTTTGGAGGAAAATTTAGGAAATCTAAATTTATGCAATGTAATTGATTCCTTTAGCAAAATTTGATATTATTGAGTCATCTTAATAGATACGAGTGGTTTGGAGGTGAATTCCAAAGAAAAAGCTGTGATTGAGAATTAAGTGGCCTTCGGAGCAAGGTAAGTATTGTGTCTAACCCTGACTTGAGGGAATTAGGAACCTTAGATTACTTGCTAAGTGAAATTCATGTGAGTGGCGTATATGTGAGGTGACAAGTACTTATGCGCCGCCAATTTACCTGTTTTTCATGTTTCTCAGTTTTTCTTATATTGTCTCAATCCTATGCCTAATTGCGATGTGTTATACTAGTGTTGTTCAACTTATCGTTCTTATCATGTTTAAGAATTTTCTGGTGATAATCGAGTTTTTATTTCAAAGTTGAGATTGATGTTATGGAACCAAATGTTGAGGTAAGGTTTGTACTTGCTATTCTATCTCCCTGTTGATATTTATGCATTGCATTATGGTAAGGGAGAGTGTTAATGCACGAAGGGTGATGTCGTTCCATATTGTTAGTGTTAATGCACGAAGGGTGATGCCGTGCCAAGTGTTAATGCTAATGCACGAAGGGTGATGCCGTGCCATATTGTGAGTGTTAATGTACGAAGGGTGATGCCGTGCCATATTGTGAGTGTTAATGCACGAAGGGTGATGTCATGCCATGATATGAGAGTTAATGCACGAAGGGTGATGCCGTGCCGTTTCTATTGATTTTTATGGTGAGATTGAGAGTAAAAGCACGAAGGGTGATGCCGTGCATTTTTCCATACTGTATTCACTATTCCTATTGATTCATGGTATATTGACTGCTCTGGTGATCATTCTATTGTAGTTCTTTATCTTGTATTCCCCTCAGTATGTTCCCCTCCCGACAATTCCTGTTTAGATCTTCATTTCTGTTATTTGTATATACACTGTTAAATTGTACAGGTTGATTCGTAGGTGCCTTGCCTTTGCCTCGTCACTACTTCGTCGAGGTTAGGCTAGACACTTACCAGTACATGGGGTCGGTTGTACTGATACTGCACTCTACACTTTCTGTGCAGATTTTGATACCGGCTCGGGTTGATCGAGATTCTGCTATTGGTCCGCTGTCCGGAGACTCAAGGTAGATCTGTCGGCGTTCACAGACCTTGAAGCCCCTGTCTATCATTTCTGTTCTACTGTTTCTTTCATTCAAACAATTGTATTTCTTTCTGACTATTACTTGTAGCAAATTCTAGAATGCTCGTGAATTGTGACTCCAGATCCGGGTGGTAGTAGTTAATACAGATTTATGATTTTTCGCACTTATTATATTTCATCTTAGTTAATTATTGTTAATTACTAAATAGAAATAAGGAATTGGTTAATGATTCTCTAACGTTGGATTGCCTAGCAAGTGAAATGTTAGGCACCATCACGGTCCCGTCGGTGGGAATTTTCGGGTCGTGACAGTTGGTATTAGAGCGCTAGGTTACATAGGTCTCACGAGTCACGAGCAAACTCAGTAGAGTCTGAAGGATTGGTACGGAGACGTTTCTACTTATCTCTCACAGGCTATGAAGTTTAGGAAAAATATCACTTCTTTCATTCCTTATCGTGCGGCATTGATTTTTGTTTGAAACCTATATCTCGTATTCCATTATATCCACTCGTGTATGATATTTTGCACTCGATATCAGTTGTGCGTCGATGGTTCGTGATGCCGCAGATGAACTACGAGGGAGCCAGAGATGCTCAAACAATACCTCAACGTGTGATTCTGACTAAAGATCACCCAGTGAATAATGTGGGGGGTGCAACGTACCTTTGCATCTGGTTGATTTATACGAGTTGTGAAGGTTAGTATTTTGGACCATCAGACATTGTGAGCTACGACTTCGCGCCGAGTGGGGGAGTCCACTATCAATGAATGGATTGCAGGGTCATGTGTTATATCAATTTTGGCCTGAAATATATATAAGTAGTACTGAAAGGTTCCCCAAAATTTACACATGTTTAAGGCCTGAGATTTTGTAGAGGATAAGGTTGGTACTTGCGGTATGTCCGCCTACTTAATAATCATATACTTCAGTACCAAAGAAGTTAGAGAAACAATTTTAAATTTATAGAAGATCTACTCAGCGTGGACGTCATGGTTGCAGATTTTGGGATGCTTCAGAGGAAGCACAGTGGTTGACGAGATTCTGGACTATGTGGTTTGTGCCAAGATTTGTCTATATGGAGATCTACTTTTGTGATCGTTGTGTATAAATAGGGGTAAGGGATACCTCTGAGAAGAATCGAAGAGTATGTTAAGAAATGGGTCAGCTCAACAGTGTTGAGTCAGCATAACAAAAGAAGAAATTGGCCTTGGGAGAGATAATTCTCCATAGGTATCCGTGGCAAGCCTATGAAGAGGGCAGACCAACCAATGCAACACTGCCCACTTGGCTCAGTTCTCAGAAATGCTTTTGAAAGAGTTTGTTCCCGGACTCTCCGCATAGGGTTTGAACGATTGCGTCAGGTCAACATGACGGTGTCATAATATTCCATAGGGTTCAATAAGTTAGCCCATCATATTCCTACTTTGCTTCTTACAGCTAGAGAGCGAGTCCACAGACTCATTAAAGGATTTAATAATGATCGTAAAATTTTGTATGACTCGGGAGCTACAGGTTGATACTTGATTTCCACTAGTGGTAGAAATTGCCAAGATATTAAAACGTGTTCGGGGTGAGGAAAAAGGAAACTAAGGAGACTAAGACGTCTCAAGGTTCTGGGGGATTCAGTGGATTCTATTATGCGAGTATAAATCATTATGGCGGGGGCTTGGGTAGTCAGCCAGCCCGGTTCGCACATCGAATTAATCGAGGTGCTCCAGTAAGTTCTTTTAATGCACCACTGGCATGAGTTTCCTACAATGGTTATTCCAGTTATCTGGCACATACTAAATATGAGCATCCAAACCCGCAAAGGGGTTGATATAAATACGGCGATATTAGGCATCATGAGAAAATTGTCCCAGACTTGGGAGAGATATATTTCATCAAATCACTCAGGCTACGTGCCCCATTGCAGTTACCACACCACCCACACGATCAGTTAGGGGTGGAGGACAGGCGAGTAGAAGGCGTCCTAGAGGTGGAGACTCAGCCGTTGTTATATTTGTTTTATGGTATGATGGAGGTCGTTACATCAGATGGTGTCGTTATAGGTACGAGCTCGATTTAAAATAAAGGAATAATTTCCTTAACTTGATTCGGTTCTGAGTATCAAGACGAGTCCTATTGTGCTCCACTTATGAGTGAGCTTCGTAATTCTATAATCTACTTATGTGTCTACTTCTGTGGGGAGGTTTTATGGAGATAACTACACCTATCATTCCATAATAGACTCTATTAAGATCTGTGAGGCTAAAGGTGCCTTTTTGGTATTTATTTCGGTATGTTTTGATGTATTTCCGGATAATTATTTACAAATTGTGAATTATATGCCCTACCGGTGTAGGGTTCATTAGGTGTTGTGATTTTATTTAACGAAAGTTATTTAAAAGGAGAAAATGGAAAGTTTCGATTAGCAAGATGTGCATATTACTTGTGATTCAGAACTGAGGCCGAGGTCCTCATATTTTTAAAATAAAGTGATATGTTTAAAATGGGCTATGAGCTGCGATGAAAGTTATATAAGGATGAGATCCTTGTGCTACAAATTCTTGTGTTTAAATTCTCCCTTGTGAAAATTAAATTTATACTACAGTACTAATAGGGAGTCATGCCTTCTAGGCTTATTTGAAAAAAATTTGTATGAAATTCTCTGTGCATACTTTCCAAATTCGTGTTGTAATATTGAGGTGTAGCCTACGAGGTAGGTGCCCGCTCATGTGGCGTTAAATGTGACTCGTTAATTCGGGTAAATAATTATGAGGTCTTCATGCCTCGCATCTCGTTATTAGTATTGTGAAGGTTTGAAACGAGATTTTTGTTAACATGAAGTTAATTGGCGATTCTGTAATTGATTATGAAAAACTATTAAGACCAGATTAACCCAGAAGGGTGCCCCATTTAAATGGTCAGACAAGTGTGAGTTAAGCTTTCAGAAGCTCAATACCGCTTTGATTACAACGCTAGTGTTGGTATTACCCACAGGTTCAGGATCATATACGATATATTATGACCCTTCTCACATTGGGCCTGGTGCAGTATTAATGCAAGATGGCAAGGTAATTGCATATGCGTCACGGCAATTGAAAGTTTACGAGAAGAATTATCCTGTTCATGACTTAGAACTGGCAGCCATTGTTCATGCGCTGAAGATTTGGAGGCATTACTTCTACGGTGTTTTGTGTAAGGTATTTACTGATCATCGCTGCCTTCAGTACCTGTTCAAACAAAAAGATCTTAATTTGAGGCAGAGAAGATGGTTGGAGTTGTTGAAAGACTATGATATCACCCTGGAAAGGCCAATATGGTGGCCGATGCTTTGAGTAGAAAGGCTGTGAGTATGGGCTGTCTTGCGTATATTCCGGTTGGTGAGAGGCCATTAGCTGCATATGTTCAGACTTTGACTAATCAGTTAGTAAGGTTAGATGTTTCGGAACCCAGTTGGGTTCTAGCATGCACAGTCGCTCGGTCTTCCTTATATGAGCGCATCAGAGAGAGGCAATATGATGATCTTCAATTACTTGTCCTTAAGGACACAGTGAGGCACGGTGATGCCAAACAGGTTGTTGTGGGGGAAGAAGGGGTTCTGCGAATGCAGGGTCGTATTTATGTGCCTAATGTGGATGGGCTTCGTGAATTAATTCTTGAAGAAGCACACAGTTCCAGGTATTCTATTCATCCAGGTACCGCCAAAATGTATTAAGATTTGCGGCAACATTATTCGTGAAAGAGAATGAAAAAGGATATAGTTGCATATGTAGCTTAATGTCTGAATTGTTAGCAAGTTAAGTACAAGCATCAGAGACCTGGTGTTTGCTTCAGAAGTTAGAAATTCCTGAGTGGAAGTGGGAGCGTATCACTATGGATTTTGTTGTTGGGCTCCCACGGACTCAGAGAAAATTTGACGCAGTTTGGGTCATTGTGGACAGGTTAACCAAGTCAGCCCATTTCATTCCAGTGGCAGTTACCTATTCTTTAGAGAGGTTAGCTGAAATTTACATTTGTGAGATTGTCCGCCTTCACGGTGTGCCCGTGTCTATAATTTCAGATTGAGGTACGCAGTTTACCTCATATTTCTAGAGGGCTGTACAGCGCTAGTTAGGCATGCGGGTGGAGTTGAGTACAACATTTCATCCACAGACAGACGGATAGTCAGAGTGCACTATTCAGATATTGGAAGATATGCTTTGCGCTTATGTTATAGACTTTGGAGATTCTTGGGATCATTTCTTACCGCTTGTGGAGTTTCTTTATAATAATAGTTACCAGTCGAGCATTCAGATGGCTCCATATGAGGCATTATACGGAAGGCAATGCCGATCGCCAGTTGGTTGGTTTGAACCGGGAGAGGCTCGGTTGTTGGGTACCGATTTGATACAGGATGCCTTGGATAAGGTCAAGATTATTCAGGATCGACTTCGCGCAGCTCTGTCTAGGCAAAAGAGTTATGCCGACCATAAATTTTGTGATATTGCATTCATGGTTGGAGAAAGAATATTGCTCCGGGTTTCACCTATGAAAGGTGTAATGAGGTTCGGAAAGAAGGGCAAGTTGAGCCCTAGGTATATCGGACCGTTTGAAATTCTTGAAAGGGTGGGTGAAGTAGCTTACATGCTTGCATTTCCACCTAGTTTATCAGCGGTTCATCCGGTGTTCCATGTGTCTATGCTCCGAAAATATCATGGTGACCCGTCCCACGTGTTAGATTTCAGCTCTGTCCAATTGGACAAGGATTTGACTTACGAGGAGGAGCCGATGGCTATTCTAGCCCTGCAGGTTCGCAAGTTGAGATCAAAGAATTACCCTTCAGTTCGAGTGTAGTGGAGAGGTCAGCCTATTGAGGCAGCTACTTGGGAGTCCGAATCCGATATGCAGAGTAGATATCCCCACCTTTTCACCAGCCTAGGTACTTTTCTATGTCCGTTCGAGGACGAACGGTTATTTTAAAGGTGGAGATTGTGATGACCCAAAAGGTCATCTTATGTTTTAGAACTCGAATCTGCGCTCTTAAGCCTTAAAAATCTCATTTTACCCTCCTCGATTTACGTGCGCAGTCAGGGCAGGTTTCCGGAAAGCTTTTATGTTGAAAACTAATGAAAATAAGACCTTTTGTCTGAAAAGTTGATTTTAGTTGTCTTTGGTCAATATATTTGGTAAACGGACCCGGATTTGTGTTTTGACGATCCCGGTAGGTCCGTATCGAATTATGGGACCTGAGCGTATGCCCAGAATTGAATTCGGAGGTCCTTTGCTTGAGTTATGAATTTTTGATGAAAATTAAAAGTCTGGAAATTATTTGTTTTTAAAAATTTATTGATATTTGGCATTGTTAGTATCGGGTCCGTATTTTGGTTCTGGATCCCGGTACAGGTTCATTATGATATTTAAGACTTGTCTGTGAAATTTGGTGAGAAACGGAGTTGATTTAACGTGATGCGGACGTCCAGTTGAGAAAATAGAAATTTTAAAGTGTTCTTGAGAATTTCATTTGTTTTGGTACTAAATTCGTAGTTCTAGGTGTTATTTTGGTGATTTGATGGCGCGAGCAAGTTCGTATGATGTTTTTAGACTTGTGTGCATGTTTGGTTTGGAGCCCCGATGGCTCGGGTGAGTTTTGGATAGGCTACAGAGTGATTTGGACTTAGAAAAATAGCTGGTGTGCTTCAGCTGTGTTGCGGGCCTCAGACCTCGCAAATGCGAGGTCAGGGTTGGCATTTGCGATCACTGTTGAAGTCGCATTTGCAAACTTCTCATCGCAAATGCGAAGAGAAACTGGGCCAGTCTCTGTTCGCAATTGCGAACTTTTCTTCGCATTTGCGAAGGGAGTCTGGGAGGAGTATGGATCGCAAATGCAATCTTTTGTCCGCATTTGCAAGGTCAGTGATCGCAATTGCGACACTTTCCTCGCATTTACGAAGGGCAGCAGGATTGTGAAGGCTTCGCAATTATGATAGCCCCTTCGCATTTGCGAAGCTCAGGTCGCAATTGCGACGTCTGCAGCTAAACAAAATGACTTTTGGACGGGAATTTTCATTCATTTCCTAAATTTTCAAGACCTAAAACACAAGAGGCGATTTTCCAAAGACCATCTCTTCCCCAAATCATAGGTAAGTGATTCTAAACTGGTTTCTTTCAATCTTTCACTACATTTTACTAGATTTCAACCAAAAATCTAAGGTTTTCATGGTAGAATTCGGGGTTTTTGGTAGAAACTAGGGATTTTGAAAATTTGGGGATTTAGACCTCAATTTGAGGTCGGATTCCAAAACCAATTATATATTCAAGCTCAGGGGTGAATGTGATGATCCAAAATGTCATCTTTAAATTTAATAAGTAATTATGTGTTCTAAGACCTCGAAAAGCACCATTTATCATTCCTCGACTTGCGTGCGCAGTCCGTACATTTTTCCAGAAAGTTTTTATGTGAAAAATAGATTAAAATGGGAAATAGAGCTTTAAAACTCAACTAAGTTGACTTTGGTCAACATTTTGAGCAAACGGACCCGGATTAGTATTTTAAAAATTCCGATAGGTCCGTATTGTGAATTGGGACTTGGGCGTGTGCCTGAAATCGAATTCCGAGGTCCCTAGCCCGAGTTATGGAATTTTGATGAAAAATTAAAATCTTGAAAGCTTAATAATTTTTAAGAAATTACTGATATTGGATTTATTGACCTCGAGCCCGTATTTTGGTTCCGGAACCCGGTATAGGTCCACTATAATATTTATGACTTGTCTGCCGAATTTGGCAAGAATCGGAGTTGATTTGACGTAATTCGGACGTCCGGCTGTAAGTGTCGGGGTTAACCTTGACTTGAGGGAATAGAACCCTTAAATTGTTTGTTATGTGAATTGCATGTAAACGATGTATAGGCGAGGTGACGAGTGTCTATACGCCGTCAAATTAATTGTTTGCCTGCTTACTTGAAAAAAAACATAACTTATTTTTAATCATAAATTAATTATTATAATAATTGTTTCTCTTTTATTCTTTGCAAATATAAATTCTTGAATTCCTACATTAATTGTTACATGCTATTTGAGTTATGTGCCTTAATTGTTATTTGACATTTAGCATAATAAATATTAAACTGCCTATTTGCTCCCTGATTTCCATAATAATTTGCTATTTGTCATTGTTTGCTTCATAATTAAACCATAATTATTGTATGCTTGTTGTCTTGTAATTTTATATTAATTTTTATATTTATTGGGAAAATTTCTTCAATAAGAATTGGTAAATGAAAATGTTGGAGGAGCGGGTTGCACGCCACAATATGATTGATTATTAAAAGTCAATATTGGAGGATCGGGTTGTACGCCGCAACAGATTTATTAAAAGTCAATATTGGAGAATCGGGTTACACGCCGCAACAGACTTATTAAAAAGTTAATATTGGAGGATCGGGTTGCACGCCGCAACAGACTTGATTAAAATGAATATGTTGGAGGAGCGGGTTGCACGCCGCAACAGAACTGAATGTGGATATATTGTGAGAGCGGGTTGCACGCTGCAACAGAAATAATGGAAATGATAATTGGTTATGACTTCTGAGTTGCCTTCAATTATTATAAATGAATTACCTGATTTATTCCTATTATTGTTATTGTTACTAATATTGTGTACATGTTAATGTAAGTGAACCGCCTTAGCCTCGTCACTACTTCGTCGAGGTTAGGCTCAGCACTTTCCAGTACATGAGGTCGGTTGTACTGATACTACACACTGCACTTCTTGTGCAGATTTTGGAGTTGGTCCCAGCGGCGTACCATAGACTTGCTCGGATTTCAACTATCAGAGAAGACTTGAGGTATAACTGCATGGCGTTCGCAGTTCTGAAGTCCCCGTCTATTGTACTTTAGCTGTGTGTTTATTTCCAGACAGCTTTATTTTATTCAGACATTTATTTGTATTTATTCTAGAAGCTCGTACACTTGTGACACCAATTCTGGGATAGTATTTAGACACCGTTATTATTATGGATTATTTCAAAATAGCTTCCGTATTTTCTTCCTTGTTATTAATAAATTTAAAAATTATTTTAAAAATGGATAATGTTATTCTAACGTTGGCTTGCCTAGCAAGTAAAATGTTAGGCGCCATCATGTTCCGGAGGTGAAAATTTCGGGTCGTGACAGTTGGTATCAGAGCACTAGGTTACATAGGTCTCACGAGTCACGAGAAAGCTTAGTAGAGTCTGAAGGATCGGTACGGAGACGTCTGTACTTATCTCTCAGAGGCTATGAAGTTTAGGAACAATATCACTTCTTTCTTATTCTGTTGTGCGATTTTATTCTATCATCGATGATCGAACCATTCTACTCTTATTCTCTCGCAGATGGTGAGAACACGTAATACCTCTACCGATGGACAGGGACCAGAACCCCCGGTGGCAACTATGGCCAGGGGTAGAGGTCGAGGCCGAGGTCATGCTAGAGGCCGAGGCAGAGGCCGAGGTAGAGCTCAGTCCAGAGCTCAAGCAGCTGCACCTGTTGAAGAACCTCAGATAGACCTTCAGGAGGAGGTCCCAGTTCAGAATGTACCAGTTGGACCAGTTCAGGTCCCAGTTCAGAATGTACCAGTTGGACCAGTTCATGTCCCAGAAGGATTCATAGCCACTCTAGTGCTTCAAGATGCTCTAGTCCGATTGGTGAGTCTTATGGAGGGTGTCGCCTAAAATGGTACATTTCCAGTGGTACCAGCCATCTCACAGGCTAGGGGAGGAGCACAAACTCCCACTACTCCCGCTCCGGAGCAGATGGCTCCCCAGAATCAGGCTCCAGCAGCCCCGCCAGTTAGGGTAGTTTAGCCAATTGTTACGGCACAGACCGGTGATAGGCCCGCCATGTCTTTTGAGGCCTTATTGTGACTGGATAAGTTCACTAAGCTCTTTCCAGTTCACTTCAGTGGTACACCTTCTGAGGACCCATAGGATTATCTTGCTGCCATGAGGTGCTGCGGAACATGGGTATAGTTGAGACCAATGAGGTTGATTTTGCTGTATTCCAGATGAAGGGTTCCGCCAATAGGTGGTGGATAGATTACGCATTGACCCGACCAGTCGGATCACCTATACTTACATGGGAGCAGTTCTCTCAGCTATTTCTGGAGAAGTTCCTCCCTATCACACTAAAAGAGGAATTCCATAAGCAATTCGAGCGTCTACAGCAGGGCAGTATGACTGTTATTCAGTATGAGTCCCGTTTTGTGGATTTGGCCCGTCATGCTCTCCTTTTACTTCCTACAGAGGGAGAGAGAGTGATGAGGTTCATTGAGGGACTCACTCACCCTATCAGACTTCAGATGGCCAAGGAGACCGGAAGTGAGATCTCTTTTCAGGCTGCTGCTAATGTCGCAAGGAGGATCGAGATGGTTCTTGCACAGGAAAGAGGGCAGAGGTCCGATAAGAGGCCTCGTCAGTTCGGTAGTTACAGTGGTGCCTCTTCTGGAGGCCGGGGTAATTTTGGCAGGGGTCATCCTCCCAGACTGTTTCATTCAGCACTTTATGTATCTCCCGGTGCTTCAAGGGGTCACGATCCTATTATGCCTTATTCTGGGCAGCCAGTATTCAGTGCACATTCAGCTCCTATCAGTGCACCACCACTCCAGAGTTACTATAGTGGTTATCCGACACATCTGGGTCAGCTTCAGCTTCAGCAACCACGACATCAGGATGGGTGTTATGAGTGTGGGAACATTGGTCACATCAGGAGGTATTGCCCTAGATTGGCAAGTAACAGATCTCGGCAAGATTCTCGTGCCATCATACCGGCACCGGTTGCTTCACCGCCTGCTCAGCCAGCTAGAGAAAGGGGTCAGGCAGTTAGAGGTGGAGGTCAGGCCATTAGAGGTGGAGGTCAGACCGTTAGAGGTGGAGGCCAGCCAGTTAGAGGCCGTCCCAGAGATGCATTTCAGAGTGGTGGGGCCCAGCCCCGGTTTTATGCTTTTCCAGCTAGGCCTGAGGCCGAGTCATCTGATGCTGTGATCACAGGTATTATTTCAGTTTGCCATAGAGATGCTTCAGTTCTATTTGATCCAGGATCTACTTATTCCTATGTGTCCTCCTATTTTGCTTCATATTTGGTTGTGCCTTGTGATTCGCTGAGTGCTTCTGTGTGTGTATCTACACCGGTGGGAGACTCTGTGGTAGTAGATCATGTCCACCGTTCGTGTGTGGTTACTATTGGTAATCTTGAAACTAGTGTGGATATTCTACTTCTTGATAAGGTAGATTTTGATGTCATCTTGGGTATGGATTGGCTGCCTCCTTATCATGCTATATTGGACTGTCATGCCAAGACAGTGACCCTAGCTATGCCGGGGTTACCTCGATTAGAGTGGAAAGGAACTTCTGGCCATTCTGCGAGCAGGGTTATTTCTTATATGAAAGTTCGGCGTATGCTAGAGAAAGGATGTCTAGCCTATTTGACTTATATTTGTGATCCCGGTGTGGATGTCCCTTCTATGGACTCAGTACCAGTTGTTCGTGAATTTTCAGAAGTATTTCCTGCAGATCTGCCGGGGATGCCACCCGACAGAGATATTGACTTTTGTATTGATTTGGCTCCAGGCACTCAGCCCATTTCTATTCCACCATACTGTATGGCCCCGCCAGAGTTGAAAGAATTGAAAGAGCAGTTACAAGACTTGCTTGATCAGGGATTCATTAGACCCAGTGTCTCACCCTGGGGTGCACCAGTATTATTTGTAAAGAAGAAAGATGGCTCGATGCGGATGTGTATAGACTATCGGCGAGTTGAACATTGCCACATCAAAAACAAATATCCGCTGCCAAGAATTGATTACTTATTTGATCAGCTTTAGGGTACCAAGGTATTTTCGAAAATTGATTTGAGATCTGGTTACCATCAGTTGAAGATTAGGGCATCTGATGTCCGTAAGATAGTTTTTCGGACTCGGTATGGGCATTACGAGTTCCTAGTGATGTCATTTGAGTTGACAAATGCTCCAGCATCATTTATGGATTTGATGAATTGGGTGTTCAAGCCATATTTGGATTCTTTTGTGGTTGTATTCATTAATGATATCTTGAATTACTCCAGCAGTCGAGAGGAGCATGAGCAGCATCTTCGAAGTGTGCTTCACACCTTGAAGAATAATCAGTTATATGCCAAATTTTCAAAATGTGAGTTTTGGTTAGACTCAGTTGCCTTTTTGGTACATGTTGTATCGGCAGAAGGCATAAAGGTGGATCCTAAGAAGATTGAGGCTATTCAGAATTGGCCTAGACCTACTTCGGTTACATAGATTCGGAGTTTCCTGGGTTTGGTAGGTTATTATCGTCGGTTCGTGGAAGGGTTTTCATCTATAGCAAGCACATTGACCAAACTAACCCAGAAGGGTGTTCCATTCAGATGGTCAGACGAGTGTGAGTTGAGCTTTCATAAGCTCAAGACCGCTTTGACTACGGCGCCAGTATTGGTATTACCCACAGGCTCAGGATCGTATACGGTATATTGTAACGCATCTCACATTGGGCTTGGTGCAGTATTAATGCAAGATGGCAAGGTAATTGCATATGCGTCGCGGCAGTTGAAAGTTCACGAGAAGAATTATCCTGTTCATAACTTAGAATTGGCAGCCATTGTTCATGCGCTGAAGATTTAGAGGCACTACCTCCACGGTGTCTCGTGTGAGGTATTTATCGATCATCGTAGCCTTTAGTATCTGTTCAAACAAAAAGATCTTAATTTGAGACATAAAAGATGGTTGGAGTTGTTGAAAGACTATGATATCACCATTTTGTATCACCCCGGAAAGGCCAATGTGGTGACCGATGCTTTGAGTAGAAAGGTTGTGAGTATGGGCAGTCTTGCGTATATTTCGGTTGGTGAGAGGCCATTAGCTGCAGATGTTCAGACTTTGGCTAATCAGTTCGTGAGGTTAGATGTTTCAGAACCCAGTCGGGTTCTAGCTTGTACAATCGCTCGGTCTTCTTTATATGAGCGCATCAGAGAGAGGCAGTATGATAATCCTGATTTACTTGTCCTTAAGGATACGGTGCGGCACGGTAATGCCAAATAGGTTGTTGTGGGGGAAGATAGAGTTCTGCGAATGCAAGGCCGTATTTGTGTGCCTAATGTGGATGGGCTTCGTGAATTAATTCTTGAAGAAGCACACAGTTCTAGGTATTCTATTCATCCAGGTACCGCTAAAATGTATCAAGATTTGCGGCAACATTATTGGTGGAGGAGAATGAAAAAGGATATAGTTGCGCATGTAGCTCGGTGTCTGAATTGTCAGCAAGTTAAGTACGAGCATCAAAGACCTGGTGGTTTGCTTCAGAAGTTAGAAATTACTGAGTGGAAGTGGGAGCGTATCACTATGGATTTTGTTGTTGGGCTCCCACGGACTCAGAGAAAATTTGACGCAGTTTGGGTCATTGTGGACAGGTTAACCAAGTCAGCCCATTTCATTCCAGTGGCAGTTACCTATTCTTTAGAGAGGTTAGCTGAAATTTACATTTGTGAGATTGTCCGCCTTCACGGTGTGCCCGTGTCTATTATTTCAGATTGAGGTACGCAGTTTACCTCATATTTCTGGAGGGCTGTACAGCGCTAGTTAGGCATGCGGGTGGAGTTGAGTACAACATTTCATTCACAGACAGACGGACAGTCAGAGCGCACTATTCAGATATTGGAAGATATGTTTCGCGCTTGTGTTATAGACTTTGGAGATTCTCGGGATCATTTCTTACCACTTGTGGAGTTTGCTTATAATAATAGTTACCAGTCGAGCATTCAGATGGATCCATATGAGGCATTATACTGAAGGCGATGTCGATCGCCAGTTGGTTGGTTTGAACCGGGAGAGGCTCGGTTGTTGGGTACCGATTTGATACAGGATGCCTTGGATAAGGTCAAGATTATTCAGGATCGACTTCGCACAGCTCAGTCTAGGCAAAAGAGTTATGCCGACCGTAAAGTTCGTGATATTGCATTCATGGTTGGAGAACGAATATTGCTCCGGGTTTCACCTATGAAAGGTGTAATGAGGTTCGGAAAGAAGGGCAAGTTGAGCCCTAGGTATATCGGACCCTTTGAAATTCTTGAAAGGGTGGGTGAAGTAGCCTACAGGCTTGCATTACCACCTAGTTTATCAGCGGTTCATCCGATGTTCCATGTGTCTATGCTCCAGAAATATCATGGTGATCCGTCCCATGTGTTAGATTTCAGCTCAGTCCAATTGGACAAAGATTTGACTTACGAGGAGGAGCCGGTGGCTATTCTAGCCCGGCAGGTCCGACAGTTGAGGTCTAAGAGTTATCCTTCAGTTCGGGTGCAATGGAGAGGTTAGTTGGTAGAGGCATCTACCTGGGAGTCCGAGTCGGACATGCGGAGTAAATATCCACACCTTTTCTCCAGCTCAGGTACTTTTTTTCTAACTCCGTTCGAGGACGAACATTTATTTTAGAGGTGGAGAATGTGATGACCCAAAATGTCACCTTTAAATTTAATAAGTAATTCTATGTTCTAAGACCTCGAAAATCATCATTTATCATTCCTCGACTTGCGTGTGCACTCCATACATTTTTCCGGAAAGTTTTTATGTGAAAAATGGATTAAAATGAGAAATAGAGCTTTAAAACTTAACTAAGTTGACTTTGGTCAACATTTTGAGCAAACGAACCCGGATCAGTGTTTCAAAAATTCTGGTAGGTCCGTATCATGATTTGGGACTTGGGCGTATGCCCGGAATCGAATTCCGAGGTCCCTAGCCCGAGTTATGGAATTTTGATGAAAAATTAAAAGCTTGAAAGCTTAATGATTTCTAAAAAATTACTGATGTTGGATTTATTGACCTCGGGTCCGTATTTTAGTTCTGGATCTCGGTATAGGTCCACTATAATATTTATGACTTGTCTGCCGAATTTGGCAAGAATCGGAGTTGATTTGACGTGATTCGGACGTCCGGTTGTAAAAATATAAGTTTTAAAGTTTTCTTGAAAACTTTCTTTGATTTGGTGTCCGATTCGTAGTTCTAGGTGTTATTTTGGCGATTCGATCGCACGAGCAAGTTCGTATGATGTTTTAGAACTTGTGTGCATGTTTGGTTTGGAGCCCCGAGGGCTCGGGTGAGTTTCGGATAGGTTATGGGGTGATTTCAGACTTAGGAAATCTAGTTTTCTGCAGACTTCAGGCTTCTGGTGTGTTCTTCTTCGCGTTCGCGAAGGTACTCTCACGCACGCGAAGAGCAAATTGAGCTGGCATGTTTTGTGCTTCGCGTTCGCGCCATAGTGACCGTGTTCGCGAAGACTTGAGGTTGAAAGCTTTGCCTTCGCGATAGAAGCCTCGCGTTCGCGAAGGGAAAGAGACTGGCCAGGAAAATTTAGCCTTCGCGTTCGCGAAGGCCAAGCCAGGCATGCATCGCGTTCGCGAGGTATCCCTCGCATTCGCGAAGAGTAAAATTTGATACCACATAATTGTGCTTCGTGAACGCGAGGTACTGACCGCGTTCACGAAGGGTAAAAATCCCAGAAACAGAACTTAAGTTCTGGAAATGGGGTTTCGACCCATTTTTGAGCTGGGGTAAGGCGATTTTTGGGAGATTTTTACGGGAAAATATTGGGGTAAATGTTCCTTATCCTATATTGATTATATTTCATGATTTCATACTCATTTATATCATGTATCCGTGAATTTATGGAAGAAAAATCAGATATTTATAAAATCTTCCAAAAACAAAAATTTAAGATTTGAAGGTCCATTTGATATCGGAATTGGACAAATTTGGTATGGTTGAACTCGTATCGGAACGGGTGTTCGGATTTCATGAGTTTTCCGGAATTTGAGATGTGGGTCCCACTTCCAAATATTTTAATGAATTTTGGATTTTTATCCGGAAAATTTATAAATTCATATGGAATTAATTCCTATGATTATTATTGAATATATTGAATTGTTTGTGAATAGATTTGAAGCTTTCGGAGGCAAATTTAAAAGGAAAAGCTGTGGTTGAATAATTGATTTGGAATTTGCAAAGCGAGGTAAGTGTCGGGGTTAACCTTGACTTGAGGGAATAGAACCCTTAAATTATTTGTTATGTGAATTGCATGTAAACGACGTATAGGCGAGGTGACGAGTGTCTATACGTCGTCAAATTAATTGTTTGCCTGCTTACTTGAAAAAAATCATAACTTATTTTTAATCATAAATTAATTATTATAATAATTGTTTCTCTTTTATTATTTGCAAATATAAATTCTTGAATTCCTGCATTAATTGTTACATGCTATTTGAATTATGTGCCTTAATTGTTATTTGACATTTAGCATAATAAATATTAAACTGCTTATTTGCTCCCTGATTTTCATAATAATTTGCTATTTGTCATTGTTTGCTTCATAATTAAACCATAATTATTGTATGCTTGTTGTCTTGTAATTTTATATTAATTGTTACATTTATTGGAAAAATTTCTTCTATAAGAATTGGTAAATAAAAATGTTGGAGGAGCGGGTTGCATGCCGCAACATGATTGATTATAATGAATATATTGGAGGATCGGGTTGCATGCCGCAACAGACTTATTAAAAGTCTATATTGGAGGATCGGGTTACACGCCGCAACAGACTTATTAAAAGTCAATATTGGAGAATCGGATTGCACGCCGCAACAGACTTATTAAAAGTCAATATTGGAGGATCGGGTTGCATGCCGCAACAGACATGTTAAAAAGTTAATATTGGAGGATCGGGTTGCACGCCGCAACAGACTTGATTAAAATGAATATGTTGGAGGAGTGGGTTGCACGCCGCAACAGAACTGAATGTGGATATATTGTGAGAGCAGGTTGCACGCTGCAACAGAAATAATGGAAATGATAATTGGTTATGACTGCTGAGTTGCCTTCAATTATTATATATGAATTACCTGATTTATTCCTATTATTGTTGTTGTTACTAATATTGCGTACAAGTTAATGTAAGTGAACCGCCTTAGCCTCGTCACTACTTCGTCGAGGTTAGGCTCAACACTTACCAGTATATGGGGTCGGTTGTACTGATACTATACTCTGCACTTCTTGTACAGATTTTGGAGTTGGTCTCAGCGGCGTACCATAGACTTGATCGGATTTCAGCTATCAGAGGAGACTTGAGGTATAACTGCATGGCGTTCGCAGTTCTGAAGTCCCCGTCTATTGTACTTTAGCTGTGTGTTTATTTTCAGACAGCTTTATTTTATTCAGATCTTTATTTGTATTTATTCTAGAAGCTCGTGCACTTGTGACACTAATTCTGGGATGGTATTTAGACACCGTTATTATTATGAATTATTTCAAAATTGCTTCCGCATTTGCTTCCTTGTTATTAATAAATTTAAAAATTATTTTAAAAATGGATAATGTTTTTCTAACGTTGGCTTGCCTAGCAAGTGAAATGTTAGGCGCCATCATCGTCCGGAGGTGGGAATTTTGGGTCGTGACAGTGAATGTGTAAATGGAATTTGGTCCGAACCTCGGGTTTTGACCAAGCGGGCTCGGGGTCGATTTTCGACTTTTTGGAGGAACATTTAGGAAATCTAAATTTATGCAATGTAATTGATTCCTTTAGCAAAATTTGATATTATTGAGTCATTTTTGAATAGATACAAGTGGTTTGGAGATGAATTCCAAAGGAAAAGATGTGATTGAGAATTAAGTGGCCTTCGGAGCAAGGTAAGTATTGTGTCTAACCTTGACTTGAGGGAATTAGGAACCTTAGATTACTTGCTAAGTGAAATTCATGTGAGTGGCGTATATGTGAGGTGACAAGTACTTATGCGCCGCCAATTTACCTGTTTTCCATGTTTCTCAGTTTTTCTTATATTGTCTCAATCCTATGCCTAATTGCGATGTGTTATACTAGTGTTATTCAATTTATCGTTCTTATCATATTTATGGATTTTCTAGTGATAATCGAGTTTTTATTTTAAAGTTGAGATTGATGTTATGGAATTAAATGTTGAGGTAAGGTTTGTACTTGCTATTCTATCTCCCTGTTGATATTTATGCATTGCATTATGATAAGGGAGAGTGTTAATGCACGAAAGGTGATACTGTGCCATATTGTGAGTGCTAATGCATGAAGGGTGATGCCATGCCATATTGTGAGTGTTAATACACGAAGGGTGATGCCGTGCCATATTGTGAGTGTTAATGCACGAAGGGTGATGCCGTGTCGTTTCTATTAATTTTTATGGTGAGATTGAGAGTAAAAGCACGAAGGGTGATGCCGTACATTTTTCCTTACTGTATTCACTATTCCTATTGATTCATGGTATATTGACTGCTCCGGTGATCATTCTGTTGTAGTTCTTTATCTTGTATTCCCCTCAGTATGTTCCTCTCCCGACAATTCCTGTTTAGTTCTTCATTTCTGTTATTTGTATATACACTGTTAAATTGTACAGGTTGATTCGTAGGTGCCTTGCCTTAGCCTCGTCACTATTTCGTCGAGGTTAGGCTCGACACTTACCAGTACATGGGGTCGATTGTACTGATACTGTACTCTACACTTTCTATGCAAATTTTGATATCGGCTCGGGTTGATCGAGATTCTGCTATTGGTCCGCTGTCCGGAGACTCAAGGTAGATCTGTCGGCGTTCACAGACCTTGAAGTCCCTGTCTATCTTTTCTGTTCTACTGTTTCTTTCATTCAGACAGTTGTATTTCTTTCTGACTATTACTTGTAGCAAATTCTAGAATGCTCGTGAATTGTGACTCCAGATCCTGGTGGTAGTAGTTAATACAGATTTATGATTTTCCGCACTTATTATATTTCATCTTAGTTAATTATTGTTAATTACTGAATGGAAATAAGGAATTGGTTAATGATTCTCTAACGTTGACTTGACTAGCAAGTAAAATGTTAGGTGCCATCACGGTCCCGTCGGTGGAAAATTTCGGGTCGCGATAGATAGACATAAAGACGACTTGTGACACAAGAAGATTTATAAATATCCTAGCATTGTTTATATGGAGACGTGTTCTTTTGTGGTGGATGTAGTCATTTCAGGTTTTAATCTGGAAATACATGAAAAACTTGATATGCGTATAATGGAAATCATTGAAGGATTTAAATTATTCTGAAGCATATTAAGGTTCTCAAAAAATTTATTAAATAAAGCTTCAGAAAATTCTTATGTGAATTAGAGCGATCATGGCGTACACGATTTGTTTTTGTGTCTAGTATAATTGGTGCACTAATGTATCTTGCTAGAACTATGAACACAACAATATGCAAGCAAGATATAGTTTTATTCCTATATGAAGATATTGGAATACTATTAGGATTATATTGCAAAAGGAATCCTTGATATAGATTTTTTTATTCTAACAAATATTGCCAAAGTTTTATTGGTTATGCAAATGCAAGCATTTTCTGAAGTTCGTTCTTCAAACAATCTATTTGTATGTGAGGGCACTGCCATATTATTATTTCACAAGGAAATCAATTATTGATACTTATTCAACAATGTCAATATACTAGCAACTGATTAATCAAGTCACTCAACACACAACCGGTGTATGACTTTACTTTGAAGAGAAGACTCTAATAATAGTGAAGATGATGATGTTTGCTTATCTCAATTGAAAGAAGGATATATTGAAGGAGACAGAATAAATCATATATTTCATCAAAGTTCTTTATTAGACATAATCTTCACCGAACGGTGAAATAGATGTTCAATAAATTTGTTCGCTTGATAATTTGGTGATTCTATTCAACGAAGCATGATCAACCTCAACATTTAAGAAGTTCGTATACATGATCGTAACACATCATCTAAGTGAAATAAATTGATGTTTTCATCAGGGGGAAGCAAATACGCGTTGTACTCTTTTTTCCTTAGCTACGATTTTATCCCACTGGATTTTTCTGGCAAGGTTTTTAATAAGGCAGCAAGCAACGCGTATTACATGATATGTGTACTCTTTTTCTTTCAATAGGATTTTTTTTCCCATAAGGCTTTTTCTTAGAAAGGTTTTAACGAGGCACATTATCTATGGACATCCAAAAGGGAGTGTTATAAAATCTTGAATTATGGTGGATGTCCAGAACCACCAAAGGAGTAATGCTCACTACTCTTCTCCATTATCTCCATAACTTTCACTACTATAATACTTATGGAATTATGATATAACCTCCCCATGATCTGCCTCCATGATCTCAAATGCTTAATGATATATTCAATGACATATTTCTTTATTTTTTATGCCTATATAAAGGCCTTGTAATAGATGAAAAGAACACACAATTGAAGAAAAAATAATAATCTCTCCTCTCTTTCTCTCTATATCTCTTAGCTTGTTTTTCCTTATTCTATATTATTACTTTGAGCTATATTTTATAACATTAACCTACTTCTGATTTTTGTTAGAAAGGGTTAACGTTAATAAGTAGAATGAACACATAATATGGATGGCCAACTTAAATGGGGACTATTACCTAGTGATGTGACTACTCCCTTGTCTTACTCCCTAATTTCATTTCGTGTGAGTGTTTATCTAGACATAGAGTTCAAGAAAAAAAAAACAAAACTTTTAGAGTGTGTTTGGTATAACGAAAAATATTTTTTTGGTAAACAAGTAGTAATCTTACTCATTTTTCGGTGTTTGGTACGTAAATTAAGGAAAATAATTTCTCAAGAGTATTCATAAATAATTTAGATACAATAAACATGAAACCATAAACTTTCGAACCACCAACCTTCCGAACCCACAAATTTCATAAACTTCTGAATCACTAAACTTTCAAATCCGAAAACTCTATAATTTTTAAACCTGCAAACTTCCAGACACATAAACCTCCAAACTCATAACTTTGGAACTCGTAAAATTTCGAACCTGTAAACTGAAAAATGAAAAAATCAGAACTGAAAATATTTTTTTTTAAAATTGCGGGGGGTGGGGGTGGCGCGAAAAAACGAAAAAAATTGAAAATTAAAGTTGGAGGGGGTTGAGTTAAATGTGAGGGTAGGTGGAGTTTTTGAAAACTGTTTTCCTAACTTTTTATAGGGAAGTTATTTTCATTCAATTTCAGGAAAATGTGATATCTAGAAAAATATTTTTCAAACTATTTTGTGCAACCAAACAGTGAAAAATGGGAAAATATTTTCCTTCATACCAAACACACCCTTAGGATATGTGGTTTTAAAATGTCAAGACACGTCCCTTCGTTTCCATATAGATGATTTAGCTTGACTTTGCAAAATGTTTAAGAAAAAGAAGAAGACTTTTGAAACATGTAGTCCTAAAGGCTTAAGGGATAAAAGCTTTGTGGGGCCATAGTATTTGTGTAACTATAAAAACTTCTCATTAAGGGTAAAGTGGGTAGAATGAAAAGTTTAAAGTTAAATTGTTTCTAAATATAGAAATGTGTCATTCTTTTTGGAACATACTAATAAAAAAAGTGTATCATTTAAATTGAAACGGAAGGAATATGTATTATAAAAATTTAATGAACGATAAAATGAGAAGTTTTAAAGTTAGATCGTGTCTGAAGAAAAAAATAAAATATATTTTAAAAAAAGTATATCACATAAAATAAAATAGAAGAGTAAATTTTGGCAGGGAAAAACATTAGTAGTAAAAGAAAGAAAGGTATATATGATTAATCACGGCTCGTTTGGTACGAGAGATGAGCAATAATTAATCTCCGAATTAAATTTAAGAAGAGTTTATTTCATGTTTGGTAGGTAAACAAATACGGTATAATTAATTCCGAAGAATTGTAGTGTCTTTTTATCCCCATTAAAAAATAGAATAACTAATACCATAATAATTAATCCTGGAATAACTTCTTTCCGACCAAACGACCCCTCACATTTGTAGTAATGGCGGGGTCACGGGTAACAGGATTGCATGTGACAATAGCCGTATACCTCAGTCTTTCCGTAGAAATGAGGGAATCCATGCGAATATATTCCTGGACGATTTATTAGCTGATAGTTTACTGTTAAAAATTTAGTATTAATGTACTTTTACCTATTAAAGCAGGCCACGTTTATTTTATCTTTAAAGTTACGACATTAGGTTTATTTATAAACAATTACATGTGGGGTTGTGAGTTTCACCTTCAACCAAGAGGTTGTGAGTTCGAGTCACCCCAAGAGTAAGGTGGGGAGTTCTTGGAGGGAGGGAGCCGAAGGTATATCAGAAACAGTCTCTCTACCCCAGGGTAGGGGTAAGGTCTGCGTACACACTACTATCCCAAGACCCCACTAGTAAAATTATACTGAGTTGTTGTTGTTGTAATTACATGTTGTTTTTCACAATTTAACCATATGTGTGTAAATATTTTGCAGTATTAATGCATATAAGTTAAAATCGTTTCAAGATAAACAAGTAAGATAGACATATATTATCAGAGGTTTCGAGTTTGAATCCTTGTAATTGAGGAAAATCTCTGATTGAAAGCGCTTCATTCTCAGTTGGTTCATGCGGCATGAATTCAAAAATTAGTTGAACTAGTGAGTTTCGGATAGTATATTGACAACAATAATAAGATACCCAGTATATCTCACAAGTTGGGTCTTGCAATGGTAGTGTGTACGCAAACCTTACTACCACCATGTGGAGGTAGAGAGGTTGTTTTCGAAGACCCTCGGCTCAAGGACAAAATGAAAAGGAGCAGTAGCAACAAGCTGCAGTAACAACAGTGATATAGTAAAATAACTGAAGCAAAAAAATAACATGTACAAATATAACTCTACAAACAAAAATACAAGACTAATGCTACTGGCACCGGTATGGCAAAAGAATAAATCAATTACGTCATAGCCTTATACCCTAATCTTCGACCTCCATACCATTCTGTCAATGGTCATATTCTCAGTAAGCTAAATTTGTGTCATGTCTTACCTAATCACCTCACTGCAATATATATTTCCGAACAGTAGATCATTAAACAAAAAATGACATGACTCGACCATCGTAATTTTTACACCGCGTGCTCGTTTAATTTTAGTATCCGAATTAAAAAAAGCCACATAAGAATATGCAGCAATGTGCATCCCATTAATTTGACCAAAGCTTACTATACAAGGATTTGGCTATCTCATAAAAAACCATTATTACACAATTACAGTACAAACGCAAGATATTAAAGAAGGATTTTAGTTACTATAACAACAACAATAAACTTCGTGTAATCTCATAAGTGAAGTTTACGGAGGATACTGTGTACGCATACCTCACCCTACCTCGTGAAAGTTGAGAGACTGTTTCCAATAGATTTTCGGCTCAGTAAAACATAGTCACAGGCTCACAGCGTTATTGAAAAGAAATAGGGTAATGGATACATACGGATATTAGTTACTAGCTAGAAGAAGATTTAAAAAGGAAGAAAAGGCAAAAGAAATATGTACATGCTCAAAACTAAACGACAAGATAAGGCAATTATATATCAACAGGCCTCTATTTGCTCTAAGCTTCTAAGAAGAGCAGCTCTTAATCCATCTTCAGTTTTCAACTCCTTAGGAACTCTAATCACTATATTTTGAAGCAAAATGTTGTTGACACTTGAGATGCTGGCATGGTGGACATGAAGTTCAAGATCTTGAAGTGCACACATCAATCTTGTTGATGGGTAATTCACATTTTCTGATTGAACTCTAATCATGGCATTTGGACCCACCATCTTCACTTCAACCTCCAATGTCTGGTTTTGTTTGGTCGAAATTAATGTTGTAGAAAATGATGTTAGATTGTGAGTTTGTTTGTAACATAAGAAATGAACTATCTTTCCATGAAATAAAATAACTATTTCTCAATATCTTTTTGTCAACTCTATAAATCCACCCTTCTCCAAATGGCAGTATTTTAAAAATCGCGGGCACAAAACAAGGTGTTTTCTCCCCGAGGCGTTGGCCGTATGCCCCATGATCTTTGATTTTTCGTATTTTATAAATCATTATAATAGAAATAAATATCAAAAGAAGGTAAAATTATAAAAAATTTAAGAAAATATAAAATAAATATAAATGTATATAGAACGGTTTCATCTTAAACACTAATCATAATTAGCAATTGACTAAAAAATTAATTAGAACTCTTTCATATAATAAAAACTAGCCATACTTTGAAAACAAATGAGTAGAAATATATAAACTAACTTGAAAGAGCAAAAGAGTTTGAAAAGAAAGTTGCAAATTGATTTTTTCCTTTACCCAATAGAACGCGAAGAGAAAGAATAAAAATTAGGGCTAAGATAAAAAAAAATCTTTTGACTTTTAAGTTTAAATATTTTAGAATTTAATAACAAGCAGATATTTGTGTTTTTTAGCAATTTTATTTCTAACTCGAGGAGGTTTTTGGGGCTTATGCCCCAAAGCAAAAACTCGCTCAACGACTAGGCGTACACCTAGAATAATGGGGCTAACGTCTCGCGATACTTTACCCCCAAATCATTTCGATGCGTTTTTGCTATCCCTCGACCCGAGACTCGCCCCAGAAATACTTTTTAAAACACAGTTAAAAAGTGATTAAGTTAATTAGTGCCTTTGTTAACTATGTTCTGAAAAGACTTGCTATATATAATATCCTAAAGAATATACATGCAATATTTATTTAAAAATAATGATTATTTACGTGTCAAAACATTTTTCTCTTGCTTAGGTTTTTCTTTTTCATCGATTCTTGATACTAAAAGTAGTCTACAGATGCATAATATATGTATAATTTATGTATACTGGCTAGAAAAAGTAAATTAAGAATCCGTCGGACTATTTGTATAAAAATACGTAGTTTTAGTCTATTTTCAAACTGGAGAAGGGCTTACATGATCAACCGAATTGGTAGAGCTTTGGTTGTCCACAGCATCATTGGATTCCATTTGCAGTTTCTTCTTGAGCTCCAAGTTTCTATGAAGTTTTGACTCCAATTTATCCACTTTGGCTTTGAGTTCATTGATATAGGCCACAGCGTCTGATAGCAATGAGGCTTTGTCCATTCTTGTAACCTGCGGAACCACCGAGCGCAACGCGTAGAATCGGTGGTTGAGTTTCTCCCTCCTCTGCCTCTCCACCTCTACGTGGTTCATTTGCTTGTCGCAATCTTCTCCTGGCTTTCTTCCCCTTTTCTTGTAGGTCCTTTTCTGCAACGCGAATTCGTAAGTTTCAGAAGTTCAGAATGAATTATTTCTTGAACATGTTTGATGTGACTAAAGTCATTTAATTTTTAAAAATATATTTTTCATGAGGAAGTCATATGTGGCGTGTGGCGTTTGGTTATAAGAGTTCTCCATAGAAAACATTTTTCATCAAAACGAGAAAAATGATTTCTCTCTTTTATAGTCGGAAGTCATTGTTCAATGAGTTGTGAAGCCAAGATTTAGAATTTATGGATTAGGAATTCTAATTCTTTTAAGTTACTGAATTCTAAATTAATTATTTTTACATATTTAATGAATTTTTTAATATAAATATAAGATTTGAACCGAAACTATTAGGTCAGCTGAACACGCAACCAATGTGCTGGTTCTGTCCCATGTGTATATGGAGAGAGAGAGAGAGAGTTGAAAGCAATAATTTCAGAACCCACCTTAGATCCAACTCTGCTTTTCTGCACCGGATGTTCTAATAATTGACAATCTGAAGCCGATAGCTCGGAATCTGGAAATGAAACATGGCTTGTTGTGGCTACCTCTTCGAATTTCTTCAGCTTTGATTCCTGATTTTTGTTACTGTTGTTCTCTGATTCTTGACCATCTTCTTGCAAGCCGGTGACAAGATCAATATTAGCAAAATAAATGGTATTTTGATCAAGAAAGTTATAAATTGGACCATTTTCTTGATCTGAAGAAAACAGAGACTTGACTTGTTGAACCAAGCTCCAATCCTCTTTGATTATATCACTCGAGCCCAATTCGAGCACCCCATTTGAAATTGAAACATAAACTAGAGTTTTAACGCCATTGTTCTGAGCTTCTTTAGCCCTTTCGCAGCTACAAAACTGAACTTGTTGTGCCCCTGTTAGCCACACAAAAGTAGCAGTACTAAAAACTTTTCCTATAACCCCTTCATTAACAGAATAAGACTGAGCCAGTGACAACACGTAGAACCATTCTATGTCTTTATTGGTCCCCTGAAAATGGCCATCGCCCCAAGTTAAGAGGAGGCTCCCATTGTTATCTTCATTGGAAGTTTGCCAGAAAATGGTGTAAGCCCAAGAATCTGTTTGACTATTGAGAATATATTTAAGCTTCTGTTGAAGAGTTGATGGCTGATTTTCTTGAGAAATTAAGGCTGGTGTAGAAAATGATGATGTTGCGGGAAAAATTACTTCATTCATTTTTGGTAGTAATTTTGTTTAGATTACTCCATTAGATGTGATGATGGAGATGGAAAGGAGAGATGAATAGTTGAAGAAGGACGATGAGGGAAATATGATTGCAACTTATATACATGCACTATACAGTTTTTGGTTTAAATCATACACTTAGGGGGCGTTTAGTAGGATGTCTTAGGTAAAATAATTATACGTGTCAAACCATAACATTATCACTACACTGATTTTTTGATAGATGGATAAGTATATATAAAGACAAAATTGCCCTTAAAATCAACACACCAAACAATCAATAAGAAATAATTTTAATATAACTAATTCCAGCATTACTAATATTTTATATTCAATACTATTTTTATACACCTTAAGGGTCGTTTGGTAGGATGTATTAGGGAATTTCTTTTGTATTAGTTTTGATATTACTAATCCATTATTTATTTATTTTTTATAAAAAAATTGGGTTTGTTTGTTGTTGGCGTTGTTATTTGGTAATATTTTTTAACATATATATAACTAATACTTATATTAGTTATACATCCTATTTAGTATTATTATTATTATACATAGCAAACTATAGCAAGCAATGCCATAGTGTTTAATACATGGATTAGCATTTATAAAGATAGAATTACCTTTTCAAAACTTTTTTCAAATCATTTCCAAAGAATGTGGAGGGTATTTTTTGTAAACAAACAAATTTTTCAAAAAATTATGCAAAGCATGTTGTTTTTAATAAACCAAACCAAACAGTCGCTAAGAAATAATTTCAATATAACTAATTCCGGCATAACTAATCTCATCATTACTAATATCACCATTGCTAATACACCTTAATCAGTATATTATTATACACCCTACCAAACGACTAGGGTAAAGTTTTTTTTTATACCAGTGAATTTTAAATGGAAAAATGACATAGTGTACCACTGTAAAAATAATAGCCGAAAAAATATATAAAATTTATATATTTTTTGTATATATATACATTATGTATGTTATATACAAAAATTATACAAGTTTTATACACTCTTTCGGCTACCAAATATAAATAGTTTCTGGCGCGAGTTAAAAGTGATAATACCCCATTTAAAATTGTTATACTAGGTATAGCTTACAAATTTTACCAAATTATTAATTACTTAATATTTATCAAAAGATTTACTAATAATTACTTAATAAATAATCTGATTATATAAATAATTTAGACATCATCATTGCAAAGAACTTAAACACGAACCCTTTTTTATTTTATGTAATTAGTGTTTCTAACTGATTATAGCAGATCATTTACTGTATTTTTTGTTATTAAATTTAAATAATTACCATAGGAAAATACGCATATTTATGTGAGTAACCTAAGTTAATGATGTAAAAATTGTACGCATCAATACACAAAAGTTAAAAACTGCTAAAATATGCAGAGCTAGCTACGTCTTGGTTAGTAGTAGAACGTTATCATGTTCAGAAAGGGTAGGTTGAAACTAAAGCTTCTTGCTTGTACAGTGTACTATGTTTGCTCGTCATTGATTACCTCGAAATTTAAACACACGTTTCAAGCTACCAATAAAAAATTAGGACGTAATCTGTCTTTTTAAATAAAATAATAAAGAAGTCCTAGACCGCCATTGTGAATTTGGTGTTGAAAAAGTTTCCGGAAAAAGTTTTTTGGAAAGTTCCTTTATAGAATTTTTCACGTGTCGAGCAATATTTTGTGAAAAATACTTTTGATTTTAGAAAAAAAATAAGTTTTAGGGTAGAAGAGGTGGATTACAAAGAGAAACGATTTTTTGCAATTTGCAAACGTCTTCGAAAATATTGGCATGGATATATTTTGAAATTAAAATGTTTAATTGAACCACAGCTCCTTCTTAAACAAGCAAGTTGACCATAAGTCCATAACCAAAGGCCATATAACAATAAAATTATGTTCTATATCTTTGATTTGAGTTATTAATAAATCCAAATAGACTTGATTCTATTTAAGATCGAATCATGCCTCAGTAAAGGAAACATGTCTTATCATTCTCTATCTCATCATGTCTTGGCCATTCTTTAATCTTTTTAATTATTTGGTGTTTTAGCCTATACTTTGATTAATTTGAATTAACGTCATATTTAATATTTTAGTATTCCCTACTAGAAATAACTCAATTTCTCCTAACTTGAACTCTAGAAGCGATTCCTTGGCTTGATTACTTGATTCTCTGTCTTCCTCTATTGTCTCTTTTTTTAATTGTCTTCGTGGTATACGTCGTAGCTGTGTGCTCTAAAACCTTAAATAGAAAAACCATGTATTTGCTTAAGAGTTTGAACAACATATGTAACAAATGTATGACGTGTGTAAATGGAGGTTGAGGTATAGCTTAGTAGACTTTTACTTGCGCGCAGTATGGTATCTTTTTCATTCTAAAGTCTTGAATTTAAAACTTCTGATGAAGGGCCACATAATTGTTAGGATCGACATAATGTGTCATGCTATAGTTAGTAAAGCAAATCTTGAACAACGATAAATCAGACAAAAAAAAATATATCAAAAAAATACAAGTATTTAACGTGGTCCGGTCAATTGGCCTACGTTCATAGGCAGAGATGAACAATTCATTATATAAAAGAGAGTACAATATATCGAGAGAATAACCTCACAAAGAGGTAAACACAAGTGTCATGTTAATACTTATCCCGAAATTTTCCCCCTAAACAAAACTCTCAAGCCCCATGTGGCTACATTGTAGATGCTACTGAATGATAAAAAAAGATTTTCAATTTATAGAATTCCAAGCCTTTTCCTTCCGGAAAAGGACTAGCCAAATATGAAAAAGTTATAATTTCCTTCTAAAAAGGAAAATCCAATATAATAAATATGTTGCCCTTTCCTTCAAGAGATAGAAAAACTAAATATAATAAGGAAATCAAGACAAACACCTGACAAGAATCCTATAGCAACACGCAGTATCGTGTTTCAGTCTCTTATCTCTTTTTTCTTTCTCGTTCTTTTTAGTTTGTGGAAGGCAGTAAATAATGGAGGATAGAGGTGTACATAGGTCGGGCTGATTCGGATTTTTCAATTACCAAACCAAACCAATGGTGTCGAATTTTTAAATCTATAAATCAAACCAAACCAACAAAATTGGGTTTTTCAATCTCGGTTTTTCTCGGATTTTTTGGATTTTCGATTTTTTTTTCCGGTAAAGTCTTCATAGCACAAAATATGCAACTTGTGCTCCAAAAATTTCTTTAGTCCTAGTAAGATACAACTATATAATTTATTTTTCAAGAAATAACACAATAATATGAGATAAGTCATAGCATTATACTAAAATATTCAATAACAAATATAATAAAATTGCATAAGCCAAATATTGCTAATTAATAAGCCATAATAAAAATTAACATAATTTAAAAATACTATATATAAGTTATGCTAAAATAAGTATAGCTAATAAGTACTATTAATTACATAACTAAGTACTAAAGAAAAAGATAAACTAAGTTATGCATTTTTATTATAAACCAATGTAAAACTAAAAAATATATATCCAACACTGTCGTCATCTAACTCATCCCTTGTATTGAATTGAATTTCTTTTGTTAGCATTAATATTGATTTGAACTTTGTTTGAGTTATTACATTTATGAGCTATAAAATTTATTTATCGTTCAAAAATGTTAAGTCTAAGCTTGAAATAATATGTTAAAAGATAAAAATATGAAAAAGTTTAAGAAATATTTATAAATTACATTACAATATATATTTATATGTATAAAATATTTTTAAAAATTATATAAATGTACCACCAGGTTGGTTTGGTTTCGATTTGACTTTTTTTAGTTAAAATCAAACCAAACCAATTATGGTCAGAGGTTTTTCTCAATACCAAACCAAATCAAATCAAATCAAACCACAATCGATTTTTTTCCCCTGATTTAACTCGGATTATCAATTTGATATGATTTATCGATTTTTTTTTTGCACACCCCTAATGGAGTATAAGGACGAGAGTATTTGGTTTATTTACACCCGAGGTTAAAAGTGAGACTGTGAAACACCAAACTACAGCATGCAACTTGCTGGCCTGGTAGAATTTAAGACTTTTACCGCATATATGTAAATAGTACTAGGGAATCATTTATCGCATAGCCAGTGAAGAGGTACTTTTGCATAAACATAATGACTATTTAAAATGAATGCAATAATTACAGTTGCATGTTTTTCAAAACTCTTTCTCAATGTTTCCACCTTTACCCTCCACCTCTACCTCCACCCCACCCTCACCCTCCAACCCCCACCCCACGCCACCCCGAACACCCTGCTACCCCTAACACTGACACCGTCACTTCGTTTGTCAGACACCGACCTATCACCTTTTCCCGCTCTTACCCATTTCGTCTCTTATAATGTGTGCCTAAACTCTATATTTTTAAAAAATATTTTTTTACTACTTAACCAAACACTAAAAAATTAATTAAAAAATCACTTATTTTTAAAGAAAACATGTTACAAAAAAACCATTTTCCTCCGTACCAAACACACCCTGCATTTAGTTTAATAGATGAAATTACGTATAGCTTTTTCTCTTTCCGATAAAATAACTCAATGCAGAGCGGAATGACAGAGACAACAACAACGAGTTTAACTTGAAATGCATGTGACTGAAACATTTGAATTTTTAAAAATTAATATGATCAGATGTGAATAGTTACTCGTTTCATTGTGGAATTATTTAAGTTTAATTGAAAATCTACAATTTTTCAAAAGGACGAAAAGAATGAAGAACTTTAAAGTCGCAAGCAAAGACGTCACTGTAGAAAATCCTACAATTTTCAAAGATCTTAAAATTAAATAACAATGGAGATAGAGAAGATAAACGGGTCTGTTAAAGAACTTATTGACTTCTTAGCCGAGTTTAACAATAATAATAGACTCCCCACTTAGAGAATTATCTATATTTATTTATACTAGATTAAAAGTGGGAAGGATTTAAATTAAAAGTTGAATTACAAAAATATTCTTAAAATTTTACCCTTCGCCTAAATAAATATTACCTCCTACTCAATGTTTAAGATACGTTAAAGCAAAATAAACCAATACACTAAACAACATGACTCTTCATTTCTATCCAACTTTTGAAGAATTTGAGTAGTTGCTTTGCATATTTTTCATTATACATTTGACTAATTCAATAAAAGACGAAATTCATCTACCAAATGGAAGTTATAACGTATTGTCCATCCATATTTATCTTTTCGTTTCTCATTTTCACAAGCCACGTTATATATCTCTTGCTGCAGAAACATCAGTTTTAGAAATTGAATTACCTTACTAAATTAAAAAACTGTCGTGCAGCCACACTTCTCTACGACTCTTACTAGTGTTATATTGTCATTAAACTTACAAAAATAAAGGCAATACATATTATTTTTATTATCATATTTTGTGATAGGAATAGGGCGGCTCAAGCACATGCAGGGCCTAAGGCCAAAATTTAATATGAGGCCTAAATTTTTAAAATGAAGTTATAAGATATATTGTTATTTGAAATTTAATGTTCTAGCTTTTTGAGATCTAAAGTTGTTAATGATATTTTTTTATAATCATTTTTTTCAAATGATTCTTTTTCAATCGATATTATAGACAACTCATTAAGTCTTTCTTGAGATATTATTGATTTCAGATAAGATAATATAGCAATAGAAGTATAAAACTATTGGAAGCTTAAAAGTATTGTTGAACACTTAAACTTATAAAATTTTGGAGAAAGAATGTGAGTAAGCATAATAAAAAGAAAGGCAAAAAATATGTAGGGTTTTTGAAATATGAAGATATTGGTAAAAAGAAATATTGACTTAAACAAATTAAGAAAGGGAAAGTAAAAATTTTACACGTTCTCTAATGAAGGAGTAAAAAGTAAAAAATTGGAACGTTGGAAAACTATTCATCTACCAATTTTTAAAAAGTCAAATTATTACTTTATTTTTATATATATAAAGAGCTTTCTTTCCTTTTATATTAAAAACTCTACTTTTGAATTAAAAATATTAAATATTATTTTTTAAACACCTATAAATCTATTATTTTTTTAAAATGGGGCCCCTCAAATTTGGAGGCCCAAGACATAGGCCTTACCTCTTGTACTTAGAGCCGGCCTTGGGAATAGGACTGTGGAGGGGTCTTGATTGATGTATGGCTAGACATGCAATAATATTCACCAATGCTTTTAAAGAAGAAAGAGGCAATAAAATCGGTTTTACTATCTTTACCTAACTTTTTTTTTTAATTTCTATCCTTTATGATTTATGAAATCCAGTTCGTAATATCTGTTATATGATGATTTTAGAAAATATTTTTTTTTTATAGAAATTGATTTATCGGTATATAATTTAGTAGCATGCATGAAACTATGTGAAAGATTGTTATTCGGGTTGCAATACGTAGACTATTATATCAAAGCCCCCAATTTTTTATTTTTCTGAAAATTTATTTTTCTAACTGTGAATAATTACGATTTCATCTCTATCGATCCTCAAACAAATTAAATTAAAGAAAAAAGTAAACTCGGGAAAAAAGTGATAATGTCCAAACGCCATAAGTATCATTTTGTTATTTTCTGAATAGTAGATATTTGTATTGTCTTTTCCGCTTTCAACCCAAAATAATTGGAGCCTAGGATAGCTAGGAGAATTCTAATAAGAGGAAATTTATTTAACGTTACATAGTACAATATGTGGACATGTCGACAATAAGATATGAAGTAGCTCTGAGATTTGGTACTGTGATTTCTTATTTTTCGTCAGTTATATAGAAAGAGAGAAGACTGGAAAAAGTTTTCAATTAATCATCTTTGTTTATGCTTAGCCTACCTATCAAAAAACTCTTGGACCTTCATTATTGGACCACTAGTCAGTGGCAATTACCGATATTTTCAGAAATATACGAAAAAATTCATATTTACAGTAATTTAATTCACGAGTGAATTCAGAATTGTTTTATATCTGTTGATTAAAATTTTACATTTAAAAACTATATCAAAGTATCACAAACCACAATATTGTATTATGCGTAGTCAAAAGTATTTGAAAATTTGTATAGATTTAACAATTCAGACTTTATAAATAGTATAGTGGTGTTTTTGTTTTTGGAACGAAGAAGTACAAGAGAAAGGAAAGAGATCTAAAATTTTAGAAGTTTTCATGCCTGTGCTTGGCGTGCAGCAGGAGCGGAGTCAGAATTTAAAGTTTATGGATCCGGATTCTAAGTCTTTTAAATTATTGGGTTCTGAATTAAGAATTCGCGCATATTTAATAAATTTTTTAAGACAAATACATAATTTGAAACAAAACTACCGAGTTCGACCGAAATCGTAGCTTCTACTCTCCCCCACCCCAGCTTGCATGGGTAAAAGTGGGAAAGAAGATGAAAAGAAAGATGAACCATTTTCCTCTGGGTACGACCATTTATTAAACTTATATTTTGGGCTTACGCAGAATCCTTTGTTTTTGGGCTTCCACAGAAGCCTTTTGTTACTCTCTTGAACTACTAACCAAAAAACAAGAAGAAAACAACATCATCCATCTTTTATACATACTGAAATTAAAAGCACTAAAAAAAACTGAAGCATTAGAATTTAGAATCTTACGCACGGAGAAATACTTCAATATACTAATTTATCAATATCCAAATACTTAAAGAAAATGGTTGAGAAGATTTTATGTACAATCCTCGGGAAGAGAACAATGAGAAAGGGCGGTTATTACATACTAGTATTAGCACCCAAGCGAATGCGCGGACACTAACCATATCAAATATTTGAGTTATTTGGATTATACGTAAATAATCTTAAAATTTAAATCTTCTTAATAAATATAGATAATTATTGGATATTAATTAAGAAATACTACACGAAAAAGATTAACCGTTTCTCAAATCTCCTAGTTATAATTCTTTTTTTTTTTTGGTACCATTCTCGCGGGTATCATTGGATCCTAAAAATAGTTAGGAATGAAAATAATAACTCGTATTTATGGCAAAACAATCAAAGGTTGAGACTATGAAGGACTCTTTGGATACGACTGGACTCTTTGGATATGACTTGACTCTTTTACTACTACTTGAACTCTTATTTGGTATGTTGATATCTTTCAAAAAATATTTTTATTTTAAAATTTAATTTCTAAAACTTTATTTTTCAATAATAATTATTTTTATAATAATGTAAGTGAAAATATTATCCTTAATATCTGAGTTATTTGAATTATATGTAAATAACCTTAAAATTTAAACCTTCCAGATAATTATAGATAATAGTTAGATATTAATTAAGAAACACCATATAAAATAAGACTAACATGTTCTCAAATCTCGTAGTGATAATTTAATTTTGCACCATTCTCATTGGTGTCATTGGAACCTAAAATTAGCCACAAAGTGAAATAATAACTCGTATTTATGGCAAAGCACAAAGGTTGACACAATATGAACGATTCTTTGGTTACGACGTGACTCTTTTATTACGACTTGAACTCTTATTTGGTATGCTGTTATCTTTCAAAAAATATTTCTATTTTGAAATTCCAATTTCTAAAACTTTATATTTATTTCAATAATGATTATCTTTATAATGATGCAAGTGAAGATATTATCCTTAATTTAAAATCCACTTTAATCGGCTATCTAAAAATTTAAATGATAATTTAGCTAGTGAAACTTTATTTCAGTATGACCATTTTGAGTTTATCGATATCTCTACTCATATATTTTGAATTTTGAATACCCTGTATATACAGATTTTTTGTTCTTTGAATCATTACATGTTAAATTAGTTGATTGTTATTATATAACATTGCATATATTGTCTTAATTGCCAAGTAATTTTTTCTCGACACCATACTTGGTTTAACCTCAATGCAAACTACTCAAATTGCATTAAATTTAGATTCGAATATCATATCAGTTTGTTAGTAATAGTGATTTTTTAAAAATGACACACAATGTAAATTAAAAAAATATATTCTAAGATATTCTTATCTTATAATCTATGTATTTGAGTTGAAAACAATATTTGAAATTGATGAGATCAGCTTCCAAATTGTTTATACTCAACAATGATGAAATAGAAGAAGAAATTCGTTGTCATCTCTTATTTCTGGTATTTAGATTTTTTATACATTTTTTTCTATATTTATTTTCTTTTATCTTATTTTTTATGTCTTTCTTTCTTTTGTTACCAAAAATTAATTTATTTCGCTATCAACTGATGAGTTTTAATAGAAATTGTCTATATAAGAACTTTATTTAAATATTTAGTCTTTGGATGAAATTCTTTCATATTTTTCTTTTGGCTTTACCTAATCAGCCTAAATAGGTGCTCACTCGACCACTTAAATTAAAAAATTGAAAGATGTGTAATTTATATATAATCCATATATAATATGTGTATAATCGTTTGTTGTCGGTATATCATCTATGTATATTAGCTATAAAAAGTAAACAATAAATCTGGCCGGATATTTATGTAAATATTCCATAGGATTTCAGTTTCTTGATTTTATCCATGATATGACTTCTATTATAATAATTTTAAAATTCTCTACTAAAATTCAAAAATATCTTATCTTTTTATTTTTAAAAATTACTATATATTTTAAAAAATAATCCCATTTCTAAATAATTTATTTACATTTAAAAAAAATATTTCAGGTCATACCAGTTTCTTTTTTTTAAATATACTTTTTGTTACACTTGAATATCGCTATAGAAACTATCAAATAGAAACCAATATCCCTCTTGTTGAATTCAAAAAAAAAACCTTTCACATAATTTAATGATTCTAAACTAATATTCTTCAACGAACAAAATATTATACCTTTGCAATGTTTGCTTGACTGCAGCTAAATGAAGATGTTCCACCTTATACCCTTCAATTCTTAGAAGGTGCTAAATTGAAATTAATGATAGCAATTGTATAGCCAAAACTTTGTTATTTGTTTGATGACCATTTTTTACAAATTAACTCCTTATACAAATATTCTTCAAAAAGAAAAAAATAATTTTTTTTTGAATATTGACTGATTTTTGTGATGTTTCTTTCTCCAGCATGTAGGTTTACTTCACTATATATGTAAGTAAACTTTTATTCAATTTTTAAACTCTTTTTTGTTATCTGGATAAACATAGATGTGTACCCTATATATTACATTTATTTTAAAAGAAATCCGCTTTAGTCAAATTTAGCTATAGTGTTTTAAAAAACTATAATTATAGGGTTTTAAATGTGAAAGAGTTTTATAGCTATATGGAGTAGTTTTTTTTTTTTGCCAGGGGCGAAGTAGTATTTAAATAATTAGAAAAGATAACAAAAGTTCCTAACATGATTGCATATGATCATTAACCGAATTAAGTATGATAGCATGATAAAAAAGATAATTTATTTTTATTTTAATTCAAATTTAAAAACTTTATCTATAAATTCAAAATTATCCTTTAATTCAAAGTCGTTATATATATATATATATATATATATATATATATATATATATATATATATATATATATATATATATATATATATATATAACATAGTCAAATATAGAATAAAGTTACCATATACTATTGGCATTTATTAGCTTGCCAGTTGGCTTAACCACAATGTCAATTATATATGGTAACTTTATTCCTTTAATATATACATATACTAGTGTTATACCCCGCACCATGCGTGGACAAACTTAATAAATCTTATGAAATTATGATCTGATATATCATATTATTTTAATAAATTTTAGTTGTTATTTTATTTTTTAATACAATGTGCAAAATTATAAAAATATTTATATAATTAAAGGATACACATCATATGATAATTAAATGTCACTATTTTTCTATAAGATAACATATGTATATATTTTCTTACTCTGAAAATATTTTTATTATTTTTACTGTTTAAAATTCTTTAATTATCTAAATTTATCAATATATTTTTTGAGTGTTGTTTACTTACCTCTTAATTTTATTAATTAATATAAATTATAAATATTCTAATATTATCTTTAGCCCTCTCTTTTCATCCATTCTTTTCTACTGCAATATTGGATTAGTTTTCTCATTTTGCATTCTACTTGTAATTAAAATTATGTAATATCATTTTTTGGTTAATTTATAATTTTGAATTCATAAAAAATATAAAATGATAAGCGTTTTATTTTTTTATAATATACTAATATTTTTAATAATTGTTATTTTGTGTTATATATATATATATAATACTCTTATCTTATTTATAAATATCCTAATACTATGGGTTATATTCTTCTATTTAATAAGTAAAACTTCCTATATGAAAAAGTAATTAATATATACAATTTACATTATCGCTTGAAATTCTTTCTTTCTTTAATATTCTTCCTTTATGACTCTTTATTTTTTATAATTTCAATTATGATTATATGTATGAATTTTCTCATCATAATTCTACTTATAAGTCTTATATTTCTATACTTTTTCTAAAATTTATATTTCTTTTGTTCCTTGCTTATTCTAATTGTATTATTTGTTACTTAGTATTATAAAATTATGACATGAAATTTTTAGTAACTTACCACATTATTATAATAAATTGGATATAGTTTTGTATTACTCATAAAGTTTAACTTGACTTTATCTTGTATGACTATTTCTCACAATTCTCTCGTTGTTCAAATTTATTAATAATATTTTTGAGTATTATTTATTTACTTATTTTTGTCAAATAGATTTAAAGTATGGATAAAATCATATTATCTCTATTTTTCTCTTTGTACATTGGTTTTTGTTCTATAATATTTTAACTTTTTTTTATTTACCGTTTATCTATAATATGAATATTGTTATATTATTTTTCTAAATGCGTGGTGTTGAATTAGTTCAAAGTTTAAACAGAGAAGTTCGTTTGTTATATGTCATAAATCTACTAACAATTGTAATAATTATTATTCTAGTATCACTTTAAATAAGCAATTAAATTAAATTCTCCTTCCTTATTATATTTTGTATGAAATTTGGTTTTTAATTTTTTTAATTAAAATTACTACATAAAAATTTAAATTATTATTTTATTTTTATTTGTTTCTTAGAGTTATGTCAATTATCTATATTTTTTATTTTAGTTTTACCTATTATAATATTTTCAGTTACACGATCTTATCTATATAGCATGACCATATGAATTATTTCAAAAAACTTTCTCATCTCAAAGATCAAATAAGTCTTACCTACTGAAATTTTATATTTACAGATTTTCTCCCTTTTTTTGATTTCTTATCCATGTTCTTAAGTTACTCATAATCTACAATTGTTGATATCTTCCGCCACTCTCATTATAATAATGACTTTGGTTTTTTTTTCTTGTAATAAAAATTTTCATCTACTTTTTGTCACGATCCGAAATTTTTCACTGAGGGGACCGTGATGGCGCCTAACATTTCACTTGCTAGGCAAGCCAACGTTAGAAAATCGTTAAACCAATTCCTTATTTTCATTCAGTAAATAATAATAATTAACTAAGATGAAATATAATAAGTGCGGAATATCATAAAACTGTATTAATTACTACCACCCGGATCTGGAGTCACAATTCACGAGCATTCTAGAATTTACTACAAGTAATAGTCTGAAAGAAATACAACTGTCTGAATGAAAGAAAACAGTAGGACATAAAAGATAGATGGGGACTTCAAGGTCAGTGAACGCCGACAGATCTACCTTGAGTCTTCGGATAGCGGACCAATAGCAAATCTCGATCAAACTGAGCCAGTATCTAAATCTGCACAGAAAGTGCAGAGTGCAGTATCAGTACAACTGACCCCATGCACTGGTAAGTGTCGAGCCTAACCTCGGCGAAGTAGTGACGAGGCTAGGACAAGACACCTATATATAACCTGAACAATATAATCATGTTAGTGGCAATAACAGTAAATAAAGTAATAACGCAAAAATAATGGGAATGAGACATACAGTGGGGGAATACAACATAAAGAGTGAGAATAATAAAAAGACAGAATTAAACAGAAAATCCTTAAATGAATTGAGCAATTAAAACAGCAAAGAAAAACTGCACGGCATCACCCTTCGTGCTTTTACTCTCAACCTCACCAAATAAATAAATAGAACGACACAGTGTCACCCTTCATGCTTTTCACTCTTCCTCACAATATAAATAATGCATGCACGACATCACCCTTCGTGTTTTACACTCTTCCTCACAATATAAATAATACATGCACGGCATCACTCTTCGTGCTTTACACTCTTACTCACAATATAAATAATGCATGAACGACATCACCTTTCGTGCTTTACACTCCTCCTCACCAATCACAAAATTAATAACAATAGATAGATAAGAGTATCACAAAGAAACCAGTATTTTACCCATAATCAATAGCACAATGTAATCTCAATCTTGAATCAATATTCGAAAGTTACCAAATCTCAGTGAAATCAGATATGAGTCACCCATCATTTCAAATAACCCGATAAGCATGGATAGTAGAATTTAAGGCTATAAAATAGACAAGAATAGAATTTCACTCGCATGCTATGACTCGACGATGACGCATAGATGCTCGTCACCTCACCTATACATTTTATTTAACAACCAAACACGTAGCAAATGAACACATAATACCTATTCCCTCAAGCCAAAGTTAGACACGACACTTACCTTACTCCGAAGGCCACTAATTCTCAATCACAACTTTTTCTTTAGAATTCACCTCCAAACCACTCGTATCTATTCAAAAATGACTCAATAATATCAAATATTGCTAAATGAATCAATTATATTTCATAAATTAAGTTTCCCAAATTTTCCTCCAAAAAGTCAAAAAATCGACCCCGGGCTCGCTTGGTCAAAACCCGAGGTTCAAACCCCGAGCCCGAATATATAATTAGTTTTGGAATCCGACCTCAAATTGGGGTCTAAATCCTCAAATTTTCGAAATCTCTAGTTTCTACCCTAACCCCTAATTCTACCATGAAAACTCTAGATTTTAGGTTGATAATTCATAAAATGTAATGGGTAATTGAAAGAAAATGGTTTAGAATCACTTACCAATACTTTGGGGAAGAAAATGGCTCTTGAAAATTGCCTCTACCCGTTTGGTTCTTGAAAAATGTTGAAGAAATGGCTTAAAGCCGTGTTTGGAGTCTGTTTTAAGTCACTGGACAGGCCTTCATCGCGTTCGCGAGAGGCCTGTCTCGATCGCGATGCACAACGGCCTAAGACCTTCACGTTCGCGAGTCCTTCTATGCGTTCGCGTAAGGCAGCTCCCCCAAAGCCTTCACGTTCGCGACCCAGAGGACGCGTTCGCGTAGAAGAACATGACCCCCCTCCCCCAGGTCCCTTAAACTATCGCGTTCGCGTGAGACAGATCGCGTTCGCGAAGGGTACCACCCCCAACGCTTCGCGTTCACGACCAGTCCTTCGCGTTCGCAAAAAAGAAAATTCCCCTGGCCCCATTTTACCTTTCGCGTTCGCGACACTACCTATGCGAATGCGAAGAAGGGCACACCAGAACAGCTGCTGCAGCAAAAATCTCTGATTTTCTAAGTGCAAATCACCTCGTAGCCTATCCGAAACTCACCCGATCCCTCGAGGCTCCAAACCAAACATGCACATAAGTCTAAAAACATCATACGGACCTGCTCGCGCGATCAAATTGCCAAAATAACACATAGAACTACTAATTTAAGCACCAAATCAAATAAAATTCTCAAGAACACTTTAAAATTTCTATTTTCTCAACTGGACGTCCGAATCACGTCAAATCAACTCCGTTTCTCACCAAATTTCACAGACATGTCTTAAATATCATAATGAACCTGTACCGGGCTCCGAAACCAAAATACGAACCTAGTACTAATAATGCCAAACATTAATCAATTCTTAAAAATAATTAATTTTCAGACTTTTAATTTTCATAAAAAATTCATAACTTGAGCTAGGGACCTCCGAATTTGATTCCGGGCATACGCCCAGGTCCCATAATTTGATACGGACCTACCAGGACTGTCAAAACACGGGTCCGTGCCTATTTACCAAAAATATTGACCGAAATCAACTAAAATCAACTTTTAAGGTAAAATTCTTATTTTCATTAATTTTTAACATAAAAGCTTTTCGGAAACCTGCCCGGACTGCGCACGCAAATCGAGGAGGGTAAAAAAAAAGATTTTTAAGGCTTAAGAGCGCAGAATCGATTTCTAAAACATAAGATGACCTTTTGGGTCATCACAATCTCCACCTCTAAAACAACTGTTCGTCCTCGAACGGACGTAGAAAAGTACCTGGGCTGGTGAAAAGGTGGAAATATCTACTCCGCATATCGGACTCGGACTCCCAAGTAGCTTCCTCAATAGGCTAACCTCTCCACTACACTCGAACTGAAGGGTAACTCTTTGATCTCAACTGGCGAACTTGCCGGGCTAGTATTGCCACCGGCTCCTCCTCGTAAGTCAAATCCTTGTCCAACTGGACAAAGCTAAAATCTAACACATGAGACGGATCGCCGTGATACTTTCGAAGCATGGACACATGGAATACCGGATGAACAGCTACTAAACTATGTGGTAACGCAAGCTTGTAAGCTACCTCTCCCACTCTCTCTAGAATCTCAAAAGGTCCGATATACCTAGGGCTCAACTTGCCCTTCTTTCCGAACCTCATTACACCCTTCATGGGTGATACCAGAAGTAACACTCTCTCTCCGACCATGAATGCAACATCACAAACTTTACGGTCGGCATAACTCTTCTGCTTGGACTGAGCTGTGCGAAGTCAATCTTGAATAATCTTGACCTTATCCAAGGTATCCTGTACTAATTTTCTGCCCAACAACCGAGCCTCTCCCGGCTCGAACCACCCAACTAGCGACCAACACCGCCTACAATATAATGCCTTATAGGGAGCCATCTGAATGCTCGACTGGTAGCTGTTGTTGTAGGCGAACTCTGCAAGGGGCAAGAACTGATCCCACGATCCTCCGAAGTCTATAACACAAGCGCAGAGCATATCCTCCAAGATCTGAATGGTGCGCTCGGACTGCCCGTCCGTCTGAGGATGAAACGATGTGCTCAACTCAACCCACGTGCCCAACTCACGCTGAATTGCCCTCCAAAAGTGCGAGATAAACTACGTACCTCGATCAGAAATGATAGACACGGGGACACCGTGAAGACGGACGATCTCCTGAATATAAATCCTTGCTAACCGCTCTGAGGAATAGGTAACTGCTACATGAATGAAGTGCGTTGACTTAGTCAGCATGTCCACAATGACCCAAACTGCATCGAACTTCCTCTGAGTCCGTAGGAGTCCAACAACAAAATCTATAGTGATACGTTCCCACTTCCACTCAGGAATTTCTAACCTCTAAAGTAAACCACCAGGTCTCTGATGCTCACACTTTACCTGCTCGCAATTTAGGCACCGAGCTACATAGGCAACTATGTCCTTCTTCATTCGCCTCCACCAATAATGCTGCCTCAAGTCCTAATACATCTTGGCGGCGCCCGGCTGAATAGAATATCGAGAACTGTGGGACTCCTCAAGGATCAACTCACGAAGTCCATCCACATTAGGCACACAAATACGACCCTGCATCCTCAAAACTCCATCATCTCCAAAAGTAACCTGCTTGGCACCACCGTGCCGCACTGTGTCTCTAAGGACAAGTAAATAAGGATCGTCATCCTGCGGATCTCTGATGCGTTCAAACAAAGAAGACCGAGCAACTGTACAAGCTAGAACACGGCTAGGCTCAGAAATATCTAACCTCACGAACTGGTTGGCCAAGTCCTGGACATCCAATGCAAATGGTCTCTCACCAACTGGAATATATGCAAGGCTACCCATACTGACTGATTTTCTACTCAAAGCATCGGCCACCACATTGGCCTTCCCGGGATGATACAATATGGTGATATCATAGTCTTTCAATAGCTCCAGCCACATTCTCTGCCTCAAATTAAGATCTTTTTGTTTGAACAGGTACTGGAGGCTACGATGATCAGTGAATACCTCACATGGCACGCCGTAAAAATAGTGCCTCCAAATCTTCACCGCGTGAACAATGGCTGCCAGCTCTAGATCATGAACAGGGTAATTCTTCTCATGAACCTTCAGCTTCCACGAAGCATATGCAATAACCTTGCCACCCTGCATCAACACTTCACCCAGACCAATACGAGATGCGTCACAATATACTGTATAAGATCTTGTACCTGTGGGTAACACCAATACCGGTGTCATAGTTAAAGTTGTCTTGAGCTTCTGAAAGCTCACTTCACACTCATTTGACCACCTGAACGGGGCACCCTTCAGGGTCAATCTAGTCAACGGGGCTACTATGGATGAAAAACCCTCCATAAATCGACGGTAATAGTCCGCCAAACCCAGGAAACTACGGATCTCTATAGCTGATGTGGGTCTAGGCCAGTTCTGGACTCCCTCAATCTTCTTAGGATCCACCTGAATACCCTCTGCTGATACAACGTGACCCAAGAAAGCAACTGAACTCAACCAAAACTCGTATTTTGAGAACTTAGCATATAACTAGCTATCTTTCAGAGTCTGAAGAACGATCCGAAGGTGCTGCTCATGCTCCTCTCGATTGCGGGAGTAGATCAAGATATCATCAATAAACACAACCATAAAGGAATCCAAGTAGGGTTTGAACACCCGGTTCATCAAATCCATGAATGTTGCTGGGGAATTTGTCAGCCCAAATGACATCACTAGAAACTCATAATGCCTATACCGAGTCTGAAAAGCTGTCTTAGGAATATCGGATGCCCTAATCCTCAACTGATGGTAGCCAGATCTCAAATCAAACTTTGAAAATACCTTGGCACCCTAAAGCTGATCAAATAAATCATCAATCATCGGCAATGGATACTTGTTCTTGATGGTGACTTTGTTCAACTGCCGATAATCTATACACATCCTCATCGATCCATCTTTCTTCTTCACAAATAACACAGGTGCACCCCAGGGCGAGACACTAGGTCTAATGAAGCCCTTATCAAGCAAATCTTGCAACTGCTCCTTCAATTCTTTCAACTCTGGCGGGGCCATGTGATATGGCGGAATAGAAATAGGCTGAGTGCTCGGAGCCAAATCAATGCAGAAATCAATATCCCTGTCGGGTGGAATCCCCGGCAGGTCTGCAGGAAACATCTCTGGAAACTCACGAACAACCGGCACCGAATCTATGGAAGGAACCTCCACACTAGAATCACGGACATAAGCCAAATAATCTAGACACCCCTTCTCGACCATATGCTGAGCCTTCACATAAGAGATAACTCTGCTGGCAGAATGGCCAAGATTCCCTCTCCACTCTAATCGAGGCAACCCCCGCAAGGCTAAGGTCACCGTCTTGGCATGACAATCTAGTATAGCATGATAAGGTGACAGCCAATCCATACCTAATATGACATCAAAATCAACCATGTCAAGAAGTAGAAGATCTACACGAGTCTCAAGACTCCCAAGGGTGACCACACACAAACGATAAACACGATCTACAACAATAGCATCTCCCACTGGTGTGGACACATATACAGGAGCACTCAAAGAATCACGGGGCACGACCAAATAGGATGACACATAGGAGTTAGTAGATCCCGAATAAAATAGAACTGAAGCATGTCTACTGCAAACTGAAACAGTACCTGTGATAACAACGTCAGATGACTCAGCCTCAGGCCTGGCTTGGAAAGCATAACACCGGGGCTGGGCCCCACCACCCTGAACTACATCCCTGGGGCGGCCTCTAACTGGCTGGTCTCCACCTCTAACGGCCTGACCTCCACCTCTAACAGTCTGGCCTCTACCTCTGGCTGCCTGACCCCTGCCTCTAGCTGGCTGAGCAGGTGGTGCAGCAACTGGTGCCGGAATCATGGCACGAGAACTCTGATGCTGTGAGATGCCCGTTGCTCGAGGGCAAAATCTAGCAATGTGCCTCGGATCACCACAAGTATAACATAACTTCGGCTGCTGTGACTGCTAACCCTGAAGCTGGCCCTGTCGACCTGAATAACCACCCTGATAACTCTGGAGTGGAGGTGCACTAATAGGAGCTGGTGGTGCATTGTAGTCTAGCTGGTTGAAATAATGCATCTGAGGGCCATGACCACCTGTGGCACCGTGGGATGCTTGGAGCGCTGAATGAAATGTCCTGGGAGGATGGCCTCTACCAAAAGTACTCCTGCCTCTAGGTGAGGCACCGCTGAACTCATCGGAATGACGAGGTCTCTTGTCAGACCTCTGACCTCCCTGAGTAAGAACCAGTTCGGCTCGTCTGGCGACATTAGCAGCCTCCTAAAAAGAAATCTCACTCCCCGTCTCCTTAGCCATCTGTAATCTGATAGGCTGAGCAAGTACATCAATAAACCTCCTCACCCCCTCTCTCTCGGTGGGAAGCAGAAGAATAGCATGACGGGCCAAATCCACAAAACGGGTCTCATACTGAGTAACAGTCATATTGCCCTGCTTGAGACGCTCAAACTGATGGCGACACTCCTCTCTCAATGTGATAGGCAGAAACTTCTCTATGAATAGCTGAGAGAACTGGTCCCAAGTAAGAGCAGGCGACCCAACTGGTCTGGTCAACAAGTAATCTCTCCATCATTTCTTGGCGGAACCAGTCATCTGAAATGCAGCAAAATCGACCCCATTGGTCTCCACTATACCCATGTTCCGTAAAATCTCGTGACAGCTGTCAAGATACTCCTGGGGATCCTCTGAAGGAGCACCGCTGAAGTGAATAGGAAAGAGCTTGATAAATCTGTCCAATCTCCATAAAGCCTCGGAAGACATAGCTGGCCCATCTCCGACCTGTACCGCAATAACCAGCTGAACTAATCCGACTGGCTGAGCTACTGCAGCCTGATACTGGGGAGCTATCTGCTCCGGAGCGGGAGTGGTGGGAGTCTGGGCTCCTCCTCCAGCCTGAGAGACTGCTGGTGCCATGGGAAATGCGCCAGTCTGGGCCACGCTCTCCATAAGGCCCACCAAACGGACCAAAGCGTCTTGAAGTACTGGGGTAGCAATGAACCCATCCGGAACCTGAGCTGGTCCAGTAGGAACAGTCTGGGCTGGAACCTCCTCGTCAAGCTCTATCTGAGGCTCCACTGCTGGGGCTGCTGCTCGGGCTCTAGGCTGAGCCCTGCCCCTGCCTCGGCCTCTGGCATGGCCTCGGCCTCGACCTCTACCCGCGTAGGAGCTTCCACTGGAGGCTCTGGCTGCTGCTCAGCTGAGGAAGCGATACGTGTTCTCGCCATCTGCGGGAGAATAAGAGTAGAAGAGTTCAATCAGTATTGAGAAAGAAAAATCGCATGACAGAGAAGAATAAAAGTGAAACTTGTTCCTAAACTTCATAGCCTCTGGAAGATAAGCACAAACGTCTCCGTGCCGATCCTCCAGACTCTACTAAGCTTGCTCGTGAATCGTGAGACCTATGCAACTTAGTGTTCTGATACCAACTGTCACGACCCGAAATTAAATTCTCCTTCCTTTTTATATTTTGTATGAAATTTGGATTTTAATTTTTTTAATTAAAATTACTACATAAAAATTTAAATTATTACTTTATTTTTATTTGTTTCTTAGAATTATGTCAATTATCTATATTTTTTGTTTTAGTTTTACCTATTATAATATTTTCAGTTACACGATCTTATCTATATAGCATGGCCATATGAATTATTTCAAAAAACTTTCTCATCTCAAAGATCAAATAAGTCTTACCTACTGAAATTTTATATTTACAGATTTTCTCCCTTTTTTTGATTTCTTATCCATGTTATTAAGTTACTCATAATCTACAATTGTTGATATCTTCCGCCACTCTCATTATAATAATGATTTTGTTTTTTTTTTCTTGAAATAAAAATTTTCATCTACTTTTTATCACGATCCGAAATTTTTCACCGAGGGACCGTGATGGTGCCTAACATTTCACTTGCTAGGCAAGCCAACGTTAGAAAATCGTTAAACCAATTTCTTATTTCCATTCAATAAATAATAATAATTAACTAAGATGAAATATAATAAGTGCAAAATATTATAAAACTGTATTAATTACTACCACCCGGATCTGGAGTCACAATTCACGAGTATTCTAGAATTTACTACAAGTAATAGTCTGAAAGAAATACAACTGTCTGAATGAAAGAAAATAGTAGGACATAAACGATAGATGAGGACTTCAAGGTCTGTGAACGCCGACAGATCTACCTTGAGTCTCCGGACAGCGGACCTGTAGCAAATCTTGATCAACCTGAGCCGGTATCAAAATCTGCACAGAAAGTGCAGAGTGTAGCATCAGTACAACCGACCCCATGTACTAGTAAGTGTCGAGCCTAACCTTGGCGAAGTAGTGACGAGGCTAGGACAAGACACCCACATATAACCTGAACAGTATAATCATGCTAGTGGAAATAACAGTAAATAAAGCAATAACGCAAAAATAATGGGAAGGGGACATATAATGGGGGAATACAATATAAAGAGTGAGAATAATGAAAAGACAGAATTAAACAGAAAATCCTTAAACGAATTAAGCAATTAAAACAGCAAAGGAAAACTGCACGACATCACCCTTTGTGCTTTACACTCTTCCTCACAATATAAATAATGCATGCACGACATCACCATTCGTGCTTTACACTCTTCCTCACAATATAAATAATGCATGCACGGCATCACCCTTCGTGCTTTACACTCTTTCTCACAATATAAATAATGCATGCACGGCATCACCCTTCGTGCTTTACACTCCACCTCACCAATCACAAAATCAATAACAATGGATAGATAAGAGTATCATAAAGAAACCAGTATTTTACCCATAATCAATAGCACAATATAATCTCAATCTTGAATCAATATTCGAAAGTAACCAAATCTCAGTGAAACCAGATATGAGTCACCCATCATTTGAAATAACCCGATAAGCATGGATAGTAGAATTTAAGGCTACAAAATAGACAAGAATAGAATTTCACTCGCATGCTATGACTCGACAATGACGCATAGATGCTCGTCACCTCACCTATATATTTTATTTAATAACCAAACACGTAAAAAATGAACACATAATACCTATTCCCTCAAGCCAAAGTTAGACACGATACTTACCTCGCTCCGAAGGCCACTAATTCTCAATAACAGCTTTTCCTTTGGAATTCACCTCCAAACCACTCGTATCTATTTAAAAATGACTCAATAATATCAAATATTGCTAAAGGAATCAATTATATTTCATAAATTAAGTTTCCCAAATTTTCCTCCAAAAAGTCGAAAAATCGACCCCGGGTCCGCTTGGTCAAAACTCGAGGTTCGGACCAAAATTCTTTTACCCATTCACCCCCGAGCCCGAAGAAGGACATGCCAGAACACCTGCTGCAGCAAAATACTAGATTTCCAAAGTCCAAAACATCTTGTGGCCTATCCGAAACTCACCCGAGCCCTCGGGGCTCCAAACCAAACATACACACAAGTCTAAAAACATCATACGAACTAGAACTACGAATTTAGTACCAAATCAAATGAAATTCTCAAGAACACTTTAAATTTTCTATTTTCTCAACTGGACGTCCGAATCACGTCAAATCAACTCCGTTTCTCACCAAATTTCACAGACAATTCTTAAATATTATAATAAACCTGTGTTGGGCTCCGGAACCAGAATATGGACCCGACACTAATAATGCCAAGCATCAATCAATTCTTAAAAATAATTAATTTTTAGACTTTTAATTTTCATAAAAAATTCATAACTTGAGTTAGGGACCTCCGAATTCGATTTCGGGCATACACCCAGGTCCCATAATTCGATACAGACCTATCGGGACCATCAAAGTACGGATCCGGGCCCGTTTACCAAAAATATTGACCAAAATTAACTAAAATCAACTTTTAAGGTAAAAATTCTTATTTTCATTAGTTTTCAACATAAAAGCTTTTCGGAAACCTGCCCGGACTGCGCACGTAAATTGAGGAGGGTAAAATATAATATTTTTAAGGCTTAAGAGCGCATATTCGGATTCTGAAACATAAGATGGCCTTTTGGGTTATCACAAAAACTTCTATTTTTCTTATGAATAAAGGGAAAACGTGAAAACAAATAAAACTCTGTTAGTTACTATATTTTAAACACATAAATAGTTCTATATATCAAATGCACTGTGTGGAAGAGCAATATATTCTTTTTTTAGCAGTTCATATAGCTTTATTTATTTCGTCTTCCTTTTTGTTAAAGTAATTCCTATAACTTTTTATATCCATGAATGTTTCGATGGATTTGTCTTCTCTTTTTTTGTTGCCATAATTATAGTATTCTATATGACATCTGCATCTTTATAGAAAATTGATACACCTTTTAATTATCTTATCAAATCCCTACTTTTCCTTCTTCTTTTTTTCATATTTGTTTGGACAAAGGAAACTACTTAGCCGGAGATGAAACAATTAAAGATCCATAACAAAGTTGAATTGAATATTGCCATATAAAAGTCAAAACTAAATTAAAAAAAAACTCATTAGATCCCATATAAGTTATATTTTTTTATTTGAAAATCTCCCCCTAAACTCACTTTAAGAATGCCAAGCGGCTTTTTAATAATTTGCCACTTAGCTTAATCAAAATGTCAATTATATATGTCAACTTTATTCCTTTAATATATATATAGAAAGAGAGAGAGATTACATATACAATTGATCAATTTCGAATTATGGTCTACGGTCAAGAAGGAAAAAATGCAGAGGAAAAAGGAACTGTATATCTAGTGTACTAGTGAAGTAACTTTGTGATAAATGTAATTATTACTTTAGGCATGTAACATAATGTCACAACCCGAATTTTCCTCCGTAGAATGTCGTGATGGCACCTAGTATTTAAGACTAGGTAAGCCTAACACTTACTAAATTAATATCAAAATTTAACCAACAACTATGAATTTCGATATGGAAATTTTCATACAAGCCAACAATCCCAAAACCGGTAGTACAAGTCATAATCTCTATTGAGTTTACTAGAAAAATCGTTAAATACAACTGTTTCGAAATTTGCAAATTAAAAGTTTAAAATTCAAAGTTCGAATCGGGGTGTGAATTATAATTTCAGTATTGTTTGACGTGATTTAGACCCCGAGTCAGTTCGTATTATGTTACGGGACTTGTTGGTATATTCGAGCGGGGTCCCGAGTACCCCGAGAGTAAAACGGATTGAAATCGGAACAAGAATTGGACTTAAGCAAAATCTAAAATTTTGAGTTCTGGTGTAATCTCACCTGCGGAATTTTGACCGCAGGTGCGAGCTCGCAGAAGCAAGACTTTTATCGCAGATGCGGTCTTCGCAGGTGCGGCCCTTTTGCGCAGAAGCGGACGTCGCAGGTGCGACATTTTGTCCGCAGGCGCGGAACCTCGCCTGGCAGCCCCACTTCGCAAATGCGAGACCACAGGTGCAAAAATATAGCCCGCAAATGCGAAAAATGCTGGGCAGAATACATAAAATCGGGTCTTAGCCATTTTTACTCATTTTTGAGTTTTAAGTCTCGGATTTGGGCGATTTCAAGGGGGATTTTCACGGCTTTGAACTGAATAAGTGTTCTTTATCATAAAGTGATTATATTTCACAAATCCATTTCTATATTCATCATTTATTTCGGATTTAGATGGAAGAAAATGGAATTTTTGTAAAACTTTTTAAAAATAAAAAATTTAGATTTGAAGGTCCATTTAATAACGGAATTGGACAAATTTGGTATGGTTGAACTCGTATCGGAACAGGTGTTCGGACTTCGCAAATATTTCCGGGATTTGAGACGTGGGTCCTACTGCCGAATATTTTAATAAATTTCGGATTTTTATCCGAAAAAATTATAAATTCATATGGAATTATTTCTTATGATTAGTATTGAATATATTAAAATATTTGTGAATATATTTAAAACTTTCGGAGGCTAATTTAAAAGGAAAAGCTGTGGTTGAATAATTGATTGGAATTTGCAAAGCGAGGTAAGTGTCGGGGTTAACTTTGACTTGAGGGAATTGAACCCTTAAATTGTTTGTTGTGTGAATTGCATGTAAACGATGTATAGGCGAGGTGACGAGTGTCTATACGTCATCAAATTAATTGTTTGTCTGCTTACTTGAAAAATCATAAATTATTTTTAATCATAAATTAATTATTATAATAATTATTTTTCTCTTATTCTTTGCAAATATAAATTCTTGAATTTCTGCATTAATTGTTACATGCTATTTGAATTATGCGCCTTAATTGTTATTTGACATTTAGCATAATAAATATTAAACTGCATATTTGCTCCCTGATTTTCATAATAATTTGCTATTTGTCATTGTTTGCTTCATAATTAAACCATAATTATTGTATGCTTGTTGTCTCGTAATTTTATATTAATTGTTATATTTATTAGAAAAAATTTCTTCTATAAGAATTGATAAATAAAAATGTTGGAGGAGCGGGTTGCACGCCGCAACATGATTGATTATAATGAATATATTGGAGGATCGGGTTGCACGCCGCAACAGATTTATAAAAAAGTCAATATTGGAGGATCGGGTTGCACGTCGCAACAGACTTATTAAAAGTCAATATTGGAGGATCGGGTTGCACGCCACAAAAGACTTGTTAAAAAGTTAATATTGGAGGATCGGGTTGCATGCCGCAACAGACTAGATTAAAATGAATATGTTGGAGGAGCGGGTTACACGCCACAACAGAACTGAATGTGGATATATTGTGAGAGCAGGTTGCACGCTGCAACAGAAATAATGAAAATAATAATTGGTTATGACTGCTGAGTTGCCTTCAATTATTATAAATGAATTACCTGATTTATTCCTATTATTGTTGTTGTTACTAATATTGCGTACAGGTTAATATAAGTGAACCGCCTTAGCCTCGTCACTACTTCGTCGAGGTTAGGCTCAGCACTTACCAGTACATGGGATCGGTTGTACTGATACTACACTCTGCACTTCTTGTGCAGATTTTGGAGTTGGTCCCAGCGGCGTACCATAGACTTGCTCGGATTTCAGCTATCAGAGGAGACTTGAGGTATAATTGCATGGCGTCCGCAGTTCTGAAGTCCCCGTCTATTGTACTTTAGCTGTGTATTTATTTTCAGACAGCTTTATATTATTCAGACCTTTATTTGTATAGCTTTATATTATTCAGACCTTTATTTGTATTTATTCTAGAAGCTCGTGCACTTGTGACACTAATTCTGGGATGGTATTTAGACACCGTTGTTTGATGGATTATTTTACTATATTTCAAACTTTGGTTCCGTATTTGTCTCCTTATTATTAATAAATTTAAAATTATTTTAAAAATGGATAATATTATTCTAACGTTGGCTTGCCTAGCAAGTGAAATGTTAGGAGCCATCACAGTCCGAAGGTGAGAATTTCGGGCCGTGACAAACAATTAGCAACAAGAAGCAAACAGATAGTAACATTGTAGAGTAAGCTGGACACATTCGAAGTCCGATGAAACCAAATAAAGGAAAACAAGTAACAACTCAACAAGAACAACATCTTTTACACCGGATCTATTCAGAAATTTTCACGAGGTACCAAACCTCATAATGACAAATCATGGGTCCCAATTCTTGAATCCTAATCACTTGGCCACTTGTGCCCACATTACAAATTCATAACCGCACGGACGACTCACGTGCCAAGAGAGTGACAATATCTATTATCCGCACGGACCGCTCACGTGCCAACAATAACAATGACTCATGACTGCGCGGACAACTCACATGCCAACAGGATAACTCTAACACATAAGGCAAGTACACGAAAATACCTGTAAATGGTCAATAATATCAGGATTCATCTTCTTAACCGATATGGATGCTTTATTTACAATTCAGGTGAACAAGTAAGAGTAAAGACAATGAATGGCACATAAGAAACGATTACCACGAAGTGTACGCGGTATAACTCACACAGGGTAGGCACACCACTATACAAATAATAACAATAACAATGCCCCTAGGCCATCACAGGTCATTATAAATCATTCCCCGACATAGCCCACCTTGTCTCGCCATGTACGCATAATAAAATAAATGCCCGCCTTGTCTCGCCGCACGCGTATAATAATATTCCCATCTTGTCTCGCCATATGCGCAAACCCACATATATAGCCCGCCTTGTCACACTGCATGTGCAAATATCAATAGTAACAATAGCACAGTTAATTCACGTGCGAACACCCTGACAATCCTCTCAACAATATCGCGTTTGGTATCATTTTGTTATTTTCTGAATAGTAGATATTTATATTGTCGTTTTCCGCGTTTAACCCAAAACAATTAATTGGAGCCTAGGATAGCTAGGAGAATTATAATAAGAGGAACTTTATTTAACGTTACATAGTACAATATGTGGACATGTCGACAATAAAATATGAAGTAGCTCTGATATTTGGTACCGTGATTTCTTATTTTTCGTCAGTTATATAGAAAGAGAGAAGACTGGAAAACGTTTTCGATTAATCATCTTTGTTTATGCTTAGCTACCTATCAGAAAACTTTTGGACCATCATTATTGGACCACTAGTTAGTGGCAATTACCGATATTTTCAGAAATATACGAAAAAAATTCATATTTACAGTAATTTAATTCACGAATGAATTCAGAATTGTTTTATATCCGTTGATTAAAATTTTTCATTTAAAAACTACATCAAAGTATCATAAACCACAATATTGTATTATGTGTAGTCAAAAGTATTTGAAAATTTGTATAGATTTAACAATTCAGACTTTAAAAATAATATAGTGGCGTTTTTGTTTTTGGAACGAAGAAGTACAAGAGAAAGGAAAGAGATCTAAAGTTTTAGAAGTTTTCCTGCCTGTGCTTGGCGTGCATGCAGAAGCGGAATCAAAATTTAAAGCTTATGGATCCGGATTATGAATCTTTTAAATTATTGGGTTCTGAATTAAGAATTCACGTATATTTAATAAAGTTTTTAAGATAAATACATAATTTGAAACAAAACTATCGAGTTCGGCCGAAATCGTAGCTTCTACTCTCCCCGCCTCTGCTTGCATGGATAAAAGTGGGAAAGAAGATGAAAAGAAAGATGAACCATTTTCCTCTGGGTACGACCATTTATTAAACTTATATTTTGGGCTTACGCAGAAGCCTTTGTTTTTGGGCTTCCACAGAAGCCTTTTGTTACTCTCTTGAACTACTAACCAAAAAACAAGAAGAAAACAACATCATCTATCTTTTATACATACTGAAATTAAAAGCACTAAAAAAACTGAAGCATTAGAATTTAGAATCTTACGCACAGAGAAATAGTAGAAATGGCGTGGGATAGCCTCTTTTTAAGATGATATTTAATTTTTATTCAGTATTTTTAATACTGAGCAAAAATAACCAATGCTCTATTAAAATTAATACGAAAAGATATTTTTACCATTTCTTCATGAGTGCTGTGTAAATATTAAGGACATGGTGTCCTTAACATTTACATTGCACACATGAAGTTAAGGACGCCATGTCCTTAACATTTACACTGCACATATGAAGTTAAAGACATGAGGTCCTAAAGTTTAACAACAGAAGGTGCAAATACAAGTTAAGGACATTATGTCCTTAACATTTACACTACAAAGATGAAGTTAAGGACGCCATGTCCTTAACATTTACACTGCACATATGAAGTTAAGGATATGATGTCCTAAAGTTTAACAACGGAAGGTGCAAATACAGGACACTTTGTCCTTAATATTTACACATCATTCATGAAATTAAGGACACCATGTCCTTAATATTTACACTGCACCCATGTCTAGCACGAGAGTATTTTCGTCCGAACGGGTAAAACATTATTAAGCATTAGCTAAAGAGTAAATATATTTTAAACAGTGACTAAAGAGTAAAGACATCTCTAATTAGTGGCTAACTGTGCACTTCTTCGAAGAAATACTTCAATATACTAATTTATCTATATCCAAATACTTAAAGAAAATGGTTGAGAAGATTTTATGTACAATCCTCGGGAAGAGAACAATGAAAAAGGGCTGTTACATATACAATTGATCAATTTCGAATCATGGTCTATGGTCAAAAAGGGAAAAAATGCAGAGGAAAAAGGAACCGTATAACCGGTGAACTATTGAAGTAACTTTGTGATAAATGTAATTATTACTTTAGGCATGTAACATAAATTTGTTAATAAAGGATCTGTAGTGGTAAAATTGGGTTGGACCAAGCCTAGTCAACCCAGCTCAAGAGGTAAAAACTTCACGAGCAGTCTATTTGGACGCCCCCATTTAATCTAAACTCACTTTTTCTAAAACTATTAAGTGATACCCAATTTAAACGAACTTCAGACGTCGGTTGCGACTCCTTCATCTCCTTCTTCCGGTTGCGACTCCTTCTTCATCTCCTTCTTCCTTATAACCTCATTCATCGGTTTCTTCTTCTTCTTCTTCTTCTTCTTCTTCTTCTTCTTCTTCTCCTCCTCCTCCTCCTCCTCCCCCTTCTTCTTCTTCTTCTTCTTCTTCTTCTTTTGAATTTGTTAAATTTGAAGTTACAACAATGGTGGAGGAGTCAGGAACTCCGCCGTCGTCAATCCAAGTGGAGGACCATATTTGAATTGACGCAAAAAGAAGAATAGATATTCAAGCGTCTTATTCAAGTTATTACACAACTTTGTGCTGGTGGTGGTTGGGTTCATGATAAGATATTTATTATAATCATAACGTCTGAAGAGAACAAACTATTCCTGAGAAATATTGACTGAACTTCAGGCAAATAAAGTTTTTGTTATAATCATCGGTTCCCCAAATATGGCCTTTCTCCTGGATTTGTTAAATTTGGAGTTACAACAATGGTGGAGGACCCAGGAACTCCGTCGTCGTCAATCCAACCGGAGGACCATATTTGAATTGACACAAAAAGAAGAATAGATATTCAAGCGTCTTATTCAAGTTATCACACAACTTTGTGTTGCTGGTGGTTGGATTCGTAATAAGGTTTTTGTTATAATCATAACGTCTGAAGAGAACAAACTATTCCTGAGCAATAATAACTGAACTTCAGGCAAAATTGGCTGAAGTTCATGTAAAAGTAGCTAAACTTCAGCCATATTTGCCTTAAGTTCATGCAAAAAATGCTTGAACTTCAGTTATATGTGCTTTAAGTTCATTCAAAATACCTAAACTTCATCCATATATGCCTGAAGTTCAATAAAAAATTTCTGAATTTCAGGCATCAATCATGACCTCCCAACTTTTGATTAGATTTTTATAATTTCAGGCACGTATGTATGAAGTTTGTCCCAAAAGTGGGTAAACTTTTAAATTATGCATTGTTGGTATGACTTCAATGGTGCCCTTAAAATCAAGTATATATGCACTTCCCCCACTCAAAACACGCCTAAACTTAGTTTCTGAAGTGGTCCCTACTAAAAGCAGACATGGACCTTCTGCGGCATACCGATGTGCCAGGTCTTGGGGCGAGTCCGAAGTTGCAACAGATATGGAATATAAAGTTTAAATTTATTAAGTTATGATCCCATCTTACCTCAAAAATGAAAGCTCTTCTTTGTAGTGATAATTCCGAAATATCAAGTTGGCGCAATCGTTTTTATCTTTATTTTGATACTCACGGGCCTCTTCGATTCTCTTTTTTCCCTATTTCTTCGTAGAATTCTACCCTGACAATCCTTCAAGGTTCACATTCTGCGATTCTCTACTACGTTCCCAACTCAATCAAGTTAGGATTCTCTGCTGTAAATAAGGACTCTAGTCCACTTCAATGATTTATACCCTCCTAAACCTGTCCTATCATAAATTGAAAGAATTATAGTTAATTTCTTTTGGGGAAAGGAGGATAACACAAATAAAGGTAAGTTCTACATAGGAAACTCCACAATAGAGGAAATTAGAAAAGTCTTTGTCAGTCAATTCTTTCTTACAAGATCTGTTAAAATTGTATATTTTGACTTTAAACATGTATATATTGATTTCACTAATAAAGTTGACTATAATCACATTCTCTTAAAAGAATATGTTGATATCAGAGAAGCACCAATGAAGATCATGAAACAGACTGTTGATTTCAAACCCGAGGAGAAAACATCTATTGTTCCAGTTTTGATTTTAATTCACCAATTACCATAGCACCTTTTTATATGGCAAGTTATATCTTAAATGGTCAGTGATATGGGAGTTATTGTTGCACCAGACCAAGCCACTTATTCCAAATTTAGAGGGAATGTGGCTAAAATAAAGTTTGAAATAGATTTGTTGAAGCCAAGGTTAGATCACTTTTAGATGGGGTACAATAGGTTGGATGGAACTGAAAATGGAAAATGGCTTGACATTGGGTATGAAAAAGTTCCAAGCTATTTGTAGCACCCCGGAAAATTTAAAAATACTTAAGCATATTTTAGAAAGTTGATGTGTGCTAATTATATTATTTTGTGTGCAGACAAGGACTATTAATATTATAAATATTAATTTGGATATGATAATAAGTGTACGAGATATATTATAAGTAATGTGGGGCTTAAGGAGAGCCCTAAGTCTAAGCCAAGTTGGAAATTATATGATAGACTAAAGTTTCAAATGAGTATACACAAGACCAAACTTTGGACGAGCATATGTACATATATATATATATATATATATATATATATATATATATAAGGAGTTATGTTGATTTATACAACCTATTAAATGAAAGATCTTCGAGTCTAGTTTCTAATGCTTGAAACCGTTTGTCATTTGGACATTCCTACAAGAAGTTATGACCAAATTACTAAAGGCTGACAGAGGAGTCTGTGGATGCAAAGTATCCGGGGCCGTGTCCGAAAGAATGGCTGGCAGTGAAGTGCTGCCATAGCATTCAAGGCCGCGTCCAAAACCCAGAAATCTGGGCCTATAAATACCAAGTCGGGGGAGAGAGTATTATGAGTATTGGGGGTTAGGGTTCTTGAGGTGAAGGGGCAATTTTAAACTCAAATCAAGTCCAATCGACCAAGATAAGTTGATTAAAACTTACCCTTTTTGAGGGACTTTCTCTAAAAGCATATTTCTAGTTAATACTTAAGTTATTTGCAAATGTGCTTTCGTATTTGTGGGGACAGACAAGTATAGATGTCTCCATGTATTTAAAGTATTATGTTGCATATGTAGTGTCATGCTGTATTATAAAATTTTATTTTAAATCTTGTTGGCAAAATGACACTCAAGGTAAATGTTATAAGTTTTTATCAAAACTTACGTATTGACAAGAGTATATATATTTGAGTGCTAAAGATAAGTTTTCATGGAAAGGGAAATTGATGAGCAGATAGATCCTTTGAGGCTACTATACTATGAATCTATTTTTGAAGTATCAAATATTTTGAGAGTTACTTGTATTCATCGAGATTGGCTTAGGACATATCGTGTTCGTTGTCATGAAACTACACGTGCCGGTGTAGGCGTAGATGGCCACTTTATGGTATAGACTATGGTAGAGTGCTCTCCCTCGAGAGGATACTATTTTGTGCTATTATTAGCATGGATGAGTCAATTCGTACGACACTACGATGAGACGACCTGAGCAAGTAGGGTATATGATACTTGACGCTAGGTACATAACCTAGTTGACCTTCTTATGTCGGTAATGATGTAGTACTCTCAGTGAAAGGTAAGGATGATTTTCTTATGTTTAGGCCTAAGGAGCCGAAAGTGATTTCGATGACTTAAAGCAAATGAAATGATTTTGCATGATTTTTATCCAAAATCTTGGATTGATGTAAATATTTTAAAAGTTTATAATATGGGTAATATTTCACTTGGTTGTTATTTAAAATAACAAGGGTCATGAATTGATAAAATTTCTTATCGTGTTATATCAAATATTGGTGCATTATTTTTATAAAGTTTGTCCTAAGAACTTAAGTTAGAAAGAGTCTATGTCACTTATAGACTACCGCTGTGGTGTACTCATCCCTTAGGCCCCCCCTCCAGGGCCCTACTTACTTTACATGTTTCAGGATGATATGATACGTGGCATGCAGTCAGGCTAGGATGACTCTCTTTCTGAGGTATTATAAAGCACCACTTTTATCTCGTGGTAGCTATCATGTTCTTTCTTATTTTATTTTGTTGGAATTACTCCAACCGTTGGTTCTATTCTTGGTATAGAGGCTCCACAGATAGTTGTGAAAGGTTGTAATAACGGGGTTGTACACGATATACATGAAATTATATTTATTTTACTTAGTCTCATTGTTATTATCATGAAAAATATCATGTGTGATTTTGAATTGAAAAATATTTTATCATTTAACTTGAAAAATGTATATGATTTTCAAGGAGCTTCCGCAGTTAAACTAGTTTTCATGCATACGATTTGGGTGCATCCGATGGTTTGTTTCACCCGGGTCGGGTAGTATGCCGGTCATGTAGTTTTGGGGTCATGACAAACTTGGTATCAGCGCACTAGGTTCTAAGTCGAGTCCTAGGAAGTCTATAAAGCCGTGTCAAATAGAGTCCCTCTTATCGGTGTGTTGCTGGCCACACTTATATCGAGGAAGCTACAATGACATCTAGGGCGTTTCACTTTCTTCATACTCCAGATCGTGCATTTGTACCTTAAGTGAGAGTACAGATTCTCGATAATATTAATTACATGTTGTGGAAGATATAGAAGTGACAAGAATACAACTCAAGGTTCAAGTTATAATACAAGATGTTTGGGACTGATATAGTCAACACGTATTACTTTGGTGAATAAGAATTTTCAAATGATTATTGGTGGCTCAGGAAAAAGAGATTCATATTTCAATGTCAGCTAGTGCTCTGTCACGACCCAAAATCCCAACCTGTCGTGATGGCGCCTATCTCGATACTAGGCAAGCCGATAATCTCAATAAACCCAAACTTCTCTTTAAGGTTGAAAATATAATATTTAAATACAATACAAACACTCCCCAAAACCTGGTGTTACTGAGTACATGAGCATCTAATATGAATACCAATTTGGAAAATATAGTCTATAATAGTCTGAGACCAAATACAGTGAATAAAGAGATAGAGAAGGAGAGACAAGGTCTGCGAAACACGGCAGCTATCTCAAAATCTCCTGAAAATCAACCGTGCAAAAGAATTAACACCCGCTATGTCTGGAAATACCAGGATCTGCACACGAGGTGCAGGGTGTAGTATGAGTACAACCAACTCAGCAAGTAACAATAATAAATAAGGAACTGAAGATAGTAACGAGCAACACAGTTATGGTTCATTTCCAGTAATCCCAACAAAGAATAGACATGCTATCAAATCTGGCAATTTAATGTCAAATCAATTTTTATACAGTTCCTGTTCATGTAATCCGTATATCAACAATCTTTCAGAGATTTTACAATAATGACAAATAGCAACTAAGGGCAACCTCTTAGGACAACAATCATTCACTGGGCTCCCAGCCCTCATCACTCCCTGGGCTCCCATCCCTCATCACTCACTCAATGGGTACCCGCGCTCACTGGGGGTGTACAGACTCCAAAGGGGCTCATACAGCCCAAGCTCTATAATCTGCACGGACAACTCACGTGCTGCATGGACAACTCATGTGCCATAATATAAATATCTGAATCCGCACGACCAACCCACGTGCTGCACGGCTAACTCACGTGCTATAGTATAATATAAGGATCTGCACGGCCAACTCACGTGCTATAGTATAATATAAGGATCCGCACGACCAGCTCACGTGCTATAGTACAATATAAGGATCTTCACGGCCAACTCACGTGCTGCACGGACAACTCACGTGCTATAGTATCAATATCTCACAATCAGGCCCTCGGCCTCACTCAGTCATAATTCTGTCTCTAGGACTCTCAATAATCATGAAATCAGCCCAAATAATAATGATATGATGTATCAATAATAATAACAGAGACTGAGATAAAATATGCAAGTAAAAACTAAGACTGAGTACATATAGCATTTAGCAGGCAATTCAACAAGTATGCGACCTCTGTGGGTCCCAACAGTACTATCACATAGCCTAAACATGATTTCTAACATGATTTACAGTCAAATTTTGTCAACACATAGAGAGCATATAGCTAACAACAAGTTATTCAACTTTACAGTTTTCCGGGACGGACCATGTCATAATCTCCTCGGTGCACACCCACATGCCCGTCACCTAGCATGTACGACACCTCCAAAAAAATCACATGATACCAAAATCTGGGGTTTAATACCCTCAGGACCAGATTTAAAACTGTTACTTACTTCAAGCCGTGAAATTCTTATTCTGCAATGCCCTTTCCTCGTGAATTGGTCTCCCAACACCTCGAATCTGGTCATAAATAGTTCGTTTCAGTCAATAAAATTCATTGGAATTAATTCTATAATAAAATAATGATTTTCCATAAACATTCAAAAATTAGCTCAAAAATTGCCCGTGGGACCCACGTCTCGGAACTCGATAAAAGTTACAAAATCCGGAAGCCCATTCAACCATGAGTCTAACCATACCAATTTTACCAAAATCCGACCCCAACTCGACCCTCAAATCTTCAATTTAAACCAAGAGGGTTTTCAAATTTCCCAACTCCATTCACCAATTAAATAATAAAAACAATCATGGATTCAAGTAATTTAACCAATATTGAGTTAAGAACACTTACCCCGTTGTTTCCTTTGAAAATCACCCAAAATCGCCTCAAATTCGAGCTCCAAATCGTCAAAAACTGAAAATGGGACGAAGTCCCATTTTCAGAACTTAAACTCACTGCCAGGCTTTTCTTCTTCGCGAACGCGGTCAGTGCCTTGCGTTCGCGAAGGACAAAATAACTCCAGTCCAAATTCCTCCATCGCGAACGCGACATCACCCTCGCGTTCACGAAGTACAAAATGCCTCTGCCTCAATGCCTTCTACGCGAACACGTTCAACCCATCGCGAACGCGATGCTTCGTTCCCCCTCACTACGCGAACGCGACATCCCCTACGCGAACACGTAGACCAATTGCCTGGGGTCCTCAGCTGCTTCCTCTCTTCTTCGCGAACACGTAACACCTATCGCGTTCGCGATGCACACCCAGTCCACCCTTCGCGAACGTGTGATTCTCTTCGCGAACGCGAAGGGAAAATATTGCCAGCCTCTCAGTTCCTCTGCGCGAACGCGATGAAGGAAACCAGATGGTGCATCAGAAAAATTCCAGCAGAGTTCGAAGTCCAAAATCCAACCCGTTAACCATCCAAAACTCACCCGAGCCCCTCAGAACCTCAACCAAATATACCAACAAGTCCTAAAACATCATACGAACTTAGTCGAACCCTCAAATCACCTCAAACAACGCTAAATTCATGAATTACACCGCAATTCAAGCCTAATGAACATTTAAAATTTCTACTTTCTACAAACGACTCCGGAACCTATCAAATCACTTCCGATTGACCTTAAATTTTGCACACAAGTCATAAATGACATAACAGAGGTATTCCAATTTCCAGAATCAGATTCCGACCCCGATATCAAAAAGTCAACCCCCCGGTCAAACTTCTCAAAAATTAAACTTTCGGCATTTCAAGCCTAATTCCTCTACGGACTTCCAAATAATATTCCGGACATGCTCCTAAGACCAAAATCACCATACAGAGCTATTGGAATCATCAAAATTCAAATCCAAGGTTGTTTACACATAGGGCCATATCCGGTCCCCTTTTCTAACTTAAATTTTTAATTATGAGACTAAGTGTCTCATTTCACTCCGAGTTTCTTCCTGACCCAAACCAACTAACCCGATAAGTCAAAAATCAATTACATGACATAAATTGAGCAGTAAATGGGGGAATGGAATTATAATATTCAAAACGACCGGCCAGGTCGTTATATTCTCCACCTCTTAAACAAACGTTCGTCCTCGAACGGGTTTAGAATAATACCCGGAGTCTCAAATAAGTGTGGATATTTGTTCCGCATCTCCTGCTCAGTCTCCCAAGTAGCTTCTCCGACTGGCTGGCTTCTCCACTGCACCTTCACTAATGCTATGTTCTTCGACCTCAGCTTTCGGACCTATCGGTCTAAAATAGCCACCGGCTCCATATTATAAGTCAAATTACCGTCCAGTTGTACTGTACTGAAATCCCGAATGTGAGACGAATCCACGACATACTTTCGGAGCATGGATACGTGGAAAACTGGATGAACACCTGATACACTAGGCGGCAAAGCAAGTTCATAAGCCACCTCCCCAATTTTCTTAAGTATCTCAAAAGGCCCAATATACTGAGGGCTCAACTTGCCCTTTTTCCTGAACCTAAACACACCCTTCATGGGTGAAATCTTGAGCAGAACCTTCTCCCCAACCATGTGAACAACATCACGAACCTTCCTATCGGCATAACTATTCTGTCTAGACTGTGCCGTGCGAAGCCGTTCCTGAATCACTTTGACCTTCTCTAAAGCATCCTGAACCAAGTCAGTACCCAATAGACTAACCTCACCCGGCTCAAACCAACCCACCGAAGACCGACACCGTCTCCCATATAAAGTTTCATACGGAGCCATCTGTATGCTTGACTGGTAACTATTATTGTAAGCAAACTCTGTGAGTGGCAGAAATTGATCCCAAGAACCCCCAAAATCAGTGACACAAGCGCGTAGCATATCCTCCAATATCTAAATAGTGCGCTCGGACTGTCCGTCTGTCTGAGGGTGAAATAATGTTGTACTTAACTGAACTTGTGTGCCCAATTCTCGCTGCACTGCCCTCCAAAATTGTGAGGTAAACTGCGTGCCCCGATCTGAAATAATGGATACTGGCACACCGTGTAGGCGAACAATCTCACGAATATAAATCCCAGCCAACCGCTCCGAAGAATAATTAGTACCGACTGGAATAAAATGCGCAGATTTGGTCAACCGATCTACTATCACCCAAACATCATCAAACTTTCTCAAAGTCCGTGGGAGTCCAACTACGAAGTCCATGGTAATACGATCCCACTTCCACTCCAGAATTTCAAGTCTCTGTAGCAATCCGCCCTGTCTCTGGTGCTCGTACTTTACCTGTTGACAATTTAAACACCGACATACAAACCCAACTATATCTTTCTTCATTTGCCTCCACTAATAGTACTACTTCAAATCCTGATACATCTTCGCGGCGCCTGGATGAATAGAGTACCACGAAGTGTGAGCTTCCTGGAGAATCAGCTCACGCAAACTATCTACATTAGGTACACATAGCCTGCCCTGCATCCGTAATACACCATCATCTCCAATAGTGACTTCCTTGGCATCACCATGTTGAACCGTGTCCTTAAGGACAAGCAGATGTGGATCATCATACTAGCGCTCTCTGATGCGATCATATAAAGAAGACCGAGAAACCACATAGGCCAAAACTCGATTCGGCTCGGAAACATCCAATCTAACAAACTGATTAGCCAAGGCTTGAGCCTCCAAGGCTAAAGGCCTCTCTTCTACCGGTAAGTATGCTAAGCTGCCCAAACTCTCTGCCTTACGACTCAAGGCATCGGCCACCATATTGGCCTTTCCGGGATGATAGAGAATGGTGATATCATAATCCTTAAGCAACTCCAACCACCTTCGCTTCCGCAAGTTAAGATCCTTCTATTTAAACAAATGTTGTAAACTCCGATGATCGGTATATACCTCACACTGGACACCGTACAAGTAATGCCGCCAAATTTTTAAGGCATGAACAATAACTGCTAACTCAAGATCGTAGACTAGATAATTCTTCTCATGTACCTTTAATTGCCTGGATGTATAGGCAATCACCCTACCGTCTTGCATAAGTACTGCACCGAGACCAATCCGCAACGCGTCATAATACACAGTATAAGACTCTGAACCTGTAGGCAACACCAATACTGGAGCTGTAGTCAAAGCTGTCTTGAGCTTCTGAAAGCTCTTATCACATTCATCCGACCACCTGAACGGAGCACCTTTCTGGGTCAATTTAGTCATAGGCAATGCAATAGACGAGAAACCCTTCACGAAACGACGATAATAACCGGCCAAGCCGAGAAAACTCTGAATCTCAGTAACTGAGGATGGTCTGGGCCAATTATGAACTGCCTCTATTTTCTTCGGATCCACCTTAATATCTTCACTGGACACTATATGTCCCAAGAATGCCACCGAACTAAGCCAGAACTCACACTTAGAGAATTTGGCATAAAGTTTCTCCTCTCTCAGCCTCTGTAATACAATACCCAAGTGTTGTGCATGCTCCTCCTGACTACGTGAGTACACCAGAATATTATCAATGAATACCACGACAAATAAATCAAGATATGGCTGAAATACACTATTCATCAAATGCATAAATACTGCTGGGGCATTGGTTAGCCCAAAAGATATCACAAGAAATTCATAGTGGCCATAACGAGTCCTAAATGCCGTCTTTAGAATATCCGAATCCTGAATTTTTAATTGGTGATACCCAGACCTCAAATCAATTTTGGAGAACACCCTCGCTCCCTGAAGCTAGTCAAATAAATCATCAATACGCGGCAATGGATATTTATTCTTGATTGTAACTTTGTTCAACTGCCTATAATCAATGCACATCCGTATAGTACCATCTTTCTTTTTCACAAACAGAACCGGTGCAACCCAAGGTGACACACTAGGCCTAATAAACCCCTTTTCAAGGAGTTCCTGAACTTGCTCTTTCAATTCTTTTAACTCAGCTGGTGCCATACGATACGGAGGAATAGAAATGAGCTGAGTGCCCTGCACCAAGTCAATACCTAAATCAATATCCCTGTCGGGTGGCATACCCGACAGGTCTGCAGGAAATACATCCAGAAAGTCTCGCACGATCGATACTGAATCAATAATAGGAGCATCTGCATCAACATCTCTCACAAATGCCAAATATGACAAGCATCCATTTCCAACCATACGTTGGGCCTTCAAATAAGAAATTACCCTGCTAGGAACAAGATCTAGAGAACCCCTCCATTCAACATTTGGCAACCCCGGCATTATCAACGTCATGATTTTTGTGTGACAGTCCAAAATAGCATGACATAGAGACAACTAATCCATACCCAGGATTACATCAAAATCAACCATACCGAGTAACAAGAGATCAACTCTAGTCTCCAGTTCCCCAATAGTTACCACACACGACCGATACACACGATCCACAGTAATAATACCGCCCACCGGTGTAGATACACAAACAGGTGAAACTAAAGACTCACATGGCATATCCAGATAATGAGCAAAATATGATGATACATATGAATAAGTGGAATCGGGATCAAATAATATAGAAGCCTCCCTGTGGCACACTGAAACAATACCTGTGATCACTGCATCTGAGGCAACAACATCTGGCCTGGCAGGAAAAGCATAGAATCGAGCCTGCCCGCCTCCTGATCGGCCTCCCTCTCTTGGGTGACCCCTAGCTGCCTGACCCCCACCCTGAGATGGCAGGGCGGGTGGTGTAACTGATGGTGCTGGTGCCGTTAGTTGAGAACTCTGCTGTGAAACCCCACTCAACAGCCTAGGACACTCTCTCTTGAAATGACCAAATTCTCCGCACTCGAAACAACCCTTCCTCTAATGGAACTGCTTCTCCTGATAACCCGAGGGATGACCTGCAGAAGCCTGTACGGACGAGGCATGATGAGAACTCTGTGCTGGTAGTGCACTAAATGAAGACTGGCCTGAGTGAGCACTGTAAGAACCATGGCTAGCTGATGCACCACGATGAGCTGGACGACCCGTCTGAGCGTGTCTGTAAGAACGACCCCTACCACGGTGAAACTGACCCCCCGAAGGAACACCGCTGTAATCACCTGGACCACGAGGCCTTTTAGCCTCTCTCTCTCTCCACGTTCCTGGCTACGAACCATCTCTATCTGCCGAGCAATGTCCACTACCTCCTCAAAAGTAGCACCAGATACTTTCTCCCTAGTCATAAGTAACCGCAGCTGATATGTGAGGCCATCAATGAACCTCCTAATCCTCTCCCTATCAGTGGGAACCAACCAGACTGCGTGACAATCCAACTCAAAAAATCTCATCTCGTACCGCGTCACGGACATATCACCCTGGCGAAGCTGCTCAAACTGTCTGCGCAGCTCTTCTCTGCGGAACTGAGGTACGAACTTCTCCAAAAAGACCATAAAGAACTGATGCCAACTAAGGGGTGCTACGCCAACAGGCCTACGTCTCTAGTAAGTATCCCACCATCTGAGTGCAGACCCAGAAAAGTGAAAAGTAGTGAATGAGACCGTACTGGTCTCCAGAATACCAGCTGTCCGAAGCATTCGTTGATACCTATCCAGAAAATCCTAAGCATCCTCTGACTCAGTACTGCTAAATGGTGGAGGTCGAAGCCTCTCAAATATCTCAAGTCTCCTCTGCTCATCATTTGCCATAACAGGAACTACCGGGGCCTGAGCACCTACAACCGGCTGGGCTGGTAGTGCCCCCGGTATCTGAAGTCCCTGTACTACCTGGTATGCAGTACGGGCAACGGGGGTATGAGTACCTCCCCCAGCCTGAGAAGTGGAAGGTGCGGCCTGAGCCGAAACCACCTGAGCAAGGCTAGTGCAGGCTACCAGTATCAGGGCCAAAGTCTCCTGAATGCCTGCAATCTCAATGGGCACAACTGGTGCCTGAGCTGATCCTGTCGGCTCAACTATATCTGGAATCTGCTCCTGTACTGGAACAACTGTTGGTACTGTAGGTGCTATTCCAACTGGGGTACGATCTACACCTCGACTTCTACCTCGGCCCCGACCTCTACCATGGCCCCGGTCTCTCGCGGCCCTAACTGGTGGCTGACCGTCCAATCCGATAGTACGTGTCCTCACAATCTGTGAGAGAATAGAATAGTAGAAATTTAGTTTCCAGAATCAACAAATTCGCACGACAGAATACAAGAAAGTGAAATTTTCCTAAGGGTTCTGCATCCTCTCGAAGATAAGTACAGACGTCTCCGTACCGATCTACAAGACTCTACTAAACCTGCTCATGACTCGTGAGACCTATGTAACCTAGGATTTGATACCAACTTGTCACGACCCATAATCCCAACCTGTCATGATGGCGCTTATCTCGATACTAGGCAAGCCGATAATCTCAATAAACCCAAACTTCTCTTTAAGTTTGAAAATATAATATTTAAATACAATACAAACACTCCCCAAAACCTGGTGTCACTGAGTACATTAGCATCTAATATGAATACCAGTTTGGAAAATATAGTTTATAATAGTCTGAGACCAAATACAGTGAACAAAGAGATAGAGAAGGAGACACAAGGTTTGCGGAACACGGCAACTACCTCAAAATCTCCTAAAAATCAACCGTGCGAAAGAATCAACACCCGCTATGTCTGGGAACACCTGGATCTGCACACGAAGTGCAGGGTGTAGTATGAGTACAACCAACTCAGCAAGTAACAATAATAAATAAGGAACTGAAGATAGTAACGAGCTACACAGTTATGGTTCATTTCCAGTAATCCCAACAAAGAATAGACATGCTATAAAATCTGGCAGTTTAATGTCAAATCAATTTTTATAAAGTTCCTGTTCATGTAATCCGTATATCAACAATCTTTCAGAGATTTTACAACAATGACAAATAGCAACTAAGTGCAACAATAAATGGAAATCAAGTACAACCTCTTAGTACAACAATCACTCATTGGGATCCCATCCCTCATTACTTTCTGGGCTCCCAGACCTCATCACCCACTTGGCTCCCAGCCCTCATCACTCACTCAATGGGTACCCGGGCTCATTGGGGGGTGTACAGACTCCGGAGGGGCTCCAACAACCCAAGCGCTATAATCTGCACGGACAACTCACGTGCTGCACGGATAACTCACGTGCCATAATATAAATATCTGGATCCTCACGGCCAACTCACGTGCTACACGGCCAACTCACGTACTATAGTATTATATAAGGATCCGCACGGCCAACTCACGTGCTGCACGACCAACTCATGTGCTATAGTATAATATAAGGATCCGCACGGCCAACTCACGTGCTATAGTATAATATAATGATCTGCACGGCCAACTCACATGCTGCACGGACAACTCATGTGCTATAGTATCAATATCTCACAATCAGGCCCTCGGCCTCACTCAGTCATAAATCTCTCCAGTCTCTCAGGCACTCAATAATCATGAAATCAGCCCAAACAACAATAATATGATGTATCAATAATAATAACAGAGACTGAGATAAAATATGCAAGTAAAAATTGAGACTGAATATATATAGTGTTTAGCAGGTAATTCAACAAGTACGCACCTTTGTGGGTCCCAACAGTACTATCACATAGCCTAAGCATGATTTCTAACATGATTTACAGTCAAATTTTGTCAACACATAGAGAGCATATAACTAACAACAAATTATTCAACTTTACAGTTTTTCGGGACGGACCAAGTCACAATCCCCTCGGTGCACGACCACACGCCCGTCACCTAGCATGTGTGTTACCTCCAAAAAAAATCACATGATACCAAAATCTGGGGTTTAATACCCTCAGGACCAGATTTAAAACTATTACTTACTTCAAGCCGTGGAATTCTTTTTCTGCAATGCCCTTTCCTCATGAATTGGTCTCCAAACACCTCGAATCTGGTCATAAATAGTTCGTTTCAGTCAAAAAAAATTTATTGGAATTAATTCCATAAGAAAATAATGATTTTCCATAAAAATCCAAAAATTAGCTCAAAAACCACGTCTCGGAACTTGACAAAAGTTACAAAATCCGGAAGCCCATTCAACCAAGAGTCTAACCATACCAATTTTACCAAAATATAACCCCAACTCGACCCTCAAATCTTCAATTTAAACCAAGAGGGTTTTTAAATTTTTCGAACTCCATTCACCAATTAAATGATAAAAACAACCATGGATTAGGGTAAATTAACCAATATTGAGTTAAGAACACTTACCCCGTTGTTTCCTCTGAAAATCACCCAAAATCGCCTCAAATCCAAGCTCCAAATCGTCAAAAACTGACTTAAACTCACTGCCCAGGCTTTTCTTCTTTACGAACGCGGTCAGTGCCTCGCGTTCGCGAAGCACAAAATAGCTCCCGTCCAAATTCCTCCTTCGCGAACGCGACATCACCCTCATGTTTGCGAAGCATAGAATGCCTCTACCTCAATGCCTTCTACACGAACGCGTTCAACCCATCGCGAATGCGATGCTTCATTCCCCCTCACTACGCGAACGCGATACCCCCTACGCGAATGTGTAGACCAATTGCCCGGGGTCCTCAACTGCTTCCTCTCTTCTTCGTGAATGCATAACACCTCTCGCGTTCATCATGCATACCCAGTCCACCCTTCATGAACGCGAAGATAAAATATTGCTAGCCTCTCAGTTCCTCTTCGCGAACGCGATGAAGGAAACCAGATGGTGCATCAGAAAAATTCCAGTAGAGTTCAAGTCCAAAATCCAACCCGTTAACCATCCGAAACTCACCCGAGCCCCTCGGGACCTCAACCAAATATACTAACAAGTCCTAAAACATCATACGGACTTAGTCAAACCCTCAAATCACCTCAAACAACACTAAAATCATGAATTATACCCCAATTCAAGCCTAATGAACATTAAAAATTTCTACTTTCTACAAATGACTCCGGGAACCTATCAAATCACGTCCGATTGATCTCACATTTTGCACACAAGTCATAAATAACATAATAGAGGTATTCTAATTTCCAGAATCGGATTCCGACCCCGATATTAAAAAGTCAACCCCCGGTCAAACTTCTCAAAAATTAAACTTTCGCTATTTCAAGCCTAATTCCTCTACGGACTTTCAAATAATATTTCGAATACGCTCCTAATCACAAAATCACCATACGGAGCTATTGAAATCATCAAAATTTAAATCCGAAGTCGTTTACACATAGGTCCATATCCGGTCCACTTTTCTAACTTAAATTTTCAATTATGAGACTAAGTGTCTCATTTCACTCCGAGTTCCTTCCGGATCCGAACCAACTAACCCGATAAGTCATAAATCAATTACATGACATAAATTGAGTAGTAAATAGGGGAACGGGGTTATAATATTCAAAACAATCGGCCGGGTCATTACATGCTGTCAGAATAGAGCCAGAGCGTACAAAAGATTATATTAGAGGAGGTGAAAGAGGGAGCCTCAAAAGAGTAAGGCCCTAATCTAGAATTTAGCTTTTTAGTCAAGATGTTAAAACGATTGGTCAATGCGACTGTCACCACTAATAAGTACGTCAAAGGTACAAAGAAGAAAACACAATAGTTCCAAGATAAATGGGAATGTTGTTTCTCAAATTATCGTGATGAGGTGTCGAGGAATGATAAAAAATCAAATTGGTAAGAGAATGTGAATCAACCAAGTTCGTAGAAATCACATTGTGACTTATAAGAATGAAGTCTTGTTTGGGATAATATCAAGAATGACAAAAAGCATCTAAAAAAAGGGAGGGTGTAAGGAAACCCTTAAGACTTTTAGAAAGTGGACAAGTCAAGATACAAGAGATGATTCGCACTCTCGCTTTGAATTGGGAGACTCTTTACATGCCGAAGTTTTCATTATGGTAATGTCACATGTAAGGAAGTAAATGCAGAAATAAAGTGTAACGTATGGGGAAAAATTTAGGGTATTCGAAGCATATCATAAGTATGAGAAGGGTAGGTGAACTTTGAATGCCTCATAGTTAATGAATGAGATACTAACAGATGCTAACATTCAATGATGCATACCAATGTATGCGTGGATGAGATAGGTGGACTTAAATGGGTAAGTAAGTAAAATTAAGGCATGATATACACAAAGGTGTACCTTGAAAGGGTACAATAATCAACATAGGTTACCATAGGAGTTAAAATGATGTGGAATGACAACCTTGAGTTTGACTAGTTAAGATTCGTCCTTTTGAACTTGTGGGAATTGAGAATTTTCAAATGTAAGCTCCACAGTACTTATGCATGTGTCAAGTAGAGCGATTAAATTAGGATTTGATGGACCCTTATGAATTATGAGAAATGAACGTTTGAAATAATGTATGAGGCAAAGTTAACATTTATGACAAGTTGTCAATACTATATATGTTGTGGGAACTAGGCTCCAAACTATAAAAGTTTACTTTTACCTTTCTCAGAGCAATCTCATCACTTAATTCCCAAGAGATTGAAAATGGTAAGGGTACGTGTGGGAGTTGGGGGGTTACAAGTGTCCAAATATTATAGAGTGATGCATTAGGAATCCCTAATATATTATGCACGGGGATAAGATTGAAGATACTATGGAGGTACAAAAGAAATTATCGTACGATGATCGGGTACCCAGAAACTAGATTTCATGAATAATGAAAAACATATAAGTACTTATATTAATTGCATGAAGCATGATGATGTAAATATGGGATATTAACTATAGTTTAAAAAATTAGGATGACTACATGAAGATGGATTGTATGCTTCTTACATATAGCATTCTGAAAGTGGTGTATATTATGGAAAATTTTATGAATGTTATATGGGTTTAGTATGAAGGAGTCATACTTGTTAAAATACATAAGCATGGATTGCGATGTGTAAAGTAGTCGTACTTGCTAGAAAGGTATTTCAGCATGGATTGAAGGGTATAATGTCATAAAAGGGATTCTGAAGATAAAACGAACTTGAAAGGTGATATGCTAACCATATTATTATGAAATGATGATACTTAGCAACATGAATCGCGGTTAGAAGTATAAAAATTCTGTTTATGTACTTTTCAAACAGACGATGTATTTATTTCATTTCAACTTTATAAATTCTATTCTTAGAAGCTCATGATTTGTACTACCAGTTCTTGGGGAATGTTTAAGATTTAAATAATTTCTTTACTTAATTTCTTTATTAATTATTATTGGAATTGGTTAGTGGTTAACTGGCTTACCTAGTGGGTTGGGTTAGGTGCCATCACGACTAGCTGGATTTTGGATCGTGACAAGGTAGTATCAGAGCTCTAGGTTCATAGGTTTTACAATTCATGAGCAAGTGTCTAGTTGAGTCTTGCAGATCGGTATGATGACGTCCATACCTATCTTTGAGAGGATACATGACATTTAGGATATACTTCCCATCTTTCTTTCCTTATTGTACGACATTGATTCAGCTTGAAGTGTAACTATTTGAATTCCTTCTACGCAATCGTATGCACATGTGAACGCTCAGTATCGGCTGTGCTCCGGCGGCTTATGATTCCATGATTTAGGTACGAGATGTGATTTTGGTGTGCTAATGATGGGCCAGTCTGGAGGACTTGAGGCCGGGTTCTGACGGTAGCTTGAGCACGGAGATTTCGATTGTGTGAGCACGTGCTTCCGGGACTCATATGTTCGGTAATATCCCTACGAGTGAAATTTGTGGCTCGATGAGCGGTGGAATGGCTTTGTGATGAGTATAATATAACTGCGGAATTTGTTAAGACGATTTGAATGTGACAAGAAGTGTTTCCTTGAAATATAAAGGAAAGGCCATTGGGTGCTTAATTTTTCGTTTTGATGTGACGTACAGTTTCGAGTGTGAATGTTTTGAAGGATCTTTCACGTTGTTAAATTTTGGGACAAATTAAATTCTCATGTATGGTGAATGAGTTGGACTCAGAAAGATTAAGTGATCTCATAGTAATTGTAACTACGAAAGAGTATGGCAAGATACCGATTTAAGGTTAAGCAGGTGGGTTATCCCCTGCAGAGTAATCTACGTAGGTGTGTTCCTTATAATGTGAATGGAGAGTTTCTTTTCGTCCAGCGGGGCGTATGTGATGAGATTTGAATTGAATCTCGTTGAGAAAGTTGACTTGAGTGTTAAGAGAATAAATGCAATCTTAGTGGACGATTGAGATATTTTTTGGTTAGCGTTGTATGAGCTTGAGAAAAATTTTCATTGTTCAGACTACAGTATTATGGCAGTAATAAAGTATGGGTATTGTGAATTATGGAGTGTTTTAATTTATGGCTTTGAGCCAAGTGGGGGAGTCTGCTATTGATAATTTGATTTCATGGTTATGTGTTAAATTTTAATTTTGGTCTGAGACATACTTGTAGATTAGTTATGACTTGCAGAGGTTGAGTTTGAGAATGACTCGAGTAGGGAAATTTCTGGATACGAGTTATGGCACATTAGGAGTATATGAAAATCATAAAATAATTGAGTGGTTATTCGCGAAGGATGTAGTGTACACAAAGTATGAATTTGATCGGTGGTATTAAGGCAGGTTTACTTCTTTGGGTGTTGTTGTGCTAGTGGGACACATGTCTTTCAGCCCATTTGGAGCGGTGCAATTTTGATTTGAGTGAAGTGGATGACTCTCGAGAATGGTTCTAATGGATTCAATATTTATATATAGCGATTGGAAATTTTCAAGATGTGTATATGGCTAGAAACTGAGAGTTATATTGGATGGTGTCGAGACTTGCGGTAATTATGTATGACTATGAATTCTATATTTTAGTATAAGAAAAGGGAAGAAGAGCAATTTTAAATTCATATAAGGTCTTTCGGAGTGGATGTCTCGGTTGCGGTGCTTTTAGGGTACTTAAGAGGGAATTCAGTGGCTTATGGGACTTAGGGCGTTGTGGTTTTATACTAGAGTCTCTTGTGTGGTGAATTTTGGTTAAGGATCGTGGTGTTCCAGCAAGGATAAGTATCAATTTGAAGGAAATTTGGAAGGGACTTGGAGATATAGGACAGCGTGGTAGTAGGTTGGATCAACACAGTAACGAGTATAATCGTTTCTTTAGGTACTTATGATGTGGCTAGTCTCCACAGGTATTTTGTGGCAATGCTATTGGGTTTTGGCGACCTGCGTGGCTAGGGTGAGTTCGATTGTGTGCAAATAGGTTTCAAAGAGTTCTCAATGGTTTTTACCACGGTTTGAGGAGTATATTTCCTACCGACATGAGGAATATGTTGTGTATTGGGATTTTCTCCGGGATGAGATCAAATGGAAGGTTTCTGACTGATCGGGTATGTATTCTGCTTGTGACTCTGAGTTGATTATTAGATTCTCGTACTCTTCACAGGATGGCATGGTAGACGCGGTGTATTGTGTTGGATTGAGATTTGCATGTGCAAGGTTATACTTTAGTTTTGAAGGGAAGGACATAAATTCTTAGGCAGCATGGACGGTTTCAGATGACTAAGTAAATGATATTACTAATCGGTATGACCTGATGGGAGTATACATTTCAAAAGGGGCAATGTGTTTTGATTTATGGATACTTCATTGGTATTGCGGCACTCTCCTGGTTGATCGACTGCTGATATTCAAATTTTGCTATGTGGCACGAAAGAATTTTAGAAGTATTGCTCATGGGATGATCATGTATGAGAGATGTGTTAGACATTCTGGCAGTGGAGTTGGGATCAGATATGGGGTTCGTGTGTTCTATGGATTTGGAGACCGGGAGTTCTCAAGAGCAGGTTGTTTTCATGGTTGTGGACTGCGAAGTCTTGACCGAAGCTAGCGAGACGATAGTATGTGTTATAATTCAGTCATTGTGGACTTTCGGAGGGTTATTTATCCATGTGTGGGTGCCCGGAGTTGATTTGCGGGTCCATTATAGGCCCAATTAGGATGTGTATTCTACGCCGAGCCGGATTCGTTGGCTCCATACTGCTGTTGTTGGTTGTATGCACCCATGGTGTAGTTCTATCGGCGCCTTATAGCGGAATTTGCGCGAGAATGGTATTTGGGTGATGCATGAGTGGTTGCTCATTGGTTATGTTCTTTCGGGTTTGTGTGGCATTGTGTCATTTGCTTCTCCATGGTTATGGTAATGCACTTTGAGTACTTGATGTCAGATTGTGTGTGGTTATTGATTTTGAGCATGGTGGCTGAGGTATTTTTTATGGATCAGTGTTTGGATGGGGTCGCGCATTGCGGTAGAGTTATGTTGAGTTATGATCCTTTGTATTAGATTCGTATGTTATGGTTCTACGGTGTGTGATGGGTTCTTAGCATTGCGTTGGGGTGGTACCCGTCGAGCTTGCGGGATAGTTCTTTTATTTGAGTCATGTTCGTGATTGAGTACATTTGGAATGTTGCTTATTGGTGCACAGATTGCACAGGTTGTGGCTTTAGATAGTATTGGTGTGGCATGTCAGTAGAGTAGCATGTATTTGATAAGATGAAGTCATCAGATCAGGATGGGTGCTATCAGATTTGATTGTGGTATATTTGGAAGGATAATATCGAAAGTCGGCTTAGAAATTTGCTATGGTTCTTGTTGAAGGAGAGAGAGCTCCACGACTGGTGGATCTGATGAATGGTTATGAGTTTCTGCATGTTTCTTTCATCATCGGTAGCGTAAGAAGGTTTTAGAATGGAGTCTTGTTTGATATGAGGTTTATTACAGGCATTGGATTGTTTTGAGCAGCTACTGTGATTAGAAATCATTGCTTCAAGCATTTGAGCTCTGTGGTATTTGAGTTATGGTTATGACTTTTGGTACAACTTGTTCAGACTTATATAGTGTGTAAGTTACGGGATTCCGAACTTGCAAGAAATTTCGGATGTTGAAAATTGGATTCTAAGGCTTGTAGGCTAGGTTAGATTAAGAAATTTCAGTTATATGGTGTTATCAGACCTATATGGGATAGGGTGACGTGGGGTCACCCCCGGGTACCTGCATGGTAAGATGGAATAGTGATTTGGTGACTTGGAAACAACTCTTGGCACGTTCGAGGACGAACGTATATCTAAGTGGGGGAGGATGTAATGACCCGGCCTGTCGTTTCGAGTATTATAGCCCTGTTCCCCCATTTACTGCTCACTTCATGCTTTACAGTTGTTGTACGACTTGCCGGAGTAATTGGTTCGGGCCTAGAAGGATTTCAGAGTGAAATGAGACACTTGGTCTCATAATTGAAAACTTAAGTTGGAAAAGTTGGCCGAATGTTGATTCATGTGTAAATGACCTTGGATTTGAATTATGATGATTCCAATAGCTCCGTATGGTTATTTTGGAATTAGGAGCATGTCCGAAAAAATATTTGGAGGTCTGTAGTGGAATTAGACTTGAAATGGCGAAAGTTGAATTTTTGAGAAGTTTGACCGGGGGGTTGACTTTTTGATATCGGGGTCAGAATCCGATTCTAGAAATTTGAATAGCTCTGTTAGGATATTTATGACTTGAGTGCAAAATTTGAAGTCATTCCAGATTGATTTACTATATTTCGACACGAGTTATTGAATTTGAAAGTTCAAAGTTCATAGATTTTGAATTGAGGTGCCATTCGTCATTTTGCTGTTGTTCGATTTGATTTGAGGCCTCGAGTAGGTCCGTGGTATGTTGTAGGACTTGTTGGAATATTTGGTTGAGGTCCTGGGGGCTTCGGGTGAGTTCCGGATGATTAACGGATAAAAAATTGGAGTTGTGAGGTTGCTGAAGCTGTAACCCCTCTGGTTTGATCGCACCTGCGAGGGTCTTCATCGCAGGTGCGATGCCGCAGGTGCGGCAGTTCGAGCGATGGGATTTCCGCACCTGCGATTGCGCAGATGTGGGGAGGGATTCGCAGAAGCGAAAAATGGTGAAGAAGCCGGGCAGCGCAAGTGCGACATTGTTTCCGCAGAAGCGGGTGTGCGGGTGCGAGCCCAGGCTCCGCAGGTGCGAAACGCCTGGGCAAAACCTTTTAAGTTTGAGGGTTCATGATTTTTCACCCATTTTCGAATTTTGGAGCATGGTTTAGGCGACGTTTGGAGTAATATTTATCACAAGGATTAGGGTAAGTGTTCTACACTTGCTTTTGATCTTATTCCATGAATCTACCTTCGTTTTGGTAATTGGATTGTGAATTTTAAAGAAGAAATTGGGGGGTTTGGCCTAATGTTTCATAATATGAATTTATGAGTTTTGAACATCAAATTGGAGTAGAATTTGAGTGGAACTAGTATGGTTGGACTCGTAATTGAATGGGTTGTTGGATTTTGTAAATTTTGTCGAGTTCCGAGGTGCGGGCCCGGGTTGGGCTTTTGGCTGATTTTGGGCTTTTGATTCAAGATTTGATATTTTTTGACCGGGATTGGTTCCTTTAGCATTGTTTGATGTATTTGAGTTTTTTTTGGTTAGTTTCGAGCCGTTCGGAGGTCGGAACGCACATGATGGCATCTTTGGAGCATCGCTTGGCTTGCTCGGTATTGGTATTGGCTTGTTCGAGGTAAGTAACTCTTCTAATCTTAGTGCTGAGGGTATGAAACCCGAAAATACGTTTTAAGAGATTAGTATTGAGGAGACGCACATGCTAGGTGACGGACGTGTGGGCGTGCACCGTGTGAATTGAGACTCTTTTGTTTCCATGACACTATATAATGGTCCTACATTGTTGATATCAGTGTTTTCACCATGTGATAACGTAGTTAAGCTGTCAATCATGCTAGATATCATGTTTAGGCATTATGTCGATACTGTTTGGACCCATAGTGGTCGTTTCTTACTGTAATCTCACCTATTTCATTGATATTTCATACTCAGTCATATTCATGCATTCATACCATGTCTCAGTCTGAGTTATTATTTATTGATACATCATATAATTGTTGTCGGGCTAGTTTCATGACATTGTGATTTCGTGAGTGAGACTGAAGAGATTGATGACTGAGTGAGGCCGAGGGCCTAAATGAGAGTGATATTTTGGGATCGGGCTGCACGCCGCAACATGTTATATTGATTACATTTAATAGTATCGGGCTGCACACCGCAGCGATATATTGATTACATTTTATGGGATCGGGCTGCATGCTACAGCGATATATTGATTACATTCTATAGGATCGGGTTGCACACCGCAACGATATAGTGCTTGGCTGAAAGGAGCCCCTCCGGAGTCTGCACACCCCAATGAGCGCAGTCGACTATAATTACGGATCGGGCTGCACGCCGTAGTGGGTATTGTACAACGCTGAGTGATTGAGTGTGCTGAGCATAGTGAGATAGAATGCGAGATAGTGAGATTGAGTACTCGGAGAGTGTGAGTACATGAGCTCATCATCGAGATGCATTGCATTTGACATGCGTACTTGAGATACATGCATGGAGGTGCATTTCCTTCTGCTACCCAGTTTTGGGGACATTTATGATTTTACCTGTATCTTGACATGTAGGCATAGAGAAGTACTTTCCTCATTCTATCTGAAAATGAGACATCTTACTATTTGTTGAAAGGAGTTTTGGGAAAAATCATAGTTTTCAAACTTACTTGTATTTTGGCTTTTTTGGTAAAAGATTTGGATTTTCACTAAGATACTTGGAAGGAATGCCTATTTTTATAGAACTGTGAACGAACTGAGCCTTTTATTTCTGAGATACTCTTTTGTTACGTGTACTATGCTGTTATGAACTGTTGTGAATATTAGTGTTGGACCCGACTTTTTTTGTTAGCTTGCACTAATTTCAACCTAAGGTTAGGTTTGTTACTTATTGAGTACATAGGGTCGGTTGTACTCATACTATACTTCTGCACCTTGCATGCAGATGTTGGCTACGGATGTTGCTGTGTTCGATGAGAGCTGGATTTGAAGATGTACCTGCGTCCCAGTGGTAGCTCTCTCTCGTTCGTGGTAGCCTTAGATCTATAAAACTTCTGTTTATGTACTTGTCAAATAAACGATGTATTTATTTCATTTCAACTTTGTAAATTCTATTCTTAGAAGCTCATGATTTGTACTACCAGTTCTTGGGGAATGTATAAGATTCAGATAATGTTTTTACTTAATTGCTTTATTAATTGTTATTATAATTGGTTAGTGGTTAACTGGCTTACCTAGTGGGTTGGGTTAGGTGCCATCATGACTATCTGGAGTTTGGGTCGTGACAGGTTCGTCCTAGAGGTAGAGGCCAGTCAGGTGGCGCTCCTGCTAGGTTCTATGTCTTTCCAGCCATACCAGATGCAGTAGCCTCAGACTTCATGATCACATGCATTATTTCTGTTTGCAGTAGGGATTCTTTGGTACTATTTGATCCAGGGTCTACGTATTCATATATTTCATCTTTGTTTGGTCATTGTTTGGTGTTTCTCATAAGTCCTTAAGTTCTCTTTTATATATGTCAACGCCAGTGGGTGATTCTGTTATTGTGGATCGGATTTACCGGTCCTGTATTGTGACTTTCTGTGGTTATGAGACCAGAGCGAAACTTCTATTGCCCGGCATGAACGACTTTGAGAATATCCTAGGCATAGATTGGTTGTCTCCGTACCATGCCATTCTTGATTTCCACGCCAAGACTGTTACCTTGGTGATTCCAGAGTTTCCTATATTGGAGTGGAGGGGTTCATCAATTAGTACATCTAGCCAGGTTATTTCTTTCTTGAAAGCTTAACATATGGCTGAGAAGTGTTATTTGGCTTATCTGTCTTACGTTCGAGATACTGTTGCAGAGACTCCCACGATTGATTCAGTGCTCGTGGTGCGGGAGTTCTCCGATGTGATTCCTTCTAATCTACCAGGCATGCCACCAGATCATGATATTGATTTCTGTATTGATTTGGCCCAAGGTACCCATCCTATCTCTATTACACCATACCGCGTGGCTCTGAAAAAGTTGAAGGAGTTGAAAGAACAGTTTGATGAGTTGCTAGAAAAGGGGTTTGTTAGGCCTAGTGTGTCTCCTTGGGGTGCACTAGTGTTGTTTGTGAAAAAGAAGGATGTGATTATGCGGACGTGCATTGGTTACTGCTAGTTGAACAAAGTTATCATTAAGATTAAGTACCCGTTGCCGTGTATTGATGATTTGTTTGACCAATTGGACGATGCCAGGGTGTTCTCTAAGATTGACTTGAGATCTTGGTATCATCAGCCAAAGATTCGTACTTCAGATATTCCAAACACGGCTTTCCTTACTAGATATGGCCACTATGAGTTTCTAGTGATGTCCTTCGCTTGACTAATGCCCCGGTGGCATTTATGGATTTGATGAACCGAGTGTTCAGGACATATATTGACTCATTTGTTATTGTCTTCATTGATGACATATTGATCTACTAAACTAGTGTGGAGGAGCACGAGCAATATTTGAGAGTTGTTCTTCAGACCTTGTGGGAATAGAAACTATATTCTACGTTCTCCAAGTGCAAGTTCTAGTTAGATTCTATGGCATTATTGGGCATGTTGTGTCAGGTGAGGGTATTAAGGTGGATCCCAGGAAGATTGAGGCAGTCAAGAGTTGGCCTCGTCCTACCACATCGACCGATATAAGGAGCTTCTTGGGGTTAGTAGGTTATTATTGTCGGTTCATGGATGTCGTCTCAACTATAACTGTACTTTTGACCAGATGCCAGAAGGGTGCTTTGTTCCGATGGTCCGATGAATGCGAAGCGAGCTTTCAGAAGCTCAAGACCGCATTGACTACAACACTGAAGTTAGTGTTGCCTTCCGGTTCAGGGATATATACTGTGTATTGTGACGCTTTACACATTGGCATGGGTTGTGTATTATGACACTTCACACATTGGCGTGGGTTGCGTATTGATGCAGGAGGGGCGAGTTATTACATATGCTTCACATCATCTGAAGCCCCACAAGAAGAATTACCCCATACATGCTTTGGAGTTGGCCACGATAGTTCATGCCCTTGAGATCTGGAGGCATTATGTTTAAGGGGTGTCCTATGAGGTTTACACCGATCATCACAGCTTGCAACATTTGTTTAAGCAAAGGGATCTCAATTTGAGCAGCATAGGTGGCTTGAGTTACTGAAGGACTATGATATTACTATCCTTTATCATTCGGGCAAGGCGAATGTGGTTGCGGATACCTTGAGCAGAAAGGCTGGAAGTATGGGTAGTTTGGCATTCATTTCAGCGAAGGAGAGGCCACCGGCTTTGTACATTCAATCCTTGGCTAACAGACTTGTGAGGTTGGATATTTCATAGCCCAGTCGAGTTCTTGCATGTGTTGTGGCTCAGTCTTCATTATTTGCACGGATCAATGCTCGTCAGTACAATGATCTGCACTTCCTAGTTCTTAGGGAGACAGTACTACAAGGTGGTGCTAAGGAAGTTACTATCGGCGAGGATGGTGTTCTACGACTCCAGGGTCGTTGATGTGTTCCTAGTATTGATGGATTGAGGGAGAAGATTCTAGATGAGGCACACAGTTCTCGGTATTCTATTCATGCAGGTGCTATGAAGATGCATCGCGACATAAGGCAGCATTATTAGTGGCGACGGATGAAGAAGGACATAGTTGAGTATATAGCGAGATGCCTAAATTGCCAGTAGGTTAAATATGAGCACCAGAGGCCAGGTGGCCTACTTCAGCAGATGGTTATACCGGAGTGGAAATGGAAGCGCATCATTACGGATTTCTTAGTTGGGTTATCGTGGACGTTGAGGAAGTTTGATAGCGTTTGGTTCATTGTTGACAGGCTGACCAAGTCTACATACTATCCAGTGTTGACTATGTACTGGTCGGAGAGGTTAACCCATATTTACATTCAGGAGATTGTCTAGTTGCACGGTGTGCGTGTTTCCATCATTTCAGATAGAGGCCCTTAGTTTAGATTGCATTTTTGGAGAGAAATACAGAGTGAGTTGGTTACTTGGGTAGAGCTCAGCATAGGCTTTCATCCGTAGACTGACGGGCAGACGGAGCGGATAGTTCAGATCTTAGAGGGTATGCTTAGAGCATGTGCGATTGACTTCGGAGAGCAGTGGGATTGATTCTGCCTTTGGCCAAGTTTGCTTATAACAACATCTATCAGTCGAGCATCGAGATGACTTAATTTGAGGCTTTATATGATCGGCGATGTCATTCCCCCATCAGATGGTTTGAGTCCAGCGAGGCTAGGTTATATGGCACTAATTTAGTGAAGTATACCTTGGAGAAGGTAAAGTTGATTCAGGAGCAACTTCACACAGCACAGTCTAGACAAAAGAGTTATGCAAATTAGAAGGTGTATGATTTATCATTTATGGTTGGCGAGAAGGTTCTCTTGAAAGTCTCGTCGATGAAGGGAATCATGAGGTTCGCGAAGAAGGGCAAGCTGAGCCAAAGGTTTATTGGCCCATTTGAGGTGTTGAGGCGAGTTGGGGAGGTTTCCTATGAGCTTGCTTTACCTCCCAGTCTATCGGGAGTTCATCCGGTTTTCCATGTGTCCATGATCCCAAAATATTATGTTGACAGGTCGCATATGTTAGACTACAACATAGTTCAGATAGATGAGAATTTGGGTTATGAGGAGGAGCTAGTTCCCATTGTTGACAAGCAGGTTCGCTAGTTGAGGTCTAATAAGATTTCTGTGGTAAAGGTCCAGTGGATGGGTCAACCAGTCGAGGAGGAAACTTGAAAGACCGAGGAGGACATGCGGAGAATATATCCATAACTATTCATCACTCAAGGTATGATTCTAAACCCGTTCGAGGACGAACGTTTATTTAATAGGTGGAGAATGTAATGACCCGATCAGTCATTTTGCTTTTAGATCCCCATTCCCCTAATTAAGACTCCTCGTAGGTGCTTTTACTATTTTATGACTTGCGGGGATGTTTTACTTGGGTTTGGAAGGATTCAGGTTGAAATCGGAACACTTGGTTCCTTAATAGTGGCTTAAGATGGACAAGTTTGACTTGAGTCAAGGTTTTTAGAAAATGACCTCAGAACCAGGATTTGACGGTTACAATAGGTTCGTATGATGATTTTGGACTTGGGCCTATGTTCGGATCGGGTTTCGGATGAACCGGGAGCATTTCGGCGCTTAATATTGAAAGTTAGCGCATTGAAGATTTTCAAGTTCTTTAAATTTTGTTTGGAGTAGACTTTAGTTTTATCGAGGCCCATTTGGGATTTTGAGCCAGGGAATAGTTCTGTATGGTGATTTATGACTTGTACACAAAATTTGGTGTCATTTTGAGTAGTCTAATTATGATTCGGCGCATTCGGAGTAAGTTGAAAGAACTTGAAGTTCATAATTTGATTCAATTTGTTTATGGGGTGCGATTCTTAGTGTTGATGTTGTGCGTTCTGAGGGTTCGAGCAAGTCCGTTTTATGTTTAATAACTTGTTGGTATGTTTGGACGAGCCTTCAGGGGCTTCGGGTGCTATTCGGACGATGTACAAAACATGTTTTAATTTAGGAGAATTGCTTAAGGCAACTGGGATCTAGTGCTTTCGCATCTGCGAAGAATTTGGCCGCAGGTGCGGCTGGCTAGCTGCAGGTGCGAGCTTTGGACGGACTGAGTCTGCAAGTGCGGGTGTGGGAGCGCAGGTGAGCGACCGCAGAAGTGGATAGAGCTGAGGGGGAAGGGACACAAGTGTGAGGGCTCGACCGTATCTGCGAAGAAGGCTTCACAGAAGCGGAGTGGGCCTAGTTGGGTGAGGACCGCATCTGCGATGTAATTGTCGCAAATGCGGAGCCACAGAAGCGGTGAAATTTCTACAGAAGCAGAAACCGCTAGGGCGAGAAGGGTGCATTTATATCAGGACTTAGGCTTTTTTTCTCTCATTTTCACTTTGGGTGGTCGATTGTGGAGCTCTTGGAGAGGGAGTTTTCACCTATCATCGTAAGGTAAGTAATTACTACTTAATGTGAGTTTAATACACGATTTTTGGGTAGAATTTAACATATAAACTGTGAAAATTTTAGAATTTAGTTGAAAAATCTAGATTTTGATAAAAATGAGATTAGACCACGAAAATGATTATGGAATTGAGTAGAAATTATATACTTGGGATCGTGAGGTTATGGTAACTTTTATTTGCAAAAACGTTCGGAATCCGGGCACGTGGGTCTGGGGGGTAAAATTTTGGAATCTTCCAATTTGGGTTGGGTAATTACTCTAATAGTTAAATTTTAGACTTTTGAGCATATATTGATTAATTTATACAATATTTGGTTAGTTTTGGATTGCGTGGCACTAATTTAGGCTTTAGTGTGAATTGTGGACCAGAAAGAGAACTTGAAAATGAGATAAGTCTCTTGCCTAACCTTGTAAGAGGGAATTATCCTCGTAAGTGCTATAAGTGATTGTTTGCTGATAATTATGGGTGCTACGTGCGCACGATGTGACGAGACTCCGCAAATAGCTAAAAATAAAAATGCTTATGTCCGGGGTAGTTTTAGGACTCTACCATGTATGTCTTGTACTATGTGTACCCAACTTACTAGTTTTATTACTTCAATTATATTTGTAAATTGATAAAGGATTTGTAAAGACTAAGCTTCACTACTTTGACTTTTGGCGGGTTACTTGACTGCGGTGGAAAATATAAATTTCTTGAGTATTATTCTTATGTAGTAGTCGTTAATCGGAGTTCGTGTAGTATTCTCTCTTCCTGTGGATCTGGCCGAAAGCCTCGGCAGTATAATATATACATATATGGTTCGCGTCGGTCGACCCTCGGTAGTGTATACACTATCCTGGATCGGGCCGTACGACCTCGACATAAATCGTGCATGATATGTTTCGGAGTCTGATTATACTTGATATTTCTTTCATGACTTGAGTATTTATAATTACTTGATGGCTCTTATTTGTTGAAGTTAGTATGTGACAGTTGGAGATCCTAACTGATATCTAGTTAAAGAATCACTTATTTATTGTCCATGATTGCGTTATTATTGATGTATTCCAACATGTACCCTTAGTAAGTGTCGATGTTGACCCCTTGTCACTACTTCTTCGAGGTTAGACTAGATATTACTGGGTACATATTGTTTATGTGCTCACATTACACTTCTGCACTAATCATGCAGGATCTGAGGTAGGTGCATCTGATGGTCATACAGACGCATACCCCCGCTACCTGAAGACTTAGTGGTGAGCTGCTTTCTTTTCCCATTCTGCAGTGCCCCGAGTCTCTTCTTGTTTTATTTTATTTTTTGTCTATCTTACTCCAGAAGTAGTATAGGAGGTTTTGTATATTCTACTAGTTTGCTCATATACTTGTGACACCGGATTTTAGGAATATTCTAGTAGATGTTATATGGTTTTGAGTATTAAATCCACTATTTTATCTCTTTAGTTAATTTATGCTTTATATTACTACAATCACCTATTAATCATTCTCTTATTAAATAAAACCAATTACTTTTGAAATATTAAGCATGAACAATTCATGGATAGTTCACCGTTGCCTTGCCTAGTGGAGATGTTGGGCGCCATTACGGCATATAGTGGTAATTGGGTCGTGACAACAATGAAAGCATATAATACAAGAATACATGGGCATGATCAATAAATGTCAAGCTTCATACTCCTGAACTAGTATAAGTGGCATGCTACGGTGCATACTTGCGCGGGTGTAATATTATGATAAGTATGGATTCTAACCACTTATTAGTACTTTCTTACTTTACTTTTAGACCGAAAGTGTTGATTTCTGTTTCCAAAACTAATTAAATTATGCAAATGGCAGGAATGTTGTAGAATTAGACTTTAATGAAGAAATCTAACTCAAAAAGTAGTGTTCCGGCTCATAAGCCAAGAAGAATTTGCGGACCACAGAAATAATTCTGCGGCCAAAGAAGAATGTGCGGACCGCAGAATTCTCTCTGCGGCCACAAATATGGTGTTGAAACTCAGATGATGGTTGAAGCAAAGTGCGGACCACTCACAAATTGTGCGGCCGCAAAACATGGTTGCACTGACAAGAATTCAAAAAGTTTAGAGAGTGTGCAAAACGACCAAGAGTGAAGCCTTGCCAAAAGTACAGCCGCAAACCAAATTGTGCGGCGACATAATTCCTCAACCTACAGAACCAAGAAAAGTGCGGACCGCATATGGAATTGTGCTGCCACAGAACCTTCCAAATGACATTTTTGTCAGCGAATTTTGGGCCACTATAAATAGATGGGAAACACTTTTTAGGGCAAGTTCTATAGTTGTTTTGAGTTGTAGTTGTTGTATTTTACTACTTTTGGTAATTTGTGACCAATTTGGGTTAAAATACATTAGTTTATCATTTTAATTTTGTATTATGGATTTAATTAGCGTGTCTTCTTTATTTTCTTCCATTCCTATTATGAGTAGCTAGATATTTTCTAGGGTTGTAATCCAACCCTAGTATGTAAATTTTATGGATAATTAATATAGTATTTGTTTATGATTGGGTGTTTGTTATTTAGTCTTATTCATGCATTATTTCTAGAATTAATGATTGGAAACATAGATTCATGCCTTTTTTGACTTGGTTCTTACTTGAGAAAGAGGGACCTAGTCTAGGAAAAACTTGGCTAACAAGAAATTGGGCTAGTTACGGTTTTGGCTAGCCTAATTAATGGCTTTGAACTAGAGTTAGGGAAAATCCGACTTGATCTCATATCAACTATTTGACTTGATACCCAAATTGGGCTTGAGAAAGCAAAATTGGACAAAATTCCTCTATGGCTGAGCGGTATTGAGTGGGTAATTTAGAGTTGAGAGTTATAATACACCCTGATTACTAAAACAAGTGTTAACGTAATTAACGCATTAGGCTAACACCTAGGTGAATGTTACATCCCTAGGCCTTTTACCCATTTGAAAAACAACAAAAACATTGCTCATTTTCTGGTCTCTTTTCTCTAGTTAGTCATTGCTAGTATAAATTGTGGAAGTAATTTACAACATCCCCTTGTTTGGAAGTGTAATTAAGCTATTTCATCTTCGCGTATCATGTGTACACTCTAGCACCCATATTAAGCTCCCTGAGTAAATCGACTCTGACTCATTGTTGAGTACTATTCTTCTAACGACCGTTTCCATTCATTGTTGAGTGTGGATATGGCGTGGATAAATTTTTGGTGCCATTGCCGATGAGTTTTAACGGTGTCAGCTATATATTTGAGTGCGTTCTTGGAATATCTTCTTTCCCTTCTGTGTTACTATTTGGTTGAAGAAATCATAGGTACAAACATGTCAAATAATGAGCTCGAAAATATGTCTTTGGGGGATTTGGACGGTGAGGAGGAACAACTCAATGAGGTACCTCAAGTGCCACAAGCTAACCGGAGAGGCTCGATGCCACAACACAACGTGCACGTACCACCCCCACCTCCACCACCTCAACCATAAGTGGCTCATTACCGGATATTGCCTAACGAAATTTATGCTAGTGCAATAGTCCCTCCCCGTATTAGGACGGACAGCTTTTAAATCACCAATGTGATGCTCACTTTGCTTGAGCAACAAGGTTTCTTCACTGGTGCACCAACTCAAAATATTTAGAAACATTTGAAGGGCTTTGTGGATACATGTTGGGAGCAAGAAAACTAATATTTCCGAGGATGCCTTGATGCTAAGTCTTTTCCCTTTCTCTCTATGGAGTAAAGCTTTAAATTGGTTGGAACGTTTGCCGAACCTTCAATACACACTTGGGATGAGTTGGCGGCCAAGTTCATTGCTAAGTTTTTCTCCCCCGGACACATGGTTTTGGAGCCCGATTATATCCGGATTCGCGCCGGGTAGGGCCCTATTCAGAGGGAAGTGTTCCCTACCAAGGATTTTTTCATACACAGGGCTCGAACTCAAGACCTTTGTTTAAGGGAGGATCAGCCCTATCCACTGCACCACATCATTTGGTGGTAATCATGTATTGAATTCAACTTCTTAGTTAGTTATATCAGCTCCATTTGAACCCCAGCTCTCATGCAATAAGATAGAAGTTCAAGATTGATTTTTCATGTACATTAACTGCATTTTCAAGTGTATTTTTGCTAACGTCACCAAAGCATATAGTATGATTTTCAGAAAATTGTTCAATTACAATTGTCATATTTCTACCAAGTACCCCTTTTTGCATGAGAAACCTTTTCAAGGACTAGGAGTACGTAACTTTTTTCATATGATGTAAACAGAACTACATATATCTGTTTCACAAAAAAAATGTTAGATTTTCCCTCTTTTTTGGCTCGCCCATGCATGACCGTATAAAGATTTTCTTACACTACTTTTACAAATTATAGAAGATTGTTTTCCATTTTTCAAAGCTTACCCATTAATGTTTCTATAGAGCATCATATGTAGTTGCATTAACTTTAAGTAAAAATTTCCTTACACTATAAGAATATTTCGACCTTCTATAAAAGATTATTTTCCATTCTTTTTCCTGCAGGCCCTAATGGGGTATTATAAGACATAAAATTAAATAGTTGGACCCTAATGGGGTATTATAAGACATAAAATTAAATAGTTGGACCCAATAGGGTTCTAATTTCGAATGATTAAATAAAAAAGAAGTGCATTTGAAAAAAGAAGAAGGAAACTAGGGAAAAAAGAAGTGCCAACTTAAGGTTAATTGAGCTTCTTAGCTAATTAATGATGTTCCTCGTGATATTATTAATTATGGAGTTTGACTCGCCATGCATGAACTACTAGTATTTTACAATATATTTTGACCTATTATGGAAGATTGTTTTCCATTTTTTTTAATATTACTAATTAATGTTTGTATATAGCATTAATAAGAATTTGCTTATATATAGTATCAGTAGATTTTGACCTATTAAATTATTTTTCAATTTTATAATGTTACCAATTAATGCTGGTCCATGCATACACACTATAAATATCCCCAATGATATAATAGTTTCGTACCCTCAAACCTAAGGTTTTTTCGTTTTTCTTATTTGCAGTTTCACTTTGAAAAATATAACTGAATAACAATGAGGAGCATTAATGGTGAACGAAGCTTTCTCATGGTTTATGTGGTTTTTTTGCTTGTGGTATATATATTACCTCTCTTCTTTCCCTTCTCCCTTTCATTATTCTCTTCTCCTTTACTTTTTTTTGTTTATTTTTGTATTATTTTCCAGAAAATATTAGTGAAGTTGGAAAATCTAAACGTTCATGCATGTACTATATATATATATATACTCCCTTTGTTTTTTATAGTTTCTACTTGGAGATATCTTATACTCCCTCCGTTTCAATTTATGTGAACCTATTTCCCTTTTAGTCCGTGCCAAAAAGAATGACCTCTTTCCTTATTTGGAAATAATTTACCTTATTTAGAAGCACATATATTTTGTGTGGCTATAAATCATTGCATAAAGGTAAATTATTTCCAAATAAGAAAAGAAGTTATTTTTTTTGACACGGACTAAAAAAAAATAGATTCACATAAATTAAAACAGAAAGAAAATAACTAAGTTCACATAAATTAAAACAAAGGGAGTATATATATATATATAGTACATGCATGAACGTTTAGATTTTCCAACTTCACTAATATTTTCTGGAAAATAATACAAAAATAAACAAAAAAAAGTAAAGGAGAAGAGAATAATGAAAGGGAGAAGGGAAAGAAAAGAGGTAATATATATACCACAAGCAAAAAAAAACCACATAAACCATGAAAAGGCTTCGTTCACCATTAATGCTCCTCATTGTTATTCAGTTATATTTTTCAAAGTGAAACTGCAAATAAGAAAAACGAAAAAACCGCATAAACCATGAAAAGGCTTCGTTCACCATTAATGCTCCTCATTGTTATTCAGTTGTATTTTGCAAAGAGAAACTGCAAATAAGAAAAAAGAAAAAACCTTAGGTTTGAGGGTACGAAACTATTATATCATTGGGGATATGTATAGTATATATATATATATATATATATATATATATATATATATATATATATATATATATATATATATATATATATATATATATATATATATATATACACACACACACTCCTCTATAACAACGATCCCCTATAGCACTTTACTATAACAACCGAGTTTTCTTTGGAACTATTTTTAATATCATGTTATAATATATATTCTTTATAACAGCACTTCACTATAGCAGCCAAAAGATATTGAAACAAGCGAGACTATTATAGAGAGACTGTATATACCCTAGCTTCTAGTAGATTGTTCTCTATTATAGCACTTCACTATATAAGCTCTCTTTTCCTTCTCCCTTTCATTGTTCTCTTCTCCTTTTCTTTATTTCCCAAATAAAAACTGAAGTTGGAAAATCTAACGTATATGCATGTACTAGATATATTATATACATATAGCTCTTCATTATAATATTCAATTTTTCTTTGAAATTATTTTTAATATTATATTACTATAATATATGTTTTCTATAACAACACGTCACTATAACAGTCAAATAATATCAGGACTAACAAGACTGTTATAAAAAAGTTTGACTTGTATATATCTTAGCTTCTAGTAGGATCTTCTCATGGTTAACTTTTTGTGAATTTTTCCCTTAATTAAGGATTGACTCAATTACTCTTAACTATCTTGAATGTTCAATGTCCGATCAAAATCTTGAATCAAATGTTTTTTATTAATATCTTTGATGGTATTGTATGCAGTGATGCAAGTTAATCATGCATTGAAACTAGCTGAAGAAGGTGGTGCTATTCAAGAAAATTACAGCAATAGCGGTGGTAGTGGTGATGAACGCAATAACTCACATTACGAAATAGGGTTAACTGAATTATGTCGAAAAGACATCTTACAAGTAACTCAAGGTCCGTCAGGAACACTGAATGGGGTTTCAGTGTACTCAGTCACAATCATAAACACATGCTCCTCTGAAAGTTGACTTAACATTCACTTGAGTTGTGGTTGGTTCAGTTCGACAAGACTTATAAATCCTACAATTTTCAGAAGACTTGGTTATAATGATTACCTTGTCAATAATGGAAAGCCTTTAAAACCTGGACAATTATTCAATTTTCAATATTCCAATACTTTTAGTTATCCTCTTGCAGTTTCTTCTATTAGCTGCAACTAGATATGGTTTTAGTATTAGTATGAGTATACTAAAGAGGATTATATTAGTTAGATATAGAAGCTTTATATAGTTCAAATAGGTGGATATTAGAAGTTTTATGCTATAGTTGATTTTAATTGGTTCGAATTGAAGTGTAATTAGTTGATTGATTGATTACCACTACTAGAAATTAGGCAAAAACCTACCAAAGTTGGTCGGTTTTTCAAAATATTTTATTTTTTTACGAAACTGATCAACTTTGGTCTGTTTTCTTTGGCGTACAAATGCGGAAAACTGTTTTTGAGTCCCGCGAAATTTATTTTTCAAGAAACCGAACAACTTTGGTCGGTTTTTAATTAAAATAAATAAAAATTAATATTAATAAAACCGACCAACTTTGGTCGGTTATTTTCGTGCGAAAATACAATTAAAGAGTATAAATCAAATAAAAGACAGTCTTAAAATAAAATGCACCAATGGTCTAGTGGTAGAATAGTATCCTGCCACGGTACAGACCCCTGTTCGATTCCCAGATGGTGAATCTTTTGATTACATAATTAAAATACCGACCAACTTTGGTCGGTTTTTTTTTGCAATATTGTTTTTTGAATTTAATTGAGCGACCAAAGTTGGTCTGTAATTTCTAACCAACTTTGGTCGGTATGCCTTTCCGACCCCTAAAATACCGTCCACACGTAAATGGTCGCGTTTTGGACAGTTATTGGTCATTACCGACCAAAGTTGGTCGGTTTTTACCAGGTTTCTAGTAGTGTACACTGCTATGGTTTGCTTTGCTAACTAGAGCATTGGTTAGCCAAAAGCATACTTGTCCTTTTGTTTCATTTTATGGTTCTTAGTTTGATTTTATTAGATACAAAATTAATAAAGTAAAATAAAACTTTTGAATCTTGTATTCTCAAATGTATGATAATAACAATAATATCAAAATTACTCTTTATATCTTGTGTTTAGAAAAATCGGCTCATATCATCTTTTACCATAATAATACTTTATATTATTTGTATATATACATTAATCAACTACACCTCAATGCCAATCAAGTCAGATTATATTAGTAAATTCTAATATATAGAAATCAAGAAATAAATTAGCAAAGAATATCAATGTCTAAGAACAACAATTATGCATTTCCTATTGAATTTTGACAACGGGTGACTTTCCAACTACGGATGATAAACCACAAACACATACATGATACAAGTTAACAGTGACTTAACAAGTATTAAATATATAATCATACTAAAGAGTGTTTACTAGGAGATAGAACAACTTGTACAAGATTGTATTAACCAGCAGTGCTTGTAACAACCTGATTATAGCTTGCTGATTCTTGTTGTCTCACCAAACATTGACATATATAAAGTACTTAAAATTTCATAACTATTCCAAAATGGGAGAAGTATCACAGGATTCCCCTATCAAAACCTTTATGTCATATCAAAGATTGTTAGACATAATGCAGTATGAGATTATAAGGAGAAACTTCCTTCAAAATAAAGATGATTATTAATCCCTAACTTTCAGCTACAAAGATTTCACTTTCGATTATTCAATCTTAATATGACGACAGAACAAGGCATTAAAAACTTCTAAATCATTTTACTCTACGAGCATAATTGTATTAAGCATAAAGAAATGCACATGATAATTAGAATTGCAGTTTCACAACTAACTTCGGAAGCACAACGTAAGCTATAAAAGTGTACCACTTATATTAATACAAACATGATATTCAATTTAATTCTCTATATATTATATTACAACATAGACACATAACTTATAGCATACCACACAGACTACTACAAATAAAAGTCAATAAAAATATAGTAGTACAGTTTTATCAACACATTAGTCATCATCTGTTTCTTCTTCAAACTCTTCCTCATCCTCCTCCTCATTTTCAATACAACTTTTACTTTTTTCATAAAATCAAGGATGTAAAATTCAGTTCTTGCTGGAACATATCATATAAATTTATTATTAAGGTAAATCCCTAATAAAATACTTAAATCTAAACCCTAAATCATATCAATTTATTATTGACCCAAAAGTATAAAAATCAAGGTACCAGTCAAACAAGAATTATCATATCAAAATTCCTCAAGAGAAAGAAAAACAAAACAGAAAAGAGAAAGTTTACCTAAACAAAGATAAGAATAATAGTGTAGACAAAGTACAAAAATAGTAAAAATAAGAGCTTTCGTCTGAGAATATTGCGGAGCAGCAAACATAAACGGAATGAAGATGAGAGCTACTTTGAATTTTTTGGCAATTTCTAAAGTTCTACAGCAAAAGTTTTTGCCCAATTTCAAAATTTCTTCTATTTTCTATCAGATGTCTATGTTCCCATTGCATATGAACCTTAGATTCATGTCCAATTTGTTGTATTAGAAGGAAAAAAATCACATTGTTGAAGATGAGAGCAAGTGGCGACCTTGATAGAGAGGACAAAATATGAGTATGTAAGAAGTTTATACCCTAGATAAACTTTAAAAACTAGCAACAAAAATAGCGACGGAAAAATTTCTGTCGCTAATAATAACCTTCAAAATTTATTTTTAAGAATCTAGCGACGGACTTTCGGTCGCAACTAATTTTGGAATTTTTTGCTAAGTAAAATAAAGGCAGCGACAGATTTTTGTCGCTATTTCCGTCGCTATATTTTAATAATTTTTGTAGCCCCATTTTTGTTGCTAAATTTGTAGGTAAAATAAAGGCGCCAATTTTTAGCGACGGATATAAATATTTATCGCTAATCCATCGCTATATTTGATACTAAATCTTTTGTAGCTTATTTGGCGACAAACTATAAATTCCGTCGCTAATCCGTCGTTATGTAGCTACGAAATATGGCTTGTCGCTAAAATCTGTCGCTAAACGCTATTTGTTTTGTAGTGGCTACCCTTCGAGATGAAATCTTGGCATTCAATCAAGAACTGAATGAACCACTACACGAAACTTGGGAACACTATAGAACACTGGTTAAGGAATGTCCTACCAACGGTATGATGGAGAACATGTTGCAACAAACCTTTTATCGTGGGATTAACATAACCAACCAATGTGTAGTGAATCAAATTGACGGTGGAAACTTCATGACAACGCCTTATGCGAAGGCGTGTGACATTCTAGATGAGATGGCGGAAACGTCATCGACTTGGCAATCTCAAGATAATGTTCCACAAAGTGATCTGAATATGATACACCTCCATAAAGAGTTGCAAGATCACGGAAAAGCAATTGCCGAATTGACAAAAACTAGCAAAGGCCCAACTCAATCAAGTGCAAGCTCCTAAGCAAGTTCATGATATGGAGGGAGTTAATATTTTGGTGAACAAAAAGAGGACCACGGGTCCATAAATGCAAACCCGAGTGGAGATATATGTGCAAGATGATGGTGGTTTTGATTAAGATGACTCTTATAGTGAGCAAGAGGAGGAAGTTCAATATGTGAACAATTTTCAAGGGCAAAGAAACAACTTCCAAGGCTCAAATCAACAACAATGGCAACCACAAAATAACCATGACAATTGGAATTCTAACAATAAAGGGAATTGGTGTAATAACAACAATTAAGAGAATTGGAGTGGAAACAACCAAGGAAATTGGGGAGGCAACAATCATATGGTTGGGAAAACAATCAAAGCAATTGGGGGTCGAGTTTTCAAAGGCCCCCAATGTATCAATAACCAAGCAACCCACCTCATTATCCTTCACATGGTTCAAGTTATTTAGACAATGAGATGTGACGTATTGAGAATATGTTCAAGAAAATAATGAAAAAGAATGCCGATTCGGATGCCCAAATGGCCTCACACAATACATCAATTCGTAATCTAGAAGTTCAAATGGGGTAAATCTCTCAAGCTCTAAATTCTCGTCCTAAGGGTGCACTACTAAGTGACACGGTGGTTAACCCAAAGGGTGGTAACAATACGGGACATGCTATGGCAGTTATCACAAGAAGTAGAAGAGGCGGTAATGCACCCACCCTTAAGTGAAAGGCGACTTATCGATGATGACCAAGTGATACAAGAAGAAGAGATCCCAAACAATGTTGTTCAAGAAAATGAGAAATTTTGGATTGATATTGATGATAGTGTTGAAGATACTCAAGAGGAGATAAACTAGTCTAGGGAACACATCATTGACATATTGGAATCTGTAGTGCAAAAGGCGAAGGCACCATTTCCTAAACCTCCACCTTCATACCCTCAAAGACCTTCCAAGCAAAATAGTGAGAATCAATTCAAGAAGTTCATAAAAATAATGAAGAGTCTTTCAATCAATGTGTCATTGGTAGAAGCTTTGGAACAAATGCCCGGCTATGCAAAGTTTATGAAAGATCTTTTGTCAAAGAAGAGGTCGATGAATTTTGAAACTATTAAGGTCACTCATCAGTGCAATTGTTCATTCAATGTCCCCTAAGTTGGAGGATTCCGTTTCTTTCATGTTTCCTTGTACAATTGGGAGTGTTGAGTTTGCTAAACCTCTTTGTGATCTTGGGGTAAGCATAAATTTGATACCCTATTCAGTTTTCAAGACTTTGGGAATTGGGTAACCAAGACCCACTTTTATGATGTTGCAAATGGTCGATCGTACCATGAAGAGACCGTTGGGGTGTGATTGAAGATGTTTTGGTCCGGGTTGATAAATTCATTCTTTCGGCGGATTTTATTATTCTAGATTGTGAAGTTGATTATAAAGTGCCTATCATTCTTGGGAGACTTTTTCTTGCTATGGGTAAGGCTCTTTGTGATATAGAAGCCAGAGAACTCACTTTCTGGATTGGTGATGAACAAGTGGTATTCCATGTGTGTAAGTCCATGTGGAAACCAAATAGAAATGGTGTGTGTTCTTTTGTGGAATTAGTGACCAATGTTATTGTTGATGATACAAGTGCTACAATCAATATTGTTGATATGTTGGAGGCTATTTTGATCAATTTTGATGATGACAAGATGGATGGTTTTATGGAAAGCGTCTCTTTGCAAGGAATGGGGTCATACAACTATGCACCTCGGAAATCATCTTTGGATCTTGAGAATAGGAAGACTCCTCCTACAAAGCCTTTAATTGAAGAGCCCCCTACTTTGGAATTGAAGCCATTGCCTCCACACCTTAGGTATGAATTTCTTGGTCCTTGTTTTACTTTACCGGTTCTTCTTTCCTCTTGTTTGACTAACGTGCAGGTTGATTCCACATTGGCAGTGTTGCAAAAGATGAAGAAGGCTATTGGGTGGACTTTGGCAGATATTCAGGGTATAAGCCTCACCTTTTGCATGCATAATATCAAGTTGTAGGATGGTGCTAAACCGTCCATTGATCATCAAAAAAGAATCAATGAGGCGATGCTAGAAGTTGTCAAGAAGAAGATTATCAAGTGGTTGGATACCGAGGTTGTCTACCCCATCTCCGATAGTTCATGGTCCTCTTTGGCTCAATGTGTCCCAAAGAAGGGGGGCATGAAGGTAATTACCAATGATAATAATGAGTTGATTCCTACAAGAACGGCGATCGGTTGGAGGGTTTGTATGGATTATTGCAAGCTCAACAATGTTACAAGGAAGGATCACTTTCCACTTCCTTTCTTAGATCAAATGCTCGATAGATTGGACGGCCGTGCTTTCTATTATTTTCTTGCTGAGTACTCGGGATACAACCAAATTTTTATTGCTCTGTAAGATCAAGAGAAAACAACCTTTACATGTCCCTTGGCACTTTCGCTTTCAAGAGAATTCCATTTGGTTTGTGCAATGCACCCGCGACTTTTCAACGGTGTATGATGGCTATTTTCACGGACATGATGTAGGACTACCTTGAAGTTTTCATTGATGAATTCTCCATGGTTAGGTATTCTTTTGATGATTGTCTTGCAAATTTGGACAAAGTGTTGGCTAGATGTGAGCTAAATTGGGAGAAATTCCATTTCATGGTTGAACAAGGTATTGTCCTTGGCCATAAAATCTCAAGGAATGGAATTGAAGTTGACAAGCCAAAGACTGAGGTGATATCTAAGCTTCTACCCCCAACTCCGGAAGGGTGTATGGAGTTTCCTAAGCCATGCGGGTTTCTAACGGCGCTTTATGAAAGATTTCTCTAAAGTGGTGAACCCTTTGTGTATGCTCCTTGAGAAGAATGCCAAGTTCAATTGCAATGATGATTTCATGAGTGCTTTTGGACTATTGAAGATAAAGTTGACAAATACTCCTATCATTACCGCTCCAAATTGGAGTTTGCCTTTTGAACTCCTATCATTTCATTTTGTCGCACCCCGATTTTTCACGAAAATGGATTTCGACATGTGACAACTCTTTTAAATGGGTATTAAAATATAAGAGTAGCCACCTAATGGTTTTGAGGTACCTATTTTCAAATAACTCTATTTAACTAGTTCGTTATACCAAAGATCGGGTAAGGGTTCAAATTACCTTGAAGAGAAGGGATTAGGCACTCTTCAAGGTCCACAAATGTAGTTCCCGACCAAATTTTATGCTATGGGATTATTGGATCAGAATTATCCTATGTGATCATAAATTAAAGGAAGATAGGGAGTCCAACTACAATGTAAAACATGCATAAAAAGGGAATTACATATATGTAGGGAGTAGATTATACATGAATAAATGATTGGTACAATCTTTTGAGGATTACAAGGTACAACCTAGTTTGTTCTAAGTCCAAATAAATAAGGATGCAATTAGTAAACATATATATGAGGTCCTATATTTTTTAGCCTAAAGGATCACCAGTGTAATATAAATAATACTTCGCAACTCCCTCAAAGATAGGGGTTGCTCATATTATTCAGCAGGGACAAACTATCATCTTTAGCTACCCAATTACTATCTTAAAGTTGTTTACCTAAAGCGTTCTAGTTCAATTCTAAACCGCGTCCTATGCGTGAATAACTTGTCCCATGCTTATGGTCCAGGAGGCTTTGGACCTACTACTTGGGTAGTTCTAGACTTTACTTAGGATGCACAATAATGATAAAACTAGGCGCACATCCAGAACAAGTAGGATTGCACATAATTACAGTTAAAAGCTCAAGTTGGCCTCCACACGTAGGTACAAATGCACGTAGACAGTCATGAGTTTATGATAACAAGTTTCCAGATTACGCAGTAAGCGGCTGTAGGCAGATTTGGAGTCGAAATGCATTAAGATTGTACAAGACCTATAGGCATGGTTTCTATGTGATTGAATGACTTAATAAAATCCCATAGACATTACTTCTAGGCGGATTATCTTGACGACGCTACTGATTATATCACTTATTAAAGGCCTATAGGTATAATCTCTAAGCGATTTGCGCCTCGACAGTGGGACCATTTGATGTTTGGCATATTTCGATATGTGTTGATGTTACTTTGCCCATGTTTTAACCACTTCTTGATGTTATTTAATCTTTAAAACGCCCAACATGGTGTAATTATTGGTTTGATGACTAATTAAGTTATGTGTGACGATTTAAGGTGTTCGGAGTGCAAAATATGAAGAAAAGGTGGTTTAGCCAGAGGAAGAAGGGTTGGATGCGTCGCATCCAACCTAGGAAAACATCATCCTGCATGCAACCTTAGCAGTGAAGTTGGGCCATAGCGTCCGCCATCGCGTGCGAAACTGGGAAGTAGAAGAGAAGGCTGGATGCGTCGCGTCCACCCTCGCATGCAAAGCTGAGAAATAGAGGACAAGGTAGATGCGTCGCATCCACCTTCGCAGGAAAAAATTGAAATGGAGGACAAGGTGGATGCGTCGCATCCACCTTAGCATCAATCCCTGAAGCCGAATTGGACTAGGAATAGGAGAGCTTTGGCCCACGACTTCTGTACGCAATATATAAGCTAAAAACGCTTTTTTTAGGTCATCTAACATATTGGGAAGGGGAAAAAAAGCCACGACAAAGCTGTGGAGGCCGGAATTCATCAAGTTCCATCTTTCTCCCACCAAACTTAGTAATCTTTATGTTTCTTTGTATGATTTGTTGTTTGGCTACCATGTCTATATGGAGCTAAACTTCACGTTCTAGGGTTGTGGTTCTTTCATGACTATTGTTATTCGGATATTGATTTTGACTTCTTGATTTATCATATTAGTTTATTTATTCAATCTTGCGCTTAATTATTTAATTGCTTGATCACCAATTGAATACTATCTACGAGTCTAGAATTGAACTCGAAAGTGGGAATTCTATATTGCATACAGGATTGAGTAGGGCAAGTTCTTGAACTCGGGCATCGGGGAACGGATTCGTAGTTAGGATAGACATATACCTAATTGCCTTGCTTGGTTGATTTACAGGAATTATAAATGCGTTCTTGTTGATTCTAACTCCATAGACATATAGGCGTTAGGTTAGCTTGAATAGGCGAGTAAGAACTCGACAGATTCTTATGAGCATTAACCCTGTCAACCAATAAGCTAGATAAATTAGTCGGTCAATTCAATTGAAGAATACAATAGGATTGTTAGATAGCCCATAACCCTAGAACGTTTTCATTACATTGATATCATTAAAATATGCTCTTTCTCTGTTCAAAGTTTATTATTTATATTTTTCTTATTTAATTAGTTTAGAATAAAATATTTTTAGATTTAATTCTTGTTTAGATAATTGGGATAGTCTAATTTAGTTAATAGTTAATCATAAGTCCTCGTGGGTTCGACATCCGACTTTTAGTCACTTTATTACTTGACGACCGCGTATACTTGCGTGAGTGTGTTTGGTCGCAACAAGTTTTTGGCGCCGTTGCCGGGGACTTAGAAATTTGCTATTTTTCTAGATTAGACATTTTTTTTATCTATTCATGTTTTTTTTATTATTTTATTTTAGTTAGTTTTTTTTATTTATTTTAGCATGGCATCTTGGAATAAAAATTGTTCGAATGATGGTTATTCTTATTTTGATGATCCTTGTCCATATTGTGGAGGACCCCACTGGTGGAAAAATTGTCAGAATGTTCCCAGGAGCGAGTTGTGCGCACAATCTCAATCCTTTGAGTGGAATATTTGTAATATGTGTGGTGGTCAAGATGGCCATTGGGATGGTTGTCCTAATTTTGTTCATCCTTCTCTGAGCCCTTATTATGATCTTTCTAATGATATTTCTGAGTTTGATAGGGGCAATGAAGTGCAGGATATGGAGCCTGATGCATATATTAGGGATATTCTGAGGCAAGTAGCAGAGCAACAGGATGAACTCAAAAAAGATATAAAAAGAATGAGGGCAGCAATCACAAGAATGAAGGCCAATATGGAAGAATTGAATGAAGAGAGCGAGTACCAGCAAGAGAAAATTTTTGAAAAAGAGGAGATTTTGAGCCAAACTTGGCTGGCAGAACAGGCTGAAAAGTTAGAAATATATGAAGCTCAACATGAGGAACTTACTGATGGGATGAGACACTTTATAGAGGGAAGATCTAAACTGGGACAAGGGATCTATAAATTTGTCACTACTATTCACGACTTGCAAGATAAATTAAATGCAAAGGTTGTTGCGTCTATCGCCCAACAAAATAGTAATGAGTTGTCAGAAGCTGAAAAGGAGCTTATACGCCAAATTGAGGAGCTAAAAGTGGAGAGCCAATCATTCGAGCATATTTCTGTTGATGATGCCCATGTTGAGAAAAGTACACTAGAGCCATGCGAGGTAGCAGATAATGTTATATTTGAAGACTCTAATGTGTGCACATATGAGGATATAAATAGTAATACAATTCTAAAGTTGGGGCGTGTTGGTCCTCATTCTAAACATTTTTCGACATTGTATTTGGATGATGACATGGAAATCGAGTCATCTAAGCCTTTGGAGGAGTCAATGGAAGAGGAACATGATGCCTATATTTTTGAATTTATCATGCCAAAAAGCAAAAAAATACATTCCTCATCTAAAGGCCGAGAAGTGTAGAGTGAAAAATTTATTACTTGGCCTGGTTATCATTGTAGCCCCACCACTGGAGCATAGCCACAGACTGGATGCCATGTTAGGGGCTCAATTCATAAGTTCGAGGTGGAGGCAAAAAGTGGTTCACGTCGTGCCACTACGTTAAATCAGGCGCTTGTTGGGAGGCAACCCAGCGTTACTGCTTTCTTTTATTTTTGTTTACTTTTTATTTTATTTTATTTTTATTATTTTGTAGTATTTATTTTTGTTTTGTAGGATTATGAGCATAGGAAGCAAAGCCATTAGAAGAGTGCAAAAGCGAGCTAGATGGTGAGGACTAAGTGTGGGGTGCCCACACAAAGGACGATGCCTGGGGAAAGTCTGCGTACCTCGTGAGCCGCTATTGCTTCGGCCTTTGGCCTACCAGGGAGTCTCGTTTACCCTCTTATTATTTATAATGTGCATTGAGGACATTGCAAAATTTTAAGTATGGGGTGAGGAGATCGTTTGGATGAGTTTCTGTGCTATTTTAGCTTAGTTGTAGTACTCATTCTTAAGTGTAGTAGCTTTTGTGAAAAAAAAAAACGAAAAAGTAGAAAAATTGGACTTTTCCCGACGATTGATCTCCTAGACAGTTTTCTTGAGGGATTAAAGTCTAAACAAAAATTCAAAATATGTCTTTTATCTTTCTTTAGGTAGTAATAATCCCCTGTGGTTTTTCTTTGTGCCTCGGTTCTTTTTCATGGGATGTAGTTTGAACCGGGTAGTTGTTTTCTTTTTAGAGTAGAGTAGGAATGTAGGGAATAAAAGGAGGAAGAATGATGAACCTAGGTGACCTTGACTTGGTTGATAATGGCATATTTAGGCTTTTACATATGTAATATCTTCCCGTCTCACTCTGAAATTATTGATGATGCCTTGTTAAAATGGATAGCATGTTTTGTGGCGCCTATTTCTCATTTTCTTGACTTGTGTTCACTTTGCGCTTAATGCTTAATATCTCGTTGCTCCGTGAATACTTGCATTGTTTGAGAGTCGGAATGTGACCGTCCTTAGCGAGTCATGTGCCATGTGTGGTAAGGTTTTTGTGTAGTCCATGTAGTGTACTTGTGTCTAGAACTTGCCCGGTATGTGAGTTGAAGCGAAATTTTAGGTGATGCTCGGTTTGAAAAATGATTTTAGGCTTTCTTTGATCTTTTTGAGCTTATTGCTTATCACAAATAAAATCTATCCCTAGTTAAACCTTTTGAGCCTGTAGACCTTTTATTTGGTACCCACATTACAAGCCTACACCCTTTTTATTCTTAATTGACATTGTTTTGATCCTTTTACCTCTTAAAGCACTTTAATTGTTAGATGAGCGCTAAAAGAAGTAAGAAGGGACTAAGTGTGGGGTGACTTTTGAGTGGAACCAATGAAAGAAAGAAGGGTGCACTTATTTTGTAAAATAATACGCCACTAGCGAAAATTGAAAGAAAAAAAAAGAAAAAAAAGAAAAATATAGAGGAATAAATTGTTGTCTTATTCTTGCTAGTGGGTATGAATTAAAGTAGTGCTTAAAGAAAGAGGAAATATTGTTGGGGTGATATTATTTGTGAAATTGAAGTGGTGTTGAAGAATTTGCGCTTAAGTTATTTGATGATGTGTTAAAGTGCTTAGGAGGTTGAGTCACTATTCCTAAAATATATCCTACCCGTCCCTTAGCCCACATTACAACCATGAAAAAGTCCTAATTGATTTTAGATCGAGCGAGCTTACATTAGTAGAGATTTACATTAAGGGCAAGCCTATGGTACCAACTACATGCATGTGACTTCTTTTGTGAGAGTGAGCGATTTTCTTTGTGAGCATGAGATTCGAATGTGTGGATTGATTCTACTCTCTCTGCTTTTGTTGTGAGGGCACATGGTTTCACGAGGGATAGGTAACGTTATTAGACTTCTCTATGATGTTGGTTGTTCAAGCCATGAGTGCATTGTGACATTGAGTCGGTTTTTGAGGTTAGGATTGTTGTGAGCATGTTGTCTTTGTTCGAATATGTTTAAAGAAGGGCATAAGAAAAGGGAAGTGTGTTGATGCATAGTCTAGAGCCTAATTGTAGCAAATAACCATGGTCATAGATGTAGTGTGCTTTGAATGATAAGAGCTTAATTTTATTTTGTTTACTATAGTGATGGTTTGTTCGAGGACGAACAAAGGTTTAAGTGTGGGGTAGTGATGTTTGGCATATTTCGATATGTGTTGATGTTACTTTGCCCATGTTTTAACCACTTCTTGATGTTATTTAATCTTTAAAATGCCCAACATGGTGTAATTATTAGTTTGATGACTAATTAAGTTATGTGTGACGATTTAAGGTGTTCGGAGTGCAAAATATGAAGAAAAGGTGGTTTAGCCAGAGGAAGAAGGGTTGGATGCGTCACATCCAACCTAGGAAAACATCATCCTGCATGCAACCTTAGCAGTGAAGTTGGGCCATAGCGTCCGCCATCGCGTGCGAAACTGGGAAGTAGAAGAGAAGGCTGGATGCGTCGCATCCACCCTCGCATGCAAAGCTGAGAAATAGAGGACAAGGTGGATGCGTCGCATCCACCTTCGCAGGAAAAAATTGAAATGGAGGACAAGGTGGATGCGTCGCATCCACCTTAGCATCAATCCCTGAAGCCGAATTGGACTAGGAATAGGAGAGCTTTGGCCCACGACTTTTGTACGCAATATATAAGCTAAAAACGCTTTTTTTAGGTCATCTAATATATTGGGAAGGGAAAAAAAAGCCACGACAAAGCTGTGGAGGCCGGAATTCATCAAGTTCCATCTTTCTCCCACCAAACTTAGTAATCTTTATGTTTCTTTGTATGATTTGTTGTTTGGCTACCATGTCTATATGGAGCTAAACTTCACGTTCTAGGGTTGTGGTTCTTTCATGACTATTGTTATTCGGATATTGATTTTGACTTCTTGATTTATCATATTAGTTTATTTATTCAATCTTGCGCTTAATTATTTAATTGCTTGATCACCAATTGAATACTATCTACGAATCTAGAATTGAACTCGAAAGTGGGAATTCTATATTGCATACATGATTGAGTAGGGCAAGTTCTTGAACTCGGGCATCGGGGAACGGATTCGTAGTTAGGATAGACATATACCTAATTGCCTTGCTTGGTTGATTTACAGGAATTATAAATGCGTTCTTGTTGATTCTAACTCCATAGACATATAGGCATTAGGTTAGCTTGAATAGGCGAGTAAGAACTTGACAGATTCTTATGAGCATTAACCCTGTCAACCAATAAGCTAGATAAATTAGTCGGTCAATTCAATTGAAGAATACAATAGGATTGTTAGATAGCCCATAACCCTAGATCGTTTTCATTACATTGATATCATTAAAATCTGCTCTTTCTCTGTTCAAAGTTTATTATTTATATTTTTCTTATTTAATTAGTTTAGAATAAAATATTTTTAGATTTAATTCTTGTTTAGATAATTGGGATAGTCTAATTTAGTTAATAGTTAATCATAAGTCCTCGTGGGTTCGACATCCGACTTTTAGTCACTTTATTACTTGACGACCGCGTATACTTGCGTGAGTGTGTTTGGTCGCAACACCATTGAAGGGATAGAATTATTTAACTTTGATCCTATAGGCACACTTTCTAGGCGAGTAGTGACACCCTATAGGTATGTTGTCTAAACAGTTGGTATTTGGGCAACAATTAAGCACATGTACTCGTTTGTTTATACCTATAGGTATATTTTCTAGGCGGGTAGTATGATAAGAATAGCAACAACGATAGTTTGATTAATCAATTTAAGGTCCTATAGACAAGGTATCTAGATGAGTCACGTGAATGGAAGAAATAACAATTCTTGACTACTCAACAAGATCTTATAGGCATGCTATACAACAAGAGATAGCAGTAGAGTATGTTGAGCGAATAGCCGATAACGTCTAGATCCTATAGGCACGCTATCTAACAACATATAGAAATAGAGCATATTGAGCAAGTGAAGCACTTAGATCCTATAGGCATGCTTTCTAATAGTGTATAGAAACAGAGCATGTTGAGCAAGTGAAGCACTTAGATCCTATAGGCATGCTTTTTAAGAATGTATAGAAATAGAGCATGTTGAGCAAGTGAAGCACTTAGATCCTATAGGAATGCTTTTTAAGAATGTATAGAAATAGATCATGTTGAGCAAGTGAAGCACTTAGATCCTATAGGCATGTTTTCTACTCCGTCATACGAAAATTAAAGTATCCCAACCCCCTACCTTCACTACTTCCCTATTATTTGTTATTACAAACTATTACAAGCCCAAATAGAAAAATAAAATAGATACAGACTTAATAGGGAATTCACAGGCCCAAATACAATAATTACAGGTCCATAACAATTACAAAATAACCTAGCAATGCCTTCTAGAACTTCGCCAGGCTTATACTTTGCATATCCAGCAAGCCTAACACCACAGACTCGTAAGGATGACTAAAGCATGTCTGGCCAATACTCAGATCCAACAACACACAAGGCCCAATAAACCAGGCCTAAAAATTAAGACAATTGTCTTGCTAACAATTTGCAGAAGTACAAACAACCCACACAAACAAATTGCTCAAACAGTTTTAGATGCAAACATGTACACATTGGATGCTTGGTGTTATAGATAATAGAGAAACTGGGCTTTTAAACAAAATAATATTCCAAGAAATTACAAAGGCATATAAAACAAGAACATAACTATTTTTGATCATTGTCTGTAGTCCTATTTACCTTGAAGCTATTCTACAGTTCTGTAGTTTTGGTATCCAAACTTGCCTAAATTCAAAACATCAATATATGCTCATTATGTGTGTTCATCTTGAATAACTTTTGACTATCTTAAGCATGCTTAGTTGATTACGTTTATGTGTATCTGAGTTCTTATGTTGTTATTTGTTATGAGTCTACCTCCATATCTGCTTTGGATGCTTGTAAGAAACTAATTCATGCCTAGCAAATTCTTATGTACTTCTTTCTGTTAAAATCCTTCATGTACAATCAGCTATATTCCTATAGCTAATCCATGATCATGTGAACAGTGTTTGAACTTTGGGTAAACATGACTTATGTCTATCTTTGCAATTATTGTTCCTAATATTGTATTTTTTGCATGCTTTTACTGAAACTCCATTGTCATGATGTTGTTCTATAGTACCCTGCCTGCTAGTGTTAAGTTTGATACCTTAGGGAAATCATTGGATACATATAATTGAGCTCAAGTTCAGATTATACTTGGTGTAATGGGTGGTCTCCTGACAACAGGGTTTGGTATAGATTGGATAGAGTATTTGTTAATCACGAATGGTTGAACATATTTAATGTTACCAGTATTGATCATCAGATTAGGACTAGCTCTCATCATTGTCCACTTTTGATAAATTCTAAGTCTAACATAAACCAACATGTGAAATACTTTAGGTTCTTAGACTTTTGGACTGATGAACATGGCTTCATAAATGTTGTAGAATATTCTTAGAAGATAGATACAGTTGGTTCACCTCTTTGAAAGTTTCTTTTAAAGCTGAATAACACTTCCAAAAAGTTTTCAAAATGGTCCAAAAATGCTTGGAAATATGTTTAGTGTTGTTAAAATTTTGGAAGATAAGGTGGCTGAATTAGAAGACAAATCTATCATTGATAACTATGAGTTTAATAAATCTGCTCTCAATTAATGTAAGACTGAGATATATATAGAATACAAAAAAGGAGAATACTTTTTGGAGATAGAAATCAGGGATCAAATGGTTTGAAGAAGGAGAAGTGAACTCCAGATTTTTCATTCTGTAGTCAAAGGTAAGAAAAGGAGACTAACCTTGACTAGAATGAAAGGTGATAAACGAAACTAGATTGAAGGAGAAACAACATTGCTCTCAAGGTTATTTAATTCTTTCGGAAGCAATTCACAAAGAAGGACCCATAAAAGGATTACTCTATTTTGAAATGTATTCCAAAGATGATAGATGATGAAGATATCAGAAGACTTTTGGCCCCACCTTCAATGGAGGAACTAAAAGCGATGATTTTTTCCATGAGCACATATAGTGCTCCTGGACCTGATGGCGTCTCGGGAAAGTTCTACCAAACATGTTGGGAGATCATAAATGAGGATTTACTACTAACGATGCTTGATCTTTCTGCAGGTACTGAATTACCAATATCTTTGACATATACATGCCTTATCATGATTCCTAAAGTGCAATGCCAACAACGTTTCACTAAGCTAAGACCTATTAGCCTCAGTACGATTTCTAGCAAGATTATTTTCAAATTGATGAAGTAAAGGTTGGTACCTCTGAGGCAGAAGTTAATATCTCCATGCCAGATTATATTAATTAAAGGAAAATGTATAACTGAGAACATCATATCCGTAGTGGAATAAGCCTTGGCATCAACATCTTCGACCGAGTTTGGAAGAAAAGAAAGTGGCAGCACATTATCCATGTGCAAATGGAGATGCGGTTTACTCAGGATATGATCCATAACATGAAACAATCTTCCACCTTAATAATTTTGTTTTGAATTTAGACATGGCCAAGGCATATAACAGGGTCGACTGAGACTATCTATGTCAGATGTTGAGGCAAATAGGATTTTTCTGAGCTTTGGATTGATAGAAGATGGAAGTTGATATCCAGTGTATGGTATTCAATAAACTTGAATGGGGCTAGACAAGGATTCTTTAAATCCAGTAGGGTTATAAAGCATGGAGATCTAGAGGGTGTTTGGATTAGCTTTTAAAAAGTAGCTTTTAATCTAAAAGCCAAAAGCCATAAGTTGGTAATGCCCAACTTTTGACTTTTGGCATATTTTTGTACTTTTCATGCTTATAATTAAGTGAACTTTTTATCATTTTCAAGTACCACACAAATTAGAAAAGTTCATAAAAGCCAATAAGCACTTAAAATAAGCCAATCGAAGCACCCTCGTACTCTCTCCTTCACTTTTTGTCCTTGGTGCTCATCTACTTACTAGATTGCTGGACGACCTACCTGAAGAAGATTTTATTCCATATTAAACTGAGGCAAGAGGTCTTATAGCAACTCATCTTTGTTATGCAGATGATACTGTTGATTCCCAATTTTTCTTCATATTTTATAAAGTATTCTATATACTTTCAGAATATCATTTTGCACTATTACCCAATTTATAGGGGTTATATAAGTATTTTCTATAAATTTTACTGTTTTAAAATTAATTTTCTTACATTTAATTTGTTCAAATATCTATTAATTATCCTTTCAAATTATTTTTAGGGTGATTTAATCATCCAAATTTATTATTTGTATCCACATGCATTTTATAATATTTTATCTCATTTTTACATAATTACATTTATATTTTTTCTATTTATCTACATTAGTTACAATACTAGCCTATATTCTACAAATAATTATGTTTATTATATTATTTATGCTAAAATAGTATTTTATATTTTTATAATATTGAATTATTATTTTCAAGCATTTTACTACATAATAATATTTTTATTATTTTATTAGACGTTTAATAATTTTGTTTTAATTAAATTTGTGTGTTTTAAAAGGTAGCCCAAAATTAGGCCAATTTCCGAACTATTTTAACGGCCCAAACACGCCAAAATCTTTGGCCCAGTCCCCTTGGCCCAAACCAAATGACCCCTTTGACTAAATCCGATCGCGACCCGCTTTAAACGACCTACCCCGCTCAATTTTTAATCCTGTCCGTTGATCTCTCAAGATCAACGACCCTCGCTTACCCTACTCCTTTAATTACCCAAACCCCCCCGAAACCGTGCCCATTCTCTCTTAGACTCCGCCCACAAACGCCCTTACCCTCCTCTTCTCCTATCCTGTGATACTCTAGCCACCGCCTCCCTTATCTTCTTCAATTCCGACCTTAATATGGAATCTCCCCGTGATTTCCCTTACATATATACTTTATCTCCCCGTTACTTATATGGTTATGGTATCACCTAGTACTTGCCTATTTTTGGCAAGATCAAGGTCTTGAATCAAGAACAATCGTCCTCAATATTCAAGATCTAGACGATGTTTCGTTTATATACATTTGTGGCAAGGTTATATGGGTCCGATTTACCAAGATTCTTTGGCCAATCTTTGATTCTGGGCAAAACTAGGGTTCGCCTGATTTTTCTCCTAATTTGATTCTAAATAGATTTTGCATGCTCTTCTGTCCTTATTTATTCTTGATTGACTGTGTTTCCTTGTTTGTTCGTCTAATTTTGTTACTTTAAAAACCGCTTCCCCATTTCCCCTAAAAACGACCTTAACTACTGCTATTACTCTCTCACTCTCACTCGTTCTACTATTCTAAATTTGAGACCTTGGTCGGCTAAAAGCCAAGGCTAACGAACTTTGATTGTTGCTCTTTTCACAGTGCGAGCACTGTCCGAGGTTCACTTGAAACCCTTGGAAAATCTGACGCACTAGGATTTTGAGAGTCCTGATGTTCTTTATCTACTAATGCTATCTGAACTACTATTAACACTTAATTTTCTCCTTTACCTCCTCGTTAATCTGCAAACTAGTGAGTACCTTCACTCTTGCAATTCAATTTTTCTTTTTGCTTGTGTTCAGTGCTCTGTATATTCATGTTGTTTGAACTTTATTGAACCAATATGATTTCAATATTATGTTATCATTGTCTGTAGTCCTATTTACCTTGAAGCTATTCTACAGTTCTGTAGTTTTGGTATCCAAACTATCCTAAATTCAAAACTTCAATATATGCTCATTATGTGTGTTCATCTTGAATAACTTTTGACTATCTTAAGCATGCTTAGTTGATTACGTTTATGTGTATCTGAGTTCTTATGTTGTTATTTGTTATGAGTCTACCTCCATATCTGCTTTGGATGCTTGTAAGAAACTAATTCATGCCTAGCAAATTCTTATGTACTTCTTTCTGTTAAAATCCTTCATGTACAATCAGCTATATTCCTATAGCTAATCCATGATCATGTGAACAGTGCTTGAACTTTGGGTAAACATGACTTATGTCTATCTTTGCTATTATTGTTCCTAATATTGTATTTTTTGCATGCTTTTACTGAAACTCCATTGTCATGATGTTGTTCTATAGTACCCTGCCTGCTAGTGTTAAGTTTGATACCTTAGGGCAATCATGGATACATATAATTGAGCTCAAGTTCAGATTATACTTGGTGTAATGGGTGGTCTCCTGACAACAGGGTTTGGTATAGATTGGATAGAGTATTTGTTAATCACGAATGGTTGAACATATTTAATGTTACCAGTATTGATCATCAGATTAGGACTAGCTCTCATCATTGTCCACTTTTGATAAATTCTAAGTCTAACATAAACCAACATGTGAAATACTTTAGGTTCTTAGACTTTTGGACTGATGAACATGGCTTCATAAATATTGTAGAATATTCTTAGAAGATAGATACAGTTGGTTCACCTCTTTGGAAGTTTCTTTTAAAGCTGAATAACACTTCCAAAAAGTTTTCAAAATGGTCCAAAAATGCTTGGAAATATGTTTAGTGTTGTTAAAATTTTGGAAGATAAGGTGGCTGAATTAGAAGACAAATCTATCATTGATAACTATGAGTTTAATAAATCTGCTCTCAATTAATGTAAGACTGAGATATTTATAGAATACAAAAAAGGAGAATACTTTTTGGAGATAGAAATCAGGGATCAAATGGTTTGAAGAAGGAGAAGTGAACTCCAGATTTTTCATTCTGTAGTCAAAGGTAAGAAAAGGAGACTAACCTTGACTAGAATGAAAGGTGATAAACGAAACTAGATTGAAGGAGAAACAACATTGCTCTCAAGGTTATTTAATTCTTTCGGAAGCAATTCACAAAGAAGGACCCATAAAAGGATTACTCTATTTTGAAATGTATTCCAAAGATGATAGATGATGAAGATATCAGAAGACTTTTGGCCCCACCTTCAATGGAGGAACTAAAAGCGATGATTTTTTCCATGAGCACATATAGTGCTCCTGGACCTGATGGAGTCTCGGGAAAGTTCTACCAAACATGTTGGGAGATCATAAATGAGGATTTACTACTAACGATGCTTGATCTTTCTGCAGGTACTGAATTACCAATATCTTTGACATATACATGCCTTATCATGATTCCTAAAGTGCAATGCCAACAACGTTTCACTAAGCTAAGACCTATTAGCCTCAGTACGATTTCTAGCAAGATTATTTTCAAATTGATGAAGTAAAGGTTGGTACCTCTGAGGCAGAAGTTAATATCTCCATGCCAGATTATATTAATTAAAGGAAAATGTATAACTGAGAACATCATATCCGTAGTGGAATAAGCCTTGGCATCAACATCTTCGACCGAGTTTGGAAGAAAAGAAAGTGGCAGCACATTATCCATGTGCAAATGGAGATGCGGTTTACTCAGGATATGATCCATAACATGAAACAATCTTCCACCTTAATAATTTTGTTTTGAATTTAGACATGGCCAAGGCATATAACAGGGTCGACTGAGACTATCTATGTCAGATGTTGAGGCAAATAGGATTTTTCTGAGCTTTGGATTGATAGAAGATGGAAGTTGATATCCAGTGTATGGTATTCAATAAACTTGAATGGGGCTAGACAAGGATTCTTTAAATCCAGTAGGGTTATAAAGCATGGAGATCTAGAGGGTGTTTGGATTAGCTTTTAAAAAGTAGCTTTTAATCTAAAAGCCAAAAGCCATAAGTTGGTAATGCCCAACTTTTGACTTTTGGCATATTTTTGTACTTTTCATGCTTATAATTAAGTGAACTTTTTATCATTTTCAAGTACCACACAAATTAGAAAAGTTCATAAAAGCCAATAAGCACTTAAAATAAGCCAATCGAAGCACCCTCGTACTCTCTCCTTCACTTTTTGTCCTTGGTGCTCATCTACTTACTAGATTGCTGGACGACCTACCTGAAGAAGATTTTATTCCATATTAAACTGAGGCAAGAGGTCTTATAGCAACTCATCTTTGTTATGCAGATGATACTGTTGATTCCCAATTTTTCTTCATATTTTATAAAGTATTCTATATACTTTCAGAATATCATTTTGCACTATTACCCAATTTATAGGGGTTATATAAGTATTTTCTATAAATTTTACAGTTTTAAAATTAATTTTCTTACATTTAATTTGTTCAAATATCTAATAATTATCCTTTCAAATTATTTTTAGGGTGATTTAATCATCCAAATTTATTATTTGTATCCACATGCATTTTATAATATTTTATCTCATTTTTACATAATTACATTTATATTTTTTCTATTTATCTACATTAGTTACAATACTAGCCTATATTCTACAAATAATTATGTTTATTATATTATTTATGCTAAAATAGTATTTTATATTTTTATAATATTGAATTATTATTTTCAAGCATTTTACTACATAATAATATTTTTATTATTTTATTAGACGTTTAATAATTTTGTTTTAATTAAATTTGTGTGTTTTAAAAGGTAGCCCAAAATTAGGCCAATTTCCGAACTATTTTAACGGCCCAAACACGCCAAAATCTTTGGCCCAGTCCCCTTGGCCCAAACCAAATGACCCCTTTGACTAAATCCGATCGCGACCCGCTTTAAACGACCTACCCCGCTCAATTTTTAATCCTGTCCGTTGATCTCTCAAGATCAACGACCCTCGCTTACCCTACTCCTTTAATTACCCAAACCCCCCCGAAACCGTGCCCATTATCTCTTAGACTCCGCCCACAAACGCCCTTACCCTCCTCTTCTCCTATCCTGTGATACTCTAGCCACCGCCTCCCTTATCTTCTTCAATTCCGACCTTAATATGGAATCTCCCCGTGATTTTCCTTACATATATGCTTTATCTCCCCGTTACTTATATGGTTATGGTATCACCTAGTACTTGCCTATTTTTGGCAAGATCAAGGTCTTGAATCAAGAACAACCGTCCTCAATATTCAAGATCTAGACGATGTTTCGTCTATATACATTTGTGGCAAGGTTATATGGGTTCGATTTACCAAGATTCTTTGGCCAATCTTTGATTCTGGGCAAAACTAGGGTTCGCCTGATTTTTCTCCTAATTTGATTCTAAATAGATTTTGCATGCTCTTCTGTCCTTATTTATTCTTGATTGACTGTGTTTCCTTGTTTGTTCGTCTAATTTTGTTACTTTAAAAACCGCTTCCCCATTTCCCCTAAAAACGACCTTAACTACTGCTATTACTCTCTCACTCTCACTTGTTCTACTATTCTAAATTTGAGACCTTGGTCGGCTAAAAGCCAAGGCTAACAAAATTTAATTGTTGCTCTTTTCACAGTGCGAGCACTGTCCGAGGTTCACTTGAAACCCTTGAAAAATCTGACGCACTAGGATTTTGAGAGTCCTGATGTTCTTTATCTACTAATGCTAACTGAACTACTATTGACACTTAATTTTCTCCTTTACCTCCTCGTTAATCTGCAAACTGGTGAGTACCTTCACTCTTGCAATTCAATTTTTCTTTTTGCTTGTGTTCAGTGCTCTGTATATTCATGTTGTTTGAACTTTATTGAACCAATATGATTTCAATATTATGTTATCATTGTCTGTAGTCCTATTTACCTTGAAGCTATTCTGCAGTTCTGTAGTTTTGGTATCCAAACTTGCCTAAATTCGAAACTTCAATATATGCTCATTATGTGTGTTCATCTTGAATAACTTTTGACTATCTTAAGCATGCTTAGTTGATTATGTTTATGTGTATCTAAGTTCTTATGTTGTTATTTGTTATGAGTCTACCTCCATATCTGCTTTGGATGCTTGTAAGAAACTAATTCATGCCTAGCAAATTCTTATGTACTTCTTTCTGTTAAAATCCTTCATGTACAATCTGCTATTTTTCTATAGCTAATCCATGATCATGTGAACAGTGTTTGAACTTTGGGTAAACATGACTTATATCTATCTTTGGTATTATTGTTCCTAATATTGTATTTTTTGCATGCTTTTACTGAAACTCCATTGTCATGATGTTGTTCTATAGTACCCTGCCTGCTAGTGTTAAGTTTGATACCTTAGGGCAATCATGGATACATATAATTGAGCTCAAGTTCAGATTATACTTGGTGTAATGGGTGGTCTCCTGACAACAGGGTTTGGTATAGATTGGATAGAGTATTTGTTAATCACGAATGGTTGAACATATTTAATGTTACCAGTATTGATCATCAGATTAGGACTAGCTCTCATCATTGTCCACTTTTGATAAATTCTAAGTCTAACATAAACCAACATGTGAAATACTTTAGGTTCTTAGACTTTTGGACTGATGAACATGGCTTCATAAATGTTATAGAATATTCTTAGAAGGTAGATACAGTTGGTTCACCTCTTTGGAAGTTTCTTTTAAAGCTGAATAACACTTCCAAAAAGTTTTCACAATGGTCCAAAAATGCTTGGAAATATGTTTAATTTTGTTAAAATTTTGGAAGATAAGGTGGCTGAATTAGAAGACAAATCTATCATTGATAACTATGAGTTTAATAAATCTACTCTCAATTAATGTAAGACTGAGATATTTATAGCATACAAAAAAGGAGAATACTTTTTGGAGACAGAAATCAGGGATCAAATGGTTTGTAGAAGGAGAAGTGAACTCCAGATTTTTCATTATGAAGTCAAAGGTAAGAAAAGGAGACTAACCTTGACTAGAATGAAAGGTGATAAACGAAACTAGATTGAAGGAGAAACAACATTGCTCTCGAGGTTATTTAATTCCTCCGGAAGCAATTCACAAAGAAGGACCCATAAAAGGATTACTCTATTTTGAAATGTATTCCAAAGATGATAGATGATGAAGATATCAGAAGACTTTTGGCCCCACCTTCAATGGAGGAACTAAAAGCGATGATTTTTTCCATGAGCACCTATAGTGCTCCTGGACCTGATGGCGTCTCGGGAAAGTTCTACCAAACATGTTCGGAGATCATAAATGAGGATTTACTACTAACGATGCTTGATCTTTCTGCAGGTACTGAATTACCAATATCTTTGACATATACATGCCTTATCATGATTCCTAAAGTGCAATGCCAACAACGTTTCACTAAGCTAAGACCTATTAGCCTCAGTAAGATTTCTAGCAAGATTATTTTCAAATTGATGAAGTAAAGGTTGGTACCTCTGATGCAGAAGTTAATATCTCCATGCCAGATTAGATTAATTAAAGAAAAATGTATAACTGAGAACATCATATCCGTAGTGGAATAAGCCTTGGCATCAACATCTTCGACCGAGTTTGGAAGAAAAGAAAGGGGCAGCACATTATCCATGTGCAAATGGAGATGCGGTTTACTCAGGAAATGGTCCATAACATGAAACAATCTTCACACCTTAATAATGTTGTTTTGAATTTAGACATGGCCAAGGCATATAACAGGGTCGACTGAGACTATCTATATCAGATGTTGAGGCAAATAGGATTTTTCTAGAGCTTTGGATTGATAGAAGATGGAGGTTGATATCCAGTGTATGGTATTCAATAAACTTGAATGGGGCTAGACAAGGATTTTTTAAATCCAGTAGGGTTATAAAGCATGGAGATCTAGAGGGTGTTTGGATTAGCTTTTAAAAAGTAGCTTTTAATCTAAAAGCCAAAAGCCATAAGTTGGTAATGTCCAACTTTTGACTTTTGGCATATTTTTGTACTTTTCATGCTTATAATTAAGTGCTTTTAAGAACTTTTTATCATTTTCAAGTACCACACAAATTAGAAAAGTGCATAAAAGCCAATAAGCAGTTAAAATAAGCCAATCGAAGCACCCTCGTACTCTCTCCTTCACTTTTTGTCCTTGGTACACATCTACTTACTAGATTGCTGGATGACCTACCTGAAGAAGATTTATTCCATATTAAACTAAGGCAAGAGGTCTTATAGCAACTCATCTTTGTTATGCAGATGATACTGTTGATTCCCAATTTTTTCTCATATTTTATAAAGTATTCTATATACTTTCAAAATATCATTGTGCACTATTACCCAATTTATAGGGGTTATATAAGTATTTTCTATAAATTTTACAGTTTTAAAATTAATTTTCTTACATTTAATTTGTTCAAATATCTATTAATTATCCTTTCAAATTATTTCTAGGGTGATTTAATCATTCAAATTTATTATTTGTATCCACATGCATTTTATAATATTTTATCTCATTTTTACATAATTACATTTATATTTTTTCTATTTATCTACATTAGTTACAATACTAGCCTATATTCTACAAATAATTATGTTTATTATATTATTTATGCTAAAATAGTATTTTATATTTTTATAATATTGAATTATTATTTTCAAGCATTTTACTGCATAATAATATTTTTATTATTTTATTAGACGTTTAATAATTTTGTATTAATTAAATTTGTGTGTTTTAAAAGGTAGCCCAAAATTAGGCCAATTTCCGAACTATTTTAACGGCCCAAACACGCCAAAATCTTTGGCTCAGTCCCCTTGGCCCAAACCAAATGACCCCTTTGACTAAACCCGATCGCGACCCACTTTAAACGACCCACCCCGCTCAATTTTTAGTCCTGTCCATTGATCTCTCAAGATCAACGACCCTCGCTTACCCTACCCCTTTAATTACCCAAACCCCCCGAAACCCTGCCCATTCTCTCTTAGACTCCGCCCACAAACGCCCTTACCCTCCTCTTCTCCTATCCTGTGATACCCTAGCTACCGCCTCCCTTGTCTTCTCCAATTCCGACCCTGATATGGAATCTCCCCGTGATTTCCCTTACATATATGCTTTATCTCCCCGTTACTTATATGGTTATGGTATCACCTAGTACTCGCCTATTTTTGATAAGTACAAGGTCTTGAATCAAGAACAACCGTCCTTAATATTCAAGATCTAGACGATGTTTCGTCTATATACATTCGTGGCAAGGTTATATGGGTTCGATTTACCAAGATTCTTTGGCCAATCTTTGATTCTGGGCAAAACTAGGGTTCGCCTGATTTTTCTCCTAATTTGATTCTAAATCAATTTTGTATGCTTTTCTGTTCTTATTTATGCTTGATTGACTGTGTTTTCTGGTTTGTTCATCTAATTTTGTTACTTTAAAAACCACTTCCCCATTTCCCCTAAAAAAGTCCTTAACTACTGCTATTACTCTCTCACTCTCACTCGTTCTACTATTCTAAATTTGAGACCTTGGTCGGCTAAAAGCCTAGGCTAACGAAATTTGATTGTTGCTCTTTTCACAGTGCGAGCACTGTCCGAGGTTCACTTGAAACCCTTGAAAAATCTGACGCACTAGGATTTTGAGAGTCATGATGTTCTTTCTCTACTAATGCTAACTGAACTACTATTGACACTTAATTTTCTCCTTTACCTCCTCGTTAATTTGCAAACTGGTGAGTACCTTCACTCGTGCAATTCAATTTTTCTTTTTGCTTGTGTTCAGTGCTCTGTATATTCATGTTGTTTGAACTTTATTGAACCAATATGATTTCAATATTATATTATCATTGTCTGTAGTCCTATTAACCTTGAAGCTATTCTGCAGTTCTGTAGTATTGGTATCCAAACTTGCCTAAATTCGAAACTTCAATATATGCTCATTATGTGTGTTCATCTTGAATAACTTTTGACTATCTTAAGCATGCTTAGTTGATTACGTTTATGTGTATCTGAGTTCTTATGTTGTTATTTGTTATGAGTCTACCTCCATATCTACTTTGGATGCTTGTAAGAAACTAATTCATGCCTAGCAAATTCTTATGTACTTCTTTCTGTTAAAATCCTTCATGTACAATCTACTATTTTCCTATAGCTAATCCATGATCATGTGAACAGTGTTTGAACTTTGGGTAAACATGACTTATGTCTATCTTTGCTATTATTGTTCCTAATATTGTATTTTTTGCATGCTTTTACTGAAACTCCATTGTCATGATGTTGTTCTATAGTACCCTGCCTGCTAGTGTTAAGTTTGATACCTTAGGGCAATCATGGATACATATAATTGAGCTCAGCATGTGTGATCGACTTACAGAATCTTTGACTTCTTTAGAACTAGGTGATTACTTGCTAATTTCCTTGTCACACTCAGTAAACTATGTTTATCATATTGGTTTGTTTTGGACCTTCATGATAGGGATCTATGTTTGGCTATATGATCAGTCTCAATCATGTATTGCCCTATATCTTCCTGTTAAGTCTTCTATGTATGAACTTCTATTCAATCAGAATTAGTTCTGAGCCATGTCTGTCTTGAACCCCTGATTGTTGAAATATCCTTGAGAAATTTTAGCCAAAATTATTCTGTTCTTGTTTCTCTATTAGCTATAACACCAATCATCCAATGTGTATGTGACTATTTCTGAAGTTGTTTGAGAAATTAGTTTGTGTGTGTTGTTACTTGTGTTGTTTGTACTCCTGCTGGTTGTTAGCATGACGATTGCTTTCATGTTTGTGCCTGGTTTATTGTGCGATGTGTGTTGTTGGGTCTGTGCACTGGATTCAGGTGTGATTTAATCATCCCTGGGAGCCTGGGATTTTGGGCCTGTTTGGTACGCAAAGACTAAGGCTAGTGAAGGCCCAGAAAAACATCACTCGGTTACTCTGTATTTATGTTGGGCTTGTAATTGCTCTATTTAAGTCTATAACTATTCTGTTGGGCTTGTAATTATTTCATTTTAGTTTGTAATAACTTGTAAAAATGAATAATGGGGAAATTTGTGAAAGTGGGGGTTGGGGTACATTATTTCTTGCATGAGTGGGTAGAAAACATGCCTATAGGGTCTAAATGTCTTGCCCTGCTCTATCATTGAGAATTATTTGTGTGTAGACAACATGCCTATAGGCTGTCAACCTTGCATATTTCACTTAGAGAACATGATTTAGGGCCCTACTTAATTCTAATATTAATCTTATCAGCAAGACTCGTTGTTTGAAAATATGCCTATAGGATTTCAGTGCTTCACTTGCTCAACATGCTCTATTTCTATACGCTGTTAGATAACAAGCCTATAGGATTTAAACATCATTGGATATTTGCTCAACCTATTCTATTGCTATGTGTTGTTAGATAGCATGCCTATAGGATCTTAAATTGATTAATCAGATTGCCTCCTTATCACAAGGCTCGCCTAGTAAACATGCCTATAGGGTATTACTGCTCGCCTAGAAAGTATGCCTATAGGATCAAAGATGAACAATGTTGCACTTTCAATAGTCTCACTGCCCAAGCGCAAGTTGCCTAGAGATTATGCCTGTAGGCCTTTAATAACGATTATAATCAACAGCTTCGATAATCCAACTAGAAGTACTGTCTACGAGATTTTATTAAGTCATTCAATCACATAGAAACTACGCATATAGGTCTTGACCAACTTTAATGTGTTTCGACTCCAAAACTGCCTATGACCATTTACTGCATGATCTGGAACCTAGTTAGCATAAAACTAATGACTGTTTGCGTACCTTAGTGACTATGTGTGGAGGCCAACTTGAGCCCTTAACTGTTAACTGTGTGCAATCCTACTTGTTTTGAATGTGCGCCTAGTTTTATCATTTTGAGCATCCTAAGCTAGAACCACCCAAGTAGTAGGTCCAAATCCTCCTGGACCATCGACATGGGACGGGTAATGCACACATATGACGCGGTTTAGAATTGAACGCTTTAGGTAAACAACTTTAAGATAGAAATTGGGTAGCATGAGGTGATATTATGTACCCGCAGAATAATATGAGCAACCTCTATCTTTCAGAGAGTTACGAAGTATTATTTATGTTGCACGGAGTGATCCCTTAGTCTAAAAAAATTAGGACCCCCCATATATGTTTATTACTTGCACCCTTGTTTATTGGGACTTAGCACAAATTATGTTGTACCTTGTAATCCTCAAGGGATTGTATCAATCACTCATTAATGTATAATCTACTTCCTTCATATGTGTAATTCCCTTTATGTCTGTTTCATATTCTAGTTGGACATTAAGACTCCCTATCTTCCTTTAATTTATATAATCACATAGGATAATTATAATTCAATAATCCCACATAGCATAAAATTCGGTCGGGAACCACAATTGTGGACTTCAAAGAGTGCCTAACCCCTTCTCTTCGACGTAATTTGAGCTCTTACCCAATCTTTGGTGACACACACTAGTCAAAACAGAGTTATTTGAAAATAAGTGCCCTAACGTACCTTAAAATCGTTAGGTGACGACTTTTCTCTTTTAATGCCTATTTAAAAGAGTTGTCACACTTCGAGACCCGCTTTCACAAGAAAATAGGGTGCGATTGTATGGTGACTCTGCTGGGGATTTCTTAGGCTCTTACCATTATAAAGTTTTTGCTCGTGTGGATTAATGGATTATTTGGTTTCTTTCGTGTACATACCCTCCCTATTTCCCTTATTTGCTTCAAATTTCTATATCATGTATCTCCCATCCCTATCTCCCTTACTTTCTTCATTTAATTACATCCTCGAACCTTTTCGTAAGGTATGCTAACTTCTCTCTTTTGTCTTTTCTTTTTTCTCTTCTTTCTTCTGTTTATATTTATCGCATTACTTATCTTTCTTATGTGCTTTCATCATGCAAAATATCTGGCAACGTGTTATTATTTTTGCAACTGCATTCTTTCCACATCATATTCCACTCGTGCTTATTATCAACATAACGATGCTTGATGAGTGTCTGTGCTTTCCTAAAACACCTTTTTAAACCGAAAAGGCTTATTAGTGATAGACTAGTCGATCAGCAATGCAGTCGACGGTCCCGTGTCTTTCCCTCTCAAGTTGTACACTTGAGAGTATAAGTCTAGATCCTTCTAGAAACCCCACTCTGATTTGAAATGTACATGCAACATGCTAAACATAGTCTGGATTGAAACATCATTGATGCATTAATTTGCTTAGATAAACCTTGTCCAAAGTCCAAAGGTATTTCCACAGTCCCAAAGGATACCATCATATTATGTGCATTGCTTGGAGAAAACGTGCCAACATATTGACCGTTATTGCATAAATAATCGAATCTGGAGGGGGAAATGGCTAACTTTTATTTGTTTTCAGAAAATGAAGTACGAAATCCCTAGGTTTGGTATGGTTCAGAATATCCCAGCTCTGCTAATTGACGGGTGGAATGACCTTGCACCATGTGACCGAAACCATGTAAGTAAGAGTGTTGGGTAACTTGTCATCTTTGCTGAATATTGACCCAACAGAGAATTAATTGAGGCAGCCACCATGTTCTGGGATGAAAAGAGAGTTGTCTTATGATTTGGAAATATAGAAATGACTCCTCCTCTAGAAGAGATAAGGGGCTTTGCCAAGTTGCCATGGGATAGTCTGGGTCTATTGGTGCCAAATAATCGCAACCCACGCAATTTTCTGAAAATGCTAGGGTTCAAGAAGAACGACGAGTTGGTTTGCTTAAAGAAATCCTACACCCCCTCCGAGTTTCTCTATGAGCGGTATGGGCATAACAAGTCATATCGCTTGCATCACGATGAGCTAGCTATTACCTCTTGGGTACACCGCTGGATTTATGTCTTCATAGTCTTCTTCTTGGGTTTGCTGATCATTCCGATGCAAGGAGGGTGAATTCGCACTCACTTGGCCATGGTCGCTATGACCGTGATGGAGGGTATCGAGGGGAATAAATACACCATCATCCCTATGATACAGGATGAGATGTACCAAGCCTTGGATCGGTGCAAGCATGGATTTGGACATTTCGAGGGTTGCAATCTCCTACTACAAGTTTGGCTGCTAGAATATTTTCAGAGGAGAAATTACCGTCAGGAGCTCTTGCGTAGACCACAGAATGACTACATAGTCAGTCATCATCCAAAGAAGATGACATTCACTCTAGATAGGTTTGCAAAGACTGGGAATACTGTAGGTTGTGTACGTTTTTTCAGTAACCTGATAGACGAGCTTGTGCATTGGATGTTCGAGTGGTTTCCTAGCAGAGAGTTCATTATTAGGTCCAAAGGAACCACTCACTTGGTACTAATTGGGTTGCGAAGCATATACCTTTACGCTCCTATAAGGGTGATGAGGCAAGTTGGAAGGAAGCAAGTCATGCATCAGGTTTTTAACATGATTCAGTATAAAGCAGACTTAAAAGGAGATGTTATCCCGTTCAAATTCGAGGCCTAACACATGTGGGACCAAAAGATCACCATAGATGGGGAGACTATTGGACCATACAGGTATCACGCCGGTCATATGTATTACTACCTCTCATGGTTGGAAGACGACATAACCGGGGACGTCAAACCGGGGTCAATCTGAAAGACAAAATCATAGATGAGGTGGCAGAGACTCAGGTAAAGTACAAGAGGCTACACAAAATAGTGTTCGAATTTGAAGCTAAGCATCTGGAATAGCATAAGGTGGATACGGAGGCGATCAAAGAATGGAAGGAGATTGCAAACAAGTCAACAGAGAGGTTGGAGCATGTAGAGCAAGGGTTGATGGAGCCGGAGGGGAAGATGAGAAAAAGGCTTTGGGATTGTCAAGGCATGGGCTATGATGAAGGAGGGAACCTAGCCATGGCTTACCTACTGCTCGATATGTGTGACTTGGGAAGTGTGATTGATGGAGTCAAAAGAGCAAAGCATGGAGAAGGTCCTTTCGGGACCAAATAGATTAGGAGACAATGTTCTTTATTGCTTTCTAGTTATATTTCATTAGATTTCGATGTAATAAGGCTTCGTGCCATTAATGACTTCATATAATTGTTTCGATTTAGTAAAGATTGATTTGATTTATTTTTGCATTAATGGAATGAGGCAACGTTGGCATGAATCTTCTCCAAGTCTATGTGTCACTTAGGCCTACCTCGGGCGCAACGAGGTCCCCAAGTTAGGATGCGAATCATTGCATGAACTTATGTGTTACCTGCTTAAATATTGCAAACACTCTTTCATTTCGTCTTACTAACTTGGTTACCTTTTATTTATATTTTTCTTTCTTTTGATTATTCTCATTCCCAAAGGTTGGTTCGTGCATTCTGGCATCGTCAGCATACTACACCAGATCAAGAGGTCCTCCACATCCTCCTACACCTAGCGACCCCAAAAGCAAAAGAAAAGGAAAATGGAAGATGGACGATTTAAGTGGTAATCGAAAGGACAACGCTACCATAGTAGAGAATTTTAAAACTTCAGGCGGAAGGAGTACGCCATGAAAAAATGAGTTAGTCCTACGGTTGGAACAGAAAATCTTGGAGCTACAAGGTGAGCTTGAGCAGGTCCTAAATCTCACAAATCTCTCCCTTATTCTGAATTTCCCTGATATCAACCATCAAAACACCACCACGCATAAACAGATACCATCCCAAAACACACAAACCCATAATCCACCACACATAGCTCCACAAAATCCTCTCGTAACGCACCAATATCACAACCTCACACCCCCTCTAAACCTTAAACCTCCACCAGTACAAACCCCTCAACACCACCACCATCATATGACCTAGTATCCACAAACCACTACTTATCATACCTGTCAAAACGTGCCACAACATACCCCCGATCCACCTCAAACCTCAATCAATGATCACCCATATACTCAAGTCCCAGGAACGTACCAAGGCAACCCGATATATGTGGAGACCTTACCACGTACCCCACAACAAACCCCTATACATACATGAACCAACCGAGAAGGTCCTATTTATTCGAAACATGGCGGAAGAGCAAAAGAAGTTGACAGGAATAGTCCAGAGTGTTAAGGGTGGAAAATATGTTGAAGGCCTGAATTATGAAGACCCGTGTATCCAACAAGACGTGGAATTGCTGGAGGGTTATAAACCTCATAAGTTTGAGATGTTCGATGGCACCGGTGATCATAAGGTGCATTTAAGAACCTATTGTGACAAGATTGTAGGAGTGGGAAAGAATGAGCAAATCCGCATGAAGTTGTTCATGCGAAGTCTCATCAGGGATGCCTTATCCTAGTTCATTAGTCAGAATCTGAAGAAGTGGGCAAACTAGGTCAGCATGGCATCTGATTTCATGGATAGATTCAGGTTCAACACAGAAAATGCACCATATGTATTCTATATCCAGAACCTCAAGAAGAAGCGAACATAAACCTTCTGTGAGTATGCTACTCGCTTGAGATCAGAGGCTGCCAAGGTGAGGCTACCACTAGAAGAGGAACAAATGAACAAGTTCTTTGTCAGAGCTCAAGATCCACTGTATTACAAAAGATTGATGGTTATAGAGAATCACAAGTTCTCCAATATCATCAAGCTGGGAGAAAGAATAGAAGAGAGAATCAAGAGCGGTATGATGACTAATTTTTTGGCGTTGCAAGCCATCAATAAAGCCTTACAATCTAGGGGTATTTCAAAGAAGAAGGAAGTGTGTGCCATGATGGTAGCCCAGGGCCCAAAGTCTCCCCTTACCTATTAGACACCTCCACCAACATATCAACCCTCACCACCAGAATACCATTACCCCGCCACAACCTACAATACCTATAATACACATCCTGTATATTACCATTCAACTCTTCCCGCCCATCAAAACTACCCAAAGACACGACCAAACATCGACCACAAAACTCTCAGACAATACACCCCTATCACGGAACCCATAGCCCAATTATATGAGAGACTGAAGGCCGCTAGTTATGTCACTCCCATTCATGCCACAAGTATTAACCCAACAAGACTTATGCCTACCACTCATGAATGAAAGGACATACTATTGAGGAATGCCGCATGTTGAAGGATAAAATATAGACACTGATCGACACCAAAGTTATATAGGCGAAGGAGTCCGCGCTGAATATCCGTAATAATCCTCTCCCTGATCACAGAGGTGAGAGAGTGAATGTGATAAAAACTGATAAAGAATGGGACTAGGAAGGATCCATTAGGCTTATCCGAGAAGGGGACATTCCCAAAACATCTCATGTCACCCTCTCGCCAATTGTGGTGCAAACCAAGACACCATTCGAGATTGAGGTAGCTATGCCCTTCACCATGATGGTAGCTCCAATGCCATCCTACAAATCTGATGTTGTTCTAAAAGATTATGTGGCAGAGGCAAGGAGAAAAGGGAAATCCAAGATGGAAGAGACGGGTGTTGCACAAGGAATGACCAGAATCGGCCAGGTTTACACACCGAAAAATCTTGGAGGAAAGAGTAAAGACACCGCACTGAAACCACCTATTGCTGATGATCTTTCAATGAAGGTACAAGTGAGGGAATACTCTGTTGTTGATCACCTAAACAAGTCTCCCGTCCAAATATCTATCTTGTCATTGTTGCAAAACTCAGATGCACACAAAAATGCCTTGATGAAGGTGTTTAGTGAAGCTTATGTACCTACCAGTATCACTAGGGGATAGATGGCGAACATGGTGGGGCAAGTAATTGAGAGTCATAAGATTACTTTCCACGAAGATGAGCTGCCACCGGAAGGATTAAGCCATAACAAAGCACTGTACATCACTGTGCAATATGAAGATAAGTTCATTGCTAGGGTTCTGAGGTTTTGGATGGCATGAGGAATCTGTTTCTAGACGAGGAAAATATGGACTGCAGCGCGATTTTGGAAGAGGAGGAAAACTTTACCATTCAGACGGTGCGAGATGGAGTTGTTCTCAGGAACTGGACTGCTGCCCCATCCCAGACTCGCCGAGCACCTGGGTAGCCTTGGCAGAACTAACATGGTTCATTTTAATTTGTTTTTGGCATTTAAGACATTTTTAGTGTTTTGTTTTGAAATAATTACTCGAGACATTGTGTCGTATATGTTTGACAATTGTAAGTTTTAATTAATGCATCGTTTCTTTTTCGTTTATTTATATTATTATCTTTCTACATTCTTTTTCAGCATAATATTACATATCCTGATGAACCTACGACTGTGACATGTAATAAGACAACGTAACATAAGGAAAGTGATTGAAAAGATTGGGAAGATGATATAATACCTGATGAAATTACCGAAGAAGTAGAGAATTTTGAGAACAAACCAAAGTCCAATCTCGAAGAAACTGAAGCAATTAACTTAGGGGATTCTGAAACAGTTAAAGAAACTCGCATTAGCATTCATCTATCAACAACAGAGAAGGAAGAGTACATCAAGTTTCTAATGGAATATGAGGATATTTTGCATGATCTTATGACGACATGGCCGGGTTAAGCACATCCATAGTGGCTCACAAGCTACCTACCAACCCTATATGTCTGCAGATAAAGCAGAAGCGCAGGAAATTCAAGCCAGATTTATGTTTAAAGATAAAAGAGGAGGTTACCAAGCAAATCAAAGCCAAGGTCCTTCGGGTGGTCAAGTACCTAACCTGGCTAGCCAACATTGTGCCGGTTCCAAAGAAGGATGGGAAAGTTAGGGTGTGCGTCAACTATCGAGATTTGAACAGAGCAAGTCCTAGGATGATTTCATATTGCCCAACATACACATACTGAGCAACAACTGCGCCAAGCATGAACTCCAATCCTTTGTGGATTGCTGCGTAGGATATCACCAGATTTGGATGGACGAAGACGATGTCAAAAAGACAACCTTCATCATGCCATGGGAAATATACTAATACAAAATGATGCCGTTTGGTTTGAAGAAATTCGGGGCCACTTACATGAGGGCCATGACTACTCTTTTACATGATATGATACGCAAGAAAATAGAGGTGTACATGGATGACATCATCATCAAGTCAAAAAGGAGTTCGGATCACATAGCAGATCTGAGGAAGTTTTTCGACCGACTACGAAAGTACAATCTGAAGTGGAATCCTACAAAATGTGCTTTTGAAGTCCCTGCTGAAAAGTTGTTGGGTTTCATCGTCAGTCACCGCGGTATTGAGTTGAACCCGTCAAAGATCAAAGCTATTCAGGACCTACCACCGCCAAAGAGCAAGAAGGATGTAATGGCTTTTCTTGGCCGCCTCAATTACATAGGCCGCTTTATAGCACAATCAACGGTAATATGTGAGCCAATATTCAAAATGCTGAGGAATGATGCTGGGACGAGTTGGACTGAAGAGTGTCAAAAGGCTTTTAATAAGATCAAGGAGTACCTGTCCAAGCCAGCCGTGTTAGTCCCACCAGAGCCCGGGAGACCTTTACTGCTATACCTATCCGTGTTGGATGGAGCCTTTGATTGTGTCTTGGGGCAACATGACGAGACCGAGAGGAAGTAGCACGCAATACACTACATGAGTAAGAAGTTCACACCTTACGAAGCACGGTACTCTTTGTTAGAATGTACCTGTTGTGCCTTAACATGGATAGCCCAGAAATTGAGACATTACTTCTGCGCATACACCACATACCTCGTATCAAAGATGGATCCGCTAAAATACATCTTTCAGAAACCCATGCCTATAGGTAAGCATTGGCCGACCACTTGGTGGAGAACCCCATGGACGGAGAGTACAAACCATTAAGACGTATTTTCCTGATGAGGAAGTATCGTTTATAGGGGAGGACATTGTCGAAATATATGATAGATGGAGGATATTTTTTTATGGAGCTGCAAACTTCAAAGGAGTGGGAATTAGAGCTGTTTTGTTATCAGAAACTGGTCAACATTACACGGTATCCGCCAAGCTCAAATTCCTGTGCACCAATAATATGGTAGAATATGAGGCTTATATCTTAGGACTCAGATTGGCGATCAACATAAATATTCAAGAATTTCTAGTAATCGGAGATTTAGATTTGCTAATAAATCAGGTACTCGGAGAATGGGCCACCAAAAATACCAATATACTACCATACATGTGCTATGTGCAAGATTTGATCAAGAGATTCACAAATATAGAGTTCAAACATGATCTGAGAATTTAGAATGCGTTCACAGATGTGCTGGCTACCTTGTCTTCTATGATACAACATCCAAACAAGAATTTTAATGATCTAATCCCAATTGTAATAATCCAACCGGTCGTTTTGAGGTTTAGCACCCTGTTCAGTGGCTTAAGGACTCGATCAACTTCGTATTATGTAGTATGACTTACGTGTATGGCTGGGTTCGATTTTCATATGATTCGGGATCGATTTGGAAGAAGGATTCTTGTTTTAGAAGCTTAAGCGGTAAGAGTTGACTAGAGTTTGACTTTTGTGTTGACGACTACGGAATGGTGTTTTGATGATTCAAATAGATTTGTATGGTGATTTTGGACTTAGGCATATGTCCGGATTTAGATTTGGAAGTCCGTAGGTTGATTTGATACATTTTGACGAAGATTGGAAAGTTGAAGGTTTGGAAGGTTGAGAGATTTGACCAGAAGTTGACTTTGTGGATATCAGGTTTGAATTTTGATTCCGGGAGTTGGTATAGCTCCTTTGTGTCATTTGGAACTTGCATGAAAAATTTGATGTCATTACGGGTTGATTTGATATGATTTGGTGCGAGTTGTAGAAGTTGAAAGTTTATAAGTTCATTAAGTTCAATTCGAGATGCGATTCATAGTTTTGATGATGTTAGTTATGATTTGAGGCCTCGAGAAAGTCCGCGTTATGCTAAGAAACTTGTTGGTATGTTTGGACGGGGTCCCGGGGACCCCGAGTGTGTTTCGGACGAGTTTTAGATCATTTCTATGTTTTGGGCAGGTTTGGTTCTGGTGTTTCACATCTGCGCATTCTGAAGCGTAGGTGCGGACATGCTTCTACGTGATTTTTGTTGCTTCTGTGAGTTGGTGCATGTCCCGTTGTTTCGCTTCTGCGGATAGGGGACCACAGGTACGGGTACACATCTTCGGAGATGGATCGCAACTACGAGGTTGAGGCTCCAGTTGGTTTACGCTTCGGCGTTTCTCACAGTTCTGCGGGATCGCAGATGCGATAGCTGGCTCGTAGGTGTAGTTCCTAGGATGTTAAGTAAAGACCGCAGATGCAGTAATTGTGCTCACAGGTGCGCTTCTTTGGTCCACAAATGTGGATGTTCTGGACAGAACATATTATATATTGTGGGGTTTGATATTTTTATCACTTTTTGAGTTAGAGACCTCGGTTTTGGGCGATTTTGGAGAGAATTTTCACGTGTTGGATTGGGGTAAGTATTCTTTATCTGAATTTGATTATATTTCATGATTCCATCTTTATTTTTAACATTAAATTAGTAATTTGAATTGGAGGAAATGAGAATTTTTGTAAAACCTTTCAAAAATATAAAATGAGGATTTGAAGGCTGATTTGATGTCAAAATTGGATAATTTTGGTATGGTTGGACTCGTATTGGAATGAGTGTTCGGGTTTTATAAATTTTGTCGGGTTTCGAGGTGCGGTCCTGGGGTTGACTTTTTAGTTTTTATTAAAGATCGAAGCTTTATTATCCGCAATTGTTTCCTATGATTTGTATTCATGATATTGAGTTGTTTTGGCTAGATTCGTCCAGAGGTAAGTATCTTTCCTAACTTTGTGTGGGGGAACTACCCCTTAGGAATTGAGTCGCTTGTGCTATTTGTACCATATGAAAGCTGTGTACGCGAGGTAACGAGTACGTACTCGAGCTTATATATGAAAATTGACCGGTTTAGACTCTTAGGCTTCTTTCATGTATTTATTTGGAATTGTTAGCACAAGTTATATTTTTATTCGTCATGTCTACTATCACATACTTTTTTTGAAGTTGTCGTTACATGTCACTTTCTTTACTTGTCGAGTTTGCTCTTATATGCCTTATTTGAAGTAGTTGCCACTTTTATCATTATGTGATTTCTTTTATCGTTGAGTTACTCTTAGTTGAAATTGTTGTTACGTCCTATCCTTTTGTTGCCGGGTCATTCTCATGCATTTAGACGTAGTACTATTTCGTGCCATCTCTTTCATTGTTAGCCTAATTCATACACTAGAATCCAAAGTTGCCATTTCATGGAAATACTTTAACTATCGAGTTTATACTTAAACAATTAAATGAAATTGAGGTTGTCGAAAGTCATTAATCTCATTTAAATGAAGTTGTATTTAAAGGGATGTTGTTCTTTGTTGAGTTATTTTCCCGTTCATTCTGTTGTTATTAAGATTCTGTACACATTGTGTTTGAGTCGTGGGCTATTTGTGATGGAAATATTGATATTGTTGGATCTTTGAAAAGGTTGTGGCCTACGGGCACTTCTAGACAAGTTGATATGTCGTGTTGTTGTGATGTTAATACATATAAACTACTGTGTGGTTTTGTTGTTGTTATGCTGAGTATAAGGGTGGCATTTCATTGTTGTTCTTATGCGGGGCATAAGGGTGGCATCTCAATGTTGTTGAATGAACGGAATGATGCGGATGGCTATTGTGTTATTGTCCGGACGGAGCGATAAGGGTGGATATTATACGGAGTGATATGGGTGGCAACAGAGTAATATGGGTGGCTACTGTGTTATTGTCAGGGTGGAGCGATAAGGGTGGCTAATATATGGAGTGATACAGGTGGAAACAGAGTGAGACAAGTGGCTAATGATATTTTCAGGGCAGAGTGATATGGGTGGCTATCAGAGAGATAAGGGAGGCAATGTCTGGGATGATGTGTGATAGCTTGGGGACATTTTGTTGGTGATATTCGTGTGATGGTGTACTTTTCCTTGTGTATGTCATAAACCTTACGTGATTTGTTGTGTTGCTTCGATGAGCTACTCGATGTCTTTGATATTACTTGTTGACTTGGGCTACAGTAGTACACTCGCACAAGCATACACTGTAGTATGTCACTAAAACTAGCTCAGGAGTATGAAACTTGACATTTATTGTTCATGCCCATGTATTCTTGTATTATCTATTTTCACGCGGATAGTGAGCATGTGAAGATGTCGGGCAGATTGTGATTATGAGCATGTGACCACACCGGACGGATTGTGAATGTGAGCCTGTGATCATGCCGGGCGGATTGAGATATTGGCACGTGAGTTGTCCGCGCGGTTGTTATTTAAAATGTGGGCATAAGGTGCCGTGAGCATATGATGGTGGGTTGAGACCCGTGACTTGTGACTATGAGATGGGGTATCTCGGGTAATTTTTGTTGCAAAACTTTTGTTAAAACGTCTTGTTTTATTGGTTGTCATTTGTGTCCTTTATTTGGTTTCAATGGTATTTTCACGGTGTTCTTATTGCTTTATTGTTTATGTCACATGTTGATTCTTGTTGCCATTTACTAATTCCTTCTTTCATTATTAGCTTTATACTTTTATATTGTACATGTTATTTTGTCTAGTGGGTTTCTTGGAGTGTACCTCGTCACTACTCCATTGAGGTTAGTCTTCATACTTACTGGGTACCGATCGTGGTATACTCATAATACACTTCTGCACATTTTTGTGCAGAGCAAGGTATTGGAGATATGGGACTCTGGCAGAGTTAGCTTATTGGTCGCGAGGATTCAAGGTAGAGCTGCTTGGTCATCGCAGTCCCTTGGAGTTCTTTCCTTTCAGTGTAGTGTCAACTTGTTATTTGAACAATATTGTATTTCTATCTTTGATATCTTTCCATGTACCTAGCTAGAGTTCGTGACTCTATATTACCGGTCTTGGGAGGTTCTTATGATTATTTCTATGTAGGCTCATGTCGCTCTTGTTTCAGTATTCATATTAAACTCTGTTTCAAATTATCATGGTTAAAACTGGCTTGATTGCTATAATAATCAACTTACCTAGTCTTAGAGACTAGGTGCCATCACGACATCCTACAGAGGGAGTTTAGGGTCGTGGCAATAATAGAAATCCGAAAGCAGACAGCTTATTGTGCTCATGTTGAAGAAGAGTTTGATGGAAATCCATGGTTTCATGATATAAAGGAGTATTTGGAGAAAAGGATAATACCCAGGAAATGCTACTCACACTCATATGCATACGCTTCGAAGATTGGCCAGCCATTTCTTTCAGAGCGGAGGAATTATGTATAGAAGGACTCCTGGTTTGGGACTGTTACGATGTGTCGATGCCAATGAGGCATCTAAGTTGATCAAAGAGATACACGCCGGAACTTGCGAACCTCACATGAATGGGTTCGTTCTAGAAAAGAAGATATTAAGGGCAGGGTATTTCTGGATGACTATGGAGATAGACTGCATCAAATATGTGCAAAAGTGCCACTAATTCCCGGTATATGGTGATATGATACGGGTGTCACCCAACGAACTTAATGCAACAAGTTCACCCTAGCCTTTCTCTGCCTGGGGCATGGATGTCATCGGACAAATTGAACCCGCTTCTTCCAAAGGACACAAATTCATCTTGGAGGCCATAGATTACTTCACAAAATAGGTTGAAGCTACTTCCTATAAAGTTGTGACCAAGAAGGTCGTAGCAGATTTCGTCCGGGATCGTATTATTTGCCGATTCAGAGTACCTGAGTCAATCATTACTGACAATGCTGCCAATCTCATAAGTGATCTGATGAAATCCATATGCGAGACATTCAAAATCAAGCACCAAAACTCTACAACATATAGGCCACAAATGAATTGGGTCGTGGAAGCCACCCACAAGAATATCAAGAAGATATTAAGGAGGATGGTGGATAACTACAAACAATGGCATGCGAAGTTTCCATTTTCCTAGCTCAGGTAACGCCCCACGGTCCACACATCAACTGGGGAAACCCCCTATTTACCGGTCTACGGTACTGAAGCTGTTATACCTGCTAAGGTGGAGATTCCCTCCCTAAGGATCATATAGGAGGCCGAGCTCAGCGATGCAGAATGGATACAAAGCTAGTATGAGAAATTGGCTCTCATTGGCAGTAAAAGGATGAATGTGGTGTGTCACGATCAAATCTAGCAGAATAGAATGGCAAGGGCTTTCAACAAGAAGGTTAGACCGAGGCAATTCATACCGGGGCAATCGGTGTTGAAATGGATCTTCCCGCATCAGGATGAAGCAAAAGGAAAGTTCTTACCTAACTGGAAAGGTCTTTACATAGTTCATCGAGTACTGGCAGGAGGACTCATGTTTGCAGAGATGGAAGGAGAATTATGGCCAAAACCTATCCACTTGGATGCCGTCAAGAGATATTATGTTTGAAATTGTATCTGCACTTTCCATATGATGTAAGATGAACTACGTTTGACCTGATTTCAGTTTAAGAGAGGATACGTTGGTAGCCTTGTGGGTTCAGTCATATCATAATAAAATCTTCACTCCCCTCTACGGTCAGGAACCAGGGCAAGATTTTGAGTTTTCGTCAATCTCATTATGTCATGGATCGCCAAGAAGTGCATCGCCGGGAGTATACTTTAAACTGGGGCAGAATGTTGAGAGGGGTCCTCAAAATTCCGAGTTAAGAAGGTCGCAATGTTCAAATCATGTCACGTCTATGATTTGACTAAACTGTTTACTTTTGTAAATTATTTTGCATTACTTACAAATGATTTACCATAAATGCATATTTTCGAAAACACCACATCTCTATAGCAGCCAGGTGTTACCCAAGGTGACTCGAATAAGGCATCAAGACAGAAACGAAGGAGAATTGAGGAATCGAGATCACGAACCGACCATCCCCCCCCCCCACACACAATCTTTCTTTAGATGCAAGCATAATGGACATAAAAAGAACTTCCATAACAAACATATATACAACAAGACCACTATCCTCGCACCAAGAGAAGTTGTCGAGCACAAACACGTCCAGCTAAGAACCACTTTGCTTCTTCATATTTAATCGCCGCTTTTCTTTGCATAGGGCTAAGCACTACCCTCATCACTGCATAGGGCTAAGCACTTCCCTCATCACTGCATAGGGCTAAGCACTTCCCTCATCACTGCATAGGGCTAAGCACTTCCCTCATTTATTTGCATGAGACTAAAAACTGTCTCCATTATATTGCATGAGGCTAAACACTGCCTCCATTATTGCATAAGGCTAAATGTTGCCTTTCTGTGCATAGCGCTAAGCACTGCCCTCATTACATTGCATGAGGCTAAACACTGCCTTCGTCATTGTATAAGGCTAAACACTGCCTTTCTCTACATAGGGCTAAGTCACATCCCTCATCACATCGTATGAGGCTAAGCACTTCCTCCATTATTGCATAAGGCTAAACACTACCTTTCTTTGCATGAGACTAAGCATTGTCTGCATTACATTGCATGAGGCTAAACACTGCCTCCATTATTGCTTAAGGCTAAATGCTACCTTTATTTGCATAAGGCTAAACACTGCCTTTCTTTGTATGAGACTAAGCATTGTCTCCATCATATTTCATAGGGCTAAACACTTCCCTCATTATATCGTATGAGACTAAGCGATGTCTCCATCATTTGCATAAGGCTAAAGCACTGTCTTATCTTGTTCTCGCATACAACTAAGCATCACATGTTCCCTATATCAAGAAATCAATATCAATGCACTCGTGCATTGCATGGGCAGAAACATCGCCACATTGTCCGAAGGCGTCATATTCGGATGGCATCATCCTCATAGCCGAAGACATCTTGCCATGGCCGGAGGATGTCTCGAAACCGCACATCATTATTCAAAGGCATCATCTTCCAGAGGCACCATACTCATGGCCCGAAGATACCATTTCATGGCCTGCGAATCCCTTATTATACGTTTCATGTCCTAGGACGTTATGGTCTAAGGACATCATCCTCATCGTTTGAAAGACAACTCTCATGGTCCGAAGGGAATTTGCATCATGTTTAAATTTCCGCAATAACTACATATATTCACGTGCATCGTGTTGTAAGTTTTGCAGGTAACTCGGGAGGTAACCGTCCTACAAACAAGAGCAATTCTTGCTCCGGTTTCCGTTCACAACATTCACATCCTTTGATTACCTTAAATGTAACTGATCATCAGCAATTGATCGTTTCTATTACGTAACTGCTCAAACATTTATCTTGAATATCCATAACGCTCAAATTCTTATGCATAGCCCCGCCTGAAATTATCCTTTGCTTATGACACTATCCTATCCAGAAAAGATCCTTCTTCGAAACGCACGCCTTTCTTATAATAACTCCACCGGCTTTGTTCACCATTGGATCTAGAATTACACACAGCCTGATTCCCCTAACACAGGGATATGTAGGCAACTCAAGAACCAGGGTTCGACCCCATTTTTCAAAAAATACCTTATCCTTGATCATTCGGACAAATATCATTTTCGTTACCTGACAACTCTTTCATCATTCTCGTAAAGAGGGGGCAGCTGTTGATACCCAATTTTGCCTCATATTTTATAAATTATTCTATATACTTTCAAAATATTATTTGCACTATTACCCAATTTATATGGGTTATATAAGTATTTTTATAATTTTTAAAGCTTTAAAATTAATTTTCTTACATTTAATTTGTTCAAATGTCTATTAATTATCCCTTCAAATTATATCTAGGGTTATTTTATCATCCAAATTTATTATTTATATCCACATACATTTTATAATATTTTATCTCATTTTTACATAATTACATTTGAATTTTTTCTATTTATCAACATTAGTTACAATAATAGCCTATATTCTATAAATAATTGCGTCTATTATATTATTTATGCCAAAATAGCATTTTATATTTTTATAATATGGAGTTATTATTTTCAAGTATTTTACTGCATAAATAATATTTTTTATAATTTTATTAGACATTTACTAATTTTGTCAATCTCCGGACTATTTTAACGGCCCACACCCCAAAATCTCTGGCCCAAACCAAACGACACCTTTGACTAAACCCGATCGTGATCCGTTTCAAATGACCCGCCCTGCTCAATTTTTAATCCTGGCCGTTGATCTCTCATGACCAATGGCCATTGCATACCCTACCCCTTTAATTACCCGAACCCCCCGAAACCCTACCCATTCTCTCTTAGACGCCGCCCTCAAATGCCCTTACTCTCCCCGTTTCATCTCATGTGAAACCCTAGTCGTTGCCTCCATTATCTTCTCCAATTTCGACCCTAATATGGAATCTCCCCGTGATTTCCCTTCCATATATGCTTTATCTCCCTGTTACTTACATGGTTATGGTATCACCTAGTACTTGCCTATTTTTGGCAAGTACCAGGTCTTAAATCGAAAACAACCATACCCAATCTTCAAGATCTAGAAGATGTTTCATCTATATATATTCATGGCAAGGTTATATGGGTCCGATTTACCAAGATTCTTCGACCAATCTTTGATTCCGGGCAAAACTGGGGTTCGCCTGATTTTTCTCCTAATTTGATTCTAAATCGATTTTGCATGCTCTTCTTTCCTCATTTATGCTTGATTGACTGTGTTTTCTTGTTTGTTCATCTAATTTTGCTACTATAAAAACCCCTCCCCATTTCCCCTAGAAAAGACCTTAACTACTGCTATTACTCTCTCACTGTAACAACCCGACCGGTCATTTTGAGTTTTAGCATGTCATTCAGTGGTTTGAGACCCTAAGCAGCTTCACTTCAGGTATTATGACTTGTACGCATGGTCGGAATTTAATTTCGGGAAGTTCGGGGTTGATTTGGAAAGAAAATTCTAATTTTGGAAGCCTTAAGTTGAAGGAATTGACAAAAGTGTGATTTTTGAGTAGACGACCTCGTAATCGGGATTTGAAGGCTCCAACAGGGTCATATGATGATTTTGGACTTGTGCGTATGTCAGGATCGGGTTTTGGATGACCCGGGAGCGTTTCGGCGCTTATTGTGGAAATTGACATTTTGGAAGAATTTCATAAAAATTGGGCTGAGGCGTATTTCAATGTTATCGAGGTCCGTTTGGGATTCTGAGTCTAGGAATAGCTCCGTATGGTGATTTTGGTATTGGGAGCGCATCCGAAAGTGGATTTGGAGGTCCGTAGGTCATTTCGGTGTCATTTGGCAAAAGTTAGAAATTTGAAGGTTTTTGGAAAGTTTGACCGGGAGAGGACTTTGTGATATCGGGGTCGTATTCCGATTCCGGAAGTTGGAGTAGGTCCGTAATGTGGAATGTGACTTATGTGCAAATTTTAAGGTCAATAGGACGTGATTTGAAAGGTTTTGGCATCGAATGTAGAAGTTTGAAGTTCTAAAGTTCATTAAGCTTAAATTGGGGTGCGATTCATGATTTCGATGTTGTTTGGCATGATTTGAGGGTTCGAGCGAGTCCGTTTTATGATTCCAAACTTGTTGGTATGTTCGGGCGGGGCCCCGAGTGGCAATCGGACGAGGCTCGGACCAAGTTGGAAAATGGGAGCAACAGCTGAAGCTCCCAGTTTATGTCATAATCGCACCTGCACTTGGCCAGCCGCAGGTGCGAGCTACGAGCCGCAGAAGCGAAAGAGTGAGGGCAGCCCAGCCACCGCAGGTGTGAGAGCAGTAGTCGGAGGAGCGGATGGGCACGCAGAAGCGGTCCCTTTTGTCCGCAGATGCGGAGCTTGGCCAGGTAAGGGAAATGCGTACCTGCGAGGATTTTGTCATAGGTGCGGGGCTGCAGATGCGGCCAAGGCACGCAGGTGCAAAAAATCGCTGGGCAGAATCGTTTTAAGAGCGGGATTTGGCTCTTCTTCTCTCATTTTAACTTGGTTGGGGCGATTTTGGAGAGTTTCAAGGAGGGATTTTCATCATCTATGTCAAGGTAAGTGATTCCCGCGTATTGTGAGTTAAATACAAGATTTATACATGGATTCAAGCATGAAAATTTGAAGAAATTTGGGATTTTGAAGAAAAAACCTAGAAATTGGTATTCTTGGATTTTGATCACAAATTTGGACATGAAATTGAGAATAAATTATATATTTGAGTTCGTTGTGCTATGGGTAGTGTTTGCCTTTGAAAAGTTTCAGAATCCGGGCACGTGGGCCAGAGGGTCTTTATTGATTTTTTGAGCGGACATGTAAATTGTTATAAATTGATTAATTATGAGTATTAGATTATATTTTGATTGTGTTGCATCTTATTTGACTAGTATTTGATCAGCGGTCGCCGGTTTGAGGTGTTAGGGCGGTGTTGGAGCCGGTTTTGGAATGTCGGAGTGAGGTAAGTTTCCTGTCTAACTCTGTGAAGGGAAAACTACCCCTAGGTGATATATTTGATGTGTACAACTTGTTGCGGGAACTACGTACGCACGAGGTGATGAGAGTCCGTATGTAGTTAGATTTATGTTATTGTCCGGGTAGACTTAGGTTTACACCATGCTGTACTTGTACTATAGGGATTCTCCTTGCTCGTTTAATTCTTTATTTTACATTTCTACTTGAGACTAGACTTGCTATTGTAGAGACTTCACGATTTCATGATTAGTCACCGAATAACTTTACTCCTCTTACGACATGTTTCTGTGATATATATACACTTTATTGAAAGGTTTTGTTAAAGAAATTACAACTCACACGTTTATTCGTGAGTAGGGTTAAGGACCCGTCAAATCTTCTTACTCTAATGGGATCGGGTCGTTCGCCTCGGCAGGATTATGTATTTCACTCTTATGGGATCAGGTCGTTCGCCTCGGCAAGATTATGTATTTCACTCTTATGGGATCGGGTCGTTCGCCTCGGAAGGATTATGTATTTCACTCTTATGGGATCGGGTCGTTCGCCTCGGCAGGATTATGTATTTCACTATTATTGGATCGGGCCGATCGCCTCGGCAGGATTTATATATCACACTCTCATGGGAGCGGGTCGTTCGCCTCGACAGTTTAATAGATGCATCTATGGTTCGTGCCGTTCGACCCTCGGCAGTGCACAGTTTAAATATTTATGTTGGATCAGGTCGTACGCCTCGATATTTCCTATATCATGTCCTCATGGAATCGTGGGTAATATTTGGCAAGAAGCCAGTGTATCTGTGAGTTTTCCCAATTTGAGTTATGACAATCTATCTGATGAGATCCACTATATCTATATATATGCTCTGGTTAAGGAGGGAATTTCTAATGGAGAGCTTGAGTTTCTCGTAAAGAGGGGGATTTGTACCACGTGATTTATACTTGTTTATCTCATTTATTTACTCTGCCTCATATTTACTTACCTCTTTACCGTACCTGATGTTATTGGACCACTAGTGAGTGTCGATGTCGACCCCTCGTCACTACTCCTCCGGAATATTTTTGTGCAGGTACATATGTGACTAGTGGCCTTGTGAGAGAAGAGGCGTGTATGCATGCGGGGACTTACGTGAGCTATATTCCATATTACGACCCGCAGCCGGCAGAGTCTCCTTCAGAGTATTTATATTTCTCCTGTCCAAATTTGTATTCCGGACAGATGCTGTATTTTATTTTACATTACTAGTTGACGCTCATGCACTTGTGACACCGGGTTTTGAGGTGATTTTGGGTTGTCCTGTACTGAAATTGTTAAAAATATTATTATTTACTCTGTAAATTTTCATCTTTTACTATTTAATCGAAGGAAATATGATTTTCAAAAATATTAAAAATAAGAACCATATTAAGTATTTATTTTTGGCTTGCTAGACAGCGGCGTCCAATGCCATCACGACCTTTAATGGATTTTGGATTGTGACACTCACTCTCACTCGTTCTACTATTCTAAATTTGAGACCTTGGCCGGCTGAAAGCCAAGGCCACCAGAATTCGATTGTTGCTCTTTTCTCAGTCTTCAAAAAAATTGGGTTCTATCATAAAGCTTTGTATCGGCTAAGTTCACGAGTTGGAGATAAGCGGACTCGAACCGCTGACATCCGCCATAAGGTCCTTTTTTAATATATTTTTTATTGCTTTCAATTGAAATTTCTTTTGTTTTTTCTCAATATTCAATATTTATATGGGCAAATATATAAACGGCCCTTAAACTTGGTTCCAGTTTCTATTTTGACACCTTAACTTAGCGCTTTTCCTATTGTAAAACACTTTAACTCTATTTTGGTCTATACCATTTAAACATAACGCATGACCGGCCAAAGGAGCGTTATGTCCACACATGGTAAGCGCGTGAATGTTATTAATATTTTCTTAGGTGGATATTCCAACGGTAAAAAAAAACCCACCCGTTAGACCCACTTCAAAACATCCGATTTTCCCATTACTTCTCTCAAAAAAATCCTAATTCCTCTTCCGTCTTCTTTCCCTTTCAAAGTCGCCATTTTCCTCTTCAACTGAAGCTTTGGTGCCCACGCTTGAATCTTTATCTGATTTCTTCCTCATCTTTCTCATTTATTAGTTCCATATCGCAAAAATCAACAACTTCACGCAATGGAATAAATATTTGCCATTGTGGATTGAATGCGCCACTGACTATATCATGGTCACCTGCAAACCCAGGTCATCGATTTTATGATTGTAAATTGGTAAGTCGATCATATTGCTTAGACCCTTGAATTTGTTGAAAAAGAAATCTATTTTTAATTTTTTTGGCCATATTTCTTTTTTAATTTTGTAGGGTCGAGGTGGATGCAAATACTTCAAATGGCATGATGATGAAATGCCCGACCAAGCTAAGAGGGTTATACGGAGTCTGTTGAAGAGAGTCGAAAAAACTGAGAAAATAGTTGTGCGGTTGAAATGATTATTTGTTGTGGTAGTGGTGCAGTTTCTATGAATTTGGCTTTGTTGATGCTGGTGGTTTGAAGAACAATGTCGTATTTTTATGATATGCTGGTGATAATGGTATTATAGTTGTTGCTATTAGTTCAAGAACTATGTAATATGTTGGAAGTAGGTACTAGGAATTTGACCTTTTGTTAATGTACACTATCTTGTTATGAATGAAATGGCAATGACCAATTTTTGATGCAAATTGAAGATCAGTTGCACTTCCATATTGTGTTATGAATGAAATTCAAATTCATATTCATGAACTGAAAACATAACTGCCCAAACATATTCATGAATTGAAAACATAACTGCCCAAACATTCAATTGCATAATGTGAAGAACTAGCATTACATCGAAGCTCAAAAATAGAGCATTATTTTGGTCTACAAATTACAAAAACAGAGCATTGTTTTCCCAAACAAATAACTACCTAAACTAGTAAACTCTAACAGAGCATAATGTATCAAATAGAGCATAACTGCCCAAACAAAAAACTGGCAGTGACATCTTAGATAACATAAACAAAAGCTGGTCTGCTTCACAGTGTAGATGTAGCTAAACTTGTTTGACTTGAAGGGCCTTTTTTCCTTGTTGCACTCATCTGCTAAAGTTGTGACCTTGTCACTGCATTTCTTCCTTTAAACTTCAATCCGGGGAGCTTAAATCCAATGTCTAAGTTAGTTGCAGATGTATCCTTGAATGTCCTGGCTAATATAACTCTCTCAGATAATATTCCAGGCTGTAAAATACAATGAATTAGTAAAAACAGAACAATTTCAGCCCACAAAACTGCATTACAATAAACTATACACCCTTACATTCAGGATAGTAGTTCCAGAAATAGTGTCAGTGAAAATCCCAAAACCAGTATGCCTTGGCCTTTTATGTCCAATGGTTGTTGCATTAGCCGAGCCTCCTCCTAGTGTAGTTCCTCTTCCTTTTTCCCTGCCTAGTCCAGGGCCTCCTGTATATTGAGATGTTGAAGGTTGTGTGGTAGTAGAGCTTCATGTAGCAGATGTGAATACACCCCTACCAATGCCAAGTGTAGTTCCTTTTCCTTTTTCTCTTCCCCTACCAAGCCCAGTTGATTGATTGTTACTTTGTCTTTTTACAATACTTGTATCCTCACATATAGACGATGGATTGCTTTGTTGAGATGGTATTTCCAGAGATGATCTTGGTAGAGGTGGTGAAATATTTTAACTTTGTTGAGTAGCACTTCTTGGAACATGCTGACATAAGTAAAAGAAAAGAATATCAGAATTGCAAAACAAGAATGTAAAAGACAAAATTACAAATATGAGAACTTACCGTATTCCTGCATCCAGATTTGTTGTGGCATGTTTGTTGGCAGTTTGAACAAGTCATCTTTACCCCTTTATTTGATAGTTTACCATACTTTTTCCTTGGTTTATCCTTGGCTTTTCTCTTACATCTCTTTGGTCTACCTGGCATAGGTTTAGGTTTCGGAGGCTCTATACATGGATTTGATGAATCTGGCCACATCTTCATGTTGGAAATTGGTTGAATGAAATGCTGGTAAGCTTTAAGGAAAGTTTCCTTCCTATACCAGTGGGAAACATAATCCTCTGGGTCCATTTCTATATCATAGAATGCACATACTGTATGTTGACATGGAATGCCCCTTAACATCCATGATCTACAAGTACATGTCATGATACTAAAATCAACAATGAATCTGTACACACCTTCATCAACTTCAAACCCATGTTCTGCATTCCACATAACCTTACACCTTCTAGGGAGGGCTTTGTTCTCTTCCAGTATCATCCTAGCCATTGGTGCAATGTCAGTAACCCAAGTCTCAACAAACTTCCTCATTTTAATGGTCCTATTCATGATTTTATGTCTAATTTCTTCCAACATAGTTATAATAGACTTGTGCCTAGGACCTACTATCCAAGAATTGAATGTTTCACACATGTTATTCTCAATGACATCACACTTTGAATCTTCTCTAAAGTATGCCCTACACTAATACTCTTTATCATACTTCAACAAGTATTTACATATCTTATAACCAAGTTTATTCATTGCTTCAAGTTCTTCCTTGAATTTTACTTCATAAGATCCTTTGGCACATCTACAGAAATGTTTCCTCCTTTCTTCACCTCTTCAGTTTTGGACCAGTTAGACCAAATGTGTCTAGCACACATTCTGTGTTCTGCCATTGGTAGTAATTCTCTTATAGTTGGTATTAGCCCCTACAAAAAAATAGTAATAACTGTTAGTGGACATAACTAGAAAAAGAAAAACTAAAAGTTGATTGTAACTTTACCTTTTGCATATATGACATAACAATTAAGCGAACACCATTTCCTAACTGTAAATCTGCAATCAAATATGTGATGAACCATCTCCAAGAGTGTTTTGTCTCTTGATCAACTACAGCCCATGCAATAGGAAACATTTGATTGTTCCCATTTCTACCAACTGCAACAAGTAACTCACCCTTGCAGATTTCCTTTAGAAAACAACCATCAAATCCTATGATCCTTCTGCACCCTTCTAGCCATTCTCTTTTCAAAGCATCTAAACATAGATAGAAATAGACAAACAATTTCTTGCTAGGAAGAGTCTCACTATCTGTTCTGATCCAGCATGAACTCCCAAGATTTGTTTGCTTAATAATATCAGCATAATCAGCAAGTCTGTTAAATTCCATCCTCTAGTCACCCATGAATTGACTTATCACCATATACTTAACCATGTAACAAACAGTCCTTCCAATATACAAACCTAACTTATCCCTGACCAAATCCTGAATCTCCCACAACTTAATATTTGGCTGGGAAATAATCCTATATTATACTTATTGGCAATGTACTTAGAAGTACATAATTTATTCTTGTTTTTGGTGTTGCACTTATGAGCTGGATGGTACTTCTACATGGTAAAGTCACATGAATCCCCATAATTGCTTGCATACAATTCCTAGTTACGCTTGGCTTCTTCACACTTAACTCTAACCCTATCCTTTTTATTAGGCCTAATTTTTAGTTGCACTTTGTTCTCCACATCATATGAGGCTGCTACTTTTCTAAACTCTACAGCATTTTCAAATACCATACCAAGCTCAAAAATAGAAAGGTAGCAGTCAGGGTCAAACCTTACCTTTTTACTTCTCCTTCTAGGAGGTAAGTCAATACCCCTTTCAGCTAAAACATCTAAGTCATTTGTGCTATCATCACTTCCAATATAAGAACAAGTGTAGTAGTCTTCATCCCCTCCTAATTTTCCAGCAAACCTGTCCTCCTTAGATAGTCTACCAATATCCTCAAAGCCTTTATCTATTCCAGCTTCTCCCAGAATAATCTCTTCAGTTAGAGTAGGCTTCTTTCTCTGTTTCTTCTGTTTTTTCTTGTTTCTTCTTTCATGCCTCAATGAAGTGAGCTTTTCATTCACATCACTATCATCTTCATCAGGAATGTTATCTAATTCAGACTCACTACTTGACAGATCTGATGCCAGACCAACATCTATGTTTGTTGTTTTTTCAGCCAAAAATGTGTTATCTGCAGTACTTTCTTGGACATTTATATCCTCTGGAACAGTAGATGTTGCCCTAGCCTCTTTTTTTAATATATTTTCACTTTGTTCAACAACTTTTGGCCCATATAAAATGCCACATGGCACAATCTCATCAACCAACAAAGGCTCATTACTACAAGCTTAATAAACAAATCTAAATGATCAAGATGATTAAGGTGACAAACTGTATTATACAGTTGTTCATCATTTTCAATCAAGACAAAGTCATTAGATTTCAGAATAATTAAATAGAAACCCTCTACCCCAGCATACCTCATATCCTTTGTGTAGGACAGAAGCTCAAAAAGAGAAAAGTGGTCTTTGTCTATCATGTGACCATCCTCACCCCTGTCTCCTATATATCTTGGGTCAGGATCCTTGACAATATGTCCACCATAGTGAAAATCGACAAGAATATATTCGTCTACAGACATGTCTAGATTTACCACTATATTGAAAAAACAAAAAGCAAAACAGAGGATGTTAGTAGATTCCCCGACCCAAAATTATAAAAATACCCAAATTTCACAAACTCCAATCAAACTAAATTACAACAACCAAAAATAACTATGTTTTCAGTAAATAAAAGCTTACCACAAAGGAAAACTTCGATTGAAATAGCATAAACCGCGAAACTCCAGTCACGATCAACTCCAGTTACGACCAATTCCACTCACCACCACGGTCAAAAGAAGTAAATGATTACCCGTATTAGTAATATAACCGACCAAGATGTTGACGGACAGTTGAATCTAACTCAAAATCGATGAAATTTCCACCGAGAATCGGTCTCAATGTAGTTCATTAGGGTTTATTAGGCTAAATAAAGGGGATTTTGGGTGGAATATCGATTAACTGAGGCGAGGTAAAATGTGGGTAAGGTAAAAAGGGATTTTTTATCCTACCTGGATAAATAAACACGTGTCAGACTATTCTTGGTATGTTATTCCACGTGGAAAGCGTTTAAAAATACGCGCTTAAGTTTTTACAACACGGTCATGTATTGTGTTTAAATGGTATAGACCAAAATAGAGTTAAAGTATTCAATAGGAAACGCGCTAAGTTATGGTGTCAAAATGGAAACTGGAGCCAAGTTTAAGGGGTCGTGCACCTATTTGGCCTATTTATATTGACAAAAGTATATCAAACAAATATAATTGATTGTGATAAATGAAGTGGATCTATTTAGTTTTATTTTATGTTTAAAATTAATTCAAAAATGTGAATGTATTTTTTTAGATTTCTTCCTTCAATGGTTTTTGATTGTCTTGTCTAATTTTTTTTTTCTTCGGATTGGATCTACACAATTTTTTCGATATTTTCTTCGGGTTGTTAACTCAACGGTTGAGTACTCAGCTTTTAAGTTGTAATGAAAGTGAAGGACCCACGACAATGAAAGAACATCCTGAATAATCACTACCCAACCTACTAGATCCTTTACTTAAAAATAAGGGTAAGAAGTAATTTTATCCATCTCTGAATGTATACCCAACAGATTATTGTATCCATATTAATGCAATGCGGCCAGATGAAGAAGACTGGCGCCTACTAAAATAAAGGAAAATAATTGATGAAGACTAAAAAAAATAATTTAAGGTGGCATTGTCCATGGAGAACCCATCCCAAAGGAGCCATATGAGGTGAAAATCTCACGTACGGTTCTGGAACGGACATTCTTTCAATTGAATGGCGATTGTAACGGATGTCGGCTCAATCCGAAGAAAGTTATATGGAAGCTTTGTAAAATTATTATGAAGCTATGCGACAAGAAATATATCCCTATGATCAAAGTTATATACTCTATAATATAGGGCTTATCCACACAAGTAATAGAGAGCATATGAAAGCTTTGGAATATTATTTTCGAGTACTAGAACGAAACTCATTCTTACCATAAGCTTTTAATAATATGGTTATGATCTATCATTACGTGCGACTATCTTCACTATGGAGAGAAAAACAAATCTAGTAAAGTAACTACTAGGACCAAATAGTCTTTCTACATATGCATCGTCTAAAACAATGATTTTTATCAGATGTAGCAAAGAATGAAAGTTCATAGAAGGTGCGAGCATTGTCCGGAGTTCACTTGAAACCCTTGGGAACTCTATGCACTGGGATTTTGGGTGTCCTGCTGTTCTTTCTCCACTACTTCTAACTGAACTACTATTGACACTTAATTTTCTCTTTTACCTGCTCATTAATCTGTAAATTGGTGAGTACCTTGACTCTTGCAATTCTATTTTTCTTTTTGCTGGTGTTCAATGCTCTATATGTTCATGCTGTTTAAACTTTTATGAACCAATATGATTTCAATATTGTGTTATATTCATCTGCAATCCTATTTACCTTGAAGCTATTTTGCAGTTATGTAGTTTTGGTATCCAAACTTGCCTAAATTTGAAACTTCAATATATGCTCATTATGTGTGTTTAGCTTGAATAACTTCTAACTATCGTAAGCCTGCTTAGTCGATTACGTTTATGTGTATTTGAGTTCTTATTTGTTATTTTTTATGAGTCTACCTCCATGTCTGCTTTGGATGCTTGTAAGAAAGTAATTCATGCCAGTACCTTCTTATGTACTTCTTTCTGTTAAAATCCTTCATGTACAATCTGCTATTTTCCTATAGCAAATCCATGATCATATGAACAATATTTGAACCTTAGGTAAACATGACTTATGTCTTTCTCTGCTATTTGTGAACCCACTATTGTATTTTTTGCATGGTTTTAGTGAAACTTTATTATCATGACGTTATTCTATAGCACCATGTCTGCTAGTATTAACTTTGATACCTTAGGGCAATCATGGATACATATAATTGAGCTCAGCATGTGTGATCGACTTACAGAATCTCTGACTTCTCTAGAACTAGGTGAATACTTGCTAATTGCCTTGTCACACCTAGTAAACTTTGTTTATCATATTGGTTTATTTTGGACATTCACGATAGGAATGTATGTATGTATATAGGATTAGTCTCAATCATGTCTTGCCCTAGAACTTCCTATTAAGTCTTCTATGTATGAACTTCTATTCAATCAGAATTAGTTTTGAGCAATGTCTGTCTTGAACCCCTGATTGTTGAAATCTCCTTGAGAAATTTTAGCCAAAATTGTTTTGTTCTTGTTTCATGTTCTTCTTTTATATCTTGGGTATCATTTTGTTTAAAGTCCAGTGTCTCTATTAGCTATAACACCAAGCATCCAATATGTATGTGTCTATATCTGAAGTTGTTTGAGCAATTAGTTTGTGTGGGCTGTTACTTGTGTTGTTTGTACTCCTGCTGGTTGTTAGCATGGTGATTGCCTTCATGTTTGGATGTGGTTTATTAAGCCATGTGTGTTGTTGGGTCTATGCACTGGATTCAGGTGTGCTTGAATCATCCTTGTGAGCCTGGAATTTTGGGCTTGTTGGGTACGCGAAAAGTAAGGCTAGTGAAGGCCTAGAAAAGCATCACTCGGTTGCTCTGTATTTATGTTGGGCTTGTAATTGTTCTATTTAAGTTTGTAACTTTTCTGTTGGGCTTGTAATTATTTTATTTTGGTTTACAAAAACTTGTAAAAATGAATGACGGGAAAATTAGTGAAAGTGGGGGTTGGGGTACTTTATTTCTTGCATAACTTGGTAGAAAACATGCTTATAGGGTCTAAATGTCTTGCACTGCTCTATCTTTGAGAATTATCTGTGTGTAGATAACATGCCTATAGGCTGTCAACCTTATATATTTTCTTAGAAAACATGATTTAGGATCCTAGTTTCTAATATTAATCTTATCAACAAGACTCGTTGTTAGAAAATATGCCTATAGGATTTTAGTGCTTTACTTGCTCAACATGCTCTATTTCTATACGTTGTTAGATATCATGCCTATAGTAGTTAAACATCATTCGTTATTCACTCAACCTACTCTATTGCTATGTGTTGTTAGATAGCATGCTTATAGGATCGCATTAAGTAGTTAAGACTTGCTTGCATTGATATTTCCTCCAGCCACGTGACTCGTCTAGATACTATGGCTATAGGACCTTAAATTGATTGATCAAGTTGCCTCTCTGTTACACTACCCGCCTAGAAAACATGTCTATAGGATATTACTACTCTCCTAGAAAGCATTCCTATAGGATCAAAGACGAACAATTCTACGCTTTCAATAGTCTTACTGCCCAGGCGCAAATCACCTAGAGATTATGCCTATAGACCTTTAATAGATTATAATCAGCAACTTCGATAATCTGACTAGAAGTATTATCTATGAGATTTTATTAAGTCATTCAATCACATAGAAACCATGCCTATAGGTCTTGAACAACTTTAATGCGTTTCGACTCCAAAACTGCCTACGGCCATTTTCTGCATGATTTGGAACCTAGTTAGCATAAAGCTCATGACAGTTTGTGTGCCTTTGTGACTATGTGTGGAGGCCAATTTGAGCCCTTAACTGTTAACTGTATGCAGTCCTACTTGTTTTGAATGTGCGTCTAGTTTTATCATTTTGAACATCCTAAGTAAAGTCTAGAACCACCCAAGTAGTAGGTCTAATGCCTCCTGAACCATAGGCATTGGACGGATAATGCACGCATAGGACACTGTTTAGAATTGAATTAGAACGCTTTAGGTAAATAATTTTAAGATAGTAATTGAGTAGAAGGAGATGATAGTCTGTGCCCGCTGAATAATATGATCAACCCCTATCTTTGAGAGAGTTGCGAAGTATTATTTATGTTGCACGGGATGATCCTTTAGGCTAAACAAAAATTAAGAAATCCCATATATATTTATTACTTGTACCCTTATTTATTTGGACTTAGAACAAATTAGGTTGTACCTTGTAATCCTCAAAGGATTGTAGTAATCACTCATTAATGTATAATCTACTTCCTTCATATGTGTAATTCCCTTTATGTCTATTTCATATTGTAGTTGGATATTTAGACTCCCTATCTTCTTTTAATTTATATAATCACATAGGATAATTATAATTCATTAATTCCACATAGCGTAAAATTAGGCTAGGAACCACATTTGTGGACCTCAAAGAGTGCATAACCTCTTATCTTCGAGGTAATTTGAGTCTTTGCCCAATCTTTGGTGACACGAACTAGTCAAAACAGAGTTATTTGCTAATAGGTATCCTAAAACACCTTAAAATCGTTAGGTGGTGACTCTTCTCTTTTAATATCAAATTAAAAGAGTTGTCACACGTCAAAACTCGCTTTCACAAGAAAATGGGGTGCGACAATACTATTTTGTTCTCATCTTGTGTCTATGAAGATGGTGTTGTCAAAATTTGAAGTGTATGAAAAAGTCTTGGGTCAAATGATCAATAAAGCGAAGTCAGGTCTCTATGTTTCTTCAAATTTACCAGATGACAGAATCAACAAAATTGAGAACATTACTGGATTTAATTAGCTCTAATTTCCTATGCAATACTTAGAATGCCCTATCTATTTGGGTAAATATAAGATTACGTACTTCAACAATATGGTTGCTAAGGTATCCAATAGAATGCAAGGATGACAAGGAAAACTCCTGTCCCATGGAGGAAAATCTGTTCTAATTAAATTAGTCTTGCATTTTATCCCTTTGCATGTACTTTTAATTTTATACCCTCCTAAAACTGTCCTATCAAAAATTGAAAAAGTTATAGCTTATTTCTTTTGGGGAAAGGAGGATAAAGAAAATAAAGTTCATTGGAAATCTTGGAGCGATTTATGATTCCCCACACAAAAGGGTGGGGCGGGATTTAGATCACTAAATGACTTTTGCAAAGTCTTTGCAGCCAAATCCTTGTGGAACTTTAGAACTAGAAGAAGTCTCCTTAAAGATTTTATAGAAGCTAAGTACCGCAAGAGGAAACATCATGTCTATAGAAATTGGTCATATGAGAAGTCCCACACATGGAAAAGGCTTGTAAATATAATGGAACATGTGAAAAAGTTTATTTTATAGAATATTGGTAATGGAAGATCATAATTTTGGTGGGATGATTGGATTGTCAAGAGTGCTTTGGCGGAGCTAATTAATTTTTAAAAATATCCCAAGGAACAATCAAGTGCATAACTTCATTGAGAATGAAAGGAGGAATGTGGCAAAGCTCATAGATGTTGTCATGACCCAAAATCTAACCATGGTCGTGATGGCGCCTATCGTATTACAAGGCAGGCCTATTCCCCAAAATATTACTACTAAACCGATTATAAGAATTTAATAAAGTATTTCAATATTTGAATTTCCCATAAACTAAATCAACTTTAAATATAATTTTAAAAATACGGAAACGAGCCCCAAATATCGGGGTGTCACTAAGTCACGAGTGTCTAAATCTATGAACTAAGAAATGAAACTGTCTAACTGTGAATACAATCCAAAAGAAGAAATGATAAAAGGAGTGACAAGGTCCTGCGGACGCTAGCAGCTACCTTGCAATTTCCACAGATAGTCGGCCTGAACTCAACGATCGTCGCGTTGTAACTCACCTGAATCTGCACATAAAGTGCAGGGTGTAACATGAGTACAACCACCTCAGCAAGTAACAGAAATAACTAAGGAGCTGAGCAATAGTGACGAGCTAAGTAAAACAGTCCAATTATTTATTTTTCACAATTTAAAATATAAACAGAAATAAACAGGTAAATTCCATAACTCAGCAAATGCCACAAAGAAGTTTAATAGATAAATGCAGAAACAACACAAATAAATACAACCTCACAGCAGTGCCACTCCATTACTCATCACTCGCACTCAACACTCAATACTCAAAATACTCAACACTCTGCACTCATTGGGGGTGTGTACAGACTCCGGAGGGGCTCCCAAAGCCCAAGCGCTAAGCACGGACAACTCACATGCCATCATATCAATTCCTGGATCGGCACGGTCAACTCACGTGCTACGCGGACAACTCACACGCTATGGTATTAATATCCTCACAACCAGGCCCTCGGCCTCACTCAACCATGTACCTCACTAGCCTCATCATCACCAACAAATAAGGGAACACAGCCCACATCAAGTATCACCGCATATTAGCAAATAATACAGACTGAGGTAAATAGGTACAATAATTTCTATGATTGAGTACAAATAATGTGAGCATGAATAAAGCCTAAGCATGATCTCTAACATGAAGGCAAACAAGTTCAACAACCAATAAACACATAACCAAAGATAATAGCCATTAGGCCTCACAGCCTCACGGAATGGACCAAGTCTCAATCCCTCACGGTGCACACCCACACGCTCGTCACCTAGCTTGGGTATCACTTCCAAACCATCGCGTGGTGTCAAATCTCCGGGTTTATACCCTCAAAGCCAGAATTAAAATTGTTACTTACCTTAACAGCGCAAAGATCCTACTCCGGGATGCCCTCATCTCTAGACTCGTTCTCCAAATGCTCTGAATCTATTCACAATCAGTACAATAATATCAATATACGCTAATGGAATGAATTCCACAAGAAAAACTATCAAATTATGCCAAAAATTCGAAACCGACCAAAACCTGACCCCCTGGCCCACGTCTCGAAATCAGTCAAAAATGGCAGAATAATAAACCTTGACCTCTCCCGAGTCTAACCATACGAAATTTATCAAAATCCGACATTGTTTGGTCCTTCAAATCCTTAAATTACTCTCCAAATATTCCAAGTCCTAACCCCACATTTTCACTAATTACCATGATTAAACAACGGAAAATCACCATATATACAAGTATTAGGGCTCAAGTAACTTACCTCAACGAAAACCCCTTAATTCCTTCTTTAAATCTCTCCCAAAAGCTCCAAAACCGGATAGAAATGGTGAAGAATGCACCACAATTCGCGAAGTGTGATATATAGGATCGGCCCCAGGGATTCCGCACCTGCGGACCCTTTCTCGCACCTGCGGACTCGCATCTGCGGTCCCAGGTGCGCATCTGCGAAAGTCATTTAGACGCCAAGCTTCACACCTGTGGCTGCCCCTTCGCACATGCAGGCTCGCAGGTGCGATCCTCTCTTCCGCACCTGTGCTCAATGCCAGGCTTCCATTTTCCGCATCCGTGACATGACATCCGCACCTGCGATCATCGCACCTGCGGCTCACCATCCGCAGGTGCGGCCACACCAGTAGCCTTACACCAGCAGCTTCCAGCTGTATTTTCCAACTTCCAAACTCCCCGATACCCATCCGAAATCATCCTAAGCCCCTCGGGACCTCAACCAAAAATATCAACAAGTCATATATCAACATACCAACTTATTCGAACCTTCGAATCACTCAAAACGGCATCAAATCATCAAATTATCCTCGGATTCAAGCCTAAGAACTTTTGAATTACCAAATTCGGCAACCGATGCCGAAACCAACCAAACCACGTCCGAATGACCTTAAATTTTGCACACATATCACAAATGACATTACGAACCTACTCCAACTTTCGGAATTCCATCCCTACCCTGATATCAAATTTTCCATTGCCGACCAAAATTGCCATATTTCCAATTTCACCAATTCAAGCCTAATTCTACCACAAACCTCCAAATCACATTCCGGACACGCTCCTAAGTCCAAAATCACCTAACGGAGCTAACAGAACCATCAGAATTCAAATCCGAGGTTGTTTACACATAGATCCATATCCGGTCCACTTTTTTAATGTAAGTTTTTAAATTATAAGACTAAGTGTCTCATTTCACTCCGAGTTCCTTCCGGACCCGAACCAACTAACCCGATAAGTCATAAATCAATTGCAAGACATAAATTATGCAGTAAATGGGGGAACGGGGTTATAATATTCAAAATGGCTGGTCGGGTCGTTACATTCTCCCCCTCTTAAACAAACGTTCATCCTCGAACGAGTCTAACAGAAGAACATACCTGAAATCACAGCATCTGAAGAAATAGCGTATGGCCTAGACGGGAGGGCATAGAAACAGGCCTAACTACCCCCTGATCTACCTCCCCCTCTCGGCTGACCCATAGCTGACTGGGCTCCGCCCCTAGCTAGCTGAACTCCACCCCTAGTTGGCTGGGCGGGTGGTGAGGTAACTGGTGCTGTAGTCGGAGGGTGAGTACTCCGTTGTGGAGTCCCACCCAACATCCTAGGGCAATATCTCGCAATGTGACCAAAATCCCCGCACTCGAAACAACCCCTCCTCTGACGAAACTGCTGCTCCTGATGCCCAAAAGAATTACCTGACGATACCTGAGCGGGCGGGGCATAATGAGAACCCTGTGCTGGCAATGCACTGAATGATGACTGACTCTGCTGAAATTGGACTCCCTGAGGAGCACCACTGGAACCACCCTGACCACGAGGCCTCTTAGCCTCCCTCTCAGTCCTCTCCTGACCTCGAACCATCTCAATCTGTCGAGCAATGTCAACAACCTCATAAAAGGTAACCCCAGATACTCTCTCCCTGGTCATAAGCAATCGAAGCTGAAAACCGAGGCTATCTATAAACCTCCTGATCCTATCTCAGTCTGTGGGAACCAACCAGACCGTATGATGAGCTAATTCGGAGAATCGCATCTCATACTGTGTAACAGACATCTCACCCTGGCGAAGCTGTTCAAACTGCCTGCGCAGCTCCTCTCTGCTGGACTCAGATACAAACTTCTCCAGAAAGAGAACAGAGAACTATTGCCAAGTAAGGGGTGTTGCACCAACAGGCCTACGCCTCTCATAAGTCTCCCACCATCTGAGTGCAGTCCTAGAAAACTGAAAGGTAGTGAATGAGACCCCACAAGTCTCTAGAATACCAACAGTATGGAGTATCCTCTGACACCTGTCCAAGAAGTCCTGAGTGCCCTCTCTCTCTGTTCCACTGAAAGGTGGCGGCTGGAGTCTCCCAAACCTCTCCAACCTACGCTGATCATCCTCAGGCATAGCAGGAACCACATAATCCTGTGCAGCTACAACCGGCTAGGCTAGTGGTGCCTCCAGTGTTTGAAGTCCCTGAATAACCTGCTCGAGTGTACGAGCGATAGGAGTCTGAGTGCCTCCCCCAGCCTGAGAAGTGGTTGCGGCCGTCGAAATAGAGACCGCCTGAGCAAGGCCGGTACATGCTGTCAGAATCTGAGCTAAGGCCTCCTGAAGGCCTGGAATCACAATAGGCACATGTGGTGCCTAAGCTGGTGCATCAACAACTAGAATCTGGTCCTGTTCTGGGACAACCGGTGGATCTGCAGGTACTGCCCCAGCTGTTGTACGGGTTGCACCTCTGCCACTACCATGGCCTCTACCGCGGCCTCGGCCTCTTGCGGTCTGAAGTGGTGGCTGACCCTCTTGACCTGTAGCATGAGTCCTCAGCATATGTGAGAAAATGAAATATAGATGTTTAGTTACTAGAATACACAGAACGCGCGATAAGAATCCAAGAATGTGAAATTTTCCTAAAAGTTCTGCAGCCTCTCGAAGATAAGTACAGACGTCTCCGTACCGATCCTCAAGACTCTACTAAACCCGCTCACGACTCGTGAGACCTATGTAACCTAGGCTCTGATACCAACTTGTCATGACCCAAAATCTAACCATGATCGTGATGGCGCCTATCGTATTACAAGGCAGGCCTATTCCCCAAAATATTACTACTAAACCGATTATAAGAATTTAATAAAGCATTTCAACATTTGAATTTCTCATAAACTAAATCAACTTTAAATATAATTTTAGAAATACGAAAACGAGCCTCAAACATCGGGGTGTCACTAGGTCACGAGCGTCTAAATCTATGAACTAAGAAATGAAACTACCTAACTGTCAATACAATCCAAAAGAAGAAATGATAAAAGGAGTGACAAGGTCCTGCGGACGCTAGCAGCTACCTTGCAATCTCCACAGATAGCCAGCCTGAACTCAACGATCGCTGCGTTGTAACTTACCTGAATCTGCACATAAAGTGCAGGTGTAGCATGAGTACAACCACTTCAGCAAGTAACAGAAATAACTAAGGAACTAAGCAATAGTGACGAGCTAAGTGAAACAGTCCAATTATTTATTTTTCACAATTTAAAATATAAACATAAATAAACAAGTAAATTCCATAACTTGGCAAATGCCACAAAGAAGTTTAATGGATAAATGCAGCAACAACACAAATAAATACAACCTTACAGCAGTGCCACTCCATCACTCATCACTTGCACTCAACACTCAATACTCAAAACACTCAACACTCTGCGCTTACTGGGGGTGTGTACAGACTCCGAAGGGGCTCCCAAAGCCCAAGCGCTAAGCACGGACAACTCACATGCCATCATATCAATTTCTAGATCCGCACGGTCAACTCACGTGCTACGTGGACAACTCACGCATTATGGTATTAATATCCTCACAACCAGGCCCCCGGCCTCACTCAATCATGTACCTCACTAGCGTCATCATCACCAACAAATAAGGGAACACAGCCCACATCAAGTATCTCCGTATATTAGTAAATAATACAGACTGAGGTAAACAGGTACAATAATTTCTATAACTGAGTACAAATAATGTGAGCAAGAATAAAGCCTAAGCATGATCTCTAACATGAATGCAAACAAGTTCAACAACCAATAAACACATAACCAAATATAATAGTGATTAGGCCTCACAGCCTCACGGGACGGACCAAGTCTCAATCCCTCACGGTGCACACCCACACGCTTGTCTCCAAGCGTGGGTATCACTTCCAAACCATCGCGTGATGTCAAATCTCTGGGTTTATACCCTCAAAGCCAGAGTTAAAATTGTTACTTACCTTAACAGTGTAAAGATCCTACTCCAGGATGCCCTCGTCTCTAGACTCGGTCTCCAAATGCTTTGAATCTATTCACAATTAGTACAATACCATAAATATACGCTAATGGAATGAATTCCACAAGAAAAACTATCAAATTATGCCAAAAATCTGAAACCGACCAAAACCCGACCCCCGTGCCCACGTCTCAAAATCAGTCAAAAATGGAAGAATAATAAACCTTGACCTCTCCCGAGTCTAACCATACCAAATTTATAAAAATTCGACATAATTTGGTCCTTCAAATCCTTACTTTACTCTCCAAAAATTCCAAGCCTTAACCCCACATTTTCACTAATTACCATGATTAAACAACGGCAAATCCCCATATATACAAGTATTAGGGCTCAAGTAACTTACTTCAATGAAACCCCCTTGATTCCCTCTTCAAATCTCTCCCAAAAGCTCCAAAACCGGATAGAAATGGTGAAGAATGCACCACAATTTGCGAAGTGTGATATATAGGATCTGCCCCATGGATTCCGCACCTGCGAACCCTTTCTCGCACCTGCGGACTTGCACCTACGGTCCCAGGTGCGCATTTGCAAAAGTCACTTAGACGCCAAGCTTCGCACCTGCGGCTGCCCCTTCGCACCTGCGGGCTCGCAGGTGCGATCCTCTCTTCTGCACCTGCGCTCAATGCCAGGCCTCAATTTTCCGCATCCACGACATGCCATCCGCACCTGCGATCATCGCACATGCGGCTCACCATCCGCAGGTGCGGCCACACCAGTAGCCTTACACCAGCAGCTTCCAGATGCATTTTCCAACTTCCAAACTCCCCGATAACCATCCGAAATCATCCCGAGCCCCTCGGGACCTCAACCAAAAATACCAACAAGTCATATATCAACATACCAACTTAGTCGAACCTTCAAATCACTCAAAACAATATCAAATCATCAAATTACCCTCGGATTCAAGCCTAAGAACTTCTAAATTTCTAAATTCGGCAACCGATGCCGAAACCAACCAAACCACGTCTGAATGACTTCAAATTTTGCACACACATCACAAATGACATTACGAATATACTCCAACTTTCAGAATTCCATACCGACCCCGATATCAAATTTTCCACTGCCGACCGAAATCGCCAAATTTCCAATTTCACCAATTCGAGCCTAATTCTACCACGAACCTCCAAATCACATTCCGATTGCGCTCCTAAGTCCAAAATTACCTAACGGAGCTAACGAAACCATCAAAATTCAAATCCGAGGACGTTTACATATAGATCCATATCCGGTCCACTTTTCTAACGTAAATTTTTAAATTATGAGACTAAGTTTCTCATTTCACTCAGAGTTCCTTCCGGACCCAAAAACTAACCCGATAAGTCATAAATTAATTGAAAGACATAAATTGTGTAGTAAATGGGAGAACGGGGTTATAATATTCAAAACGACTGGTCAGGTCATTACAGATGTCCTCCCTCACACTATTGTCAATTATATTAAGGGTATCGATATACATATTGATAGGCAAGACATGCCAATATGGAATATTGATAAAAATGGTGCTTTCACTTGTAAATTGGCATGGAAGAATCTGAGGAGACAAATGAACACTTCCTTCACTTTTAAAATGATTCGGTAGAAGAAACTTCCCTTTAAAATCTCTTTCTTTATGCTAAGATTGTTGCAAAATAGCAGTCCAACTGACAAAATGGTCCAAACATTTAGAATAATCTTACCTTCTAAATGCTCTTGTTGTAATATACATAAGGAAGATACTATCATGCACCTATTTTGAAAAAGTTATATAGTGAAGTAGGTATGGTCTTTCTTTGGTCAGCATTGTGTCATTAAGATCATGGAAGGGGACATTCGACAAGTAGTCATGTCCTAGTGGTTACTCAAGCAAAAAATGATATTCATGCTGCTTTGTTGCGATGCATTCCTTCAATTATTTGTTGGGAAATCTGAAAAGCAGGTGCGCAACTAGGTTCGAGAATTTACATATGTCTGTCAGGGCTAACATTATGTAGGCTCGCAAAATTATGACTATGTAGTTAAATACTCGATTTCCTTCTATCAAACTGCCTTTAGCATACAAATCCTTATGTCATGCAATTGATTTGGCTCAACCAGTAATTACAATCAAAAGATAATACGGGGAAAACCAAAAAATGAATGGATAAAGCTAAACATTGATGGTTGTTGTAATGGAAATCCGAAAAGTGCAGGAGGTGGAGGTGTCATCAGAGATTAGAAGGGTTGTTTCATCTTGGCATATGCAGAGTTCTATGGACAATGTAGCAACAATCTGGTTGGGGCTAGAGCATTGCTACAAGGGTTGAAAATGTTAATCGATACAGATTTCTTGTCTGTGATTGTAGAATCCGATTCCATATTGATTATTAACATGATTAACAACAAAATAAAGGTACCTTAGCAAATTAGACGTGTCGTGGATCATATTATTCTCCTCTCTATGGAAGGTAATTTCCTTTTTGTCCATGCTTATATATAAAGGTGTCAAACGGGCTGGGCTTGCCCGGTTCTGGACCGGCCCTGACCGGGTTTAGACCAACCCAGTAGTAAAGCGGTCGGGCAGTGCTGGGTTGGGACGATATAACAACCCGGTCGGTCATTTTCAGTGTATTAGCCCCCGATCCCCTATTTACTATTTTTTCCCTATCTGTTTCTGCTTATATGACTTGCCGGGGGGTCTTGTTTTTGGTTTCAGAGTGTTTTGGGACACTTAGTCCCTAAATCGGAAGCTTAAGCCTTAGGATTTGGACCGTAGTCGAAATTATGTGAAGATGACTCCGGAATGGATTTATGTCGGTTACGGTAGTTCCGTTGGGTGATTTTGGACTTAGGAGCATGTCCGAACTATGAATTTTAGGTCTGTAGCTAATTAAGGCTTGAAATGGCGAAAGTTAAATTTTTGGAAAGTTTGACAGGGAGTTGACTTTTTGATATCGGGATCGGATTCCAATTCCGGAAGTTAAAGTAGGTCCTTATATTGAACATGACTTGTGTGTAAAATTTAAGGTCAATCGGACGTGGTTTGGGATGATTCGGCATCGTTTGTAGAATTTGGAAATTTCGAACTTCATGAAGTTTGGATTGGAGGGTGATTCGTGTTTTTATTGTTGTTTGACATGTTTGGAGGGCTAGACTAAGTTCGTATGGTATTTTAGGACTTGTTGGTATATTTGGCTGAGGTCCCGGGGGCCTCGGAGGTGTTTCGGATCCTTAACGGGTTAAATTTGGACTTAGGCAAATGGCTGAAGTTTCTAATATCTGGTGGTTTCGCACCTGCGGTGGGGAGACCGCAGGTGCGTACTTACACGTGCGGGTGAAGGAGAACAGAAGTGAAAATAGAGGAGATGGCCAGGGGTCACAGGTGCGAGGGGATTTCCGCATCTGCAAACTCGCAGATGCGCTTGAAGTTTCGCAGATGCGGAGAGTGAGCTGGAGGCGGTGAACGCAGAAGCGGACCATTTTCCGCAGGCACATACACATAGGTGCGGCCCCTTCATCGCAGATGTGGACCCAGCCCTTTAAGTCATTTCCGCACCTGCAAGGGAAATTTCGCAGGTGCGGCATCGCACGTGCGACAGTGTGTCCGCAGATGCGAAAGAATTGGGCAGAAAATGGGATTTCGAGGGTTTGATTTCCATTTCGATTTTGGGACTTTGAGAGCTCGGTGTGAGGCAAATGTTTGAGGTTTCTTCAAGATATTTTTGGAGTAAGTGATTCTAACTCGTATTGGACTATATTTCATGAATCTATTGCTATTTTCATCATCTAATTAGGGATTTGAGTTGTAAATTTGGGGGAAATTGGTAGAAACTTCATAGGCTAAGATTTTGAGTTTTGTAAGGTGATTTGAGGTTGGATTCGAGTAATTCTTGTATGGTTGGACTCATGAGTGGATGGGTGTTCATATTTTGTTACTTTTTCGAATTTTGAGACGTTGGCCCGAGGGCCAGTTTGAGCCTATTTCGGATTTTGGCTAATAATTTTGTGTTTTTCTTGTGGAATTGATTCTTTTAGCCTATATTAATTATATTGTACTGCTTGTGGCTAGATTCTGGGCATTTGGAGATTTATTCGAGGGATAAAGGCAATGCAAAGTAGAATATTGCGCGGGTTGAGGTAAGTAACTGTTTTAAATCTAGAATTTTGGTATGATGTGACTATTTTGGAGGTGATGCACATTCTAGGTGACAGGCGTGTGGGCGTGCACCTTGGGGGATTGTGACTTGGTCCGTCCCGTGAGACAAAAAATAGCCTATTGTTAATTACATGTTCCTTCTGTGTTATAGAAATTTGGCTGCAAATCATGTTAGAAATCATGCTTAGGCTATGTGATGGTACTGTTGGGACCCGCAGAGGTCACGTACTTGTTGAAGTATTTGCTAATTGTTGTCTTGTACTCAGTCATGGTTTTACTTCCGTATCATATCTCAGTCATTTCTTGATTCTTGTTGATACACTATGTTATTTTTGTTTTGGCTGCTCTTTATGATTTCTGAGAGGCCGAGGGGCTAGAGAGGTTGGTGACTGAGTTAGGTCCTGAGTGCCGAGCTGTGAGCTATATGTATGTATATGGATCGTGTTGCACGCCGCAATGAGCCTTAGGGCTATATATATGGATCGGGTTGCACGCCGCAACGAGCCTCAGGGCTGTATATATATATATGAATCAGGTTACACGCCGCAGCGAGCCTTATGGATATTTATATGGGATAGGGTTGCACGCCGCAACGATATAGCAATTGGGCTGAAGGAGCCCCTCCGGAGTCTGCACACCCCCAGTGAGCGCAGGTACCTATTGAGTGTGAGTACTGAGGGCTGAGAGCCGAGTGATTAAGCTGTTATGACGAGTTGAGAGTCTGTTGCCCTGAGAGGCTGCACCTTTTTTTTATTTGTTGATGCACTTAGTTGCTATCTGTCATTATTGTGAAATTTCTAAAAGATTCTACATCCGGATTACCTGCACTGTAACTGTATAAACTGATTTAACTTGAACTGCCATATTTGAAAGCATGTCTATTCTTTGCTGGAATTATTTAAAATGAACTGTATTTGTATAGCTCGTCACTACCTTCTCATTTCCTTATTTATTTCTTTTACTTGTTGAGTAGGTTGTTCTCATGCTATACCCTGCACTTCATGTGCAGATCCAGGTGTGTTTGATCATGGAGGTCATTGAGTTTGTGCGCGATCGAGTAGCGGAGACTACGAGGTAGCTGCCGGCGTCCGCAGACCTTATCTCTCCTTTTATGTTTTCTTTCTTTTTTGTATTGATACTTAGACATTGTTTGTATTAGACTAGATATCTAGATGCTCATGACTCTGTGACATCCTGATATCGGGCTATTTTTTCGCACTTATGCTTTGGGTTTTACCCCGTTTTTATAATAGACTCTGGTTACTTTAAATATATTAATTTATTTTTATTAAATGTTGAAAGTGTTTTGGAGATGTCGGCTTGCGTAGTATCGCGATAGGCGCCAGCACGACGGGTTAGGTTTTGGGTCATGACAAGTTGGTATCAGAGCCTAGGTTACATAGGTCTCATGATTCATGAGTAAGTTTAGTAGAGTCTTGCGGATCGGTACAGAGACGTCTGTACTTATCTTCAAGAGGTTGTCGAACCCTTAGGAAAAAACTTCACATTCTTGAATTATTGTCGTGAGAATCTATTGATTCTAGTGACTAAACATCTGTTATTTCATTCTCTCACGGATGGTGACAACTCGTACTACGGGGCCATGAGATGTCGAGGTCGCGGTAGAGGCCGCCGTAGGGCAGAGGTGAAACCCGCGCAGCAGTTAGGGCAGTACTTGCAGACCCACCAGTTGCCCCAGTCCAGGAGCAGGCACCAGTTGTGGATGAGCCTGTGGGACCAGCTCAGGCACCACCTGTGCCTATTGTGATTCCAGTCCTTCAGGAGGCCTTAGCTCAGATTCTGAATGCGTATACCAGTCTTGCTCAGGCGGTCTCTGTTCCGGCTGCAGCAGCCACTTCTTAGGCCGGGGGAGGCACTCAGACTCCCGCCACCCGCACACCAGAGCAGGTGGTACAGGAATTCCAGACACCGGAGGCACCACCAGCCTAGCCGGTTGTTGCTGCTCAGGATTTTGTGGTTCCTGCTATGCCTGAGGATGAGCAGCATAGATTGGAGAGGTTTGGGAGGCTCCAGTCCCCATCTTTCAGTAGTGCAGAGGGAGAGGATGCACAGGATTTCTCTGACAGGTGTCAGAGGATACTCCGTACGACAGGTATTCTGGAGACTAGTGGGGTCTCGTTCACTACTTTTCTATTCTCTGGGGCTGCCTTCAGTTGGTGGGAGGCTTACGAGAGGCGTAGGCCGGTCGGCGCAGCACCCCTTACATGGCAGCAATTCTCCGTTCTTTTCCTGGAGAAGTTCGTGCCTCAGTCCCGCAGAGAGGAGTTGCGCAGGCAGTTCGAGCAGCTTCGTCAGGGTGACATGTCTGTGACACAGTATGACATGAGATTTTATGAGTTGGCTCGTCATGCTATCTGGTTGGTTCCCACAGACATAGAGAGGATCAGTAGGTTCATAGATTGCCTCACTTTTTAGCTGTGATTGCTTATGACTAGAGAGAGTGTGTCTGGTGTACTTTTGAATAGGTTATCGACATTGCTCGTTAGATTAAGATGGTTCACAGCCAGGAGCGGGTTGAGAGAGAGACAAAGAGGCCTCGTGGATAGGGTGGATTTAGCGGTGTTCTTTCTGGGGGCAGTTCCACCACGGTAGAGGTCGTCCTTTCAGACATGCTCAGACGGCTCGCCCAGTTTACCATGGTGCATCATATGGCCATGGTTCACACAGTTATCAGCATGTCCATTCCTCTCTCAGTGCTCTCACAGCTCAGAGATCATCTCGTGCTCCATCGGGTCAGGGCTCGTCTATGCCAGGTCCTTCTACCAGTTATCCCGGTGCTCGGGGCTCCCTTCAGTCCCCAACACCAGTACCGGAGAGTTGCTATGAGTGTGGAGAGTTTGGCCACATCAAGAGACATTATCCCTGCCATACGGGAGGTCCGGCTCAAAAGAGGAGCCAGTCTATGATATCAGCACCAATTGCTTCAAGAGAGAGTATCGGGGTGGAGCCCAGTCATCTAGGGGTCGGCCGAGAGGGGGAGGCCGAGAGGGGGGCGGCCAAGCCCATTTATATGCTCTTCTTGCTAGACCAGATGCCATTGCTTCACATGTTATGAATACAAGTATTGTCTCAGTTTTCCACAGAGATGCCTCTGTATTATTTTACCCTGGTTCCACTTATTCATATGTGTCTTCGTATTTCTCTCATTTTCTGGATATGCTGCGTGAATCTCTAGTTTCATCTGTTCATGTATCTACTCTGGTGGGCGATTCTATGATTGTAGATCGTGTATATCGGTCATGTGTGGTGACTATTAGGGGTCTAGAGACTAGGGTAGATCTTTTACTGCATAGTATGGTTGATTTTGATGTGATATTGGGTATGGATTGGTTGTCTCTATGTCATGTTGTTTTAGATTATCACGCTAAGATCGTGACGTTAGCGATGCCGAGGTTGCCGAGAGCTGAGTGGAGCAGTTCTACAGACTATGTTCCTAGTAGAGTGATTTTATACCTGAAAGCTCAACAGATTGTTGAGAAGGGTTGTCTATCTTATCTGGCCTTTGTTAGGGATGTTAGTGTAGAGGCCCCTGCTATTGATTATGTTCCGGTGGTGCGAGATTTCCCGGATGTGTTTCCTGTAGACCTGTCGGGCATGCCGCCCGACAGGGATATTAATTTCTGTATTGATTTGGTGCCGGACACTCAGCCCATTTCTATTCCATCGTATCGTATGGCACCTACTGAGTTGAAGGAGTTGAAGGAGCAACTTCAGGAACTCCTTGATAAGGGGTTTATTCGGCCTAGCGTGTCACCTTGGGGTGTACCAGTTCTATTTGTGAAGAAGAGGGATAGTACTATGAGAATGTACATTGATTACAGACAGTTGAACAAGGTCATAATCAAGAACAAGTATCCTTTGCCACGTATTGATGATTTGTTTGACCAGCTTTAGGGAGCGATAGTGTTCTCCAAGATTGACTTGAAATCAGGGTATCACCAGCTAAAGATTCGGGACTCAGATATTCTTAAGACAGCTTTCAGGACCCTGTATGGCCATTATGAGTTCCTTGTAATGTCTTTTGGGCTGACAAACGCCCAAGCGACGTTCATGCATCTAATGAACAGTGCGTTTCAGCCTTATCTTGACTCGTTCATTATTGTATTCATTGATGGCATCCTGGTGTACTCTCGTAGCTAGGAGGAGCATGTTCGGCATCTGAGGATTGTGTTACAGCGGTTGAGGGAGGAGAAGCTTTATGCAAAGTTCTCCAAGTGTGAGTTTTGGTTCAGTTCAGTGGCATTCTTGGGGCATGTGGTGTCCAGTGAGGGTATTCAGGTAGACCCGAAGAAGATAGAGGCAGTTCAGAGTTGGCCCAGACCATCTTCAGCCACGGAGATTTGGAGTTTTCTCAGTTTGGCTGGTTATTACCGTCGTTTTGTGGAGGGCTTCTCATCCATTGCATCGCCCTTGACTAAATTGACCCAAAAGGGTGCTCCTTTCAGGTGGTCGAAGGAGTGCAAGGGGAGCTTTCAGAAGCTCAAGACTACTTTGACCACGGCTCCAGTTCTAGTTCTACCGTCAGTTTCTGGTTCTTACACAGTGTATTGCGATACCTCGCGGATCGGCATTGGGTGTGTTTTGATGCAGGAGGGTAGAGTGATTGCTTATGCTTCGCGCCAGTTGAAGCCCCATGAGAAGAACTATCTTGTCCCATTACCTTCAGTTAGCAGCTATTGTTCATGCCTTGAAGATTTGGCGACACTATTTGTATGGGGTCCATTGTGAGATTTACACTGATCATCAGAGTTTGCAGCATCTGTTCAAACAGAAAGATCTTAACTTGCGTCTGCAGAGGTGGTTGGAGCTTCTTAAGGACTATGATATTACCACTTTGTACCATCCCGGGAAGGCCAATGTAGTGGCCGATGCCTTGAGTCATCGGACGGAGAGTTTGGGGAGCTTAGCATATCTTCTAGCAGGAGAGAGTCCATTGGCATTGGACGTTCAGGCCTTAGCCAGCCAGTTTGTTAGATTGGATATTTCTGAGCCGAGTCGAGTATTGGCTTATGTGGTCTCTCGGTCTTCTCTTTTTAATCGTATCAGGGAGCGTCAGTATGATGACCCCCATCTGCTTGTCCTTAAGGACATGGTCCAGCACGGTGATGCTAAGAATGTCACTATTGGGGATGATGGTGCATTAAGGATGCAGGGCACACTATGTGTGCCCAATGTAGATGGGTTACGTGAGCTGATTCTCCAGGAGGCTCATAGTTCGCGGTATTCTATTCATCCGGGTGTCGCGAATATGTATCAGGACTTAAGGCAGCATTATTGGTGGAGGAGGATGAATAAGGACATAGTGGAGTATGTAGCTCGGTGCCTAAATTGCCAAGAGGTGAAGTACAAGCATCAGCGACCAGGTAGGTTGCTTCAGAAGTTAGAGATTCTGGAGTGAAAATGGGAGCGGATCACTATGGATTTCGTTGTTGGGCTTCCACTGACTCAGCAGAAGTTTGATGCAGTTTGGGTGATTGTGGGCCGACTGACCAAGTCAGATCATTTCATTTCTGTGATGACTGCCTATTCTTCCAAGCAGCTAGCTCAAGTCTATATCCGCGAGATCATCAGGCTTCATGGCGTACCGGTATCTATCATTTCTGACCGGGGTACGCAGTTTACATCACAGTTCTGGAGGGCCGTACAGCATAAGTTGGGTACTCGAGTGGAGTTGAGCACAATATTTCACCCTTAGACGGACGGACAGTACGAGCGCACTATTCAAATATTAGAGGATATGCTTCGTGCGTGTGTGATGCAGTTTGGGGGTTCATGGGATCAGTTCTTGCCTCTAGCAGAGTTTGCTTACAACAACAGCTAATCAGTCGAGCATCCAGATGGCACTGTATGAGGCTATGTATGGTAGGTGGTGTAGATCTCTAGTGGATTGGTTAGAGCCGGGCGAGGCTAGATTATTGGATACAGACTTGGTTCAGGATGCTTTAGGGAAGGTTAGGGTGATTCAGGATAGACTACGCATAGCCCATTCCAGACAGAGGAGTTATGCGGATCGGAAGGTTCGCGATGTTGCATTCATGGTTGGAGAGCGGGTCTTGCTCCGGGTGTCACCCATGAAGGGTATTATGAGGTTCGAAAAGAAGGGCAAGTTGAGCCCGAGGTTTATCGGTCCATTTGAGGTATTGCGACGTGTTGGGGAGGTTGCTTATGAGCTTGCCTTGCCTCCCAGTCTAGCAGGAGCTCATTCAGTATTCCATATTTCTATTCTCCGGAAGTATCACGGCGATCCGTCTCACGTATTGGATTTCAGCTTAGTCTAGTTGGGCAAGGATTTGTCTTATGTTGAGGAGCCGACGTCGATCTTGGATAGGCAGGTTCAAAAGCTGAGGTCGAAGAATATTACTTCTGTGAAGGTTCAGTGGAGGGGTCAGCCGGTCGAGGAGGCGACTTGGGAGACCGAGCATGATATGTGCAGCCGTTATCCTCATGTTTTTCACCACTTCAGGTATGTCTCTATGCTCGTTCGAGGACGAACGATTGTTTTAAGAGGGGGAGGATGTAACGACCCGGCCGGTCATTTTGAGTGTATTATCCCCGATCCCCTATTTACTATTTTTCCCGTATCTGTTTCTACTTATATGACTTGACGGGGGTCTTGTTTTTGGTTTCGGAGTATTTTGGGACACTTAGTCCCAAAAACGGAAGCTTAAGCCTTACGATTTGGACCGTAGTCGGAATTATGTGAAGACGACTACGAAATGGAGTTTCGTCAGTTTCGGTAGCTCCGTTGGGTGATTTTGGACTTAGGAGCGTGTCCGGACTGTGAATTTGAGGTCTGTAGCTAATTTAGGCTTGAAATGGCGAAAGTCAAATTTTTGGGAAGTTTGACCGGGGGTTGACTTTTTGATATCGGGGTCGAATTCCAATTTTGGAAGTTGGAGTAGGTCCGTAATGTTGAATATGACTTGTGTGCAAAATTGGAGGTCAATCGGACGTGGTTTGGTATGATTCGGCATCGTTTGTAGAATTTGGAAATTTTGAAGTTCATAAAGTTTGGATTGAAGGGTAATTCATGTTATTGTTGTTGTTTGACATGTTTGGAGGGCTCGACTAAGTTCGTATGGTGTTTAAGGACTTTTTGATATATTTGGTTGAGGTCTCGGGGGCCTCGGAGGTGTTTCGGATGCTTAACGGGTGGAATTTGGACTTAGGCAAATGGCTGAAGTTTCTGATATCAGGTGGTTTCACACCTGCGGTGGGGAGACCGCAGGTGCGTACTCGCACGTGCGGGTCAAGGAGCGCAGAAGAGAAAATGGAGGAGATGGCCAGGGGTCGCAGGTGCCAAGGGATATCCACATCTGCGAACCCGTAGAAGCACTTGAAGTTCCGCAGATGCGGAGAGTGAGCTGGAGGGGGTGAATGCAGAAGCGGACCATTTTCTGCTGGCATGCACACGCAGGTGTGGCCCCTTCATCGTAGATGTGGACCCAGCCCTTTAAGTCATTTCCGCACCTACGAGGGAAATTCCGCAGGTGCGCCATCGCAGGTGCGACAATGTGTCCGCAGATGCGGTAAAAATTGGGCAGAAAATGGGATTTCGAGGGTTTGATTTCCATTTTGATTTTGGGACTTTGAGAGCTCGGTGTGAGGCGATTTTTCGAGGCTTCTTCAAGATATTATTAGGGTAAGTGATTCTAACTCGGATTGGATTATATTTCATGAATCTATTGCTATTTTCATCATCTAATTAGGGATTTGAGTTGTAAATTTGGGGGGAAATGGTAGAAACTTCATAGGCTAAAATTTTGAGGTTTGGAAGGTAATTTGAGGTTTGATTCGAGTAATTCTTGTATGGTTGGACTCGTGAGTGGATGGGTGTTCATATTTTGTGACTTTTTTTGGATTTCGAGACGTGGGCCCGCGGGTTAGTTTGAGCCTATTTCGAATTTTGGCTTATAGTTTTGTGTTTTTCTTGTGGAATTGATTCTTTTAGCCTATATTAATTATATCGTACTGCTTGTGACTAGATTCTGGGCGTTTGGAGATTGATTCGAGGGATAAAGGCATTGCGGAGTAGAATTTTACGCGGGGTGAGGTAAGTAACTATTTTTAATCTAGTCATGAGGGTATGAAACCCCGGAGTTTTGGTATGATGTGACTATTTTGGAGGTGACGCACATTCTAGGTAACGGGCATGTAGGCGTGCACCTTGGGGGATTGTGACTTGGTCCGTCCCGTGAGACTGTAAAGTCGAATAGCCTATTGTTAATTACATGTTCTCTCTGTGTTATAGAAATTTGGCTGCAAATCATGTTAGAAATCATGCTTAGGCTATGTGATGGTACTGTTGGGATCTGCAGAAGTCACGTACTTGTTGAAGTATTTGCTAATTGTTGTCTTGTACTCAGTCATGGTTTTACTTGCGTATCATATCTCAGTCACTTCTTGATTCTTGTTGATACACTATGTTATTTTTGTTTGGGCTGATCTTTATGATTTCTGAGAGACCGAGAGGCTAGAGAGGTTGGTGACTCAGTTAGGGCCTGAGTGCTGAGCTGTGAGCTATATGTATGTATATGGATCAGGTTGCACGCTGCAACGAGCCTTATGGCTATTTATATGGGATCAGGCTGCAAGTCGCAATGATATAGCGCTTGGGCTTAAGGAGCCCCTCCGAAGTCTGCACACTCCCAGTGAGCGCAGGTACCTATTGAGTGTGAGTACTGAGGGCTAAGAACCGAGTGATTGAGCTGTTGTGACAAGTTGAGAGTCTGTTGCCCTGAGAGGCTGTACTTTTTTTTTATTTGTTGATGCACTTAATTGCTATCTGTCATTGTTATGAAATTTCTGAAAGATTCTACATCCGGATTACCTGCACTGTAACTGTATAAACTGATTTGACTTGAACTGCCGGATTTGAAATCATGTCTATTCTTTACTGAAATTATTGAAAATGAACTGTATTTGTATAGCTCGACACTACCTTCTCAGTTCCTTATTTATTTCGGTTACTTGCTGAGTTGGTTGTACTCATGCTACACCCTGCACTTCATGTGCAGATCTAGGTGTGTTTGATCACGGAGGTCATTGAGTTCTTGCGCGATCGAGTACCGGAGACTACGAGGTAGCTGCCGGCGTCCCGAGACCTTGTCTCTCCTTCTTTGTTTTCTTTCTTTTCGGTATTGATACTTAGACATTGTTTGTATTAGACTGGATATCTAGATGCTCATGACTTAGTGACACCCCAATGTCGGGCTATTTTTCCGCACTTATGCTTTGAATTTTACCCCATTTTTATAAAAGACTATGGTTATTTTAAATATATTAATTCATTTCTGTTAAATATTGAAAGTGTTTTGGAGATATCGTCTTGCCTAGTATCGCGATAGGCGCCATAACGATGGGTTAGGTTTTGGGTCGTGACAGACGGAGACCGGCCTATGTCGGGTAGATTTTTGATATCGGTTAACCGGCCCGATTAAACAGTTATTTCGATATTTTTTATAAAGTTGACCGTTTGGCAACGGTCAACTGCCATTTTTACCGTTGCCCAATAGCTAATTTTCAAGAATAGCCCTTTTTGGGCATTTGTTTTAAAAATAATACTTTTATTATTTACTAATTTAGCCCTTTGAAAAACTATAAATAGACCTCTCCCCCCCCCCCTTCTTCTTCATTTCTTCACTCATCTCTCAATTCTCAAACCCAAATTCTCAATTCAAGTTAAATCATACCCCGTGCTTCTAGAGTGCGCTCATATGCTTGGGAACACTTTGAGGTGGTAGAAGAAAATGAAGAAGTTCGCAAAGTAAAGTGCAAGAACTGTGGTCAAGCCTTAAATGTTCGTCAAAAGTGAGAGGGCACAAGCTGTTTAAGGAGGCATATGAAGAATTGTCTTGAGCGTCCTCCAGAAATTCGTATTTGAGTTGATTTGAGACAATTTGTGTTATTTTAAAATAATTAGACATATTTAAGCTTAATATTTTAGTTTGTTAGATTAATTTAAAATATTATTGTGCAGTGAAAATTTGAAATGAAACTATGAAAGCCTTTGAAGTTTGATCCTTACATATCAAGTTATCAACATTCCAGTATTAGACTTATACTATAAGTAATATTGTTTTCATGTTCATTGTATTATCTTAAATTCGTAATGAATTTTTCAAATATAAGGCTTTTAAAGCCTTTAAAATTTATTCAAACATTCTTTTTATACGTTAGTTTTTAGTGTTTTATATTTTTACTTTATCTTAATATAAATTACGATTGTTATACAAAATATTTTTTTAAAAAAAAATAATAAGCCCAGCAATCGTTCCGGTTAAATTTTGCACCAGGGAAGTCCGGAACCGGTAAACCCGGTAAAAAATAATCGAGAATCGGCCCGATAAGAAAATCGGCCGGTTCCCTTTTCCTCTACCCGACCGGCCCGGTCCGGCCCCTTGACACATATGCTTATAGAGAAGGTAATATGGTTGCTCATGAATTGGCAAATTTGGGAGTAAAGAGCACAACGCAGGTGATAATCCTAGTTCTCTACCGAACTTGGTGAAATCAACATTGAAATTGGATCGAGATGGCATCGCAAATTTCTAGAGATGTGCGTACCAGAGATATAATCGATGCAAGCGGGTGGATCAAACCATAATTATAGGAATATTAACTATACATAAGAAATGATTTTCTATACTTGATTGTATTTTATCAGAATGACTGGATTGGGTAACTATGTACTTCCTCCTTGATACTCTTTTCCAAATTTATGTGACGCTCTATCTTTTTTAGTCAATCCCAAAATTAGTATCTTTTTATATTTAGTAACGATTTAACTTTAAATTTTTTTTTCTACACTTAATGAGATGATTTTTTGTCATACACATTTTTCTCATTTATATTAGACCACAAGTTCAATAGTCTTCCTTTATTTATTAAACTCCATGCTCATTTAAATACTTTCACATAAATTAAGACAACGGGAGTAATTATTTGGAGAAGAAATTTTTTTTTGTGACAGATGAAATATTTACACAGAGCGCAATTGCAGTTTGCATGCGTCATGAGTTGAAATGTCGACATTGATTTTATTTCTATATTTATCAAGACTTCATATTAAGTTTAGTTTTGTCTTTATTCAGTCAAGAGAGCAGAGGGTCTATATATATATATATATATATATATATATATATATATATATATATATATATATATATATATTGCACACATTCATTTTGAAGTTAGTCAAATTACTTGATTTAATCTTGAATCTTTTTTTATGTTTTATTCTTTTTGCTTTTCTATAGGGTATCACAAATTTTCTTTCATACACGGAATGCCAAACCCGCATCCAACATGACTCATTGTCCCGTGTGTGTTGAATTAGTTTTAATTATTAACAAATAACTGTGAAATTAAAGAACTAGGTCTCTTCAAGTCCATTGATCAGAAAGCAGGAGCTGATTTCTAATGCAAGTCGGACTCCTTGAAGGATTTATTTCGCAGGCTATGTTGGCAGGAGGAATTCGTGGTCAACAAGATTTCATTAATATTCTTACACTTGCATTGGAAACAAATAAGGAAACCGAATCTTAGAGGAATTATTTTAGGTTGTACCTTATATTTGAAAGTTGGATGTGATGCAAAAACAAAACCTCTATAAATCGATTTTTCAGATCATTAAAATAATAAAAGAAACTTTTCATGTTAATTAACCACCAACATGGTAAGACAAAAAACCTATTATCATAAATATTTTATGCCTGTTAATTCTCAATCATTAGTAATTCTCCTTGCCTAACAAGAACTAGTTCGCATTATTTTCCTCCAACAGAGTGAATAGCTGATTCTAGGAGAAAAATAAAGATTATAAATACTTACATCAAGGCCAATTTCTAACGGGTGTCTTGTCCTCGATTGTTATTCTAGTAGGAACAAACGAAGATTGAGAAAAGCAAAGAAGAAAAAACAAAATTGTATTCCCTCTCCTTTTCTAATTTTATTTTTTGGTGCACAATGTAAGAAGTGAAAATTAGTGGTATTTATTTCCTATCTATAGTGTAAGGAGTGATAAATCAACTTTCTAACTTATATTCTTCCTACTTTAATGAAATTAATTAGGGAAATAAAATATTTAGATATAGAAAATTTATAATAAAAAAGACATTATCTGTATGAGATTTGATCCCTATCAATTTGAATCATGCAGTAGTTATTTCATATCTGTATTGGATTGTGGTGTATTCAGAAAAGAATTGATTAGGTACTATATATTAGAGTTAGTTAGGTGTCAGTAACCATAGTTAGTTGCCTAGTGAACATAGCTGTAGTTAGTGATAGATAGTAGAGTTGTTAGAATTAGTTGGTAGTGAACTGTCATTAATTAAGTAAAGGTTAACATTGTATATAATGATATACTCTTGTAAGACATTTTCTTTTAGTTAGAAAATACACAAAATATTTTAGCTTCTTGTCTACGCTGCTTCTCTAGCTTTCTATTGTTTCATTGATTTCCATTGAAGCTCCATGGCTAAGCTTCAAACTTGAGCTCAGATTCTCAAAACTAACATGGTATCAGAGCATTAGTGACTGGGTCATACGCTCCAATTCTTCAATTCATTTTTTTCACACAAATCTTTAATTATTTTTTTTTGTCAATGGCGGAAGAGAAAATAGATCACACTCATCTGTATGTGCATCTTTCTGACACTCCTGGATCGATTTTGGTTCTTGTTCAGTTGACAGGATCGGAAAATTATGGTCCTTGGTGTAGATCGATGCGAATTTCTCTTCAAGCTAAAAGGAAATTAGTGTTTGTAACAGGCACATGTACGAAGGATCAGTTTAAGAAGGAATTGCATGAAAATTGGAAAACTTGTAATGCAATAGTCTTATCCTGGATCATGAACAGTGTGTCGAAGGATCTTCTTAGTGGAATTATGCACGCATCGAATGTGCATCTGGTTTGGAGAAATTTGCAAGAGCGATTTGATAAAGTGAATCGTGTGCGTATTTTTCAACTACATAGAGAAATTGCTACTATTTTTCAAGGAACTGATTCGGTTGCGATGTATTTCACAAAATTGAAAGAACTTTAGACGGAATATGATGCTCTTGTACCTTCACCAAGTTGTGATTGCGTCAAATCGAAGAACTATGTTGATCATCTGGTTCAACAGAGATTGCCCTAATTTCCTAGAGGAAAATTTTTGCAAGCTGGTTGGTTACCCTACTGAGTTCAAGGGAAAGAAAAAGTATAATGTGAACAATGTTTGTGGCAACAATGATCTGGAGAGAACCTCAGCTCACCGAGGATGTAGTAAGTTCTAATGCTGATAAATGTGTGAATTCTAATGCTGATAGATGTGATCCTTACTTCACATAGGAACAATACAAACAAATTCTAAATCTGTTGAACAAGGAGCCCCCTAGACATCATGCTAATATGACAGGTATTGTTACCTCTTTGATGACTGATTTGTCTACAAGAGAATGGATTATTTATTCAGAAGCTTCACATCATATCACTTCAAGTCTAAATAGACTACAAACTAAAATTGAACTAGGTGTAGATAACATAGAATAAATGCTCCTGCCTAATGCAGAAAAATCGAGTAACTCATATGGGAAGTATTGAGTTTATTGATAGTATATGTGTGGAGAATGTATTGTATGTACCAGATTTCAAGTTTAACTTGTTGTCTGTATCCAAGATAACAACGGCTCTCTCTTATTCTGTCTGCCAGTGACAGAGTGAGGGGGATTGGTAAGGAAAGAGGTGGTCTGTATATTGTAACACAAAAATGCAATGCTAAGGAAGTTGTTGATTCAATAATAATTGATGCAGTACAGAGTAGAATAACAGCTAGTAATCTTTGGCACCAAAGATTAAGGCATCCTTCAATGAAGACCATGATGAATATTGAGTCTCTGAGAAATGAGAAGTTAGAGATCTCCACAAATAAGGACAGATGTGTTTGTCCAATAGCTAAGCAGAGTAGGCTAACATTTCCCAGTAGTAGTTTTAGAAGTGAGAAACTATTGGAGTTAGTGCACATGGATGTATGGGGTCCCTATAAAATACTTCTTCCTTACTATTGTTGATGATCATACAAGATTTACATGGGTGTATTTGTTACAAATGAAAAGTGATGTTATTGTTGTTTTGAAAACTTTTTTTGTCCTTGATTAAAACGCAATTCAATGATGTCTTAAAGATTATTAGAATAGACAATGGATCTGATTTTTTTACAAACATTGCAATGCATTACTTGAATCTTCTGGTATAATACATTGGAGTAGTTGCGTGTACACACCATAATAAAATGGTATCGTGGAAAGGAAGTATCGGCATACTCTAGACACTGCTCAAGCCTTGAAGTTTCATGCTAGTATTCCAGCTAGGTATTAGGGGAATGTATAAATGATGATGTCTATCTGATAAATAGATTACCAACTGAAGTCTTAAAGCGCAAGACTCCTTTTTAAATGTTATTTGGAAGGCCACCCTCTATTGCTCATTTAAGGACATTTGGATGTCTTTGCTATGCCACCAACTTGGTCAAGAGTGACAAGTTTGATGCTAGAGCTAGAGCAACAATGTTCATGGGGTACTCCTATAATACTCCCAAAACCCAGTGTCACTGAGTACATGAGCATCTAATGTGAATACAATGTTTGATTGATAAAAATAACTGCCTGAAAGTATAGAACAGTACAATAACTGAATGAAAGAGAGACAAGGTCAGCGGACGCCAAGCAGCTACCTTGATAGTCTCCAACTGATAGTACTCTGAAATCCAACAATCTCCGTGTCCGAAAGCACCTGGATCTGCACACGAGGTGCAGAGTGTAGTATGAGTACAACTAACTCAATAAGTAACAAGATTAACCTCTGGGCTAAAAGAAATGATGAGCTCGGCAGGTACAGTCCAGTAAAAATAATGATACAGAAATGTAGGCATGCTTTCAAGTTCAACAGTTAAACTCAGTATTAGTGAAATAGATCAATATTGCATGATATGAGGAATATGACATCTCAATAGCAAGACCTCCTGTAGATACTGATCACCAATTATTTGGTCACTCGGTACAGTTTATGGCCAGTCTAGCCCCCGGAGCATTCCAACCCGTATATACATACACATCGACTAATAGTCAGTCATTCAGTACCGTATAAGGCCAATCCAGCTCTGGGTAATTTATCCCTAAATACAAATAATACAGACAAGATCTATGTCCAGGTAAAATTATTATAATATAAATAAGTAAGGCAAGTCCATGCTCTGGGAAGTTCATTCCGAATATATATAATCATCGTAAGTAAGGGAAGTCCATGCCCTCGGAAGTCCATCCCGAATATATATATAATCATCTACGCTCACTGAGGGTATACAGACTCCGAAGGGGCTCCTTCAGCCCAAGCGCTATAAGTTGACCGCGCTCACTAGGGTATGTGCAGACTCTCGGATGGGCTCCTTTAGCCCAAGCATGATATAAAGCCAATATGGCCTACTGTAGGCAGGCAGTCCCGATCTGTATAATAATAAAGCCACTGAGGCCTGCTGCAGGCAGACAGCCCCGATCTATAAGATAGTAAAGCCAATAAGGCCTGCTACAGGCGGGCAGCCCCGATCCAAAAATATCCTCATAATAGACGAATATGACTAAGTGTGAAATGTATATTTTTGAAACAATTAATTCAACAGTAATACGACCCTATGGATCCCAAAATATCAGCACGTAGCCTACACATGATCTTTAATAAAAGGCTCAGCTCAATTTCTCTAACATGTTCAGATAATAACATGATTTTTTTAATCTTTACAAGTGCACAGGATTTATTCAAGACGCAATTTTATATAGTGCACGTCCACATGCTCATCACCTATTGTGAGTGTCACCTCCAAACAATTAATATCATACCAAATTCGGGGATTCATACCCTCAGAACCAAGTTTAGAAATGTTACTTACTTCAAGTCGTGTAATTCTTTATTCTGAAATGTCTTTTCCACGTGAATTGGCCTCCAAACGCCTCGAATCTAGCCACAAATAATTCGATTTAGTCAATAACATTTATTGGAATTGACTCCATAAGAAAATGCTAATTTTCCATTAAAAAAATAAATTTTAGCTCAAAAATCGCCTGTTGGGCCCACATCTCAGAACTCGACAAAAGTTATAAAATATGAATCCCCATTCCACCACGAGTCTAACCATACCAAAATTACTAAATTTCGATAACAATTCGGCCATCAAATCCTCAAATTTATCCAAGAGGGTTTTCAAACTTTTCCAACTTAATTCACCAATTAAATAATAAAAACAACCATGGATTCGGGTAATTTAACCAATATTGCGTTAAGATCACTTGCCCCGTTGTTTTCTCTAAAAACCTCCCAAAAATCGCCTCAATCCGAGCTCCAAATCGTTAAAAATGGAAGTCCCATTTTCTTAACTTAAACTTTCTGTCCAAACCTCTCTTCTTTGCGAATGCGACAAGTCCCTCGCATTTGCGAAGCACAGCTCGACTGCCCACAAATTTAACCCGTCGCGAACGCGACCGTGGCTTCGCAAACGCGAAGATTTACAAATCTTACCCTTCGCGAACGCGATCACGTCTTCACGAACGTGAAGCTTTACCAGCTCAGACCTTCGCGAATGCGACCACCACCTCGCGAACGCGTAGAACAAGGACCTAGGGTCCCCAATAGCCTCACTCCTCTTCGTGAATGCGACACCACTCACGCGTTCGCGATGCACATACAGACCATACCTTCACGTTCGCGTTCGCGTCCTCCCCTTCGCAAACGCGAAGAACAAAACCTCACACTCAGAAAACACTCTTCGCAAATGCGAGGGCCCACTTGCGAACGCGAAAGAGAAAATCAGAAAAATACAGCAACAGATACCAAGGCCAAAAATAACCCGTTAACTCCCCGGAACTCACCCGAGCCCCCCGGGACCTCAACCAAACATACCATCAAGTCCTAAAATATCATACGAACTTAGTCAAACCCTCAAATCACCTCAAACAACGCTAAAACCACGAATCATATGCCAATTCAAGCCTAATGAACTTTGAAATTTTCAGTTTTTACAAACGACTCCGGAACCTATCAAATCACGTCTGATTGACCTCAAATTTTGCACACAAGTCATAAATGACATAACAGAGGTATTCAAATTTTCAGAATTAGATTCTGACCCAGATATCAAAAAGTCAACCCCCCGGTCAAACTTCCCAAAATTTTAACTTTCGGCATTTCAAGCCTAATTCCACCACGGACCTCCAAATAATTTTTCGGACACACTCTTAAGTCCAAAATCACCATACGAGGCTATTGGAATCATAAAAATTTAAATTCGAGGTCGTTTATACATAAGCCCACATCTAGTCACTTTTCTAACTTAAAATTTTTAATTATGAGACTAAATGTCTCGTTTCACTCTGAACTCCTTCCGGATACGAACCAACTACCCCCGTAAGTCATAAAATAGCTTTAAAGCATAAATTGAGCAGTAAATGGGGGAACGGGACTGTAATACTCAAAACGACCGGCCGAGTTGTTACATTTATCCACTCATGAAGCTCACCAGGAACCCAATTGTATTGTGCCTACCAGATTATCTAAATCTTCAATTCCTGATGTTGGCTTAGCGAGATTTTTATTTATCCCAACTCTTCTCTTGCATTGAGGTACATTTTTCTTGAAAGTATTAATATTATCATTGGATATGTAACCATATCTATTTGCATACATGTATTTTGACATCAGTGTCTTTATGTATTTGCATCACTATGAAATTCTAGCAGGACAACTGGAGCAGGAGTAGCCGGAACAACACCAACATCAACAATAATTTTCATAGCAGTATTATTGCCATAGTTTCTTTGATTGTAGAAAAATAACACGGGAAAATAACGATAATATTGCAATAATATTATTTGTGAGTGAAAATACACGAATTGGATTGAGTCGTACTAGGCATTATCCTAAGAAACTATTTCAGTAATGTGAAATATTTTTTAAGGATTAAACAAGCCTACCTCTACGAGAAAGGTTGCAGGAATCAACAAAATTAATAATAAACCAGCAAGTCTTGAAAATAAACTGGAAAGAAGGAACAATTTAGTAGCAGGAATAACAATTAAGCTAAGAAAGAAAAGATAATATGATTATGGGTAATCATTGGCTAATGATAAGAATTTGAAAAAGACAATTTATTTTTGATTGGTGGAACCTAATCTCTGAAACTAGGTAATTCGATCACTTACAATAGTAAAACCAATAAAAACATGATATTATGAAGTATAGTTTAATATAAAAGCGAAAATAAAGGTGATACAAGCCAACACGACGATAATCACAACAAGTCCCCACGACTAGGTAGTATAGAATCACGAACTCTAACTGAATACACAGTAATAACTCAAATATAATACTGTTCGGATAGAGATTCGATAGTAAAAATGTAAGTAAAGGACTCTAAAGGACTGCGACGATCAAAACAGCTCTACCTTGCATCCCCACAATCAAGAAAAACTCTCACTGCCTAGACCTGCTATCTCACACACCTGGATCTGCATAAAAATATGCAGAAGTGTAGTATGAGTACACCACGGTCAGTATCCAGTAAGTATCAGGACTAACCTTAGTGGAGTAGTGATGAGGTTCAAGTCAAAATACTCACTAATCAAATAACATGTGCAAAATATCAAAAACCGACAAAAAAGGAATAATAACAGAAAGCAATAATTGTAATCTCATCAAATTAAGCGATAACCATTTAGAATAAATAAAGTTCCCATTCTGACAATAAGTCATCAAATAGAGTCTCTCTCTCTCTCTCTCTCTCTCTCACACACACACACACACGGCACCCTGTGCCCACATTATCAATCATCCTCGCAAGGCAAAGACCTCGTGCCACAACATAAGCCATACCTTGCATGCCAAAGACCCCCTGCCACAATATAAGTCACACTCGCACGGCAAAGACCTCGTGCCTCAACATATACCACAATCGCACGACAAAGAACTCGTGTCAATTACCAATAACTAGGGGTATACAAACCGAACCAAAACATTATACCAAACCAAAAGGTCAAACCAAACCGATTAAAAGCCCCGATGAAGTTTGGTTTGATTTGGTTTGGTATTGTGTAAAAAAATCCGAACCAAACCGACATATAAATATATAATTTTTATATATACATTTAAGACGTTTCATAGAATTTTCTTTAAAAAATGTCTAGAAATATATGCGATTCTCTTATGTAATGTAATATTTAGTTAAATATGAAGTGCTCTATTTTTATTAACTTTAAATAATGGGTTGTATGATCACTTTCTTATAAAGTGTTAGTGAAAAGCGTCAATCTCTTTGTTTATCCATATTCATATATCAAGATCTATTACATTCTTATATCTTTTTCGAATTTGAAGTAGTATTTTGATAATTTAAAATTAAATAGAATATATCATTATATAGGTATCATATAGATTTTTATGTTTAATTATTAAATTCAGTTAACTTTAAAAGTGTACATCAACGAAAATTTATTGTCAGACAACTGAAAATATAACTATCATATGTTACTAAGAAAATTCTTCCATAAGAATATGTTAATAGATCATATGTTTGTCAATTTTTATAATTTTTACTAAACATATATTTACTTATAAAAAATTTAACAAAGTAAGATTGAAATAATATTCATGTAACAAAAAAAACGAAAAATTCGATGAACCCGACAAAACCGAACCAATCCAAACTGATATAGTTGATTTGGTTTGGTTTAATAAAAGCCAAACCAACCTGGTCCATGTACACCCCTACCAATAACAAGTTCAAGAATAATTCATCAAGAATCAAATAAAGCAAAATATGATAACAACTCCCTTTTATTTCAATATGTTATGTTACCAGTAACTCAACAGAATATGGGATACTAATGCATTCAAATCATCAAGTAATAGCAGAGACATAAAGTAAGATATTGGGAACAACACAATAAATCACGTAATATGCATGACACACACAAGGAAGTAATAAACACAAACAAGAATACTCCTATTTTTATCAACAACACGCGCTCAGGCCAATCACATATCATTCCCACATAGCCACCCTTATCTCACCATGTGTGTAACAATAAAATAAATACCCGTCTTATCTCGCCACACGCGTATTAACAATATTCCACCTTGTCTTTTCACATGCGCAAACTCGATACAAATAGCCCATTTTGTCTCGCCGTATATACAATATCAAAATAATAATAGCACAACAGAAACGTCGTGCAAACACCCGAATAATCTGCCCAACAAGTCTACATGTGCCATAATCATAACAACATAGCATGCCAATAAATTTTATCAAGATATAACACACAATTTGCCAACGCAATACACAAGGACAAACCAATAAAGAGAATACGTATGGGTGTTCAACATAATAACATGAAGTCAACTAAATCAGTTTAGCAATAATCTCACAAACGCCCAACTTTGCCAATTTAGGAAATTCAATCCTAAAACATGATCTCTAACATGAAACATGAACTCAAGTAATCATCTAAAGTGAATACACGAAGAGCAAAGACTTCTCAAGTAAATCAAAGTAATAAGAGCAACCTCAGGTCAAATACGGTCATAAAGCCCATATATGATCGTGTACACACAATTCACCTCGTGTACACATCGTTTACACATAACACAAAAAAGCAATGATGCCAAATCTCAAGTGGTGATTCCCCCATACAAAGTTAGGCAAGATACTTACCTCAATCAAACTAAATCAATCCTCAAACAAGACCTTCCCGCGTGAATCAACCTCCGGACATCTCAAATCTAGCCAAAATAACTTAATATCATAAATAGAAGCCATAGGAAACGATTTTGAAAGATAAAGCTTCGATTTTTAACCAAAATCAAAAAGTCAACCCAAAAAGTCAACCCCTGACTCGCATCCCGGAACACAAGAAAACTAACAAATTTCGAATACCCATTTTGGTATGAGTCCAACCATACCAATATCATCCAATTGCGACTTCAATTCGGCCTTCAAATCATCAATTTATATTTTTGAAACGTTTTTACTGCAACCCCCAGTTTTATTAATTCAATTCATCAAACAATCGCTAAATTCAATATTGGAATCATGAAATATAAACAAATACAAGTCAAAAACACTTACTCCAAATCAAATCGTAAACATTTCTTCCAAAATCGCCCAAATCTGAGCTCTCTAACTCAAAATATGATAAATAAAATGAAAAAGCCCGCTCAAGCAATTTCTGCCAAGCCTTTTCGCTTCTACGGTCCATCAGTCGCTTCTGCGACACCGCATCTGCGAAAATATAATCACAGATGTGGACTCCGCTTAAGTCTTAAAATTCCGCTTCTGCGAACCAAAGATCGCCTTTACGATCGCGCTACACACACTGCCGCATCTGCGAAACTCCCAGAGCTTGACCAAACACCACATTTGTGGTCCTCTGTCCACTTCTTCTAACTTGCACCTGCGGACTAAGTGTCATAGGTGCGAAAGAACCAGATCTAATCACCCCAAGCAATCACAAATGATCTGAAACTCACACGAGACCCCCGGGACCCCGTCCAATCACACCAACCAATTCCTAAAAAATTATGAACCTACTCGAGGACTCAAACCACACCAAGCAACATCAAAACTATGAATCACACCTCAATTCAAGCATAATGAACTAATAAACTTTCAACTTTCAAAACTCATGTCGAACCATATCAAATCAACTTAGAATAATCTCAAATTTTTCATGCAAATCCCAAATGACACAACGAGACTATACCAACACCCAAAACCACAATCCTAACCTGATATCAACAAAGTCAAACTTCGGTCAAACCTATCAATCCTCCAAACCTTCACCTTTCTAACTTTCGTCAATTTAAGTCAAAACAACCTAGGAATCTCCGAATCAAAATCTGGACATACATCTAAGTCCAAAATCACCATACAAAACTATTGGAACCATCAAAATACCATTCCGGAGTTATCTACACAAAAGTCATACTCTGATCGACTCTTACAACTTTGCCACCAACCAAGGGACTAAGTGTCCCAAATCAATCCAAAATTCCCCCGAAACTACGCCAATCAACCTCGCAAGTCACGTAACCACAAATACATATATGTAAAGCATCAAATAAGAAAAATGAGGCTAAAATACTCAAAACGACCGGTCAGGTCATTACATTCCCCCTCCACCTAAACAATTATTCATCCTCGAACGTGCCAAGAGTCACTCCAAAGCCCATCAAATTACTGTATAAACTCACCATACACATAATCATGGGTTATTACTGTAACGATCCGGTCGGTCGTTTTATATAATTATGCACTATTACCTCGTTTTATGCTACTCACATGTGTGTTTATGATTTTATGATTTATGGGGTTGGTTATTTAGTTACGGGAAGCTTTCGGGTTGATTTGGACCATTTGATTCTTGACTTAGAAGCCTAAATTAAAAATATTTATCAAGATTTGACTTTTGTGTGAACGACCCTAGAATAGTGTTTTGATGGCTCTGATAGTTTCGTATCATGATTTCGGACTTGGGCGTACACCCGAAATTGATTTCGAAAGTCCGTAGGTTGATTTGTGTTGTTTTACCGAAATTTGGCAATTTAAAATTGAAAAGTTTGACCGTAGGTTGACATTTAGATATCGAGATCAGAATTTGATTTTTTGACATGAAATAGTTCTGTTATGCTATTTAGAACTTGTCTGCAAAATTTGATATCATTTGGAGTTGAACTGATAGGATTCGGACGTCTTGTTGCAATTCTAGAAGCTCTTTAAATTTACTTTGAAACTTATGCGTTTTAGTGTTCGATTCGTAGTTTTAGATGTTATTTTTGTTTTTAGATCGTGTGAGTGAGTTTGTATGATATTTTTAGACTTGTGTGGATATGTGGTTTGGAGCCCCGAGGACTCGGATGAGCTTCAGACATGTTCCGGAGTATTTTGGACTGAAATTGTAGAATCTTGTGTTTGGTGCCTCTAGTGTCGCATTTGCAAACACCAGAGTCGCATTTGCGACCTTAGCAGGGAACCACAGGTATCTCAATTGTGATTCCTTGGTCGCATTTGCGATGATGCTTGGGGTTGGTCTAGGTTCGCATTTGCGACAAAATTGTTGCTTTTACGAAGGGGACAGGGTTCGCAATTTGCAAACCCATCTTCGCATTTGCGAGAAGTCCCCCAACTCTGTCACTGCCTCAATTTCGAGATTATATTTGCAATTACGAGAGTTTGGAATTGCGAACCCATATTGCAATTGCGATAACTGCAGCTGAACATAAGGGCTGGAAGTCATGATTTCATCTCATATTCTCCCATTTTAAAACGCTAGACTCGGTAGGAGGCGATTTGGAGAGGGGATTTTCATCTAAAAACTTTGGTTAAGTGATTCTAATCATTTCTAATCATATATATCTTAGATTTTAACATCAAAATCATGTGAATCAAAGTGAAAATTTGTGAAACTTTGTCAAGTTTTTGCAAAATAAGAATTTGAGTTTTGAGAGTCGAATTGGACTCGGATTTTGAAACAATCACATATATGAAATCGTGAGGTCGTGGGTAGTAGGAATCTAACGTTGGGCCCAAGTTTTGATTGGGTGAGCCCTGAGTTGACTTTTGTTGACTTTTTAGGAAAAGTACAAAGATCGTAATTTTTTCTATTGTAATTGATTTTTCTTACATTATTTGATGATATTAAGTTGATTTTGGTTAGATTTGAGCCATGTGGAGGCGAATTTTAGAAAAAAGACTATTTTCGAGAGTTGAATTGACCTAGTTGAGGTAAGTATCTTATCTAACTTTGTGTGGGGGAACCACCCCTTAGGATTTGGGATTGATTGTGTCTTTTGTGCTACGTGAAAATCGTGTACGCAAGGTTACGAGTGGGTACACGGGTTGTATACGGCATTTGACCGATTTAGGCTACTTAGACTCTTTTCACGCTTTAATTGAAATGTCATATCATGTTCTAGATTCTCATAGTCAATCTAATCTTAATTGTGTTAGTCTATCATTACATGCCTTAAATGACTTGTTAATCACTTGTTCGCATCTTACTTGCTATTTTTCTCTTAGGCCTTAGTTGAACTTGTTGCCTTTTATTGTTACATGCTATATCTTTCTTAGTTGATTATCATTATTTGAAGTCATTGTACAAGTTATCTCTTTCATGGCTGATTATCATTGTTTGAAGTCATTGTTACAAGTTATCTCTTTCATTGCTATTATTCTTATTTGACGTCATGTTATCTTTCTCATAGTTGAGTTATTGGTGTTGAAGTTGTGAAAGTCGTTATTCCGCTAAGGCAAAATTGTTTATTGTTGAGACGTCTTTCTTGTTGAGCATTTTACATTCATTGTTATTGTTGATATTCTTGTTCACGTTGTGGTAAAGCCATGGGCTATTGTTGTGAAAATATTGATATTGTTGATTATTGGTAAGTTGTCACATATGGGCACTTGTGGTACGAGTTGTTATTGTGATATGATATTGACATGCATGCGGCGGTATAAAGCTAGGGGTTAATTTGCATGCGGCGGCATAAGGTGGGACTTATGTGTGTGTTGCTTGTAAGGGAATTACGTAAAGCCACACGGCATCATAAGATGAGATAAAGTGCATGTAGCTATTTCGGAAAAACTATTTTCAAAAGCTATTTAAATGTAAGGCTCACGCAGAGGTATAAGGAAAGATTGTAATTATGATTGAGATTGTGAATTGTGAATACGAGGCGGTACGTCGTTGTGACTCTTGTTGTTTATCTCATGTTGCAAAGAGTTTTGGTGGGAACACTTCTTGTTGTTTTGTTCTTCCTTGTTCTATCAGTCATTATCTGTATATGATCATTATGGTTCTCTTTAATCAGTTTTTTTATGTTATTTCCATGCTTACAATTCCAGCGTTAGTTCATGCTATTAACTTGTTTTGTATCAGTTATTTCTTCGCTTTCCATTTATTATCCTTATTATGTGTTTTTCATTATGTTTATTATATCCTAGTAGGTGTCTTGACCTGGCCTCATCACTACTCTACCAAGGTTAGGCTTGATACTTACTGGGTACCGTTGTGGTGTACTCATACTACGCTTCTGCACATCTTTCTGTGCAGATCCAGGTAAGTCTGCTTGTGCCGGACGTTAGTGATCTACTGTTAGCTGCTTATGGAGAGTTCAAGATATGCATGCTCGACATTCGCAGGCCTCGGAGTCGCTTCCTTTACTTTTACTACTGTTATATTTTTTATTCAGACAGTGTTGTAGTAGACATTTTAGCTTACTTTGTAGAGCTTATGACTTAGTTTCACCGGTTTTGGGGAAAGTATTTGTTGAGATTCTATTTCGGAAGATTTTATGAGTTATTAGACTTGTTTTAGTATTTATGTTAATTATCTCTGTCAAGCTATTATCTAATGTTAGTCTTACCTAGTCGTAGAGACTAAGTACCATCACATCATCCTACGTAGGGAGAATGGGGTCGTGACAATCACACATCACCCCAACTCATATAAGCCCGACAACACAATCTCGACTTAAGATTATTCCTTTAACCTCAAGTTATAAACCTTAGAACCAAAATTCACATCCAAACCTCCCCCAAAGACCCGATTCTCACATTTACACACTGTATCAACCTCAACCAGCTGCAACAAATCATAATTACATCCTCAAGGTATAACCACACGACATAACTCATCGCTCATATGCCTAGAGCATCTGTGACCACCATCACTGCCCATAATCAAATTTGGTACCGGTAAATAACCTCATATCAACTACAACCTTGCTCAAAACCATCACCACACTGCTAATGATGTAAGAAATATGCGAAAACTCAAACCACTCAGTCAACCAATAAGTCGTGGAGTTCTCTCACCCGGCTATAACCAACACCAAGCTCTAAGATGATCAACGATATTCTTATCCAGACATACCTCATCTAGGCCTGATCACACTAATTCCATGACCAATATTCTCATCTTGTCCAGTATAATCTATATAACCGGAAAGCTATGCCAAACACCACCTAGGCACATATATCGCAACCTACACCCAACAAGCAACAACTCGAATGTAACTAAAGATGGAAAGAGAAACGCATACGAGAACTATCCAACTATCCCAACAGTCACAACTCCTCATCAGTACCACACTACAAGTCCATCCCACTAGGGAGAAGCAAAGCACACGAAATAACCATGAAGAATCGCATCCTTACAAAAGTCCACCGCAACACATAGCCCGGTCCAAACATATTGATCTACAAGAAAACACACGGATCCCATCCTCAATATAGAATCACAAGTAAGATAAACAACCCATAAGTCATGGTCTACCATAATAGGATCCCCCTACGGGTGTAGACACATAAACAGAGGTACTCATGAATCATGAGGCATATCCAAACATGAAGAAGAATAGGACTACACATACAAATAAGTAGGACCAGAATCAAATGAAACTTATGTATCTCTATAGCAAACCGGGATAATACATGTAATGACATCGCCTAGTGCAGCAGCCTCGGTCCTACCAGGAAAAGCAAAATAACGGATCTGGCCTCCTCTTCTAGGACGCCCTCTACCCGTCTATCCCTTATATCTAGCTGGTTGTGTAGATGTAGTAGCAACTGGAGCGGGAACCATAGCCTGAGTGCTCTGCTGAGGCACACCCTCCCGAAGTCTGGACAATCTCTCACCATGTGCCTGATATCCCCCACACTAAAACTAACCTCTTTGCTAATGTCGTTGTGGGAGCTGTCCAGAACAAGTGCTCTGGGACCCATGGATAACTGAAACACCACGTGAAGCCTGAAGCACAGACTGAACTTTCTGACCAACAAAACCTCTACCATGATGTGCTCTACCCCCAAAATAGGGATCAGTAGATCCTTCAGATCCACGAGTCTTCTTAGCCTCCTTATCCTCCCTCTCTAGACTGCGGGTATGCTCCAACCTCCTAGCGATCTCCACAACCTGTTGAAATCGAGTATCAATCTCAAACTCCCATGCCATCCAAAATCTAAGACCATAACTGAGTCCCTCAATAAATCTACGGACTCCCTTTCTAACGGTGGAAATCAAAGCAGGTGCATGACGAGATAACACAGCAAACCTCATAGCATACTCAGACACAGTTCATAGTCTACTAGCGTAACCTCGAACTCGGTGCGCAATGTATCCCTGAGGGTTTGTGTAACGAACTCCCTCAAAAACAGATCAGTCAACTGAGCCCAAGTAAGTGGTATTGCGCCAGTGGCTTGCTCTCCTCATAAGCTTGCTACCATCTATATGTCGATTCCTTCAGTTGGAAGGTAGTAAATTCGATCCCGCTCACCTCCACAATGCCTATGGTACACAGAATATGGTGCTACTGATCCAGAAAATCTTGTGCATCCTCAGAAGTCATGCCACTAAAAGCAGGAAGAGAATACTTCTTGAACCTCTCTAACCTCTTCCTCTCCCCCTCTGACGCCACTAGCTTGACCCCAGGCTGAATCGCAATCATGGGTTATACCTTTATAGCACCTGGAGCCTGATCAATATGAGCCCGCTGTTGTGGAGTATGGGCAACGGGAGTATGAGCTTCTCCCCTAGCCTGAGAAGTAGCTAGTGCAAATGGGATCAACCCCGCCTGAGCCAATGTACCAAAGATGCTCAGAAAATGTGCCAAAGTCTCCTGAAGTCCAGGGGTAGCAACAGGCGCCTCGTGTGCATGCTCCCCAACCGAAGCTACTGGTGGCTCCTCCGTTGCTGCTCTAGCAGGTGCCCTATTTGTAGAACGTGCTCCTCCTCAGCCTCGGCTCCTAGCAACACCAGCCTTAGGGGAATCATAATCAATAACTACAACTCGTGTCTTCACTATCTGTGATAGAATAGAAGGACAAAGTCTCAAATTTCAAAATCGATAAATCCACACGATAAGGAATGAAAGAAGTGAAGTTTCCAATTAGTTTTGTAGCCTCTCAAAGATAAGTATAGATTTCTCCATACCGATCCGCAAGATTCTACTAAACTTGCCCCTGACTTGTGGAACCTATGAACCTAGAGTTGTGATACCAACTTATCACGACCAAAATCCCAACTTAAGGATAGTGTTGGCACCTTGTCTCTGAAACTAGATAAGCCGATCACTTACAAAAGCCAATAAAAATATGATATTATGAAGCAGAGTTCAATATAAAAGCTGAAATAAAGATGATATAAGCCAACATGACGATAATCATAACAAGTCCCCACAACTAGGTAGTACAGAATAACGAACTCTAACTGAATACATATGAATAACTCAAATATAATATTGTTCGGACAAAGATTTTGACAGTACAAATGTAAGGAAAAGACTCTAAGGGACTGCGACTATCAAATCAGCTCTACCTTGAATCCCCACGACCAAAGAGAAACTCTCACTGCCTGGATCTACTATCTCCAACACCTAGATCTGTACAAAAATATACAGAAGTGTAGTATGAGTACACTACAATTGGTACCTAATAAGTATCAAGACTAACCTCGATGGAGTAGTGACAAGGTTTAAGTCAAAACACTCACTAATAAAATAACTTGTGCAAAATATCAAAAATCGACAAAAAAGGAATAATAACAAAAAGCAATAATTGTAATCTCATCAAATTAAGCGATAACCATTTAGAACAAATAAAGTTCCCATTCTGACAATAAGTCATCAAATAGAGTCACACACACACACACGGCAACTCGTGCCCACATTATCAATCATCCTCGCACGGCAAAGACCTCGTGCCACAACATAAGCCATACCCTGCATGGCAAAGACCTCCTGCCACAATATAAGTCACACTCGCACGGCAAAGACCTCTTACCACAACCGCATGGCAAAGACCTTCTGCCAATTACCAATAATACATTCAAGAACATTTCATCAAGAATCAAATAAAGCAAAACATGATAACAACTCCCTTTTATTTAAATCTGTTATGTTACCAGTAACTTAACAGAATATGGAATAATAATTTCACGTAGGTAAATTCATCTTGGCAGCCAAATCATCAAGTAATATCAGAGACACAAAGTAACACATTGGGAATAACACAACAAATTACGTAGTATGCTTGAGACACACAAGGAAGTCATAAACACAAATAAGAATACTTTTTTTTCATCAACAACACGCCCCCAGGACAATCACTTATTTTCCTATATAGCCACTCTTATTTCACCGCATGCGCAACAATAAAATAAATGCATGCCTTACCTCGCCACACACATATTAACAATATCCCACCTTGTCTTGCCACATGCACAAACCGGATACACATAGCCTGCCTTGTCTCACCGCATGTGCAATATCAACAATAATAATTGCACGGCAGAAACCTCATGCAAACACCTGACAATCTGCCCAACAAGTCCACACATGTCATAATCATAACAACACAACATGCCAACAATTATCATCAATACATAACTCATAAATTGCCAATGCAATGCATAAGTACAAACCAATAAAGAGAATGCGGATGGGTTTTCAACATAATAACATGAATTCAGGTAACTCAGTTTAGCAACAATCTCACAAACGCCCAAGTAGGCCACTTTAGGAAATGCAATCCTAAAACATGATCTCTAGCATGGAACACGGACTCAAGTAATCATCCAAAGTGAATACATGAATATCAAAGACTACTCAAGTCAATAAGAGAAACCTCGGATCAAATCCGATCATAAAGCACATATATGACCGTGTACACACTCGTCATCTCATTTACACTTCGTTTACACATAACACATATAAGCAATTAAGCCAAATCTTAAGGGGTGATCCCCTTCCCCCCATAAATTTAGGTAAGATACTTACCTCAATCAAGCTAAATCAATCCTCTAAAAAGCCGTTCTCGCGTGAATCAACCTTCGGACGGCTAGAATCTAGCCAAAATAACTTAATATCATAAATAAAAGTCATAGGAAATAATCCGAAAGATAAAGTTTCGATCTTTAAATAAAATCAAAAGGTCAACCCCGGGCTCGCATTCTGAAATCCGACAAAACTCACAAATTCCGAACACACATTCCGATAAGAGTCCAACCATAGCAATATCATTCAATTTCGACCTCAAATCGGCCTTCAAATCATCAATTTATGTTTTTGAAAATTTTTTAATACAACCCCCAATTTCTTCAATTCAATTCATCAAACAATCGCTATATTCAAGGTTTGAATCATGAAATATAAACAAATCCGAGTCAAAAAATACTTATCCCAATTCAAATCGTGAAAATCTCCTCCAAAATCGCCTAAATTCGAGTTCTCTAACTAAAAATATGATAAATGAAACTAAACCCATCACTTAAGCTATTTCTGCCCAGCCTTTTCGCTTCTACAGTCTATCAGTCGCATTTGTGACACCGTATATGCGAAAATATCATCGCAGATGTGGACTCTGCTCAAGTCTCAAAATTCTACTTCTGCTAACCAATGATCGCTTCGGCGATCGCGTTCCTCCGCATACACCGCCGCATCTGCGGAACTCCCAGAGCTTGACCAAACGCTGCATCTGCGGTCCACTGTTCGCTTCTGCGGACTCGCACCAGCGGACCAAGTATCGCAGGTGTGAAAGCACCAGATCTGATCACCCCAAACAATCACAAATGATCTGAAACTCACCCGAGGCTCTCGGGACCCCGTCCAAGCAAACCAGCTGATTTCAAAACATAATACGAACCTACTTAAGGCCTCAAACCACACTAAACAACATCAAAACTACGAATCACACATCAATTCAAGCATAATGAATTAATGAACTTTCAATTTTCAAAACTCATGACCAACCATATCAAATCAACTCAGAATGACCTCAAATTTTGCATATGACTATTAAATCACACAACGGAATTATACCAACTCTCGAAATTATAATCCGAACTTGATATCAACAAAGTCAACCCTCGAACAAACCTATCAACCCTCCAAACCTTGAACTTTCCAACTTTCGCCAATTCAAGCCAAAATAACCTAGGAACCTCCGAATTCAAATCCGGACATACGCCAAAGTTCATAATCACCATACGAAATTATTAAAATCATAAAAACATCATTCCAGAGTCGTCTATATAAAAATCAAATACCGGTTAACTCTTACAACTTATGCCTTCAACTAAGGGACTAAGTGTCACAAATCAATCCAAAATTTTCTCGAAATCACACCAATCAACCCCGCACGTTACGTAACCGCAAGTACACATATGTAAGGCATCAAATAGGGGAAATGGGGATAAAATACGTAAAATAATCGGTCGGATCATTACAAAAATATTGCTATTTATAAGAGTTTGTGGAAGCTCTTGTCATGCCAAGTGTAATGTTTGCATGGAGGAAATTGTCCACTTGCTTAAGGGGTGAAACACTTGGCCTCTAGGCTTCATGCAAGAAGCCACTTAATAGGTTTATAAAGCCACGTGTAACATACCTTGATGCCAAAACTAAAATATCTTTTAAAATATATTACTCCCTCCGTTCCAGTATATGTGAACCTATTTCCTTTTTGGTCCATTCCAAAAAGAATGTTCTCTTTCTAATTCAAAAAGTCTTCATTTTTTCTTAAACTCCGTGTTCAATCAAACATGTTCACATAAATTAGAACGGAGGGAGTATCTTTTAGCAATAGATTCTTAGCAACTTAGAGGTCGGTAACAATTCTTATATTATGAAATTGAAGGTGGTGAATACATAGGTGGATTTACGATTGAAGTTTATGGATTCATATATTAATAAATATTTAGAGAAATTTTAATAGAATCCGGACAAAAAATAATGGGTTCGCAGATTCGCCTCTTGGTGAATGATAATGGTGAGTTCTGGTGGAATGAGACCGGAGGAACTTCAAGAATTCATTGCTGCATTAAAAGAGTTGAAGAAGAAGGTAACAACCAAAGCTCATGAAATGGAAATGATAACTACTTCTTAAAATTCTACTAGGACAATAACAAGTTTTGGGCTTGAGTCAATTGTCATTTGTATAGTTATACTATATACTTTCAAGCGATTTGCACAAATATGATATTTTTATGACATTATTGATATTTTAACCTTGGTAATTGAAGTTTTGGGAAACAAGCCCAACGCTAAAACTTTAAAATATGCTGGGTAGAATTTTAAAGCACCTTAGGCAGAACTTAAAGTACGCTGGACGGACTAGCGAATTTTTGCCATAAGTCACCAAATTTATTTAGAGCATTGTGGCTGAAAAATTGGTGATCGTCCGAATTTTTGATACTTTAAAGTTCTAACAATTGTCGAGAGCATACTTAAAATTTTGGCACAGAGCTATTTTATCAAAATATTTTTTAGAAGGGTCAAAATATAAAAAATAGTTTTAAAAAAGTCTAGCCAGCGTATTTTCTTGTTCTTGGTAAGTTCACATACCGCAAAAGTATACAACAATAAGAATAATAGAATGGCAATGTTATATACTATTAAGGATACAACATGTAAATAGTGTATTCTAAAGGTATGTAACGTACATACTTACTGAGTACTATTTTACATTTTTTTAATAATAGGTATGATTTGTAATATTATTTAAAATGAACATTTTCTGGTAAAATGGCTAATCTAGTTGGTTGTCGTATCAGGCCCAGTATATTGCTGGCTTCAACCATGGCTCAAAAGTTACTCAATAGCTAATAAAAGCAACCAAAACAATGGCGAAAAATATATAGAAAGAGAAATTTAATTGAAAATATTTTCCAGTCAAATTCATAACAAAACTTTTTATTATTGAATGGGTGGGGTGAGTGGGGTAAGAAATAATTGTACGGAACAGCAGACCTGCCTAGAAGGCAAAAGATAAGGCGCACAGGTCCCCACACCCTCCATCAGAAACCACTTGAATTTTTTGTGTCCACATATCCACTGATTGTACTATGTAAGATTAGAAAAATAGTAGAAAAATTTCATTGGGATTCGCAACTTAAAATATATAAAATTATGATCTTAAACATATTATTATAATATTAATGTACTCCCTCCGTTCCAATTTATGTGAACCTGTTTGACTGGGTATGGAGTTTAAGAAAAAATAAAAAATTTTGGAATTTGTGGTGTAAACAATTCAAAAAGGGGCCCAAAGTAATTGTGTGGTTATAAAAGCTTCTCATTAAGGGTAGAATTGTAAGTTTAAGCTAAATTGTTTCCAAATTTAGAAAGGGGTCATTCTTTTTGGAACAGACCAAAAAGGAAATAGATTCACATAAACTGGAACGGAGGTAGTAACTATAAATTGCGAATCTATTGTCTTTGAGTAAAGGGTATCCCGGAAACAACCTCTCTATCCCTCCGAGGTAAGGGTAAGGTATGCGTACATTCTACCCTTCCCAGACCTCACTTGTGCGATCCTACTAGGTTGTTGTTGTTGTTGTTGTTGTATAAATTGGTATTATTTACTTCTCTTTCAAAAAGATTGACAAATTTTTATATTTAATAATAAAAATTTATAGTCAGATAAATGTTATGGTAGGTTTCAAACCACAAGTTTCAAAAATTTTACAGCCACACAAATGCTATAACTATTTAAGATCACATATCTCAAAAAAAAATTTCTTATTTATTAAAGTTTATGCAAATCAAATTAAGATAATATTTTTAAAACAGATAGAGTATTAAAGATCAAATGATAAATTTAAAATAAATTATTTTTAAATTTAGAAAGAAGAAATTTTATTATATTTTATAAAAATTTGAATAAAAGTATGAATAATATAATTTAAATTCTTAGAAGTTATGAAAGTCATATTACCATAAAATAATGTCAAATACGTTCCAAAATTTAGAAAAAGGTCATAAATATTTTAATAGAAATAAGCATTCGAGTGGAGCACCAATCTATTATTATTCCATCTATCCCACTTTATGTGATGCAATTTTAATTTTGGGTGTCAAACTTATTAATTTTGATCGTAAATTTAAGTATATAATCTTTTAAGTTTTTCTAAATAACACTTACTTATTTAAAAATTACACAAAAAATAAGTACGGTAAAAAATTATTTAACTCTCAAAATTTGAATTGTATGACATAAATTGGGATAGAGAATAATATTAAAGGAATGTGAAACTGTAGATAAAATGTTCGGCACTAAATTAATCACTTTTTCCATGCTGACCTTTTTTTTCACTTTTTATATGCTGCTAGTCTTGCTACACTCTAAAATGATGATCTATCTGCTCCGATTTAATAATATACTTTTAGTTTTTGCATATATGACATTAATAAAAACTAAAAGTGCTCTAAATAATATTTTTTTTTGCAAATCTATCTATATATAATATGAGAATCAAAGATACCATATTAAGCCAAGTGGCAACATAATAAAAAGTCACTTGACAATTTTAGGACAAAATTAATTAGGTTAGGTAATAATTAATTTTTTTAATTTAAATTTAAAAAATAAATAAATTATACATTATGTGTTGTTAATAATTAGTTATATTATTTAATTTGAATTTAAACATAGAAGACATGTTTAAATTGAGTTTAAAATAATTACAAGTAATATAGTAAAACATATAAAAATCATAACTTTATATTAAAAATAAAACAGAAGAAAATTTTAATTGCTTATTCCATATAATATAGAAAAATAATTCTAAAAATATTGATATATTTTATGTAAAATAATAAAGGAACATATATTTTAGACGAAGTAAAAATTATGAAAATTAAATATTTATATTGAAAAAAAAAATAGAAAAAAAGTGTAATTGCTTCTTTCATATAAGGTGAAAAAAACAATCAAAATATTGATACATTTTATACAAATAATAAAAGAATAAATATTTTGGACGAAGTAAGAAATCTATATTATATTAAAGGAGGTATCTATATATTACATATGACATTTAATCGTTTATGCGGTTTCTTCTTTCAAGTATCCACGTCAAGCAAAGTGGCAACCTAATAATAAGACACTTGCTCAAGACAATTGTCAATATTAGGATAACATAAGTAGATAATATAATAAAATTAGTTAGTTTAGAATTAGCGTGGTTAATTTTCTAATATGATTGTGAAAAGTGGCATTTTCACCAACATCTTCTTAAGTAAAAACCTATTATTCTCAAAATTTCTATTTGATCCAACTATGCTAGCAGATTTTAGCATTCTCACATACAGTGATAATTTTTACGAACAATATACAAATGGAATTGTGCTCTATAGCAAGGTTTCTTTGTCGGCCAAAATGTTCTCCAAGGATATATATCTATCAAATCAGGTAACTTTTCAACCTATTAATTATATTATTACTTATATGTTTTCATATTTTTGTACCAATATTTATCAACTAATGGGTTTATATAATAACATTATCTACTATTTCATGAAAAAAAATAAAATCTGATAAATTTTTTTAAATATTTTAAATGCAAACTTTATCCTTAATTTTTTCCAATTTGGTCAAGTACTTAAATAATAAAATTGTAATTCAAGAAAAAATAGTAGTATTCTGATAGACTTGAATGTATGAACATCCAGCGTATTAACATGTTCATAAAATAATACTGTATTATTTACATTCTTCTTTGTGTATGTTGTATTTTTCAAATAATATTTTTTTATAAAAAATTATATTTAATATTCTCCGCGCAACGCGCGGGTATGAATATATACTATAGTACTAAAAATAGGCCAGATATATTGCGATTGAAACTTTTCTACTCTACTATAATGAAGAAGAAGATATCCAATTATAAATTAATTATTAGAATTATTTAAAAATTAAATTATGCAGTTTTTTTTTGGAGGTGGGGGCGGTAGTGGGGGTAGGGTGAGGGTTTGGGGGGTAATGGGGGTTAAAAGTAGCTAAGTTGAAGCGAGAGAATCGTTAAGCTTTTGGTTCGATTTTCACTGCAAATATACTACTACTAAGTGGTTTGTGTGTGCGTACACATTTGTGTGTCCCGATAATTTTACAAACTATGTAACATATAGTTGAATGAATATGTTTATTTAATACTAAATTACTAATCAGAGTTTTTCTCGAGCAACTAGAATAAACGTCTTATTCAGTAAAGAGCACTAATTAAAACTCTCGTAACATAAATAGAGTAAGTGAATTTCAAACATCAAATAAAAATAATAGTACGGTACACAAAATATTTCGCGTTCATATTCGAGGAAGGCCGTACCCGGGGAGTATCAAATGCTTAGGAAAAAAATATTGATTGATAAATTTTGGACACCAGATGATTGAAGTAAGAAAAATGGTAATTTTACAATGAACAATATGTTTTTTTAATGAAAGAAGGGCAAACGAAGTATTATTAAGCAGCTAGCTTTATTTCTAACCTAACCTAAACTTTAATGATTAATAAACTTAACTACTTTAGTAATTAAGTACACTATTCACTAGTAGCCTAGACCAGGTACTACATATCTAAGTGTCTAGCCTCTTTACTCATTCACTTTTATCTTCATCTTTCTTCAACCCTTCACCTTTATAATTTCCCTCACCACAATCATATCTTTAAAAAAAAAATTATCAAGAAAAAATGGATGAACTAATGGTCTCTTCTTCCTCCTCTTCCTCATCATTTACCATACCCTCCTTATTTTCTCAAACAAACCAACCTTTATCAACCCTACAACAAATGCTTCAATATATTCTCAAAAATCAAACAGATTCTTGGTCTTATGCTATTTTTTGGCAAACTTCAAATGAAGATGATGGTCGTTTATTTTTAGCATGGGGTGATGGCCATTTCCATGGTACTAAAGTGAAAAAAGGAGAAGTAAATGGTGTTAACAAAGCTAGTTCTTTAGAGAGAAAAAATGTTATAAAAGGAATACAAGCTTTGATTTGTGAAAATGGAGATGGTGTAGTAGAAGATGGTGGTGATGTTACTGATATTGAATGGTTTTATGTTATGTCTTTAGCTCAATCTTTTTCTATTGGTGATGGAATTCCTGGTAAAGCTTTTAGTACTGGTTCTATTGTGTGGTTAACAGGAGCACAACAACTTCAATTTTGTAGTTGTGAAAGGGCTAAAGAAGCTCAAGTTCATGGTATTGAAACTTTGGTTTGTATTCCAACTTCAAATGGAGTTCTTGAACTTGGATCAAGTGATTTAATCAAAGAAAATTGGAGCTTAGTTCAACATGTAAAATCCCTTTTCTCTTTAGATCAAGAAAATGGTCTTGAAAAAACCATTTCTTTTGCTGATGTTGGTCTTGTCTCTTGCTTACAAGAAGATGGTCAAATTTTAGGCAACAACAAAAACAACACTAGCAAAAAGCCTAAAACCGGGGAAATCTTCAGTGCAGCAGGTACAACTTTATTTCAAGATTCTGACCACTCGGATTCTGATTGTCAAGTACTTGTTGACAAACCAATAGTGGAGAAAAAAACACCAAAAAAGAGAGGAAGAAAACCAGGGGCATCTCGTGAAACTCCGTCAAACCACGTCGAAGCAGAGAGACAGAGAAGGGAGAAATTAAACCACAGGTTTTACGCTTTACGCTCTGTTGTACCTCATGTTACAAAAATGGACAAAGCCTCTTTGTTATCTGATGCTGTAGAATACATCAATGAGTTAAAAGCTAAAGTGGATGATTTAGAGTTGCAACTTAACAACAAATCAGAGAGCAAAAAGAAGCTAAAAGTGGAGTCAATGGACAGTACAACTCTTGACAATCAGAGTACTACTACTACAACTACAACTTCTGTTGATCAAATTAGGCCAAATTCTAATTCAACATCTTCATTTGGACCAAATAATTTGACAGTAGAAGTTGAAGTCAAGATTTTAGGTCCAGATGCAATGATAAGGGTACAATCCGAAAATGTGAATTACCCATCAGCAAGATTAATGCGTGCACTTCAAGATCTTGAATTACATGTACACCATGCTAGTATTTCAAGTGTTAATGATTTAATGCTTCAGGATATTGTTGTTAAAGTTCCTCAATGTTTGGGTACTGAAAATGATTTAAAATCTGCTCTTCTTAGTAGCTTAGAGCAGTAGTAGAAATGTTGATTAATAAATTTCCTTGTCGTTTAATTATTATCCTAAATTATGAATTTCTTCAGTCTTTTTAATAAATCAGTTCATTGTTTAATATATAGCTAGCTTTTTCGTACTCTTTAAGTGGTTAACAACGTTGTTATAATAAGATAGCCAAATCCTTATAAAGTTAAAATTTTGTCAAATAAAGAAGATGCATGTTGTTGCATGCTCTTTCGTGGAGTGACATTTTTTAGTCTATTTCTGCCACTTTGTTTTAGTGAATTTCTTATACTAAAATGGCGATGCATACAGTGTCAAAGGTAGAAATTTTATTAAAGATGTTTAAGATTAAATATATATTTATAAAAAAATAATTTTTGACCTACATATATAATATAATTTTTTATATATTCGATGTAATTTTTTGAATAAGGGTGTTTAGTTGAACACCCTTCAAACTATGTGGCTACGTCATTGCATGCGTGGTGCTAATCTTGTAGGATTATTCCTCATTCTTGAATAATTATTTGATAAGATAGCAAAATTCCATAAATTACTTCGAACACTAACATTATTGAAAGAAAAAAAGAAGATACATGTATAGTTTAAAATAGGGATGTCACTATTTTCCCAGCTGTTGGCTATTAAAAAATTAAAAGATAGTGTCATGTGTGTTCCTGATTGTTTGTCTTAAAATACCCACATATGTTCCCTCAGGGAATACTGTACACTTGACCCCACCACTAAATGACAATATTGTTTACCTTTCTTTCAATATAATATTCGTGTTTTTCTGGATCCTCCAATTCTTAAAACATGTAAAATATGTGCTTAAATTATACATTAATGTCAAGGTCATTGAAACTCTTCTTTTTTCTACTTGTACGACACCTATTTTATAGTATTACTCATTGGATCATTTGTTTCTTCTTCTCTTATGTCAAAATCGCACTGACGCTTGCAAAACAATATAATTAATTAAATATATTCCGTTAGTTGATAATTCCTTTGTTTTTTTTAAGAGTTTAAGTTCATTTACTGATATAGGAATTACGTATTTAACTTTACTTTAACTAATAAGTGGTTATATTAGGTAGAGAAAAAGGTTAAATTTACCCAATTTTAATGGAGATTGCTTAATCCTGTTCATTTATTATTCAAGATTTCTTAATTTTCCCTTTGTTAGAGTTTTGATCTAATCTCCCACCCGCATTAAAGATAAAGTATCACTTTCTCCATTAACCCCTAATGGAACTCCAATCAAAGGTAATCCGAAACCGCAGTAAAAATTTAAGGGTGGATTTGGACATTATTTTTTGATAAATTTGGATCGGGGACTCCACTCATTCTACACTGAACCTCCTGGCAAGGTCAACTATGAGATAATTTGCTAACAATTAGGGTATTCCTGGCATGGGCAACAATGAGATGATTTGCTAATAATAAGGGTATGAATAGACCAAAAATTTAATGAGAAAAATTAAACAATTTCAAATAATACATAGGCATATTGAGCCTTTTCCCTATCAAGTATAAATTGGTAATCGATCGGGGAAAAGAATTCTTGGAGCCAGATCAAAAAACTACATTAAGCTCTTTTTTTTTCTTTTTTTTTGTTTGTATAGGATAATTAAAGACACACAACAAATCTATAGAGGAGAGCAAACCTCTACTGATGTGAGAGCAAACCTCTACTGCTGTATGCTTAAGAGATGCTAGCATCTTATCCCATTAGTACTGTACTTTATTTTGCTAAAACAAAATTGAAGGACCACATCTAACAAGTAAAGAGGGATCCAACATTTAAATTTAGTGTATTTAACATTTTAAATTTTATAGGGTTCAGATAAATTTGCCGTCCCAAAGCTACATCCATCCGTGCTGGCAAGGCTACATCCACACTTAATTATTTTCGTAGTACAGGACTTGTGTATATTACTATTACTGACATTTTGTTTAGCTAGCGTAAAAAGAAATGTGCAAAAGTTTTATTTTCTTCTTTTAGAAATTCTTAAAGGAAAGGGAGAGGTTGGTGATAGAGAGGTCGAAAAAGACAAAAGAACGGAAAACCCTACGTAAAATTTTAAATTTTAATCCCTGCACTAAAATAAAGTTGGTTATAAGTGACCACTAAAGGTTATGGTTAATCAGAAGTTTCAGATTCGAATCTAGAGTATATACCTTTAAAGGATACTTCAGATTAATAAGTTCAAAGCGGATACTGAACACCGAAAAAAAACTAGGTAATGTTCTTCTCCGGAAATATAACGATTCAGTCGGTCATTTTGGGCATTTGTATTCCGTTCAACTGTTTGAAGTCTTGAGTAGCTTCATATGATGTATTATGACTCGTGTGAATCGTCGGTTTTGGTTTTCAGGTGATTCGAGATTGAATCGGAAGACTGATTCTAAACTAGGAAGCTTTAAGTCGGAAGAGTTGGTCAAGTTATACTTTTGAGTATATGATCACGGATCGGAGCTTTGATGGTTTTGTTAGGTCCGGATGGTAATTTTGGACTTGGGTGTATGCGCGGATTTGCATTTGGATGTTTTTAGAAGGTTTTAACATTATTTGGCGAAATTTGACAATTTGAAGGTTTGGAAAGTTCATAGGTTTGACCGGGAGTTAACTTTGATGATATCGGGTTCGGATTGTAGTTCCAGAAATTGGAATAGTTTCGTTATGTCATTTGAAACTTGTGTACAAAATTTGATGTCATTTTCGGTTGATTTGATATGGTTCGGCACGAGTTTGAGGTATTCATGATTTTGATATTGTTATGCGTGATTTGAGGCCTTGAGTAAGTCCGTGTTATATTATGGGACTTACTGGTATGTTGGACGGGGTCCCGAGGGACTCGGGTGTATTTCGGATTGATTTCGGACCATTTTTGGCCTTTTTCAGCTGCTGATTTTTGGCTACACGGGTGTACATCGCGATTGCGGAGAATTGGTGGTCACGTCCAAAACACACCTCAAAAGAGATATGAAACGGTCGTTTGCAATAATAGAAACCCAACTAAGAGTGAAGGTCGAATCCACATGGAGCTAAGATGAGGGTTAGATGTATATAGTTCACTGTGAGTGATTGAATTATCTAGATTGCACTTCCATGCAAAGATTTGTTTTCTATTTCTAATTTTACTCTATTGATTGCAAAATAAAGAAAGAAGAATGGAGAAAATTGTTTTTAAGATTTTTTCAAATGGATAAAAAGCCTAGGGCTATGACCATTACCTAGGTGTTTGCCTGATGGGATAAAGACTTTAATATTTATTTTGTTGATTGGGGTGTATTATAGCTATCAACTCTAAATTACTCACTCAATACCTCTCGGTCAGAGAGTGGTTTTGCACAATTTAGCCTTCTCAAGACCAAATGGGTATAACTCAAAACAGTTGATAAGAGCTCAAGTAGGGTTATTACTATCTCTAGGTTGAACTCTTTTATTGGATTAATCAATCTCTCAATTGACCCAATTCCTTGTTAGCTAAGTTATTCTAGACTAAGTCTCTCTTTCTCAAGTAGAGACTAGGTCAAATAGGCATGAACTAATGTTTGCAATCATTAATTCCATAATTAAAGCATGAACTAAGCTAAATAATAAGCATTCAATCATAAACAAGCACTAAATTAGATACCCATAAGGTTTACACACTAGGGTTGGGTCACAACCCTAGTAGAAATCTAGCTACTCATACTTAGGTTTGAAGAAAATAGAGAAGAGAGACTAATTAAACTGATAATGAAAGCCTAAAATGATTAAATCTATTGTAAATACACCAAAACAAACTAAAACTTTCTAAAATAGTAAAGAAAAAACGCTACAGTAACTTCAGAGGTTCAAACTTAACCTAATTTTGTGAAACTCGTCTATTTATACAAGACTGAAAATATCAGACAAAATACCCCTCGGGAGATTCTGTGGCCGTACAATTTCATGTACGGTCCGCATATTTCTTTATCTGGCAGGCGATGGAGTTCTGCGGCCGCATATTTCTGAACTGCGGCCGCAATGAGACTTTTCTGCGGTCTGCAGATTTAGAACTGCAGTCGCAAGGCATTCTTCTGCGGTCCGCAATATTAGGATTGCGGCCGCAAGACAATCTTTTGCGGCCGCACAAAGTTTGTGCGGTCCGCAATTCACTGAGGCTCTACACTTGGTCTTTTTGCATACTCTCTGATCTTCGACCCTTAGCCTAGCTTTGCGGTCGCAAAATTCATGTGCGGTCCGCAATTTGTACAAATGCCTGCTAATTTTTTCTTCTTTGTTTGCGTCCGCATATGGAATTTCGCGGTCCGTAATTTCTTCTGCGGACCGCACATTGTATGCTTTTGTGCCCTTTATTGCCTTGTGCTTGGACTGCTCCTTTTTAGTCGGATTCCATCTCAGGAAGCCAACTTCGAGCGTTACTACAATTTTGCATAATTTTATTAGTTTCAGGAATACAATTCAATATTGTTAGACTAAAACAAAAGCTAAAAGGTGCTAATAAGTAGCCAAAATCTTCACTTATCAATTAGTCGCGATCGCGAAGAGTAAAATGGAAAAATCGGACCAGTGAATCGCGTTCATGGAGTAAGCTCTGCGTTCACGAAGAAGAAATTTTGTTGTCACTGAGCTGAATTTGGAAACTTATATCTTGCAATCTATAATGAATTTTGAGATGATCTAAAAATAAAAGTTATAAATCTTTGTTTCTAATTTTCAGAAAGTCAAACCGTTTGTCATTTGGAGTTATGTACAAAACGTTATGGCTGATGAACTATAGTATGTCTGAGAAGAGTTTGGTAAGGGTTCATAGAAATTTGTTCATCGCGATCGCGGGAAAATGGCCGCGATCTCATAGGGTAAAAACTGTGCTGGAAAATTTTGGAATCGCGATCGTATGGTTGGTGACCGCGATCGCGAAGGGTACTTCTAGAGCACTTTATAAAATACTCTATTTCGAAGGTCTTGGTCATTTTATCATATTTGAAGCTGTGGAGCTTGAATTTGGGCGATTTTGGAGGCGATTTTCACCGCATGGATTAGGATAAGTATTTTCTACTTGGTTTTGATTATATTTTGTGATTTCATCTTCAATTTTTGTAATTTATTGGTGATTTTAAAAGAGAAATTGGGATTTTTGTATAAACTTTTCTAAAGTGAATTTTTGAGTTTTGAATGTCGATTCGGAGTCGGATTTGAGTAAAATTAGTATGATTGCACTCATAATTGAATGAGTTATCGGATTTTGTGAGTTTTATCGGGTTTTGAGGTACGGGCCCGATTTTGACTTTTTTGTTGACTTTGGACATTTGATTAAAGATTTGACCTTTATCGATTGGGTTTGTTTCCTTTGGCATCATTTGATGTTGTTGAGTTGATTTTGGCTAGTTTCGAGCCATTTGGAGATTGATTTGTGATGGATGGTATTTTTAGAGTATCGGTTGGCTTGCTCGGTATTTGATTCAGCTTGCTTGAGGTAAGTAAAATTTCTAAACTTGGAATTAAGGGTATTTATCCCTAAAAACTGTGTTATTTGTTATGTGTTGAGGTGACGTACATGCTAGGTGACGGGCGCGGGTGCGTGTACCGAGGTATTCATAATTTGGGTAGTTCTTAGGCTATTATATGCCTTGTTTTATGATAATGCTTCTTGATATCATATTTTTCTCCATTTATGTGACTACGTGGGATATTATTCATGCTAGAAATCATGCCTAGGCTACCTGTTCAATTGTTTGAGACATTATTGAGCTATTTTCGCCATGTTGAGCTATTTGCCTTAACCGTAGTCATATTGTACAGTCATGATAGTTACATCTGCATATTATATCTCGGTCTCTATGCACTTATATTTGCTGTCTCACATGTTATTGGTGTCCTTGTACGTGACACGAGTTGGAACTGAATTTTAGACATATTATGTTATTCCGTGATATTTAATTGGATTATGTTTCTATGATATGTCTGCATATTGAGACTTGAGCAATTGTTGACTCATGTAGGCCATAGAGCCGTGTTGATATGGATGCAAATGCTAGGCCCCGCATTGGGATAAGTTTTATTGATTTGAGGTTACGCGGGCACCAGGCCTCACCATTTGGGCTAAGTGATTATGATTAGTGCTTGGGTAGGATCCGTCCCTCCGGAGTTTGACATGCCAACAGTGGGGGCATGCACCGTGTTATATACACGTGCTTGATGTTGGGCAGTTACGCCAAGTATCCGTACAGTGCTAAGTGTGATTATTTTAATGAAACAAGCTTTTGAGCCAGGCACTTGGAGTGTGCTAACATTGAGTGTACTTGATGATTTCACTGTGAAACTGATTATTTGACATCTATACTTGACATATAGGCACAGAAATATACCTTCTTCATGCTAAACGGTAATATGATATCTGATGATTTGACATGAATATTTGACATATAGGCATAGAGACGCATATTCCTCATGATAGACGGTATATGATAATTGATGACTTGATATGTATATTGACATATAAGCATAAAGATGTACTTTCTTCATGCTAATTGGTAAATGGAAATTCTTACCTGATGTGGTGAATTGTAAAATGCAATTATTTTGATAAACTCATGTTTAGGTGATTTCAGTGGTAAGTTTTGGGCTTGACTGTCATACTTGAAAAGCAAGTCTGCTTTTCCGTAACTGTGAACGAGCTGAGCATAATATCTTTTGAACTATCACTTTTAGTGCCTTCATTATATTATTTCGAGTTGTTATTGACTATTGGTGTTGAACTGAACCTTCTTCCGAGCTCGTCACTGCTTTCAACCTAAGGTTAGGTTTGTTATTTATGGGTCGATTGTACTCATACTACACTTCTGCACCTTGCGTGTAGATTTTGGAGTTGATGTTGCTGTGTATGGAGAGAGCTGGCATTAAAGATGTACATGCGTTCCAGTTATTGCTGCCTCTTGTTCATGGTAACTTTATATTTGTAAATTCATTTATGTATATTTCGAACAGAGTATGTATTTATTTCGTACCAGCTTTGTAAATTCTAAGTCTTAGAAGCTCATGACTTGTACTAATAATCCTTAAAATTTTGTATAGAAAGATCAGTTCTTTTATGTATTGATTCTTGTTGTCCTATTTGAGTTGTCTTGTCTATCATTTTGACTTATCTAGCGGGTTGAATTAGATGTCATCACGACCAACCGGATTTTGAGTCGTGTAAGAAAATTACAGTGTTTCTAGGGGGCGGGGGCGGGGGCGGGGGCAGGTGATGAAAAGAAATGTCATTTTTAACAAGCAATCATCAAGTGAATATTATATCTCGCTTAGCGAGAAGATCATCTCCAACTCCATTACTTTAAGATCAATACTATGTCTCATTCTCAATCTCAAACCCCAATACTTTATGTGGCTTCAGTAAATATATACGGATGGGGTCTCATTTGTCCCTCTACTGTCATAAATAAGCCTTATTTACCTTTCGTTTATATTTTTTATCAAAAATATTTCTACAGTTATACATTAGGTTCATATTTACCCTTACACGTTAAAATGAGTTACATTTGCCCTTAGTTATACTTTAAGATCACATTTACCCCTCTACTCTTCAAAAAGGGATACATTTGCCCTTTGTTATACTTTCTTGACATATTTATCCTTATAATTATACCCTACATTTACCCTTATCCGGTAGATCGCCATGTTCCACCTTTATTTTCCTACATGGGGCCTATGTGGATTTCTTATTCTTCCAATTTAAATATGGTCACTTATTTAAGATAATTTAACCCGCCCATCAAATTTAAATAAGACTTCATTAACTCCATTATTGTGCAACTTCTTGTAATTTACTTTGGTTACTGCAATAATTGTGAGTTGTATTAGATTAGTGATTTTGAGTTCAAAGTTATTGATTGTCAATATGTTGCCGCTGCTATAACTACTGTATTTCACACAATCTTCATAAATGTCGTATCAGAAAATTACTTTTCGTGAATCAATCATGGCCAATTGACCAGTTTAGACTTTACAGAGTTGTATCTCTACAAACACTTCAAAATATCATTAAGTGATTCGTGTCTCCTAACTCCTAAGTATTAAAGGGAAACAAATTAACATAGACAAAGGTGAAATAATTAAATAAATTAATTAGAGATAACACTATAGTTTCATTCACTCACTGTCAAAAATTTTCTCGCTCTCCGAAAAATATGGTGTTGACACGGATAAGAGAGATGGGCGAGTGGGGGGGTAGGGGTGGGAATGACGAGTTGACACGGATAATTGTAAGGATAAATATGTCAAGAAAGTAAAACGAAGGGCAAATATAACCCTTTTCGAAGAGTAGAGGTATAAATATGATCCTAAAGTATAACGAAGGGCAAATGTAACTCTTTTAAACGTTTAGGGGTAAATATGAACCTAATGTATAACGGTAGGGATATTTTTGATAGAAAAATTAAACGAAAGATAAATAAGACCTATTTATGATAGTAGACGGACAAATCACACCCTTATCCGAAATATATATCTTCTTCTCTGAACCAGCTTGTGGTAGTACTAAGCTATTGGAATCACCAAGCTGGTTGTACTACTTGGTTTGGGACCAAACAAAAAGTAACCTATATTTTTTAGGCATTTTTTAATAAAAAACATAAGGAAAGAGAACCTTCCATTAAATTAATATGAATCTGCCAAATTTTACGTGACTTATTTACATTTTTTTGGTTTTTCATCGACTTATTTACATTAACATTTTGTGTACTAGTATTAAGACTTGAGAGTAAACAAATACGTACGTAGTCCTTTGGATATGATTTGGGTCGGGTTTTTTTAAAAAGAAAAAATAGATTATACATCAGGGATGAAAAAGGTTAATGAAGGAGTGGATTACGAGGTGAGAAATTGAATCTCACCAATAAGGTGGCAGGTCTCAATCTTTATGCGAGATGCCGGTGATGATTTGATCCTTTCTTTCTTTATTGCTCTATCACTTTTTTTAGGGCCTTCCGGACCTTATTGTCAATAGTGTTCTTTAGCGGGAGGTATGTCTCGGCTAATGCTTTTGTTTTAAATAAAAGTATTTGCTCTTTCGGCATCTCTTTAGCTTGTCCAGTATTTCCCATATATGATTTGGTTTAAGTTTGAAGAACAAAAGTATTTAAAGTTTAAGTTGAAAATTATTTGTGAGTTTTAAATCTTGTGAGTGAAAATTTAAAAATAACAAAAATGGATCCTTATATTTGAGGGTAGGTTCAACATTGTCCCTTAACCGTACTTCTGAGTCTTTAGTACTTTAAGTTAAAGCGAGCATATTTTGTCTCTGCCAATTGCCAAATATTTAACAAACTCTAACTATTAGATTTAAAGGTATTTAAAAAAAAAGGATTTAACAAACTAGAATCTCTTGCAATTGTCATATTAAACATTATTACTCCTCCTACAAGCAAAAATATTGTGCCTGGCGACTATTTTACAGAAAGAATTACAACAATATTTTAAGAAATAGCCGTAAAGTGTACTTATTTACATATATAAAAATGTAAACAATACTATGTGTGTACGTCTTGCCTGTTTTTAGGTACCAACATTAATTGTTTTATTTATTACCAAACCAATCAAGTTTTATTGATTTTTAAATTTTAATAATACAGCGAATCAAACCAAAGCATTATTCAAAATGATCTGAATGTTGATTGTTGACTTCCATAAAAATATCATATTACAGAAACAGGATGATTTCTTACGTTATAAGTTGTGCACGATCTAAGGGTCATAATTTATCGACATATGTTGTTACCTACGATATATGAATGACTGTGGCACCTTGCCCCATTGTGTTTGTTATGTCTCAGTTAAAAATCCTTTCTTTTGAATAAAATTTTTGTTCAGGCAATACAAAAATGAGTTTAAGTTCTATAAACTGATAATTTAAAAATATTTATATTATCAAATTATTAAAAAAAGTAAAAAAATTTAATTACATGTTAATCTTTTTATAAGTATTTATTGGTAACGTGTAGAAACTGTAACTTATTTGTTGTCATAATATTAAAATTCACTTATAAAGTAAAAAAATTCTTAGACAATCAATGTATATAATTTAAACTCTATATAAAATAGACAATGCCTCACTTTAGTAGGATTTACATTTGAGACCTCGAGATTTAACCTCCTTTATTTCTTACTAGACGAAGGTTTTATTAACCTTTCCATAAAATAAATGCTGAAATCATTCTCAATCTCTTTGGCTATTTTAGGAAAATAATTACTTTTTTTGGCTTTGCAAAGTTGAGATAGGCTTGGCTTAGATTATATAGGGGGCTATGAATATCCATAAAATTCCTACGGCAAGCAATTACGAGCATTTCAATGGAATGTGTTTACCCTAAAAAAACGGATAATAATTGAATTTATATTGGTTTTAAGGATATGTGGATTAATTCAATACGAGTGACTAATGGCGTTAGATTAAGCAAATGAAAGATGTAATAAATGACCAAACCAATGATAAAGGTGATTCCGGGCTCGGTTGATGACTCGACGAAGAACCTGCCCTCGATTCCAAGCTAGTACTTATGAAGAACTTAAGAACAAGAATAAGAACTTTGAACAACAAAGAGAATTGAAATAAATTGCCTTGGTATAAGCTTCTCTCTTTATATAGTAGGGAAGTTTTACCCTAAGTACAATACTAAAAAAGAAAAAAATCTAATATTTCGCTAAATACTGATTTTCTACCGATACGGGCCGAGATTCACGCCGTGATATCCGGTTGGTCACGGACATCATGGCCTTTTGTTAGTCGTGTGCAGTTGTTGGGTAATGCTCTCTGAAGTATTGATCCTCGAACCGGACCCGGAGGACACGACCCCGATACCCCCCGAGGGCAGGTGTTTTTCCCGAGCCCTGTTACGAGGGGCTCCTCGCTTTGACTCCGATTCATTATGGTCACATTCCTACTTCGTTTATCTTACCGGGAAATCGAGGTGTTCCGTGGGCCCGATTTTATCCGTATACAGATAGTTCCCTCGTTTCTCAGAGAGTAGGCTTGCTGACACGATGGGAAACGACAAATGAATCTGGTTCCTTCCTTCGTACGTTACGACGAGGGAACCGACACGTCCCATCAATCACGTCGTTCTGACTTCGAACATGTGTCGCTCACCGGCAGGTAGCCTCCGAATGTGAAGTGTCGGTTGTTTCCTTATAAAAGCTTCCTCCTTTTGTCCTTTTTCTACTTTTCGACCAAATCACTACCTTCGAGCTTTCCAGCCATCATCAACCTTATTCAAACCTTCATATTCTTCATCTTCAAAACATGTTTTTCCAAAACTTTGCGTTCTTTTCTCAAACTTTTAAACACTCTATCTAATGACAATGGCCAAAACATCGAAAATTGTGCCTCAACAAGTTACCTCTTCATCTTCTCAACCGGCCGCTGGTACTAAAGCGGTTGCCCTCGAAACGTCTTCCCCCATTGTGGCCGCTAATGAATCGGCCGCCGAGCCTCTCTTGTCGGCGTTCATTCCCGGGGACTTGATCGATGTCCAGATGCACACCTCAAAATAAGGTATGAAACGGTCGATTGTATTTATAGTAACCCAACGAAGAGTCGGGGTCGAATCCACAAGGAGCTAGATGGAAGTTAGGGGTATATATTCTAATGCGTGAAATTGAATTGTCTTGATTTGCACTTCCACAAGAAAGGTTTTGTTTCTATTTCTAGTTTTACACTAAAGTATGCAGAATAAATAAATAAGACTAGAATAATTATTTTTGATATTTTTCAAATTGATAAAAAGGCTATAGCTGTGACCATCACCCAGGTGTTTGCCTAATGGGATAAAAAACTTAAATCCTGTTTTGCTGATCGGGGTGTCTTTTTACAATCAACTCTCAATTACCCACTCAATACCTCTCGGTCAGAGAATGGTTTTGCCCAATTTGGCTTTCTCAAAACCAAATAGGTATCACACAATACAGTTGATAAAAGCTCAAGTCGGGTTATTACTATCTCTAGGTTGAACCCTTTAATTGGGTTAATCAATCTCTCGATTGACCCAATTTCTTGTTAGCCAAGTTTTTTAGACTAAGTCTCTCTTTCTCAAGTAAAGACTAAGTCAAATAGGCATGAACTAATGTTTGCAACCATTAATTCCACAAATTAAAGCATGAACTAGGCTAAATAATAAATACCCAATCATTAACAATCACTAATTTAATTACTCATAAGGTTAACACACTAGGGTTGGGTCATAACCCTAGTAAAAATCTAGTTACTCATGCTTGGGTTTGAAAAAAAAGAAGAAGAAATATTAATTAAACTGATAATGTAAACTTAAAATGATAAAATCTATTGTAAATTACACCAAAACAAAGAAAACTTTCAAAAGAGGAAAAGAAAAATGGCTACAGAACTTGCTGATGTCAAAACTTAACCTAATTTTGTGAAACTCGTTTATTTATACAAGGCTAGAAATTTTGGACAAAAATGCCCTTCGGGAGGTTGTGCGTCACAATTCCATGTGCGGTCCGCAAAATTCTTCATCTAGCAGGAGCTGGGATTCTGCGGCCTCATAATTCTGAACTGCGGCCGCGAGACAATATTTCTGCGGTCCACAGATTTAGCACTACGCCCGCAAGGCACTCTTCTGGGGTCCACAATAGTATGATTGCAGCCGCAAGATAGTCTTCTACGGCCGCACAAATCTTGTGCGGACCGCAATTCCATGAAGCTCTGGACTTTATCTTTTTTTCATCTCTCTGATCTTGATCTCAAGCCCTTCTTTTGCAGCCGCACAATTCATGTGCGATCCACAATTTGCTAAAAATCTGCTGAGTTTTCCTTCGTTATTTGTGGCCGCAAACAAAATTCTGCGGACCGCACTTTGTAAGCTTCTGTGCCTTTTATTCCCTTGTGTTTAGACTACTCCTTTTTGAGTCGAATTTCATCTCGGGAGTCCAACTTCCAACAGTCCTGCAATTTTGCATATTTCATTCGTTTTAGGAACACAAATCAATGCTTTTAGACTAAAACAAAAGCTAAAAGGCGCTAATAAGTAGTAAAAATCTCCACTTATCAACTCCCTTAAATTTAAGTCTTTGCTTGTCCTCAAGCAAACAAAATAGTTCCCACCTCCACAAGTTAAGGGTCATTTTAGCAGTCAAAAGTGAGCCATTCACACATCAGTTGGGACCAAAAATTACCCACACTACTTATGTATTATCAACAAGGCGATGAGTTGAACATTTATGCACATATAGTTCTAGTGTGACACTTGAGCATCAAGAGTTGGCTTTACTCATCAAGGAAGCTCGGTCTCCCATGTAGGTCATTGTGGATCCCAAACTCCTCCTCCTCTATTCTCCATTTTCCTAGCACACTTAAGATTTTAGCACTCAGTCCAAAGATTTATGAAAGGTTCACTCATCTCTCTCAAGAGAATGTCGTAAGTACGACTTCAAGTACCATAGGCTTGCCCCTCATGTAGATCGCCACTAATGTAAGCTCGCTCGGCTTGAAATCAAGTAGGGATTTTTTCGGGATATAATGAAGGCTTTTGGATTAGGGTTGGATACACTATGGCTGAGTGGGTTCACCTTTCCTTAAACACACTATTTTTTATTCTCGGCTCATGCTTTGCCAATTCTTTGAAGCACTTTCTTTTACTTGGGGAACTAGAGAGACTTAACATCACTTTTTCTTGATCATAACATTCATTTTCTCCCTCTTTGATTTCTGCATGTTTTGGATCATTACATTTCTTTGAATCCCTTCAACTCTTCCACTTATTCACTTTTTTTTTGTTCTTTTCTTTTCTTGCCCTTTCCTTCTCATTATTTCTTTTCTCTTTTCGTGCCTTGATACCTCTTTCAAGTTCCTCGTCTCTCCCCCAAACTTACATTTTTTGCCAATTGTTTCACCAGAGTATTAAGAAAAGCTCGGGTGCCAAAAGAGGGTCATGACAAAACGGGTAAAGGCTTGTAACGTGGTTATCAAATGAGAAAGGCTCGAGGCTCAAATGGGTTGACTAGGGATAACAACATTGGTAGGTAATGGAAAATTCAAACGGGCCAAGGAAAGGCTACAATCACTTCTCAAGCCAAGCAAAACTTAAGATTTCACCTTAAAACACATTCGAGGCAAGTTCTAGACCTTTTGCACGGGTACATCGACTAGCAACAAAACATCTCACCCCTCACGCTACTGGATTGTTAAAGAGGATAGAGTCGAGGGCCCACAACGACCACATTCAAGATTGAAAATCACTATGGTTCAATTAAACCACTCGATGATTACTTAAGTCAACACAAAAGTCATAAAGTCACTAACTAGAGCTATTTCTTTCAAAAACCTTATTTCTAACCATAAGCACGTAGTTAAGTGTGTTGGTACCAAGTGAAGCATGTTTGACTCTTCGAGCATGACTTAATTAGGTCTTTTTATTCATTACTACTACTATTATTACCTAAGCACAAAAATGGACCCAGTCCCTTAAGAAGGTTGTCACGCCATCCATTGTTGGGAAGAGTCACCCGGTTCACACAAAAAACTACCTTTGGAAAGAACCTGGCATTAAGAAAACCAAAGGCTTATTATCTACTAAAACATAAAAAGAAGCTACTAAATCAAGAAGAAGCTACTAATTCAACAAGAAGCTACTAATTCAAAAAGAAACTACTAATTCAAAAAGAAGCTACTCACTTATACACTAACTAATAAGAAAACAAACATAAAAAAGCTACAAAGAAAAAACTATTGAAAGCCTAACGAATATACACAATGGGGGAGAAGGAGAAAATATATACATAATGAGAGAAGAAGAGAGAATATATATAGAGTAAGGAAAAGGAAGAAAAATAATGTCAAGTTATTACAAACCAATTGTCTTAGAATCATCAAATAAGATCAAATAAACTCCACCCTCTCCCGAATAAAAATAAGCATTGTCCCCAATGCTTAACAAAATAAGGGTAAAGGAAGGGTAAGAGTGAAGAAAACTCCCTATGGCTCCTTGGCCATCTCTGTATCCATAACAACGTCACTGACTTCAGTCTCATCCAACTGGATCTCATCATCCTCAACTCTGGGAGTGACTGGGCTGGTGAACATCTGATGCACTGCCTCGGCAGTGTTGGTAGCAAGGTCTGGCTCCTCAGACTGGCCAGCTGGTGCTGTAGGATCTGGGCCTGGATGGTATGGGTCAATCAGCATGTCAAAAGGGATATCTCTGGCTGCAGCAAGCTTGGTAACCTGTCTCCAGAGCTTGTCCATTGACTTCTTGGAGGCCTGGGACTTTCTCATCTTCTTTACTTCCTTGCCCAACTCTTCGATCATTGACCCATGCTGCACCAATGTAGCCATGATTGTGTTTTGGTTCTCCAGGAGCTTCTTCAATGTTTCTTCCACTGACGGGGGCATCTGAGGTGCCGGAATAGAAGAATGTACTGCAACAATACTAGATAAGTCAGACAAATTTGCAGTGGTTGTCTGCATCTAGTTGTTGAGGCTCGCCAATGTTTGGGAGACTCGCAGCGCAAAGAGTGGAGCAATAGGCATGGTGCACCAGCTTCAAAGCTGAGGTAGAACCTGTAACAGGGACTGTTGTAGGAATTGAGGATGGTGGTGGAGGCATAACTGTGACACTAGATGAAGGCTCGACCGAAGTGGATGGAATATCAACTGCCTTTGCAATTACCACCAATGGCTCATCAGACTGGCATGTGATGGTAGACGGCTGAACCTTTCTCTTAGGGTTGTGTGCATCCATCAATGAGTACCATGAGAATGACTTCTTCACCCGCACCTTTGTATCAAAGTCCCTCGGCTCTACCTCGCATCCGTGAGATACTCTGTAATGGTGTTGGGATACGGGTAGGATGTGTCAGTTTTTCGGGAGACCATAAAGATATTGGCCGACATCATGGCACCCACATTGATAGGGTACTCGACCATGATGGAAGCAACTAGAACAACTCGAGGGATTGGAAGATATGTCTCGTTCTGACATGGGTCTAGTCTGCTGCATACAAAGGTTTGCCACCCCTTTGCCTCAAAGCTCAGCATACTCTTGTGAATAGAAACCCCTGCTGTAATCCATGGTGGTGGTGGCCCAAGAGCTGCTAGAATATCTGCTAGCCAAGGACGAGCTGCATCCCCAAGTGCACATTTCTCTAAGTACTCTGTCGGCGGTGTTCAATGTATGCTGATCAAATCGCACTTTGAGGTTCCTCACTTTAGTCACTTTTGTCCCTTTCTTGATATGCGCCACATTGACGTAGAATTCCCGAACAAGGTACTCCTTCGCATCCACCACGCTCTGGGTAAACCACATCCACCCTTTTCGTTCTCGAAACTGTCTTAATATTGTAGGGTTATACCTCTCAAGATCTTTCAACTGAAACTGTCGCTCAAGAGTGAGCAACCTCACTAGCCACTATTCACAGAAGCTGGTGAAGGCGGCCAAACTGACAAACCGGTCCTCCTACACCTCTTTCTTCTTCGAACTTTCAAGGCCAGTAACAGTAGCATCTCCCCCTCTCCCATCATCTGGGATGTCCTGAACTGATATCTCAGGTGCTTGAGCGATAGGTGTAGTGAAAGGCTCAGAAGCCTGACTGGCACTCTCCGAACCCTCGAAAGTGCTGTGTGATGATGACGGCTGATCCCTGAGCTGATACCTCCCTGGCGGCCTTGACCGGACATAAGGCTGCTCATGTACAGAGGCTGAGTTGCCCTCTGATACGTCCCTAGACGGGACATAAGTACTGGTCTCGGAAAGGTCTGCACCACTCCCTCTGCCGACTGCTATTTTTTTTTTTTCTGATTTCTTGATGTTGGGCACTAGGTAAGGGTCTCTTCTCTCATCCCTGATAAGGGTCTCTTCTCTCATCCCCGATAAGGGTCACCCCTTCCTTTCGAAGTGTCGCCTCTGCCTCTAGATCGAACCATTTTTTGTACCAAGCAAAGGCGATTGTTAGTTACAATTCAAGTTCAGACAAAGAATGAATGTAAGGACACACCAGAAGATACAGTGAGAGACACAGTTGAAACATGCTTGCAGGGTAGGGATTTGCGGTCCGCATATTTTTTATTGCGGTCACAGAATAGGCCTTGCGGACCGCACAATTTTCTTTTGCGGCCGCAGAATTGGATTGCGATCTGCATATTTTTCATTGCGGCCGCAACTCAAATACCAAAGATATGCCAACTCTCTGATAATAGAGAATTGGCTCTTTTGCGGCCGCAACCTATTTTCTGCGGTCCGCACAAATTATCTTGCGGCCACATGTGTGAGTCACCAATTTGTCAACTATCTGAAGACAGTAAAATAGCAGTTGTGTGGCCCCAATGGAAATTATGCGGTCCGTATATTTTTCCTTGCGGCCGCAGACTCATGCTCAACTAAGAATGCCTTAGACTCATCTTCTGTAGATCGCACAATTTCTTGTGCGGCCGCAGATTTCAAACAATGACGAACAAGTAGTACGTTTGTCTAGGGCTTGTAAATTTTACACAATTTTGACATGGAAACAACATATAAGTATGAAAATCTATTGACCCATTCCCCTAGAGCATTTTTCGGTCTACCCACTACAAATTTACCCCCACATGGTTGTTCAATTAGATTCAACAGACAAATGGTCTAAATTTTTACTACAAATCTAAAATTTAAAAGAGATTAACAAGATTATGAAGCATATGAGTGCAAGAGATGAGTGATCAACAGTTGCTAGTCGTGTGGGCAAATAGTTTAAGAAGAAGTTTCAAATTGGTGCAAGTTGTGAGCTTAGAGAGGGAAAAGAGGAACAGTAGCCTAGAATCTCTATTTATACTTAACGATTTTTTCCAAGGGAAAGAGAAGTGAGTGCGGCCGCAGAATTCCAATTGCGGACCGCAATCTGTTACATGGGGGCTTCAGTGCTCTTTTGTTTTGCGGTCCGCATAATTTGATGTGCCGCCGTAGAGCAATTGTTGTGGTTCGCAGATTTGGAGTTGCGGCCGCAGATCAGCCCTTTTTTTGACGGACCAACTTCAGAGAGTTGACATTTTTCACATTCCAGTTCTGCGGTCCACAAGATTTTTGTGCGGCCGTAGAGCACTTTTGCTGCGACAACTGGAATTATGTGGTTCGCACTTTTATGCACACTTAGCCAAATTTCTATCCACCATTCCTGTAAAGCACACTCATCCCTGCAACTCACTTCAAATCAAGTTATCACCAAAATGACTCCTAACTACAAAAGAAACAAAGAAAAGAAAAAAAACACATGGGTTGCCTCCTAAGAAGCGCCGGATTTAACGTCGCAACACGACGCAAATTACCATCATTTGAAATGAATCACCGCCACTACGTGGCCATCACCAACTTTTCCCAAATAGTGCTTCACCCGGTGACCATTGACTCGGAATACCTCATTATTTTTGTTCTTCAAGTCCAATGCACTAAAAGGCGTCACACCCACAATCTCAAAGGGACCACTCCATTTAGACTTTTGCTTTCCAGAAAACATCCTCAACCGTGAATCGAATAACAAAACATGATCGCCCACCTTGAACTCCTTGTTCCAAATATATTTGTCATGCAGATATTTCATCTTTTCTTTGTACAAGGATGAACTTGCATAGGCATGGTAGCAGAACTCATCCAATTAATTTAAATGTGCAACCCTCAAGTTAGCAGCTGCATCGCAATCAAGATTCAACTTCATTAGAGCCCACATGTATTTGTGCTCAAGTCCCACCGGAAGATGACAAGCTTTGCTGAACACCAACCAGTATGGAGACATTTCGATAGGTGTTTTGAAAGCCGTTCGATAAGCCCATAATGCATCATCAAGCTTCTTTGACTAATCTGCCCGGTTAGCATTCACTATTTTAGATAAGATACTCTTTATCTCCTGGTTGGAGACTTCCACTTGACCGCTAACTTGTGGATGATAGGGAGTTCTAACTTTATGTGTAACACCATATTTGCTAAGTAAAGTGTCAAAAGTCTTGTTGCAAAAATGTGACCCCCCATCGCTTATGATAGCCCGCGAACTATCAAACCTTGTGAAAATATTCTTCTTCAAGAATGCCACCTCTCGCTTCATTTTTGGGTAGAGCAATGGCCTCAACCCATTTAGATACATTATCAACCACGACCAAGATGTAGGTATTTCTAAACGAGACAAGTGGTCTGCCACTTGATTCTCACTCCCTCTTCGATCTTGGATATCAATATCAAACTCTTGCAACATAAGTACCCATCTCATCAACCAAGCTTTGGAATCTTTCTTGCTCATAAGATAGCTAAGTGCCGCATGATCCGTGTGGACAATAACTTTCGCACCCATCAAGTACGGACGAAACTTCTCAATTGCAAACACAATGGTAAGGAGCTCTTTCTCCGTAATGGTATAGTTGACTTGGGCACCATTCATGGTCTTACTAGCATAGTAGACCGGATGAAAAATCTTGTTGATGTGTTTCCCCAAAATAGCCCCAGCCTCTATGTCACTAGCATCGCACGTGAGCTCAAAAGGAATACTCTAATTAGGAGCGGTGACAATGGGAGTGGTTGTCAATTTGAACTTTAACAATTCGAAGGCTCTCATGCAATCATCATTGAAGTGAAACTTAGCATCTTTCTCTAAAAGCTTGCACAATGGATTCACCACTTTAGAGAAATATTTGATAAAGCGCCGGTAAAACCCCGCATGGCCTAAGAAACTGCGCACGCCTTTCACCGAAGTTGGAGGTGGAAGTTTAGAAATCACCTCAATCTTTGCCTTGTCGACTTCAATACCATTCTTTGAGATCTTGTGGACAAGGACAATGCCTTCCTCGACCATGAAATGACACTTCTCCCAATTTAGCACCAAATTCATTTATTCACATCTTGCCAATACTTTATCTAAAATTTCCAAGCAATCATCAAAGGAATTCCCAACCACCGAGAAGTCATCCATGAAAACTTCAAGGTAGTCCTTCACCATGTCCGTGAAGATAGCCATCATACACCTTTGAAAAGACGCCGGTGCATTACATAACCCAAATGGCATCCGCTTGAAAGCGAAAGTACCATAGGGACATGTAAAGGTTGTTTTCTCTTGATCCTCCAGAGCAATAAGGATTTGGTTGTAGCCCGAATATCCATCTAGAAAGCAATAGAAAGCACGGCCGGCCAACCTATCAAGAATTTGGTCAAGGAAGGGAAGTGGAAAGTGATCCTTCCTTGTGACATTGTTGAGCTTGCGATAGTCCATACACACTCTCCAACTGGTCACCGTTCTTGTATGAATTAACTCATTCTTGTCATTGGTGACCACCGTCATACCCCCTGGACACATTGAACCGGAGAAGTCCACGGACTATCGGAAATGGGGTAGACAACCCTGGCATCCAACCACTTGATGATCTCCTTTTTGACAACCTCTTGCATAGCCTCATTTAGTCTCCTTTGATGTTCAATAGATGATTTGGCGTCTTCCTCTAAGTTGATCCTGTGCATGCAAAATGCGGGGCTTATTCCTCGAATATCCGCCAATGTCCACCCAATTGCTTTCTTCCTCTTATGTAGCACCGCCAATGTAGAATCTACCTGCACGCTAGTCAAACACGAGGAAAGAATAATCGGTAAAGTAGAATAAGGGCCAAGAAATTCATACCGAAGATGTGTAGGCAATGGCTTCAACTCCAAGGTAGGAGGCTCTTCAATGGAAGGCTTTGTAGGAGGAGTTTTCCTATTTTCAAGATCCAAGGATAGTTTCCGGGGTGCATAGTTGTACGACCCCATTCCTTGCAAGGAGTTCACACATTCCATGAAGCCATCCATATCGTTATCATCAAAGTTGAACAAGATGGCCTCCAACATATCACCCACATTGATCGTGACACTTGTATCATCAATAATCACATCGGCCACCAAGTCCACAAAGAACTCACTTCGTTGCTATTTGGTTGCCGCATGGATTTGCACATGTGGAATACGACTTTTTCATCACCCACTCGAAAAGTGAGTTCTCCAGCTTCCATATCACAAAGAGCTTTCCCCGTAGCAAGGAAATGTCTTCCAAGAATAATCGGCACCTCATAATCCACTTCACAATCAAGAATGATAAAATCCACCGGAAGAATGAATTTATCAACATGAACCTATACATCTTCATCACTCCCAACGGTCTCTTCATTGTATGATCGGGCATTTGCAATCTCATAGAGGTGGGTCTTGGTTGCCCAATTCCCAAGGTTTGAAAATTGAATAGGGCATCAAATTGATACTTGCCCCAAGATCACAAAAAGCCTTAGCAAACTCGGCACTTTTAATGGTACAAGGGATTGTGAAAGCACCGGGATCTTCCAACTTAGGAGCCATTGAATGCATAATTGCACTCACTTGATGAGTGACTTTTATAGTTTTAAAATTCATCGACCGCTTCTTTGTTACCAAATCCTTCATAAACTTTGCATAACCGGGCATTTGTTCTAAGGCTTCAACTAATGGCACATTCATCGAGAGATTCTTCATCATTTCAATGAATCTTTTGAATTGATTCTTGTCATTTTGCTTGGCGAGCCTTTGAGGGCATAGAGATGGAGGCTTAGGCAATGGTGCCTTAGTCTTTTGCACTACCAGCTCCGGTATGTCAATAATGTGATCCCTAGATGGGTTCACCTCCTCTTGAGTCTCTTCCACATTGTCATAAATATCAATCCGAACTTCATCATTTGATTGAATCACATTGCTCGGGACCTCTTCTTCTTGTACTACTTTCTCATCATCCACAAGTTGCCTTTGACTTGAGGTGGGTGCATTCCCACCTCTTCCACTTCTTGTTATAACGGCCATGGCATACCCCGTGTTGTTCCCACCCTTTGGGTTCACCACCGTGTCAGTTGGTAGTACCCCCTTAGGACGGGAATTTAGAGCTTGAGATATTTGCCCCATTTGAACTTCTAAGTTTCGGATCAATGTGTTGTGTGAGGCAAGTTGGGCATCAGAATCGGCATTCTTGTCCATAATTTGCTTGAACATGTTCTCAATACGCCACATTTCATTGTTGGAAGAACTAGGACCATGGGAAGGATAAGGAGGCGGGTTGTTCGGTTGTTGATACATTGGGGGCCTCTAAAAACCTGACCCCTGATTGCCTTGATTATTGTTCCACCCGCCTTGGTTGTTAACTCCCCAATTTCCTTGATTATTAACATTCCAATTCCCTTGATTGTTTCCACCACTCCAATTACCTTGGTTGTTAGAATTCCAATTGCCTTGATTGTTTTGAGGTCTCCATTGTTGTAGCTTTGGGCCTTGGGAATTTTTTTGTTGCCCTTGAAAGTTGTTCACATATTGCACCTCCTCTTCTTGTTCATTATAAGAATCATCTTGACCAAACCCACTATCATCTTGCACAAAATTGTCCACTCGTTGTTGCACTTGTAGTCCCTTGGTTTTCCGTTTGTTCACCATCATGTTTACTCCCTCCATGGCATTGACTTGCCTAGTATTTTGCACTTGTTGAAGTTGAGCCTTTGTTAGTTGATTCATGGTGGTAGTCAATTCGTCTATGGCTTGCCCATGGTCATGCAACTCTTTGTGGAGGTGAATCACATTGGGATCACCTTGTGGAATATTATACCGGGATTGCCATGCCGATGATATGTACGCCATTTTATCTAAGATCTCACACGCCTCCGAATAAGGCGTAGTCATGAAGTTCCCACCGGCAAGTTGATTCACTAGACATTGGTTGGTTGTGTTGATCCCACAATAGAAAGTTTGTTGAATCATGTTCTCCGTCATATCGTTGTTGGGACATTATTTAACCATTGTTCTATATCACTCCCATATCTCGTGTAGTGGTACATTGGGCTCTTGCTTGAATGCTAGAATCTCATCCCTAAGGTAGCCATGTGCCCCGGAGAGAAGTACTTAAAATTAAACGTTTCCGCCAATTCATCCCAAGTGTGAATGGAATGGTTCGGCAAATGTTCCAACCAATCTAAAGCTTTCCCTCGTAGAGAGAATTGAAAATGTTTTAGCCTCAAAGCATCCTCGAAGACATTTGTTTGCTTACTCCCCAAACACGTATCCACAAACCCAGTCAAATGTTTGTATGCATTTTGACCTGGAGCACCGATGAAGAAGCCTCGTTGCTCTAGCAAAGTGAGCATCACATTGGTTATTTGAAATTTGCCCGCCCTAATACGGGGAGGGACTATTGCACTTGTATATCCTTCATTGGGCAACACCAGGTGTGGAGTCGCTCATGGTGGAGGTGGGGGTGGAACAGGCACATTGTCATGAGGCACTCGGCCTCTTCTATTGGCTTGAGGTTCAAGAGGAACCTCATCCACTTGATCATCCTAAATGTCCACATCCCCCAAAATAATATTTTTGAGCTCATTGTTTGCCATGGTTGTACCTACGATTTCTCAAACACGTTAGTAACACAACAGGAAAAGAAGATATTCCAAAAACACACCCAAATATATAGCTAACACTATTTTTAACTCCCCGACAACAACGCCAAAAATTGATCGATGTCCAAATGCACACCTCAAAATAAGGTATGAAATGGTCGATTGCAATTATAGTAATCCAACGAAGAGTTGGGGTCGAATCCACAGGGAGTTACATGGGAGTTAGGGGTATATATTCTAATGAGTGAAATTGAATTATCTTGATTTGCACTTCCACAAGAAAGGTTTTCTTTCTATTGCTAGTTTTATACTAAAGTTTGCATAATAAAGAAATAAGATTAGAATAATTGTTTTTGATGTTTTTCAAATTGATAAAAAGCCTAGGGATGTGACCATCACCTAGGTGTTTGCCTCATGGGATAAAAACCTTAATGCTTGTTTTGTTGATCGGGGTGTATTATAGCTATCAACTCTCAATTACCCACTCAATACCTCTCGGTCAGAGAATGGTTTTGCCCAATTTGGCTTTCTCAAGACCAAATAGGTATCACACAATACAGCTGATAAAAGCTCAAGTCGGGTTATTACTATCTCTAGGTTGAACCCTTTAATTGGGTTAATCAATCTCTCGATTGACTCAATTCCTTGTTAGCCAAGTTTTTCTAGACTAAGTCTCTATTTCTCAAGTAAAGACTATGTCAAATAGGCACGAACTAATGTGTGCAACCATTAATTCTACAAACTAAAGCATGAACTAGGCTAAATAATAAATACCCAATCATAAATAAGCACTAATTTAATTACCCATAAGGTTAACACACTAAGGTTGGGTCACAACCCTAGTAAAAATCTAGCTACTCATGCTTGGGTTTGAAGAAAAAGAAGAAGAAAGATTAATTAAACTCATAATGTAAACTTAAAATGATAAAATCGATTTTAAATTACAACAAAATAAAGAAAACTTCCAAAAGAGGTAAAGAAAAATGGCTACAGAACTTGTTGATGTCAACACTTAACCTAATTTTGTGAAACTCGTCTATTTATACAAGGCTAGAAATTTCGGACAAAAATGCCCTTCGGGTGGTTGTGCGTGACAATTCCATGTGCGGTCCGCATAATTCTTCATCTAGCAGGAGTTGGGATTCTGCGGCCTCACAATTCTGAACTGCATCCACGAGACCATATTTCTGCGGTCCGCAGATTTAGCACTGCGGCCTCAAGGAACTCTTCTGCGGTCTGCAATAGTATGATTGTTGCCGCAAGACAGTCTTCTGCGGCCGCACAAATCTTGTGCGGACCGCAATTCCATGAAGCTTTATTCTTGGTCTCAAGCCCTTCTTTTGCGGCCGCATAATTCATGTGCGGTCCGCAATTTGCTAAAAAGTCTGCTGAGTTTTCCTTCGTTGTTTGCGGCCGCAAACACAATTCTGCGGACCGCACTTTGTAAGCTTTTGTGCCTTTTATTGCCTTGTGTTTAGACTACTCATTTTAGACGAATTTCATCTCGGGAGTCCAACTTCCAACATTCGTGCAATTTTGCACATTTTATTAGTTTCGGGAACACAAATCAATACTTTTAGACTAAAACAAAAGCTAAAAGGCGCTAATAAGTAGTCAAAATCCCCACTTATTAGGGCTGGTCAATTGCAGATGACTTTAAAGTCAAGAAGCCCACGCGCAAAGAGGACCGGGATGAAGGAGTCTCGAGGTACATATGCTCTGTGACTGAATATATTCTTCATATAGTTCGTAAGGACTGCAATTGGGAAGGAAAGAACGTATTAGTCTCCGGGCTCAAGGACGCCGTCACCACCCACATGGAGGGGTACTTAAGTGTTTACACTTATCCTTTCATACTGGGCCCGATAGACCCGATCGTTCTAGACTTTTGCAAGAGGTACGAGGTGTGCCTTGGGCAGATCCACCCATCGTTATGGAGGATCGTGACCCTCCTCCGCTACTTCGTGAACAAGATCGAATCTCGTCGGTTCACAATCGACCACCTGCTTCGATTATACAGTTCCTGGATGTTACGAGGGGGACTGATCAAGCTTTCTCGCCTGGCCAGCAAGGCCCCCTTCTCCAGTATCGACGAAGACCAAAATCGGGGCTGGTAGGGACGCTTTGTCCTAGTGAAGACCGAGGATTTGATCCCCCGGAATATATGCCATTCCCTGAGAAGTGGAATGCGTCTCGTAAGTGCAACTCCCTCTTTGAATATAAAAAATTCTTCTTTTTCCATTCCTATCTTCTCATTCATGCTTGTGGTTGTGCAGTTGTCGCCTGGGTTCCGAATGCGGTCCCCCGGTTGAAGAAGTGGATCGAGGGCATCTGTACTCAGATGTCGTACTTCGAGCGCACATGGCGCGAACTCTCAAAGGGTCGATGGGAGGCCCGTTCTCATGGTAAGGTCTCTTTTCGAGTAGCCAACACTATGTCTTCACCTTTTATTATACTAACTCCTTTTCCCTCTTTGTTATTGCAGGTTTGCCTAAGACCACCGAACTTAGGCATTCAGAAGGGGATGAAGATGTTCCCCCGTCCGTTGATCCCTCCATTACTGCCAAAGAGGGAAAAAAGAAGAGGAAGAGAAAACCCCCGAGCTCCGAGGTGAAGAAACCGAAGAATTAGGTGCTCCGCAAGCCCAGGAGGGGCTCCAGTTCCCGGGTGCCAGACTCCAACTCCCTCCTCTGACTTAGGGACGAGCCGGAGGATGAATCTATTTTTGTAACCCACGGGATGACTTATCCGAGGGACTGGGATGCATCCGAGGGGGAGACTCGTGATATCCACCCCCTTAAACTCAAAAGACCGACGTGGACACTCGGTGTGAAACTTCCCAGCAAAGAAGCGCTCAGCGTAACTGAGATCTCAGGGATGCCCTCCTATACTGAGTCTATGCTCAAGGAGGCCCAAGCGAGAAAAGAGAAATCCAACGAGGGGGTCATAGTGAGGAAGATCCCTTTCACTCCTTTTTCGACGGAGTGGACTCGTCCGCATTGGAAGACTTCTCCGGGCTGGATGACCTGGTGGAAGTTCTGAAGAAGGACGCTTTCTCGGAAGCCGGCGGGCCGAGATCGAGCCCGAAATTGGTCAATCAGTTCCCCGCTCCGAGTGTGGACCCCGGTCACAAGAGGTCGATTATATTGACCGTCCCGCAGGATGTCCGGGTTTTGTCCGCTCCTGTGGGGATAGCTAGCTACCTCCGATGCCTGGTGACCGAGGAGGACCAGGCAAAAATGAATGTGGTGAACGTGCCATGCCTTTTTAATGAGGCGCAGCAGGTGCTGAACCGGGTAAGATATCGTTTCCTTCCAACTATCATTTATCTGTGTTTGGCGTTTCTCACATTTTCTTTGCCCTTTTGCAGGCCTCGGTACTTCTCCATGAGAGCTTCCTTTACTACCGGGTTGAGGTCAACCAACTCGAGCTCGAGATCAAGGATCTTACCCAAAAAAGGGACATGTACAAGTTTCTTAGCGAGCAGCAAGAGGGGTCGCCAAGAACCTTTAGGCCGAGCTGGATGCAGCTCAGAAAGAGGCATCAGCCTTAAGGCAGTAGCACGCCGACTTGGTGGAAAAGGTAAAGGTTTTTGAAGTTAGAAACAAAGGTCTGGTCGCAGAGGCTAACAACAATACTTCGTAGGTACCGCAAAAGATCGACCAGATTGACCAACTCCGTAAGTAGATGGATGAGATCCAAGTGATGGCCGACGGGTGGAAAACCAAGATGGACATGCTGGCCTCGGAGAAGGAGACCGCCCAGGCCAAATTATCTTCGGTAGAAGTTCAGCTTCGGGTGGTGAAAGAGAAGGCTGATACGTGGTCTTAGCAAAATGAGGACCTCCAAGCACGACTGGGCTCGACCATCGCTAAACGGGATGCCCTTGTCAAGGAGCTCGAAACAACAAGGTCCATGTTGGAAGCAACCTCGGCTAATACTACGGGATGGTTGCCCAATATAAGGCCGATGTAGAAGCAGTCGAGGCCCGCCTGAAGACTATTGCTGAGTATGTGAGGCGGCTTTCCCAAAGGGAGACCCTCGAAGAAATACATGCCCCAGGTTTTGACCTATCTGTCGAGATCGAAGAGGCAAAAAGGCTCGAGGTCGAGACCAAGAGGCTAGCTGAACCCCGAGGTGAAGAGGGCTCCGAGGGATCTGAGGTCTCTGAAGAATTCGAAGGCCCCAACGGTACTGGTGACGAGTCGGGTTCCGGTGAAGACCAGACGGAGATGCCTTAGGATTTTTTTTGTTTTTGTATCTTGTACATATATTTTGTTGAGGCCGTTTTTTTGGCCTTTGTAAAGATATTCCGAAATGTATAAAGTTTTTCCCTTTTGGCAATTTTCAAGTCTATTATCTTTAGCATCTTTTTACAATTGCGAACATTTTTAATGCCTTAGCACAAAATCGAACGTAGTAATAAGTCATTTCTCGGAGGTCCGAATAAGACCTGTTCTCAATGCAAATTTTCCTCTAACTTATGGGAGCTTGAAATGGCTGGATATTTCCCCAAGACGCTTGTTTAAATATTTTTAGACTATATCTTTGCCGATGTTAACCTTTGAACATGTTTAGAATTTTGTTGAAGGTCTTATATTTTAATTATGGGATTCGGATGTCTACGAACCGTTTTTAGGGTGGCCGTAGCCTTTTAGGTTTAGACACTGCCTAATAGGTTTTGTGCCTCTGGATTTCGATAACCCGAGCCGCCCGAACTTGTCTCGGATCGCAGTCCCTGAGTGGGGGTATCCCTTTGGGCTCGGATTAGGGTGGCCCTTGGGCTCGATAGTTCCCGGGTAGGAATAACCCTTAGGCTCGATACTTTTAAGAAATAAAAAGAATGTTTGTTAGCAATGTAGAATACAAGATTGTAAGTATGTAAAAGCTCGTATTATGGCTGAGGTGGCCTACGCAGGCATGATTCACTTGACCTTTTGGCCCTTACAATAAATCCTAACCATCGAGCCTAGACTATTCAGGCACAAAGTTTCTTTCCTTACTAAAAATCTTGATCTGAGGGTGATGGCCCCCACTATGCGAGGTCGATCTTCGAGAGGGCTCGAGTACTGTTGATGTGACCATTGACTCCGATTTAAAATCGATCTTTGACTTTCAGTTAGCACGATTTACTGTTGCCTCGTTAAAAACCTTGTCGGAAAACCCATTTGGGATAAAACCGGTTCAAGGAAAAAAGAGTGCAACGCGTGCTTTCAGACCTAACAACTACATTCTCCTTTGGGTGTTGCCTGCAAGTGTTAGCCTAATTCGTAATATATATAAAAAAGGTGAATGAGGTCGTACCTTAGCAGTAATATCATTTTAAGTGGGTCACGTTCCAGTTGTTTGGTAGCTGTGCACTGATTCCTGCTTCGAGTTTATATGAGCCTTTACTAGTAATACCGATGACTCGATATAGACCTTTCCAATTCGGTCCCAGCTTCCCTTCATTCGGGTTCCGGGTGTTCAGTATTACTTTTCTTAACACCAAGTCCACGATATTGAAGTGTCGTAGGTTGGTTCTTCGGTTGTAATATATTTCTATCCGCTGTTTCTCGGCGGCCAACTGGACTAGGGCAGCTTTATGCCTCTCATCCAATAGTTCCAGGCTCGTGCTCAAGGCCTCACCATTTGATTCTTCGGTTGCATATCGGAACCTGGGGCTCAGTTCCCCCACCTCGACCGGTATTAGTGCTTAGTCACCATAGACCAACGAAAATGGAGTGGCCCCGGTACTAGATTTTGAGGTCGTACGGTATGCCTACAAGACTTCGAGCAAAATTTCCTTCCATTTTCCTTTGGCATCGGTCACCTTTTCTTAAGGTTTTGAAGTATGGTCTCGTTCGTAGATTTCGCCTATCCGTTTCCGCTAGGGTGATAGGGTGTTGACAAGAACTTTTTGATCTTATGGTCCTCGAAAAATTTGCTTACTTTGCTGCCGATGAACTGCTTCTCATTATCATACACTATCTCGACCGGTATACCGAACTGACATATTATGTGGTCTCAAATGAAGTTGATGACTTCTTTTTCCCGGACCTACTCGAATGCCTGAGCTTCGACCCACTTAGAGAAATAATCAGTCATAAATAGTATAAATTAGGCCTTACCAGGTGCCCATGGTAAAGGACCGACAATGTCCATTCCCCATTTTATGAATGTCCAAAGCGAAAGGACAGAATGTAGTAACTCCCTAGGTTGATGGATCATTGGTGCATGCCTCTGACAGCCGTCGCATCTCCGTATAAAGTCCTTCGCATCTTTCTCTATGTCGATTGAGTAATAGCCGACTCTGATTATCTTACGAACCAATGACTTTGCTCTCGAATGGTTTCCGAATGTGCCTTCGTGAACTTCCCTCAAAACATATTCGGTGTCTCCTAGCCCCAAGCATATGGTGAGATGGCCATCGAACGTTCTTTTGAATAGGGTACTTTCGGATAGGCTAAACCTGGCTGCCTTCATACGTAGAGCTCTCGATTCTTTAGGATCTGAGGGCAGCTTCCCGATCTTAACTTCCCGAATGGAACCTATTTTAAGGAGTTTAGATACCTCATCTTTGATGAATGCATGCTTGACTTTGGATTGAGGCCTCCTCTTCTGATTAATCGGCTGGAACTTCTGATCCAAGCTCAGCTTGTGAGTAGTTATTTCTGGCGGTATCCCTGTCATATCAAGATGGGACCAAGCGAAACAATATATGTTAACTATAAGGAATTCAATACGTTTTTTCCTGAGCTCGGGAGTTAACCTCGTGCCCAGGTATACCTTTCGATCGGGCAAGTGTTCGATCAATATGACTTGTTCCAGCTCCTCGACCGTTGACTTGGTGGCATCGGAATCGTCAGGGGGGATGAACGACCTAGGAAATCCGTAATCATCATCATCGCCTGCTTTTTTGCTTCTACGGTTCGATCGGGGCTGGTGTAGGTGATTGCTATTTAGTTTCTTCCTTCCTAACCAACTCCGGGTTCTTTAATGTCTAGAGTGCGTACATCGAGATCACCTCATTGATCGCGAATATTTCTTTTGCAGCCGGCTATTCTCCGTAAACTATTTCGGTCCCTCCCGGTGTGGGGAACTTCAATGCCTGGTGTAGTGTCGAGGGTATTGCCCTCATGCTGCGAATCTTCGAATATAGCGTTGTACCTCATATCCCCCTCGATGACATAGAACTTCATTTCTTGAATGGTTCCGGTGGTGTTCACTGGCAGTGTTATCTCTCCTTTAGTAGTTTCACATGCCATGTTGAATCCGTTTAAGACCCGGACTGCAGGTACTATTTGGTCTTGTAGACCCAACTGCTCTACGACCCTCGATCTGATGATATTGGCCGAGTTACCTGGATCAATCAACACACGCTTAACTCGCGATTTATTTATGAGTACAAAAGTTACCAGGGCATCGTTATGAGGTTGCAGGATGCCTTCAGCATCTTCATCATTGAAAGAGATGGTCCCCTCCGGCATGTAATCTCAGGTTTATTTTTCCCTTGTATGGACACCTTAGTTCGCCTCAGCATTGGCCCCTATGGGATGTCGATTCCACCGATGATCATATTGATGATGTGCTGAGGTTCCACTTGCTCGGTCTGCTTGTTGGAGTCCCTATTCCTGAGGTGATTTTTGGCTCGATCACTCAAAAACTCACGGAGGTGTCCGTAATTGAATAACCGGGCCACTTCTTCTCTTAGTTGTCGGTAGTGTTCGGTCTTGTGGCTGTGAGTGCCATGATATTTGGGTAGGATTGGACTGCAATGGCCGAGGCCACTTGATATCTTTGATGTGTCCGATGGCTGACACGATGCCGGCAGCATCGACGCTGAAGTTGTATTCTGATAACCTCGGTGCCTCCTTGGCCCCGATTAGCCTATCGAAACCGTTTTTGCTCATGAGTCCCCGACTATTATGACCTCGATCGCTTCTTTTTTCATTCCTAGCAGGGTTACGTCCAGATCCGCTGTCCCTTCGATCTCTGCTATACGGTTGATATCGATCTCTGCTTGGTCTTGGTTCATGATTGATCGACGACTCTTTTAGACCTGTCATTAGTTCCGATGGGATACACGGACCCAGATGGGGCCCCGAGCTGATCGTCCTCGACTCTGATTTTCTATTGGTACCTGTTATGGACGTCAGCCCAAGTTACCGCCTGGTACTCTATCAAATTCTTTTTCAGTTGCTGTGAAGCCAAGGAGCTTTGGGGGTTGAGTTCTTGAGTAAATGCTTGAACGGCCCAATCATCCGCAATCAAGGGTAGGTCCATCCTTTCCATCTGAAACCTCGATACGAATTCCCTGAGCATTTCGTTATCTCTTTGTTTCAATTTAAAGAGCTCCGATTTTTTGGTCTCGACTTTGATGGCCCCGTCATGAGCTTTTACGAAGGCATCCGCAAGCATAGCAAATAGATCAATGGAATTAGGGGGCAAGTTATGATACCATATCATTTCTCCTCTAGACACGGTTTCTCTGAACGTTTTCAGCAGAACTGACTCGATTTCGTCATCTTCTAAGTCATTCCCCTTGATGGAACATGTGTAGGAGGTCACGTGTTCATTTGGATCTGTGGTCTAATTATACTTTGGAATCACGGGCATACGAAACTTCTTTGGGATCGGTTTTGGAGCTGCGCTCGGTGGGAAAGGTTTTTGAACAAATTTCTTGGAATCCAGGCCTTTCAATATCGGGGGTGCTCCTGGGATTTGATCAACCCTGGAGTTATAAGTCTCCATTTTTTTGTCGTTGGCTTCTATTTTCTTTTCTCCTAATTCCACCCGCTTTGTCAGTTCCTCAAGCATCTTTATTATCTTGGGGTTGGTCCCGGGTTCAACTTCACCCGGCCTTTTCGTGGTTGGTTCATTTCTGCGGGTTCTTTTCCGGGATGGTTCGGCTCAACTCTGTTGGGGGCACGGCTTTGGTTATGCAATTGGGCTATCGCTGCCTATTGAGACTGTAACTTTTTGAAGATCGCCCGCAAATTGATCCCATCACCTTCGTCGTCGTGTGTACTCCGGGCTATCGATCGGGCTCCCCCGCGAATGATGTTTTCGGGGTAAGTAGGCAAGTTTGCGTCGATAGCCACATGCGAGTTAGCATCTATCGGGTCCACGACTGGAACTCCGTTGGGGTCAACAGGAGGCACCTCGTTGTTGGTCACTACATTGTTGTTCTCGCCATGGTGGCCAGACGCAACATCAACATTCAAATGAGCAGATTGAGAGTTCGACATTTTTAATTTGACCTGAAATTAAAATCTCAAAGAACAAGTGTAAAATAGAGTGCGTTATAAAAATTTGTATCAAATTACCACTATTATCCCTAGCCCCACGGTGGGCGCCAAACTGTTTACCCTAAAAAACGGATAACAATTGAATTTATATGTAGTTTTAAGGATATGCGGATTAATTTCATATGAGTGATTAGCGACGTTAGATTAAGCAAATGAAAGATGTAATAAATGACCAAACTAATGATAAGGGTGATTCCGGGATCGGTTGATGGCTCGACGAAGAACCTGCCCTCGATTCCAAGCTAGTACTTATGAACAAGAATAAGAACTTTGAACAACAAAGAGAAGTGAAATAAATTGGCTTGGTATGCGTGTTACAATGTGTGTCATGAATAATAAGCTCCCCCCCTTTATATAGTAGGAGAGTTTTACCCTAAGTACAATTCTAAAAAAGGTAAAAATCTTCTGTTTCGCTAATTATTGATTTTCTGCCGATACTGGCCGAGATTCACGCCGTGATATCCGGTTGGTCACGGACATCACGACCCTTTATTAGTCATGTGCAGCTGTTGGGTAACGCTCTCCGAGTTTTGATCCTAGAACCGGACCCGGAGGACACGGACCCCGATACCCCCGAAGGCAGGTGTTTTGCCTGAGCCCCGGTACGAGGCTCACTTTGACTTCTCGCTTTGACTCCGATTTATTATGGTCACGTTCCTGCTCCGTTTGTCTTACCAGGAAATCGAGGTGTTCAGTGGGCCCGCTTTTACTCGGATAGAGAGCGCATGAAACTTTTAACAATTTTGGATGTTAAAGAAGAGTATGTAGTAAAAGAGATGAAGAGAAGATACATAGGACAATATATAGGTATGGCAAACAAATGGCAATCACTAATTGGCTATTCACATCAATTCAATAAATTTTATAGTTCAACGTATACTTTAAGTGTAGATAAGTTTTTGTTTTCATTTGGTCTCACCAGATAGACCAATTAAAAAGTTCAAACGCTCCCTAAAAAGCGAAGGATTTTTTATTCTTAGTCTAATTTTAGGGCGGAGAGCAACGCATCTCCTTAAATGTCCCTAGAGATAAATGCCTCCTTGACCTTGGCCATGTATTTTGTAGTTATAATAGATATTGTTTCGATAGCCAATTGAACGAAAAGACCAAGAATTTTAAGATTAACGAAATAAAATCTATTTTTGCGCTGTGAAAAAGGTTTTGATATTTGAAATTACTACTACAATCAATTTAATAGGTAAGAATAGACGCGAAAAAGAAAACAGATTATGATAATTAAAACAAGGCATCAAATTTTAACGTTCATACTTTTTTATATTCTTAACTATTGATATATTTTAACGGACAATTATTATCGGACTTATTCTCGTCGCCCTTTTTGTATTGCTCTGTTTTCATATCTTTTAGTTTAGGGTTTCTTTTTGTCTTAGAAAATGACATTGTTTAATTCTATTAAATAACAATATATAAGAGAAACAAGTTTTTAGCTAAAATTGTCCCTTATGTATGAGAATACGTTCATTTTGTCCTTCAAATATACATGTGAGCATCTTTAATCCCTTAAATTTGTTAAAATGAAGCACATTTGGTCTCACTAACATAATGAAGCTAAAAACTAACTGTGCCTACCATTGCTATTCATATATCACGGTTAAAAGATCAAAAACTCAGCAATAAAAATCTAAACCCATTCCCATTCCATCCAAAGCCCAACACTATCTTTCCACTAAGAAAGGAAAGATAGTGAATCTTGATTGCATACTCAACTGGAACACCATGAGAATTCGATAACGCAAGAGAATGACGAGCTTCGAACACAAAACGTATCAATAAGAGAGGCAATAAGAAATCCAATTTGCCTTTTCACTGAAGAATTGGAGGGAATCGGGCACAGATTTAGCTTTTTACTGTTGGGTTTTGCTGGAATGGGGATGTGTTTAGAATTTTACTGCTGAGTTTTAATTTTTTAACAGCAATATATGAGTAGTAATGATAGACACCGTTAGTTTTTAACTTCATTACGTTAGTTAGACCAAAAATGCTTTCCTTTAGCAAACTTAAGGGGTTAAGAATACTTACGTATATATTTAAAGGACAAAAATGAAACTAGGGATAATTTTAGCGGAAAACTATAAGACAAACAATTCAGCTGCTGGCTTGGCTATTAGTTTATGTTAGTTCTTTCGCTAGATATAGTCACGCCTTTTCGTGATTTATAAATAAAAAATAGAAACATAAAAAGAGAGAAGAGGGCACACGATTCTATCCGTACCCATTATTTTAGTGAAGAGTACATTTATAATCTATAATAATATAGCGTAGCAAATTGTCCTATCTAATCACAATCATTTGTGAAAAAAGAAACAAACGAAAGAATTCACCAATAGCAGTCCCTCCATCCTTTTCTATATTTTCTTAAATGGGAAATATACCATCCTGTTTGGTTTCACGGTAGGTAGTGTGTTGGTCAAAATTACTAAATGCCCTCCGCATTAGCAATTGGCTCGTCCCGAATTAGTGGCAGAGTTAAAACCTTTTATCGTAAAATTACACTATGTAAGTTTTTTCTAAAAAAATACATGGACCACCAGAGTCATGATAAATGCCATTCCGACCAAATCAAACAAGATAAGATTGAGAGTCTAGATTCATAATTTTCAGAGACAAAGTCAGAATTTGAAACTTATAGGTTTGAGATTCTAATTTTTTTTAAGTTACTGAGTTTTATAATAATAATTTATACATATTCCATAAATTTTTCAAGACAAATAGAGAGTCTATACAAAAATTACTGGATTCGACCGAACACGTAAGCATAAGGCTAGCTCCGCCCCGGATAATCTCAACCACCTCAAATTTTATCAAATTATTAAGACTTTTAGTCTTTTTAGACATGGGAAACCCATGTTTCTACACCTATAAAATTTTTAATTAGAATTTGAAATTTATGAATTTTGGGTTCTAATTCCTTTAAGTTATTTGATTCTTAAATTAATAATTTGTACATAATTAATAAATTTCTTAAGATAAATTCATATTTTGAACAAATGCCAATGGATTCGGTCGGAGCGAAGTGTCTAACCCTTCCAAGCAAAGACATCATATCTATCCAAGCAATTTCCTTTTCTTTTTACTCGTGCGTCTGCTCCCACTAAAACTTATGGTTTAATTTCATTAATGACTTAGCTAATGTTGGTGAAAATACAAATATAGTTAAAAAATAAAATGAAGAAAATAAAATATCTTTATGCTGAGAGCAGAAATGGAAGCTGTGTAAATGAATTGTGTCTTCTTTTAATTTAGTTTTTTGGTTGAAGTTTTCAAGTTGATGATTTAACAAATCATCGCTATACCATTTTAAAGTATGATAAGGATTAAACGAAACTATTGACTTCTCTTCTGTATTGATTTGGGGCACTATTCAACAAAAACGTTTCAGGTAATCGATATGATATTAACACGTGGAGTCCGCCTATTTCACGATAGACGCTCATTAATAGCAAGTAGCAAATACTAAATGATTCGTTAATAACAAGGATACGGTAATAAGAATTTTAACAGAATTGAGCAATTTACTTGTATTGGAGCATGGACATTTTCCCTATATTCAAACCTCATGAATTTGGACATACATAAGTATTTTATTTCTTTTCATCAAACATCCACTTTATTATTTAAAATAGTGAAAGCTTTTCATTAAAAAATTAAAAGCCTCTCTATGCAAAATGCCTCGTGTGATTTAAAAATATATATACTATCATCGTTAGGATCTCACAATTTGAAGACAAATTGTGTTTGGGGTGGGGGGAGGGGAGGGGGGTAGAAGGTGGTCGCCTCCTGAACCCACTTAAATTAAAAGCAATTAAAAATTAGGGATAGGTAAAAGGATACATTGAACCCACGACAACAAAAGAAAAACAAGAATCACGTGATATTTCTGTTGTAAAAATTATTGCCAAGTTCGTACGTTGCTTGTCAAAGTTTCTTTTGTTTTAGCTTTTAGACTGAAAATAGGACATGAATGAGACAAATATAATTTCAAAATGACAATGATTAATATGAAAATTAGATAAACTTCATAAATATTCATATAATTATGATTTTTTTTATTAAAGTTATATAACTTTATTTTCTCACATACAAATCATAAAACTTTTACTAACTCACACAAAAATTACAGTGATCGAAAAACACAACTTTCCGATAGTACTTTCTTATTTCATACTAAGAAAATTATGTTTACCGGTCACTATAAGTTTTGTGTGAAAAAAATATAGTTATATAACTTTGGTGGAAAAAAATCATAATTATATAACAATTTATGAAGTCTACCCTCTCAAAAATTGCACGAACCATTCTGAAAATGTTACATACATTTTAGTCAAAATCTTAAACAGTTACAGAATCTTGAAAAAACACAAAGCAGACAATAATCTATGATTATCCCTTTAGGGTAGTTCGGTTGGAGAGATTGAAAGAAAAAAATAATTTCAACCTAAAATCCTGCATAAAAAATTATTAGATTTGGTTAGAAAATTAGAAAAAAAATAAATTTTGCATAATTTATGCATGATTTGGTTGGTCGTATAAGAAAATCTAGTTCATGCATACTTTTATATAGTGTTTAACTAGCGGTATTACATGATAACAAATTTATTCATTATTTTTTTAAGGATAAAATGTAGAACAAAAATACGTGTATTAGCAATATAAAAATAAAATCATTTAAGAAAAATAAAAAATAGCTAATCTCTACATTAAATTTCTTGTATAATTATTCATTGCATAAAAATTCCTACATTTCTAATTATCTTACAATAAAATATTTATTATTAATTAAATTGCATTATAGTCTTCTCTAATTAACATGTGAACGAGTGACCAGTGGCGGAGCCACCTTATAAAAAAGGGTGTCAAATGATATCTAATTGCGGAAAAAATACACTGTGTAGCTAGGTAAATAAATAAATTATATGTATATATACTATTTATTGATTCTCCTTAATTTTTTAATATGTTTACTTTTATATATTTTGACACTCCTTAACAAAAATTCTGACTCCGCCACTGCTCTCATCCAATGCTTTAAAAGGCATTTTGTTTTAATGGTCATATTTGGCTGCTTTTCAAATGAAGCACTGTCCATGAAAAAAGCATGTGACTATAAATAATATATCCAATCAAGGAAGGTGAAGTGTACATTCATCAATTTTAATTATATTTTTTGTGCATCATTTGTATGAGCACGGAGTTAAAGATAACAACTTGAATTGTACAATTTAATAAATCATATTGAGAAATAATATTTAAGTCATGTTGAAAATTAGTTGATAAGAGGAAACATACATAAAGAACTTAAGTGCACTAGAATTTTAGAAACTTAAGAAAAGGTGCAAAAGATAGTACTATTGAAGTGAGCTGATAGGGATTTTTATATAGCTAAACTTAATTGATTCGGGTACTGAGACATAATTGATTAAGTACGTATACAAAATGAGCAGAAAGGGATATATGCATGTATATATCTGACAAGGTCACATGGAAATTTCAAACAAAGTAAATGTTTTCGAGTCCTAAACCTAATTTAGGTATTTTTGGACTCAAGTGATCATAATAGATAAAAGAAAAGACTCGGCACCATTATATATATAGCGCGATAAATTTCAAACAAAGTAAAATTTTCCTCCTCCTTCAATCACTACAAACAAAGCCTAAAGGCCAATTCGGGTCACAAACACATCAAATCACTGGGCCACGAACATTTTTAGCCCAAGCATATCTGGTGGTTGCTCATGCTCGTTCAAATTATTTGTCACAAAAACGCTAAAGTTGTCTTCGTGTGACCTTTAGGTCTCAGGTTCGAGCCGTGGAAGTAGTCATTAATGTTTGCATTAAGATAAATTGTCTACATCACACATCTTAGGGAACGACCTTGTCATAGATCCTACATGAACGCGGGATACCTTGTGCATCGAATTGACTTTTTTTTTTTTCCTCTCATGAAATTTTGTTGTGTTAAACATAATTTTTTAATTAGAATCTTGTAGTTAAAGACAGCAAGATATCCTTTTTGCGACATGTGGGAGCTTAAATCCAAGAACATAGCCTTAATCAAAGAGAAGAGCATATAGCTAGAAGGGGTAGACGGGGATGCCAAGAATATGCTCAAATCTTGTCAATCAGCTTTGTCCGGTAAAGAATCACGGTACGATCATTTATACGTATGTGATTCTCTTCTGAATTTTGACAAGTTACTTTATCCGTATTTACTAATGAATTGCACATGACATTTACCCGTGACATTTATTTATACGTGACATATATACTTTTGGACAAGAAGAGTTGCACTAGTGGTAAGCACCATCCACTTCCAACCAAGAGGTTGTGAGTTCGAGTCACCCCAAGAGTAAGATGGGAAGTTCTTGGAGGGAGGGAGCCGAAGGTCTATCGGAAACAGCCTCTCTACCCTAGGGTAGGGGTAAGATCTGCGTACAAACTATCCTCCCCATACCCACTAGTGAGATTATACTAGGTTGTTGTTGTTGTTATATATATACACAACTTGCTACCTTCTAAGGTTTTTGATTGTCCAAAAGATACAAATTACTACTCCCTCCGTTCCAATTTATGTGAACATGTTTGATTGGGCACAGAGTTTAAGAAAAAATAAAGACTTTTAGAATTTGTGGTCCTAAACAATTTAAAAAGGGGCCCAGATTATTTGTGTGATTATAAAAGCTTCTCATTAAGGATAAAATTATAAGTTTAAGCAAAATTATTTTCAAATTTAAAAAATGATCAATTTTTTTAAAATGGACAAGTTACAGAGGTGTTTCTGGTTGGTCTATCTTTGTTTTGAGGACAATTATTGCTTCTTGTTTACTAGTTGACTGGCGTATTGGCAGCTTTATTGCTCATGCTCTGGCAAAATCGGGCCAACATTTCCTCCACAATTTTATTGTCACCTTTTTTGGCAACCACTCATTTTCAAGAACATTGTACTAATACTGTTGTGAGGAACCAAAGAAGGAGTAGTGCATGGAAGAAAAAAAAACCCTAACCCCACCCCCTAGCTTGTATAAATCCGCATTAGGAGGTATTGTCCGGGCATGTTACAGTTCAGCTAAACCTGATAGCCTTAATTTTTTTTTTTATTGTTTTAAGAAATTTATTAAATGTATAAAGATTATTAATTTATAACTTAATATCCATAAGCATCAATCCGAGTATCCGACCTCAGCCTTTGAGTGTCGTAATGAGTTGGATCAATTTTGAAAGATTGAAGTAAATTGATATAACAAACAAGTTATGAGTTCTAAAGTTAGAAACCTCTCATTGGGCTATTAATAAAGCAAGTTATATATTATTCCATCCGTTTTAATTAGAGACGGAGCTAGAATTTAAATTTTATTGGTTTAATATTTTAATCTTTTTAAGTTACTGAATTATAAAGTAATAATTTGTACAGATTAAATAAATTTTTTAAAATAAATACAGAGTTTGAACTAAAATTACGGATTTGATGGCTCCGTCCCTGGTTTAAATTATGTATTTTGGCTAAGCACGAAGTTTAATAATAAGAAAATTATTTTCAAATTATCTCTAGTCACTCTGAAATTTTTGATTAAGAATATTGGAGGTTGATCTTAGCCCAACCCCAATTAAATGTTTTTCTTTTGGTAAAAATTGCGCAATATAATCATCACATGAGCAAATACAAAGTTCAGCACCCAAATGATTCAGAAATGATATTAATGTGCAAAATGCAAAGAACTCTATTTGTCATACGCATCGTCTACTTATTCGAGATTGATGTTACGACTTTAAGGTACCAAAAAGAAATTAAACAGTTAGTAATTGAGATACATGTGAGAGAAAAATGAAGAAAAAAAAAACAACTGTGATTTGATTTGATGCCTTGTCAAACAAAGAAGAAAATAATTCAAACAGAAAATCATTAATTTATAAATAGGGCAGAAGGCTATCCTAAAAGAGGGAATGTAAAATAAACGCGAATCAAGTTGGTTCCAGTAGTTTGATTGATAGTTTTATGGCTTATCCCCGATTAAATTTTATGAATTGTCATTCAATTTGTACTTTAGTTTATCAAAATTACTGAACTATTTTTTGTAATAAGAAAATTATTAAACTTTATCCAAATATCACAACAAAATTAATTTTTGTAACTAAAAAGTCAATCATCAATTATCATTATTGGCCATTCTTCTTGCTCTTCATGTCACTACGTCAAGAGTTCGAGATTAGTAGGCTGCCAAACAAAAAAAGTCAATCAGTCTTTTGTCTAAATACTACAGAATGTCACTAGGAGAAAAGAAATAAGATAGTTTCAGTGATACTCAGGTAAAGTTGAGAGAATTTATAATTACAACAAATAATTTAGCGACTTTCGTGATATAAAAGTGATGTTCGAGTGATTTAGCTTTTGACATGCACGACCAAATTCACACAGTATTCTAGATCCTTATGACTATTTCTTTGTCTGAACTAAACCAATAATAAAACCTTAATTTAATTTGTTGGCCATGTGGTTTAGAAAGATAAGACTCGTGGGGATGTAGACTACTGCTATATTTACCATCTCTCATTTTATATCGGAGTTAGATATCTTTCATGTTTTGTATTCAATTCTGCAATATATTTGAGAAGCATTCTACTTATCAATAAGATTATGTTATAAAAAAAAACAAACAAATTCACAGCTGTTCTTGCTCTGACCCTACCTGCATGCTCTAAAGATGAACGAGTCAGTGAGTATTGAGTATCATCTCCCTTTGGGCAATGATTACGAGCAAAAACATATAATGTATAATATATATATGTATATATATATCGAGTTGAAACAATGAGTATTCACACTGTCCAACAGAGATTTATAGCTTGTTTGACCAAGCTTCTAAAATCACTTTATTTTGAAAAATGTCTTTTATTTTTGATGAGAATGAGATTGTGTTTGATTAATTAATTTAAAAAGCACTTTTAAACGGTAATTAGTGTTTGGTCAATCTTTTAAAAAGTGCTTCTAATAGCATGTTTGGCCAATGTTCTGAAATCAACTTATTTTGAGAAGTATTTTTTCTCAAAAGTGCTTTTCTCAAAATTACTTGGTGAGAACCAGTTTGTGTTTGGCTAATAAGCAACAATTAGTGTTTGGCTATAATTTGAAAAATACTTATAAGCAACAATTAGTGTCTGACCAAGCTTTTAAAAAGTGTTTCCAAGTGTATTTTTGGGAGAAACTAATTTTTTCTACTCCTCCAAAACTGCTTCTACTTCTATTCAAACCCATTTTTTTCTTTCTCAAAGCTTGGCCAGTCACTTCAAATTTAGGAAAAAAAACCACTATAAGTGTTTTTGGCCTTGAAAAAGCTTGGCCAAACAGGCTATAAGTGTATTTTTCTTAAAGTCAATCATCAATTATCATTATCGGCCATTCTTCTTGCTCTTCATGTCACTAGGTCAAGAGTTCGAGATTAGTAGGCTGCCAAACAAAAAAAGTCAATCAGTCTTGGGGAGAAACTACTTTTTTCTGCTTCTCCAAAACTCCAAAGCATTTTTTCTTCTTCTAAAAGTTTGGCCAAACATTTTAACTTTGAAATAAAAAAGTGCCCTTGGCCTTGGAGAAGCTTGGTCAAAACAGGCTATTAGTTTGTACCCAATAACGTTTTTCAAACCTTGTTATATATATTGAGAAATTTACTAAATATTTATTTTTACCCTCAAAATCGGATAACAATTGAATTTGTACGTGATTTTAAGGATACGTGGACTAACTTGACACGAAATGATAAATTAGATTGCAATTGAAATAAATAATGACAGAGTAAATGCAAATCACACGAATTAAACAGTCTTAGCCTTGGAAGGTTTATCACCCTCGAGCGAGGTACGCTTCGATCGGTGCCAGAACACAGAAGAACAAGAGCTTAAAGAGAAATAATAATGATATATTGCTTTGGAATACGTGTTACAATGTGTTCAATGAATTATCAGACCCACATTTATATAGTAGAGGAGTCTTACTTTAGGTACAATTCTATAAAAGGTAAAAATCTCTTGATTTGCTGATTGTCGGTTCCTTAGTAATACGCGCTGAGATTCCCTCTGCAATATCTGCCCGGTTACAGATATTTCGGTCTTTCGTTGGTTATGCTAATAATGTTTCTCCGAGTTCGTTCGGGGCTAGGGTCGACTCCGGGGTCTCAGACTGAATGTTCTCGAAGGCAGGTGTACTGACCCCGGGTTCTAGCCCGGTTTGACTTTGGGCCGATCTTTCAGTCTTGCATCGTCATGTTCCGATAGTCCACTCATTTTTCGGAGAGTAGACGACAAGAAACGACATGAGATTTTGATTCTTTCTTCGACACCACACGACAGAAATAACAAAACAGTCGAAACGTCTCGTCAGTAGTCTTAATGGCATTAAATGTTTGTCAGTCGCTGGTCGGCCACTCCTGGATGCGAACCGTCATTGAAAAACTATAAATACCCCCTCATTTGTTTATTCAAACTTTACATTCAACACTTCTGTCCTCGTACCTTAGCAATCTTAATATTTTCAGGCACTTATATTTCGGTTATTTGAGATCCTTTAATAAGAACTTCTGTTCCGTCTTTATCCCAAACCATCAAGTGTACCCTTTTAACTTTCTCTTTTCCCTCATTTTTCCTTCATTTTCAAATAAATGGCGAAGACTTCAAAAACCGTTTCCCAAAAAAAAACTCCTTCTACCTCGCGACCGGCTACCGAAGAGACCGTTTCGCGTACTACTGTCAAGGAAGCAGTACCGGAACCTCCTCTGAAAATGTTCATCCCGAGGGGTGCCCAGTTAATGCTGATTTTAAGGTCGAAAAGCCCTCCTCCGTACCAGGCCGGTACGGGGAGGTCTCGAGGTATATTTGCTCGGTCAGCGCGGATATTCTCTCCGATGTCAAAAAGGATTGTAACTGGGTTGACAAATATATGGTGGTTCCCGAACATGACGAAGCCATCACCACCCACGTCGAGGGAGTTTTAAGTATTTACACTCAACCCTTCACATTGGGCCCCTTGGACCAGGTTATTATCGACTTTTGCAAAAGATATGAGGTAACCCTCGGTCAAATTCACCCTTTTTTCTGGAGCATCGTAATCCTCCTCCGTTTCTTTGTAAGCTAGATCGAAGGGTGAACTTTTACTACCGACCACCTCATGCATTTATACAGTCTCCAACTCTATCGGGGAGGGGGGACTGATCAAGCTCACCCGTCGGGCCAATCAAGCCCCATTCTTGAGTATCGATGAAGATCGGGACCAGGGTTGGCTTGGCCGTTTAGTCCGAGTGAGGACCTCGGACTTGATCCCGACCGAGCATATACCGTTCCTTGAGAAGTGGAACATGTCACGTAAGTATAATTTTGCTTCCAAGATTTAATTTATTGCTTTTTTCCTTTCATCTTATCGGTGTTCTATGGTGGTGCATCTGTTGCTCGGATCCCGAATGCAGTTCCTCGACTCAAGGAGTGGGTCGAGGGCATCATTTTACAAAGGCCTTATTCTGAGCGTTCGTGGCGCGAGCTTTCAAATGGCCGATGGGAGGCTCGTTCGCACGGTGAAATCTCTTTCATGAGTAATATTTGGTTTCCCTTTTGCATCATTAAGTCTTTACTTTTTTTATTTCCTTTTGCAAGTTTATCCAAGGATGTCAAAATGAAGCCCCTATCCGGTAGCGATGATTTCCCCACCGAGTCCCCATCTCCCAGAAAGCGTGAAGAGAAGAAAAGAAAAAGGGCTTCGAGTTTTTCGAGCTCGGAGAAGAAGAAGCCAAGGAGAAGGCTGGTGTGTAAATCCAAAAAAGCACAAGCGCTCGAGCACCATCTTCGAATTCTCTCTATCGGTTGGGGGATGAATCCGATGAAGAACAAGAAGAAGAAGCCTTCAATCTAGTGGCCTTAGTGTCGTCATAACTCGAAGGACAAGGGGCATCTGAAACTGAGAGAGATGAGGTCGATCTACCTCAAATTAGGGAGGCCGTGGCCGAAACTTCTTGGGATGTGGGCGACACCCTTAAGGACTCACCGAGTTGCCTTCGTTCACTGAGTCCATGTTCAACGAGGCTCAGACGGTGAAGGAACGTCCCAACAAGGGGGTCATCATAGCGGATGACCCCTTTCGCGGCCTTTTTAATGGCGTGGATTCTACCACCACGGAGCACATCACCGGGTTGGGTGACTTAGAGGTGCCGAAGAAAGGTCCATCTTCGGGAACAAACGGGCCTTCTTCAAGTCCGAAGATGGTCAACTGATTTCCAGCTCCTAGTGTGGATCCCGACCGGAAGCGGTCGATCATCATCTCCATTCCGGAGGATGCCCGGATCCTTTCTGCCCCCGTAGGGGTGGCCAGCTATCTTCGACACTTGGTGGCCGAGGAGGACCAAGCTAATATTAATAAGGTAGACGCGCCCTGCCTGTTCAATGAAGCACAACAGGCGCTAAACCGGGTAACTTCAAATATCTCTTGATGATTTCACTTCATACTTAGACTAATTGGTATACATTTTTCTTTGTGTCTGCAGGCCTCTGTGCTTCATCATGAGACCTTCCGCTGATATTGGGACGAGCTAAACCAGCTTGAGGTCGAGGTCCGAGGTCTCATTGAGAAGAGAGACTCTTACAAACTTCTCAGCGAACAACGTGAGGGGGGAGGTTAAGAGCCTCAGAGCTGAGCTGGATCGGAATGAGCATGCCGATTTGGTCGACCAGGTAACAATATTTGAGGTTAGTGACGATGAACTAGGCATGGTGACTAACGTTCGGAATCCGCATGTCCAATAAAAAATCGATCGGATCGATTAACTGCGAGCTGAGATGGACGCTGCCAAGGCTGAGACTAACGAATGGAAGGGCAGGATGGACCGCCTGGCCTCGGAAAGGAGACTGCGCGAGTGCAGCTGGCTTCTGCTGAGGTCCAGCTTCGAGGGGCAAAAGAAAATTCCGAGGTGCAAGCCAAAAGGGTTGGGGAGCTCCAGTCTCACCTAAGTGTGGCCGTCTCCGATCGAGGGTAGCCTTTAGAACCGGTTTAGAAATTTTTCAAGGCCTTGTTTTTTTATTACGGGTCACAGACGTCTCCGAGCTGTTTTAATATGGCCGTAGCCTTTTTAGTTCGGGTGTTGCCCAGTGGGCTTGTCACCTCGAGTTATCCGGACTTGCCTAAGATAATAGTCCCCGAATAGGGATGGCTGTAACCTTTAAGGTTCGGGCGCTGCCTAATAGGTCTTGTACCCCCGGGCTCCGATAGCCCGAGCCGTCCGAGTTTATTTTTGGACGGCAGTCCCCGATTTGGAGTGATCGTTGGAACCCGGATAAAGGTAGCCCTTGGGCTCGATACCTTTAGGGGATCGAATGTAGGAAATTCCTTAAAAGGAAGAGAAAAAAGAAAATTCTTAAGGGACAAGATATTTTATCCGCAAGGTAGAAACTTCTTTTTATTCTTGTGTGTAATAGTTACACATGTGTACAAAGTTTGTTCCAAGGCTCGAGCAGTTTATTCGGGCACGGTTAATTTGACCCTTTGTCCCTTACAGTAAATCCTATCTGTCGAGCCGAGACCATTCAATCATAAAGTTTCTTTCCTTGCTAAAGTCGTTATCCGAGGGTAATTGCCCCTAGTGTTCAGGGCCAATCGTAGAGAGGCCTCGAATACTATTGTCGTGATCTTCGATATCGGTTCGTAACTGGCCTTCAATTCTAAGCTAGCACGATTTACAATTGCCTCGTTAAAAACCTTGCCAAAAAACCCATTCGGGAAAAAATCGGTTCATGGGAAAAAGTGTACAACGCGTGCTTTCAGGCCTAAAGATTGTATCGTACTTTGATGATTGCGTGCGAGTGTTAGTTCGGAATGCAAATAAATTAGAGGAAATGAACAAGGTCATACCTTAACAGTAGTTTCGCTTCAGGTGAGGTCATACCTACATTTCTAGTTATCTTACAATAAAATATTTATTATTAATTAAATTGCATTATAGTCTTCTCTAATTAACATGTGAACGAGTGACCAGTGGCAGAGCCACCTTATAAAAAAGGGTGTCAAATGATATCTCATCGCGGAAAAAATACACTGTATAGTTAGGTAAATAAATAAATTATATGTATATATACTATTTATTGACTCTCCTTAATTTTTTAATATATTTACTTTTATATATTTTGACACTTCTTAACAAAAATCTTGCTCCGCCAGTGACCCCTGAATCTCAAAGGGGGCAACTAATTTACCACCTCATGCGTTGGGCCCCTTGGACCAGGTTATTATCGACTTTTGCAAAAGATACGAGGTAACCCTCGGTCAAATGCACCCTTTTTTTTGGAGGATCGTAATCCTCCTCCGTTTCTTTATAAGCAAGATCGAAGGGTGAACTTTCACTATCGACCACCTCATGCGTTTATACAATCTCCGACTCTACCGGGGGGAGGGGGAGGGGACTGATCAAGCTCACCCGTCGGGCCAGTAAAGCCATATTCTTGAGTATCGATGAAGATCGGGACCGGGGTTGGCTTGGCCTTTTCGTCCGAGTGAGGACCTCGAACTTGATCACAACCGAACACATGCCATTCCTTGAGAAGTGGAACATGTCACTTAAGTATAATTTTGCTTCCAGGATTTAATCTATCGCTATTTTCCTTTCTTCTTATCAGTGTTCTGTGGTGGTGCAGCTGTTGCTCAGATCCCAAATGCAGTTCCTCAACTCAAGGAGTGGGTCGAGGGCATCATTTTACAAAGTCCTTATTCCGAGCATTCGTGGTGCGAGCTTTCAAATGCTAATGGGAGGCTCGTTCGCACGGTGAGATCTCTTTCATGAGTAATATTTGGTTTCCCTTTTGCATCATTAAGTCCTCACTTGTTTTATTTCCTTTTGCAGGTTTATCCAAGGATGTAAAAATGAGGCCCCATCCTGTAATGATGATTTCCCAACCGAGTCCCCTGCTCCCAGATAGGGTGAAGAGAAGAAAAGAAAAAGGGCTCCGAGTTCTCCGAGCTCGGAGAAGAAGAAGCCAAGGAGAAGGCTGGGGCATAAATCCAAAGAAAGCACCAGCGCTCGAGCACCATCTTCGAATTCTCTCTATCGGCTAAGGGATGAATACTAAGAAGAAAAAGAAGAAGAATCCTTCAATCTGATGGCCCGAGTGTCGTCACAACTCGAAGGATAAGGGGCATCTGAAGCGGAGAGAGATGAGGTCGATCTGCCTCAAGTTAGGGAGGCCGTGGCCGAAACTTCTCGGGATATGGGCGACGCCCTAAAGAAAGCACACGGTGTGATCGACATCACCGAGTCGCCTTCGTTCATTGAGTCTATGTTCAACGAGGCTCAGACGGTGAAGGAACATCCCAACAAGGGGGTCATCAGAGCGGATGACCCCTTCCGTGGCTTTTTTGATAGCATGGATCCTACCGCCACGGAGGACGTCACCGGGTTGGGTGACTTAGAGGTGCCAAAGAAAGGCCCGTCTTCGGGAACAAACGGGCCTTCTTCAAGTCCGAAGCTGGTCAACCAGTTTCTAGCTCCTAGTGTGGATCCCGACCGGAAGCGGTCGATCATCATCTCCGTTCCTGAGGATGCCCAAATCCTTTCCGCCCCCGTAGGGGTGGCCAGCTATCTTCGACGCTTAGTGTTCGAGGAGGACCACGCTAATATTAATGCGGTATACGCGCCCTGCTTATTCAATGAAGCACAACAGGCGCTAAACCAGGTAACTTCAAATATCTATTGATGATTTCACTTTATACGTAGACTAATTGGTAGACATTTTTCTTTGTGTCTGCAGGCCTCGTTGCTTCATCATGAGACATTCCTCCGATATTGGGATGAGCTAAACCAGCTTGAGGCTGAGGTCCGAGGTTTCATTGAGAAGAGAGACTCTTACAAACATCTCAACGAGCAGCGTGAGGGGAAGGCTAAGAGCCTCAGAGCTGAGCTGGAGGTGGATCGGAAGGAGCATGCTGATTTGGTCGAGCAGGTAAAAATATTTGAGATTAGTGACGATGAACTAGGCTTGGTGACTAATGGTCGGAATCCACAGGTCCAACAAAAACTCGATCGGATCGATCAACTGCGAGCTGAAATGGACGCTGCCAAGGCTGAGACCGACAAATGGAGGGGCAAGATGGACCGCCTGGCCTCGGAAAGGAGACTGCTCAGGGGCAGCTGGCTTCGACTAGGTCCAGCTTTGAGCGGCAAAAGAAAAGGCTGAGGTGCAGGCCAAAAGTGTTGGGGAGCTCTAGTCTCAGCTAAGTGTGGCCGTCTCTGATCGAGGAAATCTTGCCAAGGAGCTGGAAATGGCCAAGTAGGTGGTCGTTGTTGTTAAAGCTGATGCCGCCGAAATGGTGGCCCAATATAAGGCCGATGCCAAGGCGGCCCAGGTCTGAATGAAAGATATCATCGGGCACGCGAAGCGAAAATCCCGAAAGGAAGCCCTCGAGGAGATTCATGCTTGGGGTTTTGACTTGTCGGCCGAAATCGAGAGTGCTAAGGGGCTCGAAGCCGAGGCCAAGAGATTGGCTTATCCGAGGAGGACTCCGAGGGTGGAGGAGACTCTGAACACCCTGGCGACGAGGCGGGCTCCAGTGAAGACCAGGCCGTTTAAGTGCCTTGTACATTTTTTGTATTTTTGTACTTTTGTACTTTTTGTCAAGGCCATTTGCCCTTTGTAAAGATTTTATATATAATATAAGACTCATTTTTCCCTTCGACGATCTCTGAGTTTTGTTGTGTACTTTACTTTATTATTTATATTTGCAAAGATCGAAATACCTTAGCATGAACTAGTTAGGTCATGTTTGGAGGTTCGAACTAGCCTTGCCTTTTACATTATTTTGTCTATAGACATTGTGGGGGTTCGGTATGACCAGAACTTTTCCCCAAGGTACTTATAATTTTTTAGATTATACTTTTCCGAGGGTAGCCTTTAGAACCGGTTTAGAAATTTTTCAAGGCCTTATTTTTTTATTACGGGTCACAGACGTCTCCGAGCCGTTTTAATATGGCCATAGCCTTTTTAGTTCGGGTGTTGCCCAGTGGGCTTGTCACCTCGAGTTATCCGGGCTTGCCTAAGATAATAGTCCCCGAATAGGGATGGCTGTAACCTTTAAGGTTCGGGCGCTGCCTAATAGGTCTTGTACCCCCGGGCTCCGATAGCCCGAGCCGTCCGAGTTTATTTTTGGACGGCAGTCCCCGATTTGGAGTGATCGTTGGAACCCGGATAAAGGTAGCCCTTGGGCTCGATACCTTTAGGGGATCGAATGTAAGAAATTCCTTAAAAGGAAGAGAAAAAAGAGAAATTCTTAAGGGACAAGATATTTTATCCGCAAGGTATAAACTTCTTTTTATTCTTGTGCGTAATAATTACACATGTGTACAAATTTTGTTCCAGGGCTCGAGCAGTTTATTCGGGCACGGTTCATTTGACCCTTTGTCCCTTATAGTAAATCCTATCTATCGAGCCGAGACCATTCAATCATAAAGTTTCTTTCCTTGCAAAAGTCGTTATCCGAGGGTAATGCCCCCAGTGTTCAGGGCCAATCGTAGAGAGGCCTCAAATAATATTGTCGTGATCTTCGATATCGGTTCGTAACTGGCTTTCAATTCTAAGTTAGCACGACTTACTGTTGCCTCGTTAAAAACCTTGCCGGAAAACCCATTCGGGAAAAAATCGGTTCAAGGGAAAAGTGTACAACGCGTGGTTTGAGGCCTAAAGATTGTATCGTAGTTTGATGATTGCCTGCAAGTGTTAGTTCAGAATGCAAATAAATAAGAGGAAATTAATGAGGTCGTACCTTAACAATAGTATCGCTTCAGGTGAGCCATGTTCCAGTTGTTCGGTAGTTGCTCACCGTTCATTGTTCCGAGTTTGTACAATCCTATATCGGTGATCTCGATAATTTGATAAGGGCCTTCCTAGTTTGGTCCCAACTTCCCTTCATTCTGGTTCCGGGTATTTACTGTGACCTTCATTAACCCCAAGTCCCCAATATTGAAGTGTCGATGGTTAGCCCTCGATTGTAATATCTCTAGATCCGCTATTTTTGGGCGGCCAACCGGACAAGGGTTGCTTTACGCCTTTAGTCTAATAGATCTAGGCTCATATTCATAGCCTCGTCGTTTGATTCCTTGGTTGCGTATCAGAACCTGAGACTTGGTTCTCCGACCTTTACATGTATTAGAACTTTGGCGCCATAAATCAGTGAGAACGGGGTGGCCCCGGTACTAGACGTCGATGTCGTACGGTATGCTCATAAGACTTCGGACAGGATTTCCTTCCATTTTCCTTTGGTGTCAACCTCTTTTTTGAGGTTTTGGAGTATGGTTTTGTTGGTCGATTATGCTTGTCCGTTCCCACTGGGGTGGTAGGGTGTCGATATGAAACTTTTGATCTTATGATCTTCGAGAAAATTGGTTATCTTGCTGCCGATGTATTGTTTCTCATTGTCGCATACGATCTCGGCTAGCATCCCGAACCAACATATGATGTGGTCCCAAATGAAATCGATGACATTTTTCTCCCTGACCTTTTCGTATGCCTGGGCTTCCACCCATTTAGAAAAATAGTTAGGCATAAACAATATAAATTGAGCCTTACCGGGTGCCCATCGAAGGAGGCCAACGATATCCATTCCCCATTTCATGAACGACCATGGTGACAAAACCGAATGTAGCAGCTCCCCGGGCTGATGAATCATTGGAGCGTGTCTTTGACATTCATCACATTTTCGTACGAACCCCTTTGCGTCCTTTTTCATATCGATCCAGTAGTAGCCAGCTCTAATTATTTTTCGAACCAATGATTCGGCGCCTGAATGATTTTCACAAGTGCCTTCGTGGATTTCCCTCAAAACCTACTCGGTATCCCCTGGTCCTAGACATATCGCGAGTGGGCCATCGAATTTTCTTCTAAATAGGGTTCCGTCTTCGGATAGGCTAAACCGGGATACCTTTGTACACAGGTCCCTCGATTATTTTGTATCCAAGGGCAGTTTTCCGGCCTTCAGATATTCTATATATTTATTTCTCTAGTCCCAAGTTAGGATCGTTGAGATAATCTCAACATGACCTTCCTCCACTATAGATCTCATAAGTTGTACGACTGCTGATCACGCCCAACTATGCCTTATAAAAAAACTAAGCGGTCGTTGCAAATATAATCCGGTTTACAAGTCCGGAGTCGAATCCCACAGAGAACTAAGGCTTAGCTACAGTTGTTCAATATCGCTAAGAAACACAAGTCCAAATAATTTCCTAATAATAAAGATTATAATATTTATTTTTATCTAATTAACTAACAAATACTAGAAAGCAGTAAAATTATCAACTAACAAGGATGAAATTTGAGACAAGACTAAGGAGGTCTAGAGTTATGATTTTCCCAATTGTCGGAATCCTTCCCGCTATACCTTCTATAATTTCGCCTAAGTTTTCTCTACCGATCATGAGCGCTCTGAGTGTCGTAACTCTCTTCCGAGTAATTACCATAATTTACTAGACATATTCTCCCGAATAACACTAGCTGGCATTAAGTACGGCTCACTCGGATCATACCAAGGTTTCGTTATCCCTAATCCCACCTTTAAACCCTCCGTATTAATCCCTCATATACGTTATGATTGATGTTGTTCAATAATTACCTAAGTATGCACTCTCTCCCGAGTAATACACACTAAATAGGCACAATCGATTGAGATCTCTTCAACCAACCACAATATAAACGTTGTTGAACAAATAGAGAAATCCAACGGCTCAATTATGTAAAACCATAATAAGAATTTATCCTACAAAAGGTTCTATCAAAACTCTAGATAACGAATTAGCTATTCATAATAGTATGCAAAACTACAATACTAAAATTTATAACCAATAATGGAAATAGGAAGAAGGAAGTGAAAAACTCGTAGAAGAATTCCACGCCTTGCTCCTAGTGTGTTCTTTCCTCCTTAGGTCAAAATTTGGTCTAATGTCGGTCTCTCGGTCTAAATCTCTAATGACGGTCCAATCTCCCTAAAAATGGTGTTTAATGATTATTTATATGTGTAGGGTAAAGACCTAGACGAAATAACCAAGTCCAAAACCAAATAAAAGACAAAATAGGCTTAAAACCCGGACCATGCGTCGGCACGCGCAAAGCACCTTGCGTCAACCCACGCGTCGCGTGCCCAAACACGAAGATGCAAATGTCGCGTCACTGCTTCTGCTTCTGTTGCGTTTACATTTTGCTCAACTCACTTTTCAATTTCTTTTCTATTTCTCGTTTCTGCCTTGCTTCTTTCAATTCTTCTTTGTCTTCTTTTGATTTCTTTTGTCATTCTTTTGATTTATTTTTTTTCCTAATTAAATAATCACAATTTCATTCTTGTAGTGTATAAAATATACATAAAATCTCTACTTTGCTCCCAATTTCATTTTCAACGTACCTATACATAAAATAAACTCAATTAAGCACAAATATAATATAGTTTAGCATTAAAGCACCGAAATGTAAAGTAAATAATGCACTAAAAATATATAATTATAGCCAAATATCACTACCCCACACTTAAACGTTGCTCGTCCTCGAGTCAACCAACACTTTACACTATATTTGAGCACTTAACATATTTAACACTTTTGAAGCACACTATACCAATGACTATGGTTGATAGCAACAATTAAACTTTAGCATATGCAATCACATACACTTTCCTTTTATTATGCCAAACTTCAAAAATATTCAAAACAATTACAACATGCTCGTAACAATCCCAGCCTCAAAAACTGACTCAAAAGTCACAATGCACTCATGGCTTGAACACTCGATCTTCTTTGTCTTCTTTTGATTTCTTTTGTCATTCTTTTGATTTATTTTGTCCCCTAATTAAATAATCACAACTTCATTTTTGTAGTGTATAAAATATACATAAAATTTCTACTTTGCTCCCAATTTCGTCTTCAACGTACCTACACATAAAATATACTCAATTAAGCACAAATATAATATAGTTTAGCATTAAAGCACCTAAATGTGAGGTAAGTAATGCACTAAAAATATATAATTATAGCCAAACATCAATTGCTCCCGAGTTAAACTTGTCGTCCTCGACCGATGATCCTAAGTTAGCAAGGGAATCGGCCTCACTGTTTTGATCCCGAGGTACGTGTTGCAAAGTCCATTCTTTGAACCAATGTAATGTTACCTGCAACTTATCCAGGTACCTTTGCATTCGTTCTTCTCTGACCTCGAACGTTCCATTAACTTGGTTCACCATGAGGAGGGAGTCGCACTTGGCTTCGATCACCTTTGCCCCTAAGCTTTTGGCTAGTTCGAGACCTCCAATCATGGCCTCATATTCGGCCTCGTTGTTAGTCAATTTCACAGTCCTAATAGATTGTCTAACTACATTTCCTATTGGTGGCTTCAATATGATGCCAAGTCCGGACCCCTTTGCATTCGAAGCGCTATCCGTAAAGAGGGTCCAGATCCCCGAGGAGGTCCCTGAGTTGATTAATAACTCTCTTTCGACCTTGGGTATTAGGGCCGGTGTAAAGTCGGCCACAAAGTCTGCCAAAATTTGAGATTTAATGTCGATCCGGGGCCGATATTCAATATCGTACCCACTGATTTTCACTGCCTATTTAGCCAATCGGCCCGAGAGCTCGTGCTTATGCATAACATTCGTCAGCGGGTAAGTAGTCACGACACATATGGGGTGACACTGGAAGTATAGTTTTAGCTTTCTATAGGCACTTAGCAAAGCGAGCGCCAGCTTTTCTAGGTGAGGGTACCTAGTTTCGGCCTCACCTAGGGTCCTACTAACATAGTAAATTGGAAATTGCGTACCTTGCTCTTCCCGGATCAGGACCCCACTTACCGCTATTTTCGATACTTCCAAGTACAAGTATAGTTGTTCGTCTGTCTTCGGTGTGTGTAGCAGCGGTGGGCTCGATAGATACCGCTTGAGTTCCTCCAAGGCTCGTTGGCACTACGGGGTCCATCAGAAGTTATTCTTTTTCTTTAATAGTGTGAAAAACTGGTGGCTCTTGTCGAAGGACCGCGAGATAAATCTCCCCATGGCGGCTATGCGCCCGGTTAATCTATGCACGACCTTCACGTTGGCCACAACCATGATATCTTCCATGGCTTTGATCTCGATTCCTCGGTTGGATACCATGAACCCGAGGAATTTATCTGATCCGACTCCAAACACACATTTCTCCGGGTTCAGCTTCATATTGTATTTCTTCAATATGCGGAAGGTTTCCTGCAAATGTTTTAAATGGTCCTATGCTCGCAGGGACTTAACCAACATATCGTCAATGTAAAACTCCATTGATTTTCCTATTTGTTCCTCAAACATCCGGTTTACTAGGCATTGGTAAGTGGCATCGGCATTTTTAATCCGAATGACATCACGTTATAGCAGTATGTGCCGAACTTAGTGATGAAGGAGGATTTTTCCTGATCACCCGGGTTCATCCGTATATGTTGTACCTGAAGTAGGTATCGAGAAAATTGAGGATCTCATGGCTGGCCGCGGCATCGATCATGTGATCGATGTTGGGCAAAAGGGAAGGAGTCCTTGGGACATACCTTATTCATATCCTTATAGTCTACATACAATTTTAATTTATTCCCTTTTTAGGGACTACCACTACATTTGCTAACCAATCCGGGTATTTGACCTCCCGAATATACCCTATTTTAAGGAGTTTAGATACCTCGCCCTTGATGAAAGCATGTTTGACCTCAGACTGGGACCTTCTCTTCTGCTTGACCGGATGGAACTTCGGGTCCAAGCTCAGTTTGTGAGTGGTTATCTCCGGGGGGATCCCTGTCATATCAAGGTGGGACCAAGCAAAAAAATCTTCATTAGCTATAAGAAATTGAATGAGTTTTTTCCTGAGCTCGAGGCTTAACCCCGTGCCCAGGTATACCTCTCGGTCGGGCAAGTGTTCACTCAATGCGACTTGTTCCAGTTTCTCGATCGTTGATTTTGTAGCGTCGGAGTCATCGGGGGCTATGAAAGATCTGGGGACCCCGTAGTCATCGTCCTCGTCTACCCCTCGTTCCTCTGATTCTATCGAGGCTGGTACCAGTGATTGCTATTTGGCCCCGTCTTTGACAATCCGGTTCGGATCCGATGTTGAGATTATGGATGCCGAGATTACTTCATCGACCGCAAACATTTCCTTGGCGGCCAGTTGTTCCCCATAAAATGTTTTAATCCCACATGGTGTTGAGAATTTTAACATTTGGTGCAGAGTCGAGGGTACTGCCCTTATGTTATGGATCCATGGCCGCCTGGACAAAGCGTTGTACCTCATGTCTCCTTCGATCACATAAAACTTAGCTTCCTGCATGGTCTCGGCAATGTTCACCGGTAATGTTATCTCCCCTTTAGTGATTTCACATGCCATGTTGAATCTGTTTATAACTCGGACTGCAGGCACGATTTGATCTTGTAGACCGAGCTGCTCCACGACCCTCGATTGGATGATGTTGGCCGAGCTTCCTGGATCAATTAACACACTTTGGTGCGCTTCAACATCGGCCCGTGAGGGACATCGACTCCACTAATGATGACGTGTTGAGGTTCTTCTTGTTCGGTTTGTTTGTTAGAATCCCTATTCCTGAAATGATTCTTGGCTTTATCGCTCAGGAAATCTCGAAGATGCCCGTTGTTAAATAGTCGGGCTACTTCCTCTCTCAACTATCGGCAATCCTCCGTTCTGTGGCCGTGAGTGCCGTGATATTTACACATCTAGTTAGGATCCCTTTGGGTTGTATCGGATTATAGAGGTCGAGGCCATCTGGTATCTTTGATGCGTCCATTAGCTGATACAATGGCGACAACATCGACGTTAAAGTTTTATTCCGATAACCTCGGTGCTTCTTTAGGCCCGATGGGCCTGTCGAAGCTTTTTTTGCTCATGAGTACCCAGCTGCTCTGACCCCGATCATTTCTCCTTTCAATTTTCTATAGAGTTCCGTCCGGGCCCACTGCTTCTTCGATCTCTATTATATGGCTGATACCGATCCCTATTTGATCTCGGTTCATGATCAATATCTCTTTTGACTATGTCGATGGTTCTGACAGGATATACGGACCCGAAATGGGCCCCAAGTTGATTATCTTCGACTCTGATTTTCGACTAATACCGGTTATCCACGTCGGCCCAAGTAACAGACGGATATTCTATCAGGTTTTGTTTCAACTGCTGTGAAGCCATCGAGTTTCAAACATTGAGCCCTTGGGTGAAAGCCTGAACGACCCAATCATCAGCGATTGGTGGCAGGTCCATTTGTTCCATTTGAAACCGGGACACGCACTCACTGAGCATCTCTTTATCCCTCTGTTTTACTTTGAAAAGGTCCGATTTTCTGGTCTCGACCTTGATGGCCCCGGCGTGTGCGTTCACGAAAGAATCTACAAGCATAGCAAACAAGTCAATAGAATTAGGAGGTAAGTAATGGTACCATATCATAGCTCCCTTTGACAGGGTCTCTCTGAACTTCTTTAACAGGACAGACTCGATCTCATCATCCTCCAAGTCGTTTCCTTTGATAGAACATGTGTAAGAGGTTACATGCTCATTTGGGTTGGTCGTTCCGTTAAACTTAGCAATCTCGGGCATGCAAAATTTCTTAGGGATCGGCTTTGGAGCCGCGATTAGAGGAAAAGGTTTTTGCACGAACTTCTTGGAATCCAGGACTTTTAATATTGGTAGTGCTCTTGGGATTTGGTCTACCCTGGAATTGTAGGTTTCTACCTTTTTGTCATTAGCTTCTATTTTCTTCTCCACTGATTCTACCTGCTTTGTCAGTGCTTCGAGCATCTCTATGATCTCGGGGTTAGCCCCCGATTCATTTCCATTTGATCTTTCTGCGACGGGTTCATCCCCGCGGATGACTTCCCGGGGTGGATCAGGTTCAACTCTACTCGGTGCACGGCTTTGGTTCTGTAACTGAGCTATCGTAGCCTGTTGAGCCTGCAACATTTTGAAGATCACCCATAAACTGATCTCGTCTCCTCCAATATTTGTGTATTTTGAGACACCGATCGAGCTCTACCATAAATGCTATTATCGAGGTCGGTAGGCAGGTTTGTGTTGATAGCCACATGTGAATTAGCGTCAATTGGGCAGGCGACCGGAATTTTGATGGGATCAACGGGCGAGGCGCTATGTTGTTATTTTCCCGTGATGACCGGACTCGTTGTCAACATGTAGGGGTGCTGATTGAGAGTTCGACATTTTAAGTTTTAACCTGAAATTAGAGACACTTCAAAGAACAAGTGTAAAGTAATGTGTTATGGAGATTTGTATCAAATAACCACTATTATCCTTAGCCCTACAGTGGGCGCCAAACTATTTACCCTCAAAATCGGATAACAATTGAATTTGTAAGTGGTTTTAACTTTTAAGGATACATGGACTAACTTGACACGAAACGATAAATTAGATTGCAATTGAAATAAATAATGACAGAGTAAATGCAAACCACACGAATTAAACAGTCTTAGCCTTGGAAGGTTAATCACCCTCGAGCGAGGTACGCTTCGATCGGTGTCAGGACACGGAAGAATAAGAGCTTAAAGAGAAATAATAATGATAAATTACTTTGGAATACATGTTATAATGTGTTCAATAAATTATCAGACCCCCCCTTTATATAGTAGAGGAGTCCTACTTTAGGTATAATTCTATAAAAGATAAAAATCCCTTGATTTGCTGATTGTCGGTTCCTTACTGATACCCGCCGAGATTCCCGCCGCAACATCTGCCTAGTTACGGATATTTCGGTCTTCCGTTGGTTATGCTAATAATGTTTCTCCGAGCTCGTTCGGGTCTAGGGTTGACTCCGGGGTCTCAGACTGAATGTTCTCGAAGGTAGGTGTTCTGACCCGGGGTTCTAGCCCGGTGTGACTTAGCTTGGGGCCGATCTTTCAGTCTTGCATCGTCATAGTACGTGCCTATCCTTTCATGTCGTAGGCAAACTCGATATCGACCGTATACAATTTGATTGTAAGCTCAGTTTTTATTATATACTCCCTCCATTTCAATTTATTTAAATTTATTTTTTTTAGTCCGTGCCAAAAAGAATGACGCCTTTCCTTATTTAAAAATAATTTACCTTTATGCAATGATTTGTAGCCACACAAAATATTTGTGCCTTATTTTACACCACAAGTTCAAAAATCTTTTCTTTTATTTTAAAATTGTATGTCTAGTCAAATGAGTTCACATAAATTGAAACGGAGGGAGTATAAAAAGTTAAGGAACCACCCGTATATGTTGACCCCGATTGATAGGGTGAGCATGATCTCCGCACTATGAAATCTGTTTCCGTCAACTCACCTGTCAACATACAGTTCCCCGACCCATCGACAATATCTGGCCACAGCTACAGCTATTCCTCAATGACAAGAGGTGTTTGACAAAAAGGAAAATAATTCCAGAAATGGTTTCATGTCTTTCGTTTGTGGTACAAGTAGAATTATTGATTCTAAGATATTGCTATAAATCAACGGATGACCAATAATGTTCTCACTGTAGTACTTTTAAATACTTCCTGAAATTTCATAAATATAACCAACAGTGATATCTGTTAAAGGACCTATATATCTGTTAAGCCTGCTATATATAATTGTGATTTCGACAAGGTAGTTTGAATTTAGTCTTAAATGCCAAAACTTAGCATTTTCTTTGCATAAAGGAAGCTCCAATGTGGAACACGTTTAATTTCATCAAATCCAGGATGTGATCTGTTAGCTTCAGGATGAAATGGAACACGTTTAATTTCATATTATTCATATCTAAGGATAGGAACTCATGCTGACTGGTGTCCCCAAGGATCCAGCATATACTTAGAGACTTTTCTTATCCAACTATGTGGTAGGGTGGATTGAATCCCCTTACCCTTAACATACCGGATTTGAGCCTTAACATACCGGATTCGAGCCTTAAGAATGGAGAAATTCATAGTACATAACGCTTTCTCTTTTAATTGATCGTATGCAGTGCGAATCTAAATTGATCACACCAATGGGTAGCGGATACTAAACGGTCATACCAAAAAATAAAATTTGTGATCCAACTATACAAAATAGGAAAGCTGTCAAGAATAACTACCTAACCGTTTCTAGGATAAATGTCACGGGTTCGAGCCGTTGAATTAGCCACTGATTCTTACATTAGGGTATGTTACCTATATTACACCCCCCTTGGACTGTGACCCTTCCTCAGACCCTGCATAAATGCTGAATACTTCGTGCATCAGCCGACCCTTTTTTTATTTCTGGGATAATTAAAGGTAAAATAAAATACTATTTGTAGTTTTCCCATCAATAAATCTAGTAATATATACAACATCTAATTCTAAGTGTAACATGTATACCCCCAGTATGAACATGTTAGACATTATAGATTATCCTTCTACAACTTTCTTTAGCACTTCAAATTGTATCATTAGACATCCATCTCTCTAATAAGGCTGCAGGAGAGTGGTCACTTAAAAAGGCAATTCAAGTTTTAATTCAAGCAAGATTCCTCAACTTTTATATATTCAATACTAGTATAACGTACTATTAATGAACTAACATCTCATTTTTTTAAAAGATAAGATGTAGGAACTTCTTTTATTCATGTTACTTGACGAGCGATAGGTGATCATCACATCTTATATTTGTTGTTTCAAATAATGTAAGACGACTAACTAACTATTTATAAGTTATGCTCCCTTCAATTCCAATTTGTTTGATGTATTTTGGATTTCAAGAGTTAAATCTCTTAATTTTGATTGCAAGTTCAAATATATGATCTTTAATTTTTTTTAATATATTTGGAATATTTTAAAAAATATATGAAAAAATTATAGTAAAAGAAAAAGTTTGACTCTCGTAATTCAAAATGCATCAAATAGATTGGAACATGAAATATATGGTTATGGATATAAGTTTTTTTCAAATTTTGATTAATAATATAAGCAATGTCGATACTAACGAGTGAATGTTGCCAATGTAAACGTGTGAGAGACTTAAAAACTTTAGAGTTCAATCCACTACTAAAAACGTAGTTTTTTTCTGACCAACTTGAAAATACCGATCGAGAAATCGGCCAAGTCGGAAGAAATTGGCAAATAATTTTTTGTTGTAATTTTCGATCGATTCTTTTGGCGTCAAAACGTAAAAAACCATTTTCAGTCTAAGTCGGTCGGTAAAGTTATATAGGTCGGTTTTCTATTTTTAAAAAAATCAAGAATTATTATAAAAAAAACGGCGACTCAGGCATTTTATTTTCTTCAAAATTTTAGTTTAACTTATTTAAAAAAACGAAAGTCTTAGACCAACAAACATCAATAGTCTAGTTGTAGAATAGTACCTTCACACAGTATAGACATCAATTCGATTCCCGAATGGTGCATTTTATAATTGCGTACTCGCCAATTAATCGACTATATCGGCAAATATAAACTGACCGAAATACTGATCAACCTCCTTTTGACCTGCCCAGTTCAGTTGATTTTTTTCCGTAATCCTTTAGAACTACCGTTTGATCGATTTTTTCGATCGAAAGAGGCCTTATTTTTAGCGTGGTTCTTGAAGCCCGACACAATAATACAACTTTTTTTATAGCCAGATTCACCTCAGGTTACATCCAACCAGAGGCGGATCCAAGATTTCATGACTACGGGTGCCATTATTTTAATGTAAAATGACTAGTGAAAAAAATTGAATTAGAGTGTACATTCAGTCGATTCGATCCGTTTTGGATTACTTCGGCTCGGTTCGGTTCTATCAATTTTGAATTTATTCAATCTAATTTAAAATTTATTTTATACTTAAACGAATATGCGATACACCATTTCCATCTACATGTAGTTGATTAACATTATATTATGTCTTTGATGCATCACTATTAAAAAATATTATAATTAATAAAATAATATTATATGGATTAAAAAAATAATTAAATTGCATCCATCCAAATAAAATACGAACATCAAGAAAAGTGAATATTTAAGATGAAGAAAATAAGAGAAATTAACAAAAAGAACAAAAAGGTAACAACAATTGCATCTAGAGAGTTTCAATCCCAAGTATTGTGTATGGACTTTCAACACTTCAACCATGACACCATTGGTCATTTTGTGACTTGGGTGCCACTTGTTCCTTATGTAGGTATTTTTGTGAAAAATATTAGTATGTACATAAAATTTTATCCGAGCGATCGGGTGGCGTGCCACCCCCAACTCAATACATTGATCTGCCCCCGCATCCAACTGTAGCGTTGAGGTTTTCGCATTAATCCCTACGTTATATATTAACACAGTCAAAAAGTAAATACACGAAGGAGGGGATATGTGACCTTGCATCCGTAAAAACTAAGCGTAGGGGGCAAGCCTAGCCTTTTACAATTGTTAGATTCCAAAATGAAGTTCTAACATGCTGTGATGGTTGGGCCTTTTACATATTTAAAGTCATAATATGTATGGCAAAATTTTAGGGAGTTTTTCCTATGTATACTATAATAGAAATTTATTTATCTATTTTTTCTAAGTTTTATAATTTTCAAAAAAGTATCTAGGTTTTTTTTACAAATTATATGTATTCTCCCTTAAAAAGCTCTCACCCCATTATTAGCACTTTCAATTAAGGGATTGAATTATATTCTTTCCTTTTTTCTCTACTCCCCTCCCTCCCTTTTCTTCTACGCAGATCTTGAAGCAACTTCTTCTTCCAATATTATTTCACCAAATATTTTCTTTCAATTTCTCGAAAACTCTATACAAGATACTAGCTTATGGTATAAGAAACCACAAGAAAAATACAAATGGACAAAAAAAGTCTTGAACCAAAGAAATGGTTATTTTTTGTACGGTAACATTTTCGATCCTATACAATTTTGAAGATCATCACAATAATTATAGGAAATCTAAAATTTTTCTACCTGTACACATTACTATTCTAAAAACTAATATAATTCTGACACAAGATTGTATTGTACTTGTATCGGTGTTGTATCAAGTATTCTTTCATGTATTGATGCATCAAATACAATTCAGATACAAATTTGATACAATCCTGAAAGAATTCTTACACAATTCTGATACAATTACAATACAACTTAAAACCAAATCTAAACTTAAACTGATACAATATCGTATTATAGTTGTATTAGTATTGTATCATGTATTGTTTTAGGTACAAATTGTGATACAATTATGATACAATCATGATACAATTTTGATCTTCATCTTTTTCAAGTTTCAATCTAAAACATCCACCTAGAACCAACTCTAAACTTAAATAATGATACAATATTATATTATAATAGTATTAGAGTTGTATCAGAATTATCTTAGGTATTGATGTATCAAATACAATTCATATGCAATTATAAAATATTTATCATATAATCGTAATACAATTCCGAAACTTCTCCTTCCTCTGGTTTCAATATAAAATTCTTCCTAAAACCAACTTTAAACTTAACCAATCTCCCTTAAAATTGAGATATAAACCCTAAAGGATATTTTTAATCGACACCTAATCCAAAGAAATCACAAATTCGTAAAATTCGAATATCTAATTCAAAGCTTCGAAACTTTTTAATGGTATATCAATGGCATACCCCTCTACCTGCAATTTCTGAGATAACGTCGATGGATTTGTCAATAGTTAAAACTTTTTAATGGTTGTTGGTGGAATTGATTCAAAGAAATATATGATGCTACAATTTTAGAGAGATAATAGTTTGATTTGTATGAAAGAGAGAGAGAGAGATTGGTTGATTTGTATGAAAGAGAGAATGACTTTAAAATCTTTTGAAATTAGGAAGAAAATCGTGATTGTAGGAGACTAAATAAGTTGATAGATGGGGATGGGGGATACAGTTACAAATTAATCCCTATATTTAAGGGATCCTTCTTTTATTGTGATTTTGTACATAAATAGTAAATATAGACACACAATGTAATTTTTAAGGAACACAAAGAAAAGTAGTTAATAAGTTTCTAATACAGTGTAGCTGGGTAAAAATCCCTATTCTGTTCGGAGACACTAGCAATATGGATAACCTCTTTCCAATCGGTAACAGACTAAGCATGCATTTCTTATTGTTCTAATGGTAGGAAGTATTGGGATATATTCTATTAACTATGAGTTTGGTTTGGAAAAAATATTTATTATGAAATTATTATTTATTCAATTTTAATAAAATTTTAAATAGATCATATATTAGTCTGTGTTTGTTTATATAGTAGATGATTTCGTGTATAGAGTTTAGTTTATACACGAAAGATTAAATCTTCGTTCTCATAAGTATAAAGTTTGAGTTCACAATCTAATGACAGGATTGGACAACCCATTAGGAATGATTGTAGCACAAGATTAAATATAATTTATCTTGATTATGGGAATGGTTTAATTTCAACTTCTTGTGCTAGTACTCTTTGTATGTATTGTACGAACCACGTAGAGATAAGTATTTTATACTGACTTAATAAAATAAATTCTCAAGCCATTAAATGTACTTATATTCTTAATCTTGATATAATTATCATTAGTTGTGTATATTACTATTATTTGATTTATTAAAAGGCGAGATCCTTTCGCGGGTCAATATGCCTGGTAAATTATATAATAATAATGTACATTGGCAAAATAATAGTTTGTTGATGGAATACATGTCTTGATTTAGAGATAGATGATGCACCTTTATGAAAGTTTATAAGTTTTTATGTGTAAACCCGACCGATAAATTTTGTATCTGACACATAAATAAATTAAGAGAAAGTCTAAAGAAAATAATTAATAAATTATATTATCAATAATTTAATTTAATTGATTAGTATCTGAATCTTAATATGGCGAGTTAAATAAGATTTAATGGGTGAATTTTAAAATTGAATAAAGAGTACAATTACAAATTTTAATAAAATAATTTGTAATTTATTATGGTGGATATTAATTTTAAAATTTTAAAATTAATTCTATAAATGGAAGCATTTTTAATTAAATTATGTAGTTCTTGCTATATCTAAATAATAGTAGGAAGTAAGGGAATTCTTTTCCTGGTGGAAAAGAAAACCTAGTAAGTTTTGGAAAAAGGTTTTAACCATACGGTTTTTCACCTAGAGGAAGAGAGAAGATGGTGGCCGAATTCAGCCCCTTTTCCTAAAAAGTTTGCCCACACGAAATTGCTAGATATTATTTGGATAACACATTAGAAAACCATGGGACGTTCAGGAGTTGTGATCGTGCTGATGGTGGAGATTTCATTGAGTTATTCTTCCATTCCATTGTGTTCTAGTTGAGACACTTGAATACATTGTTGTTGAGCCGTGGGCTATGTGTTGTTGTGATATTTATATTATCATTTTGGCAATGTTGTGGCATATGGCCATGTGTGGTGCGAGTTGATTATTGTGTTGTGATGAGATGCGCATGCGGCGAGATAAGAGGATTTATGCGCGTGATGATAGTAAGGGAAATTACTTCATTTCAAGCACACACGGCGAGATAAGGGTGCTAAAGCACGTGAAGCTATTTTGGAAAAAATATTTTAAAATCAATGTACGGCTCACACGGCGTTATTAGGAAGATTCGTGATTTGTAACTTGTGATTTGTGGTTGTAAACCTTGTGACAGATCGATTCGATTATCTGGACTGTCATTTGCTTTCATTAATATTTTAACTATATTCTGAGTATTTTGTCGCATTACCACTTGTTTACTTCTTGTTGCCTTTTGTTGTTTCTATTTTTCCATTGTTAGTTTATATTATTATTCTCTCTATTGTTAGCTTTATATTGATATTCATTCCACTATTAGCTTTATATTAATATTTTGCACCGATTTTTTTATGTCTAGTGCGTGTCTTGACTTATCTCGTCACTACTCCACCGAGGTTAGTCTTGATACTTACTAGATACCATTGTGGGGCACTCATACTACGCTTCTGTATATTTTTGTGCAGATCAAGGTACTTCTGAGCGTGCAGGCCGTTAGCTAGCTGCTGTTGAGATTTTCTACAGAGACTTCAAGGTATACTTGATGTAACGACCCGATCGGTCATTTTGTGTAATTTCGCCTCGTTTTCCCTTTTGATGCTTCACACATGTTTTTATAGTTTTATGACTTACGCGGTTGATTAGTTTTGTTCCGGGAAGCTTCCAAGTTGATTTGGACTATTTTATTCCTGATTAAAAGTTTAAATTAGAAATATTGACCAAACTGAGTTTTGTAAAACTAACCTCAAAACGGTATTTTGATGGCTCTAATAGCTTCGTATCATAATTTTGGACTTGGGCCTATGCCTGGAACTGATTTCGGAAGTCCGTAGGTTGATTTGCCGAAAATTGGCAATTTGAAGTTAAAAATAATTGATCGTAGGTTGAATTTTAGCTATTGAGCTCGGGATTTGATTTTGGGACTTAAAATAGGTCCATTATGCTATTTACAACTTGTCTGCAAAATTTGGTATCATTTGGAGTTTATTTGATAGGTTTCAGACGTTTAGTTGTAATTCTAGAGATCTTTGAACTTTACTTTGAAACTTATGCATTTTAGTGTTCGATTCATAGTTTTAGATGTTATTTTTGTATTTTGATAGCGCGAACGACTTCATATGATATTTTTAGACTTGTGTGGATGTTTGATTTGGAGACCCGACGGCTCAGATGAGTTTCCGACATGTTTCGAAAGGTTTTGAACTGAAAATAAAAAATCTGGTGTGTGTTGCCTCTCATGTCGCATTTGCGAACACCAGGTTCGCAATTGGTAGCTTAGCATGGGGGCCTCCGGTATCGTAATCTTGCGAAGAAGTCTAGGTAGAGGGCTAGTTCGCATTTACGACAAAACAGTCGCATTTGCGATAGAGACAGGCTTCGCAAAAGCGAAGCTAGAGCCGCGATTGCGACCTCCGCATAGGATTGATAGTGGCTGCATTTGAGAGGAATACTTTGCAATTGTGAGGGTTTGTAAATGAAAACCCATGTCGCAATTGCGACATCAACAACTAATCAAAAGGGCTGGAAGTCGGGATTGCATTTCATATTCTCTCATTTTTGAACCCTAGACTCGGTAAGAGGCGATTTGGAGAGGGGCTTTTCGTCTACAAACTTTGGGTAAGTGATTCTAATCTATTTCTAATCATATTTCATCAATATATCTTTGATTTTAACATCAAAATCATGTGAATCATTATAAAAATTTATGAAACTTGTCAAGTTTATGAAAAATAAGAATTTGAGGCTTTTAGAGTCGATCTGGACTCGGATTTTGAAACCAATCGCATATATGAACTCGTGGGGTCATAGGTAGCCGAAATCTATCATTGGCTCACGTTGAAGTTTTTTGACATTTTGGGGAAAGTATAAAGATCATAGATTTATTTAGTGTAATTGATTTCCATTGCATTGATTGATGATATTAAGTCGATTTTGGTTAGATTTGAGCGCATGGAGGTGAATGTTAGGTGAAAATCTATTTCCGAGAGTTGAATAGGACTAGTTGAGGTAAGAATCTTGCTTAACTTTATATGGGGAACTACTCCTTAGGATTTGTGTCATGACCCGGAATTTCCAACCCTGGAACCGTGATGACGCCTAACATTTAACTTGCTAGGCAAGCCAATATTAGATATAGTTCTTAGCCATTTTTAACAATTCAAATCAAATGAAAACAAATAAGCTGAATAAACTGAAACAGAGTAAATCAACTAGAATAACGGCGATATCCAAATACAATCCATGAACTGGTATCACGAATACACGAGCGTTTAGAGTACTATAAATAATAGTCTAAATAAAAGCATAATTATCTGAATAAAAAAAACACCTAAGGTAATGTAGCAAGGGACTTCAGGGCAACGAACGTTGAGCAGTTGTGTCTCAAGTCTCCGTCAAGCACTGGATCCGAGCAATCTATTGACCGCCACTATCACGAACCAAAATCCAAGCCGCCGGGATGGAACCTAACCCAACCTGCTAGGTAAGACAATTAACTATAAAACACAATATAATAATAATGATATGAGTCAAAGATGAGATAACTGAATTTATACAACTCCCCAAGGACTGGTAGTACAAGTCATAGCTGGTTTGAAATAAAATACACCTTCTGTATGAAATATACATAAGCAAATATGAAATACTAAATCTACAAAGATCAAGAGGCAGCTATGACTGGACCACATGTACATCTTTAGATCCAGCTCCCGCCGTACGCATCAACAGCAGCATCCAACATCTGCACACAATGTGCAGAAGTGTAGTATGAGTACAACCGACCCCATGTACTCAATGAGTAACAAACCTAACCTTAGGTTGAAAGTAGTGACGAGCTGGGACAAAGGGTCAGAGTCCAACTCCAATAACCAACAACAGTTCATAACAGTATAACAAAGATGGTACAAGAAATAACTTTGCTCGTTCACAGTTACGAAAAAATAGGCATGCTTTTCAAGTATAACAGTAAATCCCAAATCCTTCACCGAAAAACCCTAAAGATAGACGAGCAAGTTTGAGAACCGTGATTTTTACCAAAAACCTTTCAACAATAAATAAGATATTTCATTTTCAGATAGCTTGAGAAAAATACATCTCTATGCCTACATGTCAATATACAGGTGAAATCATGAATGTCACCAAAAATCGGGTAGCAGAAGGAAATGCATCTCTATGCATGTATTTCAAGTACGCATGTCAAATGTTATGCATCTAAGTGATGAACTCATGTACTCACACTCTCAGAGTAGTCAATCACTCAATACTGTTCAGGGCAGGTCCAGCCCATGGAAGATTCATCCCTCAATATAAATAACAACTGACCATCAGTTATTCAGTACTGTATAGAGCCAATCCAACCTAGGGAACTCCATTCCAAATATAAAAGTATAGGGCAACTACATGCCTAGGGAACTCTATCCCAAATATGAATGCTTAGGCAAGATCCATGCACAAATGTAAATGCTCAGGGATGATCCATCCCAAATGTAAATGCTTAGGGAATAACCATCCCAAATGTAAATGCAAATGCGCTCACTATGGGTGTGCAGACTCCGGAGGGGCTCCTTCATCCAAAGCGCTATAATAAGTCAAATCCAGACATAAATGAATTAAAAAAATATTTTGCAGCGTGCAACCCGATCCCTTAATTATCACTCACAATCAGGCCATCGGCCTCACTCGGTCAATAATCTCTCCAGTCTCTCGGGCTCACAGTGCCCATGCTAAGCAGCCCTAATAAATGATACAGGATGTGACAATATATGATAACAGAGACTGAGACATGATATGAAATGATGAATGCGATTGAGTACATAACTATAATTAAGCACATAACTCGGCAGCAAAGAATGACAATTGTGGGTCCCAATCGTACCGGGCTATAGCCTAAACATGATTTCTAGCATAAATTACATCCCAAGTGCTCTAACACATAGAGTACGGTAAAACGTTTAGATAAGATAGCTACACAGTTCCACTAAATCAATTAAATCATAACTCACACGGTGCACGCCCGCACGCCCATCACCCAGCATGCGCGTCACCTCAACATCAATCACATAACACATAATTCAGAGTTTCATACCATCAATACCAAGTTTAGAAGTGTTACTTACATCGAACAAGCCAAATCTAATATTGAGCAGGTCAAGCAATGCTCCAAAAATTCCATCCCTTGCGTACCGATGTCCGAATGGCTCGAAACTAGCCAAAAGCAACTCAAATACATCAAATAATGCCAAAGAAAACAAACCCAATCGATAAAGGTCCAATCTTTAATCAAAAGCCAAAATCAACCCAAAGTCCAACCCGAGCCCGCACCTCGGAACTTGACGAAACTTATAAAATCCGACGACCCATTCAATTACGAGTCCAACCATACTAGTTTCACCCAAATCCGACTCCGAATCAATATTCAAAACTCAAAAACTCACCCCATAAAACTTAAGGCTAAAACCCCCAATTTCTTTTTAAAATTCATAGTCCAATTACCAAAAATGATGATAGAATCACAAAATATAATCAAAACTGAGTATAAAACACTTACCCCAATCCTTGTGATGAAATGTTTCTTCAAAGTCACCCAAAACCGAGCTCCAAGTCTCAAAATGAGAATAAAATGACCAATCCTCGAATATATAGCTTCTGCCTAGTGATTTTTCCTTTTGAGAACAAAGGACCGCTTCTGCGGCGTCACTTTTGTGACAAATTTTCTGCATCTGCGGACAAAACTGGAGGTCTGCTCTTCTGCACCTGCGCAACATGCACCTTTTCTGTGCAAGCGCAGGTGCGAGACAAAACACGCTTCTACGCACATACCCACTTCTGCGAATCACAGCTTCCGCTTCAGCGCGCACACAGCCAAACCTTCCTTCGCTTTTGCGACCAACTGTCCACATCTGCGGAAACGCATCGACGTTCCATTCTTCCGCAGATGCGGAAACACCATAAAGAACAGCCTTAGCCAAATGCAACATGCGACAAAATGGTCTGAAACTCACCCGAGCCCCTCGGGACCCTTTCCGAATATACCAACAAGTTTCATGACATAATACGGACCTACTCGAGGCCTCAAATCATGCATAACAACATCGAAATGATGAATCGTACCTCAAATCAAAAGTAATGAACTTAGAACTTTCTACTTCCAAAACTCGTGTTGAAACATATTCAATCAAATCAGAATGAACTCAAATTTTGCACACAAGTCCCAAATGACATAAAAAAGCTTTTTCAATTCCCGGAACCACAATCCGAATCCGATATCCACAAAGTCAATTCTCGGTAAAACTTATGAACTTTTCAATCCTTCAAATTTCCAATATTCACCAATTAGTCCTGAATCTTTTAAGAAATATCCAAATACAAATCCGGTAATATGCCCGAGTCCAAAATCACCATCTGAACCTAACGAAACTATCAAAACTTCGTTCCTGGGTCAAATTCACAAAAATCAAACTTAATCACCTCTTCTTAAAGCTTAAATCATGAAATTCATTCTTGCAAATCAATTCTGAATAACCTAAAAACCAAAACCGACGATTCACATAAGTCATAATATATCATACGGAACTACTCATGCCCTCAAACTATCGAGTGAAGTGCAAATGCACGAAAAGACCGATCAGGTCGTTATATCATCCCCTACTTAAACATACGTTCGTTCTCAAACGTGCCAAGAGTCATTCCAAAGCCATCAAATCGCCGTGTAACCTTACCACGCACATACCCGGGGGTGATCCCACATCAACTTATTCCATAAAGTCCTGACAACACAACATAACTGAAGATCATTACTTCAACCTTAGGCCGTAAACCACAGAATCCAATTTCTAACATCCACAATTTCCTATAAGATCTGAATCTCGGATCTATACACTGTATAAGTCTGAACAAGCTGTATCAAGCCATAGCTAGAAACCAAAATGTACTCACATGATATAGCACATAACTCGCATACTTGTAGCAATAACTTCTGATCACATACTCAAAAAAACCTGGTATCAGTAATAAACCTAATAACAATCAAAGCCTAGTTATAAAACCTTCGTACATTGTCAATGATGAAAGAAACACGCAAAAACTCAAAACCACTTATCATATCAACAAGTCATAGATCTCCCTTTCCTTTGACAAGAACTATAACCAATTTCTAAGCCGATCATCGACAAGAACTATAGCCAATTTCTAAGCCGATCATCGACATTATCCTTCCAAATATACTGCAAACAAATTCGATGACAGCCATTCTAGGTTCAATGACCTTACTTTATCAAGCCCAATTATCCTATTGACATGCCACACCAATACTACCTAGAATCACGACCTGTGCAATCCGTGCACCAATAAGCAACAACTCAAATGTACCCAAAATGAAAAATGACTCAATTGAGAGAATCGCCCCGCAAACGCAACAAGTACCACCATAACCGCCATGCTATGAACCCGTCATAGATGGTAGAATCAAGACTCACGAATCTAACACAAAGGATCATATCCCAACTTAACTTTGCTGCAATACGTGACCCCATCCAAACACTGGTCCACATGAAATACCTCGAGCCACAATGCTCAAAATCAATAACCACACGCAATTTGTCATCAAGTACCCAATGTGCATAGCCATAACTAAGGAGAAGCAAATAACACAATATACCACATTCCAGAGAGAACATAACCAAGGCACACTCAACCCTTCAACACCTTAAAATCCATCTTGCTCAAATTCGGTTATAGGACCGCACCATGTGTGCCTATAACCAACAGATCCAAAACTCTCGTAGCATAGAAGGGTAACTCATAGAACATCTCAGAACACGAATAAGCTCAACTCTAACCAAATGACACATCCCTCAACAATAGAAGTATGGAGTCAACCAATCCGACCTGGTATAGAATACACATCCTCATTGGGCTTGCCAATGGACCCCAAATCCACTCTGGTCACCCACAAATAGATATGTTACCCCCCAAAAGTCCACAACGACTGAACCATAACACATACTATCATCTGGATAGCGTCGGCCACATCTTCACATTCCATAACCACGAAACAATCTGTTTCTGAGAATTCCTGGTCTCCAAGTCCATAAAATACATGAATCACCATATCTGATCCCAACTCCATCGCCCAAATGTCTAACACATCTCTCATACACGATCATCCCAAGAGAAATACTTCTAAAATTCTTTCGTTCCACATAGCAAAATCTGAATATCAACAATCAATCCACCAGGCGAGTACCGCAATACCAATGAAGCATTCGTAAGTCAACACACAGTGCGCCTTCTGAAATGTGTACCCTTCTTAGGAATTACCAAGTAGTTATAACATCCATCTAAATATATGAAATTATTCATGCTTACTATGAATTTATGACCTTCCCTTTAGAACTAAACCGTGACCTTGCACACATAAATCTCAATCCCACACAACACACCGCATCTATCATGGCATCATATGAAAAGTATGAGAATCTCATAATCAACTCTGAGTCTAGTAGAATACCTACCCGATTAGTCAGAAACCTTCCATTTGATCTCAACCAGGAGAAAATCACAATACGCAACATGTTCCTCACGCCGGTAGGAAATGTCCATCTCAAACCATGGCAAAACATCATCGAGAACTCTTCGAAACCCATTTTCACATAACTAAGCCATCAGAGTCGGATCCCTCTAACTCAGCCAAGCCACACAGGTCACCAAAACCCAAGAGCATTTCCATGAAATACCTGTAGAGACTCACCACATCATAAGTAGCCTAAAGAATCAATCGTATCCATTGCCGTGCTGATCCAACCTACTTCCAAGCTATCCCATTTCTCCAAGTTTCTTCCGAAATGCCCTCTAGCTGACACTTCTCCTTGTTAGAATACCACAATTCTCACCCAAAGCTCATCACAATAGATCCTAGAATAAAATCATACCGCTCTAAGGCCCATAAGCCGTTGTATTCCTTCTTAAGCACCCCAAATATACCGCAATCAAGATACCCACTCTGAAGAGACCTTATGTGAATCTGAAGCAGTTTCCTCCACATCTCTGATATCGAAATGTGGAATCCATATTGATATAAAAATACCACTAGTCTCAACACCATCAAATATAAATCTCAGACCCTAGCCATATACAAATTCGTAAAATTCCCTATTGCTACATTGAAATCTTGTATTCATTAGAACTTTCTCGACAGTCATCTCCCTGCTCAAATTTCAACTGCACTAACCAAACGGGCTGAACGACCTGTGCTCCATTAGCACAACAACACCCAAAGAAGTGACTCCGCCTTAGAGCAACTGAGCAAATTTCTACCCCATGCGCACTACATCCATCACAAATAAATACTCAAATCATTCCATGATTTCAATATACCCATAAAGTGTAATATAACCCGTATCTAGAAATTTCCTTGCTAAAGTCATCCTTAAAACCAGCCTCTGCAAGTCATAACTGATTCAAAGTATACCTCAAACCGAAACTGACATAAAACATAACCATGTATTCAAAGCGTCGATAGTAGACTCCCCCACTTGGCTCGAAGCCATAGATTAAAACACTCGAGAACTCACAATGCCCATACTCTATTACTGCCATAATCTCGCACTGAAATTCAACTCAATCCTTCATAAGATCATGTAACACAAACCATCTAATACCTCAAATTATCTGCAAATCTCGCACCCATCCTCATGACGGTAAGGTCAGCTATTACAACCGATCCAAACTCAAATTGCACGACTATAACCCATTGGTAGAAAAGAAAGTCTCCACATAACATCATAAGGATCACACATCCGTAGATTACCTCGCAGGTTATAACCCACTTGCTTAGCATTCAAACTCACATCTCTCTATACCCTTTCACAATCACAAATACTACGCAATCACTTAATCTTCCTGCGTGTGAAATCATCAACAAGACATGAAAATCTTCTTCGTTCCACAAATAATATAACATGAATGAATCCCTCAAAAACCTTCATAACTCAAGCCTATATGAAACATCCATAGAAATCGAGCATCCAATAGTCCTTCTCACTTCTTAAGAATAATCTTCTCATCACATTCAACCAATTTGAACACGTCCCGCAGCCACATGATACACATCATATATCCATCTAACCACTCATCGAGCTACAAATCCACTCATGGGGACATTACTGGATATATGAGTCCCAAATGCACGAGCTCACAAAAATTAATCGGGTCCACGCCTACACTACTATTGAGTAGCGAGGATGGTCGATGTAGTTTTACCCAACAAGGTCAGGATCGAATCCACAAGGAATTAGTTGATTTGGAATTAGCTTTATATCTAATTCTAGATGCGTGTTTTGTTCCTAATTGCACTTCCAAACATGAAGGTGTTGATTCTACTTCTATTTTTGATGAGATTAAAGCTAAGTACAATATTTTTGATGTTGGTTTTCAAGTGTTTAAAAGGACTAGGGTAGCGACTTCCACCTAGGTGGACATCTAGCGGGTAGTAAGAATCTAGGGCAAGCTTGATTAATTTGGGATCGTAATATAGCTATCACACACAAGTACTCACTCTATATCTCTTGCTAGTTTGAGTGATTTTGTCCAATTTGGCTTTCTCAAGTACAAATGGCTATTCATGCAAGTCATGTGATATTGGCTCAAGTCGGGTATTACTATCTCTAGGTTTAACCCTTTAATTGGGGCTATCAATTTCTTGAGTTCACCCCAATTCCTTGTTAGCCTAGTTTTTCCAAACTTAATCCCTCTTTCTCAAAAAGAGACCAAATCATAAAGGCATGAATCAGTGTTTGCAACCACTAATTATATAATTCTAGAAAGAACTAGGCTAAATATCACTAACCCATAAACATTCAAGCCCTAAAATTCAAGATCCCTTAAATACCCACACTAGGGTTGAGTCACAACCCTAGCTATGCATCTAGCTACTCATAATAATAGCAGAAATCAAAGATAAATGGAAGATATAATCCATAATACTAAATTAAAAGATAAAAATCTAATGTTATAAGGTAAATCTTATACAAAATTGCCCAAAAAGGAAAACCTAGCAGTCTCACGTACTCGGAAAAAAACATAACCTCCTAAAATTGACAAAAATATCTATTTATACTAAGCTAAAATTTTTTGACAAAAATACCCTTGCGGAAGTTTCGCGGACGCATAATTCTGAACGCGGCCGCACACTTGCTTTCGCGGCTGTATAATTCTGATCGCGGTCCGTGTTTGTTCACACCTGAACCTGGGTTGAACCTTATTTCGCAGACCCCATAATTTCCACCGCGTCCGCCTGAGAGACATCCGCACCCGCGTAACTTTGACGCGGACCGCCATTCTTATTTTTACTTGAATTATGCACTCTCTGAACCTTAGCAACCGCAGTCCGCAAAATTTCCATCGTGCCCGTGCTGGTACTTTCGCGGCCGCATCTTCTTGTCGCGGTCCGCATTCATGTTTGTGTCCAAAAAACCATCTCTCTGATTCTTCATATCGCAGACCTCGAAATAATGGTCGCGTCAGCGTTGATACTTTCGTGGCCACACTCTTTTGTCGCGGTCCGCGTTCCACACCTCTTGACCCAGTTTTGGTTTTTGTTCAGGTTTTGACTCTTTATGAGTTGATTATGGCTTCTTTGGCTCATTTTGAACAATCCCTACAAGTATGCATATTAATTTAGTTTCCGGGAATACCTTCACGTATTGTTTGGCTCAAAACACAAATAAAAGAGAGCAATTAATAGGCTAAAATCCCTACTTATCACTCACACAACCGAAATCCCCGTGCTCAAGCTACGGTCAAAACCCGGACTCAATTCTTCCAGACTGGAAGATCATCAGCACACCGAAATCACATCTCGCACCTCATCGATAGAATCACAAGCTGTCGATGCACAACCAATATCGAGCGCTCACATGTGCATGCGAATGCGTGGAAGGAATTGAAAGAGTTACGCTTCAAGCCGAATCAATGCCGCACAATAAGGAAAGAAAGATGAGAGGTTTATCCTAAATGCCCTATAGCCTTTCTAAGATAGGTATGGACGTCATCATATGATTCCGTAAGACTATACTAGACACTTGATCATGAATCGTAGAACCTATGAGTCTAGAGCATTTTCATGTGTCACGACCCAAAATTCAAATTGTCGTGATAACACCTAACCCAACCCGCTAGGTAAGCCAATTAACTATAAAACACAATATAATAATAATGATGTGAGTAAAAAATGAGATAACTTAATTTATACTACCCCCCAAGGACTGGTAGTACAAATCATGAGCTTCTAAGATATAGAGTTTACAAAGCTGGTTTGAAATAAAATACACCATCTGTTTGAAATATACATGAACAGATATGAAATACTAAAGCTACCAAGATCAAGAGGAAGCTATGACTAGAGCGTAGGTACATCTTCATATCCATCTCCCGCCGTACGCAGCAACATCATCATCCAACATCTGCACGCAAGGTGCATAAGTGTAGTACGAGTACAACCAACCCCATATACCCAATAAGTAACAAACCTAACCTTAGGTTGAAAATAGTGACGAGCTGGGACAAAGGGTTATAGTCCAACTCCAATAACCAACAACAATTCATAAAAGAATAATAAATATGGTACAAGAAATAACTCAGCTCGTTCACAGTTACGAAAAAATAGGCATGCTTTTCAAGTATAACAGTAGATCCCAAATCCTTCACCGAAAACCCCAAAAGATAGATGAGTAAGTTTGAGAATTGTGATTTTTCCCAAAAACCTTTTAACAATAAATAAGATATTTCATTTTCAGATAGCATGAGGATAATACATATCTATGCCTACATGTCAATATACAAGTGAAATCATGAATGTCACCAAAATCCGAGTAGCAGAAGGAAATGCATCTCTATGCATGTATTTCAAGTACGCATGTCAAATGCTATGCATCTCAGCGATGAACTCTTGTACTCACACTATCAGAGTACTCAATCACTCAATACTATACGAGGCAGGTCCAACCAAGGAAGGTTCATCCCACAATATAAATAGCAACTGACTGTCAGACACTCAATACTGTATAGGGCCAATCCAGCCTAGGGAACTCCATCCCAAATATTAAGGTATAGGTCAACTCTATGACCAGGTAACTCCATCCCAAATATGAATGCTTAGGAAAGATCCATGCCCAAATGTAAATGCTTAGGGAAGATCCATCCCAAATGTAAATGCTTAGGGAAGATCCATCCTAAATATAAATGCTTAGGGAAGATCCATCCTAAATGTAAATGCAATTACGCTCATTGTGGATGTGCAGACTCCGGATGGGCTCCTTCAGCCCAAGCTCTATAATAAGCCAGATCCAGGCATAATTGAATAAATAAAACATGCTGCCGCGTGCAGTCCGATCCCTTAATTATCACTCACAATCAGGCCATCGGCCTCACTCAGTCAATAATCTCTCCAATCTCTGGGTCTCACAATGTTCATGCTAAGCAGCCCTAATTAATGATATGGGATGTGAAAATATATGATAACAGAGACTGAGACATGATATGAAATGATGAATGCGACTGAGTATAGAACTACAATTAAGCACATAACTCAGCAGAAAAGAATGATCACTGTGCGTCCCAATCGTACCAGCATATATCCTAAACATGATTTCTAGCATAAATTACAGCTCATGTGCTCTAAGACATATAGTACAGTAAACACGTCTAGATAAGACAGCTACACAGTTCCACAGAATCGACTAAATCACAACTCACATGGTGCACGCCCACACGCCCAACACCTAGCATGCGCTTCACGTCAACATCAATCACATAACACGTAATTCGGGGTTTCATAAACTCAGCACCAAGTTTAGAACTGTTACTTACCTCGAACAAGCCAAATCCAATACCGAGCAGGCTAAGCGATGCTCCAAAAATGCCATCCCACGCATACCGACCTCTGAATGGCTCGAAACCAGCCAAAAGCAACTCAAATACATCAAATAGTGCTAAAATAAACAAACCCAATCGATAAAGGTCGAATTGTTAATCAAAAGCCAAAACTCAACCCAAAAGTCCAACCCGAGCCCGAGATCGAGCCTCGGAAGTTGATGAAACTTATAAACTCTGATGACCCATTCAATTACGAGTCCAACCATACTAGTTTCACCCAAATCTGACTCCAAATCTATGTTCAAAACTTAAAAACTCACCCCACAAACTTTAGGCTAAAACCCCTAATTTCTCTTTAAAATTCAAAGTCCAATTACCAAAATCGAATATAATCACGAAATATAATCAAAAACAAGTATAAAACACTTACCCCAATCTTTTTGATGAAATTCTACTCCAAAGTAGCCCAAAACCGAGCTCCAAGTCGCAAAATGAGAATCAAACGACAAACCCTCGAAAATATAGCTTCTGCCCAGTGATTTTCGCTTTTTCCACCAACGGGCCGCTTCTGCGGCATCGCTTTTGCAACAAAATTCCCGCTTCTGCGCAAAACACTGGAGGTCTACTCTTATGCACCTGCGCAACATACACCGCTTTTGCACAAGTGCAGGTGCGAGACAAAACACGCTTCAACGCACATACCCATTTCAGCGATCACAACTTCCGCTTCTCCGCACACGTAGGTGCGTCTCTTTCTCTGCATCTGTGATGATCCCCAGCCAAACTTTCCTCTGCTTCTGCGACCAACTTTCTGCATCTGTGGACTCGCATTTGCATTCCATTCTTCCGCAGATGCAGAAATACCAAAACCAACAGCCTTAGCCAAATGTAACATGCGACAAAATGGTCCGAAACTCACCCGAGCCCCTCGGGACCCCGTCTGAATGTACAAACAAGTTTCATGATATAACACAGACCTACTCGAGGCCTCAAATCATGCATAACAATATCGAAACAACGAATCACACCTCAAATCAAAAGTAATGAACTTAGAACTTTTAACTCCCAAAAATTGCGTCGAAACATACCCAATCAACTTAGAATGAATTCAAATTTTGCACACAAGTCCCAAATGACATAACGAAGATATTCCAATTCACGGAACCACAATCCGAATTCGATATCCACAAAGTCAACGCTTAGTCAAACTTATGAACTTTCCAATCCTTCAAATTTCAAAATTTTGCCAATTAGTGCTAAATCCTTCTTGAAATATCCAAAGAAAAATCCGGGCATACACCCGAGTCGAAAATCACCATCCAAACCTAATGGAACCATCAAAACTTTGTTCCAGGGTCAAATTTAAAAAAGTCAAACTTAATCACCTCTTCCAACTTAAAGCTTCAACTGTGAAATTCATTCTTCCAAATAGATTCCGAATAACCTCAAAACCAAAACCGATGATTCACACAAGTCTTAATACATCATACAGATCTACTCATGCCCTCAAACTACCAAGCGAAGTGCAAATACTCAAAATGCCCGGTCGGGTCGTTAAAGCCGCTAGGACCAATTCCAAAATCTGCACAAGAAGTGTAGAGTGTAGTATAAGTACAACCAACCCAATATACTCTATAAGTGCTGAGCCTAACCTCGATGAAGTAGTGACGAGGCTAAGGCGGGTCACTTATAATAACTTGTACGTAGTAATAATAATAATAGGGAATGAAACAAGAAATGATAGTGAAGTAGTTAATTTATGAAACTTAGGTCAATCCTCGCAATCAGAGAACCTAGACTAACCGATCTTATAATTTCATATAACAAAGCTGGAAACCAACAAAATAACCACACAAATGCAACATACACAATCTGTTGCGGCACGGAACCCGATCTCACCGTACATACAAAATCCTCCCTTATTTCACCTTAGATTCAATTATCGATATCAAGAATCACATATAAAATCCCTTGCGATGTGCAACCTGATCCCACCATATCATCATGATCACTGTCATAATTCTCCCTTATTCCACCATATCATAATTTATCGTTATAAAGTATTACATACACAACTGTTGTGGCGTGCAACCCGATCCCACCATATGGATATCAAAATCCTCCCTTATTCCACCATATCACAACCGTTGCAGCGTGCAACCCGATCCAAAAAACATTTCAATGATTGTAATCAATCAAATAACGCAATTCACAAGAATCACTACAATTAAAGATTATGAAAGCAAATAGTGCACCATATACGCTCGTCACCTCGCATATACGCTGTATCACACGTAATTCACATAACATATAGTTCAAGGGTTCCCAATTCCCTCAAATCAAGTTTAGATCCAACACTTACCTCGCTCCGCAATCAAATCAAAGCTCAACTGGTGATTTTTCTCTAAAGTTCGCCTCCAAACCAATCAAATCTAACCAAAATTGACTTAATATCATCAAACATTGCTAGGAAAATTAATTACAATAAATAAAGAAAATATCTATACACTTTTCCAAAAAAGTCAACAAAAGTCAACCCCGAGCTTGCTTGGTAAAAACCCGAGATTGAGACCAAAACCCAATTACCCATTCAATCCTGAGCCCGATTATGTGATTAGTTTTAAAATCCAACCTCAGTTTGAGGTGTAAATCTCAATCTTACAAAACCCCCCAATTCTATCCAAATCCCTAATTTTCTACCATGAAAGAACATATATTATAGTTAGAAATCAATGGGTGTTGATGGAAATGAAAGAAAACGAGTTAAAATATACTAACCTCTGAAGTTGGGATGAAATTTCTCTTAAAATCTGCCTCTAGGCCTAGCTCAAATGTGAAGATGGTGAAAAATGAAGAAAATCCTGTCTTTGGGATATTTTAAATCATTGGCGCTAGATCTTCATTGTGTTCGTAAAGGACCTGACGCGATCGCGAAGCACTGCGGCTCAAGTGGCCTTCGTGTTTGCGAGATGCTCTTCATGTTTGCGATGGCTCTTCCCCTTTGGCAATCGCGTTCGCGACCCTTTGATCGCGTTCGCCTAGAACACTCAACTGCTCCCCTCCCAGACCCCTTACTCATCGCGTTCGCGAGTGAAGAGCCGCGTCAAACTTAGAAATTCTTTAAACCTTCAAATTACTAGATTTCACCAAATCACGTTAAATCAAGTTTGTAACTTACAAATTCAATTCCGGGCATACGCCCAAGTCCCAAATCACAATACGGACCCACCGTGACTCTCAGAACATTGATCTGAGTTTGTTTACACAAAATGTTTGCGGCACCCGGATGAATGGAATATAGGGAACTATAGGCCTCCTAAAGAATCAACTCACGAAGCCCATCCATATTGGGCACACAAATACTACCATGCATCCGCAACACCCCATCATCCTCGATAGCAACCTTCTTGGCACCACCGAGCCACACCGTGTACTTAAGGACAAGCAAATGGGGGTCGTTGTACTGACGCTCTCTGATGCGCTGAAACAAAGAAGACCGAAATACCTTGCAAGCTAGAACACGACTGGGCTCTGAAATATCTAACATCGGGAACTGATTGGCCAAAGCCTGAACATCTGAAGCTAGTGACCTCTCCCCAACTACAATATACGCAAGGCTACCCAAACTCACATCCTTTATACTCAAGGCATCTACCACCATATTGGCCTTCCCGAGATGATACAAAATGGTGATATCATAGTCTTTTAACAGCTCCAATCACTTCATTTGCCTCAAGTTGAGATCCTTTTGCTTGAACAAATACTGCAGAATCCAATGATCCGTGAACACCTCACATGACACGCCGTAGAGGTAATGCCTCTAAATCTTCAGTGCATGAACAATGGTTTCATACTCTAAGTCATTAACAAGGTAAGTCTTCTCATTAATCTTCAACTATCGCGACGCATATGCAATCACCATTCCATCTTGCATAAACACTGCACCGAGCCCAATACGAGATGTATCACTATACACCGTGTAAGATCCTGAACCTGTGGGAAACACCAACAGTAGCATCGTAGTCAAAGTAGTCTTAAGTTTCTGAAAGCTCAACTCGCACTCATCGGACCACCTGAACGAAGCAACTTTCTGGGTCAATCTAGTCAATGGGGCTGTTATGGATAAAAAACCCTTTAGGAACCAGAGATAATAACCCGCCAAACCCAGGAAACTCCAAATCTCCGTAACTAAAGTGGGTCTAGGACAGTTCTGAACTACCTTAATCTTCTTAGGATCCACCTTTATGCCCTCGACCGATACAATATGCCCCAAAAAGGCGACCGAGTCTAACCAAAACTCACACTTTGAAAACTTGGCATATAACTGACTATCTCTCAGAGTCTGAAGTACAATCCGAAGATGCTTCTCATGCTCCTCTCAACTGTGGGAATAGATCAAGATATCATTAAAGAATACAATAACAAAAGAATCCAAATAGGGCTTGAATACCCAGTTAATCAAATCCATAAATATTGCTAGGGCATTTGCCAACCCAAATAACATCACTAGGAACTTATAATGCCCATACCGAGCCCGAAAAGCCTTCTTTGGGACATCTGATGCCCTAATATTCAATTGATGGTAGCATAACTCAAATCGATCTTCGAAAAAACCTTGGCATCCTCAAGCTGATCAAATATGTCATCAATCCTCGGCAATGGATACTTGTTCTTGATAGTGACTTTTGTTCAACTGCCGATAGTCTATACACTTCCTCATCGAACCATTGTTTTTCTTCACGAACAACACGGACACACCCTGAGGTGATACACTAGGTCTAATAAATCCCTTATCAAGCAAATATTGCAGCTTCTCCTTCAGTTCCTTCAACTCAGGTGGGGCAATACGGTATGGTGGAAATGAAATGGGTTGTGTGCCGTAGCCAAATCAATAAAGAAGTCAATATCTTTGTTGGGTGGCATCCCCGACAGATCTGCAGGAAACACCTCTAGAAACTCACGCACAACTGGTACCGAATCCATGGAAGGAACTTCTACACTAGAATCGCGAATATATGCCAAATAATCTAGACATCCCTTCTTGACCATATGTCGAGGCTTGCCATAAGAAATAGCCCTGCTGGTAGAATGGCCAGGAGTCACTATCTACTCTAATCGAGGCAACCCTAGCATAGCTAAGATTACTATCTTGGAGTGATAATCCAATATAGCATGATAAGGTGACAACCAATCCATACCAAAAATAACATCAAAGTCTACCATATCAAGAAGTAGGAGATCTACACTAATATCAAGACTCCCAATAATAGTCATACACGAGTAATAGACACGATCTACAATAATAGAATCTCCCACAGGCATGGACACATACACAGGAGCACTCAAAGAATAATAAGGCACAACCAGATATAAAGCAAAATAGGACGACATATAGGAATAAGTAGATCCCGGATCAAATAGAACTGAAGCATCTCTATGGCAAACTGGAACAATACCTGTGATGATGGCGTCAGGTTTCTCGACCTCGGGTCTAGCTGGGAATGCATAAAATAAGGGGGGCCCATTACCCTGACCTCCGGCTCTCGGACGACCTCTAGCTGGATTGCCTATACCTCTAATGACCTGACCTCCACCTCTAATTGCATGACTTCCACCTCTGGCTGCCTGACCCCTGCCTCTAGTTTGCTGAGCAAGCGGTGAAGCAACCGGTGCCAAAAATATGGCACGAGAAATCTGCTGTGGTATGCTGCTCAACAATCCCGGATAGAACCTCTTGATGTGACCTGTACCCCCACACTCAAAACACCCATCCTGCTATTGTGGTTGCTAAAGATGTAAATGTCCTAAACGGGCCGGATAACCAAAGTGGTAGCTCTGGATCGGAGGCGCATTAATAGGAGCTGATGGTGCACTGTAGGCTGGATGCCCAGAATAAGATACATAAGGACCACTACTCCCCGAAGCACTGTGAGATGCCTAAAGCACTGGCTAAAATTGCCTAGGAGGATGTCTCTACCAAAAGTACCCCTGCCTCCAGATGAGGTACCACTGAAACCACCGGAATGGTGATGCCTCTTATCACACACCGACCCTCTCTCTTGACCACGAACCATCTCGATCCGTCTAGAAATATCTACGGCCCTCTAAAAAGAAATATTGTCTTCGGTCTCCTTGGCCATCTGTAGCGAGATAGTGAAAGTGAGCCCATCAATGAATCTCCTCACTCTCTCCCTCTCAATAGGAAGCAAGATAATGATGTGGCGAGCTAGGTCCACAAATCGAGTCTCATACTGGATAACAGTCATACTACCCTATTGAAGACGCTCAAATAGCCTGCGGTAATCCTCTCTTAGAGTGACAGGAATGAACTTCTCTAGACATAGCTATGAAAATTGATCCTAGGTAACTACAGGCGAACCAACTGGTCTAGTCAACATATAATCTCTCTACCATCTCTTGATAGAACCGGTCATCTGGAACACTGCAAAGTCGACCCCATTGGTCTCAATAATACCCATGTTGTGCAACACCTCATGGAAACGGTCCAGATAATCTTGTGGGTCCTCAAAATATGCAATGCTAAAATAAATAGGAAAGAGTTTGGTAAACTTATCCAACCTCAACAAGCCCTCAGAAGTCATAGAGAGCCTATCACCGGCCTGTGTCGCAATAACTGGCTGAACCACCCCGACTGGGTAGGTTACTGGAGTCTAATATAGGGGAGCTGCCTACTCCGGGGTATGAGTAGCGGGAGTCTATGCTTCTCCCCCAGCCCGAGCGACAGTTGGTGCAACCGAAAATGCACCGGTCTGGGCCACACTTTACATAAGGCCCACCAAGCATACTAGATCATACTGAAGCACTAGAGTGGCTATGAACCCCTCTGGGACCTGAGATGGTCCGATGGGTATGATCTGAGATGGGAATTCCTCCTCTTGATCCACCTGAGGCTCCAATACAGGTGCTGCTTCCTGAGCTCTAGGATGAGCTCTACCTATGGCTTGACCTCAACCCCTAATGGTAGCTGCCATAGGGGGCTCCGAATCCTATCCGGCTGTAGATGTTGTGCGTGTTCTCGCCATTTGCAAGAGAATAAGAATAGAATGGTTCAATCATCAATGATAGAATAAAATCGCATGATAGAGAAGGAAAAAAGTGAAAATTTTCCTATGATCCATAGCCTCTAGAAGATAAGTACATGCGTCTCCCTACCAATCCTACAGACTCTACTAAGCTTGCTCATGAATCGTGAGACCTAGGCAACCTAGTGCTCTGATACCATCTTGTTACGACCAAAAATTCCCACCCTCGGGATCGTGATGGCGCCTAACATTTCACTTGCTAGGTAAACCAACGTTAGATATAGTGTTTATCCATTTTTAACAATTCAAATCAAATGAAAACCAATAAGCTGAATAAACTAAAATAGAGTAAATAAACTAGAATAACGACGATATCTAAATACAATCATAGAACTGGTGTCACGAATACATGAACGTCTAGAGTACTAGAAATAACAGTTTGATAAAAGCATAACTGTCTAAATCAAAATAATTATTTAAGGTAATGTAGAAGGGGACTTCAGAGCTGCACTAGATTCGAGCAATATACTGACCGCCGCTAGGACCAACTCCAAAATCTACTCAAGAAGTGCATAGTGTAGTATGAGTACAACCGACCTCATGTACTCTGTTAGTACCGAGCATAACCTCGACGAAATAGTGATGAGGCTAAGGAAGGTCACTTACAATAACATGTACACAGTAATAATAATAATAATAATAATAGCGAAGGAAATAGGAAATGATGGTAAAGTAGTTAATTTATGAAAATGAGTTCAATCCTCGCAATCAGAGAACCCAGACTAACCGATCTCATAATTTCATATAACAAAGCTGGAAACCAGCATAATAACCACAACGAATACAACATACATAATCTGTTGCGGCATGTAACCCGATCCCACCGTACACACACAATCCTCCCTTATTTCACCATAGATTCAATTATCAATATCAAGAATCACATATAAAATTTGTTGCGTCGCACAACTCGATCCCACTATATCATCATAATCAATGTCATAATGCTACCTTATTTCACCATGTCACAATTTATCAATATCAAATATTACGTACACAACTGTTCCGACATGAAACCCGATCCCACCATATCGATATCAAAATCCTCCCTTATTCCACCATATCAAAACCGTTGCGGCGTGCAACCCGATCCATAAATAATGTCAATAAATGTAATCAATATAATAACTCAATTCACAAGAATCTCTACGATTAAAGATTATGAAAGAAAATCAATAAAGGAACCATGCACTAATCAAAGGAATGCTACAAATAATAAAATATTTACAAGACAAGTCAAGTGCGTGGCAATTAAGGAGGATAAATAAGATAATTAAGGCATGTATCAATTAATCACGGAGTCATGGAAGGGACGAACATTTCAATACAAGAATAATTAATGACAAGTAATAAATTATGTCATGGGAAAGCAATTAAAGCATGTAACAATTAAGACATGGAGTGAGATAATTCATAAGATACGAGAAAGACATGAAAACAATTAATTTGACGACGTATATACACTCGTCACCTCACATATATTCTTTGTCACACGTAATTCACAAAACATATAGTTCAAGGGTTCCTAATTCTCTCAAATCAAAGTTAGACCCAATACTTACATCGCTCCTCAATCAAATCAAAGCTCAACCGGGGCTTTTCCTCTAAAATTTACCTCCAAACAATTCGAATCTAACCAAAATCGACTTAATATCATCAAACAATGCTAGGAAAATCAATTACAATAAATAAAGCAAAGATCTTTACACTTTCCCCAAAAACTCAACAAAAGTCACTACGGACCCGTTTGGTCAAAACCTGAGATTCAGACCAAAATTCAATTACCCATTCACCCCTGAGCCCGATTACGTGATTAGTTTCGAAATTCGACCTCAATTTGAGGTATAAATCTCAATTTTACAAAACCCCCAATGCTACCCAAATCCCTAATTTTCTTCCATGAAAGAGCATAGATTAAAGGTTAGAAATCAATGGGTGTTGATGGAAATGGAAGAAAATGAGTTAAAATATACAAACCTATGAAGTGGGGATGAAATTTCTCTGCAAAATAGTCTTTAGGCCGAGCTCTAATGTGAAGATGGTGAAACATGAAGAAACTTCCATCTTTGAGATATTTTAAATCTCTGGCGTCAGGTCTTCATCGCGTTCGCGAAGGACCTGACGCAATCACGAAGCATTGTGGCCCAAGTGGCCTTCGCATTTGTGCGATGCTCTTTGAGTTCGCGATGAATTCCCCCTAGCAATCACGTTCGCTACCCTTTGATCGCGTTCGTGTAGAACACCTAGCTACTCCCCTCCCAAAACCCTTACTCATCACGTTAGCGAGTGAAGAGTTGCGTTCGTGGAGGGTTACCCCCCAATGCTACACGTTTGCGATGAAGAAATCCTCCACAGTCTCCAGTTACCATGCGCGATTGCGAAGAAGGATACACCAGATATCAGCAGCAGTGAAAACCTAGCAATCCTTCAAGTCCGAATTGGTCCATGGCTTATCCAAAACTGACTCGAACCCCTCGGGCTCCAAACCAAACATGCACATAAGTGTAATAACATCATATGGACTCGCGCGCACGATCAAAATACCAAAATAACACCTAGAACCACGTATCAGACATCAAAATGTATTAATATTTCAATAAAACTTAAGAACCCGACTCACGTCAAATCAACTTAGTTTGGTACCTAATTTTGCAGACAATTCATAAATAGTTAAATGAACCTATACCATTTTCTGGAACCGAAATCCCAACCCGATAGTGACAAAGTCAACCTACGGCTCAAACTTAGGAATTTGTTAAACTTTCAAATTACAAGTTTTCAACAAATCACGTTAAATCAAGTTAGGACTTCTGAATTTGATTTCGAGCACATGCCGAAGTCCCAAATCACTATACAGACCCATTGGGATCCTCAGAACACTGATCTGAGTCCGTTTACATAAACTGTTGACTGTAGTCAACTCAAATAATTATTTAAGGTTAAAATTTACATTTTCTTTAATTTTTCACATAAACGTTTTTGGAAAAAACACACGCACTACACACGCAAATCGAGGAAGGCTAAATAGAGCTATTCGAGGTCTTAAAACACAGAAATGAAGGCTAAAACTCAAAGTGACCTATCGGGTCATCACAATTTAGGATTGATTTTGTCATTTGTGTTATGTGAAAGCTATGTACACAAGGTGATGAGTGGTTACACGGGTTGTTTGTGGTATTTGATCAGTTTAGCCTACTTAAACTCTTCCATGCTTTAATTGAATTGTCATATCATGTTCTAAATTTTCACAGTCAATCTATTCTTACCTGTGTTAGTCTATCCTTACATGCCTTAAATGACTTTGTAACACTTGTTCTACATTCTACTTGATAATTTGCTCTTATGCCTTAGTTAAACTTGTTGCATCTTTTAGTGGTACATGTCTCTTTCATTATTGATCATCATTATTTGAAGTCATTGTTATATAATATCTCTTTCATTGTTGATTATCCTCATTTGAAGTCATCGGTATATGATATTTCTTCCATTGTGAGTTATTCTTATTTAGTTTCATTGTTGCACATTAGCTTTCTCCTTGTTGAGTTATTGGTCTTGAAGTTGTGAAAACCGTTATCACGTTGAGGTAAAGTATTAATTGTTGAGACATCATTCTTGTAGAGAATTTACATTCATTATTATTATTGATTTTCTTGTACACGTTCTGGTGGAGCCATGGACTATTATTGTGGAAACATTGATATTGTTGATTATTGGCAAGTTGTGACATATGGGTACTTGTGGTTCTAATTGTAATTGTGATATGATATTGATGCGCATACGCCGATACAAGTATAGGGGTTAATGTGCATGCGGAGACATAATGTGGGACTATTGTGTGTGTTGCTTGTAAGGGAATTATGTAACAACTCGACCAGTCATTTTGAGTATTTTAACTTTTCTAGGTAGTTTGGAGACATGAGTAGCTCCGTATGATGTATTATTACTGGCGTGTCTCGTAGATTTATGTTTTCATGTGATTCGGAGTTTAATTTGGAAGAATGATTTTCATCATTGAAGCTTAAAGTTGGAAGAGTTGACCAAGTTTGACATTTGTAAATTTGACCCCGGAACAAAGTTTTGTAGGCTTCGTTAGGTCCGGATGGTGATTTTGGACTTGGGCATGTGCCCGGATTTGCATTTGGATATTTCTAGAAGATTTCGGCGTTAATTGGCAAAAGTTGGAAATTTAAAGGTTTGGAAAGCTCATAAGTTTGACCGAGAGTAGAATTTGAGGATATCGAATTCTGATTGTGGTTACGGTAATTGGAATAGCTTCGTTATTTCATTTGGGACTTGTGTACAAAATTTGAGTTAATTTCGAGTTGATTTAATATGTTTCGGCGCGTGTTTTTGGAAGTCGAAAGTTCAAAGTTCTTTAAGTTTGAACTGATGTGCGATTCATCATTTTGATATTGTTATGCGTGATTTGAGGCCTCGAGTAGGTCCGTCTTATGTCATGAAACTTTTTGGTATATTCAGACGGGGTCCCAAGGGGCTTGGGTGAGTTTCAGACTTTGTTCAGATCATTTTCGTTTCATGTTGCATTATTGAAGGTATGCTGGTTCTGGTGCTTCCACAGATGCGAGGTGAGTTGGGTCTAACTATTTTCGCAGAAGCAAAGCATGTTACCACTGAAGTGGGGTCGCAAATGCGACAGCGTGACCGCATATGCGGAATTTCTGGGCAGAATCCATAAAATTGAGGTTTTTGGTTCTTTTATAGTATTTTGATATTTGGGGCTCGGATTGAAGCGATGTTTGAGGAGAATTTTATCACAAGGATTGGTTTGAGTGTTTATACTCGGATTAGATTATATTTCGTGATTCTATCTTCATTTTTGGCATTTGGATTATAAATTGTAAAGAAAATATTGGGGGTTTTAGCCTAAAGTTTCATATAATGAGTTTTTGAGTTTTGAACATCGATTTGGAGTCGGATTTGAATGAAATTGGTATGGTTGGATTCATAATTTAATGCGTTGCCGGATTTTATAAGTTTCGTTGAGTTCCAAGGGGCGAGCCCAAGTTTGACTTTTGGGTTGATTTTGGACTTTTGATTAAAGATTTGACCTTTATCGATCGAGCTTGTTTCCTTTGGCATTATTTGTTGTATTTGAGTTGCTTTTGGCTAGTTTCGAGCCGTTTTGAGGTTGGTACGTGCGGGATGGCATTTTTGGAGAATCACTTGTCTTGCTCGGTATTGGATTTGGCTTGTTCGAGGTAAGTCACACTTCTAAACTTGGTGCTGAGTGTATGAAACCCCGAATTAAGTGTTATGTGGTTGATGTTGAGGTGATGTGCATGCTAGGTGACTGGCGTGTGGGCGTGCACCTTGTAAATTATTATGTAGTCGATTCCATGGAACTATGTAGCTATTATATCTGGACATTTTTATTGTACTCTATATGTTAGAGCACTTGAGCTATAATTCATGCTAGAAATCATGTTTAGGCTATATGCTGGTACTATTGGGACCTACAGTGGTCGTTCTTTGATGTTGAGTTATTTGCTTAATTGTAGTTATGTGCTCAGTCGCCTTCATAATTTCATATCATATCTCAGTCTATGTTATCGTATATTGTCACATCTCGTATCATTGATTTAGGTTACTTAGAATGATTGTTGTGTGCCCGAGCGACTGGAGAGGTTAATGACTGAGTGAGGCCGAGGTCCTATTGTGAGTGACATTTATAGGATCGGGTTGCACGCCACAACATGTTTTATTGAATCATGCCAAGATTTGGCTTATTATAACGCTTGGGCTGGATCGGCCCCTGCGGAGTATGCACACCCACAGTGGGTGCAATTGCTAGAAATCATTTGCATTAGGCTAGATCTGCCCTGGTTCATTTGCATTGGGTTGGATCTGCCCTGGTTTATTTGTATTTTGGTTCATTTGCTGTAACGACCCAACCATCCGTTTTGACTTTTAGAACCCCGTTCCCCTAAATAAAACTTCCTGTATGTGCTTTAAATGATTTATGACTTGTGGGGATGGTTGGTTCGGGATTTGGAAGTGTTTGGGTTGAATTCGAAACACTTGGTTCCTTAAGTTGGCTTTAAAAGGCCAAGTTTGACTTTGGTCAACTTTTTGCGCAAACGTATTTGGATTAGTGTTTTGATAGTTTCGGTAGGTCCGTATCGTGATTTGGGACTTGGATTAGTGATGAAATAATTAAAAAGTTTAAGTTCAAATAGTGACCGGATGTCGAATTATGTGTAAACGACCCCGGAATAGAATTTTGATAATTCCAACAGCTCTGTATGATGATTTTGGACTTAGGAACGTGATCGAAATTGTATTTGGAAGTCCGTAGTGAAATTAGGCTTGAAATGGCTAAAACAAGAATTTAAGTTTGGAAGTTTGATCGGGGAGTTGACTTTTAGATACCGGAGTCGGAATACAGTTCCGAAAATTTTTATAGCTCCGTTATGTCATTTATGACTTGTGTGCAAAATTTGAGGTCAATCGGAGTTGATTTGACAGGTTTCGACATCTAATGTAGAAGTTTGAAATTTTAAGTTTCATTAAGCTTGAATTGGAGCATAATTCGTGGTTTTAGCGTCGTTTTATGTGATTTGAGGTTTCAAATATGTTCGTATGATGTTGTAGGACTTGTTGACATATTTGGTTGAGGTCCCGAGGGCCTTGGGTGGATTCCGGGTCGTTAACGGATCAAATTTGGAATTTGAAGAAGAGTTGAGGAAGCAGATATCTTGTGTTATCGCGGGTGCAAAAAATCCATTGTGGGTGCGAAGCCGTGGGTATGAAAAATCCATCGCGGGTGCGAAGCAGCAGGTGCGAAAAATCCATCGCGGGTGCGAAGCCGCAAGTGCGAAATAGTTTACCACGGGATCAATGATCGCTGGGCAGCGAGTGTTTAAAGCGGGGATTTGAGCATATTTTCTCATTTATTCATTCTTGGATGATCTTGGGAGCTTCTTGAGAGGAGCATTCACCTAGCAACTTGGAGGTAAGTTAAGTCACACCTATTGCAAGTTAAATACATGGTTTATATATGGATTTAGACATGAAAATTTGTAAAAATTTGGAGTTTTGAACAAAACCCTAGAAATTGGTATTTTTGATTTTTCACCACGGAAATAGTTATGGAATTGAGTAGAAATTACATATTCAAGTTCTTGAGATTATGGGTAACGTTTTCATCCGAAATGTTCCAGAATCCGAGCACGTGGGCCCGAGGTAAATTTTAGAAATTTTACCATTTTGGATAGAGTAATTTATTTAATAGATGAATTTCGAATTTATTTAACATATATTAATTATTTTATATAACTTTTGGATAGTTTCAGATTTTTCGGCATCGAATCAAGAATTTTACGCGACGCGATAATTGGAAAGTGGACTTTGAGACGAGGTAAGTCTCTTTGTCTAATCTTGTAAGGGAAAAATTACCCCATAGGGATTAAATTGAATAATTATTTCTAATTGCGGGGGTTACGTACACACGAGGTGACGAGAGTCCGTGCGTAGCTACTATTAATGTTAAAGTCCGACTAGTTTAGAACTCAAAGCATGAATTACTTGTGTAAATTGTATTCCTTGATTAATTAATATTAATTGATAAATATGAATATATTGTGAATTGTTAGATAAAAATATTAAAGGATGAAAATCTCATATGCTTGATTTTCTGTTTAAATCAATTAATTGTTAAAAGAAATTGTTCTCCTCCCGACTTTACCTCGTAATAAATATACTCTCCTTCCGGAGGTACATAAGAAAATATCATCCTTTCTTGTGGAGCGGGCCGAATGCCTCGGTAGGATAGATGCATCTATGGACCACGCTGCACGTCCCTCGGCAGTGTACACGACACTCTGGATCGGGTCGTACGTCCTCGGCACAAATCGTGCTTAATAATAATAATTACACGATACTTTAATAATTTATTGCAGCTTGCGAAGCTAATTGATAAATTGAAAAATACTTGGAATTTAATGAATTATTATTCTTGCTTGTTAAGGAATTAATTGTTATTCCTGTAAATGAGATTTAATTGATAAATTAAAAATTTATTGAAATTTAATTGCAGCTTGTAAAGCCATTGGATTAATTGGAAGTTTTATTGAAATTGCATAATTTAATAAATAAATTGGAAAATTGTTGCATTTGAAGGAGTTTTTTTTATTTATGCTAATTGAATAAAATTATTGTTAACTCTGTGAACCATGCTAATTTGAATAATTATAATTTATTCTAATTTTTATTATTGACCCATAGTAAGTGTCAAAGTCGGCTATCTCGTCTCTACCACTTCGAGATTAGGCTTGATACTTACTGGGTACACATTATTTTCGTACTCATACTGCACTTGCTGCACATTTTATTGTGCAGGTACATATATGTATAGCGGCCTTGTGGGCGCAGAAGTGTGGTTAATAATTGTGGGGACATATGTGAGCTGCATTCTATATTACGATCCGGAGCTAACAGAATCTCCTTCATAGTTATTATATTTTCTTGTCTAATTTGTATTCTGGACAGATGCTGTATTTTATATTTAATTTCTTAGTAAATGCTCATGCACTTGTGACACCGGGTTTTGGGAATGATTGTGAATTATTTAGAAATTAGTTGCTAAAACTAGTTATCATTTACTCTATGAGTTTTATCTTTACAATTTCATTGAAGAAATATTTATTTCAAAAATACTAAAATGAGTAATTAAGTTAATTGATTATGGTTCACTTGCTTGATAGTGATGTCCGGCGCCATCACGACCTTAAATGAATTTTTGGGATGTGACAACATGGTATCAGAGCACTAGGTTCACGTAGGTCTCATGAGTCATGAGCAAGTCTAGTAGAGTCTTGCGGATCGGTACAGAGACGTCTGTGCTTATCTTCGAGAGGCTACAGAGATGTTAGGAATACTTCCCTTCTTGATTCCTCATCGTGCGATTTGATTCCTTTGAGGCTTATGCCTATATTTCCTTCATATTCAATCTTATGCGATGTGAAGCGCTTGTTATACATTGAGGATCGAGAAAATTTTTAATGGTACTATAGATGTAGTGCATGATGCTTCTCCCTGTGTAATTAATTGGGCTATTGTTGTAGCCTTGCGGAAGGATGCTCTGTCGTTTCAAGTTAAGTATCAGTACTACCTAAGGTTTTGAAATTTGGCATTGATTGTTACGACAATTCGTGCGTTGTTATCGCATAGTGTTTGTGAAATGGTAAAATGCCCGTCTATGTGTCAGGGCAGTAAACGACTTGAAAGAAGGTTTTCTCAGTACATGATTCATAGGTTCCACGTTTTAATTTCAGCGGAGAAAATGCAACCAGACTATGAATGTTCAGGTTTGGAGTTGATGGAGTAACGAAGCTTGATAGTTTTTGAGTGTGGTAGAGTTCTCAATTTTGATGTGGTGTCGTCGCCTTGTAAAATGTGTTATGGTTTTCTTCAACTCTCCTTCACGACGGGGTGTTAGGAATTGGTATAGGGGAAGCAGTTGTTAGAGATCGTGGTGCACGGTGATTCATGATCGAAGCAACATTTCTAGTATTGATGTCTAGAAAAGGATGATCGTCAGAAAGCTATAAAGTTGGTAACGAGCTATTGGTTCAAGTGCTATAGAGACGGATTTTGAGTTAAAACAACAACTGGACAGCGAAGGATGAGAAAGGACATGTGGTAGGTGCCTTGCGGTGGTTAAGCTCCAAAAAGGCCAAGTGTAAGAAAACAGAAGCAGAGTAGTTGCTTAAATGAGAAGGTTGACCAAAGTGGGAGAGTGCCAAGGTAGAACATGGGTTACGTGGTAGGATGATTACACGTCTTGAGGAACATTTGGAGTGATTTGGGATGTAGAATGGACAATGACTTGGTCTACATACTTAAGTTGTAATATTAGCTGCTATATTGAGGAAGATTGGATTCAACAAGAGGGAGTTGCTTGATATGAAGAAGGATACAACATGACTTTGGATTGGAAGGTAATGTCGCACCTCTAGTTGACATCCATGAGGAGTGAATGGACTGGTGCAGCTGGTGAATGAACTTGGACTCAGGATGATCTACTAATTTTGTAGTATTTGCACCCAGTGCAGCGGCGTTGGAATATGTCGGCATATAATTTCCACGGGTGGGTTATTTCCTGTGAGCAGGTTAGCGGTTGCGTGGTATGATGAAGCTTCCGATATGAAATTTAATATGTAAATGTGGCTAGTGGTTCGGAGTATTTATTAAAGGTTAATAGAAGGATTTCGAGAAACTTTGGTGAGTTGCGTGTGCAGGATCATGTCAACAATGAATAAAGAATCTCGATGGATTCCAATAATTTTGTAATTGTAGCTTCAAGCTAAATGGGAGAGCTCCACCGTCTATGATTGGATTGCGTGATGTCAACTTGTACGGTTTCTGGTTATCGGTGTATTGGTGGGTCATTGCAACTAAGGAAAAAACATCACTGGTAATTTGAGCAAAGTATTTGGGGAATGTGTGCCATATTTGGCCTTATTAATTCATATTTAAGTTTTTGAAAGACTCAGAGTTTATGCTTCGTGTAGATGTAATGCACGGGAAAGTGAAATGGTCGGATATTTCCTTGATAAAGTGACCATGTGCTAGCAGGGCCTTGGAATTGATCATGTTTGGGAACAAGTCAGAGCAAGTGACTCTCAATCGTCCTATTGGATTCAACAATTTAAAGTGTGGTATCTAAGGATCTCGAGTCTATAGTATGGTTGAGTATCGAGTTTTTGTAGCAGATTATGAAACGAGGCTAGGACTACTCTGCGTTATCTTTAGGTTGTGGTGTAGCATTAGATAAACAGAAGGAAATAACTTTGGATTCATAAAAGAAGTATCATAATGGGTGTACCAATTGAAGATGTGAAAATGCGCACAAGGAGGGATATGAGATGATTAGTGGGTTTTGCAACAGCATAGCCTCGTGAAATAAGGTCACTCGGGATGAGTACGGATTTGAGTTCATGATGTAATGAATGGAGCTATTATTATTTCTAACATAAGTTGAGAATAAATTGAGAAAAAATGGGTTGGCTAATAATGGTTGAATCGGCATGATGGTGTTAATGATCAGTTCCTTCAGCGCATTGAATTATGCGTGTGATTTGTGACGGTACGTGCGACGCTTGATGACCACCGTAATTGATTTTTTTTGGAAGAATTCAAGTATTTGTGTAGAGGAATCCCAGAAGAGTTATGGTGGTTTAGACCACTTGTTGAGGCCGGTATTTTCTACGGATATGGGAATTCGGTCACATGTTGCAATGGTTCTCTTGAAATGAGTTAAGAAGAAGGTTTCTATATGATGAAGTGTTTACCTAATTAGTGGTTGGGGAGTTATGATGGAATTCTTGTACTCCTGCGCATTGGCGTGGTTAAGTGCACTAAGTAGCATGGGATTCGAAAGTTGAGGATTTAAGATTTCGGTTCGGTGTTGACAAGGATGTCATGAGCTCCGATGAGCAGGAAAGGGATTTAGATGTTTAAAGTAAGATGGTATTGTTTTCGGCATCGTCTAAGGTCGATGTCAGGTGTAAGAGACCTTGTGTATTGATTTGTGGATTCTTGATATGCTTTACAACATTAGTGTAACTGGTAGCATGGATGTGCAGACTTGTTACATGGTGCGAAAGGTCTTGGGAGCGTGTCTCACAGAAATATTGTATAAGAGTGACATGTAGTCACTTAATTGAGTGAAGATTGAAACCAATTATAAAGATTATGGTAATATCGTTGATTCGAGAATTTATGCCTGGAGGGCACTTGGTTCATTTGGTTGTCGACTGTGGAAGTATTGTTCCGGTTATGACGGCTATTCTTGTATTTTATGGGAAAAAGGGTTATTATGGATACTTGAAAGGTTATTAGCCTAGTACGATGCGATCATAATCGGCTTGAGGTTTGTGGATGGATTTAAATATGAATACAGGCTCTATATCAGACCGGATGTGTTCATTTCAGCATAAAAGCTCCCTACGTAGGAGTATTTGAACGTTAGATGTCGTTTCGTCGTCGGTTATTTCATGTAATACTATATTGTGCTGTGTGAGTTATGAAACGTCTTGATAAAATTCTTATGTGTTGAGGTTCTGCGTAGCGATAGTGTTATGTGAGCAGGATGGCTCTTGAGATTCAGATCATATATCGCACCTTAGTTGTGCTTGATTTTTATAGCGTATGGCGCTGTCGGTCCTTCCAAGGATGGTATTATGCAATAGCGTGCTTGTGTCCGATGTTCGGATATTTTGTAAGTAATGAGCATTCTAGCTCGGTAAGTATTTTTTTTCTTTATATAGATTCTTTTTGTGTGGATCGGGTTGCACGCCGCAACAGTGTGATGTTGAGTACAGTTCCCTATATTCTATTTTGTGTGTTTTGTGTCCCATTTTCTGAGGAATGTTCATGACACCTTTTTAGTTGTTTAATTAGTCATGTGGGTTGAGTAATCCTTTCCATAGTCTGTTTTTCTTATGTATCGCAATCGAGTCCGTAGCTTATTAGCTCATTGTGGCATCATATGAGACTTTTTGTCATGTCTGAGGTGGCTTATTGTCCGATCAACTTATACTAAGTGAGATGAGGTTATTGGATCTGGGATCAGTACGAGCAGATTATATGAAGTATAATAAAGAGTAAATACCATTATTTGGTCCATAATGAGGCAATGGTTCTTGTAAGAAGCAAAAACTCAATAATTTGTTGACTCAACAGTTAGTTATGAATTTCTACACATTTCTTCCATCGTGGAAGCGGTTCAAGAGTTGGAACAGGAATTATAGGTATCATGAGGTGTGTTGTGAACATCAGATTTGTGGAATTTTGGCTATTATTATCGGAGGATGTTATTATAGTCATGTGAATGATGTGGTGCATGGTCTAAATTCAACAAAGGTATGCAATCCTGTATTGGTGCATCGTGTAGTGATTGATACGACATTCATAGGTTGGAAACAGGCATGGTGGAGAATTCTGGATGTTAGAATTGGGCTCTAAGGCTTATTTGCCTAAATAAAGGGGAGAATCTTCAGATTGGCTCGAGCTAATATGCTCAATTGGGTATGGTAGCACATGTAGGTGCTCGAAGTGTTAAACAATGATTTTGGACAACTCCGGAACAGTCCTTAGCACGTTCGAGGACGAACGTATATTTAAATGGGAGAGAATGTAACGACCCAACCAGTCGTTTTGACTTTTAGAACCCCGTTCCCCTAAATAAAACTTCCCGTATGTGCTTTAAATAATTTATGACTTGTGGGGATGGTAGGTTCGGGATTTGGGAGTGTTTGGGTTGAAATCGGAACACTTGGTTCCTTAAGTTGGCTTTAAAAGGCCAAGTTTGACTTTGGTCAACTTTTTGAGCAAACGGGCTTGGATCAGTGTTTTGACAGTTTCGGTAGGTCCGTATCATGATTTGAGACTTGGGCGTATACCCATAATCAAATTCCGAGGTCCCTAGCCCGAGATATGGAATTTTGATGAAACAATTTAAAAGTTTAAGTTCAAATAATGACCGGATGTCGAATTATGTGCAAACGACCCCGGAATAGAATTTTGATGATTCCAACAACTCTATATGGTAATTTTGGACTTAGGAGCATGATCGGAATTTTATTTGGAAGTCCGTAGTGAAATTAGAGTCGGAATACAATTCTGAAAATTTTCTTAGCTCTGTTATGTCATTTATGACTTGTGTGCTAAATTTGAGGTTAATCGGAATTGATTTGACTTGTTTCGACATCGAATGTAGAAGTTAGAAATTCTAAGTTTCATTAAGCTTGAATTGGAGCATAATTCATGGTTTTAACGTCGTTTGATGTGATTTGACGTTTCAAATAAGTTCGTATGATGTTGTAGGACGTGTTGGCATATTTGGTTGAGGTACCGAGGGCCTCGGGTGGATTTCGGGTGGTTAACAGATCAAATTTGAAATTTGAAGAAGAGTTGAGGCAGCTGATATCTGGTGTGATCGCGGGTGCGAAAGATCCAACACGGGTGCGAAAACTCCATCGCGGGTGCGAAGCCGCGCGAGCGAAAAATCCATCGTGGGTGCGAAGCCGGATGTGCGAAAAATCTATCGTGGGTGCGAAGCTGTAGGTGCGAAAATATTTTCGCGGGCGCGATGATCACTGGGCAGTGAGTGAATAAAGCGGGGATTTAAGCATTTTTGCTCATTTCTTTATTCTTGGACGATCTTGGGAGATTCTTGAGAGGAGCATTCACCTAGCAACTTGGAGGTAAGTTAATTTACACATATTGCAAGTTAAATACACGGTTTATATATGGATTTAGACATGAAAATTTGGAGTTTTGAAGAAAAACCTAGAAATTGGTACTTTTGATTTTTCAGCACAGAAATGGTTATGGAATTGAGTAGAAATTATATATTCAAGTTCTTGAGATTATGGGTAACGTGTTCATCCGAAATTTTCCATAATCCGAGCACGTGGGTCCGGGGTGAATTTTAGGAATTTTACCATTTTGGTAGGGTAATTTATTTAATAGATGAATTTCGAATTTATTGAACATATATTAATTATTTTATATAACTTTTGGATAGTTTCAGATTTTTCGGCATCGAATCGAGAATTTACGCGATGCGATAATTGGAAAGTGGACTTTGAGACGAGGTAAGTCTCTTGTCTAATCTTGTGAGGAGAAAATTACCCCATAGGGATTACATTGAATAATTGTTGCTAATTGCGGGGGCTACGTACGCACGAGGTGACGAGAGTCCGTGCGTAGCTACTATTAATGATAAAGTTCGAGTAGTTTAGGACTCAAAACAATAATTACTTGTGTAAATTGTATTCCTTGATTAATTAATATTAATTGATATATATGAATATATTGTGAATTGTTAGATAACGATATTAAAGGATGGAAATCTCATATGCTTGATTTTCTGTTTAAATCAATTAATAGTTAAAAGAAATTGTTCTCCTCCCGACTTTATCTCATAATAAATATACTCTCCTTCTGGAGGTACATAAGAAAATGTCCTCCTTTCTTGTGGAACGGACCGAACGCCTCGGTAGGATAGATGCATTTATAGATCGCGCCGCACGTCCCTTGGCAGTATACACGACACTCTGGATCGGGCCGTACATCCTCGGCAGAAATCGTGCTTAATAATAATAATTACACGACACTTTAATAATTTATTTCAGCTTGCGAAGCTAATTGATAAATTTAAAACTCCTTGGAATTTAATTAATTATTATTCTTGCTTGTTAAGGAATTAATTGTTATTCTTATAAATGAGAAAATCCTTGCTTGTTAAGGACCCATAGTGAGTGTCAAAGTCGGCTATCTCATCTCTACCACTTCGAGATTAGGCTTGATATTTACTGGGTACACGTTATTTTTGTATCCATACTGCACTTGCTGCACATCTTATTGTGCATGTACATATATGCATAGCGACCTTGTGGGCGCAGATGTGTGGTTAATAATTGTGGGGACATAGGTGAGGTGCATTCTATATTACGATCCACAACTAACAGAGTCTCCTTCATAGTTATTATATTTTCCTGTCTAATTTGTATTCTGGACAAATACTGTATTTTATTTTTAATTTTCTAGTAAATGCTCATGCACTTGTGACACCGGGTTTTGGGAGTGATTGTGAATAATTTAGAAATTAGTTGCTAAAAATATTTATCATTTACTCTATGAGTTTTATCTTTACAATTTCATTGAATAATTTTTTATTTCAAAAATACTAAAATGGGTAATTAAGTTAATTGATTATGGTTCGCTTGGCTGATAGTGGTGTCTGGCGACATCATGGCCTTTAATTGGATTTTGGGACGTGACATTTGCATTGGGCTGGATCTGTCCAGGTTTATTTGCATCTTTGGGCTGGATTTGCCCTAAACATTTATATTTGGGATGGATCTTCCCTAGGATGTATTTACCCTAAATTGTACTAAGCGACTGACTGACTGTTGCTATTTATATTGAGGGATAGATCTTCCTTGAACTGGACCTGCCCTGTGCAGTACTGATTGAGTGAGTACTCTGAGAATGTGAGTACGTGAGTTCATCACTGAGATGCATAGCATTTGACATACGTACTTGAAATACATGGATAGAGATGCATTTCCTCCTGCTACCTTGGTTTTGGTGACATTCATGATTTCACTTGTATAATGACATGTAGGAATAGAGATGTAATTTCCTCATGCTATCTGAAAATGAAATATCTTCTTTGTTGTTGAAAGGTTTTTGGGAAAAATCACCGCATTCAAACTTGCTCATATATATATCTTTGGGGGTTTTTGGTGAAAGATTTGGGATTTACTGTTATACTTGAAAGGCATGCCTATCTTTCTGTAATTGTGAATGAGTGGAGCATCTTACCTCTGAGTTATTTTCATGTACCATTTTATTGTTATCGTTATGACTGTTGTTTGTTATTGGAGTTGGACTTTGACCCTTGTCCCAGCTCGTCACTACTTTAACCTAATGTTAGGTTTGTTATTTATGAGTACATGGGGTCGATTGTACTCATACTACACTTCTGCACCTTGCGTGCAGATATTGGATGTTGATCTTGCTGTGCATAGTGGGAGTTGGATCTGAAGATGTACCTGGTCACAGCTTCTTCTTGATCTTGGTAGCTTTAGAATTTTAATCTGTTCTTGTATAGTTCAAATAGACGATGTACTGTATTTCATTCTAGCCTTGTAAATTCTAAATCTTAGAAGCTCATGATTTGTACTACCAGTCCTTGTAGTTGTATAAAATTCAGTTATCTCGTCTTTGATTCACATCAGCGTTATTATATTTTGTTATTTTGTTAATTGGCTTACCTAGCGGGTTGGGTTAGGTACCATCACGACAGTTTGTATTTTGGGTCGTGACAAGTTGGTATCAGAGCTTTAGGTTCATAAGTTCTATAAGTCATGAGCAAGTGTCTAGTAGAGTCTTGCGGATCGGTATGATGACGTCCATACTTATCTTCGAGAGCCTATAGGGAATTTAGGATAATTTTCCATCTTTCTTTCCTTATCGTCAGAATTGATTCAGCTTGAAACATAACCCTTTGAATTCCTTCCACGCATTCGTATGCGCATGTGAGCACAAGGTATCAGTTGTGCATCGACGGGTTGTGATTCCATGGATGAAGTGCGAGATGTGATTTATATATGCTGATGATGGGCCAGTCTGGAGGACTTGAGGTCGGGGTTTTGACTGTACCTTGAGCATGGGGATTTCGGTTGTGTGAGCATGTGCTTTCAGACTTATATGTCTAGTAGTGTCCCTATGAGTTGAATTTGTGGCTCAATGTGTGGTTGGATAGCTATGTGATGAAGTATGATGTGACTCCGGAATGTGTTTAGATATTTTGCTTGAGATGCAAAAAGGAATACTGATTTCTATCTTGATATGACGCATGGTCCCGAGTTATGAGGGTATTGAAGTATCTTTCATGCTACTTAATATTGGAGCGAATTAGATTCTCATGTCTTATTGATGTGTTCAGACTCAGGAAGAGTAAGTGATTGCGTAGTAGTGTGATTGTTAAAGGGTATAAAGAGATGTCAGTTTTAGGCTAAGCAGGTGGGTTATAACCTCTGGGGTAATCTACGAATGTGTGGTCTTTATGATGCTGTATGGAGACTTTCTTTCTACCAGTGGGTTATATTTGTGCGATTTGAGTTTGGGTTGGTTGTGAAAGTTGACCTGACCGTCACGAGGATGAATGCGAGATTTACAGATGCTTTGAGGTATTAGATGGTTTGTGTTACATGAGCTTAGTAAGGATTGAGTTCAACTTCGGTGCGGGATTATGGCAGTAATAGAGTATAGGTATTATGAGTTATCGAGTATTTTGTTCTATGACTTTAAACCAAGTGGGGGAGTCTGATATCGACAATTTGATTACGTGGTTATGTGTGTACTGATTTTTGATTGAGGCATACTTGTGAATCAGATATGACTTGCAGAGGTTGAGATCGAGGATGACTCAAGTAAAGGCATTTTTAGATATGAGTTATATTACGCTTTATTGGTATATGGAAATCATGAAATGAGTTGAGTTGTTATTCGTGACGGATGTTGTGTGCACGGTGTATGAATTTGCTCGGTTGCGTTAAGGAAGGGTTACTTCTTTAGGTGTTTTTGTGCTAATGGGGCACATGTCGTTCAACACGTTTAGGCGGTACAATTGAGATTTGAGCAGAGTGGATGACTCTCAAGAAGGTTCTAATAGATTCAAGCTTTATATATGGTAATTGCGAATGTTTTGGACTTGTATATGGCTAGAAACTAAGATTTTCATCGAATGGTATCGGGACTTGCGATATTTCTATATCATCGTGGATTTTACCTTTCAATATCTTGAAGATGAAGGAAATAACTTTAGATTCACAGAAGGTCTCTTCATAGTGGGTGTCTTGATTGTGATACTTTTGGGTGCTTGAGAGGGAATACAACAACTTATGGGCCTTAGGGCGGCGTGGTTTTATGCTAGGATATCTTGCGGTGAGCTTTGGGTGAGGATCCTGGTATTCTAACAAGGAGAAGTGTCAGCTTGAGGGCAATTCGGAAGGAACTCGGAGAAATGGGATAGCTTGGTAGTAGGTTGGATTAGTATGGCAATGGATGCGATTGGTTCTTTGTGGTACTTATGATGTGGTGAGTCTCTACATGTGTTTCGTGGCAATGCTCTTGGGTTTTTTGTGACCTTTGTGCCATGGTTAAGTTAGAGATATTCAGTTATGATAGCTAGGTTATGTGCAATATATTTCAAAGTGTTCTCAATGGTTTCTACCACGGTTCAAGGTATATATCTCTTGCTGGCGTGAGGAGCGTGTTGCGTGTTGTGATTTTCTCCTGGATTAGATCAAGTGGAAGGTTCCTGGCTAATTGAGTATGTATTTATGCTGGACTCAGAGTTGATTATGAGATTTTCGTACTTTTCATATGATGGCATGATAGCTGTGGTGTGTTGTATGGGATTGAGGTTTTCATGTGCAAGGTCACAGTTAGTTTTGAAGGGAAGATCGTAAATTCTTAGACTGCATGGATGATTTTCGATGTTTAGATGGATGTTATAACTACTTGGTAATTCCTGAGAAAGGTGCGCAGTTCAGAAGGCGCACTGTGTGTTGACTTACAGATGCTTTATTGGTATTGTAGTACTCGCCTGGTTGATCCACTGCTGATATTCAGATTTTTCTATGTGGCATGGTAGAATTATCAAAGTATACCTCATGGGATGATCGTGTATGAGAGATGTGTTAGACATTCGGGCGGTGGAATTGGGATCAAATATGGTGATTCATGTGTTCTATGGACTTGGAGACCAGGAGTTCTCAGAAACAAATTGTTTCGTGGTTGTGGAATATGAAGTTGTGACCAAAGCTGGCCAGAAGATGGTATGTGTTATGATTAGGTTATTGTGGACTTTTGAAGGATTATTTATCTATTTGTGGATGACCAAAGTTGATTTGAGGTCCATTGGCAGGCCCAATGAGGATGCGTATTCTACACCGGATCGGATTGGTTGACTTCGTACTGCTGTTATTGAGGGATGTGCCATTCGATTAGAGGTGAGCTTATTCGTGTTCTAAGATGTTCTATGAGTTACCCTTCTATGCTATGAGGGGTTGGGATCCGTTGGTTATAGTAACACATGGTGCAATCCTATTTGGGACTTATAACGGAATTTGAGCAATATAGTTAATCGGGTGTCGAATGGTTGATTGCGCCTTGGTTATGTCCTCTCCGGACTGTGGTATATTGTGCTATTTTCTTCTTTGTGGTTATGGTCATACATTTCGTGTATTTGATGTCGGATTGCATGTAGTTGTTGATTTTGAACATGATGGCCTAAGGTATTTCATGTGGACCCGTGCTTGGATGGGGTCACGCATTGCAGCTGGGTTATGTCGGGATATGATCCTTTGTGCTAGATTCGTGTGTCTTGGTTCTACTATGTAAGTTGGGTTTGTAGCATTGCGGTTGTGGTGGTACTTGTTGAACTTGCGGGATGGTTCTCTCGTTTGAGTCATTTTCTATGATTGAGTACATTTGGGTTGTTGCTTATCTGTGCACGGATTGCATGAGCTGTGGTTTTAGGTTGTATTGATGTGGCATGTCACTAGAGTGGTTACGTGATTAGATGAGGTCATCAAACCTAGAATGGGTGCTATCGGATTTGTTTGCGGTATATTTGGAAGGATAATGTCGTTGACTGGCTTAGAAATTGGCTATAGTTCTTGTCGAAGGAGAGGGAGCTCCATGACTTGTTGATCTGATAAGTGGTTATGAGTTTCTACATGTTTCATTAATCATTGTAACTGTACAAAGGTTTTTGAATGAGGATTTGTTTGATATGACGTTTATTACCGTTACCAGGTTTGTTTTGAGTAGTTATTGTGGTCAGAAGTTATTGCTACAAGTACGCGAGTTATGCGGTATATCATGTGATTACATCTTGGGTTATGGTTATGGTTATGGCTTGATACAGCTAGTTCAGACTTATACAGTGAGTAGATGCGAGATTCAGATCTTATAGGAAATTCTGGATGTTGGAAACTTGATTCTGTGGTTTACGGGCTAAGGTTAAAGAAATGATCTTCAGTTATGTTGTGTTGTCAGGCCTATATGGAATAGGGTGATGTGAGATCACCCTAGGGTATGTGCATGGTAAGATTACATGACGGTTTACAGGCTTTGGAATGACACTTGGCAAGTTCGAGGATGAACATATGTTTAAGTGGGGAAGGATGTAACGACCCGAACGATCGTTTTAAGAATTTACACTTTTTTTGGTAGTTTGGGGGCATGAGTAGATCCGTATGATGTATTATGACTGGTGTGTATCATCAGTTTTGGTTTTAAGGTGATCCGTAGTTTAATTTGGAAGAATGAATTTCATCGTTGAAGTTTTAAGTTGAAAGAGTTGACCAAGTTTGACTTTCGTGAATTTCAACAGGGAACAAAGTTATGAGGGCTCCTTAAGGTCCGGATGGTGATTTTGGACTTGGGCGTATGCCCAGATTTCCATTTGGATATTTCTAGAAGGTTTCGCCGCTAATTGGCGAAAACTGGAAATTTGAAGGTTTGGAAAATTCATAAGTTTGACCGAGGGTTGACTTTGAGGATATCAGATTCGGATTGTGGTTCGAGGAATTGGAATAGCTTCGTTATGTCATTTGGGACTTGTGTGCAAAATTTGAGTCCATTTCGAGTTAATTTGATATGTTTCGACGCTAGTTTTTGGAAGTCGAAAGTTCAAAGTTTTTTAAAGTTTGAATTGATATGCAATTCGTCATTTCGATATTGTTATGCATTATTTGAGGCCTCAGTAGGTCTGTGTTATGGTCATGGAACATGTTGGTATGTTCGAACGGGGTCCCAAGGGGCTCGGGTGAGTTTCGAACGAGGTTTGGATAATTTTCGATTCATGTTGCATTGTTGAAGGTATGTTGGTTCTGGTACTTCTGCATCTGCGGAAGAATGGATGCAGATGCGAGTCCACATATGCTGAAAATTGTTCGCAGAAGTGCAAACAGGCTTGGCTGGAGATCATCGCAGATGCAGAGGAAGAAGCGCACCTGCGTGTGCGCAGAAGCGACGATTTGGAGCGTAGGCGTGAAGGTTTTCGTAGAAGCAGAATTTTTCTACCGCAGGTGCGAGAGTTTTATCCTAAAGAGCAGATTGGGGGTTTTAGCTTAATGTTTCTGTAATGACCCGACTTGTAGTTTTAAGAATTTATGCCCCGTTCAATGACTTAAGGTCTCGCGCAGCTTCGCAATATGTATTATGACCCACGGGTGTGGTCGAGTTTGATTTACTAAAGATTCAGAATTAAATTAATCAAACAATCCTTAATTTGAAACTTAAATGGAAAGAGTTTACCAGAGAGTTGACTTTTGAGAAAATGACTCCGGAATGGAATTTTGATGATGTCAATAGCTCTGTATGGTGATTTTGGACTTAGGAGCGTGTCCGAAAAATTATTTGGAGGTCTGTAGTGGAATTAAGCTTGTAATACCGAAAGTTGAATTTTTGAAAAGTTTGACCGGGGGTTGACTTTTTTATATCGTGGTCGGAATATGATTCTGGAAATTTGAATAGGTCCGTTATGTCATTTATGACTTGTGTGCAAAATTTGAAGTCATTCCGAATTGATTTGATGTGTTTCGGCACAAGATAAAGAATTTGAAAGTTCAAAGTTCATAGATTTTGATTTGAGGTGTGATTCATCGTTTTGATGTTGTCTGATGTGATTTAAGAATTTGACTAAATTCGTATGATGTATTAGGACTTGATGGTATGTTTGGTTGAGGTCTCGGGGGGCCTCGGGTGAGTTTGGTTGCCTAACGGATCGAATTTGGATTTGGAGGAGGAGTTGAAGCAACTGGGCATATGGTATGATTGCACATGCGCGAAAAAGGGCCGCAGGTGCGAGCTCGCGGATGCGAGAAATGAGTCGCGGAAGCAAAAAATTCATGGGCTGGCCAGGCACCACGGTTGCGAAGAATTTCCCGCGGGTGCGAATAATTTTACCGCAGGTGTGAAGAAATTTACCGCAGGTGCGAAGAAATCACCGCGGATACGAAAACCCCTGGGCAATACAAAAACAGAGGGGTTCCGAGGTTTTGCCATCTTTGGGCATTTCAAGCTCGGGTTGGGCGTTTTGTGAGCAAGGTTTTCACGGAAAAACTTGAGGTAATTCCCTTGTGATCATTTCTACTCCATAATATTGAATCATCATCGAATGATCCAATTAGATTACATGTTTTTGACGTGTAAATCGGGGGTTTGAACTTAGGGATTTGAAAACAAAAAATTAAGATTTGGAACTCGAGTTGTTATTGGAATTCGATAAAATTGGTATGGTTGAACTCGTATCAGAATGGGTGTTCGGATTTCATGAAAATTTTATCGGGTTACGAGGGGCGGGCCCCGCATTGACTTTTGTTGACTTTTTGGAATAAAATTTTAAGTCGACATATTATTTTCGATGAATTTTAATGAAGTTATACAATTAATTTGGTTAGATTTGAGCGGCCCAGAGGTCAATTCAAGCAAGAAGACGGTTTTGGAATATCGGCATAACTTCAAAGAGGTAAGTATCTTGCATAACCTCGAGTGGGGGAATTACCCCCTTAGGCATTGAGTCTTATGTGAAAATTGTGTGGTTGGAAGCCGTGTACGCGAGGTGACGAATATGTACTCGGGCTTATATATGCAAATTTTATTGGTTTAAAGTTTTAGGCATATTTATGTATTAAATTTGATAATGGTTGGCACTAGTAAATACTTGAGTTATCATGCTGCATTCCTTAATTGTCAAGGTTGTGTTTTATATAATAATTTGGTGTCATTGTTATTTGGATTTTATGTGAATTTTGTGTGTTTGTTGATGTGATATGTTTCTTGGAACTAAATTCATGATGGAATCCTTATATGCGAATGTTTATTAAATAAGTTTAAATTGAAGAGTTAAAATAATTATCAAGAATGTGGAGCATTGGGCTATTTATTGAGAAATTTATTGATTCTGCTACATATTGGAACTTGATTGTGGTCAGTGGCAAATTGTGATGCGAATTATTGTATTGTGTTGTGGATTAAACACTCTCCTTGATGTTATTTATGCTTCCTACCTTGCTTGTTAATGATATACATGTGCTTGGTGAGGAAGAGTGTAAAGCACGAAGGGTAATGTCGTGCCATTTGAATTATATTATCATGTGAGGGAGAGTGTAAAGCACGAAGGGTGATGCCGTGCCATTGAGAGTGTAAAGCACGAAGAGTGAAGCCGTGCCATTTCATTTATATTATCACGTGAGGATGAGAGTAAAATCACGAAGGGTGATGCCGTGCAATTATTTTTATATTATCATATACTCATGGCACAAAGGGTGTTTCCGTGTAGGAGCGGGCGAGAGACATACATTATATTGTGATATTATTTGTTGTGTATACATTCATGCCTTTATCTTGAGATGTTATTGTGCACCTATATTTTCTATGTGACTTGTAGTCGTTGTTATTGTTTTTATTGTTATTGGCACTACTTTATTCTTTTTTATTGTTATTGGCACTTCTCCCACTTAGTTGGTACTGTTGTATGTATGTACTGTGAGAAAGATATAAATGCACGAAGGGTGTTGCCGTGCCAATTGATTTTCTCTCTCTCTCTCTCTCTCTCTCTCTCTCTATATATATATATATATATATATATATATATATATATATATATATATATATATATATATATATATATATTGGGTGAGAATGAGACAAGAAAGTTATTTACTTGAAAGAATTATATTTACTTGAAAGAATTATATTTGAAAGATATTTACTTGAAAGAATTTATATTTGAAAGATATTTACTTGAAAGAATTATATTTGAAAGATATTTACTTGAAGGAATTATATTCGAAAGATATTTATTGGAAAGAATTATATTCAGAAGAGATTTATTTGAAAGAATGCTATTTGAAAGATATATTTATTTGAAGAAAGTATATTTATTGAAAATGATTATATTCTAGAGACTTTCATTGAAAGACTTATAGATAAAAGATGTATATTTTGAAAGACTTGATTAATTGGTTGTACCTGTGTTTATTATTCGTTGAGTAATATTTATGATGTTCCTGTTGCCTTGCTGTATAAATCACTAGTTGATTGGTGTTGCGCTTATTGTTATTTATTTTCTATAATTTTTGTATGTTATATTGCACAGATTATTAGACTAGTGAGTATTTTGACTGTACCTCGTCTCTACACCATTGAGGTTAGTCTTGATACTTACTGGGTACCGATGTGGTATGCTCACTCTACACTTCTACACATTTTTGTGCAGAGCCAGGTATTGAAGATAACAGACTTAAACAGAGTTAAAGCGGGATCGTAAGGATTCAAGGTAGAGCTGCTTGGTCAATGCAGTCCCTTGGAGTCTTTTCATTTCATTGTACTGTTAACTTGTAATCAAACAATATTGTATATTCGGTCCTTGTGATCATTCTATGTATTCAGTTAGAGTTCGTGACTCAGTACTACCAGTCTTGGGAGGTAGTATATTGTAATTATTTCCGCGGTTAGTTTAAAAAAAATGGCTTCAAAAGGTAATTGGAATCGGCTTACCTAGTCTTAGAGACTAGGTGCCATCACGACGCCTGTGGTGGGATTTTGGGTCATGACAGTTTCATAGAATGAGTTTTTGAGTTTTGAACATCGATTTGGAGTCGGATTTGAATAAAACTAGTATAGTTGAACTGGTAATTTAATGGGTTGTCGGATTTTATAAGTTTCGTTGAGTTCTGAGGCACGGGCCTTGGCTGGACTTTTGGGTTGATTTTGGGCTTTGGACTTTTGGGTTGATTTTGGGCCTTTGATTAAAGATTCGACCTGTATCGATTGGGTTTGTTTCCTTTGGCATTATTTGATGTAATTGAGTTGCTTTTGGATAGTTTCGAGACTTTCGTAGGTCGGTACATACGAGATGGCAGTTTTGGAGCATCACTTGGCTTGCTCGATATTGGATTTGGATTGTTCGAGGTAAGCAACACTTCTAAACTTATGAGGTGTGTGTGGGCGTGCACTGTGTAAATTGTGATTTAGTCGATCCCATGAAATTGTGTAGCTACCTTATCTAGACATTTTTACTGTACTCTATGTGTTAGAGCACTTGATCTGTAATTCATACTGGAAATCATGTTTAGGCTATATGCTGGTACTATTGGGACCCACAATGTTCGTTCTTTGTTGTTGAGTTATTTACTTAATTATAGTTATGTGATCAGTCACATTCATCATTTCATATCATATCTCAGTCTCTGTTATCGTATATTGTCACATCTCATATCATTGATTTGGGTTGCTTAGCATAAGTGTTGTGAGCCCGAGAGACTGGATAGGCTGATGACTAAGTGAGGCTGATGGCCTATAGTGAGTGACATTTATCAGATCAGACTACACGCCGCATCATGCTTTATTGATTCATGCCAGAATTTTTCTTATTAGAGCGCTTAGGCTGGATCGGCTCCTCCGGAGTCTGCACACCCATAGTGGGCGCAATTGCTAGCAATCATTTGCATTGGAATGGATTTACCCTTGTTCATTTACATTAGGCTGGATCTGCCCTAGTTTATTTGCATTTTGGTTCATTTGCATTGAGCTGGATCTACCCTAGTTTATTTGCATTTTGGTTCATTTGCATTGGGCTGGATCTGCCCTAGTTTATTTGCATCTTTGGGCTGGATTGGGCCTAAATATTTATATTTAGATCCTTGGGATGGATTTTCCCTAAATAGTACTGAGAGACTGACTGCCAATTGCTATTTATATTGAGGGATGGATCTTCCCTGGGCTAGACCTGCCCCGTACAATACTGAGTTATTGAGTACTCTGAGAGTGTGAGTACGTGAGTTCATCACTGAGATGCATAGAATTTGACACGCGTACTTGAAATACATGCATATAGATGCCTTTCCTCCTGCTACCTGGTTTTTGGTGACATTCATGATTTCACTTGTATAATGACATGTAGTCATAGAGATGTAATTTTCTCATGCTATCTAAAAATGAAATATCTTATTTGCTGTTGAAAGGTTTTTGGGAAAAATCATCGTTTTCAAACTTGCTTATATATGTCTTTGGGGGTTTTCGGTAAAAGATTTGAAATTTACTGTTATACTTGAAAGGCATGCCTATCTTTCTGTAACTGTGAACGAGTTGAGTATCTTACCTCTCAGTTATTTTCATGTACCATTTTATTATTATCATTATGACTATTACTGGTTATTGGAGTTGGACTCTGACCCTTGTCCCAGCTCGTTACTACTTTCAACCTAAGGTTAGGTTTGTTACTTATTGAGTACATGGGGCCAGTTGTGCTCATATTACATTTCTGCACCTTGCGTGTAGATATTGGATGTTGATGTTGCTATGCACGGTGGGAGCTGGATCTGAAGATGTACTTGCGTTCCGGTCATAACTGCTTCTTGATCTTGGTAGCTTTTGAATTTTAATTTGTTCTTGTATAGTTCAAACAGATGATGTACTGTATTTCATACCAGCCTTGTAAATTCTAAATCTTAGAAGCTCATGATTTATACTACCGGTCCTGGGAGTTGTATGAAATTCAGTTATCTCATCTTTGGTTCAAATTAGCGTTATTATATTATGTTATTTTATTAATTGGCTTACCTAGCGGGTTGGGTCAGGTGCCATCACGACGGTTTGGATTTTGAATCATGACAAATTACCTGAAGCCACGCGGCGTCATAAGGTGGTCTAAAATGCATGTAGCTATTTCGGGCAAAAATATTTTCAAAATTATTTAAATGTAAGGCTCACGCGGCAGTATAAAGAAAGTTTGTGAACTATGAATACAAGGCGATACCTCAGTTGTGATTTTCTTATATATACATATATATATATATATATATATATATATATATATATATATATATATATATACGAGGCGTTACCTCGATTGTGATTCTTAATGTACACGAGGCGGTACCTCGTTGTGATTCTTGTTGTTTATCTTATGTTGCAAAAAGTTTTGGTGGGAACACTTCTTGTTATTTTGTTCTTTCTTGTTCTATCAGTTATTGTCCGTATATGATCATTGTGGTTGTCTTTAATTTTTTTCTTTATGTTATTTCCATGTTTAATATTTCAGTATTAGTTCATGGTACTAACTTGTTCGGTATCAATTATTTATCCGCCTTCCATTATTTATCGTTACTATGTTTTCATATTGTTTTTTATATATCCTAGTAGGTGTCTTGACTTGACCTCGTCAATACTCTACAGAGGTTAGGTTTGATACTTACTGGGTACCATTGTGGTGTACTCATACTACGCTTCTGCACATCATTTTATGCAGATCCAAGTATGTCTGCTCGTGCCGAATGCTAGAGTTGATTTGAGTTACTGCTTTTGGAGACTTCAAGGTATACCTTCTCCACATCCGCAGGCCTCAGAGTCCCCTTATGTTTTAGACATTCAGCTGTTTCTTTCTTGTTTCAAACAATATTGTAGTTCGAGACTTGTAGTACCATCTTGTAGAGCTTATGACTCTGTTCCCCTAGGTTTTGGGGAGAGTGTTGGCTATTGCACTGTTGAGTTTATTATTATAGTATGAAGGTTTTTATTTGAAGTTTTAGTAGTATTTCCGCTATTTCTCTTTGCTTGTTAGGCTTACTTAGTGATAGAGATTAGGTGCTATCACGATATGCTACAGATGGAAATTGGGGTCGTGACACCCACCTTTATGTTCGTAGGCCTCATAGTCACTTTTTGGAGCTTTACTTTACTACTGTTTTCTATAATTCCAAATAGTAATGTAATTGTTATTCTTAGTTACTCCCAGTAGAGCTTATGACTCTATATTATCTATTTTGGGGTTGTATAACTATTGTTCGGCTTTAGCTATGTTATTTCATTTACCAGTTTAATGTTTATATGATTAAGTTGGTTATTTCTATTAGATCTCATCATGTGTTATGCTTACCTAGTCTTAGAGACTAGGTACCATCACGATTCCTAAGGTGGGATTTCGGAGTCGTGAAAATAGTAGATTAATTTGAGTTGTTTGAAAAGTTGCTTGGAAGGTATTAAGGACTCAACGGGTTTAAGGTATATTAAGGCTAAACTTTTTCTTCATTTTGGCATAATTCGTAATTACATGTGTTTGATACAAGACATAAAGAGAAGTTCGTATTCCTGAATTTATGTACATTATCCCAGTCCTATAAGTTACAGTATTCTCCGTTATAGGGGCTTTATATTCAGTTAAGTATTGTCTTCTGTCAGTCAAGAGAGCAGAGGGTCACCACCACCGTGCTATAATCGGTGGGCAGACCCTTATTGAGCAACATCTAATCAGATGGTAAGTTATATACCGAGCCTACTATGGCTGAGCGCCTATGAGTGAGCCCAGAATGACTGAGATACCGAGCCTAGTATGGACGAGTGTCTATAAGCGAGCTTACTACGGCCGAGCAGTTACACGTACCGAGCCTTATAGAGCCGGACAACTATTTTACTTACTATATTGAGAGAGTTGAGTCAGTATCAGACTATCAGCAGATAAGCATATCTTCAGATCATCTTTGACTCTTAGTTACTTTCAATTATTATATTATTAGTTAAATTTGAGCTTTCAGTTATTCTATTGCCTTACATACTCGGCATATTATTTTGTGTTGATGTCCCTTTTACCGGGGACGTTGCATTTCATGTCCGAAGTCCTAATAGACAGCCGGAGAGACCTTCCAGTAGATAGATCCAAACATCACCTTGATTGGTAAGCTCCACTCCTCCGGAGTTATCAGGTCTAGACTTTGGAGTCCATTTTGTATATTCAAGTTTGATGGGTAGGTCGAGGCCCTATCCTAGCCATGATACAATTTTGTTATCTCTAGAGGCTTGTAGACGAGTCTTGTATATTAGTATTGTGGTCTTGCCAGCCCTGTGTGCATGTTCAGTTTGGTATTGGTAGTAGTAGACATTCATAGCAACCTCGTCAGCCTGCACAGTTATGTACATGAGATTTGGGGTATGTCTACCTCTCGGATGAGATAAACGTTATTTTCAGATGATTCAGAATATGACCCCGTCGGCCTAACTTGAGAGCTACCCCTCCAGAGTTCACAGTTGTAGAGTGGTGCGATCGGGCCGAGTATGGAACTGGGTGCCCGCCACGCCTCCCCAGATTTTGGGCGTGAAATATTATGGTATTATATTTATAAATGTTTATCTTTTTATCAAGCATATAGTCCATGATGTTCTTACAAAAATGTATTTTTAGGTTTTCTAAATTAGTTAAATAAATATTACAAAATTTGAAAAATATATGTCAATCATTTTTACAATATTAGTTATAAATATATGACGAAATTTGAAAATTATTATATTTTATAACGGCATATATTTGTTAAATCTTAACTTTTAATTTTTGATAATTAACGCTATATTTAAAATTTAATCTAACTGTGTAATTATACTTGTACAACCTAACAGTATACTTGCAAGTATATTATAATTATATTAGGACAAGTACTGTAATTACATTAGGACAAACAAACAAGTTGTCATAATTATAATACTATATAATTATAAGATTGTGTAATTATTATCCTAATAATTATATCAATTCCAGTTACCTAGTGGTTTTCCAACACACCCCTAGTTTTTTGGTTGATGTTTTCAAGGAGATGATTTAATAAATCATCATTCTACCATTCTAAAGTTTGAAAAGTATTAAACAAAACTATTAATTAACATCTCTTCTGTATTGATTTACGGCACTCTTCAACAAAAAACGTTTCATGTAATCGATATGATATTAGCTAATATTTAGAAATTAAAAAATCAGTTCTTTACATTAATTAATTAAAGAGACGTGGTTTAAGATTTTTAACACTACATTGTTTTTTATAATTTTGAATTCTACGTTACCGTTCCTTGTTCAATGCTCTTAAATATTGCAAGGGATTTTTACGTATATGTACTACATTAGAAACTTATTTACCCTCATTGTTTAGGTTTTAATTTAATTACAAGTTGATATACAATTTACCAATTACATAAAAATTAGTAGGCGTTTGGACATAAAAATTATAAAATTTGGAAAACAATGAAAAACAAATTCAAGTGAAAATGGTATTTGAAAATTAGAGTTGTGTTTGGACATGAATACGCTTTTGGGTTGTTTTTAAATTTTTGTGAGTAATCTGAGTGTAAATTTAGAAAAATAACTTTTTGGAGTTTTTCAGATTTTCGAAAAATTTTAAAATTCATCTTCAAATGAGATTTGAAAATTTTATGGCCAAACACTGATTTTGAAAAAAAATAAGTGAATTTTTCGAAAAAAAGTGAAAAATATTTCATGGCCAAACAGGCTCTTAGATTTAATGAGTATACATTTATATTAGGAATTGAGTAGGAATTCTCTCTTCTCTCTCTCTCTCTCTCTCTCTCTCTCTCTCTCTCTCTCTCTCTCTCTCTCTCTCTCTCTCTCTGTCTCTCTCTCTCTCTCTCTCTCTCTCTCTCATTCTCTATCAGTATTCTTATATTAATATCTTCATGTGGATTAACTGAAGCAATGGTACTAATGTTGAGTAAAAAAGAGATAGAAAATTAGTACCTAGCAAAGTTCTTACTTTAGATCCTATGAAAACGAGGAAGTAAATAAGAAAGAAATTAACTCTCATGAAGAGAATCATTTTAGTTATCTTTCTTTTAGCTTTTTTGAATCAATAAATAAAATACACTACTAGAAATTCGGCAAAAACCGACCAAAGTTGGTCGGTTTTTTAAAATATTTTTTTTTTTACGAAACCGCCAACTTTGGTCGGTTTTCTTTGGCGCAAAAATGCGGGAAACTATTTTTGAGTCCCGCAAAATTTATGTTTCAAAAATCGACCAAAATTGGTCGGTTAATTCGGCGGGTCATTTAAAAAAATCGACCAACTTTGGTCGGTTATTTTCATGCGAAAATACAATTAAAGAGTATAAATTAAATAAAAGACAGTCTTAAAATAAAATGTACAAATGGTCTAGTGGTAGAATAGTATCCTGCCACAGTACAGACCCCGGTTCGATTCCCAGATGGTGATTTTTTTTTTACATAATTAAAATACCGACCAACTTTGGTCGGTTTTTTTTGCAATATTTGTTTTTTGAATTTAATTGACCGACTAAAGTTGGTCGGTAATTTCCGACCAACTTTGGTCGGTATTCCTTTTCGACCACAAAAATACCGTCCACACGTAAATGATCGCGTTTTGGTCGATTTTTTGCCATTACCGACCAACGTTGGTCGGTTTTTTTGGTCGGTTTTTACCGAATTTCTAGTAGTGATAGTATTAATTAGAAACGAGTAGATTGAATTGGAAACTATGTTAATTCATTGAAAACTCCATTTGCATCCATTAAAAAGTTTCGAAGTTTGAATTTGAAAATAGAATTTTACGAAATTATTTTTTGTTTGGAATGGGTGTTGTTGCAAAAGATTGGGAATATCCGTTGGAATTTATATTTCATTTTTGAGACAATTTGGGGAAGATTCGAGGTGATTTTGGTCGAAAATTCAAATTGAAACTCGAAATAAAAGACATAAATAAATTGTATATATTTTGTATGCCGAATATAGAAACGATATACAAAATATCTATAACTTACATAATTGTATATATATTGTATATAAATTATATGTAAATTGTAGTTTTTAGTCTTCTTATGTTATTGACTAATTGTTATTTTTTTTCCCTCATCCAATTCAAGATTACTCATCCCGGTTTATTCATTTTCAAGTGCTAAGCTTTTGAGGCAATTAACGCATATTATTTCCAGTTTATCAATCCTACAACTCTGTTACCAACGTACTACTCTCATCAGAAATTACAAGTAACATACCTTGCATGTGATTATGTAAATTTTGTTGTGGCTTCTGTGTATTTTGTTAATTTTATCCTTCCTTTTTACTTTGATAGGATATCAAAAAGGGATTCCTTTTGAGTCACATGTCTCCCATTCTATTGCTCTGAAATTCTTTTGGTCAAATCATGATAATTTGACAAATTAGAAGACGGATAATGATTTGATATTACTTTTCTTTTTATCATTCATGATTCATCTGATGGCCATTCTTGTGAAGTTTTTGTTTCTTCGAGGGCTCAGTGCATGAATCAGTTCACATCTTTTACGACACGTGATTGACATATAGAATAATTTCATTTCTGTGTAATAAAGAATGTGGTGGTTCTTCTAATAATATCCATTTGAGCAAGAAGCTCGTATACCTGATGAAAAATTTGAAATTGTTGTTAAATGCTTGAGCAATAACATGCTAAAAGAGGTATTGTATGATATTAATTTATATTTGAAATTCAGATTTTCTTAGCACCTTTTGTTGCTTGTGATCAATGCTTTTTCCTTTCATATATTTTTGTTGACTTTGGAAACATCTGAAGAGAGTAACAAGATAGAAAGCTAAAAGATGAAGAAACCTTTTCTACTGCGGCATTTTCAAACCTTTTGCAGGGCATGCATTGCTGTATTTCTCAAGGGATATTCTAATATAGAATTAATGTTCACTATCAAATGTTGTTAGGTATTTCTAATTGATGTCATCCTTTACTATTGTTACATTACATATTGTATGATGTGTGCTTTTACTGTCTGATTCTTGCTTCCTGTAGAAAAGATGTATTCCAAGCAAATTAGATTTTCTAACAATGTTTTAGATGTATGAATAAGAAGTAAAGGATACCTAAAAGAGGCAGCATAGCCCTTAAATCCTGCCAACGCTCTTACCTAACTTGCTTTTCTCTTTCACGTGCAGCATTCGATATGTTCTATTTCTCTATGGAATCAAAGTGTGTTTCTGGTATTGAAATTCAAGAGCCTTAGTACCGTTCAGGTGAGGGAAATAAGTGTAAAGAAAAGATTTTAAAGACAGTTATAAAACTGCTTAAATGGTAGGACACCATGTGTTATGCCTAACAAACAGCTCATCCCGCTTCAAGGAATAACTGAATTGATTGAACATTTTTTGATTGAGTTGTTCAGTTGCCTTTTGCCTATGGCTTTATCTAGGAAGTTACTGGACTGCATTAGGGTTAGGCCTTTTCAATCTTTTTGTAGTCTGGTTTGTATAATTAGATTTTATCTTGACCTTGAAATTTTTTTCTTTTTCTGTTTTGTTAAATTGTACTTCAAGAGGATTAATCTTGGCTCCACCACGTTTCAGTTTGGTTAGAATAATTTAAATCGTAACAGTTGACCTTTTTCCTAGATTTAGTCAAATCCACGATATGAACTCTGAAATACGAATTTGGTCCTAATATATTGATATAATAGAATGGACATATTAGATTTGAAGTTAGATAATATGTTTTCCCAGAAATTGGAAAAATGAGTTAAATATTATTTATATGGTGATATTGTGAAATTTATTTTACATCTATCAAGTTACTTGTAAAAAATTATATGTAGCTTTTCATAGTAACGTTCATGAACTAATAACTTAGAAAATGAGGTAAGTGTGTTGCAACTGGTAGATTTTGTTACAAACACTAATAAAAAATTAAAATCTTTGGTCTAATATGTCGATCAATACAGAAGGAAAAGAGAATGGTATTTTAGTACCATGATGATAAAAGGGATTTATTGCAGAAGAAAGGTTTGAGGTGTGTCAAACAATCTGTCTTCCTTTATTCTTTCACTCTAAGAAGGGTAATAAACAATTAGTTGTTTAGTTAATAATTATTATTTCACTCTAAGAAGGGTAATAAACAATTAGTTGTTTAGTTAATAATAAATACTTACACATATTCTCTTTAACTAAGCCAGTGTGGATACAAAGGTAGTGGAACCAACCTTAGAAAGAAAACCATCATCGAATGTTAATTAGTTAAGCCGAAGATGATTAATTCAAGGATGGACGAAATAATGATTTTATCAAGTTTACTTTTTAAATGTTAATATTCGTGCTAATTAAATGTATTATATGGAAAGTATATATCGATTACAATTTATTTCCTTTATATCGTAAATGTTGCAGGCTATTTATGTTAGAAATGGTGATAGACTTGGATTTAACTAGATAAGTATTTATATTTGTGTTATAATAAATTTATAAAATTAAATTTTGGTGCATATATGAAAATTTTATCTCATTATCGCGATTATATTTACAAAATAACTTATTTTATGATTTACTGATTTCTATTATGGAGTCAAAAATAATCGAGACTAGAAAAGAGGGACTTGGCAAAATGGAGCCAATACCATTGTAATGACACGGCCGGTCGATTCGAGAATTATAGCCTCGTTTCCCCTATTTCTGCTTCTTTTTGTGTTACTCATCTATATTGTGTTATACCGAGTTAGTCGGTTCGGGTCCGGAATGGTTTCGGAGTGAATTGAGATACTTAGTCTCTAAAGTAGAAGCTTAAGTTGGAAAAGTCAACCGGACGTTGACTTATATGTAAACGACCTCGAATTTAAATTTTGATGGTTCTGTTAGCTCCGTTAGGTGATTTTGGACTTGGGAGCGTGTTCGGAATGAGATTTGAAAGCCCGTGGTAGAATTAGGCTTGAATTGGCGAAAGTTTGAATTTTGGCAATTTTATTCGGTAGTGAAAATTTTGATATCGGGGTCGGAATAGAATTTCGAAAGTTGAAATAGATTCGTGGTGTTATTTTTTACTTGTGTGTAAAATTTGAGGTCATTCGTACGTGGTTTGGTAGGTTTCGGCATCGTTGGTGGAATTCGAAAGTTTAGAAGTTCTTAGACTTGAATCCGGGGGTGATTTGGTATTTTGATATTGTTTTGAGTGATTTGAAGGTTCGACTAAGTTCGTATGATGTTATGGGACGTGTTGGTTTATTTGATTGAGGTCCCGAGGGTCTCGGGTAATGAGTTTCGGGTGGTTAGCGGACCAATTATGGCCTTTGAGAGATAGCTGATTTGCTGATTTTTGCTGTTGCTGGTTTCCTCTTACGCGTTCGCGAGGTAGGTCTCTCGTTCGTGAAGAGTATCTGGAGATTGAGGAAGAATTGTTCTTCGCGTTCGCGAAGGTTTAGGAGAAAAGTGCATCGCGGACGCGAGATGAGTAACGCTTTCGCGAAGAAGAGAGGAGGCAACTGGGGACCCCATTTATTTGGTCTACGCGTTCGCGAGGGTGAGGTCGCGTTCGCGAAGAGAAGGTTCAGTAAAGGTTCGCGTTCGCGTAGAAGGAATTTCTGGGAAGAGGCAGTTGTGCTTCGCGAACGTGAGGGTACTTCAGCGTTCGCGAAGAAGGAAATCTGGGCAGCAGTGTTAAATTTCAAAATTAGGGGTTTGAACTCATTTTTTATATTTTGAGCTAGAGACCACGAATTTAGGCGATTTTGAAGGGATTTTCAGGGAGTTGATTGGGGTAAGTATTTCTCACTTGATTTTGGTTAAATTCCATGATTATATTTTGATTTTTATCATCCAAATTGTGATTTGGGGTAAAAACATATTGGGGGAAAGGTGGAAGCGTTTTTGAGATGGAATTTTGAGATTTTATAGGGGATTTTATTGTCGGATTTGAGTAAATTTGGTATGGTTAGACTCGTGAGTGAATGGGCTTTCGGGTTTTGTGACTTTTGTCGGATACCGAGACTTGGGCCCGAGCGCCGGGTTTGAGCCAATTTTGGGTTTTGAGTCTAATTTAGTAGTTTTCTTGTGGAATTGATTCCTTTAGCATATATTAATGATATTGTACTGGTTGTGGCTAGATTCAGGATGCTCGGAGACCGATTCGAGAGGCAAGGGTATTGCAGAGTAGAGATTTGCTCATATTGAGGTAAGTAACAGTTGTAAATCTAGTCCTGAGGGTATGAAACCCCGGATTTGTATGTCTTGTGACTATTTGGAGGTGACACATATGTTAGGTGACGGGCGTGTGGGAGTGCACCGTCGGGGGATTGTGACTTGGTCCGTCCTGTAGCAATTGTAAAGTTGAACAACCTATTGTAGCTATATGCTCCTGATGTGTTTTAGAAAGTTTTGCTGTAAATCATGCTAGATACCATGTCTAGGCCTTATGACAGTATTGTTTGGACCCTTAGAGGTCGTTTTCTTGCTGTCCTCTCACTGCTTTAGTTGATATCCCGTACTCAGTCATGCTCATGCATTCTTACACTATAGCTCAGTCTCTGTTATTCTATTTGTTGCATCATGTTAATGTTGTTTGGGCTAATTTCTTTGATTTCTGAGAGCCCGAGAGACTAGAGAGGTTTATGACTGAGTGAGGCCGATGGCCTATTTGTGAGGTATTGTACCTCAGCACGTAAGTGGTCCGTGCAGATTCTGATATGATATTATAGCACGTGAGTTGTCCGTGCAGCATGTGAGTTGTCCGTGCAGATTATAGCGCTTGGGCTGTAGGAGCCCCTCCGGAGTCTGAACACTCCCAGTGAGCGCAGGTACCTACTGAATGCGAGTGCTGAGCGATCGTGAGGCATGAGTGATGGTGAAGCATGAGTGATTGTGAGGTTGAAGTAATTGGGAGGACTGAGTGATGTTAGCCCGCGGGGCAGTATATGATTTCATCATCCATGCTCATAGTTGCTTTGAGTCCTTATTTGAGAACCGTTGAAAGATATTTCTAATTGACTTACTTGAACTTGATTTAAACAAGCTGATTTGACTTAAACTCTGGTTACAAAGCATGCCGCACTTTACTAAATTTTTGTGATATGAACGGTACTTGCATTTAGCTCGTCACTACTTCTCAGCCTTTATTTATTTCTGTTACTTACTGAGTTGGTGTACTCACGTTACTCCCTGCACCTTGTGTGCAGATCCAGGCTTTTTTGGTCACGGTAGAGGCTGCTGATATTCTTGTAGCTGATCATTGGAGTTATCAAGGTAGCTGCCTCGCGATCGCAGCCCTGTTTTCTCCTTCTTTATCTCCCCCTTAGTTGTATTTTGGATTTTTCCCAGACTATGTTAGTCTTATTGTTGTCGGACCAGTTTTTAGTAGTTGCTCATGACTCAGTGACACCTCGATGATTGGGGCTTTTCATTCCACATTTCTATTTTTGAGTTCAACCCTTATTTCTTTTATGAAATTCTACTATACAAGACGCCCTTTTGGCATATCTATGAATGAATTATTGTAGTATTGTGGGAGTCGGCTGGCCTAGTACCATCGATAGGCGTCATCACGACCGGTTTGAGTTTAGGGTCGTGACAAGTTGGTATCAGAGCCTTGGTTACATAGGTCTCACGAGTTATGAGCGGGTTTAGTAGAGTCTTGCGCAGCGGTACGGAGACGTCTATACTTATCTTTGAGAGGCTGCAGAACCTTTAGGAAAATTCCACATTCTTGAATTGTATTTATCTAATTTCTCAATTTTTTGAGTTTTTGTTCCATTTATATGTTATATATTAAAATACCCTCAAGACATGACTCTTCATTAAACATTATCCTTTCGTATGGGTTACAAACCTTATCATTTTATATCAGTTGCAAAACTTTATGTGCTAAAACTGAAAAGACATATCTCTTGATTAAACATTATAAATTACATTTCAGTTACAAACCTTTTCATCTCCTCTAACTGCTCATCTTCCGATCCTATAAATTCACCTTTGTTGGTGACTATTTTTGCGGATGGCCGATGTTCAACTATGTAGGATACAATAATTTCTTATGTTTCATTAAACTTTGATTTGCTGATTAAATTTGTCATCAACGTAATTTCTTTTTCTTTTCATTTACATAGTTCATTTGCTTTTTAGATTGGCATGTAGTTACATGGTAAAGTTTAACAATCTTTATAGAAGAAAAGAGGTTGTATTTTTTGTTATTTGTATTTCTCCGATTTCAGGAATGATTCAAATTTTGAGAGTTCCATCAGCACCATTGGTGTCGATTTTGTAAGTGAATCCTCCCATTATCCCTAAATGTCTCATTTAGTAATGTTTCAGGAGTATATGGATAACAATTGTCTTCTTTATATCTTGATAATTCGAACAATTGAACATAATAGGAAAACCATTGACTTTCATATTGTAGGAAAATCATTAGTTAGAAAAATTCAGGTTTTATTGTAGGAGACTTTGTTTTTCAGATTTATATAAATCTAGTTGGTAATAAAAAAAATTATTTACAAAAAAAGGGGTTAGGTTGGGTCAGGTTGTAGACTAGCAACTAGCAACCTTTGTTTTCTCTTTTTAAGCTTTCTCATTTCTCTCTTGCTTTCTTTTCTTGTGTCTTAGAATAGGGAAAAACGATACAAGTAGAAAGTTCCATTTTGTTTAAGAAATTCTTTTAAAAATATGTACCTACTTAAATTAAAGAATGATATGTACGTAAATAAGTGTAGACACTTATACTATACAAAGAAATAATCCAAAGAATTAGTTATATGAGAAATAAATATAATATTTTAATAAAATAAAGATAGATTCTAAAAAATCATTAAAAATATTGAAATCAATGGAAACAATATTTTAGTAATTTTTCTCGAAACAAAATAAAATATCGATAACTACAGGTCTCAAAAAATTTGATAATATTTTTTTTCTTATATTCAGATGATAGAAAAAGATGATCCTTCCATAATTAATAAAGTGACTCATACACCATTCTATGATAATAAAACTTTTTGTACAATTTGCTTAACCAAATTCACTTTTGACATAATAAATGTGTAAAAAGTTTTATTTTTTAAAATACTGCTAAAGTTTTTATATGGTAATTTATTTATAAAAAGTTATTTTTAAATTAATATTTTTACAATTGCGCGAAGCGCGGTCAATTCACTAGTATTATATATTCGCCGACTTTTTAGATTTTAACTTTGTTCTTGGAAATCAGTTGCATCCATTATTTACAAAATATTAATTCTAGTTGAACCAAATTAATGTAAAACCGAGTTTAGCACAGAGCTACCTCAGTTAATGACGGTTTCACTTCAATTAATTAACGTAAGAATTAATTTTAATCAAAGTTATATCGATAATTGTGGAAGTACTACTTTTCCATGGCAGACCAATAATACTAGTATCACTATCATTTATATATGATGTTGCAATATGTATTTTGAGTTTTATTAGGATGGAAATGATCTGCTCGTGCGTTACAATTTTGTTTTTTATGATGTAAAATTTAACAGGTTTTAATTAGCTTATAGTAAGAAGTAATATTACTTCAATAAAAACAATGAATTTAAACAAAAGGAACGCTGAAATTGATATTACTAATAGTAGATGGATATGCTCGTCGCAGGGCTAGTCGAGTTGGTTGAACAGGAGATCTCCCAAATGAAAGGTTGTAAGTTCAAAATCCCATGCATATTTTCTGTCTCTAGTTTTTCGCACGAGGCTTGCCTATTAAACTAGAGCGATGTTTATATGAGACTCTTTGATTAAGGATGTACCGATAGATTCTATCTAACCATCTCACTACAGTAGTACGTTGAAAAACTAAGTGTTTAAGTCGATTCGATTTATTAGAAAACAAAGGGAATACTAGTAAATTCGATTTTTGAATTTGCAAATACTAATAAATTAAAAGTAGTGAATATTCCGGTCCACTTATTACACTGGAAATTCTTAAGAGGGCCCCACTTCATTTTCCATAATTTTGTCATAGATTAAGACATCTTTATGACTATATATATATCTGGCCTTTATCCCACTACGTGGAGATATAGACATATGTAAAAGATATATAAAGGAAAGGAGAGGTGAGAAACAAAACCAACATTTGTGAATTGCAAGTTATATATATAGACGGGAGAATTTAGGACTAATTATAAGAGCAACACTACTGAAAAAGATTATCGATGGGTAAAGGAAGAGCACCTTGTTGTGATAAAAGTAAGGTGAAGAAAGGGCCATGGACTCCTGCTGAAGATCTGAAGCTTATTTCTTTCATTCAAAAAAATGGCCATGGCAACCGGCGATCCCTCCCCAAACAAGCTGGTAAGATTTGTAGTTCACTAGGCGTGACCGGTAAAGTTGATGCCATGTGACCAGGTGATCACAGGTTCGAGTCGTGGAAACAACCTCTTGCAGAAATGCAGGATAAGGCTGTGTATACTAGACCTTTGTGGCCCGATCCTTCCCGGACCCCGCGCATAGCGGGGGCTTAGTGTATCGGGCTAGAAAATAGTTCCCCTACGTACGTAGCCTTGACGTGACTGGTAAAATTGTTGCCATGTGATCAGGAGGTCACGGGTTCGGGCCGTGGAAATAGCCTCTTGCAGAAATGCAGGGTAAGGTAGCATATAATAGACCCTTGTGGTCCGGCCCTTCCCCGGACCTATGCATAGTGGGAGCTTAGTGTACCGGTCTAGAGAATAGTTCCCCTACGTACGTAGCCTTGGCGTAACTGGTAAATTGTTGTCATGTAATCAGGAGGTCACGGGTTCGAACCGTGGAAACAGCCTCTTGCAGAAATACAAGGTAAGGATGCGTACAATAGACCTTTGTGGTCCGACCCTTCCTCGGATCCCGCACATAGCAGGAGTTTAGTGCACAGGCTAGAAAGTAGTTCCGTACATAGCATATTGATTATACTCCAATAGTATCTCAAAATTAAAGAATTTAACTTATATACACAAAATTATAAAAAATATTTACAACATTCAATGTTTTTTTAACCTGTTGTAGGCTTGTAGTAGGTAACATTATATAATTACTCTCGCTTTTTATGGACGTGTACACATAGTATCTTTAGTGACCGGATAGTGTATAAAATTTTACGAAGTTAAACTCATTTTATTAAGTATGTCAATATTGTTGATTCATAATATAGGGTTACTGAGGAGTGGAAAGAGTTGCCGGTTGAGGTGGATTAACTACTTGAGACCTGACGTAAAGCGAGGGAATTTCACTCCAGAAGAAGAAGAAACCATAATTAAACTACATGACTCTTTGGGGAACAGGTATATACAAATATATAGTCCTCTACGAGCTTGTCAAATATATATAGTACTTATAAATTTTGTCTTTCCTTTGGTCTGAAATTATTCTATCACATGTAGCGTGGCAAACGGACGGGTCGGGTCAAAAACGGATAATGCAAAAATAGATAAATTATCCGACCCGACCTGACCCAACTCATATTTAATACGGATAGAAAATGAGTTAATCGGCGGATAATATGGGTAACCATATTATCCGTAACTTTTTGAATATCATCATTTTTTGGAGAATTCTTAGTCCTCCAAGCTTGAGGAACTCCCAATTTGATTCTTTACAAATGTAAAAGTTAAATTCATTAGTTATTCATTTTTTAAGTCGATAATATGGGTCTTATCCATATTTGACCCGTTTTTAAAAAGTTCATTATTTAACCTATTTTTTAGTGGATAATATGGATAGATAACGGTATTTTTTAATCCATTTTTCCACCACTAATCACATGCATTAATAACTGCAGGTGGTCAAAGATTGCGTCTTATTTTCCTGGAAGAACTGATAACGAGAATAAAAATGTTTGGAATACTCAATTGAAGAAAAGAGTAGGGATATTGAAGAAAGATATCAAGATAAATACTACTACTCAAGAAGCATTTGAAACCAACAATAAGGGCCAATACATAGATGTTGCTACTAGTATAAATATAAAAGAGGGACTTGGCAAGATGATGTGGCCTCTTATAAACTAGAAAAGACATTTATATAATTTCTCTATCTTTTGAGCTTTTTCCTCCTATTAAATTTAAGAAAGTCAGATTTTAATTGCATCGACTTGGAAAGAGAAAGACACAGTTTCAAAAAAATAACATCTTAATCGCACCTCCATAATAAATGAGTCAGAACCAAAAAAGCACACTATCAAGAGACTCAATATTAAAAATACCGTTATTACGTTTCATCAGAAGCCAAAAGACACAATTTCTTTGTGTAATAAATGTGCTATGAGTTGAGAATGCAACCATTATTATATGATCTTCATTTTCCTTTTTAAAGTTGTGCATGCCATGCTGAGAAATACTGAAAATCATTAATGCTGAAAGAGAGGACATTTAAGTGCAAACTTCCATCGAGTTTGTAAATTTTGTTTTCTCATTCTGTTACGTAAAAACCTTTCTTGAAAGCTGTCTCACTATAATTTTTCTTACAGAAAGATACCGAAATATATTTCTAATTTGATTGAAGAATTTAAATGTAGAGTGCCGAGAGAGTGTCCACAAGGAAACAAGAATTATTTGGAGAAAGATACAATGAATTTCACAGCAAATTAGGAGAGACTTGAGAGGAAATGTTGTTCCAGTATTGTTACAGAGGAAAGAAGGTAAAGGCCTGAGATGAAAAATGGAAAGAAGAATAAGGAAAGAGTGGAATGGAAGAAGGAAGTAAAAGGAAAAATAAAAAGAGAGGTAACGAAAATAGCAACTTGGACAAGGAGTCAAAGTATGTGTTATCATTATTCACTAATTCCTTTTCCTAATTCCTTCTCTTTTATTGTCCTAAAAATATTTCTGTTTATTTTTTCATATGTAGTTTGTTAGTTAGTGTCATAGCATTATATTTAGGATGCTAATGTTTTGGTTTAGTTGGAGTATAGCTAACTAATTATACAGATGTTATTGATAGTTTGTGTCCGCAAAGCAAAAATCACCATCTCAATTAATAGGGGACAAAGAAGGAAAAACATCATAATAATGTTTTCTAACTCGGAATCTTAAATTTCAAACATCTCTTTAAACATAAATAACAAATAATATTTATAGGTATACAACTATATCAAACATGTTCAAGCGATTCAACTTTTAACAAAGATGATAAAAGAAATTCCAAGTTCCTTTTTAATATTTCAAAGTTTTTAGTTTGTCAACATTTTGACAAGAAAAAATTTATGAAGAGTAAAAAGTAATAACCCAATTATTACACCGTCCAATATTTCTATCATTAGTGAAATAGGAAAGAAGAGGAGATAAATAGTTACTTCTATTTAAGTGAGTCAAATTAATCATTAATAATTTCGTACAACAATGTTTTGACTTTATTCAATTTTTGAAGTTTTTCTTAACTTGACAACTATTGCAAAAGGATGTATTAATTGTTACCTCCCACGCCTTTAGGAGAACAAAACTTCTTCCGCCACATAAATAAAGGGTAACCGTGGATATATGACTTTAATTGTTTCTTTTTTCCGGTAATAGACTTTAACCTTTCTCAAAACTGTCGAATATCTTGATAACCAATTTTTGTTATGAAATTAGTTGGTTCTTTTTACTTAAAGTTTATTTTGTTATATGATGATCTCAAATTTTTATAATTATGTTTTGGCAATTAGTGAAGTACATGACGAATATCTAGAAAATATTGATATTTTTCGCTACTTGTACATTCTTATGCCTCCGAGTCTTTATTAGGTTTTTTCATCACCGCGCAAGCATGAATAAATTAACTAGTTTATTTTATAAATCGGGTGCTTGACTTGACGCAAATTTTGAAATGTTAATTTGACTCGTCTATCAAAATACTAAAGATAATTGAAATTATTAAATAGGACATTATATTTTTCGCTCGAAACATATTGATTATATAAATGATAAGTCGAATTTTATCAATCACGTAGAAAAGAAGAGCTTAATATCAAGAAAGTTACTAGTAGAGACGGATTCAGAATTTAAATTTAATGAATTAAATTTTTAATATATTTAACATTAAACTCATTATACTGTCAGATCTAACATTTATTGAGATTTTAGTAAGATTTTACATATATATATATATATATATATATATATTTATATTTATATAAAAACTTACGGGTTCAGATGAACCTGTAGCCAGCAGGCTACATTCACCCCTAACTGTTAGTATGTTCTAGGGAAAATGGTTACATTTGGGTTTATATTCACGAAATCGCTCGGTTTTGGCTCTGTCAGTTTGATTTAAATCTCATATTATCTCATCACTAGAAGAAAAAAGAATAGTCATATTTATCCTTGACCTTTAAAGGAGCTCCAACTTGAAGGTAATTTTAAATTAATATAAAAAATTAAGGAATAAATTTTAATCTTCATCTTAAAAAATTTGGACACGTGAAATCCATCTATTTTACGATGGATGGGGGTGAGGGGACGGGTGGTTTTAAAGCAATTGGAAGTTAGGGATAGGTAAAAGGATACATTGAACCCAGTGAAAATAAAAGAAGAATAAGAATCACGTGATCTTTCTGTTTTAGTAAAAATTATTGCCAAGTTCGTATGTTGCTTGTCGAAGTTTCTTGTGTTTAACTACTGAAAATAAGACATGAATGAGACACATATCATTTGAAAATGACATGATTAATCTGAAAAGTTGCATGAACGATGCAGAAATGTTACCTACATGTGCTAAAATTATAGTCAAAATCTTAAATAGTTATAGAATCATGCAAAACAAAAAGTAGACAAGAATCTATGGGGAAAAAAAAGTTCAACCTAAAATCCTGCATAAACAATTATTAAATATGGTTAGAAAGGCTAGAAAGTTAATTTATTCATAACTTACGCATGATTTGGTTGGTCGTATAAGAAAAATATAGTTTATGCATAATTCCATGTAGGTTATGACAAATTTATTCATTATTTTTTTGATAGATATAGAACAAGAATACGTGTAAGCAATATAAAAGTAAAACTATTTAAGAAAAATAAATTCCTTTAAAATAGCTAATCTCTACGTAACATTTCTTGTATAATTATTCACCCATAAAATTCATATATTATGAGCTAATCTTAAAATAATCTCTATATTATTAATTAATAAGCATTATAATCTCCCCTGATTAACATGCGGACAAGTGACCCTTAATCTTCGAGAGGGCATCTCATTTACCAACTTGTTTTAAAGGTTAAAAGAGGTAAAGCCTACAACTATGATAAATAGAAACAAGTGTGAAAGAGTGAGTAAAAGTGTAACGACCCAGCCGATCTTTTTGAGTATTGTAGCCTCGTTTCTCTATTTATCGCGTCTTCTATGTTCATTTGTAGTTATGTGACTTGCCGGGGTGGTTGCTTTGGTTCCGGGATGATTCAGAGTGAATTGGGACACTTATTCCCAAGGTTGGAGGCTTAAGTTGTTAGTGTTGAACGAAGTTTGACTTTGGTGTAGACGATTCCGGAATGGAGTTTTGATGGTTCCAATAACTTTGTGTAGTGATTTTGGACTTAGACACATGTCCGGATATTAATTTGGAGGTCCGTAGGTCGTTTTGGCTTGAATTGGTAAAAGTTGAAAAGTTGAAGGTTTGGAAGGTTGAGAGGTTTGACCGAGAGTTGACTTTATTTATATTAGGTTCGGATTTCGGTTCCGGGAGTTAGAATAGGTCTGTTGTGTTATTTATGACTTGTGCGCAAAATTTGAGGTCAATCGGGATTGGTTTGATATGATTCGGCATTGGTTTTAGTAGTTAGAAATGCATTAATTTCATTAGGCTTGAATTGGGGTGCGATTCGTGATTTTGATATTGTTTGATATGATTTGAGGCTTCAACTAAGTTCGTATCATTTTATGGGATGTGTTGGTATGTTTGGATAGGGTCCCGGAGGCCTCGGGTGTGATTCTGATTGAAATCAGAATTTTATTTGGACTTAGGAAATTGCTGAAGCTTAAGGCTTATGGTGTGATCGCACCTGCGAGGTCTTGACCGCAGGTGCAAAGTCGTAGAAGCGACAGGCTTGTCGTAGGTGCAGAGATTGGCAGGGCTTGGCATAGGCCGCAGTTACGAGGCACTTTCCGCTTCTACGAGCCCGTAGGTGCGAGGGAGTTGGCTGCAGAAGCGGATTCAGGCAGGATGGGCTGGAGTCGCAGAAGCAGAATTTCTCCGTAGGAGAGGACATGCAGGAGCGAAGGCAGAACCACAGAAGCGGTCCCGCAGGTGCGCATCTCGACCCGCAGGTGCGCTTGGTCGAGTGTCAAAGTGATTTCCGTAGATGCAGACATTTGACCGCAGAAGCGAAGATTTAGATCGCAGATGCGAAATACCTGGCAGTGTCTTATAAATGAAGGGTTTCGAGTTTTTCTCTTATTTTGGACTTGTGGAGCTCGGCTAGGGGCGATCTTTGAGAGGTTTTTGGCTTTAATTTAAGAGGTAAGTGAAGATTCATCACTTCTATTGATAAATAGTGTTTACCCATTGATCTTACACCTAGATTATATGTGTTTGAGGTGAAATTTGGAAAAAATTTGGACTATATATTGGAGAATGAGATTTGGGGATTTGAGGGTCAATTTGTGGTTGGAATTGGATGATTTTTATATAGTTGGACTCGTTATTGAATGGGTGTTCAGAATTTGTGAATTTTTTTGGGTTCCAAGGTGTGAGACCGGGATTGACTTTTTGGGTTGACTTTTTAATTTTGGTTAATAATCTTAGCTTTATCGTATGGCATTGATTCCTATAGCTTGTATTGATTATATTAAGTTGTTAATGGCCATATTCGAGTCGTTCAAAAGTCTATTCGCGAGGCAAGGTTTTGTTGAAGTAGTGAGTTGCGCATTTTGAGGTAAGTAACTCTTCTAAAAATATGTTATTTGTGTGTTGTGTTAGGGTGACGCACATGCTAGGTGACGGGTATGTGGGCATGCACTGAGGTAACCATGATCCGGGTTGATATTTTTGTACTGAGTTGCTATCAAGTCTTGCTTTATCCGTAAAATCCCTACTTATTAAAGTAAATGAGCTGTGATTCATGTTAGACATCATGTTTAGGCTATGTTCTTATTCAGTTGAGACCTAATGAGATTATTTCTATTGTTTTGATATATCTACTTTAACTGCAATTATATACTCAGTCATGGTTAATCATTAGCATATAATATCTCAGTGTTATCTCAGTTTTTGTTTATCCTTTGTTTATTATTTATTGTTACATCATATGTTATCATTGTTCGGGCTGAGTGGTACGAGATTTGTGAGCCCTTGAGACTTGAGAGATTAATGACTGAGGTGGACCTGAGAGTCGTGTTGTGAGTGATATTGTGTATCGGGTTGCACGCCTAAGCATGCCATATTGGCTTTACTATTATTATTACTCTGTGGATCAGGTTGTACACCGCAGCATGCCTTATAGGCTTTATTAGCGTTTGAGCAGGATCGGCCCCTCCGAAGTCTATCAAAGCAGCAGTGAGCACAGGCACAATGATACATACACGTGCTTTGGTGAGGGGCATTGATGACATGCACCTGTACAGTGCTGAGTGATCATGTGTGGATTGTGTGGGCATTTGGCAGACAAATTGAGTATTTCTGAGAGTGTGAGTACTTGGGGATATCACTGTGAAAATCATACATTTGACATGCGTATTGACATGTAGGCATAGAGATATACCATTCCTCATGCTAGTTATACTTGACATGTTCTTATTAGTATTGGTCTTCAATTGTGAACTTGAAAGCATGTCTAAATTTCTGTACCATGAACAAGCTGATTATGGAAATTTCTCTGAGTTATTTATTGTTATTATCATTATTATACTTGTGTTGTCATTATATTGGTTTTGACCGTATCCTTCTGAGCTCGTCACTACTTTCTACCCAATGTTAGTCTTGTTACTTATTGAGTACATGAGGTCAGTTATCTCATATTACACTGTACACTTCGTGTGCAAATCCAGGTACATCTAGATGTGGTGATTGCTAAATCTGTGTTAGTACTTGCCTGGAGACTTTGAGGTAGTTGCTATGACGTCCACAACCCTTGACTCTCTTTCCTTTTATCTTTCTTTAGTACTGTTCTACTACTCAAATAGTTGTACTAGAGTTTCGTTTTATGTTGATATTTAGTAATGCTCATGTACTTATTGACACCAGGTTTTGGGATGGTTGTAGTAGTGGTTAAGTTAATTTTATCAGATATTTATGTTATTTTTTCTCTTGAGTTTATTACACCATGTTTAGTTATTATGTGATTGTCGTCTTGCCTAGCAAGTGTGTGTTAGGCGCCATCACTACAAGTGGGATTGTGGATCGTGACAAGTTGGTATCAGAGCCCTAGGTTACTTAGGTCTCACGAGTCATGAGCAGGTTTAGTAGTGTCTGGTGGATCGGTACGGAGACGTCCGTACTTATCTTCGATAGGCTACCGAATCATTAGGAAATTTTACTTTCTTGTACTCTTGTCGTGCGGATTTGTTGAATCTGGAATATGAACTTCTATTTTTCTATTCTTTCACAGATGGTGAAGACACATACGACCAAATCCAGCAGGCAGCCACCAGTACCACCGGTTTGGGTCGCGAGAGGCTGAGGTGTGGCTCGTACTACAGCTAGAGTACCACCTGTAAAGCCACCAATTGCTCTAGCTGAGGAGCATATACCAGATGTTGTTGAGCCGATGGGACCAGCTAAGGCGCCAACAGTGCCTATTGTGGTCCAAGGCCTTCAGGAGGCTTTGGCCCAGATTTTGACTGTATGCACGAGCCTTGCTCAGGTGGTTTTTGTTCCGGCTGCACCAGCCACTTCATTGGCCAGGGGAGGTGCCCAAAATCCCGCTGCCCACAGTCCAGAGCAGGTAGCTCAGAGACTTCAGACACCGGGGGTACTACCAGTCCAGTCGATTTCTGCTGCTCGGGCCGAGGTTGGCCCACCCATGAGTGATGAGGAGCAAAAAAGACTAGAGCGGTTTGGGAGGTTTAAGCCTCTAGAGTTCAGTGGGATAGAGTCAGAGGTTGTTCAAGATTCGGGTATCTTGAAGACTAATGGGGTTGCATCACTATATTTCAATTGACCAGGGCGGCCTATAGATGGTGGAAGGCCTATGAGTTGAGCAGGCAAGCCGGCTCTGCACCACTTACGCGATATGAGTTCTCAGTTCTCTTCTTAGAGAAGTTTGTCCCGCAGACTCGCAGAGAGGAGTTGCATAGGCAGTATGAGCAGCTATGCTAGGAGGGTATGTTAGTGTCTCAATATGAGATGAGGTGCACAGATTTGGCCCTTGATGCAGTGTGGTTGGTTCTTACTGAGAGAGAGAGAGAGAGAGAGAGAGAGAGAGAGAGAGAGAGAGAGAGAGAGAGAGAGATCAGGAGGTTCATTGATGGCCTCAACTATGGCCTACGTTTTAGTTTGGCTCGAGAGGCCGAGACAAATGTTAGGTTTGACTAGGTGGTCGAGATTGCTAGGCACTTGGAGTCGGTTCACAAGCAGGAGCGCGTGGAGCGAGAGGGAAAGAGGCCCCGTGTTTCAGGTAGTTTCAGTGGTACCTCATTTGGAGGTCAGTCACATCACAATAGAGGTCGTCTTTATAGGCCCGCTCAGATGGATCATCCGGTTCATTGTGGTGCATTAGCTAGTCATGGTTCATACAATACTCATCCAAGTTAGTCATCTTTCAGTGCCCTCCCATCTCAGAGTTCATTCTGTGCTCTGTCAGTTCAGGGTTCGTGTGTACCAGGTTCTTCTAGTGGCTATTTTGGTTCTCGGGGTCTGGTTCAGGCCCACCCCTATCTTTGGATTGAGGTTTCTTCGAGTGTGGAGAGTTGGGGCAAGCAGAGAGGTCAGGCTATGACTTCCGCACCAATTACTTCACCACCACTCATCCAGCTCGGGATGGGGCTCAGGTAGTTCGAGGTCGCCCTAGAGGGGGAGGTCGATCAGGTGGTGGTCAGGCTAGATGTTATGCTTTTCCCGCCAGGCCAGAGGCAGTCGCTTCAGACGCAATGATCACAGGCATTGTTTCAGTGTGCCACAGGGATGCTTCCGTATTATTTGACCTTGGTTCCACTTATTCATATGTATCATCATACTTTGCTCGATATTATGGTATGCCCTGTGATTCCTTAGTCATGCATGTTCATGCATCTACGCTGGTGGGTGATTCTATTGTTATAGACCGTTTGTATTGGTCGTGTGTGGTAACTATTGGGGAATTGGAGATGAGAGTTGATCTTTTACTGCTTAGCATGGTTGATTTCTACATAATTTTAGGCATGAATTGATTGTCACCATGTCACATTATTCTAGATTGTCACGCTAAGACCATGACTTTGGCGATGCCAGGATTCGTAGGGTAGAGTGTAGAGTTTCCCTGGATTATGTTCCCAGTAGAGTGATTTCATACTTGAAGGCTCAACGAATGGTTGAGAAGGGATGTTTGGCATATTTGGCCTTTATGAGGGATCGATGTTAGTGCTGATACTCCTACCATAGAGTCCGTTCCGGTAGTGAGAGACTTTCCGAATGTGTTTCTTGCAGACCTGCCGGGCATGCCATCCGATAGGGACATTGATTTTGGTATTGACTTGGTGTCGGGCATTCAACCTATATCTATTCCTCCGTTTCGTATGGCACTAGCAGAGTTGAGTAGTTGAAAGAACAACTTCGGGAGCTTCTTAATAAGGGATTAATTAGGCCTAATGTGCCGCCTTGGGATGCACCAGTTTTGTTTGTGAAGAAGAAGGATTATACTATGCGAATGTGCATTGATTACAGGCAGTTGAATAAAGTTACGATGAAGAACAAGTACCCACTACTGCGCGTTGTGCTAGAGTATTCTCTAAGATTAATTTGATGTCTGGGTATCACTATTTGAAAATTTGGGATTCTGATATGCTGAAGACGATATTCAGGACCCGATATGGTCAATACGAGTTTCTTGTGATGTCTTTTGGGCTGACCAATGCTCCAACAACATTTATGCATTTGATAAATAGTGTATTCCAGCCATATCTTGATTCATTTCTCATCATGTTCATTGATGACATCTTGGTGTATTCAGGCAGCCAGGAGGATCATAAGCATCATCTGAGGATTGTACTCCAGATGTTGAAGGAGAAGAAGCTATATCCTAAATTCTCAAAGTGTGAGTTTTGGCTTGATTTTGTGGCGTTCTTGGGGCACATGGTTTTCAGTGAGGGGATCAAGGTGTATCCGAAGAAGATTGAGGTAGTTCAGAGTTGGCCCAGACCGTCTTCAGCTACTGAGATCCAGATTTTTCTTGGTTTGGCCGGATATTATCATCGTTTTGTGGAGGGTTTATCATCCATTGTTGCACTTTTGACTAGATTAACCTAGAATGGTGCCCCATTCAGGTGGTCTGATGAGTGTGAGGAGAACTTTTAAAAGCTCAAAACTGCCTTGACCACAACTCCAGTTCTAGTTTTGCCATCAACATCGGGTTCATAAACGGTTTATTGTGATGCCTCACGGATTGGTATTGGGTGTGTCTTGATGCAGGAGGGTAGGGTGATTGCTTATGCTTCATATCAGTTGGAGCCCCAAGAGAACTACCCTGTTCATGATCTTGAGTTGGTAGCTATTGTTCACGCATCGAATATTTGGAGGCACTATCTCTACGGCGTGTCTTGCGAGGTATTCACGGATCATCGGAGTCTACAACACTTGTTTAAGCAAAAGGATCTAAACTTGAGGCAACGGAGGTGGTTGGAGTTGTTAAAAGATTATGATATCACTATTTGTATTATCCCGGGAAGGCTAATATGGTAACCGATGCCTTGAGCAGGAAGGACGTGAGTATGGGTAGCCTTGCATTTATTCCAGTTGGTGAGAGACCGCTAGCATCAGATTTTCAGGCTTTGGCCAATCAGTTCGTGAGGTTAGATGTTTCAGAGCCTAGTCGGGTCCTTGCTTGTGTGGTTTCTCGATTTTCTTAGTGTTAGCGCATCAGAGCGCGTCAATATGACGACCCCCATTGTAACGACCCGACTGGTCGTTTCGAGCATTTGCCCTTCGCTCGGTAGTTTGAGGGCATGAGTAGCTCCATATGATGTATTACGACTTATGTAAATTGTCGGTTTTGGTTTTCAGGTTATTCGGAATCGATTTGGAAGAATGAACTTCATGATTGAAGCTTTAAGTTGGAAGAGTTGACCAGGTTTGAATTTTATGTATTTTACTCCGGATCGGAGTTTTGATAATTTTGTTAGGTTCGGATGGTGATTTTGGACTTGGGCGTATGCTCAGATTTGCATTTGGATGTTTCTTGAAGGTTCTAGCATTAATTGGCGAAAGTTGGCAATTTGGAGTTTTGGAATGTTCATAAGTTTGATCGAAAGTTGACTTTAGTGATATCGGGTTTGGATTTTAGTTTCAGGAGTTGGAATAGCTTTGTTATGTCATTTGAAACTTGTGTACAAAATTTGAGGTCATTCCGAGTTGACTTGATATGTTCCAGCGCAAGTTTCGGAAGTTAAAAGTTCAAAGTTCATTTAAGTTTGATTTGAGGTGCGATTCATGGTTTCGATGTTGTTATGCGTGATTTGAGGCCTCGAGTAGGTCCGTGTTATGTTATATGACTTGTTGTTATATTCGTACGGGGTCCCGAGTGGCTCGGGTGAGTTTCGGACGAGGTTCGGATTGTTTCAGATTATTATGCTAAGGCTGGGTAGGTCTGTTCTGGTGTGGTCGCACCTGTGGATCACTGGATGAAGGTGTGATGGCCGCATGTGCGAAGCTGAAGGCGCAGAAGAGGAATTGGTATCCCAGTATGAGGCCGCAGAAACGGGTAATTTTGCGCACCTGCGACATCGCAGGTGCAGTGGTACTGATCGTAGAAGCGGAAAAAGTGCAGATGCGGACCCTTGGCTCGCACCTGCGATTGCACAGAAGCAGAAGAAGTTCTGCAGGTGCGAGGGCTGGATGTTGAGTGTGGATCCGTAGATGCGGGAATTGGCTCGCAAATGCGAGGCCGCAAGAGCGGAAGTCTTGACGCAAATGCGAAGAGGCCTGGACAGAAGATAAAATCATGGGTTTTGAGGATTTTTCTCATTTTCGGATTTCTGAGCTCGCATTGGGCGATTTTGGTGAGGGTGTTTTCCACACGACTTGGGGTAAGTATTCTTGACTCACTTGTGATTATATTTCAGGAATTAATCTTCCTTTTTGGTATTGGATTATTGATGTTTAAAGAGAAATCGGAGGAATTGTCTATAGTTTCATAAAATGAATTTTTGAGATTAAAATGTCGATTCAGAGTCGGATTTGAGTGAAACTAGTATGGTTGGACTCGTAATTGAATGGGTTGTCGAATTTTGTGAGTTTCATCGGGATCCGAGATGCGGTCTTGGGTTTGACATTTTGGCTCATTTTGGACTTTTGATTAAAGATTCGACCTTTATTGATCGGGTTGTTTCCTTTGGCATTTTTGATGTATTTGAGTTGCTTTGGCTAGTTTCGAGCCGTTTGGAGGTCGGTACGCGTGGGATGGCATTTTTGAAGGGTCGTTTAGCTTGCTTGGTATTGGATTTGGCTTGTTCAAGGTAATTAACACTTCTAAACTTGGAGCTGGGGGTATGAATCCTGATTATACGTGTTATGTGATTTGTTTGGAGGTGACGTACATTCTAGGTGACAGGCATGTGGGTGTGCACCGTACAAATTGAGACTCAGTCGATTCTGTAGAGCTGTGTAGGCAATTAACTTGTATTTTTCCATGCATTTTTCATGTGTTAGAGAAACTGAGTTGTGACTCATGTTAGAAATTATGCTTAGGCAAATGCTGGTATTATTGGGACCCACTGAGGTCATTTCTACTGTCAAATTATATGTTTAAATTGTAATTTTGTACTCAATCATATACATTCATTGCATATCATATCTCAGTCTCTATTATTATTTATTGATACATCATATCACCATTTTGGGCTAGCTTCATGACATTGTGAGCCCGAGATACTAGAGAGATTGATGACTGAGTGAGGCCGAGGGCCTGATTGTAAGGTTATTGATACTATGGCGCGTGAGTTGTCCGTGCAGCACGTGAGTTGTTCGTGCGGATCTAGATATTGATACTATAATACGTGAGTTGTCCGTGCAGCACATGAGTTGTCCATTCGAATCCAGATATTGATACTATAGCACATGAGTTGTGCGTGCAACACGTGAATTGTCCGTGCAGATCCAGATATTGATACCATAGCACGTGAGTTGTCCGTGCAGCACGTGAGTTGCTCATGCAGCACGTGAGTTCTCCGTGCGGATTATAGCGCTAGGGCTGAAGGAGTCCCCCCGGAGTCTTCACACCCCTAGAGAGCGCAATTGCTATTAGTTATTATTTTTGGGCTGGATCTGTCTTGTACAGTACTGAGTGACTGAGTGCGCTGAGTATTGAGCATAATGAATGAGAATACGAGGCAGTGATATTGAGTGCTCTGAGAGAGTGTGAGTACATGAGTTCATCATTGAGATGCATTGCATTTGACATGCGTACTTGTGATATAGGCATAGAGATGCATCTCCTCATGCTTCCCAGTTTTGGTGACATTCATGATTTCACCTGTACATTGACACGTAGGCATGGAGATGTATTTTTCTCATGCTATCTGAAAAATGAAACATCTTGTTTAGTGTTGAAAGTTTTTTGGGAAAAATCACAGTTTTCAAACTTATTCATATATTTTATAGGTTTTCGGTGAAAGACCGGGGATCTACTGCTATACTTGAATAGCATGCCTATTTTCCGTAACTGTGAATCAATTGAATTATTTCTTATACCATCTTTATCATATTATTACGAACTGTTGCTCGTTATTGGAGTTGGACCCTGACCCTTGTCCCACATCGTCACTACTTTCAACCTAAGGTTAGGTTTGTTACTTATTGTGTATATGGGGTCGGTTGTACTCATACTACACTTATGCCCCTTGCGTGCAGATGTTGGATGTTGATATTGATGTGCACGGTGGGAGCTTGATTTGAAGATGTACCTGTGTTCCGGTCGTAGCTGCCTTTTGATCTTGTTTTCTTTAGAATTTTAATCTATTCGTGTATATTTCCAATAGATGATGTACTTTGTTTCATAAAGCTTTGAAAATTTTAAATCTTAGAAGCTCATGATTTGTACTACCAGTCCTTCGAAAATTCTTGTATAAAAGCAGTTGTATTTACATTTTCTTTCTTAATAAATTTCATTAAGTTGGATAGTTGCTAATTGACTTATCTGACGGGTCGGTTAGGTGTCATCACGACTAGGTAGAGTTTTGGTCGTGACACCCATTGCTTGTCCTCAAGGACACTGATAGCATCTTAGGAATCTCAAATCTATTCAAGGACAAGGATGAAGCTTTGGAATCTCAAAGAGGGACTTTAACAAGATGTCTAGCTAAAGAGTTACAAAACGAGGTCATTAGACTTCAAGTGCAAATAAAGAGGTTGTTAATTGAGATGAAGAGCTCAAGGATAAAGGATATGAATTGGCTAGGTATTGCAATTGTTTTATGTCCCAAATTTATGTCCAAGAAGAGGAGGATTGGATCCCAAAAGATATCCTTTGAAGAAGGTCCTAGTCAGTCCACTTTTGGACCAATTTGGCACCTAAAATGTGTCCGAACTTGCAGCCGATTAAATCCTACATAAAGCCACATTCTTATAATATAAAAAGTACTTACTTGATTTCCAAGAAGGGTAAATAGGCGTGCTAAATGTTGAGTGCAAGTTGGTGCCAAGTTACTTGCAAATTTCCTTCAAGATTTCCAAGATTTTCAAGATTTTATCCAAGATTGGTTTGGGACTTATTTCCATATATTTTGGGACTATATTTATTTCATTCCCATTTAGTTAAGGTTATTTTTTCCTTTTTCTAAGATTGTTGGAATTACTTTCCAAGAATGACTTGGTTTTTACTTCCTAGTATTTTTCTTTTCATAAGGTAGTTGGACTTGTTGTCTAAAGTAGTTTAGGACTTTATTTTCATATTTTTTTATCTTTAATTTCGTGACCCCCTCCTACCTATATAAGGGGTGTCTTCTTTGTTTTTAGATTTAGATTATAGACTATTATCAATAAAAATTGAGAGATTTTTCTTGCACTCTTGTGTATGGCTACTCTTAGATTTATTCATCAACTTTCAAGACTCAACTTAAGGTGGTAAGATTAAACTCTTTAGAAATATTAGATCACTTCTAGGTATTCAAGAAAGGTGATAAGTTTAGGCTTATTATTGTTCTTGTTATTCTAAAGGGTCGGGTTTCACAATCTATCTCTGATTTTTAATTCTCTACTAAAGGAGATTAGTTCTTTGTTAGCTAATTGTTGTTGTAAGGATTCAACTTCAAAAATAGACTTCTTGAATTCAAGAAACTCTTTCTTGAATTCAATCTATCTTTAATTTTCCGTGTTTCTTTATTTTCTTTTAGCTTTCGCATGTTTCTTGATTTTCTTTAGTAATTCTTGGACCCCTATCGTGTTGTTATCAAGTGGTATCAGAGTATAGGCTAATCAAGATTTTAATCTTAATAATCTTGGGAGGTTCTTGAGAAAAACAAAACAAAAAAAACAAAAAAAATGAAAATCAGCCCAAAGAAAAGCATTATGGCTCATTATTATTTTTAGAATTCAAGTGTTATTTGGTTTCCATGTCAAGAAAGGAAACAAGAAGAGGGGGTCCTAGTTCTTGAAGATTAAGGTAACTTCTTTCCTTATTCTTGTGGGTTTTGAGTTTCCTAAATTCTTTCCTTTTGTTTTCTACTAACCAATTCCTATTCTTCCTATGTTTGGTCCTTCACTTTCCTTTTTCTTTTGCTAACTCCACATTCTTATCACTAAGGGTTGTGACTAGTAAGATTTATTAATAAATCTAAAGATTAATTATCAAGAGTTGTTTTGAGTGAAAAAAGGCAAGAGAGGCGAGAATATTAGAGGAAAGAGCCAAATTTGAGAGATACATAATTCTTCTAATCTTTGTTCAAGATGTTTCAAACATGTATTTATAGTGAAAGGAGGTGAGCTATGACTCAACAACTTGAAAATTCGAACTTACAGTATACTGAATGGAAGGAAGACAATGATAAAATTATTTTTCAAACAAGAGCTAAAGTGATGTCTACGATTTGTGCCCTTAGAATTGACAAAGAGTTTGGCTATAACTCAATTAGCACTTATATGGTTGAAAAATTGAACTTGCCTTGTGTTGAGCATATTGAACCCTACATGTTGAGGGGAGTAAAGGTAGATAAAAGAGTGTTATTACTATTCTCTATTGGAAGGTATGAGGATGTGATCTGGTGTGATGTGATTCCCATGAATAATTATCATATCTTGTTGGAAAATCCATTGTATGCCTATAGAAAAGCTTCATATAACATGAAAAAAAATAGATACTCTTTTGAGGTTAACGGGAAGAAACTTATTCTTGTACCTTTGACCCCCTCACAAATTTATGAAGATGAAAAGACTGTTAAAGAGAATATGAAAAAATATGAGAGAGAAAAGAATGAGAGGAGTAAGGGAGTGCATGTTGACATCCCAAGAGAGGAAAAAGGAGAGGTTTTATTGAGTGAAGAGAGTGGGATGTCAATTGAGAAAAAGAGTGAGCTTGAGGAAAAAGAAAAGATAGAAGGCAATGAGATAGAAAAACGTTGTGAGGTAGAGAAACAAAAGGGTTTGAGTGAAGAAAAAGAAGAAAACTTTGGTGAGAGAGAAGACAATAAGGGTGAGGAGAAAGTTAGTCTTGTGATAAAAGCCAAAGAGAGTGTATGCATGAAAAATATTTCTTTACTTTCTAACCCACTAAATCATTCTTGTTTTAGTTGTGTTTTTGTGCAGCCAAGTGTTGAAAGACCTTTTGAAAGGGGAGGTAAGACAAAGACACAAGAGATGGTGGCAAAGGATCCAATTGGATTCCAACATGAATTTGGGAAAATCAATTCTTGTTGGATAATGGAAGATAAAAGCTTGGTTGAATTATTTGTTGTTGAACCTTTTGACTCTTTTGATCCTTATTTACAGGTTTATAATATGGGGTTCTCTAAAGGCATTGCAATGTTAGAACCATTGCATAACAGAATAAAAGGTGATATTGTTCCATTAGTAAATAAGTCCAAGTAAGGTATGTATAATTGGTTTATTCACATTCTTGGCCTTTCAAGGACACCTAAGATATTTTTGGAGGTAATGAACTATACTCTTATTTCTTATGCTGGTGACTTTATTATTTTTATGGATGATGATATTTTGATACATATCAAGTCATTAACTGTAATATTTAAGTTCAAGTGCAAGTGTAATTTGCTTTCTTTTGAAAATGAGTATGACATTAATGATTATGCATTCCAACTGGGTGGAAAGAGGCATGAAATTTATGAGAAGAGGCTTGCTAATAAGTTAAATGTTCTTTCTTCTCTTATTCAAGTGTCTAATGAGTTTTCATGTGATAAATTGATAGAATGTGAGTTTTATTGTTTGATGGGAAGTCATTTCTTTAGTCATATTGATTGTGAGCCTATAAAAGTGATTTCTACTAGTAAAGAGGATATGCATGATTATTATGACGGTAGTGATCATATACTCTTTCATAAACCTATCTATGACTCTTTTTTGACAGTTTGAGTAATTATGTAGAATCCATTGATACTGCGAATATTATTGGGGAAAGTTATAATCATGAGCTTGAATGTATTGAAATTTTTATTTTGAAATTTATGGGTTCTTCTGACCTTTCTGAGAATTTATGTGCTTCTTTGAATAACTTACATGTAGAAGAATCCATGGGATTTATAATTGATACTTGGCTCTATCATAAAAGTGTCTTATTTGATACATGTGGAAGATATACTTAAGTTAAATGGATGCATGGCCAATATTTTGTAATTTCTTTGGCATGCACATGTTTGGACTACCTTATTTGCAAGATCGCATTGCAAATGTCATTACACAGTGCATCTAAGAGAGGGTTTTATTGGACAAATCTAAGTAGGCATAAATTTTATTGGGATGATGATGTCCATATACTTTATAAAGGAGTATTTATACCTATTAGGCTTAATTGGGTTAAGTGGACACATGGTCACTATCTTGTTTTATTCCTACCATTTTTTCAGATTAGTGGATGCCATTTACTAGTGCCTGTTTTCTTTTTCTTGCAAGGTTGAAATTCGAGGACGAATTTTCTTCAAGAAGAGGGGAATGATCGCATATTAGGAATCTCAAATCTAGTCAAGGACAAGGATGAAGATTTGAAATCTCAAAGAGGGCCTTTAACAAGATGTCAAGCTAAAGAGTTACAAAACGAGGTCATTAGACTTCAAGTGCAAATAAAAAAGTTGTTAATTGGGATGAAGAGCTCAAGTATAAAGGATATGAATTGTCTAGGTATTGCAATTGTTTTATGGCCCAAATTTATGTCCAAGAAGAGGAGGATTGGATCCCAAAAGATATCCTTTGAAGAAGGTCCTAGTCAGTCCACTTTTGGACTAATTTGGCACCTAAAATGTGTCCGAACTTGCAGCCGATTAAATTCTACATAAAGCCATATTTTTATAATATAAAAAGAACTTACTTGATTTTCAAGAAGGGAAAATAGGCGTGCTAGATGTTGAGTGCAAGTTGGTGCCAAGTTACTTGCAAATTTCCTTCAAGATTTCCAAGATTTTCAAGATTTTATCCAAGATTGGTTTGGGACTTATTTCCATATATTTTGGGACTATATTTATTTCATTCCCATTTAGTTAAGGTTATTTTTTCCTTTTTCTAAGATTGTTGGAATTACTTTCCAAGAATGACTTGGTTTTTGCTTCCTAGTATTTTCCTTTTCCTAAGGTAGTTGGACTTGTTGTCCAAAAAAGTTTAGGACTTTATTTCCTTATTTTTTTAGCCTTAATTTTGCTATCCCCTCCTACCTATATAAGGAGTGTCTTCTTTGTTTTTAGATTTAGATTATAGACTACTATCAATAAAAATTATGAGATTTTTCTTGCACTCTTGTGTGTGGCTACTCTTGGATTTATTCTTCAACTTTTAAGACTCAACTTAAGGTGGTAAGATTAAACTCCTTTGAAATATTAGATCACTTTTAGGTATTCAAGAAAGGTAATAAGTTTAGGCTTATTGTTGTTCTTGTTATTCTAAAGGGTCGGGTTTCACAATTTTTTCTTGTTTTTAATTCTCTACCAAAGGCGATTAGTTCTTTGTTAGCTAATTATTATTTTTAGGATTCAACTTCAAGAATGGACTTATTGAATTCAAGAAACTCTTTCTTGATTTCAATCTATCTTCAATTTTCCATCTTTTTTTGTTTTTTTATTTTCTTTTAGCTTCCGCACGTTTCTTGATTTTCTTTAGTAATTCTTGGATTCCTATCATGTTGTTATCCGACACCGTGCAGCACGACGATGCCAATGAGGTTTCTATCGGAGATGATGGTGTGTTGCGGATGCAGGGTTCGATTTGTGTGAAATGTGGATGGGTTTTTTGAGTTGATTCTTGAGGAGGCCCACAGTTCGCGGTATTTCTTTCATCCGGGTTCCGCCAAGATGTATAAGGACTTGAGGCAACACTATTGGTGAAGAAGAATGAAGAAAGATATAGTGGAGTATGTGGCTCGGTGTTTGAACTGTCAACAGGTAAAGCACGAGCATCAGAGGGAGGTTTGCTTCAGAGACTTGAGATTCCCGAGTGAAAATGGAAGTGTGTTACCATGGAGTTTGTTGTTGGGCTTCCACAGACTTTAAATAAATTTGATGCAGTTTAGGTGATTGTGGACAGGTTGACTAAGTCCGCACATTTCATTCCGGTTGTGACTACCTATTCTTCAGAGCGGCCAACTCAGATCTATATCCGTGAGATTGATCGTCTTCATGGTGTGCCGATGTCCATTATTTCTAATCGAGGCAAGTAGTTCACATCGTAGTTTTGGAGAGCAGTGAGGGTTAGGCACACGGTTTGAGTTGAGTACAACATTTCACCCCCAGATGGAAGGACAATCCGAGCGCACCATTCAGATCTTGGAGGATATGCTACGTGCCTGGGTTATAGATTTTGGGGATTCTTGGGATCGGTTTATACCATTAGAAGAGTTTCCCTACAACAACAACTACCAATCAAGTATTCAGATGGCTCTTTATGAGGCCTTATATGGGATGCGATGTCGATCTCTAGTTGGTTGGTTTGAGCCGTGAGAGGCTAGGTTATTGGGCACCGATCTAGTTCGGGATGCCTTTCAAAAAGTCAAGTTGATTCAGGATCGGCTTCATACAACACACTCTAGATAGAAGAGTTACGCTGATCGGAAGGTTCATTGACATTGCATATATGGTGGGAGAGAAGGTATTGCTCAGAGTTTCGTCCATGAAGGATGTGATGAGGTTTGGAAAGAAGGGAAAGTTGAGCGCTAGGTATATTAGCCCTTTTGAGGTGCTTAAGAGGAATGGAGAGGTAGCCTGCAAGCTTGCATTTCCACCTTGTCTATCAGGTGTTTACCCAGTGTTGCATGTTTCTATGATTCAGAAGTATTATGGTGACCTGTCTCATGTTTTGGATTTCAGCACGGCTCAGTTAGATGGGGATCTAACATATGATGTGGAGCCGGTGGCCATTTTGGATCGGCAAGTTTGAAAGTTGATGTCAAACAATATAGCTTCAGTACACGTTCAGTGGAGAGGCTAGTCCGTCAAGGAGGCTACTTGGGAGACCGAGCGGGAGATATGGAGCAGATATTCACACCTATTTGAGACTCCATGTATGATTCTAGATCCATTCGAGGATGAACGTCTGTTTAAGAGGGGGAGAAGGTAACGACCTGATCGGTAGTTTTTAGTATTGTAGCCTCGTTGCCCCATTTATCGCTTCTTCTATGTTCATTTGTGATTATGTGACTTGCCTGGGTGGTTCGTTTGGTTCCAGGATGATTCTGAGTGAATTGTGACACTTAGTCCGAAGGTTGGAGGCTTAAGTAGTTAATGTTGACCGGAGTTTGACTTGTGTATAGAAGACTCCGAAATGGAATTTTGATGGTTCCAATAGCTTCGTGTGGTGATTTTGGACTTATGCAAATGTTTGGATATTAATTTTGAGGTATATAGGTCCTTTTGGCTTGAATTGGTGAAAGTTGGAAAGTTGAAGGTTGAGAGGCTTGACCTAGAGTTGACTTTGTTGATATCAGGTTCGGATTTTGGTTCCGGGAATAAAAATAGGTCTGTTGTCTCATTTATGAATTATGTACAAAATTTAAGGTCAATCGGATTTGGTTTGATGTGATTTGTATTGGTTTTAGAAGTTGGATATTTATTAGTTTTATTAGGCTTGAATTGGGGTGGGATTCGTGATTTTGATGTTGTTTGAAATGATTTGAGGTTTCGACTAAGTTCTTATCATTTATGGGATGTGTTGGTATATTTGGATGGGGTCCCGCAGACCTCGAGTGTGATTGGGATTGAAATCGCAATTTTATTTAGACTAAGGGAATTGCTGAAGCCTAAGGCTTCTAGTGTGATCACACCCACGAGGTCTTGACCGCAGGTGCGAAGTCGCAAAAGTAACAGGCTTGTCGTAGGTGCGGATATTGGTTGGGCTTGTTAGAGGCCGCAGATGCGAGGCACTTTCCGCATGTGCGAGCCCGCATATGCGAGGGAGTTGGCCGCAGAAGTGGATTCGAGGATGGGTTGGAGTGGAAGAAGTGGAATTTCTCTGCAGGTGCGGACACGTAGGAGCGAAGGCAAGACCGCAGAAGCGATCCCACAGGTGTGCATCTCGAGCCGCAGGTGCGCTTGGTCGGGTGTCTAAGTGATTTTCGCAGATGCGGATATTTGACTGCAGAAGCGGTTCCGCAGAAGCGAAGATTTGGATCGCATATGCGAAATACCTGGCAGTGTCTTATAAACGAAGGGTTTCGAGTTTTTCTCTCATTTTGGACTTGTGGAACTCGGATATGGGCGATATTTTAGAGGGTTTTGGCTTCAATTTAAGAGGTAAGTGAAGATTCATCACTTTTATTGATAAATATTATTTACCCATTGATTTTACAACTAGATTATGTGTGTTAGAGGTGAAATTTGGGAAAAGTTTGGACTATGTATTGGAGAATGAGATTTGGGGATTTGATGGTCGATTTGTGGTTGGAATTTGATGATTTTGGTGTGGTTAGACTCGTTATTGAATGGGTATTCAGAAATTTATTAGCTTTATCGTATGGCATTGATTCCTATAGCTTATATTGATTATATTAAGTTGTTTCTGGCTAGATTCGAGTCATTCAAAAGTCTATTCGAGAGGCAAGGGCTTGTTGGAGTAGTGAGTTGCGCGTTTGAGGTAGGTAACACTTCTAAACTAGAAATTAAGGGTATTTATCCCTGGAAAACGTGTTATTTGTGTGTTGAGTTGGAGTGACGCATATCCTAGGTGACGGGCGTGTGGGCGTACACCGTGGTAACCATGATTCGAGTTGAATTTTTTTATACTGAGTTGCTATCAAATCTTGTTTTATCCGTGAAATCCCTACTTGTTAGAGTACATGAGTTGTGATTCATACTAGAAATCATGTTTTGGCTATGTGCCTATTCAGTTGAGACCTAATGAGATTATTTTTGTTGTTTTGAGTTATTTGGTTTAACTGCAAATATATACTTAGTCATGGTTCATCATTTGCATACCATATCTCAGCCTCTATTTATCATTCATTGTTACATCACATGTAATCATTGTTTGGGCTAAGTGGTACGAGATTTGTGAGCCTTTGAGACTTGAGAGATTAATGACTGAGGTGGGCCTGAGAGCCGTGTTGTGAGTGATATTGTGGATCGGGTTGTATGCCGTAGCAGTCCATATTGGCTTTACTATTATTATTACTATGTGGATCGAGCTGTACGCCGAAGCAGGCCTTATAGGCTTTATATTAGAGCTTGGGCAGGATCTGCCCCTCCGGATTCTAACATACCAGCAGTGAGCGCATGCACAGTGATATATACACGTGATTTGGTGAGGGGTATTGATTAGGGGTGGGAATAGTTTGGGCAAATACGAAATCCAAACTGAAATCCGAGATTTTTGAATTTTTGGTTTGGATTTTCGGATTGGATTTGGGATTTAATTTTTAATTTTTTGGATTTCGGATTTGATATTTGATTTGGTACTTCGGATTTTTGGATATCCGAAAATTTAAAATTTTTATACTTTATATTTAGTCAATTATCCATATGCCAATCGTAATAAGTTCAATACCTCAGCCCATTAGATATTATCTCATATATTCATTATTAATTACTAAGTTACTATCAAAATACTTTCTATTTGGACATGATTTTATTATTTTTACTTCTTATCGGCCGTATTAATGTCTCTGTTGCATTTTTTTATAATAATTTTATTACTTGAATACTTTATTTGGATAATTGCGGCAAGAATGAGGAACTTTTCAGGCAATTTAACATGAGTACTTCATTTGGATATTCATTTTTATAAAAAGTAGAAGCATCTCAACTTATACGCTTGAAACCAAAAATCCATAATATCCAAATCGATTAATTTGATCCAGTCCGAACTTATTTGGATTGGATTTGGATTGTCATTTCTTCAATTCGGAAACCAAAAATCTAAACTAAATTGTCATGACCCAAATCTGACCTGTCGTGATGGCGCCTATCTCGAAACTAGGCAAGCTGATAACATCAATAACCCCCAATTTCCTCTAAATTTTAAAAACATAATAATTTGAGTCTAATAAAAGGCCTCACAATTTCCGATACAAACACTCCCAAAATCTGGTGTCACTGAGTACATGAGCATCTAATTATGAATACAAGTCTGAAAAATACGGTCTGTAACAGTCTGAGATCAAATATAGTAAATAAGGAGATAGGGAATGAGAGGCAAGGTCTGCGAAAAGACAGCTACCTCAGAATCTCCGAAAAATTAGCTGAGTGTCAGAATCAACACCTACTATGCCCGGGAATACCTAGATCTGCACACGAAGTGTAGGGTGTAGTATGAGTACAACAACTCAGCAAGTAACAATAATAAATAAGGAACTGAAGATAGTAACGAGCTACACAGTTATGGTTCATTTCCAGTAATTCCAGCAAAGAATAGACCTGCTATCAAATCTGGCAGTTTAATGTCAAATCAATTTTTATACAGATCTGTTCATGTAATCCGTATATAAAAATCTTTCAGAGATTTCACAACAATGATAAATAACAACTAAGTGCAACAATAAATGGAAATCAAGTACAACCTCTCAAGACAACAATCACTCACTGGGCTCCCAGCCCTCATCACTCACTAGGCTCCCAGCCCTCATCACTCACTGGGCTCCCAGCCCTCATCACTCACTCTCAATGGGTACCCGTGCTCACTGGGGGTGTACAGACTCCGGAGGGGCTCCTACAGCCCAAGCGCTATAATCTGCATGGCCAACTCATGTGCTGCACAGACAACTCACGTGCCATAGTATCAATATCTGGATCCGCACGGCCAACTCATGTGCTGCACGGACAACTCACGTGCTGTACGGACAACTCACGTATTGCACGGATAATTCACGTGCTATAGTATCAATATCTCACAATCAGGCCCTCGGCCTCACTCAGTCATAAATCTCTCCAGTCTCTCGGGCTCTCAATAATCATGAAATCAGCCGAAACAACAATGATATGATGCATTAATAATGAACAATAGAGACTGAGATAAAATAAAAAAGTAAATTGTGACTGAGTACCAAACAACAATTTAGCAGATAATATGACAAACATCCTCATAAAGGCCAAATATGACAAACATCCTTTTCCAACCATACGTTGGGCCTTCAAATAAGAAATTACCCTGCTAGGAACAAACTCTAGAGAACCCGTCCATTCAACCTTCGGCAACCCCAGTATCGTCAATGTCACGGTTTTTGTGTGACAGTCAAGAATAGCTTGACATGGAGACAACCAATCCATACCTAGGATTACATCGAAATCAACCATACCGAGTAATAAAATATCAACCCTAGTCTCCAGTTACCCAATAGTTACCACACACGACTGATACACATAGTCCACAGTAATAATATCGCCCACCGGTGTAGATACACTAACATGTGAAACTAAGGACTCACATGGCATATCCAGGTAATGAACAAAATACGATGATACATATGAATAAGTTGAACCAGGGTCAAATAATATAGAAGCCTCCCTGTGGCACACTGAAACAATACCTGTGATCACTACATCTGAAGCAACAACATCTGGCCTGGCAGGAAAAGCATAGAATCGGGCCTGACTGCCACCTGATCGGCCTCCCCCTCTTGGGCGACCCCTAGCTTCCTGACCCCCACCCCGAGCTGGCTGGGCGGGTGGTGGAACTGCTAGTGCTGGTGCCGTCAATCGAGGACTCTGCTGGGGAGCCCCACTCAACAGCCTAGGATACTCTCTCTTGAAATGAACAAATTCCCCGCACTCAAAACAACCCCTCCTCTGACGGAACTTCTGCTCCTGATATCTCGAGGAATTACTTGTAGAAGCCTGAGCGGACGAGGCATGATGAGAACTCTGCACTGGTAGTGCACTGAATGAAGACTGGCCTGAGTATGCACTGTAAGAACTGTGGCTAGTTGATGTACCACGATGAGCTGGACGACCCGTCTGAGCGTGTCTGTAAGAACGACCCCTACCGCGGTAAAACTGACCTCCTGAAGGAACACCACTATAATCACTTGGACCACGAGGCCTCTTAGCCTCCCTCTCTCCACGTTCCTAGCTACGAACCATCTCTATCTGCCGAGCAATGTCAACTACCTCATCAAAAGTAGCACCAGATATCCTCTCCCTAGTCATAAGTAACGGCAGCTGATATGTGAGGACATAAATGAACCTCCTAATCCTCTCCCTATCAGTGGGAACCAACCAGAATGCATGACGAGCTAACTCAGAAAATCTCATCTCATACTGCATCACAGACATACCATCCTGACGTAACTGCTCAAACTGTCTGCACAGCTCCTCTCTGCGAGACTGCGGCACAAACTTCTCCAAAAAGAGAACGGAGAATTCCTGCCATGTAAGTGGTACTGCACTAACTGGCCTGCGCCTCTCATAAGCCTCCCACCATCTGAAGGCAGCCCCAAAAAACTGAAAAGTAGTGAAAGAGACCCCACTGGTCTCCAGAATACCCGTTGTCCGAAGCATCCGCTAACACCTATCCAGAAAACCCTGAGCATCCTATGACTCAGTACCTCTAAATGGTAGAAGTCGAAGCCTCTCAAATCTCTCAAGTATCCTCTACTCATCATCTGCCATAACAGGAACTACCGGGGCCTGAGTAGCTACAGCCGGCTGGGCTGGTAGCGCCCTCGGCATCTGAAGTCCCTGTACTACCTGGTCTAGAGTACGGGCAACAGGGGTATGTATACCTCCCCCGGCCTGAGAAGTGGCAGGTGCGTCTTGAGTCGAAACCACCTAAGCAAGACCAATGCAAGCTGCCAATATCTGGGCCAAAGTCTCCTAAAAGCCTGGAATCTCAATGGGCACAATTGGTGCCTGAGCTGGTCCTGTCGGCTCAGCTATATCTGGAATCTGCTCCTGACCTGGAGCAATTGGTGGTACTACAGGTGTGGGTCTAACTGTGGTATGAGCTACACCTCGACCTCTCGCAGCCCTAATTGGTGGCACCGGTGGATGACAGTCCGATCCGGTAGTATGTGTTCTCACCATCTGTGAGAGAATAGAATAACAGAAATTTAGTTTTCGGAATCAACAATTTTGCACGACAGAATACAAGAAAGTGAAATTTTCCTAAGGGTTCTGCAGCCTCTCGAAAATAAGTACAGACGTCTCCGTATCGATCCGCAAGACTATACTAAACCTGCTCATGACTCGTGAAGCCTATGTAACCTAGGCTCTGATACCAACTTGTCACGACCCAAAATCTGACATGTCGTGATGGCGCCTATCTCGAAACTAGGCAAGCCGATAACATCAATAACCCCTGATTTCCTTTAAGTTCGAAAAACATAATAATTTGAGTCTAATAAAAGGCCTCACAATTTCCGATACAAACACTCCCAAAACCTGGTGTCACTGAGTACATGAGCATCTAATTATGAATACAAGTCTGAAAAATACGGTCCGTAATAGTCTGAGACCAAATACAGTAAATAAGGAGATAGGGAAGGAGAGGCAAGGTCTGCGAAATACGGCAGCTACCTCAGAATCTCCGAAAAATCAGCTGAGTGATAGAATCAACACCCGATATGCCCGAGAATACCTGGATCTGCACAAGAAGTGTTGGGTATAGTATGAGTACAACAACTCAGCAAGTAACAATAATAAATAAGGAACTGAAGATAGTAACGAGCTACACAGTTATGGTTCATTTCCAGTAATTCCAGCAAAGAATAGACCTGCTATCAAATCTGGCAGTTTAATGTCAAATCAATTTTTATACAGATCTGTTCATGTAATCCGTATATAAAAATCTTTCAGAGATTTCACAACAATGACAGATAACAACTAAGTGCAACAACAAATAAAAATTAAGTACAACCTCTCAGGACAACAATCACTTACTGGGCTCCCAGCTCTCATCACTCACTGGGCTCCCAGCCCTCATCACTCACTCTCAATGGGTACCCGTGCTCACTGGGGGTGTACAGACTCCGGAGGAGCTCCTACAGCCCAAGCGCTATAATCTGCACGGCCAACTCACGTGTTGCACGACCAACTCACGTGACATAGTATCAACATCTGGATCCGCACGGCCAGCTCACATGCTTCACGAACAACTCAAGTGTTATAGTATCAATATCTGGATCCGCACGGACAACTCAAGTGCTATAATATCCTACACGGACAACTCACGTGATATCACTCAGTCATAAATCTCTCCAGTCTCTCGGGCTCTCAATAATCATGAAATCAGCCGAAACGACAAAGATATGATGCATCAATAATTAACAATAGAGACTGAGATAAAATAAACAACTAAATTGTGACTTAGTACCAAACAACAAATTAGCAGATAATTCAACATGTACACGACCTCTGTGGGTCTCAGCAGTACCAATATATAGCCTAAACATGGTTTCTAACATGCCTTACAGCCAAATTTCCATAACACATAGAGAGCATATAGCTAACAACAAGTTATTTAACTTTACAGTCTCACGGGACGGACCAAGTCATGATCCCCTCGGTGCATGCCCACACGCCCGTCACCTAGCATGTGTGTCACCTCCAAAGTAATCACATGATACAAAAATCTGGGGTTTTATACCCTCGGGACCATAATTAAAACTGTTACTTACCTCAACCCGTGTAATTCTTTATTCCGCTATGCCCCAGCCACGAGAATTGGTCTTTGAAAGCCTCGTATCTAGCCACAATTAATTCGATTCAGTCAATACAAATTATTGTAATTAATTCCATAAGGAAATACTAATTTCCAATAAAATCCGAAATTAACTCAAAAATCGCCCGTGGGGCCCACGTATCGGAATCCGACAAAAGTAACAAAATATAATGGCCATCCAACCATGAGTCCAACCATATATATTTCACCAAAATCCGACACCAACTCGACCCTCCAATCTTCAATTAAAGTCTATTAAGATTTCTACCATTGTAACCCAATCCTTACCCATTTGAACTTAACAATCTTTCTACAACCTTATTGGTATGCATACATAATACTCTTACACCCAAGAATCATACTATTAATCACCCATTTTTACTACAAACGCGAAATTGAAGAATTAAGGAAAGAAATTCTTACCTCTTTGAAGCCCTAGCAAGATCCTTGTGAAATCTTCAAATCTTGAACAAGTATTGATGGATAAATGACTAAGTCTTCACTTTCTCTCTCTAAAATGCTCTCACCTCTCTCTAAAATATCAGATGAAACCCTTCAAAATGACCCCCAATAGTGTTTTATAAGAATGGGGTCGGGTTTATAAAACCAGAAAAATGAAGCTCCGGAACAGGTTCTGCGGTCGCATATGCGACCGCATAATGGTTATGCGGCAAACATTTGTCTGTGTATGTGGTCACTATGCGGCCCGTATACCTATTTTATGGTCGCATAGTGACCGCAGAACAGTTATGCGGTAGCATAGTCGACCGCAGATTTCATCCAAACTGGCCCTCTTCTGCCTCACTTATACGGCCATTATGCGGCCCGCAGAGTGATTATGTGGTCGCATAATGTACCACAGAAACGTGTTTTTTCGCCAAAAAATTTCTTTTACTTTCCCGTGCATTGTTCAACCTAAAAGGTACGAGTCGTTGTACTAATTGATCTACCTCGACACCACAAAACCTTAATTTCCTTAGCAAAAATTTTCTGGATCACTACACATACGTCAATATCTGGTCAACCTTTTCAACTAAATTTCGAAACCTTGGAACTAGGTGTTCCAAATCATTCAAAAACCTCACCGGACCCGAACCAATTACCCCCGGCAAGCCAAATAATAAATATAAAGCATAAATTGAGCAGTAAATGGGGAAATGGGGTTATAATACTCAAAACGACCGGCCGGGTCATTACATAAATTTCTCATATCCAATCCGAACTGCCCGAATGCCCACCCCTAGTATTGATGCCAGATACATGTACAATACTGAGTGATTGTGTGTGGATTGTGTGGGCATTTGGCAGACAGATTGAGTATTTCTGAGAGTGTGAGTACTTGGGGATATCACTGAGAAATCTTACATTTGACATGCATATTGACATGTAGGCATAGAGATATACCATTCCTTATTCTAGTTATATTTGACGTGTTGTTATGAGTATTGGTCTTCAATTGTGAACTTGAAAGCATGTCTAAATTTTTGTACCATGAACAAAGTAATTATGAAAATTTCTTTGAGTTATTTATTGCCATTATCATTATTATACTCGTGTTGTCATTATATTGGTTCTGACTGTATCCTTCTGAGCTCGTAACTGCTTTCAACCCAAGGTTAGGCATGTTACTTATTGAGTACATGGGTCAGTTGTACTCATACTATACTATGCACTTCATGTGCGGATTCAGGTACATCTAGACGTGGTGATTGCTAGATCTGTGCTAATACCTGCCTAGAGACTTCGAGGTAGCTGCTATGACATCTGCAAACCTTGACTCTCTTTCCTTTTTGTCTTTCTTTAGTATTTTTCTACTACACAGACAATTGTATTAGAGTTTTGGTTTATGTTGATATTTAGTGGTGCTCATGTACTCGTTGACACCAGTTTTGGCGATGGTTGTAATAGTGTTTCAGATATTTTTATCAGATGTTTATGTTATTTCCTCTCTTGAGTTTATTACACCATGTTTTATTCAAATGTTTAGCTGTTATATGATTATCGACTTGCCTACCAAGTGTGTGTTAGGCACTCACAACAAGTGAGATTTTGGGCCGTGACAGAGATAGAACGATTTTTTCGCTTCTTATTTAGAAAGGAGCTGTAAATGTAATGATAGTTTCTAAACCACTGGTAGGTCAGCAGTCATTGCAATACCAAATCCGTTGGCTTGTCATATTACAAATTTAGAAATATTTTATAACTACAACAATAAAATCTGTTACAAAACAAAGATCAAACCTAAAGTTAGAAGACATGAAGCAACATGATGCTATGTTGGAAAACAATCATACTATATTATAAGTGTGAAAACTTTTACGTAAAGTTATTTTACTAAAATATCCTTCAAAAGCTAATCGACCAAATTGCCCTTCACCTAAAGTCTTTCTCCTTAGTTATCATTATTTATTCTTTAAACCACTTAATTTGTAGATCTACGCACCAAAATATAATTAACAATTTAGTTATGTAATCTGAATGTGAATACGTGAGAAAGAAATAAAGAGAGTAATTAATTGCATTAATAGTTGTTCAATTAATATTATTCTTATGGGGATGTATGTAAAGGGTATACGTTAATGATTATTTAACTTCTCATTTCCAAAAGCTTGACTGTTTAATTTCTTAGATTACTTTGTTGTCACGACCCAATTTCACCTATAGGTCGTGATGGCGCCAAACACTACAGCTAGGCAAGTCAACTTAATAAATTAAGCATATATTGACAAAATGTAAAACCAAAAAAATAATAAAACACCAAATTCTACCAATGTGTGTGCCAAGAGCTGGTGTCACAAGTGTATGAGTATCTAGTAGATTATACAAAACCTCAAATACTGTTTGAAATAAAAATATACAGAATGAAAAATACAAGGAGAGACACTAGTAGCTGCAGAACGGCTCAGAAAGTGCAGCTCACCACTATGCCCCTGGATAACGTGGGTGTAAGACGATAGGTCCCCCACTAATACTTTCCTCAGGTCCTGCACAAAAAGTGCAGCAAGTGTAGTATGAGTACGTAAACAATGTGTACCCAGTAAGTAACAAGCCTAATCTCGATGTGGTAGAGACGAGATGGCCGACTTTGACACTCACTATGGGTCAATAATAATAATTGAAATACAACTAGGATATTTAAATCAGCATGATTTACAAAAATTACAATAATTTATTTAAGCAGCGGAAATAATCAAATTCCTTCAAATGCAACAATTCTCAATATATTAATTAAATTCCTTAAATTCAAATAATTTCTAATTTATCAATTAATCTCATTTACAGGAATAACAATTAATTCCTTAACAAGCAGGAATAATAATTCATTAAATTTCAAGGATTCTCCAATTTATCAATTAGCTTCGCAAGCTGAAATAACTATTAAAGTATCGTGTAATTATTATTAGTAAGCACGATTTCTGCCGAGGACGTACAACCTAATCCAGAGTGTCGTGTACACTGTCGAGGGACGTACGGCACGATTCATAGATGCATCTATCCTGCCGAGGCATTTGGCCCGCTCCACAAGAAAGGGGGACATTTTCTTATGTACCTCCGGAAGGAGAGTATATTTATTATAAGATAAATTCGGAAGGAAGAACAAATTTTTTTTAATTGTATTCCTTGATTAATTAATATTAATTGATATATATGAATATATTGTGAATTGTTAGATAAAGATATTAAAGGATGGAAATCTCATATGCTTGATTTTCTATTTAAATTAATTAATTGTTAAAAGAAATTATTCTCCTCTGGAATTTATCTTATAATAAATATACTCTCCTTCCGGAGGTACATAAGAAAATGTCCTCCTTTCTTGTGGAGCGGGCCGAAGTAATTCATGCTTTGAGTCTAAAACTACCCGGACTTTAGCATTAATAGTAGCTACGCACGGACTCTCTTCAACTCGTGTGTACGTAGCCCCCGCAATTAGCAACAATTATTTAATTTAATCCCTATGGGGTAATTTTTCCCTCACAAGATTAGACAAGAGACTTACCTTGTCTCAAAGTCCACTTTCCAATTATCGCGTCGCGTAAAATTCTCGATTCGATACTGAAAAATCCGAAACTATCCAAAAGTTATAAAAACTAATTAATATATGTTCAATAATTCGAAATTCATCTATTAAATAAATTACCCTATCTAAAATGGTAAAATTTCTAAAATTCACCCCGGTCCCACATGCCTGAATTCCGGATGGAAACGTTACCCATAATCTGAAGAACTCAAATATATAATTTCTATCAAATTCCATAACTATTTTCGTGGTTAAAATCTCACTTTTATAAAAATCTAGGTTTTTCACCTAAACCCTTGATTTCTAAGATTTACTAGTTATAATCTACCTATAATCTATGTATTTAACTCAACGGGTGTGGAATCAACTTACCTCCAAGTTGTTAGTTGAAAACTCCTCTCAAAAAGCTCCAAAATCGTCCAAGAATGGAAGAAAATGGGCTCAAAATGACTGAGCCCCGATTTTTAACACATTCTGCCCAACAGTCATTTTCGCATCTGCGGACAGTGTACCGCACCTGCGGCTTTCGCAGGTGCGAGTTTCACTCGCCTGGGCCAAGGTCGCTTCTGCGCACCAACGCGCAGGTGCGCAAATTCTCCGCATCTACGGTCCACTGCCCCTCACCCTTTTCCACTTCTGCGCACAAGGACTCGCATCTGCGAGGTTCGCTCCTGCGAGCTACTGCCGCACCTGTGAATGTCGCACATGTGGCTGGCCAAGCGCATGTGCGATTCTGATAGTAGCTGGGAGCTTCAGTTTTGGCTCCCAACTTCCAACTTAGTCTGAGCCTCGTCCGATTGACACTCGGGGCCCCCGGGACCCTGCCCGAACATACCAACAAGTTTAAAATCATAAAACGGACTTGCTCGAACTCTCGGAACGCGTAAAATAACATCAACTATAAGAATCATACCCTAAACCAAATTGATTCAAACTTAAGAATTCCAAGTTCTTCAATTTACTTCCAATGCGCCGAAATATACTTAAACTACTCGGAATGACACGAAATTTTGCGTGCAAGTCTTAAATCACTAGACAAAACTATTCCCAAACTCAAAATTCCAAACGGACTTCAATTACTCAAAAACCTACCCCAAACCAAATTTTAAAAATTTTAAACATTCAAATAGTTGATTTTTACTATTAAGCGTCAAAATGCTCCCGGGTTATCCAAAACCCGATTCGGACATACGCCCAAGTCCAAAATCATCATTCGAACCTATTGGAACCGTCAAATCCCGATTACGGGGTCGTTTTCTCAAAATGTTGACCGAAGTTAAACTTGTCCATTTAAAGCTAACTTAAGGAACCAAGTGTTCCGATTTCAACTCACACACTTCCAAATCCTGAACCAACCATCCCTGCGAGTAATAAATTAATAAAAGCATGTTCGGGAAGTTTTATTTTAGGGAACGAGTTTCTAAAAGTTAAAATAATCAGTTGGGTCATTACATTCTCCACCTCTTAAACAAACGTTCGTCCTCGAATTGGTTTAGGATAATACCTGGAGTGCTAAATAAGTGTTGATATTTGCTTCGTAGGTCCTCCTCGGCCTCCCAGTCGCTTCCTCGACTGGTTGGCCCCTCCACTGGACCTTTACTGCAGAAATCCTCTTGGACCTCAACTGGCGAACTTGTTTATCAACAAAGGCAAATGGCTCTTATTCATAACCCAAACTCTTATCTAGCTAAACTGTGCTGAAGTCCAACAAATGTGATAGGTCAGCATGATACTTCCGGAGCATAGATACATGGAAAATCGAATGAACTCCCGATAGACTGGAGGCAATGCAAGCTCATAAGCAACCTCCCCAACTCGTCTCAACACCTCAAATGGGCCTATAAACCTTGGGCTCAACTTGCCCTTCTTCCCGAATCTCATAATTCCTTTCATCGGCGAAACCTTCAAGAGAACTTTTTCACCTACCATAAATGATATATAACGCGCTTTCTGATCCGCGTAACTCTTCTGTCTGGACTGTGCTGTACGAAGTCGCTCCTGAATCAACTTTACCTTTTCCAAGGCATCCTTTACCAAATCAGTAGCATATAACTTAGCCTCACCGGGCTCAAACCATCCGATAGGTGAACAACATCGACGGCCATATAAAGCCTTAAATGGATCCATCTCGATGTTGGATTGGTAGCTGTTATTATAAGAAAACTCGGCCAAAGGCAGGAAACGATCCCACTGACCTCCAAATTCAATCACAGATGCCCTGCGCATATCCTCCAAAATCTGAACTGTCCGCTTTGACTGCCTATCGGTCTGCGGATGAAAGGTTGTCCTGAGCTCTACACGGGTCCCTAATTCACTTTGTACTACTCTCCAAAAATGTGAAGTAAACTGAGGGCCTCTATCTGATATAATGGAAATTGGCACACCGTGCAACCGAACTATCTCCTGAATATAAATCTGGGCCAACCTCTCTGAAGTATACGTAGTCACAACAGGAATAAAATGTGCCGACTTGGTCAACTTGTCAACAATCACCCAAACTGCATCAAACTTCCTCAAGGTTCGCGGCAACCCAACTGCAAAGTCCATAGTAATTCATTTCCATTTCCACTATGGTATAGTCATCTGCTGAAGTAGGCCGCCTGGCCTCTGGTGCTCATATTTAACTTGCTGGCAATTTAGAAACCTAGCTACATACTCAACTATGTCCTTTTCATTCGTCGCCACCAATAATGCTGCCCCAAGTCACGATACATCTTCGTAGCACCTGGATGAATAGAATACCGAGAATTGTGTGCCTCCTCCAGGATCTTTTTCCTCAGTTCATCCACATTAGGAACACACAGACGATCCTGGAGTCGTAGAACACCATCCGCACCAATAGTAACTTCCTTGGCACCACCTCGTAGTACCATTTCTCGAAGAACTATTAAGTGTGGGTCATCATACTGGCGAGCCTTGATCTGTTCAAATAGTAAATACTGAGCTATGACGCATGCAAGAACTCGACTGGGCTTTGAAATATCTAGCCGCACAAGTCTGTTGGCCAATGACTGGATATCCAAAGCTAATGGCCTCTCTTCTGCTGAAATGAAAGCCAAACTACCCATACTCTCCGCCTTTCTACTCAAGGCATTTGCAACTACATTTGCTTTACCTGGATGATATAGGATAGTAATATCATAATCTTTTAGTAATTCCAGCCATCTGCGCTGCCTCAAATTTAGGTCCCTCTGCTTGAACAAATGCTGCAAACTGCGATGATCAGTATAAACTTCACAAGACACCCCATAAAGATAATGCCTCCAAATCTTAAGGGCGTGAACAATTGCAGCTAACTCCAAATCATGTACCGGATAATTCTGCTCGTGGGGCTTCAACTGACGTGAAGCATATGCAATAACTCGCCCTTCCTGCATTAATACACAACCCAAACCAACGCGTGAAGCGTCGCAATACACTGTATACATTCCTGAACCGGAAGGTAACACTAACACTGGTGCTGTTGTTAATGCTGTCTTGAGCTTCTGAAAGCTTGACTCATAATCATCGGACCATCGGAACTGAACACCCTTCTGGGTTAATTTGGTCAAAGGTGCTACAATAGATGAAAAACCTTCCACAAACCAACGATAATAACCTGTTAAACCCAAAAAATTCCTGATCTCAGTCGCCGTAGTGGGACGATGCCAATTCTTAACTGCCTCAATCTTTTTGGGATCAACCTTAATACCATCACCCGATACAATATGTCCCAAAAATGCTACAGACTCAGCCAGAACTCATATTTAGAGAACTTAGCATATAGCTTTTGTTCCCGCAATGTATGAAGCACTACTCTCATATGCTGCTCATGATCCTCCTTACTTCGCGAGTAGATCAAGATGTCATCAATGAAGACAATGACAAACAAATCAATATATGGCCTGAATACCCTGTTCATCAGATCCATAAACGCTGCCGGGGCATTAGTTAAACCAAAAGACATTACCAGAAACTCATAATGACCATATCTAGTACGGAAAGCAGTTTTCGGAACATCCGAATCTCGAACTTCAACTGATGGTACCTCGACCTCAAGTCGATATTAGAGAACACCCTAGCATCTTGCAACTGGTCAAATAGATCATCAATACGCGGCAACGGGTACTTGTTCTTAATAGTAACTTTGTTCAATTGGCGATAATCAATACACATTCGCATTGTTCCATCTTTCTTTTTCACAAATAATACCGGTGCACCTCAAGGCGATACACTCAGTCTGACGAACCCTTTGGCTAGTAACACTTCAAGTTGTTCTTTTAATTCTTTCAATTCTTTCGGAGCCATGCAATACGGTGGGATAGATATAGGCTGGGTATCTGGAGCCAAGTCAATACAAAAATCAATATCACGATCAGGTGGCATACCTGGAAGATCTGAAGGAAATACATTGGAGAACTCCTGAACTACTGGCACTGAATCAATAGCCGGAGTCTTGCAGTAGTATCCCGAACATAGGCTAGATAAGCCAAACAACCCTTCTCAACCATGTGTTGAGCCTTTATAAAAGAAATAAACCGATTAAATGAACTTATCGACGAATCCTTCCACTCCAGCCTAGGAAAAGATGGAATAGCCAAAGTAACAGTTTTGGCATGACAATCTAGAATAGCATGATATGGAGATAACCAGACCATACCCAGAATAATTTCAAAATCAATCATCTCGAGGAATAAGAGATCTAATCTAGTTTCATAACCACAGAATGTAATAATACAAGATCGGTAGATCCGATTCACAATAACAGAATCGCCTACAGGAGTGGACACATAAAGAGGAGTACTCAAGGACTCACGAGAAACACCCAGGAATGAAGCAAATAGAGATGACACATATGAATACATGGATCCTAGATCAAATAATACTGAGGCATCTTTGCCGCGAACAGAAATAATACCTGTAATCACAGCATCTGAGGCCTCTGCATCTGGTCTAGCTGGAAAAGCATAGAATTGAGCTGGAGCGCCAACTGGCTGGCCTCCGCCTGGCTGACCTTCACCTCTAGGACAACCCCTACCCACCTGTCCTCCACCTCTTGGTGGTCGGACTACTGGTAAAGCAGCTGGTCCGGTAAGCATAGGCTGCTGACCCTGCTGTACTGGTTTACCCCGAAGCCTGGGGCAAAACCTCTGCATGTGACTGGGATCTCTGCACTCGTAACAACTCTTCGGTGCGATGGGCTGCTGACTAAGAGTCTGGCCCTGGGGACCTGAATACCCACTGAGAGGACCCTAAATAGCCGGTGGGCGGTAAGAACTCTCTGGTATAGCACTGAGATAAGGTCTCACTTGAGTATCCCGAGGAGGTGGTGGTGCTGGAAATGGGGGTCTGCTGGACTGCCCCCTCACGAACTGACCTCTCCAGAGTACCTGAACCGCTTTTCTCTCATAATCTACTCTCGACTCCGCTGACGCACACCCTCAATCCTCCGGGCTATCTCCACAACTAGCTCATAAGAAGTACCTATCTCAACCTCTCGAGACATAGTGGCCTGAATGCCAGTATGTAAACTGGCTACAAACCTCCGCACTCTCTCCGCCTCAGTAAGGAGTATCATAAGTGCATGGCGAGATAATTCAGAAAATCTCGCCTCATAATCGGTCACTGACATCTGAACCTGCTGGAGCTGCTCAAACTGAAACTGCAACTCTTCCCTTTGGGAGGGTGGAATATACATGTCCAACAAGATACGGGTGAACCTGTCCCAAGTCATAGGAGGAGAATCTGCTGATCTGCCAAGAACATAAGACTGCCACCATCTACGGGCTCTGCCCTCTAGTTGAAAAGTAGCGAAGTCAACCCTATGAGATTCCAATATCCTCATGTTGTGCAGTCTGTCCCTACAATGATCAATGAAGTCCTGTGGATCCTCATGTCGCTCACCCCCGAAGACAGGAGAATGTAGTCTAGTCCATCGGTCCAATAATTTTTGAGGATCGGCGGCTACAGCTGGCCTGGGCTCAGGTGTAGCTGCTGCCACCGGTTTGGATCCACCCATAGGTAGTGCACCCTGGGTCTGATATACAGCAGCTGCCGGTCCATGAGCCTGCGCGGTAGGGGTATGTGCTCCCCCACCCGCCTGAGGTGTGGTTAGGTCTGCCGGAAATAAACCGGCCTGAGTCATATTGTCCATGAACCGCAGCATACGACCCATGACATCCTGAAATCACGGTGCAGATGTGAAATCCACTGGAGCTGGCTTTGTCACAGGTACCTCATCCTGTTCCTCAACAATGGGGTTCTCTGCTGGACCCACTGGCGGCATAACTGGAATAGTCCTGGGACGTTCTCGCCCTCTACCACGGGCTGGAGACCTCTCTCTGCCTCTGCCTCGGCCTCTAGCAACTGGGGGAGTAGCTCTTCCCTAGCCTGAAACCTCATTCGAGCGCGTTCTCACCATCTGAGAGAGAATAAGAGAAGGATATTTAAAACTACATCAATTGTACGATGGAATATGAAGAAAGGTAATTCCCTAACACCTTATAGCCTCTCGAAGATAAGTACAAACGTCTCTGCACCGATCCACAAGACTCTATTAGGCCTGCTTATAACTTGTAAGACCAACGTGAACCTAGTGCTTTAATACCATATTGTCATGACTCAATTTTACCTATAGGTCGTGATGGCACCCAACACTACAGCTAGGCAAGCCAACTTAATAAATTAAGCATATATTGACAAAATTTAAAACCAAAAAAATAATAAAACACCAAATTCTACCAATGTATGTGCCAAGAGCGGGTGTCACAAGTGTATGAGTATCTAGTAGATTATACAAAACCTCAAATACTGTTTGAAATAAAAATATACAGAATAAAAAATACAAGGAGAGACACTAGTAGCTGCAGAACGGCTCAGAAAGTGCAGCTCACCACTATGCCCCTGGATAACGTGGGTGTAAGACAATAGGTCCCCCACTAATACTTTTCTCAGGTCCTGCACAAAAAGTGCAGCAAGTGTAGTATGAGTACGTAAATAACGTGTACCCAGTAAGTATCAAGCCTAATCTCGATGTGGTAGAGACGAGATGGCCGACTTTGACACTCACTATGGGTCAATAATAATAATTGAAATACAACTAGAATATTTAAATCAGCATGATTTACAAAAATTACAATAATTTTTTTAAGCAGCGGAAATAATCAAATTCCTTCAAATGCAATAATTCTCAATATATTAATTAAATTCCTTAAATTCAAATAATTTCTAATTTATCAATTAATCTCATTTACAGGAATAACAATTAATTCCTTAACAAGCAGGAATAATAATTCATTAAATTTCAAGGATTCTTCAATTTATCAATTAGTTTCGCAAGCTGAAATAACTATTAAAGCATTGTGTAATTATTATTAGTAAGCACGATTTCTGCCGAGGACGTACAACCTAATCCAGAGTGTCGTGTACACTGTCGAGGGACGTGCGGCACGATTCATAGATGCATCTATCCTACTGAGGAGTTTGGCCCGCTTCACAAGAAAGGGGACATTTTCTTATGTACCTCCGGAAGTGAGTATATTTATTATAAGATAAATACGGGAGGAGAACAAATTCGGGATGAATTTGCGCGTTCGCAGGTGCGCAAATTCTCCGCATCTGCGGTCCACTACCCCTCCCCCTTTTTCTGTTTCTGCGCACAAGGACTCACATCTGCGAGGTTCTCTCCTGCGAGCTACTGCCGCACCTGTGAATGTCGCACCTGCGGCTGGCCAAGCGCAGGTGCGATTCTGACAGTAGCTTGGAGCTTCAGTTTTGGGTCCCAACTTCCAACTTGGTCCGAGCCTTGTCCGATTGATACTCGGGACACCTGGAACCCCGCTCGAACATACCAACAAGTTTGAAATCATAAAACGGACTCGCTCGAACTCTCGGAACGCGTAAAATAACATCAACTATAAGAATCATATCCTAAACCAAATTGATTCAAACTTAAGAATTTCAAGTTCTTCAATTTCCTTCCAATGCGCCGAAATATACTTAAACTACTCGGAATGACACAAAATTTTACGTGCAAGTCTTAAATCACTATACGGAACTATTCCCAAACTCGAAATTCCAAACGTATTTCAATTACTCAAAAATCTACCCCCAAACCAAATTTAATGAATTTTAAACCTTCAAATAGTTGATTTTTACTATTAAGCGTCAAAACGCTCACGGGTTATCCAAAACCCGATTCGGACATACGCCCAAGTCTAAAATCATCATGCGAACCTATTGGAACCGTCAAATTTCGATTCCGGGGTTGTTTCCTTAAAATGTTGACCGAAGTCAAACTTGTCTATTTAAAGCTAACTTAAGTAACCAAGTATTCCGATTTCAACTCACACACTTCCAAATCCCGAACCAACCATCCCCGTGAGTCATAAATTAATAAAAGTATGTTCGGGGAATTTTATTTTAGGAAACGGGTTTCTAAAAATTAAAATGACCGATTGGTCATTACATTAGATGTGAATCTTGGCCTATAAATACATTTTCTTGAGAGATAAATGCCTTGGTAACTTGAAAAGTTCTGTCGTCCGTGGTTGGAGAGATGTGCACGGAGACGATAAGTGGCCATAGAGTTCTCCTCAAATATATTTAAAGATCAATCTACCTTTATCTAATATCGTAAATGGATTGGCATCTCCAATATAGAAGATTTGTAGGGTATAAAACTTTTTATTTTTATCTTTCCTTCAGATTAACAACTTGCAAGCTTAAGTTTGGCAACTTGCATTCAAACAGCTCAATGTTGTTTTTCTCCTTTTTTGTAATTGTTGTCATTTCAATTTTGAAATGTTCTCATGGTCTATTTTATTGTTGAAGCCTTATGCTACTATTTCCTTGTGTAAGGTTTTAAAGGATCTTTTTCACACATATTCATGATTTTGAACGTGTGTGAATTTTCAGAATGCACCAGCAATTGTTTTGCTTTTTTGTTGGAACTTGTTTATGTTACAAACTGAAATTCATTTGTTTTATCATATCCATTTTCTTATCATTACAAGAATTTCTAAAATTCTGAAGAAATTCTAGCATTATACACAAAGTTATATTTCAAGAATAACATGCTCTAGCAGTTGGAGTCTAAGTTGCAATTGCAATGTGGATTCATCATTAACTGTGGGTATTTGGGGATCCATCACTCATCCCTGCCATCTTCCTTTATAAATTTAGCTAAATAGGATGCATATTAATAGTGCTTATAATTTTCTCTTGAATTTTTATTTTATGACTCAAATATATATTTTAATAATATTTATGCAATATTTTTAAAATCTTATACTAATTAATATGGATGCGCGTGTCCAAAAGCTTGTAGAACAAAAAGCAACAAGTTCATCTCTCATCTAAACGAATAATTTAGGATTAACATGACTTATTTTATCCTGAAAATCTGAACTAAAAATCTTAATTTTAAGATATTTGTATCCCAAAAAAATTGAACAAAAAAACTAAAATTCAGGACATATTTGACTAATTTCTAAATAGCATCCCTTTAGAGTGACTACCTGTGTCATTTATACATAATGTTGTAGACTTGTAGTAGATGATGAATAAGGGAAAGACTTTAAGCCCAATTTTCAAATGAGTCTAAAAGTCCTGCGTCCTGAGCCTATAGGGGTCGTTTGGGTATCGGTTAGAGTTATGCAAGTATTAGTTATGCAGGAATAAATAATGCAGAGATTAGTTATGCAGGGATAAGTTATGCAAGGTTGAGTTATGTTGAGATTAGTTATGTGATGATTAGTTATGCGATAGTTATATAAGGATTAGTAATATAAATGTAATGTGAGTGTTATTTATTATTAGCTTACTTTATTTTATTAAAATTGTTAGTATAGTTTAAATATATATTTTTAAATAAAAAATACAAGTTTGAATAAAGGGTATTCTTGTCATTTTGTATTTTAATACAAGTATTACTAATACATGTATAAGTTATTCCATCTTCTACCCTGCATAAATAATACATAGATTCCCTCATAACTTATACATGTATTAGTTAGGCGGAAAAGAAAAATATGAACTAAACATTATATTAGCAATGCTATATTTTATGTGGAAAAGAGGAAAAAACAAACATTGTATAACTTATGCTAGCTTCTATGTGGAGATTATTTTTCCCCCTTCTTCTAACCAAACAATGTATAAAGTTATCCTAATTTTAATACATGAGTAACTCCTCTCTAACCGGCTACCAAATGATCCCGTAGTGTAACGAGATACTGAAGAAAAAGGGTCCAAGACCCGAATGTCGTTACCGTACGAATCACTCATGATTATGCTTTCATTAAACTGGCCTGAACTTTGACCCAAACCTCCAAAAACAACGGCCGGATTGGTTCGAATTTCTCAGTATTGAACCGGTTCTTCTGCAAACAGAAGCGGACCTACATGGGGAGTAGAGGAGTCACCAGAACCCGTTAATCTCGATAAAAATCATGTATATATATTTGTATATACGGCAAGGACCCCTTAAATAATGTTTGATGTGCCCCTCAAACACAAAAGATGTACTGCCTCCGCTGGTTTACCATAATATTTTCTGCCCAACTTGATTTTTTTTCTTTATCTTTTCTAAGTTCATGAACAATTATTTAGCACTAGTACATAGTAGTCAACTTATACACAAAATAGTCTCAAACCCTTCTAGACATTGAAAATGTAATACAGAGAGACATAAGAAAATATTAAAGGAAATTGAAAAGGGATAAGATATTCCATTAGCAAGAAGCCAATAATCTTCTTTATCATGATAACGAAGTTTATAATCATTATCATTTTCTTGACATATATAAAAATAAGTAATTTAATTTTTCTCAAAAACAGTAATAAAAAAAACTCCAAAAAAGCTTCTATCTACAAAGATCACTTTGGGAAAGTAGCAGACGTCTGTCGATTCAACGACACACTACAACAAGTGTGATCTTTAACGATGAAATTATTAGCTACAATAGAAAAAACGTCACTAATTATTCATTTTCCGTGACAAAAACAACAATTCGTACTTAAATTCATGAAGGGTGAATTTTTAGTGACGAAATTCAAATTCTGTAGCAAAAAATTTGTCTACTAAAGTATCCCACAAAATAAATGGATTGGCGCCAAAAATTGAGTAATATTAGCCACAAAATTAAAGGTATTGGTGACAAATTAGTTTTGTCACTAATGTTCTAGACAATTTGTGACAAATCAGTATTTGTCTTAAAACTAATTATATTTTGGATACGAATAAGTTTTGTCACTAAAAGTATGCAATTTAAATGGCGACAAACTAAAATTTGTAGTTAAATGGTGTAAACTTTAGCCAAAATTTTTTATAATTTTTGTGACCATAGTTTTTGTCACTAAAGCATAAACAATTAGTAACAAGCATAGTATCGTCTCTATTTAATCCACGAAACTATTAGCTACCGCTGAAAATTCGTCACTAATTATTGACTATTTGTGACAAAAATTACACATGTACTTAAATACACTAGTGTACCGACCCAACTTGTCATTTTAATAATTTACATCCCGTTCAGTGACTTAAGGTCTTGAGCAGCCTCACAATATGTATTATGACCCGCTTGTGTGGTCGAGTTTGATTTACGGATGATTCAGAGTAGTTTGGGACACTTAGTCCCTAAGACGAAAGCTTAAGTCTTCGAATTTTGACCGTAGTCAGAACTATGTGAAAATGACTCCGAAATAGAGTTTTGTCGGTTCCGTTAGCTCCATTGGGTGATTTGGGACTTAGGAGCGTGTCCGGACTGTGAATCTGAGGTCTGTAGCCAATTTAGGCTTGAAATGCGAAAGTCAAATTTTTGAGAAGTTTGACCGGAGGTTGACTTTTTGATATCGGGGTCGAAATGCGATTCTGAAACAGCTCTGTTATGTTATTTGGGACTTGCCTGCAAAATTTAACGTCATTCCGGGTTGGTTTGATAGGTTTCAGCACGAGTTTTAGAAGTTGGAAGCTTTAGAAGTTCATAAGTTCGATTCGTGGTGCGATTTTTATTTTCGGTATTATTTGATGTGATTTAAAACCTCGAGCGAGTCCGTGATAGGTTATGGAACTTTTTGGTATGTTTAGACGGGGTCCCAGGGGCCTCGGGTGTATTTTAGGGTGGTTTCGGACCAAATTGGAGCTGTTTGGACTGTTGTTGCTGAAGTCTGGTTTCCTTCTTCGCGAACGCAAAGGGAGTCCCGCGTTCGCGAAGAGGAATTGGAGGTGCTGTTGGTTTGGCCTTCGCCAACGCAAAGAAGGGGACGTGAACGCGAAAAAAGAACTGGACAAGCCGTCGCGAACGCGGCCAAGGCAACGCGAACGCGAAGAAGAAAGGAAGAGTGGGGCCTGAGGTCGTTTGGCCTTCGCAAACGAGGAGAGGAAATGATGGGGCAGAAGCAGTTGGCCTTCGCGAACGCGACGAGGAGGTCACGAACGCACTGAAGGATTTAAGGCAGTTGGGTTTTGGTCTTCGCGAACGCGAAGAAGGCCTATCTGGGCAGAATTAAAAGTCCCAAAAATGGGGGTTTGAGTTCATAACTCAAAATCAAATTTGGAGCTCGGTAGAAGGCGATATTCGGAGAGATTCTTGCATGGGTGTTTGGGGTAAGTGATTCTTATCCAGTTTTGATTAATTTTTATGATTATGTCTTTGAATTCATCATTTAATTCGGATTTAATGGAGGAAAAATAAAGATTTTTGTAAAATCTTCCAAAAATAAAAATTTAAGATTTGGAAGTCGAGTTGTTATTGGAATTCGATAAAATTGGTATGGTTGAACTCGTATCGGAATGGGTGTTCGGATTTCATGAAAATTATACCGGGTTCCGATAATATTCCAACAAACATAACAGTGAAATACCACCCTTATAACCAACAAATATCAACGGTGAAATGCCACCCTTATCTCCCCAAAATAACAACTCACACAATACAATAATTTACACGGGAAATTATCACAATAACATAATAAAATCAATTCATATCACAATTTTCCCAATGGCCACAACCAAATTTTAAAGATATAACAACATCAATTAATTTCACAACAAATAGCCCAAGGCTCCACACAATGTATATTATAACCAAAAATAATCAATACGGATAGAAATTACTCAGCATAAAGCAAAACCTTCATTAATGCAAATTTATATAATTATATTAACACTTATTCTTAAGCTCGCTTAAATTAATTATTTGCATAAGAAATTTATTTTGGAATTTATTTCCAAGAAATATTAAACCATTAATACTCACGAAATTTCATAAATATTTCAAGTAACAATCACATCAAATTGTCATATAACAACAGATTCAACAACAACAAGGATTTAGGCACGACAAATAAATGATTGAATATATACCAATCAATTACCAAATTTACCACACAATATGCTCAGGACTTTAACTCAATAAAATTTACACTTATAAGCCGAGTACATACTCGTCACCTCGCGTACACGCCTTTTCATATTTCACAAATGGCACATAAGACTCGATGCCTAAGGGGTAATTCTCCCACTCGAGGTTAATCAAGATACTTACCTTTTTGAAGTTATGCCGATATTTCAAAATCGCCTTCTTGCTTGAATTGGCTTCCGGACCGCTCAAATCTATTCAAACCAGTTGTATAACTTCATTAAAATTCATTGAAAATATTTTCGGATAATAAAACGTTGACTTAGAAATTTATTCCAAAAAGTCAACAAAAGTCAACGCGATGCTCGCCCCTCAGAAACCGACATAATTTTCATGAAATTCGAACACTCATTCCGATACTAGTTCAACCATACCAATTTTATCGAATTTCAATAACAAATCGACCTCCAAATCTTAAATTTAAACCAAGAGGGTTTTCTAAAATTTTCAACCCAATTCACTAATTTAGTGATAAAAACAATAATAGATTCATGTAATTTAACCAAAATCAAGTTAAGAATTCTTACCCCAATATTTTTCTTGAAAAACTCTCGAAAGTTCGCCTCACCCAAGCTTCCTTGCTCCAAAAATGGAAGACTCCCCTCGCTTTTGCGATGAACAAATTGTTCAAAAGTCATTTCAAACTCTTCTCCGACAACCTATAATATAATGGTCGTAACGTTTTGTACAAAACTCCAAATGATGAATGGTTTGACTTTCTGAAAACTAGGCTCCAAGGGCTATAACTTTCATTTGTTGCTCATCTCCCAACTCCTTATATATTACGAGATATCAGATTCCAAAGTTAGCTCTATGCAACAGAAATTTCCAAACGACAAATGGTTTACCTTTTTGAAACCTAGACACAAAGGGTTACAACTTTCATTTTTGGATCATCTCCAAATTCCTTATAGATTGCGAGATATGATCCTCTAAAGTCAGACGGCGAACAGCAAAATTTTCTTCTTCGCGAACGCGAGAACCTCTTCGCGAACGCGAAGAACAAAGTCCTAACAGCAAAATGCTTCTTCGCGAACGCGAGAGGCTCCTCACGAATGCGAAGAACAACACCAGAACCAGCAACCAGCAGCATCAAAACACCCAAACTTGATCTGGAATCACCCCGAATCAAACTCGAGGCCCCCGGGACCCTGTCCAATTGTACCAACCAGTCCCAATACATAACACGAACCTGCTCGAGGCCTCAAATCACATCAAACAACATCAAAGCCATGAATCATACCCCAATTCAAGCCTAATGAACTTTGAAATTTCAAATTCTATATCTTGTGCCGAAACACATCAAATCAATCTGGAATGACTTCAAATTTTGCACACAAGTCATAATTGAAATAACAAAGCTATTCCAATTTCTAGAATCGGATTCCGGCCCCGATATCAAAAAGTCAACCCCCCAGTCAAACTTCCCAAAAATTCATCTTTCGTCATTTCAATCCAAATTCCTCTACGGACCTCCAAATAATTTTCCGGACACGCTTCTAAGTCCATAATCACCATACGGAGCTATTGATATCATCAAAATTCTATTCTGGAGTCGTCTTCATACAGTTCCGACTACGATAAAAATCCTAAGACTTAAGCTTCCGTTTTGGGGACCAAGTATCCCAAATCACTCCAAATCATCCGGTAACTGAATTCAATCACGCACGCAAGTCAATACATATAATAAGAAACTGCTTATGTCCTTATGCCGCCGGCGGGGCTTAAATTCTTAAAACGACAAGTCGGGTCGTTACATTCTCTACCTCTTAAACAAACATTTGTCCTCGAACGTGCTAATTATTATTATAAGGTTACCAAATTGATGATTTTTACTTTTACATATATACTCACGGTTGGTCCCACGTTACTGCATTGGAGGTAAGTCTGGTAACACCATCTCATTTGAGATTATTTTTTTTATCCGTATTTGTGAACCTTAATACCAATTTCTTGCACTCCATACATTTCAGAAAGTACGATTTTTCATCAACGCACGGTATTAGTCTCAACTGGCAGTAGTAACTCGTGCCTACGCACACATCAACTTTCTTGATAGTGTTGAAGTACTTCAAAATTTTTCTGGGGTGTTACATTCTTCCCCTCTTAGGATCATTCGTCCTCAAACACATAACATAATTTATCTCTTCTTTCACACATATCAATCTCCCAATTGTTTTTTCTAACTCCCAAATTTTTCAGAAAATTTTGGCAGAGTCTCCCCTGTAAATGGGCCTATCCACCTGCCAGAGTAATACCAAAATGACTCCTAACAACACATCCACAAGGTATATATAAATAACACCGATCTCAGCATTACAAGCATTGCATTATCATTATGATATCAGGACATGAAGTACATCATATGTATGCTCATCACCACATCTCAGGTCTTAAAAGTTGTTCATAATTAATTCCAACATCATCAATTAATCTCATATTAACCAGTACCTCATTTCATTTTTTTTTTCACAACACTGACAATATAATATAAGGCATGAAGACCTCATAACAATTTTCCCGATTTAACGAGTCACATTTAACACCACCTGGGCACTCATCTTATAGGTTAAAACTCAATATTTACAGCACGAAAATGGCTGAATATGCACAGAAAATATACAAGAATTATCAAATAAACCTAACAGGCATGACTCCCTATTAATATTATTGTAAAAATTACATTTCACAAAGGAAAAAATTTTAAACTCATAAATATTTCATCACAAGGCCCTCGTCCTTACATAACATCCACCGCGGCTTGAAACCCGGTTTAATTATTTCACATCATGTAAAAACAAATGCGAGGATCTCGTCCTCAACTCCGAATCATAAGTATGTTGCACATTGTGCCAACTGAAATTTTCAATTTTCTTTCTTTCTTCTTTTCAATATATTTCATAAACAATTTTCATAACATATAATGAACCCTCATACCGGTAGGGCGTATAATTCATAAAAATTGGAATCAATTATTCCGAAACACATTTAACCCACTGTAATGAATAATAAAAATTACTTTTGGACTTATAGCCCTCAATGGTGTACAGAAATAAATGACAGACACGGGCTCACACCTTCAAATCTCCCAACATGGATAAACATATAAGTGGGTCACAAATTTTCGAAGCTCACCCATAAGTGGAGCATAATAGGAGGACTCACCTCAATATTCAGAACCGAATCAAATTAATGAAAAATATCCTTTTAAATTAAATCAGGATCGTACATGTAATGACACCATCTGGTGTATTGGCCCCAGCCAATATCATAGTGATTATATCAACGGGTCGGACCTCCACCTCTTAGACGCCCACTACCCGCCTGTCCTCCACCTCTAGCTGACTGTGCACGTGGAGTATCAACTGGAATAAAGCTTGTAGCTGGAGTGTTCTGATGAAATCCACCCCTTCCAAGTCTGGGACAATCTCTCATGATATGCCTAGTATTACCATACTCATAACAACCCCTCTGAGGTCGCGGCTGCTCGCACTGAGTCTGTGCCGGATAACTGGAATAATCATTATAGGAATCTCGTGCCGGTGGTGCATTGTAAGAACTTACTGGAGCAATCCGAGTAATCTGATGTGCGGACTGAGCTGAGCGACTGCTCGAGCCTCCTCTATAATGGGTTCTAGCTGAAGAGTAAAACCCACCGAACCTCCAGATCTTCGAGACCTTTTGGCCTCCTTAGACTCCTTTTCCTTGCCTAAAACACCCTCAATCTTCCTTGCAATCTCCACTACTTGTTGAAATGGAGTATCAGTTTGCAATACTCGAGCCATGCATATTTTAATATCATATTCGAGCCCATCAATGAATCTGCGGACCCGTTCTCCGATTGTAGGAACTCGGATAGGTGCATGATGGGCTAACTCACTGAACCTGCTAGCATATTCTGACACTGTCATAGTCCCCTGATGCAACCGTTCAAACTATGTGCGCCATGCGTCTGTGAGAGTTTGGGGAACAAACTCTTTCAAGAATATTTCCGAAAATTGAGTCCAAGTTGGTGGTGTGGCATCGGTTGGTCTACTTTCTTCATAGATTTGCCACCACCGATACGCTGCGCCTGACAGTTGAAATGTAGTAAAGGCAACTCCGCTCACTTCTTTCTAGAAATCTTTGGGCATCCTCTGTAGTTATGCCACTGAAAGTAGGTGGACTATACCTCTTAAACCTTTCAAGTCTCTTTTGTTCTTCTTCTGATGCCTCGAGCCTGACCTGAGGCCGAACCGGAATAACAGGTTGTACCAGTATTGCACCCGGAACCTGACCAACATGAAACTGCTGCCCTGGAGTTCTGGTAGGAGTTTGAGCTACTCCCCCAATCTGCGAAATATTTGGTGCAACATAGATCAATCCCGCATGAGTTAATGTACCAAACATACTCAGGAACTGTGCTAAAGTCTCCTGAAGTCCTGGGGTAACAACAAGTATTTCTGGTACCTGTCCCCCAACTGGAGCTTCTGGTGGCTCCTCAACTGTTGTTCTGACAGGTGCTCTAGTCGCAGCACGTGGCCTTCCTCTACCTTGGCCCCGATCTCTTGCAGCCCTAGCAGTATGTGCGGATGCCTGTTGATCTGACCTGGTAACACGTGTCCTCACCATCTGTGAGAGAATAGAGATACAAAGGCTCAAATTTCAAATTCAACAAATTTCGCACGACAGGAATGAAAGAAATAGAAATTTCCTGACAGTTCTGTAGCCTCTCGAAGATAAGTACAGACGTCTCCGTACCGATTTGCAAGACTCTACTAGACTCGTTCGTGACTCGTAGAACCTATGAACCTAGAGCTCTGATACCAACTTGTCACGACCCAAAAATCCCACCACAGGCATCATGATGGCACCTAGTCTCTAAGACTAGGTAAGCCGATTTCAATTACATTTTTGGAATTATTTTCTTTCTTTTATTAAATAAGTAACCAAATCTAACAACGAAACAAATATGAATGTAAAACCTCCCAAGACTGGTAGTACTGAGTCACGAACTATAACTGAATATATGGAATGATTATAAGGACCGAATATACAATACTGTTTGATTAAAATTAGCAGTACAATGAAATGAAAAGACTCCAAGGGACTGCGACGATCAAGCAGCTCCACCTTGAATCCTTACGATCCCGCTTTAACTCTTCTCAAGTCCGATGTCTCCAATACCTGGCTCTGCACAAAAATGTGCAGAAGTATAGTATGAGTACACCACGGTCGGTACCAGTAAGTATCAAGACTAACCTCAATGGAGTAGAGACGAGGTATAGTCAAGACACTCACTAGTCTAATAACCTATGCAATATAATATACAAAATAATAGGAAACAAATAATAATAAGGGCAGGATAAAACAACCAGTGATATGCACAACAGACAACAAGAATATTATTAATATTACTCAATAATTAATAAACACAATTATACCCAATTAAATCAAGTCCTTCAAATAAATGTCTTTCACATATAATTTTTCGAGATACCTCTCTTTCAAATATAATTTTCTCAAATAAATATTTTTCAAATATAATTCTTTCAATAAATCTTTTCAAATATAATCTCCTCAAATAAATATCTTTCAAATACAATTCTTTCAAATACTACTTTCTAAGTAAAAATCCTTCCAAATAAATATTTTGAATATAATTCTTTCAACTAAAAAGTCACCATGTGACACCTCATTTCATAATCATAAAAATACGGGTCTCAACTTTTTTTTCATATTTTCACGGCACCTCGTTCCCATAATTAAATCATCATATTTCCCCGGCACCTCGTGCCCTCATTTCATATCACAACTGCATACACAATTCACATGCCAATTATCATTATCGTTTCATCACAGCACCTCGTGCCCACATTTCATATCACAACTGCAAGGACAATTCACGTGCCAAATATCATTATCATTTTATCACAACACCTCGTGCCCACATTTTATATCACAACTGCGCGGACAATTCACGTGCCAATATCCCCATTTCATATCACAATTCACGACACCTCGTACCCACATTTTATTTTATAAACTGCCTGGCAATAGCCACAGGCTCCCAATTTCAACATAAATCAGATTATTATCAATTTACTAACAACAAGATAAGTTGCACAAGGTATAAAAATAAACACAAGAAAATCACAACATCACATGAAAAATGTCAACCCCACATCATCACATATCGTCCCTGACAATTGCCACCCTTCTCGCTCCTATTGCCACCCTTATCGCTTTTATAGCCACCCTTATCGCTCCGCCCAGACAATACCAATAGCCACCTTTATCGCTCCTATTGCCACTATTATCGCTCCGCCCAGATAATATTCCAACAAACACAACAGTGAAATGCCACCCATATAACCACATAATATCAACGGTGAAATGCCACCCTTATCTCCCCAAAATAACAATTCACACAACACAACAATTTACACGAAAAATTATCACAACAACAAAATAAAATCAATTCATATCACAATTTGCCCAATGGCCACAACCAAATTCCAAAGCTACAGCCAAGTCAATTAGTTTCACAACAAATAGCCAAAAGCTCCACACAATGTGTACAACACCCAAAAACAATCAATAGAGATAGAAATTACTCAACATAAAGCAAAGTCTTCATTAAATTCCAATTTTAGATAATTATATAAACACCTCTTCTTAAGCTCATTTTATTAATTATTTGCAGAGGAAAAATCCATAATAAAATTAAATTCCAATAATTATCAAACCAGCAAATTCACGAAATTTCATAAATTATCAAGTTATAATCACATCAAATTGTCATAATACAACAAGGTCAACAACAAGGATTTAGGCACGACAAATAGATGATTAAATATATGCCGACAATTATCCAATTTACTACACCATATGCTCAAGACTTTAACTCAATAAAATTTGCACATATAACCCAAGTACGTACTCGTCACCTCGCGTACATGATTTTCAATTACTCAAATTACACATAAGACTCATTGCCTAAGGGAAAATTCCCCCACTCGAGTAGGGGTGTTCAAAACTGAACCGAAATCGAAAATCGAACCGAAATCGAAGCTTAATGGCTTATTGGTATCGGGTTAACGGTTTAACGGACGGGGAACGGATTGAATTTCTTTTATTAACGGCTTATTGGTTTGGGGGCGGATTATTCAATTTTCTTAACGGATAATCCGTTAACCCGTTAAGAATATATATAATTTTTATTTTTATCCATATATATATATTAAATAATCAAAAACCCTTCTTCCACTTCCAGTACTCTATCTCTATTCTCTATTACTAATTTACTATTACACATTTAGAAACCCTAACGCCTAAATTTCAACCAGTAGCCACCAATACTCTATCTCGTCGACTTCCAGTACTCTATCTAACGCCAAAAATATATATAATAGTTTAGCCATACAAATTGGTTTTAATTAAAATTTGAATCCAAAGTGACAATTTTGCAATTGTTTCAAGTCCATCCCTTTAGAAGCCCAATTTCCATGACCCGCCTGGCCCAACCGGATCTCCCCTCTCTTTAAAACACTCATTTTCCCAAACCCTAAGAAAAAGACAGACTGATCCCCTTTTGAAAACCCTAGCCGCCTGGTCTCCTTCCTCACTCACCCATTCCCTTCCACCAAAAGGAAGCCGAGAATTCGCCATCATGCACACACCTCACCTATGAAAAAAGTTAAAACAAAAATCCCTGAATTCCCATTTTTCTACATCCGGATCTGAAGAAGAAAAATGAAAAAAAAGATTAAAAAGGTTTTCTGATTTCTGTTGTGTTACTTGGAGAATTTATTGGTTTCTCATTTGTTTTTGGATTGAAGTTGAGGTCGACATTGCTGTTCTTCTGCTGTTTGCTATCAAAATCGTAGCTGAACTTCCTTCATCTCCATTTCTGCCCTTTATCAGTTGTTTCAAGCTCTATTTGTCAAGTATTTTAGGTACACATTCCTGAACTTCCTTCATCTCCATTTCAAGCCCTTTATCAGTTGTTTCAAGCTCTGTTTCTGATGTTCCATCTCCATTTATGTGATTGTTTTTCTTAATAAATTGCTCATTAGACTTATATATGATTTTGTTAATGAACCAAAGGGATGGCTGCCCATTTCAATTAAGTTTAGACCGTTGGAGTTTTGTTAAATATTAATTAATTGAGATTAGTTTTTTTTTTATTTTTCGAAGTTGTTAATGGGCTTTAGGTGTATGCATACTAGTTAACAGTAGTATTTATCACGGTCTCTACTTCGTTGCCTAATGCTGAAATTTGGTGTATGCATATTTTTTACAGGGATCTACTCACTTATGGATTAAGCTGTTGTTTGAACTTTGAAGCTGCAGAAATCCAAGCACTGTTAGGCGTTAGCTGCATGACAAACATTTTTGTGTAGTCTGCTCACTTATGGATTAATCATTTTGAAGTATGTATTCTGCACTTACTTTGAATATAGACTGGAATTTTATCATTTCAGAATTAATTAGGGAGCATTGACTTTTTCTTTTGCAGTTGTGGGAGGAGGAAAGACATATGTATTCTGGACTCATCTGTAATGTAGTTTGCTTTGGGATGTAAAGGACTCATCTATTGTATTCTATAGACTGGAATGTAGTCTTCTGAGCATAGGAATTTTAGTTTGAGTCACAATGGTCAGCAAACAATTAATGCACACAATATAGATTGAATTAGGCCGATAAACCGCCCAATAAGAGCTAAACCGATACCAATCCGCCCGATATCTTATCAGGTGGCTAGCGGATTAATACATTTAAGAGCCAATAACCGATAAGCTAAACCGTTAAGAGTAAATAATCGCCCAATCCGCCCGATAAGCAGCCCTACACTCGAGGTTAAGCAAGACACTTACCTTTTTGAAGTTAGGCCTATATTCCAAAATAGCCTTCTTGCTTGAATTGACCTCCGGACAGCTCAAATCTATTCAAATTAATTGTATAACTCCATTAAAATTTGACTGAAATAATTCCGGATAATAATACGTTGACTTTAAAACTTATTTCAAAAAGTCAACAAAAGTCAACGCGGGACCCGCCTCTCGGAACCCGACATAATTTTCATGAAATCCGAACATCCATTCCGATACGAGTTCAACCATACCAATTTTATCGAATTCCAATAACAACTCGACTTCCAAATCTTAAATTTTCGTTTTTCGAAGATTTTATAAAAATCTTGATTTTTCCTCCATTAAATCCGAATTAAATGATGGATTCAAAGACATAATCATGAAAATTAATCAAAACTAGATAAGAATCACTTACCCCCAAACACCCACGCAAGAATCTCTCCAACAATTGCCTTCTACCGAGCTCCAAATTTGATTTTGAGTTATGAAGTCAAAACCCCATTTTTGGGACTTTTAATTCTGCCCAGATAGGCCTTCTTCGCGTTCACGGCCATTGCTTCGCGTTCGCGAAGGCCAAAACCCAATTGCCTCAAATCCTTTACCGCGTTGGCGGCCTCCTCGTCACGTTCGTGAAGCCCAACTACTTCTGCCCCATCATTTCCTCTTCGCGAACGCCTTGTTGCGTTTGCATTCGCGTTTGAGAAGGCCAAAAGACCTCAGGCCCCACTCTTCCTTTCTTCTTCGCATTCGCGTTGCCTTGGCCACGTTCGCGAAGGCTTGCCCAGTTCCTTCTTCGCGTTCGCGAAGGCCAAACCAACAGCACCTCCAATTCCTCTTCGCGAACGCAGGACTCCCTTTGCGTACGCGAAGAAGGAAACCAGACTTCAGCAACATCAGTCCAAAACCTATCACGGACTCGCTTGAGATTTCAAATCACATAAAATAACTCCGAAAATACAAATCGCACCACGAATCGAACTTATGAACTTCCAAAACTTCAAACTTCTAAAACTCGTGCTGAAACCTATCAAACCAACCCGGAATGACGTCAAATTTTGCAGGCAAGTCCCAAATAATATAACGGAGCTGTTCCAACTCTCGGAATCACATTCTGACCCCGATATCAAAAAGCAACCCCCCAGTCAAACTTCCCAAAAATTCGACTTTCGCCATTTCAAGCCTAAATTGGCTACATACCTCAGATTCATAGTCTGGACACGCTCCTAAGTCCAAAATCACCCAACAGAGCTAACGGAACCGACATAACTCTATTCCGGAGTCGTTATCACACAGTTCCGACTACGACCGAAATCCTAAGACTTAAGCTTCCGTCTTAGGGACTAAGTGTCCCAAACCAATCCGAATCATCCGTAAATCAAACTTGACCATACACGCGGGTCATACTACATATTGCGAGGCAGCTCAAGACCTTAAGTCACTGAACGGGGCATAAATTCTTAAAACGACAAGTCGGGTCGTTACATTCTCCACCTCTTAAACAAACGTTCGTCCTCGAACATTCTAAGAATTATTTTAAGGTTACCAAATTGATGATTTTACTTTTACACATATACTCACGGTTGATTCCACGTTACCGCATTTGAGATAGGCGTGACAACATCATCTCATTTGAGATTATTTCTTTTATCCATACTTGAAAACTTTAAGGCCATTTTCTTATGCTGCAATATTTTCAAAAGGCCTGATTTCTCACAACAACGCACATTATTAGTCTCAACTGGCTATAGCAACTTGTGCCTATGCACACATCAATTTTCTCGATAGTGTTGAAGTAATTCAAAGCTTTCTCTGGGGTGCTACATTATTCCCCGCTTAGGATCATTCGCCCTCAAACACATAACATAATTTATCTCTTGTTTTGTAAATCTCAATCCCCCAAATTTTACTAACTCCCAAATTTTTCAGAAATTTCGGCAGAGTCTCCCCTATAATTGGGCTTTTCCACCTGCCAGAGTAACACCAAAAAAACTCCTAACAACATATCCACAACCCAACAAAATAGCTCAAGGTACATATCAATAGCACTAATCTCAGCATTACAAGCACTGCATTATCATAATGATATCAGGACATGAAGCTCATCAAATGTATGGCCATCACCACATCTCTAATCTTAAAAGTTGTTCATAATTAATTCCAGCATCATCAATTAATCTCATATTAACCATCACCTCATTTCGAATTTTCACAAAACTGACAACAGAACATGAGGCATGAAGACCTCATGATTACTTACTCAGATTAATGAATCACATTTAACGCCACCTGGGCACTTATCTCACAGGTTAAAACTCAATGTTTACAACACGGAAATGGCTGAATATGCACAGAAAAATATACAAGAATTATCAAATAAGCCTAATAGGCATGACTCCCTATTAATACTATTGTACAATTAAATTTCACAAAGGAAAAAATTTTAAAATCATAAATATTTCACCAAAAGGACCTCGTCCTTACATAACTTCCACCACGGCTTGCAGCCCGGTTTAAATATTTTACATCATGTAAAAATGCGAGGATCTCATCCTCAACTCCGAATCACAAGTATGTTGCACATTGTGCCAACTGAAAATTTCAATTTCCTTTCTTTCTTCTTTTCAATAAATTTCATAAATAATTTTCACAACATATAATGAACCCTCCTACCGGTAGGGCATATAATTCATAAAAATTGGAATCAATCATTTCGAAACACATTAAACCCACAGTAATGAATAATAAAAATTACTTTTGGACCTATATCCCTCACTGGTGTACAAAAATAAAATGACAGACTCGGGTTCACATCCTTAAATCTCCCAACAGGGATAAACATATAAGTGGGTCACAAATTTATGAAGCTCACCCATAAGTGGAGCATAATAGGAGGACTCACCTCAATATTCAGAACCGAATCAAATTAATGAAAAATATCCTTTTATAATAAAATCAGGATCGTACATGTAATGACACCATCTGGTGTATTGGCCCCAGCCAATATCATAGTGATTATATCAACGGGTCGGGCCTCCACCTCTTAGGCGCCCCCTACCCGCCTGTCCTCCACCTCTAGCTGACTGTGCACGTGGAGTATCAACTGGAATAAAGCTTGTAGCTGGAGTGTTCTGATGAAATCCACCCCTCCCAAGTCTGGGACAATCTCTCATGATATGCCTAGTATCACCACACTCATAACAACCCCTCTGGGACAATCTCTCATGATATGCCCAGTCTGTGCCGTATAACTAGAATAACCACTGTAAGAATCTTGTGTCGGTGGTGCACTATAAATTGGAGCACTCCGAGTAATCTGATGTGTGGAGTGAGCTGACCGACTGCTCGAGCCTCCGCTATAATGGGTTCTAGCTAAAGAGTAAAACCCGCTGAACCCTCCAGATCTTCGAGACCTCTTGGCCTCCTTAGACTCCCTATCTTCGCCTAAAACACCCTCAATCTTCCTTGCAATCTCCACTACTTGTTGAAATGGGGCATCAGTTTGCAACTCTCAAGCCATACATATTTTAATATCATAATCGAGCCCCTCAATGAATCTGCAGACCCGCTCTCTAATTGTAGGAACCAAGATAGGTGCATGACTGTCACGACCCGAAATTCCCTCCTTTGAACCGTGATGTCGCTTAACATTTTACTTGCTAGGCAAGCCAACGTTAGAATAATATTAACAAATTTTTAAATCATTTTTAAATTATTAATAATCAAGGAAACAAAAGCGAAAGCAAAGTTTGAAATAAAGTGAAATAATCCATAAAAATAACGGTGTCTAAATACCATCCCTGAATTTGGTGTCACAAGTGCACGAGCTTCTAGAATAAATACAAATAAAGGTCTGAATAAAATAAAGCTGTCTGGAAATAAACACACAGCTAAAGTAAAATAGACGGGGACTTCAGAACTACGGACGCCATGCAGTTATACCTCAAGTCTCTTCTGGTAGCTGAAATCCGAGCGAGTCTATGGTACGCCGTTGGGACCAATTCCAAAATCTGTACAAGAAGTACAGAGTGTAGTATCAGTACAACCGACCCCATGTACTGGTAAGTGCTGAGCCTAACCTCGATGAAGTAGTGACGAGGCTAAGGCGGTTCACTTACATTAACCTGTACGCAATATTAATAACAACAACAAATAATAGAAATAAATCAGGTAACTCATTTATAATAATTGAAGCCAACCCAGCAGTCCTAATTCATTATTATTTCAACCAATTCTGTTGCAGCGTGCAATCCGCTATCACAATATATTCACATTCAATTCTGTTGCAGCGTGCAACCTGCTCTCCCAATATTTTTCTTTTAATCAAGTCTGTCATATATTTATTTCAATCAAGTATATATATAGACTTTTAAATAAGTCTATTGCGGCATGCAATTCGATCCCCCAAATATTGACTTTTAATAAGTCTGTTGCGGCGTGCAACCCTATCCTCCAATATGGACTTTTTAATAAGTCTGTTGCGGCGTGCAACTCGATCCTCCAATAAATGTAACAATATAAGGAACACATACCCCAATGTTTTCCGTGAAAATTGCCCAAAAGTTCGCCTTACCCGAGCTCAAAATGACCAAAATAAGTAAAAATGTAGAATTCTTCGATATATACACTGCCCAGGCATTTCCGCACTTGTGGTGCCTAGGCTCGCACATACGAGCTTGCATCTGCGAGAATTGGTGCGCATCTGCGGACGCGCTTCTGCGAACGCGCAGGTGCGTGCAAACTTCCTCACCTGCGGACTTTTGCCCAGCCACACCTGGGCACATCTGCGATCGAAGGCTCATTTCTGCGGTCAAAAATCCGCAGGTGCAATTATAATAGAAGGCAAAAATTCAGATTTTGCTTAAGTCCAATTCTTGATCCGATTTCAATCTGTATCATACTCGGGGTACCCGGGACCCCGTATGAATATACCAACAGGTCCACTAACATAATACGGACTTACTCGGGGTCTCGTATCATGTCAAACAACATTGACATTATAATTCACACCCCAATTCAAACTTTGAGTTTTAAACTTTTCATTTGCAAATCTCATGCCAAAACATATTAAATTAGTCCGGAATGACATCAAATTTGGCACACAAGTCATAAATGACATAACGGAGCTGTTCAAATTTTCAGAATCGGATTCCGCCTCTGATATCAAAAAGTCAACCCCATGGTCAAACTTGAAAATCTTTAGCCTTTAAATTACTAGTTTTCGTTAAATGGTCATAACTTGAGCTAGGGACCTCCAAATTAAATTCCGGGCATACGCCCAAGTCCCAAATCACAATACGGAGCTACCAAAACTGTCAAAATACTGATCCGTTTCCGTTTGCTCAAAATGTTGACCAAAGTCAACTCAGTTGAGTTTTAAGGCTCTATTTCACATTTTAATCTATTTTTCACATGAAAACTTTTTGGAAAATTGTACGGACTGTGCACGCAAGTCAAGGAATGATAAATGGTGCTTTTCGAGGTCTTAGAATACAGAATTACTTATTAAATTTAAAAATAATATTTTGGGTCATCACATTCTCCACATCTAAAACAAACATTCGTCCTCGAACGGAGTTAGAAAAAAAGTACCTGAGCTGGAGAAAAGGTGTGGATATTTACTCCGTATGTCGGACTCGGACTCCCAGGTAGATGCCTCTACCGGCTGACCTCTCCATTGCACCCGAATTGAAGGATAACTCTTAGACCTCAACTGTCGGACCTACCGGGCTAGAATAGCCACCGACTCCTCCTCGTAAGTCAAATCTTTGTCTAATTGGACTGAGCTGAAATCTAACACATGGGACGGATCACCATGATATTTCTGGAGCATAAACACATGGAACACCGGATGAACCACTGATAAATTAGGTGGTAATGCAAACATGTAGGCTACTTCACCCACCCTTTCCAGAATTTTAAAGGGTTCGAAATACCTAGGGCTCAACTTGCCCTTCTTTCCGAACCTCATTACACCTTTCATAGGTGAAACCCGAAGCAATATTTTTTCTCCAACCATGAATGCAATATCACAAACTTTACAGTCGGCATAACTCTTTTGCCTAGACTGAGCTGTGCGAAATCGATCCTGAATAATCTTAACTTTCATCCAAGGCATCTTGTACCAAATTGGTACCCAACAACCGAGCCTCTCCCGGTTCAAACCAACCAACTGGCGATCGACATAGTCTTCCGTATAATGCCTCATATAGAGCCATCTGAATGCTTGACAGGTAGCTATTATTATAAGCAAACTCTGTCAGTGGCAAGAAATGATCCCAAGAACTTCCAAAGTCTATAACACAAGCGCGGAGCATATCTTCCAATATCTGAATAGTGCGCTCGTACTGTCCGTCTGTCTGTGGATAAAATCCTGTACTCAACTCCACCCGCATGCCTAACTCATGCTGTACAACCCTCCAGAAATATGAGGTAAACTGCATACCTCGATCTTAAATAATAGACACGGGCACACCGTGAAGGCGGACAATCTCACGAATGTAAATTTCAGCTAACCTCTCTGAAGAATAGGTAACTGCCACTGGAATGAAATGTGTTGACTTGGTCAACTTGTCCACAATGACCCAAACTGCGTCAAATTTTCTCTGAGTCCATGGGAGCCCAACAACAAAATCCATAGTGATACACTTCCACTTCCACTCAGGAATTTCTAACTTCTGAAGCAAACCACCAGGTCTCTAATGCTCGTACTTAACTTGCTGACAATTCAGACACCGAACTACATGTGCAACTATATCCTTTTTCATTCTCCTCCACCAATTATGTTGCCGCAAATCTTGATACATTTTGGCGGTACCTGGTTGAATAGAACACCTGGAACTGTGTGCTTCTTCAAGAATTAATTCACGAAGCCCATCTACATTAGGGACACAAATACGACCCTGCATTCGCAGAACCCCATCTTCCCCCACAGCAACCTATTTGGCATCACCGTGCCGCACCGTGTCCTTAAGGACAAGTAAGTGAGATTCATTATACTACCTCTCTCTCATGCGCTCATATAAATAAGACCGAGCGACTGTGCAAGCTAGAACCCGGCTGGGTTCTAAAACATCTAACCTCACGAACTAATTAGCCAAAGTCTGAACATCTGGAGCTAATGGCTTCTCACCAACCGGAATATACGCAAGACTGCCCATACTCACAGCCTTTCTACTCAAAGCATCGGCCACCACATTGGCCTTTCCGGGGTGATACAAAATGGTGATATCATAGTCTTTCAACAACTCCAACCATCTTATCTGCCTCAAATTAAGATCTTTTTGTTTGAACAGATACTGAAGGCTACAATGATCAGTAAATACCTCACACAAGACACCGTAGAGGTAATGCCTCAAAATCTTCAGAGCATGAATAATGGCTGCCAATTCTAAGTCATGAACAGGATAATTCTTCTCGTGAAATTTCAACTTTCGCGACGCATATGCAATTACCTTGCCATCTTGCATTAATACTGCACCAAGCCCAATGTGAGATGCGTCACAATATATCATATATGATCCTTAACCTGTGGGTAATACCAACACTGGCGCCGTAGTCAAAGCGGTCTTGAGCTTCTGAAAGCTCAACTCACACTCATCTTACCATCTGAATGGGACACCATTCTGGGTTAGTCTAGTCAGTGTGCTTGCTATAGATGAAAACCCTTTCATGAACCGACGATAATAACCTACTAAACCCAGGAAACTCCGGATCTCTGTAACTGAAGTAGGTCTAGGCCAATTCTGAATAGCCTCAATCTTCTTAGAATCCACCTTTATGCTGTCTGCCCATACAACATGCCCCAAAAAGGCAACTGAGTCTAACCAAAACTCACATATAGAAAACTTGGCATATAACTGATTATTCTTCAAAGTGTGAAGCACACTTCGAAGATGTTGCTCATGCTCCTCTCGACTGCTGGAGTAAATTAAGATATCATCAATGAATACAACCACAAAAGAGTCCAAATAAGGCTTGAACACCTGATTCATCAAATCCATAAATGATGCTGGGGCATTTGTCAACCCAAATGACATCACTAGGAATTCGAAATGCCCATACCGAGTTCGAAAAGCTATTTTAGGGACATCAGATGCCTTAATATTTAACTGATGGTAACCAGACTTCAAATCGATCTCCGAAAATACCTTGGCGCCCTGAAGCTGATCAAATAAGTCATCAATTCTTGGGAGCAGATATTTGTTTGTGATAGTGGTCTTGTTCAACTGCCGATAGTCTATACACATCCGCATAGAGCCATCTTTCTTCTTTACAAATAATACTGGTGCACCCCAGGGCGACACAATGGGTCTAATGAATCCCTGATCAAGCAAGTTTTGTAACTGCTCTTTCAATTCTTTCAACTCTAGCGGGGCCATACGGTATGGTGGAATAGAAATTCACAAAAATTCATAGAAGGGACAACTGACCATACGGGGAAATACTTTTGAAAATTCACGAACAACTGGTACTGAGTCCATAGAAGGGACATCCGCACTAGGATCGCGAATATAAGCCAAATAGGCTAGACACCCTTTCTCTACCATACGCCGAGCTTTCATATAAGAAATAACCTTACTGGTAGAATGGCCAGGAGTTGCTTTCCACTCTAACCGAGGTAACCCCGGCATAGCTAGGGTCACTTTCTTGGCATGACAATCCAATATAGCATGATAAGGAGGCAGCCAATCCATACCCAAGATGACATCAAAATCTACCATATCAAGAAGTAGAAGATCCACACTAGTCTCAAGATTACCGATAGTAACCACACATGAACAATAGACATGATCTACTACAACAGAGTCTCTCACCGGTGTATATACACACATATAAGCACTCAGCGAATCACAAGGCATGACCAAATATGAAGCAAAATAGGAGGACATATAGGAATAAGTAGATCCTGGATGAAATAGAACTGAAGCAACTCTATAGAAAACTGGAATAATACTTGTGATCAAAGAATCAGATGACACGGCCTCAGGCCTAGCTGGAAAAGAATAAAATTGGGGCTGGGCCCCACCACTCTGAACTGCATCCCTGGGACAGCCTCTAACTAACTGGCCTCCACCTCTAATGGTCTGACCTTCACCTCTAATGGCCTGACCTCCACCTCTAATGGCCTGACCTCCACCTCTAGCTGTCTGACCCCTACCTCTAGCTGGCTGAGCAGGCGATGAAGAAACTGGTGCCGGTATGATGGCACGGGAATCTTACCGAGATTTGTTACTCGCCAATCTAGGTTAATACCTCCTGATGTGACCAATGTTTCCACACTCATAACACCCATCCTGATGCCGTGGTTGCTGAATCTGAAGCTGAACGAAATGGGCTAGATAACCGCTGTAGTAACTCTGGAGTGGTGATGCACTGATAGGAGCTGAATGTGCACTAAATACTTGTTACAACCCAAATTCGCATATCATAGATCACGCCGTAAGGTAGTCGACGTAAATCCAAGAAGAGATTATCTTTGAGATGATAATAAGTTAATCCTATTGGTCTTAAACGATACAAGGGTGTATAAGAGTGGTTAACAAGTATTTGAAGTTAAGCTAATCAAGGATGTTGTAACCCGTATTTTCGGATAACACTAGAGGTGATTAACTGTCCCAAGAGGTCTTGTTTTAATGTATTTGAATCATATAATATCCGCATCATAAGTCTTGAAGTCAAGCGAGTTATGAAATAAAAGTCGATAAAAGTTGTCGCAACTTAGGTTTATAATTTTACTTAAACTTTAGGTCAAATGTTACTGCATTTTACTCCCAATATGCTTGGAATTATGGGGTCATCTACCTATCAAATTGAATATCTATGAGTCTAGTTTCCAACGCATTAAACCGTTCGTCGATACGATCTCGGAATAGAGAGATATTCGCGTTTTCGCAAGAGTGCGCCAAGCTGCTCTCTATGGGGCCCACAAAGGCGGTTTAAGACATTTGGACATATATAAGATAGCTCAACCCCGTTTTAAGTCATTATTTTTCAGTATATTCAGACCTTATAACCCTAAAAACATTCTCTCAAGGTTCTCTCATGATCCAAGACCCAAACAAAGGGCAAACAACACAAATCAAATGTCGGGAATCCCGTGGTGCTAGTAAGTTTCTTGTTTTTCTTGTTGTTGCTGATTTTTGTGTTGTTATAGCTCGTGTGGGAGGTTGTTTTAAGTGCTTTATGTTCTGTAAATACACCTTCAAGTTTTTAATATCAACCCTAGGTGATTTCAAGTCTTCTAAAGTAATTCTAGTGCCGAAAAACCGGAATTAATTGCTAGTTTCGCTTCCTTGTTCTTGTGGCAGAATTGAAGGGATATTTCGAGGAAAATTAAGGTCAAATTGGAGTTGTTCTTTCTGTTTAAAGGTAATGAACCTCTTACTCTATATATATTTAAGATTATCCAAGTTGTGGCTAAGTCGTTGATGCTAGAACTTGTGAAATATATATCGAAAGGCTTGGTAGTAATGTTGTTAGTTGGTGGACTGTTTTGGAGACTCAATATGATTATTAATGATATTGTTTGGGCTGTTTGGTGATTGTATTGACTTGTGGGAAGTCATATAAATAGGGGAGGTGCTGTCCGTTTCATCGTAAAATAGGTTGCGGTCGATACATAATAGTTACGACGCTTAAACGATAATGAGAGTGTCATTTATCTTATTGTAGACTAAGGAGTCCTGACATTTGCATAGCTTGAGGTTGGGCAGTATATACAAGGTATGTGAGGCTATCCCCTTCATTCTTTTGCACGACTCCAATTGTACATAATGTAATGAACGAGCTCCCAAAGATACTCTACTCTTAGAAGCTAGCAGTACTTACATTGCTGCCCTTCTTATGAAACGATTGATATTGATGTTACTTCTCTTATTCTTATATTATCAATGTTGTTGGTAGTTCCTGATTCTTATAAGATTCTTGATGAAGAGTTAATCCTAATAACGTGTACGAAGGATACCGACCTTACGTCACTCAGAAAGGTTCAAATTATGATTCCAACAAGTCCAGCATGCATCATATATATGTATCTATTTTACTCTACCGAGCCGCGCTATAGTCGGCCGGGTATGGCACCTATTGTGCAACCACTGATCAGTTGGGTTTTACCGAGCTCCACGTGGCCGGGTACGATTCTACCGAGCCCTATGATGGCCGGGTACGTTTTACCGAGCCTATTATGGCCGGGTACGATATGATGATGATGATGCCCACAAAGGCATATGTTTTAAACGTTTACGTATATATATATGTATGTATCATGTATTTCATGTCAGTAGCCCTCAGAGGTACCCAGATGTCACAGGTTGTATATTCCCTATCACTGTTTACATTATTGTTCTTACTTATGCTATTCTGCCTTACATACTCAGTACTTTATTCGTACTGACGTCCTTTTTATTTGTGGACGCTGCATGTCGTGCTGCAGGTCCTGATAGACGGGTAGACGCAGCTCCCCCATCACAGTAGGCTATCCGGTTCAGCGTTATTGGCAAGATCCTTTCTCCGGACTTGCCGTGGTCTTGGTATACATTTTTGTTATAGACATTATGGGTATGTCGGGGCCCTGTTCCGGCAATGTTGTAGCACTTATGTTCTTTTAGAGGCTCATAGACAGGTGTCGACTCATGTATGGTTTGGAATGCCTTGTCGGCTGATTTTTGTTGTATAGTCTTTCATGGCACCATGGTAGCTCGTACCTTATATATAGTTTCTTGACAGTCTTGTCGTCCCATGTTATGTATGTTCATGACATTATCTTTCATTGTTGGATGTTCATGATCCATGTCTACCATTTATATTGATCTTATCGGCCCTTAAAGATAATAAGGAAGGTTAGATAAAATGTACGTTGGTGCTCGGCAAGTATGGCCCGGGTGCTAGTCATGACCCTCCAGTTGGGTCGTGACAAACTTGGTATCAGAGCAAGTCTGTCCTAGGGGTTGTCTATGAGCCGTGTCTAGTAGAGATTTGATTATGGATGTGTAGCGCGCCACATTTATAATCAGGAGGCTACGTGACATCTAGGGTTGTTACTTTCTTCCTGAATCTAGATCGTGCGTAGAGTTGAGTCATAAGTGTTCATATCTAATATTCACCTTGTTTTCTTTTAGCGATGCCTTCGACTAGGAAGAAAGAGATTAGTAAACGGCTTGATACAACTGTGGGAGAGGGTAACATTCAGGTGCCTCCAGCCAGAGCAGGCCAAAGTGAGCCTCAGAGTGAGATGCCGTCTCATACCTCTCTGTCTCCTCCAGAGGATATTAGGAGGCACCCAGTACATCCAGTTCCTCCGTCTGGCACTACAGACCACGATATGCGCAGTGCGGTGCAGTTGTTGAGTAGATTAGTAGCTGTTCAGGCTCAGAGGTAGAATACTGGTGCTGCTGATAAACCGGTTAGTGCGAGAGTTCATGATTTTATTAATCTAGACCCTCCAGTGTTTACCGGATCAAACCCCAAGGAGGACCCGCAAACATTTATTGATCAGGTTCATTGTACATTACGGGTTATGCATGCTAGTGATACAGAGGCAGTAGAGTTGGCTTCTTATCGGTTACGGGATTTAGCGATTTTATGGTATGATAGTTGGGAGAGATCTAGGGGTCCGAACGCTCCTCCAGCCGTGTGGAAGGAATTTTCTGAGGCCTTTCTTCGTCACTACTTGCCAGCTGAGATACGACGAGCTAGAGCTGATAAGTTCTTGAACCTTCGACAGGGTAATATGAATATACGAGAGTATAGTATACAGTTTGATTCTTTAGCAAGGTATACTCCCCATATCGTGGCCGAGATGAGTGATAGGGTGCACCTGTTTGTGAACGGGTTGGGACCACATCTGATAAATGAGTGCACAACAGCCTCCTTGGTAGAGGGCATGGATATTTCCCATATTCAGGCTTATGCCCAGACCCTTCAGGATCATAAGTTATATGCTAAGCTCTCTAAATGTGAATTCTTGCTGAACTCAGTAGCATTCCTTGGCCATGTGATATCTGATGAGGGTATTAGTGTCGACACTCAGAAGATCGATGCAGTGAAGAATTGGCCGAGACCTACAACACCGTCAGAAGTCCGCAGCTTCCTGGGGCTAGCAGGATATTATAGGCGGTTTGTAGAAGGGTTTTCCTCTATATCAGCACCATTGACTAAGTTAACACAGAAAACTGAGTTCCAGTGGTCTGATGCTTGTGAACATAGTTTTCAGGAGCTAAAGAATCGATTGACATCCGCACCAGTGCTCACTCTCCCAGAAGGAACAGAAGGTTATGTGGTATATTGTGATGCCTCAGGTATAGGTTTGGGGTGCGTATTGATGCAACGTGGGAAGGTGATTGCTTATGCATCAAGACAATTGAAGAAGCATGAAAAGAATTACCCGACTCATGATTTGGAATTGGCTGCAGTAATATATGCTTTGAAGATATGGCGGCACTACTTATACGGCGTCCATGTTGACATCTACACAGATCACAAGAGTTTACAATACATCTTCAAGCAGAAGGAGTTGAATTTGAGGCAGCGTAGGTGTCTTGAATTACTGAAAGACTACGACATCGAGATATTGCACCATCCTGGTAAAGCCAATGTTGTGGCAGACGCTCTCAGCCGTAAGTGAATGGGAAGCTTAATACATATTGAGGCAGGTAGACAAGGGTTGACCAAAGAGCTTCACCTGCTGGCCAATATGAGAATCAGATTGTTGGACTCTGATGACGGAGGTGTTACTGTACAGAATACAGCAGAATCATCTTTGGTAGCCGAGGTAAAAGCACGGCAATATGAAGATCCTACCTTAGTAAGATTGAGAGAGGGAATTCAGCAGTGTAAGATTACAGCTTTCAAGATCGGAGGAGATGGGACACTGAGATACCAGGGCCGATTATGTGTGCCTAGTGTGGCAGGGTTGCGAGAGAAGATTATGATTGAGATTCATCAGTCCCGATATTCTATCCATCCTGGCTCGACAAAGATGTATCATGACGTTAAGGAGCAGTATTGGTGGGACAACATGAAGAAGTCTATTGCAGAATTTGTAGCCCAGTGTCCTAATTGTCAACAAGTAAAGATCGAGCATCAGAAACCCAGTGGATTGATTTAGAATATAGAGATTCCGACCTGGAAATGGGAGGTGATTAATATGGACTTCATTATTGGATTACCTCGCTCTTATCATAAGTTTGACTCCATTTGGGTGATAGTTGATCGACTTACAAAATCTGCCCATTTTCTACCAGTTAAGACAACTTACACGGCTGAAGATTATGCGAAGTTGTATATCAAGGAGATTGTTAGGCTTCATGGTGTGCCGGTATCTATTATATCAGACCGAGGAGCTCAATTTACGGCTAACTTTTGGAGGTCTTTTCAGAAGGGTTTAGGCACACAAGTAAATCTCAGCACTGCATTCCATCCGCAGACTGACGGACAGGCTGAACGTACCATCCAGACGCTGGAAGATATGCTACGAGCATGTGTTCTAGATTTTAAGGGGAATTGGGATGACCATCTGGCACTTATAGAATTTGCCTACAATAATAGCTACCATTCCAGTATTAAAATGGCCCTGTATGAGGCACTGTACGGGACGAGATGTAGATCACCAGTTGGATGGTTCGAAGTCGGTGAGACAGAATTATATGGGCCAGATTTGATTTACCAAGCCATTGAGAAGGTGAAACTGATACAAGAGCGGCTGAGGACGGCACAAAGCAGGCAAAAATCTTATTCCGATGTCCGACGTCGTGATCTGGAATTTGAGGTTGGTGATTGGGTTTTCCTGAAGATCTCGCCGATGAAGGGTGTTATGCGTTTTGGGAAGAAGGGTAAGTTGAGTCCACGGTATATTGGGCCGTACAAAATTCTTCGACGAATTGGACAGGTTGCTTACGAGTTAGAATTGCCATCTGAATTGGAATTTGTCCACCCGGTATTCCATGTATCTATGTTGAGGAAATGTATTGGAGACCCTTCTCGGGTCGTCCCTATCAAAGATGTACAAGTTACAAAGGATCTATCATATGATGAACTGCCAGTGGCTATATTAGATCGACAAGTCCGCAAGCTGAGAACAAAGGATGTAGCTTCCATGAAAGTATTATGGAGGAACAAGAATATAGAAGAAATGACATGGGAAGCAGAAGAGGAGATGAAGTCTAAATACCCTTACCTATTCCAGAGTGAAAATAACGAGGATACCGGGGGAAAGAAGGACGCATTATAAGGTGAAACGGCTCTATGAGGTAAGCAATAGCTTGTGAATACTCTTTTTTTAATACAAAATGGTGATATGCAGATAATGTACATATCCATAATGCTTTGTATAGTCTTGTATGGCCATAGGTTGGGTTTAACTGCTTGCAAGTTTGGCTAGTGTCCATTTTATAAGGGAAACTCAGCCGGAAATCTCCGTCGGAATCCACGATGAGTTAGACACCCCATAAACCCTTACATTCGAGGACGAATGTTCCTAAGGAGGAGAGGATGTTACAACCCAAATTCGCATATCATAGATCACGCCGTAAGGTAGTCGACGTAAATCCAAGAAGAGATTATCTTTGAGATGATAATAAGTTAATCCTATTGGTCTTAAATGATACAAGGGTGTATAAGAGTGGTTAACAAGTATTTGAAGTTAAGCTAATCAAGGATGTTGTAACCCGTATTTTCGGATAACACTAGAGGTGATTAACTGTCCCAAGAGGTCTTGTTTTAATGTATTTGAATCATATAATATCCGCATCATAAGTCTTGAAGTCAAGCGAGTTATGAAATAAAAGTCGATAAAAGTTGTCGCAACTTAGGTTTATAATTTTACTTAAACTTTAGGTCAAATGTTACTGCAGTTTACTCCCAATATGCTTGGAATTATGGGGTCATCTACCTATCAAATTGAAGATCTATGAGTCTAGTTTCCAATGCATTAAACCGTTCGTCGATACGATCTCGGAATAGAGAGATATTCGCGTTTTCGCGAGAGTGCGCCAAGCTGCTCTCTATGGGGCCCACAAAGGCGGTTTAAGACATTTGGACATATATAAGATAACTCAACCCCGTTTTAAGTCATTATTTTTCAGTATATTCAGACCTTATAACCCTAAAAACATTCTCTCAAGGTTCTCTCATGATCCAAGACCCAAATAAAGGGCAAACAACACAAATCAAATGTCGGGAATCCCGTGGTGCTAGTAAGTTTCTTGTTTTTCTTGTTGTTGCTGATTTTTGTGTTGTTACAGCTCGTGTGGGAGGTTGTTTTAAGTGCTTTATGTTCTGTAAATACACCTTCAAGTTTTTAATATCAACCCTAGGTGATTTCAAGTCTTCTAAAGTAATTCTAGTGCCGAAAAACCGGAATTAATTGCTAGTTTCGCTTCCTTGTTCTTGTGGCAGAATTGAAGGGATATTTCGAGGAAAATTAAGGTCAAATTGGAGTTGTTCTTTCTGTTTAAAGGTAATGAACCTCTTACTCTATATATATTTAAGATTATCCAAGTTGTGGCTAAGTCGTTGATGCTAGAACTTGTGAAATATATATCGAAAGGCTTGGTAGTAATGTTGTTAGTTGGTGGACTGTTTTGGAGACTCAATATGATTATTAATGATGTTGTTTGGGCTGTTTGGTGATTGTATTGACTTGTGGGAAGTCATATAAATAGGGGAGGTGCTGTCCGTTTCATCGTAAAATAGGTTGCGGTCGATACATAATAGTTACGACGCTTAAACGATAATGAGAGTGTCATTTCTCTTATTGTAGACTAAGGAGTCGTGACATTTGCATAGCTTGAGGTTGGGCAGTATATACAAGGTATGTGAGGCTATCCCCTTCATTCTTTTGCACGACTCCAATTGTACATAATGTAATGAACGAGCTCCCAAAGATACTCTACTCTTAGAAGCTAGCAGTACTTACATTGCTGCCCTTCTTATGAAACGATTGATATTGATGTTACTTCTCTTATTCTTATATTATCAATGTTGTTGGTAGTTCCTGATTCTTATAAGATTCTTGATGAAGAGTTAATCCTAATAACGTGTACGAAGGATACCGACCTTACGTCACTCCGAAAGGTTCAAATTATGATTCCAACGAGTCCAGCATGCATCATATATATGTATCTATTTTACTCTACCGAGCCGCGCTATAGTCGGCCGGGTATGGCACCTATTGTGCAACCACTGATCAGTTGGGTTTTACCGAGCTCCACGTGGCCGGGTACGATTCTACCGAGCCCTATGATGGCCGGGTACGTTTTACCGAGCCTATTATGGCCGGGTACGATATGATGATGATGATGCCCACAAAGGCATATGTTTTAAACGTTTACGTATATATATATGTATGTATCATGTATTTCATGTCAGTAGCCCTCAGAGGTACCCAGATGTCACAGGTTGTATATTCCCTATCACTGTTTACATTATTGTTCTTACTTATGCTATTCTGCCTTACATACTCAGTACTTTATTCGTACTGACGTCCTTTTTATTTGTGGACGTTGCATGTCGTGCTGCAGGTCCTGATAGACGGGTAGACGCAGCTCCCCCATCACAGTAGGCTATCCGGTTCAGCGTTATTGGCAAGATCCTTTCTCCGGACTTGCCGTGGTCTTGGTATACATTTTTGTTATAGACATTATGGGTATGTCGGGGCCCTGTTCCGGCAATGTTGTAGCACTTATGTTCTTTTAGAGGCTCATAGACAGGTGTCGACTCATGTATGGTTTGGAATGCCTTGTCGGCTGATTTTTGTTGTATAGTCTTTCATGGCACCATGGTAGCTCGTACCTTATATATAGTTTCTTGACAGTCTTGTCGTCCCATGTTATGTATGTTCATGACATTATCTTTCATTGTTGGATGTTCATGATTCATGTCTACCATTTATATTGATCTTATCGGCCCTTAAAGATAATAAGGAAGGTTAGATAAAATGTACGTTGGTGCTCGGCAAGTATGGCCCGGGTGCTAGTCATGACCCTCCAGTTGGGTCGTGACAATACTGGCTGCCTAGAGTAAGGCATAATAGGACCGTGACTCCCTGAAGCACTGGGAGATACATGAAGTGATGAATGAAACAGTCTGGGAGGATGACCGCTACCAAAATTACCTCTGCCTCCAAACGAGGCACCACTGCAACCACTGAACTGGCGAGGCCTCTTGTCGGACCTCTGCCCTCTCTTATGTGCAAGAACCATATCGATCCTCCTTGCGACATTAGCAGCCGCCTGAAGAGAAATCTCACTTCCGTTCTCCTTGGCCATCTGAAGTCTGATAGGGTGAGTGAATCCCTCAATAAACCTCCTCACTCTCTCTCCCTCCGTAGGTAGTAAAAGGAGAACATAACGGGCGAAATCCACAAAACGGGACTCATACTAAGTAACAATCATACTGCCCTGTTGTAGACGCTCAAATTGCTTGCGGAATTCCTCTCTCAGTGTGATAGGGAGGAACATTTCCAGAAATAGCTGAGAGAACTGCACCCAAGTAAGTGCAGGCGATCCGAATGCAATGTTTCACGTGAAAATCGCCCACAAATCCGCCTTAACTGAGCTCAAATCACCAAAATAAGTAAAATTGTCGGATTCTTCGATATATACACTGCTCAGGAATTTCCGCACCTACGGCGCCTGGGCTCGCACATGCGATCTCGCATCTGCGATAAAAATCTCGCATCTGCAGAAAGGGGGCTGCCAGCATATGTAATTAGTGCACATCTGCGGACGCGCTTCTGCGAGAAGCTGTCCGCTTCTGCGAACTCGCGGGTGCGTGCAGACTTCCGCACCTGCAGACTTTTGCCCAGCCATGCCCGGGCGCATCTGCAATCGAAGGCTCGCTTCTGCGAGCTCGCACCTGCGGTCAAAAATCCGCAGGTGCGATTATGACCCCGGGACGATGATGTGGGGCAAAAGTCTCAAGAGGCATACGCCCCGCAATTTTGGGGCGTACGCCCGGGCGTTCGGGGCGTACGCCCAGAGACTTTTTCAAATTAAAATAAAATTTGTTGAATTAGTCCTTCATATAATACCCAAATTCTCAAAAGTCAGTTTGATAATTACTCAAAAGGTTTAAAAAGGAACTCAAAAGTATTAAATTTAAAAGTAAAGACCTTTTTTATTGATTTAATCCCTAATTCATGGTTTTCCAAATTTTTATGTTGTCCGCTAGTCTGCTAATATCTCCCAATTCCCAAAAGCAGCAAATATTTTTTTTTTTTACAAATAAAAAGAGAACTACATTTTTCTTCATAGCAGCAAATTCAAAGTTTAAATTATAGGTTAATCATCCTTTTTGTTCCTCCATATAGAAAACTTTATTCTTTTAGACTCAAATTACTTGTGCTTGTAAGTAACGTATAATAGATTGTTTTGATTAGTTTTTTGTGGGGATGGAGCACACATATATATAGTTTTCTTTAATTTTTATGCAATTTTACCTGTTTATAAATATTTACTATCATTATATTATTTTATAAAATATTAAAAATTAAATACCTATGGGGCTTACGCCCCGTGCCTCGGGGCTTACGCCCCGCTGAGACATATGTAAAACGCCCCGCCTTACGCCTACGCCTTTAGATTTTGCATAAGTCCAATTCTTGATCCAATTTCAATCTGCATCACACTCGGGGTACCCGGGACCCCGTACGAATACATCAACAAGTCCAATAACATAATACGGATTTACTCGGGGTTTCGTATCACGTCAAACAATGCTGAAATTATAATTCACACCCCGATTCAAACTTTGAGTTTTAAAATTTTCATTTGCAAATCTCGTGCCAAAGCATATTAAATGAATCCGGAATGACTTCAAATTTGGAACACAAGTCATAAATGACATAAAGGAGTTGTTCAAATTTCCAGAATCGGATTCCGACTCCAATATCAAAAAGTCAACCCCGTGGTCAAACTTGAAAATCTTTAGCCTTTAAATTACTAGTTTCCGTTAAATGGTCATAACTTGAGCTAGGGACCTCCAAAGTAAATTTCGGGCATACGCCCAAGTCCCAAATCACAATACAGAGCTACCAAAACTGTCAAAACACTGATCCATTTCCGTTTGCTCAAAAGGTTGACCAAAGTCAACTCAGTTGAGTTTTAAGGCTCTATTTCACATTTTAATCTATTTTTCACATGAAAACTTTCCGGAAAATTATACGAACTGTGCATGCAAGTCGAGAAATGATAAATGGTGCTTTTCGAGGTCTTAGAACACAGAATTACTTATTAAATTTAAAAATGACATTTTGGGTCATCACATTCTCCACCTCTAAAACAAACGTTCGTCCTTGAACGGAGTTAGAAAAAAGTACCTGAGCTGGAGAAAGGTGTGGATATTTACTCCTCATGTCCGACTCGGACTCCCAGGTAGATGCCTCTATCGGCTGACCTCTCCATTGCACCCGAATTTAAGGATAACTCTTAGACCTCAACTGTCGGACCTGCTGGGCTAGAATAGCGATCGCCTCCTCCTCGTAAGTCAAATCTTTGTCCAATTGGGCTGAGCTGAAATGTAACACATGGGACGGATCACCATGATATTTCTGGAGCATAGACACATGGAACACCGGATGAACCGCAGATAAACTATGTGGTAATGCAAGCCTATATGCTACTTCACCCACCCTTTCAAGAATTTTAAAGGGTCCGATATACCTAGGGCTCAACTTGCCCTTATTTCTGAACCTCATTACACCTCTCATAGGTGAAACCCGGAGCAATATTCTTTCTCCAACCATGACTGCAATATCATGAACTTTACAGTTGGCATAACGCTTTTGCCTAGACTGAGCTGTGCGAAGTCGATCCAGAATAATCTTAACCTTATCCAAGGCATCTTGTACCAAATTGATACCCAACAATCGAGCCTCTCCCGATTCAAACCAACCAACTGGCGATCGGCATCGTCTTCCATATAAAGCCTTATATGGAGCCATCTGAATGCTCGACTAGTAGCTATTATTATAAGCAAACTCCGCCAGTGGCAAGAAATGTTCCCAAGAACCTCCAAAGTCTATAACACAAGCGCGGAGCATATCTTCCAATATCTGAATAGTGCGCTCTGACTGTCCGTCTGTCTGTTGATGAAATGTTGTACTCAACTCCACCGGCGTGCCTAACTCACGTTGTACAGCCCTCCAGAAATATGAGGTAAACTGCGTACCTCAATCTGAAATAATAGACACAGGCACACCGTGAATGCAGACAATCTCACGAATGTAAATTTCAGCTAACCTCTCTGAAGAATAGGTAACTGCCACTGGAATGAAATGTGTTGACTTAGTCAACCTGTCCACAATGACCCAAACTACATCAAATTTTCTCTGAGTCTGTGGGAGCCCAATAACAAAATCCATAGTGATACACTCCCATTTCCACTCAGGAATTTCTAACTTCTAAAGCAAACCACCAGGTCTTTGATGCTCGTACTTAACTTGCTGATAATTCAGACACCGAGCTACATGTGCAACTATATCCTTTTTCATTCTCCTCCAACAATAATGTTGCCGGAAATCTTGATACATTTTGGCGGTACCTGGATGAATAGAATACCTGGAACTGTGTGATTCTTCAAGAATTAATTCACGAAGCCAATCTACATTAGGCACACAAATACGACCCTACATTCGCAGAACCCATCTTCCCCCACAGCAACCTGTTTGGCATCACCGTGTCGCACCGTGTCCTTAAGGACAAGTAAGTGAAGATCATCACACTGCCTCTCTCTAATGCGCACATATAAAGAAGCCCGAGCGACTGTGCAAGCTAGAACCTGACTAGGTTCTGAAACATCTAACCTCACGAACTGATTAGCCAAAGTCTGAACATCTGCAGCTAATGGCCTCTCACCAACCGAAATATATGCAAGACTGCCCACACTCACAGCCTTTTTACTCATAGCATCGGCCACCACATTTGACTTTCCGGGGTGATACAAAATGGTGATATCATAGTCTTTCAACAACTCCAACCATCTTCTCTGCCTCAAATTATGATCTTTTTGTTTGAACAGATACTGAAGGCTACGATGATCAGTTAATACCTCACACAAGACACCGTAGAGGTAATGCCTCCAAATCTTCAGCGCATGAATATTGGCTGCCCAGAGTAAGGCATAATAGGATCGTGACTCCCTGAAGCACGGGAGATACATGAAGTGCTGAATGAAATGGTCTAGGAGGATGACCCCTACCAAAATTACCTCTGCCTCCAGATGAGGCACCACTGATACCACCGAACTGACGAGGCCTCTTGTCGGACCTCTGCCCTCTCTCTTGTGCAAGAACCATCTCGATCCTCCTTGTGACATTAGCAGACGCCTGAAAAGAAATCTCACTTCCGGTCTCCTTGGCCATCTGAAGTCTGATATGGTGAGTGTGTCCCTCAATAAACCTCCTCACTTTCTCTCCCTCCGTTGGTAGTAAAAGGAGAGCATGACGTGCCAAATCCACAAAAAGGGATTCATACTGAGTAATAGTCATACTGCCCTACAGTAGATGCTCAAATTGTTTGCGGAATTCCTCTCTCAGTGTGATAGGGAGGAACTTCTACAGAAATAGCTAAGAGAATTGCTCCCAGGTAAGTGCAGGCGATCCGACTGGTCGGGTCAATGTATAATCTCTCCACCACCTCTTGGCGGAACCTGTCATCTAAAATACAACAAAATCAACCATATTGGTCTCAACTATTCCCATGTTCCGCAGCATCTCGTGGCAGTGTTCAAGATAATCATGTGGGTCCTGAGAAGGTGTACCACTGAAGTGAACTGGAAAGAGCTTGGTAAACTTATCCTGTCTCAATAAGGCCTCAAAAGACATGGCGGGCCTATCACCGATCTATGCCACAACAACAGGCTGAACTACCCCAACTGGCGGGGCTGCTGAAGCCTGATTCTGTGGAGCCATCTGCTCCAGAGCGGGAGTAGTGGGAGTTTGTGCTCCTCCCCCGGCCTGTGAGGCGATTGGTGCCACTGGAAATGTACCATTCTGGGCCACGCCCTCCATAAGACTTACCAAATGGACTAAAGCGTCCTGAAGTACTAGAGTGGCTATGAATCCTTCCGGGACCTGAACTGGTCCAACTGGTACATTCTAAACTGGAACCTCCTCCTGAAGGTCCACCTGAGGTTCTATAACAGGTGCAGCTGCTCGAGCTCTGGACTGGGCTCTACCTCGGCCTCTAGCACGACCTCGGCCTCGACCTCTACCCCTGGCCATAGTTGCCACTGGGGGTTCTGGTCCCTGTCCATCGGTAGAGGTATTACATGTTCTCACCATCTGCGAGAGAATAAGAGTAGAATGGTTCAATCATCGATGATAGAATAAAATCGCACGACAGAATAAGAAAGAAGTGATATTGTTCCTAAACTTCATAGCCTCTGAGAGATAAGTACATACGTTTCCGTACCGATCCTTCAAACTCTACTAAGCTTGATCGTGACTCGTGAGACCTATGTAACCTAGTGCTCTAATACCAACTGTCACGATCCGAAATTCCCTCCTTCGGACCGTGTTGGCACCTAACATATCACTTGCTAGGAAAGCTAACATTAGAATAATATTAACAAATATTTAAATCATTTTTAAATTATTAATAATCAAGGAAATAAAAGTGGAAGCAAAGTTTGAAATAAAGTGAAATAATCCATAAAAACAACGGTGTCTAAATACCATCCAAGAATTTGGTGTCACAAGTGCACGAGTTTCTAGACGGGGACTTCAGAACTGCGGACGCCATGCAGTTATATCTCAAGTCTCCTCTGGTAGCTGAAATCCGAGCAAGTCTATGGTACGCCATTGAGACCAACTCTAAAATCTGCACAAGAAGTGCAGAGTGTAGTATCAGTACAACTGACCCCATGTACTGGTAAGTGCTGAGCCTAACCTCGACGAAGTAGTGATGAGGCTAAGGTGGTTCACTTTCATTAACCTGTACGCAATATTAATAACAACAACAAATAATAGAAATAAATCAGGTAACTCATTTATAATAATTGAATCCACCCCAGCAGTCCTAATTCATTATTATTTTAACCAATTCTGTTGCAGCGTACAACCCACTCTCAAAATATATTCACATTCAATTCTGTTGCAGCGTGCAACCTGCTCTCCCAATATTTTTCTTTTAATCAAGTCTGTCATATATTTATTTCAATCAAGTGTATATATAGACTTTTAAATAAGTCTGTTGCGGCGTCCAATCCGATCCCCCAATATTGACTTTTAATAAGTCTGTTGTGGCGTGCAACCCGATCCTCCAATATGGACTTTTTAATAAGTCTGTTGCGGCGTGCAACCCGATCCTCCAATATTGACTTTTAATAAGTCTGTCATATATTTATTTCAATCAAGTATATATATAGATTTTTAAATAAGTCTGTTTCGGCGTGCAATCTGATCCCCCAATATTGACTTTTAATAAGTCTATTGCGGCGTGCAACTCGATCCTCCAATATGGACTTTTTAATAAGTCTGTTGCGACGTGCAACCTGATCCTCCAATATTGACTTTTAATAAGTCTGACATATATTTATTTCAATCAAGTATATATATAGACTTTTAAATAAGTTTGTTATGGCATGCAATCCGATCCCCCAATATTGACTTTTAATAAGTCTGTTATGGCGTGCAATCCGATATCAAATGGACTCTCAAATCTAAATTTCTCGCTTTTGGACGATTTTAGAAAAATCTGATTTTTCTTCCATAAATTCACGGATTCATGATATAAACGAGTATGGAATCATGAAATATAATCAATATAGGATAAGGAACAATTACCCCAATATTTCCCGTGAAAATCGCCCAAATATTTGCCTTAACCGAGCTCAAAATGAGTAAAGGTGTCGGATTTTTTGATATATACATTGCCCAGGCATTTAAGCACCTGTGGTGCCTGGGCTCGCACATGCAAGCTCGCATCTGCGGAAAGGGGGCTGCCAGCGTATGTCCGCATCTGCGTAATTGGTGCGCATCTGCGGACGCGCTTCTGCGAGAGCTGTCCGCTTCTGTGAACGCACTAGTGTGTGCAGACTTTCGCACCTACGGACTATTGCCCAGCCATGCCCGGGCGCATCTGCGATCGAAGGCTCACTTCTGGAGCTCGCACCTGCGGTTAAAAATCCGCAGGCGCAATTATAACAGAAGGCAAAAATTCAGATTTTGCTTAAGTCCAATTCTTGATCCGATTTCAATCCGCATCACACTCGGGGTACCTGGGACCCCGTACGAATATACCAACAAGTCCAATAACATAATACGGACTTACTCGGGGTCTCGTATCACGTCAAACAACGCTGACATTATAATTCACACCCCGATTCAAACTTTGAGTTTTAAACTTTTCATTTGCAAATCTCATGCCAAAGCATATTAAATTAGTCCGGAATGACATCAAATTTGGCACACAAGTCATAAATGACATAACGGAGCTGTTCAAATTTCCAGAATCGGATTCCGGCTCCGATATCAAAAAGTCAACCCCATGGTCAAACTTGAAAATCTTTAGCCTTTAAATTACTAGTTTTCGTTAAATGGTCATAACTTGAGCTAGGGACCTCCAAATTAAATTCCGAGCATACGCCCAAGTCCCAAATCACAATACGGAGCTATCGAAACTGTCAAAATACTGATCCGTTTCCGTTTGCTCAAAATGTTGACCAAAGTCAACTCAGTTGAGTTTTAAGGCTCTATTTCACATTTTAATCTATTTTTCACATGAAAACTTTCCGGAAAATTGTACGGACTGTGCACGCAAGTCAAGGAATGATAAATGGTGCTTTTCGAGGTCTTTGAACACAGAATTACTTATTAAATTTAAAGATGACATTTTGGGTCATCACAATGACGGGCTAACTCACTAAACTTGATAGCATATTCTGACACTGTCATAGTGCCCTGACGCAACCATTCAAATTCTGTGCGCCACACATCTCTGAGAGTCTGGGGAACAAACTCTTTCAAGAATATTTTCGAAAATTGAGCCCAAGTTGGTGGTGTGGCATCGTCTGGTCTACCTTCTTCATAGATTTGCCACCACCGATATGCTGCGCCTGACAGTTGAAATGTAGTAAAGGAAACTCTGCTCACTTCTACAATACCCATGGAGCGGATAATACGGTGACAATTTTTCAGAAATTCTTGGGCATCCTCTGTAGTTATGCCACTGAAAGTAGGTGGACTATACCTCTTAAACCTTTCAAGTCTCTATTGTTCTTCTTTTGATGCCTCGGTCCTGATCTCAGGCCAAACCGGAATAACAGGTTGTACCGGTACTACACCCAGAACCTGACCAACGTGAACCTGCTGCTCTGGAGTTGTGGTAGGAGTCTGAGCTACTCCCCCAATCTGCGAAATATTTGGTGCAACAGAGATCAATCCCGCCTGAGTTAATGTACCAAACATACTCAGGAACTGTGCTAAAGTATCCTGAAGTCCTGGGGTAACAACAGGTGCTTCTAGTACCTGTCCCCAACTGGATCTACTAGTGGCTCCTCAACTGTTGTTCTGACAGGTGCTCTAGTCGCAGCACGTGCCCTTTCTCGACCTCTACCTTGGCCCCAGCCTCTTGCAGCCCTAGTAGTATGTGTGGATGCCTGCTCAGCTAACTCAGTAGCACGTTTCCTCACCATCTGTGAGACAATGGAGATACAAAGGTTCAAATTCCAAATTCAACAAATTCCGCACGACAGGAATGAAAGAAATGCATATTTCCTAACAGTTCTGTAGCCTCTCGAAGATAAGTACAGACGTCTTCGTACCAATCCGCAAGACTCTACTAGACTCATTTGTGACTCGTAGAACCTATGAACTTAGAGCTATGATACCAACTTGTCACGACCCAAAATCCCACTACAGGCATCGTGATGACACCTAGTCTCTAAGACTAGGTAAGCCGATTTTGTTTTTTAAGAAACTATATCACTAGGCAGTACTTGCCTAGTGGCTAATATATAAATAAAATCCCAAAATGGGTCCAAAGCTTACAAAATGTCCAAACCAAAATAGTAGTTGCATGAAGCTACTAGCTATTAAAAAGATAGACAAGCTAAAATCTAATGAACTAGCTATTACAACATAATAAGCTGAATGCTTCCTTCTCCTGTCAGTGTATGTGAATCCAATTGCCATTGGCAAATAGCAAGCAGCACCTATCAAGCTCTCACCAGGCACCAGGGTATACTGTCCATAGGCTAAAATGAATTTCAAACATCTCTACCACAGAGTTGAAGCCAGCATAGTCTTCCAGTTGTAGCTACTATATGATCTCCATATGCAGTGAACTGATTTTGTCCAAGTATTAATCATGTTCTCACTTATCAAAATTAATGTGTAGAAGAGGAGCCTGGCTTTAGGCAGGCTTTTGCAAGGCAAAAGCCAGGCTTGAGCTGGCTTTAGGCAGGCTTTGCAAGGCAAAAGCAAGGCATGAGCTGGCTTTAGGCCGGCTTTGCAAGGCAATAGCCAGAAATGAGCTGGCTTTAAGCAGGCTTTGCAAGGCAAAGGCCAGGCTTTGAAACTGTGCCTTTTTGTGATCTTGTAAGCTCAGATCCTTCCCGACTAGAACCTTTAATGTAGACATCATTCTAAACATTGCTAAACCATCCTCAGACTGAGCATGAAAGCATGCTAATACCACTGAGAAATGATTCCACAATCATCAGAAATACCATATGATGGGTTCAGCATTTTTCTTAGCATTTGGACATATCAGAAGTAGGATATATTGTACCATCCCACACCTGCTTATCGCATTTTTTCTGTACACTATCAAAGCACCACCAGAATGAGCATGGGACCATTCTAATACCATTGGAAAGCACCTTAATAGAATACTGAATGAGACAAAGAAACATGCGGGTTTGTGCAGAATGAATCAGTCTCCAATATGAGAGGGTGAAGATCATGCTCCACACAGTATTCCAACCCTTGAAGAATAGCCTTAGCTTCAGCTACCACATTAGTTGTCACTCCCAGGTCTACTGCCCTAGCATACACCACATCACCTTCATCATCCCTCACACAAAAGCCTAGGGAGTTAGGTCCAGGATTGCCCTTTGAGGCTCCATCAGTATTACATTTGTACTAACCATGAAAAGAAAGCTGCCATGTTACTCTTGTAGTGATCAATATAGGTTTATATCCTTCAAAGTATTGAATCATGTCTGGCCATAATAATGGAATATTAGGCATCCAAGCATACCTCACCCTTGCTAGTTGATGCAATGTCCTATTTATCTCATGAATCACCCTATTTGTGGACACTGAACCCCCATGTTTACCTGCATTTCTTCTCTTCCAAAGCTCCCAAGTGATGATAGTCGGTACTGCTTGAAATAGTGGCTTTAATTTTGGACAACACTGAGCATACCACCAATGCCTTATAATCTGCTTCAATTGAATTAATTGCACAGTAATTCCAGCATCCCCCATGAACAAGTTCCATACCTTAGAGGCAGTAGGACTTGTGAAAAATATATGCTCAATGGATTCCTCTTGGGGTTGCTGACAACACCAACACCTAGACATCACCATTTGCCCTTGCCTCCTCCACATGTCATCAGTGGCTATTTTATGCCTCCACAATCTCCACAAGAAGAAGGATATCTTGAATGGCAAACATTTAATCCACATTAACTTGAATTCCTGATTAGGATCAGCCCTATGCCTTAATATTTGCCAAGCACTGCTCACACTGAACTTGCCTGAAGGAGTTGGCATCCAGTATGGCCTATCTATCCCAATATCCCTCGATGCCTTCATAATGCACATTTAGCCTTATATGTTCTGCAATTTCCTCATTGAAAGTTTGATCTAGCAGCTGATCATCCCATGTTTCCCCTTGTCGCAGTTCTGCCACCTCTTGAAGAACTTCATTGATTGGAAAGTCTTCAGGTAATATGTGATAAAGTGCACCCAATCTAGTCCAATTTTCATGCCAAATATTAGTGGTTCCACTTTTCAATTACCATACGATCTCATGTTCTACTTCTTATCTAGCATTCAGCATTTGTCTCCAAACATGAGACCCCCCCCCCTAAAATGCACAACTGTTGGTAGCTTCTTCTTGCCATACTTATTCCACATGAAATTAGACCACAAAGATTTTGTGGTCCTAAACCTCCACCATAGTTTAGCAAACAGTGCCCTTGAGACATCAGGTAAGGACCTAAAACATAGGCCCCCTTCCTCTTTAGGAAGACAAAGATTTTTCCATGAAGCCCAATGTCTGCTTCTCCTTTCTTCCTTTGTGCTCCAAAAGAACCTAGCAAAAGTCTTATGTAGATGCTCCAGGATATTGTTTGGTGGATCAAGGACTGATAACATGTGAACTGGCATACTTTGCAACACACTAGAGATGAGTGTTGCCTTTCCTCCAAATGACATCAGCTTTCCTTTCCATGAATGCAATTTAGCCTTCACCTTCTTGATAAGATCCTCATAATAGTCCTTCCTCTTTCTAGTGTAAAAAATAGGACACCCTAGACATGTGAAGGGGAATTTACCTCTTGCAAATCCTGTAATAGCTCCAACTGCCTGGAACAATCCATTAACAACCTTTGAATGCATGTAGTATGAACTCTTATCTTTGTTGATCATCTGACCTGATATCTTCTCATAGTTCCCCAACACTGCCATAATCTTGCTCAAGGAGGGAGGATGAGCAGATGTAAAGATTATCGTATCATCAACATATGCCAAGTGGTTTAAAGGATCAGACCACTTAGGCATTCCAAATCCCACAAATGACTTGTCTTCAAAGAGCTTATTCAAAGACCTGGAAAGTACCTCCGCTGACAGAATGAACAATGCTAGAGATATGGGATCCCCTTGTTTCACACCCCTTGTAGACTTAAAGAACCCCGAGGACTGCCCATTCACCAATACTGAATACCAGTTATTTGACATCAAGTTCCACACCATGTTGATGAAGTGCTTAGAAAATCCCATCTTCCTTAGAACATGCAATAAGTACTTCCATGAAACCCTATCATAGGCCTTAGCCATATCAAGCTTGATCACCATGTTAGTTGGCTTTCCCCTTAATCTTATGCCAGTGACAATTTCTTGAGTCAATAAGATGTTCTCAAATATACTCCTACCCTCTACAAATCCAGATTGATTAAGAGATATTAGAGATGGCAAAAAACTCTCCAATCTGTCATGTAACACCCTAGACAAGACCTTGTTAATGAAGTTGCTCAAACTAATAGGTCTTAAGTTAGAGAAGGTCTTAACTCTAGGTTTCTTGGGTAGCAACAATAGATTGGTGTGAGTGGTGGATTTAGGCAATGCAGCTCCTTCATAGAAATGTAGCACCATGTTGTGTATATCAACACCAATACATCCCAGCATGTTTGATAAAACAAGCCAGTGAATCAATCAGGACCACTAGCACTCTCCCCCCTAAGCTCAAAAACTGCTGCCCTTACTTCTTCAATTGTTGGCAATCTGCTAAGTTCCAAATTTTGATCCATAGTGACCATTGAAGGTACATTATTGAGCAAGGAAAATTCAGAAGCATCACCTTCATTTGTGAACTGTTTTTGATAGAAGTCCACTGCAGCTGTAGCCAATTGCTCCTGGTCTTCAATCCATACCCCACTGCCACTTTTGATCCTCTTCAGTAGCAATTTCTTTCTCTTTCCATTGACATGATTGTGAAAGAAACTTGTATTCCTATCTCCTTCAGCAAACCAAGTCATCCCAGCTTTTTGCTTCCAATACTGCTCCTCAATACTCAAGTATTTCTTCAATTCAGATTGAGCCTTTTGAAGCACAATCCTATTATCAGTTGTAGGCTCTTCTTCAAACAACATCTCCTCCACCCTAACAATGTCCTCCAAAATAGCCAATTGCTTGAAGATACCACCAAATGTTTCCCTACTCCATTTTGAAAGTGTTTCCTTCACCCTCTTGATATTCTGCTTGAACATCAAATACGGATCCCTTATGAAATCAGCTTCCCAATTCTGCCTCACCACATCCATAAATATAGCATGCTTTGTCCAAAAGTTCAAGAACCTGAAAGGCTTGACAAATTTGGTTGTCTGCACCCTACATGACATTAGCAATGGTGCATGATCTGATATAGTTCTGATTAGATGCTCAACTTCAATAGTTGGCAACATGTTCTAAAATGGCAAATTCACAAAAATCCTATCCAATATCTTGAATATACACTCAGCATTGGATCTCCCATTCCACCATGTAAATGGACTTCCTTTGTACCCTTGCTCAAACAAACCACAAGAGTTTACACAAAATGCAAAATCCTCATATTCAGGAGGGTGTACTGGAAGTCCCCCTATTTTCTCATCTTCATGCAATACCACATTGAAATCCCCTCCTACCAACCATGGTAATTCCATATCACTTGCTAAGTAATACAAGTGATCCCACAATTCCAACCTCTCCATTGCTGAACATTTTGCATAAACAAATGTCATCATCATGTGCTGCCCCAGGTCATGGTGAAACACTCTCACAGTCACATGTTGCTCAGTATCCTCCACTAATTCCCATTCCACCACTGCATCAAAGAACAGCCATATTTGCCCATTAATATTTGCATAAGTAGTCTCCATATTCAACCTCCTTTTATATCTATCAATGAGTCCCTTCTTTTGAAAAGGCTCCATCAATGCAACTACACACAAATTATGCTCCCTATTCATGTTGATCACCCTAGAAAATGCTTGTTGTGTATTCACAGACCTTATGTTCCATATTAATGTTTTTGTCATCATTATTTAGATAGAGAAGCTGCCCTCCTAGACATTATTGTTGAAGGTTGTGGTGAATCTTTACTCTAATTCTTCTTAGTTTTCTTACCTCCTTTAGCACTAGCTGTGGGTGATAAATCCCCTTCCCTAGCCAATTGTTTGAAGTTTTGTGCAGTTGATTCATCATCTCCTTCATCCTCTATTGGATTTTGTCTCAATAAGTCTTCATTAATTGGTGTCACATTGTGTGTAACTAAATCATGTAAATGTTGTAGAGGAGTCTTAAGTGTAACATTAAGATGTAGCTGCATAATTTGATCAGTGCCAGATTCCATAGGCACTTCCTTTATTTCCCCATATGCTCTTGGAACAACTTCCCGCTCATCAGCCCATTCAAATTCCTTGAATTGTAGCTCATAGACACTGCCTAGCCCAGGAGTTACTATGGTGATCTTCACATTAACATCTCCATCAACTTTGTTCTCCGATGCATACATTGGAACACCATCTACATAGGCCTCTCCAGTTGCACTAAGGTTGGGGTTTACTGTAGCTGCCTCATCAGGAGAACCTGGCTTTAAGCCTGGCGTCGCCAGCCTAACACTTGGGGAGCCTGGCTTTAGGCCTGGCGTCGCCAGCCTAACGTCTGGTGAGCCTGGCTTTAGGTCTGTCATCGCCAGCCTAATGCCTGGGGAGCCTGGCTTTAGGCCTGGCGTTGCCAGCCTAACGCCTGGTGAGCCTGGATTTAGGCCTGGCGTCGCCAGCCTATCGCCAAGTGAGCTTGGCTTGCTGTCCTTCTTCACCTTGTCTTCTGTTGTCTTTGTTGTGCCCAGCTGATCATCCTTAACCTCAACTGCATCATTCCATAAGACCTTTGTAGAGTTTACCTCATCAAGATCCTCAATCTGCCCAGAATCTTTAAATGTTTGAGATGGAATCTCATGACAAGATTGTTTTGTGGTCACATTGAGTTGTTTTAGCTCCTCATTGCTAGTCCCAAACCTTCTATGAACCCAGTCGATTGTGGATTCCTTATTAGCCCTTTTATCAGTACGTTGATCACTAGGAACACTAGAAATCATCTTTAGGAACTGAAGACTGAATCCCAGAAGGAATAGGGTTACCATTATGCTCATTTTCCACCACCTTCTCGACGGCTTCCTTCTTCACACGCTTATGTTCCTGTTGAGTATTGACTTCTTTTTCTTTCTCCTGGCCCTTCTTAGCTTGTTTTTCCCCATGTTCCTTCTTCTTACCATTGTTATGATCCTCACCTTTGCCTTCAGTCATTTGTAGAGTAGGCTGATGAACTTCCTCAACCTCTAGTGCATTAAACTTGTTCTTGGTTGCAACTTCCTCAACTTTGGCCTTCCCTTTACCCTTGTCAGCTTCATTTCCTTGTTTGTTATCAACAATGTTACCCCTATTATCTCGTTGGTATTTGTTCTTCCTTGCTTGCATCCATTCCTACTTGGCATGATTAGTCGTAGGCTTACCAACCACCTTTCCACTAGTTAAGACCTTTGTTGAATTTGCAGCAGTCCCAATTGCATCAGAACTTACCAGTACTGCCTTCTCCTTGCTTTGTTCCTCAACACCTTCTTCAAATCTCTTGTGTAATGCAGGATGAATTACCCAGCATTCTACCTCACTATGCCCCTGATTTTTGCAAGGCTTGCAATATTTTGGCATATAATCATACTTAATCCTGATCCACTTGAACTCTTCTGGTCCAGATTCATCAGCTTCTTCCACAATCTTAATACGATGAGGGAACTTACTTAACAAGTTAACTTCCACCTTCACCTTAGCACAACAAGGTCTAGTCCCATTTTGAGTGGCTAGGTCTACATGTAATGGATTCCCAACTGCACGAGCTAAGGAAAATACACATTCCTTCCCAAAAATATTAGGAGGCAGTTCTGGAAAGCTAATCGAAGCTATGGCAATGGGAGTCTATTCATCAGGTATCCACCATGGATTCCATTTTGTACAACACATCTGCCACATGTCTGACTGAGCATTTAAATAAAAAGCTGGCTATGAAAGAAAATGAACATAGTCCTCCAATAAAGATAGCCTAATCAACACATGATTATCTTCAATTAAACCAACTGAACAATGGCCTTTAATCTCAAATTGAATTGGAATCACTTTACGTAATTCACTAATAACAAGCTTCACATACAAAAATTTCCCAAGAACTGCAAGTTGAAGTCCTTGTTGTACGATAGATTGCTTCACTTCTTGTTTCTTCCACTTCACAACTGGTTCTCCGTGAAGGAACTCTACTGGTTTGAATGGTAGCATAGCGAAAGTTTGCATAGGGGCGTTAATGGAAGTAGGTTTTAAAAGTTTTGAATAATCCATGGATTGGGGATTGTTGTTTGTTGTCGTAAATGATTGGGCAATGGGCTGCACTGAAGCTTGGGCAGCAGTCATCGCAGGAGGATTGGTTGAAGTGGGTGTCAAAATCTTTGAGTAATCTAGAATTTGTGGATTGATAGTTGGTGTTGTTTGTGGTTGGGCGATGTTGGAGGAGGGCAGACCAGCCGGAAAAGATGGCTGGTCGCCGGCCATCGCGGGCATTGAAGCTCAAACTCACAGCTTTCCGCGATGCTACTGTTCACTACACTGTAGGAGCGAAACAGTAGCGAAAATCACTGTTCGTGCACTGTTTGGCACTATTCACCGTACTGTTTTGCACTATAGCAGTTGTTCACGCACTATTCACCGCTAGAGTGACAGCGAAATTTTGAGAGCAAATTTCTAGAGAGAGAATTTCCTTTAGGGTTTAGGGTTTTTTTAATTAGGTAAGCCGATTTCAATTACCTTTTGAAGCCATTTTTTTTGAATTAAATAAATAATCAAAACTGACAGCGGAACAAATATGAATATACAACCTCCCAAGACTGGTTGTACTGAGTCACTGTGATGACCCAAAATGTCACCTTTAAATTTAATAAGTAATTATGTGTTTTAAGATCTCGAAAAGTACCATTTATCATTCCTCAACTTGCGTGCGCAGTCCGTATAATTTTTCGGAAAGTTTTCATGTGAAAAATGGATTAAAATATGAAATAGAGCCTTAAAACTCAACTAAGTTGACTTTGGTCAACATTTTGAGGAAACGGACTCGGATCAGTGTTTTGATAGTTCCGATAGCTCCGTATCGTGATTTGGGAGTTGGGCGTATGCACGGAATTTAATTTGGAGGTCCCTAGCTCAAGTTATGACCATTTAACGGAACTAGCAATTTAAAGGCTAAAGATTCCAAGTTTGACCATGGGGTTGACTTTTTGATATCGGAGCCGAAATCCGATTCTGGAAATTTGAACAGCTCCGTTATGTCATTTATGACTTGTGTACCAAATTTGAAGTCATTCCGGATTCATTTAATATGTTTTGGCACGAGATTTGCAAATTGAAAGTTTAAAACTCAAAGTTCGAATCGGGGTGTGAATTGTAATTTCAGTGTTGTTTGACGTGATTTTAGACCCCGAGTCAGTCCGTATTATGTTACGGGACTTGTTGGTATATTCGTACGGGGTCCCGAGTACCCCAAGTGTGATACGAATCGAAATCGAAATCGAGCCTTCCATCGCAGATGCGGGATTGGGCTGGCCTGGGTTCTTCGCAGGTGTGGCCTTTTTGAGCAGAAGTGGATGTCGCAGGTGCGACAAGAGTGTCCGCAGATGCAGAACTTCACCTGGCAGCCTGGCATCGCAAATGCGAGCTTTGTCTCGCAAATGCGGAACTTTTGTCTGCATATGTGAAAATGACAGGGCAGAACCCTTAAATTCGGAAGTCGCCATTTTTACTCAATTTTGAGTTTTATGTCTCGGATTTGTGCGATTTCCAGGGGATTTTCATGACTTTGAGTTGGGTAAGTATTCTTTAACCAAAAGTGATTATATTTCACAAATTCATGTCTATATTCATCATTTATTTTGGATTTAGATGGAAGAAATTGGAATTTTTATAAAACTTTCCAAAAACGAAAAATTAAGATTTGAAGGTCCATTTGATATCGGAATCGGACAAATTTTGTATAGTTGAACTCATATCGGAACGGGTGTTCAGATTTCGTGAGTTTTTCCAGGATTTCAGACGTGGATCCCACTGTCGAATATTTTAATGAATTTCGGATTTTTATCCGAAAAATGTGTAAATTCATATGGAATTAATTCCTATGATTAGTATTGAATATATTGAATTGTTTGTGAATAGATTTGAAGCTTTCGGAGGCAAATTTAAAAGAAAAATATGTGGTTGAATAATTGATTTGGAATTTGCAAAGCGAGGTAAGTGTCGGGGTTAATCTTGACTTGAGGGAATAGAACCCTTAAATTATTTGTTATGTGAAATGCATGTGAACGGCGTATAGGCGAGGTGACGAGGGTCTATACGTCGTCAAATTGATTGTTTGCCTACTTACTTAAAAAATCATAAATTGTTTTAATTCATTAATTAATTATTATAATAATTGTTTCTCTCCTATTCTTTGTCAAACATTAATCCGTGAATTCTTGCATTAATTGTTTCATGCTATTTGAATTATGTGTCTTAATTGTTATTTGACATTTAGCATATTAAATATTAAACTGCCGATTTTCTCCATGATTTCCATAATAATTTGCTATTTGTCATTGTTTGTTTCATAATTAAATCATAATTACTGTATGTTTGTTGTCTTATGGTTTTATATTAATTGTTGTAATTATCGGGAAAAATTTCTTCTATAAGAATTGGTAAATGAATACGTTGGAGGAGCGGGTCGCATGCCGCAACAGAATTGATTGAAATGGATATATATTGGAGGATCGGGTTGCACGCCGCAACAGACTTATTAAAAAGTTTATATTGGAGGATCGGGTTGCACGCCGCAAAAGACTTTTTATAAGTCTATATTGGAGGATCGGGTTGCACGCCGCAACAGACTTATTAAAAGGTCAATATTGGGGGATCGGATTGCACGCCGCAACAGACTTATTTAAAAGTCTATATATATACTTGATTGAAATAAATACATGACATACTTGATTAAAAGGAATATATTGGGAGAGCGAATTCCACGCTGCAACAGCATTGAATATGAATATATACGCTGCAACAGATTTGGTTGAAATAATAATGGATTATGACTGTTGAGTTGGCTTCAATTATTATAAATGAGTTACCTGATTTATTTCTATTATTTGTTGTTGTTATTAATATTGCATACAGGTTAATGTAAGTGAACCGCCTTAGCCTCGTCACTACTTCGTCGAGGTTAGGCTCAGCACTTACCAGTACATGGGGTCGGTTGTACTGATACTACACTGTGCACTTCTTGTGCAGATTTTGGAGTGGGTCCCAGCTGCGTACCATAGACTTGCTCGGATTTCAGCTACCAGAGGAGACTTGAGGTATAACTGCATGGCATCCGCAGTTCTGAAGTCCCCCGTCTATTTTAATTTAGCTGTGTGTTTATTTCCAGACAGCCTTATTTATTTAGACTTTTATTTGTACTTATTCTAGAAGCTCGTGCACTTGTGACACCAATTCTGGGATGGTATTTAGACACCGTTATTCTTATGGATTATTTCATTATATTTCAAACTTTGCTTCTGCTTTTGTTTCCTTGATTATTAATAATTTAAAGATTGTTTAAAAATTGGTTAATATTATTCTAACGTTGGCTTGCCTAGCAAGTGAAATATTAGGTGCCATCACGGTCCGAAGGTGGGAATTTTGGGTCGTGATAGTTGGTATCAGAGCACTAGGTTACATAGGTCTCACGAGTCACGAGCAAGCTTAGTAGAGTCTGAAGGATCGGTACGGAGACGTCTGTACTTATCTCTCAGAGGCTATGAAGTTTAGGAACAATATCACTTCTTTCTTATTCTGTCGTGCGATTTTATTCTATCATCAATGATTGAACCATTCTACTCTTATTCTCTCGCAGATGGTGAGAACACGTAATACCTCTACCGATGGATAGGGACCAGAACACCCGGTAGTAACTATGGCCAGGGTTAGAGGTCGAGGTCATGTTAGAGGCCGAGGTAGAGGTCAGTCCAGAGCTCGAGCAACTGCACCTGTTGTAGAACCTCAGGTGGACTTTCTGGAGGAGGTTCCAGTTCAGAATGTACCAGTTGGACCAGTTCAGGTCCCGGAAGGATTCATAGCCACTCCAGTACTTCAGGATGCTCTAGTCCGTTTGGTAAGTCTTATGGAGGGCGTGGCCTAGAATGGTACATTTTTTGTGGCACCAGCCATCTCACAGGCTGGGGGAGGGGCACAAACTCCCACTACTCCCGCTCCGGAGCAGGTGGCTCCCCAAAATCAGGCTCTAGCAGCCCCTCCAATTGCGATAGTTCAGCCAGTTGTTGCGGTACAGATCGGTGATAGGCCCGCCATGTCTTTTGAGGCCTTATTGAGACTGGATAAGTTCACTAAGCTCTTTTCAGTTCACTTCAGTGGTACACCTTCTAAGGACCCACAAGATTATCTTGAACGCTGCCATGAGGTGCTGCGGAACATGGGTATAGTTCAGACCAATGGAGTTGATTTTGCTGTATTCCAGATGACGGGTTCCACCAAGAGGTGGTGGAGAGATTATATACTGACCCGACCAGTCGGATCACCTGCACTTACCTGGGAGCAGTTCTATCAGCTATTTCTGGAGAAGTTCCTCCCTATCACACTGAGAGAGGAATTCCGCAAGCAATTTAAGCGTCTATAGCAGGGTAGTATGATGGTTACTCAGTATGAGTCCCATTTTGTGGATTTGGCCCGTCAGGCTCTCCTTTTACTACTTACGGAAGGAGAGAGAGTGAGGAGGTTTATTGAGGGACTCACTCACCCTATCAGACTTCAGATGGCCAAGGAAACCGGAAGTGAGATTTCTTTTCAGGCAGCTGCTAATGTCGCTAGGAGGATCGAGATGGTTCTTGCACAGGAGAGAGGGCAGAGGTTTGATAAGAGGCCTCGTCAGTTCGGTGATTTTAGTGGTGCCTCGTCTGGAGGTAGGGGTAATTTCGGTAGGGGTCATCCTCCCAGACCGTTTCATTTAGCACTTCATGCATCTCCCGGTGCTTCAGGGAGTCACGGTCCTATTATGCCTTACTCTGGGCAGCCAGTATTCAGTGCACATTTATCTCATATCAGTGCACCACCACTCCAGAGTTACTACAGTGGTTATCCGGCCCATTTGGGTCAGCTTTAGATTCAGCAACCACGGCATCAGGATGGGTGTTATGAGTGTGGGAACATTGGTCACATCAGGAGGTATTGCCCTTGTAATGACCCAATCGGTCATTTTAACTTTTAGAACCCCGTTCCCTAAAATAAAACTTCCCGTAGGTTCTTGTAATGATTTATGACTTACGGGGATGGTTGGTTCGGGATCTGGAAATGTTTGGGGTAAAACCGGAACACTTGGTTCCTTGAGTTGGCCTTAAAGTGCTAAGTTTGACTTCGGCCAACATTTTGAGAAAAAAACCCCGGAATATATTTTTGATGATTCCAACAGCTTCGTATGGTGATTTTGGACTTAGGAGCGTGTTCGGAATTTTATTTGGAAGTCCGTAGTTAAATTAGGCTTGAAATGGCTAAAAATAAAAATTTAAGTTTGGAAGTTTGACCGATGAGTTGACTCTTTGATACCGGAGTCGGAATCCAGTTCCGAAAATTTGCATAGCTCCGTTATGTAATTTATGACTTGTGTGTAAAATTTGAGGTCAATCGGAGTTGAATTGATAGGTTCCGACATCGAATGTAGAAGTTGAAAACTCTTAGTTTCATTAAGCTTGAATTGGGGTATGATTCATGGTTTTAGCATTGTTTGATGTGATTTAGAGGTTTGACTAAGTTTGTATGATGTTTTAGGACTTGTTGGTATATTTGGTTGAGGTCCCGAGGGCCTCGGGTGAGTTTCGGATGGTTAACGGATCAAAAGTTAGACTTAAAAAGTTGCTGCAATTTTCCCTTCTGCTGTATATTCTGGGCTATGATTGAGCCCCAGATCGAACCCAGATATCGAGCCCACGATCGAGGCCTAAGTCGAAGTCAGGGACGAGGCTCAATATCGAAGCCACGATCGAAGGCAAGGCTCGAGGGCCATGATCGAAGGCAAGGCTCGAGGGCCAGGATCAAGACCCAAGATCGAGGCCTCCTCGAGGCCATGACCAGCTCCCAAGATCGAGCTCCCAAGATCGAGCTCCCTGAGATCGAGCTACACTGATCGAGCTCCTTGATTGAACTGGACAGAGCTGTAAGTTATAAAAACAGAGGACATTCGTCCCATTTGCCATTTTTGACGAACTTGAGCTTGAGTAGAGGCGATTTTTGTCAGATTTTCAAGGGAAAAACATTGGGGTAAGTGATTCTAACTCGGATTTGGTCTACATATACAAGTATATCATTGTTTTCACCATAAATTAGTGTTTTGAGATTTAAATTTGGGAAATTTTTAGAAATCTCATAGAAACGAATTTTTGGGATTTCGGTATCGATTCGAAGTCGGATTTGAGTGAAACTGGTATGGTTGGACTCGTAATTGAATGAGTTGTCGGATTTCATAACTTTTTCCGGATTCCGATACGTGGGCCCCATGGATGAAATTTTAATTAATTTCGGGATTTTTATTTAAAATGTTGTATTTTCTTATAGAATTGATTCCTATAATTTTTAGTGATTGTATCGAATTATTTTGGATAGATTCGAGCCAGACAGAGTTGGATAATCGTGGAAAAGGCCTTATAGTGGATTAATTGGAGCAAGACGAGGTAAGTCTCTTGTCTAATCTTGTGAGGGGAAAATTACCCCATAGGGATTAAATTGAATAATTGTTACTAATTGCGGGGGCTACGTACTCACGAGGTGACGAGAGTCCGTGCGTATCTACTATTAATGCCAAAGTCCGGGTAGTTTAAGACTCAAAGCATGAATTACTTGTGTGAATTGTATTCTTTATTAATTAAAATAATTGATGTACATATTGTGAATTGTTATGAAAAGTAGAAAAATATGAAATTCTCATATGCTTAATTTTTGTTTAAATCAATTAATTGTTAAAAGAAATTGTTCTTCTCCCAAATTCATCTTATAATAAATATACTCTCCTTTCGGAGGCACATAAGAAAATGCCCTCCTTTCTTGTGGAGCGGGCCGAACGCCTCGGCAGGATAGATGCATCTATGGATCGCGCCGCACGTCCCTCGGCAGTGTACACGACACTTTGGATCGGGTTGTACGTCCTCGGCAGAAATCGTGCTTAATAATAATAATTACACGATACTTTAATAATTTATTTCAGCTTGTGAAGCTAATTAATAAATTAAAAAATCCTTGGAATTTAATGAATTATTATTCTTGCTTGTTAAGGAATTAATTGTTACTCCTGTAAATGAGGTTTAATTGATAAATTGGAAATTATTTGAATTGAAGGAATTTAATTAATATATTGAGAATTGTTACGTTTGAAGGAATTTGATTATTTCTGCTAATTAAATAAATTATTGTAAATTCTGTAAATCATGCTGATTTAAATATCCTAGTTTTATTTCAGTTATTATTATTGACCCATAGTGAGTGTCTAAGTCGGCCATCTCGTCTCTACCACTTCGAGATTAGGCTTGATACTTACTGGGTACACGTTGTTTACGTACTCATACTACACTTGCTGCACTTTTTGTGCAGGATCTGAGACAGGTACTATTGGAGGACCTATCATCACATACCCACATCATCCCGGAGCATAGTGGTGAGCTGCCTTTCTGAGCCTTTCTGCAGCTACCAGTGTCTCTTCTTATATTTATATTCTGTCTATTTTATTTCAGACAGTATTTAGAGTTTTGTATAATCTATTAAATGCTCATGCACTTGTGACACCGGGTCTTGGCACACACACATTGGTAGAAGTTGGTATTTTATTATTTTCTTGGAATAAAAGTTTAACCAATGTACGTTTGACTTATTAGTTGGCTTGCCTAGCTGTAGTGTTGGGGCCCATCACGACCTATAGGTGAAATTGGGTTGTGACAACATGGTATCAGAGCACTTGGTTCACGTAGGTCTCACAAGTTATGAGCAGACCTAATAAAGTCTTGCGGATCGGTACAGAGACATCTGTACTTATCTTCGAGAGGCTATATGGTGTTAGGAAACTACCGTTCTTCATATTCCATCGTGCAATTGATGTAGTACTAAATATCCTTCTCTTATTCTCTTACAGATGATGAGAACACGCTCTAATGAGATTCCAAACCAGGGAAGAGCTACTCCCCTAGTTGCTAGAGGTCGAGGCAGAGGCCGAGGGTGGGCTCCAAGCCGTGGTAGAGGGCGAGGACGTCCCAGGACTGTTCCAGTTATGCCGCCAGTGAATCCAATAGAGAATCCCATTATTGAGGAGCAGGGTGAGGTGCCTGTGGCAGAGCCAGCTCGGGTGGATTTCACATATGCACCGGGATTTCAGGATGTCATGGGTCGTATGCTGCGATTCATGGACAATATGACTCAGGTTGGTTTATTTCTGGCAGACCCAGCCATATCTCAGGTGGGTGGGGGAGCACAGACCCCTACCGCGCAGGCTCATGGACAGGTAGCTGATGTATATCAGACCTAGGGTGCACTACCCGTGGGTGGAGTCTAGTCAGTGGCAGCAGCTACACCTGAGCCCAGGCCAGCTGTAGCCGCCGATCCTCAGAAACTATTGGATAGATGGACTAGACTACATCCTCCTGTCTTCGAGGGTGAGTGACATGAGGATCCACATGATTTCATTGATCGTTGCAAGGATAGACTGTACAACATGAGGATATTGGAATCCCATGGGGTTGATTTCGCTACTTTTCAGCTAGAGGGTAGAGCCCGTAGATGGTGGCAGTCTTATGCTCTTGGCAGACCAACAGATTCTCCTCCCATGACTTGGGACAGGTTCACCCGTATCTTCTTGGACAGGTATATTCCACCCTCCCAGAGGGAAGAGTTGCGATTTTAGTTTGAGCTGCTCAAGCAGAGTCAGATGTCAGTGACTGATTATGAGGCGAGGTTTTCTGAATTATCTCGCCATGCACTAATGATACTCCCTACTGAGGCGGAGAGAGTGCGAAGGTTTGTAGCCGGTTTACATACTATGGCTCGAGAGGTTGAGATGGGTACTTCTTATGAGCGAGTTGTGGAGATAGCCTGGAGAATTGAGGGTGTACGTCAGCGGAGCTGAGAGCAGATTATCAGAGATAAGCAGTTCAGGTACTCTGGAGAGTTCAGAGGTGCTCCGTCCGGGGGCAGAGGTCAGTTCGTGAGGGGGCAGTCCAGCAGAACCCCATATCCAGCACCACCACCTCCTCGAGGTGCTCCAGTACAACCTTATTTCAGTGCTATACCAAAGAGTTCTTATCGCCCACCAGCTATTCAGAGTTCTTTCCGTGGGTATTCAGGTCCCCAGGGCCAGACACTTAGTCAGCAGCACATCGCACCGAAGAGTTGTTACGAATGCGGGGATCCCAGTCACATGCGGAGGTTTTGCCCCAGGCTTCGAGGTAGACAAGTACAGCAGGGTCAGCAGCCTATGCTTACCGGACCAGTTGCTCCACAGTAGTCTGACCACTGATAGGCGAAGGACAGGTAGGTAGGGGCTGTCCTAGAGGTGGAGGTCATCCAGGCGGAGGCCAGACAGTTGGCTCTCCAGCTCGGTTCTATGCTTTTCCGGCTAGACCAGATGCAGAGGCCTCAGATGCCATGATTACAGGTATTATTTCTGTTTGTGGCAAAGATGCCTCAGTATTATTTGATCCAGGATCTACGTATTCATATGTGTCATCTCTATTTGCTCCATTCCTGGGTGTTTCTCGTGAGTCCTTGAGTACTCCTGTTTATGTGTCCACTCCTGTGGGCGATTTTGTTGTTGTGAACCGGATCTACCGGTCCTGTATTATTACATTCTGTGGTTATGAAACTAGAGCAGATCTCCTATTGCTTGAGATGACCGATTTTGAAATTATTCTGGGCATGGACTGGTTATCTCCATATCATGCTATTCTAGATTGTCATGCCAAGACTGTTACCTTGGCTATTCCAGCATTGCCTAAGCTGGAGTGAAAGGGTTCGCCTGTTAGTTCATTTAATCGAGTTATTGCTTTTATAAAGGCTCAACACATGGTTGAGAAGGGTTGTTTGGCTTATCTAGCCTATGTTCGGGATACTACTGCAGAGACTCCGGCTATTAATTCAGTGCTTGTAGTTCAGGAGTTCCCCGATGTATTTCTGTCAGATCTTCCAGGTATGCCACCTGATCGTGATATTGATTTATGTATTGACTTGGCTTCAGATACCCATCCTATATCTATCACACCGTATCGCATGGCTCCGAAAGAATTGAAAGAACAGCTTGAAGAGTTACTAGCCAAAGGGTTTGTCAGACCGAGTGTATCGCCTTGGGGTGAACCAGTATTATTTGTGAAAAAGAAGGATGGAACAATGCGGATGTGTATTGATTATCGCCAATTGAACAAAGTCACTATTAAGAACAAGTACCCGTTGCCGCGTATTGATGATCTATTTGACCAGTTGCAGGGTGCTAGGGTATTCTCTAAGATCGACTTGAGATTGGGGTACCATCAGTTGAAGATTCGGGATTCGGATGTTCCGAAGACTGCTTTTCGGACTAGATATGGTCATTATGAGTTTCTGGTGATGTCCTTCGGTTTAACTAATGCCCCGGCAGTGTTTATGGATCTGATGAACAGGGTATTCATGCCATATATTGATTCATTTGTCATTGTCTTCATTGATGACATATTAATCTATTCGCGCAGTAAGGAGGAACATGAGCAGCATATGAGAGTAGTGCTTCAGACATTGCGGGAACAAAAGCTATATGCTAAGTTCTCTAAATGTGAGTTTTGGCTAGAGTCTGTTGTATTTTTTGGACATATTGTATTGGGCGAAGGTATTAAAGTTGATCCCAAAAAGATTAAGGCAGTTCAGAATTGGCATCGTCCCATTTCGACGGCTGAGATCAGGAGTTTTCTAGGTTTAGCAGGTTATTATCGTCGGTTTGTGGAAGGTTTTTCATCTATTGCAGCACCTTTGACCAAATTAACCCAGAAGGGTGTTCAGTTCCGATGGTCCGATGATTGTGAGTCAAGCTTTCAGAAGCTCAAGACAGCACTGACTACAGCACTCGTGTTAGTGTTACCATCTGGTTCGGGAATATATACAGTGTATTGCGACGCGTCACGCGTTGGTTTGGGTTGTGTATTGATGCAGGAAAGGCGAGTTATTGCATATGCTTCACGTCAGCTGAAGCCCCACGAGAAGAATTATCCAGTACATGATTTGGAGTTAGCTGCGATTGTTCACGCTCTAAAGATTTGGAGGAATTATCTTTATGGGGTGTCTTGTGAAGTTTACACTGATCATCGCAGTTTGCAGCATTTGTTCAAGCAGAGGGATCTAAATTTGTGGCAGCGCAGATGGCTGGAGTTACTAAAAGATTATGATATTACTATCTTGTATCATCCGGGCAAAGCAAATGTGGTTGCAGATGCCTTGAGCAGGAAGGCGGAGAGTATGGGTAGTTTGGCTTTCATTTCAGCAGAGGAAAGTCCATTAGCCTCAGATATTCAATCCTTGGCTAACAAACTTGTGAGGCTAGATATTTCAGAGCCTAGCCGAGTTCTTGCATGTGTGGTGGCCCAATCTTCACTATTTGAGCAGATCAAGGCTCGCCAGTATGATGACCCATACTTGATGGTTCTTCGTGAAACGGTACTACGAGGTGGTGCCAAGGAAGTTACTATTAGAGCGGATGGTGTTCTGCAACTCCAGGATCGTCTATGTGTTCCTAATGTGGATGGACTGAGGAAAAAGATCCCGGAAGAGGCACACAGTTCTTGGTATTCTATTCATCCAGGTGCTACTAAGATGTATCGTGACTTGAGGTAACATTATTGGTGGAGACGAATGAAAAAGGACATAGTTGAGTATGTATCTAGGTGTCTAAATTGCGAGCAAGTTAAATATGAGCACCAGAGACCAGGTGGCCTATTTCAGCAGATGACTATACCAGAGTGGAAATGGGAACAAATTACTATGGACTTTGTAGTTGGGTTGCCGCGGACCTTGAGAAAGTTTGATGCAGTTTGGGTGATTGTTGACAGGTTGACTAAGTCGGCACATTTTATTCATGTTGTGACTACGTATTATTCAGGGAGGTTGGCCCAGATTTATATTCAGGAGATAGTTCGGTTGCATGGTGTGCCAATTTCCATCATATCAGATAGAGTCCCTCAGTTTACTTCACATTTCTGGAGAGCAGTACAGAGTGAGTTGGGGACCCGTGTAGAGCTCAGCACAACCTTTCATCCGCAGACCGATGGACAGTCAGAGAGGACAATTCAAATTTTGGAGGATATGCTCAGGGCATGTGTGATTGACTTTGGAGGTCAGTGGGATCGTTTCCTGCCTTTGGCCGAGTTTGCTTATAATAACAGTTACCAATCCAGCATCGAGATGGCTCCATTTGAGGCTTTATATGGTCGGCGATGTCGTTCACCTATCGGATGGTTTGAGCCAGGTGAGGCTAAGTTATATGGTACTGATTTGGTAAGGGATGCCTTGGAAAAGGTAAAGTTGATTCAGGAGCGACTTCGTACAGCACAGTCCAGACAAAAGAGTTACGCGGATCAGAAAGCGCGTGATATATCATTTATGGTAGGTGAAAAAGTTCTCTTGAAGGTTTCGCCGATGAAGGGAATTTTGAGATTCGGGAAGAAGGGCAAGTTGAGCCCAAGGTATATAGGCCCATTTGAGGTGTTGAAACGAGTTGGGGAGGTTGTTTATGAGCTTGCATTGCCTCCCAGCCTATCGGGAGTTCATCCGATTTTTCACGTATCTATGCTCCGGAAGTATCATGCTGACCTATCACATGTGTTAGACTTCAGCACAGTTCAACTAGATAATAGCTTGGGTTATGAAGAGGAGCCAATTGCCATTGTTGATAAACAGGTTCGCCAGTTGAGGTCCAAGAGGATTTCTGCAGTAAAAGTCCAGTGGAGGGGCCAACCAGTCGAGGAAGCGACTTGGGAGGCCGAGGAAGACATGTGGAGCAGATATCCACACTTATTCAGCACTCTAGGTACAATTCTAAACCCGTTCGAGGATGAACGTTTGTTTAAGAGGTGGAGAATGTAATGACCCAACCGGTCATTTTAACTTTTAGAACCCCGTTCCCTAAAATAAAACTTCCCGTAGGTGCTTGTAATGATTTATGACTTGCAGTGATGGTTAGTTCGGGATTTGGAAGTGTTTGGGGTGAAACCGGAACACTTGGTTCCTTAAGTTGGCCTTAAAGTGGTAAGTTTGACTTTGGTCAACTTTTTGAGAAAACGAACCCAGAATAGAATTTTGATGATTCCAACTACTCCGTATGGTGATTTTGGACTTAGGAGTGTGTTTGAAATTTTATTTGGAAGTCCGTAGTAAAATTAGGCTTGAAATGGCTAAAAATAAGAATTTAAGTTTGGAAGTTTGACCGATGAGTTGACTTTTTGATACCGGAGTTGGAATCCAGTTTTGAAAATTTTCATAGCTCCGTTATGCAATTTATGACTTGTGTGTAAAATTTAAGGTCAATCGGAGTTGATTTGATAGTTTCCGACATCGAATGTAGAAGTTGAAAACTCTTAGTTTCATTAAGCTTGAATTGGGGTATGAATCATGGTTTTAGCATTGTTTGATGTGATTTAGAGGTTTGACTAAGTTCGTATGATGTTTTATGACTTGTTGGTATATTTGGTTGAGGTCCTGAGGGCCTCATGAGTTTCGGATGGTTAACGGATCAAAAGTTGGACTTTAAAAGCTGCTGCAATTTTCTCTTCTGCTGTATATTCTGGGCTATGATTGAGCCCCAGATCGAACCCAGATATCGAGCCCACGATCGAGGCCTGAGTCGAAGTCAGGGATGAGGCTCAGTATCGAAGCCACGATCGAAGGCAAGGCTCGAGGGCCAGGATCAAGACCCAAGATCGAACTTGATCGAGGCCATGACCATGTACCAGGCTCGAGGCCTGATCGAGGCCACGACCAGCTCCTAAGATCGAGCTCCTTGATCGAGCTCCCAAGATCGAACTCCCTGAGATCGAGCTCCCTGAGATCGAGCTCCCGAGATCGAGCTCCCCTGATCGAGCTCCTTGATCGAACTGGACAGAGCTGTAAGTTATAAAAACAGAGGACATTCGTCCCATTTGCCATTTTTGACGAACTTGAGCTTGAGTAGAGGCGACTTTTGTCAGATTTTCAAGGGAAAAATATTGGGGTAAATGATTCTAACTCGGATTTGGTCTACATATACAAGTATATCATTGTTTTCACCATAAATTAGTGTTTTGAGATTTAAATTTGGGAAATTTTTAGAAATCTCATAGAAACGAATTTTTGGGATTTCGGTATTGATTCGAAGTCGGATTTGAGTGAAACTGGTATGGTTGGACTCATAATTGAATGGGTTGTCGAATTTCATAACTTTTGTCGGATTCCGAGACGTGGGCCCCACGGACGAAATTTTAATTAATTTTGGGATTTTTATTAAAAATGTAGTATTTTCTTATAGAATTGATTCCTATAATTTTTAGTGATTGTATCGAATTATTTTGGATAGATTCGAGCCAGATAGAATCGTGGAAAAGGCCTTATAGTGGATTAACTGGAGCAAGACGAGGTGAGTCTCTTGTCTAATCTTGTGAGGGGAAAATTACCCCATAGGGATTAAATTGAATAATTGTTACTAATTGCGGGGGCTACGTACGCACGAGGTGACGAGAATCCGTGCGTAGCTTCTATTAATGCCAAAGTCCGGGTAGTTTAAGACTCAAAGCATGAATTACTTGTGTGAATTGTATTCTTTATTAATTAAAATAATTGATGTATATATTGTGAATTGTTATGAAAAGTAGAAAAATATGAAATTCTCATATGCTTAATTTTTGTTTAAATCAATTAATTGTTAAAAGAAATTGTTCTCCTCCCAAATTCATCTTATAATAAATATACTCTCCTTTCGGAGGCACATAAGAAAATGTCCTCCTTTCTTGTGGAGCGGGCCGAACGCCTCGGCAGGATAGATGCATCTATGGATCACGCCGCACGTCTCTCGGCAGTGTACACGACACTCTGGATCGGGCCGTACGTCCTCGGCAGAAATCGTGCTTAATAATAATAATTACACGATACTTTAATAATTTATTTCAGCTTGTGAGTTAATTAATAAATTGAAATATCCTTGGAATTTAATGAATTATTATTCTTGCTTGTTAAGGAATTAATTGTTACTCCTGTAAATGAGGTTTAATTGATAAATTGGAAATTATTTGAATTGAAGGAATTTAATTAATATATTGAGAATTGTTACATTTGAAGGAATTTGATTATTTCTGCTAATTAAATAAATTATTGTAAATTCTGTAAATCATGCTGATTTAAATATCCTAGTTTTATTTCAGTTATTATTATTGACCCATAGTGAGTGTCTAAGTCGGCCATCTCGTCTCTACCACTTCGAGATTAGGCTTGATACTTACTGGGTACACGTTGTTTACGTACTCATACTACACTTGCTGCACTTTTTGTGCAGGATCTGAGACAGGTACTATTGGAGGACCTATCATCACATAACCACGTCATCCCAAGGCATAGTGGTGAGCTGCCTTTCTGAGCCGTTCTGCAGCTACCAATGTCTCTTCTTATATTTATATTCTGTCTATTTTATTTCAGACAGTATTTAGAGTTTTGTATAATCTACTAGATGCTCATGCACTTGTGACACCGGGTCTTGGCACACACACATTGGTAGAAGTTGGTATTTTATTATTTTCTTGAAATAAAAGTTTAACCAATGTACGTTTGACTTATTAGTTGTCTTGCCTAGCTGTAGTGTTGGGCGCCATCACGACCTATAGGTGAAATTGGGTCGTGACAGCCCTAGATTGGTGAGTAACAGATCTCGGTAGGATTCTCGTGCCATCATGCCGGCACTGGTTGCTTCACCGCCTGCTCAGCCAGCCAGAGTTGGAGGTCAGGCCATTAGAGGTGGAGGTCAGACCGTTAGAGGTGAAGGCCAGCCAGTTAGAGGCCGTCCCGGAGATGCAGGTCAGAGTGGTGGGGCTCGGGCCTGATTTTATGCTTTTCCAGCTAGGCCTGAGGCCGATTCATCTGATGTTGTGATCACAGGTATTATTCCAGTTTGCCATAGAGATGCTTCAGTTCTATTTGATCCAGGATCTACTTATTCCTATGTGTCCTCCTATTTTGCTTCATATTTGGTTGTGCCTTGTGATTTTCTGAGTGCTTCTGTGTGTGTATCTATGCCGTTGGGAGACTCTATTGTAGTAGATCATGTCTATCATTTGTGTATGGTTAATATTGGTAATCTTGAGACTAGTGTGGATCTTCTACTTCTTGATATGGTAGATTTTGATGTCATCTTGGGTATGGATTGGCTGTCTCCTTATCATGCTATATTGGATTATCATGCCAAGACAGTGACCCTAGCTATGCCGTGGTTACCTCGGTTAGAGTGCAAAGAAACTCCTGGCCATTCTGCCAGCAGGGTTATTTCTTATATGAAAGCTCGGTGTATGGTAGAAAAAGGGTGTCTAGCCTATTTGGCTTATATCCGCGATCCTAATGCAGATGTCCCTTCTATGGACTCAGTACCAGTTGTTCGTGAATTTTCAGAAGTATTTCCTGTAGATCTGCCGGGGATGCCACCCGACAGAGATATTGACTTCTGTATTGATTTGGCTCCGGGCACTCAGCCCATTTCTATTCCACCATACCGTATGGCCCCGCCAGAGTTGAAAGAATTGAAAGAGCAGTTACAAGACTTGCTTGATCAGGGATTCATTAGACCCAGTGTCTCGCCCTGGGGTGCACCAGTATTATTTGTAAAGAAGAAAGATGGCTCGATGCGGATGTGTATAGATTATCAGCAGTTGAACAAGGCCACTATCTAAAACAAATATCCGCTGCCAAGAATTGATGACTTATTTGATCAACTTTAGGGTTCCAAGGTATTTTCGAGGATTGATTTGAGATCTAGTTACCATCAGTTGAAGATTAGGGCATCTGATGTCCCTAAGACAGTTTTTTGGACTAGGTATGGGCATTACGAGTTCCTAGTGATGTCAATTGGGTTGACAAATGATCCTGCAGCATTTATGGATTTGATGAATCGGGTATTCAAGCCTTATTTGGATTCTTTTGTGGTTGTATTCATTGATGATATCTTGATTTACTCCAGCAGTCGAGAGGAGCATGAGCAGCATCTTCAAAGTGTGCTTCATACCTTGAAGAATAATCAGTTATATGCCAAATTTTTAAAATGCGAGTTTTGGTTAGACTCAGTTGCCTTTTTGGGGCATGTTGTATCGGCAGAAGGCATAAAGGTGGATCCTAAGAAGATTGAGGCTATTCAGAATTGGCCTAGACCTACTTCAGTTACAGAGATCCGGAGTTTCCTGGGTTTAGCAGGTTATTATCGTTGGTTCGTGGAAGGGTTTTCATCTATAGCAATCCCATTGACCAGACTAACCTAGAAGGGTGTCCCATTCAGATGGTCAGATGAATGTGAGTTGAGCTTTCAGAAGCTCAAGACTGCTTTGACTATGGTGCCAGTATTGGTATTACCCACAGGTTCAGGATCGCATACGGTATATTATGGCGCATCTCACATTGGGCTTGGTGCAGTATTAATGCAAGATGGCAAGGTAATTGCATATGCGTCGCAACAGTTGAAAGCTCACGAGAAGAATTATCATGTTCATGACTTAGAATTGGCAGCCATTGTTCATGCGCTGAAGATATGGAGGCATTACCTCTACGGTGTCTCGTGTAAGGTATTTACTGATCATCGCAGCCTTCAGTATCTGTTCAAACAAAAGATCTTAATTTGAGGCAGAGAAGATGGTTGGAGTTGTTGAAAGACTATGATATCACCATTTTGTATCACCCCGAAAAGGCCAATGTGGTAGTCGATGCCTTGAGTAGAAAGGCTGTGAGTAAGGGCAGTCTTGCGTATATTCCGGTTGGTGAGAGGCCATTAGCTGCAGATGTTCAGACTTTAGCTAATCAGTTCGTGAGGTTAGATGTTTCAGAACCCAGTCGGGTTCTAGCTTGCACAGTTTCTCAGTCTTCTTTATATGAGCGCATCAGAGAGAGGCAGTATGATGATCCTCATTTACTTGTCCTTAAGGACACAGTGTGGCACGGTGATGCCAAACAGGTTGCTGTGGGGGAAGATGGGGTTCTGCGAATGCAGGGTCGTATTTGTGTGTCTAATGTGGATGGACTTCGTGAATTAATTCTTGAAGAAGCACACAGTTCTAGGTATTTTATTCATCCAGGTACCGCCAAAATGTATCAAGATTTGTGGCAACATTATTGGTGGAGGAGAATGAAAAAGGATATAGTTACATATGTATCTCGGTGTCTGAATTGTCAGCAAGTTAAGTACGAGCATCAGAGATCTGGTGATTTGCTTTATAAGTTAGAAATTCCCGAGTGGAAGTGGGAGCGTATCACTATGGATTTTGTTGTTGGGCTCCCACGGACTCAGAGAAAATTTGACGCAGTTTGGGTCATTATGGACAGGTTGACCAAGTCAGTACATTTCATTCCAGTGGCAGTTACCTATTCTTCATAGAGGTTAGCTGAAATTTACATTCATGAGATTGTCCGCCTTCACGGTGTGCCCGTGTCTATTATTTCAGATCGAGGTACGCAGTTTACCTCACATTTCTAGAGGGCTATACAGCGTGAGTTAGGCACACGGGTGGAGTTGAGTACATCATTTCATCCACAGACAGACGGACAGTGAGAGCGCATTATTCAAATATTGGAAGATTTGCTCCCCGCTTGTGTTATAGACTTTGGAGGTTCTTGAGATCATTTCTTGTCACTTTTAGAGTTTGCTTATAATAATAGCTACCAGTCGAGCATTCAGATGGCTCCATATGAGGCATTATACGGAAAGCGATGCCGATCGCCAGTTGGTTGGTTTGAACTGGGAGAGGCTCGGTTGTTGGGTACCGTTTTGGTACAGGATGCCTTGGATAAGGTCAAGATTATTCAGGATCGACTTCGTACAACGCAGTCTAGGCAAAAGAGTTATGCCGACCGAAAAGTTCATGATATTGCATTCATGGTTGGAGAAATAATATTGCTTCGGGTTTCACCTATGAAAGGTGTAATGAGGTTCGGAAAGAAGGGCAAGTTGAGCCCTAGGTATATCGGACCCTTTGAAATTCTTGAAAGGGTGGGTGAAGTAGCCTAAAGGCTTGCATTACCACCTAGTTTATCAGCGGTTCATCCGGTGTTCCACGTGTCTATGTTCCGAAAATATTATAGTGATCCGTCCCATGTGATAGATTTCAGTATAGTCCAATTGGACAAAGATTTGACTTACGAGGAGGAGCCGATGGCTATTCTAGCCCAGCAGGTTCGACAGTTAAGGTCCAAGAGTTATCCTTCAGTTCGGTTGCAATAGAGAGGTCAGCCGGTATAGGCATCTACATGGGAGTCCGAGTCGGAAATGCAAAGTAAATATCCATACCTTTTCTCCAGCTCAGGTATTTTTTTTTCTAACTCCGTTCGAGGACGAACGTTTGTTTTAGAGGTGGAGAATGTGATGATCCAAAATGTCATCTTTAAATTTAATAAGTAATTATGTGTTCTAAGACCTCGAAAAGCACCATTTATCATTCCTCGACTTGCGTGCGCAGTCTGTATAATTTTTCGAAAAGTTTTCGTGTGAAAAATCGATGAAAATGTGAAATAGAGCTTTAAAACTCAATTGAGTTGACTTTGGTCAACATTTTGAGCAAACGGACCCAGATCAGTATTTTGACAGTTCCGGTAGCTCCGTATCGTGATTTGGGACTTAGGCGTATGTCCGGAATTTAATTTGGAGGTCCCTAGCTCAAGTTATGACCATTTAACGGAACTAGCAATTTAAAGGTTAAAGATTCCAAGTTTGACCACGGGGTTCACTTTTTGATATCGGAGCCGGAATCCGATTCTGAAAATTTGAACAACTCCGTTATGTCATTTATGACTTGTGTGCCAAATTTGAAGTCTTTCCGGATTCATTTAATATGTTTTGGCACGAGATTTGCAAATTAAAAGTTTAAAACTCAAAGTTCGAATCGGGATGTGAATTGTAATTTCAGTGTTGTTTGACGTGATTTTAGACTCCGAGTCAGTCCGTATTATGTTACGGGACTTGTTGGTATATTCGGACGGGGTCTCGAGTACCCCGAGTGTAATACGAATCGAAATCGGAACAAGAATTAGACTTAAGCAAAATCTAAAATTTTGGGTTCTGGTGTAATCATACCTGCGGATTTTTTGACCGCAGGTGCGAGCTCGCAGAAGCGAGCCTTCCATCGCAGATGCGGGACTGGGCCGGCCTAGGTTCTTTGCAGGTGCGGCCTTTTTGCACAGAAGCGGATGTCGCAGGTGCGACAGGAGTGTCCGCAGATGCGGAACTTCACCTGGCAGCCTAGCATCGCAAATGCGAGCTTTGTCTCGCAAATGCGGAACTTTTGTCCGCATATGCGAAAATGGCTGGGCAGAACCCATAAATTCAGAAGTTGCCATTTTTACTCATTTTTGAGTTTTAAGTATCGGATTTGGGCAATTTCCAGGGGATTTGCACGACTTTGAGTTGGGTAAGTGTTCTTTAATCAAAAGTGATTATATTTGACTAATCCATGTCTATATTTATCATTTATTTCGGATTTAGATGCAAGAAATTGAAATTTTTGTAAAAGTTTCCAAAAACGAAAAATTAAGATTTGAAGGTCCATTTGATATCGGAATTAGACAGATTGTATATGGTTGAACTCGTATCGGAACGGGTGTTCGAATTTTGCGAGTTTTTCAAGGATTTGAGACGTGGGTCCCACTGCCGAATATTGTAATGAATTTCGGATTTTTATCCGAAAAATGTGTAAATTCATATGGAATTAATTCCTATGATTAGTATTGAATATATTGAATTGTTTGTGAATAGATTTGAAGCTTTAGAGGCAAATTTAAAAGAAAAAGTTATGGTTGAATAATTGATTTGGAATTTGCAAAGCGAGGTAAGTGTCGGGGTTAACCTTGACTTGAGAGAATAGAACCCTTAAATTATTTGTTATGTGAAATGCATGTGAACGACGTATAGGCGAGGTGACGAGTGTCTATACGTCGTCAAATTGATTGTTTTCCTACTTACTTAAAAAATCATAAATTATTTTAAATCATGAATTAATTATTATAATAATTGTTTCTCTCCTATTCTTTGTCAAACATTAATCCTTGAATTCTTGCATTAATTGTTTCACGCTATTTGAATTATGTGTCTTAGTTGTTATTTGACATTTAGCATATTAAATATTAAACTGCTTATTTTCTCCATGATTTCCATAATAATTTGCTATTTGTCATTATTTGTTTCATAATTAAATCATAATTAATGTATGTTTGTTGTCTTATGGTTTTATATTAATTGTTGCAATTATCGGGGGAAATTTCTTCTATAAGAATTGATAAATGAATATGTTGGAGGAGCGGCTTGCACGCCGCAACAGAATTGATTGAAATAGATCTATATTGGAGGATCGGGTTGCACACCGCAACAGACTTATTAAAAAGTCTATATTGGAGGATCGGGTTGCACGCCGCAACAGACTTATTAAAAAGTCTATATTGGAGGATTGGGTTGCACGCCGCAACAGACTTATTAAAAAGTCCATATTGGAGGATCGGATTGCACGCCGCAACAGACTTATTAAAAAGTCAATATTGGGGGATCGGATTGCACGCCGCAACAGACTTATTTAAAAGTCTATATATATACTTGATTGAAATAAATACATGACAGACTTGATTAAAAGGAATATATTGGAAGAGCGAATTGCACGCTGCAACAGCATTGAATATGAATATATTGTGAGAGCGGGTTGCATGCTGCAACAGATTTGGTTGAAATAATAATGGATTATGACTGTTGAGTTGGCTTCAATTATTATAAATGAGTTACCTGATTTATTTCTATTATTTGTTGTTGTTATTAATATTGCGTACAGGTTAATGTAAGTGAACCGCCTTAGCCTCATCACTACTTCGTCGAGGTTAGGCTCAGCACTTACCAGTACATGGGGTCGGTTGTACTGATACTACACTGTGCACTTCTTGTGCAGATTTTGGATTGAGTCCCAGCGGCGTACCATAGACTTGCTCGGATTTCAGCTACCAGAGGAGACTTGAGGTATAACCGCATGGCGTCTGCAGTTCTGAAGTCCCCGTCTATTTTAATTTAGCTGTGTGTTTATTTCCAGACAGCTTTACTTATTCAGACCTTTATTTGTACTTATTCTAGAAGCTTGTGCACTTGTGACACCAATTCTGGGATGGTATTTAGACACCGTTATTTTTATGGATTATTTCACTATATTTCAAACTTTGCTTCCGCTTTTGTTTCCTTGATTATTAATAATTTAAAGATTGTTTAACAATTGGTTAATATTATTCTAACGTTGGCTTGCCTAGCAAGTGAAATATTAGGCGCCATCACGGTCCGAAGGTGGGAATTTCGGGTCGTAACAGTCACGAACTCAAATGGAATACATGGAATGATCACGAGCACCGAATATACAATATTGTTTGATTACAATTTAACAGTACAGTGAAATGAAAAGACTCCAAGGGACTGCGATGACCAAGCAGCTCTACCTTGAATCCTTATGATCGCGCTTTAACTCTGCTCAAGTCCGATATCTCCAATACCTGGCTCTGCACAAAATGTGCAGAAGTGTAGAGTGAGCACACCACAACGGTGCCCAGTAAGTATTAAGACTAACCTCAATGGAGTAGAGACGAGGTACTGTCAAGACACTCACTAGTCTAATAACATGTGCAGTATAATATACAAAATAATAGAAAACAAATAATAATAAGGGCAGGATAAAACAACTAGTGATATGCACAACAGACAACAAGAATACCATTAATATCACTCAACAATTAATAAACACAATTACACCCAATTAAATCAAGCCCTTCAAATAAATGTCCTTCACATAGTTCTTCTAGATAACTCTCTTTCAAATATAATTTTCTCAAATAATTACTTTTCAAATATAATTCTTTCAATAAATCTTTCAAATACAATTTTCTCAAATAAATATCTTTCAAATACAATTCTTTTATATAATACTTTCTAAGTAAAATCCTTCCAAATAAATATTTTGAATATAATTTTTTCAATTAAAAAGTCACCATGTGACATCTCATTTCATAATCATCAAAATACGGGTCTTAGTCCATTTTTATATTTTTCGTAAACACGGGTCTCAGCCCATTTTTATATTTCCACGACACCTCATGCCCATAATTAAATCATCATATTTTCCTAGCACCTCGTGCCCTCATTTCATATCACAACTGCACGGACAATTCACGTGCCAAATATTATTATCATTTCATCATAGCACCTCGTGCCCATATTTTATATCACAATTGCACGAACAATTCACGTGCCAATATCCCCACTTCATATCACAATTCACGGCACCTCGTGCCCACATTTCATTTTATAAACCGTCTGGCAATAGCCATGGGCTCCCAATTTCAACATAAATCATATTATTATTAATTTATTAACAACAAGACAAGTTGCATAAGGTATAAAAATAAACACAAGAAAATCACAAAATCACATGAAAATTGTCAACACCACAATACCACATCATCACATATCGTCCCTGACAATAGCCACCCTTATCGCTCCTATTGCCACCCTTATCGCTCCTATAGCCACCCTTATTGCTCCACCCAGACAATACCAATAGCCACTCTTATTGCTCTTATTGCCACCCTTATCGCTCCTATAGCCACCCTTATCGCTCCGCCCAGACAATATTCCAACAAACACGACAACAGTGAAATGCCACACTTATAACCACATAATATCGACGGTGAAATGCCACCCTTATCTCCCCAAAATAATAATTCACACAACACAATAATTTACACGGAAAATTATCACAGCAATATAATAAAATCAACTCATATCACAATTTGCCTAATGGCCACAACCAAATTCCAAAGATATAACAAATCAATTAATTTTACAACAAATAGCCCAAGGCTCCATAAAAATGTATATAACACCCCAAAGACAATCAACAGAGATAGAAAATAATCAGCATAAAGCAAACCTTTATTAATCCAATTTTAGATAATTATATAAATACCTCTTCTTAAGCTCATTTAATTAATTTTACAGAGGAAAACATCCAAAATGGAATTAAATTCCAATAATTATCAAACCAGCAAATTCACGGAATTTCATAAATTATCAAATAATAATCACATCAAATTGTCATAATACAACAGGGTCAACAACAAGGATTTAGGCACGACAAATAGATGATTAAATATATGCTGACAATTATCCAATTTACTACACCATATGCTCAAGACTTTAACTCAATAAAATTTGCACATATAACCCAAGTACGTACTTGTCACCTCGCGTACATGGTTTTCAATTACACAAATTGCACATAAGACTCAATGCCTACGGGAAAATTCCCCAACTCGAGGTTAAGAAAGACACTTACCTTTTTGAAGTTAGGTCGATATTCCAAAATAGCCTTCTTGCTTGAATTGACCTCCGGCCAGCTCAAATCTATCCAAATTAATTGTATAACTCCATTAAAATTCGTCGAAAACAATTCCGGATAATAATACGTTGACTTAAAAATTTATTAAAAAAGTCAACGCGGGACTCGCCTCTCGGAACCCGACATAATTTTCATGAAATTCGAACACCCATTCCGATACGAGTTCAACCATACCAATTTTATCGAATTCCAATAACAACTCGACTTCCAAATCTTAAATTTTTGTTTTTAGAAGATTTTACAAAAATCTTGATTTTTCCTCCATTAAATCTGAATTAAATGATGGATTCAAAGACATAATCATGGAAATTAATCAAAACTGGATAAGAATCACTTACCCCAAACACCCACGCAAGAATCTCTCCAAATATCGCCTTCTACCGAGCTCCAAATTTGATTTTGAGTTATGAAGTCAGACCCCTATTTTTGGGACTTTTAATTCTGGCTAGATAGGCCTTCTTCGCGTTCGTGAAGGCCAAAACCCAACTGCCTGAAATCCTTCATCGCGTTCGCGACCTCCTTGTCGCACTCGCGAAGGCCAATTGCTTCTGCCCCATCATTTCCTCTTCGCGTTCGCGAACTCCTTGTTGCGTTCGCGATGACCAGCTGACCAACTCCTTCGTGTTCGCATTACACTCTTCGCGTTCGCGATGGCCAAACGACCTCAGGCCCCACTCTTCCTTTTTTCTTCGCGTTCGCATTGCCTTGGCCGTGTTCGCGAAGGCTTGCCCAGTTCCTTCTTCGCGTTCGCGTTCCCGTCCCCTGCTTCGCGTTAGCGAAGGCCAAACTAACAGCCCCTCCAATTCCTCTTCGCGAACGCGGGACTCCCTTCGCGTTCGCGAAGAAGGAAACCAGACTTCATCAACAGCAGTCCAAACAGCTCCAATTTGGTCCGAAACCACCCTGAGATACACCCGAGGCACCCGGGACCCCGTCTAAACATACCAACAAGTTTCATAACCTATCACGGACTCACTCGAGGTTTCAAATCACATCAAATAACGCCGAAAATATAAATCGCACCACGAATCGAACTTATGAACTTTCAAAACTTCCAACTTCTAAAACTCGTGCCAAAACCTATCAAACCAACTCGGAATGACGTCAAATTTTGCAGGCAAGTCCCAAATAACATAACGGAGTTGTTCCAATTTTCGGAATTACATTCCGACCCCGAAACCAAAAAGTCAACCCCCCGGTCAAACTTCCTAAAAATTCGACTTTCGTCATTTCGAGCCTAAATTGACTACAGACCTCATATTCACAGTCCGGACACGCTCCTAAGTCAAAAATCACCCAACGGAGATAACGGAACCGACAGAACTCTATTCCGGAGTTATTTTCATACAGTTCTGACTACGGTCAAAATCCTAAGACTTAAGCTTACGTCTTAGGGACAGTGTCCCAAACCACTCCAAATCATCCGTAAATCAAACTTGACCACACACGTGGGTCATAATACATATTGCAAGGCTGCTCAAGACCTTAAGTCACTGAACGGGGCATAAATTCTTAAAACGACAAGTCGGGTCGTTACAATAAAATACCATTTTAATATAATACAATGAATATAATTTTGTATTACTCTTGAAATTTAACTTGACTTTATCCTATATGACTTTCTCAAATTATTTCGCTATTAAAATTTATCAATAATATTTTTTAGTATTATTTATTTACTTAATTTTATCAAATAATTTAAAGTATGGATAGAATCACATTATAGTTATTCTCATCTTTATATATTAGTTTTTGTTCTACAATATTTTAATTTTTTCATTTAGTGTTCATCTATAATACAGATTTTATTATATTATTTTTCTAAATGGATGGTGTTGAATTAGTTTAAAAGTTAAACAACGAAGTTCTTTTATTATGTGTCATAAATCTACTAATAACTATAATAATAATTATTTTATATTATTTTTAATAAGAAATTAAATTGAATTCTTTTTCCCATTTGTATTTAATATGAAAGTATAATTTTCTTATTAAAATTATTACATATCAAGTTAAGTTATATCTTTATGTATTTTATTTATTTCTTGAAATTATTTATGTTTTTGTATGTAGTTTTATCTATTATAATATTTTTAGTTCCATGATCTTATCCATAATTATTATTCAAAAACTTTCTTATCTCAAAAAATAAATTAGGCTTATCATTTTATATATCTCTACATTGAAGTTATTGGTTTTATTTTTTTAAATAATTTTCTAAAAAAATATATAGACATTTGATTATTTTCAATTCAAATTAAAAAAGAGTAACCAATTATTAACTAACTAACTAATTTTGTTCTAAAATTTGACATTTGTTCAATTTTTATGGTAAAACATTGCATCATCACATTGATTTGCTTCTCTTATTCTATATAGATAGATTATAATTTTTTTCATCTAGAGTTCATCTATAATACGAATTTTATTGTATTATTTTTTTAAATGGATGGTGTTGAATTAGTTTAAAGGTTAAACAGAGAAGTTTTTTTATTATATGTTATAAATATACTAATAATTATAATAATTATTATTTTATATTATTTTCAATAAGAAATTAAATTGAATTCTTTTTTCCGTTTGTATTTAATATGAAAGTTTATTTTTTTATTAAAATTACTGCATAATAAGTTAAATTATATCTTTATATAATTTATTTATTTTTTGACATTATTTATGTTTTTGTCTTTAGTTTTATCTATTATAATTTTTTAGTTCCATGATCTTATCCATAACTAATATTCAAAAACTTTCTCATCTCAAAAATTAAATTAGTATTATCATTTTATATATCTCTATATTGAAGTTATTTATTTATATATTTTTTATTTTTTTATAATAGCTTTATTAATAATATATAGATATTTAATTATTTTTAAATCAAATTAAAAAAGGGTAACTAATTATTAACTAATCTAACTAATTTTATCCTAAAATTTGACACTTGTTCAATTTTAATGGTGACACTTAGCATCATCACATTGATTTGCTTCTCTTATTCTATATAGATAGATTTTAGGAGTTGAATACAGTCTATTCCTTCTTGGAAAGATGATTTCCTTTTTATTTATGTTTAATATATTTTTATTTTTCATTTATCTTTGGAATTTTGAGAATTATAGTTTTATTCCTTATTGAAAATTACTAAACTAATTTAAAACGTAAGTTTAATGAAGTTAGAAAATTTAACAAGAGGATTAAAAAAATACAAATTAGTATACTGATATATCCATGGGATTCAAGAATTCATATATACACAAAATATATAGTAAGAATTCTTTATCACATCCATCACCTACAATAATATTTTAGTATATTTTACCTTTCTATAACCTATAACAGCAACATGTAATGTTATAATAATATACTATTTATAAAATTATCCGTCTACAACAGTCTTAGTAAAAATTAAGTAATTTTATTATTTCTCACTATAGTTGCTAGTCATTTATTTTCATAATGAAGAACCACTAGTACTGTAACGACCCAACCGGTCATTTTAACTTTTAGAACCTCGTTCCCCTAAATAAAACTTTCCGTATGTGCTTTAATAATTTATGACTTGCGGGGATGGTTGGTTCGAGATTTGAAAGTGTCTGGGTTGAAATCGGAACACTTGGTTCCTTAAGTTGGCTTTAAAAGATCAAGTTTGACTTTGGTCAACATTTTGAGCAAACGGACTCAGATCAGCGTTTTGACAGTTTTAGTAGGTCCGTATCGTGATTTGGGACTTGGGCGTATGCACGGAATCAAATTCCGAGGTCCCTAGCCCGAGATATGAAATTTTGATGAAAAATTAAAAATTTAAGTTCAAATAGTGACCGGAGGTCAATCGGAGTTGATTTGATAGGTTTCGACATCGAATGTAAAAGTTGGAAATTTTAAGTTTCATTAAACTTGAATGGGAGCATAATTCATGATTTTCGCGTCGTTTTATGTGATTTGAGGTTTCAAATAAGTTTGTATGATGTTTTAGGACTTGTTGGTATATTTGGTTGAGGTCCCGAGGGCCTCGGGTGAGTTTCGGATGGTTAACGGATCAAAAGTTGGACTTAAAACAGCTGCTGCAATTTTTCCTTTTTGCTGGAAATTCTGGCCCAAAATCGAGGCCCAAGATCGATCTCCCAAGATCGAACTCCCAAAATCGAGGTCATGATCGAGGACATGGATCGAGGCCATGAATCGAGGGTTGCCTGCGCAGAATTATAAAAGAGGGCATTCGTCCCATTCGCCATTTTTAACAAATTGGAGCTTGAGCATAGGCGATTTTTGATAGATTTTCAAGAAAAAGACATTGGGGTAAGTGATTCTAACTTGGATTTGGTCTATAAACATAAATATATCATTGTTCTCATCATTTAATTAGTGTTTTGAGATTGAAATTTGGGAAATTTTTAGAAATCTCAGAGAAATATATTTTTGAGATTTCGGTATCGATTCAGAGTCAGATTTGAGTGAAACTGGTATGGTTGGACTAGTAATTCAATGGGTTATCGGATTTTATAACTTTTACCGGATTCTGAGATGTGGGCCCCACAGATGAATTTTTAATTAATTTCGGAGTTTTTATTAAAAATGCAGTATTTTCTTATAGAATTGATTCCTATAATTTTTAGTGATTGTATCAAATTATTTTGGCTAGATTCGAGCCATACAGAGTTAGATAATCGTGGAAAAGGCCTTCTAGTGGATTAAATTAGAGCAAGACGAGGTAAGTCTCTTATCTAATCTTGTGAGGGGGAAATTACCTCATAAGTGATTAAAATTAAATAATTGTTGCTAATTGTGGGGACTACGTACGCACGAGGTGACGAGAGTCCGTGCGTAGCTACTATTAATGCTAAAGTCCGGGTAGTTTAGGACTCAAAACATGAATTACTTGTGTAAATTGTATTCTTTGTTTAATTAATATTATTTGATATATATACATATATATTGTGAATTGTTAGATAAAAATATTAGAGGATGGAAATCTCATATACTTGTTATTTTTTTTGTTCTGTTTAAATTTATTTAATTGTTAAGAGAAATTGTTCTTCCTCTTGAATTTATCTTATAACAAATATACTCTCATTCCGGAGGTACATAAGAAAATATCCTCCTTTCTTGTGGAGCGGGCCGAATGCCTCGGCAGGATAGATGCATCTATGGATCGTGTCGCACGTCCCTCGGCAGTGTACACGAAATTCTAGATCGGGCCGTACGACCTCGACAAAAATCGTGCTTAATAATAATAATAATTACACGATACTTGGACAGTTTATTACAGCTTGTAAAGCTATTTGATAAATTAAAAATTTATTGAAATTGAATTGCAGCTTGTAAAGCTATTTGATAAATTAGAATTTTTATTGAAATTGAAGGATTCAATTAATAGATTAGAAATTATTTGAATTGAAGGAATTTAATTAATATATTGAGAATTATTGGAATTGAAGGAATTTAATTACTTCTGCTGGTTCAATAAAATTATTGTTAACTCTGCGAATCACGTTGATACAAATATTTCTATTTTCATGATTATTTAATATTATTGACCCATAGTGAGTTTCATAGTCGGCCAGCTCGTCTCTACCTCTTCGAGATTAGGCTTGATACTTACTGGGTATACGTTATTTTCGCACTCATGTTGCACTTGATGCACATTCTATTGTGCAGGTACATATATGTCTAGCGGCCTTGTGGGCGCAGAGGTGTGGTTAATAGTTGCGGGGACATAGGTGAGCTGCATTCTGTATTACGATCCGCAGCCAATAGAGTCTCCTTCAGAGATATTATAATTTCCTGTCTAATTTATATTTTGGATAGATGCTATATTTTAAATTTTAATTTCATAGTAAATGCTCATGCACTTGTGACACCGGATTTTAGGATGATTATAGATATACTATATTGAAAATTTTTAAAGATATTATTACGTATTTTATAAACTTCATCTTCTGCTATTTAATTAAGGGGAACAAATATGACTTCAAAATTATTAAAATGAGATTTTATTTATTATTTATTGTTGGCTTGTCTGACAGCAGTGTCCGGCGCCATCACGAATTTTATGGATTTTGGATCGTGACAACATGGTATCAGAGTACTAGGTTCACGTAGGTCTCACGAGTCATGATCAAGTCTAGTAGAGTCTTGCGGATCGGTACGGAGACGTCTGTACTTGTCTTCGAGAGGCTATAGGGCTATTAGGAATACTTCCCTTTTTGATTACTCATCGTGCGATTTGATTCCTTTAAAGCTTATGCCTTCATTTCCTTCCTACTCAATCTTATGCGACGTGAAGCACTTGTTATAAATTAAGGATCGAGGAAATTTTTAATGGTACTACATATGTATTACATGATGCTTCTCCCTATGTAATTAATTGGGCTATTGTCGTCACCTTGCGAAAGGCCGCTCTGTCATTTCAAATTAAGTATCAGTACTACCTAAGGTTTTGAGATTTGGCATTCATTGTTATGACGATTCGTGCGTTGTCATCGCACAGTGTTTATGAAATGGTAAAATGCCCGTCTATGTGTCAGGGCAGTAAACGACTTGAAAGAAGATTTTTCCCAGTACATGATTCAGAGGTTCCATGTTTTATTCCCAGTAAGGAAAAGGTAATCGTACTATGAATGTTCGGGTTTGGGGTTGATAGAGTAACGAAGCTTGATATGTTCGAGTGTGGTAGAGTTCTCAATTTTGATGTGGTGTCATCGCCTTGTTAAATGTGTTAAGGTTCGCCGGTGTTATGGTTTTCTTTAACTAGCCTTCACGATGGGGTGTTAGGAATTGGTATAGGGGAAGCAGTCGTTAGAGATCTCTTTGTGCAGTGATCCAAGATCGAAGCAACGTTCCTAGTATTGATGTCTCGAGAAGGATGATCGTCAGAAAGGTTTAAAGCTGGTAACGAACTATTGGTTCAAGTGCTACAGAGTCGGATTTTGAGTTAGGGCAACAACTGGGAAGCGAAGGATGAGGAAGGACATATGGAAGGTGCCTTGCAGTGGTTAGGTTCCAAAAAGGCCAAGTGTAAGAAAACAGAAGCAAAGTAGTTGCTTAAAGGAGATGGTTGACCAAAGTGGGAGAGTGGCAAGGTAGCATACGGGTTCTGTGGTAGGATAGCCACACGCCTTAGGGGGAAATTTGAGTGATTTGGGAGTCATGGTGGACAGTGACTAGGCCTACGGACTTAATTTAGAATATTGGCTGCTATATTGAGGAAGATTGGATACAACAGGAGGGAGTTGCTTGATATGAAGAAGGATACAACATGACTTTGGATTGGAATGTATTGTCGCACCTTTAGTTGACTCCCATGTGGAGTGAATGGACTGGTGCAGCTGGTGAATGAGCTCGGACTTAGGATGATCTACTGATTTCGTAGTAATTGCACCTAGTGTAGCGACGTTGGAATATGTCGGCATGTAATTTTCACATGTGGTTTATCTCCTATGAGCAGGTTAACGGTCGTGTGGTGTTGACGAAGCTTTTGCGATGAATTCTACTGGCTACCCAGTAAGAGATTTAATATGTAAATGTGGCTAGTGGTTCGGAGTGTTTATTAAAGGTTAATAGAAGGATTTCGAGAAAATTTGGCGAGTTGCGTGTGTAAGATCATGTCAACGATGAAGAAAGAATCTCGGTGGATTCCGAAATTTTGTAATTGTAGCTTCAAGCTAAGTCGGAGAGCCCCACCGTCTATGATTGGATTACGTAGTGTCAGCTTATGCAGTTTCTGATTATCGGTATATTGGTGGGTCATCACGGCTAAGAAAAGAAAACATCAGTGGTAAATTGAGCAACGGATTTGAGGAATGTGTGCCATATTTGGCCTTATCGATTTGTATTCAGGCTTTGGGAAGACTCAAAGTTTGTGCTTCGTATAGATGTAATGCACATGAAAAGTGAGACAGTCGGGTGTTTCCTTGATAAAGTGTCTATGTGCTAGCAGGGCCTTGGAGTTGATCATGTTTGGGAACAAGTCAGAGCAAGTGACTCTCAATAACGGTCGTGGTGGGTTCAAAAATTTAAAGTGTGGTGCCTAAGGATCTCGAGCCCGTAGTATGGTTGAGTGTTGAGCTTTTGCAGCAGATTATGAAACGGGGCTTGGAGTACTCTGCGTTATCTTCAGGTTGTGGCATAGCATTTGAGAAATGGAAGAAAATAACTTCAAATTCATAAAAGAAGTATCAGAATGGGTGTACCAGTTGAAGATGTAAAAGTGCGTAGAAGGAGGGGTATGAGATGATTCGTGGGTTTTGAAACAACGTGGTTTCGTGAAATAAGGTCACCTAGGATGAGTGCGGATTTGAGATCGTGATGTAATGAATTGAGATATTATCATTTCTAAGGCAAATTGAGAATAAATTGAGAAAAGACGGGTCGGCTAACAATGGTTGAATTGGCATAATGGTGCCAATGATTAGTTCCTTCATCGTATTGAGTTATGCATGTGATTTGTGGCGGTACGTGCGAGGCTTGACGGCTGCCGTAATTGATTTTATTTAGAGGAATTCAAGTATTACGGCATGTTATGTGTAGAGGGATCCCAGAAGAGTTATGGTGGTGTAGGCCACTACTTGAGGCCGGTATTTTATGCGGATATGGGAATTTAGTCAAGTGTTGCAATGGTTCTCTTGAAATGAGTTAAGTAGAAGGTTGTTATATGATGAAGTGTTTACCCTATTAGTGGTTCAGGAGTTATGATGGAATTCTTGTACTCCTACGTATTTGCGTGATTAAGTGCATAAGTAGCATGAGATTCGAAAGTTGAGGATTTAAGATTTCGGTTCGGTGTTAACAAGGAGGTCACAAGCTCGGATGAGCAGAAAAAGAGTTAGAGGTTTAAAGCAAGCTGGTATTGTCTTCGGTGTCACTTGAGATCGACGTTATGTGTAAGAGGCTTTGTGTATTGAATTGCGGATCCTTGATTTTCCTCACAGTATTAGTATGGCCGGTGGTATGGATGTGCAGACTTGTTATCTGTTACGGAAAGTCGTGGGAACGTATTCCACGGGAGAATTGTATGAGTATGACAAGTAGTCACTTGATTGAATAAATATTTAACAACCAAGTATGAAGATTGTGGTGATATCGCTAATTCGAGAAGTTTTGCCTGAAGGGTGCTCGGTTCATTTGGTTGTGGAATGGGGAAGTTTGTTCAGGTTATGATGGTTGTTCTTGTGTGTTAGGGGAAAAGGGGTTATTATGGATCCTTGAAAGGCTATTAGCCTAGTACGGTGCGATCAGAATCGTCTTGAGGTCTGTGGATGAATTTAAATATGAATACGGGCTCTATATCAAGCCGGATGTGTTCATTTCAGCATAAAAACTCCCTATGGAGGAGTATTCAGACGTTGGATGTCGTTTCGTCGTCGGTTATTTCATGTAATACTATATTGTGCCGTGTGAGTTATGAAATAGCTTGATAAATTTCTACGTGTTGAGGTCCCGCGTAGCTATGGTGTTATGTGAGCAGGATGGCTCTCGATATTCTGATCATATATCGCACCTTAGTTGTGCTTGAGTTTTGTAGCGTATGGCGTTGTCGGTCCTTCCAGGGATGATATTATGCACTAAGCGTGCTTGTGTCCGATATTCGGATATTTTGTAGTAATAAGCATCCTAGCTCGGTAAGCATTTTCTTATAGATTCTTTTTGTGCGGATTGGGTGGCACGCCGCCACGGGTATGTTGTTTGGATAGGGTTGCACGCCGCAACGGTACCATGTGTGGATCGAGTTGCACACCAAAACAGTGTGATATTGAGTATAGTCCCCTATATTCTATTTTGTGTGTTTGTGTCCCATTTTCTGAGGAAGGTTCATGACACCTTTTCAGTTGTCTAATTAGTCACGTGGGTTGAGTAATCCTTTCCAGAGTTCATTTTTCTTATGTATCGCAATCGAGTCCGTAGCTTATTAGCTCATTGTGGCATCATATTAGACTTTTTGCCGTGTCTGAGGTGGCTTATTGCCTAAGTAGCTCATGCTGGGGGAGACAAAATTATTGGATCCGGGATCAGTGCGATCGGGTTATATGAAGTATAATAAAGAGCAAATACCATTATTTGGTTATAATGAGGCAACAGTTCTTGTCAGAAGGAGAAACTCAATAATTGTTGACTCGACAGTTGGTTATGAATTTCTACATATTTCTTCCATCATGGAAGCATTTCAAGAGTTGGAACAGGACTTATATGTATCATGAGGCGTGTTGTGAACATTAGATTCGTGGAATTTTGGCTATTGTTATCGGAGGATGTTATTATAGTCATGTGAATGATGCGGTGCATGGTCTAAATTCAACAAAGGTATGCAATCATGTATTGGTGCATCATGTAGTGATTGATACGACATTCATAGGTTGGAAACGAGCATGGTGGAGAATTCTGGATGTTAGAATTGGGCTTTAAGGCTTATTTGCCTAAATAAAGGGGAGAATTTTCAGATTGGCTCGAGTTAATGTGCTCAATTGGGTGTGGTAGCATGGGTAGGTGCACGAGGTGTTAAACAATGATTTTGGATAACTCTGGAATACTCCTTAGCACGTTCGAGGATGAACGTATATTTAAGTGGGAGAGAATGTAACGACCCAACCGGTCGTTTTGACTTTTAGAATCTCGTTCCCCTAAATAAAACTTTTTGTATGTGCTTTAATGATTTATGACTTGAGGGGATGGTTGGTTCAGGATTTGAAAGTGTTTGGGTTGAAATCGGAACACTTGGTTCCATAAGTTGGCTTTAAAAGACCAAGTTTGACTTTGGTCAATATTTTGAGCAAACGGACTCGGATCAGTATTTTCACAGTTTTGGTAGGTCCGTATCGTGATTTGGGACTTGGGCGTAGCCCGAGATATGGAATTTTGATGAAAAATTAAAAATTTAAGTTCAAATAGTGACCGGATGTCGAAATATGTGCAAATGACCCCGGATATAATTTTGATGATTCCAACAGCTCTGTATGGTGATTTTGGACTTAGGAACGTGTTCGCAATTTTATTTGAAAGTCCGTAGTTAAATTAGGCTTGAAATGGCTAAAAACAAGAATTTAAGTTTGAAAGTTTGACCGAGGAGTTGACTTTTTGATACCGGAGTCGGAATCCAGTTACGAAACTTTTCATAGCTCCGTTATGTCATTTATGACTTGTGTGTGGAATTTGAGGTCAATCAGAGTTGATTTGATAGGTTTCGACATCGAATGTAGAAGTTGGAAATTTTAAGTTTCATTAAGCTTGAATGGGAGTATAATTCATAGTTTTAGCGTCGTTGTATGTGATTTGAGGTTTCAAATAAGTTCGTATGATGTTTTAGGACTTGTTGGTATATTTGGTTGAGGTCCCGAGAGTCTCGGGTGAGTTTCGGATGGTTAACGGATCAAAAGTTAGACTTAAAACAGCTGCTGCAATTTTTCCTTTCTGCTAAAAATTCTGGCCCAAAATCGAGGCCCAAAATCGAGCTCCCAAGATCGAGCTCCCAAAATCGAGCTCCCAAGATCGAGCTCCCAAAATCGAGGCCATGATCGAGGCCATGAATCGAGGGCTACCTGGGCAGAATTATAAAAGAGGGCATTCGTCCCATTCGCCATTTTTAACAAATTGCAGCTTGAGGAGAGGCGATTTTTGATAGATATTCAAGGAAAAGACATTGGGTAAGTGATTCTAACTTGAATTTGGTCTATAAACATAAATATACCATTGTTCTCATCATTTAATTAGTGTTTTGAGATTGAAATTTGGAAAATTTTTAGAAATCTCATAGAATTTTTTTTTTGAGATTTCGGTATCGATTCAGAGTCAGATTTGAGTGAAACTGGTATGGTTGGACTCATAATTTAATAGGTTATCGGATTTTGTAACTTTCGCCGGATTTCGAGACGTGGGCCCCATGGACGAACTTTTAATTAATTTCAGAATTTTTATTTAAAATGTAGTATTTTCTTATAGAATTGATTCCTGTAATTTTTAGTGATTGTATCGTATTATTTTGGCTAGATTCGACCCAGACAGAGTTGGATAATCGTGGAAAAGGCCTTCTAGTGGATTAAATTGGAGCAAGACGAGGTAAGTCTCTTATCTAATCTTGTGAGGGAGAAATTACCTCATAAGTGATTAAAATTAAATAATTGTTGCTAATTGTGGGGACTACATACGCGCGAGGTGACGAGAGTCCGTGCGTAGATACTATTAATGCTAAAGTCCGGGTAGTTTAGGACTCAAAGCATGAATTACTTGTGTAAATTGTATTCTTTGTTTAATTAATATTATTTGATATATATACATATATATTGTGAATTGTAAGATAAAAATATTAAAGGATGGAAATCTCATATACTTGATTTTTCTGTTTAAATTAATTAATTGTTAAGAGAAATTGTTCTTCCTCCTGAATTTATCTTATAACAAATATACTCTCATTCAGGAGGTACATAGGAAAATGTCCTTCTTTCTTGTGGAGCGGGCCGAACGCCTCGGCAGGATAGATGCATCTATGAATTGTGTCGCACGTCCCTCGGCAGTGTATACGAAACTCTGGATCGGGCCGTACGACCTCGGCAGAAATCGTACTTAATAATAATAATTATTACACGATACTTGGACAGTTTATTATAGCTTGTAAAGCTATTTGATAGATTGAAAAATTATTGAAATTGAATTGCAGCTTGTAAAGCTATTTGATAAATTGGAATTTTTATTGAAATTGAAGGATTTAATTAATAGATTAGAAATTATTTGAATTGAAGGAATTTAATTAATATATTGAGAATTATTGGAATTGAAGGAATTTAATTACTTCTGCTGGTTCAATAAAATTATTGTTAACTCTGTGAATCACGTTGATATAAATATTTCCATTTTCATGATTATTTAATATTATTGACCCATAGTGAGTGTCATAGTCGGCCATCTCGTCTCTACCTCTTCGAGATTAGGCTTGATACTTACTGAGTACACGTTATTTCCGTACTCATGCTGCACATTCTATTGTGCAGGTACATATATGTCTAGCAGCCTTGTAGGTGCAGATGTGTGGTTAATAGTTGCGGGGGGCATAAGTGAGCTGCATTCTGTATTACGATCCGCAACCAACATAGTCTCCTTCAGAGATATTATAATTTCCTGTCTAATATATATTTTGGACAGATGTTGTATTTTAAATTTTAATTCAATAGTAAATGCTCATGCACTTGTGACATCGGGTTTTGAGATGATTATAGGTTGCACTATATTGGAAATTTTTAAAGATATTATTACGTATTTTGTAAACTTCATCTTCTGCTATTTAATTGAGGGGAACAACTATGACTTCAAAAATATTAAAATGAGAATTTATTTATTATTTATTGTTAGCTTATCTGATAGCGGTGTCCGGCGCCATCACGACCTTTATGGATTTTGGGTCGTGACAATATGGTATTAGAGCACTAGGTTCACGTAGGTCTCACGAGTCATGAGCAAGTCTAGTAGAGTCTTGAGGATCGGTACGGAGACGTCTGTACTTATCTTCGAGAGGCTATAGGGCTATTAGGAATACTTCCCTTTTTGATTACTCATCGTGCGATTTGATTCCTTTAAGGCTTATGCCTTCATTTCCCTCCTACTCAATCTTATGCGACGTGAAGCACTTGTTATAAATTAAGGATCGAGGAAATTTTTAATGGTACTACAGATTTATTACATGATGCTTCTCCCTATGTAATTAATTGGGCTATTGTCGTCACCTTGCGAAAGGCCGCTCTGTCATTTCAAATTAAGTATTAGTACTACCTAAGGTTTTGAGATTTGGCATTCATTGTTATGACGATTCGTGCGTTGTCATCGCACAGTGTTTATGAAATGGTAAAATGCCCGTCTATGTGTCAGGGCAGTAAACGACTTGAAAGAAGATTTTTTCCAGTACATGATTCAGAGGTTCCATGTTTTATTCCCAGTAAGGAAAAGGTAATCGTACTATGAATGTTCGGGTTTGGGGTTGATAGAGTAACGAAACTTGATATGTTCGAGTGTGGTAGAGTTCTCAATTTTGATGTGGTGTCATCGCCTTATTAAATGTGTTAAGGTTCGCCGGTGTTATGATTTTCTTTAACTAGCCTTCACGATGGGGTGTTAGGAATTGGTATAGGGGAAGCAGTCGTTAGAGATCTCTTTATGCAGTGATTGAAGATTGAAGCAGCATTCCTAGTATTGATGTCTCGAGAAGGATGATCGTCAGAAAGGTTTAAAGCTGGTAACGAGCTATTGGTTCAAGTGCTACAGAGTCGGATTTTAAGTTAGGGCAACAACTAGGAAGCGAAGGATGAGGAAGGACATATGAAAGGTGCCTTGCGGTGGTTAGGTTCCGAAAAGGCCAAGTGTAAGAAAACAGAAGCAGAGTAGTTGCTTAAAGGAGATGGTTGACCAAAGTGGGAGAGTGGCAAGGTAGCATACGGGTTCTGTTGTAGGATAGCCACACGCCTTATGGGGAAATTTGAGTGATTTGGGAGTCATGGTGGATAGTGACTAGGTCTACGGACTTAATTTAGAATATTGGCTGCTATATTGAGGAAGATTGGATACAACAGGATGGAGTTGCTTGATATGAAGAAGGATACAACATGACTTTGGATTGGAATGTATTGTCACACTTTTAGTTGACGTCCATGTGGAGTGAACAAACTGGTGCAGCTGGCGAATGAGCTCGGACTCAGGATGATCTACTGATTTCGTAGTTATTGCACCCAGTGCAGCGACGTTGGCATATGTCGGCATGTAATTTTCACATGTGGGTTATCTCCTGTGAGCAGGTTAACGGGCATGACGAGTACTACTTTGCTAATGCTACTTCGGCTGAGATATTGAACTCTTAGATTCTCTTCAAGTAAAAGCTATCAGATACCATTTGGCTAAAGTTTAAACGAAAATCTTTGTCAATTCAAGGGTTGTCGTTACTAGGAGATTGAATCCATGAACGAAGCTACAATTGTAGATATCTTCCATCAAATTTAAAAGAATTTAATTTTTAATTATATTTTAAAAGGTATACTTAAAGTTTAATTCTTTGTACGTATAACTAGTTATGACTTTACCAATAAATTATTAGATTTTGTTAATTTTAATTAGTGAAATATGAATAACTTTTTAAATTAATAATTTTTTATTTTTTAACAATTTGATTTAATATTGATATGTATAATAAATATTTTAATCATGAGTTATCCTTGTTAGCAAACGTTTTAATCTTGTGGTATTTTTTGGTAATATAATAAAGTTAAAGTGTAAATAAATTGCCAACAATATATTTTTTAAGGTTAGTAAAAATATTTTGTAACTGATAAAATACTTAATTACCCAAAAAACCTACATTTTTGGTTTTCATTATTTTTCAAAGTTGAACAAAAAAAGTGGCGGTAAGTTTGCCTCCTTTTATTTATGTTTCCCCAAATCTCTCCTTTTAATTTGTATATTGCCGCCTCCATCCCCTTCATCTCCTCCACGTCTCCTCGTTTCTCTTTGTATGATCTTCATCTCCATCTAACTCTTACCCCAGTAAGATCTGCCTATTGTTATCATGATATATCATTTCTCTTCTTTTTTTCCCTCTCTCTCGCTCTTAAACATACAATTCAAAGTGTTTGATTTTCTTCGAAGCCTTTTTTTTAACTTAACAACTTCAAGAGATTAAAACTGTAATGATGTTTCGTTTTAAGACCCAATGCCATTTTTCGTACCTCTTTTGCTTCGGTACAGATCTCATACCGGATCTCACTCGGTTTATGTAGTAGTGGTTTCTTTTTAAATTTTATGAAGAATATTTAAAGATATTTTATTTATGTTTCTTTAATGTTTGAGAGGTTAAGTACTCAAAAATTGACATTTCCTACTCTTAATTCTTGTGGTTATTTGCAGCCAGAGAGGAATTGAGAATATTTGTTGTGTTAAATCGAGTAAGTATTTTATTCACCAGTACTTATTTCTTATTCTATTGTTTGCTTCACTAATTAATACATAATTTATGACTAACGTTTAATTTTATTTTTCTAAATCATGTATACAAAAGTACGACTAAAATTATAACTTTTTTTTCACAGGTACATGAACGTGGAAGTTATTCAAGAGTAAATTTATTAGATAAGTGGTTACATTAGAATTATTCTTGTATTCCGATTAGACTTTTCATGTTGGATAGATTTTACTTTATTTATGTATTTTGATTTATGGAGTTTGTAATGAGATATTATCTCAATATAGTATTAGTTGTATAGAATTATATGATAATGGATGAAATTTTTTATTGTTACCATGCATGTTTTATTTTGTTATTTCCAATTGGTAAAATGATAAATTATCAATTAATGGAAAACTAGGTATACTAATTATAAATAGAACCACCATCTAATTTAAATGACATCAAATTTTGTAACTATTGACAAAATGTATACCTCTAAAACCTTATTTTTCAGCAACAACTATATTATACTTTTCAAGACAATCACATTTATATTATTTTGTCCCAAATTGAATGTATCTAGTGACAAATAATATTTGTTTGAGAATCACTTTTATCGACCACCAAGTAATGTTCTATTTATGACAAGTGTAATTGCCACTAATCACAAAAATTTGTAGCGATAATTTTATTTAGTTGATAAAAATAAAATTTTAGACGTAATTAATTTTTAGCTACAAAATTATAAACCATTTTTACAAAAGAAAAATTGTCACTAATTCATAATTTAGGGACAAAATATTTTTTCCGTATATAAAATGTGATCTTTAGTGACAAAATTACTTTTGTACTACTACAAAATATGCACAATTTTAGAGACAATTGATGTCGTCAATAATTAAGCTAAATAGTTAGTGGCAAAATCGTTTTGTCGGTATTAATAACTTTTTAGTGACGAAAATAAACAATTAGCTATAATTTTTATTTTACTTTTTCTGACAAACAAGCTTGTCACAAATACTATTCATTTGGGGACGAAAAAAAGTTCGTTGCTAATATAGTTCTATTTAGCAACGAAATAATAAGTTGTCTTTGTATATTTTTAGTGACCCTCTTTTAGGGACGAACTATTGACTAATTATTTTTCGTCATAAAACGTTTTTTATGACGAAATATGAAGATTAAGTGACAAAATAATTCGTGATTGATAATCAAATTTGTTGTAGTGACAATGACTAAAACTCTGCTTGGACTGCTTAACAGACCTTAATCTTGATCTTATTAGACTAAGTTTTTGATATTTTTTTAAAATACTTTCGGTCACTGACTCAAAGTCACCAAGTTTTAAGAGTTAGCACGTCAGATTTTGTCGTTTCTAACTGACATATTTATATCAATAGCGGTGCTCCGCTGCGCTCAAATCCTGAGTCCGCTTCTGTGTGCAAATGTTCCTACCGTAGATGTTATACAAATATTCAGTGCGGTTCTTTTGGAAGATCACAAACTCACAGAGGTTATTTCTTGCTTGTACATACAGATATGGAGGAATCAACATATTTCCAATTATCCTCCACAACATAAACAGGTTTCTACTGATTTAAATTCTATATATCTTTTTCCTATTGATCTTTGCATTTTTCTCAATTACTTATTTGCTTGTGTTTGATTTAGCTAAATGAAGGCGCCAAAAGCAGTTATTTTTCAAGATTGCTTTCTTCCTCAGGTACATTCAGTTTTTTGTTCAATTCGGGTATTTGGTGAAGTGATAACTAAATTGGCTGATTTGTGTTTAGACTATTTTATTTCTGCTCGTATGTAACCCGTGGAAATTGTCAAAAAATAAATGTAAGCTTATATATTCATGATTTCTTTAAATATTTATAGCTGGATATAGTCATATAGTGCAAAGACTTTTGAGTGCGAGTTAGATACTTAGATCGTTTTAATTTGAAATAGATATCTTAATACAGATTATGAGGACGAAGGAAGGTTTCAATTGTTCTTCCTTTCGGAATTGGAGTACAGAAAATGAAAGGAAGATATGGTGTTATTATACAATTTTTTTTATTATGAACTATATATGTATTGAAGTCACTCATCATCACCAATTAAAAAAGACATGATAATATCCTAAAACATGAATATAGCTAAATGTCCAAACAAGTGCTACATAAATGTACTGCATTGCACTTTCGAGAGTTTCTTATTCGGTTGTATTGGAACTTGGATGTGATTCCGTATATATATATCTAGGGTTATAGTGCATATCATCTATGAGCTGCTTAAATGATGAGCTTTTTTTTTCTTTTCCTTTTTGGATCCACTATCATTAGCTTGGAGGGTTTGTATAGCTGGCTCACATTGTTTTGCATAAAAAGAAATCATTTATTTTTGAACTTCTGAATTCACATGGATTTTAAGCAATTTGTCCCAAGTTAAACAACCTGTGTTTTACGAGTGCAGAGGTTCATGAGAAGAAAGAATGGATTATTATATTGGAGTTTTATAGAAAATAGATTGAAATAATAGGGTGAAAGGAGTTAAAATAACTAGTTGACAAAACATTTACCATCTTGTGGCTGTAGCATCTGCGAATCAGATAACAATTCTGCAGAAGGATGATGACTACCAAAAGCCTTGTGGGATATTTATCTGTAAGTTTCAGAAACTTAAAATAGAAGTGAAACTATGGTGGAAGTAACCGCTCTTTCGAGTATGTTGTGAATATGATCATCATTTTAGCATGTTATACGGCTTCTTTTGTCACGATCCAATTTCACCTATAGGTCGTGATGGCGCCCAACACTACAGCTAGACAAGCCAATTAATAAGTCAATCGTACACTGGTTAAACTTTTATTCTAAGAAAATAATAAAATACCAACTTCTACTAATGTGTGTGCCAAGACCCGGTGTCACAAGTGCATGAGCATCTAGTAGATTATACAAAACTCCAAATACTGTGTGAAATGAAATAGATAGAATATCAATATAAGAAGAGACACTGGTAGCTGCAGAACGGCTCTGAAAGGTAGCTCACCACTATGCCTCGGGATGACGTGGGTATGTGATGATAGGTCCTCCACTAGTACCTGTCTCAGATCCTACACAAAAAGTATAGCAAGTGTAGTATGAGTACGTAAACAACGTGTACCCAGTAAGTATCAAGCCTAATCTCGAAGTGGTAGAGACGAGATGGCCGATTTTGACACTCACTGTGGGTCAATAATAATTGAAATAAAACTAGGATATTTAAATCAGCATGATTTACAGAATTTACAATAATTTATTTAATCAACGGAAATAATCAAATTCCATCAAATGTAACAATTCTCAATATATTAATTAAATTCCTTCAATTTAAACAAATTCCAATTTATCAATTAAATCTCATTTACAGGAGTAACAATTAATTCCTAAACAAGCAAGAATAATAATTCATTAAATTCCAAAGATTTTTCAATTTATTAATTAGCTTCACAAGCTGAAATAAATTATTAAAGTATCGTATAATTATTATTATTAAGCATGATTTCTGTCGAGGACGTACGGCCCGATTCAGAGTGTCGTGTACACTGCCGAGGGACGTGCGGCGCGATCCATAGATGCATCTATCCTGCCGAGGCGTTCGGCCCGCTCCACAAGAAAGGAGGACATTTTCTTATGTGCCTCCGGAATGAGAGTATATTTATTATAAGATAAATTTGGGAGGAGAACAATTTCTTTTAACAATTAATTAATTTAAACAAAAATTAAGCATATGAGATTTTCATCCTTTAATATCTTTATCTAACAATTCACAATATATTCATATATATCAATTAATATTAATTAATCAAAGAATACAATTTACACAAGTAAGGCATGCTTTGAGTCCTAAACTACCCGGACTTTAGCATTAATAGTAGCTACGCACGGACTCTCGTCACCTCGTGCGTACGTAGTCCCCACAATTTAGCAATAATTGTTTAATTTTAATTACCTATGAGGTAATTTCCCCCTCACAAGATTAGACAAGAGACTTACCTCGTCTTGCTCCAATTTAATCCACTAAAAGGCCTTTTTCACTATTATCCAACTCCGTCTGGCTCGAATCTAGCCAAAATAATTCGATACAATCACTAAATATTATAGCAAATCAATTCTATAAGAAAATACTACATTTTAAAGGAAAGATCCGAAATTAATTAAAAATTCGTCCGCGGGGCCCACATCTCGGAATCTGGCAAAAGTTATAAAATTCGACAACCCATTCAATTACGAGTCCAACGATACCAGTTTCACTCAAATCCGACTCCGAATCGATACCGAAATCTCAAAAATTCTTTTCTATGAGATTTCTAAAAATTTCCCAAATTTAAATCTCAAAACACTAATTTATGGTGAAAATAATGATATACTTGTATATGTAGACCAAATCCGAGTTAGAATCACTTACCCCAATGTTTTTCCTTTGAAAATCTGCCAAAAGTCGTCTCTGCTCAAGCTCAAGTACGTCAAAAATGGCAAATGGGACGAATGCCCTCTTTTTATAAAACTGTCCAGTAGCCTTCGGAACTGGTCCTCGAACTGGGCCTCGATCGGGCTTCGATCACAGGCTCGAGCCTGGACCTCGGTCATGGCCTGCCTTCGATCAGGACATCGAGGCTGGGCCTTCGATCAGGGCATCGAGCATGTGCCTTCGATCAGGGAATCGAGCATGGGCCTTCGATCAGGGCATCGAGCATGGGCCTTCGATCAGGGCATCGAGCATGGGTCTCGATCCTAGCCCTCGAGCCTTACTTTCGATCATTTCCTCGAGCTGGACTTTCCATCGTGGCTTCGATCTCAAGCTCGAGCTTGAGCCTCGTCAACCCTTGGCTCGATGCCAACACAGAATATCCAATAGAAGAGGAAACACTGCAGCAGCTTTTAAGTCCAATTTTTTGATCCGTTAACCATCCGAAACTCACCCGAGGCCCTCGGGACCTCAACCAAATATACCAACAAGTCCTAAGACATCATACGAACTTAGTCGAACCTCTAAATCACATCAAACAATGCTAAAACCATGAATCATACCCCAATTCAAGCTTAATGAAACTAAGAGTTTTCAACTTCTACATTCGATGTCGGAACCTATCAAATCAACTCCGATTGACCTTAAATTTTACAAACAAGTCATAAATGACATAACGGAGCTATGAAAATTTTCGAAACTGGATTCCGACTTCGGTATCAACAGTCAACTAATCGGTCAAACTTCGAAACTTAAATTCTTATTTTTTCGCCATTTCAAGCCTAATTTAACTACGGACATCCAAATAAAATTTCGAACATGCTCCTAAGTCCAAAATCACCATACGAAGCTGTTGAAATCATCAAAATTCTATTTCGGGGTCGTTTTCAGATAATTAGACATTCGGTCACTATTCGAACTTAAACATTTTAATTTTTCTTCAAAATTCCATATCTCGGGCTAGGGACCTCATAATTTGATTTCGGGCATACGCCCAAGTCCCAAATCACGATACGGACCTATCGGAACTATCAAAATGCTGATCCGAATCCCTTTGCTTAAAATATTGACCAAAGTCAACTCAATTGAGTTTTAAAGCTCTAATCCACATTTTAATCCATTTTTCACATAAAAACTTTCCATGAAATTTTTCGGCTTGCGCACGCAAGTCGAAGAATGATAAATAGTACTTTTTAAGGTCTTTAAACACATAATTAATTATTAAATTTAAAGATGACATTTTGGGTCATCACATCTTTGTTCTTAGGTATCATTGTTGCCTTCCTGCCTGCAGCTTTTCAGTGTTTTTTCTACTCTTCTGACCTTATTTAACCATTGTATTGTACCCTTTGATATGTATTAGTACCCAGCTGGCTTTGGTTTTTTCCTCTGAAAATCCAATTGATTTATGTGGACATAGACAGAATCACAGAACTGATGTGTTAACTTTCCTCTCTTTTCCAGTTGAGAATTCAAACCAGAAATTCATCAAGAGGGTGGATAGGAAGATTAGAATGACTGTCTAGTTACCTACTTTTAGAATTACAATCCCAAAACAAAAAAGGAATTACAATTGATTCTTTATGATTAGCAAAAGTATTGCTACATTTATCTATTACTTAATTACTACGTTTGTATTTCTAGGCAAAAGCATTAATTACTCATGATGTTCTTGGTATTGCGGACGATAGTGACACAGTCTATCTCTAATGGTGAGGAAATTACCAGAAATACAAAGGGTCATATAAAAACCTTGTTAGCCCAAGAAAGAGAATAGTTTTGAAGATTGACAAAGGAACTCAGATATAAGCCAGGTCCATCACTGGCAGACATAGACACCGGCAGAGTCAAGGCACGTGAGGTGCACATGCAGGAGAAAAGCGTATTCTGATAGAATGAGATATCTCCTGATCGAAAAGATTGCAAAAATGATAAGGAGAAGGACTCCTTATTCAGTGAGAACAGTATCTAAGATAAGGAAGGATTTAGGAGTTGAGTTTAACTAGGACTCTTCCACTAAGGAAGAGTAGCATTAGGATTCTAGTTAATTCTTTATCTACTAACTCCTATATATTGCAGAATGTTCTTATTGTACAGGAATGCACAAAAGCAGAAGTTAAGCAAGAATTGAGAGCAAAATAGCGAGGCAATTTTGCAAGCAGTTCGAGTGATATTTGAGTGTGTGAATCTAACGCTACTTGAACCAGCTAGAAGAACCCAGTTCCAAATGTTGTCTTTTAGTCTAGTTATTTGTAGTAGGTGGTTTTAACTTGTACCTTTTTAACTTTATCTAGAAGCGTCTGTAATAGATACTTTGTGTTTTCAAGTTAGAGTTAACTTGAAGTTTGTCGCAAATAGCTAGAGGCTAGTTTGCTACAAGGGATTAGAGGTAATCCTAGGTTTACAAAAGAATTTTTGTAAATGCTGTGTTGGCTCACTGATTTAGTAAAGAGTTTTGGGAAAATCCTACTGGGAAGTAGGTCGTGGTTTTTTCACCTTTTGAGCCAAGTGTTTTCCACATAAAAATCTCTATGTTCTTTATTTTCTGTACTTATTATTCCGCAACATTAGTAGTTGAAACACATAGAAGAACCAGGTCCTTCTATAATCTGTGCACGCAAAAAATTGGACACCACACAACCCCCCACCCCCCCTTGTGTGGTATTGAAGTTAAAACATCAATTGGTATCAGAGCGGGTTATCCTTGAATAGGCTAACACCTTAGGAGAAGATCAAGATGAGTGCACCACTTGGAAACTGAGAAGGGCAATCCACTGCTAGGCCACCACTTTTCAACGACCAGTATTACTCTTGGTGAAAAACAGGATGAAAGATCACATCATAGGAGAAGAGTACGAGCTATGGGACATTGTTATTGATGGTCCTTTAGCTACCATGGAGAAGAATGCTGAAGGAGTAGATGTGCCAAAGACAAGAACTGACTGCACTGCTGAGGACTTGAGAAAGTAGGAGAAGAATGCTAAGGCCAAGAAATGGCTTGTGTGTGGACTTGGTCCAGACGAGTACAACAGAATTCAAAGCTGTATTATTGCTAAGGAAATTTGGGACACCTTGCAAGTGGCTCATGAAGGAATTGCTCAGGTAAAGAGGTCCAGAGGTACTTTACTATATTCTCAATATGAGAATTTCTCTATGAAGGAAGGAGAGACTATCCAAGAGATGTACACAAGGTTCACCACACTGACTAATGAACTGAAGTCTCTTGGAAGGACTCTTCTTGAAGAAGACAAAGTTGAGAAGATTCTAACTAGGGTTCTACCAGTTTCTTGGGAAAGCAAAATCACTGCAATTCAGGAATCTAAGAATATTGCAACTCTTAAACTGGATGAGCTGATTGGAAATCTCACTGCCTATGAACTTAGAAGGCAGACCATGAAGATGGATGTACCCAAGAAAGAAAGGAACCTGGCACTCAGAATCACTGAAGGTGCTGATCTCGAGGAAGATGAAATGGCTATGATCACCAAGGACTTCAAGAAATACCTTATGAGAGGAAAAGGTTCTTCAAGAGGTGAAAATTACAACAAAGCAAGGGTTCCTGAAAAAACGACCAATGAGGGCTGCTACAAGTGTGGGAAGACTGGTCATCACATCAAGAACCGCCCTCAATGGGAAATTGAATGGAAGAAGGAAAGATCTGAACGAAGGAGCAGGAAGAAGGAACAAGTTCATCCCAAGAAGAACAAAGGATCAACAAAGGCTATGGTTGCTGCTTGGGGAGAAAGCTCAGATGATGAAGATAGAGATGAACAAGCACTTATGGCCATTGGAGAATCTGATGCGGAATCTGAGGTAAGTATAATTCATCTCAAAGACAAGATTAAATTTTTGTCTAAAAAAAGGCTATCTGAATTACTTCTAGATTTCATTGATGAATATGAGGATATAAACAATGAAAATGAACAATTGTCTAAGGAATGTGTGATTTTGAAAGCAATGTGTAAGAACTTGGAACTTAGGGTTAGTGAGACTATGAGTGAAAATGCCGCATTAAAGAACCAGGTTCATGCATTTGAATCAAATGTCCTAGAACTTAGATCTAAAAACCTAAAACTGAAATTAGGAACAAGTAAGAAGACAGCTGATTGCACACAACTCACTCTAGAAGAAAATATAGGTAAACTAAAAGATGAGTTGTATAAGAAGAATGAGCAGGTTAGAATTTTGAAGGAAGATCTAGGCAAAGTCAAGCATGAACTATACAGAACTTGTAAATGGAACAGGTCCTTCGATGCTTTGTCATGGCTACAGGAACATCACAGTATCAATAGAAGAGGACTTGGCTTTGGGAATCAGCTACCTAAGTGGGATCCTAAAAGCAAGTACCTCACTCTTGCTAGGAACAAGATTTGTACTCACTGTGGTAAGACTGGTCACTATAAAAGTGAATGTAACGCAAAAGAAAGGGCCAGTCAAAAGAACAAAATTTTTGTTCAAGGGAAGAATTGGTTACCAAGTTCGGCTAAAAAGAATTCAATTCATCCTTTTCCTTACATAAAGGGAACCCAAACTAGTTTGGGTTCCTAAGACTAACCCCTGATTTCCTTTTGCAGGTCCAAGTGAAGGGGAACAGCCAAATATGGTACATGGATAGTGGCTTCTCAAAGTACATGACAGGAATCAAGTAACAGTTCCTTTCACTTGAAGACCTCAAATGAGGTAATGTCTCCTTTGGAAATGGGAAGAAAGGTGAGATCATTGGGGTTGGCAACGTAGGTAATACTGACTCTCACTCGATTGAGAATGTCTATTTGATAGACGGCCTAAAATACAGTCTAATTAGTGTATCACAATTGTGTGATAGAGGTAACTTGGTAGCATTCACCTCTACAAAATACTTTGTGATTAATTTTACCACTGACAAGATTGTTTTGCAGGGAAAAAGAGTGAACAATATATATATTGTAGATCTGTCCACACTGTCAGAAAATGAACTCACTTGCTTAAGTGTGTTGGACAATGATCCCCTCCTTTGGCACAAGAGACTTGGACATGCAAGTCTGAGTCAACTCAACAAATTAGTCTCCAAGGACTTGGTGATAGGACTGCCTAACATCAAGTTCAAGGAAGACAAAGTTTGTGAGGCTTGTGCAAGGGGGGAACAGGTAAGATCCTCTTTTAAATGCAAGAAAGTGGTAAGTACCACCAGGACGATGGAACTGGTTCATATAGATCTCTGTGGTCCAATGAGAACATTATGCAGAGGTGGTAAAAGATACGTGATGGTGCTTGTTGATGATTACTCTAGGTTTACTTAGACATTGTTTTTAACATCTAAAGATGAAGCATTTGACATGTTCACTTCTTTTGTTAGAAAAACTCATAAACAACTAGGTAATCAACTTGCATCAATTAGGACTGATCATGGCACTGAATTTGAAAATGCTAAATTTGCTGAATTTTGTGATGAGCATGGCATAGATCATAATTTTTCTGCTCCTAGGACTCCACATCAAAATGGAGTAGTTGAAAGAAAGAATAGGACACTTGAAGATATGGCTAGGACTATGCTTCTTTCAAGTAAACTGCCCCATAGCTTCTGGGCAGAAGCTGTAAATACTGCATGCTACATCATAAATAAGTGCATGACTAGACCTCTTGTAGAGAAGACTCACTATGAGTTACTTAAAGGGAGAAAACCAAATATATCCTATCTTAGGGCATTTGGATGCAAGTGCTCTGTGCACAACAATGGTAAAGACTCCCTAGGTAAGTTTCATCCCAGAAATGATGAGGGAGTATTCTTGGGATATCTTCACATAGTAAAGCATATAAGGTGTACAACAAAAGAACTATGTATGTTGAAGAAAGTGTTCATGTGGTTTTTGATGAAACTAACATTCTTTCTGAGAGACAGGAACATGATGATGAAGCAATTGGGCTGGTAAGAAACTTAAATGAAACCACATCCCAGACTGAAGCTGCACTGGAAGAAGGAACAAGTGATGGAAGAGGTCCTTCTGCCCAGGGCAACCTGATAGGGGGAATAGAACAAAGAGGAAATGATTCTCAAACCTCAAGGGAACCTGACCATGAACCTGTTCCACATCAACAAAACATTGAAGGAACATCAAGGGGAAACCAGTTGGTTGTGAGACCTTACAAGTATCAAAGTTCTCATCCCATTGAGAACATAATTACTGATCCAACCTCTGGAATCAAAGCAAGAACTTTAGTAAAGAATCTTTGTGCTTTTGATGCTTTCTTATCTCTTATTGAACCTAAAAATGTTGTTGAGGCTTTGCAGGATGCAGACTAGGTAAATGCAATGCAAGATGAACTCAACCAATTTTAAAGGAGTCAAGTTTGGCATCTGGTGCCAAGACCCTTGGACAGATCAGTAATTGGCACAAAATGGGTCTTTAGAAACAAACTTGATGAAGATGGAACTGTTACAATGAATGAGGCAAGATTGGTGGTTTAAGGATATAGCCAAGAGGAGGGCATAAACTATGATGAAACCTTTGCTCCAGTTGCAAGGTTGGAAGCAATAAGACTCCTCAGAGCCTTTGCTGCTTATATGGAATTCACCCTCCACCAGATGGATGCCAAGAGTGCCTTCCTCAATGGCTATCTAAAGGAAGAAGTGTTTGTTAAGCAACCTCCAAAGTTTGAAAGCAAGGAGAGTCCTGATCATGTGTACAAACTTGACAAAGCACTTTATGGGCTCAAGTAGGCGTCAAGAGCATGGTATGAAAGATTATCAAAGTTTTTGCTTGAACATGACTACAAGAGAGGTAAAATTGACAATACTTTGTTCTTGAAAGAAAAAGGTAAAGATCTCTTGGTAGTTCAGATATATGTTGATGATATAATCTTTGGAGCAACTACTGATAAGTTAAGTAAAGATTTTGCTAAACTAATGGGGAGTGAATTTGAAATGAGCATGATGGGTGAGCTTAATTTCTTTTTAGGCTTACAAATTAAATAAAATTCAAATAGAACTATGATTCATCAGTAGAAGTATGTAAAAGAGTTGCTTAAAAGGTTTAAAATGGAAGATTCCAAAGAAATTGACACTCCTATTGCAACAACTACAAAGTTGGATATAGATGAACCTGGTTCATCTGTTGATCAGAAGTTGTATAGGGGAATGATTGGCTCATTGTTGTATCTCACTGCTAGTAGACCTGACATTGTTTTCAGTGTAGGTCTTTGTGCAAGATTTCAGGCAAATCCGAAGGAGTCTCTCTTGACTGCTGTCAAAAGCATTTTGAGATATCTAAAAGGCACCACTGATCTTTGTCTTTGGTATCCAAAAGGTAGTAATTTCAATCTTGTGGGATATGCTGATGCTGATTATGCAGGTTTTCTTGTGGATAGAAAGAGCACCTTAGGTATGGCACACTTTCTTGGCTCATGTCTTGTGTCTTGGGCTACCAAACAGCAAAATTCAGTGGCCTTATCTACTGCTGAAGCTGAGTATGTTGCTGCTGCTTCATGTTGTGCTCAATTGTTGTAGATCAAACAACAATTAAAGGACTTTGGAATTGATATTGGTTGTATTGCCATTTTTTGTGATAACACTAGTACTATTAGTATGACCAAGAACCCGATTCACCACAAGAGAACTAAGTACATAGATGTTAGGCATCACGTTTTGAGGGATAACTATGAAAACGGGTTGATCACTTTGGAATTTTGTGCTACTGACAAGCAAATAGCTGACATCTTTACAAAAGCCCTAAGTAGAGATCACTTTGAAAGGAACAGGTTATAATTAGGGATGATTAAGATCACCTAAAAGGATCAGTTCAGAATTCACAACGAAAAAAAATTAAAAAAAAACAAATTAAAAAAAAATTATTGGTTTTGGTTAGAAAATTTGAAAATGTGTATATAATTAGATTAATTTTTGCTCAGACTCATACTTTCAATAGTATACTCTTGTGTCATGTGTTAAAATGACCCATTAATCTCTAATGATATTTTCTCTATTTTGGCAAATTTAGACTTACACAAGAGTATTCTCAGTGAAGAACCTGGTTTATCAAAATAACACGGTATGTTTTCTACACTTTGCATAATTTGAAATAATAATATTTGGATCATGAGCAGAGTCCTACTTAATTCCAAACTCCTTTTGGACTTATCCGTTACAAGTGAACCAGGTCTGTTCAAAAGAGTCCCAACCGAATTGAAGTACCTAGATTCTAGGGATACACTCCAAAGTATTTTCAAAACTGAAATTCAGTTTGATTAGACTTCCACACCCACTATCATCTCTTCCACCACCCTAACCTCTAAGAAAAGAGTAAAGATGCTTTCTCACAAGGTTGTTGCGGGGAGAGAACAAATTTGGAGAATAGGTTTGTTCTAGTAGGGTCTAAAGCAGGTGTTGAAACTACAGAGTCTGGAGAAATTGGTGGTAAAAATAAAAAAGAAAAAGAAAAAGAGAGCAAGGGTGTTCGAAGTGTTGTGAGGGAAAAGGGTAAAAGAGTGGTTGATTCTTCACCCACTACTGTGAGTTTAACCAAAGACACAGGTGCAATGGTTGTTTGGGGAGAAAACTCTGCTGGAGTAGAGGAGAGTGTAAAGAAACCAGGAGGAAGTGGGTCTGGCGAAGCTGCTGAAGGGCTGGTTCAACTTGGGAAAATATAGACGAACCTGTTTTATCTGAACAGGAAACCCTCACAGACCTACTGAAGAGAATGACTAAAAGTTATAATCCAAAGAAGAAAGGGAGGTTGGTACAAGCAAGGATCATTTTGGGGCAAATACATTGCCTGCTTGTGAATATGAAGTCCATGTCACTCCTAAAAAACCTGGTTCATCTAAGAAGGTACCCATGAATAGCAAGGTGCGAGCCTTGGTGCAAGAAAGTGGGGCTAAGGATGCTGAGATTGAGAGGTTGAAGAAGAGGTTGGCAGAGGTAGAGACTGAGAGAGATGCTCTCAGAACTGAGCTGGCAAGAGAAAAGGAGAAGAATGATGGCATTCTTCAGGATATGCTGAAACTCCTCCAAGCCAAAAACCAAGCACCCGGTTCTTCCAAACCTTAAACTTCTAGCCCAGTGTAGACCTTTCAATGACCCAGTTTGGGATGTTTTGTTTGCTCATGTTTTTAGTATTTTTATTTCTTTTTATGCTTTGTGGAAGAATCGTATCAGTCATCAATGAAATTCAATGTTTTTGCTCTAACTGTTTGTTTATATTTCTTTGATGGTTAAAATTCTTAGCTTGATCTATGATGATTAATCCATGATTGATTGCATTTGAAGTAGCCCAAATGGTCATGAGTAAGTTATAAAATCTGATTATCTCACATTTTTTATGCAACTTTTCGATGATGCCAAAAGGGGGAAAAGGTTGTTTCTAACATTGTGTTGATGTTGAGCTAAGTTGAAATAGGGCCTAAACTTATGGAAGTAGAGAGTTTGTCATCATCAAGAAGGGGAATCTGTTGGCCCAAGAAAGAGAATAGTTTTGAAGATTAATAAAGGAACTCAGATATGAACCAGGTCCATCACTGGCAGACATAGACACCGGCAGAGTCAAGGCACGTGAGGTGCACATGCAAGAGATAAGTGTATTCTGGTAGAATAAGATATCTCTTGATCGAAAAGATTGCAAAAACGATAAGGACAAGGACTCCTTATTCAGTGAGAACAATATCTAAGATAAGGAAGGATTTAGGAGTTGAGTTTAACTAGAACTCTTCCACCAAGGAAGACTAGCATTAGAATTCTAGTTAATTCTTTATCTACTAACTCCTATATATTTTACAATGTTCTTATTGTACAGGTACGCACAAAAGCAGAAGTTAAGCAAGAATTGAGAGCAAAATAGCGAGGCAATTTTGCAAGCAGTTCGAGTAATATCTGAGTGTGCGAATCTGACGCTACTTGAACCAGCTAGAAGAACCAGTTCCAACTACTGTCTTTTAGTCTAGTTATTTGTAGTAGGTTGTTTTAACTTGTACCTTTTCAGCTTAATCTAGAAGCGTCTGTAATAGGTACTTTGTATTTTCAAGTTAGAGTTAACTTGAAGTTTGTCGCAAATAGCTAGAGGCTAGTTTGCTACAAGGGATTAGAGGTAATCCTAGGTTTACAAAAGAATTTTTGTAAATGCTGTGTTGGCTCACTAATTTAGTAAAGAGTTTTGGAAAAATCCTACTGGAAAGTAGGTCGTGGTTTTTTTACCTTTTGAGTCACGTGTTTTTCACGTAAAAATATGTGTTATTTATTTTCTGTACTTATTATTCCGCAACAGTAGTAGTTGGAACACATAGAAGAACCAGGTCCTTCTATAATCTGTGTACGCAAAAAATTGGACACCACACAAATCACCCCCTCTTGTGTGGTATTGACGTATAAAACATCAAAGTTGTTCACTAATAGTTGGCCTGATAGTGCAGGATGATGCTGATTTGAAGAAATCTTGCTTGTAAGCTCAATTATTTGAACAGATTTCTTCTATTGGATTTTTTATCTTATTTATTCATCTATTTTGGGTGGACAACGTTTTTTCACTATAGTGATGGCAGATGGGTTGATTCATGACATTGAGATCAGTCAAGATCCCTAATGCTGAAGCAGTTTCCACAGAATATGTTTTACCATCCAGAACTGAACTTATTTGCCATAGTTAGCAGTGCTGGCAGCTTGCAGCTGACTAGTAATGCTACCTCAAACTCTCTAACTATATCTGAACATATTTATGATTTTCTTAATTTTGTTTTAGCAGACATTTGTAATGCTACTTATGTAGGTTATATAACTTCTCCTAAGGTGTCAATATCACCACATGGAAAATTTGTTGCTACTCTTGATATGGGAGGATCTTTGAGTACCTTTAATTTTGATGAGGAATAATGTTCTCTCTCAAGATTTTATTATGGAGAGGAATTACATCAGGGAAATAAGGAGTCAGATAAGGGGGAGAATGAAGTCGTGGATTTTGCCTGGTGGTCTGATGATATACTTGTTGTTGCAGAAAGGAATGGTAACATCACTATGATTAACATATCTACTGGTGCTATATTATTTAAGAAGGATGAGACTATGTATTCATTGCCCCTTTTAGAAAGAGTACCACAGTTATCGGGAAAACTTTTTCTATTAGAGACAAAACCATCCATACATTCAGAACAATGAATCAACTGAGCAAGCAACTTTCATCTTTTGGAATGAAATCATGGTGATATGAATAATAAGTTTGATTTGGGCTATTTCCGGTGGAGCTTAGTTTCTTTTTCTGAACGATCCATTCCTGAAAAATGTATGAGATATTAATCTCCAGACAAGAGTATCAGGCTGCTCTCACGTTTGCGGATCACCATGGGCTAGATAAAGACGAAGCTCTAAAGTCACAGTGGTTACACTCCTCCCGGGGTGTAAATGAGATAAAGACACTACTTTTCGAATGTCAAGGACCAAGTTTTCATACTTTCTGAATTTGTAGGTCGATTTGGACCAACTGAAGATGCAGTTAGGTCTTTGCTTGATCATAGACTCTGTATAACTGGCCGTTACAAATTTTCTGAGTCCGACGTTGATGAGCATAGTAAGGTTTGGGATTTTCTTGTGGCAAGACCTAAATTGTTCCAATACAGAGACCGGCTAGAGACATTTCTTGGGATAAACATGGGCAGGTGATGATATTATTTCTCCCTATATATATCTTTTTTTTAAATGGCGAATGTTTCTATTTTTAGTTCTGGATTCATAAGGTTTACATTAAACATTGAATTGGGATGTCGTGATGCTCACAAATGGTCTTATTGTTATTACAAAGCAAACAGCAATATCCTATTCTGTATTATTGGCTATGAAGTTTCTATGTAACTAATTAGATTTTCTGGAAGTGTCAGACAAAAGCTGAAAACTTCAAAACTGAGATGAGGTTTCAAAACTTACCACATTGCCTTTGACTTCTAAATTTGACTGGACTTACTGGTTGAGATGGAAAACTTTCATTTTCAAACTGTTGCATAAACTTTTTCTAGGGGAATAAATTGGCTTGTTGCTCAATGACCCTAGCAGTGAAATTGATATGGCTTTTTCCTTATATTTACTTTTGTTTCTTTCCGTATATTACATTTAGGACTGCTTCTTAGCTGGTCGTATTTTATAATGGCCTTAATGATCTTTTTCTTCTTCACTACTTTTACAAGACAAATTTTCATAGCAGTAGTACTCAAATGACTTGATACTTAATGACTAAGCCTTTTGCAGGTTTTCTTTACTAGAGTATGAGAAATTTTGTAATTTGCCCATTAAAGATGCTGCAGTTGCACTTGTAGAAAGTGGCAAGATTGGGGCATTAAACCTTGTCTTTAAGCATCATCCTTCCACTGGTGAGATGGCTAAAAGAGATCGCCTCTGAAAATAAATTGGAGATGTGCTCAGCTGTAATTGAAGAGGGTAGCAGAGAGTTTCAGAATAATAACTTTTTCCAGAATGAGGCTGAGGTTGTAGATTGTGCTTAGCACTGCATATACACTTGCTCTGTTACCGATGATGGCTTCCATATTGTCTAAACTTCCATTTTCCCGTGGTAATTCTTTGACAAAATATTATAATCATATTATCACCAAAATCCATATATTGTTTAAGGGGTCAATCAATCTAAACATGGATAACTTACCCCCAACATTGAGAACGAAGAAACTTCTGCTTCATTATGCTACTATTTACTATCTTATCAATCTGTGTCAGTTTTTATTATTCTTCCACCTTCTCTTCTTGGCACTCTCTTCTCTCCCCTGCTGGTGTCGAGCTAAAAATTGAGTAAATTTAGTCTAAGCTTTCTTTGAGACCAATTCTTGATTCATATGTAATATAAGTTTTGGTTAATAGGTACTGATGTATTCTCATCTATGATTTTCTGATTATAAAACTTTTGGGGCATATAAATAAAAGTATGTCAAAGGCTCGCTTGAAATGAATGGAATACCAAAAACTAGTTGAATTCTTACATGTATTTGATACAACACTTACAGAAGTTTTGAAGTTTATTTTCCTCTCTGTTTTCTCTCTCTCTTTTAAGGGAGAGGACTGGAAGTTGTCATTTTCCCATCTATAGTTTCAGATTGAGATGAAAGCTCTTATTAAATCCATGGCGTAGCTTATAATTTAAGATTGTCATACTCGTATTACTCCCATACTAGTTTGTCTCATTTTATGTGTCTGTTTCTTTGTATTTTCAGTGACGAACGGCTTGTGACTGAAAGTCATGGTGCCATAAAGATGTTGACTTGTGGCTACTTCTTTAACTTTTTACGAAAGGATGATGTTGTAGCTTGTGGTATTGATTGGGTAGTGATCCCTCATTGAAGTTTGTCTCATAACCTCGCTAATAATAGTCTCCAATTATTCTTCCGTAATGGTCAGGTCCCAAAGCCTATCAGCCTTTTTCAGGAGAGGCATATATATTCTGATGAAAAGGGTGTAAAGCAGATAATTCATCTCATCTTATCCAAATTTATTCGGCGATAGCCTGGCCGATCAGATAATGACTGGACAAATATTGTTCTAACATAGAATAAATCCAAATTTGTTAAAGAATGTGGCAGTAGCTTTTGGTGTAGTTGGGGAGATTTTGTTTTCATGACCAATATCAAGGAATTATTTAGAATCAATTTCTAGGGAGGCTAGAATGGAAAAATATTGTTCATGTGCATTATGTTCTAAGAAGTTTTGTTTGGATTGAATGGAATTGAGGGCATGTTTGATGAATACGTTTGCCTTTTTATCTTAATGAAACCTGCTTTTCCTTAATCACGGATAAGGACATGCTCGCTTGGTATTGTCATGTTAAAGGAAAGAAGGGATGATGTATTTGGTTTGCTAGACCTCAAGTCTCCCCCTCCCCTCCACCGCAAAGCATTCAAAAGGTTCCTCCACAGTGTGTGTTAACTTCACTTATCATTCAGATTAGACCTTCAACTATTCAATAAACATGTAAAGATGTGGCCTAGTGGTCAATGAAGTTGGTGCAAACCTTGGTGACCATGATTAAATCCCAGCAGACAAGCAAAGACAAAACATACTACATGGTTTCTTACCAACTGCATACACCTTGGTGGGAGAGTTACTCGGTAGCTGTGCTAATTAGAGGTAGCAAGTACCCGGTGGAGTAGTCGAGATGTGGGAAAGCTTGCCTGGAAACCACCATTATAAGAAAAACGATAAATAAATAAAGATGCATTCTACTTTTGGCTAAAGTGTGTCTAGATTATGTTCTGAGAACTAATGTTTTACATTGGTTGCACATGTTCTTCGAAAGTAGTGCAATTAAATTGACATATATGACAATTTACTAATTAAGCTGCTACATCCTGGCAGATTTGGAAGGATATAGAATGCTTGAATATATTTTCAACTAGCAGAATTGTGAGGCTGATATTGACATTGTAACTGTTAAACTTGCCAACGTTGGTGTCACCTTGTTGCCAATGCAATTCAGGCAAATTAAAGATCCAATGGAAATCCTGCTAAAATCCCGGATCTATCTCTGTTGATGAGATCATTGAACTAGCCAAACCTCTTGGATTGAGCTCGCACGATAATATATCAGCTGAGCAAGAAGCTATTGCAAGGGAAGCTGCAGTGATTGGAGATATCCAACTGGGTTTTGATCCATGTCTTGTTTTGGCCAAAAAGGGACATGGTTCAGTCTGGGACTTATGTGCAGTACTGGCAAGAGGTCCTGCCCTTGAGACCATGGATATTGCTTCCAGAAAATAGTTGTTAGGTTTTGCTTTGAGTCACTGTGATGAGGAATCAATTGCCGAGTTACTATATGCATGGAAAGATCTGGATATGCAAGTTCAATATGAATCTTTAATGGTGTTGACTGGGAAAGAGCGTGGAAATACCTTAGTTTAGGACTCAACTATCCCATACCAACTTCCTTGTAATCAAGATAAAGCAGACTTAGCACTGTTCTGACAAGAAAACACAGCTTAAGCAGATAAAAATGTACTCTTTTAGGTAGCCAAAGATGTTCAGATGGATGGTGATTGGAGCATCCCATCCATCTTGAGAGAAAATGGAAAACTTTTATCATTTGTTGTTGTATATCTTGATATCTTCCATGGTTACTTGAACTGAGTGAAGAAGCAGAAAGCAATAAAAAATTTATATCCAGCTCATTTTTAGGGATTCAATATGTCAGTCTAAGAACACAGGTACTGATGACTATCTTGTCCTGGTTGGCAAGGAATGGTTTTGCCCTTAAGGATAGTTTGATTGCCTCTGTTGCTAAGTCCATTATGGAGCCATCTGTCTCTGAGGAGGAAGACATCATAGTTGCTCCTTTTTATTAAATCTTGTTGATGCATTTTCAGGGGTGGAGATAATTGAAAGAAACTTGAGAAGAAGAGAGAAATACAATGAAATAACCAGCATAATGAATGTTGGGATGATTTACAATTTGCTACACAATTTTGAAATCAAGTGCAAGGACCCTGCACAAAGGAGGGACATGCTCCTAATGACATTCCAACAGACACATAAACTGATTTGCTCAGGTGATTTTGTTAATTTGGACCTATACGATCTATCTTATTGTTTTTTACCCTAGGTGGAGAACTGTTTGTATTTTGCTTTGCATGTTCATTTTTCTTATTGCTACTCTAATCTCATCTTTAAATATAGACAAAAAAGAACAAATAGACCAAGAACAATCCACATTTTGGAGAGAAATGAAAACTGAAGCTAGAAGAGCAAAAGCGCATTGCAGAGCGTTCATTTAGAACAAATAATCCCTGGTGTTGAAACTACTCGCTTCTTATCGGGGGATATGGACTACAGAGAGAGTGTTGTTTTTTCATTTGTCGAGTCCATTACCCCAAAGAATAAACACATTGTGAAGGATGTATTGAAGTTGGCCAATACTTATAGCTTAGATTGGAGCAAGGTATGCACGTTTGTTAAACCAGAAGAGTAACTGAGATAATGAAATTACAATTACAAATTCTAAGATGCTAGAAAACTAACTCTTTCTCCTAACGCTCCTCTCATATTCAGGTGGTGTTGCATTACCTGAGGTCTATCTTTGTTTCCGTATGCATGCTTGTTAAACCAGAAGAGTAACTGAGATAATGAAATTACAATTACAAATTCTAAGATGCTAGAAAACTAACTCTTTCTCCTAACGCTCCTCTCCTATTCAGGTGGTGCTGCATTACCTGAGGTCTATCTTTGTTTCTGAGGCCTGGAGCACCGATGATGTTAAAATTGAAGTGTCAAATCACAGAGAAGATATACTAGCTTGTGCTGCAGAAACGATAAAAGTTATTTCCTCATCGATCTACCCTGCAGTTGATGGACATGATAAGAAGAGGCTTTCTCTAGTATGGCCTACTCTCTGACTGATACTTGCAGCTATATGAACGAAAGGATCCAGTGCATTCTGATTCTATTCATATTGCTCGTTTTTCCAAGACTGCTGAAGAAGAAGAAGAATGTTGCAAGGTTTCCTTTATCGGGGATAGAGGCAAATCCAGGATTTAAATTTTATGGGTTCAATTTTTAAGATTTTTAACATTGAACCCATTATATATTTAAAGTTATGGGTTCAAATCTATTATTTTTATAATTTTAATGAATGTTTACACATAAATTTCTACTCCGTGTCGAAAGTTATGGGTTCAATTGAACTCGTAACTCTCACACTGGATCCGCCACTGATCGGGGATCTAAACTTCTAAAATATTGCTAGAATTCAAGATTTGAACTTGGATTGCTTTAACAGTGAAGTTTCTGTTTACATCACTGAAACAACATTGAGGCATTGGCAAAGATGGTCAACAACCTTGTTTCTGCTCATGACGGTCCAGTGCCTGATGGTCTCTTGTCTTGGCAGTATGTATATAAACATCATGTTTTAATATTGTTGACAAACTTGGAAGCTAGAGCTAAATCTGGGTCAATATTCAAAGCTCTAAAAGTCTTCATTGCTGATATCGAGCAGACTTATAATGTCTGCTGCAAATACTTAAAATATATTCCAAATCCTGCTCGTCTGCACATTCTAAAACAACTCTTGGCCGTCATACTACCTGCTGAAATATCTGTCAAGAGGCCTTCTGGCTCAGATTGGTAGGTGTGTCTTACCATGCTTATGGATACTCGGCTCAGAATGATGAATGACATGCATGGAGTTGCACTACTTGAGAATTCGGAAGAAAGATTCTGCTTAGAATGTATAATGACATGTCTTAAAGTTTTTGCACGTTCAGTTGCTTGAGAAAAAGTTTCATCTAGTCAGGGGTGGGCTACAATTATTGCTTATGTTGGCTATGTTCTTGTTGGTGATGTTGCCGTTGAAATCTTTAATTTCTGCAAAGCAATGGTTTGCTCTGGTTGTGGTTTTGGAGCCGTTGCAGATGTATATGAGGAAGTCATGGCTCACTTCGTGTATGAAGCTGGATCAGTGACAGAGTTTCCAAAAGAAGCTGTCAGCATCCAAAATCTTCGAGATTTCTATGCAAGCATCTAGCAGGAATTGACTGACCATTCCTGTGAGCACCAATGTCTACACCATTACTTATCTTCTTTGAGTAAATTAGATGGTGAGTTGGAAATTTTGCAGTTTTAGGCAGGCCGTTTGGGAAAGATTGGAAGAGTTTTCTGAGAGCTTTCATCTCTCCAACCATGTTTGAGTTTACAAGTTGGAGCTACAAACTGCATAGTGCAATTGGAAACTGTGAGAACACTGTTGCTGATAGGATTTCAAATAAACTAAATACATCTAATAAGTTCACAAATACTTTGATTGATCTAAAATCTACACATCTTGTCTCCACTATCTCGCGCAGCATAGAGATTACACCTGAAGATCTCTCGACTGTGGAATCTACTGTCTCTTGCTTCCTTGGTGTAGCTAAATTTGCTGAATCTGAATCCCATGTAGAAATATTATTGGCTATGTTAAGAGAATGGGAGGGGCAATTTACTCGGGGAGAAACTGAAAAGGATTCTAGTGAGGTATCTGATGGTGGAAACAGTTGGAGTAATGATGATTGGGAAAGCTTCTAAGAACCTGTTGAAAGAGAACCAAAGAATAATGCTGAACTTTCAGTTCATCCTCTTCATGTCTGCTGGATAGAGATCTTCAGGAAAATGCTAACAATATCTCAATACAACAAAATGTTGAAATTGTTGGACAAATCATTGGCAAAGCCAGGCGAAGTATTACTAGATGAAGAGAATGACCTGAGCCAGATTGCACTTGGAGTAGATTGCTTTCTAGACCTTAAGTTGATGCTCTTGTTGCCATATAAAGTAGTCCAGTTACAGTGCTTGGATACTATTGAGCAGATGCTGAAACAAGAAGGCATATCTAACAAAATCAGCATGGATCTTGAGTTTTTAGTACTTGTTTTATCTTCTGGAGTTATATAAACTATCATCACCAAACCTTCATATGGTACAATATTCTCTTATCTTTGCTATATGGTTTGGATCTTTTCCCGACAGTGCCAAGATTCCCAGTTATCAGATATTGCATGTGGTGGATCTGTAGAAAGTGAGAATATTCATATTGATCTTTTCACAAGACTGGTATTTCCCTGTTTTGTGAGATCAGGACAGCAGATTTTAGCGAAATTTCTTGTTGCCAAGTTCATGCATAAAAATACTTATCTTAGCTTAATTAACATAGTGGGTGCTTATCTCACCAAGTATTTGGAGAGGCAAATCCAAATACTAGCGATGGCACGGAACCATTGTTAAATACAGTATCCAGTTTGAGGGAAAACCTGATCCGATCCTCACTGTCCTTGCTTTCACTTGATGGTAGATGATTACAGTCCCAGTCCTTGGTTTTCCTTTTTCCTTTCTAAATCATTGTCCAAACTTTTGTAGTTAGACCATTTTGCTGGAAAGAGAATGGTAATATATATTTGAAGGGAGATGATATTTGTATATGTGGACTCAAGCAACTTAAACAATTGTACTTGCATGTCTTTTATTATTAGGTTGATATGTAGAAACATGAAATTTTTATTGATATAAAAGTTTTTTACATTGTCAAATGGCCAAATACATAGACAGGCACCCGAACGTGGCAGCACTTTTCACTTGGACACTTAAAGTTAGCCTATTTCCTATTAGACACTAAAATTCATTTCAAATTGTGCCAATTAAACACAAAACTACTAATCAGCCAAAAGAATATATTGTATGGATTACACACGCATGATGTGGAAAAATATTCCAATTAAAAAAAACACGTGGCTTTGACAAAAACATTTAAAGTCTTTTGAGAAAAGAATAAAAAAGTAACCAAAAAAAACCCTTCGTCCCCAAATTGTCACGGTCTCCCACCCACCGGTGGCTCTAACCCCGTCACCAGACGTTACCCCTGCCCCTCTTCTTTGTCTTCTTCACATAACCTTCCATGCCCAATCTCTTTTCGGCTATTCCAAACAGATAAACAGAACAACATGGCTTTTTCCCTCATCTCCTAGCCAGTGAAAAAAGGACTTTTGCTGGAAACTTTTGTTGGAAAATCTTAAAGATCAGTGCATCTTTAGACGTCAAATTTTACTTTTTGTAGACCTCACACTTTCACGGCTTAGAAAGCTTAACTATCCGCTTTTCTTCAAAGATTTATTTTGTTATCCGGTAAATTGTTGGAAATTATAACTTTGGTTTTGCAAAGGTTAAATTTTTCGTCTTTGAGAGTGTCTATCGCTTGAGATTTCCTGGAAGTGGGAAAGGATTGATGAGAGTGATAAGGTTTTATCTAATGGGTTTGTTGGAACGCGTTAATCTAAATACATTAGATAGCGCATAAATAGTAAAACGAGAACTTACTTGTTTTTCGTGAAGCGGAAGCGAAAGCCTGAAACAAACTGTGGCTGGAATCACTGGTCGGTAGTGGTTGTCACGTTGTGACGGATCAACTTCCTACATCACAGTCCAAACCCTAGTATGATTTTTTTAGTTGTACATTGTATGTGTACTTGTATAGGGAATACTAGGGTTACAATAATTACTAAAATTACTAGGTTTTACCCTAGTGGGCTCTAAGAGCACCCCTTATGGGTGGACTCTATTTCCTACATCTCCCACTCACACATAATGGGAGTGCTCATCTAGTCTGAGAAACATATTCCCATCTCATCTCCTCAATCATTCATACAGGGAAGTAGACCGTGTGACCAGCATAGTGCGACAATTAAGTGTTATACATCTGTTAGGAGTATATAGCCTCTCATATCATCTCCTCAATCATTCATAAACTATGCAGTACCCTAGATCATATAAATCACAGTTGATTTAGTCTCAAAATCTCATATATCATTATTTCTTGTATTCACAGTCATAACTCATAAGTTATAACTAGTGCACCAATGAACACATATAAATGAGATTGCATCAATGATCTTCCTCTTATCATGATCCCCTTAATATTAGTTTGACTTCTTTTCTAGATATGCTCCGCTAGACCAAATCTGTGTACATGGTCTTTTGGAAACACACTAAGATAGCTAACATCACACTAAGTCTCAAGTATCTGATCGGAGTCTTTAAGGGTACAAAATCCTGAGCCATCATAAAAGCCCTGGGTCTCACACAACAATAAGTTGAGAATGGACTTATGTAAACCTAATTGGTCGACACATTAGCACATATGGTATAAACACGTGCTACAGCATTTTCTCATATTTTTCAAGGAGCGTATGTCTTTATCTCATAAAGAATGATGTATATATGATATTTAGACACCATAAGTATCTAAATTTGAGTTTCTTGATCTACAAAATCATATTTGACTCATATCTGGCTCACAAAATAGACGAGGTGAACGTTTTTCACCCTAATGACTTATGTCATTTTTTAAACGACATGCTGATTTTAAGCGAATAGCTCTCAAACTATACGTATGATAATTTTGCTTAAAATCATGTCTCATCTCCTCACATCACTAAAATAAGGAGGCAATTACCTGTATGAGAAGGCCAACCTCTTGTCTACCTAACATACTTATCAAAAAGAATAAAGAATGCACATAACACTCAACAATAAAAATATGTATGTATGTAAATCAACTTAACTGATAATCAAATAACATCAATTTTGTGAATACGGGATAATAGATAACAAAATAAAGTATCTCAGAGTCTACGCAAGTTTTGAGACCTAGTGTGTCTAATAAATGCATCTCTAGACAAGGTCTTGGTCAATGGATCTGCTAACATATCTTTTGTAGACATATACTTCACATTCACTACCTTGCGCCTTAGTAACAAAGGGCTTAATCAGCAGTTCCCTTCATATATCTCATGATCCTCTTTACTGCTTGCCAATGTGCTAAATATGGGTCGGTTTGATATCTACTTACCAAGCCAGTTGCTTAACAGGTATTAGGTTTAGTGCACACCGTAGCATACATTAGACTTCCGACTGTACTCCTATAAGGTACTCGGCTCATTCTTTCTGTCTCTTCAGGAGTCTTAGGACACATCTGACTTCCCAAGGTATGGCCTTTACTGATAGAAGTTTCAACTGGGCTACTATTTTATATATTGAATCGTTCAAGAACTTTTCTAATGGCATTCTCTTGTGAGAGATATAATAGTTTCTTTGGACGATCTCTTGAAATCTAAACTCCAAGAATATATGCAGTTTCACCCATATCTTTCATCTCAAATTGAGATGACAACCATGACTTTATCTCGGTTATAAACTCATGATCATTTCCAGCTATAAGTATGTCATCTACATATGTCACGACCCAAAATCCATATAGTCGTGATGACACCTAACCCAACTTTCTAGGTAAGACAATTAACAATTATCCTATTCCAGAGAAGTTTATAGTACAATTAAATAGAAAAGTTACTGAATCGTATACATTTTTTAAGGACTGGTAGTACATATCATGAGCTTCTAAGAATAGAGTTTACAAAGCTGAAATAAAGTAAACACATCATTTGTTTGAAGAGTACATAAATAGAGTTTTATAGATCTAAGGCGACCATGAACAAGAGGAATCTACAACCAGAACGCAGGTACATCTTCAATTCTGGCTCCCGTCAATCACAGAAATATCAGCAGTCAATATCTGCACGCAAGGTGCAGAAGTTTAGTATGAGTACAACTGACCCCATGCACTCAATAAGTAACAAACCTAACCTTAGGTTGAAAGTATTGACGAGCTAGAACAAAGGTCGGGTCCAATACCAATATCCCACAAAAATTCATAACAGCATAGTACAAGTAATAAAAGGAGTATCTCAGAAATAAAATACTCAGCTCATTCACAGTTCGAGAAAATAGGCATGCTTTTCAAGTATCTCAATGAAAACCCAAATTTTTTACCGAAATTTCCAAAAATATGAGTAAGTTTAAAAACTGTAATTTTTCCCAAAAATCCTTTCAACAATCAATAAGATGTTTTATTTTCCTTTCAGATAGCAAGTATAAGATGTCTCTCTATGCCCATATGTCAAAATGTATGAGAAGTCAAAAATAACGTGATACTATACAGCATGAGGAAAAATGGATGCGCACGGATAACTCACGTGCTGCAGGGACAACTCACGTGATATAGTATAACTTCTGAATCTGCACGGACAACTCACGTGCTATAATATAATATCTCACAATTAGGCCCTCGGCCTCACTCAGTCATCGATCTCTCCAGTCTCTCGGGCTCTCAATGTCATGAAATATCAGCCTAAAATAATGATGTGATGTATCAATATGTAGCAACAAATATTTAGGTATGATATGAAATGAATGAACATGACTGATTATGAAATTGCAATATAAGCAAATAACTCAACAACAGTAACAACCTCAATGGATCCCAACAGACTAAGCATGTAGCCTGGACATGGTTTCTAACATGAATCACAACTCAATAGCTCTAGTACGTAAATTTCATGGTTACAAATATGATCAGGTAGCTACACAGTACCACATAAATAACGAAATTACAACTTACACGGTGCACGCCCACACGCCCGTCACCTAGTATGTGCGTCACCTCAACACCAATCATATAACACGTAATTCAGGGTTTCATACCCTCAGCACAAAGTTTAGAAGTGTTACTTACCTCGAACAAGACGAATCCAAATACCGAGCAAGCCAAGCTATGCTCCAAAAATGCCATCCCGTGCGTTCCTACTTCCGAACGGCTCGAAACTATCCAAAACAACTCAAGTACATCAAACAATGCTAAAGGAACCAATCCCGATCGAAAAAGATCAATTCTTGAATCAAAAGCGAAAAATCGGCCAAATGCCCAACCCGGACCCGCACCTCGGAACCCGACAAAATTTACAAAATCCAACAACCCATTCAATTATGAGTCCAACCATACTAGTTTAACGCAAATCCGACTCCTAATCGATATTCAACACTCAAAATTCACATTATGAAACTTTAGGCTAAAACCTCCAATTTCTCTTTAAAATTCATCAACCAATAGCCAAAAATGAAGATAGATTCATCGTATAAGATCAAAACCAAGTGTAGAACACTTACCCCAATCCTTGTGATGAAAATTTCTCCAAAAGTCGCCTCAATCCGAGCTTGGAAATGTTAAAATGAATCCAAAATCGCGAACCCTTGTATTTATCATTCTGCCCAGCACTTTCGCACCTGCGGCACATTAGCCGCTTCTGCGGCGTTGCTTTTGCGACCAAAAACACACTTCTGCGGAGAAGCACTGGAGAGTGTCCAGAGTTGTTCACAAAGTCATCAAACCGTCGTGTAACCTTACCATACACATACCCGGGGGTGATCCCACATCACCCTATCCCATACAGGTCCGATAACACAACATAACTGAAATTCTCTATTCAACCTCGCCCTCAAGCCTTAGAATACAATTTCTAACATCCAGAATTTCTTATAAGATCTGAATCTCGCAACCTACACCATATATAAGTCTAAACAAGTTGTACCAAGCCGCAACCATAACCCAAGATACAATCGCATAATATATCACATAACACAGATACCCGTTGCAATGATTTCTAATCACAGTAGTTGCTCAAAACAACCCAATGCCGATAATAAACATCATATCAAACAAGACTCCATTCTAAAACCTTCGTACACTACCGATGACGAAAGAAACACGTAGAAACTCGTAACCATTCATCAGATCCACCAGTCGTGGAGCTCCCTCTCCTTCGACAAGAACTATAGCAAATTTCTAAGGCGACTTTCGATATTATCCTTCCAACCATGCTGTAATCAATTCCGATAGTATCTATTCTAGGTTTAATGACCTCATCTCATCCAACACGACCACTCTAGTGACATGACACATCAATACAATCTAAAGCCACAACTCGTGCAACCCGTGCACCAATAAGCAATATTCCAAATGTACTCAATCATGAAAAATGACTCAGACGAGAGAACTGCCCCGCAAGCTCCTCAAGTACCACCACAACGCGATGTTAAGAACCTATCACACACCGTAGAACCAAAACACACGAATCTAATACAAGGGATCATATCTCAACATAACTCTGCTGCAATGTATGACCCCATCCAAACACTGGTCCATATGAAATACCTCAGCCACCATGCTCAAAATCAATAACCACGCGCAATTAGACATCAAGTACCCAAAGTGCATTACCATAACCATGGAGCAGCCAATGACACAATGCCACCCAAAAATCGAAAAGACATAACCAATCATGCAATACCCAAATACTCATCTCGCTCAGATTCCGCTATAAGTCCTCAATAGAACCGTACCATGTGTGCCTAAAACCAACAAACCATAACTCCTCGTAGCATAGAAGAGTAACTCAGAGATAATTTCATAACACAAATAAGATCAGCAACAACTGAATGGAACATCCCTCAACAATAGCATTATGGAGCCAACGAGTCTGACCCGGTGTAGAATACGCATACTTATTGGGCTTATTAATGAACCCCAAATCAACTCTGACCACCCACAATAGATAAATAACCCCCTGAAGGTCCATAATGACTAAATCATAACACTTACTATAATTTGGCTAGCTCTGGCCATAACTTCACAGCCCACAACCACGAAACAAGCTGCTCTTGAAAACTCCCGGTTTCCAAATCCATAAAACACACGAATCACCATTTCTGATTCTATCTCCATCGCCCGAATGTCTAACACATCTCTCATACACGATCATCCCACGAGGAATACTTCTAAAATTCTTCCGTGCCATCTAGAAAAATTTGATCATCAGCAGTGGATCAACAAGGAGATTGTCGTCGTACCAGTGAAGTATCCATAAATCAAAACACATTGCCCCTTCTGAAATGTGTACTCTCATCAAGCCATACCAAATAGTAACATCATTTACCCAGTCATCTGAAACCGTCCATGCTGCCTAAGAATTTTATGACCTTCCCTTCAAAACTGAACTGTGATCTCGCTAATGTAAATCTCAATCCCACATAACACACCGCATATACCATGCCATCATATGAAAAATATGAGAACTTCATAGTCCACTCCGAGTCACAAGCAACTACATACTCAATTAGCCAAGGACCTTCCATTTGATTTCATCCAGGAGAAAATCATTATACACCACATGCTCCTCACGCCAGTAGGAAATATACTCCTCGAACCGTGGTAGAAATCATTGAGAACTCTTTGAAGTCCATTTGAACATAACCAAGCTATAAGAACCGAATCTCTCTAACTCAACCCAGCCACGCAAGTCTCCAAACCAAAGAGCATTGCCACGAAACACCTATAGAGACTAGCCACATCATAAGTACCCAAAGAACCGATTATATCCATTACTGTGCTGATCCAACCTACTACCAAGTTGTCCTAACTCTCCGAGTTCTTTCTGAATTGCCTTCAAAATTGATAGTTCTCCTCGCCATAATACCACGATCCTCAACCAAAAATCACCACACAAGAGACCCTAGTATAAAACCACCCCGTCCTAAGGCCCATAAGCCGCTGAATTCTCTCTTCAGCACCCAAAAACACAACAACCGAGACACCCACTCTAAAGAGACCTTATGTGAACCTAAAATTATTTCCTTCACCTTCTTGATACTGAAATGCATAATCCACAATGATATAAAAACCACAAGTCTCTACACCGTCCAATGCAAATATCAGATCCTAGCCATATACCAATCCGAAATTCTTAATTGCTACATATAATTCTCGAATCCATTAGAACCATTCTCGAGAGTCATCCACTCTGTTCAAATCTCAATTGCACCGCCCCAAATGGGCCAAACAACTGGTGCCCCATTGGTAGGATGAGACCCAAAGGAGTAACCCCACATTAACGCGACCAAGCAAATTCCTACTCCATGAACACTGCATCCTTCACGAATAACCACTCAATCATTCTGTGATTTCCATATACCCATAGAGTGTAATACGAACCGTATCTAGAAATCCCCTTACTCGAGTCATCCTTAATCTCAACCCATGCAGTCATAACTGATTCACCAGTATACCTCAAACCGAAACCAATACAACACATAATCGTGCAATAACCATAGAACAAAATAGTCGATAACATCACGATACCCATACTCTATTACTGCCAAAATTCCGCATTGAAATTCAACTAAATTCTTCGTAAGCTCATGTAACACAAACCATATAATACCTCAAATTGTCTGCAAATCTCACATTCATCCTTGTGATAGTCAGGTCAACTGTTACAACCGATCCACACTCAAGTCACATAAATATACCGTGCTGGTAGAAAATAAAGCCTCCACACAACATTATAAAAATCATACATCCATAGATTACCTCGCAGGTTATAACCCACCTGCTTAGCCTCAAACTGGCATCTCTTAATACCCTTTCATAGCCACAACTACTAAGCAATAACTTAATCTCCCTGAGTCTAATCTCGACAATAAGACATGAGAACTTATTTTGTTCCAGCATTAAGAAACAAAAAGGATCCTTCAATGCACTCATACTCGAGACTGTACGTCACATCAAAACAAAAACCAAGCACCCAATGGCCCCTCCTTTACATTTCAAGGAAACACTTCTCGTCGTATTCAAATCGTCTTAACACATCCCACAATCAAATCATACTCATCACAAATCCATTCTACCACTCATCGAGCCATAAATTCCACTTATAGGAATACTACCGGGCGTATAAGTCCAAAAGTACGTGCTCACATAATCAAAATCTCCGTGCTCAAGCTACTGTCAAAACCTGGCCTCCAGTCCTCCAGACTGGCCCATCATCAGCACACAGAAATCACATCTCGCACCCCGTTCATAGAATCATAAGTCGGCGATGCACAACTGATACCGAGCGCTCGTGTGCGCATGCGAATGCATGGAAGAAATTCAAAGAGTTATGTTTGAAGCTGAATCAATTCCACATAATAAGGAAAGAAAGATGGGAAGTATATATCCTAAATGCCATGTAGCCTCTCAAAGATAGGTATGGACATCATCATACCAATCTAAAAGACTCTACTAGACACTTGCTCATGACTTGTAGAACCTATGAACCAAAGGCTCTGATTTCTACATATGTCACGATCCAAAATTCATCTAGTCGTGATGGCACCTAACCCAACCTGCTAGGTAAGACAATTAACAATTATCCAATTCCAGAGAAGTTTATAGTACAATTAAATAGAAAAGTTACTGAATCTTATACATTTCCTAAGGACTGGTAGTACAAATCATGAGCTTCTAAGAATAGAGTTTACAAAACTGAAATGAAGTAGACACATCATATGTTTGAAGAGTACATAAAGAGAGTTTTATAGATCTAAGGCTACCATGAACAAGAGGCAGCTACAACCAGAACACAGGTACATCAACTTAACGGATAATCAAATAATATCAATTTTGTAAATACGGGATAATAGATAACAAAATAAAGTATCTCAGAGTCTACGTAAGCCTTGAGACCTAATGTGTCTCATAAATGCATCTCTAGACAAGGTCTTGGTCAATGGATCTGCTAACATATCTTTTGTAGACATATACATCACATTCACTACCTTGTGCCTTATTAACAAAGGTCATAATCAACAGTTCCCTTCAGATATCTCATGATCCTCTTTACTTCTTGCCAATGTGCTAAACATGGGTCGGTTTGATATCTACTTACCAAGCCAACTACTTAACAGGTATCGGGTCTAGTGCGCACCATAGCATATATTAGACTTCCGATTGCACTCCTATAAGGAACTCGGGTCATTCTTTCTGTCTCTTCAGGAGTCTTAGGACACATCTGACTTCCCAAGGTATGGCCTTTACTGATAGGAGTTTCAAATGGGCTACTATTTTGCATGTTGAATCATTCAAGAACTTTTCTAATGTAATTCTCTTGTGAGAGATACAATAGTTTCTTTGGACGATCTCTTGAAATCTTAACTCCAAGAATATATGTAGTTTCACCCATATCTTTCATCTCAAATTGAGATGAAAACCATGACTTTATCTCGATTATAAACTCTTTATCATTTCCATCTATAAGTATGTCATCTACATATGTCACGACCCAAAATCCATCTAGTCCTGATGGCACCTAACCCAACCTGCTAGGTAAGACAATTAATAATTATCTAATTCCAGAGAAGTTTATAGTACAATTAAATAGAAAAGTTACTGAATCGTATACATTTTCCAAGGACTGGTAGTACAAATCATGAGCTTCTAAGAATAGAGTTTACAAAGCTGAAATGAAGTACACACATCATCTGTTTGAAGAGTACATAAACAGAGTTTAATAGATCTAAGGCTACCATGAACAAGAGGCAGCTACAACCAGAACGTAGTACATCTTCAATTCCGGCTCCCGTCAATCACAGAAATATCAGCAGTCAATATCTGCACGCAAGGTGCAGAAGTTTAGTATGAGTACAACTGACCCCATGCACTCAATAAGTAACAAACCTAACCTTAGGTTGAAAGTATTGACGAGCTAGAACAAAGGTCGGGTCCAATACCAATATCCCACAATAATTCATAACAGTATAGTACAAGTAATAAAAGGAGTATCTCAAAAATAAAATGCTCAACTCGTTCACAGTTCCAGAAAATAGGCATGCTTTTCATGTATCTTAGTGAAAACCCAAATATTTTAGCGAAATTTCCAAAAATATGAGTAAGTTTAAAAAAATGTGATTTTCCCAAAAATCCTTTCAACAATCAATAAGATATTTTATTTTCCTTTCAGATAGCAAGTGTAAGATATCTCTCTATGCCCATATGTCAAAATGTATGAGAAGTGAAAAATGACGTGATACTATACATCATGAGGAAAAATGCATCTCTATGCATGTATATGTCAAGTGCGCATGCCAAATGCGATGCAAATCACTAATAAAGACCATATGCATACTCTCAGAGTACCAATTCACTTAGTCCTCCCAGTCACTCAGTCCTCCCAATCACTCAGTCCACACAGTCACTCAGTCCTCCCAATCACTCGGCACTCGCACTCAGTAGGTACCTGCTCTCACTAGGGGTGTGTACAGACTCCGGAGGGGCTCCTACAGCCCAAGCGCTATAATCCGCACAAACAACTCACGTGCTATAGTATCAATATATGGATCCACACGAATAACTCACGTGCTATAGTATAATATCTAGATCCGCACGGACAACTCACGTGCTATAATATAATATCTCACAATCAGGCCCTCGGCCTCACTCAGTCATCGATCTCTCCAGTCTCTCGGGCTCTCAATGTCATGAAATATCAGCCCAAAATAATGATGTGATGTATCAATATGTAGCAACAGAGACTGAGGTATGATATGAAATGAATGAACATGACTGAGCATGAAATTGCAATGTAAGCAAATAACTCAACAGCAGTAACGACCTCAATGGGTCCCAGTAGAGTAAGCACGTAGCTTATACATGATTTCTAACATGAATCACAGCTCAATAGCTCTAGTACGTAAATTTCATGGTTACAAATATGATCAGGTAGCTACACAGTACCACAGAAATAATGAAATTACAACTTACACGGTGCATGCCCACACGCCTGCCACTTAGTATGTGCGTCACCTCAACACCAATCATATAACACGTAATTCAGGGTTTCATACCCTCAGCACAAAGTTTAGAAGTGTTACTTACCTCAAACAAGACGAATCTAAATAACGAGCAAGCCAAGCGATGCTCCAAAAATGCCATCCCGCGCGTTCCAACCTTTGAACGGCTTGAAACTAACCAAAAACAACTCAAGTACATCAAACAATGTTAAAGGAACCAATCCCGATCGAAAAAGATTAATTCTTGAATCAAACGTCCAAAATCGGCCAAAAGCCCAACTCGGGCCCACACCTCAGAACCCGACAAAATTTATAAAATCCAACAACCCATTCAATTACGAGTCCAACCATACTAGTTTCACTCAAATCCGACTCCAAATCGATGTTCAAAACTCAAAAATATTATGAAACTTTAGGCTAAAACCTCTAATTTCTCTTTAAAATTCATCAACCAATAGCAAAAAATGAAGATAGATTCATGGAATAAGATCAAAACCAAGTGTAGAACACTTACGCTAATCCTTGTGATGAAAATTTCTCCAAACGTCGCTTCAGTTCGAGCTTGGAAATGTTAAAATGAAGCCAAAATCCCGAACCCTTGTATTTGTCATTCTGCCCAGCACTTTCGCACCTGCGGCACCTTAGCCGCTTCTGTGGCGTCGCTTTTGCGATAAAAAACACGCTTTTGCGGAGAAGCACTGGAGGTGCTAGTCCAAATTGCGCTCCTGCGCTGACGTTCGTTTCTGCGCCCTTTCACATCGCATATGCGCCTTCGCAGATGCGAATGAACCCCCGCTTCTGCGGACTCCCGCTCCCAGCAATACCTCTACTCCTGCAACTCCTCTTTCTCTTCTGCGACCATCACACCTGCACAAACCCACCTGCGCAAACCAACCGCATGTGCGGTCACACCAGAACCAGCAGCAACCAGCAATGAAAACATGAAGAAAATGATATGAAATCAATCTGAAACCCGCCCGAGCCCCTCGGGACCTGACCAAGTATATCAAAAAGTCCCATAACATAACACGGACCTACTCGAGGCCTCAAAACATACATAACAACATCAAAACGATGAATCACACCTAAATTCAAACTTGATGAACTTGAAACTTCAAACTTCCACAAGCGATGCCAAAACCTATCAAATCACGTCCGATTGACCTCAAATTTTGCACACAAGTGCCAAATGACATAACGAAACTATTCCAACTCCTGGAACCACAATCCAATCCCGATATCGGCAAAGTCAACTCTCGGCCAAACCTTTGAACTTTCCAAATCTTTAAATTTTTAATTTGTGCCGAAACCTTCTAGAAACATCCAAATGCAAATCCGGGCATATGCCCGAGTCCAAAATCAACATATAGACCTACCGAAACCATCAAAACTCCGTTCCGAGTTCAAATTCACAAAAATTCAAACTTGTCAACTCTCCCAATTTAAAGCTTCAACAATACAATCCATTCCTCCAATTCGATTCCGAATAACTGGAAAACTAAAACCGACGATTCATATACGTCATAATACATTATACAGATCTACTCATGCCCGTAACTACCGAGCGAAGTGTTAATGCTTAAAATGACTGGTTGGGTCGTGACAACATACAATGTTAAAATCACAATATTGTTCTTTGATCTTTTGGTAGAAACACAATGGTCTTCATCCATCATGGTAAAACCATTGGATACAACAACATTCTGAAAGCGTATATACCATTGTCTTGAAGATTGTTTGAGGCTATAAATAGACTTCAAAAGTGTACAAACCTTTTGTCCGTGGCCCTTTTCAATGAAACACTCAGGTTGTTCCATAGATTTCCTCATCTAGTTCTCCATTGAGAAAGGCAGTCTTTACATACATCTGATGTAATTCAAGATCCAAACTTGCAACAATAGCTAGAACCAGGCGAATTGAGGTAAATCATACAGCAGTCGAGAAAGTCTCTTCATAGTCTATTCCTTTCTGCCATGTATACCCTTTCGCCACCAGTCGACCCTTATATCTCTCAAATGTGCCATCAGACTTGAGCTTAATTTTGAGAACCCATTTGCTTCCAATTGCTTTGCGTCCTTTAGGGAGGTCAACTAGTTCCCAAACTTTGTTGAATCTCATAGACTCCAATTCATCTTCTATTGCTTTTTTCCATTTACCCTTGAAGGGCATGAGAGAGCCTCTTTTACATTTTTAGGCTCATTTTCTTCTTGTAGGAGCATCATAAATAGTTCACCGCCTTCAACACCAAATCATCGGCGGGAATCGCTTTACGAGAACTATGTCTTATTTGTGATTCATCATTGTTCTCATTTGGATCAATTTTGCTATCACTCGGATCAAGATCATTCACCCTGCTCCCACTTGAAACAAGTTATGTGACCATCTCGCTCCCACTTGGAACAAGATCTATTTGGTCACTTCCACTAAATGTAGAAATATTACTTTCATTCGCATCTGATGATGAAGGAGGTCTTTGATGAGAAACTAATTCATCATCTACTAAAATTCTCCCACTTGAATGAAGTGATCCTTGTACTTCTTGATCCATTATCTCAAATAAGTTAGGTCTTGACCTACCTCTCCCTTCTTAGGGAACTCATCCTCTAAGAATGTGACATCTCGTGATTCAAACTCAGTTACACTCCCACTATCTTGCTGACCTATAAACATATAACCCTTTGAGGTTTTAGAGTATCTTATAAAGATACTTTTCTTTCCCCTCGGGTCCAATTTGCCATATTTTGAGAGGAATCATGTGTATAGGAAGCACAACCCCAAGGTCTTAATACACTCAGGTCGGGTTGTCTTCCAGTCCATAACTCATATGGAGTAGTAGTAACAGATTTTGTAGGCACTCGGTTAAGTACAAAGGTGGCACTAAGAAACGCATCACCCCAGTAACTAATTGGGAGGTTAGCTTGTGTCATCATTGACTTAACCTTTTCTAGGAGCGTTCTGTTTCTTCTCTCCGCAACACTATTTTGTTGTGGAGTATTTGGGATAGTCAACTGATGAACTATTCCTTTTTCATCACATAACCCATTAAACTGGGATGATAAGTATTCACAATCATAGTAAGTTTGAAGAGCTTTTATCTTCTTGTCTAATTGATTTTCCACTAAGCTCATATAGCGTTTGAAGCAACTTATTGCTTCTGATTTGTGGGAAATTAAATAGACATAACTGAAACAGGTAAAGTCATCAATAAATGTGATGAAATAACTTGATCCATGCCTAGCCCTAACATTCATAGGCCCACAGATGTCAGAATGGACTATTTGTAAAGGATATTCAGCTCTAGTCGCCTGACCAAAAGGTTTTCTTGCAGATTTTCCAGCTAGACAATTTTCACAAGTGGACAATTTCACATATTCAATGTTGGAAAGCAAACCTTGTTTTGCTAACCTTTGCATTCTTTGTTGGCCAATAAGACCAAGTTTAGCATGCCATATGTTTACATCACTATCGTATTAATGTGAGGAAACAAACATAGAAAAACTAGAATTATTATTAAATGAATCATAATCCAAATCCATCATAATTAAACCTCCGATCACATGACCAAAACCAAATAAAGTTGAACCATAAGTCAACTTGGCAGAATTGCCATGACAAAACAAGTCAAATCCTAGCTTAAGCAAAACTGAAACTAAAATAACATTCCGGTGAATTGTTGGTGCAAAGAGAACATCATGTAGTATTAGGTCTCGACCACCACGTAGGACTAGCTTTCATGTACCGATCCCTTCAACAAAAAAATTATTGTTGTTGCCCACATATATCCACTTTGCTCCACGTGGAACTCGCCAAAATTCAACAAAGGCACTGTGTTCCTAGGCTATGTGGTTCGTTGCTCCTGAGTCTACAATCCACAAAGGATTAGATTCAGTTAGAAAAACAGAACTAGAAACACAAAGTTCACTAATTCGAGTATCGTGAAATACCTTTCTAGAAGGCTCAGAGCAATCTCTAGCATAATGACCTTTTTGTCACAATTATAGCATTTCACTTTAGCAACTTTGACATGTTTGGGATGTCTGTTCTTGCCTTTTTCAGTCTTTGCCCTTTTTGCATGCTGAGCTGGCTAACCTTGAGGTGGCCCTTTCTTCTTTTTCCAGTTCTTTTTCTTTGAATCACTCTTTGTTTTGGAGGTTGTTGCCATGTGCAACTCAGCTATTAGCTTTGCAGGCTCAAGTCGTTCCTCCTCTAACTCAAGATGCCTTCGGACATCTTCCAGAGTTGTGATTTGCTTATTATGGGTCAAATGCATTTTCATATGATCCCAAGAACTAGGTAAAGAGTGTATGAAAGCTTGGATTTGTTGTTCATCAGTCAACACATGACCAGCATCTTTCAACTCCCCGATCATATTTGTCATTTGCCTCAGATGTGTTTTCATTGAATGTTCTGGGCGTTTCTTATATGAATCAAATTTGATCGTTAAGGATCGCAACCTTGCAGTGGAACAGGTACCAAACCTTTTTCTTAAAGCATTCCAAAGATCCATAACTCTTTGGTGATCCTTAAACTCCCTTAGGATGTCATCATCCAAGGTGCTCAACAACGTAATGCGAGCAATGGAGTTCTTTTTCTTCCAACTATCATAGGCTTCATGCTCACGCCTATGCTGAGCAGTGTTGCCTTCCTCAGGCTCATTCATGACATTGTTAATGGCCTCCAGAGCCTCTTGCTCCTCTAGCACATATTGCACTTTCAAGCTCCAGGTTTCATAGTTGTCACCATTGAGTTTCAACCCTTTGTTGAGCTCACCAAAAATATTTTTTGAAGCAGTAGTCATTCTTTAACAAAATAAAAAATATCATAAGGATCATGTAAAAAAATATAATGCAAGGCACTATGTTCAACATACATACATATTAGGGAATTAAGCATTAATTGATTAAGTTAATAAACACATATATTAATTATGGAGTCGAGAGTTCACTATGTTCCCAATCACCGTCCAAAAATTAAAATATTATGAAAATTAACCTATCCAATTATCTAGCTAAGCGTCTTGATCATGTTTAAGATAACATAATCATCTAACATAATTTTATAATACCATGTGGATCATAAGTTAACAAATAACTTATATTAGAATACAAATAAAATTAATGTCAAACTAATTAACATTTATAAATGCTATTCAAATTCACATAAAATTTATTTTAATGTTAAACTAATTAACATATCATACATCGTTAAACAAATTAACAAGTAATATTAATATTAAACTAATTAATATTTGATTTCATGCTCAACAAATTAACATAAACCATGTGTTAAACTAATTAACCAAAGTAATGTTAAAACAAATTAACATTTCAAACATGTTAAGCAAATTAACAAATAAATTTAATGTTAAATAATTTAACATTGCAAGCATGTTAAACAAATTAACAAATAAATATAAGGTTAAACAAATTAACACTTTAAAGCATGTTAAACAAATTAACAAATAAATGTAATGTTAAACAAATTAACATTTTAAGAAATTGGGATAATAATATAATTAAATTGTCAATTAAAAGAATATAAGTACTAAATTTATATTCTAAAATTTGGTCCATATGACCAATTTTATAATCTGATTTTAAAAAAAAAATAAAATCGAAACTTGCTGATTTAATTAGGCCATTTGCCCATTTGCCCAAAAATAATCATAATTACTACATAGCAATCATAATGGGCTTCCCAATTCTTGTCCACTTCTTAAAGAGCGACCAACAGATGTTCAAGCCCAATATTTAGCAATTTAAAAGAAGCCCATGATTTATTTGCCAAACATTTAAGGTGGGCTTTTTAGCCCAAACATCAAGTCTGCCATTTAAAAGAAATACCATATTACTTTGAAGTGGGCCTTTTTCTTACTTCCTACTCCTTCTGTTCCAGTTTATGTGAACATATTTTTTTTTTTTTCTATTTCAAAAAGAATAACAAATTTCTAAATTTTGTAATAATTTAGCTTAAACTTACAATTGTACCCTTAATGAGAAGCTTTTATAACCACACAAATACTCTGGGGCCCTTTTTGACTTGTTTAGGACTACAAATTTCAAAACTTTTCATTTTTTCTTAAACTCCTTGTCCAATCAAACAGGTTCACATAAATTGGAACGTAGGAGTAATAAAGAACCCCTACGAATTTTTGAACCCAAATAAAAAAAATTCTTTATTTTATTTTTATTAGTCTTTTCACTAAAGACTTTGACCACACATATGTGGTGTAAGTGGACCAAACACAACATGGGGAAAATATATAAACAGTAACTTGGCACCGCAGGTATGGAGTTTAAGAGCTCCAAAACTTTCTTTTTTTTTTTGCTCATATTTCTTTAGGGTTTTAGAAAGAGGAGAAGACTAATTTCTCTTCTTCTTCTTTGCCATTTCGCCGCCATTTACAACTATCGTAAGTGAAGTTAAACCTTTGTTTCTTCTTCTTCTTCTTCTTTTCTTTGCCATGGCCATGGAGCACCAAGCTCTATTTTTGTTTTATTAGATATTCAGAGAGTACAGAAGCCATGGCCTCTCACGACGACCTCCTTTTTTTTTTAAAAACAAATCCGGTCATGACTACGTCACAGTGACCACCAGCAGCGGCGGCAAAATCTCAGGTGCGACGGGAACGGGTTGACCGGAAAAAAATTATAACATGAGAAATCGATTCCCCTTGATAGATTTGGAGTAAAACCAAAAAAGAACTGATCCTTTTTGTTGGTTTCAGTTATATAAAAAGATTGATTACCAGATTTAATAAAAAGTTACAAACACTGATAATCTCTAAATCAGTGTTAGAAACCTTATCACACTGATTTAAAAACTATACTTAAAAATAGTATAGATAAAATTTATATGCATTCCAATTGCACGCAATAAAAACAGATACGCATATTTGTTTTACAAAAAGGACAGAACATATCTTTTATTTATCCAAACCAGAATGCGGCTCTAATACCAATGTTGGAATGCGTTAATCTAAACACATTAGATAACGCGTAAATCGTAAAACGAGAATTTACTTATTATTTGTGAAGCGAAAGCAAAAGCCTGAAATGAACCGCGGCTGGAGTCACTAGTTGGTGGTGGTTGTCACATTATAATGGATCAATCCCTTTTATTACAGTCTAAACCCTAGTCTGGTTTTAGGAGAAGACTAGACGTAGAAAAATACTACATATTCTATATTTTTAGTTGTACACTTTATGTGTACTTATATAGGGAATACCAAAATTAACTAATAACTCTGTTGGGCCTTAAAACACCCCTTATGGGTGGACCCAAAATTTCCTACATGGTTAATGGAGCTCCTTACTAGATTCATGGTGTTTCTTGTTGAAAATCATGACAGATAATGGTGGTGTTGGACATATCTGAAAACGAAGAAAATCGCCACGGCGAGCGGCGAGCGGCGAGCGGCAGTGATGACTATGGTGGGAGGACGATGGCAATAATGGGGAGAGAAAAAAAAAAGGAAATTATTATTTTTTATTCATCCACGCACTCAAGGAGAGTGAGAAACATTTTTTTGCCATGTCATTATTTTGTGTTTAATGACATAGTTTAAAATGAGTTTCGGTGTCTAATAGAAAATAGGCTAACTTTAAGTGTCCAACAGAAAAGTACTACCAAGCTCCGGTGCTTGTGTATGTATTTGGCCTTGTCAAATATATATATATAATTTAAATTTTTTGTTTAATTGTTAAATTCAGTACACATTGTATTTTGATTTGAAAGAGGAAGTAAATGTTTTGGAACTGGTCGATGAAAAGAACATTAGACTACCTTATAGTTAGTTGCTTTAAATCAGCTAAATTAGCTTAGAGACAGATTCATATAAATTAGTCTTTAGGACAAGATTATGCAATACAAGAATATAATTAGACCTGAAAAAAATATTTCCACGCATATTACCCTGTAAAGTTTATTTTATTCATAAAGAATTTTTAGATAGACATCTCGTAGTTTTAAAAGTTAAAAACCATATTTGGAAAACTTAACAAACACACTCTCTTTGTTCCAATTTACGCAAAATTGAAAGAAAAAATTAAAAATTTTGAAACTTGTAATTCTAGATATAGCATAACATTTGTATGGCTATACGATATATATAATATTTATGTGGTTATAAAAATTTTATTAAAAGTAATATAAAAAGTTTAAAGTTAAATTAGATACAAATATAAAAATATGTTATTTTAAAGCGATTGATAAGGAAATAATATGACATCAAATAAACCAAAGGAGTAGAACTCTTTGAAAAGGTTTACAAATTCTTTTAAAACTTTTTGTATAGTTATTATCCTTTAAAGTTTATTTTATTCATAAAAGAGTTTTTAGAAAAACTTCTCGTGTTTTTAAGGTCAAAAACCATTTTCCAGAAAACTTAACAAATAGAAGTTTACATATTCTTTTAAAATCTTTCATCCTTGTCTCTACACTACAAAAAGAAGATCACTGTTCCTGTTTGTCTTTTTTATCTGTCCCAAATAAACTCGCTCGCTAAAGTTTAAAGTATAATAACATCGTATAAACTCGCTCGCTACCTCAAATCATCAAAATAACATCAAATAACAAGAATCGATCATCAAATTAAACTTAAGATTTTTAACTTGAAAACTCATTTTTTCAGAATCTTTCACGTAATGCGCCGAAACGCGCTCGGGTCACCCCGAACCCCAACCAAACAAGTGTACAAGTCCAAAACATCATATGAACCTATCGGAATCGCCAAAACACCCATCCGAGTTCGTTTACCATAAACGTTGACCGTGGTCAACCCAAGCCTTATTTGAAGTCAAAAATTACTTTTTCTTCAAAAACATTCGTGTTGGCATAAGTAAGTTTTGATGATTGATAAAAGAAATACATGTATGAACCAGGTCGATACACAGTGTACCCAGGACACGGGTAGATTCAAGAACAACGCATGCACGTGAAGGAGATAAGCATAAGTGGTTATTTCTCATAATCCCTGAACGAAAATGTTGCATATTTGATAAGGAGCAGGACTCCTTACTTGAATAGAACTCTATCCAAGATAAAAGAATAGTTAGAAGTTGAAGTTGACTAGAACTCTTCCACCAATGAAGAGTATATCATTAGATCTCTAGTTATTTCTTATTCTACTAACTCTATTGTCACGATCCAAAACCCACAATAGGTCGTGATTAGGGGTGTCAATGGATATTTAAAAACCAACTAAACCGACCAAACCGTACTGTACCGAACCGATTTTTAGGTTTCTTTTAATAAAACTGTAGGTTTTATATAAATCTATAATTGTACCGATAATTAGGGTAGGTTTTTTATTTTATGAAAATAAACCAAAAAAATACCGAACCATACCGAATAAATTTACAACGTGAAAAATATATTTATATGTTAAGTTTAAAAATAATAAAGTATTAAATTTGTTCTTGGGGCTTGGAATTATAAAACAGTTACAAGCCAACAAGTAATTAAACTCAAAATCATATTTCCCAAATCTATTATGCTACTACTATTGAAACTAAATTATTTTCACCATATTCACTAGCAAGACACAAGGTATTGTAGAGATTATCTGTAGCAAACTGCAATGTATTGAATATGTTTACTTTAGTATGATTTAGATTTATCTTTTTAAATGTTTAATCTTCTATAGACTTTATTCTTGAATCCCGACTTGCTTAATATCTTTCCACTCGAGTAATTTATATTATTTTTTTGTAGTTGCTTTATTTCTTTTACGCTGTTTTAGAATAGTTGGTGGATACTCTAGTCATCTTTCATATTTTCTTAATTCATCACCTTTTAAACTATAAAAATATCTTGAGAGTTTTGCTAAGTCCTATAAACGTACGTATGTTATTGCATTCTACTTTTACTAGTGACTTTTACATGACATTTAAAATAATTATCGAAAATTAATCGAACTGTACCGATACTGAAGAGAAACTAACATAATTGGGACGGTTTTGAAAAGTCTAATTTTGGTTATACATAACAGAGTAACCGAAAAATTGGTATGGTACATATTTTATAAAATAACCGGTCTAACTGAACCATTGACATCCCTAGTTGTGATGGTGCCCAACGTCGCCGTTAGGCAAGCCAACAGTGATGTACCAACTTAATCATTCATTTTATTATTTTTGAAATTATGAATTTTATTAAATAAAAAAATTTACGCATTTAAAATTATGGATACATACACAATTAATGAATTATAAAGATGATAGGTGATAATATTATGCAATCCCAAAACTCGATGTCACAAATACATGAGCATCTTCTAAAGAGTGCAATAATAATACAACATTTGTCTAGAATATGAAATAGACAGGATAAAGTAAATAAATAAGATGGAGACTCTAAGGGCTGTGATGTGTAGCATAGAGAGCAGCTCACCATAAAGTCTCCGCAGTAGTTGCGCCTACGCTCTAAGATGACCACCAAATGAACTTGTCAGATCTTGCACATTTAGTGTAGAAGTGTAGCATGAGTACGTAAATCAACGCGCATCCAGTAAGTATCTAGCCTAACCCCAGAAAAGTAATGACGAGTGGTCGACATCGACTCTTACTAGTAGTCCAATAAATAAAATGCAGGAATCATAAATAGGCATGAAATACAACAGGGTCAATAGAATAAGGAACAGTAGATAACAAAATCCATTAACATCAATTATCAATTAAAATGCCGCCAAGGCCACATGCTATCTCAAAAAATGGGAACCCTCAATTAGATATCCGATTTCATGTCATAAAGAAAGTATTACGTAATTTCTAAGTTTAATTAAGAGGGTAATGGGTTCCTGGACTCTTAGCATTTTTATGCACGAATTATGCTGAGGTCGTTCGGCCCGATCTATATAGTCGTGTATATACATTGTCGAGGTCGTACGGCCCAATCCATATTATGTTGAAGTCGTTCGGCCCGATCCATATAGTCTTGTATATACATTATCGAGGTCGTACGGCCCGATCCATATATGCATTCCATAATATATATATATATGTTCGAATTTACGAATTATGTATTTATAACTTCAAGGTAAGCCCATAAAAGGATATAAATTCTCATTAATGATTAACAGTCCGCAAAATCTCTAGATAATGGAGCTCGATTTAACATAATCTTTAACTAATTTCTTACTTATTAATTCAATCAATTTAAACAAGCAAGTTGAGTTCAAATAGTGCAAGTAATAGCATAATAAAGGCCTACGACTACCCGAACATAACATGAATCTAGCTACGTACGGACTCTCATCACCTCGCACGTACGTAGCCCCCACAACAAGTAGCCCATATCAAATACACCACTTAGGGGGTAGTTTCCCCCTCACAGGGTTAGACAGGAGACTTACCTCGCTCCGAAATTCCAATACCTGACCCCAATGCCTCTCTAGCTCCTCAATTCAAAGCCAAAATATACGAAACTAATCAAACAAAATACAAACCAATGAAAATACACTCCAACACTTATAATTAATCAATTTATAACAGTTCACAACTCCGCTAGAAAAGTCAACAAATTCAACCCTCGGGCCCACGTGCCTAAATTCTGAAACTTTTCGAAGATAAACTTTACCCATAACACCATAAACTCAAATATATAATTTATTCCCAATTTTACGTCCAATTTCGTGGTCAATATCCAAAAATATGATTTCTAGGTTCTTCTTCAAAAATTCCATAAATTTCCATGTTAAATCCTTATAGAATCCATGAAATTAACTTGCAATATGTGGGAATTACTTACCTTGCAATAGATGATGAAAATTCCCTCTTGAAGAGCTCCGAAAATCACCCAAACCATGTGAGAAGTGGAAGATATAAACCAAAACCTGCAATAAAACAAGTCTGCCCAGCAACTCCCTTCTTTGCGATCGCGAAGGCCAACTTCGACCAGCTGCCAAAACGCTCTTCGTGAACGCGGCACGCCGGCCGTGAACGAGATGGTCAACTTCCCAATCCCTACCCGAACACGACCAAACCGCTCGCGAACGCGTAGGACAAATTACCCTGTGCCTTTTCGGCCTAACCTTCTACGCGATCGCGATACACTGTCGCCTAAAGCTTCGCGGACGCGAGTGACTCTTCGCAAATGCGAAGAACAAACTGCCTGACGCCCAAAAGACCTTCGCGAACGTGGCCCTTTCTTTGCGATCGCGAAGAAGGATGTACCAGATACCAGAAACAACAGTCCAAACACGGCGAAATGGCCTGTAGCCCATCCGAAACTCACTTGAGGCCCCCGGGACCCCGTCCTATTCTACCAACCAGTCCCAAAACATGACACAAACTTGATCTGGGCCTCAAATCACACCAAACAACATCCAAACTACGAATCGAGGATCAAGATCCTTCCTTCAACTTTCAAACTCTCAAACATTGTCTAACGCATCTGAATCATACTTAAACATTCCGGAATGATGCCAAACGTTATGTGCAAGTCACAAATCATGATACAAAAATATTCCAAGGCTCCGAATCCCAAACGGATATCGATAACACCAAAGTCCACATTCAAACATAGAAAATTCTAAAACCTTCAAAATGCTAACTTTCCATAATAAGTGCTGAAATGCTCCTGGACCACCTCGATACTCAACCTGAACATACTCCCTAGTACTAAATCATCATACGAACCTATTGGAACCATCAAATCCTGATTCTGAGGTCGTTTACTCAAAAGTCAAACCTTGGTCAACTCTTCCAACTTAAAACTTCCGAATTGATAATTTTCCATCCGAATCAACTCCAAACTTCCCGAAATACAATTCCGACCACACACACACAAGTTATAAAACTTGAAGTGAAGCTACTCAAGGCCTCAAACTGCCGAACGACGGTCTAGGGCTCAAAACGACCGGTCGGGTCGTTACATTCTCCTACACTTAAATATACATTCGTCCTCCAACGTGCCAAGGACCATTCCGGAGTTTCCCAAAATCACTGTTTAACACCTCGTGCACCTACTCGTGCCACCACAACCCACATGAGCATATTATCTCGAGTCAGCCTGAAGATTCTTCCTTCTTACCTTAGCCAACAATCCTTAGGACCAAATTCCAACATCCGGAGTTCTCACGAGACCTAATTCTGACATATGAACACCGCATCAATCTCAACCCACTGTACCAAATATGATCATGCACCCATGCAGAAACCCCACAATGCACCGCATAATTCGTATGCCCATAATAACACCCTCCAAGCGTAGAAGCTGCAAATCTACTAACTCGATGTCCGTAGTATACCTCATAATGCACATAAGCCCTAATCTAACCCTCGCGATATTGCGATGATGAAAGCGACTCATAGACGCTCATAACCACTTGCCAAGTCAATAAAAAATGGAGTCTCTCTACTTGACAAGAACCATTACCTCATTCCGAACTGAATAGTTATATTTTCTCTTTAATATACCCTACATAAACCTAATTGCACTGATCTCATGTCCAATAACCTCGTCTCACCCAGTACAAGCTGCTCGGGCAGTAAGACACCTCAAATACCGTCTAAAATCTCATATGACACCATCAATGCACCAACAAGCTACAACTAGAATATGACCCATAAGGAAGAACGAACTCTAGCAAGAAACTACCCAGCCCGCGTAGTGAATAGACATGGCCTCACGGATGCTATGAACCTAATCTCCGAGATGAGAAACAAAACACACAAATTAAGTATAAAAAACCGTACTCAACATCTCACTGTTGCAGTGTGCAACCCGATCCACACATGATACCTATGGTGGCGTGCCACCCGATCCATACATAATACCGTTGTGGTGTGCAACCCGATCCAAACATGATACCCGTGGCAGCGTGCCACCTGATCCATACATAATACCATCACAGCGTACAACTCTGTCCAAACATTATACCCGTGGTGGCGTGCCACCTATTCCAAGGATAAAAAGTCAATAGGGAAAATACCCATAAAGCCATAATGCTCAAATTCACGAAATGCCCGAATATTGACCACAAGCACTCCAAGTGCATATATACAACCCTAGGGAGATGGATAGTGCTATGCGCTACAAATGCCAAGCTCGACTAAGGTGCATAAAATGACCAACATCTCGAATGCAATCTTGCTCATATAAAACCAAAAGCTATGCTGGATCACCACACACGCGCAAATAATCAAGCCGCCCCACAGCACATATGACATAAAAAGAGTAGCACCAAAAATAGATGACGCTAGGAATATCATCCACTACGCTCGAAGAATCATCCATAAGCAATGCTATGCTGAATAACATATCTGATCTGATATAAAATATACACCCACATAATACCTACGCACAGACCTCCAATCGATTCGAGTCATTCCAAAATAGGTCAATAACTACCGAAAGATCTACAATGACCCTCTCACTAACACATACGATCAATCGTCAAATCGGGAACAACTTCCACAGTCCACAACAAAAGGAATAGAGCGCCTCTCGGTCATAACCTCTCCCGTCGATGACAATACCAAAATTCCCATAACTGATGTCAATCTCTAACAATCAAATGACTAACACGTCACACTTATACGACCTCCCCGTGGGGGTATACTCCCACAACCTTCCGCACCAGGTAGTGAAATCTGAACATCAATGGCCATCGATCATGCCATTTATGTAATGCCAATCATGAATCCCCAAACCATTGCACAATGCCTCTTCCATAGAACACCGTCCTTAGGCGACATTAAGATAACGACAGCTTACTCTGAACTTCTGAATCATTTCCCCCGCTCCTCCGAGATCGGAACATTCTTATCAAAACTGAACCGCAACCTTGATCCTTAGCTTCCAATTTCCATACCGCTCACTGCACCTATCATGCCACTACGCGAGAGCACAAGAATTCACCATAACCCCTGAACCACTAGTAGAACAGGCACTTCATTGGCTAGAAACCTTTTATTCAACTCATTTCAAAAGGTGAATCGCAACACACAACCAACTTCTCATAACCGCGAAAGACACAGAACTCAAGTCGTAGTGTAAACCCATAACTCTTTTGGGATCCATTTACACACAACAAGGACATCAGAATCAAAGACTTCCCAAATCAATCAAATTACAGTGACCGTCAAGACCGCACGTACAACCACGAATCACATGTATAACTTATCACACCAAAGGAACTGATCATTTCCACAACCATGCTAATTCAAACCATTATTACTCACTCAACTTCTACCAATTTACTCTTGACTTGCCCATGGAATAATAGTCCTATTCAAACATATAACGGACCTCAAATGACACTCATCCCGAGTGACCTAAATCTTGAGACCACATCGTCTCGATTCCCATAAGCCATCCCATACCCTTCTCGTGCACTCAATAGTATCTTCAACTGATACACCCCTTCCGGAAAACCTTCTTCGAATCCGAAGCCGTTTCTCTAACACTGCACTGTAGACTCGATGATAACATAAAAATTCCCCAAGTATTCTTCACACTCTGCTGCAAAATCCCACTCTTCAGCCACATAACGAACCCAAAATCCTTAGGCATTGCACTAAAACCATTGTTGAGAGTCACCCACTCTAACCCGGTCTCGAATGTATAACCAAACACTGGTGCTCTACTAGCACATGAACACTTTCAAATAAACAATCGGATGAATTATTTTCCTTGTACATCACATCCACAAGAAGCATAAACTCTGAGTCATCCAAAAATCTGTACAGGAAGATAAGGCGAAATGCAACACACAATCATCAAGTCTTTTGCCGGCATTACCCTTGATGTTTTCTTTCCTTAGTCATAACCAATATACTAATTTATCGATAATCCGATACTGCCAAGGCACGCAACCACTTGACCCAATTGTAGACGGTGGGCTCCCCCACTTAGCTTTAATCCACAATTACATGAAACTATAATTCACAATTACTCCTCATCATCGATTACCATGATTTCGCATCGTCGCTCTGCCAGTTTACTCGTAATCTCTTGTTAAACTTGCATAACATAACTCGATTTATCATCTCCAATCACGCACTCGACCTCTTGACCTCTACACCATCTAATCAAAGCGATCCCAGCTCACATCGCAATACATACTTCATGTTGGACAGAAAATAAAGTTCTTCAGATGACCTTTACTAGAAATCACACAACTCCTAACACTTCAACGGAAGATAGCCTACCTGTGTAACCCTATATTGACATATTCCAACGATATTGACCTGATTACAGCCATCACGAAATCACCTTCTAAGCCCGTGCTCGCCCACCAGCCGGAAATGCCCGTCCATTTCTATCAACATCAAGCGAAGGTCCAGCGACACATCTAAAACTTGAAGTCATATTACCTCCCAAGCAACTCCTTTTGTCATATTCAAACTTCCGAAGCATGAACCCAACATCTCAAATGATTTATATAGACTTAGTCCCTTGTTCGCCATGCCCATAATTGCGCCAAGCTTTCTAGAAGCATGTGGCCATTCTACCACGAAGTCCATACGATACGCTAACATTCCTACTCAAAGTTAACCACCTTCCGAAACAAACTACTCGACCTCTAGCAATTCAACCTCCGCGAGACACCTCCCACCATGTCCTTCCCCATCCTTCACTGCCCAAATACTACCTCCATTCATAATCCATCTCTGTAGCACCCGAACTAATAAATTGCTACCAATTCTAAGCCTCCTCGAAGATCATCTCTCTCGAGCCCTCAAAGCTAGAAATACTATTCCTACTCTGAAATCGCCATACATCGCCATCTCTGATAACTGCTACTTAGGCACCATTCCACAACACCCTGCCCTGGAAGCAATTCAAAGGAGACCATAACGCCGATGAGACTTAACGCATTCCAACAAGGACGACGACACCACACCGCAATGAGAATTCTACCACGTTCGAAAATATCAAGTCTCGCTACTCCGTCAACCAAGATCTAAACATCCATAGTCCCATTGCCTTTCCTCCGCTAGAATTAAATGCTGAACCTCTAAACTATGAACCAAGAAATCCTCCTTTCAGGCCATTTACTTCCGCGAAACATACATAAGCACTCTACCATTTACACCAGTACTACACGATAACAATGCATGAACATCATAAAACACTGTGCATAGCCTTGAAGTTGTAGGAAACACTGATACTGGGCTGAAACAACTGAACACCCTTCCTCAAGATGACGATAATAGCTCGCTCGTATACGAAAGGAGAAACATCTTGCACTATATCTGTAGTACCAGTACAACTCCTCGATGCCCAATTGATAGTGAGCGCTCAACATCATATAATAATGTGTAGGAAGGAAATGGAGGCATAAGCTTCAATGAAACCAAACCGTACAATGAGGAATCAAGAAGGGAACTGCTCCTAACAGTCCTATAGCCTCTCGAAGATAAGTACAGATGTCTCCATACTAGACTCGCTCATGACTCGTGATACCGAAGTGACCCTAGAGCTCTGATACCAAGCTGTCACGACCCAAAATCCACTATATGTCGTGATGGCGCCCAACATTGTCGTTAGGTAAGCCAATGGTGATGTACCAACTTAATCATACATTTTATTACTTTTGAAATCGTGATTTTTATTAAATAAAGAAATTTACGCATTTAAAATTATGGTTATATACAAAATTACTAAATTACAAAGATGATAGGTGACAAAATAGTGCAATCCCAAAACTCGGTGTCACAAGTGCATGAGCATCTACTAAAGAGTGCAATATTAATACAACATATGTCTAGAATATGAAATAGACAGGAAAAAGTAAATAAATATGATGGAGACTCTGAGGTATGCAGTGCGTAGCATAGAGAGCAAGTCACCATAAAGTCTCCTTAGTAGTTGCGCCTACGCACCAAGATGACCATCAAATGAACCTGCCAGATCCTACACATTTAGTGCAGAAGTGTAGCATGAGTACGTAAATCAACGCGTACCCAGTAAGTATCTAGCCTAACCCCGAAGAAGTAGTAACGAGGGGTCGACATCGACACTTACTAGTAGTCTAATTACTAAATTATAACAGTTCCCAACTCCGCTCGAAAAGTCAATCCTCGGGCCCATATGCTCGGATTCTGAATATTTTTTAAGGTAAACTTTACCCATAACACCACGAACTCAAATATATAATTTATTCCCAATTTCACGTCCAATTTCGAGGTCAATATCCAAAAATATGATTTCTAGGTTTTTCTTCAAAATTTTCACAAATATCTATGTTAAATCCTTATAAAATCCATGAAATTAACTTACAGTATGTGGGAATTACTTACCTTGCAATAGATGATGAAAATCCCCTCTTGAAGAGCTCCAAATATTTCCCAAACCATGTGAGAAGTGGAAGAAATGAACCAAAACTCGCAATAAAACAAGTCTGCCCAGCAACTCCCTTCTTCGCGATCGCGGACAATCCCATGCCATCGCGAAGGCCAACTTCGACCAGCTGCCAAAATGCTCTTTGCGAACGCGAAACACCGGCTGCAAATGCGATGGTCAACTCCTCAATCCCTTTGCAAATGCGAACAAACCATCGCGAACGCGTAAGACAAATCACCATGTGCCCTTTCCGCCTAACCTTCTACGTGATCGCGGCATCGCCCTCGCGATCGCGATACCCTGTCGCCTAAAGCTTCACGAACGCGAGTGCCTCTTTGCAAATGCGAAGCACAAATTGCATGATGCCCAAAAGACCTTCGTGAACGCGAACCTTTCTTTGCAATCTTGAAGAAGGATGCACCATACGCCAGAAATAATCACGGCGAAATGGCTCGTAGCCCATTCGAAACTCGCCCGAGGCCCCCCGGACCCCGTCCAATCATACCAACCTATCCCAAAACATGAACAAACTTGCTCGGGGCCTCAAATCACACCAAACAACATCCAAACTATGAATCGAGTATCAAGATCCTTCTCTCAACTTTCAAACTCTCAAACGTCGCCGAACGAGTCCGAATCATACTTAAACATTCCGGAATGATGCCAAACTTTACGTGCAAGTCAGAAATTATGATACGAACCTATTCTAAGGATAGGAACCCCAAACAGACATCGATAACACCAAAGTTTTCTTCAAACCAAACTTAGGACATTCTAAAACCTTCAAAATGCCAACGTTTCACAATAAGTGCCGAAATGCATTCGGACCACCCGATACTCAACCCAATATACTCCCAATTCCAAAATCATCATACGAACCTATTGGAAATTGTAAATCCCGATTCCGAGTTCATTTACTCAAAAGTCAAATCTTGGTCAACTCTTCCAACTTAAAGCTTTCGAATTGAGAATTTTTCATCTGAATCATCTCCAAACATCCCGAAATTAAATTCTAACTACACGCACAAGTTATAAAACATTAAGTGAAGCTACTCAAGGCCTTAAATGGCCGAACGACGCACTAGAGCTCAAAACGACCAATCGGGTCGTTACATCTATATATATATATATATATATATATATATATTATATATATATATATATATCATTCTCTTTTACAGGTGACACACAAATATAGAAGTAAAAGCACAAATTGAGAGAAAAATAGCAAGGCATTTTGTGAGCAATTCCTGTGAGATTCAAGAGTGTGATCCTGAAGCTACACGAACCACATTGAAGAACCAGTCCCATAAAGTGTTTTATGTGTCTTTCTTTCTTAGAAGCAATTTGTACTAGGTACTTGAGTTATATTATTCAAGTTAGAGTTAACATGAATTAGTTGCAACAGCCTGTGGCGTATTGCTACAAGGGTTAGAGTTAATTCTTTGGTTTGTAAGAGGTTGTAAACTCGAGTTGTATCTTTCAAGTTGGAGTTAACTTGAAGTAGTCGCAACATCCCGTGGATGATTGCTACAAGGGTTACAGTTAATCCTTATGTTTGCAAGAGTTTGAAAACTTTGTTGTTGGCTTAGAGTTATAGTGAAGTGTTTGGGAAAAACCCTACTAGACAGTAGATTATGGTTTTTTTACCTTTTGAGCCGGGTATTTTCCACGTAAAAGTCCTTGTATTCTTTACTTTCTGTATTATTTATTCCGTAACTATAGTGTAAAAAACGCATAGAAGCACCAGGTCCTTCGATAATCTAGTGCACACAAAAACTGGACACCATACAAATGACCCCCTCTTGTGTGGTATAGAAATATAAAACAGTAATTGGTATCAGAGCAGTGTATCCTTGAAGAGGCTAACACCATAGGAAAGGATCAAGATGAGTGCACTACCTGAAAACTATAAAGAGCAATCCACCAGTAGGCCACCACTATCCAAAGATCACTACTATTCTTTATAGAAGGAGAGGAGAAGAGATCACTTGCAGATGATTGTGGATGCTTCAAATGTGGTAAAAAGAACCACTTGATCATGAACTGTCCTATGTGGGAAGTCGAGTGGAAAAAAGAGAGATCTAAAAAAAGAAACAAAAAGAAGAAATAGGTCCATGATAAGAAGAAATACAATAAAGGGCCATCCAAAGCAATGGTTGTTTCTTGGGAAGACTATTCAGATAAGAACATTGATGATGATGATGGTGATGCTGAATAAGCTCTTATAGCAATTCAAGAATCTGAAGATGAACCTGATGAAGAATCTAAGATAAGTTTTCTAGACCTAGAGGATAAAATTAAATTCCTTTCTAAAGATAGACTATCAGAATTGTTGCTAACTTTAATTGATGAATCTAAGAATATAAGTTCTAAAAAAGAACAGTTGTCAAAAGAGTAACTTTTTAAAAGAGCAAAGTGCAAAAACCTAGAACTTAGTGCTTGTGAAACTGAAAATGAAAATGTTGTATTAAAGAACCGGGTTCATGCACTTGACACATCTTTCTAGAACTTAGATCTGAAAATTTGAAATTGAAGTTAAGAACATGTAAAGAAATAGCTAGTGACATATAACTCTCACTAGAAAAAGGATCTAGGAAAGGTAAAAGATGAGTTGTATAAAAGAGATAAACTAGTAAGAACCTTGAAAGAGGACTTGACTAAGGTTAAGCATGATCTAGATAGAATATATAAATAGAACAGGTCCTCTGATGCACTTTCATGGCTACAAGAATACCATAGTAGCAACAGAATAGGATTCGGCTTTGGGAACTCTGCACCTAAGTGGGATCCCAAAAGAAAGTACCTCACACTCCCTGAGAATAAAATCTGCACACACTATGGTAACACTGGTCACTATAAGAGTGATTGTTCTGCAAAAGAAATGGCAGATCAAAAGAACAAATTTTTTGTTCTAAGGAAAAATAGGCTGCCAAGTTGGGCTAAAAAGAATTTGATTTATCCTTTTGCCTATAGAAAGGGACCCAAACTAGTTTGGGTTCCTAAGAATAACCCCTGATTTCCTTATGCAGATACAAGTGAAGGGGAGTAGCCAAATATGGTACATGGATAGTGGTTGTTCAAAGCACATGACAGGAAGTAAGAACCAGTTCCTTTTACTTGAGGACCTTAAAGGAGGTAATGTCTACTTTGAAAATGGAAAAAAAAGGTGAAATCATTGGGGTTGGAAAGATAGGTAAGTCTGATTCTCACTCTATTGAGAATGTCTACTTGATAGATGGGCTGAGTACAATCTAATAAGTGTATCACAATTGTGTGATAGAGGTAATATGGTAGCCTTCACCTCTACAAAATGCTTTATGACTAATCTTACCACTGATAAGATAGTTTTGCAGGGGAAAAGAGTGAATAATATATATGTGGTAAATTTGTCCACACTTTCAAATAATGAATTCACTTGCTTAAATGTGTTAGATAATGATCCCCTCCTTTGGCACAAGAGTCTTGGACATGCCAGTCTAAGACAACTCAACAAATTAGTCTCCAAGGACTTGGTGATAGGGTTGCCTAATATTAAGTTCAAGGAAGATAAATTTTGTGAGGCTTGTGCAGGGGGGAAGCATGTAATATCCTCTTTCAAAAGCAAGAAAATGGTAAGTACTACCAGGATGAGGAACTAGTCCATATGGATCTTTGTGGACCAATGAGAACATTGAGTAGAGGTGGTAAGAGATATGTTATAGTGCTTGTTGATGATTACTCTAGGTTTACTTAGACACTGTTTTTAACATCTAAATATGAAGCATTTGATGTGTTCACTTCATTGTTTTTAGAAAAACTCAAAAACAACTAGGTAATCAACTTGCATCAATTAGGTCTGATCATGGTACTGAATTTGAGAATGCTAAATTTACTGAATTTTGCGATGAGCATTATGTAGATCATAACTTTTCTGCTCCTAGTACTCCACAACAAAGTGGAGTAGTTGAAAGAAAGAATAGGATATTAGAGGAAATGTCTAGGATTATGCTACTTGCTAGTAAATTGCCCCATAGTTTCTGAGCAGAAGTTGTGAACACTGCATGCGATATCATAAATAGGTGCATAACAAGATCTCTTCTTGAGAAGACTCACTATGAGTTACTTAAAGGGAGAAAACCAAATATATACCTTATCGTAGGGCATTTATATGCAAGTGCTTTATGCACAATAATGGAAAGGACTCTCTAGGTAAGTGTGATCCCATAATTGATGAGGGTGTATTCTTGGGATATTCTTCACATAGTAAAGCTTATAAGATTTATAACAAAAGAACTATGTGTGTAGAAGAAAGTGTACATGTGGTTTTTGATGAAACTAACATTATTTTTGAGAGGCGGGAACAAGATGATGAAGCAATTGGACTGGTAAGAAACTCAAATGAAATCACAACCCATATTGAAGTTGTACCAGAGGAAGGAACATGTCCTTCCACCCAGGGAACCTGTCCATGAACCTGTTTCTTAGCAACAAAACATTGAAGGAACATCTAAGGAAAATCAGCTGGTTATGAAACCTTACAAGTATCGAAGTTCTCATTCCATTAGGAAAATAATCATTGATAAAACCTCTGGAATCAAAACCAAATCTTCTTTGAAGAACCTCTGTGCTTTTGATGCTTTTGTATCTCTTATTGAACCTAAAAATGTTATTGTTGCTTTACAGGATATAGACTGGGTGAATGCAATACAAGATGAACTTAACCAATTTGAGAGAAGTCAAGTTTGGCATCTGGTACTGACAGATCAGTATTTGGAACTAAATGGGTCTTCAGAAATAAACTTGATGAAGATGGAACAGTTACAAGGAACAAGGCAAGATTGGTGGTTCAAGGATATAGTCAAAAGAGGGCATAGACTATGATGAGACGCTCGCTCCAGTTGCAAGATTGGAAGCAATTAGACTCCTTATAGCCTTTGCTTCTTACATGGAATTCACTCTCCATCACATGAATGTCAAGAGTGCCTTCCTCAATGGTTATCTATAGGAAGAAGTGTTTGTCAAGCAACCTCCTGGCTTTGAGAGCAAGGAATGTCCTGATCATGTGTACAAGCTTGGCAATGTACTTTATGGGCTCAAGCAGGTTCCAAGAGCATGGTATGAAAGATTGTCTAAATTTTTGCTTGAGAATGGCTACAAGAGAGGTAAAATTGACTGGCTCTTTGTTATATCTCACTACTAGTAGACTGACATTGTTTTCAGCGCAGGCCTTTGTGCTAGATTTTAGGCAAATCCAAATGAGTCTCACTTGACTGTTGTCAAGAGAATCTTGAGATACCTAAAAGGCACCACTGACCTCTATCTATGGTATCCAAAAAGTAGTAATTTCAACTTAGTGGGATATAGTGATGTTGATTATGCAGGTTTTCTTGTGGATAGAAAGAGCACTTAAGGTATGGCACGCTTTCTTGGCTCATGTCTTGTGTCTTGGGCTACTAAAAAGCAAAATTCTATGGCCTTGTCTACTGCTGAAGCTGAGTATATGGTTGCTGCCTCATGTTATGCTCAATTGTTGTGGATCAAACAGTAATTAATGGACTTTGGAATTGATTAAGGTTGTATCTCCATTTTTTGTGATAACACTAGTGCAATTAGTATGACCAAGAACCCAGTTCATCACAAAAGAACTAAGCACATAGATGTTATGCATCACTTTTTGAGGGACAACTATGAGAAGGGTTTGATCACTGTGAAATTCTGTGCTACTGACAAGAAAATAACTGGCATCTTCATAAAAGCTCTAAGTATAGATCACTTTTAAAGGAACATGTTAGAATTAGGGATGATTAAGATCACCTATGAGGAACCAGTTCTAATTCAATAATTGGTTAAATAGTTTGTGAATATTTGTAAATAATTAGATTATATTTTGCCCAGTCTCATACTTTTGCTAGTATACTCTTGTGCCATGTGCTAAAATGTCTCATTAATCACTAATGATATTAACTTTATTTTCTTGAAAAATTCGGACTTACACAAGAGAATTCTTAGTGAAGAACTTGGTTCATTAAGATTATAAGGTATGTATTCTACACTCCGCATACTTTGAAATAATTGCATATGCATCATGATCTGAAAAGAGTCTCACTTTATCCCAAATTACTTTTGAACCAATCAGTTATAAATGAACTAGTTCATAAAGAGACCCACACGCCATAATTGCCGAAAATTTTGGGGAAGAGTCCAACGTCTTTTCAAACTAAAATTTTCAATGTGATTAGACTTCTAAACTCCAAAAAGGATCCTTTATACACTCAACCTTCCCCTCTTTAAGTTGATCTAACCTTACTCTTATCTCAATTTTTTTTTCGAAAGATCAAAATCTCCAAAACCTCAAAACTCTCTCCATTTCTCTCAAGTTTCTAAACTGATCAAATGGCAAACGCATATGAGAATCCCAAAAACTCTGAAAACCCTTCCTCACCACCCAAACAACCTTCACCCACACTTTCAATCACCCAAACCCCCAAGAAAGAGCATATCAAAATGATTGCACATAAAAGTGTAGCAAGCAAAGAACAAGCCAAGAAGTTGAATGAGAAGCTACAAGCCAGTCAAGCAGAAGAACCATAAAATTCTGATGATTCTTCCCAGTCTGCGACTGAGGGGGAAGAACCAGTTTCTTCTGAAACTGAACAGGTAACCTCTTAGTTTCCCACCTCTGAGTTTGGTTCTGAAATTGCAGAAAAGCTTGAGAATCGGTTTGTTCTGGTTGGGTCTATGGCTGGTATTAAAAAGGGAAATGTTTTTACTAAATAAATTGGTGGTAAAAATGAAAAATAGAAATAAAATGAGAGTGAGGGTGTTGAGTGATGTTTGGCATATTTCGATATGTGTTGATGTTACTTTGCCCATGTTTTAACCACTTTTTGATGTTATTTAATCTTTAAAACACCCAACATGGTGTAATTATTGGTTTGATGACTAATTAAGTTATGTGTGACGATTTAAGGTGTTCGGAGTGCAAAATATGAAGAAAAGGTGGTTTAGCCAGAGGAAGAAGGGTTGGATGCGTCGCATCCAACCTAGGAAAACATCATCCTGCATGCAACCTTAGCAGTGAAGTTGGGCCATAGCGTCCGCCATCGCGTGCGAAACTGGGAAGTAGAAGAGAAGGCTGGATGCGTCGCGTCCACCATCGCGTGCAAAGCTGAGAAATAGAGGACAAGGTGGATGCGTCGCGTCCACCTTCGCAGGAAAAAATTGAAATGGAGGACAAGGTGGATGCGTCGCATCCACCTTAGCATTAATCCCTGAAGCCGAATTAGACTAGGTATAGGAGAGCTTTGGCCCACGACTTTTGTACGCAATATATAAGCTAAAAACGCCTCTTTTAGGTTATCGAACATATTGGGAAGGGGGAAAAAGCCACGACAAAGCTGTGGAGGCCGGAATTCATCAAGTTTCATCTTTCTCCCACCAAACTTAGTAATTTTTATGTTTCTTTATATGATTTGTTGTTTGGCTACCATGTCTATATGGAGCTAAACTTCACGTTCTAGGGTTGTGGTTCTTTCATGACTATTGTTATTCGGATATTGATTTTGACTACTTGATTTATCATATTAGTTTATTTATTCAATCTTGCACTTAATTATTTAATTGCTTGATCACCAATTGAATATTATCTACGAATCTAGAATTGAACTCGAAAGTGGGAATTCTATATTGCATATAGGATTGATAAGGCAAGTTCTTGAACTCGGGCATCGGGGAACGGATTCGTGGTTAGGATAGACATATACCTAATTGCCTTGCTTGGTTGATTTACAGGAATTATAAATGCGTTCTTGTTGATTCTCACTCCATAGACATATAGGCGTTAAGTTAGCTGGAATAGGCGAGTAAGAATTCGACAGATTCTTATGAGCAATATTAACCCTGTCAACCAATAAGCTAGATAAATTAGTCGGTCAATTCAATTGAAGAATACAATAGGATTGTTAGATAGACCATAACCCTAGATCGTTTTCATTACATTGATATCATTAAACTCTGATCTTTCTCTGTTCAAAGTTTATTATTTATATTTTTCTTATTTAATTAGTTGGAATAAAATATTTTTAGATTTAATTCTTGTTTAGATAATTAGGATAGTCTAATTTAGTTAATAGCTAATCATAAGTCCTCGTGGGTTCGACATCCGACTTTTAGTCACTTTATTACTCGACGACCGCGTATACTTGCGTGAGTGTGTTTGGTCGCAACAAGTTTTTGGCGCCGTTGCCGGGGACTTAGAAATTAGCTACGTGACTAAGTTAAGCTTTTATTAGATATTTGTTTTCAAGTTTTAATTTTCAGTTTGCCTGGTTTGTGTCAACGCAGGGTCTTCTCTCGAATGCAGAGGAGTAGAAGTGCAAACAACCTCATTCCTCTTGATCCATAAATCGAATGAACACTACATAGAGTGAGAAGGGAACACGAAGCTAGAACGAGAATAGAAAGAGATTTGGACATCGCAGTCCAACCACAGCCAATAGATATGGCAGGCAATGAAGAGCGTCCGGTAATTGAAGCCGCAAGGCCCAATCTTGCGAATATGACTCAGGCTATTGTGAAGCCTGATATCACTGGGCATTTTGAACTCAAACAGTACATGGTACAGCTGATTCAGTCCACAGGACAATATGTGGGTCTATCTCATGAGGACCCGCAGAGGCATATTCAGAACTTCTTGGAAATCACGGACACTTACAATTATCCGAACATCTCCAAGGACTATGTCAGGCTGACACTATTCCCTTTTTCACTGTTGGGGGAAGCTAAAGAATGGTTGCAAAAGGAGCCCGTGAACTCTATCCACACTTGGGATGATCTAGAAAGGAAATTCCTGATCAAGTTTTTCCCAACTAAGAAGACAAAGTCGTTGAGGAGCCAAATTCTTGGGTTCCAACAACGGGATGGCGAGACACTTCGTCAAGCTTGGGAAAGATACAAGAAGCTACTCAGAGACTGCCCGCATCATTGTCAAACTGATGAGGTATTGGGTCACACTTTTGTTGATGGGTTAGATGAAGCATCAAAGATGAATCTTGACTCAGCTTGTGGGGGTAGTTGCATGGCAAGACCGTATAGTGAAATACAACTCTTGCTAAATAATTTCACTGCTAATGACCATAATTGGCAAGGAGAGGGGGATTCACGAAGGGGAATTAAACAGAAGGCCGCCGGTTTGATTGAGCTTGATGACTTTTCCGCCATGAGAGCTGATATAGCAAAATTGGCAAATCAGATGAATAGAATGACAACACAACAAATGCAACATGTACAGCAGATGTCTATTTGTTGCGAACTATGCGGAGACAGTCATATGATTGACATGTGCCCCACGAATCCTGAATCTATATACTATGTGGGGCAACAAAACAGAGGTCCTATGAATCAACATGCGCAATATGGGAACACTTACAACCCAAACTGGAGGAATCATCCTAACTTCTCATGGGGCGGAAGTCAACAGAATCAGTATAGGCCTCAAGGGAATTTTACTCAACCTCAGAAGCCACCCCAACAAATGGAAGAAAGTACGAATGACTTGCTGAAAAAGTTGTTACTAGACAATCAACAGCTCAGGACCGATTTCAGAAATCTTGAGAGGCAAATGGGGCAGTTAGCAGCAAACCAAAATACTAGACCTACAGGCTCACTTTCCAGTGATACAGAGAAGAACCCTCAAATTAATGCAGTTACACTTAGAAACGGGAGGGAACTAGAGGAAGTGCCAAGGAAGATAAAAGAAAAACCTATACCTGGGGGGAGTTGACACCTAAGGCAACACAAGAGTCAAAGGAAGATGATGCAAGTTCAGAGCGAATGGAGGTTACAAGGCCACCACCACCTTTCCCCCAAAGATTGCAGAAAAGGAATGACGATCGCATGTTCAACAAATTTCTCTCCATGTTGAGTCAGGTTCAATTAAATATTCCATTAGTGGATGTACTTCGTGAAATTCCAAAGTACGCTAAGTACATAAAAGACATAGTGGCTCATAAGAGGAAATTGACTGAGTTCGAGACGGTTGCACTTACTGAGGAGTGCACATCAAGGGTCCAAAACAAGCTTCCCCAAAAGCTTAAGGACCCTGGCAGCTTCACCATTCCAGTACAAATCGGTAATATTAACGTGGGACGTGCTCTGTGTGATTTGGGTGCAAGCATAAATCTGATGCCTTTATCCTTGTTTAAGCAATTAGGTCTGGGAGCTCCGAGACCAACCACCGTGATGTTGCAATTAGCTGATAGGTCCATAGCCTACCCCGAAGGAGTGATTGAAGATGTGCTGCTGCAAATTGGAAAATTCATCTTCCCAGCTGACTTCATTATTCTAGACTTCGAGGCTGATGAACAAGTTCCAATCATATTGGGACGACCTCTCTTGGCTACTGGCGATGCAATAATTAAAGTGAGAGAAGGGAAAATGATTATGAGAGTGGACAACGAGGAAGCAGTCTTCAATGTCTACAAAGCAATCCAACTCCCCCGCCACTATGAGGAGCTCTCTATGATATCTGTGGTGGAGGTGGATGAGAAACTTCTTGACACGAGTGTATATCTAGGCGACTGTTTAGAAAAAGCAATCATGATGTTTGATAGCTTGGAGATGGATGATGAGGTTGAGGAGATGATGCATATCCTAGATACATCATGTGGTTACATGCAAGGAATAATCCCGTTTGAGCCCCTGAATAGGCCAAGTGGCCCCCCACCAAAGCCGTCAATTGAAAAAGCTCCAAATTTGGAACTTAAACCCCTACCCCTCACCTTCAATATGCTTATTTGGGAAGTTCTGACACTTTACCTGTTATTATTTCTGCTCATTTGTCTAAATTACAGGAAGAAAAGCTATTAAGGGTGCTACGTGAGCACAAGCGAGCAATTGGGTGGACAATGTCTGACATTAAAGGCATTAGTCCAGCTTTCTGCATGCACAAAATCCTCATGGAGGACGGACACAAGCCAAGTGTAGAACACCAACGCCGACTAAATCCAATCATGAAAGAAGTGGTAAGAAAAGAAGTGATTAAGTGGCTTGATGCAGGTATTGTATTTTCAATCTCTGATAGTAAATGGGTAAGCCCCGTTCAATGTGTGCCGAAGAAAGGGGGGATAACCGTAGTAGTTAATGAAAATAATGACTTAATTCCTATAAGAACTGTAACTGGATGGAGAATTTGCATAGATTACAGAAAACTGAACAATGCCACCCGGAAAGACCACTTTCCCCTTCCTTTTATTGACCAAATGCTTGATAGATTAGCTGGCCAGGAATACTACTGTTTCCTGGACGGTTATTCAGGGTATAATCAGATTGCTATAGCCCCAGAAGACCAAGAGAAAACTACATTTACATGTCCTTATGGCACGTATGCGTTCAAGAGAATGCCCTTCGGTCTTTGTAATGCACCTGCGACTTTTCAAAGGTGTATGATGGCTATTTTCACTGACATGGTTGAAAGATATGTAGAAGTATTCATGGACGATTTTTCTGTGTTTGGATGTTCTTTTGATAGTTGTTTGATGAACCTTGATAAAGTGCTAGCTAGGTGTGAAGAGACGAACTTGGTGCTAAACTGGGAAAAGTGCCATTTCATGGTACGTGAAGGTATAGTTTTGGGGCACAAGGTTTCAAAAGATGGTCTACAGGTGGATAAAGCAAAGGTGGAGACGATCGAAAAATTGCCCCCGCCGACATCCATCAAAGGCATTCGCAATTTCTTGGGTCATGCAGGTTTTTATCGTCGTTTCATTAAAGATTTTTCGAAAATTTCTTCCCCTTTGTGCAGGCTTCTAGAGAAAGACGTTACCTTCAAGTTTGATAATGCATGTCTGAAAGCATTTGAGGAGCTGAAGGGAAGATTGGTGACTGCACCAATTATCATTGGCCCCGATTGGGCACAACCATTTGAGTTGATGTGCGATGCAAGTGACATAGCAATTGGAGCGGTGTTGGGGCAAAGGAGGGATAAAATCTTTCACTCCATTTATTATGCAAGCAAAACTATGAATCCAGCTCAGATGAATTATACAGTGACTGAAAAGGAGTTGCTTGCAGTGGTGTGGGCGTTTGACAAGTTCAGATCCTATCTAGTGGGAACCAAAGTCATCGTCTACACAGATCATTCAGCTATCAGATACCTATTTGAAAAGAAAGACGCCAAGCCGAGGCTGATTCATTGGGTCCTCCTTTTGCAAGAATTTGACTTAGAGATCCGAGATCGAAAAGGGACAGAAAATCAAGTGGCCGATCATTTGTCCAGATTAGAGAGTCGGAACCATGTAGCTGAAGGAGGGTCAATTAAAGAAACATTTCCGGATGAGCAAATATTAGCAATCACCTCAGGTGAAGCCCCATGGTATGCAGATTATGTGAATTTTATCGCAAGTGGGGTGACGCCACTAGAATGGACAGCTGACAATAGAAGAAGATTCCTACATGATGTAAGGTTCTACGTGTGGGATGAGCCATTCCTATATAGGCAGTGTGCAGATCAGTTGGTGAGAAGGTGTGTTCCTGAGGAAGAGATGAAGGCTATACTACATGACTGCCATGCGTCACCATATGGAGGTCATCACGGCGGGGATAGAACCGCCCAAAAAGTGCTACAATCAGGTTTTTATTGGCCAAAATTGTTTAAGGATGCACATGCCTTCGTTAAAAATTGTGATAGATGCCAAAGAACTGGAACTATCACGAGGAAGCACGAGATGCCCTTGCAAAATATACTGGCGGTAGAACTTTTTGATGTTTGGGGGATTGATTTTATGGGACCATTCCCATATTCTAACGGACACAGATACATCTTGGTGGCGGTCGACTATGTTTCTAAGTGGGTAGAGGCCATAGCTCTTCCTACTAACGACGCAAAGGTTGTGGTAGGCTTTGTAAAGAAGCACATCTTCACACGTTTTGGGACCCCAAGAGTGTTGATAAGCGACGGGGGAACTCACGTTTGTAACAAACTGCTGAATAATATTCTTGCAAAATACGGAGTCAAGCACAAAGTTTCCACTGCCTATCATCCCCAAACGAGTGGTCAAGTAGAAGTTTCCAACAGAGAGGTCAAGCAGATTTTGGAAAAGACAGTAAGTATGAATAGAAAGGACTGGGCCGGGAAGCTGGATGACGCATTATGGGCATATCGCACTGCGTACAAGACCCCAATAGGCACTTCTCCGTACAGGTTGGTTTATGGGAAGGCCTGCCATCTGCCCGTCGAGCTTGAACACAAAGCATATTGGGCGATTAAAAAGCTAAATATGGAGATGGACTTGGCCGGTGAGAAGAGATTGCTACAACTCAACGAGCTTGATGAGTTTCGATTGCATGCGTATGAAAATGCCAAATTGTATAAAGAGAAGACCAAAAGATGGCATGATAAGCATATCCAACATCGTGAGTTTGAACCAGGTCAAGAAATTCTACTGTTTAATTCAAGGCTAAAGCTTTTTCCAGGAAAGCTTAAATCTCGATGGTCGGGTCCGTTTGAAGTGGTTAGTGTGAAACCTCATGGTGCGATAGAATTGTGTGATAAGGGGTCCAATACGACATTCTTGGTAAATGGCCAAAGAGTAAAACACTATTGGGGTGGTGACATTGCACGTCACAAGACCACAATGGATTTAGTGGAGGCATGAAGAACATGTTGCGTCGTGCCGCGACGTTAAATCAGGCGCTTCTTGGGAGGCCACCCAAGTTAGTTAGTTTATTTTTATTTTTATTTTTAAATTTTTTTTTCTTTTTGTAGGACATAGATCTTATTCAAAAAAAAAAAAAAAAAAACTAAAAAGTTCCCCAGATATGAGAAAACGAGGCGGATGCGTCGCGTCCCCCGTCGCGTCCCCCTCAGAAAAAATTTTTTTTTTTTGACGGGCCAATTGCTCAAGGCAGTGAAGTCTGCCTATCGCGCCCGTGTCGCGTCCGAAAATTTTTGAAGGAAGACAAGGGGATGCGTCGCGTCAAAGCTCGCACGCACAGGTAAGTAATATATATTTTAACACATCTTAAGATAACCTATTCGAAAAAAAATGTTTCTTGCGACGCATCCACTCGTCTCTTTTTGGCGACGCCTACGAACGCAGAACAGAATTCTCTCATCGAAATTGTAACGCATACAAACGCAATAAGCTCAAACGCGACAGGTACGCATCATCCTCTTCGTTCTTCCGTTGGCTTCTCTCCTAATTCGTCTCTCCTCCCTCCTTCAATGGTAGCAACAAGTAGGTTTTGCAATTTCAAAATTTTTAGGGCTGTCGTTCTTGGTAGTTGTAATGGTTGCGAGATGATAAACTATAATTCCCTTCATCTCGTCCAATTTTGGGAGGGTAGTTGCATTGCTCAACTGATAGAATGAACTAGGCACACTTGTTGCATACCACATGTTCGACGAATTGTCCCTGAGGAAAATTTAGGCGTCGGTGAAGTCTGAGTAACCGAGCAACATTGGTGTATGCTTGAGAATAAGTGTGGGGTCGAGTGAGGGGCTATGTGAAATTGAATTTTTGAAGAGAGTTATCACATACTTGCTGAAAGTCATGAGCTACAATTCCATGAAGAGTGAATGGCATGACTTTACGAATAAATTGAAGTCTGCAAGCTGTTGCAATTGCTTTCAAGCTGAACTTCGCTGTTTCATCTGCTAATTGTTGAATTCTTTGCATTGCAGGTACTTAGATTCGTAAAATGACAGCAGTGAGTAAACCATCCAAGCAACAAGACAAAGATGGTAACAAGCAACCGCCCAAAAAGCCTACCGAAAGGGCAGCGGGCGGTCCAAATCTACAGAAAAAAAGGAAGCGGACGGAGAAGGGAATGGAACTGCTGCCTAGGCAGTTAAGTGATGATTCAGAGCAAGAGGAGGAGGAAATATTGGTCAGGAGGACAGTGAAGAAGGGTATTACACCAAGCAAAGGAATAGAGATAAGAGAGCCTGTGACATACCAAAGAAAAGCTTCGAGAATGAGTGCTCCGACTGATAAAGGGAAGGAGAAGATTACTACAGAATCTGAATCCGATTCCGATTCGGAAAATGACCACCTACAGGTCAACATGAGTGATGAAGACGAGGGTGAACCCATAGACCGAGTTGATTGGGAGAAATACTTTGTTAATGAGAAGGCATTCCGAGCCTATAAGAAGATACTGGTTTCAAATAAGTATATTCCGGAAAAGCCGATAAACATCGGACCACTTAAGACAAAGTACTCAGAGTTTCTAAAGTCAATTCGAGAGGTGCAAAAATAGGGACCCATTCTGAAAGGTCACGGCAAAGCCATCCTCACCATTGTTAGAGAGCTCTACGCCAATTGGCGTCACGCAAGGGGAAACATTGTGCGAGTAAGAGGGGTAGATATTAATGTGTCAGCTGAAGCTCTGAATAACTTCTTAAGGGTGCCACACACACTTACAGACAGGTTTGACGCCATATGCAAAACACCAGATTATGCACACATTAAGTCTGTCCTATGCCCTACCAGGAAGGATGCAGAATGGAAGCATGGGAGTATGGAGTACCACTCTATAGCAAAGGAATTCATGAGTGCGTTAGCACGTGTGGCTCTAAATTTCATTTGTAACCGCCTGCTGCCATGCCAACATAAAACTGATGTCCCTCGTTACCGCGCACTCGTATTATATGCTTTATTAGAGGGGATACCACTCAACTTCGGAGCCATCATGCATGATCAAATGCAGCGAACCAGGATGAATTACAAGTGGAGGCTGTTCTTTGCTAATACCCTAACGGCTTTTTTAACAGAGAGGGGAGTACTATGGGACAAGGAGAATGACGACATTGAGGCTAAAGCTCCAGGACCATATGATGTCACTCATGTTCTAGAGCCGAACAAGGGAAGGTCTTCTAAGCTCACCATTCAACAATTATTTGAGCATATGCAAGCAGATATGCAAGAGAACAGGGCTGAGCTGATAGCGACTCGTGTCGAGTTGAGTGCCACCAGGGATGAGTTGAGACAGACTCGTGCGGATCTAAGCCGAGTTCAGACCGAGCAGGCCACGATGATGAAGGAGATATCATTACTCCTCAGAGCTCTGGTTCAATGTGCAGGTACAGACATCTCCCAGCTGATTGCATCATCCACTGCCGGACCATCCACTCCTGTTCCTCCCATAGTCACCGAGGCTCCACTCAACAGGCCTACTGAGGTCGCTGTAACACCTGATACAGAATCCGCACCAGTTGTTGATGATAGGAATGCTATGGATGCAGATGCTCCTCCACAGACTGCGGATGAACCCTCCACCTTGACTTGAGGGAGTTCTTCTCACCCTACTTTACCTTGTTTGTGTGCGTTGGGGACAACGCACAGTCCTAAGTGTGGGGTGGGGGTGATTCATGTTTGATGTATGGATGAATGTACTAAAATATTCACTGGATTAATGGCATAAAATAGCAGTAAATTCATCTATATGGAGTAACTATCAGTTTATCTATCAGTTTATCATTATGAAAAAAAAAATAAAAATATATATATATATATATATATATATATATATAGTATCTTTGTAGATAGTAATAATCCCCTGTGGTTTTTCTTTGTGCCTCGGTTCTTTTCCATGGGATGTAGTTTGAACCGGGTAATTTTGTTTTCTTTTTAGAGTAGAGTAGGAATGTAGGGAATAAAAGGAGGAAGAATGATGAACCTAGGTGACCTTGACTTGGTTGATAATGGCATATTTAGGCTTTTACATATGTAATATCTTCCCTTCTCACTCTGAAATTATTGATGATGCCTTGTTAAAACGGATAGCATGTTTTGTGGCGCCTATTTCTCATTTTCTTGACTTGTGTTCACTTTGCGCTTAATGCTTAATATCTCGTTGCTCCGTGAATACTTGCATTGTTTGAGAGTCGGAATGTGACCGTCCTTAGCGAGTCATGTGCCATGTGTGGTGAGGTTTTTGTGTAGTCCATGTAGTGTACTTGTGTCTAGAACTTGCCCGGTATGTGAGTTGAAGCGAAATTTTAGGTGATGCTCGGTTTGAAAAATGATTTTAGGCTTTCTTTGATCTTTTTGAGCTTATTGCTTATCACAAATAAAATCTATCCCTAGTTAAACCTTTTGAGCCGGTAGACCTTTTATTTGGTACCCACATTACAAGCCTACACCCTTTTTATTCTTAATTGACATTGTTTTGATCCTTTTACCTCTTAAAGCACTTTAATTGTTAGATGAGCGCTAAAAGAAGTAAGAAGGGAATAAGTGTGGGGTGACTTTTGAGTGGAACCAATGAAAGAAAGAAGGGTGCACTTATTTTGTAAAATAATACACCACTAGCGGAAATTAAAAGAAAAAAAAAGAAAAAAATAATAATAAAAAAAAAAAAGTAGTGCTAGTGGGTATGAATTAAAGTAGTGCTTAAAGAAAGAGGAAATATTGTTGGGGTGATATTATTTGTGAAATTGAAGTGGTGTTGAAGAATTTGCGCTTAAGTTATTTGATGATGTGTTAAAGTGCTTAGGAGGTTGAGTCACTATTCCTAAAATATATCCTACCCGTCCCTTAGCCCACATTACAACCATGAAAAAGTCCTAATTGATTTTAGATCGAGCGAGCTTACATTAATAGAGATTTACATTAAGGGCAAGCCTATGGTACCAACTACATGCATGTGACTTCTTTTGTGAGAGTGAGCGATTTTCTTTGTGAGCATGAGATTCGAATGTGTGGATTGATTCTACTCTCTCTGCTTTTGTTGTGAGGGCACATGGTTTCATGAGGGATAGGTAACGTTATTAGACTTCTCTATGATGTTGGTTGTTCAAGCCATGAGTGCATTGTGACATTGAGTCGGTTTTTGAGGTTAGGATTGTTGTGAGCATGTTGTCTTTGTTCGAATATGTTTAAAGAAGGGCATAAGAAAAGGGAAGTGTGTTGATGCATAGTCTAGAGCCTAATTGTAGCAAATAACCATGGTCATAGATGTAGTGTGCTTTGAATGATAAGAGCTTAATTTTATTTTGTTTACTATAGTGATGGTTTGTTCGAGGACGAACAAAGGTTTAAGTGTGGGGTAGTGATGTTTGGCATATTTCGATATGTGTTGATGTTACTTTACCCATGTTTTAACTACTTTTTGATGTTATTTAATCTTTAAAACACCCAACATGGTGTAATTATTGGTTTGATGACTAATTAAGTTATGTGTGACGATTTAAGGTGTTCGGAGTGCAAAATATGAAGAAAAGGTGGTTTAGCCAGAGGAAGAAGGGTTGGATGCGTCGCATCCAACCTAGGAAAACATCATCCTGCATGCAACCTTAGCAGTGAAGTTGGGCCATAGCGTCCGCCATCGCGTGCGAAACTGGGAAGTAGAAGAGAAGGCTGGATGCGTCGCGTCCACCATCGCGTGCAAAGCTGAGAAATAGAGGACAAGGTGGATGCGTCGCATCCACCTTCGCAGGAAAAATTGAAATGGAGGACAAGGTGGATGCGTCGCATCCACCTTAGCATCAATCCCTGAAGCCGAATTGGACTAGGAATAGGAGAGCTTTGGCCCACGACTTTTGTACGCAATATATAAGCTAAAAACGCCTCTTTTAGGTTATCGAACATATTGGGAAGGGGGAAAAAGCCACGACAAAGCTGTGGAGGCCGGAATTCATCAAGTTTCATCTTTCTCCCACCAAACTTAGTAATATTTATGTTTCTTTATATGATTTGTTGTTTGGCTACCATGTCTATGTGGAGCTAAACTTCACGTTCTAGGGTTGTGGTTCTTTCATGACTATTGTTATTCGGATATTGATTTTGACTACTTGATTTATCATATTAGTTTATTTATTCAATCTTGCACTTAATTATTTAATTGCTTGATCACCAATTGAATATTATCTACGAATCTAGAATTGAACTCGAAAGTGGGAATTCTATATTGCATATAGGATTGAGTAGGGCAAGTTCTTGAACTCGGGCATCGGGGAACGGATTCGTGGTTAGGATAGACATATACCTAATTGCCTTGCTTGGTTGATTTACAGGAATTATAAATGCGTTCTTGTTGATTCTCACTCCATAGACATATAGGCGTTAAGTTAGCTGGAATAGGCGAGTAAGAATTCGACAGATTCTTATGAGCAATATTAACCCTGTCAACCAATAAGCTAGATAAATTAGTCAGTCAATTCAATTGAAGAATACAATAGGATTGTTAGATAGACCATAACCCTAGATCGTTTTCATTACATTGATATCATTAAACTCTGATCTTTCTCTGTTCAAAGTTTATTATTTATATTTTTCTTATTTAATTAGTTGGAATAAAATATTTTTAGATTTAATTCTTGTTTAGATAATTAGGATAGTCTAATTTAGTTAATAGCTAATCATAAGTCCTTGTGGGTTCGACATCCGACTTTTAGTCACTTTATTACTCGACGATCGCGTATACTTGCGTGAGTGTGTTTGGTCGCAACATTGAGACAGATGCGAGGTGAAGGGTGGAAAAACGAGTGGCTGGATTCACCCATTGGTTATGGATTACATGTGGAGACAGGTGTAACAATGGTCTGGAGTGAAGAGATTAGTGATAATGAGGAGACTATGAATGAAAGTATTGGGATAGAATCACATGAGGTACCTGATGGTTCTGGTGATAGAAGTGCATCAGATGGGCTGGTTAGGTTAAGGAAACGGTCTCATGAACCGGTTCCTTCTCTTGCTAAAATAGACAAGAGTCTCGATCTGCTACTAAAAGTGTCAGATAGTTACAATCAAAAGAAAAAGAGCAAAGTTGGAAAGACTACAGGAAAAGGGCATGGGTGGAACTAAGAGAAAGAGTGTTCCTTCTATCCTTGTAGCAACTCCTCCCACAAGAGGAAGAACTACAAGGAGCCAGAAGAAGCAGAGTGAGGCTAATGTAAAAATGGCCTTAGCTGAGAATGTCAAGAAAGTAGCTTGGAAAGGAAAAAAAAAAGCTAGTAAGCCAAGTGGAGTAGTCCATATTGAGGAGATAAATATGGTTCTTGAAGATGAATATGAGGATGTGGAATTACCCACACCTAGTGCCAAAACGAGAAAGACTTCCCAAAAGTTTTCTCGAGAAATAGAGGCTGAGGTTGAGAGCTCAATTGTGTCTAAAAGAACTAGGTATGCCAAAAGGAGTAAGGAGGCTCAAATAGTGGAAGAAAATTGCTAAGGATGCTGAGATTGAAATGCTGAAGAAAAAATTAACTGAAGTAGAGGCTGATAAAGACTCTTTCAAGTGTGAGCTTGCTAAGTAAAAGAAGAAGAATGATGGTATTATTCAAGATACGCTGAAACTGCTTCAAGCCAAGAACCAAAAACCCGGTCCTTATAGTCTTAAACCTTTCCTGACCCAGTTTGTAATCAGTGACCCAAGTGGGATGTTTTTGTTTGCTTTTTTGCTCATGGTTAAGTGCTTTTATTTCTTCTTATGCTTTATGGGAGAATCTTATTCATAATATTCAATGCCTTTGCTCTAATTGTTTGTTAATATTTCTTAGATTGATAAGTGATACTTGACTCCATGATTGCATTTAAAATAGCCTAAATGTCCATGAGTAAGATCTAATAAAATCTTATTATCTAACATAATTATGCAACTTTTTGATGATGCCAAAAAGGAGAAGATAAGTTGTGCTTGCTACTTTGGATTGTGATATTTATAATCTAATGAACCTGGTCCTTGATGATTTGTGACCTTAAAATAGAAAGTGTTCTAACATTGTGTTGATGTTGAGCTGAGTTCAAACAAGTTTCATGCTTATGAAAAGCATAGATTTTGTTATCATCCAAAGGGGAAATTTATTGGCCTAAGTAAGTTTTGATGATTGACAAAAGAAATACATGTATGAACCAGGTCCATACACAGTGTACCTAGGGCACAGGTAGATTCAAACACAAGGCATGCACGTAAAGGAGATAGGCATAAATGGTTATTTCTAATAATCCCTGAACAAAAAGGTTGCATATTTGATAAGGAAAAAGACTCCTTACTTGAAGAGAACTTTATCCAAGATAAGGGAATAGCTAGAAGTTGAAGTTAACTATAACTCTTTCACAAAGGAAGAGTATAGCATTAGAATTCTAGTTATTTCTTATTCTACTAACTTTATATGTATCAGATCATTCTCATTTACATGTGACACACAAATACAGAAGTAAAAGCACGAATTAAGAGCAAAATAGCAAAGTATTTTGTGAGCAATTCCTATGAGATTCAAGAGTGTGATCCTGAAGCTACACGAACCAGATTGAAGAACCAACTCAATGAAGAGTTTTATGTATCTTTCTTTATTTCTAGTTCAAAGTGTAGTAGGCGTTTTGAGTTGTAGCTTTCAGCTTTCTTACAAGAAATTGTACTAGGTACTTGAGCTGTATTATTCAAGTTAGAGTTAACTTGAAGTAGTCGCAACAGCATATGGCGTGTTGGTATAAGGGTTAGAGTTAATCCTTAGGTTTTAGAGGTTGTACAGTCAAGTTGTATCTTTCAAGCTGGAGTTAACTTGAAGTAGTCGCAATAGCCTGTGGCTGATTGATATAAGGGTTAGAGTTATCCTGAGGTTTTCAAGACTTTGTAAAATTTGTTGTTGACTTAGAGTTATAGTGAAGTGTTTGGGAAAAATTTTACTGGGCAGTAGGTCGTGATTTTTTCACCTTTTAAGTCGGGTGTTTTCCACGTTAAAATCCTTGTATTCTTTACTTTCTGCATTATTTATTCTGCAACTCTAATATAAGGAACGCCCATAGAAGAACCAGGTCCTTTGTTAATCTAGTGCACGTGAAAACTGGATACCACACAAATCACCCCTCTTGTGTAGTATTGAAATATAAAACATCATTACGTAAAATTCCCCGTTTGACATTTAACATACTACTACGAAAATTTTCATATTTGCAAATTCTGAGTTGTCCATTATTATTTGCATACTAGTGGAATATTGATAAACTTATTTTAAGTATTTTAAGTGAAATGATAGTTTTTACTCACTACTGTTTAACTATATTTTAAGGTAAAATATATATCTAAACATAATTTTAACTTCGAATACTTTTTTTTCAGCTTTAACCAATTGTTGTCCAAACACCAACCAAATCTCTTAGTGGGTATTATAGTTTCATTCTGGTCACTTTCTTTTTGAAGATGGCTAATATCTACCATAACTATATAAGAATGATGTTGATCTTTCTAACTATTAAACAAAATTCTAAAAAAGAAGAGGAGTCTTCTTCCTTTTAATTATTATTGATATTGCAAAACTTAAAAGAATGAGTTCTCTTATTCTTTATCTCATCTTGGAGGCGAAAGGTTAAGGTTTATATCCTCCTCTATGTATTCTTTTTACGGTATAATAACATATTACAGGTAGGGATCGTGCCAAACATCCAATAACTTTGGTGTTAGCTTGAATTAAAAAATAAAGTAATATTATGAAATAAAAATAATTTAATAAAACATGAACAAGAAATGGAGATAGAGAGAAGGAAGAGATTTTCTTCTTCAATTGTGTGATCTTTTCATCTATTATAAGGCATTTATATATACATAAAAAGTGAAGAAATATGTCATTGAATATATCATTAATCATTTGAGATCATGGAGGAAGATCATGGGGGATTATGGAGTTAAAATCATAACTCCATAAGTATTATAGTAGTGAAAGTTATGAAGATAATGAAGAAGAATAGTGATCATTACTCCTTTGGTAGTTATGGACATCCACCATAATTCAAGATTTTATAACACTCCCCCTTGGATGTCCATAGATAATGTGCCTCGTTAAAACCTTGATAGGAAAAAAAAACCCATGAAAAAATAAATCTCAGTGAAGGAAAAAGAGTACACATATCATGTAATACGCCTTGCTTGCTGCTTCATTAAAAACCTTACCAGGAAAACCCAGTGGGATAAAACCGTAGCTAAGAAAAAAAGAGTACAACGCTTATTTGCCTCCCTCTGATGAAAACATCAATTTATTTCACCTAGATGATGTGTTCCGATCGTGTACACCAACTTCTCAAATGTTGAGGTTGATCATGCTTCGTTGAACTATATTGTTTATCTTGTCTCGTTCAATATATTGAGATTGTGTCTGATAAAGAACTTTGATGAAATATATGATTTATCCTGTCACCTTCAATATATCCTTCTTTTAATTGAGATAAACAAACATCATCGTTTTCACTATTGTTGGAGTCTTCTCTTCAAAGTAAAGTCATACACCGGTTGTGTGTTGAGTGACTTGATTTATCAGTTGCTAGCATATTGACATTGTTGAATAAGTATCAACAATTGATTGCCTTGTGAAATAATAATATGGTAGTACCCTCACATACAAATAGATTGTTTGACTTCAGAAAATGCCTGCATTTGCATAACCAACAAAACTTTGGCAATATTTGCTAGAATAAACAAATCTATATCAAGGATTCCTTTTGCAATATAATCCTAATAGTATTCCAATATCTTCATATAGGAATAAAACTATATCTTTCTTGCATATTGTTATGCTTATAGTTCTAGCAAAATACATTAGTGCACCAATTGTACTAGACACAAAAACAAATCATGTATGCCATGATCGCTCTAATTCACATAAGAATTTGCTGAAACTTTATTTAATAAATTTCTTGGGAACCTTAATATGCTTCAGAATAATTTAAATCCTTTAATGATTCCAATTATACGCATATCAAAATTTTCATGTATTGCCAGATTAAAATCTGAAATGACTACATCCACCACAGGAGAACATGTCTCTATATAACCAATGCCAGGATATTTACAAATCTTTTTGTGTCACAAGTCATCTTCATGTCTATTGACTTGACATTTTTAGCACAAGAACACATTTATACCACCACTGGCTTTATACTTTTAGGTGTTGGGACTATCCGTCCAACTTCACATTTTTTAGTTGAAGTCAATTTTTATTGCGTATTTTTCATTTGGCCAATCATTTATCTTTCCAAATTTTATAACAGATTTGAGCTCAATATCCTCGTCAATATTAATAATATTGATCGCCACATTATATTAACAATATCGTCGATGATCATTTTGTATCGGTTTCATCATCACTCAATAAAGACATAACTTATCGAGATCTCATTATTTTCAGATACATGAGCCTCTCCCATGAGGTCTTATGATGTGCTATGTCGTGGTGCTCTTCTAGAGCACTTGCCTCCTTATTATGACCATCTTGAACATTTGCTCCTCTCCTTCTTCAAGGAGTTTTATCTTTGGAATCGATTAGTCGATTACGCTTTTTGCGTGCCATAGACTCTGTCCCTCATGGACTTTATTCTATTTGGAGCATTAGTAGCTGAAATATGATATTTAGCTTTGGGTCAGCAAATGCGTTTGGCAATAATTTGCAAATGAATTATCACTTGAACTTCAAGTTCATATTTTCTTGTGCGAGGATCTATATGTATTCTTAATAATTCATTCCACGCATCACTTTCTCAGCTGCCCATTTTCTCCCCCTAATGTTGGGATCACCAACATATTTCCCAACCTTCTTTGGGAACCCATCTTTGTGCATTGTGGTGGCATAATTAAATCATATAACACATCCATATTTCTAGATAAAAATTATTTGGTTCCTGACCCTGAACCGATTATGATAGGGTGTATTTATCATAAATTGATGGCTAGATGCGTACAAGTGCTACTATCTATTAAATAATATACCTCATACCAAATTTCTTTCTAGGAGTTTTGTTCTCATAACCAATGGTTTAGCTATAATTGGAGGCATACAATTTTTGCTAAACCAACTTGGATTTAAACCAGTATTATCAAGATAAATTATCATAATTTATATTCTGGAATTGTGCTCTAATAATTTGAGCAAACAACCTTGCAAAAATCAAACTGCAAGTTGGTAACAAACGCACATGTGACCATACAATAGATGCATCTATTAAAATCATAATATAGTAAATGATCCACATGGCAGGTGACTGGGCCCATATATATATATCACCTTTTATTCGTTCCAGAAATCAAGGGATTCAATCACAACCTTAACTGGTATATCATGAGAATAAGCAGCACAAGAGAATTTTTGAAGAATCTTCTATTTCTTTAATATATGCCAATGTGAATTCTCAATCAATTTTCGCATCATAATTGAACCGGGATGGCCAACCGGTCATGCCAACTAATATTTGTTTCAGTAAACCTCTAGTTTACTTGTGGTATGTGATTCCATCATCATACTTATACTTGTGCAGTACAAATAAAAGAAAAATCAGGTAACCTTTCATATTTACCCGATATGATTATAGTAATATGAAGATATTCAATCTTACTTTCATTTATAGTCTCAAATGCCAACCACTTTGGCTAATATATTTGAAACTCAAAAAGTTTCTTTTGAGACTTACCACAATATTAATGTCACGAATAATTTCATTCATCCGGGTAGTAATAAATTAATTTTTTCGGAGCTCTTAATTGATTTTTGTACTACAAGATCTTTTGTCACACTATCTATATGGTGAATATCTCATTCACGGAGAAAATTATATCATAATAATTGTCATGGTCAAAATCATCATAAGTAAAATTATTTCTTGCTTTAACTTAAACTTTAATAACCTTTTATAAGGTATGATAAAATATTTTTGGCGTACCACATGTACGCAACCAATGACATATCCATGTAACCACACAGTAATATTCATTATCTTTCTTTCTCTCAAACCTCCCAGTTGAGGTGAGTTATAGTATTTATTCAATCATGCATAAGCACATTCTTATGCATAATTTATATCACATATATATTTTCACATTCACTTTCAGGAATGAGTCTGCATTTACAATGCTTATCACAAGTCGCATTCTTTTATAAATGGATTATAATCGTCTGAACGTGCCTTATATTTACAGACCACATTGATACATATTTCCTTCACATTTGAAGGATTATTTTGAGAATTATTATTGTTCTCTTTTTCACAATGACCATAATGATGACTATAATTATTTTTGGTCTTTGGCACGCAAATGTTCATTCATCAACCACTTGTCTTCATTGGACTTATTATGCATTGCTACCGCATTAACTTCAAGAATAGAGCAAATCAAGTGGGACAAGTTTTATAATTTTTTCATCAAAAGCACATTATTTTGCATCATTCATCATTATATCATCAATATGGTGCATTGAGACTTGAACTCAATGCCTTACCCCATACAAAAGTGTGTTAGGCTTAAACCCGATATCTTACCCTCAACCAATGGCATAATAGGCTAAAGCGTGCTGAGGCTCACCCTCAAGCACTTAAAACTATTACCCACTTATAATGACCATAGGGATACAATCGTTCAGTCTAATGTTATCATATTTGATGATTCATATGAACTAATATAAAATAATTATACCACATTACAAAAGCAATAAAAGTAGTGTTGGCCAAAAATTAGATATCAACATCTTTGTAACCAAACATAAATGTTATGTTGGTAATTAATTGGAATAAAGCGATGTAGTTCACAAATATGATATAAAGTTAGAATAATACCTTAACTAAAACCGTATATTATATAACACTAAAACATGTCTAAACCGTCAATATATCCAGTTACCTTAGCTTATATTCTGCAATCACTAAATTATACAAGCCATTTAGCATAACTTAAGATACCGCATGCATCTAGCAACAACACTGGATAATATATGAATACTCTTACTGTACTATTGTCTTTATCATGCATTTTTAGTAACAATTTAGCCATGTGATTTGACATGGTTGTTTGCACCAAATATTAATTCATGCAAGAGCCATTAGGCCCATAACCAACTAATCTTTGTTGTGCCAAAAATGAGATCAAAGAAAGTAACTAAAAGAACAAATAAGTATCAGTCAACTTATCACTTAGCAAGGTAGCAAAAGCAATTGTAGTTCCCATGGAAGGCTTTCGTCTCTTATAGGAAGTATACGAGGAATTTAGCAATTCGTGCTGATAAAGTGTTATGAAATAAAAATAATTTAGTAAAACATGAACAAAAAATGGAGATAGAGAGAAGGAAGAGATTTTCTTCTTCAATTGTGTGATCTTTCCATCTATTACAAGGCCTTTATATAGTGAAGAAATATGTCATTAATCATTTGAGATCACGGAGGAAGATCATGGGGGGTTATGGAGTTACAATCATAACTCCATAAGTATTATAGTAGTGAAAGTTATGAAGATAATGGAGAAGAGTAGTGAGCATTACTCCTTTGGTGGTTATGGACATCCACCATAATTCAAGATTTTATAACAAGTAAGATATTATAGTTATTTTCCCCAGTGGATTGATAGATTAGTATTCCTTTATGCTGCAACTAATGGGTACAGGTAGGGGTGGGCATAAAATCTGAAAAACCGAATTCCGAACCGGAGCGAATTAATTCGGTATTTCGGTTTCGGTTTTTTCTGTATTTCGGTTCAATTCGGTACTAAATTTTCGATATTTCGGTATAACGGTACGGTCTTCGGTAATAGGATCTTGACAATTCGGTATACCGAAATACCGAATTTTTAAAGATCATGTAGGACCTATACACTGCCCAGCCCAAGTGCCCGACCAAATATTTTAATTCTCTAGGAGCCCAACCCAATAAGACTACTCAGGCTCCAGATAGGCAGTTACCCTAGTTTCATACATTTAGTCTTTCACTCTCACTTGGAATTGGTAATTAAAAACCTAAGAGATCGGCTGACCGGCCATGGCTGTGACCTGTGAGAGAACTCTGAGAAGTGAGAATTGAGAAACAATCTTTAATCTTCAACTCTTCAAGACTTCAACAGGTTCATAACTTTTACCCACATGTTGAAATAATTTCTTGAGAGAGAATTTTGTAATCAAGAGATAGTTTTCGTCTTCCTCCTGTGTTTTCTGCTTATTCTCAGTTCATCCATTTCAAGATTTATTCTCCTTGTTTGAATTTCATTAGCACTAGTTTGAAAAATTTGTTAAATTATGTAACGGGTGTTTCATTTTATATGACACTGTCTCATTCATACATTGTTCAGAAAAAATTAAATATTTTTAATTTAGAAAAAGAAAAATAATTCTCCTGCTACTATTAATTCAAAAATTAATTTTGTTCTCATTCTATTGTTACTGTTAATTCTGCTACTACTACTGTTAATGTTGGTACTGTTAATTCTGCTATTGTTAATGCTGCTACTGTTGCATATATTTTCTGCCAAAAGATTACATTAAACTTGGCCATTTTCAGAGAAAAAATTTGCAGCATGTTAATGCTGCTACTGTCGCATGTTTGTTGAATAGTGGATTAAGGCATTAAGCCAAGAATGTGAGTTGGCTCCAAATGCCAGCATTAGAAAATGCATCATGTCTATTTACTTCTTTCTGAAGAAATGGTTGTTCAATTTCATTGTATTTCTTGGATGAACAGTTAGACAGTGCATTGAAACATAGGAGAATTGTCACTCGTTAGTGTTGCTTATTTAACGAATATTAAACCGAAACCGTACCGAACCAAAATAATAAATACTGAACCGTATCGAAATATTTTGGTACGGTATTTGGTATACACAACTGATAATCCGAATATCAAAAGACCGAACCGAAATTCTCAAATACCGAACCGAAATACCGAATGCTCACCCCTAGGCACAGGCATAGTTTATATGTTATACTCTCAAAGCTTTTCTTTAATGCTCCGGACAATGTAGTAAATAGTCAACGAATGGACCATTCATGCATCAAAATCGAGCTAACTTTCTTTGCGAGTGTGTGTGTGTGTAAAAAATTAGTAACACAAAAGCTAACGTTCCCACTTTCAAGCTTGTAAAGTCAAAAAAATTCAAAATCACCAAGTCTTTCCCTTATCAGTCATTTTCTAACAATTTCTTGATCGCCATCGGTTCAAAGGTTGTGAAATTAGTCACTGATGATTCCATTAGGGTAAGTCACCTATATCATATCTCTTAAGGTGCGACTCTTCCTCGAACCCTATGTGAACTCAGATACTTAATGTTAGATTTGGCCTAATTGAGGTAAATATCTTGCCTAACTTTGTATGGGGAAACTACCCCATAGAATTGGGTTTAATTACACTATTTCTATTATGTGAAAGACGTGTACATAAGGTGACGAGTGTGTACACGGCCTTACATGTGGAAATTGACCGGTTAGACTCTTAGGTTACTTATATGCATGTAATTGATGTTGTTATTACATATTATATCTTTAATTGTTGAGTTTATCTTTCCATGTCATTATTTTGATTGATGAGACTCTTGTATACATTGTTGTTGAGTCATGGTTTAGGCGTTATCGTGATGTTAGTATTGTTTTTTTGGCAATATTGTGACATATGTGGACATTGTGGGGATTGATTATTGTTGTGCGGAGCACAAGGGTAGCATTTTACTATTGTTGATTGTGCGGAGCATAAGGATGGCATTTCACTATTGTTGATTATGCGGAGCAATACAGGTGGCTATTGATATATTGTCTGGGTGGAGTGATACGAGTGACTATTGTATTATTATCTGGGCGGAGGGATATGGGTGGCTATTATGTTATTGTCGGGGCGGAGAGATATGGGTGACTATTTATAAATTGTCTGGGCGAAGATACGAGTGGCTATTATGATATTGTCAATGTGATGAGATAAGGGTGGCGATATGGAAAATGTTATGTGTTGGCCTGGGGGTGTGTTGTTGATGAAAGATGAGTATTCTGGTTGTTGCTTTTGACTCCATAGTGTGCGTCATGCATATTACGTAATTGTTATGTTGTTTCCAATGTGTCACTCGGTGTATATGATATTACTTGTTTACTTGAACTGTGATAGTACACTTGCACATGCATGCACCATAATATGTCATTTAAACCAGTTCAAGAGTATGAAATTTGATGTTCATTGAACATGCACATGTATTCTTGTATATTTACTTTCTCTGCAATATGGTTGGACTGTTAGCCTGTGACCATGCCAATCGGATTGTGATAGTGAGCATGTGACCATGGTGGTCGGATTGTGATAGTGAGCATGTGACCATGCCGGGCAGATTGTGATATCGGCATGAGAGTTATCCGTGCGATTGTGATTGATAATGTGGGCATGAGGTGCCATGTGTAAATGATTAATGACTTGAGACTCGTGATTTGTGATTGTGAGGTGTGGTACCTCGGGGTGATTCTAATGGTAAATCTTGTGTCGAAACGGTTTGATGATTTAAGCTGTCGTGTTTTTCCCTTAATTTATTTCACATGTACATTTAACTGTGTTGGATTATTTTTACTGTGTTATCACATGTTTATTCCTTGTTACCATTTACTGGTTCTTGCTTCCATTATTAGCGTTATACTTATATTCTGCACAAGTTATTATATCTAGTAGGTGTCTTGACTGATACCTCATCTACTCTATCGAGGTTAGTCTGGATACTTACTGGGTACCGATTGCGATGTACTCATACTATACTTTTACATATTTTTGTGCAGATACAAGTGTTGAAGGTGGTGGTTCTAGGAAATGTTAGCTACTGATCGCGATGATTTAAGGTAGAGCTGCTCGATATCTGTAGTCCCTTGGAGTCCTTCCCTTTAATTTTTATTGTCAATTCTCTATCTGAACAACATTGTAATTTTTGTTTTGAGATAATACTATATAATCAGTTAGAGCTCGCGACTCTGTACTACCTAGTCTTGGGAGTTCCTGTTGTGATTATCATCGTGTATGCTTGTATTATTTTATCTCTGTATTTATATTAAATTCGGTCTCATAATATCATGTCTAATTGATTTAATTAACCGTTGTAAGTGATCGGCTTACCTAGTCTTAGAGATTAAGTGATATCATGCTCCTTAAGGTGCGATTTTGGGTTGTGACAATGGAATATATGCAAGGTGACGAGTATATATAGGTTTTATAGGTTAAAGCATGCGGGTGGAATTTGTCTTATTTGTACCATGTTGTTTCATTCACTATGCCTACCATACCTTAGCTAGTTTGTTTATTCTTGAACTGTTGCTTGCGTGTTTATTGTTCATGTTAGGGTTGTTGTGATACTGAAAGATGAACTTGCTTATTCTAGTACCATTATTAAAGTTGAAATTTGCTTCCCATCTTGATTGAAACTTTGGGTTATTATTGTTGCTTGGCGAGGAAGAGTAAAAAGTACGAAGGGTATTGTCATACCATATTTGCATATTGATATCACTGATTGAGTGAATCTGAGGAATAAAGCACGAAGGGTGATGCCGTATACTTGATTTCTCTATTTATATTATCATGTAAGAAAGAGAGTAAAAGCACGAAGGGTGATATCGTGCACTTGCTTGCTAGTATCATTATCATGTGAGGATGAGAGTAAAAAACGAAAGGTGATGTCGTGCATTTTGATGATTTCCTTGCTTTACTTGATACTTGGATTGGGAGTTTAACTTGGCGGTTTTATTGCTTATTTCAGCAAGAGATTTAGTTGGTGATTATGTATTTATTGTTCTGGTTATTGCTCCTTTTATATGCCCCCCACCTCGTTACTATTTTTAATGTTTTACTTGTTATTTCTGTTGCTTTATATATGCATCTGCACAAGGTTTAGTAGGTGTCTTGCCTTAGCCTCGCCACTACCTCGTCGAGGTTACGCTCGATACTTACTGAGTACATTGGTTCGGTTGTACTCATACTACACTTCTACACTTTTTGTGCAGTGTCAGGACGCGGAATTCCTACCCTCGGGATCGTGATGGCGCCTAACATTTCACTTGCTAGGCAAGCCAATATTAGAATAGTCTTTAGCCATTTTAACTAATACCAGTTAAACTGAATAAACCGAAATAGAACTGAAATAAAGTGAGAAAAATCATAATAACCGCAATATCTAGATACAATCCCAGAACTGGTGTCACAAGTACATGAGCGACTAGAACAATACAGATAATAGTCTGAATGAAAGTAAAACTGTCTGAAATAAAATAAACAGCTAGGATAAGATAGAATGGGACTTCAGGGTTGCGAACACCTAACAGTTGTACCTCAAGTCTCCAATTCGGCAATCAATCCGAGCAATCTACTGACCGCCGCTAAGGCCGACTCCAAAATTTGCACAAGAAGTGGAGAGTGTAGTATGAGTACAATCGATCCCATGCACTCTATAAGTGTCGAGCCTAACCTCGACGAAGTAGTGACGAGACTAAGGCGGGTCACTTACAATAACATGTACGCAGTACAATAATAATAACAGGAAAGGAATACAGAAAAGTAAAGCAATTAACTTATGAAAATAAACTCAATCCTCGGAATTGGAAAAATGAGAAACACCAGTACTCAGAATCTCGTATGAAAGCATCGAAAGCTAGCAAAGTACAAAAATGAATACAAAACACACAATCTGTTGCGATGCGCACTCGGTCCCACCGTACAAACACAATCCTCCTTTATTTCACCATCTCAATATCAATAATAACATGTAAAATTCGTTGCGGCGCGTAACCCGATCCCACCATATAATCTGAATCAATATAACATTCCTCCCTTATTTCTCCATATCAATATCACATATAAAATCCGTTGCGGCATGCAACCCGATCCCACCATATCAATATCAATCGTCTCTTATTCCACCCGTTGCGGCGTGCAACCCGATCCATAAATAAAATCAATAAATGTAATCAACTCAGCAACTCAAATCACAAGAATCGTTACGATTAAGGAATATGAAAGCAAAACCATAAAGGAATCTCGTACCAAATCAAGAAATGCTACAATTAATACTAAGCATCAAGACAAGCCAAATATATGACAGTTAAAGTGTACAACTAAGACAAGTAGCAATTGATCATGGAAGCATGGAAGAAACTAATATTTTAATACGAGAATAATAAATGACAAGTAGCAAATTAAGGCATAGGATGTCATTAAAGCATGTAACAATTAGTACATGGAATAAAATAATTAATGGAATACGGGAAAGTATGGAAATAATTACTTTGATGACGTATATACATTCGTCACCTCGCTTATATGCCACTACACATATAATTCACATAACACATATCTCAAGGGTTCCTATTCCCTCAAATCAGGGTTAGACCCAATATTTACCTCGCTCCGCAAGCAAATCAAAGCTCAACTGGGACCTTTCCTCTAAAATCCACCACCAAACCAATCGAATCTAACCAAAATCGAATCAATAACATCAAATAATGCCAGGGAAATCAATTACAATACATAAAGTTAAGATCTTTACACTTTTTTCAAAAAGTCAACAAAGGTCAACCCCGAGCCCGTTTGGTCATAACCCAAGATTCAGACTAAAACCCATTTATCCATTCACCCACGAGCCCGAGTATGTAACTAGTTTCGAAATCCGACCTCAATTTGAGGTCTAAATCCCAAATTTATAAAACCCTCCAATTCTTCCCAAATCCCTAATTTCTACCATAAAAATCCTAGATTTGATGTTGAAAACTTATAAAATATAATGGGTAATTAAAAAGAAGTAGATTAAAGTCACTTGCCAATAAATTTAGGAAGAAAATCCCATGGAAAAATCGCCTCTAGAAAGTTTAGGGTTGAGAGTTTGAAAGAAATGAGCTAAATCCCATTTTCCTCCTCTTTTACCAGCTACGAATGTCGAAACATCGCAAATGCGAGAAAGAGGTCGCAAATATGAACCCTTCTCAGAAAGTCAGTCAACGCAAGTGTGATGTTTTGGTCGCAAATGCGAACCCATACTACTCGCAAATGCAAACCATTCCTTCGCATATGCGAAGGTAGCCCAAGACACACTGCGACTCTACCTTCGCAAAAGCGGCAGCTGCAAGTTCGCAAATGCAAACATTTACCTTGCAAATGCGAGACTCCCCAAATCCAGCTCGTGCTCGCAAATGCGAAGCCTTGTTTGCACAAGGCTCGCAAATGCGAGAGTAAAGGCATCAACTATTCTTCTAAGTCCAAAATCACAACATGCACACAAGTGCAAAAATATCATATGAACTCGCTTCCATAATCAAAATACCAAAATAACATCTAGAACTACGAATCGGATACCAAAACGAATGAAATTTTCAATGAAACTTAAGAACATGCAATTTCTCAACCAGACATCCGAATCACGTCAAATGAATTCCGTTTTACACCAAATTTTGCACATAAGTCATAAATACTGTAATAAACGCATACCAAGTTCCGAAACCAAAATCCGAACCCAGTAGCAACAAAGTCAACTTACGGTCAAACTTAGGAATTCTTTAAACCTTTAAACTGCTAGTTTTCAACGAATTATGTTAAAACAAGTTAGGGACATCCGAATTTGATTCCGGGCATATGCCTAAGTCCCAAATCAGGATACGGATCCACCAGGACTTTCAAAACACTGATCTGGGTCCATTTAAATAAACATATTGATCATAGTCAACTCAAATGAGTTTTAAGGCACGAATTCACATTTTCATCAATTTCTCATAAAAACCTTCCGAAAAAAGGACATGGACTGCGCACACAAATCGAGGAAGTCTAAACGGAACTATTCGGGGTCTCAAAATACAAAAATGAAAAGTAAAACTATAAATGACCTATCGGGTTATCACATTCTCTGCCTTTAAAATAAATGTTCGTCCTCGAACGGACATAGAAAGGTACCTGGAACTGGTGAAAAAGTGTGGATATATACTCCGCATGTCCAACTCAGACTCCCACGTGGCTTCCTTGATCGATTGACCTCTCCACTATACTCGAACTGAAGGATAGCTCTTAGATCTCAACTACCGGACCTACCAGACTAGAATAGCCACCGACTCCTCCTCATAAGTCAAATTCTTGTCCAATTGGACTGAGTTGAAATCTAACACATGGGACGGATCACCGTGATACTTCCAGAGCATGGACACATGGAACACCGGATGGATTGCTAATAATCTAGGTGGTAATGCCAGTCTGTAGGCCACCTCACCCACTATCTCAAGAATCTCAAAGGGTCTGATATACCTAGGGCTCGACTTGGCCTTCTTTCTGAACCTCATCACACCCTTCACGGGTGAAACCCGAAGAAATACCCTATCTCTAACCATGAATGCAACATCATGAACTCTACGGTCGGCATAACTCTTCTGCCTAGACTAAGAGGTGCAAAGTCGATCCTAAATACTCTTGACCTTATCCAAGGCATCCTGTACCAAATCTAAACCCAACAATTGAGCTTGCCCCAGCTCGAACCATCCAACTAGTGAATGGAACCGCCTTCCGTATAATGCCTCATAGGGAGCCATCTAAATGCTCGACTGGTAGCTGTTATTATAGGCAAACTCCGTAAGCGGCAAGAGGTGATCCCACGAACCCCCAAAATCCATAGCGTAAGCGTGAAGCATATCCTCCAATATCTGAATAGTGCACTCAGAATGTCCGTCCGTCTGGGGATGAAATGATATGCTTAACTTAACCCGCGCGCCTAACTCATGTTGTACGGCCCTCTAGAAGTGTGAGGTGAACTGTGTACCTCGATCTGAAATAATAAACACGGGCACACCGTGAAGACGGACGATCTCGCGGATGTAGATCTTACCTAACCGCTCTGATGAATAGGTAACTGCCACTGGAATGAAATGCACCGACTTGGTCAACCTATCCATAATGACCCATACCGCGTCGAACTTCTTCTGAGTCCGTGGAAGTCCAACAACAAAATCCATAGTGATACGCTCCCACTTCCACTCGGGAATCTCTAACCTCTGAAGCAAACCACCAGGCCTCTGATGCTCGTACTTTACTTGCTCATAATTTAGACACCAAGTTATATATGCAACTATATCTTTCTTCATCCTCTTCCACCAATAATGCTGCAGCAAGTCCTGATACATCTTGGCGGTGCCCGGATGAATAAAATATCGTGAACTGTGGGCCTCCTCAAGAATAAACTCATGAATTCCATCCATATTGGGCAAATAAATACGACCATGCATCCTCAAAACCCTATCATCTCCAACAGTAACCTGCTTGGCACCACTGTTCCGCACCGTGTCCTTAAGGACAAGCAAATGGGGATCATCATATTGATGCTCTCTGATGCGCTCATACAAGGAAGACCAAGCGACTATGCAAGCTAGAACACGACTGGGCTCTGAAACATCTAACCTTACGAACGGATTGGCCAAAGCTTGAAAATCTATTTTAAGCGGCCTCTCACCAACTGGAATATATGCAAGGCTACCCATACTCACAGCCTCTTTACTCAAGGCATCGGCCACCACATTGGGCTTCCCGGGATGATACAAAATGGTGATATCATAGTCTTTCAACAACTCCAACCACCTCTTTTGCCTCAAGTTAAGATCCTTCTACTTGAACAAATATTATAGACTCTGATGATCCATAAATACCTTGAACTACACGCCGTAAAGATAGTTCCTCTAAATCTTCAGCGCATGAACAATGGCTACCAACTCTAAGTCATGAATAGGGTAATTTCTTCTCATGAACCTTCAACTTCCGCGACGCGTATGCAATAACCCTGCCATCCTGTATCAACACTGCACCAAGCCCAATACATGATGCATTACAATACATCGTGTAGGATCCTGAACCTATGTGCAACACCAACACTGGCGTCATAGTCAAAGTAGTCTTTAGCTTCTGAGAACTCAACTCACACTCACCCGACCATCTAAACAGGGTACCCTTCTGGGTCAATCTAGTCAAAAGGGCTACTATGGATGAAGGCCCCTCTATGAACCGACGGTAATAACCAGCCAAACCCAGGAAACTACGGATCTCTGTAGCCGAAGTGGGTGTAGGCCAGTTCTGGACTACCTCAATCTTCTTAGGATCCACCTTCATGCCCTCTGCCGATACAACATGCCCCAAAAAGGCGATTAAGTCTAACCAAAACTCACACTTTGAAAACTTGGCATATAACTGGCTATCTCTCAGAGTTTGAAGTACCATCCGAAGATGCTGCTCATGCTCCTCTCGACTGCAGTAGTAAATCAAGATGTCATCAATAAATACAATTACAAATGAATCCAAATATGACTTGAACACCCGGTTTATCAAATTCATGAATACTGCTGGGGAACTTGTCAATCCAAATGACATCACTAGGAACTCATAATGCCCATACCGTGTCTGAAAAGTCGTCTTAGGGACATTAGATGCCCTAATCTTCAACTAATGGTATCCGAACTTCAAATCAATCTTTGAAAACCCTTTGGCACCCTGAAGCTGATCAAATAAATCATCAATCCTCGAAAACGGATACTTGTTCTTCATAGTGACTTTGTTCAACTGCCGATAGTCTATAGACATCCTCATCGATCTATCTTTCTTCTTCACGAACAACACGGGCGCACCCCAGGGCGAGACACTAGGTCTAATGAATCCCTTATCAAGCAAATCTTGCAGCTGCTCCTTCAATTCCTTCAACTCTGGCGGGGCCATACGGTATGGTGGGATACAAATGGGCTGAGTGCCCGGAGCCAAATCAATGTAGAAGTAAATATCTCTGTCGGGTGGCTTCCCCGGCAGATCTGCAGGAAACACCTCTGGAAACTCACGCACAACTGATACTGAATCCATGGAAGGAACCTTCGGACTAGAATCACGAGCATAGGCCAAATAAGCTAGACATCCCTTCGACCATACATCGAGCCTTCACATAAGAAATAAGCCTACTGGTAGAGTGGCCATGAGTCCTTATCCACTCTAATTGAGGCAACCCCGGCATGGCTAAGGTCACTACCTTGACGTGATAATCCAATATACCATGATAAGGTGGCAGTCAATCCATACCTAAGATAACATCAAAATCTACCATATCAAGAAGTAGAAGATATACGCTAGTCTCAAGACCCCCAATAGTAATGACACACGAGCAATAGATGTGATCTACAACAATAGAATCTCCACAGGCGTGGACACATACACAGGAACACTCAAAGAATCATGAGGTACAACCAGATATGAAGCAAAATAGGATGATACGTAAGAATAAGTAGATCCCGGATCAAATAGAACTGAAGCATATCTATGGCAAACTGGAATAATACTTGTGATAATGGCATCAGATGACTTGGCCTCAGGCTAGCAGGGAAAGCATAACATCGAGGTTGTGCCCCACCACTCTAAACTACGTCTCTAGGATGGCCTCTAGCTGGATGGCATCCACCTCTAACGGCTTGACCTCCACCTGTGGCTGCCTGACCCCTACCTCTAGCTAGCTGAGGGGGCGGTGGAGAAACCGGTGCAGGGACCATGGCACGAGAACTCTGTTGTGGCATGCCACCCAACAATCTCGGATAGAACCTCCTGATGTGACCAATACCACCACACGCAAAACACCAATCCTTCTGTTGTAGCTGTTGAAGCTGACCCGAATGGGCTGAATAACCTCAGTGATAGCTCTGAATCAGAGGCGCACTGATAAGAGCTGATGGTGCACTGTAGGCTGGCTGCCCAGAATGAGGCACATAAGGACTACGACTCCCTGAAGTACTGTTAGATGCCTGATGTTCTGAATGAAATGTCCTCGGTGGATGGCCTCTACTAAAAGTACCCCTGCCTCCAGATGAGGCACCACTAAAACTACCGGAATGATGGGGGTCCCTATCTGACACCAGCCCCATCTCCTAAGCACGAACCATCTTGATACGTCTAGCAATATCTACGGTCATCTAGAAAGAAATATCTCTCGCTCTCCTTGGCCATATGTGGCATGATAGTCTAAGTGAGCCCATCAATAAATCTCCTCACTCTCTCCCTCTCAGTAGGAAGCAAGATAATGGCATGGCGAGCTAGGTCCACAAATCAAGTCTCGTACTGGGTAACAGTCATATTACCTTGTTAAAGACACTTAAACTGCCTGTGGTACTCCTTTCTTAGAGTGACGGGAATGAACTTCTCTTGAAATAGCAGTGAGAACTGATCCCAGGTAAGTGCAGGTGACCCAGTTGTTCTAGTCAACATATAGTCTCTCCACAACTCTTGGCGGAACCAGTCATCTGATATGCTAAAAAATTGACCCATTGGTCTCAAATATGCCCATGTTCAGCAACACCCTATGGCAGCGGTCTAGATAATCATGTGGGTCCTAAGAAGGTGCAACACTGAAGTGAATAGGGAAGAACTTGGTAAACTTATCCAACCCTCAACAGAGCCTCAGAAGACATGGCGGGTCTATCACCAGCATGTGCCGCAACAACCGGCTGAACCACCCCAACTGGCAGAGCTGCTGGAGTCTGATACTGGGGAGCCACCTACTCCGGAGTGTGATTAGCGGGAGTCTGTGCTCCTCCCCCAGTCCGAGAAACTGTTGGTACCACCGGGAATGTACCGGTCTAGGCCACACTCTCCATAAGGCCCACCAAACAGACTAGAGCATCCTGAAGCACTGAAGTGGCTATGAACCCCTCAGGCACTTGAGCTGGTTCGACGGGAACAGTCTGAGTTGGAACCTCCTCCAAAAAATCTATGTGAGGCTCCACTACGGGTTCTGCTACTCGAGCTCTAGGCTGAGCTCTACCTTGGCCTCGACATCTGGCGCGACCTCGGCCTCGACCTCTGTCCTTGGTAGTAGCTGCCACAGGGGGCTCCAGCTTCTGTCCGGCTATAGATGCAGTGTGTGTTCTCACCATGTGCGAGAGAACAAGGATAGAATGGTTCAATCATCAATGATAGAATAAAATCGTACAATAGAGAAAGAAAGAAGTGAAAATTTTCCTAAACTCCATAGCCTTTGGAAGATAAGTACATATGTCTCCGTACCGATCCTCCTGACTCTACTAAGCTTGCTCGTGACTCGTGAGACCTAGGCAACCTAGTGCTCTGATACCAACTTGTCACGACCTAGAATTCCCACCCTCGGGACCATGATGGCACATAATATTTTACTTGCTAGGCAAGCCAACGTTAGAATAGTATTTAGTTATTTTTAACAAATCAATTTAATTAATACAAATTAAACTGAATAAACCGAAATAGAACTGAAATAAAGTGAGAAAAACCATAGTAATCGCAATATCTAGATACAATCCCAGAACTTGGGTAACAAGTGCATAAGCGACTAGAATAATACAGATAATAGTCTGAATGAAAGTAAAACTGTCTGAAATAAAATAAACAGCTACTATAAGGTAGAAGGGGACTTCACGGCTGCGAACGCCGAGCAGTTGTACCTCAAGTCTCCAATCCGGCAATCAATCCGAGCAATCTACTGACCGCCGCTAGGACCGACTCCAAAATCTGCACAAGAAGTGTAGAGTATAGTATGAGTACAACCGACCCCATGTACTCTGTAAGTGTCTAGCCTAACCTCGACGAAGTAGTGACAAGGCTAAGGCGAGTCACTTACAATAACATGTATATAATGTAATAATAATAACAGGAAAGGAATACAGGAAAGTAAGACATTTAACTTATGAAAATAAACCCAATCCTCGGAATCAGGAAAACCAGAAACACCAGTACTCAGAATCTCGTATGAAGGCATCGAAAGCTAACATAGTACAACAATGAATACAAAACACACAATCTGTTGCGGCACGCAACCCGATCCCACCGTACAAATACAATCCTCCCTTATTTCACATGTTGCGGCGCGCAACCTGATCCCACCGTACAAACATAATCCTCCTTCACCATATCAATATCAATAATAGCATGTAAAATCCGTTACGACGCATAACCCCGATCCCACCATATAATCAGAATCAATATCACAATCCTCCCTTATTTTTCCATATCAAAATCACATATAAAATATGTTGCGGCATGAAACCCGATCCCACCATATCAATATCAATCCTCCATTATTCCACCCGTTGGATCCATAAATAAAATCAATAAATGTGTTAAACTCATCAACTCAAATAACAAGAATCTCTACTATTAACGAATATGAAAGTAAAACCATAAAGGAATGTCGTACCAAATCAAAAAATACTACAATTAATACTAAGCATCAAGACAAGACAAATATATGACAGTTAAAGTAAACAAGTAAGATAATTATGGCAAGTAGCAATTAATCATGAAAGCATGGAAGAAACTAACATTTTAATACGAGAATAATAAATGCCAAGTAGCAAGTTAAGGCATAAGAGGCAATTAAAGCATATAACAATTAGGACATGGAATAAAATAATTAATGGAATATGGGAAAGCATGGAAATAATTACTTTGACGACGTATATACACTCGTCACCTCGCATATCCTCCGCTACACATGTAATTCACATAACACATAGCTCATGGGTTTCTATTCCCTCAAATCAAGGTTAGACCCAATACTTACCTCGCTCCGCAAGCAAATCAAAGCTCAACCGGGGCCTTTCCTCTAAACTCCACCACCAAACCAATCGAATCAATAACATCAAATAATACTAGGGAAATCAATTACAATACATAAAGTTAAGATCTTTGCACTTTTTCTAAAAAGCCAACAAAAGTCAACCCCGGGCTTGCTTGGTCAAATCCCAAGATTCAGACCAAAATCCATTTACCCATTCACCCACGAGCCCGAGTATGTAATTAGTTTCGAAATCCGACCTGAATTTGAGGTCTAAATCCCAAATTTATAAAACCCTCCAATTCTTCCCAAATCCCTAATTTCTACCATGAAAATCCTAGATTTGATGTTGAAAACTTATGAAATATAATAGGTAATTGAAAAGAAGTTGATTAAAGTCACTTACCAATGAATTTAGGAAGAAAATGTCTTGGAAAAATCGTCTCTAGGGAGTTTAGTGTTGAGAGTTTGAAAGAAATGAGCTAAATCTCGTTTTTTTCCTCTTTTACAAGATGCGGATGTCGCAATCGCGATATCTTGTTTGCAAATGCGAACATCGCAAATGCGCGAAAGAGGTCGCAAATGTGAACCCTTCTCAGAAAGTCAATCATCGCAAATGTGATGCGTTGGTCGCAAATGCGAACCCATACTACTCGCAAATGCGGACCATTCATTCGCATATGCGAAGGTAGCCCAGGACACACTAAGTCGCAAATGCGACTCTGCCTTCACAAAAGCGGTAGCTGCAAGGTCGCAAATGCGAACATTTACCTCGCAAATGCGAAACTCCCCCAGTCGAGCCCATACTCCCAAATGCGAAGCCTTGTTCGCAAATGCAAGATCTGCAGTAGAGCACTAGCAACAGTAAAGGCATCAGCTATTCTTCTAAGTCCAAAATCACTCTGTAACCTATCCGAAACTCAACCGAGCCCCTCGCGCTCTAAATCAAACATACACACAAGTGTAAAAATATCATACGAACTCGCTCACGCGATCAAAATACCAAAATAACACCTAGAACTACAATTCGGACACCAAAACGAATGAAATTTTCAATGAAGCTTAAGAACATGCAATTTCTCAACCGGACATTCGAATCACGTCAACTCAACTCCGTTTTGCATTAAATTTTGTAGAAAAGTCATAAATATTGTAATAAACTCATATCAAGTTCCGGAACTGAAATCCGAACCCGGTAGCAACAAGATCAACTTACGGTTAAACTTAAAAATATTTTAAACCTTTAAATTGCTAGTTTTCAACAAATTATATTAAATCAAGTTAGGGACTTTCAAATTCGATTCTGGGCATACGCCCAAGTCCCAAATCACGATACAGACCCACAGGGATCGTTAAAATACTGATCCGAGCCCGTTTACACAAAACATTGACCGTAGTCAACTCAAATGTGTTTTAAGGTACGATTTCACATTTTCATCAATTTTCTCATAAAACTCTTCCGGAAAAAGGACACAGACTGCGTACGCAAATCAAAAAAAGCTAAACGGAGCTATTCGGGATCTCGAAATACGGAAATGAAGGGTACACCTATAAATGACATATCGGGTCATCACATGCAGATTTTGACATTGGTACCAGCGGAGTCCCAAAAGGTACTTAGCAGCTACTAGTCAGTGATTCGAGGTAGAGCTATATTTCGTTCGCAGGCTCTCAAGTCATTTTCTTATTTCTGGTATTGTCTCAATTTATCCCGGACAGTGATGTATTTCTTTCAAACCTTGTATTTAGCTGGATCTAGACGCTCATGTATTTGTTACACCGGACCTTGGGGTGGTTTATGTTATGTTATTGATCACTTATCAGATATTAATTGCATTTCTTTATTTTGTATTATTTGTTGTGTTGGTGGCCTGGCATTCAGTGTTAGGCCCCATCACGATTCCGCGGTTGGAATTTTGAGTCGTAACAATTTCTTTGAAAACCAAGACGGTCTCTACTGTGTTTGACTTTATTTTTGTAATGAAAAAGTTGCATAATGAGTAAATCTTAAATGTGGTATAAAAAACTCACTTTTAATAAATAGAAGAGAAAAACTTTTTTCTATCTTATCCAAATTCAAGGCTAACACACCCATATTCGGTGTTCTTTATGATACCACATTTTGTGGTAATAATAAAAGTTGCATAATATTGAATAAACAAAAACAGAACTTAAAATCAATTAGCTCATAAATAAACAAAGAAACAGACCCTTCTAATTATGTGCCTTTCCTCGTCTCGCTGCCGTTGTGCCATCTCACCTTACCTCGTGATTTTCCCCAGTGGATTGATAGATCAGTATCCTTTATGCTGCAACTAATGGGTACAGGCATAGTTTATGTGTTATACTCTCAAAGCTTTTCTTTAATACTACGGACAATGTAGTAAATAGTCAACGAATGGACAATTCATGCATCAAAATCGAGCTAACTTTCTTTGCGAGTGTGTATGTGTGTAAAAAATTAGTAACACAAAAGCTAACGTTCCCACTTTCAAGCTTGCAAAGTCAAAAAGATTCAAAATCACCAAGTCTTTCCCTTATAAGTCATTTTCTAACAATTTCTTGATCAGCCACTGATATCGCCTACATCACACCCCTTAGGACGTTAGGATACGACTTTTCCCTGAATACTGCATGAACGCGGATATTTCGTGCAAACGAACTGCCTTTTTTATCAGTTCAAAGCCCAACACTACCTTTTGCTGTTGCTGAAAGAGCATGAAGAAACGGCAATGCACTTTCATTCAAATATTGTGATAAACACCAATAAAAAGATGATTGCATAATTTCTTGAAAGATTCATCATTAATAATTTAAATGTGACTAAGTTATTACTACTTCAGAAATGTAGGTTTTCTAGATTCTTAATGAACTTTGTTTTGTTTTTTCTTAAAATGTAGGAGGCAGTCGAAAGCCTACACTTAATTGTTGTTACCTGTCCTATAGGTTTACATAGCCTATCTTTTTTCTCAGCAGGATGTCTACCTCACCTTTTTATATCATTCATTTACTTCATTTCCAGTCAGATGTTTTTCATTGTATTCATTAATGACTTTCCTCTCTTGTTTTCTCAACTTAAACCTAAGAGCTATAAGAATAATTAAACCTAGTCCTGTTTGCATACCAAAAAAATAACAATCACTAAATACTCAACAGTACTGCACCATAGCAACAAAAATGCAGTAGCAAATACTTTTCCATATACAACCGCTAGAAGTAGTGTTCTCAGGGTTAACTTCTTCGCATTGAAAGTATAATATATTTTGTATTTAAAGCTACTCATAGTCAGTGGTATTAAGAACCTGCAAAATAAGACAAGTAGCATTTTAAAAACAAGCAAAATTTTACTGATAGTGTAAAGGATTAACTGTGAATGAATATAAGATTAACCAATAGAGCAATCAGTTGTTACATGTGCCTTCAAGTTGACGATAAAACTGCAAAATGCACCACTTATATGAGAGTCTGTTTCATAAGGTTTAAGAACAAGCCTAAACTTAAAGCCAATGCACATAGACTTTACACCAACAGTACACAAACAAAACTCATTAGTCTGGCCATACAGTAAAAGAATGTAAACTTGAGGAATAAAATAAAAACTTATGGTCATATAGGTAATACAACAAATCTTGAAATTATCAAAATAGTACCGTGAGATCTAAATAAATACTCAGACATTGCACTGTAAAACAAGTTAGATAAAAAGGTTATAAAGATAGCATCTCGATAACATAAACCCCAATCTGGTGTGCGTGTGTGTGAGAGAGAGAGAGAGAGAGAGTGAGAGAGTGTGTGCGCGCCTTTGTGCAGAAAATTAAAAGAAGAAAGGGTTTTGAGCAAAGTTGAAAGCCAGAAAACAGATCTGAAAATTTTGCAGAAAGAGACCAAAAAAAGCCATCTTGACTACAATCATAACACAATGATGAAAAACAGTGTATATGTCTTATTTACTGACAAAAGAAACCTAAGGTTATGAAACAAAGAGTATGTAAAAAGGATGTAATGATGAAAATGAGAATCAGAACTCAAGACTAAAGTCAAGATCCTTATCATTACACCAATCTGCAGATATATAACGGACATACCAAACTAGGTTAATAAACAAGTACAAATTTGTCCCAAATGTTGAATATAGCACTTATAACTGATAAACAAATAAAATAAACAGAAAACTAAAAAGAAATTCAACATGGGCCTCACCTTATTTGTATACCAAAAAAGATCTTAATCGCGATACTAATATATGGCAGCAATCTTTGAGGGGAATGAAGCCTGGTCCGACGAAGCAAAAAAATATGATCAAAATTCATAGATCTAACAACAAACATTTATAGATCTACATAAGATCTAAAAGAAATTATAGAACATATATAATAATAGATCTGTGTAAAGAATTTGATCAAGATTAAAAATTCCTCGAGCCAGACAACATTCCCCACAATAGAAAAGCTCCCTTTCTTGATTATTAGGAGTTTTTTTAAAAAAAATTATTGGTGTAGTTTTCTCTCTGTCCCTCTCTTATCCTTTTATCCCCCAAGACTTTCGCCTTTCTTCTAGGGGGAGGAGAAGGAAATTAAGAGAGAGAGAGAGAGAGAGAGAGAGAGAGAGAGAGAGAGAGAGAGAGAGAGAGAGATGATGAAGAGAATGATTTGTTGTTTGGGGGGATTATAACGAGGGTAAAAAGGAGTTGAAGAGTTGAAGGCCAAACGTGAACAGGACAAAAGCTACGGGTAGACTCTGACCCTATCAGCTGGACTTCAAGAAATGACCACGAACCCCCTCCCCCCACCCACCCCTCTACTTCTCGCCTCCTTTCTCAATAAGAAAATTACTATAGGTATTATTTTTGATTTCTCCCGTGATATTCTGTATTCGTATATTTATTTGGATTTGCACGGCATAATATTCATTAAAAGAGGAATGATTTCATAGTAGGATTTTTTCAAGGGCTCGAATCCGAAATCACTTATTAAGAACGAAACGATCTTATTCATCCTACCAAAACCCTTATAAATCAATAAGAAAACTATCAGTAATTCAGCAAACTATTTAATGTAATATTAGTTGTAAGAGTTATTAATTAAATCGTCTTTTATCACTATTCAGACTCTTGGCCTAGAAAAATTCCTTCGTATCAATTTATATGAGCTAGTTTGACTCGGCATAGATTTTAAGAAAAAAAAGGAAGACTTTCGAAACTTGTAGTCTTAAAATTTTTGTGTGATCATAATATTTGTGTGACTATAAAAGTTTCTCTTAATGATAAAAAGAATAAAATTAAAAGTTTGACATTAAATTATTTTCAAACACAAAAATATGTCATTCTTTTCTTAATAGAAAAATAACAAATGAGTGTTTTTTTTTAAACTAAATTTGTTTGGTAATAACCATTTAAATGGAATGGAGGTAGTAACTTACAGTACTATTGTAAAAACATTTTTAAGCTATCAATGTGTACAATAACAAAGAATTTTAATTTTTATTTATTTATTAATCTCACTTATTACTGATGATTACCTAAATTTATCTTCTAAGTGGTCTATAGTAATTGTTTTAATATAATCACGGGATAAAAGCTAAACTAGCATGAAAAAACCTAATAAAATTCAAACTTGTTGACAACCATTGGATGGGATTCAAACGTAAAGCTAATGACCTCGTACACATAATCAGTGCTCATGACCAGAGTAAATGAACAAAATCAATGCAGTCAGTAAAAGACATTCTAAGATTAATTGCAGTAAAATGAACAAGAAAGCACGCAATTAGATTTTATATTATGACAGATATGATTGTGTCACCCAGTGGTAAAAAAAACATACAATAAATAACACACTGACAATCACTAAAAACGGTGTTTTACTATGGTCGTGATAATAGCTTATGAATCAAAGAATGCAGGTGCAGCTACAAGTAGCCAACCATTTTTTGATTTTGTTTTACTTCGTCAGCTAAGACTAAGTAGGCGTTTGGACATAAGAATTGTAAAATTCGAAAAAATGATGAAATTTTTTTTTAAGTGAAAATGGTATTTGAAATTCATAGTTGTGTTTAGATATAAATTTTAGTATGAGTTGTTTTTGAAGTTTTGTGAGTGATTTGAGTGAAAATTTTAAAAAACAGCTTTTTGGAATTTTTTAAATTTTCGAAAATTTCCAAAATGCATGAACAAATGCTGATTTCGAAAAAAAGTAAAATTTTTTTGGAAAAAACTTCCATCAAATTTTATGTCCAAACGGGCTCTAAAACACTCCATTTTAGAGGATGATGATAGTGTAACAAAGTATATTGTAGGATGGTGATAAGTGCGTCATAATTTACCTTTATTCAATGATTTAAAATTACATAAAATATATATGTCTCATGTATTACAAGTTCAAAAATCTTCTCTTTTTTTTTAAACTTCATGCTCTATCAAATAGGTTCATATAAATTGAAATGGAGGAAATAATAGTTTTAGTACTATTCTCGTATTTTCTTTTTCTTAGATATCTACCTGATTATGTTGTTTCTACTTCGATTTTATTATTGTTTTGTTGTTGTTACTGTTTTATTTTCTTTTTTATTATTGTGATTATGCTTGCCTTAGCCGAACGTCTACGATAAATAGTTTTTTTACCTGCACAAGATATAATAAAGTTTGTCTACATATTATCCTTTAAATACCCCACTTATGATATTAGATTTCTTTTTTTTTACTAAAGTGACATATGTATAATGAGAAAATTAGGTGTCCTAAATCCTAATAGTACTATACACATGTGAATATATTATGAAAGGATAGATACAGGGGGAAGACTTGGTACATCTAGAATTTAATGAGGCCATACAAGTAAGTCAGAGGAGTAGTTGAGTTATGAGTTGCTCGATAGTTGAGAAAACATAAATAAAACCAAGCAATTTACATACTCCAAGACAAAATGTATAGTGGATTAGTATGAGGGGCTATGACCCAATGGGTCCATAAGCTTTTGAATTTGAAAAAGAAAGGGCAAAAAGAGGATCCTCGTTTGCCGCGTACCTTTTTCTTGGGACAGAAATCGAGAGGACGACCGACAGATTGGGTCAGAGCTCCATCTCTTTCTCTGTCTCTTTCTCTCCTTACTTTTTCTTGTCACCCTTCTCTCATTGTATGTATGCATTTATATGCATTTGTACGTATATTTTATTCATGATGGTATTTGAACAGCTAATTTTATTATAAGATAATAAAATTACCGTATAACAGTATTAAAATATAGTCATATTTAGGAACGAAGTTGGTCACTATTCATCGAAAAATTATATTGTATATATCGATAAAATATATAACACAAATTAGACACCCTTTATCGGAATTTTTTTTTCATTTCTTTCAATTTTGAATATCTTTGAAAAACTTCGTAATTTCGTCACTGATCATATTAAGTCATACGAAAGTATATTTATTATTTTATGCGAAATGTTAAGTACGTATCTAACAATGCAAGGATTAAGCTATTTAAAAATAAAGATAATTTTTTAAAGTGACTAATCCGTGTAGGCGTGTAATATTCTATTTATTATTAATCGTCCAATAAAATGATATATTATTATGAATCATCGTATAACACTTACAATCAATTGATTTTGTTACTCTTTATAAACTTCATAATAATTGAAACTTATTTTTAGTTTTATGACTCTACCTTTTTTCGTACATATAAAAAAAAAAATTTATACGTAAGAGATCTGTCTTTTACACATAAACGATCTAAAAATATCATTTTCTTAATTTTAAAATTATAAAGGGCAATAATGTACCAATAGCACTAACAATTCCGGCATTATAATTTTTGCGAACCAACCAATCCCTTAGAAGGTGTTTTTGCTATTTTGCATTGTGTCTCTGCCTTTCTATGTTATTATTGTTAATTTGTTATCAAGTCTCAACCTAAACATGCCACTGTTGAGGGGGAAAAAAAAAGAGAATATTCCACTGTATTGCTAGTCATTCCGTTTGCGTTCGTCATGATTTGATCTTCCCAATTCCTCGCCCACTTTTAAGCGTTTGATGTCTAACCAGGGTTCGGGTGGTTGAACAGATTAAATGAAATAATCCCACTACAAAATTTAGTAAAATTTGTCCTTTGTTTGATTGTTAATTTCATTTTCAATAAACATAATGCCAGTATAACGTGTATGTCATCAATACATTATCAGTTCCGTTCCGAACAAGAATAGGAGATCAGAGATTACATAGCATCTAACCTTTCGAATTCCTAAGTCCAATTAACCTCCTGATATTTCATACAATTATTACTCTTTTTATCCTAATTTATGTTACATACTTTCGTTTTTAGTTACCCTAAAAAGGATATAACTTTCTGTATTTAGAAATAATTATAAACTCTAAAATTCTCATTTTATCTTTAATGATATGTGTTTAGCCGTAAAACGATGCAGTTGAATTTATATATGGTTTCTAGACAAGTGAATTAATTCAATCCTGAAATAATACAAGAATTGAAAAAATATGCAAAATTTAGCCTTGAGATGAATATAAAATAGCAGAAACAGTAGTTCCGGGAACAAGGCTTCCGGGCACAACAATAATGAAATTAAAAAGTAAGAAGGTAAAATTGTATAAAGCTTTGAAAAGATTATAACGTAAGTTTGCCAGAAAATTTGTATCATTTACAATGATAATAAGCTCACTATTTTTAGATGCACCTATGGAACAAGGTCCTAGGATCATGCGCTTCTTTAATGTCAATTATGACGACCATTGAAGAATGAGTAACGGTGAGCATGAATGACAAATTCTTTGTAACAGGCAGTGTACTAAATGCTGTATAATATTCTCCATTAAATGTTATCGGGTGGCAGGCATTTATTGCATCTTCATGAACATCATTCTTTTCAATAATAAATGGAATAGTTATCTTCGGTTTTAGCTATCCTCTGCTTTTGGTTCCACGTGTCACCCTCTTATGCAATTACTTAACATAGCATATTTTACCCTATACAGATAGTCCCCCTACTTTCCGATGACATAACTTTGTGTTACCGAAAAGTTGGTAGAAATATTCTTTTTGGCGAAAATTTCTCTAACCCCCTCTGAAAAGTTTCTGACGGTTGATTAGACGCACATCTCTCCACATTTAATGCCCCGAACACACGTCATCCCAATATTCAGGATAACCTGCCGGTTATCGAGGTAATTATGGCTACGAATTTAGCCGCCTAAACCGTTACTTATACGCATCAATCTCTTTTATTCACTCCCCATAATTCTCTAAACTCTCTTCATTCAATTTGTACTTTGTTCTTCAACCTTTCTCCTCATATGAGAAAATCTTTTCTTTCTTCTATAACATATAATGGCTTCTTCAAAAAAAAATATCAGTTCCTCAAAGAATAAAAACAAAGCCAATAAAGTCGCTCCTCCTATAGTGAGCACCATCATCCATAGAAGTCTTGTTACAACAAAAGACTTCGAAGAGAAATTTCCTTCTGTTAACCCTCGTACATGGGCTGTTAGCAGATATCCTTCTTTCATCTGTCCTTCCAGCATTCATACTGTGAAGAAAGATTGTCGTTGCCAGGATTTAGACATTATTGCTCCTGATCTGGCGGAGCGGGTAACTTTACCCAAGAAAGGTTTACTTCTATACGTATCCCTTCACTTTGGGGATGTTTTCTTTGAGTGAAGAGCTTGACTCTGTTATTGTGGAGTTTTGACTTCGCTACCAGGTATGTTTGGCGCAGGTGAGTCCCTCTATGTGGAGAACAATCGCTTGTCTTCGGTGCCTGTGCCAAGAAACGAGAGAGGAGCTATCCCTAGCTCACGTGATGTACCTTTATTCACCCAAGATCTTCTGTCGGGGGGATGATTAACTTCAGCAAGCGAGGCCACCATGCACTTCTATCCAGCATGGATGATGATAATGATCGTGGGTGGATAGAACGGTTTGCTTCAGTTGCCACCAGTGACATCATCCCGTCCTCGGCTCCTTCCTTCCCGAAATTGTGCAACCGCACTCGTAAGTATACAATTTGCTTCTACTTTTAAAGACCATTCCTCGTCATTACTTATTTTTCTTCCTTTACCTGCCTCAGCGACTCGTTGGGTTCCCCCTAGGGTTGAGGGCTTGGACCAATGGGTTTATAAAATTTTGGACGTTACTGCTCCCGAAACCCGCTCATGGATAGCTTTATCCCTGAAATATGGGTGGAAGACCCAAAATCATGGTAAGTTGAACTCATCTTTTCCTTATCCTTTCTTATGAGAAACTTGTCTGTTTCTTCTCTCTTGCTGAATATAGGTCTACCCCAGGGCTTAGTTGGCGTCCCCGAGGAAGACGTTTTGGCTGATCTTGCTGATACGGCGAGGCTGCTGCAGGAAGTGTTTTCACAGACAGGCATCTACGGGCCTGCTTCTGGTGCAAGTGCTTCTTCTTGGAGTCCCCGGCCGGAGAACAAGCAACCAAAAAGAAGGCGTTCATGCGCGGCCGGGGAAAAGAATAAGAGGGCGAAGAATGCTGCTCCCGAGTTGTCTCCGAAAGTCGTATTGACGAGCCCTCAGCCCTGGCCGGCCATAGATACCGTGATGATTGACAATGATGGAGAATCTAGCAAGGAGGGAGCTTCTCTACATAGAAGATGCCAACTCCCGTTTTTGGATCCCAGTCGCTTAGCCGGGTACTGTGGGGCTGAGTACCAGGTCCCTGCCGTCTTTGGTTGATGAGCAACCAACAACCAGCACTGTGTTTGCTGCAACTGTTTCTCACCCTTCAACACCACCAACTTCATCTCCACTTCACCAACTCTTCCACTAGTAACTGCTACATCATCTCCACCAGTCGTATCTGTCCGAGATGAGGATGTTCCTCTCCCCCAATCCCCAATTCATGGGAATTTGGGGCAAAATTATACTACCCCTCAAAAGATCTGCAAAGGAGGAGGAGCGTTACTCTTTTGGTCTCCACCGGATGCAATTTGCTATACCGACTGGTGGAACTTGCTAACTATCTGAAGCCTTTGGCTTCAAAAAATGATTGGGAAAAGATACATGCTCTCTCGGGAGAGTGCTTGTTGAAGAATGTCATGTACAACGCCACAACGGTACATTCTTCATTTCATTTGTCATGTCTCATGTATTTGATTGAATAAATATCCTGAGTTTGACTTTCTTGTTTTACAGGCCAATTTTCTTGCTTCCGAGGGACTCCAGAGGTTGATTCGGGAAAAAGAAGAACTTACCTCCAAACGGGATCAACTTTTGGCCGAGCGGGACCAAACTATTGTTCGCCTCTCAGAATTGGAAGCCAAAGCTGCTAAGGCTATTTTGTTGGTTACTCGTTTGCAGCAAAATGAACAAGAAGTGGAAACCCTTAGCCAGGAGATTGCCCCGCTGGGGGTTCAATTTGAAGAGGCCAAGGCCAAATTGGCTGAAGTCTATAGTGTCGTTCTTGCTGCATCCGATCGCGAGGCTGCCTCCGCTGAGAGATTGACCAACTTAGAGGCAGCCTTGAACTCCAAAACTGAAAAGGTTGTTGATGCGAGGGTGAAATATTCCCAATTGGAGGAGAAGTATAAGGAGACCATTGAGCATAATAAAATTTTTATCTCTACTATCCGCGAACTCAACGTTAGCCTCAACGCCATTAGATCCTCTTGGGAAAACCTTTCTGCCAAGTTTAACCATTTTAAAGAAAATTTCAAGCACCAAGAGACTTCCCTCGTTGTTGAGAAAACTTATGTTATCTACAACATGAGGAGAAAAACCTTGGAAGAGGATAAAACGGGTATCATTGAATTTGATTCCGAAATCGCTAAAGCCCGTGAGCTAGAGTCAGCTACTAAAAGGGGTCTCTCGGCAGGGCCTAATGCTTCCGATTCTTCTAGCTCCGGTTCCAAACCCTTGAGAGCTGAAGAGGAACCGGAGGGCGAAGATGTTGAAGGCCAAACTGATGAGGGACAAGATGTTGAGCCATCAATGGATCTACCCACTTTCCCTGGGGGGCGGACACTTCTTTTTCCTCCGAGTTCTGGAGATGCAGCAGTTTAGCTTTTCCTTTCTCTTCCCAACTTTTGTACCTGTGCCGTTTTGGCACACTTATTATGAATAAAAACATCTTTTGCTCAAGTATTGCATGTGTATTTCTGCGTTCTTTTGTCTGAACATTTATGCAAGTTTTAATCTTTGCATTCTTTATTGCTTAAGTGTTTTGCGCAAGTTTTACTGTTTGCGTCTAATTATGTAAGGCTTTGGGTGTATTTTCCCCCAAAAGCATTTGGATTTCAGGCACAAGTTCTTCCGAAATTAACCCTTTATCGTGAGGGTTTTTATAAGAGAGGGCCCTCTTATGTTTACGGTGCTCTTGAAGAGAACATCTCATGTTCATTACATCACTAGAACTTGAATTACTTGTTTAACTTTCAAATGACAAAATCAATTCATCGTTCAGACAAGAAACAAGATAGAAATAAAAGGACTTTACGTTATTCCTTCTATTTTTAAAAAGTACATAAGCATTCATTATGCTAAAAAGAAATTACCATTTCTTGTGGCTAACTTATACAACTTATTTCTATGTGGCTGGCTGCACAATCCTCAGTCCCGATGATACAACTGTGTTTCTCGTTTTCGTATTTCGGTCGATGTGGCAGTCATTGTTGTCGTATCCTCATATCATTCCCCCAGTGTTTGAATGCGAATTGGAACACTGGAAGTTTAGCACCTTTGAGGACTCCACTAATGAATTGCTAGATAATCTTTAGTTTGGTAACAAACTTCACTTCCATTAGGAATTTATGCTATCGAGCCAAAGACTATCTAACAATTTTCTAGTGGTTTGCACTTGTGAACGGTCAGGTAACATTTGCTTGATAGCAAACTTAATTTTCCGGGGGGAATTTTTCTATCGATCCAAAGATTATCTAACCGCTCTGGAGTGGTTCTTCGCTTGTGTGCCTTGCTATTAACGGTCTTATTGATGATGTTGAAACCTTCTTCGTAGTATGCTTTCTGTTGCTTCCTTGTTAAAAATCTTTTCAGAAAAACCTAATTGGGATAAAAACTGGACAAAGGAAAAAAGAGTGCAGTGCATACTTTCAGTACAGGTGATGTTCATCAACAATAACATCTCTTGAGGTGTGCCACATTCCAGTTGCTTGGCAACTTTTCTCCATCCCGATTCTCTAACTCATATGAACCTTTTTTGGTGACAACTGAAATGCGATAGGGGCCTTCCCAGGTTGTGCCTAGCTTCCCTAAATTGAGTTCCCGGGTGTTCTGAGTTACTTTCCTTAGAACCAAGTCTCCCACTTTGAAATATCGGAGGTTGTCTCTTCGATTATAATATCTTTCCATTCTCTGCTTTTGGGCTGCCAGTCTTATATGCACCAAGTCCCTGCGCTCATCAGTAGCTCCAAGTTGACTAACATCGCTTCGTTGTTCGTCTATTCACTTGCCTGGAAATATCTCAAGGTAGGCACTCCTACTTCCACCGGGATTAAGGCTTCTGCTCCGTACACAAGGGAGAAAGGAGTTTCCCATGTGCTTGATTTGTCCATTGTTCGGTACACCCCTAGCACTCCAGGCAGTTCCTCAGGCCATTTACCTTTAGCCGCTTCCAACATTTTCTTGAGATTTTGTATAATCACTTTGTTCGTTGATTCTTCTTGACCATTTGCGCTCGGATGATAGGGCGAAGACGTTTTTCTTTTGATTTTCAAGTCTTTAAGGAACTTCGTGTTCTTTGAGCCGACTAACTGTGGCCCGTTATCGCAGGCTATCTCTTTTGGTAATCCAAATCTGCAAATTATGTACTCCCATAAGAAATCCATCACCTCATGTTTCTCCGATCTTCTGATAAGAACCTGCTTCAACCCACTTAGAAAAATAGTCAGTTAAAATTAAAAGAAATCTTACCTTACTAGGGGTCGGCGGCAATGGTCCGACGATATCCATGCCCCACTTCATGAATGACCATGGAAATAGAGCTGAATGTAATGGTTCTTCTGTTTGATATACCAGTGGTGCGCAATGTTGACACTTATCGCATTTTTGCACAAAAGCTTTGGCGTCTTGTTCCATTCGGGGCCAATAGTATCCTGCCCTTACCAGTTTTAGTACTAAGGAATCTGTGCCTGAATGATTTCCACATATCCCTTCATGGACTTCTCGCATAACATAATTAGCTTCGGACGCTCCCAAGAATTGGGTCAGTGGGCCTTGGAGAGATTTCATGTGTAGTTGGCCTCCTTTGAAGCTATATCGTGTTGCTTTGGTGCACAGCACCCGAGACGCCTTGGAGTCTTCGGGAAATTTTCGTGCTCGATCGATGATCTCATTCCTCCAGTCCAAGACCAAATTAGTCGTATTTACCTCATAGTAGCTATCTGCGTCCAGAACCGAGTGCATGAGCTATACTACCATACCGGAATTCGATCCCTTCATTTTCGTTGATGAACCGAGGTTAGCTAATGCATCATCTTCTGCATTTTCTTCCCTCGGGATATGAATAATTGACCACTCCCAAAATCAAGCAAGCAGATCCTGGACCTTCACTACGTATTGTTGCATGCACTCCTTTTTGGTTTCGAAGATCTCGTAGACCTGATTTACCACCGACTAGGAGTCGCATTTGATTTCTATGACCTTGAATCTAGTCCCCGGGCTAATTCGAGTCCTTCGTCCTCACAGACTAAAATGGCGCTTACCGCTACCTCCGAGACTGCTAGGTAGATTAACATGGTTTTACCTTCCTTCGGTTATTATAGTAACAGAGGGCTTGACAAGTACCTTTTCAAATCTTTCAAATCATGTTGGCATTCCATGGTACATTCGAAGTTGTTTTTCTTTTTGAGCAATGCGAAGAAACGGTGGCATTTCTCTGATGACCGGGAAATAAACCTTCTCAAAGCGGTCAATCTCCCTATGAGCCTTTGAACTTCTTTCACGCTTGATAGCTAGTCTGGGATGTATTCGATGACTTTGATCTTATCGGGATTTACCTTAATCCCTCTTTGTGATACCATAAATCCTAGGAACTTGCTGGAGCTGACCCCGAACGCGCACTTCTTGGGGTTAAGCTTCATGTTATACTTCCTTAGGATGTCAAAAGTTTCTTGCAAATGCTTAAGGTGATCACCTGCGTTCAAAGACTTAACAAGCATACCGTCTATATAAACTTTCATAGTTTTCCCTATCTATTTTTCAAACATCTTATTTACGAGTCGTTGATAAGTAGCTCCGGCATTCTTTAGCCCGAAGGGCATCACATTATAGCAATATGTGCCGAAATTTGTTATGAACAAAGTTTTTTTCTGATCCTACGGGTTCATCTTAATTTGGTTGTACCCGGAATAAGCATCAAGGAAACTCATTAAGTCGTGCCCGGCCGTTGCATCATTCATTTGATCTATGTTTAGCAATGAGAACGAGTCCTTTGGGCACGCCTTATTCAAGTCCTTATAATCTATTAATATGTGAAATTTATTGTTCTTCATAGGAACTACTACTACATTGCCTAGACAATCTAGATACTTTACCTCTCGGATCGAACCGATATCAAGCAGGCGAGTTACCTTTTCTTTGATGAATTTATTTCTGGCCTCTGCAACAGGGCGTTTCTTTTGTCTCACCGGAGGGATACTGGGATCCAAGCTTAACTTGTATATGGCCACTTACGTCGGGATACCTATCATATACGCATGTGACCACACAAAACAATTGACATTAAATTTAATAAATTCAATAAACCCAGACATGAGCTCGGGGTGCATTCATGTCCCAAAGTGGAATTTCCTCTCCAAGAACTTTTCAAATAACGCGAATTGCTCAAGCTCTTTTGCTGTGGACTTCGTTGCGTCTGTCTCTTATGGTACCTGAAAGTATCTTGGCACCTGATAAGATTCCGACGCTTCTTCCCCCTACTTAACTTCACTTGATTCGAGAGTAGGCGTCGGTTCATATAATTGCTATACTGCATGGTCCTTCCCTTTGATACTGGAGACCGAAATCGCATTCATCTCCCTTGCCGCCGGTTGATTACCCTTAATCTGCTTAATCCCCTCGGGAGTTGCGAATTTCAGCAACTGATGATACGTTGAAGGCACAACTTTCATCTCGTGCAACCATGGTCTTCCCAGAATAATGTTGTAACCCATATCACCGACCACAACCTCGAAAAGAGTTGTCTTCATCACTCCTTCAGCATTTGTGGGTAGCAGGATTTCTCCTCGGGTTGTCATGCCTGCGAGGTTGAATCCGGCGAAGAGTTTTGTGGCCGGAATGATGCTTCCGGTAAGTTTGGCTTGTTCCAATACCCTCCATTATAAGATATTGGCCGAACTTCCTGGATCCACTAGAACACGTTTGATTTTAAAATCTAATACATTTAGAGAAATTACCAATGCGTCGTTGTGCGGTAGCAAAGGTCTGTTTGCGTCCTCCTCCGTGAAAGTGATGTCGTCTTTAACGACTTCCCGGAGTCTATTGCTGTGGGTTACTGATACCTTCAGCTTTTTTGTTGCCGAGAAGGTAACCCCGTTAATCGCGTTTCCCCGAAAATCATGTTGATCGTCTAGCGCAGGGGATCTTCTCCTATTTTCGAGGGCTCCGCATTATCACGGTTGCGACTGTAATTGTTCTTGGCCCGATCACTTAAGAATTCCCTGAGATGGCCATTTTTCAGCAATGTCGCCACCTCTTCCCGCAGATGTCGGCAATCCCAGTCAGGTGGCACGCAGATGTCGGCAGTCCCAGTCAGGTGGCCATTCGCACCACAAATTGGGGACCCTCTGGTTAGAACGGACCTCACCAGATTCAGAAACCGTGCTTCTTTAATGTTACTCATAGCCGATACCAACTCTACTACACTGACATTGAAGTTGTATTGTGATAGCCTGGGATAGGAAGGATCACGAGAACCTGACGTCTCTTTGTCCTGCAATGATCTGTTGTTCCGATCGCGATCAGTTCTTCTATCGGTAATGAACCTGTGTGCTAATCGAAAACCTCTGCCATATCCGTCGACCCGTTCATAGGTCAAAAACTGTCCCCTCGAAGATCGTCTACTGTGTCAAAATCGCCTTTTGATTTTTCTTTATTCTTCTCCCGACCTTTTGCCGACGCCAGGAAGCTAATCTAATCATCTTCAATCCTTATCTTGGACTCATATCAGTTGTGAACATCCGCCTAAGTCGTCACTTGGAACTCAAGCAAGCTTTCCTTTAATTTTCGGGAAGCATCAGAACATCTCGGATTCAGACCTTTGGTTAATGCTTCAGCCTCCCATTCATCCGGAACAGCCGGGAGCAACATTCTTTCCTTTTGGAACCGGGTGATGAATTCTCGTAGAAATTTAGGCTCTCCTTGTGCAATTCTAAATATGTCGGCCTTTCGGGCCTGCACCTTTGTAGCCCCAGCATAGGCCTTTTTAAAAGAATCTGCGAGCATCTTAAAGGAATCTATGGAATGCTCGGGCAATAGCAAATACCATGTCAAGTCTCCCTTCGTGAGGGTCTCTCCGATTTTCTTTAGTAAAATAGATTCAATCTCGCGGGGAGCTAAATCGTTCCCCTTCACCGTCGTTGTATATGTGGTAATATGCTCCTGAGTGTCCGAAATCCCATCATATTTTGGCACGCCGGGTATTTTAAACTGCTTCGGAATTAATTCTGGTGTCGCGCTTGATTTCTACGGCAATCGAGTATATTTCTTTGAGTACGGCCATTTCAGCACCGGTGGTGCACCCGGGTTTTGGTCCATGCAAGTGTTCACTTCCTTATAAACCGTAAGAGCTCATTTTTGAAGGGATCGTTCTCGTTATTGTGACCAAAATCGCTCCCCCCGGTCCCATCGAAGCCAAGCTCTCTCCTCAGGGTGTTGTTGTCAACCCTATGCGTTGTTTGATTTGCGGGAGCACCAGGAAGAATTGGACCTCGTCCATTATCGTTATTGGAAGCACCTGGCAACGCCTTCTTTACTTCTGTCATAACCTTATCATGCCGTGTGAGATGGCCTAGAATGACCTCTTGTTGCTCCTGGAGGGCCCTTATCGCTTTAATAACATGCTCCTCTTCAGCATCATCGGGAGTCGCCTCCCGAATATGTCGCGGGTACCGCCTGCCATGGACCGGCGTGTTATTGTTTCCTTTATTGCGGGTATCACTGATTGAATCCTCGTGTTGGGACTAGTCTCCTTAGGTTTCAAGATTGTGTGTGTTGTTAATACCATTATCTGACATTTTCTATATTTTTGCTAAGAAATGATAATCAAAACACGTTAGTAAAAGAGGCAAGGATCAACTTAATTAAACGATTGCCTAGGCCCCACGGTAGGCGCCAAACTGTTTACCCGTAAAATGGTACAATTGAATTTATACGTGATTTCTAGACAAGTAAATTAATTCGATCTTGAAATAATACAAGAATTGAAGAAATATGCAATACTTAGCCTTGAAATAAAGATAAAATAGCAGAAACAGTAGTTCCGGGAGCAAGGCTTACGGGCACAACAATAATAAAATCAAAAAGTAAGAAGGTAAAATTATATAAAGCTTTGAATAGATTATAGCGCAAGTTTGCCAGAAAATTCTTGTCCTTTACAATGATAACAGAGCTCACTATTTATAGTTGTACCTAGGGAACAAGGTTCTAGGATCATGCCCTTCTTTAATGTCAATTATGAGGGCCATTGAAAAATTAGTAACGATGAGTATGAATGACAAATTCTTTGTAATAGGCAGTGTACTAAATGTCGTAGAGTATTCTCCATTAAATGTTACCCGGTGACAAGTACTTGTTGCATCTTTATGAGCATCATTCTTTTCGGTAATAAACGGAACAATTGTCTTCGGTTTTAACTATCCTCTGCCTTCGGTTCCACGTATCACTCTCTTATGCAATTACTTAACATAGCATATTTTACCCTATACAACATGATTTATAATCACACTAATGTTTAAGGCTTATTGTATGATACTAATTTAGTCCTACAACACCACGTAAATTGAAACGTTTCTCATTGGTTCCAAGTATTTGGTAGTTGGTACCATTTGAAATTTTTTCTCATTGAATTGCATTAATCGGACTGTTATTTCCTTAATGAACCAAACGTTACAATTTTCTTTGTGAAAGAGGTCGTCTGAACAGACTTCTCAAAACTTGTGAGGCTATAATACCTCTTATCAATCACATGAGCTATAAATTGATAAATTGTATGTTAAAAAAATGGTTTGTTCTAATGTATTACAAGCAAGACAACGGGGACAATATTTTAGTTTTTATCTCATATTAATTAATCATTGAATCTTTGGGTGTATTTGGTACGAAAGAAAAATGTTTTACATGAAAAATATTTTTCAGTAAAATGAATAGTTTTATCACTTATTTTCCTTTAGTTTGGTTGATAAGTGAAAATATTTTTCGGAAAATATTTTCTAGTATTTGATTAGAGAGTATAAAATATTTTTAGAAAAATAATTTTTTATGCTACTCTCCTCAACTCCACCCCCAAAATCCTCATGTTTCCTGAAACCCCCCCTCCCCTCCCCCCCAATTTTTTTCAAGAATTTAATTATTCTTTTCAAAATTCACACAAAACCAAATGAACTAATGTGCGACTTTACTTTTTCAGTTCATACAAACCCAAATGAACTAATGTGTTACTTTACTTTTTAATAGAAGAACAACCTTGAAATTTGAGGTCGATAACTAAAAAGAAAATATTTTATTTTGTTGAAAAAAAATATCCTTTTTACAACATGAAATAAAATTACAACTTTTGTTGAATGAAAAATATTTTTTCTATATCATGAAAAGAAAATACTCCGTTTATTGAAATAAAAAAAATATTTTTTCTACACCAGGAAAAGAAAATACTTAGTTTGTTGAAATAAAAGAAATACTTTTTCAACATCATGAAAATAAAATAATTATTTTGTTGAAATGAACAAAAATACTTTTACTATATCATGAAAAATATATACTTATTTTGTTGAGAAAATAATATACTCTATCTACAACATGAAAAGAAAGTACTCTTAATAATAGTTCTATTTAGGGTGGGTGGTGGGCGAGGTTGGGGTGGGTGGGTAGGGATGGTTTGGGGAGGGGTGAGTGGGGCTAGATTGGTGGGGATGGGAAATATGGTGGAGAAGGTGGAAAAAGTGTTAACATTAATTTAAAATACTCGTAAATTAATTAAAAATAAAGTGAGGAAAATCTAGAAGCGGAGCACAAAAAGATCAGCTGCCGTAGCTAAAGAGATCGCGGCTTGATGCAATTCCAATGACAAGGAAACATTTTGGTCTTGGCGGCCTTAATTTCATTGAAGAGGCGGAGACATGATTTTAAGATTTTGGGTTCGGGATTCTAATCGTTTGAAGTTATCGAGTTTTAAATTAATAATTTATACGTATTCAATAGAATTTGTAAGACAAATACATGATTCCAACTAAAATTACTGGGTTCGGCCGAACCCACTTCCGGTACTCTAGCTCCGTCCCTATTTCATTGATTCTTATGATTTTTATGCACATGTGTTTCCTTAAGCATAAACTGGATATACAAATATATATTAGTTTTACGGAGGTTAAATTATTAATACTTGACTCCATGAATTTCATTGAAAAAATGAGCTTACATTACCTAAATTTTTTATTTAGAACATATTCGAGGTTGTATGATAGTCTATTAAAATGAACTCAATTATAAGTGTATAACTGTTAGCCATGCACTTTATGTGCTTAGTAGGTCTGGTAAGGCGATGAATGTAAGATTAGCCCAATAAAACTCGTAATGGAAGGACATATTATGGTTTGTATTTTTTCGTATATTACAAGATTAGGATAATATTTATTTGGTTTAACTAGATTTTCCTATTTACAAAAATTAACTAATTTTTTTTATAAAATATATACAAATCCGGCCAGAAGGTATATTTTATGTACAACTTTAATACAATTTTTTGCTATATTGAATTCGGTCAGAAGCTACCATCTACATATAACTTATATATAATTTTTTGTATAGAATATGATCAATAAGCTACACTTTAAATACACCTTACATATAACTCGTACACAATTATGTTAGTTGTATATATTTTATATTTTATTCGTACACCCGACATATAAAATATATACAATTTATGTATGTCTTCTTCTTCGAGTTTCAATCAGAAATTTCAATCAAAACCAACAAGAATTTTTACTAAATTCTTTCAAAATTGAAATATAAACTCCAAAGGATATTCCCAATTATTTGCAACAACACACAATCCAAACAAATAATAATTTATAAAATTCAATTTTTGAATTCAAAGCTTCAAATCTTTTCAATGTCTATTAGTGGAGTTTTTAATGAATTAACAGAGTTGGGAAAACCTTTTCTTCTAAAGGCGAAAAAGCTGAATAATTTGATCAATGACAATAATCGACCATCACATATATAAATTTCTTCCTTGAAAAGGAATCCATAAAGGAGCCTATTGAGATTAGAAAAGAAGTGGTAAGGGGACCTAAGTGTAATTACATTGACTTTAGGGATCCAATAGATAGTTAGTTGAGAGGTGCACGTGAGTTAGTTAAAACAGTACAACTTCAAAAGTTAGTTCTGCATTGTTCATTTTACACATAACAAAAGAAATGAAAGTTCTCCGCCTTCTCTCTAGTTTCTCTTTCTAACCTCTTCTCTTCAATTATTCATTGCATGCGTTAGATCTGTGATAAACTCGTTGTAATTCAACATTCTAACATGGTATCAGAGCAACGATTGCTGGATTAGGAGTAACTCTCAGTGATTAGCAATATTGAAAGTCAATTAAGCTCAACAATGGCGTATGATGAAATTGCAAAGCTTCCTTACAGCTATCCACTCTTCCTAAATGATTCAGATGGACCAGGAACTGCGCTCATTTCGCTTAAACTCACAGGGCCAGAAAGTTATGCCCTGTGGAGTCGATCTATGCGAGTGGCGTTGCTGGTTAAGAATAAATTAGGGTTTGTGGATGAAACTTGCCTTACAAGCTCGTTTCGAGGAGATTTAGCAACATAATAGGAGAGAAGCAACACAGTGGTATTGTCATGGTTGAGCAGTACTGTTTCTGGAGAATTGGTGCCAAGCATCATGTATGCCTTAAGTGTGAAGAAAGTTTGGGACGAATTTAAGAAGAGTTTGATAAATGTGACTTGACTAGAATTTACAAGCTTTGTACAGAGATTGCAACCCTAAGACAAGGTATTGATTCTGTGATTAGCTATTTTTCAAAATTAAAGGATCTTTGGGATAAATTAGATATATTAACACCATGCCTTTATGAGATTGAGAGGAATCAAGTCCCTATGTAGATCACTTAGTGAGACAGAGGCTGTTGCAATTGTTAATGAGATTGAATGAAAGTTACAATCATATTAGGAGTGATGTTATGTTAAAAAGGCCAATGCTAACCGTTAATCAAGCTTATTCAGTGGTAGTGCAAGAGGAAAGCCAAAGGAGGCTAGGTTTGGTAGAGGTTAACAAGGATCCCTTAACAATTCTAGTAGGCAAAGGTCAGACTTGTAAGAATAAGAAGCCAGGATTGATCTGTGAATACTGCGGATACAAAGGGCATTTAAAGGAGAATTGTTACAAGATCATAGGTTATCCACCTGATTTCTAGAGCAAGACGAAAGGGAAGTACAATCCAGGAAAGCCATATGCCAACATTGCAAATACAGAAGAAGATGTGAGTGTGAAAAATCAATTCCAGCAAGTAAATTACTCCACAAAAGATCAGTACAAACACTTGGTAAGCTTGTTGACAAAGTCCACAGTTGGTGAGAACAGTTCAAACTCAGTTGGCTCTTCCAATTTAGCAGGTACTGTATCTTTGTTATCCAATGCACAATTCTATGATTGGATAGTAGATTCATAAGCCTCTCATCATATTACTTTTTTGTAAAAATATACTGGAGAGTATTAATGAGATAGACAAACAAAATAGTGAGAGAGTACAAATTCCCATAGGATCAAAATATGAAATCATACATACAAGAGATGCTATATAAACGGAAACACAAAGAATTACAAATGACCTTCATGTTCCAGATTGTAAGTTTAACTTGCTTTCAGTGTCAAAGTTGACTAAAGAACTGTGTTTCTCAGCCTGCTTCTACCCTGATTTTGATATCTTTCAGGGACTTTACAATGGCAAGGTACTGGGGATTGGTACGGAGAATAATGGTCTATACATATTGAGAAGAGAGAAGGTAGTAGCAGCAACATCAATACAAAAGGAATCTATAAATACCACACTATAGCATCAAAGATTAGGACATGCATCACCAATGGAAATGCATCATTTACTAGACTTGAAGAATAAATTGAACTAGAAAATACAAAAAGAATGTCACATTTGTCCACTATCCAAGCATAGTAGACTGAAATTCCCTACTAGTAACATCAAGTATAGTTGTAGCTTTCAGCTTGTGCACATTGATGTATGGGGTCCATATAGGACTGGAACTTATGATATAAAGCATTAATTTACTACACTAGTTGATGATTTTAATAGATATACTTGGGTCTGCTTATTGAACTCAAAGTGTGAAGTGATAACTGTACTAAGAGATTTTCTGTCATTAATAAAGAATCAATTTGGCACAACAATTAAAGTTCTGAGATCTGACAATGCAACTGAGTTATTTAATGCCAAGTGTGATGAGTTGTTGTCCTCATATGGTATTATACATCAGAGTAGTTATCCCTATACCCCTCAACAAAATGAAGTAGTAGAGAGGAAGCATAGGCATGTTGGAAAAAGTACTTATATTTCAGAGTGGTTTACCAATTAGGTTTTGGGGAGACTGTGTGAAAACTACGGTATACCTCATTAACAAACTACCTATAAGGGCACTAAAAGGTAAATCACCTTACGAAATATTACATGGAAAGTCTCCTAAGATAGAACACTTGAGAGTATTTGGATGCTTGTGTTATGCAAGCACCTTCCCCAAAGGTGACAAACTATCACCATGAGCAAGAAGAAATGTTTTGATAGGATATTCAGAAACACGGAAAGGTTATAGGTTATTTGATCCAGATTCAAAAACTTTTCTAGCTATGAGGGTTGTTAGCTTCATAGAAAATGTCTTTCATTTCAAATAATCAGTAGAACCCTTTGAGGATCTTCTCTCTTCTTTATCAGCAGACCTCCCCGAGTGTGAAGGACATCAACCTCAACAGATATCTGAACCATCTCTTAATCAGATGTCCCATGAAATAGAAGTTGATATTGTCACTAATGAGGAGGGTGCACAAGTGGAAGAAGATGAAGTTGTAGATGATGTAGATGAAGTTATTCATGCAACAGATGCGGAGATGGATTATGCAGCAGGCACATCAGTTGGTGAACCAATACATGAAGAGTCTGACATAGATTTATTACCTGAACTAATCACTACAACACCTGAGCATTCAGAAGTTGTTGGTATAAGGAATCCCACTAGAGGAATCAAGCCTCCAATATAGAATAAAAACTATATCACTTGTTGGACTCCATCAAGGGGTAATGTTCACTCAATCACCAACCATGTTCATTATGATCATCTGCCAGGCCACTACCAATCTTATTTGGAAGACTTCTTCACAACCATAGAGCCTTCTTTCTTCAGGGAAGCCTCACAAGATATTCTATGAATAGATGTCATGAGGCAAGAGATACAAGCTTTTGAGGACAACAACATATGGTAAATGATTGACCTACCCTAAGGGAAACAAGTTATAAGTTCAAAATGGGTCTAGAATATAAAATACAAGGCTAATGGAGAAGTTGACAGGTTCAAGGCTAGATTGGTAGCAAAAGGATACACACAACAAGAAGGTCTAGATTATCATGAGACCTTTTCGCATGTTGCCAAGATGGTAACAGTCATAAATCACTACTAGAAAAATGTTAATTTCTGACCTTTGCGACTGAATATATAATGGTCGCTAATGCGACTAAATTTGTGACTGCAGTAGTCGAAAAATGATTTTAATTTTATTACCTATTTTTCTAAAATAATATTGACTGCTATTCCCACTAAAGCAGTGGAAAAACAACAGGGGAATTTTCCGCCTTCACATTTGCGACCGATTCCGTCGCAAAGTCAAAAGTCAAAAAAATATGTTGACCTAATAAACTGACTGCATTGGTCGAAAATATAAAATTTAAATAAAAAATATATATTTTACACCTTGCAACCGCGGTAGTCGGAAATCCAAATTAAAAACAGATCCATATTTCCTCAGTTTCTTTCAGTGATCTCTCTCTGTCTCTATCTTTTTCCTCTCTACTTTTTCTTCCACTGACCTATCGACTGACGACGACAAACAATGATTGAAGACGGAGGCAAATGGTGGTTGATGACGGCAGGATCTTCTCGATTAGTGTCTCTCATTCTTATTACGTAGAAACTTTGTGGGTTTAATCATCTAGTATAATTTCGAATTTTTTAACAAATAATTTCACTTGCATTGGTATTTATCAGTTAAAGAAGTAAAAAATATTCTGTAATTTTGCTTCATTAATGGCTATTTTGGTGAAGATTTGATTTGCATAATTTCATGGCCATATTAAGGGTGTGACTGAGATGGGATGGGAGACCATGTGGTAATGAGGAGGAAGTTCAGGCGACTCTGGTGAATTTTGAAGCTGAAACATACTGTAGTAGGGAAGGATCTGTTTTAATGAGAGGAAACAAAGCTTTATACATGAGATTTTCAAGCCTATCAGCACTTTTTAGCACGAAATACTTTTCCAAATTGGCTGGAAGATTGATTATATAAAGGAATCTGATAAAACTTGCATAGTAGTATTCTTTCATATTATCTTTCTTTAGTGAAAATTTTGGGGTGAGCACCCTCCACTTCTAACCAAGAGGTTGTGAGTTCGAGTCACCCCAAGAACAAGGTGGAGAGTTCTTGAAGGGAGGGAGCAGAGGATCTATCGGAAACAGCCTCTCTACCCCAGGATAGGGGTAAGGTCTGCGTACACACTACCCTCGCCAGACCCCACTAGTGAAATTATAGTGGGTTGTTGTTGTTGTAATAAAAACTTTGGGGTTGTGAGCTGTAAAACTTGCATATAAATCCAGTAGCTAGGGATGTGAGCTGTACAACTTTGTTTATTCAAAATCATTGGGAACAAGACTATTGGTATACGTGTGGGGTTCTTTCTTTCTGGATGAAAATGAGATCTAATTTTCACTACCTCATCCAAATATGTCTGTTCTTTAATTGCCATTAGGATACAGCCATTGCTAACACAGAAGGGCATGTTAGTATAGTTTAATGGTTTTCTATTAGTCAAAGGTTCTCATTATACTGTTTTACAGTAATTATGAATTTGGTAAATTGAAAAGTAAGACAAGTAATGTACTATACCCAGTTAAATCATATTGATAATATAATATAAATTGAAACATAAGACAAGAATGCTGATGAATGAATCATGCTAGTAAAATATCAATAATAGTTCTTTATTCAGTGAAAAGTTTATTAATTGGATACTTCTTAGGGGCTCTTCACTGATGGTTGGATCAGGCCCATTTTTAAGATTTTTTTGTTCAAGCAATTGGACATGAGGTTTGTTACTCAGTGAAGTTATAGCAATGAGAGGAAAACAAAAGAAGAGTTGTGAAGGGATATTTATCACTTACTTAAAAGAGTGATTGTTTGATTTTTAGGATATCAAACATGCTTTATTCGCATGTGATTGGTGGCGCAAAGAAAGGTAGAACCTACGATCTTGGATCACAACATTCCGTAGGTCGGTCTACGACATTGTTGTCTGGTGATGCGAGTTATTCGCAGAATCACGAAGAGGTGGAAGCATTATAAAAAGAAGTTAAAGAGTTAAAGGAGGAACAGAAGAAAGAACGCGCAAATTTTAACAAATTGCAGAGTCTAGTGGAGAAATTTATAAGCAAACGTCCATTTGATCCTTTGAATGGTGAGGATGGCAGGGATAATGAGTTTTAGTTTGTTGTGGTTGTGATGTTTGAGACATTATTATTTTTTATAGTTGGATGTTTAGACTTGGTAATGTTTAAACTTGACTATGATTGTAATGTTTTAGATTAGATTGAATGGTGCTAGAATGTTTAACTCTTTTTGGATATTTTAGTTACAAATATTTATGTTTTCTATAATTGTTTGCATTTTATGGATTTGATTAGTTGAAATGGTGGATTTATTGGTTGGAATGGTGGATTTATTGGTTGGCATTGTGGATTAATTGGTTAGTTGTTGTATATTTAATATTGGCGGGTGGTGCTGCTTTAAAAGAGTTGGAATCTGTCAAATAATTCTAGTTTTTCGACTGATTTTCGACCACAGTAATCGCAAAGCGCTTCAAAATTTTTCAGATTCATGAACATCTGTGACTACTATAGCGGGAAAGTTAAATAAAAAAATAATATTAAATTAGATTTGCGACTACAGTCGTGGAAAATATAAATAAATAAATAATTTTAATTGAGTTTTGCGACCACAGTAGTGGGAAAACTCAAATAAAATAAAAATATTGTATATTATTTATGACCACTCTGGTGAGAAAGATTAAATAAAATTATAATTATATATACCGTTTGCGACCGAAGTAGTGGAAAAGTTAATATAAAATTAAAATTTAATTTAAAAATTTTGCGACCACGTCAGTCGGATAGTTGACGACATTTATTAGTCATTTTTCTATTTTGACTTTGCGACCGATATAGTCGCAAATTACGGACGGATTCGGTTGCAAACTATTTCAGACCAGCTATTTTGCGACTACGCCTTTCGATCTGAAAATAGTTGGAAACTAGCATTTTCTGACCGCTTTTCGACTATTTAGGCAGTCAAAAAATAGCCATTTTCTAGTAGTGAATGTCATCATCCTAGCAACCTATGAGGGTTGGAACCTTTATAGTATGGATGTCAATAATGCATTATTGCAATGAGACTTAATGGAAGAAGCTTATATAGACACATGCATGTAATGACCCGATCAGTCATTTTAAGAATTAACGTCCTGTTCGGTGGCATAAAGTCTCAAGCAATTTCGTATTATGTGTTATGACTTGCGTGTATGGCCGAGTTCAGCTTTCGGATGATTCAGGATCAATTTGGAAGAAGGATTCATGTTTTAGAAGTTAAGCGATAAGAGTTGACCGGAGTTTTGATTTTTATGTAGACGACTCTGAAATGTCATTTTGATGATTCTAATAGCTTCGTATGGTGATTTTAGACTTAGGCGTGCGTCTAGATTTAGATTTGGAGGTTCGTAGAATAATTTGAAGCATTTCGGCGAAAATTAAAAAGTTAAAGTTTTTGGAAGGTTGAGAGGTTTAACCAAGAGTTGACATTGGTGATATTGGGATCGGATTTTGATTCTGAGAGTTGGATTTGCGCCATTATGTCATTTGGGACTTGTATGCAAGATTTGATGTCATTCGGAGTTGATTTGATATGTTTCGGCATGAGTTTGGAAGTTGGAAGATTTGAAAGTTTATAAGTTCGATTTGTGGTGCGATTCGTAGTTTCGACGTAGTTTAATGTGATTTGAGACCTCGAGCAGGTCCGTGGTATGATTTGGAACTTGTTGGTATGTTTCGACAGGGTCTCGGGGGCCTCGGGCTTATTTCGGATAGGTTACGGACTATTTTCTCATGTTTTCGATAGCCGTTATGATATTTGGTGTCCTCTTAGACGCGATCGCGAAGTTCATTCCGCGTTCGCGTAGGCTGTTTTGGTGGCTGGACCTTTTCCTCTTTGCGTTCACATAATTCTGCCCGTGATCGCGTACGTGTGTATCCTCCTTCATCGCGTTCGCGTAGCACAGCTCAACAACTGGTATATTTTCTCTTTCGCGGTTGCACATTCTGGTTCGTGACCGCGTAGTATATTTCTTGGGGGCAACAACTGTTCCTTTATTCGCGATCGCATGAGTTCATCCGCGACCGCATAGTATATTTTTGGGACAGTAGTTATTTTCTTCTTTGCGATAGCATTATTTCTTCCGCGACCACGATGTGCAAATGCCTGGGAAGCAGAATATATTTTTCAAAATCGTGGGTTTTGTCCATTTTTCATCTTTTGAACTAGAGACTTCGGATTTGAGCGAATTTATAGTGGTTCTTCACGTGGTTATTTGGAGTAAATGATCTTTATCCTGTTTTGATTTTATTTCATGGTTTTATCTTGGTTTTCATTATTAAATTAGAGAATTTAGTTGGAAATTTGGGAAAATTTGTAAAATCTTTAAAAGTGTAAAATGATGATTTGAATGATGAATTGATATCGGAAGTTGATAATTTTGGTATGCTTGAACTCATATCGGAATGAGTGTTCGGATTTTATGAATTTTATCGGGTTCCGAGGTGTGGACCTAGGGGTTGACTTTTTAGTTCTTGTTAAAGATTGAAACTTTATTATTCAGAATTGTTTCCTATGAGTTTTATTTATGATTTGAAGTTATTTTGGCTAGATTTGGGCCGTCCGGAGGTTGTTTCACTCGAGAAGGTCATATTAGAGTAACGATCTAGCTTCCTTGAGGTAAGTATCTTGCCTAACTTTGTGTGGGGGAACTACCCATTAGGATTTGAGTCTTTGGTGCTAATTGTGTCATGTGAAGGTCGTGTACGTGAGGTGACAAGTACGTGGTCGGGCATATTTATGGAAATTTGACCGTTTAGGGCTCTTAGGTTCTTATGTCCATTAAATATGAAGTTGTTTTGTCATGTTAAATTCTCAATTTACTAAATTCACCCTTACGTATCTTATTTGGAATTAATTGCTACATGTTTTACCTTTATTGTCGATTAAACTCTTATGTGCCTTAACTGAAGTTGTTGCCTCTTTTATTGCTATGCTATCCTTTCCGTAATTGTTTATCCTTGATTGAAGTTATTATTATCTTTTCCATAATTACCCATCATTAGTTGAAGTTGTTATTATCTTTTTCATAATTTGCTATCCTTAATTAAATTTGTCATATCTCTTTCGTAATTGCTCAACCCTAAATGATGTTTTGTTATCCCTTATCATTGTTGACTTGTCCTTATTTGGAATCATTGATTCATATTATCCCTCTTATCGTTGAATTGTTCTTTAGTGGAATCATTGCTACACATTATCTCTTCCTTGTTGAGATATTCTTGTTGAGACCATTATTCCCTGTTGTGCCTTTCTTTGTGAGCTCGTTCTTCCGTTTCTTCGTGTTTTAAATTTCCTGAGTTGATTTACTTGCCGTATTCTCGTATTATTGTCGTTGTTATTATATTCAGTGTTTTTGAGCCGAGGGCTATGTGTGGTTATGATATTGAAACTGTTTTGAGGAAATATTGCGGCATGTAGGCACATATTGTGAAAGTCATTTATTTGAGTTGTTATGATTTGGCTTACGTGTTTTTGCTGAGATAATTGTTATGTTGTTTGCACGAGGTTTCTGCCGTACTATTGTTATTGTGTTACACGAGGTTTATGCCGGGTTGTTATTATTATTGATACGCATGCGGTGGTATAAGGTCTGGGTGTTGAGACGCACGCGGTGAGATAAGGTGGGCTTGAAACACATGTCTAGTATGGGAACTACTAGAAGCCATGCAGTTATGGGCTGTAATATGGGCACAAGATGCCAAGTGATTAGGGTTCATGAATTGGGACTCGTGATCAATGATTATGAGGTTCGGTACCTCATGGAAATGCTTGAATAGATCGGGTGTGAAAGCGGTTGTTCTGATTGAGTTGTTGTTGGTTTTTCCTTTATTTGGTTTCACTGGACTTAGATTGTGATTAGCTTACTCTACAACATTATTACGTGACTGCTTCCTGTTAATATTATTGTTGCTAATGTATCATTGCAAGTATTGTTTGGTATTTCATATTCTGCTTAGCTTTATATTAATATTGTTTCTCTGTTAGTTCACCTTCACACTTGCTTAGATTGTTTAGTCCGGTAGGTGTCTTGATTGTCCCTCGTCACTACCCCACTGAGGATAGTCTTAATACTTACTAGATACCACTGTGGTGTACTCATACTACGCTTATGCACATTTTTGTGCAGATTCAGGTATCTCTGTTGTTGTTGATTATTAGCTAGCCGGTCGAGCATTGCTGTGGAGACTCAAGATAAACTTGTCGTCGTGTTCGCAGGCCTCAGAGTCACCTTCTGATATTGTACTTGTACTGTTTAATTTCCATTCCTAACAGTTGTATTTAGGGATTCTTCTAGTAAACTCAGTAGAGCTTATGACTTGTACTACTAGTTTAGGGATGCTATTTTATGTTATAAATGTTGAGTTCATTTAGCAATATCCGATTTTTGTTTAATATTTCTGTTGGTTAATTTCTATCAATTTATTCAGTAAGTGTTAGGCTTACCTAGTCGTAAAAGCTAGGTTCCATCACGACATCCTACAGAGGAAAATTGGGATCGTGACAAGTTGGTATCAGAGCTCTAGGTTCATAGGTGCTACGAGTCATAAACGAGTTTAGTAGAGTCTTGCGGATTGGGACGGAGATGTCTGTACTTATCTTCGAGAGGCTACATAACTATTAGGACAATTTCGCTTCTTTCATTCCTATCGTACGAGTTCATTGATCTTGGAATTTGAACCCTTGTCATTCTATTCTCTCATAAGTGGTGAGGACACGAGCTGTAGTTACCGACGATGCTGCCCTCAGAGCCGGTATTACTAGGGCCAGGGCAGAGAACAACTTAGGCTTGTGAGGTTTAAGAAGTACTATCCTGCTACTTTCAGTGGGTTGGTTTCAGAGGATGCGCATGGGTTCCTAGGGGAGTACTACCAAATTCTTCGCACTATGGGTATTGTGGAGATGAGTGGGGTTGCTTTTACTACGTTCCAACTTATGGGAGCGACATACTAGTGGTGACGAGTGTATGAGTTGGGTAGTTCGGCTGATGCAACTTCACTTTTATGTACTCAGTTTTAAGAGGTATTCTTTAGAGAATTTGTTCCCCAGACCCTTTGGGAAGCGTGGCACGCAGAGTTTGAGCAGCTGTGACAGGGAACTATGTCGGTGTCAGAGTATGCCGTTAGATTTAGTGATTTGTCCAAGCATGCGCCTACTTGGGTTTCTACAGTCCGAGAGCGAGTCCGTAGGTTCATTGGGGGGCTAAGTCATGATATTCGGTTTAACATGGCTCGGAGTGGAGTCAGATGTTCCATTCAGCAGGTAGTAGAGATTGCTCGGTGATTAGAGGGCATGCGAGATCAGGAGAGAGATGGCAGAGAGGCTAAGAGGCCTCGCAGACCGGGAGGATATACTGGTCCTTATTTTGGAAGCAGAGTACGACATGGTAGAGGTTTTGTGGGTCAGCCAGTTTTGTTTGCATTACAGGCTTCACACGGTGTTTCAGGTACCCATGGGTCTCAGGGCACCCGCACCGAACAACTTTCATAGCCATGCCAGTGGAGAGGTTGCTTTGAGTGTGGAGATACCAGCCACATGGTGAGAGATTATCCCAGACTCCGGACATATATCTCACAGTGAGGCATTCAAGCTATGAGTTCTATTCCAGTTGCTGATATCCCCGCACCGCTAGCTTGGGGTACATGTCATGTGAGCAGAGAGCGCCCGAGAGGGGGAGGACCAACCCATTGATGTGTTTTATATAGTAGGGATGAGGCCGCTACACCAGATAATGTCGTACATGTATGGGTTCGAATTGTTATAGAGGAACATCGTTCGTATTTTGTTTCGGTTCTGCTTATCGGGGTGAATTCTCCTGTTTTTCTTCACATATGGGCGAGTTTCATGATTTTGTACTCTGTTTATGTGTTTACCCCTATTGGGAGATTCTATAGTGGTAGCCCGTGTCTATCGTGTTGTTTTAATTCATTACTGAGAGTTATGAGACTATAAGTGACTTCCTGTTACCCATTACGGTAGGTTTTGATGTGAGTTTTGGGTAGTTGGCTACGATTTGTGATTTAAATGCCCTACTGGTGTGGAAGTTCAGTATGTGTTGTGATTTTGTTGGCGGAATTGAATTAGAGGAAGGTTTTGGTTGGTATGATATGTATTCTACTTGTGACTCGGAGTTGAGGGTGATACCCTCGCGGTTTCATGTGATTTGATGTGTTTGAACTAGGATGCTGATAAGTAGGGATTTTAACCTATTAATTGCTCTATTTTACTTGTGTTTTGCGCCAAAAATGCATGAAGGTATTCCCGGAAACTAACTTAATATGCTTGCTTGCACGGATTGTTCAAAATGAGACAAAGGAGCCATAATCAACTCATAAAGGAGTCAAAACGTGAACAAAAACCAAAACTGGGCCAAGAGGTATGGAACGCAGACCGCGACAAATAAGTGCGGCAGCGAAAGTATCAATGTGGACGCGGCCATTATTTCGAGGTCCGTGATATGAAGAATCAGAGAGATGGTTTTTTAGGCACAAACATGAACGCGGACAGCGACAAGAAGATGCGGTCGCGAAAGTATCAGCACGGCCGCGATGGGAATTCCGCGGACCGCGATTGCTAAGGTTCAGAGAGTGCTTAATTCAAGCAAAAATGAGAAGGGCGGTCCGAGTCAAAGTTGCCCGGCTGCGAAAGTCTCTCACGCGGACGTAATGGAAATTACGCGGTCCGCAAAACAAGGTTCAACCCAGGTTCAGATGTGAAGAAATGCGGACCGAGATCAGAATTATGCAGCCGCGAAAGCAAGTGTGCGGCCGCCGTCAGAATTATGCGGCCGCGAAACTTCCGCATGGGTATTTTTGTTCGAAAATTTCAGCTTAGTATAAATAGATCTTTTTGTCAATTTTAGGTTATGTTATGTTTTTGCTAAGTACGTGAGACAACTAGATTTTCCCTTTTGGGAAATTTTATATTAGATTTAACTTATAACATTAGATTTTCATCTTTTAATTTTGTATTATGGATTATATCTTCTCTTTATCTTTGATTTATGCTATTATTATGAGTAGCTAGACCCATAGCTAGGGTTGTGACCCAACCCTAGTGTGGGTATTTAATGGGTACTGAATTTTAGGGCATGAATGTTTATGGATTAGTGATATTTAGCCTAGTTCTTGCTAGAATATTTATAGAATTAGTGGTTGCAAACACTGATTCATGCCTTTATGACTTGGTCTCTTCTTGAGAAAGAGGGATTAAGTTTGGGAAAACTAGGCTAATAAGGAATTGGGGTGAACTCAGGAAATTGATAGCCCCAATTAAAGGGTTAAACCTAGAGATTGTAATACCCGACTTGAGCTAATATCACATGACCTGCATGAATACCCACTTGGACTTGAGAAAGCCAAATTTGGCAAAATCACTCAAACTATCGAGAGATATAGAGTGAGTACTTGGGTGTGATAGCTATATTACGATCCCAAATTAATCAAGCTTGCCCTAGATTCTTACTACCCGTTAGATGTCCACCTAGGCGAAAGTCACTACCCTAGTCCTTTTAAACACTTGAAAACCAGCATCAAAATTATTGTACTTAGCTTTAATCATTGCATACAATATAATAGAATTAGAAGTAGAATCAACACCATCATGTTTGGAAGTGCAATTAGGAACAAAACACGCATCTAGACTTAGATAAACCTAATTCCAAATCAATTAACTCCCTGTGGAAATCGATCCCGACCTTGTTAGGTAAAACTGCATCGACCATCCTCGCTACTCAATACTGGTGTAGGTTTGGACCCGATCAATTTTTGGAGCCGTTGCCGGGGAGTTAGATGGTGTTAGCTATATATCTAACTATTTGTGTGTTTTGTTTTTCTTTCCTTCCGTTTTTCTAATTTTTGTGTGTCAATTGCTTTTAGGTACCAAATGGCTCTTAACGAGGCCCTCAACCATATTCCTCAGGGGGAGGAGGTAGATGAAAATGAAGTGGATGAGGTTCACCTTGAACCTCAAGTACAAAGAAGAGGACGCCTGCCTCATGACAACGTTCCAAACCCTCCCCCACCTCCTCCAAGGGCAGTACACCGAGTGTTGCCCAATGTAGGCTACGCAAGCACAATTGTCCCGCCCCTGATTCGGACGGGCAATTTTCAAATAACCAATGACATGCTTACTCTATTGGAACAACTGGGTTTCTTCACCGGAGCTACGCATCAGAACGCATATAAGTATCTCAAAGGTTTTGTAGACACATGCTGGGGGAGCAAGCAGACGAATGTATCTGAAGACACTTTGAGGTTGAGGCTTTTCCCTTTCTCACTTAGAGGGAAGGCTTTGGATTGGCTTGAGAAGCTACCCAACCATTCCATCACCACTTGGGATGAGTTGGCCGAGAAGTTCATAGCAAAGTTCTTTTCTCCGGGACATATGGCAACATTGAGAGATGAAATCCTTACTTTTAAATAAGAACCAAATGAACCGTTACATGAGATTTGGGAACGGTACAAGATAATGATCAAAGAACACCCAAACAATGATATGACTGAAGCAATGATCCAATAAACCTTTTATAGGGGTATCAACACAACTAACCAGTGTGTGGTGAATCAACTCGCAGGAGGTAACTTCATGAACACGCCATATTCAGAAGCATGTGAAATATTAGATGAGATGGCGGACACTTCTTTAGCTTGGCAAAGTCGAGCCAATGTTCCTCAGGGTGACCCCAATGTTATCCACCTTCACAAGGAACTCCATGATCACTGACAAGCCATAACAGAGTTGACAACTACCATGACTCAGTTAACCAAGGTACAACTTCAGTAGGTTCAGGAGCCAAAGCAAGTAAATGCCGTGGAAAGAGTGAATGTAATGGTTAACAAGAGGAGACAAAGAGGTCAACAAGTTCAACACAATCGGGATCAATTTGAGCAAAGTGGTAGTGGGTACAACCAAGATGAATCTTATGACGATCAAAGTGAAGAGGTTCAATATTGGAACAATTACCAAGGTTAATAGAGCAATGCTCCAAATCAACAACAGTGGAGATCATAGGGAAACAATCAAAATTGGGGCAACCAAGGCCAAGGGAATTGGAATAGTGGCAACAACAATAATCCAAACAATTGGGGGAACAACAATCAAAATTGGGGGAATCAAGGAAATACCCAATGTAATTGGGGTGGCAACAATAATAGTAATTGGGGAGGCAATGGAAACCAAGGGGGTTGGAACAACAATAATCAAGGGAACCAGGGGTCGGGCACTCAAAGGCCCCCGATGTATCAACAACCAAACAACACACCTTCATATCCATCACAAGGGCAAAGTTCTTCCAACAATGATATGGGACAAATAGAAAGTATGTTCAAGCAAATGATGGAAAGAAACGCCGACTCTGATGCCCAAATAGCCTCCCACAACAGTTTTATCCGCAACTTGGAAGTCCAAATGGGACAAATTTCTCAAGCCTTGAATACTCGACCTAAGGGGGCACTACCAAGTGATACGGTAGTAAACCCGAAGTATGGAAATAATAATAGCCATGCTATGGCGGTGACTACAAGAAGTGGTAGAGGTGAAGTTGCTAGTACCTCCAATCCAAGAAAGATCGTGAATGATGATGTGGTTGTGTAAGAAGATGATAAGATCCAAGCCAATGATGAGAATGTGAATGATGAAGTGAGGATAAATATTGATGACAATGTGGAGGAGGCACAAAATGATGTGAACCTGTCTAGGGAACATGTGATCGACATACCGAAAATGGTAGTGCCCAAAGCCAAGGCTCCTTTGCCAAGGCCTCCTCCACTATATCCTCAAAGGCTCGCAAAGCAAAACAACTAGAACCAATTCAATAAATTCATTGATATGATGAAAAGTTTGTCCATAAATGTACCTTTGGTTAAAGCTCTAGAACAAATGCCGGGATATGCCAAGTTTATGAAGGACTTGGAAACAAAGAAGAGGTCAATAAACTGTGAGACGATCAGAATGACACATCAAGTGAGTGACATTGTGCATTCCATGGCTCCAAATCTAGAAGATCCCTGTGCCTTTACAATTCCATGCACTATCGGTAGTGCCAATTTCGCGAAAGCCTTGTGCTATTTGGGAGCGAGCATTAATTTGATGCCATATTCTGTGTTCAAGACATTGGGGATTGGGCAACCAAGACCTACTTCCATGAGGTTGCAAATAGCAAACATGACAATGAAGAGGCCGCTGAGGATTATTGATGATGTTCTAGTTCGAGTCGACAAGTTCATTCTTCCCGCAGATTTTGTGATTCTCGACTGTGAAGTTGACTATGAGGTGCCAATCATATTGGGGAGACCTTTCCTAGCAATAGGAAAGGCATTGGTTGATATGGAAGCTCGGGAGCTCACCTTCCGGGAGGGCGATGAAAACGTTGTGTTCCACATATGCAAGTCAATGAGGCAGCCTAATAGCAACGAAGTATGCTCTTTTGTGGATCTTGTAACAGAGGTGATTGTTGATGACATGAGTGCTATGATCAATGTGGAACAACCTATGGAAGTTGTGTTGTTGAATCATGAGGATGATGAGAAGGTAGGCTTGATAAAATATGCAAATGCTTTGCAAGGAATGGGATCCTACACATATGGACCCCGTAAACTGTCCTTAGACCTTAAGAACCGGAAGACTCCGCCAACAAAGCCCTCAATCGAGGAGCCACCAACATTGGAGTTAAAGCCCTTGCCTTCACACCTCAGGTATAAGTTCTTAGGCCCTTGTTCCACATTACCTGTTATTCTTTCTTCGTGCTTAACTAACGTGCAGGTAGATTCCATCCTTGCGGTGCTTCAAAGAAGGAAGAAAGCAATAGGTTGGACATTGGCGGATATTCGGGGTATAAGCCCCGCCTTCTGCATGCACAAAATCATATTTGAGGAAGATGCCAAACCCACCGTGGAACATCAAAGGAGGTTGAACGAGGCCATGCAAGAGGTAGTCAAGAAAAAAACATCAAGTGGCTAGATGCAGCGGTTGTGTACCCCATTTCTGATAGTTCATGGACTTCGCCGGTAAAATGTGTCCCAAAGAAGTGGGCATGACTGTGATCACAAATGATAGAAATGAATTGATCCCCACAAGAACTGTCACCGGTTGGAGGGTATGCATGGATTATAGAAAGCTGAACAAAGTGACCCGTAAAGACAATTTTCCATTGCCATTTCTTGACCAAATGTTAGATAGACTTGCCGGGCGTGCTTATTATTGCTTTTTGGATGGGTACTCCGGGTACAACCAGATTCTCATTGCACCTGAAGACCAAGAGAAAACCACCTTCACCTGTCCGTATGGCACATTTGCATTCTCACGGATGCCGTTTGGTTTGTGTAATGCACTGGCTACCTTTCAGCGGTGTATGATGGCAATATTTACGGATATGGTGGAGGACTCCCTCGAGGTATTCATGGATGATTTCAGTGTTGTAGGGGATTCCTTTGAAGAATGTTTGGATAATCTTGATAAAGTGTTGGCCCGATGTGAGGAGACCAACTTAGTGCTTAATTAGGAGAAGTACCACTTTATGGTCGAGCAGAGCATTATCCTTGGCCATAAGATCTCCAAGAACGGTATTGAAGTGGACAAAGCAAAAATTGAAATGATATCAAAACTCCCTCCTCCGACTTCCATCAAGGGAGTGAGGAGCTTTCTTGGTCACGCAGGGTTTTACCGTAGGTTCATCAAGGATTTCTCAAAAATGGTGAACCCCTTGTGCAAGTTGTTGGAAAAAGATGCCAAGTTTGTGTTCAATGATGATTGCATGAAAGCTTTTGAGGTACTCAAGTATAGGTTGACTATCACTCACATCATTACCGCACCCAATTGGAGCTTACCATTTGAGCTCATGTGTGATGCTAGCGACGTTGCGGTACGAGCGGTATTAGGGCAAAGAATCAACAAGATATTTTATCCGGTCTATTATGCAAGCAAAACAATGAACGATGCCCAAGTCAACTATAAGATGACCGAGAAAGAGCTATTAGCCATTGTCTTCGTCATGGAAAAGTTTTGCCCGTACCTCATGGGCACCAAAGTGATTGTGCACACCAATCACGCGACACTTCATTATTTGATGAGTAAAAAGGACTCTAAGGCTAGGTTGATGAGATGGGTTCTTCTTCTACAAGAGTTTGACCTTGAAATCATAGACCTAAAAGGGAGTGAAAATCAAGTGGCGGACCATTTGTCCTGCTTGGAAGAGGAGGGGCGGCCCCATGATGGCCTCAAGATTAATGATTCATTCCCAGATGAACAACTCTTTTCCATGTCTATGACTGGGATACCTTGGTTCGCCGATATGGATAACTTTATTGTGACCGGCATTGTCCCGAATGAGCTCTCTTCAAACCAAAGGAAGGAGCTCAAACAGAATTGCTTGGATTATTATTGGGACGAGCCATATCTTTTCAAAATTTGCAATAATGGTGTTATCCGGAGATGTGTTCTGGAAGAAGAGCAATTGAGTATTCTTAAAGCTTGCCATTCCTCGCCCTATGGTGGTCACCATGGTGGGGCGAGAATTGCTACAAAGATCCTAAGTTGTGGATTCTATTGTCCCACCTTGTACAAAGACGCTAGCGAGCTTGTTAGGAGTTGTGATGAGTGCCAAAGAGCTGGTGGAATTTCTAAGAATAATGAAATGCCCCTCACCACTATTCTTGAGAGTGATATTTGCAATGTGTGGGGCATCGACTTTATGGGGCCATTTGTGAGTTCATGTGAGAACACTTATATTCTGGTTGCTGTTGATTATGTTTCCAGATGGGTTGAAGCTGTGGCTTTGCCCAACAATGAGGCACGGAGTGTGGTGGCTTTCTTAAAGAAACATATCTTCACAAGGTTCGGCACCCCAAGGGCTATCATTAGTGATGGGGGTTCTCATTTTTGCAACAAAGCCTTCGACACTTTACTTTCTAAGTATGGTGTCAATCATAAGGTGTCAACCCCTTATCACCCACAAGCTAGTGGATAAGTTGAGGTCTCCAACAGGGAGATCAATAGCATATTATCCAAGACTGTCAATGCAAACCGTACTTATTGGTCAAGAAAACTTGACGATGCTTTATGGGCCTATTGTAAAACTTACAAGACTCCAATTGGTATGTCTCTGTACCGGTTGGTATTTGGGAAATCATGCCATCTTCCGGTTTAATTAGAGCATAAGTCCGTGTGGGTGCTGAAGAAGTTGAACCTTGAATGGGATGTAGCTGCCAATCTCCGGGTAGAGCAACTAAATGAACTTGATGAATTTTGGTTCCATGCTTATTCCAGCTCATCCTTGTATAAGGATAAAATGAAGTACTTACATAAAAAATATATCCGGAACAAGGAGTTCAAGGAGGGTGACTTGATTTTTCTATTCAACTCTCGGTTACGGATGTTTCCGGGAAAGCTCAAGTCGAAGTGGAGTGGTCCTTTCGAAGTGGTACATGTGGCTCTTTTGGGTGCTCTAGATTTGAAAAACAAGAATGGTGAGATCTTTAGAGTCAATGGGCACCGAGTGAAGCACTACCTTGGCATGATTGATGATAGCCACGTTGTGGCATTGATCCATTTCAAATGATGATGGTAACATGCATCGTGCCGCGACATTAAATCAGGCGCTTCTTGGGAGGTAACCCATGTGTTTTTCTTTCTTGCTTTTGATTTTCTTCCTAGATTAGACATTGTTTTGAACTAACTTGTTGTGAAGTGTATGTAGGAATTGGTTGTGCAGTGCAAGATTTTGACAGGGAAAAATTTGGCTAAGTGTTGGAAGTTTGCAGATCGCGCCCAAAATATCACGGTCCGCGTAAGCAATTCGAGGTAGCACATTTTTGCTCGCGGACGCATAATTGAAAAGAGCAAGCCAACTCTCTGAAGTTGGACTGTCAAAAGATCCTTCAGAGATCGCGACCGCGTTCCAATTTTGCAAACCGTGTTGAATTTCGCGGGCGCGACCAATATTTCGCGGACCGCGCCCATGTGCTTGAAGCTAGTCTACATAAGGTAAAATAGCGCGGACTGCGATGGTGGGTTCCACAATTGGTGGTGGGTTCCACAATTGATTAAGATGGTGGGTTCCACAATTGATTAATATAAATAAGGGTTTCTTAAACATTTTACACTTTTCGAACCCTAACGTTTCACCGCACAAAAAGCACTGTTCATCTCATCGTGCTCTTAATTTTCATCTCATTCACATTAAGAGTTCATTTCCTACTACAATTTTACAACTGGTATGTTCAATTCCATGATGTGATTTTATCTTTTTCTTTTCTTTTCTCTTCGTTTTAATTTTTCTTTCTTAGTTAGGGTTAGATGCATGCCATGATCTCAAATTAATGCATAATTGATACTTAAATACACGTGGGTAGTGTTTATATGCCTAATGGGAGCTGGGGTTAGTAACTTTGCATGGTTAATTGAACTAATTTTTGCACACTTAGTGAAAACCCTAGTTATCAGTGTTCTTAGTGCCGATCCTATTTGAATTTCGCGGCCGCGGTCCATTTTACGCGGTCCGCGATAGGGTAGGCGGCCGCGTTCATTTTTTTTCACTGTCCGCGCTGCCCCAGCTTTTAGTTACTGAGTGATTTCTAAGAGTTTGTAGCCGCGGTCACTTTTACGCGGTCCGTGGTTGGTCCTTCGCGGCTGGGTTCAAGTTTTCGTGGTCCGCGCTTGTGAATTTCTAAGAGTCTGTTAATTGCTTTTGTGACCGCCTTCATTTTTTCGCAGTCCGTGTGTGTCCAAGATCAGAGTATCAGTAGTCTGAACCTGACCTCTTTGTGACCGCATTCACTTTTTTGCGGTCTGCGATGGGTATTTCGCGGTCGCGTCCACTTTTTCGCGGTCCGTGATGCCCTGTTTTGAGAAGCCCTGTTATTCATTTCATCTATACTTCTTTAAGGCATGATTGAACCCAATTCTAATTAACTTTCACTAATTGTGTGTTGCAGAAAATGGTGCGATCTCGTGGAGGAGCAGACAAATCAAAAGGGAGGGCAGAATCCTCCCGAGGCCGGGGCAAAGGAAAGCAGGCTTTGCCCTTAGCAGCTCAAAGAATCATAAGCAAAAAGAAAACCCTCACTAGACCTCCTACCGATTCATCAGACACAAGTGAATATCTCCCATCCCGGGAGATTTCTGAGGGGTAATCTACACAACCTCGACAAGAGGCCCAATCACAACCCTTTCGCCTAATCAATGAAGCTGCCTCCTCTTCTGGGTCGTCTAATGGATCAGAGGGAGGTAGTGAGGCATCAAAGCCATCTTCCCCACCTGCTGCAACACCGGCCTCAACAGCTGCTCCTATCAATGTAGATGGGGATGACAAGGTCCCGAATGATGGGAGAGGGTATGATACCAATGTCAGTGGTCTTGCTAGATCAAGGAAGCCCGAGGTGTGGGCGGATAGATTCATGAGCGAGAAAGCATACCTTAAATTCCGGGAATGGTGGCCCCAAAGGTCGCTCACCCTTGAGCGACAGTTTATAGACAGAGATCTCCTTCCCCACAATCCAAATGTCAAAAGGCAATTTGAGGAGAGAAAAGGGTGGAAGTACTTCACCAGCAAGGTTCTTAATGCCAATGAGTACTTTGTCAAGGAGTTCTACGCAAATGTTGCCCACATCAAAAAGGGCATCACTGTGACAAAGGTACGGAACTTGAAGATATACGGTTTGATGGCGACACCTTGAACAAATATGCCGGTTTTGAGGATGAGGATGCTGTACAATATTTGGAGAAGGTGGATCTAGATGAAGAAGCCCATCCTTGGCTAGCGGAAATAATAGTCATCCCAGGGACAACACCGGCCTGGATCATAGCTGGAGTCCCAATCGCCAGAAACACCCTCATCTTTGAAGCAAAAGGGTGGTGCACGTTTGTATGCAGCCGGCTTGATCCTAGCCAGCATGATAGTGTCATCCCACTCTCTCAGGCGATTATGGCGGGGTATCCAATAAATGTGGGGAACCTCATGTCCCACCACATCTCCAAAGCAACCAGAAAAGGAGAAAGTTCCTACCCCTACCCTAACTTCATCATTATGTATCTCGAGGACCAAAGGGTAGAGGGGAGGCACTATGATACGAAGGTGAAGCCGAAGAAACCTTTCTCCTGGTATAGCCTCCAAGGACCGGACAACCCTAAAGCAAAGGGTAAAGCCACTACCTCCACTGGCTAGTCTGAAGAGTCAAGTGTAGTGGCTACCGGGTCAGAGCCTTCCACAGCAGAGAGACCTTCAGCTGCCATGCCTTCTCCTTCATCCGGGCAATCCATCACTGTGCCACTATCTGTGCCCTCATCTTCTACTTACCCCCAGACTGCACTGCGGGTTTCTCAGACCTTATCCAATATCAACAACTGGATGGAGGCAGCTACATCAAAGCTCTCTGTCTTATCCAGTGCATTAGCAGCACAGTCAACCCCAACACAGCTTCAGGTACCTCCATCAGTGGAGGATTCATTGAAAGAGCTTTTGGACAACCAGAAGAAGCTCATGGACAACCAAAAGAAGATCCTGGAGACTTTGGATACTCATGGCAAGGTGATCAAGGATTTGTTCAAGCAGGTAAAGAAGATGAGAAAGACTCAGGCCTCAAAGGAGTCAGTAGAGAAGCTGAAGAAGGATGTAGAGAATTTCACTTCTGCTGGAGATATCCCACTTGACTTGCTTATAGAGGAGACTTCCCCAGCAGCACAGGTAGCAGAGCATGAGGCAGACAAAGCTCCATTTAGAGGATTTGTGGTCCCCCAGTCAGAGGATTTGGAGATCTAGTTAGAGGACCCGGAGGGAGCTGATGATCCTATGCAGTCCGAGGACCCCACTCATGTGCCTGACCCCATACAGACAAAGACCATATAGGGAGTTTTCTTTACTCTCTAACCCTTCCCTGATCTTATTTTGATATTAGCATTGAGGACAATGCTATCTTTTATTGGGGGGGGGGGGTCCATTTTGATTTGGTTATGATTTGATGACATTGGTATGTAATAACTATGATACTATTTTTCTTTACCTTTATTTATCGTTATTTTCACTTTCATTATTTTTCACTTTTGGTATGTAATTAACTTTACCATTCAATGTATATATTCATTTTTATTTTGTATATATTCGTTTCACTCCATTATTGTACATATTCATTTTACTTTCCGTAGTTTACTTCATAACTTCTTTCATATTTTTTTTACTTAATAGCTTAGCTTCTTATTTTCTTTAGTAGCTTATTTTTGAGTTTTTAGCTTATTTTTACATTCTGCGTGAACAATAAGCCTTTGGTTTTCTTAATGCCACAGTTCTTTCCAAAGGTGGATGTTGTGTGAACCGGTTGGCTCTTCCCAACGATGGATGGCGTGACAACCTTCTTAAGAGACCGAGTCCGTTTATTTTTGGTGTATATAGTAGTAGTAATGAATAAAAGTATCTCAAGCAGGCTTCACTTGGTACTAACACATTTACCTTCAATCTCATGGTTAGAGACAAGTTGATTGACAAAGATTAGCTCTAGTTGTGACCTTTAGACTCTTGTGTTGGCTAAAACAATCATAGAGTGGTTTCCTTGAGCCATTTGTGATTTTCAATATTAGCTAGGGTTGTTGTGGGACCTCGACTCTATTCTCTTTAACAATCTAGTGGCTTGAGAGGTGAGGTATTGAATTGCAAGTTCAAGTCCCGTGCCAATAAGTCTAGAACTTGCCCTGAATGTTTGTCTAAGCAGAATTTTAAGTGTAGCTCGACTTGAGAAATGATTGTAGGCTCTCCTTGGTCAAAGTTGAACTTTGAAAGCTTCTGTAGCCTACCAATATGATATCCCTAGTCAACTCCTTTGATCCTAAGCCTTTTCATTCAATAGCCACATTACAAGCCTTTATCCGTTCTATAATGACCCACTCTTGGCACCCAATCTTTCCTTAGCATTCATGATGAACAATTGGAAAAAGCATAAGTTTGTGGGAGAGATGAGTAATTTGAAAGTGATAAAAGGTTCAAAGAAGAAAAAGAATTGTTGAAAAGGAAAGGCAAAGAAAAGGAAGAAAATCCAAAAATAAATACGTCAAAAAGAAAGAGAAGGTTGAAGGGATTCAAATAACATAATGATGAAAGGCAAGGAATGATGATAAAATAAGAAAAATGATTGTCTTGAGTAAGAAAGAGTGATGGTTTGTCTCTCTAGTTCCCCTAAGGAAGAAGAAAAATGACTTAAAGAGTCAAGAAAGTATGAGCCGAAATGAGAAAATGGAGTGATTAAGGAAAGATGAAACCATCATAGTTCGTTATGTCCTACCTTGATCCAAAAGCCTTCATTACATCCCTACTAAAGCCCTATATAATTTCAAATTGAGTGAGCATACATTAGTGGTGATTTACATAAGAGGCAAACTTATGGTACTTATAGCCGGACTTGTGGCATTCTTTTGAGAGTGATGAGCGCACTTCTTCACAATCCTTGTTTTGAGTGTTACATTCTTAAAAGCGAGATTTTCTCATGGAGAGTAGAGGGGGAGGAGTTTGGGATCCACAATGACCTACGTGAGAGAGCTAGCTTCCCTGATGAATTGAGTCAACTCTTGATGCTCTAGTGTCACATTAGAACTATGGAACTCAAAAGGTCATAACATGACGTTGTTGATAATTCATTTGTGTTGAGGGTAATTGTTAGTCCCAATTGATGCTTGATGAAGTCACCTTAGGCTAGCTGAAATATCCTTTTCTTTTTCTTGTGGAGGTGGGAATTACCTTATTTGCTTGAGGATAAGCAAAAACTTAAGTTTAGGGGAGTTGATAAGTAAGGATTTTAGCCTATTAATTGCTCTCTTTTGCTTGTGTTTTGGGCCAAAAATGCGTGAAAGTATTCCCGGAAACTAACTTAATATGATTGCTTGCAGGGATTGTTCAAAATGAGACAAAGTATCCATAATCAACTCATAAAGGAGTCAAAACTTGAACAAAAACCAAAACTGGGCCAAGAGGTGTGGAACGCGGACCGCGACAAATAAGTGCGGTGCGAAAGTATCAATGCGGACGCGACCATTATTTCGAGGTCTGCGATATGAAGAATCGGGTAGATGGTTTTTTGGGCACAAATATGAACGCGGACCGCGACAAAAAGATGCAGCCGCGAAAGTACCAACACGTCCACGATGGGAATTCTGCGGACCGCAGTTGCTAAGGTTCAGAGAATGCTTAATTCAAGCAATAATGAGAAGGGCGGTCCACGTCAAAGTTACGCGGTCCACGAAATAAGGTTCAACCCAGGTCCAGATGTGAAGAAACACGGACTGCGATCAGAATTACGCTGCCGCGAAAGCAAGTGTGCGACTGCAGTCAAAATTACGCGGCCACTAAACTTCCGCAGGGATATTTTTGTCCGGATATTTTAGCTTAGTATAAATAGATTTTTTTGTCAATTTTAGGTTATGTTATGTTTTTGCTAAGTACATGAGACGATGAGGTTTTCCCTTTTGGGCAATTTTATATAAGGTTTTACCTTATAACATTAGATTTTTATCTTTTAATTTAGTATTATATATTATATCTTCTCTTTATCTTTGATTTCTGATATTATTATGAGTAGCTAGACCCATAACTAGGGTTATGACCCAACCCTAGTGTGGGTATTTAATGGGTACAATTTTAGGGCTTGAATATTTATGGGTTAGTGATATTTAGCCTAGTTCTTGCTAGAATGATAGAATTAGTAGTTGCAAACACTAATTCATGCCTTTATGACTTGGTCTCTTCTTGAGAAAGAGGGATTAAGTCTGGGAAAACTAGGCTAACAAGGAATTGGGGTGAACTCATGAAATTGATAGCCTCAATTAAAGGGTTAAACCTAGAGAATGTAATACCCGACTTGAGCTAATATCACATGACCTGCATGAATACCCACTCAGACTTGAGAAACCCAAATTTGGCAAAATCACTCAAACTATCGAGAGAGATATAGAGTGAGTACTTGGGTGTGATAGCTATATTACGATCCCAAATTAATAAAGCTTGCCCTAAATTCTTACCACCCGTTAGCTGTCCACCTAGGCGAAAGTCACTACCCTAGTCCTTTTAAACACTTGAAAACCAACACCAAAAATATTATATTTAGCTTTAATCATTGCATACAATAGAATAGAATTAGAAGTAGAATCAACACCATCATGTTTGGAAGTGCAATTAGGAACAAAACGCGCATCTAGACTTAGATATAAACCTAATTCCAAACCAATTAACTCCCTGTGGAAATCGATCCCGGCCTTGTTGGGTAAATCTGCATCGACCATCCTCGCTACTCAATAGTGGTGCAGGTTTGGACTCGATCAGCTATGTGTCACAGTTGAGTTATATCAGGATGAGATCCTTACGATTAGGTCATATGTTTTGATTCATCCTTATGAAATTTGCTCGTAGTACGATACTAATAGGCAGTTATGCATGTCAGACTTGTTTGGTAGTTCCTTCATGTTTTCCCTTGTATATTCAGTCATATTCATATTGTGATTATTGGGTTTTAGCTTGCGAGGTATGTGCCCGGGTGGCGTTAGGTATGACTTGTTGATTCTGGTGAATAGTTATAAGGTCTTCATGTTTCTTTTATTGTTATCAGTGTTGTGGAGGCTTGGAATGGGGTTCTAACGGATGTGAGGTTAATTGCCGGTGCTGGATTTGATTATGGGTAGCTATTATGATCAAAGATATAGTCATGGGCATATGTGTGATATGTTACGTCGTGTGGTTGTACCTTATGGGTGTAGACATAAGTTGTTGCAGCTGGTTGAGGTTGGTACTATGTGCTGATGTAGGAATCAGGTCTTTTGGAAGTAAACAAATGGTGAGAAATTTGGTTCTAAGGCCTATCAGTATGGGTGGAAGGAATAATCTTCAATTGAGATGGTGTCGTCGGGCCTATGTGGATGGGATCACCCGCGGGTGTATGTATGGTAGTTCACTCAGTAATTTGACGACTTCAGAATTGTTCTTGGCACATTCGAGGACAAATGTTTGTTTAAGATGGGGAGAAATTAACGACTCGACCGATCATTTTGAGAATTAATATCCTGTTCGGCGGCATAAGGTCTCGAGCAGCATCATATTATGTGTTATGACTTGCATGTATGATCGAGTTCAGTTTTTGGATGATTCGAGATCAATTTGGAAGAAGGATTCCTGTTTCAGAAGCTTAAGCGGTAAGAGTTGACCGGAGTTTTGACTTTTATGTAGATGACTCTGAAATGTTGTTTTTATGATTTCAATAACTTTGTATGGTGAATTTGGACTTAGGCGTGCGTCTAGATTTGTATTTGGATGTCCGTAGGATAATTTGAAGCATTTCGGCAAAAATTGGAAAGTTGAAGTTTTTGGAATGTTGAGAGGTTTGACTCAGAGTTGACTTTGGTGATATCGGGGTCGGATTTTGATTCCGAGAGTTGGGTTAGCTCAGTTATGTCATTTGGGACTTGCATGCACTATTTGACGTCATTCCGGGTTGATTTGATATGTTTCGGCATGAGTTTGGAAGTTGAAAGATTTGAAAGTTTATAAGTTCGATTCGTGGTGATATTCGTAGTTTCGATATTGTTTGATGTGATTTGAGACCTCGAGCGGGTCCGTGGTATGTTATGGAACTTGTTGGTATATTTCGATAGGGTCCCAGAGGCCTCAGGCGTGTTTTGGATGGGCTACGAGCCATTTTTCATGTTTTGGATGGTTGTTCTAACATCTAGTGTCCCCTTATACGTGATCGCGAAGTTCATTCCGTGTTCGCGTAAGCCATTTTAATGGCTGGATATTTTCCTCTTCGTGTTTGCATAATTCTGCCATGATCGCGTACGTGTGTATCCTTCTTCATCGCGTTCGCGTTCACAGTTCCGCGTTCGCGTAGCACAGCTCAGCAGCTGATATATTTTCTCTTTCGCAATCGCACGTTAAGGTTCGCGATCGCGTAGTACATTTCTTGGGGGCATCAACTGATCCTTTATTCGCGACCGCATGAGTTCATCCGCGATTTGCATAGTATATTTTTGGGATAATAGTTATTTTCTTCTTCGCGACCGCATTATTTCTTCCGCGATCGCGATGTGCAAATGCTCAGGCAGCAGAATATATTTTCCAAAATCGTGGTTTTGTTCATTTTTCATCTTTTGAGCTAGAGACCTCGTATTTGAGCAATATTTGAGGGGTTCTTTACGTGGTTCTTTGGGGTAAGTGATCTTTACCAGGTTTTGATTTTATTTCATGATTTTATCTTTGTTTTCATCATTAAATTAGAGAATTTAGTTGAAAATTTGGGAAAATTTGTAAAATCTTTCAAAAGTCTAAAATGATGATTTGAACGATGAATTGATATCAGAAGTTGATAATTTTAGTATGGTTGAACTCGTATCGGAATGGATATTCGGGTTTTGTGAATTTTATCGGGTTCCGAGGTGTGGGCCTGGGGGTTGACTTTTGGGTTGACGTTATAGTTCTTATTAATGATTGAAATTTTATTATCCGAAATTATTTCCTATGAGTTTAATTTATGATTTGAAGTTATTTTGGCTAGATTTGAGTCGTCCGGAGGTTGTTTCACTCGAGAAGGTCATTTTAGAGTAACGATCTAGCTTCCTTGAGGTGACGAGTACGTGCTCGGACTTATTTGTGAAAATTTGATTGTTTAGGACTCTTAGGTTCCTATGTCCATTAAATATGATGTTGTTTTGTCATGTTAAATTTTTCATTTACTAAATTCACCCTTACGTGTCTTATTTGGAATTAATTGCTTCATGTTTTACCTTTATTGTCAATTAAACTCTTATGTGCCTTAACTAAAGTTGTTGCATATTTTATTGCCATGCTATCCTTTCTGTAATTGTTTATCCTTGATTGAAGTTATTATTATCTTTTCCGTAATTGTCTATCATTAGTTGAAGTTGTTATTATCTTTTCCATAATCTGTTATCCTTAATTGAATTTGTTATGTCTCTTCCGTAATTGCTCAACCCTAAATGAAGTTTTGTTATCCCTTATCATTATTGACTTGTCCTTATTTGAAATCATTGATTCATGTTATCCCTCTTATCGTTGAATTGTAATTTTGTGGAATTATTTCTACATATTATCTCTTCCTTGTTGAGACCATTATTCCCTGTTGTGTCTTTCTTTGTGAACTCGTTCTTCTGCTTCTTCGTGTTTTAAAGTTCCTGAGTTGATTTACTTGCCGTATTCTCATATTATTGTTGTTGTTGTTATTATATTCAGTATTTTTGAGCCGATGGCTATGTGTGGTTATGATTTTGAAACTGTTTTGAGGAAATATTGTGGCATATGGGCACATATTGTGAAAGTTATTTATTTGCGTCGTTATGATTTGGCTTATGTGTTATTGTTGAGATAATTGCTATGTTGTTTGCACGACATTTCTGTCGATGTTATTGTGTTTGCACGAGGTTTCTGCCGTACTGTTGTTATTGTGTTGCACGAGGTTTCTGTCGGGCTGTTGTTATTATTGATACGCATGCGGTGGTATAAGGTCTGGGTATTGAAACACACGCGGTGAGATAAGGTGGACTTGAAACGCGTGGCTAGTAGGGGAACTACTAGAAGTCATGCAGTGTGATAAGGTGGTCTAAAACGCGGGATGCTATTTCGGCAAAATAATTTTCAAAAACTAAATATAAAGGGTCCCGCGGTGATATAAGGAAAAGTTTGTGATTCATTTTATGATTTGGGACTACGAGGCGGTACCTCAGTAAGGCTTTTGTTGTCATTTCCCTAGTCTTTTGTACTTGTCTTTATTTGTTGTCTCCTTAGCATACTATTAATTGTCTTCCTCCGTGTTGCACTATTTGCTCAGTTCTATGTAGCAAATCTTGTTGTGCTAGTTTCTGCTTCAAACTTCATTGCTGCCTTTATTACATTATACATTTTGTGGTGATCGGTTTTTATGTGCCATTCATTGTATCTACTCTTATTTATTGACTTAAATTGTGGTAGAACACTTGCACAAGCATACACGTAGTTAAATCATCCATATCGGTTTTAAAAGATGAATCCTGATGTCATTGACCATTATACGTACTCTTGTGTACTTGCCTTCTATATGAGGAATGTTCTATTGGCACGTGAGTCGTCCGTGCGGTTATGGGCTGTAATGTGGGAACAAGATGCCAAGTGATTAGGGTTCATGAATTGGGACTCGTTATCAATGATTATGAGGTTCGGTACCTCATGGAAATGCTTAAATAGATCGGGTATGAAAGCGGTTGTTTTGATTGAGTTGTTGTTGGTTTTTCCTTTATTTGGTTTCACTGGACTTAGACTGTGATCAGCTTACTCTACAACATTATTACCTGACTGCTTCCTGTTAATATTGTTATTGCTAATGTATCATTTCTAGTATTGTTTGGTATTCTTTATCCTGCTTAGCTTTATATTAATATTGTTTCTCTGTTAGTTTACCTTCACACTAACTCAGATTGTTTAGTCCGGTAGGTGTCTTGACTGTCCCTCATCACTACCCCACTGAGAATAATCTTGATTCTTACTGGGTACCACTGTGGTATACTCATACTACACTTCTGTATATTTTTGTGCAGATCTAAGTGCCTCTGTTGTTGTTGATTATTAGCTAGTTGGTCGAGCATTGTTGTGGAGACTCAAGATAAATCTGTCGTCGCGTTCGCAGGCCTCAGAGTCACCTTCTGATATTGAACTTGTACTGTTTAATTTTTATTCCTAACAGTTGTATTTAGGGATTCTTCTAGTAAACTCAGTAGAGTTTATGACTTGTACTACCGGTTTAGGGATGCTATTTCATGTTATAAATGTTGAATTCATTTAGAAATATCCGGTTTCTAATTAATATTTCTGTTGGTTAATTTTTGTCAATTTATTCAGTAAGTGTTAGGCTTACCTAATCGTAGATGCTAGGTGCCATCACGACATCCTACAGAGGAAAATTGAGATCGTGATACTGCCTCAAAAATTCCATATAAAGGAGGAGTCCAAAGTATGCAAACTATTGAAGTCTTTATATGGTACACAAGAATTTCAAAATGAAATACCTAGGAGAAAATAAGTATTTCTTAGGAATAGAGGTGATGAGGTGTGACAAAGGAATCTTTCTAAGAAAATATGCTCTTAAACTTATTTCAGACATAGTCTGAGTGGAGCAAGGCCAGCAAGTTCTCCTCTTGAGCAAAATTTGAAACTCACTACAGTAGACTATGACAAACACATACAAAGAACATGAGATTATGAACTGCAAGATATTGACAGTTATCTGAGGTTGATTGAGAAGCTGATTTATTTAATAATAACCAGGCCTAACATATGCTTTGTAGTGCAGGTACTGAGTCAGTTTATGCAGCATCCAAAGTAGTCCCACCTAAAAGCATCCATGAGAATTGTAAGATATATAAAAGGATCGCCAGGGATGTGGATCTTTCTTAAGAAGCAAAGGATGTCACAAGCCACTGCTTATTGTGATTCAGATTGGGTAGCGTGCCCAAACACAAGAAGGTCAGTAACTGGTTATGTGATCAAACTAGGAGAGTCTCTGGTGTCTTGGAAATCAAAAAAGCAGCAAACAGTTAGCAGAAGTTCTGCAGAAGCAGAATACAGAAGCATGGCTGTTGTTACTGCTGAAGTAGTCTGGCTAGTTGGGTTGATGAAAGAACTGAACATAGAGGTAGAAGAACCTCTGAAATTATTTTGTGATAGCAAGGCAGCTATGCAGATAGCAGCAAATCCTATCTACCATGAGAGGACTAAACATATTGAAATTGATTGCCACTTTGTAAGGGAAAAAATGAAGGAAGGCCTGATAGCAGCTGAGTATGTTTCTACCAAAGAGCAGGTTGCAGATATAATGACTAAATCTTTAAGTGTAACACAACATCATTTTATGTTGTTTAAGTTAGGAGTATTAGATGTATTCTACCCTCCAGCTTGAGGGGGAGTATTGAGATTAGAAGAGTAGTGGTAAGGGACCTAAGTGTAATTACATAGACTTTAGGAGTCTAGTAGATAGTTAGTCGAGAGGTGCACATGAGTAAGTTAAAACAGTGTACCTCCAGAAGTTAGTTCTACATTGTTCATTTTACACCGTACAAAAGAAATGAAAGTTCCCTGCCTTCTCTCTAGTTTCTCTCCCTAACCTCTTCTTTTCAATTGTTCATTGCATGGGTTAGATATGTGATAAACTCGTTGTAATTCAACATTCTAACAGAACCCCATGAAACAAACATTTTCGTTAAATCCTGTTGCTCGTATATATATCCAGTTTTGAAAATTTCAAAATATTGATATGAATAACTAAAACTTTTATGACGCATGGCGCTTCAAGTAATACCCAATGGATACCACACTTACAATGGAGTTGGGTCTTGTAAGATTCAAATTTGGAGTTGCCAAATTTGTTCTTTTGATTGCGATTGTTGTGTTTAGTGAATTTTAAAAGAATTATTTGATTGAATAAATGATCAGGCGTGAGAAAGAGAAAGATAAAATAGGTAAGATTAGACTTCAATACATTATTTTGTAATAAATAATAAATTATATATGCTAATGTAATTAAGTGATAATCTCTCTAAGATGGGTAAATTAATTTATAATATAATATAGATAAGTAATAGTTCCTTATGGTTTCAATATTTGCAACTAGATTCCCATCTAACCCCTATGCAACACATTTGTTTTTGGCTCACACTCCATAATGTGAAGAGTTATAGTCCCATTAACGCTACTATAATTAACTAGATAGGGTAAAGGGGGTTTTGGGGGGAGGGGGGAGGGGGGTAATTTAGTCCATATAGTCCGTCATAGCTCAAACTGGTACGATGTTCAATACTACTAATCATTTTTAATTTTGCATCCTATTATAGTGTTCGATCTTGGATTTCACCATGTAAATTGATTTTGTGGCTCATTACAAACTTGTATTTAGTTTTATGACCTCATCTATTTTTTTTTTTTATACACGAAAGATTTGTTTTTACACATAAGAGATCTTTCTTTTACACGTAATAGATCTAAAAAAGACATTTTCTTAAATTCAATATTGTAAAAGGCCTTGTAGGCCTAAAACCTCATGTTAAATATCTAACAAATTTAACATTGTACTTATTAATTATTTGATAATTCTGAAATTATTTCTTTCTCGTACAACCAATTAATGGACCCCTTAATCTTACAATATGTAGTGCCTTGTTCCAAGCCAGATACTACTATTCCCTTGGTTTCAATTTATGTAATAACATTTTTTTTTGTCTTTTCTAAACATAATGACAATTTAAGTTAAATTTTTTATTTTACCTAAATGAGAAAATTTTATAATTACACAAATATTTATGTCTTGTTTTAGATCATAAATTTTTTCTTTCTTCTAACTTCACGTCAATTCAAATTTTACCAGAAAGAAGGGAGTAGTATTTAGGTGTACGTTGTCTTAATTATTTATGCTCTTCTACATGTCATCCGGAAGGAAAGAAAGTTAAAAAATAAAACTATAAAACACAATTACGCGAGTCAGTCTTGAAAAGGAGAGCAGTGCACGTTAGGGTTTGGACTTTGGTTGAAGATGGAAAGTATAATATCAAGCCAAACGGATGATCAGAAGATTCAGAACGTAACTTTTTTGATAATCATAACAAACTTATTAGGCTGTTGAATTCCATATTTTGACGCTTTTTCAGAGTCTTGAAAAATGTTCATATATACAATAATACAAGAGACATCAGATTGAAGAAAAAGCCTCTCTGTTGTATAGTTTGGCTGGCTACCTGTCAGTATATAAGAGACTATAGCGTGTAACAGTTTTTTTTTTTTTTGGGGGGGGGGGGGGGATGGGGGGAGAAGGGGGAGGGGGAGAGTGAGGGTTAGAAGGAGAAAGTAGGAAAGTAACAAGACGTAAATGTCAAATCTCTGATGTATAGTAGTTTACACAGCTAGGGGTTAAGCAAGGTTTTGTATTTGTAGTAAGAAACTTCAAAATTGTATGTAAGATTAAATTAAGAACCGGTTATTAATACTTTTGCTATTCTAGAATTTAGAATCTTTATTAACTTCTGACTCCATCGCTGCCTAGAGACCTATATGTATACAGAGTTAGTTTTATAGCATGTTTGGTCAAGCTAAAAGAATGCTTATTTTGAGAAATATTTTTTTTAAAAGTATTTTTTTTTAAAAATACTTTTGGTGAAAAACAGTTTGTGTTTGGCTAATTAATTTGAAAAGCACTTCTAAGCAGTAATTTATGTTTAACCAAGCTTTTAAAAAGTACTTCTAGGTGTATTTTTCTCAAAAGTGTTTATCAAAAAAGTACTTCTTGAAAGAAGCTACTTTTTTCTAATTCTCTAGAACTGCTTCCGCTTCTACTCAAAAATATTTTTTTTTCTTCTAAATGCTTGGCCAAACATGCTATTAATCTCTATGCTTACGAAAATGTTGTATCAAGTACAACTATGTAATGAGAAGTTAGTACAGCCAAGCGGTCAAAGATTTAAACGGATGATATTTGTACATTACTTTCTTGGGTAACTTACATGAAAATTACGACCTTTGGTCCATCCCACAATTATATAGAGCAATATTACTAATCTATATACTTTGAGATCTCTATATAACAGCATCCCTATATAACAACATTTCACTATAAAAGTCAAGCTTTTTCGAAATCAATTTTTATGTTATATTATAATATATATGTTCTCTATAACAGAACTTCGTTATAATATCCCAAAATATTCGGAACAAACGAGACTGTTATAGATGTCACGACCCAAAATCTGTTAAAGCTCGCGATGGCGCCGGACACCACTGTCAGGCAAACCAACACTAAATAGTTAATTAAATTCTCATTTTAATATTTTTAAAATCGTAAATTTACTTCAATTTATCTAGTAAAAGATGAATTTACAGAATAAATAACAATATTTTTCAAATTTCAATACTGAACATCCCATAATCATCCCAGAACTCGGTGTCACAAGTGCATGAAAATTTTCTAGTAATTTAAAATAAAATACAATAACTGTGCAGAATACAATTTGGAAAGGAAAGAAAATACAATACTCTGAAGGAGACTCTACTGGTTGCGGTGCGTCATATAGAATGCAGCTCACCAAAGTCCCCACCATAATCGCGCCTCTGCGCCCACAAGGCTGCTAAACATATGTGTACCTGCACAAAAATATACAGCAAGTGTAGTATGAGTACATAAATCAATGCGTACCCAATAAGTATCCCGCCTAACCCCGAAGAATAGTGACGAGGGGTCGACATCGACACTTACTATGGGCTATAAATAGGATATCAATAATATAATTAAGTATGGATTATATAAAGGGTTGCAAGTTCAATATTTTGAAGTAAGTAAGCAGTTCTTTTATAATTAAGAAATCTCCAAATTTATCTCCCATTATTTAACAATTTAACTCAGGCCGAGAAGGCATTATCATTATTTATAACTTTCAAGGCAAGCAATACAAGCATGCGCAAATCATGCCGAGGTCGTACGACCCGATCCAACAAATATTTAAACTGTTCACTGCCAGAGGGTCGAATGGCGCGAACCATAGATGCATCTATTTAATCTCCCGAGGCGTTCGGCCCGTTCCACAAAGATAAACACATTAAAACAGTCAATCAAGACTTCATCAAGGCGGAATTATCCAAGAAAATGGCAATTGCTCTTTTAACAGTCAAGAAATGATGTTTAGCTTTTTAGAAAGTTTATTTACCAAGTTCGAAAGGATTTAAGCATTTTAAATTGACAATAAGGTTGCGAATATTACAAGTAGAGCATGCTTTTGGGTCCTAGACTATCCGGACTTAAGCATAATAGTAGCTACGCACGGACTCTCATCACCTCGTGGGTACGTAGCCCCCACAAATAGGAGCACATATTGATTTATTTCACCTATGGGGTAAATTCCCTCCTACAATATTAGAAAGGAGACCTACCTCGCTCCGAAGTTTCATAACCAGCTCCCAAGCCATTCAATCAACTCAAATCGATGCCCAACGCTCCAAAACTAGTCAACAAATGAGCAAATTCATAAATATATACTCTAATACTCATTATAATCCTACAACAATTCTCAACTCCGTTCGAAAAGTCGATAAAATCATCCTCGGGCCCACATGCCCGAATTTCGAAATTTTCGAAGTTAATCATTACCCATAACCTTATGAACTAAAATATATGATTTATTCCCAATTCCATGCCCAAATTCGTGGTCAAAATCCAAAATACAAAGTTCTAGGTTTTCTACCAAAACCCCCACAATATCTACTAATTTCCATGTTTAAATTCTTATACAAACCATATATTTAACTTATACTAAGTGGGGATCACTTACCTTGAGTTGCTTGCTGAGAATCTCCCCTTGAAGCTCTTCAAAATCGCCCAAACCAAATGAAAATGGGAGAAAAATGGGCCAAGTCCCGTTTAAAAGAAACACACTACCCAGCCCGACCTTCGCTCCTGCGGTGCCTTGGCCGCATCTGCGGTCCCGCACCTGCGGAAATCCCATCGCAGGTGCGGCTCCATCTTGGCCCAATATTTTCCCACCTGCATTCCATGCGGCGCATCTTCGCGTCCGCTCCTACGTTGCTCTCTTCGCACCTATGCCTTCGTAGGTGCGCAAATATTTTCGCTCCTGCGGTTCTCAGCAGCCTGTCCCCTTCCGCTTCTGCGAGCCATTTTCCCGCACCTTCGGGCTCGCATATGCGGCCCTCTTCACGCAGGTACGGTTACACCAGATGCTCAACTGCTTCAGCCCTTCTTCAAATTTCAAATTCGATCCGTTAACCACTCGGAATCCACCCGGGGCCCTCGGGACCTTAACCAATTATAGCAATACGTCCCAAAACATATTACAAACTTAGTTGAACCTTCAAATCACGTCAAACAACGTCGAATTCGTGAATCGCACCCCATTCCAAGCTTAATGAACTTTAGAATTTCAACTTCTACATTCGATGCCGAAACCTATCAAATCACGTCCGATTGACCTCAAATTTTGCACACGAGTCACATTTGAGATTACGAACCCACTCTAACTTCCGGAATCGGAATCCGACCCCGATATCAAAAAGTTCACTTCCGGTTAAACTTCTCAAAAACCTTCAATTTCCTAACTTTCACCAAACGACTCAAAAATGACCTACGGACCTCCAAATCCACTTCCGGACACGATCCCAATGCCGGAATCACCATGCGGAGCTATTCTCAAACTCGAAATTCCAAACGGACATCGATAATATTGAAATGCACTTCAACCCAAATTTATAGAATTCTTCCAAAATGCTAACTTACACAATAGGTACCGAAACGCTCCCGGGACATCCAAAACCCGATCCGAGTATACGCCCAAGTCCGAAATCATCATACGAACCTGCTAGAACCTTCAAATCCTGATTCCGAGGCCGTTTACTCTAAAATCCAATCTTAGTCAATTCTTCCAACTTAAAGCTTTCGAAATGAGAATGTTCTTTTCAAACCGACTCTGAACTTCCCGAAATTCAATCCCGACCACGCGTACAAGTCATAATACCTGAAGTGAAGCTGCTCATGGCTTCAAACCGCCGAATGACGTGCTAGAGCTCAAAACGACCGGTCGGATCGTTATAATAGAGAGGTTTGACTCTATCAGTAAACAATTAAGCAACTTCCAAACTTGCCTAATTTGCAAACGAAACTTGTTTTGTTCAAATTATTTGTGTATAAAACGTCCAAATTTTGTTAAATGACTTTAACACCCTTTGACTGAATAAAGGGGTCTTTTTCTACTATTGAACTTCAGCTTGTCCAATGTGTACAAAGTATCAGCCACTAAAATGTACGTATATCTGTGTTATCTTTCATGTCCTTCTGCCATTTTTGAATATACAAACATATACAGTACTTTGCAGTATGCTATAACAAGAAATGAAAAATACAAATCAACAAGAATCTCAAAATTTATACTCCACTTAAACTTAACCAGCGACTGGAATTTGAGAAGAAATCTCAAATATTAGCTGAGACGAAAAACTTGTACACACCTTATTCTTGGGTAAATTCGGGAAAATGGCGACTTCTGATCCACCTCACGAACATAGAGCAGTATTACTAATTTGCATAGTAATAATCGAACTTCGTATAGCTACAAATGACACGCTTAACATTTATAATGTATTTACATGTCTCTTCTTTTCATAGTTGATATAATGATCTTCTCTGGTCTTCTAAGTTAACTTAACTTGATACTTTATAATTTGTACATTCAATGCACATAACAAAGTCTATTTTCAATCAAGGGCTAACCATGGTCTAAATTGATACACAAAGAATTTCACATGATTTCTAACCATACATTTCATTCATCTTTTGGTAATACAGGTTGAGAAGCACCAATTTTTATTTTTTATTTTTTGGTGGGGAACATGTAAAGCCAGTGGCGAATTAGTATTTTAGCTACGGATTCAACCGAACTCATAACTTTCGATACGAAATATGAATTTATATGAAAAAATCTACTAAAATTTTAACAAATATTATATTTGAACCCATAATTTTAACAGTACAATAAATACAATACTAAAATTTTAAAGCTGGGCCTATTAAATTAAAATTATAGAGTCGTCTCTATGTAAAGCTCGAGAAGAGAAGGTTATATTAGCTGGATGATAGTAATCTAGTACGTACTCTAGAAAGAGCAAAAGTAACAGGCTGGTCTTTGTAGAAAGCTTTGACTGATCATGAGGTCAAATATGATTACAATGATAAGAAACAAGCTCTTCTTATTAGGGCCGTTTAAAATCGAACCGAATCAAACCGATAGCTTATTGACTTATTGGTATCGGATTATCGGGATAATGGATGGTGAACGGATTGAGATTTTATAATTAACGGCTTAACGGTTTGGGAGCGGATTACTCAATTTTCTTATCGGATAAACCGTTAACCCGCTAAGAATTTATATATTTACACTTTTACCCCTATGTATATAAAGTACTACTAAGAAGTCGCCAGTCACCAGAGCTTAGAAAATCTTTCAACAGTTCTGCAACGTAACTTAGATGCCTTCTGCAACGAAAATGTCATCTAAGTTACTTAGTTTCCACTTAGATGCCTTAGAAGTTACGTTCCAACAGATAGACTATGTACTTGCAGCAAATTCAGACTATGTTGCCTTAGATGGCATTTGGACTAAGTAACTTAGATGCCTTTGTAACAACCAAATAAAAAATAAGTGAAAACTAATAAGAAGTTAGAAGTGCATATGTATTCTATGTAGCAGTGATATAATTATTTTTTTTTATAGCAGAATTTTACCAGAAAATATGCATGAAAATTGAGACAGTGCAAACACAATTCCAAGATAGAACCAAAGAAGACATCAACACAACATCTCAAGATAGAACTAGAGAAAGAGATCTATGATAATGGCCAGAACTGAAAGTAATTTGTAGATCTCAGATGGTATTGATTTGAAACCGTTTGGTATTGATCGAATGATTGTTCAAAATTTTTTTATTTGACTTAACCGATAAACCGCCCGATAATCGTTAATTTGATACCAATCCGTTCGTTGTCTTATTGGATGGCTAGCGGATTACTACATTTATAATCCAATAACCGATAAGCCGAACCGTTAAGCGTAATTATCTGCCCGATCCACCCGATCCACCCGGTAAGCACCCCTACTTCTTATCAATTCTTGTATATAGACAGAAGACTGAGGGGTCGTTTGGTTCATGGGATAAGGTGGGATCAAGTGATATAAAATTTGGGATTAAATTTATCCCATATTTAGTTTGAGGTATTAATTAAACTCGGTATAAAATTATACCACAAATTGGGATTAAATTATCACATCTCCTAGGTGGGATAACTAATACCAGGATTAGTTATCCTGGGATAAAATTATGAAATGATCAGATTATCCTTCTTCCCTTTTCACTGCAACCTATATGAGGCTTAATCAGATTCTGCATTTTTGAGGACTTGATTTCCGGTGCACAGCTAGTGTTGAGGCTTCCCTTTGTCATTCTAATATGCACTATTATCATCTTGATTGAGAACTGTTATCATCTTGATTCTAGTTTACATATGTGTAGTGAACGATTTTCTAAGCCACTAAAATATTCAAGGTAGAATGAAATTTTCTCTCAGCCATTGCTGAACATGATGATGAAGTCAAAGACTGGAGGGGGTGGGCAGCACGTGCAAGGAAAAAATTCGAGCAAGACGAATAGAACAAGAGGAATTTCACAAACAACGGATTCAAAAAATCTCGAAGCATCAATGTCCTGCAAGGGATATTGCCACTAGATCTTAGTCAATCAACTACCGATGGAGAGGAATTAGGGATTCAATTGGCAATTAACAGAAATGGCAAAGGGACACAGGGAGAGGGGTACAAATCATGGGCAGACATGGTTGAGGATGATGAGAAGACAACGGGATAAAATGCAGAGGAGAATAAAGAGGTAAGCCCTAAATTATGGAGCAAAATAGTTGCAAATCCAATTGTAGAAAGTTTAGACCTTACTCCTTAGGCACAGGACAATCTTAATGTGAAAATCACAATGGAGGATATCAAGGAGGAAATTGAGTACTGGAACTCGGCAGTAGTGTGTTTTGTGTTGGGTTCCAGTCCACCACAAACAGTTATGGCTGGGGTACTTTCAAAGGATATAGGGATCACTGGGAATAGACAAGATAACACAAATAAATAGAGGTGTGTTCATGGTAAGATTTCACAATATTGAAAGCAGGATCAAGATGATTGAGGACGAAGTCCAGATGTTCGATAAAAAGCCAGTAGTGGTGAAGCCATGGAGCCCTGACATGGATATGAAAAAAGAGATAGTTGAGTTGATCCCTGTATGTATTAGGTTCAATGGGTTGGATATCAAATATTAGGGACAAACTGATTTAACAAAATTAGCAGGATTAGTGGGTAAACCACTGAAAGATGATCGAGCAACCATACAGAAGGAAAGACTAACATATGCTCGAGTGCTAGTTGAGGTAAAGCCACACCAGAAATACCCAAATACCATCATGTTTGAGGATGAGTGAGGTAGGATTGTTGAACAAGAGGTGTTATATGAATGGAAACCTATACTATGTGACAAATGCAAAAATTTTGGTCATAAAATGCAAGAGTGCAGGAAGTTTATTAAGGAAGAAAAGGAGAAATTAGTAAGCAAACAAGCTCAGCAGGATACACGTGAAACAGAGATGCAGAAACAAGGGGAAAAGAAGATTGAAAATCCTCAGCAGGAGAAGGGACAAGGTCAAAAACAAAAAAATGAGGACAAAGAAGTAATGGAAGTACAAGACATGGGGTAACCAAGCAACTACCTCTAGTGCAAGGATGGTGCTGAACCAAACTAATAAACCAAGGATAGGAAAAGCAGGGGATGAAATACACAAGGGAATTACTATTAGAACAGGGAACGCATTTGCAACATTGGGAGAGCACCAACATGAGGATGAAGTAGCAACAAGAGGAACTATGGTAGGGGACAAGAATCACACTGGGAAAGGGTGTTAGATGGCCCTAGGAAAGGGGTAGGATGGGGGCAACCCCAGTTCAAATGGATAGAATCAGATTCTGGAATGCCAGGGGACTGAATAAACCACATACATAGAAGGAAATGAATCTATTTATGAACAATCAAAGAATAGATTTATTTGATCTCCTGAAAACTAAGATTAAGAGAACTAAGGCACAACAAGCTGCTCTTAATCTATGCAATGGGTGGTCCTTTACCACGAATTTGGAAAAACATCCAGGTGGAAGAATATGGATTGTATGTAAACCATTAGTCTATGATATAAATATAACAATGGTTACTGAGCAACTAATACATTGCATGGTCCAGCATAGAGGAATAAGGAGGCAGTTTAATGCCACAATAATATATGTCTTCAATAATCAGAGTATGACGAGGCAGCTATGGGAAGATATCAAGAGCATACATCAAATGGTGAATGGTCCTTGGGCACTAATGGGAGATTTCAACAGCATTCTGAATACAAAGGAAAGAATGGGAAGCTCAGTCACTATGGCAGAGATTAGGGAATTAAAAAATGTGTGGAGAAATGTTCTATGCAAGACTTGATATCATTAGGTGCATACTATACATGGAGTAACAAACAACCATGACATAGTAGAGTAATGAGCAGAATAGACAGAGTGCTTGTCAATTATGAGTGGATGACAAAATTGCCTGCATTTGAAGTTCATTATATGAATCCAGGATTGTATGATCACTCCCAGGCATCATCAACTGGGAGGGGGATGTACAAAAGGTGAGCAGAATCTTCAAATACTTCAACATGTGGAGCATGGCCTAGGATTTTAAGCAAGAATAAAAGAAGGACGGAGGACAAATAAGCAAGGGACACAAATGTACCAGCTGGTAGGGAAGTTACATAAGATTAAAAGTACTCTTAAATTCAACAAAGATAGATTTAGTAATGTTGAAAAGAGAGCAGATGAAGTACTAGACCTCCTTCAGGACTGTCAAAGCAGAGTTCAGAAGGATCCTAATAATGCAGCACTCATCAATGAAGAATAAGATTTACTAGGGATGTAGTAAATGGAAGAAAGCAAGAGATTTATTCCTGCAATAGAGGACTAAGGTTCAATGTCTTATACAAGGGGATCAAAACACCAAGTTCTTCCATGGAATGTTGAAAGCTCGAAGGAATAGTAATAGAATTTTTCACATCAAGGATATGCATGGGATGGAAATAAATGATCCAGTGCAGATACCTAATGCATTTATAGAGTTCTACACTGATATACTGGGTAGAAAATTGGAGGACAGAGTCCATGTACATAGCCAACTAATAAAGCAAGGGCCTACAGTAAGGGAGGACCAAAGGAATGAGCTAGAAGCAGAGTTTACAACAGCAGAGGTGAAGCAAGCTTTATGGGATATCTCAAGGGATAAAGCCCGTGGACCGGATGGTTTTGGTAGCCAATTATATAAAGACTGCTGGGATATTGTGGGTAATGATGTGATAAATGGGGTCTTGGAATTTTTTAGAACTGGCAGACTGCTCTATATAGTAAACAATATAGTGATGACTCTAATCCCCAAGAGTACACATGCTGATGCGGTGGGTGATTATAGGTCAATTGCATGTTGCAACATATAATAAAAAGTGATCTCGAAGATGCTGTACAATAGGATAAAAAAAGATACTCCGTGGGATAATCTCTGATAACCAGGGTGCCTTTGTGGCAGGAAAAAATATAGTACACAATATTTTGATTTGTCAAGACTTGGTGAGACTATATAAAAGAAAGAATACTACTACGAGCTGTTAATAAAAGTTGACCTACAGAAGGCATATGACACTGTGGAGTGGGGGTTTGTTGAAGAGATGATGCATGCTCTTAACTTCCCTCAAAGGTTCATAAAGTGGATTATGTCTTATATCACCTCTACCCAATACACTATAGTAGTGAATGGAGGAGTGTATGGTAGCATTAATGGTAAACGTGGTCTAAGACATGGAGATCCAATATCCCCGCTCCTACTTGTGATTTATATGGTGTACCTATCCAGAATCATGAAATGGATAACTGATCAAAAAGGGTTCCAATATCATACAAAGTGCAGAGGTCTCAAGTTGAATCATCTATGCTTTGCAGATGATGTCCTATTCTTCTGCAAAGGTGAATGGAAGTCGGTGGAATTAATCTTGTGTAGGCTCAAAACATTCTCACAAACTTCAGCAGTAAGAGCTGATAGTGGAACAAAACTAGCAGCAGATAGGCATTCAGTTAGCTTGAAAACGGACTCGTAGTTAGAAATCAGGATTGAATAAAAATGTAGCTAAGTCAAATATCTATAGTTCGAATATGGAGGAATAATGCCTCAAGGATATCTGCGAGCTTACAGGGTACCAAAGAGGGACATTACCTTTTAGGTATCTGGGTGTACCAATCTCTTCCAAGAAACTATCAACAACAAATTGTGAAATGCTAGTGGAAAAATTGGCAAACAAAGTTAGAACATGGGGTATTAGAAATCTATCCTATGCTGGAAGGGTATTATTGGTGAATGCAATGCTGATGCAAGTACAAATGTACTAGGCATCTATATTCATTCTCCCCAAAAAGGTGCTAAAGAGCATAACAACTATATGCAGGAGTTTCCTATGGGAAGGGAAAGAGAACTCAATGAAACTGTCATTAGTGGCCTAGGACATTGTGGTGTTGACCAAAGAGACGGGGGGGACTTGGGATAACTGATTGCTTAATATGGAAAGAAGCAGCAATGGTGAAATACGTATGGAATATAGCGAACAAGGAGGACAATCTTTGGGTAAAATGGGTCAACCACTTGTACATAAAGAATCAATCATGGTGGCAATACTCCCTCCGACTGATAATTGCTAGTACTGGAAGAAAATCTGCTCTATCAAAGATAAATTTGTTAATGGTTTTATTAATAATGGTTGGCTAAAATAAGGGGCCAAATACTCTGTGAGAAGTGGATACCATTGGTGCAAAGGTGATGCAGAGGAAAAACCATGGTATCGAGGGGTATGGAGTAGGATGAATGTGCCTGAATAGCTTCACTAGCTGGCTTGCCATGCATAGGAAGCTACTTACGAAGGATAGACTACTGAGGTTGAAAATAAGCCAAGAAAGATGGTGCGTGATATGTGGAAGTCAACCAGAGACAATGGAACACTTATTCTTTGAGAGCAAACTCTCAGAGGCATGCCAACAAATGCTGCTGGAATGGGTGCAAAGAGAAACAACAAAACATGATCACAAGGGGATTTGGAGAAGATCAATAAGAGGAATCAAAGGGAAGAAATGTAGGGAGTTCATTACAGCAGTGATTGCAGCGTCGATATACAAGATTTGGTGGGCAAGGAATGAAGTATTATGAAACCAAAGAGTCCCTACACCGATGATCATATGTGCACAGGTACAACAAGAATGTAAGGTTAGAGTAGTTCCTTCGTTAAACAGGAAATATAGTAGGAAGGAAAGGGAATGGATAGATCAACTGTATAGAAAGCAATGACAATAGAAGGTATAGAAAAATAGAGATAGAAAGATAGAATAGGGAGTGAGAACTAAGAAAGAGAGGAGGAACAGATAGGGGCACTTGTATGACGGGACAAGATATTGTATAATTTTTTTATTGTAAATAAAGTTTTCTGTTTTACCAAAAAAAAAATATTCAAGGTTAAAATTGTAAACAAAAATTTATCCAGCTTTCAAACAAATATATATTTTGGATTATATATATAGCACTAAATAATTCCGGTATTATTAATCCCAGGATAACTTTGTCCACTAACCAATCTACCCCGAGTGATTTATTACTTTGGGGATTTCTCATTGACGTACGGACTTACTTGCCTGTAAATTAACCTTTATGCTCTGATCTAGGCTTAGCCATCAATTCAACCAAGTTTCCCTATGTTGAGGATGATTAGACTAGGTGTAGTAAATTTCTTGTTTCAGCAACAAAAAGCCACAACTCAAATTCTGTGCATGTCCTCATCTTATATTCTCCAATTAACTTATAGCATCTCGTTTTAAAATTTACATGCGGTTATCTTTTTAATTTAAGTATAACATTCTTTCCCTTTCTGTAAATAGGGATTATAAAAGATGGATATCTTATTTTCTCATGTTCTTTGTATTTGGCATCCTTAATTATCCTTGTGTCTTTAATAGTTACCCCTTAATCTATTTGTTTTATTGAAAAACTATATATAAACTCGTTTGCTTTATAAGGGGGACGAAACAAGAAGTATATGGGGAAAAAAACAAAAAGAAGCCTAGGTATGGAAATATTGAGGAGAATGAGGAGGAGGAAGCAGGGGCAAACTATTCCTTAGTTGCTTAAATGAAACAACTACCTGACTTACTAATTAATCCACTTTATAACAAGACTCGACCCCTGTAATAAATAGTGGTGACAAAATAGATTTAAAAAATAGTTATTCATTCATATTATTTACTAAAAAATGGGTTGGATAATTATCTGGCCAATAGAATTCAAACACATTAGATCGCCATTCACATTGGACTCTGACGACTGAACTTTTCTTTGCATTACTTATGAAAAAGTACAAGATGGTGAATAACTAATTTAAAAACTTAGTCGACTTAGCTTTATCAATAGGTTTGATTGACGATGAAAATAAATTGCAAGGAATTTAAAAATTGAGAACACGTGAGTTTTATACTGGTTCAGTACCGGTGTGGTACCTACATCCAATTCCCTTGGGTCACAAGGGTTCTCTTAGATCTTCAATGATTGGTTACAGTAGCAGTGGTTTTATGGATCGTTTACCACCAACGATTTTCAGCAATAATGTTTTATAAACCTGACACAACTCTTGTTTTGCTTCCTAACACTTCCTATCTTTTGAGACACTAGTAAACTTAGGAATACGGTATTTGTGCTAAGAACTAGGAAGACATAGAAAACAGTGGTAAGTTGCGTAGTTGAATTCTTGAGTCTGCCAGTCTTCTTATACGAGAGTCTTGAGTAGCCATTGCAGATTGACCTTTGATTGAGGCACAAAATATTCTAAGAGTTTTGACCCAAGGGGCACCTCCGAATCCTGCTCAAGAGATGGGCTAGATTCATTTGCGTCCTTCCTTTTCGTATTCATAATCAGGAGAGTGATTTGTGGCTTGACTTAGTCGATCAATCTTCAGAATCTTCAGATTCCAAATTAATCCTTGAAGTAGGGACTATCTTCCTATAGGGATTGCACTTGATCTTGTTTCCTTTTTAATGGCCTTGACATCCTTTGATTTAGTATTGTCCTTGCTGCATTTGATCTTGTTTCTTTTGTGATATCTTTAACATATTGATTTCCTTTGATTTAGTACTGCCCTCCTAATTTCCTGCAATTAAATAGATACAGTTAGATTTGCATTATTGTCATCATTGAAACTTAGGTGTAACAGTAAAGATTTAAATTTGGGGTTCCTCAAGCTTGTCAGACTAAGAATTCTCCCAAAAGTGATCATATTCAAAAATAATATGTATAATACAGTTATCCATATTGTATACCGGTTAACCTATTTTGTATCCGTATTAAATATGGGTTGGATCGGATCATTTATCCGTTTTTATATTACTCATTTTCACTCGCCCATATTCAACCCGACTTGCCCATTTGCCACCCCTAGTAATAGAGTAGCATTTGAGAAGAGTGTTTGGCATGGATTTTGCATAGAATGAAAGTGCAGATTGGCTTTCAGATCAGAATATTAGCACCTTTATCGTCCCATGCAATCTCCACTCCCTTCTCACCATAATTCATATACTCCCTCTTGAACATATTTCCTTTTTTTGTTCGTTTCGAAAAGAATGATCTTTTTCTAAAATTTAAAAATATTTTAACTTAAACTTTCAATACTATTCTTGATGAGAAATTTTTATAGTCACACAAATACTCTACCATGTTTAACACCATAGGCTTCAAAAGAATTATTACGACACAAATGTTATGTCTTATTAGGACCACAAGTTTTAAAAATCTTTTTTTTTTCTTAAACTTCGTACTCAATTAAATAAGTTCACATAAGTTAGAACACAGAGAGTAGTAATTATTACTGAGTCCATCATAAAATGAACCATTCTATAGTTTTTTTACCAAAAAAACAGTAGGTTAAGAGTATACAATTTAAAAAGGGACATTTACCTGTATATACTATATTATAAACTTATTTATCCTTACTAGAGAGGTTATCACTTAATTATATAATTAGCATATAAAATTTATTATTTATATACAAAATAATGTATTAAATTCCAATCTTACTCATTTTCTCTCCCTCTTCTTCCTTTCCTAAATTCAAATAGGATAGTTATTTGCTGCAACATAAAAGTTTCACCTAACAGCTTCCAGTAACATTCCAACCAAGTAATACCACCAATTGGCTTAGCTAAGCTTAGAATTTACAAGAAGAATCTTTAGCTTAAACTTTATAAGAACAATTACCATAATTACTCAACTGTAATTATGCCATAATTTCGCTTAATCATTGCTACTATCAGCACTAGTTTCCTCTGCATTTGTATCAGCTACGGTCTTCTTTTTGGACAATCCAAAACCTTGTGCATAATTCCCCCTTTGCATACTAAAATTAAAATTGAAACCTTATCAAATAATAACGCCTCTAAAGTAAGAAAGCGTCTTATACATGAAACTGAAAACCTTAAGTACGTTGAGCTAGAAGTCTAATTACTGCTCCCTCCGTTCCAGTTTATATGAACCTATTTCCTTTTTGGTCCGTTCCATTTTATGTGAATCTATTTTATTTTTGGTCCGTTCCAAAAAGAATGTTCAATTTCTGAATTTGGAAACAATTTAGCTTAAACTTCCAATTCTACCCTTAATGGGAAGCTTTTATAACCACACAAATATTCCGGACCCCCTTTTGACTTGTTTAGGACCACAAGTTCCGAAAATCTTTATTTTTTCTTAAACTCCGTGCCCAATCAGACATGTTCACATAAATTGGAACGGAAGGAGTAACACATTCCTAAACTCTTGAACTATTGGTATTAGAAATTCGACTGTACATGACAATTTGTTTGGATTGCAAAATTATTTTTGTTTGGATTGGATATTGTTGCAAATAATTGAGAATATCTTTTGAAGTTTATATCCCAATTTTGAGAGAATTTGGTGAGGATTCGAGGTGTTTTTGATTGGAATTTCAGATTGAAACTCGAAAAAGAAGACATAAATAAATTGTATATATTTTGTATGTTGAGTGTAGAAACGGTATACAAAATATTTACAACTTACATAATTGTATACAAGATGTATGTAAATTGTAGTTTTTGACCGGATTTATATATATATTTTGTAAAAAACTTATTTATTTTATGTAAATATGAAAACTTAGGCAAAATTGGGTAAATAAGTTTAACATCCTGTATATATACGAAAATGTCCCATTTAAAAAGGACAAAAACTACGATGCAGATAAAATAAGAGTATAAAGGGTCGTTTGGTAGGAGGTATTAGAAAAAATAATGCAAACATTAGCTTTGTTCATTACTAATACCTTATTTGGTATATTTTTTCAACATGTGTATAACTAATACTTGCATTAATTATACATCATACTTGGTATTAGCCTATGTATAAGTAATGCATAGAAAACCATGACATTAGTAATACCAAGGCTATTAATGCAATGCATTAGTATGGTTAAAGACAAAATTATGCAAGCATTAGCTCTATGCATTACTAATACCTTGTTTGGTACATTGTTTCAACCTGGGTATAACTAATACTTGTATTAGTTATACATCATACTTGGTATTATCCTATGTATAAGTAATGCATAAAAAACCACAGCATTAGTAATATCAAGGCTACTAATGCATGCATTAGGTTTGGTTAAAGACAAAATTGTCCTTAAAGTCCCTTAAAGCTTATGGAGGGCATTTTTATAAACAACTATTTTTCTTAAAACTTATGCTATGCATTATAATTTTAATACACCACACCAAACAGTAGATAAGAAATAATATATGCATATCTAATGCTTGCATTATTAACTCATGCATTACTAATTCATACATTACTAATACCCTTATTCCGCACTATTCTTATACACCCTACCAAACGACCCCTTAATGCATGTATTAGTATAGTTAAAGATAAAAATGTCCTTAAAGTCCCTTAAAGCTAGAGAATATGGAGGACATATTTGTAAATAACTATTTTTCTTAAAAAATTATGCAATGCATTATAATTTTTAATACACCACACCAAACAGTTTATAAGAAATAATATCTGCATAACTAATGCTTGCATTACTAACTCATGCATTACTAATTCCTGCATTACTAATATACCGTATTCCGTATTATTCTTATAAACCCTACCAAACGACCCCTAAGTACAGTAGGTTTGCAAAATGGGAAGAACGCCATTCAAATTCAAAGTTGTAAATAGTTATAAAGAGAAAAGAGATACTACTCTCGTAAACTTCTCCCCTAAAGTAAAATATGTTTTCTCTGTCGGCTTCAAAAGGTTTACTGTGAGAAAACAGTGACACTGTCATACTATATTATGCCTACAAAAACATCGGGACTGAGCAAAAGGACAGACGCCCTAAAATGGAGAAAGAGTAGAGCATATAGCTCTCGTCAAATAGGAGGAAGCAACGTAAAAGATAAACGAATTTGACAACTACCCACGTAAATAATTTCGTACTACAAATGACTGGTCCATAGCACATGAAATTAGTAAGGTGAAAGAAAAAAAGGCAATTTAATTTTTTTTATAGCAGATTAAATTTACTAATTTAAAAATATTCTATATTCCTTCCGTTTTACTTTATGTGATAATATTATAACTTTCTAAATTTAGAAATAATTTAACTTTGAACTTCACATTTTATCCTTAATGAAATGGTTTATGGCCACATAAATATTTATGATTTATTTTAGATCACAAGTTTTAATTTTTTTTTCCTGTTCAAATCCGTGTCTATTCAAACTATGTGACTTAAAGTAGAATAGAAAGAGTATCAATTAGGGAAAATTATGCAACGCATCAAATATTTACACTGTATTTACTATTTATAGCTATACTTTCTGAAAATTTACCATCCGTAGTTATATTTGAATTTCATAGCAAATCCATGAAACAAGAGATTAGTTGTTTTGAACTGAAATAAGAGAGCAACAAGCTCTCGTATCTCAGTTGGTTAGAGGTCCTACTTAGTTAGCGGAGGTCTTGAGTTCGACTCTCAACAAGAGGAACTTATTTTTTTGTTTTTTTGTATTTCGCCTTAGTTCTATTCGTTACGCGAACAAATATAGTCAATACATGTTATATCCTTTGTATACACCCCTTGTATACAATCGATACAAGTTGTATCTTTTGTATACACCCTTATATTTAGCCTTGGTTACAATTGATACATATTATATTCATTGTGCAAATGAACACAATTGCGCGAACAAATACAGTTGATACATGCTGTCACGACCCCAAATTCACTAATCGTGATGGCACCTAACCCAACCCGTTAGGTAAGCCAACTAGTAACTATCCAATTTCAATGATATTAACAAGACAATTAAATGAAAGTAATTTACTGAATCTTATACATTTCTCAATGACTGGTAGTACAAATTACGAGTTTCTAAGAATAGAGTTTACAAGGCAGAAATAAAATAAATACATCATCTGTTTGAAAAGTACATTAATAAAGTTTTATAGATCTAAGGCTACCATGAACAAGAGACAGCTACAACCGGGACGCAGGTAGATCATCGAATCCAGCTCCCATCGAACACAACAACATCAACAGCCAACAACTGCACACAAGGTGCAGAAGTGTAGTACGATTACAACCGACCCCATGTACTCAGTAAGTAACAAACCTAACCTTAGGTTGAAAGTAGTGACGAGCTAACACAAAGGTCGGGTCCAACACCAATATTCCACAACAGTTCATAATAGCATAGTACAAGTATTAAAAGAGGTATCTCATAAATAAAATGCTTAGTTCGGTCACAGTTCCAGAAAAATAGGCATTTCTTATCAAGTATCTCAGTGAAAACCCAACTCTTTTACTTAAAATGCCAAAATACGAGTAAGTTTGAAAATTGTAATTTTTTCCAAAAATCCTTTCAACAATAAATAAGATATTTCATTTTCCTTTGAGATAGCAAGTGTAAGATGTCTCTCTATGCCCATATGTCAAAATGTATAAGAGGTCATAAATAACGTGATACTATACATCATGAGAAAAATACATCTCTATGCCTGTATGTCAAGTGTACATGCCAGGTGCGATGCAAATCAGTGATAAAGATCGTATGCATACTCTCAGAGTATCAATTCACTCTGTCCTCCCGGTCACTCACCACTCGACACTCGCACTCAGTACTCGGCACTCGCACTCAGTAGGTACCTGCGCTCACTGGAGTGTGCAGACTCCGGAGGGGCTCCTATAGCCCAAGCGCTATAATCCGCACGAACAACTCACGTGCTATAGTATCAATATGTGGATCCGTACGGACAACTCACATATTGCACAGACAACTCACGTGCTATAGTATAACATCTGGATCCACACGGACAACTCGCGTGCTATAATATAATATCTCACAATCAGGCCCTCGGCCTTACTAAGTCATCAATCTCTCAAGTCTCTCGGGCTCCCAAAAGAGTAAGCACGTAGCCTAGACATGGTTTCTAACATGAATCACAGCTCAATAGCTCTAGTACATATATTTCATGGTTACAGATATGATCAGGTAACTACACAGTACCACGAAAATAACGGAATTACAACTTACACGGTGCACGCTCACACGCCCATGACCTAATATGTGCGCCACCTCAACACCAATCACATAACACATAATTTGGGATTTCATACCCTCAGCACAAAGTTTAGAAGTGTTACTTACCTCGATCAAGCCGATTCCAATATCGAGCAAGACAAACGATGCTCCAAAAATACCATCTAGCGCGTAGCGACCTTCGAACGACTAAAAACTAGCCAAAAACAACTCAAATACATCAAATAAAGCCCAAGGAAATAATTCTAAATGAAAAAGGCGAATCTTTAATCAAAAGCCCAAAATCGGCCAAAACGACCAACCCAGGCCCACACCTCGGAACCCGACAAAACTCACAAAATCCAATAACTCATTCAATTACGAGTCCAACCATACTAATTTCACTCAAATCCGACTCCGAATCGATGTTCAAAACTCAAAAATTAACTTTATGAAACTTTAGGCTAAACCCCCCAAATTTCTCTCTTGGAACCCTCAATCAAATGCCGAAAACGAAGATAGATTTATGATATAAAATCAAAAATGAATAGAGATCACTTACCCCAGTTCACATGGTGAAAATTGCCTCAAGAATCGCCTTAATCCGAGCTCCATAGCTCCCAAAATGTAAAAAGAATGGCCGAAACCCTCGAAATAGAGTACTTCATAATCTGCCCAGGCTCCCTCTTTCGCGAACGCAGGAAATTCATCGCGTTCGCGATGAATAAAACTCACACTGCCACAAAAGACTCTACGCGTTCGCGATACACCCCATGCGAACGCGATGACCACTGCTGCCAAGGATTCGCGAACGCGACTAACCTTCCGCGATCGCATAGAGGAATGCTCCAACTCCCAGCTGCCAACCTCATCACTACGCGAACGCGACCCTCCAAATGCGAACGCTAAGAAGACTTGCCCCAACTCTACGCGAACACGGGAGATACTTCACGATTGCGATGAACAATTTGCTGCTACCATCAGAATACACTACGCGTTCGCGATACATGCCACACGAATGCGATGCAGGGCTGAGACACCAGAAACCAGCAGAACACAACAGTGAAAACATGAAGGAAAATGATCCGAAATCAATCTGAAACACGCCAGAGCCCCTCGAGACCCCATCCTAACATACCAACAAGTCCCATAACATAACATGGACCTACTCAAGGCCTCAAAACACACATAACAACATCGAAATGACGAATCACACGTCAAATCAAAATCAATGAACTTTGAAACTTCAAACTTCTATAACCGATGCCGAAACCTATCAAATCACGTCTGATTGACCTCAAATTTTGCACACAAGTCACATTCGACATTACAAACCTGTTCCAACTTTCGGAATCGGAATCCGACCCCAATATCAAAAAGTCCACTCCCGGTCAAACTTTCCAAAATTTCAACTTTCGCCATTTCGAGCCAAATTCAACCACGGACCTCCAAATCACAATCCGGACGCGCTCCTAAGTCCAAAATCACCCAATGGAGCTAACGGAACCATTAAAATTCCAATCCGTGGTCAAATGCTAAAAAGTCCAACTTGGTCAACTCTTTCAAATTTAAAGCTCCCTAGTTGAGAATCATTCTTCCAAATCAGTTCCGAATAACCTGAAAACCAAAACCGATGATTCACACAAGTCAAAATACATCATACGGATCTACTCACACCCGTAAACTACTGAGCGAAGTGCAAATTCTCAAAACGACCGATTGGGACGTTACATCCTCTCCCATTTAAACATACGTTCGTCTTCGAACGTGTCCAGAGTTGTATTCTGAAAGCCATCAAACCGCTGTATATCCTTACCATGCACATACCCGGGGGTGATCCCACGTCACCCTATTCCATATAGGCTCGACAACACAACATAACTGAAGATCATTACTCCAACCTTAGCCCATAAGACTTAGAATCCAATTTCCAACATCCGAAAATTCTTATAAGATTAGAATTTCGCATCTACATATTGTATAAGTCTGAACAAGCTGTACCAAAAACCGTAACCATAACTCAAATACTCAAAACTCAATTACCACATAGCTCAAATGCTCGAAGCAATGATTTCTAATCACAGTAGCTGCTCAAAATAACCCAATGCCGGTAATAAACCTCATATTAAACAAGACTTCATTCTAAAACCTTCGTACACTGCCGATGATGAAAGAAACACGCAGAAACTCGTAACCATTCATCAGATCCACCAGTCATGGAGCTCCCTCTCCTTCGACAAGAACTATAACAAATTTCTAAGCCGACTTTCGATATTATCCTTGACCATACTGTAATCAATTCCGATAGTATCCATTCTAGGTCCAATGACCTCATCTTATACAACACGGCCACTCTAGTGACATGACACATCAATACAATCTAAAGCCATAACCCGTGCAATCTGTGCACCAACAAGCAACATTCCAAATATACTCAAATCATGGAAAAATGACTCAAACGAGGGAACCATCCCGTAAGTTCAACAAGTACCACCACAACCGAAATGCTACGAACCGATCATACCTAGTAGAACCAAGACACTCGAATCTAACACAAAGGATCAGATCTTAACATAACTCCGCTGCAATGCATGACCCCACCCAAACACTGGTCCATATGAAATACTTCAGCCACCATGCTCAAAATCAATGACCACGTGAAATTCGACATCAAGTACTCAAAGTGCATTACCGTAACCACGGAGAGCAAATAACACAATACCACAATTGGAAAGAACATAGCCAACGCGCAATCAATCACGCAGTACCCAAATACTCATCTCGCTCAAATTCCGCTATAAAGCCCAAATAGAACCACACCGGGTATGCATATAACCCACGAATTGCAACCCTTCGTAGCATAGAAGAGTAACTCACGGATCATTTCAGAACATGAATAAGCTCAACGACAACCGAATGGTACATCCCTCAACAATAACGGTATGGAGCCAACTAATCCGGCTCGGTGTAGAATACACATCCTAATTGGGCCCACCAATGGACACCCAAATCAACTCCGGCCACCCACAAATAGATAAATAACCCCCCGAAAGCCTACAATGACTGAATCATAACACGTACTATCATCTGGCTAGCTTCGGCCATGACTTCACAGTCTACAACCATGAAACAATCCGCTCCCGAGAACTCCCAGTCTCCAAATCTATAGAACACACGAATCACCATATCTGATCCCAACTCCACCGCCAGAATGTCTAACACATCTCTCATACACGATCATCCCACAAGAAATACTTCTAAAATTTTTCCGTGCCATATAGCAAAATTTGAATGTCAGCAGTCGTTCAACCAGGAGAGTGTCGCAATACCAATGAATTATCCATAAATCAAAACATATTGCCCCTTCTGAAATGTATACTCTCATCAGGCAATACCGATTAGTAATATCATTTACCTAGTCATCTGAAATCGTCCATGCTTCCTACGAATTTATACCATTCCCTTCCAAACTGACCCGTGACCTTGCACATGCAAATCTCAATCCCACTCAACACTCTGCATCATAATCAACTCTGAGGCACAAGCAAAATATGTATCCGATCGGTCAGAAACCTTCCATTTGATCTCATCCAGGAGAAAAATCCCAATACACAACATATTCCTTATGCCGGTAGGAAATATACTCCTCGAACCGTGGTAAAACCCATTGAGAACTCTTCGAATCCGATTTGCACATAACCAAGCCATCAGAACCGAATCTCTCTAACTCAACCCAGCCACGCAGGTCGCCAACCCAAGAGCATTTCCACGAAACACCTGTGGAGACTAGCCATATCATAAGTATCCAAAGAACTGATTACATCCATTACTGTGCTGATCCAACCTACTATCACGCTGTCCTATTTCTCCATGTCCCTTCCAAGCTGCCTTCAAATTGATACTTCTCCTTGCTGGAACACCACGATCCTTAACTAAAATTCACCACACAAGAGACCCTAGTATAAAACCACAATGCCCTAAGGCCCATAAGCCGCCGACTTCCCTCTTAAGCACCCCAAAGCACCACAACTGAGATACCCACTCTAAAGAGACCTTATGTGAACCTAAAACTGTTTCCTTCACCTTCTTGATACTGAAATGCATAATCCACAATGATATAAAAATGCCACAAGTCTCGACACCATCCCATGCAAATATCAGATCCTAGCCATATACCAATCCGAAATTCTCAATTACTACATATAATTCTTGAATCTATTAGAACCATTCTCGAGAGTCATCCACTCTACTCAAATCTCAATTGCACCGCCCCAAATGGGCCAAATGACTGGTGCCCCATTGGCACGACGACACCCAAAGGAGTAACCCCACCTTAACACGACCAAGCAAATTCCTACTCCATGCACACTACACCTTTCACGAATAGCCACTCAATCATTCCATGATTACCATATACCCATAGAGTAATACAACCCGTATCCAGAAATCCCCTTACTCGAGTCACCCTCAATCTCAACCCCTGTAGTCATAATTGATTCACCAGTATACCTCAAACCGAAACCAATACAACACATAATCGTACAATCAACTCGTCGATAGCAAACTCCCTTACTTGGATCAAAGCCATAGAACAAAACAGTCGATAACATTACGATACCCATATACCAATCCGAAAATTCAACTAAATCCTTTGTAAGCTCATGTAACACAAACCATACAATACCTCAAATCATCTGCAAATCTCGCATTCATCCTCATGATAGTCAAATCAACTGTTACAACCGATCCAAACTCAAATCACACAAATATACCCTACTGGTAGAAAAGAAAGCCCCCTCACAACATTATAAAAACCACACATCCGTAGATTACCTCACGGGTTATAACCCACCTGCTTAGCCTCAAACTGACATCTCTTGATACCCTTTCATAGCCATAACTACTAAGCAATCACTTAATCTCTCTGAGTCTGATCTCGACAATAAGATATGAGAACCTATTTTGTTCCAGCCTTATGCAACAGAAAGGATCCCTCAATGCACTCATACTCGAGACTATACGTCACATCAAAACAAAAATCAAGCATCTAATGGCCCCTCCTTTACATTTCAAGGAAACACTTCTCGTCACATTCAAATCATCATAACACATCCTGCAGTCACATCATACTCATCACAAAGCCAATCTACCACTCATCGAGCCATAAATTCCACTCATAGGAACACTACCGGACGAATAAGTCCCAAAAGCACGTGCTCACACAATCAAAATCTCGGTGCTCAAGCTACTGTCAAAACCCGTCCTCAAGTCCTCCAAACTGGCCCATCATCAGCACGCCAAAATCATATCTCACACCTCAACCATGGAATCGCAAGCCGCCGGTGCACAACCGATACCGAGCGTTCATGTGCGCATGTGAATGCGTGGAAGGAATTCAAAGAGTTACACTTCAAGATGAATCAATGCCGCACGATAAGGAAAGAAATATAGGAAGTATATCTTAAATGTCCTGTAGCCTCTCAAAGATAGGTATGGACGTTATCATACCGATCCGCAAGACTCTACTAGACACTTGCTCATGACTTGTAGAACCTATGAACCTAGAGCTCTAATACCAACTTGTCACGACCCCAAATCCACTAGTCGTGATGGCACCTAACCCAACCCGCTAGGTAAGCCAACTAGTAACTATCCAATTCCAAAGATATTAACAAGACAAATAAACAATAGAAAATTTTCTAAATTTTATACATTTTCCAAGGACTGGTAGTACAAATTATGAGCTTCTAAGAATAGAGTTTACAAGGCGGAAATAAAGTAAATACATCATCTGTTTGAAAAGTACATTAATAGAGTTTTATAGATCTAAGGCTACCATGAACAAGAGGCAGCTACAACCGGGACGCATGTACATCATCAAATCCTGCTCCCATCAAACACAGCAACATCTGCAGCCAACATTTGCACGCAAGGTGCAAAAGTGTAGTATGAGTACAACCAACCCCATGTACTCAGTAAGTAACAAACCTAACCTTAAGTTGAAAGTAGTGATGAGCTAACACAAAGGTCGGGTGCAACACCAATATTCCACAACAGTTCATAACAGCATAGTAAAAGTAATAAAAGAGGTATCTCAGAAATAAAATGCTCAGTTCAGTCACAGTTCCAGAAAAATAGGTATTTCTTATCAAGTATCTCAGTGAAAACCAAAATCTTTTACCAAAAATGTCAAAATACGAGTAAGTTTGAAAACTGTGATTTTTCCCAAAAATCCTTTCAACAATAAATAGGATGTTTTATTTTCCTTTCAGATAGCAAGTGTAAGATGTCTCTCTATGCACATATGTCAAAATGTATGAGAGGTCATAAATGACGTGATACTATACAACATGAGAAAAAATGCATCTCTATGTCTGTATGTGAAGTGTGCATGCCAGATGCGATGCAAATCACTGATAAAGATCATATGCATACTCTTAGAGTATCAATTCACTCCGTCCTCCCGGTCACTCAGCACTCGGCACTCGCACTCAGCACTCGGTACTCGCACTTAGTAGGTACCTACGCTCACTGGGGGTGTGCAGACTTCGGAGGGGCTCCTACAGTCCAAGCGCTATAATTCGCACGGACAACTCACGTGGAGCACGAATAACTCACGTGCTATAGTATCAATATCTGGATCTGCACGGACAACTCACGTGCTATAGTATCAATATCTGGATCTTCACGGACAACTCACGTGCTGCACGGATAACTCACGTGCTGCACGGACAACTCACGTGCTATAGTATAACATGTAGATTCGTACGGACAACTCACATGCTATAATATAATATCTCACAATTAGGTCCTCGACCTCACTCAGTCATCAATCTCTCCAGTCTCTCGGTCTCTCCATGTCATGAAATATCAACCCAAAATAATGATGTGATGTATCAATATGTAGCAACAGAGACTGAGTTATGATATGAAATGAATAAACATGACTGAGTATGAAATTGCAATGTAAGCAAATAACTCAACAGCAATAACGACCTCAATAGGTCCCAATAGAGTAAGCACGTAGCCTAGACATGGTTTCTAACATGAATCACAGCTCAATAGCTCTAGTACTTGTATTTCATGGTTACAGATATGATCAGGTAACTACACAGTACCACAGAAATAACGAAATTACAACTTACACAGTGCACGCCCACACGTCTGTCACCTAGTATGTGCGTCACCTCAACACCAATCAATTAACACGTAATTCGGGGTTTCATACCCTCAGCACAAAGTTTAGAAGTGTTACTTACCTCGAACAAGCCAATTCTAATACCGAGCAAGCCAAGCGATGCTCCAAAAATGCCATCTAGTACGTAGCAACCTCTGAACGGCTCAAAACTAGACAAAAAGAAACTCAAATACATCAAATAAAGCCCAAGGAAATAATTCCAAACGAAAAAGGTTGAATCTTTAATTAAAAGCCCAAAATCGGCCAAAACGTCCAACCCGGGCTCGCACCTTGGAACCCGACAAAACTCACAAAATCCGACAACCCATTCAATTACGAGTCCACCCATACTAATTTCACTCAAATCCGACTCCGAATCGATGTTCAAAACTCAAAAATTAACTTTATGAAACTTTAGGCTAAACCCCCCAAATTTCTCTCTTGGAACCCTCAATCAAATGCCAAAAATGAAGATAGATTTATGATATAAAATAAAAAAAAAAGAGTAGAGAACACTTACCCCAGTTCACATGGTGATAATGGCCTCAAGAATCGCCTCAATCCGAGCTCCATAGCTTCCCAAATGTATAAAATGACCGAAACCCTCGAAATATAGTACTTTGTAATCTGCATAGGCTCTCTCTTTTGCGAATGCGGGAAATTCATCGCGTTCGCGATGAATAAAACTTACACTACCATAAAACACTCTACGCGTTCGCAATACACCTCCCATGCCAACGCGATGACCACTGCTGCCAAGGCTTCGCGAACGCGACTAACCTTCTGCGATCGCATAGAAGAATGCTCCAACTCCCAGCTACTAACCTTATCACTATGCGAACGTGACCCTCCATACGCGAACGCGAAGAAGACTTGCCCCAACTCTATGCGAACGCGGGACATACTTTGCGATTGTGAAGAACAATTTGTTGCTGCCATCCAAATATACTACGCGTTCGCGATACATACCACTCAAATGCGATGAAGGGCTGAGACACCAGAAACCAGCAGTGAAAACATGAAGGAAAATGATCTGAAATCAATCCGAAACACGCCCGAGCCCCTCGGGACCCCGTCCTAAGATACCAACAAGTCCCATAACATAACATGGACCTACTCGAGGCCTCAAAACACACATAACAATATCGAAATGGCGAATCACACCTCAACCCGAAATCGATGAACTTTGAAACTTCAAACTTCCACAACCGATGCCGAAACCTATCAAATCACTTCCGATTGACCTCAAATTTTGCACAGAAGTCACACTCAACATTACAAACCTGCTTCAACTTCCGAAATCGGAATCCGACCCCGATGTCAGAAAGTTTACTCACGATCAAACTTTTCAAAATTTTAACTTTCGCCATTTAGAGCCAAATTCAACCACGGACCTCCAAATCACAATCCGGACACGCTTCTAAGTCCAAAATCACCCAACGGAGCTAACATAACCATCAAAATTCCAATGTGAGGTCAAATGGTAAAAAGTCAAACTTGGTCAACTCTTTCAAATTTAAAACTCCCTAGTTAAGAATCATTCTTCCAAATCAATCCCGAATAACCTGAAAACCAAAACCGACGATTCACAGAAGTCAAAATACATCATACGGAGCTAATCACGCCCGTAAACTACCGAGCAAAGTGCAAATGCTCAAAACGTCCGGTCGGGTCGTTACACACGCGTATTCATTGAGCAAACGAATTGACATAGGTTGTAACGTTGTGTGTTTGAATACAAGTGATACAAGCTAGTAACAATTAAACAGTAACTACGAATAGTAATTAGGCAAACTACAGTTACCAGGCTCTAAACTATAGTGTTTAAAAAATAATTCTCTATAAATTATAAGTCGAACTAAAGACATGAGTGTTACAGACTAGGACCTGCGTCCAACAATCCTGAAGAGGGCCTAGTCTTCATGCGTACCAATAGGTCGGGCGGCCTATGTTTGATAGACCTAAAAATACGATGGGATTCTAGCTAATGAGCCCATGTTCAACACTGCATGGCTAAGTTAGGCCAAATCCCATATGGACTTTTATCCAATTATAACCACTTTCCGAGAATTCATAATTGATCTGACATTCAAAAGATTAGGATGATATTGAAAATAATCACTTAACCCCTGCTATTAGAGTTTAGCTAGAATCTAAAAAGCTATTACTTCATTTGTTTCAATTTAGATGACACATTTCACTTATCGAGAGTCAATTTGATTAAACTTTAAAGTTACATTGAATTAGTTCAACTTAGTATTTTAAAACTAAAATTTTGATATTTAATAATTATAGGAAAAGTACTACAAGTTGCAATTTTTCTCATATCAATATGATACAAAAATAATTTAAAATATTGGTCAAACTTCATATAGTTTAATTCTCGATAAACGAGATGTATCATTTAAATTAAAACGGAGGGAGTATTATTTAGCCATTTCTTTCCACAAAAAAAAAATATTAGGAAACAAATATCCCAATCTAAAATACGGAACAACTTTAGTAATCAGTAATGGATTTTGAAATTTTAATAAGTGGAACTATAGAACATTTTACTAGAGTTCGGAAAAAACCCTACAAGTAAAACACTTCAAAAACAATAAAGGTAAAACTCTAACATGCTACGCTAGAGTTTGAACCCATTTTTCACAAACAAAACCTAGAAATCAATTGCAACTCGATTTTCACTTTGTTGCCATATATGGTATCGATCGTTGCCGCTTGTGTGTTCTTTTTTTTTTTTTTTTTATCGTAACATACCTTTCATTGCTATCAAAATTGGTGGGAATCACATTCACAACTCATTCCTTTTTCCCCTTGGTCGAAATATTGCAAAGCAATCCGTGTTCTCTTTCTGAGTTATGTTTCTTATTATTACTTATTCAAAAACTTTTTGCATCAGCATATTAAACCAAATAAACACACATAAAGAATACACAAATTTTTTAAAAAACAATGACTTCATCAGCACCAGCAGCAGAAATGTTGAAGATAAAATGCCCCATATCAATTTGCAGAAGAAGGATGAGGAAGAAGCAATCTCTAAGAGAAAAGAGAAAGGTCGAAGATTGTGCTTGAGTTAGAGATTTTGGACACTACGATGTTCTCATTCTTATGTGTCCAAATGTATAGATAAATAATATCTACACGTGTCAACATCACGCAGCACAAGACCCATCATTGAAGAATAACACACAGACGTTTGATGTATAAGAGAGAAGTTGAGTTGGCAAATAATAAGAAGCTTCCTACACATGATGAGCACATGTATGGGAATAAAATCTATTAGGAAGTTATACAAGTAGGAAATAGAAATAGTACAAGTGTATAGGAATATTCTTTTACTTTTATTTTTTATTTATTTTAGTTACAAAAATTACTTGTATAAATAGGGGTCTGAACGGTGAATACAATCAGAGAAAAATTCCACAACTTTATTCTATATTTTTTTCATGGTATCAGAGCAACATTAGCTCGATCCATTCACAACTTTCTCTAAAAAATCAATCATCATTCTTCTTCTCTTCATATATGTTCTTCAGTAATGACAGGAACAGAAGCAGCACCTACTTTCACTGTCACTGGATTTACCAACAATGTGAGCATACCTGATGCCAATCACCCTTACTATTTACATTCTTCTATTGCTCCAGGGATGTCTCTAGTTATCACACCATTTGATGGAAGAGGTTTCCCAGGCTGGAGGAGATCTGTGCTAATTGCAATTTCAGCCAAGAACAAACTTGGCTTCATCAATGGAACTTGTGGTAAGCCAGCATTGAATGCTACAGAATATCCACAATGGAGCAGGTGCAACGATATGGTGACCTCTTGTTTACTGAATTCACTCACCAAGGTGATAAGAGACAATGTGACCTATTCTAGAACTGCAAAGGACCTCTGGAGCAGTCTTGAGTATAGGTTTGGGAAATCGAGTGGAGCAAAGCTCTATCACCTGCGGAAGGAGATCTTAAAGTTAGATCAAGGAAATAGCTGCATAGCAGGCTATTTCACAACTCTCAAAAGATTTTGGGATGAATTGGATTCTCTCAACTCACATTTGGGGTGTACTTGTGATTGTATATGTGATGGAAAGAAGAAAATTGCTAAGTTCATGGAGGATCAAAGAGTTATTCAATTCCTTATGGGATTGAATGATTTTTATGCTCAGGCAAGAGGGAACATACTCATGATGAGTCCATTCCCTGATATTGATTAAACTTATTCCCTACTATTGCAAGATGAGAGCCAAAGGGAGATATACATGAGCCCACAATACCCCACTAATAGAGCATCATTCATGGTGGGAACACAGAACAAGACTCCCCAGAGAAACAATCAGATCCAAAAAATTGGAATCCACAACAGAAGCAAGGCAACACACAACAGAAATTCAAAGCCAAGAAGACTAGGTACAATCCAAATGTTACCTGTTCTCACTGTATGAGGCTAGGTCACGTGAGGGCTGACTGCTACAGGCTCAATAGATTTTCTGATAACTTCCAATTTACCAAGTCAAACATTCCTCAGGGAGCAGTGAAGGCAAATGCATTGGTACCAACAACAGAAACTGATGGACAAACAAATGGATGCAATGAAGGAAATTCAAGCAATCAGAACCATTTCTTCAGCAAGGAACAAGTCTATGAGCTAGTCAACATAATCAAGCAAGTGCAAATTAGAAATGGTGGAAATGCAGGAACAAAGATCAATGCTAATGCAGTAGCTGGTACCATTCTTAAATACTCTGGAACATGCCTAGCTATTTTTAACACTAACACTTGGATAATTGATTCAGGTGCCTCTGAGCGCATGTGTTTTGACTCAAAATCATTCTTAGAACTATGTCCATTGCCTACAACGGCATCAATTTTGATGACGGCCAAATACACTACTAAAAAGTAAATGGACACGGTCGCATGCAATATAATTTACCCAACTATGAGTCGGGGTCGAATCCCACAGAGAACAATATGTAGGCGATTAGGCGTGTAAGAGAATTATCACTTATTATGCTAAGCCAAACACTTAAAATATGATTGTGAAAATATTATAGCTAAATGTGGAAATATAAACTAACCTAGAAAGCAAATAAAATGATCAATGGCTACAAGCATAGATGAATTGAGAATTACACTCAAGTAACGATTCAATGTATTTCACGATTTTACAAATATGAATGAGTTTATGTTAATTAGCCTCGGATAATAATTCTATATTAGCTTCTTCAAAATACTAACAAGACTTCCTAATTGAATTATCTCTAAAATAATTAAGAGATTAAGCACACCCAAATATGGCTACAAGTAGTTTAATTTTATCCCTAGGTAGAGTCTATAAAGTGAGAGTTAAAGCCTCAAGTTCTTGTTAATTAATCTTTTTTAACCCCAAATTATCTTTCCCAAAATTAATTAAAGGTTAATGGGAGATTCCTAGGGTTAGCTAATCCCTTTAGAAACATTAAGGAACAAGAATAATTAAAGAAATAATAACTCACTTCATAATAAATAAAAATCGTTCAATACATAAGCACAACAAGATATTTAATCCACACTTTCAAGTGTTGAAAAAAAATATTACACACTTAAATATTCAATACAAAGCAAGAAAATAAAGAAATTAGCATAAATGAGTAAGAAATTCTCAACCAAAAACTTCAAATCTTCAAGACCCAAGTGTGTGTGCAAGAACCCTAACTCCAAAGCTTGTCTTCTCTAGTCTAAGGACTGAAAAATAAGCCAAATATCTTTTACAAATGAGCTAGGTCGTGTATTAAATGGCTTGGGCGTCAAAAACGTGAAATTCCAGAACTGCCCAGTTTTTCCGCTCAGTTGTTCTTTGCGTTCGCGACTATATTTTTGCGTTCGCGAAGGCTTGTTTCCTTCAGCATCGCGTTTGCGATTATACCTTCATGAAGGTTTTCTTCCTCCAGCATCGCGTTCGCGTATAGCTCTTTGCGTTCGCAAAGGTTTATTACCTGATGCTCCGCGTTCGCGTCTAACCCTTCGCGTTCGCGAAGAGTAATTCACTGGGAAGTACTTTTATTTGCATTTTAGCTCCTTTTGACTCGTTTTCACATGGTTTCTTCACCATCACTCCTAAATTACTTGATACCTGAAATATGCCAATAAACCTCAATAAATGCCTTAGTTTCTCAACAAAATCATACAAAAGCCTAAGTATCAAGAAGAGATAAGTTGTTAAAATACCAACTTATCAATATAAGTTTGGCTAACTCTTTTCAATTATTTGTTACACATATAGGAAGGGTAAGTATTCATCCGGACATGATTCTAGAAAGGGTTCTATATGTTCCTTCTTTCAAATATAACTTATTATTAGTTCATAAGTTACGTAGCCAATTCAGTTGTTCTATCAATCTGACTTCCAACAAATGTCTGTTGTAATTCCCTTTAATGAGGAGGGGACAAGTTTTTGGTGAAGTAAGGGATGGTTTGTACCTGTTCCAGCCCAGTAGTTTAGAGTCTAGACTTTTGTTCAATCAAAATGTAGTTTCAATTCTAAAAGGAAGCAATTCCAATCTGTCTTCTACTAGTGTTTCTTTTTCAGCATCTGTGTTTGCTAATGCTTCATCTAATGTAAGAGAATGGCATGTCAGATTTGGGCACTTGCCCTTTGCAGTAATGAAATATCTCAATTTCATTCATTTTCCTTTAAATTTTGATTATGTGTGTAATGTATGTCCTTAAGCCAGGCAAACTAGGCTTCCTTTCCCAATTAGTCAAATAAGATCTTCAAACATATTTGATCTTATTCATATAGACACTTGGGGACCTTTTAAGTCCAGTACATATAATGGATACAAATATTTTTAACCATAGTTGATGATTTCAGTAAAGTAACCTGGACTTTCTTGTTAAGTACAAAGAGTAATGCATTCTCAGTTTTGAAGTCTTTTCTCACTATGGTGAAGAAAAAATTTAACAAGAAGGTCAAGAAGCTAAGATCTGATAATGCTTTGGAATTGGGGAATGGGACATAAGAATCTACATTTATGCATTCACAGGGTATACTACATGAAACATTTTGTGTTGCTACTCCACAAAAAATGGTGTTGTGGAGAGGAAACATAGGCATATTTTGGAAATTTTCAAGGGTCTATTATTTCAATCAAGAGTCCCTATTAATGTGTCTTGACTGCCACCTATCTAATAAATAGATTTTCCTCAAAGGTTCTAGAAGGGAAGACACCATATGAGGTACTGTTTTGGAAGCCACCCAAGTATGATTGTCTAAGATCCTTTGGATGCTCATGTTATGCTTCCACTCTAGATCACAATAGAGGGAAGTTTGGACCAAGAGCTAAGAGTTGTGTATCTCTAGGTTATCCTCACAATCAAAAGGGGTATAAAGTTTTGGATATGGGCAGCAGGAAAGTTTTTGTTTCCATAGATGTCAAGTTTCATGAGCATTACTTCCCTTTCACCACATCAGACTTACCATCTGAACTTGCTCTCTATCCTGCACCTATTGACCAAGTAGATCCAATAGATAAGTTATTACCTATTAATCCTACATCAAAACCATCTACTAATTTCACTCAGTCACCTAGTACTACTCATTCAAATTCTCCTGCCACTCCTATCACTGTTTTTAGAACCAATTCATCCCCTTACTCACACACTAGTGCTATTCCCTTTCCTACTGATAGACAGTCTCCTGTTCATATTCCAGTCCCAAGTTTGTCTAGGAGCCCTATTCCCAATCCACCTCCTCCAATCAGGAAGTCTGAAAAGATTACTCAGAAGCTTACATATTTGAATGACTATGTCTGCAATACTATCCTTATTTATGATCCCAGCAAAAGATGTACAAAAAGGTACTGGTGATCCTATTATTGTAGGATTGGTTATTGGAATGTGCCTAATTCTGCGACATCCCCATTTATCTTCAAGTAGGTCTTCCAGTAGAACGTTTGGTGGAGTTAAAAAAAGGTGATATTGCTGCCCATCATTACCATTCCAAAATGTGCTAGTCTATCTGCTACTGTGTTCAGCTCTCGGTAGGTGTGGACTATGGACGTATCACTCAGTGTCTGGATCAGGGATTTTCAATCATTAAGCAAATGTGAGTGTATTGTGGACGTACTAGTAAGAATGGTAATTACCTCTATGGCGTCCGTGTGGATTTGTAGTGGTGTGAGATTGTGAGCTGCTGCTAGTTGTAATCCTCGAAACAGCGCCATGAGTTCTATATTAGTGACGTTTGTTGTGGGATAGTTTCCCACATAGCCCATCACCCAATACCCATTTATATCTCTGAACACTCCCCCAAACCCAACATTATTAGTTGACGCATTGACCCTATCCGTGTTTAATAACCCATTAGAGGAGGTTCCCATTTAATATACATTGGTAACGATTATTTTTTATGTGTGGAGCTATTGGTTAGATAATAAAACTTGGTTGCAAGTTGAGTTATAAAAGTAATGTTGGGTGTACATTTAGAGTTTTCGAAGATATTTTATTTCTAGTATTCCACATATGCCATAAGATGAAGGGTAGTAGTATATGATGAGGCATGGAAGTCTTAGTGGTGAAACTATGTGATTGAATAATATTTTTGAGCCACGCATAGTTGGGAACTATTGCATGATTAATACTTTGTATGAAACACCATAATTTCATGGCCTACCAACAGTGTCTTGCATTAGTGCAGTTGAATAGAATATGACTAATTATTTTTACGTGCACTTGGCAGAGAGTACATAGGTTGGAAGAGAGGATTATAAGTCTATGTAGATAGGAGTTGGTTGGAAGACAGTTATGGCTTATTAACTAAAGAAATAATTAAATTTTTTGTGGTAAGTGAAGATGCCAGATTCAGCCGTAAAGGTTTGGAAATTAACTGGAGTGTGTCAGCGTTTTGTAGCATGAATTAATTGTAAATTTCCCTATTGGTGTAAGGCACCAAATTATGCAATCTGGACGAATTGAATTGAAAGGCAAATAAGTACTATTGATTGTTTCCATTATGGCTGGTGGTAGCTCAAAGGAGGTGGATGGTGATATGTCGTTGCTATTAGTGAGTACCTCTTTGATGGTTAATTGGTCCTATTTATGTTGTAGAGGTCCCTTAATTAATGTACGACTATTCAGGTTTGGGGCTAACCAATTGTCTGTCCAAAACTTTATGTGATTGCCTCGTGCGACATTCCAAACTAGCCCTTTTTGACACGCCTGCTATCCAGTAGTGAGGTTCTTCCACAGTATTGAGGTTCTTGCCAATGATCTCTTATTTATGTTTATGTATTTAGGCAGTAATATTGAAGCCCAAAGGGTTTGAGGGTTATGAAATATTCTCCAGGTTGTACTTGCAAGTAATGCTTTATTTCTTTCTTAAGTTTTTGGATTCCTAGCCCCCCTTGATCTTTTGGGTTAGTGACATAGTCCTATTTTAGTAAGTGTAGTCTTTTTTTTTTTTGAGTTGTTGTGCCCCAAAGAAAATTCTTTTGAAATGATTCTAATCGAGTGATTATGTAATTTATGAGAGCTATGAATTGCATTATATGATTGGGGATGGAATTTAGGGTTGATTTGATAAGAGTCGTATGCCCTGCCAATGATAGATGGTTTATTTTTTAACCTGCTAGTCTATTTTTGAAATTGTCGATAATAAATTGAAAATCCTGCTTTGTGGGTTTTACATTGAAGATTGAAAATCCTCGATATCTTCCAAAAGACTTGCCTTCCACCATGTTAAATAATGTGAGGACACAATATTTATCTGCTGGCTTTACATATTTTGAGAAGAAAACATTCGATTTCTCAAAATTAATATTTTGGCCTGAAATATGAGTAAAGTGGTCAAGTTGGTCTATAATAGTATGGCAATTAGTGGTAGTATTTTTTTAGGCTAATATAATGTCCTCTTCAAAGAACAAATGTGATATAAGAGGGGACTTGGGTTTGAGAGAGATTGGCTTCCATTGATTGTAATCGACAACTATGTTAATGTTTCATGAAAGTATCTCCATACACATTATGAAGAGATAGGGTGAGAGGGGGTCTCCTTACCTAATACCCCCGGTGGGAGTGAAGAAATGTGTTGGGGTGCCATTGATAAGTATCGATGTTGTAGGTGTGGCTACACACGACATGATGAGGGTAATTAAATGGTCAGGGAAGTTAAAGTAGGTTAGAGTTTGATTGATAAAAGTCCATTCCAATCTATCAAAAGTTTTTTTAAGGTCAATTTTTAAAAGCATGTTAGAGCATTTTGATTTCGAGTTACGGAAGTGGTGAATCAATTCTTGCACTATGATTGCATTGTCTGCAGCTCTACGATTTTTTTGGAAAGCAGACTGAGTTGGGTGAATAATGTTAGCGAGTAAAGGTTTAATATGATTAACTATAATTTTTGTAATGACCTTATAAATGGTATTACATAAACTAATTGGTTTAAAGTGGACAGTGGTGGGGGGATTTTTAATCTTAGGTATTAAGCAAATATATGTTTTATTTAATTGTTGAGGAATGTGTCCATTTTGAAAAATGTCTATACAGAATTGAAGTACAGAGTGCTTAATTTGAGGCCAATATTTTTGAAAGAATAGGGGGTGTAGACCGTCTGGGCCTGGCAATTTTAAAGCTTGGAAGGAATAAATAGCCTCGATGATTTCTTTGTCAGTGACTGGAGTTACTAGAGAGTTCGCTTTTTCATGGGGAATTGTATTAAAAGAAACTATTGGGTGCGTATATTTAGACATAGTATGAGACGTAGTGTATAATTCTTTGTAATAGTCCACTACTAGATTTTTTAATTCCATATGATCTATAATCCAATTACCCAAATGGTCTTTTAGAGCAATTATGCGATTGTGTCTCCTTCATTTTAAGGTAGATAAATGGAAACGTTTAGTATTTACATCGCCATCATTAAGCCAGTTCACTCAAGATTTCAACTTCCAAAAATCTTCTTCAAGTTTCAAGATATTGTTAAATTGCATTTGTAGATCCTGTTCTAGCATTTGTAAAAAAATACTAGTAGGGTAGTTATTAGATTTTTATATGCCCACTAAACGTACTTGAATATGATTTTTTTGTGGAAAATATTTTCAAAAGTGTCTTTGTTCTAGACTTGGACAAGTTTAGTAAAATCCTCAATAGCTTCTATCAAAGGAGGGTTTGTATTCCACACATGATTGACTAGTGGAGGAAAATCTTGATGGGATAACCATATTGTTTCAAACCTAAAGGTACTAGTTCGTGGAGGAGCATTTGTTTGAAGAGTTAATAGTAACGGACTATGGTCGGAGTGAATTCTAGGTAAGTGTTGCACAAGCGTCTTTGGAAAAATATTAAGCCATTCATAATTGGCTACAATTCTATCTAATCTCTCAAGAATCAAGGCACCCCGTCTATGTTTATTAGTCCATGTATATTTACTACCCCTAAATCCTAAATCTAGTAGGTTATAATAATTAAAATAATTTAATATTAAGTCTGCCCTAGGGTTATTTATAGGACATCCTCCAAATATTTTCTTTAGAGTATAGTATCTCATTAAAATCGCCCCCACTAACCAAGGACCCTTATAGGAATCTGCTATAGACATTAAATTTTTCCATAGTAATTTTCTATTATTTAATATGTTACTAGCATATATACCTAATAACATAAAGGAGTGGCCTTGAGGACATACATGTACCATACAGTGGATCTCCTGATTTGTGAGGGAAATTTCAGTGACATGCACAGTATTGTTATTCCACAAAACCATTATACCTCCGCTGGAGCTTGTGAAAATCTAGTGAAATCGAAATCATCTGTTAGCATGGCATGATCAGCAAAGTGTATTTATAAGAGAACCACCAGTGGTGACCTTTAATAATTGAGCATCAATCTAAAGTTCCTTCTAAATTACAGAGACTGTACACCTCGGCAGTTCCATATGACAAAATTCATAGACTTAGTGCGCGTGGGTGGTGCTAGTGGAGCCTGATGAGTGCAACGACTCGACTGGTCGTTTTGAGAGTTGTAGCGTCGTTCCCCCATTTATTGCTCATTTTGTACTTTATAGCTGCTATGTGACTTGTCGGGGTAGTTGGTTCAGGTCCGAGGAGGTTTCGAAATAAATTAAGACACTTAGTCTCAAGGTGAAAAGCTTAAGTTTAAAAGGTTGATCGAATGTTGACTTATATGTAAACGATTCTGGATTAGAGTTTTGACGGTTTCGTTAACTTCGTTGGGTGATTTTGGACTTAGGAGCATGTATGGATTGTGATTTGGAGGTCCGCAGTTAAATTAGGCTTGAAATGGCGAAATTAAAAATTTATAAGTTTGACAGAGAGTGAACTTTTGTGGTTACCGGGATCGGATTGGAGTTCTAGGAGTTGGAGTAGGTCTGTGGCGTCATTTGTGACCTATGTGCAAAATTTGAGGTCAATTGGACGTGATTTGATAGGTTTCAGCATCATTTGTAGAAGTTAGAATTTTCTTAGTTCAATAGACTTGATTTGGGGTGCAATTCATATTTTTGATGTTGTTTGATGTGATTTGAAGGCTCGACTAAGTTTGTATCATGTTTTAGGATTTGTTGGTATAATTGGTTGAGGTCCTGGGGGTCTCGAGTGGAGTTCAGATAGTTAACAGATTGAATTTGGAGTTTGGATGATTGCTATAGTTGGGAGTCTGCTGGTGTAATCCACCTGCAGAGCTTTGGTCACAGGTGCGAGCTAGGAGGTGCAAAAATGGAGTTTTGACGGGGGGTCGTGGAGAGTGGATGCGGAAGGATTTTCGCAGGTGCGGACTCGCACCTGTGCCTGGGGGATCGCAGAAGCGGAGGAGAGCTTGGAGTCACTAGTCCGCAAAAGCGGATAGGCTTGCGTAGGTGCGCACCCGGAGAAGCGGGATTTGTGACTGCAAAAGCGGTTGGTCGGCCATTAAGTGGCCTCCGCATATGCGGATGATTGACCGCAAAAGCGGTACCGCAGAAGAGGATGTTTGGATCGCAGAAGCGGGATAACTGGGCAGTGTTTAAATCCGAAGGGTTTCGTGATTTCTCTTATTTTGGACTTTACAAACTCGGTCTAAGGCAATTTGTGAGAGGATTTTCGAGGGGTTTCTTGAGGTAAGTCACTTGTGGTTAAATTTACTCAATAATTTTGTTTTCCCACCTAAATTGTGTGGTTTTGAAGTGTAATTTTGGGAGTTGAGGCTAGGGATTTGGTGAGTTTAAATTGGGGATCTGGGTGTCGATTTGGTGTTGAATTTTAGTAAATTTGGTATGGTTGGACTCTTGGTTGAATGGGCTTCCGGATTTTGTGACTTTTATTGGATTCAGAGACGTGGGCTCGGGGGCCAACTTTTGAGTGGACTTTTTGACTTTTAATTAAAAACTTAGTATTTTCTTAAGGAATTGATTCCTTTAGCCCGTGTTAATTGTATCAAACTGTTTGTGGCTAGATTTGAGGCATTTGGAGTCCGATTCGCGAGGCAAGGGCATGTTGGAGTAGAGATTTACATAGTTTGAGGTAAGTAACACTTCTAAACATGGTTCTGAGATGTGAAACCCCTTAATTCCGTATTATGTGATTGGTGTTGAGATGACGCATATGCTAAATGACGGGCATGTAGGCGTGTACCGTAAGAATTGTGACTTGGTCGATTCTATGGAACTGAATAGTTGTTAAATCTTGTTGTTACTCGTATTTTCACCATGTGCTAGATCTATTGAGCTATCAGTCATGTTAGAAACTCTGCTTAGGCTATATGATGGTACTATTGGGACCCATAGTGGTCGTTCTTTGCTGTAGAACTAATTGCTTAATCTGTCAATTTGTACTCAATCACAGTTATAACTTGCATATTATGTCTCAGTCTCTGTTGTCTTTAAATATTATATCATATCATCATTGTGGGTTTATTATCATGATTCCGGTGAGCCTAAGATACTGGAGAGGTTATTGACTGAGTGGGGCTATGGGCCTATTGTGAGTGATATTTATGGGATCGGGCTGCACGCCGCAGCAGGCTTTATTGATTGAAGCCAGGATTTGGTTTATTATAGCGCTTGGGCTGGATCGGCCCCTCCGGAGTCTGCACACCCAAAGTGGGCTCAATGCTAGTAGTTATGATATTCGGGCTGGAGCTGCCCTATTTTATTTGCATGTGGGCTGGATCTCCCCTGTTTTATTCGCATGTGGGCTGGATCTGTCCTGGCTAGATCTACCCTATTATGTGTTAAGTTTTGTTATGAAACCAGAAAGATGTCTAATTTCTTGTTGAAAGCATATCTAAATTCTTATACCTTCACTCGTAGAATATAAATATCTGAGATATCATTATTATATTTTCTGTAACTTTCCGTACTGTTAAATGTTGAAAGTGAACCATAATAATTGGACTTGTCACTACTTTCAGTCCAAAAGTTAGATTTGTTACTTATTGAGTTGGTTGTACTCATGCTACACCTTGCACTTCGTGTGCAGATCCAGGTGCTTCCGGTTTCGACGGTTGTTGATTTGCAGAGGCCAGAACTTCGGAGATCATCGAGGTAGATGCTTGGCGTTCGCAGACCTTGACTCTCCTTATTTTTTTCAGTTTATTTTTTCAGTTGTACTTCTAGACAGTGTACTAGACTTTATTATTTCGTAGATGCTCATGTACTCAGTGATACCCCGATTTTGGGAAGAAATAATGTATTGAGTTATGATTTCCTATCCTATTTTAAGAGAAGTTTCCTTTATTTAAACTATTTTAGTATCTTTTAAATATTTAAAGTGTTGGAAATGTCTGAATAGTCAACTTGCCTAGTACCATGATAGGCACCATCACGACGGGTTGGTTTTGGGTCGTGACAAGTTGGTATAAGAGCCTAGGTTACATAAGTCTCACGAGTCATTAGCAGATTTAGTAGAGTCTTGCGGATCGGTACGGAGACTTCTATACTTACCTTTGAGAGGCTGCCGAAACCTTAGAAAATTTCACGTTCTTGTATTCTTGTCATGCGAATTTGTTGATTCTGGAAACTAAAACTTTTGTTATTCTATTCTCTCACAGATGGAGAGGACACGTGCTACTGGACAGGACGGACAACCACCAGTACCACCAGCAAGGGCCAAGAGAGGCCGAGGTCGCGGTAGGGGCTGCGGTAGGTTCAGAGGTGAAGCTCGTACAACAGCTAGAGCAGCACCTGCAGATCCACCAGTTGCTCCAGTTCAGGACCAGGTTCCAGATGTGGTTGAGCCAGTGGGGCCAGCTCACACACCAGCTGTGCCCATTGTGATCCCAGGCCTTCAGGAGGCTTTTGCTCAGATTTTGATGATGTGCACTAGCCTTGCTCATGAGATTTCTTTTTAGACCGCGCCAGCCACTTCTCAGTCCAGGAGAGGTACTCAAACTCCCGCCGCCCGTACTCCAGAGCAGGTGATGCAGGGACTTCAGATGCCGGGGGTATTGCCAGCCCAGTCGATTGCAACTGCTCAGGTCCAAGTGGGTCCCGTTATGACTAATGATGAGCAGAGGAGACTTGAGAGGCTTGGAAGACTCCATCCTCCATCATTCAGTGGGGCTGAGTCTGAGGATGCTCAGGACTTCTTGGATAGGTGCCAGCGGATTCTTCGCACGGCGAGAATTCTAGAGACCAGTGGGGTCTCATTCACTACTTTTCAGTTTACTGGGGCTGCCTTCAGATGGTGGGAGGCCTATGAGAGGAGCAGGCCAGTCAGTGCTACACCACTATCATGGCGTGAGTTTTCCATTCTCTTCTTGGAGAAGGTTCTGCCACCGACTCGTAGGGAGGAGCTGCACAGGCAGTTCGAGTAGCTATGCCAGGTGGCCTGTCTGTGACACAGTATGAGATGCGATTTTTAGAGTTGGCTTGTCACGCAGTTTGGTTGATTCCCACCGAGAGGGAGAGGATTAGGAGGCTAATTGATGGCCTCACCTATCAGTTGCATTTTGCTATGACTTGGGAGAGTGTATCTGGTGTTCAGTTCGACGAGGTGGTTGATATGCCCCGCGAGTCCTTAGTCTCATATATTCATTTATCTACGCTAGTGGGCGATACTATTGTTGTGGACCATGTATATCGGTCATGTGTAGTGACTATTAGGGGATTGGAGACTAGAGTTGATCTCTTATTGCTTAGAATGGTTGATTTCGACGTGATCTTAGGTATGGATCGGTTGTCTCCATATCATGCTATTCTGGATTGTGACGCTAATACCGTGACGTTGGCGATGCCGGGGTTGCCAAGGATCGAGTGGAGAGGTTCAATAGACTATGTTCCCAGCAGAGTGATTTCATATTTGAAGGCCCAACGGATGGTTGGGAAGGCTTTTTTTATCTTGTTTGGCCTTTGTGAGGGATGTTGGTGCTGATACCCCTACTATTGATTATGTTCCGGTGGTACAAGACTTTTCGGATGTGTTTCCTGCAGACATGTCGGGCATGCCGCCCGACATGGATATTGACTTTGGTATTGACTTGGTGCCGGGCACTCAGCCCATTTCTATTCCTCCGTATCGTATGGAACTGGCTGAGTTGAAGGAATTAAAAGAACAACTTCAGGAACTTTTTGATAAGGGGTTTATTAGGCCTAGCGTGTGGCCTTGGGGTGCACAAGTTCTTTTTGTGAAGAAGAAAGATGACACTATGCGGATGTACATCGACTATAGGCAGTTGAACAAAGTTACAATCAAGAAAAAGTATCCTTTTGCCGCGCATTGATGATCTATTTGACCATCTTCAGTGAGCGAGGGTGTTATCTAAGATTGATTTGAGGTCTGGGTATCACCAGTTGAAGATTCGGGACTCGGATATTCTAAAAACAGCATTCAGGACCCGTTATGGTCATTATAAGTTCCTTGTGATGTTTTTTGGGCTGACCAACGCCCCAACAACATTCATGCCTCTGATGAACAGTGTATTTCAACCTTATCTCAACTCGTTTGTCATAGTATTCATTGATGATATTCTGGTGTACTCTCGTAGCCGGGAGGAGCATGCCCAGCATTTAAGGATTGTGTTGCAACGGTTGAGGGAGGAGAATCTTTATGCCAAGTTCTCTAAGTGTAAGTTTTGTCTTAGTTCAGTGGCATTCTTAGGGCACGTGGTGTCAAGTGAGGGGATTTAGGTGGATCCAAAGAAGATAGAGGCGGTTCAGTATTGGCCCAGGCCATCCTCAGCTACTGAGATTCAGAGCTTTCTCGACTTGGCCAGTTATTATCGTCGCTTCATGGAGGGTTTCTCGTCTATTGCATCGCCTTTGACCAAATTAACCCAGAAGGGTGCTTCTTTCAGGTGGTCGGATGAGTGTGAGGAGAGCTTTTAGAAGCTCAAGACTTTCTTGACCACAACTCCAGTTCTAGTTCTACCTTCAACTTTTGGTTCTTATAAAATGTATTGTGATGCTTCTCATATTGGTATTGGGTGCTTCTTGATGTAGGGAGGTAGAGTGATTTCTTATGCTTCACGTCAGTTGAAGCCCCATGAGAAGAACTACCCCATCCACAATTTGGAGTTTGCTGCCTTCATTCATGCATTAAAGATTTGGAGGCATTATCTCTATGGTGTATCTTGTGAGGTTTTACAAATCATCGGAGTCTTCAGCACTTGTTCAAACAAAAAGATCTATATTTGAGGCAGCGTAGATGGTTGGAGCTACTAAAGGACTATGATATCACTATTCTATATCTTCCTAGGAAGGCCAATGTGGTGGCCAATACCTTGAGTAGAAAGGCAGTGAGTATGGGTAGCCTTGCATTCATTCCTGTTGGTGAGAGACCGCTTGTAGTTGATGTTTAGGCCTTGGCCAACCAGTTCGTGAGATTAGATGTTTCGGAGCTCAGTCGGGTTCTAGCTTGTGTGGTTTCTCGGTCTTCCTTATATGATCGCATCAGGGAGCGCCAGTATGATGATCCCCATTTGCTTGTCCTAAAGGACACGGTTCAGCACGGTGATGCCAGGGATGTTACTATTGGGGATGATGGGGTGTTGAGGATGCAGGGTGCAATTTGTGTGCCTAATGTAGATGGTCTACTTGAGAAGGCCTATAGTTTGCGGTATTCCATTCATTCAGGTGCCACGAAGATGTACCAGGACTTGAGACATCACTATTGGTGGAGGAGAATGAAGAAAGATATAGTGGGGTTTGTAGCTAGGTGCCTTAACTGTCAGTAGGTGAAGTATGAGCATTAGAGGTTGGGTGGATTGCTTCAGAGGCTAGAGATTCCAGAGTGGAAATGGGAGCGTATCACCATGGATTTTGTAGTTGCGCTCCCACGGACTTCGAGGAAGTTCGATGCTATTTGGGTGATTGTGGGTCGGCTGACCAAGTTCGCGCACTTCATTCCAGTTGGTACTACTTATTCTTCTGAGCGGTTGGCTGAGATTTACATCCGTGAGATTGTTCGCCTTCATGGTGTGCCAGTATTCATCATTTTAGATCAGGGCACGCAGTTTACATTGCAGTTTTAGAGAGCCATACAACGAGAGTTGGGCACCCAAGTTGAGTTGAGTACATCATTTCACCCTTAAATGGATGGACAGTTCGATCGCCCTATTCAGATATTGGAGGATATGCTACGCGCTTGAGACATAGATTTCGGGGATTCTTGAGATCAGTTTCTGCTGTTCACGTAGTTTGCCTACAACAATAGCTACCAGTCGAGCATTCAGATGGCTTCGTATGAGGCTTTGTATGGGAGACGGTGTCGATCTCTGGTGGGTTGGTTTGAGCCGGGTGAGGCTAGGCTATTGGGTACTGACTTGGTTCAGGATACTTTAGACAAGGTTAAATTGATTCAGGATCGGCTTCACACGGCGCAGTCCAGACAGAAGTGTTACGTTGATAGGAAGGTTCCTGATATTGCTTTTATGGTTGGAGAGAAGGTACTGCTCAAGGTTTCACCCATGAGGGTGTTATGAAATTCGGGAAGAAGGGCAAGTTAAGCCCTCGGTACATTGGGCCGTTTGAGGTACTTCAGAGGATTGGAGAGGTGGATTACAAGCTTGACTTGCCACCTAGTTTATCGAGTGTGCATCCAGTATTTCATATTTCTATGCTCTGAAAGTATGTCGGCAATCCGTCTCATACTTCATATTTCAGTATGGTTCAGTTGGATGGTGATTTGACTAATGATGTGGAGCCGGTGGCCATTTTGGATCGGCAGGTTTGAAAGTTGAGGTCAAAGGACATAGCTTCAGTGAAGGTGCAGTGGAGAGGTCAGCCAGTTGAGAAGGCCACTTGGGAGATCGAGCGGGTGATGCGGAGCAGCTATCCTTGCCTATTTGAGACTCCAGGTACGTTTCTAGACCCGTTCGAGGACGAACGTTTGTTTATGAAGGGGAGGATGTAACGACTCGGCCTATCGATTTGAGAGTTGTAGCCCCGTTCCCCCATTTACTGCTCATTTTGTTATTTATAGTTGCTATGTGACTTGTCGGGGTAGTTGGTTCAGTTCCGGGGAGGTTTTGAAATGAATTGAGACACTTAGTATCAAGGTGAAAAGCTTAAGTTGAAAAGGTTGACCGGATGTTGACTTATGTGTAAATGACTCCAGATTATAGTTTTGATGGTTCCGTTAGCTCCATTGGGTGATATTGGACTTATGAGTGTGTCCGGATTGTGATTTGGAGGTCCGTAGTTGAATTAGGCTTGAAATGGCAAAGTTGGAAATTTATACGTTTGACCGAGAGTGGACTTTGTGGTTAACAGGCTCGGATTGGAGTTCCGAGAGTTGGAGTAGGTCTATGGCATCATTTGTGACTTGTGTTCAAAAATTGAGGTGAATCGAATGTGATTTTATATGTTTCGGCATCGTTGGTAGAAGTTGGAATTTCCTTAGTTCAATAGGCTTGAATTAGGGTGCGATTTGTGTTTTTAATATTGTTTGATATGATTTGAGGGCTCGACTAAGTTTGTATCGCATTTTAAGATTTGTTGGTATAATTGGTTAAGGTCCCAGGGGCCTCGGGTGGAGTTTGGATGGTTAACGGATCGAATTTGAAGTTTGGGTGACTGCTGAAGCTGGGAGGCACAGAAGCGGAGTTTGGACTGGGGGCTGTGGAGCGCGGATGCAGAAGGATTTCCGTAGGTGCGGACTCGCACCTGCGCATGGGGAATCGCAGAAGCGGACAAGAGCTTAGAGTCACTGGTCCGTACAAGCGGATAGGCTTGCGCAGGTGTGCACTCGCAGAAGCGGAATTTGTGACCGCAGAAGCGGTTGGTTGGCACTTAAGTGGCCTCCGCAGATGCGGATGATTGACCGTAAAAGCGGTACCGCAGAAGCGGGATAGCTGGGCAGTGTTTAAATCCGAAGGGTTTCGTGATTTCTCTCATTTTGGACTTTGCAAACTCGGTCTAAGGCGATTTATGAGAGGATTTTCGAGAGGTTTCTTGAGGTAAGTCACTTGTGGTTAAATTTACTCAATAATTGTGTTTCCCCACCTAAATTGTGTAGTTTTGAGGTGTAATTTTGGGAGTTGAGGCTAGGGATTTGGAGAGTTTAAATTGGGGATTTGGGTGTCGATTTGATATTGGATTTTGATAAATTTTGTATGGTTGGACTCGTGGTTGAATGGGCTTTCGGATTTGATGACTTTTATTGGATTCCGAGACGTGGGTCTGAGGGCCGCCTTTTGAGTGAACGTTTTGAATTTTAATTAAAAACTTAGTATTTTATTATGAAATTAATTCCTTTAGCCTGTGTTGATTGTATCGAACTATTTGTGGCTAGATTCGAGGCATTTGGAGGTCGATTCGCGAAGCAAGGGCGTGTTGGAGTAGATATTTGCACGGTTGGAGGTAAGTAACACTTCTAAGCTTGGTTTTGAGGGTGTGAAATCCTGAATTTCGTATTATGTGATTGGTATTGAGGTGACGCATGTGCTAAGTGACGGGCATGTAGGCGTGTACCATAAGAATTGTGACTTGGTCGATTCCATGGAACTGAATATTTGTTAAATCTTGTTGTTACCCGTATTTTCACCATGTGTTAGACCTATTGAGTTGTCAGTCATGTTAGAAACCCTGCTTAGGCTTTATGATGGTTCTACTGGGACCCACAATGGTCATTCATTATTGTATAACTAAATGCTTAATCTGTCTATTTGTACTCAGTCACAGTTATAACTTGCATATTATGTCTCAGTCTATGTTATTTTTACATGTTATATCATATAATCATTGTGGGCTGATTATCATGATTCTAGTGAGCCCGAGAGACTGGAGACGTTATTGACTGAGTGGGGTTGAGGGCCTATTGTGAGTGATATTTATGGGATCCGACTGCACGCCGCAGCAGTCTTTATTTATTGATGCCATGATTTGGCTTATTATAGCGCTTGGGCTTGATCGGCCCCTTCGGAGTCTGCACACCCACAGTGGGCGCAATGCTAGTAGTTATGACATTTGGGTTGGATCTGCCTTGTTTTATTTGTATGTGGGTTGGATCTGCCCTGGGCTGGATCTACCCTAGGCTGGATCTGCCCTGTTATGTGTTACGTTTTGTTGTGAAATATGAAAGCATATCTAAGTTCTTGTTGAAAGCATGTCTAAATTCTTCTGCCTTCACTTATAGAATATAAATACTTGAGATATCATTGTTATATTTTCTATAACTTTCTGTATTGTTAAATGTTGAAAGTGGACCGTAATAATTGGACTTGTCACTACTTTCAGTCCAAAGGTTAGATTTGTGACTTGTTGAGTTGGTTTTACTCACGCTACACCCTGCACCTCGTGTACAGATCCGGGTGCTTTTGGTTTTGGCGGTGTTGATTTGTAAAGGCTAGACCTTCGGAGATCATCGAGGTAGCTGCTTGGTGTTCACAGACCTTAACTCTTCTCCCTTATATTTTTCAATTTATTTATTCAGTTTTACTTCTAGACAGTGTACTAGACTTTGTTATTTCGTAGATGCTCGTGTACTCAGTGACACCCCGATTTTGGAAAGAAATTATGTATTGAGTTATGATTTCCAATACAGTTTTAAGAGAAGTTTCCTTTATTTAAGCTGTTTTAGTATCTTTCAAAGATTTAAAGTGTTGGAAATGTCTGAATAGTCAGCTTGCCTAGTACCATGATAGGCGCCATCATGACGGGTTAGTTTTGGGTCTTGACAATGAGGCTCCTCTAGAGTTGGTGTCTCATCCGTGTGTGATGGGGTCAATTCCCTGAGCGTTGGTGTTATCACTACAGCAAATTTTCCCGTCTCCGGGCTTACTGTGGGACGTAGATTGATCAAGCATTTGATCACTTCTGGAGGGCAGTTGAGTAATATTATTTTGTCGTATTGCTTCTTTAGGACGGATATATGGAAAGCCCCTAGCCACACTGGTTCCATTTTTGTTTCCCTCATCTCTTCCATAATTGCTGCAATTTCCTGGGGTGTGAGAATTTCTTGATTGTTTGGAGTTGGTGGTTGTGGGCTCATTGAGGTTGGTGTTGGAGTAAGTGGTTCGAATGGGATTATTGGTGACAGTGGTATTAAGGGTTGTTGCATGTAAGTGTAGTCGTGTATCCATGGGATGGGAAATTGGGTTGGCGGGTAGAATGGTAACTCGTCGTAGGTGTTCATCTAATGATGGCTGTTTAGATGTGGAGGGGTGTTCCATGTGTAGTTGTATGGCTGAGGTTGATGGTGTAGCCCCCGTATGGGTGATGTACTCGCTTGTGTGTTTGCCTATATGTACTATCCATATAGGTTCATGGCAGCTGTTATTCCCTCCATTATTATTTGTGCTAGGTCCTAGGGATTTAGAGACGAATGATCACTTCTTGGTTGTTCACTAGCATTGAGAAGGTCAATGCATGATTTTGTAACCCCATCTCGATCCAAGATTAGAGTGGAGTGAAGGAATTTGGAGTTTGAGAAGTGTACATTACCGGGTAATTCTGGGGTGGTGGAGTTTGGTTTGCCATCGTTGGTGGAGAGAGGAAGTAAAGGTTGAGTGGTAGTGTTTGAAATAGAAGAAGAGAAGGGTTGAGAGTGTTGCGTGTGAGATGGGAATTCTAATAATTTTATGGCAGTATTAGTAGAGGAGGGAGAGGTGGAGGAAGGCGGTGAAGTATATTATTCTTGTGCTTTGGGCTATTTACGTGGGCTGCCTTTGTGGGATATTGTTTGTATGGAGGCAGTAGAATGTAGATATAGTGGTGTGTTGGGCTTGTGATCTACCATTTCTAGGTCATAATTGCCTACTAGTAATGTTTGTGCCGGCTTGTGTGATCCGGTAGAGGGTGGTTGTTTAACGGAATGGGATTGGTGGTGCGTGGAGGTGGTGTTAACGTGGCAGTTTGTGGCGTGTGCATAATGTCCATGTAGTCACTGTTCATAGTGGTAACGTGTGAATTAGGGTGTGTTTGTATGTGAGTTTCTATGGGTGAGTAATATAATTGTGGTGAGTCCTTGGGCCGGCTCTATGGGTGAGTAAGATAATTATGGTGAGTCCTTGGGCCGGCTAGAGTCTCTCTGGGCTGCTTCAGCTTGGGCCTCTAATTCATGGTTTGGGTTGTTTTGATACTCATTATTAGTCATCTCTAATAAGTCAACATGTTCTTTTAGAATATTAAAATTATTATTAAGCACTAATCCAGTTTGATTAACCAATTGTTTAGGAATTAATGGGGCATGAGGTTTTGGGGAGAAAGAGTTAGGAAGCATACTTATGAGTGGCTTGTGTGTCTCCTCTGACTTCGATATTGTGGTAGTGTTACCATTAGGTTCTAGACGCGGTGGTGATGTGCTTGCTTCAGTGTTCCTGTTAAGTGTATGTTGGTGTCTCCCTTGTTGTTTGTTGGATCTTCATGGGAATACTACAGTTTTTCATTCTGAATCTTTTTTGTTGATTTTCAGATGTAGGAGTGGGAGTAGTTGAAGAAGTTGACGATTGTTGTGGTAGTATGGTATTTGTAGGGTGATGTATTTGACTATGGGGACAAATAATCCGTGTGTGACCCAGTCGTCCACAACTAACACATAACATGTTTAGACCTTCATAGAGTATTTGTTGACAGTGTATCCTAATAAAGACATGGGACTTTAATGGCTGCTCTAGTGGCACTTCTATGCAAATTCGAGCATAACGGCCACGCGATGTAGCAGATGTGCATGTATCTATTTTCAATAGTTTGCCAAGTTTGTTTCCTACTTTTTGTAATATTTCAAGATCATAGAATTCTGTTGGAAGCTCAAGGAGTCGAGTCCAAATTGAGGTATATGTGAGATGCGTCGTGGATGCTAGGAATTTAGATTCCTATCATCGCACTGAAAGGAAGTGGTTTAAAACCAAGGTCCATTGTGTAGTGCTTTGTTCATGTTTTCTTCTTGTTGGTATTTGATTCAGAAAAATCCATTGCCTAGGTCAATGAGTGATAGTGTTTCAGTAGGTTTCCACATAGTTTGTAGCTTTTGCTTGAGGGATAAATGACCCACTTTGCGTCTAAAAACTTTAACTATAAGAGAGTATTTCCAAGGATGATAAAGTATGGATTTGTCTGTACTGGAAATGGGTATAAAGTTGTCCGGCGTTGGCTCTTGTAAAAGTTTGTCGGACATGTCAATGTGTGATTGGGTATTAGAAATTGGTAGTAGTGACATAGTATGGTTATTTAATAGTGTCGGCATAAATGAAGGGTGGTTGTTATTCGTAGTTGAGTCATCTATATTCATGAGGCTTAGATCTGGGGTTTCTGTATTGGTTATTGGAGGAGTGTCAGTCATGGTTTCACTGAAGAAGAAGAAAGGGAATTGGTAGATTAGTTTATAGGAAAATTTCTAGTGAGAGGTTGGAGCTTCTCTCTCTAACCCATCACTTAGGTTATTCAATTATCTTCCTGAAGTTAGTATTTATATACTATATGACGGCCCTTTAACTATACTATGTCTGAACTTGTCCATACTACGACCCCTATATATGTCAGAGACAAAACTAGAGCCAAGAAAGAAGTTGCAGGTGGTCAGAGAGCTAGGTTTGCAACTGTTACACCCTGTGCATCCCAAGGTGACGTATAATGAATATGAGACATGTTAAATATGATTTAAATAGTTTTAAAGTCATAATATGACTATATATGATGGTTGGATAGAAAATATAAAGTTTGGGAAAAGTCAAATTTAAGTTGCAGAAAAACTGACTAAAGATTTGAATTATAACAGAGTTTTTTAAGCAATACATTTCGTGTGCTATATGGGGTCTCTTTTGGGACATATTATATACCACATTTAAGATCTTGGAATTTAGTTTCCAACACTCTTAACCGTTTATTTATACGACATCCGGATAAAAAGATATAAGCATCGAAAGATGGGTCAATGAGAGGGTGCCAAGCTAGCACCTCTTTGACTTTTCCAAACTTGATATATATATATATATATATATATATATATATATATATATATATATATATATATATATATATATATATATATATATATATATAGAGAGAGAGAGAGAGAGAGAGAGAGAGAGAGAGAGAGAGAGACCTGATAACATCCATAAACATATCCTTAAACTCTCTTCTAGGGTTTCAAAGAATATTAACATCCCGGGTACGAAATCAAGAAGCGATAACATTAGAACGATCCCAATGACGTAAGTATCGCTATATCGCCTCTCTTTTTCTTTGTAGTTTGAGTTTTGAAAGGTACTTCAAAGTTAGGAAAAATTCTACTTTCTGTATTTAAGCTTTTATATATCAAAGAAGGTTGATAAATTCGTTTCCTAATAGTTAGAACTCACGGGACAGTGATCGAAGCCGTGAGTTCAATTTATTTCACTTTTAGTGGACTGTTTTGTGGTCCACTCGTGTTGGCCGATTGTGCTGCAGATTTATGGAGTTTGGAAGGATGAAGGGCGTGTAGAAATGCCATATGTGATAGGGTAGTAGGCTGGTCGCTCGTCGTTGCAATTTCAGGTTAATTGATAACTTATTGATTGGGTGTGTTATGGTATATTTGGGGGTTTTGTTGTATTGAAGGTCCCGAATTGTAGTTGGGTTGTTTTGAGTAGCTGATTATATTGTGTTTGTATCTCTCCTATAGTAGGCTTGAGGGAGAAGTGAAATCAGGGGAAATGCTGCCCGTTTTATTTTAGAATCGAGTCATCATTTGAGATACGTGATATACCACTACCATCTAAGTTGTACACGTATTTCTTTGTTATAGGGTTGGCACACTAGTTGTCATAAGCTTGTTGTTGAGTTGCATTGACGACTTGAGGTATGTTAAGGCTATCTCTTTTTTCCTTTTGGCATGATCCATATGATACAAACGAAATGAGCAAGTACGCAACTTTCATAAATGATTCTATTCTTAGAAATACTAGGGTTGCCTATGTTCTGGATTTCCCATATGTCCTACTTTCATATTGTTTGTTCGTGGGTATCATGACATTCCGAGAGATATTATTGACTTACTTCATTATGAATTGCATTCATTTATACATGTATACTTACCCATGACCAGATGGCGTTATATACGCGTATATTATATGTATATGGGGTATGGAGAAAGGTTACAACATTATATATGCACTACCACCTGATCAGCTGGTATACATTGATGATTTAGCCCACAGTGGTTGAGATGATATGATGGGATGCCCTCAGAGGCTTGATAATGTTATGTACTCATATACCTACGCATGGTATGACATTTATACACACATGCATGACATTAAAAAAATTTCATGATTCACAGAACTATCCAGAATTACAGGTTGAGTTCTTTACTCCATGTTTCTTTCATGTCTTTTATATACTACTTTCATGCCTTACATACTCGGTACTTTATTTGTACTGACGTCCCTTTTTCTTGGCGACATTGTGTTTCATGCCTGCAGGTCCCGATAGACTGGTTGAGAGTTCTCCTAGTAGGCTATCCGCTCAGCGGAAGGTGCTTGCGCACTCCACTTGCTCCGGAATTGCCTATTTGGTTAGTATGATTTGAATATGTATTGATTGATATGGCAGGGCCCTGTCCCAACCTTTATGACATTTATGTACTCTTAGAGTCTTGTAGACAAATGTTATGTATATGGATACTTGTATGGCCTTATCGGCCTACGTTTTGAGTATACAAATGATCATGTCGGCCTTATAGGCCAGTATGTCCCATGTATAAGTTTCTATATCATGTTGGGTCATCCTATGTCTGGTATTCCCTTATGTTTTATTCCCATTATCTCATGACGGCCTTTCTGTCCCACTTACCTATGACGGTATGATAAGAAAGATTTGTTATGTTGGTACTCAGTTATGTAAGGCACTGGGTGCCCGTCGCGGCCCTGCGATTTTGTAATGACCCAATCGGTCATTTTTAACTTTTAGAACCTCGTTCCCCTAAATAAAACTCCCCGTATGTGCTTTTATTAATTTATGACTTGCGGGGATGGTTGGTTTGGGATTTAGATGTGTTCGGATTGAAATCAGAATGCTTGGTATGTTCCAAAATGTTGACTTCGGTCAACATTTTGAGAAAATGACCCCGAAATCGGGATTCGACTGTTCCAATAGGTCTGTATGATGATTTTGGACTTTAGCGTATGTTCGAATCGGATTTTGGATAACCCAGGAGCGTTTCGGTGCTTAATAGTGAAAATTAACTATTTAAAGATTTAAGGTTCTTTAAATTTGGTTTGGAGTAGGTTTTGGAGTAATTGAAGTCCGTTTGGAATTTCGAGATCGGGAATAGTTCCGTAATGTCATTTAAGACTTGTACGCAAAATTTAGTGTCATTCTGAGTAGTTTAAGTATGTTTCGGCGCGTTCGGAGTAAGTTTGAAGAATTTGAAAATTTTAAGTTGAATCAATTTGGTTTGGGGTATGATTCTTAGTTTTGATGTTGTTTTACACGTTACGAGGGTTCGAGCGAGTCCGTTTTATGATTTCAAACTTGTTGGTACGTTCGGGCGGGGCCTCGGGTGTTAACCGGACGAGGCTTAGATCGATTTTGGTCCTTGGAGCAGTAGCTGAAGCTTCCAGCTTCTGCTGCAACCGCACCTACGCTTGGCCATCCGCAGGTGCGAAGCTTGACACAAAGAAGCGGAAATGGGCGCAGATGTGAAGGCCCAAGTCGCGAAAGCGGTCCTGAGGCCGCAGATGCGGAGCTTGGCCAGGCGAGGGAAACTCGCACCTGCGAGGCTTTTTCCGCAGGTGCGGCTAGCCCTCCGCAGGTGTGAAAATGCTGCTTGGAAGAATGGATTAAAAATCGGGGCTCAGCCATTTTTGAGCCCATTTTCTCCATTCTTGGGCAATTTTGGAACTTTTTGAGAGAGGATTTCAACTAGCAACTTGGAGGTAAGTTAATTCTACACACTTTGAGTTAAATACATAGATTATGGGTAGATTATAACCTGTAAATCTTGGAAATCAAGGGTTTAGATGAAAAATCTAGGTTTTGACAAAAATGAGATTTTAACCACGAAAATGGTTATGGAATTTGATGAAAATTATATATTTGAGTTCTTGAGATTATGGGTAACGTTTTCCTCCAAATATTTTCAGAATCCGGGCACGTGGGCCCGGGGTGAATTTAGGAATTTACCATTTTGGATTGTGTAATTTATTAATTAATCTAATTTTGAATTTTCGAGTATGTATTAATTATTTTGTATAACATTTGGATAATTTCAGATTTTTCGGCATCGAATTGGGATTTTTACGCGACGTTGTGATTGGGAAGTGGGCTTTGAGATAAGGTAAGTCTCTTGTCTAACCTTGTAAGGGGGAATTTACCCCATAGGTAATTTAAATTAATAAGTGTTGCTAATTGTGGGGGCTACGTATGCACGAGGTGACGAGAGTCCGTGCGTAGCTACTAATATTGCTAAAGCGCGGGTAGTTTAGGACTCAAATCATGAATTACTTGTGATAATTGTATCCTTATTTAATTAAAGCAATAGAATTATGTTGCAAATTGTTAGAGAAAATGGTAAAAGATTGAAATCTCACATACTTGAAATTTTGTTCAGAATATTTATATATATATTCTCATTCCAGAGATTCATAAGAAAATGTCCTCTTTTTTTGTGGAGCGGGCCGAACGCCTCGGCAGTATAGATGTATCTATGGATCGCGCCGCACGTCCATCGGCAGTGTACACGACACTCTAGATCGGGCCGTACGACCTCGACAAAAATCATGCCTAATAATAATAATCATTATACAATACCTTGATATTTTAATTGTTGCTTGTGAAATTAATTGATAAAATTGGAAATTATTGAAATGTATGGAATTAATTACTTCTGCTTGTTAAGAAAATTATTGTTGGTCATCTAAAAATCATGTTTAATTCTATATATTCTATTGTAATATTATTGACCCATAATGAGTGTCAACGCTGACCTCTCGTCACTACTTCTTCGAGATTAGGCTTGATACTTACTGGGTACACGTTGTTTACGTACTCATGCTACGCTTGCTGCACTTTTTGTATAGGACCTGAGACAGGTACTATCGGAGGACCTATCGACGCGCACCCACATTATCTAGAGGCTTAATGGTGAGCTTCCTTTCTGAGCCATTTTGCAGCAACTAGTGCCTCTTCTTGTATTTGTATTCTGTCTATTTTATTTCTGATAGCATTTAGAATTTTGTATAATCCACTAGATGTCCATACATTTGTGACACCAGTTCTTGGCATAAACTAGTAGAATTTGTGGATTTAATTATTTTACTTGGGTTTAAATTTATTTTATTTTCTCATATCTTTCTTAAGTTTTGAAACTTCGAAGAGCTTGATTACTCGAAAATATTTTAAAGAAATGAATATATGTTTAAATCATTAGTTGGCTTGCCTAGCCTAGATTTTGGGCGCCATCATGACCTATAGATGAGTTTGGGTCGTGACAGGTTTGGGTCGTGATAGAAGTGGTATCAGAACAGTTTTGTCCTAAGGAGTCTACAAGCCGTGTCTAGTGGAGTCTTGTTTATGGATGTGTTGTGCACCACACTTATAAGCAGGAGGCTGCAGGGTATTTAGGACTGTCACTCTTTCTTCTTACTCTAGATCGTGTGGCAGAGCTCAGTTGTAAGAATTCAAACTCCTAAATTTTATTTTATTCATTATACAACGACATCTACATCCAGAAAGACAGTTGGTAAGAGATTGAATGTTTTTGCGTCATGCTTATGATGAATGAATGTAAGGTCTTCAGTAGATTATGTGTGTACTACGACATGTAAGCTTCTTGATAAGGAGCCCTAAGGCATGAATATCTATCCACCCCTATGGTAAAAAGCAACGAGAGAATCAGAAAGTAGATACAAGTTTCAACAAGTAAAAAAAGCTAGGTGAAGAAGGATACGAGGTACCCAGTTAGTGAAGATTATCTGTATTTACAATTCAGGCAGAGAAATATAAGCATTCTGAGTTACTTTCAACAGTAACAGAGATATATACACTTGACAACACCCGTCTCAGTTATGCCCTATGGGAGCTAACAAATATAGTTTAAGAGAAAGATGATATATTAGGATCCAACTGGGGTTAGAGTAACCTAAAATTGTGGATGGATTGTTATCATTAGCTAACATTTCCGAAGATAGTGCAAATGTGGTAATAGATCTCCTTGTGAGACAACCAAATGGTGAACTCTAGAATAGTATAGTCAGATATGAATACTAGAATGTTCAGAAATTTCAGAAGATAGGCAGTGGAATCCTAGAAGGGATAAATATTTACCTTAGTATTACTCACGTCCCTAATAAAAGGTAGAGAGAATGTTAGGTGTCCCGAAGAGCCAGTGAGATGAAGCAAGGGGAGCTAAAAGTGAAAGAATGTTTTGTTGAAGTTTTCAGAATAAAGTGATAGACAGAAATATTAGCAGGAGAATAGGAAGAGAGTAAATGATGTATTATGAGTAAGATGTGATAAATGAGTGATAACGGTAAATCAAAATATGACAGAATGACAAAGTCTATAGTCAAGTGAAGGAAAAGACAAGAGGATACATGCCTCGAGTCAATAAAAGAGTATAAGCCATAAAGTCATGTCCCCATTTCGAGAAATGAGTTGGTGAATCGTACGTGATTACCAGAAGGAAAATTTAGACCCCCGGAGAAATAGAAATCAGTATGGGCTAGTGAACAAGATAAATTGAACATGAATTAGGGATCAGAAGATTTGATAATAGTCAACATCGTGAGAATTTTAGAGATCGTGTTCCGACAATAATAGAATGGACAACAAAAGAATAACCTTTAAAGGTCATTCAGGAAGACGCTTCCCTAAAACAAGTGATGTGAGCGGAGTTAAGCTTAAGGGACTAAGTGTGCTAGTTACACTAGGCGACACCTTCGTGCGTAAGAAATTAAATTATCCCTCGTACAGAAGGGTTACCGCAAGGCAAGTAAGAGTCCGTGAAGATGTGAAAAGACACTAAATATGAAGAGGTGAAACATTTATAGGCAAATCTTCATAGCATTAAGTGTTAGTACTCCCCTAAAAGGGGAAGATGGTGTGATATGATATTAAGTCGTAGTTATGTGGTTCAGGTAACTATGGAATAGTTAAGGAAGAATGTGGTAGAAAGGCGAAAGGAATGAGATTGCATTTATTTAGATCCTATGGATATGATACAATTCCAGAACATTATGTAAGCATGACAACGAGGAGAGGCAGTAAGGGTTCCATTACTAGATGTTATTGATAAATAAGTGCAAATGAACATTGGATACATAAGGAGCCAGTGTGCGGGGTAAGTTAAGACAAAGGATATAACCCAAGAGAGATTACGTAGAATATAGATATGAGAATGGACTAATGAGTAGTTAGTAGTTGATTCAGGAAGAGCCTAGCCATGGCTAAACAAGAGGATACAGACAAATCAGCAGGTCGTACAAGATAAACATAGTGAAACCCAACATAGGGAATTCAGTCTCGCAAATATGATGATATTGTAATCCTTGAGAAATATTCAGATAGGAGTTAGGGTTGTTAAAGGTACCGTATAAGTGTTACGAAAATAAAAAAATGGTGCCACTGAGAAGACAGTCAAAAATTTTAGTTCAGAATCAACCTTATGAGCATAAGGGCGCAGAGGTAAGTAATTAAGGATAATTATAGGCGAGTAGAACATCAAAAATTCTTTCGGGTATACGATGTAATAAGCTTGCAGCTTTACAGGAGTCAAATGGTCTCTCTTAAGTACTACAAAGAAAGACTAGCTGAGGGAATAAGGAAGAAGGCTTCAACTTAAGCATAGTGACATAAAGAAGAAATGGTCTTGTAATAACAATCTCACAACAATATTTTATGCACTCCATAAGAAAGTGGCACCTATCGTGGCTAATGAACGGGAAGAAAAAAAAAATCAAAGATCATAATTGAGATCATATGAGTTACAGGAAATTTTAGTATTTTTGGGTAATGAGATAAGCCATGTATTCATGCAAAAAGTGGAAGAACGACCATGAAAAGTAATTGCTTATGTTTATAGACAACTAAGAAAGCACGGGAAGAATTACTCAACCCACAATTTAGAGTTAGCCACGGTGATTCATACACTAAAGATGTGGAGGAACTATTTGTATGGCATTCATGTTGATATCTACACGGATCATAAGAGCCTTCAATATATCTTCAAGCAAAAGGAATTGAATTTATGCCAAAGGAGATAGTTGGAGCTACTGAAAGACTATGACGTTGATATTTTATACCATCTGGGGAAGGCGAATATAGTAGCCGACGCCCTCAGCCGTAGATCTATGGGTAGCATGTCATATTTACAGCCAGAGAAGAGTGGGATAGTCCATGAGATTCATTAGCTAGCTAGTCTTGGAGTTCAATTACTGGACTCAGGTGATACCGAAGTTACTATTCAGGACACAAGAACTTCCTCTTTAGTAACTGAAGTGAAGGAACGCCAGTAGGAGGATCCTGTGCTAGCTTATTACAGAGATACATCGCCTCAAAAAGAGAATACACCATTTGAGATTACAGGAGATGGAGTCCTCAGATATCGAGGTCAATTATGTGTTCCTAATGTGGCTGGGTTGCGCCAGCAGATTATGGGAGAAGCTCACTATTCTCATTATTCTATTCATCCAGGAGCGACAAATATGTATCATGATATCAGGGAAATATACTGGTGGGACGGAATGAAGAAGGATATAGCAGAGGTTGTTGCTCAGTGCCCTAATTGTCAGCAAGTTAAGATTGAGCATCAGAAACCCGGTGGATTATTGCAGGCTATAGAGATTCTGACTTGGAAATGGGAAGTGATTAATATGGATTTCATCATAGGCTTACCTCGCACCCAGCGTAAGTTCGATTCTATGTGGGTTATTGTTGATAGACTTACAAAATCAGCCCATTTTTTTTCTGCCTATCAGGACTACGTATTCAGCAAAAGATTATGCAAGGCTTTACATTAAGGAGATGGTACGACTTCATGGTGTCCCTATATCTATTATCTCAAATAGAGGTGCTCAGTTTACAGCTAATTTCTGGAGGTCCTTCCAAAAAGGATTGGGGACTCAAGTAAGTATTAGTACAACATTTCATCCTCAGACAGATGGTCAGGCGAAGCGCACTATTCAGACACTGAAGGATGTGCTACGGACTTGTGTGATGGACTTCAGGGGTAGCTGGGATGATCATCTTCCACTTATTGAGTTCGCATATAATAATAGCTATAATTCAAGCATCTAGATGGCTCCATATGAAGCTCCTTTACGGAAAGAAGTGTAGGTCACCTATCAGATGGTTCGAGGTTGGGGAAACTAAGTTAGTAGGACCAGAGTTGGTACAACAGGCAGTTGAGAAGATTAAGCTTATACGGGAAGGTCTATTAGCAGCTTAGAGTTGTCAGAAGTCGTATGTAGATAATTGACGATGAGACTTGGAGTTTCAGGTAGATGACTGGGTATTCCTAAAGGTATCACCGATGAAAGGCGTTATGAGATTCGGTAAGAAAGGGAAGCTTAGCCCTCGGTACATTGGACCTTATAAAATCATACGCAGAGTAGGCTAGGTAGCATATGAGTTAGACTTGCCTTCCAACTTGGAGTCAGTACATCCAGTTTTTCACGTGTCTATGCTCCGCAAGTGTATTGGCGATCCTTCTAGACTCGTTCCAGTTGACAATGTTCAGGTCACAGAGCAACTATCATATGAGGAAGCTCCCATTGCTATACTAGATAGACAAGTTCAGAGATTGAGAACTAAGGGCGTAGCTTCAGTTAAAGTACTTTGGAGGAACAATAATGTGGAGGAGATGACTTGGGAAGCTGAAGAAGACATGAAGTCTAGGTATCCTCACTTGTTTCTGCTTCCGGAGGAGGATCGGACTGAAACATCACAACCTTTAGGTACGTATATGGTACTTGATTCTTAAGTTAGTTATTGTCATTGGTCGTGTGAGGCCATTGGTGTTATTGATGATTGTGGCCCTGTATGGATTTGTGTTGTTGGCTTTTCTGTCTGACAGGTTGGTAGTAGTATCGTTATAGAGGAGACTCTACCAAAATTTCTATAGATCTCTGGGAGTTTAACATTCAAGGACGAATGTTTCTAAGGGGGGAGATTGTTACACCCTGTGCGTCCCAAGGTGACGTATTATGAATATGAGAATTTTTAATCATAATTTAAATAATTTTAAAGTCATAATATGACTATATATGATGGTTGGATATAAAATATAAAGTTTGGGAAAAGTCGGATTTAAGTTGCGGAAAACTCAACTAAGGATTTGCCTTGTAACAGAGCATTTTGAGCAATATCTTTCATGTGCTATATGGGGTCTCTTTGGGACATATTATATACCAAATTAAAGGTCTTGGAATGTAGTTTCCAATGATCTTAACCGTTCATTCATACGACATTCGTATAAAAAGACATAAGCATTGGAAGATGGGCCAATGAGAGGGTGCCAAGCTAGCACCTCTTTGACTTTTCCAAACTTGATATATATAGGTCTTAGGCCGTGTTTATCTTCATTTTGCCATAGAACACGACCTGAGAACATCCATAAATATACCCTTAAGCTCTCTTCTAGGGTTTCAAAGAATATTAAAATCCCGGGTACGAAATCAAGAAGCGATAACATTAAAACGATCCCTACGACGTAAGTATCGCTATATCGCCTATCTTTTTCTTTGTAGTTTGAGTTTTGGAATGTACTTCATAGTTAGGAAAACGTCTACTTTCTGTATTTAAACTTTTATATATCAAAGAAGGTTTATAAATTCGCTTCCTAATAGTTAGAACTCACAGGACGGTGATCGGAAGCCGTGAGTTCGATTTATTTCACTTTTAGTGGACTGTTTTGTAGTCCACTCGTGTTGGCCTATTGTGCTTCAGATTTATGGAGTTTGGAAGGATGAAAGGCGTGGAGAAACGCCTCATGTGGTAGGGTAGTAGGCGGATCGCTCGTCATTGCAATTTCAGGTTAATTGATAACTTATTGATTGGGTGTGTTATGGTATATTGGGGGGTTTTATTGTATTGAAGTTCCCGAAATGTAGTTGGGTTGTTTTGAGTTGCTGATTGTATTGTGTTTGTATTTCGCCTATAGTAGGCTTGAATGAGCAGTGAAATCAGAGAAAATGCTGCCCGTTTTATTTTAGAATCGAGTTATCATTTGAGATACGTGATATACCACCGCCATCTAAGTTGTACAAGTATTTCTTTGTTATAGGGTTGGCGCGCTAGTTGTCATAAGCTTGTTGTTGAGTTGCATTGACGACTTGAGGTATGTTAAGGCTATCCTCTCTTTTCTTTTGGCATGATCCATATGATAGAAACGAAACGAGCAAGCACACAACTTTTATAAATGATTCTATTCTTAGAAGTACTAGGGTTGCCTATGTTCTGGATTCCCCATATGTCCTACTTTCATATTGTTTGTTCATGGGTATCATGACATTCCGAGAGATATTATTGACTTACTTCATTATGCATTACATCCATTTATACATGTATACTGACCCATGATCAGATGACATTATATACGCGTATATTATATGTATATGGGGTATGGAGAAAGGTTACAATGTTATATGCATACCACCACCTGATCAGCTGGTATACATTGATAATTTCGCCCATAGTGGGTGAGATGATATGATGGGATGCCCTCAGAGGCTTGATGATGCTATGTACGCATATAGCTATGCATGGTATGACATTTATATGCATATGCATGACATTATAAATTTTTCATGATTCACAGAGCTATCCAGAATTATAGGCTGAGTTCTTTACTCTGTGTTTCTTTTATGTCTTTTATATACTACTTTCATGCCTTACATACTCGGTACTTTATTTGTACTGACATCCTTTTTTCCTGTGAACACTGTGTTTCATGCCCGTAGGTCCCGGTAGACAGGTTGAGAGTTCTCCTAGTAGGCTATCAGCTCAGCGGAAGGTGTTTGTGTACTCTACTTGCTCCAGAGTTGCCTGTTTGGTCAGCATGATTTAAATATGTATTGATTGGTATGGCGGGGCCCTGTCCCGACCTTTATGACATTTATGTACTCTTAAAGGCTTGTAGACAAATGTCATATATATGGATACTTGTATGGCCTTATCGGCCTACGTTTTGAGTATACAAATGATCATGTCGGCCTTATAGGCCCGTATGTCACATGTATAAGTTTCTATATCATGTTGGGTCATCCTATGTGTAGTATTTCCTTATGTTTTATTCTCGTTATCTCATGACGGCCTTTCTGGCCCACTTACCCATGACTGTATGATAAGAAAGATATGTTACATTGGTACTCGGTTGTGTAAGGCACCTGGTGCCCGTCGCGGCCCTGCGGTTTGGGTCGTAACAACAACCTCGACAGGTTGCAATTTGGTTTCAGAACAAGAGAGCTCGATGCAAATCTAAGTAGCTAGAGAGGGATTATAGCTTACTTATGTCAAGTTATAACATTCTAATTTCCCAGTACGAATTCTTGAAGACAGGGAAACAATACTTAGTTATGCAGGTATTGTATACAATTTTGCTCGTCCCCTCGATTAATTTTACGTATGGTCATTAAGATTTACCAGTAAAGTTATAAAATTATTTTTTCTCACATTAAACAAATAAACTTTAACCACTATAATATGAAAGTGGCTATTTCTATCGAATTAATATAACCAAACTTTACCCATTGTAACAGCTAATTCATAAACTTTAACCATTATAAGAGTAAAATCACCTTAGTTAGCAGGTTTCATCAATGTTATAATGGGCGTAATTTAGTAACTTTACTTTTATTATCGATAAAATTTTAATTAACCGCTATAGCAGTAAAGTTACTAAAATTTAACCGTTATAAGGAGAAAACTATCCATCAACGTGACTTTATTGTTATAATGGAAATTATTCTAGTGTGACAGAGATTAATTTAGTAATTTTATTATCTTATTAATCATACTTAAAATTAGCCATATCCACTTTTTTATCAAATTAAAGTAGCACTCAGGCCACAAAACATTGCCCGTTTGGCCATGAAAATTACTTTTGTTCGAAAATTTTCATTTTTTTTTTCAAAATCAGTGTTTGGCCATAAAACATTCAATTTTCACTTCAAGATAAATTTTGGAATTTTTCAAAAATTTGAAAAACTCCAAAAAGCTGTATTTCAAAATTTTCACTCAAATCACTCACAAAAATTCAGAAACAACACAAAATTATATTCATGTCCAAACACAACTCTAATTTTCAAATACCATTTTCACTTGAAAAAATTCACTTTTTTCCGCAATTTTACTATTCTTATGTCCAAACGCCCACGAAGTTCGTGTTAGATTCTCGAAGTTGTTCCCTTCTCCACAGTTGCAACAGCTGAATGATATGCTGCAACAATCCCAGAAAGACGAGCAGTGTTGCAAGCAAGAATTTGGTGAAATTGACATTGATCGTAGGTCATATAACAAAGAAAAAATCAAGAACGAAATGGATACAAAATCAAGCCTGTCTTTTGACTTATCAGAGCATGGTTTTGGTGTTATTTCGGAGGATTACCATAGCATAAAGCCTGATTATTTAGGCACATAAATAAGGAAATGTAAAATCAGTGCAGAAATTTTCAGCATAGGTAGACAGGGAACACCAAATAACTATAGCCGGAGATTTCATTCTTCAGCATGAATATCTCATTGTACATTTTTCATAAGGTAAAAGGTGCTATTCCATTCATGTTTCTGATGGAACTCACTTAAGTTACATTTCCTTTCTGTCAATAGTTGTACAGTATTTATATTACATATCTCGTTTATCGAGAGTTAATTTGAATAATCTTTGAAGTTTCATTAGATTAGTTCAACTCAGTAATTTGAAATTAAAATTTAGATATTTAAAACTATACAAAATGTACTATAAGTTTAATTCTTCTCATGTCAATATGATTGAAAAATTATTTAAAAATAGTAGTCAAACTATATACAGTTTAAATATCGAGAAGTGAAATGTTTCATATAAATTGAAACAGAGGGAGTAGTAGTTTCACGAAAGAATATCATTAAATTGGGGAAGTTCCCAATTTTTGATATTTTTGGCGAATTGTATAATCTGCATCCTAAAATATGTGTTGACACTTGCTTTGTTCAATGGTTATCTAACTATATTATATTTTACTTAACTTGGTTTTCAACAAATTCGAATCCCGTGTATGATAAAATAATAGTGTTTAATCTATCAACTAACTAATCCATATATTGTAGAAGAGAGCTGTTAAATATGTAAGACAGTTTGGCCGAGTGGTCTAACGCGCCAGATTTAGGCTCTGTTCCGAAAGGGCGTGGGTTGAAATCCTACAGCTGTTTTTTTTAATTTCTGAAAAAATCCCAAGAAAGAGGAAGAGTTTCAGAACTTTTAAACAATACTAGAGTACGCATCCCTGTCCCAATGAGTAGTTTTCGTAAAAACATTAGTATATAAATATTATTTTAAAAGTTTATTACTTCTACCTAAGTAAGTCAATAAAAAAATAAACTTTAAGTCTTCAATCATTATATATTCACCTTAAACTTTGTAGTTTGTACCAATTTTATAATCAGTTCAATTTCACAAGTTATGTGATGACCCAAAATGTCATCTTTAAATTTAATGATTAATTATGTGATCTAAGCACTATTTACCATTACTCGACTTGCATGCGCAGTCCGTAAAATTTTTCGGAAAGTTTTCAGGTGAAAAATGAATTAAAATGTGAATTAGAGCTTTAAAACTCAACTGAGTTGACTTTGGTCAACATTTTGAGCAAATAGACTCGGATCAGTGTTTTGATAGTTTTGGTAGGTCTGTATCATGATTTCGGACTTAGGCGTATGCCCGGAATCAAATTCCGAGGTACCTAGCCCGAGATATGGAATTTTGATAAAAAATTAAAAGTTTAAGTTCAAATAGTGACCGGATGTCAAATTATGTGCAAACGACCCCGCAATAGAATTTTGATGATTCCAACAGCTCCGTATGGTAATTTTGGACTTAGGAGCATGATCGGAATTTTATTTGGAAGTCCATAGTGGAATTAGGCTTGAAATGCCAAAAGTTGAATTTTTGGGAAGTTTGACCGGGGGGTTGACTTTTTGATATCAAGGTCGAAATCCGATTCTGAAATTTTCATATCTCAGTTATGTCATTTATGACTTGTGTGCAAAATTTGAAGTCATTCCGAATTGATTTGATGTGTTTCGACACAAGATATAAAATTTGAAAGTTCAAAGTTCATTGATTTTGATTTGAGGTGCGATTCGTCGTTTTGATGTTGTTTGATGTAGTTTGAAGCCTTGATTAAGTTCGTATGGTATTTTGGGACATGTTGGAATAATTGGTTAAGGTCCCGAGAGTTTCAGGTGGATTTCGGAAGGTAAACGGAATGGATTTCGGACAAAGAGTGCTGGAAATTTTTGTTGCAGAAATTTCGTGCGTGGAGCCAACGTTGTAAGTTTATATCTCGCAATTCATAAGGAATTAGAACATTTTTAAAATATGAAAGTTGTAGTCGTTTGATTATAGTTTCCAGAAAGTTAAACCATTCATTATTTGGACATTTGTACAGAAAGTTATGACGGATTGAATGAAGGCTGGTAGAGCTGTTTCGCCAGAAATTTCGCCAGAAATTTCTGATGCGTGGAGCCAACTTTGGAAGCTTATATCTCGCAATTCATAAGGAATCAGAACATTTTCAAAACATGAAAGTTATAGTCGTTGGATTATAGTTTCCAGAAAGTTAAACCATTTATCATTTGGACATTTGTACATGAAGTTATGATCAATTGAAGGAAGACTGGTAGAGCAGTTTCTGGTGGACTTTTAGTGACGAAAAATGGACTTTTAGTAACGGATTGGCAGAAACTTAAGGACCAAAAATGGTCATTTTATTCATTTCATTTTGGATTTTTGGAGCACGGTTCTTGGGCGATTTTTGGGCGATTTTCACGGGAAAACATTGGGGTAAATGTTCCTTATCCTATATTGATTATATTTCATGATTCCATACTCATTTACATCATGAATCCGTGAATTTATGGAAGAAAAATCAAGATTTTTGCAAAATCTTCCAAAAATAAAAATTTAAGATTTGGAGGTCGAGTTGTTATCAGATTTTGGTAAAATTGGTATGGGTGGACTCGTAATTGAATGGGTTGTCGGATTTTATAAGTTTCGCCGGATTCCGAGATGTGGGCCCCACAGGCAAATTTTGAGCTAATTTCAGATTTTATTGAAAATATAATATTTTCTTATGAAATTGATTACTATATGTTTTTGTTGACTGTATCAAATTAATTATGACTAGATACGAGTCGATCGGAGTCGAAAAATCGAGAAAAAAGCATAATACTTGGTAAAATTGGAGCAAGTCGAGGTAAGTGACTTGTCTAACCTTGTGGGGGAAAATTTTCCCTAGGATTGGTATTGATGTGATTATTGAAATGTGTTGAAAATCGTGTGCACGAGGTGACGAGTGTGTACACGGGCTAAATTGCAAAAGATTATATTTTTAAATTGTGTAAATCACTGTTGCGCATTTATTAAATTATTTTATCTTGTTATATTATTCACCATTGATCTAAGATATATACTTCAAATTTGTTTGATCTTTTCTTACTAATTATTTTATCTGTTTAGTTGAAACTTGGTTTCTTTTATTCTATGCATTATTTGAAGGTTGATTTTCTTTAAATTAAATATTATTAATATGAAGTATTTGACATTTTTTAAACCTGATATTGAAGCAATGTAGTAAAGATTTTGAAATATTATTTTTCTAAATTATTTACTGCTGAATATTTTTATACTCATTGTGAGGGAGCCGTGAGCTCTTTATTGTGGAAAAATATTATTGTTGAATTATTTTGACATGAGCCGTGAGCTCTTTTTTGTGGAAAAATATTATTGTTGAATTATTTTGACATGAGCCGTGAGCTCTTTATTGTGGAAAAATATTATTGTTGAATTATTTTGACATGAGCTGTGAGCTCTTTATTGTAGAAAAATATTATTGATGATTTATTTTGGCATGATCCATGAGCTCTTTATTGTGAAAAAATATTGTTGTTGAATTATTTGGCAAGTTAAATTATTTGAGCACTTGAGGTGCAAATTGTGATATATTGTGATATTGATACACATTCGGTGGTATAAGGTCTGGGTGTTGAAACGCATGCGGTGAGATAAGGGTATCTTGATACGCGTGGCTAGTAGGGGTGACTACTAGAAGTCATGTAGTGTGATAAGGGTGGCTAAAATGCGGGATGCTATTTTGGAAAAAAAATGTTTTCTTTAAATAAATTGTGAAGACTCCCGCGGTGATATAAGGAAATGAGATATTGTGAAATTATTTATAACTTGGGACTACGAGGCGGTACCTCGGTAGTACCCTTGTTGATATTGATTTATGGCCATAGTTGCTTTCGATTAATTATTGTGATTTTCATAAAGTTGAAGAAATTCTGTTTTGATTCCACGAGATATTATTTGCAATCATTTGGTGTTATTAAATGTGACATACTATTTGATTCATTTCCAATGTCATTTTATTTTACTACATTGATAAATATTTTATCATGCCATTATTATATTCCAGTAGGGCCTTACCTGACCTCGTCACTACTCTACCGAGGTTAGGCTTGGCACTTACTGGGTACTGCTGTGGTGTACTCATATTACGCTTCTGCACATCTTTTTTGTGCAGATCCAGGTACATTTTACCATCCTAGACATCAGTGAGTTACCTGCGCACGGAGACTTCGAGGTATATCTGCCAGCGTTCGCAGACTCTGGAGTCCCCTTCTATCATTTTATGTTGCTTCCTTATATTTTATTTAAGACATTGACATATAGAGACATTGAGAATAAATTCTTAGAAGCTTGTGACTTATTTCTACCGGGTTTTAGGAGTTGAAATTGTTTGAATTGTGATTTATTTATTTCAGATATTTATTATTATTCCGCATTGATAGGCTTACCTAGTCTTAGAGACTAGGTGCCATCACGACATCCTGCAGAGGGAATTTGGGGTTGTGACAAGTTATCATGCTTCCTAATTTTTAGTTTAAGCAAAAACACATATTGAAAGTTTGTCTAGTTCTTGAAAGTTTTAGACGGATGTTTGATTTTAGTCTTGTTATATATTTTCAAGTTTTACCCCTTTATTATGATATCATGTTGCTTTATGCTTAGTTTTGTTCCTTTATTTTCGTTAAGTCTTGGATGGACTAGCAAGCAGTGTTAGGCGCCATCACGATCCTTTGATTGAGATTTTTGGTCGTGACAATCATACAACACTTTCAAGCAGGGTCAGCTCAATGATATTTGTGGCCTAAAGCCAAATTTCAATAAGGGGACCTAAGATTTTTGTTGTAGAAGAAAACTCATAATATTATTTGAAAATTATTTTTCTAGCTTTTTGAGATGTGAAATTATTAATAATTTATTTATAATCGATTTCTTCTAATAATTCTTTTTCAATTGATAATATAGCTAATTCATTTAATTTATCTTGAGACATTATTGATCTTAAGTAAGATTTTATTAAATTTAATTTTGAAAAGCTTCTTTTCGCTGAGGCAACTGTTACAGAAATTGTTAACATTATTCTATAAGCAATATAAATATTTGAAAAAGAATCAAGTCTTTTTATATGATTAAGTATATCGATTAGAGTATCATCTTCTACATGTATTATTTTTCTTAAAACTTTTAATTCAGAAAATAAGTCTACACCATCAATATCAGAGTGACTATTATGTTTCAAAGAACATCCAAGGTTAAAACAATTTTTTTTTAAGTTGTCATCATCTAGAGATATCAACTTTTTGCCACTAAATAGGAAATCAAAAATATTTTCATAAGCTTCAAATTGTTCAAATCTATTTTGAAGTGAAAAATAGCTTGGTCTACAATGTATAAGAAGTAATCAACTCTAAAAGATTCTTCAAGAGACTTTGTAATTTCATTATTAATATTCACATTAAATTGTTTCTTTCTATAGATTACACGTTTATTACGAAATTCTAGTTCTATATTCGACCCATATGCAATTTCCTTAGCAGAGATCATGGCAGTTGCAGATCCTTCTTCTCTATATTTTTTGAAAAAAGAAATCAAACCCCTAAGTTGATCTATGACAACATCAATATGCATATCTTTTGATTGTAAATGTTTGCTAACTGAATTAACTGCAAATAGTATATCATACTAAATAGTCATACCTAGTAAAAACTCAAAATTTTCAAGCTCATAAGTTGCTAAACAACTAGTTTCGCTTTTAGTTTTTAGTTCCCAACACGTTTGTGATAATGATTTAAGAGTTAGGCTGGGTACATTATCTTTTAAAAAATTTTATCGCTTAGTAGAAGAAGAAAATAGTTAATATATGCGTTGTACTGCTCCATAAAATGATATAGCTTTGCTACAAGAATTAGCCATACCACAAAGTACCAAATTTAGATTATGACAACCACATGGTGTATAAAATGATCTAGAATTTATGTCGAGTAGTCTTTTTTCACTCCTTGGTATTTTCCCTTCATATTGGATCCATTATCATATCCTTGTCCTCTTAAATTATCAATATCAATTCCAATATTTTTTATCTCATCTACAATAACTTCAAAAACACCATTTCCACTTGTATCATCAACTTTTAAAAACTCTAAAAAATATTAAGTAATTCTTACTGGAGTTACAATGATGTCGATACTCTATAATATAAAAGACATTTGTTCTTGATGACTTGATCTGGAGTGCAATCAAGTATGATTGAGAAGTACTTTGTTTTTACAATTTTGTCAATAATTTTATTCTTAATTTCACTAGCTAATAAATTTATCAATTCATTTTGTATATTATGTCCAAAGTAATGATTATGGATTTCATCATGCTTAATTCGGCGAACATGTTCTTGCATGTTAGTAATTTTAATTGGCCCCTTTTCTACTAATAGATCTCTCAACTTTGTATCTATACTAGTCCATTGACTATGATCATATATGTTTCTAGGAGTATAATTATCCAACTTATTTAGAACTTCTTGTTTTTCTTGAGGATATATGTTAGGTTTCTCGCCAACTTCTCTCCCTTCCTCTTCTTCTTGAATTTTATTATTGTCTATCTCAATTATATTAGTGATTTGTTCATCTATCATAAAATCTTCCACATTTTCTGATTTAGAATTTTTACTTTTATCAAGTGCTCCTTTTTGGGATTATATTAGAGTTTCAATCCTTTTCCTTTTTTGACGTTTTGAACATCCGGATTCATATTTTCTAGTTGCAATATTAAAACTCCAATAAATAACTAAAAATACAATATATACTTACAAAGAAAATATATCCAAAAAAATTAAAAAGTAGATGCAAATAATAAATATAGAACAATCAAACCTGATTCAACAAATAGATAATTTGATAAGATTTTGCTACTTCAAAATTCTTGATGTAACGCCAAAATACTTGAGAACAAATAAAACAGATGGCACTTATGTTCTGCTCATTTATTTTGTAATAGTGAATCCATAAGATTGGAATGTAGAAAAGGTCAAAGGAACAATAAAAGAGTAAAAGTTAATAGACCTTTACAGAAAAAGATAAAAAGAGATAAAAAGAATGTGGGCCCATTGATAATAATGATGGTACATAAATGTGATGACTCAAAAGGTCATCTTATATTTTAGAACTCGAATTTGCGCTCTTAAGCCTTAAATATCTCATTTTTTACCCTCCTCGATTTGTGTGCGCAGTCTGGGCAGGTTTCCGAAAAGCTTTTATGTTGAAAACTAATGAAAATAAGAATTTTTGTCTTAAAAGTTAATTTTAGTTGACTTCGGTCAACATTTTTGATAAACAGGCTCAGATCTATGTTTTGACGGTCCCGGTAGGTCCGTATCGAATTATGGGACCTGGGCGTACGCTCGGAATTGAATTCAGTGGTTCCTAGCTTGAGTTATGATTTTTTGATGAAAATTAAAAGTCTGAAAATTATTTGTTTTTTAGAATTTATTGATATTTGGCATTGTTAGTATCGGGTCCGTATTTTGGTTTTGGAGCCCTGCACAGGTTCATTATGATATTTAAGACTTGTCTGTGAAATTTGGTGAGAAACGGAGTTGATTTGACGTGATTCAGAAGTCCAGCTGAGAAAATAGAAATTTTAAAGTGTTCTTGAGAATCTCATTTGATTTGGTACTAAATTCGTAGTTCTAGGTGTTATTTTGGCGATTTGATCACGCGAGCAAGTTCGTATGATATTTTTAGACTTGTGTGCATGTTTGGTTTGGAGCCCTAAGGGCTCGGGTGAGTTTTGGATAGGCTACAGAGTGATTTGGACTTAGAAAAATAGCTGGTGTGCTTCAGCTGTGTTGCAGGCCTCAGACCTCGCAAATGCGAAGTCAGGGTTGGCATTTGCGATCACTGTTGAAGTCGCATTTGCGAACTTCTCATCGCAAATGCGAAGAGAAGCTGGGCCAGCCTATGTTCGCAATTGCAAACTTTTCTTCGCATTTGCGAAGGGAGTTTGGGAGTTGTATGGATCGCAAATGGGATCTTTTGTCCGCATTTGCGAGGTCAGTGATCGCAATTGCGACACTTTCCTCACATTTGCGAAGGGCAGCAGGATTGTAAAGGTTTCGCAATTGTGATAGCCCCTTCGCAATTTCGAGCTTCGCATTTGCGAAGCTCAGGTCGCAAATGCGACATCTGCAGCTGAACAAAATAACTTTTGGACGGGAATTTTCATTCATTTCCCAAATTTTCAAGACCTAAAACACAAGAGGCAATTTTCCAAAGACCATCTCTTTCCCAAATCATAGGTAAGTGATTCTAAACTGGTTTCTTTCAATCTTTCACTACATTTTATAAGATTTCAACTAAAAATCTAAGATTTTCATGGTAGAATTAGGGGTTTTGGGTAGAAACTAGGGATTTCGGAAATTTGGGGATTTAGACCTCAATCTGAGGTCGGATTCCAAAATCAATTATATATTCAGGCTCGGGGGTGAATGGGTAAATGGAATTTGATCCGAACCTCGGGTTTTGACCAAGCGGGCCCGGGTTTGATTTTTGACTTTTTGGAGGAAAATTTAGGAAATCTAAATTTATGCAATGCAATTGATTCCTTTAGTAAAATTTGATATTATTGAGTCATTTTGAATAGATACGAGTGGTTTGGAGGTGAATTTCAAAGGAAAAGCTGTGATTGAGAATTAAGTGGCCTTCGGAGCAAGGTAAGTGTTATGTCTAACCCTGACTTGAGAGAATTAGGAACCTTAGATTACTTGCTAAGTGAAATTCATGTGAGCGGCGTATATGTGATGTGACAAGTACTTATGCGCCGCCAATTTACCTGTTTTTCATGTTTCTCAGTTTTTCTTATATTGTCTCAATCTTATGCCTAATTGCGATGTGTTATACTAGTGTTGTTCAATTTATCGTTCTTATCATGTTTACGAATTTTTTGGTGATAATCGAGTTTTTATTTTAAAGTTGAGATTGATGTTATGGAACCAAATATTGAAATAAGGTTTGTACTTGCTATTCTATCTCCCTGTTGATATTTATGCATTGCATTATGGTAAGGGAGAGTGTTAATGCACGAAGGGTGATGTCGTGCCATATTGTGAGTGTTAATGCACGAAGGGTGATGTCGTGCCATGATATGAGAGTTAATGCATGAAGGGTGATGCCGTGCCATTTCTATTAATTTTTATGGTGAGATTGAGAGTAAAAACACGAAGGGTGATGCCGTGCGTTCTTCCTTACTGTATTCACTATTCATGTTGATTCATGGTATATTGACTGCTCCGGTGATCATTCTGTTGTAGTTCTTTATCTTGTATTCCCCTCAGTATGTTCCCCTCCCGACAATTCCTATTTAGATCTTTATTTCTGCTATTTGTATATATACTGTTAAATTGTACAGGTTGATTCGTAGGTGCCTTGCCTTAGCCTTGTCACTACTTCGTCGAGGTTAGGCTTGACACTTACCAGTACATGGGGTCGGTGGTACTGATACTGCACTCTGCACTTTCTGTGCAGATTTTGTTATTAGCTCGGATTAATCGAGATTCTGCTATTGGTCCGCTGTTCGGAGACTCAAGGTAGATCTGTCGGCGTTCACAAACCTTGAAATCCCCGTCTATCTTTTCTGTTCTACTATTTCTTTCGTTCAGACAGTTGTATTTCTTTCTGACTATTACTTGTAGCAAATTCTAGAACGCTCGTGAATTGTGACTCCAGATCCGGGTGGTAGTAGTTAATACAGATTTATGATATTTCGCACTTATTATATTTCATCTTAGTTAATTATTGTTAATTACTGAATGGAAATAAGAAATTGGTTATTGATTCTCTAACGTTGGCTTACCTAGCAAGTGAAATGTTAGGCACCATCACGGTCCCGTCGGTGAGAAAATTTGGGTCGTGACAGTTGGTATCAGAGCACTAGGTTTCCTAGGTCTCACGATTCACGAGCAAGCTTAGTAGAGTCTGGAGGATCGGTACGGAGACACATGTGCTTATCTTCCAGAGGCTATGAAGTTTAGGAACAAGTTTCACTTCTTTTCTTCTCTGTCGTGCGATTTTACTTTCTCAATACTGATTGAACTCTTCTACTCTTATTCTCTCGCAAATGTCGAGAACACGTACTGCTTCCTCAGCTGAGCAACAGCCAGAGCCTCCAGTGACAGCTCCTAAGCAGGGCAGCGGTCGAGGCCGAGGCTGTGTCAGAGGACGAGGTAGGGGCAGGGCTCAGCCTAGGGCCCGAGTAGCAACCCCAACAGTGGAGCCTCATATAGAGCTTGACGAGGAGGTTCCAGCCCAAACTGTTCCTGCCGGACCAGCTTTGGTTCCGGAGCGGTTCATTGCCACCCTGATGTTTGGCATATTTCGATATGTGTTGATGTTACTTTACCCATGTTTTAACCACTTCTTGATGTTATTTAATCTTTAAAACTCCCAACATGGTGTAATTATTGGTTTGATAACTAATTAAGTTATGTGTGACGATTTAAGGTGTTCGGAGTGCAAAATATGAAGAAAAGGTGGTTTAGCCAGAGGAAGAAGGGTTGGATGCGTCGCATCCAACCTAGGAAAACATCATCCTGCGTGCAACCTTAGCAGTGAAGTTGGGCCATAGCATTCGCCATCGCGTGCGAAACTGGGAAGTAGAAGAGAAGGCTGGATGCGTCGCGTCTACCCTCACATGCAAAGTTAAGAAATGGAGGACGAGGTGGATGCGTCGCATCCGCCTTAGCATCAACCCCTGAAGCCGATTTGGACTAGAGTTAGGAGAACTCTAGATTACAACTTTTGGACGCAATATATAAGCTTTAAAACACCTCTTGTAGAGGAGGGAGATGGGGGAAGAGAAGAAAAAAGGCTATAACCAAGTTCAAAGACCACGGAATTCGTCTGGAGTTTTATCCTTTCTTTCTTTTATTGATTTTTATGCAATCTTATGAAATTTGGGATGATTGCCTGAATATGAGTGGCTAAGAACCCTATTATTCTAGGGTCATGGGTATACATGAATGTTGATGTTTGAAGTTTAATTTGACGACGTTGGGTTTATCATATTGGGTTGTTTATTTAATTCTGTTTCTAATTATTTTGCTGAGTAATTAACAGTGAAATACTATCTACGAATCTAGAGTTGAACTCGAAAGTGGGAACCCTAGATTGCATATAGAAGTAAATAGAGTAAGTTTTCAAAACCCGGGCATTGGGGAAAGGATTCGCGATTAGGATAGACATATACCTAATTGCCTTACTCGGTTAAAATACAGGAATTGTAAATGAGTTCTTGTTAAACTTAATTCCATAGACATATAGGTATTAAGTTAACTTGAGCATGCGAGTAAGAACTCGACAGATTCTTACGAGTGAAATTAACCCTGTGAATCAACAATTCAGATAAATCAATTAGCTATTTTAAAATACGAATGCAACATGAATGTTAGATAACCCGTGACCCTGGAATATTATATCCTATTGATTGTTGAACAAAACTATTTAAGTGTTGTGTTGAATTCTTAGCGATTCATTATTTGATCGTCCGTAGGTAGTAAGTTAGAAAATTATATATTTTGTTAGAAATATCTTGAATCAATAAGCTATTCGAGTTTGAATTAGTCAAAGTTAATCATAAGTCTTCGTGGGAACGATACTTTATTCACTACTTTATTACTTGACGACCACGTATACTTGCGTGAGTGTGTTTGGCCGTAACAAGTTTTTGGCGCCGTTGCCGGGGACTTAGAAATTAGCTACGTGACTAAGTTAAGCTTTTATTAGATATTTGTTTTCAAGTGTTAATTTTCAGTTTGCCTGGTTTGTGTCAACGCAGGGTCTTCTTTCGAATGCAGAGGAGTAGAAGTGCAAACAACCTCATTCCTCTTGATCCAGAAATCGAACGAACACTACATAGAGTGAGAAGGGAACACGAAGCTAGAACGAGAATAGAAAGAGAGTTGGACATCGCAGTCCAACCACAGCCAATAGATATGGCAGGCAATGAAGAGCGTCCGGTAATTGAAGCCGCAAGGCCCAATCTTGCGAATATGACTCAGGCTATTGTGAAGCCTGATATCACTGGGCATTTTGAACTCAAACAGTACATGGTACAGCTGATTCAGTCCACAGGACAATATGTGGGTCTATCTCATGAGGACCCGCAGAGGCATATTCAGAACTTCTTGGAAATCACGGACACTTACAATTATCCGAACGTCTCCAAGGACTATGTCAGGCTGACACTATTCCCTTTTTCACTGTTGGGGGAAGCTAAAGAATGGTTGCAAAAGGAGCCCGCGAACTCTATCCACACTTGGGATGATCTAGCAAGGAAATTCCTGATCAAGTTTTTCCCAACTAAGAAGACAAAGTCGCTGAGGAGCCAAATTCTTGGGTTCCAACAACGGGATGGCGAGACACTTCGTCAAGCTTGGGAAAGATACAAGAAGCTACTCAGAGACTGCCCGCATCATTGTCAAACTGATGAGGTATTGGGTCACACTTTTGTTGATGGGTTAGATGAAGCATCAAAGATGAATCTTGACTCAGCTTGTGGGGGTAGTTGCATGGCAAGACCGTATAGTGAAATACAACTCTTGCTAAATAATTTCACTGCTAATGACCATAATTGGCAAGGAGAGGGGGATTCACGAAGGGGAATTAAACAGAAGGCCGCCGGTTTGATTGAGCTTGATGACTTTTCCGCCATGAGAGCCGATATAGCAAAATTGGCAAATCAGATGAATAGAATGACAACACAACAAATGCAACATGTACAGCAGATGTCTATTTATTGCGAACTATGCGGAGACAGTCATATGATTGACATGTGCCCCACGAATCCTGAATCTATATACTATGTGGGGCAACAAAACAGAGGTCCTATGAATCAACATGCGCAATATGGGAACACTTACAACCCAAACTGGAGGAATCATCCTAACTTCTCATGGGGCGGAAGTCAACAGAATCAGTATAGGCCTCAAGGGAATTTTACTCAACCTCAGAAGCCACCCCAACAAATGGAAGAAAGTACGAATGACTTGCTGAAAAAGTTATTGCTAGACAATCAACAGCTCAGGACCGATTTCAGAAATCTTGAGAGGCAAATGGGGCAGTTAGCAGCAAACCAAAATACTAGACCTACAGGCTCACTTCCCAGTGATACAGAGAAGAACCCTCAAGTTAATGCAGTTACACTTAGAAACGGGAAGGAACTAGAGGAAGTGCCAAGGAAGATAAAAGAAAAACCTATACCTGGGGGGAGTTGACACCTAAGGCAACACAAGAGTCAAAGGAAGATGATGCAAGTTCAGAGCGAATGGAGGTTACAAGGCCACCACCACCTTTCCCCCAAAGATTGCAGAAAAGGAATGACGATCACATGTTCAACAAATTTCTCTCTATGTTGAGTCAGGTTCAATTAAATATTCCATTAGTGGATGTACTTCGTGAAATTCCAAAGTACGCTAAGTACATAAAAGACATAGTGGCTCATAAGAGGAAATTGACTGAGTTCGAGACGGTTGCACTTACTGAGGAGTGCACATCAAGGGTCCAAAACAAGCTTCCCCAAAAGCTTAAGGATCCTGGCAGCTTCACCATTCCAGTACAAATCGGTAATATTGACGTGGGACGTGCTCTGTGTGATTTGGGTGCAAGCATAAATCTGATGCCTTTATCCTTGTTTAAGCAATTAGGTCTGGGAGCTCCGAGACCAACCACCGTGATGTTGCAATTAGCTGATAGGTCCATAGCCTACCCCGAAGGAGTGATTGAAGATGTGCTGCTGCAAATTGGAAAATTCATCTTCCCAGCTGACTTCATTATTCTAGACTTCGAGGCTGATGAACAAGTTCCAATCATATTGGGACGACCTCTCTTGGCTACTGGCGATGCAATAATTAAAGTGAGAGAAGGGAAAATGATTATGAGAGTGGACAACGAGGAAGCAGTCTTCAATGTCTACAAAGCAATCCAACTTCCCCGCCACTATGAGGAGCTCTCTATGATATCTGTGGTGGAGGTGGATGAGAAACTTCTTGACACGAGTGTATATCTAGACGACTGTTTAGAAAAAGCAATCATGATGTTTGATAGCTTGGAGATGGATGATGAGGTTGAGGAGATGATGCATATCCTAGATACATCATGTGGTTACATGCAAGGAATAATCCCGTTTGAGCCCCTGAATAGGCCAAGTGGCCCCCCACCAAAGCCGTCAATTGAAAAAGCTCCAAATTTGGAACTTAAACCCCTACCCCCTCACCTTCAATATGCTTATTTGGGAAGTTCTGACACTTTACCTGTTATTATTTCTGCTCACTTGTCTAAATTACAGGAAGAAAAGCTATTAAGGGTGCTACGTGAGCACAAGCGAGCAATTGGGTGGACAATGTCTGACATTAAAGGCATTAGTCCAGCTTTCTGCATGCACAAAATCCTCATGGAGGACGGACACAAGCCAAGTGTAGAACACCAACGCCGACTAAATCCAATCATGAAAGAAGTGGTAAGAAAAGAAGTGATTAAGTGGCTTGATGCAGGTATTGTATTTCCAATCTCTGATAGTAAATGGGTAAGCCCCGTTCAATGTGTGCCGAAGAAAGGGGGGATAACCGTAGTAGTTAATGAAAATAATGACTTAATTCCTACAAGAACTGTCACTGGATGGAGAATTTGCATAGATTACAGAAAACTGAACAATGCCACCCGGAAAGACCACTTTCCCCTTCCTTTTATTGACCAAATGCTTGATAGATTAGCTGGCCAGGAATACTACTGTTTCCTGGACGGTTATTCAGGGTATAATCAGATTGCTATAGCCCCAGAAGACCAAGAGAAAACTACATTTACATGTCCTTATGGCACGTATGCGTTCAAGAGAATGCCCTTCGGTCTTTGTAATGCACCTGCGACTTTTCAAAGGTGTATGATGGCTATTTTCACTGACATGGTTGAAAGATTTGTAGAAGTATTCATGGACGATTTTTCTGTGTTTGGATGTTCTTTTGATAGTTGTTTGATGAACCTTGATAAAGTGCTAGCTAGGTGTGAAGAGACGAACTTGGTGCTAAACTGGAAAAAGTGCCATTTCATGGTACGTGAAGGTATAGTTTTGGGGCACAAGGTTTCAAAAGATGGTCTACAGGTGGATAAAGCAAAGGTGGAGACGATTGAAAAATTGCCCCCGCCGACATCCATCAAAGGCATTCGCAGTTTCTTGGGTCATGCAGGTTTTTATCGTCGTTTCATTAAAGATTTTTCGAAAATTTCTTCCCCTTTGTGCAGGCTTCTAGAGAAAGATGTTACCTTCAAGTTTGATAATGCATGTCTGAAAGCATTTGAGGAGCTGAAGGGAAGATTGGTGACTGCACCAATTATCATTGGCCCCGATTGGGCACAACCATTTGAGTTGATGTGCGATGCAAGTGACATAGAAATTGGAGCGGTGTTGGGGCAAAGGAGGGATAAAATCTTTCACTCCATTTATTATGCAAGCAAAACTATGAATCCAGCTCAGATGAATTATACAGTGACTGAAAAGGAGTTGCTTGCAGTGGTGTGGGCGTTTGACAAGTTCAGATCCTATCTAGTGGGAACCAAAGTCATCGTCTACACAGATCATTCAGCTATCAGATACTTATTTGAAAAGAAAGACGCCAAGCCGAGGCTGATTCGTTGGGTCCTCCTCTTGCAAGAATTTGACTTAGAGATCCGAGATCGAAAAGGGACAGAAAATCAAGTGGCCGATCATTTGTCCAGATTAGAAAGTCGGGACCATGTAGCTGAAGGAGGGTCAATTAAAGAAACATTTCCGGATGAGCAAATATTAGCAGTCACCTCAGGTGAAGCCCCATGGTATGCAGATTATGTGAATTTTATCGCAAGTGGGGTGACGCCACTAGAATGGACAGCTGACAATAGAAGAAGATTCCTACATGATGTAAGGTTCTACGTGTGGGATGAGCCATTCCTATATAGGCAGTGTGCAGATCAGTTGGTGAGAAGGTGTGTTCCTGAGGAAGAGATGAAGGCTATACTACATGACTGCCATGCGTCACCATATGGAGGTCATCACGGCGGGGATAGAACCGCCCAAAAAGTGCTACAATCAGGTTTTTATTGGCCAAAATTGTTTAAGGATGCACATGCCTTCGTTAAAAATTGTGATAGATGCCAAAGAACTGGAACTATCACGAGAAAGCACGAGATGCCCTTGCAAAATATTCTGGCGGTAGAACTTTTTGATGTTTGGGGGATTGATTTTATGGGACCATTCCCATATTCTAACGGGCACAGATACATCTTGGTGGCGGTCGACTATGTTTCTAAGTGGGTAGAGGCCATTGCTCTTCCTACTAACGACGCAAAGGTTGTGGTAGGCTTTGTAAAGAAGCACATCTTCACACGTTTTGGGACTCCAAGAGTGTTGATAAGCGACGGGGGAACTCACTTTTGTAACAAACTGCTGAATAATATTCTTGCAAAATACGGAGTCAAGCACAAAGTTTCCACTGCCTATCATCCCCAAACGAGTGGTCAAGTAGAAGTTTCCAACAGAGAGGTCAAGCAGATTTTGGAAAAGACAGTAAGTATGAATAGAAAGGACTGGGCCGGGAAGCTGGATGACGCATTATGGGCATATCGCACTGCGTACAAGACCCCAATAGGCACTTCCCCGTACAGGTTGGTTTATGGGAAGGCCTGCCATCTGCCCGTCGAGCTTGAACACAAAGCATATTGGGCGATTAAAAAGCTAAATATGGAGATGGACTTGGCCGGTGAGAAGAGATTGCTACAACTCAACGAGCTTGATGAGTTTCGATTGCATGCGTATGAAAATGCCAAATTGTATAAAGAGAAGACCAAAAGATGGCATGATAAGCATATCCAACATCGTGAGTTTGAACCAGGTCAAGAAATTCTACTGTTTAATTCAAGGCTAAAGCTTTTTCCAGGAAAGCTTAAATCTCGATGGTCGGGTCCGTTTGAAGTGGTTAGTGTGAAACCTCATGGTGCGATAGAATTGTGTGATAAGGGGTCCAATACGACATTCTTGGTAAATGGCCAAAGAGTAAAACACTATTGGGGTGGTGACATTGCACGTCACAAGACCACAATGGATTTAGTGGAGGCATGAAGAACATGTTGCGTCGTGCCGCGACGTTAAATCAGGCGCTTCTTGGGAGGCCACTCAAGGCAGTGAAGTCTGCCTATCGCGTCCGTATCGCGTCCGAAAATTTTTTGAAGGAAGACAAGGGGATGCGTCGCGTCAAAGCTCGCACGCACAGGTAAGTACTATATATTTTAACACATCTTAAGATAATGAATTCATTAAAAACTCTTCTTGCGACGCATCCACTCGTCTCTTTTTGCGACGCCTACGAACGCAGAACGGATTTCTTTAATCGAAATTGCAACGCATACAAACGCGACAGGTACGCATCATCCTCTTCGTTCTTCCGTTGACTTCTCTCCTAATTCTTCTCTCTTCCCTCCCTCAATGGTAGCAACAAGTAGGTTTTGCAATTTCAAAATTTTTTAGGGCTGTCGTTCTTGGTCGTTGTAATGGTTGCGAGATGATAAACTATAATTCCCTTCATCTCGTCAAACTTTGGGAGGGTAGTTGCATTGCTCAACTGATAGAATGAACTAGGCACACTTGTTGCATACCACATGTTCGACGAATTGTCCCTGAGGAAAATTTAGGCGTCGGTGAAGTCTGAGTAACCGAGCAACATTGGTGTATGCTTGAGAATAAGTGTGGGGTCGAGTGAGGGGCTATGTGAAATTGAATTTTTGAAGAGAGTTATCACATACTTGCTGAAAGTCATGAGCTACAATTCCATGAAGTAGTGAATGGCATGACTTTACGAATAATTGGAAGGGCAAGCTGTTGCAATTGCTTTCAAGCTGAACTTCGCTGTTTCATCTGCTAATTGTTGAATTCTTTGCATTGCAGGTACTTAGATTCGTAAAATGACAGCAGTGAGTAAACCATCCAAGCAACAAGACAAAGATGGTAACAAGCAACCGCCCAAAAAGCCTACCGGAAGGGCAGCGGGCGGTCCAAATCCACAAAAAAAAAGGAAGCGGACGGAGAAGGAAATGGAACTGCTGCCTAGGCAGTTAAGTGATGATTCAGAGCAAGAGGAGGAGGAAACATTAGTCAGGAGGACAGTGAAGAAGGGTATTACACCAAGCAAAGGAATAGAGATAAGAGAGCCTGTGACATACCAAAGAAAAGCTTCGAAAATGAGTGATCCGACTGATAAAGGGAAGGAGAAGATTACTACAGAATCTGAATCCGATTCCGATTCGGACAATGACCACCTACATGTCAACATGAGTGATGAAGACGAGGGTGTACCCATAGACCGAGTTGATTGGGAGAAATACTTTGTTAATGAGAAGGCATTCCGAGCCTATAAGAAGATACTGGTTTCAAAGAAGTATATTCCGGAAAAGCCGATAAACATCGGACCACTTAAGACAAAGTACTCAGAGTTTCTAAAGTCAATTCGAGAGGTGCAAAAATGGGGACCCATCTTGAAAGGTCACGGCAAAGCCAACCTCACCATTGTTAGAGAGCTCTACGACAATTGGCGTCACGCCAGGGGAAACATTGTGCGAGTAAGAGGGGTAGATATTAATGTGTCAGCTGAAGCTCTGAATAACTTCTTAAGGGTGCCACACACACTTACAGATAGGTTTGACTCCATATGCAAAACACCAGATTATGCACACATTAAGTCTGTCCTATGCCCTACCAGGAAGGATGCAGAATGGAAGCATGGGAGTATGGAGTACCACTCTATAGCCAAGGAATTCATGAGTGCGTTAGCACGTGTGGCTCTAAATTTCATATGTAACCGCCTGATGCCATGCCAACATAAAACTGATGTCCCTCGTTACCGCGCACTCGTATTATATGCTTTATTAGAGGGGATACCACTCAACTTAGGAGCCATCATGCATGATCAAATGCAGCGAACCAGGATGAATTACAAGTGGAGGCTGTTCTTTGCTAATACCCTAACGGCTTTTTTGACAGAGATGGGAGTACTATGGGACAAGGAGAATGACGACATTGAGGCTAAAGCTCCAGGACCATATGATGTCACTCATGTTCTAGAGCCGAACAAGGGAAGGTCTTCTAAGCTCACCATTCAACAATTATTTGAGCAAATGCAAGCAGATATGCAAGAGAACAGGGCTGAGCTGATAGCGACTCGTGTCGAGTTGAGTGCCACCAGGGATGAGTTGAGACAGACTCGTGCGGATCTAAGCCGAGTTCAGACCGAGCAGGCCACGATGATGAAGGAGATATCATTACTCCTCAGAGCTCTGGTTCAATGTGCAGGTACAGACATCTCCCAGCTGATTGCATCATCCACTGCCGGACCATCCACTCCTGTTCCTCCCATAGTCACTGAGGCTCCACTCAACAGGCCTACTGAGGTCGCTGTAACACCTGCTACAGAATCAGCACCAGTTGTTGATGATAGGAATGCTATGGATGCAGATGCTCCTCCACAGACTGCGGATGAGCCCTCCACCTTGACTTGAGGGAGTTCTTCTCACCCTACTTTACCTTGTTTGTGTGCGTTGGGGACAACGCACAGTCCTAAGTGTGGGGTGGGGGGGTGATTCATGTTTTGATGTATGGATGAATGTACTAAAATATTCACTGGATTAATGGCATAAAATAGCAGTAAATTCATCTATATGGAGTAACTATCAGTTTATCATTATCAAAAAAATATATATATATATATATATATATATATATATATATATATATATATATATATATGGCATAAAATAGCAGTAAATTCATCTATATGGAGTAACTATCAGTTTATCATTATCAAAAAAATATATATATATATATATATATATATATATATATATATATATATATATATAGTATCTTTGTAGATAGTAATAATCCCCTGTGGTTTTTCTTTGTGCCTCGGTTCTTTTTCATGGGATGTAGTTTGAACCGGGTAATTTTGTTTTCTTTTTAGAGTAGAGTAGGAATGTAGGGAATAAAAGGAGGAAGAATGATGAACCTAGGTGACCTTGACTTGGTTGATAATGGCATATTTAGGCTTTTACATATGTAATATCTTCCCTTCTCACTCTGAAATTATTGATGATGCCTTGTTAAAATGGATAGCATGTTTTGTGGCGCCTATTTCTCATTTTCTTGACTTGTGTTCACTTTGCGCTTAATGCTTAATATCTCGTTGCTCCGTGAATACTTGCATTGTTTGAGAGTCAGAATGTGACCGTCCTTAATGAGTCATGTGCCATGTGTGGTAAGGTTTTTGTGTAGTCTATGTATTGTACTTGTGTCTAGAACTTGCCCGGTATGTGAGTTGAAGCAAAATTTTAGGTGATGCTCGGTTTGAAAAATAATTTTAGGCTTTCTTTGATCTTTTTGAGCTTATTGCTTATCACAAATAAAATCTATCCCTAGTTAACCCTTTTGAGCCTGTAGACCTTTTATTTGGTACCCACATTACAAGCCTATACCCTTTTTATTCTTAATTGACATTGTTTTGATCCTTTTACCTCTTAAAGCACTTTAATTGTTAGATGAGCGCTAAAAGAAGTAAGAAGGGACTAAGTGTGGGGTGACTTTTGAGTGGAACCAATGAAAGAAAGAAGGGTGCACTTATTTTGTAAAATAATACACCACTAGCGGAAATTGAAAGAAAAAAAAAAGAAAATCTGGAAAAAAAAGAAAGAAAAATATAAATGAATAAATTGTTGTCTTGTTCTTGCTAGTGGGTATGAATTAAAGTAGTGCTTAAAGAAAGAGGAAATATTGTTTGGAGTGGTATTATTGGTGAAATTGAAAGGGTGTTGAAGAATTCGCGCTTAAGTTATTTGATGATGTGTTAAAGTGCTTAGGAGGGTGAGTCACTATTCCTTAAATATATCCTACCCGTCCCTTAGCCCACATTACAACCATGAAAAAGTCCTAATTGATTTTAGATCGAGCGAGCTTACATTAGTAGAGATTTACATTAAGGGCAAGCCTATGGTACCAATTACATGCATGTGACTTCTTTTGTGAGAGTGAGCAATTTTCTTTGTGAGCATGAGATTCGAATGTGTGGATTGATTTTACTCTCTCTGCTTTTGTTGTGAGGGCACATGGTTTCACGAGGGATAGGTAACGTTATTAGACTTCTCTATGATGTTGGTTGTTCAAGCCATGAGTGCATTGTGACATTGAGTCGGTTTTTGAGGTTAGGATTGTTGTGAGCATGTTGTCTTTGTTCGAATATGTTTAAAGAAGGGCATAAGAAAAGGGAAGTGTGTTGATGCATAGTCTAGAGCCTAATTGTAGCAAATAACCATGGTCATAGATGTAGTGTGCTTTGAATGATAAGAGCTTAATTTTATTTTGTTTACTATAGTGATGGTTTGTTCGAGGACGAACAAAGGTTTAAGTGTGGGGTAGTGATGTTTGGCATATTTCGATATGTGTTGATGTTACTTTACCCATGTTTTAACCACTTCTTGATGTTATTTAATCTTTAAAACTCCCAACATGGTGTAATTATTGGTTTGATGACTAATTAAGTTATGTGTGACGATTTAAGGTGTTCGGAGTGCAAAATATGAAGAAAAGGTGGTTTAGCCAGAGGAAGAAGGGTTGGATGCGTCGCATCCAACCTAGGAAAACATCATCCTGCGTGCAACCTTAGCAGTGAAGTTGGGCCATAGCGTTCGCCATCGCGTGCGAAATTGGGAAGTAGAAGAGAAGGCTGGATGCGTCGCGTCTACCCTCACATGCAAAGTTAAGAAATGGAGGACGAGGTGGATGCGTCGCATCCGCCTTAGCATCAACCCCTGAAGCCGATTTGGACTAGAGTTAGGAGAACTCTAGATTACAACTTTTGGACGCAATATATAAGCTTTAAAACGCCTCTTGTAGAGGAGGGAGACGGGGAAGAGAAGAAAAAGGCTATAACCAAGTTCAAAGACCACGGAATTCGTCTGGAGTTTTATCCTTTCTTTCTTTTATTGATTTTTATGCAATCTTATGAAATTTGGGATGATTGCCTGAATATGAGTGGCTAAGAACCCTATTATTCTAGGGTCATGGGTATACATGAATGTTGATGTTTGAAGTTTAATTTGACGACGTTGGGTTTATCATATTGGGTTGTTTATTTAATTCTGTTTCTAATTATTTTGCTGAGTAATTAACAGTGAAATACTATCTACGAATCTAGAGTTGAACTCGAAAGTGGGAACCCTAGATTGCATATAGAAGTAAATAGAGTATGTTTTCAAAACCCGGGCATCGGGGAAAGGATTCGCGATTAGGATAGACATATACCTAATTGCCTTACTCGGTTAAAATACAGGAATTGTAAATGAGTTCTTGTTAAACTTAATTCCATAGACATATAGGTATTAAGTTAACTTGAGCATGCGAGTAAGAACTCGACAGATTCTTACGAGTGAAATTAACCCTGTGAATCAACAATTCAGATAAATCAATTAGCTATTTTAAAATACGAATGCAACATGAATGTTAGATGACCCGTGACCCTGGAATATTATATCCTATTGATTGTTGAACAAAACTATTTAAGTGTTGTGTTGAATTCTTAGCGATTCATTATTTGATCGTCCGTAGGTAGTAAGTTAGAAAATTATATATTTTGTTAGAAATATCTTGAATCAATAAGCTATTCGAGTTTGAATTAGTCAAAGTTAATCATAAGTCTTCGTGGGAACGATACTTTATTCACTACTTTATTACTTGACGACCACGTATACTTGCGTGAGTGTGTTTGGCCGTAACACACCCCAGTAACACACCCCAGTACTTCAGGACGCTTTGGTCCGTTTGGTGGGCCTTATGGAGAATGTGGCCCAGACTGGCGCATTTCCCATGGCACCAGCAGTCTCTCAGGCTAGAGGAGGAGCCCAGACTCCCACCACTCCCGTTCCGGAGCAGATAGCTCCCCAGTATCAGGCTTCAGCAGCTCAACCAGTTGGATTAGTTCAGCTGGTTATTGCAGCACAGGTCAGAGATGGGCCAGCTATGTCTTCTGAGGCTTTATGGAGATTGGACATGTTTACCAAGCTCTTTCCTATTCACTTCAGTGGTGCTCCTTCAGAGGATCCCCAGGAGTATCTTGACAGTTGTCACGAGGTTCTACGAAATATGGGTATAGTGGAGACCAATGGGGTCGATTTTGCTGCATTTCAGATGACTGGTTCCGCCAAGAAATGGTGGAGAGATTACTTGTTGACCAGACCAGCTGGGTCGCCTGCTCTTACTTGGGACCAGTTCTCTCAGCTCTTCATAGAGAAGTTTCTGCCTATCACATTGAGAGAGGAACGTCACCGTCAGTTTGAGCGTCTCCAGCAGGGCAGTATGACTGTTACTCAATATGAGACCCGTTTTGTGGATTTGGCCCGTCATGCCATTCTTATGCTTCCCACCGAGAAAGAGAGGGTGAGGAGGTTTATTGATGGACTTGCTCAGCCTAAAAGATTGCAGATGGATAAGGAGATTGGGAGTGAGATTTCTTTCCAGGCGGCTGCTAATGTTGCCAGACGAGTCGAACTAGTTCTTACTCAGCGAGGTCAAGGGTCTAACAAGAGACCTCGTTATTCCGGTGAGTTCGGAGGTGCCTCACCTAGAGGCAGGAGTACTTTTGGTAGAGGCCATCCTCCCAGGCCATTTCATTCAGCGCTCCAGGCATCCCACGGTGCCTCAGGTGGTCGTGGCCCTCAGATACATTATTTCGACCAGCTAGCCTACAGTGCACCACCAGCTCTTATTAGCGCACCTCCACTCCAGAGTTATCAGGGTGGTTATTCAGGTCGACAGGTTCAGTTTCAGGGTCAGCAGTCACAACAGCCGAGATTATGTTATACTTGTGGTGATTCGAGGTACATTGCTAGATTTTTCACTCGGGCAACGGGCAGCTCACATCATTAGAGTTCTTGTGCCACAGTTCTGGCACCAGCTGTTGCACCACCTGCTCAACCAGCCAGAGGTAGGGGTCAGGCACCAAAGGTAGGGGCCAGACAGTTAGAGGTGGAGGTCAGGCCGTTAGAGGTGGAGACCAGCCAGCCAGAGGCCATCCCAGGGCCGTAGTTCAGGGTGGTAGGGCCCAGCCCCGGTGTTATGCTTTCCCAGCTAGGCCTGAGGCTGAGTCATCTGACGCTATTATCACAGGTACTATTTCAGTTTGCAGTAGAAATGCTTCAATTCTATTTGATCCGGGGTCTACTTACTCCTATGTGTCATCCGATTTTGCTTCCTATTTGGTTATGCCCGGTGAATCTTTGAGTGCTCCTGTGTATATGTCCACACCAGTAGGAGATGATATTGTTGTAGATCGCGTTTATCGTTCGTGTATGGTCACCACTGGGAGTCTTGAGGCTCGTGTAGATCTCCTACTTCTTGACATGGCTGATTTTGATGTAATACTGCGTATGGATTGGCTGTCACCTTATCATGCTATATTAGATTGTCACGCCAAGACGGTGACCTTAGCCTTGCAGGGGTTGCCTCGATTAGAGTGGAGAGGGAATCTTGGCCATTCTGCCAGTAGGGTTATCTCCTATGTGAAGACTCGGCATATGGTCGAGAAGGGGTGTCTAGCTTATTTGGCTTATGTCCGCGATTCTAGTGCGGAGGATCCTTCCATAGATTCGGTGCTGGTTGTTCGTGGGTTTCTAGAGGTGTTTCCTGCATACCTGCCAGGGATGCCACCTTACAGGGATATTGATTTCTGCATTGATTTGGCTCCAGGAACTCAGCCTATTTCCATTCCGCCATATCGCATAGCCCCACCAGAGTTGAAAGAAATAAAGGAGTAGTTACAAGATTTGCTTGATAAGGGCTTCATTAGATCTAGTATCTCGCCCTGGGGTGCACCTGTGTTGTTTGTGAAGAAGAAAGATGGATTGATGAGGATGTGTATAGATATCGGCAGTTGAACAAAGTCACCATCAAGAACAAATATCCATTGGCGAGGATTGATGATTTATTTGATCAGCTTCAGGGTGCCAAGGTGTTTTCAAAGATTGATTTGAGATCTGGCTACCATCAGTTGAGGATTAGGGAATCCGATGTTCCTAAGACAGCTTTTCAGACTCGGTATGGGCATTATAAATTTCTAGTGATGTCATTTGGGCTGACAAATGCCCCAGCAGCATTCATGGATTTTATGAACCGGGTGTTCAAACCCTACTTAGATTCCTTTATGGTTGTGTTTATTGATGATATCTTGATCTACTCCCACAGTCGAGAGGAGCATGAGCAGCACCTTCGGATCGTTCTTCAGACTCTAAAAGACAGCCAGTTATATGCTAAGTTCTCAAAATGCGAGTTTTGGTTGAATTAAATTGCTTTATTGGGTTATGTTGTATCAGTAGAGGGTATTCAGGTGGATCCTAAGAAGATTAAAGGAGTCCAGAACTGGCCTAGACCCACATCAGCTACAAAGATCCGTAGTTTCCTGGGTTTGGCGGGCTATTACCGCCGATTTGTGGAGGGGTTTTCATCCATAGCAGCCCCATTGACCAGATTGACCCAGAAGGGTGCCCCGTTCAGGTGGTCAGACGAGTGTGAAGCGAGCTTTCGAAAGCTCAAGACTGCTTTGACCACGGCACTCGTATTGGTGTTACCCACAGGTTCAGGATCTTATACAGTATACTGTGACACATCTCGTGTTGGTCTGGGTGCAGTATTGATGCAGGGTGGCAAGGTTATTGCATATGCTTAGCGGCAGCTGAAGGTTCACGAGAAGAATTACCTTGTTCATGATCTAGGGCTGGCAGTCATTTTTCACGCGCTGAAGATTTGGAGGCACTATCTTTACGGCGTACCATGTGAGGTATTCACCGATCATCAGAGCTCGCAGTATTTGTTCAAGCAGAAAGAACTCAATTTGAGGCAGAGGAGGTGGCTGGAGCTATTGAAGGACTATGATATCACCATATTGTATTATCCCGGGAAGGCCAATGTGGTGGCCGATGCTTTGAGTAGAAAGTCAGTCAGTATGGGTAGCCTTGCATATATTCCAGTTGGTGAGAGACTGCTTGCATTGGATGTTCAGGCCTTGGCCAACCAGTTCGTGAGGTTAGATGTTTCTGAGCTCAGCCGTGTTCTAGCTTGTATAGTTGCTCGGTCTTCCTTGTTTGAGCGCATCAGAGATCGGCAGGATTACGATCCTCATTTACTTGTCCTTAGAGACACAGTGCGGCACGGTGGTGCCAAGCAGGTTACTGTTGGAGATGGTAGAGTTTTGAGGATGCAGGGTCGAATTTGTGTGCCTAATGTGGATGGGCTTTGAGAGTTGATACTTCAGGAGGCTCACAGTTCTCGATATTCTATTCACCCAGGCACTGCCAAGATGTACCAGGACCTGCAGCAGCATTATTGGTGGAGGAGGATGAAGAAAGATATAGTTTCTTACGTAGCTCGGTGCCTAAATTGTCAGCAAGTAAAATATGAGCATCAGAGACCCGGTGGTTTGCTTCAGTAGATGGAGATTCCTGAGTGGAAGTGGGAGCGTATCACTATGAACTTTGTTGTTAGACTCCCACGGACTCAGAGGAAGTTCGACACCGTATGGGTTATTGTGGATAGGCTGACTAAGTCAGCGCACTTCATTCATGTGGCAGTTACCTATTCCTCGGAGCGGTTAGCAGAGATTTATATTCGTGAGATCGTCCGTCTTCACGGTGTGACCGTGTCCATTATATTTGACTGAGGTACGCAGTTTACCTCACATTTTTGGAGGGTTGTACAGCGTGAGTTAGGCACGCGGGTGGAGTTGAGTATAGCATTTCATCTACAGACAGACGGACAGTCAGAGCGCACTATTAAAATATTGGAAGATATGCTCCGCACTTGTGTTATAGACTTTGGAGGTTCTTGGGATCATTTCTTGCCACTTGCTAAGTTTGCTTATAATAATAGCTACCAGTCGAGCATTCTGATGGCTCCATATGAGGCATTATACGGAAGGTGATGCCGATCGCCAGTTGGTTGGTTTGAATCAGGAGAGGCTCGGTTGTTGGGTACCGATTTGGTATAGGATGCCTTGGATAAGGTCAAGATTATTTAGGATCGACTTCTCACAGCTCAATCTAGGTAAAAGAGTTATGCCGATCGTAAAGTTCGTGATATTGCATTCATGGTTGAAGAAATAATATTGCTCCGGGTTTCACCTATGAAAGGAGTAATGAGGTTCGGAAAGAAGGGCAAGTTGAGCCCTAGGTATATCGGACCCTTTGAAATTCTTGAAAGGGTGGGTGAAGTAGCCTACATGCTTGCATTACCACCTAGTTTATCAGCGGTTCATCCGGTGTTCTATGTGTCTATGCTCCGAAAATATCATGGTGACCCGTCCCATGTGTTAGATTTCAGCTCTGTCCAATTGGACAAGGATTTGACTTACGAGGAGGAGTCGGTGGCTATTATAACCCGGCAGGTTCGCAAGTTGATATCAAAGAGTTACCCTTCAGTTCGAGTGTAGTGGAGAGGTCAGCTTATTGCGGCAGCTACTTGGGAGTCCGAATTCGATATGCGGAGTATATATCCCCACATTTTTACCAGCCCAAATACTTTTCTATGTCCGTTCGAGGACGAACGGTTGTTTTAGAGGTGGAGATTGTGATGACCCAAAAGGTCATCTTATGTTTTAGAACTCGAATATGTATTCTTAAGCCTTAAAAATCCTATTTTTTACCCTCCTCGATTTGCGTGCGCAGTCCGGGCAGGTTTCCGGAAAGCTTTTATGTTGAAAACTAATGAAAATAAGAAGTTTTGCCTTAAAAGTTGATTTTAGTTGACTTCGGTCAATATTTTTGGTAAATGGGCCCAAATCCATGTTTTGATGGTCCCGGTAGGTCCGTATCGAATTATGGGACCTGGGCGTATGCCCGGAATTGAATTCGGAGGTCTCTAGCTTGAGTTATGAATTTTTGATAAAAATTAAAAGCCTGAAAATTATTTGTTTTTAAGAATTTATTGATATTTGGCATTGTTCCGGAGCCCGGCACAGGTTCATTATGATATTTAAGACTTGTCTGTGAAATTTGGTGAAAAACGAAGTTGATTTGACGTGATTCGGATATCCAGTTGAGAAAATAGAAATTTTAAAGTGTTCTTGAGAATCTCATTTGATTTGGTATTAAATTCGTAGTTTTAGGTATTATTTTGGCAATTTGCTTGCGCAAGCAAGTTCGTATGATGTTTTTAGACTTGTGTGCATGTTTGGTTTGGAGCCCTAAGGGCTCGAGTGAGTTTTGGATAGGCTACGAAGTGATTTGAACTTAGAAAAATAGTTGGTGTGCTTCAGCTGTGTTGCAGGCCTCAGACCTCGCAAATGCGAAGTCAGGGTTGGCATTTGCGATCACTATTGAAGTCGCATTTGCGAACTTCTCATCGCAAATGCGAAGAGAAGCTGGGCCAGCCTGTGTTCGCAATTGCGACACTTTCCTCGCATTTGGGAAGGGCAGCAGGATTGTGAAGGCTTCACAATTGCGATAGCCCCTTCACAATTTCGAGCTTCGCATTTGCGAAGCTCAGGTCGCAAATGCGACATCTGCAGCTGAACAAAATGACTTTTGGACGAGAATTTTCATTCATTTCCCAAATTATCAAGACCTAAAACACAAGAGGCGATTTTCCAAAGACCATCTCTTCCCCAAATCATAGGTAAGTGATTCTAAATTGGTTTCTTTCAATCTTTCACTACATTTTACCAGATTTCAACCAAAAATCTAAGGTTCTCATGGTAGAATTAGGGGTTTTGGGTAGAAACTAGGGATTTCAGAAATTTGGGGATTTAGACCTCAATTTGAGATCGGATTCCAAAACCAATTATATATTCGGGCTCGGGGGTGAATGAGTGAATGGAATTTGGTCCGAACTTCGGGTTTTGACTAAGCGGGCCCGGGGTCAATTTTTGACTTTTTGGAGAAAAATTTAGGAAACCTAAATTTATGCAATGTAATTGATTCTTTTAGCAAAATTTGATATTATTGAGTCATTTTTGAATAGATACGAGTGGTTTGGAGGTGAATTCCAAAAAAAAAAGTTGTGATTGAGAATTAAGTGGCCTTCGGAGTAAGGTAAGTGTTGTGTCTAACCCTGACTTGAGGGAATTAGGAACCTTAAATTACTTGCTAAGTGAAATTCATGTGAGCGGCATATATGTGAGGTGATGAGTACTTATGCGCCGCCAATTTACCTGTTTTCCATGTTTCTCAGTTTTTCTTATATTGTCTCAATCCTATGCCTAATTGCGATGTGTTATACTAGTGTTGCTCAATTTATCGTTCTTATCATGTTTACGGATTTTCTGGTGATAATCGAGTTTTTATTTCAAAGTTGAGATTGATGTTATGGAAACAAATGTTGAGGTAAGGTTTGTACTTGCTATTCTATCTCCCTATTGATATTTATGCATTGCATTATGGTAAGGGAGAGTGTTAATGCACGAAGGGTGATGCCGTGCCATATTGTGAGTGTTAATGCACGAAGGGTGATGCCGTGCCATGATATGAGAGTTAATGCACGAAGGGTGATGCCGTGCCGTTTCTATTAATTTTATGGTGAGATTGAGAGTAAAAGCACGAAGGGTGATGCCGTGCATTTTTCCTTACTGTATTCACTATTCCTGTTGATTCATGGTATATTGACTGCTCCGGTGATCATTCTGTTGTAGTTCTTTATCTTTTATTCCCCTTAATATGTTCCTCTCTCGACAATTCATGTTTAGATCTTTATTTCTGTTATTTGTATATACACTATTAAATTGTACGGGTTGATTCGTAGGTGCCTTGCCTTAGCCTTGTCACTACTTCGTCGAGGTTAGGCTCGACACTTACCAGTACATGGGATTGGTTGTACTGATACTGCACTCTGTACTTTCTGTACAGATTTGGATACCGGCTCTGGTTGATTGAGGTTCTGCTATTGGTCCGCTGTCCGGAGACTCAAGGTAGATCTGTCGGCGTTTACAGACCTTGAAGTCCCCGTCTATCTTTTCTGTTCTACTGTTTCTTTCATTCAGACAGTTGTATTTCTTTCTAGCTATTACTTGTAGCAAATTCTAGAATGCTCGTGAATTGTGACTCTAGATCCGGGTGGTAGTAGTTAATACAGATTTATGATATTTCGCACTTATTATATTTTATCTTAGTTAATTATTATTAATTACTGAATGGAAATAAGGAATTGGTTAATAATTCTCTAACGTTGGCTTGCCTAGCAAGTGAAATGTTAGGCGCCATCACGGTCCCGTCGGTGGGAAATTTCGGGTCGTGACAATAAATGAGGCAAGATTATGGACTGTTCACGCGTAATAAGGCATGGATCCCAAAAATATATTCCTTTTCCAATTGTTCTCCAACGGCCCCCTTTCCTTGAAACTTGCATTTTTGTTTTCTTTTCAAATACTTAATATTGTTAAAAATAATGGACAAATACATTAGTTGTTAGAAAAATTTGGGGGCCCTACAAATAAGGGGCCCTAAGCAACTGCTTTACTTGCTTGGCCATTAGGCCGGACCCGTTTTCAAGTCAAAAATTCAAATCAAAAGTTTTAAGCTCAACAATGGTGGATTTGTAATTAAAAGGGAAATGGCTTTGAAAATGAGTAGGGGTATATAAATTAGACTGCATAGATACACATGGAAAGACAAAGACGAATTTTCATAAAGTACTATAGTTTATAGCCTAGTAATTATAGTTTGCCTAATTACTATTCATAGCTATTATTCAATTATTACTAACTTGTATCACTTGTATTCAAACGCGCAACGAATACAGCATGTGTCAATTGTATTCATTCTCGCAACAAATATAACATGTATGAATTGTATTCGTTCGCGCAATTATATATATTCGCGCAACGACGCAACAAATACAACTTATATTAATTCGTTCGCGCAATTGTATTCATTCACGCAATGAATACAATATGTATCAACTGTAACCAAGGCGAAATACAAGAGTGTATACAAAGGATATAACTTGTATTTATTATATACATGGGTGTATACAAACTTTATTCATTCGAATACAACTATGGCGAAATACAGAAATATAGAAAAATAAACCTTCGCTAACTAAGCGCGCCCTCTAACCAACTGAGCTACGAGAGCTTGTTGCTCTCTTATTTTAGTTCAAAACAATTAATCTCTTGTTTCATAGATGCTATAAAATTTCAATATAGCTATAAGTGGTAAATTTTGCTGAAAGTATAGCTGCGAATAATAAATACAATGTAAATATTTGATGTGTCGCGTAAGTTTCCCAATAAAACAAAAGGGACAGAAAAGGGTAATAAAAAATGAGAATTTTACTTGGAATATAACAATCTATAGAGTTATTTATAAGAAATACATTCACTTTTAAAATATTACTTTAAATACAATTTATTACAACTTTTTAACTATTTAATTCAATTAGATACAACTTTTGATATGCCTAAAATATCTCATTATGGAACTTGAAAATATGGATTATGCCAACTAACACATAATCCCTTAAATTCAAAATAATCTCTCAGCTCTTTCTCACCTAATCCGTGTTAGGGGTGGGCATTCGGTACTTCAGTTCGGTATTAAGAATTTTGGTTCGATATTTCGGTATTCGATTTATCAATTGTGTATACTAAATACCATACCAAAGTAATTTGTTACGGTTCAATATTTCTTATTTTGATTCGGTACGATTTCGGTAAGGTTTCGATTTGATACATATTCATGTGTCACGTATTACTAAGTACTAAGACCCTTAGCAAGCAGAAATAAAATTACAGTGCATGACTACAATCCTCATTTAGAAAAATCTTTCCTTTCATTTCTAATTAAAAGAAATAAAATCTAGAGGCATCAGCATTAAATCAGCACCACTAATATCTTTCCTTTTGGACTGCAAAATGATACTGACTAAATTTAATACTAATATGAAAGGAAAGATTCTGACTGAAAGAAAAATTTTCAAATTTGAATTAAATCCAGAGGCATCAGTGCCGCTAAAACCAAAAATGGACTGCAAAATCATACTGAAAACTCTGAGCAGTAGCCCAGCAGCAGAATTCCTAACCCAACAACAGAATTTCTAATTCAAATTTACACTTTACACAGAAGCAACAAAAATACAGATGCATTGGGACGAAATTTTTATATAGTTTGTACAGCCTCTTGTACCAAAAGAAATAAGCTATTGGTTACAAAATACAAAGTTACAAACTAAAATTTGAAGAATGAAGAAATTGTGAACCCGTTGAATAGTTGAAGATTGAAGAATGAAGGTCAAAAATGAGGAAACAAGAAGTCACACTTGAGAGTCGTCGGCGCCGAGGTCGTGAAGTCGCCGTGACACCGTCTCTATCGCATTCGCAGCATTCGCAATCGCAGTCGCAGTCACATCCAATTTGTTCTTCACTTTTTTCTTGAGACTTGAGAGAAACCTAATTCTAATTCCTATTCCTATCGTTAGAAAATAGAAACAAGGGAAAGACTGAGTAAGGTACTTGGGATTAGTCTTATTGGGCTAGAAATAAACTTAAAATTTTGGGTTGGGTTAGGAAGTGTAGGACTAGGATAGGAATTAGGAAGCACATGAAATACTTTAAAAATTCAGTATTTCGGTATTCCGAAATACCAAAATATCAAAATCTTAATACCGAGGACCATACCGTTATACTGAAATAGCGAATATTTAATATCGAATTATACCGAAATACCGAAAAAATCAAAATCGAAATACTGAATTAATTCGGTCCGGTTCGAAATTCAATTTTTTGGATTTTATGCCCACCCCTAATCCGTGTAGACTATTAATTTTCCAATATTATATTTTATATACCATTATTATATGTAAAGAACTATATTACATATATTTTTAATAAATATAATATATTAGTATACTCAAATCAATACCCATATATTATACTAGTATGTTAATATAGTCCATTATATATATATATATATATATATATATATATATATATATATATATATACAAGAAATAAATATACCTCGAATAATATAATAAATTAATATACTTAAATACTCATATATTAGTATACAATGAATATACATTTCATATACATTATATAGTATACAACAATAACAACACAGTAAAATCCCACTAATGGGGTCTGGGGAGGGTAGTGTGTACGCAGACCTTAACCCTATCCGAAGGAGTAGAGATGTTGTTTCCGAAAATATTATATAGTAAACTGTATAGATTGTACAAATATAATATAATAGTATAAGATAAATATGCTATAACAGATTTCATACATTTATTATATTTGACTCCTATATTATATAGATTACATCTCTCACCTATTTTTGAATGGCTGCATTTGAATTGGGGTCGATTTGGTTAGGCTAAATTTTTAGGGATGTAAAGATATTTTAGGAAATTTTTTATTGTATTTAAATTGTAGTCAATTTGGATAGACTTAAATTTAGGGAATGTTAAGAATTCTATTAAATTTTGCCAAAATTTCGGAATCTTCATTTAACATAGGTTGAATAATGTTCGTATTGAGAGATCCTTTTAACTTAAATATATATTAATTATATAAAACAAAGATAGTGATGTTGAATAATATGTAAATCAACAACTACTTGTAAATGATATAATATACTATCTATCAAGTTGTACTTATGTAAACTTTCCTTTTTTTTTTTTTTTCTTCTTCTTCTTCTTAGTTGCAAAATAGATTTGTTAAATTTGTTGTTGTTTTGACAATTTGATGATTGAGATATGTTCTTTATGATATTTGAAAGTTTTGTTTTAAATTGAGCTTATTTGGAATAAATTTGGACATTGAATCGTGTATTGGATTGTTGAAATTCGAAGAACAAGTTTATGTTTCAGAACTTAAGATTCGAAATCTAAAGATACATTCAATAGCTTGAACTACATAAGATTTGAATTTCTAAAGTTGCATATGAAAGATAGAAAAACTTCAGATTTGATTGCTGAAATTGCATTGAAGAGATTTAACTACTTCAGATATGAGTGGATACACTTTGTAAAATTTTGTGTAATGCGAGTATAACTTCATTTGTAGCCCTAAAAGTGAGTATATATGAAAATGCCCCGCAAATCAATGATGCTTTCCAGCCAATCTCAGCCTAACTACAAAAGCCCATAAAATAGAAAAGAAAACTGGGCTTATGATTATGCAAGATCGAGAACGCTTTCCAGTCAATCTGCCCAATTCCAATAGCCCATCAGTTAATTCTTCAATAAACTACCAAAAGTTAGAAGTCCGTATTTTGTCCGAGACGCAAATAATGTTATAACTAGAGCAAAATACAGGGTTAAGTGAAGAGAAAAACTTCTATTTTATCCTTTCTTCGTTTTGAATCGAAAATAGAAGAGTTGAGTAAATCAAAAATCCAAAGGAGGTTCATGGCCAACTAGAACCACGATGATTCAATAAAAAAACCTAACCTAAATCAAATCAAGGATTCCCTGAGTAAGAATCCGGCTACAGCGAAGCGCTTACCAAGCGCGAAGGAAAGGGCCTTCGCCACTTGAGCCGTATGCGGGGGAACTCGCACGTGCGGTTCTTAGGGGGGAGAGCTATGTGATGAGAAAGCTGAGAATGAAAATTAGCAAATTTCACATCTACGGCAGATTCTGTGCCCTCTTCAAATGATAGAACGATTCGAAAGGGGCATATGTACGGATTTGACTAAATAACTAACTAAGGCTAACGGAATAACAGAATCGGGGGATGGTGAGAGGAGATATATTTTACATCCTAGAAGGACTATAATTGAAGATACCATTGTTTCTGATAGAAAAGTTCCTATAAAAATGGAAATGCCTTACTTTTGAATGCTTTCTAGGCTACGTAAAAAGGGCAAAATGGCCTAGCTGCATTCTCTTATTATCAAAATTCTTTGTGAGGGAAAGAGAGGAGCAAATGATCTCAACAACAACAACAACAACGTCCCAATGTATTCTGACAAGTGGGTCTAGGGAAGGTGTCATGTACGCAGCCTTGCCCCTACCCTGGACGGGCAGAGAAGTTGTTTACGATAGACCCCCAACTAAAGAAAAAGATGAAAGAAACACTGATATCAAGTAGTAAAAATACAAAATATTTAGAAAACTGAGACTAAGCTAGCAAGATACAAGATGAAAGAAGCATTGATAACAAAATACCCTCTCTGTTTCAATTTATGTGAACCTATTTCCTTTTTAGTTTGTGCAAAAAAGAATGACCCATTTCCACCACAATATATGTGCCTCATTTTACACCACAAGTTCAAAAGTCTTCTTTCTTTTTTTAAACTCCGTGCCCAGTCAAATGGGTTCACATAAATTGAAACGGAGGGAGTAATACAATACAAGATATATAGTAATAATAGCCATCTAAGGATAAAATAATATCATACTGACAATAATACTACGGAAACAAGAAGACGTACAAATGATCTCCTATAATCAATTACAAAATTTGAATTAGAAAAAATAATTCTAGAAAAATTTCATGTGTTTTATTTACAATTTTTTTGTGTTATTTTTACTGATCTCTTGTGAGAAGAGCCTAAAAAAGAAAGGTAGGAAATGTGAACAATTGATAAAATAAGCAGTTACCAATCTGTTGAAAAAATCTTAGCTGGAGTGGGTGTTGGAAGATTGAACTAAGGGGGTAAATAAAGTACTGTTGAAAGGTACAGCGCAAGAAAATAAAAATAGTAAAAATTCTGAAATCAGATAAGCTAAAACTCGTACACATTGAAGAGTGTCTGTCAAAATCCAAAGGACTAAATAATGGTCCACTGAAGATATTCTTAGCAACTGTATTTTCAAAACATATCTTGCTGTTCAATCATATCGCAATTACCATTGCAAAAAGATAAAAAGGTACAAGTTTAACATGATCGATGAAGCGACTGCATAAATCTTCTTCTTCTTGCCGTTCTCTTAGTCATTTAGTATGTTAGGGATGTTTGGTTTGAATACAAGTTATTTTGAGATTAGTTATTCCGATATAATTTTTTATTGATTATTTCGTATGCTGTATTAATTCAGAGATTATCAGTTTTACTGTTTTATCCTGAGTTATTATTCCACCATCTGACAGGTATATATTATCACAATATTATCTTTAATCCTGAGATATTAATTATTTCTAGATTAGTAACCAAACAAAGGATAAGACGATATAAATTTTTTAGACCAGAATTATTTTTGCTTATCCATCGTACCAAACATCTCTGAGTACACTAGTTATACATTTGAGGTACATTATTTTGGTTAATCTGAATTTTCATTGAATAGACCTACTGAGAAGATAAAACGTTTTTTATCGAAAGATTTTTATTCTCATAACTCAAGATTTCTAAATTTGGTTAAGAGTGAAGAAATTCCGACCATTCCATCGTACCGTAAAACATTTTGCTTTTGTCTTTCAGAATATATCTTTTTCCCAATAGTTTCACTTAAATTTCTTGAAGGCAACACAAGCTTTTTCAAGGATGCTACAAATTGCCCTCTCAAAATTATTTCGATACTATTTTCTATACTTTCAATACTTCTAGTGAAATGGTACAAACGAGTAACGCCCATTGTTTCTTGATGTGAAAAACCTAATAAAATGATGAGAAGTATGTAGATATCATAATAATGCTAATAACTTATACAAAAGCATAAGAACAAAATAGAGTTATACCAATAGTACAAAACTCAACATGGTATCGTGGCTAGATGTACTATGAATTGGTTTACTATTCTCTCTGTCCCTTCAAAAGGTCGAAAGGTCACCAAAAAGATAAATGCTATAAACGGGTGTGTGTATATATTTGAAGGAATATGACAGATTTTGACTCTGAAAATGATGCAAAATGATAAATGAATCCACTGAAAAGTCCTTTTCCATCCCTTGTTTTAGTAGTATAGCAGAATCTGCTTGGGATACGCCACTATATCCATCACTAGAAGAAAAAATAACACTTGTGGAAGGATCCAGTCACAAATCCGAGGGTCACAAAGATTATGATGAAAGAATAAAATTGTCATATATCTCATAAATCAATGAATTTCGTCATAAAACCATCACAAATTCATCACAATTTTGTGATGGACATATCTATCACGAGGAGCCTTGGAGCAACGGTAACGTTGTATTCGAGTGACCTATAGGTCATGCGTTCGAACCGTAGAAGTAACCATTAATGCTTCATTAGGGTATGGAGTCTATATCACACCTCTTGAAATACATCCCTTCCTCGGATGTTGCGTGAATACGAAATACCTTGTGCATCGGGCTGCCTTTACATATCTATGTCACGACCCCAAATTCCCTCCGTAGGATATCGTGATGACACCTAATCTCTAAGACTAGGTAAGCCTATCAATGCCGAAATAACAATAGAAATCTAAAATAAATAATCTTCAAATTCACATAATTACAACTCCCAAAATCCGGTAGAAATAAATCACAAGCTTCTAAAAATTTATTTTCTATGTTTCTATACATCAGAGTCTAAAGCAAATAAGGAAGACAACATAGTAAGATAGAAGGGGACTACAGAGTCTGCGGACACTGGCAAATATACCTCGAAGTCTCCTCGTACAGCTAGTTTATTGATGTCTGGTCTGATAAGATGTACCTGGATCTGCACAAAAAGATGTGCAGAAGCGTAGTATAAGTACACCACAGTGGTACCCAGTAAGTGCCAAGCCTAACCTCGGTAGAGTAGTGACGAGGTCAGGTCAGGCCCTACTGAAAAATAAATAATGCCATGGTAAAAAAAAATTTTAACAATATAATAAGATAATATGACAATGAAAATAAATCAAGTAGTATGTCACTATTTAATTATATCAAATAATGGCAATTCATACCTCCTGGAAACAAAACAAAATTCTTTTCAACTTTAAGAAAATCACAACAATAATCAAAGGCAACTGCGGCCATAAATCAATATCAACAAGGGCACTCCTGAGGTACCGCCTCGTAGTTTTAAATCATAAATAAATTCACAATATCTCATTTCCTTATATCACCGCGGGAGCCTTCACAATTTATTTTGAAGAAAATATTTTTTTCCGAAATAGTAACCCGCGTTTTAGCCATCCTTATCATACCGCATGACTTCTAATAGTTTTTCCTACTAGCCACGCGTATCAAGTCACCCTTATCTCACCCATGCATTTCAATACTCAGACCTTATACCACCGCATGTATATCAATATCACAATATATCACAATTTGTACCTCAAGTGACCAAATATTTTAATTTGCCAAAATAAATCAACAACAATATTTTTCCATAATGAAGAGCTCACGGCTCATGCCAAAATAATTCAATAATAATATTTTTCCACAATAAAGAGCTCACGGCTCCATCACAATGAGTACGAAATCTCACAAAAATATTCGAAAATAAATAACTCAACAAAATAATATTTCAAAATTTTTGTACGTTGCTTCAATACCAAATTTAAAATATCAAATAATTCATATTAATAATATTTAATTTAAAGAAAATCAACCTTCAATAATGCACAGGATAAAAGAAACTAACTTTCAACTAAACAGGTAAATCAATTAGCTATAAAAAGGTCAAGCAAGTTTAAAACATAAACATTTAAATCAATGATGAAGAATATAAGAAGGTAAAATTATTTGATTAATATGCAACATCGATCTACACAATTTAAAGACACAATCCTTCACATTTAGCCCGTGTACACACTCGTCACCTCATGTACACGACTTTCAATGTATTTTAATTTATCACTTAAATATCAATCCTTGGAGAATTTTTTCCCACACAAGGTTAGACAAGTCACTTACCTCGACTTGCTCCAATTTAACCAAGTAATATGTCTTTTTCTCGGCTTTCCGACTCCGATCGACTCGTATCTAGTCATAGTTAATTCGATACAGTCAACAAAATTATAGAATCAATTCCACAAGAAAATACTATATTTTTAAATAAAAACCCAAAATTAACTCAAAATTTATCCGTGGGGTCCACGACTCGGAATCCGGCGAAAGTTAAGAAATATGAACGCTCGTTCAACCACGAGTCTAACCATACCAAAATTACTAAATTTCAATAACAATTCGACCCTCAAATCCTCAAATCTATCCAAGAGGGTTTTTAAAATTTTCCAACTTAAATCACCAATTAACTGATAAAAATAGTGATGGACATGGGTAATCTAACCAAAATTGAGTTAAGAACAGTTACACCGATATTTTCTCTGACAATTTCCCAAAACTCGCCTCAATCCAAGCTCCAAATCATTAAAAATAGAAAATGGGACGAATTCTCATTTTCAGAACTTAAACTCTCTGCCTAGGCTTTTACTCTACGCGATCGCGAATATCCACACGCGATCGCGAGGCACAAATTTTCACTGCCTAGATTTAACTCTACGCGATCGCAGAAAATCCCACGCGATCGCGAAGCACAGTCTCCGCAAGCCTATGCGATTGCGAGCCTTCTCACGCGATCGCGATGCATTAAGCGCGTGACCCAACTTTTGTCTCGTTTCCTCTTCGCGAACGCGGTCTTAGCCACTCGTTCGCATAGCACAACTTGCCAAACCTTCACGATCGCGAAATTGTGCACGCGATCGCATAGTACAAAATTTCAGCTGCCCAATTAACCCTACGCGATCGCATACCTTCTCACGTGATCGCGTAGAAGGAAACCAGAACCTGCAGAAACCAGAACTTCAGCTATCAAGCCAAGTCCAAAAATGATCCGTTAAGCATCCGAAACTCACCCGAGCCCCTTGGGACCTCAAAAAAATTTATCAATAAGTCCTAATACATCATACGAACTTAGTCGAGTCCTCAAATCACATCCAACAACACTAAAAATACGAATCACACATAGATTCAAGCCTAATGAACTTTGAAACTTTCAATTTCTACAAACGACGCCAGAACCTACCAAATCAAGTCCGATTGACCTCAAATTTTGCACTCAAGTCATAAATGACATAACTAAGCTATGAAAATTTTTGGAATTGGATTCCGACCCCGATATCAAAAAGTCAACTCCCCGGTCAAACTCCCAAAATTAAATTTCTATTTTAGCCATTTCAAGCCTAATTTAACTACGGACATCCAAATAAAATTTTGAACATGCTCCTAAGTCCAAAATTACCATACGGAGCCGTTAGAATCATCAAAATTCTATTTCAGGGTCGTTTTCTAAAAATGTTGAACGAAGTCAAACTTAGCATTTTAAGGCCAACTCAAGGAACCAAGTGTTCCGATTTCAACCCGAACACTTTCAAATCCCGAACCAACCATCCTCGCAAGTCATAAATTTATAAAAGCACATACGGGGAGTTTTATTTAGGGGAACGGGGTTCTAAAAGTAAAAATGACCAATTGGGTCATTACATTTTCCACCTCTTAAACAAACGTTCGCCCTCGAACGAGTTTAGAATTATACCTGGAGTGGTAAAAAGATGAGGATAATAGTTGCGCATCTCATGATCGGTCTCCCAAGTCGCCTCCTCGACCAGATAACCCTCCCACTGAACCTTCACGGAAGCAATATTCTTTGACCTCAGCTTTCGAACCTGCCTGTCCAAAATAGCCACTGGTTCCTCAACATAAGTCAAAGCTTTGTCTAATTGGACTAAGCTGAAATCTAACACATGGGATAGATCGCCGTGATATTTTCGGAGCATAGAAACATAGAATACCGGATGAACTGCAGAGAGACTAGGTGGTAGTGCAAGTCTGTAAGCCACCTCTCCAACTCTTTCAAGAATCTCAAAAGGCCCAATATACCTAGGGCTCAACTTGCCCTTCTTCCCGAACCTCATCATACCCTTCATAGGCGAAACCCAGAGTAAGACCCGCTCACCAACCATGAATGCAACATCACGAACCTTCCGATCCGCATAACTCTTCTGTCTAGATTGGGCTGTACGAAGTCGATCCTGAATCAATTTAACCTTTTCCAAGGCATCCTGAACCAAGTTTGTACCCAATAGCCTAGCTTCACCCGGTTCGAACCAACCCACTGGAGACCCGCACCGCCTACCATACAAGGCTTCATACGGAGCCTTCTGAATGCTCAACTGGTAACTGTTGTTGTAAGCAAACTCCGCAAGTGGTAAGAACTGATCCTAAGCACCCCCAAAATCTATCACACACGCACGAAGCATGTCCTCCAATATCTGAATAGTGCGTTCGGACTGCCCGTCCGTCTGAGGGTAAAATGCTGTACTCAACTCTATCCGAGTACCCAACTCTCGCTGTACAGCCCTCCAAAACCGTGAGGTAAACTGTGTACCCCGGTCAGAGATGATAGATATCAGTATGCCGTGAAGTCTAATAATCTCGCGAATATAGATTCGAGCCAACTGCAAGGAAGAGTAGGTAGTTATCACAGGAAATAAATGAGCTGACTTGGTCAACCTATCCGCAATCACCCAAACTGCATCAAACTTCCGCTGAGTTCATAGAAGTCCAACAACAAAATCCATAGTGATCCGATCCCATTTCCATTCTGGAATATCTAACTTCTGAAGCAATCCACCCGGTCACTGATGCTCATATTTTAGTTGTTGACAATTTAGACACCGAGCTACATACTCCACTATGTCTTTCTTCATCCGCCTCCACCAATAGTGTTGTCTCAAGTCCTGATACATCTTTGCAGCACCCGGATGAATGGAGTACCAGGAACTGTGAGCATCATGGAGAATCAACTCACGCAAATCATCTACATTAGGCACACACAGCCTGCACTGCATCTGTAATGCATCGTTATCTCCAATAGTGACTTCCTTGGCATCACCGTGCTGAACTGTGTCCTTAAGGACAAGCAGATGGGGGTCATCGTACTGGCGTTCCCTGATACGATCATACAGAGAAGACTGGGAAACCACACAAGCCAAAACTCGTCTCGGCTCAGAAATATCCAACCTGACAAACTGGTTGGCCAAGGCCTGAACATCCAAAGCTAAAGGCCTCTCTATACCGGTAAATATACTAAGCTGCCCAAACTCTCCGCCTTACGACTCAAGGCATCGGCCACTACATTGGCCTTCCCAGGATGATAGAGAATGGTGATATCATAATCCTTAAGCAACTCCAACCATCTCCGCTACCGCAAATTAAGATCCTTCTGTTTAAACAGATGTTGTAGACTCCGGTGATCGGTGTAGACCTCACAATGGACACCGTACAAATAATGTCGCCAAATCTTCAAGGCATGAACAATAGCTGCTAACTCAAGGTCATGGACCGGATAATTCTTCTTAACTGTCTGGACGCGTAGGCAATCACCCTACTGTCTTGCATCAACACTGCGCTGAGACCAATATGCGACGCGTCACAATACACAGTATAAGACCCTGAACCTGTAGGTAATACCAATATTGGGGCTGTAGTCAAAGCTGTCTTGAGCTTTTGGAATCTCTCCTCACATTTCTCGGTCCACCTGAACGGAGCACCCTTCTAGATCAATTTGGTCATAGATGCAGCAATAGAAGAGAAACCCTCTACAAATCGGCGATAATACCCTGCCAAACCAAGAAAACTCCGAATTTCCGTAGCTGAGGATGGTCTGGACCAACTCTACACTGCCTCAATCTTCTTCGGATCTACCTTGATCCCCTCGCACGAAACTATATGACCCAAAAATCCCACTAAATCAAGCCAGAATTCACACTTTGAAAATTCTGCATATAACTTCTTTTCTCTCAAAGTCTGAAGCACCGTCCTCAGGTGTTGTTCATGATCTTCCTGACTCCGGGAATACACTAGAATGTCATCAATAAACAAAATGATGAAATAATCAAGATAAGGCTGAAACACACTATTCATTAAGTGCATAAATGTTGCTGGGCGTTGGTCAGCCCAAAAGATATCACAAGGAACTCATAATGACCGTACCGAGTCCTGAAAGCAGTCTTCGAGATATCTGGCTCCTGAATCTTCAACGGATGATAGCCTGAACACAAGTCGATCTTAGAAAATACTGTGGCACCTTGAAGCTCATCAAATAGGTCATCAATATGTGGCAATGGATACTTGTTCTTCACTGTAACCTTGTTCAGCTGGCAGTAATCAATACACATCCGCATAGAACCATCCTTCTTCTTTACAAATAAGACAGGAGCACCCCAAAACGATACACTGGCCGAATGAAGCCCTTATCAAGCAACTCCTGTAACTGTTCTTTTAATTCTTTCAACTCTGCTGGGGCCATATGATATGGTGGAATAGAAATAGGCTGAGTGACCAGTAACAAATCAATGCCAAAGTTAATATCCCTATCGGGTGGCATACTCGGAAGATCCACTGGAAATACATTAAGAAAATCCCTTACTATAGGAACTGACTCCACGGTGGGAGTATCAATACTAACATCCCTCACATAGGGCAGATACGTATCACACCCCTTCTCAACCATTCGTTGAGCTTTAAGAAATGAAACAACCCTCCTAGGAACATGATCTGGGGTACCTCTCCACTCTAGCCGCGGTAGACCTGGCATAGCCAACGTCACCGTCTTGGCGTAACAATCAAGAATTGCGTGATAGGGCGACAATCAATCCATGCCCAAAATAATATCGAATTCCACCATACTGAGCAACAATAAATCGGCTCTGGTCTCAAAACCACTGATAACAATTAAACATGACCGATACACGCGGTCCACAATAATAGATTAACCCACGGGTGTAGATATATAAACAGAAGAACTCAAGGGCATAATATCTGGACTGGCCTCCCCCACGGGTGTAGATGCATCTCTATGAGAGAGCGGAATGATACCTGTGATAACATAATCGGATGTAACGGCCTCAATCCTAGTAGGAAGGGCATAATATCTGGACTGACCTCCCCCTCTAGGGCGACCTCTACCTGCTTGGCCTCCACCTCTAGCTGGTTGTACAGGTGGAGTGGCAACTGGTGCAGTAATCATGGCCTGAGAAGCCTGAGGGCCCTGTGGAATAGGTGGGGCTTGAGAAATCTGTGGAGGTGCACCCCTCCTAAATCTGGGGCAATCTCTCATAATATGACGAGTGTCACCACACTCAAAATAAGCCCTCGAAGGATGTGGCTGCTGGGACTAGCTCAAGCCTGATCGACTAGACTGTCCGCTAAAAGCACCCCGTACAGGAGGTACAGTAGATACTGGCGGTGCATAATATGGAACACGAGGTCTGGGAGTAGCCGGAATACCACTGGAAGCTAGAAGTGCTGAATGAATGGGACGGCTCATATAACCTCTACCATGACGGGCTGCAACTGGGGCACGAGAATTATTATATGTGCCAGAATCTCGGGGTCTCTTATCTTCCCTCTATTCCCTCTCCCGAGTCCGCATACCTTCCAATCTCCTAGCAATTGACACCACCTATTGGTATGTGATGTCCATCTCTAGCTCTCGGTCCATACTAAATCTGATACTAGGGTGGAGACCCTCAATAAATCTGTGAACCCACTCTCAAACAGTAGCAACTAAGGCTGGTGCATGCCTAGCCAACTCACTAAATCGGACCGCATACTCTGACACGGTCATAGAACCCTGGCGCAACTACTTAAACTCTGCGCGCCATGTATCTCTAAGACTCTGAGGAACATACTCCCTTAAGAACATATCTAAAAATTGAGTCCAAGTGAGTGAAGATGCCTCAGCGGGACTATCCAACTCATATGCCCGCCACCACTGGTAGGCTGCTCCTCTAAACTGGAATGCCGTGAAAGAAACCCTATTGGAATCCGCAATACCCATAGTACGAAGGATACAGTGACATTCCTACAGAAAACCCTAAGCATCCTCTGAAGCTAAGCCGCTGAAAGTGGGAGGGTGGTACTTCTTGTACCTCTCGAGCCTGAGCTGCTCCCCTTCTGAAACTATTGTCCTAATCTCAGGTCGAACTGGGGCAACTGGCTGCACTGGTATAATCTCTGGGGCATGGTCAACTTGGGCCTGTGGCTCTGGAGTACGGGCAGCGGGAGTCTTTGCTCCTCCCCCGGCCTGAGATGTGGCAGGAGCAAGTGGAATTAACCCAGCCTGAGCTAGAGTGCCAAACATGCTCAAAACCTGGGCAAGAGTCTCCTGAAGGGCAGGAGTAGTAACAGGCGTCTCAGGTGCCTGTTCTCCAACTGGAGCTACTGGTGGCTCTGCTGCAGCAGCTCGTGCAGGTGCTCTGGCTGCACCACATGGTCTTCCTCGGCCTCTGGCCTGACCCCGGCCTTTTGCGGCTCCAACAGGGGGCACGGGTTTTTGATCATCAGATCCAGTTATGCGTGTCCTCACCATCTGTGAAAGAATAGAAAGACAATAGTCTAAGATTTCGAAGTCAACAAATGCGCACGATAAGGAATCAAAGAAGCGAATATTTTCCTAACAGTTCCATAGCCTCCCGAAGATAAGTACAGACGTCTCCGTATCGATCCGCAAGACTCTACTAAACCTGCTTGTGACTTATAACACTTATGAAACTAGAGTTCTGATGCCAACTTGTCACGACCCCAAATTTCCTCCGTAGGATATCGTGATGGCACCTAGTTTCTAAGACTAGGTAAGCCTATCAATGCCGAAATAACAATAGAAATCTGAAATTAAATAATCTTCAAATTCACATAATTACAACTCCCAAAACCCGGTAGAAACAAGTCGCAAGCTTCTAAGAATTTATTCTCTATGTCTCTATACATCAGAGTCTAAAGCAAATAAGGAGGACAACATAGTAAGATAGAAGGGGACTACGTAGTCTGCGGACACTGGCAGACATACCTCAAAGTCTCCTCGTACATCTAGTTTACTGATGTCTGGTCTGATAAGATGATCCTAGATCTGCACAAAAAGATGTGCAGAAGCGTAGTATGAGTACACCATAGTGGTACCCAGTAAGTGCAAAGCCTAACCTCAGTAGAGTAGTGACGAGGTTAGGTCAGGCCCTATTGGAAAATAAATAATGGCATGGTAAAAAAAATATTTAACAATATAATAAGATAGTATGACAATGAAAATGAATCAAGTAGTATGTCACTATTTAATTACACCAAATAATGGCAATTAATACCTCGTGGAAACAAAACATAATTCTTTTCAACTTTAAGAAAATCACAACAATAATCAAAGGTAACTGCGGCCATAAATCAATATCAACAAGGGCACTCCTGAGGTACCGCCTCGTAGTTCCAAATCATAAATAAATTCACAATATCTCATTTTCTTATATCACGGCGGGAGCCTTCACAATTTATTTTAAAGAAAATATTTTTTCTGAAATAGCAACCTGCATTTTAGCCATCCTTATCACACCGCATGATTTCTAGTAGATTCCCCTACTAGCCACGCGTATCAAGCCACCCTTATCTCACCGCATGCGTTTCAATACCCAGACCTTATACCACCGCATGCATATCAATATCACAATATATCACAATTTGTACCTCAAGTGCCCAAATATTTCAATTTGCAAAAATAAATCAACAACAATATTTTCCTATAATGAAGAGCTCACGGCTCATGCCAAAATAATTCAACAATAATATTTTTTCAAAATAAAGAGCTCACAGCTCCATCACAATGAGTACGAAATCTCACAAAAATATCTGGAAATAAATAACTCAACAAAATAGTATTTCAAAATTTTTGTACGTTGCTTCAATACCAAATTTAAAATATAAAATAATTCATATTAATAATATTTAATTTAAAGAAAATCAACCTTCAATAATGCACAGGATAAAAGAAACTAACTTTCAACTAAACAGGTAAATCAATTAGCTATAAAAAGGTCAAGCAAGTTTAAAACATAAACATTTAAATCAATGATGAAGAATATAAGAAGGTAAAATTATTTGATTAATATGCAACATCGATCTACACAATTTAAAGACATAATCCTTCATATTTAGCCCGTATACACACTCGTCACCTCATGTACACGACTTTCAATATATTTCAATTTATCACTTCAATACCAATCCTTGGGAAATTCTTTCCCACACAAGATTAGACAAGTCACTTACCTCGACTTGCTCCAATTTAACCAAGTAGTATGCCTTTTCCTCGGCTTTCCAACTCCGATCGACTCGTATCTAGTCACAATTAATTCGATACAGTCAACAAATATTATAGAATCAATTCCACAAGAAAATACTATATTTTTCAATAAAAATTTAAAATTAACTCAAAAATTATTTATGGGGCCCACATCTCGGAATCCGGCGAAATTTACGAAATATGAACGCCCGTTCAACCACGAGTCTAACCATACCAAAATGACTAAATTCCAATAACAATTCGACCCTCAAATCTGTCCAAGAGGTTTTTTAAAATTTTCCAACTTAAATCACTAATTAACAGATAAAAACAGTGATGAATTTGGGTAATCTAATCAAAATTGAGTTAAGAACAGTTACCCCGATATTTTCTTTGAAAATCTCCTAAAACTCACCTCAATCCGAGCTCCAAATCGTTAAAAATAGAAAATGGGATAAAGTCCCATTTTCAGAACTTAAACTCTCTGCCCAGGCTTTTACTTTACGCGATCGCGAAGCATAAATTTCCACTGCCCAGACTTAACTCTACGCGATCGCGGAAAATCCCACGCGATCGCGAAGCACAGTCTCTGTAAGCCTATGCGATCGCGAGCCTTCTCACGCGATCACGAAGCATTAAGCGTGTGGCCCAGCTTCTGTCTCGTTTCCTCTTCGCGAACGCGGTCTTAGCCACGCGTTCGCATAGCACAGCTTGCCAAACCTATGTGAACTGTGGGGAGTGTGTCTTTAGTAACAGAGCATATGTACCTCCATGCTCCCTCGCCTCGGTCCTTTTGACTGGATGCCTTCTCGACGTTGAAGTCGTTCTCAATGGAGCACCCCCCACGGATAAAACTCTTCAAGGGAGGCTCCTGGGCCACCTCAAGAATGGCCACCTCGGCATCTGTGGCCGGATTGGAGATGAAGGGGCGGTTTGCTGAGGCACAGATTTGGAAATGTTTGCCATCGAATTCTGGAAAATATGAAGGTTTGAAGAAAATATATGAATATTTGAAGATGTGATGAAGATATGAAGGTCCGAGTTGAAGATTCAAAGAGAAAGTATGAAGATTTAAGGATAAAGATATGAAGAGGTTAACGGTAAGTGGAGAATTTGAGGGTGAATCAAAGAGCTCTAGAATCAGAAAGTGGATAAGTGAAAAATGAGTTAGAGTTTTTATAGAAGGACAATCAATGCATGATGTTTCACATTCGAGGACAGTCAACCGGCGGCGTGTCTGAAGTCAAAATGACTCGATTGATGGGACGTTTCGTTGACCCGTCAACTAGGTTGTAACATACGAAAGAAGGAACCAGGGTTCATTTATCGTTTCCCGTTGCTTCAATAAATCTACCCTCCAGAAAACGAGGGGACTATCTGTGTACGGTTAAAATCGGGGACAATGTATGCCCCGATTCTCTGATGAGAGAACGAAGGGGGAGCACGGATTTGAAAGATTATAATCGAGGCCAGAAACCCCTCATATCGAGATCCAGAAATAATGAACGATATATCCGACATCGTACATGGTAAAGTGATGCACCCCGGACTGAGTATAACTTTTAGACCTCGGGACGTGCTAGACGGTTATGCATGACGGATAGGGACCGTAATACCCGCCCTCAATCGGATATTGACGCGAATCTCGTTCAGTATCAATTATGAATCAATAATTACCGAAAAAAGAAGATTTTTACCTTTTTAAAACTTGTACTAGGACTGAAATTCTCCTACTATATAAAGGAAAAGTTTTTCTTTAGTGTGACATATTATAACGCGCAATTCAAAAGCAATAAGAAAATTTACTTTTGTCTTCTAGCTATTGTTCAAGGCATTACTTGTGTGTTCTTTTCTTTACTCACGATCGAGCTCGCACCGAGGGTCCGATCGAGGACTAATTTTACTGTTCAATCTAAGATCAGGCTTGGTCATCGTATTGCAATTGGTTTGATCGTTTATTCTGTCTTTAATTCATCTCTCTGTTATTCTTCATTAATCGTATTGAATTAAACCACGTATTCTTTAAACCGCGTACAAATTTGATTGTTAATCATTTTTGGGTAAATAGATTGATCAGATCATTGTCATACAATAGAGTTTAGGGGCTCCATTAGTTGTTACCTTTGGTGTCTTCATCGTATGTTGCCAAAACAGGAAAAAGACAACCAAAATCCCAATTGGAATGGCATTAACACAAAGAACAAGGCACTACCATTGAATATGTCTCCTTCAGATTGAATTATACTTGACTCGTGAGAAGGATAAAGTCGAGTAAACTTTTTCATTCTGTAATCACAGAATATATGAGTACTATTGGTTGTCCCTCTATTTAATTTCTTGAATATGACATAGAAATATATTGGCGTGGAGCTAGAATTTTTATCAAAAGGTCAAAATATAAAAAAATAAATTCACTGTCATTTATTGAAAATCATATACACACTATTGTTATTCTTGATAGAAAAAAGGCATTTATTACATAGAATCATTGTTGCCCTCGTAAATGCTATTCAACCACCTTTTCTGATTTACAAGATGCGAGGATATTATTCTTAACTAATATTAACCTACGTTTAATTGAAATTAATTATTTGAACCAAGATTTACGTTTTTCGGTCAAACACTCACCAAGAAGTCATGGGGTGTCAATACATAGTGGGCATTTGGACATAAGAATTCCGGAAAAAAAAAAGTGAAAAAATTTCAAGTGAAAATGGTATTTGAAACTAGAGTTGTGTTTGGACATGAATATAATTTTGGATTGTTTTTGAAATTTTGTGAGTGATCTGAGTGAAAATTTTGAAAAATAGCTTTTTGGAGTTCAAATTTTCGAAAAATTCCAAAATTCATTTTCAAGTAAAAATTTGAAAATTTATGGTCAAACACTGATTTCCGAAAAAAGCAAAATTTTTCTTATGTCCAAATGGGCTCATACTATATATACATATTTTATAAAAATAATTACCTAACTACACAGTGTAATTCTTTACATGACACCCCTTAAGGGGTCATTTGGTAGCCGGTTAGAGAGGCGTTATCCATGTATTAAAATTAGGATAACTTTATACATTGTTTGGTTAAAAGAAGGGAAAAAAATAATCTCCACATAGAAGCTAGCATAAGTTATACAATGTTTGATTATTTTTTTCTCTTTTTCACATAAAATGTAGTATTGCTAATACAATGTTTGGTTCATGTTTTTCTTTTTTACATAACTAATACATGTATAAGTTATGAAGGAATTTATGTATTATTTATGCAGGATAGAAGGTGGAATAACTTATACATGTATTAGTAATACTTGTATTAAAACACAAAATGACAAGAATACCCTTTATTCAAACTTGTATTTTTTTGTTTAAAAATATATATTTAAACTATACTAACAATTTTAATAAAATAAAGTAAGCTAATAATAAATAACACTCACATTACATTTATATTACTAATCCTTATATAACGACCGCATAACTAATCCCCGCATAACTAATCCATACATAACTAATCCCAACATAACTCAACCTTGTATAACTTATCCATGCATAACTAATACATGCATAACTAATCCCTGCATTACATATTCCTGCATAACTAATACATACATAACTAATACTTGCATAATTAATACATATATAACTAATACCTACATAATTCTAACCGGCAACCAAACGATCCCTAAGTGCATGTGGCTCCGCTTCTGTTATAAGGTACAACTAGTTAAGATGAAAAGATTGTTCTAGTCATGTTTCACGGTGCAAATATTAACTACCATTCGATATATAAGTCGAAACTTGAGATGTCAACACAAAACGCAAGTGGAAATTAGGGAGTAATTTGAAGTGATTTCTATAATGGGGCCGATGGAAGATATTTTCTGATGTATGGTATACAACAAATATGTATACGGTCAAAATCGGTTTTGCCCTTTGTGTAATTAGTCAAGATTGGAACATGAAGGACAAAGGGTCATCTTCATAATATCGAGATAAGATCTGAAGCCAGATTATCAAACTCAAGATTTAGGGACCGATCAATACCGTGCTCAAAGTCAATAGCGAGCTTCAAGTCAATACCGAGCCCGAGTCGATATCGAGTTCGACTCAATACTAAGCACAAGTCAATATCGAGTTCGAGTCGATATCGAGCTTGAGATCCAGAGATCGATCAGCACCAAGACCCACCAAGATCGAGCTATGAGACAAAGAGCCGTTATAGCCGCACTTATGGAGAGAATCTCGGCGGGAATTAAGGAAAATCTAATTAACTAATCTATCATGAGATCCCCACTATATATTTTTCATAACATCCAAAGTAGGTTCTTCCACTATATAAAGAGTGGCTATTATTTTTGTAAGCATTGGAGATTGAACATCCAGAGAAGCAAACATAGATATCCTCTCATATTCAGAAATTATTGAGAATTACATTGATATATAGTTGAGATTATCCTTTTTTGAGCTTGGACATTGATTCATCTTGCTTGTTTATAAATCATTCTCTACTCTATTTGGTTTGTATTTCATTCCCTTATACAGTCAATATTCGATATATTTCTACTTACTTTTCCGATTTGTACCAAGTTATACCACGTATCCTTAGAACTACGTATAAATTCAACTCTATCCGTTTTTCGGATAAACAATTTGGCGCCTACCATGGGGTTAAGGATAATAGTGATTATTTGGTACGAATCTCTGTGAAACACACAATTTTACACTTGCTCTTGGAAGTTTCTTTGATTTCTAGTTGAAAACGACAAATTCTCAATTAATGGCCCTACCTATAGACAACGAAGTTGGCCTTCAAGATAAGAACAACAACTTAACCCTCGAGGGCGGAAGGCCACTCGTCGATCCCGTTGGAGCTCGGGTCGAAGAGACAATAAACATTAATTCACATGTGGCCATTGAGGCTAACCAATGTTCTGACCCTGAAAATAGCATTTATGGTGGAACTCGATCTGCAGCTCGAAGTACCCAAAACGCTGAGGAAAACGGAATCAGCTTGCGTATGATTTTTGAAATATTGCAAGTTCAACAAAAAGCAATAGCCTAGTTGAAGAGCCAATCCCAGGCACCGACTAGGCTCGAGCCCAGTCTAAACCAAGAAGTCACCCAAAAAATGGGGCCAGCTGTAGTAAGGTCAAATGAGCAAGAATCGGGGACTAATCCTGAAATTGTTAAGATGCTCGAGGAACTGACGAAACAAATAGAGTCAGGAGAAAGGAGGATTGAAGCAAATGACAAAAAGGTGGAAACGTATAACTCCAGGGTTGATCAGATCCAGGAGGCACCACCGATATTGAAAGTCTTAGATTCCAAAAAATCGTACAAAAGCCCCTTCTGCCGAGCGCAGCTCCAAAACCGATCCCCAAGAAGTTCTGCATGCCCGAAATTCCTAAATATAATGGAACAACCGACCCCAATGAACACGTCACCTATTACACATGCGCCATTAAAGGGAACGATCTAGAAGATGACGAGATCGAATCTGTATTATTGAAAAAATTTGGTGAAACCCTGTCAAAAGGAGCAATGATATGGTATCATAATTTACCGTATAACTCTATCGATTCTTTTGTTATGCTTGCAGATTCTTTCGTAAAAGCTCATGCTGGAGCCATAAAGGTCGAGACCAGGAAGTCAGACCTTTTCAAAGTAAGACAAAAAGATAAGAGAATTCGTATCTCATTTACAAATGGAATGAATGGACCTACCACCAGTCACAGACGATTGGGATGTTCAAGCTTTCACTCAAGGTCTGAACGAACGAAGCTTGATAGCTTCACGATGGTTGAAGCAGAACCTGATAGAGTACCCAGCTGTTACCTAGGCCAATGTTCAAAATCGGTATCAAAGGAAGATTAGAGTCGAAGACGACCAGTTGGGTTCTGGGTCCATTATTAAAAGGGACATCAACCGAGAACAAAGGCCGATCAGGGACCGATACCGGCCGTATAGTAGAGATTATAAGGGGTAACGAACCAAGACGTAACCTCGTACAAAGCAATAAAAGAAGTGATTGAGGCCAAGGGTTTCGGGGGATGATGAACAAGAATGGGTTCGACAGGCATACTGGACCTAAGGAAGCACAGCGGTTATCGAAATATAACTTCAACATCGATGCATCCACCATCATATCGGCTATCGAAAATATCAAAGATACTAAATGGCCTCGACCTCTGTAGACCGATCCAACCCAAAGGAATCCCAATCAAATGTGCGAATATCATGGCACTCATGGCCACAAAACAGAAGATTGCAGGCAATTGAGAGAGGAGGTAGCCCGGTTATTCAATAAAGGTCACCTTCAAGAATTTTTAAGTGACCGGGCCAAAACCCATTTCAAAAATAGGGATTTCAGAAGACAAAACAAACAAGAAGAGCCACAACATATCATCCACATGATCATCGGTGGGATCAATATCCCCTAGGGGCCGGTGCTTAAACACACTAAGATGTCGATTGAAAGAGAGAAGCGATCTCTGTCTCAGGATTACACACCTTAAGGAACCTTGTCCTTTAGTGATGAAGACGCAGAAGGAATCATGAAACCCCATAACGATGCATTGGTAATATCTGTACTTATGAATAAAACTCAAGTTAAGCGTGTGTTAATTGATCCAGATAGTTCGGCCAATATTATTAGATTGAAGGTCGTATAGCAGCTCGGTCTACAGGACCGGGTCATACCCGCAACCCTGGTTCTAAACAGATTCAATATAGCATGTGAAACTACTAAGGGCGAGATAATCCTGCCAATAACTGTGGCCGGGACCATCCAAGAAATGAAGTTCCACGTGATCGAATGCGACATGAGGTATAACGCTCTTTTTGGAAGGTTGTGGATCTATAATATGAGAGCCGTACCCTCGACCGTCCACCAGGTTCTGAAATTCCCAACATCAGAGGGAGTCAAAATGGTCTACGGAGAGCAACCGGCCACAAAAGAAATGTTTGACGTCGATGAAGTGATTCCGATATCTACACTATCATCGACAAAGGGATCAGATTCGAATGAGGAACAAAATACCAAATAACAATCATAAACTTTAGCCTCGACCTAACTAGAGAATCAGAAGACTGACGAAGATGATAACTATGGGATCCCTCAATCCTTTGTGGTCCTCGATGGTACCGACGCCACCCAGTCAACGGTCGAAGAACTAGAGCAAACCACACTAGTCGAACATCTACCCGAGCAAAAGGTATACCTGGGCATGGGGTTAGATCCCGAGCTCAGGAAAAAGCTTATTCATGTTCGTAAAGCTAACATGAACTGTTTCGCTTAGTCCCATCTCGAAATACATAGGGATCCCGCCGGAGATAGTCACTCATAGACTGAGCTTGGATCCAAAGTTATGTCTGATAAAGCAAAAAAGAAGGCCCCAGTCCGAGGTCAAACATGCCTTCATTAAGGACGAGGTAACCAAACTTCTTAAAATAGGATCCATTCGAGAAGTTAAATACCCCGAATGGATAGAAAATGTGGTGGTGGTCCCTAAAGGAAACAAACTTAGAATGTGTATAGATTATAAAGACTTGAACAAAGCATGCCCTAAGGATTCCTTTCCTTTGCCTAGCATCGATCGTATGATTGATACCACGGCCGGCCACGAGACTCTCAGTTTTCTCGATGCCTACTATGGGTACAACCAAATACAAATGAACCCAGAGGATCAAGAAAAGACCTCGTTTGTCACTAAGTACGGTACCTATTGTTATAACGTAATGCCATTCGGTTTAAAAAATCCTGGTGCAACTTATCAACGCCTAGTAAATTAAATGTTCGAAAAACAAATAGGAAAATCAATGGAAGTTTATTTTGATGGCATGTTAGTTAAGTCCCTGTGAGTAGAGGACCATTTAAAGCATTTGCAGGAAACTTTCGACGTACTAAAGAAGTACAATATGAAGTTCAACCCCGAAAAATGTGCATTCGAGGTTGGATCGGGCAAGTTTCTTGGTTTCATGGTGTCCAACCGAGGAATCGAAATCAACTTCGATAAAATCAAAGCTATCGAGGACATCACGGTAGTAGATAATGTGAAGGTCGTACAAAGGTTAACGGGGAGAATAGCCACCTTGGGACGATTCATTTCAAGATTCTTAGATAGGAGCCACTGATTTTTCTCACTTCTTAAGAAGAAAAGCAACTTTGCATGGACTCCGAAATGTCAGCACGCTTTGGAAGAACTAAAGCGGTATTTATCGAGCCTGCCTATGCTTCATACCCCGAAAGTGGACGAACAACTTTACTTGTACTTAGCTGTCTCGGAGATAGCGGTAAGTAGAGTCCTCGTTCGAGAAGAACGAGGTACGCAATTCCCTATTTATTATGTCAGTCAGACCTTAGGTAAGTCAAAACCATATTTCCAATCTCATCCGATACATGTTGTAACAACTTATCCTCTTCGAAACATTTTGTGCAAACCCGAGCTTTCGGGTCGATTGGCCAAATGGGCCATAGAAATCGGTGGGTACGATATCGAGTATCGACCCCTAACCACTATCAAGTCTCAAATCTTGATAGACTTCGTGGCTGACTTTTCGCCAACCCTCGTGAGTCTGGACCCTTTTCACGGACGACGCCTCGAATGCGAAGGGGTCCGTATTAGGGACGGTGCCTCGAACGCGAAGGGGTGCGGATTAGGCATTGTACTAAAATCACACACAGGTAATATAATTAGACAGTCTATCAGAACTACGAAATTGACTAACAATGAGGCCGAGTATGAGGCCATGATTGCAAGTCTCTAACTAGCTAGAAGCTTGGGAGCAGAGATCATAGAAGCTAAGTGTGATTCCCACCTCATGGTAAACCAAGTTAACGGGACTTTTGAAGTCCAAGAAAATCAAATGCAAAAGTACTTGGATAAATTACAGGTGACTCTACATCAATTTAAAGAATGGACTTTGCAACATGCACCCCGAGAACAGAACAGCGAGGCCGACGCTCTTGCGAACTTAGGTTCATCGGTCGAAGATGATGAACTCAACTCGGGGGCTGTCGTACAACTTATAAAATCGGTGATCGAAGAAGGTCAAGCCGAGATAAATTACACAAGTCTAACCTGGGATTGGAGAAATAGATATATAAAGTACTTCAAGAACGGGAAGCTTCCATCAGATCCAAAGGAATCGAGAGCTTTGCGCACAAAAGCAGCACGATTCACCCTATCCGAACACGGAATGCTATTCAGAAGGACTTTTGATGGACCATTGGCAATATGTTTGGGACCAGGAGATACCGATTACATACTACGGGAAATTCACGAGGGCACTTGTGGAAACCATTCCGGTGCCGATTCTCTGGTCCACAAAAGCGATTAGAGCAGGGTATTATTGGACCGATATGAGCAAAGATGCGAATGAGTTCATTCAAAAATGCGACAAATGCCAATGACATGCGCCCGTGATTCATCAACCCGGGGAGCTACTCTATTCGGTCCTATCTCCATGGCCTTTCATGAAATGGGGGATGGACATCGTCAACCCCCTCCCGTCGACCCCAGGTAAAGCTCAGTTTATTTTGTTTATGACTGATTAATTTTCTAAATGGGTTGAAGAACAGGCTTTCGAGAAAATCAGAGAAAAAGAAGTGATATACTTCATTTGGGACCACATCATATATCAATTCGGGGTGCGAGCCGGGGTTGTATGTGATAATGGAAAACAATTCATCGGCCGCAAAGTAACTAAATTTCTCGAGGATCACAAGATTAAAAGGATCCTATCAACACCGTACCATCCCAGCGGAAATGGACAAGCCGAATCGACCAACAAAACCATCATCCAAAATCTTAAGAAGAGATTGGCCAATGCCAAAGGAAAATGGAAAGAAATACTGCCCGAGGTCCTATGGGCATATTGGACAACATCAAAATCCAGTACTGGAGCAATGCCATTCTCGTTGGTCTATGGCGCCAAAGCTCTGAACCCGGTTGAGGTCGGAGAACATAGCATCAGGTTTTGATATGCAACAAAGGAGTCAAATAACGAGACCATGAACACGAGCCTGGAATTATTGGATGAAAGACGAGAGGCCGCTCTCGTCCGATTGGCTACCCAAAAATAGCAGATCGAAAGATACTACAATCGAAGAACCAATCTTCGACATTTCAAAATTGGGAACTTGGTACTAAGGAAAGTCACCCTCAACACCTGAAATTCGAATGAAGGAAAATTGGGTCCGAACTGGGAAGGACCATATCAGGTCCTCGAAATCATCGGAAAGGGGTCCTACAAGCTTGGCGTGATAAACGGTAAACAACTACCGAGCAATTGGAACGTTTCGCACCTAAAACAATATTACTGCTAAGGTACGACCCTCACATGTTCATTTATATTTTGAAATTAACCCTTGCAGGTGTTCGACCTGAAACATGGATGGATTATTCAACTCGAAGCCTTTAGGTCTCAAAGCATGCATTGCACTCTTTTTTCCTTAGACCGGTTTTATCCCAAATGGATTTTTTGGCAAGGGTTTTAATTAGGCAACCATTGATCGTGCTAACTTAAAGAAATTCAACAGTATCTGAGGCCTCTTTACAATCAACCTCGAATACTGGGGGGCATTACCCTCGAATATATCAAGTTCGATGCAAGAAAGTTACTTCATGACAACAGGGTCTCGATAGGAAAAATTGTAAGGGCCAAATGGTCAAAATGAGCTATGCCCATGTAGATTGCCCGAGCCCTAGCACAAAACATGAATGCATGTGTAATGACTTATAAAGAGAAATTTCTTCTTTACCGATATTTTATATCCCAGAAAAATTCCTCTATTTCGTGATATATTATGCAAACAAGCCTAAGGGCTATTCTTATTTCGAGTTTGAGCAAATCCTCACTCGACTACAAAGCCCAAGGGCTACCTTATTTCGAGTTCGAGCAAGTCCTCACTCGAGCACGAAGCCTGAGGGCTATTCTTATTTCGAGTTCGAGCAAATCCTCACTCGATTATAAAGCCTAAGGTCTACTCTTATTTCGAGTTCGAGCAAGTCCTCACTCGACTACTAAGCCTAAGGGCTATTCTTGTTTTGAGTTCGAGCAAATACTCACTCAACTATAAAGCCTAAGGGCTACCCTAAATCGAGTTCGAGCAACCATTCTCACTCGAGGACTATCTATCGAGCCCAAAGGCTGCCATTAATTCGAGTTCGATAAATCATTCTCACTCGACAGAAAAGCCTAAGGGCTACCTTAATTCGAGTTCGAGAAAAAATCCTCACTCGACTACAAAGCCCAAGGTCTACCTTATTTCGAGTTCGAGCAAGTCCTCACTCGAGCACTAAGCTTAAGGGCTATTATTATTTCGAGTTCGAGAAAATCCTCACTTGACTATAAAGCCTAAGGGATACTCTTATTTCGAGTTCGAGCAAGTCCTCACTCGATCACTAAGCCTAAGGGCTATTCTTATTTCGAGTTCGAGAAAATCCTCACTCAACTATAAAGCCTAAGGGCTACCCTAACTCGAGTTCGAGCAACCATTCTCACTCGGGAACTATCTATCTAGCCCAAGGGATGCCATTAATTTGAGTTCGAGAAATCATTCTCACTCAACAGAAAAGCCTAAGGGCTACTCTTATTTCGTGTTCGAGCAAGTCCTCACTCGACCACTAAGCCTAAGGGCTATTCTTATTTCGAGTTCGACCAAATCCTCACTCGACTATAAAGCCTAAGGGCTACCCTAACTTGAGTTCGAGCAACCATTCTCACTCGGGGACTATCTATCGAGCCCAAGGGCTGCCATTAATTTGAGATCGAGAAATCATTCTCACTCAACTGAAAATCCTAAGGGCTACCTTAATCCGAGTTCAAGAAAGCACTCTCGCTCAACCGAAAAAGCCTAAAGGCTACCTTAGCTCGAATTCGAGCAAATCATTTCACTTGAACTCTATTCGTCAAGTCTAAAAGCTATCTCAGTTTGAGTTCGAACATTCACTCGGGGACTACCTATAAGGAAAGGTCGAGTTCAAACATTCGCTCGAACCTTCAAGTAATTATCCCGTGCTAAGACACTTTTTGGCTTTTGTATAAATTAACAAGAAAGGCAAAAGATTCAGAGGCCATAAAACAAAGAAAGTTTTATATATACCAAAAATCATTTATAAAGGCACAATGACCCGATCAAGTTTTTCTACAAAAGACCAAAACAGTCTTAAAAGAAAGAAGAAAAATGCTAAAAGGACTTAGTCCTCTCCAGGAGTAGCATCCTCACCCTCGAGGCCTCCTTCGCTCTCAGAACCGCTCATACTCCCGATATCATCATCATCGGGAAAGACCAACACTTTGGCTTCAAGCTCCTTTGCATTTTCGATCTCGACTGTAAGATCGAAGCCACGAGCGTGGATCTCCTCTAGAGTCTCCCTCCGAGATTGTCATCTAGCATTCTCAGCAACCCAATTTGCTCGAGCTTGAGCAGCCTCGGCAACATCTTTTGCTCGAACCTGAGCAGCTTCAGCATAGGACCGATAAGTAGCCATCATTGCATTGGCATTAGCCATGGCTATTTCGGCCTCCGATTTGGCCGCTGCCAGTTCTGAGGCCAGTCTCTATCAATCAGAAGTCATTGAACCCAACCGAGACTGGAACTTCTAGATATTCTTAGCTTGCACCAAGGTTTTCTCTTTTAAGCCTTGGAGTTGGACCTCAGCCGAAGCCAGGTGTGTTCGGGCAGTCTCTTTCTTTGAGGCGAGGCAATCCATGTTCTTCTTCCACTCCCCGGCCTCCAATTTCACTACATCCACTTTAGCACGAAGCTGCCTAATCACTTCGAACTTTTGCTCAACCTGCGAGACCGAGTTATTAGCCATCAATTCCAAGTCGATATCATTAAAATAAAAGATTCTTTGTACCTGCTCGTCCAGCTCACTTTGTTCTTTCCGAGATACTTTTAGCTTGGCCTGAAGTCTTTCTACTTCTCCTTCTCTCTGCCCACCGAGAAGCTTTAAGGCATCTCCTACCTCGGTAAGACTATGAACTTCAGCCTTGTACCAGCTCAGCTCCCCTCGGGATTGAAGAAATGCCTCGTGATGAAGCATAGAAGCCTACGAAAATAAAAAGGGATTATGCAAGGAAAGGAAAAAACAAGTATGAAAATCAGCAAAGAAAATATGAACTTACCCAGTTCAGGGCTTGTTGGGCCTCATTAAAAAGGCAAGGCACTCCCACCTCGCTCCAGCTCTTTTTCGGAGCCTCCGAGTCACCCGGACCGGTGATGTCTTCTACACCGATAAAATAACCATGGAAAGGATCCTCGCCTCCATGAGCTCTTTCCCTGCGACAAGTTCCCACAGCTTGAGCATCACGTATCATCGATTGGGAGAAGGAAGGGAAAGAGGGGGAATCTCCGATCTCTATCGCCCCGAGTAGGTCTTTTGGGGCACCGCCTCCGTCTTCGGGAGCCCCAAGCTGAGTTTGCGCACCGGAATTCGCCGCCTCTTCGACGGTCTCTTTACCCCGAGGTAACAGATCCTTGGTCTCCAAAGGTTTGGGAACTTGGGTCGAAGTCCCCTCCCCGACCTCCTCAAGCCTGGTCGGAGCGATATCAATTCCCACCGATACCGAAGTATTCTGAGTATCGATGCTAGACCAGAATCATTTTCCTCGTCTTCTTCTTCTTCATCCCTTAGACTCGGGACTGACTCCATAGTCAAAGGGATTATGTTCACCTTGGTTTTTCGAGCCACTCTCTTTTTGGGTTTTTAACCCTCGGAGTCCGAGGCCCTTTTTCTCTTAAACGCCTTCTCCGGTTTTGAGATAGGCGGTAGAATTCTTTTATCACCTGATGGTGGTATCATAACCACATCTTTTTCGAGACCTACAAAGAAAGGAAAGTGAGAAAAACTTATGCCCAAAAAAAATACTAGAACAGATCGGTGAGCCAAAATAAAAGCTTACCATGAGTACGAGCTTCCCATCGACCCTTCAACAAATCGCGCCATGAGCGCTCGGCAAATGATGACGTCGGGACCAGGTTTTTGACCCAGTTCTCGAGGTGGGGAATCGCTCCCGGCATCCAAGCAATGACTGCATCAAGAAAGATACTAATAAGAAAGGATGAAGAAGTAAAACAACAAACAGAAATTTAAAATGGGACCATACTCACATTTCATTTTCCATTTCTCAGGAAACGGCATGCTCTCAGCCGGGATTAGGTCCTAGGTCTTCACTCGAACAAATCTGCCCATCCAGCCCCGATCCTTGTCTTCATCTATACTTGAGGTGAACACTTTGGTAGCACGATGTTGAAGCTTTTTCAGCCCTCATCGGTAAAGTCGAGGGCTGTATAATCTTATGAGGTGGTCGAGGGTGAAGGGAAGCCCATCGATTTTGCTCACAAAAAACGAATCAAGATCACGATCCTCTAGAAAGAAGGATGAATTTGGCCGAGGGTCACCTGGTATTTCTTGCAAAAGTCGATGGTGACTGGATCGAGGGGACCCAACGTGAAAGGATAAGTGTAAACACTCAGATACCCTTCCACATAAGTAGTGATCGATTCCTCCGGTGTCGGTATCACGACCTCTTTGTTTACCCAATTACAGTCTTTCTTCACCGTATCGAGGAAACGTTTTGGTATCGAGCATATGTATCTCGATACCGGCTCGCATTGACCGGCAACGAAAGAGGGTTTGTCTACTTTAAAATGAGAATCAATAACACACCCCCCGGGAACGAGTTCTTCAAGGCATGGCTCCACCACCGTTTTATCACCGAACGACCGAGATGAGGAAGCAGCCTCTTTCTGAGGAACGATTTTAGATATCTTAGCCATCTAGGTTTTCAAAGAACAAAGAAGACGGGAAATTAAAATATTTCAGTGTTTGATGAGAACAAACAAAGAACTTTTCAGAACCTGGAAATAGATAAGTTTTGGAGAAGACGAAGAACTGTGAAGAATAGAATGAGAAGAGTTGAAAATAAAAAGGTTTAAAATAATGAAGAAATGGGGTATTTATAGGTTTGGCGATGACGGTTCAAAATCAGCAGTGGCCGACAATCGTCTGACGCACATTTAATGCCTTGGTAACTGAACCGACGGGACATTTATCACGTACGTCATGGTCGGGCTTGATGCAAATGTCAGTGTATATCTAGTCATATCGTTGGAAAATCATGTCGTTTCTCGTCACATCCTTCCCGAGAAACGAGGGGACTATGTGTATACGGTCAAAACCGGTTTTGCCCTTCATGTAATTAGTCAAGATTGGAACATGATGGACCAAGGGTCATCTTCATAATATCGAGATGAGATCCGAAGCCAGATTATCAAACTCAAGATTCAGGGACCGATCAATACCGAGCTCAAAGTCAATATCGAGCTCGAGTCAATACCGAACCCGAGTCGATATCGAATTCGAGTCAATACCGAGCCCGAGTCAATATCGAGTTCGAGTCGATATCGAGCTTGAGATTCAGAGATCCATTAGTACCAAGACCAACCAAGATCGAGCTATGAGACAAAGAGCCGTTGTAGCCACACTTACAGAGAGAATCTCGGCGGGAATTAAGGAAAAGCTAATGAACTAATCTATCATGGGATTCCCATTATGTATTTTTAATAATATCCAAAGTAGGTTCCTCCACTATATAAAGAGTGGCTATTATTTTTGTAAGAATTGGAGATTGAACATCGAGAGAAGCAAAAATAGATATCCTCTCATATTAAGAAATTATTGAGAATTTCATTAATATATAGTTGAGATTATCCTTTTTTTAGCTTGGATATTGATTCATATTGCTTATTTATAAATCATTCTCTACTCAATTTGGTTTGTATTTCATTCCTTTATACAGTCAATATTCGATATATTTCTACTTACTTTTTTGATTTGTACCAAGTTATACCACGTATCCTTAGAACTACGTATAAATTCAACTCTATCCGTTTTTTGGGTAAACAAAATGATATCAGCATGTTCATGCACAAAATCCTAAACTCAAACCGTCTCAACTCTTTGTTTGTCTGACCTATAGAATTTGTTTTAAAATATTTGACGTTTTAAAAAATAAAAAGTTATTTGTTACTTAGTTTTCCAAAATTTATTCTGTTAACGGAGTGCTAATTTAGTGAGGAGTTTAACGAAAATGCTTGTATAACTAAAGCTATTAAATATCTTTTCAAAGGAACGTGCAAAAATTTTAAAAATAATACCCCATCCGTTTCAATTTATGTGAACTCATTTGAATGGACACGAAGTTTAAGAAAACATAGAAGACTTTTGAATTTGTGGTGTAAAATGAGGCATATAGGAAAGTTGTAATTTATTTTTTGTACGGACTAAAAAAAATATGTTCACGTAAATTGAAACGGAGAGAGTAATATGAACGGACTAAATATAACAAAAAATTAGCTAGCTATTCTTGATTATTGATAAGACGCAAGCGTTATGTTAAAAGCACTAATTAGCAATGCAGTACTATGTATTTATGAGCTAGTGGTACACCAATTTGTCCGTACTTTCTTGGAAAGAACTTGGAACGATCGGAATCAATAGAAAATAATGAACAAACAAATGATTTGGACCAGTTGTTTAAAATATTATTAAGCACTATACTCTATAAACTATAATGCACTCCTTGTTTAGCATTTTAGTCTCTGTCACAATCATTTCTAAACTTATCGCCCGTTGATTAAATGCCTACTAATTCTTGACAGTATGTTTTTTCTTTTTGTTATTCCAGATTGACACAACTACTTGGCATTTATACATCAATTGCAGCTCTATTAATTCATTTCTTTTGTTTTCATCTAGTCCACCCATTTTCCTTTTAGGTTTCCTCGATAATATTAACTGAATCGTATTGATAGTGAAGAGAAATCGAGATGATTGGGACAGTGTCGAAAATTCTAACTTTGATTATATAAAATAAAATAATCGAAAAAATAATATGATACAAATTTTATAAAATAATCGACCAAATCAAACTATTGACACCCCTACTATTAAGCAGAATTTGCATCTTAACTAGTGAAAATAAGCAATAAAAGAGAAGAGGCTATGCACATTAAATTAAAAAGAAAAAAGATAAAACAAAAGAAGAGGCCCACACGGTTTTTTAATTTTTTATTTATATGCCAACAAGGAATTCACATTATGTTGGACAATATATGTCATATGAAAAAGGTTATGACTTGTGAAGGGCATTTTGAAGTCACAGAAATTACATCAATAAAATGAAAGCAATTTTTTAAAATATTTAAATTTAAATTTCCTTTTAGATGGAATACATTGATAAGCTCACACTCTTAATACTTTATTACATTATTGAAGATGTCCCTTTCGATGATCTCTTTTTTTCTTTAAAAGAAATTAAATTCCAAAGAGGTTGGATATATTCTTTGTTATAACTGCTAAGATTTTGATTTTACTAAGCCGAAAATCTATCAAAAATAATCTTTCTATCTTCATATGATAAGGGTAAGGTCTGAGTATATACTATCCTCCTCAAATTTTACTTGTAAAAAAACACCGGGTATGTTAGTTTGTTATTTTGTTTTTGTTGGAACAATATACTTGAGTAAAATGGCAGTCTTATCCAACTATAATGTGAGCGCTGTCCAGCACTAATTTGGACCCAAAGCTTACAAACAAAACGTGCTCTCATTTACAAAGATTAACTAATAGCACTCATTCATTAATTGCTAACATCATTACTTGTGATACTTTTTAAAAGGAGTTTTCGGGGTGAAGCGCACCAAAAATGCCCCGAGACGATGGTGTGGGGGCAAAAGTCTCAGGAGACGCATGCTTAGCAATTCGGGACGTATGCCCGAACGTTTGAGACGCCTTTTTTTAGTGAGGCATAAGCCCCAGAGACTTTTTCAAATTAAAATAAAATTTGTTGAATAAGTCTTTCATATAATACCCAATTTCTCAAAAGTCAGTTGGGTAATTACTCAAAAGTTTTAAAAAAGAATTAAATGTATTAAATTTAAAAGTCAAGACCTTTTTTATTGATTGAAGCCCTAATTCATGGTCTTTCCCAATTCTTTATCTTGTCCGCTAGTCTGCTAATATCTCCCAAAAATAATAAATATTCAATTTTTTTACAAATACAAAGAGAACTACATTCTCCTTTATAGCAGCAAGTTCAAAGTTCAAATTGCAGGTTAATCGTCCTTTTTGTTCCTTCATGTAGAAAACTTTATTCTTTTCGACTCAAGTTACTTGTGCTTCTAAGTAGCGTATAATAGATTGTTTTAACTAGTTTTTTTTGTGGGTATATATATATATATATATTTCACATATTTATAGTTTTCTTCAATTTGTATGTAATTTTACATGTTTATAAATATTTACTGTAATTATATTATTTTATAAAATATTAAAAATTAAATACCTATGGGGCTTACGCTCCGTGCCTCGGGGCTTACGCTTCGCTGAGGCATATGTAAAACGCCTTGCCTTATGCCTACACCTTTTAAAACACAGATTTTTCCACACTAGTCAAATTAGTATGACGTTCGTTAACCAAATTTAAGGGCGAGTGTTGATTAGAAATGAATATCATACAAAACCGCAAAATACAATTTTGTTCTATAAATTGAACCATAATGATTTTACGATTTAGTTCAATTCTGAATTTATATATTGAATCGTGTATTTTGCACACCTTTAATTAGATTGTCTCTCGTCTCTCCGAGTGCTTGAAAGTTAAGTTGTCTTTGGTATTTAAGTAAAGGAGGATAAATGAATGCGAATTTAAAATATTTATTGTTGTTCTTGCTTGCCCTGTAAAGTGACATTGAGCAAAGAAAGATGGGGAAAAGGAAAACAAAAACTAATGTCTCAGTTTCGACAATATAAAAAAAAACTTTGTATTGATCCACAACAGAAACTTACAAGCAGATTGTTCATCAAATTCAACAACCAACAGAACAAAAACGAAAAAAGTAAAGGGAGATTCCAGAGAAACTCTACAAGACTAGGTAATAAAAAAAAAAGAGACAAATTCATAGCATATTTTCCTTTCTATATACTGAGGCAGAGCAAAAATATGAAGTTGATGGGTTCGAAATTCTAATCTTTTTAAGCTATTAGGTTTCAAATTAAAAATTTGTTTATAATTTAATGAATTTTAAAAACAAATACAGGATTTGAACCAAAGTTACTGGTTTCGGCTAAACCGGCAACCGAAAGACTAGCTCTGCCACTGCCACTGTCTATATATAGACATCTTCACACAATACATATGAATTTACTGCACGGATGTTTACACCATATTATACCAATACTATATTTAGGTGATTTTATTAGGTGAAAACATGTATTAACTAACCTTGATTAAGTAAGATAACTCTATTTACAAACACATATCATGCACCTATTAATTTAATGTAAATAACATGCCTATTTCACTTTATATGGTATCAGATTGGAATTTTGGGTAAAAAGCTTTTCGATTTCTGCTGATTCTCTTCTTGTTATGCTATGTACATGACAATAGCAGTGCTGTCAGCGATGTGGTGATATGATCAAAAGAAATCTTGTTTGGTTTTCCTTAATATATATGTTCATTTTTTTTTAAAGGGAGAGAATGTGATAGAGTGAAGAACTTTTCAACAAAATTATGTAGGTAAGTTGGGTCCATCTACAAAACTACTCCCGGTTAAGTTGGGTCTCTTTAATTGTGTGGAAAAATTAAGAATAATATAGTTCAATAAATTATTATAATAAGGAAAGAGGAGATTTTTATATAATCGTTGACTAAAGCCTTGTGGTCAACTGCTGCTGTTACCTACAAGGCTACAACCAATTGTTAATCTGGGTTAGTTTAATAAGTTCCAAATTTCTTTCATCAGTTGTTGGAGCTTAGTCCTCAGCTGCTACTTAAGAAATAATTTCATAACTAATTAAGAAACAAATTTAGGAGAGTCATTCACCTTTGTCTCCTTTAAATCAAACAAGTCACATCTCATTTGGTCATGATATTTAAACAGATTAGAGCATGCTCAATTTAATGATCGTATCTTTGTCAATCAACAAAATAGAAAAAGAAATCACAGTTAACAAACTCTACAAGTAACCAATACTTCGAGTAAATTTGATAAGTGGTCATTCAATGTCACGATCCAAAACTTAGCCCATCGTGATGACGCTTAACGTGATACTAGGCAAATCGACAACTCAATAAATTCTAACACTTTTAGATAAAAGTTGAACTAAAACAGGTTTAAATAATTAAAGCTTTCATAAACTGGATAAAAGATCAAATCTAAATACGGAAGTTCCCAAACCCAAGGTGTCAGTGAGTACATGAGCGTCTATACAGCACAAGTCTGAAAATACTATCTATGAAAAGCTAAAACTAAATACATAGAGCTAAAAGATAGGAAGGGAGAGTCAAGGTCTGCGGACGCCGGGCAGCTACCTCGAAATCTCCGAATGAATAAGCTGCTCAGATAATCAGCACCTACCATGTCCGAAAATATCTGAATCTGAATACGAAGTGTAGGGTGTAGCATGAGTACAACCAACTCAATAAGTAACAAGACTAACTATTAGACTGAAAGTAGTGACGAGCTTCACGGGTGCAGTTCAATTACAGAAATACGGCACAGGAAAATAGGCATGCTCTCAAGTTCGACAGTTAAGGAGAAATAGTTAAATCATGTCAAGTTCAATTGAAACAGGATATAGTACATCTCAGTAACTACATGACAGTTATTTATGCCAACTAAAATACAACAATAATGAAATCAAGTACAAGCTCTCAGAATATCAGTCACTTAGTCCTCCCATTCACTCCAACCTCACAGTCACTCATTCCTCACAGTCAATCCATCCTCACAGTCAATCCATCCTCACAATCGCTCGGCACTCGCACTCTTACTCAATAGGTACCTGCACCCACTATGGATATGCAGACTCCGGAGGGACAATTTTAGCCCAAGCATTATAATAAATCAATCATGGCATGAATCAAATAAACATGTTGCGGTGTGCAGCCCAATCTCATAAATATCCTCACAATCTGTCTCCCAGCCTCAATCAGTCATCAATCTCTCCAATCTCTCGGGCTTACAAGATTCATGATAATCGGCCCAAGCAACGATGATATAATGTATCAATAAAGGACAACATAGACTGAGATATAATATGCAGCAGCCCAATCCCATAAATATACTCATAATTAGTCTCCCGGCCTCACTCAGTCATCAATCTCTCCAGTCTCTCGGGCTCACAAGATTCATGATAATCGGCACAAGCAACGATAATATAATGTATCAATAAAGGACAACAGATACTGAGATATAATATGCAAGTAAAAACTGTGATTGAGTACAAAATGGTAATTTAACAGTTATTTCACCATGTAACACGACCTATGTGGGTCCTTACAGTACCAACACATAGCCTAAGCATGATTTTCTAACATAACAGCAGCTCAATTTCTCTAATACATGGTGGAAATACGGGAAACAACAGATTAATCAATTATATGGTTCCATAGAGTCAACCAAGTCATAATTCTTATGGGTACACACCCACACGCCCGTCACCTAACATATGCGTTACCTCAACACCAATCACATAACACGTAATTCAGGGTTTCATACCTTCAGAACTAAATTTAGAAGTGTTACTTACCTCAAACTATGCGAAACTCTACTCCAAAAAGCCCTTGCCTCGTGAAACGTCCTCCCAATGCCTCAAATATAGCTACAAACAGTTCGATACAATCAACACGAGCTACAGGAATCAATTCCATAAGAAAATACTAAGTTCTTAGTCAAAAGTCAAAAAGTCAACTAAAAGGTTGGCCCCGGGCCCACGCTTCGGAACCCAACAAAGGTCATAAAATTTAAAAGCCCATTCAACCACGAGTCCAACCATACCAAATTTACCAAAATCCGACACCAAATCATCACTTAAATCCCCAATTTAAACTCTCCAAATCCCCAATTTAATCTAGGTGGGAAATTCAATGGGGAAACATAATTATTTAATAAAAATAACCACAAGTGATTACCTCAAGAATCCCTTTGAAATCCCTTTCAAAAATTGCCCTAATCCGAGTTTGCAAAGTCAAGAAATGATAAAACCCTCGGAACCCAACGTTTATATTCTGTCCAGGCTTTTTCGTACCTGCAAAAAATTACCTGCACCTGCGGCTTCGCGGAAGCGACAACTCTCCTGCTTCTGCGGTAATTCACTGGGAACAGACCTTTGTGCCTGCGGAAACATTCTCCGCTTCTGCGCACACACATGTGCGACTTACTTCCGCTCATGTGCTTCCCCCTCGCTTCTGCGCTCAACCTAACCACATTTGCAAGCACGTAGGTGCGGTCAAACCTTCGCACCAACGACCACTGCACTCCCTTCTCCTGGCCGCATCTGTGCTTCCCATCTCGCACCTACAAGCTTTGCTCGCAAGTGCGATTGCACCATAAGACTCCAAGCTTCAGCAATCCTTTAACTCCAAACCTTGATCCGTTAACCACCGGAACTCCACCCGAGGCCCCCGAGACCTCGACCAAATATATCATCGGGTCTTAAAACACGATACGAACATAATCGAGCTTTCAAATCACATCAAACAATGCTAAAACCATGAATCGTGCATCAATTCAAGCCTAATAAACTTATGAACTTTCAACTTCTACATTCGACGCCGAAACCTATCAATTCAAGTCCGATTGACCTCAAATTTTGCACACAAGTCACAAATGACACCACAGACCTACTCCAACTCCCAGAACTCCAATCCGAGCGCGATAACCTCAAAGTCCACTCTTGGTCAAACTTCTAAATTTCTAACTTTCGCCATTTCAAGCCTAATTCAACTACAGACCTCCAAATCACAATCCGAATACGCTCCTAAGTCCAAAATCACCCAACTGAGCTAACAGAACCATCGAAACTCCTCCATTCTAGAGTCGTTTACATATAAGTCAACATCCGGTTAACCTTTTCAACTTAAGCTTCCAACCTTGAGACTAAGTATCTCATCTCATTACGAAACCTCTCCGGACCCAAACCAACTAGCACAACAAGTCACATAGCAAGTGATAAGCATAAAATGAGCAGTAAATAGGGGAACGGGGCTACAACTCTCAAAATGACCAGCTGGGTCGTTACATCCTCCCCCTCTTAAACAAACGTTCGTCCTCGAACGGGTCTAGAAACGTACCTGGAGTCTCAAATAGGAGTGGATATTTGCTCCTCATCTCATGCTCGGTCTCCCAAGTAGCCTCCTCAACTAGCTGACCTCTCCACTGCACCTTCACTGAAGCTATATCCTTTCACCTCAATTTTTGAACCTACCGATCCAAAATAGCCACCGTCTCCACATCATAAGTCAAATCACCGTCCAACTGAACCGTGCTGAAATCCAAAACATAAGACGGATCGCCAACATACTTTCGGAGCATAGATACATAAAACACTGGATGAACACTCGACAGACTAGATGGCAAGGCAACCTTGTAAGCCACCTCTCCAATCCTCTGAAGCACCTCAAACAACCCAATAGACCGAGGGCTCAACTTGCCCTTCTTCCCGAACCTCATAACACCCTTCATGGGTGAAACTTTTAGCAGTACCTTCTCCCCAACCATGTAAGAAACATCGCGAACCTTCCGATCGGTGTAACTCTTCTGTGTAGACTGCATAGTGCGAAACCGATCCTGAATCAATTTAACCTTGTCCAAAGCATCCTGAACCAAGTCAGTACCCAATAGCCTAGCCTCACCCGGCTCAAACCAACCTACCGGAGAACAACACTGTCTCCCATACAAAGCCTCATACAAAGCCATATGAATGCTCGACTGGTAGTTGTTGTTGTAGGTAAGCTCTGCGAGCGGCAAAAACTGATCCCAAGAACCCCCGAAATCTATGACACAAATGCGCAGCATATCCTTCAATATCTAAATAGTGTGCTCAGACTGTCCATCTGTCTGAGGGTGAAATGTTATGCTCAACCCAACCTGGGTGCCCAACTCTCGCTGCACAGCTCTCCAAAACTGCGATGTAAACTGCGTGCCCTGATCTGAAATGATGGACACCGGCACACCGTGAAAGCGAACAATCTCACGGATGTAAATCTCAGTCAACCGCTCGGAAGAATAAGTAGTCCCAACTGGAATGAAGTGCGCAGATTTGGTCAGCCGATCCACAATCACCCTGTGAGCACCTAATTTTTGACTATATTTGAATTTTTACCGCCTTCTACTATGTAAATATTTTTAGAAATTTAAAATATATTTTTTTAGCTTTGTTATATTTGTTTTTATATAGGGTAAGAATTAAAAATAATTTAAAAGGTCAAATTATTACTATTAGTATTATTTGTATCTTTATTTTTAAATAAAATAAATGTTTTAAAAAAAACGATTTTTTTAATTTTCGGATGGAAATAAAATAATAGAAAAATTAAAAGAATGGAATAAAAAAAATAAAAGTAAAAGTAGGTGGAAATTATTTTTTAAAAAAGTAAAAGAAAGTGGAAAATTAAAATATAAAAGTAAAAGAATATGGAAATTTAAAAAATGAAAAGTAAAAGAAAGTTAAAATTAAAAAATAAAAGTAAAGATAGCTGAAATTTTTTTAAAAAAAGTAAAAGAAAGTAGAAATTAAAAAATAGTAAAGTAAGATAAGTGGAAATTTAAAAAAAGAAAAGTAAAATAAGTAAACAATAAAAAACAAAAAGAAGTAAAAAGTGGGAAATTTAAAAAAGAAAAGTAAAGGAAAGTGGGGAATTATTTTGTTTTTAAAAAGAGAAGAAAAATGGGAAGTGAAAATTCTTTTTAATTAAAACATAATAAAATAATAATAATAAAAACATCTGAAAAAATTCCAAATTTTTTTCCTATAAATAGACGAGAAATGCGAGGAGAGAGGAAGAGGGAGAAGGAAAAAAAAGAATGGAGGAGGGAATTGAGAAAAATTATTTTTTCTTCTTCTACGCTAAGGGAATTTCTACTCGTGTCATTCTTTTTTCGTCTTTCTTTCGAAAAATCCAGCAAGTCATCACCCAAAATCCAATAAAAATACTTCATAACATTCTTTTTTACACGCCAAAAAGTGGAGTCAATAGTCGAGGTCGAGGATTCCGTTGGAGCTCTGTTCACTAGGTTTGATGTTATTCGTCACTTATGCTTGTTCGACGTTCGTCTGAGTTATTGTACTTGTCTTCGAGACTCATTTAATTGGAAATTTTGCATTAAAGGTTTATTCTTCCCTCTGTTCTTTTTATCTTATTTCATGTGATTTTATTTATTTGCCTTTAAACTTTATAAATAATAATGTAAGTTAGTCCTTAAATGCTATATGCTTAATCATGTTTTTGGAAATATAGTATTCAAACTTGCTTTAAAGTTAGGAAGATTTGGACCCTAATGAGTTTAGGCTTCAATTGTTGGGTTGTAGGGTATTGGTATATGATGATTTATTTATTCAAATATCTAAAATCATACACTTCTTTCACAAGTAATTCCATAATTCATGGCCTTCACAATAATCTCAAACTTAGGAAAGAAACAAATCATGAATGCGCTAGAATGCTTTAGGCGTACTCATAATTAATTGAATCATCGTGATTATGTATACGTTCGCGTGACATAATTACGATTCCTAAAACTAAAATCAAGGTATGCGTTCATGCAACTTTGGGCGAAACAACTTTAAATATAATAAAAATGCTATCAATTGTGTGCACGTACACGTGACATGATTTTGGCACAATAAACAAAATGAATTCATACACACGATTCGTTTCAAAGATAATTCTATATTTTAATATAAAAGCGGACAGATAAAATATGAAAACCAATAAATCACAGTTTATCTAAAATTAATTCAAGCCAAGTTGTAGTCAATAAAGCGACCGTGCTAGAACCACGGGACTCGGGGAATGCCTTACACCTTCTCACCGGTCAATAGAATTTCTTACCCGGACTTTATTTTTGCAGACCAATAATAATAGAGTCAAACCTTCCTTTGACTAGGGATTCAAATAAAAGGTAACTTGGAACACCCAAAAAATCAATTCCAAGTGGCGACTCTATAAATAAAATAATCCCTATTCAAATTTGTCACTTTAATTGGAAAAACTCTTTAACCCACAACAATCCATAACACATATATCTTTTGGGGAAAAAAGAGGTATGACAACACAAATAGCATCAAACTTCGTCGAAGTCCATGGGAGCCCAACTACAAAATCCATGGTGATACGCTCCCATTTTCACTCTGGAATCTCAAGCCTTTGAAGCAATCCGCCCAGTCTCTGATGCTCATACTTCACCTGCTGACAGTTTAGGCACCGAGCTACGAACCCCACTATATCTTTCTTTATTATCCTCCACCAATAATGCTACCTCAAGTCATGGTACGTCTTCACGGCACCCAGATGAATGGAATGCCACGAATTGTGGGCCTCATCATGAATCAACTCACGTTATCCGACTGTGCATCCTCGACACCCCATCATCCCCAATAGTAACATCCCTGGTATCACCATGCTGAACCGTGTCCTTAAGGACAAGCAAATGAGGATCATCATACTGGCGCTCTCTGATACGATCAAAAAAGGAAGATCGAGAAACCACACAAGCTAGAACCCGACTAGGCTCCAAAAAATCTAATCTCACGAACTGGTTGGCCAACGTCTGAACATCAACTGCAAGCGATCTCTTACCAACAGGAATGAATGCAAGGCTACCAATACTCACCGCCTTCCTACTCGAGGCATCGGCTACCACATTGGCCTTCCCAGGATGATACAGAATAGTGATATCATAGTTCTTTAGCAGCTCCAACCATCTTCGTTGTCTCAAATTAAGATTCATTTGTTTGAACAAGTGCTGGAGACTCTGATGATCTATAAATACCTCACAAGACACACCATAGAGATAGTGCTTCCAAATCTTTAATGCATGAACGATGGCAGCCAACTCCTAATCATGAACATGGTAGTTTTTCTCGTGGGGCTTCAACTAACGCGAAGCACAAACAATTACTCTACCCCCTTGCATCAAGACATACCCAATACCAATTCGAGAAGTAACACAATACACTATATAAGATCGAGAAGCTGAAGGTAGAACTAGAACAAGAGCTGTGGTCAAGGAAATCTTGAGCTTCTGAAAGCTCTTCTCACACTCATCCAACCTCTTGAATGGAGCACCCTTCTGGGTAAATTTTGTCAAAGGCGATGCAATATACGAGAAACCCTCCATGAAGAGGCAATAATAACCGGCCAAGCTGAGAAAGCTATGAATCTCTGTAGCCGAGGACGGACTGCGCCAACTCTGAACTGCCTCTATCTTCTTCGGATCCACCTTAGTCCCCTCACTGGACACCACGCGCCCCAAGAATGCCACTGAACTAAGCCAAAACTCACACTTGGAGAACTTGGCATAAAGTTTCTTATCCCTCAGCCGCTGCAACATAATCCTCAAATGCTGGGCATGCTCTTCCTGGCTACGAGAGAACACCAGGATATCATCAATGAATACTATGACAAACGAGTTGAGATAAGGCTGAAATACATTGTTCATCAAATGTATGAATGTTGTTGGGATGTTGGTCAGCCCAAAAGACATCACAAGGAACTCATTATGACCATAACGGGTCCTAAATGTCGTCTTTAGAATATTCGAGTCCCGAATCTTCAACTGGTGATATCCAAACCTCAAATCAATCTTATAGAACACCCTCGCTCCCTGAAGCTGATTAAATAAATCATCAATGCGTGACAAAGAATACTTGTTCTTGATTGTAACTTTGTTCAACTGCCTATAGTCGATGCACATCCGCATAGTACCATCCTTCTTCTTTACAAACAGTCGCGGTGTATCCCAAGGCGACACACTAGGCTTAATAAACCCCTTATCAATAAGTTCCTGAAGCTGCTCTTTCTATTCCTTCAACTAGCTGGTGCCATATGATACAGAGGAATAGAAATGGGCTGGGTGCCCGGCACCAAGTCAATACCAAAGTCAATATCCCTATCGGGAGGCATGCCTAATAGGTCTATAGAAAACACATCCGGAAAGTCTTGCACCACCGGAACAAAATCAATAGTAGGAGCATCAACACCAACATCTCTCACAAAGTCCAAATAAGACATACACCCCTTCCCAACCATCCGTTGGTACTTCAAATACGAAATCACCCAGCTGGGAACATAATCTAAAGAACATCTCCACTTGATCGTTGGCAACCCCGGCATCGCCAACATCACGGTCTTAGCGTGACAATCCTTCATAGCATGACATGGAGACAACCAATCCATACCCAAGATCACATCGAAATCAACCATACTAAGCAATAAGAGATCAACTCTAGTCTCACATCCCCCAATAGTCACTACAAATGACCAATATACATGGTCCATAACAATAATATCTCCCATTGGCGTAGATACATGAATAGATAAAACTAAGGACTCATGGGGCATATCCAAATCACGAGCAAAATACAATGATACATACGAATAAGTGGAACCAGGGTCAAATAATACAGAAGCATCCATGTGGCATACTGACACAATATATGCGATTACTGTATCTGAAGCAACAATATCTGGCCTGGAAGGAATAACATAAAATCGGGCCTGACCGCCACCTGATCGGCCTACCTCTAGCTGCCTGGGCCCCACCCGAGCTGGCAGGGTGGGTGGTGAAGTAACTGGTGCGAAAGTCGCAGCTTGACTCCTTTACTCAACTGGACCTCCCGAGCGGTGGGGACACTGTCTCCGCATATGCCCAAACTCCCTACACTCAAAGCAACTCCCCAGTAATGGTGGTGGTGGGGACTGAATTGGGCCTCGAGTACCCGAGTAACTGCTAGAAGGACTTGGCATAGATGAACCCTAAACCGATGGAGCACAGGATGAAATCTGAGCTGGGAAGGCACTAAGAGATGACTGACCTGGACGGGCACTGTATAAACCATGGCTAGATGATGCACCACAATGAATTGGACAAGCCATCTGAGCAGGCCTATAAGGACGACCCCTGTTATGGTAAGACTGCCCCCCAAAAGGTGAACCACTGAAACCACTCGAACCACGAGGCCTCTTGACCTCCCTCTCCTCACGCTCCTGACTACGGACCTGCTCTAGCGACCGAGCAATATCAACCACCTCATCAAACATAGCACCTGATACACTCTCCCGTGTCATACAAAATGGTATAAGTAGTAGAGGCCATCAATGAACCTCCTAATCCTCTCCCTCTCAGTGGGAAACAACCAAACTGCGTGACGAGCCAACTCTCAGAACCTCATCTCATATAGGGTCACATACATGCCATCATGTCCTAGTTTTAAACTATCTGCGCAGCTCCTCCATGCGAGTCTGTGGCACAAACTTCTCCATGAAGAGAACAGAGAACTCATGCCATGTAAGTGGTGCTTCACCGACTGGCTTGCACCTCTCATAGGCCTCCCACAATCTGAAGGTATCCCCAGTAAACTCAAAAGTAGTGAATGAGATTCTACTAGTCTTTAGAATACCTGACATGCGAAGAATCCGCTGGCACCTGTTCAAGAAGTCTTGGGAATCCTCTCACTCAACCTCACTAAATGATGGAGGCTGGAGTCTCCTGAACCTCTCTAGTCTCCTTTGCTTGTCATCAGCCATCACGGGACCCACCTGAGCTTGAGAAATTGCCATCGGCTGGGCTGGTAGTACCCCCGGTGTCTGAAGTCTCTACATCACCTGCTCTGGAATATGGGCGGAGGGAGTCTGGGTACTTCCCCTGGCCTGAGAAGTAGCTGGCACGGTCTAAACAGAAACCGCTTGAGCAAGGCTGGTGCACACAGTCAAAATCTGAGCCAAAGCCTCCTAAAGGCCCGGAATCACAATGGGCACATCTCGTGCTTGAGCTAGCCCCACTGGCTCAACCATATTTGGTACTTGCTCCTGAGCTGGAGCAGTTTTGTGGCATACTGAAAAAATACTTGTGATCACTGCATCTGAAGCAACGACATCTGGCCTAGCAGGAATAGCATAGAATCGGGCCTGACTGGCACCTGATCGACCTCCCCCTCTTGGGCGACCCCTAGCTGCTTGAGCCCTTCATCGAGCTGGGTAGGTGGGTGGTGTAACTGTTGGTGCTGGTACCATTGACTGAGAACTCTGTTGTGGAGCCCCACTCAACAATCTAGGGCAATCTCTCTTGATATGACCCAAGTCCCCACACTTGAAACAATCCCTCCTCTGACGGATATGGTGCTCCTGATAACCCAAGGAACTGCCTGTAGAAATATGAGCATACGAGGTATAGTGAGAACTCTGTGATGGTAGTGCACTGACTGAAGACTGGCTTGAGTGAGCACTATAAGAACCGTGTCTAACTGATGCACCACAATGTGCTAGACGAGTCGTCTAAGCGGGCCTATAAGGACGACCCCTGTTGTGGTAGGACTGTCCCCACGAAGTGATCTGCAGGTGCTACTTTAACTGTTGTACGAGATGCACCTCTACCCCTACCGTGACCTCGGCCTCTCGTGGCCCTAGCTGGTGGTACTGGTGGTTGTCTGTCCTGTCCAGTGACACATGTCCTCACCATCTTTGAGAGAATAGAATAACAGAAGTTTAGTTCCCAGAATCAACAAATCCGCACGACAAGAATACAAGAATGTGATGTTTTCCTAAGGGTTCGACAGTCTCTCGAAGATAAGTACAAATATCTCCATACTGATGCGCAAGACGCTACTAAACCTGCTCATAATTCGTGAGACCTATACAACCTAGGCTCTAATACCAACTTGTCACAACCCAAAACTTAGCCCATCATGATGGAGCCTAACATGGTACTAGGCAAGCCGACAACTCAATAAATTCCAACACTCTTAGATAAAAGATGAATTAAAACAAGTTTAAGTAATTAAAGCTTTCATAAATTGGATGAAAGATCAAAACTCAATACGAAAGTTCCCAAAACCTGGGTGTCACTGAGTACATGCGCGTCTATACAACACAAGTCTGAAAATGCTATATATGAAAAGCTGAAACTAAATACATAAAGCTGAACGATAGGGAGGGAAAGTCAAGGTCTACAGACGCCGGACAGCTACCTCAAAATCTCCGAATGAATAAGTTGCTCAGATAATCTCTACCATGTCCGGAATCAACTGGATCTGCACATGAAGTGCATGGTGTAGCGTGAGTACAACCAACTCAGTAAGTAACAAGACTAACTATTGGACTGAAAGTAGTGACGAGCTTTATGGTTGCAGTTCAATTACAAAAATACGGCACATGAAAATAGGCATGCTCTCAAGTTTGACAGTTATGGCCAAAACAGTTAAATCATGTCAAGTTCAATTAAAACATGATATAATACATCTCAGTAACTACATGACAGTTATATATGCCAGCTGAAGTACAACAATAATGAAATTAGGTGCAAACTCTCAGAGTATCAGTCATACAGTCCTCCTATTCACTCCAACCTCACAGTCACTCATTCCTCATAGTCACTCCATCCTCATAATCGCTCGGTACTCGCGCTCACATTCAATAGGTACATGTTGTGGATGTGCAAACTCCGGAGGGGCAATTTCAGCCCAAGCACTATAATAAGCCAATCATTGCATGAATCAAATAAACATGTTGTGGCGTGCAGCCTGATCCCATAAATATCCTCACAATCAGGCTCTGGGCCTCACTCGGTCATCAAGCTCTCTAGTCTCTCGGGATCACAAGATTCATGATAATCGGCCCAAGCAACGATGATATAATATATCAATAAAGGACAACAAATACTAAGATATATTATGCAAGTAAAAACTGCGACTGAGTACAAAATGGCAATTTAATAGATAATTCAACATGTAACACGACCTTTGTGGGTCCCTACAGTATCAATACATAGCCTAAGCATAATTTTCTAACATAACAACAGCTCAATTTCTCTAACACATGGTGGAAATACGGGTAACAGCAAGATTAATCAATTATTTGGTTCCATGGAATCAACCAAGTCACAATTCTTATGAGTGCACGCCCACACGCCCATCACCTAACATGTGCGTCACCTCGGCACCAATCACATAACATGTAATTCAGGGTTTCGTACCCTCAGAACCAAATTTGGAAGTGTTACTTACCCTAAACTGTGCGAAACTCTACTCCAACAAGTCCTTACCTTGCAAAACAGCCTCTGAATGCCTCGAATATAGCCACAAACAACAGTTCGATACAATCAACACGAGCTAAAGGAATCAATTACATAAGAAAATACTAAGTTCAAAGTCAAAAGTCAAAAAGTCAACTCGAAAGTCGGCGCTCGAGCCCACACCTCGAAACCCAACAAAAGTCACAAAATTTGGAAGCCCATTCAACCACGAGTCCAATCATACCAAATTTACCAAAATCCACACCAAATCATCACTTAAATCCCCAATTTAAACCCTCCAAATCCCTAGCCTCAAACTCCCAAAATTACACCTCAAAACTACACAATTTAGGTGGAAAATTCAATGGGGAAACATAATTATTGAATAAAAATAACCACAAGTGACTTACCTCAAGAATCCCTTCGAAATCCCTCTCAAAAATTGCCATAATCCGAGTTTGCAAGAAATGATAAAACCCTCGGAATCCAACGCTTATATTCTGTCCAAACATTCTCGCACCTGCGACAAATTACCCGCACCTGCGGCTTCGTGGAAGCGACAACTCTCCCGCTTCTGCGGTAATTCACTAGGAACATACCTTTGCACCTGCAGAAACATTCTCCGTTTCTGCGCACATGCAGGTGCGACTTACTTCCGCTCATGCGCTTCCCCCTCGCTTCTACGCTCAACCTCACCGCATCTGCGACCATGCAGGTGCGGTCAAACTTTCGCACCTGCGACCACTTCACTCCCTTCTCCTGGACGGATTTGCGCTTCCGAGCTCGCACCTGCGAGCAAAGCTCTACAGGTGCGATTGCACCAGAAGACTCCCAGTTTCAGCAACCCTTTAACTCCAAACTTTGATCCGTTAGCCACCAAACTCTACCCGAGGCCCCCGGGACCTCGACCAAATATACCAACTGGTCCTAAAATACGATACGAACTTAGTCGAGCCTTCAAATCACATCAATAAATGCTAAAATCACGGATCGCGCATCGATTCAACCCTAATGAACTTATGAACTTCTAACTTTTACATTCGACGCCAAAAACCTATCAAATCAAGTCCGATTGACCTCAAATTTTGCCCACAAGTCGAAAATGACACCACGGACCTACTCCAACTCCCGGAACCCTAATCCAAGCCCGTTAACCATAAAGTTCACTCTCGGTCAAACTTCTAAATTTCTAACTTTTGCTTTTTCAAGCGTAATTCAACTACGGACCTCTAAATCACATTCCGGACACGCTTCTAAGTCCAAAATCACCCAACGAAGCTAACGGAACCATCGAAACTCCATTCCAGAGTCGTTTATATATAAGTCAACATCCGGCCAACCTTTTCAACTTAAGCTTTCAACCTTGAGACTAAGTGTCTCATCTTATTCTGAAACCTCTCCGGACCCGAACCAACTATCCCGGCAAGTCATATAATAACTAATAAGCATAAAATAAGCAGTAAATAGAGGAACGAGGCTACAACTCTCAAAACGACTGGCCGGGTCATTACATCCAACTTTGCGTTCATTACCCAAAAGTCATTTTTTTTTCTTTTGTTACGTAAAAGTCATTCAACTTTGTGTTCATTTCCCAAAAATTACTTTTTTTTTCTCTTGTTATACAAATTATTTTACTATGCTCCAGTTATCACAATAATCACTTTGACCGAATTTTACAAACCTTTCACATGAAAAGTCTATTATGCCCTTGACATTATAAATCTTCCCATTTATGTAATACCTTCAATATTATATGCTATATAATATAATTTTACCCAAATATTTTACTTATAGTTAAAATAACCTAATATTATTTTATTTATTATTTTTATAATACATTCATACTTTTTTTTAAATATTAATTTTCAAGATATATAAGTAGCATTATTAAATTTGTCAGTAACATTACCGTTAATAAATCTCAAGTTCACGTTCTTAATCATGCTTAATGAAATATATTTAATAAAAATTAAAAAATTAACGCTTATTGATTTATCAGCCAAGCCATACTCATTAGTTTAATAAATAAAAACTCATATTTAGCAAAATGACACATCAGATTAATACTTTCAAATAAATAATATTAACAAATAAAGCTTGAAAACTTATTATTAAACACATATATCTTTGAAACTTCTTATAATTTTTTTATTTAATATAAAAAACTATTATTTGCTAAACAAATCTGTTTTATTATTTTAAATATATATTAAAAAATAAACAATTTTTTATCATTTTTATATTTAAAATATTTTCATGTTTTAATATGATTAAACAAATTGAGTATCGTGGAAAACATAAATGTATGAATATATTATAAAAATAACAAGTAAAATAATTTAAAGTTATTTTAATTATAAGTAAAATACCTAGGTAAAAGTATATTATATTGTATACAAGGGCATAATAGACTTTTCAAGTAAAAGTATTATAAAATCTAGCCAAGGTGATTTTTGTGATAAATAGAACAAAGTAAAATAACTTTAGTGTAACAAAAGAAAAAAAAGTGACTTTTGGGTATTTAACACAAAGTTGAATGATTTTTATATTAACAAATAAAGCTTTAAAAACTTAATATTAAACACAAATATCTTTGAAACTTATTATAAATTTTGTATTGAATATAAAAAACTATTATTTTTAAACAAATCTATTTTTATTATTTTAAATAAATATTTAAAAATAAATAATTTTTTTATTATTTTTATATTTAAAATATGTTTATGTTTGAATATGATTAAGCAAATTGAGTGCCGTGAAAAAAATTAAATGTATGGAGATATTATAAAAATAATAAGTAAAATAATATAAAGTTATTTTAATTATAAGTAAAATACCTAGGTAAAAATATATTATATAGTATACAAGGACATAATAGACTTTTCAAGTAAAAGTATTATAAAATCTGGCCAAGGTGATTTTCGTGATAAATTGAGCAAAGTAAAATAATTTGTGTAAAAAAAGAAAGAAAAGTTACTTTTGGGTATTTAACACAAAGTTGAATGATTTTACGTAACAAAAAAAAGAAAAATGACTTTTGCGTAATGAACACAAAATTGAATGACCACCCATAAATTTTACGGCAAAGGGCCAAATATACCCCTGTACTTTTGAAAATGGTCTAAGAATACCCCTCGTTATACTATTGGGCTATATATACCCCTCCCGTCATACTTTGGAATAAATATACCCTTATTTTGGATGGAGTGACACGTGTCAGCACCAGATGAAAACGACTCATTTCTTTTTTTACCCGATCCATTTTAAAAAAACCCACCACCCGACCCGTTTTAAAATTCAATTTTTTTAAAGCATATATTTTGTAAAAATTAAAATTATTTTTTGTAAAAACTGAAAAAAAAAAGGAATTTGCAAAAAATATATTTTTAAGTCTTTTCAGTTTTTTTTAAAGTATTTTTTTTGTAAAAACTGAAGAAAAAAAAATATTATTTTTTAAAATATCAGATTATCTTTATCAGATTATCAAAAAAAGAAATTTGCAAAACATATATTTTTTATTTTTTTCAGTTTTTTAAAGTATTATTTTTAAAAACTGGAAAAAAAAAAGATTTTGCAAAATATTTTTATTTTTTAAAACTAATGCATATGTAGTCCACTGCTTTAGGAGACTCTTTTTTTTTTCAGTTTTTTTAAAAAATATTTTTTTTCAGTTTTAACAAAAAAAAATACTTAAAAAAAAAACTGAAAAGACTTAAAAATATATATTTTGCAAATTTCATTTTTTTTTTCCAGTTTTTACAAAAAAGAATTCCAATTTTTATAAAATATATGCTTTAAAAAAACTGAATTTTAAAACGGGTCGGGTGGTGGGTTTTTTAAAAATGGATCGGGTAAAAAAAAGAAATGTGTCGTTTTCATCTGGTGCTGACACGTGGCACTCTATCCAAAATAAGGGTATTTGTTCCAAAGTATGACGGGAGGGGTATATATAGCCCAATAGTATAACGAGAGGTATTCTTAGACCATTTTCGAAAGTACAAGGGTATATTTGGCCCTTTGCCGAAAATTTTACTCCCAATAATACTTTTCACTTTTAGGTGCGTCGTTCTAGGCTATGACTAAACGGAAAAATTATTTTGGTCAATTGAATTGAATAACAAACAAACACAACTTTAGGATGGTGGAGGAGTGGTGGAGCTCGTAACAGTGGTGGAGAAATATAGGTGGGTCTAGCGGCGAGGTAGTAGATTAGTTTAGGAAAAAGAAAAGAGGAAAAAGAAAAGAAGAAGAAAGAAAAAGAAAAAGAAAAAGAATGAGAATAAATAAAGCAAAACCAATTTAAGTTGTCTGATCAATTTTATCAAATTTGGACAATTTAAATAAAGCATTAGACATACATTTTTTACTCTTCATACGCTTTATTTTGTTGATAAAACACGCATAATCACGTAGATAAAAGGATTTGGTTGCAAGCTCAAGGGCCAAGGTATGTATCAAGTCTTTTTAAATATGTCATGATATTTATGTAAATGTGAAATTAAGTCAATAAGAGATAAAATTTAAAATTAAATTAATTTTATGTATTAGAAAATGTTATTCATTTGGAGGACAGACTAAAAAGAAGAGTAAATTTACCTTATCCCCATAACTTTTTAGGGTAAGGAAATATACCCCACTCGCTCTTTGAATGACAAAGGGAACCCCTTACCTAAATGTGAAGCAAAAAATAAGCAAACGCTGGCCAAAATTTATAAAATATCATTACTCTCCCTTGCTTTGAAAAAAAGTCCCTTGTTTGGAGGGAATAGTTTAAGGATAACAAAAATATAATTTATCCAATTGTTAGTATGTATTCGTTATGAACGATCCTATCACAAAAAACTTGAGTCTGTAACCAAAGTAACACATAATTCAATTTAAAGAATCAAAGTAATGTAGAAACACAGGAACAGAACTATATACCCTGCGCTATATCACTTAACAACCCAGCCTAACGGTCGTTAGTCAGTCCAAATGCTTAATATTCATGTTGGATCTCTTCGTTGCTTTTGGATCAATTATTTTTAATAATCTTTCAAAATTAAAAATAATTCTGTGTACATAATATCCATAATCAAACCGATACGATGAAACATTATCAGATTTAGTATGAAAAAGTATTATATTATTTTACCGGTGAACAGGTAATGACAATTATTAGTGTAATTATCTGCATTTTTATAGATATTTCTCTTTGAATGAAAAAATTAATCATATTTTTGTTATCCTCAAACTTTTCCCTCCAAACAAGGGATAGTAATAATATTTTAATTTGTAAGTTTTGCTATGAGTTTTTAAATTTTTTGGGTTGACTTTTGGGTTAGAAGGTTTCCCTTTTCTATTAAAAAAGTTAAGGGTTATTATTTTTATACCCTAAAAGGTTAAGGGTGTAAAGTAAAATTTACTCTAAAAAGAAAAACTTTCTAAAACTTATTCGCACCGAGTATTTATACACATTCGATATTTTAAGATTAATTTCTTAGTTAAATATAAATACCTGATACAAATAACTATTTACCCTAAGGGAATACTTAATTACCATGGCAATTCCAAGGTTTCCATACACCTTTTCCTACTCTTTGTATGCGGTAAAATTGGTTAGTGACAGTTGAACGAATGAGGAGGTGACACGTGGAGTTGAAAACAGGTAGGATGTGAGTCAGCAAATAGTTGATACCGGTTGCAAGCATGTGATCGGTGCTAGGTGAATTCCGAAGATAGGGTAACCGATAACAAAGATTTGAAGAATTGATATTGGATATCATTCAATGAGCAACCGTTACAAAGAATATCTGCATTTATAGCCAATCGTTATGCAACCATACATGACAGTTTTATTCTCATTTAAAAGGAGCTTAATTTGGGGATCTTGTTTCCCTAAATATGGCTATAAATAGGAGAATTAATATTCATTGTAGGACACGAAAAATATTTTGTACACAAAGGCTATATTCTGCTATCAAATTATATAATTACTTGCTTTCTTTTGTTCTTAATATTGTTCATACTACTGCTTCCGGAGAAGCTCATCATACCAGCAGGCTTGTATTTCTTTAAGTTATTTCAACATTCTTAATTTCATTCTCGTTTATTTCATATTTTTGAATCAAATTAATTCACGTGTCTATAAACCACATTACAAATTCAACTGTACCATTTTACAGGTAAACAGTTTGGCGTCTACCGTGGGGCATAGACAATTGTGTAATTGCTTTGATCCATTTATTTGTTACTAACAAATTTTGATTCCTCTCTTAGCAAAAGAAAAATCAGATATGGCAGCTAACGATGTCAACAATTCCAATAATGTTGACGTACATAATGAACGTAAAGATGTGTTCTAACGTGATGATTCAACCGACGAAACCCGCAATGAAAGAGATGAAATCACTCCAGTTCGCAAAAGTCAAAATCCATAACATGTGAGGAGTCCAACTCCTGATGATGCGGATGATGAACACGTCGTTGAAACGGTCAAATCTTGAGAGAGGAACAAAGGGCAATTATGGATCACCTCTCAAGACAAGATCAGGTGATGATAGAGTTGAAACAAGCGTTATCGAGTGCTTCCAATAATGCTAATGGAAGAGCTCATATTCCTCCCAACGTCCCTACAAATCAAACAGTTCAAAGAACCGGTAACGATGCTCTAAGGGAGGAGTTTGGTTCTGATGAGGCAGGAGGTACCGGTAGCGGATCTGGGAACGTCAACAACACAAACGACTCTTTCAAAAATGAGCGCATGAGATTCATGAGAGAAATGAATGAGAAAATGGACAAGAATGCACAGGAATTTCATGCTTGGATGGATCAGATCCCAGGAGCGCCGTCGATGTTAAAAGGACCAGATTCAAAAAAGTATATGCAGTGGCCGTTTAAACCAAGTGCGGCTCCACAGTTAATCCTAAAGAGGTTTAAAATGCCGGATATTCCGAAGTATCATGGGACTTCGGATCCATATAAACATATCACGACCTATATTATGGTTGTAAAGAAAAATGACCTGGCCCAGCACGAGATCGAATCTGTTTTGTAAAAGAAGTTTGGCAAAACCCTGATGAAGGGTGTCTTAACTTGGTATTCTCTTTTATGTGAGCATTCCGTTGATTCTTTTGAAAATGCTTGCAGATTCGATTATTAAACATCATGTTGGAGAAAGAAAGGTCCAATCAAGAAAGGTTGATATATTCAAAATAACCCTAGGAGAATTCGAACTGTTGCAGGAGTTCGTGATCTAGTTTTAGAAGGAAAGGATGTTGTTTCCAGCAGTACCGGTTGTGTGGGCAGCGGAGGCATTTACAAAGGGGTCTCAATCCGTTGAGTTCGGATGTCTCTCGAAAATTGAAGGAAAGCTTGCTAGAATTTCAGGCAATCACATGAGCAAATGTTCACAATCGCTACGAGTCAAAGATCATAATAGAAGATGATCAACTGGGCTCCTCGATGTCTTCATAAGGACGGAATTGTGATTGAAATCAAGATAAATTTAAAAATGATTTTGATACAGATCGGAGGTCCTCTTAAAGTCATTTTCAACCGTACGAGAGGGCCGATAGGCGTGGAAATAAAGGTTTTCAGTCATTTGATAAATTCGCTTCCGATGAAAGGGCGGATCATGGTCGAAGCAGCAGATTGTTACAGGAGAAAGAGACGTCGGGGTCCCGAGATTCAATATATCCCAGATTATCTGACTACAACTTTAACATCAGCTTGGTAGAATTGATGTGGGCTATAAGGAATATTAAAGAAGTTAGGTTCCCTAAACCAATCCGATCGGATCCTTTCAAAAGGGGTCCTAATCTATGGTGTGAGATCCATAGAACTCACAGCCACAAGATTGGAGACTGCTGACACCTTCGTGAAGAAGTAACAACATTGTTGAAGAATGGTCACCTCAAGGAGTTTTTAGGTGACCACGCCAAGAACAACTATATGATAAACCAGGATATTGTTGAACCATCAAAATTGGATGCAGGGTCACCTTGTATGAAGATAAACATGATCTTCAGTGGAGACAAAGTAAGTGACATTCGGCAGCAAAGAAGACAAAGATATCGGTAACTCATGGCAAGAGGATCTGAGAGGTCTCAAAAGATGACATCACCTTTACGGAAGAAGATGTTGATGGACTTCTTCTACCGCACAATAATGCTCTGGTAATCTCTCTTAATGTTTTAGATTTCAAAACTAAACGTGTGTTAGTTGATCCAGGAAGTTCAGCCAGCATCATATAATGGAGAGTTCTAGAGCAAACGAAGTTAACCTGAAACATAGTTCCAGCAACAAATATTTTATCTGGGTTCAACTTAACAAGTGTTATGACCCGAGGAGAAATTCTGCTGCCCACGTATATCGAAGGGCTAACGAAGACCACCTTGTTCGAAGTGGTAGATGGCGACTTGGGTTATAATGTGATCCTAGGGAGGCCATGGATACACAAAATGAAGGATGTTCCTTCAACATATCATCATCTATTGAAATTTCCCACATCAGAAGGGATCAAGAAGATCAAAGGAGATCAACCGGCTGCAACGGAGATGAACGCAGTGACTGTTTCCAGTAGCAAGGGTAAAGAAACGAGCAAATATCAATTACAAGAATCAGTACCTTCTTCCACCTCGATTGAAGATAATAAAGAAGAAGAGTCATCAGAATTTTATCAGGTACCGAGGTCTATTCAGATACCGAAGAAAACAGATGCGACCAAATCAACTGCAGAAGAGCTCAAACAAGTGGCCTTGTTCGAAGAGTTCTTAGGAAGGAAGTTTCACGTAGGAACGGGTTTGAGTCCCGAACTCAAGTTAAAAATTACGGATTTACTAAAAAGTAAGGTTGATTGTTTTGCATGGTCCCACTCAGAAATGAAAGGTATCCCATTGGAAGTAGCTGTCCACAAGCTGAGTTAGATCCTAACTTTCCTCCGATAAGGCAGAAGCAACGTCCGATAGCAAAGGGTAGAAACAGGTTTGTCAAGGAAGGGGTAACCTAATTACTAAATATATGATCAATTCGAGAGGTAAATTATCTCGATTGGTTAGCTAACATAGTGGTAGTGCCTAAGAAGAAGAATAAATTTATAATGTGTGTAGATTATAAAGACTTAAATAAGGCATGCCTTAAAGACTCTTTCCCGTTGCCAAATATTGATCAAATGATTGATAATATGGCCGGGTATGAGTTAATGAGTTTTCTTGATGCTTATTCCGGGTATAATCAAGTTAGGATGGACTCAAAAGATCAAAAGCAGACTTCTTTTATCACAAATTTTGGAACATACTGCTATAATGTGATGCTTTTTTGTCACGACCCCAAAACCCTAACCATTCGTGATGGCGCTTAACACACTTGCTAGACAGGCCGGACATTACAATAATGAACCATCATAGCAGAAATGATATAAATAACATAAGTCTAAATCCTTAACATAGCAAAATAGTAAAAATACATGATAAATCCCGCAGAACTGGTAGATACAGAGTCATAAGCTCTAATACAAAAATACAAGTCTGAAATGGCCAAATACAATACTGTCTGAAATAAGGACAACAATACATAAGAAAAAAGATTCCAAGACTGCGGTCGAGAATGCAATTCTACCACGTCTCTCGATGATCAGCTCAACAAGCAACTCCGCAACTGATGACTAGGTCCAACACCTAGATCTGCACAATTAAGTGCAGAGTGTAGCATGAGTATAATCGACCCTATGTACTTAGCAAGTATCATAACTAACCTCGGCGAGGTAAAATAAGCAAGAATTACAAATGATACTTGCTATAACCTGTACAGTTTCATAAATTCGGCAAGTACAGAACAATAATGTGATCAAGTCCTAAAGCACAGAAAGAATCATTTGTGTGTGTATGTGCACAATTACTCAAATACTCTGCTTAGTTAATGATCCAGCGTATAAAGATGATATACAAATAAGTCAGGTAGATAACACGGAAATTGCAAGTAAAGACGAAATGCAAAATCCAAACAGAAACTGGCAAGATTTTCCTCAATATTTTCATTTCCATACCAAACCACTGATCAGTTTTTCTCAAATCTGCGTGTACACCATCAAGAGAGAAACATGATAGGGTGACCCTAGGGGGATGGATCCATATCCACATGCAGCACGGACAAATTCAACGTGCTATCAGTCTGGCTGTCACGACCTCAATTTCCCAACTTAGGATGTCGTAATGACACCTAGTCTTTAAGACTAGGTAAGCCTAACATATATTGAAAGATAGCAGAAACAATAACTTAATCATCAAATTAAACTGTTAAACTATTATGATAAAACCTCAAAAGATATAACTAATAAATAACTCCCAAAATCTGGTGGAACTGAATCATAAGTTCTACAAGAGTACACTAATAGTCTCGATATACAGTACTATTTTAGAACAAAAAATAAACAGTAATACAATTAAAAGTAGAAGGTAACTTCGAGGCATGCGAACGTCGAGCAGATGTACCTTGAAGTCTACAAAAATAGCTAGTCAATCACTGGCATCCAGCACGGCTAGATGTACCTGGATCTGCACAAAATGTGCAGAAGCGTAGTGTGAGTACACCACAACGGTACCCAGTAAGTATCAAGCCTAACCTCAGTAGAGTAGCGCTGAGGCTAGGTCAAGACACCTACTAGGATAAGAAAGCCAAACATAATATACCATAGTCTAATAATGAAAAGTGTTGAAGTAAATGACAGATAAGCAGTTCAATAATGTAAGCTAACAACAAAAATTTAAGCGGTAAAGGCAACAATTAGTGAACATACAATGAAACAACAAGTAGTCAATCACGGACAAATACAAGTGAGACAATGAAGAAAACAACAAGAACTGTTCAACTAACAAGCCTCTTTTAGCATGGAATTTACAACAAGAATCACAACTGAGGTACCGCCTTACATTCACATTTAACAATTTCAATCACAATCTTTCCTTATATCACCATGTGAGCCTTGCATTTGTTTTTTAAAATATTTTTTCGAAATAGCTACACGCATTTTAACCCCCTTATCTCACTGCATGACTTCAAGTAATTCCCTTACTAGTAACATGCATATCAATTCCCACCTTATCTTACCGCATGCATATCAACCCCTTTCCTTGTACCACCGCATACGTATCAATATCACAATATAATAATCAATCTGCACCACAAGTGCCCATATGCCACAACTTGTCAAAATCAACAATACCAATTTTTTCACAACAAATAGCCCTTGGCTTAACCATAATATGTACAAGAATTTCAATAATGAAAAAATAAAATAAAAATGCTCAATAAGGAAAGATATCTCAACAATCCACATCTTCAACTTTAATGTGATAATAGCTTTCACAACTTCAATGTCAATAACCCAACAAGAAGATAATTCCCATGAAATATCAACTTCAAGTAAGAATAATGCAACAATAAAGAGGTAACAAGACAATAAGGGAGGTAACAACTTCAACTACAACATATGAGAGCAAATATAACAAAGTAAGAGATAGAACAAGTGCTAACAACGTCAAATAGAGCATGTAAGAGTAAACTAACAATGAAAGGTATAACATGTTATGACAATAATTAAAAGCATGGAAAGAGTCTAAATAGTTTAAATCAGTCAAATACCATATTTTGCCCGTGTACACACTCGTCACCTCGTGTACACGTCTTTCACATAATACAAGTAGCACAATCAACCCAAATCATAAGGGATAGTTCCACCACACAAAGTTAGGCAAAATACTTACCTCAATTAGGCCGAATCCACCCTTGAATATAGCTTTTCCCCTAAAATTTTCCTCCACACGGCTCAAATCTAAGCAAAAGCAACTTAATATTATCAAACAATGTAAGGGAAACCAATTACAATAGATAAAGCTTTGACCTTTACACAATTCCCAAAAAGTCAACCCGAGGCTCGCCCGATCAAAATTCGGGTTCAGGTAGATTCCGACTATCCATAACCCCACGTTCCATATATGCGTTTTATTTTCAAATCCGAGTTCAGATCGACTCTCAAAACTCAAATCTTCATTTTTTAAAACTTTGACTACTCTTTGATTCTCATAAATTTGATGCTAAATCTAAGATATAATCATGAAATATAGTTAAAAATTGATGAGAATCACTTACCCAATATTTTTAGATTAAAATCCCCTCTCCAAATTGCCTCCTACCGAGTCTAGGTTTCTAAAATGCGAGAATATAATATATCCCGACTCCCAGCCTTTTTGTTCAGTTGCAGATGTCACAATTGCGACACTGGGTTCGCAATTGTGAACCCTCGCAATTGCGAACAATTTCTTATAAATGCGGCTACTGACAACTTAAGGGGGACTTCGCAAATGCGATATTGGGTTCGTAATTACGAATCATGTCCCATTCGCAAGTGCGACAAAATATGTCGCAATTGCGAGTCTACCTAGATTGGCCTATGTTCACAATTATGAGTGAGACATCGCTATTGCGATACCGGCCCTCACCTGTTCACTTCACAATTCCGAGGCTGGTGCTCGCAATTGTGACATCAGATCACCAGCACACCAGCAAATTTTGTTTCAGTCCAAACTATTTCGAATCACGTTCGAAACTCATCCGAGCCCTCGGGGCTCCAAACTAAACATCCACACAAGTCTAAACACATCATACAAACTCACTTGCATGATCAAAAAACAAAAATAATATCTAGAACTACGATTCGGACATATAAACACATGAATTTCAAAGAAAAGTTCAAGAACCTCTAGAATTGCAACCAAGCATCTGAATCCTATCAAATCAACTCCAAATGACACCAAATTTTGCAGACAAGTTTTAAATAACATAACAGACCTATTTCAAGTCCCAAAACTAAATTTCAAACCCGATAGCCAAATGTCAACCTACGGTCAAACTTAAGAAATCTTTTAAACCTCAAATTGCCAACTTTCGGCGAAACAATACAAATCAACCTACGGACCTCCGAATTCGATTCCGGGCATACTCCCAAGTCCAAAATCACGATACGAACCTATCGAAGCTATTAAAATATAGGTCTAGTATCATTTTAACAAAAGTCAAACTTGGTTTAATATTTCCAACTTAGGCTTTTAAGCTAAGAACCAAAGGGTCCAAATTAACCCAAAACTTTCCCGGAACGAAACTAACCGACCCCGAAAATCATAAAGCCATAAATACACATGTGTGAAGTATAAAATGGGGAAACAAGGTACAAATACACAAAACGACCAGTCGGGTCGTTACACCGGCATGGTTACAGGTTTAACTTCATAATCTGTCCGCCGTGGTCACATGCATAACAACACAATCTGCCCAGCATGATCACAGGCATAACAACATAATCCACCTGGCGTGGTCACATGCATAACAACACAATCTGCTCGGCATGATCATATGCATAACAACACAATCTGCCCGGCGTGGACACAAATATCTAGTCCAAATTATATCATGCATAAGTAAATATACAAGAGCACATGTATATGATCAATGAATATCAGATTTTATGCTCCTGAACTGGTATAAGTGACATGCTAATGTGTATGTATATGAAAAGTGTGCTATCATAGCTCAAATCAGAAACTTCATCACGAAAATAGCAAATATCAAGTTCAATCAGGAGATTAGCCTCTATGTAATCTCAAAACATGGATCAAATAGCTCACAACAATGTACAACTATGAGAAACTTCATAGCTTAAAGCTTAACAATCAATTCAAGGCATGTCATAGCCTAAGCATTACCCCGAGCATGGATAAATACACCAGTGCTCACACATGGGCTCAATCCCCACATACATATGCACCCATAGCATGTAGCTATCACAAATAACTCAGGCAACTAATTCCTAAACCAAGTTTATGTAAGAAACTTACCTCAAGCAAGCCAAGCCTCTACTCCAACAAGCCCTTCCCGCATGAATCAACTTCTGGACGAAAGGAATCTAGCCAAATGAAGTTAATATAATCAATAAAAGCTATAGGAATTGATTACAACTGATAAAACTAAGATATTTAAACAAAATCAAAAGTCAACCCCGGGATCGTACCTCAGAACCCGACAAAATTCATAAATTTTGAACACCCATTAAAATATGAGTCCAACCATACAAAAATCACCCAATTCCAATAACAAATCGACCCTCAAATCATCAAACCTCACTCTCCAATGACATAGTCCAAAACCCCCAAAATCCCACCTTAAATCCTCATAAATTAGGTGTAATAATCACTGGGTAATCAATAACTAACACTAAAAGTGAGTAAAGATCACTTACCCCTACAATTATGATGAAAAGTACTCCAAAAATTGCCTTAGACCGAGCTCCACAAATCCAAAATGAGAAAAATGGCCAAACCCCTCATTTTTAACATCTGCCCAGCGATTCTCGCATCTACGGCTCCCTAAATTGCACCTGTGATACCGATTTTGCGGTCAAAATCCTGCAACTGCGGAACCCACTTAAATCCCGACGATGCGCATTTGCGGTCCCTTATCCGCACCTGCGGGACCGCTTCTGTGACTGACATTCTGCATCTGCGGACTCCCAGGCCTCCGACCATTCTCCTCTTTTGGGATCACCTTCCCATATCTGCAGGCTCGTAGATGCATAAAATTCCTCGCACCTGCGCTCTTCCCTAGGTTAAGCCAAACTCCGCTTCTGCGGACCCATCCCCACAGAAGCACATCTGCTTCTGCGAAAAACCTTGTGCATCTGCGACCATTCCCCCAGCCAGGCCAACATCGCACCTACACACAAAGGGCCGCATCTGCGGTCAATCCCACCATATGTGCGAAAACACTTGAAGATAGATTTCTTCAACAAAACCTCTAAGTCCAAATGTGATCCGCAACTCATCCGAAATATGTTTGAGGTTCTCGGAACCCCAACCAAATATTCTAACAAGTCCTAAAACACAATACGAACTTACTCAAAGCCTCAAATCACATCAAATAATAGCAAAACCATAAATCACACTCCAATTCAAGCCTAATGAAACTAATGAACTTCCAACTTCTAAAACTCATGCCGAAACATACCAAATCAACTCTGAATGATCTCAAATTTTGCACAATAATACCAAATGACACAACATACCTCTCAAATTTTAATTTCAACTTCCAGAACTAAAATCCGAACCCGATATCAACAAAGTCAACTCTCGGTCAAATATTTCAACCTTCCAAACTTTCCAACTTTTGCCAAAAAGCACCAAATCAAACTACGGACCTCCAAATCAACATCCTGTCATACGCCTAAGTCCAAAATAAACATACGAATCTATTAGAACTATCAATATACCATTCTGGAGTCGTCTACACAAAATTTAAACTCCAGTCAACTCTTTCAACTTAACCTTCTAATCTTGGGACTAAATATCCCAATTCACATAGAAACTTCCCCCAAAACTAATCCAATCATCCCGGAAAGTCACATAAACACAAATGAATATATAAGAAGCAATAAAATAGAGGGACAATAATATAATACACAAAATGACCGGCCAGGTCATTACACTTTTGGGCTTAAAAATGCCGGAGCCAATTATTAGAGGCTTGTTAATAAAATATTTGAAAAACAGATAGGAAGACAATGAAATTTTATATTGACAACATGTTAGTTAAGTTTTTTAAAGCAGGAGATCATCTAAAATATCTCCAAGAGACATTTGATATTTTGAGAAAATACAACATAAAGCTCAACCCGGAGAAGCGTGCCTTCGGAGTTGGCTCCGATACGTTCTTGGGTTTTTGGTCTCTCAAAGAGTAATCGAAGTAAACCCCGATAAAATCAAAGCCATCGAGGATATCCTGGACTAGTTAACAAGTGTGAAGGAAGTACAGAGGTTGACCGGTAAATTGGAAACTCTAAGCAGGTTAATATCGAGGTCTTCGCGAAGTGCCATCACTTCTTTTCACTTTTGAAATAGAAGAACGATTTCGTGTGGATCTGGAATTCCAACATGCACTGAAAGATCTAAAAAGGTACTTGTCTAGCTCTTCTTTGTTGTCAAAACTGGATGAAGGTGAGCAACTACTAATTTATCTGGTGGTCTCAGAAGTAGCGGTAAGTGTTGTTTAGGTCCGGGAAGAAGAAGGTACACAATTTCCCATTTATTATGTTAATACAGTATTATCAAGAGGAGAGACACGATATCCGCACCTTGAAAATTTGGCCTTAGCTCTCGTAGTTGCCTCTCGAAAGCTTAGGTCTTATTTTCAATGTCATCCTATAGCCATTGTGACAACCTTTCCCTTGAGGAATATCCTTTATAAGCTTGAGTTGTTAGGTCAGTTGGCTAATTAGGCAGTCAAAGTTAGTGAATTCGACATTGAATACAAGCCTAGAACTGCAATCAAATCACAAGTTTTGGCCGACTTCGTGGTTGACTTTAGTCCGGGATTAATGCCTTTAGATGCTAAAGAAGCAGTGTTGGTACCAGGTACGGTATCAAGATTTTGGACCTTGTTTACAGATGGAGCTTCCAACGTAAAAGGGTCCGGTCTCGGGGTAGTATTAATCACTCATTTGGGGGAAACCCTTAGACAGGCCATTAGAACCGTGTCACAAACTAATAATGAAGTCGAGTACGATGCTTTGGTTGTAGGACTTGAATTAGCTCAGGGATTAGGTTCCGAGGTCATTGAAATAAAGTGTGACTCCTAGCTAGTGATGAACCAAATATACAAAATTTTTGACATCAAGGAGGGGCGCATGCAACAATACGTAAACAAGGTTGAAGTATTACTTTCCTGGTTCAGGGAGTGGTCAATAATCCACATTCTAAGGGAGGAAAACATTAAGGTAGATACATTAGCCAATTTGGGTTCGTCCACGAAAATGAAAGGATCCAGTTTTGTTGCGGTAAGTTCAATTGTTGCATTCAGTGTTGGATGCGGACGGCTACTATGAAGTTAACTCAACCAAATTAATTTGGGATTGGAGGAATGAGTTTTTAGAATATCTAAGGCATGAAAAATTTCCTAAAGACCCAAAATCATCCCGGGCACTACAGACCAAGGCAGCTCGTTACTGTCTTGTTGACGGACAATTATGCAGGAGGTCATTCCAAGGACTATTAGCTTAGTGTTTAAGGACATCGCAGGCTGAATACAAGATCAGGGAAGTTCATGTAGGAGTATGTGGAACCATTCTGGTGCAGACTCGTTGGTTCTCACGTTAATAAGAGTTGGCTACTATTGGCCCCGAATAGAGCAAGACACAAAGACATTTGTACAGAAGTGTGATAAATGTCAATGCCATGTACGATTAATTTATCAACCGGTGGATATTTTGCATTCGGTGGTTTCACCATGACCATTCATTAAATGGGAGATGGACATAGTCGGTCCCTTACCATAAGGACCCGGTAAAGTAAATATTTTTTAGTTTTAACTGATTATTTTACTAAATGGGTTGAAGCAGGTGCTTAACAAATTATCGGATAACGAGAAGTGATCGATTTTATATGGGATCATATCATGTCGTCTGCCGGTTTGGAATACCAAAATAAATTGCTTATGACAATGGGTCACAGTTTATAGGTTCCAAAGTCACAAAGTTTTTGGGAGGATTGAAGATCAAACGAATTAAATCTTCACCGTACCACCCGAGTGCTAATGGAAAGGGGAAATCAACGAATAAGATAATAATCCAAAACCTTAAAATGAAGTTAGAAGATACTAAAGGAAAATGGCCAGATGAGCTACCGGGTGTGTTGTGGGCATATCGGACAACAGCGAAGTCGAGCACGGGTGAAACACCCTTCTCAGTTATTAACGGTTCAAAGGCTTTGATTCCGATAGAAGTGGGGGAACCAACTCTAAGGTCTTCCCGAGCAAACGCGGAGACAAATAATGAAGCATTGTTGCCTAAACTGGATCTGCTTGAAGAACACTGGAATCTGGCATATGTGTGGATTGTGGCACAAAAGCAAAGGATGAAAAGGTATTACAACCGCATAGCAAATTTCTGATATTTCAAAGTTGGGAATTTGGTTTTGAGAAAGGTTACTCAAAGTACTCGAGAAGTTAACGCCGGGAAGCAGGAACCAACATGGAAAGGACCTTACCCGGTTTCAGCTATAATTGGTAAAGGTTCATATCAATTGAAAAATCAAGATGGAGTTAAATTTCCAAGCAATTGGAACACAACTCACCTCAAAAGGTACTATTGATAATGATCCTTCCTGGTACTAAAAATATGTGTTGCACTCTTTCTTTCTTCGTCTAGTTTTTGTCCCAATTGGATTTTTCTGGCAAGGTATTGAATGAGGCAGCAATGTAAAGCATACGACGAAGAAAGGGTCATCCGCAAAAACAAGACTTTCAGTGTTCGAATTCTCATACTTAGCATCTGAACACTGGTGGAATTGTTATATATGACAACACTAAAAGTGTTATGAAGATTGGGGACTGTTAGAACCTGGATCAATGTCTTATTAGGACCACAAACTATATGATAAGCCCTGTAGAAATAAGTTATACAAGTTAGCCACATGTATTGGCAGTTTTATTTACTTAACCAAAAGAATGTTTATGTAAATGTACTTTTAAAGATAAAGGGAATAAATCAAAGTCCTTTTATTTTTATCTTATTTCTTGTATGAATGATAAATTAATTTACTTTATCATTTGAAAGTTGGTTAAAACTTCAAATGCTTGTGCCGGAATGAACAAGGGATGTTCTCTTCAACAACACCGTAAACATAATGGCCCTCTCTTATGAAACCCTCATAGTCAAAGAATAGATTTCGAAAGTATTTATGCTCGTAGTCAAAAGATATTGGATGTGAAAAGATTCCCGAAGCTATGTTAGTTAAATGAAAAAGAATACTTCTTTCATTAATTATAATTTCAAACTCAATAAAGAAGTGTTGGCATAGTTACAAAAGAAAAGAAAAATATATACATTAATTTTTGCTGCCAGAACCCGAAGGGAGAGAAGAGTCTTCGTTTTCTTTATTGGGAGAAGGCTGTTCCGCTTTCGAATCATGGCCTTCATCTTATCTCCATCTTCTTCAGCTTCCTCTTTGGTTCCCGAATACTCGGAGTTAGTATTCGAGGAGTCAGAAGTAGTGGACCGATATGGGAGGTTCTTGAGCGTGGTTGTCTCTAGTTCACGAGCTTTGGAAATGTAGTCATCAATGTTTGCAAGGCCTTCTTTGGCCTCCTCAAAATTCTTCCTCTCTGTATGATATATGGCATAGATTTTGTCGAAGAGGATAGAATCATCTTGGTCTTGGAGTTTAGCTCGGAGTTTTTCAATCTTGAATTGGAGCTTTTCATTTTCAGCTTTCATAATGCTGATTTTGGAATCAAACACAACATTGGTGGTCGAGTGAAGTTGATTCTGCTCCATGGCCCTTTTGAGCCTTTCTCCATTTTTGATCTCTTCTCCTCGGCAACATTGGCCTCCTCGGTTTTGGAGTGTAAGCTAGCCTCCAAGTTGTTGACTTGCTCCATGAAAGCAAACTCACGCTCGGCGGCAGCAGTCATAGTATCATGTAGGTTAGCCCACTTAGCCTTTGCATCCTTAAGGTTTTCATGCAATTGAGCGGCCACTTGGATGTGGGCCATTCTATCTTGCTCGGATTGCTGCAAGAAGGCCTCAAGATCATCCATTTGAGAAATTTTTGCTTCCATCACCGAGAGGCACTCAGCAAGCTAACTCCGTTCAACCAAAAATTGATCTTGTTCTGAAGTAAGTGCTTGTTTATCCAAGGTCAACCTTTGCAGGCCTTCAGAAGCAAGAAGGTTAGCCAGAAGAGGTTAAATCTAAGGTTATTAATTCAAAATATAACAAATGAAGAGGGGTGGGGATGATTATATTGACACCTGTGCCGAGCAATGCATGTTATTGTTTAACAGACACTCTGTAGAAAGAGAGTCCATTTTTTTCAATCTTTTTCTGTGGCTAGCGGCTTCAGATAATTAGAAAGCGTCATCGGCTTGGAATGTATATGGAACTCATTCGAACCCGTAAGGATGGCATTTTGTTTTCCATTAGGGTCTTGAGTGGGTGCCGAGTAAGTATTTCCTAAATTTTCATAGTCGGGTGACCGTGGGGAAGGGGCATCTTCCATCCGTTCTGATGGCACCGGCGGAGTGGAAGCAGTTGGTGTAGAAGGAGAGGTAGTTGTTATTGGCTCAAAAGTCGGTGGTGGAGGAACATCAGGGACTGAACACCTTTGACAAGAGGTGTTGATAGGAGTTGCAAAATGGGAATCGACATTTTCAACCAAATCCATTTCCCTAAAGAGTCTCTGGACTTCCCCCGGTGGTGGTGTTCGAGGCTCTCCCGACTGAGCATCTGGTTGAGCTGATGAAGGTCTTTTTCTTCTCTGAAGGGCAACCACTTCATCATCAGTTTCTTCATCATCAAGGATCACTGTGGCCGGTCCGGTTGGCGTTTCTTTCACTCTCTTCTCCCCAATCATAGCCGAGGAGGTATGTTTCCTCTTTAGTTTCTTGTTTTTGGGATGGGGACTCCGGGAGGAGGCACCTTCAACAGAAGCGAGAGTAGATTCACGAGCTCTCCTCCGAATAAGGAAATTTTGCAGTACCCGTTCGGCTTCCACCGGTCATCGAGAGACTCGATGTCGGGGGTAAAACAATGGATCCCTTAGGAAGTCCTGTATGGTACAAAAAGATCTTGAACCCACGGTGGTTCCCAATGAGTAGCTGGAATAAGGAAAATATAAACTTAGTAACAATAGAAGGTCTTTTTAAACATAGAAAGAAAAAGATATCCGAAGACTTACGAAAAAGATTCCATGATTCAGGAAAGACAGGTGTTGTGGTCGGGAGGATGCCCCTAATAGAAATAATAACGAACCGTTCCATCTATCTACAGTCATTGTCGTCGTCAATGCTGGTAAGAAGGGCATGATGACTGCGTTTGCGAAGTTTTAGCACACCCCCACAGAAGATCTATGGGGAATAGAGATTCATTATCTGATAAAGGATTAGGGTTTCTCCGATTTCAAAACACAGTTGGCGGAGGCAAGCCTCTGTACACCAAACTGATTGGCCTGCTTGTGCCAAATAGATTTGGTACCGGTGAGAAAATTTCAAAATTAGTGGGTCGATTTCTTTACCCACTCCCAAGGTGAAGGTATGTATAAATATACATGAACCCTAGTTTGGATAACGTGACCCTTTTTATTTCATCAGGGGTAATGATTTCAATATTGTTCCATGCTTCCTTCACAACAAGGATGCTGGAACGATGAATGAAAGAAGGGTACCCACGAACAGGTCAGTGTCTGTCACTTTTGGGGTTAATGAGATATTTTTGTTCTTGAAAAATAGATTTTGTGGTAAGTTGAAGGGGTATGATGGAGTTCACGGTAGGAGGTTCAGACTCAACATAAACCTTTTTTTATTTTGTTCTTCTTTGGGCCTCCACGGAAGAGAAGGCCAGAGTTTTCGATGGCGACGTGGTCATCTTAATGATTTTACTGAGAGGATTGAATTTTGGAAGTAGGGTTCTTAGATAAATCAGAGAAGAAAAAGGAGTTGTAAAGGTAGAGAGTAAAAATATGAGTACAATTTTACGTGTCTATAAACTACGTTAGAAATTCAACTGTATAATTTTACGGGTAAACACACTTCTTTTTCCAAATCTTGAGCTATTGTTTTTTGACAAGGCAGAGATGATGACGAGATTTTATTTCGGATCAGATATGGATAATGTGGACATAAATCCAAAACTATTAATTTGACATACTTATACTTAATACATAGAGCATACCAATAGGGTTACTTTCACTGATGGTCATTGAACTATCTTCCAATTTCACTAAAGTCATTCAATTTATTTTTGTCACGTAAAAGTAACTAAACTTTATCATTGTCACTTAAAAATTATTTTGCCTCAAACCCCTATTATAAATATGACATGGCATAAAATTTAATAAGAAAAATTCAAAAATAAATGCCACATAAGCTTAAATGGGTCATACCCACTTTAGATCCATGTCTCCCTTAATGAGATTTGACCCAAAACCCAAATGGGTTTCGATAAAAAAAAAATTTAATTCCACATTAGTTTAAAATGATTATCGTATACTCAAAGTTTTTGCCTTTTTTGTTACATAATGCATATTCATAATTATTCTATACTAAAATAATCTATGCTAGAAAATTCTTATTTTGTTTGTATGCACTATCCGAGTCATTTTATAACTCTATTGAAGCTAAAATACTATTGTATCCAACTCACATAACATATTTATAATTTTCTAGTGAAGTTAAAATACAGTATGTAACAGAAAAGGCAAAAAGTTTGTAGTATAGAATAATCATTTTAAACTAATGTGAAATTTAATATTTTTTTTAATCGAAGTCCATCTGGAGTTTGGGTCAAGTCATATTAAGGAAGACATGGATCTAAAGTGGGTATGACCCATTTAAGCTTATGTGGCATTTTCTTTGTGGATTTTTCTTATTAAATTTTATGACATGTCATATTTATGGTAGGGGTTTGAGGCAAAATAATTTTTAAGTGACAATGATAAAGTTTAGTTACTTTTAAGTGATAAAAAATAGTTGAATGACTTTAGTAAAATTGGAAGATAGTTCAATGACCATCAGTGAAATTAACCACATACCAACGTCATCTTATGTTCTCTAATTAATATTCTAATTCTCATAATTGATCAACATTGAAAATTTTCTTTAGGTTATTCATTATGCTTTATTTATTATTAGGTGGAAAAACATAATGAATCTTTTATATTCTATATACGGTTCTTTTAAACATGTAGCTGAAATAAATATTTTTGTTCAAATTCAGAGTCTATCTATCAACAATATTCAATATTTTTGTAACGGCGGTCAGTTTTTAGTTTCTAAGTGACAAAATGGGAATCTCTCCTGTAGACATGTAAGCTTGTTTAGAACAAATTTTCTCCTTGTCTGACCATTTTATTTTATGTGGCATAATTTAGCCGGTCAAAAAGTTCAAGAAATATACCATGAAATTGTGTGGTTAAAAAACCAATCCATTAAAGATAAAAATAAGAACTTTAAAATTAAATTATTTTTAAATATAGAAATGTATTTTTTTTTATAAATAAACTGATAAAGAAATAAAACTGAGGAAGAGTAAATCATTTTAATAATTACTAATACTTCCTCCGTTTTAAATAGATTATCATAGTTTGACTTAACATAAATTTTAATTAAAAAAAAAAAGACTTGTGAGATATTTAGTCGTAAGTAAGTCATACATTTGTATGACGGTAAAACTTTTGAAATTTGTGGTTTAAAATTTACGTGGTTATAAATACTTTTATTAAGAAAAATTAAAAGGTGTCAATTATTTTAAAACGGAATAATAATGAAATGATGTTATTCGTTTTGAAACAAAGAGAACGTGGTTTTTGTCTCTTAAAATTATTAACTATAGATAATTGAGCATTTCTCGAGAAGATCCTTCATTATGCTTGTGCGCGGCAAACGTCAATGCACATACTAGAAAAGAGAGAACGATATATTTACCGTAGCTGAAATTTATATTAACTTAACCATCATTTGTACAAGCAAACCCAAAATTACTGTCTAAACATCAACGCAAAGTAAAAAAGAGGAAATAAAGAAGAAGAAGGGTTACAATCAAACATTAAAATGACCAAACAGTAGACGAATATAAAGAGGAACTGCCTTTTTTAAAAATAAATATTGTATCACATTTAATTTGATGTAGTACGTCTGGATCGGATCTTGACCATAAGTGGGTGGGCCATTTCACAAGAGAGTTTCAATACCTCAGATAAGTCAACGTTGCTACCGGGCCCAAACTCGAATTCGTGCAAAAGCGTTGCAACCCAAAAAGTGACTGTGGTCAAGCCAAGTGTCTTTCCAGGGCAAGATCGCCTTCCGGACCCAAATGGTGCCAATCTTAGGTCAGACCCTAACACCGAGAAATCAACGTCAGTATGAGCTTTGGTCACGAACCTTTCGGGCTTAAACGTAAGAGGGTCGGTCCAAACTTCTGCATCCCTCGTGATGGCCCACATGTTCACCATGGCCGTGGTCCTAGCCGGCACGTGATAACCATCCACTATGGTATCCGTTATCGAAAGCCGGGACCATGACAGTAGTGGGCCAGGAGGGTGCAATCTGAGTACTTCTTTTACTACCGCAGGTAAATATGTCATCTCTGTTATGTCGGATTCTGTTACGGCTCGTGATCTACCGACGATTCTGTCTATCTCGGCTTGGACTTTTGACTGAACATTCGGATGAAGGACAATTCGTGCTAATATCCACTCTAGCAACACTGTCACGGTGTCAGTCCCCCTAAATATCATTTCCTGCAAATACGACACATAAAAGTAAACGTCAATATTTATACACTTATGATGTGAAAATTAGTAAAAAGTAATTACACATAACAAGTGCAAACTAATATCCAAAAAAAAAGATAGATAACTAGTTGCAGCCTATTTCGATTATGGTTCGTTATTCTTCTATAAATCCCCACAAGCAAAAAGAATATTAATTAGCATTTTGGACATATTAGATATTTTTTTTACGTATTTAAATAAAAATAGAATCGAAGAGCAAATGCGCCATGGTCCCGATTAAAAAAGAAGAGAAATAGAAGAGGTAGTTTCTTCCAATCCAATTGTGATTATGAAATCATAAACGTGCTGATTCCAAGTGTGTTACTGCCTGCATTGACCTAAGTTATTTTTTTTCACATGAAAGATTTATTTTTACACGTAAGAGATCTATCTTTTACACATAAGAGATCTAAAAAGATTTTTTTCTTAAATTATAAATTGTAAAAGGGAATGATGTATAAATAACACCATCAAATGAGACGGAGTAGCCAAAAGATATTAAGGAGCAAAAATTCTCGAAAAGGACTAGTCATTTAAGAAGAAAAAGAACTGGTTAGTTATGTTCGTTTTGTTTTGTATTCCCTATGTTTCGAAAAGAATGAACCTATTTTCTTTTAACTCAGTTCCAAAAAGAATGACCTTTTTCCAAATTTAAAAAGAATATAACTTTAATCTTATAATTTGACTCTTAATGAAACGATATATATCATAAATTTTAAAAAGTTTTTTTTTTCTTAAACTCCGAGTTAATTGACACGAAGAGATTATTTGTTATTGCTATTTGCTTACCCAAAGTACTGCAATCATATCAGATTCTGATAAACTCTCTGAACCTTGAAGAGATAGCAAAACATCCACAAAATCACGATGATTTTCACCAGATTGAGCCTTATGTTCCTCAATAATCCTTCTCACAAACTTATTCACTTTTGGCACAATCTCTGAACACCTCTGTTTAATTTTCTGTGGATCAAATTCAGATAACCAAGATAAATGGTCAGACCAATTAAGCATACCCAATAATTCATACCCTTCATCTACCAATTTTATCAACTCCTCAATCTCCATATTACAAGAATCAAGATTGTAAAATTTTCCAAAAACAGAAGACATCATATTATTTAAAGAAGCCAATTTTAAACCATCTCTAACACGTAAAATGTCATTTGGACTGTCTTTAAACATAGTAACTAATTGTTTTGCAATTTGGGACCTTGGTTTTTCAGAGGCTATAATTTGCTTAGGAGAAAAAAGATGAGCAGCTGAAATTTTTCTAAGTGTTCTCCAATAAACACCATAAGAAGCAAAGCCAATTGCTCTATTAAACATTAGCCTATAGGCTGATTCTTTAACTGGACGATCAGCGAAAACTGAACTGTTGAGTATTTCTTTTGCTACATCTGGATTACATGTAACAATGACTCTTGTTTCACCTAGGCTAAAAGACATTAAACGTTTGGCTTGTAAATTTTCTGCCATGGCTAATATTTTGTGGTGTGCTAAACCAACCATAAGGTTTATACTTCCTATTATAGGAAACCCTTTTGGGCCTGGAATTGGTTTTGACACTAAAGAAGAATTATTTTTCAATTTGTGTTTGCCCCAAGCAGGACCACCAGGGTAAGACCAGTAAATAAGGTTCATAACTAGCCAAATGAGAACAAGAAAGAGTGGGAAAATAATTGAGTTTAAGGAGGAGAAAGATTTGCATTTTGAAGCTAAAGCAAAAACCCAAAGGCTTTCTATGTCTGTTCTCATGATTCTTTTGGGAGGAAAGATTTATATGATAGAGAGAGAGAGAAAGGGAAGGAGTGAGAAGGAACTATATTTGGTGTAGGTGTATTAATGAAAGAGGTATTGGCTGGTTTATATAGAGGAGCAAATGGAACTATAGTTGACAGCAGGAGAGTATAACTGAATTATTTTTAATTTTAAAGGTCGTATGATGGATGAGCAAAATCTAATCCTGAGATAAAAATTCAGTATCATCTTATCCCTTATTTGGTTACTAATTATGAGATAAGTTATTCCGAGATTAAAAATTGTACCGAGATAACTTATATCTGCTAGAAGGTAGAATAGTAATCTCAGGATAAAACAGTAAATTTGGTAATCCCAACATTAATACAACATATCAAACAGTGAATAAGAAATAATACCAGAATTAAATAACTAATTCCAAAATAACTAATCTAAATATAACTATATCAGCATAACTAATCCCAACATAAACGTGACTTCAAATCATACGGCCCTTACTTTATTCTTACGGAGTACCATTTGTCCTCCGTCCTCTTTTATGTGAATATGTAAGAAATTAAAGAAGAGTTTTGATATATAGATCAAATATATGCAAAGTAACAAAATTATTCGGTTAAATAAACAGAGATGAGAGTTTCATGTCTTTACATTTCCTCTTTTCTTATAAAAGAATTAACTTTTAAATCAAATGGGTCGCAAAAAATCACGTCATTAAGAGAAATTGTAAATACTAAGATTAAATAAGTTTCAGAAAGAGAACAATGTTATTTATTTGAGACTTATTTATTAAGAAAGAAAGTATATGAAAATGGGAGAGGAGTAACATAGTTTTTGTTGAGGTCAATGTCACGAGGTCGTCTTTTGCGCCACTATCGGTGATGTGGCAATGGCATGCTTGAGAACTTGAGAGATCCACAGTTATCTTATTCAGTTATTCTGGATATCTAACAAACCCTTCTTGTTTATCTGCCTATTCATCTTTTACCCTGATTTAATTTTGTTTACCCGTAAAACGGTACAATTGAATTTATACGTGGTTTCTAGACAAGTGAACTAATTTGATCCTGAAATAATATAATAATCGAAAAAATACGCAGTACTTAACCTTGGCATGTAGATGAAATAGCAAAGATAGTGATTCCGTGAACACGGTTTTTCGAACACAGCAATAATGGGATCAGAAAGCAAGAGAATGAAATTGTATAAAGTTTTGTATAAAATATAATATATGTTCTTGCCAGAAACTTTGTGTGTCATACAATGATAACTGAGCTCACTATTTATAGCTATGTCTAGTGAAGAAGGTCCTAGGATCGTACCCTCCTTTAATGTGAATTATGAGAATCATTGATTGAGATATAACGTTGAGTATAAATGCCAAATTCTCTGTAACGCTCTTAATGCTGTAGAATATTCTGTAGTAAATGCTACCGGGCGCAGAATTTTTAATACACTTTTATGAACGTTATCCGTTCCGGTGACAAGCGTAGTGGCTGCGTTTGGTCCTCAACCATCCTATTTGGATTCCAAGTGTCCTCCTTTTAGTCAGCCAAGTATCATATCATATTTTACCCTATATAAATAGTCCCCCAGCTTTTCGGTGACATAACTTTGTGTTACCGGAAAGTTGGTAGTAACACCTTTTTGGCAGGAATTACTATAACTCCCTCTGAAGGTCGCTGACAGTTGATTAGACGCACGTCTCTCCGTATTTAATGCCCTGAATACGCGTCATCCCATAATTTAGCACAGCCATTACCGATTATCGAGGTAATCATGGCCATGAATTTAGCCGCCAGAATATTACTTATACGCTACTTTCTTTTCTTTTACGCTTCACAATTGCTTGAGTTTCTGATTTGCATCCTTGTTTTCCATCATTTTCCTAATTTTCTTCAAACACAAACTCTTTACCTTCTTTTTTCCCAATGGTTTCTTCTTCCAAACCTGGTGGTTCTTCAAAGAATAAGAACAAAATTGAGGACTCCATTCCTCCAACAGTGGATTCCATCATCCTAAGGAGGCTTAGTACTTCGAAGGATTTCGAAGAAAAATTTCCTACCGGTAACCCTCGTACATGGGCTATTAGTAGGCATCCTTCTTCCATTCGTCCTTCCAGTATCCTTGCTGTGAAGAAGGATTGCTGCTGCAATGAATTAGAAATCATCGCTCCTGATCTATCGGAGCGAGTGACCCTTCCCAAGGAAGGTTTTACATATTTTTTCACGTATCCCTTCACTTTGGGTGCGTTTTCTTTGAGCGGAGAGCTTGATTCTGTGATTGCGGAATTTCGCCTTCGCTACCAGGTATGTTTGGCACAGGTAAGTCCTTCAGTATGGAGGACGATCGCCTGCCTCCGACATTTGTGCCAAGAAACTGGAGAGGAGCTAACCTTAGCTCATGTGATGAATCTCTATTCCCCCAAATTCTTTCGCACGGGAATGATAAACCTTTGCAAGTGTGGCCCCCATGCTTTGTTGTCTAGCATGAATGATGACAATGACCGTGGGTGGATGGAGTGGTTCGTTGCACTTGCTACCAATGACATCATTCCGATAATGGCTTCATCCTTTCCGGTTGCTTGGAATTGCACTCGCAAGTTTGTTGTATAATATTACTCTTACTAAATATTCTTCTATGGCCGTATCATCTCTTCACCCTTCGCATATTTCAGCAACTCGATGGCTCCCACTGGTGGTGGAAGGTTTGAACTGTGGGTTCAGAAGATTTTGGATGTCACAACGCCCGAAACTCGTTCGTGGAAAGAACTAGCCCTTAAATATGGGTGGAAGGCCAAAATTCATGGTAACTTTAATTTACCTTGCTTCTATTTTTGTATATGAAGAACTTGGTTGAACCCTTCTGACTTTGTTCATGGAATTAGGTCTACCTGCGGGCTCTGTTGCTGTCCCCGATGAGGACGTTCTGGCTAATCCTGCTGATGCAGTGAGGCTGCTTCAGGAAGCACTTACTCGAACAAGTATCTCTGGGCCTGTTTCGGGTGCAAATATTTCTTTACGGAGTCCCCGGCCGGAGGATAATCAAATAAAGAGAAGACGCTCCTCCGCGGCCAGGGAAAAGAATAAAAAGGCAAAGCTTGATGCCCCCGAATCATCTCAGGTGGCGATGATGACTGGTCCTCCTTCTAGGCCGGTCGGAGACACCGTGACGATTGATGATGATGAAAAAGTTGTTGATGAGGGAGCTTCTTTACATAGAAGGCGACGATCCTCATTATATCAACAGGATGCTCGGCCTGTTGAGATAGTTACACCAACCGAAGACGATGTCTCGGCACTTTGGGGAGAGTCTGATTTGATAAAATATGCCAACTCCCGTTTTCGGGCCCCAATTGCTGCAACCGGTGCTGCGGGGCTGAGTACCAAGTCCCTGCTGTCTTTGGTTGGCGAGCGTCAAATAACCAGCACTGCATTTGATGTAGCTGTTTCTCACTCTTCAACTCCATCAGCTTCATCTCCACCTTCACTAACACCAGCAACTGCTACATTATTTCCATCTTCATCTACTCTTCCACTAGCGGTTGCTACACCATCTTCATCAGCCGCACCTGACCATGAAGAAGGTGTTCCTCTTCCACAGTCCCCAGTTCATGGGAACTTGGGGCAAAATTGTGCTGCTCCTTCTGAAGATCCACAAAGGAGGAGAAACATTACTCTTTCGGTCTCTACCGGGTGCAACCTGCTATCACGGCTGGTGGATCTTGCTAATTACCTGAAGCCTTTGGCTTTAGAGAAAGATTGGGTAAAGATTCAGACACTCTCGGGCGAGTGTTTGTTGATGTTTGCTATGCATAACGCCGCGACGGTACATTCCTTCTTTCCTATGTCATTTCTTCTACTTTTGAACGAATGTGTTCTATGTTTTTCCTCTTCTTATTTTATAGGCCAACTTTCTTGCCTCTGAGGGCCTTCAAAGGTTGATTCGTGAAATGGAAGAACTTACTTTTGAAGGGGATCAACTTTTGGCGGAATGGGACCAGATTGTTCTCTGCCTCTCGGAACTGGAAACCAGATCTACTGAGGCCACTGTTTTGGAGGCTCATGTACAGCAAAGTGAGTAAGAAGTGGTAACCCTCAGCCAAGAAATTAGGCCGCTGAGGGTTAATTTTGATGAGGCCAAGTCCAAATGGGCAAAAGTCCAATACGTCGTTCTTGCTGCAACTGACCGTGAGGCTTCCTCTGCTGAAAGAGTGATTAGCTTGGAGGCAGCCTTGAACTCGAAAAGTCAAGAGGTTGCTATTGTGGAGGCGAAACATGCCCAGCTAGAAGAGAAGTAAAGAAAAACTATCGAGCATAATAGGCTCTTTAGTTCAACTGTCCGCGAGCTTGACGTCAGCCTCAAATCTGCTAGATTCGCCCAGGAAAACCTTTCTGCCGAGGCTATTCAACTAAAAGAAGAACTTAAGCGCCAAGCAGCTTCCCTCATTGTTGAAAAAACTTATTCCATTTATAGCATGAGGAGGAAAACCTTGGAAGAGGCCGAAGTTGGTATCATTGATATTGATGCCGAAATTGCTAAGGCCCGAGAGCTTGAGTTGGCTGCAAAAAATGGACTCCCGGCGTAGTCTGATGCTCCAGGTTCTTCTGATTCCGGTTCCGAGTTTTCTAAAACTGAATAAGGATCAGAAGGCGATGAGGTCGAAGACCAAACTGGGGAAAGCGTTGAGCCATCGGCGGAAACACCTACTCTTCCCGGCAATGCAGATACTTCTCTTCCTCCTGGTTCCGGAAGCGCTGCAGTTTAACATTTTCTTTTCCCACTTTTCACTTGTAACGTTTTAACCCGTTCATGTAAATAAAGACATATTTTATTCTTTTTGTTCAGGTGTCGTTTGAGTCTTACTTATGCAAGCCTTTAACTTTTGCATTTGCTCAGGTATTCTGCGCATGTTGTTCCATTCGCACTTTACTATGTGTAGTCTCGGATGCCTTTTCTTCGAAGCATTTTGGTTTTGAGTATTATCCCTTTTACGTGAGGGTTTTCATGAATCTTTACACAAGTTTCCCTTTTACATGAGGGTTTCTATGAATATTTGCGCCACTTTTCTTTTGGCGTCATTTTCATATGCGACTTCGGGTGTATTTTTACCTTTATGGCATTTTGGATTCCGGACATTGATTCTTCCGGAACCAACCCTTTAATGTGAGGGTTTTTATAAGAGAGGTCCCTCTTATGTTTACGGTGCTCTTGAAGAGGACGTCTCCTGTTCATTACAGAAATAACATTTGAAGTACTTGTTTAACTTTCAAATGACAAAGTTAGCTCATCGTTCAGACAAGAAACAAGATAAAAGCAAAAGGATTTCATTTTATTCATTTTATTTTTTTAAATTACATATGCATTTTGCTATGCAGAAAAGAAATTGTCATTTCTTGTGGCTATCTTATACAACTTATTTCTACGAGTTGGCTGCGCAGTCCCCGGTCCCGATGATGCATTTTGTTTCCGGATTTTTGTTCCCGTTTGACATAGCAATCATTGTTGCCCTATCCTCATATCATTCCCCCCTCAGTGTTTGAATGCGAAGAAAGCGAATTGGAACACTTGAAGTCTTGTATCTTCGAAGGTTTAATGACTCGGCCGGTCATTTCGAGAGTTATAGCCCCGTTTTCCCCATTTCTACTTCTTTTTGTGTTATTCAGCTATATTATGTTATATCGGGTTAGTTGGTTCAGAACAGGAGTGGTTTCAGAGTGAATTGAGACACTTAGTCTCTTAAGTAGAAATTTAATTTGGAAAAGTAAATTGGATGTTGACCTATGTGTAAACGATCTCAGATTTGAATTTTGATGGTTCTATTATCTATGTTAGGTGATTTTGGACTTAGGAGTGCGTCCGGAATATGATTTGGAGGTCCGTGGTAGAATTAGGCTTGGATTGGTGAAATTGGAAATTTGATGATTTCGGTCGGTAGTGAAAAATTTGATATCGGGATTGGAATGGAATTCTGAAAGTTGGAGTAGGTTCGTAGTGTCATTTGTGATGTGTGTGCAAAATTTGAGGTCATTCAGACGTGGTTTGGTTGATTTCGGCATCGGTTGCCGAATTTGGAAATTTAGAAGTTCTTAGGCTTGAATCCGAGAGTAATTTGACTATTTGATGTTGTTTTGAGTGATTCGAAGGTTCGACTAAGTTGGTATGTAGATATATAACTTGTTGGCATTTTAGGTTGAGGTCCCGAGGGCCTCGGGGTGATTTCGGGTGGTTAACGGATTTATCAAAGTTGGAAAATGCAGCTGAAGCTGCTGCTACTGCTATTTTCGCACCTGCGTAAGAAAGCCTCGCAGGTGTGAGGCCGCTAGTGCGGGCAACGCTGGGCTAGGCAAAATGTGCAGGTGCGAGTTGGAGGTCGCATCTGCAAGCCCGCAGGTGAGAAACCTGGGGCGCAGATGCGAAAAAGGGAAATGATGGGCAGGCTTTGCAGAAGCGGAGGAAATGCGTAGGTGCGCCTTCGTAGGTGCGATGGGTTTGCCGTAGATGCAGAGTTTGGGCGCGTAAGTGAGTTGCATAGGTGTGGCTCCTTGGACCGTAGGTGCGGTCGCGTGGGTGCGAGAAAATGGCCGCAGGTGCGAGGAGCCTGGGCAGAAGGTACATATTGCACACTTCGCGAATTTTGGTGCATTCTTCACCATTTCTATTCGGTTTTCGGAGCTTTTGGGAGAGATTTGAAGAGGGAATCAAGAGGATTTCGTTGAGGTAAGTTACTTGAGCCCTAATACTTGTATATATGGTGATTTTCCGTTCTTTAATCATTGTAATTAGTGAAAATGAGGGGTTAGGGCTTGGAATTTTTGGAGAGTAATTTAAGGATTTGAAGGACCAAACGATGTCGGATTTTGATAAATTTGGTATGGTTAGACTCGTGAGTGAATGAGCTTTCTAGTTTTTTAAATTTTGTCAAATTTTCAGACGTTGGCCCGAGGGCCGGGTTTGAACCAATTTCGAATTTTGGTCTAATTTTGTAGCTTTTCTTGTGGAATTCATTCCATTAGCACGTATTGATGGTATTATACTGATTGTGAATAGATTCAGAGCATTTGGAGGTCGAGTCTAGAGGCAAGAGCATTGCGGGGTAGAGATTTAACCAGTTTGAGGTAAGTAACGATTGTAAATAGTCCTGAGCCTCGCTGCATCAACAGGATCAGCCAGAACGTCCTCCTCGGGGACAACAACAAAGCCCGCAGGTAGACCTAATTCCATGAACAAAGTCAGAAGGGTTCAACCAAGTTCTTCATAAACAAATATGAAAGCAAGGTAAATTAGAGTTACCATGATTTTTGGCCTTCCACCCATATTTAAGAGCCAGTTCTTTCCACGAACGAGTTTCGGGCGTTATAACGTCCAATATATTCGGAACCCATCAGTTCAAACCTTCTACCACCAGTGGGAGCCATCGATTTGCTTAAATATGCGAAGGGTGAAAGGATGATACGGCCATAGAAGAATATCTAGTAAGAGGAATATTATACAAAGAACTTATGAGTGCGGTTCCAAGAAATCGGGAAGGATGAAGCCGTTATCAGAATGATGTCGTTGGTGGCAACTACAACAAACTCCATCCACCTACGGTCGTTGTCATCATCCATGCTAGACAACAAAGCATGATGGCCATGCTTGTAAAGATTTATCATTCCCCACGGAAGTTTTTGGGGGAATAGAGATTCATCACATGAGCTAAGGTTAGCTCCTCCCCAGTTTCTTGGCACAAGCATCAGAGGTAGGAAATTTTCCTCCACACTGAAGGACATACCTGTGCCAAACATACGTGGTAGCGAAGGCAAAACTCCGCAATCACGGAATCAAGCTCTCCGCTCAAATAAAACGCACCCAAAGTAAAGGGATACGTGAAAAATTATGTAAAACCTTCTTTGGGTAGAGTCACTCACTCCGATAGACCAGGAGCAATAATTTCCAACTCATTGCAGTGGCATTCCTCCTTCATAGCAGGGATACTGGAAGGATGAATAGAAGAAGGGTACTTATTAACAGCCCATGTGCGAGTGTTAGAAGTAGGGAATTTCTCTTCAAAATCCTTCGAAGTACTAAGCCTCTTTGGGATAATGGAATCCACTGTTGGAGGAATGGAGTCCTCGATTTTGTTCTATCTGCATCTTCCTCTGTGAAAGTGATATCATCCTCCCGGAGACTTTTGATGTGAGTTATAGATATTTTAGTCTTCTTTGCCGCCGAAAAAGTGACCCCATTAATTTCGTTCCCCCCAGAGATCATGTTGATCGTTTGACGTGGGGTTTCTTCTCTTGCTTTCAAGGATTCCATGTTGTCTCTATAGCGACCGTAATTGATCTTAGCTTTGATCACTCAAGAATTCTCGGAGATAACCATTCTTTAATAGCGTTTCCACCTCCTCCAGAAGATGTCGGGAGTCCCTTGTCCGGTGACCGTTTGTCCCGTGGTATTCGCACCATAAATTGAGATCCCTCTAGATGGAATCAGACCTCATAGGTCTCGGGAATCGTTCTTCTTTAATATTCTTCATGGCTAACACTAGTTCCACTACACTGACGTTGAAGTTATATTATGATAACCTGGGGTAAGAAAGATCTTGATACCCCAATGTTTGTTTATCTTGAAGTGATCTATTGTTGTCACGACCCAAAACCTAACCCGTCGTGATGCTGCCTATCGTGATACTAGGCAAGCCGACATTTCCAAAACACTTTCAACATTTAATAAAAATGAATTAAGATATTTAATATAACCCGAGTTTTTCATAAAAATGGGGTAAAACCCAAAACATAAGTGCGTAAACATAGCCCGACATCAGGGTGTCACTGAGCCATGAGCATCTAGATATCCAGTCTAATACAAACAATGTCTAAGTACCAATACAGAAAAGAGAGAAAACATAGAAGGAGAGACAAGGTCTGCGGGCACCGGCAGCTACCTTGTAGTCTCCGATACTCGATCGCGCACAAACTCAATGACCTCCGTTATCAAACACACCTGGATATGCACATGAAGTGTAGGGTGTAGCATGAGCACAACCAACTCAGCAAGTAACAGGAATAAATAAGGAACTGAGAAGGTAGTGACGAGCTATACAAATACAGTTCATTATCAATAATTCCAGCAAAGAGTAGACATGCTTTCAAATCCGGCAGTTCAAGTCAAATAAGTGTATACAGTTACAGTGCAGGTAATCCGGATATAGAATCTTTCAGAAATTTCACAACAATGACAGATAGCAACTAAGTGCATCAACAAATAAAAAATAAGTACGGCCTCTCGGGGCAACAGACACTCAACTCGTCAGAATAGCTCAATCACTCGTCATAATAGCTCAATCACTCAACCCAAATCCGAAATTTAAATGATGAAATTAATGATAGATTAGTGGGATATAACCAAAATCAAGTGTAGAATCATTACCCAATCGATGCCTCTGAAAATTCCTCGAAATCTCGTTTTCCCCAAATTTTAACCCAAATTCGAAATTTAAATGATGAACTTAATGATAGGTTAGTGGGATATAACCAAAATCAAGTGTAGAATCATTACCCAATCGATGCCTCTGAAAATCCCTCGAAATCTCGTCAAAATCCGAGCTCCCAAACTCAAGTTTAGATAAAAATGGCCAAACCCTCGTTTTTGAATTTTTATATCTGCCCAGTTAATTCCTTCTTCGTGAATGTGAGTGACCTCTCGCGAACGCGTACCTTTCACTGGCGGACCCTACGTGAACGCAGGACCCTCTTCGCAAATGCGTAGGCTTAAATGCCTAAAGATCCATCTGCACGTTCCTCTCCGCGAACGTGAGGACCATGTCGCGAACGCGTAGCCCCAGGGTTCCACATCTCCGCGAACACAGGAACCACATCACGAACACGAAGAGTAACTCAGCTGGCCTTCCCAGATGCCTTACGCGAATGTGAGAACTCCCTCGCGAACGAGATGAAGAAAATGTCTGCAACAAGACACCAGAATATCTGCTATCTTCCAAAGTCCAAAAGTGATCCGTTAAGCATCCGAAGCTCACCCGAGGTCCCCGGGACCTCAACCAAACATACCTACCAATCCTAAAACACCATGCAAACTTAGTCGAGCCGTTGAATCACTCAAAACAACATCAAAACACCAATTACACCCAGATTCCAGCCTAAAGAACTTCCAAACTTTCAAATTCCACAAACGACGCTGAAACATACCAAACCACGTCCGATTGACCTCAAATTTTGCACATAACTCATATTCAACATTACAGACCAATTCCAATTTCTGGAATCGGAATTCGACCCCGATATCAAAAAGTTAACCCCCAGGTCAAATTTCCCAAAATTTGACTTTCGCCATTTCAAGCTTAAATTAGCTACAGACCTCAAATTCACAGTCCGGACATGCTCCTAAGTCCAAAATCACCCAACAAAGCTAATGTAACTGACGGAACTCCATTCCGGAGTCTTTTTCACAAACTTCCGACTACGGTCAAAATCTTGAGACTTAAGCTTCCATTTTAGGGACTAAGTATCCCGAAACATTCTGAAACCAAAAACAAGACCTCCCGGCAAGTCACTTAAGCAAAACCAGATACAGGAAAAATATTAAATATGGGACCGAGGCTAATACACTCAAAATAATCGTCCAGATCGTTACATCCTCCCCCTATTAAAATAATCGTTCGTCCTCGAACGAGCATAGAGACATACCTGAAAAGATGAGGATAACGCCTGCGCATATTGTGCTCGGTCTCCCATGTCGCCTCCTCGACCGGCTGACCCCTCCACTGAACCTTTACAGAAGCAATACTCTCCGACCTCAGCTTTCGAACCTGCCTACCTAAGATTGCCACCGGCTCCTCAACATAAGATAAATCCTTGTCCAACTTGGATGAGCTGAAATCCAACACGTGAGATGGATAGCCGTGATACTTCCGGAGCATAGAAACATGGAATACTAGATGAACTCCTGTTAGACTGTGAGGCAAGGCAAGCTCGTAAGCAACCTCCCCAACACGTCAAAATACCTCAAATGGACCAATAAACCTCGGGCTCAGCTTGCTCTTCTTTCCGAACCTCATAACACCCTTCATGGGTGACACTCGGAGCAAGACCCGCTCTCGAACCATGAATGCAATATCATGAACCTTCCGATCTGCATAACTCTTCTGTCTTAACTAGGTTGTGCGTAGTCTATCCTGAATTACTCTAACCTTCTTCAGAGCATCCTGCACCAAGCCTGTACCGAATAATCTAGCCTCGCCCAGCTCGAACCAACCCACTGGAGACCTACACCGCCTACCATATGGAGCCTCATACGGTGCCATCTGGATGCTCGACTGGTAACTATTGTTGTAAGCAAACTCCGCTAGAGGCAAGAACCGATCCCACGAACCCCTAAACTCCATCACACACGCACGGAGCATATCCTCTAATATCTAAATAGTACACTTGGACTGTCCGTCCATCTGAGAGTGCAATGTTGTGCTCAACTCCACTCGAGTACCCAACTCATGCTGTACGACCCTCCAGAACTGTGATGTAAACTACATATCCCGGTCAGAGATGATAGATACTGGTACGCCATGAAGCCTGACGATCTGGTAGATATACACTCGAGCCAGCTGCTCTGAAGAATAGGTAGTCATCACAAGAATGAAATGAGGTGACTTGGTCAGCCGGTTCACAATCACCCAAACTGCATCAAACTTCCACTGAGTCTGTGGAAGCCTAACAACGAAATCCATAGTGATCCGCTCCCATTTCCACTCTGGAATCTCTAACTTCTGAAGCAACCCACCTGGTCACTGATGCTCCTACTTTACCTACTAGTAATTTAGGCACCGAGCTACATATTCCACTATGTCCTTCTTCATTCTCCTCCACCAGTAATGTTGTCTCAAGTCCTGATACATCTTCGCGACATCTGGATGAATAGAATACCACGAAATGTGAGCCTCCTGAAGGATCAACTCACGAAAACCATCTACATTGGGCACACATAGCCTGCCCTGCATCCTCAATGCACCATCCTCCCCAATAGTGACCTCCTTAGCATCACTGTGCTGGACCGTGTCCTTAAGGTCAAGCAGATGGGGGTCCTCATACTGACGCTCCCTGATACGGTCATAAAGAAAAGACCTAGAGACCACACAATCCAATACTCGACTCCGCTCAGAAATATCCAATCTAACAAAATAACTAGCTAAGGCCTGCACGTCAAATGCCAATGGCCTCTCTGCTATTGGAAGATATGCTAAGCTCCCCAAACTCTCCGCCCGGTGACACAAGGCATCGACTGCCATATTGGCCTTTCTGGGATGGTACAAAATGGTGATATCATAGTCCTTAAGAAGCTCCAACTACCTCCATTGACGTAAGTTAAGATCATTCTGTTTGAACAGATGCTGCGAACTATGATGATCAGTGTATATTTCACAATGGACACCGTATAAATAGTGCCACCAAATCTTCAAGGCGTGGACAATAGTTGCTAACTCAAGGTTATGGACAAGATAGTTCTTCTCATGGAGCTTTAACTGGCGTGAGGCATAAGCAATCACTCTACCCCCTTGCATCAGAACACACCCAATGCAGATCCGCGAGGCATCACAATACACTGTGTAAGAACCAGAAATTGATGGTAGGACTAGAACTGGAGGCGTAGTCAAAGCAATCTTGAGCTTCTGAAAGCTCTCCTCGCACTCCTCCGACCACCTGAAAGGAGCACCCTTTTGGGTCAATTTGGTCAAGGGCGATGCAATAGATGAGAAACCCTCCACAAAATGACAGTAATAGCCCACCAACCTATGAAAGCTCCGAATCTCCGTGGCTGAGAACGGTCTGGGCCAACTCTGCACCGCCTCTATCTTCTTCGGATCCACCTGACTACCCTCACTGGATGCCACGTACCCCAAGAACGCCACTGAACTGAGCCAAAACTCACTCTTGGAGAACTTTGCATAAAGCTTCTCCTCCCCCAATCGCTGTAACACAATCCTCAGATGCTGGGCATGATCCTCCTAGCTATGAGAGTATACCAGGATATCATCAATCAATACAATAATGAACGAGTTTAAATACGGCTGAAACACACTGTTCATCAGATACATGAACATTGCTGGGGCGTTGGTCACCCAAAAGACATCACAAGGAACTCATAATGGCCATATCGTGTCCTGAAAGCTGTCTTAAGAATATCTGAGTCCTGAATCTTCAGCTGGTGATACCCTGACCTCAAATCAATCTTGGAGAACACCATCACTCCCTGAAGTTGGTCAAACAAATCATCAATATGCTGCAAAGGATACTTGTTCTTGATTGTGGCCTTGTTCAAATGTCAGTAATCAATGCACATTCTCATAGTACCATCCTTCTTCTTCACAAAAAGAACTGGTGCACCCCAAGGTGACACGCTAGGCCGAATAAACCCCTTATCAAGTAGTTCCTGAAAATGCTCCTTCAACTCCTTCAACTCCGCCGGTGCCATATGGTACGGTGGAATAGAAATGGGCTGAGTGCCCGACACTAAATCAATACCGAAATTAATATCCCTGTCGGGCGGCATGCCCGGCAGGCCTGCAGGAAACACATTCGGGAAATCTCGCACCACCGGAATAGAATCAATAGCAGGAGCCTCTACACTAACATCCCTCACAAAGGCTAGATAAGATAGACAACTGTTCTCAACCATTCGCTAAGCTTTCAAGTATGAAATCACTCTACTGGGAACAAAGTCTATAGAGCCACTCCACTCAATCCTCGGCAACCGCCGTATCGCCAACGTCACGATCTTAGCATGGCAATCTAGAACAACATGACATGGAGACAACCAATCCATACCTAAAATCACATCAAAATCGACCATACTAAGCAACAAAAGATCTACTCTGGTCTCCAAACTCCCAATAGTCACCACACATGACCGATATACACGGTCTACAATGATAGTATCGCCCACTAGAGTGGACACTTGAACAGATGAAACTAGAGACTCACGGGGCATATCCAGATAATGAGAAAAATACGAGGACACGCATGAATAAGTGAAACCAGGGTCAAATAATACGGAGGCATCTCTATGGCAAATTGAGACAATACCTGTAATCACAACATCCGAAGCAATGGCATCTGGTCTGGAAGGGAGGGCATAGAAACGGGCCTGGCCACCCCTTGATCTGCCTCCCCCTCTCGGGCGACCCCTAGCTGACTGGGCTACACCCCGAGCTGGCTGAGCGAGTGGCTAGTGCTGATGCCACAGACTGGCTCCTCTACTGAGCCGAACCTCCTATAAGGCGGGGACAATGTCTTCTGATGTGGCCAAACTCTCCACACTCATAACAACTCCCCGGTGCTGGTGCTAGTGACTGAAGGGAGCCCCGAGCACCGGGATGACTAGTAGAAGGACCGGCATAGACGAGCCTTGACCCGATGGAGCACGGGACGAACTATGAGCTGGGAGGTCACTGAGAGATGAATGGCCCTACTTATAACTGTGTGAACCATGGCTAGATGATGCACCACGGTGGACTGGGTTAGCCGTCTGAGCATGTCTGAAAGGACGACCCCTATCGTGGTGGAACTACCCCCAGAAGGAACACCGCTAAATCCACCATGTCCACGAGGCCTCTTGGCCTCTCTCTCAACCCGCTCCTAACTGCGAACCATCTCAATCTGATGAGATATGTCGACAACCTCATCAAAAGTAGCACCAGACACTCTCTCTCTGGTTATAAGCAATCGCAGCTGAAAAGTGAGGCTATCTGTAAACCTCTAGATCCTCTCCCTGTCTGTGGGAACCAACCAGATAGCATGACGGGCCAACTCCGAGAATCTCATCTCATATTACATCATAGACATATCACCCTGACGAAGTTTCTCAAACTGTCTACGCAGCTCTTTTCTGCAGGACTGTGGCACGAACTTCTCAAGGAATAGACCGGAGAACTGCTGCCATGTAAGGGGTGCTGCGCCGACTGGCCTACGCCTCTCGTAAGCCCCCCACCAACTAAAATAAGCCCCAGAGAATTGAAAAGTAGTAAACAAGACCCCCACTGGCCTCTAGAATACCTGCTGTACAGAGTATCCTCTAACACCTGTCCAAGAAGCCTTGTGCATCCTCTCCCTCGGTACCACTGAAAAATGAAGGCTGGAGTCTCCCAAACCTCTCCTATCGACGCTGCTCATCATCAGGCATAACACGAACCACACAGTCCTGAGCAGCTGCAATCGGTTGGCTGGTGGTGCTCCCGGTGTCTGGAATCTCTGTACCACCTGCTCTGTATGCAGGCGGCGGGAGTTTGAGCACCTCCCGTGGCTTGAGAAGTGGCTGCTACGGCTGGAATAGAGACCGCCTGAGCAAGAGTGGTACACGCGGTCATAATCTGAGCTAAGGCCTCCTGAAGGTCTGGGATCATAATAGGCACAGGTGGTGCCTGAGCTGGTCCCACCGGCTCTGTGAGAAAATTAAAACAACAGAAATGTAGTTACCGGAATCAACAAATCCGCATGACAAGAATATAAGAATGTAAAATTTCCTAAGGGTTCCTTAGCCTCTCGAAGATAAGTACAGACGTCTCTGTACCGATCCGCAAGACTCTACTAAACATGTTCATGACTCGTGAGACCTATGTAACCTAGGCTCTGATACCAACTTGTCATGATAGAGCCTAACATGGTACGTGATGGCGCCTATCGTGATACTAGGCAAGCCGACATTTCCAAAACACTTTTAACATTTAACATAAATGAATTAAGACATTTAAAATAACCGGAGTTTTTCATAAAAACGGGGTAAAACCCAAAACATAAGTGCGGAAAAATAACCCGACATCGAGATGTCACTGAATCATGAGCATCTAGATATTCAGTCTAATACAAACAGTGTCTAAGTACCAATACAGAAAACAGAGAAAACATAGAAGGAGAGACAAGGTCTGCGGACGCCGGCAGCTACCTCGTAGTCTCCGATACTCGATCACGCACGAACTCAACGACCTCCATGATCAAACACACCTGGATCTGCATATAAAGTGCAGGGTGTAGCATGAGTACAACCAACTCAGCAAGTAACATGAATAAATAAGGAACTGAGAAGGTAGTGACGAGCTATACAAATACAGTTCATTTTCAATAATTCCAGCAAAGAGTAGACATGCTTTCAAATCCTGCAGTTCAAGTCATATCAGTGTATACAGATACAATGCAGGTAATCTGGATATAGAATCTTTTAGAAATTTCACAACAATGACAGATAGCAACTAAGTGCATCAACAAATGAAAAGGCAAGTACATCCTCTCAGGGCAACAGTCACTCAACTCGTTACAACAACTCAATCACTCGGCTCTCAGCCCTTAGTACTCACACTCAATAGGTACCTGCACTCATTGGGGGTGTGCAGACTCAGGAGGTGCTCCTTTCAGCCCAAGCTCTATATCGTTGCGGCGTGCAGCCCGACCCAATCATATAAGTATCCATAAGGCTCGTTGCGGCATGCAACCCTATCCACAATCCATAAATAGCCATAAGACTCGTTGCGGCGTGCAACCCGATCCATATACCCTCACATAGCTCACAGCTTGGCACTCAGGCCCTACCTCAGTCACTGACCTCTCCATCCCCTCGGGCTCACAAAATATCATAATAATCAGCCCAAACAGAGAATATAACAAGTATCAACAAGAAATGAGAGGGAACAGAGATATAACACACAAGTAAGATTGTGACTGAGTACAAAACAGCAATTAGCAGTCAATTCAACAAGTATACGATCGCTGCGGGTCCCAACAGTAATATCATATGGCCTAAACATGGTTTCTAACATAAAAGGCAGTCAATTTCTCAAAGACAGGAAAAATAAGTAATAACAATGGCTATTCGATTATACAGTCTCACGGGACGGACCATGTCACAATCCCTCACGGTGCATGCTCACACGCCCGTCACCTAGCATGTGCGTCACCTCCAAACACTCACATCATACCAATCATCGGGGTTTCATACCCTCAAAACCAGATTTAACACTGTTACTTACCTCAAACCGTGCAAAATTCTACTCCGCAATGCCTTTGCCCATCGAATCAGTCTCCAAATGCCCTGAATCTAGCCCCAAGCAGTACGAGATAATTAATATAGGCTAAAGGAATCAATTCCACAAGAAAAATATAAAATTACAAGCCAAAATTCGAAATTGGTCAAAAGTCGGCCCCGGGCCCACGTCTCGAAATCCGACAAAAGTCTCAAAACCCGAAAACTCATTCACTTACGAGTCCAATCATACCAAATTTATCCAAATCTGATGACAGAATCCCAATCAAAACCCAAAATCTTAGTTGAAGAACTTCTTCCCATTTTTCCCCAATTTTTAACCCAAATCCGAAATTTAAATGATGAAATTAATGATAGATTAGTTGGATATAACCAAAATCAAGTGTAGAATCATTACCCAATTGATACCTCTGAAAATCCCTCGAACTCTCGTCCAAATTTGAGCTACCAAACTCAAGTTTTGATAAAAATGGCTAAACCCTCGTTTTTGAATCTTTATATCTGCCCAGTTAATTCCTTCTTCGCGAACGGGGTCAACGCCTCGCGTTCGCGTTGAACCAAAAAAAATGTTAACTAGAATTCCTCTTTCGCGAATGCGAGTGACCTCTTACAAACGCATACCTTTCACTGGCGGACCCTATGCGAATGCGGGACCCTCTTCGCGAACGCGTAGGCTTAAATACTTGAAGATTCATCTGCTCGTTCCTCTCCGCGAATGCGAGGACCATGTCTCGAACGCATAGTCTCAGGGTTCCACATCTTTGCGAACACAGGAACCACATCACGAACATGAAGAGTAACTCAGCTGGCCTTCCCAGATGCCTTACGCGAACGCGATGAAGAAATTGTCTGCAACAAAACACCAAAAATTTTGCTATCTTCCAAAGTCCAAAAGTGATCCGTTAAGCATCCGAAACTCACCCGAGGTCCCCGGGACCTCAACCAAACATACCAACCAATCCTAAAATACCATACGAACTTAGTCGAATTTTCGAATCACTCAAAACAATATCAAAATACCAATTACACCCGGATTCAAGCCTAAAGAACTTCTAAAGTTTCAAATTCCACAAACGACGCTGAAACCTACCAAACCACGTCCGATTGACCTTAAATTTTGCACACAGGTCATATTCAACATTAAGGACCTATTCCAACTTTCCGAATCGGAATCCGACCCCGATATCCAAAATTCACCCCCAGCCAAATTTCCCAAAATTCGGCTTTCGCAATTTCAAGCCTAAATTAGCTACAGACCTCAAATTCATAGTTTGAACACGCTCCCAAGTCCAAAATCACCCAATGGAGCTAACGAAACTCCATTCCTGGGTCGTCTTCACATAATTCAGACTACGGTCAAAATTCTGAGACTTAAGCTTCCGTTTTAGGGACTAAGTGTCTCGAAACCGAAAATAAGACCTCCGCGTCGGGGCTAATACACTCAAAACGACCGGTCGGGTTGTTACAATTGTTTCGACCACGGTCAGTCCCTCCGTCAATGGTGAACTTATTTGCTGCTCAGAAATTTCTGCCACGGCCTTTGGTACGCTTGTAGGGCAAAACCCGACCCCTCGTAATCCGCCTAACCGCGTCATATTCATCCTTTGATTTTTCTCTATTCTTCTCTCATCCTTTGGCTGATGATGTAAAACTTACCTGGTCATCTTCGATCCTTATCTTCGACTCATACCGATTGTGATCATCTGCCGAGGTCGTTGCTTGAAACTCAAGCAGACTCTCCTTCATCTTCCGGGAAGCGTCTGAACTTCTCGAATTCAATCCTTTGGTGAATGCTTCAGCTGACCATTCATCCGGTACAGCCGAGAGAAACATTCTTTCTTTCCGGAACCAGGTGACAAGCTCTCGTAACAATTCCAACTCTCCTTGTGCGATTCTAAATATGTCGGCCTTCCAAGCTTGCACCTTTATGTCTCCGGCGTGAGCCTTAAGGGAAGAATCTGCGAGCATATCAAAGGAATCTATGAAATGCTCTGGCAGTAATGAATACCACATTCGGGCTCCCCTCATGAGGGTTTCGCCAAATTTATTTAGCAACACAGATTCAATTTTGTACGGAGCTAGATCATTTCCTTTCACCGTCATTGTGTAGGTGGTAATATGTTCATGTGGATTTGAAGTTCCATCTTACTTTGGAACATCAGGCATTTTGAAATGCTTCGGGATTAGTACTGGTGCCACACTTGGCTTATACGGTAATTGAACATACTTCTTCGAGTTCGAGCCTTTCAATACTGGTGGTGTGCCCGGGATTTGATCCACACGGGCATTCACTTCCCTCATGAACCGTAAAAGCTCATCTTTGAATGAATCGTTCTCGTTGTTAAGACCTAATCTGCTCCCCCCAGCCCCATCGGAGCCGACTTTACCCCTGAGAGTGTTGTTATCAATTCTTTGTGTTGTTTGCTCTGCAGGAACAACAGGAGGAATCGGATCGCACCTGTTCGCATTATCTGAAGCACCTGATAGCGCCTGCTTCAGTTCTGTCATAACCTGATCTTGTCGCGTGAGATGGCCTAGAATGATTGCCTGTTGCTCTTGCAGGATCATCACAACATCTGCTACTTGCTCCTCGTCAGCATCATCGGGAGTTCTTTACCGAGCCCGTCGAGGGTACCATCTGTCATGCACTGGCGTGGCGTCATTCCCCTCATTGCGGGTGTCACTGATTGAGTCCTCGAAATGAGGTTGATCCCCTCAAATTTCAGGGTTGTGCGCATCGTTAATAGTGTTATGTGCTATTTTTTGCGATTTTTTCTAAGAAAAAATAGTCAAAACACGTTAGTAAAAGAGGCAAGGATCAATTTAATTGCACGGCTTCTAGGCCCCACGGTGGGCGCCAAACTGTTAACCCGTAAAACGGTACAGTTAAATTTATACTTGGTTTCTAGATAAGTGAACTAATTTGATTCTGAAATAATATAATAATCAAAGAAATATGCAGTACTTAGCCTTGGAATGTATATGATATAGCAAAGATAGTGATTCCGTGAACACGGTTTCCGAACACAGTAATGATGGGATCAGAAAGCAATTGAGTGAAATTGTATAAAGCTTTGCATATAACATAATATATGTTCTTGCCAGAAATTTTGCGTGTCATACAATGATAACTGAGCTTACTATTTATAGCTATGTCTAGGGAAGAAGGTCCTATGATCGTGCCCTCCTTTAATGTCAATTATGATGATCATTGATTGAGATGTAATGTTGAGTATCTATGCCAAATTCTTTATAACGGACCGTCGCTCTTAATGCTGTAGAATATTCCTTAGTAAATGCTACCGGGTGCAGAGCTTTAATACACTTTTATGAACATTATTTGTTCCGTTGACAAGCATAGTGGATGCGTTCGGTCCTCAACCATCCCATCTTGGATTCCACGTGTCCTCCTTTTAGTCAGTCACATGTCATATCATATTTTACCCTATACAAATTTCACATAAACTATTGGAGACAGAATCAAAGTCAGAATTTAAAATTTATGAGTTCAAAATTATAGTTCGTTATTATTAGGTATTAAATTAATAATTTATACATATTTAATGAAAAGAAAATAAATAGGAACCACTGCAACGCTTAAGATAGTAAGGTTTCCAGAGACAACTGACTTCTTCTTTGACTATTGTCGTCCATATGGATCATATGGCACCTATTCGACCTATATACCTCACAACTCAAAAAAAAACACAGTAAATGTGTCATTTTTGCAATTTTAAATTAATTATTCTTATTTCTTATTTGTTTTCTTATTTTATTTTTACTAAGAGAGTGAAGTTACTTTTCATGTCACTTGGCTTGCATGGGATTTTAAATAGGAGATATTATAGTTCAAGAAGATAACAACAACACCTCATAAGTTAAGTATTAAAGTTATAAAACGTGAATAATTTATGGGGGTTTTAGGTATTAACTCGCGCATTATAGATCGTTAAAAAAGAGTGAAAGAAGATCGAAATATTGAACAAAGGTTTCTTTTCTTTCCCAAATTCTACTAGTACAAATTCAACTTTTCTTGTAAAAGACACAATGATTAGTTGGTAAGTACTTACTCTTATTCAGCGATTGCATTACATTACCATAATTCAGCGGTACACTTTAGTTGTTTCTTTTTTCTATTTTCACACATATTAAAAAATTCATCTTTTAATATTAATTAACAATAAAATTGACCATATTAACCTTAATTTGTTCATTGAAAATATAACAAATACTCCTAGGCTCTTTACTCCAAGGGCAACTTTAGAAAATAGAAGTTAATTCCTTCTTGATATCTGAAAAAATCAAATATTATGGACCACAAAAAAAATCCAAATAATCAAATAAAGTGGATCGGAAAAAGTATATAAAAATACATATTAATTAATCATAGCCAAGTAATAAAAGAGTATGTAGAAGACAAATTTCATATTAACATCGATTTAGTGTAAACATTGAGTATTGAACTTTTACCATGATTAGCTACTAACTACGAACTTGTTTATCCGTAAAATAATACAGTTGAATTTATATATGGTTTCTAGATAAATGAATTAATTTGATCCTGAAATAATAAAATAATCGAAGAATTATGCAATACTTAGACTTAGGATATAGACGAAACAACAGAAAGAATAGTTCCGGGAACAGTATTTCCGAGTGCAACAAAAGCGAAATCAAAAGAATAAGAAGATAAGATTGTATTGAGTTTTGTATAGAATGTAGTATCAGCTTACCAAAAAATTCATGTCCTTTACAATGATAAATGAGTTCACTATTTATAGCTATGAAGTAGGTCCTAGGATCGTGCCCTTCTTTAATATTAATTATGAGGGACATTGATGCAGACGTAACGGTGAAGATAAATGCCAAATTACCTGTAATGGGTAATTGCTCTTAATGCCATGAAATATTTTCTATTAAATGTTACCGGACGAAGAGCATTTATCACATCTTTATGAGCGTTGTTCTTTCCGGTGACAAATGAAACAGTTACCTTTGGTCTTTGGCCATCCCCCGTTTTGGGTTTCACATGCCCCTTTTTTGGACGGCCACGTGTCATAGTATATTTTATCCTATACAGATAGTCCCCCAGCTTTTCGGTGACATAACCTTTGTGTTACCGGAAAGTTGGTAGAAACACTCTTTTGGCGGAAATTACTATAATTCCGTCTGAAGGCTTCTTATGGTTGATTAGACGTACGTCTCGGCACATTTAATACCCCGAACACGCGTCATCCCATGATTCAACACAACTTTTGCCGATTATCGAGGTAATCATGGCCATAAATTTAGTCGCCAAACCTTTTACTTATACGTATCAACTTTCTCCCTTATACTTCATAATTTTTCAAACTTCCCTTATCTAACGTGCATCTTGCTCTTCATCTTTTCTCTAATTCTCTTTAAACAAAAAACTTTCTACTTCTTCCATACAATGGCTTCTTCCTTAAAGCGTACCGATTTTTCAAAAAGCAAAAACAAGTCTGAGGACTTTGCTCCTCCAACAGTGGGCTCCATCATCCCTAGAAGTCTTATTACCACAAAAGATTTCGAAGAGAAATTCCCTACTGCTAACTCTCGTACATGGGCCGTCAGTTGGTATCCTTCTTCCATACATTCTTCTAGCATTCCTGCTGTGAAGGAAGACTGCCGCTGTGATAACTTGGATATTATTGCTCTTGATCTATCGGAGCGAATCACCCTACCCAAGGAGGGTTTTACATATTTTTACATGTATCCTTTTACTTTGGGTGCGTTTTCTTTGAGCGGAGAGCTTGACCCCGTGATTGCGGAGTTTTGCCTCCGCTACCAAGTGTGTTTGGCACAAATAAGTCCTTATGTGTGGAGGACGGCGACTTGCCTTTGAGCGGAGAGCTTGACCCCGTGATTGCGGAGTTTTGCCTCCGCTACCAAGTGTGTTTGGTACAAGTAAGTCCTTCTGTGTGGAGGACAGTGGCTTGCCTTCGGCGTTTGTGCCAGGAGACTTGAGAGGAGTTAACTTTAGCTCATATAATGAATCTTTATTCTCCCAAAATCTTCTGCGGGAGAATGATAAACTTCTGCAAACGTGGCCACCATTCTCTGTTGTCTAGCAAACCGCGGGAGAAGACGCTCCTCCGCAGTCGGGGAAAAAGATAAGAGGGCGAGGATCGATGCCCCCGAGTCATCTCCGGTAGTGATAGTGACTGGCCTTCTTTCCGGGCCGGTCATAGACACCGTGATGATCAACGATGATGAAGAATCTAGTGATGGGGGAGCTTTTCTACATAGAAGACGACGATCTTCATCATCTCAACAAGATGCTCGACACTTTGGGGAGAGATTTATTTGGTAGATAATGTTAACTCCCATTTTCGGGCCCCATTTGTTGTGTCTGGTACTGTGGGGCAGAGTACTAGATCTCTGTCGTCTTTGGTTGGCGAGCATCCAACAACCAGGACTGAATTTGATACAGCTGCTTCTCATTATTCAACTCCATCAACTTTATTTCCATCTTCGCCAACACCAGTAACTGCTACATCACTTCCATCTTCATCCACTCTTCCACCAGCAATTGCTACATCATCTCCACCGGCCTCATCTGACCATGAAGAAGATGTTCCTCTTCCACAGTCCCCAGTTCATGGGAATTTGGGGCACAATTATGCTGCCCCTTCATAAGATCCACAAAAGAGGATGAATGTTACTCTTTCGGTCTCTACCGGGTGCAACTTGCTATCCCAGCCTGTGGATATTGCTAATTATCTGAAGCCTTTGGCTTTAGAGAAAAACTAGGAAAAGATTCAGGCACTCTCAGGAGAGTGTTTGTTAAACAATGCTATGCACAATGCCGCCGCGGTACGTTTCTTTCTTCCTTTATTACTCCTTCTACTTTTGGGTGTGAACATATTTTGAATTTTACCTTTCTTACTTTGTAGGCCAACTTTCTTGCTTTTGAGGGCCTTCAAAGGTTGATTCGTGGAAAGGAAGAAATTACCTCCGCTCGGGATTAGCTTTTGGCAGAGCAAGAGCAACATGTCGCTCGCCTTTCGGAATAGGAAGCCAAAGATGCTGAGGTTGTTGTATTGGAAGCTCGTTTGCAGCAAAGTGAGCAAGAAGTGGTAATCCTTAGCCAAGAAATTGGCTCGCTGAGGGTTAGATTTGACGAAGCCAGGGAGAAATGGGTTGAAGTCCATAACGTCGTTCTTACTGCAACCGAGCGCGAGGCTGCCTCCATTGAAAGAGTGATCAACTTAGAGGCAGCCTTGAATTCCAAAATTGAAGAGCTTACTACTATGGGGCGAAGCATGACTAGCTAGAAGAGAATTATAGGAAAATTATCGAGCATAATAGGATTTTTAGTTCAACTGTCCGCGACCTTGATGTTAGCCTCAAATCTGCTAGGTCCGCCCGGGAAAACCTTTCTGTCGAGGTGACCCAACTCAAAGAAGAACTCAATTGCTGAGCGGCTTCCCTCATTGTTGAGAAAACTTACGCCATGTACAGCATGAGGAGAAAAACCTTGGAAGAGGCCAAAGATGGTGTCATTGATTTTGATGCCAAAATTGCTAAGGCCCGCGAGCTTGAGTTAGCTACTAAAAGTGGACTCCCAGCGAGGCCTGATGCACCTGGTCCTTCTAGTTCTGGTTCCGAGTTCTCGGGAACTGAAGAAGAATCAGAGGATGATGATGCTGAAGGCTAAACTGGTAAAAATATTGAGCCATTGGTGGGTCCGTATGCCTCTCCCGGGGGTACGGACACTTCTCTTCCTCCGGGTTCTTGAGATACTGCAGTTTAGCTTTTCTTTTCTTTTTTCGATTCTTGTACCTGTGCCATTTTGACATGTTTTTGTAAATAAAAAACATCTTTTGCTCAAGTATAATTTGATTTTTCTTTTCGTTTGAATATTCTTGCAAGTCTTTAATCTTTGTATTTTCTTCCTTTTAAGAATTATTATGTGAAGCTTTGGGTGTATTTTTCCCGAAAGCATTTTTGGCTCTGGGCACCAACCCTTTTTCACGAGGGCTTTTGATAAGTATTTGTGCAAGTTTTCTTTTTGCATCCTTTCGTATACGGCTTCGGGTGTATCTTTCCCTGAAGGCATCTTTGATTTCGGGCATAAGTTCTTCCGGAACCAACCCTTTATCATGAGGGTTTTTATAAGAGAGGGCCCTCTTATGTTTACGGTGCTCTTGAAGAGGACGTCTCATGTTCATTACGACACTAGCATTTGAAATACTTGTTTAACTTTCAAATGACAAAGTTAATTCATCGTTCAGACAAGAAACAAGCTAAAAACAAAAGGATTTCATTTTATTTCTTCTATTTTCAAAAAATACATAAGCATTTGCTATGCTAAAAAGAAATTGCCATTACTTGTGGCTAACTTGTACAACTTATTTCTACGGGGCTGGTCACGCAGTCCCCAGTCCCGATGATGCAACTATATTTTTGAGTTTTCATTTCTCGGTCGACGTGGCAGTCATTATTGTCGTATCCTCATATCATTTCCCCCCAGTGTTCGAACGCGAAGTGCACGAATTGGAACACTGAAAGTCTTGTATCTTCGAAGATTCCACTAATGCATTGCTAAATAATTCTCTAGTGTTTTGTGCTTGTGAACGATCAGGTAACCTTTGCTCAATAGCAAACTTAATTTCTAGATGAGAATTTGTTATAGAGCAAAAGGCTATATATCCATCCTTGAGTGGATCCTCTCTTGTATGCCTTGCTATTAAAGGTTTTATTGTTGTCCTCGTAGCATGCTTTCTGTTGCTGCCTCGTTAAAAACCTTGCCAAAAAAACCTAATTGAGACAAAAACTAAACAAAGGAAAAAAAAGTGCAGTACATACTTTCTGATCGGATAATGTTCATCAGCAATAATATCTTTTGAGGTGTGACACGTTCCAATTGCTGGGCAAAGTTTCTCCATTTTGGTTTTCCAACTCGTATGAACCTTTCGTGGTGATAGCTGAAACCCGGTAGGGGCCTTTCCACGTTGGACCTAGCTTCCCCGCATTGAGCTCCCGGGTATTTTGAGTTACTTTTCTTAGGACCAAGTCTCCTACTTTGAAATAACGGAGGTTGGCTCTTTGATTATAATACCGTTCCATTCTCTGTTTTTGAGCTACCATTCTTACATGCGCCAAGTCCCTGCGTTCATCGAGCAGTTTCAAGTTGACCAACATTGCTTCATTATTTGATTCTCCATCTGTCTGGAAATATCTTAAGGTGGGATCCCCTACTTCCACCGGGATTAAAGCTTCGGCACCGTACACGAGGGAAAAAGGGGTTTCCCCTGTGCTTGACTTGGCCATAGTTCGATATGCCCATAGAACTCTGGGTAATTCCTCGGGCCAGTTAACTTTAACTACTTCCAACCTTTTCTTGAGGTTTCGAATAAGTACTTCATTTGTCGACTCCTCTTAACCATTTGCGCTCGGATGATAGGGTGAAGATGTGACTCTTTATTTTTAAATCTTGGAAGAACTTTATAATTTTTGCGCCAATAAACTGTGGCCCATTGCCGCATACTATCTCTTTTGGTATTCCAAACATGCAAATTATATTTTTCTACAAGAAATCTACCATTTCGCGTTCTCTGATCTTCTGATAAGAACCTGCTTCCACCTACTTAGAAAAATAGTCAGTCAAAATTAAAAGAAATCTTACCTTCCCGAGAGCCGGAAGCAATGGTCCGACGAAGTCCATCCCCCATTTCATGAATGGCCACGGGGACAGAACCGAATGTAAGAGTTCTGCCAGTTGATGCACCAGTGGTGCGTAGCGTTGACACTTATCACATTTTAGTACGAAGTCTTTGGCATCTCGTTCCATATGGGGCCAATAATATCCAGCCCTTACCAACTTTAGCATAAGGAATCTGCGCCCGAGTGGTTGCCGCATATCCCTTCGTGAACTTCTCTCATGACATAGTTAGCTTCAGATGCCCCTAAGCATCGGGCCTTAAAAAGATTTTCTATATAATTGGCCTCTCTTGAAGCTATATCGCGCTGCTTTGGCGCACAATGCCGGGGATAGTTTGGGGTCTTCAGGTAGCTTCCCGTGTTCGAGATAATTGATGATTTCATTCCTCCAGTCCCAGACTAGACTAGTCGAATTTACCTCATAGTAACTATTTGTATCCAGGATTGAGTTCATCAGTTGCACTACCGTCCTAGACTCTGATCCCTTTATTTCTGACGATGATCCTAGTTTTGTTAATGTGTTATCTTCCCTTGGGATATGAGAAATTGACCATTCCCGGAATCGCGCTAAATAAACCTGAACCTTTACCACGTACTGTTGCATACGCTCCTCTTTGGTCTCGAAGATCCCGTAGACCTGATTTACCACCAGCTGTGAGTCGCATTAAATTTCGATAACCTCGGAGTCAAGTCCCCGGGCCAATTTGAGCTTTGCAATTCAAACTTCATACTCTGTTTCGTTGTTAGTTAAATGGACCGTCCTGATGGCTTGTCTTAGGGTTTCCCCAGAAGGCGTAATTAAGACTATACCGAGCCCTCACCCTTTTATATTGGAAGCTCCATCCATAAATAATGTTCAAACCCCTGATGTCGATTCCAACACCATTACTGCCTCCTTGGTTGCCAGAGGCAATAATCACGGACTCAAATCAGCCATAAAGTCGGCCAAGACTTGCGATTTAATTGCAGTCCTTGGTTTATTTTCTATGTCAAATTCACTCATTTCGACGGCCCATTTGGCCAATTTACCCGAGAGCTCAGGTTTATGGAGGATGTTCCATATAGGGAGAGTAGACACCACGGCTATCTGGTGACATTGGAAGTAGGGCCTCAGCTTCCGAGCGGCGATTACGAAAGCTAAGGCCAGTTTTTCCAAATATGGGTAACGAGTTTCTGCTCCTGTTAAAATTTTACTAACATAATAAATGGTAGATTGCGTACCTTCGACCTCTCGGACTAAAATCACACTTACCACAACTTTCGAGACCGCGAGATAAACCAGCAACGTTTCATCTTCGTTTTGTTTTGAAAGCAATGGAGGGCTTGACAAGTACTTCTTTAAATCCCTCAAAGCCTGCTAGCACTCCGGGGTCCATTCTAAATTATTATTCTTTTTGAGCAGTGTGAAGAAACGATGGCACTTCTCTGATGACCGGGAAATGAACATGCTCAAAGCTGCCAATCTTCCCGTAAGCCTTTGGACTTCCTTCACGTTTGATAGTTGGTCCGGGATATCTTCTATTGCTTTGATCTTATCAGGGTTTATCTCAATTCCCTTTTGTGATACCAGAAACCCAAGAAACTTACCATAGCTGACTCCGGATGTGCATTTCTCAGGATTAAGTTTCATATTATGCTTCCTTAGGATGTCAAAAATTTCTTGCAGATGTTTAAGATGATCACCCGCATTTAAAGACTTAACGAGCATATCATCTATATAAACTTCCATAATTTTTTCTATTTGATTTTTAAACATTTTGTTCACGAGTCGTTGATAAGTGGCTCCGACGTTTTTCAACTCGAAGGGCATCACATTGTAGCAATATATACCGAAATTCGTTATAAATGAAGTATTTTCCTGATCCTCCGGGTTCATCTTAATTTTGTTATACCTGGAATAAGCATCGATGAAACTCATCAACTCGTGCCCGGTCGTGGGATTAATCATCTGATCGATGTTTGGCAGTGGGAACGAGTCTTTCGGCCACGCCTTGTTAAAATCCTTATAATCTACATGCATGCGAAACTTATTATTCTTCTTAGAAACTACTACTACATTGGCCAGCCAGTCCGGATATCTTACCTCTCGGATCGAACCGATATTAAGTAAGCGGGTTACCTCTTTTTGACGAGTTTATTCCTGGCTTCGGCAATCGGGCATTTCTTCTGTCTTACCGGAGGTATGCTGGGATCCAAGCTTATCTTGTGTATGGCTACCTCTGTCGGGATGCCTGGCATATCCTCATGCAATCATGCAAAACAATCATCGTTAGATTTAAGGAATTTAATAAAGTCGGACCTGAATTATAGGTGCAGTCCCGTCCCCAAGTGGAATTTCCTTTCTAGGAATTCTTCGAATAATGCCACTTTCTCCAGCTCTTCTATCGTGGACTTTGTTTCATCGGTTTCTTCTGAAACATGGAAATATCTCGGCACCTGATAATATTCCGACGCCTCTACCCCCGGGCTAACTTCATCTAGTTCGGGAGTAGGTGTCAGTCCCTGTAATTGTTATGCCGCATGTTCCTTTATTTTGCTACTGGAGACCAAAACTGCATTCATCTCCCTTGTCGCCGGTTGATCACCCCTTATCTGCTTAATTCCTTTGGGTGTTGGAAACTTCAACAACTGATGATACGTTGATGGTACAACTTTTATCTTGTACAACCATGGCCTTCCAAGAATGTTGTTGTATCCCATATCACCATCTACTACTTCGAAAAGAGTGGTTTTCATTACTCCTTCAGCGTTCGTGAGTAATAAAATTTCACCCTGGGTTGTCACACTTGCGAAAATTTGGAGAGGAGCTTTGTGGCTGGAATAATGCTTCTGGTGACTTTAGCTTGCTCCAATACTCTCCATTATATGATATTAGCCGAACTCCCTGGATCCACTAGAACACGTTTATTCTTAAAATCTAGCACATCTAAAGAAATTACCAATGCATCATTGTGTGGCAGCAGCAATCCGTCTGCGTCCCCCTTCGTAAAAGTGATATCGTCTTCCCAAAGTCTTTGCTATGCGTAATTGATACTTTTATCATTTTTGCTGCTGAAAAGGTGACCCATAAATCTCGTTCCCTCCGAAGATCATGTTGATTGTTTGACGCAGGGGATCTTCTCTTGCTTTTGAGGGTTCCGCGTTGTCCCGGTTACGACCATAATTGTTCTTAGCTCGGTCACTCAAGAATTCTCTGAGGTGACCATTCTTCAATAATGTTGCCCCTTCTTCCCGGAGGTGTCGACAGTCCCCTGTCCGGTGGCCATTCCTTCCGTGGTATTCACACCACAAGTTGGGATCCCTCTGGCTGGGATTAGATCTCTTCGATTTTGGGAACCGTGCTTCTTTGATGTTTCTCATGGCCGATACCAACTCCACTATACTGATACTGAAGTTGTATTCCGATAACCTGGGGTAAGAAGGATCCCGCGATCCTGACGCTTCTCTATCCTGCAGTGATCAATTGTTCTGACTGTGATCAGTCCTTCTGTCAACGGTGAACCTGTCTATGGTCCGGAAACCTCTAATGCGGCTTTCAATCCGTTTATAGGGCAAAAACCGGCCCCTCAAAGTCTGTCTGTCCGCGTCATAATCATCCTTTGATTTTTCTATGTTCTTTTCTCGTCCTCTGGTCGATGATAGAAAATCAACCTGATCATCTTCGATCCTTATTTTTAATTCGTACCGGTTGTGTACATCCGCCCAGGTCATTCCTTGAATCTCGAGTAGAATTTCCTTCAATTTGAGGAAGCGTTTAAACTTCTCAGATTCAATCCCTTGGTGAATGCTTCAGCTGCCCATTCATCCGGGGACAGCCAGGAGAAACATTCTCTCCTTATGGAATAGGGTACGAATGTCGTAGCAGCTCAGACTCTCCTTGCACAATCATGAATATGTCAGCCTTTTGGTCTTGTACTTTTCTAGCCCCGGCATGAGACTTTGATAGAATGTATGAGTCCACCAAACTGTATAGAGACCAAGTCCTATACCAGTTCCCACAAAAATAGCTAATGAACCAGTAAGTAAATGACACAGGAGATTTTACGTGGAAAAATCCCTGCTCAAGGGGATAAAAAACCACGACCTACACTTGTAGGATTTCAACCTCACTAATTGAGCAATCTTTAGATTACAACCTATTGTAACCTAGGAATTAAACTCTTAATCCCTCACTAACTTGTAATACGCCTATTACAAGCCACTTTGCAATACACCTATTACAAAGACTTCAACTCATGACTAACTCTAGTCACAACACAAACTCTAAGGGTTTATGGGTTTTGGAGGTTCCTAGTTAAAGCTTCTAAATAAGCAAAGTAGGAATTACAATGAAAAGCTAATACAAAGATACAACTCAATTAAGGACATACAAAAGACTTGTTGTAGGAACTGGTCCGTAGTAGTGTTGTACTTTATTCTTGATGCACTTGTGACTTAATTGTTTGATTATCAGATCTTGAGTGCTTGAATTATTTCACAAGTGTTCAAGTGATGTTTTGTTGTAATGCTTCTTATTAATATCCTTTGGATGACATCACTTGGATGATGTAAACACTTGGTTGGTAAAAAAGCCCTTCCCAATGGAAAGTGACTGCTGCATTATTTCTGCACTGTAGCATGTACAGTGCAGGCAGTCACTTTCCAACTGTAGAGTTGACTTCGTACTGCTATCAGGGAAACTCAAAGGGATCAGGTCCCTGAGTTGATTCTTTTCTTTCTGAAGTCATACAGCACACATTAGCTTGAGTCTGTTGATAGATATATATACCAAGTGTACATCAGGTCCTTTATCTGGTTCTTTAACAATAAGTTTGTTAGATCATTAAAACATAAATCTAAGATACTTTAAACCCATCAATTTCCCCCTTTTTGATGATGACAAACTTAAAAATTGAAAACCATTTGTAGAATACAATAACCAGATAAAGTACCAGGAATTTCACAAGTTCCCCCTAACTCTATGCTTCCCCCTTACTTAGATGCCCTGCTTCTATTTATCTTTCCCCTTTTGGCAGCATTAAAAATACACAAGCAAGTAATCTTCATAAGTAAGTCTAGCCCAACTAACTCATGCCACATGTGTGCGCACAACATGATAGAAAAGAGAAGTAGAAAAACACAAGCATTTAACAGCAAAAAGAGAGTCTTCATTGATTTATAAGACATAAACCTCTGCCAAGAAAGCAGAGGCAAGTTTGGACTGTTGAAAGCGGGAGCAGTTCAGGTGAAATCCATCCACATCACAAAAAAACAAATACAACTACCACAAGTCATCAAAACAAAAGAGAGAAACTTGACACTGGTCACTGGTCACTGGAAGATATTCCTAGGGAGTGCTAGAGGAAGAAGGCTTGGAGGAGGCCACAAGAGTGTTGAGAACAAGGTCAATCCGAGCATTTGCGGACATCTGCTCTGCGAGCAGTTTCTCTCGCAGGTTCTCCACATGTTGCTGGAGCTCAGCATTTTCTTTTGAAAGACGAGCAACTTCTTCACTTGATGAACTGGAAGGTCCTGGTGCCCTTGTAGCCTGACTTAGCTGAGTCTCCAGAATGGCATTCCTTGCCTTTAGCTTCCTGATCTCCTCTGTAGCACTATTCTGGGAATTGATCAGCTGGGAGATCGTCGAAGTGCTGCCTATTCCTCCAACCTTTTCAACACATTCACATTCCTCTAGTATAATTTTCAAGAAGGTCTGTTTCCTGGTTCCCATCTTGGGCTATCCTAAGGGCACATTAAAGAACTTGAAGACACACGTGAGAAGAAAGCCATAAGGGAGTCCATGGTTCCCATCCTTGAAAGCTGCCACTTTCTGCATATGTTCAATCATAATGGCAGGCAAATTGATAGAGCGGAACTCATCCATTGCTTCCATTAAGTATAGATCAGACCGGGATTTGATGGACCTTCTCTCAGCACGAGGGAGCAGAACCTTATTAACTAACTCAAATAACAGTTGGTACACAGGAAGCAGAGCCTTCTTATGTACCTGTTCCCCATGCTGGACAGCTTTCTCTTTCATAATGGCGTGCCTAAAATTAGAGCCACAAGTGCCTCTCACAGATGACAACCCTTCAGATGGAACCTTGAGAATGTTTCCCAACACAGTAGAATCTATAACATTATCCGCATCATTCACTAGGACACAGATGTGGTCATCTTCAACAGTGAAGAGTTCATCATAGAAACTTTGGACCTCATCCTCATACACCTTGGGCACATCCTCTTTGAACAGATGGCCCCACTGCTGAAATTCCACCATCTCAAGAATTTGTCTCATACCCGCCATTTCAGAAATCTCTAGGTCAAACGTGCGACCCACAGTACCTTCTGGTACCGCAGCCTTTCTTGCCCAAGCACACTTACACTTTTCACCCTTTTAACAGAACCGGGTGCCCCAACAGTTTCAAATTTCCTTTTACCAAACTTCTCAATGGACTTAACTTTGCTACTTGATTTCACCAGAATATCATCATCAAACACTGATTGTTCCTCCACAATGTGCTTAGACTTGATACTACCTTTCATAAATTTTTTACTTGATGTTTCAACAGCTTCCTTTGAAGCACTCTCAATAGATTGTTTCTTTTTCTGAGATCTCTTAACCAGGGAACTTGGTTCCTCATGAGCATCCTCATCCACCTCCACTACAGGTACACTTTTGTCACACAGAATTTCCCCGTCATTCACCAGCCTCTTCTTCTTTATATTACTACTCCTTTTGCTTTTCTTTAAGGCAGACTCAAAAGCCTCCTTCTGTTGCGACCTTATAGTAGGTCGCTTAGGAGGGGGCTCAGGAGTGACCACGGGCTTTCTAATCTTAAAGTGTGCACTAAGAACCATATCATCGTGTTCATCCTCATCACTATATCTCACAACGGGAGGGATGGACTTCAATGTTTTAGCATCAAAGTGAGGAGATAGAGAAGGATCGAAGTTGACCTGGGAAGATGATTCCTGACATGTTTCCTCAAAGAGCGGATCAGGTTCATCAGCAGGGTTCCTAGTAGCTTCTTCAGGTGCATAAGATCCGAAGAGCACCATTGTTCCTTTTTCTCCTTAGAGTGGAGTCCCTTCCCCTTGAGACTCCGGCATGGAAGAAGTTACCTCATTCACCAGTCTCTCGGCAGCAATGGCCAACATGTTTTCGATGGCCTCCTTTTCCTGAGGTTCCATAGCAGCAGCAGTAACCAAAGGACTAGCACATTGATCAGTATCTTCCTCGGACACCCATTTTCCTTGTTGAATTTCACCCTTTTCGTTATCATTATTCTGTTCTTTGAGAGTATCAGGCAACAGAGAAGAAACACTATCTATTTTTGGTATTTCTGAGTTCTTAACACTTAAGGAAGGAGTATCGATAGAGGGAATGATGAGAGAGATAGGGGTGAAAAGGAATCAGGTTTGGGTGTTTCTGGGTCAGTAATGGTGGAAGAGGGGACGTCTGGTGGTATTTCTAACATGGCGGATGAGTCAAGGGTTTTCTCTTTAGAGGTGGGTAGGTTTGCTTTCTCTTCAGCCATGGTAGATAGTTGGGTAGAAGGTTTTGGAAGAGTGGAAAGAGAGAAGGATGATCTCTTAAGGTTAGGAGGTGTAGGGGTTTTAAGGAGGGAAAGGATAATTATGAGGGAAGAGAAACGGGTTCTGAAATGGATGTAGGTTTGTGGGAAGATGCAACGTTGCAGAGGAAAGTGAAAAGATTTGAAAGAAAAGACGTGATATACAGGGTCTGAAAAGGTGGATGACATGGCAGTTAATTTTGTTTCTTTTGAGATATGCATGAAAAAAATACAAGACTACTAACCTGTGGTACAAGAACCAGGTTCTTGACCGGTCTTTCGAAAAAGATTTTTCAACTCTCTTTACCGCTCATGCATTGTTTCTTCAGCTTCTATAGTCATCATGCGTGTCTACCTGCAACGGTATAGAGGTGAGTTAGGCTTGGTCAGAAAACACTTTAGCTAGATTTACCTGAATGTAACTTTCATAGCCATATGGAAGGGAATCAGGTTCTCAATTAGGTTTGATTAACCCCAGTGCCATCCTGTTTTTCTCAAAATGTTCCCTTCTCAGAGCTTTGGAGAAGATGTCTGCAATTTGGTCTTCTGTACTACAGAACTTCATGCAAATAATCCCCTTCTCCACATTGTCTCTGAGAAAATAATGTCTCACATCAATGTGCTTGGTTCTCTTGTGCTGGACCGGGTTCTTTGCCATGTTGAGTGCACTGATATTGTCACATAGAAGAGGTACATAATCAGTGTACACTCCAAAATCCTCAATTTGTTATTTGATCCACAAGAGTTGGGCACAACAAGAAGCTGCAGCAACATATTCTGCTTCAGTTGTTGAGAGAGCTACACAGTTTTGCTTCCTTGTGCCCCATGAAATCAGACAGGATCCTAGGAAGTGAGCCATTCCGGATGTGCTTTTCCTGTCCACCGGATAACCTGCATAATCTACATCAGCGTACCCAACAAGATTAAAATTGTCACCTGAAGGGTAATACAGAACCAGGTCCTGTGTTCCCTTAAGATATCTTAGAATCCTTTTGGCAACCTTTAGGTGAGATTCCTTGGGGTTTGACTGGAACCTTGCACATAGCCCCACACTGTTTACAATATCTAGTCTACTGGCAGTGAGATAGAGGAGAGATCCAATAATGCCTCGATACATTGTTTGATTTACAAAAGCACCAGATTCATCCATGTCCAATCAAGTGGCAGTGGCAATGAGAGTGTCGATCACTTTTGATGCTTCAATATCGAACCTCTTCAATAGCTCCTTGATGTATTTTTGTTGACTGATACAGGTTCCCTTCGTGGACTGCTTCACTTGAAGACCCAAGAAAAAGTTCAGCTCCCCCATCATGCTCATCTCAAACTCACTTCCCATGAGTTTTGCAAATCCCTCACAAAGTGAGTCAGCTGTTACCCCAAAGATAATATCATCAACGTATACCTGAACAATGAGCAGGTTCCTTCCTCGTTTCTTCAGAAATAGAGTGTTGTCAATTTTTTCTCTTGTAAAGCCATTTTCTAAGAGAAACTTTGACAACCTTTCATACCAAGCTCGAGGAGCCTACTTCAAACCATACAGTGCCTTGTCCAATTTGAACACATACTCAGGATGTTCATGACATTCAAAACCTGGAGGTTGCTTAACATAGACTTCTTCCTTGAGAAAACCATTCAGAAATACACTTTTGACATCCATTTGGAACAAGGTGAATTCCATATATGATGCAAAGGCAATGAGAATTCTGATGGCTTCCATACAAGTAACTGGAGCGAAGGTCTCATCATAATCAATCCCTTCCTCCTGATTGTAGCCTTGAACAACTAGCCTTGCCTTGTTCCTTGTAGTGTTTCCATGCTCATCAAACTTGTTTTTGAACACCCACCTGGTCCCTATGATGGTTCTATCTGAGGGTCTAGGTACCAGGTGCCATCCTTAGTTCCTTTCAAATTGATGTAGCTCTTCTTGCATAGTTGTGATCCAGTCTGCATCCTTCAAGGCTTCCTTAATATTTTTGGGTTCTATTTGGGAGAGGAAGGCTGAGAAGGCAAGTGAATTTCTTGCTTTTGATCTAGTTTGGACTCCATAATCAAGGGGGGTTGATTAAATTATCGAGAGGATGGGAGCTTTTGTGTTTCCAGTTTGGCACTAGAATATCATTAGTGGAGGAACTAGGTAATCCTGACTGGTTCCCTTGCATTCTTCTTTCTGCTACTTGTTGAGTACTTTGAACTGCATCAACCACTCTTTCTTCAGCTTCAGTGGTTGTGATTTGGGTACTTGGTTCCTCTTGAGTTGGAGTGGTGGAGGTTGCATTGCCTTCATTTGTCTCCTTCACTTGACTCATCATATCTGCCTTTCCATTGGCCATATCAATGATTTCTCCTGGAACCAGCAGTGGTTCACTGTCTTGATCATCTTTGTTGCTCTTCTCACCAGATGAAGGGGACTCATTAAAGATTACATGAACACTTTCTTCCACACATTGAGTCATTTTATTGTAAACTTTGTAAGCTTTGCTTTGAGAAGAATACCCCAGAAAAATTCCTTCATCGCTTTTGGCATCAAATTTTCCAAGCTGATCCTTTCCATGGTTGAGAACATAGCACTTGCACTCGAACGTTCTTAAGTGAGTCAGCTTGGGCTTCCTTCCATTTAGCAGCTCATAGGGAGTTTTGTTCAAGAAGGATCTGATCAGGCACCTGTTCACCAAGTAGCAGGCAGTATTTATGGCTTCTGCCAAGAAGTTTTTGGCTATCCCACTGTCAATAAGCATTGTTCTGGCCATATCTTCAAGGGTTATGTTCTTCATTTCTATAACTCCATTTTGTTGTGGAGTTCTTGGAGCTAAGAAGTTGTGGGTGATGCCATTTTAACTGCAGAATTCATCAAACTTGGCATTGTCAAATTCTGCTCCATGATCGGATCTGATGCAAGCCACTTTTGATTCCATCTTCACTTGAATTTTCTTCACAAAGGCTACAAATACTTCGAAGGTCTCATCCTTTGTTCTGAGAAACAACGTCCAAGTGAATCTTGAGTAGTCATCCACTATAACAAAAATGTATCTCTTTCCTTCCCTGCTTGGCACTCTCATAGGGCCACATAGATCCATATGAAGTAGTTCAAGTGGCTTTGATGTGCTAACATACTTCTTTGGCTTGAATGAAGATTTCACATGCTTCCCTCTAGCATAGGCATCACATACTTTGTGCTCTTTGAACTTTGAATTTGGCAAGCCACAAACCAGGTCCTTTTGTATCAGCTTGTTCAGAAGAGAGAAGCTTGCATGTCCCAGCCTTCTGTGCCACAGCTCGGCATCATCATCAACAGCTTTCCCCTTGAGCAGGGACTTTTCCACGTAAAATCTTCTGTGTTATTTACTTACTTGTTCATTAGCTATTTCTATGGGAACTGGTATAGGACCGGGTCTCTATACAGTTTAGTAGACTCATATATTCTATTAATTGGTATCAGAGCAGGTTCTTTCTAAAAGGTTAACACCTAGAGAGGATCTTCACCATGGCTGCTCCACCAAACTTCGAGGAAGGACAATCAACCTACAGGCCCCCGAGATTCAACGGCCAATACTATGGCTGGTGGAAAACTCGAATGCATGACTTCATAATGGCAGAAGACTCCGAGTTATGAGATGTTATTTGTGATGGTCCATACGTCCCAACAAAGAAGGTAGGAGAACCTGCTGTAGGAATTACAATGAAAAACTAATACAAAGATACAACTCAACTAAGGACATACAAAAGACTTGTTGTAGGAACTGGTCCGTAGTAGTGTTGTACTTTGTTCTTGATGCACTTGTAACTTCAATGCTTGATTATGAGATCTTGAGTGCTTGAATTATTTCACAAGTGTTCAAGTGATATTTTGTTGTAATGCTTCTTGTTAATATCCTTTGGATGACATCACTTGGATGATGTAAACACTTGGTTGGTAAAAAAGCCCTTCCCAATGGGAAGTGACTGCTACATTGTTTCTGCACTGTAGCATGTACAGTGCAGACAGTCACTTTCCAGCTATAGAATTGACTTCGTACTACTGTCAGGGAAACTCAAAGGGATCAGGTCCCTGAGTTGATTCTTTTCTGTCTGAAGTCATACAACACACATTAGCTTTAGTCCGTTGATAAAGATATATATACCAAGTGTACATCAGGTCCTTTATCTGGTTCTTTAACAATAAGTTTGTTAGATCATCAAAACATAAATCTAAGATACTTTAAACCCATCAAACTTGATAAAAGAATCCGCGAGCATTTCAAAGGAGTCTATGGAATTCTCGGGTAACAGCGAATACCACGTCAAGTCCCCCATCGTGAGGGTTTCTCCAAATTTCTTCAGCAGCACAGATTCAATTTAGTGAGGAGCTAAATCATTTCCCTTTATCACCGTTGTGTAGGTGGTAATATGCTCCTAGAGGTCTGAAGTTCTGTCATACTTTGGCATTTCAGGTATTTTGAACCGCTTCGGGATTAACTCTGGTGCCGCACTTGGCTAGTACGGCAATTGAGTATACTTTTTCGAGTCCGGACCTTTCAGCACTGGTGGCGCTCCCGGGATCTGGTCCATGCGGGCGTTCACTTCCCTCATGAACCATAACAGCTCATTCTTGAAAGGATCATTCACGTTGTTGAGGCCGGATCCATTTCCCCTGCCCCATCGGAGCCAATTTTACCCTTGGGAGTATTATTATTGATCCTCTGTGTCTTTTGATTCGTGGGAACCCTAGGAGGAATCGGATCTCGTCTGCTTGTATTATTTGAAGCTCCTGATAACGCGTGCTTCAATTCTGTCATAACTTTATCATGTCGCGTGAGATGACCTAGAATGATCGCCAGTTGCTCTTGCAAGACCCTTACTGCGCCGACAACATGTTCCTCATCAGCATCATCGGGAGTGGTCTCCCGAACATATCGAGGATATTGTTTGTCATGCACCGGTATAGTGATATCCCCCTCATTATGGGTGTCACTGACTGAGTCCTCGAAATGAGGCTGATCCCCTCAAATTTCGGGGTTGTGCGTGTCGTTAACAGTGTTATGTGCCATTTCTTATGATTTTTTTTCTAAGACAAAATAATCAAAACATGTTAGTGCAAAAGGCAAGGATCAATTTAACTACACGGTTGTCTTGGCCCCACGGTGGGCACCAAACTGTTTACCCGTAAAATGGTACAGTTGAATTTATACGTGGTTTCTAGACAAGTGAATTAATTTGATCCTAAAATAATAAAATAATCGAAGGATTATGCAATACTTAGCCTTAGGATATAGACGAAACAACAGAAATAATAGTTCCAGGAATAGGATTTTCGGGCGCAACAAAAGCGAAATCAAACGAATAAGAAGATAAGATTGTATTGAACTTTGTATAGAATGTAGTGTCACTTTGCCAGAAAATTCATATTATTTACAATGATAACTGAGCTCACTATTCATAGCAATGAAGGAGGTCCTAGGATCGTGCCCTTCTTTAATGTCAATTATGAGGAACATTGATGTATATGTAATAGTGAACATAAATGCCAAATTCTCGGTAACGGGTAATTGCTCTTAATGCCATAAAATATTCTCTATTAAATGCTACCGGACGAAGAGCATTTATCACATCTTTATAAGCGTTGTTCTTTTCGGTGATAAATAAAACAGTTGTCTTTGGTTTTTGGTCATCCCCCGTTTTGGGTTCCACGTGTCCTTTTTTTGGACGACCACGTGTCATAGCATATTTTACCCTATACAGTACTTAGGGGTGTTCATGGTTCGATTTGGATCGATTTTTCCCTAAAAAGAAACCAAACCAAGTAAGTCGGTTCTTCAAATTTTGAAACCAAACCAAACCAATTAAGTCGGTTTTTTATCGATTCGATTTTTGTCGATTTTTCGATTTTTTTGATTATTTATCGGGTTTTTTCTTAAATACTTATGAGACATACACTACCAAATACATATTCCGGAGACTACATTTTCAACGTAACACTATCAAACCAATTGCTCTTTGAGAAATCTATCATTTACCAAGATATATTGATGATAATTGAATCAACTAGTGATAAATAATTTAAGTACTCAATTAAAAATTAATTATTTTTAGCATGAAATAAATTCTTGTACTTAGCAACAGAAAACTACCAATCAAACTATAATGTAAAGGCAAAGAATTATATTATTATAATAGCAAAAAACTAGACTAAAAATATAGATTAATATGTACCATAAAATTTTAAAAACTTTATATAAAAATATACATATATATAGGTATAATAATAAATTTAAATAGTTACTTCTATAGTCGGTTTGGTTCGCTTTTTTCGGTTGCTTTTTGATTAAAACCAAAACCAAACCAAATTTGATCGGTTTTTAAAATTCAAAACCAAAACCAAACCAAACCTAAAAAGTATCGGTTTTTTTGGTCGGTTTGGTTCGATTTTCGGTTTGATTTGGTTTGATTTTTCTGGTTTTTATGAACACCCCTAAGTCAGTACTATTCATGTTTCTTTATTATTATTTTTTCCCTTTTCTTTCTGAAAATGTGAGACCGCAACCTTCAGGAAGCATTTGGTTCCTTTTCATTGCTACTATTGCATACGTATCTTTAATTATCAACCATTTTAGTAATTGAATTTTTTTTTATAAATATTCTGACAGGACCATCTTTTTTCTCTATATATTATTTAAAAAAAAGGTAAAAATCTATTATGGGGTTTGACCCCACGAATTCTATAAGATAACAGTTAACAACTTTTTTGAATCTTTTAATGCTCAAGTTAGATCTTTCCTACCGAATTAGCCAATAACATAACGATGTTCCAATGAGGATATTACATCTGCATAGGTAGAATATTTTTTGTTTTAGGTGGACAATAATATAAGATAGTACGAACTAATTATTTATAAAGGATTTGAACACAATCAACACATCAAAACCACATCTACAGATTGCAAAATAGTGAATGTTTTTTAAAAAAAAAAATTAAAGATAAAATATAATGCTTGATTGGTATCTCCTAAGATTTTGGAAAAAAATAAACAACTAAAGAGAACTTGAAAATTTTGATCCAAAGAGATTTAGAAAAGGATTTATAGTGGGAAAGTCTATTGTGGCACTGTAGCTTCGTTAGCGCTTAGCTCATTGGATATCAATTACGTTGGAGGGAAAACGGAGTTTGCGGCTGTTTTGGATTTGTTTGATTGCAATAATTTGAAGAATTTTAGGCTTAAGTCATGAATATAGATAACGTAAAAAATATTTGCACCTTCAGTTTAATTTAATCGATTATGATAGATTATTACTCTCTTTACATACGTGACACTTTTTGTTTTTCGAGATTAAAACTAGATGAACTTTGATCAATAACTCTCTTTAATTCTTGTTTTTAATAAAAGTTCGTCATTAAAGCAAAAAAAAAAAAAAAAAATTTGCTCAATATTTTAAAATGGATTTTTACATCATGTTAAAATGAGAAGAATTGCAACTTATAGTATTTGAATATGTGAATTTCAAATTTAAAATACTGAGTTGATGTAATCTAATTTAGTTTCGATGGTTAGTAAAATTGACTCTGGAAAAAGAAAAGTGTCATACAAACTGAGACTAAGGGAATACTATATTTTTCAAAATTATCATGTCTGTTTGTTATGAAGATTACATATTATTGTAGGTCAGTTTATTAAAATATCGTCTAAATAAAATATATATTATCAATACATAAAACTTAAACTCATTAAAAAAAAATTCGAATTTTAAAATAGTGATGCCATGACAGAGTAATGAACAAGAATTCGGCTAAGAGTAAACTTAACTTGCAAATCCAAGAGTTTTTATCGTAGATATGATTCTTCTCCCATGAATAATTTATTGTTAAATATTTCATTATCATTAAAATAGTTTACAAGCAAATAATGCTTCAATAGTATTAGCAACAATTCACACCTTCAATGTCATTATTTTCTTTGACTATTTTTTTGCTAAGGAATGGGGGGATTTCCCAGAAATTGTTTACTACTGATAATTAAGTACATGATTATCATATTTAGTGGTCCTTCCCTTTTATGATTGGTATATTATATAATCTCTAAAATTTAATAAGTCTGGTCCCCTTCGTAGTACTTATTCTACTTTTATTTTTCAGCTGGAAATGAATTTTGACAATACTTTGTGCTATACTGGCATACCACTTCAACGACAACCACTTTGAACTATTAGAACAGATCAAGAGAGGGCATTGACAAACAGGGCGGCCCTCCCTGAACCAAGTAAAACAACTGCTTTAGGTTCTATATTTGTGGGAGTTTCATTTTTTGTTACACTTAATAGACTATATATAAATTTAAAAAAAAGTTATGTGAAGTGAAACTGTTTTATTTCTTTCTCTAACAAATATAAAGAAGAAGGATTTGCAATTGCTATGATTTCTGCTAAGGAAATTGCATTTGAAATGAATATCGAACCCAAATTTCGTGAGAAATATGTGATATATAGGAAGAAACAATTTGATGAGAATATTGATAATGAAATCTTAAGTTCTATCGAAGTGTCCTTTAGAGTTGATTACTTTGTATACATAATATTCACTTCAAAATAGATTTGAACAATTCGAAGCATATGAAAATATTTTTGGTTTTCTATTTAGCGGTAAAACATTGAGATCATTAGATGATGAAAATTTTAAAAAATATTGCCTTAATCTTGAATGTTCCTCAAAGGCTTAATAATCAATCTGATATTGATGGTTTAGATTTATTTTCTGAATTAAAAGTATCAAGAAAATAGTACAATTAGAAGATAACAGTTTAATTGATATATTCAATCAAATAAAAAGATTTTTTCTTTTCCAAATGCCTACATTGCTTATAGAATAATGTTAATAACTCATGTTGTTATTGCTTCAGCGAAAAGAAGTTTTTCAAAATTAAAATTAATAAATCTTTTTTAATATTACCAATGTATCAAGAGAGGTTAAATGGATTAGTTATATTGTCAATTGAGAATGATTATAAAAAACTATTAATAACTTCACACCTAAAATTTCTAGAAAAATAAACTTCAAATAAAAAAGTTCTTTAAAAAAAGAAGTTAAGGCCCCTCGTAAAATTTAGCTTTAGGCCACAAAATTTATCGGGCCGGCCCTGTTGACAAAAAAATATATACACATCTCGTAGCTAAAATGTCAAATATTTTAAGGGATACTTCTCGTAATTAAAATAAATAAATATTTTTAGAATAAAAGAAAGAAACTAAAACCATATTCTGTCTGATCAATAAAACAGATAGAAGAAGAGTTTAAGTTCTCTTTTAGTACATTGACCTTTTTATTTACATGGCATATGTTATGATAACACAAACTGTGCACTATCAAATCAGAAACAAATATTGTTCTATCTTAGATCGATTATTAAGTTGCTAACCAAAAATTTGCAATTCAAAAGACAGAAAGCCTAGAAAAATAACGTGTTGTTCCAGTATCACAAAGATATAAAGGGAAAAACAAAAGAAAAAAAAAGAGATATAGATTGGTGCTTGCTGCTGAAAATTGTCCGATTAATTTAATTTTTAATAGCAGTAAAGTGGGTTTGGATGTTACTTGTAGCCATTTTTATCTGAATTTATCCGAACATTTAGTGTAAACTTCGTTATCCTTTATTTATCTTTTAAACTTATAAACATATAACTCAGTTCGGTTTAGTTTTTTTTTTAGGAAAAATAAAACCTATCCTAATATTCGATACAAATGGTATATTTATGTTGAAACCTACGATTTTATATGAAAGCCTAATAATCAGTTCGGTTCGGTTGATTCAATAGATTTTCAGAGAACCTTTGAGCCCCCTACTAATGATTAAAGTCGGTAGAACCTTGAGGTCTCAGGTTCAAATGTCAATAGAGGTAAATAATTAGGTGATTTTTTTTTGTATTTTTTAAGCCTTGGTGAATAGAATTATTGAATATGTATGACTATAAAATTAATTGAGGTGCGTGAATTAAAGGTTATAAAAAAACGTCTACTATGTCAAACTGATTCGGAACCCCTAACATCTTACGATATGGTTGTCTAATATTCTCCACCAAACCTAAAACTAGGATAGGGTTGGGGGCTATAGAGTTATAAAGACACATTCTCTTGTTTAGTTGCTGGAGAAAGCCAGCAGTTCTTTTCTTTTCTTTTTTAATTCATGAAAGAATTCCTACATAATCACTAGAACTAGCACATAGAATTAACGAATCTCTTAACTTCAAGGAAAGTTCTTCAATAGAGACAATTTATTTAATTTTTGCCCACTCCAGAATTTTCGTGGAAGCCAAATAGTATTTTGGTTGGTAATTTGTATTTATAAATAATAAATAATAAATAATAAATAATAAATAAAATTAAAATATTATATATAAATATAAAAATGACAGAGTTTGTCGTTACAGTAATTTATTCATTTGTTAATTTTTTCAAATATTTGACATACGAAAATTCGTGCATACCATTATTATATGGAAATTAATCCGTAGACACTCCGATCCCTTAATTACCATTATCATTTCTAGATAATGATTGTATTCGAACCAACTGGATAATTTAGAGCCTGTTTGGACATAAGAAATTTTTTCTTTTTTTAAAAAAAAAATTCACTTTTTTCCGAAACCAACATTTGTTCATAAAATTTTTAATTTTCACTTGAAGATGCATTTTGGAAATTTTTAAAAATTTGAAAAACTACTAAAAATATTTTTTCAAAATTTTCACTCAAATCACTCACAAAACTTCAAAAACAACCCAAAATTATATTCATGTCCAAACATAATTATAAATTTTAAATACCATTTTTACTTAGAAAAATATTTCCCCCTATTTTGAAATTTTACAATTCTTATGTCCAAACGCCCACTTAGTCAATCAAAATTTAGACAAATATGAAGAAATTACTTGGCTCGAAGTGCTAACTTATCTATTATCATTTGATTTCCCTCGCAAAGTAGACTTATTTAGGTAATGCCTAACAATAAGCAAATATTAAAAGGAAAAATCAGCATTGCCCTAGATCTTGATATCTTGCATCAGTCCCCGATAGTTAGTGGGTATTTTAATTACATGATACTATATTATAAATGTGGAGCAACTAAGTCTAAAGTAAAAGACAAAAATATCCATCAAAAGTTGAATTATCTTTTTACCCCTTCATTTAGACTATACTCTTATAATATTTTTGTACAAAAATGTAAATGTGTATTCTAATAAATAGTGTAATACAAATCCAATCCAATCGTTTGGAATTCTCAATCTTAACGTTTTTAAACGTGCTTTTGATTATGCAATAAAGATGGATTAAAGAAAGGCATCTGAATGAGATATTTTCTTGCATTCTCTCAAGTTTATTCGGTTTGCCTCTCTCCACTACTCATTTGAATATACAAAATACAATGTGTATACGGTTAAAACCGAGTTTACCCTTCGTATGACTAATCGAGATTGGAACATGATAGACCAAGATTCAGCCTCGTGTAAAATCGAGCCATGATGCGAAGTTGGATTACCGAACTCGTGACCCAGAGACCGATCAAGATCGAGATCGAGATCGAGCAAAATAGAGACCGATCAAGATCAAGATCGAGCAAGATAGAGACAGATCAAGATCGAGATTGGCCAAAATTGAGGAGAGCTTATCGAGCCAAAAAACAGAAATTTGGAATATCCGCAATTGGACGAGAATCTCGATGGAAATTCCGGCGCATATCAAAGAGAGGCCAATTAATTAATCTATCATGAGATTCCTTGCTGTATTTAGAAATTATATTAAGAATAGGACTTCTTACTATATAAAGGGGTCTGATCATTTGTAGAAGGGATTCATTCATATAATATAAAGCAATATACTGCCTTTCTTCTGGTTTTTAATATTCAATCATTTTATTCTTGTATCAGTTTACCCTCCATTTAGTTTGAGGGTGATCAGACTTGAGAGCCTAGGCTAATTGATTCATTCGATTTGCATTCATTTCATTTACAACTAATTTCGATACCAATATTTATATTTTCTCTATTTGTACCAAGCTATATATCACATCTCTTTAAAATCACGTACAAATTCAATTGTTATTCATTTTTCTTCGGGTAAACACAATATACAACGTCTTTTATATCCTCTGAATTGGTTGGTGATATCTTTTTGTATTCCCAACCAGATTTGTGGAATTTGATCTGGTTAGGATGATTAATGTTCATATAATTAAAGTTTTCATTTCCTGGCTTGAAGAACAAGCTGATGAAGTGCTTCTCGATCAACCAAACTAAACCATCCAAAATCTTAAGTAGAGGCTAACTAACACCAAAGGAAAGTGGAAGGAAATTCTATCAGAAGTTTTTTGAGCATACCGCACAACCTCGAAGTCTAGCACCGGCGCAACTCCATTCTCATTAGTTTATGGCGCCGAAGCTCTAATACCGGTCGAAGTCGGAGAGCTAACTATCCGATTATGATATACAACAAAGGAATCAAATAACAAGGCCATGAATACGAGCCTAGAACTATTGGATGAAAGGCGTGAAATCGCCCTCGTTCGATTAGCCGCCCAAAAGCAACGAATCGAGAGATATTACAATCGAAAAACTAAACTTCGATATTTAAATATCGGAGACTTAGTACTAAGGAAAGTCACCCTCAACACCCGAAATTCTAATGAAAGGAAATTGAGTCCGAATTGGGAAGGACCGTACCAAATTCTCGAGATCACCGGAAAAGGGTCCAACAAGCTCGGAACGATGAATGGGGAACGACTACTAAACAATTGGAGCGTATCTCGCCTAAAACGGTACTACTGCCAAGGTACGCCCTTTTTCAATTCCTTTTCAATTTCAAAATAACACATACAGGTGGTCGACAAGAAATAACGATAGATCTTTTTAGCGAACGGCATGAAGTCTTTAGGTCTGAAAGCACGTGTCACACTCTTTTTCCCTCAGACCGATTCTTGTCCCAAATGGATTTTTTCGTCGAGGTTTTTAATGAGGTGGTGATGAATCGTGCTAACTTAAAATCAAGACCGGTTATGAAATAGCAACGAAGATCAATCCAACAATATTCAAGGTTCCTTTGCAATCAACCTCGAATAATGGGGGGCTACCCTCAGATATGCATAAACTCTAGCTAGGAAACTACTTCATAAAGGGAGGATCTCGATAGACAGGATTTGTTGTAAGGGCCAAACGGTCAAAATGAGTCGTGCCCATGTAGATCGTTCGAACCCTGACATAAAACATGTATGCATGTATGATTGTCTCGATTGAGAATAAAAAGAAGTATTATTCTTGCAATCATCTTATGTTTTAAAAACTTTTCCTCTTTACACATCAAAAAGCTTCGTACTTCCGAAAATGACAAACCCAAAGGTAATACATAACCGAAATACGAACGATCGCTTCTTCACTCGGGGACTGCCGTCCGACTCAAACAGACCTAATAGGCAACGCCCCAATTTCTGAAGGTCACAGCCACCCTGCTCGAGAATAATTATCTCGGGTAAGCCCGGATAAAATGGGAAAATAAGCCCAATGGGTAGCTCCTAAACTAAAAGGCGTAGCCCAACTTTACACGGTTTAGAGACGTCCAATACCCGTAAAAAAAAAAAGGAAGGGCCTTTGAAAAAGAGAAACTTCTTTCACAACCGGTTCTAAAGGCTACCCTCGGCAGAAACCCCAAAACTTAAGATATTTTCGGAAAAAACCCTTTTCCATTAACGTATTAACCCAGAAAGGCAATAAAGGCAAGGTTTGTTCGAACCCTCGAACACAACCTTATATGAGAGCAAAGGAAAAATATGAGAGATGAAAGGGAAAGAAAAGCCTTATATTTATATATGATAATATTTTACAAAGGCCAAATAGGCCTAACACAAAAATTTACAACGGCCAAAAACAGCCTCAGAAAAATGCAAAAGATAAACAAAAAATCCTAAGTGGTTTGGTCTTCATCGGAAGTTGCATCTCCATCCTTGGGATTTTCTCTATCTTCGGATTAACTCGAGCTCTCGGAGTCTTCCTCAGGAAAGGCCACCCTCCGGGCCCTGGCTTCCTCAGATTTGGCATTTTCAATCTCAGCCGCAATGTCGAAACCCTGGGCATGAACTCCCTCGAGGGCTTCCCTTCGGGCTTGCCACTTTGCATGATCTACCATACCCTTGGCCTTGCCCTGGATGACCTCGACATCGACCCTAAACTGGGCCACTTTAGCATCAACGTTTATGTTGGCCACGGCCACCTCAGATTTGGCCACGGTCACCTCGGATTTGGCCACTTCGAGATCATTGGCCAAGCTTGCCTTATCAGAAATGGCCAAATCCAACAGAGACTGAAGCTCCTTGATCTTCTCAGCCTGCATCGAGGCCCTCTCTTTTGCATCTCGAAGCTGGGTCTCATCCAACTCCCATTGCGCTTGGACGGTCTCCTTTTTTGAGGTTAGGATGTCCATGTTCTTTTTGAATTCTTCCGCCTCGGCCTGTATCGCATCTACCTGCGTCTGGAGTCATCCGATTTATTCGAGCCTCTGCCGAACCTGCAGAATCGAATCGTTAGTGGTTATCTCCAATTCATCTTCACTATTGTTAAGAACTCAGAATATCTGCTCGGCTATCTCGGCATGCTCATCCCGTGCTGTCACTAAGTCGACCTAAAGCTTCTCACAGAGAAGCTTGTAAGTATCACTTTTCTCAGTGAGGTTCCGAACCTCAACCTCGTGCTCCTCCCGGATTCGGAGGAAAGTCTCGTTATGCAACACAGAAACATGCAAACAAGGGAGAAGATGTTAAAATTATCTATAACTCCGAGTTTAAAATAAATAATGAAGAAACCTTTGAAGTTACCCGATTCAGAGCATGTTGGGCCTCATTGAAAAGACAAGCGGCTCCCACCGCGTTCATCACGGCTTGGTCTTCCTCGATCACCAAGGATCGAAGGTAGCTAGCAATCCCCACGGGAGGAGAGAAAATCTGGGAATCCACCGGGATAGAAAGCGCTATGTTCCGCCTACGGTCGAGATTAACACTTGGGGCCGGGAATCGGTCTACTAGCTTTGGGCTCGATGAAGAACCGGTAGAGCCCGATGACGGTACTTTTTTCGGTACCCATAAAGCAGCAAACCTGGTGGAATCCTCCGAAGCAGCAGACTCAAACCCATCCAAAAAGCTATGGATATCAGTCGCCCCATGAATACCTTCGTAAGAGCGACCTTCCAACATATTGGCCTCGTGGATCATAGCGTCCAAAATATAAGGGGACCCGAAAATATCGATCACTCCGAGCTCATCCCTCGAGGCATCCTCCGCTGCTTGGGAAGCCTCTCCTCCGGTCTCTCTCTCGACCATCTTAGCTTGGGACGGAGTGGCCTCAACTCCTTCTGGTTCAGGAACTATGGCCAAAGCTCCCTCTTCGACCTCTGCTAGATCGGAGGACTGTGGTATCAGAGTACCAGCCCGCACGCGGGCCACTAGTTGTGTTACAACCCAAATTCGCATACCATAGATCACGTCATAAGTTAGTCGACGTAAATCCAAGAAGAAATTATCTTTGAGATGATAAGAAGTTAATCCTATTGGTCTTAAACGATACAAGGGTGTATAAGAGTGGTTAACAAATATTAGAAGTTAAACGAATCAAGGATGTTATAACCCGTATTTTCGGGTAACACTAGAGGTGATTAACTGTCCCAAGAGGTCTTGTTTTAATGTATTTGAATCATATAATATCCGCATCATAAGTCTTGAAGTCAAGCGAGTTATGAAACAAAAGTCGATAAAAGTTGTCGCAACTTAGGTTTATAATTTTACTTAAACTTTAGGTCAAATGTTACTGCATTTTTCTCCAAATGTGCTTGGAATTATGGGGTGATCTACCTATCAAATTGAAGATCTATGAGTCTAGTTTAAAACGCATTAAACCGTTCATCGATACGATCTCGGAATAGAGAGATATTCGCGTTTTCACGAGAGTGCGCCAAGCTGCTCTCTATGGGGCCCACAAAGGCGGTTTAAGACATATGGACATATATAAGATACCTCAACCCCGTTTTAATTCATTATTTTTCAGTATATTCAGACCTTATAACCCTAAAATCAGTCTCTCAAGGTTCTCTCATGATCCAAGAACCAAACAAAGGGCAAACAACATAAATCAAATGTCAGGAATCCCGTGGCGCTAGTAAGTTTCTTGTTCTTCTTGTTGTTGCTGATTTTTGTGTTGTTCCAGCTCGTGTGGGAGGTTGTTTTAAGTGTTTTATGTCCTGTAAATACACCTTCAAGTTTTTAATATCAACCCTAGGTGATTTCAAGTCTTCTAAAGTAATTCTAGTGCCGAAAAACCCGAATTAATTGCTAGTTTTGCTTCCTTGTTCTTGTGGCAGAATTGAAGGGATATTTCGTGGAAAATTAAGGTCAAATTGGAGTTGTTCTTTCTTTTTAAAGGTAAGGAACCTCTTACTCTATATATATTTAAGATTATCCAAGTTGCAGCTAAGTCGTTGAAGCTAGAACTTGTGAAATATATATCGAAAGGCTTGGTAGTAATGTTGTTGGTTGGTGGACTGTTTTGGAGGCTCAATATGATTATTAATAATGTTGTTTGGGCTGTTTGGTGATTGTATTGACTTGTGGGAAGTCATATAAATAGGGGAGGTGCTGTCCGTTTCATCGTAAAATAGGTTGTGGTCGATACATAATAGTTACGACGCTTAAACGATAATGATAGTGTCATTTGTCTTATTGTAGACTAAGGAGTCGTGACATTTGCATAGCTTGAGGTTGGGCAGTATATACAAGGTATGTGAGGCTATCCCCTTCATTCTTTTGCACGACTCCAATTGTACATAATGTAATGAACGAGCTCCCAAAGATACTCTACTCTTAGAAGCTAGCAGTACTTACATTGCTGCCCTTCTTATGAAACGATTGATATTGATGTTACTTCTCTTATTCTTATATTATCAATGTTGTTGGTAGTTCCTTATTCTTATAAGATTCTTGATGAAGAGTTAATCCTAATAACATGTACGAAGGATACCGACCTTACGTCACTCCGAAAGGTTCAAAATGTGATTCCAATGAGTCCAGCATGCATCATATATATGTATCTATTTTACTCTACCGAGCCGCGCTATAGTCGGCCGGGTATGGCACCTATTGTGCAACCACTGATCAGTTGGGTTTTACTGAGCTCCACGTGGCCGGGTACGATTCTACCGAGCCCTATGATGGCCGGGTACATTTTACCGAGCCTATTACGGCCGGGTACGATATGATGATGGTGATGCCCACAAAGGCGTATGTTTTAAAAGTTTATGTATATATATGTATGTATCATGTATTTCATGTCAGTAGCACTCAGAGGTACCCAGATGTCACAGGTTGTATATTCTCTATCCCTGTTTACATTACTGTTCTCACTTATGCTTTCCTGCCTTACATACTCAGTACTTTATTCGTACTGACGTCCTTTTTATTTGTGGACGCTGCATGTCGTGCTGCAGGTCCTGATAGACGGGTAGACGCAGCTCCCCCATCACAGTAGGCTATCCGGTTCAGCGGTTATTGGCGAGATCCCTTCTCCGGACTTGCCGTGGTCTTGGTATGCATTTTTGTTATAGACATTATGGGTATGTCGGGGCCCTGTTCCGGCAATGTTATAGCATTTATGTTCTTTTAGAGGCTCATAGACAGGTGTCGACTTATGTATGGTTTAGAATGCCTTGTCAGCTGAATTTTGTTGTATAGTCTTTCATGGCATCATGGTAGCTCGTACCTTATATATAGTTTCTTGACAGTCTTGTCGTCCCATGTTATGTATGTTCATGACATTATCTTTCATTGTTGGATGTTCATGATCCATGTCTACTCTTTATATTGATCTTGTTGGCCCTTAAAGATAATAAGGAAGGTTAGATAAAATGTACATTGGTGCTCGGCAAGTATGGCCCGGGTGCTAGTCATGACCCTCCAGTTGGGTCGTAACAAACTTGGTATCAGAGCAAGTCTGTCCTAGGGGTTGTCTATGAGCCATGTCTAGTAGAGTTTTGATTATGGATGTGTAGCGTGCCACATTTATAATCAGGAGGCTACGTGACATCTAGGGTTGTTACCTTCTTCCTGAATCTAGATCGTGCATAGAGTTGAGTAGTAAGTGTTCATATCTAATATTCACCTTGTTTTCTTTCAGCGATGCCTTCGACTAGGAAGCAAGCGATTAGTAAACGGCTTGATACAGCTGTGGGAGAGGGTAACATTCAGGTGCCTCCAGCCAGAGCAGGCCAAAGTGAGGCTCAGAGTGAGATGCCGTCTCATACCTCTCTGTCTCCTCCCGAGGATATTAGGAGGCACCCAGTACATCTAGTTCCTCCGTCTGGCACTATAGACCATGATATGTGCAGTGCGGTGCAATTGTTGACTAGCTTGGTAGCTGCTCAGGCTCAGAGGCAGAATACCGGTGCTACTGATAAACCGGTTAGTGCGAGAGTTCGTGATTTTATTAATCTAGACCCTCCAGTGTTTACCGGATCAGACCCCAAGGAGGACCCACAAATATTTATTGATCAGATTCATCGTACATTGCGGGTTATGCATGCTAGTGATACGGAGGCAGTAGAGTTGGCTTCTTATCGGTTACGGGATTTAGCGATTTTCTGGTATGATAGTTGGGAGAGATCTAGGGGTCCGAACGCTCCTCCAGCCATGTGGAAGGAATTTTCTAAGGCCTTTCTTCGTCACTACTTGCCAGTTGAGATACGACGAGCTAGAGCTGATAAGTTCTTGAACCTTCGACAGGGTAATATGAGTGTACGAGAGTATAGTATACAGTTTGATTCTTTAGCAAGGTATGCTCCCCATATGGTGTCAGAGATGAGTGATAGGGTGCATCTGTTCGTGAACGGGTTGGGACCACATCTGATAAATGAGTGCACAACAGCCTCCTTGGTAGAGGGCATGGATATTTCCCGTATTCAGGCTTATGCCCAGACCCTAGAGGATCGTAAGCGCCAGCAAAGGGCAGATAGGGAGCAGGATAGGGGCCAGCATAAGAGGGCGAGATTTGCAGGGTATTCTGATGAGTTCAGAGGCAGTATCAGCCCCAATCTTCGAGGAGTTCGGCGCCACCTGTAGCTAGTGCTCCTCCACAGTTTCAGAGGCCTCGGTATGATCGATTTACCTATTCTGGTTCAGGTCAGAGTTCGAGGGCATCCGGCTCACAATTTCATAGAGATACTAGTCAGATGAGACCCCCAACACCTCGTTGTGATCAGTGCGGCAAGGCCCACTTTGGACTGTGCCGTCGAGGTTCCGATGCGTGCTATTCTTGCGGACAGCGTGGCCATATGATGCGGGATTGTCCTAACAGAGGAGGTGGTGGTATGGCTCAACCGACTGGATCTGTGTCTGGTTCTTCCTCATCAGTTCGACCTCCAGCACAAGGTTTTTAACAGTCGACAGGTCGTGGTAGAGGTAGAGGTACAGTGCCGAGTTCGAGTGGTGCTCAAAATCGAACCTATGCTCTAGTAGGTCGACAAGATCTCAAGTCATCTCCGGATGTTGTTACAGTTATATTGTCTGTGTTTTCTTATGATGTATATGCGCTAATTGATCCAGGATCTACCTTATCATATGTTACACCCTTTGTGGCTAATAAGTTTGGCATTGAACCTGAATTGATAAGTAAACCACTTGCGGTATCCACTCCGATAGGAGATTCTGTGATTGCTAGAAGGGTTTATAAAGGTTGCACTGTGATGATTTGTAGTCGTCAAACCTCGGCAAATTTATTTGAGTTAGAAATGGTTGATTTCGATGTGATAATGGGAATGGACTGGTTGGCCTCATGCTATGCAAATGTTGACTGTCGTACGAAGATGGTTAGGTTTCAGTTTCCAGGTGAACCCGCCATTGAATGGAAGGGGAACATTGCTACACCGAAAGGTAGGTTTATTTCCTATCTTAAGGCAAGGAAGATGATCTCAAAAGGTTACATTTATCATCTTGTTCGCGTTAGGGATGCGGAGGCGAAGCCGCCTACTCTACAATTAATCCCCGTGGTCAATGAATTTCCAGATGTTTTCCCAGATGAACTCCCAGGCCTTCCTCCTGAAAGGGAGATTGAGTTTAGCATTGATGCATTGCCTGACACTCAACCGATCTCTATCCCTCCATATAGGATGGCCCCGGCAGAGTTGCGAGAGTTGAAAGCACAGTTGAAGGACTTGCTGGATAAGGGTTTCATTAGGCCTAGCACTTCACCTTGGGGTGTGCCAGTCTTGTTCGTGCGGAAGAAAGATGGGTCGTTAAGGATGTGTATCGATTATCGACAGTTGAATAAGTTTACAATAAAGAACAAGTATCCACTTCCAAGAATTGATGACCTGTTTGACCAACTCCAGGGTGCCAAGTATTTCTCCAAGATTGACTTGCGTTCAGGGTATCATCAGGTGAGGGTTAAGGAGAAGGATATTCCAAAGACGGCCTTCCGGACAAGATATGGGCATTTTGAGTTCTTGGTGATGTCGTTCGGGCTAACAAATGCCCCAGCAGCTTTTATGGATCTCATGAATAGTGTATTCAGGCCCTATCTTGATGTGTTCGTGATCGTATTCATTGATGACATTCTGGTGTATTCTCGTTCGGAGACGGAACATGCGGGCCATTTGCGGATAGTATTACAGACCCTTCAGGATCATAAGTTATATGCTAAGCTCTCTAAATGTGAATTCTGGCTGAACTCAGTAGCATTCCTTGGCCATGTGATATCTGATGAGGGTATTAGTGTCGACACTTAGAAGATCGATGCAGTGAAGAATTGGCCGAGACCGACAACACCGTCAGAAGTCCGCAGCTTCCTGGGGCTAGCAGGATATTATAGGCGGTTTGTAGAAGGGTTTTCCTCTATATCAGCACCATTGACTAAGTTAACACAGAAAGCTACCAAGTTCCAGTGGTCTGATGCTTGTGAACATAGTTTTCAGGAGCTAAAGAATCGATTGACATCCGCGCCAGTGCTCACTCTCCCAGAAGGAACAGAAGGTTATGTGGTATATTGTGATGCCTCGGGTATAGGTTTGGGGTGCGTATTGATGCAACGTGGGAATGTGATTGCTTATGCATCAAGACAATTGAAGAAGCATGAAAAAAATTACCCGACTCATGATTTGGAATTGGCTGCAGTAATATATGCTTTGAAGATATGGAGGCACTACTTATACGGCGTCCATGTTGACATCTACACAGATCACAAGAGTTTACAATACATCTTCAAGCAGAAGGAGTTGAATTTGAGGCAGCGTAGGTGGCTTGAATTACTAAAAGACTATGACGTCAAGATATTATACCATCCCGGTAAAGCCAATGTTGTGGCAGACGCTCTCAGCCGTAAGTCAATGGGAAGCTTAATACATATTGAGGCAGGTAGACAAGGGTTGACCAAAGAGCTTCACCAGCTGGCCAATATGAGAATCAGATTGTTGGACTCTGATGACGGAGGTGTTACTGTACAGAATACAGCAGAATCATCTTTGGTAGCCGAGGTAAAAGCACGGCAATATGAAGATCCTACCTTAGTAAGATTGAGAGAGGGAATTCAGCAGTGTAAGATTACAGCTTTCAAGATCGGAGGAGATGGGACACTGAGATACCAGGGCCGATTATGTGTACCTAGTATAGCAGGGTTGCGAGAGAAGATTATGATTGAGATTCACCAGTCCCGATATTCTATCCATCCTGGCTCGACAAAGATGTATCATGATGTTAAGGAGCAGTATTGGTGGGATAACATGAAGAAGTCTATTGCAGAATTTGTAGCCCAGTGTCCTAATTGTCAACAAGTAAAGATCGAGCATTAGAAACCTAGTGGATTGATTCAGAATATAGAGATTCCGACCTGGAAATGGGAGGTGATTAATATGGACTTCATTATTGGATTACCTCGCTCTTAGCATAAGTTTGACTCCATCTGGGTGATAGTTAATCGACTTACAAAATCTGCCCATTTTCTACTAGTTAAGACAACTTACACGGCTGAAGATTATGCGAAGTTATATATCAAGGAGATTGTTAGGCTTCATGGTGTGCCGATATCTATTATATCAGACCGAGGAGCTCAATTTACGGCTAACTTTTGGAGGTCTTTTCAGAAGGGTTTAGGTACACAAGTAAATCTCAGCACTGTATTCCATCCGCAGACTGACGGACAGGCTGAACGTACCATCCAGACGCTTGAAGATATGCTACGAGCATGTGTTCTAGATTTCAAGGGGAATTGGGATGACCATCTGGCACTTATAGAATTTGCCTACAATAATAGCTACCATTCCAGTATTAAAATGGCCCCGTATGAGGCACTGTACGGGAGGAGATGTAGATCACCAGTTGGATGGTTCGAAGTCAGTGAGACAGAATTATATGGGCCAGATTTGATTCACCAAGCCATTGAGAAAGTGAAAGTGATACAAGAGCGACTGAGGACGGCACAAAGCAGGCAAAAGTCTTATTCCGATGTCCGGCGTCGTGATCTGGAATTTGAGGTTGGTGATTGGGTTTTCCTGAAGATCTCGCCGATGAAGGGTGTTATGCGTTTTGGGAAGAAGGGTAAGTTGAGTCCACGGTATATTGGGCCGTACAAAATTCTTCGACGAATTGGACAGGTTGCTTACGAGTTAGAATTGCCATCTGAATTGGAATTTGTCCACCCGGTATTCCATGTATCTATGTTGAGAAAATGTATTGGGGACCCTTCTCGGGTCGTCCCTATCAAAGATGTACAAGTTACAAAGGATCTATCATATGATGAAGTGCCAGTGGCTATATTAGATCGACAAGTCCGCAAGCTGAGAACAAAGGATGTAGCTTCCGTGAAAGTATTATGGAGGAACAAGAATATAGAAGAAATGACATGGGAAGCAGAAGAGGAGATGAAGTCTAAATACCCTTACCTATTCCAGAGTGAAGATAACGAGGATGCCGGGGGAAAGAAGGACACATTATAAGGTGAAACGGCTTTATGAGGTAAGCAATAGCTTGTGAATACTCTTTTTTTTAATACAAAATGGTGATATGCAGATAATGTACATATCCATAATGCTTTGTATAGTCTTGTTAGGCCATAGGTTGGGTTTAACTGCTTGCAAGTTTGGCTAGTGTCCATTTTATGGGGGAAACTCAGCCGGAAATCTCCATCGGAATCCACGATGAGTTAGACACCCCATAAACCCTTACATTCGAGGACGAATGTTCCTAAGGGGGAGAGGGTGTTACAACCCAAATTCACATACCATAGATCACGTCGTAAGTTAATCGACTTAAATCCAAGAAGAGATTATCTTTGAGATGATAATAAGTTAATCCTATTGGTCTTAAACGATACAAGGGTGTATAAGAGTGGTTAACAAATATTAGAAGTTAAACGAATCAAGGATGTTGTAACCCGTATTTTCGGGTAACACTAGAGGTGATTAACTGTCCCAAGAGGTCTTGTTTTAATGTATTTGAATCATATAATATCCGCATCATAAGTCTTGAAGTCAAGCGAGTTATGAAACAAAAGTCGATAAAAGTTGTCGCAACTTAGGTTTATAATTTTACTTAAACTTTAGGTCAAATGTTACTGCATTTTTCTCTCAATGTGCTTGGAATTATGGGGTGATCTACCTATCAAATTGAAGATCTATGAGTCTAGTTTCTAACTCATTAAACCGTTCCTCGATACGATCTCGGAATAGAGAGATATTCGCGTTTTCACGAGAGTGTGCCAAGCTGCTCTCTATGGGGCCCACAAAGGCGGTTTAAGACATATGGACATATATAAGATACCTCAACCCCATTTTAAGTCATTATGTTTCAGTATATTCAGACCTTATAACCCTAAAATCAGTCTCTCAAGGTTCTCTCATGATCCAAGAACCAAACAAAGGGCAAACAACACAAATCAAATGTCAGGAATCCTGTGGCGCTAGTAAGTTTCTTGTTCTTCTTGTTGTTGCTGATTTTTGTGTTGTTCCAGCTCGTGTGGGAGGTTGTTTTAAGTGTTTTATGTCCTGTAAATGCACCTTCAAGTTTTTAATATCAACCCTAGGTGATTTCAAGTCTTCTAAAGTAATTCTAGTGCCGAAAAACCCGAATTAATTGCTAGTTTTGCTTCCTTGTTCTTATGGCAGAATTGAAGGGATATTTCGTGGAAAATTAAGGTCAAATTGGAGTTGTTCTTTCTGTTTAAAGGTAAGGAACCTCTTACTCTATATATATTTAAGATTATCCAAGTTGCAGCTAAGTCGTTGAAGCTAGAACTTGTGAAATATATATCGAAAGGCTTGGTAGTAATGTTGTTGGTTGGTGGACTGTTTTGGAGGCTCAATATGATTATTAATGATGTTGTTTGGGCTGTTTGGTGATTGTATTGACTTGTGGGAAGTCATATAAATAGGGGAGGTGCTGTCCGTTTCATCGTAAAATAGGTTGTGGTCGATACATAATAGTTACGACGCTTAAACGATAATGATAGTGTCATTTGTCTTATTGTAGACTAAGGAGTCGTGACATTTGCATAGCTTGAGGTTGGGCAGTATATACAAGGTATGTGAGGCTATCCCCTTCATTCTTTTGCACGACTCCGATTGTACATAATGTAATGAACGAGCTCCCAAAGATACTCTACTCTTAGAAGCTAGCAGTACTTACATTGCTGCCCTTCTTATGAAACGATTGATATTGATGTTACTTCTCTTATTCTTATATTATCAATGTTGTTGGTAGTTCCTTATTCTTATAAGATTCTTGATGAAGAGTTAAACCTAATAACATGTACGAAGGATACCGACCTTACGTCACTCCGAAAGGTTCAAAATGTGATTCCAATGAGTCCAGCATGCATCATATATATGTATCTATTTTACTCTACCGAGCCGCGCTATAGTCGGCCGGGTATGGCACCTATTGTGCAACCACTGATCAGTTGGGTTTTACCGAGCTCCACGTGGCCGGGTACGATTCTACCGAGCCCTATGATGGCCGGGTACGTTTTACCGAGCCTATTACGGCCGGGTACGATATGATGATGGTGATGCCCACAAAAGCGTATGTTTTAAAAGTTTATGTATATATATGTATGTATCATGTATTTCATGTCAGTAGCCCTCAGAGGTACCCAGATGTCACAGGTTGTATATTCTCTATCCCTGTTTACATTACTGTTCTCACTTATGCTTTCCTGCCTTACATACTCAGTACTTTATTTCGTACTGACGTCCTTTTTATTTGTGGACGCTGCATGTCGTGCTGCAGGTCCTGATAGATGGGTAGATGCAGCTCCCCCATCACAGTAGGCTATCCGGTTCAGTGGTTATTGGCGAGATCCCTTCTCCGGACTTGCCGTGGTCTTGGTATGCATTTTTGTTATAGACATTATGGGTATGTCGGGGCCCTGTTCCGGCAATGTTATAGCATTTATGTTCTTTTAGAGGCTCATAGACAGGTGTCGACTTATGTATGGTTTAGAATGCCTTGTCGGCTGATTTTTGTTGTATAGTCTTTCATGGCATCAGGGTAGCTCGTACCTTATATATAGTTTCTTGACAGTCTTGTCGTCCCATGTTATGTATGTTCATGACATTATCTTTCATTGTTGGATATTCATGATCCATGTCTACTATTTATGTTGATCTTGTTGGCCCTTAAAGATAATAAGGAAGGTTAGATAAAATGTACATTGGTGCTCGGCAAGTATGGCCCGGGTGCTAGTCATGACCCTCCAGTTGGGTCGTAACAAGTTGGGAATTATCTTCCTGTTCTCCTTCTTCGGGCTCGTTCCTTAATCGGATGATTAGTTCCGGAGAAATAACACCAATATCCCCCTTGGGCTTGCGAGACTTCTTTGTCGGTTTTTTCTTTTCCGAGCCCGGGGAACTCGGAGCCCCTTTTCTCTTCTTCTCTTTGGCCTACTTCGGAGCAGATGGAAGGACTTCTTCGTCACCAGATGGGGGCCTCATTGCAACATCCTTTCCGAGGCCTGCAAAAGAAAAAAGATGAGTAAGCTCGAAAAAAAGCATGAGCGATCACCATTCTCAGTAGGAAACTTACCATGATTACGTGCCTCCCATCGACCCTTTGACAACTCTATCCAAGCACGTTCTGAGTACAGCCTCTGTAACACGAGGCCTTCGACCCATTTTCTGAGGTCCGAAATTGGGTCCGGCATCTGGGCCACAGCTGCAACGCTGAAAAATATCAATAAAGAAAGAAATAAGAAGAAAATCAACGAGATTAAACCTTCTTATCAAAGTGCTACTTACGTTTCATATTCTATTTCTCGGGAAATGGCATGTATTCAGCAGGGATCAGGTCCGAAGTCCTTATTCGAACAAATCGGCATATCCAAGCTCAGTCCCGACCTTCATCTATGCTCGAGAACAGAGCCTTATTGGCTCGGCAAGCAAGCTTGATCAATCCCCCTCGATAAAGTCGGGTACTGTAGAGGCGCATAAGGTGGTCGAGGGTAAAAGGACATCCCTCGATTTTGCTCATAAAAAATTGGAAGAGAATCACTATTCTCCATAAGGAGGGTGGATTTGGCCAAGGGTCACATCATACCTCTTACAAAAGGTAATAATGATGGGTTCTAAGGGACCCAACGTAAAGGGGTAAGTGTAAACACTTAAAAACCCATTCACATAGGTAGTGATCGAGTCCTCGGGTGAAGGAACCACCACATGCTTATCGACCCAGTTGCAGTCCTGTTTAACCCTAGGGAGGAGTTTTTTGGTGATTGTGGATATATATCTCGAGACTGGTTCACATCGGCCCGCTACCAAGAAGGCCTTTTTTACCCTAAAATCAGTAACAGTCGAGCACCCTACCGGAACGAATTCCTCAGGGCGGGCTTCCACCGTAGCCTTATCGCCAGCGGGCCGTGATGAAGAAGAAGCCTCCTTTTGCGGTACTGTCTTAGAAGTTTTCTCCATTGATGAACAAGGAAAAAGAGAATTAGGATGGTATGTGGTTTGATTAGAGTTCTAGAAATTTGGGCGTAGAAATTGTGAAGTAAAGGGATTTTCTAAAGAAGAAGCAAGAGTAGAAAGAGCTTTGAGTGTAAAGTTTGAATGAGAAAAGATAAGGTTCTTATAGGTTGCTGGCGACGGTTCGGAACCGATAATGGCCGACCAGCAACTGACAGTTATTTAATGCCTTGGTAACTGGACCGACTAGACGTTTCGTCACATACGTCATAATCGGACACGTCGCTGACTTCGTCACCCATCGAGTTGGAGTTCCGAAATTCATATCGTTTCTCATCATCTTTTTTTTCGAGAAACGAGGGGACTATCTGTATACGGTCAAAATCGAGTTTGCCTTCGTATGACTAATCGAGATTGAAACATGATAGACCAAGATTCGGCCTCATGTAAAATCGAGCCATGATGCGAAGTTGGGTTGCCGAGCTCGTGACCCAAAGACCGATCAAGATCGAGATTGAGCAAAATAGAGACCGATCAAGATCGAGATCGGCCAAGATCGAGATCGATCAAGATAGGGACCGATCAAGATCGAGATCGGCCAAAATTGAGGAGAGCTTATAGAGCCAAAAAATAGAAAACCAAAATATCCGTAATTGGGCGAGAATCTCGGCCGAAATTCCGGCGCATATCGAGGAGAGGCCAATTAATTAATCTATCATGGGATTCCTTGTTGTATTTAGAAATTATATTAAGAATAGGACTTCCCTATTATATAAAGGGGGTCTGATAATTAGTAGAAGGGATTCATTCATAGAATATAAAGCAATATACTGCCTTTCTTCTGGTTTTCAATATTCAGTCATTTTGTTCTTGTATCAGTTTACCCTCCATTTAGTTCGAGGGTGATCAAACTTGAGGGCCTAGGCTAATTAATTCATTCGGTTTGTATTCATTTTATTTACCGCTAATTTCGATACCAATATTTATATTTTCTCTATTTGTACCAAGCAATATATCACGTATTCTTAAAACCACGTACAAATTCAATTGTTATCCATTTTCCGGGTAAACACAATGTACAACGTCTTTTATATCCTCTGAATTGGTTGGTGATATCTTTTTGTATTCCCAACCAGATTTGTGGAATTTGATCTGGTTAGGATGATTAATGTTCATAATTAAAGTTTTCATTTCCTGGCTTGAAGAACAAGCTGATGAAGTGCTTCTCGATCAAGCTTCTGTCTTTCCCAATTTCCATTCTAGAAAGTAATCAATGATCATGCCTGCATCTGTACTATTCTGGTTGCAGATGTCTTTACTCAGCAAGTTCTTATTTTCATTTTCTTTTCAACAATTTAACTAGGACAATGTTTCTTTGTTCTAAATTTTTTTTTATTTGTGATTACATGCAGTCGAGGTATAGTACTCCTAGAGTTTGAAGCCAACAAGCAAGCTTTTTCTGATGAAACTTTCAAGCACCTCTCTTATAAAACTGATATCTTTCCTACCATTTGTATCCTTGCTCTTTTTGTCCATTTGATTAATAATGGTTTCAGTTGTTTGTGGACACAGTGGTAGTGGCAGAACCAAAATTTTCGTTAAGGGGTGTCAAAATATATAAAATTAAACATATAAGAAAATTAAGGGGAATTAATACATAATATATTTACATATAATTTATATTTTTACCTAGCTACACAGTGTATTTTCCCGCGAAGGGGTGTCATTTGACACCCTCTCCTCCTTTGGTACTTAGTTTTTTCTCTCCATGAAGTTATTTTCTATTTTCTTTTTCCTTAATTATTGGTTATTGTCAAATGTAATCTTAGTTCATTAATTTTGCTATTCTTTTACCTTTTAACTACTCTTTCAACCATTACCTTAAGTAATATTCCCTAGACCAAATTCATCTACTAAATAAGAGTTATATCTCATTAAATAATTAAACACAAGACCTAATTCATCTACAAAAATCAAGTACTAACATATATATGGAGAACGAAAAGGAGGAGGTTACGAAAGATTGAAAAATAAATAGTCATGGATTGTATGGATCACATGTTGGATTAGTGGGCGTATGTTGGATGACACAATTTTGATCTCATGATTTTTTTTGTCGTTGAAGACTGACACTCTATTACTATTTTGTTTAAGCATTCTCTCTCTTATCTTTAAAGGATTCGTTTCAACTGGGGTAGGTGAGGGAGACATATATTTCTTAATTATCTTTTGGCTTCTTTTTTTTTATTGACAGAATACATAGTATACCCCGAAACTATAGACCAAATTCCTATAACACATCTTTTGAAAACAAAAATCACCTTACGCACTTAATATTTTTCGAGTGTATCTAATACACACTACTTTTATTGATTTACACGCATAAGAGACGAGCGAAGAGTTAAAATTTTATATCTAAAGCGTCATTTGGAAACCATTTGTACACATTTTTTATTTTCTAAAAAGATTTCATCAATTCTTTCCCAGATTCTTCCATCACTACACCACAACCATCTCCACCAGATTTTTTTCCCAAGATCTAAAGGGGAACAAGAAAATAAAAAGACATAGAGTTTTCATATTTGAACACCAATGTATTTTGGTTATGACTCATGATTCAAATTCTCTAAATTGACAATTATTTTTGAGATTGGGTGTTTTTCAGATTTAGATTTTGATTAGCTTCTTGAACTAATAAGGAAGGTGATGTGATCCCAGAATGGCTGCTCCTTTTCCAGTTTTGATAAACTAGATACAGATTAATCCCAATCGAGTTTTATTTTTTTTTCTCTAACAACCTTGATATGCAGTTCTTGTCTATGATCTCATGAACTGGAAGAGACACCACCAGTTTTCAAAACTATAGCACAGACAAATCTGAGTTTTATAATTAAATGGGTGGATGTTGAATGTGGCAAGAAACAAAAATAGAGAGTAATAGTGAATTTAAACGGTTGGGGTGTTGAATGTGGCAAAGAAAATGAAGATTGGCTGGGAATTTATTCGGTTGGAGTGGTGGGTCTAAAATATGGTAGGATGAGGTAGTGATTTTTTTTTTCCTTTTTGCATCACTGCTTCGGTTTGGAGGGTTGGCAGCCATGGTAGTATAGCTCGGGGAAGATGAAGATGTAAGATTATTTTGGCAATTACGATATAATTATAATTACAAGTATTTTTTATCTTTTACAAAACGTTAATCACACGTGTCACATTATTATTAGTGTGAGACTACACTCGGTGAGAAAAAAGTAGTTAAATACTAAAGAGGTGTGTATTAGACACACTCGAAAATTGCTGAGCGTGTAAGGTGATTTTTGTTCTAAGAAGGTGTGTCACGGGGATTTGGTCTAAAGTTCCGGGGTAAACTATATATTCGGCCTTTTTTGTTGTTAAAGTTTGACTGGTTAACTTTTATCTAACCATGATTAGTACCACATATTGGGCTTTTAGGTAATTATATTTGCTTTAAAATTGTAATGAACACTTCATATACGAGAATTAGTCAATCAGTTTCATTAAGATAAATTTTTCTTCTGTTGGTGTGACTTTATTTTTGACAACTAGTAACTTTTTATGCTTTTAAAATTTATTTCTAGGAGAGATATCAATATCAACAATATCATAAAACTTACTCTTAGAACATCAATTATAACAAATACAAGGTGAAATTTAACTTATCACACGTTTGTACATACCTTCTAGCATCAACATAATTAATTACAAAACACATATGTATCCAACACATATAACTTACACATTTCTTCATTTTAAGTTTGTATTTTTTCGGTTTATTTATATCGTTTTAAAAAAATTGTATTGCTTGACACGATAGGAATACAAGTGCAACGCACGTGTTCAGAAACTAATATACCAAAATAGAGGAGCCGTTTTTTATCATAGCCTTAAACATGGCAAGAATAAGATTACCTTAATCTTGCAAATTTTTCTTTAATTGCGCAAGCTGATTAAGTTGCCTAACCCACTATGATTTTTTATAGATTATTTAGTCGATGGAATTAAACCACGATTTTATTCGATGCTGTATAGCTTGAGAATATAAAATTTTTGACTGAGAATTTATCTTTCTTTTCTGAATATCTGAATCTTTGATTTTGAATACAACAATTTGTTTAAAGAGTATGCTCACGTTTACTTCCGTGGTCCTCTTTTCTTGATTTTATTTAATCTTTGGTGGGTTTTTACTTTTATTACAACGTATTATTGATTGGTCTCTATATGCCACTTAAGCATTGACTAAAATAGTTCAATTGGGAGTTCACACAAAGCAACATTTGGGTCCTACTCCGATCACCCTTAGATTTTGGATGAATTTGGAAACCCAAAATCTTTCCCCTTTGGGAATATTTGGATTATTTGATATACTCAATCCGTTCACTTTTACGTGTCTACTATATTAAAAATATATTTTTATTTTTATTTGTCAGTTTTAACAAGTCAAGGGAAGACCATTTTTTTTTTCTTGTTTTACTCTTATCACTAATTACTCATTTCACAAATCATTTCCAAAGACTTCTCAAAATAATATCATTATTATGGGTACTATGGTAAAATCTGCATTTTATTTATTGTTTTGTAAAGGCCGTGCAAAATCCATTGCGGATAAGTAAAAGTGAATTAAAGGAATGGAGTTTTTGGCCAATATTGTCCCTTATCTTTGAGGGTAGGTCTATTCTGGTCCCTCAAATATAGCCATGAGCATATTTAGTCCTTTAAGTATGCTAAAATGGAGCACATTTAGTCTCACTGACACAATGTGTTCAAACACTAATGGTGCTATCCAACTCTGATTCATGAAGCAAGTCTTCTGCTCTGAAGCAAAATGTTTCCTCTCCTTTTATTGGATAACACAAATTATCACTTTAATTCCTCATTTTTAAATAATGTCTTCTAAAATTTTAACCTTAAAAATATCCCCTTCTGTGCCAGGATCACTTCTAGGCATATTATTGAAGCAACCGAATAACCAGGTTGTATTATCATATTTAGCACGTGCCAGAAACTATTTATATCGGGTAGCGGAAAAAGTATATAAAATTTGTATAATTTTTATATATTAACATACAAAATGTATATGTATATACAAAAAATATACAAATTTTATATATTTTTTGGCTATTATATAGTGTCATTTTCTCATTAAAAACTAGCACATAAGGGGATATTTTCAAGGTCAAAATTTTAGAAGACACTATCTAAAAATGAGGAATTAAAGTGATAATTTGCGTTATCCAATAAAAGGAGAGGAAACGTTTTACTTCAGAGCAGAAGATTTGCTTCATGAATCAGAGTTTGGTAATACCGTTAGTTTTTTAACATATTGTGTTAGTGAGACTAAAGGTGCTTCACTTTAGCATACTTAAGGGATTAAGTATGCTCACGGTTATATTTGAGGAACTAAAATAGACCTACCCTCAAAGATAAGAGACAATATTGGTCAAAATGTGGAAGTGAATGCATATCTTCACTCTTCGTCTAGGGAAGGCCACAATTCAAAAGATTCTTTGAATTATTAATGTATAAAATCCATTTGCAATTTGCAGGGTGATCCCAGAATAATTTTCATACTGTTTCCTAAGTTTTGTTTTCTTTTTCAAATTGAATATCTACTTCTTTGTTAATTTATCTCTTTTCTTTTAATTAAATAGGTGTTCAATTGTTATAGGCCGAGAGTGAAATTCATTTAGCCTGAAAAATAAAGCGGTTACCTGCTACATCAGGTTAAAATGCATAAATAATGTAAAAATTCTTTACATAGTAGCTACCTATATAAGTTAAATCCAAAAAAAGTCCCAAGTCCAAATAATTCAATTATAAATGCTCTTTCTTCTTCTTCTTCATCTTGACTTTCTTGAGCCAAGCACTGAAACTACCTAATATCCCAATATTTCAATAAACATATAATTTCTTAAAATTTCTACATTTTTTTCTCATTATGTTTCAGATTAGACATTATACGTAAACGTGAATTGATTCCATTTTCATCTTTCTGTTGGATTTCTTTCTACTTAAAAAATACTACTATATATTGACTTAAGAGTTTCCTAGTCTTTGCTGCTAATGTTAGGATTTTATTCGAGAATGATTGTTTCATCAAATCTATATGGAGCCGCATGTAAGTTGCTTAAAATTTATAGGCTAGCTAAAGGGCCAAATATTTTTCCTCTTTTTGTTTTTCCTATGCTGGAATATTTCTAACTTTAACGTTAAGCATAATGAAGATGAATATGTTGAATACTAATAACACAACTTGGGTCGGACTTGAATTCTCCATCATACTGACTCGTCATGTTACTATGTGAATATTCTTACATTATTATTGAAGTCATAGTATAGCTACTGGCTTTTATATCTTGAAATAAAAAATAATATGTGCATGCAAAGTTCATAAAAACATAGCAATAGTGTTATATTCCAAAGTTTCAAATAATAAATCTTGACAAGCATATAGACTATACTGGATGGTCAAGTATTATAGAGAAGGACTGTTCCTTTTCCTTCTGCTTCATTGTGTTAAACCATTAGTTTTAATGATGACAATTAAGTAGTGCTAATCCCATACAAATCTATGCTGGAAAACAGAACAAGAAAGGAGTTTGTATAAAGAATTCCAAGGAAGAGCTGATGAAGGAAAAAGGAAAAGATAATCAATGAAAAATGGAAGAAAGACCCGAGATCAAAGGGAAATCAAGGGAGTATCAATTAGACAACTCAGAATTAATCAAGAATACTGGTTGCCTGAAAGGAAAGATAGAGATATCAACTCTCAATTAACAAGACTTGCCAAGAATTCTTTAGAAAGATCAGAAGAATATCGCAAGCACAAAAAAGCATAAGGAAGTAGATTGTGTTGATGATACATTGTATGAATACAGTCCTCACATACTGACCGGATTCAAAGGCATCTCTTGAGTCAATCTCTGTCACGACCTAATCTTTCACCGTAGGATATCGTAATAGCACATAGTCTCTAAGACTAGATAAACCTAACGTACATGAAGAAATAACGGAAATAATAATAAAACTTCAAATTTAAACCAACCAACTATCATAAAAGAACTCCACAATACATCTAACAAGAACTCCTAAAATCTGGTGAGACTGAGTCATAAGCTCTACACGAGTATACTGAAATATCCCTAATACATCACTATCTAAATAAGAGTATACAATAGAAAAATAGGGACATATGGTGACTCCGAGGCCTGTGAACGCCGGCAGGTATACCTTGAAATCTCCGATCCGAAAGGTCAATTCACTGGTGCCCAGCTTGGTATGGGGTACCTGGATCTGCATAAAAAAAAGTGTAGAAGTGTAGTATGAGTACACCACAAAGGTATCTAGTAAGTATTAAGCCTAACCTCGGTAGATTAGTGACGAAGCCAGGTCAAGACACCTACTAGGATAAGAATAAGAAATTGAACAAGTATAATACAATCTAAGAATGTAAACGAGGAAAATGAGTCAATAAGGAAATACAACAAGATAGACTGGAACTGAATTTTTAAACAATAAATGCAAAAAAGGAAGGAACACATAATAAGAACAAGGAAAAACAATGCGGACAAATACAAGTGGGGTAAATGAGAGATAACAACAAGAATCACAACTGAGGTACCGCCTCGTAATCTCGTTTCACAGTCACAATCACAATCTTTCCTTATATCAACGCGGGAGCCATATATTTAGTTTTGAAAATTATTTTTGCCAAAATATCTACCCGCGTTTTAGCCCACCTTATCATACCACGTGGCTTCAAGTAGTTCCCCTACTAGCAACACACGTATCAATCCCACCTTATCTCACCGCATGCGTATCAACACATATCATTATACCACCACATGCGTATCAATATCACAACATACGATAACTCGTACCTCAAGTGCCCAAATACCACAACTTGCCAAAAGAATCAACAATACTAATGTTTCTACAATAAATAGCCAATGGCTCAACCACAATGTGTACACGAGTCTCAACAATAGCAACTGAAAGTGAATAGCTCAACAAGAAGTGTATTTCAACAATTTACAACTTTGCCTCAATGTGATCACGACTTTTATAACTTCAACACCAAAACTCAACAATAAGATATTCCCAGAAATAACAACTTCAAGTAAGGTAACTCAACAGTCAAATAATTAACAAGGCAATAAGGAAACAATAACTTCAACTAAGCATGTAAGGGCAAATAACAAGTGAGAGATGGGAGAAGTATTAACAATGTCAAATAAAGCATGTAAGGATGAAATAATGATAATGGATATAACATGTTATGACAATTCGATTAAAGGCATAAAATGAATCTACATAGCTTAAACCGGTCAATTACCACATATAGCTCGTGTACCCACTCGTCACCTTGCGTAAATAACTTTCACGTATTACAAATGACACAAAATCACTCTAATCCTAAGTGGTAATCCTCCCACACAAAGTTAGGCAAGAGACTTACCTCAAACAAGCTAACTCAATCCACTAGTAAGCCTTTTCCGCGAATATTCGACTCTGAACGACTCGAATCTAGCCAAAGTAACTTTATACCATAAATACAAATAATAGGAAACTATTTCGGATAATAAAGTTGCATTCATTAAAGAAAATCAAAAAGTCAACTCAAAAAGTCAAACCCGGGCCCACATCTCGGAACCCGGTCAAACTTCAAAAATCCGAACACCCATTCAATAACGAGTCCTACTACACTAAAATTATTCAATTCCGACCTCAAATCGACCTTCAAATCCTCAAAATATAGCTTATGAATTTTTCACAAGTTTCTCCAATTTTTCCAACTCAAAACACTAATTAAGTGGTAAAAATAACGATGGATTCATGTATAATAGTCAAATCTGAGTTAAAATCACTTACCCCAATCAACTCGTTGAAAATATCTCTCAAAATCGCCAAAAACTGAGGTTTCTAACTCAAAAGATAAAAAATAGGAACAAACCCTCGATATGTCCCTTTTCTGCCCAGTGGTTCCGCTTCTGTGGACCAATAACCGGATCTCCGACTCTGCACCAGCGGAAATTCCATCGCAATTTCTTCTTTCACTTAAGCCATGACCTATTCGCTTTTGTGGTCATCACCCGCTTCTACGAACAATGGCTCACTTCTGCGAGCCCGCTTCTGCAGAAGCTTGACCGCACCTGCGGTCTTCCCCAGCCCAACTCAAATCCGCGTTTGCAAGAACCCCCATCACACCAGTGTGTCCGCACCTGCGGCCAATATCACTGCAGGTGCGATGACACCATAACTTCTGCAACTTTCAGCAATCAACTAAGTCCAAAAATGATCCCGATTTCATTCTAATTCACACTAGGGGCCCCGTCCGAACATACCGTCACGTTCCAAATCACATAACAAACCTACTCAAAACCATGAACATCCAACTTCAAAAACTAACGCCGATTCAAGCTGAAATGACCTACGGACCTCTAAATCAATATCTGAACATGCCCCTAAGTCCAAAATCATCATACGAAGCTATAGGGACCGTCAAAACTCCATTCCAGAGACGTCTACACCAAAGTAAAACTCTGGTCAACTCTTTCAACTTAAGCTTCCAACTTTGGGACTAAGTGTCTCAATTCACTCTGAAACTTACCCGAAACCGAACCAACCACCCTGGCAAGTCACATAGCTAACATAGTGGAGGTAATAAATAGGGGAATAATGCTAAAATACTCAAAATGATCGGCCACATTGTTACATCCTCCCCCTACTAAAACAAACGTTCATCCTTGAACGAGTATAGATACATACCTGAAGTGATGAACAAATGAGGATAACAGCTACACATATCATGCTCGGTCGCCCAAGTCGCCTCCTCGACTGGTTGACCTCTCCACTGAACCTTTACTGAATCAATGCTCTTTGACCTCAACTTTTGGACCTACCTGTCCAAGATGGCTACTGGCTCCTCAACATAAGACTAATCCTTGTCCAATTGGACTGAGCTGAAATCTAAAACATGGGACGGACCACCGTGATACTTCCAAAGCATAGAAACATGGAATACCGAATGAACTGCAGAAAGACTAGGTGGCAATGCAAGCTTATAGGCCACCTTACTAATACTCTCAAGAATCTCAAAAGGTCCGATATACCTAGGGCTCAACTTGCCCTTCTTCCCGAACCTCATCACACCCTTAATGGGCGAAATCCGGAGCAAGACTCGCTCTCTAACCATGAATGCAACATCACGAACCTTCCGATCTGCATAACTCTTATGTCTAGATTGGGTTGTACGAAGCCGATACTATATCAACTTGACCTTCTCCAAGGCATATCAAACCAAATCTGTGCCTAACAACTTAGCCTTTCCCGGCTCAAACTAGGGAACGACGTCGTCTCCTATACAGGGCCTCATAAGGGGCCATCTGAATACTCGATTAGTAGTTATTATTGTAGGCGAACTCCGCAAGCAGCAAGAACTAATCCCAAGAACCCCTGAAATCCATAACACAGGCACGAAACATATCGTCCAAGATCGGAATAGTGCGTTAGGGTTGTCCGTCCTTCTTGGGGTGGAATGATGTACTCAACTCAACTCAACCCATATGCCTAACTCATGCTGTACAACGCTCCAGAAGTGTGATGTAAACTGTCTGCCCCGGTTAGAGATAATGGATACCGGCACGCCATGAAGTCGGACAATCTTGCGGATATAGACCTGAGCCAGTTGCTCTGAAAAATAGGTAATCACCACCGGAATGAAATGAGCCAACTTGGTCAACCTATCCACAATCACCCATACAACATCAAATTTTTTTGAGTCCGTAGGAGTCTAACAAAGAAGTCCATGGTAACACGCTCCCATTTTCACTCTGGAATCTCAAGTCTTTGAAGCAAACCTCATGGCCTCTTGTGCTCATACTTCACCTGCTAACAATTTAGGCACCGAGTTACATACTCCACTGTGTCTTTCTTCATTCTCCTCCACCAATAGTGCTTCCTAAAATCCTGATACATCTTAGCAGCACCCGGATGAATGGAGTATCATGAACTGTGGGCCTCCTGAAGAATCAACTAACGTAACCCATCCACATTGGGCACACATAATCGGCCCTACAACCGTAACACACCGTCATCTCTGATGGAAACCTCCTTCGAATCGCTGTGTTATACCGTGTCCTTAAGGACATGCAAATGGGGGTCGTCATACTGACACTCTCTGATGCGATCATATAAAGAAGACCGAGAAACCACGCAAGCAAGAACCCGACTAGATTTCGAAACATCCAATCTAACAAACCGGTTGGCCAAGGCCTGAACATCCAATGTTAATGGCCTCTCTGTTGCCGGTAGATATGCTAAACTGCCCAAGCTCCTAGCCTTTCGACTCAAGGCATCGACCACCATATTAGCCTTCCCGGGATGATATAGAATGGTAATATCATAATCTTTAAGCAATTTTAACCATCTCCGCTACCGCAAGTTAAGATCTTTCTGTTTGAACAGATGCTGTCGACTCTAGTGGTTGGTATATACCTCACAAGGGACACCGTACAAATAGTGCTACCAAATCTTCAAGGCATGAACTATAGCTGCTAATTCCAAGTCATGGACAAGGTAATTCTTCTCATGAACCTTCAACTGCTGAGACGCGTAGGCAATTACCCTACCGTCTTGCATCAACATCATGCTAAGGCCAACACGTGACATATCAAAATACATAGTGTAAGACCCTGAACCCGTAGGCAACACCAACATTAGGGCTATAATCAAATCAGTCTTGAGCTTTTGAAAGATCTATTCACACTCCTCGGACCATATGAACAGAGCACTCTTCTGGGTCAATCTGGTCATAGGTGCAATAATCGATGAGAAACCCTCTATGAAACGGCGGTAATACCCAGCCGAACAAAGAAAACTGTGGATATTAGTAGCTGAAGACGATCTAGGCCAACTCTACACTGTTTCAATCTTCTTTGGATCTACCTTGATCCCCTCACTCGACACCACATGACCAAAAAATGCCACCGATTCAAGCCAGAATTCACATTTTAAAAATTTTGCATACAACTTCTTTTCTCTCAAGATCTGGAGCACAATCCTCAAATGTTGCTCATGCTCCTCCCAGTTACAGGAGTACGCCAAGATGTCATCAATAAACACAATGACGAATGAATTAAGATAGGGCTAAAATACACTATTTATCAGGTGCATGAATGTTATTGGGGCGTTGGTCAGTCCAAATGACATCACATAACTCATAGTGACCATACCGAGTCCTAAAAGTAGTCTACGGGATATCTAGATCCCGAATTTTCAGCTGATGATACCCTAACCGCAAATCAATCTTTGAGAATACTCTGGCACCCTATAACTGATCAAATAAGTCATAAATGCGAGGCAATGAGTACTTGTTATTCACTGTAACCTTGTTCAGTTGCTGATAATCAATACACATGCGCATAGAAGCATCCTTCTTCTTCACGAACAAAATAGGAGCACCCCAAGGTGACACACTAGGACGAATGAAACCCTTATCAAGCAACTCTTGCAACTGCTCCTTTAGCTCCATCAACTCCGCTGAGGCCAGATGATAGAGTGGAATAGAAATGGGCTGAGTTCCCGGCAATAAGTCAATACCAAAATCAATATCTCTATCGGCTAACATGCCTGGAAGATCTATCGGAAATACATTTGGATAGTCTCTCACTACCGGAACTGACTCAATGGTAGGAGTATCAACATTGACATCTATCACAAAGGCTAGGTATGCATCACACCCCTTATTAACCATCCGTTGTTCCTTAAGGAAGGACACAACCCTGCAAGGAACATATTCCAAAGTACCCTTCCACTCCAACCGTGGTAAACCTGGCATAGCCAATGTCACCGTCTTGGTGCGATAATCAAGAATATCATGACAGGGTGACAACTAGTCCATGCCCAAAATAACATCAAAGTCTACTATAATGAATAATAATCGATCAAATCTGGTCTCAAAACCACCAATAACAACTAAAAACGACTGATACACACGGTTAACAATAATAGAATCTCCCACAAGCATGGACACATAAACAAAAGAACTCAAAGAATCACGATATATACCCAAATACGGAGCAAATTAAGATGATATGTATGAGTAAGTGGTTCCTAGAACAAATAAGACAGATGCATCTCTATGACAAACTGAAACAATACTTATGATAACTGCATCTGATGCAATCGCCTCCGTCCTACCCAGAAAAACATAATATATGGCCTGGACTCCCCCTCTAGGGATATCCCTACCCGCCTGACCTACACCCCTAGCTAGCTGTGTAGGTGGAACGGCAACTGGAGCAGTAACCAAGGCCTGAGAAGTGTGGGGATCCTATGGAATACGTGGAGCCTGAGTAGTCAGTGGAGGTGCACACCTCCTAAGTCTGGGGCAGTCCCTCACCTTATGACAAGTATCACCACACTCAAAATAAGCTCTCATAGGATGTGGCTGCTAAAACTGGCTCGGGCCTATTCGGCTGGACTGACTGCTGAAAGCACCCCGTGCAGAAGGTGCACTAGACTGTAGCGGTGCATAATAGGCAACTAGAGATCTGGAAGTAGCCGGAGTACCACTAGAAGATGGAAGTGTTGAATGAACTGGATGGCTCACATAGCCTCTACCATGACAGTCTACAACTAGGGCACGGGCACCACTATATCCGCTAGAATCTTGAGGCATCTGTCCTCCCTGTCATCACTCTCCCAGCCTCGCATACCCTCCGATCTCCATGCGATCTCTACCACCTGCTGATATTGGGTATCTGTCTCCAACTCTCGAGCCATGCTGAATCTAATACCATAGTTGAGCCCTTCGATAAATCGACAGAATCGCTCTCTGACTATGGAAACCAAGGTAGGTGCATGTTTGGACAACTCAGTGAATATGGCAGCATATTTTGACACTTTCATGGTACCCTGGCACAGCTGCTCAAACTCTGCATGACATGCATCCCGAAGGCTCTAGGGAACAAACTCCCTCAAAACATCTCTAAAAATTGAGCCCATGTGAGTGAAGTTGCATCGGCTGGGCTACCCTCCTCGTAAACCCGCCACCACAGATATGTTGGTCCCGACAACTGAAATGTAGTAAAAACAACCCCGCTCGTCTCGACAATATCCATGGTGCGGAGAATACAGTGGCAGTTCTCTAGAAAACCCTGTGCATTCTCTGTAGCTAGTCCGCTAAAAGTAGGAAGATAGTACTTCTTGTACCTCTCAAGTCTAAGCTCATCCACCTCAAATGTTGTTGTCCTAACCTTAGGCTGAACTGGAATAACCCACTGCACTAGTAGGGACCTGATCAACATGGACCTGCTGTTCTGGGGTATGGGCCGCGGGAGTCTGAGCTCCTTCCCCAGTCTCAGATGTGGCTGGTGCAAGTGGAATCAACCCCATCTGACCGGACCGGGCCTGCAGGCTAATTGGGTTGGGACCATTAGGACCGCTATAGGTGGGCTCGTGCCGGTCTCGTGGGCCGGTTCATAGCTAGGAACCGTTAGGACCGGGTCCATTTGGCCCGCCAAGAGAGCGGGACCAAATCGGTCCCTTGGCGGGCCCAACAGATGTTGTTTGGGGTTTAAAACATAGCCATTTAACCCCCCCCCTAACTTTTTATTATTACACTTTTTCCCTATTGTCAACCTAGGCATGGAATTGGGAGAAGGGTAATGGAGATCAGGAAAGAGGGAAGCGTCAGTCAGCCTTAAGGCATGGAATCGACATTCTCGTTAGCCTTTTTAATTCTTTCATTTTCTTACAAAATCAATATCAATATATCACAATCTCTCTCTAAGTTTCTTCTATACTTTCTACTATTGCTTACTTTATTCCAAAAAATAGTCACAAAATATTGAGGTTACAATTTGTGAAAAAAATGTGAAGTTGGTGAATTAAAGTCTTCAAATCTTCAATGATAATCAATTTTAAACAAGTTGTTCGTCAATTCGGTAAACTCGTTCCAACTCTTAAGTCTTAATATTATAGTTTTGTTTGTTTTATTTATTTGCTATTACTTGATTAATTAATATGTCTTCCTTAAGAAATATTTTTGGTAAAAATAAGAATAAGAAAAAATCCAAGACTGGCGAATCTAGTGGTACTGATGTTTCTCCTCCTTGCCCCCGGCTCCCCAAACCAAACCCCATACCCGTTCTACACCTATTATTCTTGATATCGATAATAGTTTATTACAATTTACCGAGACTTAATTTTGCCATAATATTGCACCCGGTGAATATTTAGACTATGCATTAATGAATGCTCTCTATTCTAATAATTATAATACTATTGTACGTGCCGAATCACAACAAGAGGAAGACGAAGCTAACAAAGAAATGCTAATTGAACTTGTTGAGGATGCTGCTTCGCCCGACAATGGAAGCGGCGATTACCAAGCTACTTTTCCGCCATCACCAACGGAACTTCCTCCAAACCTTGAAGGATCTATAAAGTTTGTAAGAGATAACATGTAACTTGTATGAACAAAAATTAGTATGTATTTTGTAACTTGTATTTTGGCACATCTTGATTAGTTCCTTTTTCTTCTAAATGGTGGTATTAGCACCTTGTTGTGCTCATTTCATAGGAGGAGGAAGACTAAGAAAGATATTGCCATATTTTTTATTGCTATAATAAAATTACAAGGCATTTCTTTGAATATCTTTTAATAATATTTTTGTCTTTAAATGTGAATTAAAACATTAAGCCAAAATTCTATAATAAATTTACAAGGCATTGCCTTAGATATTTTTTTTAACATCTTTTTATCTCTAATTTCTATTTAATTTTTTAAACAAAATTACTACTTAGCCGTTGGGCCCATTTAGCCCGTTTAGCCCGCAGGCCCGACCCGTTTAGCCCGGGACCATGAGTTCGTGGGCCCAGTCCCGAGCCGGTTCCTATAAAAAGACCGTTTAGCCCATTTATTGAAGGACCGGGACCGTCCCGGGACCACAACCCACGAGACCAGCTCGTTAGGCCCGTTTAGGTCCCCGACCCGGCCCACTTGCCACCCCTATCTGACCCCGATATCAATAAATTCAATTCTCGATCAAATTTCTCATCCTTCCAAACCTTCAACTTTCTAACTTTCGCAAATTCAAGCAAAAACGACCTACGAACCTCCAAATCAATATCCCAACACACTCCTAAGTCCAAAATCACCATTCAAAGCTATTACAAACATCAAAAATCCATTCGAGAGTTGTCTACACTATAGTCAAACTCCGGTTAGCTCTTTCAACTTAACTTTTCAACTTTGGGACTAAGTGTTCCATTTCACTTCGAAACTTACCCAAACCAATCCAATTGTCCAGAGAAGTCACATAATCACAATATAACATAGAGGAGACAATTAATAGGAAAACGTGGCTAAAATACTCAAAACAACCGGCCAGGTCGTTACAATCTCAAGAAAAATATTTGTCTTGAAAAGGAAATAACAAATCTCGCCCACAGAACTTGTGAAGATCTTCTGACAGAAAGAACTCAAGCCATCAATCAAGAGTCTATTGCCTATATAAAGAATTCGAAGAAGGAAAGAAAGATGTGCAACTTCATATACAAAAGTTGTATACATCTTTCTAGTTCTTAGTCAAATATTTATATTCTTGAGTTTACTAGTGTCATATGAGATAGAGAGAAAAAAGAAAATATTCAAGAGGTTGTTCAAAAGCCCACTACAAGAAATTGGACTTATTGTGGCGACTTAAATTGCCACAAAAGACAAGATAGTTGCCACTAAATATTTTCAGAGGCGACTTTAGGATGCTGCAAGTACTACCGAAACAAAATGTTTTGTGACGGCTGTTAGGGGACGCCACAGAAACAAAGATTTTGTGGCGACTACACCTGCCACTAAAAGTGAAGAAAGATGCAACAAAAGGAAATTCACAAAATTGACTATAGCTAGGTCTCCACTAAAAAGAAGACTTCAGTAGCAAACTTTTATTGCCACAATAGTTTAGTAGAGACTTTAACATGCCATAATAGATTTGAACTTTCTTTCTCTGTATCCCCTTTGTGGCGTCCCCTTTGTGGCGTCTATGGTCGATATGATTGAAATTGAAGTTCTACATATCATGGGCAAGAGATCCTATTTTGTCAAGGTATTCACCATTCAATAGAAAATGTTTTACTCAAGGAAATTATCGCTAATCTTCTCCATATGTACAACAAACAATTTTAAGTTGATCTTTTCATTTACCTTTTTTGTCTATGAATATAAACCGATTAAGCACTTACTAAGACAATCCATGACTTAAGTAGCTCAAACATTCTAAATATCAGTACTTATTCTCATGATATTACCATTCCATGATTTCAACAAACTTATCAAACAGTGCTTCCTATCCATTGCCATATGGAGAAAACTAAACATGTCAACAAGCTACAGAAATTGAATTAATAACTCAATGTAGAATAGAAATAAGTCCACATTCAACCATCAGAAAGCACACATACAATCGCAGAAACCTCCTTTGCAACACAGAATTGTAAACCTACGGATAATGCGTATGGTACTTGTTAACAGCAGGTTCCCACAAAAACATGGTGAAATAAGTAAGTAAAGAGCAAATACATAAATCATACCTGGCAACAATATGCTTTGCCCTCGTACTACATAAACTTGAGTAAAAATGTTTCGCCTACCAGCCGATTGAATGGGGAAAGATATGATAAAAAATATATTCAGCTTTTATTAATGAAACACCAGGTCTTTATCCAATTAAGTCATTATGTCCTATCGTACAATGTTAATAACATAATTACAATCTAACCAAGTCCGAATATGTATAACCTTCAAATTCAAGCTTCGGGTACTTATCCATTCAAACGTGTCCAAAAGGTGCGCACCGCTGAATATCCAACTGCAAGCCTCCCTTCACAATTCGTTTGTTTTCTATTGTATGAATGGTCAATTTGACCAATCTTCAGAGCTATATTGGATAAATAACAGTTAATTTGTTTCTAGTTTAAAACTTAGACATTTTGAAACTACAAGAGATACACCAAAATATCATAGTCAAAGACAACATTGCTTGAGATAGTCCATTTAACCTATTGGATCATAGTATTATATGAACCTTCATCTATTTAGTCCTGATTCACATATATGTATTTTCCAACTGTCAACCTATTAATTTCGATCAAGTCCAGGATGATGACATATGTTATACATAGGAGCTAAGTTTAAGACTTGCCCATGTAACGATCCGATGGGTCATTTTGTACTATTGCGCCCCGTTACCCTTTTTATTACTTCACACTTGTGTGTTTATGCTTTTATTACTTGCAGGGTTGATTAGTTTCATTCCGAGAAGCTTTCGGGTTGATTTGGACCCTTGATTCTTGACTTAGAAGTTTAAATTTGAAAATGTTGACCAAACTTTGACTTTTATGCAAATGACCCCAGAACTATGTTTTTATGACTCCGATAGCTTCATACCATGATTTCGGACTTGGGCGTATTCTCGAAATTAATTTTGGAAGTCCGTAGGTTAATTTATGTTGATTTGCCAAAATTTAGCAATTTAAAGTTAAAACATTTGACCATAGGTTAACTCTTAGCTATCGAGATCGGAATTTGATTTTGGGACTTGGAATAGGTATGTTATGGCATTTAGAACTTTTCTGCAAAATTTGGTGTCGTTTGGAGTTGATTTGATAGGTTTCGGACTCTTAGTTGTAATTCTAGAAGCTCTTGAAAATTTCTTTGAACATTATGCTTTTAGTGTTTGATTCGTAGTTTTAGATGTTATTTTTATGTTTCGGTTATGAGAGCGAGTTTGTATGATATTTTTAGACTTATGTGTATGTTTGGTTTGGAGTCTCGAGGGCTTAGATGAGTTTCAGACATGTTTTAAACTGGAAATTTCAGAAACTGATGCCTGGTACTCTAGTGTCGCAAATGCGAACACTAGTCTCATATTTTCGAAGGCGACAAGTGATGGGCAGTTGTCGCAAATGCGACATCACCTTCGCATTTGCAAAGCCATCAGAATTTGGTCCTTTTCGCAATTGCGAAAAATTTGTTCGCTTTTGCGATATTACCCAGTTCAACCTAGTGTGTCGTCATGGGGTGCTCCAGTCTTATTTTTGAAGAAGAAGGATAGTTGTATGAGTATATATATTGATTATTGTTAGTTGAACAAGGTTACAGTGAAGAATAGGTATTTATTGCCACGCATTGAGGACCTATTTGATCAGCTACAAGGTGCCAGAGTGTTCTCCAAGATTGATTTGCGGTCAGGTTATCATCAACTGAAGATTCGGGATCCGAATATTCTAAATACTGCCTTTAGGATTCGGTATGATTACTACGAGTTTCTCGTGATGTCATTTGGGTTGGCCAACGCCCCAACAATATTTTTGCACCTGATGAACATTGTATTCTAGCCTTATCTTGATTCATTCGTCATTGTATTTATTGACGACATCTTGGTGTACTCCCGCTGTCGGGAAGATCATGAGAAACATTTGAGGATCGTGCTCCAGACCTTGAGAGAGAAGAAGTTATATGCAGAGTTGTCAAAGTGTGAATTCTTACTTGATTCAGTGGCGTTTTTGGGTCATGTAGTTTCGAGTGAGGGAATCAAGGTAGACCCAAAGAAGATTGAGGTGGTGTAGAGTTGGCCCAGGCCGTCATCAGCTACTAAGATCCGATGTTTCCTTGGTTTGGCCGGGTATTATCATCGTTTCATAGATGGCTTCTCATATATTGCTGCACCTATGACCAGATTAACCCAGAAGGGTGCTCCTTTCAGATAGACCGAGGAGTGTGAGACAAGCTTTCAAAAGCTCAAGACTGTTTTGACTACAATCCCAGTGATAGTGTTGCCTACGAGCTTGAGGTTTTATACTGTGTATTGTAATGCGTCACGTGTTATCCTTGGCGCGGTGTTGATGCAAGCCGGTAGGGTGATTGCTTATGCGTCTCGACAGTTGAAGACTCATGAGAAGAATTATCTAGTCCACAATTTGGAGTTGGCGGCCACTGTTCATACATTGAAGATCTGGCGGCATTATTTGTACGGTGTTCCTTGTGAGGTCTTTATCGACCACCAGAGTCTACATCATCTGTTCAAATAGAAAGATCTTAACTTGTGGCAGCGGAGATGGTTAGAGTTACTTCAGTACTAAGATATCACCATTCTATATCATCACGGGAAGGCCAATATGGTGGCCGATGTCTTGAGTCGAAAGGAAGAGAGTTTGGGTAGTTTAGCATATATAGCAGAAGGAAATAGGCCATTAGTATTGGATGTTCAAGCCTTAGCCAACCAGTTTGTTAGATTGGATGTTTCGGAGCCCAATCAAGTTCTTGCCTACGTGGTTTCTCAATCTTTTCTATATGACCATATCAGAGAGCGTCAATATGAAGACCCCCATCTGCTTGTCCTCAAGGACACGATTCAACATGGTGATGCCAAGGAGGTTACTAATAGGGATGACGGTATGTTACAGATGCAGGGCCGATTATATGTGCCCAATATGGATGGTTTGCATGAGTTGATTCTCTAGGAGGCCCATAGTTCGCGGTACTCTGTTCCACTAAGATGTATCAAGACTTGAGGCAACACTATTGGTGGAGGAGGATGAATAAAGACATAGTGGAGTATGTAGCTCGTTGCCTAAATTTTCAGCAGGTAAAGTATGAGCATCAACGGCCGGGTGGTTTGCTTCAGCGGCTTGAGATTCCTGGGTGGAAATGGGAGCGCGTCACCATGGACTTTGTTGTTGGACTCCCGCGGACTCAGAGGAAGTTTGATACGGGACGACTGATTATGGACAGGTTGACCAACTCGGCTAATTTCATTCCAGTAGTGACTACCTATTCTTCAAATCAGTTGGCTCACATTTATATCCGCGAGATTGTCCGACTTCATGGCGTACCGGTATCTATCATCTTTGATCAGGGTACGCAGTTCACCTCGTGTTTCTGGAAGGCTGTACAGTATGAGATGGGCACACGGGTTGAGTTGAGTACATCATTTCATCATCAAACAGACGGACAGTCCAAGCGCACTATTCAAATATTGGAGGATATGCTTCGCGCTTGTGTTATGGATTTAGGGAGTGCTTGGGATCAATTCTTCCCGCTTGCGGAGTTTTCCTACAACAACATCTACTAGTCGAGTATCCAAATGGCTCCGTATGAGGCTCTATATGGTAGATAGTGTCGTTCTCCATTTGGAAGGTTTGAGCCGGGAGAGGCTAAGTTATTAGGCATGGATCTGCTCCGAGATGATTTGTAGAAGATCAAGATGATCCAGGATCGGCTTCGTACAACCCAATCGAGATAGAAGAGTTATGCAGATCATAAGGTTCGTGATGTTTCATTCATGGTTGGAGAGCGAGTCTTGCTCCGGGTTTCACCCATGAAGAGTGTGATGAGGTTCAGAAAGAAGGGCAAGTTGAGCCCTAGGTATATCAGACCTTTTGAGATCCTTCAGAGGATTGGAGAGGTGGCTTACAAGCTTCCTTTGCCACCTAGTTTATCTGCGGTTCATCCGGTGTTCCATGTCTATATGCTCTGAAAGTATTATGGTGGTCTGTATCATGTTCTAGACTTCAGCACATTCCAGTTGGATGAGGATTTGACTTTCATTAAGGAGCCTGTGGCTATCTTGGACCGACAAATCTGAAAGTTGAGATCAAAGGATATTGATTCAGTGAAGGTTCAATAGAGGGCTCATCTAGTCAAGGAGGCGACCTGGGAGACTGAGCACGATATGCGGATTCGTTATCTTCATATATTCACCACTTCAGGTATGTCCTTATGCACGTTCGAGGACGAACATTTATTTTAAGAGGGGGAGAATGTAACGACCTCGTTTTGTGTAATTGCACCATGTTACCCCTTTTATTGCTTCACACTTGTGCGTTTATGCTTTTATGACATGCATGGTTGATTAGTTTTATTCCGAAAAGCTTTCGGGTTTATTTGGACCCTTGATTCTTGACTTAGAAGTTTAAATTTGAAAATGTTGACTAAACTTTGACTTTTGTTAAAAATACCCCGAAACTATATTTTTATGACTCCGATAGCTTCGTATCACGATTTCGGACTTGGGTGTGTGTACGAAATTGATTTTGGATGTCCGTAGGTTGATTTGTCAAAATTTGGCAATTTAAAGTTGAAACGTTTGACCTTATGTTAACTTTTAGCTATCGAGCTCGGAATTCAATATTGGGACTTGAAATAGGTCCGTTATGGCATTTAGAACTTGTCTGCAAAATTTGGTGTCATTTGGAGTTGATTTGGTAGGTTTCGGACACTTAGTTGTAATTCTAGAAGTTCTTGAACATTTCTTTGAAAATCACGGGTTTTAGTGTTTGATTCGCAGTTTAGATGTTATTTTTGTGTTTTGATTGCGCGAGCGAGTTTGTATGATACTTTTTGACTTGTGTGTATGTTTGGTTTGAAGCCCCGAGGGCTCGGATGAGTTTCGGACACGTTCCGGAAGTGTTTTGGACTGGAAATTATAGAAACTGATGTCTGGTGCTCTGGTGTCGCAAATGCGAACACCAGACTCACATTAGCGAAGGTTCCAGGTGATGGGAAGTTGTCGCAAACGCGACCTCACCTTCGCATTTGTGAAGCCAACAGAATTTGGTCATGTTCCCTTTTGCGATATTACCAAGTTCGCATTTACGAAGATTCTATCGCAATTGCGATATATGTTTAGTCTGTCAAGGTTCGCAAATGCGAACCCTGTGTCACAAATGCAGCATCAACAATTGGTTAAAGGGTTGGGAGACGGGATTTTTCAATGCATTCTCACATTTTTTAACCCTAGACTCGATAAGAGGCGATTTGGAGAGAAGATTGTCACCTACAAACCTTGGGCAAATGATTCTAATTTATTTCTAATCATATTCCATCAACATATCTTAGATTTTAACATCAAAATCATGTGAATCAAAGTAGAAATTTGTAAAACTTTGTCAGGTTTTTGAAAAATAAGAAATTAAGTTTTGAGAGTTGATTAGGACTCGGATTTTGAAACTAATCACATATATGAACTCGTCGGGTCATGGGTAGACGAAATCTATCATTGGATCCGAGTTGACTTTTATTGACTTTTTGGAAAAAGTGTAAAGATCTTAACTTTATCTATTACAATTGAATTCTCTAGCATTGTTTGATGATATTGAGGCGATTTTGGTTAGATTTGAGACGTGTGGAGGCGGATTTTAAGGGAAAAGCTATTTTTGAGTGTTGAATTGGCCTAGTTGAAGTAAGTGTCTTGCCTAACATCGTGTGGAGGAACTACCCCTTAGGATTGATATTGTTTGATTCAATTGTGCTAAGTGAAATCCGTGTACGGAAGGTGATGAGTGGGTACAAGGGGTCCTACGTAGTATTTGACTGGTTTAGGCTACTTAGGCTACATTCATGCTTTAATTGAAATGTCATATCATGTTCTAAATTCTCATAGTCAATTTATCCTTAATTGTGTTAGACTGCCTTAGTTAACTTGTTTAGTATTTGTTCTACATCCTACTTGCAAAATTTCTTCCATCCTTTAGTTGAACTTGTTGCTTTCTTTATAGTTACATGCTATCTCCTCATTGTTAAATTATCATTGTTGAAGTTATTGTGCGAGTTACCTCATTCCTTATTGATTTTCGTTACTTGATGTAATTGTTCATGTTATCCCTTTGACGATTTCCATTATTTGAGACTCATTGTTGAATATTATCTCTTTCATTGTGAGTTAGTTTTATTTAATATTGTGGTTATATATTATTTCTCTCATTGTTGAGTTATTGGTGTTGAAGTTGTGAAAGTCGTTAATACGTCGAGGCAATGTTGGTTATTGTTGAAACATCTATCTTGTTGAGCATTTTTCATCCATTGTTGTTGTTGATATTCTTGTGTACGGTGTGGTGGAGCCATGGGCTATTATTGTAGAAATATTGATATTGTTGTTGGTGGTAGGTTGTGATACATGGGCACTGGTAGTACAAATTATTATTGTGATATGATATCGACGCGCATGCTGCGGTATAAGGCTTGGGGTTGATGTGCATGCGGCGGTATAACGTGGGACTTATGTGCGTGTTGCTTGTAGAGGAATTACGTGAAGCCACACGGCGTCATAAGGTGGGCTAAATACGTGTAGCTATTTCGGAATAATTGTTTTCAAATTCTATTTTCAAATGTAAGGCCCACACTGCGGTATAAGGAAAGATTGTGATTGAACTTAAGAAAAGTGAATACGAGACAGTACCTCGATTGTGATTCTTGATTATACGAGGCGGTACCTCCGTTTTGATTTCATTGTACACGAGGCGGTACCTTGTTGTGCTTCTTGCTATTTGTTCATGTTGCAAGGTGTTTTGGGTGGAGAATATATCGTATTGTGTCATTCCTTATTTTTTCTAGCAGTTGTTGTCCGTACATGATCATTGTAGTACTTTAGTTGCTCTTTTGTGTTATTTCTATTGTTGGTTTTCGGTACTAGTTCTTGCTATTATCTTTCCGTATTAGTTATTTCTTCACTTTCCATTACATATCCGTATTATCATTTCATACTGTCTATTTTATATTCTAGTAGGTGTCTTGACCTGGCTTCGTCACTACTCTACTGAGGTTAGACTCGATACTTACTGGGTACCGTTGTGGTGTACTTATACTACACTTCTACACATCCTTTTGTGCAGATCCAGGTACGTCTGCTCGTTCCAGTCATTAGAGGTTGTTGTAGCTGTTGCTTAGGAGACTTCAAGGTATACATGCTCCACGTCCGTAGGCCTCGGAGTCACCTTCCCTATTTACTTGGGCAGGTGGGATTTTGAGTTGGGCAAGAAAGAGGGGAATTGGGCCAATTGGGGCTGCTGTGGCCCAATTTGAGATCAAACTTAAACAAAATCTTTCGTTTTCCATTCTTTTCTTTTCTTTGATTTTAAATCCTAATTAAACTAATTAAAACCTAAATCAACTCCTAAAAATATAAATAAAAACCTAAAATGCTATGAAATGGAAAATTTAATATTTATTATTATTATTATTTTGATTTTTAATAGTTTTAAAACAACTCTAAATATGCATGAACCACTCTAAACTATTTTGGAATATGTTTAGGAGTGATTTGCATTAAAGCAAAAATTAGGTGCTCACAACTATCACTCTTTCTGAAAGTCAAATATTTGATTTTGAAAATCACCATATCACTTTATCAACATTAGCTCAATGCTAAAGATTAGGGAATAGCAAAAACAAATTGCTAGTTGCCCAATAAATGACCCCAATTTCAAATAGACCTCAACAATAATTGCCATTCACCTTTTTAAGGTGTTGATGCAATTACTCAAAGCTCATTAACTAGGAAATCAAAGTTTGGAGGTCAAGGTATGTTTCAGCAGCTAATTTTGAAGTCAACTAAACATAGAATAAAAATGCAAGTAATTTTTTTGCATACTCTTTCAACGGATGTATTTTGAGCATCACAGATGAATTGGGGAGACTGAAACCAAATGAAAGGACGGGAGGGTTTCTTGGAGTGTAACTTTTTTATTTATCTTTTAGTTGTAAAACTAAAGAATTAATGGCTGCACTTTTAGGAGTGATAAGGTCGCTACAAAATACATTTAGGGGCGAAGGATATACATATTGCCACAAATACTTTTTCGGTCATATTTTACTTGCAAAATTTAGCCACTAAAAGATTACTTCCAAAGGTCACAGCTAGAACTATCCCCTTTAGTGACAACCTTTCTAATTTGCCATAAAAAGTCTTACTACTGATAATTAAGTAAATGATTGTTATATTTAGTGGTCCTTCCCTTTTATGATTGGTCTCTTATACAATCTCTAAAATTTAATCAGACTGCTTCCCTTCGTAGTACTTATTCTACTTTTATTTTTCAGTTGGAAATGAATTTAGACAATACTATATGTGTTATACTAGCATATACCACTTCAACGACAACCACTTTGAACTACTAGAACAGATCAAGAGGGCATTGACAAAAAGATATATACTTTTCGTAACTAAAATGTCAAATATTTTGAGAGATACTTCTCGTAATTAAAATGAATAAAAATATTTTTAGAATAAAAGAAAGAAACTAAAACCATATTCTGTCTGATCAATAAAACAGATGGAAGAAGCGTTTAGGTTTTCTTTTAATACATTGACCTTTTTCATTTACATGGCATATGTTGTAATAACACAGATTGTGCACTATCAAATCAGAAACAAATGTTGTTCTATCTTAAATCGATTATTAAGTTGCTAACAAAAAATTTGCGATTCAAAAGACAGAAAGTCTAAAAAATAACGTGTTGTTCCAGTATCACAAAGATATAAAGGGAAAAAAAAAAGAAAAAAAAAAGAGAGATATAAATTGGTAGCTTGCTGCTGAAAATTGTCGGATTAATTTAATTTTTAATAGCGGTAAAGTAGGTTTGGATGTTACTTGTAGCCATTTTTATCTGAATTTATCCGAACATTCAGTGTAAAATTCTTTATCATTTATTTATCTTTTAAACATTTATGTATATAACCTTTTTCGGTTTAGTTTTTTCTTGTTCTTTTTAGAAAATAAAACCTATCCTAAAATTCGATACGAATTGTAAATTTATATTGAAACCTACGATTTTATATGAAAAGTCTAATAATCAGTTCGGTTCGGTTGATTCAATCGATTTTCAGAGAACATTAGACACCCCTACTAATGGTTAAAGTCGGTTGAGAACCTTGAGGTCTCAGATTCAAATGCCAACAGAGGTAAAATAATTAGGTGATTTTTTTTCATTTTTTAAGTTTTGGTGAATAAAATTATTGAATACCTATGGTTGTAAAATTAATCGAGGTGCATGAATTTAACGTTATAAAAAAACATCTACTACGTCAAACTGATTCGGAACCCCTAACATCTTACGATATGGTTGTCTAATATTCTCCACCAAACCTAAAAATAGGATAGGGTGGGGGCTATAGAGTTATAAAGACACATTCTCTTGTTTAGTTGCTGGAGAAAGCCAGCAGTTCTTTTCTTTTCTTTTTTAATCCATGAAAGAATTCCTACATATATAATCACTTCATATTCCAATTGATATACAAGTAGAACTAGCACATAGAATTAACGAATCTCTTAACTTCAAGGAAAGTTCTTCAATAGAGACAATTTATTTAATTTTTGCCCACTCCAGAATTTTCGTGGAAGCCAAATAGTATTTTGGTTGGTAATTTGTATTTATAAATAATAAATAAAATTAAAATATTATGTATAAATATAAAAATAACAGAGTTTGTCGTTACAGTAATTTATTCATTTGTTAGCTTCTTCAAATATTTGACACTGCTTACGAAAATTCGTGCGTACCATTACTATATGGAAATTAGTTCGTAGACACTCCGATCCCTTAATTATCATCATCATTTCTGGATAATGGTTGTATTCGAACCAACTGGATAATTTTGATCAATCAAAATTTAGACAAATATGAAGAAATTACTTGGTAGGAACTTCGAAGTGCTAACTTATCTATTATCATTTGATTCCCCTCGCAAAGTAGACTTATTTAGGTAATGCCTAACAATAAGCAAATATTAAAAGGAAAAAACACACATTGCCCTAGATCTTTATATCTTGCATCAGTCCCGATAGTTAGTGGTATTTTAATTACATATACCAAAAATAGAGGAGCCGTTTGCAACGAATGAAATGGCGTTGATCCACTACTAGAAATTCGGTAAAAAAACCGACCATGCTCGATCGATCAATTTTGATCAGTCAAAAAATCGATCAAAAAATTGATCAAAGTTGGTCGGTTTTCAAAATATTTTATTTTTTAATTTGTTTTTACAAAACCAACCAACTTTGATCGGTTTTCTTTGGCGCAAAAATGCGGGAAACTATTTTTGAGTCCCGCAAAATTTATTTTTCAAGAAACCGACCAACTTTGATCGGTTTTTCATTTAAAATAAATTAAAATTAATATTAAAAAACTGACCGAAATCGGTCGGTTAATTCGGCCGGTTATTTTCGTGCGAAAATACAATTAAAGAGTATAAATGAAATAAAAGACAGTTCTAAAATAAAATGCATCAATAGTCTAGTGGTAGAATAGTATCATGCCGCAATACAGACCCCGGTTCGATTCCCAGATAGTGCATTTTTTAATTACATAATTAAAATACCGACTAACTTTGGTCGGTTTTTTCGGCAATTTTTTTTTTTGAATTTAGTTGACCGACCAAAGTTGGTCTGTAATTTCCGACCAACATTAGTCGGTATGCCCTTCCGACCTTCAAAATACCGTTCACACGTAAATGGTCGTGTTTTGGACGGTTATTGGCCATTACCGACCCACTTTGATCGGTTTTGCTCGGATTTGAAGTAATGATCAGAACCTTAAACATGGCAAGAATAAGATTACCTTAATCTTGCAAATTTTTCTTTAATTGCGCAAGCTGATCAAAGTTGCCTAACCCACTATGATTTTTTATAGATTATTTAGTCGATGGAATTAAACCACGATTTTATTCGATGCTGTAAAGCTTAAGAATATAAAAATTTTGACTGAGAATTTTCTTTCTTTTCTGAATATTTGGCTTTGAATACAACAATTTGTTTAAAGAATATGCTCACGTTTACTTCCGTGGTCCTCTTTTCTTGATTTCATTTAATCTTTGGTGGGTTGTTAACTTGTTTTACAACGTATTATTGATTGGTCCTCTATTTGCCACTTAAGCATTGACTAAAATATTTCAATTGGGAGTTCACACAAAGCAGCATTTGGGTCCTACTCCGATCACCCTTAGATTTAGGATGAATTTGGAAACCTAAAATCTTTCCCCTTTGGGAAAATTTGGATTATTTGATATACTCCGTCCGTTCACTTTTACGTGTTCAATATATTAAAAATATATTTTTATTTTTACTTGTCAGTTTTAGCAAATCAAAGGAAGACTATATTTTTTTCCTGTTTTACTCTTATAAATAATTACTCATTTCACAAATTATTTCCGAAGATTTCTCAAAATAATATCATTATTATGGGTCCTATGATAAAATATGCATTTCATTTATTATTTTGTAAGGGGCATGTAAAGTCAATTGTGGATAAGTAAAAGTGAACGAATGAGAATGCATATCTATGGGGGAGGCAGGTCGAGCTTTCACCACCTATACCACTTATATATGCTTAAAATTAAAAAGTCCAAATTTCCTGAGTAGACAAATTTATGTCACATAATTAATTGTGGATAAATAAAAGCGAACGAATGAGAATGCATATCTTCACTCTTCATCTAGGGAAGACCACAATTCAAAAGATTCTTTGAATTATTAATGTATAAAATCCATTTGCAATTTGTAGGGTGATCCCAGAATTATTTTCATACTGTTTGCTAAGTTTTGTTTTCTTTTTCAAATTGAATATCTACTTCTTTGTTATTTTATCTCTTTTCTTTTAATTACATAGGAATTCAATTGTTATATGCTGACAGTGAATATAATTTTTATTCCATCAAATCAACTACTTAAGATAACCAGATATAACTCCATATTGCGTAAAATTCATTAATAGCGTGAAAAATAAAGCAGGCTATGTAACGACTCGATCGGTCGTTTTGAGCTCTAGCGCATCGTTCAACGGTTTGAGGCCTTGAGTAGCTTCACTTCAGGTATTATGACTTGTAAGTATGGTCGGAATTGAATTTCGGAGTTGATTTGAAAAGAAAATTCTAATTTCGGAAGCTTTAAGTTGGAAAAATTGACTAATGTTTGACTTTTAAGTAAAAGACATCGGAATCGGGATTTGGAGGTTCCAATAGGTTCGTGTGATGATATTGGACTTGGGCGTATGTTCGGGTTGAGTATCGGGTCACCCGGGAGCATTTTGATGCGTATTGTGGAAAGTTGGCATTTTGAGGGTTTTAGAATTTCCTAAGTTTGGTTTGAAGTGGATTTTGGTGTTATCGATGTCTGTTCGGGATTCCGAGCCTTGGAATAGGTTCGCATTATGATTTATGACTTGTACACAAAGTTTGGCGTCGTTCCGGAATATTTTGGTATGATTCAGACGCGTTCATCGAAGTTTAAAAGTTTGAAAGTTTAAAGAAGGGTTTTGATCGTCGATTCGCAATTTTGATGTTGTTTGGTGTGATTTGAGACCCCGAGTAGGTCCGTGTTATGTTGTGAAACTTATTGGTAAGTTTGGACGGGGTCCCGAGGGCCTCAGGTGTGTTTCGGACGAGTCGCGGTTGACTTTGGAGCTTTGTTGAATTGCTGAGGGGCCTAGGTACTGGTGCAATCGCACCTGCGGAAAAAGTACCGCAAATACGATCCCGCAAACGCGGCTAGGCAAGTGCAAGAGCGATTTTGGTTGGGCAGTGCTGGGACCGCAGATGTGGTCGTGTCGCCGCAGAAGCGGGACCGCACCTGCGGAGCAGGGCAGCGCAGAAGCGGCTGGCTTCGCAGATGCGCAAATGGGACTCGAACCTGTGATGGCGCAAAAGCGGAATTATTTTCGCAGGTGTGAGAGCGCGATTGGGTAGTGGTTTTCGCAGAAGCGACGACAGCGTCACAGAAGTGACGTCGCAGATGCGCCAATCTGTCTGCAAAAATGAAACTGGCTAGATTATTAAGGGATCAATTTTGGTCATTTTCCTCATTTCGTTTTGGATTTTTGGAGCTTGATTTTGGGCGATTTTGGAGGTGTTCTTCACGACTTCGACTTGGGTAAGTGTTCTATATCCTAAAGTGATCACATCTCATAAATCTATGGTTGTATTCATCATTTATTTTGAATTTAATGGAAGTTATTGAGAAAAATTATGAAATCATCCGAAAGTGTAAATTGGAGATTTGGAGGATGATTCGTTGTTGGAATTTAATATTTTTGGTATGGTTGAACTCGTATCGGAATGCGTGTTTGAATTTCGTAAATTTTTATTGGATACCGAGATGTGGGCTCGAGGGTTGACATTGTTGACTTTTCGATCGTAGTTAAAAATTATTATAAATTATTAAGTTATATTCATTGGAGTATATTTTGATTGTTTTACACATTGTTTGACTAGTTTCGGATTGTTTGGGTTTGAATTGAAGAGTTAGTGCGGCATTGGTGCCGGTTATACAACTTTAGAGCGAGGTAAGTCTCAGTCAAACTCTGTGAGGGGAAAACTACTCCTAGGTGATGTATTTGATGTGCTACTTATTGCGGGGGCTACGTACGCACGAGGTGACGAGGGTCCGTATGTTGCTAGTTTCATCTTATGTCCGGGTAGACTTAGGTTCCCGCCATGCTATAACTATACTATTTGAGTTATCCCTTGCCTATTAAATTCCTTTATTTTACGTTCCGACTTGAGACTAGACTCGCGTAGAGTGATAGACTTGCTATTGTAGAGATTTGACGGGCTTCATGATTTGCCGCAGAATAATTATATTCCTCTTACGAATTTCTCCCGTGCTATGCATTTTCCTCGAAAGGCTTTCCTTAAAAAAATATTATATCTCACACTTTTATTCGTGAGTGGGGTCAAGGACAAGTTAGAGCTTCGATTTCTAATGGGATAGGGCCGTTTGCCTCGGCAGTATAATAGATACATCTATGGTTCGTGTCGTTCGATCCTAGGCAGTGTGCATATTATGATGGGATCAGGCCGTTCGCCTAGGTAGAATTTTTGTATCACACTCTCATAGGAGCGGGTCGTTCGCATCGGCCATATAATAGATGTATCTATGGTTCGTGTCGTTCGACCCTCGACAGTGCACACAATATGATGGGATCGGCCCGTATGCCCCGGCATTTCTATAAAATGCTCTTACGGAATTGTGCGTAATATTTGATAAGAAACCAGCGTATCTGTGAGTTTTTCTGATTTGGATTGTGACGACCTATTTGGTGCGGTCAATTTATATATATATATATATATATATATATATATATATATATATATGCTCTGGTTGAGGAGGTAACTGCTATTAAGAGCTCGAGTTTATTGTCGAGAGGAGGATTGTACCATGTATATATACTTGCTTATTTTGTTTATTTACTCTGCCTCGCCTCTGTATACTTCCTACTGTAAATGATTTATTAGGCCACTAGTAAGTGTTGATGTCGACCCCTCATCACTACTTCTCCGGGGTTAGGCTAGATACTTAATGGGTACGCGTTGATTTACGTACTGATGTTACACTTGCTGTACTTTTTGTACAAGTGCATATATGTCTGATGGTCTTTTGGGTGCAAAGGCGTCGCTATTGCGGGGACTTTACCGTGAGCCTGCCTGCAGAGTCTCCATCAGAGCTATTTATATTCCCCTGTCTAATTTGTATTCCAGACAGATGTTGTATTTTATTATATTTCCTAGTTGATACTCATGCACTTGTGACACCGGGTTTTGGGGGTTCCTATAGGTTGTTCATTATTGTAGTTAGTGTAAATATTATCATTTACCCTGTAAATTCTATTTTATACTATTTAATTAATTTAAATTATGATTTTAAAGTATTAAAATAAGTAAACAAGTTGATCAATCACCGTTGGCTTGCCTAACGGCGGTGTTAGACGCCATCACGACCTTTAGTGGATTTCAGGTCGTGACAGCTTGGTATCAGAGCTCTAGGTTCACTTGGGTCTCACGAGTCATGACCAAGTTTAGTAGAGTCTTGCAGATTAGTACAGAGACATCTGTACTTATCTTCGAGAGGTTACAAGGTTGTTAAGAGCACTTCCCTTCTTGATTCCTCATCGTGCGGTTTGATTCCTTTAAGGCTTATGCCTTTATTTCCTTCATACTCAATCTTATGCGACGTGAAGCGCTTGGTATCAATTGGGCATTGAGGATTTGTAACGATACTGCAGATGTGGTGTATGATATTTTTCCATGCGTACTCGAGCGAGTTATTATCGTTTTCTTCTGGAAGGGGGTTATGTTGTTCCATGCTATGTATCAGTATTACCTATGGTTTTGAGGCTACGTACAGATTGCTATGATGTTCATGCATTGTTATCGTGCACTGTTGATGTAATATTAGGTTGCTCGTCTATGTATTGATGCAGTGAATGACTTGAAGGGAGAATCTCTTCGATGCATTATTTAGGGGTTTAGCGTTTAATTCCAGCGGAGGAAAGGCAATCGGACTATAGATGTCCAGGTTTGGTTGATGAAGTAACAAGACTTGATATTTTTTAGCGTGGTGGAATTCCCGTTTGTGATGTGGTGTCATCGTCCTTGTTCGAACATATTAGGGTTTCCCGACGTTATGGTCTTCTTTGATTTTGCCTTCGGGGCAGGGTAATGTGAAATGGTGCCTAAGGAGCGGTTGCCAGAGATAACGGTGTATAGCGGTTCAGAATTGAATTGGTATTTCTAATATTGATGGGAGTTGGTAGCAATTCATTAGTTCTGGTGCTACAGGTAGGTATTTGATTTGAGGCAACATTTGGGCAGTTAAGTATGAGGAAGGACATGGCAGGAGGTGTCTTGCGGTGGTTGAATTACTTGCATGCCAAGTATTAAAGCGGAGGTTGAAAAGTTGCTTAAAGGAGATAGTTTGATCGAAGTGGGAGTGGCAGAGTAGTATATAGATTCTGTGGTAGGATAGCCACGTACCTTGAAGAAGATTAGGGCGATTTGGGAGGCAAGGTGGAAAGTGACTAGGTCCACGAATTATATTTGGAATGGTGGTTACTGTATGGAGAAAGATTGAATATGGCAAAAAGGAGTTTGCTTGAAATAAAGAGGGGTATGGAGATTTGATTATCGTTTCGGATGCAACATGACTTTGAGTTTGGAAGGTATTGTTGGACTTTCAGTTGATGTCAATGGGGAAGGAACATACTTGTACAACTGGTAGATGAGCATGGGCTCAGGAGGGTTTACTGAACTTGTGGTAGTTGTACTCGGTGCAACGTCATTGGAAGATATCGGCATGGAATACCACAAGTAGGTTATCTCCTGTGAACAGGTTAGTGGTTGCGCGATTTTGATGAGGTTTCTACGAAGAGTTCTACTTACTACCCAAAGAAAGGCCGAGTATGCGATCGTGGCTGATAGTTCGGAATGTTTCATGAAAATCTTAACAAAAGACTTCGAGAAATTCGGCTAGTTAACGGTGCGAGATCATGGTAATTGAGAAGGAATGATCGTTGTGGGCTCTACATTATGTGATGGTAGCTTAAAGCTAAGTGGGGGAGCCCACCGTCTATGATTGGATCGCATGGTTGTCTGCTTGTACTGTTTCTGGTTATCGACGCATTGGTGGATTATTTTTGACTAAAAAAAGAAAATATCAGGGGTAATTCGAGCAAGGAACTTGATGAATGTGTGCTATATTTTTCCTTATCGGTTCATGTTCAGGTTTTAGGATGACTCAGAGTTTCTGCTTCTTGTGGATGTGATGTACAAGGAAAAGAGTTCATCCGGTTGCTTCTTTGGGAGTGTTCATGTGCTAACAGAGTGTTGGAGTTTGGCTCATATTCGAGACCAAGTCAGAGTGAGTGACTCTCAATAGTGGTTCTAATGGGTTCATTATGTGGCTGGAGACTGGGATTTTTGCAGCAGAGTGTGAAGAATACTTGGGGAATTTTCTATGTTATCATGGGGTCTACTGGGCAGTATTAGAAAAAAAATGGGAGAAACAGTTCAGATTTGCGGAAGGTGTTTCAAAATGGATGTACCAGTTGGAGATGCTATTGTGCACATGAGGAAGGTATGAGATGGTTCATGGGTATTGAGATAATGTGGTCTCGTGAAGTGGGTCACTCGGGAGGAGTGTTGTTGAGTTTTGTTATGATTCTTGAATGGAGCTACTATTATTTCTAAGGCAAGTCAAGAGTGAATTGGGAGAAGTTGGTTTGGTTGGTAATGGTTGAATCAGCATGATTGTGGCAATGATCAGTTCCTTCGGCGTGTAAAGCTATACCCGTGGTTTGTGGTTGTACGTGCAGGCTCGACAACCACCACGACTTGATTGATTTGGGAGGTATTTGATTCAATGGCCTTGTGTTGTAAATGGATTTCGGAAGAGTCATGGCGGTTTAGTTCACGACTTGAGGTTTGTATTTTCTACTGTTCGGTGTTGACAAGAATGTCATGAGCTCGGATGAGCAGGGAAGAATTCAGGTGTTCAGAGTAAGTTGGCATTTTCTTTAGTGTCACTTGGGAACAGTGTCCTGTGTAAGAGGATTTGTGTATTGATTTGCGGACTATTGGTTGGCTTTACAGAATTAGTACTGTTTGTGGAAAGTTGTATAAGTGTGACCAATTAGTCACTTGATTATTAGAGATTGAAACCAAGTATGGAGATTCTAGTATTGTCGCTAATGTGAGAGTTTATGTTTGGAAGGCGCTCTAGTCCTTTAGTTGTGAACTGTGTGAGTTTGTTCCGAATTAAGACGGCTTGATTATTCACACATGTGTTGTAGTTCCGTGTAGCTTGTGGTATTATATGAGCAGGATGGCTCTCGAGATGCAGGTCATTTATTACACCTTAGCCGTGCTTGGAATTTGTAGCGTATGGCGCTATCCGTCTCCCTAGGATTGTATTTTCGTACTTGGCATGCTTGTGGTCGATATTCGGTATTTCGTAGGTATAAGCAATATGTCTTGATGGGTATTTCCTTATTTATTGTTATGTGTGGATCAGGTAGCACGCAGCCACGGGTACGTTTTTTGGATCGGGTTGAACGCCGCAACGGTATCATGTTTGGATTGGGTTGCACGCCGCAACGGTATCATGTGTGGATCAGTGCGATCAGATTTTTGAAGGGTATATTAAATAGCAAATATCGTTATTCAATTCAGAAAGGGGTAATGGTTCCTGTTAGTAGGAGAGACTCCATGATTTATTGATTTGGTTAGGTGGTTATGAGTTTCTACATATCTCTTTCGTCGTGGCAGTATCACGAGCGTTGGAACAAGGCTTATATGTGTTATGAGGTACACTACGGGCTTCGGGTTAGTGAAATTTTAGCTGTTGTACTTAGAGGAGGTTGCCTTGGAAAAATGAGTTATGTGGAGCATTGTGTGATATCGGTATGGGTGCATGATCATGTGTGGATTCAGCATGTGGAGATTGAAACGTTGTTCGTATGTTAGAATCAAGTCTTGTAAAAAATTTCAGAAGTTGGAATTTGGTTCTAAAGCTTGTGAGCTAAGGTTATAGGGAGGATCTTCAGTCTGGCTCGAGCTAATGTGCTCAACTAGGATGTGGTGGCACGGGTAGGTGCACGAGGTGTTAAACAACGATTTTGGACAACTCCGGAGCAGTCCTTAGCACGTTCGGGGACAAACGTATGTTTAAGTGGAGGAGAATGTAATGATCCGACCGGTCGTTTTAGCTCTAGTGCGTCGTTCAGCAGTTTGAGACCTTAAGTATATTCACTTCAGTTATTATGACTTGTACGTGTGGTCAGAATTGAATTTCGGGAAGTTCGGAGTTAATTTGGAAAGAAAATTCTAATTTCGGAAGCTTTAAGTTGGAACCATTGACTAAGGTTTGCCTTTTGAGTAAAAGACCTCAGAATCGAGATTTGAAGGTTCCAATAGGTACGTATGATGATTTCAGACTTGGTCGTATGTTCGGGTTGAGTATCGGGTCACCTAGGAGCATTTCTGCGCGTATTGTAGAAACTTGGTATTTTGAAGGTTTTAGAATTTCCTAAGTTTGGTTTGAAGTGGATTTTGGTGTTATCGATGTCCGTTTAGGATTCCGAGCCTTGGAGTAGGTTCGTATTGTGATTTATGACTTGTACGCAAAGTTTGGCGTCATTCCGGAATGTTTTGATATGATTCGGACGCGTTCGTCGAAGTTTAAAAGTTTGAAAGTTTAAAGAAAGGTTTCGATAGTCGATTTGTAATTTTGATGTTGTTTTGTGTGATTTGAGATCCCGAGTAGGTCCGTATTATTTTATGGAACTTGTTTGGTAAGTTCGGATGGGGTCCTGGGGCATTTGGTGTGTTTCGGACGAGTCGCGGTTCACTTTGGAGCTTTGTTGTATTGCTGAGGGGCGTGGGTACTAGTGCAATCATACCAGCGAAAAACGTGTCGCAAATGCGACACCGCGAAAGTGGCTAGGAAAGCGATGGCGTGATTTTGGTTGGGTAGTGATGGGACCGCAGATGAGGTCCTGTAGCCGCAAAAGCGGGACCGCACCTGCGGAGTGGGGTAGCACAGAAGCGGCTGGCTTCGCAGATGCGCAAATGGGACTCGCACCTGCGATGGTGCAGAAGCAGAATTATTTCAGCAGGTGCGAGAGTGAGACTGGGAAGTGAGCTTCGCAGAAGTGATGATGACATTGCAGAAGTGACGTCGCAGATGCGCCAATCTGTCCGCAGAAGCGAAACTGGGCAAATTATTAAGGGATCGAACTTGGTGATTTTTCTCATTTTGTTTTGGATTTTTGGAGCTCGGTTTTGGGAAATTTTGGAGGAGTTCTTCACGACTTCGACTTAGGTAAGTGTTCTATATCCGAAAGTGATTATAATCATCATTTATTTCGAATTTAATGGAAGAAATTGAGAATAAATGTGAAATCTTCCGAAAGTGTAAATTGGAGATTTGGAAGATGATTCGTTATTGGAATTTAATAATTTTGGTATGATTGAACTCGTATCAGAATGAGTATTTGGATTTCATGAATTTTCGATGGGTTGCGAGACGTGGGGCCGAGGATTAACTTTTTTAGCGGATTTGAGAATTATTATAAACTAGTTTCTGGCCACGTGTGTTGCACGTGTATTTCATATTAATTTGCACAAACTTTTCAAAAATTATATAAATATTATTAAAACATATAAAATAAAATATAAAAAGAAAGTGCAAGTTAAAAATGAGGAAAGCTGATCACGTTTAGCAATCTGGTGGTTGAACTCGAAAAGATTAATAGGATGTCCTCGGAACATGAAAAGGTAAACAATGATTTATTTAGGTATATACGATTTGTAATTATATTAATTTTAATATTATGAGGTACAAATAAGATAATAGCTGAATATAAAATTGTCTCTTATGGTTTTCATGCATAATGTAATAAAAGAAAAATAAAAGTAGCGCAACACGAAAGACTTTAATCTGGAGCCAATGGATCCAGTTTATCTTTTCTTTCTTGCCTATTTAGCTTTTATTTTTTATTTTTAATCTTTTTCTAAAAACTTTAAATATGTCTATAACATTTCTTAAGTATATATATCTAATATTAGTTTAGATTTTGGTACATACTGTAAACTACTATTTTCCTTTACTACCATGAAGAAGAAGAGGAAAAAAGGGTATGCCTGCTTCACCATGGATGATCAACATGCCAAGGATTTTCAAACTTTCTAATTTACAATGAAATAATTTGTAGGAGTACTTTTTTTATTTATACTTTTGGAATAATGTATGTCAAATTTGGACTTCCAGGGGGGGTTTGAATTAGTAGGATTTTGAAAACAAATACCGAACACCATTCGAATTCAGAACAATGAAATGATGAATGCCTCAAAACAATCTCTCGTGTGTGTATATATGAGGTGCTATTTTCGTTGAAAAAAAAAGAGTATTCTCATGATAAGCCCAAATAAAAAAAATACAGAAAAAAAATTGTTAGCAACAATTTCGACTTATATGCCATGAAATACCTAGAAAAATACTCAAAATTGAAAATCAGATGTGCCACATCGAACGAAATTCGGGTAACTTGATTGTCACAATTTCATTCAATGTAAAAGAAAGGCAAATGGATAGCAAATATTAACAAAAACATCAAGATTAGGTGAAGCAACCAAAAATACTAACGCATAACCTTCTTTAGCTACCCTCTATCTCAATATTGACACATTGAAGAAGTCTTGTATGCTGAGTTTCCTAAGAGACACTAACATTTGAAGTATGAGGGGCGATAGAGGAGGACTCCGAAAGAATGTGGAAGTCCTTTCGTTTTGGCAACAACAAATATTTTTTATTGCATCATTGAATATATCAATGAATAATGACTATTCATGTACAATCAGATGACTTCGGTCTTTATAGAACCAACTTAGGCAACTCTTTAAATTCTATGGTTAATGCATTGGTTTGTAACGGGGTGATGTTTGAAGGATATAAAAGTTCATCACCATTATTAGGATATTTTGGTCTTGATTAGAATGTGTATTTTCATTTTTGTACTAAATTATTATTGGAGTAGCATTTGCAGCTTGAAGGGTAGAAGAGTCAATCAACTTTTAATAGGTAATTCGGTAATTCAATTCTTCACTTTACTTTGAGTTTCATACTTATAATATAATATGATTATTAAGTTACATGCATTGGAGTATATTTTGACTGTTCTGCACATTGTTTGACTAGTTTTGGATAGTTTGGCTTAGAATTGAAGAGTTAGTGCGGTATTGGAGCCAGTTATGGAACTTCAGAGCGAGGTAAGTCTCCTGTCCAACTCTGTGCGGGGGAAACTACCCATAGGTGATGTATTTGATATGTGCTACTTGTTGTGGGGCTAGGTATGCACGGGGTGACGAGAGTCCGTACGTAGCTAGATTCATGTTATGTCCGGGTAGACTTAGGTTCCCGCCATGCTATAACTGTACTATTTGAGTTGTCCCTAGCCTATTAAATTCCTTTATTTTGTGTTGCGACTTGAGATTAGACTCGCATAGAGTGACAAACTTGCTATTGTAGAGATTTGACGGGCTTTATAATTAGCCGCGGAATAATTGTACTCCTCTTACGAATTTCTCCCATACTATGCGTTTTCCTCGAAAGGCTTTCCTTAAAAATATTTATATCTCACACCTTTATCCGTGAGTGGGGTCAAGGAACCATTAAAGCTTCTTATTCTAATGGGATTAGGTCGTTCGCCTCGATAGTATAATAGATATATCTAGGGTTCGTGCCATTCGACCCTCGGCAGTGCACATTATGATGGGATCGGGTCGTTCGCCTCCGTAGAATTTTTATATCACACTCTCAAGGGAGCGGGTCTATTTGCCTCGGCAGTATAATAGATGCATCTATGATTCGTGTCATTCGACCCTCGGCAGTGTACACAGTATGATGGAATCGGGCCGTACGCCTCGACATTTCTATAAAATACTCTTACGGAATCGTGCGTAATATTTGACAAGAAACCAGTGTATCTGCGAGTTTTTCCTGATTTGGATTATGACGGCCTATCTGGTAAGGTCCATTATATATATGCTCTACTCTGGTTGAGAAGGTAACTGCTAATTGTTCCGGTTGAGGAGGTAACTGATAATTGAGAGCTCGAATTTATTGTCGAGATGAGGATTGTACCACGTATTTATACTTCATGTTTCGTTTATTTACTCTGCCTTACCTCAGTTTACTTCTTAATGTACATAATTTATTGGACCTCTAGTAAGTGTCGATGTCGACCCCTCGTCACTACTTCTCCGGGGTTAGGCTAGATACTTACTGGGTACTTATTAATTTGTATACTCATGCTATACTTACTGCACTTATTGTGCAGGTACATATATGTCTGGTGGTCTTTTGGGCGCAAAAGCGCCGCTATTGCGGGGACTTTACCGTGAGATGCATTCCATGTTACGATCCACAACCTACAGAGTTTCCACCAGAGTTATTTATATTCCCCTGTCTAATTTGTATTCCAGACAGATGTTGTATTTTATTATATTTTCTAGTTGATACTCGTGCACTTGTGACAACGAGTTTTGGGGGTTCAAATGGGTTGCTCATTATTGCAGTTCGTGTAAATATTATCATTTACCCTATAAATTTTATTTTATACTATTTAATTAATGGAAGTTCTGATTCCAAAGTAATAAAATGAGTAAACAAGTTGATCAATCAGCGTTGGCTATCCTGACCACAATGTTAGGCGTCGTCACGATCTTTAGTAAATTTTGGGTCGTGGCAGGTTACCTGCTCTACCAGGTTAAAATGCACAAATAATGTAAAAGTTCTTCATATCGTAGCTACCTATATAAGTTAAATCCAAAAAAAGTCCCAAGTCCAAATAATTCAATTTTAGATACTCTTTCTTCTTCATCTTGACTTTCTTGAGCCAAGCACTGAAACCACCTAATATCCCAATCAATGTTTTAAAAAGCGTGGGCATAAGGCGAGACGTTTTACATATGCCTCAACAAGGCGTAATGTAACGAGTCAACCAGTCATTTTGAGCATTTGCACTTCGCTCGGTAGTTTGAGGGCATGAGTAGCTCCATATGATGTATTATAACTTATGTGAATCGTTGGTTTTAGTTTTCAGGTTATTCAGAATCGATTTGCAAGAAGGAATTTCATTATTTAAGCTTTAAATTAGAAGAGTTGACAAAGTTTTACTTTTAGTGAATTCGACCTTTGAATAGAGTTTTGGTAGTTCTGTTAGATTCGGATAGTGATTTTGGGCTTGGGTAATACCCGGATTTGCATTTGGATATTTCTGAAAGGATTCACTACTAGTCGGCGAAAGTTGGAAACTTGAATGTTCGGAAAGTTTATAAGTTTGACTGGGAGTTGAATTTGATGATATTAGGTTCGGATTGTGGTTCCGAAAAATTGAATAGCTTCGTTATGTCATTTGGGACCTGTGTAAAAAATTTGAGTTTATTCCGAGTTGATTTAATATGTTTCTGGGCGAGTTTTAGAAGTTGAAAGTTGAAAGTTGAAAGTTCTTTTAAGTTTGATTTGAGGTGCGATTCGTCGTTTCGATATTGTTAGGCATGATTTGAGGACTCGAGTAGGTCAGTTTTATGTTATGTGACTTATTAGTATATTTGGATGAGTTCCCGAGTGGCTCGGGTGAGTTTCGGATGGGGTTCAGATCCTTTGAAGCCTTGTTGAAGTTGCTGGAAATTTTGGGTTGGTGGTGCAACCGCTTCTGCGGAAGCTTGGCCGCAGAAGCGAGCAGACCATCACAGAAGCGGAAAGGGCTACGTTTGGAAGCATCGCAGATGTGAAATTTTGGGCTGCATCTGCATTATCGCAGAAGTGATGGTTGGGGCGTAGGAGCGGACGTTTGCGCAGATGCGCGTTTGTTATCGTACCTACGATGCCGCAGTAGCGGATAAGTTTCCGCAGGTGCGAAGAGCCATTTCTCCAGTTGATTCTGCTGAAGCGAACTTCAGGTCGCAAAAATAGCTAAGTGGGTCGCAGGTGCGACAATGCCTGGGTAGAACTATATATCGAGGTATGGGGTCTTTTATCATATTTTGAGAAGTGCGACTCGGATTGGGACGTGTTTTGGAGCAAATTTCATCACAAGGATTAGGGTAAGTGTTCTACACTTGGTTTTGATTTTATTTCATGAATCTATCTTCATTTTTGGTAATTGGATGATGAATTTTAAAGAGAAATTTGGGATTTTTGACTGAAGTTTTATAGAGAGAATTTTTGGGTTTTGAATATCGATTCGAAGTCGGATTGGAGTAAAACTAGTATGGTTGGACTCGTAATTGAATGGGTTGTCGGATTTTGTGAGCTTTGTCGGGTTCTGAGGTACGGACTCGTGTTGGAGTTTCGGGATGATTTTTGGGCTTTGATTAAAGATTCGACCTTTATCGATTGATTTTGTTCCTTTGGCAGTATTTGATGTATTTGAGTTGTTTTTGGCTAGTTTTGAACCAATCAGAGGTTAGTACACACGATATGGTATCTTTGGAGCATTGTTTGGTTTCCTCGGTATTGGAAGTAGCTTGTTCGAGATAAGTAACACTTCTAAACTTGGTGCTGAGGCTATGAAACCCCGAATTACGTGTTATGTGTTTGGTGTCGAGGTGACGCACATGCTAGGTGACGGGTGTGTTTGCGTGCACCGTGTGAATTGTGACTCTGTTATTTCTGTGGTACTATTTAGTTACCTGATCTTATCTGTAACTATGAAATATCTACGTACTAGAGCTATTCAGTTGTGATCCACATCAGAAACCATGTCTAGGCTACATGCTTATTCTGTTGGGACCCACAAAGATCATTTCTAGTGTTGAGTTATTTGCTTATATTGCAATTGCATACTCAATCATGTTCATTTATTTCATATCGTATCATATCTCAGTCTCTATTGTTATATATTGACACATCATATCTTCATTTTTGAGCTAGTTTCATGGCATTGTGAGCCCGAGAGACTAGATAGATTGATGACTGAGTGAGGCCGAGGGCCTGATTGTGAGTGATATTATGGGATCGGGTTGCACATCACAACATGTTATATTGATTTATGCCTGGATCTGGCTTATTATGGCGCTTGGGCTGAAGGAGCCCCTCCAGGGTCTATACACACCCCCAATAAGCTCAATTGATTATATTGAGGGATGGATCTTCCCCAGGCTGGATTGACCTTATACAGTACTGAGTGACTGACTATTAGCAGGCTACATTGGCCTTATATACCACTGAGTGACTGACTGTCAGTTGCTATGTACATATTCGGGATGGATCTTCCCTGGGCTGATTGGCCATATACAGTACTGAGTGACTGAGCGTGTTGAGTGATTGAGCATGATGAGCGGAAAGTGTGAGACAGTGGGATTGAGTACCCTGAGAGTGTGAGTACATGAGTTCATCAGTGAGATACATTGCATTTGACATGCATACTTGGGATATATGCATAGAGATGCATTTCTTTCTGCCACTCCGAATTTTAGTGTCATTCGTGATTTTACCTGCATATTGACATGTTGGAACATTGATGTATTTTCCTCATGCCATTTGATAATGAAACATCTTATCTGTTATTGAAAAGGTTTTTTTTTTGGGGGAAAAATCACAATTTTCTAACTTACTAATATATTTGGTGATTTCGTTAAAAGATTTGGGTTTTCATTGATGTACTTGAAAAGCGGGCCTATTTTTCTGGAACGTTGAACGAGCCGAGTATTTTATCTCTGAGCTACTTCTTTTATTACTTCCATTATATTGTTATGAACTATTGTTGGCTATTGGTGTTGGACCCCGACCTGTGTTCCAGCTCATCACTACTTTCAATCTAAGGTTAGGTTTATTACTTATTGAGTACATGAGGTCGGTTGTACTCTTACTATACTTCTGAACCTTGTGTGCAGATGTTGGATGGTGATGTTGCTGTGATCGGTGAGAGCTAGATTTGAAGACGTACCTGCATTCCAGTTGTCGCTGTCTCTTGTTCATGGTAGCCTTAGATTTATAAAAATCTATTTACGTACATTTCGAACAGATGATACATTTATTTTAATCAAGCTTTGTAAATTCTAATCTTAGAAGCTCATGATTGTACTACCAGTCCTTGTGAATTCTTGAATAAAGGTAGTTTTACTATCATTTCTTTCTTGAAAAATCTCAATAATTTGGATAGTCGTTAATTGGCTTACCTGACGGGTTGGGTTAGGTGCCATCACGACTAGGTAGATTTTGGGTCGTGACAAGGTGATATCAGAGCTCTAGGTTCATATGTTCTACAAGTCATGAGCAAGTGTCTAGTAGAGTCTTGCGGATCGATATGATGACGTCCATACGTATCTTCGAGAGGCTACAGGACATTTAGGATAAATTTCCCATCTTTCTTTCCTTATCGTGCGACATTGTTTCAGTTTGAAGTGTAACTCTTTGAATTCCTTTAACGCATTCATATGCGCATGTGAGCGCTCGATATTAGCTATGTATCGCCGACTTGTGATTCCATGGATGAGGTGTGAGATATGATTTCGGTGTGCTGATGATGGGCCAGTCTGGAAGACTTTAGGTTGGGGTTTGACTATAGCTTGAACTCGGTGATTTCTATTGCGTGAGCACATGCTTTTGGACTTATATGTCCGGTAGCGTCCCTATGAGTGGTTATTTTGACTCGATAAGTGGCTGGATGGCTATATGATGAGTATGATATGACTGTAGGATATGTTCATATGGTTTGAATATGATGAAAAGAGTTTTCTTGAGATGTAAAAAGGATTATTAGGTGCTAGATTACTGTCTTGATATGACATATAGTCTCAAGTTATGAGTGTGTTGAAAGATTTTCATGTTGTTAATTGTGGAACAAATTAGATTCTCATGTCTTGTTGATATGTTCAGACTTAGGAAGGTTAAGTGATGGCTTAGTAGTTGTGGTTGTGAAAGGATATAGCAAGATGCCAATTTGAGGCTAAGCAGGTGGGTTATCTCCTGCGGAGTTAATCTACGGATGTGTGAACCATAAGATGTTGTGTGGAGAGCTTCTTTCTTCTAGCGAATTATATGTGTTAAGATTTGAATTTTGAACTTGGTTGAGAAAGTAGGCCTGATCATCATGTGAATGTATGCGAGTTTAGTAGAGGATTTGAGGTACCATACGATTTGTGCTATGTGAGCTGATGAAGGATTTAGTTGAAACTCCCTACGGTATTATGGCAATAATAGAGTATGGGCATTGTGAGTTATCGAGTGTTTAGATCTATTGCTTCGAGCCAAGTGGGGGAGTCTGCTATCGACGATTTGATTGTATGGTTACGTGTTGTATTGGTTTTGATCTGAGTGGGGAATGCCCGCGTTTCGTCGCAAGGCTCATTTTGAGTTGTGGGTCATAAGATAGGTAGCTTTATCTAATCAAGGGCCAGGGCACAAGGGTCCTGGTACTATCCAGGTGTGAAGAACCCCGTAGGTGACTGCAATGAGCAGAAATCTCACTCACGGGCCTAAACGACGAGCAAATACTCTAACATGAGAGCAAGGGATCACCCAACGAATGAACGAGCTCAAAGGGGGGGGGGGGAGGGAGGAAAGAACCATTCTTTTAGAGACCTAACCCAACCCGGTCCGAATCTTATCTGAACTGCGAGAATAACTGACTAAGCCGTTCCATAAGGGGTCATTCTCCAAACGGGATGGGGCCGTGTGGATCGGTTATGGCTTGCAGAGGTTGAGATCGATGATGACTCGAGTAAAGAAAATTCTTGGATACGGGATGCATTACACCTTATGGGTATATGGGAATCATGGGATGAATGAGTTGTTATTTGTGAATGATGTGGTGTGCGTGGAGTAAGAAATTGCTCGGTTGCTTAAAGGTGTGGATTATTTCTTTGGGTGTTATTGTGCTAATAGGGAACATGATGTTTGACCCGTTTAGGCGATGCGAGTGAGATTTGAGCAGAATGGATGACTCTCAAGAAGGATCTAATGGAGTCAAGAAATATATATAGTAATTGAAAATTTTCCGGACTTGTATATGGCTAGAATCTGAGATTTGGATCGGGTGATGTCGGGACTTGCGGCATTTCTATACCATTATGGATTTTACATTTCAGTGTCATGAGGGTTAAGGAAATGACATTAGATTCACAGAAGGTCTTTACAGAGTGGGTGTATCGGCTGTGGTACTTTTGGGGTGCTTAGGAGGAATACAATGGCTTATGGGCTTTAGGGTGGTATGGTTTTATGCTAGGATCTCTTGTGGTGAGATTTGGGTGAGTACCATGGTGTTCTAACAAGGAGAAGTGTCAGCTTGAGGTCAATTCGGAAGGAACCCGGAGAAATGGGACAGCTTGGTAGTAGGTTAGATCAGTACGGTAATAGATATGATCGGTTCTTTGGGTACTTATGATGTGGTGAGGCTCTATAAGTGTTTTGGTGTCAATACTCTTGGGTTTGGCAGCCTGCATGGCTTGGTTGAGTTAGGGAGACTTAGTTCTGATGGTTTGATTATGGGCAAATGGGTTTCGAAGAGTTCTCGATGGTTTTTGTCATGGAATGGGATGGATACTTCCTACTGGCGTGAAGAACATATTACGTATTATGATTTTCTCATGGATGAGATCAATTGAAAGGTTTATGACTGATCGGGTATGTATTCTTCTTGTGACTTAGAGTTGATTATGAGATTCTCGTACGTTTCATATGATAGCATGATAGATGCGGTGTGTTGTGTAGGATTGAGTTTTGCATGTGCAAGATCACGATTCATATTTAGAGGGAAGGTCATGAATTTTGGACAGCATGGACAATTTTAGATATATAGATGAATGTTATAACTGCTTGATAATTCCTGATAAGGGTGCGCACTTTAGAAGGCGCACTGTGTGTTGACTTACGAATGCTTCATTGGTATTGCGGTACTCGCCTGGTTGATTGATTACTGATATTCAGATTTTTGCTATGTGGTACGGAAGAATTATGAAAGTATTTCTCGTAGGATGATCGCATATGAGAGGTGTTAGAAATTCAAGCGGTGGAGTTGGGTGCAGATATGGTGATTCATGTGTTCTATGAATTTGGAGACTGGGAGTTCTCAGAAGCAGAGTGTTTCATGATTGTGGATTATGAAGTTGTGGCCAAAGCTAGCCAGAGAATAACATGTGTTATGATCCTGTCATTATGGACTTTCGGAGGGTTATTTATCTATTTGTGGGTGATCAAAGTTGATTTGGATTGGTAGGCCCAATGAGGGTGTGTATTCTACATCGGGTCGGATTGGTTGACTTCGTACTGCTATTGTTGAGGGATATGTCATTCAGTTAGAGAGGAGCTTATTCATGTTCTGATATGATCTATGTGTTGATCATCTATGCTACGAGGGGTTGTGATTTGTTGGTTATACGCACATATGATGCGGTTCTGTTTGGGGCCTTGTGGGAATTCAAGCGGAATGGTTATTGGGGTTTGGAATGGTTGATTGCGCTTTGGTCATGGCCTTTGTACGGTTATGATATATGGTGTTGTTTGCTTCTCGGTGGTTATGGTCATGCACTTTTGGTACTAGGCATCAAATTGTGCGTGGTTGTTGATTTTGAGCATGATGGCTTGAGGTATTTCACATGGACCACTGTTTGGATGGGGCCATGCATTGCAGCAGAGTTATGTTGAGATATGATCCTTTTTGTTAGATTCGTGCATCTTGGTACTACTATGTAAGATGGCTTTGTAGCATTGCGGTTGTGGTGGTACTTGTTGAACTTGCAGGATGGTCTTCTCGTTCAAGTCATTTTCCATTTTGGGTACATTTGAGTTATTTCATATTGGAGCATAGATTGCACATCTCGTGATTCTAGGTAGTATTGGTGTAGCATGTCGATAGGATAGTTGAGCTTGATAGAGAAAGGTCATGGGACCTAGAATGGGCGCTATCGGATCTGATTGCGGTATATTTGGAAGGATAATGTTGCTGATCAACTTAGAAATTGACTATAGTTCTTGTCGAAGGAGAGGGAGACCCATGTCTTGTGGATCTGATAATTGGTTATGAGGTACTTCATGTTTCTTCCATCAATGGCAGTGTACGAAGGTTTTGGAACGAGGTTTTGTTTGATACGAGGTTTATTACCGGTACCCTGTTTTCTTCGAACAGTTATTGTGGTCGGAACTTTTTGCTATGAGTATTTGATTTATGTGGTATAACATGTGATTTCATCTTGGGTTGTGGTTATGGCTTAATATAGCTTGTTCACACTTATACAGTGTGTAGATGCAAGATTCAGATCTTATGAAAATTTCGGATGTTGGGAATTGGATTTTTTGGTCTACGGGCTAAGGTGCGAGTAATAATCTTAAGCTATGTTGCGTTATCAGGCCTATATGGAATAGGGTGATGTGGGATCACCCCCGGGTATGTGCATGGTAAGGTTACACGGTGATTGGATGGCTTTGGAACGACTCTTGGAATGTTCGAGGACGAACGTATGTTTAAGTGGGGGAGGATGTAACGACCCGACTGGTCATTTTAAGCATTTGCACTTCGCTCGGTAGTTTTAGTGCATGAGTAGCTCCCTATGATGTATTGTGACTTATATGAATCAACGGTTTTAGTTTTTAGGTTATTTGGAATCGATTTGGAAGAAGGAATTTCATGATTTAAGCTTTAAGTTGGAAGAATTGGCCAAGTTTAACTTTTGGTGAATTCGACCCCAGAACAGAGTTTTGAAGGTTCCGTTAGGTCCTGATGGCGATTTTGGACTTGGGTGTTTTCCCGGATTTACATTTGGATATTTCTGGAAGGATTCAGCGCTAATCGACGAAAGTTGGAAACTTGAAGGATCAGAAAGTTCATAAATTTGACCGAGAGTTGACTTTGATGATATTGCGTTCGAAATGTGGTTTCGGGAATTTGAATAACTTTTTTATGTCATTTGAGACTTGTGTGCAAAATTTGAGTTCATTCCGAGTTGATTTGATATGTTTCGACATGCATTTTGGAAGTTGAAAGTTGAAAGTTCATTTAAGTTTGATTTGAGGTGCGATTCATCGTTTCGATGTTGTTAGTCATGATTTGAGGAATCGAGTAGGTCAGTGTTATGTTATGTGACTAATTGGTATATTCGGGTGAGGTCCAGAGTGGCTCAGGTGAGTTTTGAACGGGGTTTGGATCAATTGAAGCCTTGTTGAAGTTGTAGGAAATTTTGGGTTGCTGCTTCAACTACTTCTGCGGAATCTTGGCCGCTTGCGCGACTCCACAGAAGCGAGCAGCCCATCGTAGAAGCGAAAATGGCTACGTTTGGAAGCATCGCAGATGTGATGTTTTGGGTAGCGCATTTGATATCGCACATGCGATGTCGCAGGAGCGAATAAATTCCAGTAGGTGCGAAGAGCCATTTCTCCAGTTGATTTTACATAAGCGGGCTTCAGGTCGCAGAAGCGGCTAAGTGGGTCGCAGGTGTGACAACGCCTGGGTAGAACTATATATCGAGGTTTTGGGGTCATTTATCATATTTTGAGAAGTGCGACTCGGATTGAGACGATTGTTGAAACAAATTTCATCACAAGGATTGGGGTAAGTGTTCTAAACTTGGTTTTGATTTTATTTCATGAATCTATCTTCAATTTTAGCAATTGGTTGATGAATTTTAAAGAGAAATTTAGGGAGTGAGGGGGGTGACTAAAATTTCGAAGTCGGATTAGAGTGAAACTAGTATAATTGGACTCGTAATTGAATGGGTTATCAGATTTTCTGTGCAGGCACGGGTTTGACTTTTGGGATGATTATTGGGCTTTGATTAAAGATCCGACCTTTATCGATTGATTTTGTTCCTTTGACAGTATTTGATGTATTTGAGTTGTTTTTGGCTAGTTTTGAACCATTCAGAGGTTGGTACACACGATATGTCATCTTTGGATCATCATTTAGTTTGCTCGGAATTGGAAGTAGCTTGTTCGATATAAGTAACACTTCTAAACTTGATGCTGAGGGTATGAAACCTCGAATTACGTGTTATGTGTTTGGTGTCGAGATGACGCACATGCTAGGTGACGGGTGTGTTTGCGTGCATCATGTGAATTGTGACTCCGTTATTTCTGTGGTACTATTTAGTTACCTGATCTTATCTATAACCATGAAATATCTACGTACTAGAGCTTTTGAGCTATGATCCACGCTAGAAACCACGTCTAGGCTACATGCCTATTCTGTTGGGACCCACTGACGTCATTTCTGGTGTTGAGTTATTTGCTTACATTGTAATTTCATACTCAGTCATGGTCATTTATTTCATATCATATCTCAGTCTCTGTTGCTATATATTGACACATCATATCATCATTTTTGGGCTAGTTTCATGGCATTGTGAGCCCGAGAGACTGGAGAGATTGATGACTGAGTGAGGCCGATGGCCTGATTATGAGGGATATAATGGTATCGGGCTGCATGCCACAACATGTTATATTGATTTATGCCTAGATCTGGCTTATTATGGCGCTTGGCTAAAGGAGCCCCTTCGGAGTCTGTACACACCCCACTGAGCGTAGTTATTAAGGGATGGATCTTCCCCTGTGTATGGATCTTGCGTAAAGCATTTATATTTGGGGATGGATCTTCCCCAGGCTGGATTGGCCTTATACAGTTATAGTACTGAGTAACTGACTATCAGTTAATATATATATATTCGGGATGGATCTTCCCTAGGATGAATTGGCCATATATAATACTGAGTGATTGAGCATGATGAGTGGAAAGTGTGAGACAGTGAGATCGATTACTCTGAGAGTGTGAGTACATGAGTTCATCACTGAGATACATTGCATTTGACATGAATACTTGGGATACATGTATAGAGATGCATTTCTTTCTGCCACTCCGAATATTGGTGTCATTCATGATTTCACCGGCATATTGACATGTAGGCACAGATATGTATTTTACTCATGCCATTTGATAATGAAACATCTTATCTGTTATTGAAAAGTTCTTTTTGGAAAAAATCACAGTTTTCAAACTTACTCATATATTTGGTGATTTTGGTAAAAGATTTGAGTTTTCACTGATGTACTTGAAAAGTAGGCCTATTTTTTTGGAACGTGAACGAGCTGAGTATTTTATCTCTGGGCTACTTCTTTTATTACTTTCATTATGTTGTTATGAACTGTTATTGGGTATTGGTGTTGGACCCCGACCTGTGTTCCAGCTCATCACTACTTTAATCTAAGGCTAGGTTTGTTACTTATTGAGTACATGATGTCGGTTGTACTCTTACTATACTTCTGCACCTTGTGTGCATATGTTGGATGGTGATGTTGCTGTGATCGGCGAGAACTAGATTTGAAGACGTACCTGCGTTCCAGTTGTCGCTGCCTCTTGTTCATGGTAGCCTTAGAATTATAAAAATCTATTTACGTACATTTAGAACATATGATGTATTTATTTCATATCAACTTTGTAAATTCTAATTTTAGATACTCATGATTTGTACAACTAGTCCTTGGGAATTTTTGTATAAAGGCAGTTTTATTATCATTTCTTTCTTGAAAACTCTCATTAATTTTGATAGTTGTTAATTAGCTTACCTGACGGGTTGGGTTAGGTGCCATCAAGACTAGGTGGATTTTGGGTCGTGACACGTAAGCCCCGAGGCATGGGGCGTAAGCCCCATAGGTATTTAATTTTTAATATTTTATAAAATAATATAATGACAGTAAATATTTATAAACAGGTAAAATTGCATAAATATTGAAGAATACTTACAAGCACAAGTAACTTGCGTCTAAAAGAATAAAGTTTTCTATATGGTGGAACAAAAAGAATGACTAACATGCAATTTGAACTTTGAACTTGCTGCTATGAAAGAGAATGACGTTCTATTTGTATTTGTAAATTATTTTTGTTGCTTTTGGGAGATATTAGAAGACAAGCGGACAATATAAAGAATTGGGAAAGACCATGAATTAGGGCTTTAATCAATAAAAAATGTCTTGACTTTTAAATTTAATACATTTGAGTTCCTCTTTACACCTTTTGAGTAATTACCAAGCTGACTTTTGAGTATTTAGGTATTATATGAATGACTTATTCAACAAATTTTATTTTAATTTGAAAAAGTCCGTGGGGCTTACACCTCCCTAAAAAAACGAGCTTCAAACGCCCAGGCATATACCCGTAATTGCTGGGTGCACGCCTCTAGAGACTTTCGCCCCACGCCATCGCCTCATGGCATTTTTGGTGCGCCTCGCCCCGAAAACGCCTTTTAAAACACTGAACCCAATGTTTCAATCACTACTAGAAATTCAGCCAAAACCAACCGCGTCGGTTTTTCAAAATATTTTATTTTTTATTTTTCTTACGAAACCAACCAACTTTGGTCGTTTGTTTTTGGCAAAAAAATCGGGAACTATTTTATTGTCCCGCGAAATTTATATTTTAAGAAACCGACCGAAATCAGACTGTTTTTCATACAAAATAAATTAAAATTAATATGCGAAAAATCGATCGGTTATTTCAGCCAGTCATTTTAAAAAACCGATCGACTTCGATCGGTAATTCAATAGTTTTAATAAAACCGACCGAAATCGGTCGGTTATTTTCGCGTGAAAATGCAATTAAAGAGTATAAATAAATTAAAAGAAAGTCTTAAACCAAAATGTACCAATGGTCTAGTGGTAGAATAGTATCCTGCCACAGCATAGACCGTGGTTCGATTCTCATACAGTGCATTTTTTAATTGCATAATTAAAAATATCAATCGACTTCGGTCGATTTTTTCGGCAGATTTTTCTTTTTGGGTTGTTTGTGAAAATAAATTGACCGACCGAAATCGGTCGGAAATTGCGACCGACTTTGGTTGCTATTTATTACCGACCAACTTAATTTCGACGGATTAAAGTCGGTTGAAAATCAGTCGGTTTTTTCAGTTCCAACCGATTTCGGGCGGTATTTCTGGACGATTTTAGGCAGTTTCCTAGCAGTGAATAAACATAAAATTTCTTAAACTTTCTATTTTTTTCTCATTATGTTTCAGATTAGACATTTATACGTAAACGTGAATTGATTCCATTTCCATCTTTCTGTTGGATTTCTTTAGAGCTAAAAAATATTACTACTGACTTAAGAGTTTCCTAGTTTTTGCTGCTAATTTTAGGATTTTATTCGAGAATAATTGTTTCATCAAATCTACAGGGAGCCGCATGCAAGTTGCTTAAACTTTATAGGCTAGCTAAAGGGCCAAATCGTTTTCCTCTTTTTGTTTTTCCTATACTGGAATATTTCTAACTTTAACGTTAAGCATAATGAAGATGAATATGTTGAATACTAATAACACAACTTGGGTTGCACTTGAATTCTCCATCATACTGACTCATCATGTTACTACACGAATATTCTTACATTATTATTGAAGTCATAGTATAGTTACTGGCTTTTATATCTTAAGATAAAAAATAATAGGTGCATGCAAAGTTTATAATAACATAGCAATAGTGTTATATTCCAAAGTTTCAAGTAATAAATCTTGACAAGCATATAGATACTGGATGGTCAAGTATTATACAGGACTGTCCCTTTTCCTTTTGCTTCATTGTGTTAAACCTTAAGTTTTAATGACGAAGTGCTAATCCCATAAAAATCTATGCTGGAAAACAGAACAAGGAAAGAGTTTGTATAAAGAATTCCAAGGAAGAGCTGATGAAGGAAAAAAGAAAATATAATCAATGAAAAATGGAAGGAAGACTCGAGATCAAAGGGAAATCAAGGGAGTATCAATTAGACAACTCAGCATTCATTTCTTAAAATGGAAATTACAAATCTCGCCCACGGAACTTGTGAAGATCTTCTGACTGAAAGAACTCAAGCCATCAATCAAGAGTCCACTGCCTATATAAAGAATTCGAAGAAGGAAAGAAAGATGTGCAACTTCACATACAAAAGTTTTATACATCTTTGTCTTAGTCAAACATTTGTATTCTTGAGCTTACAAGTGTGATAAAAGATAGAGAAAAAAAAAGAAAACATTCAAGAGGTTGTTCAAAAGCTGCCACTACAAGAAATTGAACTTATTGTGCCGACTTAAATTGCCACAAAAGATAAGATAGTCGCCACTAAATATTTTCAAAGGCGACTTTAGGCTGCTGCATGTACTACCGAAACAAAATATTTTGTGACGGCTGTTGGGGGATGCCACAGAAATAAAGATTTTGTGGCGACTACACCTGCCACTAAAAGTGAAGAAAGACGCAACAAAAGGAAATTCACAAAATTGACTATAGCTAGGTCGCCACTAAAAAGAAGACTTCAGTAGCAACTTTTATTGCCACAATAGTCTGGAACTTTCTTCTCTGTATCCCTTTGTGGAGACTATGGTCGATATAGCAGAAATTAAAGTTCTACATATCATGAGCGAGAGATCTTATTTTTTCAAGGTATTTACCATTCAATAGAAACTGATTTACTTTATGAAATTGTCGCTAATCTTCTCCTTATGTACAACAAATAATTTTAAGTTGGTCTTTTCATTTACCTTTTTTTGTCTATGAATATAGACATATTAAGAACTTACTAAGACAATCCATGACTTAAGTAGTTCAAACATTCTAAATATCAGTACTTATTCTCATGATATTACCATTCCATGATTTCAACAAACTTATCAAACAATATGGAGAGAAATAAACATGTCAACAAGGTACAATAATTGAATTAATAACTTAAAGTAGAAAAGAAAGAAGTCCACGTTCAACCATCAGAAAGCATACATACAATCACAGAAACCCCCTTTGCAACACAGAATTTTGAACCTATGGATAACCTGTCATGCGTATCGTACTTGTTAACAACACGTTCCCACAATAACATGGTGAAATATGTAAGGAATGAGCAAACACATAAATCATACCTGGCAGCAATACGCTTTGCCCTTGTTCCACATGAACCTACGTAAAAATGTTTCGCCTACCAGGCAATTGAATGGGGAAAGATATTGTAAATATCATTCAGGTTTTATTAATGAAACACTAGGTGGTGTTTTATACTTCAATGCCACACAAGAGGAGGGAGAGGGATGATTTGTGTGGTGTCCAATTTTTGCGTGCCCTGATTATAGAAGGACCTCGTTCTTCTAAGTGTTCCTTATACTACTATTGCAAAAATAGTAAATGCGAAAAGTAAAGCATACAAATATTTTTACGTGAAAAACACCCGACTCAAAAGGTGAAAAAATCACGACCTACTACTCAGTAGGATATTCCCCAACACTTCACTAAAGCAATGAGCCAAAACAGCATTTACAAAACTCTTTGTAAACATAAGGATTAACTCTAATCCCGTTGTGGCAACCAACATCTAATTGTTGCGACAACTTCAAATTAACTCTAACTTGAATACTCAGAGTAACTAATAAAATTTCTTCTAGATAAAGCTGAAAGGTACAATTTGAAAACCACCTACTACAATAAAACTAGAATAAAAGACATACACTTGGAACTGGTTCTTCTATCTGGTTCATGTAACTTCAGGTCCGCTCACTTGAATCAAACAAGAATTGTTTGCAAAATGTCTTGCTATTTTGCTCTCAACTCACGTTTAATTTCAGCGTTTGTGCGTCACGGTAGAATGAGAACATCCTGCAATTTATAGAGTTAGTAGAATAAGAAATAACTAGAGTTCTAATGCTACTGTTCCTTGGTGGAGGAGTTCTAGTTATCCTCAACTTTTAACTCCTCCCTTATCTTGGATAATATTCTCTTTGAGTAAGGAGTCCTTCTCCTTATTAATTATGCAACCTTTTTCAATCAGGAGATACCAGATATAACAAGTTAAGCTTATCTCCTTCGCGTGCATCCCTTATGCTCGAATCTGGCCGTGTCTGTATACACAGGGGATGGATTTGGTTCATGCCTGGGTTCCTTTGTCAATCTTCAAAACAAACTTTACTTGGGCCAACAAATTTCCCCTTTTGATGACAAACTCTGTGCTTTTCATAAGTGTAGGCCTTATTTCGGCTCAGCTCAACATCAACACAATGTTATAATATTTTACCTTTTTTATGTCACTTATCATCATGGACCAGGTTCATTAGGTTATAAACATCACAGTCCAAAGTAAAAATACAACCTAATTTCCCCTTTTGGCATCATCGAAAAGTTGTATAATAATGTTAGATAACCAGATTTTAATTGAAATTACTCATGGCCACTGGGGCTATTTCAAATGCAATCATGGAGTCAAATATCATCGATCAATCTAAGGATATTAGCCGTCGAAGAAATATCAACAAACAGTTAGAGAAAAAGCAGTGAATTTCATTGATTGATAAGATCCTACCACAAATCACAACAAGAAATAAAACACTGGATCATGAGCAAACGAAGCAAAAAACATCCCGAACAGGATCACTGGTTGATCTACACTAGGCTAGGAGGCTTAAGGCTGGGAAGGACCAGGTTCTTTGTTTTTGGCTTGGAGCAGTTTTAGCATATCCTGAAGAATGCCATCATTCTTCTCCTTTTCTTTTGCCAGCTCAGCTCTGAGAGCATCTCTCTCAGTCTCCATCTCTACCAACCTCTTCTTTAGCCTATCAATCTCAACATCTTTATCCCCACTTTCTTGCACCAAAGCTCGTACTTTGCTGTTTATTGGTACCTTTTTGGATGAACTAGGCTCTTTGGGAGTGGTTTGGACTTCACAGTCACAAGTAGTTAGAGTATTTACCCCAAAATGATCCTTGCTTGTACCAACTTCCCATTTTTTGATGGGTACCTTGAAGTGTGCAAGTACAACCATGAGAATAAAGCCATAGGGTATGACGTGAGTTTTGGTGCCATTCAGAACCCTATCAAAAAGTTGGATAATGAAACGAGGCCAATTGATTTTCCTCCCACTATCCAAATATTTCATAAGGACCAGGTCAAAGAATGTTTCAATGTGCCTCCTTTCCTGCCTAGGCAGCACAACTTTGTTCACAAACTCGAACATCACTTTGTGGGGTGGCTTCATCTCACTTTTGTAAATAGCCTTGGGCTCAAGTTCTTCATCATTATCACCAAAATTTCTTGTAATGGCAAGGGCAGTAGGGAGATTCTCTAGACTTGGCCATTTGAGATTCTTATAATTATTGTACCCTTCAGCAGGTACACCTAAGATCTCTCTCAGTTCTTTAGCATCGAAGCTCATTGTCACCCCCCTTTACCACACTGGTGACCCTACCATCTTTGATCTCACAATTTACCATGAACTCCACAATCTCAGTTCTGGCCAGCTTTCCATCCATCTGAAGGACTATGTTCTTCCTTCCTTGCAATTGTAACTTCCCCAACATCATTACCATATATTCCTCCTCCAAGTCCCTGATGAGTCTACCTTTCAAGATGGTTCTCTTCCCAAACTTAACCATCTTGTCCTGCTCAGCATCATATTCTTCTTCTTCTTCTTCTTATTCTTCTCCACTCCATTCTTCTTCCTCCACTGTTTTCACTTTTCTTGGTTTTAATGCTGACCTTGTTCTTTTAGCCAAAGTAGATGGCTCTGCAGACTTTCTTTTTGAAACAGATTTCTTTGTGGACGTCTTGGCTTTCATTGCCTTTCGAGTCACAACCTTCATTTAATCTGTCTCCTCTTCATCTCGAAGGACCAGGTCCATCTCGTCAATTTCAATAGCCTCAATAGGCTCAACCACCTTCTTTTTTCTTTTAGCAGCAGCTTTTCTCTTACTTCTTTCTAAGGTATTTTCTAGTTCAGCCTCACTCTGCTTCTTCTGACTCCTTGTAGCTCTTTCTCTTGTAGGAGGAATCTCTACAGGGATTGAAGAGGCAACCTTTATCTTCTTGTTTTCCCTTGTAATGCCAGGAACTTTAACTCCTGAACTCCTTTTCTTTTTGGGATTGTAACTGTCAGTCACCTTTTTCAGTAGGTCTGCGAGGGTTTCCTACTCAGATGGAACAGGTTCTTGAGCATCCTTCCCTAATCGATCCAACCCCTCAGCAGCTTCTCCAGACCCACTTCCTCCTTTTTCTTTTACACTATCTTCTTCTCCTGCAGATTCCTCACTCCACACTACCATTTTTCCTGTTTCTTCAGTCAGACTAGCAGGAGTGGGTGAACCTTCAGCCACTCCTTTTCCGATACCCCTCACAACACCTTGAACACCCTCACTCTTTTTTTCTTTTCTCTTTTCATCTTTACCACCTATTCTCAAAAATTAACAGCAACCTTAGAGTTGATTTAAGTAGTAGTATTTTGGCCAAATGTTACCTATTCTGTGTCAGATGAAACAGTTTCTTCCTCTTCAGTAGCAGATTTGAATTATTCATCAGATTTCTGGGGTTCTTCCTCTCGACTTTCTTCAAATTTTTCATTAATTTTCTTGAGTTGTTTTTTACCAGCAACAACCTTGCGAGCAAACATCTTGACTCTTCTTTTCTTAGAGGTGGGCGTGGTTGAAGGTGTGATAGATGGTGTGGGTGTAATTTCTTTGGATGGTGATGAGGGATTCTCAAAAGGGTTTTCCATTTCTGTGTTTGGGAATTTTGGGAAAAATGGGTTTGTGTGTGTTTTGGAAGATGAGAGAAGAGGGAAATTCTTGACGGCTTGAGAATTGAGAAGTGAGGAAGCAACTAAGGCCTAATCAATTTAAAGTGGAAGTATTTGATTGGGTAACGACAACCTTTGCAGAAGTCTAATCAAACTGGAATTTAGTTTGAAAGGGCGTTAAACAGTGTCCCTAGAATCTAGGCACTTAACTTGGTTTGGACTCTGTTGAATAAAACCGGTCCATTTGTAACTGATAAGATCAAGGGGTTTAGGATAGAATGGGACTCTCCTCTTGATCATAATCCAAATATAATTATTTCAAAATATGCAGAATAGAGAGTACGTACCAAGTGATCTTGATGAACCGGGTTCTTCACTGAAAACTCTCTTGTGTAAGTCTGAATTTTCTAAGAAAATAGAGATAATATCATTAGAGATTAATGATTCATTTTAGCACATGGCACAAGAGTATACTGATGAAAGTATGAGATTGAGCAAAATCTAATCTAATTATTTACAGAAATTCACAATTTTCTAACCAATTTTTGAGTTAGAACCGGATCGCTTTAGGTGATCTTAATCATCCCTAATTTTAACATGTTCTTTTCAAAGTGATCTCTACTTAGAGCTTTTGTGAAGATGTCAGCTATTTGCTTGCTAGTAGCAAACAATTCCACAGTGATCAAACCTTTTTCATAATTGTCCCTTAAAAAGTGATGCCTAACATCTATGTGTTTCGTTATCTTGTGATGAACCAGGTTCTTAGTCATACTAATTGCAATGGTATTATCACAAAAGATGGGGATACAACCTACATCATTTCAAAAGTCCATTAATTGTTGTTTGATCCACAACAATTGAGCACAACATGAGGCAACAATAACATACTCAGCTTCAGTAGTAGATAAGGCCACATAATTTTGCTTTTTCGTGGCCTAAGACACAAGACATGAGCCAAAAAAATATGCCATACCTGAGGTGATCTTTCTATCCATAAGAAAACCTGCATAATCAGCATCAGCATATCCCACTAAGTTGAAATTACTACCTTTTGGATACCATAGACAAAGGTCAGTGGTGCCTTTTAGGTATCACAAGATTCTCTTGACAACTATCAAGTGAGACTCTTTGGGACTTGCCTGAAATCTACCACAAAGGCCTACACTAAAAATAATGTCAGGTATGCTAGCAGTGAGATACAATAAAGAGCCAATCATTCCCCTATACAACTTCTGATGAACAGATGAACCAGGTTCATCTACATCCAATTTTGTGGCTGTTGCAATATGAGTGTCAATTTCTTTGGAATCTTCCATTTTAAACCTTTTAAGAAACTCTTTCACATACTTCTGCTGATGGATCATAGTTCCATTTTTGAATTTTGTTTAATTTGTAAGCCTAAAAATAAATTAAGCTCACCCATCATACTCATTTCAAATTCACTCCCCATTAGTTTAGAAATTCTTTACTTAACTTATCCGTAGTTGCTCCAAAGATGATATCATCAACATATATCTGAACTACCAAGAGCTCTTTACCTTTTTCTTTCAAGAATAAAGTATTGTCAATTTGACCTCTTTTGTAGCCATGCTCAAGAAAATATTTTGATAATCTTTCATACCATGCTCTTGGAGCCTGCTTAAGCCCATAAAGTGCCTTGTCAAGCTTGTACACATGATCAGAACATTCCTTGCTTCAAAGACCGGAGGTTGCTTAACAAACACTTCTTCCTTTAGATAGCCATTGAGGAAGTCACTCTTGACATACATCTGATTGAGAGTGAATTCCATGTAAGCAGCAAAGGCTATGGGGAGTCCAATTGCTTCCAATCTTGCAACAAGAGCAAAGGTCTCATCATAATCTATGCCCTCCTCTTGACTATATCCTTGAACAATCCATCTTTCCTTGTTCCTTGTAACTATTCTATCTTCATCAAGTTTGTTTCTGAAGACCCACTTTGTGCCAATTACTGATCTGTCCTTGGGTCATGGTACCGGATGCCAAACTTGACTTCTCTCAAATTGGTTGACTTCATCTTGCATTGCATTTACCCAGTCTGCATCCTGCAAAGCCTCAACAACATTTTTAGTTTCAATTAGATATAAAGCATCAAAAAGCACCAAAAAGCAAAAATATTCTTCAAACAAGATCAGGTTTTGATTCCAAAGGTTGGATCAATGATTATGTTCTCAATAGGATGAGAACTTTGATACTTGTAAGGTTTCACAACCTGCTGGGTTCCCCTAGATATTCTTTCAGTGTTTTTTTTTTGCTGAGGAACAAGTTTATGGACATGTTCCCTTGATATTTGAGGATCATTTCCCCTTTATTCAGTTCCCCCTGTCAAGTTGCCCTTGGTCGAAGGACCTGCTCCATCATATGTTCCTACTTCTGGTGCTACTTCAGTCTGTGCTGTGGTTTCATTTGATTTTCTCACCAGCCCAATTTATTCTTCATCATGTTCATGTGCGTCAGAAATAATGTTAGTTTCATCAAAAATCACATGTACACTTTCTTCTACACACATAGTTCTTTTGTTATAAATCTTATAAGCTTTACTATGTGAAGAATATCCCAAGAATACTCCCTCGTCACTTCTGGGATCAAACTTACATAGGGAGGCTTTACCATTATTGTGCACAAAATATTTGCATCCAAATACCCTAAGATGGGATATGTTTGGCTTTGTCCCTTTAAGCAACTCATTGGGAGTCTTCTCTACAAGAGATATAATCATGCACCTATTTATGATATAACATGCAGTGTTCACTACTTCTGCCCAGAAACTATGGGCCAGTTTACTATAAAGAAGCATAGTCCTAGCCATATTTTCAAGTGTCCTATTCTTTCTTTCAACTACTCCATTTTGTTGTGGAGTCCTAGGAGCAGAAAAATTATGATCTAGGCCATGCTCATCACAAAATTCCACAAATTTAGCATTCTCAAGTTCAGTACCATGATCAAACCTAATTGATGCAAGTTGATTACCTAGTTGTTTATGAGTTTTTCTAACAAAAGAAATGAACATGTCAAATGCTTCATCTTTAGATGTTAAAAATAATGTCTAAGTAAACCTAGAATAATCATCAACAAGTACCATCATATATTTCTTACCACCCCTGTTTAATATTCTCATTGGTCAACAAAGATCCATATGGACAAGTTCCATCGTCCTGGTAATGCTTACCAATTTCTTGCTTTTAAAAGAGGATCCTACCTGCTTCCCTCTTGCACAAGCTTCACAAAATTTATCTTCCTTGAACTTAATGTTAGGCAGTCCTGTCACTAAGTTCTTGGAGACTAGTTTATTGAGTTGACGTAGACTACCATGTTCAAGTTTCTTATGCCAAAGGAGGGGATCATTATCCAACACACTTAAGAAAGTGAGTTCATTTTCTGAAAGGGTGGACAGATCTACAACATATATGTTGTTCACTCTTTTTTCCTGCAAAATAATCTCGTCAGTGGTAAGATTTATCACAAATCATTTGGTAGAGGTGAATGCTACCATGTTACCTCTATCACACAATTGTGATACACTTATTAGACTGTACTTAAGTCCATATATCAAGTAGACGTTCTCAATAAAGTGAGAATCAGTCTTACCTACCTTTTCAACCCCAATGATCTCACCTTTCTTTCCATTTCCAAAGGAGACATTACCTCCTTTAAGGTCCTCGAGTGAAAGGAACTGGTTCTTGTTTCCTGTCATGTGCCTTGAGCAGCCACTATCCATGTACCATATTTTACTGCTCCCCTTCACTTGGACTTGCGAAAGAAAATCAGGGGTTAGTCTTAGGAACCCAAACTAGTTTGGGTCCCTTTCTATAGGAAAAAGGATGAATCAAATTCTTTTTAGCCCAACTTGGTAGCCTATTCTTCCCTTGAACAAATTCTTTGTTCTTTTGACTTTTCTTTTCTTTTGCAGTGCATTCACTTTTATAGTGACCTATTTTACCACAGTGTGTGAAAATCATATTCTCAGAAAGTGTGAGGTACTTGCTTTTGGGATCCCATTTAGATGTTATATTCCCAAAGCCATGTCCTCTTCTGTTGCTACTATGGTGTTCCTGTAGCCATGAAAGTGCATCGGAGGACCTGTTCCATTTACAAGTTCTGTCTAGCTCATGCTTGACCTTGCTTAGATCCTCTTTTAGGATTCTCACCTGCTCATCCCTTTTATACAACTCATCTTTCATTTTTTCTATATTTTCTTCTTGAGTGAGTTATGTGTGATCAACTGTCTTTTTACCTGTTACTAATTTCAGTTTTAGATTTTCAAATATAAGTTCTAGAACAGTTAAGTCAAGTGCATGAACTTGGTTCTTCAATACAGTATTTTCACTTACAGTCTCACTAACCCTAAGTTCCAGGTTCTTGCACTTAGCCTTCAAAATCACATATTCTTTAGACAACTGTTCTTTTTCAATGTTTACATCCTCAGATTCATCAATTAGTTTTAGAAGTAACTCAGATAACCTTTCTTTAGACAATAATTTAATCTTGTCTTTGAGATGAATTATACTTACCTCAGTTTCTTCATCAGATTCTCTAATGGACATAAGTGCTTGTTCATGATCCCCATCATTTGTCCATGTAGTGAACCTTGTGTACATCTCTTGAATGGTTTCTCATTCCTTCATAGTAAAGTTCTCATATTGAAAATACAGTAGAGTTCCTCTGGATCTCTTCACCTGAGGTGTTCCTTCATGAGCTACTTGCAGTGTGTCCCAAATTTTCTTAGCAGTGGTACAGCTTTGGATTCTACTGTACTCATCTAGACAAGTCCACAAACAAGCCATTTCTTGTCTTTAGCGTTCTTCTCAAAATTTTCAAGTCCTCAGCAGTGCAATCAGCTCTTGACTTTGGCACATCTACTCCTTCAGCATTTTTCTTCAGGGTAGCCAGTGGACTACCAGTGACAATGTCCCATAGCTCATAGTCTTATCTATAATGTGATCTCTCATCCTATTTTCCCACCAAGAGTAGCACTGGCCGTTGAAGAGTGGTAGCCTAGTAGTGGATTGCCCTTCTCAGTTTCCAGGTGGTGCACTCATCTTGATCTTCTCCTAAGGTGTTAGCCTCCGCATGGATAACCCGCTCTGATACCAATTGATATTTTATACTTCAATGCCACACAAGAAGGGGTGATTTGTGTGGTGTTCAATTTTTGCGTGCACCGATTATAGAAGGACCTGGTTCTTCTAAGTGTTCCTTATATTACTATTGCAGAACTAGTAAATACGGAAAGTAAAAAATACAAGTATTGTTACGTGGAAAATACCCGAGTCAAAAGGTAAAAGAATAATGACCTACTATTCAGTAGGATTTTCCCAACACTTCACTAAATCAATGAGCCAAAACAGCATTTACAAAACTCTTTGTAAACCTAAGAATTAACTCTAATCTTGTTGTGGCAACCAGACTCTAACTATTGCTATAACTTCAAGTTAAATCTAACTTGAATACTCAGAGTACCTAATACAACTGTTTCTAGATAAAGCTGAAAGGTACAATTTGAAAATCACCTACTACAATAAAACTAGAATAAAAGACAGACACTTGGAACTGGTTCTTCTATCTGGTTCATGTAGCTTCAAGTTCGCACACTTGGATCACACAAGAATTGCTTGTAAAATGCCTTGCTATTTTGCTCTCAACTCACGTTTAACTTCAGCGTTTGTGCGTCACTGTAGAATGAGAACATCCTGCAATTTATAGAGTTAGTAAAATAAGAAATAACTAGAGTTCTAATGCTAGTTTTCCTTAGTGGAAGAGTTCTAGTTATCCTCAACTTCTAACTCCTCCCTTATCTAGGATAGTGTTCTCTTTGAGTAAGGAGTCCTTCTCCTTATCAATTATGCAACCTTTTCGATCAGGAGATATCAGATATAACAAGTTAAGCTTATCTCCTTCACGTGCATCCCTTATGATCGAATATGCCCGTGTTTGTGTACACAGGGGATGGACCTGGTTTATGCCTGAGTTCCTTTGTCAATCTTCAAAACAAACTTCACTTGGGCCAACACTGGGCCTTTATCGAATTAAATCATCATGTCCTATTGTATAATGTTAATAACATAATTACAACCTAACCAAGTCCTAAGATATATAACATTCACATTTAAGCTTTGGGTACTTATCCATCCAAACGTGTCCAAAATGTGGGCACCGATGAATATCCAACTACAATTTGTTTGTTTCCTTTTCTTATGAATTGTCAATTTAACCATTCTTCATAGATATATTGGATGAATAATAATTCATTTTTTTCTAGTGTAAAACTTAGACATTTTAAAACTACAAGAGATACACTAAAATATCATAGTCAAAGACAACTTTGCTCGAGAGAGGCCATTTAACCTATTGGATGATAGTATTATATGAATCTTTATCTATTTAGTCCTGATGTATTTTTCGACTATCAATCTATTAATTTAGATCAAGTCCAGGATGATGACATATGTTGTACATAGGAGCTCAAGTTAAGACTTGTACACAATATAACAGATGTAATCGGGTTGATACGAGATCTACAAATAAATAGTTATAAGGAACTTATCAAGTGGAATATAACAAGAAAAAAGAAAGAGAGAAATTTAACAACTGATACATGCATAGCAGTACAAGAAACATTATCTGTGATACATTATCTGTCCATTATCATTGTACATACAATCAAACCAGATCTTAAAAATCAAACTTGTATAACTAATATTTCAACTACCTCATCTAAAATTCAACTGTCAATTTGAATTATTTTATTCACACGATGGCCTATTAAATATGGAAATATTACCTAAACTACGATAACGGAAAAGGGTACCACAAAACATTGATTAACACTAGAATCATAGTTGAGAAAATACTGAGAGCAGCAACTTGAATTCAGACAATTTTTGTAGGAAGATAGTTTTTTCAAAGAGCACATAGCACTCTTTCATACTTCTGGATAGAAGTCTGTCAGGCCTTATTGCTTCAACATCTTATACTAAATTATATTTTTTTTAAGTCTTTCTTATTTTAGTTCACTATGTTGAAACAGAAACATAGAAAGAGTGATCAAATAGTTGCTCGAAATAATCTAAGTCGGAAATAAATCTAAATTCTGTATTCAACTAATATTATGTTCATTAAATTTTTAGGATTTCTAATGGATACTAAAATATTTTTCTATTAGTGGTTTTTAATTAAGCACTATTCCAACACTATCACTCTTTCTGAAAGTCAAATATTTAGTTTTGAAAATTACCATGTCACTTTATCAACATTAGTTCATTGCTAATATTTAGGGAATTGCAAAAACAAATTGCTAGTTGTACAATAAATGACCCCAATTTCAAATAGACCTCAACAACAATAGCCATTCACCATTTTAAGGTGTTGATGCAATTACTCAAAGTTCATTAACTAGGAAGTCAAAGTTTTGAGGTCAAGGTAAGTTTCACCAGCTAATTTTGAAGTCAACTAATCACAGAACAAAATGCAAGTTAATTTTTTGCATACTGACTTCCTGCCATTAACTAACCCTAGATTTGACAGCAAATATATACAAGTAACTTGTCACGACCCAGAATCCCAACCTCGGGGTCATGATGACGCCTAACATTTACTTGCTAGACAAGCCGACATAACAGAAAATTAACTGGTTTTAACAATTTTCGATAGGATATTAACAATGAAAACGGTGCAAGTGTGAAGTCTATTATAATAATAATACAGAACTACGAGTCTTAATATAACCCAAAAACTGGTATCACGAGTACATGAACTTCTAGAGTGCTACAAACATGGTCTGAATAAAATACACTATTTTGAAACTTAGAAGAAAACAAACAGTAAAGATAGGAGGGAAGGGGATTTCAAGGCTGCGAATATTGTGCAGTTGTACCTCAAGTCTCTGTCAACCACTGGATCCGAGCAAATATATTGAACGCCTCTAGGACCCACTTCAAAATCTGCACAAGAAGTGTAGAGTATAGTATGAGTATAACCGACCCCATGTACTCTGTAAGTGCCGAGCCTAACCTCGACGAAGTAGTGACGAGGCTAAAGCGGGCAACTTACAATAACCTTTAGGCAGTAATAATAATAATAACAGGAAAAGAAGCAGGAAGTGGAAGTAAAGCAATTAAATCATGAAAATGAACTCAAACCTCATTATCAGAAAGCTAGGAATAACAGATCTCATAATTTCATATAAAAATGCTGAAACCCAACACAATAACAAGAACGAGTACAACACAAATAATCCGTTACGGCGCGCAACCCGATTACACCGTACACACGCAATCCTTCATTATTTTACCAAAGCATCATTTATCAATATCAAGAATCACGTATACAACCCGTTGCGGTGCGCAACCCGATCGTACCATATCATAATAATCAAATGTCATAATCCTCCCTTATTACACCATATCATCATTTATCAATATCAAACATTACATATACAACCGTTGCGGCGCGCAACCCAATCCTACCATATCATTATAATCAATATCAAAATCCCTCCTTATTCTACCATTTCAATTTATTATCCTTCCCGTTGCGGCGTGCAACCCGATCCACAATAATTTTAATAAACATAAATAATCCAATAATTTAATTTACAAGAATTTATACAATCAAGAGTATGAGTACAAGGAAATAAATGAACCACGTGAAAATCAAGGAATGCAACAAATATTACAAAAGCAACAAGACAAGTCAAGTACATGACAATTAAAGTGGGCAAGTAAAACAGTTAAGGCAAGTAGCAATTAATCATGGAGTCATGAAAAGGACAAACAATTCAATACAAGAATAATTAATGACAAGTAACAAATTACGGCATAGAAAGCAATTAAAGCATGTAACTGTTAAGGCATGGCATGGGATAATTCATGAAATATGAGAAAACATGGAAATAATTATTTTGACGGTGTATATACTCTTTCCACCTCGCATATACGTTGTTTCGCATGTAATTCACATAACATATAGTCCAAGGGTTCCTAATTCCCTCAAATTAAGGTTAGACCCAACACTTACCTCGTTCCTCAATCAAATCAAAGCTCAATCATGGCCTTTCCTCTAAATTCCGCCTCCAAACCAATCGAATCTAACCAAAATCTACTTAATATTATCAAACAATGCTATAGAAATCAATTACAATATATAAAGCTAAGATCTTTATACTTTTTTAAAAAGTCAACCCGGGGTCCGCCCGGTCAAAACCTGGGTCCAATGGTAGATTTCGACTATCCATGACCCCACGAGTTCATATATGTGATTAGTTTTAAAATCCGAGTCCAAATCGACACTCAAAAGTCAATTTCTTATTTTAAAAATACTTGACGAGGTTTTACACTTTTTTCACTTTGATTCACATTATTTTGATGTTAACATCTAAGATAAAGTGATGGAATATGATTAGAAATAGATTAGAATCACTTAACCAAAGTTTGTAGATGAAAATCCCACTTCAAACTCGCCTCCTACCAAGTCTAAGGTTCAAAAATGAGAGAATGAGTTCAAAAATCGCGTCTCCCAGCCCTTTAACCAGCAGCAGATGTCACATTTGCGACACAAGGTTCGCATTTATGAACCCTAGCAATTGCGAACCAGGGCTCGCATTTGCGAACCCTGACAGCCTGAGTCAACATCGCAATTGCGATGAAGGCTTCGCAATTGCAAACTAGTGGGTCATCGCAAAAGCAAATTAAGCCATAATCCTATTAACTTCGCAAATGTGAAGGGGAGGTTGCATTGTGACAACTTCCCCTCTTCTGTCACCTTCCCAAATGCGACCCTGGTGTTCGCATTTTCGACACCAGAGCACCAGACACTAGGTTTTCTGCATTTTCAGTCCAAACCTCTTCGGAATATGTCTGAAACTCATTTGAGCCCTCAGGGCTCCAAATCAAACATCCACACAAGTTTAGAAATATCATACGAACTCCCTCGCGCTATCAAAATACCAAAATAACACCTAAAACTTCGAATCGAACATCAAAATGTATGAAATTTTCAAAAAAACTCAAAAACTTGCAAATTTACAATCGGACGTCCGAATCACATCAAATCAACTCCGTTTTGTAATAAATTTTGCAGACTAGTCATAAATAGTGAAATGGACCTATTCTAAGTTTTGGAACCGAAATCCAAACCCGGTAGCAACAAAATCAACCTACGGTGAAACTTAAAAATTCTTTAAGCCTTCAAATTACTAATTTTTCAACAAGTCACGTTAAATCAAGTTAGGGACTTCCGAATTCGATTCCGGGCATACGCCGAAGTCCCAAATCACGATACAGACCCACCGAGACCGTCAAAACACCTATCCAGATCCATTTACACAAAATATTAATTGTAGTCAACTCAAATAATTTTAAAGGCAAAATTTCATATTTTCAATTTTCCACAAAAACTTTTCGGAACAAGACACGAACTGCGCACTCAAATCAAGGAATGCAAAATGGAGCAAGTCGAGGTCTCAGAATACGGTAATAAAGGCTAAAACTCAAAATTACCTATCGGGTCATCACATTCTCCACCTCTAAAATAAACGTTCGTCCTCAAACGAACATAGAGAGGTACCTGGACTGGTGATAAGGTATGGGTATCTATTCCGCATGTCAGACTCGGATTCCCACGTGGCTGCCTCAATCGGCTGACCTCTCTACTGCACTCGAACTGAAGGATAACTCTTAGACCTCAACTTTCGGACTTGCCGTGCTAGAATGGCCACCGTCTCCTCCTCATAATTCAAATCCTTGTCCAATTGGACTGAGATGAAATCTAACATATTAGACTGATCACCGTGATACTTACGGAGTATGGATACATGGAACACCGGATGAACTGCTGATAAGCTAGGTGGAAATACAAGCTTATATGCCACCTCCCCCACTTTCTTAAGAATCTCAAAGGGTTCGATATACCTAGGGCTCAACTTTCCCTTCTTTCTGAACCTTATCACACCCTTCATGGGTGAAACCTGGAGCAATACCCTCTCTCCAACCATGAATGCAACATCATGAACTCTACGATCGACATAACTCTTATGTCTAGACTGAGATATGCGAAGTCAATCCTGAATCATCTTGACCTTTTCCAAGGTATCCTGAACCAAATCGGTATTCAACAACCGAGCCTCTCCCCGCTCAAACCAACCAACTGGCAAACAACATTGTCTCCCATATAATGCCTTATAGGGAACCATCTGAATACTCGATTGGTAGTTGTTGTTGTAGGCAAAACTCCGCAAGCGGCAAGAACTGATCCCAAGAAATCCCGAAATCCATAACGCATATATACTCAAATATCTGAATGGCGCGCTCGAACTATCTGTCCATCTGGGGTGAAATGTTGTACTCAACTCAACCCATGTACCTAACTCACGCTATATGTCCCTCCAGAAATGCGATGTGAATTGCGTACCCCGATCTGAAATGATGGACATCGGCACACCGTGAAAATGAACGATCTCGAGAATATAGATCTCAGCCAACCGCTCTGAGGAATAGGTAACTGCTACTGGAATGACATGTGCCGACTTGATCAACCTATCCACAATGACCCATATCGCGTTGAATTTATTCGAAGTACGTGTGAACCCAGCAACAAAATCCATGGTAATACGCTCCCACTTCTACTCGGGAATCTCAAGCTTCTGAAGCAAACTGTAAGTCCACTGATGCTCATATTTGACTTGCTGACAATTCAGACACCGAGCCACATATGCAACTACATTCTTCTTCATTATCCTCCACCAATAATGGTGCCTCAAGTCCTGATACATCTTGGAGGCACCCGGACGAATGGAATACCGCAAACTGTGGGCCTCCTCAAGAATCAACTCATGGAGCCTATCCACATTGGGCATACAAATCCGACCCTGCATTTGCAACACCCCATCATCTCCAATAGTAACCTGCTTGGCACCACTGTGCCGCATAGTGTCCTTAAGGATAAGCAAAATGTGTCATCATACTGACGCTCTCTGATGCGCTCACACAAAGAATACCAAGAGACCGTGCAAGCTAGAACACGACTGGGCTTCGAAACATCTAACCTCAGGAACTAATTGGCCAAAGACTAAACATCTGATGCTAGAGGTCTCTCACCAACCGGAATATATGCAAGGCTACCCATACTCACAACCTTTCTACTCAAGGCATTGACCACCACATTGGCCTTCCCGGGATGATACAAAATGGTGATGTCATAGTCTTTCAACAGCCCCAACCACCTCCTCTGCCTCAAGTTGAGATATTTTTGCTTGAACAAATAATGTAGACTCCGATGATCCATGAATACCTCACATAACACGCTGTAGAGGTAATGCCTCCAAATCTTCAGTGCATGAACAATGGCTGCCAACTCTAAGTCGTGAACATCGTAATTCTTCTCATGAACCTTCACCTGTCGCAATGCGTACACAATCACCCTGCCATCCTGCATCAATACTGCACCAAGGCTAACATGCGATGCATCACAATATACTGTATAAGATCATGAACTTGTGGGCAACACCAACACTGGCGCTTTAGTCAAAGCAGTCTTGAGCTTCTAAAAGCATAACTCACACTCATCCGACCATATGAATGGAACACTCTTCTAGTTCAATTTAGTCAATAGGGCTGCTATGGATGTAAACCCCTCCACGAACCGGCGATAATAACTTGCCAACTCCAGGAAACTCCGAATATCTGTAGCTGAAGTAGGTCTAGGCCAGTTTTGAACTACCTTAATCTTCTTAGGATCTACTTTTATTCCCTCGGCCGATACAAGATTCCCCAAAAAGGCGACCGAGTCTAACCAAAACTCATACTTTGAAAACTTAGCATATAATTGTCAATCTCTCAAAGTCTGAAGCACAACTCGAAGATATTTCTCATGGTCCTCTCGATTGTGGGAGTAAATCAAGATATCATCAATGAATACGATCACAAAAGAATCCAAATAGGGCTTAAATACCCGGTTCATCCAATACATAAATGTTGCTGGGGCATTTGTCAACCCAAATGACATTACTAAGAACTCATAATGTCCATACCAAGTCCGAAAAGCTATTTTAGGGACATCTGATGCCCTAATATTCAAATAATGGTAGCCACACCTCAAATCAATCTTCGAAAACACCTTGGCACCCTGAAGATGATCAAATAAGTCATCAATCATCGGCAACTGATACTTGTTCTTGATAGTGACTTTGTTCAACTATCGGTAGTCTATACACATCATCATTGAACCATCTTTCTTCTTCACGAACAACACCGGTGCACCCCAAGGTGAGATACTAGGTCTAATGAATCCCTTATCAAGTAAATCTTGCAATTGCTCCTTCATTTCCTTCAACTCAGGCGGGGCCATACAATATGGTGGAATAGAAATGGGTTGAGTGCCAGGAGCCAAATCAATGCAGAAGTCAATATCTCTGACCGGTGGCATCTCTGGTAGATCTATAGGAAACACCTCTGCAAACTCACGCCGAACAGGTACCGAATCCATGGAAGGAAACTCCATACTAGAATCGCATATATAGGCCAAATAAGCTAGATATCCCTTCTCGACCATACGCCGAGCCTTGACATAAGAAATAACCCCACTGGTAGAATGGCCAGGAGTCCCTCTAGACTCTAATATAGGCAACCCTAGAATGTCTAAGGTCACCATCTTAGCATGACAATCCAATATAGCATGATAAGGTGACAACCAATTCATGCCCAAAATAACATCAAAGTCTACCATATAAATAAGTAGGAGATCTACACTAGTCTCAAGACTTCCAATAGTAATCACACACGAGCGGTAGACACAGTCTACAATAATAGAATCTCCCACAGGTGGGGACACATACATAGGAGCGCTCAAAGAATCACGAGGCACAACCAGATATGAAGCAAAATAGGATGACATGTAGGAATAAGTAGAGCTCGGATCAAATAGAACTGAAGCAACTCTATGGTAAACTGGAACCATACTTGTGATAACGACGTCAGATGACTCGACCTCATGTCTAACTGGGAATGCATAAAATTGGGGTTGGGCCCCACCACCCTAACCTTCATCTCTTGGACGACCTCTATCTGGATGGACTCCACCTCTAACGGCCTGACCTCCACCTCTAACGGCCTGACCTCCACCTCTAATGGCCTGACCTCCACTTCTGGAAGTCTAACCTCTGCCTCTAGCTGGCTTAGCGGGCGATGAAGCAACCGGTGTTGGGAACCATGGTACAACAAATCTGGTGTGACATGCTGCTCAACAATCTCGGGCAGTTCCTCCTGATGTGACCAGTACCCTCACACTCGAAACACCCCTTCTGCTGTTGTGGCTGCTGAAGCTGAAGCTAACCCGAACTGGCCAGATAATCATGGTGGTAACTCTGAATCGGAGGCACACTAATAGGAGCTGATGGTGTACTGTAGGTTGGCTGCCCGGGATGAGATACCTAAGGAGCACGACTGCCCGAAGTACCGTGGGATGCCTGAAGCGCTAACTGAAATGGCTTAGGAGGATGTCATCTACCAAAAGTACTCCTGCCTCCAGATGAGGCACCACTGAAACCACCGAAATGACGAGGCCTCTTATTAGACACCGACCCTATCTCCTGACCACGAACCATCTAACAATATCTATGGCCCTCTGGAAAGAAATATCATCTCCAGTCTCCTTGGTTATCTGTAACCTGATACTGAATGTGAGCCCATCAATTAATCTCCTTACTCTCTCCCTCTCAATAGGGAGTAAAATAATGGCATGTCAATCTAGGTCAACAAATCGAGTCTCATACTGGGTGACGGTCATGACACCCTGCTGAAGGCACTCAAACTGCCCGCGATACTCCTCTCTCAGAGTGAAAGGAATGGACTTCTCTAGAAATAGCTATGAAAACTGATCCCAGGTAAGTGCAGGCGAACCAACTAATCTAGTCAACATATAATCTCTCCATCATCTTTTTGTCACGACCCAAAATTCTTTAAAGGTTGTGATGGCGCCTAACACCGCTGTCAGGCAAGCCAACGATGATTAATTAACTTAATTACTCATTTTAGTATTTTCAAATTGTAAGTTCCTTCAATTAAATAGTAAAAGATAGGATTTACGGATTAAATGATAATATTTTCGCAACTAAAATACTGAACAACCCATAAGCACTCCCAAAACCCGGTGTCACAAGTGCATGAACATTAACTAGGGAGTAAAATAAAATACAACATCTGTCCGAAATACAAATTAGACAGGAAAGATATAAATAACTCTGAAAGAGACTCTACTGGCTGCGGATCGTAGTATAGAATGCAGCATACCTGATCCCCGCAATAACCGCACCTCTGCGCCCATAAGGCTACTAGACATATATGTATCTGCACAAAAATATACAGAAAGTGTAGTATAAGTACGTAAATCAACGTGTACCCAGTTAGTATCCAGTCTAACCTCGAAGAAGTAGTGATGAGGGGTCGACTCCGACACTTACTATGGGCTAACAATAAATACCGATATTATACTTAAGCATGGATTATATGAAACATCTATAAACTCAATAGCAAGAAGTGAGTGGACAATTCTTTTATTAATAGAAAATTTTTCCAAACTTATTCTCGTCTTTTAACAATTTATATCTTAAGCCAAAGAAGAAATATCAATTATAACTGGTTCCACTGATTTATCATGTGCAAATTATGTCGAGGTCGTACGGCCCGATCCAACATAATATTTAAACTGTGCAGTGCCGAGGGTCGAATGGCACGAACCATAGATGCATCTATCTGCTACCGAGGCATTCGGCCCGCTCCACAAAAGAGAAAATACATTTACAACAACCAATTCAATATTTATTAAGGGACAATGATTCAAAGGAATACCAAATTCTCATTAACGGTCAAGAAAATAAAGTTTAACCTTTTACAATTTCTTTATCAAGTTTCAATATGATTTAAGCAATTAAATTAACAAGTAGGGTACAACATTGTTAGTATAGCATGGTATGAGTCCTAGACTACTCGGACAATAGCATAATTAGTAGCTACGTACGGACTCTCGTCACCTTGTGCGTATGTAGCCCCCAAAATTAGAAGCACATTTTAATTCAAATTGCCTATAGGGTTAATTCCCCCTTATAAGGTTAGAAAGGGGACTTACCTCCCTCCGAAATTTTATAACCGGTTCCAAAGCCTTTCCAACAGCTCAAACCAATGCCCATCGCTCCAAAACTAATCAATAAATGTGCAAATCCATAAATATATACTCTAATACTCATTATAATCCTATTTACAACAATTTCCAACTCCGTTCAAAAAGTCGATAAAATCACCCTCGGGCCCATGTGCCCGGATTCTGAAATTTTTCGAAGATAAACATTACACATGGCATCATGAACTCAAATAAATAATTTACTGTCAATTCCATGCCCGAATTTGTGGTCAAAATATAAAAATATAAGTTTCTAGGTTTTCCTTCAAAATCTCAAATTTCTACTAATTTTCATGCTTGAATCCATATAAAACGCATGTATTTATCTTGCAATGGATGGGAATAACTTGCCTTGGCATAGATGATGAAAACCCCCCACTTGAAGCTCTCCAAAAATCGCTCAACCAAGAGAGAATGGAAGAAAATGGGCCAAAACCCCGTTCTTAAAGAACCCTCACTGCCGAGCCACAATTTATGCTTTTGTGATCCAGTAGCGGCTCCGCACCTGCGGACATTCCATCGCAGGTACGAAACAAGCTCGGCCCAACAGTCCCTGCATCGGCGCCCCATGCAGAGCATCTGGTCTTCTGCTTCCGCGATCCTCATGCGCATCTGCGCTCACGCACCTTCACGTTTGTGCCTGCTTCTGCGGCCCCAGGCCTTTTGGTCAACCTCCTCTTTTGCGCTTGCCCTGTCGCTTTTGCTGCATCGCACCTGCGGCCCTTTTTCCGCAGGTGCGATTCTACCACCAACCAAAAAATCCCACCAGTCCCTTTGTTCAAAAATCGACCCGTTAAGCATCCGAATCTCACCCGAGGCCCCCGGGACCCCAACCAAACATACTAACAAGTCTTAAAACATCATACAAACTTAGTCGAGCCTTTAAATCACATCAAACAACACTAAATCACATGAATCACCCTCCAATTAAAACTTAATGAACTTTGAAACTTCAACTTCTACAATCGATGCTGGAACCTATCAAATCATGCCCGATTGACCTCAAATTTTGCATACAAGTCATAATTGACATTACAGACCCACTCTAACTTCCGAAATCGGAATCCGACCCCGATATAAAAAATTCCACCCCCGGTCAAACTTCTCAAAATTATCCAAATTTCCAACTTTCGCCAAATGACCTTAAAATGACCTATGGACCTCCCAATCCACTTCCGGATGCGCTCCTAAGCCAAAATCATCATACGAAGCTATTCCCAGACTCAGAATTCCAAACGGACATCTATAACATTGAAATGCACTTCAATCCAAATTTATGAAATTCTTCCAAATGCCAACCTTCTGTAATAAGAGCCTAAATACTCCCGGGTCATCCAAAACTCGATCTGGACATACGCCTAAGCCCAAATTCATCATACAAACCTGCTGAAAGCTTCAAATTCCGATTCTGCAGTCGTTTACTCAAAATCAACCCTTAGTAAATTTCTCCAACTTAAAGCTTCTGAATTTAGAATTTTCTCTCCAACTCAACTCCGAACTTCCCGAATCCCAATTCCGATCACATGTACAAGTCATAATATCCGAAATGAAGCTACTCATGGACTCAAACCACCGAATGACACGCTAGAACTCAAAATGACTGGTCGGGTCGTTATATTCTCTCCCACTTAAACATATGTTCGTCCTCGAACGTGCTAAGAACTGCTCTGGAGTTGTCCGAAATCACTGTTTAACACCTCGTGCACCTACCCATGCTACCACAACCCAGCTGAGCACATTAACTTGAGTCAGTCTAAAGATCTTCCCCTTTATTTGGTCAAGTAAGCCTTAGAGTCAATTTCCAACATCTGGAATTCTCCACCAGGCATGTTTCCAACATACGAACACCGTATCAATCACTACACGATGAACCAAATACATGATTGCAAACATTTGCTGAATTCACACCATGCACCGCATAATTCACATGACCATAATAACGTCCTCAGATAACAATAGCCGAAATTCCATGAATCTGATGCCCACAACACGCTCATGACACATATAAGTCCTGTTCCAACTCTTGTAATGCTGCCGCGACGGAAGAGATGTGTAGAAATTCATAACCAACTGCCGAGTTAACAAATGATTAAGTTTCTCCTCTCGACAAGAACCATTACCTCATTCTGGAATGAAAAATAACATTTACTTTATAATATGCCTTATATAAATCTAATTGCATTGATCCCAGGTCCAATAATCTCGTTTCACCCAGTACAAGCTGCTGAGGTAATAAGCCACCTCGAATACTGCAAAAGCCTCATATGATGCCACAATGTGCTAACAAGCTACAGACTCGAATGTGATACATAAGGAAAACGAACTCTGGAATGAACTACTCAACCCACATAACTAATTTAATAACCGAAAAGATGTTATGAACCTTCCTCAGAAATGAGACACAAAACACACAAGAATAGCTATGGGAAACTGTACTCAACGTCATACTGTTGCGGCATGCAACTCGACCCACACATGATACCGTTGCGGTGTGTAACCTGATCCAACCATAATACCCGTGGTGGCGAGCAACCCGATCCAAACAACATACCTGTGGCGTGCCACCCGATCCACACATAATAATCTAAAGAAAACACATATCGAGCCGTAACGTTTATACTCACGAAATGCCCGAATATCAACCATAAGCACGCCGTGTGCATAATACAAATCTTGGGGAGACGGGTAGCGTTATACTCTATAAAACACTAGCAAAACTAAGGTACGATATATGATCTGCATCTCGAGAGCCATCCTGCTCACATAAAACTACCGCTCTGCGGGACCTTAACACATTGTACAAATAATTAAGCCGTCTCACAACCCACATGGCACAATAGAGCATTACATGAAATAGATAACAACAAAAATAACATCCAAGGCCCGAAGATTCCTCAGTAAATAAAGCTAAGCTGAAATGGACACATCCGACCTGATATAGAGCGCACATTCACATCTAGATCCATCCACGGACTTCAAGATGATCCTGCTCGTACTGCACTAGGCTAATAATCTTCAAAGGATCCACAACAACCCTATTCTTGACACATAAGAACAATTGTCCAATCTGGAATAAACTTCAATAGTTAACAACTAGATGAATAGAGCTGCTCCCAGACCCAAGCTCTTACATTAGCGATAGTACCATAATCTCCATACTTGGTTTCAATCTTTAATCAATCAAGTGACTACATGCCACACTCATATAATCCTCCCGTGGGATATGCTCCCACGACCTTCCACACCAGATAACAAGTCTGCACATCCATTCCACCGACCACACTAATGCTGTAAAGCAAATCAAGAATCCGCAATCATTACACAAAGCCTCTTACACAGGACACCGATCTGCGGTGACGCTAAAGACAATACCATCTTACTCTAACCATCTGAATCCTTTCTTGCTCATCCGAGCTCGTGACATTCTTGTCAACACCAAACTGCAACCTTGATTCTCAACTTCCAATTCCCATGCCGCTTACTGCACCTAACATACCAATACGCGAGACTATAAATAATTTCATCATAACTCCTGAACCATTAGTAGAATAAACCCTTCATCATACAGAAATCTCTTACTTGGCTCATTTAAGAAGAACCAATGCAACGCAACTGAATTCGCAAATCGCGGGAACACAAACCTCATGTCGCGATCTAAATTTCCATGACTCTTCCGGAATCCATTTACTCAACCTTGTCCTTAGAACCAAATACCTCCCAAATCAATCGAATTACGGTGGCTATCAAGCCTCGCACGTACCGCCACAAATCACATATATAACTTAACACGCTGAGGGAACTGATCACAATCACAATCATGTCGATTCAACCATTATTAGCTGATCCCTCTTCTTCCAATTTATTCTAAACTTGCACTAGAAATAATAATAGCTCCATTCATTAACGTAACTGTAACACCCCGAAAATGTTTGAAGTACTTAAGTCTAAAGCCCGGTAAAATTTACAAAGAAAATAATGTTTCATGGTGCCGGACTAGGCTTATGAAAATGTTTGGCGGAAAAGCGCATTTCTACGGTCCATTATGCGACCACAGAATCACTCTGCGGACCGCATAATGGCCGCAGAATGAGGCAGTTAATTGGGCCAGTTGAAAGCAATTATGCAATCGACTATGTGACCGCATAACTATTATGCGGTGCACTATGCAACCACAGAATAGTTATGCGGACCACATAATGACCGCAAACACATACAGAATTTTTGTCATTTTAGACACCAATTATGCGACCAATATGCGGTCCGCATAACCATTATGCGATCGTATATGCGACCGTAGAACCTGTTCCGGGGCTTCATTTTTGGGTTTCTAAAACCCGACCCTATTTCGTTAAATACACGTTTTGGATCATTTTTGAGCTATAATCTGATATTTTAGAGTGAGAGAGAGTGCCATAGAGTGAGAAGGTGTTCCTCAACTATCGATTCTTCAATTCTAGCTCAAGTTTTTGGAATATTAAGAAGGGAAACTTCCTAGGTCTTCATCCTAGAGGTAAGATTCTACACCCTAACCCCTAATTTCAAAATTATCTAAAAATGGGTAATTAGCAAGAAAATTTTTGGGCATGAGAGTTATTTATTTTACATGTATGTGATATCAAGGCGTGTTGGAAGATTGTTGAACTAAGCATGGTAAGTATTGGGTTGTGGGATGATGAAATCGTCCAAAAAGGACCTTGAAACCTTAATGCACACCTAGTGTTTGATAAAATGCTCAAATGAGCTAGAATCATAATCATCTTCCTAATTTTGGTTCAACTTGTTATATTTCTAAAATAGATTGAAGTTGCTAAGAATTATAGAATATTTAGAGTGTAAGGAAGCTCAAGTGAGGTATGTTGGCTAAACCCTTCTTTAAGAATTGGAATTCCCATTATCCTTGTAAGTTCCAAGATGTTGATTCAAATGCTCTTATCATATTGCATTATAAACTGGGGATGTGTTCTAAACTATGGATTGTGTATCCACATGTTATAATTTGAAGTCGTGATTTACGTGAAAGTTATTATGCCAAGTTGTGTAGAGATTGTGATTGTGATACACCTCCACCCGCATATATTGGGGTGAGGCGGCATGACCGCTTTGTATGAGGATTATGGTATTGTGGGACTGCACCTCCACCCGTATACATTGGGGTGAAGCAGTACGGCCGCTTTGGGCTGGTATTGGTATTGGTATTATTGATGCATTTCCATCCGCATACATTGGGGTGAGGTGGCATAACCGCTTTGTGTTGGTATTGATATCGTTGATGCATTTCTACCCGCATACATTAGGGTAAGGCGGCATAGCCGCTTTGTGTAGGTTCTTCGTACTGTGGTTATACATCCACCCGCATATATTGGGGTGAGGCGGCAGGGCCGCTTGAGTAGAGTTGTGGTATTGTACGTACACCTCCACCTGCATACATCGGGTGAGGCGGCGGGGCCGCTTTATGTGAAGATGGTTACATAGGATCTCATCTTAAATCCTATAAATGTTATTGATAGCTTTTAATAAGCTTGCTCTGGTTTAAACAGTTATCTATATTATTCTATTGCCGCTTTGATTCATCATATTCATATTGTATTTCTAAATTCTTTAATTGGTGTTTGGTTTTTATGCTAGTACTATTCGACAGTACTAACGTCCTTTTTGTCGGGGGCGCTGCATCTTTAATGGATGTAGGTGGTTCCACAACAGGAGGTATTGATCAGTGATAGCAGTACACCTTCATCCCAGCTGACTTGGTGAGCCCCACTTCATCCCGGGGTCATGTATCTTTTGTTTTTTGTGTATTCTGTTTGAGGTACAGTCGGGGCCTTGTTGCCGACATTATCATTGTACTCTTCTTTATCTATAGAGGCTCCGTAGACATAGTGTAGGTTGTATTGGTGCTGGGAAAGACAAACTATGTTATGTTGTGGTTGTGTTACTTGTCCCATTTGAGACTTTAAAAATGATGAAAACTATTGGTAATGAATTGGTATTGTAAACATGATCAAGTTTTTGTCTAATTAATGAAATTATGTATAATTTTCATTCGTGGATGAGTTTGGGTAGAAGGAAATCTAACAGGCTTGTCGGTCGGGTTCACTCAGTTGAGTGCCGGTCGCGCTTCTCGGTTTTGGGGCATGACAAACTTGGTATCAGAGCCTAAAGTTTTAAAGTGTCCTAGGATGTCTTGGAGCCATGTCTAGTAGAGTCCTTATTATCAGTGTGTTGTCGACCATATCTATAATTAGGATGCTACATGGGAATTTAGGAATAATACACTTGTTTCATGTTCTTGATCGTACGATAAAGCTGGTTGTAAGATTGTTCCTCCTTTAACTCCTGAGTTGCTCTAATTTTCAATACATGGCACCTAACAAGAAGGCAAGAACTGGCCAAAGAGCCAATGTCACCCAGGAGTAACAGTTGATCCGATAATTGATGATGCGGGTGAGCACCCGAGGAGTGAGAATATTCCTCCAGTTACTACATTGCCTGACTCTTCTACAACTGATCAGACTGCACTTGTCCCAACACCTATAGAAGGTGCAACGGTTCCTCCAACTGATATACCAGTTCCACCTCCAGCTCTAACTTCCGATTCTGGTGTGTCTGATGTTGATCTTAGGGGAGCCATACAAATGTTGACACAGATAGTGGCTTCTCAGGCCCAGAGATCGAGTGTTGGGCCTACTTCTTCCAGTCATCCAGGGGATCCTGCTAGTTCCAAGCTGAACAAGTTTCTTCAGTTAGATCCTCCAGTGTTTACGGGTACTGATCCTGAGGAGGACCCCCTGTACTTCATTGATGAGATGCACAAGACTCTTCGGGTTATGCATGCTACAGAGACGGAGGGAGTGGAGTTGGCCTCCTACCGTCTGAAAGGGGTGGCCTATCTTGGTTTGAGTTGTGGGAGGAATCCCGCGAGGAGGGTAGCCCTCCGTCAAGGTGGTGTGAATTCATAGATGCCTTTATGGATCATTTCTTGCCTGCCGAAACTAAGGAAGCCCGTGCCGCTAAGCTTGAAAGCCTGAAGCAGGGTAGTATGAATGTGTGGGAGTATCATATAGAGTTTGTGCACCTGTCCAAGTATGCTATTCATATGCTGCCCACTATGGAGGCTAGAGTGTGCCGGTTTGTACAGGGCCTTAGTCCCTTGGTTATTAATGAGGCCGCTACAGCTGCCTTGAATTATGATATGAACTATGGTAAGATGATGGCATTTTCTCAAGCCACAGAGACCCGCAAATTGAAGAATAGAATGGAGCGTCAGAGTAACAGCAAGGCCCAGTCCGCGGGCAACTTTAGTGGTTTTTCCGGTGGTGGTGGTGATAGGTAGGCATTCGGGGTAGGGTTATCAGGACCATCCCAATCATTCGCCCTATCTTCGATGGGTGCACAGTCATCTGGACCCAGTCAGGGCAACGAGGGACCTCACCAGCAAGGTCGGCCCGACAAAAGGTTTCAGCTGCGGAGGCTTCCATGCCCTAAGTGTGGGAGTATGCACTTTGGGTCCTGCTTCATGGACCTACCAATATGTTATGGGTGTGGTGTGAGGGGTCACATTTAGAGAGATTGCTGCTCGTTCCTCTGAAATATGGGCAGAGGTGCGGCACATCCACTAATTCTGCATCTACTACATCCACAGCACCTCCAACTCGAGGCACCCCAGCACCCGCAAGGCATGGTGCGGCTAGGGGTAGTGCACAGGAGTCGGGAGGACCCAACAGATTTTATGCTATGCGGAGGCGTCGGGAATTAGAGGCTTCTCCAGATGTTGTCACATGTATATTGACTGTCCAATCTCATGATGTGTATGCTCTTATTGATCCCGAATCCACTTTGTCATATGTCATACCTTATGTTGCTATGGAATTTGGGATAGAACTAGAATAACTTCATGAGTCGTTCTCTGTATCTACTCTGGTTGGTGAGTCTATTTTGGCCGCACGGGTTTATAGGGATTGTGTTATCATGTTGTGTGGTCGGGGTACCATGGTCGATCTCATTGAATTGGGAATGGTTGATTTTGATGTGATAATGGGGATGGACTGGCTTTATTCTTGTTTTGCCAATCTTGATTGCCGAACCAGGATTGTTAGGTTTGAATTTATAAACAAGCTAGTTATTGAGTGGAAGGGTGATGATGTAGTGCCGAAGGGTAGGTTTATTTCTTACCTTAAGGCCACGAAAATGATCAACAAGGGGTGTATTTACCATTTGGTCCGAGTTACGGGCACCGATGCTGAGGCACCTACACTTGAGTTCGTGCCTATTGTGAATGAATTTCCGGGAGTCTTTCTAGAAGATCTCCCTGGGATCCTACCAGACAGGGAGATTGATTTTGGGATTGATGTGATGCCAAACACACATCCTATATCTATTCCGCCCTATAGAATGGCACCGACAGAATTGAAGGAACTAAAGGAGCAGCTGAAGGACTTGTTAGAAAAAGGGTTTCATCCGGCCGAGTGTGTTGCCTTGGGGCGCACTGGTCCTTTTTGTAAGGAAGAAAGATGGGTCACTGAGAATGTGTATTGACTATCAGCAGCTTAATAAGGTAACAATTAAGAATAAGTACCCACTGCCAAGGATAGATGACTTGTTTTACTAATTTCAAGGTTCTAGGTACTTCTCCAAAATTGATTTACGATCTGGATATCACCAATTGAAGATCAGGGAGAGGGATATTCCAAAAACAGCTTTCAGAACCCGATATGCGCACTTTGAATTTTTAGTGATGTCTTTTGTGCTAACAAATTCCCCAGCAGCTTTCATATATCTTATGAATCGAGTTTTTAAGCCATTCCTCGACTCCTTTGCGATAGTGTTTATTGACAATATTCTTGTATATTCACGAAGTCGAGAAGACCATGTCGATCATCTCAGGGTAGTTCTGCGAACCCTACATCATCACCAGTTATATGCAAAGTTTTCAAAGTGTGAATTTTGGCTTGAATCAGTTATATTCTTGGGTCATGTAGTCTCTAGTGAGCGAATTAAGGTTGATCCTCAGAAAATTTCAACTGTGAAGAATTGGTCGGGGCCTACAACACCAACAGAGATTCGCAGTTTCTTAGGCTTAGCTGGATATTACCGGAAGTTTGTGGAGGGGTTTTCTACTCTTGCCTCCCCATTGACTAAATTGACTTAGAAGGCGATTAAGTTCCAATGGTCAGATGCTTGTGAAAAGAGTTTCCAGAAATTGAAAGCAAGATTGACTATGACACTGGTGTTAACTTTACCAGATGGTATAGATGGATTTGTGGTATATTGTGATGCTTCAAGAATCGGGCTTGGATGTGCATTAATGCAACATGGCAAGGTTATAAATTATACTTATAGGCAACTCAAGAATCATGAAAAGAACTATCCAACACATGATTTAGAACTTGCGGCGGTGGTCTTTGCATTGAAAATTTGGCGTCATTATTTATATGGGGTCCATGTGGATATATTCACGAACCATAAGAGCCTTCAATATATTTTCAAGCAGGAGGAATTGAATCTGAGGCAGAGATGATGGCTTGAGTTACTCAAGGACTACGACATTGATATTCTATATCATCCGGGAAAGGCCAATGTTGTGGCAGATGCTCTTAGCCAGAAATCTATGGGTAGCTTAGCACACTTGGAGGCATATAACAGGCCATTGGCCAAGGAATTTCATCGATTGGCTGGATTGGAAGTTCGTCTTACGGACTCTAGTAAAGGAGGGCTAATTGTGCAAAATAGGGATGAATCATCGCTTGTTGTGGAAGTCAAAGAGAAACAATACAACGATCCATTGTTGGTGCCATTGAAAGAGGGGATTCATAAACATAAAGCCATGGCCTTTTCTCTTGGCATGGATGATGGTACACTAATGTACCAAGGGCGACTATGTTTTCCAAACGTGGGTGGTCTCCGTGAAAGAATTATGACTGAAGCTCACACTTCTAGGTATTCCGTGCACCCAGGATCTACAAAAATATATCATGATCTTAAGGAAGTCTATTCCGAACACCAAAGGCCCGGTGGGTTGGCACAGAACATAGAAATTCCAATGTGGAAGTAGGAAATGATTAATATGGACTTTGTGGTATGATTACCGTGCACTCCGCTCAAGTTTTACTCAATTTGGGTGATTGTGGAACGAATCATGAAGTCAACACACTTTTTGCCGGTTAAGTCTACCGACACGGTGGAGCAGTATGCTTAGTTGTATATCAAAGAAATAGTCAGGTTGCATGGCACCCCAGTTTCCATCATTTCTGGTCGGGGAGCGCAATTCACTGCTAAACTTTGGAAGAAATTTCAGAATGGTTTGGGTACTTAGGTGAATCTTAGTACAACCTTTCACCCGCAGACTGACGGGCAGGCAGAGCGGACTATTCAGACGCTTGAGAATATGTTACGTACTTGCATTTTAGACTTCAAAGGTAGTTGGGATGATCATTTACCACTCATAGAATTTTCCTACAACAATAGCTATCACGCTAGCATTCAAATGACACCGTTTGAGGCTTTTTATGGTAGGAGATGTAGATCTCCCATTGGCTGGTTCGAAATTGTTTGAAAATGGGTAATTAGCAAGATACTAACATGATTTCTCGGTCGGGTTCACTCAGTTGAGCGCCGGTCGCCCTCCTCAGTTTTAGGGCATGACAGTAACGAAACCCAACAACACTCATCTCGAGTGACCCAATCCATGAGACCACATCGTCTCAACACCTATGAACCATCTCATATTCTCCTTATGTGCACCATAGCATCACCAACCGATACACCCGTTTTGCAAGACCTTCCGTGAATCCGAAGCTACTTATTCCCTTCCTCCAATACTGCACCGCATAACCAATGATAACATAGAACATTCCAAGCCCCTTTTCATAGTCCACTGCAAAAGTTCAATACTTAACAATAACACGGACTCGAAATATTTAACCATATAAGACTAGGACCGTTGTTGAGAGTCACCCACTTTGACTTATCCCCAAATATGGTCAAACTCCAAGGCTCTGCTAGCACACGAACCCCCTTCAAAGAACCACCTGGCTGAATCACGTTTCTTGTACATCATATCTACACGAAGCATAAATCCCTAATCTTCCCAAAGCCTGAACATGAATCGATATGGCCAATTGTAGCACACATTCCTCAAATCCTTTGCTCAAATCACCACTGATGTTCTCTTTCCTTAATCGTAATATCCCACCAATATGTCGATAACCAGAAACCTCACATGTAGACAACTATACAATCCAGTCATAGGAGGTGGGGCTCTCTCACTTAGCTTGAAGCTACCATTACATAACCCTGAAACCTACCAAGATTCCTTCTTCCTCACCGACATGACCTCGCGCAATCGACCCACCAAATTCCTCGAAATCTTCCTGTTAACCATTTCATGAACGCTTTGAATCCCTAGCCACCTTCACATGTTAGGCCTTATACCGGGTAGCCAGTAAAATTCTTCGCAGAAGCTTCGTCAGCACCACGCAACCGTTAACCTGCTCACTGAAAATAACCCACATATGGAAATTACATGCCGACATCTTCCGACAATGCTGCACCGAGTATAATTACCATGAAACCAATAAACCATCCTGAGCCTATGCTCATTCACCAGCTGTACAAGTCCGTTCACTCCTCATGGACATCAACTAAAGGTGTGACAATACATTCCAATCCAAAGTCATATTGTTTCCTTCTTCATATCATGCAACTCCTTCCTGTCGTATCCAACCTTCCTCCGTATAATAGCCAATATTCCAAATTAACCCCAAATCACTCTAAACTTTCCTCAAGGCACGCAGTTATCCTACCAAAAACCCCATATGCTACTCTTCCACTCTCCCACTTTGGTCAAACCCTCTCCTTTAAGCGACTTCTCGACTTCTGCTTTTCATACTTGACCTTCTCGCATTTCAACCATCACATAACACCTCCCACATGTCCTTCCTCATCCTTCGCTGCCCCAATTGTTGCCTCACATCCGAATGCATCCCTGTAGCTTTTGAACTAATAAATTACACCAACTCTAAGACTCCTAGAAGATCATCCATCTCGAGTCATCAACATTAGAATTACCCGTTCGATTCTGAAATTGCTACACTCCGCTATCTCTGACAACAGTTTCTCAGGCACCATTCCACAATACCCTGCCCCGAAGGCAATTCGATAGACCATAACACCGACGATCCTTAATGCATTCAACAAGGACAACGATGCCACATCACAGATGAGAATTTCACCATGCTCGAAAATACCAAGTCTCGTCACTTCATCAACCAAACCTGGACATCTATATTCCGATTACCTTTCCTCCGCCGAAAATAAAATATTGATTCTCTGAATCATGCACTAAGTAAAACCACCCTTTGAATCATTCACTACCCCGACACGTAGACAAGTATCCTACCATTACATCAATGTTGTGTTATTATAACTCATAGATATCGTAGCAACCCGTGCATAGTCTTGAAACCATAGAAAATACCGATACTGAGCTGGAAGAAAAGAACATCCTTTCGCAAGACGACGACATTAGCCAAATCGAATATGCAGGGAGAAACATCATGCACTACATCTATAGTGCCATTTAAATTCATCGATTCCCAATTGATAACAAGCACTTCACGTCGCATAAGATTGAATAGGAAAGTAACAAAGGCAAAATCCTCAAAGGAAAGTAACAAGGGGTGCCTACGTGAACCTAGTGCTCTGATACCATGTTGTCACGACCCAAAATCCTTTAAAGGTCGTGATGGCGCCTAACACCACTGTCAAGCAAGGCAACAATAATTAATTAACTTAATTACTTATTTTAGTATTTTCAAATCGTAATTTCCTTCAATTAAATAGTAAAAGATAGGACTTACGGAGTAAATAATAATATTTCCGCAACTAAAATACTGAACATTCCATAACCACTCCTAAAACCCGGTGTTACAAGTGCATGAGCATTAACTAGGGAGTAAAATAAAATACAACATCTGTCCGAAATACAAATTAGACAAGAAAGATATAAATAACTCTGAAGGAGACTCTGCTGGCTGCGGATCGTAGTATAGAATGTAGCTTACCTGAGTCCCCACAATAACTGCGCCTCTGTGCCAACAAGGCTACTAGACATATATGTACATGCACAAAAATGTGCAGTAAGTGTAGTATCAGTACGTAAATCAATGCGTACCCACATAATATCAATTATAATTGGTTCCAAAGATTTATCATGCGCAAATTGTGCCGAGGTCGTACGACCCGATCCAACATAATATTTAAACTTTGCACTGCCGAAGGTCGAATGGCACGAACCATAGATGCATCTATCTGCTACCGAGGCATTCATCCCGCTCCACAAAAGAGAAAATATATTTACAACAACCAATTCAAGATTTATTAAGGGCTGATTATTCAAGGGAATAGCAAATTCTCATTAACGGTCAAGAAAATAAAGTTTAACCTTTTACAATTCCTTTATCAAGTTTCAATATGATATAAGCATTTAAATTAACAAGTAGGGTACACCATTGTAAGTATAGCCTGGTATGGGTCCTAGACTACCCGGGCAATAGCATAATTAGTAGCTACGTACGGACTCTCGTCACGCCGTGCGTACGTAGCCCCCACAAATAGAAGCACATTTTCATTCAATTCGCCTATGGGGTTAATTCCCCCTTACAAGGTTAGAAAGGAGACTTAGCTTGCTCCTAAATTCCATAACTGGTTCCAAAGCCTTTCCAACAGCTCAAACCGATGCCCATCGCTCCAAAACTAGTCAATAGATGTGCAAATTAAATATATACTCTAATACTCATTATAATCCTATTTACAACAATTTCTAACTCCGTTCGAAAAGTCGATAAAATCACCCTCGGGCCGACATGCCCGGATTCCGAAGTTTCCGAAGATAAACATTACCCATGGCATCACGAACTCAAATATATAATTTACTCTCAATTCCATGCCCGAATTCATGGTCAAAATCCAAAAATATACGTTTCTAGGTTTTCCTTCAAAATCCCAAATTTCTACAAATTTTCATTCTTGAATCCATATAAAAACCATTTATTTATCTTGCAATGGATGGGAATAACTTACCTTGGCATAGATGATGAAAAAGCCCCAATTGAAGCTCTCCAAAAATCACCCAAGCAAGAGAGAATGGAAGAAAATGGACCAAAACCCCGTTCTTAAAGAACCCTCACTGCCCAACAACAATTTCCGCTTCTGCTGTCCAATAGCCACTCCTATGGCTCCGCACCTACAAAAATCCCATCGCAGGTGTGGTACAAGCTCGGCCCAACAGTCCCCGCATTTGCGCCCCATGCAGCGTATCTGCGCTTCCGCTTCCGCGATCCTCATGTGCATCTGCACTCGCGCACCTGCGCATTTGTGCCCGCTTCTGCGGCCCCAGGCCTTTTGGCCAACCTCCGCTTCTGCGCTTGCCCTGCCACTTTTGCGGCGTCGCACTTGCGTCCTTTTTTCCATAGGTGCAATTCTACGAGCAACCAGAAAATTCCAGCATTCCCTTAATTCAAAATTCGATCCGTTAAGCATCCGAAACTCACCCGAGGCCCCCAGGACCCCAACCAAACATACCAACAAGTCCTAAAACATCATACGAACTTAGTTGAGCCTTTAAATCACATCAAACAACCCGAAAAGCACGAATTATCTCCAATTAAAACTTAATGAACTTTGAAACTTCAACTTCTACAATCGATGCCGGAACCTATCAAATCACGTCTGATTGATCTCTAATTTTGTATACAAGTCATAATTGACATTACAGACCTAGTCCAACTTCCGAAATCAGAATCCGACCCCGATATCAAAAAGTCCACTCCCACTCAAACTTCTCAAAATTATCTAAATTTCTAACTTTCGCCAAATGACCCTAAAATGACCCACGAACCTCTAAATCCACTTCTGGACGCGCTCCTAAGGCCAGCATTATCATACGAAGCTATTCCTAGACTCAGAATTCCAAACAGACATTGATAACATTGAAATGCATATCAATCCAAATTTATGAAATTCTTCCAAATGCCAACCTTCCGTAATAAGCGCCGAAATACCCCCGGGTCATCCAAAACCCGATCCAGACATCCGCCCAAGTCCGAAATTATCATGCAAACCTGTTAGAACCTTCAAATCCCGATTTCGAGGTCGTTTACTCAAAATCAACCCTTAGTCAATTCCCTCCAACTTAAAGCTTCTGAATTTAGAATTTTCTCACCAAATCAACTCCGAACTTCCCGAATTCTAATTCCGACCACACATTTAAGTCATAATATCTGAAGTGAAGCTACTCATGGCCTCAAACTGCCGAATGACGCACTAGAACTCAAAACGAACGGTCGGGTCATTACACTTTTGGCAGAACCGGTCATCTAGAACACTGCATAGTCGACCCCATTGGTCTCAACAATACCTATGTTGTGCAACACCTCATGGCAATGGTCCAATTAATCCTGTGGGTCCTCAGAAGGTGTACCATTGAAATGAACAGGAAAGAGCCTTGTAAACTTATCCAACCTCAACAAACGGGCCTATCCCCGGCCTTTGCCGCCACAACCGGCTGAACTACTCCAACTGGCTGGGCCGCTGGAGAATGATATAGGGGAGCCACCTGCTCTGAGGTGTGAAAAGAGGGAGTCTGTGCTCCTCGCCCAGCCTAAGAGACGGTTGGTGCCACAGGAAAAACACCGGTCTGGTCCACACTCTCCATAAGGCCCACCAAAGCGGACTAGAACGTCCTAAAGCACCGGAGTGACTATGAATCCCTCCGAGACTTGAGCTGGTCCGACAAGCACGGTCTGAGATGGGACCTCCTCCTCATGATCAATCTGAGGCTCCACTACGGGTGTTGCTGCTCTAGCTCTAGGCTGAGCTCTGCCTCTGGCTCAACCTCGGCCTCCGCCCCTGGTAGTAGCTACCATAGTGGGCTCCGACTCCTGTCTGGCTACAAATATTGTGCGTGTTCTCGCCATCTATGAGAGAACAAGAATAGAATGGTTCAATTATCAATGATTGAAATAAATCGCACGATAGAGAAAGAAAGAAGTGGAATGCTTCCTAAAACTCCATATCCTCTGGAAGATAAGTACAGACGACTTCGTACCGATCCTCTAGACTCAACTAAACTTTATCATGACTCGTGAGACCTAGGCAACTTAGTGCTCTGATACCAGTTTGTCATGACCCAGAATCTTATCCTGGGGGTCATGATCGAGCCTAACATCTACTTGCTAGGCAAGCAGACGTGAATAGAAAATTAACTGCTTTTAACAATTTTTGATAGGATATTAACAGTGAAAAAGGTACAAGTCTGAAGAATATTATAATAATAATAATAATATCGAACCACGCACCTAAACATAACCCATAAACTGGTGTCACGAGTACTGAACATCTAGAGTGCTACGAACATGGTCTGAATAAAATACACTGTTTCGCAACTTAGAAAAAATATTAAAGATAGAAGGAAACGAGACTTTAGGACTACAAACGTTGTGCAGATGTACCTCAAGTCTCCATGAACCACTCGATTAGAGCAAATTTACTGAACGTCGCTAGGACCCACTCCGAAATCTGCACAAGAAGTGCAGAGTGTAGTATGACTACAACCGACCCCATGTACTTTGTAAGTGTCGAGCCTAACCTCGACGAAGTAGTGACGAGGCTAAGGCATGTCACTTACAATAACATGTACGTACGTACTAATAATAATAACAAGGAAGGAAAAACAGGAAATGAAAGTAAGGCAGATAATTTATGAAAATGAACTCAATTCTCGCAATCAAAGAACCCCAAATAATAGATCTCATAATTTCATATAAAAATGATGAAAGCCAACACAATAACAACAACGAATACAATACAAACAATCTGTTACGGTGCGCAACCCGATCCCACCGTACACACATAATCCTCCCTTATTTAACCATAGCATCATTTATCAATATCAAGAATCACGTATACAATCCGTTGCGGCGTGCAACTCGATCCCACTATATCATCACAATCAAATGTCATAATCCTCCGTTATTACACCATATCATCATTTATCAATATCAAGCATTACGTACACAACCGTTGTGGTGCGCAACCCAATCCCACCATATCATTATAATCGATATCAAAATCCTCCCTTATTCCACCATTTCTATTTATTATCCTTCCCATTGCGGCGTGCAACCCGATCTACAAACAATTTCAATAACCATAAACAATCCAATAATTCAATTTACAAGAATTTCTACAATCAAGAGTATGAGTACAATGCAATAAATGAACAATGTAAAAATCAAAGAATGCAACTAATATTATAAAAGAACAAGACAAGTCAAGTACATGACAATTAAGGTGAGCAAGTAAAACAGTTAAGGCAAGTAGCAATTAATCACGGAGTCATGAAAGGGACAAACAATTCAATACAAGAATAATTAATGACAAGTAACAAATTTGGACATAGAAAGCAATTAAAGCATGTAACAATTAAGGCATGGCATGAAATAGTTCATCAAATACGAGAAAATATGGAAACATTTATTTTGATGGCGTATTGTCACGACCCGAGATTCCCACCTTCTGGACCGTGATGGCGCCTAACATTTCACTTGCTAGGCAAGCCAACATTAGAATAATATTAGCCATTTTAAAATAATTTTAAATTAATTAATAACAAAGAAACAAATACGAAAATAAAGTCTGAAATAAAGTGAATAATCCATAATAATAACGATGTCTAAAATACCATCCCATAACTGGTGTTACAAGTGCACGAGCTTCTAGAATAATACAAACAAGGGTCTGAATAAAAATAAAGATGTCTGAAAGAAAGCACACAACTAAAAATAAAGTAGAAGGGGACTTCAGAACTGCGAACGCCATGCAGTTATACCTCAAGTCTCCTGCGAATAGCTGAATCCGAGCAAATCTATTATACGCCGCTGGGACTAACTCCGGTATCTGCACAAGAAGTGCACAGTGTAGTATGAGTACAACCGACCCAATGTACCTAGTAAGTGTCAAGCCTAACCTCGACGAAGTAGTGACGAGGCTAAGGCAGGTCACTTACATTAACCTGTACATAATAATAATAATAATAATAATAATAATAATAATAATAATAATAATAATAATAATAATAATAATAATAATAATAATAATAATAATAATAATAATAATAATAATAATAATAATAATAACAATAATAATAATAATAATAATAATCTTTTCAACAGTTGAAGACAACTCGACAGTCATAAACAATTATTATTTCAAGCAGTTTCCATTGCGGCGTGCAACTCGATCCCATAATATAGTCATATTCAATTTCGTTGCGGCATGCAATCCGATCCCACATTATGTTCATAGTCAATTTTGTTGCGGCATGCAACCCGATCCCAATATATCTTTTCAATCAATTCTGTTGCGGCGTGCAACCCGCTCCCCCAATATATTCATTTCAATCAATTCTGTTGCTGCGTACAACCCGCTCCTCCAATAATAAAATTTACCAATTCTTATATAAGAAATTACTCCATTAAATGCAGCAATTGATATGAAATTATAAGACAACAAGCATAAAATAATTATGATTTATTTAGAAATAAATGATGGCAAGTAGTAATTAATTGTGGAAATTATGGAGGAAATAGGCAATTTAATAATTAGTATGCTAAATGTCAAGTAGCAATAAAGTCAATAAGCATATAGCAATTATAGCATGAATTCAAGGCATAATAATGAGCAAGGAATATGAGAGAAATAATTAATATAATAATTAATTCATGATTTAAAATAATTTATGATTTTCCAATAATTAGGCAAATAATTAATTTGACGACGTATAGACACTCGTTACCTCGCCTATACGCCGTTCACATGAATTTCACATAACAAATAATTCAAGGGTTCTATTCCCTCAATTCAAGGTTAACCATGACACTTACCTCGCTTTGCAACCCATTTCAATATTTCAATAAACCTTTGCCTCGCGAATTCGTGTCCGAAAGCTTCAAATCTAGTTAAAAACAATTCAATATACTCAACAGGTATCGTAGGAATTAATTCCATATGAATTTACTAATTTTCTAGATTAAATCCGAAATTCATTTTAAAAATCAACAGTGGGACTCACGTCTCAAATCCCGGAAAAAAACTCACAATATCCAAACACCCGTTCCGATACGAGTTCAACCATATAAAAATTATCGAATTCCGACATCGGATTGACCTTCAAATCTTCATTTTATATTTTTGGAAGATTTTATAAAAATCTGATTTTCTTCCATAAATTCACGGATTCATGATGTAAATGAGTATGGAATCATGAAATATAATCAATATAGGATAAGGAACACTTACCCCAATGATTTCTCGTGAAAATCGCCCAAAGGTTGCCTAAATCCGAGACTCAAAACTCAAAAATGAGTAAAAATGGTAAAACTCCCCGTTTTATTGGGGGTTTATGTCTGTAGTGCCACAGGTGGCGTGGGGCGCTGCCTGTGGCGCCATTTCCAGAACCTCTAGAAGTCCCAGCGCCAGGGATAGCGCCCCACGCTACCCTATATGTTGACGACGACGGGAAATATTTCCCGACACGGAAATATGCATCTCTCTCATACGATGTCTGAATTCAACGATTCTTTTTGCTATGGCTCCGAAATTTCAATACGTATCTAAGACTTCAATCAAAACTGAATTTGGAGCTCATTTTCTTAATGTGATACTACTTATTCTTGAAGAAATGAGGTCGAAATATTCTAGAATATCTAAATTAAATTCTGTTAACCATCCCAAATTCACCCGAGGCCCTCGGGACCTCAACCAAATATTCCAACAAGTCTCGTAACATAATACGGACTTACTCAGTGTCTCAAATCACGTCAAATAACATCAAAATTACAATTCACTCCTCGATACAGACTTATGAGTTTCAAACTTTTCACATTACAAAACCTGTGCCGAAACGTATTAAATGAATCCAGAATGATTTCAAATTTGGTGCATAAGTCATAAATGACATAACAGAGCTATTCCGACTCTCGGAATCTCAATCCGAGTCCGATATCGATAAAGTCAAATTCACGGTCAAACATTAGAAATCTTTAGCCTCTAGATTTCTAGTTTCCGTTAAACGGCGATAATTCGAGGTAGGGACCTCCGAATTCGATACGCCCAAGTCGCAAATCACGATACGGAGCTATCGGAACTGTCAAAATACTGATCCGGGTCTGTTTGTTCAAAACATTGACCGAAGTCAACTTAAATGAGTTTTGAAGCTCTATTTCACATTTTAATCAATATTTCACATAAAAACTTTCTGGAAAAATTTACGGACTGCACCCACAAGTCGAGGAATGATAAATATAGATTTTCGAGGTCTTAGGCCACATAAATGAATGTTTAAATTAAAGATGACATTTTGGGTCATCACATTCTCCACCTCTAAAACAAACGTTTGTCCTCAAACGGAATTCGAAAAGTACCTGAGCTGGTGAAAAGATGTGGATATTTACTCCACATGTCCGACTCAGACTCCCAGGTAGCTGCCTCAATCGGCTGACCTCTCCATTGCACCCGAACTAAAGGATAACTCTTAGATCTCAATTGTCGGACCTGCCAGACTAGAATAGCTACCGGCTCCTCTTCATAAGTCAAATCTTTGTCCAATTGAATTGAGCTGAAATCTAATACATGGGACGGATCGCCATGATATTTTCGGAGAATAGACACATGGAACACCGGATGAACTGCTGATAAACTAGGTGATAGTGCAAGCTTGTATGCTACTTCACCCATCCTTTCAAGAATTTCAAAGGGTCCGATATACCTAGGGCTCAGCTTTCCCTTCTTTCTGAATCTCATTACACCTTTCATAGGTAAAACCCGGAGCAATACTCTTTCTCCTGCCATGAATTCAATGTCACAAACTTTACGGTCGGCATAACTCTTTTGTCTAGACTGAGCTATGCGAAATTGATCCTGAATAACCTTGACCTTATCCAAGGCATCCTATACCAAATCGGTACCCAACAACCGAGCCTCTCCCGGTTCAAATCAGCCAACTGGCGAACGACATCGCCTCATGCTTTATATGTAGCCATCTGAATGCTCGACTGGTAATTGTTATTATAGGCAAACTCCACAAGTGGCAAGAACTGATCCCAAGAACCTCCAAAGTCTATAACACTTTATGGTCGGCATAACTCTTTTGTCTAGACTGAGCTATGCAAAATTGATCCTGAATAACCTTGACCTTATCCATATACCAAATCGGTACCCAACAACCGAGCCTCTCCCGGTTCAAATCAGCCAACTGGCGAATGACATCGCCTCATGCTTCATATGTAGCCATCTGAATGCTCGACTGGTAACTGTTATTATAGGCAAACTCCACAAGTGGCAAGAACTGATCCCAAGAACCTCCAAAGTCTATAACACAAGCGCGAAGCATATCTTCCAATATCTGAATAGTACGCTCTGACTGCCCGTCTGTCTGTGGATGAAATATTGTACTCAACTTAACCCGCATGCCTAACTCACGCTGTACAACCCTTCAGAAGTGTGAGGTGAACTGCGTACCTCAATCTGAAATAATAGACACGGGCACACCGTGAAGGCAGACAATCTCGCGGATGTAAATCTCCGCTAACCTCTCTGAAGAATAGGTAACTATTACTGGAATGAAATGTGCTGACTTGGTCAACCTGTCCACAATGACTCATACTATGTCAAACTTTCTCTGAGTTAGTGGGAGTCCAACAACAAAATCCATAGTGATACGCTCCCACTTCCACTCAAGAATTTCTAACTTCTGAAGCAAACCACTAGGTTTCCGATGCTCGTACTTAACTTGCTGACAATTCAAACACCGAGCTACATATGCCAATATATCCTTTTTCATTCTTCTACACCAATAATGTTGCCGTAAATCTTGATACATTTTGGCGGCACCCGGATGAAAAGAATACCGGGAACTGTGGGCCTCTTCAAGAATTAAATCACGAAGCCCATCCACATTAGAAATAAATATACGACCTTGCATCCGGCAAAACTCCATCATCTCCCACAGCAACCTGCTTGGCACCACCGTGCCGCACCGTGTCCTTAAGGATAAGCAAATGGGGATCATCATACTGCTGCTCTCTGATTCGTTCATACAAGGAAGACCGAGCGACTGTGCAAGCTAGAATCTGATTGGACTCTGAAACATCTAACCTCACGAACTGATTGGCCAAAGTCTGAACATCGGCAGCTAATGGCCTCTCACCAACCGGAATATACGCAAGGCTACCCATACTCACAACCATTATACTCAAAGCATCGGCCACCACATTGGCCTTTTCGGGGTGATACAAAATGGTGATATCATAGTCTTTCAACAATTCCAACCATCTTCTCTGCCTCAAATTGAGATATTTTTGTTTGAGCAGATACTGTAGGCTATGATGATCAGTAAATACCTCACACGAGACACCATAAAGGTAATGCCTCCAAATCTTCAGCGCAAGAACAATGACTGCCAATCCTAAGTCATGAACAGGGTAATTTTTCTCATGAACTTTCAACTGCCGCAACGCATATGCAATCACTTTGCTATCTTGCATTAATACTGTACCAAGCCCAATGCGAGATGTATCACAATACACCATACAAGATCCTGAACCTGTGGGCAATACCAATACTGGCGTCGTAGTCAAAGCAGTCTTGAGCTTCTGAAAGCTCAACTCACACTCGTTTGACCATCTGAATGGGGCACTCTTTTGGGTCAACTTGGTCAATGGAGATGCTATAGATAAGAACCCTTCCACACACCGACTATAATAACCTGCCAAACCCAGGAAACTCCAGATCTCTATAGCTGAAGTAGGTCTAGGTCAATTATGAACTGCCTCAATCTTCTTAGGATCCACTTTTATGCCTTTAGCGGATACTACATGCCCCAAAAGGCAGCCGAGTCTAACCAAAATTCACATTTTGAAAATTTGGCATATAACTGATTATTCTTCAACGTCTGAAGCACAATCAGAAGATGCGGCTCATGCTCCTCTCGACTGCTGGAGTAAATCAAGATATCATCAATGAATACAACCACAAAAGAATCCAAATAGGGCTTGAATACCCGGTTCATCAAATCCATAAATGATGTTGGGGAATTTGTTATCCCAAATGACATCACTAGGAACTCGTAATGCCCATACCGAGTCCGAAAAGATGTCTTTGGAACATCGGATGCCCTAATATTCAACTGATGGTACCCAGAACTCAAATCAATCTTTGAAAAGACCTTGGCACTGTGAAGCTGATCGAATAAGTCATCAATTCTTGGCAATGGATACTTGTTCTTTATAGTAGCCTTGTTCAACAGCCTATAATCTATACACATCCGCATTGAATCATCTTTCATCTTCATAAACAACCTGGTGCACCCCAGGGCGAGATGCTAGGTCTAATGAATCCCTGGTCAAGCAAGTCTTGTAACTGCTCCTTCAATTCCTTTAGTTTCGGCGGGGCCATATGGTATGGGGGAATAGAAATGGGCTGGGTGCCAGGAGCCAAATCAATACAGAAGTCAATATCTCTGTCGGGTGGCATCCCCGACAAATCCGCAGGAAATACATCTGGAAACTCACGGACAACTAGGACTGAATCCATAGAAGTAATATCCATACTGGGATCGCGGATATAAACCAAATAAGCTAGACACCCCTTCTCGTCCATACGCCGAGCTTTCACGTAAGAGATAACCTGGCTGGTGGAATGGCCAAGGGTCCCTTTCCACTCTATTCGAGGTAACCCCGGCATGGCTAAGGCCACCGTTTTGGCGTGATAATCAAATATAGCATGATAAGGTGACAGCCAATCCATACCCAAGATGATATCAAAATCTACCATATCAATAATTAGAAGATCTATGCTAGTCTCAAGACTCCCGATAGACATGATTTACGACAATAGAATCTCCCACCGGTGTGTACACACACACAAAAGCACTCAGAGAATCACGAGGCACAACTAAATATTAAGTAAAGTAGGAGGACATATAGGAATAAGTAGATCCTGGATCAAATAAAACTGAAGCATCTCTATGGCAAACTGGAACAATACTTGTGATCATGATATCGGATGACTCGGCCTCAGGCCTAGCTGGAAAAGCATAAAATCGGGGATGGTCCCCACAACTCGGAGTTGTATCTCTAGGACGGCCCCTAATTGGCTAGCATCCACCTCTAACAACCTGACCTCCACCTCTAGCTGTCTAACCTTTGCCCCTAGCAGGCCGGACGGGCGGTGGAGCAACCGCTATCGGTATGATGGCATGAGAATACCGCTGAGATATGTTGCTCGACAACCTAGGGAAATACCTCCTGATGTGACCAATGTTCCCACACTCATAACACCCACCCTGTTGTCATGGCTGCTGAAGCTGAAACTGATCTGAATGGGTCGAATAGCCGCCATAGTGACTTTGGAGTAGTGGTGCACTAAATGCTGGCTGTCCAGGGTAAGGAACATAAGGACCTTGACTCCCAGAAGCACCGTGAGAAGTTTGAAGTGTTGAATTAAATGGCATGGGAGGATGACCCTTACCATAAGTACTCCTGCCTCCAGATGAGGCGCCTCTAAAATTACTGGAATGACGGGGCCTCTTATCAGACGACCCTCTCTCCTGTGAAAGAACCATCTCGATCCGCCTGACAACATTAGTAGCCGTCTGAAAATAAATCTCACTCCCGGTCTCCTTGGTCATCTGTAGCTTGATAGGTTGAACGAGTCCATCAATGAACCTCCTCACCCTTTCTCTCTCTCTCGGTAGGAAGCAGAAGAAGATCATGACGGCTAGATCCACAAAATATGTCTCATACTGAGTGACTGACATACTGCCCTACTGGAGACGCTCAAACTGCTTGCGGTAATCCTCTGTCAATGTGATAGGGAGGAACTTCTCTAGAAATAGCCGTAGGAATTTCTCCCAAGTAAGTGCAGGCGAACCAACTGGTCTAGTAAATACATAATCTTTCCACCACCTCTTGGCGGAACCGGTCATCTGAAATAGAGCAAAATCAACCCCATTGCTTTCGACTATCCCCATGTTCTGCAATACTTCATAGCAGCGGTCAAGAAAATCCTGTGGGTCCTCAGAAGGTGTACCACTGAAATAGATTGGAAATAGCTTGGTAAACTTGTCCAACCTCAACAAAGCCTCAAAAGATAAAGCAGGCCTATCACCGGCCTGTGCTGCAACAACTGGTTGAACTAGCCCAACTGGATAGGCTACCGGAGCATGATACTGGGGAGCTGTCTACCCCGGAGCGGGAGTAGTGGGAGTTTGTAATCCTCCCACATCCTGTGACATGGCTGGTGCCACTGGAAATGTACCATTCTGGGCCACACCCTTCATAAGGCTCACCAAACGGACTAGAGTGTCTTGAAGCACTGAAGTAGCTATGAATCTTTTCGGGACCTGAACTGGTCCAACAGGTACCGTCTGAGTTGAAACCTCCGCTTCTAAATCCCACAGGTATCTCATTTCAAAAGTTGAAGCCGACTCGACAGTCATAATCAATATTAGTTCAATCAGTTTCTATTGTGGCGTGCAACCTGATCCCACAATATATTCATATTCAATTCCATTGCGACGTGCAACCCGATCCCACATTATATTCACATTCAATTCTGATGCGGCGTGCAACCCAATCCCAATATATCTTTTCAATCAATTCTGTTGTGGCGTACAACCCGTTCCCCCAATATATTCATTTCAATCAATTCTGTTACAGCGTGCAACCCGCTCCTCCAATAATAAAATTTACCAATTCTTATAAAGAAAATTACTCCAATAAATACAACAATTAATATGAAATTATAAGACAACAAGCATAAAATAATTATGATTTATTTAGAAATAAATGATGGCAAGTAGCAATTAATTATGGAAATTATGGAGGAAATAGGCAATTTAATAATTAGTATGCTAAATGTCAAGTAGCAATTAAGTCACATAAATCAAATAAGCATATAACAATTATAGCATGAATTCAAGGCATAATATTGAGTAAGGAATATCAGAGAAATAATTAGAATAATAATTAATTCATGATTTAAAATAATTTATAATTTTCAAAGAATTAGGCAAACAATTAATTTGACGGCGTATAGACATTTGTCACCTCGCATATACGTCATTCACATGAATTTCATATAACAAATAATTCAAGGGTTCTATTCCCTCAGAGTCAAGGTTAACCATGACACTTACCTCGCTTCGCAACCAATTTCAAGATTCCAATAAACCTTTACCTCACAAATTCGTGTTCGAAAGCTTCAAATCTAGTCAAAAATAATTCAATATACACAACACGTGTCGTAGGAATTAATTCTATATGATTTTCCGGATTAAAATCAGAAATTCATTTTAAAAATCAACAGTGAGGCCTACGTATCTAATATCGAAAAAACTCACGAAATCCGAACACCGTTCCAATACGAGTTCAACCATACAAAAATTATCGAATTCCGACATCAGATTGACCTTCAAATCTTCATTTTATATTTTTGAAAGATTTTATAAAAAACTGATTTTTCTTACATAAATTCATGGATTCATGATGTAAATGAGTATGGAATCATGAAATATAATCAATATAGGATAAGGAATGTTACACCCTATATTTTCCTACGTAAAAGTGCATCGTAAGCAAACTAATGTAGGACCAAAAATGAGATAATATTTGGAAGTATATAAAGTAAGTTAATCATGTTACCTCAAAGGTTACAAATATTAAAGATCATGAACAACAAGTACAAAGAGGGTTGGAAGGTTCAGAAGCTAAAGGAATTGAAGAAAACAATGTTTCGTCGAAAGTCGACAAGTTGGGAATGTTATAACATATACCTTTGGGGTGAGACTAGGGTGATTAACATGATAATGAAATTATGTTATGATTTATATTAGTCGTATGACAGCCGTGTGTTATGTTTTGAAGTCAAACGAGTTGTGGAACAAAATTCGATGAAAGTCATCACAAGTTACGTTCATAAGTTTTACTGAAACTTTTGGTTAAATGTAACTGTGATTTTATCCCAATATACTTAGAGTTACGGGGTGTTCCTCCCATAAAATTGAAGATCTATGAGTCTACTTTCTATTGAATTAAACCGTTTGTCAATACGACATCGAAGTAGAGAGATATGGGCATTTTTGCTAGACTGCACAAGCTGCTAGGTGACAAGTACATGTGTCACCTACTTGCTTAAATGAGAGCCCAAAAATGGGCCATTTCAGGTCGTCAAAAGAGGCCTTTTAAAGGCATATTTTCTTCATATATTATACTGAAAATATGGCATAATAATCAGACATAAGCTCTGCAAAAATCCTCCCAAATAAGTTCTAATTAGAGGTAAAACCTAGAGTTTGAAGAACCAAGATAGGAGCTGAGTTATCCAACAAATAAGATGAGTTTACTTCTCTCTTTCATCCATTTTATTCTGCTGTAAATTCATGGTAAGTCGTTCTATAATTGTAAGAACTCACGGAAGGGTGATCGGAAGGCCATGAGTTCAAGTTATTCACTTGTAGCGGACTGTTTTATGGACTGTTTTGTGTTGCTGTTGGGCTGCTTGTTTTACTACTGTTTTGTCATGTTTTGGAGGAGGAAGGGGGTGGATAAACACCATATAAATGTAGGGTGGTGGGCTGGTCATTCGTCGTAACATTTCCGGGTCGTTTGACACTACTACGGTGGTCATTTTGTGTATGAAGAGATTGAGGTGTGTTGGGCTGTTTTGTACTATTTGATGGTGTATAAATGGCTGGAAAATAATGTATATATGTTGTTATTGTTGTGTTCTTGGGATGTTGGTGTTATCTTGAATTTGGAGGAATTAGGGATTATAGAGGAGATACTGCCCGTTTTAATACATAATAAGCTTGTCGTTCGGTGTGCGATAGTTGTACCTTTAGTAACTTAATGATAGTATTATTATTGTTGTTGTAGATTAAGGTGCGAAGAGGTGAGTTCAACTTGGTGATTGTAAAGATTGCGATAAGGTATGTTAAGGCTAAACTTCTCCTTCATTTTGGCATGATCCTGTAACTACATGAGTTTGATAACGAGACATAAAGAGAAGTTCGTATTCCTTAACTTATGTACATTATCCTAGTCTCACAAGTTATAGTATTCTCCCTTATCGGGACATTATATTCAGTTAACTATTATTTGTGTGTGTGTGTGTGTGTGTGTGTATATATATATATATATATATATATATATATATATATATATATATATATATATATATATATATATATATATATATATATATACAGTATTACAGTACTTTCACCACCATCGAGCTATAATCGATGGGCAGGCCCCTATTGGGCAACATTTGATCAGATGGTAAGTTATATACCGAGCCTACTATGGCCGAGCGCCTATGAGCGATCCCAGAATGGCCGAGATACAGAGTCTAGTATGGTCGAGTGCTTATGAGCAAGCCTACTATGGCTGAGCAGTTACACGTTCCGAGCCTTATAGGGCCGGATATTTATTTTACTTACTATATTGAGGGAGTTGAGTCAGTATCAGCAGGTAAGTATATCTCCAGATCATCTTTGACCCCCAGTTACTTTCAGTTATCATATTATCAGTTCAGTTTCAGTTTTCAGTTTTCAGTTATGTTATTACCTTATATACTCGGTACATTATTTTGTACTGATGTCCCTTTACTAGGGGCGCTACATTTCATGCGTGCAGGTTCAGACAGATAGATGGGTAAACCTCCTCAATAGGTGTTTCCCGACTTCAGCCTTATCGGTAAGCTCCACGTCCTTTAGAGTTGCCGGGTCTAGAGTTTTGTGTACATCCTATGTATATCTGTATATATGTTATGGGTAGGTCGGAGCCCTGTTCCGATCACAGTACATCCATCAGTAGAGGCTTGTAGACATAATCAGCCAGTTAGTGTAGTATGTTGGGTTTGTAGGCCTTTTATGTATATTTCGTTGGTTTGTCAGTTGTAGTAGTTATGATTGCCTTGTCGGCCCAGCGTTATATTGATGTTTAGTCAGCGTTAGTTTCCTTTCAGTTTTATATTTTGCTTCGCAAATTGTCATGCAATGTGTCCCCATGGCCAATGTATGATATTATATGTTCAGAGTCCCTTAGTCGCAAGTTGGTACGCAAGGTTAGGTGAGGCACCGGGTGCCGGTCTCGCCCCCCCAGGTTCGAGGCGTGACAAACTTGGTATCAAAGTAGTTCTGTCTTAGGGAGTCTACAAGTCATGTCTAGTAGGGTCTTGTTTATAAATGTGTTGTGCACCACGTTATATAAGCAGGGAACTACAGGGCATTTAGGAGTTGGTTACCCTTATTTCAAATCTAAATCGTGCTATAGAACTGAGTTATAGGAAATTTGAGTTAAAGATACATTTTGGTGTTTGCATGCACAGATGACGGTGACTAGGAAGACTACGGCTAGCCAGAGGAGAGATACAGCAGCAGGTGAGGGGACCAGCAGGGTACCCCCAGTAGATGGGGCCCAGTCTGAGGCCCAAGGCGAGACCCCTACTCAGCCATTACCGGTTCCTCTACAACCTGAGGAGATTCCTAGGGATACAACACATGCAATTTTCCCTCCACTTCCATCAGATCAGGACTTGAAGAGTGCGGTGCATTTGTTGACACAGTTGGTAGTTACCCAGCAACATTCTAGGGCATTAGCTAGTGCAGGATCTTCTGAGGGGTCTGGTAGTTCAAGGGTCCGAGAGTTTATTGCTTTGAGTCCTCCAGAGTTCACGGGGACAGATCAGAGGGAGGACCCGCAGGATTTCATTGATCAGCTTCATAGGATTTTTCGGGTTATGCATGCCACGGAGAAAGAAGCAGTTGAGCTAACAGCTTTTCGACTCCGAGATATAGCCATCATTTGGTACGAGGGATGGGAGAGGTCCAGGGGACTGATGCACCTCCAGCTATTTGAGAGAACTTTTCAGATGCCTTCCTTGACCAGTACTTACCGCGGGAGATCCAATAGGCTCGAGTCGATCAGTTTCTAGCCCTCAAGCAGGGCAATATGAGTGTTCGAGAGTATAGTCTCCGTTTTGACTCATTAGCCAGATATGCACCATCCATAGTTGCTACTATGCTGGACAGGATTCACTAGTTTATAGCAGGGTTGGACCCAGAGTTAACCGAGGCATGTGCCACCGCTACATTGTAGGATAGTATGGATATCTCCCGAATTCAGGCATTCGCCCAGAATATAGAAAGGGGTAGGCGTCGGCAGCAGGGTACAGAGAGGGCTGAGCAAGGGCAACGTAAGAGGATGAGAATTCCCAGGTCTCAGGAGCAATCTCGGGGTAGTTATAGGCCCCAGTACTTCGGACAGGCCACCTAGGCCTCCGCCACCTCAGTTACAGGGTTAAAGGTATGACCGCTATACTCAGTCAGGACCAGGTGAGAGCTCACAGCCGTTGGGTTTGCAGCGACAGCGAGGTTCTGCCCAGACAATGTCATTTCCGTCGCAGTGTGACATCTGTGGTAGAGTAAATTTTGGCCAATGCCGAGCAGGTTTTGATGCTTGCTATACATGTGGGCGTCCGGGGCATATGATGCGAGATTGTCCAAATAGAGATTCTGGGGGAATGGCACAACCAGCGAGTTTAGTAACAAGATCATCTATGTCCGTGCATCCTTCAGGGCGTGAGTCTCAGTCTTCGGCTGGTAGAGGTCGAGGCAGAGGTAGAGGTTCCAGTTCAGGTGGTAATCAGAATCGTATCTATGCTTTAGCGGGTCGACAGGACCAAGAGTCTTCACCAGACGTTGTGACAGGTATATTGACCATTTTCTCTCACGATGCTTATGCCTTGATAGACCCAGGATCTACTTTATCGTATATTACCCCATTTGTCGCGGGAAAGTTTGGTATAGTGCCTGAAATATAAGTGATCCTTTTTCGGTATCTACGCCGGTTGGAGAATCGATTATTGCTAGACAGGTTTACCGAGGTTGTACGGTGACAGTTTGTTGTCATCAGACCTGAACTGACTTGTTGAGCTAGAGATGATGGATTTTGATGCTATCATGGGCATGGATTGGTTGGCAGCTTGTTATGCCACAGTTGATTGCCGAGCAAAGGCAGCCAGATTTCATTTTCTGGGTGAGCCAATCCCTGATAGGGTAGGTAATACAACGGCACCCAGAGGTAGGTTTATTTTCTATGACTCCGAAATTTCAATACGGATCTAATGCTTCAATCAAAACTGAATTTGGATCTCATTTGCTTAATGTGATACCACTTATTCTTAAAGAAACGAGGTCGAAACATTCTAGAATATCCAAATTAAATTCCGTTAACCATCCGAAATCCACCCGAGGCCCTTGGGACCTCAACCAAATATTCCAACTAGTCTCATAACATAATACGGACTTACTCGGGGTCTCAAATCACTTCAAATAACGTCGACATTACAATTCACTCGTCTATTCAGACTTATGAGTTTCAAACTTTTCACATTACAAAACCCGTGCCGAAACGTATTAAATGAATCCGGAATGATTTCAAATTTGGTGCACAAGTCATAAATAACATAACAGAGCTATTCCAACTTTCAGAATCTCAATCCGAGTCCGATATCGATAAAGTCAAATTCACTGTCAAACTTTGGAAATCTTTAGCCTTTAGATTTCTAGTTTTCATTAAATGGCGATAAATCGAGGTATGGACCTCCGAATTCGATTCCGGTCATACGCCCAAGTCCCAAATCACTACACGGACCTACCAAAACTGTCAAAATACTGATCCGGGTCTATTTTCTTAAAATTTTGACCGAAGTCAACTCAAATGAGTTTTGAAGCTCTATTTCACATTTTAATCATTTTTTCATATAAAAGATTTTCGGAAAAATTTTCGGATTGCGCTCGCAAGTCGAGGAATGATAAATAGTGCTTTTGGAGGTCTTTGGACACATAAATGAATGTTTAAATTAAAGATGACATTTTGGGTCATCACACGTATATACACTCGTCACCTTGCATATACGTCGTTTCACACATAATTCGCATAACATATAGTCCAAGGGTTCCTAATTCCCTCATATCAAGGTTGAATCCAACACTTACCTCATTCCGCAATCAAATCAAAGCTCAACCGGGGCCTTTCCTCTAAAATTCTCCTCCAAACCAATTTAATCTAACCAAAATCGACTTAATATCATCAAACAGTGCTAGGGAAATCAATTACAATAGATAAAGCTAAGATCTTTACAATTTTTTCAAAAAGTCAATAAAAGTCAACCCGAGGCTTGCCCGATCAAAACCCGGTTCCAATGGTAGATTTCGACTACCCATGACCCCACGAGTTCATATATGTGATTAGTTTCAAAATCCGAGTCCAAATCCACTCTCAAAACTCAATTTCTTATTTTTTAAAAACTTGACAAGGTCTCATAATTTTTTCACTTTGATTCACATGATTTTGATGTTAAAATCTAAGACATATTGATGGAATATGATTAGAAATAGATTAGAATCACTTACCCAAAGTTTGTAGATGAAAATCCATCTTCCAAATCGCCTCCTACCGAGTCTAGGGTTCAAATATAAGAGAATGAGTTCAAAACCCCGTCTTCCAGCCCTTTAACCAGCTAGAGATGTCACATTAGTGATACAGGGTTCGCATTTGCGAACCCTCATAATTGCGGACCTGGTCTCACGTTTTCGAACATTGACATCGCAATTGCAAATTGGTGGGTCATCGTAAAAGCGAACAATTGTTCGCAAAAGCGAACTAAGCATAATCTTGTTAACTTCGCAAATGCGAAGGGGAGGTCGCAATAGTGACAACTATCGTCTTCTGGCACCTTCGCAAATGCAACCCCGATATTCGCATTTGCGACACCGGAGCACCAGACACCAGATTTTCTACATTGTTAGTTAAAACCTCTCTAGAACATGTCCGAAACTCATCTAAAAACATCATACAAACTCGCTCGCGCGATCAAAATACCATAATAACACCTAAAACTATGAATCTGACATCAAAATGTATGGAATTTTCAAAGAAACTCAAGAACTTGCAAATTTACAACCGGATGTCTGAATCATGTCCAATCAACTCCGTTTTACACCAAAATTTGCAGGCAAGTCATAAATAGTGAAATGGACCTATTCCAAGTTCAGGAACAAAAATCCAAACCCGGTAGAAAAAAAGTCAACCTACGATAAAAATTTCTTTAAGCCTTCAAATTACTAGTTTTTGAACAAATCATGTTAAATCAAGCTATGGACTTCCGAATTCGATTTCGGGCATACGTCCAAGTCCCAAATCATAATCCGGACCCACCGGGACTGTCAAATTACAGATCCGGGTCCATTTACATAAAATATTGACCACAACTCAAATCATTTTAAAGGTAAAATTTTATATTTTCTTCAATTTTTCACATTAAAACTTTTCGAAACATGACACGGACTGCGCACGCAAATCGAATATCACTAAACGGAGTTAGTCAAGGTCTTGGAACATGGTAATAAAGAATAAAACTCAAAATGACCTATCAGGTCATTACATAACTAAGCCCAACAATGTAAAATAAAAGAAGGTGACAAAATATCACCTTGCTTAGATCTCTTCCAGCTCCGTCTCTGCAATTTCACTCCAAGTAACTTTTTTTTCTATTTAGTATTTTAGTTCTAGATAGTAGATTCTTATTGAACTTCCTTAACTTCATGTTGCCTTGAGTTATAGTGTTGGAATTTTTACCTTTCAATTTTAGAAGTGAAATTTGGTTAGAAGAATAATTTTAAATTTGAGCAGATCATTTCTATTTCACAACTAATGCATACAAATACCATTTCTTGTCATATTTTGTTCCATATTGTGATAGTGCATTATAATGGAAAGAGAAAATATGGATTTGTACAAAAAAGGTGGTACTATTTTTGTGTGGGAAGAAATCTTTGTGTTTTCCCTGATTTATGCTGTGAGCACCTAATTTCTTTAACCCATAATAATCCATAACACATATATATTTTGGAAAAAAAGAGGTAGGATATATGCCATTAAAATAGAATTGGATAACCTTAATATCTTAGAATATTTACTTTAAAGTGAGTTGCTCGCCAACTCTTGGATAATCAATGATAAAGTTTTTGTGCAATTATAGATGAATCACTATGCTTTGTTCATATTCTGCCACGTATATCCTTTCTCTCTTTTCTGACTTGATTAAGCATCTATGAATCTCATGAACATATTAAAGAATTATATAATTTTATTTATGTAGGATGTCAACTAACCAAACACCTAAGGTTAGAAAACCATACACCAAATGGAGTGAAGTTCAAGACGAACATTTCATTTATTTTATCGCTGAACAAGTTAAGTTAGGAAGAACGCAACAAGGTGGCTTAGCAACCAAGGGATGAGATGGTTTATAAAGAGAAATGAATAACTTATATGTGGACAAATTAGATAAGATGAAAAAATAATAACCGTTGAAATCAACAAGCCTTCCAAATGTAGAATGTACAACAAAATCATATCGAGTTACCACACCTCATATTCACATTTAACAAATCACAATCACAATCTTCCTTATATCGTCGTGTGAGCCTTGCATATATTTTTGAAAATATTTTTCCCGAAATAGTTTCACGCGCTTTAGCCCCCTTATCTCACCGCATGGCTTCAAGTAATTCCCTTACTAGCAACACACGTATAAATCCCACCTTATCTTGCCACATGTACATCAACCCCTATCTTTATACCACTGCATGCACATCAATATCATAACACAATAATCAACTCATACCACACGTGCCCATATGAGACAACATTTTCAAAATCAATAATACCAATGTTACCACAACACATAACCCACGACTCAACCATAATATGTACAAGAAGCTCAATATCAACAAAATAAATGAGAAACAACTCTACAAAGAAAGATATCTCGATAACCAACAACTCACCATCAATGTATTAATAGCTTTCACAACTACAACTTCAATAACTGACAATAAAGGTATTCCCATAAAATGACAACTTCTAATTCAAGTGAATAATATAAGCTTAATGAAGGAGATAGCATGAGATAGCAGCTAAATGCATAAGAATAACTCAACAATGAAAAGAATAGCGTGTAATGACAACTACAAATAAAGGCATATAAGGGAAACCTCGACAATGGAAACTAGCACATGTAATAATAATTTCAAATAAGGTATGCAGGATAAACTTGACAACAGAAGATAGAACAAATAATTATAACTTCAATTAAGTGCTTAAAAGTAACCTAAGAGTCTACACCCATCAAATACCACATATAAGCTCGTGTACACACTCGTCACCTCATGTACACGTCTTCCATATAATTCAAATAATACAATTATACCAAATTCTACGGGGTGGTTTTCCTACCAAAAAGTTAGGCAAGATACTTACCTCAAACAAGCTAAATCAATATACTAATAAGCCCTTCCGACGTAAATCCACTTCCGGGCGGCTTGAATGTAGCCAAAATAACTTAATATCATAAACAAAAGACACAGAAAATAATTTCGGATAATAAAGATTCGATCCTTAACTAAAATAAAAAAGTGTCACCACCCCAAACTCCCACCGTAGGATGTCGTGATGGCACCTAGTCTCTAAGACTAGATAAGCCAATTACTATAACAATTAAACCAATTATTAACAATGCTAAATTGAAACAGAGTTTAATATAAATACCGATACAAGAGTGAAATGAGCCTACACGACAATAATCATAACAACTTCCCAAGATTGGTAATACAGAGTCACGAAATCTAGTTAAGTACTTGGAAAGATCTCAAAGATCGAAATACAATATTGTTCAAGTGACAATCTGACAGTACCATATAAGGAAAGAACTCCAAGGGATTGCAACGACCAAGCAGTTCTACCTTGAATCCTTGCGATCAACAAGCTAACTCTGCCCCGAGTCTGATATCTCTAATACTTGGCTCTGCACAAAAATGTGCAGAAGTGTAGTATGAGTACACCACAGTCGGTACCCAGTAAGTATCAAGACTAACCTTGGTGGAGTAGTGACGAGGTACAAATCAAGACACTAACTAGATAAAATAACACGTGCAGTATAGAAGTATAAAGCTAATAATGGAAAGCAGGAATCGGTAAATGGCAACAAGATCAACACGTTATATAAAATAGTAAGGCAATAGGAACTTCAAGAAAGTACCGTTGAAACCAAATAAGGAACACAATGACAACCAATAAATCAAGTCTTTCTAACACGAGGTTCACAACGAAATTACTCTGTAATACTTCATCTCTTAGTCACAAGTCATGGGTCTCAACTCACCATCATATACTCACAGCACCTCGTGCTCACACCTCGAATCACAACCGCATGGACAAGTCACGTGCCAATATCTCAAACCGTCCGGCATGATCACAAACTCACATTCATAATCCACCGGTGTGGTCAAGGACTCACAGTCACAATCTGCTCGGCATGGTCACAGGCTCACGATCACAATTCGCCCAGTATGGTCACAGGCTCAATAAAAACATGAAAACAGATTATACAAGAACACATGGGCATGACCAATAAAGGTCAAGTTTCATACTCCTGAGCTAGTATAAGTGGCATGCTACGGTATATTCTTGTGCGAGTGTACTGTTGCAGCCCAAATCAACAAGTAATATCAAAGAAATAGAGTAGCTCATCGAAGCAACAAAACAAGTCACGCAAAGTGTATGACAAACACAAGAAAAATCACACCATCATACGAAAATCACCAACATAATGTCCCCAAGAAATCACACACCCCCTGACATTGCCACGCATATCTCTCCGATAGCAACCCGTATCACTCCACCCTTACATTATCATTAGCCACCCTTATGTATCTGATAACCACCCGTATCACTCTGTATAATAACTACCATTATCGCTCTGTACATTCAACAACAGTGAGATTCCACCCTTATGCCCCGCATAACAACAATGGTGAAATGTCACCTTTATACTCCGCATAACAACAGCCAAACAACACAATAATTCACATGTGCTATCATCACAACAACACAACATATCAACTCGTATAAAAGTGCCGATAGTCCACAAGCTTTCTAAAGATCCAACGATAACAATATTTCCACAACAAATAGCCCAGGGCTCAACACAACGTATGTAGAATCTCAATAACAATAAAATGAACGGAAAAGTAACTCGACAAGGAACAACACTCCCTTTAAACACAACTTCAATTAAAATAGATTAATGACTTCCGATAACCTCAATTCCAATTAATTATTTAAGGATAAACTCAATAGTGAAAGTATTTTTATGAAGTGGCAAACTTCGGATTCTAGTGTATGAATAGGCTAACAATGAAAAAGATGGCACGAACTAGTACTAATTCTAAATGCAGGCGAATAACCCGGCAACAAAAGGGCATCATATAACAACAATTTCACAAACAGTAACTCCACAATAAAAGAAATCACATAATGATAAAAGTGATAATAACTTCAAATAAAGCATATAAGAAAAAACTCGACAAGTAAGGAATGTGACATCTAACGACAACTTCAAATAAAGTATGTGATAATAGACATGATGAATAAAATATATAACATGTGCTAACAATTCAAAATAAGTAAATGAAAGAAGCCTAAGAGTCTAAATAGATCAATTTTCCACATATAAGCCCGAACACGTACTCGTCATCTCGCGTACATGGCTTTCACATAACACAATTAGCACAAACGACTTAAATCCTAAGAGGTAGTTTCCCCACACAAAGTTAGGCAAGATACTTATCTCAAAAGTCCTCAATCAATACTCTAAAATAGCTTTTCCTTACAATTCAACTCTGCTAGGCTCAAAACTAACCAAAATCGAATTAATAACATCAAATAATGCAAGATATATAAATTCCTATAAATAAAGCTATGATCTTTACACAATTTCTCAAACGTCAGCGAAAGTCAACCCCGGGCTCGCCTGGTTAAAACTCAGGTCCAAGGGTAGATTCCGACTACCCATAACCCCACAAGTTTATATATGTGTTTTGTTTCAAAATCCGAGTCCAATTCGACTTTCAAATCCTAAATTTTCATTTTTCAAAACATAGACAAAGTTTCTCAAAATTCCCCTTTGATTCTCATAATTTTGAGGTTAAATCTATTTATAATCGTGTAAAATAGTTGGAAATTAATCAAAATCACTTACCTAATAATTGTAAATGAAAATTCTCTCTCAAAATTGCCTCCTACCGAGTGTAGGATTCAAACTATGGAAGAATGAGCTAAAATCCCAAAATTCTAACTCTTAACCCAGTTGCAAATGTCGCATTCGCGACCAAAAGTTTCCAATTGCGACCACATGTTCGCAATTACAGTAGTTTGTAATTGCAACAAAAAGTTCGCAATTGCGAAGTACTAGCACCAGCAATCCCAAAGTTCACCAAAAAGATCTGAAACTCATCTGAAACCTCCCAGACACAAATTATAAATGAATTTCAATCATAAAACACGCTACTGACCTGCTTGCGCACTCAAAACACTGAAAAGAGGTCGTCTTGACCCGATATTAACCATGGTCATACTCCACATTTCTTAACTTAACTAGTCTCTCAACCAATGATCCAAAATACACCCAAGCCCCTTGGTACCCCATCAAATCATACCAACAAGTCCCAAAACATAACACGAACCTATTCGAGGGCTCAAATCCCGAAAGATAACATCAAAATCATGAATCGCACCTCAATTCAAGCTTAATGAACTATGAATTTTCAACCTCTACAACTTGCGCCGAATCATATCAAATCAACCCAGAATGATGTCAAATTTTGCATGCAAGTCCCAAATGACACAATGGAGCTATTCCAACTCCCGGAATCGCAATTCGAACCCGATATCAATAAAGTCAACTCCCGGTCAAACCTCTCAACCTTCCAAACCTTTAACTTTTCAACTTTTGCCAAAATGTATCAAATTAATATACGGACTTCCAAATCCAAATCCGAACACGTGCCTAAGCCCAAAATCACCATACAAAGCTATCGAAATCATCAAAACACCATTCCGGAGTCTTCTATACAGAAGTTAAACTCCGGTCAATGCTTACCGCTTAAGCTTCTAAAACAAGAATCCTCCTTCTAAATCAATCCTGAATCATCCGAAAACTAAACTCGGCCACACACGTAAGTCATAATACATAATACGAAGTTGATCGAAACCTTAAGCCACCGAATGTGATGCAAATCCTCAAAACGACAAGTCGGGTCATTTCATTCTCTCCCTCTTAAATAAATGTTCGTTCTCGAACATGCCAAGAACTATTCCGAAGTCATCAAATCACTTAATGTACTCACCATACATATGATCGCGGATGATCCTATGTCACCCCAATCCACATAAGCCAGACAACACCATCTCAACTAAAAATTATTCCTTCCACCCATACTGATAAAACTTAGACCAAATTATTCACCATCCGATCACTTCCCAAGGACCCGATTCCCGCATCAACACACAGTATCAGCCTTCTCCAGCTGCAAAAACCCATGCCTATACCCATAAGGTACAACTACATGACGTAACACATCACACATATGCTCATAACAACTACTCTGGCCACCACAGTTGCCCATAATCAAATCTAGCACCGACAATTAATATCATATCAGCTAGAACCCTGTTTCCAACCTTTACAACACTGACAACGATGCAAGAAACATGAAGATCCCATTACCATTCACTCAAATCAACAAGTCACATCTAACGCCACCTAGGCACACACCTCGCAAGCTAAAACCCAATAAGCACAACGCAAATATGACCAAATATGCAAAAAGAATCACATGAGAGAATTATCAAACAAGCTTGATAGGCACAACTCCATATCAGTACCATACTACGAATCAATTCCACAAGGGAGAATCAAAACATATGAACTAATCACGAGGATCCCATCCTAATACAACTCCGCCGCGGCACGCAGCCCGATTCAACCATATAAAACTGCATGAAAACACGAGGATCCCATCCTCAGCTCTGAATCACAAGTAGAATACACATCATACCAACTGAAACCTTCCACTAATTCAATTTCGCAAAACAAAACCACAACACGTAACGAACCCCCTTCACCAGTAGAGCATCTAAATCACAAATCGCAACCAAACCATCCAGAAATCACACCAAAACCTATCATAATGAGTAACAAAAAGTCATTTCTAGTCTCATAGCTCTCAATAGTGAACAAAACAAAATGATAGACACGGGCTACCAATATAGAATCTCCAAACAGGGGTACACACATAAGTAGAGTACAAAATCACGAAATGCACCCATATGTGAAGCAAGATAAGAGGAATCATCCCGATAAGCAGAACAAAATCAAAATAAGAATGATGCTCCTCTATAACAATTGAAACTGTGCCTGTAATGACTCCATCTGGTGTAGCGGACTCAGCCCTACCATAGAAAACATATGAACGAGCCTGGCGTCCCCCTCTAGGGCACCTTCTACCCGCCTTCCCTCCACCTCTAACTGGTTGTGCAGGTGGAGTAGCAACTGGAATGGAGCTCATAGCCTGAGTGCTCTAATCCGTCTATCCCGAGTCTTGGACAATCTCTCATGATGTGCGTAGTATCACCACACTCATAACAACCCCTATGCGGGTGTGGCTGCTCGTACTGAATCTGTGTCGGATTACTAGAATTACCGATGTAGAAACCCCGTGCCGGTGGTGTACTAAAAGATGACTGCCCTATATGAGTACCCAGACTAACTGGAGCACCACGAGTAGTCTGAAGTGTGGACTAGACTGGTCGACTACCCGAGCCTCTGCCATGATGGATTATAGCTGAAGAGTAGAATCCACTGAACCCTCCAGAACCTCAAGACCTCTTGGTCTCCTTATCCTTCCTCTCCTCACCCCGAGTACGCTCTAACATTCTCGCAATCTCTACCACATACTGAAATAGAGTATCAGTCTGCAACTCCTGCTCCATGTAGAATATAAGATCATAACTGAGCCCATCAATGAATCTACGGACTCAATCTTTGACTGTAGGAACTAAGGTAGGTACATGACGGGATAACTCACTGAACCTTATGGCATACTCTGACACTGTCATAGTGCCCTAACGGAGCTTCTCAAACTCTGTATGCCACGCATCCCGGATGGTCTGGGGAAAAAACTCCTTCAAAAACATCTCTGAAAACTAAGCCCAAGTGGGTGGTGCTGCATCAGTTGGTCTACCCTCCTCATAAACCTGCCACCACTGATACGCTGCTCCCGACAGCTGAAATGTAGTAAAAGCAACTCCACTTACCTCTACAATACCCATGGTGCAGAGAATACGGTAACACTTTTCTAGAAATCCCTGTGCATCCTCGGTAGCTGTGCCACTAAAAGTAGGTGGACTATACTTCTTGAACCTCTCAAGCCTCTTCTGCTCCTCCTCTAATGCCCCTGGCCTGACCTCAGGTTGAACCGGAATAACAGGGTGTACATGCATCACACTTGGAACCTGACCAATATGTGCCCGCTGCTCTGGAGTAGGGGCTGTGGGAGTCTAAGCTCCTCCCCCAATCTGCGAAGTAGCTGGTGCAACAAAGATCAATCATGCCTGAGCCAATGTACCAAACATGCTCAAGAACTGCGCTAAACTCTCCTAAAGTCCGGAGGTAACAACAGGCGCCTCCGGTTCCTGTCCCCCAACCGGAGCTACTGGCGGCTCCTCAACTGCTGCTCTGGCAGGTGCTCTAGCTGTGGCACGTGCCCCTCCTTGACCTCTACCTCGGCTCCGACCGCTCTCGGCTCTAGCAGGGGGCGCGCGTGTCTGCTCATCTGATCCGGTAGTGCGTGTCCTCACCATCTGTGAGAGAATAGAGATACAAAGGCTCAAACTTCGAAATCAACAAATTCACACAACATAAATGAATGATGTGAAATATTTTCTAATAGTTCTGTAGCCTCATGAAGATAAGTACAGTCGTTTCCGTACCAATCCTCAAGACTCTACTAAACTTGCTCGTGACTCGTACAACCTATGAATCTAGAGCTCTGATACCAACTTGTCACGACCCTAAACTCTCTCCGTCGGATGTCGTGATGGCACCTAGTCTGTAAGACTAGGTAAGCTGATTTCTATAACAATTAAACCAATTATTAACAATGCTAAATTGAAACAGAGTTTAATATAAATACCGATACAAGAGCGAAATGAGCCTACGCGGCAATAATCATAACAACCTCCCAAGATTGGTAATACAGAGTCACGAACTCTAGTTAAGTACATGGAAAGATCTCAAATATAGAAATACAATATTGTTCAAGTGACAATCTGAAAGTACCATATAAGTAAAGGATTCTAAGGGACCTCGACGACCAAGCAGTTCTACTTTGAATCCTTGCGATCAACAAACTAACTTTGCCTGAGTCTGATATCTCCAATACCTGGCTCTGCACAAAAATGTGCAGAAGTGTAGTATGAGTACACCACAGTCGGTACCCAGTAAGTATCAAGACTAACCTCGGTGGAGTAGTGACGAGGTACAGTCAAGACACTCACTAGTCAAATAACCTGTGCAATATAGCAGTATACAATCTAATAATGGAAAGCAGGAATCGTTAAATGTAAACAAGAATCAACACGTGATATAAATAGTACGTCAATAGGAACACCAAGGAAGTACCGTTGAAACCAAATAAAAAACACAGTGACAACCAATAAATCAATTCGTTCTAACACGAGGTTCACTACGAAATCACTCCGTAATACTTCATCTCTTACTCACAAGTCACGGGTCTCAACCCACCATCATATACTCACAACAACTCATGCTCACATCTCGAATCACAATTGCACGGACAACTCACGTGCCAATATCTCAAACCGCCCAGCATGATCACAGGCTCACATTCACAATCTGCCCGGTGTGGTCATAGGCTCATAATCACAATCCGCCTGGCATAGTCATAGGCTCACATTCACAATCCGCCTGGCATAGTCATAGGCTCACATTCACAATCCGCCCGGCATGGTCACAGGCTCAATAGAAACATGAAAACGAATAATACAAGAACACATGTGCATGATCAATAAAGGTCAAGTTTCATACTCCTGAGCTAGTATAAGTGGCATGCTACGGTATATGCTTGTGCGAGTGTACCATTGCATCCCAAGTCAACAAGTAATATCAAAGACATTGAGTAGCCCATCGAAGCAACAAACAAGTCACGTAAGGTGTATGACATACACAAGGTACAACACACCATCACACGAAAATCACCAACACAATGTCCCCTAGCCATCACACATCACCCCTGACATTGCCACCATTTTCTCTCCGATAGCCACCCGTATTACTCTGCCCTGACAATATCATTAGCCACTCTTCTCTCTCCGATAAACACCTGTATCACTCCGTAAAATAGTCACCCTCATCGCTCCACCCGAACAATAACACAATAGCCACCCATATCACTTCGTACATTCAACAACAGTGAGATTCCACCCTTATGCCCACAACAACAACGGTGAAATACCACCCTTATACTCTGCATAACAACAACCAAACCACACAATAATTCACATGTGCTATTATCCGAATAACACAACATATCAACTCGTATAAGAAGTGTCCATAAGCCAAAACCTTTCCAAAGATCCAAGGATATCAATATTTCCACAATAAATAGCCTACGGCTCAACACAACGTATGTAGAATCTCAATAACAACAAAATGAACGGAAAAGTAACTCGACAAGGAACAACACTCCCTTTAAACACAACTTCAATTAAAATAGATTAATGGCTTCTGATAAACTCAATTCCAATTAATTGTATAAGGATAAACTAAATAGTGAAAGTATTTCTATGAAATGGCATACTTTGGATTCTAGTGTATGAATAGGCTAACAATGAAAGTGATGGCACGAAGTAGTACTTCATCTAAATGCATGAGAATAACCCGGCAACAAAAGGATATCATGTAACCACAATTTCAACTAAGAGTAACTCCACAATAAAAGAAATTACATAATGATAAAAGTGATAATAACTTCAAATAAAGCATATAAGAAAAAACTCGACAAGTAAGGAATGTGACATATAAAGACAACTTCAAATAAAATATGTGAGAGTAGACATGACGAATAAAAGATATAACATGTACTAATAATTCCAAATAAGTACATGAAAGAAGCCTAAGAGTCTAAACTGATAAAGTTTCTACATATAAGCCCGAGTACGTGCTCGTCACCTCGCATATACGGCTTTCACATAACACAATTAGCACAAACGACTCAAATCCTAAGGGGTAGTTCCTCCACACAAAGTTAGGCAAGATACTTACCTCAAAAGCCCTCAATCAATACTTAAAAATAGCTTTTCCTTTACAATTTACCTCTGCTCGGCTCATATCTAACCAAAATCGACTTAATAACATCAAATAATGCAAGAGATATCAATTCTAGTAAATAAAGCTATGATCCTGACACAATATCTCAAAAGTTTACAAAGGTCAATCCCAAGCGTGCCCGATCAAAACCCGAGTCCAAGGGTATATTCTGACTACCCATAACCCCAGGAGTCTATATATATGTTTTGTTTCAAAATCCGAGTCCAATTCGACTCTCATATCCCAAATTTTTATTTTTCAAAACATAGACAAAGTTTCTCGAAATTCCCCTTTGATTCTCATAATTTTGATGTTAAATCTCGTTTATAATCATGTCAAATAGTTGGATATTAATCAAAATCACTTACACAATGATTGTAGATGAAAATCCTCTCTCCAAATCACCTCCTACGGAGTATAGGGTTCAAAATATGTAAAAATGAACTAAAATCCCGAAATTCCAACTCTTAACCCAACTGCAGATGTCGCATTTGCGAACAAAAGTTTACAATTGCAGATGTTCGCAATTTCGACCAAAAGTTCACAATTGAAGTAGTTCACAATTGCAACAAAAAGTTTGCAATTGCAAAGTACCAGCACCAACAATCCCAAACTTCACCGAAAAGATCTGAAACCACCTCGAAACTCATCCGGAACCTCCCAGACACAAACTACATATGAATTTCAATCATAAAACACACTACGGACCATCTTGCGCACTCAAAGCACTGAAAAGAGGTCGTCTTGACCCGATATTGACCATGGTCAAACTCCACATTTCTTAAATTAACTAGTCTCTCAACTTATGATCCAAAATACACCCAAGCCCCTCGGGACCCCGTAAAATCTTACCAACAAGTCCCAAAATATAACATGAACCTACTCGAGGCCTCAGATACCGAAACACAATATCAAAACCACGAATCGCACCTCAATTCAAGCTTAATGAACTATGAATTTTCAACTTCCACAACTCGCGCTTAATCATATCAAATCAACACGGAATGACGTCAAATTTTGCATGCAAGTCCCAAATGACACAATGGAGCTATTCCAACTCCCGGAATCACGATTCGAACTTGATATCAACAAAGGCAACTTCTGATTCAACCTCTCAACCTTCCAAACCTTCAACTTTCCAGCTTTCGCCAAAATGCATCAAATTAACCTGTGGACCTCCAAATCCAAATTCGGACACGCGCCAAAGTCCAATATCACTATATGAAGCTATCAGAATCATCAAAATACCATTTTGGAGTCGTCTACACAAAAGTCAAATTCCGATCAACTCCTACCGCTTAAGCTTCTAAAATAAGAATCATCCTTCTAAATCACTCCCGAATCATCCGAAAATAAAATCTGGCCACACACGCAAGTCATAATACATAATACGAAGCTTCTCAAGACCTTAAGTCATCGAATGAGATGCAAATCCTCAAAACAACCGGTCGGGCCGTTATATTCTCCCCCTCTTAAATAAACGTTCGTCCTCAAACGTGCCAAGAACCATTCTGAACTCATCAAGTCACTGAATGTACTCACCGTACATATGCTTTAAAAAGTCAACCCTGGATCTGCACCTCGAAACCAGACAAAACTCATAAATTTCGAACATTCATTCCGATACGAGTCCAACTATACAGAAATTACTCAATTCCGACCTCAAATCATCCTTCAAACTATCAATTTATGTTTTAAAACGTTTTACTCAAATCCCCAATTTCTCTAATTCAAATCATTAATAAAATACTAAAATCGAGGTTGGAATCATGAAATAATAATAAATCCGATTCAAAAATACTTACCCCATTCCAAGTAGTAAAACTTCCCTCCAAAATCGCCCGAACCCGAGTTCCAAAACCTTATGAGAAAAAGTAACTAAATTCTGAAATTAAAAAAACACGCAACTGTCACAGCTCGAATCAGGTCCTAGATGATCTCGAAACTAACGTTTGATATGTTCTACATGATCCTTGTGAGATTATACCCAACTTAAAGCTTCTAAAACGAGAATCATTCTTCCAAATCAATCCCCAACCACTCGAAAACCGAAACCAACCATAGACGCAAGTCATTATACATAATATGAAGATACTCAAAGTCTCAAACCACAGAATGGAACAATACAGCTCAAAACAACCAGTCGCGTCGTTACATTCTCCCTCACTTAAACATACGTTCGTCCTCGAATGTGCCAAAAGTCATTCCAAAGAAATCAAATCACCGTATAATCTCTTGGTGCACATACCCGTGGGTGATCCCACGTCACCCAAATCCATATAAGCCTAGAAATACAACCTAGCTGAAGATCTTTATTTCAACCTTGGCCCATAACCTTAGAGTCAAATTTCCAATATCTGAAATCTATTATAAGACCCGATTCTCACATCTATACACTGTATAAGTCTGAACAAGCCAAATCAATCCATACCCGTAACCCACAATGTAATCATATGATATATCACATATCTAAGATACTCATAGCAGCATCTTCCGACTACAATAGTTGTCCAATGACAAGCCCGACACAGGTAACAAACCTCATATCAAATAAACCTTATTCTAAACCTTCGTACACTGCCAATGATGGAGGAAACAAGCATAAACTCATAACAACTCATCAAATAAATAAGTCGTGGAGCTCTCTTGTCTGACAAGAATCATAGCCAAAAATTTAAGCCGGCTAGTGACATTATCCTTCCAACATACCTTAATCAAGTCCGATAACACTCATTCTAGGTCAAATAACCTCACCTCATCCAGTATAAACTGCTCTACCAACATGGCACACTAATCTTATTTAGAGCCACATATTATGCAATTCGTGCACCAAACAATCAACAACCCGAATATACCCAAATGATGGAAAGAGAATCAAATGAGAGAACCTCCCCGCGGCTCAATAGATGCCACCATGAAGCGCAATGATATGAACCAAACTCACAAAGGAGAAACAAAACACACGAAATGAGCACAAAGGATCATATCCTAACATAACCCAGCTGCGATGCGTGACCCGATTCAAACACCGATCCACATGGAATACCTCGAGGCATGAGTCTCACAATGAATAACCATATGCGCAATATTCAACGAACACGCGAAGTGCATGATCATAACCATGGAGAAACGGATATCAATATATATATATATATATATATATATATATATATATATATATATATATACCACAAACAAGAAGACCATAACAAAGGCGCAATCAACCATTCAATACCCCATGAGCTATCTCGCTCGAATTCTACCAAAAGGACCAAATAGTACCGCATCATGTGTGCAAATAGTCAACAGTCTCACAACTCGCTGTACCATCGAAGAGCAACACATGGAACACATTAGAACACGAATAAGGTCAACTCTAATCGATTAACATCAGCTGTGCCGGGTAAACAATCTAATCCGATGTAGAATATACATTCTCATTAGGCCTACCAATGGCCTCCAAATCAATTATGATCCTTCCGAAATTGGTAGATAGCCTCTGAAAAGCCCACAATAACATATCTATAGAACATACCATCAGTCGCCAACCTCGTAGCATACCTTCACCGTCCGCAACCATGGAATAAGCTGCTTCTGAGAATCTTCTTAGTCTTAAGATCCTTAGAAAACCATAATCTCCATATCCGATCCCTATTACACTGATCAACCAGGCGATTACAGTAGTACTAGTCAGGCATCTGCAAGTTGAAACACAATGCACCTTCTGATGTGCGCACCCTTCTCAGTTGGAATCAAATAAACCTAGCATCCTTCTAAGCATTTAAAATAGTCCATGCTATCTAGAACTTGTGACCCTATCCAGGAGAAAAATCATAATGTGCAAAAAGTTGATGCCGAAGATGATGTTTGGGAGCAGTACCTTGCAGTGAGTCACACTTTTATTTTTCCTTTCATAGCTAAAGTTTGAATATAAGTTATTTGTTTCTCTAATTAAAAAACATTGGTTATGTGATAGGCTCACCCAAACGATGGTCAATATAGGACGAAGAAGTTGCCAGACTATAATACTTTGGCTTTAATTTTTGGAGACAGTACTGTCGCTGATGGTAGGAATTGATATGAAATTAATGATACGGAGGATTTTCAAAATGAATTGTCTGATGAGGAGATAACTGGCGAAAACATTACTACACCTGCTTCTGAAGATGCAGTCTATTGACCATGTATATCATGATCAAAACATAAGCTTTACGAATACTGAAACAACTCAATCAACTGGTCAAGATAAGAGAGCAGGAAAAAGAACGTTTAGCTGAGGAACAAACTCTGGCATCTCGTCCAAAAAGAATTAGGAACTCTATTGGAATTAGTTTGGTTAAATCTGTTGATAGATGGACAGCCATAGCTGAAGAGCAAATAAGGCTACAACATGAACCAAGAAATACTTCTGCGGAGAAATTAATGCATTTGATAATGGAACTAGAATTGGACGACGCATGGAATATACGAGTTATTGATCTCCTTACAAATGAGAGAAATGCAGAATTCTTTGCTGCTATGGCTCCTCCTCTTAGAAAGAAATGGGTTATGCACAAACTTGGATTATATGATTGATGCCGTTAATGTTGTGTTTTTGTTGTTCGGATGAAGTTATAAGTTAGTATCTCATTTTCTTTTGGATTATGTTAACTGTTAGCTGCAGACATGGGCACCTTCTAGTTTTGCTTATGCTTTATACATTATGTGAAAATGAAGACCAATTCATGATGTTTCTTGCAAAAAGTGTGCTTTTAGTTAGAATTATTGGAAAATATTTAGGTATTGGACCAAAAGAAAGAATGCACGGGTCAATTTTAACTGGAGCAGAGTTTATTAAAGATTTGATTGAAGGACATTCCCGCGGATGCTATGACCTACTACGTATGAATGTCAGATGTTTCTTACAACTTGCAGATGAAATGAAAACAAGAGGTCTGTTAACTGATTCAAGAAAGGTCAAGAGTTGAGGAACAATTAGCCATATTTGTGTTTACATTAGCTCATAATGAAAGGAATAGAGTCGTACAAAATCATTTTCATCATCCAGGAGAAACCCTTGGCCGTTATTTTAACAACTGTTTGAAAGCTTGGAATGGGAGCTTGGCGTAACTGGTAAAATTGTTACCATATGACGAGGAGGTCACGGGTTTGAGCCGTGGAAACAGCCTCTTTCAGAAATACAGTGTAAAGCCGAATACGATAGTCCCTTGTGGTCCTGCCCTTTCCCGTACCCGCGCATAATGGCAGGGCTGCCATTTTGAAAGCTTGTCTACGACTAGGAAAATACTATGTCAAGCAAGCTGGAAAAGGTGTCCCGCAAGAGATATCGTCTAATCCACTTTTCTATCCTTGATTCAAGGTTAGTATTTAGTATTACATTCTACACTTATTAACAGATATTATTAATTGTTTGTGTAATATCTTAAAACTATTGTAAGTGTTTGAAGGATTGTATTGGAGCAATCGCCTGCATTTGTTTCTATGGAAGATCAACCAAGATATAGAAATCGTAAAGGAGTTCTTTCTCAAAATGTCCTTACTGTGGTAGATTTAGATATGAGTTTTCAATACGTACTTGCTGGCTGGGAAGGCTCTACTTCAGATTCTAGAGTATTAAGAAATGTCGTTCGGGAGAGATCATCAAATAAGTTGAAAATTCCAACTGGTAATTTACTAATAATTCATACACCTATTCATTATTTATTATCTTTTTTAAATATTTAACTTGTACTTGTAACTTTGTAGGAAAATACTATATAGTTGATGCAGGCCATGCAAATTTTTAGTACCTTACCGTGCAGTACGATATCATTTGAGGGAATGGAGCCAAACACATGATCCACAAAATGCTCGAAATGTGGTGAAAAAAAAGAAGCATATTTTGAAGCATATTTTGAAGAGCACATGGAAGAGGAAATAGAAGATTCCCATAATTTGGATGATATTGATTCAGATTCAGATGATGAAGAACTTGGACGAGGCCCGACTGAGGTTGACAAACAATATATGTGTGTTTTTTAGTTCGAGTTCGATCGAAGTAAAAAATCACCCTTAGGCTTTATGGTCGAGTGAGAAATTATATCCAAAGTAGGATTCTTCCACTATCTATCTATTTATACTATTATAAAAACACGAATGTTGGAATGCTAAATGTTGAACGACAAAAATAACCTCAAAATATTGACCGACTTTTATGTCCTTCACAATTGAATTATTTCTTTAAAAAAATTAGAATATGGGTTAAAACAGTAACATCAAGTGCCTAAAATATAAGAATTTGAAACCAACCAATACAAGAAAATTTTAAAAACATAAAATAACGTAAATTTAAGTTTTAGTGCCTAAAATATAGGAGTTTGTTACCAACTAATAATAGAACTTCTTAAATGTCATTGGAAAAAAAAAAGAATTTCTTAAGCCATAATATAACATAATATCCCTATGTCATCCTAACAATATCTAAAAGAAACAAAAAATGAGAGTAAGTTTAAAAGTGGAGAGTACATAATTAGCAGCCTATTCTTTTCGGCTTCAAAATCAAGAGGTAGTATTTAAATATAATTCTATTTTCTATTGTTTAATACAAAAATAATCTATAATTTTTTGTAGGATTAAACAAGAATATGAGTAAATTATTATGTTTAGGCCATTAGTTCCTTTTTCCCCCAAAGACGTATGGCTTCAAAATCAAGAGGTAGTCTTAAATTATAATTTTATTTTCTATTGTTTATATCAAAATAGTCTATAAATTTATGTAGGATTAAACACAAAAATGAGTAAATTATTATGATTAGTCCATTAGTTCCTTTTCCCCCAAAGATGTATCCTTCTAATTCAAATATTGAATGACATTTATATATTCTTCTTTTTTTATTTTAATCAATTATGAAATCCACACATATTTAGTAACAAATAGTTTTAGAATATATATATATATATGCAAGTGAAAATTTATTACTTTTGATACACATCTTTTAATGTTTGACGCAAAATATTTTGTGCATCGCACGAACATAGAGACTAGTATTAAGAGAAAAAGGGTCTCGGACTCCGAGGGTCAAAAACCCAAAAAGAGAGCAGCTCGTAAACCCAAGGTAAACACAATCCTTTTGACTATGGAGTCGGTCCTGAGTTTAAGGAATGAAGAAGAAGAAGAAGAAGAAGAAGAAAAGAGTGATTTCGGGCTATTGGCCCGTGCACGGTCTAGCACCGATACTCAGAATACTTCGGTATCGGTGGGAGTCAAAGCCTAAGGCCTACCTTAACTCGAGTTCGAGCAAACCCTCACTCGACTACAAAGCCTAAAGACTACCTTAATTCGAGTTCGAGCAAACACTCACTCGACCACAAAGCCTAAGGGCTACTTTGCTTCGAGTTCGAGAAATCATTCTCACTCGACTATAAAGCCCAAGGGCTGATTTTTACTTCGAGATCGAGCAAACACTCAGTCGACCATAAATCCTAAGGGCTACTTTGCTTCGAGAAATCATTCTCACTCGACCATAAAGCCTAAGGGCTATTTTTTACTTCGAGTACGAGCAAACACTCACTCGACCATAAAACCTAAGGGTTGCGTTTCTTCGAGTTTGAGCAAACCCTCACTCGACCATAAAGCTTATGGGTTGCATTGCTTCGAGTTCGAGAAATCATCCTCACTCGACTACAAAGCCTAAGGGCTACCTTAACTCGAGTTCGAGCAAACCCTTAGTCGACTACAAAGCCTAAGGCCTACCTTAACTCGAGTTCGAGCAAACCCTCACTCGACTACAAAGCCTAAGGGCTATCTTAATTCGAGCTCGAGCAAATACTCACTCGACCATAAAGCCTAAGGAATACTTTGCTTTGAGTTTGAGAAATCATTCTCACTAGACCATAAAGCCTAAGGGCTGTGTTTTACTTCGAGTTCGAGCAAACACTCACTCGACCATAAATCCTAAGGGCTACTTTGCTTCGAGTTCGAGAAATCATTCTCACTCGACCATAAAGCCTAAGGGCTGTTTTTTACTTTGAGTTCGAGCAAACACTCACTCGACCATAATTCCTAAGGGTTATTTTGCTTCGAGTTCGAGAAATCATTCTCACTCGACCATAAATCCTAAGGGCTGTTTCTTACTTCGAGTTTGAGCAAACCCTCACTCGACCATAAAGCCTAAGGGCTACATTGCCTCGAGTTCGAGCAAACCCTCACTCGACCATAAAGCCTAAGGGCTACGATGCTTCGAGTTCGAAAAATCATCCTCACTTAACTACAAAGGCTAAGGGCTACCTTAAGTCGAGTTCGAGAAAACCCTCACTCAACAACAAAGCCTAAGGGCTACCTTGATTTGAGTTCGAGAAATCATCCTCACTTGACTACAAAACCTAAGGGCTACCTTAGTTCAAGTTCGAGCAAACCCTCACTCGACCATAAAGCCTAAGGGCCATTTTTTACTTCGAGTTTGAGCAAACGCTCACTACCATAAAGCCTAAGGGCTATCTTTTACTTTGAGTCCGAGCAAGCACTCACTCGACCATAGGGCCTAAGGACTACACTAGTTCGGTTTTGATCAAATTATCTGAACCGGGGCCTTAGGATACAAACTTCATAATTCTATAAGGTAGAAAGGAAGAAAGGTTTTATATACATGTCATAATCATTTACAAGGGCAACATAGCCCGATCAAATTTCTTTACAAAAGACCAAAACAGTCTTATAAGAAACACAAAAATACTAAAAGACTTATTCCTCTCCGGGAGCAGCGTCTTCGCCCTCGAGGCCCCCTTCACTTTCAGATCTGCTCAAACTCCCGGTATCATCATCATCATGAAAGGCAAACACTCTGGCTTCGCCTTCAAGATCCTTAGATTTCTAGATCTTAGTTGTTAGATCGAAGCCACGAGCATGAATCTCTTCGAGAATCTCCCTTCGAGACTGGCATTTAGCATGCTCGGCAACCCAGTTTGCCCTAGTCTGAGCAGCCTCAGCAACCTCCTTTGATCGAACTTGAGCAGCTTTGGCATCAGATCGATAAATGACCACCATTACATCAGCATTGGCCATGGTATTCTCGATCTCCGATTTGGCCGCTGCAAGTTCTGTGGCCAATCTCTCTCGATCAGAATTTGCTGAGCTCAACTGAGACTGGAACTCCTCGATTTTCTTGGCTTGCACCAAGGCTTTCTCTTTCAAGCTTCGGAGTTGGGCCTCAGCCGAAGCCAGTTGACTTTGGGCAGTCTCCTTTTCTGAGGCGAGGCGGTCCATGTTCTTCTTCCATTCCTCGTCCTCCGATTTCACTACGTCCACTTCAGCACGAAGCTGCCTAATGACATCGAACTTTTGCTCGACCTACGGGACCGAATTATTAGCCATCACTCCCGAGTCAATATCATTAACTTCAAAGATTCTTTGTACCTGCTCGGCCAGTTAAGCTGGTTCTTTCCGAGATGCTTCCAGGTCGGCCCGAAGTCCTTTTACTTCTCCTTCTCTCTACTCACTGAGAAGCTTTAAGGCATCTCTCTCTTCAGTAAGCCTTCGAACTTTGGCCTCGTACCGGCTCAGCCCCCTCGGGATTGGAAAAATGCCTCGTGATGAAGCACATAAGCCTACAAAAATAAGAAGGGATTATACAAGGAAAGAAAAAGCACAAATATGAAAATTGGCAAAGTAAGTATGAACTTACCCGATTCAGGGCATGTTGGGCTTTGTTAAAAAGGCAAGGCGCTCCCACCTCGCTCGAGCTTTTCTTTGGAGCCTCCAAGTCACTCGTACCGGTGACATCTTCTACCCCAATAAAATAACCACCGAAAGGATCCTCCCTTCCATGGACTCCTTCCCCGTGACAAGTCTCCATAGATTGAGCGTCATATATCATCGATTGTGAAAAAGAAGGGAAAGAGGGGGAATCCCCGATCTCTATTGCCCCGAGTAGGTCTTTTTGAGCGCTGCCTCTGTCCTGGGGAGCCTCAAGCTCGGTCTGCACACCGGGATCCGCAACTTCTTCGACGGTCTCTTTACCCCGAAGTAAAACATCCTCGGTCCCCCTCGGCTTGGGAACTTGGGTCGAAGTCCCCTCCTCGACCTCGTCAAGCCTGGTCGGAGCAGTATCAACTCCCACCGATACCGAAGTATTCTAAGTATCGGTGCTAGCCCGTGCACGGGCCAACAACCCGAAATCACTTTCTTCTTTTTCTTCTTCATCCCTTAAACTCAGGACCGAGTCCATAGTCAAAGGGATTGTGTTCACCTTGGGTTTACTAGCCGCTTTCTTTTTGGGTTTTTGACCCTCGGAGTCCGAGACCCTTTTTCTCTTAATCACCTTCTCCGGTTTTGAGATAGGCATTAAAACTTCTTCATCACCTGATGGGGGTCTCATAACCGTATTTTTTCCGAGACCTATAAAGAAAGAAAAGTAAGTAAAACTTATTCCTGAAAAATACTTGAACAATAAGAAAATCGGTTAGCCAAGAAGAAGGTTTACCATGAGTACGAGCCTCCCACCAGCCCTTTGACAAATCGCACCATGCGCGCTTGACATATGTCGACGTCGAAACCAGGCTCCTGACCTAGTTCTCGAGATGGGGAACCGCACCGGATCCAAGCAACGGTTGTGTCAAGAAAAACACTGATAAGAAAATATGAAAAAGTAAAAACAACAAAAACTGAAAACGGAATAACACTTACGGTTCATATTCCATTTCTCGGGAAATGGCATACTCTCAGCTGGGATTAGGTCTGAGGTCTTCACTCGATCAAACTGGCCCATCCAACCCCGATCTTTGTCTTCATCTATGCTTGAGGTATACGCCTTGGTGGCCTGGCGTTGAAGCTTTATCATCCCACCTCGGTAAAGACGAGGGCTATATAATCTTATGAGGTGGTCGAGGGTGAAGGTAAGCCCGTCGATTTTGCTTAGAAAGAAACAGAGCAATATTACAATCCTCCAGAAAGAAGGGTGTATTTGGCCGAGGGTCACTTAGTACTTCTTGCAGAAGTCGATGATGACCGGATCGAAGGGACCCGGCATAAAAAAATAAGTGTAAACACTCAAGTACCCTTCCACATGGGTAGTGATCGCTTCCTCAAGTGCCGGTATCACAACTTCTTTTCTTTCCCAACCACAATCTTTCTTCACCAAATCAATAAGGCTTTGGGGTATCGAGCATATGTATCTCGATACCGGCTCACATCGACCAACAACCGATGAAGCTTTCTCGACCTTAAAGTCGGAATCGATAACACATCCCCCGGGAACGAGTTCTTCGAGGCGTGGCTCCACCATCAGTTTCTCACCGACCGGCCGAGAGGAGGAAGCATCCTCTTTCTAAGGAACAGTTTTAGATATCTTGGCGATCTAAATTTTCAAGAACAAAAAAGATGGGAAATTAGAATATTATGGTGTTTGGTGAAGAATAAGCAAAGAAATTTCTAAAACTGGAAATAGAGAACTGTGGAGAAGGAGAAGAACTGTGAAGGTTGGAATAAAAAGATTTGAAGGTAAAGGTTTGAAATGATGAAGAAGGGGGGCTATTTATAGATTTTATAGTGACGGTTCAAAATTGGCAGTGGCCGACCATCATCTGACGCGCATTTAATGCCTTGATAACTAGACCGACGAGACATTTTTCACATACGTCATAATCGGGCTTGATGCAGACGTCAGTGTGTATCTAGTCAAAAGTTGAAAAATCATATCGTTTCTCGCCACCTTTCTTTCCGAGAAACGAGGGGACTATCTGTATACAGTCAAAACCGAGTTTTTACTTCATATAATTAGTTAAGATTGGAACATGATGGACCGAAGGTCATCGAGATGAGATGTGAAGCCAGGTTATCGAGTTCAAGATCCAGACCGATCAATACCGAGCTCGAGTCAATATCGAGCTATGATGTGAAGTGGTGTTATCGAGCTCAAGATCCAGAGATCGATCAATACCGAGCTCGAGTCAATATCGAGCTCGAGACCGAGAGACCGACCAATACCAAAACCGATCAAGATCGAGCCAAGAGACAAAAAGTCGTTGTAGCCGCACTAGGGGAGAGAATCTCGGCCAGAATTAAGGAAAAGCTAATTAACTAATCTATCATGGGATCCCCACTATGTATTTTTAATTATATCCAAAGTAGGATTCTTCCACTATATTAAGAGTGGCTATCATTTCTGGAAAGAGACATCCATACATTGATACACTCTCACATTTCATACATTATTGAGATTTACACACATATAATAAAGATTATCCTTTTTCGGGCTTTGGATATTGATTCATCTTGTTCATTTATAAATTATTCTCTACTCAATTTGGGTTTGTATTCATTCCTTTTTACAATCAATATTCGATATATTTCTACTTATTTTTCCGATTTGTACCAAGTTATACCACGAATCCTTAGAACCACGTATAAATTTAACTCTATCTATTTTTCGGGTAAACAATGTGCAATCTAAGAGATGAAATAGCTCATCAGATATAGAATGCTAGTTCAATTAGATGAAATTTTATATGCATCGTTGTTATGAGAATTTTGTATGAGGAAGACTTGCGAAAATAACAATTTATTTTTTATTAATTTTGTTTTCTAATCACTACCATAAATATTGACTATGAAGAAAAATATTTTATAAGCTCATATCTTTCTTCTATATTTTATTCACATGAGTTGGTAAAGCATTTTGATTTGTTATTGAAATTTTCGTTGTTCTCTTTTAAGTTACAATATTATTTATACGTAAGATACCAATTATTTTTATGATATTATGTATTACTTTATAATTATTTAATATATTTTCTTATAACAGAATATACCTTTTAATATATATTATTTAATATCTATTATACATATAAATATTTATCATACAATGAAAATTATTTATATATTAATCTGAAAAAAATATTTATTTATCTATGTAATTATATTTGTACAACCAAATATGACACATGTAAATTACATCATGACAAACAAACATACCATTGTAATTACAATACTATATAATTTAATTACTACTCTAGTAATTAAATAGCCAAGTAATTACACAGGGCTTTTCAAACAGACGATCGCTATACATATATCTCCACAAATACTTTTTCAGCCATATTTTACTTGCAAAATTTAACCACTAATAAAAGATTACTTATAGGGGCAAGTTTAAGGGCCGCAGCTAGAATTATCCCTTTAGTGGAGACCTTTCTAAGTCGCTATAACAAGTCTTACTTTTGTAACGACTAAATGAGTCGCCACAAATTAAAGGTCGTCACAGAAAATCATATTTCTTGTAGTGGCCTGATAAATACTTGTTTGTATATTGTTAGTGGTGAACAAAGAAAAATCACACTTGTTGTATTGACTCATCTTTTAAGATCTAAAAGAACCTTTGTGACTCAATGGAACTAGATGTAGGTACCACACCGGTACACGAACCAATACAAAACTCTATATCTCATTTATCTTTTTGTTCTATTAATTTTCATTATCTCTGCTTTTTCTCTAACCTATCTTTTGTAGGAAAAAGAGTCGACTAAAATCAGACTTTTTCAACTAATTTTTAATTTAACATAATTCACCCCTCCCTTCATGTGTTTCGAATTGGTTGTACACGCTACAAAATATGGTCCATGTCATTTTTTCGAAAAGCTTTTATGTAAATATTTTTAAGAAAATGTGATTTTGACTTAAAATGGGGCTAGAGTTGACCATTGTCAATATTTTTGGTAAACGATCTCGGATCGGTGTTTTGATGAGTTTGATAGGTTCATATGACGTTTTAGGACTTGTACCGTATTTGGTTGGGGTCCCGGGTGACCCCAGCGCATTATGTGAAAAGTTAAAAAAAAAATGAGTTCCAAAGTTAAAATTTTGAGTTTTGATGATTGATTCTTGATAATTGATGCTATTTTGATGATTTGAGTTAGCGGACGAGTTCATATAATATTATTATACTTGTACACATGTTTGGATTGGAGCCCGAGGGGATCGTGTGAGTTTCAGATGTGTTAAGGTTGTGTTTGGAACTACTAATTCACAACAGCTAGTGTGTTCAGGTTTCAAGTCTCGCATTTGCGAAGACATGACCGCAATTGTGAGCCTCGCATTTGTGATGTCAAGCTCGCAAATGTGAATTTGGACTGGGACTAAAGACTTCTCAAATGCGAAGAAAATGATGCATTTGCGGACATGCGGGTGGTCGCATTTGTGACCTTGGAGTGGCATTTGCGACTTGGAGCTGGGGGCACAAATCTTCGAAAATGAAAAGCTTAGTTCGCATTTGCATTGAGAATGGGCAGTCATATCTGTGATGTCTGGCTCGCAAATGTGAATTTGGACTAGGACTAAAGACTTTGCAAATGCAAAGAAAAAGGCCGCATTTGTGGACATGCGGGTGGTCGCATTTGCGACCTTGGACTTGCATTTGCGACTTGGAGCTGGGGGCAGGCAACTTCACAAATGCGAAGCTTAGTTAGCATTTGTGATGGAAGGGTAGTTCACAATTGCAAATGGGTAGTCGTATTTGCGTTATCTGTGGGTCAGTGACACTGATCGCATTTGCGATCAGTGGTTCGTATTTGCGGACATTGCAATTGCGGACAAGAGTTCGCAATTGCGACGTCTGCAGTTGGGTAAAAGTTGGGAAAAAATGGGACTTAGCCCATTTCACACTAATTTTCAACCCTAAGCTCTCTAGAGGCGATCTTTTATGAACACTTTCTCCCCAAATTCATTGGTAAGCATCTTTAACTAGTTTTCAATCAATTTCAACTACTTTTACATGTATTTTAACATCAAATCCATGAAATTCAAGGTGGCGAGTGTATATGCCCCTACCGTGGGATAAGTATGCAGGTGGAATTTTCCTTGCTTGCACCATGTTAATTTGCTTATTGTATCTTTCCTGCCTTAGATAGATTGTAAATTCTTTGATTACTAGCTTTCAAGTTACTTCTTATATTGAGATTGTTTCTATATTGGTGTTGAAAACATGAAAATTGTTAATTAGTTGTTAGCTCGAATTGTGGAAAGATTCTCGTATGATGAGTGGAATTCAATACTATCATTGAAGTGTATTTACTTCCCTCCTTGCTTGATATTTGCGTTGTTGTTATTTCTTGGTAAGGAAGAGTGAAAAGCACGAAGGGTATTCCCGTGCCTCATTTGTATATTGATATCATTAATTGAGTGGATGTGAGGATAAAAGTACGAAGGGTGATGTCGTGCACATGCTTATTAATTATGAGGTAAAAGAATAGAGGGTGATGCCGTGTATGTGCATTTATTATGATCATGTGAGAATTAGAGTAAAAGTACGAAGGGTGATATCGTGCACTTGCATTTATGCTATATGTTGAGGATGAGAGTATAAGCACGAAGGGTGATGCCCTACAATTTATTTATTTTATTGCTTTGACTTATAATCGAAATATAAACTTGACTTGATTGTTTTAGAGCTAATTTTGAAAGAGGTTTACTTGGTGATTCTTATTTAATGTTCCGCTCATTGCCCCTTTCTACATAGCCCTACCCTATTATTACTTTTGACGCTTTATTTGTTATTCCGTTGCTTTATGTCTATAACTGTATAATCTTTTAGTAGGTGTCTTGTCTTAGCCTCTTCACTACCTCGTCAGGGATAGACTCGACACTTACTGAGTATGCTAGGTCTGTTGCACTCATACTATACTTATACACTTCTTGTACAGATTTTGACATTGGTACCAGCAAAATCCTGAGCTATACTTAGCGAATACAAGACAATGATTCAAGGTAGAGCTACATCCCGTTCGCAGGCCTTAGAGTCACTTTCCTATCTTCACTGTACTCTTTCTATTTTATTCGGATAGTATTGTATTTCTTTCAGAACTTTATATTTAGCTGGATCTAGACGCTCATGTACTTGTGACACCAAATATTGGAATGGTTTATTCTAGTTATTGATTTTAGAACTTTATTATATTATTATAGAGCTATTTTTATGTTATGTTATTGATCAATTGTCATATATTTAATGCTTTACTTTTCGTGATAAATCACCGTTGGCTTGCCTGACAGCGACGTTAGGCGCCATCACGACCTATAGTGGATTTTGGTCGTGACAGCTTGGTATTAGAGCATTAGGTTTTTTAGGTCTCACGAGTCATGATCAAGCTTAGTAGAGTCTTGAGGATCGGTAACAGAGACGTCTATACTTATCTTCTAGAAGCTATAAGGCTTTTGTAAATTTCACCTTCTTTCTTTCTCTATCATGCGGCTTTGTTCTATCTTTGAGTTTGAATCATTCTATTCTTATTCGCTCACGGATAGTGAGGACATGTACTACATCAGTAGCTGGTCAGTAGTCAGAGCCCTAGGCTGCACCACTACCAAGGGTAGAGGCCGGGGCCGAGGTAGAGCCAGGGACAGAAGCAAAGCTTAGCCTAGAGCCCACACAACAACACCTATTGCAAAGCCTTAGATCGACTAGGATGAGCAGATCCATGTTCTGACCGTGCTAGTTGGACCAGCTCAACTTCCAAAGGATTTCATTGCTACCCCAGTACTTTAGTATGCCCTAGTCCGTCTGGTTGGTCTTATGGAGAGTGTGCCACAGGTCGGTGTATTTTTCTGTAGCACCAGCCATCTCTCAGGTTGGGGGAAGAGCCCAAACTCCCGTTACTCACACTCCATAGTTGATGGCTCACGGATATCATACTCTGATAGTTTCATTAATTGGATCGGTTCAACCTGTTATTGCTACCCAATCTAGGGAGGGACCCGCTATGTCGTTTGAGGGGCTGAAGAGGTTGGACAAGTTTACTAAGTTGTTTCTCACTCGTTTTGGTGGTACACTTTCTGAGGACCTTCATGATTTCTTGGAGTGTTACCATGAGGTATTTCACAACATGGGTATAGTGGAGTCCAACGGAGTTGACTTCGCAGTGTTTCAGATACATTGCTCTGCCAAGAGGTTATGCTAGGAGTATGTTCGGGGCAGACCAGGTAGTTCACTTCCTCTCACTTAGGCTTAATTCTCACAGCTATTCTTGGAGAAGTTCATCCCTTCACTCAGAGAGAGGAATTCCATAGTCACTTTGAACACCTCTATCAAGGTAGCATGATCGTCACTTAGTACGAGACCAAATTCGTGGATATATCCCGTGATGCAGTTATCTTGATCCCTATAAAGAGAGAGAGAGGGTGCAGAGGTTTATAAATGGCCTTACTCATGCTATAGATGGCCAGGGAGAGTGAGGATGATATTTCTTTCACTCGAGCTGTGGAGATCGTTAGGCAGTTTGAGAGAATTCGTGGTCAGGGTAGAGAGGCAGCATCTGAGAAGAGGCCTCATCATTTTAGCGGTTTTAGTGGTGCCTCGTCTGGAAGCAGGAGTTCATTTGGTAGAGACATCTCGTCATGCCGATTTAGTCTGTGCTTCATGTATCACATGGGGCTTCAGGTAGTCATAGTTCTTATGGGGTTTCATTCTGCAGTTCACCTACAGGTCCGGTTAGTGCATCTCCAATTTAGAGTTATCAGGGTGGTTATTCAGGTCGACATGGTCTGTTCTGGGGTCAGCAGTCACTTCAACTGAGGGCTTGTTATACTTGTGGATATCTGAGGCACGTCGTGGGGTTAGCCCTAGGTCACAGAGGTGCATGCCAAAACAGGGTACTCGTGCCATAGTTCCGGCACCGGCTGCTCCACTGCTTGCTCAACCAGCTAGAGGCGGGAGTCAGCAGCTAGAGGTGAAGGCTAGTTAATGAGAGGCGGATCGATAGGTGGAGGTCAGCTATGCATTTCCAGCTAGACTTGAGGCAGAGTCATATGATGCGGTCATCATATGTATTATTCTGGTTTGCTATAGAGATGGATCAAATTTATTTGATTCAGGCTCTACTTTTTCGTTTGTGTCATCCTATTTCGCTTTATATTTGGATATATCTCATGACTCTTTGACTACTCCTGTTTATGTGTCTACGCCCATTGGGAATTCTATTATGGTGGACTATCGTTCTTGTTTGGTCACCATCAGGAGCTATGAGACTAGGGTTGACCTTCTATTACTTGATATGATAGATTTTGATATGACCTTGGAAATGGATTGGATGTCACCATATAATTCTATCTTGGATTGTCACATCGAGACTGTGATGTTAGCCATACATATCGGGGTTGCCCTCGATTGGAGTGGAGAGGGACTCCTGGTCACTCCACTAGCAGAGTCATTTCATATGTGAATGCTCTACATATGATCGAGAATGTGTGTTTGGCATATTTGGCCTATATCCATGATTCTAGTGCTGAAGTGCCTTCCATGGATTCAGTTACAGTGGTGTGGGAGTTCCCAACAGTGTTTCCTACAGACTTGTCGGGTACGCCACCCAACAGAGATATCAACTTTTGCATTGACTTGGTTCCGGGCACTCAACCTATTTCTATTCCACCATCCCGTATGGCCCCATTTAAGTTGAAAAGATAAAGGCACTGTATCAATATTTGCTTGAGAAAGGATTTATTAGGCCTAGTGTCTCGCCTTGGGGTGCACCGGTGCTGTTTGTAAAAAAGGATGGATTATCGGTAGTTGAACAAGGTTACTATCAAGAAGAGGTATCTATTGCCAAGGATTCATGATTTGTTTGACCAACTTCAGGGTGCAAAGGTATTTTCCAAGATTTATTTGAGATCTGGTTACCATCAGGTGAAGATTAGGGCATCAGATGTCCCTAAGATAACTTTTCGGACTCGGTATGGTCACTACGAGTTCTTGGTAATGTTATTTTGCTTAACCAATTCCCCAAAAGCCTTTATGGATTTGATAAACCAGGTGTTCAATACTTAGCTAGATTCCTTCATGATCGTCTAGATTGATGATATTTTAGTTTACTCCTGCAGTCAACAGGAGCATCAGTAGCACTTACGGATCATACTTCAGACTTTGAAGGATCGTCAGTTATATACCAAGTTATTGAAGTGCGAGTTCGGGTTGGACTTGGTTGCCCTTTTGGGCCATGGGGTGTCTTCCGAGGGTATCAAATTGGATCCAAAGAAGATTGAGGCAGTTCAGAACTGACCTAGACCTACTTCAGCTATAGAAATTCAGAGCTTCTTGGGTTTGGTGGGTTATTATTGCTGGTTCATGGATGTATTTTCATCTATCTCATCCCCATTGACCAAGTTTTCTCAGAAGGGGGATCTTTTTAGATGTTCCGGTGAGTGTGAGGTTAGCTTTCAGAAGCTCAAGACGCACTAACTACAACCTCATTATTGGTATTGCCTACGGGTTTAGGATCTTATATTATTTATTGTTATGCGTCATGTATTGGACTTGGAGTGGTATTGATGTAGGACGGTAGGGTGATTGCCTACGCATATTGACAAATGAATATTCATGAGAAGAATTACCCTGTGCATGATTTAGAGTTGGTATCCATTGTTCACACGTTGAAGAGATGGCACGATCTATATTGCATTCCGTGTGAGTTTTATACCGACTATCGGAGTCTCCAACACCTGTTCAAGTAGAAGGACCTTAATTTGCGACAGGGAACATGGTCATATTTGTTGAAACAATATGATATTATCATATTATACCATCTAGGGAAGGCCAATGTAATGGCTGACGCATTAAGTAGGAAGGTTGTGAGCATGGAAAGTTTGGCATATTTACTGGTAGTAGAGAGGCCACTAGCCATATATGTTCTGGCATTGGCCAATTGGTTCGTGAGGTTGGATTTTTCGGAGCCTAGCCAAGTTCTTACTTTTGTTGTGGCACAATCATCGTTGTTGGAGCGTACCAAGGCTCGCTAGTTTGATGATCCTCGCTTGTGGGTGTTAAAATATATGATGTAGTAGGGTTGTGCTAAAGAGGTTGTGGTTGGAGATGATGGTGTTATTCGGCTTCAAGGCCGGATTTGTGTTCCAAATATTGATGGACTGAAAGATTTGATCCTTGAGAAGGCTCATAGTTCGCGCTATTCCATTCACCCAAGTGTCACGAAGATGTGTCGTGACTTAAAACAACACTATTGGTGGTGGAGGATGAAGAAAAATATTGCCAGTCATGTCTCTTGGTATTTGAATTGTTAAGAGGTGAAGTATGAGCATCAGAAACCGGGTGGGTTGACTCGGAGATTGGAGATACTAAAGTGGAAGTGGGAGCGCATCACTATGGCTTTTGTAATAGGCTTACCATGGACCTTAAGGAAGTATGATGTAGTTTGGGTTATTGTAGACTGGTTGACCAAGTTCACACACTTCACTCCGATGATTACTTCCTATTCTTCAGAGTAGCTGGCTCAGATTTATATCTGGGATATTATTCGCCTGTATGGTGTGCCCATTTCCATATTTTCTGTCCGGGTCACGAAGTTCACATCGTATTTTTGGAGAGTCGTGCAATATGAGTTAGGCATGCGGGTCGATCTGAGTACCGTGTTTAATCCTTAGACGCGATAGACAGTCCGAGTGCACTATTCAGATATTGGAGGACATTTTGCGGACATGCTCTATGTATTTTGGGGCTCTGTGGGATCAACCTTTACCTCTAGCAGAGCTATCCTACAACAACAACTATCAATCGAGCATCCAGATGGCGCCATACGAGGCCTTATATGGGAGGCGATGTCATTCGCCGATTGGTTGGTATGACCTCGTGAGGCTAGATTGTTGGGATCTGATTTGGTCCATGATGCTTTGGAGAAGTGATTCAGAAGTGACTTCGTATAGATCAGTCCATGCAAAAACGTTATGTGGAACGGAAGGTTCGAGATGTGGCTTACATGGCGGGTGAGAAGGTTCTTTCTGAGTGTCACCTATGAAGGGCGTGATGCGGTTTGGGAAGAAGGTCAAGTTAAGCCCGTGGTTTATTGGTCTGTTTGAGATCTTGGAGAGAGTTAGGGAGGTTGCTTATAGGCTTCCATTGGTTCCTAGCCTATCAGGGGTGTCACGCCCCAAACTCGGGAAACGCGACCGGCGCTCAACCAAGTGAACCCGGCCGAGCAAGCGTGTTAGATTTCCTTCTACCCAAACTCATCCATGAATAAAGAGGAGATGTACTCTATTAATCAAACACTGAAAGGATTTCATTAACAACTCCCACTTCATTTTCATTAGCAGCTTCATTCATAATTTCCAAAATATTACAAATTTATAGATATAATGAAAAACATGCTTGCCAAATACCAACATTTCTAGTTCAATTCCCCACATCAAATACCACTTACAACCTGTCTACGGAGCCTCTAAGTAATACTGGAGAGTAATATGGAAATGCCGGCAACAAGACCCCGGCTATACCTCAAAACACAAGTGCAACATCAAATGATATCAGGCTCGGAATAGAGAAAGGCTCACACAAAACTGCTGAATAGGGACTAACTGCTAACGAGGACCGAAGTTCCCCGATGATGAACCAGCTGCATCCATTGAAAATACCACACCCCCGGCAAAAAGGACGTTAGTACATATGGAATAGTACTAGTATGTAAAGCTAACTATCCTCTTTAAAAATAGAATGCCCATATAATAAAGGAAAAACCATAGAAGCAGCAAGTCACAATCAACAATATTCAAATGCCCAGTTAAAACATAACAATTTTCAATAGTAGTGGTTTGACATGTGATGCAAAAAAAAAGGGTGTTACCAAGAGTAGTACCACCATGTGCACAACATGGCGTTCGATCTCTACCCGATCAGCTAGGTCTCCTTCCCACATATGCCGTATGGGTTGACTTTTTCAATTCACAACCATTATCAGATTCATCCCAATTAAGGGAAATAATATCAACCCATTAATCTCATCCCAAATAAGGGGAATAATCACAATCCACACATACACCGACACATATAGTTTTGGGTATGGGCCTTATGACCCACCCTTCCTCGATTTGCTAATAATACTCCCAAAAATATTCTTTTTATTTTTTTCCACACAAAGGTAACATAGGTACAAATATATTTACCTCATCATCTTTCACATTATATAAATTTTCACTAGTATTTTCAACCAACCACAACAATAATATTTCCTTGGTGTTTTTGGCCATTCACAAGATTTTTTATTCAAGGCACGGTGGCCGTATTTCAAATTACACACTTTCATATCTTTCCTTCCATGGATCATCATCACAAATATCAACAATTATAATATTCCAGAAATCACAACTTTAAGTTCATTAGAAATGAAGGCTTTAAACACATTAGATTTCTTTCCAAGAAATGGAGTAAAATAATTGGCAATCGAAATGCAAGTTAAAATCATAACCAAGTAGCACACCATTTATTCTTGAAATACTTTTCCCCAAGAAGGGGCAATACACAATTTCCACTCACAAATACGTTAGAACGCAAAACACATTGAAAAATACTTACAAAGCATAGCATTTATTAAAATAACCATATATGGGCACGACTGGAGTACATAAGCTTTTAGGAAATTCGATTTTCGAAGTCGTTTTAAAATAGTTGAATCAAAGCTCATTTCATAATCTCTCTCACATCATCTAATTTCATTGACACGTTGGCCACACTCTATATCCCAATTCACTTATTTCATTTCCAAGCATCTTTATATATTATCAACAACAAGACATTTTCAATCAAGACCTTAGGTACACATATGAGCAATTAAGAGTCTTAAGCATATCGAGTTTTTCTCACACAATTTGGCATACTAGCCTCATTTGAAACATGACTCAAACCATTAACATTGTAATACGCAACCCATACTTGAAACTTACGAGAACATTATGGAATTCGATTCTAAGAGAGTAGTTTAACCAACATACCTCACTTTGAGTTTTCCTTAAATTACTATAATGTTCCGGAAATACTAGCAATCCCAATCTATTTTGAGACATAACAAAATTGAACACAAGTTAGGACGATATTCATGGTTTCAGCTCATTTCAGCATTTTATCAAACACTAGGTGTGCAAATTTGACTACAAGGTTCTTTTACAAGATTTCCTTCACTCCACAACCCAATCTTTACTTATTTGAGCTCAACAATCTTCCCACAATCCTTATTGGTACATGCATGTATACATAATACTCTCACACCCAAAAATCATACTCCCAATCACCCATATTTTACTCCAAACTTGAAATTGAAGAATTGGGGGAAGAAATTCTTACCTCTTTGAAGCCCTAGCAAGATCCTTGTGAAATCTTCAAGTCTTGAGCAAGAATTGATGAACAAATGGCTAGGGCTTCTCTTTGTCTCTCTAAGATACTCTCACCTCTCTCTAAAAATATAAGATGAAGCCCTTAAAAATGACCCCAATGCCTTTTTATAAAAATGGGATCGAGTAAAATTTCCAAAACATAAAATTGCCGAAACCGGGTCTGCAATCGCAGACCATACCGCAAAAACGATATACGGCCCACATAATGGCAGCGAAAATGATGCCCAAAAACTGGACTTGTCTGGTCTAGTATGCGACCGTTCTGCGGTCCGCAGACCTGTTCTGCCACCACAGACTGGACCATAGAATATCTCCTAGATTTTTCCCATGCCAAGTCTGCGATTGAAATGTGGTCCGTGAAACGTATCTGCAGTCGTGAACCAGACCGCAAAATTGCCTTCTTTTGCCAAAACTTTTTGTCCACTCCTCAATGCATTCTTCAATCCACTTCTACAATCCTCAAACACGTAAACCTACCTCAGCACCACGACACCTTAAATTTCATTGCGAAATTTTACGGGGCCTTACATTCTCCTCCTCTTAGGATAATTCGTCTTCGAATGAGGGTCAAAATCCTTCATTAGCATCCAATGTGACCCAACTGTTACTTCACACACCAGTAGTTCCAAATTTTGACTAACTCCTTAAGTTTCCAAAGATTTTGCCAGAGTCTCCCCTGTAATTGGGCCTATCCACCTGCCAGATAATCCCAAAACCAATCCTAACAATACGTCCGCAATTCAACAAGCATCACAATATACAACAATAAAACCAATCTTAACATCACAGACATTACATTACCAAAAGTAATATATGAACATGAGCTGTACATATTTAAATCATAACACATAGAAAGTACCCCTTTGAACCACAACCATTTGGCTCTACAAATAAGTGAGAATATTTCCTTTCCTCAACACTTTCGGCCTACGAGGTGATCTCCTCGACTCATATACTTAGCTATAGCACTTGACAAAGGCAATCTCAATTTTCGGACTTATCTAACTAGGATGACAATTAGGTATCTGCCATAAGCCAATTATCCATTAACTTCACCTCAAACCGTTTCCACCGGAATGATAGACAATTGACTCCCAACTACCCCTTTTAGGCGCAGACACATGAAACACTGAGTGCATGGAGAACAACGATGGGAGACACATCATAATCATAGCTTGGCCGATTTTATTTTCTTCAAGATTCCATAAGGCCCAATTGTAAACTATACCTATCTTACCTTTATTAATAATTCACACAACATCTTCATGGAGCAAATCTTGAGAATAACCTGTTCACTCTCTTCAACTCTAAATCTCTACACCGAACACCCAAACTAAACCTTTGGGGACCTCCAACAATTACTCTAAGATGTGCTAGCACAAATATGACCATAAAACTTCATATCCAATATATTTGATCACGGGATGATGCTCCTTCTTTGATATGTTTGAACCTACAACTCTCGATAGATTTGCTACAAACAAGAATAACGAGGTTCGAGATTTTGGTGGAATTATTCAAGAATCTATCAACGTGTTGAGCAGGGCATTTCAAGAGGTTATATCCTAAGAGACATGAAGGTTACTTTAAATAGCGCCGACATGGTTAATCATTGTGATAACTTCATTGATTCGACAAATGAGGCATAGAGTTAACTAGTATAAATTGACAATTTTACGGGACCTTACAAGGGGTACATCCAATATTTCTACAATCCTCAAACACGTAAACCTACATCGGCAACACGAAACCTTAAATTTCTTTGCAAAATTTTACGGGGCCTTGCAAGGGGTACATCCGATATTTCGCATCTCCATGTTTTGGAAGTACCATAAGGATTTGTCACATATTTTATACTTCAACATGGTGCAACTTAATGAGACTTTAACCTATGAGGAAGAGTTGGTGGCAATTCTAGACTGGCAGGTTCGAAAGTTGAGATTCAAGTGTTTTCTTTATGTGAAGGTGTTGTGGAGAGGTCAGCTGATTGAGGGGGCTGTGTGGGAGTCCGAGTTCTATATGCAGAGTAAATACCAACACCTTTTTACCAGTCCAGGTACATTTCTATGTCCGTTCAAGGGCGAACGTTTATTTTAGAAGTGGAGAATGTGACGACGTGACAAACCATTTTGAGTACTAGCCTTAAATTATATCTCATAGCTTCATTTGATGTTATATGACTTGTGTGCATGGTCTGTGTTGTTTCTCAAAAAGCTTCTATGTGAAATTTTGAAGAAAACGTAATTTTTGACTTAAAATAAGGTTAGAGTTGACCATGGTAAACATTTATGTTAAATGACGTTGGATCGGTATTTTGACGATTTCGATAGGTCCATACGATCTTTTTGGACTTGTAAGCATGTTTGGTTGGGTTCCTGTAAGGACCCGGCCGATTGTTTTGAGAGTTGTAGCTTTGTTTTGCTATTTGCTGCTCATTTTGTACTATATAGCTATTATGTGACTTGCCGGGGTAGTCGGTTCGGGTCCTGAGCAAATTCAGAATAAAATGAGACACTTAGTCTCAAGGTTGAAAGCTTAAGTGGAAATAATTGATCGGATGTTGATCTTTGAGTAAATGATACCAGAACGGAGTTTTGATGGTTCTGTTAGCTCTGTAAGGTGAATTTGGACTTAGGAGCGTGTCCAGATTGTGATTTGGAGGCCTTTAGTGGAATTAGGCTTGCAATGGTGAAAGCTAGAATTTTTGGAAAGTTCTACCGGGAGTGGACTTTTTGATATCGGGGTCGAATTCCAATTCTTGAAGTTTTAGTAGGTCTGTGGTGTCATTTTTGACTTGTGTGAAAATTTTGGGGTCAACCGGATGTGCGATTCGTGTTTTTGATGTTGTTCGATGTTATTTGAGGGCTTGACTAAGTTCGTATCGTGTTTTAGGACCCGTTGGTATGTTTGGTTGAGGTCCCGGGGCCCTCAGGTTAATTTCAGATGGTTATCAGATCGATTTGAAGTTTGAGGGAAGTGCTAAAGCTCACCAGATTTTAGTGTAATCGCATATGCAGAGTGGGGATCGCAGGTGCGATCTCACAGAAGCGAGAGGTGAACCGCAAAAGCAGCCAGGGAGGAGGTGAGTATAGGTCGCAGGTGTGAGGTTATTTCCACTCCTGTAATGCCGCAGATGCAGCTAGGTTTACACAAAAGCAGAGCTGGGCTAGCCTGGGTAGGGCACAAGTGCGAGAGGTTAACCAAATCAGCTAGCCCGTTGGTGCGAGCAAGGCTCAACAGATGCGGAATGGCAGGAGAGGCATGTTTCCGCAAAAGCGCCTCCGCATGTGCGAAGCCTGGGGGACTTAAGTGATTTCCGCAGAAACGGAGGATTTACCGCATAAGCAGTTTTGTAGGTGCGGATATTTGGTCGTAGGTGCGAAAAGCCTAGACAGAATGTTTAAAAGCAAGGGTTCGCGATTTTGGCTTCACTTTTAGCATTTCAAGCACGGTTTAGGCTATTTGTCAGGCGGTTTTCGAGAGGAGTCTTGAGGTAAGTCCCCTGTGCTCATTTTTTATCAATAGTATTGCTTCCCCATTTCTTTTCCTACCTAGTTGGTGTGTATTTAAGGTGTAGATTGGGAGTTTGAGGTTAGGGATTTGGAGAGTTTGATTTGGGGGTTTGGGTGACGATTTGGTGTCAGATTTTGATAAATTTGGTATGGATAGACTCGTGGTTGAGTGGTCTTTTGGGTTTTTGACTTTTATTGAATTTGAGACGTGGGCCCGGGGGGAGGGGGCTTTTGAACCGATTTTTAATTTTGATTAATAACTTTGTATTTTCTTATGGAGTTGATTCCTTTAGCCCGTATTAATTAGTTCGCATTGTTTATGCCTAGATACGAGGCATTCAGAGGCCGTTTCGCCAGGCAAGGGTATGTTGGAGTAGAGATTTACTCGAACTGAGGTAAGTAACAGTTCTAAATTTAGTTTTGTGGGTACGAAACCCCGTATTACGTGTCATGTATTTTGTTTTGAGGTGACGCGCATGCTAGGTGACGGGCAGTGGGCGTGCACGTGTAGAAATTATTACTTGGTCAAATTCCAGGGGACTGTGTAGTTGAATAATCTGTTGTTATATGTACATACTCTATGTATTAGAGAAATTGGACCACAAATCATGTTTAGACTATGTGTTGGCATTGTAGGGACCCCCAGAGGTCGCGTACATGTTGAATTATCTGCTAAATTATTGTTTTGTACTCAGTCACAGTTTATTTGCATATTACATCTCAGTGACTATTTTTCATTTTTTATGCATCATATCATTATTGTCTGGCTGCTTATTATGATTTCTGAGAGCCGGAGAAACTACAGAGGTTGATGACTGAGTGGGGCCGAGGGCCTGATTGTAAGATATTATACTATAGCACGTGAGTTGTCCGTGCAGATCCAGATATTATACTATAGCACGCGAGTTGTCTATGCGGATCCAGATATTATATTATAGCACGTGAGTTATCCGTGCAGCACATGAATTGTCCATGCGGATTATAGCGCTTAGGCTGAAGGAGCCCCTTCGAAGTCTGCACACACCCCTAGTGAGCGCGGGTACTTACCGAGTGCCGAGTGCCGAATGCCGAGTGCTGAGTGTTGAGTGAATGGGAGGGCTGAGTGATTGTGGTCCTGAGAGGATGAATTTGATTTCATATTTGTTGCACTTAGCTACCATGTTTCACTGTCTTGAAATTTTCTGAAAGTTATTACACTCTGTTTCAGTTGAACTTGACATGAAATTACTGTTTGGGCCTTAATTGTCGAACTTGAAAGCATGCCTACCTTCCGATCTAAAAATCACTGTAATTGAACTATAAATGTAAAGCTCATCACTACTTTCAGTTCTTTATTTAGTCTTGTTACTTACTGAGTTGGTTGTACTCACACTACACCCTACACTTCATGTGCAAATTCAGGTTTTTTCGGACACGGTGGGTGTTGATTTTCGCGCACAGTTGATCTTCTGGAGATTTCGAGGTAGTTGCCGGTGTTTCGCAAACCTTGTCTCTCCTTTCCTATATTTTTCGCTTATTGTATTTTGTTTCAGACTATATTAGACAGTGTTTTTCAGACTGGTGATGTATAGATGTTCATGTACTCAGTGATACCCCGATGTTGGGAATTTTTGTTTTGTATTTTGGATTTTGTATCCTGTTTATGAGAAGTTGTTATCATTTAAACTATTTAAATCCATTTTCTCTTAAGTGTTTGAGTTATTTCATAAATTTCATCTTGCCTAGTACCACGGTAGGAGCCATCATGACAAGTTAGTATTTTGAGTCTTGACAAGTTGGTATCAGAGCCTATGTTATGTAGGTCTCATGAGTCATGAGTAGGTTTAGTAGAGTCTTGCAGATCTATACGGAGACGTCTGTAATTTTCTTCGGGAGGTTATTGAACCCTTAGGAAATTTCACTTTCCTGTATTCTTGTCGTGCAGATTTGTTGGTTACGGTAACGAAACATCGGCATTTTATTCTCTCACAGTCGGTGAGGGAACGTTCTACCGGATAGGATGGACAACCACCAGTACCACCAGCTAGGGCCACGAGAGGCCAAGGTCACGGTAGGGGTCACGGTAGGGGCAGAGGTTCAGCTCGTACAGTTGCTAGAGAAGCACCTGCAAATCCACCAGTTGGTCCACCATAGGAGCAGGTTCTAGATGTAGTTGAGCCAGTGGGGCCACCTCAGGCACTAGTTGCGCCCATCGTGATTCCAGGCCTTCAGGAGGCATTTGCCCAGATATTGACAGTTTGCACTGTTCTTGCTCAGGTGGTTTCGGCTTAGGCCACACTAGCCACTTCTCAGGCTAGGGGAGGTACTCATAGCACCGCTGCCCGTACGCCAGATCAGGCAATGCCGGGACTTCAGATACTGGAGGTACCACCAGCACAGTCGGTTGCAGCTGCTCAGGCCCCGATGGTCCCCGTTATGACTGATGATTAGCAGATGAGGCTTGAGATATTTGAGACGCTTCGGCCTCCATCATTTAGCGATGCTGAGTCGGAGGATGCTAATGGCTTCTTGGACAAGTTCCAGCGGATGCTTCACACAACAGGTATTCTGGAGACCTGTGGGGTCTCGTTCACTACTTTTCAGTTTTCTAGGGCTGCCTTCAGATGGTGGGAGGATTATCAGAGGCGCAGGTCGGTCGGTGCAGCACCACTTACATGGTAGGAGTTCTCCGTTCTTTTCTTAGAGAAGTTCTTGCCGCAGTCTCGTAGGGAGGAGCTGCACAGATAGTTTGAGCAGCTTCGGGAATATGGCATGTCTGTGACCCAGTATGAGATGAGGTTTTCGGAGTTATCTCATCCCGCAGTTTGGTTGGTTCCCAATGATAGAGAGAGGATCATGAGGTTCATTAATGGCCTCATGTATCAGTTGCAGTTTCTTATGACTAGGGAGAGGGTATCAAGTGCTACTTTTGACGAGGTGGTTGACATCACTTGGCAAATAGAGATGGTCTGTAGCTAGGAGCATGGTGAGAGGAAGGCCAAGAGGCCTCGAGGTTTGGGCAGTTTCGGTGGTATGCCTTCTGGGGGCAATCCTACCACAGCAGGGGTCATTATTATAGGCCCGCTCAGACGAATCATCCAGCTCATCGTGGCGCATCAGCTAGCCACGATTCTTACAGTGCTCATTCAGGTCAGTCTTCATTGAATGCACTACCAGCGTAGATTTCTCACAATGCTTCGTTCGCTCAGGCTTCTACAGGTAGTTCCTCGGGTTATCCAGAGTTGCAGTTCCTCTATAGGAGGTGTTGTTTCGAGTGCGAAAACTGTGGTCATATCAAGAGAGATTGCCCTCGGTTGTTGAGTGGGGCTCCACAGCGGAGTTCTCGGCCGATGGCACTAGCACCAGTAGTTACGCCACCCACTCAGGCAGCCCGAGGTGGGGCCCAGGCAGCTAGAGGTCTCCCTAGAGGAGGAGGCTGAGCAAGGGGTGGTCAGGCCCAATTCTATGCTATCCCTACCAGACCAGATGTTCTTTCCATCGATGCAATGATCACAGGTATTGTCTCAGTATGCCACAGGGATTCCTCTGCATTATTTTGCCCTGGTTCCACTTATTCATATATAGTATCGTATTTTGCTCAGTATCTAGATATGCCCCGTGAGTCCTTAGTTTCATATGTTCGTGTATCAACGCCAGTGGGCGATACTATTGTTGTGGACCATGTATATCTGTCATGTGTAATGACTATTGGGGGATTGGAGACAAGAGCTGATCTATTATTGCTTAGTATGGTGGACTTCGATGTGTTCTTGGGTATGGATTGGTTGTCTCCATGTCATGCTATCCTGGATTGTCATGTTAAGACCGTGATGTTGGCAATGCCGGGGTTGCCAAGGATCGAGTGGAGAGGTTCTCTAGACTTTGTTCCCAGCAGAGTGATATCATATTTGAAGGCCCAGCAAATGGTTGGGAAGGGTTGTTTATCTTATTTGAACTTTGTTAGGGATGTTGGAGCTGATACTCCTGCTATTAATTCTGTCCTAGTGGTGCGAGATTTTCTGGATGTGTTTTCTGCAGACCTGTCGGGCATGCAGCCCAACAGGGGTATTGATTTCGGTATTGACTTGGCGCCGGGCACGCAGCCAACCGTATCGTATAGCACCGGCTGAGTTGAAGGAATTGAAGGAGCAGCTTTAGGAACTCCTTGATAGGGGGTTTATTAGTCCTAGTGTGTCGCCTTGGGGTGCTCCTGTCTTGTTTGTAAAGAAGGATGGTTCTATGCGAATATTTATTGATTATCCCCAGTTGAACAAGGTTACAGTGAAGAATATGTATCCATTACCATGCATTTATGACCTATTTGATCAGCTTCAGGGTGCCAGACTTTCGTTCAGGCTATCATCAGTTGAAGATTCGGGAGCCAGATATCCCAAAGTATACTTTCAGGACTCGGTATGGTCATTACGAGTTCCTTGTGATATCTTTTCGGCTAACCAATGCCCCAACAACACTCATGCACTTGATGAATAGTGTATTTTAGCCCTATATTAACTCCTTCGTCATTGTGTTTATTGACGACATTCTGGTGTACTCCCGTAGCCGGGAGGATCATGAGCATCACCTGAGGACTGTTCTCCAGACCTTGAGAGAAGAGCAGTTGTATGCAAAAATTTTGATGTGTGATTTTTGGCTAGATTCAGTGGCATATTTGGACCATGTGGTATCGAGTTAGGGGATCAAGGTAGATCCGAAGAAGATTGAAGCATTGCAGAGTTGGCCCAGGCCATCCTCAGCTACGTAGATCCGGAGTTTTCTTGGCGTGGTGGGGTATTACCTTCGATTTGTAGAGGGTTTCTTGCCTGTTGTAGCACCTATGACTAGATTGACCCAGAAGGGAGCTCTGTTCAGGTGGACCAATAATTGTGAGGAGAGCTTTCAAAAGCTCAAGACTTCTTTAACTACAGCCCAGTGTTGGTGTTGCCTACTGGTTCGGGGTCCTATATAGTGTATTGTGATGCATCGCGCATTGGTCTCGACGCGGTGTTGATATAGGATGGTAGGGTGATTGCCTACACGTCTAGACAGCTAAAGGTGCGTGAGAAGAACTATCATGTCTACGACCTCGAGTTAGCAACTATTGTTCATGCTTTGAAGATCTGGCGTCACAATTTGTATGGTGTCCATTGTGAGGTCTACACCGATCACCGGAGTCTACTACATCTGTTTAAATAGAAGGATCTTAACTAGCGGTAGCGGAAGGATTATGACATCACCATCCTCTATCATCCCAGAAAGGCCAATGTGGTGGCTGGTCCCTTGAGTCGCAAGGCGAAGAGTTTGGGAGTTTAACATATCTACCAGTAGCAGAGAGGCCTTTAGCCTTGGATATTCAGGCCTTGGCCAACCAGTTCGTGTGATTAGATATTTTCGAGCCGAGCAAAGTTTTGGCTTGTATTGTTTCTCGGTCTTCTTTATATGATCGCATCAGAGAGCGCTAGTATGATGACCCTTATTTTCTTGTCCTTAAGGACATGATTTATCACGGTGATGCCAGAGATGTTACTATTGGGGATGATGGGGTATTAAGGATGTAGGGTCGGATTTGTGTGCCTAATATGGATGGGCTACGTGAGTTGATTCTTGAGGAGTCCCACAGTTCGAGGTATTCCATTCATCCGGGTGCCGCGAAGATGTTCCAGGACTTGAGGCAGCATTATTGGTGGAGAAGAATGAAGAATGATATAGTGGGGTTTATAGCTCGGTGCCTCAACTATCAGCAGGTAAAGCATGAGCATTAGAGACTGGGCAGATTGCTTTAGAGGTTAGAGATTCCATAGTGGAAATGGGAGTGGATCATCGTGGATTTTATAGTTGGGCTCCCACAGACTTCGAGGAAGTTCAATGCTATTTGGGTAATCGTCGATCGGCTGATCAAATTCGCACACTTTATTCCAGTTGGGACTACTTATACTTCGGAGCAGTTTGCTGAGATGTACATATGAGAGATTGTTCGCCTCCACAGCGTGCCAGTGTCCATCATTTCAGATCAGGGCACGCAGTTCACATCGCAGTTTTAGAGAGTCGTGCAGCGAGAGTTGGGTACCCGGGTTGAGTTGAGCATAATATTTCACCCTCAGACGGACGGACAGTCCGAGCGCACTATTTATATATTGGAGGATATGCCACGCACTTGCGACATTGATTTTTAGGGTTTTTGGGATCAGTTTCTGCAACTCGCGGAGTTTGCCTACAACAACAGCTAACAATCAAGCATTCAGATGGCTCCGTATAAGGCTTTGTATGAGAGACGATGTAGATATCCGGTGGGTTGGTTTGAGCCTGGGCAGGCTAGGCTATTGGGTACTGACTTGGTCCAGGATGATTTGGACAAGGTTAATATAATTCAGGATCATCTTCGCATGGTGTAGTCTAGACAGAAGAGTTATGTCGACACGAAGGCCCGTGATGTTGCTTACATGGTTGAGGAGAAGGTATTACTCAAAGATTCATCCATGAAGGGTGTTATGAGGTTCGGGAAGAAGGCAAAGTTTATCCCTCAGTATATTGGGCCATTTGAGGTACTTCAAAGGATTGGGGAGGTGGCTTACAAGCTGTCCTTGCCACCTAGACTGCGGGGGAGGATGTAATGACCCTGCCGGTTATTTTGAGAGTTGTAGCCCTGTTCCCCCATTTGATTCTCATTTTGTACTTTATAGCTATCATGTGACTTGTCGGGGTAGTCGGTTCGGGCCCGGAGTTAATTCAGAATAAAATAAGACACTTAGTCTCAAGGTTGAAATCTTAAGTTGAAATGATTGACCGGATGTTGATCTTTGAGTAAATGACTCCAGAACGGAGTTTTGATGGTTTCGTTAGTTTTGTTAGGTGATTTTTGACTTAGGAGCATGTCCAGAATTTTTGACTTGGAGGTCCGTAGTGGAATTAGGCTTGAAATGGCGAAAGTTAGAATTTTTGGAAAGTTCGACCGAGAGCGGTCTTTTTGTTATCAGGGTCGGATTCCAATTCCGGAAGATGGAGTTGGTCTGTGGTGTCATTTGTGACTTGTGTGCAAAATTTGAGGTCAATCGGATGTGATTTGATAGGTTTTGGCATCATTTGTAGAAATTGGAAGTTCAAAGTTCCATAGGCTTGAATCTACATGCGATTCATGTTTTTAATATTGTTCGATGTGATTTGTGGGCTCGAATAAGTTCATATCGAGTTTTAGGACCCGTTGGTACGTTTGGTTGATGTCCCGGGGGCCTCGGGTTGATTTCAAATGGTTATCGGATTGAGTTGAAGTTTGAGGGAAGTGCTGGAGCTCACAATCTTCTGGTGTAATCACACATGCGGAGTGGGGATCGCAGGTGCGATCTCGCACAAGCGAGAGCTGAACCGCAGAAGCGGCCAGGGAGGAGGTGAGCAGAGGTCACACGTGCGAAGTCATTTTCGCACCTGCGATGACACATATGCGGCTGCGTTTATGCAAAAGCGGAGATGGGCTGGCCTGGGTAGGGCACAGGTTCTAGGGGTTAATCACATCTGCGAGCCCGCAAGTGCGAGCGAGGTTCCGCACATGCGGAGTTGAGGGAGAGGCCTGTTTCCGCAGAAGCGGATGGGAGGCCGCAGACGCGCCCTCGCATGTGTGATGTGGTTGATTTTTTATTTTTGATGGGAGGCCGCATGCACCCCCTCACAAGGGTTTGAGTCAATTTTTGATTTTGATTAATAACTTAGCATTTTCTTATGGAGTTGATTCCTTTAGCCTGCATTGTTTATGCCTAGATTCAAGGAATTTGGAGGCCGTTTCGCGAGGTAAGGGTTTGTTGGAGTAGAGATTTGCTCGGACTGAGGTAAGTAACAGTTTTAAATTTGGTTCATAGGGTACGAAACCCCGTATTACGTGTCATGTATTTGGTATTGAGGTGACGCGCATGCTAGGTGACAGGCGTGTGGGCGTGCACCGTAGCAATTGTGACTTGGTCAAATTCCAGGGGACTGTGTAGTTGAATAATCTGTTGTTATCTATACATTCTCTGTGTATTAGAGAAATTGAATCACAAATCATGTTTATACTACGTGTTGGCATGGTAGGGACCCACAGAGGTCGCGTACATGTTGAACTATCTGCTAAATTGTTGTTTTGTACTCAGTCATAGTTTATTTGCATATTATATCTTAGTCTCTATTGTTCATTTTTGATGCGTCATATCACTGCTGTCTGGGCAGCTTATTATGATTTTTGAGAGCCTGAGAGACTGGAGAGGTTGATGAATGAGTGGGGCCGAGGGCCTGATTGTGAGATATTATACTATAGAACGTGAGTTATCCCTGCGGATCCAGATATTATACTATAGCACGTGAGTTGTCCGTGCAACACGTGATTTGTTCGTAAGGATCCAAATATTATATTATAGCACGTGAGTTGTCCGTGCATAACATGAGTTGTCCATGCAGATTATAGCGCTTGGGCTAAAGGAGCCTCTCCGAAGTCTGCACACACCCCCAGTGAGCGAAGGTACCTACCAAGTGTCGAGTGCTGAGTGAATGGGAGGGCTGAGTGACTGTGGTCCTGAGAGGATGCATTTGATTTCATATTTGTCGCACATAGCCTCCATGTATCACTGTCTTGAAATTTTCTGAAAGTTATTACACTTTGTTTCAGTTGAACTTGACATGAAATTATTGTTTGGGCCTTAATTGTTGAACCTGAAAGCATGCCAACCTTTCTATGTTAAAATCACTGTAATTGAACTGTAACTGTAAAGCTCGTCACTACATTTAGTTCTGTATTTAGTCTTGTTATTTACTGAGTTGGTTATACTCACGTTATACCCTGTATTTCGTGTGCAGATTGAGGTATTTCCGGAAATGGTGGGTGTTGATTTCCGCACACATTTGATCTTCTGGAGATTTCAAGGTAGCAGCTGGCGTTTTGCAGACCTTGTCTCTCCTTTCCTATATTTTCGTTTATTATATTTAGTTTTAGACTATATTAGACAGTGTTTTTCAGACTGGTGATGTATTGATGCTCATGTACTCCGTGACGCCCCGATGTTTGGAATTTCCGAGTTTGCGTCGCGACAGGTCCTAGGTGACCCGAGCACGTTTCGACGCATTATGTGAAAAGTTAAAAAAATGAATTTCAAAGTTGAAATTTTGAGTTATGTTGATCGAGTCTTCATAATTTATGTTATTTCAATGATTTGAGTTAGCGAGCGAGGTCATGTGATGTTATTATACTTGTGTGCATGTTCAGATTGGAGCCCGAGGGGCTCAGGTGAGTTTCGAGTGTATTTTGGATGATGTTGGAACTACTGAAGCAAAACACATATTGGTGTGAAGTTGTAGGTCTCGCATTTGCGACAACCTGGTCGCAATTGTGAGCCTCGCATTTGCAATATCAGGATCGCAAATGCGAAAGTGGACAGGACTGAAGAATTCACAAATGCAAAGATAGGGCCACATTTGCGAATAGGGGGTGGTCACATTTGCAATCCAGCAGTCATATTTGCGACAATGAGTGGGGGCAGGCACCTTCACAATGCGAAGCTTAGTCTGCATTTGCAATGAAGTGTTCCTTCGCAAATGTGAAGGGTACGTTGCATTTGCGACATCTGTAGGTCTGTGGCACTGGTCGCTTTTGCGATCAGTTATTTGCAATTGCGGACAAGAGTTCGCAATTACGATGTCCGCAACTGGGTAATGGTTGGAAAAATGAGACTTAACTCATTTTAGACCATTTTGCAAGCCTAATCTCTCTAGAGGCAGTTTTTGAAGAGTATTTTCTTCCAAAATGCATTGATAAGAAACTTTAACTAGTTTTCGATCAATTACAATTACTTTTTCAGGAATTTTAACATCAAATTCATGAATTTCAAGGTAGAAATTAGGGGGTTTGGGTAAGGAATTTTGTAAAATAGAGATTTAGACCTCAAATTGAGATCGAATTTCGAAACAAATCATATAATCGGTCTCGGAAGTGAATGAGTAATCAGAATTTAGAATTTCGATCTAGCGAGCCCCGGGGTTGACTTATTCAAATATGATCAATATTGAACCTTTTTCATTCACAGGTAATTTTTAAAGCTTGTTTCAAATTGTTTGAATGATAATTGGCTAGATTCGATTGGTTTGAAGGCTTGTTTTAAATGAAAAGATGTGGTTCATTGTTGATTTTGTTGCGGAAGAAGGTAAGTGTCTTGATTAACCTTAATTTGAGGGAAATAAGGAAGAATTGAGTGTATTTTCTATGTGAATTATTTGTTGGGGGTGGCATAAATGCAAGGTTACGAGTTTATATGCGTGGGCCATGGGATAAGCAAGCAAGTAGAATTTTCCTTACATGTACCATGTTAATTTTCTTATTGTTTCTTCCATGCCTTAGATAGATTGTCAATTCTTTGATTACTCACTTTCAAGTTACTTCTTATGTAGAGATTGTTGTGATATTGAGTGTTGAAAACGTGAAAACTATTGATTGGTCGTTGGTCCTAATTGTTGAAAGATTCTCATATGACGAATGGAGTTCACTACTATTATTGAAGTTAAGTTTACTTACCACCTTGCTTGATATTTTGTTGTTTAGATTGTTTAGTGAGGAAGAGTAAAAAGCACGAAGGGTGTTGTCGTGCCTTGTTTGCATATTAATATCTTTGCTTGTGAGGCTAAAGAATAAAGGGTGATGCCGTGAACTTACATTTATGATATATGGTGAGGATTAAAGTAAAAGCATGAAGGGTGATGCCGTGCAACTTGTTGACTTTATTGCTTGACTTGATATTTGAAAGGTGGACTTGACTTGACAATATCAGTACTTATTTTGAAAGAGTTTTATTGGCAATTCTTACTTATTGTTCTGCTTGTTTCCCCTTTCTACATGTCCCCACCATGATGTTACTTTTGATGTTTTATTTGTTATTCCATTGCTTTATGTATATAACTGCACAAGATTTTAGTATGTGTCTTATCTTATCCTCGTCACTGCCTCGTTAGGGTCAGGCTCGATACTTACTAATTACATCGGGTCGGTTGTACTAATACTGTACTTATGCACTTCTTGTGTAGATTTTGACATTGGTCCAGCAGAGTCCCGAGAGGTACTTAGTGGACACCAGACAGTACTTCGAGGTAGATATGCATCCCGTTCGCAAGCCTTAGAGTCACTTTTCTATTTTTGTTGTACTATTTTTTATTTTTATCGGACAATGTTGTATTTCTTTCAGAACCTTGTATTTTGTTGGATTTAGAAGCTCATGTTATCACATTTTTTTTAAGTTATGTTATTTGTTCAGCTGTCAGATATTTATTACTTTTCTATTCGTACTATTTGTTGTGTTGGCTTGCCTAGCGAGCGGTGTTAGGCGTCATCACAACCCTAATTGATTGGGATTTTGGGTTGTGACATAAGGACTCCTCCTTGCAGAAGAGTAATCAGCAGTAGCATGGTTTTGCCCAGCGACTGCCGGCTCAATTGCAATCCATCGATGGAGTTTTTGAGATAACTCACCATCTGAAGAAGTTCAGTATGGCGTTTATCTAAGTCGTCCCTCAGTTCCTTATGTTTTTGCACATTTCAGTTCATAGATCTAATTGTTAAGTTGTGAGGTCTTCCTACTGCTCTTGTAAATCTATAGCTGAATTACCAGTAACCACATCAACGCCCTTGCGAGGTCCCATTGTTCACCGAGATCTGATACCTATTGATACCAAATTAATGTATCAAGTGTATAATTATCAATGAAACAGTGGTGAATAAGAAGAAAAAGAAGAAGAAGACAAAAAATGGAGGCCGATAAGACTAATGTTGATTCCACAATCACAATATCGATGCTTTTACAATTACAATTCCCTCTTTAATATGACTAATGCTGAAAGAAAGTAAAAGAGAAATGCAGTAAGTTAAAATCATGACACAAGTAGAAACTACATTTCCCACCAAAATCTACTCAACTAATTTTCAAACTCTAATTGGCAATATGTGTATCATATTAGGCTTTATGTCGGATCTTCTGGAGAAATAGATGAAGTAAAATCGTTTACTTCAAAACACAAGAAAAAGGATATCAAAATTCCACGGTTAATCCTTTGAACCAAATCCCAAATCCCAAATTCGGACGAGTTGATTTGCAGATTTTTCTATATATTGATCGCAATTCTCGCTAACCCTTTCCTTCGTAATCTCTGATTAGCTTTTAGCCTCTTACGATTTGTTTTCTCTAAGAATAAGTACATCAGAAGTAAATGAAAAGTCGAAAGACTTTGTCCAAAAAAGTCTTTCAAAAAGAAAAGGCCCAAAATTTCCTCTTTATTTCGTTGTGTGAGAGAGAGAAAATACAGTCTGTTGAGTGAGCGCATTTTACTGTCTATCATTAATTGTTACATCTCGCATTTTCATATGTTAATGTTTCGTCGTAAGTTAATCGACGTAAAGTTCGGGAATGAGATCATTTTGAGATTATAAGCATTATGCTATTTCAACAAGTGATCAGTAAATTAGTGAAGGTGAGAGGTAAGAAAATCGAAGAAAAGGAATTTCGTCAAAGTTTGACATTTTGGGATAAAATACGGCCCGAACTAAAATACCCAGTATTCATGGACTAGTACCATACAAGGTACCACATGACCATGATAGTAAGGTATATAAAGTGTGTTAAATATGAGTAGTATTTTAAGTAATTTGAGATAATTCTTAATTATGCGGGTAATTAGTTCATTACCGGGTAACAGAACATTACCTAATTAATTACTAAGTGGATAAAGGTTAACATTTTCCACCCCACCCCCACGTGGCAGCAAGCCCCTTATTAAGCAAATGACTCTTAGTCATTTCTTATTTGGTGGCATCCTAATACATTAAATACAAGACACCTCAAACTTTAAGACTTTCAAAACAAACCATACTACAATCAGATGCAAAACTCATTCCTAATATTTTCAATACCAAGACATTACAATCAGAAGAGAGAAACGTTAGCAATTCTTCTTGCAACCAAACGATTCCAACAAGATTTAGCAACGTAAAATTTTGTGGTTCTAAAAGAGTACGGTGCAACCTTTTCCAAGAACATCATACAGATCATTTTCCCTACTCCAGGTATGTTAAGGCTAAGCTCTTCCTTCATTTTGCATGATCTCGTAATTACACAAGTTTGATAACGAGGTATAAAAAAAATTCATGTCCCGGAATTTACGTATATTTTTCCTAGCCTTGTAAGGTACAATATTCTCCTTATCGGGACTTCATATTCAATTGAGTATTTTCTTTTTCCAGTCAAGAGAGAAGAAAGTCTATATATACAGTATTATAGTATTTTCATTACCATCGAGCTATGATCTATGGGCAGGCCCCTATTGGGCAACCTTTGATCAGATGGTAAGTTATATACCGAGCCTAGTGTGGCCGAGCGCCTATGAGCGAGCCCAGCATGGCAGATACCAAGCCTAGTATAGTAGAGCGCCTATGAGCGAGCCTACTACGACAGAGCAGATATATATATATATATATATATATATATATATATATATACCAAGCCTTATAAGGCCAGACAGATATTTTTCTCACTATATTGATAGAGTTGAGTCAGTATCAGCAGGTGAGCATATCTTCAGATTTTCTTTGACTGCCAATTGCTTTCAGTTATTATATTATCAGTTCATTTTTAGCTTTCAGTATACTGCCTTACATACTCGGTACATTATTTCGTACTGACGTCCCTTTTGCCTGGGGATGCTGCATTTCTGCGTTTCAGGTCTCGATAAACAAGTCTAGAGTCCTCTATGTAGGCGATCAGTTCAGCGGAAGATATTGGTGCACTCCATTCGCTCCAGAGTTTCTTGTTTGGTCAGTATGATTTAGATGTGTATTGTTTGGTATGGCGGAGCTCTGTCCCTACCCTTATGACAATTATGTATTTTTATAGGCATGTAGACAGATGTCATGTACGTAAAAGATTGTATGGTCTATGTTCAGTGTACGAGTGATTATTTTGGTCTTATAGGCCCATATGTCTTATGTATAAGTTGGTATTACATATTGTATTCTACCTATCTCACGGCAGCCTCTCCAGCTTAGTTATCTATGGTAGTATGATACGAAAAGATACGTTATGTTAGTACTCGGTTGAGTAAGGTACCTGGTGCCCGTCGCGGCCCATCAGTTTGGGTCGTGACAAAAGTGGTATCAGAGCAGTTCTGTCCTAGGGAGTCTACAAGCTGTGTCTAGTAGTGTCTTGTTTATAGGTGTGTTGTGCACCACACTTATAAGCAGGAAGCTACAGGGCATTTAGGACTGTCGCTCTTTCTTCTTACTCTAGATCGTACGGTAGAGCTCAGTTGTAGGAACTTAATTTCCTAAACTCTATCTTATTCATAATACGATGATGTCTACATCTAGAAAGATGGTTGGTAAGAGATTGCATGCGGCTGTGAAAGAGTTGAGTCAGAGGAACTCAATTTCGCATGATGCTTATGATGGATAAATGTAAGGTCTTCAGCAGATCATGTGTGTACCAAAACGTGTAAGCCTTTTGATAAAGAGCCCTAAGGAAGGAATATCTATCCATCCCTATGGTGAAAGACAATGAGAGATTCATAAGATAGATATAACTTTCAACAAGTAAAAGAAGCAAGAGGAAGAAGGGTACGAGGCGCCCAACTAATGAAGATTATTAGTATTTACAATTCAAGCAGAGGAATATAAGCCTTTTGAGTTACCTTCAACAATATAAGAGGTATGTATAATTGGCCATACCCATCTCAGTTATACCCTATTGGGGGCTAACAGGTGTAGTTTAAGAAAAAGACGGGATATCAGGATCCGGATGGGGTTAGAGTAACCTAAAATGGTGAATGGATTGTTTGTGTTAGTTGGCATTTCCGAAGGATATTACAGAAGTGCTAATAGATCTCCTTGTGAGGCACACAAATGGTGCACTATAGAATATTACAGTTAGATGTGAATACTAGCATGAAAAAAAATCAGAATATAGGCACTGAAATCCTGGAAGGGATAAATATTACCTTAGTGTGGCTCGCGTCTCTAGTAGAGCGAGAACGTTAAGCAACCCCAAGAGCCACTGGGCAGAGCAAAGGGGAGCTAAGAACAAAAGAATGTCTTATTCGAGTTTTCAGAATAAAGTGATAGACATAATTGTTAGCGGAAAATAAGAAAAGAGTTAATGAAGCATTATGAGTAAGATATGATATATGGATGACAACGGTAGATCAAAAGATGACAGTATTACAGAATCTATAGTCAAGTAAAGGAAAAGACGAGAGGTGACAGGCCTTGAGACAACAAAAGAGTAGAGGCCATAAAGTCATATCCTCATTTCGAGAAATAAGTTTGTGACTCCAACGTGACTACCAAAAGGAAAAGTTAGACCCAAGAGTAATAGAAATCAGTATAGACTGATGAACAAGGTAAACTAAACATGAACTAGAGACTGATTAATAGTCGGCATCATGAGAATTTCAGAGATTGCGTCTCGGCAATAATAGAATGGAGGACAGAAGAATACCCTTTAAAGGTCATTCAGGAAGACGCTTCCCTAAAGCAAGCAAGGTGAGCAAAGTTAAGCTTAAGAGACTGTATGTGCCGGTTACACTAAGTGTCACCCTCGCGAGTGAGGAATTTCGTTATCCTTGGTACAGAAAGATTATCGCGAGGCGAGTAAGGATCACCGATGATGTGAAAAGATGTCAAAGATGAAAAGGTAAAACATCTATGCGTAGATCATCGTAGCACTAAATCTTAGTGCTCCCCTAAAGGGGGGAATATGGTGTGATGTGGCACTAAGTCAAAATTAAGTGGTTCTAGTAACTATGGAATGGTAAAGGAAAAATGTGATAAAAATGAGAAAGGGATGAGATTGCACTCATTCAAATCCTACAGATATGCTATGATTCTAGAACATTATACAAGCACGATGTCAAGGAGAGGAAGTAAGGGTTCCTACTTGAGATGTTATTGATAGATAAGGAACCAGTGCGAGACGTAAGTTAAGACAAAGGAAATAACCCAAGAAAGATTATGCGGAATATTGATATGAGAATGGGCCAACTAGTAGTTACTAGTTGATTCAGGAAGAGCCTAGTTATGGCTAAACAATAGGATAGAGATAAATTAACAGATTGTGTAAGACAAACATAGTGAACCCCAACATGGGGAATTCAGTCTCGCAGACCCTTGGAAAATAATCAGACAAGAGTTGGGGTAGTTAAAGGTACCGTATAAATGTTATGGAAATAAAAGATAGTCTCACTGGGAAGACAGTCAAAACTTCAGATCAGGAGCAACCCTACAAGTACAAGTACGTGGAAATAAGTAACTACGGATAATTATAGGCGAGGAAGAACATCAAAAATTCTGTCAAGTATATGATGTGATAAGCTTACAGCTTTACAAGAGTCAGGGGGTTCTCCCTAAGTACTACAATGAAAGACTAGCTGAGGAAATAAGGAAGAACGCTTCAACCTAAGCACAGTGACCTAAAGAGGAAATGGTCGTGTAACAACAGTCTCACTACAAAATTTTATGCACTCCAAAAGAAAGTGGCACCTACTATGGCTAATGAGTAGGGAATAAAACCAAAAGTAATATTCGAGACCATATGAGTTGCACAAAAATTTCGGCATGCGTGAGAACTCAGACAAGCTAAGTATGCACCCAACAAGGGGGAAAAGAGGCCAGGAAAAGCAATTGCTTACGTTTGAAGAAAGCTGAGATGGAACAAAAGGAATTATTCGATTAATGATCAGCCGTAGAAGACTCCGGTATAAGTTAAAGGAAGGAATTGAGTCTAGGTCATAGACAAAGGATTGGATCATTAGAAGATTGTATCATGGTTTTCCAAAGCGTCCATGAAAGGCAAAAGTAATACCATGAGACGCAGATCGGAAGATAGCTTACGCCTACATAAAGGCTGATTAGAAGGAATAGGAAACTAAAGAGTTACATCAACAAAGTAAATCAGGAGTCTGATCATTGGACCTAGAAACTTACAGAAACTGTGATTGAGAACATAGCAGAATTACTCTTAATATTAGAGGTACAAGAGAGATAGTACAACAATCATATTTTATAATGGCTCTATAAGAAAGCCAGTTAGAAGAGTACCATGCACATAAGAAGTCAGTATGAAGCTCCCACCATATTGTGTATGCACTAGAGGTGCAAGTATTATAATAGAGCATCAAGTTGTGGATGTTAATTATACCTATGTGGAAGGGAGGTCTTGAAAGAAATAAAAGATGTGATACAAGATTTTAAGGCGAATAAGGTAAAGGTAAAGAACGTATGAGATACTCAAGTGCAGAAGGTTCTGAATAGTCTATACTTCGGATAGAAGACTAGAAACGCTGGGATTCAGTATCCAGTAATGATAGCGGCATCGTCAGTGGCATATCATCCAGCCTATGGTTTCTAGGTATCGAGAGGACTAGTTAAGAAAGTAAAAAGAGTTAGAGATGATGCGATGGCTCGCTTGATATTCCATAATAACACAAGGAAATCTATGGTACAAGCAAGTTGAAGGAAAGTCGCGAGTAGTATAAATAGATGTGTGTAGGTCGCAAGCTAAAGTATGGTAAAGCGACAAGGTTTTAGGAAGATAGGAGTAAGGATAATAAACAGCAAATGAGAAGGTGACGAGAAGGGATAAGTCCTCAGAATTAAGCCCTGAGAACAAGAATTATAGAAAGTTCAGTATAGCCTGAATATACTCAAGGGAGTCTAAGACTAGTAGAATTTAAAAAGAGATGGAATGTTGCCCTGGTATTGTGTTAGATAGAGGATGACATTTGGGCCTTCGATTGAGTAATGATTTGATGAATTGTAAAGGATTAAAATACCCTCATAAGGAGAATCACATTGGAATGCTATGAAATATGGTTATTGAAGTATATTATCGCCCCTAGGTGGATCAGTCTAATCACTTTAGATGCTTCCCCAATGAGACGTGAGCCCTAGTGACAATATATTGCGTAAGAAATTTCAAGTTATCAGTGGTAAATTGTAGATCAATAGTGAGGTGAATCAACGATGGATGGACAAAAGTCACAAATTATGAGATGAGATTAGGCCACCATTCTTAAGATGAACAATAATGACGAAGCATTAAAGGACTTAGATTTATACATATAGGATAAGTACGAGAGTAACCTGGAGTTTGGTAGCAGACCTCAGTAACGATAAATCAAAGTAAGAGTTACGGCAGTAAATTCATATGGATGGATAAACAAACCTATGAAATAAGGTATAACGATATTCGTAAGTTCAACAATGTACCGAGCAAAGAATTTCAGTATACTCATAAAGGCCTAGAGGGACATCTTATCAAGCTTTGTATATGTTTACGAAGTGAAGCCTAGAGATTGGCTAAAAGCTGAATGGAAAAAAAAGAGAGAAGAGTCGCATAGGCACACTTACAAGGTCAGAGTCGTATATGATGTATGACAAAAGGTAGCGACAGTTACAAGATTAGAAGGATTCCGACCACAAGTCATGGTGTAAGAAAGAGGCGTAAAGGGGGGAATGCCCAGGTCTTTGGATTTATTCACAAAACAGTTGCCTAGATGGCAAGGAGAGTACTAAATTATTAGGAAGACAAAGGTTATGAAAATTATAAGTGCATCAGTCGACATTCGAGGACGAATATTCCAAAGAGGGGAATGATGTTACATCCCGCATTTTCGTATGTTAAAGTTTCGTCGTAAGTTAATCGACGTAAAGTTCGGGAATGAGATTATTTTGAGATTATAAGCATTATGCTATTTCAACAAGTGATCATTAAATTCGTGAAGGTGAGAGGTAAGAAAATCGAAGAAAAGGGATTTCGTCGAAGTTTGATATTTTGGGATAAAATATGGCCCGAGCTAAAATACCCGATATTTATGGACTAGTACCATACAAGGTACCACATGGCCATGATAGTAAGGTGTATAAAGTGTGTTAAAAGTGAGTAGTATTTTAAGTAATTTAAGATAATTCTTAATTATGCGGGTAATTAGTTAATTACCGGATAACGAGACATTACCTAATTACTTAATAAGTGGATAAAGTTTAACATTTCCCACCCCACCCCCACGTGGTAGCAAGCCCCTTATTAAGAAAATGACTCTTAGTCATTTCTTATTAGGTGGCATCCTGATACATTAATTACAAAACACCTCAAACTTTAAGACTTTCAAAACAAACCATGCTACAATCAGATGCAAAACTCATTCCAAATATTTTCAATACCAAGACATTACAATCAGAAGAGAGAAATATTAGCAATTCTTCTTGCAACCAAACGATTCCAACAAGATTTAGCAACGTAAAATTTTGCGGTTCTAAAGGAGTATGGTGCAACCTTTTCCAAGAACATCATACAGATTGTTTTTCCTACTCCGGGTATGTTAAGGCTAAGCTCTTTCTTCATTTTGCATGATCTCGTAATTACACAAGTTTGATAACGAGGTATAAAGAAAATATTCATGTCCCGGAATTTACGTATATTTTTTCTAGCCTTGTAAGTTACAATATTCTCCTTATCGGGACTTCATATTCAATTGAGTAATTCCTTTTTCCAGTCAAGAGAGCATAAAGTCTATATATACAGTATTATAGTATTTTTCATTACCATCGAGTTATAATCTATGGGCAGGCCCCTATTGGGAAACCTTTGATCAGATGGTAAGTTATATACCGAGCCTACTGTGGCCGAGCGCCTATGAGCGAGCCCAGTATGGCCAAGACACAGAGCCTAGTATGGCCGAGCACCTATGAGCGAGCCTACTACGGCAGAGCATATATATATATATATATAAGGCCGGGCAGCTATTTTACTCACTATATTGAGAGAGTTGAGTCAGTATTAGCAGGTGAGCATATCTTCAGATTTTCTTTGACTCCTAGTTACTTTCAGTTATTATTTTATCAGTTTAGTTTCAGCTTTCAGTATATTGCGTTACATACTCGGTACATTATTTTGTACTGACGTCCTTTTTGCCTGGGGACACTGCATTTCATGCTCGCAGGTCTCGATAGACAGGTCGAGAGTCCTCAAAGTAGGAGATCAACACAGCGGAAGATGTTGGTGCACTCCATTCGATCCAGCGTTGCTTGTTTGTTCAGTATAATTTAGATGTGTATTGCTTGGTATGGCGGGGCACTGTCCCTACCCTTATGACAATTATGTATTCTTAGAGGATTGTAGACATATGTCATGTACATAAAAGATTGTATGGCCTTATCGGCCTATGTTCATTGTACGAGTGGTTATTTTTTTCTTATAGGCCCATATGTCTTATGTATAAATTACATATTGTATTCTACCTATCTCACGGCAGCCTCTCCAGCTCAGTTATCTATGGTAGTATGATACAAAAAAATATATTATGTTGGTACTCGGTTGAGTAAGGTACCGGGTGCCCATCGCGGCCCATCAGTTTGGGTTGTGACAAAACTATATTAGTTGATGTAGTGAAGTTTGAGCTGTCTTCTTCGTCTTCTTTTTCTTCGTTTTCTTCTTCTTCTTCTTAGTTGTCTTCTTCGTCTTCTTTTTCTTCTTCTTCTTCTTCTTATTCTTCTTCTTCTTCTTCTTCTTCTTCTTATTTTATTGTGTGAGAGAAAAAATACAGTCGGTTGAGCGAGCCCGTATGCTTTGATACGACGAGAAATTGAGCGAAAGCATACAACCTACCGTGAAGGTATGCGTTGATATAGTGAAATTTAACAAATGCATAAAACCTATTATAATTTTATTTATTGATATATCCATTATGCGTAAACAAATACAATATAGCTTTTCCATCAAACCTTATACATCGATACAGCCATATTTCTTCTTCTTCTTTGTATTTGTCTATACTATATTTTATTGTGTGAGAGAGAAAATACAATCGGTTGAGCGAGCCCGCATGCTTTGATACGGCGAGAAATTGAGCCAAAGCATACAACATACCGTGAAGGTATGCGTTGATATAGTGAAATTGAACAAATGCATAGAACCTATTATAATTGTATTCACTGATATATCCATTATGCATGAACGAATACAATATAGCTTTTCCATAAAACCTTATACATCGATACAGCCACATGTGTGAACGAATAATATTGATACAAACTGTGTGACTGTATGCATTGATACAACTAAATTAATACATTAGCTATAAGCAGTAATTAGGCAAACTATAGTTACACATGGTAATTAAAATCTAAACTATAGTGCTTTATGAAAATTCCTCTTATTTTAACGGTGTGCAGACAGAACCGGAATGCTCACTATTTCTTGTCTTTTGGTTCATAAGAAAAGTGGGGTATAATCTCACTATTGTATTTTTTCTTCATCATCAATATATTGTGCATACATTTTGTCATGACTCAATCTATTTAGTCGTGATGGTACCTAACCCAACCCGTTAGGTAAGCCAAATGACAGTCAATACAACTCAAATAAAATAATAAGAGTCAAAGATTTATATAGCTGAACTTCTATACAAAAATCCCAAGGATTGGTAGTACAAGTCATGAACCACTAAGAATTAGATTTACAAGCTGGCATGAAATAATTACAACACTTGTTTGAAAAGTGCATAAACAGAATTCAAATATAAAGTTACCAAGGGTAAGTGATAGCTATATCTTGAAACTGGAATACAGGTACGTCTTCAGTGCCAGCTCCCGTCATCCACATCATCTTATCTCCAAGATCTGCACAGAAGGTGCAGAAGTGTAGTATCAGTACAACTGACCCGATGTACTCAGCAAGTATCATAACAAAAGTTGGCGAAATAATAGAAACAAGAATTAAAAATGATACTCGCTATCACCTGTATAGTTCATAATTCCAATTTCCAACAAGTACATAATAGAAAATAGGAGCAAATCATGAAATCACGGATAAAACCACATTGGTCTTCTCAGTTTTCTCAACGTAATTTGCTCAGCAACAATCCAGCATATAAGGAAGATATGCAAATAAATCAGGTAACAACCAAGGAAATTGAAAGTAGAGATGAAATGCAGTAATCAAATGTCAATATGTTGCAGCGCGCAACTCGATCCAAGTAGAATTCACATCACGGCTCTCATTCCCACATCAAAATCTCAGTAACCGAACCGAACCAATAACTAACTCTCCCATAGCTCACATCAACCAGAAACATGTCGGTTTTTCACAATCTGCGTGTATAGAGAAACATGAAAGGTGACCCTAGGGGGATGGATCTATATCATCACGCAGCATAGACATTTCATGTGTTATCATCCCTATATGGTCACAAGCTCAATATCATAATCCTCCCGGCATGGTCACAAGCTTAATATCATAATCCGTCATTCGTTGTCATATGCTATATCACAATCCGCATGCCATGGTCACAGGCATAACTACACAATCCGCCCGGTGTGGTCAGAAGCATCCAGTCCAAATCGTGTCACACAGAAGCAAATATACAAAAATACATGTATATGATCAATGAATATCAGAATTTATACTCTGGACTGGTATAAATGGCATGCTAAGGTGTATACATGTGCAAAGTATGCTATCATAACTCAAATCGCTAATTTCATTTAAGGGATTAGCCTCTATGTGACCTCAAACATGGATTAAATTGTTCACAACATGGTTACAAATATGAGAAACATCACAGCATAAAGCTTAACAATCAATTCGAGGCATGTCATTGCTTAAGCACTACCCGAGCATGAACTAATATGTCGGTGCACGCACATGGGCTCAACCCCACACATATGCTCACCTTTAGCATGTAGCTATCATAGAATAACTTAGGAAACTAGTGCCTCAACCAAGTTCAGGTAAGATACTTACCTCAAGCAAGCTAAATCAAATATTGAGCAAGCCAAACAATACTCTAGAAACGCCATCTCGCACAAATCGACCTCCGAACAGATCAAAACTAGCCAAAAGTAACCCAAAATCATCATATAATGCTAACAAAAATAAACTCAAATGATAAAGGTCGAATCTTTAATCAAATACTCAAAGTCAACCAAAAAGTCAAACCTGGGACCGCACCCAATAACCCAACAAAACTCACAAATTCTTACAACTCATTCGAATATGAGTCCAATCATACTAATTTCACTCAAATCCGACTCTGAGTCGATGTTCAAACCTAATTTCTCTTTTAGAATCATCAATGAAATACAAAAATCGAAGATAGAATCATGTAAAATAATCAAATCCAAATCAAAAATACTTACCCCAATCAATGTGGTAAAAATCTCCTCCAAAGTCCCCCAATCTGAACTCTATATCTCAAAATATCATAAAATAACCAAAACCTTCAAAATAGAGTACTGTATAATCACTACTTCAGGGATACCCATTGCGATCGCGAAAAGAGCATCGCGATCGCGAAGCACAAAGGTCACAACTCAAAAATTACTCTACACATTCGCGTCATATGCCTGGAGAACGTGATGTATTGATTCGCCAACACTATGCGAATGCGTCACTGATCCTCGCAAACATGAAGATATCACCTCCAGCTCCCAGCTCTTTATCACGAACGTGTCTCTGTTGTCGCGAACGTGATGCCCAAGCACACAAAACTAGGTGAATGCATCGTTCTAGTCATGAACCTGAAAGGGAGAGACACCCAGCTCAACTTACACTATGTGATCACTGTCTTTCCCTCACTATCGTGAAGGATATCAGCAACAACAAAAAACCAGCAACAAAACATGAAGGAAAATGGTCTGAAACCACTCTGAAACTCACCCGAGCCCCTAGGGACCCGTCTGAATATGCCATCAAGTCCCAAAATATAGCACGGAGCTACTCGATGCCTCAAATTATACATAACAACATTAAAACCACGAACTGCACCGCAAATCAAACTTAATAAACTTTTAACTTCCAAAACTCGTGTCGAACCATATAAAATCAACTTGGAACGACCTTAAATTTTTCACACAAGTTTCAAATGACATAACAAACCTATTCCAACTCCCGAAACAACAATCTAAACTCGATATCATCAAAGCCAACTCCTGATCAAACTTATGAACTTTTCGAACCTTCAAATTGCCAAATTTCACCAATTAGCACCAAAACCTTCTAGAAAAATCCAAATGCAAATCCGAACATACGCCCAAGTTTAAAATTACCATCCGGACCTTACGGAACCATCAAAACTCTGATCTAAGGTCAAATACACAAAAGTCAAACTCGATGAACTCTTCTAACTTAAAGTCTACTATTTGAGAATTATTCTTTCAAATAAATTCTGAACTATTCGAAAACCAAAACCGATGATACACGCAAATTATAATTCACCATATAAAATTACTCATGACCTCAAACCATTTGGAGGGGTCCGAGGAGGCTCGGGTACGTCTTAGAATATTTGGAGAAAATTGCATAATATTGAAAAGAGAGTTGTTGGTGTAAGTGTCAAGGGGGCACCGCAAAAATGGTGGCTATAGCACTGAAACTTGAAGCTTGAAACTTTCAATTTCAGGGTATCGTGGAACGGTAGCTGTAGCACTAAAATCAGATCTTATCCAAGTATAAGGAGGTCCAACTTTGTTAGTTTCATTTCATTTTTCATTATCTAGGATACTTGAAAGCTCGATTTTGGAGATAAAGTTGGATCTTCATCTACAAACTTGTGGTAAGTGATTCTAACTTGAATTTGAGTTTATATCATGAATGTATCATTAGATATACCTTAAAATATGAATTGAAGGTATAATCAAGTGAAATTTTAAAGAAACCCTAGAATCACCTAAGTGATAATTTGAGTTAGTAAATGACATCAAGTTTTGATTTTCATTACATATTTGGATTACTTAAGTTATGGGTAAATAGTTTATAAACGCTGGTTTCAATTTTGACCAAGTTGACCAGAACTAATATTCGTATTAATCAAAAGTTGACTTTGAGTTCTAAACTTCCTAAAATTATGGGAATAACTCTATTAGACTAATTTGGACCCGTTATATATGAGTTTGAATGAATTGAAGCCATTGGAGGTTGTTTGAGCAATGTTTGTATTTTAAGTGAAGGTTCAAGTTGAGGTATGCAGATATTCGAGGCAAGTTAGACTTTAACTCTTAGTTTAATTTACTTGTTTTTTGTTAAAAGCATGCTATTTGTGTTGCTTATATAAATTTAATTTAGAAAAAGGTCAAACTACTCTGCTAAATGGTTTAAAAACTATCCTCCATCCATTTATTGGTCCGAAAATACCCCAATCGTTATTTTTATTGCTACGATACTCTTTGATTAAACAGCAAGGGCCTTACGTTTAATAAGTTGTAACATCTTATTGGGCCACGTGACTTCTCACTTTACTTCATACATAAGGGTATAATATACCCACCTCATTATTTGACGCTCCCTTTTTTTCATTACTTTTTTTCTTTCTATTTCTTCCTTATCACCCACTTCAGCCCACTTAACCCCTCCACCTTCTTCTTCCATCCTTGAAACGAAAATCAACAAGAATGGCAGCTTCCTTCAATCCACTCTTCTTCTTCTTCTTCATTATTTTCAGTCCAGTTCTCTCATTTTTCATTGCATAAACCACTGCCCAATCGCCACCATCACTGCTGTAATTCCTCTTATTCAAGTGATAAATTAACAATAATATAACATGTCATAGTAAATATCACGATTATATAAAGCAGTAAAAAAACCATGCAAAAAAAAGGAAAAGATTAAAATATTCAAATTCATAATTAAAATTGTCTTTTTGCTCCAATTGAAAGAATTCAAAAAGTCATACAGCGAAGAAATGAATATGTTTACAATCAATGAGGTATAGTGTTTTGAGCATTATTTCATAATTAGCCAATTTGAATATCAATCAAAATAGATAGAGGTAAAAGGCCTGCATTTACAGTAAAAAAAAAAATCGTGTTTATCCAGGCGAAAGGAATCAAATTCAAACGTTGTCTTTTGGATTCATAAAATCTCTGTGTCCTTCATCGAATCATTGATTTGTCTATTAATCTTAAGGAAAAAAATAAAGGGGGGAGGTTGGTGGATGGAAGTGGGTGTGCTGGGCGATAAGGAAAAATGAGAAAGAAAAAATAAAATAATGGAGCAGGTCAAATAATACGGCGGATATATTATACCCATATGTATGAAGTAAAATTAGGAATCACGTGACCTAATAAAATGTTGTCGATATATTTAGAAGTTGCCCCCACATCTATTATCATTAAATTGACATATAAATAACAATGAGGATATTTTTGGATCAAAAGGTGAAAGAAGGGTAATTCAAATTATTTACCAAAAGATAGAGGTAATGTTGACCTTCTATGGTAAATTTAAATTAGGGGTGTACAAATCAAACCGATAACCCGCACCAACCCGAAAATCCAAGTCAACCCCGAAAAAAAACCCCGACTAATGGTTTGATTTGACTTGGTTTGGTATTGAAAAATAAAACCCGGCCATAATAGGGTTGGTTTGGTATTAACTAAAAAAAGTCAAACCGAAACCAAACCAACCCGATATTATATGTATACATATTTTATATATTAGATAGATAAAAATATTTATTAGAATGTAAGTTATAAATATTTTTTAATTTTTTTTTATAATTTCTGTATTTAGCATAATATTTTAAGTTGGTTTTATAGCAAATGTAAATGTTTGTTTTTGTCTGGCCCATAAAAGAATAATTGAGCCCAAACCAAAACCTAGTCCTAAAGCAAAACTAGATTAGTCCTAAAGCTGTTCTAAAACATTTAAACAATTGAAATCATTTTGTCTCTTCTCCAAAAGCAAGAAACCCTATCGTTCCATTCCAAAACCCCCCAATTAGCTCAAACCCTATCAACTCTCTTTTGCTCTCATCGGTAAGGTTCTTCCCTTTCTCATTTTACATGTTTTCTTTTAACTGCATACATACGCCTTGCTTTTTCTCAATTAACTAAGATTTTTCTTTTTTCAATTAGCGAGTTTTTTTGCAAATCTGTTGTATTCCTCCCTATTATCGAATTCATTTGTTTATTTTGTTTCTCTTAGATGATTAACATGAATAATTGACTGTTACTTAAAAAGATATTGAAATATTTTTACTTATATTTTGAATCATTTGGTTAAATAATATGGACTATGTAAAATTAAGAGTAATGTATTTCCTACATTATTTCTTACATTGATGTATTTTCAAGGAATATAAGTTTGAAGACATGTTAGAGGAAGTCCAGAAAATTGAGCAAGTTGAAGAAGGTAATAATTTATATTCAATTCTTAATGAGTATAGTTATTTTTTATATTATTTAATATTAAATATGTTAATTATTTATTTTCTTTCGGAATATGCACACTCACCTTTGAGGATTGATTTGAGGGATAGTTAACTACAATTTGCTTCATGATTATTTTTGAAATCTTTAATACTTTAAGGTAATTAATTAAAAGAAAGTTGGTGCATGATTTTTAATCGATTAAGAAGCTTTTGTATTACATTATTTTTTTAAGGTTCAGTTGATTTGACAGTGGGAGAAATTAGACTTTTTACAATACTTAAAAAAATTAATTTGTCCATGACACTCCAACATGCTCTTTCTAATTATTTATCTAAAGTTCAATTGAAGTTGGACATGTCAATTGCTTTAAGCTTTTATTAGCATTTTAGTGTAAAATGAAAAATAATTTATAAAGTAGAGACCTTTATAAAGTGGAACCATACAACCTATTGACTAGCATAGTTGAGGTCAATGTTAAAAAATAAAAACATGGTTGTTATTGGTAAAATTGTATTTAGGACTATAGAAATATTTGGAGCTCAAGTTTATTGGAAAAAAACCCGAAAAATCCGAGAAACCCGAGAAAACCCGATATTGAAAAACCCGACTTTTGTTGGTTTGGTTTGGTCTATAGATTTAAAAATCTGATACAATTAATTTGATTTGATAATTGTAAAATCCGAACCAACCCGACCTATGTACAACATAATTTAAACCATCTAGGTCATATGTGTGGGCTAGCGTGAGCTAGATTAGCTCTTTTTAAAGTATCTTTAGTAGACTTTAACAGTCCTAGCATGTGTGATCATTCTATTTTGTTACTTCCACGAGTTTTCTTGACTTGTTGTGCTACTTGTTTAGTTGTTTGGTATATTTTATCACGCAATCAGCTCTCGATATATATTTCTATCTCTTTATGATATTTTTTTTGACTACTTAGCATGCACTATCACACAATTAGTATTTTATTAAACTCGGGTATGTTGATGCCTTTGAGTTAGAAGCTTCTGTTATCGTGTATGACGTGGGATTGGTGCTCTGTGCAAGGTGGGTTAGACATATAATCCACGTTCCAAAGATGGATTGACATATGTGTGAGTGGACTCTTAGCCCAATAGCAAAGCTCAACAGTTTATCAGCATTAGTAACAACATGTTTACTTCCATTATATGTGTTTTTAATCTGAATTCACAATAATATTATGAAATGGTAAATTTCCTATAACAAAAAACAGAAACAGGAAGAGCAGAAGTAAAGTAGAAATTGAAAATAATCATAAAACATAATATGAAAATATATTTGGAAATAAATCAAGCACACCGAATGCATAGTGTGTCCTTAAGGAAATTATTCTCATCAATTATCCGAGGTATTAATATTATCCTCTCAGGATAGAATGATTTGACTCACTAGAGTATCGGTACCTAAAATGTTGGTGAACTGCTAACCACTCAATGGTTGTAAATCACATTGGATTTTATTTGTGCAGAAGAAGAAGAAGTTAGAAGTTTAGAAAATTTTGTAATGAAAAATTCTGGGATCAAAGCAAATTTATAGCCATTTTCTGGCATTGTTTCTGAAAATTTGCAACCTTTCAGAAATAGCCATGGCTCTTGAAACAGGTGAAAACATTTAAAATTACCCGAGAAAAGAAACGGACGGGTCGCAGGTCGCGCACGGATCCTAGGTTATTTCGGGTTAATGTTTTGATAATTAATTAAATAATTGAAAGAAAATTTGTCCAAAAAATTAATCAATCAATCGATTTGACCAAATCAAAATCAGAAAACGAAATTGAGCCTAGCGAGCGAACGAACGACGACAACGCGAGGCTTACCTTCTTTCCAACCTATTTAACACCAGGAAAAGTTGTTTCTTAATATAAGCACATTTTATTTTCTTTCCACTACCAATGATGGACAATTTCTCTTTTACAAAGCATAAGGGAACAACTCACTTTCCCTTCACATTGCTTCCCTCCATTTCTTATTCACCAACCTCTAATCCTAACAATCCCCCACATGAATGGGGAATGGCTATAAGGCAAAGGAATGAACAGATGAGTGTGTGATTTATAAGCAATGATTAATTGCATTTGAATAAGTAGGTTTTTCTTTAAACTTTCCGCAGCGAACTTATATTGGATATACTCGGTCAATCGGTAGATTTGATATCTTTGAACCATCAAGCTTTGTTGTATACCTAGAAAACATAGGTCGTACGATCAACCTTTAACCATTTATGGTTCTCACGGTTGTGTTCGTTCCAGCCATGAGCATCACCTGGTTTCATGAGTGTTTATAGAATAGGCCTTTACTTTTATTCCCCTTGATGTGTCTTACACTTCATACCTACATAGGTGATTTCTAAACGTGTAGTCTTATATATACACTACCTGGTCATTTCCTCCCAAACGTAGCAAATCATTAAGAAGCTTTAAGCTTTATTGAATCATCAAAAAGCCTTAATGCTTCACCTTGATTTCTGAACATTGTCTTCATCAAGAGAATGGGTTGAGTTATTTGACAATGTTAAACCATCATTCATAATTTTATTTGATCTCTTTGAACTTAGCTCTTGGGATCTCCAGTCTGGTAGGTAGAGTTACCGCCATGATGACTTGTCCTAGGCGTTAACCCCATTCCATTTGATGATTTTTCAACTGCCTCTCTAGATAGGCCTTTTGTAAGTGGATCTGACACGTTATCTCTTGACTTCATGTAGTCAATCTTGATAATACCACTAGAGAGTAGTTGTCTAACGGTAATGTGTCTCCATCGTATGTGACGAGATTTTTTGTTATACATAACGCTCCCTACCCTACCTATTGTGTAACGACCCGACTAGTCATTTTTAGATCTAGCGCATCGTTCAGCGGTTTGAGTCCTTGAGTAGTTTTACTTTATTTATTATGACATGTATGCGTAGTCAAAATTAAATTTCGCGAAGTTCAGAGTTGAATTGGATGGAAAATTCTACATTTCTGAAGCTTTAAGTTGGAAGAATTGACTAAGGTTTGACTTTTGAGTAAACGACCTTGGAACTGGGATTTGAAGGTTCCAATAGGTTCGTATGATGATTTCGGACTTGGTCTTATCTTCGGGTTAAGTATCGGGTCACCCAGGAGCATTTCAGCGCTTATTGTGGAAAGTTGCTATTTTGAAAGTTTAAGAATTTTTTAACTTTGATTTAAAGTGCACTTTGGTGCTATCAATGTCCGTTTGGGATTCTGATCCTTGGAATAGGTTTGTATCGTGATTTGTGACTTGCACGTAAAGTTTGGCATCATTTCGGGATGTTTAAGTGTAAATCGGATGCGTTCGGCGAAGTTTGAAGGTTAGGAAGTTGAAAGAAAGGTTATGGCCGTCGATTCATAATTTTTGATGTTGTTTGACATGATTTGAGGCTTTGACTAAGTTCGTATCATGTTTTAAGATGTGTTAGTGTGCTTGGATGGGGTCCCGGAGGCCTCGGGGGTGATTCGGATTGGAAAACGGAGCAAGTTTGGACTTGGAAGAAGTGTTGAGGCAGCTGAGATCCGGTGAAAACGTACATGTGTGGGAAGTGGCCACAGGTTCAGTCATGCAGGTGCATAGGGCCATCACAGATGCGATTTTGGTGGAAGGAACCTAGGGGCGCAAGTGCGAGGAAATATTCTTCACCAGGGAAGTAGTAGATGCGGAGAAGTGATCGCATAAGCGACTTAGCCAAGCTGGGCATGTGGTCGCAGAAGCGAAGAGGAGCAGCGCACCTGCATATGCGCAAAAGCGACGCCACTGCCGCATGTTCGGGGAAATACGCAGATGCGCGAGGCAGCGTCGCACCTGCGATTGCGTAGGAGTGGAAGAGTTTCCGCATGTGTGATGGGCTACTGGCAGTGAACTTCCGCAGGATTGAGATGTTTCTCGCATAAGCGAGCTCGCAGGTAAATGCGTCCGCATATACGATGATCGCTGGGTAGAAGGCCTTGTTAAGTATGTGGATTTGACTCATTTTATTTTCTTTTCTTCTATGGGAGCTGGCCTTGGAGTAATTTTGGAGCGCCATTTTCATCGTCACTCATGAGGTAAGTAATTTCTAAAAGTTGTGAGTTAAATATACGGATTTGGGCTTGTAAATACATGAAAATTTTTGTTATTTGTGGGATTTCAAGAGAAAACCTAGAAATTGGTATTTTGGATTTTAACCATGATTTTGGAAATGGAATTAGGAGTAAATCATATATTTGAGTTCATGAGGTCATGGGTAAAGTTTATCTTCAACAATTTCTGGAATCCGGATACGTGGGCCCGAAGGTTGACTTTATTGACTTCTCGAGCGGAGTTGGGAATTATTATGAATTGATTAATTATAAGAATTGGGGTGTAATTTTGATTGATTTGCACATTATTTGGATAGTTTTGGACCAATGGATATTGGTTTGAGGAGTTAGAAAGGCGTTGGAGCCGGTTATGGAACTTCAGAGCGAGGTAAGTCTCATGTCTAACTCTGTGAGGGGGAATTTAGCCCGTAGGTGTTATATTCTAATGTGCTACATGTTGTGGGAGCTACGCATGTATGAGGTGACGGGTATCCGTGCGTATGCTAGAATTCCCGATTATGTCCTAGTAGACTTAGGTGCACGCCATATTATAATTGTACTATTTGAGTTATCTTTGCTCGTTTAATTCCTTTATTTCGCGTTGCGACTTGATACTAGACTTGCATAGGGTGATTAGACTTGCTATTATAGACATGTGACGAGCTACTTGATAATCCGCGGAATAATTTGTGTTTTCCCTTATGAAATTCTCGCGCGTTGTGCGTTTTCATTGAAAAGCTTCTTTACATTTCATAACTCACACGTATCTTCGTGAGTGGGGTCAAGGACCCATTAAAGTATCATATTCTTATGGGAGCTGGCCATTCGCCTCGGCAGTATAACAGATGCATCTATGGTTCATGTCGTTCGACTCTCGGCAGTGCACACATTATTATGGGATCGGGCAGTACACCTCGACATTTCTATAAATACTCTTATAGGATTGACTGTTTGCCTTGGCAATGTCGTGCAGAATATTTGGCAAAAATCCATCGTATCCGTGAGTTCTCCTGATTTGAGTTGTGACGATCTATCTGGTGGAGACCATTTTCCACATATACTCCGGTTAAGGAGGTGAACGATAATTGAGGGCTTGCGTTTACTGTTCAGAGGAGGATCGTACCACGTGCTTAAATTTGTTTACACTGTTTTTACCATGCCTCATTTTTGTTTACTTTCGGTTGTACTGGATTTATTGAACCACTAGTAAGTGTCGATGTCGATCCCTCGTCACTACTTCTCCGGGGTTAGGCTAGATACTTACTGGGTACGCGTTGATTTACGTACTCATGCTACACGTGTTGTACCTTTTGTGCAGGTATATATATATCCCCGGTGGTGTTTTTGGGCGCAGAGGCGAGGCTATTGTGGGAACTTTATAGTGAGCTGCATTCCATGTTACGATCTGTAACATACAGAGTCTCCATCAAAGTTACTTACATTCTCCTGTCTAACATGTATGCTAGACAGATGTTGTATTTTATTATATTTCTTGGTAAATTCTCATACACCTGTGACACCGGGCATATAGGGTTCCTACTCGATGTTCATTATTGTAGTTCGTGTAATTATTACCATTTCATCTTATAATATATATTTTATACGGAGATTGGTAAATAAAATCAAGGGTTTTTCTACGAGTACTAGGTTTTACTCTACTTATTTAAGGGGATTCATGATTTCGAAAATAATAAAATGAGTAACTAAGTTGATTAATCACTATTGGCTTGCCTGACGGCAGCGTTAGGTGCCATCATGACCTATAGTGGATTTTGGGCCGTGACAGCTTGGTATCAGAGCTCTAGGTTCATATGGGTCTCACGAATAAGGGTGGCATGTGGGTCGGGCTCTAGGTTCTAATTTTTAAATTCTTTTATGCAAGTTAGAGAAAAAAAATGGTAATAAAAATATCTAAGGCAATTTGTAAATTATATTATAGAATTGTCACCTATATATATATATATATATATATATATATATATATATATATATATATAGTAAGATGTATATATAGTATAGTATAGTATATAAAAAGACAAAAATATTTTAAAGAGATATTCAAAGCAATGCGTTATAATTTTATTATAGCATTAAAAAACCATGGCAATATCTTTCTTAGTCTTCCTCCCCCCTATGGAATGAGCACAACAAGGTGCTAATACCACCATTGAGAAGAAAAAGGAACTAATCAAGATGTGCCAAAATACAAGTTACATATTAATTTACATGGTATCTCTTACAAATTTCATAAATCCTTCAAGGTCCGGAGGAATTTCCGTTGGTGGCGGCGGAAAAGAAGTTTGGTCATCACTGCTTCCAGGCGAAGCATCATCCTCCTCAAGTTCAGCTAGCATTTCTTCGTAAGCTTCGTCTACCTCTGGTTGTGATTCAGCAAGTCTAAAATTTCTTCTTTCCAAACGGATCCAATCTCTGAAAAGTACTGATTTTTCCAAGCTCTCCCTCATAGACGCTCTATAATCACCGAGTTGAAGTCTTGCTTGACTGAAAGCGCTCTCTGATGCCACTGTTGAAGCTTGAACAGTTAAAATATCTCGGGCCATCCTTGAAAGAATCAGAAAGTATTTTTCTTTGTCCTTCCACCATTTCAAAATATTAAAAGAGCCGTCGGGATTCAATTCCTCAATTCCGTGTGACAAATAAACTTCAAGCTCATTTAGTTGTGAAAAATCACTAGTACTAGAACCTTGAGAACCCCTGAACCCTGCCCAAGCACTAAGTGCTCTTACTCCCGCGGTTCTTTTAGATGATTGAGAACTAGAAGAAGAAGGAGTTGGAACATGGTCTAGCATGATCTAATGCAACTTGATAAGCATTATAAATTATTTGAACATTTATTTTAATTAAGGCTATTGCGTCCGGAAGTTTAGACAACTCCTCATCTTCAAGTGCTAAACCATTATGAACAGTTTCATACCGAAATTGAGGACCTCCTAATTTCATAGTAGGATTTAACAATGCAACAACACCGTAAAGAAGGGGAATAGGGAAAAATTATTTTTTAAACTTTTTTCTCTTAGAATCAATAGCAAGTTGATAAATTTCCCCACCCTCTGAAAAATGATCAAATAAATTTGCAAGTTCTGCAATATAAACTAACCAGTTAGAAATAGTAGGATAATATTGCCCAGAAAATTTATTTGTAGCAATATAAAATTTTTCTAAAAAATCTACAAGCATTTTAATATTAGCCCAATCCGCATTTGTAAGGTGCTCATCATCATCACTTACATGAGCGTTAAACGTTGAGTTTATGGGGTTTCTATATTCATATGCAACAACTAAACTTTCATACATGTAATTCCATCTAGTCGAGCAAGATTTATGAACCTTTCTTTCTCTTAGGCCAAATTCATCGCATCTTTTAAAATATTCTCCAAGTCTACTTCTACGGTTTGAATAAAAATGCCAATTAAGAGCCATTTTAACCTTTTCAATTTCAACATTTAAAATTCGCATACCATCACCCACAATTAAATGGTAAATATGACAAATACATCTAACATGAAAAATGTTACTAAATGCAGGACTTAGTGTAGTGGTAAGCAAGGCTACAACCTTTGTGTTACTAGTAGCATTATCCATTGAAACTGACATTATTTTATCATTAATGCAAAAATATCTACAAATATTCGTAATTGTGCTAGAAATAAACTGCCCTGTGTGACGTGAATTAATTATTCTATAAGTAATAATGCGCTTTTGCATTATTCAATCCTCATCAATCCAATGACTGGTAACAGTAAAGTAATCACAGTCATTACCACTTCTACCAATATAAGTTGTAATAGCAACACGATAATTTATATGAGAAAATAAATAGCGCAAATATTGTTCATATTCATGTTTATATTTATAAATATCGCTATTTACGATTGTGCGAGGAAAACCATTATAAGTAGGATTATAAACTTTTCTAATATAATGCACAAAGTGAGGGTTAGAAGAAAAACTATAGGGTAAGCACATAACAGTAACCATTTTTGTCAATTCTTCCCGATCTTTTTTGGATCATAATATAAAATACCACCGATAATAGTGTTAATTCCCGGTTGAAATTGATTTGACCTGGTACTAAGGTCAACCTGACTAGGTGCACTTGTCCCTTCGGCCAAAGCTTTCATACAAAAATATCTAGCTTTATCTTGAGGGTGTAGCAATATGTGTCTAGTCAAACTCCCCCTCCCCCTCCCCGACTAACATATTTAAAAACTAACTTTTTGCTACAAGTTTTACACTTAGTCCTATTTTTTCTCTTAGTTGAGTAAAAAATGGCCAAACAAGAGATGTTTCTGCCCGTTTAGAAGGCTGTCTAGAAAAAGTAGGGGCAGTAACAAGAGGGTCAGACGGGGCATCATTTGGATTATTATTAGTTGGGTTAACTTCAGGAGCAGGACTAGTGGGTGTATCGTCATCCGGTCGTATTTCATCAAAATCTATTTCTTCTTCTATTTCTGCCAAACGGTCAATTTTTTTTTTCAAAATTATCTGTTGGGCCCGGATAGGCCCGTTTAGGACCGCTTGAATCGGCCTACTTCTCAGCCGGTCCCGATCCCAAATGGTCCCGGTCTCGCGGGCCTCCCCTATAGGACCGGCCCACTACCCAGCCCACCTCCCCACAGTTCCGGTCCTATCCGGTTAGGACCGTTTAGGCCCACCGCCCATATGGGCTTGCGGTCCTGGGCCAGTCCCGGTCCTAACCGGCCCACATGCCACCCTTACTCATGAGTCATGAGCAAGTATAGTAGAGTCTTGCGGATCAGTACAGAGATGCCTGTACTTATCTTCGAGAGGCTACAGGTCTGTTAGGAGCACTTCCCTTCTTGATTCCTCATCGTGCGATTTGATTCCATTGAAACTTATGCCTTTATTTCCTTTCTACTCAATCTTATGCGACGTCGGGCGCTTATTATCAATTGGACACCAATGAGTTTTAGTGGTATGGCAGTCATGGTGCAAGATGTTTCTCCCTGCGTATTCGGGAAGGCTATTATCGTCGCCTTGCGGAAGGGTGCTCTCTCATTTCAACCTAGTATCTGTATTTCCTATGGTTTCGAGGTTGTACACAGATTATTATTATGTTCATGCATTATTATCGCACAGTGTTTGTGTAATGGTAGGGTGCTTGTTCATGTGTCGAAGTAGTGAATGACTCGAAATGAGGATTTTTTAGTGCATGGTTTAGAGGTTCGACATTTAATTCCAACAGAGGAAAGGCAATCGGACTATGGATGTTCAGGCTTTGGTTGATGGGGTAATGAGACTTTGATATTTTTGAACTTGGTGAAAATTCTCGTTTGTGATGTGGTGTCGTCGTCCTTGTTTGAACGTATTAAGGCTCGCCGGTGTTATGGTCTTTTTGATTTTCCTTCGGGGCAAGGTGTGGTGAAATAGTGTCTAAGAAATGGTTGTCAGAGATAGCGGTGTGTAGCGATTTCAAAATCAAATCGGTGTTTCGAATGCTAATGGCTCGAGAAAGATGACCTTCAAGGAGGCTTAAAGTTGGAAGCATTTTATTAATTCAGGTGCTACAGGGATGGATTTTGATTTGATGCAACATTTGGGTAGAAAGGTATGAGGAAGGACATGGTGGCAGATGTCTCGCGGTGGTTGAATTGCTAGCAGGTCAAGTATGAAAAGCAGAGGATGAGAAGTTGCTCAAAGGAGATGGTTTAACCGAAGTGGGAGTGGCAGAGTATCATATGGATTCTGTGATAGGATAGCTACATGTCTTGAGAAAGTTTAGAGTGATTTGGGAATCATGGTGGAAGGTGACTAGGTCTACAAATTTTCTTTGGGATAGTGGCTACTATACTGAGGAAGATAGAATATGGCAGAGAGGAGTTTGCTTGAAATGAATAGGGATGTGGAAACTTGATTATCGTTTTTGGGATGCAACGTGACTTCGGGTTTGAAATGTATTGCCGGACTTTCAATTGATGTCTTTGGGGAATGAATAGACTTTTACAGCCGGTGGACGAGCATGGGCTCATGAGTGTTTACTGATTTCGTAGTAGTTGTATCCTATACAGCATCATTGGAATATTTCGGTATGGAATTCCGTAGGTGGGCTATCTATCTCCTATGGACAGGTTAGCGGTTGCATGATTTTGATGAAATTTATACGAAGAGTTCTACTTACTACTCGGTAAAAGGTCGAATATGTGAATGTAGCTAATAATTCGAAATGTTCATGAAGAGTTTAACAAGGGACTATGAAACATTTGGCAAGATAACAGTGCGAGATCATGGTAATTAAGACGGAGGAATCTTTGTGGGTTCTACATTATTTGATGGTAGCCTAAAGATATGTGGGGGAGCCCACCATCTACGATTGGACCGCGTGGTTATCTACTTGTACAGTTTTTGATTATCGGTGCATTGGTGGATTATTTATGACTAAGAAAAGAAAACATCAGGGGTAATTCGAGCAAAGGACTTGATGAATGTGTGCTATATTTCGCCTTATCGATTCATGTATAGTTTTAGGGGGAAGAATCAGAGTTTATGCTTCTTGTGGATGTGATGTACAAGGAAACGAATTCATACGGTTGCTTATTGGGGAGTGTTCATGTGCTAGCATAGCGTTGGAGTTAGATTATATTCGGGACTGGGTCAAAGTGGGTGACTCTCAACAACGATTCTAGTGGGTTCAAGAATTTAAGTGCAAGGCTTAGGAATTTTGGGTCAGTTGTATGGTGAAGGATCGAGTTATTGCAGTGGGTTATGAAAGGGACTTGAAGTGTTCTATGTTATCATCAGGTCTGCGGTTTAGAATTAGAGAAATAGGAGGAAACGACTTCGGATTCGTAGAGGATGTTTCAGAATGGGTGTACCGATTGAAGATGTTATTGTGCACATAAGGAGGGTATGCGATAGTTCATAGGTATAGAGACGATGGGGTCTCGTGATTCAGGTCACTCGGGATGAGTGTTGATTGAGTTTGTTATATTTTCGAATAGAGCTATTATTATTTCTAAGGCAAGTCATGAGTAAATTAGAAGAAGTTGGGTCGGATAGTAATGGTTGAATCAGCATGATTTTGGTAATGATCAGTTCCTTTGGCATGTTAAGTTATACAAGTGGTTTGTGGTTGCACGTGCGGGCTTGACAACCACCATAATTTGATTTATTTGGGAGATATTTGATTCAAATGTCCTTGTTATGTGTAAATGGATCCCGGAAGAATTATGGCAATTTAGACCACGACTGGAGGTTTGTATTTTCTGTGGTTATGGGAATTCAGTTGCGTGTTGCGATAGTTCTTCTAAAATGTGTTAAGTCAAAGGTTTCTAGCCAATGGAGCATTTATTCTACTAGTAGTTCAAGGGTTATGATGAATTCTTATAATCTCGCGTAGCGGCATGATAAATGTAGTAAGTGGTATAGAAATTTGGAAGTTGAGGACCAATGTCGAGGTTTGGTGTTAATAAGAATGTCACGAGCTCGAAGGAGCGGGGGAAGACTTCAGAGGTTCAAAGTGAGCTGGCATTTCTTTTAGTGTCACCTGAGAACGGTGTCCTATGTACGAAGCATTGTGTATTGATTTGTGGATCCTTGATTTGCTTTACAGAATTAGTACAATTGGTGGTATGGTGGTACAGACTTTGCTACCTGGTATAGAAGGTCGTGGGAGCGTGTCCCACGGGAAAATTTGTATGTGTGACATGATGGTCACTTGATTGTTAAGGATTGAAACCAAGTATGAAGATTCTAGTACTATCATTAACGTGAGAGTTTATGCCTGAAAGGCTCTCTATTCATTTAGTTGTGGACTGTGAGAGTTTGTTCCGGATTAGACGGCTTATCGTGTGTGTCATCGATAGGGCCATTATGAATCCTTGAAAGGTTGTTGGCCCGGTATGGTATAATGAAAAATCGGTTTATGGTCCACTAGTAGGTCTAACATGAATGTGTGCTCTACGTCGGGTCGGATGTGTTCATTTTGCATAGCATTGCTTATGGAGCAGTCTTCGGGCATTGGATGTTATTCCCGCCCTCAACTATTCCATGTAATACTCTATTGTGCCATGTGGGTTGTGAGACAACTTGATTACTCGCACGTGTGTTGTGATCCCATGTAGTTTGTAGTGTTATATAAGCAAGATGGTTCTCGAGATACAGGTCATTTATTGCACCTTAGTCGTGCTTAGGTTTTTGTAGCGTATGAAGCTACCCGTCTCCCTAGAGTTATATTATGCACTTGACATGCTTGTGGTCAATATTCGGGCATTCCGTTGGTATGAGCATTATGGATCGATGAGTTTTTCCTTATTGATTGTTATGAGTGGATCAGGTGGCACGCCGCCACAGGTATTTTGTTTGGATCGGGTTGCACGCGGCAACGGTATCATGCGTGGATCGGGTTGCACGCCACAATAGTGAGATGCTGAGTACGTTTCCCTATACTTATTTTTTTCTGTATTTATTTCTCATTCTCTGAGAATGGTTCATAGCATCTCTTCGGCCGTTTTATTCATTACGCGGGCCTGTTAGTTCTTTTTCTAGAGTTTGTTCTCCCTTATTTGCCATATTCGGGTTGTAGCTTGTTGGCGTATTGATGGCGTCATATGAGATCTTGGTCAGTGTTTGAGGTGGCTTATTGAATGAGCACCTTGTACTGGGTGAGACGAGGTTATTAAACCCAAAGTCAGTGCGATCGGAGTTAAGTAGGGCATATTAAGAAGAAAATATGGTTATTTAGTTCAGAATGAGGTAATAGTGCTTGTCAGGTGAATAGACCCCATGATTTATTGTATTTACAGGTGGTTATGAGTTTCTACACATCTCTTTCATCGTGGCGGTATTGCAAGAGTTGGGACATCGCTTACATGTGTTATGAGAAGTATCGCGGGCATCCGATTCGTGAAATTGTAGTTATACAGTCGGAGGATGTTATTATGGGCATGTGAATCATGCGATGCATGGTGTGAATTCAGCAAAGGTGTATGATCATGTTTTGGTACAATGTGTAGTGATTGATACGGTGTTCTTATGTTAGAATCGGGTCTTGTAGAAGAATTCGGAAGCTGGAATATGGTTCTAAGGCTTATTGACTAAATAAAAGGGAGGATCCTTAGTCTGGCTCGAGATAATATGCTCAACTGGGTTGTGGTGGCACGGGTAGGTGCACAAGGTGTTAAACAGTGATTTTGGGGCAACTCCGGAGCAGTTCTTAGCACGTTGGAGTAAGAACGTATGTTTAATTGGGGGAGAATGTAACGACTTGACCGGTCTTTTTGAGCTCTAGCATGTCGTTCGGCGGTTTGAGGCCTTGAGTAGTTTCACTTCATGTATTATGACTTGTACGCATAGTCAAAATTGAATTTGGGGAAGTTCGGACTTGATTCGGATGGAAAATTCTAATTTCGTAAGCTTTAAGTTGGAGAAATTAACTAAGGTTTGACTTTTGAGTAAATGACCTCGAAAATGGGATTTGAATGTTCCAATAGGTTCGTATGATGATTTCGGACTTGGGCGTATATTCGGGTTGAGTATTGGGTCGCCTAGGAACATTTCAGCGCTTATTGTGGAAAGTTGGTATTTTGAAGGTTTAAGAATTTCTTAAGTTTGATTCAACGTGGACTTTGGTGCTATCGATATCCGTTTGGGATTCCGAGCCTTGGAATAGGTTCGTATTGTGATTTGTGACTTGCACATAAAGTTTGGCATCATTCCGGGGTGTTTAAGTGTAATTCGGACGCGTTCGACGAAGTTTGAAGGTTGGGAAGTTGAACGAAAGGTTTTGGCCATCGATTCGTAATTTTTTATGTTGTTTGACGTGATTTGAGGCTTTGACTAAATTCGTATCGTGTTTTGGGATGTGTTGGTGTGCTTGGATTGGGGTCCCGGGGGCCTCGAGGGTGATTCTGATTAGAAAATAGAGCGAGTTTGGACTTGGAAGAAGTGCTGAGGCAGCTGAGATATGGTGCAATCACACGTGCGTGGGAAGTGGCCGCAAATGCGGTCACGCAAGTGTGTAGGGGCCATCGCAGGTGCGATTTTGGCGGAAGGGACCGGGGGGCGCAGATGTGAGAATAAATTCCGCACCTGCGAAGTAGCAGATACGGAGAAGTGATCACAGAAGCGACTTGGGTGTGTTGTCGCAGAAGCAAAGAGGAGCAGCGCACCTGTGTATGCGCAGAAGCGACACCACTGCCGCATGTGCTAGGAAATGCACAGATGCGCGAGGCGGCGTCACACCTACGATTGCGCTGAAGTGGAAGAATTTTCGCATGTGCGATGGGCTGCTGGCAATGACTTCCGCAGGAGCTAGATTTTTCTCGCAGAAGCGAGCTCTGAGGCACGTAGATTTGTCCGCAGGTGCGATGATCGCTGGGCAGAGGGCCTTGTTAAGTACGTGGATTTGACTCATTTTTATTTCATTTCTTTTATGGGAGCCGGTCTTGGAGCGATTTTGGAGCAACTTTGGGGCGGAGTTGGGAATTGTTATGAATTGATTAATGATAAGCAGTGGAGTATATTTTTGATTGATTTGCACATTATTTGGCTAGTTTCAGACCAATGGGCATTGGTTTGAGGAGCTAGAGAGGCGTTGGTGCCGGATATGGAACTTTAGAGCGAGATAAGTCTTCTGTCTAACCCTGTGAAGAGGAATTTATCCCGTAGGTATTATATTCTTATGTGATACATGTTGTGGGAGTTATGCACGTATGAGGTGACGGGTGTCACTACAGGAAAATAGGTCTTTAACGATGGGAAACTCGGTCGTTACAACTCCAAATCTGGTCGTTATCAATCAATTACAATGGGGTAAAACCCGGTCTTCGCCGGGCGTTAGTGCCTCCGTCGTTAAAGGTAAACGACCGGATTTTAATCCCATCGTAAAAACTCTTTTAACGATGGCAAGGAATCCAGTCGTTATACCAACATTAGCGAGGGGATTTTTCCATCATTAAATGTCGCCCCAGTCGTTAAACACTTCACTAGCAGTAACTAATTTTTAGTCGTTGTTAGTGTTTGGCGACCGAAATTCCATTCGTTAATTGTATGTACATTCAACGACATAAAAACCAAAATTTTCCTTCGCTAATGTGAAATTTAAATTAATAAATATATTACATGCATTCAAAATAATACAAAGAATGAAGTCAATATTGACATAAAATATTTTTTTAAATTATAAACAACTAAAGCATCAAATACGTACTTAAGTAGCAATAATATATTACATCCAATTGCATGATACTTTATTTTCAATTCCTTGAAGAAAACAGAAAAGTAAAGAGAAAGTGAAATAGTAGTTTGTACAAATGGGACTACAACTCCTAATAAAACTTGTTCTTCAACAATTCCACCTACTTCAACTTGCTCGGAACTATCTTTAAGGATGATTCTTCAAACTTCAGGCCCTTTATATGTTAAAAAGGTTCATATTTAATTGAGTAAGAAAATAAGATTTAAGATTGGTAAGTTGCTACAACACAGTAAAATCTAAAATCACGAAGCCAAGAATATTTCAAAATACTATGAACAATGAGTGCTTCTTACAACAACATTACTAATTCCAACATTAAGAGTATCATGAAACGTATTACAAATGCTCGCCAACAGTATAATATCCATAGCATTGGGAGCAAATGATATCATACAAAAACGTATTACTATTCCCTCATTTTGCACAATGGTGTTTAGGAAGAACCATAGAAAAAGCTAATTATCTTTAACAAGAAAGAAAAGCTCAGGATTGAATTATTGGTTATTTAGGACTTCACAAGTTGCTGTATTACATAACCAAAATGGAAAAAAACAATTGAAGCGAGGTACATCAGTTAGGTTGCAGAAGTATTGATAATACAGATAACTTCAACCATGAATGGTGAGGTGGCTGTTTTTTTATCGAATTGTTTTGGTGCGCCAATAGGTGTTAGGTGGGAAGAACGGCCTATCAGATATGAAATGGTCGATCTCCATGGTCATGGCCTTCGCCTCTTCATTGGGGAACTGCAGCAGCAACATGGCTAAAGCAAAAACAATCCAACGCCTAGGAACTTTGTCTTGCAGTCGAGTTTCAGTACCTCATATATTCGGGTTAAGCTGCAAGTGATTGGCTTCATTAGTGGAGAGAGTAGAGTTGTAGGAAATGCCGTAAGATACGCTTAAAATTTTTGGGTAGTGTTGACTGAGCTTGTCCAGTCACACTAAAGCTAAGGGTAAGGATGTTTAATCCACCTCCTTTATATACAACTATTTTCTATCAATGGAAGGGTCTAGCCAACATACGACGATGTTATAATTAAAAAAAATACTTCAATCATGAGAGCAATGTGCAGAAGAAACACATACATAAACATGTCCCACTTTATGAGCAAACACTTAAAACCTGTCCCATTTTATGAGCCCAAGAAACAAAAGAAAGTTGAAATTCAATTCCAGATACATAAACCTGAGTCTATAATCTCATACTTACGTTCTTTCTTTTTCGCTATCACGCTGATTCAAATATTTAAAGTGAAAATTATTTTTATCTACAGTGTTCTACACATTTGATCAAGGACTTGACCGATAAATAAGTAGTAGATGTTATCTATTTCTTAGAGTATATGGATTTATATTTACGTGTTCAAGCTTAACATGTATATAGGATAGAAGTTGCTTGATCAATTACCAAAGCAACTAACTAAAGAACTGAAAAGATTTGGAGTAGAAAGTTAAAAGGATCCCTGTATGGTTATATTGAAAGAACTGGCCAATACCTTTTGGGTGTGATATGTTTAAAAGCTTTATTGATGTGTCCTTTTGTATTATTATTTGGACTTCCCAAGCTACCAAGTGGAAGAATTGTTGGTAAGTTTTCTCAGGACGCTATTAGAAAATAATTAGTGTAAATAAATGTCTTCCAAAAATAGAAAAAAGAAAAAGAAACTATAAGCATAATAATTAGCCACCTTCCGGTAGGGGTGTACATAGGTCGGGTTGGTTCGAATTTTTCAATTATCAAACCAAACTAATGGTGTCGGGTTTTTAAATTTATAAACTAAACCAAACCAACAAAGTCGGGTTTTTCAATTTCGATTTTTCTCGGATTTTTTCGGGTTTTCGAATTTTTTTCCGATAAAGTCTTCATAGCATAAAATATGTAACTTGTTCTTCAAATATTTCCGGTAAAGTCTTCATACATCGTTCTTTCTTTCTCGCTATCTCGCTGATTCAAATATTTAAAGTGAAATTTATTTTTATCTACAGTGTTCTACACATTTGATCAAGGACTTGACCGATAAACAAGTAGTAGATGTTCTCTATTTCTTAGAGTATATGGATTTATATTACGTGTTCAAGCTTAACATATAAATAGGATAGAAGCTGCTTGATCAATTAACAAATGTCACGACCCAAAATCCAACTAGTCGTGATGGCACCTAACCCAACCCGCTAGGTAAGCTAGTTAACCACTAACCAATTCCAATAACAATCAATAAAGCAATTAAGTAAAGAAAATATTTGAATCTGATACATTTTCCAAGAAATGGTAGTACAAATCATGAGCTTCTAAGAATAGAGTTTATAAAGCTGAAATGAAGTAAATACATCATCTGTTTGAAAAGTACATTAATAGAGTTTTATAGGTCTAAGGCTACCACAAACAAGAGGCAGCTACAACCCGAATGTAGGCGCATCTTCAAATCCAGCTCCCATCGAACACATCAACATCAATAGTCAATATCTGCACGCAAGGTGCAGAAGTATAGTATGAGTACAACCGACCCCATATACTCAATAAGTAACAAACCTAACCTTAGGTTGAAAGTAGTGACGAGCTAACAAAAAGGTCGGGTACAACACCAATATTCCACAACAGTTCATAATAGCATAGTACAATAACAAAAGAGTATCTCGGAAATAAAAGGCTCAGTTCATTCACAGTTCCAGAAAAATAGGCATTTCTTTTCAAGTATCTCAGTGAAAACCCAAATCCTTTACCGAAAAAGTCAAAGTACGAGTAAGTTTGAAAACTGTGATTTTTTCCAAAACTCCTTTCAACAAATAGTATGATGTTTCATTTTTCAGATAGCATGAGGATAGTACTTCTTTATGCCTACATGTCAAGATACAGGTAAAATCACAAATGTCCCCAAAACTGGGTAGCAGAAGGAAATGCACCTCTATGCATGTATCTCTAGTACGCATGTCAAATGCAATGCATCTCGATGATGAGCTCATGTACTCACACTCTCAGAGTACTGAATCTCACATTCTCTCTCACTATACTCAGCATACTCAATCACCCAGCACTGTATAATACATGCTGCTGCGTGTAACACGATCCACATATATATAGTCGACTGTACTTACTAGGGGTGTGCAGACTCCGGAGGGGCTCCTTCAGCCCAAGCGCTATATCGCTGCGACGTGCAGCCCGATCCCATAAAATGTAATCAATATAACATGCTGCGGCATGAAGCCCGATCCTAAAATATAAATATAACATGCTGCAGCGTGCAGCCCAATCCCAAAATAACACTCTCACTCAGGCCCTCGGCCTCACTCAGTCATCACTCTCCAGTCTCACTCACGGGTTCACAATGCCATGAAACTAGCCCCACAATAATGATATGATGTATCAATAAATAATATCTGTGATTGAGATATGGTATGAATGCATGGATATGACCGAGTACGAAATATCAATGAAATCAGTAAGATGACAGTAAGAAATGACCACTATGGGTCCAAACAGTATCGGCATAATGCCTAAACATGATATCTAGCACGATTGACAACTTAACTACTTTATCACATGCTGAAAATACGGATATCAACAAAGTAGGACCACTATATAGTGTTATAGAAGCAATAAAGTCCCAATTCACATGGTATATGCCCACACGCCCGTCACCTAGCATGTGTGACACCTCAATACCGATCGCATAACATGTTTTACGGGGTTTCATACTCTCAGCACTAAGTTAAGAAGAGTTACTTACCTCGAACAAACCAATTCCAACACCGAGCAATCCAAGCAATGCTCCAAAATGCCATCCCGCGTGTTTCGACCTCCGAACGGCTCGAAACTAACCAAAAATAACTCAAATACATCAAACAATGCTAAAAGAGCCAATCCCGATTGAAAAAGATTAAATCTTTAATCAAAATCCCTAAATCGGCCAAAAACCCAACCCATGCCCGCACCTCGAAACTCGACAAAATTTACAAAATCCAATAACCCATTCAATTATGAGTCCAACCATACTAGTTTCACTCAAATCCGACTCCAATTCGATGTTCAAAGCTCAGAAATTCATATTATGAAACTTTAGGCCAAAAACGAAGGCAGATTCATGAAATATAACTAAAACCGAGTAGAGAACACTTATCCCAATCTTTGTGATGAAAATTGCTCCAAAAATCGCCTCAATCCGAGTCCCACATCTCAAAATATGATAAAAGAACCAAAGCCTCGATTTAAAGCATTCTACCCAGCATTTTCGCACCTGCGGCAGACTAGCCGCTTCTGCGCCGTTGCTTTTGCGACCAAAAACACGCTTCTGCGGAATCAGTTGAGAACTCAACCCTCGTACTTGCGAAAATACCTCGCTCCTGCGCTCCATCACTTCGCACCTGCGCATCCGTATATGCGCCCAAAGCTCCAATTCTACGGTCTTATCACGACCCAAAATCCATTAAAGGTCGTGATAGCGCCGGACACCGCTGTCAGGCAAGCCAAAAATACATACTTAGCTTAATTACCCATTTTAGTATTTTTAAAATCAAAATTTCTCCAATGAAATAATAAAGATAAAACTCATAGAGTAAATGATAAATACTTTTAGCAACTAAATTTCTAAACAATTCACAACCATTCCCAAAACCCAGTGTCACAAGTGCATGAGCATTTACTAGGGAGTTAAAATAAAATACAGCATCTGTCCGGAATAAAAATTAGACAAAAAAAATATAATAACTCTGAAAGAGACTATGTTGGCTGCGGATCGTAATACAGAATGCAGCTCACCTATGTCCCCACAATTTTTAACCACACCTCTGCGCCCACAAGGCCGCTAGAAATATATGCACATGCACAATAAAATATGCAGCAAGTGAATTATGAGTACGTAAACAATGTGTACCCAGTAAGTATCAAGCCTAATCTCGAAGTAGTAGAGACGAGATGGCCGACTTTGATACCCACTAAGGGTCAACAATAATAAATGGAATAAATAATAATAATTCAACTCAACATGATTAACATAGTTAACAATAATTTTATTCAACTAGCAGAAATATTAAAAATCCTTAAAATGCAATAATTTCCAATCTATTAATTAAATCCTTCAATTTCAATAAAAATTTCAATTTATCAAATAGCTTTACAAGATGCAATTCAATTTCAATAAACTTTCAATTTATCAAATAGCTTTACAAGCTGCAATTTAATCTCAATAAATTTTCAATTTATCAAATAGCTTTACAAGCTGCAATTCAATCTCAATAAATTTCTAATTTATCAAATAACTTTACAAGCTGTAATTCAATATTAATAAATTTCTAATTTATCAAATAGATTTACAAGTTGCAACAAACTGTCCAAGTATCGTGTAATTATTATTATTATTAAGCACGATTTCTGTCGAGGTCGTACGGCCCGATCCAGAGTTTCGTGTACACTGCAGAGGGACGTGTGGCACGATCCATAGATGTATCTATCCTGCCGAGGCGTTCGGCCCGCTTCACAAGAAAGGATGACATTTTCTTATGTACCTCCGGAAAGAGAGTATATTCATTACAAGATAAATTCGGGAGAATGAATAATTCCTTTTAACAATTAATTAATTTAAACAGAAAATTCAAGCATATGAGATTTTCATCCTTTAATATTTTTATCTAACAATTCACAACATATATATAAATATATCAAATAATTTAATTAAGTAAAGACTACCATTTACACAAGTAATTCATGCTTTTGAGTCCTAAACTACCCGGACTTTAGCATTAATAGTAGCTATGCACGGACTCTCGTCACGTCGTGCGTACGTAGCCCCCATAATTTATAATAATTATTTAATTTAATCACCTATGGGTTAATTTTCTCCTCACGAGAATAGACAAGAGACTTACCTCGTCTTGCTCCAATTTAATCCACTAGTAATCCTTTTCCTCGATTATCCAACTTCGATTGGCTCGAATCTAACCAAAAATAATTTGATACAATAACTGAAATTTATAGGAATCAATTCTATAAGAAAATACTACATTTTTAATAAAAATCCTGAAATTAATTAAAAATTTGTCTGTGGGACCCACGTATCGGAATCCGGGAAAAGTTATAAAATCCGACAACCCATTCAATTACGAGTCCAATCATACCAGTTTCACTCAAATCCGACTCTGAATCGATACTAAAATCTCAAAAATTCGTTTCTATGAGATTTCTAAAATTTCCCAAATTTCAATCTCAAAACACTAATTTATGGTTAAAACAATGATATACTTGTGTATGCAGACCAAATCCGAGTTAGAATCAGTTAGCCCAATGTTTTTCCCTTGAAAATCTGTCAAAAGTCGTCTCTGCTCAAGCTCAAGTTTGTCAAAAATGGAAAATGGGCGAATGCCTTCTTTTATAAACTGCCGAGGCAGCCTTCGGAATTGGGCCTCGATCGTGGCTTCGATCGTGGCCCTCGAGCCTGGGCTTCGGTCCTGGACTCGATCATGGCCTCAAGCCTGGGACTCGGTCATGGCCTCGATCATGGCCTCGAGCGTGAAACTCGGTCATGGCCTCGATCATGGCATCGAGCCTGTGCCTTCGATCGTGACCCTCGATCTTGGGTCTTGATCCTAGCCCTCAAGCCTTTCCTTCGATCATGGCCCTCGAGCTAGACCTTCGATCATGGCTTCGATACACAAGCTTGAGCCTGAGCCTCATCAACCCTGGGCTCGATATCTGGGCTCAATCACAGCCCAGAATGTCCAAAAGAAGAGGAAAAATTGCAGCAACTTTTTAAATCCAACTTTTGATCCGTTAACCAATCTGAAACTCACCTGAGGCCCTCGGAACCTCAACAAAGTATACCAACAAGTCCTAAAACATCATACGAACTTATTTGAAATCTAAAATCACATAAAACAACGCTAAAATCACGAATTATGCTCAAATTCAAGCTTAATGAAACTTAGAATTTTCAACTTCTACATTCGATGTCGAAACCTATCAAATCAAGTCCGATTGATCTCAAATTTTGCACACAATTCATAAATGACATAACGGAGCTATGAAAATTTTAGGAATTGGATTCCGACTCCGATATCAAAAAGTCAACTCCCCGGTCAAACTTCTAAACTTAAATTCCTATTTTAGCCATTTCAAGCCTAATTTAACTACAGACTTTCAAAAAATAATTTCGAGCACGCTCCTAAGTCCAAAATCACCATACGGAGCTGTTGGAATTGTCAAAATTCTATTCCGAGGTCGTTTTCTCAAAATGTTGACCGAAGTCAAACTTGGCCTTTGAAAGCCAACTTAAGGAACCAAGTGTTCCGATTTCAACCCAAACACTTCCAAATCCAGAACCAACCATCCTCACAAGTCATAAATCATTAAAAGCACATACGGGGAGTTTTATTTTATGGAACGGGATTTTAAAAGTCAAAATGACCGATTGGGTCATTACATTCTCTCCCACTTAATTATACGTTCGTCCTCGAACGTGCTAAGGACTGTTTCGGAGTTGTCCAAAATTACTATTTAACACCTCGTGCACCTAATCTTTCTACCACACCAAGTTGAGCACATTAATTCGAGCCAATCTGAAGAGTTTCCCCTTTATTCAGGCAAATAAGCCTTAGAGCCAAATTCTAACATCCAGAATTTCCACCATGCATGTTTCCAACCTATGAACACCGTATCAATCACTACACGATGCACCCAATACAAGATTGCATACCTTTGTTGAATTTAGACCATGCACCACATCATTCACATGACCATAATAACATCCTCCGATAACAATAGCTAAAATTCCATGAATCTGATGTTCACAACACACCTCATGATACATATAAGTCCTGTTACAATTCTCGAAATGCTTCCATGATGGAAGAAATGTGTAGAAATTCATAACCAACAGTCGAGTCAACAAATTATTGAGTTTCTCCTTCTGACAAGAACCATTGACTCATTATGAATCAAATAATGATATTTGCTCTTTATTATACTTCATATAATCCGATCGCACTGATCTCGGATCCAATAGTCTCGTCTCACCCAGTATAAGTTGCTCTGGCAATAAGCCACCTCAGACACGATGAAAAGTCCTCATATGATGCCACAATGAGATAATAAGCTACGGACTTAATTGCGATACATAAGAAAAATGAACTTTGGAAAGGATTACTCAACCCACGTGACTAATTGAACAACTGAAAAGGTGTCATGAACCTTTCTCAGAAAAAGAAAATGGGACACAAACACACAAAATAGAATATAGGGTATTGCACTCAACATCACACTGTTGCGGCATGCAACCCGATCCACACATGGTACCGTTGCGGCGTGCAACCCGATCCAAACAACATACCCATGGCGGCGTGCCACCCGATCCGCACAAAAAGAATCTATAAGGAAATACTTACCGAGCTAGAATGCTCATTACTACAAAATTATCCGAATATCGGACACAATCACGCTAAGTGCATAATACCATCCTTGGAAGGACCGATAGCTCCATACGCTACAAAACGCAAGCACAACTTAGGTGTGGTATGTGATCTGAATCTCAAGAGTCGTCCTGCTCATATAACACTATCGCTACACGGGACCTCAACATATAAGAAATTTATCAAGCCGTTTCATAACTCACACGGCACCATATAGTATTACATGAAATAACCGACGACGAAATGACATCCAACGTCTGAATACTCCTCCATAGGGAGCGGTTATGCTGAGATGAACACATCCGACCTGATATAGAGCCCGTATTCATATTTAAATTCATCCACAAACCTCAAGCTGATTCTAATCGCACCGTACTAGGCTAATAGCCTTTCAAGGATCCATAATAACCCTTTTCCCTTAACACACAAGAACAACCATCATAACCGGAACAAACTTCCACATTCTACAACCAAATGAACCGAGCACCCTCCAGGCAAAAATTCTCGAATTAGCGATATCGCCACAATCTTCATACTTGGTTGTTAAATATTTAATCATTCAGGTGACTACTTGACATACTTATACAATTCTCTCATGGAATACGCTCCTACGACCTTCCGCAACAGATAACAAGTTTGCACATCCATACCACCGGCCATACTAATACTGTAAGGAGAATCAAGGATCTGCAATTCAATACACAAAGCCTCTTACACATAACGCTGATCTCAGGTGACACTGAGGACAATACCATCTTGCTTAAACCTCTAACTCTTTTTCTGCTCGTCCGAGCTTGTGACATCCTTGACAACAGCGAGCCGAAATCTTAAATCCTCAACTTTCGAATCTCATGCTACTTAATGCACTTAATCACACAAATACGTAGGAGTAAAAGAATTACATCATAACTCCCGAACCACTAATAGGGTAAACACTTCATCATATATCAACCTTCTACTTAACTCATTTCAAGGGAACCATTGCAACACGTGACTGAAATTCCCATATTCGTAGAAAATACCGGCCTCAAGTAGTGGTCTAAACCACCATAACTCTTTCGGGATCCCTCTACACATAACATGCCATAATACTTGAATTCCTTCAAATAAAATCAATTACGGCGGCTGTCAAGCCTCGCACGTACTGCCACAAATCACATTCATAACTCTATGCGCTGAAGGAACTGATCATTTCCACCATCATGCCAATTCAACCATTGTTAGCCGACCCATGTTTTCTCAATTTATTCTCCATTTGCCTTAGAAATAATAATAGCTCCATTCATTACATCACGAACTCAAATCCGCACTCATCCCGAGTGACCTTATTTCACGAGAACACGCTGTCTCCAAACCGACTAATCATCTCATATATCTCCTTGTGCGCACTTTTACATCTTCAACTGGTATACCCATTCTGATACTTCTTTTATGAATTTGAAATTATTTCCTTCTGTTTCTTCCAATGCTACACCGTAGACCGAAGATAACATAGAACACTCCAAACCCTTTTCAAAATCTGCTACAAAAGCTCGATGCTTAACCATACTACATGCTCGAAATCCTTAGGCACCACACTGTAACGTTTTGAATCCACTAGGACCCTTATTGAGAGTCACCCATTCCGACCTGGTCCCGAATAAAATCAACTCTAAGGCTCTGCTAGGAGTTGAACACTCACTTGAAGAAGCACCCGGCCGAATCACCATCCTCGTAAATCACATCAACATGAACCATAGACTCTAAGTCTTCCCAAAACCTACACATGAATCGATAAGGCCAAATATGGCACACATTCCCCCAAATCCTTTGCTTAAATTACCACTGATGTTTTCTTTCCTTAGTTGTAATGACCCACCAATACACTGATAACCAGAAACCTCACAAATAGACAACCATGCAATCCAATTATAGACGGTGGGGCTCTCCCACTTAGCTTTAAGCTACAATTACAAAATTCTAGAATCCATCGAGATTCTTTCTTCATTGTTGACATGATCCTGCACACGCAACTCGCCAAATTTTCTCAAAATCCTTCTATTAACCTTTAATAAACACTCTGAACCACTAGCCACATTTACATATTAAATCTCTTACCAGGTAGCCAGTAAAATTCTTCGCAGAAGCTTCGTCAACACCACACGACCGCTAACCTGCTCACAGGAGATAACCCACCTGTGGAAATTACATACCGACATATTCCAACATCGTTGCACTCGGTGCAACTACTATGAAATCAGTAGATCATCCTAAGTTCAAGCTCATTCACCAGTTGCACCAGTCCGTTCACTTCTCATGGACGTCAACTAAAGGTACGACAATTCATTCCAATCCAAAGTCATGTTGTATCCTTCTTCATATCAAGCAACTCCCTCCTGTTGTATCCAATCTCCCTCGATATAGCAGCTAATATTACAATTTAAGTCCGTAGAGCTAGTCATTGTCCATTCTACATCCCAAATCACTCCAAACTTTCCTCAAGACGTGTAATCATCCTACCACGTAACCCATATGCTACCTTTCCACTCTCCCACTTTGGTCAACCATCTACTTTAAGCAACTACTCAACTTCTGTTTTCTTACAATTGGCCTTATCGGAACCTAACCACCACAAGAGACCTTCCACATATACTTTCTCATCCTTCGCTACCCAGTTGTTGCCTTAACAAAACATTAGTCTCTGTAGCACTCGAACCAATGGGTCGTTACTAGCTTTAAACCTTTTTGAGGATCATCCTTCTCTAGCCATCAATACTAGGAACACTACTTCGACCCTGAACCACTACACACCGCGATCTCTAACAACTGCTTCCCCTTACCAATTCCTAACACCCCGCCGTGAAGGTGAGTTGAAGAAAACTATAACACCGGCAAACCTTAACGCATTTAACAAGGCGATGACACCACATCAAAATTGAGAACTCTACCACGCTCGAAAATATCAGGCTTCATTACTCCATCAACCTCAAACCTGAACATTCATAGTCCGATTGCCTTTTATCTGCTAGAAATAAAACATGAAACCTCTGAATCATGTACTGGAAAAACCATTCTTTCAAGTCGTTTACTGCTCTAACAAATAGACAAGCATTCTACCATTACATAAACACTGTGCGATAACTACGCATGAATCGTCACAACAATCAATGGCAAATATCAAAATTTTAGGTAGTCTTGATACTTAACTGAAACGATAGAGCAGCCTTCTGTAAGGTGACGACAATATCCCAATTAGTTACATAGGGAGAAGCATCTTACACTACATCTGTAGTACCATTAAAAATTTTCTCGATCCCCAATTTATAACAAGCGCTTCACGTCGCATAAGATTGAATATGAAGGAAATGTACGCTTAAGCCTCAAAGGAAATCGAATCGCACGATGAGGAATCAAAAAGGGAAGTATTGCTAACAGCCTTGTAGCCTCTCGAAGATAAGCAAAAACGTCTCCGTACTGATCCACAAAACTCTACTAGACTTGCTCATGACTCATGAGACCTAAGTGAACCTAGTGCTCTGATACCATGTTGTCACGACCCAAAATTCATTAAAGGTCGTGATGGCGCCGGACACCGTTGTCAGGCAAGCCAACAATACATACTTAGCTTAGTTACACATTTTAGTAGTTTTGAAATGAAAATTTATCCAATGAAATAATAAAGATAAAACTCATAGAGTAAATGATAAAAACTTTTAGCAACTAAATTTCTAAACAACTCACAACCATTCCCAAAACCCAGTGTCACAAGTGCATGAGCATTTACTAGGGAGTTAAAATAAAATATAGCATCTGTCCGGAATAAATATTAGACAGGAGAAATATAATAACTCTGAAAGAGACTCTGTTGGCAGCGGATTGTAATACAGAATGCAGCTCACTTATATCCCCACAATATTTAACCACACCTCTGCGCCCACAAGGCCGCTAGAAATATATGCACCTGCACAATAAAATGTACAGCAAGTGAATTATGAGTACGTAAACAACGTGTACCCAGTAAGTATCAAGACTAATCTCGAAGTGGTAGAGACGAGATGGCCGAGTTTGACACCCACTAAGGGTTAACAATAATAAATGGAATAAATAATAATTATTCAACTCACCATGATTCACAGAGTTAACAATAATTTTATTCAACTAGCAGAAATAATAAAAATCCTTAAAATGCAATAATTTCCAATCTATTAATAAATCCTTCAATTTCAATAAAAATTTCAATTTATCAAATAGCTTTACAAGCTGCAATTTAATACAATTTATCAAATAACTTTACAAGCTGCAATTCAATCTTAATAAATTTCCAATTTATCAAATAGCTTTAAAGCTGCAACAGACTGTCCAAGTATCGAGTAATTATTATTATTATTAAGCACGATTTCTGCCGAGGTCGTATGGCCCGATCCAGAGTTTCGAGTACACTGCCGTGGGACGTGTGGCACGATCCATAGATGTATCTATCCTGCCGAGGCGTTCGGCCCGCTCCACAAGAAAGGAGGACATTTTCTTATGTACCTCCGGAAAGAGAGTATATTCATTACAACATAAATTCGGGAGAATGAACAATTTCTTTTAATAATTAATTAATTTAAACAGAAAATTCAAGAATATAACATTTCCATCCTTTAATATTTTTATCTAACAATTCACAACATATATATAAATATTTCAAATAATTTAATTAAGTAAAGACTACCATTTACACAAGTAATTCATACTTTTGAGTCCTAAACTACCTGGACTTTAGCATTAATAGTAGCTGTAAGCATGTAATTTTTGACCCGCGTAACTTTTAAAAGTAGTATTTTTAAAATATTTACTTATTTTTAATTTGATAGGATTTAGCCTATTTTTCACTTTTAATCTAATAGTAGAACATAAAATTTGAAAACACAAAAATAGTTTCACTTTGTTTTTTTACCTCATTACATATCTTTTTCAAGAATATTAGTATTTTTGGTAGAAATATTATTTTTGATTTTGCGATGATTTTAATCTAATCCTATTTTTATTTTTAGTATGATATTTGAAAAATACCAAAAATAGTTTTGTTTTAACGGTTAGTTTTATTTTAATAGTTATTTCTACTTAAGTAGGGCTAATTAATATTTTTGTAGTATTTTATCTTTATTTTTTATTTAATAGGCAAGATTTGATTTGGGGTGGATAGATTTTTGGTTAATTAGGCCAGTTTTAAACATAAATCTGACCAAAAAGGCCCAAAGTGGACGGCCCATTCTCTCAGCCCACATACCCCATCAGATATAACACCTTAGAACTAACTCTAGAGGGGGAACCCTAAGAAGAAAAAAAAAGACACCACTCCCTGAACCCTAGAGCTGCCAATCTGAAGGGCAGCAACCACACAACACCCATCGCTTCTCCTTCTTCCCTTCACCACAACTTGTCGGAAACACGAACACACGCATAGATAGAGGGAGAGAGGCGAGAAAATAGCCAACCTTCTTCATTTTAGCATATAGTTTTCTTTCCTATTGAAAACACTATAGTTAGCCTTCATTTTCTCCATTGAAACCGCTATCTTTTCCATCACTAAAACCAACCATAGACCACCGGAAAATACCATGACAACCACTTAAAAATGAGCTATTGGCGTCAACTCCATTTTTGCCGCTGAACCCAACTCCTAACTAGTTGTCGTTGTCATCCATAACTACTGTGTCTTCATCTCCTTTCCGGCATGGGAATTGCCTAACCACCAGCATCTTCCCCTTTATTTTTCTTTAGCTAGGCATTTTTACAAATACTTTCTGTGCATAGTCTAATTAAGTCACCATTGTCCCTTCATTTTCCACCAATATAAACACACATTCACACACTAGAAACCCAATCGCCACAATCTCCTTTCCCCGTCACCAATTCAGTCAGAGACAGAGCATCCCGTAACAAGCTCAAATCGAACTCCAAATTTATACTGCAACTCAAGAAGGTGTAAATTTGAGTAAAGAAGTTTGCGAGGTAGCGAGGTTGTCGGCGAGGCATTCCGTTAGAGGTATTCCGGTCAAGCTCTGGTCCCGGTTCCTATTCATACATCGTTGATGTAATTGGCAAAGCTCCATTTGAGGACCATTTCTTATCTCTTTCTTTAACTAGTGCAAGAAGTATTGGTGTTCTACGTTACTTTTGGTTTGAACGAATCTGCATTCTTGATGAATTTATCATTGCCTTTGGATTAATTTCCACGTTTGTCTTTATAGTGTTGCCATTTGAAATTAGTACATTAAAGTGGTGAATTTGGAGTTGAGACATAAGCTGCCTAAATTGAATTTGTGGCTCACGAGCTGATTTGGAAAATTGATTAAGGCAAAAATAATGGTTTAGGCTAAAAATTGAAATTAAAGTAAATGTTGGGTTGATATTATGGGCTTTACATGGACGTGGTCTACCATTTAAGTTTTGATTATTGTTCTTATCATGTCACCTTATTCAATTGAGTTATAGTTTAAATTAATATCTTTATTTGATACTTCCTCTAGGAGCATGTTTAGGCCGACCATACTTGGGTAGGCAAATATTAAGTTGTTTATTTATTTTTCTTTTTCATGGCTAGAGGTCGTCCCCTTAGTTATTATGATTTTATCAGGGGAATGCCCCGAAGCACATGAAATTGAAGACTAAAGGCGGATGTCCATCGAGGAAGCATTAGTATAGGCTAGTTTAGGACTTTTATTTTCTTTTTTAGGCAGGGGACAACCTACCTTTTTGTGTTTGTTTTCTTTGTGTTTTACCTCAATTAGAATATTCTTAAAAGTCATTTTGATCAAGTATGCAACCGTACTAGTTACGGTACTCGGGGAATGTCTAAACCCTTCTCCCCGAGTCAAATGAACCCCCTTACTTGGAATCTCTGGTGCAAAATAGTATAGAGTCAAATATATTTTTAAGGAAAAAATTGCTTTTAATTGGTGACTTGGCAAGGCACACCGATATTATATCCCAAGTGGCGACTCTGAGAAAATCCCTTTTAAACAAATATTTTTTGTCACTTTTCAATTTTGAAAAACCCTTTTGAGCTTCAAAAATCACTTATTCTATTTAAAGAGGGGTTAGTGAGGTGAGAAAAGGGGTGTGACGGCTTTGGCGACTCTGCTGGAGAATTGCAGGTTCGAGCTGGTACTCGATCTTGTTGGCCTTTTCGAATATTCGGTTGAGGTTTTTATGATTTTATTTGCTTTATTTGATTTTTATTTTTGCTTATGTTGTTTTATTATTTGTTAGTTGTTTACGTGTTTATAGTTTTTTCTTTATGTGTTACTGCTTTATAACCGTCATCATTTGCATTACTCGACCAATTGTTTCTGCAACAAGTCTCGTAGTGCGCGTCGCGTACACGAACTCTTTGTTGAGTCACCCTTATTTTAGGAGGGGGGCGTGGGACGTATGGAGTGGGTGGAAAGCTTGAGCAGCCACTATCGACCATACGCTCCCCCAAATTGCCTTGTTAGTAAACCCCAAACGTAGGTCAGCCTTTAGGTCATTTTTATTTGTATCATATCATTATGACCTAGCAGGGCCCGGTTCTAGGTACCGTGTCCTTTGTAGGAAGCCTATCCAAATTGTGTCAAATGGGTCGAAGGCCCAAGAGGACATTCAATCATCCTATGTGCTAAATGCTGCATCTTTGAGGGTAGAAAGGTCATTTGGCGGACTGATGTTTGGGAAAGAAGGGTGAAAAATGAAGCAAGAGAGAATATTGAGTGTTTTATCACTTTTAGTTTCTCACCCCGTTTTCGAAAAGAAAAAATAATAATAAAAAGATTTTACACTTTCTCATCATTTTTCAAAAAAGACAAATATTTTTTCTAAATCAATTGCATTTTTCAAGCTTTCTCTCATATCCAATCTTCCCGAACTACGCATACCTGATTCTCGTCTTTCGGGGCGGGATACGTAGGCAGCCCATATAGGGTCCGGTCTTCCTAATGAGTCTTAAGTTCTTGGCTTCGCGGGGTCTTAGCCAAATTTTGCATGTCTAGCCATGTTCGTCCACATCGACCATTTTTGCAAAATAGGGATATTTTTGCAAAAGTGGCTTGTTAACCCATGTCTTAGAGTCTTAAGTCTACCACAAGGTGCCACATAGGCCATTTCTGCAAAGTGGGGTCATTTTCACAAAGCAACTTTAGGGATCGCGATTCCGAAGAGTTTCTGGGCCTTCGTGAGGCGTTTCCATGTTTTAGAGGTCGTCCTAATTGAGTTTTCACTTCTAGCCACATTTAGACCACATAGGTTATTTTGCAAAGATAGCCTCGATGGTGCCTTGCATAGCCCAATAGGAAGCATTATGGTCTCACATAGTGCCTCGAGTCACTAACTCTATTTGGTCTTATTTTTCTTATTCAAGTATGGATTCATTTATCACAGCTCGAGCATGACAGATACCCCATGACCATCTTAGTCAGGACCGTTGCTTTCAGCAGCTGTTTGAGGAGACTTTTTATATTTTGAGTCTATTTTGTCTTTTATTTTACATGTCTTGTCCAATAGTATTGATTCTTTTAGGTGGTGTCACAGTCTGTCATAGTCTAGTTGAGTTCGTCGAGTCATCCGTTATCGTACTTCCTATTTTGTATGTGAAAACCAAAATACGTTATAAATAAAAAATCCAAAAAGATTTTTATTTTTTTTGTATATTTTGTCCATTACTTTTCCAGAACTATGCTTGGTCTGATTCGTGTGGAACATGATACGTAGGCAACCTACATAGGGTTCGATCGAATTATTTTTGAAAGAAAAAATTAAAAGAAAAAAAGAAGATGAAGTTGTGGGATGTGAAAATTGAGAGAAACTGAGGGATGTAAGAAAAGAGCGATAATCGGAAAAGAAAGAGAGGGAAGACATTAAAAACCCAAGGAGCGCAAGGAAATGAAAACGAAGAAGAAAAGGGCAACGAGAGTAAAATTAGGATGATGCCATATGACCTTCGTGCCCTCGGAGTCATTTTAGAACCGACAACTGTGACTAGGTGCATTGCACATAATGTGAGATTATCTTATGTTAAATGCCCTAACGCTAACATGATGGCTTCATTTTGTTCCTCTTTGTTATCTTCATTATAACATAAGGGTTGTTGGTTTGTGATTCTTAAACTGGTAACTCTTTCCTATAACATAAAGTCGAAAAGCAATGTTAGACGACAACAGAGTTGAGTTGGTCGATACTAATACCCGAAAGTAGTTGGTTGAACAGGACATTGGGTTGGTTGAAGAGGTAAGGATGTTGAGACAACACATGACGGACATGTATCAGGCTTGAATGACTGGGAAGGCACCACCCCCGCCACCACCTAGCTTCCTAGATGCTACCCTTACCCAAGCTCCGGTCATAGTGTCAAATGATCCACCATATTCTCCAGATTTTCCCACTTATCACAGCTTTCCTAACCTCCCTAATAGCTCCATCGTTCGTCCTCCAACTACCTTTCCCAAAAATATCCCTCCTGATATTGTTGAGCCCCGCCAACGACAAGTCCCGGTGGGCGTTCCTACTCAACGCTTTCAGCCTCAAAATCGACCCCATGGATATCCCCATACTCCAGATAATCCTCCCTAATGCTACTTCTCTCCACAAAATCCCCAAAGTCATACCTCACCTCCCCACTACTCTATCCATAATGCACCGCCATACGCTCCATATCCACAGGACTCGCATTGGCCTGCACAACTTCCACAAATATTTTACCCGCCTCCTCATGCATGTCAACCACCTACCCGCAAGAGGTTCCAACCCACCTACTCGCAAGAGGTTCCAACCGAGGCCAGAGTACAAAATGAAAAGGCTGCAGCAAAGAGAAAAGTCTTTCACTCCTATTGGAGAATCATATGCTAGTTTGTTCCAAAGGTTGAGGCAATTGGATATGTTGAAGCCAATTCAGATAAAAATGTCGAACCCCCTTCCAAAGAATTTTGATTTTTCTCAAAGGTGCGCATATTTCTCTAATGCCCCGGGGCACAGTATAGAAAAGTGTTGGCATCTGAAAAGAGCAGTCCAGAAGCTTGTTGATGCAGGTGACATTACCGTGCAAAATCCAAATACAGCGGATACTAGCCAAAGTCTATTGCCTGTTCAGAATGAGACGCATTTGGTGGGTTTGATTTGTATTGAAAAGGAATATGAGAACTCTTCTGAATCCCTTGGAGGGCCACTTGCCGCAAAATTTTCAGCGGTATCAATCTCGGTTCCAGAAGTTGATCTTAAGAACGAGTTGGTAAACAGGACCCAAAAGCAATCTGCTCAGGTCAATGTGATGGAGACTTGTGAAGGTCCTAGTAATGTCGATGTGCGACTCAGTGGCTAAGATCTCGAGCTTGGTAATTGGAAAGACACTCCTTTCTTGGCTAACCAGGGAGGAGTTTTGGTGGTTTATTTTGTTGTCATTTCTGTTATCCATGTTATTTCAGGGTTGTAATCCGGATATTGTCTTGTGACTCAAACCCTTCTATCCTTTTATTTTTCCTAGTTTGTTTAGTTGTAGTAACTCGTCTAGTGTTATCTAGGATCGTTCCAGGGTTGTAACCCATGTCTATTTTGCTTGTTCAACCCCTTTCACCGTCTGTCTAATGCAATCTCATATTTTCAGTTATTTCTAGTCAGTTTTTTTTGTTCTCTTTTCCTTTTATAGTTATTTTCATGGTGACTCTAGTGACATGACATGCACACATAATTCTCAGCTTGGTCTTGAAAGTTAGTCTAATCATGAAGCAATGAAACAAGTTTTGAAGATGACATAGACATTTGAGGAAAACAAGTTAAGATTTGGACATTTTGAGATCATTTAAAGCTCGAATTGTGTGAAACTGAGGCGGATAGTTTGGGAAGTTAAGAGGGCAACGAGAATTTGTTACAAGAGAGTGCGTCATGGACAATTTGAAGCAAAGAGATTTGAGTTCAAGTTCATCTCAAGTTACAAGATAAAGCCAAGGGAGTTTGTCCCAAACTAATGGAGGGTATCCATTGTGAAGAAGAAATCACCCATCGAGAGTTCTAAAGTTGACAAGGCACTAAAGAAAAGTGGAAGGCATATTAGTGATATTAATGCCGAAACTACAAAAGAAATATTGTGCATGATCTTCATTTTTCTTCCTTAAGTTGCATGTGTTGTACTTGGCATTTTTAGAGATTGGGAGGCCCTCTTTCAGCTACCCAAACACTTTATACCCTTCGGTACCCTTTTGAGCCTATGCTGATCTCTTTGACCTCCCCTCTTTTGGAATCAAGTTAGAGTCATAAAAAAAAAAGTTCGTGTCCCCATACGTAGGCAGCCTTACGGTTCGGTCTCACCAAATAAAATATTTCATAATCCCACGAAGTCAAGAGTGGGGCAATTTTCTTAGAAATTCCATTAGAAAAAAAAGAGGTTCAAATTCTCTTGTTTTAGAAACCGGGGCAAAGTTTTAAAATATATTTCAAAAGTTGTAAATAAATTAACCATTTTGTCTTAGTTTGAATTTGAGCCTTCATGCCTTTCTTTCTTTTTAACTCTGTCCAAAAGCCATATTACAGTCCAAAAAAAACCTCCCAGATAATCTTTGAGAGTGCCGAGTTAGACATGCCAGGAGCATATGATATTTTTACCATGGTTAATGCTTTGTCATCTGCAGAATCAGAGGAAATAAGAAGAAAAGAACAAAATAAGAGAGTCTTATCGGTGAAAACCCTCACGGGCACCATAAGGCAACGGTGAGTTGAGAGAAAGAACAAAATGAGAGAGGCTTGATAGTGAAAACCCTTAAGGGCACTACAAGTTGACTGAGGATCGTGAATTAGATAGGACAATTGGAGCATTGAAGCCTAGTTTCACATCTTAGAGGTATGAAAAGAATTGAAGATTAGACTTGCTTGACAGATCAGGCCACTTAATCCAAGATGCACGTCATGGTCATTAGAGTTGGTGTCACATCAGATAAGTTTCTACTTGGTAATTCTCTTGTTAGATGTCATCTCTTTCCACTGTCCCCTTACTTTGTTCTTCTTGCTTTGTTTAAGTCCTCTTTTTGAGTCTGCTATGTCAGAACAAGTGAGAAATGACTTCAAAATTTGCTACCAGCTTTCCAATTGCACAAAGCAGAGTGTAACTAGCACATCAAAGTAGCATGCGTACTGAGTTGATAACAATTGAAGTGCTTTGGGATTCATGTGAAATAAAAAGGTTCGGTAAATATAAATTCATGAGCACAATGCAACAAGCAAAGGGTATAGGGCTCGAATAGATCAGAGGTGTTTTATGTGGTAAGGTTTGACAGAAAAGTGGTTAGCCAATAACAAGCAGGTTCTTCAAAGTTGAAATCAAAGTTATCATGGCAAGTGTAGGAGCAATCGCCCTCAATATCAAGGCCACAAACCAACCACCATGTTTTAAACTAACAAGTTTTCTTTGTTTGAAACAGGGACGAAGACTATGTCCAAATCAAAGCTTGGAAGCTTGAATGTTTCAGGTGTCATGCCCAAATTTTGTCAGCACAAAGGTTGTTTGAGAAGGTTTTACCTGCTAGACATTCCCCTAGTTGAGAAGATCATACCTCTTAGGCATGCTACCCAGTCGGAAGAGTTTTTTTGGTTTTTCTTTAAGTTTAGGAGTCCCGCCTGGAGAATAGGGTCAGTTGTTAGTTTCCTTAAGTTTTAAGTCTCTAGTTTTTCTTAAGTTCAGGGGTCCCGCCTGGAGAATAGGGTCAGTTTTTAGTTTCCTTAAGTTGTTAATCTTTAGCATTCCTTAAGTTCAGGGGTCCCGCCTGTAGAATATGGTCAGTTTTAAATTTTCTTAAGTTGTTAGTCTTTAGCTTTTCTTGAGCTCAGGGGTCCCGCCCGGAGAATATGGTCAGCTTTTAGTTTTCTTAAGTTGTTAATCTTAGTTTTTCTTTAGTTCAGGAGTCCCGCCTGTAGAATATGGTCAATTTTAGTTTCCTTAAGTTATTAATCTTTGGCTTTCTTTAAGTTCAGGGGTCCTACCTGGAGAATATGGTCAGTTTTTAGTTTCCTTAAGTCATTAGTCGTTAGTTCAGGGGTCCTGCCTGGAGAATAGGGTCAGTTTTTAGTTTTCTTAAGTTGTTAATCTTTAGTTTTCCTTGAGTTCAGGGGTCCCGCCTGGAGAATAGGGTCAATTTTAAGTTTAGTCAAGCTCAGTTTATAATTTTCCTCAAGCTCAACCTCAAATCTAGGAGATGCACTTCCTAGTTTGGGTTTTTCAGATTCTATTTCTTTAGGAGGTGCACTTCCTAATTTTATGTTAAAGGCTTCACCCCTAGGAGACGCACTTCCTAGTTTGGGTCATTTAAGTTAATCCCCAAGAGACGTACTTCCTAGTTTGAGTAATTTAAGTTTACCCCTAGGAGACGCACTTCCTAGTCTAGATCTTTCAGGAGATACTTTTAGGAGACACACTTCCTAAATTGAGATTACACCCCTAGGAGATGCACTTCTAGTTTGGTTCATTCAAGTTTCACCCGTACGAAATGCACTTCCTAATCTGGAGCTTTCAGGTTATTCTTTTAGGAGACGCACTTCCTAGTTTGGGTCATTCAGGTTTTATTTTTAGCAGACGCATTTGCTAGTCAAAGTTTCTTGGTTTTACTCACAGGAGACGCACATTCTAGTCGAGTCTTTGGTTTTACTCTCATCATTGCATCAATAGCATATGTGATTTACAGTTTTGCTAACAACTCACAAATCTCCCTAGTGAAAACTGGGGCAGAAAATTTTGTTTGTTGTGTTGTTTTGATTGCAAGCACCCACCTAGAGAACGAGGGAAAATATTTCAGAAATCAGTTTTAGGTTCAAGTCATTGGCAAGCGCTTACCTGGAGAACGAGGGAATTTATCTCAAGTTTTAAGTCATCAGGCGCCCACCTGGAGAATGAGGGAATTTATTTTAAGTTTTAAGTCATCAGGCACCCACCTGGAGAATGAGGGAATTTATTTTAAGTTTTAAGTCATCAAGTGCCCACCTGGAGAACGAGGGAATTTATTTCAAGTTTTAAGTTATCAGGCGCCCACCTAGAGAACGATGGAATTTATTTCAAGTTTTAAGTCATCAGGCGCCCACCTGGAGAACGAGAGAATTCATTTCAAGTTTTAAGTCATCAGGCGCCGCCCACCTGAAGAATGAGGGAATTTATTTTAAGTTTTAAGTCATCAGGCGCCCACCTGGAGAATAAGGGAATTCATTTCATGTTTAAGTCAGCGTCAGGTGCCCACCTAGAGAATGAGGAAATTCATTTCAAAGTTCAAGTTATTGACCCTCAGAATGAGGGAATTTATTTCAAAGTTCAAGTTATTGACAGGAACCCACCTAGAGAACGAGGGAATTCATTTCAAGTTCAAGTTAGAGAGGCATCAGGAGCCCGCCTGAAGAACAGGGTCAACTTTCAGTTTACAAGTTCAAGTGAGAGAGGCATCAGGAGCCCGCCTGAAGAATAGAGTCAACTTTTAATTTTCAAGTTCAAGAGGCATCAGGAGCCCGCCTGAAGAACAAGGTCAACTTTCAGTTCTTAAGTTCAAGGTAGAGAGGCATCGGGAGCCCGCCTGAAGAACAAGGTCAATTTTCAGTTTACAATTTCAAGTCAGAGAGGCATCAGGAGCCCGCCTGAAGAACAGGATCAACTTTCAATTTTCAAGTTCAAGAAGCATCAGGAGCCCGCTTGAAGAACAGGGTCAGCTTTCAGTTTACAATTTCAAGTCAGAGAAGCATCAGGAGCCCGCCTGAAGAACAGGGTCAACTTTCAATTTTCAAGTTCAAGGTATAGAAGCATCAGGAGCTTTCCTGAAGAACAAGGTCAATTTTCAGTTTACAAGTTCAAGTCAAAGAGGCATCAGGATCCCGCCTGAAGAACAGGGTCAACTTTCAGTTTTCAAGTTCAAGTTAGAAGCATCAGGATCCCCCCTGAAGAATAGGGTCAACTTCCAGTTTTCTTCAGATTCAAGTCAGCAGGATGCCCACTTGAAGAATGGGGTTGAATTTTCAGTTTCATGATTGAAGGATCAAGTGGATATTCAAGGAAGATTGGAGACAAGAAGTAGATAGGATCTTGTATTTTTCTTTTATTTTTGATATAATTTTTCCTTTTATTTTTGATGTAATGGCAGGAACCGCGGACCGGAACCTCGACGACACCTCAATCGGCTCTCCAACTCGGTATATTCCATCACTCTTCTCACTTTTGAACTACACGTGACCTGATTCCTTTATAGCCAAGGATATGTAGGCAGCTCAAATACCAGGGCGCGGTCACAATCTCTTGTCCATCTTTGTTTCGTTTTGAATAAGCGTCAGGTCATAAATCAATTGTGTTGCTTATTGTTCTTTGCTCAAAAAACTCTTTGAGTTTCCGAGAAAAGAGGGGCAGCTATAAGCACATAATTTTTTACCCGCCTAACTTTTAAAAGTAGTATTTTTAAAATATTTACTTATTTTTAATTTGATAGGATTTAGCCTATTTTTCACTTTTAATCTAATAGTAGAACATAAAATTCGAAAACACAAAAATAGTTTCACTTTGTTTTTTTTACCTCATTACATATCTTTTTCAAGAATATTAGTATTTTTGGTAGAAATATTATTTTTGATTTTGCGATGATTTTAATCTAATCCTATTTTTATTTTTAGTATGATATTTGAAAAATACCAAAAATAGTTTTGTTTTAACGGTTAGTTTTATTTTAATAGTTATTACTACTTAAGTAGGGCTAATTAATATTTTTGTAGTATTTTATCTTTGTTTTTTATTTAATAGGCAAGAGTTGATTTGTGGTGGATAGATTTTTGATTAATTAGGCCCATTTTAAACATAAATCTGGCCAAAAAGGCCCAAAGTGGACGGACCATTTCCTCAGCCCACATACCCCATCAGATATAACACCTTAGAAAAAAAAGACACCACTCCCTGAACCCTAGAGCTGCCAACCTTAAGGGCAGCAGCCACACAGCACCCATCGCTTCTCCTTCTACCCTTCACCACAACTTGTCGGAAACACGCACACACGCATAGATAGAGGGAGAGAGGCGAGAAAATAGCCAACCTTCTTCATTTTAGCATACAGTTTTCTTTTCTATTGAAAACACCATTGTTAGCCTTCATTTTCTCCATTGAAACCGTTATCTTTTCCATCACTAAAACCAACCATAGACCACCGGAAAATACCATGACAACCACTTAAAAATGAGTTGTTGGCGTCAACTCCATTTTTGCCGTTGAACCCAACTCCTAACTAGTTGTCGTTTTCATCCATAACTACTGTGTCTTCATCTCCTTTCCGGCATGGGAATTGCCAAACCACCAGCATCTTCCCATTTATTTTTCTTTAGCTAGGCATTTTTACAAATACCTTATGTGCATAGTCTAATTAAGTCACCATTGTCCCTTCATTTTCCACCAACATAAACACACATTCACACAGTAGAAACCCAATTGCCACAGCCTCCTTTCCCCGTCACCAATTCAGTCAGAGACAGAGCATCCCGTACCAAGCTCAAATCGAACTCCAAATTTATACTGCAACTCAAGAAGGTGTAAATTTGAGTAAAGAAGTTTGCAAGGTAGCGAGGTTGTCGGCGAGGCATTCCGTTAGAGGTATTCCGGTCAAGCTCTGGTCCCGGTTCCTATTCATACATCGCTGATGTAATTGGCAAAGCTCCATTTGAGGTCCATTTCTTATCTCTTTCTTTAACTAGTGCAAGAAGTATTGGTGTTCTACGTTGCTTTTGGTTTGAACGAATCTGCATTCTTGATGAATTTGTCATTGCCTTTGGATTAATTTCCACGTTTGTCTTTATAGTGTTGTCATTTGAAATTAGTACATTAAAGTGGTAAATTTGGAGTTGAAACATAAGCTGCCTAAATTGAATTTGTGGCTCACGAGCTGATTTGGAAAATTGATTAAGGCAACAAATAGTGGTTTGGGCTAAAAATTGAAATTAAAGTAAATGTTGGGTTGATATTATGGGCTTTACATGGACGTGGTCTACCATTTAAGTTTTGATTATTGTTCTTATCATGTCACCTTATTCAATTGAGTTATAGTTTAAATTAATATCTTTATTTGATACTTCCGCTAGGAGCATGTTTAGGCCGACCATACTTGGGTAGGCAAATATTAAGTTGTTTATTTATTTTTATTTTTTGAGGCTAGAGGTCATCCCCTTAGTTATTATGATTTTATCAGGGGAATGCCCCGAAGCACATGTAATTGAAGACTAAATGCGGACGTCATTCGAGGAAGCATTAGTATAGGCTAGTTTAGGACTTTTATTTTCTTTTTAGGCAGGGGACAACCTTGAACCTTTTTGTGTTTGTTTTCTTTGTGTTTTACCTCAATTAGAATATTCTTAAAAGCCATTTTGATCAAGTATGCAACCGTACGAGTTACGGGACTCGGGGAATGCTCTACCCCTTCTCCCCGAGTCAAATGAACCCATTTACTTGGAATCTCTGGTGCAAACTGGTTTAGAGTCAAATATGTTTTTAAGGGAAAAATTGCTTTTAATTGGTGACTTGGCACATCGAGATTATATGCCAATTGGCGACTCTGAGAAAATCCCTTTTAAACAAATATTTTTTGTCACTTTTAAATTTTGAAAAACGCTTTTGAGCTTCAAAAATCACTTATTCTATTTAAAGAGGGGTTAGTGAGGTGAGAAAAGGGGTGTAACAGTAGCTACGCACGGAGTCTCATCACCTCGTGCGTACGTAGCCCCCACAATTAGCAATAATTATTTAATTTAATCACCTATGGGTTAATTTCCTCCTCACGAGATTAGACAAGAGACTTACCTCGTCTTGCTCCAATTTAATCTACTAGTAAGCCTTTTCCTCGATTATCCAACTTCGATTGGCTCGAATCTAACCAAAAAAAATCGATACAATCACTTAAATTTATAGGAATCAATTCTATAAGAAAATACTACATTTTCAATAAAAATCTCAAAATTAATTAAAAATTTATCTGTGGGACCCACGTCTCGGAATCCGTCAAAAGTTACAAAATCCGACAACCCATTCAATTACGAGTCCAACCATACCAGTTTCACTCAAATCCGACTCTGAATCGACACTAAAATCTCAAAAATTCATTTCTATGAGATTTCTAAAATTTCCCAAAAATCAATCTCAAAACACTAATTTATGGTGAAAACAATGATATACTTGTATATGTAGACCAAATCCGAGTTAGAATTAGTTGCCCCAATGTTTGTCCCTTGAAAATCTGTCAAACGTCGCCTCTGCTCAAGCTCAAGTTCGTCAAAAATGGCAAATGGGACGAATGCCTTCTTTTATAAACTGCCAAGGCAGCCTTCGGAATTGGGCCTCGATCGTGGCTTCGATCGTGGCCCTCGAGCCTGGGCTTCGGTCCTGGACTCGATCATGGCCTCGAGCCTAGGACTCGGTCATGGCCTCGATCATGGCATTGAGCATGTGCCTTCGATCGTGCCCCTCGATCTTGGGTCTTGATCCTGGCCCTCAAGCCTTGCCTTCGATCATGGCCCTCGAGCTGGACCTTCGATTGTGGCTTCGACACACAAGCTCGAGCCTGAGCCTCGTCAAACCTGGGCTCTATTTCTGGGCTCGATATTTGCGCTCGATCATAGCCCATAATGTCCAACAGAAGAGGAAAAATTGCAGCAGCTTTTTAAGTCCAACTTTTGATCCGTTAACCATCCGAAACTCACCCGAAGCCCTCGGAATCTCAACAAAATATACCAACAAGTCCTAAAACATCATACGAACTTATTTGAAATCTCAAATCACGTAAAACAATGTTAAATCACGAATCATGCTCAAATTCAAGCTTAATGAAACTTAGAATTTCTAACTTCTACATTTGATGTCGAAGCCTATCAAATCAAGTCCGATTGATCTCAAATTTTGTACACAATTCATAAATGACATAACGGTGCTATGAAAATTTTTGGAATTGAATTCCGACACCGATATCAAAAATTCAACTCCCCGGTCAAACTTCTAAACTTAAATTCCTGTTTTATCCATTTCAAGCCTAATTTAACTACGGACTTCACAAAAAATAAATCGAGCACGCTCCTAAGTCCAAAGTCACCATACGGAGCTGTTGGAATCGTCAAAATTCTATTCCGGGGTCATTTTCTCAAAATGTTGACCGAAGTCAAACTTGGCCTTTGAAAGCCAACTTAAGGAAACAAGTGTTCCGATTTCAACCCAAATACTTTCAAATCCCGAACCAACCATCCCCGCAAGTCATAAATCATTAAAAGCACAAAGGGGGAGTTTTATTTTATGGAACGGGGTTCTAAAAGTCAAAATAACCGGTTGGGTCATTACAGGTCTTCCTCACCCAGTACTCACCTTGCCTCTGCGACACCTTTGTAGCTTCTGCGGCCATCGCACCTGTGCAAACCAACCGCAGGTGTGATCATACCATACTCAGCTGCCTTCAGTAATGCAACATGAAATGAAAATGATCCGAACCTTGTCCAAAACTCATCCGAGCCACTCGGTACCCCATCCAAATATACCAATAACATAACACAGACCTACTCCAAGCCTCAAATCACGCATAACAACATCGAGACGATGAATCGCACCTCAAGTCGAAATCTATGAACTTTGAACTTTCAAAATCAATAACTCGTGCCGAAACATAGCAAATAAATATGGAATTAATTCAAATTTTGCGTACAAGTCCCAATTAACATAACGAAGCTATTCCAATTCCCAGAATCACAATCCGAGTCCGATATCAAAAAGTCCACTCCCGGTCAAACTTCTCAAAAATCCAACTTCCGCCATTTCAAGCCAAATTCCACTACGGACTTCCAAATCACAATCTGGACGCGCTCCTGAGTCCAAAATTTACCCAACGGACCTAACGGAACCATCAAAACTTCATTCCGGGTTCAAATTTACAAAAAGTCAAACTTGGTCAACTCTCTCAATTTAAAGCTTCAACCATGAAATCCATTTTTCCAATCCTATTCCGAATAACCTGAAAACCAAAACCGACGATTCACATAAGTCATAATACATCATACGAAGCTACTCATACCCGTAGACTATCGAGCGAAGGGCAAATACTCAAAATGACCGATCGAATCGTTACACCAAAGCAACTAACTAAAGAACTGGAAAGATTTGGGGTAGAAAGTTAAAAGGATCCCTCTATGGTTATATTGAAAGTACTGCCCAATACCTTTTGAGTGTGATATGTTTAGAAGCTTTATTGATGTGTCCTTTTGTATTATTATTTGGACTTCCCAAGCTACCAAGTGGAAGAATTGTTGGTAAGTTTTCTTAGGATGTTATTAGAAAATAAGTAGTCTAAATAAATGTCTTCCAAAAATAGAAAAAAGAAAAAGAAACTATAAGCATAATAATTAGCCACCTTCCAGTAGGGGTGTACATAGGTCGGGTTGATTCGGATTTTTCAATTATCAAACCAAACCAATGGTGTCGGGTTTTTAAATTTATAAACCAAACCAAACCAAACCAACAAAGCCAGATTTTTCAATTTCGATTTTTCTCGGATTTTTTGGGTTTTCGGGTTTTTTTCTAGTAAAGTCTTCATAGCATAAAATATGTAACTTGTGCTCCAAATATTTCGTAAGTCCTAGTAAAATACAACTATATAATGTGTTTTTCAAGAAACTTACACAATAATATGAGATAAGTCATAGCATTATACTAAAATATTCAATAACAAAGATAAAATAATAAAATTACATAAAATAAATATTGCTAATTAATAAGCCATAATGAAAATTAACATAATCTAAAAATACTATATAAGTCATGCTAAAATAAGTATAGCTAATAAGTACGAATATTAATTACATAACTAAGCACTAAAAAAAAGATAAACTAAGTTATGCATTTTCATTATAAACCAATATAAAACTAAAATAATTATCCAATACTTTCGTCATTCCTAGTATTGAATTGAATTTTTTTTAAGCATTAGTACTGATTTGAACTTTGTTTGAGTTACTACATTTATGCGCTATAAAATTTATTTACCATTCAAGAATGTTAAGTCTAAACTTAAAATAATAAGTTAAAAAATAAAACTGTGAAAACGTTTAAGAAATATTTATAAATTACAGTACAATAAATATTTATATGTATAAATGTCACGACCCAAAAATCTAACCTGTCGTGTTGGCGCCTACCGTGATACTAGGCAAGCCGACTCATTCCAAAACAAACCGATATCTTCATTTCAAAGATAATTTCAAGGCTATTTAGCATAAAAAAAAACCTTCGTAAAGGAGTCATATCAAAACAAAAGTGCGGAAAAGAAAAGTCCTACATCGGGGTATCACTAGTTATAAGCATCTACTACAATCTGTCTAACAATATCAAGACTAACTCAGCCTGGAAAATAGCTAAATATAACTAAAGGAAGATAAGAGGGAGAAGAGCAGGGCTGCGATCGCCAGGCAGCTACCTTGCTATCCCCAGGAAAAATCTGCAACCGGAATAGTCAACAGTTGCTACCGTGTCCAAATAAGCCTGAATCTGCACACAAGGTGCAGGGACTAACGTGAGTACGCCAACTCAGTAAGTAACAACAATAAATAAAGACTGAGCAGTAGTGACGAGCAATAAGCATATAAAGTTCATATCATGAAATCTCAGTAAAATACCACATGCTTTTAAAATCATGGTTTGAATCAAAACATTGTCGTTTAAACCTAGTTCCAATAAAATCATTTAAAGATATTTTTCAACAATTTTCAAACAAGGCTCAATGCAAGGTGAGCAAAAATGATGAAATCATAAACAACCACTCGGGCAAAACATCACTCATATACAGCCCCTCGGGAAAACCTCATAGTCACTCATGCCTCTGGGGCATACCTCACAATCACTCATACCGCTCGGGCATACCTAACAATCACCCATTCCACTCCGGCTTACCTCACAATCACTCATGCCACTCGGGCATACCTCACAATCACTCCTGCCTCCCATTCACTCAGCACTCGGCACTCGGTACTCGCACTCAGTAGGTACTTGCGCTCACTGTGGGTATGTACAGACTCGGGAGGGCTCCTTCAGCCCAAGCGCTATATCAAGCCAAATCATAGCATAAATCACTTAGGCCCTCGACCTATATCAAACATGTTGCAGCGTGCAGCCCGATCCCATAAATATCCTCGCAAATTAGGCCCTCGACCTCACTCAGTCATAAACACTCAAGCCACTCAGGCATATCAGTGAAAACAGGGTATTCAACCCAAAGCAACATTTATATGCATCAAAACCGAGTAATAAAAATTGAGTTATGCAGTAAACAAGTATAACCATGACTAAGTGTAGATTTTCAATCGAAAACAGTGTAAGGATAGTAAGAAAAAGCCCTTAAGGATCCAAACAACACTGGCACAAGGCCCAAACATTGTATTCAACCCAATTTACAGAAACTCTTTCTAAAACACATAAGTATCATATAGTTTCAACAAAATATGCAACTTTACAGTTGCTACGGGACGAACCAAGTCACAATCCCCAATAGTGCACACCCACACACCCGTCACCTAGCATGAGCGTCACCTCAAAATAGAAAAATGATACGAAATCCGGGGTTTCACACCCTCATGACTAGATTTACAATCGTTACTTACCTCAAACCGTTCAAATCTCTATCCCGAAATTCTCTTGCCTCTCGACTCGGCCTCCAAATATTCCGAATCTATTCACAATCAGTACAATACCATCCATATACGCTAATAGAATAAATTCCACAAGAAAAACTATCTAATTAACCCGAAACCCGAAGTTAGCTCAAACCCGCCCCCCGGGGTCCACGACTCGGAATTGGGTAAAAGTCACAAATTACGAACACTCATCCACTCACGAGTCCAACCATACTAGTTTCACTAAATCCGACTTCCAATCGACATTCAAATCCCAAAAATTTATTTTATGAAGTTTTTACAATTTTTCATAAATTTCCACCTCAAAGTACTAATCAGATGATGCAATCATTGATATATTCATCTATATTAACCAAATTCTTGTTAGAATCACTTACCCCGATGAATTGCTTGAAAAACCCACGAAACATCGCCACAAACCGAGCTCCCTAGGTCCAAAATGTGAAATAATGCCCTAAACCCCATTTATAAAGTGCACCTCTGGCTTCCCACTTTGCGGTCGGCAAAACTTTGAGTGCGGCGGTGCCCCAGGTCCCGCGGTCCCGAAATAATGGTGCGGTCCGCGAAATTCTGGGGCTGCACTACCAGGCTATAGTATTTTGGCCATAACTGTCTCTACAGATGGCCAAATAATGATGTCCTTACCTTTCTGGAAACTAGACACGAAGGGCAACAACTTTCGTTTTTGATTCATCTCAAAATTCCTTGTAGATCAAAAGCTTTAGCCTTCCGAAATCGGACCAGCGAATTTGAAGAACTTTCCCTGGAGTGCGGCCGTGGCAGAATTATGCGATCCGTGAAATTCCAAGCGCAGCTGCAAAATTCTACTGACGTCCACGAAATTCCAAGTGTCAAAACCATACCTGAGTTTCGAAAATGCTCGGACTCGCTCAAAACTCACCCCAAAACAAACCCGAGGCCCCCGGGGACCTCAACTAAACATATCAACCAATCCTAAAACACCATACAAACTTAGTCGAACCTTCGAATCACTTAAAACAATATCAAAACACCAATTTACCCTCAAATTCAAGCTTAAGAAGTTCTAAACTTACAAATCGACAACCGATGCCGAAACGAACCAAACCACGTCCGAATGACCTCAAAATTTGCACACACATCAAAAATGACACTACGAACCTACTCCAACTTCTGAAATTCCATTCTGACCCCGATATCAAATTTTCCACTGCCGACCGAAATCGCCGAATTTCTAACTTTTGCCAATTCAAGCCTAATTCCACTACGGACATCCAAATCATATTCCGGACGAGCTCCTAATTTAAAGCTTCAACAGTGAAATTCTTTCTTCCAATTCGATTCTGAAATACCTGCAAACCAAAAACGACGATTCACACAAGTCAAAGTACATCATACGGATCTACCCATGTCCTCAAACAACCGAGCGAAGTGCAAATGTTTAAAACGACCAGTCGGGTCGTTACATCCTCCCCCACTTAAATAATAGTTCGTCCTCAAACGTGCCCGGAGTTGTTCCCAAAGCCATCAAATCGCTGTGTAACTTTCCCATGCACATACCCGGGGGTGATCCCACGTCACCCTATCCCATACAGGTCCGGTAGCATAGCATAACTGAAATTTCTTAATTCAACCTAGTCCACAAACCTTCGAATCAAATTTCCAACATCCAAAATTTACTATAAGATCAGAAGTTCGCATTTGCATATCATACAAGTCTGAATAAATTGTACCAAAAGCCGTAACCATAACTCAAATACTTAAATTCAAATACCGCATAGCTAAAATGCTCAAAGCAATGATTTCTAATCACAGTATCGGCTCAAATCAACCTAGTGTCGGTAGTAAACCTCATATCAGACAAACCCTCATTCTAAAACCTTCGTACACTGCCGATGATGAAAGAGACATACCAAATTCATATCCATTCATTAGACTAACAGGTCATGGAGCTCTCGTTCCTTCTACAAGAACTATAGCCAATTTCAAAGCCGACTTCAGATATTATCCTCCCAATTATACCACAATCAAATCTGATAGCATCCATTCTAGGCCCAATGACCTCGTCTCATCCAACACGACCACCCTAGTGACATGACACATAAATACAATCTAATATCCATGCACCAGATAGCAACATTCCAAATGTACCCAATCGTAACATGACCCAAACAGGAGAACTGTTCCGCAAGCTTCTCGGGTACCACCCCAACGCAATGCTAAGAACCCATCACACACCGTATCACCATAACACACAAATCTTATACAAAGGATCGTATTTCTATATAACTCTCCTGCAATGCGGAACCCTATCCAAATACTAGTCCATATGAAACACCTCAAGCCACCCTGCTAAAATCAATAACCATGCGCAATTCGACAACAAGTACCCAAAGTGCATTACCATAACCATGGAGAAGCAAACGGCACCATGACACACAAAACCCGAAAGAACATGACCAATACGCCATGAACCAAGCAATATCCAATACTATTCTAGCTCAAATTCCGCTATAAGGCCACAATAGAACCGCACCATATGTGCATGTAACCAACGAATCACAATTCCTCGTAGCATAGAAGAGTAACTCACAGATCATTTCAGAACACGAATAAGCTTCATATTAACCAAATGGCACATCCTTCAACAATAGCAGTATGGATCCAACCAATCCGGCTCGTGTAGAATACACATCCTAATTGGGCCTACCAATGGGCCCCAAATCAACTCTGGTCAGCCACCAATAGATAAATTACCTCCGAAAGTCCACAATGACTGAATCATAACACATTCTATCATCTAGCTAGCTACGGCCACAACTTCACAGTCCACAACCATGAAACAATCTGCTCCTCAGAACTCCCAATCTCCAATTCCATAGAACACACGAATCACCATTTTTGATTCCACATTCACCGCCTAAATGCGTAACACCTCTCTCATACACAATCATCCCACGAGAAATACTTTAAAAATTCTTCCGTGCCACCTGGAAAAAATTTGAATATCAGCAGTCGATCAACCTGGAGAGTGCCGCAATAACAACGAATTACCCATAAATCAAAACACACCGCCCCTTTTGAAATGTACACTCTCATCAAGCCATACCAAATAGTAATATCATTTACCTAGTCATCTGAAACCGTCCATGCTGCCTAAGAATTTATGTCCTTCCTTTCAAAACTGAACTGTGATCTTGTATATGTAAATCCTATTCCCGCACAACACACCACATCTATTATGCCATCATGTGACAAGCATAAGAATTCCATTATCAACTCTGAGTCACTAGCAAATTACATACCTTATTAGTCAGAAACCTCATTTTTGCTTCTTTCTAGGAGAAAATCATAACACACAAAACGTTCCGTACACTGGTAGAAAATATTCGGTTCAAACCATGGTAGAAACCATCATGAACACTTTGAAATCTATTTGCACATAACCAAGCTATCTGAACGAAATTCCTCTAACTCTACCAAGCCACACAGGTTGCCAAATTCGAGAGCATTGCCACGAAACCCCTGTAGATACTAGCCATGTCATAAGTACCCAAAGAACCGATCATACCCATTACTGTGCTAACCCAACCTACTACCAAGCTGTCCTATTTCTCCAAGTCCTTTCCAAATTGCCTTCAAATTGCTACTTTTTCCTTGTTACAACACTACTATCCTTAACTAAAACTTGCCCCACGAACTCTAGCATAGAATCACACCGCCCTAAGGCTTATAAGCCACTGAATTCCCTTTTTATGTATCCCAAAGGTTCCACAACCAAAATTCTTACTCCGATGAGACTTTGTGTGAACCTAAAACTGTTTCCTTTACCTTATTGATACTGAAATGCATAATTCATAATGAAATAAAATGCCACGAGTATCGAGACCGTTCAATGCAACTCCTAGTTTTCTAGCCATATATATAAATTCTGAATCCATTAGAACCATTCTTGAGAGTCATCCACTCTACTCAAATCTCGAATTAACCGACCAAACGGACTGAAACAATATGTGCCCCATTAGCACACCAACACCCAAGGTAAATAAAGAGTAACCCACACTCATACACAAACCGAGCAAATTCTCGCTCCATGTGCACTACATTCTTCGTGAATAACTAATCAATTATTTTATTGTCCTCCTATAACCATAGAGTGTAATACAACTTGTGTCCAGAAATTCCTTTACCCGAGTCATCCTCGATCTCGACCTCTGTAAGTCATAACTGATTCACCAGTATGCCTCGTACCAAGACTAGAATTTAACACATAACCATGAAATCAAATTGTCAATAGCAAGCTCCCCCACTTACCTTTAAGCTGCAATTATATAAAATTAGAACCCGCAAGGATTTCTCCTTCTCAATTACCAAGATCTCGCACCGTTAACCCACCGGACGTCTCGAAGTCTTTTATTAAGATTTTCATGAACATTTTGAATCACCATCCACAGTCACACACTCGATCTCTAACCGGGTAGCAAGTAATATTCCTCGCAAAAGCTTCATCAACATCACGCAACCGCTAACTGCGCATATGAGATAACCCACTTGTGGAATTCCTTACCGATATCTTCCAACGACACTGCACTGAGTGCAACGACTACGAAATCCGTAAATTCTTCTGAGTTCATGCTCGCCCACCATTTGTATGTGTCTGCACTTTCCCTATTGACATCAACTATACATTCAACAATACCTTCCAAACTCAAGCCATATTGCACTTGACACGATAATCAGATCTTCACGCCTCTCTTCATTTCAAACACACTCCTTTCTGCCATATTCAATCTTCCTTTGTACAGTAACCATCACTCCAAATAGAGTCTGCAGGCCAAATCACACACTAACACGATTCCAAACCATTCTACACTTTCTCAAGGCGCACGACTACCCTACCAGTGAATTCATATGCTAATCTGCTACTCTTACTTCAGTTAAATCATCTCTTTTAAGAAACTTCTCAACCTCTACTTCTCGTACTTGACCGCTAGTACTTCAACCACTGCGAAATGCTTCCCGTCATGTCTTCCCTCATACTGTGCTGCCCAATTGCTGCATCAACTCGAAATGCATCTCTGTCGTACCAGAACCAATAGAATGTTACCGACTCTATGTCTCTTTGAAGATTATCTTTCTCGAGCCATCAACATCAAAATACCCATTCACAACCACCATTACTACACAACCACTTACTCTTCTTGAGTCCAACTCATTAACAGACATGAGATTTTAATTTGCCCCAAAATTTAACAACGTGAAAGATCCTTCAAAACATTCACACTCGAGACTGTATGTCACATCAAAATAAAATTCAAGCACCCAATGGCCTTCCTTTACATTTCAAGGAAACACTTCTCGTCACATTCACATCATCTTAACACCTCTCGCAGTTACGTCATACTCACCACAAAGCCATTTCACCGCTCATCGAGCCACAAATTCCACTCGTAGGGGCATTATCGAACTTATGAGTCCAAATGTATAGGTTACAGCTGAAGCTATTGAGCCTAAGTTGAGGTATAACCATGGCCTCAAGTCATCCAGGCTTGCCCACCACCACAAACACAAAATACCCATCTCAACCTTGTTCATAGAATCACAAGCCAGCGATGCAAAACCGATACCGATCGCTCTTGTGCGCATACAAATGCGTGGAAGGAATTCAAGGAGTTATGTTCTAAGCTGAATCAATTTTGCACGATAGAATACAAGAAAGTAAAATTTTCCTAAGGGTTCTGCAACCTCTCGAAGATAAATACAGAAGTCTCCGTACTAATCTTCAAGACTCTACTAAACTTGCTCATGACTCGTGAGACCTATGTAACCTAGGGCTCTGATACCAATCTCTCACGACCCAAAAACCTAACCTGTTGTGATGGCACCTACCATGGAACTAGGCAATCCGACTCATTCCAAAACAAGCCGATATCTTCATTTCAAAGATAATTTTAAGTTTATTTAGCATAAAACAACTTTCGTTTTTGAATCATCTCAAAATTCCCTGTAGATCAAAAGCTTTAGCCTTCCGAAATTGGACCAATGAATCTCCAGAACTTCCCCCGGAGTGTGGCCGCGGCAGAATTATGTGGTCCGCGAAATTCCAAGCGCTCGGACTCTCTCAAAACTCACCCCAAAATACACCCGAGGTTCCCTGGACCTCAACTAAACATACCAACCAATCCTAAAATACCATACAAACTTAGTCGAACCTTCGAATTACTCAAAACAACATCAAAACACCAATTTACCCTCAGATTGAAGCCTAAGAACTTCTAAACTTACAAATTCGACAACTGATGCCGAAACTAACTAAACCAAATCCGAATGACCTCAAATTTTGCACACAAGTCACAAATGACACTACGAACCTACTCCAACTTCCGTAATTCTATTCCGACCCCGATATCAAATTTTCCACTGCCGACCGAATTCGTCGAATTTTCCATTTTCACCAATTCAAGCCTAATTCCACTACGGACCTCCAAATTATGATTCGGACGCGCTCCTAAGTCCAAAATCACCTAACGAAGCTAATGGAACCATCAGAATTCCAATCCGAGGTTAAATGCTTAAAAGTCAAACTTGGTCAACTCTCCCAATTTAAAGCTTCAACAATAAAATTCTTTCTTCCAATTCGATTCCGAAATATCTGCAAACCAAAAATGACGATTCACACAAGTCAAAGTACATCATACAGAGCTACTCATGCCCTCAAACAACCGAGCGAAGTGCAAATATTCAAAATGACAGGTCGGGTCGTTACAATAAATTATTTTTAAAAATTATATAAATGTACTATCGGGTTGGTTTGGTTTGACTTTTTTTAGTTAAAACCAAACTAAACCAATTATGGTCGGTTTCTATTTTCCAATACCAAACCAAATCACATCGGGTTTTTTTCGGTTTGACTAGGATTATCGGTTTGATGCGATTTATCGGTTTTCTTTGTACACCCCACCTTCCGGTAGCTAACAAAGGTGTAAAACCTTATCTTATTTATATTCTCTATTTTAGAAGATCATATCACAAATGTTCACCCAAAAAATATATAACAACTCGTTACCTCGAGTTTCAATTGCACGACTCAAAATCACCATATATATCTTGTTTTATACACAAGAGAGTAAAAAGATACTAAACTCTAAATTTGGTCCACATGAATTTGCATATTTAGCTTGCCAAGCACATGTAGTGTTATATGTTCAAACAATGAATTTGAGATGCACATATTTATTAGAGTAATTGTACATATGTCAAGGTCAGTACTTTATTTAACTAACAATAAAAGATTTCACTAAATTCATTTAAGGATATTCATCATGTCAAAATTGGTAGAAAGCTTACGCACCTGTTAAATATTTCAACTTGTATTTTGTTTACTTGAAGATGGTGCTGATGAAGAAGGTTGATCAACAGTAAGCTTATAAGATGATCATACTTAGACTCAAAGTCGTCAATACATTTTTCTAGAGATTCTTTTGCTTTTGTAGTTGCATTCAGCTTGATTTGTAATGGTTCTTTTTCTTTTTGAGTTGCATTCAGCTCAATCAGTATTGCAGCCTTTGAGGAGCTACAACCTTTCAACTCCTTAGTGGTTATACCACCCCCTAATACAACCACATGACTCTTGTTTTGAGGGTTCGAAGTACCTTTCTACTACCTCGATATTCGTAAGAGACGGTTAAGATTGTACTAATTCTTGTATCTCAGCTTATAAAATACAAGAAAAATTAAAATAACAAAATACATCAAAATAAAATGAAGGATGTAAAATGAAGTTCATCAATAAACATACATATGTTTTACTAGCTTCAGATTCTACAAGCGTGTCGCCTTTCTTGTGAGTCTCAAAGAAGATATTCGCCATGTTCAGTGGATTACCGTCTTTTCCTCCCTTCACATTTAAATAAACAAGTTAAACAAAGACGAGGTTTCTTTATAGGATTGCACTGTGCACTTACCGGTTCATAAATAATTTCTCTAATCGGCTTGCTTCCCGTACGATGAGGCATTCTCAACTTTGACCTATTGATCGAGTTTCTAATACGTGTTTCCTATATTAAGAATAAACCATTGAAATCATGAACTGTTACTTACAATAATAAGAAGTTAAAAACTAGTTATGAATTACCATAAATTTTTCACTTAAAAAATGTTCCTTGACCAACCATTCCCAATCACTCTTGTCTACCTCCTCTAGGACATCAAAGCTTCATGCAATGGCTTAAACTTCACATACTTGTGCAATGATCCTCTCCAGTTAGTCCATAACTTTCTCATATGATTTAAGACATGATTTCTTTGACGATTCATGTCATCACTATCAAATGTGTCCTAAAATATTTTGCAAAATCATTAATCAAGGAAGTAAAAAATTTCATGTAAACTAAAAATATAAAATTTAACCAATAATTCGAGAAAACACAGCAAGTATCCGGAAGATCCTCGGTTTAAGATAGGTAAAAGGAAAGGACTTGAAAATTATCAAAAAGGCAAATTAGTAATGCAGCCACAAACTATTTAGACTTGTATTCTTTAATTTGTTCTCACTCACAGAACACAGGGATTAAGCTCTCATTGGCATTACGCTGCTACTACTACTCACAGGCTTTATTTGTTGATTTTTCTGCAGCCACGGAACAAGGCAGAAAATTGGCTAACTCATAAAAGAAACTTCAGCCGAGCTTAAGCAAGCCATTGAATCTGACCAACATTCTCAATCTAGTGTATGTCCATTTTGGCTGTTTCTACTTTCAGATCAAAGGACGTATATGGACAATTAAGTGCAATCAGAACTGCTACTTCTTTCTACTCGACCTCTAAATTTAGTAAAAATTTGTCGAAAAGATTATGGTTATACTAAGTTAACTGTCAAAAGAGGGTGGTTGATGCATTTTCCTGAACCCGCACTCGTCTTTGGGAATATAAGGTTCTGTGTGTCATGAGTATATCCTGCCATTTCAATGAAGTTAAAGTTTTTATTAAATCTTGTAAGTAAAGTTTTCTTTTATTTCAGGACACCAGGAAGATTGCTAATGCTAAGCTTGCTAAGGATTTCCAATCTGTTGTTAAAATGTTTCAGACGACACAGCAACTTGCAGCACAGAAAGAAGCAGCTTACACTCCTTTCATTTCCCAGGAAATCAATCCATCCCGGTAACAATTCCTAATGATTCTTCTTTGTATGTCATCTTGCATTCTTTGAATTCTGCATAGTCGATGTTTCAAAAAACAGTCAAACTTGAAATTCCACTCCCCTTTAGCCTGTAGACTAGTTATAAAAAACATTGATAATGATCAAACGTTGATGTTAGTACTATTTATTCAGTTATATATACCATCATCCCCCAATTTCACAGTGCCAGAGGATAAACTTTGCACGTGATCTTATATTGACATCTTACATTTGCATTTTGCAGAAGTCAAGAGCTTCAGATAAGTACATCCTCTCTTGTATTCTTTAACATGAAACACTAGCTATTATATTATTTTTCTTTTCCTGAAGTTCTAATTGGGTTAAATGGGGTCCGATGTTGCTTTCCGAATATGAAACTACACCATCTAGGAATCAAATCATGGCGTAAGGAAATTCCCCATTTTCCCTCTCTAGTAATAAGTTACAGAAAGACTTAAAGCTGTGAATAAAGCTTTCTTCTTTGGACATACATCTGTTTTCCAAAACCATTCTTTTCAGATGGATAGTTTGCCACTAATCCAAACACGAGGAATAGAAAAGGGGTTAAAACCTATCACTTTCTAGGTATATGTACAATAATGAACATAAAAGCTACAACTATGAACGACTAGAGAAAATGTTCCTTTGTTTTTCAAGTTCAAATGTTGTTATTTTGATGTGGTGAAGGTTAGAAATTTCAATTAGTAAGGATGACAGAGTGGGAACCCTCTGTTTCCTTACTAATTGAAATGTTCTTGATGCCACTCAGGACATTGCTTTCGTTCATAAATTTTGAACTATGGAAGAGAAGATGTGCTGCTAAATATAGCCGGCAGCTAAACTTCTCTTTCTCAAGAGTTATTTTCCATATTATATCCCATGTCAAATTTTCCTGAAAAGAGCTATTCAACCAAGAAAGTATTGCTTTAATAGTGCTTTAAATACTTATAGTAACAGCTCGCCGCATGTGTTCCATCTTATCTTCTCTGATGTGCTTCCATGAATGTACTTGCAACAGACACATATTACGATCACGGACTAATATACCCAAGTGTCTCGAAAATGAGGCTTGATGCTTCCCAACAACCCGATTGTGGTAAAAGTTGACTCTAAACGTTTCTCCAGGTTTGAGTCCTGCTACATCTTTATTCTTGTTCCTTCCTCTCACCCTTTTTAGCTTTTCAGATTTACATAAATCTGCAAATTTTTAACATAAAATAAATTCCAGTCTTATAACAAATAAAAGAAAATATTAAATTTGAGACCTTGCACCATTTCATCTTCTTGAGCGAGGGAAGCATCGTCTTCCATCGGATCAAAACTAGGAGGCATAAGATTAGTACTATTATGTGCCAGCTTATTCTGCTCGGAAGTTGTTGAGTTATAATTTTTACTTTTACCAACCTGATTTCTCTTTCCAACGCTTCTTTTTGCCGAGCCCGAAGATCTTAAGTGTCACAACCCAAAATTCTAACATGTCGTGATGACTCCTATCTCAATACTAGGCAAGCCGACACCATCAATAACCCATGATTTCCTTTAAGTTTGAAAATATAATGTTTAAACACAATCCAAAAATCTCGCAAATACCGATACATACACCCCCAAAGCCTGGTGTCACTGAATACATGAGCATCTATACATTACAAGTCTGGAAAACACGGTATATAATAATCTGAGACCAAATACAATAAACAAAAGATAGATAAGGAGAGACAAGGTCTGCAAAATATGGCAGCTACCTCAAAATCTCCGGAAAATCAACCGTGTGAAAGAATCAACACCCCTTGTGTCCGGGATCATCTGGATTTGCACACGGAGTGCAGGGTGTAGTATGGGCAACCAACAAAGCAAGTAACAATAATAAATAAGGAACTGAAAGTGACGAGCTTCTTAACTAAGACCAAATACAATAATTTTCAACATAAAAGGGTAGCCATGCTTTCAAATTCATCATTTGAAACTCCACAGTAATTTCGTATCAAATTTGACTGAAACAGAAAATAATATTTTCCGCAATTTCAAAAATAGTGATATATGACAGCTGAAGTGCAACAATAATGAAATCAATGCATCCTCTCAGAGTAACAGTCACTCAGTACTCCTATTCACTCCAACCTCACAGTCACTCATTCCTCTCAATCACTCGACACTCGCACTTGCACTCAGTAGGTACATGCGCTTACTGGGGGTGTATACAGACTCCGGAGGGGTCATTCATCCCAAGAGCTATATCAAGCCAAACATGGCATATAACAATGAAACATGCTGCGGTGCGCAACCCGAAACCATAATATCCTCATAATTAGGCCCTCGACCTCGGGCTCAAGATGTCATGAAAATCACCTCAACAATGATAATATGATGTATCAATAAATAGCAATAGAGATTGAGATATGATATGAAATGAACGAACATGACTGAGTGTGAAATTACAATTTGAACATATGATTCAACCACATAAATGACCCCAGTGGGTATCAATAATAACAACATATGTCTAAGCATGATTTTTAATATGAATCACAACTTAATTTTCTCTAACACGTAGAGAATGTACTGATATCAACAGATTATTCAACTGCACAGTTTCATGGAATTTGACCAATTCACAATTCCTACGGTACACGCCCACTCACCCGTCACCTAGCATGCGCGGGTAACGACCCAACTTGTCTTTTTAAAAATTAACTCCACGTTCAGTGACTTAAGGTCTCGAATAGATTCATAATATGTATTATGACCCACGGGTATGGTCAAGTTTGATTTTCGGAATTTAATTAAAAGAACAATTCTCATTTGTGAAGCTTAAATGAAAAGAGTTTACCGGAGATTTAACTTATGTGTAAACAACCACGGATTCGAATTCTGATGATTCCACTAGCTCTGTATGGTGATTTTGGACTTCAGAGCATGTCCAGAAAATTATTTGGAAGTTCGTAGTGGAATTTGGCTTGAAATGGCGAAAATTAAATTTTCGGGTAGTTTGATCGGGAAGTTGACTTTTTGATATCGGGGTCGGAATCCAGTTCTGAAAATTCTCATAGCTCCATTATATCATTTATGACATGTGTGCAAAATTTGAAGTCATTTCGGATTGGTTTGATGTGTTTCGACACAAGATATAGAATTTGAAAGTTCAAGGTTCATAGATTTTGATTTGAGGTGTGATTCATCGTTTTGATATTGTTTGATGTGATTTGAGGCCTCGAGTAGGTCCGTGTTATGTTATGAAACTTATTGGTATATTTGAACGGGATCCCGAGTGGCTCGGTGAGTTTCGGGGTGAGTTTTGAGCGATGTGCGGGCATTTCGGCACTCTAATGTTGTTGTCGAAATTTTGAAAAAGTGTGTACCGCACAATTTTGAGTGTGGCCGCACTTCAGAGAAAAAGTGCGGACCGCAGAGGACAAGTGCGGACCGCACAATTTTGTGTGCGGCCACACTCCAGAGGAAAAGTACGGACAACACAATTTTGTGTGCGGCCGCACACCAGGGGTTCTGCAGGTTCGGTGGTTTGACTTCGGAGGCTTATATCTTTTAATCCACAACGAATTTGGAGATGATTCAAAAATGAAAGTTGTATCTCTCTGAATCTTGTTTCCAGAAAGGTATAGCACTTTGCTGAAGTTATGGGCATTTTACTGAAACCTAGCAAGTTGACATAGTGAAGTGCGGCCGCACTCAAAATTGTGCAGCCGCAAAACTTGAAAATGTGCGGACCGCACATTCGGAGATCAGACGTGGTACTATATAGCCGAGGTACTATATAGATCAGACGTGGGAGCTCGGTTTGTGGCGATATTTTGTGGAATTTTCAAGAAATTCATCGGGGTAAGTGATTCTAACTCAGATTTGGTTAACATACCTGAATATATCATTGCTTTTATTATTTAATTAGTATTTTGAGATGGAAATTTGGGGAAAATTGTAAAAGTTTCATAAAAATGATTTTTTTTGCATTTGAATACCGATACGGAGTCGGATTTGGATAAAATTGGTATGGTTGACCTCGTATCGGAATGTGTGTTCGAATTTCATGAATATTATATTGGGTTCCGAGAGGCGGGCCCTCGCATTGACTTTTGTTGTCTTTTTAGAATAAATTTTTAACTCGACGTTTTATTATCCAGAATTATTTCTGATGAATTCTAATGAAGTTATACAATTACTTTGTTTAGGTCTGATCGGTCCGGAGGTTAATTCAAGCAAGAAGGCGATTTTGGAATATCGACATTACTTCAAAAAGGTAAGTATCTTCCCTAACCTTGAGTGGGAGAATTACCCCTTAGGCATCGAGTCTTATGTGCCATTTGTGAAATGTGAAATGCTATATACGCGAGGCGACGAGTACGTATTCGGGCTTATATGTGAAAGTTTTATTGGGTTAAAGTCTTAGGCATTATTGTGCAGTAAATTAGATAATTGTTGGCATTTATTAAATCATCTATTTTTCATGCCTCAATCCTTGTTTGTTGAATTTGTTTTTATATGACAATTTGATGTGATTGTTAATTTAATATTTGTGTAAATTTTGTGAGTTTGGTGATTTGATATTTCATGTAAATAATTATATTATGGATTTTTCATCTGCAAATAATTAATGAAATAAGTTTAAACCGAGGCGTTATATAATTATCAAGAATTGGATTAATGAAGGTGTTGCCATATACTGAGTATTTTCCATCTATGTTGTTATTTTGAGGTGTTATACATATTGTGTGGAGCCTTGGGCTATTTGTTGTGAAATTAATTGATTTTGTTATATTTTTGGAATTGGTTGTGGCCATTGGAAAAATTGTGATATGAATTGATTTTGTTATGTTGCCGTGATAATATTCCATGTAAATTGGTGTTTCACTGTTGATATATTGAGGATATAAGGGTGTCATTTCACTGTTGATATTATGTGGGTATAAGGGTAGCATTTCACTGTTGTTATGTGTGTTGGGATATTGTCTAGACGGAGCAATAAGGGTGGCTATAGGAGAGATACGGGTGGCTATATGAGCGATAAGGGTGGCTATTGATATTGTTAGGGCGGAGGGACAAGAGAGGCTATTATAGCAGTGATAAGGGTGGCTATAGGAGAGGGTGACTATTGTCATGGATGATATGTGATGATGTGGAGTTATTGCATTGGTAATTTTCATGTGAAGTTGTGATTTCCTTGTGTTTATTTTTAAACCTTGTGCAATTTGTCTTGTTGTTGGTAAATTGATAATAGTCTGATCTATATTGAAATTGGGAGCATGTGGTTATTGCCAGGCGGATTATGAAATGAAATGTGGGCATGCAGTGATGTGAGTAAATAATGATGATGTTGGCACGTGAACTGTCCGTGCAGTTGTGATATGAAATGTGGGCACAAGGTGCCGTGAGTAAATAATGATGATATTGTCACATGAACTGTCCGTGCAGTTGTGATATAAAATGTGGGCACGAAGAGCCGTGAGTAAATAATGATGATATTGGCACGTGAACTGTCCGTGCAGTTGTGATATGAAATGTGGGCACGAGGTGCCGTGGTTAAATGATGATGATTTTTGGCACGTGAGTTATCCGTGCGGTTTTGATAGATAAATTGGCATGAGGTGCCGTGGAAATATACAAGTGGGCTGAGACCCGTATTTTATGATTTTGCAATGCTGTGTCACAGGGTAACATTTATTTGAAAGAGATTTATTTGAAAGATATTTATTTGAAGGAATTATATTTGAAAGAGATTTATTTGAAAGTATTATATCCTCAAGATTTCTATTTGAAAAATATATAGGCGAAAGATTTATATTGGAAGGACTTGATTAATTGGTTGTACTTGTATTCACTAGTTGATTATTGTTGCCATCATTGTTATTTGTTTCATATTATTTTTGTATACTATATTGCATAGGTTATTAGAGTAGTGAATGTCTTGACTGTACCTCGTCACTAGTCAACTAAGGTTAGTCTTGATACTTACTGGGTACCGACCATGGTGTACTCATACTACACTTCTGCACATCTTTGTGCAGAGCCAGGTATTGGAGCTATCGGACATGGACAGAGTTAAAGTATGATCGTAAGGATTCAAGGCAGAACTGCTTGGTCGTCGTAGTTCCTTGAAGTCTTTTCATTTTACTGTACTGTTAATTATTAATCAAACAGTATTGAGTATTACCAGTATTGAGTATTACCAGTATCCTTGAGATCATTTCTTGTATTCAGTTAGAGTTCGTGACTCAGTATTACCAGTCTTGGGAGGTTGTTATATTTGTAATTATTTCCGTTGTTGGTTTATATATAAAAAGAATGGCTTGAATTGTTATAAAATTGACTTACCTAGTCTTAGAGACTAAGTGCCGTCACGACGCATGTGGCGGGATTTTTGGTCGTGACAAGTTGGTATCAGAGTTCTAGGTTCATAGGTTCTACGAGTCACGAACGCATTTAGTAGAGTCTTGTGGATCGGTACGGAGACGTCTGTACTTATCTTCGAGAGGCTACAGAGCTAGTAGGAAATTTTTTCACTTCTTTCATTCCCTATCGTGCAGTATCTTGTGTTCTTTTGCATCCACTCGTGTATGAAATTGTGTACTCGGTATTAACTATGGGCCAAAGGTTCGTGATACTACAGAGGGGTTATAAGGGAGCAAGGGTTGCTCACCCATTGTTACAACGTGTCGTCCAGATCGAGGATGCGGAAGTATTGAGAGATCATTCAGTTGTGCACATGGGGATGCAACAAGATCTGACATCTGGTTGATAAGTATGATCTTAGGAAGGTTTATTTAATTGCTTAATCGTCACAATCGTGGTAAGGTCACGAGGTGGATGTAGATCTGAAGATAGTTGGTGGTATTAGAGACTATGTAGTTCGTATGGGATTCCATTTAGTGAAAGGTACATACTAGTTGTCAAGGCACTCGAGGAAGCAATTTTGACTGTCACTAGGATGACATGCGCCCAATAAATGGCTTGATGTGTCTTATGAATGGTGACGTATGAGCGGTGAAGGTTAGTATTGTGGATCATCAGACTGTGTCCTATGACTTCGTGCTAAGTGAGAGGAGTCAACTATCAATGATCAGATTGCGGGGTCATGTGTTATATCAGTTTTGGCCTTAGATATATTTATGTGGTATTGAAAGGTTCTCCGAAACTTGTATATGATTAAGAGCTGAGATTTGTATGGGATGATGCTGGGACTTACGGTATTCCCGTGTCCTTAATGATTCTACATTTCAATATCAACGGGGTTTGTTATCAAAACCACCGACACAGGGTTCCTATAATGGTTATTCCAGTTATCTAGCATAGACTCAGTATGAGAAGCTGAACCTACAAAGGGTTTGTTATTTGTATGGTGATGCTAGGCACATCATGAGAGATTGTCCTAGACTTGGGAGAGGCAGATTTCATCAGAATACTCATGCTACAAGCTCTATTCCAGTTACTACCCCACATGTACAATCAGTTAGGGGCAGAGGATATGCGGGTAGAGGGTGCCCTATGGGGCAGACCCGACCCGTTGATATAGTTGATATGGTATGGCTGTGGCTTCTACACTAGATGGTGTCGTTACAGGTACGATCCTAATTTGTTATAAAGGAATATTTTCCTTAGTTTGATTTTGTTCTGAGTATCGAGGCGAGTCTTCCTATTATGCTCCACTTATGGGTGAGCTTTGTAATTCCGAAACCTATTTATGTGTTTATCCATGTTAGGAGATTTGATGGTATTATCCCGTTTCTATTATTTTTATTTTGTACACCATTGAGGACTATTTTCACGACCCAATTTATCCCTCCGTGAGTTGTCGTGACGGCACCTAGTCTCTACGACTAGGTAAGCCTAACACTTTGCAGAAATGAGATAAAAACTCAAACATAAACCACTAACAGTAACAAATATCTAATAGGCAATTGAATTCCACTTGGCATATACAATTATCACCTTTGAAATGTACCAAACAATTCCCAGAACCCGGAAACCCGCAAGTCACAAGCTACTAAGAAGTCTTAACTGTTCTATACATCATTTCTACAGAAAGAGGAAAAAATGAACATAGGGGGATAGAGGGTGACTCCGAGGATCTGCGGGCGTGGGCAGATGTACCTTGAAGTCTCCAATAAACAGCAACGACAGCAACTAGTGATGAGTCTAGTACGATGAACCTGGATCTGCACACGAAAAGAACATGTGCAAGAAAGAGCATGAGTACACCACAACGGTACCCAGTAAGTGCCAAGCCTAACCTCGGTCCAGTAGTGACGAGATCAAGTTAGGGCCCTACTGGTATAAATATAATGAAATAAGGCAGAATAAATTATCACAGTAAAAGTAAATATTGAAATATATCAGGAATAGTATCAATGAAAGACAACAGCTTAGAACACATTGATAACAACATGGGATCTCCCGAGATACCGTCTCATAGTCCCGAACGTAAATGTGCAGGGGAGGATCTCCCGGAATACCATTCCGTAGTCCCAAAGTAAATATGCAGAATAGGGGGATCTCCCAGAATACCGTTCCGTAGTCCCAAAGTAAATATGCAGTACAGGGAGATCTCCCGGAATACCGTTTCGTAGTCCTTAAGTAAATATGCAGCTCAACCAATAGAATTAACAGTTACAACAAGAAACCTACAGTTTAGACTAAGTTCAAGTCAAGGAAAGCAGGTAATTTCACTAAACATGCTGCACAAAGTTCAAATAGGTAGTTAAAACAAGTAGGCATGCTATTCTAACTAAATAGGATAGTTGCATATGCTAGTGTAGTTCAAATAAATGGAAACATGTTATGACTTAGTGAAAAATGGGGTTTTACAACAAATAGCCTCTGTACGTACTCGTCACCTCACGTATACGACGCTCACATATCAAGCAATACCAAATCCTAAATTGAGTTCCCCCATGCAAGGTTAGGCAAGCAACTTACCTCAATCCAAGCTCAATCAATCAGTCACAATGCCTTTCCCACGAATATCCGGCTCCGAGTGGCCCAAATCTAGCCAAATCAATTACATAACGTAAATATAGCTACAAGAAACTAATCTAGGTAATGAAATCAAAGCTAAAGCAAGAAATTAGAAAAACGCCAGAAGAGCCTCCCCGGGCCCACGTCTCGAAATCGGGTAAAAGTCACAAAATATGAACACCCATTCACTCACGAGTCCAACCATACCAAAATTAGCCAATTCCGATCACAACTCGACCTTCAAATCCTTAATTTGTGGTTTATGAGGTTTCTACAATTTTTCCTAAATTTCCATCTCAAAGTACTAATTAAATGATAAAATCAGTGATATATTAATGTATATTAACCATATTCGAGTTAGAATCACTTACCCCGATGAATTTTTTGAAAAACCCACATAAAATCGTCTCAAACCGAGCTCCCAAGGTCCAAAAATGAAATAATAACCTAAGCCTCGGTTATATAGTACATTCTCTGAACTCACCATGTGCGGTCCGCACAATTCAAAGTTCGGCCGCACATCCCAGCTCCTGTGGTCGCACAAAATTTGTGTGGTCACACTCTCTTGGTGACTGCACTGCTAGGCTTTAGTATTTTGTCCATAACTTTCTCTAAAGATATACAAATGATTACTTCTTTAGCTTTATGGAAACTAGATACGAATGGCTAGAACTTTCATTTTTAAGTTATCTCAAAATTCCTCGTGGATCAAAATATATAGGCTTCCGAAGTCGGACCAGCGAATCTGAGAGTTCCTGAGTGCGGCCGCACACTCCTCTGCGGCCTAAAGTGCGGCCGCACACAAAATTGTGCGGTCCGCACAATTCCTCTGAGGTCCGCACTTCCCTTTTGCCTCAACACTCCCAAACTGTGCGGACCGCACTTCCAAAGACCCTCATAACAACATTAGAGTGCCGAAAAGCCCGTACTCGCTCAAAACTCACCGCGAAACTCACCCGGTTTCCCCGGGACCTCAACCAAGCATACCAACTAATTCTAAAATACCATACGAACTTAGTCAAACCCTCAAATCACATCAAACAACGCTAAAATCACGAATCATCCTCCGATTCAAACTTAAAGAAGTTAAAACTTACAAATTCGACAACCGATGCCGAAACCAACCAAACCACATCCAATTGACCCCAAATTTTGCACACAAGTCAAAATCAACATTACAGACCTATTCCAACTTTCGGAATCGGAATCCGACCCCGATATCAAAAATTCAACTACCGGTCCAAAACTCAAAATTTTTTAACTTTCACCATTTCAAGCCTAATTGAGCTACGAACCTCCAAAACACAATATGGACATGCCCCTAAGTCCAAAATCGCCCAACGGAGCTAACGGAATTGACGAAATTCAATTCCGGAGCAGTCTTCACACTATTCCAACTATGGTCCAAATTCTAAGACTTAAGCTCCCATTTAGGGACTAAGTGTCCCAAAACACTCCAAAAACAAAAACGATACCTCACGGCAAGTCACAATAGCAAAAAATAGATATGGGGAAAGTAGTTAATTGGGGATCAGGGCTATTACTCTCAAAACGACCGGTCGGGTCGTTATATCCTCCCCCTCTTAAAACAATCGTTCGTCCTCGAACGAGCATATAGACATACCTGAAGTGGTGAAAAGTTGAGGATAACGGCTGCGCATATCTTGCTCGGTCTCCCTAGTCGCCTTCTTGACCGGTTGACCCCGCCACTGAACCTTTACTGATGCAATGTTCTTTGACCTTAGCTTTCCAACCTGCCAGTCCAAAATAGCTACTGGCTCCTTAACATAAGATAGATCTTTGTCCAACTAGACTGAGCTGAAATCCAACACATGAGACGGATCGCCGTGATACTTCCGGAGCATAGAAACATAGAATACTGGATGAACTCCTGCTAGACTGGGAGGTAAGGCAAGCTCATAAGTAACCTCCCCAACTCACCGCACCACCACAAATGGAACAATGAACCTTTGGCTCAGCTTGCTCTTCTTTCCAAACCTCATAACGCCCTTCATAGGCGAAATGTGGAGCAAGACTCGCTCTCCAACCATGAATTCCACATCGCGAATCTTCTGACCTGCATAACTCTTCTGTCTGGACTAGGCTGCGCGAAGTCTATCCTGAATCACCTTAACCTTCTCCAAAGCGTCCTGAACCAAGTCTCTGCCTAATAACCTAGCCTCACCAGGCTCGAACCAACCCACTGGGGACCGACACCGCCTACCATACAGAGCCTCATACGGGGCCATCTGAATGCTGGACAGATAACTGTTGTTGTTGGCAAACTTCGCAAGGGGCAAGAACTGATCCCAAGAACCTCTAAACTCCATCACACACTAACAGAGTATATCCTCAATAATCTGAATAGTGCGCTTAGACTGTCCGTCCGTCTGAGGGTGAAATGTTGTGCTCAACTCCACTCGAGTACTCAACTCATGTTGTACGGCCCTCCAGAACCATGATGTAAACTACGTACCCCGGTCATAGATGATAGATACCAGCACGCCATGAAGCTTGACAATCTCGCGAGCCAGTTGCTTGGAGGAATAAGTAGTCATCACAGGAATAAAATGAGTTGACTTGGTCAGTCTGTCCACAATAACCCAAACTGCATCAAACTTTCGCTGAGTCTGTGGGAGTTCAACAATGAAATACATAGTGATTTGCTCCCACTTCCACTCCGGAATCTCAAACTTTTGAAGCAATCCACCCGGCCGCTGATGCTCATACTTCACCTACTGACAATTTAGGCACCAAACAACATACTCCACTATGTCTTTCTTTATCCTCCTCCATCAGTAATGCTACCTCAAGTTCTGGTACATCTTCGTGGCACCCGGATGAAAAGAGTATCGCGAGCTGTGAGCCTCCTGAAGAATCCACTCCCGCAATCTGTCCACATTGGGCATATATAACCTGCACCGCATCCTCAATGCACCATTATCACCAATAGTGACTTCATTAGCATCATCGTGCTGAACCGTGTCCTTAAGGACAAGTAGATGGGGGTCATTATATTGACGTGCCCTGATACGATCATAAAGAGAAGACTGGGAGACCACACAAGCCAAAACTCGACTAGGCTCAGAAATATCCAATCTAACAAACTGGTTGTCTAGGGCCTGAACATCCAGTGCCAATGGCCTCTCTGCTACTGGTAAATATACTAAGATCCCCAAACTCTCCGCCCTACGACTCAACGCATCGACCACCATATTGGCCTTCCCGGGATGGCACAGAATAGTGATATCATAATACTTAAACAGCTCTAACCACCTCCCCTAACGCAAATTAAGATCCGTCTGCTTGAATAGATGCTGCAAACTCCGGTCATCAGTGTAGATCTCACAAGGGACACCGAACAAATAGTGCCTCTAAATATTCAAGGCATGAACAATAGCAGTTAACTCAAGGTCGTGGACAAGATAGTTCTTATCATGCACCATCAGCTGTCTGGACGCGTAGGAAAGCACCCTATGATCCTGCATCAATGCCGCACCGAGGATAACTCGCGATGTATCACAATAAACTATATAAGACCCCGAACCTGAAGGCAATACCAATGCTGGGGCTGTAGTCAAAGTTGTCTTGAGCTTTAGGAAGCTCTCCTCACACTCCTCTTTCCATCTGAACAGAGCGCCCTTCTGGGTTAGCCTGGTCATAGGCGCTGTAATAGATGCAAATCCCTCAACAAATCGAAGGTAATTACTCGCCAAATCAAGAAAGCTCCGGATCTATGTAGCCGAGGACGGTCTGGGCCAACTCTGTACTGCTTCCACCTTCTTCGGATCCAACTTGATCCCCTCACTCGACACTACATGACCCAAGAATGCCACTGACTCTAACCAGAACTCACACTTTGAGAATTTTGCATATAACTTCTTCTCTCTTAAGGTCTGAAGCACTGTCCTCAGGCGTTGCTCATGATCCTCCCGACTTCGGGAGTACACCAGGATTTCGTCAATAAACACAATGATGAATGAATCAAGATAGGGCCAAAATTCACTGTGCATCAAATGCATAAATACTGTTGGGGCATTGGTTAGCCCAAATGACATCACAAGGAACTCGTAATGACCATACCAAGTCCTGAAAGCAGTTATTGGGATATCTGGCTCCCGAATCTTCAACTGATCAAATAGGTCATCAATACGAGGCAAAGGATATCGGTTCTTCACTATGACTTTGTTCAACTGGCGATAATCAATGCACATACGCATAGAACCATCCCTTTTCTTCACAAACAAGACATGAGCACCTCAAGGTGACATACTGGGCCGAATGAAGCCCTTATCAAGCAATTCCTGTAAATGTTCCTTCAACTCGGGAGGGTCCATACGGTAAGGAGGAATAGAGATGGGCTGAGTGCCCAACAACAAATCAATGCCAAAATTAATATCTCTGTCGGGCGGCATGCCTAGAATATCAGCTGGAAACACGTCAGGGAAATCCCTCACTACTGGTACTGACTCAACTGTAGGGGTATCAATACTGACATATCTCATAGAGGCTAGATACACGTCATACCCCTTCTCAACCATTCGCTGAGCTTTAAGAAATGAAATAACTCTATTGGGAGTATGATCTAAAGTACCCCTCCACTCTACTCACGATACACCTGGCATAGCCAGCATCACGATTTTGGCGTAACAATCAAGAATAGCATAATGGGGCGACAACCAGTCCATGCCCAAGATAACATCAAAATCTACCATGCTGAGCAATAATAAATCGGCTCCGGTCTCAAAACCACTAAGAGTAATCAAATACGATAGATAAACGCAGTCCACAACAAAAGAATCTCCCACAGGAGTATACACATAAACATGGAACTCAAAGAATCCCGAGATACGCCCAAATATGGGGCAAAATAAGAGGACACATAGGAATAAGTGGAGCCAGGATCAAATAGAACCGATATATCTCTATGATAGACCGGAGCAATATCTGTGATGATAGAATCAGAATCAATGGCCTCTGTACCAGCAGAAAGGGCATAGTATCTGGCCTAGCCTCCCCCTCTAGGGCGACCTCTACCTCCCCGACCTCCACCTCGAGCTGGATGAGCAGGTGGGATGGTAGCCGGTGCCGTAATCATGGCCTGAGAACCCTGTGGAGCGCGTTGTGGCTGAGAAGACTGTAGAGGTGCACCCCTCCTAAGTCTGGGGCAATCCCTCACCATATGACGAGTGTCGCCACACTCAAAACAAGCTTTGGGAGGACGTGGCGGCTGTGACTGGCTCAGGCCAGGTCTGCTGAACTAACCGCTGATAGCATGCCGTGCAGGAGGCACACTAGATACTGGAGGTGCATAATAAGGCTCCTGAGGTCTAGGAAGAGCCGGAATACCACTAGAGGCTTGAAGAGCTGAATGAACGGGGCGACTCACATAACCCCTACCTTGACGAACTGTAGCTGGGGCACGGGCATCAAAATAATTGCCCGACTCTCGAGACCTCTTGCCATCTCTCTCCTCCCTATCCCGAGCAAGCATGCCCTCCATTCTCCTAGCAATACTCACCACCTGTTGATACGCGATATCCATCTCTAACTCCCGGGCCATGCTAGTCCTGATGCTGGAAATTAGTCCCTCAATAAACCGGTGGATCCTCTCTCGAACTGTGGAAACCAAGGCCGGTACATGCCTAGACAAGTCACTGAAACAGACTGCATACTCTGAAATAGCCATAGCACCCTAGCGCAACTGCTCAAACTCTATGCACCATGCGTCCCTGAGGCTATGAGGGACATACTTTGTCAAAAACATGTCTGAGAACATAGTCCATGGAAGGGAAGCTACCTCAGCCGGACTGTCCAACTCATAAGTACGCGACCACTGACAGGCTACTCCTCGAAGCTGAAAGGCAGTGAAAGAAACCCCACTCAACTCTATTATGCCCATAGTGCAGAGGATACGGTGACATTCCTCCAGAAATCCCTGAGCATCCTCTGATGCTAGACAATTGAATGTTGGAGGGTCGTACTTCTTATACCTCTCGAGCCTATGCTCCTCCTCCTCTGAAGTTGTTGCCCTACCCTCGGGCTGAACTGGGGCTACAGGCGGTACCAGTATAACCTATGCAATCTGATCAACATGAACCCGGTGCTCTAGGGTACGAGTGGCAGGAGTCTGTGCTCCTCCCCCAGCCTGAGTTGTGGCTGCAGTAAAGGGAATCAACCCTGCCTGCGCTAGAGTGTTGTACATGCTCATGAACTGTGCAAAGGTCTCCTGAAGAGTTGGAGTAGTAATAGTAGGCGTATCAGGTGCCTGTGCTTCGACTGGAGCTACTGGTGGCTCTTCTGTAGCAGCACGCTCAGGTGCTCCGGTTGCACCATGTAGGCGTCTTCGGCCTCTACCTCTGCCCCGGCCTCTGGCGGCTCCAGCAGGGGGTGCGGGTGCCTGGTCATCTTCAGTAGCATGTGTCCTCACCATCTAATAGAGAATAGAAGACAGACGTTTAGAATTTTGAAGGCAATAATCTCGCACGACAAGGAATCAAATGAAGTGGAATTTTCCTAACAGTTCCATAGCCTCCCGAAAATAAGTACAAACGTCTTTGTACCGATCCGCGAGACTCTAATAAATCGACTTGTGACTCATGACTCCAATGAATCTAGAGATCTGATACCAAGTTGTTACGACCCAATTTATGCATCCGTGAGTTATCGTGACGGCACATAGTCTCTATGACCAGGTAAGCCTAACACTTTGCAGAAATGAGATAAAAACTTGAACATAAACCACTAACAGTAACAAATATCTAATAAGCAACTGAATGCCTCTCGGTATACAATTATCACCTTTAAAATGTACCAAACAATTCCCAAAACCCGTAAACCCGCAAGTCACAAGCTACTAAGAAGTCTTAACTGTTCTATACATCATTTCTATAGAAAGAGGAAAACATGAACATAGAGGGATAGAGGGGGACTCCGAGGATCTGCGGGCGTGGGCAGATGGACATTGAAGTCTCCAATAAGTAGTAGCGACTGCAACTAGTGATGAGGCTGGTACGATGAACCTGGATATTTCAAGCATAATTGAGCTCCGGACCTCCAAAATACAATTCGGGCATTCCCCTAAGCCCAAAATCACCCAACGGAGCTAACAGAATCGATGAAATTCCATTCTGGAGCCGTCTTCTCACTGTTCCAACTATGGTCTAAATTCTAATACTTAAGCTCCCACTAAGTATCCCAAAACACTCCAAAAACCAAAACGAAACCTCCCGGCAAGTCACACTAAAAGAAAATAGATATGGGGAAAGTAATTAATAGGGGATTGGGGCTATTACTCTCAAAACGACCGGCTGGGTTGTTACAAATATAAGTCCAAAAGTGACTTTCTAATACTCTCTACAGTGGGTTTTGATGTGATTTCGAAATAATTGGTTTCAGTTTTATGATTTATATGCCCTATTGGAATGCGGGTTCATTATATGTTGTGAAAATTGTTTACAAAATTTATTGAAAAGAAGAAAGAGAGGAAATTGAAAATTTCGGTTTGCACGATGTGCAAAACACTTGTGATTCAGAGTTGAGGACGAGATCCTCGCATTTTAATATGATTTGATATGTTTAAACTGGGCTATGAGCCGCGGTGGAAGTTATATAAGGACGAGATGTTTGTGATAAAAATTTATGTGTTTAAATTCTCCGTTGTGAAATTAAATTTGTACTATAGTACTTATAGGGAGTCATGCATGTTAGGCTTATTTAAAAAAATTCTTGTATGAATTTCTCTGTGCATAATTTGTCATATTCGTGTTGTAATTATTAAGTTTTAGCCTACAAGGTGAGTGCCCAGGGGGCGTTAAATATGACCCGATTGAGACTAATACCGTGTGTTGATGTAAGGAATTTGAAATTTATTTGGAGTGTAAGGAATTGGCTTAAAGGCTTATAAGTGTGAATAAAAGAAATAATCTCCACTAAGATGATGTTGTCGAACCCCTGTTAAATTTATGGTGATGTAGAATAACCCGTGAGTATGTGTGAAATAATGCACTCAGTAATCTAATGTCATCGGAATAATACTTGGCACGTTCGAGGACGATCGTATGTTTAATAGGGGGAGAATGTAACGATCCGACTTGTTTTTTTAAAAATTAATGCACCGTTCAGTGACTTAAGGTCTCGAGCAGCTTCGTAATATGTTTTATGACCCGTGGGTGTGGTCAAGTTTGATTTTCGGAATTTAATTAAAAGAACAATTCTCATTTTTGAAGATTAAATGAAAAGAGTTGACCGGAGATTTAACTTATATGTAAACGACCTAGGATTCGAATTCTGATGATTCCAATACTCTGTATGGTGATTTTGGACTTAGGAGCATGTCCGAAAAATTATTTGGAAGTCCGTAGTGGAATTTGGCTTGAAATGGCAAAAATTAAATTTTCGGAAAATTTGACCGGGGAGTTCACTTTTTGATATCGGGGTCGGAATCCAGTTCTGAAAATTTTCATAGTTCCGTTATGTCATTTATGACATGTGTGCAAAATTTGAAATAATTCCAGATTGATTTGATGTGTTTCGTCATAAGATACAGAATTTAAAAATTCAAGGTTCATAGATTTTGATTTGAGGTATGATTCGTCGTTTTGATGTGATTTGAGGCCTCGAGTAGGTCCATGTTATGTTATGGAACTTGTTGGTATTTTTGAACGGGATCCCGAGTGGCTCGGTGAGTTACGGGGTGAATTATGAGCGATGTGCAGGTACGATGGTTTGACTTCGGAGGCCTATATCTTTTAATCAACAACGAATTTGGATATGATTCAAAAATGAGAGTTGTATCCCTTTCAATCTAGTTTCCATAAAGGTATAGTGCGAATTATTTGGGCATTTGTACATAAAGGTATGGCCATTTTACAAAAGCCTGGCAAGCTGGCACAATGAAATGCGGCCGCACTCAAAATTTTGCGGCCGCAGAACTTGAAAATGTGCGGACCTCACATTGGGAGATCAGACGTGGTACTATATAGCCGAGGGTTAGGGTATTATTTTATTTTTGGACTTTAGGAGCTCGGTTTGTGGCGATTGTTCATGGAATTTTCAAGAAATTCATCGGGGTAATTGATTCTAACTCAGATTTGGTTAACATACATGAATATATCATTGCTTTCATCATTTAATCAGTATTTTGAGATGGAAATTTGGGGGAAATTGTAGAAATTTCATAAAAACAAATTTTTGGGATTTGAATACCGATTCATAGTCGGATTTGGATAAAATTGGTATGGTTGACCTCGTATCGGAATGAGTGTTCGGATTTTATGGAAATTATATTGGGTTCCGAGAGGCGAGCCCCATGTTGACTTTTGTTGACTTTTTAGAATAAATTTTTAAGTCGACGTTTTAGTATCCGGAATTATTTTCGATGAATTCTAATGAAGTTATACAATTAATTTGGTTAGATTTGAGCGGTCCGGAGGCCAATTCAAGCAAGAAGGCGATTTTAGAATATCGACATAACTTCAAAAAGGTAAGTATCTTGCCTAACCTTGAGTGGGAGAATTACCCCTTTGGCATAGAGTCTTATGTGCCATTTGTGAAATGTAAAAAGCTGTGTACACGAGGTGACGAGCACGTACTCGGGCTTATATGTGAAAATTTTATTGGGTTAAAGTCTTAGGCATTATTGTGTAATAAATTGGATAATTTTTTGTATTTATTAAATCATCTATTAGCCATGCTTCAATCCTTATTTGTTGAATTTATTTTTATATGACAATTTGATGTGATTGTTACTTGAATATTTATGTAAATTCTGTGAGTTTGGTGATTTGATATTTCCTGTAAATAATTATATTATGAATTTTTCATCTGAAAATAATTAATGAAATAAGTTTAAACCGAGGCGTTATATAATTATCAAGAATTTGGATTAATGAAGGTGTTGCCCAATACTGAGTATTTTCCATCTATGTTGTTATTTTGAGGTGTTATACACATTGTGTGGAGCCTTGGGCTATTTGTTGTGAAAAAAATTAATTTTGTTATATCTTTCGAATTGGTTGTGGTCATTGGGAAAATTGTGATATGAATTGATTTTGTTATGTTGCCGTGATAATATTCCATGTAAATTGTTGTGTAATTTGAGTTATTATTTTGAGGATATAATGGTGGCATTTCACTGTTGATATTATGCGGGTATAAGGGTGGCATTTCACTATTGTTTTGTGAGTTGGGATATTGTCTGGGCGGAGCGATAAGGGTGGTTATATGAGATATTAGGGTAGCTATAGGAGGGATAAAGGTGGCTATTGATATTGTTAGGGCGGAGGGACAAGAGAGGCTATTATAGCAGTGATAAGGGTGGCTATAGGAGAGGGTGACTATTGTCATGGATGATATGTGATGATGTGGAGTTATTGCATTGGTAATTTTCATGTGAAGTTGTGATTTCCTTGTGTTTATTTTTAAACCTTGTGCAATTTGTCTTGTTGTTGGTAAATTGATAATAGTCTGATCTATATTGAAATTGGGAGCATGTGGTTATTGCCAGGAGGATTATGAAATGAAATGTGGGTACGAGGTGCCGTGAGTAAATGATGATCATATTGGCACGTGAACTGTCCATGCAGTTGTAATATGAAATGTGGGCACGAGGTGCCGTAAGTAAATAATGATGATATTGGCACGTGAACTGTCCGTGCACTTGTGATATAAAATGTGGGCACGAAGTGCCGTGAGTAAATAATGATGATATTGGCACGTAAACTGTCCGTGCAGTTGTGATATGAAATGTGGGCACGAGGTGTCGTGGTTAAATGATGATGATATTTCGCACGTGAGTTGTCCGTGCGGTTTTGATAGAGAAATTGGCATGAGGTTCCGTGAAAATATAAAAGTGGGCTGAGACCCGTATTTTATGATTTTATGTCACAAGGTGACATTTATTCGAAAGAGATTTATTTAAAAGATATTTATTTGAAGCAATTATATTTGAAAGAGATTTATTGGAAAGTATTATATCCTGAAGATTTCTATTTGAAAAACATATAGGCGAAAGATTTATATGGGAATGACTTGATTAATTGGTTGTACTTGTATTCATTATTTGTTGCGCAATATTTATGGTTTTCTTGCTTCCCTGTTGTGTATATCACTGGTTGATTATTGTTGCCATCATTGTTATTTGGTTCCTATTATTTTTTTATACTATATTGCACAGGTTATTAGACTAGTGAGTGTTTCGACTATACCTCGTCACTACTCCACTGAGGTTAGTCTTGATACTTACTAGGTACCGACCGTGGTATACTCAATCTACACTTCTGTACATTTTTGTGCAGAGCCAGGTATTTGAGCTATCAGACTCTGACATAGTTAAAGTGTGATAGCAAGGATTCAAGGTAGAGCTGCTTGGTCATCGCAGTCCCTTGAAGTCATTTCATTTTACTGTACTGTTAATTATTAATCAAACAGTATTGAGTATTCGATCCTTGAGATCATTTCATGTATTCAGTTAGAGTTTGTGACTCGGTATTACCAGTCTTGGGAGGTTGTTATATTTGTAATTACTTCTGCTGTTGGTTTATATATAAAAAACAATGTCTTGAATTGTTATAAAATCGGCTTACCTAGTGCCATCATGACGCATGTGGCGGGATTTTGGGTCGTAACAGTGCGTCACCTCAAAACCAATCACAAAACAAATAATCCGGGGTTTCATACCCTCAGGACAAATAATCTGATTCAGTCAATAAAATTTATTGGAATTAATTCCATTTGAAAACACAAATGTATCCATAAAAATCCGAAATTTAACTCAAATATTGCTCGTGAGGCCCATGTCTCGAAACCCGACAAAAGTTACAAAATCCGAAATCCCATTCAACCACGAGTCTAACCATACCAATTTTACCAAAATCCGACCTCAACTCGACCCTCAAATCTTCAAATTAAACCCAGAGGGTTTTCTAAAGTTTTCAACTTAATTCACCCATTAAATCATGGATTCAAAGGCATAATCATGGAAGTTAACCAAAACTGGATAAGAGTCACTTACCTCAAATACCCACGCAAGAATCTCTCCAAAAATCGCCTTCTATCTAGCTCCCAATTCGATTTTGTGTTATGAACTCAAAATCTCCGTTTTGGAACTTTTAATTCTGCCCAGATATGCCTTCATCGCGAACGCGACCTCACCCTCGCGTTTGCGTAGAACAATCTGACTTCCCCTTAAATTAACCATTCGTGAACGCGACCTAAGCCTCGCGATCGCAAAGCTTTGTTGTCCCCTCACTTCGTGAACGCGACAACCCCTACGCGAACGAGAAGACCAAATGCACGAGGTCCCTAGTTGCCTTCTCTCTTCTTCGCGAACGCATCTGCCTACTCGTATTCGGGATGCTTTCTCAGTCCAAAGCTTCGCGTTCGCGTCCTTTTCTTCGTGAATGCGAGGAACAAAATTCCTTAGTCCTCAGACACCCTTTGCGAATGTGAGAACCCTCTCGCGAACGCGTAAGAGGAAACCAAAAGAAATACACGAGCATTCTTCAGCCACCATGCTAAGTCCGACAATGATCTGTTAACCACCCGAAACTCACCCGAGGCCCCCGAGACCTTCAACCAAACATACCATCAAGTCCCAAAACATCATATGAACTTAGTCAGACCCACAAATCACCTCAAACAATGTTAAACCACGAATCATACCCCAATTCAAGCCTAATGAAACTATGAACTTTCAACTTCTACTTTCAACGCCGAAACCTATCAAATCACGTCCGATTGACCTCAAATTTTGCACACAAGTCATAAAGGCAAATTTCCAAAATCGGATTCGTACCCCGATATCCAAAAGTCAACCCCCCCGGTCAAACTTCCCAAGAATTTAACTTTCGCCATTTCAAGCCTAATTGCACTACAGACCTCCAAATAATTTTTCGGAAATGCTCCTAAGTCCAAATTCACCATACGAAGCTATTAGAATCATCAGAATTCCAACCTGAGGTCGTTTACACGTAAGTCAACATCCGGTCGACTTTTCCAACTTAAGTTTTCAATTATGAGACTAAGTGTCTCATTTCACTTTGAAATCCTTCCAAACCCGAACCAACTAACCCGATAAGTAATAAAATAACTATAAATTATAAATTGAGCAGTAAATGGGGGAACGAGGTTATTATACTCCCCCTCTTAAACAAACATTCGTCCTCGAACGAATTTTGAATCATACCTAGAGTCTCAAATAGGTCTGAATATTTGCTCTGAATCTCCTGCTGAATCTCCCAAGTAGCTTCTCCGACTGGCTGGCCTCTTCATTGTACCTTCACTAATGCTATGTTCTTTGACCTCATCTTTCAAACTTGCCGGTCTAAAATAGAAACCAGCTCCACATCATAAGTCAAATTATCGTCCAGCTGCACTGTATTAAAATAAAAAATATGAGACGTATCCCCAACATACTTTCGTAGCATGGATACATGGAATACTGTATGAACACCTGATAGGCTAGGTGGCAAAGAAAGTTCATAATCCACCTTTCAAATCTTCTTAAGTACCTCAAAAGGCCAAATATACTGAGGGCTCAACTTGCCCTTGTTCCCGAACCTCAACACACCTTTCATGGGAGAAATTTTGAGCAGAACCTTCTCCCTAACCATGTAAACAACATCACGAACCTTCCTGTCGGCATAACTCTTCTGTCTAGACCGCGTCATGCAAAGCCGTTCCTGAATCACTTTGACCTTCTCCAATGCATCCTGAACCAAGTCAGTACCCAATAGTCTAGCCTCACCCATCTCAAACCAACCCACCGGAGACCGACATCGTCTCCTATATAAAGCCTCACACGGAGCCATCTGAATGCTCGATTGGTAGTTGTTATTGTAAGCAAACTCTGCGAGTGGCAGAAATTGATCCCAAGAACCCACAAAATCAATGACACAAGCGCGTAGCATATCCTCCAATATCTGAATAGTGTGCTCGGATTGTCCATCCATCTGAGGGTGAAATGTTGTACTTAACTGAACCTGTTTGCCCAATTCTCGCTGCACTGCTCTCCAAAACTGTGATGTAAATTGCGTGCCCCGATCTGAAATGATGGACACTGGCACACCGTGTAGGCGAACAATCTCGCAGATATAAATCTTAGCCAACCGCTCCGAAGAATAATTAGTACCAACTGAAATAAAATGCGCGAATTTGGTTAATCGATCCACAATCACCCAAACAACATCAAACTTCCTCAAGGTCCGTGGAAGCCCAACTACGAGATCCATGGTAATACGCTCCCGTTTCCACTCCAGAATTCTAGGTCTCTGAAGAAATCCTCCCAGTCGCTGATGCTCATACTTTACCTGTTGACAATTTAAACACCGAGCTACAAAACCAACTATATCTTTCTTCATTCGCCTCCACCAATAGTGCTGCCTCAAATTTTGATACATCTTCGTGGCACCTAAATGAATGGAGTACCATGAACTGTGAGCTTCCTGGAGAATTAACTCACGCAACCCATCTACATTAGTCACGCATAGCTTGCCCTGCATCCGTAATACGTCGTTATCCCCAATAGTGACTTCCTTAGGATCATCGTGCTTAACCGTATCGTTAAGGACAAGCAAATGGGGGTCATCATACTGACGTTCTGTGATACAATCATAAAGAGAAGACAGAGAAACAACACAAGCCAAAACTCGATTCGGCTCCCAAACATCCCATCTAACAAACTGGTTAGCCAAGGCCTGAACATCCATGGCTAAAGGCCTCTCTACTACCGGTAAGTATGCTAAGCTCCCCAAACTCTCCGCCTTACGACTCAAGGCATCAGCCACCACATTGGCCTTTTCAGGATGATAGAGAATGGTAATGTCATAATCCTTAAGCAACTCCAACAACCTCCGCTGCCACAAATTAAGATCTTTCTGTTTAAACAGAAGTTGTAGACTCCGGTGATCGGTATAAACCTCACAATGGACACCGTACAAATAATGTCGCCAAATATTCAAGGCATGAACAATAGTTGCTAACTCAAGGCCGTGGACCGGATAATTCTTCTTATGTCCCTTTAACTCTCTGGACGCATAGGCAATCACCCTATCGTCTTGCATCAGCACTGCGCTGAGACCAATACGTGATGCATCACAATACACAGTATAAGACTCTGAACATGTAGGCAACACCAGTACTAGGGTTGTAGTCAAAGTTGTCTTGAGCTTCTGAATCTCTCTTCACACTCATCCGGCAACCTGAACAGAGCACCTTTCTGGGTCAATTTAGTCAAAGGCGATGCAATAAATGACAAACCCTCCACAAAGTGACGATAATAACCAGCCAAGCTAAGAAAACTCTGAATCTTAGTAGCTGAAGATGCCCTGGGCCAACTCTGAATTGCCTCTATTTTCTTCAGATCCACCTTAATCCCTTCACTGGACACTATGTGTCCCAAGAATTCCACCAAACTAAGCTAGAATTCACACTTAGAGAATTTGGCATACAATCTCTCCTCTCTCAGCCTCTGTAATACAATATCCAACTATTGTGCATGCTCCTCCTTGCTATGTGAGTACACCAGGATATCATCAATAAATACTACGACAAATGAATCAAGATATGGCTGAAACACACTATTCATCAAGTGCATAAATGCTGCTGGTGCATTGGTCAGCCCAAAAGACATCACGAGGAATTCATATTGGCCATAACGAGTCCTGAATGTCATTTTTAGAATATCTTAATCCCTAATTTTTAACTGGTGATACCCCAACCTCAAGTCAATTTTGGAGAATACCCTCGCTCCCTGAAGTTGGTCAAGTAAATCATCAATACGCGGCAAAGGATATTTGTTCTTGATTGTACCTTTAGTCAATTGTCTGTAATCAATGCACATCTGCATAGTACCATCTTTCTTTTTCACAAACAAAATCGGTGCACCCCAAGGAGACACACTAAGCCTAATAAACCCCTTTTCAAGGAGTTCCTGAAGTTGCTCTTTCAATTCTTTCAACTCAGCTGGTGCCATACGATACGGAGGAATAAAAATGGGTTGAGTACCCGACAACAAGTCAATACCGAAATCAATATCTCTGTCGGGTTGCATACCCGGCAGGTCTGCAGGAAATACATCCGGAAAGTCTCGCACTACCGGTACTGAATCAATAGGAGATGTACCTACATCAACATCTCTCACACATGCTAAATATGACAAACATCCCTTCATAACCATACGTTGGGCCTTCAAATAAGAAATTACCCTGCTAGGAACATAATCTAGAGAACCTCTCCATTCAACCTTTGGCAACTCCGGCATCGTTGACGTCACGGTTTTTGCGTGACAGTCCAGAATAGCATGAAATGGAGACAACCAATCAATACCCAGAATTACATCGAAATCAACTATATTGAGCAATAAAAGATCAATTCTAGTCTCCGGTCCCCCAATAGTTACCACACACGACCGGTACATACGATCCATAATGATAGTATCGCCCACCGGTGTAGACACGCGAACAGGTGAAACTAAGGACTCACGGGGCATATCCAGATAATGAGTGGCACACTAAGACAATGCCTGTGATCACTACATCTGAAGCAACAACATCTGGCATGGTAGGAAAAGCATAGAATCGGGCATGATTGCCACCTGATCGGCATCCCCCTCTTGGGCGACCCCTAGTTGACTGACCCCTACCCCGAGCTGGCTGGGCGGGAGGCGAAGTAACTGCTACTGAAGTGGTAGTCTGACTCCTCTGCTGCAGTGGCCCTCCCGAGCGACGAGGACACTATCTCCACATATGCCCAAATTCCCCGCACTCAAAGCATCTCCCCAGTACTGGTGGTGGTGCGAACTGAATCGGTCCCCAAGAACCAGAATAATTGCTAGAAGCACTCGGTGCAAATAAACCCTAAACTGAAGGGGCAGGGGACGAACTCTGGGATGGAAGGGAACTGAGAGATGACTGACCCTGATGAGAACTATAAGAACCAAGGCCGGATGATGCGCGATGGTGAACTAGATGACCCGTCTGAGCATGTCTGTAAGGACGACCCCTACCGCGGTAAAACTGACCCCCTGAAGGAACACCGCTGAAATCACCCTGGACCACGAGGCCTCTTAGACTCCCTTTGTCCACGTTCCTGGCTACGTACCATCTCTATCTACCAAGCAATGTCATCTATGTCATTAAAAATAGCACCGGATACCCTCTCCCGAGTCATAAGTAACCGTAGCTGATATGTGAGGCCATCAATGAACCTCTTAATCCTCTCCCTATCAGTGGGAACCAATCAAACTGTGTGACAAGCCAACTCAGAAAATCTCATCTCGTACTGCATCACAGACATGCCATCCTGACGTAACTGCTCAAACTGTCTGTGCAGCTCCTCTCTACGAGACTGTAGCACAAACTTCTCCAAAATGAGAACGTAGAACTCCTGCCATGTAAATGGTATTGCACCGACCAGCCTGCGCCGCTCATAAGCCTCCTACCAATTGAAGGCAGCCCTAAAAATTTGAATAGTGAACGAGACCCCACTGGTGCCTAGAATACCCACTGTCTAAAGCATCCGCTGGCACTTATCCATAAAACCCTGGGCATCCTCTAACTCAGCACCACTAAATGATGGAGGTGGAAACCTCCCAAATCTCTCAAGTCTCCTATGCTCATCATCTGCCATAACAGGAACTACAAGGGCCTGAGCAGCTGCAGCCGGCTAGGCTGGTAGTGCCCCCAGTATGTGAAGTCCCTATACTACCTGATCTGGAGTACGGGCAACAAGGGTATGAGTACCTCCCCCGGCCTGAGAAGTGGCAAGTGCGGCCTGAGCCGAAACCACCTGAGCAAGTCCAGTGCAAACTGTCAATATCTGTGATAGTGCCTCCTGAAGACCTGGAATCACAATAGGCACAACTTGTGCCTGAGCTGGTCTTGTCGGCTCATCTGTATCTGGAATCTGCTCCTGAGCTGGAGCAATTGGTGGTGCTACAAGTGCTTCTTCAACCTCTACCTCGGCCCCAGCCTCTACCACGGCCCCGACCTCTCGCGACCTAAACTGGTGGCACTGGTGGCTGACCATCTGATCCGATAGTACGTTTCCTTACCATCTGTGAGAGAATAGAATACAGAAATTTAGTTTCTGAAATCAACAAATTCGCACGACAAAGTACAAGAATGTGAAATTTTCCTAAGGGTTCGGCATCCTCTCGAAGATAAGTACAGACATCTCCGTACCGATCCGCAAGACTATACTAAACATGCTCATGACTCGTGAGACATATGTAACCTAGGCTCTGATACCAACTTGTAACGACCCAAAATCCTAACATGTCGTGATGGCGCCTATCTCAATACTAGGCAAGGCGACACTATCAATAACCCACGATTTCCTTTAAGTTTGAAAATATAATGTTTAAACACAATACAAAAGTCTCGCAAATAATGACATAAACACCCCCAAAACCTGGTGTCAATGAGTACATGAGCATCTATATATTACAAGTCTGGAAAAAACTATCTATAATAATCTGAGACCAAATACAATAAACATAGGATATGGAAGGAGAGACAAGGTTTGCGAAATATGGTAGCTACCTCTTAATCTCCGAAAAATCAATTGTGTGAAAGAATCAACAACCCCTATGTCCGGGATCACCTGGATCTTCACACGAAGTGCAGGGTGTAGTATGAGTACAACCAACTCAGCAAGTAACAATAATAAATAAGGAACTGAAAGTAGTGACGAGCTTCTCAACTAATTCCAAATACAGTACTTTCTAACATAAAAGGGTAGGCATGCTTTCAAGTTCAATATTTGAAATTCCACAGTAATTTCATATCAAATTTGACTGAAACAGAAAATAATATTTTTTCTGAAATTTCCAAAATAGTGGTGTATGACAGCTGAAGTGCAGCAATAATGAAATCAATGCATCCTCTCAAAGTAACAGTCACTCAGTCTTCTCATTCACTCAAACCTCACAGTCACTCATTCCTCATAGTCACTCATGCCTCTCAATCACTCGGCACTCGGCACTCGCACTCGCACTCAGTAGGTACCTGCACTCACTAGGGGTGTGTATAGACTCCGGAGGGGCTCCTTCAGCTAAAGTGTTATATCAAGCCAATCATGGCATATAACAATGAAACATGCTGCAGCGCACAACTCTATCCCATAAATATCCTCATAATTAGGCCCTCATCCTCACTTAGTCATCAACCTCTCCATTCTCTCGGGCTCAAGATGTCATGAAAATCAGCCCAAAAATGATAATATGATGTATCAATAAACATGACAGTGTGTGAAATTATAATTTGAACATACAATTCAGCCACATAAATGACCCCAGTGGGTACCAATAATAACAACATATCTCTAAGCATGATTTTTAATACGAGTCTCAGCTCAATTTTCTCTAGCACGTAGAGAATGTACTGATATCAACAGATTATTCAACAACACAATTCCATGAAATTTTACCAAGTCACAATTCCTATGGTGCATGCCCACATGCCTATTATCTAGCATGTGCGTCACCTCAAAACCAATCACATAACACATAATCCGGGGTTTCATACCCTCAAGACCAAATTTAGAACTGTTAATTATCTCATACCGTGTAATTCTTTATTCTGCTATGTCTTTACCTCGTGAATTGGGCTCCAAACGCCTCAAATTTAGCCACAAATAATCTGATTCAGTCAATAAAATTTATTGGAATTATTTCCATATGAAAATACAATTTTTTCCATAAACAATCCAAAATTTATCTCAAACATCTTCTGTGGGACCCATATCTCAGAACACAACAAAAGTTATAAAATCCGAAAGTCATTCAACCACGAGTCTAACCATACCAATTTTACCAAAATCCGACCTCAACTCGACCCTCAAATCTTCAAATTAAACCAAGAGGGTTTTCTAAATTTTTCAACTTAATCCACTCATTAAATGATGGATTCAAAGGCATAATCATGGAAATTAACCAAAACTGGATAAGACTCACTTACCCCAAATACCCACGTAAGAATCTATGGAAAATTCACCTTCTACTGGGCTCCCAATTCGATTTTGTGTTATGAACTTGAAACCCCCGTTTTGGAACTTTTAATTCTGCCCAGATATGCCATCATCACGAACGCGACCTCACCCTCGCGTTCGCGTAGAACAATCTGACTGCCCATCAAATTAACCCTCCATGAATGTGACCCAAGCCTCGCAAATGCGAAGCTTTGTTGTCCCCTCACTTCACGTATGCGACAACCCCTACACGAATGCGAAGGCCAAATGCACGGGGTCCTCAGCTGCCTTCTCTCTTCTTCGCGAATGCGTCTGCCTACTCGCGTTCACGATGCTTTCTTAGTCCAAACCATCGCATTTGCGTCCTCTTCTTCACGAACGCGAAGAACAAAATTCCTCAGCCAACAGACACCCTTCGCGAACGCAAGACCCCTCTTGCGAACGCGAAAGAGGAAACCAGAAGAAACATACCAGCAGTCTACAACCAACATGTTAAGTCCGATAATTATCCGTTAACCACCTAAAACTTACCTGAGGCCCCCAGGACCTCCACCAAACATACCATCAAGTCCAAAAATATCATACGAACTTAGTCGAACCCTCAAATCACCTCAAACAATGCTAAAACCACAAATCATACCCATATTCAAGCCTAATAAAACTAAGAACTTTCAACTTCTACTTTCAACGTCGAAACCTATCAAATCACTCCGATTGACCTCAAATTTTACACACAAGTCATAAATGACATAACGTACCTATTCAAATTTTCAGAATCAGATTTTGACCCCGATATTAAAAAGTTAACCCCTCCCCCTCCCCCGCCGGTCAAACTTCCCAAAAATTTGACTTTCGCCATTTCAAGTCTAATTCCACTACGGACTTCCAAATAATTTTTCGGACACGCTCCTAAGTCCATAATCACCATACGGAGCTATTGGAGTCATCAGAATTCAAATCCAATTTAAGCTTTCAATTATGAGACTAAGTATTTCATTTCACTCTGAAATCCTTCCGGACCCGAACCAGCTAACCCATTAAGTCATAAAACAACTATAAAGCATAAATTTGGCAATAAATGAAAGAACGGGGTTATAATACTCAAAACGAATGGTCGGGTCGTTACATTAAGTCTTTCCCGCGTCCCCCAGCTAAAGCACTAGGTTGACTGTAAGTGTCTCGTACATTCTTCAAAGTAGCTCCAACTTCTGTAAATTTTGATTTGAATACAACATAAAATAACTTCCAGTCTTATAACAAACAAAAAAAATAATTAAAACTTGAGACCCTGCATCATTTCAGCTTCTTGAGTGAAGGGAATGTTGTCTTCCATCGTATCAAAACCATGAGGCATAAGATTATTACTAGTATGTGCTAGCTTATTCTGCTTAGAAGCCCCCGAGTTGTAATTTTTAATCTCGCCAATCAGATTTGTTTTTGCAAACATTTATTTTTGCAGAGCCCAAAGATCGAAAGCTTTGCCCTCGTCCCCTTGCTAAAGCCGCAGGTTGAATGTATGCATTGTGTACATTCTTCAAAGCTGCTCCTATTTCTGCAAATTTTGATTTATGTGAAACATAAAATCAATACCAGTCCAATAAGAAGCAAAACAAAACAAAAAATTACAACTTAAGAGACCTTGCATCTCTTCAGCGTCTTGAGCAAGGGGAGCATCGTCTTCCAACGAAGCGAAACCAGGGGGCATAAGATTATTAGTATGTGCAAGCTTATTCTGCTCAAAAGTTGTTGAGTTGTGATTTTTACTTTCTCTAATCAGAGTTCTCTTGCCAATACTTATTTTTACAGAGCCCAAAGATTCAAAGTTGTGTGCTCTTCCCCTTTCTAAAGCAACGGGTTGAATATATGCATGATGTACATTCTTTGAAGTTGCTTCCATTTCAGACTTCTGAAATTTTGATGAATGCATGTCAACCTAAAATAAGATAAAAGTATGGAGTAACTGTTAGCTGAGAAAGATAAAAATTATGAAGACCAGTAATAAAATTATTTATCCACAAGCAATTTCTCGTGCCAACATTAGTGATAAAAGAATTAATTTGTGTTAGAATTAGAAAACACAAACAAAATACAACAAGGCTGAATTTGAAAAATCACATATTTAACAAGATATTACAGCCATTTTCTTACAACAGAACAGAAATCAATATTAGTTCCTGTCAAAAAGGGGGAAAAATTATAGCCAACTGCTGATGAAAGAACTTATTTGTAGTGAGAAAAGCAAAGACAACATACATATACAACAAAGCTGTACTTGTAAAACAACATAGCCCAACAATATATTCTTGCCAATTTCTTTCAAGAAAGAAAGAGAAAACTATCATTAGCAGCACAAAATGTTCAACGACGTTCATTGGACAATGGATCAGTGACAACATGAAAATTTATCACAAGAGGAAGAAAAATCTACAAACGACGTTCATTGACCAAGAGCAAACATATGATAAGAGGACCAATAAAGGTCCTTTGTTGGATATTAGAGAAGAAAGGAACTCATATTAAAATTTTAAATTTCATAAAGAATATGTGTCACTAGTGTGAGAACAGTAAAAGAGAATACATGATTTTCCCATTACCGTGGCTTTACACCGACGATCAATATTGAACCTTACTGGTTTATCCTACTTTTAAATTACTTGAATTTTTTTGGAAAAAATTTAAGTTGTATGAAATATAAAACACCATCATTTGTAGAATCACATCAAATATTTCGTCACTTAAAAAATGAAGAGTGTGTTATATAATAAGGACAGAAGTAGAATAATCAAAATAAAGGATCACTCAAATAGAACTTTGCAGTCCAACTCCCACCATTTTAACTGGTCTCTATTAGATTATCCTCATCTCTTTTCTTACTTGACGAGTGAATTTTTGAATTTTTTAGCACTAATTGTAATGCTAAGAATAGGTCAAAGACTCTCCACGCTCCAGTCTACTTATCCTTCCAAAGTTACAAAGATTCTACTTCTACTAGTGTGCGCGGAAGAAAGAGGAGCAACCAAATTGCTAAACTTATAGATGTTACAATTGATAATGATGTCTGTCTATACAGATTGTCAACTCAGACGAAACACACTCTTCGTCAATTTGGCAAGAGGGCCAAATACTTTTTCTTTTTTAGAATGGTACACTACTAGAGGGCAAGAATCACCGCTAGAAATACAGACTTTTTCCGGGGAAGAATCGGTGGGAAATCCGTGTGAAATTTCAATATTCCCACAGTATTCCCAGGGGAGACGCTCAGTGGGAATATGGCTGGTGGGAAAATAGTTTCCCAGGACATTCGTAGGTAATTCCCAGAGAGTTTCCTATTGAGGGTTTCACGAGAATTTGATGGGGTCACATAGTGTATTTTCCCACGAACGTCATGGGAAAAGTAAGATAATATAATAATTTAATTTTCTTAAGTTTCTCACCGAATCAATGAGATATATTATAAATAATGTAAATATTTTTTTATTTTACACATGGAAGCAGTGGGAAATATTCGTAACCTGGAAATAAACATATGAACATTCCCACGAAAATCAGTGGGAAATATTAAAATTCTGGAAAAAATATGCATAAAATTCCCACATAGTCGGTGGAAAATCTGGAAAATATTTTCATGGACAAATTTATTTTTAGAACTACACCAACTACCAAACAAAAAGTACAACCAACAATACAAAACTAAATATAATTAAATATTCAAATACCAAATTCAACATGCAATCCAATTCATATACAACACCTAATTCAATCCATTTCATAAACAATATCCAATTAAACAAAAAGTGGAACAAAAACTCAAAAAAACCTACATTCAATATTTAACATTAAGGTACCATCCAAAACAAACTAATAAAATAAACTAGTCCTTAGTTATTATCAGATGCTGGAGAACGAAGCACACGAAATGCACTAGATGCTAAGAGAGAGTTTATCTGAGAACTGAGACTTTTAACATCATTAGTGACAAGTATTCCATAGTTATCATCAATCGATTGATTTTGAATGAACTCATCCAAGCTTCGTTTGAAAGTATCCTACCAAAAAAATACAATTATTATAAAAGTAAACTTAATTAAAAAAAACTATGCAAGTATCTTTATTTCTCAAACTTTAAAGTGAAACACACGGAGAGATAAAAAGCTTAACATCCTGGAAAAAATTAAAAGTACAAAAACAATAACAATAACAACCCAATAGAATAATACTAGTGGAGTCTGGGGAAGATAGAGTATACGCAGACCTTACCCCTATACCGGAGGGATAGAGAGGCTGTTTCCAGGAGACCCTCGGCTCAGAGGCTCAAGCAAGAAAAAGAAGTGGTGCCTTCAGCATATATATACTGTAGTAACTACAAACAACCCATTTGAGGAAAACTTATCCTTGAAACCAAATTCTTTATAGCAAGTGTAAAAATTGTTCTCTGGAACCACACAAGATCTACAACTAGAAATAGTCTATCTATTACTATATTTGAAAGAGAATAACCATGATGCATTGACAGAATCACTATTCAACAACCAAAATAAACCTTTCCACCAAATTTCCAAGGACAATTAACAGAGCTTCGTTGCACAAATGTTTTCAATTACAAACTTCGTTTCTGGCGAAGAAACCGCCATAATTTGCATGAGTATCCCCATTATATCTAACCGTAATGTTAATTTTTTGTTTTCTTTACAATTTTCTTGTTCCACTACTACATACTGGTCATTTACTCCTTATACCACTCTTTCATTTTCTTTTATTTTCTTCCTTAATGATTAATGGAACAAAGATTTCTAAAACTTAGCAGATCAATCATATTAACAAAATTAAGTTACTGATTCATGTGTATCACACTGCTAGCTTTCATTACATGCCTGGACCTTAAAGACAAAGGACAGTGTGAAAGAACTAATGAAGGATGGAAACACTTCATTCAACATTTAAACCACAAAGATATCGTTACGTAATGTAAAAGCAAATATACATAAATTTGCAACAGAGGTTACAGTTTGATTATTGGACTTGCACTTACCATTTAATCTAAGAAATGGGTAAAAGTTGTGCAATCATTTTACATTATACACTCACATCTAGAGGAACCATTACTATGAACAGAGGTTGAGTTTCTAATAACCATTAATCTTCATAGTTCCAATATGACTGGCAGGCAAGTGTGGCGTATTCTAGCACCAATCAAACTAAATGATTTCTCCCTTCAACCTATACTACTTTCTAAATGGAACTAAACCAAATGGCAGGTCTTGTTATACATACATCTCCAACTGCACAACTACAGTTACAAACCGTAATATAACTAAATTTCCCTCTCAAAGAAATTATCGTTTACATTTTTATTCCTAGCAAGTCCAGAAAATCCATGAATTGATTCATACTAACAATTAGTTCCAGTTATCCTAGAAAAGCAAGAGGCCTAAGAAAATAAATATTAACAGCATGCACAATAAAAGTCAAAAACCTTCATGAGTTCTTTTCCTTTTCATTTGTGTAGAATTATCCAAGTTCTCCAAATCATCATCCTTTTCTTGCAAAATGTCAAAAGTATCACGAGGTAGAACTTTTATTGCAACATGCCAGCCTTTGTTTAAAGGATCGTCGACATAAAATACTTGTAATGCTTGGTTTGCTAATACAAATGGCTCATTAGTTTTCAATAATCGCTGACGTTTAACACTCACAAAGCCATATTCATCCATTTTAACTCCCTTTTCTTGGTCATACACATCAAACCACATACATCTAAACAAGATCACTCTTTTTCCTCCAATAAATTGCAATTCGAGAATCTCCGTAACTTCTCCATAATAATCAATATTTTTATTCTCTTCATCTGTCTCATCAACTACAACCACCCCGCAATTTTGAATTTTCAAACCCCTGTGATAGTCTTCCACATGAAACCTATATCAATTAGTAATGTAACCTCAGAGACGTCTCACATATGGCAGGGGACCATGTGACAAAGTGAGCAAATCTTCCAATTTCTTACTGTTATCACATTTGTATAATTCAACAACCTACCAAAATTAATTATATATTTTAATTAGCAAATACTATATAAAAAGTATGTTTAAAAAAATAACAATAGTATATAACTAGTACTAACCTTTTTTTTAACCAGCTAATGAACTCCCTATCTGAATGTTTTTGAGAGGAATCTCCCGAAATTTGTGAAAACTCTCTACAAACAATTAAAGATTAACATGTGATTTTAATTGAAATCATGGATAAAGTATAAGTGAATTAGTATGTCGAGTCAATACTTACTCGAGAAATGGTTGAATTTCATCACAGTTCTTTAAAATATAAATATATGCTTGGTCTAATTCATCTGGATTATGTTTGTCTAATATTTTAGTTCTTAATTCTTTTTCAGGTTGACAAAAAACTGTTAAACCTCCATCAGATTCAATAACACCACCATCATAATTTCGCTCAAGGTGATTAAACTTTGTTTCCATTGTATGCAAATATCTTGAACATAAAGTCAAACATTCAGTTGCCAATTATATCCCTCAGTGATAGAACCTTCTGGGCAATCCCTATTACCAACTAAAGATATCAAAAAGTATAGTCATCGCTCCACTGGATACATCCATCGATATTGAATAGGTCCAGCAATCATAGCCTAATTAGCTAAATGGATCGGCAAGTATACCATCACATTAAAAAAATGAAGGAGGGAATATATTTTCTAACTTGCACAGAATTATAGGAATTTGAGTTGCTATATGTTCTAACTCATCCATTCTTAAATATTTTGGTCCAAGCAAGTTGAAAAATAAAGACAACTCAATAAGAGGTTCACATACAGATTACAAAGATACCACGTATAGCAAGTGGAAGTAAATGTTGTAGAAGAACATGGCAATCATGACTTTTTAGGCCTGAAATTTTGCGATCTTTATTATTGACACACTGAGATGTATTTGATGAATATCCATCTAGAACCTTTAAGTTCTTTAGGGAGCTGAAAAATCCGTTCTTGTCTTCAGGAGATAAAGTGTAACATGTTGTTGGTAGCTCATATTTATCCTCATTCTTAATTGGATGAAATTCTTTCCTTATATTCATTTCTTGCCAATCCAATCGGGCTTTTATGGTATCTTTGGTTTTTTCTTTGACATTTAAGATTGTCTCCAAAATATTATCACATACATTTTTCTCAATATGCATCACATCTAAATTATGTTTTCAATAGGGAAGATCAAAGAAAATACTCTTCTTATTCCAATTATCACTCCTACTCTCATGTAATATTTTAGGCTTCTTATTTGGATCCTTTGTTAGTGGTAAACCATCTAAATAGGTCACTTGATCAAGTATATCCTCACCCAATAAAATTTTGGGTGGTAGTCTTCGTTCCTTAGTGCCATCAAATGACTCTTTATCATTCCTCCATTTGTGATTAAGAGGAAGAAAACGTCTATGCCCCATATAATACTGCTTTTTACTATTTTCTAACCTAATTGAGGATGTTTCTTTATTGAAACATGGGCAAGCTAATTTTTCTTTTGTACTCCAAGACATAACAATCTTTGGAGTCTTGGCTTTAAGAAAAAATAACGTAAAATCTTGTGTGTTATCTTTTTCCCACTCTTAAATTTAGTTTCTCTACTATGTTTATCCTCTTTCCCTCTAAATGCTCCACAAACTTGGCAAGATTCAAGAAACTTGTCATCCTTCCAATATAACATACAATTATTCTTACACGCACCAATCTTCCTGTAAGAAAGTCCAAGATCCCGAATTATCTTCTTTGTCTCATAATATGAATCTGGCAAGTTTGATTCGTTAGACAACAGATCTTTCTTTAACATCTTCAACAACATTGTAAATGACTCATGACTCCAATGCCCAAAACTTTTGATGTGAAGCAATTTAACCATAGTAGAAAGTTTAGAAACTTTTGAATTTTACTACAATGGTTGCTCAAAATCCTTTAAAAGCCTATAAAATATTCTTACTTCAATATTTGGTTCCTCCTCAAGAAAATCATCACCGTGAATGTTCGTATTGTCTGCATCAACATCAGGGTATAAATCTCTTAGGATCCCATATATTTCATCCTCACCATCAGCTTCTTCAATGCCATCATCTTCTACATCTTCTAAATTTGATTATGTCTCACCTAACCTTTCCCGGTGGTGATATCAAAAAGTATAATTTTGAATTATCTCATGTACTATTAAATGTGACTTAACCATCTCACATGTTTTCGAAGATGTATTACAACATTTGATACATGGACAACATATTACACACGCTTCACTTAATCTTGTAAAAGCAAAATCCAAAAGGTTATCCACCCCAAGCTTGTAAGCATTACCAAGTCGGTCATGGACAAGTTCCATTCATTTCTTATCAGGTGCCATAATTTGGTGCATGTGTAATATATATGTATATATGATTGAAATATATGTATTAGCCAGAAGTAAATATTTATTCAACAAGCCAACAAATAAGCAAACACTTCAACTTGTATGTGGTACAAATGTATACTAAAGCAAAATCGATAATAATCATCGTATCGTAGTTTAAATCCCTAATTCAGATTGAAAAATCTAAAGTAAAAGCAAACAGAGATTATATATGTGAGCTTTCTTAAGTATCACAAGCACGATCAATGCTTTAGAAGCAAAACAATGATCATCTAACAATATTTACAATAATGAATACAAACATCACTAAGAAATATTATGGAAACGGAACAATAATCATATAACAATTTCTTTTTTCTGGATTCAAAATTAAAGGGCTAATTAAGAAATATACAACAACAACAACAACCCAGTAAAATCTCACTAATGGGGTCTGGGGAGGGTAGTGTGTACGCAGACCTTACCCCTACCCCAAAGAAGTAGAGAGATTATTTCTGAAAGACCCTCAGCTCAAGAAAACAAAAAGACAAAAGGACAAAAGGAGAAAATATTAGTATCACCACAGTAATTATAGGAAAAATAGGAACACCATGAAATCCAGTAGAAAGATGCAAAGCAAAAGCGATAGCTAGTAAATAGGTCCTGCACTGAAAAGGAAAATAGTAAGACACAACATTGCCACTAGCTATCTTAGACAAAAACCCTACCTGGCTAGTCCCACAATGGTATGAAGTAATGCAAGACTCAACTACCTCCTAAGCTATAACCCTAATACTCGACATCCACATCTTTCTATCAAGTTTCATGTCCTCGGAAATCTGGAGCCTCGCCATATCCTGCCTGATCACCTCTCCCCAATACTTCTTAGTCCGCCCTCTACCTCTTCTCGTTCCCTCCACAACCAGCCGCTCACACCTCCGTACCTGAGCATATGGGCTTCTCCTCTGAACATGTCGGAACCATCTAAGTCTCGCTTCCCTCATCTTGTCATCAATGGGAGCCACCTGCACCTTCTCCCGAATATCATCATTCCTAATCTTATCTATCCTAGTATGCCCGCACATCCACCTCAACATCCTCATTTCTGCTACTTTCATCTTCTGGATATGTGAGTTCTTAATGGGCCAACACTCAGTCCCATACATCATGGTCGGTCTAACCATCACTTTATAGAACTTACCTTTGAGTATCGGTGGCACTCTCTTGTCACACAGGACTCCAGATGTTAACCTCCACTTCATCCATCCTACACCAATACAATGTGTGACAATATAGTTCAACTTTATTTGGCCAGAACATCATCTTCTAGGTAATATAAGAAAATAGTACTTGATCAATTCATTAAATTAAATAGAAAAGAACTTTTCAGAGAACTAGTCACAGAAGTTTTTTTCTTCTGTAGTAATTATATACAATAGCAAAAGGCAATAGTTGTTTTTAAAAAAAAAACAATATCAGGTCTTGCTATTTTTATCCCACTAACATATTATTTTCATTGTTATATGGAGTTTCTCTGTTGAATCTTTCTGAAATAATACATTAATATTGTGATAATCTTTTTGCAGATTGCTTTGATCACAAATGGTAACAAGAAGAAGTTTTTCAGGAACTAATCAGTGAACATCTAAGGAAAACCACATCTAAACACATAGAAACTCCATATAACTATAAATAGCAGAGGTATTGCAAGTAGCCTCACCATAAAGGGAGTCGATGTAATTATAAATCTGGAAAATATACATGTAATTTTAAGATGAAATCCAATATTTGAAAAACAGAGAGATAAAAAAAAGACCAATAATTATAACTACAAGTTTAGCAACTTGAGTTTACCTTGACGAGAAGGAGAACGAAAACCTATTAGCATTGACACAGATTCACCAGAGAAGACGGATTATAAGCTACGTACATCAAGAAGCCCAAATGTTTTTGTGATTATTTGTTGAGTTTTTCTCTGTATATATAGTGTTAATTTCACTTGAGAACTTCTTCGTCGATCGAGTAAGGCCAGTTGCAGCGAGAGTCTTATTTGTTCGTGATTTGTTGCCTCTTTATTGCTGAAACTGTTGTACGTGTTTTGGGATAGCATTAGAGTGAGAGAATGTAGGTTTTGTTTTTATAATTTCGGGGTTATGCGCGGATAAGGGGATTAATGATTTCGAAATAATAAAATCAGTAACTAAGTTGATTAATTACTGTTGGCTTACCTGAATATATATATATATATATATATATATATATATATATATATATATATATATATATATATATATATATATATATATATATATATATATATATATATATATATATATATATATATATATATATATATATATATATATATATATATATATATATATATATATATATATATATATATATATATATATATATATATATATATATATATATATATATATATATATATATATATATATATATATATATATATATAAAATGGAATATCTTCCAAGAAATTTCGAAGCCATTCAGCTTCTTCATCGGCCTTGTCTAAAACTATGAATTCAGATTCTATCGCAGAACAGGCGATGCATGTCTGTTTGGATGATTTACAAGACACTGCTCCACCCCCAAATGTGAAAGCATATCCACTCATGGATTTAACTTCAGATGATCCGGTGATCGAATTTGCATCATGTAACGACCCAGCTAGTCGTTTCGAGAGTTATAGCCCTGTTTCCCTATTTCTGCTTCTTTTTGTGATCTTCAGCTATATTATGATATGTCGGGTTAGTTGGTTCGGGTCCGGAGTGGTTTCGGTGTGAATTGAGACACTTAGTCTCTTTATTAAAAGCTTAAGTTGAAAAAGTCAACCGGATGTTGACTTATGTGTAAACAATCTCGGATTTGAATTTTGTTAGTTCTGTTAGCTCCGTTAGGTGATTTTGGACTTAGGAAAGCGTTCGTAATATGATTTGAAGATCCATAGTATAATTAGGCTTGAATTGGCGAAAATTAAAAATTTGGCGATTTTGATCGGCAGTGAAAAATTTTATATCGGGGTCGGAATAGATTTCTGGAGTTAGAGTAGGTTCGTGGTGTCATTTGTGATGTGTGTGTAAAGTTTTAGGTCATTCGGATGTGGTTTGATAGGTTTCGGCGTCGTTTGCGGAATTTAAAAGTTTAGATGTTCTTAGGCCTGAATCCAGGCGTAATTTGGTGTTTTGATATTGATTTGAGTGATTCGAAGGTTCGACTAAGTTTGTATGATTTTGTAACATATATTCAAGCGATCGTAGGATCGGAGTCAGGCTTTTTATGAATTTTCGCATAAGTAGAGGCCGGTTCACAGATACTGTTCCGCAAGTGCTGAACTAGGACCGCAGGTGCGGTTTTAACTGGGCAGAAAATCCCTGCTCGAGGTTTTGTCTTCCATTTTTTCAATTTTGGACTTGGGGAGCTCAGGAGAGAGATGAGTTTTTGAAGGTTTTCAAGGAGGACATTGGGGTATGTGATTCTAACCCGTATTGGTCTAATTTTCGTGAATATATGGCTTTGTTCATCATTTAATTAGGGATTGGAATTGAAAATTAGGGGATTTAGGCATTGGGAATTAGAGAGTGAACTTTGGGTTTTTGGAGGGGCAATTGAGGTCAGATATTGGTAAATTTGGTATGACTAGACTTGTTGCTAGATTCTGGACGTTTGGAGGCCGATTTGAGAGGCAAAGGCATCACGGAATAGGATTTTGCTCGGATTGAGGTAAGTAACAGCCTTAAATCTGGTTTTGAGGGTATGAAATCCCGAGAATTTGTATGATGTGAATATTTAGAGGTGACGCACATGCTAGGTGAAGGGCGTGTGAGCGTGCACCGTGAGAGATTGTGACTTGGTTGGTCCCGTGAGACTGTAAAGTCGAATAGCTATTGTTATTGCTTGTTTTTCCTTGTCTTGAGCAATTGACTGCCTTTCATATTAGAAGCCATGCTTAGGCCATATGATATCACTGTTGGGACCCGCAACGGTCGAATACTTGTTGAATTGACTGCTAATTGATGTCTTGTACTCAGTCACAGTCTTACTTGTGTATTATATCTCCATTCCATCTCATTTCTTGTTGATACTTGTTGTATTCTCTGTTTGGGCTAATTATTATGATATTATATGAGCCCGAGGGGCTAGAGAGATTAGTGACTGAGATAGGGCATGAGTGCCGGGTTGAGAGCTATGTGAGATATATTGGATCAGGCTGCACGCCGCAACAATATTTGATCGGGTTGCACACCGCAACAAGCCTTCGGGCCATATATCGGAACGGGCTGTATGCCGCAGCAATATATGGATCGGTCTGCACGTTGTAGCACTATTGGGTCGGGCTGCACGTCGTAGCAATATAGCACTTGGGTTGTAGGAGACCCTCCGGAGTCTGTACACCCCCACTGAGCGCAGGTACCTTTGATTGTGGGTATTGAGGCTGAGAGCCGAGTGATTGAGCTATTGAGATAGATGAGTGACAGTAGCCTTGTGAGGTTGTACTTGCTTTTCACTTCGTTGCTAATTGTTGTTGATGTGAAATTTTCTGGAGGGCTTATATTATTGTACCTGAGCTCGAAATGTTTTGATTTAAAACACCAGATTGAAAGCATGCCTATTTGTCTTGCTGAAATTACTGAAATGAACTGAATTTGTGTAGCTCGTCACTGCTTCTCAGTTCCTTATTTAATTCTGTTACTTACTGAGTTGGAAGTACCCACGTTACTCCCTGCACCTTGTGTGTAGATCCAGGTGTGACCGGACGTGGAGGTCATTGAGTTCGTGCGCAGTTGATTTTCCGGAGCTTTACGAGGTAGCTGCCAGCGTTCGCAGACCTTGTGCTCCTTCCTTATTATCTTTCTTTCTCTGTATTGATATCTAGACGCAGACTACTGTAGACACTGTCTTTTAGATTGAGAGTCTAGTTGCTCATGACTTAGTGACACCCCGATGTCGGGCTATTTTTTCGCACTTATGTTTTATTTGGGTTTTACCCCGTATTTATGAGAAACTCCGGTTATTTTAAATGTCTTAAGTCATTTATGTTAAATTTTGAAAGTGTTTTGGAAAGGTCGTGGCTTGCCTATTACCACGATAGGCGCCATCACGACGGGTTATGTTTTGGGTCGTGACAAGTTGGTATCAAAGCGTAGGTTACATAGGTCTCACGAGTCATGAGCGGGTTTAGTAGAGTCTCATGGATCGCTACAGAGACATCTGTACTTAGCTTTGAGAGGCTGTAAAACCTTTAGAAAAACTTCACATTCTCGAATTCTTATCGTGCGAATCTATTGATTGTGGTAACTAAACTTTTGTTATTCTCTTCTATCAGAGATGGTGAAGACACGTGCTACCAGGGCAAGATGGACAGCCACCAGTACCACCAGCCCGGGCCGCGAGAGGCCGAGGGCGCGATAGAGGTCGCGGTAGTGGCAGAGGTGTAGCCCGCACAGTAGCTTGGGCAGTACCTGCAGATCCACCAGTCGCCCCAGATCTGAACTAGATTCCAGTTGTTCATGCACCAGCTCAGGCACCACCTGTGCCTATTATGATTCCAGGCCTTCAGGAGGCCTTAGCTCAGATTCTGACTGTGTGTACCAGCCTTGCTCAGGCGGTCTCTGTTTCGGCCGCAGCAGCCACTTCTCAGGCTGGGGGAGATGCTCAGACTCCCGCTGCCCGCACACCAGAGCAGGTGGTACAGGGATTCCAGACACCGGGGGCACCACCAGCCCAGCCAGTTGCAGCTGCTCAGGACTATGTGGTTCCTGCTATTCCTGAGGATGAGCACCATAGATTGGAGAGGTTTGGGAGATTCCAACCTCCATATTTCAGTGGTGTAGAGGGAGAGGATACACAGGGTTTCTTGGATAGGTGTCATAGGATACTCCGTACACCAGGTATTCTGGAGACTAGTGAGGTCTCGTTCACTACCTTTCAGTTCTCTGGGGCTGCATTCAGTTGGTGGGAGGCTTACGAGAGGTGTAGGTCGGTCGGTGTAGCGCCCCTTACTTGGCAGCAGTTCTCCGTTATCTTTCTGGAGAAGTCCGTGCCTCAGTCCCGAATAGAGGTGCTGCGCAGACAGTTTGATCAGCTTCGTCAGGGTGATATGTCTGTGACACAGTATGAGATGCGATTCTCGGAGTTGGCCCGTTATGCTATCTGATTGGTTCACACAGACAAGGAGAGGATCAGGAGGTTTATAGATGGCCTCACTTTTCAACTGCGGTTGCTTATGACCAGAGAGAGTGTCTGGTGCTACTTTTGATGAGGTTGTCGACATTGCTCGGCAGATTGAGATGGTTCGCGGTCAGGAAAGGGTTGAGAGGGAGGCCAAGAGGCCTCGTGGACAAGGTGGATTTAGTGGTACTCCTTCTGGGGGTCAGTTCCAGCACGGTAGAGGTCGTCCATTCAGACATGCTCAGACAGCTCGTCCAGTTCACCGTGGTGCATCATCTGGCCATGATTCTCACAGTTATCAGCAGGGACGTTCATCTCTAGGTGCCCTTCCAGTGCAGAGTTCTTCTCTTGCTCCATCGGGTCAGAGTTCGTCTATGTTGGGTCCTTCTACTAGTTATCCCGGTAGTCGGGGTTCCCTTCAGTCCCCAGCACCAGTACCGGGGTGTTACTATGAGTGTGGGAAGTTTGGTCACATGAGGAGAGAGTGTCCCTGTCTAGTGGGAGGTCCGGCTCCACAGAGGAGCCATTCTATGTCATCAACATCAGTTCCTCCACCACCACCCCCCCAGTCAGCTAGGGGTGGAGCTCAGTCAGCTAGGGGTCGCTCGAGAGGGGGAGGCAGATCAGGGGGTGGCCAGGCCCATTTCTATGCCCTCCCTGCCATACCAGATGTTATTGCTTCAGATGCTGTGATTACAAGTATTATCTCAGTTTGTCACAGAGATGCCTCTGTATTATTTGACCCTGGTTCCACTTATTCAAGTTTTTCAGGTATTACAAGTATTATCTTAGTTTGTCACATTTATTATTCATATGCCCCATGAGTCTTTAGTTTCATTTGTTCATGTATCTACTCCTGTGGGCGATACTATTATTGTGGACCACGTATATCGGTCATGTGTGGTGACTATTAGGGGTTTGGAGACCTGAGTAGACCTTTTGTTGCTCAGTATGGTTGACTTCGATGTGATATTGGGTATGTATTGGTTGTCTCCATGCCATACCATTCTAGATTGTCATGCTAAGATGGTGATGTTGGCGATGCCGAATTTGCCGAGGGTTGAGTGGAGCGGTTCTATAGACTACGTACCTAGTAGGGTGATCTCATATTTGAAGGCTCAGTGGATGGTTGAGAAGGGTTATCTATCCTATTTGGATTTTGTGAGGGATGTTAGTGCAGAGACTCTTGCCATTGATTCTGTTCTTGTGGTATGTGACTTTCCGGATGTGTTTCCTGTAGACCTGCCAAGCATGCCGCCTGACAGGGATTGGTATTGATTTGATGCCGGGCACTCAGCCCATTTCTATTCCACCGTATCGTATGGCACCAGCGGAGTTGAAGGAGTTAAATGAACAACTTCAGGAACTCCTTGATAAGGGGTTTATTCGGCCTAGCGTGTCACCCTGAGTGCGCCAGTTCTATTTGTAAAGAAGAAATATGGTTCTATGAGGATGTGCATTGACTACAAGAAGTAGAACAAGGTCACAGTCAAGAACAAGTATCTTTTTCCACGTATTGATGATCTATTTGACCAGCTTCAGGGGGCGAGGGAGTTCTCCAAGATTTATTTGAGGTCAAGGTATCACCAACTGAAGATTCGGGATTCGGATATTCTTAAGACAACTTTCAGGACCCGATATGGCCATTATGAGTTTCTTGTAATGTCTTTTGGGCTGACTAACGCCGCAGCAATGTTCATACATTTGATGAATAGTGTGTTCAGCCTTATTTGGAATCGTTCGTTATTGTATTCATTGATGTTATCCTGATATACTCTCATAGCTAGGAGGAGCATGCCAAGCATCTGAGGATTTTGTTACAGAGATTAAGGGAGGAGAAGCTTTATGCAAAGTTCTCCAAGTGTGAGTTTTGGATCGGTTCAGTAGCATTCTTGGGCACGTGGTGTCCAGTCAGGATATTCAGGTGGATTCGAAGAAGATAGAGGCGGTGCAGAGTTGGCCTAGACCGTCCTCAGCCACGGAGATTAGGAGCTTTCTTGGTTTGGCGGGATATTAACGTCGTTTTGTGGAGGAATTTTCATCTATTGCATCGCCCTTGACCAAATTGACCCAAAAGGGTGCTCCATTCAGGTGGTCGGATGAGTGTGAGGAGAGCTTTTAGAAGCTCAAGACTGCCTTGACCACAGCTCCCGTGTTAGTTCTTCCATCAATTTTAGGTTCTTACACCGTGTATTGTGATGCCTCGAGGATAGGTATTAGATGTGTTTTGATGCAGGAGGGTAGGGTGATTGCCTATGCTTCACGTCAGTTTAAGACCCATGAGAAGAACTATCTTGTCCATGATCTTGAGTTAGCAGCTAATGTTCACGCCCTGAAGATTTGGCGGCACTATCTGTATGGGTTTCATTGTGAGCTCTACACTGATCACCAGAGTTTGCAGCATCTGTTAAAGCGGAAGGATCTTAACTTGCGTCAGTGGAGGTGGTTGGAGCTTCTCAAGGACTATGATATCACCATTTTGTACCATCCTCGGAAGGCCAATGTGGTGGCCGATTCCTTGAGTCGCCGGGCGGAGAGTTTAGGGAGTTTAGCGTATTTTCCAGCAGCAGAGAGACCCTTGGCATTGGATGTTCATGCCTTAACTAGCCAGCTTGTCAGATTGGATATTTCAGAGCGGAGTCGAGTATTGGCTTGTGTGGTCTCTAGGTCTTCTCTTTATGACCATATCAGACAGCGTTAGTATGATGACCCCCACCTGTTCGTTCTTCAGGACAGGGTTCAGAGAGGTGATGTTAGGGATGTGGCTATTGGTGATGACGACGTGTTGAGGATGTAGGGCCGGATATGTGTGCTTAATGTAGATGGGCTCCGGGAGTTGATTCTTGAGGAGGCCCACTGCTCGCGGTATTCCATCCATTCGGGTGCCATGAAGATGTACCAAGATTTGAAACAGCACTATTGGTGGAGGCGGATGAAGAAGGATATAGTTGAGTTTATGGCTCGGTGTCTCAACTGTCAGTAGGTTAAATATGAACATCAGATACCGGGTGGCTTACTTCAAAGGTTAGAGATCCCAGAGTGGAAGTGGGAGTGGATCACCATGGACTTCGTAGTTGGGCTCCCACGGACTTCGAGGAAGTTCGATGCTATTTGGGTTATTGTGGATCGGCTGACCAAGTTCGCACACTTTATCCCAGTTGGTACTACTTACTCTTCAGATCGGTAGGCTGAGATTTACATCCGAGAGATTGTTCGCCTGCATGGTGTCCCACTTTCCATCATTTCAGATAGGGGCACTCAGTTTACATCGTAGTTTTGGAGGGTTGTGCTGCGAGAGTTGGGTACTCAGGTTGAGTTGAGCACAACCTTTCACCCTCAGACGGACGGACAGTCCGAGCACACTAATCAAGATATTGGAGGACATGTTACGCACTTTTGTCATTGACTTTGGGGGTTCATGGGACCAATTTATGCCGCTCGCGGAGTTTGCATATAACAACAATTATCAGTCGAGCATTCAGATGGCTCCGTACGAGGCTTTATATGGGAGGAGGTGTAGATCTCTAGTAGGATGGTTTGAGCCGGGTGAGGCTAGGCTCTTGGGTACAGACTTGGTCCAGGATGCATTAGATAAGGTGAAATAGATTCAGGAGCGGCTTCGCACGGCGCAGTCTAAGCAAAAGAGCTATGCGGACAGGAAGGTCCATCATGTGTCTTTCATGGTTGGGGAGAAGGTTTTTCTGAAGGTATCACCCATGAAGGGTGTTATGAGGTTTGGGAAGAGGGGCAAATTGAGACCCCGGTTCATTGGGCCTTTTGAGGTGCTTCAGAGGATAGGGGAAGTGTCTTACAAGCTTTCCTTTCCACCCAGCTTGTCAAGTGTGTATCCAGTGTTTCATGTTTCTATGCTCCGGAAGTATATTGGAGATTCGTACCATGTTGTGGATTTCAGTACAGTTCAGTTGGATGGTGATATGACTTCTGATGTGGAGTCGGTGGCCATTTTGGATAGGTAGGTTCGTAAGTTGAGGTCAAAGTATATAGCTTCAATGAAGGTGCAGTGGAGAGGTCAGCATGTGTAGGAGGCCATCTGGGAGACCGAGCGGGAGATGCAGAGCAGATATCCACACCTATTTGAGACTCCAGGTATGTTTCTAGACTCGTTCAAGGACGAACGTTTGTTTAATATGGGGAGGATGTAACGACCCGGCCAATCGTTTCGAGAGTTATAGCCCAGTTTCCTCCATTTCTGCTTCTTTTAATGTTCTTCAGCTATATTATGCTATGTCAGGTTAGTTGGTTCGGTTCCAGAGTGGTTTCAGAGTGAATTGAGACACTTAGTCTCTTTATTAGAAGCATAAGTTGAAAATGTCAACCAGATGTTGACTTATATGTAAACAATCTCGGATTTGAATTTTGATGGTTTTTTAGCTCCGTTAGGTGATTTTGAACTTAGGAGCGCATTCGGATTGTGATTCGGAGGTCTGTAGTGGAATTAGGCTTGAATTGGCGAAAATTAAAAATTTGGCAATTTTGGTCGGCAGTGGAAAATTTGATATCGGGGTCGGAATGGATTTCCAGAAGTAGGAGTAGGTCTGTGGTGTCATTTTTGACGTGTGTGTAAAATTTGAGGTCATTCGGATGTGGTTTGATAGGTTTGGGTGACGTTTGCGGAATTTGGAAGTTTAGAAGTTCTTATGCTTGAATCCAGGCGTAATTTGGTGTTTTGATGTTGATTTGAGTGATCCGAAGGTTCGACTAAGTTTGTAAGAGGTTATAGGATATGTTGGTATGTTTGGTTGTGGTCCCGAGGGCCTCGGGGTGATTCCGGGTGGTTAACGGAAGGTTAGGAGTTGGAGAAGTGCAGCTGAAGCTGCTGCTACTGGGGCTTTTCGCAGCTGCTCAGTGGGAACCGCAGGAGCGAAGAAAGAGCCGCATGTGCGTCTAAGGGAGACCCGGGCTCATACCGCAGGTGCGATGGAAATCCCACACTTGCGGTAGTCGCAAAAGCGGTTTTGGAGGTGCAGATGCGCAGATGGATCGCATGTGCGGCTTGTGTCTCGCATCTGTGATGACCGCAAATGCAGTCAAGCGATCGCAGGAGCGGAGGCAGGATTTTAATGAATTTCTACAAAAGAGAAGGCCGGTTCGCAGATGCGGTTCCACAGGTGCGGAACTAGGATAGCAGGTGAGGGTTTAACTGGGCAGAAAACCCCAGCTCGAGGATTTGTCTTCCATTTTCAATTTTGGACTTGGGGAGCTCGGGAGAAAGGCGGGTTTTCGAAGGTTTTCAAGGAGGACGTTGGGGTAAGTGATTCTAACCCGTATTGGTCTAATATCTATGAATCTATGGCTTTATTCATCATTGAATTAGGATTGGAAATGGAAATTTGGGGATTTAGGGCTCGGGAATTGGAGAGGGAACTTTGGGGTTTTGGAGGGGCAATTGAGGTCGGGTTTTGGTAAATTTGGTATGACTAGACTCGTGAGTTAATGGGCTTTTGGATTTTGTGACTTTTGTCAGATTTCGAGACGTGGGACCGGGGGGGCTCGATTTGAGTTGATTTCGGATTTCTGCTCTAATTTAGTAGTTTTCTTGTGGAATTGATCCCTTTAGCCTTTATTGATTGTGTTGTATTACTTGTGGCTAGATTCGGGATGTTTGGAGGTCGATTTGAGAGGCAAAGGCATCGCGGAGTAGGATTTTTCTTGGATTGAGGTAAGTAATAGTCTTAAATCTGGTTTTGAGGGTATCAAATCCCGAGAATTTGTATGATGTGAATATTTGGAGGTGACACACATGCTAGATGACGGGCATATGAGCGTGCACCGTGAGAGATTGTGATTGTTATTACTTGTTTTTCCTTGTCTTTAGAAATTGACTGCCTTTCATGTTAGAAGCCATGCTTAGGTCATATGATATCACTGTTGGGACCCGCAGCGGTCGAATACTTGTTGAATTGACTGCTAATCGTTTTCTTGTACTCAGTCACAGTCTTACTTGTATGTTATATCTCCATTCCCTCTCATTTCTTTTTGATACTTGTTGTATTCTTTGTTTGGGCTAATTATTATGATATTCTGTGATCCCGAGGGGCTGGAGAGATTGGTGACTGAGATAGGGCCTGACTGTCGGGTTGAGAGTTATGTGAGATATATTGGATCGGGCTCCACGCCAGAGTAATATTGGATGGGGCTGCACGCCGCAAAAAGCCTTCGGGCCATATATCGGATCGGACTGCACGCCGTAGCAATATATGGATCAGGTTGTACGCCGCAGCAATATAGCTCTTGGGTTATAGGAGCCCCTACGGAGTCTGTACACCCCCAGTAAGCGCAGGTACCTTTGATTGTGGGTATTGAGGCAGAGAGCCCAGTGATTGGGTTGTTGAGATAGATGAGTGACAGTAGCCATGCGAGGCAGTACTTGCTCTTATTTGTTGTTGCACTTCGTTGCTAATTGTTGTTGTTGTGAAATTTTCTGGAGGGCTTATATTATTGTACCCGAGCTCGAAATGTTTTGATTTAAAACACCGGATTGAAAGCATGCCTATTTTTCTTGCTGAAATTACTGAAATGAACTGCATTTGTGTAGCTCATCGCTGCTTCTCAGTTCCTTATTTACTTCTGTTACTTACTGAGTTGAAAGTACTCGCATTACTCCATGCACCTTGTGTGCAGATCCAGGTGTGACCGGACGTGGAGGTCATTGAGTTCATGCGCAGTTGATTTTCCAAAGATTTACGAGGTAGCTGCTGGCGTTCGCAGACCTTGTGCTCCTTCCTTATTATCTTTCTTTCTCTATATTGATATCTAGACGTATACTATTATAGACACTGTCTTTTAGATTGAGAGTCTAGTTGCTCATGACTTAGTGACACCCCGATGTCGGGCTATTTTTCCTCACTTATGTTTTATTTGGGTTTTATCCCGTATTTATGAGAAACTCCGACTATTTTAAATGTCTTAATTCATTTCTGTTAAATTTTGAAAGTGTTTTGGAAAGGTCGGCTTGCCTAGTACCACGATAGGCTCCATCACGATGGGTTAGGTTTTGGGTCGTGACACATCACTATATCCCTCAACCATGGAGGGATATTTGTTATAATACAGAGCATAGTCTTGGGAATGTTTCAGATACCCCAAAACGTGTTTCATTGCCATCCAATGTATTTGATTGGGATTACTTGTAAACCGACTCAGTTTGCTAATAGCACATTCTATATATGGTCGCGCACAATTCATGATATACATCGACTTTCTAATACTCTTGCATAGTCCAGTTGTGAGTCACTTTCACCTTCATTCTTTTGAAGTGCATAACTCACATCAATTGGAGTCTTGGAAATCTTGAGATCAAAATACTTGAACTTGTCAAGTACCTTTTCAATGTAGTGAGACTATGATAATGCTAGACCTTGTGGAGTCTTGTGAATTCTGATTCCTAAGATCACATCAGCAATTCCTAAGTCTTTCATGCCAAATTTTCTAGCCAGCATGCGCTTAGTAGAATTTATATCTGCCATATCTTTGCCCATTATCAACATGTCATCAACATATAAACAAACAATAACTTCATGACGGTAACGACCCGTCCGGTCATTTTATATATTTTAGCCCCGATCCCATATTTATTACCTCTTATATATTATATTATGGTTATGTTACATGCCGAGGTAGTTGGTTTTGGTTTCAGGTGCATTTCGGAATGAAATGGGACACATAGTCCCTAAGTTGGAGTCTTAAGTTGAAAGAGTTGTCCGAAATTTGACTTTTATGCAGATGACTCAAGAATGGAGTTTTGTCAGTTCTAATATCTCTATATGGTGATTTTTGACTTAGGAGCGTGTCCGGATATTGATTTGGAGGTCCGTAGGTCGTTTCGGCTTGAATTGGCAAAAGTTAGAAAGTTGAAGGTTTGGATGGTTAAGAAGTTTTATCGGGAGTTGACTTTATTGATATCGGGGTCGGATCCCGATTCCGAAAGTTAGAATAGTTCCATTGTGTCAATTATGACTTGTGTAAAACATTTAAGGTCAATCGGAGTTGTTTTGGTATGATTCAGCATTAGTTTTGGAAGTCGCATGTTCATAGTTTCAATAGGCTTCAATTGTGTTACGATTTGTAGAATCAATATTGTTTGATGTGATTTTGGGCCTCAAGTAGGTCCATCATGTGTTATAAAACTTGTTGGAATATTCGGACGGGGTCCCGAGTGGGAATCAGATTGAAATCGGACAAATTTAGACTTAATCATTTTGCTGAAGCTTCAGCTATTCTGGTGTCACCGCTAGTGCGAGTAAGGAAGCACAGAAGCGTAAAGGGGCCAGCCTAGGCCTGGGTTGGAGGTAAGGATCCTGGGCGCAGATGCGCATCCACAGGCGCGAGAGTTCTTCCGCAGAAGCGAAATTGTGGGGGGGGGGGGGGGGTGAAGGACCGCAGATGCGGTCGAGACGGCGTAGAAGTGGGCTCGCAGGTGCGAGCTATTTGTCCATAGAAGCAGAATTCCCTGACCTTAGTAGGAACCACACCTATGATGGATTTTCCTCAGGTGCGACTCTATGCCCAAAGAAGCGCAAATCACTAGGCAGAAAAGACTAAAGACGAGGGTTTTATCTCATTTTCATCTTTTGGACCTTGAGAGATCAGTTTGTGGTGATTGTTCAAGGGATTTTCAAGGAAATCAAATGTATAAGTGATTCTAACTTGGATTTGGCTATTATACATGAATCCATCTTTATTGTTTTCATCTAATTAGTGAATTGAGTTGGAAAGTTTGGGAAAAAATTGTGAAACTTCTTAGACTAAATTCTGGGGATTTGATAGGCGATTTGAAGACGGATTTGAGTAATTCTTGTATGGTTGGACTCGTTATCGAATGGGTATTTGTATTTTGTAAGTCTGGTCGGGTTCCAAGACGCAATTTTGGGGTTGACTTTTTATTTTTCTTTAAAGATTGCAACTTTATTGTTCATAATAGCTTCCTATAGTTTGTATTTGTGGTATGAAGTTATTTGGCTAGATTCGAGTTGTTCGAAGTTGGATAATCGGGGGAAAGGCTTACTAGTGGATTGTGTTAGTGTGTTTTGAGGTAAGTGTCTTGCCTAACTTTGTGTGGGAGAATTACCCCTTAGGATTGGTGTTAGTTTGTGTTAATTTTCATATGTGAAAACCATGTACGCAAGGTGACGAGTGTGTACACGGGCTAGATATGTTAATTGACCGATTCTAGCTATGTAGATTCCTTTCATTCCTTTAATTGAGTTAATGTAATATGTTATATTCATCATCGGTAGTCTATCTTCACATGATTTACTTGTCATTGTTAATACTTGTCTTAACTCTTACTTGCTAATTGTCTTTATATGTTTAGTTGAAGTTATTGTTCTCTCTATTTCTTATTCATTATTTAACTGTTGAGTCCCATACTTGAAGTTTCTATTTCTTGAAATATCTTATTGTTGAATTCAATACTGAGTTATGAAGGCCGTAATTCATATTGAGGCAAAGTTGTAAATTGTTGAAATACCATTCTTGTTGAGTTATTCACTTCCGGTTGCTATTGTTGAGAATCGTGTGCATATTATGGTTGAGCCATGGGCTATTTATTGGGGGAACACTATTATTATTGACTGCTTTGGCAAGTTGTGATATTGGGTACTTGAGGTGTGATTTGTGATATGTTGTGATATTGATATGCATGCGGTGGTATAAGGATTGGGGTTGAAACGCATGCGGTGAGATAATGTGGGTTTGATACGCGTGTTGCTAGTAGGGGGAACTACTTGAAGCCACAAGGTATGATAAGGTGGGCTAAAACGCGGGTAGCTATTTTGGGAAAAGGATTTTCAAAACTAAATGCAAGGCTCCCATGGTGATATAAGGAAAGATTGTAATTTGAGTTGTGAAATGAGACTATGAGGATGTACCTTGGTAGCGATTCTTATTGATACCTTTCAATTACATCACTTGTGTTTCATTTGCATTGTTTCCTTGGGATTTTATTCTTGTTCTCTTCCGTTATGTCTTAATTGCCTGAGTTTAGTTTAGCTATTCTTGGTATATTTCTTCATTGTTTCATTTCCATTATTTATAATTATCACATTGTCATATACCTATTCAGTTTTCTTATTTATTCCAATAGAGTCTTGACCTGATCTCGTCACTACTCTACCGAGGTTAGGCTTGACACTTACTGGGTACCATTATGGTGTGCTCATGTTATGCTTTTACACATCTTTTGTACAGATCTAGACACCTCTTACCAGCCTAGGCACTAGTGAGTCCAGCTCAGACTTGGAGACTTCAAGGTATACCTGTCGGCGTCCGCATGCCTTGAAGTCACCCTCTATCTAGTTCTATTTCATTTTCCCTTTTTATAGATGCTATTGTATATGGATCTTCAGTTTGTAGACATATTGACTTGGTATCACCGGATTTTGGAAGTATTGTTCTGTTGAGTTCTGGAGTTCTTTTATGATAGTTGTTGATTTATTTAGAAATTTTATCATTTTCTTAGTTAAATTTTGTATGTATGTTAGGCTTACCTAGTCTTAGAGACTAGGTGCCTTCACGGCATCCTATGGAGGAAAATTGGGACCGTGACAATGACCTGGAGTGTTTTTAATGTAAACACATTTGTCACACTCGTTGATTTTAAAACAATTTGCCAATATTGTTTGGACAAATTTAGCATGCCATTGTTTGGATGCTTGTTTAAGTCCATAAAGAGACTTAACAAGTTTTCATACTTTCTTTTCTTTACCAGGAACCACAAAACCCTCAAGTTGTTCCACGTAAATTTCTTCCTCCAAATCTCAATTTAAGAAAGTTTTTTAACAACCATTTGATGGATTTCAAGACCATACACGACCGCCAGTGCCACTAACACCCTAATAGATGTTATCCTCGCTACTGGAGAGTTAGTATCAAAGTAATAAAGACCTTCCTTTTGTCTATAATCTTTGACAACAAGTATTGCCTTATATTTGTCAATAGTTCCATCAGCCTTTATTTTCCTCTAAAAGATCCATTTTGAACCTAAAGGCTTATTTTCTAGAGGAAGATCAACCAATTCCCATGTATGGTTATCCAAAATTGATTCAATCTCATTATTAAGTACCTCTTTCCAAAATGCTGAATTAGAAGATGACATAACTGCTTTGAAAGTTTGAGGCTCGTTTTCAAGAAAGAATGTCACAAAATCTAGTCCAAAGGAAGTATATGCTCTTTGATGTTTGCTACGCCTTGGATCGTCTTCACTTGGAGTATTTGCTTTTGGTTCTTCCCGTGGTTATTTAGATATTTCACTTGATGACTCGTATTCAGTTTTATACGGATAAATATTTTCAAAGAATTCAGCATTATCTGATTCAATCAACTTCGGGATTATCAGATTTATGAACCAAAAACCAACATGCTTTACTGTTTGTAGCATATCCAATAAAAACACAATCTATAGTTTTGGTCTGATTTTTACCCTTTTGGGTAAAGGTACTTGTACCTTTGCTAAACACCCCCACACTTTGAAGTATTTCAAGTTGGGTTTTCTTCCTTTCCATTTTTCATATGGAATAGATTGTCTTTTGGTATGGGGTACTCTGTTGAGTATTCGGTTAGCTGTAAGGATAGTTTTCCCCCACAAACTCTACGGTAAGCTGAACTTAATAATAAAGCATTCATCATTTTCTTTAATGCCCTTTTTTTTCCGCAATTCTATTGGATTGGGGTGTGTAGGGCCAGTAGTTTGATTGATAATTCCATATTCTAAACATATCTCAGCAAAAAGAGATTCGTATTCTCCACCCCTATCACTTCTAATCATTTTAATCTTTTAATTCAATTGATTCTCCACTTCATTCTTGTATTAATTAATTCCTTCAATTACTTTATTCTTACTATTAAGCAAATAAACATAACAATATCGAGTACAATCGTCAATAAAAGTTATAAAATACTTTTTCCCACCACGAGATAGTGTTGACTTCATATCACAAATGTCAGTATGAATTATGTCTAGAGGAGTTGAATTCCTTTCAACAGACTTATAAGGATGGATGACAAACTTAGATTCAACACATATTTGACATTTTAATTTATTACACTCGAATTTAGGCAATACTTCTAAATTAATTAACTTCTGCATGGTTTTTGTAATTGGCATGTGCTAAACGAACATGTCATAAATCATTTGACTCCAATAAATAAGAAGAAGCTAAATTTTTATTAATACTGACAACAACCATTACATTGTGTTTGAAAAGGCCCTCTGTAAGGTAGCCCTTTCCAACATACATATTATTGTTTCTTACAACAACTTTATCAGATACAAATACACATTTAAATCCATTCTTAATTGGCATAAATTAATTTGAATTGTTAAAAATAGCTTAAATATATTCCAACATTGGCCTGCCTAGCAAGTGAAATATTAAGAGTCGTCACGGTCCCGAGGTTGGAAATTTTGGGTCGTGACAAGTTGGTATTAGAGCACTAAGTTGCCTAGGTTTCCTGAGTCACGATCAAGCTTAGTAGAGTCTATAGGATCGGTACGGAGATGTCTGTACTTATCTCCCAGAGGCTATGGAGTTTAGGAAAAATGTCACCTCTTTCTTTCTATCGTGCGATTTTATACTATAATTAATGATTGAACCTTTATATCCTTGTTTTCTTGCAGATGGCGAGAACACGCACTACATCTACCGCCAGATTGGAGCTAGAGCCCCTTGTGGCAGATATGACTAGCGGCAGAGGTGGAGGCAGAGGTCGTGCCAGAGGTCGAAGTAGAGGTAGAGGTAGAGGCAGAGCTCAGCCGAGAGCTTGAGCAGCAACACCTACAGTGGAGCCTCATGTGGATTTTTATGAGAAGGTTCCAGCTCAGACAATTCCCGTCAGACCAACTCAGGTTCCGGAGGGGTTCATAGCCACTCATGTGCTTCAGGATGCTCTAGTCTATTTGGTGAGCCTTCTGGAGAGTGTGGCCCAGACCGGTACATTCCTGGTGGCACCATCCATCTCTCGGGCTGGGAGAGGAACAGATACTCCTACTACTCACACCCCAGAATAGGTGGCTCCCCAGTATCAGAATCCAGCAGCCTCGCCACTTGCGATAGTTCAGCTGGTTGTTGTGGCACAGGCCGATGATAGGGCCTCTTTGTCTTCTAAGGCTATGTTGAGGTTGGATAAGTTTACCAAGATCTTTCCTATTTATTTCAGTGGTGCATCTTCTAAGGACCCACATGATTTTCTGAACTATTGCCATGAGGTGTTGCACAACATGGGTATAGTTGAGACCAATGGGGTCGATTTTGCAATATTGCAGATGACTGGTTCCGCCTGGAGGCGGTGGATTATATGTTGACTAGACCATCTGGTTCTCTTGTACTTACTTGGGATCAGTTCTCATAGCTATTTCTAGAGAAGTTCATCCCTGTCACTTTGAGAAAGGAGTACCGCAGGCAGTTTGAGCATCTTCAGTAGAGTGGTATGACTGTCACCCAGTACGAGACTCGATTTGTCGACCTAGCTCGCCATGCCACTATCTTGCTTCCTACTAAGAGGGAGAGATGGAGGAGATTTATTCACGGGCTCACTTACAATATCAGGATTCAGATAGACACAGAGATATGGAGTAATATTTCCTTCCAGACGGCCGCAGATATTACTAGACGGATTGAGTTGGTTCGTACTTAGGAGAGGGGGTCGGCTCCTGATAAGAGGCCTCGTCATTTTGGTAGTTTCAGTGGTGCCTCATCTAGAGGCATGGGTACTTTAGGTAGAGGCCATCTTCCCAGGCCATTTCATTTAGCACTTCAGGCATCTCACAATGCTTTAGGGAGTCGTAGTCCTTATGTGCCTTACTCTTGGAAGCTAACCCACAGTGCACCATCAGCTCCTATCAGTGCACCTCCAATTCAGAGTTATCACTGTTGTTATTTGGGCCGCTCAGGTTAGCTTCAATTTCAGCAACCACGACAACAGATGGGTGTTTTGAGTGTGGCGGTATTGGTCACATGAGGAGGTTTTGTCCGAGATTATTGGGCGGCATGCCCTAGCAGAGTTCTCGTTCCATGGTTCCAGCACCAGTCACTCCACCACCCGCTCAACTACCTATAGGCAGGGGTCAAGCAGCCAGAGGTGGAGGTCAGGCCGTTAGAGGTGGAGGTAAGGCCGTTAGAGTGGAGAGAGACTCCTGGACATTCTACCAGCAGGGTTATTTCCTATATGAAAGCTCGACGCATGGTCTAAAAGGGATGTCTAGCTTATTTAGCCTATGTCTATGATTCTAGTACAGAGGTTCATTCCATGGATTCAGTACCAGTTGTTCGTAAGTTTACGAAGGTGTTTCCTACAGAGCTGTCGGGGATGCCCGGCAGGGATATTGACTTTTGTATCGATTTGGCTATGGGCACGCCCATTTCTATTCCACTATAATGTATGGCCCTGTCGGAGTTGAAGGAATTGAAGGAGCAGTTGCAAGATTTTATAGATAAGGGCATCATTAGACCTAGTGTCTTGCCATGGGGTGTGCCCGTATTGTTCGTGAAGAAGAAAGATGGGTCGATGAGGATGTGTATAGACTATCGGCAGTTGAATAAAGTCACAATCAAGAACATATATTTGTTGCCGATGATTGATGACTTATTTGATCAGCTTGAGGGTGCCAAAGTGTTTTCAAAGATTGATTTGAGGTCTAGCTACCATCAATTGAAGATTAGAGCATCCAATGTACCTAAGACGGCTTTTCGGACTCGGTATGGGCATTATGAGTTCCAAGTGGTGTCATTTGGGTTGACAAATGGCCCTACAACATTCAAGGATTTGATGAACTGGGTATTCAAGCCCTACTTGGATTCTTTTGTGATTGTATTCATTTAGGGTATCTTGATCTACTCCCGCAGTCGAGAGAAGCATGAGCAGCATCTTCGGATTGTACTTCAGACTCTGAGAGATAGCTAGTTATATGCCAAGTTTTCAAAGTGTGCATTTTGGATAGACTCAGTCGCCTTTTTGGGGCATATTGTATTGGTAAAGGGTATAAAGGTGGATCCTAAGAAGATTGATACAGTTCAGAATTGCCCTAGACCCATTTCAATTATAGAGATCTGGATTTTCCTAGGTTTGGCGGGTTATTGTCGTCGGTTCATGGAGAGGTTTTCATCCATAGCAACCACATTGACTAGATTAACTCTGAAGGGTGCCCCATTCAGATGGTCGGATGAGTGTGAGATTATATTTCAAAAGCTCAAGACTTCTTTGACTAAGGTGTCAGTGTTAGTGTTGCCCTCGGGTTCAGGATTCTACATGGTGTGTTGTGATGCATATCGTATTGGGCTTGGTGTAGTATTTATGCAGGATGGCAGGGTGATTGCATACGTGTCATTGTTGTTGAAGGTTCATGAGAAGAATTACCATGTTTATGACTTAGAGTTGGCAGTCATTATTCATGCGCTAAATATTTGAAGGTACTATCTTTAAGGTATGTCGTGTGAGGTATTCACTGATCATTGGAGCCTACAATATTTATTCAATCAAAAGGATCTCAACTTGAGGCTGAGGATGTGGTTGGAGCTATTGAAAGACTATGATATCACTATTTTGTATCATCCCGGGAAGGCCAATATAGTGGCTGATGCCTTGAGTAGAAAGGTTGTGAGTATGGGTAGACTTGCGTATATTCCAGTTGGTGAGAGGCTACTTGCTGCAGATGTTCAGGCTTTGGCCAATCAATTCATGAGGTTAGACGTTTCAGAGCCCAGTCGTGTGCTATCTTGCATAGTCGCTCGTTCTTCTTTGTATGAGCATATCAGAGAGCGTCAGTATGATGATCCCCATTTTCTTTTCCTTAAGGACACGGTGTGGCACGGTGGTTCCAAGCAGGTTACTATTGGAGATGATGGGGTTTTTAGGATGCAGGGTCGTATTTGTGTGCCCAATGTGGATGGGCTTTGTGAGTTAATTCTTGAGGAGGCCTACAGTTCTCGGTATTCTATTCATCCGGGTGCCGCCAAGATGTATCAGGACCTACGGCACCATTATTGGTGGAGGAGGATGAAGAAGGATATAGTTGCATATGTAGCTCGGTGTCTAAATTATCAGCAAGTAAAGTATGAGCATTAGAGGTCTGGTGGTTTGCTTCAGAGGTTAGAGATTCCTGAGTGGAAGCGGGAGCGTATCACTATGAATTTGTTGTTGGACTCCCACGGACTCAGAAGAGGTTCGACGCGATATGGATCATTGTGGACAGGTTGACCAGGTCGGCACATTTCATTCCAGTGGCAGTTAATCATTCTTTAGAGCGGTTAGCTGAGATATACATCTGCGAGATTGTCTGTCTTCACGGTGTGCCGGTGTCTATAATTTCTAATCGAGGTACTCAGCTCACCTCGCACTTCTGGAGGGCCGTACAATGTAAGTTGGACATGCGGGTTGAGTTGAGTACAACATTTCACCCCCAGACAGACGGACAGTCTGAGTGCACTATTCAAATATTGGAGGATATTCTCCGTGCTCGCGTTATGGATTTCGGTTTTTTTTGGGATTAGTTCTTGCCGCTTGCGGAGTTTTCCTGCAACAACAGCTACCAGTCGAGCATTCAGATGGATTCCTACGAGGCATTATATGGGACGCAGTTCTGTTCACCAGTTGGATGGTTCGAGCCAGGGGAGGCTCAGTTGTAGGTATAGATTTGGTACAAGATCCCTTGGATAAGGTCAAGATTATTCAGGATCGACTTCGCACCGCTCAGTCTAGGCATAAGAGTTATGCCGATCGTAGAGTTCGTGATGTTGCATTCATGGTTGGAGAGAGGGTATTGCTTTGAGTTTCACGATGAAGGGTGTGATAAGGTTGAGAAAGAAGGGCAAGTTGAGCCATAGGTATATTAGACCCTTTCAGATTCTTGGGAGAGTAGGTGAGGTGGCCTACAAGCTCGTATTGCCACCTACTATATCAGCAGTCCATCCGGTGTTCCATGTGTCCATGCTATGAAAGTATCACGATGATCTGTCCCATGTGTTAGATTTCAGCTCAGTCCAATTGGACAAGGATGTGATATGTAAGGAGGAGTTGGTGGCTATTCTAGCCCGGCAGGTCCGACAATTGAGGTTTAAGAGTTATCCTTCAGTTCAAGTGTAGTAGAGAGGTCAATCGATCGAGAAAGCCATGTGGGAGTCCGAGTCAGGCATGTGGAATAGATATCCACACCTTTTTACCAGTCTAGGTATTTTTTTATATCCGTTCGAGGATGAACATTTATTTTAGAGGTGGAGAATGTAATGACCCGATAGGTCATTTATAGCTTTACCCTTCATTTATATATTCTGAGACCTCGAAAAGCTTCGTTTAGCCTTCCTTGATTTGCGTGCGCAGTCCATGTCCTTTTTCGTAAGGTTTTTATGACAAAAATGTGAAATTGTGCCTTAAAACTCATTTGAGTTGACTACGGTTAACGTTTTGTGTAAACGGTTCCGAATCAGTATTTTGACTATCCCGATGGGTCCGTATCGTGATTTGGGACTCGAGCGTATGCTTGGAATCGAATTGGGAAGTCCCTAACTTGATTTTTCATAATTTGTTGAAAACTAGAAGTTTAAAGGTTTAAAGAATTCATAATTTGACTGTAGTTTAACTTTGTTGCTACCAGGTTCGAATTTCAGTTCCGAAACTTAGTATAAGTGCGTTTCAGTATTTATGAATTGACTGCAAAATTTAGTGCAAAACAGAGTTGATTTGACGTGATTCAGACGTCCGGTTGAGAGATTTCATGTTCTTAAATTTCATTGAAATTTCATTTGTTTTGGTGTCTGATTCATAGTTTAGGTGTTATTTAGGTATTTTGATCGCGCGAGCGAGTTCGTATGATGTTTTTACACTTATGTGCATGTTTGGTTTGGAGCCTGAGGGTCTCGTGTGAGTTTTGGATAGGCTACGGATGATTTGAACTTAAAATTTCTTGTTTTAGCATCTACTGTCAGCTGGTGTGTCCTTCTTCCCGAAGATATTCCTACGATTGCGAAGTGTAGTTTGTGGACTGGAGTGGATTTACTCATCGTGAATGCGAGGTTTTGGTCGCGAATGCGGATCAGTGGTGGGTCTTCCCTTCGCGAACGCAGCCACTCCATCGGGAACACATAGTATTAGAGAGGCGGGGGTTGGGAATGGAACTTACTCTACGCGAACGCGAGCCCAGGCTCGTGAACACGAGGGCGAGGTGGGCTAAGCCTGCGCAAACACGTAGAGTGTTTCACGATCGTGTAAGCCAACGGGAAGTTCCCTTCATGAACGCGCCAGGCGTCTCGCGAACGCGATGAACACCTGACGCCCAGTCATAAAAACTTTTAAAATTGGGATTTCACCCCATTTTCACCATCATTTCTTTAGAGCTCCGCCTAGAGGAGATTTGGAGGAGAAATTTCATCACTCTTTCATAGGTTAGTGTACTTTAAATTATTTTCTTCCATTTTCATCATCACCCACTAATTTCTAGCCTTATTTTATGTCCCTTCATGGTAGAAAATTAGTGATTTGGGAAGAATTGGGGGGGGGTTGCAAATTTAGGATTTAGTCCTCAAATTGAGGTTGGATTTCAAATCTAATTGTATAATCGGGTTCGGGGGTGAATGGGTAATTGGGATTTGGTCCGAATCTTGTGTTTTGACCAAGCGAGCCCGGGGTTGACTTTTGTTGACTTTTTGGGAAGTATAAAGATCTTAACTTTATGTTTTGTAATGCATTTCCCTAGCATTATTTGATGTTATTGAGTCGATTTTGTTTAGATTCGATTGGTTTGGAGGCGGATGTTAGATGAATGGCCCCGGTAGAGCTTTGATATGCTTACTTAGCGAGGTAAGTGTTGGGCCTAACCTTAATTTGAGGGAATTAGAAACTCTTGAGCTATGTGCTATATGAAATTCATGTGTAGCGGCGTATTTGCGAGGTGACGAGTGTATATACACTGTCAAAATACTTGTTTCCATGCTTTTCCGTATTTCATTAATTATTTTATTCTGTGTCTTAACTGTTACATGCTTTAATTGCTTCCTATGCCTTAATTTGTTAATTGTCATTTATTATTCTCATATTAAAATGTTAGTTTCTCCCATGCTTTCATGATTAACTGCTACTTGCCTTAATTGGCTTACTTGTACCCTTTAGTTGTCATTTATTTGACTTGTCTTGCCGCTTAGTATTAATTATAGAAATTCTTGATTTGGTACGAGATTTTATTTATGGTTCTGCTTTCATATTCATTAACCATAGAGATTTTTGTGATTCGAGTTGTTGATTTGATTTCATTTATTGATTTGTATTATGGATCCGGTTGCACGCCATAACAGGTGGAATAAGGCAGGATTGATATTGATATAGTAGGATCGGGTGGCACGCCGCAATATGTGGAATAAGGAAGGATTGATATGGTGAAATAAGGGAGGATTATGATATTGGTTGGATTATATAGTGGGATCGGGTTGGGTGTTGCAACGGATTTGACTTATTATTATTGTTATTGATATGGTGAAATAACGCAGGATCGTATTTGTAAGGTGGGATCGAGTTGCGCACCGCAAAGGTTTGAGTGTTTTGTATTCTTTGTTATGTTATGTTGGCTTCGGTGTTTTCATCCGAGATTCTGAGGACTGGTATTTCTAGTTTTACTATTTTTCGAGGATTGTGTTTAGTGTCATGAGTTAACTGCTTTATTTTCCTGTATTTCCTTTCTAGTCATTATTATTATACTGTGTATAGGTTATTGTAAGTGACCCGCCTTAGCCTCGTCACTACTTCGTCGAGGTTAGGCTCAACACTTACCAGAGTACATGGGGTTGGTTGTACTCATAATACACTATGCACTTCTTGTGCAGACTTTAGAGTCGGTCCTAGCGACGGTCAGTAGATTGCTCGGATCAGACATCTGACGGAGACTTGAGGTACAGCTGCTCGGCGTTCGCAACCCTCGAGTCCCTTTTCTACTTTATCCTAGTTGTTTATTTCTTTTCATACATATTTACTTTCATTCAAACCATTGTTTGTATTATTCTAGTCCCTCGTATACTTGTGACACCAGTTCTGGGTTGTATTTAGATATTTCGGTTGTAATGACTTTTCGCACTTTAGTTCAGTTCTATTACAATTATTTAAGTTTAATTGGCATCAGTTAATTTGATTTGTTAAAAATGGCTTAAACATATTCTAACATTGGCTTGCCTAGCAAGTGAAATGTTAGGTGTCATCACGGTCCTGAGGGTAGAAATTCTGGGTCATGACAATAGCGTCAATGTGATGCATGACCCAATCCGACACCGGTCCACCTGGAATACATCGAGCCATGATACTCACAATCAACAACCATAAGCATATCAACATCAAGCACATGAAGCGTGTGACCATAACTATAGGGATATGGACATCACTATATACCAGAAACAGGAAGACCATAACCAAGGCACAATCAACCAATCAACACCCTCCGAGCAATCTCGCTCGAATTTCGCTAAAAGGCCCAAACATAACCGCATCGTTGTGCAGATAATCAATAGATCACAACTCATCGCAACATGGGAGAGTAACACATGAGACATATCAGAACATGAATATGATCTACCCTAACCAATAACATACCCCTCCACAATGACTGTGTTGAGTAGATAAATTTGACCCGATTTAGAATACGCATTCTTCTTAGACATACTAATAGCCTCCAAATCAATTATGATCCTTCCGAAGTAGGTATATAGCCTCCGAAAAGCCCACGTTAACATATCTATAATACATACCATCAGTGGACAACCTCTTAACATACCTTCACCATTCATAACCATGGAATAATGTGCCTCGAGAACCCTCTTAGTCTTCAAATCCCTAGAATACTAGAATCTCCATATCCGATCACAACTACACTACTCAAATAACTGATACATCCCTCACATACGGTCAGCCCACGAGAAGTAGTTCTATAATTCTATCATGCCTCAAAGCAAAATCTGGACATCAGCAGTCGATCAACTAGGCACTTACCGTAATACCGGTCAGGTATCCGCAAGTCGAAATGTCTAGAACTCGTGACCAAATCCAGGAAAAAATCATAACACGCAACACATTCCTTATGTCGGTAGCAGACATCTAGCTCAAGTTGTGGTTGACACTATCAAGAACTCTTCGAGGCCAACCCACACATCACCAAGCCATCAGAACTGAACTTCCCTAACTTAACCAAGTCGCGCAAGCCATCAAACCCAAGAGTATTGCCACAGAACGCTGGTGAAGCATTACCACACCAAATGACCGGTTACCTTTGTTGCTATGCTGACCCAACACCACCAAGTTGACCCATTTCTTCTAATCCTCCTCGACTTGTCTTCAGGTCAATACTTTCCCTTATCAGTACATAATTATCCCAATTCAAAGCTCACTGTGGAAGGCCCTAGCACGAACCACGTCGTCTGAAAACCCATAAACCATTGTATTTCTTCTAGAGTGCCCAATAATGCTACAACTGATATACCCACTCTGAAGAGACCGTCTATGAATTTGAAGATGTTTCTCTAACCTCTCTGATACTGGAATGTAGATTTAGCAATGATACAGATATACAACAAGTTCCAACACCATCCCATAAAAATATTAAATCTTAGTCATGTACAATTCCGAGGAACCCCTCAACACTATATATACCCCAGACTGATATGACACTTGCCTATGCAATCTGATCGTCGATAGTAGACTTCCACACTTGGAGTGGATTCATAGGGCATAGCATCCGATGATCCATATTACCAACCTTCATAAGCTCCTACATCACCAATCAGATACACGAACCAGTTGCATCCCACACTTGAACAACTAGAGATCTACCAACACGTCCGCATCCTTAGTCTGGACAATACCCCAAGACAATGATCGAGCATCAATGGCCCCCTCATAGACCATCAGTAGCATTACAAACCATGGAATCATATGTGATACCGAGCACACGACATCATATACGAGTGGATGTAAATGGATATAAGATATATGCTTCAACCCGAATCAATGTTGCACGATAAGGAATGAAATGAGTGGTTCCTAATAGTTCTATATCCTCTCAAAGATAACTACAGACGCATTCGTACCGATCTGCAGGACTCTACTAAACTTGCTTATGGATCGTAGCGCCTATGAACCTAAAGCTTTGATACCAACTTGTCACGGCCCCAATTTCCCACCATAGGATGCCGTGATGACACATAGTCCTAAGACTAGGTAAGCCTAACACATGCTGATTTAATAACAGAATTGAACTATTTAATAATTTATCATAAACCATTAAATGACATATATAGCCGCAAGCGGCCAATAGTTATACATTTTCCAAAACCGGTAGTACGAAATCATAAGCACTACTAAAATACACTAGAATTTCTAAACACAATATTGTTTTGAATTACAATTTAATAGTAGCATAATGAAGTAAGATGGTGACTCTGAGGCCTGCGAACGTCAAGCAGGTATACCTTGAAGTCTCCCGCCGCGCAGACGCAACTCTCAACAATATAATTAGAATACATGGATCTTGACAAAAATTTGCAAAAACGTAGCATGAGTACACCATAATAGTACCCAGTAAGTATTATGCCTAGCCTTGGTAGAGTAGTGACGAGGCCATGTCAAGACACCTACTAGACATAGAAACATATTTAAGATATACATAAGCTAAAAATGAAAACAACATCAATATAAGACGAACGGCGGAAAAATTATTGATTTACAGCCAACAATGAAGTAATAGAAACATAAATAGCAGCAAGTAGTAAACAAGTAATAAAGAAACAACATAATCGAAACACTGATGAGATGTACATGAACTCAAATAAGAAAAAGAAATGGATGACAACTCAAATAATCAAACCTCTCCCAACGCATGAACTTACAACAAGAATTATCCCGAGGCACCACACCTCATAAACCACAAGTCATGAACCACAATTTTCAAATCTTACATATATGGCAGCCCGTGCCCACAATAACAATCACCTTCGCATGGGAAAGCCCACATGTTACCATGTACTTTACAACTGTGATAAATATTAATTTAGATTAACGAAAGAGATATTTAGACATCATAAAACATAATAACAATCTTAAATAAGGTAAGGTGTTAAATAAAACAATGAGTTTATTTTAGAAATCAAGTAAAGTAAAATAATATACAATTTGTATGAAACTGAGTATAAGATGGGTTTAGTTTATAAATCAATACAATTAAGTAAAAGTATCATTTTTAAACAAAGCAAAACATAAGTTAAATTAACGAATTAAATATAGAATTTTTTAAAGAAAAATATAATAATAATTTTAAGTAAGGTAAGCATCTAACATGGTGATGAGTATAATTTGAGAACCCAATTATAGTAAAAGTACGACAACCATTTAGAATAATAAGGCACCGAGTGAGATAACAAGTTATATCTTAAGAGGTACATAGAATAAAGCATGTTAATAATTCTTTTATTTAAACCATTATGTTACCAACAACTCTACAGAATATGATATAGTGACTCCACGCAAATAAATTCACATTGACAATCAATTCACCAAGTTATAATGGAGGCATGGATTGGCATGTTAAAGCAACACAACAAATCAAGTAGAATGCATGGCTCACACAAGAAACTACAATCGTTCCAATACCAAGATAATAACGAATAACCAAACACAATAAAAATGTGGATGAATGATTGAAGGAAGAACAATGACTGTTCAAATCAAAAAAAAATTCTACATGGAATGTACAATGAAAATCATAACCGAGGTATTCACATTTTATAATTCCAATCACAATTTTTTCTTATACCGCCGAATGAGCCTTACATTTGAAATAAGTTTTGAAAACAGTTTTTCCGAAATAGCTACATGTATTTTAACCCACCTTATGACGTCGTGTGGCTTCACGCAGTTCCCCTACAAGCAACACACACATAAGTCTCACCTTAAACTACCGCATGCACATTAATCCCAAGCCTTATACCAATGCATGCGCGTCAATATCACATCACAATAATAACTCGTACCATAAGTGCCCATATATCATAATCTGCCAACAATCAACAATATCAATGTTTCCACAGCAATAGCCCATGGCTCCACCACAATGGGTGCAAGAACATAAATAACTATGAATGCAAAATTCCCAACAAGAAAGATGTTTCAACAATAACAATTTCGCCTCAACTTGAGAACGGCCTTCACAACTTCAACACCAACAACTCAACAATGAGATAATGTATAACCACGATATTAAAAAAGAATGACTCACAATGAAAGACATAGTGTATAACAATGACTTCAAATAGTGAAAATCAACAAGGAAAGACATAACATGAACAATAATATCAAGTAATGACAATCAAGAATGAAGGGGATAACACGAACAATAACTTCAAATAATGATAATTAACAATGAAGAGATAGCACGTAAAAATAAAAGAGACACCAAGTTCAACTAAGGCGACAAGAGTGAGTTGCTCTAGTGGTAAGCACCCTCCACTTCCAACTAAGAGGTTGTGAGTTCGAGTCACCCCAAGAACAATGTGGGGAGTTCTTGGAGGGAGGGAGCCGAGGGTCTATCGGAAACATCCTCTCTACCCTAGGGTAGGGGTAAGGTATGCGTACACATTACCCTCCCCAGATCCCACTAGTGGGATTATACTGAGTTGTTGTTGTTGTTGTGAGTTCAACTAAGGCATGAGAGTAATTTATCAAGTAGGATGTAAAAGAAGTTTTAAACAAGTAAATTAAGGCATGTGCGGATAGATGAACACAAACAAGAATATATTAACTAAGAGAATTTAGAACATGATATGGCATTTCAACTAAAGCATGAAAAATAGTCTAAGTAGCCTAAACCACTCAAATACCACGTGCAACCCGTGTATCCACTCGCCACCTTGCATAAAAAACTTTCACATAGCACAAATGAATCAACCAATACCAATCCTAAGGAGTAGTTCCTCCACACAAAGTTAGGCAAGACACTTACCTCAACTAGGCCAACTCAACCCTCCGAAATAGCTTTCCCCCCAAAATTCGCCTCTACACGGCTCAAATCTAACCAAAAAATGACTTAATAACATCAAAACATGCAAGAGAAACAAATTATAATAAATAAAATTATGATATTTATATTTTCCCCAAAAAATCAACAAAAGTCAACGGCGGACCCTCCTAGGATTCTGAATCCAAGCATACCCGACCGAAGCCCGGACCAATACAAGCTCACATGAATGCAAACCGACTCAATCGGAGTCCGATAGCTCAACCAATTCGCTAAAACATCACTTTTGGGTGTTCATAACCTAAAAGTCCAACCCACACTAGTTGGGTCCCATAACTCCCGAAATACTTCTTCAAAACTTGCCAAATTTGAGTATGTTATTCTGCTAATATAGGAGAACAAAACCCCAAAAGTAATTTGGAAATAAACGCCTCTAACTCATTTTTAAATTTTAAAATTTAGGATATAACCCTAGGTCTTGATTTAAAGAATTAAATGGGTTTTCAATTAAAATCATCGATTAAAGCTTAAACCAAGGGAATAAATCAAAGAAAAATACTTAGGTTATGATATAGACCTTACCCCATGAAATAAACTTGAAGAACATTCTTGAATTATCCTAATCCCAAACTTTCAAGATAGAAAAACTCCAACAACATTAATAGCCAAAAATGCCCGCTATTCTACCTCGTTTCTTGTGCCAAACGATCCCGAAACTAACTTTTGATACCTCCAATGGATTCCTCATGAAATTGCAATCAAGTTAGGCTTTTGAACTACTCCATTTGACCTTATAATGAAGGAGATATTGATTTCAATATTTGAAAATAGTGCAGATTTTTAAATACGAATTCAGTGACAATTTCGTAATTAATCTGTAAACATTTGGCAACCAAATTATTAGTAAAATAACCATAAATTCCTCATACGATATCGAAAGTTAATGATTTCAGTTGCTATAATTCCAAAATTACGATATGGATATAATGTTTTAGTCGAAATACGAATCAAATGGCGTTTTCTCAATATGGTAATATGCTCAAATCGACGTCGAAACCGAAAACAATCACCATACAACACAAACTTATTCAAAACTCATCGAAATTTAATCAAACTTTGTGGACATGTCCAAAATCATCATACAAACTTATTGGAATAATTAAATCCGATTTCGAGTCCGTTTACCTAAAAGTCAAACCTTGGTCAACTCTTCCAACTTAAAACTTCTAAAACGAGAATTATTCTTTCAAATCAATCCTGAACCGCTCAAAAACTGAAACCAACCATATACGTAAGTGATAATACATAATATGATACTACTCAAAGTCTCAAACCACCGAATGAAACGCTAAAGCTCAAAATGACCGTTCGGATCGTTACATCGTGACACCTAAACTAAATCAGTTGCTCAAAAGTAGAAATGCTAGATGCTAAAGGACCAAGGAGCACGAGCTATAAAAGAGGGTTCACTTAACCTTGTCTAAGTTACTAAATTTCCATAAATGACATACATCTTATAGGAGTATTTATTAGTTTGATATAGACATCTAGTAATATTTTGCCTACATTAGAGTTGTGCAGTTAATGCCTTATTTAAAGAACCATTTTATTCTTTTTTGTGTCATTAATGTGCTACTACGGAGTATTGTATCTTCTGTTTTTTGTTGGAAAAAAAAGAATTTCACATAACTCAAATATAAAAGAATATATTTTAATTTTTAATAAACAATTAATGTTCATGTAGGAAAATATTGACTTATTGTGTTGATTGGTGGTGACTTGGAAAGATAGTTGCTTAATTGTTTTTAAAAAAATTGGGAAAGGGAAAGAGGAAAATTAATTGTTTATTTAACTTAGTGTGTTGAGACTTCAATTATTTTAACAGGTGGTGACTTGTTTATTTAACTTAGAGGAAAATTAATTTATAACTTATTTCCCTTTCCCAATTTTTTTAAAAACAATTAAGCAACTATCTTTCCAAGTCACCACCAATCAACACACTAAGTCAATATTTTCCTACATGAACATTAATTGTTTATTTAAATTTAAAATATATTCTTTTATATTTGAGTTATGTGAAATTCTTTTTTTTTTCCAACAAAAAACAGAAGATACAATACTCCGTAGTAGCACATTAATGACACAAAAAAGAATAAAATGGTTCTTTAAATAAGGCATTAACTGCACAACTCTAATGTAGGCAAAATATTACTAGATGTCTATATCAAACTAATAAATACTCCTATAAGATGTATTTTAAGTTATAAATAATTCATTCGACCTAATTTTTAATTTTATGTGCGGATAATTAAATTTTGATTAACTATTTACTTGTGGAGTTGTGATAGTTATACCTGTTAATCGGGCCGGGCTGACCCGTTTACAACCCGGTTCAGCCCGGTTCAACCCGGTACTGTAGTGTGGGGGGCGGGCTGGGACGGGTTGGGCGGAGAGCGGGTTTCAAACGAACAGTTTTTTGATACCGGTGCACCGGAACCTGCTAAGCATGTTAACCCGTTAACGGATTTTTAACGGGCTACAGCCCAGTTCAGCCCTTTTTGTTTGGGATTTTTGGACCATTGCGAACGGTTAAATTCAAATATTATAAATTATCCTACTATTGCAAATGGTTTAGTTCATATTGCTGAAATTTCTCTTTTACTACAAAATTTGAAGAAGAAAGAAGGATATACTTCTGTTGTTGAATCTATGCTAGATAAGTTTAAACAATATTTCTATCCAATTCCCCCTATTTATCTAATTGGTATTATTTTAAACACTTCTATCAAAATGGCCACTTGTCGCCAATTAATTACTGCTTTATATTCTTATATGAATATTGGACCAACTGAAACTCCTGATATTGACTCTTGTATTTCTGATCTACACAAACATTTAGAAACATTATATAATTATTATGCTAACATCGTTGATGCTTATCTGATGTAGATGCAAATATTCCTTCAAGTTGGTTCCAACATCTAGGACCAGTGCTTTGGATGATAATGATGGTGTTGAAGATTATTTGATTTGGTCTACACTAGGGGAGCATCAACAAACCAGTAGCAGGAATATTGATGAACTTCAATTCTACTTGCAAAAGTCAGCAGATCCCCGCACAAAGGAATTTCTACCACTGGGTTGGTGGAGGAGCGACTCAAATCAATTTCATGTTCTTTCGGCCATGGCTCGAGGCGTGCTAAATGTGCTGATTTCAACAGCCGCATCAAAAAAGAACCTTACATATTGGTTTATGGTTCTGATTCAACCAATGTCGGAAACCAAGAACTTCATGTTGACATGGATGAATTTACAAAAGTGATGCAAAGCATGTGATGTACTATTTCTTTTTGTTATAATTGTTGTAAACTTTTAATTTGCAAGTTCAAAAATAACAAAATCAAAAAAGAACTTGCAACTTAATTTGAAGTATTATATATTATTCAATAAATATATCAAATGAAAGTTTTCGGAGCTTGATCCTTACATATTGCTTATTGATCTTATTAAATAATTTTTTGTAGCAACTTACTTTCAAATTTCAATTTTAAAATTGTAAAATTCAAATTTAAAATTTAAAACTTTAAAATTCAAAGTTTAATTCTAAGCCTTAAAAGTTTGCAAACACTAAAGTATCAATAACATTGAATAAGAAAAAAATTACTTTAAACAAAATTAAAAAAATTGCACGGCCCGATCCAGCCCGCTAAGCCCAAACTCGGACGGACAAAAAAATCCGAAAAAATACAACCCGCTGACGGCCCGCAACGTTAAACGGATGGGCTAATTTTTTTTGTGTCCAGCCCGTCCGTTAAACACCCATAACTATAAGCCAAGTAATGAAAGACATATTGGACAACAGGAAACATAATCATGATTTGGACTAAAAACTTCAAGTCGAGATTGGCAATTATATATAATTTGGATAAGAATCATTCTGTTTGATGTGCCTGTTTAGTGTTGAAGAAGGAGAATTTCTTTCTTGATTAAGTTGTGACGCTTTCTCTTTTCTTATAAGAATCACTGCTGATGATTGGAAATAAGAAGACATCTAGGTACCTCCAAATATAATCAATCAGTCGAGTCAAAACCCTAAATTCAACCCCACAAAAACTTTTTTTCACACGACAAAGACCAAAAGCCACGACATAATCGGATCACATTGTCTAGCTGTTCACAATATGGAAATCTTACAAACAATTAATTCAAGTAATTTATAAAACAATAATTTTACAAACATAAGGATAACTAATTCATTTCATCCCCAGTTAGCAACTGGAATATGGCAGCTTAGGCCGTGGCATCTGCAAATGTAATGAAGAAATAATACATCATTGCAATTGAGATATATAATCATTAATACAAAGGCATTAGCAAAAAAAGAGATAATCCTTGAATATATCCTTTTTCTTATTCTTTTTCCCTTTCCCTTTTTACTACTAAGATTTAATTTCTCTCCTTATAATGGGTGGTTAACGTTCCAAATAAATATACTTAAAAAACTTAAAGACTGATCTTTCTGCTGTCCAAATTGAAAGATTGGAAACTTTAGAAACAGAATTATTTTCAAAGGTTAAAGGAGGAAAACTATACGACACTAAGGGTGTGTTCGGTACGAATGTTTTCCAATTTTTTCATATTTAATTGGCTTAAATATTTTGGAAAATATTTTCGGAGGAAACTGTTTTCCTATAAAAAAAAGAAAAAATATTTTCCAAAACTTTTTCCAAAACTTTTTCCAACCTTTCCCATTCCCCATCCCCACCCACCCACCCCCAACCCCAACCCACCCTCGCCCTACCCCTACCCACCCACCCTAATAGTACTTTTTTTCATGTTATAGATAAGAGTATTTTTTTCATTTCAACAAATGAGTATTTTCTTTTCACGATAATTTTTTATTTATTATTTTAACAAAAAAAGTACTTTCTTTTCATGATGTAGGAAAAATATTTCCTTTCATTGCAACGAAATGATGTAGTAAAAAATATTTTCTTTTATTGCAACAAAAAGAGTATTTTCATGTTGTAGAAATAGTACTTTATTTTTCAACAAAAAAAGAGAGTATTTTTTTAGTTATATGGAGCACAAATTTCAACGTTATTTTTGCGTAAAAAAGTAAAGCAACACATTAGTTCCTTTGGGTTTGTGTGAATTTTTAGAAAAATAATTAAATTCTTGAAGAAAATAGAGTCATGAAAATGTTGGGTATTTGGGGGGGAGGGGGGAGGGGGAGGGCAGGAAATATAGGGACTTTGGGGTGAGGAGAGTAGCATAAAAAATTATTTTCTAAAAAAAAATTCTACTCTCTAACCAATCACTAGAAAATATTTTTCGGAAAAAAATTTTCACTCACCAACCAAACAAAAAAACATAAGTGATAAAACCACTCATTTTTCATGAAAATATTTTCTAGTAAAACATTTTACTTTGTCCCAAACACACCCTAAATTATTTGACAACTTATAGTTGGAAATATTTCTCATCCAAACCCAGGCACATTTTTGTAACCTTTGTCTAGCAATAAAAAGGGAAGCACAATAATCAAAGAGAAGAATCCGAAAGTGTCTTAGAGCAGCACAAGCAGAATTTCTTTTTTAAAAAGGAGAGAAAAAAAACAAGATAATAACAGCGAAAAATTTGTTACTTTATGTACTATATATATCAAGGTTGTCGAAGTCGTCCAACATGGAAAATGGACAGAAACCGAACCATCTTAAGGTCCTTACCTAGCATCACTTTTTAAAAGTTACTCGTCATAAACATTTTAATTAATTTTTTGATTATTTTTACACATATTAAAAAATTTATCTTTTATCGTTAGTTAATAATAAAATTGACCATATTATCCTTTATTTGTTCATAGGAAATATAACAAATACTCTTCGGCTCTTTACAGCTTTAAAAAAAAAAGTTAATTCCTTCTTGATATCTGAAAAAATAAAAATATTGTGGAACAAAAAATAAAGCCAAAAAATTAATTAAAGTAGATCGGACGGAGTAATGACTAAAAATGCTTGTGTATGTATGTGTGTCTGCCATTTTTTCTTAGATCAATGTAACATCACAAGTTGATCACACTGGGCCTTATAAATTTTAATTCATCAAGAAAATATGCAGAGTTACGACACCGGGTATCTAAGTTCAGCATCTTCTATACAAAGCATAAATTTATGCGTAAATATTCATTAAGTTGCAATAAATAATAGGTATGAATTCATAATTTTAAAAATATGATGAGTTCAATACTGAACCTTAAATGTTAAACTTATATCCTATATCTATCCGCCGTGGCGATATTTTTAAGATTTTGAATAATATACTCCTATAAGTTAAATAAAGAGAAAATAAAGGGATCTTAGCATGTTTTAGAATCTTGATATAACATTTCAATAGTAACCTATAGTGAAATTATTTTTAGTGGAGTTGTATTTAAATTATTAGGAAAGTATGCATACCTTGATCAAGTTGCAGAAGGGAAACGGAGTCAACTTTCACATGCTTAACGCAGGAAAGCCCAAGCATGCTAGCTGCTGCTTTCACCTGTTGAGTAGTAGTGCTGTTGTTCTTGCCTATTTTGCTTTCAATATCTGGATGTACCTTCCTTTTCATCACCCTCGTCATCAACTACCATGCACAAGCATCAGTTAATTATTGTTAAACGACTAAAAAAAATAACTATAGTATGTTACGTACTAAAAAAATTCTCACATAAGAATATTTTAATAAATCATATATTTGTTAGTTTTAAAATTTTACTAAGCAAATAATTACTTCTTAAAACTTTTAATATAATATTCATGTAAACCTGACAAATCGAATCAATCCAAACTGATATAGTTGGTTGGTTTTAATTTTGATAAAAATCGAATCAAACCCGGTCCATATATACCCCGATTAAAACCAGTTTCTCACAACTTTTCTCTACATTATGGATGCTATCATCTGACAGGGAAAAAGAAACATAATCTTTTCCTCGAGAAAAGGAAAAAACCAAGGATGGGAGGTTTATGCTCTCTCCTTTTAAAAAAGAAAAATAGATTATGATAAATGTGTTCTCATTGCATCAAAGATAACCTTAAATGGACGAGACTCCTCTCCATTTCTCATTCTCTCCTTTTTCCCAGGTTCCTATTTGGATTTGTTGGTAAAAATAGGACAAACACTAACATTAAAAGCATGCATGCACGCAGTCAAAGAAAAAACGAAAAATAAAAAGGAGAGAAAAAAAATCTCCACTCACTTGTTGTAGCTTTTGGATCGGACGTGAATCCTCCTTAACTCGAGGAATTAGCAATTTAGCGAAAGAAGTTCCATTCTTCACTTGTGAAGAAGGTTTCTTTGTGTAAAATTCTTCTTCCTTTTTGCTTGGATTTGGCTTAAGGTTGTTGTGATGATCAGAATCAGCTGAAAAAAGGTCTGCTAGAGTAATCCTTTCTTTTTTCAGCATCTTATTGCTCTCTAAAGAGTTCTTTGACTCAAAGACCAGTATCTCATTTTCTTTTGTAGCCTCAATTACTTCATCATCTCCATTTGCATATATCAATGGGTACACTTCTTCATTTTCCTCTTGATGATTAGTGACAGTAACTTCACATTGTCCAATATTTTCCACTGAGTAATATTCTTCCTCAAGTGATTCTTCTACTTCTTCTTCTTCAATGTATATGCCACTTTGATCTTGTACATTTTTCAGTGGATCAAACCCAAATGTGCCAATTGTTAGGATTCCTCCTTTCCAACTATCTAACATATGTGCAATGGAAGCATCTTGAAGAAGAACTTGTGCGTCACCGATAATCTCATTGATCTCATCTTTCTTCACATTCCGACTGACTATTCCATCTGTTAAGTTAAAGCGTATTCAGAATTTAAACTTTGATAAATTCATTCTTTTAAAGATTCTTATCACTTAACGTATTGTACTTTATACGTTATGCTAATAACTTTATATATATATATATATATATATATATATATATTAATATTTTATATCATATGACGGATTTCAGATGAAGTATAAAATCTTGAACAAACACTACTTTCTTGAAGGAAAAAAAATTAAGTGTAATATTTTGTAAATTTAAATGAAGAAGAAAGCTAGTATCACCTTTCTGATAAAATTTCCGGTGCACCCAATTTAAGATCTACGTCAAGAAAGAAAGCATAGTTAATAAAAAAAAAAAAGATATGAACTCCAAAGAATTAGAGGGGAGAAGGAAAATAAAGAAAGAAAAAAGAATACTTGTGAGTTTTAAATCCTATAATTGAATTGAAACTGTACGTACCTTCATTTCTTTTCTCCTTTCGGGATCTGTTCAATTCAGTGGCAATGGAGTTGACTGAAGTTGGAAATTAATGCGTGACACAGTGAATAACTAGTGCATCTATTGGCCAACTAAGAAAATGTGGAGAGGGGTCATATTTTAGATGGTTTGAATTGTTGACACGTGTAAGTGGAAGGGTGGGCCCCCTACTAGAGTAGGCAATGTTCAGATATTGTAAGGCATGGCATGTTTCATCAAAATACTACGTTTGATATCTATGGCTTTATCGAAGGCGTCCAAGTGCCTCCAAATGACGTTCATGCCCTCTCTTTAAAATTACAACTTTCATTGTCACATACCTTTAACAAGATATTTGAGAAACAATTTAAGTTATATATACACACCACAGTATCGTATTTTTAATACTTATTTGTGTAAGTTAATTGCTTATAGCAAAATTTTCTTGTATTTTTCAAACTTACTATACGAAGCTTGATATCAGCGGCGGACTCAGGATTTAAAGATCGTCGGTGTACTTTTTGATTCAATCAAAATCTACTTTGTATATAGAATGCCCACTATTAATATATTACTATTTTCTAAAGACATATACACTGCAACACAGCCTTATAGCGGCGACAAAAGCCGATATAACATCCCTTAACGTCGCTGCTACATGTTATTAGTGGCGACATTAATGTTGCTACAAGCAAAATCGAAATTGAAAGGTATTTGTGGCGACATCAAAGGTCGCCGCTAAAAGCGCATATTTTGCGGCGACATAATTGCCACAAAAGGTAAAAAAGCTCGCTACAAAAGTGGTTCCACAAGAATAAAAATTTAGCTGGGTCGCCACTGCTATTCATCTTTAGCGGCGACTAAGATCGCTGCTAAAATATTTTTGTAGTGGCAAGTTAATGTCGCCACTATAAATGACTGTTAGTAGCGACTCGTGTCGCTACAATATAATAAATCATGAAAGACATAATAACTTTCTGTATCTACTAAAGTCACTGCAAAAGAAATAAACCAACAGTGGCAAATTTAATATTGCAACAATTACTAATATTTTGTGACAAAATAATGTCGCCACTAAAACCTATCTTCTCAAAAGCTATATAATAACCGAAATTATATATATTTCCAGTAGAAACCGAATTTTCTAAATTTAATGATTGTATATTCACATCAATTGACTACCAATATTAAAAGCAACCAATAATATTTAAAAAACACCAAAAAAAATTCTCAAACTGAATATTATAAATATTTTCATTACTAAAAAGTCAATTACATAATACTACACGATACTTCATTGTGCATTATAATTGTACGCATATACATATCCCAAAAAAGATAAAATATTAAGTGCCTTGTAATTGCTCCTTGGTCGACACCATCCTTGAACGATACCATTGTTTAAGTGCCTTATCCCTTCTAAAAAAAATAATATATATATAAGGAACATATATAATGAGATTTTTTATATCAAAAAACATCCATAGAAAAATTTCAAGCATAACAAAAGGGGGTCTAAACGCTATAGCCTGTAGGTATTGTCTAAATGCATATAATGAGAATCTTATTATGCATATCAATTTCAATATTAACCTTCTCCATGCCTTCCTTTTGAAATTCTATTTTAGTCGTTGACAGAGGAAGGAAGGGGGAAGGTGAGGTAGGAGGCTGGTGGAGAGAAATGAACAGGTATAAGCGATGTAGCCTGTAGGTATTGGAGGAGATTGAGTATAAAAGGGAGACAACTAAATTAGGCTCAATTTTCACCTGGTGGCAGGAATGCAAAAGGTGGTCACAATCGATCACTACTAACAAAATAAAAGTTGAAACTTTTCATCTATCCATAAGAACCAGATGTGCAGAGAACCATCTCAAAGGTAAGAATCTCTGGTCTAATATTTCAGTAGTCCAACTTGGTGGCACTACCAGATAGGACCCAAAACAGGGCAGAGTTATCCTTCTCCACCAGTACATTGTTCATGAAAGCGATTCAAACGACATGAATGAACCAGCCTTTTTAAGGTGGCCTACTGAACATGTATTGGTTTTGGTTCAAAATGGTAAAGTCATTGCGTAGAAATCCAGAGAAAACAACCTAAGCACAAATAAGAAATAAAATATAACAAACAAAACAAATTTACATCCTAAGATCAATCAAGGATTGTCGGCTGCCCTTCAGTTGCAAAAGAAAAAGATTATGCTAAGTGAAAAATGAAGTATCGACACACATAAAATTAAATACATTGCACCTGGAAGAACGTTGAATATAGAACAAAAATATCATCATTAGCAGACCATCTAGGAAAAAATAGATCGACACTCAGATCTTTAGGTGAAAATATACATTGAGTAAACATAGTCTAAAAAAGACATTCAAATCATATGGAAAAAAAACTCATTCACTAATTATAAGAAAGTATTTTGCTGTTGAAACTGACACATAGTCTAAAAAAGATAACATTTTTTATTTTTTTGCTAGACCAAAATCTTCCAAACCCAAAATTGCACATTCAACAAGTAGCTCAATACAGTATTCATAATTTATTCTGAAAGCTATAATTTTATAATATTCCAATCAATATTGTTGTGTACAAATACAAAGAGGGACGACCCCAAAAAAGAAAAACATAGAAAAATAAAAAACCTCAGATTGAAGGTTCGAACAAAACCCAGCTAAAAATTATCAAAACAAATAATCTGAAAATGCACATAACCACATAAGAACAAAGAAAGAATGAAATACTAAACATGCAATCACAATAACAACACCAAAGGGTCTTTCAAGAAGAAACTTTCACTTATTTCAGAAAATTATATAGCTGAGAGTTTGGTCAAGACTTAGAATCAGCAAATAACAACACTTAGATGACACAATCTATACGAATTCTTGTAAATATTCAAATGTGTCAAAGAAATTTGAGATGAAATATGAGAATACAAATGTAAAAACATTAAGATAATAATTATTGCTAGCTGCATGTTAAAAATTTTGCCTTCTAGAATCATTATAAAGAACCCCAAATGTAAAAATTTTCCTTCATTCTTGTTGTATTTGGAAAATCCTAAGAAAACCCAAAAAACTTTCGTATAACCCAAAAGAAAAATAAAAGTATTAGGGATTTGAACACATATATGATTTGAGCTTTTGGGTCAGTAACTAGATGCAGAGAAACAGAGCAGCAAACATAGTTCTTCCTTTAATTAGGAGTTGAGAAATGGAGCATCTATATGAGATTCACATTTTCTAATTTTAGGAATTTTGAGCAGAGAGGGATTTTGAATAGAGAGAGGGTTTCTAGTGAGAGAGGCAACAATTTTGGCCATTTAGGCCTTCTGTTCTTTTAATGATAAGCGCTTCAATTCTTTGTTTCTTTTTAAAAAAATAATAATAATAATAATAACTAAGTAATAGAGGCGACCCTGTCGCTCCAAAATATAATTAACGGCGACAATTTTAAAGTCGCCACAAAATTCGTGGAGCCAAAATTTTGTTCTCGTGGGAATAAAATATTTCAGCCTTTAGTTGCACATATCAGAGGTGACCTAATAAAGTCGCTACTAAATATTGTCATTTTGTAGCAATATTTAAAGTCGCTGCTAAAACTATAACTTGTGTTACAACCAAATGGGTCGCCACAATATGTCGCCATAATAAGTCCAGTTTCTTGTAGTGATATATTTTTTCATGGAATTTTTGTCAAACTCTGCGGGTGCTGGTGAATCCTCTATGTGACGACCCAATATATTATTTTGAATACTAGCCCTTATTTTTGTATTTTCAGACCTCTATTAGCTCCATTTGATATTTCTTAATTTGCTTGCGTTGTCAGAGCCTTTTTCCGAAAAGTTTTTATGTAATTATTTTTAAGAAAATATGATTTTTTGCTTTAAAAATAACTTAAGTTGACCACAGTCAATATTTTATGTAAACGATATCAGATCGGTATTTTGACGATCCCAATAGGTCCGTATCGCGATTTTTGGACTTGGGCGTATGCCCAGAATAGAATTCGGAGGTCCCTAGGTTAATTTTACTTGTTTTGCCGAAAGCTAGTAGCTTAAAGGTTTGGAAATTTCTTAGGTTTGACCATAGATTGACTTTATGGTTATAGGGTTCTATTTTGGTTTCGAGACTTAGTATAGGTCCGTTTTACTATTTGAAAATTATCTGCACAATTTGGTACAAATCGGAGTTGGTTTGATAAGATTCGAACGTGCAGTTGTGATTTTAAAGTTTCTTAAGTTTTCTTTGAAATTTCATGCATTCTGATGTCTGATTCGTAGTTCGAGATGTTATTTGGGTGTTTTGATTGCGCGTGTGATAAAACGATAGGTCACTTTGAGTTTTAACCTTCATTTCCATGTTCCGAGACCTCGAATAGCTCCATTTAGCCTTCCTTGATTTGCATGTGCAGTCCGTGTCTTGTTTTGGATATTTTTTATGTGAAAAACCGAAGAAAATGTGAAAATTTTCCTTAAAACTCATTTGATTAACTACGGTTAACGTTTTGTGTAAATGGATCCGGATCATTATTTTGAAGGTTCCGGTGGGTTCGTATCATGATTTGTGACTTGAGAGTATGTCCGGAATCGAATTCGGAAGTCCCTAACTTGAATTAACAAAACTTGTTGAAAACTAGTAATTTGAAGGCTAAAAGAATTCCAAAGTTTGACCGTAGGTTGAGTTTGTTACTACCGGGTTCGAATTTTGGTTTCGAAACTTGGTATAGGTTCATTTCACTATTTATGACTTGTCTGCAAAATTTGTTGCCAAACGGAGTTGATGACGTGATTCAGACGTCCGGTTGTAAATTTGCATGTTCTTGAGTTTCTTTGAAAATATTATTCATTTTGATGTCCGATTCGTAGTTGTAGGTGTTATTTTGGTATTTTGATTACGCGAGCAAGTTCATATGATGTTATTACACTTGTGTGCATGTTTGGTCTGGAGTCCCGAGGGCTCGAGTGAGTTTCGGACGCGTAGCGGAGTGTTTGATAGAGTTAGGAGTCTGCAGTTTTTTTTTTGCACAGACCTCAGTTCTCGCATTTGCGAGCATAGGCTCTTATTTACCATAGTAGGAGGAACTCAATCAGGTTCGTATTTGCGAACAGTTTCTTCGTATTTGCAATAGGGTGCTGGGGTGGGCTGGTTAGCATTTGCGATCAAAGTGGTCGCATTTGCGGTTGTCCCATGTTCGCATTTGCGAACAAAACCATTGCATTTGCGATGGCAGCAGAGATGTGAGCTCTTCGCATTTGTGAGGGAATTCTCGCATTTGCAAACCCCAGGTCGCATTTGCGACATCTGCGCCTGGACAAAAAGCTGAGAAAACGGGATTTAGCTCATTTCTTACAAATTCTCAACCCTAAACACCCTAGAGGCAATTTTCTAAGAAGATTTTCTTTCCAAAAATATTGGTAAGCAACTTTAATCTATGTTTTTTCAATTACCATTACTATCCAAGTGTTTTCAATATTAAATCTAGGATTTTCATGGTAGAGATTAGGGATTTGGGTAGAATTAGAAATTTTTATAAAATTGAGATTTAGACCTCAAATTGAGGTTGGATTTTGAAAGTAATCACATAATCGGGCTCAGTGCTGAATGGGTAATTGGATTTTGGTCCGAATCTTGGGTTTTGACCAAGCGAGTCCGGGGTTGACTTTTGTTGACCTTTTAAAAAAGAATAAAGATCTTTACTTTATGTATTGTAATTGATTTTCCTATCATTGTTTGATGTTATTAAGTCGATTTTGGTTAGATTCGATTGGTTTGGAGGAAGAATTTAGAGGAAAGGCGGTTGAGCTTTGATTTGATTGCGGAGTGAGGTAAGTGTTGGGTCTAACCTTGATTTGATGAAATTAGGAACTCTTGAACTATATGTTATGTGAATTATGTGTGTATTGGCGTATATGCGAGGTGACGAGTGTATATACACCGTCAAAATAATTGTTTCTATGCTTCCTGTATTTCATTAATTATCTTATTCCATGTCTTAACTGTTACATTCTTTAATTGCTTTCTATGCCGTAACTTGTTACTTGTCATTAATTACTCTTGTATTGAAATATTCGTTTCTTCCACGATTTTATGATTAATTGCTACTTGCCTTAATTGTCTTACCTGTATACTTTAATTATCATATATTACGCTTGTCTGGTTGCTTTTGTATTAATTGTAGTATTCCTTGATTTGGTACGAGGTTCCTTTATTGCCTTGCTTTCATATTCTTTAATCGTAGAGATTCTTGTGAATTGAGTTGTTGAATTGATTACATTTATTGATTTTGTTTAAGGATCGGGTTACATGCCGCAATGGTTGTAATATGGTGGAATAAGGGAGGATTTGATATTGATATGGTGGGATCGAGTTGCACGTCGCAACGGATTTTACATGTTATTTGGTTATGATGAAATAAGGGAGGATTATGATATTGATTCTAATTATATGGTGGGATCGGGTTGCGCGCCGCAACAGAGTTTACATGTTATTCTTGATATTGATATGGTGAAATAAGGAAGGGTTGTGTTTGTACGGTGGGATCGGGGTGCGCGCCATAATGGATTGTATGTGTGTTGTACTCATTGTTGCATTGTGTTAGCTTTCAGTATTTTCAAATAAGATTTTGAGGACTGATATTTCTGGATTCACTTATTCCGAGGATTGAGTTTGTTTTCATCAGTTAACTGCTTTGTCGTTATTTCCTATCTTCCTTTCCTGTTGTTATTATTATTATTATACTGCGTACAAGTTATTGTAAGTGACTAGCTTTAGCCTCGTCACTACTTTGTCGAGGTTAGGCTCGGCACTTACAGAGTACATGACATCGGTTGTACTCATACTACACTCTACATTTCTTGTGCAGATTTTGGAGTCGGTCCTAGCGACGGTCAGTAGATTGCTCAGATTGATTGCTTGGTGGAGACTTGAGGTACAGATGCACGACGTTCGCTGCCCTGAAGTCCCCTTCTACATCATTCTAGTTGTTTACTTTATTTCATATAGTTATGCTTTCATTCAAACTTTTATTTGTAGCATTGTAGTCGCTTGTGTACTTGTGACATCAGTTCTGGGATTGCATCTGAATATCGGTGTTATTTTTGTTTACTCACTCTATTTTTGTTTATTCAGTTTCGTAGTTATCATTTAATGTGAATTGTTTAAAAATGGCTAAAAACTATTCTAACTTTGGCTTGCCTAGCAAGCGAAATGTTAGGCACCATCACGGTCCTGAGGGTGGAAATTCCAGGTCGTGACAAATTGGTATCAGAGCACTAGGTTGCCTAGGTCTCATGAGTCACGAGCAAGCTTAGTAGAGTCTGGAGGATCAGTATGGAGATGTCTGTACTTATCTTCCAGAGGCTATGGAGTTTAGGAAAAATTTCACTTCTTTCCTTCTCTATCGTGCGATTTTATTCTATCATTGATGATTGAAACATTATATTCTTGTTCTCTCGCAGATGGAAAGAACACGCATATCATCTACAGCCGGACAGGAGCCGGGCGCCCTTATGGCAGCTACTACCAGGAGCAGAGGCCGAGGTAGAGGCAGAGCTCAGCCTATAGCTGGAGCAACAACACCCACAGTGGAGCCTTCGATTGATCACGAAGAGCAGGTTCCAGCTCAGACTGTACCCGTCGGACCAGCTCAGGTCCTGGAGGGGTTCATAGCCACTCCAGTGCTTCAGGACGCTCTAGTCCATTTGCTGGGCCTTATGGAGAGGGTGGCCCAGACCGGTACATTCCCGTGGCACCACCCTTCTCTCGGGCTGGGGGAGGAGCACAGACTCCCGCTACTCACACCTCGGAGCAGGCGGCTCCCCAGTATCAGACTCCAGCAGCCTCGCCAGTTGGGTGGTTAAGCCGATTATTGCGTCACAGGCCGGTGATAGGCCCGCTATGTCTTCTGAGGCTTTGTTGAGGTTAGACAGGTTTACCAAGATCTTTCCTATTCATTTCAGTGGTGCACCTTCTGAGGACCCACAAGATTATCTAGACCGTTGCCACTAGGTGTTGCGGAACATGGGTATAGTTGAGACCAATATGGTCAATTTTGCAGTGTTTCAGATGACTGGTTCTACCAAGAGATGGTGGAGAGATTATATGTTGACTAGACCAGCTGGTTCGACTGCACTTACCTGGGATCAGTTTTCACAGGTATTTCTAGAGAAGCTCATCCCTGTCACTCTGAGAGAGGATTACTGCAGGCAGTTTGAGCATCTTCAGTAGGGTATTATGATTGTTACCCAGTACGAGACTCAATTTGTGGACCTAGCTTGCCATGTCATTATCTTACTCCCTATTGAGAGGGAGAGAGTGAAGAGATTCATTGATGGGCTCAGTTTCACTATCAGGCTACAGATGACCAAGGAGACTAGAGATGATATTACTTTCTAGAGGGCCGTAGATATTTCTAGACCGATCGAGATGGTTCGTGGTCTAGATAGGGGCCGGTGTCTGATAAAAGGCCTCGTCATTCCGGTAGTTTCAGTGGTGCCTCATCTGGAGGCAGGGGTACTTTTGGTACAGGTCATCCTCTCAAGCCATTTCAGTCAACGCTTCAGGCATCTCATAGTGCTCTAGAGAGTCGTAGTCCTTATGTACCTTAATCTGGGCAGCCAGCCTATAATGCACCATCAGCTCCTATCAGTGCGCCTCCGATTCAGAGCTATCATCATGGTTATCCGACCCGTTTGGGTCAACTTCAGCTTCAGCAGCCATAATAGCAGGATAGGTGTTTTGAGTGTGGAGGTACTTGACACATTAGGAGGTTCTGTACGAGATTGTTGGGTGGCATGCCACAGTAGAGTTCTCGTGCCATGGTCCTGGCACAGGTTGCTCCACAACCCGCTCAGCCATCTAGAGGCAGGGGCTAGGCAGCCAGAGGTGGATTCCAGCCAGCTAGAGGCCGTCCAGAGACGTAGGTCAGAGTGGTAGGGCTCAACCCCAATTTTATGCTTTCCCAGCTAGGCCTGAGGCCGAGTCATCTGACTCTGTTATCACAGGTATTGTTCCAGTTTTCCATAGAGATGCTTCAGTTCTATTTGATCCGGGCTCTACTTATTCCTACGTGTCATCCTATTTTGCTTCATATAAGGTTGTGCCTCGTGATTCTTTAAGTGCTCTTGTGTATGTATCCACGCCTGTAGGAGATTCTATTATTGTAGATCGCATCTATCGCTCGTGTGTGATTACTATTGGGAGTCATGAGACTAGCGTAGATCTCCTACTTCTTGATATAGTAGATTTTGATGTTATCTTGGGTATGGATTGGCTATCACCTTATCATGTTATATTCGATTGTCACCTTATCATGCTATATTGGACTATCACGCCAAGACGGTGACCTTAGCCATGCCAGGGTTTCCTCAATTAGAGTGGAGAGGGACTGCTAGCCATTCTACCAACAGGGTTATTTCTTATGTCAAGGCTCGACATATGGTCGAGAAGGGATGCCCAGCTTATTTGGCCCATGTTCGTGATTCGAGTGCAGAGTTTCCTCAGTACTAGTTGTGGACTGTCACGCCAAGACGGTGACCTTGATAAGGGATTCATTAGACCTAGTGTCTCGCCCTGGGTTACACCCGCATTGTTCGTGAAGAAGAAAGATGGGGCGATGAGGATATGTATAGACTATCGGCAGTTGAACAAAGTCACCATCAAGAACAAGTATATGTTATCGAGGATCAATGACTTATTTGATCAGCTTCAGGGTGCCAAGGTATTTTTGAAGAATGATTTGTGGTATGGCTATCGTTAGTTGACGATTAGGGCATCGGATGTCCCTACGACAGCTTTTCGAACTCGGTATGGGCATTATGAGTTCCTAGTGATGTCATTTGGGATGACAAATGCCCCAACAGCATTTATGGATTAGATGAATCGGGTATTCAAGCCCTATTTGGATTCTTTTGTGATCATATTCATTGATGATATCTTGATCTACTCCCATAGTCGAGATGAGTATAAACAGCATCTTCGGATTGTACTTCAAACTCTGAGAGATAGTCAGTTATATGCCAAGTTTTCAAAGTGTGAGTTTTGGTTAGATTCAGTCACCTTTTTGGGGCATGTTGTATCGGTAGAGGGCAATAAAGTGGATCATAAAAATATTGAGGCAGTTCAAAACTGGCCTAGACCTACTTCAGCTACATATATCCGGAGTTTTCTGGGTTTGGCAGGTTATTATCGCCGGTTCATGGAGGGGTTTTCATCCATAGCAACCTCATTGGCTAGATTGACCCAGAAGGGTGCCCTACTCAGATGGTCGGATGAGTGTGAGTTGAGCTTTAAGAAGATCAATACTGCTTTGACTACGGCGCCAGTCTTGGTATTGCACACAGGTTCAGGATCCTACACGGTGTATTGTGATGCATCTCATATTGAGCTCGGTGCAGAAGAATTATCATGTTCATGACTTAGAGTTTGTAGCCAATGTTCATGCGCTGAAGATTTGGAGGAACTATCTTTATGGCGTGTCATGTGAGGTATTCACGGAACATCGGAGTCTACATTATTTGTTCAAGACAAAGGATCTCAACTTGAGGCAGAGGAGGTGGTTGAAGCTGTTGAAAGACTATGATATCACCATTTTGTATCATCCAGGGAAGGCCAAATGTGGTGGATGATGCCTTGTGTAGAAAGGTTGTGAGTATGGGTAGCCTTGCGCATATTCCAGTTGGTGAGAGGCCACTTGCATCAGATGTTCAGGCTTTGGCCAATTAGTTCGTGAGGTTCGATAGTTTGGAGCCCAGTCGTGTTTTAGCTTGCACAATCGCTCAATCTTCCTTGTATGAGTGCATCAGAGAGCGCCAGTATGATGACCCCCATTTGCTTGTCCCTAAGGACACGATGCGACACAGTGGTGCCAAGCAGGGTACTGTTGGAGATGATTGGGTTTTGCGGATGTAGGGGCGGATTTGTGTGCTCAATGTAGATGGGCTTCGTGAGTTGATTCTTGAGGAGGCCCGTGGTTCCCGGTGTTCTATTCATTCGGGTGCTGCCAAGATGTATCAGGACTTGCAGCATCATTGTTGGTGAAGGAGTATGAAGAAGGATATAGTTGCATATGTAGCTCGGTGTCTCAATTGTCAGCAAGTAAAGTACGAGCATCAAAGGCTGGAGATTCCTGAGTGGAAATGGGAGCGTATTACCATGGATTTTATTGTTGGGCTCCCATGGACTCAGAAGAAGTTCGACGCGGTATGGGTCATTGTGGACAGGTTGACCAACTCAGTACATTTCATTCCAGTGGCAGTTACCTATTCTTCAGAGCGGTTAGGTGATATCTACATCCGTGAGATCGTCCGTCTTCACGGTGTGCCTATGTCTATCATTTCTGGTCGAGGTACGCAGTTTACCTCGCACTTCTGAAGGGTCGTACAATGTGCGTTAGGCACACGGGTTGAGTTGAGTACAACATTTCACCCCCAGACAGACAGACGGTCCGAGCGCACCATTAAGTACAACATTGGAGGATATGCTTCACGCTTGCGTTATGGATTTCAGGGGTTCTTGGGATCAGTTGTTGCCACTTGCGGAGTTTGCCTACAACAACAGCTATCAGTCGAGCATTCAGATGGCTCCCTATGAGGCATTATACGGGAGGCGATGCCATTCACTAATTGGATGGTTCGAGCTGGGAGAGGCTCGGTTGTTGGGTACTGATTTGGTTCTGGATGCCTTGGAAAAGGTTAAGAATATTCAGAATCGACTTCACACAGCTCAGTCTAGACAGAAGATTTATGTCGACGATAGAGTTCGTGATGTTTCATTCATGGTTGGAGGGAGGGTATTGCTTTGAGTTTCAGCCATGAAGGGTATGATGAGGTTCGGAAAGAAGGGCAAGTTGAGCCCTAGGTACATTGGACCCTTTGAGATTCTTGCGAGAGTGGTTGAGGTGGCCTATAGACTTGCATTGCCACCTAGTTTGCCAGCAGTCCATTCGGTCTTCCATGTGTCCATGCTCCGGAAGTATCATGTTGATTTGTCCCGTGTGTTAGATTCTAGCTCAGTCCAATTGGACAAGGATTTGACTTATGAGGAGGAGTCGGTAGCCATTCTAGTCCGACAAGTCCCGAAGTTGAGTCTAAGAGTTATCCATCAGTTCGAGTGTAGTGGAGAGGTCAGCCGATCAAGGCAGCCACGTGGGAGTCTGAGTCGGACATTTGTATTAGAGATGGATAATGTGATGACCTGATAGGTCACTTTGAGTTTTAACCTTCATTTTTGTATTTCGAGACTTCTAATATCTCCGTTTAGCCTTCTCGATTTACGTGCATAATCCGTTCCTTTTCCGAAAAATATTTATTTGCAAAATCGAAGAAAATGTGAAATTTTGCCTTAAAACTCATTTGAGTTGACTACGGCAAACATTTTGTGTAAACGAACCAGGATCAGTATTTTGACGGTCCTAGTGGGTCCGTATCGTGATTTGGGACTTGAGTGTATGTCCGAAATCGAATTTGGAAGTCCTTAACTTGAATTAACGTAATTTGTTGAAAACTAGTCATTTGAAGGCTAAAAGAATTCCTAAGTATGACCGTAGGTTGACTTTGTTACTACCAGGTTCAAATATTGGTTCCAGAACTTGGTACAGGTTCATTTCACTACTTATGACTTGTCTGCAAAATTTGGTGCAAAACAGAGTTGATTTGACGTGATTCGGGTGCCCGGTTGTAAATTTGCATGTTCTTGAGTTTCTTTGAAATATCATTCATTTTGATGTCTAATTCATAGTTCTAGGTGTTATTTTGGTGTTTTGATCATGCGAGCAAGTTCGTATGATGTTATTACACTTGTGTGCATGTTTGGTCTGGAGCCGCAAGGGCTCGGTTGAGTTTCGGACGCGTAGCGGAGTGTTTGATAGAGTTAGGAGTATGCTGGTTGTTTTGCACATGCCTCAATTCTCGCATTTGCGAGCGTAGGATCGCATTTGCGATCTGTTGCGGCCAAACGTACACGCAAGTATACGCGGTCATCAAGTAATAAAATGATAAGAGACTATCGAACCTACGAGGACTTGTTATCAACCATTAACTAGATCAAACTATCCTAATTATCTGAACAAGGATTAAACTCAAAAATATTGATGCTAAAATAATTAAACTAAAAAGAAAATAACTAATAAACTTTAAATAGAGGAAGAGCAGATTTTTATATTATCAATGTGATGAAAACGATCTAGGGTTATGGGCTATCTAACGTTCCTATTGGCTAACTAATTTATTTAATTTATTGGTTAACAGGGTTAATATTGCTCATAAGAATCTGTCGAATTCTTATTCGCCTATTTAAGCTAACCTAACACCTATATGTCTATTGAATTAGAACTAACAAGAGCGCATTTATAATTCCTATAAATCAATCAAGCGAGGGAATTACAAAGTTTAGCTCCACATAGACATAGTAGCCAAATAACAAATCATACAAAGAAACATAAAAATTACTAAGTTGGCGGAAGAAGATGAAATCTGGCCTCCATGGCGGCTCCTTGCTCTCCCTAGGTCGAATCCCTTCAAAAAGTAAGTTTGATGCCCTAAAAGAGTCATTTTTGACTTATATATTACGTACAAAAGTCGTGGGCCAAAGTTTCCCTTTTCCTTTTCTGAATCAGCTTCAGGGATTGATGTTGGGGTGGATACTTCGCGTCCGCCTCAGCTTCAACTTCTCAACATCGTATGCTGGGGTGTCGGGATGCAAAGCATCCACCCTCTGTTCCTTCATCTCTGTTGTGCCCAGGTGTGGATGCTAAGGTGGATGTCTTCTCCCGACTTCACTGCTAAGGGTAAACCAAATACACTTTTTTTCTAGGTTGGATGCGACGCTTCCACCCTCTTCTATTATAGCTGGAGCACATTTTCTTCATATTTTTGCACTCCAAACATCCTAAATCATCACACACAACTCAATTAATCATTACACCAATAATTAACACATATTGGGCATCTTAAAGATCAAGTAGCACCAAAAAGTGGTTAAAACATGAGTAAAGTAATATTAAAACATATAGAAATATGCCCAACATCACCACCCCAAACTTAAACCTTTGTTTGTCCTCGAACAAACCACCACTATAGTAGACGAAACAAAATTAAGCTCCTATCATTCAAAGCACACCACACCTATAACCATGGTTGATAGCAACAATTAATCTCTAGCATATGCATTCAACACACACTTCCCTTTAAATTATGCCATATTTCAAAAATATTCTAAACAGAAGCAACATGCTCTTTACAAGCCTAGTCTCAAAACCCGACTCAATGTCACAATGCACTCATGGCTTGAACACCCAACATCATAGAGAAGTCTAATAACGTAACCATCCCTCGTGAAACCATGTGCCCTCACAACAAAATCAAGGAGAGTGATTTGAATCCACACATTTGAATCTCATAATCAAATATAATTTAAGGACCTCGCATATATCAAAAAAATCACTCACTCTCATAAAGAAGTCACATGCATACAATTGGCACCATATGTTTGCCCATAATGTAAATCCCTACTAATGTAAGGTCGCTCGATCTAAAATCAATTAGGACCTTTTCATGGTTGTAATGTGGGCTAAGGGACGAGTAGGATATATTTAGGAATAGTGGCTCACCCTCCTAAGCACTTTAACACATCAAAAACTTAACTTTTAAGCGCAAATATTTCAATCCCAACTTCAATTTCACAACTAAAATCACCCCCAAAAATATTCCATCTTTCTTTAAGTACTACTTTAGTTTATACCCCACTAGCAAGAACAAGATGTTAATTTATTTATCTACATTTTTTTCTTTTTCTTTCAATAATAGTTTTTTCTTCTTTTACAATTTCCGCTAGTGGTGTATTCCTTTATAAAATAAGTGCACATTTCTTCCTTTTATTAGTTCTACTCGAAAGCCACCCAAATTCCCTCCTTACTTCTTCTAGCGCTCATTTTATAATTAAAGTGCTTTAAGAGGTTAAAGGATCAAACTAATATCAATTAAGAATAAAATGGCTATTGGCTTTTGAATGTGGGTGCCAAATAAAAGTCTATAGGCTCAAAAGGGTTTACAAGGGATAGATTTTATTCATGGTAAGCAATAAAGCTCAAAAAGATCAAAGAAAGCTTAAAATTATTTTTCAAATGGAGCATCACCTAAACTTTCGCGAAACTCACATATTGGGCAAGTTCTAGACACAAGTATAATACATGGACTACACAAAAACCTTACCACACATGGCACATGACTCAGTAAGGACGGTCCCATTCCGACTCTCAACAAATGCAAGTATTCACGGAGCCACAAGATATTAATCATTAAGCACAAACTGAACATAAGTCAAGTAAATGAGACAGAGGCGTCAATAACATGTTATCCAGTCTGTACAGGCATCATAGATAATTTCAAAATATAGGGAAGATACTACATATGCCAAAGCCTAAATATGCTACTATCAAACAAGTCAAGGGCGCCTAGGAATCTCATCTTTCTTCCATTTATTCCCTAAAGTCTAACCTACTCTAAAAGTAGAAAAACTACTACCCGGTTCAAACTACATCCCATGAAAAAGAATCGGGGCACAAAGAAAAATCACGGGAGATTATTACTCCTAAAAAATAAAAAGATATACATTTGGATTTTTTCTATTTTAAAATTTTTTGTTTAGACTTTAATCCCTCAAGAAAATTGCCCAAGAGATCCATCATCGGGAAAAGTCCAAATTGTTTCAAACTTTATTTTTTTGATTTTTCACATTTAAAAATTAATACAAATTAAGCTACTAAAACTACTACTACTACTATACTACACCATTAATTCTACTAACTATGCTATTAAAAATAAGAAGCTAGCTAACAATAAAAAGATAAGAAACTAACAATATACTAATATAATACTATACAAACAGAAAATCTTCCACCCCATACTTAAAAGAGTGCAGTATCCCAAAGCACAAATAAAGTAAAAATAACAAGAGTGGACAAGAAACTCCCGGAAAGGCCGAAGCAATAGCAACTCACGAGGTACTCAGACTTCTCCCAAGGATAGTACTTTGTGCGGGTACCTCACACTAGTTCCAACCATCTGACTCGCTTTTGCACCTTCCAATGGCTTTTCTTCCTATGCTCATAATCCTATAAAATAAAATAACACTACAAAAATAATACAATAAGAAAAAAAATCAAAACTAAAAGAAAAAAAATCAAAACTAAAAGAAAGCAGTAAAGCTGGGTTACCTCCCAACAAGCGCCTAATTTGCCGTGAACCACTTTTTGCCTCCACCTCGAACTTATGAATTATATCCCTAATAGGGCATCCAACTTTCTGTTTTGCTTCTGGGATGGGGCTACAAGGATAACCAGGCCAAGTAATAAATTTTTCACTATACACTTCTCAGCCTTTAGATGAGGAATGTAATTTTTTTCTCCCAGGCACAACAAATTCAAGAATATAGGCACTCTCATCCTCACCCTTTGACTCCCCCATAGGCTTAGATGACTCGATTTCTATGTTATCATCCAAATACAATGTTGAAAAATGTATGGAATGAGGACCAATACGCCCTAACTCTAGAATTGTATTACTCTTTACATTCTCATATTTACATATACTAGAGTCTGCAAAAGATATGTTATCTACTCTCTCACATGACTCTAGAGCACCCTTCTCAACATTGGCACCATCAAGGGAAATATGGTCTAATGATTGATATTCTCGTTTTAACTCCTCAATTTATTCTAGAAGATTTTTTTCAGCTTCACACAACTCATCATTAAATTGTTGGGCGTTGAACGCATCAACCTTTGCACTCAAATCTACATCCAAGTTGTGCAAAGCCAAGCCAAACTTGTCAATTTCATGTGCAAGATCAACTTTCTCTTTAGACCAATCATTCACCAACGTTGTTAAAAGACAACGTCGTTCCGTATATTTGCTTAATCGGGAATATTCGTCCCAATACCAACCCTTAATCTCATATTCAAATTCAGACCTCCCAGAGTTCAGGGCATGACAAGACCAAAAGGATGGGCCATAAAAGTCTTCCGTCAATCAAGCGTCTTCATCAATAACCTTACCTCCGGATACTTAATCCCCAGGTGTCATGTTGAGAGAACTAGAAACACACTAAGAGAAAAGTCAAAGAGTTATAAAAATAACAATATTTACAAAAAGGAAAAAAACTTGTAAAGATAAAAGTAAAAGTCTAATCTAGAAAATAAGCTAATTCTAAGTCAATGGCAACGGCGCCAAAAACTTGTTGCGACCAAACACACTCATGCGAGTATACGTGGTCATCAAGTAATAGAGTAATGAGTAGAGTATCGTTCCCACGAAGACTTATGATTAACTTTTGACTGATTCAAACTCAAACAACTTACCGATTCAAGAGATTTCTCACAAAATATGTAATTGACTAATTTATTATCTAAAAACTATCAAGCAATGAAATAACTAGAAATCAACCACAACACCTAAGCAATTTCGGATAACAATCAGTAGGGGAGGATATTCCAGGATCATAGGTTAGCTAACAATTATGTTGCGTTCTTGGCTTAAAATGACTAATTGATTTATCTGGATTGTTGATTGACAGGGTTAATATTACTAATAAGAATCTGTCGAGTTCTTACTCGCCTATTCAAGCTAACTTAATGCGTATATGTCTATAGAATTAAGATTAATAAAAATGCATTTACACTTCCTGTATTTCAATCAAGCAAAGCAATTAGGTATATTTCTATCCTAATTGAGAATCTGTTCCCCGATGCCCGAGTTCAAGAATATACTCTATTTAATTCTATATGCAATCTATAATTCTCACTTTCGAGTTCAACTCTAGATTCGTAGATAGTATTTCACTGTTAGCTACTCAGCAAAATAACTAAAACCAGAATTAAATAAACAACCCAATATGATAAAATAAAATTCGTCAATTCAAACTTCAAACGTCAACATTCATATAGCACCCATGATCCCAGAATAATAGGGTTCTTAGCCACGCATGTTCATGGTAACAATCTCAAGTAATTCCCAAGAATACATAAAAATCAATAAAAGAAGGAAAAAGTAAGGACTCAAGACGAATTCCAGGGTTTTCAAGCTTTGTAATGGCTTTTTTACGCTTCCCAATGTGTTAGATAACCTAAAAGAGGCGTTTTTGGCTTATATATTGCGTAAAAAAGTCGTGAGCCGAAGTTCTCCTTCTCCTAATCCGACTCATCTTCAGGGATGCTAGGGTGGATGCTTTGCATCCGCCTTAGCTTCAACTTCTCAGCATCGCATGTTGGGGTAGATGCTTCGCATCCACCCTCTGTTCCTTCATCTTTGTTGTGCCCAGGTGCAAATGCTAAGGTGGATGTCTTCTCCCGACTTCACTGCTAAGGGTGCACCAAATATACTTTTTCCTAGGTTGGATGCGACGCATCCACTCTCTTCTCCTATAGCTGGAGCACCTTTTCTTCATATTTTTGCACTCCAAACATCCTAAATTATCATATACAACTCAATTAATCATAACACCAATAATTATCAGATGTTGGGTACCTTAAAGATCAAATAGAACCAAAAAGCGGTTAAAACATGAGTAAAGTAATATTAAAACATATAGAAATATGCCCAACATCACGATCGTAGGAGGAACTCTGTCAGGTTCGTATTTGCGAATAGTTTCTTCGCATTTGCGATAGGGTGCTGGGATGCGCTGGTTCGCATTTGTGATCGAAGTGGTCGTATTTGCGATTGTCCCATGTTCGCATTTGCGATGGTAGCAGAGATGTGGGATCTTCGCATTTGCGGGGTTCGTATTTGCGAACCACAAGTCGCATTTGCGACATCTACACCTGGACAAAAAGCTGAGAAAACGGGATTTAGCTCATTTCTTACAAACTCTCAACCCTAAACACCCTAGAGGCGATTTTCTAAGAGGATTTCTTCCCAAAAACATTGGTAAGCAACTTTAATCTACTTCTTTTCAATTACCCATTACATTCTGTTCCACCCTATTTTGCACTAATCAAGACAGGATTTAACTTGTGGTTTCTCTGTTGTTGATGAAAGACAGTCGCCACTTAATGTTTGATGGTATACTAGCGTACCTATTTAATTACTAAGTCATGTTCTTTACGGGTCTTCTAACCAATGAGATTATGGGTAAGGGTTCTTATTATTCTAAGGGAAAGGTATTAGGCACCCCTTAAAATCTACCTGAGGTAGCTCCTTAGGATTTAGACTAAGTTTGAGATCAATTATTTGTAAAAAGCTTTGATTATTAATAAGGAAGGCTGATTACTGTATACCTAAGGATGATATTGAGAGAAAGAATGCGGAGTCCTAAAGGGATATGAATTTATGAAAGGGTTCATAAGAGATGTTAAAAGAGTTTTGAAATTGATACATAAGTGGTCTAAATTTTATAAGCTTATGAAAAGAGATTGAGTTATGAAAATACTTTGATTTGGGGGATGATTATTTACATAATGCTAAAAGGATGTTTGTGAGAAAGCATAACTAGAATTTACCTTAGATACAAGTGTTTTCAACATTAAATCTAGGATTTTCATGGTAAAGATTATGGATTTGGGTAGAATTGGGGGGGTTTGTAAAATTGAGATTTAGACCTCAAATTAAGGTCAGATTTTGAAACTAATCACATAATCGGGCTCGGGGTGAATGGGTAATTAGAGATTGATCCGAATCTCGGGTTTTGATCAAGCGGGCCCGGGGTTGACTTTTGTTGACTTTTTGGGAAAAGAGTAAAGATCTTTATTTTATATATTGTAATTGATTTTTCTAGCATAGTTTGATGTTATTAAGTAGATTTTGGTTAGATTCGATTGGTTTGGAGGCGGAATATAGAGGAAAGTCCCCAGTTGAGATTTGATTTGATTGCGGAACGAGGTAAGTGTTGGGTCTAACCTTGATTTGAGGAAATTAGGAACCCTTAAACTATATGTTATATGAATTACGTGTGTAATAGTGTATATGAAAGGTGACGAGTGTATATACACCATCAAAATAATTATTTCCATGCTTCCCGTATTTTATTAATTATCTTATTCCATATCTTAACTGTTACATGCTTTAATTGCTTTATATGCCATACTTGTTACTTGTCATTAATTACTCTTGTATTGAAATATTTATTTCTTCCATGATTAATTGCTACTTGTCTTAATTGTCTTACCTGTAAACTTTAATTTCATATATTTGGCTTGTCTTGTTGCTTTTGTATTAATGTAGTATTTCTTGATTTGGTACGGGGTTCCTTTATTGCCTTGCTTTCATATTCTTTAATCATAGAGATTCTTGTGAATTGAGTTATTGAATTGATTACATTTATTAATTTTGTTTATGGATTGAGTTGCACACCGCAACGGTTGTAATATGGTGGAATAAGGGAGGATTTGATATTGATATGGTGGGATCGGGTTGTACGCTGAATGGAATTTATTTGTGATTTTGATATGGTGAAATAAGGGAGGATTGTGTTTGTATGGTGGGATTGGGTTGTGTGACGCAACAGATTGCGTGTGTTGTACTCATTATTGCATTGTGTTAGATTTCAGTATTTTCATATGAGATTTTGAGTACTGACATTTCTGGATTCACTGATTCCGAGGATTGAGTTTGTTTTCATCAGTTAACTGCTTTGTTGTTATTTCTTGTCTTTTTTATGCTATTGTTATTATTATTATTATTATTATTATTATTATTATTATTATTATTATTATTATTATTATACTGCGTATAAGTTATTGTAAGTGACTAGCTTTAGCCTCGTCACTATTTCGTTAAGGTTAGGCTCGACACTTATAGAGTACATGGGGTCGGTTGTACTCATACTACACTATGCACTTCTTGTGCAGATTTTGGAGTTAGTCCTAGCGACATTCAGTAGATTGCTCGGATTGATTTCTTGGCGGAGACTTGAGGCAAATATGCACATCGTTCGCAGCCCTGAAGTCCCCTTATACATCATTCTAGCTGTTTACTTTATTTCAGACAGTTATGCTTTCATTCAGGCTTTTATTTGTAGCACTCTAGTCGCTCCTGTACTTGTGACACCAGTTATGGGACTGTATCTGTATATCGTTGTTATTGTAGTTTACTCACTTTATTTTATTTTATCCAGTTTCGTGGTTATCATTTGATTTGAATTGTTTAAAAATAGCTAAAAATTATTGTAACGTTGGCTTGCCTAGCAAATAAAATGTTAAGCGTCATCACGATCTCGAGAGTGAAAATTCTGGGTAGTGACAGCTCGAGCGAGTTCATATGATGTATTACACTTACGTGCATGTTTGGTTTAGAGCCCGAGGGGCTCGGGTGAGTTTTAGATATGCTACGGACCATTTTTGGACTTAAGAGATTGCTGGTTTCAGCTGTTTCTAGTGTCCGAGGTTTTGTACTTCGTGATCGCGAAGCTACTCTCACGATCGCGAAGGGAAAATTAGGGCTGGGGGCTGATTGTTCATCGCGAACGCGAGGGACCAGTCGTGAACGCGAAGTGGAGGGGGATTTACCCTTCGCGAACGCGATGAGCCTCACGCGAACTCAGTTCATTGGGGTGACATGGGGGAGAGTCAGAGGTTCGTCTTCGTTAACGCGACCACAGGATCGCGAATGCAAAGGCTTGGTAGAGGATTCTTTCGCGATCGCGAAGCTGGACACGCGAACGCGTAGGCCATTTTAGATGTTGTTCTTTGCCAACACGTCAGGTGCTTCGCGAACGCGAAGAACACCTGACGCCCATGTATTAAAGCATTCCAAAATCGAGATTTTCGTCATATTTCACCATTTTCAAGTTAGAGCTGGGCATAGAGGCGATTTTGAAGAGGTTTTTCATCTCAGCTTCATTGGTTAGTAGATTTTAACTTGTTTTATTATATTTCCATAAACGCCCATTGATTTTAACCTTTAATCTATGACTTTTCATGATAAAGATTAGGGATTTAGGTAGAAATTGAAAATTTTGAGAAATTGAGATTTAAACCTCAAATTGAGGTCGGATTTCGAAACTAATTACATAACCGGGCTCGAGGGTGAATGGGTAATTGAGTTTTGGTCCGAATCTCGAGTTTTGACCAACGGGCCAGGGGTTAATATTTGTTAACTTTTTCAAAAATCATTAAAGATTGAATCTTTTTTCCCCGTGGGTAGTTTCTAAAGCCTATTTTGAATTATTTAAACTATATTTGGTTAGATTTGATTGGTGTGGAGGGTAATTCTAAAGGAAAAGCCGCAGTTGAGCATTGATTTGGTTGCGGTGTGAGGTAAGTGTCGTGGTTAACCTTGACTTGAGGGATTAGGATTTGTTGGTTTATTTGCTATGTGATTTATGTATGGGGACGGCGTATATGTGAGGTGACGAGTATATATATGTTGTCATTGGGTTAAAGCATACGGGTGAAAATTATTTCTTTGTGTTAAGTTATTTCATTGACTATGTTTTCCATGTTTAGGTTAGAATATTACTTCTTTAATTATCCGTCTCATATTTATTATTTATTTTAATGATGTTGAAAATTCTGAAAGTGGAGTTTGTTATCATGCCACTATAATTGAAGTAAAATTGCTTCCCACCTTGCATTGTTAATTCGGATTTGTATTGGTCCTTGGTGAGGAAGAGTAAAAAGCACGAAGGGTGTTGTCGTGCCTTGTTTGCATACACATTATTTATACGAGAAATTGAGAGAATTAAAGCACGAAGGGTGATGCCGTGCCATTGACTGATTATTATCATTTATCACATCATTTGAGGAAGAGAGTAAAAGCATGAAGGGTGATGTCGTGCCATTTTATTTATAATATTATATGGTGAGGATGAGAGTAAAAGCACGAAAGGTGATGCCGTGCCATTTTTATTTCATTATCTTATTTGATTTCCGAATTGGTAATTTACTTGGTTACATTGTTGCTTATTTTCGGAAGTTGCTATTTGGTGATTTCGTACTTGCCGTTCTTATGATAGTTCCCGTTTCTCATGCCCCCTCCCAGTTAATGTTTTAATTTCTCTACCTGTTATTTTGTTGCTCTATGTATATATCCGTACAGGTTTTAAGTAGGTATCTTGTCATAGCCTTGTCACTATCTCGTCGAGGTTAGGCTCGACATTTACGGAGTACATTGGGTCGGTTGTACTCACGCTACACTTCTGCACTTCTTGTATAGATACTGGTGTTGATCCCAGCGGCGTCTAGTGGTGTTCTGCTCGGATCCAGCTACATCCGGAGACTTGAGGTATAGCCACACAATGTCCGCAGCCCTGAAGTCCCCTTCTTTATCTATTCTACTGTTTATCTAGTCTCAAACAATTGTATTTGCTTCAGACCATATGTGTAGTACTCTAGTTGCTCATGTATTCGTGACTCCAGATTATGGGAGATGTTTAGATATCGTCATATGTATTTTATTATTCCATTTCAGACTATTTTGGTTTATTTTTATTAATGTTTTATTTTGAATTGTTAAAATTTATTAAATAATCTAGCTAACGTGGCTTGTCTAGCAAATGAACGAATCCGATGGTGGAATTTCGGGTCGTGACACTCTACCTATTGCATATGTCCGCCTCTGTTTGATATTAAGTGTTACATAGTTAAAGGCCAATTTCACCAAGTGGTATAAAACAAAGATAAGACTTCCAAGATACAGAATCTAAACAAATGACACTTTCCCTTTTTCCCCATTGCGTACAGCTTCAGCCCCACAAGAAACAATTTACTCTGATCATGGCATTTTGACAAGCCATATATTTCTTCGTCGCTCAATATTTGTTGGGTGTTTATCAAGGTTTGGAATGCGAAATAATAAATTAGTTTTATCACCTATTTTACTGTTGGATTTTTTGGCCTTTTTTCTTCCTATATATGTGAATTGAAAGATTATTTTCGATGACCTAGTCAACTTTTGCGCTAAAATCCACTAATATCGAGACATAAAAAAGATGACCTTGTTTTAGGTCATAAATAAGACGTGAGAAAAAGAGAGGTGCAGTAGTTTTTGAAGCTTTAAGAGAAGGAACATAACGTTCTATTAGTGCTACAATATTTCTTACAAACATGCGTTATGAAATACGTTCTATCAACGGGCATGCAAAACATAGAACAACTAGTCCATTTTTATTAACAGGAGTATGTAACTTTTACATTCTTTCCTTTTCTTTTCCTTTTTTGTTTTGCTTTTGAGAATAAGAAAAGTAGAATAATTTACAAACCTCAAGTCGTGTAGGAAAATCCCTCCTCCAGTACTATTGAACTGGGTGAATATTTCTCATCTAAAATTTTAAGTTTTTTTTTTTTTTTTTAGATAGTAGTGAGATCACTAACAGCTCTAATACCATGTTAAACTATGTAATCACCTCATTTACAATTTTATTACTTCTTCCGTTTTAATTTATATAACACTCTCTTTTTATTAGTTTGTACTAAAAGAATTGACACAATTCTATATTAAAAATAATTTAATTTTAAATTTTTATTTTGCTTATTTTACCTTTAATGAGAAACTTTTATGTATAGCCATACAAATGTTGTGGCCCTCACAAGCTTTTATTATCACAAGTTTCAAAAGTTTTTTATCTTAAATTCTGTGTCGAATCAAATTATATCACATGAATTGAAACGAAGGGCTATAAAATTAAAGAGAGTGTAGAAAACAGTATATGAAATTTTCACCTTGTACGCTATAATTTACAGTACTTAATTGTACTACATTATATTTTACCAGCAGTAATTTTTTTTCCCCATATATATGCAGTGGCTTTCGTGATTGGTATCTGTCTTGATCAACAGTAGGGCAAGAAACGGCTCAATGATACTTTTAACATCGTATGATATTGTCTTCTTTGAGGCAAGCTTGCACGATTTTCTCTAAAAGATCTCACACCATTAAGAGATTCATATATTTTATATGTAGCTAGGCTCCAATCTTTTTAGCTATCAATGTGAAACTTTATTCACACAAACAACAATCTCCCCGTCGAACTAAGTTCTACGTGGCCCACTACCACGATCCACAGATCTCCCCTTTGAACCAGTTCTACATGACTTATTACCACGATTCACGGGTCAATTTTTGAGATTCACTGTGTGTCATCCATATTTTTAGAGTATTTATGGCAACCGAAGCCGGCAACTAGCTTCTATTTGTGTGCGCATCTCCAAGCTCGTAAGGGTAAGCAAATCGAACACGCGCCATCATTCAACCATTACCATACTCGTCTTGCCGAACTTGAACTCTAATACCAGTTGTTGGGCTAAAACGGCTTAATAATATTTATAACATGATGTGATATTATTAGCTTTAGGCCAAACCGACATTGTTTTCTCCAAACGGCCTCACACCATTAAGAAACTCATACATCTTTTATGTAAGCTCCTAATCTTTTGAGCTAAGGCTTTATTCACATGCCCAACAAATTGAATATTGGTAACCTCCAAGGCACATGCAGAATGCAAGGGAAAGAAGACATTGTCCCACCAACCGATCCATGCCATGTGCCTTTTTGCGGAGGATGGCCATCTTAATTAGTTAATTTCACCTCATAAACCAGACCATTATATGATTTGATGTGCCTTCATATTATCATATAGTGGCCATTGACTAATCCTGTAAATCCATCTCTGCATCTTGTCAAAGATCGTGGTTTCAGAAATGATTTTCATGTTCAAAACATGAGAAGTTACATGCACTTAATTAAAGTTTACAAGAAAAAAAAAAATACATAATGTATGCGAAAACGCGCAACTTGTTCTCAGATTAAGAAATTTTTCACTTCCTAAGGTGATGCAATTCTCCTTTGAGTCAGTGAAGTGTTGTAGTAACGTTGAAGCCCTATGTGCTATATTGTCGAGCGAAGGACACTCCCCTTCTTTGTTAGAGCAGTCAAATGAGTTCTGAATGAATTAGCACTTTGATAATGGCTTTTTTGTTTCTGTAATGCATGTCATAATCCATAGATAGAAAGTTTTATGATGAAAAACTACCATGTTAAGTTTTGAGAGAAATATAATTTTTTTCGTTCAATTAATTAATTTTGCATGTGTTGAGTAATGCTAGAAGCTAGATGGTCAAATCATACTATGCTAGTCCCATCTCTTTTTGAGATCATAAATTCATAATACACATTTGTGGAACTACAGCCACATTTTAAGTCTACGATGAAGCTTTACAGGGAGGAATACAATGCTTCAATTCATTTGACGGTTAGCGGCATGTCTGATTGCAGCCAATGGTAAAGTTAAAGGAGAGAACAATCCCCACATTCCCCTCTAGGCTTTTTTTATGACTAAGTTTGCTTTGGATTCTCTCAAAAGCTTAGCTATCAACTTATCATGTTTCTATGAGGTGGGCAAGTTTTGCATTTGGTACGTTTATTCCTCTAGAGGTGGGTCTTTTCTTTTGGTCCCTTTCACTTATTCCTATCTTCCACTATCATTATTCTTACTATGAATGCATTAAGAAGAATTCCAACGCACAATACAAAACAAGTAATTCTTTGATCCGTTGTATCCTGGCAATATAGATTGGAGTTGCATTTTAACATGTCATATTTTAGAAGTCAGTAGCGTAAGCACTATTTTGCGTAGTTAGTATCGACCTAATCGAATCACTTGATTTTGTGGAATAAATTTACTTTGAGAATCCGATGACCTTTCCCCAAAAGCTAGTCAATAATGCGCTAGCTAGCTAGCTAGCAAGTGGGACATCTCCCTTTTCCCAAAAGGCAAGGCACGTTTGTTAGATCTTTTTCTTTTCTTTTTTTGAGCTAATAATTAGTATGTGCAAGAAGGATGCAGCAGACATGTCTTTATATGTTGAAAGGTGGTCTTAGCCAAAAGGCATGGGTCAAATTTCTACCTAACTATTTGTGTAGATAGTGGCTTTAATGACCCAATCATTTTCCATAAAGTCGTTTCTTCTATTTGGATTGGATGAGTGCACGTCACTGAAAGTAGAAGATGATTAGAGCCATATCTTTTTCTTGATCTAGCCTTTTTCTGTCCATGCCATAATCTTTATCTTGTTCATAGTCGAAACTTTTCAAAGCATATTGACCCACAAAGCTAGCATGAATTGTTACATATTCTCCCTCCATGTAGGTGTTTAACCTAAAAATTAGATTTGAAGGTGAAAGCAATAAATTTTGTATTTTAAGGTACTAACAACCGATTTAATTCATTTTTTTAAAAATAAAAACAACAAGAATATAAACAAATGAGTGAAATAGTAATAAATAATGTAAAAGAAAAGAGAATTCTTATTGATGAATATAACTCCTCTTTTGTGTCAATTGGATCATGAATTGCTAGAAATAAGATGCTATAATTACGAGAATAGTTAAGTGATTTTTTTGATGGATGCAATGTAGGGAATATGAGTTTAAATTGTAAATCTATTCGTAACTAACTGTCTCTCTATATCCACATGTTACAATCATTTATTGCATTTATTGTGCGTTACATGATCAATTCATAATTGATGGCATAATAATAAAAAAAAATTATGTGTATTAACTAATTCTCTCTTTATTCATAATTACGAATGTTTGTCCATACCAGATTTAGTGCAATTCTCTTATGATCAGTTCCGAGATTAATAGTTACGGTAATAATATATTTAGTTTTGAGTGTTCCTTACACGTCATTTTTTACCTTTTTCATAACTTTACTAATACGTGTTGTTATTTAATTGGTACACGTAGAGAGTTTATTTTTCACCAATACAAATAGTTCCCTCCCCCTTCCTTCCCACTTTTCGGATAATCTCAATTGATTATTCGGGAAGTAATAAAGAATTTATGATGAAATTTTTTGCCGCCTCTTCCCGAGATTATAATGACGTGCTGAAGATGCGAAAGGACATGCACCACCTTCATTTAATGCTCGATACACATGGCACAATATGATTGGTTCTGCGTTGTAGTAGTTTTTTGGCACTAGCGGCTCAGTGGCTTCGAAGTGACTCCCATGATGACGGATCTTAATAATGTAATCACCTCCTATAAATACGAAACCAAAAACCCTCAAACATTTCTTCTATATTCCCTTACGTTTGTCTTCTTCCTTGCATTCCCTTCTGCTCTTTCGCTTTTCACTACTCGTTATCTTCTTCATCACTATAATGGCTTCTCAACCTTCTGCTTTCTCTAACTCCGCAGTATCTCCGTCTCGTACTGTCATAGTCGACAAACTACCATACATAGAGGTCCTTGTTAGGTCTAGAAGAAGATGGGGAAGACTCTGTAGCCTTGGCTCTTTGGCGAGCAGAGGCGGTGCTACTTCCACTAAGGGAAGTTCCTCCACTACCAAAACTTCTTCTAATAGCAAGAAGAAAACAAAGCAAAAGATACCTTAGAATCTTTAGTTGAGTCTTTGATTCTGAAATTATACCCCAAGAATTCAACTTCAAAGTCGATTGCACCGAGTGGAATAAGAAGGTAAACCAAAAGAGTGGTTGTAACAACGCAGCTGGCAATTACCCTTCCCTTATCAAATCTGGCCATCTCCCTATTATTCGGAAAGATTGTCGTATGTGATCTAGGTTTTCAAATAAAGCTCCTCGTGAAGACGAACGAATAACTAGATATCGTGAAGGTTATTCATTCATGTATACTTACCCATTCACTCTCAGGTTCCTACGTACAATAGATTTGGTGATTGAAGAGTTCTATTGTCACTTAAATGTCTGCTAGCTCAAATATACCTGATAGTTTGGAGGGTAGTAGCTTGTCTCCGCTACTTATCAAATTTACTCTCGGTAAATTTCACCTTTTGCCATCTTCTTCAATTATATTCTCCCAAATATTCTCCCGAGGATGATCCCGATTGTGGATGATACTGCATGTGTCTGGTTGTTCCTACCCATGAGTTGGTCGAACCCGATAATCATCCATTTCCATAGAAATAGAATTACATCCAGGAGTCTTCTTTAACTCTTTTAAATTGCATTTCTTCAATTTTTGTAATTGTCTATAACGAACAATTTTTTTTGTGTGCAGCTACCCTGGAAGTATTCGGAGAAGTTTTAGATTTTTATATTTGGGTCTCAACAATGATGTCCTCTGCTCTGTCACGGCCTGAAATTCCTACCTTCGGGACCGTGATGGTGCTTAACATTTCACTCGCTAGTCAAGCCAACGTTAGAGAAATTCTTAAACCAATTTCTTAAAATAGTTCAAATAAATAAACTAATTAAACTGAGATGAAACTAAAATGAAGTACGAAGTAGCATAATAACTAGCATATCTAAATACAACCCGGATATGGAGTCACAAGTACACGAGCTTTTAGAGGTTCTACAAATAGAGTCTAAAATAAATATAATTGTTTCGAATGAAATGAACAGTAAATAAGGAAAGAGGAAGGGAACTTCAAGGTCTGCTGACGCCAGCAAATCTACCTCGAGTCTCCAAATATGCCAATGCGAGCTAATGTACCACACGTACAGCTGGGACCGGTACCAAAGTCAGCACAAGAAGTGCAGAGTGTAGTATGAGTACAACCGACCCAATGTACTCTATAAGTGTCAAGCCTAACCTCGGCGAGGTAGTGACGAGGTTATGACAAGACACCCACGCAATTAAACCTGTACAAACGAAGATATACGTGCAACATAACAACAAATAGAGATTAAACACGTACGATTGAGAGGGAACATGCAAAAGGGGTACAAGATACGGTAACTACAACAGGAAATGACAACATGAGATAGTCAAATAAACCATCAACCAATGAAAATGGATAAACATAATGAATAAAGATGGCACGACATCACCTATCGTGCTTTTACTCTCAACCTCACCATAAAATAATAATAGTTGCACGGCACCACCCTTCGTGTTTTTACTTTCAACCTCACCATGAAATAATAATAATGGCACGACATCACCCTTCGTGTTTTTACTTTTAACCTCTCCATGAAACGATAAATACGGCATGGCACCACCCTTCGTGCTTTAACTCTTTTTCTCACCATGTATTAATCAGTAAATGAAGCAATAAACGGTACGGCATCACCCTTCGTGTTTAAACACTCTCCCTTACCATGTAGCAATGAATATAAACATTTGGGCGATAGAATAAGCAAGAATAAACTTTACGTCAACAATTGTTCCAAAATACCGAACCTTAACTTCAAAAAAAATACTCAATCATCACAAATAGTTCATAAATGCGGAAAGAACGATCAATTAAGTAATAAACTAGTCTAAGCATTGATATCATAATCAATGAAGACAATAAATTACAAGGAAACAAGTCTCACCCGCATGCTTTAACCCAAAAATAACGCATATGTACTCATCACCTCACATATACGTTGTACCCACACATGTAAACACATAAAAAAAAATAGGCAAACAAGTCCTAATCCCTCAAGTCAAGGTTAACCACGACTCTTACCTCGCTCCATAATCGACTCAAAGTCCAACCACGGCCTTGTCTTTCGAACAAGCCTCCAAACCAATTAAATCTAGCAAATTATTAACCAAACGATTCAAAATAAGCCTTAGGAACTACCCTGGAATGAAAGAGGTTTAATTTAGGTCATTATTGAAAAAGTCAACAAAAGTCAACCTCGGGCCCTCTTGGTCAAAACCCAAAATTCTGACCAAAACCCGATTACCCATTCACCCCGAGCCCGGTTATGCAATTTGTTTCAAAATCCGACCTCAATTCGAGGTTTAAATTCCAATTTTACAAAAATTCTTAATTCTACCCAAATCCCCATTTTCTACCATGAAAATCCTAGATTTAAGGCTGAAATCTTATGAAATATAGTGGGTAATCGAAAGAAAGTAGGTTAGAGTCACTTACCAATGAATTGAGGAAGAAACGCTCTTGGGAAAATCGCCTCTAAGGTTTTTAGGGTTGAAAATTTGAAAGAATGAACCAAAATCCTGTCTAACTTAGCTTTTGACCAGGCGCAGATGTCGCAAATGCGAGAGTTTCTTCGCAAATGTGAAACAACCCACAACTATGCTATCATCGCATTTGCGATGATTTGTTCGCAAATGCGAACTAGGACTTACCGCAAATGCGACCAAATTGATCGCAAATGCGAACTAGCTTCCCCCCAGTCCCCATCGCAAATGCGAACTGCTTGTTCGCAAATGCGAACCTGCCTCTATCGCAATTGTGGCGGAGTAATCGCAAATGCGAGAAACCAACCCCCAACCCATGCTCGGAAATATGAAGTCTTCTTCGCAAATGCGAGATCTGCAACAGAAACCAGAAGCAAAAAGGCATCAGCTATGATTTTAAGTCCAAATTTACCCCGTAGCCTATCTGAAACTCACCCGAACCCTCAGGGCTCCAAATCAAACATGCACACAAGTCCAAAAATATCATATGAACTCGCTCGCGTTATCAAAATAATAAAAATAATACCTAGAACTACGAATCAGACACCAAAACGAATGAAATTTTTAATGAAACTTAAGAATTTTCATTTTAACAATCGGACGACCGAATCACGTCAAATCTACTCCGTTTTGAACCAAAATTTACAGACAAGTCATAAATATAGTAATGAACCTATATCAAGCTCCAGACACGGTAGTAACAAAGTCAAACTTCGGCCAAATTCATAAATTCTCTAAACCTTTAAACTTCAAATTTTAGCAAATTGCGATAACTCGAGCTAGGGACCTCCGAATTCGATTTCGGGCATACCCCCAAGTCGCAAATCGCTCAAAATACTGAACCGAGTCCGTTTGCTCAAAATATTGACTGAAGTCAACTCATATGAATTTTTAAGGCACGAATTCATATTTTAGTCAGTTTTTCACATAAAAGCCTTCCGAAAAAAAACACGGACTGCGTACACGAATCGAGGAAAGCTAAAAGGAGCTATTTGAGGTTTCGAAACACAGAATTTAGGGGTTAAAGCTCTAGATGACCTATCGGGTCATCACATGCTCCCATGGAACAGAATTATGGAAGTCCATTTCCAAGAAAGTTAGATGGAAAGTAAAGACTCATGGTAAGTTTTTGCAAAATAGGCATGTTTCTGCCTTTCCGTTTGTAATTCTTTGTACACATATTATAGGATTTGGATATAGGAACTTTTCCTTCCACATCGACTACTAGACTTGATGTCAGTGTAGCCTAAACACTTATTTTTGTCATGACCCAAAATTCCTCCTTAGGCGTCGTGATGGTAGCTAGTCCCTAGGACTAGGTAAGCCTAACATATAGTGAGTTATTAACAGATTTAAGCCAATTAATCATTAAACACGAACCGATAATTGCTATACATAACCAACAACCATCAATAGATGTAAAATATTCCAAGACCGGTAGTACAAGTCATAAGCCTTTCTAAGAGTTACTAAGAATATCAAATACATCACTGTTTCGAATAGAAGTAAACAGTAACAATGTAAAACTCCAGAAGGTGACTCTAAGGCCCGCAAACACGATGGCAGGTATACCTTGAAGTCTCCGTCTCAACTCACAATCAGCTAACTAAAGACCGGCATGCTCAGAGGTACCTGGATCTGTACAAAAATATGCAGCAAGCGTAGCATGAGTACACCACAACAGTACCCCGTAAGTATCAAGACTAACCTCGATTGAGTAGTGACGAGGTACGGTCAAGACACCTACTAGATATAATAACATGTACAAGTATGAATATAAAGCTAACATGGAACAATATCAATATAGAGCTAAGCGTGGAAAGCATAACAATACAACACTAGCAAATGAAAAATAGAAGCAACAATTAGCAACAATGAGTAAACAGGTAATAATGCCGTAAAGTGATCAAAGTACAGTTAAAGTTCCAGTGAAACCAAGTAAGGGAACAAGTAACAACTAAATAATCAACCGTTCTTATACAAGGTTTACCCAAGAATCACCCCGAGATACTACACCTCTCAATCACAATCACGGGTCCCGAATCATGAATCATAATCATTTGGCATCTCGTGCTCACATTACCAATCAAAACCACACGGACAACTCATGTGATGCACGGACAACTCACATGCCAATGCTATTAATGCCTCAGATCTGCACGGATAACTCACGTGCCAATAGTAACAATATCTCATATCCGCACGGACGACTCACGTGCCAACAGTCCAATTCACGCACAGAAGGTAGGTATACAAGAATACATGTAAATGATCAATAAACGTCAAGGTTCATACTCCTAGACTGATATAGGTGACATGCTATAGTGTATGCTTGTGCAAATGTACTATCACAACTCAAGTCAACAGGTAAGATTAGAGACACCGAATAGCACGTTGAAAACAACACAACAAAAACCCGTAATATGCAAGACTCACACAAGATAGTCACACCACCACAAAAATATCATAAATGACAATGCCCCCATGCCATCAAAAATCATCCCTGACATAGCCCCCCTTGTCACGCCGCGTACGCAACAATAAAGTAAATGCCCGCCTTGTCTTGCCACACGCGCATAATAATTATACCACCTTGTCTCGCCACACGCGCATAATAATTATCCCACCTTGTCTCGCCACATGCGCAAACCCAACATATATAGCCCTCCTTGTCATGTCGCATGCGCAAATATCAATAATAACATTAGCACGGACAACTCACGTGCAAACACCCCAAATATTCTCTCAAACAATTCCACACGTGCCAAAAATATAACAACACAATATAACAACTTGCATCACGTGTGCTCATATACCACAACGTTTCCATAACAAAAATTCCAATACCACAACATCTCATAGCCCACGACTCAACAACACCAAGTATAACAAGAACAATAATAACGCGAGGGTACGACAAGTAAATCAACATAAGAATTACAACAATACAATGAAACGGAAGAATAAGCTTAACAATGAAAGACATAACAAATAATAATGGCTTCAAGTAAGAGTAATTCAAATATAAGAGAGATAACATGTAACATCGACTTCAAATACAAATAAATTAACAATGGACGAGATAATATGTAAATATGACTTCAAATAAGAATAAATTAACTATGAAGGAGATAACGTGATGATAAAAGATGTAACAACTCCAATTAAAGCATATATGAGTACATTTGGCAATAAAAGATAGAACATGAACCAACAACTTCAATTTAATGTACATAAGAAACCTAATAGTCTAAACCGATCAAATTTCTACATATAAGGCCATGTACACACTCGTCACCTCGTGTACACGTCTTTCACGTAATTCAAATAGTGCAAACAAACCAATCCTCACGGGGTAGTTTCTCCCGCACAAAGTTAGACAAGATACTTACCTCAATTAGGCCAAATAAACACCAAAAAATAGATTTCCCTTTACAATTCACCTCCGCTCGGCTCAAATCTAATCAAAATCAGCTTAATAATATCAAATAATTCAAGACAAATCAATTTCAATAAATAAAGCTATGATCTTTGTACAATCCTCAAAAGTAAACTCTGGGCCCGCCCGGTCAAAACCTGGGTCCAAGGGTAGATTCCGACTATCCATAACCCCACGAGTCTACTTATGTGTTTTGTTTCAAAATCCGAGTCCAATTCGACTCGTAAAGCCCAAATTATTATTTTTGAAAACATAGACAAATTTCCCAAAATTCCTCTTTCATTCTCATAATTTTGATGTTAAATCTCATGTATAATCATGTAAAATATTTAAAAATTGATCAAAATTACTTACCCAATTATTGTAGATGAAAATCCCTCTTCAAAATCGCCTCTTACCGAGTCTAGGATTTCAAAATATGAAAATGAGACTAAAATCCCAACTTTCATCCATTATGTTCAGGCGTAGGTGTCGCAAATGCGAACCCAGCAAATGCAAAGAATAATCGCAAAAGCGACACTCCTCACACCCCTGCTGATGTTGCAAATGGGACGATATTATCACAAATGCGAAGGTTGAACATATCTCAAAAGCGACCTAGTGATCGCAATTCATAAATGCGAAACTAACAGACTCCAATTATCTTTGCAAATGCGGCTACCTCCTTGCAAATGCGGAGGTTGAAAATGCTAACAAAAATCTCGCATTTACGAGATTAGTAGCACTTGTTCAAACACTAGCAAAAACTAAAACCTTCAAACACTTCGCAACGCGTTCGAAACTCACCCGGGCACTCGGGGCTCCAAACCAAACATCAACACAAGTCTAAAAATATCATATGAACTTGCTCGCGTGATCAAAATATCAAAATAACATCTAGAACCGCGAATCGAACATCAAAATGCATGAAATTAACATTGAAACTCAATAATTTATGTAAACAAAACCACGCGTCAGATTCCTATCAAATCAACTTAGAATGATGTCAAACTTTGCAGACAAGTTCCAAATAACAAAACAAACATACTCAAGGTCCCAAAACCAAAATCCGAACCCGATAACCATAAAGTCAAACCATAGTCAAACCTTAAAAATTTCTAACCTTTAAATTGCCAACCTTTGGCAAAACAAGTCTAATCAACCTAGGGACCTTCGAATTCGATTCTGGGCATATGCCAAAGTCCAAAATCACGATACAAACATACCGGAGTCATCAAAACACCGTTCCATGATCGTTTTCACAAAAGTCAAATCATGGTCAATATTTTCAACGTATGCTTCTAAAATGAGAATCGCTCATCCAAATATATCCGAAGCATCCAAAAATTGAATCCAACCAAGCACGCAAGTCATATTACACAATATGAATCCACTCAAGACCTTGAACCACTGAACGGAATGTTAAGGCTCAAAACGACCGGTGGGGTCATTACATTCTCCCCCTCTCAAACAAATGTTCATCCTCGAATGTGCCAAGAGTCTTTCCAAAGCCATCAAATCACTGTATAACTCACCATACACGTACTCATAGGTGATCCTATGTCACCCCAATCCCTGTAAGCCTGACAACATCATCACAACCAAAGATTATTCCTTTCACTCATACCGATAAGCCTTAGAACCAAACTTCCACATCTACCGAGGATCCGATTCTCACATAAACACATTGTAAAATCCTCAACTAGCTGTAACAGCTCATGCATATATTTATAAGGTATAACCACATGATGTGACATATCGGCCATATGCCCATAGAAATAACTCTGACCACAATGGCTGCCCATTACCAAACTCGGTACCGGTAAATAGTCTCATATCAACCAGAACCTTGTTCTAACTTTCACAACACCGACAATGATTCAAAAAGCATGTGAAACTCATAACTACTCACCCGACCAACAAATCACACCAATACGCCACCTGGGCACATACATCGCAGTCTAACCAAGCAAGCACAACCCGAATACAATTGAACATGGAAAGAGAAACATATAAGAGAACTATCAAACAAGTCCAACAGGTACGAATCCTTATCGATAGCATACTACGGATCCAATCCACAAGGAAGAAACATGACACATGCAACCACCACAATGAATCTTACCCTAACCTAACCTCACTGCGGCACATACCCGGTACAAACACGCCTATCCACAAAGATCACCAGGTTCCCGTCCTCCACTCGAAATCACAAGTAAGATAAATATCTTAACATCTAAAACACTCTACTAACTCAACCCCATAGAAACAAAACCACAACATATAACAAACTTCCCATACCTGTAGAATACCCAAATCACAAGTCGGACCAAACCATCCAGAAATCACATCAAAATCTACTGTATTAACTAACAGAAAGTCCACCCAAGCCTCATGACCCCCAATAGAAACTAAACCGGAACGATAGACATGAGCTATCACAATAGAATCCCCTAACTGGCACGAGCACATGAACAGAGTACAAGAATTACGAAACATAACCACATACGAAGCAAGGTAGGATGAATCTTACTAATAAATGGGACTGGATCGAAACGGTACTAATGCATCTCTACAACCAATCGAAACCATACATGTAATGGCATCATCTGGTGTAGCAGCCTCAGTCCAACCAGGAAAATCATAACAATGGGCCTGGCCTCCCCCTCTAGGATGACCTCAACCTGCCTGACTTCCAACCCTAACTGGCGGTGCAGGTATATCAGCAATTGGAGCAGAACACGTAGCTTGACTACTTTACTGTGGTGCACCCTTTCCGAAGTCTGGGACAATCCCTCATTATGTTCCTGGTATCCCCACACCCAAAGAAACCTCTCCGCCGATGTGGTTGTAGAAGCTGTCCGATATGGGTACTCTGGGACCCATGGATATCTGAAGCACCAAGTGAAGCCTGAAGTGCAAACTAAACTAGCTGAACCATAAAATCTCTACCATGGCGCAACCTGCCTCCAAAATAGGGATCAGTAGATCTTCTCGATCTGAAGGCCTCTTAGTCTCCCTGCCATCCCTCTCTTGGCCCCGCATACCCTCCAACCTGGGATCTCTACAACCTGCTGAAATAGAGTATCTGTCTCCAACTCTCAAGCCATGCTGAATCTAAGACCATAACTAAGCCCCTTGATAAATCTGCGGACTCGCTCACTGACTGTAGGAACCAAGGTAGGTGCATGTCGGGACAACTCGCTGAATCTGATGGAGTACTCTGACACTGTCATAGTGCCCTGGTGTAGTTGCTCAAACTCTGTGTGCCACGCATCCCTGAGGGTCTGGAGAACAAACTCCCTCAAAAATATCTATGAAAACTAAGTCTAAGTGAGTGGTGCTGCATCAGCTGGATTACCCTCCTCACAAACCTGCAACCACTGATACACTGCCCCTGGCAGCTGAAATGTAGCAAAAGCAACTCCGCTCACCTCCACAATACCCATGGTACGGAGAATACGGTGATACTTCTATAGAAAACCCTACACATCCTCGGTAGTTGTGCCACTGAAAGTAGGAGGATTATACTTGTTAAACCTCTCAAGCCTCTTTTGTTCCTCCTCTAATGCCCCTGGCCTGACCTCAGGCTGAACCCAAATAGTAGGTTGTACCGGAATAATACCCGAAGCCTGACCAACATGGACTCGCTGCTCTAGAGTACGGGCGGTAGGATTTTGAGCTCCTTCCCCGATTTGTGAAGTAGTTGGTGCAGCTGGAATAAATCCCGCCTAAGCCAATGTACCAAACATGTTCAGGAACTGTGCTAAAGTTTCCTGAAGTCCAGGGGTAACAAAAGGCGCCTCCAGTGCCTGTCTCCCAACCGGAGCTACGGGTGGCTCCTCAGCTACTGCTCTGGTAGGTGCTCTTGCTGTAGCACGTGCTCCTCCTCGGTCTCTACCTCTACCTCTGCCTCGTCCCCTAGCAACACCGGCTCTGTGAGAGAGTAGAATGACAGGTTCAAACTCTGAAATCAATAAACTCGCATGATAGGAATGAAAGAAGTGAAGTTTCCTAATAGTTCTGTAGCCTCTCGAAGATAAGTACAGACGTCTCCGTACCGATCTGCAAGACTCTACTAAACTTGATTATGACTCATAACACCTATGAACCTAGAGCTCTGATACCAACTTGTCACGATCCAAAATCCCTCCTTAGGCGTCATGATGGCACCTAGTCCCTAGGGCTAGGTAAGCCTAACACATAGTGAGTTATTAATAGATTTAAACTAATTAATCCTTAAACACAAACTAGTAATTGCTATACATAACCAACAACCATCAATAGATGTACAATATCCTAAGGCCGGTAGTACAAATTATAAGCCATTCTAAGAGAAACTAAGAATATCAAATACATTTCTATTTGGAATAGAAGTAAACAGTAACAATGTACAAGTCCAGAAGGTGACTCTGAGGCCAGCAAACACGATGGCAGGTATAACTTGAAGTGTCTGTCACACCTCACAATCAACTAACTAAAGACCGGCATGCTCCGAGGTACCAGGATCTGCACGAAAATGTGCAGCAAGTGTAGAATGAGTACACGGTACCTAATAAGTATCAAGACAAACATCGGTAGAGTAGTGACGAGGTACAGTCAAGACACCTACTAGACATAATAACTAGTACAAGTATGAATAAAAAGCTAACCAGGAACAATATCAATATAAAGCTAAACGTGGAAAGAATAGCAATACAACACTAGCAAATGAAAAATAGAAGCAACAATTAGCAACAAGGAGTAAACAGGTAATAATGCCGTAAAGTGATCAAAGTACAATTAAGTCCCAGTGAAACCAAGTAAGGGAACAAGTAACAACCAAATAATCAATTGTTCTTACACAAGGTTTACCCAAGAATCACCCCGAGGTACCACGCCTCTCAATCACAATCACGGGTCCCAAATCACGAATCATAATCACTTGGTATCTCGTGCCCACATTACCAATCACAACCGCTCGAACAACTCACGTGTTACATGGATAACTCACACGCCTATACCATTAATGCCTCAGATCTGCACCGATAACTCACGTGCCAATAGTAAACATATCTCATATCTGCACGGAAAACTCACGTGCCAATAGTCCAATTCACGCACAGTTTGTAGGTATATAAGGATACGTGTATAGGATCAATAAACAACAAGATTCATACTCCTGGACTGATATAGGTGACATGCTATAGTGTATGCTAGTGCCAGTGTACTATCACAACTCAAATCAATAGGTAAGATCATAGACACCGAATAGCACGTTGAAAATAACACAACAAAAATAGGTAATATGCAAGACTCACACAAGATAGTCACACCACCACACAAATATCATAAATGACAATGCCCCCAGGCCATCAAAAATCATCCCCGACATAGCCCCCGTTGTCTCGCCGCGTGCGCAATAATAAAGTAAATGCCCGCCTTGTTACGCCACACATGCATAATAATTATCTCACCTTGTCTCGCTACATGTGCAAACCCAACATATATAGCCCATCTTGTCACACCGCATGTGCAAATATCAATAATAATATTAGCACGGACAACTCACGTGAAAACACCCCGACAATCCTCTCAACAAATCCCACATGTGCCAAAAATATAACAACACAATATAACAGCTCGCACCATGTGTGCTCATATACCATAACGTTTCCATAACAACAATTCCCATACCACAACCATTCATAGCCCACGGCTCAACAACACCAAGTACAACGAGAACAATAATAATGCAAGGGTATGACAAGTAAATCAACATAAGAATTACAACAATACAATGAAACATAAGAATTAGCTCAACAATGAAAGACATAACAAGTAATAATGGCTTCAAGTAAGAGTAATTCAACAATAAGAGAGATAACATGTAACATCGACTTCAAATACAAATAAATTAACAATGGACGAGATAACATGTAAATATGACTTCAAATAAGAATAAATAAGCTATGCAGGAGATAACATGATGATAAAAGAGGCAACGACTACAATTAAAGCTTACATGAGTACATTTGGCGATAAAAGATAGAACATGAACCAACAACTTCAAATAAGGCTTATAAGAGTAAATTTAACAATGGAGGATATAACATGATAGAGCAACTTCAATTTAATGTACATAAGAAACCTAATAGTCTAAAACGGTCAAATTTTCACATATAAGGCCATGTACACACCCGTCACCTCGTGTACACGTCTTTCACTTAATTTAAATAGTGAAAACAAATCAATCCCTTGCTGTCTTTCCTTCCTTATTGTAGTTGTTATGTCATTAGCCATATCGTGGGGTCCTCAGATAGATGTCATGTTCTGTCATCCCTATACTTATACTTGTTCAGTTTATTAGACCACTGGGTGTCTGGACTAGTCCTCATCACTACTTCACCGAGGTTAGTCTTGATACTTACTGGGCACCGCTGTAGTGTGCTCATGCTACTCTTCTGCACATTTTTGTGCAGATCCAGGTATCGATCGTTAGTAGTTGTATGGATCCTTGTTGAGGAGACTCAAGGTAAACCTGCCTCTGCGTTCACAGGCTTCGGAGTTACCTTCCTATTTTGTATTTACACTATTTTTACTTACTTCCGAATAGTTGTATTTAGAAGTGATAGGAAACTCTGTAGAGCTTATGACTTGTACTACCGGTTTTGGGAATTGTAAGAGAGCAAATGCGGCGATATCATCTCAAGCGAAGGTTGAACATATCACTTAAGCGACCTAGTGATCGCAATTCATAATTGCAAACCTAATAGACTCCAGTTATCTTCACAAATGCGGCTCCCTCCTTGCAAATGCGAGGTTGCAAATGCAAACAAAAATATCGCATTTGCGAGATCTGCAGCACCTGTTCAAAAACTAAAACTCTTCAAACACTCTGTAATGCTTCTGAAACTCACCCGAGCCCTCGGGGCTCCAAACTAAACATCAATAAAAGTCTAAAAATATCATATGAACTTGCTTGTGTGATTGAAATGTCGAAATAACATCTAGAACCGCAAATCAGACATCAAAATGCATGAAATTGACATTGAAACTCAAGAACTTCTATAAATACAACCACGCGTTCGATTCTTATCAAATCAACTCGGAATGACGTCAAACTTTGTAGACAAGATTCAAATAACAAAAAGGACCTATTCAAGATCCCAAAACCAAAATCCAAACCCGATAGACATAAAGTAAAACCATGGTCAAACCTAAGGAATTTCTAAACCTTCAAAATGCCAACCTTTGGCAAAATAAGTCAAATCAACCTAGGGACCTATGAATTTGATTCTGGGCATACGCCAAGTCCAAAATTATGATACATACCTACCAGTCATCAAAAACCCGTTCTGGGGTCATTTTCACAAAAGTCAAACCTCAGTTAATATTTTCAACTTAACCTTATAAAATGAGATTCACTCATCCAAATATATCCTGAAACATCCGAAAATCGAATCTGACCAAGCATGTAAGTCGTATTACATAATGTGAAGCTACTCAAAACCTCAAAACACTGAACAGAATGCTAATGGTCAAAGTGAGTCTCTCCAACAACAAGTCAAAGTGATGATTTCTTAGCTGGCAACAAGGAAGGCGAAAGTGAAGTAGATAGAAGGAAAGATGAACGAGATAGAAGCAAGATTTGTTGAGCAGATTTCCAAGGATACTGAAGAGGTATGGAGTTTAAAATATCTTCTTGATGAGAAGGAAGTATATGCGAGTGAATTAGTTCAAAAGTACACCCCAAGCAAAAGAAGATCTACGTTCCTCTTCAGAAAGGATAAGGTTTTTTTAATCTTCTTTTGAGCCTTTGTAGGCTTATTACGAGGCTGCTGAAGCGGAGAAGGAAAAATTATATGCATTCGAGCAGTGAGCTGAAAAGTATGAAGCCCTTGAAAATAAATCTAAGATGGATGTGAGATGTATGTTCCTTCGTATTCGCTTCAATACCTTGAATGAAGCTCGTAACGAGGTTGTAGACCTTAATGCCGAATTTGAGAAAGCCAACAAAGCTATTGAGACGTTCCAACCAGCTATGAGATTTTCCACTTCCGAAGAGGAATCCTCAGAGGATAAAGTAGATGAAGATGACGATATTGAATGTCGTCCCTCATCTTGGGGCCTGCTAGGTGATCTTTCGCAAGCTGCTGATTTTCTCAAGTTACTTATTCACCTACCCAAGTTGGTTCTCCTAGCTCCAAAAATGCTTCCCCTGGTCATTGATCATTGCTTAGCTTTAATGTTTTCCTTGTAAGGCCAAGTTTTTGTTTACTTTAAGACAATTTCACAAGTTTTTGCCTTTACTATGCAATTCTTATAACTTTGCTTGCTCAAATATTTGAGTCTTTAATTATAATAATTTTATGCTTTACTGAGTGGATGTATTTTTGATGTTGTAATTGAACACATACAGTTTAACATAAAAGAGGGTCCTTTTACGTACTCGGCACTAATGAATATGACATCTCATCTTGTGATGACCCAATAGGTTATTTTGGGTACTAGCCTTTATTTCTGTATTCTGAGACCTCTCCTAGCTCCACTTGATGATTTATGACTTGCATGAATGGTCCGTGTAGTTTTTTGAAAAGTTTTTATGCAAAATTTTGAAGAAAACGTGATTTTTAACTTAAAATGAGGTTAGAGTTGACCACGGTCAATATCTTTTGTAAACGACCTCAGATCGGTATTTTGATAATTTTGGTAGGTTCGTACGATAATTTGGACTTGTACGAATATTTGGTTGGGATACCAAATGACCCTAGCGCGTTTCGGCGCATTATGTGAAAAAATGAGAAAAATGGGTTTCAAAGTTGAAATTTTAAGTATTGATGATCGATTCTTGATACTTAATATTATTTTGATGATTTGAGTTAGCGAGCGAGTTTGTATTATATTAATACACTTGTGTGAATGTTCGATCTGGAGCCCGAGGTGTTCGACTGAGTTTTGGATATGGTTCGGAATGTTTTGAATTGCTGATGCATTTGCTGGTGCAGCTGGACTGCATGTCTCGCAAATGAGAAGACTTGCTCGCAAATGTGAGCTTCGCTTTTACGAAGTTAGGCTCGCATTTGCAGAATTTTGGCTCGGACTAAGGACATTACAAATACAAAGCCAGGGTTGTAATTGCAAACATGAGGGTGGTCGCATTTGCGGTGCAGGCAGTTGGGTGACAGCTTCGCTATTGAGAAGTATTTTTCCGCATTTGCGAGATGGAGGGATGTCACAAATGCGAAGTGTTAGTCGCATTTGTGACTTCAAGGGTGCTGTTGCACTGGTCACTTTTGTGATCAGTGTTTTGCAATTACGGACATCGCAATTGCAAACAAGAGTTCGTAATTGCGAAGCCTGCAACTGGATAAAAATTGAAAAAAGGGAACTTAGGTCATTTTACATCATTTCTCAACCCTAGAATCCATTGAGGCGATTTCTTGAGAATGTTTTCTTCTCAAATTCATTGATAAGCAATTCTAATTTATTTTTCATCAATTCCCATTACTTTTCCAAGAATTTCTTCGTGAAATCTATGAATTTCAAGGTAGAAATTAGGGGGTTTGGATATAATTTAGGAATTTTGTAAAATAAATATTTAGACCTCAAATTGAGGTCGGATTTCGAAATAAATTATATAACCGGGCTTGGAGGTGAATGGGTAATCAAGATTTGGTCCGAATCTTGAATTTTGACCAAGCGAGCCTGGGGTTAACTTTTTCAAATATGTTCAAAATTGAACCTTTTTCATTTGTGGGTAGTTTTTAAAGCTTGTTTTGGATTGTTTGAATGATAATTGGATAGATTTGGTTAATTTGGAGGCTTGTTCGAAACGAAAAGCCATGGTTGATTGTTGATTTGATTCCGAAAAAAGGTAAGTGTCATGGTTAACCTTGACTTTAGAGAAATAAGACTTGATTGGTCTATTTGCTACTTGATTTATATGTGGGGACATCATATATGCAAGATGACGAGTGTATATAAGTTTTCATGGGTTAAGCATGCGGGTTGGGCTACTTAATTATTTGTCTTCAGTTACTTCATGGCTTTTTTTATTCCATGTTATTACGTGTTATATGCTTTAATTGTTGCTTGCCTTTACTTGTTAAATTCCTGCTTTCGTTCGTCACATGCCTTAATTTGCTATGTGTTTCTATGCATCCGTGTCTTCATTCATTGACTTCCTTTACTTGCCTTATATTTTTGTATATTGTTAGCTAGTCGCTTTTATCCATATTATATCTTTATTTGTTTAATTCCCTTATTACGTTTCATTGTGAAATATGTCATAGCTGGTTGTAGTATTGTACATACATGTTATATATTTAGGATCGGGTTTCACACCGCAACGGATATTGATATTGTGTTGCACGCCGCAACGGATATTGATATTGTATATGGGACCGGGTTGCACCGCAGCAGATATTGATATGGTACTTGGGATCGGGTTGCACGTCGCAACAGTATTTGTGTGTGTATATGTGTGTGTGTGTGTGTGTGTGTACGCACGCATGTGTGTATGTGTGTGTGTGTGGATAGTGTTGTGCGCGGCAACACAGAAAATATATTATGACTATTCTTGACTGTTGGTTCAGAATCTTTGTTGTATTATAAATTGGAGCATAGATGATATTCTGGGGCCCTCTGTGGTGTATATTCAGTCTCGGCTTTCATGTTAATCTTTGTTTCTCTATTCTGCTATTGTTTTTACTTATACTCATACAGGTTTATAATGAGTGTCTTCTTGAATTCGTCACTGCTTTCAACCTAAGGTTAGGTTGATTACTTATTGAGTACATGGGCTCGATTGTACTCATACTACACTTCTGCACCTTTTTGTGCAAATTCTAGTGTTGGTCCTAACAGTGTATAATGGAGGCTTGCTCAGACTATCATTATCCGGAGACTTGAGATAGAGCTACATGGCGTTCACAGACCCTAAAGTCCCCTTCTTATTTTTTATACTATTTATTTCATTTGGACAGTTGTATTATCATGTACTTGTGACACCAAATTCTAGATTTAGACTAGACATCATGTTTGGAATTTATTGTGTATTTTAAAGTTCTACAGCTTTATCTTCTCATTAATCTGCTTTTAAAACTTATTATTGTAAATACATGTGTAGCTAATGTTGGCTTGCCTAAAAAGTGTATGTTAGGTGCCATCAAGACCCCGTGGTTGGGATTTCGGGTCGTGACAAGTTGGTATCACAACACTAGGTTGCCTAGGTCTCACGAGTCATGAGCAAGCTTATTAGAGGATCGGTACGGAGACGTCTGTACTTATCTTCTAGAGGTTATAAGGCTTTAGAAAAGTTCACTTCTTTATTTCTCTATCGTGCGACTTTATTCTATCGCTGAAGTTTGAATCATTCCATTCTTATTCTCTCATAGATGGTGAGGACACGTTCTGCATCAGTAGTTGATCAGGAATCGGAGCCCCAGGCTGTAGTTACTACTAGGGGTAGGGGCCAGGGCCGAGGTAGATGCATAGATAGAGGCAGAGCACATCCTAGAGCACGCGCAGCAACACCTATTGCAGAGCCTCAGATCGAGCAGGATGACAAGATCCCTATTCTGGCCTCGCTAGTTGGACCAACTCAGGGGTTCATTGCTACGCAGTGCTTTAAGATGCCCTAGTCTTCCAGGTGGGCCTTATGGAGAGAATGGACCAGACCGGTGTATTTCCTATAGCACCAGCCATCTCTTAGGCTAGGGGAGGAACCCAGACTCCGCAACTCACACTTCAGAGCAGACGGCTCACGGATATTAGACCCCAGCAATTTCACCAGTTAGAGCAGTTCAACCTGTTATTGCTACACAGTCCGGGAAGGGACCCGTGATGTCAGTTGAGGGGCTGAAAAGGTTGGACAAGTGACCAGGTTTTTTCCCATTTGCTTTAGTGGTATACCTTATGAGAACCCCCAAGATCTCTTAGACCATTGCCATGAGGTTTTGTGCAACATGGGTATAGTGGTGTCCAATGGAGTTGACTTCGCAGTGTTTCAGATGCATGGCTCTTCTAAGAGGTGGTGGCAGGAGTATGTTCGGGGCAGACCAGAAGGTTCACCTCCTCTTACTTGGGCTCAGTTCTCATAGCTATTCTTGCAGAAGTTCATTCCCTTCACTCAGATAGAGGACTTTCGCATTGAGTTAGAGCACCTCTAGCAGGGTAGCATGACTGTTACTCAGTATGAGATAAGATTCATGGATTTGTTCCGCCATGCAGTTATTTTAATCCCTACTGAGAGGGAGAGGGTGAGGAGATTTATAGACGGCTTTACTTTTGGAATCAGGCTACAGATGGATAGAGAGAGTGAGGATGATATTTCTTTTACTCGAGTTGTGGAGATTGCTAGGCGAATCGAGAGGATTCGAGGTCAGGGTAGAGATGCGGTATCTGAGAAGAGCCCTCGTCAATTTGGTGGTTTCACTGGTGCCTCATCTGGAGGTAGGGGTTCATTTGGTAGAGCCCATCCTATTAGGTTGGTTCAGTCAGTGCTTTAGGTATCACATAGTGCATCGGGCAGTTATGGTTCTTATGGGTCTCATCCTGAGCAGCTAGCCTACAGTGCACCTTTAGCTCACATCAGTGCACTATCGATTCAGAGGTATCACAGTGGTTATTTGGAATGTGAGGGTCAGTCCCAGATTCAGCAGCCACGTTAACAGAGAGTGCTTTGAATGTGGGGGTATGGGTCATATCAGGAGGTTTTGTTCCATACTTTAGATCAGTATTCCATAATAGGGTATTCGTGTCATGATTCCGACACTGGTTGCTCCACCTCCAGTTTAGCCAGCTAGAGGCGGGGGTCAGGCAGCTAGAGGTGGAGCTCAGGTAGTTAGAGATGGAGGGCAGTCAGTGAGAGGCCGCCCGAGAGGTGGAGGTCAGATTGGTAGGGCTCAGCCCCGTTTCTATGCATTCCCAGCTAGACCTGAGGAGGAATCCTCTTATGCGGTCATCACAAGTATTATTCCGCTTTGCCATAAAGATGCATCAGTTTTATTTGATCCGGGCTCTACTTATTTATATGTGTCATCCTATTTTACTTCATATTTAGATATGTCTCGTGATTCTTTGAGTACTCCTATTTATGTGTCTATGCTCGTTGGGGATTCTATTATGGTGGACCAGGTCTATCGTTCTTGTTTGGTCACTATCGGGAGCTATGAGACTAGGGTCAACCTTCTGGCACTTGATATGGTATATTTTGATGTGATTTTGAACATAGATTGATTGTCACTGTATCATACTACCTTGGATTATCACGCCAAGACTATGACGTTATCCATGCACGGGTTGCCTCAATTGGAGTGGAGAGGGACTCATGGTCACTCTGCTAGTAGGGTTATTTCATATGTGAAAGATCGATGTATGGCAGAGAAGGAGTGTTTGGAGTATTTGGCTTACATCTGTGATTCTAGTGCGGAGTTTCCTTCCATGGATTCAGTTTCGATTGTGCCTGAGTACCCAGAGGTGTTTCCTTTAGACTTGCGGGGCATGCCACCCGACAGAGATATCGATTTTTGTATTGATTTGGTTCTGGGCACTCAGCCCATTTCTATTCCACCATATTGTATGTCCCTAGTTGAGTTGAAAGAATTGAAGGAACAATTGTAGGATTTGGTTGACAAGGGGTTCATTAGACCTAGTGTCTCGCCTTGGGGTGCACCGGTGTTGTTTGTGAAGAAAAAGGACGGATCGATGAGGATGTGCATAGATTATCGGCAGTTGAACAAGGTCACTATCGAGAAATGGTATCTGTTGTCGAGGACTAGTTACTTATTTGATCATCTTCAGGGTGCCAAGGTGTTTTCCAAGATTGATTTTAGGTCAGTCTACCATTCGGTGAATATTAGGGCATCAGATGTCCCTAAGACGGCTTTTCTTGCTCGGTATAGTCACTATGAGTTCTTGGTGATGTCGTTTGGCTTGAGTAATGCCCCGACAGCCTTTATAGATTTGATGAATCGGGTGTTCAAGCCTTATCTTGATTCCTTCATGATCGTCTTCATTGATGATATTTTGGTTTACTCCTTTAGTCGATAGGAGCATGATCACCACTTATGGATCATACTTCAGACTCTGAGGGATCATCAGTTATATGCCAAGTTTTTGAAATGTGAGTTCTGGTTGGACTCGGTTGCCTTTTCGAGCCATGTTATGTCTTTCGAGGGCATCAAGGTATATCCTAAGAAGATTGAGGTAGTTCAGAACTGGCCTAAACCTACTTCACCTATAAAGATTCAGAGCTTCTTGGGTTTGGCGGGCTATAGGTTCAGGATCTTACACTGTGTATTGTGATGTATCGTGTATTAGGATTGGCGCGATGTTGATACAGGACGGTAGGGTTATTTCCTACACGTCTTGTAAATTAAAGGTTCACAAGAAGAATTACCATGTGCATGGTTTAGAGTTGGCAGCTATCGTTCACATGCTGAAGATTTGGAGACACTATCTATACGACGTTTTATTTGATGATTTATGACTTGCGTGTGTGGTCTGTGTTGTTTTTCAGAAAGCTTTTATCTGAAATTTTGAAGAAAACATGATTTTTGACTTAAACTAAGGCTGGAGTTGACCACGGTCAACATTTTTGGTAAATGACCTCGGATCGGTATTTTGACGATTCTGATAGGCTTGTATGATGATTTTGCACTTGTACTCATATTTGGTTGGGGTACCGGGGTGATCCAAATGCATTTCAGTGCATTATGTGAAAATTTGAGAAAAATGAGTTTCAAAGTTGAAATTTTGAGTTTTGATGATCTGATGATTTGAGTTAACGCGCGAGTTTGTATTATGTTAATATGCTTATGTTAATGTTTTTATTGGAGCCCGAGGGACTCGGATGAGTTTTGGATGTGGTACGGAAGGTTTTGAACTGCTAATGCATTTGCTAGTGTAGATGTGTTGCAGGTCTCGCTAATGCGAGCTTCGCTTTTGCGATGTCAGATTCGCATTTGCAAAATTTAGGCTGGGACTGAGGACTTCGCAAATGCGAAGTTAGGGTCGCAATTGCGAACACGGGGTGGTCGCATTTGCGATGTATGGATCATATTTGCTCTATAGGCAGTTGGGTGACAGCTTCACTTTTGCCAAGCATTTTTCCCCATTTGCGAGATGGAGGGACTTCGCAAATGTGAAGGGTTAATGCATTTGCGATTTCAGGGGCACTGGTCGCTTTTGCGATCAGTATTTCACAATTGCGGACATCGCAATTGCTAACTCATTGCGACGTCTGCAGTTCGGTAAAAATTGGGGAAAATGGGACTTGGCTCATTTTGCACCATTTCTCAACCCTAGACTCCCCGATTTCTTGATAGCGTTTTCTTCCCAAATTCATTGGTAAGCAACTTTAATTTATTTTCCATCAATTCCCATTAATTCTTCATGAATTTCTACATCAAATATATGAATTTCAAGGTAGAATTTAGGAGGTTTGGGTAAAATTTAGGGATTTTATAAAATTGAGATTTAGACCTCAAATTGAGGTCGGATTTCGAAATAAATCACATAACCAGGCTCGGGGTGATAGGTAATCGGGATTTGGTCCGAATCTCTGATTTCGACCGAGCGGGCTCGGGGTTGACTTTTGTTGACCTTTTCAAATATGATCAAAATTAAATCTTTTTCATTCATGGATAGTTTCTAAAGCTTGTTTTGGATTGTTTGAATGATAATTGGCTAGATTCAGTTGGTTTGGAGGCTTGTTCGAAAGGAAAAGCCTTGGTTGACTGTTGATTTGATTCTGGAAAGAGATAAGTGTCATGATTAACCTTGAGTTGAGGGAAATAGGACTTGATTGGTCTATTTGCTACTTGATTTATGTGTGAGGACAATGTATATGCAAGGTGACGAGTGTATATACGTTCTCATAGGTTAAGCATGCGGTTTGGGCTACTTAGTTGTTTGTCTTGAGTTACTTCATGCCTTCATTTATTCCATGTTATTACGTGTTATATGCTTTAATTAGTACTTGTCTTTACTTGTTAAATTCATGCTTTCGTTCATCACATGCCTTAATTTGCTATATTGTTTCCATGTATCCGTGTTTTCATTCATTGACTGCCTTTACTTGCGTTATGTTTTGTATGTTGTTAGATAGCCGCTTCTATCCATCTTATGTCTTTATTTGTTCAATTCCCTCATTGCATTTTATTGTGAAATACGTTGTAGCTCTTTATATTATTGTACATACATGTTATGTATTTGGGATCGGATTGAACGCCGCAACGGATATTGATATTGTGTTTGGGATGGATTGCATGCCTCAACAGATATTGATATTGTATATGGTATTGGGTTGCACACCATAGCGGATATTGATATTGTATTTAGGAACGGGTTGTATGCCGCAATGGATATTGAAAAGATGTTTGGGATTGGGTTGCACGCTGCAACGATATTTGTGTATATATATATGTAGATCAGGTTGCGCGCCGCAATGGAGAAGATATATTATGAATGTTCTTGACTGTTGGTTTAGTATTCATATTGTATTGTGAATTGGAGCATACTACCTTTGTTCCAGTTTATGTGAACCTATTTCCTTTTCGGTCTGTTCCAAAAAGAATGACCCCTTTCTAAATTTGGAAATAATTTTGCTTAAACTTACAATTCTACCCTTAATGAGAAGCTTTTATTACCACACAAATACTCTGGGACCCATTTTGAATTGTTTAGGACCACAAATTCCAAAAATCTTCATTTTTTCTTAAACTCCGTGCCCAGTCAAACAGGTTCACATAAATTGGAACGGAGGGAGTAGATGATATTCTGGGGCCCTCTGTGGTGTATTTTTTGTCCCGGTTTTCATGTTAATCCTTATTTCTCTATTTTGCTATTGTTTTTACTTATATTCGTACAGATTTATAGTGAGTGTCTTGTTATAGTCTCGTCACTACTTTGTCGAGTTTAGGCTTGGCACTTATGGAGTACATGGGGTCGGTTATACTCATACTACACTTCTACACTTCTTGTATAAATTTTGGTGTTAGTCCCAGCAGCGTATAGTGGAGGCTTGCTCGGACACTCATTATCCGGATACTTGAGGTAGAGCTGCATGGCGTTCGTAGACCCTGAAGTCCCCTTCTTATCTTTTATACTGTTTATTTCATTCGGACAATTGTATTATCATTTCAAACACTTTTAGCAGCTCATATACTTGTAACACCATATTTTGGGTTTAGAATAGACAACGTGTATGGAATTTATTATGTATTTTAAAGTTCTGCAGCTTTATCTTCTCCTTAATCTGATTTTAAAAATTATTATTATAAATACTTGTGTAGCTAATATTGGTTTGCCTAGCAAGTTGACGTTAAGCACCATCATGACCCCGTGGTTGGGATTTCGAGCCATGACACATCTTCATGTTCGGTGTGAAATAGGATTTAGGTATCCTTGCTTATTCGTACAAGTATTGAACTAATTGAGATACAAATTAAGTCCTCATAAAGCTTTGAGATAAGTATTTATTTATGAATAATGCAATTATTTTCTTATAACAACACAATTGCTTTTGATGTAAATACAATATCTTTGATGATTTGTATTCTACTCATAAACTTTCTAGAAATGCTTTGTTCTGTAATCGTTTCTGCATCTTACAAATATCTTTAGAAGCTATAGTCATTCTTTCACGCTTTTCTTTTTAGGCCTGGAATTTCGTAAATGGTTTTGAAATCCTCAAAATCCATCTATCTTGAATCATCTTGAACTAATATATCTATATGTTATCTTCATACTCCATATAGTCCCCCTAGTGTTTGAGTTTGAAACAGGAGGATTTAAACACGGATTCTTCACATAGACTTCAGTATTCTCTTTCGTTGATCTTTCTCCTAAAGAGTTGGCCCAGGCCGCTTGGTGGACCTTATGAAGAGTGTGGCCCATGCCGGTGTATTTCCAATAGCACAAGCCGTCTCTCAGGCTCGGTAGAAGCCCAAACTCCCGCTACTCATACTCTAGAGCAGATGGCTCATGGATATTAAACTATGACAGTTCCAATAGTTGGAGCAGTTCAGCTTGTTATTGCTACACAGTCTGGGGAGGGATCTGCGATGTCAGCCGAGGGGCTGAAGAGGTTGGACAAGTTCACCAAGTTGTTTCCCACTCGCTTTGCTAGTATGACTTCTGAGGACCCCCAGTATTTCTTGGACCGTTGCCATGAGGTATTGCACAACATGGATATAGTGGAGTCCAACAGAGTTGACTTCGTAGTGTTTCAGATGCATGGCTCTACCAAGAGGTAGTGGCAGGAGTATGTTTGGGGTAGACCAGCAGGTTCACCTCCTCTCACTTGGGCTCAGTTCTCACAGCTATTATTGGAGAAGTTCATCCCCTTCACTCTGAGAGAGGACTTATGCAGTCAGTTTGAGTGCCTCCTGCAGGGTAGCATGACTGTTACTCAGCATGAGACCAGATTCGTAGATTTATCCCACCATGTCGTTACCTTGATCCCTACTGAGAGGGAGAGGGTAAGAAGATTTATAGATGGCCTTACTTATGGTATCAGGATACAAATGGCCAGAGAGACTGAGGATGATATTTCTTCCACTCGAGTTGTGGAGATTGCTAGGCGTATTGAAGGGAGTCGTGTCCAGGGTAGGGAGGCAACATCTGAGAAGAGGCCTAGTCATTTTGGTGGGTTCAGTGGTGCCTCATCTGGAGGCAGAGGTTCCTTTGGTAGAGGCCATCCTATCAGGCCAGTTCAGTCAGCGCTTTAGGTATCTCATGGTGCTTCTGGCAATCGTGGTTCTTATGGGTCTCGTCCTGAGCAGCTAGCCTACAGTGCACCTTTAGCTCTCATCACTACACCACCGATTCAGAGCTATTACAATGGTTATTCGAACCGCCAGGGTCAGTCCCAGATTCAGCAACCACGTCAGGAGAGAGAGTGCTTTGAGTCCGGAGGTATGGGTCATATTAGGAGGTATTGTCCCTGACTTTAGATCAGTATGCTACAGTAGGGTACTCGTGCCATAATTCCGGCATCAGTTTCTCCACCGCCCGCTCAGCCAGCTAAAAGGGGGGTCAGGCAGCCAGAGGTGGAGGTCAAGCAGCTAGAGATGGAGGTCAGATTGGTGGGGCTCATCCCCATTTCTATGTATTCTCATCTAGACCTAAAGTGGAGTCATCTGATGCGGTCATCACATGTATTGTTCTACTTTGCCATAAAGATGCATCAGTTTTATTTGATCCAGACTTTACTTATTCATATGTGTCATCCTACTTTGCTTCATATTTGGATATGTCTCGTGATTCTTTGAGTCCTTCTATTTATGTGTCTACGCCCGTTGAGGATTTTATTTTGGTGGATCGAGTCTATCATTCTTTTTTGGTGACTATCGGGGGCTCTGAGACTAGGGTCGACCTTTTGTTACTTGATATGGTAGATTCTGATGTGATTTTGGGCATGGATTAGTTTCCACCTTATCACGATATCTTTGATTGTCACGCCAAGACTGTGACGTTATCTATGTCTGGGTTACGTCGATTGGAGTAGAGAGGACTGCTGGTCACTCCACTAGCATGGTCATTTCATATGTGAAGGCTCAACATATGATTGAGCAGGGGTGTTTGGTGTATTTGGATTATATGCATGATTCTAATGCTGAGGTGCCTTCCATGGATTCAGTTACGGTGGTGAGAGAGTTCCAAAGGTATTTCCTACAGAGTTGTCGAGTATGCTACCCGATAGAGACATCGACTTCAACATTGACTTGATTCTAGGCACTCATCCTATTTCTATTCTACCATACCTTATGGCCCCAGTTGAGTTGAAAGAATTAAATGAACATTTTCAAGATTTTCTTGACAAAGGATTCATTAGACCTAGTGTATCGCCTTGGGGTGCACCGGTATTGTTTGTCAAAAGAAAGGACAGCGATGAGGATGTGCATAGACTATTGGTAGTTGAACAAGGTCACTATCAAGAAAAGTATCTGTTGCCGAGGATTGATGACTTATTTGACTATCTTTAGGGTGCTAAGGTGCTTTTCAAGATTGATTTGAGGTCGGGCTACCATCAGGTGAAGACTAGGGCATCGGATATCCCTAAGACAACCTTTCGGACTCGGTATGGTCACTACGAGTTCTTGGTGATGTTGTTTGGCTTGACTATTACCCCCAACAACCTTTATAGATTTGATGAACCGGGTGTTCAAGCCTTTATTGGGAACTGATTTGGTTTGAGATGTCATGAAGAAGGTGAAGTTGATTCAGGAGCGACTTCGTACAGCACAGTCTAGGCAAAAGAGTTATTCTGATAGGAGGGCTCGTGATGTGGCATTCATGGTGGGTGAGAAGGTTCTACTCAGAGTTTCACCTTTGAAGGGTGTGATGAGGTTAGGGAAGAAGGGCAAGTTGAGCCCTCAGTATATTGGTCCTTTTGATATTCTTGAGAGGGAGGGTGGGGTAGCCTACAAACTTGCTTTGCCACCCAGCTTATCAGGAGTTCACCTAGTGCTCCATGTTTTCATGTTTCGGAAGTATTATGGTGATCCGTCACATGTGTTAGATTTCAGCTCTGTGCAATTGGATAAGGATGATTTATGTTGAGGAGCCGGTGGCTATTTTAGATAGCCAAGCTCGGAAGTTGAGGTCGAAGAACATTGCATCAGTGAAGGTTCAATGGAGAGGTCAACCGGTTGAGAAGGCAACTTGGGAGACCGAGCATGATATGCGAAGCTGATATTCTCACCTTTTTGGCACTTCAAGAATGTCTCCATACTCGTTCGAGGATGAGCGTTTGTTTAAGAAGGGTAGAATGTAATGGCCCGACTGGTCGTTTTGAGTATTTTAGCCCCATTTTCCCTATTTTATACTTTTCATATGTGTATTTGGGGTTATGTGACTTTCAGGGTAGGTTGGTATGGTTTCGAGGGAGTTTTGGATTGATTTGGAATATTTAGCCCCTTGGTTGGAGGCTTAAGTTATAGGAGTTGACCGGAGTTTGACTTTTATATAGATGACTCCGGAGTGGTGTTTTGACGGTTTCTATAGCTTCGTATGATAATTTTGGACTTAGGCGTATGTCCAAATTTAAATTTGGAGGTTCCTAGGTTATCTCGGCTTGAATTGGAGAAAGTTGGAAAGTTGAAGGTTTGGAAGGTTGATAGGTTTGACCAAGAGTTGACTTTGTTGATATCGGGTTTGGATTTTGATTCTGGGAGTTGGAATAGGTTCTTTGTGTCATTTGGAACTTGCATGTAAAATTTGAGGTCATTCTGAGTTGATTTGATGTGGTTCGACATGGGTTTTGGAAGTTGAAAGTTCATTAGTTCATTAAGCTTGATTCATTAAGCTTGAATTGAGGTGTGATTCGTAGTTTTGATGTTGTTTGGCATGATTGAAGCCTCGAGTAGGTTTGTGTTATGTGTTGGGATTGGTTGGTGTAATTGGACAGGGTCTTGGGGGCCTCGGGGGTGTTTCGGATGGGTTTCAGACCATTTCCTCTTATTTTGGACTGTTGTTTGACTAATATTTGGTTTCCTTCATCGAGATCGCGACTAAGGAGTCACGTTCACGGAGGGCATTTTGGCATCAGGCGTGTTTGGTTTTTGCGTTCGCGAAGTTAGGAATGCGTTCGCGGAGCTTGGGGAGGCAGTGCCATCAAGATCATGAGTAGGAAGTTGCGTTCGTGTAGAAGGAAAGGTCGACTGAGGATGGCATGCATTGTTCTTCCTGACGCGTTGTTATTCGTGATCGCATGAATGATGCCGCGTTCGCATATGCCCCATCATCTTGTGCGTCACAGTCGCGATGGTTATCTCGTGTTCACATAGGAGGGCCAGTAGTTGGGCGGAATTTTATCTTCACGACGTAGGTCCCGCGATCGCGATGTATATACCTGGGCAGACTACTAAAGTACTATAATTAGAGGGTTTTGGTTATTTTATCACTTTTTGAGTTATAGAGCTCGGATTTGGGCAATTTTGGAAAGAATATTCACGATTTGGATTGGAGTAAGTATCTTTTACTCGGATTTGTTCATTATTCATGATTCCAACCTCAATTTTAGTGTTTGATTGATGAATCTAATTATAGAAATTGGGGATTTTAGAAAAAAAATCTTTTTAAAAACATAAATTGATGATTTGAAGGTTGATTTGAGGTCAGAATTGGATGAAACACATACATTTGGACTCGTATTGGAATGAGTGTTCGGAATTTGTGAGTTTGGTCAGGTTTCGGGGTGTAAGCATGGGGTTAACCTTTTGGGTTGACTTTGCATAATTGAACCAAGATCATAGCTTTATCATTTGGGCTTGTTTCTTATGGCTTTTATTGATATTATTAAGTTGTTTTGGCTAGATTCGAGCCATCTCGAGGTTGATTTGCGCGAGAAGGGCTTCTTAGAGTATTGACTTAGCTTATTTGAGGTAAGTATCTTGCCTAACTTTTTATGGGTGAAATTCCCCTTAGGATTTGGTCTTAATTGCATTATTTGTGCCGTGTGAAACGACGAGTACATAAGGTGACGAGTGTGTACATGGGCGTATGTGTTGTTTTGTGACCGAATTAGACCTTGGGCTATTAATATGCCTTGATTTTGGAGTTGTTTGTTATATGAAACATGCTTTTATTTTTTTGTTCACTCCCCGCACCCTTATGTCATTGTTATGATTCTTTTACACATTGTTGTTGAGCCATGGGATTTATCTTGTTGTGACATTGGTATTGTTGTTGTGGTGATGTTGTAAAACATATGTACGTGTGGTGCGGGTTGATTATTGTGTTGTGATTGAGATGCGCATGCGGCGACATAAGGGTGGTGTGTATATTGATGTGCACGCGGCAAGATAAGAGGGCTTATGCACGTGGAACTATTTAGGAGAAATGTTTTAAATGTAAGGCTCACGCGATGTCACAATGGTGATTTGTGATTATGTTATGTGGTACTTAGAAGTGATTCTTGATGTTATTCTTGTGTTGGAACGGGTTGATGATTTGAATATGTCATTATTTTTCTTAAATGATTTCACTTTGTGTTTCACATAATTTGGTTAACATGTCGTGTTATCACATGCATATTCTTGTTGCAATTTATTTGTTATGCTTTCCGTTGTTAGTTTTATATTAATATTCTGCACAGGTTATTTGACTAGTGAGTGTCTTGACTTGAACCTCGTCACTGCTCCACCGAGGTTAGTCTTGATACTTATTGGGTACCAATTGTGGTGTATTCATACTACGCTTTTGCATATTTTGTGTAAATCCAGGCCTCGGAGTCACCTTCCATTGTTTTTCCTTAATATTGTTTTTTGTATGCCAAACAATGTTGTATTTCGAGATTTCTAGTGTATTCTTGGTAGAGCTTATGATTCCGCACTACCAATTTTTGGGATGTATGGTTGTTGATCATTTTCCACGATGTTATGTCAATTATCAATTTTTATTTAATATCTAAGTTATTTTATTATGTTAATCTCATTATGTGTTAGGCTTACCTAGGCTTAGGGACTAGGTGCCATCACGATCCTTAAGGTGGGATTTGAGGCCGTGACAAGTTGGTATCAGAGCTTTAGGCTCATAGGTTCTACGAGTCATAAGCAAGTTTAGTAGTCTTGTAGACCGGTATAGAGACGTTTGTACTTATCTTCGAGAGGCTATGGAACTATTAGTGTATTTCACTTTTTTCATTCCTTATCGTGCAGAATTATTTATTTCAGAAGAACCTTTGTATTTCTATTCTCTCACAGATGGTGAACACGAGCTTCAGTTACCGACAACGTTGCCCCCGGTACCGGTGTTTCTAGAGGCCGAAGCAGAGGCGGAGCACATACTGCAGCGAGGGGCTGTGCTAGGGCCGCGACTGAGGAGCCACTTGCAGCTCCGATTGGGGACCAGACACCTGTTGCTACCCCTAGACTTCAGAAAACTTTGGCACAATTTCTGATCATGTTTTGCACCTTGACTCAGTCGGGAATGATTCCAGTTGCACCAGACACTTCTCAGGCTGGGGGAGGAGCTCAGACTCCCACCGCCCATACTTTCACGCCTTGAACCTAGGCCTGGATGTAACACGGTTGTCACGACCCAAAATCAACCGTCGTGATGGCGTCTATCGTGGAATTAGGCCAGCCTCAACTCAACAACCTAACACCAACAATAATAAGTTTGAAAACGTTAACGGAAGTATTTAACATTTAAGAAAAACTGTTTAAAACAAATGAAAATCCCAAAGTGATACAATCCAGCCCAAAACCAGGGCGTCACTGAGTACATGAGCGTCTAATAACCGGGACATAGTCCACAAAAATGTCTATAGAAATAAACTCAAAAGTACAAATAAACTAAGGAAGAGAAAAATCAAGGTCTGGGAACGTCGTGCAGCTACCTCAATAATCCCTGACTCTAAATGCAAAATAATCAGCAGCCACTGCCGTGACCAGAAACGCTTGGATCTGCACACAAGGTGCAGGGAGTAACGTGAGTATACCAACTCAGTAAGTAACAAGTCCAAACTTTGGACTGAAAGGTAGTGACGAACTCAACCTCAACGAGTATGAGAGAAATAAATGTGCAGAAATATAGGCATGCTTTCAAGTCAAATAGACAGCTCAAAATAGTTTTAAAAAAAATAAGTACAAATCTGAACAGTGTAAGGTATGCAACTCAGCTATCTCTACATGCCGATGCACAGACTGTATGAAATGCACCATATGCTCCCACTCTTAAGTGTTCGACCACTCGGTACTGTATATGGCCATACGGCCCAGGGAAATCCATCCCGGAACATATACAACATTGACTATGAGTCACCCAGCACCGAGGAAAAAGGGCAATCCAACCCTGTGGAGAAATCCATCTCTAGGTATCAAGTACTTCGGACAAATCCATGTCTAGGGAAATCCATCCCTCATTGCGCTCACTGGGGTGTGTTACAGACTCCGGAGGGGCTTCTACAGCCCAAGCGCTATCATAATCATCAATATAACCACTGCGGCGTGCAGCCCGATCTCATAACTATCACTCATAACCAGGCACTCGGCCTCACTCAGTCATCAACCTTTCCAGTCTCACCACGGGCTCACAATGTCATGAAAACAACCCGAAACAATGATATGATGAATCAATAAATAACTGAGACCGAGATATGATATAAAAATGCATGATCATGACTTAGTATGGAATAGTAAATGAAACTAGTGAGATGACAGCAAGAAATGATCGCTAAGGGTCCAACCAATCCTGGCACAAAGCCTAAACGTGATATCTAGCACGATCTACAGCTCAACTACTTTATCACCTGATGAAAACATGGATATCAACAGGATAGAGTCACTAAACGGTGCCATGGAATCACCCAGGTCACAATTCTCACAGTGCACTCCCGCACGCCTGTCACTTGGCATGTGCGTCACCTCAATACCAATTACATAGCATATAATTTGGGGTCTCAAACCGTCAGAACCAAGTTTGAAAATGTTACTTACCTCAAACCAAGCAAAGTCCTACTCTGGAATGCCCTTGCCTCTCAATTCGGCCTCCGAACGTCTCGTATCTAACCACAAGCAATACAATCCGATCAATATAGGCTAAAGAAATCAATTCCACAAGAAAAATACCAAATTATAGCCAAAATCCAAAATTGACTCAAACCCGGCCCCCGGGCCCATGTCTCGAAATCCAACAAAAATCACAAAACCCGTAAACCCATTTACTCACGAGTCTAGTCATACCAAATTTACCAAAATTCGACCTCAATTACCCCTCTAAAACCCCAAAGTTCACTCTCTCATTCTCAAGCCCTAAATCCTCAAATTTTCAATTCCAATCCCTAATTAAATGATGAACAAAGTCATAGATTCACGGAAATTAGACTAATACGGGTTAGAATCCCTTACCCCAACGTCCTCCTTGAAAACCTTCGAAACATTGCCTCTCTCCCAAGCTCCCCAAGTCCAAAATTAAAAATGGAAGACAAAACCTCGAGCTAGGGTTTTCTGCCCAGTTAAAAACTGCACTTGTGGTCCTAGTTCCGCACCTGCGGAACCGCATCTGCGAACCGGGCACTGCTTCTGCGGAAATTCATTAAAAGCCTGACTCCGCTCCTGCGATCACTTGACTGCATCTGTGTTCATCGCAGATGCGGGACCCAGGCCACACCTGCGATAGATCTATGCATTTGTGCCTCCCAAACCGCTTTTGCGACCATCACAGATGCGGGATTTCTATCGCACTTGCGGTCTAAGCCCAAGTCTCCCTTAGCCGCACCTGCGGCTCTTCCTTTACTCTTGCAGCCTCGCACCTGCGGTTCCAACTCCGCAGGTGCGGAAGACACCAGAACCAGCAGCTTCAGCTGTATTTCATCAACTCCAATTATTCCGTTGACCACCCGGAATCACCCCGAGGCCTTCGGGACGTCAACCAAACATACCAACAAGTCATATGACCCCCTACGAACATAATTGAACCTTCGAATCACCCAAAATAACATCAAAACACGAAATTACCCTCGGATTCAAGCCTAGAAACTTCTAAACTTCCAAATTCCACAACCGACGCCGAAACCTATCAAACCACGTCCGAATGACCTCAAATTTTACACACACGTGAAAAATGACACCACGAACCTATTCCAACTACTGAAAATCCATTCCGACGCCGATATCAAAATTTCCACTACCGACCAAAATCGCCAAATTTTCAACTTTCGACAATTCAAGCCTAATTATCCTACTGACCTCCAAATCACATTCCGGACTCCTAAGTCCACAATCACCTAATGAAGCTAACGGAACCATAAAAATTCAAATCCGAGATCGTTTACACATAAGTCAATATTCGATTGACTTTTCCAACTTATGCTTCTAAAAAAGAGACTAAGCTAGCGTTTGGCCATAGATTCCCAAATTTATTCTGAAAAATCTGATTTGGGTGAAATTTGGTTTGAAGATGAAAATGTGTTTGAACATCTGTTTTGGGTGAAGTTTGGTTTGGAAAAACATGAAACGTGACTTATACCCACAAGTTCTAAATACTATCACAAATACCCAACAGTACCATTATCAATAACATTCATTATATTATCGCAAACCATAGTCCTGAACATAAATAAATTTAATACAAAATTATCATTTTTATAATGAACTACATGATACACTATCAGATGACCGAGAAGACGAAGCAACATCGTTACAAAATAATAAATGGTAGGCTCTTTTATAAAATACAAAAGTTTGGGATAATTGTTTAAAAATATAATAGTGATATTTTGGCCCAAAACCAGCGATTGAGCTGGTTTTGGGATTTGGGACTTGGGATTTGGCCAAAATGTAGGCAAAATCTATGGCCAAACATGTGTGTGCCAAATAAAAGCCAAGTTTATTTTGGCAAAATCTATGGCCAAACGCGCCCTAAGTGTCTCAATTCACTCTGAAACTACTCCGGACTCGAACCAACTAACCCTATATATCACAATATAGCTGAAGAACACAAAAAGAAGTAGAAATGGGGGAAACGGGGCTATAACTCTCGAAATGATCGGCCGGGTCGTTACATCTTCCCCCTCTTAAATAAATGTTCATCCTCGAACGAGTCTAGAAACATACCTGGAGCCTCAAATATGTGTGGATATCTGCTCCGCATCTCCCGCTCGGTCTCCCAGGTGGCCTCCTCCACATGCTGACCTCTCCACTGCACCTTCACTGAAGCTATATCCTTTGACCTCAACTTCTGAACCTGCCGCTCCAAAATGGCCACCTACATCATAAGTCATATCACTATCCAAATGAACCGTGTTCTAGTCCAAAACATGGGACGGATCGCCAATATTCTTTCGGAGCATAGAAACGTGAAACACTGGATGCACACTCGACAAGCTGGGTGGCAAGGCAAGCTTATAAGCCACATCTCCTAACCTCTGAAGCACCTCAAAAGGCCCAACGAACCGGTGTCTCAACTTGCCCCTCTTACCAAACCTCATAACACCCTTCATGGGTGATACCTTCAGCAAAACCTTCTCTCCGACCATGAAAGACACATCACGGACCTTCCTGTCCGCATAGCTCTTCTGCCTAGACTGCGTCATGTGAAGCCGCTCCTGAAACAATTTCACCTTGTCTAATGCATCCTGGACAAAGCCCGTACCTAAGAGCCTAGCGTCACCCGGCTCAAACCATCTTACTGGAGATCTACACCTCCTTCCATATAAAGTCTTGTATGGAGCCATTTGAATGCTCGACTGATAACTGTTGTTATATGAAAACTACGCAAGTGGCAGAAATTGGTACCCTGAACCCCCAAAATTGATGGCACAAACGCGTAGCATGTCCTCCAATATCTGAATAATGCGCTCAGACTGTCCGTCCATCTGAGGATGAAAGGTTGTGCTCAACTCAACCTGAGTACCCAACTCTCGCTGCACGGCCCTCCAAAACTGCGATGTAAACTGAGTGCCCCTATCTGAAATGATGGAAACTGGGACACCATGCAGGCGAACAATCTCTCTAATGTAAATCTCAGCCAACCGCTCTGAAGAGTAAGTAGTACCAACTGGAATGAAGTGCCTGGACTTGGTCAGCCGATCCATAATAACCCAAATAGCATTGAACTTCCTCGAAGTCCGTGGGAACCCAACTACGAAGTCCATGGTGATTTGCTCCCACTTCCACTCTGGGATCTCTAACCTCTGAAGCAAACCACCCGGTCTCTGATGTTTATACGTAACCTGCTGACAGTTGAGACACCGAACCACAAACCCAACTATATCCTTCTTCATCCGCCTCCACCAATAGTGTTGTCTCAAATTCTGGTACATCTTCGCGGCACCCGGATGGATGGAATACCGCAAGCGATGGGCCTCCTCAAGAATCAACTCCCGAAGTCCATCCACATTGGGTACACATATCCGGCCATGCATCCTCAACACGCCATCATCACCAATAATCACATCTCTAGCATCACCTCGCTGAACCCTGTCCTAAAGAATGAGCAGGTGGGGGTCATCATACTGACGCTCCCTGATACAGTCATAAAGAAAGACCTGGAGACCACACAAGCCAATACCCGACTCGGCTCCGAAATATCCAATCTGACAAGCTGGCCAGCTAAGTCCTGAACATCCAATGCCAAAGGCCTCTCTGCTGCTGGAAGATATGCTAAACTCTCCAAACTCTCCGCCTGGTGACTCAAAGCATCAGCCACCATATTAGTCTTCCCCGAACGGTAAAAAATAGCGATATCATAGTCCTTGAGAAGCTCCAACCATCTCCGCTGGTGCAAATTAAGATCCTTCTGCTTGAACATGTGCTGCAAACTCCGGTGATCAGTATAGGTCTCACAATGAATCCCATACAAATAGTGCCGCCAAATCTTTAAGGCATGCACAATAGCTGCTAACTCAAGGTCATGGATAGGATAGTTCTTCTCATGAGTCTTCAACTGGCGCGAGGCATAGGCAATCACCCTACTCTCTTGCATCAGAACACATCCAATACCTATCCTCGAAGCATCACAATACACGGTGTAAGAACCTGAAGCTGACGGCAGAACTAGAACTGGAGTTGTGGTCAAAGCAGTCTTGAGCTTCTGGAAGCTCTCCTCACACTCATCCGACCACCTGAATGGAGCACCCTTTTGGGTCAATTTGGTCAAGGGCGACGTAATAGATGAAAATTCCTCCACAAAGCGACGGTAATAGCCCGCCAAACCAAGGAAGCTCCTAATCTCCATGGATGAGAACGGTCCATGCCAACTCTGCAGCACTTCTATCTTCTTCGGATCCACCTGAATACCCTTATTGGACACCACGTGCCCCAAGAATGCTATGAACCGAGCCAAAACTCACACTTGGAGAACTTTGCATAAAGCTTCTCCTCCCTCAATCTCTGAAATACAATCCTCAGATGCTGAGCATGTTCCTCCTGGCTACGAGAGTACACCAGGATGTCATCAATTTATATAATAATGAATGAGTCCAAATAGGGCTGGAATACACTATTCATCAAATGCATGAACGTTGCTGGGGCATGGGTCAACTCAAAAGACATCACTAAGAACTTATGATGGCCATATCAGGTCCTGAAAGTTGTCTTAAGAATATTCGAATCCCGAATCTGCAGCTGGTGATACCTAGACCTCAAATCGATCTTGGAGAACACCCTCGCTCCCTGAAGCTGGTCAAATAGATCATCAATACGAGGCAAATGATACTTGTTCTTGACTATGACCTTGTTTAACTGCCTGTAATCAATGCACATCCTTATGAAACCATCTTTCTTCTTCACAAATAGGACCAGTGCACCCCAAGGTGACACACTAGGCCGAATAAACCCCTTATCAAGGAGTTCCTGAAGCTGTCCTTTCAGCTGCTTCAACTCCGCCGGTGCCATACGATACGGTGAGATAGAAATGGGCTAAGTGCCCGGCACCAAATCAATACCAAAGTCAATATCCCAGTCAGGCGGCATGCCCGGCAGGTCTGCAGAAAACACATCCGAAAAATCACGTACCACCGGAACAGAATCAATGGTAGGGATCTCTGCACTAACATCCCTCACAAAAGCTAAATATGATAGATAACCCTTCTCAACCATACGCTGAGCCTTCAAATATGAAATCACCCTACTAGGTACATAGTCTATAGAATCGCTCAACTCAACCCTCGGAAACCCGGCATCGCCAACATCACGATCTTAGCGTGACAATCTAGAATAACATGACATGGAGACAGCCAATCCATACCTAATATCACATCAAAATCAACCATACTGAGTAGTAAAAGGTCCACTCGGGTCTCCAGACCCCCAATAGTCACCACACAGGACCTATATACATGGTCCACAACAATAGTATCTCCCACAGGAGTAGATACATGAATAGATGAGACTAAGGACTCATGAGGCATATCCAGAAAATGAGCGAAATACGAGGAAACATATGAATAAGTGGACCCAGGGTCAAATAATACTGAGGCATCTCGGTGGCAAACCGAAATAATACCTGTAATCACAGCATCTGAAGCCATGGCATCTGGTCTAGCTGGGAGGGCATAGAAACGGGCCTGGCCGCCCCCTGATCGGCCTTCCCTTCTCGGTCGGCCACTAGCTGACTGAGCTCCACCCCTAGCTGGCTGGGCGGGTGGTGAAGGAACTGGTGCTGAAGTCGAAGGCTTACTCCTTTGCTGAGATGAACCTCCTATCAGGCAGGGACAAAACCTCTTGATATGACCCAAATCCCCACACTTAAAGAAACCTCTACCGGCCACTAGGGACTGAAGGGAACCCCGAGCACTGGAATAACTACTAGAAGGTCCTAACATAGATGAACCCTGAGATGATGGTGCATGCGACGAACTCTGAGCTGGTAGCGCACCGAATGATGTCTGGCCTTACTGATAACCATAGGGGCCATGACCGGATGATGCACCTCGGTGCACTGGGCAAGCCATCTGATCATGATTAAAAGGACGATCTCTACTGTGCTGTAATTGACCCCTAGAAAGAGCACCACTAAATCCCCCTGTCCACGAGGCCTTATGGCCTCCCTATTGACCCACTCCTGACTGCGAACCATCTCAATCTGCCGAGCAATATCAACAACCTCATCAAAAGTAGCATCAGACACTCTCTTTCTCTGGTCATAAGCAATCACAGCTGATAAGTGAGGCCATCTATAAATCTCCTGATTCTCTCCCTATCTGTGGGAACCAACCAGATAGCATGACGGGCCAACTCCGAGAATCGCATCTCATACTGCGTCACAGACATATCACCCTAACGAAGCTGCTCAAACTGCCTACGCAACTCCTCTCTACGGGACTGAGGCACGAACTTCTCCAGAAATATAACGGAGAATTACTACCAAGTAAGGGGTGATGCGCCGACCGGCCTACGCCTCTGGTAAGCCTCCCACCAACTGAAGGCAGCCCTAGAGAACTGGAAAGTAGTGAATGATACCCCACTGGTCTCCAGAATTCCTGTTGTATGGAGTATCCTCTAACACCTATCCAAGAAACCCTGTACATCCTCACCCTCTGCACCACTGAAAGATGGAGGATGGAGTCTCCCAAACCTCTCCAATCTACATTGCTCATCATCAGGAATAGCAGGAACCACATAGTCATAAACAGCTGCAACCGGCTGGGCTGGTGGAACCCTCGGTATTTAGAATCCATGTACCACCTGCTCTGGTGTGCGGACAGCGGGAGTCTAAGCACCTCTCCTGGCCTGAGAAATGATTGCTACGGTCGAAACAGAGACCGCCTGAGCAAGACTGGTACACACGGTCAGAATCTGAGCTAAGGCCTCCTGAAGGCCTGGAATCACAATAGGCACAGGTGGTGCCTGAGCTGGTGCATCAACAACTAGAATCTGGTCCTGATCTGGGGTAACTGGTGGAACTGCAGGTACTGCCCCAGCTACTGTGCGGGTTGCACCTATGCCCCTACCGCGGCCTCTACAGCGCCCTCGGCCTCTCGCGACCCTGGCTGGTGGTATTGGTGGCGGTCCATCCTGCCTGGTAGTACGAGTCCTTACCATCTGTGAGAGAATGAAACAACAGATGTTTGGTTACTAGAATCAACAGTTTCGCACGACAAGAATTCAAGAATGTGGAGTTTCCTAAGGGTTCTACAACCTCTCGAGATAAGTACAGACGTCTCCATACCGATCCGAAAGACTCTACTAAACCCGCTCATGAATCGTGAGACCTATGTAACCTAGGCTCTGCTACTAACTTGTCACGACCCAAAATCAACCATCGTGATGGCGTCTATCGTGGAACTAGGCCAGCCTCAACTCAACAAACCAACACCAACAACAATAAGTTTGAAAACGTTAACGGAAGCATTTAACATTAAAGAAAAACTGTTTAAAACATATGAAAATCCCAAAGTGATACAATCCAGCCCAAAACCAGGGAGTCACTGAGTACATGAGCGTCTAATAAACGGGACATAGTCCACAAAAGTGTCTATAGAAATAAACTCAAAAGTACAAATAAACTAAGGAAGATAAAAATCAAGGTCCGCGAATGTCATGCAGCTACCTCAATAATCCCTGACTCTAAATGTAGAAAAATCAGCAATCGCTGCCATGACCAAAAATGCCTGGATCTGCACACAAGGTGCAGGGAGTAACGTGAGTACACTAACTCAGTAAGTAACAAGTCCAAACTTTGGACTGAAAGGTAGTGAAAAACTCAACCTCAACGGGTATGAGAGAAATAAATGCGCAGAAATATAGGCATGCTTTCAAGTCAAATAGACAGCTCAAAATAGTTTTAAAAAAAATAAGTACAAATCTGAACAGTGTAAGGTATGCAACTCAGCTATCTCTACATACCGATGCACAGACTGTATGAAATGCACCATGTGCTCCTACTCTCAAGTGTTCGACCACTCGGTACTGTATATGTCCATCCGGCCTAGGGAAATCTATCCCGGAACATATACAACACTGACTATGAGTCACCCAGTACCGAGGAAAAAGGGCAATCCAACCTTGTGCAGAAATCCATCTCCAGGTATCAAGCACTTCGGAAAAATCCATGTCCAGGGAAATCCATCCCTCAATAATATCATCCACGCTCACTGGGGGTGTGTTACAGACTCTGGAGGGGCTCCTACAGCCCAAGTGCTATCATAATCATCAATATAACCACTACGGTGTAAAGCCCGATCCCATAACTATCACTTATAACCAGGCACTCGGACTCACTCAGTCATCAACCTCTCCAATATCACCACGGGCTCACAATGTCATGAAAATAACCCAGAACAATGATATGATGAATCAATAAATAACTGAGACCGAGATATGATATAAAAATACATGATCACGAATGAGTATGGAATAGTAAATGAAACTAGTGAGATGACTGCAAGAAATGAGCGCTAAGGGTCCAACCAATCTCAGCATAAAGCCTAAACATGATATCTAACACGATCTATAGCTCAACTACTTTATCACCTTATGAAAACATGGATATCAATAGGATAGAGTCACTAAACAGGTGCACGCCCGCACGCCCGTCACTTGGCATGTACGTCACCTCAATACTAATCACATAGCATATAATTTGGGGTCTCCAACACTCAGAACCAAGTTTGAAAATGTTACTTACCTTAAACCAAGCAAAGTCCTACTCCGGAATGCCCTTGCCTCTCAATTCGGCCTCCGAACATCCCGAATCTAGCCACAAGTAATACAATACGATCAATATAGGCTAAAGGAATCAATTCCACAAGAAACATACCTAATTATAGCCAAAATCCGAAATCGGCTCAAACTCGGGCCCACATCTCGAAATCCAATAAAAATCACAAAACCCGAAAGTACATTCACTCACGAGTCTAGTCATACCAAATTTAACAAAATTCGACCTCAATTGCCCCTCCAAAACCCCAAAGTCCACTCTCTCATTCCCAAGCCCTAAATCCCCAAATTTCCAATTCCAATCCCTAATTAAATGATGAACAAAGCCATATATTCACATAAATTAGACCAATATGGGTTAGAATCCCTTACCCCAATGTCCTCCTTGAAAACCTTCAAAAAATCACCTATCTCCCGAGCTCCCCAAGTACAAAATTGAAAATTGAAGACAAAACCTCGAGCTGGGGTTTTCTGCCCAGTTAAAACCGCACATGTTGTCCTAGTTCCGCACTTGCGGAACCGCATATGCGAATCGGGATCCACTTTTGTAGAAATTAAAAGCCCGAATCCGCTCCTGTGATCACTTGACCGCATCTGCGGTCATCGCAGATGCGGGACCCAAGCCGTACCTGCGATCCATCTGCACATCTGCGCCTCCCAAACCGCTTCTGCGACCACTGCAAATGTGGGATTTCTATCACACCTACGGTCTGAGCCCAGGTCTCCCTTAGCCACACTTGTGGATCTTCCTTCGCTCATGTGGCCTCGCACCTGCGGTTCCCACTCCACAAGTGCGGAAGACACCAGAACCAACAACTTCAGCTGCATTTCATCAACTCTAATTCTTCCGTTGACCACCCGAAATCACCCCGAGGCCCTCGGGACCTCAACCAAATATACCAACAAGTCATATGACCCCCTACAAACTTAGTCGAACCTTCGAATCACTCAAAATGACATCAAAACACGAAATTACCCTCGGATTCAAGCCTAGGAACTTTTAAACTTCCAAATTTCGCAACTGATGCCGAAACCTATCAAACCACGTCCGAATGACCTCAAATTTTACACACACGTGTAAAATGACACCACGAACCTATTCCAACTTCCGGAAATCCATTCTGACCCCGATATCAAAATTTCCACTGCCGAACAAAATCGCCAAATTTCCAACTTTCGCCAATTCAAGCCTAATTCTCCTACGGACCTCCAAATCACATTCCGGATGCGCTCCAAAGTCCGCAATCACCTAACGGAACTAACGGAACCATCAAAATTCAAATCCGAGATCATTAACATATAAGTCAACATTCGGTTGACTTTTCCAACTTAAGCTTCTAATAAAGAGACTAAGTGTCTCAATTCACTCCGAAACTACTCCGGACCCGAACTAACTAACCCGGTATATCACAATATAGCTGAAAAATACAAAAAGAAGTATAAATGAGGGAAACAAGGCTATAACTCTCAAAACAACCGGCCGGGTCATTATATCGGCACTCGTGTCTTACTACATGTGACCGAACAAACCAACTGGCTGGATAAATATACATGTGATATCATAATGCGGAAGATAAACTAACACATGTTGATATATTAAAAGTCTGAATGATATAAATCAAAGTGCAGAAACACTAATCTAAGTCTGAAACATACATGCAACCAACTTTGCTTAACTTGAAAAGCCTGTGACTCTGTCTAACTATTACTCTAGTCTATGAAGTACTAAAAATACTAATTGTCTGTAAATAATGAAAGACTATAAAGTAATGATAATATCCCGAAAGAACTGGAGCTCACCAAATAGCTGGTATGAGAATCCTAGCCCTCTGAATTGTCAACCTGTAAATCATTATATGCATCGTGAGATGTAGGCCCTAAGCGAAAGGGACGTCCATACATTTAAATTACACTGGTATGTAAAACAACTGAAAGAAAGGAATGTAAATACTGAAACTGAAACTGATAATTGAACTAAACAAAGAAGTAAATATATAAATACTCCCTATTCTGAATGAGGAACCACTTGTTTATTTTGAATAAATAATATGCAGCCTCAGGACGAATATATATGTGCACAAATTGCAGCCTCGGGCCCAAGTATGCATAAAGCATAAAATGCGGCCTCAGGCCCAAAGATGCATAGAGCATAAACTGCAGCCTTGGGCCCAAAGATGCATAAAGCATAAACTGGGGCCTCAAGCCCAAATACAAGTATTCAACATTCAGGGATTTGCAATTAGGAGTTGAGAATCATACTTCAATATATGATGCTGAAATACTGAATCATACTGAGCTACATGATATTAGAATACTGAATAGGACTAGACAAAGATATGTATTTATGAACTGATTATGAGAACTGAAGCTTCAATTGTTTATGACATGCTGAGTAATCTAGACTGAGATTCGTGGTCATCAAACACAAATCTATATTGATTGCGCACTGAGATCACAATGTTCAAAATAAAAGTCATGAACGAATTACGAATCTAGACAATAGAAGTTGTACAACTATTCAAGGAACTAAGCTTAACTATATCTCTAAGGCAATTAGTAACATTGTAAAAGAAATGTGGTGTAGGGAGAATCATTAACATTCACAAATGTAGAGAGAATTAGCCTCACATACCTTGACTCTGCCTTTTTAAGCGTATCATAATGTTCTTCGCCTTTTTTCAACGATAATCTATGGCAATATATATATATATATATATATATATATATATATATATATATATATATATATATATATATATATATATCAAGAGGAACCAATATTAACACTAATGCTCATGTTTTAGTCACTTAGGCATTTTATCAAATACCTTATGGGCGTAAAGCCGCATAGACCTTATTAATGGTGTTTTCTTTACCCAATTCTCATTCTACTACATCTGGGTGATTCTAAAATCCCAAATAGATGTAACTAACACCATTTCTCATCACCCAAATATTTACCACAATCTTAAGTCAACAACCCAAATCCCTAGCATAGTTCATATGGTTCTCTTTATCAAACCCATTTGCTATTCTCCCAAGATCTCATCAATCCACAGCTATAAATGATTAGGGAGTAGAAGCATTACCTTTTTGAAGTTCAATGCTCTTGAATTCGAGTTCTAGGGTTTCTTTTTTTAACAATTATGTCTCGATCGAATATCTAATGATTTGAATGGTTTATTAATAAGGTGTTGGAGAGTTGAAATTAAATTGAAATAATCATTAGAACTTACCTTGGATGATGGAGGGACCTTGAAGGAAGTTGGGTTCTTGTGAGCTTCCCTTTCTAGAGCAAATTTACGTGTTTGGGTGTAGGGAACGAGGTAGGGCTTAAATAATTGTACACGTCCAAAGTTAAGGAGGAAATAAAAGTGGCTCGGATAAACATCATCAGCATCGGGGCATCATCAGAGGCGCCAAAATAACAGCGCAAGGCGCCATTAGAGGCACCAAAACTACACGGCCTTGCATCGTCAGGGGCTCCAATGTTAGTGCTCTGGACAGTGCCTTGCACTGTCTAAGGCTATGAGTTTTCATGGCCTTGCACTATCTAAGGCTGTAAGACAGAACTTCCATAAGCATAGTCGATTATATCGAATATTATGCACCTCACTCTCCATATTGATTCCAAAACAACTATTTCCACCCATACTCATCCCGATAGGACTTCACATGTCTAAAATATCAAATTAATACCCATTTAACATATCCACACCTAGTCCGAATGTACGGGGTGTTACAGAAAACTCTTAGACCTCAACTTCTGAACTTGTTGGGCTAGAATAGTCACCACTGAACTGTTCTGAACACATGTATACTAAACTGAATGAATACAAGATTACTGAACTACTGAGATACTGAACTAAATAGGTACTGCACCGAATGAGTACTGAACTGAGCATAACATAAGCCTCACAGGTCATCATAATACGCATAAGATGAAACATATACATGAATACTAGTCTATCATGGATACGTGAATGCTGAACTAAAGTAGATATATGAATACTGAAGTGGCACGAATATTTGAGTACTGAACTAATATGAATATCTAAGTACTTGATAGACATGAGTATTTGAGTACTGAACTGACATGATTATCTGAGTACCAAACTGAAAAAAGTATCTGAGTACTGAACTAACATGAATGTTATAACATAATATCTGAATACTGGAAACATAAATGTCGTGACATGAGATCTGAATACTAGAACTTGAATGTTATAACATGACATGTGAAATACTAGGTGTACATCCGTCAATCTGGTGGCAACTCTACCTCATAAGTTACTTGTCCGATCCTTCGTAGGATCTTATATGACCCGATGTATCTAAGACTGAGCTTTCCTTTCTTCCCAAATCTTATAACACATTTCATAGGCGAAACTTTCAGAAACACCCAATCATCAATTTGAAACTCTAGGTCACTACGTCGCACGTCCAAATAGGACTTTTGGTGATTCTGAGTCATCTTCAAATGCTATTGGATCAACTTGACTTTCTCCATAACCCGATAGACCAAATCTAGTCCCAATAACTCTACTTCGCCAAATTCAAACCAGCCAATTGGCAATCTACACCTTTGCCCATACAGAGCTTTGTATGGTGCTATCTTGATACTAGAATTGTAGCTGTTATTATAGGCAAACTCAATGAGAGGCATGTGATCATCCCAATTACCTTTAAAATCAAGAACATATCCTCATGTGTCTGAATAGTGCGCTCTGCACGGCCATCTGTCTGAGGACGAAAAACTGTGTTGAGGTTTACTTTTGTGCCTAATCCTTTCTTAAAGGACATCTAAAAGTTCGTTTTAAACTGAGCACCACGATCTGAAAAGATAGACAATGGAGTCCCGTGCAATTGGACGATCTCCTGAATGTACAACTTGGCATAATCTTCTGTTGAATCTATGGTCTTTACTGGCAAGAAGTGCACTGACTCGGTAAATCAATCTACAATCACCAAATCAAATCTTGCTTTCAAAATGAGCGAGATAATCCTGTTATAAGGACCATATTTACTATCTCCACTAAAGAATATGTGTATTCTGTGGTAAAATATTGGTTTTCTATTGCTCGACTTTCACTTGCTAACAATTCAGACACTTGGCCACAAAGTCTGCGACGTTCTTTTTCATGTCCACCAATAAATCTCCTTGAGATCATGATACATCTTTGGGGAGACTGGGTGGGTAGAATACCTGGAATTATGGGCTTCTAACATGATCCTCCCTCTCTAAGTCCATCTATGTCTGGAATACACAATCCATCTTGGTACCTCAGAGTACCATCATCTTCCCATTGTTCAAAAGTCATCGTCTTATACTTATGAATCCCCTCTTTCAAATGCAATAAGTAGGTATCATCAAACTATTTCTCCTCCACTTCGGCTTCTAAGGAGGAACAAGTCTTGTTCTGGACAATAACTTCACCATCTTCGAAGTCCGAAAGTTGAACTCCTAGCTTGGCTAAGCGGTGAACTTCTTTCACCATAGTTCTCTTGTCTGCCTCAATCATGCGCTATACTTCCCATACTTGATTATCTTTTTAAGGTACTTCCTAAATCAGTTATAATATTGTTGTGAGCTAAGTCTTTGACCAGTACTCTGAAGATGAGAGTCTCGTGCAATGGCACTACCCTCGTCACATAACTGGGCATGGTTTTATAGTTTTTCTGTGATCGCTTTATCAACAATAACTAAGCTCGACGATCATTCTACTCACTTTGTGTTTCTTACACACGCTAGGCATTCCTTGTGGCAATTGTATCATTTTTCCCTTGTTACTGAAATGAGTTTTGTTTCCATATCCTATGCTAACTCTTCGGGTTTCAAATCTCCAACTAGGCTTACTAACAATTTTCACATCTCCTCTTAAGACCAAAGGTTAAGGTCTTGTACTTGCGGATCCTTCTCTTTTGTTAGGATCTGGACAACTTTCCTTATCTTCTGTAATTCTTTGCACTATACGTCAATGACGACTCATGTTTCGACTTACTTCTGAGAAATCTTTCTTACTAGGAAAAACTAAATTACTTACATAAACGGAAAGCTAATGTATTCACAACTATCATAAATAATCTTAATGATTTAATTCTGCTCGCACTGTAAATCTTAGGGAAACGCCTTTTTGATAAGTCTTAAATGCTATTCTTTTATAGTTTGCTCTCTTACTGTGCACCTGATTTTTTTCCTTCCACTGTCATTGTAATTCGGGTTTAACTTAAACTCTTTGCGTTCTAACACGCGTTTGGTGTTTCAAACCGTTATCCACTCACTAGTGTTAACTTGGCTAAGTAAATCAAATTATTCCTCTACAAGTTCTGCTGAAATTGCTAATTCATTGTATCTACTCAAAACTTGCTTACTATTCTTTTATTAACCACCTTCTAGCATCATATTTTTTTTGTTCTGCTTTGAATAACTAAAGTGAAGTATAAGGTTATTCCTAACTTCGCTCACCATCCGATCTTATTCTACGGTTGCGTACTATCTTTTTTTGAACTATGTACATAGATCACACTTAAGGAAATTTTATTTGTCTTAAACTAAATTGGAATATCTAACCTCAAACTTTCTATACACTTCAAAATCATATCATACTATAAATATCCGGGGTAAACACTTAGTCACATAACCTAAGGTGGAGTTGTCATATCTTTTATCTTACAATAATAGCTTCTTCTTATAGTAACTTACTAACGTGGTACTTTCTAGTCCTGATTTGAATAAATCTGAACAACTTAAAATCATTCCCTGAAATTCAATATCAGCTTCTCTTGGTTCTCATTTCGTACATCATATTTTCTTAGTTATATGCATGAGTCGTACAAAAAACACATCTTTGGTAATATCAAACGTTTCTGACTCCTATGTATTTTTCCCTAAGGCTCTTTTCTATCCAAAACTATAGTGATCAATTCTATGTCTGTTGCGGTTAAATTCTTAACCTCTTACATTGTAGGGTATGACACCTGAACTATCATTATCCAACCTGCAACTCCATTTCCAAGAATTAAAATGAAATTATTCTGTGAGGTAAAACACATACGGATACACTACCATACACAAACTTGTCCTTCTGAGTACTATCATCTGATAAATCACTTCATGTAGCATCCTGCGAGTCTTGGATCTTAATCCGGACCTAAAACATGCAAAGATTTCGCTATAATCACTGTTATTTGCAATTTCTTTTAGCACCTATAGGCATCAATGTATACTCACAAATCACCAGAATTTGGATACACTGAAAATTAGAGATCTGGTAACTAAATAACTGAATACTGGCATATTGAATAACCATCAAATATCTGGGGCAATTGCCTAGTGCGACGCGCTGCCCTGAAAGCTGGGTGACGGGATTTTTTCCCACTTCACTCGGGACAAGGTCTTTTTCGGTCCTACACACCCCAACTCGTATAAAAAGAAGTCTAAATCTATTTTGGAGGGAGAGACACCACTTTGAGAGGAAACCACTAGCATGGAACACTCGGGAGCAAGTATTCTCAGTTTTTCTTCATCCTTCTTAATATTTACAACAATTCAAATACTTGTGAAATTGTTTAACATTATCATGAGTGGCTAAGACCCGTTGGTTCTGGGGTTGTGATTTAGCCATGAATATTGTTGTTCGAATTTGACTTTTTCTTAATTATAATTCGCTAATATATGATTATTTCTTTAATTTTGTATTTCATTGCTTGATTATCTTGCCAACAGTTACATTTTATTTACTATCTATGCTATACTTGGGAAAGCTACGTCTAGATTAGAGAAGAATTGAAAAGAGCATGATTTTAACTCTAATGTGGGGGGAGGATTTGTGTCTAGGACCGGAATATACCTAATCAACATGCTTAATTTAACAACATGATCTTAATGCATTCTTGATAGATTGATTCCATAGGAATATATGCATTAATGTGTTTTGAATAGGCGAGTAGTAACTCTAGAGAATACTACGAGAGCAATTACTCGATTAATTAGCAACCATAAGTGAATTACATGAAAAAGAAGAGTTAATTAGAATACAATAGGATTGGTGAATCGATCACAACCCTGAAATTTCATCTCTACTGAATTCTCAACAACCATTTAACTACTTGCTAAACTAGTTAATTATTACATTCTTTGCTTAGTTATAATCACACCATTCAACTTTGATTGACTCGGCTGAATAACAATTTGAGTTAATTTAGTGGGTAGTTAAACACAAGTCTCTGTGGGTTCAACATTCGACTTATCATTATTTTACTTGTTGACCACGTATACTTGTGTGTGCATTTGGGAGCAACACGTTTTTAGCACCGTTGCCGGGGACTTGAATATTGACTACTTTACTAGATTTAACGTTTGTTGTTTATTTCGTCAAGTCTAATGTTTCTCATTAGTTGCTTTGCTTCGGGAACTTTGTTTGAATGCTAAGGGTCATGAGCCAAGATAGACTTCAAGGCTTTGACCAAGAAGTTTAGAAAACATTTCACAGGAGGTTGAGAGAAGTAGGGGACACAGATAATCTTCAGGCACTTGTTCAACTACCTATAGACATGGCATACGAGCAACATATGTCAGTTCAGTAGGTGGTGATGCCTAGCATTGCTAATGTCACCTCTAGCACCATGAAATCTAGAATCACTAGGCACTTTGAGCTAAAGCAGAGCTTGATCCAACTGCTACATGCAAACGGGCAATTTATGGGTCTAGCAAATGAGGATCCACAATAACACATTATGAACTTCTTGGAGATTAGTGATATACATATCACTAATGGAGTCACTCTGGACTATGTGAAGCTAACACTATTTTCTTTCTCTCTGTTAGGCAAAGCGAAAAGATGGTTGAAGGCGGAATAGACTAATTTTATTACATCATGAAATGATTTGGCTTGTAAATTTTTTGCATGGTTCTTCCCTTCAGGCAAAACTGCAAAGATAAGAAGTGAGATAGTCGCCTTTAAATAAAAGTCAAGCGAGTTCTTATATTCAGCTTGAGAGAGGTTCAAGGCGCTGCTTCGGGATTGTCCTCATCACAACCAAACTAAAGAAGTGTTGGATCATACCTTTATAGAAGGGCTACACCCTGAGACCAAGATTGTGGTAGATACTGCAACAGGAGGTCAAGTGTTGGAGAAAAGTTTTGATGAGATTTATGCATTGTTGAACAAATTCTCCAAAGTAATCCTGATTGGCAAGGAGAGATGGGCAGACACACAGTCCATAATTTCGTAGGGGTCCTTGAGTTAGATGTTGTTTCTGCATTATCAGCGCAAGTTGCCACATTGGCCAACCAAGTCAATAAGATGACCCTGGTTATCAATAAGCAACAAGCTCAACCAGTGCAGTAGGTTCAGACATTTTATGAAGCTTGTTGGGGAGGGACATACGAGCGATCAATGCCCAGCAAATCCAGATTCTGTATGTTTCGTGGGTAATGAAAATCGAAGCAAGGAAAATCAGTATGGGAACACCTACAATCCAAACTAGAAAAATCACCCAAACTTTTCTTGGGGTAGAAATCAAGGTACTCAAAATCCGTACAGGCCACAAGCTCCTCAACAGCAATATAAACCACCACAGGTTGAACAACCAACAAACTCAATGGTCCATATTGAGGAGATGCTAAATAAAATGATGGTTGACCATCAGGCCCAAGCGGCGCCCGCTCAGCAGCTATTTAGAATCTAGAGAGACAAATGGGGCAACTTGCCAGTGTCCAAAATACTCATCTAGTTGGGGCCCTTCCAAGTGACACTAAGGCAAATCCTAAGGCTAATGTTAATGTTGTATCTCTAAGGAATGTGAGAGAATTGGTAGAAGTCCCCTCCAAAAAGAGAAAACAAGTCACATTTGCTGAGAATCTGGTCAATGTGGAAGATAAGGTACTAGAAGAGACTGTAGTAGAAAGTCCAGCCAAAGAGGGGGTGTCAAAGTCTCCATCACCTGTAGTTGCTAAGCCACCACCCCCTTTCCCGCAGAGGTTACCGAAAGTGAAGGATAATGCAATGTACAAGAAGTTTCTTGAAATTTTGATGTAGGTGCAGATTAATATCATGTTGGTAGACATCTTGCAGGAAGTGCCCAACTATGCAAAATATATCAAAGACATAGTGGAAAATAAGAGAAGGTTAGTCAACTTCGAGACTGTGGCACTCACTGAAGAATATAGTTCAAGAATTCAAAGCAAGCTACCTCAAAAGTTGAAGTATCCATATAGTTTCACTATCCAAATTTTGATTGGTAACCACACAGTCGGGTGAGCCTTGTGTGATATTGGAGCGATCATCAATTTGATGATGTTATCTGTCTTCAGGTAGTTAGGGCTGGGTGAGCCGCGACCAACTACTATGATCTTGCAATTGGCTAATTGTTCCCTTGCTAGTCCAGAAGGGGTGATTGAAGATGAAATGGGATCTTTCATATTCCCTGTTAATTTTATTATCTTGGACTAAGAGCCTTATCAGGAAGTCCCATTTATTTTAGGGCGTCTATTCCTAGCCACGGGCCGAGCCATTATTGATGTTTGTGAAGGCAAAATGACAATGAGAGTTGGTGATCGAGTGGAGGTCTTCAATGTTTATAAAGAACTTAAACTTCTAGTCCATTATGAAGAATTATCCATGATTTCTGTGGTGGAAAATGATGTGACCTCAGTGATACCTTATATGAGCCCCACAGACCCCTTTGAACGAGCTTTATTAAGGGATGAAGAAGAAGTTGAAGACAAGTTGGTGGAAGAAATTGAGCAAGTCCTTAACATGGCTTGCAAGTATATTCATGGTCCTGGGAGATTCGAGGAGTTGGATCAACTAGTTACACTGACTCCTCCTAAATTGTCTGTTGAAAAAGCTCCAAAACTGGAGCTCAAGCCTCTACGAGTGCACCTGTGCTATGCCTAATTGGGGAGTGCTGAAAATTTTCAAGTGATTATTTCATCCATCTTGACCAATTTGCAAGAAGAAAAGCTGCTAAGGATGATTCGTGAGCACAAAAGAGCCATTGGGTGGACAATTGCTGATATTAAGGGAATCAGCCCTTCATTTTGCATGCATAAATTTTTTTATGGAAGATGGAAACCATCACAATATTGAGCAACAAAGGAGGTTGTATCCCATTATAAAGGAGGTCATAAAGAAGGAAGTAATTAAATGGCTTGATGCATGTATCATCTTCCCTATTTCTGATAGCAATTGGGTAATCCCAGTGCAATGTGTGCCTAAATCGGTGGGGTGATTGTTTTATAAAATAAGAAAAATGAGCTAATTTTTACTCGCACCGTGACGGGGTGGAGAGTCTGCATTGACTATAGAAGGCTCAACAAAGCAACTCGCACGGATCACTTCCCACTTCCATGCATTGACCAGATGTTAGACAGGTTGGATGGGCATGAGTACTATTACTTCCTCAATAGTTATTAGGGGTACAATTAGATTGTTATAGCCCCAAGGGATTAGGATAAAATGACCTTTATATGCCCTTATGGCACTTTTGCTTTTAAGCCAATGCCATTCGGTCTTTATAATGCACTGACCACTCTTTAGAGGTGCATGATGGCCATTTTCATCGATATGGTGAAAAACTTTATAGAAATTTTCATGAATGACTTTTCAGTCTTTGGGTCTTCTTATGACGATTGTTTGAAAATTTTGGCCAAAGTCTTGACACGATGTGAAGAAACAAATTTAGTACTGAATTGGGAGAAGTGTCACTTCATGGTGCAAGAGGGCATCGTTTTGGGTCATAGAGTCTCGAAGAGCGGCATTGAAGTTGATAAGGCAAAGGTGGAGGCAGTTGCAAAATTACCTCCACCCATATCTGTGAAGGGTGTCCGGAGTTTCTTGGGACACGAGTTTTTTATAGACGCTTTATTAAAGATTTTTCTAAAATTGCTACTCCTCTGTGCAAGTTGCTCGAAAAGGACGTGAGATTCAAATTTGATGAGGCATTTTAGAAGGCATTTGATGAACTTAAGAAGTAATTGGTGGATGCACCAATTATTGTGGCACCAGATTGGTCCTTGCCATTTGAGCTTATGTGTGATGCAAGTAACTATGCTATTGGGGCAGTGCTAGACCAGAGGAAGCTCAAGATGTTTTACTCCATATGCTATGCGAGTAAGACTCTTGATGATGCACAAATGAATTACACCACCATTGATAAGGATCTATTGGCAGTTGTGTGGGTATTTGAGAAATTTCAGGCCTACTTAGTGGGAACAAAAGTCATAGTCCACACGGATCATGCGACAATCATGTATTTATTTTCGAAGAAAAAAATCCAAAGCTAGATTGATGCGCTGGGTTTTATTGTTGCAGAAATTTGACATAAAAATACGAGATCGGAAGGGCACAAAAAACCAAGTGGCTGACCACCTGTCGCGGCTAGAAAATCATGAGCACATGGAGGAAGGTGGACAAATTAAGGAGACATTACCTGATGAGCACATTTTTGCCATCACACATGACACTGCCCTATGGTATGTGGATTATGTGAACTATCTTGTGAGTAGAGTTCTCCCCCTTGAAATCCAATCTGAGGCCAGGAAAACTTTTACTACTGGGATGAGTCATTCTTGTACAGCTAGTATGTTGATCAATTGATGAGGAGATGCATTCCTGAAAAAAGAGGTGGAACAAGTTTTGTATGACCGCCATGCCTCGCCATATGGGTTCCATCATGGAGGCGATAGGACGATTGCAAAGGTGTTTCAGTGGGGGTTCTATTGGCCAACATTGTTTAAGGATGCTCATGCATTTGTTAAGAAGTGTGACCAGTGTCACAGAACAGGAACAATCACAAGAAGGCAGGAGATGCCTTTGAATAATATCATGGAGGTAGAGATTTTTGATGTGTGGGGCATGAACTTCATGAGATAATTCCCATTATTTATAGCAAACAAGTAAATTTTTCTAGCATTGGACTACGTGTCCAAATGGGTGGAGGCTGTTGCATTTCCGACCAATGACGCTAAGGTAGTGGCCACTTTTGTGAAGGACATATTCTCAAGGTTTAGGACTCCACGTGCTTTGATTAGTGATGAAGGAACACATTTCTGCAATCGGTTGCTGAATAACCTTCTAGCCAAATATGGGGTTCACTATAGAGTTGCCACTACGTATCATCCGCAAATAAGGGGACAAGCTGAGGTATCCAATAGGTAAATAAAGAAAATACTAGAAAAATAATGAGTGTAAACAGGAAGGATTGGGCTGCAGATGATTCCTTGTGGGCATATAGAGTTGCATACAAAATGCCAAGTGGGGCATCTCTGTAAAAGCTTATGTATGGGAAGACATGTCACTTGCCGATTAAACTTGAACATAAGGAGTATTGGGCGGTCAAGAAGCTGAATATGGACTTGGAAGTTGCGGGCGAAAAAAGGCTCTTACAGTTGAATGAGTTAGATGAGTTCGGTTGCATGCCTATGAAAATGCTAACTTTTACAAGAAGAAAACCGAAAGATGACATGACAGGCGTATCAAGCCCCATCACTTCAAACTAGTCCAAAAGGTACTATTTTTCAATTCCAGGCTTAAGTTATTTCCTGGGAAGTTAAAATCGAGGTGGTCAGGTCCATTTGAGGTGGTGAACGTCAACCCATATGGTACAATTGTGTTGCGCACTTTAAATGGTAAAAGGCAATTTTTGGTGAATGGGCAAAGGGTCAAGAACTATTGGGGAGGTGTCATTGATCGCCAGAAGTCCAAAGTGCTACTCGTTGATGAATAAGCGAGGCCATGCGTCGTGCTACGATGTTAAATCAGGCGCTTGTTGGGAGGCAGCTCAATTTTTATTGCTTTCGTAGATTAGTTTTTCTCTTTTTAGTTAGAGTAGATGAGTATATTTGTTTTCTTCATAGTCGTAGACATCATAGGTAGAAGTGGTATGGAATATTTAATAGATGTATAAAATATTCGGGGGAGTCGGGGATTTCTTCAAACAAAAATAAAACAGCGTCCAGGCTAGCGCGTCGCGCTGCCTGGCACATAGAAAATAGTCGAAAATTGCCCAGCCAACACTGAGCTAGTGCGACGGGCTGGGCTGGGTACCAGGTAATTTTTTATTTTTTTATTTTTTATTTTTTTCATTTTTACTACTTAATTGATTCTTTTACCCCCGACTCGGATACTCATTTTCACTCTTCTAATAAACCATACTCATTACCCAAACAAATTAAAATAACCCTAACCACTAATTCCCTCTCACCCGTTATTCTATTCCTCTCTATCTCCCCCTGCATCTCTCTCCCTCTCTCAACTTTTCAAGTTTCTTTCTTGTTCTCCTCTCACTTACCGGGTATGTTCCCTCCTTTCTCCTCTTGTTTTTCACTTTCTTTCTACTTATTTTGTATTATTACCCACAGTCCCCCATTATTAGAACCACATCCCCACTTTCACCTTAGTTAGTTTGTTAGAACTTGAAGTATATGGTGGCTAGCTGGTTGTGCAAAAATACAAATTGGTTACTGAAAATTGGTTGTGAATGTGATACACGGAGTAGTAAACTATAATTTCCTCTACTTCATTCAAATTTTGGAGGGTAAACATGCTATACCATTGTTGAATTAAGTTTCACAAAATTGATGCCCACCACATGTTCGATAAAATGCTTGAATAAATATTTTATGCATCGGTGATGTCTGAGTAAATGAGTGTTCTTGTATTCTAATTTGGGCTAAGTGTGGGATGTCTTGGGGTGGGTTGACAATGGCCAAAGCTTGTATTCCATGATTGCCATGCCATAACTACCATACCCACGACCTTTTGTATGAATTATGTATGATGTATCATCTTGTTAGGATTGGTTAGTGTCGTGTATTAGTTGTAGTAATTGGGGGTCGTGTTTCTTGCTTGCCATACTACTAAGTCTAATTGTTATAGTCGCCCACTTGCTTTGTTATGGTATGACACTTGGAATATAATTGTGTGGCATGGGGAAGTCTTAAGTACCTATTGTCTTTGTGGTGTAATACTTGTGTGTTTGTTAGACAACTATTGTGAGTATATTGCATAGAGCCTTCGGTTCTAAGTGTGGAGTCATCTTAGACTTCCACTTTAACCTTAGGCGGATTTCTTGATTAGTTCTCATATTCAAGTTGATTGTTTTGTAAGTTGCAATGGCTCGTAATGGTGCTAGTAAAGGAAAAGGTGCAAGCAAGGTGAGGGGTCGTCTCGGCAAGCCAAAGAAAAGCAAGTTGCTGAAGGGTCTGGAACTGTACCCCCGGGACCATGACCCAAGTTGAAATTAGTTCGTGAGGATGCAATCCAATGGTATCACAACTTCGAGTTGTATAGGAGATATGTCTCTAAAGTGGGGATCAATGTGACCGCTTTGGACAGGAACTTCCCTGAGGTGCTGGCAAGATTGAAGAGTTTGAAGATGGATAAATTGCTCGAGTGTCCCGGACATGCTAATTTGAGCATGGTAAATGAGTTGTATGCAAATTGGAATGAGCACAAATGCATGTCATGGGTCAGAGGAAAGGAGGTGAAACAGAACAGGGAATCTTTGTGCAAGTTCTTAGGGGTTGACAGTCCAAACCCGAAGATTTTGTTGAAGTTTGTGAGGTGCCCGAGCTACACTTTTATTCGTCACACTCTTTGTGGCATAGATTCCAATTCCAAGTACACACGCCAAGGTTAATACCCACAATGAGCTTCTCCGAGTTGATTTCAACAAGACTGCCCAGTGGAATATAACACTGGATGCACTCGTGCTCGGGTGTGCTTAATTTATTTTCTGATGACTGGGTGGTCAGTCAATGTTGGTGAGATCATGTTGGGAGAGATGGCCTGCACACAGTTCGGGTGGAAGATCAAAAGGTATTTCTATGGTAATATTCTGATCCAGTATATGTTATTTCGGGATTTACCTGAGTACCCTGGGTATGATGAGGTGGTGGAGGCTCCTAGAGGATTAATGGACATCATGACATTGCTATATACCACTTCCAAGCTAACCCCGGTGGCTCGGAATGGCCATGAGAAAAATTTTAGCAGGTATATCTTCAGTTCCATGAATTTGATGATGAGCCGGATTGGAGTGATTGATGGGGAGCGGGCGCAACTGCGCACTGAGTTGTCTGGTGCTTCGAACGAGATGTTGGGGATCACATTTGGCAGTCCCATTCACCCATAAGAAGATGAGAACACAAACAAAGGATCAGATAATGAGGGTGATATTGAGGTCACGGGGACGATGCTTTAGTGTCGCTTGGTGCAGATGATGATGAGCTCGGAGCTTCGGCCGGTGGGCGTTCTGATGATAAAATATTTGAGTATTACCCGGATGGGTCAGAGTAGCAGAGAGTTTTTCTTCCCACATTACCTTTGCTTTGATATTTTATATGCATCGAGGACTATGCATGAAATAAATGTGGGGGTGGGGGAATTACTTTCTGTGTAGTATAATTGTATAAACTTTGTCAGTATTTTTCTTTTTATAACTCGTAGTTAGTAGTAGTCTAGAGTAGAGTAGTAGATAAATATTGAAAAAGAAAAGAAAAAAATGAAAAAATAAATCAGAAAAGCTCGATCTTTTCCCGACGATGGATCTCTTGGACAACTTTCTTGAGGGATTAAGGTCCGATTAAAAATACCAAACATATTTTCTTTTATTTTTATTAGTATAGTTAGGTAGTAATTCCCTTGGTTTTTCTTTGGGTGTCGGTTCTTTTCCAAGGGTATAGCTTGTACCAGGTATTTTGGTTTTATCTTTTAGGAGTATGATAGGAAGAAAACTGAGTTGCTCTAGATACGCATTGACATATTTGGTGCTGGTACATTCAGGCTATGGCATGCGCTCTGTCTTCCTGTTGTATTTGATTTGAATTGTGATGCCTAAGTGAAATGAATAACCAATTTTGTGATGCATTTTCTCAATTTCTTGACTTGTATGTCATCTATTGCATTATTGCTTAAAATTCTCAACTGTATGTGCTTGCTTGACTTGAGAGTTAAACAGAACCGTCTTGATTGAGTCATGTACAACATGTGTGTAAGGATTCATTATATTTTGTGCTATATTGTGTAGTCTAGAACATTCTATGTGTGTTAATCAAAGCAAAATCATTAAGTTGTGCTAGTCTAGGAGATGACGTAGGCAGTTCTTTGCTTGATCATAAATGTTCTTGTCACTTACAAATAAAGTTTTTCCGTTGTTAGCTCCTTTGAGCCTGTAGAGCTTTTCTTTGGCACCCACATTACAAGTCGTGTCCCTATTTTTGTTCTTAACTTAAGCTTGTTGAACCCTTACCTCCGAAGGCACTTAGTCGCTAACGAAGTAAGGTGAGATATTGGGAAGTAATTTTTGAGTAAAATCATGGAAGGGCCCACAATGTGCCCTAAAGTTATAAAAAGGCCACTAGATGATGAACCTTAATATAAGGAGTGTGTGTAGAAAGAAAGAAAAAGAGAAGAAAAAGAAGAAAAAAAATAAGGAAAGAATTACAAATAATGTTGATATTCAAAAAGAGAAAAATAAATACACCTCCTAATCTTCCTAATTCGTGCTAGTGGGGATATATAGGTACTTACTTGAAAAAGGGGCTATATTGTGTATGGTTTGTGACAAAGTGAATTGGTTGAGAAGAATATGTGCTCGATTGTCGAGTGTAGTGTATTAAAGTACTTAAGAGGGTTAGTCAATATTATTAAATTATCCTACCCGTTCCTTAGCCTACATTACAACCCGAAAAGCCTTAATTGATCCCAGACTTGGCTAGCTTAGATTAGTAAAGATATACACTACGGGCAAACCTATGGTACGACCACGGGATGCACATGAACTTCGTTGCGAGAGTGAGTGACTTTTGTTCAATTGTGTGATGTCTTTAAATTATGTTCAAATTTATACTTGAATGCGTGAACTACTTTTATATTCACTCTCTTGTTTGTTGGTGAGGGAACATGGTCTCATGATGGATCGGTAATGTTGTTAACTTCTCTTGTTGGGTGAGTGCGGGAGTTGAGGGTGCTTAGTAGTAACGAATCGACTCTTGAGGCAAAGTGGTTATGGGTAGGCTGTTTGAATTGATTGAATTAAAACGCTTATACTTTGGCATGTTTAAAATGGTAACTGGTAACTGAGGTAAACCGATAACCATAAAACATGATAACTACTTTTGTACTTTCTGATAAGGTTATGCTCTAATCTGTACTACTGTCCATTAAATCCCACTTTCAACATCCTCTCAAGTCTCATTTGTACCAAACTGTACTCCATAATTATACCCAATGGGTAATCATCCTCTCTAGGACCTTGGATTTTTTTTCTACCCGTCACTTGAAATATCTTGCTATTGAATTTGGTGTTGAGTTGCAAAGGCCGTAGTTTTTATTGAGGCAAAGTGTAAGTTATAAAATATCATTTTATTGAGTTGTTATATTTTGGCATGTGTGTTATTGTTGAGAGGATTGTTTGATTGTTTGCACGAGGTTTCTATCGTGCTGTTGTTACTATTTGCACGAGGTTTCTACCGTGCCATTGTTACCATAGATACATATGCGGTGGTATAAGGTTTGAGGGTTGAAACGCATGCGGTAAGATAAGGTGGGATTGATACGCGTGGCTAGTAGGAGAACTACTAGAAGCTATGCAGTGTGATAAGGTGGGCTAAAACACGGGGTGCTATTTCGGAAAAATAATTTACAAAACTAAATGTAAAGACTCCTGCGGTGATATAAGAAAAGACTGTGAGTTGCTTTTATGATTTGGGACTACGAGGCGGTACCTCGGTAGGGCCCCCTGTTGATCTTTCTCTATTTGTTGTATTTGTTTTGGTTGTTGTTTCCTTAACATGTAAAATCCTTGTTCTCCTTTCATGTTGTATTAACTGCATTGCTTCCGTATTGTTAACTTTTCGTAGGATCTTTATTGTTTCATTTCCTTTGTCATTATCATTATATTGTTATGTCTTCTGTCTTGTTTTTCTTATTATCTCTAGTAGGGCCTTGACCTGACCTCGCCACTACTCTACCGAGGTTAGGCTTAGCACTTACTGGATACTGTTGTGGTGTACTCATACTATGCTTTTGCACATGTTTTGTGCAGATCCAGGTACATCTTATCAGTCTCAGTACTAGCGTGCTGAGCTTGCTTTTGGAGACTTCAAGATACACTTGCCCGCGCCCGCTGGCCTCGGAGTCCCCTTCTATCTTGTTCTTCCTTATTTCTTTATACTTTTATAGACAGTGATGTATAGGATTGCCCAACACTGTATCTAGAGCTTGTGACTTACATTTCACTAGGTTTTGGAGAGTTGTACGCATTGTGTTTATAGATTCTATTTATGAAATTGTTGGAGTTTTGAGATTCTAAGTTTTATTTTAATGTTTCCGCATATTGTTAGGCTTACCTAGTTTTAGAGACTAGGTGTCGTCACGACATTCTACGGAAAAAAATTGGGGTCGTGACACATACAATTTTAATATAATTATGACATATTTCTAAAATAATTGTGATACATTTATCATACAACTAGTTTTAGGATACGCTTTTGCGTGTGTACCCTATGTTTGAGTACATGATTTAAAGAAAATTACATGAATATTAATATTAAATAATATGATTGTGTGATGAAATAAAAATATTTTTTTTTTATAAATTCTTGAAAATGATAAATTATAATACGATTTAGAGGAAGAAACACTAAAAGGCCAAACAACGAATAAAATAAATAATGAAGTCCTAAAAATTAATTGTAATTATAGTTTTGTCGAACATCAAATTTACTTACAAAGAGTAAGAAAGTCAATTTATATTTTGTGTTGAAGTTTCTTGTTTGTGTAATTGTATAAATATTGATAGATAAATAAAGTATGAAAATAGAATTTTCTTTATTATACCAGAGAGTATTTATTACTTTTCTCATACCAATTTAGTTGTCCAATTTTAATTTTTTCGATTATTATGAGAAAATAAAAGAATACGAATTATTTATATTTTTCTTTGAAATAATTCTTTTTTATGACAATAAGGAATTCTAAAGAAGTCATGGACATCCGATTATAATTCCTTCTTCTATTGTATATTAAGAATATTATAGTTATGGAAAGATTTAAACTCCTAAATATTAATAGTTTTTACATAATTCAAATAAGAAAAGATTTAATAGTCAAAATTTTAGTTAATTTAAAACCTAAATATTAGGAAAGTAATAAGATGATAATGACTATTTTGTTTATGGGGAACTCTATTTTAAAATGATAAAAAAGATGAATAATATTTCGCTAAGGGACTTTGTACGCGCGTTGTGCGTGTATTCCGTGTCATGAGTAAAACCTTTTTAAAATTGCATAAATATTATTAAAAAAGTATCGTGAATTATAAATGCAAAGATTAAAAAGAAATAGTGTAAATTCCTTAAATTAAAGAATAGTGATTGTGTTTAGCTAATTTTATATTAAAAAAAAACGTGTTAACATTGCTCACAACGGTATTTCAATCTGTCTATAACCTTTAAACCTTTTTTAGGAAACAAATGAAAAGGTTTACATGATTTTTAAATACCCTTTTTAACTTAACTTCAAATACTACTTTTTTTATATATCACAAATCTATGTCCAACTTCAATTTTCATACAAAGAATATGCTTTAATTTGACCTATTATTCATTATAAAATAGTTTTATTATTTTAGATGTATATTGTTTTGAAGAAATAGTACGTAATCGAAGAGTAGGAGGAAATGTCAATGTTACAATAATATGTTTGTTCATAAATAATTATTTGAGTTATAATATTCTTTGTTTTGAAAATAAATTTGCATTAAAACTAATTTTATAGAGATCTAAGGATAGTTCTTTTCTTACTTAAATTAGACAAACTTGGCACTTCCAAAAAATAAATTAAATTGTGTTAAAGTGGAAACATACATTTCTACAATCTAAAATGTAAATAAAAAGGGTAAAATTAAATGTTCCTAATTTTTTGTTTGACAAATAAGCAAAATTGCGGAAAAGTTTTCTCATAACAAAAGTTATAATTTCCTTTTTAATAAGGTATAATTTGAAAGTATTTGATTCTTATTGGAAAGATTTTTTTCTTTTATTTTACTTAGACTTAAATAATTAAATGATTATTCCTAAATAGTAGGGAATTAATTAATGACAATTATTTGATTCTTAGAAAATTAGTTGAATGATTATTTCTAATATTAGTAGAATAATCAAATGACTATTTTGTCATGTGTGAATTCAATTTTAAAGGGATAAAAAAGGCGAACGACATTTCACTAAGGGCATTCGTACTTTTAATATAGTATAGATATAGATATAGATATAGATAGATATAGATTATCATCCAATTCCTGCAACTTCATTTTCTTTGAGTTTCAATATAAAATTTTACCTAAAACCAACTCTAAACTTACAGCTTATTTAGATGGTTGTATTGTATTGTATTGTATTGTATTGTATTGTATTATATTGTATTGTATTGTCTCTTTTCGTCTTCTTGAGCCGATGGCCTTTCGGAAACAGCCTCTCTACTTCCTCGAGGTAGGGGTAAGGTCTGCGTACACACTACCCTCCCCAGACCCCATTAGTGAGATTTCACTGGGTCGTTGTTGTTGTTGTTGTATTGTATTGTATTGTATTGTATCATATCGTATCGTATCGTATTATATTGTATTGTATTGTATCGTATCGTATCGTTTTGACGTATACAATATTTGGATAGATTATATTGTTTGTTGTCGTTTCATGATGTCATACACACAACAATATGAAGAATAAACTTGTAATATTATAAATAAAATTAAGGTACTAGGTAATATTATTATATAAAAAGATAGGGTAAAGGATAAAATAAAATACTTTAATAATAAAAAAGGGCAAGATGAGAGAAAAATAAGATAATAACGTGACCACACCAAATATGTCGTTCCATAAGGTGATACTTTTCGTGGTTATGTAACGACGAATTTAACAATATGATACAATAAAATTTAAGTAACAATCAAAATAAACATTATATTTAAAGTAACAATACGATACAATACAACCGGTAACAACCATCCAAACAAATTGTTAATCAATTTCACTCAAAATTGAGATATAAACTACAAGATATATTCTCTATCAGTTGCAAGAACACTCAATCTAAACAAATCATAAATTTATAAATTTCGAATATTAAATTCAAAGTTTTGAAACTTTTTAATGGATGTCAATAGAAAACCCGTTGCTCAATTTTAGAGGCAATTTTTTTGCCATTTTCATCTGCATTGTGAGAGAAGTACCAATTTTAGGTGATAAGTACGAGGGAGAGAATGGGACGTGAAATCTTTTGAAAAATAGATGAAATTCAAATTTTTAGGAGAGTTGCTGAAAGAGAGAGAATGTGATGCAAAATTAAATAAAAATGATAAATAAATTTCTATTATAGTATAGCTAGGAATATTTCCCAAAGATAATGGTGAGGTTTCCGGAATAAGCTTTTTGGATTTTTGCGTCAAATCAAGTTGCACTTGCTTTACCGTTTCAAATTATGTTATTTAGTTAAAATTTTTGGTGCTATTTCACTAATGTTTGAATTTCACTAAAGATGATCTTAGTTTGGGCTTTATTTAAGTTCCTTAACATTTACAATAATGGGCTAAAATTGCAAGTTCAGACTGGTATTAAAATGTTAAAAAATAAAAAATATAATAAAGTATTGAAATATTTACATATTATATTATAATAAATATTTTTATATACAATATAACTTTAAAAATTATATACATATAGTGTCGGGTTTGGGTTTAATTGTTTAGTTAATATCAAACTAAATCAATAATTGTGGGGGTTCTCTTTTTCAATACTAAACCAAATCTAACCAAATCACTAATTGATTTTTTTAATTTGACTGGATTTAATCGGTGCGATACAGTTTGTCGGTTTTTTGTGTGCAGTTTGTTAATTTATCGGTTTTCTTTGTACACCATGGGTTAATACTACGATTAGGGCCGATTCAACCCCTTCCCTTTCTGGATCCGGCCCATATAGTCTAATTAAGAAATGGGCCCAAATGTGCAAAATCCAGTATATAAACTCCCTCCATCCTATTCTAACACGTTTCTTTGGTTGTTAGGGTTTTCCAGTCCTTGTTCGTAAAAAAGGTAATGTCCTCTCTTTACCCTGTGCTATACTTTAAATTATTGTATTATTGTATTTTAAGGCTTTTACTTACATAAAACTTCGGTAATTTATTTGATTTTCTGGTAAAAGATTATCGTAATGTAGGGTCTTTTGATTGTTAAAAACGCAGGATAAAATAACCGATTTTCTGCTTTATTTGCCCATTTCGTTGCAATAACTTGTCATTTGAAATTAGGGTTTAAGATAGGAAGAATATAAGCATATGAAGAACTAGGGTTTACTGTAAAAAAAAATCGCAAAATGGTGTTAGTATGTGTTGGTATTAACTGTTTGATCAGATTCTTGAAAAATTATTTGTTGAGTTCTTTTAGGTTGTACGGGTGGTGAAGATGAGGCCTATTTTCGTTGGGAACTTCGAATATGATACCCGCCAATCAGAACTGGAACGGTTTTTCTCCAAGTACGGAAGAATAGAGCGCGTTGACATGAAATCTGGTATAGCTTATTTCCTCTCTTTTTTAATGTTCAGCCTTTAAGATATTTATACGTTTTAGAAAATATCTTAACTTCTAGTAGTACTTTTTTGTAATTGCATAGTATTGGTATGAGATTTGTTTAAATGGAATTTGTGGTCAGTGTACAACTTGTTTGGGACCGAGGCATATTAGTACTAGTTATTGTAGAGGGTTTGCTTACTTATTGTCCTTGTGTTATTTTTGGGATTGAGACTAAGATCGGTTGACTACTCAGTGGGCACTTGCTGAACCTCTCTTAGATTTTCTTTTGATCATTTTCTTAAAAGGCAAAGTTGTGACTCGCCTGAACTGGTCTTGAGGTGACCAGTTGGGGTTTAATTCTCATGGAGATAATGCTGTGTGTTTTCCCCTTGCATGCTTTATGTGTTGGGTAGGGGTCTTCTACGCGTGCCTTGGATTGCATATTCTAGACAGAATATAACTTCTTCATTTTATTTTATTTTAAGTATATGGCTGCAACTTGTGTGAAATGTTTTCTATGATTAGTAGGAGTATATTTTTATATGTTAGTTATTTTTGAAAATTTTGTAAGTTAGAAATTAATGGGGCTCAAGAGACCTAGGCTTATCCGATGATAGTTAAAACACCCTGCCATGTGCCTCCGCCTTTTTAAGCATTGCTTTTGAGATCATGATCCTCGCAATTCTTGGCACAGAAAGAATAGTAGAAATTTTTTAATGACTTCATTCTATGAAATTGTTAACGTGAGTTACATTTTCAACAATATGAACTTTAGTTTTTTTTTTATTTGTTGGAAAGTTTTTGTATACTAGTCTGATAGTGTTATCGTGTTATCTTTTTGGGATCTTATCTAATCCATATCTTGTTTAATCATTCCGCTTTGGAAAGTATTTTCTTATTTGAGGTGCATTATAAGTTATAGTCTTTTCCCTCTCGGGATAGTTGACTATAAGTATTTTTGGTTAAACAAAATTACCTAGCTATTTGACTATATTTGTGTAGCATGTACGCATGATACATGTGACTTGTCAAGACATAATGTGGAACCGAATATTTTATTTGGAGAAGATCTCCGCATTCAAGTGTTTATTTTGCCGCAGGCACATCTACTAAGGAAAAAGAGCTTCTATCATGGCTCAACACTCCTGTGCCAAAAAAACTTCTAATGCAAGGAAACCTATCTGCCTGCCTGCTCTCCCCCTTCTCACTGATGGAATTGTTCTGCATTTCTTGCATCGATCTTCTGTCATTCACTTACTCGATGCTCATGTTGGCTTATCACAAGAATGATCATGATGGGATCAGTCGGTTCATCATGCCATGCCTACCACTACTAATAAGAGGATCAATGAATTATATCATGCCATGTCTACCAATTTTCAAATCGTGCTGTGAAATTGGTGATGCATGCTTAGCAATGTCTACTCAGACTTGACTTTAAACCTTTAATAAGCCTTCATCTTGACCATCATCATCATCATCATCATCATCATCATGATCTAGTTCATGCAAGGCTTCTACCTCCTTAATTTCCTCAAGCCCTCACATACTTGCAGGTGTTGTACGTTATTTAATTTCTGAAGGAGATGAGAACTTTGATTTAGCTGATGTATACTCTACCGAAAAGTCTTCTTTAGAGACCATATCTTACTGTTCTTTCAACCTTATAATGAACTCTCTTTACAACTACAGGGTTTGCTTTTGTCTACTTTGAGGATGAGAGAGATGCAGCAGATGCCATCCGTGGGACTGACAACATGCCATTTGGGTATGAAAGGCGCCGTCTATCAGTGGAATGGGCAAAAGTAATGTTTCTGTCTTCATCTTTCCCAAAATTTGAGAAATGCAATCCGTTAGACATTTCCTCCCCCGAAAGGAAGTACGATCTCTTGATAATTGGCATCTTATTAATTATGACGACTTTGATTGACAGGGTGAACGTGGTAGACACCGTGATGGCCCTAAGTCTGGTGGAAACCAGAGACCAACCAAAACATTGTTTGTCATAAACTTTGACCCTACTTGTACTAGAACCCGAGACATAGAAAGACACTTTGAACCGTACGGCAATGTCCTTCATGTTCGCATACGTCGCAATTTTGCCTTTGTGCAGTTTGACAATCAGGAGGATGCCACAAGAGCTTTGGAGTGTACACACATGAGGTTAGTAGGATATTTCATTCTATTTCTAATGGTTGCAATATCTTATCTGTTTGTTTCCTGATAAGAAGTGAGTTGTTAATACATTTTACAGTAAGATCTTGGACAGAGTGGTTTCTGTAGAGTATGCTTTGAAGGATGACGATGAGAGAGGGGACAGATATAACAGCCCTAGAAGAGATTATGGCAGGCAAAGGGATAGCCCTTATCGGAGGTCACCAAGCCCGATGTATCGCAGGGGCCGACCTAGTCCAGATTATGGCCGACCTCATAGTCCTGTTCGTAATGGTCCATCGTATGACAGATACAATAATAGTCCAGATTATGGAAGGTATCGCAGGTAAAAAAAAACTTTCCTTTTTTTTATTTGGTTTTTAACTGTCATTTCTTTCTTGATGCAAGTAGGAGACATTTGTTCACATTTTATCTTTTGTATTTTTCAGCAGGTCTCCTGTTCGAAGGTCGAGAACTTGAGTCAGTACTTTATCTGGGAGAGCTTCTGCTGTCATAATGTAAATGCTTGGGTGGCTGGTGCAGTCTGTTGTGTAGGGGAAGATCAGTCTTTCACCAATGTAGTGGATTGCATTTTGTTGCTTTTAACTTGGTGGATTGTGGCTTGTAATTTTAGCTGTCAGAAAACATTGCGTAGTAGAATCAATTGCATGTGCATGTTGAATCCATTAGCTCATGTTTTGCAGAATTGTGTGAAGTTTAGCGAATGAGTTTTAGCACACTTTTTACATTTCTAACAGGCTTCACATGATAATAGACAAATAAAATGAAAAGGTGCAGGGTCTGTGTTCTGTACTGGTATCTTTGTATTCCTGAAGAAAGTGTTCTAAGATTCAAGTCACTTCCATCTGTTTCTCAACACCTCAGACCGCTTTCTCTTCTATTTCTGTTCTCGTGCCAATGTTTTACCTATGCCTGTTAATCGGGCCGGGCTGACCTGTTTACGGCCCCGGTCCAGCCTGGTACTGTAGCGTGGGCGGGCTGGGACGGGTTGGGCGGGGAGCGGGTTTCAAACGAATAGTTTTTTGATACCGTTGCACTTGAACTCGCTAAGCCCGTTAAACCCTTTAACGGGTTGTAAACAGGCTACAACCTGGTTTAGCCCGTTAACCCGTTAGCGGGTTGTTAACGGTTCAGCCCGTTTATTAATGTTTTTTTTTTTTAAATTTTTTTTTTTAATGGACCAACTGCTTGTATTTCTGATCTACACAAATATTTAGAAATATTATATAATTATTATGCTAATATTTGTTGATGCTTTTGCTGTTGTAGATTTAAATATTCCTTCAAGTTCAGTTTCAACATCTAGGACCAGTGCTTTGGATGATAATGATGGGGTTGAAGATTATTTGATTTGGTCTACACTAGGGGAGCATCAACAAACCAGTAGCAGGAATATTGATGAACTTCAATTCTACTTGCAAAAGTCAGCACAGCCCCGCACAAAGGAATTTCTACCACTAGGTTCGTGGAGGAGCAACTCAAATAAATTTCCTGTTCTTTCGGCCATGGCTCGAGACGTGCTAAATGTGCCGATTTCAACAGTCGCATCAGAGAGCGCATTTAGCCAAGAAAGACAACAACTAGGAGATACCCATCATTCATTGGGTAACAACGCTTTGAAAATTCTAGTGTGCTTCATAGATTGGATAAGATCATAACGACGAAATCAAGGGCGTGACGAGGTAGATGAAGCGGAGGACCAAGAAATTGGAGATATAATGGTTTATGGTGCTGATTCAACCAATGTCGGAAACCAAGAACCTCATGTTGACATGTATGAACTTACAAAAATGATGCAAAACATGTAATGTACTATTTTTTTATTTTTTTATAATTGTTGTAAACTTTTAATTTGCAAGTTCAAAAATAACAAAATCAAAAAAGAACTTGCAACTTAATTTGAAGTATTATATATTATTCAATAAAAATATAAAATGAAAGTTTTCGGAGCTTGATCCTTACATATTGCCTATTGTTCTTATTAAATAATTTTTTGTAGCCGCTTACTTTCAAATTTTAATTTTAAAATTATAAAATTCAAATTTCAAATTTAAAACTTTAAACTTTAAAGTTTAATTCTAAGCCTTAAAAGTTTTCAAATACTTAAGTATCAATAACATTGAATAAGAAAAATAAAATTTACTTTAAAAAAAAAATAAATTTCCACGGCCCGCTAACAGCCCACTAAGCTCGAACCCGTACGGAAAAAAAAAATCCAAAAAAGTATAGCCCGCTAACTCAGCCCGCTAACATCCCGCAACGTTAAACGGACGGGCTGTTTTTTTTGTGTCCAGCCCGCCCGTTAAACACCCATAGTTTTACCTCAATAAAGATTCTACGTGTAGTCACAAAAGAAAATTCTTGCAGTTTAGGAAAATTTGGTATAGTTAGATAATAGTCTCAAATTGTGTTTTTCTTTTATCAAACTGTCATATTTTATCCATTCCTCTCTTGAAAATCAAGCTAGAATTAAAGAGATTAAAATTATATATAAAGGGGGTTGGGATGGGGGAGGGCAGGCCGGCAGGAGACAAGGAGAATACGAAATAGAAAGAGCATATAAGAATTTAAAACACCGAAAAAAGTACATATATTTTACGAAAGAAACGATCAATGAAGCAGACGGGAATCATAAGACTTATGTACATCTAAGTTACAACATTTGAAACTTGTAACTTCCAAATCTGAACCTGTATTAATTTTGGCGATTCACTCCTATTATCTGATCTCTCCTTGATATTGCATAATTGAATCAACTAGGACACAAATCTATGAACAAATTGACTTAAGATACAGTCCATCATATATACTAATAATGAAGGCTAGCTCTTCAGCATATTTTTTCATTTCATATTTTTGGATTGACAAATTAAGTGAGAATGAATGAGACAATAACAAACTCAACAAGAGGGTTGTGCCAACTCTCTTTGGAGTGCCTTATCAAGCCAGGCTTCAGCATCTTGCATCATTTCTGGACTAAGTCTAACCATGAGTATACAAAACTCAGTTTCATTCAATGCTCCATCTCCATCTAAGTCTCCTTCTCTTACCATAGCCTCTGCATCTTCTCTGCTCATGCCTTCCATTCCAAGAAGCCCCGAATTCTTCTGTAAACTCGCCGATGTGATCAAGCCATTTTTCGGGTCAGCTAGTAGCCTGAATCCTCCACATAGCTCCGCGACAAACGTCTCCACGTCCAATTTTTCTGCCATCACAGGTAACAGGTCTTGATATTCTGTTGCTGCTTCACCAACTTTACTTGCCATTGTTTTTTGGAAGAAAAGCAATGGTATGAATAAAAGGTATTGTTTGGCACAAGGAAAGTTGGAAACTCTATTTATAGTGCTATCTAACAGTAAGTATTTTCGTGAATATTGTGGAAGTATGAGTATTGTTACATTGTCAACTGGCAAGGATTTGATCATTGATTTTGGAAGTTAGGAAAGGGAAAAGAGAGTGGGGATGGACTATGTAGCCTATGGTCCATATTAAATCAAATGGTACCTTCTGAATGGATGGTTTGGGTATGGCCTCGAATTTGTAATCTACTGATGCTATTTTTATTTAATACTCCATCTGCTTTAATTTACGTGAACATATTTGATTGAGCACAAAATTTAAGAAAAAAGAATAGATATTTGAACTTGTGGCGTAAAATAAGACACATATATTTTGTGTAACTATAAATTATTGCATCAAAGTAAATTATTTTCAAATATGAAAAGTGATCATTCTTTTTAGCACAGACTAAAAAGAAAATAAAGGGATGAAATACTATTTAGGACTATTCTTTTTGGTTTTCGGTTGAGTTGAGAAGTACTCCATCACTTTGGGGTAAAATATTCCTTGTTAAAGGCGACTTCATTTTTAAGACGAGAAACCCAAATCTTTAGTTAAGGATTGAAAAGATATTTACAATCCCACACACCCTTTGGTGGTATACTATACTATCTTTCTTCTATATTTCAAATTCAAAGAGCGGTTTACACTACTCCTGTATGAAATTTTCCTGTTTCTGAAATTACATAAATGTACTTGCAAAAAGCAGCTTCTAGTCTTCTACCAAGCAAGAATAATGTTCATCCCGCAAAAAGAAAAGAAAAAAAAATCTCCAAATGCTTTTTAACAAAAATATATTCTTTGTACCGATTTTCCTATATAAGTAGCTAATTTAACAGAGATATTGGACTTTCTATAGATTATTGTAACTCAACAAAATGTAGACAAATTATCTTAATGATGATAACCTTTAGATTTTTTTTTAGTTTTCCATTACGGTCCACATTAAGTTTGCGACTAACTCAGATTCGCACGGCATAAGGTTCGATAAATGAAAAATGCTTCCCTACAAGAATTCTTTTCTTTTTCAGGACTCAATATGAAACATTTAGTTATTCATCTCACCCGAATTCTTGGGGTGACAAACTTTAAAATTAAAAGAACTTATTCTTCGGTTAGTTATTGAATGTAGTGGCCGGGCACATGTAACAGGTAGATATCGATCATACCTCTTTGTCGAAAAATTATATTATATAAATAGGTAAATTTTTTTTTTTTTATGTATATATACTATATGTTGAATCTCTTTAACTTTTGCTTGTATTTAAATATTTATATTTTAACACTCATCATAAAAATTCTAGCTCCGTAACCGAATGAATAGGAAAGGATGAGGTACTTGAAGTTGTTTTGAAGTTGTCAACAGCATCATATACGTTTCTGATAAATAATTTATATCCACTGATTTATTGGAGAAGATCATTTTTAATTTATTCTAAAAAGAGGGTTTCGAGGAAAGTTCATAGGAATTGTGAATGGTGGAGGTGACTTGTGACTTTAGCACATCAACTGTCACGACGAAACTTTTGCTAATACTTCTCCTTCTTGGAAGCTTCCTCACATTTGTTCTCTTTCTATATCTATTATGTCTTGTTTTTCCTATGTATGGACTATACCCTATTTATTTATTAAGTTTAGCTTCTGTATATTCAAAACCAGCTACTGCTCCGTCTAGCCTATCTTCCTGTCCAGCTGTTTTTTATGTTGGGTTGCACAATTAATCTCATATTGATGGAGGCGGATTCAGGATTTCAAAAGGATGAGTGCACTATTGTGAAGATGTGGATCTAAAATTTATATTTGACGGCTTTAACTTTAGTCTCTTACCATGAACCCACTACACTTTTGAAATTATAGGTTGAAAATTATATTCTTTTTGAAATTCTTGTAATTTTTACATACATATCTATACTCTGTGCCAAAAATAAGACCGTTCAGAGTGAAATTTGAACTGCCAATTTCACTTGTAGAGGTGCACCCAATAATAATTGCACCATAAGAGTCTTTGAGCATGGGTTCACGCTAGGGGTGGATTTCGGTTGGTTCGGTTCGGTTGCGAATATTACCGGTTATCGGGTATCGGTTAGTCGTTTATCAATCTTTATTGGTTCGGTTATCGGTTTACCCAATAAGAATAAAAAATATCGAAAATTTCATGTTTTTGTTATAGAAATCGTGATCATACCGTTAAGAGAAAGGAACTAAATTTTTGTTCTTGACAAAAAAAAAAGGGATTAAATTCTAACTATAGAAAAGAAAACTTTCTTTGCATGTGAAAATCCCAACAAATGATCTCAATTTTCAAAGTTATAAGTTAGGAGTAGGTATTAAGACATTTAACAATTTAATCTTACAAACTCTTTCAGTACATGCGAGCATAATCCACAGGGAAAAAATAAAATTCTAATTTTGTAAATGCTAAAGAATCAGTGCAACAAAAGAAACAAATAGAAAAACAAAAAAAACTGAATAATTAATTTTTTAAAGTTTAAAACTTAAAATAAAGAATGAAGAAGAGAAAGTCAGAAAAGTTTAAAACTTATCTAAGGATTAACTGCATAGAGAATTAAGAGAATGAGAGAATGAAGTCATAAGGTAGCTTTATATACTTAGTGGGTAAAATTATAATTTTGATAAAGCTTGTTGGGTTATCGGTTAAACCGTTAATAAAATTAGCAAACCGAGACCCGAACCAATAACCCAATTATCAAATAATATTAAACCATTACCGAACCATTTATCCAATAACCTAATATTAATAACCCAATAGCATTTTATCAGTTCGGGCTATCGGTTATACCCGATATATGCCCATCCCTAGTTTACACACATATATTTAAGTAATTTTGAAAAAATATAATATTGTTATACATAGTTTAAAAAGAGAAGTATGTGTTCACGTGAACCCATATCCCTCAACTTGGATACGTCTCTGCATATTGGTGACCCGATGACACGGGAGCCGATGATCAAAGTCCCGATGAATGATAGATGTAATTATAATGGTCTTAAAGTAGCGAAATTCCTTGTGGGATAAGTTCAGACTATTTGAGGGATGACAAATTTTGTGCTCTTAACAATGTCAAAATTCTACACTGTCAAATTAAGATGACTTATAATAACAAATAATTGTCTATATATATTTTTTGTCTACGTTACCTGAATATAATACTCCATCCAATCCGCTGTATTTATGAGTTTTATTTTCCTTTTTAGTCTCCTTAATAAAAGAATATATATATATATATATATATATTTTTATATTTGAGCGTGCTTTTAATTTCAATAATATTTCTATTTTTACCCTTAATAAGAAACTTTCATATAAAATCATAAAATTCATAGAATTTCTTGATGTGTTATGCGCACCATTAATTTAACATCATAGATTCACAAGTGTTTCTTTACATTTTTGAATATCATGTCTAGTCAAACATATATAAATACAAATTACAATGAGAACTTTCAAGTAAATACATGTGTGAAAATGATATCTTCGAATATATATATTCCTGCCAAAGTGGTGCTGTGTTATTCTCCCATTATTATTTGCTTTATGTCTGAGCATACGTTAGAAACTAAAATGAATAAATAAAACCCGTTGGTTTTATCATGTTGTATGGTATATTCTCTATGGATAGTTATCACATCACCTTGAGAAATAGTTAGCAGTTTGGACTCTTCTTCCTGGCTGCAATAAGAGAAAAATAATAGGAATTTCATGTAAATGGAACTTCTTCTCTCTTGTATCTTTTTGTAATTTTTAATCCTTTATTTAGGGTAGGTAGTATTAATTATGGAGGACTGAGGAATATTACGTCGAACTCCTTTACACAGTAAATATGAAATACTATTAGGGGGTTTGGTAAAGTATAGGAATAATACTGAATTGAATAGGATGTATTAGTAGTGTTGAAATTAGTATATTGAGATTATTTTTTATAGACTGTTTGATTTGGTGTAATAAATACTTTAAAAAAATAGTTCTTTCTTTATACATACTTATCCATGTATTATTGTTGAACTTATGCAGTCCCAACGAACTTCATTTCGACTAATGCTTTGTTCGCTTGTCACAAGAAAGAAAAAAGAAACATTTTGACTTTGTCCAAAAGTATAAGCTCCCGGTACCTTCATCCCGCACATTTTTGGGACATACATTCTAATATGTATTAAAGTGGCTCTGCATTTGAATTTCAAAGGAAAATATTACTGAACAAGCTAAGGTATTACCTATATTATTAGTCTCTAGATACACGTGTATTACATATAGAATAACCCATATTTTAAGTGTTACGTGTAAAATGTAAAGGATACGGTCATACGGATCCAAGAAGTTGCACTCTTTTTAGCTTTGTCAATAAAACTAATATCGATTACTGTAAATAAATTATTAAATACATCATTATCATTGAAGAAATATGTAAATATTAATACAAAATAAAAAAACTAATTTGCAGGTGTACTCATGACTAAATGTTGATCATGAAATAATGATATTAATTTAGGTTACAAACTGTTATTAAAGTGTTATATAATACAAAGCAAAGAGCAATTCAACATTTGGCAGAGATTACCTTCTTCCTTTAAAAGAAACACCTAAAAAAAAAAATAAGTAAATACATGTCTCTCCTTTTGCATAAATGGTGTACTACCACAATATGCATTTTGACAAGTAAAAAATGATCATTCAAAAAGCAGGAATAATATAGATATTCATATTATCAATATTTTAAAAGCTTGATCAAACACTAATTGTTGCTCGAAAGTATTTTTCAAACTAATTAGCCAAACACAAACTGCTTATTACCAAAAATACTTTTAAAAAAATATTTTTCAAAATAAGTTAGATTTTTGAAGCTTGACCAAACAGTCTCTAAGACTATCGGGGGATACAATTTAAATAGTAGCCTCAAAATACGCCATTTGCACAAAGGCCCCAGAAACCAATAAGTGTGGATCCAACCAAAACCATATACAACCATTAGCAACGTACAGGTAAGCCTAATGAACCACGCTTACTTCTTTTACAACCAGCAACAGACTGCAGATTAGAAATTAAGGACCAATCATATATATTTACAAGTTAAATTGTCGTGACATTTGCATCCTTGCAAAGAACGGGGGAAGCTGTGGCTAATTTATAAAAAGAAAAGAAAAGAAAAAGAGAAAACAAAGCCAAGATTGGAACAAACAAAACTATACAACTATCTAAAGTTATATAGGTTTATATGATCTTCACATACTCAAATATCCGCCTATAAAATGATTTCCATTATGTCTAAAACGTGACCAAGATCCTCCACGGATTCAAGTTATAAAGTTACGCATAGCAAGAAGGGCAGTCCGGTGCACTAAACTCCCGCTAAGCGCAAAGGGTTTAATATATGCAGCCGTACCCTGCATTTCTGCAATAGACTGTTTCCGCGGCTTGAACCCGTGACCTTCTGATTACGTGTAGTAAAAGAAGAAACGCTAATCGTTAATCTATGAGAAAAACTTGGATATATGAAGAAAGTTGTCAGCCACTCTCATTCAGTTACCTGCCAACTTTTTCTTAGTCGTCCATCGCTTCGTGCAAGTTTCTAGTTCCTCTTCCTTCATTCTTGAGAGTTCTTGAAACCACTCCTGATACTGCAATTCAATTGCTTTGAGCTCCAATTTTAGCTCTGTATCCTCATCTTTGTCAACCAAGGAGGAAAAAGAACTACTCGACAAGCTCATGCCTCTAGAAATTCTGTCGATATCTATATAAGTCAGCTCTGAATCCTTCCCATATTCATTTAATGTATCATCATCGTTTTCCTGCATTGTGCATTCGTCGTGGAACAAGTACCTGAAATCCATCTCCGAGATGCTTGTACTACAACTTTTAGAAACTCCATCATTAACATGATCGTCGAAGCATCCAAACGAATTCTCATTCCTAATATCAGCATTTGCAGTCGTAATCTTAGAAACAACTGATCCTTGAGACTTTTCATCATCAACGGGCACCAAATGCGTTGGCGAATCAAATGTAACATGATGAGAAGTGCCATCTGAATTCACATACATATCACCTTCATTAGTTCGAGCAATTACATGAGTTTCCACATTGAAGTCAGAAATAACATCTTGGTGACCTATGGACTTGTTCGAGCAACCGGTCAAGTCTGTTAGGCAACTTTCTCGCAGTTGTTTGCTTGGACTTCTCCCTCCGCTAGAATGGTCTCCAGAGGAAGGATTCCAAGCTGGAAATATCTTCATTATTAGGTAATCAATAAAGTCAGCAATAAAAGCTACGTCATGATCAGCTAGCTGCAGTTGTTCAACCATCTCTGCCGCAACTAAAGGTGCAGTGTCTGTATCAAGATAGAAAATGAAGTGTATATTTCTTATACTACCTGCAATAACCAAATGTTTGGAATAAGAAAGATGATATCTGATTCCACAATGCTGAAAAGTAAAATAAATGACTTCCTCCATCCTATGTGACGGTGTTTAACTGGTTACGAAGCTTATAACAACAACAACAACCACAGAAAATCATTATAATCCTACACAGATCTTACCCGTATCTTATAAAGGTAGAGCAACTGAGTACAAAGCTTAAGAAAGAATAAAGGCATTTGAAAATTGTGGTTTAAAACAAGCTATAGTCATTTCTGTGACATAAATCATCTCATTAAAAATAAAATGAAAAGTTTAAAGTTAGCTTGTTTCTAAATGTTAAAAGATGTAATTCTTTTTGGAACGGACTAAAAAGAAAAATTTGTCGTAGAAAACGGGATAGAGGGACAAATTGATAGTCATTTACTTACCAGCAGGATCTCTGATTCGAAAGGTCAATGAAATTGAGTTATCGTCATTCTTCTTCCCCATTAATTTAAATTCATTGTTCTGATGACATCTCTGGAATTCCAAAACCGGAACACGAGGACTTCCACAATTAGAGTCTGTACACATAGATTGGTTATACTCTGAATCCACATCCATGGAATGTGGCAAAGGTTTCGACAAACTCAAAGATTTAGGACATTGTTTAGGTAACTGAAATGGATTATGGACCGACTCCTTCAAGTTTTCACATTGAAGAAACGGGTCTTTCAGGAGTTCCTTGGCTGACAACCTCTCGGATGCTACAACCAAACATTTTTCGATGAATCCTTTGACTTCAGAATCAGTAACCTTGCCGAGGGAAGCAGGTTTAATGCCCTGATAATGCAAAGTTCTTTAGTTTGAAGAATGACACAATTTCAAGTAGAGAACACAATTTAAGAATCAAATTATTGAACTTACTGAGCTAACTTTCTTGTAAATTTGAGCAGGATTCTTGCACTCGCTGTAAGGGTACTCAAAAGTTACCATTTCCAGCATACACATTCCGAAGGAATATATATCCACTAGTTCATTATACTCTTCTTCGTAGAGCTCTGGGGCCATAAATTCGGGGGTCCCTTTATATAGCAATAGATAAAGTCAGTACTCCAGAAGAAATCTTGTCCAAAAACAAGAACAACAACAAACTCAGTGTAATTCCACAAATGGACGAAATCTTGTCTAAAATTAAACTACGGGAAATAACCATACCAATAACACTCTTGGCAGTACGCTGCTCCATAATCGTCGCCAATCCAAGGTCCCCAATCTTGATTTCCCCATGATTTCCATTGACAAAAATATTGTCGCATTTCAAGTCCCTGTGAATTATAGGCGGGTTCTGACTATGGAGATAGTCCAAACCTTGGAGAACCTGCCTTCCCCAATTCTTTATAGCCTTCATATCGACACTTTGATACTTCTTACGGTATCTATAGCCATGAAATAAATTAGTACTTTAAGAGAATATATAATAAGCAAATGAAGAAAATGAGAAATTAAACTATCAAGAAAACTCACCGTCTCAAGTTCCCGGATGTGAAGAGCTCGGTGATCATGTTAACTGTCCTCTTCTTGTCATCAATCCATGAATCATATAACTTCATTATATTTTCATGTTTCAACTGTCTCAGAAGATGAACCTCTGAATATAATTTTCCCAAACTTTCTGGTGACAGCAACACATCATCGATTTTCACTCGGCTCCATGCAACTTCAGTTCCCTCAAGTAAGTCAAATGCCTTATAGCTAAAACACAATTCCCTCACATATCAAAATCAACAACAACAACAAGACATCAACAGACCTTACCCCTATAATAGAGAGGCTGTTTCCGATAGACAATTTCAGAATCAAAATGAAAATAAAAAAATAAAACGAGACAAAGTTGAGGAACATACACAGTCTTGAATGCTCCCTTGCCCAATACTTCATTATACTGTAGGAGAAAACAAATGCATGTGCTATAAAGGATTGTCAATGAAATGATACTTTTAAAGCTTTGTCTGCTAAACAAAGGAAACAACAACAACAAATGCAGGTGCTTCTATAAAGAGACTCCCATATCCCCTTTCTTCTTTTCTTATAATTAATATCCATCCAACAACAACAACAACAAACCCAGTATAATTTCACAAATATGGATCTGGGGAGGGTAGTGTGTACTCAACCTTACCCTTACCTTGTGCAGGTAGAGACACTGTTTTCGTTAGACCTTCGGCTCCAAGAAAACATGTAAATCACAACAGTATAGAGAAGAAATAAAGTAGTTTAAAAGTCAGGAAACAGTAAGTAGAACAACCAAATCACGAGCAATATCAGGTACTAATAGAATTTTAAGCATATGAAAATACTAAAAAACGCCATTCCTTAATAACAAGACAAATACCAGCTATGCCTTGTTTATTATTATATAGTATAACAATATAGGAATAGAAATGCAGTTTGAACTTGATAAGAGCAGGATATTATTTCGAGCAATGGTCGTCCTGCCATATAGTATTGCAACAAAAATGAAAGATAAGTAGATCAGCATATATTTAACCATGCTCGTCAGATGATCATGGCTGTCAAATTCTATACATCATTACTACCAAAAATTTAATCAAATTTCTTTCCCTCCTTCTGGTGAGCAATGCCTCCTTTTCTTGAGTAATTTGAATTTTCTCTTAAGCTGCTCGGTTAGTTTCTATTGACCTACCACCATATATATCTTGAATTTTATTTTTCAAATACCTTGGGATCTTCAAGATGACCTTTCTTAACTCCCTTATCTTTTACATCCTTTTTTAAGTTTCCCATTTTTCAAACTCTTACCATTTGACAGTTAATGAAAAACATGTTTAACCAAACCATCTTAAAAATTTAGCAAAACTCACTGCAAATGTGTATAACTCATCAATGCCAATAATTTTTCCAATAAAGCAACATTGACATTGTTTTCTAATAAAATTGCCATGGCACTTGGTTTTGAACTACTAATCAAAACCAGCCAAGGAATTATTGAATTGCAGGTTCTTGATTTGCTCTGACCATTCGCTGTTTTGGAAAAATCTTTATTTGCATCTCAGCTAAGACCACCTCAAATTCTGCCTACATGGTGATAACCTTCTAATAAAATTTAAACTTTTGCATTTGACACAAGCCATCAAACTTAAATAACAGGAAATAACATCTAAACGGGAAAATTGCAATTTTGTTCCTCATGGAATTCAACTTAGAAAATTGAACCTTCAACAACTCAAATCATGTGCTTTTCAGTCAAGCACTATCAAATTTCCAAACTTAACTAAGTTTTAACTGTTAAACAACAACATCGCCTCAGCCTGAACAAGTTTGGGATCATGTTTTTTTATTTAAGATCAACTTATGTCATCATCAATACTAAATAAATATATATAAAAATAGTAATAATAACAATATTAGAAATTCTCTATAATTTTACTGACATATAAATCTATGATAAGGTCAAAATATTCCTAGAAAAACAATAGATTCAAAAACAGCGTGCTAACAAGCCAAAACCTATTTTCAACTAGTAGATATGAATCTTTTTCTTCCATTGTGCCCTATTATTAGCTAAGTCTGCACTAATTCCAAAAAATTATAGATCTTTCGAGACAACTTCATTTCCATGTGATTTAAATGTTAAACCATGTGACTTATTTTGTTGGTAACATCTTATTTTAAATCAACACTTAAATCACTAGAATAATACATGATCACACTACTAAAAGTCCCCCTTTAGTGAAGCGGATTATAACTTAGGGACGTCCCTCAATAGCAAGGCTTTACTGACAGGAAACCGTCGGTACATGGTCGGTCGGTAAATCGCTCCTTAGTAAAAAAAGCAACCAACAGAGTCCCTCAGTAACTATGGCATAACGACAGAAATAAATCTCTCGGTATATTATTAAATAATATAATATTAATAACAAATAACCAATAGGAATTAGAGATCAATTACCCGAACATATCGACCATTGGGGTCTTTCTCAACGTAGTCATTTTGCAAGTAGTGTGCTTCATTAGTCCATCCATTAGATCCGCCTTTGTTATTTGTACAACATCCTAAAGGGTCCCCATTCCCAATTCCAATTCCAGCCCCGGAAATCATTCTGTTCAACAACCAAAAAGCAACAAGAGAAGACAACGAAGAAGAAGAAGGAAAGGAAAAGGGAGAAAAAAAGACAAGAACAAAGACAAGCCAAACAGACAACCTAATAATATTCAAAGGCAGACAAGGATTTTTTCAAGAAAAGGTGACGTTTTTGCATGTCCCAAAAGGCCACGTAGGAAGAAACACACAAGGAAGATAATGTCGAACGTGTGTTGGTGGAACATTTTTTGTCGTCGGAATCGGCCTTGGGAATTGAGAATAGAAGCAATAAGGGCATTATTATGATCGACAAAATTATTAGAAGTCGATGACATGCAGATTGTATTAGATGTCGACATTAACGAGGACAACAATCTTGTATTCACGACCATAACACCACTCTCCATTATACCACGAATTTCTTGATGTGTTCTTCATTCAACACACACCTCTTTTCTCTTTCTCAAGTTCTTCTAACAAAAAACAATTAAAGGATTTTAAGCCAACACTAGTCTTTTTATGTTAAAGAATAAATATAGATGAGAAAAGATTAATGGGATAAAGGATGGAAAGGGCAAAACGAAAAAGTTGGAGAGAAGGAAGGAAAGGGTAGGTTATTAACAAGGGCAAGTGGAATTGATGAAGATATAATAAGAGACCAAACACTTGTGCGATCGGTCTCTGTGTTTAAATAGAAAAAAAATAAAAAAAGAGTTGGAAAAAATTAAAAGAATAATAATGCGGTGAACGTGGATCGAACACGTGACCTTCAGATCTTCAGTCTGACGCTCTCCCAACTGAGCTATCCCCGCTGACTGTTCTATTCTCAAATCATTAGTTTAATATTTGTTAGTTTCAAATTATCTAAATTTTGCAATTCTATGTGAATTTTTTGCAATATATAGAGCTTTCGTTTTGTTTATTAGATATTTTAATTTTAATGTAAAATAAAATTATTCTTGTTGCTTTGGGTTCTATATTTAATAAACTGATCATCAATATAAAGAATATGATTTCGATTAGAACGAGTGGAATAACTACTATAACAACCCAACGTACTTACTTTATACATGCCTCATTGTTAACTCTATAAAAATCATTCACTACCCAAAAAAAAAAAAAAATAATCTGGAATTAGCCTATCCAAATTGGTTCATATTTTTTAAAAATAAAATTTGGAGAATAATATCTTGTGTATAGAGGAAAAATGTGTAAATTGTTTTATTTGGAAGATTTGTGGGTGGAAGAAGATTTTTTCATAAATTAACACCCTATAGTACCTTTATCCAGAAAACTACTCATTGAACAAAACTTAAAGAATCGTTTTTTTAAAAGAGTTTATAAGAAATTCAGAAATTGTTTCACAGAGTCTAATGCCGCCTAACTGTTTGGATACAATAGAAAATGACCAGAATAGTAACTGAAAGAAAAAAGAAAGGAGAAAGATTAGGTATTAGTTGAAGCAGGTAGATTCATTTTCGTTTTAAAAACTACAATTTGCGTAGTGACTTTGTTAAATATTGTTGTTTTCAAGTTAAATTAAAACGCCTTACTTTATTGTATTATGAGATTTAGCCGCCTTCCAATAATATCTAAACAGACTAGTAAATATTATTGGTTAAAGTTCAACTGATATCCACCAATAGTGTAAAGTTTTTTTTTCTTCTTACTATGAGATGGACAGATGGAAAGCAAAATTCAAAAGAAAAAGAATATCTCTTTACAGTGAATGATCTTACAAAGACGTAGAAACCTCAAATCTTTATACGGTATTATCACTTTTATCCTGCGTCATAAACTATTTACATTTAATAGCCGAAAAAATTTATAAAATTTTATAATTTTTGTATATAACATTCAGAATGTATATACATACAAAAATATATATTTTTCGGCTATTATTTTGAGAGCGGCTATTATAGAATAATGAAAACTTCAAAGCCCATAATTCGTAAGCAAGAAAATATAGGGAATAATTATGTTGGAGCCCTTATGTTGGTAGAGACTATGTATACCGAAAAAAGTAATTACTCCCTATGGATATTGGCACAAAGCAAATGAATACAAGATATATTACTTTGCTTATAAAATTCTACTAACTAATAGATACTGGCGAAATATCGTCCAGGGCATTCCAACCAAAATTGATCGGAAGCGAAAACTAACCGAAATCGGTCGAAAACAAAATTACTTGGTCACAAATGTCAAATAACAAATTTCAAATAAATATAGCGACCACCATTGGTCGGTAAATATGGTCCCACAATATCGAAACACTATTTTTGTAACGATCCAACCGGTCCTTTTGAGCATTTGCATTCCGTTTAGCTGTTTGAAGTTTTGAGTAGCTTCATACGATGTATTATGACTTGTGTGAATTATTGGTTTTGGTTTTCAGGTAATTCAGAATTGTTTTGGAAGAGTTGACCAAGTTTACTTTGGTGTATATGGCCTTGGATCGGAGTTTTTATGATTTCGTTAGGTCCGGATGGTGATTTTGGGCTTGAGCGTATGCCCGGTGGTCCGGATGGTGATCCGGATGGTGTTTCTAGGGTTTCGATACTATTTGGCGAAAGTTAAAAATTGAAAGGTTTGGAATGTTCATAAGTTTGATCGAGAGTTGACTTTGATGATACCATATTTGAATTATTGTTCCAGGAGTTGGAATAGGTTCGTTATGTCATTTGAAACTTGTGTACAAAATTTGAAGTCACTTCGGGTTTATTTGATATGAATCATTGTGAGTTTTGGAAATTGAAAGTTCAATAGTTCTTCAAGTTTGATTTGAGGTGCAATTCGTCGTTTCGATATTGTTATGTGTAATTTGAGGCCTCGAATATGTCCGTATTATATTTTGGAACTTTTTGGTATATTCGGACGAGGTTCCGAGGGGCTCGAGTGAGTTTCAGACGTGGTTCAGATCGTTTTGGATCATTTTGACTATGCTGGTTTGGGATGGACTTGGTGTGAGCGCTCCTGCAGAGCCTTGGGCACAGGTGAGGAGCCGCCGAAGCGGCACATGTAGCGAATAAGCGCAAATTGGAGCTGGAGGCAGGAGTTCGCATATGCGGAGATTTCATCGGATCTACGAAGGCACAGATGCGGTCGCCTTGGCGCAGATGTGGAGCATTTCCTCGCACCTGCGATGTCGCAGAAGCGGAGTATATTCCGCAAGTGAGAGAGGTCTGGGATCATCGATTTTCGCAGGAGCGACTTACTTGGGAAGACTCACTATATATCGAGGTTTTGGTTCTTTTTATCATTATTTATGATTTGGAGCTCGGTTTTGAGAGATTTTAGTGAGGATTTTCACCATATGGACTGTTTGACTTTTTGGTTGAGTTTAAGTAATTGATTAAAGATTAGACCTTTATCGATTGAGTTTGTCTCCGATGGTATTATTTGATGTTTTTGAGTTGCTTTTGGCTAGTTTTGAGCCATTCATAGGTTGATACGCGCGAGATGGCATTTCTAGAGTGTTGTTTGGCTTGCTCGGTATTTGTTTGGGCTTGCTTGAGGTAAGTATCCTATCTAAACTTGGTTGAGGCACTAGTTTTCTGAATAATTTGTGATAGCTACGTGCTATGGGTGCGCATATGTGTGGGGTTTGAGCCTATGTGCGAGTACCGAGGTATTCTTCCATGCCCGAGGTAGTGCTTAGGCTATGATATGCCTAGAATTGACTGTCAAGCTTTAAGCTATAATGTTTCTCGTAATTGTAACATTGTTGTGAACTATTTGAACTATGTTTGAGGTTACGAAGAAGCTAATTCCATGAATAAACTTGGTAATTGTTATTTCTGTGATGAAACTACCGATTTGAGCTATGATAGCACACTTTACACATGCATACACTTTAGCAAGTCACTTATTCCAGTCCAGGAGCATCAAATATGATATTCGTTGATCACATACATGTATTCTTGTATATTTGCTTATATGTGATATGATTTGGACTGGATGCCTGTGACCACGCCGGACATATTGTGTTGTTATGCCTGTGAGCATGCCGGGCGGAGTGTGTTGTTGTTCCTGTGACCACGCCCAGCGAATTGTTATATTGAGCTCGTGACTATGCCGGGTGAATTGTGATTATTAGCACGTGAGTTGTACTACCAGTCTTAGTGGCTCATGACTTGTACTACCAGTCCATGGGGAGTTGTATAAGTATTCAGTTATTTCACTTTTGACTATAAATTTTATTATTAAATTATGTTTACTGTTATTTGGCTTACCTAGCGAATTGGGTTAGGTGCCATCACGACTAGTTGAATTTTAGGTCATGACAAGTTGGTATAATAGCTCTAGGTTCATAGGTTCTACGAGTCATGAGCAAGTGTCTAATAAAGTCTTGCGGATCGGTATGATGATGTCCATACCTATTGTAATGACCCGGTCGGTCGTTTTGAGTATTACAACCCTATTTCCCAATTTACTGCTCAATTTGTACTTTACAGTTGTTATATGACTTGTCGGGGTAATTGGTTTGGGTCCGGTGAGGTCTTGGAATGAATTGGAACACTTAGTTTCAAAGTTTAAAACTTAAGTTGAAAAGGTTGGCTGGATATCGATCTATGTGTAAACGACCCCGGAATAAAGTTTTGATAATTTCAATAGCTCCGTATGGTGATTTTGGACTTAGGAGCGGGTACGAAAAATTATATGGAAGCCCGTAGCAACATTAGGCTTGAAATGGCAAAATTAAAAATTTAAGTTTGGAAGTTTGACCAGGGAGTTGACTTTCGATATCGAGGTCGGAATCCGATTCTAGAAATTTGAATAGGTACGTTGTGTCATTTATGGCTTGTGTGCAAAATTTGAGGTCAATCAGACTTGATTTGATAGGTTTCGGCATCGAATGTAGAAGTTGAAAGTTCTTAGTTTCAGTAAGCTTGAATTGGGGTATGATTCATGATTTTAGCGTTGTTTGATGTGATTTGAGGCCATGACTAAGTTCGTATGGTATTTTAGGACTTGTTGGTATATTTGGTTGAGGTCCCGAGGGCCTTAGATGAGTTTCAGATGGTTAACGGATCAAATTTGGACTTAGAACAATTGAAACTTGCTGCTTCCTACTAATGCAATCGCACCTGCGGAAATTGACTCACATGTGTAAGCTCGCAGAAGCGTGTGCTTCATCGCAGAAGCGACCAAGCATGGGTTAAGATTGAGGCCGCAGATGCGAGTAGATGGTCCGTAGAAGCGGCATCGCATCTGCGACTATGCGACCGCAGAAGCGCAAAGGCCGCAGAAGGGAGCCCGCAGAAGCAGGATGGCGACCGCAGAAGCGAAGGGAGGCCAGCCTTGGCAAACCGCAAAAGCGGTTGGTTTCTCACACCTGCGAGACCGCAGAAGCGGCTAAGTGAGTCGCATGTGAGGAACCCATGGACAATATACATTTCGAAGAGGTTCCGATTTTTGCCATTTTTGGACATTTCCAACACCGGTTTGGGGCGATTTACAGAGGGAATTCACGGAAAAATTTGAGTTAAGTCACTTGTGATCATTGTTAGTCAATAATATTAGATTATCATTGAGTATTTTGACTAGATTACGTGTTTTTGAGGTAAAATTAGAGGATTTGGGCCTAGGGATTTCAAAATAAGAATTTAAGATTTGGAGGTCGAGTTGATGTTAAAATTTGGTATGGTTGGACTCGTGGTTGAATGGGCGTTCATATTTTGTAACTTTTGTCGGGTTCCGAGACGTCCCCCACGGGCAATTTTTGAGTTAAATTTTGGATTTTGTTGGAAAATTAGTATTTTCATATGGAATTAATTCCAATAATTTGTATTGACTGAATTGAATTAATTATGACTAGATACGAGGCTTTTAGAGGCCAATTCACGAGGCAAAGGCATAGCGGAATAAAGAATTACGTGGTTTTGAGGTAAGTAACATTTCTAAGCTTGGTTCTGAGAATTACGTGGTTTTGAGGTAAGTAACATTACGTGGGGATAAATTTACCACTGGGCTGGATTTGGCCTTATAAGGTACTGAGTCACTCACTGTCAGTTGATGTATATATATACGGGATGGAACTTCCCTGGGCTGGATTGGCCATATATAGTACTAAGTGACCGAGTAATTTGTGATCGTGAGTATACGAGGTTTTCCCACTGAGATATCATATTCCTTATATCATTCAGTATTGATATATTTTACTTGTACTGAGTTTAACTATTGAACTTGAAAGAATGCCTACATTTCTGTACTGTTATTTCTATACTAGACTGTACCTGCTGAGCTCGTCACTACTTTCAGCCCAAAGGTTAGTCTTGTTACTTATTGAGTTGGTTGTACTCAAACTACACTCTACACCTCGTGTGCAGATCCAGGTGCTTTCGGACACGGCGACTGTTAGATCTCAGAGTATTATTAGTTGGAGACTATCAAGGTAGTTGCCTGGCGTTCGCTGACCTTGACTCTCTTCCTTTTAGTTATTGTACTGTTCTATATTTTCAGATAGTGTTTTTATCAGTCAGACTTTGTTATCATATAGATGCTCATGTACTCAGTGACACCGGGTTTTGGGAGTGTTTTATATCCGTATTTTTGAGGTTTTCTATTGCATTCAAACATTATGTTTTCAAACTTAACAGATATTGTGTTTTATTGAGGTTGTCGGCTTGCCTAGTATTGAGATATGTGCCATCACGATATGGGATTTTGGGTCGTGACAAGTTGGTATTAGAGCCTAGGTTACATAGGTCTCACGAGTCATGAGCAGGTTTAGTAGAGACTTGCGGATCGGTACAGAGATGTCTGTACTTATCTTCGAGAGGCTGCCGAACCCTTAGGAATATTTCACTTTCTTGTATTCTATCGTGCGAATTTGTTGATTCCGAAAACTAAATTTTTGTTATTCTATTCTCTCACAGATGGTGAGGACACGTACTACCGGATCGGACAGTCAGCTGCCAGTGCCACCAGTTAGGGCCGCGTGAGGCCGGAGCCATGGTAGAGGTCAGGGCCGAGATAGAGGTCGAGGTGTAGCTCGTACAACAGTTGGAGCAACACCTGTAGCACCACCAGTTGCTCCAGCTCAGGAGCAGATTCCAGATATAGCTGAGCCAACAAGACCAGCTCAGGCACCAGCTGTGCCTATTGTTATTTCAGTCCTTCAGGAGGCTCTAGCATAGATATTGACAGTTTGCACTGGCCTTGCTCAGTTGGTTTCGGCTCAGGCCGCACCAGCCACTTCTCAGGCCGGGGAGGTACTCATACCCCTGTTGCCCGTACTCTATAGCAGGTAGTGCAGGGACTTCAGATACCGGGGGCACCACCAGTCCAGCCGGTTGCAGCTGCTTAGGCCTAGGTGATCCCCGTTATGGCCGATGATGAGCAGATGAGACTTGAGAGATTTGGGAGGATTTGACCTCCATCATTTAGCGGTGCTGAGTCAGAGGATGCTCAAGGTTTCCTGGATAAATGCCAGCGGATGCTTCGGAAAACAGGTATTCTGGAGACCAGTGGGGTATCGTTCACTACTTTTCAGTTTTCTGGGACTGCCTTCAGATGGTGGGAGACTTATGAGAGGAGCAGACCAGTTGGTGCAGCACCACTTTCATGGAATGAGTTCTCCATATTATTTCTGGAGAAGTTTGTGCCACAGACCCGCAGAGAGGAACTGCGCAGGTAGTTTGAATATTTACGTTAGGAGGACTTGTCCGTGACTCAGTATGAGATGTGGTTTTTAGAGTTGGCTCGTCATGCAGTTTGGTTGGTTCCCACTGAAAGGGAAAAAATCATAAGGTTCATTAATGGGCTCAACCAGCAATTCCGTTTTGTTATGACTCTAGGGAATGTAGCAGGTGCTAGATTCGACGAGGTGGTTGATAGTGCTCGATGGCTAGAGATGGTTCGTACTCAGGAGCGTGAGGAGAGGAAAGCCAAGAGGCCTCGTGGTCCGGGTAATTCCAGCGGTGTTCCTTCTGGGGGGCAGCCCTATCATAGTAGGGGTCGACCTTATAGGCCCGCTCAGATTGCCCGTTCAGCTCATCATGGCGCATCAGCTAGCCATGGTTCATATAGTGCTCAACAGAGTCAGTCTTCTCTTGGTGCACTTCCATTTCAGAGTTCATCTCATGCACCATCAGTTCAGGATTTATCTGTACCAGGTTATTTTGGTAGTTATTCTGGTTCTTGAGGTCCACCTCAGAACTTGCCACCAATTTTTGAGAGGGATTGTTATGAGTGTAGAGAGCTGGGTCATGTGAGGAAATATTGTCCCCGCTTTTTGCGAGGTCCAGTTTAGCAGAGGAGTCAGGCTATGACTCCTGCACCAGTTGCTCCACCACTCGCCCAGCCAGCTCGGGGTGGGGCTCAGTCAGCTAGGGGTCGCCCAAGAGGGGGAGGCCGATCAGGTGGTGCTCAGGCCGGATTCTATGCTTTTCTTGCCAAGCCAGATGCCGTTGTTTCCAATGCAGTGATCACATGTATTATCTCAGTGTGCCATAAGGAAGCTTCTATATTATTTGACCTTGGTTCTACATATTCGTATGTTTCATCATATTTTGTACGTTATCTGGATATGCCCCGTGAGTCCTTAGTTTCACCTGTTCGTGTATCTACGCCAGTGGGCGATACTATTATTGTGGACCGTGTGTATCAGTCGTGTGTGATAATTATTTGGGGACTGGAGACTAAAATGGATCTCTTACTGCTTAGTATGGTTGATTTAGATGTAATCTTTGGTATGGATTGGCTGTCTCCATGTCATGCTATTCTGGACTGCCACGCAAAAATGGTGACGTTGGCGATACCGGAATTGCCAAAGGTCGAGCGGAGAGGTTTTCCAGATTATGTTCCCAGCAGGGTAATTTCTTACTTGAAGGCTCAACGTATGGTTGGGAATGGGTGTTTGTCATATTTGGCCTTTGTGAGGGATGTTGATGCAGACACTCCTACTATTGATTATGTACCGGTAGTGCGGGATTTTCTGGATGTATTTCTTGCAGACCAGTCGGGCATGCCACCCGACAAAGATATTGATTTCGGTATTGACTTGGTACCGGGCACTCAACCCATTTCTATTCCTCCGTTTCGTATGGTACCAGCTGAATTGAAAGAATTGAAAGAGCAACTTCAGGAACTTCTTAATAAGAGTTTTATTAGGCTTAGTGTGTCACCTTAGGGTGCACCAGTTCTATTTGTGAAAAATAAAGATGGTACTATGCGGATGTATATCGACTACAGGCAGTTGAACAAAGTTACAATCAAGAACAAGTATCCTTCGCCGTGTATTGATGATTTATTTGACCAGCTTCAGGAGCGAAGGTATTCTCCAAATTTGATTTGAGATCCGGGTATCACCAGTTGAAAATTCGTGACTCGGATATTCTAAAGACGGCATTCAGGAACCGTTATGGTCACTATGAATTTCTCATGATGTCTTTTGGGCTGACCAACGCCCCAGCAACATTTATGCACTTGATGAATAGTGTATTCCAGCCATATCTTGATTTATTTGTCGTAGTATTTATTGATGATATCCTGGTGTACTCGCGTAGTGAGAAAGAGCATGCACAACACTTGGGGTATTGTATTACAGAGGCTGAGAGAGGAGAGACTTTATGCCAGATTCTCTAAGTGTGAGTTCTGGCATAGTTCAGTGGCATTCTTGGGACACATAGTGTCCAGTGAAGAGATTAAGGTGGATCCGAAGAAAATAGAGGCAGTTCTGAGTTGACTCAGGCCATCTTCAGCTACTGAGATTCACAGTTTTCTCGGCTTGGCCAGTTATTATCGTCGCTTCGTGGAGGGTTTCTCATCTATTGCATCTCCTTTGACTAAATTAACCTAGAAGGGTGATCCATTCAGGTGGTCGGACGTGTGTGAAGAGAGTTTTCAGAAGCTCAAGATTGCCTTGACCACAACTCCAGTTTTAGTTTTTCCTTCAGCTTCTGGTTCTTATACAGTGTATTGTGATGCTTCTCGGATTGGTATTGGGTGTGTTTTAATGCAGGAAGGTAGAGTGATTGCTTATGTTTCGCGCCAGTTGAAGCCACATGAAAAGAACTACCCTATCTATGATTTAGAATTAGCAGCCATTGTTCATGCATTGAAGATTTGGAGGCACTATCTCTATGGTGTTTCTTGTGAGGTATTTACAGATTATCGGAGTCTTCAACACTTATTCAAACAGAAGGATCTAAATTTGAGGCAGCAGAGATGTTTGGAGCTGCTAAAGGATTATGATGTTACTATTTTGTATCATCCCGGGAAGGCCAATATGGTGGACAATGCCTTGAGTAGAAAAGTGGTGAGTATGTGTAGCCTTGCATTCATTTCGGTTGGTGAAAGGCATTTTGCAGTTGATGTTCAGACCTTGGCTAATCAGTTCGTAAGGTTAGATGTTTCAGAGCCCAGTCGGGTTCTAGTTTGTGTTCAGAGAGCTCCAGTATAATGCTCCCCATTTTCTTGTCCTTAAGGACATAGTTCAGCACGGTGACGCCAGAGATTTTACTATTGGGGATGATGGAGTATTGAGGATGTAGGGTCGGATTTGTGTGCCAAATGTAGATGGGCTGCGTGAATTGATTCTTGAAGAAGCCCATAGTTCGCGGTATTCCATTCATCCGGGTGCCACTAAGATGTAACAAGACTTGAGGCAACACTATTGGTAGAGAAAAATGAAGAAAGATATAGTTGGGTTTGTAGCTCGGTGTTTAAATTGTCAACAGGTAAAATACGAGCATCAGACACCGGGTGTATTACTTCAGAAACTTGAAATTCCGGAATGGAAGTGGGAGCGTATTACCATGGACTTCGTAGTTAGACTCCCATGGACTTTGAGGAAGTTTGATGTTGTTTGGGTGATTGTAGATTGGTTGACCAAGTCCGCACATTTTATTCCAGTCGGTACTACTTATTCTTCGGAGCGGTTGACTGAGATTTATATCCATGAGATTATTCGCCTTCATGGTGTGCCAGTGTCCATCATAGTTTTGGAGGGCAGTACAACGAGACTTAGGCACACAGGTACAGTTGAGTATAACATTTCACCCTTAGATAAACGGACAGTCCGAGCGCACTATTCAGATATTGGAAGATATGCTACGCGCATGTGTTATAGATTTTGGAGGTTCTTGGGATCCGTTTCTGCCACTTATAGAGTTTGCTTACAATAACAGCTACCAATCGAGCATTCAAATGGCTCTGTATGAGGCTTTATATGGGAGACAATGTCGATCTCTGGTGGGTTGGTTTGAGTCGGGTGAGGCTAGACTATTGGGTACTGATTTAGTTCAAGATGCTTTGGAAAGGGTTAAATTTATTCAGGAACGACTTCGCACAGCGCAGTCTAGATAGAAGAGTTATGCCGACCGGAAGGTTCGCGATGTTGCTTACATGGTATGAGAGAGGGTACTACTCCGAGTTTCGCCTATGAAGGGTGTTATGAGGTTTGGAAAGAAGGGCAAGTTGAGTCCTATGTATATTGGACCTTTTGAAATATTTAAGAAGATTGGAGGGGTGGCCTATGAACTTGCATTGCCACCTAATCTATCGGGTGTTCATCTAGTGTTTTATGTATCTATGCTCCGGAAGTATGTCGGGGATTCGTCTCATGTTTTGGATTTCAGCATAGTGCAGTTGGATGGTAATTTGACTTATGATGTGGAGCCGGTGGCCATTTTAAACCGTCAGGTTCGAAAGTTGAGATTAAAGAACATAGCTTCACTGAAAGTACAGTGGAGAGGCCAGCCAGTCGGAGAAGCTACTTGGGAGACTGAGTGGGAGATGCAGAGCAAATATCAACACCTATTTGAGGCTCCAGGTATGATTCTTAACCCGTTCGAGGACGAACGTTTGTTTAAGAGGGGGAGAATGTAACGACCCGACCGGTCATTTTAAGTATTACAACCCTGTTCCCCTATTTACTGCTCAATTTGTACTTTACAGCTGTTATATGACTTGCCGGGGTAATTGGTTTGGGTCCGATGAGGTCTTGGAATGAATTGGAACACTTAGTTCCAAAGTTTAAAACTTAAGTTGAAAAGGTTGGCTGGATGTCGATCTATGTGTAAACGACCCCGGAATAAAGTTGTGATGATTCCAATAGCTTTGTATGGTAATTTTGGACTTAGGAGCGTATACGGAAAATTATATGGAATCCCGCAACAACATTAGGCTTGAGATGGTGAAATTAGAAATTTAAGTTTGAAAGTTTGACCAGGGAGTTGACTTTTTGATATCGAGGTCGAAATTCGATTCTGGAAATTTGAATAGGTCCGTTGTGTCATTTATGCCTTGTGTGCAAAATTTGAGGTCAATCAGACTTGATTTGATAGGTTTTGGCATCGAATGTAGAAGTTGAAAGTTCTTAGTTTCATTAAGCTTGAATTGGGGTATGATTAATGGTTTTAGCGTTGTTTGATGTGATTTGAGGCCCCGACTAAGTTCGTATGATGTTTTAGGACTTGTTGGTTTATTTGGTTGAGGTTCCGAGGGCCTCAGATGAGTTTCAGATGGTTAACAGATTAAATTTGGACTTAGAACAATTGAAACTTGCTGCTGCCTACTGATGCAATCGCACCTGCGAAAATTGGCTCGCAGGTGCGAGCTCGCAGAAGTGTGTGCTTCATCGCAGAAGCGACCAGGCATGGGTTGAGGCAGAGGCCGCAGAAGAGAGCAGATGGTCCACAGAAGCGGTGTCACATCTGCGATTGTGCGACCGCATAAGTGCAAAGGCCGTAGAAGCGGCTTGCTCCTCGCAGAAGCGGGATGGAGACCACATAAGCGGTTGGATTCTCGCACCTGCGAGACCGCAGAGGCGGCTAAGAGAGTCGCAGGTGCGGAACCCCTGGACAATATACATTTCGAAGGGGTTTCGGGTTTTGCCAGTTTTGGACATTTCCAACACGGTTTTGGGGCAATTTTCAGAGGGGAATTCACGGGAAAACTTGAGGTAAGTCACTTGTAATCATTGTTAGTCAATAATATTGGATTATCATTGAGTATTTCGACTAGATTACGTATTTGGGTCTAGGGATTTCAAAATAAGAATTTACGATTTGGAGGTCGAGTCGATGTCGGAATTTGGTAAATTTGATATGGTTGGACTCGTGGTTGAATGGGCGTTCATATTTTATAACTTTTGTCGGGTTCCGAGACGTGGGCCCCACGAGCGATTTTTGAGTTAAATTTCGGATTTTGTTGGAAAACTAGTATTTTCATATGGAATTAGTTTCAATAATTTGTATTGACTGAATCAAATTAATTGTGACTAGATACAAGGCTTTCAGAGGCAAATTCGCGAGGCAAAGACATAGCGGAATAAAGAATTTCGCGGTTTTGAGGTAAGTAACATTTCTAAACTTGGTTCTGAGGGTATGAATCCCTGAATTTTGTGTTATATCAATTGTTGGAGGTGACGCACATGCTAGGTGACGAGCGTGTAGGCGTGCACCATAGAAATTGTGACTTAAATAAATTCTGTGGAGTTGTAAAAATTAAAGAATCATGTTATTATCCAAATATTCTCCACGTGTTAGAGAAATTGAGCTGAGACTCGTATTAAAGATCACGTTTAGGCTACATGTCTATATTTTGGGACCCATAGGGTCGTGTTGTTGTTGACTTTAATTATTTTAAAATGTACATTTCATACTCAGTCATGTTCATAAATTGTGAAAATATTTATGGGATCGGGGCTGCTCGCCTGCAGGATCGAGCTGCGCGCCCCAGCATGCCATATAAGCTTTATATATATTATTATTATATGGATCGGGGCTGCCCGCCTGCAGCAGGCCATATCGGCTTTATATCACGCTTGGGCTGAATGAGCCCCTTCGGAGTCTGCACCCCCCACAGTGAGCGTAGATGATTTATATTCGGGATGGACTTCCGAGGGTATGGACTTGCCTTAATTATTTATATTTGTGATTAATTTCCCCGGACATGGATTTTGTCCGAATCATTATAATTTAGGGATAAATTTACACATGGGTTGGATTTGGCCTTATACGGTACTGAGTCACTCACTGTCAGTTGATGTATATATACGGGATGGAATTTTCCTAGACTGGATTGGCCATATATAGTACTGAGTGACCGAGTAATTTGTGATCGTGAGTACACGAGGTTTTCCCATTTAGATGTCATATTCTTCATATCATGCAGTATTGATCTATTTTACTTGTACTGAGTTTAACTGTTAAACTTGAAAGCATGCCTATATTTCTGTACCATTATTTTTACTAGACTGTACTGTACCTGCTGAGCTCGTCACTACTTTTAACCCAAAGGTTAGTCTTGTTGCTTATTGAGTTGGTTGTACTCATACTACACTCTGCACCTCGTGTGCAGATCCAGGTGCTTCCGGACACGACGACTGTTAGATCTCAGAGTATTATCAGTTGGAGACTATCAAGGTAGCTGCCTGGAATCCGCTGACCTTGCTCTCTTCCTTTCCATTATTGTACTATCTATATTTTCAGATAGTGTTTTTATCTTTCAGACTTTGTTATCATTTAGATGCTTATGTACTCAGTGACACCGGGTTTTGGGAGTGTTTTATATCCGTATTTGTGAAGTTTTCTATTGCATTCAAACATTATGTTTTCAAACATAAAAGATATTATGTTTTATTGAGGTTGTCGTCTTGCCTAGTATTGAGATAGATGCCATCACGACATGCGGATTTTGGGTCGTGACACCTATCTTCGAGAGGCTACAGGGCATCTAGGATAAACTTTCCATCATTCTTTCCTTATCGTGCGACATTGATTCAGCTTGAAGCGTTTGAATTCCTCCCACTCTCTCGGATGTAATGTTGAGCATTCGGTATCAGCTGTGCATCGACGACTTGTGGTTTCATGGATGATGTGTGAGATATGTCTTCTGTGTTATAGTGATAGGCCAGTCTGGTGGACTTGAGGCTGAGTTTTGACCGCCGCTCGGGTTCAGTGATTTTAATTGTGAGAGTATGTGCTTTTGGACTTCTATGTTTGTTAGTGTCCCTAGGAGTGGGACTTGCGGCTTAGTGAGTGGTTGGATTATTATATGGTGAGTATTATATGACTGTGGGATGTTTTTATATAGTTTGGATGTGATGAGAAGAATTTCAATTGGAATGTGAAAGGAATATGGATACTTGATTTCTGTCTTGATGTGTTGTACAGTCTCAAGTTATGAGTGTTTTGAGGGATTCTTTCGTATTGTTCATTTGTGGAATGAAGTATAATGTCTTGTTGACTAGTTTAGACTCGGGAAGATATAGTGATTGCATAGTGGTTGTGGGCAACCAAAGGCATAAAGAGATGCCTGGTTGAGGCCAAGTAAGTGGGTTATCTCCAGCGGGATGTTCTGAGTTTGTGTGATTCTTATGATGTCTTTGTGGGGAGTTTTTCTTCCGCCAGTGGGCTATATGTGTTGCATTTGAGTTTTGATCGGTTAAGAAATTTGATTTGACTGTCACGAGGATGGATGCGAGCTTAGCAGACGATTTGAGGTATTTTATGGGTTGTGTTGCATGAGCTTATGAAGGATTTAGTTGAATTTCAGTGCGAGATTATGGAAGTAATAGAGTATGGGTATTGTGAGTTATCGGATGTTTTATTCTATAACTTTGAGCCAAGTGGGGGGGTCTGCTATCGATGAGTTGATTGCATGGTTATGTGTTGTATTGATTTCATTTGAGGCATACTTATTAATCTGTTATGACTTGCGAAGGTTGAGATCGAGGATGACTCGAGAAAGGAAATTTCTGAATGCGGGGTATATTACACTTTATGGGTATATGGAAATCATGGAATGATTTGAGTTTGTTATTCTTGATGGATAATGTGTACATGGAGTAAGGATTTACTCGGTTATGTTAAGATGAGGCTACTTCTTTGGGTGTTGGTGTGATGATGGATCACATGTCGTTCGGCTTGGTTGGGCGGTGCATTTGAGATTAGAATAGGGTGGATGACTCTCGAGAAGGTTCTAATGGATTCAAGGTTCATATGTGGCATTTTACAAATTTTAGAAATTTGTAAAAGGGCTAAGATCTGAAATTACATTGGGCGGTGTTGGGACTAGCGGTATATCTGTATCATTAGAGGTTCTATGTTTCAGTATAAGAGAAGTTAAAGAAACAATTTCAGATTCACATGAGGACTCTTCGGAGTGGGTATCTCAGATGCAGTATTTTGAGTGTTTAAAAGGGAATACAATGGCTTATGTGCTTCAGGACGACGTGGTTTCATGCTAGGATCTCTTTTGGTGAGCTCTGGGTAAGTATCGTGGTGTTCTGGCAAGGAGAAATGTCAATTTGAGGGTAATTCGGAAGGAACTCGGGGAAATAGGACAACTTGGTGGTAGATCGGATCAACATGGTTATAAGTATAATCGATTCTTTTGGTTCTTATGATATGGTGAGCCTCTATAGGTGTTTTGTGGTAATACTCTTGGGTTTGGCGACCTGCGTGACTTGATTGATTTAGAGGGATTCTGTTCTGATGGCTTGGTTATCTGCATATGGGTTTGGTAGAGGTCTCGATGATTTCTACCACAGTTTGAGATGGATATTTTCTACCAGCATGAGGAGTATGTTGCGTGTTGTGATTTTTCTGGATGGGATCAAGTGGAAGGTTTCTGGCTAATTGAGTGTGTATTCTACTTATGATTCAGAGTTGATAATGGGATTCTCATGTTTTCATATGATCGCATGATAGATGTGGTGCGTCGTGTGAGGTTGAGATTTGCATGTGCAAGTATACAATTCAGTCTCAAAAGGAAGGTCATAAGTTCTAGACGACATTGACAGTTTCAGATATTTAGAATAATTCTGGCATTATCTGGTATCACCTGAGAAAACTGCGCATTTTAGAAGGCGCCTTGTGTTTTGACTTGCGGATGCTTCATTGGTATTTGCGGTACTCGCCTGTTGATCAACTGCTGATGTTCTGATTTTTCTATTTGGCATGAAAGAATTATGGAAGTATCTCTCGTGGAATGATTATGTATGAGGGATGTGCTAGTCATTCGAGTAGTGGAGTTGGGATCGGCTATGGTGATTCATGTGTTCTATGGATTTAGAGATCGGGAGTTCTCAAAAATAGATTGTTTCATGGTTGCGGACTGTGAAGATGTGGCCAAAGTTAGTCGGATGGTAGTATGTGTTATGGTTAGGTCATTGTGGACTTTTGGAGGGTTATTTATCCATTCGGGGATGACCGAAATTGATTTGGGGGCTCATTGGTAGGCCCAATGAGGATGTGTATTCTACACCGGGTTGAATTTGTTAACTCAACGCTGTTATCATTAAGGAGTGTGTCCTTCGGTTAGAGTTGAGCTTGTTCGTGTCCTGATATGTTATATGTTCTACTCTTCCATGCTACGATGAGTTGTGATCTATTGGTTATTTGCACACATGATGTGTTCTATTTGGGCCTTGTGGAGAAATTCGAGCGAGATGCTTCTCTGGGTGTAGAATGACTGCCCCTTGGTTATGGTCTTTCTCTTTGTGGTATGTGGTGTTACCAGTTTATCCATGGTTATAGTCATGCACTTGGTGTTCTTGATGTTGATTTGTATGTGGTTGTTGATTTTGATTATTAGGACTCGAGGTATTTCATGTGGACCAGTGTTTGGATTGGGTCACGTATCGCAACGGAGTTATGTTGGGTTATGATCTTTTGGGTTGATTTTGTGAGTCTTGGTTCTCCGTGTGTGATGGGTTTATAGCATTGTGCTCGTGGTGGTACCTGTTGAGCTTGCGGAACGGTTCTCTCATTTGAGTCATTTTCTATTTTTGGGTACATTTGAGTTATTACTTATGGGTGCACGGATTGCACGGGTTGTGGCTTGGGGTTGTATTGGTGTAGCATGTCAGTGGGAAGCCTGTATTTGATGAGATAAGGTCATTGGACCTAGAACGGATGCTATCAAATTTGATTACGGTAGGTTTGGAAGAATAATATCACTAATCAACTTAAAATTTGGCTATGGGTCTTGTTCGGTAAGAGAACTTCATGACTGTTGATCTGATGAGTGGTTATGAGTTTCTGCGTCTTTATTTCATCATCGGTAGTGTATGAAGGTCTTCAACAAGGTTTTATTTGATATAATGTTTATTATCGGCATCGGGTTTATTTTTGAGCAGCTACTATGATCAGAAATTATTGCTACGGGTATGCGAGTTATGTGGTATATCATGTGACTAACTCTTGGGTTACGGTTATAGCTTGATACACCTTGTTCAGACTTATACAGTGTGTAGATATGAAATTTAGGTCTTGTAATGAATTTTGGATGTTGGAATTGGGTTCTAAGGTTTACTGACTAAAGTTGAAGTGCAGATCTTCAGTTATGTTGTGTTTTAGGCTTATATGGATTGGGGTGACGTGGGATTACCCTCGGGTTTGTCAATGGTGAGTTTACACAGTGATTTGATGGCTTTGGAACGACTCTTAGCATGTTTGAGGACGAATATACGTTTAAGTGGGGAGAATGTAACAACCCAATCGATCGTTTTGAGCATTTGCATTCCATTCGGCCGTTTGAAGTCTTGAATAACTTCATATGATGTATTATGACTTGTGTGAATTATCGATTTTGGTTTACAAAACATTCAGAATTGATTTGGAAGAATGGTTCTCATTTTAGAAGCTTTAAGTTCGAAGAGTTGACCAAGTTTGACTTTGGTGTATTTGGCCTCGAATCGGAGTTTTTATGATTTCGGTAGGTCCGGATGGTGATTTTGGGTTTGGGTGTATGCCCGAAATTGCATTTGGAGGTTTCTAGAAGGTTTCGACACTATTTGACGAAAGTTAAAAATTGAAAGGTTTGGAATGTTCATAAGTTTGACCCAGAGTTGACTTTGATGATACCGGGTTTGAATTGTTGTTCCCGGAGTTGGAATAGGTTTGTTATGTCATTTGGAACTTGTGTACAAAATTTAAAGTAATTCTGGGTTAATTTGATATGAATCGGTGCGAGTTTTGAAAATTGAAAGTTTAAAAGTTCTTCAAGTTTGATTTAAGGTGTGCTTCGTCGTTTCGATGTTGTTATGTGTAATTTGAGGTCTCAAGAAGGTCCGCGTTATGTTTTGGGACTTGTTGGTATATTTTGACGGGGTTCCAAGGGGCTCGGATGAGTTTTGGACGTGGCTCGGATCGTTTTGGATCATTTTGGCTATACTGGTATGGCAGGGACCTAGTGTGACCGCTCCTGCGGAGCCTTGGGCGCAGGTGCGGAGCCGCAGAAGTGGCACATGTAGCACAGAAGCACAAATTGGAGCTGGGGGTAGTAGTCCGCAGATGCGGATATTTCATCGCATCTGCGAAGGCGCAAATGCGGTCGCCTTGGCGCAGAAGCGAGATGGGCGCATATGCGGAGCAATTCCTCGCACCTGTGTTGTCGTAGAAGCGGAGCATATTCCGCAGTGCGAGAGGTCTGGAATCAGCTATTTTTGAAGGAGCGAAGGTTGGGGCCTCACATGCATTTCCGCAGAAGCGGGAATTTTTTCATGGTGCGACTTACTTGGGCAGACTCACTATATATCGAGGTTTTGGTTCTTTTTATCACAATTTGAGATTTGGAGCTCAGTTTAGGGCGGTTTTGGAGAGGATTTTCATCATATGGATTGAGGTAAGTATTTTCTACTCGGTTTTGATTATATTTCATGATTCTATCGATGCTTTTGGAATTTTATTAATTAATTTGAAAGAGAAATTGGGGGTTTTTATCTAAACATTCCTTAAGTGAATTTTTGAGTTTTGAACATTGATTCGGAGTCGGAATTGAGTGAAATTAGTATGGTTGGACTCGTAATTAAATGGGTTACCAGATGTTTTGAGTTTTTTCGGTTTATGAGGTACGGGCCCGGGTTTGACTTTTTGGTTGGCTTTAAGTAATTGATTAAAGATTCGATCTTTATTGATTGGGTTTGTCTCCTATGACATTATTTGATATTTTTGAGTTGCTTTTGGCTAGTTTCGAGCTGTTCAGAGGTTGATATGTGCGGGATGGAATTTCTAGAGTGTTGTTTGGCCTTCTCAGTATTTGTTTTGGCTTGCTTGAGGTAAGTATCCTATCTAAACTTGGTTGAGACACTAGTTGCCTAAATTATTTGTGATAGCTACGTGCTATGGGTGCACATATGTGTGGGGTTTGAGCCCATGTGCGAGCACCGGAATATTTATCCATGCTCGGGGTAGTGCTTAGGCTATGATATGCCTAGCATTAACTGTTAAGCTCTAAGCTATGATGTTTCTCGTATTTGTAACATTGTTGTGAACTATTTGAACCATGTTTGAGGTTACGAAGAAGCAAATTCCCTGAATAAACTTGGAAATTGTTATTTATGTGATGAAATTACCGATTTGAGCTATGATAGCATAATTTGCACAAGCATATACTTTAGCATGTCACTTATACCAGTCCATGAGCATGAAATCCGATATTCGTTGATCACATACATGTATTCTTGTATATTTGCTTATGTGTGCTATGATTTGGACTCGATGATTGTGACCATGTCGGGCAGATTGTGTTATTATGCCTGTGACCATGGTAGGCGTAGTGTGTTGTTGTGCCTGCGACCACACCGGGCGAATTGTGATATTGAGCCTGTGACCACGCCGGGCGGATTTTGATTATTAGCACGTGAGTTGTCCGTGCGATTATTATACTATTAGCACGTGAGTTGTCCGTGCAATACATGAGTTATCCGTGCAGTGTGTGGATATGGATCCATCCCCTAGGGTCACCCTCTCATGTTTCTCTCTTGATGGTGTACATGTGGATTGTGAGAAACCGACGAGTTTCTGGTTGATGTGAGCTATGAGAGAGCTGGTTACTATATATTGGATCGGGTTGCGCACCGCAACGGACAGATATTTGGTTATTGCATTTCATCTTTACTTGCAATTTTTTCTATTTTCTCCCTACTTTACTTGAATATTTTCATTATATGCTGGATTGTTGACTGAGTAGAAAACTTTAAAAACAAATAATTGTGAGCATTCGAGTGATTTTACCTGAGATTTTCCTGATTTGATCATACATCTGTTCTATACATTGTTGAAATTTTGAACTGTACAGGTGTTGGTGAGTATGTTTTATAGTTTTTGTTTCTTTTACCTTGCCGAGGTTAGTTAGGATACTTATTGAGTACATGGGGTCGGTTGTACTCATACTACACTTCTGCACCTTGCGTGCAAATCTTAGAGTTGTTGCTGCTGTGTATGGCGGGAGCTGGCATTGAAGATGTAACTGCATTTCAATTATGGCTATCACTTGTCCTTGGTAACTTTAGATTCGAATTCTGTTCATGTACATTCCAAACAGATCTCGTAATTATTTTAATTCATTTTTGTAAATCTAAGTTTTAGTAGCTCATGACTTGTACTACCAGTCTTTGGGGAGTTGTATAAGTATTCAATTATTTCACTTTTGACTCTAAATTTTATTATTAAATTGTGTTTACTGTTATTTGGCTTACCTAGTGGGTTGGATTAGGTGCAATCACGACTAGTTGGATTTTGGGTCTTGACAACTTTATTTGACACATTTGAAAATTTCGACCGATGTCGGTCGCAATATGGTCAATCTTTGACCAAAAACTGGTCAGGGTTGCATATTATGTTGCGTAAAAAGTTTAATTAAAAAAGTTCAAGAATACCGACCGATATCGGTTAGATTTCCTAATTTACTTTTTTTCGTCCAGTGTCAATTATTTTTTTCCATAACAAAAATATTTTTTTTAAAAAAATGATGAAGTTACGAACCGATTTCGGTCGGTATTAGTGGTAAAAAATGGCCAACCATTTATAGATTATGGTTATTTATAATCTACATATATTATATATATATATATATATATATATATATATATATATATATATATATATATATATATATATATATATATATATATATATATATATATATATATATATATATATATATATATATATATATATATATATATATATATATATATATTTAATATTATAAAATATAATATTATATTTGACCGAGTATATGTTGTTGTTGCTACAACTTAAGTTTTAATATAACACTACATCTTACATCACTATACATTTTGTTTTCAAATGTGTTCTAGTGTGTTGAATGTAGATATTTGGACTCGATCGCTCCCACATTAAAACTCAATATTTAATTTACTAAGGTCATCAGCATGCCGAGCGTCTTGCCAGTTAAAATCAAGAATGATGCATGTTCTAGGTTAAATAAAGTGATAAAAAACATATCCTAGGTTAATAGAATATAATTGAATTTCCAATTGATCCGCTGATCAAATATCCGAGCAAAGTACTAATAAGGTGTCGACAATAAAACATCCAAGGGCATCATCCGTGGCCCGTGAGGCTTGACTGAGACTAGGCCGGCCCGACCCGTAGGTCTAATAAATATATTTATTTAAAATATATAAAATATAAAAAGTATATAACACTAAAAATAACAAAAAGAGTATCTCAAGCTTAAAGTTTATTAAGCTCATGATGATATTAAAAGATCAAAATCTTAAAACGTTAATTAGTTAAGTTAATACAAATTATAAAATAAATAACTAATAAAATCTTAAATTGTCTAAACCCTAAACTTCAAAGGAAGTAACGCTACTTCTTCTGAAACTCTCTTTCGCTCTCGGAGTCGACGACGTACCGGTTAGTTTTCTTTCTTTTTCTCGTTTAACTTTGTTGTTCTATTCTTTTGTTTAATTCTTAATTTTATTGTTATGATTTTATTCATACAGTAATAATATTGATGATCTGATTTATAATATTTTTTTATTGAGTATCAAACTAGGTTTTAAGAACTTCTAAATGCTCTCTCTATTCTCTGTAACTAAAACAAGAATATGTTTTTCTTCAGCCACTCCCCAATAGTAATACTGTCAAAATTAGTTATATACGTATTATAAGATTGCATATATTACAATGAAAAACTTACATTAATTGTTAAGAAATTATTTATATTATCACACCATGCAACAATTTATAATACCTTTCTTTATTTGTTTTTTTCTATGTTAAACTACATGATCTTTTTAATCTATTTAGTTGATCTATTTTTTAAAGCTAAATTTATATGTTAAAAATGAAAACTGAACATGCCAATTTTCTATAATTAATATGTATTCTTCCTTATAAATAAAGTGTATGATAATATCTTTAGTTAATTTATTCTAACAATTTTATTGTTTCTATACTTTCATACACACTTAAGTTATTTCACTTCATATAATCTTGTTATTTTGTGGCTTGAATTATTTCTTTGTATTTTTAGAAAACCCATAATCCCTATGGAGTCGTTTGGTAAGAGGACTAAGTTATCCCGGGATAATAATTCCAGTATTATAATCCCTGGACTATTTTATCCCACCTGGGAGGTGGGATAAAATAATCCCAAGTTTGATGGGATAAGGAGGGATAAGGTGGGATATCCAGTATTTAGTCTGGGATTAAATTTATACCATATTTGGTTGATGGTATAAATTTACCCTGGGATAAATTTATAAATTTATACCATCAACCAAATATGGTATAAATTTAATCCCAAATTTAGTCCGCGTACCAAACGACCCCTATAGGTTTAGAAAAACCCATTGTCCTAATAGATTTGGGAAAGGAAAAGCTATTGTCCTTGTCAAATTGGAAAACCTTTCTCTTATAGGTTTGAGACTATTTGGGATCTATATATAGGGGTTATAGTTGGGGATTCTATAGATGTATTGTACTTGGGGATTCTATAGATTGTATTGTTCTTTTCTTCTCATTCATAGTGAAAAACTCTCTCCGAGAATTAGGCTTAGCCGAACCTCGATACATCCTTGTATTGATTTTTCTTCTCTATTTGCTTTCTGTGTGATTGTGTGCTAGTTAACCCACGATCTTCCATAAAAATTGGTATCAGAGCAAGGTTCGGGTTTCTACATATAATCTAGGGTTAAGATGTCTTCATCATCTTCAACAAAGTACGAAGTAGAGAAATTTGATGGGGGTTCTAGATTCAGTCTATGGAAGATTAGGATGAAATCATCATTGGTGTTATAAGGGTTATGGAAGGCAATTGATGAGGATTTTCCTGAAGGGATGACAGAGACAAAGAAGACAGACCTAAAGGAGAGGACTTTGAGTGTAATTTTCATGAGCGTTACAGATAGCGTTCTTCAGGAAATTGCTGAAGAAACTTTTGCAGCAACAACGTGGAAGAAACTGGAATATCTGTATTCTAAGAAATCAGTCACAAACTGCCTCTACTTGAAAATGAGGTTATAAAATCTCCATATGAACGAAGGCACACTTGTTAAAACTCACCTTAATGAGTTTAATTCAATTATAATGGACCTGAAGAACGTGGATATCAAAATTGAGAGTGAGGATCAGGCCTTGATTATGTTATGTTCTTTACCACGATCTTATGATACTTTTACCGATACACTACTATATGGGAAAGACAATATTTCACTGAAAGATGTTAGTAATGCACTAAAATCTAAAGAGTTGAAAAAGAGCTTTCCAGACAGCAGAATTGAGGGCGAGGGTCTTGTGATTAGAGGAAGAACACAACAAAAGGACTTTAACAGAAAAAGGTCAACTGCGAGATTAAAGTCTAGAGCAAGGAAGCAATATTGTTATGAGTGCGGGGAGCAAGGTCACTACAAGAGAGATTGTCCTAAGCTGAAGGAGAAAAGAGGGAAGCAGAAAATAAATAATTCGGCAAATATTGTTGACACTAGAAATAATGATAATGATAGTGACTATGTAGGGGAAGTCTGTGCTGTGAGTTCTAGTCATGGGCAGAATTCTTAAGTTCTTGATTTTGATGCTACTTTCCACATGTGTCTATACAAGACTTGATTTGCATTTTACAAGCAAATGAGTGAGACTGTCTACATGGGAGATGATAATCCATTACCAGTAGAGGGGATTGGTAACATCAAATTGAGAATGTTCGATGGAATTATCAGAAACATTTAGTATTCGCATGTTCTTCGGATTAATAGAAATTTAATTTCTCTTTCGACTTTGGATGATCAAGGGTATAAATTTCACTCCGAGAATGGAATACTTAAAGTGTGTAAAGGCTCCATGGTAATCATGAAGGGTAAACTGCATTCTAAATTGTATCATCTTCAGGCCAGTGTAGTTGAAGGTGAAGCTGTTGTATCTTCTGGGAAAAGTGATCTGAATCAGTCTCAGTTATGGCACTTGCGACCTGGTCATATAAGTGATAGGGATTGTCTTTGTTGAGTAAGAAAAATTTGCTGAATGGGTGCAAAAATCAAGTTTTGAATTTTTATGAGCATTGTGTGTTTGGTAAACAGACAAGGGTAAAGTTCAGCAAGAAGGCCGATCACAAGACTAGAGACAAGTTAGATTATATACATTCAGATTTTTGGGGTCCAATCATAGTTCCCTCCAAGAGCGGTGCCAGATATTTTATGACTTTGATTGATGATTACTCAAGGATGGTGTGGGTGTATTTTCTAAAAACAAAAGATGAGGCATTTCCGACATTTGTTAAATGGAAGACGATGGTTGAGAGGCAGACATAAAGAAAATTTAAGCGTCTTCGAACTGACAATGGGTTGGAATTTCGCAATTCTGAGTTCGATAATTTCTGCAGTAGAGAGGGCATAATGGGACACCGCACTTGTGTTGGAACATCACAACAAAATGGTATTGCAAAATGTATGAACATAATGCTTTGTGATAGGGCACATAGCATGCTTTCACACTCATGTGTTAGCAAGGATTTTTGGGCAGAAGCAATCAATACAACTTGTTATTTGGTCAATAGATCTTTATCTACAACTATTGAGTTCAAAACTCTTTTTGAGGTATGGTCTGGTTTGCCTGCTGATTATTCAAATTTAATGATATTTGGTTGTCCTGCTTATACTTATATGAGGGATGGAAAACATGAGCTGAGGGCAAAGAAGTTCTTATTTCTAGGGTATGCAACTGGAGTGAAAGGTTATAGGTTGTGGTGCACAGATCAAAAGACTCCAGGGCTAATTATCAGTAGGGATGTAACATTCAATGAATTTCACTCACTGGACTGTTAGAGGAAGAAGGCAATAGTAGAAATAGATCGTGGTGTCAGTGACCGCATAGAACTAGAAATTGAATCTTCACTAGTTCAGCCCAGTAGTTCTAAAGGAGAGAAAGTGGAGGAGGTGCAAAATATTGATCAAGATGGTAATATTAATGCACTTGCGCAACAACAACCATATAACATTGCAACAGGCATAGAGAAGAGAGTGATCAACCGACCGCAAAGATTTGCAAACGTAGTTGATGGGAATCTTCTTGGATATACGAATCCTTTGGGATTTGCCTTGGTAGTTGCAAAGACCGTTGATGTGTTTGAGTGTTATAGGTATCCATAAGCTATTCCAGGTACAGAGCCAAATCGACAAATTAATGCTATGGCTGAAGAGATGGAGTCCCTTAACAAGTTTAGGCTTTGCCTAGACTTGGTTGATGTGTATGGAAATGGGTAGAGCCCCCGTGAGAGCTGAGGGCAAGGTAGAGAGACGTTGTTCCTGTTGATGAAGAGAATTCAAGCCAAGGGGAAGATTTTTTATTTTGTGACTTGAATTATTTTCTTGTATTTTTAGGAAACCCATAATCCCTATAGGTTTAGGAAAACTCATTCTCCTAATAGATTTGGGAAATAAAAAGCTATTATCCTTGTCAAATTAGAAAACCTTTCTCTTATAGGTTTGGGACTATTTGGGAACTATATATAGGAGTTGTAGTTGGGAATTCTATAAATTGTATTGTGTTTTTCTTCTCATTCATAATGGAAAACTCTCTCTTTTTCTGCCCCGAGGATTAGGCTTAGCCGAACCTCATTAAATCTTTGTGTTGATTGTTCTTCTCTATTTGCTTTATCTGTGATTGTGTGCTAGTTAATCCATGATCTTCCACAACAGATCTGTTATTGGATTAATTCTATTCGTAAATCATGTGTCATGTAGTTTTGGAACTCTAATATTTTTTGGTTATTTTCTTGTTTATTTCACTACAGGAAGTTAAGAAAATTAATGGATGACGCAAATAGAAAACTTGATGATAGTGTGGAGGCAATTAGTTCGGTAAAACCAAAATAGAAAAAAACTAAGACAACATCAGAAGTGCGAAATTACTTCACAAAAATTGGCAAAGCTGAAAATGGAATTGAAAGGGCACAATGTAATGGCTGTAAGGGAGTTTTTAAGGCTGGTACAACTCCAAAAGGTAAAATTTATGGTACATCATATTTACATCATCATAAAGAGGTATGTCTAATTCTTAATTTATAATGATGTGGGTCTTATGTTCATTAATCAAGAAGGTAAACTACAGTCTAGAAAGATAGATCAACGAACACAACGTGAAAAGCTTGCTCAAGCTATCATTAAGCATAATTTGCCATATTCTTTTGTTGAATATGATAGAATTAGGGATTGGGTGAATTATATAAGACTGGATGTTGTGATACCTTCTAGGACCACAAAAGTTGCATATGTAAGAAAAGTGTATATTAGAGAGAAAGACAAATTGAAAGAAAACTTGTCTAAAACTCCTAATAGAGTATGTTTGACTTCTGATTGTTGGACATCATCTACTTCTGAGGGATATATTTGTTTAACAGCTCAATCCATTGATGAAAATTAGAGGATGAATTATAAAATTCTAATTTTTTGTCGTATGTATCCTCCTCACACCGGAGTTGAAATGGCTGCTGTTATATACGACTGCTTGAAAGAATGGAGCTTAGATAAGAAGGTATTTTCAATCACTTTGGATAATGCCACGGCCAATGATAACTTGCTATTTTAAAAGGCCCTCTTAGTTTGCAAAACAATTTGGTATGTGATGACGAGTTCTTTCATGTGCGTTTTTCTACTCATATTTTGAATTTGATTGTTCAAGAGGGTTTAAAAGCAGCTAGGGATTCCTCGTTTGCAATTAGAGAAAGTGTTAAACATGTTAGAGGATCTGATGAAAGAATGCAAAAGTTTGAGCAATGTGTTAAGCAATTTGGGATTGATACTAATCTTGGTCTACCTTTAGATGTATCAACTAGGTGGAATTCAACATATTTGATGCTTGAAAGTGCTCTCCCATATGAAAAGGTTTTTGCTAGTCTACATTTGTATGATAAAAATTATGCTTATAGTCCTACATCTGATCAATGGAGAAGGGCAAAAAAAATATGTGAAGTATTAGAGCCTTTTATGAGATAACTAACTTGATTTCTGGTTCAAGTTACTCAGCCTCTAACTTGTATTTTATGCAAGTTTGGAGACTTGAATGCATGCTCAAGGAGAAGTTGAATAATGAAGAAAAAGTTGTTAAGGACATGGTTTCAAAATTGCATGAAAACTTTGAAAAATACTGTAAAGAATATAGTGTAATACTTGAATATTTTTCTTCTTCTTATGCATATTTCTTCTTTTATGTATTGCTGTATTTTTAATTTCATAGGAATTCAAAGCATTTGAGGATGATACTGCCTCTATGTAATGATTCGGCTGGTCGTTTTGACTATTATAGCCCCGTTTCCCCATTTATTGCTTATTTTGTGCTCATTTATTGTTATGTGACTTGCCGAGGATGTTTCGAAATGAGTTGGGACACTTAGTCCCAAGGTTGGAAGCGTAAGTTGTAAAAGCTGACCGGATGTTGAATGATATGTAAATGACTCCGGCACAGAGTTTTGATGGTTTTGATAGCTCTGTAGGGTGATTTTGGACCTAGGAGTGTGCTCGGATGTTGATTTGGAGGTCCGTAAATGATTTTGGCTTGAATTGGCAAAAGTTGGAATAGTTGAAGTTTGGAGAGTTTCACCGAGAGTTGACTTTGTTGTTACCGGGCTCAAATTTTGGTTCCAAAAGTTGGATTGTGGTCTGTTGTATCATTTATGGCTTGTGTGCAAAATTTGGGGTCAATCAGCGTTGTTTTGATAGGTTTCGACATCGATTGTAGGAGTTGGAAATGCATTAGTTTCATTACGGTTGAATTGGGGTGCGATTCATGTTTTTGATATTGTTTGATGTGATTTGAGGTCTCAACAAAGTTTGTATCGTATTTTAGGACTTGTTCGTACGTGTTATTGAGGTCCTGGGGGCCTCGGGTGGATTTCGGTCTAAAGATACTAATTTTTAGTGACTTCCACCTTGTTTTATGAATTGCAGCTCAAAGCAATTAGGTCGCAGGTGCGACGCTGTAGGTGTGGCTGGAGTGGTGCAGAAGCGAGGTTGGTCTGGCTAAGGGAGTATCGCATGTGCGGAGGAAGGAGCGCATCTGCGAGTCCGCAGAAGCAGAAAATTGGTTGCAGGTGCGGAGATTTGAAAATGGCTCTGGGAGCGCAGATGCAGACGTGGGGGCGCAGGTACGGGCTCGCAAGTGCGAGCCTTTGGCCGCAGAAGCGGCTGGTTGGGGGTTGAGTGTAATTCCGCAGGTGTGGATTTTTAACCACAAAAGTGGTACTGTAGAAGCGGCTAAATGGGTTGCAGAAGCGAAATGCCTGGCCAGTGTATTAATTCGAAGGGTTTTGAGATTTCTTCATTTTTGGACTTTGCAAGCTCGGTTGAAGGCGATATTTGAGAGGGGTTTTGCTAGTTTTCAAGATGTATGCAACTTTTGGTCATTTTTATCTATTAATATTGATTACCCATTGAATTTTCGACCTAGATTATGTATTTTTAAGGTGGAATTTAGGGAATTTCGGACTAGGGATTGGAGAGTAAGATTTAGGGATTTGAGTGGCGATTTGATGTCGGAATTGAGTAATTTTGGTAAGGTTGGACTCGTTATTGAATGGGTGTTCCGATTTTGTCAATTTTACTATATTCCGAGATGTGGGCATGGGGTTAACCTTTTGGTTGACTTTTGTTAAAGAATCTACTTTTATCATATGGAATTGATTCCTATAGCTTGTGTTGATTGTATCGAGTTGTTTATGGCTAGTCGTTCGGAGGCCGATTCGCGAGGCAATGGCTCACTTGAGTAGAGATTTTCATGGTTTGAGGTAAGTGACACTTCTAAACTTAGTTCTAAGGGTATGAATCCCTGAATTATGTATTATGTGGTTGGTGTTGAGGTGACAGACATGCTATGTGACGGGCGTGTGAGCGTGCACCGTGAAAATTGTGACTCGGTCGATTCTGTGGAACTGTGTAGTCATCTGATCTTGTTATTAATCAAGTATCCTTCATGTGTTAGAGAAATTGAGTAGTGATTCATATTAGAAATCATGCTTAGGCTATACGCTGGTACTGTTGGGGACCCATATAGGTCGTTTTGCTGTTGAATTACTAGCTTAATTTGCAATTATGTACTCAGTCACATCTATCATTTGCATATCATGTCTCAATCTCTGTTGCCATTTATTTCTCTGTTTCCATTTATTGATACCTCATATTATCATTGTTTGGGCTGATTGTAATGAGATTTGTGAGCCCGAGAGACTGGATAGATTGATGACTGAGTGAGGCCGATGGCATGATTTTGAGTAATGTTTATGGGATCGGGCTGTACACCACAACATGCTTTATTGATTGATGCCATGATTGGCTTATATTAGCGTTTGGGCAAGATTCTCCCCTACGGAGTCTGATATACCAGTAGTGAGTGCATGTACCTACTGAGTGGGAGTGCCGAGTGATTGACCGTACAGAGTGACTGGGAGGACCGAGTGACTGGGAGGACTGAGTGATTAGGAGGACTGAGTGATTGAGCGTGCTAAGTGAGATTAAATACTCCAAGAGTATGCATATGACTTTATCACTGTGTGCATTACAGATGGCATGCATAATTGACAAGTAGATATAGAGATGTAACATTCCTCATTTAAGTCACATTTGGCATATTTTTATTCGTGTTGAACTTAAACTGTTAAACTTAGAAGTATGTCTACATTTTTGTACTCTTAAATTATATATTTGAACTGTACCTGTCTGAGCTCGTCATTGCTTTAAGCCCAAGGTTAGTTTTGTTACTTATTGAGTACATTGGGTCGGTTGTACTCATACTACACTTTGTACTTCATGTGCAGATCTAGGTACTTCTAGGCACGGTGGTTGCTAGCTTTGGAGCTTTATCTGTTGGAGACTATTGAGGTAGCTGCCTTGGCGTCTGCAGATTTTGACTCTCCTTCTTTTTAGTTTATTAGTATTGTTCTATCTTTCTAGATAGTGTTTTTAGCAGTCTTACTATGTTGTTATTTAGATGCTCATGTACTCAGTGCGACCCGAATTTTGAGGGATTTTTATTGAATTTCTGCATTTTCTTATCATTTATTGTGAGAATTTCACTATTAAGCTTATTTTATTATGTTTTAAATTTAAAGATGCTTGGTTACTTGTGGATGTCAGCTTTCCTAGTACTATGATAGGTGCCATCATGACATATTGAGTTTTGGGTCGTGACAAGTTGGTATTAAAGCCTAGGTTATATAGGTCTCACGAGTCATAAGTAGGTTTAGTAGAGTCTTGCGGATTGGTACAGAGACGTTTGTACTTATCTTCGAGAGGCTGCCAAATCATTAGGAAAAACTTTAGTTTCTTGTATTCTTATCATGCGAATTTGTTGATTCCAAAAACTAAACTTCTGTTATTCTATTATCTCCCAGATGGTGAGGACACGTACTGCCGGATCGGGCGGACAGCCACCAGTACCACCAGCTAGGGCCACGAAAGGCCAGAGCCACGACAGAGGCCGGTGTGTAGCTCGTATCGTAGCTAGAGTAGCTCTTGTAGATCCACTAGTTGCTCTAGCTTAGAAGCAGATTCCAGATGTAGTTTAGCCGATGGTACCGGCTTAGGCACCATCTTTGCCCATTGTGATTCTAGGCCTTTAGGAGGCTCTGGCCTAGATATTGACTGTATGCACTAGCCTTGCTCAGGCGGTTTCAGTTCAGGCCGCACCAGCCACTTCTCAGGCTAGGGGAGGTACTCAAACTCCCGCCACCCGTACTCTAGAGCAGGTGGTGTAGGGACTTTAGACACTAGGGGTACTACCAGCCCATCCGGTTATAGTTGCTCAAGCCCAGGTGGGTCCCCCTATGAGTGACGAGGAGCAGAAGAGACTAGAGAGGTTTGAGAGTCTCAATCCTCCATCATTCAGTGAGGCTAAGTTAGAGGATGCTCAGGATGTCTTATATAGGTGCCAGTGGATTCTTTGCACGACGGAAATTCTGGAGACTAGTGTGGTCTCATTTACTACTTTTTAGCTATCGGGGGTAGCCTTCAGATTGTGGGAGGCCTATAAGCAGAGCAGGCCAGCCGATGCTGCACCACTTACATGGCATGAGTTCTCCGTTCTCTTTTTGGAGAAGTTTGTTCCACCGACTCGCAGGGAGGAGTTGTGTAGGCAGTTTGAGCAGCTATGCCAAGAGTGTATGTCCGTGACCCAATACAAGATGAGATTTTCAGAGTTGGCTCGTCACACGATCTAGTTGGTTCCAACAGAGAGGGAGAGGATTAGGAGGTTCATTGATCGCATCAACTATGGGTTGCACTTTGTTATGGCTCGAGAGATTGTATGAGGTGTTGGGTTCGACGAGGTGGTCGATATTGCCAGACGGCTAGAGTAGGTCTATAGTCAGGAGCGTGATAAGAGGGAAGCCAAGAGGCCTCGTGGTTTGGGTGGTTTCAGCTGTGTTTCTTCTGGAGGGCAGTCCTACCATAACATGTGTCATCTTTATAGGCCCACTCAGATGGCTCATCTAGTTCATCATGGTGCATCAGCTAGCCATGGTTCATATAGTTCCTTGTTGGGGTCACTCATCTCTTAGTGCCCTCTCAGCTCAAAGTTCATCCCATGCTCCATCTGTTTAATGTTCATCTGTGCCAGGTTCTTCTAGCAGTTATTCTGGTTCTCGGGGTCTGATTTAGTTCCCCACCACCATATGGGAGTTGTGAGTCCATGGATTTTGGATATGTGTGGAGGCAGTGTCCCCGTCGCTTTGGAGGTCCAGTTCAGGAAATGAGATCATGCTATGACTTCTGCACCAGTTACTTCACCACTCGCCCAACCAGCTCGGGGTGGGGCTCAGGCAGCTAGAGATCACCCTAGAGGGGGAGGCCGATCAGGGGCGGTCAGGCTTGGTTCTATGCTTTCCATGCCAGGCCAGAGGCCATTGCTTCAGACACAGTGATCACATTTATTGTCTCAGTATGCCACAAGGATGCTTCTATATTATTTGACCATGCATCCACTTATTCGTATGTATCGTCATATTTTTCTTGTTATCTGGATATGCCCCATGAGTACTTAGTTTCATTTTTTCATGTATCTACACTGGTGGGCGATTCTATTACTGTGGATCATCTGTATCAGTCGTGTATGGTGACTATTGGGGGATTTGAGACTAGATTTGATCTCTTATTGCTTAGTATGGTTGATTTCGACGTGATTATGGGTATGGATTGGTTGTCCCCATGTCATGCTATTCTGGATTGTCACGCTAAGACCGTGACGTTGGCAATGCCGGGGTTACCTAGGATCGAGTAGAGAGGTTCTCTGGACTATGTTCCCAGTAGGGCGATTTCATATCTGAAGGCCCAACAGATGGTTGGGAAGGGGTGTTTGTCATATTTGGCTTTTGTGAGGGATGTTGGTGCTGATACTCCTACCATTGATTCTGTTCCGATAGTGTGATACTTTCCAGATATGTTTCCTACTGACCTACCGGGCATACCACCCAATATGGATATTGATTTTGGTATTGACTTGGTGCTGGGCACTCAACCCATTTCCATTCCTCCGTATCGTATGACACCAACAGAGTTGAAGGAATTGAAAGAGCAGCTTCGGGAACTTCTTGATAATGGGTATTAGGCCTAGTGTGTCGCTTTGGGGTGCACCGGTTCTGTTTGTGAAGAAGAAAGATGGTACTATGCGGATGTGCATCGACTATAGGCAGTTGAACAAAGTTATAATTAAGAACAAGTATCCTTTATCGCGCATTGATGACTTATTTGACTAGCTTCAAGGAGCTAGGGTGTTCTCTAAGATTGATTTGAGGTCTAAGTATCACTAGTTGAAGATTCAGGTCTCGGATATTCTAAAGACGACATTCAGGACCCGTTATGGTCACTATGAGTTCCTTGTGGTGTCGTTTTGGCTGACCAATGCCCCAACAGCTTTCGTGCATCTGATGAATAGTGTATTCTAGCCATATCTTGATTTATTTGTCATAGTATTTATTGACGATATCTTGGTGTACTCGCGTAGCCAGGAGGAGCATGCACAACATCTGAAGATTGTACTACAGAGTTTGAGGGAGGAAAATCTTTATTCCAAGTTCTCTAAGTGTGAGTTTTTGCTCAGTTTGGTGGAATTCTTGGGGCACGTGGTGTTTAGTGAGGGGATTAAGGTGGATCCAAAGAAGATAGAGGCGGTTCAGATCTGGTCCAGACCATCGTCACCTATTGAGATTCAGATTTTTCTCGGCTTGGTCGGATATTATCGTCACTTCATGGAGGGTTTCTCGTCCATTGTAGTGCCTTTGACTAGGTTAACCCAGAAGGGTGCTCCATTCAGGTGGTCGTATGAGTGCGAGGAGAGCTTTCTGAAGCTCAAGACTGCCTTGACCACAACTCCAGTTCTAGTTTTGCCTTCGACATCGAGTTCTCATACATTGTATTGTGATGCTTCTCAGATTGGTATTGGGTGTGTATTAATGTAGGAGGGGAGGGCGATTTCTTATGCTTCGCGCTAGCTGGAGCCTCATGCGAAGAAGTACCCTGTTCATGATTTGGAGTTGGCAGCCATCGTTCATGCATTAAAGATTTGGAGGCATTATCTCTACGGTGTGTCTTGTGAGGTATTTATGGATCATCGGAGTCTCCAACACTTGTTCAATCAAAAGGATCTAAATTTGAGGCAGCGGATATGGTTAGAGCTGCTAAAGGACTATGATATTACCATTTTGTATCATCCCGGGAAGGCAAATATGGTGGCTAATGCCTTGAGTAGAAAGGCGGTGAGTATGGGTAGCCTTGCATTTATTCTGATTGGTGAGAGATCGTTTGCATCATATATTCATGCCTTGGACAATCAGTTCATGAGGTTAGATGTTTCAAAGCCTAGTCTTGTTATAGCTTGTGTGGTTTCTCGGTCTTTCTTATTTGATTGCATCAGAGAGCGTCAGTATGCTGACCCCCATTTACTTGTCCTTAAGGACACGGTTCAACATGATAGTGCCAAGGAGGTTTCTATTGGGGATGGTGGGGTGTTGTTGATGTAGGGTCGTATTTGTGTGCCCAATGTATATGTGTTACGTGAGCTGATTCTTGAGGAGGCTCACAGTTTGCGGTATTCCATTTACCAGGTGCCGTAAACATGTACCAGGACTTGAGGCATCACTATTAGTGGAGGAGGATGAAGAAAGGCAAAGTGGAGTTTCTAGCTTGGTGCTTAAATTGTTAGTAAGTGAAGTACGAGCATCAGAGGCTAGGCAGTTTGCTTCAGAGGCTTGAGATTCCGGAGTGGAAATGGAAGCGTATTACCATGGACTTCGTAGTTTCGCTCCTACGGACTTCGAGGAAGTTTTATGCTATTTGGGTGATTATGGATCGGTCGACTTAGTCCGCGCATTTCATTCCAGTTGGGACTACCTATTCTTCAGAGCGGTTGGCTGAGATCTATATTCGAGAGATTGTTCGCCTTCACAGTGTGCCAGTGTCCATCATTTTAGATTAGGGCACGCAGTTCAACCGTAGTTTTGGAGAGCAGTGCAGCGAGAGTTAGGCACACAGGTTGAGTTGAGTATAACATTCCACCCTACGGATGGTTCAAGTGCACTGTTTAGATATTGAAGGATATGCTATGCGCTTGCGTCTTGGATTTCGAGGGTTCTTGGGATCCGTTTCTGCCGCTTGCAGAGTTTGCTTACAACAACAGCTACCAATCGAGCATTCAGATGGCTCCGTATGAGGCTTTTTATGGGAGACGGTGCCGGTCTCCAGTGGGTTTGTTTGAGTCTGGCGATGCTAGGCTATTGGGTACTCACTTTTTTCAGGATGCTTTGGACAAGGTTAAGTTTATTCAGGATCGACTTCGCACGGCACAGTCTAGACAGAAGAGTTACGCCGATCGAAAGGTTCGTGATGTTGCTTACATGGTGGGGGAGAAGGTATTGCTTAGAGTTTTGCCTATGAAGGGTGTTATGAGGTTCGGGAAGAAGGGCAAATTGAGCCCTCAGTATATTGGCCCGTTTGAGGTGCTTGAGAGGATTGGGGATGTGGCTTACAAGCTTGCATTGCCTCCTAGTCTATCGAGTGTTCATCTAGTGTTTGATATTTCCATGCTCCAGAAGTTTTTTGGCAATCCGTCTCATGTTTTGGACTTCAACATGGTTCAGTTAGATGGTGATTTGACTTATGATGTGGAGCCGGTGGCCATTTTGGATCGGTAGGTTCGAAAATTGAGGTCAAAGAATATAGGTTCAGTAAAGGTGTAGTGAAGAAGGTAGCCACTCGAGGAGGCTACATGGGAGACTGAGCGGGAGATGCAGAGCAGATATCCATGCCTAATTGAGACTCCAAGTATGATTCTAGACCCGTTCGAGGATGAATGTTTGTTTAAGAGGGGGAGAATGTAATGACCCGGATGGTCGTTATGAGTATTATAGCCCCATTCCCTTATTTATTGCTTATTCTGTGCTCATTTGTTCTTATGTGACTTGCTGGGGATGTTTTGGAATGACTTGGGACACTTAGTCCCAAGGTTGGAAGCCGAAGTTGTAAAAGTTGACCAGATGTTGACTGATGTGTAAATGACTCCGGAACGAAGTTTTGATGGTTTCTATAGATCCGTAGGGTGATTTTGGACCTAGAAGTGTGTTCGGATGTTGATTTGGAGGTCCGTGGATAATTTTGGCTTGAATTGGCGAAAGTTGAAAAAATTAAAGTTTGGAGAGTTGAGGAGTTTGACCGAGAGTTGACTTTGTGGCTACTGGGCTCGGATTTTGGTTCTGGAAGTTGGAATAGGTCCGTTGTATCATTTATGACTTGTGTGCAAAAGTTGGGGTCAATCGGAATTGGTTTGATATGTTTCGGCATCAATTGTAGAAGTTAGAAATCCATTAGTTTCATTAGGCTTGAATTGGGGTGCGATTCGTGTTTTTGATGTTGTTTGATGTGATTTGAGGTCTTGACTAAGTTCGTATTATGTTTTAGGACTTGTTGGTATGTTTGGTTGAGTTCTCGGGGGCCTCAGGTGGATTTCAGATGGTTAACGAATCAGAAATGGGACTTGAAGCATTATTGAAGTTGTGGACCTTGTGGTGTGATCGCACCTGCAAGGGGGTTGGTTCTGAGGGTATGAATCCCTAAATTATGTGTTATGTGGTTGGTGTTGAGGTGACACACATGTTAGGTGACGAGCGTGTGGGCGTGCACCGTGGAAATTGTGACTCGGTCGATTCCGTGGAACTGTGCAATCATCTAATCTTGTTATTATTCACGTATCCTCCATGTTTTAGAGAAATAGAGCTGTGATTCGTGTTAGAAATCATGCTTAGGATATATGCTGGTACTGTTGGGACCAACATATGTCATTTTGCTGTTGAATTACTTGCATAATTTGCAATTATATATTCAGCCACATCTATCATTTTCATATCATGTCTCAGTCTCTGTTGCCATTTATTGATACCTCATATTATCATTGTTTGGGCTGATTGTCATGAGATTTGTGAGCCTGAGAGACTGGAGAGATTGATGACTGAGTAAGGCCGAGGGCCTGATGAGTAGTGAGGCTGAGGGTCTGATGTGTGATGTTTATGGGATCGGGCTGCACGCCGCAACAGGCTTTATTTATTCATGCCATGATTGGCTTATATTAGCGCTTGGGCAGGATCCGCCCCCTGAGCCTGACATACCAGCAGTAAGCGCAGGTACCTACTAAGTGCGAGTGTGGAGTGCGGAGTGCGGAATGCTGAGTGCGGAGTGCCAAGTGCCGAGTTCCAAGTGCCGAGTGATTGAGAGTACTAAGTGACTGAGAGGACTGAGTGTCTGGGAGGACTGAGTGATTGAGCATGCTGAGTGAGATTAAATACTCCGAGAGTATGCATATGATTTTATCACTGTGTGCATTACAAATGGCATGCATAATTGACATGTAGATATAGAGATGTAACATTCCTTATATGAGTCACACTTGGAATATTTTTATCTGTGTTGAACTTAAACTGTTAAACTTGGAAGTATGTCTACATTTATGTACTCTTAAATTATGTATTTGAATTGTACCTGTCTGAGCACGTCACTGCTTTCAGCCCAAGGTTAGTCTTGTTACTTATTGAGTACATTGGGTCGGTTGTACTCATACTACACTTTGTACTTCGTGTGCAGATCTAAGTACTTCTAGGCACGATGGTTGCTAGCTTTGGAGCTTTATCTGTTGAAGACTATTGAGGTAGCTTCCTTGGCGTCTGCAGACCTCGACTCTCCTTATTTTCAGTTTATTGTTATTGTTCTATCTTTCTAGATAGTGTTTTTAGCAGTCTTACTATGTTGTTATTTAGATACTCATGTACTCAGTGACACTAGGATTTTTGGGGGATTTTGTATTGAGTTGCGACATTTTTTTATCATTTATTGTGAGAATTTCAATATTAAGCTTATTTCATTATTTTTAAATTTAAAACATAATGCTTGGTTACTTGTGGATGTCGGCTTGCCTAGTACTATGATAGGCGCCATCACGACATGTTGAGTTTTGGGTCATGACACTCTAGCGATGGAAAGTCAGAATTGGATCTTTACTTAGAGGAATCAAAGCTTGATCTTGAGAAGTTTGAAGAGATGGATGTTGTCATGTATTAGAAGGACCATTCTAGAAAAATATTCCGATCTTTCAGTGATGGCACATGATGTACTTAGTATTCCTATTAGTACTGTAGCATCGGAATCATCATTTAGCATTGGTGGGCGTATTCTTACCAAGTACAGAAGTTGCATCCATCATGAAAATGTCCAAACACTTGTTACTACTCGAAAGTTACACGGCTTTTCCCAAACTAAAGCTGGTAAAATTTTTTATGTGAATTTCAATATTATTAGTTTACAAAATTTATTTACTCTTAATATTTAAATAATTAATATTGCATTTGAATTGTAGATGTAGATGAAAGTGAAGATGTTAAAACAACCTTGTCACAAACGGATTCAAATGTGTTTGATGAAGATGATGTGTTGGATATCTCACAAGCGTCCTGGACGTTCTCTTGAGTAGTTTATTTTGATTTTGACCTTTAGTGATTGAAATAAACTCTTGTCTTTTACCTTTTTAGTATTTATTGTGATATATTGGAACAATATAAAAAGTTAGGAACCAAAAAGTTATTAAGTTTTGCAAAACTTTTCCAATAAGATATTTTTTAACTTTTAAATATTTATCTTTTTTTAGGTTAGAACTTAAAGAAAAATATAAAATTATATTTTAAAAAATGATGGGCAGACCTGTGGGGGCCCGCAGCCCACATAGGTCTGGGATGGGTTGACCATTATAAGGCCCATCAAAATAATGGGCTAGCCCATCCCAACCTGTCAATTGCTAAAGCCCACGTGGGCTGGGTTGGGCTAACCCGACCGACCAATCTTGAAACTCTAATATATATATATATATATATATATATATATATATATATATATATATATATATATATTTTAAAAGGCGTGGGCGTAAGGCGAGACGTTTTACATATGCCTCAGTGAGGCGTAAGCCCTGAGGCACGGAGCGTAAGCCCCATAGGTATTTAATTTTTAATATTTTATAAAATAATATAATTATAGTAAATATTTATAAACAGGTAAAATTGCATAAAAAATAAAGAAAACTATAAATATGTGAAAAATATATATATAGATGTGTATATATATATATATATATGCTTCATCCCCATAAAAAATTAGTCAAAACAATCTATTATACACTACTTAGAAGCTCAAGTAATTTGAGTCGAAAAGAATAAAGTTTTCTACATCGAGGAACAAAAAGGATGACTAACCTGCAATTTGAACTTTGGACTTGCTTCTATGAAGGAGAATAAAGTTCTCTTTGTATTTGTAAAAACAAATTGAATATTCGTTACTTTCGAGAGATATTAGCAGACTAGCAGACAAGATAAAGAATTGAAAAAGATCATGAATTGGGGCTTCAATCAATAAAAAAGGTCTTCACTTTTAAATTTAATATATTTCGGTTCCTTTTTAAAACTTTTGAGTAATTACCAAGCTGAATTTTGAGGATTCGTGTATTATATGAAGGACTTATTCAACAAATTTTATTTTAATTTGAAAAAAATTCCTGGGGCTTACGCCTTACTAAAAATACGTGCTTCGAACGCTGGGCGTACGCCTCGTGAGACTTTCGCCCCAGGGCATTTTTGGTGCGCCTCGCCCCAGGGCTCGCCCCGAAAACGTCTTTTAAAACACTGATATATATATATATATATATATATATATATATATATATATATATATATATATATATATATATATATATATATATAATTTTTACATAAAATTAATTTTTACTATTTCGCTAAAAATCGATCGACTTCGATCAGTTATGTTAATTAATAATTTTTTAAAAAAATGTAAAATCAGATTACTAACCGATTTCGGTCGGTTAGTTTATGGTCAAATAGTCAAATAGTCACTTAAATGTACCGACCGCTTTTTCCGATCGCTTTTTTCGGCCGAAGTCGGACGGCAATTTATAATCTCCAGCGACGGGCTTTCTTCCCAGTTTCTCTATTTTCTCTATCTCTCATTATCTTTTCCATTCAAGGCGATTTCACCCCAAATCCCACCCAAAATCGATTTCTACCTACTTTCTCACCCAAAATCAAAGCCCCCTGTCACGACTTAGAAATTCCGCCTCCGGGACCGTGATGACGCCTAACATTTCACTTGCTAGGCAAGACAACATTAGAATAATTTATCCATTTTTAACAACTCAAATTAAATGATGATAAGGAAGCTGAAATAACTTCAATAAATCTAAGGTAAAGTGCGGAAAACCATACCAACTGAAATATCTAGTACCACACTAGACCTGGTGTCACAAGTGCACGAGCTTCTAGAATAGTACAAGTAAAGATCTGAATAAAAATATAATAATGTATGAAAGAAAGTACACAACATAAAAATAACAAAAGGGAACTTTAGGGGGTGCGGACACCGAGCAGCTGTACCTTAAGTCTCCACTCAATCGCCGACCCGAGCAATCTATGAACTGCCGCTGGGACCGACTCCAAAATCTACATAAGAAGTGCACAGTGTAGTATGAGTACAACTGACCCCATTTACTCTGTAAGTGCCGAGTCTAACCTCGACAAAGTAGTAACGAGGCTAAGGCGAGTCACTTACACCATTACCTGTACGCAGTATAAAATAATGGCGGAAAAGAAAATACAGGAACAAATTAAAAGAGTTAATACATGAAAAAAACTCAACCTCCGAAAGAAAACCAGTAAACAACAGAAATACCAATCCTTAGAGTCTCGTATGTAAATACCGAAGCCAATACAACACGATAAGGAAACAGAAGCACATAGACTATTGTGGTGCGTAACCTGATCCCACCGTACAATACAATCCTCCTTTATTCCACTGCAATAATATCAACAATAGTAAATAAATATATATTGTGGTGCACTAACCGATCCCACCATATAATCAGAATCAATTTCATAATTCACCCTTATTTCACAATATCATTCCACCCTTATTTCACCTATTGCGGTGTGCAACCTGATCCCACCGTATCAATATAAATTCTTCCTTATTTCTCCATATCAATCCATCCTTATTTCACCTCTTGCTGCACCCAACCTTATCCCACCATATCAATATAAATAAATCAACGAGTACAATCAATTTAATAACTCGAATCATAAGAACCTTTACAATTTAACGAATATGGAGCTGAACCAGAAAGGAAATCTCGCACCAAATTGAGGATTGACCATAATTAATATTAAAGAGTAAGAGAAGTCCAGGAAACTACAATTAAAGGATGCGAGTAAGTCAATTAAAGCAAGTAGCAGTGAATCAAGGAATCATGGGAGAATCTAACATTTTTAACACTAGAATAATTAATGGCAAGTGTAATGATAAGACCGGTTGTTTTGAGCTCTAGCACGTCATTCGGCGGTTTGAGGCTTTGAGTAGCTTCACTTCAGGTATATTGACTTGTACATGTGGCCGAAATTGAATTTTGGGAAGTTCAGGATGGATTTGGAAAGAAAATTCTAATTTCGGAAACTTTAGGTTGGAAGAATTGGCCAAGATTTGACTTTTGAATAAATAACCTCGGAATTGGGATTTGAAGGTTTTAATAGGTTCATATGATGATTTCGGACTTGGGCGTATGTTCGGGTTGAGTATTGGATCACCTGAGAGTATTTTAGCGCTTATTATAGAAGGTTGGCATTTTAAAGGTTTAAGAATTTCATAAGTTTGGTTTGAAGTGAATTTTGATGTTACCGATGTCCATTTGAGGTTCCGAGCCTTGGAATAGCTTTGCTATGTCATTTGTGACTCATGTGCGAAATTTGATGTGATTCTGGATTGATTTGATACATTTCGGCACAGGATATAGAATTTGAAAATTTAAAAATTTATAAGTTTGATTCGAGGCACGATTCATGATTTTGGTGTTGTTTAACGTAGTTTAAGTCTTCGACTAAGTTCGTATTGCATTTTGGGATGTGTTGGTATATTTGGTTAAGGTACCGAGGGCCTCGGGTGGATTCCGGATGGTTAACAGATTTATTTTGGACTTAAGAAATGCTGAAGCTGGGCAGTAGATGGTATAATTGCTTCTACGATGCCTTGGTCGCAGAAGCAATGTCGCAGAAGAAAGGAAGAGCTTGCAGAAGATAAATGGGAAGGGACTGGCAGTGGCCGCAGGGGCAAAGATTTTCCTGCATCTGCGTGACTGCAGATGCGGCCCAGTGGTCGCAGAAGCGGTAGGGAGTGAGGCAGGTTGGAGGCGCAGGTGCGAGGTTTGTGCCACACCTATGGGACCGCAGAAGCGGATCCTTGGTCGCAGGTATGCCAAGGTAGGGGGCTGAAGGATGGCCGCAGAAGTGGTAGTTTGGCCGCACCTGCGGAACCGCAGAAGCGGCCAAGTGGCCGCAGGTGCGAGAGGTCGCTGGGCAGTGTGCTCTTTTAAGAACGGGATTTGGCCCATTTTCTTTCATAACTTGTAATAGGTGGGAATCGCTTACCATGTGTTGCTTGATGAAAATCCCTCCTCGAAGCTCTCCAAAATCGCCCCAACCAAGTGAAAAAATATATGGTTTGTATTTTGATATAAATATGAAAATTAGTAGAAATTTGGGATTTTGGGTCATGACAGCTTTGTATTAGAGCCTTAGGTTTGGTACGGAGACGTCTGTACTTATCTTCGAGAGGCTACAGGACTGTTAGGAGCACTTCCCTTCTTAATTCCTCATCGTGCGATTTGATTTCCATTGAGGCTTGTGCCTTTACTCTATTCATACTCAATCTTATGCGACGTGAAGCGCTTGTTGTCAATTGGACACCGAGTAGTGGTATTGACACTGCAGAAGTAGTGTAGGATATTTGTTTCTTACGTGTTTAGTCAGGCTATTATCGTCGCCTTGCGGAAGGGTGTTTTGTCGTTTTAGTTCACTATCGGTACTTCATATGGTTTTGAGGCTATGCACAAATTGCTATGATATTCATGCGTTGTTATCGCACAGTGTTGGTGTAATGGTAGGGTACTTGTTTATGAATCGATGCAGTGAATGATTTGGAAGGAGGATTTCTCAGTGCACAATTTAGAGGTTCAGCATTTAATTTTACTAGAGGAAAGGCAATCAGACTATGGATGTTTAGGCTTTGGTTGATGGAGTAACGAGACTTGATATTTTCGAGCGTGGTGGAATTTTTGTTGTGATGCGGTATCGTCGTCCTTGTTTGAACGCATTACAGTTCGACAACATTATGGTCTTCTTTGATTTTGCCATCGGGGCAGGGTGTTGTGAAATGGTACCTGGGAATCGATTGTTAGAGATAGCAGGGTGTAGCGGCTTCAGAATCGAAGGAGTGTTTCTAGTGTTGATGGCTCAAGAAAGATGATCTTTTAGGAGGTTTAGAGTTGGTAGCAATTTATTAGATCCGGTGCTATAGGTATGGATTTGATTTGAGGAACATTTGGGCAGAAAAGTATGAGGAAGGACATCGCGGGAGGTGTCTAGCAACGGAAGAGTTACTAGCATGTCAAGTATGAGAAGCGGAGGTCGAGAAGTTGCTTAAAGGATATGGTTTGACCGAGGTGGGAGTGGCAGAGTAGCATATGGATTCTGTGGTAGAATAGCCACATACCTTGAGGAAGATTTGAGCGATTTGGAAGGCATGGTGGGAGTGACTAGGTCCACGGATTATAACTGTCGGTGGTTACTGTACGGAGAAAGATTGAACATGGAAGAGAGGAGTTCGCTGGAAATAAAGAGGGGCGTGAAGATTTGATTATCATTTCAGATGCAATATGTCTTGAGTTCGGAAGGTATTGTTGAACTTTCAGTGATGTCAATAAGGAAGGAGTAGACTTATACAGCTGGTGGGGGAGCATGGGCTCAGGAGAATTTACTGATTACATGGTGGTTGTACCCAGTGCAGTGTCGTTGGAAGATGTCGGTGAGAAATTCCACATGTGGGTTATCTCCTGTGAGCAGGTTAGCAGTTGCGTGATGTTGATGAAGCTTCTGCGAAGAATACTACTTGCTACCCGGTAAGAGGCTGAATATGTGATTATGACTGATGATTCAGAATGTTCATGAACAGCTTAACAAAAGCCTTCGAGAAATTTGGCGGGTTAACAGTGCGTGATCATGGTAAATGAGAAGGAGGAATTGTTGTGGGCTCTACATTATGTGATGGTAGCTTAAAGCTAAGTGAGGGAGTCCCACACGTCTACGATTGGATCGTGTGGTTGTCGGCTTGTGCAACTTCTGGTTATCGATGCATTAATGGATTATTTGTGACTAAGAAAGGGAAACATCAATGGTAATTCGAGTAGAGAAATTGATAAATGTGTGCTATATTCCGCCTTGTCAATTCAAGTGCAGGTTTTGGGAAGACTCAGAGTTTATGCTTTATGGATGTGATGTACAAGGAAAAGAATTCGGCCGGTTGCTTCTTCGAGAGGGTGTTCATGCGCTAACATACCGTGGGAGTTTGGTTATGTTAGAGATCGGGTCAGAGTGGGTGAATCTCAGCAACGGTCCTAGTGGGTTAAAGAATTAAAGTGCAGTGCCTAAGGATTTCGGGTCTGTTGTGTGGTTAAGGACCGAGTCTTCGTAGTGGATTGTGAATGGAACTTGGAATGTTCCATGTCATCGTTGGGAATACGGTGCAGTATTGGAGTAAAGGAAGAAATATCTTCGGAATCATGGAAGGTCAGGCAAAATGGGTGTACCAGTTGGAGGTGCTATTGTGCGCTTGAGAAAGGGTATGAGATGGTTCATGGGCATTGAGACATTGTGGTTTCGCGATTCGGGTCACTCGGGAAGAGTGCGGATTGGGTTCGTAAGCTTTGAATGGAGCTATTATTATTTCTGAGGCAAGTCCAGAGTAAATTGAAAAATGTTGGGTCGGTTAGTAATGGTTAAATCGGCATGGTTGTGGCAATGATCAGTTCCTTTGTTGTGTAAAGTTATACATGTGGTTTATGGTTGTACGTGCGGGCTTGACAACCACCATAACTTGATTGTTTTAGGAGGTATTTGATTCAAATGGCCTTGTTGTGTAAATTGATTCCGGAAGAGTCATGGCGGTTCAGATCACGACTTGAGGTTGCATTTTCTGCGGTTCGGGAATTTATTGAGTGTTGTATTGGTTGGTCTGAAATGAGCTAAGTGAAAGGTTTCTAGCCAATGCGGTGGTTATTCTACTAGTAGTTCAAGGGTTATGGTGAATGCGTGTATTATCGCGTAGCGGCATGATAGGTGCAATGAGCGACACGGGAATTTGAAAGTGGAGGATTAAGGTTGTAGTTCGGTGATGACATGAATGTCACAAGCTCGGATGAGCCGGGAAGAATTTGATGTTCAGAGTAAGCTGACATTATCCTAGTATCGCCTGGGAATGGTTTTTTGTGGAAGGAACATTGTGTATTGATTTGCTGATTCTTTATATGCTTTATAAAATTTGTACAGTTGGTGGTACGGATTCACAAACTTGGCTACGTGGGCGTAAGGTCGTGGAAGCGTACCCCACGGGGAAATTGTATGAATATGACATGCTAGTCACTTGATAGTTAAAGATCGAAACCAAATACAGATATTTTTGGTACTATCGTTAATGTGAGAGTTTATGTGTGGAAGGCGTTCTATTCCTTTGGTTGTGAACTGTGGGGGTTGTGACAGATTGAGATGGCTTGATCATTCGCACATGTGTTGAGGTCCCATGTAGCTTGTGGTGTCATATGAGCAGGATGTCTCTCGAGATGCAGGTCATTTATCGCACCTTAGTCGTGCTTGGGTTTTGTGGCATATTGCCATCTCCCTAGAGTTGTATTTTTGCACTTGGCGTTCTTGTGGCCGATATTCGGTATTCCGTAGATAGAAGCATTATGGCTTGATGGGTATGTCCTATTTATTGTTATGAGTGGATCGGGTGGCACGCCGCCACAGGTACATTATTTGGATCGGGTTGTACGCCGCAATGGTATCATATTTGGATCGGGTTGCACGCCGCAACAGTGATATGTTGAGTACGGTTCCCTATATCTATTCCTGTATATTTTGTTTCTTATACTCTAATAAGGGTTTATAACATCTGTTCAACCGTTTTATTCGTTACGGGGGATGAGTAACTCTTTTCCAAAGTTCGTTCCTCCTTATGTGTCATATTCGAGTTGTAGCTTATCGACGCATTGATGGCGTCATATGAGGTCTGATTCAGTGTTTAAGGTAGCTTATTGTCTGAGCATCTTGTACTGAGTGAGACGAGATTATTGGACCTGAAATTTGTGCAATCTGATTTATACAAGGTACATTAAAGGGAAAATATCGTTATTCAGTTCAGAATGAGGTAATGGTTCTTGTCAGGAGGAGAGACTCCATGAATTATTGATTCGGTAGGTGGTTATGAGTTTCTACACGTCTCTTTCATTGTGGCAGTATTGTGAGAGTTGGAACAGGATTTATATACGTCATAAGATATATTGCGGGCACTTGATTCATGAAATTACTGCTAGTGTGGTCGGAGGATGTTATTATGGGAAACCAACTTATCTGGTGCATGGTGCGATTTCAGCATAAGTGCATGATCATGTTTTGGTACAGTGCGTGGTGATTGGTACGGTGTTCGTGTGTTAGAATCAGGCCTTGTAAAGAAATTCGGAAGTTGGAACTTGGTTCACAAGCTTGTTAGCTAAGGTTATAGGGAGTATTTTCAGTCTGGCTCGAGCTAATGTGTTACACTGGAATGTGGTGGCACGGGTAGGTGCACGAGGTGTTAAACAGTGAATTTGGGCAACTCTGAAGATGTCCTTAGCACGTTTGAGGACGAACGTATGTTTAAGTAGGGGAAAATGTAACGACCCGACCTGTCATTTTGAGATCTAGCGTGTCGCTTGGCGGTTTGAGGCTTTGAGTAGCTTCACTTAAGGTATATTGACTTGTACGTATGGCCGAAATTGAATTTCGGGAAGTTCGGGATGGATTTGGAAAGAAAAATCTAATTTCGAAATCTTTAAGTTGGAAGAATTCGCTAAGATTTGACTTTTGAATAAACGACCTCGGAATCAGGATTTGAAGGTTCTAATAGGTTCGTATGATGATTTCGGACTAGGGTGTATGTTTAGTGTTGAGTATCGGATAACCCAGGAGCATTTTAGCGCTTATTATAGAAGGTTGGTATTTTAAAAGTTTAAGAATTTCATAAGTTTGGTTTGAAGTGGATTTTGATGTTAGCGGTGTCCGTTCAAGGTTTCGAGCCTTGGAATAGCATTGTTATGTTATTTGTGACTCGTGTGCGAAATTTGAAGTCATTTTGGATTGATTTGAAAATTTATAAGTTTGATTCGAGGCGCGATTCATGATTTTGGTGTTGTTTGACGTGGTTTAAGGCTTCGACTAAGTTCGTATGGCATTTTGGGACGTGTTGGAATATTTGGTTAAGGTCCCGAGGGCCTCGGGTGGATTTCGGATGGTTAACAGATTTATTTTGGACTTAAGATATGCTAAAGCTAGGCAGCAGCTGGTGTGATCGCTTCTGCGATGCCTTGGTCAAATAAGCGACGTCGTAGAAGCAAGGTCGAGCTCGTAGTAGCGAAATGGTAAGGGACTGGCAGTGGCCGCAGGTGCGAAGATTTACCAGCATCTGCATGACCGCAAATGTGGCTCTATGGTCTCAGAAGCGGTAGGGAGTGAGGCAGGCTGGAGGCGCAGGTGCTAGGTTTTTGCCGCACCTGCGGGACCACACAAGCGGATACTTGGTCGCAGGTGCGACTCCGCAGAAGCGGAGTCTTGTCCGAAGATGCGAAGGTAGGGGGTTGAAGGGTGATCGTAGAAGCAGTAGTTTGGCCGCACACGCGGAACCGCAGAAGCGGCCAAGAGGCCGCATGTGCAAGAGGTCGCTGGGCAGTGTGTTCTTTTAAGAACGGGAGTTGGCCCATTTGATTTCATTTTCACTTGGTTAGGGAGATTTTGTAGAGCTTCAAGGGGAGATTTTCATCAAGCAACACAAGGTAAAAGATTCCCACCTATTATAAGTTAAATACATAGTTTGTATATGGATTTAAACATGGAAATTAGTAGAAGTTTGGAAATTTGGGTCGTGACATGGAAGGAAATAATTAATGAAATACGGAAAAGCAAGGAAGCAAGTACTTTGGCAGCGTATATACACTCGTCACCTCGCATATACGTCACTACACATGAATTTCACATAACACATAGCTCAAGGGTTCCTAATTCCCTCAAATAAAGGTTAAACCCGACATTTACCTCACTCCGCAATCAATTCAAAGTTCAACCACGACCTTTCCTTTCAAAAAATGCCTCAAACCAACCAAATCTAACAATTTATTGACCAAACGATTCAAAATAAGCTTTAGAAACTACTCATGAATGAAAGGGATTCAATTTAGGTCATTAGTGAAAAGGTCAACAAAAGTCAACCCCCGAGCCCGCTTGGTCAAAATCCAAAATTCAGACCAAAACCCGATTACCCATTCACCCTCGAGCCTGGATATGCGACTTGTTTCGAAATCCGACCTCAAATCGAGGTCTAAATTCCAATTTTACAAAAATTCTTAATTTTACCTAAACCCCAATTTCTACCATGAAAATTCTAGATTTAAGGTTGAAATCTTATGAAATATAGTGAGGAATTGAAGGAAAGTAGATTAAGGCCACTTACCAAAGAAATTAGGGAGAAGAGCTCTTGGGAAAATTACCTCTAAGGTTTTTATGGTTAAAAATTTGAAAGACTGAACCAAAATCCCATCTAACTTAGCTTTTTACCAGACGCAGGTGTCGCAATTGTGACTTGGGGTCGCAATTGCGAACCCCGCAAATGCGAGACATACTTCGCAATTTCGAAGAAGCTCCATCTCTGCTATCATCGCATTTGCGATGATTTGTTCGCAAATGTTAACTGTGGCCCTTCGCAAATGCGACCTATGAATTGCAAATGCGATCCCTTGGTGCCCAGCCATTCTTTGCTAATGTGAGGAAGTGGTTCGCAAATGCGAACCTGAGAATTTCAACAGTTCGCAAATGCAAACATTGACCTCGCAAATATAAGATCAGATGCTGCACCAGAACCAGATTCTCACTAGCTATTTTCTTAAGTCCAAACCACTCCGAAGCCTATCCGAAACTCACTCGAGCCCTCGGGGTTCCAAACCAAATATGCACACAAGTCCAAAAACATCATACAAACTCGCTCGCGCGATCAAAACACCAAAATAACACATAGAACTACGAATCGAACACCAAAAATGAATGAAATTTCCAATGAAACTTAAGAACTTCTATTTTAACAACTGGACGTCCGAATCACGTCAAATCAACCCCGTTTTGTGCAAAAATTTGCAAACAAGTCATAAATACAGTAATGAACCTATACCAAGCTCCAAAACCAAAATATGGACCCGGTAGAAATAAAGTCAAACTTTGGTCAAATTTATAAATTCCTTAAACTTTTAAACTTCAAATTTTCAACAAATTGCGATAACTCGAGCTAGGGACCTCCGAATTTGATTCCGTGTATACGCCCAAGTCTCACGTCACGATACAGAACCATATGAACCGTCAAATCATCCGAGCCCATGGGACCCCAACCAAGTATACTAACAAGTCCCATAATATGACACAAACTTAGTCGATGCTTCAAATTATATTGAGCAACACTAAAATACGAATCGCAGCCCAATTCAAGCATATTCAAAACTAACAATTTTCAGTTTCCACATTCAATGCCGAAACCTATCAAATCAAGTCCGATTGACCTCAAATATTGCAGACAAGTCATAAATGACATAACGAAGCTATTCCAATTTTCCAAAATCAGATTCCGACCCCGATATCAAAAAGTCAACTCCCCGGTCAAACTTCCAACTTAAATTTCTATTTCAATCATTTCAAGCCTAATTAAACTACGGACTTTCAAATATTTTTTCGGACACGCTCTTAAGTCCAATATCACCATACGGAGCTATTGGAATCATCAAAACTCTATTCCCGGGTCATTTACACATAAGTCAATCATCCGGTCAACCTTTTCAACTTAAGTTTTCATCTTCGAGACTAAGTCTCTCAATTCATTACGAAACCTCACCGGACCCGAACCAATTACCCCGGCAAGTCACATACCAACTGTAAAGCACAAATTGAGCAGTAAATGGGGGAACGTGGTTGCAATACTCAAAACGTCCAGCCGGGTCGTTACATTCTCCCCCACTTAAACATACGTTCGTCCTCGAACGTGCCAAGAGTTGTTTCCAAGCCATCACATCACTATTCCATCTTACCACGCACATTCCCGGGGGTGATACCACGCCACCCTATTCCATATAGGCCTGACAACATAACATAATTGAAGATCATTACTTTAACCTTAGTCCGTAAAACTTAGAACCCAATTTCCAACATCCAGAATTTCTTACAAGACCCGAATCTCACATCTACACACTATATAAGTTTGAACAAGCTGTATCAAGCCATGACCATAACCCCACATATAATCACATAACATACTACACAACTCGCATACTCGCAGCACCATTTTCGATCATAGTAACTACTCAAACTTTCCCGGTACAAGTATTAAACCTCATATCAAACAAAACCTCGTTCCCATTACTTTCGTACACTGCTGATAATGAAAGATACATGCGGAATCTCATAACCACTTATCATATCAACTAGTCATAGAGCTCTCTCGCGCCAACCAGAACCATAATCACTTTCTAAGTCGACTTTCGATATCATCCTCCTAAATATACCATTATCAAACCCGATAGTACACATTTTAGGTCCAATGACCTTATATTATCAAACACAACCATTCCATATACACACCACACCAATATATCTCAAGCCAAAAATTGAGCAATCTGTGCACCCAAAAATGGAAAATATCTCAAAGAAGAGAACTGTTTTGCAAGTTCAGCTAGAACCACCACAACCTAATATTTACAACCAACTCCTCAAATTTTTTGAAGAGGATAACAGTAGGCGCATGTACACAATTCCTCAAATACGCTACTCAAGTAATTTTTATCGTAGAGGAAGGAAAGCAATGAAATCAGATAAATTATCAAAGAAATAAAATTCCCACACAATGCACAGACAACTCACGTGTGACATGGGCAACTCACGTGCCAATAATATAAATCGCCTGGCATGGTCACAGGCCTCCAATCCCAGCATATCATAAAGGAGTGACTAAACAAGTATACATGTATATGATAATAAAATAAGATTCTCATGCTCCTGGACTGGTATAAATAACATGCCATAGTGTAGGCATGTGCAAAGTTTGCTATCACAACTCAAATCGGCATATTAATGCAAAAATAGTAACTACCAAGTTTTCTCAAGGAATTAGCCTCTTTGTAACATCAAGTCTAGCCCAGATAGTTCTCCACAAATGTACGGATACGAGAAACGTTATAAATTTATGCTTAACGGTCAACTATAGGCATATCATAGCCTAAGCATTCTTCTGAGTATGAGTACTTGCCCTGATGCCCGTACATGGGCTCAAACCTCACATATATGCACACTTATAGCGCATACCTATCACAAATAATTAACGCAACTAGTGTCTCCACTGAGTTTAAATAAAATACTCACCTCAAACAGGTCACAACCCTGAAACAATATGCTTACGAGAATTCCCAGTCTCCAAATTCATAGGACACATGAATCATCATAACTGATCCCAATTCTAGCATTCGAATGACTAACACATCTTTCATGCACGATCATCCCACGAGGAATACTTCCATAATTCTTCCGCGCCACATAGCAATAATTTGAATATCAACAGTCTATCAACCATGTGAGTACTTCAATATCGATGAACATCCATAAGTCAAAACACAATGCACCTTCTGAAATGCGCAACCTCCTCAGGGATTACCGAGCAGTTACAACATTCCTCTAAATATCTGAAACAGACCATTTTTCCAAAATTCGTAACCTTCCCTTCACGATTGAACTGCCACCTTGTACATGTAAATCTTAATCCCACACAACACACCTCATTTATTATGCCATCACGTGACAAGCACGAGAATCCCATTATCAACTCTGAGTCACCAGCAAATTACATACTTGGTTAGTTAGAAACCTTCTATTTGCTTCCTTCCAGGAGGAAATCACAATACACAACACGTTTCCCACACCAGTATAAAATATCCGGCACAAACCATGGTAGAAACCATCGCGAACTCTTCAAAATCCATTTGCACATAACCAAGCTATCAGAATTGAATTTCTCTAACTCGACCAAGCCACGCAGGTCACCAAACCCAAGAATATTACCACCGAAACATCTGTAAAAATCTCACCGCATCATAAGTACCAAAAGAACCGAGCATACCATTACCATACTGATCCAACTTGTTACCCAATTTTCCTATTTTCTCCGAGTTTCTTATGAATTACCCTCAAGTTGACATTTCTCCTTGTCAGAACACTACTATCCTTACCCACTGCTCACTACAAGACATCTTAACATAAAACCAAACCGCCCTAAGGCCCATAAGCCACAGTATTTTTTCTTAATCACCACAAAAGTACCACAAGCGAGACCCCCACACTGAAAAGACCTTATGTGGACTTAAAGTTGTTCCTTTTTACCTTTTCTTGTACTGAAATATAGAATCCATAGTTATACAGAATTACCGCAAATCCCAGCACCATCTAGTGTAAATATAGAATTGCACTGATATGCAACTTGTTTCAAAATCCCGGCACCATACATAATTGCACTGATATGCGATTGTTTCGAAATCCGACCTCAATTCGAGGTCGAAATTCCAATTTTCAAAAATTTCTAATTCTACCCAAATCCCTAATTTCTACCATAAAAATCCTAGATTTAAGGTTGAAATCTTATGAAATGTAGTGAGGAATTGAAAGAAAGTAGATTAAAGTCACTTACCAAAAAAATTATGGAGAAGAGCTCTTGAGAAAATCTCTTCTAAGGCTTTTAGGGTTGAAAATTTGAAAGAATGAACCAGAATCCCGTCTAACTCAGCTTTTTACTAGGCGCAGATGTCGCAATTGCGACCTGGGGTTCACAAATGCAAGACATACTTTGCAAATTTGAAGAAGCTCCATTTCTGCTATCAACACATTTGCGATGATTTGTTCGCATATGCGAACCGTGGCCTTTTGCAAATGTGACCTATCGATCGCAATTGCGATCCCTTGCTGCCCAGCAATTCTTTGCAAATGCGAGGAAGTGTTTTCAAATGCGAACCTGACAGGAATTTTAACCGTTCGCAAATGCGAACATTGACCTTGCAAGTGTGAGATCAGAGGCTGCACTAGAACCAGATTCTCAACAGCTGTTTTCTTAAGTCCAAACCACTCCGAAGTCTATTCGAAACTCACCCGAGCCCTCGAGGCTCTAAACCAAACATGCACACAACTCCTAAAACATCATACGAACTCGACCGCATGATCAAAACACTAAAATAACACCTACAACTACAAATCGGACACCAAAATGAATAAAATTTCCAATGAAAATTAAGAACATCTATTTTAACAACCGGACGTTCGAATAACGTCAAATCAACTCCGATTAGCGTGAAATTTTGCAGACAAGTCATAAATACAATAATGAACCTGTACTAAGCTTTGAAACCAAAATTTGGACATGGTAGCAACAAAGTCAAACTTTAGTCAAATTTATAAATTCCTTAAAACCTTTAAATTTCAAATTTTAAACAAATTACAATAACTTAAGCTAGGGACCTCCGAATTTGATTCCGGGCATACGCCCAAGTCCCACATCAGGATACGGACCCACCGGGACCGTCAAAACATGGGTCAAAGTCTGTTTGCTCAAAATATTGACCGACATCAACTCAAATGAATATTTAAGGTATAAATTCATATTTTAATCAGTTTTTCACATAAAAGCCTTCCGAAAAAAGTCACGGATTGTGCACGCAAATCAAGGAAGGCTAAAAGGAGCTATTTGAGGTTTTGAGACATAGAATTAAGGGTTAAAGCTCTAGATGACATGTCGGGTCATCACACTCCCCATCATCTCCATCTCGTCCGCCGCCACTGCCACAACGTCTTCTCCACCACCACTACTTCGTCGCCGCCGCTGCTGCTACCACCTGCCTGCCTTCTCACCCGAAATCAAACTCCCTCTCTTCTATTTGAAGGTTAGTTATCCATGTTTTTTTATTTTAAGTTATTTTAATTCTTAAATTTAGGGTTTATTGTTCTATTAGTGTGTTACACCCCATGTTTTCGTACGGGAAATGTTACATCTCGAATTTTCATATGTTAAAGTTTTGTCGTAAGTTAATCGACGTAAGTATGGGAATGAGTTTATTTTGAGATAATAAGCATTTTGCTATTTCAAAACAAGTGATAAGTAAATTCGTGAAGGTGAGAGGGTAAGCGAATCGAAGAAAATGAGTTTCGTTGAGGTTTGACAATTTGGGGTAAAATACGGTCCAAGCTATAATATCCCGTATTTATGGACTTGTGTCATACAAGGAACCACATGACCATGATAGTAAGGTGTATAAAGTATGTTAAAAGTGAGTAGTATTTTAAGTAATTTGAGATAATTCTTAATTATGTGGATAATTAGTTAATTATTGGGTAATGGGACATTACCTAGTTAATTAAGGATTAGTGAGTGATTAATTAAGATGTTGGATAAGGCCTAAAGGGCCCCAAACGTGGAAGCAATATATGTTCCATTTGGTGACTTTTAAGTCACTTTGCAAGGTGGCATTTGGAGGATGTTTTGTGGCCAAATCATTACCTTAGTGGGCCCCACATCCACTAAGGTAAAAGACATCTCAAAAATCCAAATAAAGACATATCAATTCTTCATAGCAAGATATAGTGCTTCAGCAAATTCGCACAAGTGATGGAACGTGATTTTTGCTTCAACAAGAATTTATCCGAAGTTATACTACGAGGCTTCTTAGAAAAAAAACAACGGGATTTTGCGATTCTAAGAGAGCACGGTACAATCTTTCTCAAGAATATCACACGATTTTTTTCCTACTTCGATCCGCCGTTACATGTTGTCGCAATTGATATGTGTTGGAAGGATTGTCAAGAGAATCGGTTCAGGTATATTAAGGCTAAGCCCTTCCTTCATTTTGGCATGATCTCATAATTACATGTGTTTGATAACGAGGCATAAAGAGAAGTTCATACTCCCGAATTTATATACATTATCATAGTCTCATAAATTACAGTATTCTTCTTATCGAGACTTCATATTTAATTGAGTATTGTCTTCTTCCAGTCAAGAGATTAGAGAGCCTATATATACAGTATTACAGTATTTTCATTACCATCGAGCTATAATCGATGGACAGGCCCCTATTGGGTAACCTCTGATCAGATGGTAAGTTATATACCGAGCCTGCTGTGGTCGAGCGCCTATGAGCGAGCCCAGTTGGCCGAGATACAGAGCCTAGTATGGCCGAGCGCCTATGAGCGAGCCTACTAAGGCAGAGTAGTTGTATATATACCGAGCCTTATAGGTCCGGACAGTTATTTTACTTACTATATTGAGAGAGTTGAGTCAGTATCAACAGGTAAGCATATCTTCAGATTATCTTTGACTTCCAGTTACTTTCAGTTATTATATTATCAGTTTAGTTTCAGCTTTCAGTTATTCTGTTGCCTTACATACTTGGTACATTATTTCGTACTGACATCCCTTTCTTTGGGGATGCTGCATTTCATGCGTGCAGGTTCAGACAAACAGGCGGGTAGACCTCCTCAGTAGGTGTTGCCCGAGTTCAGCTTTATTGGTAAGCTCTACGTCCTTCGGAGTTGCCGGGTCTAGGAGTTTTGTGTACATCTTGTGTATATATGTATATAGGTTATGAGTAGGCCGGGGCCCTGTTCCGATCATGGTACATCAATCAGTAGAGGCTTGTAGACATATCTTGTCAGTTAGTGCAGTATGTTGGGCTTGTAGGCCTTGTATGTATATTTTGTTGGTTTGTCAGCTGTAGTACTTATGACGGCCCTGCCGACCCAACTTTATATTGATGTTTAGTCAGCTTTGGTATCCATTCAGTTTTATATTTTGCTTCGTAAATTATTTTGCAATGTGGACCATTGCCAAAGTATGACATTATATGTTCAGATTGAAGGAAGAGGAAACTAAAGAGTTACATCATGATTTAGAACATTACAGAATCACTTTTAATATCAGAGGTACAAGAGAGATAGTACAAAAACCATATTCTATAACGGCTCTACGATAAAGCCAGTTAGAAAAGTACCAGCCTCATAAGAAGTCAGTATGAAGCTCCTACCGGATTGTGTATGCACTAGAGGTGCAAGTGTTATAATAGAGCTTCAAGTCGTGGATGTGAATTATACCTATGTGGAAGGGAGGTCATAAAAGAGATAGAAGATGTGAGACGAGATTTTAAGGTAAGTAAGGTAAAGGTGAACAACGTACGATATACTCAAATGCAGAAGGTTGTGAATAGTCTATACTTCAGATAGAAGGCCAAAAGCGCTGAGACTCAGTATCCAGGAATGATAACGGCATCGTCAGTGGCATATTTTTTGGCCTATGGTTTCTATGTATCGAGAGGTCTAGTTAAAAGAGTAAAAAAGAGTTAGAGATGATGCGATGTCTCACTTGATGTTCCAGAATAACACGAGGAAATCTATGGTACAAGCAAGTTAAAGGAAGGTTGCGAGTAGTATAAATAGATATGTGTAGGTCGCAAGCTAAAGTATGGTAAAGCGACAAGGTTTTAGGAAGGCAGGAGTAAGGATAAGAAAGGGCGAGTGAGAAGGTGACGAGAATGAATAAGTCCTCAGGATTAAGCCCATGAAAACAAGGGAGCTAATGGTCTCTCTAAGTTATAGAAAGCTCAGTATAGCCTGAGTGAACTCAAAAAAGTCTAAAACTAGTAGCATTTAGAAGAGATGGAATGCTGCCCTGGTAGTAGAATGAGGGTATAATTGTGATAAATGAAGGATGACATTTGGTCCTTCGATTGAGTAATGATTTCATGATTGTACAGAATTAAAATACTCACGTGAGGAAAATCACATTGGGATGCTATGAAATATGGTTATGAAAGTATAGTATCGCCCCAGGTGGATCAGGAAGCTCACTTCAAGTGTTCCACGATACAGCGTAAGCCCTAATGGCAATATATTACGTAAGAAGTTTCAAGTTATCAATGGAAGATTATAGATCAACATTGAGGTAAATCAACAATGGATGGGTAAAAGCTGCAAAGTACGAGATGAGATTAGGCCATCAGTCTTAAGATGAACAGTAATGAAGAAGCATTAAAAGACTTAGCTTTATGCATATAGGATATGCAACGAGAGTAACCTGGAGTTTGGTAGCAGACCTCAGTAACGATAAATCGAAGTAAGAATTATGGTATAGTATGGCCTACTTAGATGAAGTAAAGCTAATGACGCCCAGAGGGACAACTTGACATATTTTTATATATGAACACAAAGTGAAGCCTAGAGATTGGCGAAAAGCTGGAGGAAAGAGAAGAGAAGAGTCGCAGGCGTACATACAAAGTTAGAGTCGTACAGGCTGCATGATAGAAGGTAGCAACAGTTACGAGATTGGAAGGATTCCGACCACGAGTCGTGGTGTGAGAACGAAGCCTAAAGGGGGGAATGCCCTAACCTTTGGATTTATTCACAGAACAGTTTCCTAGATGGCAAGAAGAGTACTAAAGTATCACAAGAACTATAGGTTATGATAATGATAAGTGCATCAGTCAACATTCGAGGACGAATGTTCCAAAGGGGGGAATGATATTATACCCCATGTTTTCGTACGTGAAATGTTACATCTCGCATTTTCGTACGTTAAAGTTTCATCGTAAGTTAATCGATGTAAGTTTGGGAATGAGATTATTTTGAGATTATAAGCATTTTGCTATTTCAAAACAAGTGATAAGTAAATTCGTGAAGGTGAGAGGGTAAGCGAATGAAGAAAATAAGTTTTGTCGAGGTTTGACAATTTGGGGTAAAATACGGTCCAAGCTATAATACCCCGTATTTATGTTCTTGTACCATACAAGGTACCACATGACCATGATAGTTTGACTGAATTCAACTCAAATGAAATTTTAAGGCGCGAAAAGTACCAAGTGGCTGGACTGGTGAAACGTTGTGGATATATACTCCGCATGTCCGACTCGGACTCGCAAGTGGTTGCCTCGACCGGCTGACCTCTCAACTTCACTCGAACTGAAGGATAACTCTTAGACCTCAACTATCGGAATTGCCGAGCTAGAATAGCGACTGACTCCTCCTCACAAGTCAAATCCTTATCCAATTGGATTGAGCTGAAATCTAACACATGGGAAATTGGGTTTTTTTGTCTAAACTTTCCTAAAGTGAATTTTTGAGTTTCGAATATTGATTCAGAGTCAGATTTGAGTGAAATAAGTATGGTTGGACTCGTAATTGAATAGGTTATTGGATTTTGTGAGTTTTATCAGGTTCCGAGGTGCGAGCCCGAGTTTGAACTTTTGGTTGACTTTGAGTAAACGAGTAAATATTCGACCTTTATCATTTGAGATTGTTTTCTTAGGCATTATTTGATATTTTTGAGTTGCTTTTGGCTAGTTTCGAGCCGTTCGGAGGTTGATACATGTGAGATTGCATTTCTAGAGTGTCGTTTGGCTTGCTCGATATTTGTCTTGGCTTGTTTGAGGTATGTATGTTATGTAAACTTGGATGAGGCACTAGTTGCCTGAATTATTTGTGATAGCTACGCACTATGGGTGCGTATATGTGTGGGTTTTGAACCCATGTGCAAGCACCAGAGTATTTATCCATGCTCGGGTAGTGCTTAGGCTATGATATGCCTAAAGTTGACTGTTAAGCTTTAAGCTATATTGTTTCTCATATTTGTATCATTGTTGTGAACTATTTGAGTTATGTTTTAGATTATGAAGAGGCTAATTCCCTGAATAAACTTTGTAATTACTATTTTGTGATAAAATTGCCGATTTCAGCTATGATAGAGCACTTTGCACATGCCTACACTTTAGCATGTTATTATACCAGTCCGGAAGCATGAAATCTGATAATTATTCATCATATACATGGGTTCTTGTATACTTGCTTCTGTGTGATATGATTTGGACTGGATGCATGTGACCACGCAAAGCGGATTGTGTTGTTATGCCTATGACCAAGCTGGGCGGATTGTGTTGATATGCATGTGACTATGCCGGGCGGATTGTGATATATGATGTGACCACACTGGGCGGATCCATCACATTGAGCCTGTGATCACGCCGGGCGAATTATGATATTGAGCCTGTGACCATGTCGGGCTGGTAGCACGTTAACTTGGCCGTTCTTGCATGTGTATAAGGATCAATCCCCCTAGGGTCACCCTTTCATGTTTCTATCTTGATGGTATACACGTCAATTGTGAGCAACCGACAAGTTTCTTGTTGATGTAAGCTCCAGGAGAGCATGTTACTATTATTGGATCGGGTTGCATGCCGCAACAAGCCTTATTAGCTTATGGTTATTGGATCGGGTTGCGCGCTGCAGCGGACTGTTATTTGGTTATTGCATTTCACCCTTATTTGCAATTTCCTTGACTATTGCATGTTGTACTTGCATATCTTCTTTATGTGCTGGATTTTTGACTGAGTAAAATACTTTAAAACAAAGAATTTTAAGCATCAAAGCGGTAATACCTAAGATTTTCCTGATTTGATCATATATTTGTTCTATACTTGTTGAAATCATGAACTGTACCGGCGTTGGTGAGTACCATTTATACTTCTTGCTTTTTGTACCTCGCCGAGGTTAGTTGGGATATTTATTGAGTACATGGGGTCGGTTGTACTCATACTACACTTTCGCACCTTGCGTGCAGATCTTGGTGTTGATGTTGCTGTGTATGGCGAGGGCTAGCATTGAAGATGTACCTGCGTTCCAGTTATGGCTATCACTTGTTCTTGGTAGCTTTAGATTCGAATTCTGTTCATATACATTTCAAACATATGTTGTATTTATTTCATTTGAGTTTTGTAAATCTAAGTCTTAGTGGCTCATGACTTGTACTACTAGTCCTTGGGGAGTTGTATAAAAATCGAGTTGTTTCATTTTTGACTCTTATCATTATCACTATATTTTGTTTTATTGTTAATTCGCTTACATAGAGGGTTGGGTTAGGTGCCATCAAGACGGGTTGGATTTTGGGTCGTGACACCGAAACTCCACCTTTTAGATTCCGTGGATATGGTATTACCCATAACTTGACAAAACATAGCATATTTTGGGAGTTGCCATATTGGAAGGATAATCTTCCTCGACACAATCTTAATGTCATGCATATTGAGAAGAACTATTTTGACAATTTGTTCAACACACTGATGGATAATAAGAATATGACAAAAGATAACCTAGGTCTAGACTAGACTTACAAGAATATTGCAGGCGACCTGAATTACATTTGCATTCAGTGAACAATGGTAAGATGTTCAAGCCCAAGGCCAGCTAGACATTCACTTTTGTACAAAGACGACATATTTGTGAGTAGGTTACAAACGTAAAGATGCCTGAGGGCTATGCTTCGAATCTAGGATAACGTGCCGATATAGTTGAAGGAAAGTTGACTCATATGAAAAGTCATGATTGGCATATCTTCATGGAAACTTTAATCCCTATTGCATTTTGTGGTTTGCCTGAAAGAATCAAAAATCCCATCACAGAGATAAGTTTCTTCTTCAAATACTAATGTTCTACCACATAAAGGGAAGAAAATCTATTTCAAATGAATCGAAACATTCCTGTAATCAGTAATAAGCTGGAAAAGATTTTTCCATGTGGTTTCTTGATGTGATGGAACACCTTCCAATTTACCTTGTACACGAGGCGCGACTTGGAGGGCCGATTCAATGCATGTGGATGTACCCATTCTAAAGGTAATGATCAAAACTTGATTCATACTTGTAATTTTCTTTTAACATTATCGTCTAATACGACACTGTGCAGGACTATCGGCAAGTGTAAATGATTTGTTAAATAGAGGAATAGGATTGAAGGATCTATATACGAATCCTATCTTGCAAAGGAAACTGCCCATTTTTATTTTTACTATTTTGAGAGTCATGTACCATGCTCTCGAGATATGCCTAATCGGCACAGGAAGCTCTAGTATGATTGGTGGGCCTTATGGAGAGTGTGGCCCAGACCGGTGCATTTTCAGTGGCACCAGCCGTCTCTCAGGCTGGGGAGGAGCACAGACTCTCACTACTCATACTCCGGAGCAGATGGCTCCCCTATATCAGACTCCAGCAGCCCAGCCAGTTGGGGTAGTTCAACCGGTTGTTGCGGCATAGACCGGGGATATGCCTGTGATGACTACTAAGGGATTGCAGAGATTGGACAAGTTCACAAAGTTCTTCCCTATTCACTTTAGTGGTACACCTTTTGAGGAGCCACACTATTACTTAGACCATTGCTAAGAGGTGTTGCGCAACATGGGTATTATTGAGACCAATAGGGTCGACTTTGCAGTATTCCAGATGACCAGTTCTGCCAAGAAATGGTGAAGAGATTATGTGTTGACCAGACCAGCTGGTTCACCTTCACTTACCTGGGATCTGTTTTCACAGCTATTTCTAGAGAAGTTTATTCCTTTCACTCTGAGAGAGGAGTATCGCCGGCAGTTTGAGCGCCTTCAGTAGGGTAGCATGACTATTACCCAGTATGAGACCCGATTTGTGGACTTAGCTCGCCATGGAGTTATCTAACTCCTTACTAAGAGGGAGAGAGTGAGGAGATTCATTGATGGACTCACTTTCAGTATCAGGCTACAGATGGCCAAGGAGATCGGAGATGATATTTCTTTCCAGAGGGCCGTAGAGATTCCTAGATGGATCGAGATGGTTCGTGGTCAGGAGAGGGGACCGGTGTATGATAAGAGGCCTTGACATTTTGGTGGTTTCAGTGGTGCCTCATCTGGAGGCAGGGGTAGTTTTGATAGATGCCATCCTCCTAGGACATTTCAATAAGCGCTTCAGGCATCCCACAATGCTTCGGGTAGTAATGGTCCTTATGTATCTCATCCTGAGCAACTAGCCTAAAGTGAACCATCAGGTCCTATCAGTGCACCTCCAATCCAGAGTTATCAAAGTGGTTATTCGGGTTAATAGGGCCAGTTCCAGGGTCAGTAGTCACAACAACCGAGGGCTTGTTATACTTGTGGAGATTTGAGGTACCTCTCTAGATTTTGCCCCAGGTCATAAGGCAGTATACAACTGCAGATTTCTAGTGCCATGGTTCCGGCACCAGTTGCTTCACCGTCCGCTCAGCCAGCTAGAGGTGGGGGTCAGGCTACCAGAGGTAGAGGTCAGGCCGTTAGTGGTGAAGGCCAGCCAGCTAGAGGCCATCCGAGAGATGGAGGTCATAATGGTGCGGCCCAACCCTATTTTTATGCATTCCCAACATAGACCTGATACCGAGTCATCTGACACCATTATCACAGGTATTGTTACAGTTGCCATAGAGATGCTTCCGTTCTATTTGACCTGGGTTCTACTTATTCCTACATGTCATACTATTTTGCTTCATATCTAGATGTGTCTCGTGATTCTTTTAGTGGTCCTGTGTATGTGTCCACACCTGTGGGAGATTCTATTGTTGTAGATCGTGTTTATCGCTCGTATGTGATTACTATTGGGAGTCTTGAGACTAGTGTAGACCTCCTGCTTCTTGATATGGTAGACTTTGATGTTATCTAGGGCATGGATTGGCTGTCACCTTATCATGCTATATTGGACTGTCACGCCAAGACGGTGACCTTATCCATGCCAGGGTTACCTCGATTAGAGTGGAGAGGGACTTCTGGCCATTCTACTAGCAGGGAAATTTCTTATGTGAAGGCTCAGCGTATGGTCGAGAAGGGATGTCTAGCTTATTTGGATTATATTTGCGATTCTAGTGCGGAGGTTCCTTCCATGGATTTAGTACCAGTTGTGCGTGAGTTTCCAGAGGTGTTTCCTGCAGATTTTCTGGGGATGCTGTAACCCCCCGGAAAATTTCAAAGTGTTTTAAGACCATTAAGAAGATTGACAGGTACTAATTATATTAATTCGGGTATGAACAAGACTGATAATTTGAATGATATAAATTGATCATGATAATATATGTATGCGGTGCATTAAGAATGGTTTATGGTCTAAGAAGAGCCCTAAGGCTAAGTCAAGTTAAAAATTATATGATGGGATAAAGTTTCTAGTGATCAAGACCTAATGTCAAACGAGCATAACTCTCAAGATATAAAGAGTTATATGGTTTATATCCTATCAAAAGAATGGTCTATATATCTAGTTTCTAATGCTGCACACCGTGTGTCATTTGGAGATTCCTACAGGAAGTTATGACGTTCTTACTAAAGGGTGGCAGAACAGCTACGCGAGTGGTGGCAGAACAGCTACGCGAGTCTTGCGTAGCCTACGCAACATAGTAGCATAGCCTACGCACCATTGCGTAGGCAAATCCAGCAGCTTCCAACTGAAGGGGGATAGAAGTCCACCCTGCGTAGACTTTGTGCGTAGCCTACGCAAGGAGGCTATGCAGCTTTAGGGGCCATTTTAAAGGGGCTGAAACAAGGGGTTTAGAGAGAGAAAACATTAGTTCTTCAACTTGGAATTGATTTCCAGAGAGAAGGAGGAGCTCTTCCACCATGGATACACTTCAAGGTAAGTTGTTTTGGCACAAAGGTTATTATATAACATCAATTAGTGATAACACTAACATTATTATGGATCAAATCCATAGGAAATGGGTTGAATCTTGAAGAACACCAAAATGAGAAAAAGTGAGATTCTTCCACCAAAAGGTAATCCCTTCACTTGAGCTTCATATATATGTCATATTGGAGTATGGGTAGCACATTTATGAGTTTTATTTGATGTTATAATGGGATATTTTATGAACCCTAAGGGTGGGTCTTGAGAATGCCATTTTTGGGTAAAGAAGAAGATGAATAGTGATGAATTGATATAAATACATGTCTTGATTTTCTAATGATTCCAATAGACTTGATAACTTAATTGATGAACGAATTTAATTGGGAATCACCATTTGGATAAGATACAACACTAGTTCTTGAAATGGATATTCTTGAACCTATAGTTTTGTTTGAGAAGGCAATGAATAGTGACTTGATGATGTTGGGTAATTAACATAGTATTAATTATACATGCTTATACGAATAAGATTTGTGGAAAGATTGTTGAGCTCAAATAAGTAAGGATTGGGTCGTGGAGTGAACGAAATCTTGTAGAAGAACCTTGTAGCCAAATTTGCACACCTAGTGTTTGATAAAATGCTCAAATGAGCTGAAACCATGAATACCTTCCTAATTTGTATTCAATTTTATTATGTCTCAAAATAGATTGGGATTGCTAGAATTTCCGGTACTGTGGTAATTTAAGGCAAACTCAAAGCGAGGTATGTTGGCTAAACTACTCTCTTAGAATTGAATTCCATGATGTTCCCGTAAATTTCAAGTATGGTTGTCTCAAGTTCCTTATTCTATGTTCCGAGTTGTTCCCAATAAATTTGATTGTCCCGAATAAGCAAAGTGTAGAGAATTATGTATTCAAAACGTGTTCCGAATGTTCCTGTCACATTATGCTGTCCTTTGGGAATGTGTTCAAGAATGATATGTGTATTAAAATGCTATGTCTTTGAGTCGTGTTTCAAATGAAGGTTATGATGCCAAATTGTGTGAGAAAATCTCAATATGCTTAGGACTCTTAATTGCTCATATGTGTACCTAAGTCTCAATTGGAGATGTCTTATTGTTGATAATCTATAAAAATGGTTGGAAGTGAAATAAGTGAATTGGGGATATAAAGTGTGGCCAACGTGCCAAGAGTGAAAGTTATACTTGTGGCCAATGGTGCCAATGAAATGAGATGATGTGAGAAAGATTATGAAATGAGCTTTGATTCAACTGTTCCGAAATTCACTTAAAAAAATAGAATTGGTTAAAAGTTTATGAACTCAAGTGATGCCCATATGTGGCTATTTTAACCAATGCTATGCTTTGTAAGTAGTTTCGATGTATTTTGTGTTCTTACATATTCGTGAGTTGAAATGGTGTATTTCCCTTTTTGGGAAAAATTATTTCAAGAATAAATGATGTGTTATTTGTTTATGATTTTAACTTGTGCTTCGATTGCCAATCATTTTACTCCATTTCTTGGAAAGGAATCCATTGTGTTTAAAGCCTTCATTACTAATGAACCTAAATTTGTGATTTTCGGAATATTCTATTTGTTAATATTTGTGATGATGATCCATGAAAGGGAAGAAATGAAAGTGTGGAATATAAAATACGGCCATTGTGCCATGAATGAAAAATCATATGTATGGCCAAGAGAGCTAATGAAATAATGATGTTGAAAGTTGTTGAAAGTGACAATGAGGCTATATATAGTGTGAAAGGTTATGAGGTAAATGTATTTTTACTGTTGTTTCCTTTGCAAGCAAATCAAAAATATTTTTGGGAGTATCGATACTCACCGAGGAAGGGTAGGTTGAAATAACCTAACCCCGAAACTATACGTGCCGGTGTAGGAGTGGATTGTAATTATTCCCCTTATTTGGGATGAGATTTATGTGATAAAATTATTCCCTTTTATTTGGGATGAGATTGATGTGAGAAAGTTATTCCCCTTAATTGGGATGTGATGATTGATAGAAAAGGATGATGTCAATCCACACGGCATTGTGGTGAGATGGCCTACCCGATCGGGTCGTGATCGGACGTCATGCCTCACACATGGTGGTGATTGTGCTGGAAATTATAATTGAAATTGTGATTGTGGTTGATGTCTCGAATGAGATGGCCTAGCCGATCGGGTCGTGATCGGACTCCGTGCTAAAAGTACGGTGATATTGGTATTGTGAACGGTGGCATATTGGTAGTGGCATATCGGTACAAAAGATCTCCCAACCAAAAATATATAATATTATCTTCGTATTTTGGAAATTGTTATGTTTTAACTTGGACATTTGCATATCATTGATTGTTGATTGTTGTTCCATGATTTTTCCTTTCTTACATTGGCATTCTATTTTGAAGGAGGACAGTTATCTTTACATACTAGTACTATTCCATATGTACTAACGTCCCTTTTGCCGGGGGCGCTACATCTTTAATGGATGTAGGTGATTCAGCAGTGGGTAACTTTGGTCCTCGTTAGCAGTTACTCCCTATTCAGCAGGTTTTGGTGAGCCCTACTCTATTCCGGGACCGATGTCACTTGATGTTACACTTTGTGTCTTGAGGTATAGCCGGGGCCTTGTTGCCGGTACTTCCATACTATTCTTCTGTCATACTTAAAGGCTCCATAGACAGGTTGTGGGTGGCGTTTGATGTTGGAAATTGAACTAGATGTGTTGGTATTTTGACAAACATGTTTTTTATTATATCTATAAACTTGTAATAATTTGGAAATTATGAATGAAGCTAATAATGGAAATGAAATGAGAGTTGTTAATGAAATATTTTCAGTGTTTGATTAATGGAGTGCATCTCCTCTTTATTCATAGATGAGTTTGGGTAGAAGGAAATCTAACAGGCTTGCTCGGCCGGATTTACTCGGTTGAGCGCCCGTTGCACTCCTCGATTTCGGGGCATGACAAATGCCACCCGATAGAGATATTGACTTTTGAATTGACTTGGCTCTGGGCACTCCACCCATTTCTATTCCACCATACCGTATGACCCCGCCTAAGTTGAAGGAATTGAAGAAGTAGTTGTAGGATTTGATTGATAAGGGATTCATTAGACCTAATGTCTCACCTTAGGGTGTGCCCGTGTTGTTCGTGAAGAAGAATGGTTCGATGAGGATGTGTATAGACTATCAACAGTTAAAAAACGTCACTATCAAGAAGAAGTATTCGTTGCCGAGGATTGATGACTTATTTGAGGAGCTTCAGCGTGCCAAAATATTTTCAAAGATTGATTTGAGATTTGGCTACCATCAGTTGAAGATTAGGGCATCTGATGTCCCTAAGATATCTTTTCGGACTCGGTACGGGTATTATGAGTTTTTAGTGACGTCATTTGGGTTGACAAATGCCCCAACAACATTTATGGATTTGATGAATCATGTATTTAAGCCCAGTTTGGATTCTTTGGTGATTGTCTTCATTAATGATATCTTGATCTACTCCCGCAGTCGAGAGAAGCATGATTAGCATCTACGAGTTGTTCTTTAGACTTTGAGAGATAGTTCGATATATGCGAAGTTTTCAAAGTGTGAGTTTTTGTTGGATTCGGTCGCCTTTTTGGGAAATGTTTTATCGGCCGAGGGTATTAAACTGGATCCTAAGAAGATTGAGGTAGTTCAGAACTGGCCTAGACCTACTTCAACTAAAGAGATTCGGAGTTTCCTAGGTTTGGCGGGTTATTATCGCTAATTCGTGGAGGGGTTTTCATCCATGGCAGCCCCATTGACTAGACTGACCCAAAAGGGTGCCCCATTCAGGTGGTCCGAAGAATGTGAGTTGAGCTTTCAAAAGCTCAAGACTTCTTTGAATACAACACCAATATTGGTATTTCCCACAGGTTCAGGATCCTACACGGTGTATTGTGATGCATCTCATACTGGGCTCGATGTAGTGCTAATGTAGGATGGTAGGGTGATTGCATACGCGTCACAATAATTGAAGGTTCATGAGAAGAACTACCATGTTCATGACTTAGAGTTGGAAACAATTGTTCATGCATTGACGAGTTGCAGGCATTACCTCTACGGCGTGTTGTGTAAGGTATTCACGGATCATCTGAGTATATTGTATTTATCCAAGCAAAAGGATCTCAAATTGAGGTAGCGGAGGTAGTTGGAGCTGTTGAAACACTTCAATATTACCATTTTGTATCATCCCGGGAAGGCCATGTGGTAGCTGATGCCTTGAGTAGCAAGGCTATGAGTATGGGTAGCATTGCATATATTCCAGTTGGTGAGAGACAGCTAGCATCAGATGTTCAGGTCTTGGCCAATTAGTTCGTGAGATTAGATATTTCGGAGCCTAGTCGGGTTCTAGTTTGCAGGGTTGATCGGTCTTCTTTGTATGAGCGCATCAGTGAGCGTCAGTATGACGACCTCCATTTGATTATCCTAAAGTACACAGTGCAGCACGATGATGCCAAGCAGATTTCTATTGGAGATGATGGGGTGTTAAGGATGCAGGGTCGGATTTGTGTGCCCAATGTGGATGGGCTTTGTGAGTTGTTTTTTGAGGAGGCCCACAGTTCGTGGTATTCCATTCATCCGGATGCTGCCAAGATGTATCAGGATTTGAGTCAGCATTATTGGTGGAGAAGAATGAAGAAATATATAGTTGCACATGTGGCTCAGTGTTTGAATTGCCAACAGGTAAGTATGAGCATTAGAGGCATGGTGGTTTGCTTCAGAAACTTGAGATTTCCTAGTGGAAGTGGGAGCGTACTACCATGGATTTTATTGTTGGGCTCCCACGAACTTCGAAGAAAATAAATGACGCAGTATGGGTCATTATGGACAAGTTGACCAAGTCGGCACATTTCATTCTAGTGGCAGTTACCTATTCTTCAGAACGATGGCTGAGAACTATATCCAAGAGATCGTTCGTCTTCACGGTGTGCCGGTGTCCATTATTTATGATCGGGGTACGCAGTTCACTTCGCACTTGTGAAGGGTCGTACATCGTGAGTTAGGCACACGGGTTGAGTTGAGTACAACATTTCACCCCCAGACAGTCGGACAGTCCTGGCGCACCATTCAGATATTGGAGGATATGCTTCGCACTTGTGTTATGGATTTCGGGGGTTCATGGGATCATTTCTTGCCGCTTGCGGAGTTTGCCTACAACAATAGCTACCAATCGAGTATTCAGATGGCTCCTTATGAGGCACTATATGGGAGGTGGTGTCGCTCGTAGTTAGTTGGTTTGAGCCGGGATAGGTTCAATTTTGGGTACCAATTTGGTCCAGGATGCCTTGGAAAAGGTTAAGATAATTTAGGATCGACTTTACACAGCTCAGTCTAGGCAAAAGAGTTATGATGATCGTAGAGTTCGTGATGTTGCATTCATGGTTGGAGAGAGGGTTTTGCTCTGGGTTTCACCTATGAAGGGTGTGATGAGGTTCGAAAAGAAGGGAAAGTTGATCCCTAGGTATATCAGACTCTTTGAGATTCTTGAGAGAGTTGGTAAGGTGGCCTACAAGCTTGCATTGCCACCTAGCTTATCAGTAATTCACCTGGTGTTCCATGTCTCCATGCTCCGGAAGTATCACGGTGATCCATCCCATGTATTAGATTTTAGCTTAGTATAATTGGACAAGGATTTGACTTACGAGGAGGAGTCAGTGGCCATTCTAGCACGGCAGGTTCGGAAGTTGAGGTCTAAGAGTTATCTTTCTGTTAGAGTGTAGTGGAGAGGCCACCCGATCGCGGCAGCTACGTGGGAGTCCGAGTCTGATATGCGGAGTAGATACCTACACCTTTTCACCAGTCCAGGCACATTTCTATAACCGTTCGAGGACTAAGGGATGTTTTAGAGGTGGAGAATGTGATGACCCGATATGTCATTTTGAGTTTTAGCCTTTGTTTACGTGTTCTGAGGCCTCGATTAGTTTTGTATAGCATTTCTCGATTTACATCCGCAGTCCGTGTCTTATCCCAAAAATTTTTTATGTAAAAAACTAAAGAAAATATGAATTTTAGCCTAAAAATAATTTGAGTTGACTACGGTCAGTATTTTGTATAAACGGACACGAATCGGTATTTTGAACATCCCGTAGGGTCCGTATCATGATGTGATGACCCAAAATGTCATCTTTAAATTTAATAAATAATTCTGTGTTCTAAGATCTCAAAAAACACCATTTATCCTTTCTCGACTTGCGTGCGCGGTCTGTAAAATTTTCCAGAAAGTTTTCATGTGAAAAATAGATTAAAATGGGAAATAGAGCTTTAAAACACAACTAAGTTGACTTTGGTAAACATTTTGAGCAAACGGATTCGGATCAGTGTTATGAAAATTCCGGTAGCTCCGTATCGTGATTTGGAACTTGGGCGTATGCCCGGAATTTAATTTGGAGGTGCCTAGCTCAAGTTATGACCATTTAACGGAACTAGCAATTTAAAGGCTAAATATTTTAAGTTTGACCACGGGGTTGACTTTTCGATATCGGAGCCGGAATTCCATTCTGGAAATTTGAACAGCTCCGTTATGTCATTTATGACTTGTGTGCCAAATTTGAAGTCATTCCGGATTCATTTAATATGTTTTGGCACGAGATTTGCAAATTGAAAGTTTAAAACTCAAAGTTCGAATCGGGGTGTGAATTGTAATTTCAGTGTTGTTTGACGTGATTTTAGACCCCGAGTCAGTCCGTATTATATTACGGGACTTGTTGGTATATTCGAACGGGGTCCCGAATTCCCCGAAAGTGAACGGATCGATATCGGAACAAGAATTGGACTTAAGCAAAAAAAAATCTGAAATATGGGTTCTAGTATAATCGTACCTGCGGAATTTTGACCGCAGGTGCGAGCTCGCAGAAGCGAGACTTCCATCGCAGATGCTGCCTTCGCAGGTGCGGCCTTTTTGCGCAGAAACGGACGTCGCAGGTGCGACATTTTGTCCGCAGATGCGGAACCTCGCTTGGCAGCCCCTTTTCGCAGATGCGAAATTTTTCTCGCATGTGCGACTCCACGCACCGCAGATGCAAAAATGCTGGGGAGAATACATAAAATCTAGTCGCTTAGCCATTTTTACTTATTTTTGAGTTTTGAGTCTCGGATTTGGGCGATTTCAAGGGGGATTTTCACGACTTTGAACTGGGTAAGTGTTCTTTATCATATAATGATTGTATTTCACAAATCCATGTCTATATTCATCATTTATTTCGGATTTGGTATGGTTGAACTCGTATCGGAATGGGTGTTCGGATTTCACGAGTTTTTTTGAGATTTGAGACGTCCCACTGCCGAATATTTTAATAAATTTTGGATTTTTATCCGGAAAAATTATAAATTGATATGGAATTAATTCCTATGATTAGTATTGAATATATTGAATTATTTGTGAATAGATTTGAAGCTTTCGGAGGCAAATTTAAAAGGAAAAGTTGTGGTTGAATAATTGATTGGAATTTGCAAAGCGAGGTAAGTGTCGGGGTTAACCTTGACTTGAGGGAATAGAACCCTTAAACTGTTTGTTATGTGAATTGCATGTAAACGACGTATAGGCGAGGTGACGAGTGTCTATACGTCGTCAAATTAATTGTTTGCATGCTTACTTGAAAAATCATAAATTATTTTTAATCATAAATTAATTATTATAATAATTGTTTCTCTCTTATTCTTTGTCAAATATTAATTTTTGAATTTCTGCATTAATTGTTACATGATATTTGAATTATGTGCCTTAATTGTTATTTGACATTTAGCATATTAAATATTAAACTGCCTATTTGCTCCCTGATTTTCATAATAATTTGCTATTTGTCATTGTTTGCTTCATAATTAAATCATAATTATTGTATGCTTGTTGTCTTATGATTTTACATTAATTGTTGCATTTATTGGGGAATTTCTTCTATAAGAATTGATTGGTAAATGAATATGTTGGAGGAGCGGGTTGCACGCCGCAACATGATTGATTATAATGAATATATTGGAGGATCGGGTTGCACGCCACAACAGACTTATTAAAAGTCAATATTGGAGGATCGGGTTGCACGCCGCAACAGACTTATTAAAAGTCAATATTGGAGGATCGGGCTACACGTCGCAACAGACTTGATTGAATGTGAATATATTGTGAGAGCGGGTTGCACGCTGCAACAGAATTGAATGTGAATATATTATGAGAGCGGGTTGCACGCTGCAACTGAATTGATGGAAATGATAATTGGTTATGACTGCTGAGTAGGCTTTAATTATTATAAATGAGTTACTTGATTTATTTCTATTATTGTTGTTGTATCTAATATTGCGTACAGGTAATGTAAGTGACCCGCCTTATCCTCGTCACTACTTCATCGAGGTTAGGCTCAGCACCTACCAGTACATGGGGTCGGTTGTACTGATACTACACTCTGCACTTCTTGTGCAGATTTTGGAGTTGGTCCCAGCGGCATGCCATAGTTTTGCTCAGATTTCAGCTACTCGGAGGAGACTTGAGGTATAACTACATGGCGTCCGCAGTTCTGAAGTCCCCGTCTATTGTACTTTAGCTGTGTATTTATTTCCAGACAGCCTTATATTATTCAAGCCTTTATTTGTATTTATTCTAGAAGCTCGTGCAATTGTGACACCAATTCTGGGATGGTATTTAGACATCGTTATTATTATGGATTATTTCAAAATTGCTTCTGCATTTACTTCCTTGTTATTGATAAATTTAAAAATTATTTTAAAAATGGATAATGTTATTCTAACGTTGGCTTGCCTAGCAAGTGAAATGTTAGGCGCCATCACAGTCCGGAGGTGGGAATTTCGGGTCGTGACAGTTGGTATTAGAGCACTAGTTTACATAGGTCTCACAAGTCATGAGCAAGCTTAGTAGAGTCTGAAGGATCGGTACGGAGACGTCTTTACTTATCTCTCAGAGGCTATGAAGTTTAGGAACAATATCACTTCTTTCTTATTCTGTCGTACGATTTTATTCTATCATCGATGATTGAACCATTCTACTCTTATTCTCTCGCAGATGGTGAGAACACGTAATACTTCTACCGATGGACAGGGACCAGAACCCCTGGTGGCAACTATGGCCAGGGGTAGAGGTCGAGGCCGAGGTAGAGCTCAGTCCAGAGCTCGAGCAGCTGCACCTGTTGAAGAACCTCAAATAGACCTTCAGGAGGAGGTCCCAGTTCAAAATGTACCAGTTGGACCAGTTTAGGTCCCGGAAGGATTCATAGGCACTCCAGTGCTTCAAGACGATCTAGTCCGATTGTTGAGTCTTATGGAGGGTGTGGCCCAGAATGGTACATTTCTAGTGGCACCAGCCGTCTCACAGGCTGGGGGGAAGAGCACAAACTCCCACTACTCCCGCTCCGGAGTAGATGGCTCCCCAGAATTAGGCTCCAGCAGCCCCGCCAGTTAGGGTAGTTCAGCCAGTTGTTGCAGCACAGACCGGTGATAGGCCCGCCATGTCTTTTGAGGCCTTATTGAGACTAGATAAGTTCACTAAGCTCTTTCCAGTTCACTTCAGTGGTACACCTTCTGAAGACCCATAAGATTATCTTGAATGCTGCCATGAGGTGTTGCGGAGCATGGGTATAGTTGAGACCAATTGGGTTGATTTTGCTGTATTTCAGATGACGGGTTCCGCCAAGAGGTGGTGGAGAGATTATACATTGACCCGAGCAGTCGGATCACCTACACTTACCTGGGAGTAGTTCTCTCAGCTATTTCTGGAGAAGTTCCTCCCTATCACACTGAGAGAGGAATTCCGCAAGCAATTTGAGCGTCTACAGCAGGGCAGTATGACTGTTACTCAGTATGAGTCCCGTTTTGTGGATTTGGCCCGTCATGCTCTCCTTTTACATTCTACGGAGGGAGAGAGAGTGGGGAGGTTTATTGAGGGACTCACTCACCCTATCAGACTTTAGATGGCCAAGGAGACCGAAAGTGAGATTTCTTTTCAGGCGGCTGCTAATGTCGCAAGGAGGATTGAGATGGTTCTTGCACAGGAAAGAGGGAAGAGGTCTGATAAGAGGCCTTGTCAGTTCGGTGGTTACAGTGGTGCCTCATCTGGAGGCAGGGGTAATTTTGGTAGGGGTCATCCTCCCAGACCGTTTCATTTAGCACTTCATGCATCTCCCGGTACTTCAAGGAGTCACGATCCTATTATGCCTTACTCTGGGCAGCCAGTATTCAGTGCACATTTAGCTCCTATCAGTGCACCACCACTCCAGAGTTACTAAAATGGTTATCCGGACCATCTGGGTCAGCTTCAGCTTCAGCAGCCACGACATCAGGATGGGTGTTATGAGTGTGGGAACATTGGTCACATCAGGAGGTATTGCCCTAGATTGGCGAGTAACAGATCTCGGCAAGATTCTCGTGCCATCATACCGGCACCGGTTGCTTCACCGCCTGCTCAGCCAGCTAGAGGTAGGGGTCAGGTAGTTAGAGGTGGAGGTCAGGCCATTAGAGGTGGAGATCAGGCCATTAGAGGTGGAGGTCAGACTATTAGAAGTGGAGGCCAGCTAGCTAGAGGCCGTCCTAGAGATGCAGTTCAGAGTGGTGGGGCTCAGCCCCAATTTTATGCTTTTCCAACTAGGCATGAGGCCGAGTCATCTGATGCTGTGATCACAGGTATTATTCCAGTTTTCCATAGGGATTCTTCAGTTCTATTGGATCCAGGATCTACTTATTCCTATATGTCCTCCTATTTTGCTTCATATTTGGTTGTGTCTTGTGATTCTCTGAGTGCTTCTGTGTGTGTATCTACACCGGTGGGAGACTCTGTGGTAGTAGATCATGTCTACCGTTCGTGTGTGGTTACTATTGGTAATCTTGAAACTAGTGTGGATCTTCTACTTCTTGATATGGTAGATTTTGATGTCATCTTGGGTATGGATTGGCTGTCTCCTTATCATGCTATATTGGACTGTCATGCCAAGACAGTGACCCTAGCTATGCCGGGGTTACCTCGATTAGAGTGGAAAGGAACTCCTGGCCATTCTGCCAGTAGGGTTATTTCTTATATGAAAGCTCGGCGTATGGTAGAGAAAGGGTGTCTAGCCTATTTGGCTTATATTCACGATCCCAGTGCAGATGTCCCTTTTATGGACTCAGTACCAGTTGTTCGTGAATTTTCAGAAGTATTTCCTACAGATCTGCCAGGGATGCCACCCGACAGAGATATTGACTTCTGTATTGATTTGGCTCCGGGCACTCAGCCCATTTCTATTCCACCATACCGTATGGCCCCGCCAGAGTTGAAAGAATTGAAAGAGCAGTTACAAGACTTGCTTGATCAGGGATTCATTAGACCCAGTGTCTCGCCCTGGGGTGCACCAGTATTATTTGTAAAGAAGAAAGATGGCTCTATGCGGATGTGTATAGATTATCGGCAGTTGAACAAGGCCACTATCAAAAACAAATATCCACTGCCAAGAATTGATGACTTATTTGATCAGCTTCAGGGTGCCAAGGTATTTTCAAAAATTGATTTGAGATCTGGTTACCATCAATTGAAGATTAGGGCATATGATATCTCTAAGACAGCTTTTCGGACTCGTTATGGGCATTATGAGTTCCTAGTGATGTCATTTGGGTTGACAAATGCTCCAGCAGCATTTATGGATTTGATGAATCGGGTGTTCAAGCCTTATTTGGATTCTTTTGTGGTTGTATTCATTGATGATATCTTGATTTACTCCAGCAGTCGAGAGGAGCATGAGCAGCATCTTCGAAGTGTGCTTCACACCTTGAAGAATAATCAGTTATATGCCAAATTTTCAAAATGTGAGTTTTGGTTAGACTCAGTAGCCTTTTTGGGACATATTGTATCGGCAGAAGGCATAAAGGTGGATCCTAAGAAGATTGAGGTTGTTCAGAATTGGCCTAGACTTACTTCGGTTACAGAGATCCGGAGTTTCCTGGGTTTTGCAGGTTATTATCGTCGGTTCGTGAAAGGACTTTCATCTATAGCAAGCACATTGACCAGACTAACCCATAAGGGTGTTCCATTCAGATGTTTAGACGAGTGTGAGTTGAGCTTTCATAAGCTCAAGACCGCTTTGACTACGGCGCCAGTATTGGTATTACCCACAGGTTCAGGATCGTATACGGTATATTGTGACGTATCTCACATTGGTCTTGGTGCAGTATTAATGCAAAATGGCAAGGTAATTGCATATGCGTCGCGGAAGTTGAAAGTTCACGAGAAGAATTATCTTGTTCATGACTTAGAATTGGCAGCCATTGTTCATGCGCTAAAGATTTGGAGGCATTACCTCTACGGTGTCTCGTGTAAGGTATTTACTGATCATCGTAGCCTTCAGTATCTGTTCAAACAAAAAGATCATAATTTGAGGCAGAGAAGATGGTTGGAGTTGTTGAAAGACTATGATATCACCATTTTGTATCACCCCGGAAAGGCCAATGTGGTGGCCGATGCTTTGAGTAGAAAGGCTGTGAGTATGGGCAGTCTTGCGTATATTTCGGTTGGTGAGAGGTCATTAGTTGCATATGTTCAGACTTTGGCTAATCAATTCGTGAGGTTAGATGTTTCAGAACCCAGTCGGGTTCTATCTTGTACAGTCGCTTGGTCTTCTTTATATGAGCGCATCAGAGAGAGGTAGTATGATGATCCTCGTTTACTTGTCCTTAAGGACACGGTGTGGCACGGTGATGCTAAACAAGTTGCTGTGGGGGAAAACGGAGTTCTACGAATACAGGGCCGTATTTGTGTGCCTAATGTGGATGAGCTTCGTGAATTAATTCTCGAAGAGGCACACAGTTCCAGGTATTCTATTCATCCAGGTACCGCTAAAATGTATCAAGATTTGTGGCAACATTATTGGTGGAGGAGAATGAAAAAGGATATAGTTGCACATGTAGCTCGGTGTTTGAATTGTCAGCAAGTTAAGTATGAGCATCAGAGACCTAGTGGTTTGCTTCAGAAGTTAGAAATTCCTGAGTGGAAGTGGGAGCGTATCACTATGGATTTTGTTGTTGGGCTCCCATGGACTCAGAGAAAATTTGACGCAGTTTGGGTCATTGTGGACAGGTTGACCAAGTCAACCCATTTCATTCCAGTGGCAGTTACCTATTCTTCAGAGAGGTTAGCTGAAATTTACATTCGTGAGATTGTCCGCCTTCACGGTGTGCCCGTGTCAATTATTTCAGATCGAGGTACGCAGTTTACCTCACATTTCTGGAGGGCTGTACAGCGTGAGTTAGGCACGCAGGTGGAGTTGAGTACAACATTTCATCCACAGACAGACGGACTGTCAAAGCGCACTATTCAGATATTGGAAGATATGCTTCGCGCTTGTGTTATACACTTTGGAGGTTCTTGGGATCATTTCTTGCCACTTGCGGAGTTTGCTTATAATAATAGCTACCAGTCGATCATTCAGATGGCTCCATATGAGGCATTATACGGAAGGCGATACCGATCACTAGTTGGTTGGTTTGAACCGGGAGAGGCTCGGTTGTTGGGTACCGATTTGGTACAGGATGCCTTGGATAAGGTCAAGATTATCCAGGATCGACTTCGCACAGATCAGTTTAGGCAAAAGAGTTATGCCGACCGTAAAGTTCGTGATATTGCATTCATGGTTGGAGAATGAATATTGCTTCGGGTTTCACCTATGAAGGGTGTAATGAGGTTCGGAAAGAAGGGCAAGTTGAGCCCTAGGTATATCGGACCCTTTGAAATTCTTGAAAAGGTGGGTGAAGTAGCCTACAGGCTTGCATTACCACCTAGTTTATTAGCGGTTCATTCGGTGTTCCATGTGTCTATACTCCGGAAATATCATGGTGATCCGTCCCATGTGTTATATTTCAACTCAGTCCAATTGGACAAAGATTTGACTTACGAGGAGGACCGGTGGCTATTCTAGCCCAGCAGGTCCGACAGTTGAGGTCAAAGAGTTATCCTTCAGTTCGGGTGCAATGGAGAGGTCAACCGGTAAAGGCATCTACCTGGGAGTCCGAGTCGTACATGCGGAGTAAATATCCACACCTTTTCTCCAGCTCAGGTACTTTTTCTAACTCCGTTCGAGGACGAACATTTGTTTTAGAGGTGGAGAATGTGATGACCCAAAATGTCATCTTTAAATTTAATAATTAATTTTGTGTTCTAAGACCTCAAAAAAACCATTTATCCTTCCTCGACTTGCGTGCGCCGTCTGTAAAATTTTCCGGAAAGTTTTCATGTGAAAAATGAATTAAAATGGGAAATAGAGCTTTAAAACTCAACTAAGTTGACTTTGGTCAACATTTTGAGCAAACGGATCCGGATCAGTGTTTTGAAAATTTTAGTAGCTCCGTATCATGATTTGGGACTTGGGCGTTTGACCGGAAGTTAATTTGGAGGTCCCTAGCTCAAGTTATGACCATTTAATGGAACTAGCAATTTAAAGGCTAAATATTCCAAATTTGACCATGGGGTTGACTTTTTGATATCGCAGCCGGAATTCGATTCTGGAAATTTGAAAAGCTCCGTTATGTCATTTATGACTTGTGTGCCAAATTTGAAGTCATTCCGAATTTATTTAATATGTTTTGGCACGAGATTTGCAAATTGAAAGTTTAAAACTCAAAGTTCGAATCGGGTGTGAATTGTAATTTCAGTGTTGTTTGACGTGATTTTAGACCCCGAGTCAGTCCGTATTATGTTACGGGACTTGTTGGTATATTCGAACGGGGTCCCGAATACCCCGAAAGTGAAACGGATCGATATCGGAACAAGAATGCGACTTAAGCAAAAAAATCTGAAATTTGGGTTCTGGTATAATCGCACCTGCGGAATTTTGACCGCAGGTGCAAGCTCGCAGAAGCGAGACTTCCATCGCAGATGCGTCTTTCGCAGGTGCGGCCCTTTTGCGCAGAAGCGGACGTCGCAGGTGCGATATTTTGTCCGCAGATGCGGAACCTCGCCTGGCAGCCCATTTTCGCAGATGCGAGATTTTTCTCGCATGTGCGAGCCCCGGCACCGCAGATGCGAAAATGCTGGGCAGAATACATAAAATCGTGTCTTAGCCATTTTTACTCATTTTTGAGTTTTGAGTCTCGAATTTGGGCGATTTTAAGGGGGATTTTCATGACTTTGAACTGGGTAAGTGTTCTTTATCATATAGTGATTGTATTTCACAAATCCATGTCTATATTCATCATTTATTTTGGATTTAGATGGAAGAAATTGGAATTTTTGTAAAACTTTCCAAAAACGAAAAATTAAGATTTGAAGGTCCATTTGATATCGGAATTGGACAAATTTGGTATGGTTGAACTCGTATCGGAACGAGTGTTCGAATTTCGTGAGTTTTTCCGGGATTTGAGACATGGGTCCCACTGCCGAATATTTTAATGAATTTCGAATTTTTATCCGAAAAAATTATAAATTCATATGAAATTAATTCCTATGATTAGTATTGAATATATTGAATTATTTGTGAATAGATTTGTAGCTTTCGGAGGCAAATTTAAAAGGAAAAGTTGTGGTTGAATAATTGATTGTAATTTGCAAAGCGAGGTAAGTATCGTGGTTAACCTTGACTTGAGGGAATAGAACCCTTAAACTGTTTGTTATGTGAATTGCATGTAAACGACGTATAGGCGAGGTGACGAGTGTCTATACGTCATCAAATTAATTGTTTGCCTGCTTACTTTAAAAATCATAAATTGTTTTTAATCATAAATTAATTATTATAATAATTATTTCTCTCTTATTATTTGTCAAATATTAATTCTTGAATTCCTGCATTAATTGTTACATGATATTTGAATTATGTGCCTTAATTGTTATTTGACATTTAGCATATTAAATATTATACTACCTATTTGCTCCCTGATTTCCATAATAAATTTCTATTTGTCATTGTTTGCTTCATAATTAAATCCTAATTATTGTATGCTTTTTATCTTGTGATTTTACATTAATTGTTGCATTTATTGGGAAATTTCTTCTATAAGAATTGATTGGTAAATGAATATGTTGGAGGAGCGGGTTGCACGCCGCAATAGGATTGATTATAATGAATATATTGGAGAATTGGGTTGCACGTCGCAACAGACTTATTAAAAGTCAATATTGGAGGATCGGGTTGCACGCCGCAACTGAATTATTAAAAGTCAATATTGGAGGATCGGGTTGTACGCTGTGACAGACTTGATTGAATGTGAATATATTGTGAGAGTGGGTTGCATGCTGCAACAGAATTGAATGTGAATATATTGTGAGAGCGGGTTGCACGCTGCAACTGAATTGATGGAAATGATAATTGGTTATGACTGCTGAGTAGGCTTTAATTATTATAAATGAGTTACTTGATTTATTTCTATTATTGTTGTTGTATCTAATATTGCGTACAGGTAATGTAAGTGACCCGCCTTATCCTCGTCACTACTTCATCGAGGTTAGGCTCAGCACCTACCAGTACATGGGGTCGGTTGTACTGATACTACACTCTGCACTTCTTGTACAAATTTTGGAGTTGGTCCCAGCGGCGTGCCATAGTTTTTCTCGGATTTCAGCTACTCGGAGGAGACTTGAGGTATAACTGCATGGCGTCCGCAGTTCTGAAGTCCCCGTCTATTGTACTTTATTTGTGTATTTATTTCCAGACAGCTTTATATTATTCAAGCCTTTATTTATATTTACTCTAGAAGCTCGTGCAATTGTGACACCAATTCTGCGATGGTATTTAGACATCATTATTATTATGGGTTATTTCAAAATTGCTTCCGCATTTACTTCCTTGTTATTGATAAATTTAAAAATTGTTTTAAAAATGGATAATGTTACTCTAACGTTGGCTTGCCTAGCAAGTAAAATGTTAGGCGCCATCACGGTCCGGAGGTGGAAATTTCGGGTCGTGACACATGATTTTGGACTTGGGCGTATGCCCAGAATTGAATTCGGAAGTCCCTAACTTATTATGGCATGATTTGTTGAAAACTAGTAATTTGAATGTTTAAAGAATTTCTAAGTTTGACCATAAGTTGACTTTATTTCTCCCAGGTTTGGATTTCAATTTCGTAACTTGGTATAGGTTCATTCTACTATTTAAGACTTGTCTGCAAAATTTAGTGCAAAACGGAGTTGAATTGATATGATTCGGACGCTCGGTTGTGAATTTGAAATTTCTTGAATTTCTTTGAAACTTTCATGTATTTTGATGTCCGATTTGTAGTTCTATGTATTATTTTGGTGTTTTCATCATGCGAGCAAGTTTGTATGATGTTATTACACTTGTGTGCATGTTGGGTTTGGAGCCTGATAGGCTTGCGTGAGTTTCGGACGTATTTCGGATGAGTTTTGCTAGTGTGAAGATTTCTGGTACAATACCAGCTCTAGTATCTGTTGCAGATCTCGCATTTCCAAGGTCTGGCTTGCAACTATGAGCCTCGCTTTTGAGAACAAGAGTTCGCATTTGCGAGTATAGCCTGGGATTGGGTAACCTCGCATTTGCGAGGAAATGGTTAGCAATTGCGAACAGCTCAGGATCGCATTTGTGATCACTTGGTCGCATTTGTGATGCCTGGAAAAATCGTATATCTTCGCAATTGTGAAGATGCTGGTCGCATTTGCGAAGGTGGGAGGAATTTTGCATTTGCAATTTTTGTGGCTCTGAGGCAGGGTTCGCATTTGCGATCATTGTCTCGTATTTGCGGTGTTCGCAGTTACAAACATGACTTCGCAATTGCCACACCTGCAGTTGGGTAAAAGAGGGAAAAAAGGAACTTAGCTTATTTCACACCATTTCTCAACCCTAAACACTCTAGATGCAATTTTCCAAGACACGTTTCTTCCCAAATTAATTGGTAAGTGACTTTAATCCATTTCATTTCAATTACCCATTACATTTCATGAGGTTCAACCTCAAATTTAGGATTTCCATGGTAGAAATTAGGGATTTGGGTAGAATTGGGGGTTTTTTGTAAAATTGAGATTTCAACCTCGAATTGAGGCCGAATTTCAAAACAAATCACATAACCGGGCTCGGGGGTGAATGGTAATCAGGTTTTGGTCTGATTCTCGGGTTTTGACTAAGTAGGCCCGAGGTTGACTTTTGTTAACTTTTTCCAAAAAGCACTAAATATTGAATCTTTCACTCCTGGGTAGTTTCTAAAGCTTATTATGAATTATTTAAACTATATTTGGTTAGATTTGATTGGTTTCAAGGCTAATCTAGAGGAAAAACCACAGTTAAGCTTTGATTTGGTTGCAGAGTGAGGTAAGTATCGTGGTTAACTTTGAATTGAGGGATTAAGACTTGTTGGCCCATTTACTACGTGTTTTATGTGTGGGGACAACGTATATGTGAGGTAACGAGTACTTATGCGTTGTCATTGGATTAAAGCATGCGGGTGGAACTTGTCTCTTTGTATTTTATTGCTCTGTTAATTATGATATCCATGCTTAGGTTAGATTATTACTTCTTTGATTACTCGTTTCGTAATTATTTCTTATTTCGAAGTTGTTGGATATTTTTGGAAGTAGAAGTTTGGTACCATGGCACCATCTTTGAAGTTAAATTTATTCTCCTCATTATTTATTATTCGAATTTATATTATCATTATCATATGGTGAGGGAGAGAGTAAAAGCACGAAGGGTGATGCCGTGCCAATACATTTACATTATCATTATTACATGGTGAGGAAGAGAGTAAAAGCACGAAGGGTGATGCCGTGCTATTTCATTCATATTATTATTACATGGTGAGGCCGAGAGTAAAAGTACGAAGGGTAATGTCGTGCCATTATATTCATATTATTGCATGGTGAGAACGAGAGTAAAGTACGAAGGGTGATGCCGTGCCATTTCCATATCATTGGTTTGACTAATTTTCCCGATTTTGGTGATTTACTTGGTTATTTCGTGATTTTGTAACTGTCGTAATTGTTATATCTTTCCCTTTTTGCTTGTCCCTTCCCAGTTTATACGTTATCATTCTCTATTATTATTGTTGCTTTATATACACTTGTACAAGTTTATTTACGTAGGTATCTTGTCATAGCCTTGTCACTACCTCATCGAGGTTAGGTTCGATACTTACGGAGTACATTGGGTCGGTTGTACTCATACTACACTTTGTACTTCTTGTACAGATACTGGTGTTGGTCCTAGCGACGCTCAGTAGCTTCCTGCTCGGATTCAATCGCAGTCGGAGACTTAAGGTATAGCTGCACGGCGTCCGCAACCCTGATGTCCCATTCCCTTCTATCTTACTGTTTTATTGAATTTCAAAACAATTGTATTTTATTCAAACCTTATTTGTAGTACTCTAGATGCTCATATATTCGTGACTCCAGGTTCTGGGATATGTTTAGATTTCGTTGTTCGGTATTATCTTTCTCTACTTCAGACTTTTATCGTTATCATTGTTAATATTTTGTTTTCAATTGTTAAAATCAGTCAATTTTCTATTTCACATTGTCTTACCTAGCAAGTAGATGTTAGGCGCCTTCATGACCCCGAGGTTAGGTTTCCGGGTCGTGACAGTAGTGATGCTGTATTTCATAACATAGTTGTCGATGAGAGTATTAGGTCGGTGGATAATAACGTTCAACATCCTAGATACCATGAAATGGTTACAGATACTTTTGGGATGCAATTCGAGTTTGAACCCCATGAAAGTGTTGAACAAGCTCCTAACGAAAAGGAAAAATATTTTTATGAACAGTTAAAGGCCGCTAGTCGTCTACTATGTGAAGGGAGTATGCACTCTCAGTTGTCTGTTGCGGTTAGATTATTAAGTATCAAATCCGATATGAATATTTCTCAAGCGGGAATGGATTCTTTCATTGGTCTTGTGAGTGAACTAGTTGACCCAACTTCCAACATACCTGATGATTTCTATAAGGCTAAAAGATTAGTTTCTAATTTAGGACTCTCGTCTATGAGAATCGATTGTTGTATTATAAGGGTGATATAAATTAGAAAGTTGTAAATTTTGTGAAAAACCTTGTTTCTAGCGGAAAGAAGGTTATTGTGGAGTCGATGCATTATTTACCTCTTATTCCTAGATTGAAGAGGTTGTACACGTCGATAAGTTCCGCTTCTCATATGAGATGACACTATGAAAATAGAAGGTTGCCCGGTGTTATGTGTCATCCTTCAGATGGGAAAGCTTGGAATCATTTTGATAGGACGTATCCGGATTTGGCTAGTGAATCGATGAATGTTCGGTTGGCTTTGTGTGCTGATGGTTTCACACCATTTTTTCTGTTTCTGCAACACCATATTCACGCTGGCCAATCTTTCTTATGTGTATAATCTTCCACCTGAAATGTATATGGCTAGTCTATATATCTTTTTAAATTGTGTTATCCCCGATCCCCGCAATCCAAAGAGTTTGATTGATGTATATTTGCAACCTCTGATTGATGAGTTAAAACAGTTGTGGTATGATGGAGTTAAGACATATAACATATCAACTAAGCAAAATTTCAACTTGCGTGCTAATTTAATGTGGATTATTAATGATTTTCTTGCGTATGGAATGTTGCCTGGGTGGATGACTGCTGGAAAGTTAGCTTGTCCTTACTGCATGGAAAATGATAAAGATTTCACGTTAAGACATGTCCGAAAGCAGTCATGGTTCGATTGTCATCGTCAGTTCTTGCTAGTTATCATTAGTTAAGAAGGATGAAGAATGCATTCAAGAAGAATATAGTTGAACATTATTTACCACCTCCAATTTTATCCAATGAGAAAATTTGGGAGAGGGTTCAGAACTTCACTAAAGTTACCGAGGCTTCACCTTCTAGATTCCATGAATATGGTGTTACCCATAATTGGACAAAACATAGCATATTTTGGGAGTTGCCATATTGGAAGGATAATCTTCTCCAACATAATCTTGATGTCATGCATATTGAGAAGAACTATCTTGACAATTTGTTCAACACAATGATGGATGATAAGAATAAGATAAAAGATAACCTAGGTCTAGACTGGACTTACAAGAATATTGCAGGCAACCTGAATTACATTTGCATTCAGTGAACAATGGTAAGATGTTCAAGCCCAAGGCCAGCTACACATTCACTTGGAAGAAAGAGTACAGATTTGTGAGTAGGTTACGAAAGATGCCTGAGGACTATGCTTCGAATTTGGGAAAACATGCCGATATGGTTGAAGGAAAGCTGACCCAACTAACCAATCAGACTTATCCCTCTGCAATGTATATGGAGTATAATACACTTGCCTAACATTTTCTACAATTATAAAAGGATCATAGAAATCATACTCTCTATTTTTATTAGCCTCAATTATGTTGTACTGCGAGTATACATTTGTACCTCTTCTAGGTGTTGGGTCAAACCACTTGCATCGAAAAAGTATGAGCTTCTTATTTGGCCAACCTGAATATGATAATGGTAGAGTCTCATTGATCACACCATAATAATCATTATCCCCATCCCGGTTGCCTTCACCACCTTTAACCCACACCCCACTGTTATTGCTTCTTTTTTTTTTATACTTGGAGCATTCCTCGGTATGAAATTTGTAACCATTCACAAAATACTTAGACATAGTTGTAACCGTAGGTGCAGGTCCCCCAAGATATATCTTTCAAAAATTAATTAATATTGTTGTTTGGATTATTGACCTACATGTAGTGTTAAAAAGATCACAAATGAGCAAGTATATTCACAAGTGACCAAGTATGTATTTTCACATGTGAGAAAATATGTAAGCTACACTTACACACTCTTTAAATCATTCCTCAAATGTAGAATATACAGCATCATGACCAAATTGACTCACGAAGTCACCATGCGACACATTGAAAATTTTGTTAGTTGCGTCAACCTAATTAAATAATAGTCCATGTAAATTAATATTAATTCAACACTTACTTAAGAAAGGGTTGAACTTCCGGACAATTTAGCAATACATGCGTTGATGTTGATTTGTACTCCATACTACTTAGGCCTCTTCTTTATCGATCTTTAGAACCTCGACCTGGTTGATTGAATATGGACATTGGTGGATATAATGGATCATTCTCAAGCATGACATTGTGCTGATTGGGTCTATTTCTAAAACATGGAACATGGCTCTCGAAGTAGTAAGAACAAAAATGGGCAGTTTCCTTTGCAAGATAGGATTCGCATATAGATCCTTCAATCATATTCCTCTGTTTAACAAATCGTTTACACTTGCCGATAGTCCTACACAATAACATATTAGACGATAACATTAAAAGAAAATTACAAGTATGTTTTGATCATTACCTCTCGAATGGGTACATCTACTTGCATTGAACTGGCCTTTCAAGTCGCGCCTCGTGTACAAGGTGAATTGGAAGGTGTTCCATCACATCAAAGAAACCACATGGAAAAATCTTTTCCAGCTTATTACTGATTACAGGAATGTTCCGATTCATTTGAAATAGATTTTCTTCCCTTAATGTGATAGAACATTAGTCTTTAAAGAACAAACTTATCTCAATGACGGGTTTTCAGATTCTTTCAGGCAAATCACAAAATGCAATAGGGATTAAAGTTTCCATGAAGATATGACAATCATGATTTTTCATATGCTAGATGAGAATATGCTAGATGCTACTTACCAAAATGATACCTCAAGTGTTAACCAAATGGTGGACGGTCAGTTAGAAAATAACTTGGAGCATCCTCAACTCATATTAGAAGATGTTGATATGGAAGAAAATGAGGATGAAGAATCAGCTGATGAAAATAAAATAAGTGAAGAGGAAGAATTTTTGGACGAGGAAGGATATTTCGAAGATGACTAGCATGTTAGTTTTTTCAAGCGCGCTCTCTTATATAGATTTATATTATCAATTCTAACATTTAGTTTAATTTATGCATATGAACGGTAGGGGTCGAGGTAGGTCTAGGAAGTATAAGAGGCATATCGATCAGGAGGATAGTGCTACACCCTCGGTTCCTTCCACTCCACAGTTGCATTTCTCTGATGCAGATGTCCGGCAGTAATCTTCAAGGCACACATCTTTTCCACCACATCCATATACTCATCAGACTACCTACCATTCTCCCTCCCATCAGTATTCTTACCATTCTCCACCGCAGCGCTATACCTCGATTCTTTCACGTAATCCTGCATATAGTTACATTGCTACACCCGGTCAACAGTCACAAGGATATATGGTGATACGCCCGTCATCTTCTACATTTTCTTCACACCCAGTTGGATTGCATCCATCTAGATTACAGCCATATGGATCACAGCAGGGGTCTAGATCGCAACTATCTTCATCAGTGACCCTGTCTCCCTCTCCACAAAGTGCGTCTCCTAGCATTTCAGGACTTCGCCTTTGGTATAGTAGCGCTAAGCCATATGCCTTCCCTTGTACGCACGCTTCAGATACAAATGAGGATGATGATCCAGATGCAGTGCAGTATGATCGTTATCATAGGATGATAATCAGGCCTGAGGGCAATGGGTAAGATTATTTATTACTTCTTTGTTTTACCTGAATTATAATAGCTAGTCTTGTTTATTTAATATAATTTATATATTTTAGGTTCATACCTAGTCATGAGACTACAAAATAATCACTGAAAGCCATTGGCCAGTTGTGTGATGCACCCTATGCGACTTAGAGTGATTTTTCACTAGAGCTCGTACAATAAATTTTCAACCAATTTAAAGTTTTAATACAATTCTTATCTATTTAAGAGTTATATTAATAATATTTTCATCTAACGTTACACATTTTATTTGCAGACTAAGTGTGCATAGGAGGACCGACATAACAATGCAAATCTTACAAAATTTGAGTTCAAATGTCGTAAGAGACTAGTCGATGCCTTCTGTTATGCTCGGAAGAAAAGCAAGAAGCCTTCACAGGTTCTACCGTATTTATGGGATGATCTATTGATGGAATAAGCCACTGAAAAGTTCGAGAAGAAGAGTGAAGAGGGAAATAAAGCCCGAGCATCTGAGAAGGGTGGCTCCTTGTACTGTGTGGGTGCAAGGAGCATGGTGTCTACGAGGAGACCACTGGTAAGTCCTTAAAGTTTTAAAATCTATTTTTTCGAACTATATTTATTTCAATTTAGTTAACAGGTTCTATTTTATTTGTAGGAAAAGAATATATGGGAGGAAGCTGACTCACGATGAGTTTTTTATGGAGACTCACATCCGGAAGAATAAGGCCTCGATGGGTTCAAGTAGATGGGTCGAGGACCGGATAGAGACTACCTATGCAAGTTTAACAAATACTATAAATTAACATTTATGTTTATAATATTATAGAGTTAATAAATTTCTATCTTCTAAATAAAGGGTCGCTATAAGACTACTCTGGAGGAGTACAGTCAGAGTCAGCCACCGAATGAGCAGGGCGACCCACATTTTATTTCAGACGAACAAGCGCACAATCTTTGGTTGGATGTTATTGGTGGTCCTAAAAAGGGGATAGCATACGGCTTTCCAGAGAGATCATTTCAGTGCTACAAGGATGTATGGAAAGGTATAGGGATTTCAGCGCAGGACGAGGCACTTGATAGGTCGACTCTCTCGGCTATGGAGAAGAAGATCGTGAAGCTGTCAACAGAGCTTGAAGAGGTAAATGCTAGAGAGAAAAAGAGAGATGAACAATTTAATAGCCCTCAAGGTCAGCTAGAAAAGAGAGATCAACAATTTAATACCCTTCAAGGTCAGCTGGCCAATCTTCTTTCTAGTGGAGCTTTTCCGATTCCCCAGTCTCGTGAGTCTTCCCCAGATGCTACTCCTTCTCTTCGTGATCCTTCAAAATGTGCCGGCGATGATGCTTTTAGTATTGGAGATGATACAGTATAAAACACTCCTTGAATGGTGTTTGTATTATGTGAAGTCTTTAATTTGTGAATAGTTTATTTGTTGGAATTTTTGCAACTCTATAAATGTTGTTGATATAGTTTTGATATTGAATTTTTTTTGTTATTGTTGTTATTTATTGAATGGCAACAATGTAATGCTGCCATTATAGATTGTTATTGGTTGTTGGCAGATGGTGCAACTGTAAAACATCAATATTCTATCAAATGTTTACCAAAAATAGTGACCGCATACCGACCGATGTCGGTCGGAAATATGAATATTAAAATCCCAGAAACATAAACTTACCAACCAATCTCGGTTGGTATCTGCAATGTGCAATCTCCAATTTTTAAAATTATCGACCGAAATCGGTCGGAAATTATGTTTTTAAATTTATTATATTTTAATAATACCGACCGATTTCGGTCGAAAAGTTACATTTTTTAAAAAAATAAAAAATTATTATATCGACTGATATCAATCGCTAAATAAAAAATAATAATTAAAAATTATTTTTCAAAATACCGACCGATTTAGTTTTTCAAGAACTTGTGTCAGTTAATTTGGTCAACTCTTGGTTGCATTTACAGACCGTCATCGGTCGGAATTTGCGATCAACTTCGGTTATGCACGTTAGCGACCAGCCTTTTTTTTGACGAATTGAAGTCGGTCGGAATCGTCGATTTTCCTTTATTTCCGACCGATATTTTGTTCGATATTCTTGAATACTTTTTGGCAATTTTCTAGTAGTGTATGACTACGTTATAATTAGTAGAATTGGACTTCAATTTGTACATAGATAACTTAAATAACTGGTGCACTGCTTTACTCTTTGTGATGACCCGATAGGTCATCTTATGTCTTAGAACTTAATTCTGCGCTTTGAAGCCTCAAATACCTCATTTTAACCCTCCTCCGTTTGCGTGCACAGTCTGGGTATTTTTTCGGAAAGCTTTTATGTTAAAAACTGATAAAAATATAAAATTTCTACCTTAAAAGCCATTTGAGTTGACTTTGGTCAACGGTTTGAGCAAACGGACTTGGATCCATATTTTGACGGTCCCGATGGGTCCATATTATGATTTGGGACTTAGGCGTATGCCCAAAATCGAATTCGAAAGTCCCTAACTCGAGTTATCGCATTTTGTTGAAATTTGAAAGTTTAAAGATTTAATGAATTTGAAATATTTGACCCATAGTTGGCTTTTTATATATCGAGTCCGTATTTTGGTTCCGGAACCCGATATAGGTCAAATACCATATTTATGACTAGTCTGTGAAATTTGGTGAGAAACGGAGTTGGTTTGGCGTGATTCGGATGTCCGGTTGTGAAAATAGAAGTTTCAAAATTTTCTTGAAAATTTCATTTAATTTGGTGTTCAATTCATAGTTCTAGGTGTTATTTTGGTGATTTGATCGCGCGAGCAAGTTTGTATGATATTTTTAGACTTGTGTGCATGTTTGGTTTGGATCTCCGAGGGCTCGGGTGAGTTTCGGATAGGCTACGGAGTGAATTGAACTTAGAAAATCATAGCTGGTGCATTAGACCTGCAGATTCCGCATTTGCGAGATCTGGCTCGCAAATGCGAGCCTCGCATTTGCTAAGGGACCATCGCATTTGCGAAGTTTTGGTCGCATTTGTGATCCTCTCTTATCCGCATTTGCGAACACTTGTTCGCATTTGCGATGATAGCAGGCCTGGGGTAGTTTCGCAATTGCGAAGAAATTGTTGCATTTGCGGGGCTCGCATTTGCAAACCCCAGGTCGCAAATGCGACACCTGCAACTGATCAAAACTTGACTTAGACAGGATTTTTGGTTCATTCTTCAAATTTTCAAACTCAAGAACCCTAGAGGCGATTTTCCAAGGAATTCTTCTCCCCCAATCCATTGGTAAGTGATTCTAACTTATTTCCTTTCAATCTTTTATTACATTTCATAAGTTTTCAACCTAAAATCTAGTGTTTTCATGGTGGGAATTGGGGGTTTGGGTAGACTTAGGGAATTTTGTAAAATTGGGATTTAGACCTCAAATTGAGGTCGGATTTCAAAACAAATTACATAATCGGGCTTGGGGGTGAATAGGTACTCGGGTTTTGGTCCGAATTTTGGGTTTGGACAAAGTGTGCCTGGGAGTTGACTTTTGTTGACTTTTTCAATAATGACCTAAATTGAATCTTTTGCAATCGTGGGTAGTTCCTAAGGCTTAATGTGAATCGTTTGATTGGTAATTTTCTAGATTCTATTGGTTTGGAGGCTTGTTTGAGAGGCAAAGCTGTGATTTATCTTTGAGTGGACTTTTGGAGCGAGGTAAGTGTCTTGCTTAACTTGTTGAGGAAATTGTTTCTACTATTTGACATTGTTTGCTACATGCGGGGGTGATACATATATGAGGTGACGAACATATATGCATGTGCCAGGGTTAACCATGCTTGGGGGTAAATTATGTTATAAATTGTGTCTTGTAGAATCACGTGACCTTCTTGCTTCATGCCTTACTTGACTCCTAGATACTAAGAACATAGTATTAAATGTTAGAAACTAAGACATAGCTTATTATAACTTGATCAAATTCGATGAAATTCTAAGAATACATTGGTGTGGTTAATTCGGTCATAAATATGCATAATCATTAATACATTGCTACAGACGATATTCTTGAGATACTACATTTTATACTTGTGTTGTAGATCATTTGTGATATTTGTTGGAATACTTGAATAATAATGTTCTTGCGGGTTTAAACACTCTCCTTGATGTTATTTATGTTTCCTGCCTTGTTTGTCATTGATATACATATGCTGGTAAGGAAGAGTGCAAAGCACGAAGGGTGATGCCGTTCCTTTCTTTATAAATTATCATGTGAGGGAGAGTGTAAATCACGAAGGGTGATGTCGTGCCATATTATTGAGAGTAAAAGCACGAAGGTTGATGTCGTTCCATATTATTGATAGTAAAAGCACGAAGGGTGATGCCGTGCCATATTATTGAGAGTAAAAGCACGAAGGGTGATGTCGTGCCATATCATTTGTGAGTAAAAGCATGAAGGGTGATGTCGTGCCATGTTATGTGAGTAAAAGCACGAAGGGTGATGTCATGCCATTGCATTTATATTATCATGCTTTTGTGTTATTGCGAGTTCATGGCACGAAGGGTGTTTCCTTGCAAGTGATGACGAGGGATATGCATTATGTTGTGATACCCTTTTTTCTTGCAAATATCTTCATGTCCTTACCTTGAATTGTCATAGTCGTACTTACGGTTCTTATGTGACTTGTCGTTAAAGCCCTGTTCTTGTTCTTTATCTTATTTGTTATTGTGACACTCATACCTTCTACGTGCTTAACTTGTAAATATCATGCCTACTTCCTGCTGTTATAATTGCATCCATGACATATGTGTTTTGTTGCACTTAGGTACAAGTCTTCTTCCATGTTAGTCATTCATGTCTCTACTTGTTAACTTATAAACATCATGTGTCCCCTTTCTTATTTGCTAAATCTATCTTCATGCCTCCACAATGCCAGTTAGTTGAAGTTACATTCCTTTTCCTAATTGTTGTCATGACCTTTATGCTTTCCGCCTAGTCTGTTACTAATGTCCTTATGTACATTCTTGTTCATTATTACTTCTTGCGTATTTCCTACTTTGTCATTTCTGTTATCGGTATTTCTACCCTTCGGTTGGTACTGTTTTACCCATATTTGGTGAGGAAGAGTGTAAAGCACGAAGGGTGTTACCGTACTGTTGAATTTGATGTCTTGAGTGTTTCTCTCACACTATGAAAGTTTTGAGGTGATTATTGTGGTTTATTGGGTTTCGCTCTAAGGAAAGGATTGGTCAAGATATTGGAAATTGTTGTATTGTGATCTCTTCCAGTACTCTGTTATTGCTTTATACATTCGCTCGTGTGTTCTATTTTGTGATACTGTAGTATAGTTCTATTGTTAGTTACATTACAAATTTTAACAGTGAGCATCTTTTAACTAAAAAAGCCTTGTCACTACTTCGAAGAGGTTAGACAAAATACTTACTGGGTACATGGGGTTGGTTGTACTCATGCTACACTTCTGCACCTTGTGTGCAGACTTTTGGAGCGGAGCTGCTGGTGATGTTGGGAGTTGACCCTAAAGATGTTCATGCATTCCGGATATAGCTACTATTTGTCCTTGGTGGATTTAGATTTTATTAATCTGTTATGTAGTTTTCAACAGATCGTGTAATTATTTGTATCAGCTTGTAAATTCTATGTCTTAGAAGCTCATGATTTGTACTACCAGTTCTTGGGTAATTTGTAAAAGTTCATATATTTCTTCATTACCTTCCTATAATTTCTTTTGGCTTGTATTGTCTGTTAGTTGGCTTACCTAGCGGGTTGAGTTAGGTGCCATCACGGTTAGCGATATTTGGGTCGTGATAAGTTGGTATCAGAGCACTAGGTTCATAGGTTCTACGAGTCATGAGCAAATGTCTACTAGAATCTTGCGGATCAGTATGATGACGTCCTTACCTATCTTCGAGAGGCTGCAGGGCATTTAGGATAAACTTCCCATCTTTCTTTCCTTATCATGCGACATTGATTCATCTTGGAGTGTAACTCTTTGAATTCCTTCCACGCATTCATATGCGGGTGCGGGTGCAGGCGCTCAGTATCTTTGAGCATCGACAGCTTGTGAGTCCATGGATGAGATGCGAGATGTGATTCTTGTGTGCGGATGATGGGTCAGTCTGGAGGACTTGAGGCCGGATTTTGACTGCAGCTTGAGCACGGGTATTTCGGTTGTGTGAGCATGTGCTTTTGGACTTATACATCCGGTAGTGTCCCTATGAGTAGAATTTGTGGCAGGCGAGTGGTTAGATGACTAAATGGCTAGTAGAATGTGACTGCGGGCTATGTTCAGATGATTTGAAGATGATGAGAAGAGTCTGCTTGGGGTGTAAAAAAGGGCTAATGGGTGCTTGATTTCTGTCTTGATGTGGCATATAGTCTCGTGTGAGTAAATTGAAAGGTTTTCATGTTGTTTAATTGTGATACGAATTTGATTATCATGCCTCAATGATGAGTTCAGACCCATGAAGATTAAGTGGTGGCATATCATTTGTGGCTAGAGTTTAAGATTTACATAGGATGTTGTCGAGGCTCGTGGTATTTGTATATCGTTGTGGATTATGCATTTCATTAATGAGAAGACTAAGTGGTGGAGGAAACGGCTTTAGATTCACAGAAGGTCTCTTCAGAGTGGGTGCCTCGGTTGTGGTACTTTGGGATGCTAAGAGGGAATGCAGCGGCTTATGGGACTTATGGCGGTGTGGTTTTTATGCTAGAATTTCTTATGGCTAGTTTGGGGTAAGGATCATGGCATTCTCGCAAGGAGGGGTATCAACTTGAGGGTAATTTGGAAGGAACTCAGAGGAAACATGGCGGTTTGATAGTAAATTGGATCAACACGGTAATGATATGATTGGTTCTTTGGGTACTTATGATGTGGTGGGTCTCCACAGGTGTTTCGTGGCAATGCTCGTGGTTTTTGGGCAACTGCGTGGCTTGGTTGAGTTAGAGGGATTCGGTTCTGATAGCTTGGTTATGTGCAAATGGATTCCAAGGGGTTCCCGATGATTTCTATCACGGTTCGAGGTGAATATTTCCTACTGGTGTGAGGAACATGTTGCGTATTGGGATTTCCTCCTGGATGAGATCAAATAGAAGGTTTCTGACTAATTGGGATTGAGTTTTGCATGTGCAAGGTCACAATTCTGTTTTGAAGGGAAGGTTATGAATTCTTAGACAACACAGACGGTTTCAGATGTCTAGATGGATGTTATCACCACTTGGTGTTGCCTAAGAAGGGTGTGCATTTCAGAAGACGCATTGTGTTTTGACTTACAAATGCAGTATTTATATTGCGATGCTCGCCTGGTTAGTCGATCGCTGAGATTCAGATTTTTGTTATGTGGCGCGGAAGAATTATAGAAGTATTCCTCGTGGAATGATCGTATTCGAGAGATGTGTTAGACCTTTGGGCGGTGGAGTTAGGATCAAGTAGGGTGATTTGTGTGTTCTATGGATTTGGTGACTGGGAGTTCTCAGAAGCAGATTGAAGCAGATTGTTTCGTGGACCGTGAAATATGGCCAAAACTAGCTAGATGATAGTGTGTTATGTTTATGTCCTTGTGGACTTTTAGAGGGATAATTATCCGTTCGGGGATGACTGGAGTTGATTTGGGGGCCCATTGGTAGGCCTAATGAGGATGTGTATTCTGTATCGGATTGGATTTTCTTGCTTCTGCACAGCTGTTACCACAGGTATATCGTCGGGCGGAATAAATGCTATTCGCGCCCTGGTTCGTGTTACGTGTCCCTCTCTTATGCTATGACGGGTTGTGAGGGTTACATAGTTCTTCGCACACATATTGTAATTCAGTTTAGGCCTCATGGCGCTATAGGAGAGATGGCCTTCGTGATGTTGATTTGCTTATTGCACCATAGTTGTGCTTGTCCTTCTCAGTTTTGTGTGTTCTTAATAATTTTTCCCATAGTTATATTTTGTGCACTCTATTGTGCTTGATACTGACGCACATGTGATCAGTGAGCCCGAGTATTAGGGCTCGAGGGATACCCTATATGGATTGATATTATGGGATCGGGTTGCACGCCACAACGGTACTGTGATGAAATGTAACTCCTGATGTTTACTTCGTATAGTTTTGCTTTCACTTTGTTGAAAATAGTTCATAGGAAAATGCTAAAAAAATAAAATTCCCTGCGTGCTTAACTTGTTTAGTAGTCTTCATATTTAACTCTCTTATTGTTATCTGTCATGTCTGAATTATTACTTGTTGGTGTTCGGGACCGTGTTGTGTGGGGTTCCATATGATTATTGTTGATACATGTCGGTGGGGCTACTTATGTTGGCTAAGATGATGTTTCTAGACTTAAGATTTGCGCTATTGTATTGGGATGAGGAAGGTTTGGAAGAATAGTACTAAATATTGTTGAGGATTTGGGCAATGGCCCTGGTCGGACTAGTGCTCTTCTTGGCTTATTGATCAGATGAGTGGTTAAGAGGTTATGCGTGTTTCTTTCATCATCGGCAGGGTATGAAGGTTTTGAACGAGGTTCTAATCGATATGAGGTTTGCTGCCGGCACCAGATTTGTTTTCGGGCATTAATGGTGGCCAGCAGTTCCTGCTATGAGTGTCTGAGTGATGGGGTGTACCGTGTGATTTCATCTTGGGGTTATGGTTATGACCTAATATAACTTTTTTAGGTTTATACAGTGTGTAGATGTGAGATTCGGGTATTGTAATGAATTCAGGACGTTAGATATTGGGTTCTAAGGTTTAAGGACCAAGGTTGAAGTAAGAATCTCTAGTCATGTTACGTTGGCAGGCTTATATGGATCAGGGTGACGTGAGATCACCCCCGGGTATATGCATAGTAAGGTTACACCGTGGTTTGATAGCTTTGAAATGACTCTTGGCACATTCGAGGACGAACGTATGTTTAAGTGGTGGAAAATGTGATGACCCGATAGGTCATCTTATGTCTTAGAACTTAATTCTGCGCTTTGAAGCCTCAAATACCTCATTTTAGACCTCCTCAGTTTGCGTGCGTAGTCTAGGTGTATTTCCGGAAAGCTTTTATGTTAAAAACTAATAAAATATGAAATTTCTGCCTTAAAAGCCATTTGAGTTGACTTTGGTCAACTTTTTGAGCAAACGTACCCGGATCCGTATTATGACGGTCCCGATAGGTCCGTATCGTGATTTGAGACTTGGGCGTATACCCAGAATCGAATTCGGAAGTCCCTAACTCGAGTTATCACATTTTGTTGAAATTTGAAAGTTTAAAGACTTAACGAATTTGAAATGTTTGACCCATAGTTGACTTTTTAGATATCGGGTCCGTATTTTGGTTCTGGAACCCGGTATAGGTCCAATACCATATTTATGACTTGTCTATGAAATTTGGTGAGAAATGGAGTTGGTTTTGCATGATTCAGATGCCTGGTTGTGAAAATAGAAGTTTCAAAATTTTCTTGAAAATTTTATTTGATTTGGTGCTCAATTCATAGTGCTAGGTGTTATTTTGGCAATTTGATCACACGAGTAAGTTCGTATGATATTTTTAGACTTGTGTGTATGTTTGGTTTGGAGCCTCGTTGGCTCAGGTGAGTTTCGAATAGGCTACGTAATGAATTGAACTTAGAAAATCATAGCTGGCGTGCATCGTAACTGCAGATTCCGCATTTGCGAGATCTGGCTCGCAAATGCGAGCCTCGCATTTGCGAGCAGTGGGCTGGGGGGGTGGACCTTCGCATTTGTAAAGTTTTGGTCGCATTTACGATCCTCTCTTATCTGCATTTGCGAACACTTGTTCGCATTTGCGATGACAACAGGCCTAGGGCAGTTTCGCATTTGTAAAGAAATTGTCGCATTTGCGGGGCTCGCATTTGCGAACCCCAGGTCGCAAATGCGACACCTGCAACTGATCAAAACTTGACTTAGACGGGATTTTTGGTTCATTCTTCAAATATTTAAACTCAAGAACCCTAGAGGAAATTTTCCAAAGAATTCTTCTCCCCCAATCCATTGGTAAGTGATTCTAACCTATTTTCTTTCGATCTTTTATTAGATTTCATAAGTTTTCAACCTAAAATCTAGTGTTTTCATGGTGAGAATTGGGAGTTTGGTTAGAATTAGGGATTTTTATAAAATTGGAATTTAGACCTCAAATTGAGGTCGGATTTCAAAATAAATTACATAACCGGGCTCGAGGGTGAACGGGTACTCGAGTTTTGGTTCGAATTTCAGGTTTGGACCAAGCAGGCCCGGGAGTTGACTTTTTCAACAATGACCTAAATTGAATCTTTTGCAATTGTGGGTAGTTCCTAAGGCTTGATTTGAATCGTTCGATTGGTAATTTGCTAAATTCTATTGGTTCAGAGGTTTGTTTGAGAGGCAAAGCTATGATTTAGCTTTGAGTGGACTTTTGGAGCGACGTAAGTGTCTTGCCTAACTTTATTTAGGGAATTTTTCCTACTATTTGATATTGTTTGGTACATGCGGGGGTGATACATATATGATGTGACGAGCATATATGCATGTGCCAGAGTTAACCATTCTTGGAGATAAATTATGTTATAAATTGTGTCTTGTAGAATCACGTGACCTTCTTGCTTCATGCTCGGAGATAGTATTAAATGTAAACTAAGACTTAGCTTATTTTAACTTGATCAAATTCGATGAAATTCTTAGAATACATTGGTGTGTTTAATTCGGTCATCAATATGCATAATCATTAATACATTGCTACGGACGATATTCTTGAGATACTAGATTCTATACTTGTGTTGTAGATTATTTGTGAGATTTGTTGAAATACTTGAATAATAAAGTTCTTGCGGGTTTATTGAACTATTGTTGGCTTGGAAAGTTGCGATTGGGATTCATTTGGAATATTCGTTTAAACACTCTCTTTGACGTTATTTATGATACCTGCCTTATTTGTCATTGATATACATATGCTGGTAAGGAAGAGTGTAAAGCATGAAGGGTGATGCCGTGCCTTTGTTTATACATTATCATGTGAGGGAGAGTGTAAAGCACGAAAGGTGATGTCGTGCCATATTATTGAGAGTAAAAGCACGAAGGGTAATACCGTGCCATATTATTGAGAGCAAAAGCACCAAGGGTGATTCCGTGCCATATCATTTGTGAGTAAAAGCACGAAAGGTGATGTCGTGCCTTGTTATGTGAGTAAAAGCACGAAGGGTGATGTCGTGCCATTGCATTTATATTATCATGCTTTTGTGTTATTGTGAGTTCATGGCACGAATGGTGTTTCTGTGCAAGTGAGGACGAGGGATATGCATTATGTTGTGATACCCTTTTTCTTGCAGATATCTTCATGTCCTTACCTTAAATTGTCACAGTCGTACTTACGGTTCTTATGTGACTTGTCGTTAAAGCCTTGTTCTTGTTCTTTATCTTATTTATTATTGTGACACTCATGCCTTCTACTTGCTTAACTTGTAAATTTCATTCCTACTTCCTGCTGTTATAGTTGCATCCATGACATATCTGTTTTATTGCACTTAGGTACAGCTCTTCTTCCATTTTAGTCATTCATGTCTCTACTTGTTAACTTATAAAGATCATGTGTCCCCTTTCTTATTTACTAAATCTATCTTCACGCCTCCACCATGCTAGTTAGTTAAAGTTATATTCCTTTTCCTAATTGTTGTCATTACCTTTATGCTTTTCGCCTAGTCTGTTACGGATGTCCTTATGTACATTCTTGTTCATTATTACTATTTGCGTATTTTCTACTTTGTCATTTCTGTTATCGGTATTTTTGTCCTTCGGTTGGTATTGTTTTACGCATATTTGGTGAGGAAGAGTATAAAGCATGAAGGGTATTGCCGTGCCGTTGAATTTGATGTCTTGAGTGTTTCTCTCACACTATGAAAGTTTTGAGGTGATTATTGTGGTTCATTGGGTTTCACTCTAAGGAAAGGATTGGTCAAGATATTGGAAACTGTTGGATTGTGATCTCTTCTAGTACTCTGTTATTGCTTTATACATTCGCTTGTGTACTCTATTCTGTGATACTGTAGTATAATTCTATTGTTAGTTACATTATAAATTTTATCAGTGAGCATCTTTTAACTAAAAAGCCTCATCACTATTTCGACGAGGTTAGACAAAATACTTATTGGGTACATGGGGTCGGTTGTACTCATACTACACTTCTGCACCTTGTGTGCAGACTTTTGGAGCAGAGCTGCTGGTGATGTTGGGAGCTGACCCTGAAGATGTTCGTGCATTCCGGATATAGCTACTACTTGTTCTTGGTGGCTTTAGATTTTGTTAACCTGTTATGTAGTTTTCAACAGATTGTGTAGTTATTTGTATCGGCTTGTAAATTCTAAGTCTTAGAAGCTCATGATTTGTACTACCAGTTCTTGGGTATTTTGTAAAAGTTCAGATATTTCTTTTTTACCTTCCTATAATTTATTTTGACTTGTATTATATGTTAGTTGGCTTACCTAACGAGTCGAGTTAAGTAACCTTACGACTAGTAATTTTTGGGTCGTGACACTCTTCCTCGTGTAGCCTCTGATTATTACCTTTACAGCAGAAGAATGAACAATGACTCGTGTAGTCCACCTCACAAACTGATTACAAGCACGAGCATGAAAAAGTGACAGCTCAAAGCAATAATGGCAACCATGTAAAGAAATGGCCTCTGTTTTCCTTTTCTTCACGCTTGATTTATGATGACAAATATAATTATCAATCTTGCTCTGATAAGAATAAACCAGTTATCTTTTTATTTCTCAAATCTAGTTCGCTTTCATTCGTCAAATGTTTCGAGTAAAATTGAAAATCATATCCTACTGGTGGTAGTGGCAAAATGAATAAAAAAATAATTATCCATCCATTCATATTATTCATTAATATATGGGTTGCATAATAAATATTTTAAAAATAAGTCACATATGGATAAGATCCACATTATCCACTTAAAAATGGATAATCAATGGATAACCAAACTTTTACATTTGCAAAGACTCAAATTGATGGTTCCTCAAGTTTGAAAGATTAAGAATTTTCCCCAAAATTATCATATTCAAGAAGACATGAAAAATATGGATCATATTATTCGTCAGTTAACCCATTTTCTATTCATATTGAATATGAGTTGGATCATATATTTTATCCGTTTTACATTACTCGTTTTCGACCCGCACATATCCGACCTGACCTGCCCGTTTGACAACCCTATATCTTGCTATTCAAGAAATGGAAACATGAAACAAAGGGCCAAGCAATAGCCGAGTGTTAGCAAGTAGAGCAACATATATCCATTAGAGTTTAACTTATGAGCACAAGTACTGTATAATTTGTTTACATTCTCACGTTAAATTAACTTTGCAATAATATGTAATAATTCATAACAAATTTGATATAATTAATGACCTAGATAGAATAAATAACGTATTATAATCAGTTAAACTACACTAATTGTTTAGAAATTTATATGACAGTGTACAAATTCTATCAGCATGGCCTAGTGTTAGCAAGTGTAGAAGTATCAAACCCTTCTCTGGATAATGAGAGTACGTAGAAAGAAAATATAAGAGAAGAGAACGAACAAGAAAAAGGTTTAATCATGCTTATCGAAAAATTAAGTTCATTTGCACAAGCTAATGAAATTAACAATTCCATATGTTCAAGTGATGAAAGAGTAAAGAGAAGCACAATTGAAACCAGATCTATCTTTTATCTAATTAGCTCCAAGCATCACCAAACAAATTAATGATCAAAGCATGTCAAAAGATAGAAAAATATTAAAATGGAAAAAAGAATTATACAGTTTAGATTTTTTCATAATGTCGTTTATTCACCAGGATCCTCCACCTAACATTCCATTCCAATATCCAGCACTTGAATTCTCTTGCCCCTTACTCTGATTATAATTTTCAGCTTCAACACTTGTACCCGACAATTGCTTATTCAAGAAACCGAATGGGAACATCATTTTTGCATTATTTTCTTGAATTCCACTTAAAAAACTTGATGTGTACAAAGCGTTTAAATCCGGTGTTGGTGTTGAGATAAATGAAGTTAACCCTCTTGAGGCAATTCCAGTCCTAAGCAAATCCATTGTTGAAGTTGGAGTAGTACTTGAGGTTGAACTTAAGGGCTGATTATTTCCATTATTGCCCCTGTCCATCTTAGGAAATTCAAGAAAATCCGGCACACCATGGAAATAATTGTGATCATGTATAATAGATGGGAGCCCTATATTAAAATCTTGGCTATTTCCAAGATTAATCTTATAATTAGGGTTTTGATGAGAAAGACTTGGATTAGGGTTCGAATCAGGAAAATTTTGTGATGATGATGATAATGATAATGAAGAAGAAGAACATCTTCTATTCTTCCTTGAACCTCCTCCGACCGGAACATTTCTTAAAGTGCCCCCTTCTGTCCAATACCTGTCGAGACATAATATAATTTAGTAACTAAACGTGTGATATCGCTAACACAGTTTAAACTTTTAGATTAGTTGGTCACACAATTCAACAATCACTACTAAAAAAAATAAAAATTAACGACAGACAAATTCTGTAGCTAAATAGAAAAATTCAACGCTAGTCCTATTTATCAATGGATTAGCGACAAATTATTAAAAAAATTTGTTCGCTACGAGCGCTATATATAGAGTAGTGACGAAGTTCGTTGCTAATTCCACTTTTTTTAATAGTGAATATTACCTTCGACAAGTCTTGCAGAAGTATCTTGGTTGAGTAAGACTATAGTTGTTGTAGTAACAAAACTTGGTATTTGTTGAACTGCACCTCGGACAATTTACGGCTTGATCTTTTTGTGGTCTGACTTTTTTTTCCAGTGTAGAAGATGGCCTTGAACATGTAACATTAGGAGGATCTATTTCTGCAGCCATAGATGTTACAAGTCCAATATCCTAAAAATTAACAATCACAAAAAGGAGAAACAAAGTAGGTTAAGAAGATCAAAAGCGAAAAAGGGCTAGTGTGAAAATAAATGACACAATTTCTGGATAACTACTTTCACCTTTGAAATTAAATTGAAGGAAACTGAAAAGTAAACAATAATAATAACGAAGATCACCTTTTTCCCTATGCTTTATCTCTTATATCATGTATAAAGGAGGAAGAAAGAAAAAGTGCAGTACTTGATGTTTAAAGAGAATGAACGCTTTAATTATTTTTTTTACATAGTTTACATATAGGATTAGAAGAAATTTTAAAAAAATTCTAATTGAAGCTCAGGATTGAACATCATTTCATGAAGATAAAATCATCTTTAAGAAAAAAAAAAGAAGGATTTAATCGACAAGGATGCACATCCAAAAGAAATTCAAGAAAATCCATAATTGTTTTCTAGAAAACAAGTAATTAATATGCAGAAAATGAACTTAATTTTGTACCCACCTGAGTCCATTGTGTAGTATCCATAAATGGGGAAAATAAGCAAAAAAAGTCAAGAGAAAAAAAAGCAATGGCTGATGTCCTCTCAAGAACAAATATTTCACCTGCTTTGTCTGGAGCTGTCCTTAGTTTAAAGGAAGAAAGAATGTTTTGAGTTGTTTGTGAGTTGGCTTTTTATGGGTTGGTTTACTTTTTGGATGATGGAAAAGAAAAGGGGATATGTTTGTTTTGACTACACCTTGTGAAACCAGTATACTTTATTGTTATTTTTGGGTGTGAAATTATGTCCAAATTTCGTCAGGGATAGTGTATTCAATCTTATTTTAAACATTGTGAGTGGAATTATGAATGGATGTCCTGTAGTGGGTTTCTACTTTTTGACCCTATGATGGGGGTCTTCTGATTCTCATCATTCTCTTGTCATTTCATTTTAAGTTATCTTTCGTTTATTTATGCCAATGTGTATTTGTTGTCATAGACTAAATAAAGAAAAATTATAGTGAATGACTATTATAAGATAAATATAGGGTTTAAATCAAAGTTAATGGATTTTAAATTAACAATTTATACATATTCAATAAATTTTTTAAGATCTACAAATACAAGATTTAAACCAAATTTACTGGGTTCGACCAAATCCGCAATTCCTATGCTATCTCCGCCCATGAATAAAGAAAGCAAATGACTAAGATATCCTAGCATCTCAAGTAGATGTACATAACCATCGATATCATTAAACATTTAAGTTATATATACTATTAGTATACATGATTTTTGTATATATACTACTAGGGGCAGAACTATGTGTGGTCAAGGATGGTCAACTAAACACCATTCGCTAAAAAATTATATTGTTTATAGGGTAAAAATTTACTTGTCATTGATTAAAAAAATAGACTTTAAATATCCTTGCACAACCCACTAGTAAAGGATGTTCGAATTTTATACACCCTTGTTGAATTTTCTCGCTTCGGCTACTGTATACTACAAGTGCAATTTAACATATTAAAGGTGGTTAGTTACCATTATTTTATGATACTAATCAATCAATTATCAAAGGGAATTGCCTATAATTTCTTTTTACGTGGCTTGATTATGTAAATAATTTTTATTCCATCAGTACATGTATAAAATATAAACTCTAATTATAAAAATATGTATAGCTTAAAGTTTAGTATTATCCTACATGACTAATTAAGCTCAACTGAGTGATATATTTCACCACCTTTTAGCTTGGACTAGGGTTGAAAGGGGCTCCATATCCCCTCTCTTGATGCTAAGCTCCAGTTTATACTTAAATATTTATTATCATCATATTTGAAAGGGTTATAATTAGTGGGCTAAAAATACTTCTATATTACACCCTCCGGTCCAATAAATTAATCGTTTTGTCAAACTGATCTTTTTCTAAAAAAATAATTGATGTTTCTAGAATAACAAAATGTCATTTGTTATTTTCTTTTTCAAATCTACTACTATAATATTTAAATGGAGCGCTACATGAGATGTTAATGGAGAAATAAAAGATAGTTTAGATAAATATAATAGTTAAGGCTATTAAAAGTCTTTCATAAAGGGTGTATAAGAATCCTCAAAGATAGATAATATGGACCGGTGAAAATGATAATTAGCTAAAGGTCTTTAACTCTAAGGACTGTGATTAGGGTGTTCAAAACCGAACCGAAACTGAAAACCGAATCGAAACCGAAACTTAATAGCTTATTGATATCGGGTTAACAGTTTAACGGACGGAGAACGGATTGAATTTTTTTTATTAACGGCTTATCGGTTTGGGGGCGGATTATTTAATTTCTTAACGGATAATCCGTTAACCCGTTAAGAAAATATATATATATATATATATATATATATATATATATATATATTAAATATCAAAAACCCTTCCACTTCTTCTAGTACTTTATCTCTAAGTTCTAACGCCTAACTCCTAAATAATCAGAACCTTAACGCCTAAACTTCAACCACCAGCAGAATTATGGTTCTCTTTATTCGACCATAATTCAACTAGCTTCAGTAGAAATTCAACCAGCACTCTAGCAGCCACCCACAGTACTCTATCCCGTCGACTTCCAGGCTTCCAGCACTCTATCTTAGTGCCCTAGTATGAAGAGCAAGCTCATATTTTTGCTTTTTAAAATTATAAATATGGCTCCAGCACATCCTTTGTGTCAATTATTAATATATTGTTACCTTTCTAAGAGAAATGAACAAGAAACAAAGGGAAGGACCGCACGTTTATTGTAATGTTGCTTCGTTTGTGATATGAATAAATTAATAAAAGCTTAGATACCATTATATTTAATGAGCTAAACAACTGAAATTGTTCCTTTGCATCTAAACCCAAGCAATCACATAGTTATCTCAATAAAATTTGATATCCTTGTATGATCCATGTTATAGCTAGCAAGAGTTACAGTGACATATCCATTAGAACTACTTTTTCCTTAATTACATCATATCATAGTCTGCTTTGGGATGTAATGTAGACTACAATGTGTTCTGCTTTTTTCACTCTACACCACATGATACACTACATCATTCTTCTGTAGGCATTAACAGACATGTATGTCTGGACTCAATGTATAATTTCCTATTCTGAATTTGTATGCTAGGCGGTCAACAAACAATTAATGCACGCAATATAGATTGAATTAGGCCGATAAACCGCCCGATAAGAGCTAAACCGATACCAATCCGCCCGATATCTTATCGGATGGCTAGCGGATTAATACATTTAAAAGCCGATAACCGTTAAGCCAAATCGTTAAGAGTAATTAACCGCCTAATCCGCCCGATAAGCAGCCCTAACTGTGATGACATGATTAGGATCTTTTCACTCTTAATCAGATGTAACGTGTTCAAGTTTTAGGAGTGAAAAAATTCCGATAAAGAGTACTTTAATGAGGTACTACACAACGTGAATCCGAAATCCGAATTAATCGGGACACTGAAGTAAGTATCGGACACTTGGTGTAAAACCCAAAAAAAATATCTTTATTTTTCTATTAATGCAATATACCCACACGAAGTCAAAAAAAAAATATCATTACAAATTAGTGCTCCTTCTCTATTAGCCTCAAACCAAGAGAAAGACAAATACTCATGAATTCAGATACTTTTTGGCAACATTCCTTACTAGTTGGGAAGATGGTGTTCAATCCTCAGAAACACTCTGTAAAATTCACCAACTACTATATTGTTTGCATGTTCACATCCTTTTGTTAGTTTTGGCAACGTGATCCAAATGTATTATCTTTTGTTTCACTTTTTTTCTCTACACAGCTCTCTTTAATCTTCTTTTTGTAAAAAGGTTAAATACTTCATTTTTAAGTATGACAAGAATATGGCCCTTTCAGTGTTTCCCTTTACTAAAGCATTCTTTTTATATCACCTTTAGGAATTATTCTGAAAAAGACATTAGGGTTTCATACCAACCATATCGGTTTACCACCATTTTGCTTTTGTTTGTACTTGGAATTTTCAATGTAGTATCAATATGCTATATATGTGTTACCTTCATTCTTCAATTTTAAAATATAGCAGCACTCCCGCTGATTTTTTTGCTGGTTAACAGGTGACCTAATTTTGATTCATGACACGTTAGCTTACTGTTAGAGGCAGAATTAAGATGTATTTTGCGGATTCAACTGAAAATATTATATTTGGCTCCAACTACGTATGTATATATAAAATATTTTTAAAAATATATGTATATAATAAGATTAAACTTATTATGTACCCACCGAATAAGTCCTGAATTCGCTCCAACTGAAAATAAGTCCTGAATTCGCCTCAATGTAATATACTTCCTTCTTCCTATAAAAAATAGGAAAATGTACAGAAATAGTCAATTTAAACTCAAATTTACCAACCTCTAGCCCAAAATTCGACACTAAAATTAGCCGAAAATTAGAGATATACGCAAGGAAGGATTCTTCCATTCGAGAATCACGCTAAAGATCTTCCTTCCTTCCCTGTTTTTCAAGCATATCAATTTCACAGATACCTACATTATGTAAATCACGGCATTATCTCCCAAAAAAGTCTCAAAAGGAGCTCCAAATTTCACTCAAAAATCGATAAATTTCACTGTAGAAGCAACAATTTCCTTTAGCGATTTCTCTGTAGATACAACTTTGATGAAGGAACTACGAACTACAATCAAAATCAATAAAGGAATTAGTGAGTTTTGACCTAATTTCTGCTACTTCAATGGCAAATTTACCAATTTTTATTCAGTATGGTGGCCGATGGAATGTTGACAACAGTTTTGTAGATTACAATGCCGATGTTGTAATAGTTACCCCAAATATAAGTTTTGAAGATTTTGTAGACTTGATTTCGAAACAACTTATGATAGATACTTCATTGAATGCTATTGAAATCAAATACACTGTCCAAAACGGTTCTCCACCAATAGTTATACACAATAATATGGGTGTATGTGTATATCTTGAGCTGAAAAAAGCTCGAAATTTATAATGTATCCCCTTTGTATAACATCGAGTGAAAATGATATATATATGATCTGCTACAATTTAAATTTTGCTGTGATTTCCTCAGAGTGTGCACAAAGCTCTGTTATGCAGGAGAGATACAATGGCGATATAATTAATATGATTGAATTTGGGGATGGAGAAAACTGGCAAGATACAGAATCTGATGAAAATAAAATAATAACTGACCCTCAACACATAGATGTAGAAGAAGGTCAAATTTATAAAGACAAGGCTACGATAGTCAAAGTCATAAAGCACTTGGAAGTAAAGAAAAAATTCCAGTTTAAAGTGCATAGATCAAGTGAAAGAAGGTATCAAAATATTTACTATATAATTATGTATCTCAATGTATATCTTAGTTGATGTTAGAAGCATAATTACGCAGAAAATAAGTTGCTGCTTGTAAGTCTGTGGCTATACACTTTTAAGTTGTGGTTGTCACCGTGTAGTACTATATAGTCATTATATGTTTTCATCTAGTATTGTTGATGGCAGTGTGTATCACTATATATCATTGTATTTCATGTCGCTCTATTTATTGATGGAAAAGTCTATATCCTTGTCATAGGTGCGGCCTAGTGTACATCAACAACAACTGCGATTGGTATTTTAAGTCTTTGAGCCTAAAAAAAGCAAAACTTTTCAAGGTCAGAAATTTCAGCAAACTGCACTCATGCCCGCTGAAAGACAGATCTTACGCACAACGTCAAGCTACTGCAAAACTCATCGGCAATCTTCTGATAGACAAGTATAAAGACCCAAAAATAATATACACTCCTAATGACATAATTGGAGACATGAATAAGCAGTATGGTTTTCAAATGACGTATATGCAAGCATGGAGATCGAAGGAATATGCAGTTCAACTACTGAGAGGGAACCAAGCGAATCATATAAAAAGCTGTCAAGCTACTTTTATATGCTGGTTCTTACAAATTCTATGTCGGTGGTAACTTTGAAAAATCCAGAGGAAGACCTGTTCATGTATGCTTTCGTTGCACTATATCTGTCTATGAAGGATGGCAGTATTGCAAATCGGTTGTTGTTGTAGATGAAACCTTTCTTAAATCGACATACAAAGGAACATTATTGATAACATCCACACAAGATCCAGCAGGTAAAATAAGAATAATAATGTAAATATATATTTATATAATTCATGTATATACTCTGTATATATATACTCAAATGTGTTTATATGATTCAATTTATTAGGTAGTATCCTACCACTCGCATATGCCATAGTAGATTCAGAGAATAATGCTTCCTGGGACTGTTTTTTCGCGAGGTTCAAGGATGCATTTGGGGAAAGGGAGGGAATGTGCATAGTCTCGAAAAGTCATGAAGGCATTGAAAATGCAGCGGCAACATTGTATCCACAAGTACCTCACTGTGTCTGCATATGGCATCTATGGAATAATATAAAAAGAATTACAAGACGAACCATTTGCAGCTCAAAGACATATTCTTTGCTATGGCCAAAGCATACACAGTTGAGAAGTTTGATTACCACATGGCAGAGGTAGAGAGAATTGATAAGAGGGTCAAAGATTACTTAATCAATGTTGGGTATGAAAGATAGTCTAGAGCATATTCCACTGTCAACAAAACATTGACAATGACTTCAAACATCGCGGAGTCGATCAATGCAAAACTCAAGGCTGCTAGGGAACTACCAGTACTGCCTTTGCTAGAGTACATAAGGCAATTGATCGGACGATGGAATGTTACAAACCAAAAGAATGCAATAGAGTCATTTACTGATCTTGGAAAAAAATATGATACAACGCTGATGGATAATCTCGAATTGTCACATCGGATGAAGGTATGAGTAGAATCTGTAGATACTTGTGCATATAATATGTAATCATGTCGAATTCACGGATCGGTTATATCTTCAACCCTTTATGTGATTCTGTTAAACTAGTGTCCACCTGCACGTCACAGGGAGACCAAATTTATTAAAGCTAATATTTTCTAATATTCATTATTTGCACAAAGGCAATATTATAGTGTTCGAGTAATGGAGGGTCTTATCTGTTACCCGAGGCTTCAGGTTTTCTGTTTCTTTTCAAAGTTGATTGGTCTACCTCTATTTTTTGTCTCTTCTAGGGCATACAGGAAATTAGTCATTATATAAGTAAATTGTTCAACTTTTAGACGACCACCAGCATATATATAAGGCTTTCAATTTAATGTAGCATCTATGCCTACCCCACTGCTGAAATATTGGTTAGTTTGACATGATATTAAGCTATTTTGAATATTGTAGGCTCTCCAGTTTATGTGTTTTGAGGGCATATCCTTTGTCACCACTAATGATAGTTGATAAATTTTATAGGTGACCCCTTCGACGAGTTACTTATATTCAGTACTTGACAAGGGTAAGCAGAGAACGGTGTTCCTAAAAGATCAAAATTGCACCTGTAGAAGGTTTCAATTGGATGAGCTGCCATGTGCACATGCTTGGGGTAGTATTAAAATACAAATACATTGATCACATTAAGTATTGCTTGGTGTAATACACCAGAGAGTACCTATTGAAGACCTATGAAATTCCAATTTATCCGTTTCCTAATGAAAGCACATGAAAAATTTCTGCAAAAGTTCTAGATGAAAAAATCTTGCTACCAGACGTGACTAAATCAATAGGAAGGCCAAGGAAGGGGAGGTGCAAGACAATATCTGAAAGGGAATGAAAAGGTCGATTTTATGTGGACAGTGTAGAGAACAAGGTCACAATAGGAAAACTTATAGAAATAATCCAAAGAGAGGATGAAATATGTCAAACTTAGAATTACTTGTTATTTTACTTTACTGAATATCACAGAGATTTAGAAGAATCCAATATATCAAGAATTGTATCAATACAGAATGTCATTTGAATTTTAGATATAAATAAATATTTGATCTATCATTTAAAATCGTGTTGCAAGTATATTTTTAAAATTATACATATGTTTGATTAAAAAAAGAAGTTGTATCAACTATATATCATATTTGTATCTCTTGTGTATCACTTATTTATTTTTGTGTATCGGTAAATTATACATCTGTTTGATTAAAAAAGAAGTTGTATCAACTACGTATCATATTTGTATCATCTATGTATCTCTTGTGTATCACCTATGTATCTTTGTGTATCATCTCTTACTCATGTCTGTATTTGTGTAATAACAAAGCTAACTAATATAAAACAGTCGTAGCAGCTAGAAAATTATGCAAATAATTTTAGAAATTTACAAATAAGAGTGTGTCTTCATCAATATATATTTCGAAACCAAACAAACTGCAGAACTCGTTGTAAAGAAACTAATTGTGCAACAATCCAAAATGACTGTATCGTCTATGTATCATGTGTGTATCATATCTGTATCATGCGTGTAGCTGAAAGAGACAGTGTATCACAAACTACCGTATATTTTTCATATCTTGAATTCACAACACAAAATCAAGGGAGAAAATACCAAAATAAACTAAACTGCAACACTCCAATATTGCACTAAAACTCATTAAATCTTTATAACAGAGCAGACATCTCATTTGCCGTACAAATCTTAAAAGTATTCATAAAATTCAAACATAAACAAATCTGATCCGTCTTACAACAATGAAAATATAACAAAACACAATACAAAACGAAATTATTAAGTTCATCCTACAACAATGACAAAGGTAACTACTTCTTCGCTTTCGCGACTTATTCTGTCGACCAATAATCTCATCATCAGTTTGCGTGTTCAGTTCTATTTTCTTTCTAGCATAATCTACCGGTGTGTATAGCCATTGAATTTTTTAGGAGGCGTCTTTCCCTCAATGAAATACTCGGCAAATGATGCCGCAAATACACTGCAATCACTACAAAAATAAAAATAACAACAATTATCAAACTGCAGAATCTAAAAATAAAACAGATTGTGTTGAAAGAAATTCATACGCTTCGACTTGTTGAGGCAGTCCTTCAACCAATTTTACATCAAAAAGAGTAATCAAGACCTTGATTTGTAGACATCAGTGCGCTAATTGATATCTTTTTTGTTTAAATAGAAATACGTGTGCACGAAAAATGAGGCAGCAACACAAAATACTTGCGCATTGTGTTATGAACTTTGGCTTGATGAGCAGCTCCATCGCGCATAGAGTCATACACATAAATGCACATATCCTTGAAGGACATCACAGTCATTATCCAATGCCATTGTTCTGCAATATTAATTGGCATTGAGATGTGCTTGACAGTGCGCCATGGAACATTGGCATCCAAGACATGTTTCGGATTGCACACTTTACTATCTCCATCTGTATCAATAAACGCCTGCATTAACTCATTAATTTTCTCGTCGAAGTACCAATCTGTGGTGGTGAATGTTACAGGTAGGTCTTTGTCATACTTTCCCTTCTTCCTCAAATATAAGAATAAAATATCAATGTGCTGAAACAAAACATAACAAATAATTAATCACTAAAGTCTCGTAAGCTTTAAGTAGCTACGCTTTTTCAAATCAAATTCACATAAAACAAAAGAAAATGAATGCTCACTACTTCTCTTGTTCAACGCAATATAGCAATTAATAATCTATTCTAACTTAAGAGTCCTGATTACGTGTACACTAGCTAAAATTTAAAAAAACTGTAAAAGTAGCTTCTTACATACCGAGTCATCCAAAGGCTGACCATTATATGCTAAAATGTAAAATTATTTTTTTGTCTTCAACATGATATACCCCAAGATTATAAGCAGGGTTGAGTTCACTAACATAGTTCGGATAAATTTCATTTTTGGTAACAGATATACACAAAAGAGATACAGTGATTTGATATAAAATAATGCTACAAATGACTATATATTAAAATATAAAACTAAACAAAATTCAGAAGTTGAAAACATACTTCTTTCTGGACTTCCCTTCTTTGACCCACGCAGCAAATACATTCAACAAAGAGCTATTAACGCCAGTTCCGATTTTGCTTTGAAAAGGATGCTTAACAACATAAATTTGCTTTTTTTCTTTTGCTGCAACAACACCAGTACTGGATCCTGAATCAAATACAGTAATGAACAGAGACTGCACGGCCTTTGCAGGACATCTCTTTCTTTTTTTTTGTTTGCGGCGAAACTTCAAAAAGTAATTCAGGCTAGTATAGAACTATCTGAGATTCAGGAACCTCTTTCTTAGATTGTTCCTTCATCTCCCCTGCCGCCTCATCAACACTTGCAGTCACACAAACAACGCCAGTCTACGATTCGGGAACCTTTTCTTTCTTAGATTATGCCTCCATCTCCCCTGCCGCCTCATATGCAGTCTCACCAATAGCGCCAGCATGCGCTACATCTGGTGTGAAAGTTACTTTAGCAACGAACATATTAACTTTCACACCGAAAGGTTCTTCCACGATATTGACACTTAACTGATCTGCTGCATCGAGTACAATGTTGTTACGATGATGCGCACAAGTATCTCGTTGAGAAGGTGGAATATTTTTGCCTTCACTTCTACCTACTTATTTATTTTTAAAAAGAATCGAATTATCAAAAGCAATAAAGAAAAGAAAAAGGAAAAGTTCAGAATGCATAACTAAACATACCTTACAATCATCCATGCCAACATCTTCATTGCCACCAAACTCCATATTGCTCACAAAATTATTATTGTCTTGACGACCGCTGGTGTCTTCCTCTAGATGTGCACTATATTTGTCTCGCTTGCACCAAACTATTTTAAAAAAAGGATACAGTAAGTTAACTAAAAAATAAAAGGAAATTCACAATGGAAAAGAAACACATACCTTGAAATTTATCAACTCAAAGACTTCCTTGAATTTATGAGAAACATATTCTATGAAGGACTTTAACTGCTTATGGAGCTACAAAAGGAAATAAATAAGAAAAATAATAGACTTTGAATATACATTTTTAACAAAACTTTCAAAAAAAATAAATATAAAAAACCAATACAAACCTGTTTAACATCAGCTTTCAACTTCTGCAACTCACAGTCATAATCAACAGGTTGGACACCCAGTGCCTTTTTTGGTGGGACAGGCTTTTTAATCTGTTTCGGGGGTGGCGTGACAAAATCATCACTATCATCGATAGGAAGTTTTCCCTTGTTATGTGATGTCAAATATATCTGATACTCATCGTTAACTTCAACAGGCAAAGTAAATCTCCTTAGCTCTTCAGTTGTAGGAGAAATATTTTTAAACTGCAAATGTAACAAAAAGTGCTTCAGTCCTAGATATATCAAAGATGTATGAAAACTGTATATTTGATGTATCACAATGAATTACAGTGTATCATATATGTATAACCCATCAATACATAAAAGTTGGTACCTTATTCCCTGTGCTGTTGAAGAAACCAGTAGAGAAGTTCTCACGCGTTGGCCTGTCTGTCATTTCCCAATTCAATATGCGTGGTGTATGATCTCCAACGTGAACAACAAACTTTTGATCAACTATAGTGCAACATTCATAGAACCACACCTGTAGTGCAAGAGAAAATCCACAAATCCTATAAAACTCAGACTTTCCCCTCAACCTGTCCCTCACCGACTTCATTAAAGCTCGAAATGCAATCTTACCCCAGGGAAAGGGCACATACTCACCACTCTCGACAAGATGGAAATCAAGTTTAATTATAAATTTCTTCTGAGCCTGAGTGGACATTAGAAATGTGTTAATGAAATAAATGATTGTAATATAAACTGCATCTTCATCAGACTACCATTTCTTCTTCTAAAAACAATCAATAGGCGACTTCTTTGATACCGCTTCAAAACCATGAAAATAAGTATCCACCAACCTATTGGGTCCACTGAAGTTACCCTCAACATGTTCATTGCCACAACAGTTTAAACCACTTACAATACCAAATTCCCGAAGACCAAAACGTAAAACACATTCGTCATTCAATTTCACATAAAATTGATCACACTTATCTTGAACCAACTCCCTAAATATTAAAGAACGAATAAGTTGTGACTGGATAGCAACTCGAGGTAAATAAAAAAAATAGCCAAAAAAACTTTCCCTAAACATCCGAAGATGGACATCAGTCAACATTGACTGTAAAACTAATACGATATCCACATTAGTGTATGATGTCTAATAAGTAACAGGAAAAGGCTCACCAACTGGAATATAAAGCTTCCAAGGCTACAAATAAATGACACGAATTAAAAACAAACAAATACAAAATAAATCCAATTTTAAAAGAAGATTCAACAATAGAAAAAAATATAACTGAAATTGTATGTACCTTACAAACTTTGTCAGGAATTTTAACTTTTTCTGCCTTCTAAGCCTTACTTTCTTTTGGTTTGACACCCAAATTTACTTCGTCCTCCACGATACGCTTTCTCTTACCTTCAACATTATCCATTCTAACCTTTTTGCTCTTCTTTTTCTCAGATTGTCCAATAGCATCCTTTCGAGATTCTAACACTTTAACACTATCAGAACGATTTTGTCTTCCCATATTTTATTTATCGATCGATTTCTCAACTAAAACCGCGGTTGAATGAGGAGATAAACTCATCGACCTAGTTTCTCTTCTCATGTTGCTCGATTTCTCAATTGAAACCGACTTTGAATAAGGTGATGAACTCATCGAATGAGTTTGTCTTATCATATTGCACTGTTTCACTATTGAAACTAGGTTCAATGATAAATTTTTTAAAATAAATTATAAGAACAAACGGTTACAAAATTTTGTGAAAAATATTGATACAAAACTCGACCAAAACTAACAAAATCGTCTATAACAGATACATACGATGAACTCTAACTAAATAATTCATTCGCAAAAGCCTAAAAAAAAGCAACATCGCTTCTCCAAAAACACATGCAATCCGAAAAAATATACAAAACAAGAGATTTTCTACTACAAATTACCTGGAATCAAACGAAAATAACCGCAAATGTTTCTTGTTTTGTCGTCAATTTCAGCAATTTTGGTTCAATTTAGCAAAAAATCGCATAGAGAGAGAGAGTGAGAGAGAGAGAGAGAAAACTCGGTGTATGTATTACAAAAATAACGGATATAAAAAAGCTGACATTAATTGAGACTATTTGGCCCCAAAATGGCATTTGGGCCCTTTTTAGTAGATATTTTATTTTTGGCTATTTTTGGTTGGGAAAGTTTATAGAGTGACTGTTTGGGTAATTTTTCCTTAAAAAATATGTTTCTTTCTTCACTTTCTTTTCCTTCCCCTCTAGTCTCTGTCCTCAAATTATTTGTTGTTTGTGTTGGGCATTGCCCTAAGGCCAGGGATCAATGTCAAACCTCACTATAACAACATTGTATGTTTCGATAATTGTTTTACCTTTTGTAGTGAATGGTTGTTATACACCAATAACAACATTTGGCGTTTAAAATTTTTGGTTGTTATAGACAAAGTTTATTCAAATATTAATTATTTTTCCTTTTTAGTGTTACATATAAAAAATATATATATTTAAATTTAAAATCCCAACGATATGCATATCTCACTAATTAAATATTAGAAAAAGCTAATATATTATTAATAAATTCATAACTAAACGTACAAAGATTTAAACTCAAAGACAGACATTTTAAATGTATTAGAAAAATATATTCCTTCAAGATTGATGGAAGATCTTTGTAATTGTAGCTTATTTTCATTCTCTTACTAGCGGTATAACGCTTAAATTGACAAAGATTTGTGTTCAAACTTTCAGCAAAAGGGTAATTGATAATAAGAATTGTCTCAAATTACTTAAAATACTACTTACTTTTAACACACTTTATATAACTTGCTATCATGGTCATGTGGTACCATATAAAATAAATACATACACTATTATTTCATTAAAACATCCATATAAATAAATATATATATATATATATATATATATATATATATATATATATATATATATATATATATATATATATATTCTCAACTTCTAATTTTCCTAATCTCATAGAAAGAGTAAAAATTCTCGTACGCTTAATTCTTAAAATGATAAAAAGATAACCTTCTTTTCTTGTGAGAAAATAATTTATATCATTACAATAATAAAAGTCTCATAAAGTTTCTCATATTATGTGTATAATTTAAAACATATTCGAAAGTAGTAATATTAATAACTATATAAAATCATATTTTTCAAACCATGTTTTCAAAAAATGCTCCACTCAATATAAATACCATATCAAAATGTATCTAACAGTATCAAGGTTGTTAAACTTACGGGATCTTATCGTCATAAATCCTCTGTAGAAAAGTACGGGATGTAACATCCTTCCCCACTTTAGAACATTCGTTCTCGAATGTTAATTCTTAGAGATTTACAAAATTTTTACTAGGGTCTCCTCTGTAAATTAAACTAAAACCCAACCTCTATCAGAAGTCTCGTCTATTTACAACCTTTTCTACTTAAGTATCTCGTATCTTCTTCACACTGACCTTACTTAACCTTCAATCCCACATCGTATCTTCTGTCGCTTTCAAAGCTCCCTTCCACATAGTTAAAAATTACATCTATGCCTTAAAGCTCTACTGTGATACCAGCACCACTGGTGGATACAAAATTCGGCGAAAACATCATACTGACTTCTTACTACTCAACTCTATGGCATGATCTGGAAACAAAAGAAGGGTAACATTTCCTAAATGCCCTATAGCCTCTTAGTTATAAATGTGGCGTGCAACACACCCATAAGTGAGACCCTACTAGGCACGGTTTTGTAGACTCCCTAAGACACGACCTGCTCTGATACCACTTTGTCATGCCCCAAACCTAGGGAGGCGTGGCTGGCACCCAGAGCCGTACTGGCCCGAGCGAACCACTCTGTAATTCATTTTTTTTGTAACTATCATGGGCCAACATGACCACAACTTGTAATGTACAACTGCAAGTGGGAAAAACTGTATTACTCAACCCCTTTTTTTTCTTAAAACATGAATACATATGGGACGTCAAGGCCTCTAACATACTGTATGTAAGGACCCAAAAAAAAAAATTTAAACCAAAAATTTGGGGTTTCGTGGTGCCAAGATAGATTCCTGCGTTATTATAGTAGAAATTCTTCGCGGCGTGCTTGCGAGCCGCGATTCAAACTTTTTGGATTGAACAGTACCCTACGGACTTAGAGAAAAATATTTCGCAGAAAAATGCATTTCTGCAGCCCATTATGCGGCCGCATAATCACTATGCGGACCGCATAATGGCCGCAGAGTGAAGCAGAAAGTTTGACCAATTTGAAGTCAATTTTGTGATCGATTATGCGACCGCATAATCACTATGCGAACCGCATGTCGGTCGCATAATTTTTCTTGGGTTTCTGCGGAGGAAGATCTGCGGTGCATTATGCGACTGCAGAACAAGTATGCGGACTGCATACTGATCGCATATCTAGGACGAAAGTTTAGGCCCCTAAGGGCCATTTCTGCGGTCACTTTGCGGACCGCATAACCATTATATGGTCGCATATGCGACCGCAGACCTGTGTCGGGGCACTCTTTTTCTTAATTTAAGACCCGACCCCCATTCCGTTAAAATACCCCTTTAGTCTTTTTTGAGCTCATTTTCTGATATTTCTAGAGTGAGAGAGAGAGGGTTCAAGAGGGAGGGCCTAAGTTTTCATCAAATTGATCTTCAATCATCACTTAAAGCTTTGGAAATATTCAAGTAGAGCACCAAATTCTTCATCCAAAAAGGTAAGACTTCATCACCCCAACTCTTAATTTCAAACATAGCTATAATGGGGTACTAGTGTGATACTTCATGGGTATGAGGGTGGTTTATCTTGCATGCATGTGTGATAAAGAGTGTGGGGAAAAAGTGAGCTAGAACCATGAACGTTTTCCTAATTCTAGGTTTCAATTTGTATATTGCTAAAATAGATTGAGGTTGCTAAGGGTTCCGGATAATTGTAGAGTCTAAAGAAGCGCAATTGAGGTATGTATGGCTAACTCTCTTCTTCTTAGAATCGAACTCCTGGTGTCCGAATAATTGGTTTAAGTTCCAACTTGATCATACTAGAATTGTTTGCCTTAGTGTGTTGGATTGAAAGATTCATGTTCCCTAATTATTTTAGATGGTTACCATGTCATCGTGCTATTTGAGAACGTAATTATAATTTTTCAAGCTCCTTCCCTTATGTGTGCAATGCCTTATGTGATGGTACTTATCAACATGAATGATGATGTTATTTGAACGAATAAAAAGGGAAAGACTTGAATTGTAAAATATTCCCAAGTGCCAAGAACTATTTAATAAATGAGGCTCTTTGTGCCATGTAACGAAAGATGGGGAAGAAATATGAATTGAGTGAACAATTGAAAGAGGTTATGTCTCAAGTGAGATAGCTTAGCTGATCGGGGCGAGATCGGACGTCATGCTATATACATGCTGGCATTTGTGTTGAAATTATTGATTTACATTATGGATATGGATATGTCTCACTTGAGATGGCTTAGTTGGTCGGGCCGAGACCGGACTCCGTGTAAAAATACTGTGGCATTGTGAGTTGTGGCTTTGGCACTAATGATTATTAACCTAAGAAGATGAAAAGATTGAATCGGAAACTATGTGATCCTTACTTGGTGTTTCTTTGTATTTATGTGAAGTACTTATTGATTATTATGACTGTCTTATCTTTGTTTCATTGTTCATTCTACTAAGATTGGTGTTTGCCTTACATACTAGTACTATTCGACAGTACTAACATCCCTTTTGCCGAGGGCGCTACATCTTTGAATGGATGTAGGTGGTTCCATCGCAGATAGTGCTGATCGCAGAGAGTGGTGCTCTCCTCTCCCTCACACTCATCACAGCAGTCTTGGTGAGCCCCATTTCTTCCTAGGGTCATGTAGTTCTTCTTTTATATAAGTTTTCACATTTTGAGGTATAGCCGGGGCCTTGTTGTCGGCATTGTCATGTTGGTCTTTCGTATCATTAGAGGCTCCATAGACGTTTATGTGGGTCATGTATGCATGTTGGGGTGGTCATTGGATCGAGTTGTATTTTGAAAACTTAACTATGGTATAATGTATATAATAAAAAATGGACTAGCAACGTTTATGTATGTATATCTGATCTCTCCCCTATTTAGCAAATGGTAACGCATCCTTTTTTCGTATCATGAATGAGTCGGGTAGGAAAGGTCTAATAGGCTTGCTCGACGGGGTTCACTCGATTGAGCGCCGGTCGCGCTCCCTGAGGTTGGGACGTGACACTGTACAAAATGAACCTTTGTCTACAAATCCTCTAGGATTATTTGACATCAAATGGGACAGGGTACCGACCTACCCATAAGTCTGTAGCAAAATTCTGACATGATGACTCATAGACTCGGCTGCACTCCGAATGAGGTGGAGTCTTACCGATCCTTCGCTGAATGCCAATCTCATCTACTGTGAAGGCTCGTCAAACTGATTATCTATACCTACAGGCATGAATCCAGCGTCCCCAACAAAAGAACGTCAGTACGAATAATGTACTGAGTATGTAAGGCATAACTGAAATATAACAATAAATCAACATTAATTAAAGACATATAAGAATGAACCTGAATCTCTGAAGTGCCACCGTATATGCATACTTATACTTATATATATAATACTTCTCTTTGAATCTATTATCCATATCGTATGATGCATGACTGCCCAACTGATCAGTGGTAACTGCCCGACCGACCGTAGCTCGGTGGTAAATGCATAACTGCCCAACCGGTGGTAACTGTAACTGCCCTACCAGCTGTAGCACGGTGATAAATAAATATGCATGTCTACCCAACTGGTGATAAATAATGATACATAACTGCCCAACCGGTGGTAACTGCCCGACCGGCCGTAGCACAATGGTAAATGAATATGCATGAAGATGCGTGTATCACTATATTAAAAACATTAACATCTTTATCAAATACCTCAATAGGGAACTAGATACATATTTAGACATACTTGAATATCACTTTATGGGAATGAATAACATAGACATCCTTAACTGCTAAGAGTAGAACCACTTATGGAATATCATTACGTTTACGTATCGCTACTGGGATCAGGCCAAAAGAAAGAAGTGATAGCCTTAACATACCTGAGTCGATTCTCTTGACAATTCCTCTAACACACGTGTATATACACAAGCCACAACTAACTGTCTTCCCATTTAACCACAACCAGCTATTCATGGTCTTATGGGCAACAATGATGGATCGAATTAGAGGCTTCTCAGCATATCTATTTTCAGATAAGCCACAGGATCTTCATAGCAATAAAAGAGGGTACGAGCACTACACTTTGGATCTCAATACCGAAAGATTGTGACTACAACATATTCTAAATTGGGTGACCAATTTAATCTCCTATACAAATACCAAGTTTCACTTAATCACTCCCTTATTAGATCTAAGATGCTATTATTGAAGACCATGAAATCTTCTTCAATTCACACTTACGTATACCACCAAAGAGGACAGTAATTATGAAACAAATATTTTGAGCTATGGATCCCCTCTGTAGAGCTCAATCCTTCTTATTTTGATATAGCAGGTGTAGGCCTAGCCAGCAATCTTTCATGGAGTAGTTTCAAAATAAATACTAGTGTTATAATTAAGTAACCAATAAAGAAAAACCAAGGTTCGTCAAGTACTTCTAAACATTTTCAATTCTAAGACTTTTCCTAGTCTTGCCACCTAGACTAATGACTTAAGAGTCATTCATAGGATTAGAGGGGTGCTGCCACGTTTTTGCCTCTTAGGTTTATCCAAGATCCTAATTAATTAGGTAATGACCCGTTATCCTATTATCCACGTAATTAAGAATTATCTCGACTTATATAAAATACTACTAGTAAAATATTAAAATCTTAATAATGTATTGTACCATATAAAATCAATACATACATTTTTATTTTACTAAAACAACCACTTTGTGACGCCCCAAACCTGGGGAGGCGTGACTGACACTCGGTGCCATGCTGACCCGAGCGAACCACTTTGCAACTCTTTTTTTCTTTGTAACTATCGTGGGCCAATATGGCCACAACTCTTAATGTATAATTATAAGTGGGAAACACTGTATCAATAAACTATCGTTCTTAAAACATGAATACATATGGTCCGTCAAGGCCTCTAACATACTGTACAAAATGAACCTCTGTCTACAAAGCCTCTAGGATTATTTGACATCAAATGGGATAGGGTACCAACCTACCCATAAGTCTGTAGCAAAACTCTGACACGATGACTCATAGACTCGGCTGCACTCCGAATGAGGTGGAGTCTTACCGATCCTTCGATGAATGCCAATCTCATCTACTGTGAAGGCTCGTCAAACTGATTATCTATACCTGCAGGCATGAATGCAGCATCCCCAACAAAAGAATGTCAGTACGAATAATGTACTGAGTATGTAAGGCAGAACTGAAACATAACAATAAGTCAACATTAATTAAAGACATATAAGAATCAACCTGAATCTCTAAAGTGCCACCGTATATGCATACTTATACTTATATATATAATACTTCTCTTTGAGACTATTACCCATATCGTACGATGCATGACTGCCCAACTGATCAGTGGTAACTACCCGACCGGCCGTAGCGCGGTGGTAAATGCATGACTGCCCGACCGACCGTAGCTCGGTATTTAATGTTTAACTGCCTAACCGGCCATAGCTCGGCGGTAAATACATGACTGCCTGACCGGCCATAGCTCGGTGGTAAATGTATATGCATGTGTGCCCAACCGACGGTAAATAATAATACATAACTGCCTAACCGGTGGTAACTACCCGACCGACTATAGCACGGTGGTAAACGAATATGCATGAAGATGTGTGTATCTCTATATTATAAACATTAACATCTTTATCAAATACCTCAATAGAGATTTAGGAATATGCTTAGATATGCTTGAATATCAATTTACAAGAATGAATAACATAGATATCCTTAACTACTAAGAGTAGAACCACTTATGGAATAGCATTACGTTTACGTATCGTTACTTGGATCATGCCATAAGAAAGAAGGATTAGCCTTAATATACCTGGATTAGGAAAAAATCCGTAGTTGTGAAAAAACATTTAATGTTTCATCCTCACACATCAAAGAACTAAAACTAAGCGTTTGCTTGGCGGTTTTGCTTCTACACACAGATCTCTTAAGTTTGACATAATACCGGGAACAACTAACATCTGACGCTAAGCAAATACATGTGTAGAAAGCCGAAGACAACTATCCCTGGTGTTCAAAGGAATTTTCCTTAAGAATATGGAAGAATAAGAAGTAATGTTCACCAGTAATACAATACTAAAGTTTAGTATCTAAGTTTCAACTCGAGTTCAGATGATAAAAAGGAAACAAAACAGTGGATCAAGTTTGAGTATGTACATGTACAAACAAGGCGGAAGGATAGTTTAGAGATATATCCAAAAGAGAAAAAGTTTCACGTAAAAAGGGTTGGAAAATAATGTACGCATTTCTTTCCCAAATAATAAAATCAATGGTGTCTTGTAATTATCATGTTAGGATGCCACATAATCCAAAGTGAGTAAGAGTCACTTGTTTGGAAAGTGGCTTGCTACCACGTAATCCCCTTGTTGGGGAATTTAAACTTTATCCAATAATCAATTAGGTTGTATCCCGCTACCCGGTAATTAATTAATTACTCGCATAATTAAGAATTATTTGAAATTACTTAAAATACTACTTACTTTTAACACATTTTATATAACTTGTTATCATGGTCATGTGGTACCATATAAAATAAATACATACACTAATTATTTCATCAAAACATCCATGTAAATATATATATATATTTTCTCAACTTTTAATTTTCCTAATCTCATATAAAGAGTAAAAATTCTCGTACGCTTAATTCTTAAAATGGTAAAAAGATAACCTTCTTTTCTTGTGAGAAAATAATTTCTATCTTTACAATAATAAAAATCTCATAAACTTTCACATATTATGTGTATAATTTAAAACATATTCGAAAGTAGTAATATTAATAACTATATAATATCATATTTTTCAAACCATTTTTTCAAAAATGTTTCACTCAATATAAATACCATATCAAAATGTATCTAACGGTATCAAGGTTGTTAAACTTACGGGGTCTTATGGTCATAAATCCTCTGTAGAAAAGTACGGGATGTAACAGATAGAATGCGAGACAGTGAGATTGAGTACTCTGAGAGTGTGAGTACATGAGCTCATCATCGCGATGCATTGCATTTGACATGCGTACTTGAGATGCATGAATGGAGGTGCATTTCCTTCTGCTACCCAGTTTTGGGGATATTTATGATTTTACCTGTATCTTGACATATAGGCATAGAGAAGTACTTTCCTCGTGCTATCTGAATATGAGACATCTTACTTTTTGTTGAAAGGAGTTTTGGAAAAAATTACAGTTTTCAAACTTACTCGTATTTTGGCTTTTTCGGTAAAAGATTTGGATATTCACTAAGATACTTGAAAGGAATGCCTATTTTTATGGATCTGTGAACGGACTGAGCCTTTTATTTCTGAGATACTCTTTTGTTACGTGTACTATGCTATTATTAATTGTTGTAGAATATTGGTGTTAGATCCGACTTTTTTTGTTAGCTCGCCACTACTTTAAACTAAGGTTAGGTTTGTTACTTATTGAGTACATGGGGTCGTTTGTACTCATAATACACGTCTGCACCTTGTGTGCAGATGTTGGCTGCGAATGTTGCTGTGTTCGATGGGAGCAGGATTTGAAGATGTACCTGCATCCCGGTGGTAGCTGCCTCTCGTTCGTGGTAGCCTTAGATCTATAAAAATTCTGTTTATGTACTTTTCAAACAGATGATGTATTTATTTCATTTCAACTTTATAAATTCTATTCTTAGAAACTCATGATTTGTACTACAAGTTGTCACACCTCTTTTTTGACACGCAACCCTATTACGGGGCTGAGTTAGAAGAGTTTTTCCAATTAAAGTGACATTTTGAAAAGGGGTTCTTTATTATTTAGAGTCGCCACTTGGAATTGAGTTTAGGTGTTCCAAGTCACCTTTTATTTGAATCCCTTATCAAACGGAAGCTTTGACTCTTTATTTATGGTCTACGAAAACAGAAGACTGAGTAAGGAATTCTGTTGACCGAGGGGAAGGTGTAAGGCATCCCTCGAGTCCCGTGGTTCTAGCACGGTCACTTTTTTTTTAGTTACGTAAGGCTTAAATCTATTATTGGCTATGCTTGTATATTACTGGTTGTGATGTGTCTATTATCACTTAATTAATTATTGTATTTTATTAATTATGTTTACCAAGATACGGTACGCACACAAGGTATTTCTTTGAAGTTAGATATTAAACCAAGGTACGGAATGTACACATGGTCAAAACATAATTATTTTAAATTTTAAAAGAATCAAGACGCGAGAATGCGCACATGATCCTCCAATTTAAATCTTAAAAGGCTTAAACTCCAGTTACTATCATAACAACTTAATTACTCTAATGTTATTCTTGACTATATCCAAAGATCCACACAGCAACCCATTTATTTAGCAAATTTGAGTCTTGACCCGAACCACTGTAACATTATGTGAAAGAGTTCATGCGCCTAATGACATCCTTTGTAACAAACGTATATTCATTATCTCATCTAAAATTATTTCCTTCTATTCCAATTACTAAATAAGCTATAGAGCAATATTCTATCCCAAACACATTAAATTAAATAGTTCCAATTTATTTTTAAGCAAATATCACAACCTAAAATACATGAAACAGAAAACTTCATAAAAACAGATAAATTATTCACAATGGCTACAAAAGGCATGATTAACACAAAGACATGAAAATGTTAAAGAATTTTAAAGAAAATACTTTTTCCATAATGTTTATCCAACAAATAAAATAGTGTAAATACAAATGGTAACATTGAAAAATGGACAAAACTTAGCAGTGGCAGAAATCACTCGGCACATAATTTTTTTTATTTTTTTTTATTTTTTTATTTCAGTTTTCCATTTAACCTAAGGCCTACTCTATCAAATGGCTTGTGTATGTTTCATAGTAAATTCAACTTGTACTTATTTCATTGAACATCATAAACAGAAACTTAACCAACCATCTAAATAAGTAAACTTCCCTAAAATTCTTATTTAGATATTACAATAAAATAATACTTTATCTCCTAACAAGAGAAATATATAATCCAGAACAATGAATTAATCACTTATTAGAGAAAAATTAAGGCATCTTCATGCTTAAAAACAAACAATAAATATGAAACCAAAATACTCATTTAAACATTGACAAAAGTGTAATATTAACATAGAATAAAGTAAAGAACAAGGAAAAGAACCTTTATTGACAAAGTGAAAGAAAACAGAATCTTCTGAGCAAACAGAGTTTCAACAGGAAAATTACTAAAACACAACCAAAGAACTCCGAAGGACGACCTCGACTCGTCGCTGACTGATGAGGAGTAAGGATGATGAAGTATCTATCGGAATTTCTTCTTTTTCGGTGTTGCGGCTCTGTCCTTTTAGCTTTTACTAGCTACCAGTTGTTTTATTTTTTCCAAAAAAAGAATTCCTCCCCTCTCCCCCCTCTTTTTTTACTGTGAGGAAAATGATCTTTTATAACAAAGTTGGTTGGATCGTTGGCTTGATTATGTACGTGAGAATAGGATATGAAGGTTAGAGTTAGTGATTTTAGGGATAAGGAGCAGTGGAGAGGATCATGGGGTAATAGAGGGAAGAGGACGTGAGGAGTGCTGAGGAAAAGTGAGAGTTTTGCAAAATTGGGGTAGTTGGCTAAATTAAAAATTTGATTTTTTGTCTCTTTTGGCGTTAACTTCACTTCATTTTTTTTATTATTATTATTTTTTTTATTTTAGAAAATAAATTAAATATATAGATAAGAAGATTAACCAACATTTCTTACAATATAGGAAAACTAAATATTTACATGTTCTTTAAATGATACTAAGAAAAATATCATAACTTATTAAAATTTTAATTAAAAGAAACCACATATATATATATATATATATATATATATATATATATATATATATATATATATATTTTAATTTAAAATTTTTTAAGCAATAAAATTTATACTCTAAGAATGTGACTATTTTTGTAGTTTTTTTATTTATTTAAATAAAGCCTATTAAGAGTAAGACAAAAGTTTAAAATATTAAGATTAGACCTAAAAGAGATATTTACAATAAAATAGTATAGAATTTAGGTGTGGTAAAAAATTAGTTGTTCACACCATGCCCCTCTTTGCTTGGAAATATGAAGAGTTTTCAGGCAAAGAAAATGAACAAGGTGACTGATTTTTGACCTCACTATTATTTAAAAACCAAAAGAAGATAAAAGAAAGAGATGTGACCGAGCCTTGGTTTTAGGCAGCCTACATATTCCGGGTTATAAGGGAATCAGGTCATGTGTAGTTCAAGTGAAAGAAGAGTGATGGAGTATGCTTAGAGGGAGAGTCGAGTGAAGTTCCGTTGAGGTTCCGATCCGCGGTTCCTACTATTACATCAAAATGAAAAGAAAATTATATACTCTTGAAATCTAAGAGTTACAAAATTTCTATCTAAATGCCATATGGAGTCTTGTCTTGATTCTTGACTTGCTTCCCCCATTGACTTTAGACTGAAACTTGATGCTCTTGATGTAACAAACTATGAAATATTCTCCCACGCTTGATTCTTGATCAGATGATGAGAAGATGGATCTTGAGACCCTATGTCTCTGCATGCATTACGTGAAAGCTGGTTTGGCTGGTATTGAGATCAAATATTCCATTTTCTCTGGCGAGAGCTAGAGTCTTATTTTTGCACATCCAATCCGTACTTTGCAGAAAAACCTGCAAGCCATCAGAAACAAACAAAACGAACAAAAATTTTCTGCCCCAGTTTGCACTAGAAAATTTTTGTGAGTTATTGAAAATACAATAAACTATCTTTTTATTGCAAAATAAAGAATTGAAAAAGACATGAGATTTTTTTATAATATTTTATAATAGGGATTGTCGTACCCTATGTTAACAAGAAATGCAACCATGGGATGTAGTACCCTGTATTGGCAATAAGGTGAGGCTCTTAGCAGTCTAGGATGCTACTAGGGAATGTCGTACCCTATGTTAAAAAAAAAAAAGTAATGCAGCCAGGGGATGTAGTACCCTATGTTGGCAATAAGATAAGGCTCGTGGCACTCTAAGATGCTATTAGGGAATGTCGTGCCATATGTTAGCAATGAGAAATGTAACCAGGGGATGTAGTACCCTGTGTTAGCAATAAGATGAGGCTCGTGGCACTCTGAGATGCTACTAGGGAATGTCGTACCCTATGTTGGCAAAAAGTAATGCAGCCAGGGGATGTAGTACCCTGTGTTGGCAATAAGATGAGGCTCGTGGCACTCTGAGATGCTACTAGGGAATGTCGTACCCTATGTTAGCAATGAGATGAGGCTCGTGGCACTCTGAGATGCTACTAAGGAATGTCGTACTCTATGTTGGCAGTAAAAATGATGCAGCCAGGGGATGTAGTATCCTGTATTGGCAAAAGGATGAGTCTCGTGGCACTCCAAGATGCTACTAGGGAATGTCGTACCCTATGTTGGCACTAAAATGCAACCAGGGGATGTAGTACCCTGTGTTTGGCAATAAAATGAGGCACGTGGCTCTCTGAGATGCTACTAGGGAATATCGTACCCTATGTTGGCAATAAAATAAGGTTTGCAGCATTTTGAGATGCTACTAGGGATTGTCGTACCCTATGTTGGCAAAAAAAGAGAAAACAAATGCAACCAAGGGATGTAGTACCCTGTGTTAGCAATAAGATGAGGCTCGTGGCACTTTGGGATGCTACTAGGGAATGTCGTACCCTATGTTTGCAACAATAAATACAACCAAGGGATGTAGTACCCTATTTTGGCAAAGAGTAATGCAACCAGGGGATGTAGTACCATGTGTTGAAGACAGTGTATTGATTCCCTATAATGAAACTAGAAATAACATGATAACATGTATATTGGAAGAAAATCAAGGATTTGAGGATTTCACTTGGTAGCGTTCGTCTTTTCACGAATTGTTTCCTAAAATTGTTATGTTCCTGTTCTGAACAAAGAAAGATTCGTTTGTTTTAAAATAGTGGTCAGTTTGTGGCCTTGATTTCTTGGGCGACTTGACCTTGCGTCCATTACACTTGTTAGAAAAACTGACTCCGTCGATGATTGTACAAATTGCCGGGAGATTCTGTCTTTTCTTTCTGGAGATCTTCTTTCTCAACATCAAAACCTAACTATTTTTGCGCCTATCACCATTTGTGTTCATTGTGCAAACAACCTTGCTCCAAAAATAACTTTTAACTGAGTAACTTTTGTTGACCCTTGAAACATTGTTCAATCCTTCAAGCCTTTTGTTCGTCAGAAAAAATCACAGATGGTTTTATCCCTTTACCCATACGGTTTATGCCCAGCAATCTTTGCCTTATATAACGGGAAAACTGTAACCAGTTTTGCGGCCTTTTCTTTGCTTTGCTTTGATAAAATTAGACTGAAAGAGACTCAAAAAAAGTAATGCGAAAGAAAATAAGAAGGTGAACTAATAGGTATTACAAATTAATCAAGAAGTGTCCCTTTCAGAGGAAAGAATAAGAAAGGACTTATCTGGAGGAAATATGCTGACTTCAATGAACATGACATGCACTTTGGACTGGATGCCCGATCCGTTTGAACCGTCTAATTCTCGAAATCTATTGTAAACTTAACTTTGAAACTAAGTTCTTTGTCTTGACCATGCTTGTGTCGGGATGTACGAAGCCTTAAATCGATCAACGATGCCCTTTGTGGGTTTTCACCAATTGACCTCTCTCATTTGCCTTTCTCTCAACTCATTATTGCCTTATAGTGCCCGTGAAGGTTTTCACTAATAAGACTCTCTCATTTATTTATTTTTTCTCTCTTCAATGGCTGAGGCATTACCCGTAGTATACTGACTTAGCATTCTTGAAAGTTGATCAGAAGGTCTTAGCAGGGAAAGGTAAAAATAACTATTCAACTGAATTACAACTTTTGGAACCATTTTGATGGAACAACCATCGAAAATAAAATAAAATCATGCCCCAGTTTCTTCGAATACTGGGAAACGTAGATTTTTATTTTGGTGTGACCGAACCCCAGAGTGAGGCTGCCTACGTATCCTTTCGGAATCAGGTCGAACGTAGTTCAAATAACATGAACTTTTTTTGATGATTTTTTTGATGATTTTTTTTTTTGAGTTTTCTTTTTATTTTTATTTTTTTTCATTTTTTAAAGTACATTGGTTCCAAAAGAGGGGAAAACAAAGAAATATAAACAAGGCTTCAAAGGGATAACTAGGGTTGACCAGTGTTTGGGTAGCGAGAATGATAGCCTTTCGTCATCCCAACCTGAGAATGCTAAATATAAGAATGCCCTAACATAGCCATGTCATACATAGTATCTCTTGACCGCATCTGCGTTGACGGATATATCAGTCACCTTTCCTTCTATATCTACCAAGTGTAGAGCTCCTTTTGACAATACTTTCTTGACGAGGTAAGGAACTTGCCAATTTGGGGCGAACTTTCCTTTTGCTTCTTCCTGGTGCGGAAAGATACGTTTCAAAACAAGTTGTCCTACCTCGAATTGTCTTGGGTTCACTTTCTTATTGTAAGCGCGTGCCATTCTTTGTTAGTATAACTGACCAAAACAAACTGCCGCCAAACGCTTTTCATCAATCAAATTCAACTGTTCCAATCGGGACTTCACCCATTCAGTGTCCTCAATCCCTGATTCAACAATGATTCGGAGACAGGGAATCTCAATTTCAGCAGGTATGACCGCTTCAGTTCCATAAACCAATAAGTAGGGCGTTGCGCCCACTGATGTACGGACAGTTGTCCGGTATCCCAAAAAAGCAAAAGGCAGTTTCTCGTGCCATTGTCTAGACCCTTGGATCATCTTCCTAAGAATCTTCTTGATGTTCTTATTCATAGCTTCAACAGCTCCATTAGCTTTGGGACGGTAAGGAGTAGAATTGCGATGCTCAATTTTAAATTGTTCACATACCTCCTTCATCAGATGACTATTCAAATTAGCAGCATTATCTGTAATAATAGTTTTTGGAATACCGAAACGACAGATAATGTTGGAGTGAACAAAGTCTACTACTGCTTTCTTGGTAACTGCTTTCAATGTAATAGCTTCCACCCATTTGGTGAAGTAATCAATTGCAACCAAGATGAATCAGTGCCCATTTGACATCCATTCCCCAAGCAACAAAAGGCCAAGGAGCCGACATAGGATACAACTCTGAAGGAGGCGAGTGAATCAAATCACTGTGAATCTGACACTGGTGGCACTTGCGAACAAAACGAAAGCAATCTCGTTCCATAGTAAGCCAATAATATCCTGCCCGAAGGATTTTCTTTGCTAGAACATATCCATTCATGCGCGGGCCACAAACTCCCGAATGCACCTCATTCATAATCATTTCAGCTTCTTTGGCATCCACACATCTCAACAAATTCAAATCCGGAGTTCTTTTGTATAGGATTTCCCCACTCAAAAAGAAACCATTAGAGAGTCGCCTAACAGTTCTCTTTTGATCCCTATTAGCATGTTCCGGATATTCTCTTGTTTTCAGAAACTGTTTAATATCACGATACCATGGTTCACCATCTGGTTCTGCTTCAATTGTATTGCAATAACCATGTTGATCCCGAATTTGAATTTCTAATGGGTCAATGTGAGTATTACCCGAATATGGAAGCATTGAGGCTAGGGTGGCCAAGGCATCAGCTAATTCATTATGAAACCTGGGAATGTACCTGAATTCGATGGACTTGAACTTTTTGCTAAGATCCTCCACACATTGTTTATGTGGAATGAGCTTGATGTCTCGAGTCTCCCAATCACCTTGAACCTGCCGAATAAGCAAATCTGAATCTCCCATCACCAACAATTCATGCACATTTAGGTTTATTGCCATGTTCAGACCCATGATGCAAGCTTCATATTCTGCTGTGTTGTTTGTACAGAAAAAACGAAGTCGCGCCGTGGCAGGGTAATGTTGCCCAGTAGGTGATACCAGAATTGTCCCAATCCCTACGCCTTTGATGTTGACAGCCCCATCAAAGTATAGTTTCCAAATTTGACTGTCATCTTGGACTACTTCTTCAACTAAATTAACCTCTTCATCTGGGAAATATGTGTTCAAAGACTCATACTCATCATCAACCGGGTTTTCTGCCAGATGATCAGCCAAAGCTTGTGCCTTCATGGCAGTGCGAGTGACATAAACAATATCAAACTCTATGAGCAAGATTTGCCATTTTGCTAATTTGCCAGTTAGCATCGGCTTCTGAAAGATGTACTTTAGGGGATTCATTCGGGATATGAGGTAAGTTGTATAGGCCAAAAGATAATGCCTAAGCTTCTGGGCGACCCAGGTTAAAGCGCAACATGTTCTTTCCAAAAGAGTGTATTTGGCCTCATAAGTGGTGAACTTTTTGCTCAAATAATATATTGCTTGTTCTCTTTTGCCTGTGACATCATGTTGACCCAGAACACAACCAAAGAAACTATCCATTACTAACAGATATAAAAATAGAGGCCTACCAGGTTTCGGCGGGACCAAAACAGGGGGATTTGACAAATATTCCTTGATCTTATCAAAAGCTTCTTGGCACTCATCTGTCCACTTGATAGCGGCGTTCTTTTTCAACAACTTAAATATAGGCTCACATGTGGTTGTAAGCTGCGCGATGAACCTGCTGATGTAATTCAACCTCCCGAGTAAACTCATGACTTCGGTTTTGTTCTTCGGGGGAGGCAGCTCTCGAATGGTCTTTATCTTGGAGGGATCTAACTCAATGCCTCTTCGACTAACTATAAAACCCAAAAGCTTCCCAGAAGGAACTCCAAATGCACATTTGGCTGGATTGAGTTTGAGGTTGTACCTTCGTAGCCTTTCAAAGAACTTTTTCAAGTCTTGCACATGGTCAGCTTGTGTTCTCGACTTAATGATCACATCATCAACATACACTTCAATCTTTTTTGTGCATCATGTCATGGAACATGGTAGTCATGGCTCTCATGTAAGTTGCCCTTGCATTCTTCAAACCGAATGGCATGACCCTATAACAATAAGTTCCCCATGGAGTTGTGAAGGCGGTCTTTTTTGCATCTTCTTCATCCATCAGAATTTGGTGATATCCGGCATAATAATCCACAAAAGATTGGATCTCATGTTTAGCACAATTATCAACAAGGATATGAATGTTGGGTAAGGGAAAGTTGTCCTTTGGACTTGCTTTGTTTAAATCCCTATAGTCAACACAAACTCTGATTTTCCCATCTTTCTTTGGCACTGGCACAACATTTGCTAACCATGTAGTGTATCGGACGACCCTGATCATATTTGCACTTAGTTGCTTCGTGATTTCTTCTTTAATCTTATCACTCATGTCTGTCTTAAACTTCCTTTGTTTTTGCTGGATTGGTGGAAAATTAGGATATGTGGGAAGCTTATGGACCACTAAATCGGCACTCAAACCCGGCATGTCATCATATGACCAAGAAAATACATCTCTGTACTCAAACAAAACTTGAATTATGGCATCTCTCATCTTTTGTTCAGTATGAATGATTATTTTTGTTTCTCTAGTTTCTTCAGGACTTCCCAGGTTAATTGCCTCAGTTTCATTTAAGTTAGGCTTAGGCTTATTCTCAAATTGATCCAATTCCCTTTTTATTTCTCTAAAAGCCTCATCTTCGTCATACTCAACTTCTTGATTCATTATTTCGAGATCAAACAACTTTTTAAGATCTGGGCATGAATTCCGCGTGCATGTTATGTATTTAAAGCCAGCATTATCGAAACTGAAAATGATAAGAAATTAACAAAAATTAGGGAAAAATAAAAAGATAGAATTTTACTATGAAAATAGAACTTCATTTCATTGAATTTGAAAGGATAGAAGGGTTAACATCACAGCAAAGCAATTAAACTAAAATATCTGGATTACAACCCTTAAAATAATCCAAATACAGAAAAAATAACAAAACAGGCTACCAAGACTCCTTCCTGATGGGAAGAGGAGTTGCTTCCCAGTTGCTGAGCGAGGTATCTGGACCAATCAGTTGAACACTTGCACGGCTAGGGCCCTCCCCAACTTGAACCATATTGATCTCATAGAACATCTCCTTGAGACCCTGGCAAACTCCGTCAATGTCATCCTGAGTAGAAGGATTTTGGACTTCTTCAAATTGTGGCTTGACAAAAGAGTAGGCAATGTGAGGGATTGGTTTGGACAGATTCCAACCATTCTTTTTGCGGGCCTTGCCTCTGTCTATGTCAGCTGATGTTGGTTTAAAGCCCAAGCCAAAGGTAATTTTCTTCGAAAATGGAGAAATGGGGTTCACAATTCCTTGCAGAGAGGATCCCAATCCTTTTCCTGGTTCATAGCCGTTCCTCAACATCAGCGAAGCTACCATCAAAGATGTGGCTGAAAGACGGGGATGCAGAATTGGTGTTCCTTCTTCCACTTGGTCCACCTCAATCACCTCAAATGCTTGATATATGATGGATTCACATCCTTCCTTGGCCTCGATATATGGAATGGATGGGTCTTTATAGACGGATGAGTCGTCCTCCCCATGAACAATAATTTCTTGCCCGTCACACTCAAATTTGACCATTTGATGTAGGGTGGATGGTACAGCTCTGGCCATATGGATCCACGGCCTTCCCAAAAGAAAATTATAGGAAGTTTCCATATCTAACACTTGAAAGACAATGTTAAAATCAACCGGGCCGATTGTCATGGTGAGTTCGATTTCCCCAATAGTGTCTCTTTTTGAACCATCAAAAGCTCTGATGCTGACATTACTGGTTCGAATTCTGTTAGTGTCAATGTTCAGCTGTTGTAGAGTAGAAAGAGGACACACATCTACACTTGAGCCTCCGTCAATCATGACTCCTTTTACGTAGTGCCCTTCACATTTGACCATAAGATGCAAAGCTCTATTGTGGCCAGCCCCTTCCTCAGGCAAATCATCATCGCTGAAAGTAATTCTATTTACTTCAAAGAATCTTTCAGCCATTTTTTCTAGCTGATTCACCGTTGTCTTTTCTGAGACATATGCCTCGTTCAGAGTTTTGATCAACACACGACGATGCTCTTCTGAATGCAAAAGTAGAGATAACAAAGATATCTGAGCAGGAGTTTTCCTTAGTTGGTCAATGATTGAGTAGTCTTGCATTTTCATCTTCTTAAGGAATTCCTCCGCTTCTTTTTTTGTAACGGGTTCTTTCACTGGCAAGTGACTTTCCCTGGATTGCTTAGCGTTTCTCAATTCCTCTGGTGAATAACACCTTCCAGAGTGGGTCAAGCCCCCCATTTCACCTCTTTCTTCAACTATCTCTTTTCCTTTGTATGTCATGACAGTCTTGTTATAATTCCAAGGAATAGCTTTTGTGTTTGTCACTAGGAGTTGTGCAACAGGTCGGATCACGACTGGCTCTGTTATATTCCTCAAACCATTATTCGGAATAATCTTTTAAATGCCTCCGGGGATGTAAAGTTTTGTCCCACCCAATTGGACCTCAAACTTTTTTGTGCTTCTAGGAACATAGAGAATCGTTTTTTCAGAACCTGCCAAGTTCAAACTAGAACTCGCACCTTTCACAATCAACGATGCCAATTGCGGCGGGCTCACTATCACTTTTGGTTCTGGCCCTATGGTTTTAACAACCATCTCTGTCTTGCCAGGCTTCTTATAATCCTGATCATCATAAATCATCCCACTAAAATGTGTATTATCATGAGTTGGGAGCGGATTGTTTGTGATATTAGGAGTATCCTCATTGTTTGTTACCACAATTGCCTTTGCTTCAATCAAATTTTCAATGGCTTTCTTTAATGTCCAGCAGTTTTCAGTACTATGACCTTGGGTGTTAGAGTGATACTCACATCTTGCATTTGAGTCAAAACCTTTTGAATTTGGGTTCACATAACGCAGCATAATAGGTTCAATCAACTTCAACTGCATCAACTTTCGAAATAGGCTTGTATACGATTCTCCAATTGGGGTGAACTCTTTCTTTGGCTCCTGTTCTCTCACATATTCTTTCGGGGACGAGGATTATATGGTGCCTGAAAATTTGGCCGGAGTTGACGGGAGCCTTGTGGAATCGGTGCCCGCCATTGTTGGTGATTGGGAGGCCTAGCATAAGCATGAGCATTAAACACTGTGTATTGTTGCAGGGGAACTGAGTATCGGGGACCTTGAGGCGGATAATAATGTTGAGGAGAATTGGATTGTCCTTGTTGGAATTGCACGTAAGAAGGAGCTATTCCTCTTTGAACTCCCCCGAACCCAGATGCCATCATGGATCCTTCCTCCTTCTTTTTTCGATTTCCGAAACTGCCTGACCCGCTTTGCATTGCTTGTGTGGTCGCCTTTAGGGCTGCATGACTCACAATTTTGCCTGACTTCAAGCCATTCTCAACTATTTCACCAATCTTAATCGCCTCAGCAAAAGGTTTACCGATGGCGGCCAACATGTAATGGAGGTAATCAGGATCCTGAGCTTGGAGAAAATAGTCAATCATTTCTGCCTCTTTCATTGGTGGTTTTACCCTAGCAGCCTGCTCTCTCCACTTGATTGCATATTCTCTGAAGCTTTCTGTTGTTTTCTTCTTTATATTGACGAGAGAGGAGCGATCTGGCACTATATCAATATTGTACTGAAACTGTTGGACAAAATCTTGAGCCATGTCATTCCAAACGTGCCAGTGAGAGATGTCTTGATCTATGAACCACTCTGAAGCAATTCCTGTCAAACTTTTCCCAAAATAAGCTATGAGCAATTCTTCTTTGCCTCCTGCTCCCCTTAATTGGTTACAATACCTCTTCAAATGGGCAACGGGATCACCATGCCCATCATACTTGTCAAACTTGGGGGTCTTGAAGCCGGGTGGCAAATGAACATGGGAAAATATGCATAGATTGTTAAACGAAACACTCTTGTGACCCCCCAAACCCTGTATGTTTCTCATGGTTTGTTCCAAGCTCTTCATTTTTCTGGTCATTTCCTCTTGTTCCATATTCTTTTCGGACATTTCGATCTCAATTGGGAACACGTTATGAGGAGTATGCTTGTATGAATCTGGAACCTTGAAAGTCAGTTCTGGAGAGTAATGTTGGGCATCATGAGCATCCAGTTGTGGATCATTATTGGACTTTTGAGCAAGAGCCGGTTGAGGGACAGTGAAAGTATGGACAATGGGTATAGTAGGTGGGTCATTTCTGAGAGGTGCGATTGGAGGACGTGGAATGGAGGTACTGGGGATAGTGGGAAGGTTAATGCTCGGACTGAATCCCGGTTGGTACAATGGGTTACTTGTTATGGAGATAGGCACTTGAGTGGCAACTGACACATTATGAAGATTATCCGAAGGCCCTATGAGTAGTGAGGGCAGTGCTTGTCCATTCACCCAGGCTTGGTACATCTCTGCCAATTGTTGCTTCAACACTCTAACTTCTTCAACTAGTCCTGAACCTTGTTCAACCAATTGTCCATGGACATCATCATTATCTGACTCATTCTCATTGTTGTTTTCCATTCTACTTTTTCCTTTTGATCTCGTGTTGTAAGGGCGAGTCGCCAGTTTAAACCACAAACCAACCACCTCTGTTTTACTTTATCTTTTAAAATGACAATCAACAAACGTGTTAGAGTTAGGCATTTTGCAGATATTAATCACACATTATATGCCATGCACCTAATGCCATTTTTATTTCTAAAATGATCTTGGAAGGCTTTATGCTTCATCCCGGCTTATTGATTTATTGGTTTATTTTCATCTTGAATTTAACGCTTTTTTTTTCATCATTTGTTTTTTAGATTAATTATGGTTATGATCGCATCCGATGAGGATTGCCTACGTATCATGACGCTGCATGAATCAGACCATTACGTAGTTCAGGGATACCGGGAACAAAGTACATAAGCTAAATTTTTTAAAAGAAGACTTCTTAAAGGAGAAAGAAAATATTTTTCTTTGAATTTTGGAAGAAAGACTTTTAAAGAAGGAAAAAACACATTTTTGGATTTTGATTTGCAATTTTTTTTTTTTTTATTATTATTATTTTTTTCCGAATGAAAGACTTCAGAAAAAAAAAGATTTTTTTTTTGAATTTAATGATTTTTTTTTGAATTTTCTAAGGGAAAAATTCTAAGAAGGAATTAAGAAAAGGAAAAATATTTTTGGATTTTTTAAAAATTGGGGGCCGGAACCGATGAGGTTTGCCTACGTATCTCATATCCGGTGAGAATCAGACCCGCGTAGTTCGTAAATATTTCAGGAATAGGATGACACTTTTCTTTTTGAAAAATTCAGGATTTTTTTGGGGTAAATACTGAGATTTTCGAAAATCGGGTAAATTTTCTCCCTCATATTTTCTTCTTTCTGGTTTTCCCTCAATATTTTTATATTTTTATTTTATTTTAGAAACCGGTCAACATGCACAAACCAAATCAAACATAATGCACAAGTAGCACATAAGATGCATCAGGATGGTCTTGTAATTTCGGGTACACCTGTCCTAGACGGACCCAACCCCTGTGTTGAGTCCCCAAAGTCAAATGCACATGATGCAAACAAACGTTCCTACTAGGGATCCGGCATGAGGCTATGTTATTCTAGGTTTAAATCCTAAGGGGAGTGTTTTAGACCTGGCTTACCCAAGCGGACAGCTCGAGCCGAGGTGGGGGTAACGTACCGGGAGCACGAAAGTCTACCCGGCCTAGTTACTGACCCAGCCTCGTTCTAATTGGTATGACTTCTAACAAAAAAGTGGGCCACGCGCACGTGTGCACCATAAATTCATAAGACTCAAAAGGGAGGCGTAAGAAGATAATTTAATACAGTTCAAATAATATCAAAGCGGTAAATAAGCGACAATTAGCACATTAGACCCAAAAATACATTAATAACATCAAATCAATAAAGCCAAGTATAAATCATCTTATAAGCTCGAATTCTGAACCCCGAACTAGAAGTTCTGGGTTCTTGTGTCCCCAACAGAGTCGCCAGAGCTGTCACACCTCTTTTTTGACACGCAACCCTATTACGGGGCTAAGTTAAAAGAGTTTTTCCAATTAAAGTGACATTTTGAAAAGGGGTTCTTTATTATTTAGAGTCACCACTTAGAATTGAGTTTAAGTGTTCCAAGTCACCTTTTATTTGAATCCCTTATCAAACGGAAACTTTGACTCTTTATTTATGGTCTACGAAAACAGAAGACTGAGTAAGGAATTCTGTTGACCGAGGGAAAGGTGTAAGGCATCCCTCGAGTCCTGTGGTTCTAGCACAGTCGCTTTTTTTTAGTTACGTAAGGCTTAAATCAATCATTGGCTATGCTTGTATATTACTGGTTGTGATGTGTCTATTATCACTTAATTAATTATTGTATTTTATTAATTGTGTTTACCAAGATGCGGTATGCACACAAGGTATTTCTTTGAACTTAGATGTTAAACCAAGGTACGGAATGTACACATGGTCAAAACATAATTATTTTAAATTTTAAAAGAATCAAGACGCGAGAATGCGCACATGATCCTCCAATTTAAATCTTAAAAGGCCTAAACTCCAGTTACTATCATAACAACTTAATTACTCTAATGTTATTCTTGACTATATCCAAAGATCCACACAGCAACCCATTTATTTAGCAAATTTGAGTCTTGACCCGAACCACTGTAACATTATGTGAAAGAGTTCATGCGCCTAATGACATCCTTTGTAACAAACGTATATTCATTATCTCATCTAAAATTATTTCCTTCTATTCCAATTACTAAATAAGCTATAGAGCAATATTCTATCCCAAACACATTAAATTAAATAGTTCCAATTTATCTTTAAGCAAATATCACAACCTAAAATATATGAAACAGAAAACTTCATAAAAACAGATAAATTATTCACAATGGCTACAAAAGGCATGATTAACACAAAGACATGAAAATGTTAAAGAATTTTAAAGAAAATACTTTTTCCATAATGTTTATCCAACAAATAAAATAGTGTAAATACAAATGGTAACATTGAAAAATGGACAAAACTTAGCAGTGGCAGAAATCACTCGGCACATAATTTTTTTTTTTTTTTTTTTTTTATTTCAATTTTCCATTTAACCTAAGGCCTACTCTATCAAATGGCTTGTGTATGTTTCATAGTAAATTCAACTTGTACTTATTTCATTGAACATCATAAACAGAAACTTAACCAACCATCTAAATAAGTAAACTTCCCTAAACTTCTTATTTAGATATTACAATAAAATAATACTTTATCTCCTAACAAGAGAAATATGTAATCCAGAACAATGAATTAATCACTTATTAGAGAAAAATTAAGGCATCTTCATGCTTAAAAACAAACAATAAATATGAAACCAAAATACTCATTTAAACATTGACAAAAGTGTAATATTAACATAGAATAAAGTAAAGAACAAGGAAAAGAACCTTTATTGACAAAGTGAAAGAAAACAGAATCTTCCGAGCAAACAGAGTTTCAACAGAAAAATTACTAAAACACGACCAAAGAACTCCGAAGGACGACCTCGACTCGTCGCTGACTGATGAGGAGTAAGGATGATGAAGTATCTATCGGAATTTCTTCTTTTTCGGTGTTGCGGCTCTGTCCTTTTAGCTTTTACTAGCTACCAGTTGTTTTATTTTTCCCAAAAAAAGAATTCCTCCCCTCTCCCCCCTCTTTTTTTACTGTGAGGAAAATGATCTTTTATAACAAAGTTGGTTGGATCGTTGGCTTGATTATGTACGTGAGATTGGATATGAAGGTTAGAGTTAGTAGTTTTAGGGATAAGGAGCAGTGGAGGGGATCATTGGGTAATAGAGGGAAGAGGACGTGAGGAGTGCTGAGGAAAAGTGACAGTTTTGCAAAATTGGGGTAGTTGGCTAAATTAAAAATCTGATTTTTTGTCTCTTTTGGCGTTAACTTCATTTTTTTTATTATTATTATTTTTTTTATTTTAGAAAATAAATTAAATATATAGATAAGAAGATTAACCAACATTTCTTACAATATAGGAAAACTAAATATTTACATGTTCTTTAAATGATACTAAGAAAAATATTATTACTTATTAAAATTTTAATTAAAAGAAACCATATATATATATATATATATATATATATATATATATATATATATATATATATATATATATATATATATAATTAATTTTTTTTCAGCGATAAATTTATACTCTAAGAATGTGACTATTTTTGTAGTTTTTTTTATTTATTTAAATAAAGCCTATTAAGAGTAAGACAAAAGTTTAAAATATTAAGATTAGACCTAAAAGAGATATTTACAATAAAATAGTATAGAATTTAGGTGTGGTCAAAAATTAGTTGTTCACACCAGTTCTTGGGGAATGTTTAAGATTTAAATAATTTCTTTACTTAATTGCTTTATTAATTATTATTGGAATTGGTTAGTGGTTAACTGGCTTACCTAGCGGATTGGGTTAGGTGCCATCACGACTAGCTGGATTTTGGATTGTAACAAGGTGGTATTAGAGCTCTAGGTTCATAGGTTCTACAATTCATGAGCAAGTGTCTAGTTGAGTCATGCGAATCGGTATGATGACGTCCATACCTATCTTTGAGAGGCTACATGACATTTAGGATATACTTCCCATCTTTCTTTCCTTATCGTACGACATTGATTCAGCTTGAAGTGTAACTATTTGAATTCCTTCTACGCAATCATATGCACATGTGAACGCTCAGTATCGGCTGTGCTCCGGCGGCTTATGATTCCATGATTGAGGTGCGAGATGTGATTTTGGTGTGTTGATGATGGGCCAGTCTGGAGGACTTGAGGCCGGGTTCTGACGGTAGCTTGAGCACGGAGATTTCAATTGTGTGAGCATGTGCTTTCGGGACTCATATGTTCAGTAATGTCCCTACGAGTGGAATTTGTGGCTCAATGAGCGGTGGAATGGCTTTGTGATGAGTATGATATAACTGCGGAATGTGTTAAGACAATTTGAATGTGACGAGAAGTGTTTCCTTGAAATATAAAGGAAAGGCCATTGGGTGCTTGATATTTCGTTTTGATGTGACGTACAATTTCGAGTGTGAATGTTTTGAAGGATCTTTCATGTTGTTAAATTTTGGGACAAATTATATTTTCATGTATGGTTAATGAGTTGGACTCAGAAAGATTAAGTGATCTCATAGTAATTTTAACTGCGAAAGGGTATGGCAAGATACCGATTTAAGGTTAAGCAGGTGGGTTATCCTATGCGGAATAATCTACGTAGGTGTGTTCCTTATAATGTGAATAGAGAGTTTCTTTTCGTCCAGCGGGGTGTATGTGATGAGATTTGAATTGAATCTGGTTGAGAAAGTTGACTTGAGTGTTAAGAGAATGAATGCAATCTTAGCGGATGATTGAGGTATTTTTCGGTTGGCATTGTATGAGCTTGAGACAATTTTTCATTGTTCAGACTACAGTATTATGGCAGTATAAAGTATGGGTATTGTGAATTATGGAGTGTTTTAATTTATGGCTTTGAGCCAAGTGGGGGAGCCTGCTGTTGACAATTTGATTTCATGGTTATGTGTTAAATTTTAATTTTGGTCTGAGACATACTTGTAGATTAGTTATGACTTGCAGAGGTTGAGTTTGAGAATGACTCGAGTAAGGAAATTTCTGGATATGGGTTATGGCACATTAGTAGTATATGAAAATCATGGGAATCATAAAATAATTGAGTGGTTATTCGCGAAGGATGTAGTGTACACAAAGTATGAATTTGATCGGTGGTATTAAGGCAGGATTACTTCTTTGGGTGTTGTTGTGCTAGTGGGGCACATGTCTTTCAGCCCATTTGGGGCGGTGCAATTTAGATTTGAGTGAAGTGGATGACTCTCGAGAATGGTTCTAATGGATTCAATATTTATATATAGCGATTGGAAATTTTCAAGATGTGTATATGGCTAGAAACTGAGAGTTATATTGGATAGTGTCGAGACTTGCAGTAATTATGTATGACTATGGATTCTATATTTTAGAATAAGAAAAGGGAAGAAGAGCAATTTTCAATTCACATAAGGTCTTTCGGAGTGGATGTCTCGGTTGCGGTGCTTTTAGGGTACTTAAGAGGGAATTCAGCGGCTTATGGGCCTTAGGGCATTGTGATTTTATACTAGGGTCTCTTGTGTGGTAAATTTTGGTTAAGGATCGTGGTGTTCCAGCAAGGAAAAGTATCAATTTGAAGGCAATTTGGAAGTGACTTGGAGAGATAGGATAGCGTGGTAGTAGGTTGGATCAGCACAGTAACGAGTATAATCGTCTCTTTGGGTACTTATGATGTGGCTAGTCTCCACAGGTGTTTTGTGGCAATGCTATTGGGTTTTGGCGACCTGCGTGGCTGGGGTGAGTTAGAGAGATTCAGTTCTGATAGCTCGATTGTGTGCAAATGGGTTTCAAAGAGTTCTCAATGGTTTTTATCACGGTTTGAGGAGTATATTTCCTACTGATGTGAGGAATATGTTGCGTATTGAGATTTTTTCCGGGATGAGATCAAATAGAAGATTTTTGACTGATCGGGTATGTATTCTTTTTGTGACTCTGAGTTGATTATTATATTCTCGTACTCTTCATAGGATGGCATGGTAGACGCGGTGTATTGTGTTGGATTGAGATTTGCATGTGCAAGGTCACACTTTAGTTTTGAAGGGAAGGACATAAATTCTTAGGCAGCATGGATGGTTTCAGATAACTAGGTAAATGATATTACTAATCGGTATGACCTGATAGGAGTATACATTTCAGAAGGGGCAATGTGTTTTGATTTATAGATACTTCATTGGTATTGCGGCGCTCTCCTGGTTGATCGACTGCTGATATTCAAATTTTGCTATGTGGAACGAAAGAATTTTAGAAGTATTCCTCATGGGATGATCATGTATGAGAGATGTGTTATACATTCTAGCGGTGAGTTGGGATCAGATATGGGGTTCGTGTGTTCTATGGATTTGGAGACCGGGAGTTCTCAAGAGCAGGTTGTTTTCATGGTTGTGGACTGCGAAGTCTTGACCGAAGCTAGCGAGACGATAATATGTGTTATGATTCAGTCATTGTGGACTTTCGGAGGGTTATTTATTGTGATGACCCAAAATGTCATCTTTAAATTTAATAATTAATTTTGTGTTCTAAGACCTCAAAAAGTACTATTTATCATTACTCGACTTGCGTGTGCAGTCCGTAAAAATTTTTCGGAACGCTTTTAGGTGAAAAATGAATTAAAATGTGAATTAGAGCTTTAAAACTCAACTGAGTTGACTTTGGTCAACATTTTGAGCAAACGGACTCAGATCGGTATTTTGATAATTTTGGTAGGTCTGTATCGTGATTTGGGACTTAGGCGTATGCCCGGAATCAAATTCTGAGGTTCCTAGCCCGAGATATGGAATTTTAATGAAAAATTAAAAGTTTAAGTTCAAATAGTGACCGAATATCAAATTATGTGCAAACGACCCCGGAATAGAATTTTGATGATTCCAACAGCTCCGTATGGTGATTTTGGACTTAGGAGCGTGATCGGAATTTTATTTGGAAGTCCGTAGTAGAATTAGGCTTGAAATGCCGAAAGTTGAATTTTTGGGAAGTTTGACCGAGAGGTTGACTTTTTGATATCGGGGTCGAAATCCGATTCTGAAAATTTTCATAGCTCAGTTATGTCATTTATGACTTGTGTGCAAAATTTGAAGTCATTCCGAATTGATTTGATGTGTTTCGACACAAGATATAGAATTTTAAAGTTCAAAGTTCATTGATTTTGATTTGAGGTGCGATTCGTCGTTTTGATGTTGTTTGATGTAGTTTGAAGCCTCGACTAAGTTCGTATGGTATTTTGGGACATGTTGGAATAATTGGTTAAGGTCCCGAGGGTCTCGGGTGGATTTCGGAAGGTAAACGGAATGGATTTCCGACAAAGTGCTGGAAATTTCTGTTTGCAAAAATGTCGTGTGTGGATCCAAGTTTGGAAGCTTATATCTCGCAATATATAAGGAATCAGAAAATGTACAAAACATGAAAGTTGTAGTCGTTGGATTATAGGTTCCAGAAAGTTAAACAATGCATTATTTGTACATTTGTACAGAAAGTTATGATGGATTGAAAGAAGGCTGGTAGAGCAGTTTTGCCAGAAATTTCGCCAGAAATTCTGATGCATACAGCTAACTTTGGGAGCTTATATCTCGCAATCCATAAGGAATCCGAATAATTACAAAACATGAAAGTTGTAGTCGGTGGATTCTAGTTTCCAGAAAGTTAAACCATTTATCATTTGTACATAAAGTTATGATCAATTGAAGTAATACTGGTAGAGCTATTTCTGGTAGACTTTTAGTGACGAAAAATGGACTTTTAGTGATGGATTGGCAGAAACATAAGGACCAAAAATGCTCATTTCATTCATTTCGTTTTGGATTTTTGGAGCATGGGTTTTGGGCGATTTTTGGGCGATTTTCACGGGAAAACATTGGGGTAAGTGTTCCTTATCCTATATTGATTATATTTCATGATTCCATACTCATTTACATTATGAATCCGTGAATTTATGGAAGAAATCAAGATTTTTGTAAAATCTTCCAAAAACGAAAATTTAAGATTTGGAGGTCGAGTTGTTATCGGATTTTGGTAAAATTGGTATGGGTGGACTCGTAATTGAATGGGTTGTCGGATTTTATAAGTTTCGCCGGATTCTGAGATGTGGGCCCCACGGGCAAATTTTGAGTTAATTTCGGATTTTAATGAAAATGTAATATTTTCTTATGAAATTGATTACTATAATTTTTTTTGACTGTATCGAATTAATTATGACTAGATACGAGTCGATCGGAGTCGGAAATTCAAGGAAAAAGCATAATATGTGGTTAAATTGGAGCAAGTCGAGGTAAGTGACTTGTTTAACCTTATGTGGGGGAAATTTTTCTAGGATTGGTATTGATGTTATTATTGAAATATGTTGAAAGTCGTGTGCACGAGGTGACGAGTGTGTACACGGGCTAAATTGCGAAAGATTATATTTTTAAATTGTGTAGATCACTGTTGCGCATTTATTAAATTATTTTATCTTGTTATATTCTTCATCATTGATATGAGATATATACTTCAAATTTGTTTGATCTTCTCTTACTCATTATTTTACCTGTTTAGTTGAAACTTGATTTCTTTTATTCTGTGCATTATTTGAAGATTGATTTTCTTTAAATTAAATATTATTAATATGAAGTATTTGACATTTTTAAACTTGATATTGAAGCAACGTAGTAAAGATTTTGAAATATTATTTTCCTAAATTATTTACTCCTGAATATTTTTACATTCATTGTGAGGGAGCCGTGAGCTCTTTATTGTGGAAAACTATTATTGATGATTTATTTTGGCATGAGCCGTGAGCTCTTTATTGTGGAAAAATAATTGAATTATTTTGGCAAGTTAAATTATTTGAGCACTTGAGGTGTAAATTGTGATATATTGTGATATTGATACGCATGCGGTGGTATAAGGTCTGGGTGTTGAAATGCATGCGGTGAGATAAGGGTGGCTTGATACGCGTGGCTAGTAGGGGAACTACTAGAAGTCATGCGGTATGATAAGGATGGCTAAAACGCGGGATGCTATTTCGGAAAAAATATTTTCTTTAAATAAATTGTGAAGGCTCCCGCGGTGATATAAGGAAATGAGATATTCTGAATTTATTTATGATTTGGGACTACGAGGCGGTACCTCGGGAGTGCCCTTGTTGATATTGATTTATGGCCGTAGTTGCCTTTGATCATTATTGTGATTTTCATAAAGTTGAAGAAAATTCTGTTTTGATTTCCACGAGATATTATTTGTAATTATTTGGTGTCATTAAATGTGACATAATATTTAATTCATTTTCAATGTCATTTTATTTTACTACATTGATAAACATTTTACCATGCCATTATTATATTCCAGTAGGGCCTCACCTGACCTCGTCACTACTCTACCGAGGTTAGGCTTGGCACTTACTGGGTACCGCTGTGGTGTACTCATACTACGCTTCTGCACATCTTTTTGTGCAGATCCAGGTACATTTTACCAGCCTAGACGTCAGTGAGTTACCTGCGCACGGAGACTTTGAGGTATATTTGCCAGCGTCCGCAGACTCCGGAGTCCCCTTCTATCATTTTATGTTGCTTCCTTATATTGTATTTAGACCTTTACATATAGAGACATTGAGAATAGATTCTTAGAAGCTTGTGACTTATTTCTACCGGGTTTTGGGAGTTGAAATTATTTGAATTGTAGTTTATTTATTTCAGATATTTATTATTATTCCGCATTGTATGGCTTACCTAGTCTTAGAGATTAGGTGCCATCACGACATCCTACAGAGGGAATTTGGGGTCGTGACAAGTTGGTATCAGAGCACTAGGTTCATAGGTGTTATGAGTCACAAGCAGGTTTAGTAGAGTCTTGCGGATCGGTACGGAGACGTCTGTACTTATCTTCGAGAGGCTATGGAACTATTAGGAAATATTCACTTCTTTGACTCCTTATCGTGCGACATTGATTTAGCTTGAAACATATATCTTATATTCCTTTGTATCCACTCGTGTATGACATTGTGCACTCAGTATCAGTTGTTTGTCGATGGTTCGTAATGCCGTATATGGACTATGAGGGAGCCAGAGATGCTCACACATTGCCTCAACGTGTGGCTCCGACTGAAGATGCGGACGTATTGAGAGATCACCTAGTGAATCATGTGGGGGTGCAACGGACGTTGGCGTCTGGTTAATTTATACAAGCTGTGAAGGTTATTATTGAGGACCATTGGACGTTGTGACATATGACTTAGCGCCGAGTGGGGGGAGTCCACTACCAATGAGTGGATTGCGGGATCATGTATTATATCAGTTTTGGCCTGAAATGTATATATGTGGTACTGAAAGGTTCCCTAAAATTTACACATGTTTAAGGCCTGAGATTTCGTAGAGGATAAGGTTGGGACTTGCGGTATGTACGCCTCCTTAATAATCCTATACTTCAATATCAAAGGAGTTATAGAAACAACTCTAAATTTGTAGAAGGTCTACTCAGCGTGGACGTCATTATTGCGGATTTTGGGGTGCTTCGGAGTAAATGCACTTGTTGACGAGAGTCTGGACTGTGTGGTTCATGATAAGATTTGTCTGTATGGAGCTCTACTTTTGTGATCGTTGTGTATAAATAGGGGTAAGGGTTACCCCAAAGAAGAGTCGAAGAATATGTTAAGAAATTGGTCAACTCAACAGTGTAGAGTCAGTATAACAAAAGAAAAAATTCGCCTTGGGAGAGATAATTCTCCACCGGTGTTCGTGGAAAGCCTATGAAGAGAGCAGACCAGCCAATGCAACACCACCCACTTGGCTCAGTTCTCAAAAACGCTTTTGAAAGAGTTTGTTTTCTGGACTCTCCGTAATGCGTGGCGCATAGGGTTTGAACGGTTGCGTTATGTCACTATTGATGATGTCAGAATATGCCATCAAGTTCAATAAGTTAGCCCGTCATACTCCTACTTTACTTCCTACAGCCAGAGGGTAAGTCCATAGACTCATTAAAGGACTAAATTATGATCGTAAAATTTTGTACGACTCGGGAGCTACAAGCTGATACTTCATTTCTGCTAGTTGTACAAATTGCCAAGATATTAGAATATGTTCGGGGTGGAAAAAAAAAGAAGGGGAAACTAAGGAGACCAAGACGTCTCATGGTTCTGGGGGATTCAGTGGATTCTACTCTGCAAGTATAAATCATTATGGCGGGGGCTCAGGCAGTCGTCCATCCCAGTCCACACATCAGATTACTCGGGGTGCTCTAGTAAGTTCTTTTAATGCACCACCGACATGAGTTCCTACAATAGTTATTCTAGTTATCTGGCACAAACTCAATATGAGCAGCCTAACCCGCAAAGGGGTTATTATGAATACGGTGATACTGGAATATTAGGAGAAAAAATTTCCCAAACTTGGGAGAGACTTATTTCATTAAATCACTCAGGCTACGTGCCCCAATGCAGTTACTACACCACCCACACGACCAGTTAGGGGTGGAGGACAGACGGGTAAAAGGCGTCCTAGAGGTGAAGACCCAGCCATTGATATATTTCTTTTATGGTATGGCGGAGGTCGCTACATCAGTTGATGTCGTTACAGGTATGACTTTGATATAATATAAAGGAATGATTTCCTAAAGTTGATTCGGTTCTCAATATCGAAACGAGTCTTCCTATTGTGCTCCACTTATGAGTGAGCTTCATAATTCTATAATTTACTTATGTGTTTACCCCTGTTGGGAGATTTTATGGAGATAACTACACCTATCATTTCGTGTTGGTCACTAATAAGAGCTGCGAGGCTAAATGTGGCTTTCTGTTACTCATTTCGGTAAATTTTGATGTAAATTTCGAATAATTAATTGCAAATTATGAATTATATGCCCTACTAGTGTGGGGTTCATTATGTGTTGTGATTTGGTGTAACCGAAATTATTTAAAAGGAGAAAATAGAAATTTGTAATTGGCACGATGTGCATATTACTTGTGATTCAGAACTGAGGACGAGATCCTCACATTTTTATATAAATTGATATGTTTAAACCGGGCTATGAGCTGCGGTGGAAGTTATAAAAGGACGAGATCCTTGTGAGGAAAATTCTTGTGTTTAAGTTCTCCCTTGTTAAATTAAATTTGTACTATAGTACTAATAGGGAGTCATGCCGATTAGGCTTATTTGAAGATTCTTATATGAAATTCTCTGTGCATAGTTGTCAAATTCGTGTGGTAATTATTAATTTTTAACCTACGAGGTAGGTGCCCGCCTAGGTGGCATTAAATGTGACTCGTTAATTTGGGTAAATAATTTTGAGGTCTTCATGCCTCGTGTCTCGTTATCAGTATTGTGAAAGTTTGAAATGAGATTTTCGTTAACATGAAGTTAATTGATGATTCGGTAATTGATTATAAACAACTATTAAGACCAGATTGACCTAGAAGGGTGCTCCATTCAGATGGACCGAGGAATGTGAGGAAAGCTTCCAAAAGCTCAAGACAGCTTTGACTACAGCCCTAGTATTGGTATTACCTATAGGTACAGGATCTTATACTGTGTATTGTGATGCGTCACGTATTGGTCTCGGCGCAGTGTTGATGCAAGACGGTAGGGTGATTGTTTACGCGTCTAGACAGTTAAAGGTAAAAGTATTAAAAAAAAACTGTCCACGACCTTGAGTTAGCAGCTATTGTTCGTGCCTTGAAGAATTTGGCTTCAATATTTGTACGGTGTCCATTGTGAGGTCTACACCGATCACCAAAATATACAATATATGTTTAAACAGAAGGATCTTAATTTGCGGCAGCGGAGATGGTTGGAGTTACTTAAGGATTATTATATCACCATTCTTTATCATCTTGGGAAGGCCAATGTAGTGGCCGATGCCTTGAGTCATAAGGCGGAGAGTTTGGGCAGCTTAGCATATTTACCGGTAGCAGAGAGGCCTCTAGCCTTGGATGTTCAGGTCTTGGCCAACCAGTTTGTTAGACTGGATGTTTCTGAGTCGAGCCGAGTTTTGCTTGTGTGGTTTCTCAGTCTTCTCTTTATGACCATATCATGGAACGTCAGTATGATGACCCCCATCGGCTTGTCTTTAAGGACACAGTTCAGCACGACGATACCAAGGAAGTCACAATTGGAGATGAAGATGTATTACAGATGTAGGGCAGGCTATGTGTGCCTAATATAGATGGTTTTCGTGAATTGATTCTCCAGGAGGCTCACAGTTTGCGGTACTCCATACATTCGGGTGCTGCGAAGATGTAGCAGGACTTGAGGCAACATTATTGGTGGAGGAAGATGAAGAAAGACATAGTGGAGTATGTAGCTCGGTGTCTAAATTGTCAACAAGTGAAATATGAGCATCAACGACCTAGTGGATTGCTTCAGAAGTTAGTGATTCCAGAATGGAAATGGGAGAGGATCACTATGGATTTCGTTGTTGGGCTCTCACGGACACGGAGGAAGTTCAATGCAGTTTGGGTGATTATGGATAGATTGACTAAGTCAGCTCATTTTATTCCTGTGATTACTACTTACTCTTCAGAGCAGCTGGCTCAGGTATATATTCGCGAGATTGTCAGACTTTATGGTGTACCGGTATCCATCATCTCTGACCGGGGTACTCAGTTTACCTCACGATTTTGGAGGGCTTTACATAGAGGGTTAGGTACTCATGTGGAGTTGAGTACAACATTTCACCCTCAGACGGACGGGCAGTCCGAACGCACTATTCAAATACTAGAGGATATACTTTGTGCGTGTGTGATAGGTGCTTGGGATCAGTTCTTACCACTTGCGTAGCTTGCTTATAACAACAGTTGTCAGTAAAGCATTCAGATGGCTCCGTATGAGGCCTTGTATGGTAGGTTGTGCTAGTCCCCAGTGGGTTGGTTCGAACCGGGCGAGGCTAGGCTATTGGGTACAGACTTGGTTCAGGATGCCTTGGAAAAGGTTAAGTTGATTCAGGATCGACTTCGTACAGCCCAATCTAGACAGAAGAGTTATGCGGATCGAAAGGTTCGTGATGTTGCATTCATGGTTGGTGAGCGGGTATTGCTCCGAGTTTCGCCTATAAAGGGTGTGATAAGGTTCGTGAAGAAGGGCAAGTTGAGCCCTAGGTATATTTGGCCTTTAGAGATTCTTGAAAGAGTTGGAGAGGTGGCTTACAGACTTACGCTACCACCTAGTCTCTCTGCAGTTCATCCGGTATTCCATGTTTCTATGCTTCAAAAATATCACGGGGATCCGTCTCATGTGTTAGACTTCAGTTCGGTTCAGTTGGACAAGGATCTATCTTATATTGAGGAACCAGTGGCTATTTTAGATAGACAGGTTCAAAAGTTGAGGTCAAAGAACATTGCTTCCGTGAAGGTTTAGTGGAGGGGTCATCCGGTCGAGGAGGCGACTTGGGAGACCGAGCATGATATACGTAGCCGTTATCCACACTTATTCACAAGATCAGGTACTTTTTCTAACTCCGTTCGAGGACGAACGTTTGTTTTAGAGGTGGAGAATGTGATGACCCAAAATGTCATCTTTAAATTTAATAATTAATTTTGTGTTCTAAGACCTCGAAAAGTAATATTTATCATTACTCGACTTGCGTGTGCAGTCCGTAAAAATTTTCCAGAAAGTTTTTAGGTGAAAAATGAATTAAAATGTGAATTAGAGCTTTAAAACTCAACTAAGTTGACTTTGGTCAATATTTTGAGCAAACGGACTCGGATCGGTGTTTTGATAATTTTGTAGGTCTGTATCGTGATTTGGGACTTAGGCGTATGCCCGGAATCAAATTCCGAGGTTCCTAGCCCGAGATATGGAATTTTAATAAAAAATTAAAAGTTTAAGTTCAAATAGTGACCGGATGTCAAATTATGTGCAAATGACCCCGGAATAGAATTTTGATGATTCCAACAGCTCCGTATGGTGATTTTGGACTTAGGAGCGTGATCGTAATTTTATTTGGAAGTCCGTAGTAGAATTAGGCTTGAAATGCCGAAAGTTGAATTTTTGGGAAGTTTGACCGAGAGGTTCACTTTTTGATATAGGGGTCGAAATCCGATTCTGAAAATTTTCATAGCTCAGTTATGTCATTTATGACTTGTGTGCAAAATTTGAAGTCATTCCGAATTGATTTGATGTGTTTCGACACAAGATATAGAATTTGAAAGTTCAAAGTTCATTGATTTTGATTTGAGGTGCGATTCGTCGTTTTGATGTTGTTTGATGTAGTTTGAAGCCTCGACTAAGTTCGTATGGTATTTTGGGACATGTTGGAATAATTGGTTAAGGTCCCGAGGGTCTCGGGTGGATTTCGGAAGGTAAACGGAATGGATTTCCGACAAAGTGCTGGAAATTTCTGTTTGCAAAAATTTCTATTGCAGAAATGTTGTGTGTGGATCCAAGTTTGGAAGCTTATATCTCGCAATGTATAAGGAATCAGAAAATGTACAAAACATGAAAGTTGTAGTCGTTGGATTATAGGTTCCAGAAAGTTAAACTATGCATTATTTGTACATTTGTACAGAAAGTTATGATGGATTGAAAGAAGGCTGGTAGAGCAGTTTCGCCAGAAATTTCGCCAGAAATTCTGATGCATACAGCTAACTTTGGGAGCTTATATCTCGCAATCCATAAGGAATCCGAATAATTACAAAACATGAAAGTTGTAGTCGGTGGATTCTAGTTTCCAGAAAGTTAAACCATTTATTATTTGGACATTTGTACATAAAGTTATGATCAATTCAAGTAATACTGGTAGAGCTATTTCTGGTAGACTTTTAGTGACGAAAAATGGACTTTTAGTGATGGATTGGCAGAAACATAAGGACCAAAAATGCTCATTTCATTCATTTCGTTTTGGATTTTTGGAGCATGGGTTTTGGGCGATTTTTGGGCGATTTTCACGAGAAAACATTGGGGTAAGTGTTCCTTATCCTATATTGATTATATTTCATGATTCCATACTCATTTACATTATGAATCCGTGAATTTATGGAAGAAATCAAGATTTTTGTAAAATCTTCCAAAAACGAAAATTTAAGATTTGGAGGTCGAGTTGTTATCGGATTTTGGTAAAATTGGTATGGGTGGACTCGTAATTGAATGGGTTGTCGGATTTTATAAGTTTCGCCAGATTCTGAGATGTGGGCCCCACGGGCAAATTTTGAGCTAATTTCGGATTTTAATGAAAATGTAATATTTTCTTATGAAATTGATTACTATAATTTTTTTTGACTGTATCGAATTAATTATGACTAGATACGAGTCGATCGGAGTCGGAAATTCAAGGAAAAAGCATAATATGTGGTTAAATTGGAGCAAGTCGAGGTAAGTGACTTGTCTAACCTTATGTGGGGGAAATTTTCCTAGGATTGGTATTGATGTTATTATTGAAATATGTTGAAAGTCGTGTGCACGAGGTGACGAGTGTGTACACGGGCTAAATTGCGAAAGATTATATTTTTAAATTGTGTAGATCACTGTTGCGCATTTATTAAATTATTTTATCTTGTTATATTCTTCATCATTGATCTGAGATATATACTTCAAATTTGTTTGATCTTCTCTTACTAATTATTTTACCTGTTTAGTTGAAACTTGGTTTCTTTTATTCTGTGCATTATTTGAAGATTGATTTTCTTTAAATTAAATATTATTAATATGAAGTATTTGACATTTTTAAACTTGATATTGAAGCAACGTAATAAAGATTTTGAAATATTATTTTCCTAAATTATTTACTCCTAAATATTTTTACATTCATTGTGAGGGAGCCGTGAGCTCTTTATTGTGAAAAACTATTATTGATGATTTATTTTGGCATGAGCCGTGAGCTCTTTATTGTGGAAAAATATTATTGTTGAATTATTTTGGCAAGTTAAATTATTTGAGCACTTGAGGTGTAAATTGTGATATATTGTGATATTGATACGCATGCGGTGGTATAAGGTCTGGGTGTTGAAACGCATGCGGTGAGATAAGGGTGGCTTGATACGCGTGGCTAGTAGGGGTGACTACTAGAAGTCATGCGGTGTGATAAGGGTGGCTAAAACGCGGGATGCTATTTCGGAAAAAATATTTTCTTTAAATAAATTGTGAAGGCTCCCGCGGTGATATAAGGAAATGAGATATTCTGAATTTATTTATGATTTGGGACTACGAGGCGGTACCTCGGGAGTGCCCTTGTTGATATTGATTTATGGCCGTAGTTGCCTTTGATTATTATTGTGATTTTCATAAAGTTGAAGGAAATTCTGTTTTGATTTCCACGAGATATTATTTGCAATTATTTGGTGTCATTAAATGTGACATACTATTTGATTCATTTTCAATGTCATTTTATTTTACTACATTGATAAACATTTTACCATGCCATTATTATATTCCAGTAGGGCCTCACCTGACCTCGTCACTACTCTACCGAGGTTAGGCTTGGCACTTACTGGGTACCGCTGTGGTGTACTCATACTACGCTTCTGCACATCTTTTTGTGCAGATCCAGGTACATTTTACCAGCCTAGACGTCAGTGAGTTACCTGCGCACGGAGACTTCGAGGTATATCTGCCAGCGTCCGCAGAGTCTGGAGTCCCCTTCTATCATTTTATGTTGCTTCCTTATATTTTATTTAGACCTTGACATTTAGAGACATTGAGAATAAATTCTTAGAAGCTTGTGACTTATTTCTACCGGGTTTTGGGAGTTGAAATTGTTTGAATTGTAGTTTATTTATTTCAGATATTTATTATTATTCCGCATTGTATGGCTTACCTAGTCTTAGAGACTAGGTGCCATCACGACATCCTACAGAGGGAATTTGGGGTCGTGACATTTATCCATGTGTGGGTGCACGGAGTTGATTTGCGGGTCCATTGATAGGCCCAATTAGGATGTGTATTCTACACCGAACCGGATTGGTTGGCTCCATACTGCCGTTGTTGGTTGTATGCACCCATGGTGTAGTTCTATCGGCGCCTTATAGCGGAATTTGCGTGAGAATAGTATTTGGGTGATGCATGAGTGGTTGCTCATTGGTTATGTTCTTTCGGGTTTGTGTGGCATTCTGTCATTTGCTTCTCCATAGTTATGGTAATGCACTTTGAGTACTTGATATCATATTGTGTGTGGTTATTGATTTTGAGCATGGTGGATGAGGTATTCCATATGGATCAGTGTTTGGATGGGGTCGCGCATTGCGGCAGAGTTATGATCCTTTGTGTTAGATTCGTGTGTTATGGTTTTATGGTGTGTGATGGGTTCTTAGCATTGCGTTGGGGTGGTACCCGTCGAGCTTGCGGGACAGTTCTTTTGTTTGAGTCATTTTCGTGATTGAGTACAATTGGAATGTTGCTTATTGGTGCACGGATAGCACGGGTTGTGGCTTTAGATAGTATTGGTGTGGTATGTCAGTAGAGTAGCAGATATTTGATAAGATGAAGTCATCAGATCTAGGATGGGTGCTATCAGATTTGATTGTGGTATATTTGGAAGGATAATATCAAAAGTCGGCTTAGAAATTTGCTATTGTTCTTGTTGAAGGAGAGGGAGCTCCACGACTGGTGGATCTGATGAATGGTTATGAGTTTCTGCCTGTTTCTTTCATCATTGGTAGCATAAGAAGGTTTTAGAATGGAGTCTTGTTTGATATGAGGTTTATTACCGGCATTGAATTGTTTTGAGCAACTACTGTGATTAGAAAGCATTGCTTCAAGCATTTGAGCTATGTGGTATTTAAGTTATGGTTACAACTTTTGGTACAACTTTTTCAGACTTATATAGTGTGTAAGTTGCGGGATTCTGATCTTGCAAGAAATTCCGGATGTTGGAAATTTGATTTTAAGGCTTGTGGGCTAGGTTAGATTAAGAAATTTCAGTTATATGGTGTTATCAGACCTATATGGGATAGGGTGACGTGGGGTTACCCCCAGGTACCTGCGTGGTAAGATAGAATAGTGATTTGGTGACTTGTAAATAACTCTTGGCATGTTCGAGGACGAACGTATATCTAAGTGGAGGAGGATGTAATGACCCGGCCTGTCGTTTCGAGTATTACAGCCATGTTTCCCCATTTACTGCTCACTTCATGCTTTGAAGTTGTTGTACGACTTGTAGGAGTAATTGGTTCGGGCCCAGAAGGATTTCAGAGTGAAATGAGACACTTGGTCTCATAATTAAAAACTTAAGTTGGAAAAGTTGGCCGGATGTTGACTCATGTGTAAATGACCTTGGATTTGAATTATGATGATTCCAATAGCTCCGTATGGTTATTTTGGACTTAGGAGCATGTCCGGTAAATTATTTGGAGGTCTGTAGTGGAATTAGACTTGAAATGGCGAAAGTTGAATTTTTGAGAAGTTTGACCGGGGGGTTGACTTTTTGATATCGGGGTCGGAATCTGATTCTGGAAATTAGAATAGCTCCGTTAGGATATTTATGACTTGAGTGCAAAATTTGAAGTCATTCCAGATTGATTTGCTATGTTTCGGCACGAGTTATTGAATTTGAAAGTTCAAAGTTCATAGATTTTGAATTGAGGTGCCATTCGTCATTTTGCTGTTCTTCGATGTGATTTGAGGCCTCGAGTAGGTCTGTGGTATGTTGTAGGACTTGTTGGTATATTTGGTTGAAGTCCTGGGGGCCTCAGGTGAGTTCCGGATGATTAACGGATCAAAAATTGGAGTTGTGAGGTTGCTGAAGCTGTAACCCCTCTGGTTTGATCGCACCTACGAGGGTCTTCGCCGCAGGTGCGATGCCGTAGGTGCGGCAGTTCGAGCGATGGGATTTCTGCACCTGCGATTGCGCAGATGCGGGGATGGATTCATAGAAGCAAAAAATGGTGAAGAAGCCGGGCAGCGCAAGTGCGACATTATTTTCGCAGAAGCGGGTGTGCGGGTGGGAGCCCAGGCTCCGTAGGTGCGAAACGCCTGGGCAAAACCCTTTAAGTTTGAGGGTTCATGATTTTTCACCCATTTTTGAATTTTGGAGCATGGTTTAGGCGATTTTTGGAGTAACTTTCATCACAAGGATTGGGGTAAGTGTTCTACACTTGGTTTTGATCTTATTCCATGAATCTACCTTCGTTTTGGTAATTGGATTGCGAATTTTAAAGAAGAAATTGGGGGTTTTGGCCTAAAGTTTCATAATATGAATTTATGAGTTTTGAACATCGAACTGGAGTCGGATTTGAGTGGAACTAGTATGGTTGGACTCATAATTGAATGGGTTGTTGGATTTTGTAAATTTTGTCGGGTTCCGAGGTGCGGGCCCGAGTTGGGCTTTTGGCTGATTTTGGGCTTTTGATTCAAGATTTGATATTTTTCGACCGGGATTGGTTCCTTTAGCATTGTTTGATGTATTTGAGTTGTTTTTGGTTAGTTTCGAGCCGTTCGGAGGTCGGAACGCGCAGGATGGCATCTTTGGAGCATCGCTTGGCTTCCTCGGTATTAGTATTGGCTTGTTCGAGGTAAGTAACTCTTCTAATCTTAGTGCTGAGGGTATGAAACCCGAAAATACGTGTTATGGAGATTGGTGTTGAGGTGACGCACATGCTAGGTGACGGGCGTATGGGCGTGCACCATGTTAATTGAGACTCTGTTTTTCCCATGGCACTGTATAGTGGTCCTACATTGTTGATATCCGTGTTTTCACCATGTGATAAAGTAGTTAAGCTGTCAATCATGCTAGATATCATGTTTAGGCATTATGCCGATACTGTATGGACCCATAGTGGTCATTTTTTACTGTCATCTCACTAATTTCAATGATATTTCATACTCAGTCATATTCATGCATTCATACCATATCTCAGTTATTATTTATTGATACATCATATCATTGTTGTCGAGCTAGTTTCATGACACTGTGATTTCGTGAGTGAGACTGGAGAGATTGATGACTGAGTGAGGCCGAGAGCCTAAGTGAGAGTGATATTTTAGGATCGGGCTGCACGCCGCAACGTGTTATATTGATTACATTTTATAGTATCGGGTTGTACACCGCAACGATATATTGATTACATTTTATGGGATCGGGCTGCATGTTGCAGTGATATATTGATTACATTCTATGGGATCGTGTTGCACACTGCAATGATATAGTTCTTGGATGAAAGGAGCCCCTCCGGAGTCTACACACCCCAGTGAGCGCAGTCGACTATAATTATGGATCGGGCTACACGCCGTAGCGGGTATTGTACAACGCTGAGTGATTGAGTGTGCTGAGCATAGTGAGATAGAATGCGAGACAGTGAGAATGAGTACTTGGAGAGTGTGAGTACATGAGCTCATCATCGAGATGCATTGCATTTGACATGTGTACTTGAGATACATGCATGGAGGTGCATTTCCTTCAGCTACCCAGTTTTGGGGACATATGATTTTACCTGTATCTTGACATGTAGGCATAGGCATAGAGAAGTACTTTCCTCATGCTATCTGAAAATGAGACATCTTACTATTTGTTGAAAGGAGTTTTGGGAAAAATCATAGTTTTCAAACTTACTCGTATTTTGGCTTTTTCGGTAAAAGATTTGGATTTTCACTAAGATACTTGAAAGGAATGCCTATTTTTATGGAACTGTGAACGAACTGAGCCTTTTATTTTTGAGATACTCTTTTGTTACATATACTATGCTGTTATAAACTTTTGTGGAATATTAGTGTTGGACTCGACTTTTTTTGTTAGCTAGTCACTAATTTCAACCTAAGGTTAGGTTTGTTACTTATTGAGTACATAGGGTCGGTTGTACTCATACTACACTTCTGCACCTTGCGTGCAGATGTTGGCTACGGATGCTGCTATGTTTGATGAGAGCTGGATTTGAAGATGTACCTGCGTCCCGGTGGTAGCTGTCTCTCGTTTGTGGTAGCCTTAGATCTATAAAAATTCTGTTTATGTACTTTTCAAACAAACGATGTATTTATTTCATTTCAGCTTTGTAAATTCTATTCTTAGAAGCTCATGATTTGTACTACCAGTTCTTGGGGAATGTATAAGATTCAGATAATTTTTTTACTTAATTGCTTTATTAATTGTTATTAGAATTGGTTAGTGGTTAACTGGCTTACCTAGCGGGTTGGGTTAGGTGCCATCACAACTATCTGGAGTTTGGGTCATGACAGGCTCGTCCTAGAGGTGGAGGCCAGTCAGGTGGAGCTCCTGCTAGGTTCTATGTCTTTCCAGCCATACCAGATGCAGTAGCCTCAGACGTCGTGATCACATGCATTATTTCTGTTTGCAGTAGGGATTCTTTGGTACTATTTGATCCAGGGTCTACATATTCATATATTTCATCTTTTTTGGTCATTGTTTGGTGTTTCTCGTGAGTCCTTAGGTGCTCTTTTATATGTGTCCACGCCAGTAGGTAATTCTGTTATTGTGGATCAGATTTACCGATCCTGTATTGTGACTTTCTGTGGTTATGAGACCAGAGCTGAACTTTTATTGCCCGATATGACCGACTTTGAGATCATCCTAGGCATAGATTGGTTGTCTCCGTACCATGCCATTCTTGATTTCCACATCAAGACTGTTACCTTGGTGATGCCAGAGTTGCCCATATTGGAGTGGAGGGGTTCATCAATCAGTACATCTAGCCGGGTTATTTCTTTCTTGAAAGCTTGACATATGGTTGAGAAGGGTTATTTGGCTTATCTGTCTTATGTTCGAGATACTGCTGCAGAGACTCCCACGATTGATTCAGTGCCCGTGGTGCGGGAGTTCTCCGATGTGATTCCTTCTGATCTACCAGGCATGCCACCAGATCATGATATTAATTTCTGTATTGATTTGGCACAAGGTACCCATCCTATCTCTATTACACCATACCGCATGGCTCCAAAAGAGCTGAAGGAGTTGAAAGAACAGTTTGAGGAGTTGCTAGAAAAGGGGTTTGTTAGGCCCCAGTGTGTCTCCTTGGGGTGCACTAGTGTTGTTTGTGAAAAAGAAGGATGTGATTATGCGGACGTGCATTGGTTACCGCCAATTGAACAAAGTTATCATTAAGATTAAGTACCCGTTGCCGAGTATTGATGATATGTTTGACCAATTGGACGATGCGAGGGTGTTCTCTAAGATTGACTTGAGATCTTGGTATCATTAGCTAAAGATTCGTACTTCAAATATTCCAAACACGGCTTTCCTAACTAGATATGGCCATTATGAGTTTCTAGTGATGTCCTTCGCTTGACTAATGCCCCGGCGGCATTTATGGATTTGATGAACCGAGTGTTCAGGACATATATTGACTCATTTGTTATTGTCTTCATTGATGACATATTGATCTACTACAATAGTGTGGAGGAGCACGAGCAACATTTGAGAGTTGTGCTTCAGACCTTGTGGGAATAGAAACTATATTCTACATTCTCCAAGTGCAAGTTCTAGTTAGATTCTATGGCATTCTTGGGCATGTTGTGTCAGATGAGGGTATTAAGGTGGATCTCAGGAAGATTGAGGCAGTCAAGAGTTGGCCTCGTCCTACCACATCGACCGATATAAGGAGCTTCTTGGGGTTAGTAGGTTATTATCGTCGGTTCATGGATGGCTTCCCATCTATAACTGTACCTTTGACCAGATGCCAGAAGGGTGCTCTGTTCCGATGGTCCGATGAATGCGAAGCGAGCTTTCAGAAGCTCAAGACCGTATTGACTACAACACTGAAGTTAGTGTTGCCTTCCGGTTCAGGGATATATACTGTGTATTGTGACGCTTTACACGTTGGCCTGGGTTGTGTATTGTGACACTTCACACGGTGGTGTGGGTTGTGTATTGATGCAGGAGGGGCGAGTTATTGCATATGCTTCATGTCATTTGAAGCCCCACAAGAAGAATTACCCCATACATGCTTTGGAGTTGGCCGCGATAGTTCATGCCCTCGAGATCTGGAGGCATTATGTTTAAGGGGTGTCCTATGAGGTTTACACTGATCATCATAGCTTGCAGCATTTGTTTAAGCAAAGGGATCTCAATTTGAGGCAGCATAGGTGGCTTGAGTTACTGAAGGACTATGATATTAATATCCTTTATCATTCGGGCAAGGCGAATGTGGTTGCGGATGCCTTGAGCAGAAAGGCCAGAAGTATGGGTAGTTTGGCATTCATTTCAGCGAAGGAGAGGCCACCGGCTTTGGACATTCAATCCTTGGCTAACAGACTTGTGAGGTTGGATATTTCATAGCCCAGTCGAGTTCTTTCATGTGTTGTGGCTCAGTCTTCATTATTTGCGTGGATCAATGCTCGTCAGTACGATGATATGAATTTCCTGGTTCTTAGGGAGACAGTACTACAAGGTGGTGCTAAGGAAGTTACTATCGGTGAGGATGGTGTTCTACGACTCCAGGGTCGTTGATGTGTTCCTAGTGTTGATGGATTGAGGGAGAAGATTCTAGACGAGGCACACAGTTCTTGGTATTCTATTCATCCAGGTGCTACGAAGATGCATCGCGACATGAGGCAGCATTATTAGTTGTGACGGATGAAAAATGACATAGTTGAGTATATAACGAGATGCCTAAATTGCCAGTAGGTTAAGTATGAGCACCAGAGGCCAGGTGGCCTACTTCAGCAGATGGTTATACCGGAGTGGAAATGGGAGCGCATCACTGCGGATTTCTTAGCTGGGTTGTGGTGGACGTTGAGGAAGTTTGATAGCATTTGGGTCATTATTGATAGGCTGACCAAGTCTACATACTATCCAGTGTTGACTATGTACTCGTCGGAGAGGTTAACCCAGATTTACATTCAGGAGATTGTCTGGTTGCACGGTGTGCATGTTTCCATCATTTCAGATAGAGGCCCTCAGTTTAGATTGAATTTTCGGAGAGAAATACAGAGTGAGTTGGGTACTTGGGTAGAGCTCAGCATAGGCTTTCATCCGTAGACCGACGGGCAGGCGGAGCGGATAGTTCAGATTTTAGAGGGTATGCTCAGAGCATGTGTGATTGACTTCGGAAGGCAGTGGGATTGATTCCTGCCTTTGGCCAAGTTTTCTTATAACAACATCTATCAGTCCAGCATCGAGATGGCTTCATTTAAGGCTTTATATGGTCGGCGATGTCATTCGCCCATCAGATGGTTTGAGTCCAGCGAGGCTAGGTTATATGGCACTAATTTAGTGAAGTATACCTTGGAGAAGGTAAAATTGATTCAGGAGCAACTTCGCACAGCACAGTCTAGACATAAGAGTTGCGCAAATCAGAAGGTGTGTGATTTATCATTTATGGCTGGCGAGAAGGTTCTCTTGAAAGTCTCGTCGATGAAGGGAATCATGAGGTTCGGGAAGAAGGGCAAGTTGAGCCAAAGGTTTATTGGCCCATTTGAGGTGTTGAGGCGAGTTGGGGAGGTTTCCTATGAGCTTGCTTTACCTCCCAGTCTATCGGGAGTTCATCCGGTTTTCCACGTGTCCATGATCCCAAAATATCATGTCGACAGGTCGCATATGTTAGACTACAACATAGTTCAGCTAGATGAGAAATTGGGTTATGAGGAGGAGCTAGTTCCCATTGTTGACAAGCAGGTTCACTAGTTGAGGTCTAATAAGATTTCTGTGGTAAAGGTCCAGTGAACGGGTCAACCAGTCGAGGAGGAAACTTGGAAGACCGAGGAGGACATGCGGAGAAGATATTCACAACTATTCATCACTCAAGGTATGATTCTAAACCCGTTCGAGGACGAATGTTTATTTAATAGGTGGAGAATGTAACGACCTGATCAATCATTTTGCTTTTAGATCCCTGTTTCCCTAATTAAGACTCTTCGTAGGTTCTTTTACTATTTTATGACTTGCGTGGATGTTTTACTTGGGTTTGGAAGGATTCGGGTTGAAATCGGAACACTTGGTTCCTTAATAGTGGCCTAAGATGGACAAGTTTGACTTTAGTCAATGTTTTTAGTAAACGACCTCAGAACCAGGATTTGACGATTACAATAGGTTCGTATGATAATTTTGGACTTGGGCGTATGTTCGGATCGGGTTTCGGATGAACCGGGAGCATTTCGGCGCTTAATATTGAAAGTTGGCGCATTGAAGGTTTTCAAGTTCTTTAAATTTTGTTTGGAGTAGACTTTAGTTTTATCGAGGCCCGTTTGGGATTTTGAGCCTGGGAATAGTTCTGTATGGTGATTTATGACTTGTACACAAAATTTGGTGTCATTCTGAGTAGTCTAATTATGATTCGGCGCATTCGGAGTAAGTTGGAAGAACTTGAAGTTCATAATTTGATTCAATTTGTTTATGGGGTGCGATTCTTAGTGTTGATGTTGTTTTACGTGTTATAAGGGTTCGAGTAGGTCCGTTTTATGTTTAATAACTTGTTGGTATGTTTGGACGGCCCTTCGGGGGCTTCGGGTGCTATTCGGACGATGTACAAAACATGTTTGAATTTAGGAGAATTGCTTAAGGCAGCTGGGATCTTGTGCTTTTGCATCTGCGAATAATTTGGCCGCAGGTGCGGCTGGCAAGCTGCAGGTGTGAGCTTTGGACGGACTGAGTCTGCAAGTGCGGGTTTGGGAGCGCAGGTGAGCGACCATAGAAGTGGATATAGCTGAGGGGGAAAGGACACAAGTGTGAGGGCTCGACCGCATCTGCGAAGAAGGCTTCGCAAAAGCGGAGTGGGCCCAGTTGGGTGAGGACTGCATTTGCGATGTAATTGTCGCAAATGCGGAGCCACAGAAGCGGTGAAATTTCCGCAGAAGCAGAAACCGCTAGGGCGAGAAGGGTGCATTTATATCAGGACTTAGGCTTTTTTTCTCTCAATTTCACTTTGGGTGGTCGATTGTGGAGCTCTTGGAGAGGAAGTTTTCACCTATCATCGTAAGGTAAGTAATTACTACTTAATGTGAGTTTAATACACGATATTTGGGTAGAATTTAACATATAAATTATGAAAATTTTAGAATTTAGTTGAAAAACCAAGGTTTTGATAAAAATAAGATTAGAGCACAAAAATAATTATGGAATAGAGTAGAAATTATATACTTGGGATTGTGAGGTTATGGTAACTTTTATTTGCAAAAACATTCGGAATCCGGGCACGTGGGTCTAGGGGTAAATTTTTGGAATCTTCCAATTTGGGTTGGGTAATTACTCTAATAGTTAAATTTTAGACTTTTGAGCATATATTAATTAATTTATACAATATTTGGTTAGTTTTGGATTGCGTGGTACCAATTTGAGGCTTTAGTGTGAATTGTGGACCAGAAAGAGAACTTGAAAATGAGGTAAGTCTCTTGCCTAACCTTGTAAGAGAAAATTATCCTCGTAAGTGCTATAAGTGATTGTTTGCTAATAATTGTGGGTGCTACGTGCGCACGATGTGACGAGACTTTGCAAATAGCTAAAAATAAAAATGCTTATGTTCGAGTAGTTTTAGGACTCTACCATGTATTTCTTGTACTATGTGTACCCAACTTACTAGTTTTATTACTTCAATTATATTTGTAAATTGATAAAGGATTTGTAAAGACTAAGCTTCACTACTTTGACTTTTGGCGGGTTACTTGACTGGGGTGGAAAATATACATTTCTTGAGTATTATTCTTATGTAGTAGTCGTTAATCGGAATTCGTGTAGTATTCTCTCTTCCTGTGGATCGGGCTGAACACCTCGGCAGTAAAATATATACATATATGGTTCGCGTCGGTCGACCCTCGGTAGTGTACACACTATCCTGGATCGGGTCGTACGACCTCGACATAAATCGTGCATGATATTTTTCGGAGTCTGATTATACTTGATATTTCTTTCATGACTTGAGTATTTATAATTACTTGATGGCTCTTATTTGTTGAAGTTAGTATGTGACAGTTGGAGATCCTAACTGATATCTAGTTAAAGAACCATTTATTTATTGTCCATGATTGCGTTATTATTGATGTATTCCAACATGTACCCTTAGTAAGTGTGGATGTCGACCCCTTGTCGCTACTTCTTCGAGGTTAGACTAGATATTACTGGGTACATGTTGTTTATGTTCTCACACTACACTTCTGCACTAATCGTGCAGGATCTGAGGCAGGTGCATCTGATGGTCATACATGCGCATACCCCCGCTACCCGAAGACTTAGTGGTGAGCTGCTTTCTTTGCCCGTTCTGCAGTGCCCAGAGTCTCTTCCTGTTTTACTTATTTATTTTTGTCTATTTTACTTCAGAAGTAGTATAGGAGGTTTTGTATATTCTACTAGTTTGCTCATGTACTTGTGACACCGGGTTTTAAAAATATTCTAGTAGATGTTATATGGTTTTGAGTATTAAATCCACTATTTTTCTTTAGTTAATTTATGCTTTATATTACTACAATCACCTATTAATCATTCTCTTATTAAATAAAACTAATTACTTTTGAAATATTAAAATGAACAATTCATGGATAGTTCACCATTGCCTTACCTAGTGGCGATGTTGGGCGCCATCACGGCATATAGTGGGAATTGGGTCGTGACAACAATGAAAGCATATAATACAAGAATACATGGGCAGGATCAATAAATGTCAAGCTTCATACTCCTGAACTAGTATAAGTGGCATGCTACGGTGCATACTTGTGCGAGTGTAATATTATGATAAGTATGGATTCTAACCACTTATTAATACCTTCTTACTTTACTTTTAGACTGAAAGTGTTGATTTTTGTTTCCAAAACTAATTAAATTATGTAAATGGCAGGAATGTTGTAGAATTAGACTTTAATGAAGAAATCTAACTCAAAAAGTAGTGTTCCGGCTCATAAGCCAAGAAGGAGCACAGTAGGCCAAAAGTGCAAACCACAGAAATAATTCTGCGGCCAAAGAAGAATGTGCGGACCGCAGAATTCTCTCTGCGGCCACATATATGGTGTTGAAGCTCATATGATGGTTGAAGCAAAGTGCGGACCACTCACAAATTGTGCGGCCGCAAAACATGGTTGCACTGACAAGAATTCAAAAAGTTTAGAGAGTGTGCAAAACGACCAAGAGTGAAGCCTTGCCAAAAGTGCAGCCGCAGAAGCCGAAGTGCAGCCGCAAACCAAATTGTGCGGCGACATAATTCCTCAACCTACAGAACCAAGAAACGTGCGGACCGCATATGGAATTGTGCTGCCACAGAACTTTTCGAATGACATTTTTGTCAGCGAATTGTGGGCCACTATAAATAGACTGGAGACACTTTTTAGGGCAAGTTCTATAGTGTTTTTGAGTTGTAGTTGTTGTTTTTTACTACTTTTGGTAACTTGTGACCAATTTGGGTTAAAAACACATTAGTTTATCATTTTAATTTTGTATTATAGATTTAATTAGCGTGTCTTCTTTATTTTCTTCCATTTCTATTATGAGTAGCTAGATATTTTCTAGGGTTGTAACCCAACCCTATTATGTAAATTTTATGGATAATTAATATAATATTTGTTTATGATTGGGTGTTTGTTATTTAGCCTTATTCATGCATTATTTCTAGAATTAATGATTGCAAACATAGATTCATGCCTTTTTTGACTTGGTTCTTACTTAACAAAGAGGGACCTAGTCTAGGAAAAACTTGGCTAACAAGAAATTGGGCTAGTTACGGTTTTGGCTAGCATAATTAATGGCTTTGAACTAGAGATAGGGAAAATCCGACTTGATCTCATATCAACTATTTGACTTGATACCCAAATTGGGCTTGAGAAAGCAAAATTGGACAAAATTCCTCTATGGCTGAGCGGTATTGAGTGGGTAATTTAGAGTTGAGAGCTATAATACATCCTGTTCACTAAAACAAGTGTTAACGTAATTAACGCATTAGGCTAACACCTAGGTGAATGTTACATCCCTAGGCCTTTTACCTATTTGAAAAACAACAAAAACAATTGCTCATTTTCTGGTCTCTTTTCTCTAGTTAGTCATTGCTAGTATAAATTGTGGAAGTAATTTACAACATCCCCTTGTTTGGAAGTATAATTGAGCCATTTCATCTTCGCGTATCAACTGTACACTCTAGCACCCATATTAAGCTCCCTGAGTAAATCGACTCTGACTCATTGTTGAGTACTATTCTTCTAACGACCGTTTCCATTCATTGTTGAGTGTGGATATGGCGTGGATAAATTTTTGGTGCCGTTGCCGATGAGTTTTAACGGTGTCAGCTATATATTTGAGTGCGTTCTTGGAATATCTTCTTTCCCTTCTGTGTTACTATTTGGTTGAAGAAATCATAGGTACAAACATGGCAAATAATGAGCTCGGAAATATGTCTTTGGGGGGTTTGAACGGTGAGGAGGAACAACTCAATGAGGTACCTCAAGTGCCACAAGCTAATCGGAGAGGCTCGGTGCCACAACACAACGTGCACATACCACCCCCACCTCCACCACCTCAACCACAAGTGGCTCATTACAGAATTTTGCCTAACGAAATTTATGCTAGTGCAATAGTCCCTCCCTATATTAGGACGGGCAACTTTCAAATCACCAATGTGATGCTCACTTTGCTTGAGCAACAAGGTTTCTTCACTGGTGCACCAACTCAAAATATTTAGAAACATTTGAAAGGCTTTGTGGATACATGTTGGGGAGCAAGAAAACTAATATTTCCGAGGATGCTTTGAGGCTAAGGCTTTTTCCCTTCTCTCTATGGAGTAAAGCTTTAAATTGGTTGGATCGTTTGCCGAATCTTCAATACACACTTGGGATGAGTTGGCGGCCAAGTTCATTGCTAAGTTTTTCTCCCCCGGACACATGGCTTTGGAGCCCGATTATATCTGGATTCGCACCGGGTAGGGCCCTATTTAGAGGGAAGTGCTCCCTACCAAGGATTTTTTCATACACAGGGCTCGAACTCAAGACCTTTGGTTAAGGGAGGATCAGCCCTATCCACTACACCACAACATTTGGTGGTAATCATGTATTGAATTCAACTTCTTAGTTAGTTATATCAGCTCCATTTGAACCCCAGCTCTCATGCAATAAGATAGAAGTTCAAGATTGATTTTTCATGTACATTAACTGCATTTTCAAGTGTATTTTTGCTAACGTCACCAAAGCATATAGTATGATTTTCAGAAAATTGTTCAATTACAATTGTCATATTTCTACCAAGTACCGCTTTTTTGCATGAGAAACCTTTTCAAGGACTAGGAGTACGTAACGTTTTTCATATGATGTGAATAGAACTACATATATCTGTTTCACAAAAAAAAAAATGTTAGATTTTCCCTCTTTTTTGGCTCGTCCATGCATGACCGTAATGGCACCTAGTCTCTAAGACTAGGTAAGCCGATTTTTATTATATTTTTGAAGCCATTTTTTTTTTGAATTAAATAAGTAACCAAAACTAACAGCGGAAATAATTACAATATACAACCTCCCAAGACTGATAGTACTTAGTCACGAACTCTAACTGAATACATAGAATGATCACGAGAACCGAATATACAATACTGTTTGATTACAAGTTAACAGTACAATGAAATGAAAGGACTCCAAGGAACTGCGACGACCAAGCAGCTCTACCTTGAATCCTTAAGACCCCGCTTTAACTCTGCTCAAGTCTGGTATCTTCAATACCTGGCTCTGCACAAAAATGTGCAGAAGTGTAGAGTGAGCACACCACAACGGTGCCCAGTAAGTATCAAGACTAACCTCAATGGAGTAGAGACGAGGTACAGTTAAGACACTCACTAGTCTAATACCCTGTGCAATATAGCAGTATACAATAGTACTGGAAAATAACTAACAATGATAACAACAACTCAACCAGTGATATCACAACAAGGCAACATAAAACAACCCATGATATGCACAGTAAGACAATAAGATCACCATTTAATATCGCTCAACAATTAATAAATACAATTACACTCAGTTAAATCAAGTTTTTCAATTAAATATCCTTCACATATAATTCTACCAATTAACTCTCTTTCAAATATAATTTTTCTCAATTAATTATCTTTCAAATACAATTCTTTCATATAATACTTTCTAAATAAAAATCCTTCCAAATAAATATTTTGAATATAATTCTTCAATTTAAAAAGTCACCATGTGACACCTCATTTCATAATCATAAAAAAAATACGGATCTCAGCCCATTTTCATATTTTTCATAAATACGGGTCTCAGCCCATTTTTCATATCTCCACGGCACTTCATGCCCATAATTAAATTATTATATTTCCCCGGCACATCGTTCCCTCATTTCATATCTCACTTGCACGGACAACTCACGTGCCAAATATCATTATCATTTTAATCACAGCACCTCGTGCCCACATTTTATATCACAACCACAATTCACATGCCAATATTTTCAATGTATATAAGATCCACATGATCAATTATTTCCACTAAAGTGAGTTTAAAAGTTTTTAAATCAATTAAGAAATCAACAAAGAATTGAATTTATTTTTATAAATCATTTGGGTGAAGAAAATAACTTTGCACTTATATCAAAGCATCAGATAAACTACTGATTTGGTTGTAAAACTATTTAATTTAAAAATATAATAATAATTCCTTTTATTTAAATCAACTCAATCATCAAAAATCAGTAAGAAAACCAGAAATATACTTCTTTAGAATCTCGTGCTAAAAAGCCAAAGTCTACACAATACAACTAGGAGCACAAAACACAAAATAATAAAGTCAACTAGTACACCACGGAAGAAGACAAGAATTTACATATTAAATAAAACCAAATCACCCAAGGCAAGAACATGAATAAAGAACTATCAACAGGGCACTCCCGAGGTACCGCTTCGTAGTCCCAAATCATAAATAAATTCACACTATGTCATTCACTTATATCACCGCGGGAGCCTTCCCATTAAATTTTTAAAGAAATTATTTTCCCGAAATAGCATCCCGCGTTTTAGATACCCTTATAACACCGCATGACTTCTAGTAGTTTCCCTACTAGCCACGCGTTTCAAGCCACCCTTATCTCACCGCATGACTTCTAGTAGTTCCCCTACTAGCCACGCGTTTCAAGCCACCCTTATCTCACCGCATGCGTTTTCAACACCCTGACCTTATATCACCGCATGGCTTCTAGTAGTTCCCCTACTAGCCATGCGTTTCAAGCCACCCTTATCTCACCGCATGTGTATCAATATCACAATATTTCACAAGTCGCACCTCAAGTGCCCAAATATCACAGCATTTCACAAATTGCACATCAAGTGCTCAAATCTTATAACATATCACAGATTGCACATCAGGTGCTCAAATCTTTCAACATATCACAAATTGCACATCAAGTGCTCAAATCTTACAACATATCACAGATTGCACATCAGGTGCTCAAATCTTTCAACATATCATAAATTGCACATCAAGTGCTCAAATCTTACAACATATCACAGATTGCACATCAGGTGCTCAAATCTTTCAACATATCATAAATTTCACATCAAATATCCAAAAATGAACAACTCAACAAAATAATATTTCACATAAAAATCAAGGTGGCAATCATACCAAATCATCATGTAAAAATAATTTCAACAAACAAGGATCTAGGCATGACAAATAGAGGATTTAATAATTGCTAATAATTTCTAATTTGATACATAAAGGCGTATAATAATTTTAATCAATGAAATTTGCACATATAAACCAAGTACGTACCCGTCACCTCGCGTACATGGATTTCAATTACACAAATTGCACATATTACTCAATGCCTGAGAGGTAATTCCCCCACTCGAGGTTAAGCAAGACACTTACCTAGACGAAACTAAGTCAATATTTTAAATGATCTTCGTGAGTGAAGCCACCTTCGGACGGCTCAAATCTGAAATTCACCCCTTAATAATACTACGATGGTCCACCACACTAAACAAATTTCAATCTACAATAATGCAAAACAATTGCACCAATATTAGTAAACAAGTTTTCAGATTTTTGGTCATTTAGGCATTTTATCAAACACCTAGTAGGCATGAATCTCTACATATCTTAACCATAGAATTAGTTCATCCAACTACTACCATTTACCAATAATTTATCCCACCATCATTCTTAAACAATTCATAACTTCCAACATTACATACATGACCATCCATCCACACCCAACCAACAAAATTCCATCAAATAATCACCTTTCAATCTCTACAATGGTTATGTATTTAAATTGGGAACATATGGCTTCCAATCGCCATACCATAAGTTCTAATACTTAATTGATACTCATATTCCCATAATATATCCATACATGTAAGTCTAAGGGTGTAGGATAACCTTTTTGGAAGAAATCTTGCAAAACCCTCCCTTGAGTTCTTGAAGAAATTTCTTGAAGATCTAAGTATTTTATGTGTAGATTTTATCAATACTAGTGTAGAAATAATGGAATTTCACATCAAGATAATGGAGATTGCTTACCTTGAAGAAGAGAGGAGTTGGTGGTCTTGAGAGAGTGGAGAAGAGCTCCAAAATTCGTCCAAATAAAGTGGGAAAAATGAACCCCGAAATTGTATCTATAGGCCCAGATTTTTGGGTTTCGGATGCTGCCCCGGATGCTATGGCAGCACTTCACTGCCAGCACCTTTTTCGGATGCGGCTCTGGATGCTTCACATCCGCAGTCTCCTCTGCCAGCCTTTGGTAATTTGGTCATAACTTCTTGTAGAAATGTCCAAATGACGAACGGTTTGAAGCGTTAGAAACTAGACTCGAAGATCTTTTATTTGATAGGTTGTGCATCACATAACACCTCATATATATGTAGATAATTTCGTTCTAAGTTAGGTCTTATGCCGAAACATAACAAATCGATCCGGAATGACCTCAAATTTTGCACACAAGTCGTAAATGACATAATGAAGCTATTCAAATTTCCGGAATTGAAGTCCAAGCCCGATACATCAAGGTCAACTCTCAGTCGACATTTTTCTTAAAATCTTCCATTTTTCAACTTTCGCCAAAATGCGTCGAATTCTCCTACGGACTTCCAAATCCAAATCCGGACATACGTCTAAGTCTAAAATCTCCATACGAAGCTATTGACACTATAAAAATCCCATTCCGGAGTCGTTGTGCTCAAAAGTCAAACTCCGGTCAACTCTTTTCAACTTAAGGCTTCTAACATGGAATTTATTCTTTCGAACTAATCCCGAAACACTTGAAAATTAAAACCGATGATTCACACGCGTCATAATACATCATATGAAACTATTCAAGACTTCAAATAGTTGGAAGGAGCGTAAATGTTCAAAATAATAAGTCGGGTCATTACATTCTCCACCTCTTAAACAAACGTTCGTCCTCGAACGTGCTAAGACTTATTCGAAGGTTACCAATTTGATGATTTTACTTTTACACATATATTCGCGGTTGATTCCACGTTACCGCATTCGAGATAAGCCCGACAACACCATCTCAATTGGTTCCTTTTATCCATATTTGTAAACTGTAAGATCAATTTCTTACACTCCATCATTACAAAAGGTCTATTTTTTTTTTCAACAACACACGGTATTAGTCTCAACTGGCTATAGCAACTCGTGCCTACGCACACTTTAATTTTCTTGATAGTGTTCAAGTACTTCAAAACTTTTTCTGTGGTGTTACATTCTTCCCCGCTTAGGATCATTCGCCCTCGAACACATAACATAACTTACCTCTTCCTTTGCAAATCCTAATCCTCCAAATTTTACTAACTCCCAAATTTTTCAAAAATTTTGGTAGAGTATCCCCTGTAATTGGGCCTATCCACCTGCTAGAGTAACAGCAAAACAACTCCTAACAACACATCCACAACCCAACAAAATACCACAAGGTATATATCAATAACACCAATCTCAGCATCACAAGCACTGCATTATCATAATGATATCAGGACATGAAGCACATCATATGTGTGCTCATCACCACATCTCTGGTCTTTAAAAGTTATTCATAATTAATTCCAGCATCATCAATTAATCTCATATTAACCATTACCTCATTTTGAATTTTTACAACACTGACAATATAATGTGAGGCATGAAGACCTCATGATTACTTACTCGGATTAATGAGTCACATTTAACGCCACCTGGCCACTGATCTCATAGGTTAAAACTCAATATTTACAACACAAAAATGGCTGAATATGCACAGAAAATATACAAGAACTATCAGATAAGCCTAACAGGCATGACTCCCTATTAATATTATGGTACAAATTAAATTTCCCACAGGGAAAATTTTAAACTCATAAATATATCACCACAAGGACCTCGTCCTTATATAACTTCCTCCGCGGCTTGTTGCCCGGTTTAAATATTTCACATCATATATAAAATGCGAGGATCTCGTCCTCAACTCTGAATCACAAGTATTTTTCACATTGTGCCAACTGAAATTTCAATTTCCTTTCTTTCTTCTTTTCAATATATTTCATAAACAGTTTTCATAACACATAATGAACCCTCATACCGGTAGGGCGTATAATTCATAAATATTGGAATCAATTATTCCGAAACACATTAAACCCACTGTAATGAATAATAAAAATTACTTTTGGACTTATAGCCCTCAATGGTGTACAAAATTAATGACAGACTCGGGCTCACATCTTCAAATCTCCCAACAGGGATAAACATAGAAGTGGGTCACAAAAATTACTAAGCTCACCCATAAGCGGAGCATAATAGGAGGTCTCACCTCAATATTCAGAACCGAATCAAATTAAAGGAAAATATCCTTTTTAACTGAATCAGGATCATAACTGTAACAACACCATCTGGTGTATCGACCTCAGCCAAATCATGTCGATTATATCAACGGGTCGGGCCTCCACCTCTTAGGCGCCCACTACCCGCCTGTCCTCCACCTCTAAACTGACTGTGCACGTGGAGTATTAACTGTAATAAAGCTCGTAGCTTGAGTGCTCTGATTAAATCCACACCTCCCAAGTATGGATAATCTCCCATGATATGCCTAGTATCACCACACTCATAACAACCCCTCTGAGGTCGCGGCTGCTCATACTGAGTCTGTGCCGGATAACTGGAATAACCACTGTAAGAATCTCGCGTCGGTGGTGCATCGTAAGATCTTACTGACTCACTCTGATTAATATGATGTGCGGACTGAGCTGGCCGACTGCTCGAGACTCCGCTATAATGGGTCCTAGCTGGAGAGTAAATTCCAATGAATCCTCCAGATCTTCGAGACCTTTTGGCCTCCTTAGACTCCCTTTCCTCGCCTAAAACAGTCTCAATCTTTCTTGCAATCTCCACTACTTGTTGAAATGGAGTATCAGTTTGTAATTCTCGAGCCATGCATATTTTAATATCATATTCGAGCCCCTCAATGAATCTGCGGACCCACTCTCTGATTGTAGGAACTAAGATAGGTGCATGACGGGCTAACTCACTGAACCTGATAGCATATTCTGACACTGTCATAGTGCCCTGACATAACAGTTCAAACTCTGTGTGCCACACATCTCGGAGAGTCGGGGGAACAAATTCTTTCAAGAACATTTCCAAAAATTGAGCCCAAGTTGGTGGTGTGGCATCGGCTGATATACCTTCTTCGTAGATTTGCCTCCACCTATACGCTACGCCTAACAGTTGAAATGTAGTAAAGGCAACTCCGCTCACCTCCAGAATAACCATGGTGCGGAGAATACAGTGACAATTTTCTAGAAATTCTTGGGCATCCTGTGTATCTGTACCACTAAACGTTGGTGGATCGTATTTCTTAAACCTTTCAAGTTGATGCCTCGGGCCTGACCTCAGGACGAACCGGAATAACAGGTTGTACCGGTATTATACCCGAAATCTGACCAACGTGAACTTGTTGCTCTGGAGTTGTGGTAGGAGTCTGAGCTACTCCCCCAATCTACGAAATATTCAGTGTAACAGAAATTAATCTCGCCCGAGTTAATGTACCAAACATACTCAGGAACTGTGCTAAAGTCTCCTGAAGTACGGGGGTAACAATAGGTGCTTTTGGTACCTGTCCCCCAACTGGAGCTACTAATGGCTCCTCAATTGTTGCTCTGATAGGTGCTCCAGTAGCAGCACGTGCCCTTCCTCGACCTCTACCTCGGCCTCTAACTCAGCCCCGGCCTCTTGCAGCCCTAGCAGTATATGCAAATGCTTGTTCAGCTAACCCGATAGCACATGTCCTCACCATCTATGAGAGAATAGAGATACAAGGGCACGAATTCCGAATTCAACAAATTCCGCAGGATAGGAATGAAAGAAATGGAAATTTCCTAACAATTCTGTAGCCTCTCGAAGATAAGTACAGACGTCTCCGTACCGATCCGCAAGACTCTACTAGACTCGTTCGTGACTCGTAGAACCTATGAACCTAGAGCTTTGATACCAACTTGTCACGACCCAAAATCCCACCACAGGCGACGTGATGGCACCTAGTCTCTAAGACTAGGTAAGCCGATTTCCACTGCATTTTTGAAGCCATTTTTTATTTGAATTAAATAAGTAACCAAAACTAACAACGGAAATAATTACAATATACAACCTCCTAAGACTGGTAGTACTTAGTCACGAACTCTAACTGAATACATAGAATGATCACGAGAACCGAATATACAATACTGTTTGATTACAAGTTAACAGTACAATGAAATGAAAGGACTCCAAGGAACTGCGACGACCAAGCAGCTCTACCTTGAATCCTTATGACCCCGCTTTAACTCTGCTCAAGTCTGTTATCTTCAATACCTGGCTCTGCACAAAAATGTGCAGAAGTGTAGAGTGAGCACACTACAACGGTGCCCAGTAAGTATCAAGACTAACCTCAATGGAGTAGAAACGAGGTACAGTCAAGACACTCACTAGTCTAATACCCTGTGCAATATAGCAGTATACAATAGTACTGGAAAACAACTAACAATGATAACAACAACTCAACCAGTGATATCACAACAAGGCAACATAAAACAACCAATGATATGCACAGTAAGACAATAAGATCACCATTTAATATCGCTCAACAATTAATAAATACAATTACATTCAGTTAAATCAAGTTCTTCAATTAAATATCCTTCACATATAATTCTACCAATTAACTCTCTTTCAAATATAATTTTCCTCAATTAATTATCTTTCAAATACAATTCTTTCATATAATACTTTCTAAATAAAAATCCTTCTAAATAAATATTTTGAATATAATTCTTCAATTTAAAAAGTCACCATGTGACACCTCATTTCATAATCATAAAAAAAATACGGATCTCAGCCCATTTTCATATTTTTCATAAATACGGGTCTCAGCCCATTTTTCATATCTCCACGGCACTTCATGCCCATAATTAAATCATTATATTTCCCCGGCACATCGTTCCCTCATTTCATATCTCACCTGCACGGACAACTCACGTGCCAAATATCATTATCATTTAATCACATCACCTCGTGCCCACATTTCATATCACAACCACAATTCACATGCCAATATTCTCAATGTATATAAGATCCACATCATCAATTTATTTCCACTAAAGTGAGTTTAAAAGTTTTTAAATTAATTAAGAAATCAACAAAGAATTCAATTTATTTTTATAAATCATTTGGGTGAAGAAAATAACTTTGCACTTATATCAAAGCATCAGATAAACTACTGATTTGGTTGTAAAACTATTTAATTTAAAAACATAATAATAATTCCTTTTATTTAAATCAACTCAATCATCAAAAATCAGTAAGAAAACCAGAAATATACTTCTTTAGAATCTCGTGCTAAAAAGCCAATGTCTACACAATACAACTAGGAGCACAAAACACATAATAATAAAGTCAACTAGTACACCACGGAAGAAGACAAGAATTTACATATTAAATAAAACCAAATCACCCAAGGCAAGAACATGAATAAAGAACTATCAACAGGGCACTCCCGAGGTACCGCCTCGTAGTCCCAAATCATAAATAAATTCACACTATCTCATTTACTTATATCACCGCGGGAGCCTTCACATTAAATTTTTAAAGAAATTATTTTTCCGAAATAGCATCCCGCGTTTTAGCCACCCTTATCACACCGCATGACTTCTAGTAGTTCCCCTACTAGCCACGCGTTTCAAGCCACCCTTATCTCACCGCATGCGTTTTCAACACCCTGACCTTATATCACCGCATGGCTTCTAGTAGTTCCCCTACTAGTCACGCGTTTCAAGCCACCCTTATCTCACCGCATGCGTATCAATATCACAATATTTCACAAGTCGCACCTCAAGTGCCCAAATATCACAGCATTTCACAAATTGCACATCAAGTGCTCAAATCTTACAACATATCACAGATTGCACATCAGGTGCTCAAATCTTTCAACATATCATAAATTGCACATCAAGTGCTCAAATCTTACAACATATCACAGATTGCACATCAGGTGCTCAAATCTTTCAACATATCATAAATTTCACATCAAGTGCCCAAATATTACAACTTGCCACATAAATCAACAATACATTATTTTCTACAATAAGGAGCCCATGGCTCAACCATAATGTGCACAAAAATCTTAACAAAATATCCGAAAGTGAACAACTCAACAAAATAATATTTCACATAAAAATCAAGGTGGCAATCATACCAAATCATCATGTAAAAATAATTTCAACAAACAAGGATCTAGGCATGACAAATAGAGGATTTAATAATTGCTAATAATTTCCAATTTGATACATAAGGGCGTATAATAATTTTAATCAATGAAATTTGCACATATAAATCAAGTACGTACTCGTCACCTTGCGTACATGGATTTTAATTACACAAATTGCACATATTACTCAATGCCTGAGAGGTAATTCCCCCACACGAGGTTAAGCAAGACACTTACCTCGACGAAACTAAGTCAATGTTTTAAATGATCTTCGTGAGTGAAGCCACCTTCGGACGGCTCAAATCTGAAATTCACCCCTTAATAATACTACGATGGTCCACCACACTAAATAAATTTCAATCTGCAACAATGCAAAACAATTGCACCAATATTAGTAAACAAGTTTTCAAATTTTTGGTCATTTAGGCATTTTATCAAATACCTAGTAGGCATGAATCTCTATATATCTTAACCATAGAATTAGTTCATCCAACTACTACCATTTACCAACAATTTATCCCACCATCATTCTTAAACAATTCATAACTTCCAACATCACATACATGATCATCCATCCGCACCCAACCAACAAAATTTCATCAAATAATCACCTTTCAATCTCTACAATGGTTATGTATTTAAATTGGGAATATATGGCTTCCAATCGCCATACCATAAGTTCTAATACTTAATTGATACTCATATTCCCATAATATATCCATACATGTAAGTCTAAGGGTGTAGGATTACCTTTTTGGAAGAAATCTTGCAAAACCCTCCTTTGAGTTCTTGAAGAAATTTCTTGAAGATCTAAGTATTTTATGTGTAGATTTCATCAATACTAGTGTAGAAATAATGGAATTTCACATCAAGATAATGGAGATTGCTTACCTTGAAGAAGAGAGGAGTTGGTGGTCTTGAGAGAGTGGAGAAGAGCTCCAAAATTCGTCCAAATGAAGTGGGGAAAATGAACCCCGAAATTGTATCTATAGGCCCAGATTTTTGGGTTTCGGATGCTGCCCCGGATGCTATGGCAGTACTTCACTGCCAGCCCCTTTTTCGGATGCGGCTCTGGATGCTTCACATCCGCAGTCTCCTCTGCCAGCCTTTGGTAATTTGGTCATAACTTCTTGTAGAAATGTCCAAAAGACGAACGGTTTGAAGCGTTAGAAACTAGACTCGAAGATCTTTTATTTGATAGGTTGTGCATCACATAACACCTCATATATATGTAGATAATCTCGTTCTAAGTTAGGTCTTATGCCGAAACATAACAAATCGATCCGAAATGACCTCAAATTTTGCACACAAGTCGTAAATGACATAACGAAGCTATTCAAATTTCCGGAATTGAAGTCCAAGCCCGATACATCAAGGTCAACTCTCAGTCGATATTTTTCATAAAATCTTCCATTTTCCAACTTTCGCCAAAATGCGTCGAATTCTCCTACGGACTTTCAAATCCAAATTCGGACATACGCCTAAGTCTAAAATCTCCATACGAAGCTATTGACACTATAAAAATCCTATTCCGGAGTCGTTGTGCTCAAAAGTCAAACTCCGGTCAACTCTTTTCAACTTAAGGCTTCTAACATGGAATTTATTCTTTCGAACTAATCCCGAAACACTTGAAAATCAAATCCGGTGATTCACACGCGTCATAATACATCATATGAAGCTATTCAAGACTTCAAATAGTTGGAAGGAGCGTAAATGTTCAAAATAATAAGTCGGGTCATTATAATTTTCCCTCTTTTTTGGCTCGCCCATGCATGGCTGTATAAAGATTTTCTTACACTACTTTTACAAATTATAGAAGATTGTTTTCCATTTTTCAAAGCTTACCCATTAATGTTTCTATAGAGCATCATATGTAGTTGCATTAACTTTAAGTAAAAATTTCCTTACACTATAAGAATATTTCGACCTTCTATAGAAGATTGTTTTCCATTCTTTTTCCTGCAGACCCTAATGGGGTATTATAAGACATAAAATTAAATAGTTGGACCCAATAGGGTTCTAATTTCGAATGATTAAATAAAAAAGAAGTGCATTTGAAAAAAGAAGAAGGAAACTAGGGAAAAAAGAAGTGCCAACTTAAGGTTAATTGAGCTTCTTAGCTAATTAATGATGTTCCTCTTGATATTATTAATTATGCAGTTTGACTCGCCATGCGTGAACTACTAGTATTTTATAATATATTTTGACCTATTATGGAAGATTGTTTTCCAATTTTTTTAATATTACTAATTAATGTTTGTATATAGCATTAATAAGAATTTTCTTATATATAGTATCAGTAGATTTTGACCTATTAAATTATTTTCCAATTTTATAATGTTACCAATTAATGCTGGTCCGTGCATACACACTATAAATATCCCCAATGATATAATAGTTTCGTACCCTCAAACCTAAGGTTTTTTCTTTTTTCTTATTTGCAGTTTCACTTTGAAAAATATAACTGAATAACAATGAGGAGCATTAATGGTGAACGAATCCTTTTCATGGTTTATGTGGTTTTTTTGGTTGTTATATATATATATTACCTCTCTTCTTTCCCTTCTCCCTTTCATTATTCTCTTCTCCTTTACTTTTTTTTGTTTATTTTTGTATTATTTTCCAGAAAATATTAGTGAAGTTGGAAAATCTAAACGTTCATGCATGTACTATATATATATATATACTCCCTTTGTTTTAATTTATGTGAACTTATTTCCTTTTTATACACACACACACACACACACACACAACCTATTTTCCTTTTAGTCCGTGCCAAAAAGAATGACCTCTTTCCTTATTTGGAAATAATTTACCTTATTTGGAAGCACATATATTTTGTGTGGCTATAAATCATTGCATAAAGGTAAATTGTTTCCAAATAAAAAAAGATGTCATTCTTTTTTGGCACGGACTAAAAAGGAAATAAGTTCACATAAATTAAAACAAAGGGAGTATATATATATATATAGTACATGCATGAACGTTTAGATTTTCCAACTTCACTAATATTTTCTGGAAAATAATACAAAAATAAACAAAAAAAAAAGTAAAGGAGAAGAGAATAATGAAAAGGGAGAAGGGAAAGAAGAGAGGTAACATATATACCAGAGAATGTAACAAGCAAGAAAACCACATAAACCATGAAAAGGCTTCGTTCACAATTAATGTTCCTCATTGTTATTCAGTTGTATTTTGCAAAGTGAAATTGCAAATAAGAAAAAAGAGAAAACCGCATAAACCATGAAAAGGCTTCGTTCACCATTAATGCTCCTCGTTGTTATTCAGCTGTATTTTGCAAAGAGAAACTGCAAATAAGAAAAAAGAAAAAACCTTAGGTTTGAGGGTACGAAACTATTATATCATTGGGGATATTTATAGTGTGTATGCACGGACCTGCATTAATTGGTAACATTATAAAATTGGAAAATAATTTAATAGGTCAAAATCTACTGATACTATATATAAGAAAATTCTATAACAACCGAGTTTTCTTTGGAACTATTTTTAATATCATGTTATAATATATATTCTTTATAACGGCACTTCACTATAGCATCCAAAAGATATTAGAACAAGCGAGACTGTTATAGAGAGACTGTATATACCCTAGCTTCTAGTAGATTGTTCTCTATTATTGCACTTCACTATATAAGCTCTCTTTTCCTTCTCCCTTTTCATTGTTCTCTTCTCCTTTTCTTTATTTGCCAAATAAAAACTGAAGTTGGAAAATCTAACGTATATGCATGTACCAGATATATTATATACATACAGCTCTTCATTATAATATTCAAGTTTTCTTTAAAATTATTTTTAATATTATATTACTATAATATATATTTTCTATAACAACACGTCACTATAACAGTCAAATAATATCAGGACTAACAAGACTGTTATAAAAAAGTTTGACTGTATATATCTTAGCTTCTAGTAGGATCTTCTTCTGGTTAACTTTTTGTGAATTTTTTCCTTAATTAAGGATTGACTCAATTACTCTTAACTATTATGAATGTTCAATGTCCGATCAAAATCTTGAATCAAGTGTTTTTTATTAATATCTTTGATGGTATTGTATGCAGTGATGCAAGTTAATCATGCATTGAAACTAGCTGAAGAAGGTGGTGCTATTCAAGAAAATCACAGTAATAGCGGTGGTAGTGGTGATGAACGCAATAACTCACATTACAAAATAGGGTTAACTGAATTATGTCGAAAAGACATCTTACAAGTAAGTCAAGGTCCGTCAGGAACACTGAATGGGGTTTCAGTGTACTCAGTCACAATCATAAACACATGATCCTCTGGAAGTTGACTTAACATTCACTTGAGTTATGGTGGGTTCAGTTCGACAAGACTTATAAATCCTACAATTTTCAGAAGACTTGGTTATAATGATTACCTTGTCAATAATGGAAAGCCTTTAAAACCTGGACAATTACTCAATTTTCAATATTCCAATACTTTTAGTTATCCTCTTGCAGTTTCTTCCATTAGCTGCAACTAGATATGGTTTTAGTATTAGTATGAGTATACTAAAGAGGATTATATTAGTTAGATATAGAAGCTTTATATAGTTCAAATAGGTGGATATTAGAAGTTTTATGCTATAGTTAATTTTAATTGGTTCGAATTGAAGTGTAATTAGTTGATTGATTGATTACCAATACTAGAAATTAGGCAAAACCCTACCAAAGTTGGTCGGTTTTTCAAAATATTTTATTTTTTAATTTTTTTTTACGAAACCGACCAACTTTGGTCGGTTTTCTTTTGCGTACAAATGCGGGAAACTCTTTTTGAGTCTCGCGAAATTTATTTTTCAAGAAACCAACCAACTTTGGTCGGTTTTTAATTTAAATAAATAAAAATTAATATTAAAAAAACCGACCAAAATTGGTCGGTTAATTCAGCCGGTCATTTTGAAAAACCGACAACTTTGGTCGGTAATTTTATATTTTAATAAAACCGACCAACTTTGGTCGGTTATTTTCGTACGAAAATACAATTAAAGAGTATAAATCAAATAAAAGACAGTCTTAAAATAAAATGCACCAATGGTCTAGTGGTAGAATAGTATCCTGCCACGGTACAGACCCCGGTTCAATTCCTATATGGTGAATCTTTTGATTACATAATTAAAATACCGACCAACTTTGGTCGATTTTTTTTTGCAATATTGTATTTTGAATTTAATTGACCGACCAAAGTTGGTCGGTAATTTCTGACCAACTTTGGTCGGTATGCCTTTCCGACCTCTAAAATACCGTACACACGTAAATGATCGCGTTTGGTCGGTTTTTACCAGGTTGTGTACAGTAGTGTACACTGCTATGGTTTGCTTTGCTAACTAGAGCATTGGTTAGCCAAAAGCATACTTGTCCTTTTGTTTCATTTTATTGGTCTTAGTTTGATTTTATTAGATACAAAATTAATAAAGTAAAATAAAACTTTTGAATCTTGTATTCTTAAATGTATGATAATAACAATAATATCAAAATTACTCTTTATATCTTGTGTTTAAAAAAATCGGCTCATATCATCTTTTACCATAATAATACTTTATATTATTTGTATATATATATTAATCAACTACACCTCAATGCCAATCAAGTCAGATTATATTAGTAAATTCTAATATATAGAAATCAAGAAATAAATTAGCAAAGAATATCAATGTCTGAGAACAACAATTATGCATTTCCTATTGAATTTTGACAACCGAAAACTTTCCAACTACGGATGATAAACCACAAACACATACATGATACAAGTTAACATTGACTTAACAAGTATTAAATATATAGTCATACTAAAGAGTATTTACTAGGAGATAGAACAACTTGTACAAGATTGTATTAACCAGCAGTGCTTGTAACAACCTGATTATAGCTTGCTGATTCTTGTTGTCTCACCAAACATTGACATATATAAAGTACTTAAAATTTCATAACTATTCCAAAATGGGAGAAGTATCACAGGATTCCCCTATCAAAACCTTTATGTCATATCAAAGATTGTTAGACATAATGCAGTATGAGATTATAAGGAGAAACTTCCTTCAAAATAAAGATGATTATTAATCCCTAACTTTCAGCTACAAAGATTTCACTTCTGATTATTCAATCTTAATATGACGACAGAACAAGGCATTAAAAACTTCTAAATCATTTTACTCTACGAGAATAATTGTATTAAGCATAAAGAAATGCACATGATAATCAGAATTGCAGTTTCACAACTAACTTCGGAAGCACAACGTAAGCTATAAAAGTGTACCACTTAGATTACTACAAACGTGATATTCGATTTAATTATCTATAGATTATATTACAACATAGACACATAACTTATAGCATACCACACAGACTACTACAAACAAAAGTCAATGAAAATATAGTAGTACAGTTTTATCAACACATTAGTCATCATCTGTTTCTTCTTCAAACTCTTCCTCATCCTCCTCCTCATTTTCAATACAACTTTTACTTTTCCCATAAAATCAAGGATGTAAAAATCAGTTGTTGCTGGAACATATCATATAAATTTATTATTAAGGTAAATCCCTAATAAAATACTTAAATCTAAACCCTAAAATCATATCAATTTATTATTGACCCAAAAGTATGAAAATCAAGGTAATAGTCAAACAAGAATTATCATATCAAAATTCCTCAAGAGAAAGAAAAACAAAACAGAAAAGAGAAAGTTTACCTGAATAAAGATAAGAATAATGGTGTAGTCAAAGTACAAAAATAGTAAAAATCACCAATGTGATGCTCACTTTGCTTGAGCAACAAGGTTTCTTCACTGGTGCACCAACTCAAAATATTTAGAAACATTTGAAGGGCTTTGTGGATACATGTTGTGGAGCAAGAAAACTAATATTTTCGAGGATGCTTTGATGCTAAGGCTTTTTCCCTTCTCTATATGGAGTAAAGCTTTAAATTGGTTGGAACGTTTGCCGAATGTTCAATACACACTTGGGATGAGTTGGCGGCCAAGTTCATTGCTAAGTTTTTCTCCCCCGGACACATGGCTTTGGAGCCCGATTATATCTGGATTCGTGCCGGGTAGGGCCCTATTTAGAGGGGAAGCGCTCCCTACCAAGGATTTTTCCATACACAGGGCTCGAACTCAAGACTTTTGGTTAAGGGAGGATCAGCCCTATCCGCTGCACCACATCATTTGGTGGTAATCATGTATTGAATTCAACTTCTTAGTTAGTTATATCAGCTCCATTTGAACCCCAGCTCTTATGTAATAAGATAGAAGTTCAAGATTGATTTTTCATGTACATTAACTGCATTTTCAAGTGTATTTTTGCTAACGTCACCAAAGCATATAGTATGATTTTCAGAAAATTGTTCAATTACAATTGTCATATTTCTACCAAGTACCGCTTTTTTGCATGAGAAACCTTTTCAAGGACTAGGAGTACGTAACGTTTTTCATATGATGTGAACAGAACTACATATATCTGTTACACAAAAAAAAATGTTAGATTTCCCTCTTTTTTGGCTCGCCCATGCATGACCGTATAAAGATTTTCTTACACTACTTTTACAAATTATAGAAGATTGTTTTTCATTTTTCAAAGCTTACCCATTAATGTTTCTATAGAGCATCATATGTAGTTGCATTAACTTTAAGTAAAAATTTCCTTACACTATAAGAATATTTCGACCTTCTATAAAAGATTGTTTTCCATTCTTTTTCCTACAGGCCCTAATGGGGTATTATAAGACATAAAATTAAATAGTTGGACCCAATAGGGTTCTAATTTCGAATGATTAAATAAAAAAGAAGTGCATTTGAAAAAAAAGAAGGAAACTAGGGAAAAAAGAAGTGCCAACTTAAGATTAATTGAGCTTCTTAGCTAATTAATGATGTTCCTCGTGATATTATTAATTATGGAGTTTGACTCGCCATGCGTGAACTACTAGTATTTTACAATATATTTTGACCTATTATGGAAGATTGTTTTCCATTTTTATAAATATTACTACTTAATGTTTGTATATAGCATTAATAAGAATTTTCTTATATATAGTATCAGTAGATTTTGACCTATTAAATTTTTTTTCAATTTTATAATGTTACCAATTAATGCTGGTCCGTGCATACACACTATAAATATTCCCAATGATATAATAGTTTCGTACCCTCAAACCTAAGGTTTTTTCATTTTTCTTATTTGCAGTTTCACTTTAAAAAATATAAATGAATAACAATGAGGAGCATTATTGGTGAACGAAGCCTTTTCATGGTTTATGTGATTTTTTTGCTTGTGGTATATATATTACCTCTCTTCTTTCCCTTCTCCCTTTCATTATTCTCTTCTCCTTTACTTTTTTTTGTTTATTTTTGTATTATTTTCCAGAAAATATTAGTGAAGTTGGAAAATCTAAACGTTCATGCATGTACTATATATATATATATACTCCCTTTGTTTTAATTTATGTGAACTTATTTTCCTTTTAGTCCGTGCCAAAAAGAATGACCTCTTTCCTTATTTGGAAACAATTTGCCTTATTTGGAAGCACATATATTTTGTGTGGCTATAAATCATTGCATAAAGGTAAATTGTTTCCAAATAAAAAAAGATGTCATTCTTTTTTGGCACGGACTAAAAAGGAAATAAGTTCACATAAATTAAAACAAAGGGAGTATATATATATATATAGTACATGCATGAACGTTTAGATTTTCCAACTTCACTAATATTTTCTGGAAAATAATACAAAAATAAACAAAAAAAAAATTAAAGGAGAAGAGAATAATGAAAAGGGAGAAGGGAAAGAAGAGAGGTAACATATATACCAGAGAATGTAACAAGCAAGAAAACCACATAAACCATGAAAAGGCTTCGTTCACCATTAATGTTCCTCATTGTTATTCAGTTGTATTTTGCAAAGTGAAATTACAAATAAGAAAAAAAAGAAAGCCGCATAAACCATGAAAAGGCTTCGTTCACCATTAATGCTCCTCATTGTTATTCAGTTGTATTTTGCAAAGAGAAACTGCAAATAAGAAAAAAGAAAAAACCTTAGGTTTGAGGGTACGAAACTATTATATCATTGGGGATATTTATAGTGTATATATATATATATATATATATATATATATATATATATATATATATATATATATATATATATAGTCAGATCTCCTCTATAACAACGATCCCCTATAGCACTTTTGTCACGACCCAAAATCCTACTAGTCGTGATGGCACCTAACCCAACCCGTTAGGTAAGCCAATTTTCAACTATCCAATTCCAATAAAATTAATTAAAAGAAAATATTTAAAACTAATACATCTCCCCAAGAACTGGTAGTACAAATCATGAGCTTCTAAGAATAGAGTATACAAAGCGGAAATGAAATAAATACATAGTCTGTTTGAATATTACATAAACAGAGCTTTATAAATCTAAGGCTACCCTGAACAAGAGGCAACTACAACAGGAACGCATGTACATCTTCAAGTCCCGGAACCATCGAGGACAGCAACAACAACAGCCAACATCTGCACGCAATGTGCAGAAGTGTAGTATCAGTACAACCGACCCCATGTACTGAGTAAGTAACAAACCTAGCCGTAGGTTGAAAGTAGTGACGAGCTTCTACCAAGGTCGGGTCCACAACCAATAGTACACAACAATCCATTACAACATAAAGCAAATAATACCAGAAATAACTCAGGGATAAAATACTCAGCCAAATAATGATTTCAAAAATTATAGTTCTTCCTTCCAAATATCTCAGTGAAAACCCAAATCTTTTGCCGAAGTTTCCAATAATATAAATAGTTTGAAAATAATAAATTTCTCCCAAAATCTTGTCAATAATAAATAAGATGTTTCATTTTCCTTTCCGGATAACCCGTGTAAAACAAATGCATCACTATGCCCATCTGTCAACAATATGTGAAAACTCATGAATGATGTGATGTTGTACAGCATGAGGAAAAAATACATCTCTATGCCTGTATGTCATGTGTGCATGCCAATGCAATGCAACTCAATGATAAAAAACATAAACAGCCCCTCGGGCAGAACATCATTCATATACAGCCCCTCGGGTAAACCTCACAGTCACTCGTGCCACTCGGGCATACCTCACAATCACTCTTGCCACTCGGGCATACCTCACAATCACTCTTGCCACTCGGGCATACCTCACAATAACTCATGCCTCCCAGTCACTCATCACTCGGCACTCGGCACTCGCACTCAGTAGGTACCTGCGCTCACTGGGGGTGTGTACAGACTCCGGAGGGGATCCTTCATCCCAAGCGCTATATCAAGCCAAATCATGGCATAAATCACTTAGGTATGCTGCAAGCGGGCAGCCCCGATCCACACTCATCCTCACAAATCAGGCCCTCGGCCGATATCAAATATGCTGCGGCGTGCAGCCCGATCCCATGAATATGCAACATGTTGCGGCGTGCAGCCCGATCCCATGAATATGCAACATAAAATCAGGCCCTCGGCCTCACTCAGTCATAAACCTCTCAAGCCACTCGGGCATCTCAGTAAAACAGGGCATTCGGCCCAAAACATTTTTAAGCATCAAAATTTGAGTCATAAAACTGAGTTATGATATGCAATGAAATGAATATTCCTGAGTATGAATTTTCAATTTAACACAATAATTCACAGCAATATGACCTCTGTGGGTCCCAAAAATACTGGCACATAGCCTCAACATGATTTTGTAATATGCTTTTCAGCTCAATTTCTTTAACAAATAACACCGCATGGAAAATACCAAGGTTATTTAACTATAACATTCCACATAAACAATTATGTCACGATTTCTATAGTGCACGCCCACACGCCCGTCACCTAGCATGTGCGTCACCTCCCAACAATTCACAAAATACATATATTCAGGGTTCATACCCTCAACTCCAAGATCAATCCAAGCAAATTCTTTAATCCAATAAACCTTTTCCTCATGATTCGGCTTCCAAACGCCTCGAATCCCAATGTTTTCCCATGAAAATCGCCCAAAAATCGCCTAAACCGAGCTCCCCAACTCTATTTTTGTCAAAAATGGTCAAAAACCCCATTTTATAGACCCTCAGATGTTTCGGGTGTCACAAGTAGCGTGGGGCGCTGCCTGTGGCGCAGTTTCCAGTACCCAAAAATTCCCAGCGCTAGCCTGGGCGCTCGCGGCGACGGAAAAATCGTTCCAGTTACGAAAATAGGCATAACTCTCTCATACGATGTCCGAATTCAATGATTCTTTTTGCTATGGCTCCGTAATTTCAATACGGATCTAATACTTCAATCAAAACTGAATTTGGAGCTCATTTTCTTAATGTGATACCACATATTCTTGAAGAATCGACATCAAACATTCCAGGTTTGATGCCGAAACATAGCAAATCAATCCGGAATGAACTCAAATTTTGTGCACAAGTCATAATACCTCGTAGGAAGTTATTCAAGACTTCAAATAGTTGAAAGGAGAATAATTACTTAAAAATGACAAGTCGGGTCGTTACATTCTCCCCCACTTAAATATACGTTCGTCCTCAAACGTGCTAAGAGTTGTTTCCAAGCCATCAAATCACTGTTCCATCTTACCACACACGTACCCGGGGGTGAACCCACGTCACCTATTCCATATAGGCTTGACAACACAATCCAACTGAATTCATTAATTTAACTCTAGACCATAAACCTTGGAATTTAATTTCCAACCTTTAGAATTTCTTTCAAGATGCGAATCTTACATTTATACACTTTATGAGTTTGAACAAGCTGTGTCAAGCCATAACTATAACCACTGATATAATCACCCAGCATATTACACAACTCGCATGCTCGTAGCACTATTGTCGATCACAGTAATTACTCCAAACCAACCAAATACTAGTATAAACCCTCATATCAAGCCAAACCTCATCCCAAAACCTTCGTACCCTGTTGATAATAAAAGAAACACGCGAAATAAACAAGTCACAGAGCTCTCTCGCCCAACCAGAACCATAATCGCTTTTTGAGCCGACTTTCAATATTATCCTCCCTAACATACGTTAATCAAACATGATAGTACCCATTCGAGGTCCAATGACTTTATATTACTAAACACAACTATTTTCACAGACATGCCGCACCAATATAACTCAGAGCCATAACTCATGTCATCTGTACAGCAATACGCAACAATTCAAATGTACTCGGTCATGAAAAAAATGACTCAAATGAGAGAACTGCCCCGCAATATTAATAAGTACCGCCACAATGAAATGCTGAAAATTCATTATATCCCGTAGAACCATCCCCTGATTCTAACACAAGGTTCATACCTTAGCATAGCTCTGCTGCAATGTGTGTCCCCATCCAAACGTTGGTCCATATAATATATCCCGAGCCACCCTGCTCAAAATCAATAACCACAGAGAGGCAAATGACAAAAATACCACACAAAACCTGAAAGAACATAACCATTACACAATCGATCATACAATACCCAAATACTCATCACGCTCAAATTCCACTATAAAACTCAAAGAGGAACGCACCATCTGTGCACATAACCAATGAATCACAACTCCTCGTAACATAAATGAGCAACTCACAGATCATCTCAGAACACGAATAAGCTCAACATCAACCGAATGACACATCCCTCAACTATAGCAGTATGGAGCCAACCATTCCGACTCGGTGTAGAATACACATCTTAATTGGGCCTACCAATGGACCGCCAAATCAACTAGGGTTACCCACAAATAGATAAAAATTCTTCTGAAACTCCATAATGACTGAATCATAACACATTCTATCATCTGGCCAGCTCCGGCCACAACTTCACAGTCCATAACCATGAAACAATCCGCTCTTGAGAACTCCCAATCTCCAAATCCATAGAACATGCGAATCACCATATTTGATTCCATCTCCACCGCCCGAATGTCTAACACCTCTCTAATACAAGATCATCCCACGAGAAATACTTTAAAAAAATCTTCCGTGCCACTTGTCAAAATTTGAATATCAGCATTCTATGAACAGTGTGAGTATCGCAATACCAATTTATACATCTGTAAGTCAAAATACAGTGCACCTTCTGAAGTCCACCCCCTTCTCATACAACACCAAGTAGTAATAGTATTCATCTAGACATCGAAAACTGTTCATGCCTCTAAGAATTTATGACCTCCCTTTCAAGGCTAAACCGTGACCATGCACACGCCAACCTTAATCCCACACAACTCACCGCATCTATTATGCCATCATGTGACAAGCACATGGATCTTATTATCAACTTTGAGTCACCAATAATTTACATACCCCTTTTAGTTAGAAATCTTTCTCTTGCTTCTTTCCAAGAGGAAATCACAATACACAACACGTTCTCCACACCGGTAGAAACCATCAAGAATACTTTGGAATCCATTTGCACAACCAAGCCACTAGGACCTAATCTCTCAACTCATACAAGCCACGCATGTCGCCAAGTCTAGGTGTATTGCCACAAAGCACCTATAGAAAACCCCCACATCATAAGCACCCAAAGAACCGATCATATCCATTACCATACTAATCCAACCTACTACCCAGTTGTCCTATTTTCTCCGAATCCCTTCAGAATTTGTCTTTAGATTGATACTTCTTCTTGATAAAAATACCACGATCTTTAACCATGACTTTCCCTACAAACCTTAGCATAGAACCACAACGCTCTACAGTCCATAAGCAACTGTATTCTTCTTAAGCACTTTCAAAAATACCAAAACTATAAAATTCACTCTGAGAATACATTATGTGAATTTGAAATTGTTCTTCTTACCTTCCTTATACAAAAATGTAGAATCCTTAGTCATATAGAATTTCCGCAAGTCTAGGCACCATCCAGTGTATATCTCAGGTTTTATCCATACACAAGTCCGGAAATATTTTCAATTGCTACATATAATTCTCAAACCCACTGAAATTTACTCGGGAGTCACCCACTTTGCTCAAATCTAATTGCACCGCCCAAATGGGCCAAAAGACACGTGCCCCATTAGCACCACAACACTCAAATAAGTAACTCTACTTTAACACCACATATCAAATTCATACTCCATGCGCACTATGTCATTCACCAAAAACAACTCACTCATCCCACAAATTTCATATACTCATACGTGCAATATAATCCTTAACCAGAAATTTCTTTATTTGAGTCATCCTCGATCTCAACTTCTGCAAATCATAGCTAACCCACAAGTATGCCTCAGACCAAAATTAAAATTTAACACCTAACCATGAAATTAAATTGTCAATAGTAGACTCCCCCACTTGGCTCAAAGCCATAGATTAAAACATTCCATAACTCGCAATACCAATACTCTCTTACTGCCATAATGCCACAGTCAGTCCAATGAAACTTCTTCCCAAGTTCATACAATGCCAACCATAAAAATACCTCAATCATCCGCTAAGTTCGTATTCATCCTCTTAACACACAAGTCAACTTTCTCAACCATATTCAGATTCAAATCTCCACTCATACACCCCGTCATTAGAAAAGAAACTCTCTACTCACATCATAAGGAATACTCCTACGTAGATTACTCCGCAGGGGTTAATCCACCTACTTAGCCTCAATCTAGTATCTTGTTATACCCTTTCGCATTCACAATTACTATGCAATCACTTAGTCTATCTGAGTCCAAACTCATGAACCAGACGTGAGAATTTAGTTTTACCCCAAAGTTTAACAATGTGAAATATCCATCAAAACATTCATACTAGAGACTGTATGCCACATCAATTCGAAAATCAAGCACCCAATGGCTTTTTCCTTTACATTTCAAGGAAACACTTCTCGTCATATTCAAATCGTCTTAACACATCCCGCATTTACATCATACTCATCAGAAATCCATTCCACCGCTCATCGAGCCACAACTTCCACTCATAGGGATATTACCGGACATATGAGTCCAATTGTACAAGTTACAACTGAAGCTACCAAGCCTAAGCTGCGGTCTAAACCTGGCCTCAAGTCCTCTAGACTGGCCCATCACCAAAACACAAAATACACACCTCGAACCTCATTCATAGAATCATAAGCCGGCGATGCACAACTGATATCGAGCGCTCATGTGCTCATACGAATACGTGGAAGGAATTCAAAGAGTTATATTTCAAGCTGAATCAATTCCGCACGATAAGGAAAGAAAAACGAGAAATTATCCTAAATGCCTTGTAGCCTCTCGAAGATAAGTATGGACGTCATCATACCAATCCGCAATACTCTACTAGACATTTGCTCATGACTTGTAGAACCTATGAACCTAGTGCTCTGATACCAACTTGTCACGACCCAAAATCCCACTAGTCGTGATGGCACCTAACCCAACCCGTTAGGTAAGCCAATTTTCAACTATCCAATTCCAATGAAATTAATTAAAAGAAAATATCTAAAACTAATACATCTCTCCAAGAACTGGTAGTACAAATCATGAGCTTCTAAGAATAGAGTATACAAAGCGGAAATGAAATAAATACATAGTCTGTTTGAATAATACATAAACAGAGCTTTTATAAATCTAAGGCTACCCTGAACAAGAGGCAGCTACAACAGGAACGCAGGTACAACTTCAAGTCCCGCAACCAGCTAGCACAGCAACAACAACAGCCAACATCTGCACGCAATGTGCAGAAGTGTAGTATCAGTACAACCGACCCCATGTACTGAGTAAGTAACAAACCTAGCCGTAGGTTGAAAGTAGTGACGAGCTTCTACCAAGGTCGGGTCCACAACCAATAGTACACAACAATCCATAACAACATAAAGCAAATAATACCAGAAATAACTCAGGGATAAAATACTCAGCCAAATAATGATTTCAAAAATTATAGTTCTTCCTCCCAAATATCTCAGCGAAAACCCAAATCTTTTGCCGAAGTTTCCAATAATATAAATAGTTTGAAAATAATAAATTTCTCCCAAAATCTTGTCAATAATAAATAAGATGTTTCATTTTCCTTTCCGGATAACCCGTGCAAAACAAATGCATCACTATGCCCATCTGTCAATAATGTGTGAAAACTCATGAATGATGTGATGTTGTACAGCATGAGGAAAAAAATACATCTCTGTGCCTGTATGTCATGTGTGCATGCTAATGCAATGCAACTCAATGATAAAAATCATAAACAGCCCCTCGGGCAGAACATCATTCATATACAGCCCCTCGGGCAAACCTCACAGTCACTCGTGCCACTCGGGTATACCTCACAATCACTCTTGCCACTCGGTCATACCTCACAATCACTCTTGCCACTCGGGCATACCTCACAATCACTCATGCCTCCCAGTCACTCATCACTCGGCACTCGACACTCGCACTCAGTAGGTACCTGCGCTCACTGGGGGTGTGTACAGACTCCGGAGGGGATCCTTCATCCCAAGCGCTATATCAAGCCAAATCATGGCATAAATCACTCAGGTATTCTGCAGGCGGGCAGCCCCGATCCACACTCATCCTCACAAATCAGGCCCTCGGCCGATATCAAACATGCTGCGGCGTGCAGCCCGATCCCATGAATATGCAACATGCTGCGGCGTGCAGCCCGATCCCATGAATATGCAACATAAAATCAGGCCCTTGGCCTCACTCAGTCATAAACCTCTCAAGCCACTCGGGCATCTCAGTAAAACAGGGCATTCGGCCCAAAACATTTTTAAGCATCAAAATTAGAGTCATAAAACTAAGTTATGATATGCAATGAAATGAATATGACTGAGTATGAATTTTCAATTTAACACAATAATTCACAGCAATATGACCTCTGTGGGTCCCAATAATACTGGCACATAGCCTCAATATGATTTTGTAATATGCTTTTCAGCTCAATTTCTTTAACACATAACACCGCATGGAAAATACCAAGGTTATTTAACTATAACATTCCACATAAACAATTTTGTCACGATTTCTATAGTGCACGCCCACACGCCCGTCACCTAGTATGTGCGTCACCTCCCAACAATTCACAAAATACATATATTCAGGGTTCATACCCTCAACTCTAAGATTAGAAGAGTTACTTACCTCAATCCAAGCAAATTCTTTAATCCAATAAACCTTTTCCTCGTGATTCGGCTTCCAAACGCCTCGAATCGCAATGTTTTCCCATGAAAATCGCCAAAAAATCGCCTAAACCGAGCTCCCCAACTCTATTTTTGTCAAAAATGGTCAAAAACCCCATTTTATAGACCCTCAGATGTTTCGGGCGTCACAAGTAGCGTGGGGCGCTGCCTGTAGCACAGTTTCCAGTACCCAAAAATTCCCAGCGCCAGGGCTAGCACCCCACGCTACCCTGGGCGCTCGCGGCGACGGAAAAATCGTTCCAGTTACGAAAATAGGCATAACTCTCTCATACGATGTCCGAATTCAATGATTCTTTTTGCTATGGCTCCGTAATTTCAATACGGATCTAATACTTCAATCAAAACTGAATTTGGAGCTCATTTTCTTAATGTGATACCACATATTCTTGAAGAATCGACATCAAACATTCCAGGTTTGATGCCGAAACATAGCAAATCAATCCGGAATGAACTCAAATTTTGTGCACAAGTCATAATACCTCGTAGGAAGTTATTCAAGACTTCAAATAGTTGAAAGGAGAATAATTACTTAAAAATGACAAGTCGGGTCGTTACATTCTCCCCCACTTAAATATACGTTCGTCCTCGAACGTGCTAAGAGTTGTTTCCAAGCCATCAAATCACTGTTCCATCTTACCACACACGTACCCGGGGGTGAACCCACGTCACCTATTCCATATAGGCTTGACAACACAATCCAACTGAATTCATTAATTTAACTCTAGACCATAAACCTTGGAATTTAATTTCCAACCTTTAGAATTTCTTTCAAGATGCGAATCTTACATTTATACACTTTATGAGTTTAAACAAGCTGTGTCAAGCCATAACTATAACCACTGATATAATCACCCAGCATATTACACAACTCGCATGCTCGTAGCACTATTGTCGATCACAGTAATTACTCCAAACCAATCAAATACTAGTATAAACCCTCATATCAAGCCAAACCTCATCCCAAAACCTTCGTACCCTTTTGATAATACTTCAATCAAAACTGAATTTGGAGCTCATTTTCTTAATGTGATACCACATATTCTTGAAGAATCGACATCAAACATTCCAGGTTTGATGCCGAAACATAGCAAATCAATCCAGAATGAACTCAAATTTTGTGCACAAGTCATAATACCTCGTAGGAAGTTATTCAAGACTTCAAATAGTTGAAAGGAGAGTAATTACTCAAAAATGACAAGTCGGGTCGTTACAACTTTACTATAACAACCGAGTTTTCTTTGGAACCATTTTTAATATCATGTTATAATATATATTCTTTATAACGGCACTTCACTATAGCAGCCAAAAGATATTGGAACAAGCGAGACTGTTATAGAGTGTGATGACCAAAAATGTCATCTTTAAATTTAATAATTAATTCTGTGTTCTAAGACCTCAAAAAGCACTATTTATCCTTCCTCGACTTGCGTACACAGTCCGTAAAACTTTTCCGGAAAGTTTTCAGGTGAAAAATGGATTAAAATGTGAATTAGAGCTTTAAAACTCAACTGAGTTGACTTTGGTCAACATTTTGAGCAAACGGATTCGGATCAGTATTTTGATAATTTTGGTAGGTCCGTATTGTTATTTGGGACTTAGGCATATACCCGGAATCAAATTCCGAGGTCCCTAGCCCGAGATATGGAATTTTGATGAAAAATTAAAAGTTTAAGTTCAAATAGTGACCGGATGTCAAATTATGTGCAAACGACCCCGGAATAAAATTTTGAAGATTACAACAGCTCCGTATGGTGATTTTGGACTTAGGAGCGTGATCGAAATTTTATTTGGAAGTCCGTAGTAGAATTAGGCTTGAAATGCCGAAAGTTGAATTTTTGGAAAATTTGACCGAGAGGTTGACTTTTTGATATCGAGGTCGAAATCCGATTCTGAAAATTTTCATAGCTCAGTTATGTCATTTATGACTTGTGTGCAAAATTTGAAGTGATACCGAATTGATTTGATGTGTTTCGACACAAGATATAGAATTTAAAAGTTCAAAGTTCATTGATTTTGATTTGAGGTGCGATTCGTCGTTTTGGTATTTTGAGACATGTTGGAATAATTGGTTAAGGTCCCGAGGGTCTCGGGTGGATTTCGGAAGGTAAATGGAATGGATTTCGGACAAAGTGCTGGAAATTTCTGTTTGCAGAAATTTCTGTTGCAGAAATTCCGTGTGTGGAGCCAAGTTGGGAAGCTTATATCTCGCAATGCATAAGGAATCAGAAGATGTACAAAACTTCAATGTTGTAGTCGTTGGATTATAGGTTCCAGAAAGTTAAACTATGCATTATTTGGACATTTGTACAGAAAGTTATGATGGATTGAAAGAAGGCTGGTAGAGCAGTTTTGCCAGAAATTTAGATGCATGCAGCCAACTTTGGGAGCTTATATCTAGCAATGCATAAGGAATCATAATAATTGCAAAACATGAAAGTTGTAGTCGATAGATTCTAGTTTCCAGAAAGTTAAACAATTTATAATTTAGACATTTGTACATAAAGGTATGATCAATTGAAGTAAGACTGGTAGAGCTGTTTCTGTAGACTTTTAGTGACGAAAAATGGACTTTTAGTGACGGATTGGCAGAAACTTAAGGACCAAAAATGCTCATTTCATTCATTTCGTTTTGGATTTTTGGAGCACGATTTTTGGGCGATTTTTGGGCGATTTTCACGGGAAAATATTAGGTTAAGTGTTCCTTATCCTATATTGATTATATTTCATGATTCCATACTCATTTACATCATGAATCCGTGAATTTATGGAAGAAAAATCAAGATTTTTGCAAAATCTTCCAAAAACGAAAATTTAAGATTAGGAGGTCGAGTTGTTATCGGATTTTGGTAAAATTGGTATGGGTGGACTCGTAATTGAATGGGTTGTCGAATTTTATAAGTTTCGCCGGATTTTGAGATATGGGCCCCACGGGCAAATTTTGAGCTAATTTCGGATTTTAATGTAAATATAATATTTTCTTATGAAATTGATTACTATAATTTTTGTTGACTGTATCAAATTAATTATGACTAGATACGAGTCGATCGGAGTCAGAAAATCGAGGAAAAAGCATAATACTTGATTAAATTGGAGCAAGTCGAGGTAAGTGACTTGTCTAACCTTGTGTGGGGGAAATTTTCCCTAGAATTGATATTGATGTAATTATTGAAATGTGTTGAAAGTCGTGTGCACGAGGTGACGAGTGTGTACACGGATTAATTTACGAAATATTATATTTTTAAATTGTGTAGATCACTGTTGCGCATTTATTAAATTATTTTATTTTGTTATATTCTTCATCATTGATGTGAGATATATACTTCAAATTTGTTTGATCTTTTCTTACTAATTGTTTTACCTGTTTAGTTGAAACTTGGTTTCTTTTATTCTGTGCATTATTTGAAGGTTGATTTTCTTTAAATTAAATATTATTAATATGAAGTATTTGACATTTTTAAACTTGATATTGAAGCAACGTAGTAAAGATTTTGAAATATTATTTTCCTAAATTATTTACTCCTGAATATTTTTATACTCATTGTGAGGGAGCCGTGAGCTCTTTATTGTGGAAGAATATTATTGATGAATTATTTTGACATGAGCTGTGAGCTCTTTATTGTGGAAAACTATTATTGATGATTTATTTTGGCATGAGCCGTGGGCTCTTTATTGAGGAAAAATATTGTTGTTGAATTATTTTGGCAAGTTAAATTATTTGAGCACTTGAGGTGCAAATTGTGATATATTGTGATATTGATACGCATGCGGTGGTATAAGGTCTGGGTGTTGAAACGCATGCGGTGAGATAAGAGTGGCTTGATACGCATGGCTAGTAGGGGAACTACTAGAAGTCATGCGGTGTGATAAGGGTGGCTAAAACACGGGATGCTATTTCGGAAAAAATGTTTTCTTTAAATAAATTGTGAAGGCTCCCGCGGTGATATAAGAAAATGAGCTATTGTGAATTTATTTATGATTTGGGACTACGAGGCGGTACCTCGGGAGTGCCCTTGTTGATATTGATTTATGGCCGTAGTTGCCTTTGATTATTATTGTGATTTTTATAAAGTTAAAGAAAATTCTGTTTTGATTTCCACGAGATATTATTTGCAATTATTTGGTGTCATTAAATGTGACATACTATTTGATTCATTTTCAATGTCATTTTATTTTACTACATTGATAAATATTTTACCATACCATTATTATATTCCAGTAAGGCCTCACCTGACCTCGTCACTACTCTACCGAGGTTAGGCTTGACACTTACTGGGTACCGCTGTGGTGTACTCATACTATACTTCTGCACATCTTTTTGTGCAGATCCAGGTACATTTTACCAGCCTAGACGTCATTGAGTTACCTGCACACGGAGACTTTGAGGTATATCTGCCAGCGTCCGCAGACTCCGGAGTCCCCTTCTATCATTTTATGTTGCTTCCTTATATTTTATCTAGACCTTGACATATAGAGACATTAAGAATAAATTCTTAGAAGCTTGTGGCTTATTTCTACCGGATTTTGGGAGTTGAAATTGTTTGAATTGTAGTTTACTTATTTCAGATATTTATTATTATTCCGCATTGATAGGCTTACCTAGTCTTAGAGACTAGGTGCCATCACGACATCCTACGGAGGAAATTTAGGGTCGTGACATAGAGAGACTGTATATACCCTAGCTTCTAGTAGATTGTTCTCTATTATTGCACTTCACTATATAAGCTCTCTTTTCCTTCTCCCTTTTCATTGTTCTCTTCTCCTTTTCTTTATTTGCCAAATAAAAACTGAAGTTGGAAAATCTAACGTATATGCATGTACTAGATATATTATATACATACAGCTCTTCATTATAATATTCAAGTTTTCTTTGAAATTATTTTTAATATTATATTACTATAATATATGTTTTCTATAACAACACGTCACTATAACAGTCAAATAATATCAGGACTAACAAGACTGTTATAAAAAAGTTTGACTGTATATATCTTAGCTTCTAGTAGGATCTTCTTCTGGTTAACTTTTTGTGAATTTTTTCCTTAATTAAGGATTGACTCAATTACTCTTAACTATCTTGAATGTTCAATGTCCGATCAAAATCTTGAATCAAGTGTTTTTATTAATATCTTTGATGGTATTGTATGCAGTGATGCAAGTTAATCATGCATTGAAACTAAGAAGGTGGTGCTATTCAAGAAAGTCACAGTAATAGCGGTGGTAGTGGTGATGAACGCAATAACTCACATTACAAAATAGGGTTAACTGAATTATGTCGAAAAGACATCTTACAAGTAAGTCAAAGTCCGTCAGGAACACTGAATGGGGTTTCAGTGTACTCAGTCACAATCATAAACACATGCTCCTCTAGAAGTTGACTTAACATTCACTTGAGTTGTGGTTGGTTCAGTTCGACAAGACTTATAAATCCTACAATTTTCAGAAGACTTGGTTATAATGATTACCTTGTCAATAATGGAAAGCCTTTAAAACCTGGACAATTACTCAATTTTCAATATTCCAATACTTTTAGTTATCCTCTTGCAGTTTCTTCCATTAGCTGCAACTAGATATGGTTTTAGTATTAGTATGAGTATACTATAGAGGATTATATTAGTTAGATATAGAAGCTTTATATAGTTCAAATAGGTGGATATTAGAAGTTTTATGCTATAGTTGATTTTAATTGGTTCGAATTGAAGTGTAATTAGTTGATTGATTGATTACCACTACTAGAAATTAGGCAAAAACCTACCAAAGTTGGTCGGTTTTTCAAAATATTTTATTTTTTAATTTTTTTTTACGAAACCGACCAACTTTGGTCGATTTTCTTTTGCGTACAAATGCGTGAAACTCTTTTTGAGTCCCGCGAAATTTATGTTTCAAGAAACCGACCAACTTTGGTCGGTTTTTAATTAAAATAAATAAAAACTAATATTAAAAAAACCGACCAAAATTGGTCGGTTAATTCGGCCGGTCATTTTAAAAAACCGACAACTTTGGTCGGTAATTTTATTTTTTAATAAAACCGACCAACTTTGGTCGCTTATTTTCGTGCGAAAATACAATAAAAGAGTATAAATCAAATAAAAGACAGTTTTAAAATAAAATGCACCAATGGTCTAGTGGTAGAATAGTATCCTGCCACGGTATAGACCCCGGTTCGATTCCTAGATGGTGAATCTTTTGATTACATAATTAAAATACCGACCAACTTTGGTCGTTTTTTTTGTAATATTGTTTTTTCAATTTAATTGACCGACCAAAGTTGGTCGGTAATTTCTGATCAACTTTGGTCGGTATGCTTTTCCGACCTCTAAAATACCGTCCACACGTAAATGATCGCGTTTTGGACAGTTATTGGCTATTACCGACCAAAGTTGATCGGTTTTTACCAGGTTTCTAGTAGTGTACACTGCTATGGTTTGCTTTGCTAACTAGAGCATTGGTTAGCCAAAAGCATACTTGTCCTTTTGTTTCATTTTATGGGTCTTAGTTTGATTTTATTAGATACAAAATTAATAAAGTAAAATAAAACTTTTGAATCTTGTATTCTTAAATGTATGATAATAACAATAATATCAAAATTACTCTTTATATCTTGTGTTTAAAAAAATCGGCTCATATCATCTTTTACCATAATAATATTTATATTATTTGTATATATATATTAATCAACTACACCTCAATGCCAATCAAGTCAGATTATATTAGTAAATTCTAATATATAGAAATCAAGAAATAAATTAGCAAAGAATATCAATGTCTGAGAACAACAATTATGCATTTCCTATTGAATTTTGACAACTGAAAACTTTCCAACTACGGATGATAAACCACAAACACATACATGATACAAGTTAACATTGACTTAACAAGTATTAAATATATAGTCATACTAAAGAGTATTTACTTGGAGATAGAACAACTTGTACAAGATTGTATTAACCAGCAGTGCTTGTAACAACCTGATTATAGCTTGCTGATTCTTGTTGTTTCACCAAACATTGACATATATAAAGCACTTAAAATTTAATAACTATTCCAAAATGGGAGAAGTATCACAGGATTCCCCTATCAAAACCTTTATGTCATATCAAAGATTGTTAGACATAATGCAGTATGAGATTATAAGGAGAAACTTCCTTCAAAATAAAGATGATTATTAATCCCTAACTTTCAGCTACAAAGATTTCACTTCCGATTATTCAATCTTAATATGACGACAGAACAAGGCATTAAAAACTTCTAAATCATTTTACTCTACGAGAATAATTGTATTAAGTATAAAGAAATGCACATGATAATCAGAATTGCAGTTTCACAACTAACTTCGGAAGCACAACATAAGCTATAAAAGTGTACTACTTAGATTAATACAAACGTGATATTCGATTTAATTCTCTATAGATTATATTACAACATAGACACATAACTTATTGCATACCACACAGACTACTACAAACAAAAGTCAATGTAAATATAGTAGTACAGTTTTATCAACACATTAGTCATCATCTGTTTCTTCTTCAAACTCTTCCTCATCCTCCTCCTCATTTTCAATACAACTTTTACTTTTCCCATAAAATCAAGGATGTAAAAATCAGTTCTTGCTGGAACATATCATATAAATTTATTATTAAGGTAAATCCCTAATAAAATACTTAAATCTAAACCCTAATATCATATCAATTTATTATTGACCCAAAAGTATGAAAATCAAGGTAATAGTCAAACAAGAATTATCATATCAAAATTCCTCAAGAGAAAGAAAAACAAAACAGAAAAGAGAAAGTTTACCTGAACAAAGATAAGAATAATGGTGTAGACAAAGTACAAAAATAGTAAAAATCACCAATGTGATGCTCACTTTGCTTGAGCAACAAGGTTTCTTCACTGGTGCACCAACTCAAAATATTTAGAAACATTTGAAGGGCTTTGTGGATACATGTTGGGGAGCAAGAAAACTAATATTTCCGAGGATGCTTTGAGGCTAAGGCTTTTTCCCTTCTCTCTATGGAGTAAAGCTTTAAATTGGTTGGAACGTTTGCCGAATCTTCAATACACACTTGGGATGAGTTGGCGGCCAAGTTCATTGCTAAGTTTTTCTCCCCCGGACACATGGCTTTAGAGCCCGATTATATCTGGATTCGCGCTGGGTAGAGCCCTATTTAGAGGGAAGTGCTCCCTACCAAGGATTTTTCCATACACAGGGCTCGAACTCAAGACCTTTAGTTAAGGGAGGATCAGCCCTATCCGTTGCACCATATCATTTGGTGGTAATCATGTATTGAATTCAACTTCTTAGTTAGTTATACCAGCTCCATTTGAACCCCAGCTCTCATGCAATAAGATAGAAGTTCAAGGTTGATTTTTCATGTACATTAACTGCATTTTCAAGTGTATTTTTGCTAACGTCACCAAAGCATATAGTATGATTTTCAGAAAATTGTTCAATTACAATTGTCATATTTCTACCAAGTACCGCTTTTTTGCATGAGAAACCTTTTCAAGGACTAGGAGTACGTAACGTTTTTCATATGATGTGAATAGAACTACATATATCTGTTTCACAAAAAAAAAATGTTAGATTTTCCCTCTTTTTTGGCTCGCCCATGCATGACCGTATAAAGATTTTCTTACACTACTTTTACAAATTATAGAAGATTGTTTTCCATTTTTCAAAGCTTACCCATTAATGTTTCTATAGAGCATCATATGTAGTTGCATTAACTTTAAGTAAAAATTTCCTTACACTATAAGAATATTTCGACCTTCTATAAAAGATTGTTTTCCATTCTTTTTCCTGCAGGCCCTAATGGGGTATTATAAGACATAAAATTAAATAGTTGGACCCAATAGGGTTCTAATTTCGAATGATTAAATAAAAAAGAAGTGTATTTGAAAAAAAAAAAAGAAGGAAACTAGGGAAAAAAGAAGTGCCAACTTAAGGTTAATTGAGCTTCTTAGCTAATTAATGATGTTCCTCGTGATATTATTAATTATGGAGTTTGACTCGCCATGCGTGAACTACTAGTATTTTACAATATATTTTGACCTATTATGGAAGATTGTTTTCAAATTTTTTTAATATTACTAATTAATGTTTGTATATAGCATTAATAAGAATTTTCTTATATATAGTATCAGTTGATTTTGACCTATTAAATTATTTTCCAATTTTATAATGTTACCATTTAATGCTGGTCCGTGCATACACACTATAAATATTCCCAATGATATAATAGTTTCGTACCCTCAAACCTAAGGTTTTTTCGTTTTTCTTATTTGCAGTTTCACTTTGAAAAATATAACTGAATAACAATGAGGAGCATTAATGGTGAACGAAGCCTTTTCATGGTTTATGTGGTTTTTTTGCTTGTGGTATATATATTACCTCTTTTCTTTCCCTTCTCCCTTTCATTATTCTCTTCTCCTTTACTTTTTTTTGTTTATTTTTGTATTATTTTCCAGAAAATATTAGTGAAATTGGAAAATCTAAACGTTCATGCATGTACTATATATATATATATATATATATATATATATATATATATATATTCTCTCTGTTTCAATTTATGTGAACCTATTTCCCTTTTAGTCCGTGGCAAAAAGAATGACCTCTTTCCTTATTTGGAAATAATTTACCTTATTTGGAAGCACATATATTTTGTGTGGCTATAAATCATTGCATAAAGGTAAATTGTTTCCAAATAAAAAAAGATGTCATTCTTTTTTGGCACGGACTAAAAAGGAAATAAGTTCACATAAATTAAAACAAAGGGAGTATATATATATATATAGTACATGCATGAACGTTTAGATTTTCCAACTTCACTAATATTTTCTGGAAAATAATACAAAAATAAACAAAAAAAAAAGTAAAGGAGAAGAGAATAATGAAAAGGGAGAAGGGAAAGAAGAGAGGTAACATATATACCAGAGAATGTAACAAGCAAGAAAACCACATAAACCATGAAAAGGCTTCGTTCACCATTAATGTTCCTCATTGTTATTCAGTTGTATTTTGCAAAGTGAAATTGCAAATAAGAAAAAAGAGAAAACCGCATAAACCATGAAAAGGCTTCGTTCACCATTAATGCTCCTCGTTGTTATTCAGTTGTATTTTGCAAAGAGAAACTGCAAATAAGAAATAATACCTCGTAGGAAGTTATTCAAGACTTCAAATAGTTGAAAGGAGAGTAATTACTCAAAAATGACAAGTCGGGTCGTTACAACTTTACTATAACAACCGAGTTTTCTTTGGAACCATTTTTAATATCATGTTATAATATATATTCTTTATAACGGCACTTCACTATAGCAACCAAAAGATATTGGAACAAGCGAGACTGTTATAGAGAGACTGTATATACCCTAGCTTCTAGTAGATTGTTCTCTATTATTGCACTTCACTATATAAGCTCTCTTTTCCTTCTCCCTTTTCATTGTTCTCTTCTCCTTTTCTTTATTTGCCAAATAAAAACTGAAGTTGGAAAATCTAACATATATGCATGTACTAGATATATTATATACATACAGCTCTTCATTATAATATTCAAATTTTCTTTGAAATTATTTTTAATATTATATTACTATAATATATGTTTTCTATAACAACACGTCACTATAACAGTCAAATAATATCAGGACTAACAAGACTGTTATAAAAAAGTTTGACTGTATATATCTTAGCTTCTAGTAGGATCTTCTTCTGGTTAACTTTTTGTGAATTTTTTCCTTAATTAAGGATTGACTCAATTACTCTTAACTATCTTGAATGTTCAAATGTCGGATCAAAATCTTGAATCAAGTGTTTTTTATTAATATCTTTGATGGTATTGTATGCAGTGATGCAAGTTAATCATGCATTGAAACTAGCTGAAGAAGGTGGTGCTATTCAAGAAAATCACAGTAATAGCGGTGGTAGTGGTGATGAACGCAATAACTCACATTACGAAATAGGGTTAACTGAATTATGTCGAAAAGACATCTTACAAGTAAGTCAAGGTCCGTCAGGAACACTGAATGGGGTTTCAGTGTACTCAGTCACAATCATAAACACATGCTCCTCTGGAAGTTGACTTAACATTCACTTGAGTTGTGGTTGGTTCAGTTCGACAAGACTTAAAAATCCTACAATTTCCAGAAGACTTGGTTATAATGATTACCTAGTCAATAATGGAAAGCCTTTAAAACCTGGACAATTACTCAATTTTCAATATTCCAATACTTTTAGTTATCCTCTTGCAGTTTCTTCCATTAGCTGCAACTAGATATGGTTTAGTATTAGTATGAGTATACTAAAGAGGATTATATTAGTTAGATATAGAAGCTTTATATAGTTCAAATAGGTGGATATTAGAAGTTTTATGCTATAGTTGATTTTAATTGGTTCGAATTGAAGTGTAATTAGTTGATTGATTGATTACCACTACTCGAAATTAGGCAAAAACCTACCAAAGTTGGTCGGTTTTTCAAAATATTTTATTTTTTAATTTTTTTTTACGAAACCGACCAACTTTGGTCCATTTTCTTTTGCGTACAAATGCGGGAAATTGTTTTTGAGTCCCGCGAAATTTATTTTTCAAGAAACCGACCAACTTTCGTCGGTTTTTAATTAAAATAAATAAAAATTAATATTAAAAAATCCAACCAAAATTGGTTCGTTAATTCGGCCGGTCATTTTAAAAAACCGATAACTTTGGTCGGTAATTTTATTTTTTAATAAAACCGACCAACTTTGGTCGGTTATTTTCGTGCGAAAATACAATTAAAGAGTATAAATCAAATAAAAGACAGTCTTAAAACAAAATGCACCAATGATCTAGTGGTAGAATAGTATCCTGCCACGGTACAGACCCAGGTTCGATTCCTAGATGGTGAATCTTTTGATTACATAATTAAAATGCCGACCAACTTTGGTCGGTTTATTTTTGACATATTATTTTTTGAATTTAATTGACCGACCAAAGTTGGTCAGAAATTTCTGACCAACTTTGGTCGGTATGGCTTTCCGACCTCTAAACTACCGTCCACACGTAAATGATCGCGTTTTGGGCAGTTATTGGCCATTACCGACCAAAGTTGGTCGGTTTTTACCAGGTTTCTAGTAGTGTACACTGCTATGGTTTGCTTTGCTAACTAGAGCATTGGTTAGCCAAAAGCATACTTGTCCTTTTGTTTTATTTTATGGGTCTTAGTTTGATTTTATTAGATAAAAAATTAATAAAGTAAAATAAAACTTTTGAATCTTGTATTCTTAAATGTATGATAATAACAATAATATCAAAATTACTCTTTATATCTTGTGTTTAAAAAAATCGGCTCATATCATCTTTTACCATAATAATACTTTATATTATTTGTATATATATATTAATCAACTTGTCACGACCCAAAATCCCACCACAGGCGTCGTGATGGCACCTAGTCTCTAAGACCAGGTAAGCCGATTTTCATTGCATTTTTGAAGCCATTTTTTTTTTGAATTAAATAAGTAACCAAAACTAACAGCGGAAATAATTACAATATACAACCTCCCAAGACTGATAGTACTTAGTCACAAACTCTAACTGAATACATAGAATGATCACGAGAACCGAATATACAATACTGTTTGATTACAAGTTAACAGTACAATGAAATGAAAGGACTCCAAGGAACTGCGACGACCAAGCAGCTCTACCTTGAATCCTTAAGACCCCGCTTTAACTCTGCTCAAGTCTGTTATCCTCAATACCTGGCTCTGCACAAAAATGTGCAGAAGTGTAGAGTGAGCACACCACAGCGGTGCCCAGTAAGTATCAAGACTAACCTCAATGGAGTAGAAACGAGGTACAGTCAAGACACTCACTAGTCTAATACCCTGTGCAATATAGCAGTATACAATAGTACTGGAAAACAACTAACAATGATAACAACAACTCAACCAGTGATATCACAACAAGGCAACATAAAACAACCAATGATATGCACAGTAAGACAATAAGATCACCATTTAATATCGCTCAACAATTAATAAATACAATTACACTCAGTTAAATCAAGTTCTTCAATTAAATATCCTTCACATATCATTCTACCAATTAACTCTCTTTCAAATATAATTTTCCTCAAATAATTATCTTTCAAATACAATTCTTTCATATAATACTTTCTAAATAAAAATCCTTCCAAATAAATATTTTGAATATAATTCTTCAATTTAAAAAGTCACCATGTGACACCTCATTTCATAATCATAAAAAACAATACGGGTCTTAGCCCATTTTCATATTTTTCATAAATACGAGTCTCAGCCCATTTTTCATATCTCCACGGCACTTCATGCCCATAATTAAATCATTATATTTTCCCGGCACATCGTGCCCTCATTTCATATTTCACCTGCACGGACAACTCACGTGCCAAATATCATTATCATTTAATCACAGCACCTCGTGCCCACATTTCATATCACAACCACAATTCACATGCCAATATTCTCAATGTATATAAGATCCACATGATCAATTTGTTTCCACTAAAGTGAGTTTAAAAGTTTTTAAATCAATTAAGAAATCAACAAAGAATTGAATTTATTTTTATAAATCATTTGGGTGAAGAAAATAACTTTGCACTTATATCAAAGCATCAGATAAACTACTAATTTGGTTGTAAAACTATTTAATTTAAAAACATAATAATAATTCCTTTTATTTAAATCAACTCAATCATCGCAAATCAGAAAGAAAACCAGAAATATACTTCTTCAGAGTCTCGTGCTAAAAAGCCAAAGTCTACACAATACAACTAGGAGCACAAAACACATAATAATAAAGTCAACTAGTACACCACGGAAGAAGACAAGAATTTACATATTAAATAAAATCAAATCACCCAAGGCAAGAACATGAATAAAGAAGTATCAACAGGGCACTCCCGATGTATCGCCTCGTAGTCCCAAATCATAAATAAATTCACAATATCTCATTTACTTATATCACCGCGGGAGCCTTCACATTAAATTTTTAAAGAAATTATTTTCCCGAAATAGCATCCCGCGTTTTAGCCACCCTTATCACACCGCATGACTTCTAGTAATTCCCCTACTAGCCACGCGTTTCAAGCCACCCTTATCTCACCGCATGACTTCTAGTAGTTCCCCTACTAGCCACGCGTTTCAAGCCACCCTTATCTCACCGCATGCGTTTCATCACCCTGACCTTATATCACCGCAATGACTTTTAGTAGTTCCCCTACTAGCCACGCATTTCAAGCCACTCTTATCTCACCGCATGCGTATCAATATCACAATATTTCACAAATCGCACCTCAAGTGCTCAAATATCACAGCATAATATAACTTGCACCTCAAGTGCCCAAATATTACAGCATTTCACAAATTGCACATCAAGTGCTCAAATCTTACAACATATCACAGATTGCACATCAGGTGCTCAAATCTTACAACATATCACATTTGCACATCAGGTGCTCAAATCTTACAACATATCATAAATTGCACATCGAGTGCTCAAATCTTACAACATATCACAGATTGCACATCAGGTGCTCAAATCTTACAACATATCACAAATTGCACATCGAGTGTCCAAATATTATAACTTGCCACAGAAATCAATAATACATTATTTTCTACAATAAGGAGCCCACGGCTCGACCATAATGTGCACAAAAATCTTAACAAAATATCCGGAAGCGAACAACTCGACAAAATAATATTTAACATAAAAATCAAGGTGGCAATGTTACCAAATCATCATGTAAAAATAATTTCAACAAACAAGGATCTAGGCATGGCAAATAGAGGATTTAATAATTGCCAATAATTTTCAATTTGATACATAAGGGCGTATAATAATTTTAATCAATGAAATTTGCACATATAAACCAAGTACGTACTCGTCACCTCGCGTACATGGATTTCAATTACACAAATGGCACATAATACTCAATGCCTAAGAGGTAATTCCCTCATTCGAGGTTAAGCAAGATACTTACCTCGACGAAACTAAGTCAATATTTTAAATGATCTTCGTGAGTGAAGCCACCTTCGGACGGCTCAAATCTGAAATTCACCCCTTAATAATACTACGATGGTCCACCACACTAAACAAATTTCAATCTACAACAATGCAAAACAATTGCACCAATATTAGTAAATAAGTTTCCAGATTTTTGGTCATTTAGGCATTTTATCAAACACCTAGTAGGCATGAATCTCTACATATCGTAACCATAGAATTAGTTCATCCAACTACTACCAATTATCAATAATTTATCCCACCATCATTCTTAAAAAATTCATAACTTCCAACATCACATACATGACCATCCATCCGCACCCAACCAACAAAATTCCATCAAATAATCACCTTTCAATCTCTACAATGGTTATGTATTTAAATTGGGAACATATGGCTTCCAATCGCCATACCATAAGTTCTAATACTTAATTGATACTCATATTCCCATAATATATCCATACATGTAAGTCTAAGGGTGTAGGATTACCTTTTTGGAAGAAATCTTGCAAAACCCTCCTTTGAGTTCTTGAAGAAATTTCTTGAAGATCTAAGTATTTTATGTGTAGATTTCATCAATACTAGTGTAGAAATAATGGAATTTCACATCAAGATAATGGGGATTGCTTACCTTGAAGAAGAGAGGAGTTGGTGGTCTTGAGAGAGTGGAGAAGAGCTCCAAAATTCGTCCAAATGAAGTGGGGAAAATGAACCCCGAAATTGTATCTATAGGCCCAGATTTTTGGGTTTCGGATGCTGCCCCGGATGCTATGGCAGCACTTCACTGCCAGCCCCTTTTTCGGATGCGGCTCCGGATGCTTCGCATCTGCAGTCTCCTTGGCCAGCCTTTGGTAATTTGATCATAACTTCTTGTAGAAATGTCCAAATGACGAACGGTTTGAAGCGTTAGAAACTAGACTCGATGATCTTTTATTTGATAGGTTGTGCATCACATAACACCTTATATATATGTAGATAATCTCGTTCTAAGTTAGGTTATGCCGAAACATAACAAATCGATCCGAAATGACCTCAAATTTTGCACACAAGTCGTAAATGACATAACGAAACTATTCAAATTTCCGGAATTGAAGTCCAAGCCCGATACATCAAGGTCAACTTTTAGTCGACACTTTTCTTAAAATCTTCCATTTTCCAACTTTCGCCAAAATGCGTCGAATTCTCCTACGGACTTCCAAATCCAAATCCAGACATACGCCTAAGTCTGAAATCTCCATACGAAGCTATTGACACTATAAAAATCCCATTCCGGAGTCATTCTGCTCAAAAGTCAAACTCCGGTCAACTCTTTTCAACTTAAGGCTTCTAACATGGAATTTATTCTTTCGAACTAATCAGAAACACTTGAAAATTAAAACCGACGATTCACATGCGTCATAATACATCATATGAAGCTATTCAAGACTTCAAATAGTTGGAAGGAGCGTAAATGTTCAAAATAATAAGTCGGGTCATTACACAACTACACCTCAATGCCAATCAAGTCAGATTATATTAGTAAATTCTAATATATAGAAATCAAGAAATTAATTAGCAAAGAATATCAATGTCTGAGAACAACAATTATGCATTTCCTATTGAATTTTGACAACTGGAAACTTTCCAACTACGGATGATAAACCACAAACACATACATGATACAAGTTAACATTGACTTAACAAGTATTAAATATATAGTCATACTAAAGAGTATTTACTAGCAGATAGAACAACTTGTACAAGATTGTATTAACCAGCAGTGCTTGTAACAACCTGATTATTGCTTGTTGATTCTTTTTGTCTCACCAAACATTGACATATATAAAGTACTTAAAATTTCATAACTATTCCAAAATGGGAGAAGTATCACAGGATTCCCCTATCAAAACCTTTATGTCATATCAAAGATTGTTAGACATAATGCAGTATGAGATTATAAGGAGAAACTTCCTTCAAAATAAAGATGATTATTAATCCCTAACTTTCAGCTACAAAGATTTCACTTCCGATTATTCAATCTTAATATGACGACAGAACAAGGCATTAAAAACTTCTAAATCATTTTACTCTAGGAGAATAATTGTATTAAGCATAAAGAAATGCACATGATAATCAGAATTGCAGTTTCACAACTAACTTCGGAAGCACAACGTAAGCTATAAAAGTATACCACTTAGATTACTACAAACGTGATATTCGATTTAATTCTCTATAGATTATATTACAACATAGACACATAACATATAGCATACCACACAGACTACTACAAACAAAAGTCAATGAAAATATAGTAGTACAGTTTTATCAACACATTAGTCATCATCTGTTTCTTCTTCAAACTCTTCCTCATCCGCCTCCTCATTTTCAATACAACTTTTACTTTTCCCATAAAATCAAGGATGTAAAAATCAGTTCTTGCTGGAACATATCATATAAATTTATTATTTAGGTAAATCTCTAATAAAATACTTAAATCTAATTCCTAAAATCATATCAATTTATTATTGACCCAAAAGTATGAAAATCAAGGTAATAGTCAAACAAGAATTATCATATCAAAATTCCTCAAGAGAAAGAAAAATAAAACAAAAAAGAGAAAGTTTACCTGAACAAAGATAAGAATAATGGTATAGACAAAGTACAAAAATAGTAAAAATCACCAATGTGATGCTCACTTTGCTTGAGCAACAAGGTTTCTTCACGGGTGCACCAACTCAAAATATTTAGAAACATTTGAAGGGCTTTGTGGATACATGTTGGGGAGCAAGAAAACTAATATTTCCGAGGATGCTTTGAGGCTAAGGCTTTTTCCCTTCTCTCTATGGAGTAAAGCTTTAAATTAGTTGGAACGTTTGCCGAATCTTCAATACACACTTGGGATGAGTTGGCGGCCAAGTTCATTGCTAAGTTTTTCTCCCCCGGACACATGGCTTTGGAGCCCGATTATATCTGGATTCGTGCCGGGTAGGGCCCTATTTAGAGGGGAAGTGCTCCCTACCAAGGATTTTTTCATACACAGGGCTCGAACTCTAGACTTTTGGTTAAGGGAGGATCAGCCCTATCCGCTGCACCACATCATTTGGTGGTAATCATGTATTGAATTCAACTTCTTAGTTAGTTATATCAGCTCCATTTGAACCCCAGCTCTTATGTAATAAGATAGAAGTTCAAGATTGATTTTTCATGTACATTAACTGCATTTTCAAGTGTATTTTTGCTAACGTCACCAAAGCATATAGTATGATTTTCAGAAAATTGTTCAATTACAATTGTCATATTTCTACCAAGTACCGCTTTTTTGCATGAGAAACCTTTTCAAGGACTAGGAGTACGTAACGTTTTTCATATGATGTGAACAGAACTACATATATCTGTTTCACAAAAAAAAATGTTAGATTTTCCCTCTTTTTTGGCTCGCCTATGCATGACCGTATAAAGATTTTCTTACACTATTTTTACAAATTATAGAAGATTGTTTTCCATTTTTCAAAGCTTACCCATTAATGTTTCTATAGAGCATCATATGTAGTTGCATTAACTTTAAGTAAAAATTTCCTTACACTATAAGAATATTTCGACCTTCTATAAAAGATTGTTTTCCATTCTTTTTCCTGCAGGCCCTAATGGGGTATTATAAGACATAAAATTAAATAGTTGGACCCAATAAGGTTCTAATTTCGAATGATTAAATAAAAAAGAAGTGCATTCGAAAAAAGAAGAAGGAAACTAGGGAAAAAAGAAGTGCCAACTTAAGGTTAATTGAGCTTCTTAGCTAATTAATGATGTTCCTCGTGATATTATTAATTATGGAGTTTGACTCACCATGCGTGAACTACTAGTATTTTACAATATATTTTGACCTATTATGGAAGACTGTTTTCCAATTTTTTTAATATTACTAATTAATGTTTGTATATAGCATTAATAAGAATTTTCTTATATATAGTATCAGTAGATTTTGATCTATTAAATTATTTTCCAATTTTATAATGTTACCAATTAATGCTGGTCCGTGCATACACACTATAAATATCCCCAATGATATAATAGTTTCGTACCCTCAAACCTAAGGTTTTTTCGTTTTTCTTATTTGCAGTTTCACTTTGAAAAATATAACTGAATAACAATGAGGAGCATTAATGGTGAACGAAGCCTTTTCATGGTTTGTGTGGTTTATTTGGTTGTGGTATATATATTACCTTTCTTCTTTCCCTTCTCCCTTTCATTATTCTCTTCTCCTTTACTTTTTTTGTTTATTTTTGTATTATTTTTCAAAAAATATGTGAAGTTGGAAAATCTAAAGGTTCATGCATGTTCCTCTTTCCTTATTTGGAAACAATTTGCCTTATTTGGAAGCACATATATTTTGTGTGGCTATAAATCATTGCATAAAGGTAAATTGTTTCCAAATAAAAAAAGATGTCATTCTTTTTTGGCACGGACTAAAAAGGAAATAAGTTCACATAAATTAAAACAAAGGGAGTATATATATATATATAGTACATGCATGAACGTTTAGATTTTCCAACTTCACTAATATTTTCTGGAAAATAATACAAAAATAAACAAAAAAAAAAGTAAAGGAGAAGAGAATAATGAAAAGGGAGAAGGGAAAGAAGAGAGGTAACATATATACCAGAGAATGTAACAAGCAAGAAAACCACATAAACCATGAAAAGGCTTCGTTCACCATTAATGTTCCTCATTGTTATTCAGTTGTATTTTGCAAAGTGAAATTGCAAATAAGAAAAAAGAGAAAACCGCATAAACCATGAAAAGGCTTCGTTCACCATTAATGCTCCTCATTGTTATTCAGTTGTATTTTGCAAAGAGAAACTGCAAATAAGAAAAAAGAAAAAACCTTAGGTTTGAGGGTACGAAACTATTATATCATTGGGGATATTTATAGTATATATATATATATATATATATATATATATATATATATATATATATATATATATATATATATATACATATACATATACATATACAGTCAGATCTCCTCTATAACAACGATCCCCTATAGCACTTTACTATAACAACCGAGTTTTCTTTGGAACCATTTTTAATATCATGTTATAATATATATTCTTTATAACGGCACTTCACTATTGCAGCCAAAAGATATTGGAACAAGCGAGACTGTTATAGAGAGACTGTATATATCCTAGCTTCTAGTATATTGTTCTCTATTATTGCACTTCACTATATAAGCTCTCTTTTCCTTCTCCCTTTTCATTGTTCTCTTCTCCTTTTCTTTATTTGCCAAATAAAAACTGAAGTTGGAAAATCTAACGTATATGCATGTACTAGATATATTATATACATACAGCTCTTAATTATAATATTCAAGTTTTCTTTGAAATTATTTTTAATATTATATTACTATAATATATGTTTTCTATAACAACACGTCACTATAACAGTCAAATAATATCAGGACTAACAAGACTGTTATAAAAAAGTGTGACTGTATATATCTTAGCTTCTAGTAGGATCTTCTTCTGGTTAACTTTTTGTGAATTGTTTCCTTAATTAAGGATTGACTCAATTACTCTTAACTATCTTGAATGTTCAATGTCCGATCAAAATCTTGAATCAAGTGTTTTTTATTAATATCTTTGATGGTATTGTATGCAGTGATGCAAGTTAATCATGCATTGAAACTAGCTGAAGAAGGTGGTGCTATTCAAGAAATCACAGTAATAGCGGTGGTAGTGGTGATGAACGCAATAACTCACATTACGAAATAGGGTTAACTGAATTATGTCGAAAAGACATCTTACAAGTAAGTCAAGGTCCGTCAGGAACACTGAATGGGGTTTCAGTGTACTCAGTCACAATCATAAACACATGCTTCTCTGGAAGTTGACTTAACATTCACTTGAGTTGTGGTTGGTTCAGTTCGACAAGACTTATAAATCCTACAATTTTCAGAAGACTTGGTTATAATGATTACCTTGTCAATAATGGAAAGCCTTTAAAACCTGGACAATTACTCAATTTTCAATATTCCAATACTTTTAGTTATCCTCTTGCAGTTTCTTCCATTAGCTGCAACTAGATATGGTTTTAGTATTAGTATGAGTATACTAAAGAGGATTATATTAGTTAGATATAGAAGCTTTATATAGTTCAAATAGGTGGATATTAGAAGTTTTATGCTATAGTTGATTTTAATTGGTTCGAATTGAAGTGTAATTAGTTGATTGATTGATTACCACTACTCGAAATTAGGCAAAAACCTACCAAAGTTGGTCGGTTTTTCAAAATATTTTATTTTTTAATTTTTTTTTACGAAACCGACCAACTTTGGTCCATTTTCTTTTGCGTACAAATGCGGGAAATTGTTTTTGAGTCCCGCGAAATTTATTTTTCAAGAAACCGACCAACTTTCGTCGGTTTTTAATTAAAATAAATAAAAATTAATATTAAAAAATCCAACCAAAATTGGTTCGTTAATTCGGCCGGTCATTTTAAAAAACCGATAACTTTGGTCGGTAATTTTATTTTTTAATAAAACCGACCAACTTTGGTCGGTTATTTTCGTGCGAAAATACAATTAAAGAGTATAAATCAAATAAAAGACAGTCTTAAAACAAAATGCACCAATGATCTAGTGGTAGAATAGTATCCTGCCACGGTACAGACCCAGGTTCGATTCCTAGATGGTGAATCTTTTGATTACATAATTAAAATGCCGACCAACTTTGGTCGGTTTATTTTTGACATATTATTTTTTGAATTTAATTGACCGACCAAAGTTGGTCAGAAATTTCTGACCAACTTTGGTCGGTATGGCTTTCCGACCTCTAAACTACCGTCCACACGTAAATGATCGCGTTTTGGGCAGTTATTGGCCATTACCGACCAAAGTTGGTCGGTTTTTACCAGGTTTCTAGTAGTGTACACTGCTATGGTTTGCTTTGCTAACTAGAGCATTGGTTAGCCAAAAGCATACTTGTCCTTTTGTTTTATTTTATGGGTCTTAGTTTGATTTTATTAGATAAAAAATTAATAAAGTAAAATAAAACTTTTGAATCTTGTATTCTTAAATGTATGATAATAACAATAATATCAAAATTACTCTTTATATCTTGTGTTTAAAAAAATCGGCTCATATCATCTTTTACCATAATAATACTTTATATTATTTGTATATATATATATTAATCAACTTGTCACGACCCAAAATCCCACCACAGGCGTCGTGATGGCACCTAGTCTCTAAGACCAGGTAAGCCGATTTTCATTGCATTTTTGAAGCCATTTTTTTTTTGAATTAAATAAGTAACCAAAACTAACAGCGGAAATAATTACAATATACAACCTCCCAAGACTGATAGTACTTAGTCACAAACTCTAACTGAATACATAGAATGATCACGAGAACCGAATATACAATACTGTTTGATTACAAGTTAACAGTACAATGAAATGAAAGGACTCCAAGGAACTGCGACGACCAAGCAGCTCTACCTTGAATCCTTATGACCCCGCTTTAACTCTGCTCAAGTCTGTTATCTTCAATACCTGGCTCTGCACAAAAATGTGCAGAAGTGTAGAGTGAGCACACTACAACGGTGCCCAGTAAGTATCAAGACTAACCTCAATGGAGTAGAAACGAGGTACAGTCAAGACACTCACTAGTCTAATACCCTGTGCAATATAGCAGTATACAATAGTACTGGAAAACAACTAACAATGATAACAACAACTCAACCAGTGATATCACAACAAGGCAACATAAAACAACCAATGATATGCACAGTAAGACAATAAGATCACCATTTAATATCGCTCAACAATTAATAAATACAATTACACTCAGTTAAATCAAGTTCTTCAATTAAATATCCTTCACATATCATTCTACCAATTAACTCTCTTTCAAATATAATTTTCCTCAAATAATTATCTTTCAAATACAATTCTTTCATATAATACTTTCTAAATAAAAATCCTTCCAAATAAATATTTTGAATATAATTCTTCAATTTAAAAAGTCACCATGTGACACCTCATTTTATAATCATAAAAAAAAAATACGGATCTCAGCCCATTTTCATATTTTTCATAAATACGGGTCTCAGCCCATTTTTCATATCTCCACGGCACTTCATGCCCATAATTAAATCATTATATTTCCCCGGCACATCGTTCCCTCATTTCATATCTCACCTGCACGGACAACTCACGTGCCAAATATCATTATCATTTAATTACATCACCTCGTGCCCACATTTCATATCACAACCACAATTCACATGCCAATATTCTCAATGTATATAAGATCCACATCATCAATTTATTTCTACTAAAGTGAGTTTAAAAGTTTTTAAATCAATTAAGAAATCAACAAAGAATTGAATTTATTTTTATAAATCATTTGGGTGAAGAAAATAACTTTGCACTTATATTAAAGCATCAGATAAACTACTGATTTGGTTGTAAAGCTATTTAATTTAAAAACATAATAATAATTCCTTTTATTTAAATCAACTCAATCATCAAAAATCAGTAAGAAAACCAGAAATATACTTCTTTAGAATCTCGTGCTAAAAAGCCAATGTCTACACAATACAACTAGGAGCACAAAACACATAATAATAAAGTCAACTAGTACACCACGGAAGAAGACACGAATTTACATATTAAATAAAACCAAATCACCCAAGGCAAGAACATGAATAAAGAACTATCAACAGGGCACTCCCGAGGTACCGTCTCGTAGTCCCAAATCATAAATAAATTCACACTATCTCATTTACTTATATCACCGCGGGAGCCTTCACATTAAATTTTTAAAGAAATTATTTTCCCGAAATAGCATCCCGCGTTTTAGCCACCCTTATCACACCGCATGACTTCTAGTAGTTCCCCTACTAGTCACGCGTTTCAAGCCACCCTTATCTCACAGCATGCATTTTCAACACCCTGACCTTATATCACCGCATGGCTTCTAGTAGTTCCCCTACTAGCCACGCGTTTCAAGCCACCCTTATCTCACCGCATGCGTATCAATATCACAATATTTCACAAGTCGCATCTCAAGTACCCAAATATCACAGCATTTCACAAATTGCACATCAAGTGCTCAAATCTTACAACATATCACAGATTGCACATCAGGTGCTCAAATCTTTCAACATATCATAAATTGCACATCAAGTGCTCAAATCTTACAACATATCACAGATTGCACATCAGGTGCTCAAATCTTTCAACATATCATAAATTTCACATCAACTGCCCAAATATTACAACTTGCCACATAAATCAATAATACATTATTTTCTACAATAAAGAGCCCATGGCTCAACCATAATGTGCACAAAAATCTTAACAAAATATCCGAAAGTGAACAACTCAACAAAATAATATTTCACATAAAAATCAAGGTGGCAATCATACCAAATCATCATGTAAAAATAATTTCAACAAACAAGGATCTAGGCATGACAAATAGAGGATTTAATAATTGCTAATAATTTCTAATTTGATACATAAGGGCGTATAATAATTTTAATCAATGAAATTTGCACATATAAACCAAGTACGTACTCGTCACCTCGCGTACATGGATTTCAATTACACAAATTGCACATATTACTCAATGCCTGAGAGGTAATTCCCCCACTCGAGGTTAAGCAAGACACTTACCTCGACGAAACTAAGTCAATGTTTTAAATGATCTTCGTGAGTGAAGCCACCTTCGGACGGCTCAAATCTGAAATTCACCCCTTAATAATACTACGATGGTCCACCACACTAAACAAATTTCAATCTACAATAATGCAAAACAATCGCACCAATATTAGTAAACAAGTTTTCAGATTTTTGGTCATTTAAGCATTTTATCAAACACCTAGTAGGCATGAATCTCTACATATCTTAACCATAGAATTAGTTCATCCAACTACTACCATTTACCAATAATTTATCCCACCATCATTCTTAAACAATTCATAACTTCCAACATCACATACATGATCATCCATCCGCACCCAACCAACAAAATTCCATCAAATAATAACCTTTCAATCTCTACAATGGTTATGTATTTAAATTGAGAATATATGGCTTCCAATCGCCATACCATAAGTTCTAATACTTAATTGATACTCATATTCCCATAATATATCCATACATATAAGTCTAAGGGTGTAGGATTACCTTTTTGGAAGAAATCTTGCAAAACCTTCCTTTGAGTTCTTGAAGAAATTTCTTGAAGATCTAAGTATTTTATGTGTAGATTTCATCAATACTAGTGTAGAAATAATGGAATTTCACATCAAGATAATGGGGATTGCTTACCTTGAAGAAGAGAGGAGTTGGTGGTCTTGAGAGAGTGGAGAAGAGCTCCAAAATTCGTCCAAATGAAGTGGGAAAAATGAACTCCGAAATTGTATCTATAGGCCCAGATTTTTGGGTTTCGGATGCTGCCCCGGATGCTATGGCAGCACTTCACTGCCAGCCCCTTTTTCGGATGCGGCTCCGGATGCTTCGCATCCGCAGTCTCCTCTGCCAGCCTTTGGTAATTTGGTCATAACGTCTTGTAGAAATGTCCAAATGACGAACGGTTTGAAGCGTTAGAAACTAGACTCGAAGATATTTTATTTGATAGGTTGTGCATCACATAACACCTCATATATATGTAGATAATCTCGTTCTAAGTTAGGTCTTATGCCGAAACATAACAAATCGATCCGGAATGACCTCAAATTTTGCACACAAGTCATAAATGACATAACGAAGCTATTCAAATTTCCGGAATTGAAGTCCAAGCCCGATACATCAAGGTCAACTCTCAGTCGACATTTTTCTTAAAATCTTCCATTTTCCAACTTTCGCCAAAATGCGTCGAATTCTCCTACGGACTTCCAAATCCAAATTCGGACATATGCCTAAGTCTAAAATCTCCATACGAAGCTATTGACACTATAAAAATCCTATTCCGGAGTCGTTGTGCTCAAAAGTCAAACTCCGGTCAACTCTTTTCAACTTAAGGCTTCTAACATGGAATTTATTCTTTCGAACTAATCCCGAAACACTTGAAAATCAAATCCGGCGATTCACACGCGTCATAATACATCATATGAAGCTATTCAAGACTTCAAATAGTTGGAAGGAGCATAAATGTTCAAAATAATAAGTCGGGTCATTACAATTTTCCCTCTTTTTTGGCTCGCCCATGCATGACTGTATAAAGATTTTCTTACACTACTTTTACAAATTATAGAAGATTGTTTTCCATTTTTCAAAGCTTACCCATTAATGTTTCTATAGAGCATCATATGTAGTTGCATTAACTTTAAGTAAAAATTTCCTTACACTATAAGAATATTTCGACCTTCTATAGAAGGTTGTTTTCCATTCTTTTTCCTGCAGACCCTAATGGGGTATTATAAGACATAAAATTAAATAGTTGGACCCAATAGGGTTCTAATTTCGAATGATTAAATAAAAAAGAAGTGCATTTGAAAAAAGAAGAAGGAAACTAGGGAAAAAAGAAGTGCCAACTTAAGGTTAATTGAGCTTCTTAGCTAATTAATGATGTTCCTCGTGATATTATTAATTATGCAGTTTGACTCGCCATGCGTGAACTACTAGTATTTTACAATATATTTTGACCTATTATGGAATATTGTTTTCCAATTTTTTTAATATTACTAATTAATGTTTGTATATAGCATTAATAAGAATTTTCTTATATATAGTATCAGTAGATTTTGACCTATTAAATTATTTTCCAATTTTATAATGTTACCAATTAATGCAGGTCCGTGCATACACACTATAAATATCCCCAATGATATAATAGTTTCGTACCCTCAAACCTAAGGTTTTTTCTTTTTTCTTATTTGCAGTTTCACTTTGAAAAATATAACTGAATAACAATGAGGAGCATTAATGGTGAACGAATCCTTTTCATGGTTTATGTGGTTTTTTTGGTTGTGGTATATATATTACCTCTCTTCTTTCCCTTCTCCCTTTCATTATTCTCTTTCTCCTTTACTTTTTTTTGTTTATTTTTGTATTATTTTCCAGAAAATATTAGTGAAGTTGGAAAATCTAAACGTTCATGCATGTACTATATATATATATATACTCCCTTTGTTTTAATTTATGTGAACTTATTTCCTTTTTAGTCCGTGCCAAAAAAGAATGACATCTTTTTTTATTTGGAAACAATTTACCTTTATGCAATGATTTATAGCCACACAAAATATATGTGCTTCCAAATAAGGCAAATTGTTTCCAAATAATATATATATATATATATATATATATATATATATACTCCCTCTGTTTCAATTTATGTGAACCTATTTCCCTTTTAGTCCGTGCCAAAAAGAATGACCTCTTTCCTTATTTGGAAATAATTTACCTTATTTGGAAGCACATATATTTTGTGTGGCTATAAATCATTGCATAAAGGTAAATTATTTCCAAATAAAAAAAGATGTCATTCTTTTTAGCACGAACTAAAAAGGAAATAAGTTCACATAAATTGTGTATATATATATATATATATATATATATATATATATATAGTACATGCATGAACGTTTAGATTTTCCCACTTCACTAATATTTTCTGAAAAATAATACAAAAATAAACAAAAAAAAAAGTAAAGGAGAAGAGAATAATGAAAAGGGAGAAGGGAAAGAAGAGAGGTAACATATATACCAGAGAATGTAACAAGCAAGAAAACCACATAAACAATGAAAAGGCTTCGTTCACCATTAATGTTCCTCATTGTTATTCAGTTGTATTTTGCAAAGTGAAATTGCAAATAAGAAAAAAGAGAAAACCGCATAAACCATGAAAAGGCTTCGTTCACCATTAATGCTCCTCGTTGTTATTCAGTTGTATTTTGCAAAGAGAAACTGCAAATAAGAAAAAAGAAAAAACCTTAGGTTTGAGGGTACGAAACTATTATATCATTGGGGATATTTATAGTGTGTATGCACGGACCTGCATTAATTGGTAACATTATAAAATTGGAAAATAATTTAATAGGTCCTCTATAACAACGATCCCCTATAGCACTTTACTATAACAACCGAGTTTTAATTGGAACCATTTTTAATATCATGTTATAATATATATTCTTTATAACGGCACTTCACTATAGCATCCAAAAGATATTGGAACAAGCGAGACTGTTATAGAGAGATTGTATATACCCTAGCTTCTAGTAGATTGTTCTCTATTATTGCACTTCACTATATAAGCTCTCTTTTCCTTCTCCCTTTTCATTGTTCTCTTCTCCTTTTCTTTATTTGCCAAATAAAAACTGAAGTTGGAAAATCTAACGTATATGCATGTACTAGATATATTATATACATACAGCTCTTCATTATAATATTCAAGTTTTCTTTGAAATTATTTTTAATATTATATTACTATAATATATATTTTCTATAACAACACGTCACTATAACAGTCAAATAATATCAGGACTAACAAGACTGTTATAAAAAAGTTTGACTGTATATATCTTAGCTTCTAGTAGGATCTTCTTCTGGTTAACTTTTTGTGAATTTTTTCCTTAATTAAGGATTGACTCAATTACTCTTAACTATTATGAATGTTCAATGTCCGATCAAAATCTTGAATCAAGTGTTTTTTATTAATATCTTTGATGGTATTGTATGCAGTGATGCAAGTTAATCATGCATTGAAACTAGCTGAAGAAGGTGGTGCTATTCAAGAAAATCACAGTAATAGCGGTGGTAGTGGTGATGAACGCAATAACTCACATTACAAAATAGGGTTAACTGAATTATGTCGAAAAGACATCTTACAAGTAAGTCAAAGTCCGTCAGGAACACTGAATGGGATTTCAGTGTACTCAGTCACAATCATAAACACATGCTCCTCTGGAAGTTGACATAACATTCACTTGAGTTGTGGTTAGTTCAGTTCGACAAGACTTATAAATCCTACAATTTTCAGAAGACTTGGTTATAATGATTACCTTGTCAATAATGGAAAGCCTTTAAAACCTGGACAATTACTCAATTTTTAATATTCCAATACTTTTAGTTATCCTCTTGCAGTTTCTTCCATTAGCTGCAACTAGATATGGTTTTAGTATTAGTATGAGTATACTAAAGAGGATTATATTAGTTAGATATAGAAGCTTTATATAGTTCAAATAGGTGGATATTAGAAGTTTTATGCTATAGTTGATTTTAATTGGTTCGAATTGAAGTGTAATTAGTTGATTGATTGATTACCACTACTAGAAATTAGGCAAAAACCTACCAAAGTTGGTCGGTTTTTCAAAATATTTTATTTTTTAATTTTTTTTTACGAAACCGACCAACTTTGGTCAGTTTTCTTTTGCGTACAAATGCGGGAAACTGTTTTTGAGTCCCGCGAAATTTATTTTTCAAGAAACCGACCAACTTTGGTCGGTTTTAATTAAAATAAATAAAAATTAATATTAAAAAAACCGACCAAAATTGGTTCGTTAATTCGGCCGGTCATTTTAAAAAACCGACAACTTTGGTCGGTAATTTTATTTTTTAATAAAACGATCAACTTTGGTCGGTTATTTTCGTGCGAAAATACAATTAAAGAGTATAAATCAAATAAAAGACAGTCTTAAAACAAAATGCACCAATGGTCTAGTGGTAGAATAGTATCCTGCCACGGTACAGACCCCGGTTCAATTCCTATATGGTGAATCTTTTGATTACATAATTAAAATACCGACCAACTTTGGTCGATTTTTTTTTGCAATATTGTATTTTGAATTTAATTGACCGACCAAAGTTGGTCGGTAATTTCTGACCAACTTTGGTCGGTATGCCTTTCCGACCTCTAAAATACCGTACACACGTAAATGATCGCGTTTGGTCAGTTTTTACCAGGTTTCTAGTAGTGTACACTGCTATGGTTTGCTTTGCTAACTAGAGCATTGGTTAGCCAAAAGCATACTTGTCCTTTTGTTTCATTTTATTGGTCTTAGTTTGATTTTATTAGATACAAAATTAATAAAGTAAAATAAAACTTTTGAATCTTGTATTCTTAAATGTATGATAATAACAATAATATCAAAATTACTCTTTATATCTTGTGTTTAAAAAAATCGGCTCATATCATCTTTTACCATAATAATACTTTATATTATTTGTATATATATATTAATCAACTACACCTCAATGCCAATCAAGTCAGATTATATTAGTAAATTCTAATATATAGAAATCAAGAAATAAATTAGCAAAGAATATCAATGTCTGAGAAAAACAATTATGCATTTCCTATTGAATTTTGACAACTGGAAACTTTCCAACTACGGATGATAAACCACAAACACATACATGATACAAGTTAACATTGACTTAAAAAGTATTAAATATATAGTCATACTAAAGAGTATTTACTAGGAGATAGAACAACTTGTACAAGATTGCATTAACCAGCAGTGCTTGTAACAACCTGATTATAGCTTGTTGATTCTTTTTGTCTCACCAAACATTGACATATATAAAGTACTTAAAATTTTATAACTATTCCAAAATGGGAGAAGTATCACTGGATTCCCCTATCAAAACCTTTATGTCATATCAAAGATTGTTAGACATAATGCAGTATGAGATTATAAGGAGAAACTTCCTTCAAAATAAAGATGATCATTAATCCCTAACTTTCAGCTACAAAGATTTCACTTCTGATTATTCAATCTTAATATGACGACAGAACAAGGCATTAAAAACTTCTAAATCATTTTACTCTACGAGAATAATTGTATTAAGCATAAAGAAATGCACATGATAATCAGAATTGCAGTTTCACAACTAACTTCGGAAGCACAACGTAAGCTATAAAAGTGTACCACTTAGATTACTACAAACGTGATATTTCGATTTAATTCTCTATAGATTATATTACAACATAGACACATAACTTATAGCATACCACACAGACTACTACAAACAAAAGTCAATGAAAATATAGTAGTACAGTTTTATCAACACATTAGTCATCATCTGTTTCTTCTTCAAACTCTTCCTCATCCTCCTCCTCATTTTCAATACAACTTTTACTTTTCCCATAAAATCAAGGATGTAAAAATCAGTTGTTGCTGGAACATATCATATAAATTTATTATTAAGGTAAATCCCTAATAAAATACTTAAATCTAAACCCTAAAATCATATCAATTTATTATTGACCCAAAAGTATGAAAATCAAGGTAATAGTCAAACAAGAATTATCATATCAAAATTCCTCAAGAGAAAGAAAAACAAAACAGAAAAGAGAAAGTTTACCTGAATAAAGATAAGAATAATGGTGTAGTCAAAGTACAAAAATAGTAAAAATCACCAATGTGATGCTCACGTTGCTTGAGCAACAAGGTTTCTTCACTGGTGCACCAACTCAAAATATTTAGAAACATTTGAAGGGCTTTGTGGATACATGTTGGGGAGCAAGAAAACTAATATTTCCGAGGATGCTTTGAGGCTAAGGCTTTTTCCCTTCTCTATATGGAGTAAAGCTTTAAATTGGTTGGAATGTTTGCCGAATGTTCAATACACACTTGGGATGAGTTGGCGGCCAAGTTCATTGCTATGTTTTTCTCCCCCGGACACATGGCTTTGGAGCCCGATTATATCTGGATTCGCGCCGGGTAGGGCTCTATTTAGAGGGGAAGTGCTCCCTACCAAGAATTTTTTAATACACAGGGCTTGAACTCAAGACTTTTAGTTAAGGGAGGATCAGCCCTATCCGCTGCACCACATCATTTGATTGATGGTAATCATGTATTGAATTCAACTTCTTAGTTAGTTATACCAGCTCCATTTGAACCCCAGCTCTCATGCAATAAGATAGAAGTTCAAGATTAATTATTCATGTACATTAACTGCATTTTCAAGTGTATTTTTGCTAACGTCACCAAAGCATATAGTATGATTTTCAGAAAATTGTTCAATTACAATTGTCATATTTCTACCAAGTACCGGTTTTTTGCATGAGAAACCTTTTCAAGGACTAGGAGTACGTAACGTTTTTCATATGATGTGAACAGAACTACATATATCTGTTTCACAAAAAAGATTTTCTTACGCTACTTTTACAAATTATAGAAGATTGTTTTCCATTTTTCAAAGCTTACCCATTAATGTTTCTATAGAGCATCATATGTAGTTGCATTAACTTTAAGTAAAAATTTCTTTACACTATAAGAATATTTCGACCTTCTATAAAAGATTGTTTTCCATTCTTTTTCCTACAGGCCCTAATAGGGTTCTAATTTCGAATGATTAAATAAAAAAGAAGTGCATTTGAAAAAAAAGAAGGAAACTAGGGAAAAAAGAAGTGCCAAACTTAAGGTTAATTGAGCTTCTTAGCTAATTAATGATGTTCCTCGTGATATTATTAATTATGGAGTTTGACTCGCCATGCGTGAACTACTAGTATTTTACAATATATTTTGACCTATTATGGAAGATTGTTTTCCATTTTTTTTAATATTACTAATTAATGTTTGTATATAGCATTAATAAGAATTTTCTTATATATAGTATCAGTAGATTTTGACCTATTAAATTATTTTCCAATTTTATAATGTTACCAATTAATGCTGGTCCGTGCATACACACTATAAATATTCCCAATGATATAATAGTTTCGTACCCTCAAACCTAAGGTTTTTTCGTTTTTCTTATTTGCAGTTTCACTTTGAAAAATATAACTGAATAACAATGAGGAGCATTAATGGTGAACGAAGACTTTTCATGGTTTATGTGGTTTTTTTGCTTGTGGTATATATATTACCTCTCTTCTTTCCCTTCTCCCTTTCATTATTCTCTTCTCCTTTACTTTTTTTTGTTTATTTTTGTATTATTTTCCAGAAAATATTAGTGAAGTTGGAAAATCTAAACGTTCATGCATGTACTATATATATATATATACTCCCTTTGTTTTAAAGATCATAAAACATATACTCCCTCCGTTTCAATTTATGTGAACCTATTTTCTTTTTAGTCCGTACCAAAAAGAATGACCTCTTTCCTTATTTGGAAATAATTTACCTTATTTGGAAGCACATATATTTTGTGTGGCTATAAATCATTGCATAAAGGTAAATTGTTTCCAAATAAAAAAAGATGTCATTCTTTTTTGGCACGGACTAAAAAGGAAATAAGTTCACATAAATTAAAACAAAGGGAGTATATATATATATATAGTACATGCATGAACGTTTAGATTTTCCAACTTCACTAATATTTTCTGGAAAATAATACAAAAATAAACAAAAAAAAAATTAAAGGAGAAGAGAATAATGAAAAGGGAGAAGGGAAAGAAGAGAGGTAACATATATACCAGAGAATGTAACAAGCAAGAAAACCACATAAACCATGAAAAGGCTTCGTTCACCATTAATGTTCCTCATTGTTATTCAGTTGTATTTTGCAAATTGAAATTGCAAATAAGAAAAAAAAGAAAACCGCATAAACCATGAAAAGGCTTCGTTCACCATTAATGCTCCTCATTGTTATTCAGTTGTATTTTGCAAAGAGAAACTGCAAATAAGAAAAAAGAAAAAACCTTAGGTTTGAGGGTACGAAACTATTATATCATTGGGGATATTTATAGTGTGTATGCACGGACCAGCATTAATTGGTAACATTATAAAATTGGAAAATAATTTAATAGCACTTTTGTCACGACCCAAAATCCCACTAGTCGTGATGGCACCTAACCCAACCCGTTAGGTAAGCCAATTTTTAACTATCCAATTCCAATGAAATTAATTAAAAGAAAATATCTAAAACTAATACATCTCCCCAACAACTGGTAGTACAAATCATGAGCTTCTAAGAATAGAGTATACAAAGCGGAAATGAAATAAATACATAGTCTGTTTGAATATTACATAAACAGAGCTTTTATAAATCTAAGGCTACCCTGAACAAGAGGCAACTACAACAGGAACGCAGGTACAACTTCAAGTCCCGAAACCATCGAGGACAGCAACATCAACAGCCAACATCTGCACGCAATGTGCAGAAGTGTAGTATCAGTACAACCGACCCCATGTACTGAGTAAGTAACAAACCTAGCCGTAGGTTGAAAGTAGTGACGAGCTTCTACCAAGGTCGGGTCAACAACCAATAGTACACAACAATCCATTACAACATAAAGCAAATAATACCAGAAATAACTCAGGGATAAAATACTCAGCCAAATAATGATTTCAAAAATTATAGTTCTTCCTTCCAAATATCTCAGTGAAAACCCAAATCTTTTGCCGAAGTTTTCAATAATATAAATAGTTTGAAAATAATAAATTTCTCCCAAAATCTTGTCAATAATGTTTCATTTTCCTTTTCGGATAACCCGTGCAAAACAAATGCATCACTATGCCCATCTGTCAACAATGTGTGAAAACTCATGAATGATGTGATGTTGTACAGCATGAGGAAAAAAATACATTTCTATGCCTGTATGTCATGTGTGCATGCCAATGCAATGCAACTCAATGATAAAAAACATAAACAGCCCCTCGGGCAGAACATCATTCATATACAGCCCCTCGGGCAAACCTCACAGTCACTCGTACCACTCGGGTATACCTCAAAATTACTCTTGCCACTCGGGCATACCTCACAATCACTCTTGCCACTCGGGCATACCTCATTATAACGCATGCCTCCCAGTCACTCATCACTCGGCACTCGGCACTCGCACTCAGTAGGTACCTGCGCTCACTGGGGGTGTGTACAGACTCCGGAGAGCATCCTTCATCCCAAGCGCTATATCAAGCCAAATCATGGCATAAATCACTTAGGTATGCTGCAGGCGGGCAGCCCCGATCCACACTCATCCTCACAAATCAGGCCCTCGGCCGATATCAAATATGCTGCGGCGTGCAGCCCGATCCCATGAATATGCAACATAAAATCAGGCCCTCGGCCTCACTCAGTCATAAACCTCTCAAGCCACTCGGGCATCTCAGTAAAATAGGGCATTCGGCCCAAAACATTTTTAAGCATCAAAATTTGAGTCATAAAACTGAGTTATGATATGCAATGAAATGAATATTCCTGAGTATGAATTTTCAATTTAACACAATAATTCACAGCAATATGACCTATGTGGGTCCTAAAAATACTGGCACATAGCCTCAACATGATTTTGTAATATGCTTTTCAGCTCAATTTTTTTAACAAATAACACCGCATGGAAAATACCAAGGTTATTTAACTATAACATTCCACATAAGCAATTATGTCACGATTTCTATAGTGCACGCCCACACGCCCGTCACCTAGCATGTGCGTCACCTCCCAACAATTCATAAAATACATATATTCAGGGTTCATACCCTCAACTCCAAGATCAATCCAAGCAAATTCTTTAATCCAATAAACCTTTTCCTCATGATTCGGCTTCCAAACGCCTCGAATCCCAATGTTTTCCCATGAAAATCGCCCAAAAATCGCCTAAACCGAGCTCCCCAACTCTATTTTTGTCAAAAATGGTCAAAAACCCCGTTTTATAGACCCTCAGATGTTTCGGGCGTTACAAGTAGCGTGGGGCGCTGCCTGTGGCGCAGTTTCCAGTACCCAAAAATTTCCAGCGCCAGGGCTAGCGCCCCACGCTACCCTGGGCGCTCGTGGCGACGGAAAAATCGTTCCAGTTACGAAAATAGGCATAACTCTCTCATACGATGTCCGAATTCAATGATTCTTTTTGCTATGGCTCCGTAATTTCAATACGGATCTAATACTTCAATCAAAACTGAATTTGGAGCTCATTTTCTTAATTTGATACCACATATTCTTGAAGAATCGACATCAAACATTCCAGGTTTGATGCCGAAACATAGCAAATCAATCCGGAATGAACTCAAATTTTGTGCACAAGTCATAATACCTCGTAGGAAGTTATTCAAGACTTCAAATAGTTGAAAGGAGAATAATTACTCAAAAATGACAAGTCGGGTCGTTACATTCTCCCCCACTTAAACATACGTTCGTCCTCGAACGTGCTAAGAGTTGTTTCCAAGCCATCAAATCACTGTTCTATCTTACCACACACGTACCCGGGGGTGAACCCACGTCACCCTATTCCATATAGGCTTGACAACACAATCCAACTGAATTCATTAATTTAACTCTAGACCATAAACCTTGGAATTTAATTTCCAACCTTTAGAATTTCTTTCAAGATGCGAATCTTACATTTATACACTTTATGAGTTTGAACAAGCTGTGTCAAGCCATAACTATAACCAGTGATATAATCACCCAGCATATTACACAACTCGCATGCTCGTAGCACTATTGTCGATCACAGTAATTACTCCAAACCAACCAAATACTAGTATAAACCCTCATATCAAGCCAAACCTCATCCCAAAACCTTCGTACCTTGTTGATAATAAAAGAAACACGCGAAATAAACAAGTCACAGAGCTCTCTCGCCCAACCAGAACCATAATCGCTTTTTGAGCCGACTTTCAATATTATCCTCCCTAACATACGGTAATCAAACATGATAGTACCCATTCGAGGTCCAATGACTTTATATTACTAAACACAACTATTTTCACAGACATGCCGCACCAATATAACTCAGAGCCATAACTCATGTCATATGTACAGCAATACGCAACAATTCAAATGTACTCGGTCATGAAAAAAAAATGACTCAAATGAGAGAACTGCCCCGCAATATTAATAAGTACCGCCACAATGAAATGCTGAAAATTCATTATATCCCGTAGAACCATCACCTGATTCTAACACAAGGTTCATACCTTAGCATAGCTCTGCTGCAATGTGTGTCCCCATCCAAACGTTAGTCCATATAATATATCCCGAGCCACCCTGCTCAAAATCAATAACCACAGAGAGGCAAATGACAAAAATGCCACACAAAACCTGAAAGAACATAACCATTACGCAATCGATCATACAATACCCAAATACTCATCACGCTCAAATTCCACTATAAAACTCAAATAGGAACGCACCATCTGTGCACATAACCAATGAATCACAACTCCTCGTAATATAAATGAGCAACTCACAGATCATCTCAGAACACGAATAAGCTCAACATCAACCGAATGACACATCCCTCAACTATAGTAGTATGGAGCCAACCATTCCGACTCGGTGTAGAATACACATCTTAATTGGGCCTACCAATGGACCGCCAAATCAACTAGGGTTACCCACAAATAGATAAAAATTCTTCTGAAACTCCATAATGACTGAATCATAACACATTCTATCATCTGGCCAGCTCCGGCCACAACTTCACAGTCCATAACCATGAAACAATCCGCTCTTGAGAACTCCCAATCTCCAAATCCATAGAACATGCGAATCACCATATTTGATTCCATCTCCACCGCCCGAATGTCTAACACCTCTCTAATACAAGATCATCCCACGAGAAATACTTTAAAAAAATCTTCCGTGCCACTTGTCAAAATTTGAATATCAGCATTCTATGAACAGTGTGAGTATCGCAATACCAATTTATACATCTGTAAGTCAAAATACAGTGCACCTTCTGAAGTCCACCCCCTTCTCATACAACACCAAGTAGTAATAGTATTCATCTAGACATCGAAAACTGTTCATGCCTCTAAGAATTTATGACCTCCCTTTCAAGGCTAAACCGTGACCATGCACACGCCAACCTTAATCCCACACAACTCACCGCATCTATTATGCCATCATGTGACAAGCACATGGATCTTATTATCAACTTTGAGTCACCAATAATTTACATACCCCTTTTAGTTAGAAATCTTTCTCTTGCTTCTTTCCAAGAGGAAATCACAATACACAACACGTTCTCCACACCGGTAGAAACCATCAAGAATACTTTGGAATCCATTTGTACAACCAAGCCACTAGGACCTAATCTCTCAACTCATACAAGCCACGCATGTCGCCAAGTCTAGGTGTATTGCCACAAAGCACCTATAGAAAACCCCCACATCATAAGCACCCAAAGAACCGATCATATCCATTACCATACTAATCCAACCTACTACCCAGTTGTCCTATTTTCTCCGAGTCCCTTCCGAATTTGTCTTTAGATTGATACTTCTTCTTGATAAAAATACCACGATCTTTAACCATGACTTACCCTACAAACCTTAGCATAGAACCACAACGCTCTACAGTCCATAAGCAATTGTATTCTTCTTAAGCACTTTCAAAAATACCAAAACTATAAAACTCACTCTGAGAATACATTATGTGAATTTTAAATTGTTCTTCTTACCTTCCTTATATAAAAATGTAGAATCCTTAGTCATATAGAATTTCCGCAAGTCTAGGCACCATCCAGTGTATATCTCAGGTTTTATCCATACACAAGTCCGGAAATATTTTCAATTGCTACATATAATTCTCAAACCCACTGGAATTTACTCGGGAGTCACCCACTTTGCTCAAATCTAATTGCACCGCCCAAATGGGCCAAACGACACGTGCCCCATTAGCACCACAATACTCAAATAAGTAACTCTACTTTAACACCACATATCAAATTCATACTCCATGCGCACTATGTCATTCACCAAAAATAACTCACTCATCCCACAAATTTCATATACTCATACGTGCAATATAATCCTTAACAGAAATTTCTTTATTTGAGTCATCCTCGATCTCAACTTCTGCAAATCATAGCTAACCCACAAGTATGCCTCAGACCAAAATTAAAATTTAACACCTAACCATGAAATTAAATTGTCAATAGTAGACTCCCCCACTTGGCTCAAAGCCATAGATTAAAACATTTCATAACTCGCAATACCAATACTCTCTTACTGCCATAATGCCACAGTCAGTCCAATGAAACTTCTTCCCAAGTTCATACAATGCCAACCATAAAAATACCTCAATCATCCGCTAAGTTCGTATTCATCCTCTTAACACACAAGTCAACTTTCTCAACCATATTCAGATTCAAATCTCCACTCATACACCCCGTCATTAGAAAAGAAACTCTCTACTCACATCATAAGGAATACTCCTACGTAGATTACTCCGCAGGGGATAATCCACCTACTTAGCCTCAATCTAGTATCTTGTTATACCCTTTCGCATTCACAATTACGATGCAATCACTTAGTCTATCTGAGTCCAAACTCATGAACCAGACGTGAGAATTTAGTTTTACCCCAAAGTTTAACAATGTGAAATATCCATCAAAACATTCATACTAGAGACTGTACGCCACATCAATTCGAAAATCAAGCACCCAATGGCTTTTTCCTTTACATTTCAAGGAAACACTTCTCGTCATATTCAAATCGTCTTAACACATCCCGCATTTACATCATACTCATCACAAAGCCATTCCACCGCTCATCGAGCCACAACTTCCACTCATAGGGATATTACCGGACATATGAGTCCAATTGTACAAGTTACAACTGAAGCTACCAAGCCTAAGCTGCGGTCTAAACCTGGCCTCAAGTCCTCTAGACTGGCCCATCACCAAAACACAAAATACACACCTCGAACCTCATTCATAGAATCACAAGCCGGCGATGCACAACTGATATCGAGCGCTCATGTGCTCATACGAATACGTGGAAGGAATTCAAAGAGTTATATTTCAAGCTGAATCAATTCCGCACGATAAGGAAAGAAAAATGAGAAATTATCCTAAATACCTTGTAGCCTCTCGAAGATAAGTATGGACGTCATCATACCAATCCACAATACTCTACTAGACATTTGCTCATGACTTGTAGAACTTATGAACCTAGTGCTCTGATACCAACTTGTCACGACCCAAAATCCCACTAGTCGTGATGGCACCTAACCCAACCCGTTAGGTAAGCCAATTTTCAACTATCCAATTCCAATGAAATTAATTAAAGAAAATATCTAAAACTAATACATCTGCCCAAGAACTGGTAGTACAAATCATGAGCTTCTAAGAATAGAGTATACAAAGCGGAAATGAAATAAATACATAGTATGTTTGAATATTACATAAACAGATCTTTTATAAATCTAAGGCTACCCTGAACAAGAGGCAACTACAACAGGAACGCAAGTACATCTTCAAGTCCCGCAACCATCGAGCACAGCAACAACAACAGCCAACATCTGCACGCAATGTGCAGAAATGTAGTATCAGTACAACCGACCCCATGTACTGAGTAAGTAACAAACCTAGCCGTAGGTTGAAAGTAGTGACGAGCTTCTACCAAGGTCGGGTTCACAACCAATAGTACACAACAATCCATAACAACATAAAGCAAATAATACCAGAAATAACTCAGGGATAAAATACTCAGCCAAATAATGATTTCAAAAATTATAGTTCTTCCTTTCAAATATCTCAGTGAAAACCCAAATCTTTTGCCGAAGTTTCCAATAATATAAATAGTTTGAAAATAATAAATTTCTCCCAAAATCTTGTCAATAATAAATAAGATGTTTCATTTTCCTTTCCGGATAACCCGTGCAAAACAAATGCATCACTATGCCCATCTGTCAATAATGTGTGAAAACTCATGAATGATGTGATGTTGTACAGCATGAGGAAAAAAATACATCTTTGTGCCTGTATGTCCTTGTGTGCATGCCAATGCAATGCAACTCAATGATAAAAATCATAAATAGCCCCTCGGGCAGAACATCATTCATATACAGCCCCTCGGGCAAACCTCACAGTCACTCGTGCCACTCGGGTATACCTCACAATCACTCTTGCCACTCGGTCATACCTCACAATCACTCTTGCCACTCAGGCATACCTCACAATCACTCATGCCTCCCAGTCACTCATCACTCGGCACTCGGCACTCGCACTCAGTAGGTACCTGCGCTCACTGGGGGTGTGTACAGACTCCGGAGGGGATCCTTCATCCCAAGCGCTATATCAAGCCAAATCATGGCATAAATCACTCAGGTATGCTGCAGGCGGGCAGCCCCGATCCACACTCATCCTCACAAATCAGGCCCTCGGCCGATATCAAACATGCTGCGGCGTGCAGCCCGATCCCATGAATATGCAACATGCTGCGGCGTGCAGCCCGATCCCATGAATATGCAACATAAAATCAGGCCCTCGGCCTCACTCAGTCATAAACCTCTCAAGCCACTCGGGCATCTCAGTAAAACAGGGCATTCGGCCCAAAACATTTTTAAGCATCAAAATTAGAGTCATAAAACTAAGTTATGATATGCAATGAAATGAATATGACTGAGTATGAATTTTCAATTTAACACAATAATTCACAGCAATATGACCTCTGTGGGTCCCAATAATACTGGCACATAGCCTCAACATGATTTTGTAATATGCTTTTCAGCTCAATTTCTTTAACACATAACACCGCATGGAAAATACCAAGGTTATTTAACTATAACATTCCACATAAACAATTTTGTCACGATTTCTATAGTGCACGCCCACACGCCCGTCACCTAGTATGTGCGTCACGTCCCAACAATTCACAAAATACATATATTCAGGGTTCATACCCTCAACTCTAAGATTAGAAGAGTTACTTACCTCAATCCAAGCAAATTCTTTAATCCAATAAACCTTTTCCTCGTGATTCGGCTTCCGAACGCCTCGAATCCCAATGTTTTCCCATGAAAATCGCCCAAAAATCGCCTAAACCGAGCTCCCCAACTCTATTTTTGTCAAAAATGGTCAAAAACCCCGTTTTATAGACCCTCAGATGTTTCGGGCGTCACAAGTAGCGTGGGGCGCTGCCTGTAGCACAGTTTCCAGTACCCAAAAATTCCCAGCGCTAGGGCTAGCACCCCACGCTACCCTGGGCGCTCGCGACGACGGAAAAATCGTTCCAGTTACGAAAATAGGCATAACTCTCTCATACGATGTCCGAATTCAATGATTCTTTTTGCTATGGATCCGTAATTTCAATAAGGATCTAATACTTCAATCAAAACTGAATTTGGAGCTCATATTCTTAATGTGATACCACATATTCTTGAAGAATCGACTTCAAACATTCTAGGTTTGATGCCGAAACATAGCAAATCAATCCGGAATGAACTCAAATTTTGTGCACAAGTCATAATACCTCGTAGGAAGTTATTCAAGACTTCAAATAGTTGAAAGGAGAGTAATTACTCAAAAATGATAAGTCGGGTCGTTACATTCTCCCCCACTTAAACATACGTTCGTCCTCGAACGTGCTAAGAGTTGTTTCCAAGCCATCAAATCACTGTTCCATCTTACCACACACGTACCCGGGGGTGAACCCACGTCACCCTATTCCATATAGGCTTGACAACACAATCCAACTGAATTCATTAATTTAACTCTAGACCATAAACCTTGGAATTTAATTTCCAACTTTTAGAATTTCTTTCAAGATGCGAATCTTACATTTATACACTTTATGAGTTTGAACAAGCTGTGTCAAGCCATAACTATAACCACTGATATAATCACCCAGCATATTACACAACTCGCATGCTCGTAGCACTATTGTCGATCACAGTAATTACTCCAAACCAACCAAATACTAGTATAAACCCTCATATCAAGCCAAACCTCATCCCAAAACCTTCGTACCCTTTTGATAATACTTCAATCAAAACTGAATTTGGAGCTCATTTTCTTAATGTGATACCACATATTCTTGAAGAATCGACATCAAACATTCCAGGTTTGATGCCGAAACATAGCAAATCAATCCAGAATGAACTCAAATTTTGTGCACAAGTCATAATACCTCGTAGGAAGTTATTCAAGACTTCAAATAGTTGAAAGGAGAGTAATTACTCAAAAATGACAAGTCGGGTCGTTACAACTTTACTATAACAACCGAGTTTTCTTTGGAACCATTTTTAATATCATGTTATAATATATATTCTTTATAACGGCACTTCACTATAGCAGCCAAAAGATATTGGAACAAGCGAGACTGTTATAGAGTGTGATGATCAAAAATATCATCTTTAAATTTAATAATTAATTCTGTGTTCTAAGACCTCGAAAAGCACTATTTATCCTTCCTTGACTTGCGTGCGCAGTCCATAAAATATTCCGGATAGTTTTCAGGTAAAAAATGGATTAAAATGTGAATTAGAGCTTTAAAACTCAACCGAGTTGACTTTGGTCAACATTTTGAGCAAACAGATTCGGATCAGTATTTTGATAATTTTGGTAGGTCCGTATTGTGATTTGGGACTTAGGCATATGCCCGGAATCAAATTCCGAGGTCCCTAGCCCGAGATATGGAATTTTGATGAAAAATTAAAAGTTTAAGTTCAAATAGTGACCGGATGTCAAATTATGTGCAAACGACCCCGGAATAAAATTTTGAAGATTACAACAGCTCCGTATGGTAATTTAGGACTTAGGAGCGTGATCGAAATTTTATTTGGAAGTCCGTAGTAGAATTAGGCTTGAAATGCTGAAAGTTGAATTTTTGAAAAATTTGACCGAGAGGTTGACTTTTTGATATCGAGGTCGAAATCCGATTCTGAAAATTTTCATAGCTCAGTTATGTCATTTATGACTTGTGTGCAAAATTTGAAGTGATACCGAATTGATTTGATGTGTTTCGACACAAGATATAGAATTTAAAAGTTCAAAGTTCATTGATTTTGATTTGAGGTGCGATTCGTCATTTTGGTGTTGTTTGATGTAGTTTGAAGCCTCGACTAAGTTCGTATGGTATTTTGAGACATGTTGGAATAATTGGTTAAGGTCCCGAGGGTCTCGGGTGGATTTCGGAAGGTAAACGAAATGGATTTCGGACAAAGTGCTGGAAATTTCTGTTTGCAGAAATTTCTGTTGCAGAAATTCCGTGCGTAGAGCCAAGTTGGGAAGCTTATATCTCATAATGCATAAGGAATCAGAAAATGTACAAAACTTAAACGTTGTAGTCGTTGGATTATAGGTTCCAGAAAGTTAAACTATGCATTATTTGGACATTTGTACAGAAAGTTATGATGGATTGAAAGAAGGCTGGTAGAGCAGTTTCGCCAGAAATTTCGCCAGAAATTCTGATGCATGCAGCCAACTTTGGGAGCTTATATCTCGCAATGCATAAGGAATCGGAATAATTACAAAACATGAAAGTTGTAGTCGGTAGATTCTAGTTTCCAGAAAGTTAAACCATTTATCATTTGGATATTTGTACATAAAGTTATGATCAATTGAAGTAAGACTGGTAGAGCTGTTTCTGGTAGACTTTTAGTGACGAAAAATGGACTTTTAGTGACGGATTGGCAGAAACTTAAGGACCAAAAATGCTCATTTCATTCATTTCGTTTTGGATTTTTGGAGCACGGTTTTTGGGCGATTTTTGGGCGATTTTCACGGGAAAATATTGGGTTAAGTGTTCCTTATCCTATATTGATTATATTTCATGATTCCATACTCATTTACATCATGAATCCGTGAATTTATGGAAGAAAAATCAAGATTTTTGCAAAATCTTCCAAAAACGAAAATTTAAGATTTGGAGGTCGAGTTGTTATCGGATTTTGGTAAAATTGGTATGGGTGGACTCGTAATTGAATGGATTGTCGAATTTTATAAGTTTCGCCGGATTCCGAGATATGGGCCCCACGGGCAAATTTTGAGCTAATTTCGGATTTTAATGAAAATATAATATTTTCTTATGAAATTGATTACTATAATTTTTGTTGACTGTATCGAATTAATTATGACTAGATACGAGTCGATCGGAGTCAGAAAATCGAGGAAAAAGCATAATACTTGATTAAATTGGAGCAAGTCGAGGTAAGTGACTTGTCTAACCTTGTGTGGGAGAAATTTCCCCTAGAATTGATATTGATGTGATTATTGAAATGTGTTGAAAGTCGTGTGCACGAGGTGACGAGTGTGTACACGGGTTAATTTGCAAAATATTATATTTTTAAATTGTGTAGATCACTGTTGCGCATTTATTAAATTATTTTATTTTGTTATATTCTTCATAATTGATGTGAGATATATACTTCAAATTTGTTTGATCTTTTCTTACTAATTGTTTTACCTGTTTAGTTGAAACTTGGTTTTTTTTTATTCTGTGCATTATTTGAAGGTTGATTTTCTTTAAATTAAATATTATTAATATGAAGTATTTGACATTTTTAAACTTGATATTGAAGCAACGTAGTAAAGATTTTGAAATATTATTTTCCTAAATTATTTACTCCTGAATATTTTTATACTCATTGTGAGGGAGCCGTGAGCTCTTTATTGTGGAAGAATATTATTGATGAATTATTTTGACATGAGCTGTGAGCTCTTTATTGTGGAAAACTATTATTGATGATTTATTTTGGCATGAGCCGTGGGCTCTTTATTGAGAAAAAATATTGTTGTTGAATTATTTTGGCAAGTTAAATTATTTGAGCACTTGAGGTGCAAATTGTGATATTGATACGCATGCGGTGGTATAAGGTTTGGGTGTTGAAACGCATACGGTGAGATAAGAGTGGCTTGATACGCGTGGCTAGTAGGGAAACTACTAGAAGTCATGCGGTGTGATAAGGGTGGCTAAAACACGGGATGCTATTTCGGAAAAAATATTTTCTTTAAATAAATTGTGAAGGCTCCCCCGGTGATATAAAAAAATGAGATATTGTGAATTTATTTATGATTTGGGACTACGAGGCGGTACCTCGGGAGTGCCCTTGTTGATATTGATTTATGGCCGTAGTTGCCTTTGATTATTATTGTGATTTTTATAAAGTTAAAGGAAATTCTGTTTTGATTTCCACGAGATATTATTTGCAATTATTTGGTGTCATTAAATGTGACATACTATTTGATTCATTTTCAATGTCATTTTATTTTACTACATTGATAAATATTTTACCATACCATTATTATATTCCAGTAAGGCCTCACCTGACCTCGTCACTACTCTACCGAGGTTAGGCTTGACACTTACTGGGTACCGCTGTGGTGTACTCATACTACACTTTTGCACATCTTTTTGTGCAGATCCAGGTACATTTTACCAGCCTAGACGTCATTGAGTTACCTGCGCACGGAGACTTCGAGGTATATCTGCCAGCGTCCGCAGACTCTGGAGTCCCCTTCTATCATTTTATGTTGCTTCCTTATATTTTATCTAGACCTTGACATATAGGGACATTAAGAATAAATTCTTAGAAGCTAGTGGCTTATTTCTACCGGATTTTGGGAGTTGAAATTGTTTGAATTGTAGTTTAATTATTTCAGATATTTATTATTATTCCGCATTGATAGGCTTACCTAGTCTTAGAGACTAGGTGCCATCACGACATCCTACGGAGGTAATTTGGGGTCGTGACATAGAGAGACTGTATATACCCTAGCTTCTAGTAGATTGTTTATTATTGCACTTCACTATATAAGCTCTCTTTTCCTTCTCCCTTTTCATTGTTCTCTTCTCCTTTTCTTTATTTGCCAAATAAAAACTGAAGTTGAAAAATCTAACGTATATGCATGTACTAGATATATTATATACATACAGCTCTTCATTATAATATTTAAGTTTTCTTTAAAATTATTTTTAATATTATATTACTATAATATATGTTTTCTATAACAACATGTCACTATAACAGTCAAGTAATATCAGGACTAACAAGACTGTTATAAAAATGTTTGACTGTATATATCTTAGCTTCTAGTAGGATCTTCTTCTGGTTAACTTTTTGTGAATTTTTTCCTTAATTAAGGATTGACTCAATTACTCTAAACTATCTTGAATGTTCAATGTCCGATCAAAATCTTGAATCAAGTGTTTTTTATTAATATCTTTGATGGTATTGTATGCAGTGATGCAAGTTAATCATGCATTGAAACTAGCTGAAGAAGGTGGTGCTATTCAAGAAAGTCACAGTAATAGCGGTGGTAGTGCTGATGAACGCAATAACTCACATTACAAAATAGGGTTAACTGAATTATGTCGAAAAGACATCTTACAAGTAAGTCAAGGTCCGTCAGGAACACTGAATGTGATTTCAGTGTACTCAGTCACAATCATAAACACATGCTCCTCTAGAAGTTGACTTAACATTCACTTGAGTTGTGGTTGGTTCAGTTCGACAAGACTTATAAATCCTACAATTTTCAGAAGACTTGGTTATAATGATTACCTTGTCAATAATGGAAAGCCTTTAAAACCTGGACAATTACTCAATTTTCAATATTCCAATACTTTTAGTTATCCTCTTGCAGTTTCTTCCATTAGCTGCAACTAGATATGGTTTTAGTATTAGTATGAGTATACTAAAGAGGATTATATTAGTTAGATATAGAAGCTTTATATAGTTCAAATAGGTGGATATTAGAAGTTTTATGCTATAGTTGATTTTAATTGGTTCGAATTGAAGTGTAATTAGTTGATTGATTGATTACCACTACTAGAAATTAGGCAAAAACCTACCAAAGTTGGTCGGTTTTTCAAAATATTTTATTTTTTAATTTTTTTTTACGAAACCGACCAACTTTGGTCGATTTTCTTTTGCGTACAAATGCGGAAAACTCTTTTTGAGTCCCGCAAAATTTATTTTTCAAGAAACCGACCAACTTTGGTCGGTTTTTAATTAAAATAAATAAAAATTAATATTAAAAAAACCGACCAAAATTGGTCGGTTAATTCGGCCGGTCATTTTAAAAAACCGACAACTTTGGTCGGTAATTTTATTTTTTAATAAAACCGACCAACTTTGGTCGCTTATTTTCGTGCGAAAATATAATTAAAGAGTATAAATCAAATAAAAGACAGTTTTAAAACAAAATGCACCAATGGTCTAGTGGTAGAATAGTATCCTGCCACGGTATAGACCCCGGTTCGATTCCTAGATGGTGAATCTTTTGATTACATAATTAAAATACCGACCAACTTTGGTCGGTTTTTTTTTGCAATATTATTTTTTGAATTTAATTGACCGACCAAAGTTGGTCGGTAACTTTGGTCGGTATGCCTTTCCGACCTCTAAAATACCGTCCACACGTAAATGATCGCGTTTTGGACAGTTATTGGTTATTACCGACCAAAGTTGGTCAGTTTTTACCAGGTTTCTAGTAGTGTACACTGCTATGGTTTGCTTTGCTAACTAGAGCATTGGTTAGCCAAAAGCATACTTGTCCTTTTGTTTCATTTTATGGGTCTTAGTTTGATTTTATTAGATACAAAATTAATAAAGTAAAATAAAACTTTTGAATCTTGTATTCTTAAATGTATGATAATAACAATAATATCAAAATTACTCTTTATATCTTGTGTTTAAAAAAATCGGCTCATATCATCTTTTACCATAATAATACTTATTTGTATATATATATTAATCAACTACACCTCAATGCCAATCAAGTCAGATTATATTAGTAAATTCTAATATATAGAAATCAAGAAATAAATTAGCAAAGAATATCAATGTCTGAGAACAACAATTATGCATTTCCTATTGAATTTTGACAACTGGAAACTTTCCAACTACGGATGATAAAACACAAACACATACATGATACAAGTTAACATTGACTTAACAAGTATTAAATATATAGTCATACTAAAGAGTATTTACTAGGAGATAGAACAACTTGTACAAGATTGTATTAACCAGCAGTGCTTGTAACAACCTGATTATAGCTTGCTGATTCTTGTTGTCTCACCAAACATTGACAAATATAAAGCACTTAAAATTTAATAACTATTCCAAAATGGGAGAAGTATCACAGGATTCCCCTATCAAAACCTTTATGTCATATCAAAGATTGTTAGACATAATGCAGTATGAGATTATAAGGAGAAACTTCCTTCAAAATAAAGATGATTATTAATCCCTAACTTTCAGCTACAAAGATTTCACTTCCGATTATTCAATCTTAATATGACGACAGAACAAGGCATTAAAAACTTCTAAATCATTTTACTCTACGAGAATAATTGTATTAAGTATAAAGAAATGCACATGATAATCAGAATTGCAGTTTCACAACTAACTTCGGAAGCACAACATAAGCTATAAAAGTGTACTACTTAGATTAATACAAACGTGATATTCGATTTAATTCTCTATAGATTATATTACAACATAGACACATAACTTATAGCATACCACACAGACTACTACAAACAAAAGTCAATGAAAATATAGTAGTACAGTTTTATCAACACATTAGTCATCATCTGTTTCTTCTTCAAACTCTTCCTCATCCTCCTCCTCATTTTCAATACAACTTTTACTTTTCCCATAAAATCAAGGATGTAAAAATCAGTTCTTGCTGGAACATATCATATAAATTTATTATTAAGGTAAATCCCTAATAAAATACTTAAATCTAAACCCTAAAATCATATCAATTTATTATTGACCCAAAAGTATGAAAATCAAGGTAATAGTCAAACAAGAATTATCATATCAAAATTCCTCAAGAGAAAGAAAAACAAAACAGAAAAGAGAAAGTTTACCTGAACAAAGATAAGAATAATGGTGTAGACAAAGTACAAAAATAGTAAAAATCACCAATGTGATACTCACTTTGCTTGAGCAACAAGGTTTCTTCACTGGTGCACCAACTCAAAATATTTAGAAACATTTGAAGGGCTTTGTGGATACATGTTGGGGAGCAAGAAAACTAATATTTCCGAGGATGCTTTGAGGCTAAGGCTTTTTCCCTTCTCTCTATGGAGTAAAGCTTTAAATTGGTTGGAACGTTTGCCGAATCTTCAATACACACTTGGGATGAGTTGGCGGCCAAGTTCATTGCTAAGTTTTTCTCCCCCGGACACATGGCTTTAGAGCCCGATTATATCTGGATTCGCGCCGGGTAGGGCCCTATTTAGAGGGAAGTGCTCCCTACCAAGGATTTTTCCATACACAGGGCTCGAACTCAAGACCTTTAGTTAAGGGAGGATCAGCCCTATCCGTTGCACCACATCATTTGGTGGTAATCATGTATTGAATTCAACTTCTTAGTTAGTTATACCAGCTCCATTTGAACCCCAGCTCTCATGCAATAAGATAGAAGTTCAAGGTTGATTTTTCATGTACATTAACTGCATTTTCAAGTGTATTTTTGCTAACGTCACCAAAGCATATAGTATGATTTTCAGAAAATTGTTCAATTACAATTGTCATATTTCTACCAAGTACCGCTTTTTTGCATGAGAAACCTTTTCAAGGACTAGGAGTACGTAACGTTTTTCATATGATGTGAATAGAACTACATATATCTGTTTCACAAAAAAAAAAATGTTAGATTTTCCCTCTTTTTTGGCTCGTCCATGCATGACCGTATAAAGATTTTCTTACACTACTTTTACAAATTATAGAAGATTGTTTTCCATTTTTCAAAGCTTACCCATTAATGTTTCTATAGAGCATCATATGTAGTTGCATTAACTTTAAGTAAAAATTTCCTTACACTATAAGAATATTTCGACCTTCTATAAAAGATTGTTTTCCATTCTTTTTCCTGCAGGCCCTAATGGGGTATTATAAGACATAAAATTAAATAGTTGGACCCAATAGGGTTCTAATTTCGAATGATTAAATAAAAAAGAAGTGCATTTGAAAAAAAAAAGAGAAGGAAACTAGGGAAAAAAGAAGTGCCAACTTAAGGTTAATTGAGCTTCTTAGCTAATTAATGATGTTCCTCGTGATATTATTAATTATGGAGTTTGACTCGCCATACGTGAACTACTAGTATTTTACAATATATTTTGACCTATTATGGAAGATTGTTTTCCAATTTTTTTAATATTACTAATTAATGTTTGTATATAGCATTAATAAGAATTTTCTTATATATAGTATCAGTAGATTTTGACCTATTAAATTATTTTCTAATTTTATAATGTTACCATTTAATGCTGGTCCGTGTATACACACTATAAATATTCCCAATGATATAATAGTTTCGTACCCTCAAACCTAAGGTTTTTTCGTTTTTCTTATTTGCAGTTTCACTTTGAAAAATATAACTGAATAACAATGATGAGCATTAATGGTGAACGAAGCCTTTTCATGGTTTATGTGGTTTTTTTTGCTTGTGGTATATATATTACCTCTCTTCTTTCCCTTCTCCCTTTCATTATTCTCTTCTCCTTTACTTTTTTTGTTTATTTTTGTATTATTTTCCAGAAAATATTAGTGAAATTGGAAAATCTAAACGTTCATGCATGTACTATATATATATATATATATATATATATACTCCCTCTGTTTCAATTTATGTGAACCTATTTCCCTTTTAGTCCGTGCCAAAAAGAATGACCTCTTTCCTTATTTGGAAACAATTTACCTTATTTGGAAGCATATATATTTTGTGTGGCTATAAATCATTGCATAAAGGTAAATTGTTTCCAAATAAAAAAAGATGTCATTCTTTTTTGGCACGGACTAAAAAGGAAATAAGTTCACATAAATTAAAACAAAGGGAGTATATATATATATATAGTACATGCATGAACGTTTAGATTTTCCAACTTCACTAATATTTTCTGGAAAATAATACAAAAATAAACAAAAAAAAAATTAAAGGAGAAGAGAATAATGAAAAGGGAGAAGGGAAAGAAGAGAGGTAACATATATACCAGAGAATGTAACAAGCAAGAAAACCACATAAACCATGAAAAGGCTTCGTTCACCATTAATGTTCCTCATTGTTATTCAGTTGTATTTTGCAAAGTGAAATTGCAAATAAGAAAAAAGAGAAAACCGCATAAACCATGAAAAGGCTTCGTTCACCATTAATGCTCCTCGTTGTTATTCAGTTGTATTTTGCAAAGAGAAACTGCAAATAAGAAAAAAGAAAAAACCTTAGGTTTGAGGGTACGAAACTATTATATCATTGGGGATATTTATAGTGTGTATGCACGGACCAGCATTAATTGGTAACATTATAAAATTGGAAAATAATTCAGATCTCCTCTATAACAACGATCCCCTATAGCACTTTACTATAACAACCGAGTTTTCTTTGGAACCATTTTTAATATCATGTTATAATATATATTCTTTATAACGGCACTTCACTATAGCAACCAAAAGATATTGGAACAAGCGAGACTGTTATAGAGAGACTGTATATACCCTAGCTTCTAGTAGATTGTTCTCTATTATTGCACTTCACTATATAAGCTCTCTTTTCCTTCTCCCTTTTCATTGTTCTCTTCTCCTTTTCTTTATTTGCCAAATAAAAACTGAAGTTGGAAAATCTAACATATATGCATGTACTAGATATATTATATACATACAGCTCTTCATTATAATATTCAAGTTTTCTTTGAAATTATTTTTAAAATTATATTACTATAATATATGTTTTCTATAACAACACGTCACTATAACAGTCATATAATATCAGGACTAACAAGACTGTTATAAAAAAGTTTGACGGTATATATCTTAGCTTCTAGTAGGATCTTCTTCTGGTTAACTTTTTGTGAATTTTTTCCTTAATTAAGGATTGACTCAATTACTCTTAACTATCTTGAATGTTCAATGTCGGATCAAAATCTTGAATCAAGTTTTTTTATTAATATCTTTGATGGTATTGTATGCAGTGATGCAAGTTAATCATGCATTGAAACTAGCTGAAGAAGGTGGTGCTATTCAAGAAAATCACAGTAATAGCGGTGGTAGTGGTGATGAACGCAATAACTCACATTACGAAATAGGGTTAACTGAATTATGTCGAAAAGACATCTTACAAGTAAGTCAAGGTCCGTCAGGAACACTGAATGGGGTTTCAGTGTACTCAGTCACAATCATAAACACATGCTCCTCTGGAAGTTGACTTAACATTCACTTGAGTTGTGGTTGGTTCAGTTCGACAAGACTTAAAAATCCTACAATTTCCAGAAGACTTGGTTATAATGATTACCTAGTCAATAATGGAAAGCCTTTAAAACCTGGACAATTACTCAATTTTCAATATTCCAATACTTTTAGTTATCCTCTTGCAGTTTCTTCCATTAGCTGCAACTAGATATGGTTTTAGTATTAGTATGAGTATACTAAAGAGGATTATATTAGTTAGATATAGAAGCTTTATATAGTTCAAATAGGTGGATATTAGAAGTTTTATGCTATAGTTGATTTTAATTGGTTCGAATTGAAGTGTAATTAGTTGATTGATTGATTACCACTACTAGAAATTAGGCAAAAACCTACCAAAGTTGGTCGGTTTTTCAAAATATTTTATTTTTTAATTTTTTTTTTACGAAACCGACCAACTTTGGTCGGTTTTCTTTTGCGTACAAATGCGGGAAACTCTTTTTGAGTCCCGCGAAATTTATTTTTCAAGAAACCGACCAACTTTGGTCGGTTTTTAATTAAAATAAATAAAAATTAATATTAAAAAAACCGACCAAAATTGGTCGGTTAATTCGGCCGGTCATTTTAAAAAACCGACAACTTTGGTCGGTAATTTTATTTTTTAATAAAACCGACCAACTTTGGTCGCTTATTTTCGTGCGAAAATATAATTAAAGAGTATAAATCAAATAAAAGACAGTTTTAAAACAAAATGCACCAATGGTCTAGTGGTAGAATAGTATCCTGCCACGGTATAGACCCCGGTTCGATTCCTAGATGGTGAATCTTTTGATTACATAATTAAAATACCGACCAACTTTGGTCGGTTTTTTTTTGCAATATTGTTTTTTGAATTTAATTGACCGACCAAAGTAGGTCGGTAATTTCTGACCAACTTTGGTCGGTATGCCTTTCCGACCTCTAAACTACTGACCACACGTAAATGATCGCGTTTTGGACAGTTATTGGCCATTACCGACCAAAGTTGATCGGTTTTTACCAGGTTTCTAGTAGTGTACACTGCTATGGTTTGCTTTGCTAACTAGAGCATTGGTTAGCCAAAAGCATACTTGTCCTTTTGTTTCATTTTATGGGTCTTAATTTGATTTTATTAGATAAAAAATTAATAAAGTAAAATAAAACTTTTGAATCTTGTATTCTTAAATGTATGATAATAAGAATAATATCAAAATTACTCTTTATATCTTGTGTTTAAAAAAATCGGCTCATATCATCTTTTACCATAATAATACTTTATATTATTTGTATATATATATTAATCAACTTGTCACGACCCAAAATCCTACCACAGGCGTCGTGATGGCACCTAGTCTCTAAGACTAGGTAAGCCAATTTTTATTACATTTTTGAAGTTATTTTTTTTTTGAATTAAATAAGTAACCAAAACTAACAGCGAAAATAATTACAATATATAACCTCCCAAGACTGGTAGTACTTAGTCACGAACTCTAACTGAATACATAGAATGATCACGAAAACCGAATATACAATACTGTTTGATTACAAGTTAACAGTACAATGAAATGAAAGGACTCCAAGGAACTGCGACGACCAAGCAGCTCTACCTTGAATCCTTAAGACCTCGCTTTAACTCTGTTCAAGTCTGTTATCCTCAATACCTGGCTCTACACAAAAATGTGCAGAAGTGTAGAGTGAGCACACCACAGCGGTGCCCAGTAAGTATCAAGACTAACCTCAATGGAGTAGAAACGAGGTACAGTCAAGACACTCACTAGTCTAATACCCTGTGCAATATAGCAGTATACAATAGTACTGGAAAACAACTAACAATGATAACAACAACTCAACCAGTGATATCACAACAAGGCAACATAAAACAACCAATGATATGCACAGTAAGACAATAAGATCACCATTTAATATCGCTCAACAATTAATAAATACAATTACACTCAGTTAAATCAAGTTCTTCAATTAAATATCCTTCACATATAATTCTACCAATTAACTCTCTTTCAAATATAATTTTTCTCAAATAATTATCTTTCAAATACAATTCTTTCATATAATACTTTCTAAATAAAAATCCTTCCAAATAAATATTTTGAATATAATTCTTCAATTTAAAAAGTCACCATGTGACACCTCATTTCATAATCATAAAAAATAATACGGGTCTTACCCCATTTTCATATTTTTCATAAATACGAGTCTCAGCCCATTTTTCATATCTCCACGGCACTTCATGCCCATAATTAAATCATTATATTTTCCCGGCACATCGTGCCCTCATTTCATATTTCACCTGCACGGACAACTCACGTGCCAAATATCATTATCATTTAATCACAGCACCTCGTGCCCACATTTCATATCACAACCACAATTCACATGCCAATATTCTCAATGTATATAAGATCCACATGATCAATTTATTTCCACTAAAGTGAGTTTAAAAGTTTTTAAATCAATTAAGAAATCAACAAAGAATTGAATTTATTTTTATAAATCATTTGGGTGAAGAAAATAACTTTGCACTTATATCAAAGCATCAGATAAACTACTGATTTGGTTGTAAAACTATTTAATTTAAAAACATAATAATAATTTCTTTTATTTAAATCAACTCAATCATCGCAAATCAGAAAGAAAACCAGAAATATACTTCTTCAGAGTCTTGTGCTAAAAAGCCAAAGTCTACACAATACAACTAGGAGCACAAAACACATAATAATAAAGTCAACTAGTACACCACGGAAGAAGACAAGAATTTACATATTAAATAAAACCAAATCACCCAAGGCAAGAACATGAATAAAGAAGTATCAATAGGGCACTCCCGAGGTACCGCCTCGTAGTCCCAAATCATAAATAAATTCACAATATCTCATTTACTTATATCATCGCGGGAGCCTTCACATTAAATTTTTAAAGAAATCATTTTTCCGAAATAGCATCCCGCGTTTTAGCCACCCTTATCACACCGCATGACTTCTAGTAATTCCCCTACTAGCCACGCGTTTCAAGCCACCCTTATCTCACCGCATGACTTCTAGTAGTTCCCCTACTAGCCACGCGTTTCAAGCCACCCTTATCTCACCGCATGCGTTTCATCACCCTGACCTTATATCACCGCAATGACTTCTAGTAGTTCCCCTACTAGCCACGCGTTTCAAGCCACCCTTATCTCACCGCATGCGTATCAATATCACAATATTTCACAAATCGCACCTCAAGTGCCCAAATATCACAGCATAATATAACTTGCACCTCAAGTGCCCAAATATTACAGCATTTCACAAATTGCACATCAAGTGCTCAAATCTTACAACATATCACAGATTGCACATCAGGTGCTCAAATCTTACAACATATCACATTTGCACATCAGGTGCTCAAATCTTACAACATATCACAAATTGCACATCGAGTGCTCAAATCTTACAACATATCACAGATTGCACATCAGGTGCTCAAATCTTACAACATATCACAAATTGCACATCGAGTGCCCAAATATTACAAGTTGCCACAGAAATCAACAATTCATTATTTTCTACAATAAGTAGCCCACGGCTCGACCATAATGTGCACAAAAATCTTAACAAAATATCCGGAAGCGAACAACTCGACAAAATAATATTTAACATAAAAATCAAGGTGGCAACCATACCAAATCATCATGTAAAAACAATTTCAACAAACAAGGATCTAGGCATGACAAATAGAGGATTTAATAATTGCCAGTAATTTTCAATTTGATACATAAGGGCGTATAATAATTTTAATCAATGAAATTTGCACATATAAACCAAGTACGTATTCGTCACCTCGCGTACATGGATTTCAATTACACAAATAGCACATAATACTCAATGCCTAAGAGGTAATTCCCTCACTCGAGGTTAAGCAAGACACTTACCTCGACGAAACTAAGTCAATGTTTTAAATGATCTTCGTGAGTGAAGTCACCTTCGGACGGCTCAAATCTGAAATTCACCCCTTAATAATACTACGATGGTCCACCACACTAAACAAATTTCAATCTACAACAATGCAAAACAATTGCACCAATATTAGTAAATAAGTTTCCAGATTTTTGGTCATTTAGGCATTTTATCAAACACCTAGTAGGCATGAATCTCTTCATATCTTAACCATAGAATTAGTTCATCCAACTACTACCACTTACCAACAATTTATCCCACCATCATTCTTAAATAATTCATAACTTCCAACATCACGTACATGACCATCCATCCGCACCCAACCAACAAAATTTTATCAAATAATCACCTTTCAATCTCTACAATGGTCATGTATTTAAATTGGGAACATATGGCTTCCAATCGCCATACCATAAGTTCTAATACTTAATTGATACTCATATTCCCATAATATATCCATACATGTAAGTCTAAGGGTGTAGGATTACCTTTTTGGAAGAAATCTTGCAAAACCCTCCTTTGAGTTCTTGAAGAAATTTCTTGAAGATCTAAGTATTTTATGTGTAGATTTCATCAATACTAGTGTAGAAATAATAAAATTTCACATCAAGATAATGGGGATTGCTTACCTTGAAGAAGAGAGGAGTTGGTGGTCTTGAGAGAGTGGAGAAGAGCTCCAAAATTCGTCCAAATAAAGTGGGAAAAATGAACCCCGAAATTGTATCTATAGGCCCAGATTTCTGGGTTTCGGATGCTGCCCCGGATGCTATGGCAGCACTTCATTGCCAGCCCCTTTTTCGGATGCGGCTCCGGATGCTTCGCATCTGCAGTCTCCTCGGCCAGCCTTTGGTAATTTGGTCATAACTTCTTGTAAAAATGTCCAAATGACGAACGGTTTGAAGCGTTAGAAACTAGACTCGAAGATCTTTTATTTGATAGGTTGTGCATCACATAACACCTTATATATATGTAGATAATCTCGTTCTAAGTTAGGTCTTATGCCGAAACATAACAAATCGATCCGGAATGACCTCAAATTTTGCACACAAGTCGTAAATGACATAACGAAACTATTCAAATTTCCGGAATTGAAGTCCAAGCCCGATACATCAAGGTCAACTTTCAGTCGACACTTTTCTTAAAATCTTCCATTTTCCAACTTTCGCCAAAATGCGTCGAATTCTCCTACGGACTTCCAAATCCAAATCCGGACATACGCCTAAGTCTGAAATCTCCATACGAAGCTATTGACACTATAAAAATCCCATTCCGGAGTCATTCTGCTCAAAAGTCAAACTCCGGTCAACTCTTTTCAACTTAAGACTTCTAACATGGAATTTATTCTTTCGAACTAATCAGAAACACTTGAAAATTAAAACCGACGATTCACACGCGTCATAATACATCATATGAAGCTATTCAAGACTTCAAATAGTTGGAAGGAGCGTAAATGTTCAAAATAATAAGTCGGGTCATTACACAACTACACCTCAATGCCAATCAAGTCAGATTATATTAGTAAATTCTAATATATAGAAATCAAGAAATTAATTAGCAAAGAATATCAATGTCTGAGAACAACAATTATGCATTTCCTATTGAATTTTGACAACTGGAAACTTTCCAACTACGGATGATAAACCACAAACACATACGTGATACAAGTTAACATTGACTTAACAAGTATTTAATATATAGTCATACTAAAGAGTATTTACTAGGAGATAAAACAACTTGAACAAGATTGTATTAACCAGCAGTGCTTGTAACAACCTGATTATAGCTTGTTGATTCTTTTTGTCTCACCAAACATTGACATATATAAAGTACTTAAAATTTTATAACTATTCCAAAATGGGAGAAGTATCACAGGATTCCCCTATCAAAACCTTTATGTCATATCAAAGATTGTTAGACATAATGCAGTATGAGATTATAAGGAGAAACTTCCTTCAAAATAAAGACGATTATTAATCCCTAACTTTCAGCTACAAAGATTTCACTTCCGATTATTCAATCTTAATATGACGACAGAACAAGGCATTAAAAACTTCTAAATCATTTTACTCTAGGAGAATAATTGTATTAAGCATAAAGAAATGCACATGATAATCAGAATTGCAGTTTCAAAACTAACTTCGGAAGCACAACGTAAGCTATAAAAGTATACCACTTAGATTACTACAAACGTGATATTCGATTTAATTCTCTATAGCTTCACTGGTGCACCAACTCAAAATATTTAGAAACATTTGAAGGGCTTTGTGGATACATGTTGGGGAGCAAGAAAACTAATATTTCCGAGGATGCTTTGAGGCTAAGGCTTTTTCCCTTCTCTCTATGGAGTAAAGCTTTAAATTGGTTGGAACGTTTGCCGAATCTTCAATACACACTTGGGATGAGTTGGCGGCCAAGTTCATTGCTAAGTTTTTCTCCCCCGGACACATGGCTTTAGAGCCCGATTATATCTGGATTCGCGCCGGGTAGGGCCCTATTTAGAGGGAAGTGCTCCCTACCAAGGATTTTTCCATACACAGGGCTCGAACTCAAGACCTTTAGTTAAGGGAGGATCAGCCCTATCCGTTGCACCACATCATTTGGTGGTAATCATGTATTGAATTCAACTTCTTAGTTAGTTATACCAGCTCCATTTGAACCCCAGCTCTCATGCAATAAGATAGAAGTTCAAGGTTGATTTTTCATGTACATTAACTGCATTTTCAAGTGTATTTTTGCTAACGTCACCAAAGCATATAGTATGATTTTCAGAAAATTGTTCAATTACAATTGTCATATTTCTACCAAGTACCGCTTTTTTGCATGAGAAACCTTTTCAAGGACTAGGAGTACGTAACGTTTTTCATATGATGTGAATAGAACTACATATATCTGTTTCACAAAAAAAAAATGTTAGATTTTCCCTCTTTTTTGGCTCGTCCATGCATGACCGTATAAAGATTTTCTTACACTACTTTTACAAATTATAGAAGATTGTTTTCCATTTTTCAAAGCTTACCCATTAATGTTTCTATAGAGCATCATATGTAGTTGCATTAACTTTAAGTAAAAATTTCCTTACACTATAAGAATATTTCGACCTTCTATAAAAGATTGTTTTCCATTCTTTTTCCTGCAGGCCCTAATGGGGTATTATAAGACATAAAATTAAATAGTTGGACCCAATAAGGTTCTAATTTCGAATGATTAAATAAAAAAGAAGTGCATTTGAAAAAAAAGAAGCAAACTAGGGAAAAAAGAAGTGCCAACTTAAGGTTAATTGAGCTTCTTAGCTAATTAATGATGTTCCTCGTGATATTATTAATTATGGAGTTTGACTCGCCATGCGTGAACTACTAGTATTTTACAATATATTTTGACCTATTATGGAAGATTGTTTTCCATTTTTTTTAATATTACTAATTAATGTTTGTATATAGCATTAATAAGAATTTTCTTATATATAGTATCAGTAGATTTTGACCTATTAAATTATTTTCCAATTTTATAATGTTACCAATTAATGCTGGTCCGTGCATACACACTATAAATATTCCCAATGATATAATAGTTTCGTACCCTATAACCTAAGGTTTTTTCGTTTTTCTTATTTGCAGTTTCACTTTGAAAAATATAACTAAATAACAATGAGGAGCATTAATGGTGAACGAAGCCTTTTTCATGATTTATGTGGTTTTTTTGCTTGTGGTATATATATTACCTCTCTTCTTTCCCTTCTCCCTTTCATTATTCTCTTCTCCTTTACTTTTTTTTTGTTTATTTTTGTATTATTTTCCAGAAAATATTAGTGAAGTTGGAAAATCTAAACGTTCATGCATGTACTATATATATATATATACTCCCTCCGTTTCAATTTATGTGAACCTATTTCCCTTTTAGTCCGTGGCAAAAAGAATGACCTCTTTCCTTATTTGGAAATAATTTACCTTATTTGGAAGCACATATATTTTGTGTGGCTATAAATCATTGCATAAAGGTAAATTATTTCCAAATAAAAAAAGATGTCATTCTTTTTTGGCACGGACTAAAAAGGAAATAAGTTTACATAAATTGAAACGAAGGAGTATATATATATATATATATATATATATATATATATATATATATATATATAGTACATGCATGAATGTTTAGATTTTCCAACTTCACTAATATTTTCTGGAAAATAATACAAAAATAAACAAAAAAAAGTAAAGGAGAAGAGAATAATGAAAAGGGAGAAGGGAAAGAAGAGAGGTAACATATATACCAGAGAATGTAACAAGCAAGAAAACCACATAAACCATGAAAAGGCTTCGTTCACCATTAATGTTCCTCATTGTTTTTCAGTTGTATTTTGCAAAGTGAAATTGCAAATAAGAAAAAAGAGAAAACCGCATAAACCATGAAAAGGCTTCGTTCACCATTAATGCTCCTCGTTGTTATTCAGTTGTATTTTGCAAAGAGAAACTGCAAATAAGAAAAAAGAAAAAACCTTAGGTTTGAGGGTACGTAACTATTATATCATTGGGGATATTTGTGTATATATATATATATATATATATATATATATATATATATATATATATATATATATATATATATATATATATATATATATATATATATATACACACACACACACACACACACACACACACACACAGTCAGATCTCCTCTATAACAACGATCCCCTATAGCACTTTACTATAACAACCGAGTTTTCTTTGGAACCATTTTTAATATCATGTTATAATATATATTCTTTATAACGGCACTTCACTATAGCAGCCAAAAGATATTGGAACAAGCGAGACTGTTATAGAGTGTGATGACCAAAAATGTCATCTTTAAATTTAATAATTAATTCTGTGTTCTAAGACCTCGAAAAGTACTATTTATCCTTCCTCGACTTGCGTGCGCAGTCCATAAAATTTTCCGGATAGTTTTCAGGTGAAAAATGGATTAAAATGTGAATTAGAGCTTTAAAACTCAATTGAGTTGACTTTGGTCAACATTTTGAGCAAACGGATTCGGATCAGTATTTTGATAATTTTGGTAGGTCCGTATTGTGATTTGGGACTTAGTCATATACCCGGAATCAAATTCCGAGGTCCCTAGCCCGAGATATGGAATTTTGATGAAAAATTAAAAGTTTAAGTTCAAATAGTGACCGGATGTCAAATTATGTGCAAACGACCCCGGAATAAAATTTTGAAGATTACAACAGCTCCGTATGGTGATTTTGGACTTAGGAGCGTGATCGAAATTTTATTTGGAAGTCCGTAGTAGAATTAGGCTTGAAATGCCGAAAGTTGAATTTTTGGAAAATTTGACCGAGAGGTTGACTTTTTGATATCGAGGTCGAAATCCGATTCTGAAAATTTTCATAGCTCAGTTATGTCATTTATGACTTGTGTGCAAAATTTGAAGTGATACCGAATTGATTTGATGTGTTTCGACACAAGATATAGAATTTAAAAGTTCAAAGTTCATTGATTTTGATTTGAGGTGCGATTCGTCGTTTTGGTGTTGTTTGATGTAGTTTGAAGCCTCGACTAAGTTCGTATGGTATTTTGAGACATGTTGGAATAATTGGTTAAGGTCCCGAGGGTCTCGGGTGGATTTCGGAAGGTAAACGAAATGGATTTCGTACAAAGTGCTGGAAATTTCTGTTTGCAGAAATTTCTGTTGCAGAAATTCCGTGCGTGGAGCCAAGTTTGGAAGCTTATATCTCGCAATGCATAAGGAATGAGAAAATATACAAAACTTAAAAGTTGTAGTCGTTGGATTATAGGTTCCAGAAAGTTAAACTATGCATTATTTGGACATTTGTACAGAAAGTTATGATGGATTGAAAGAAGGCTGGTAGAGTAGTTTCGCTAGAAATTTCGCCAGAAATTCAGATGCATGCAGCCAACTTTGGGAGCTTATATCTCGCAATGCATAAGGAATCGGAATAATTGCAAAACAATAAAGTTGTAGTCGGTGGATTCTAGTTTCCATAAAGTTAAACCATTTATCATTTAGATATTCGTACATAAAGTTATGATCAATTGAAGTAAGACTGGTAGAGCTATTTCTGTAGACTTTTAGTGACGAAAAATGGACTTTTAGTGACGGATTGGCAGAAACTTAAGGACCAAAAATGCTCATTTCATTCATTTCGTTTTGGATTTTTGGAGCACGGTTTTTGGGCGATTTTTGGACGATTTTCACGGGAAAACATTGGGGTAAGTGTTCCTTATCCTATATTGATTATATTTCATGATTCCATACTCATTTACATCATGAATCCGTGAATTTATGGAAGAAAAATCAAGATTTTTGCAAAATCTTCCAAAAACAAAAATTTAAGATTTGGAGGTCGAGTTGTTATCGGATTTTGGTAAAATTGATATGGGTGGACTCGTAATTGAATGGGTTATCGGATTTTATATGTTTCGCTGGATTCCGATATATGGGCCCCACGGACAAATTTTGAGCCAATTTCGGATTTTATTGAAAATGTAATATTTTCTTATGAAATTGATTACTATAATTTTTGTTGACTGTATCGAATTAATTATGACTAGATACGAGTCGATTGGAGTCAGAAAATCGAGGAAAAAGCATAATACTTGATTAAATTGGAGCAAGTCGAGGTAAGTGACTTGTCTAACCTTGTGTGGGGGAAATTTCCCCTAGAATTGATATTGATGTGATTATTGAAATATGTTGAAAGTCGTGTGCACGAGGTGACGAGTGTGTACACGGGTTAATTTGCGAAATATTATATTTTTAAATTGTGTAGATCACTGTTGCGCATTTATTAAATTATTTTATTTTGTTATATTCTTCATCATTGATGTGAGATATATACTTCAAATTTGTTTGATCTTTTCTTACTAATTGTTTTACCGGTTTAGTTGAAACTTGATTTCTTTTATTCTGTGCATTATTTGAAGGTTGATTTTCTTTAAATTAAATATTATTAATATGAAGTATTTGACATTTTTAAACTTGATATTGAAGCAACGTAGTAAAGATTTTGAAATATTATTTTCCTAAATTATTTACTCCTGAATATTTTTATACTCATTGTGAGGGAGCCGTGAGCTCTTTATTGTGGAAGAATATTATTGATGAATTATTTTGACATGAGCTATGAGCTCTTTATTGTGGAAAACTATTATTGATGATTTATTTTGGCATGAGCCGTGGGCTCTTTATTGAGGAAAAATATTGTTGTTGAATTATTTTGGCAAGTTAAATTATTTGAGCACTTGAGGTACAAATTGTGATATATTGTGATATTGATACGTATGCGGTGGTATAAGGTCTGGGTGTTGAAACGCATGCGGTGAGATAAGAGTGACTTGATACGCGTGGCTAGTAGGGAAACTACTAGAAGTCATGCGGTGTGATAAGGGTGGCTAAAACACGGGATGCTATTTCGGGAAAAATATTTTCTTTAAATAAATTGTGAAGGCTCCCGCGGTGATATAAGGAAATGAGATATTGTGAATTTATTTATGATTTGGGACTACGAGGCGGTACCTCGGGAGTGCCCTTGTTGATATTGATTTATGGCCGTAGTTGCCTTTGATTATTATTGTGATTGTTATAAAGTTAAAGGAAATTCTGTTTTGATTTCCACGAGATATTATTTGCAATTATTTGGTGTCATTAAATGTGACATACTATTTGATTCATTTTCAATGTCATTTTATTTTACTACATTGATAAACATTTTACCATGCCATTATTATATTCCAGTAGGGCCTCACCTGACCTCGTCACTACTCTACCGAGGTTAGGCTTGGCACTTACTGGGTACCACTGTGGTGTACTCATACTACGCTTCTGCACATCTTTTTGTGCAGATCCAGGTATATTTTACCAGCCTAGACGTCATTGAGTTACCTGCGCACGGAGACTTCGAGGTATATCTGCCAGCGTCCGCAAACTCCGGAGTCCCCTTCTATCATTTTATGTTGCTTCCTTATATTTTATCTAGACCTTGACATATAGAGACATTAAGAATAAATTCTTAGAAACTTGTGACTTATTTCTACCGGGTTTTGGGAGTTGAAATTGTTTGAATTGTTGTTTAATTATTTCAGATATTTATTATTATTTCACATTGATAGGCTTACCTAGTCTTAGAGACTAAGTGCCATCACGACATCCTACGGAGGAAATTTGGGGTCGTGACATAGAGAGACTGTATATACCCTAGCTTCTAGTAGATTGTTCTCTATTATTGCACTTCACTATATAAGCTCTCTTTTCCTTCTCCCTTTTCATTGTTCTCTTCTCCTTTTCTTTATTTGCCAAATAAAAACTGAAGTTGGAAAATCTAACGTATATGCATGTACTAGATATATTATATACATACAGCTCTTCATTATAATATTCAAGTTTTCTTTGAAATTATTTTTAATATTATATTACTATAATATATATTTTCTATAACAACTCGTCACTATAACAGTCAAATAATATCAGGACTAACAAGACTGTTATAAAAAAGTTTGACTGTATATATCTTAGCTTCTAGTAGGATCTTCTTCTGGTTAACTTTTTATGAATTTTTTCCTTAATTAAGGATTGACTCAATTACTCTTAACTATCTTGAATGTTCAATGTCCGATCAAAATCTTGAATCAAGTGTTTTTTATTAATATCTTTGATGGTATTGTATGCAGTGATGCAAGTTAATCATGCATTGAAACTAGCTGAAGAAGGTGGTGCTATTCAAGAAAATCACAGTAATAGCGGTGGTAGTGGTGATGAACGCAATAACTCACATTACAAAATAGGGTTAACTGAATTATGTCGAAAAGACATCTTACAAGTAAGTCAAGGTCCGTCAGGAACACTGAATGGGGTTTCAGTGTACTCAGTCACAATCATAAACACATGCTCCTCTGGAAGTTGACATAACATTCACTTGAGTTGTGGTTGGTTCAGTTCGACAAGACTTATAAATCCTACAATTTTCAGAAGACTTGGTTATAATGATTACCTTGTCAATAATGGAAAGCTTTTAAAACCTGGACAATAACTCAATTTTCAATATTCCAATACTTTTAGTTATCCTCTTGCAGTTTCTTCCATTAGCTGCAACTAGATATGGTTTTAGTATTAGTATGAGTATACTAAAGAGGATTATATTAGTTAGATATAGAAGCTTTATATAGTTCAAATAGGTGGATATTAGAAGTTTTATGCTATAGTTGATTTTAATTGGTTCGAATTGAAGTGTAATTAGTTGATTGATTGATTACCACTACTAGAAATTAGGCAAAAACCTACCAAAGTTGGTCGGTTTTTCAAAATATTTTATTTTTTAATTTTTTTTTACGAAACCGACCAACTTTGGTCAGTTTTCTTTTGCGTACAAATGCGGAAAACTCTTTTTGAGTCCCGCAAAATTTATTTTTCTAGCAACCGACCAACTTTGGTCGGTTTTTAATTAAAATAAATAAAAAATAATATTAAAAAAAATGATCAAAATTGGTCGGTTAATTCGGCCGGTCATTTTAAAAAACCGACAACTTTAGTCGGTAATTTTATTTTTTAATAAAATCGACCAACTTTGGTCGGTTATTTTCGTGCGAATATACAATTAAAGAGTATAAATCAAATAAAAGACCGTCTTAAAATAAAATGCACCAATGGTCTAGTGGTAGAATAGTATCCTGCCACAGTACAGACCCCGGTTCGATTCCTAGATGGTGAATCTTTTGATTACATAATTAAAATACCGACCAACTTTGGTCGGTTTTTTTTTGCAATATTATTTTTTGAATTTAATTGACCGACCAAAGTTGGTCGGTAATTTCTGACCAACTTTGGTCGGTATGCCTTTTCGACCTCTAAAATACCGTCCACACGTAAATGATCGCGTTTTGGACAGTTATTAGCCATTACCGACCAACGTTGATCGGTTTTTACCAGGTTTCTAGTAGTGTACACTGCTATGGTTTGCTTTGCTAACTAGAGCATTGGTTAGCCAAAAGCATACTTGTCCTTTTGTTTCATTTTATGGGTCTTAGTTTGATTTTATTAGATACAAAATTAATAAAGTAAAATAAAACTTTTGAATCTTGTATTCTTAAATGTATGATAATAACAATAATATCAAAATTACTCTTTATATCTTGTGTTTAAAAAAATCGGCTCATATCATCTTTTACCATAATAATACTTTATATTATTTGTATATATATATTAATCAACTACACCTCAATGCCAATCAAGTCAGATTATATTAGTAAATTCTAATATATAGAAATCAAGAAATAAATTAGCAAAGAATATCAATGTCTGAGAACAACAATTATGCATTTCCTATTGAATGTTGACAACTGGAAACTTTCCAACTACGGATGATAAACCACAAACACATACATGATACAAGTTAACATTGACTTAACAAGTATTAAATATATAGTCATACTAAAGAGTATTTACTAGGAGATAGAACAACTTGTACAAGATTGTATTAACCAGCAGTGCTTGTAACAACCTGATTATAGCTTGCTGATTCTTGTTGTCTCACCAAACATTGACATATATAACTATTCCAAAATGGGAGAAGTATCACAGGATTCCGCTATCAAAACCTTTATGTCATATCAAAGATTGTTAGACATAATGCAGTATGAGATTATAAGGAGAAACTTCCTTCAAAATAAAGATGATTATTAATCCCTAACTTTCAGCTACAAAGATTTCACTTCCGATTATTCAATCTTAATATGACGACAGAACAAGGCATTAAAAACTTCTAAATCATTTTACTCTACGAGAATAATTGTATTAAGCATAAAGAAATGCACATGATAATCAGAATTGCAGTTTCACAACTAACTTCGGAAGCACAACGTAAGCTATAAAAGTGTACCACTTAGATTACTACAAACGTGATATTCGATTTAATTCTCTATAGATTATATTACAACATAGATACATAACTTATAGCATACCACACAGACTACTACAAATAAAAGTCAATGAAAATATAGTAGTACAGTTTTATCAACACATTAGTCATCATCTATTTCTTCTTCAAACTCTTCCTCATCCTCCTCTTCATTTTCAATACAACTTTTACTTTTCCCATAAAATCAAGGATGTAAAAATCAGTTCTTGCTGGAACATATCATATAAATTTATTATTAAGGTAAATCCCTAATAAAATACTTAAATCTAAACCCTAAAATCATATCAATTTATTATTGACCCAAAAGTATGAAAATCAAGGTAATAGTCAAACAAGAATTATCATATCAAAATTCCTCAAGAGAAAGAAAAACAAAACAGAAAAGAGAAAGTTTACCTGAACAAAGATAAGAATAATGGTGTAGACAAAGTACAAAAATAGTAAAAATCACCAATGTGATGCTCACTTTGCTTGAGCAACAAGGTTTCTTCACTGGTGCACCAACTCAAAATATTTAGAAACATTTGAAGGGCTTTGTGGATACATGTTGGGGAGCAAGAAAACTAATATTTTCGAGGATGCTTTGAGGCTAAGGCTTTTTCCCTTCTCTCTATGTAGTAAAGCTTTAAATTGGTTGGAACGTTTGCCGAATCTTCAATACACACTTGGGATGAGTTGGCGGCCAAGTTCATTGCTAAGTTTTTCTCCCCCGGACACATGGCTTTGGAGCCCGATTATATCTGGATTCGCACCGGGTAGGGCCCTATTTAGAGGGAAGTGCTCCCTACCAAGCATTTTTCCATACACAGGGCTCGAACTCAAGACCTTTGGTTAAGGGAGGATCAGCCCTATCCGCTGCACCACATCATTTGGTGGTAAACATGTATTGAATTGAACTTCTTAGTTAGTTATGCCAGCTCCATTTGAACCCCAGCTCTCATGCAATAAGATAGAAGTTCAAGATTGATTTTTCATGTACATTAACTGCATTTTCAAGTATATTTTTGCTAACGTCACCAAAGCATATAGTATGATTTTCAGAAAATTATTCAATTACAATTGTCATATTTCTGCCAAGTACCGCTTTTTTGCATGAGAAACCTTTTCAAGGACTAGGAGTACGTAACGTTTTTCATATGATGTGAACAGAACTACATATATCTGTTTCACAAAAAAAAATGTTAGATTTTCCCTCTTTTTTGGCTCGCCCATGCATGACCGTATAAAGATTTTCTTACACTACTTTTACAAATTATAGAAGATTGTTTTCCATTTTTCAAAGCTTACCCATTAATGTTTCTATAGAGCATCATATGTAGTTGCATTAACTTTAAGTAAAAATTTCCTTACACTATAAGAATATTTCGACCTTCTATAAAAGATTGTTTTCCATTCTTTTTCCTGCAGGCCCTAATGGGGTATTATAAGACATAAAATTAAATAGTTGGACCCAATAAGGTTCTAATTTCGAATGATTAAATAAAAAAGAAGTGCATTTGAAAAAAAGACTAAGTTTAATGACTTGACCAGTCACTAGCCCTCGTATTATAAGATTCTCTCACCCTGTGGTCGACATTCCATTCCCCTTAGTCGTAGGTGCTCGTTCTATTTTTATTTGAATGGGCCGGGGCTCCCGAGGTACATATGGCCGGCCCTTCGGGTGTCTCGGTGATACAAACAAAGAAAAGACGATGGTTTTTAACATACCCTTGAACAAAAAGCCAATCCTTACCAAAGGAGGAAATAGAATAATCTACCTTATTTAAAAAAAAGAAGGAAACTAGGGAAAAAAGAAGTGCCAACTTAAGGTTAATTGAGCTTCTTAGCTAATTAATGATGTTCCTCGTGATATTATTAATTATGGAGTTTGACTCGCCATGCGTGAACTACTATTATTTTACAATATATTTTGACCTATTATGGAAGATTGTTTTCCATTTTTTTTAATATTACTAATTAATGTTTGTATATAGCATTAATAAGAATTTTCTTATATATAGTATCAGTAGATTTTGACCTATTAAATTATTTTCTAATTTTATAATGTTACCAATTAATGCTGGTCCGTGCATACACACTATAAATATTCCCAATGATATAATAGTTTCGTACCCTCAAACCTAAGGTTTTTTCGTTTTTCTTATTTGCAGTTTCACTTTGAAAAATATAACTGAATAACAATGAGGAGCATTAATGGTGAACGAAGCCTTTTCATGGTTTATGTGGTTTTTTTGCTTGTGGTATATATATTACCTCTCTTCTTTCCCTTCTCCCTTTCATTATTCTCTTCTCCTTTACTTTTTTTTGTTTATTTTTGTATTATTTTCCAGAAAATATTAGTGAAGTTGGAAAATCTAAACATTCATGCATATACTATATATATATATATATATATATATATATATATATATATATATATATATATATATATATATATATATATATATATACTCCCTCTGTTTCAATTTATGTGAACCTATTTTCCTTTTAGTCCGTACCAAAAAGAATGACCTCTTTCCTTATTTGGAAATAATTTACCTTATTTGGAAGCACATATATTTTGTGTGGCTATAAATCATTGCATAAAGGTAAATTGTTTCCAAATAAAAAAAGATGTCATTCTTTTTTGGCACGGACTAAAAAGGAAATAAGTTCACATAAATTAAAACAAAGGGAGTATATATATATATATAGTACATGCATGAACGTTTAGATTTTCCAACTTCACTAATATTTTCTGGAAAATAATACAAAAATAAACAAAAAAAAAGTAAAGGAGAAGAGAATAATGAAAAGGGAGAAGGGAAAGAAGAGAGGTAACATATATACCAGAGAATGTAACAAGCAAGAAAACCACATAAACCATGAAAAGGCTTCGTTCACCATTAATGTTTCTCATTGTTATTCAGTTGTATTTTGCAAAGTTAAATTGCAAATAAGAAAAAAGAGAAAACCGCATAAACCATGAAAAGGCTTCGTTCACCATTAATGCTCCTCGTTGTTATTCAGTTGTATTTTGCAAAGAGAAACTGCAAATAAGAAAAAAGAAAAAACCTTAGGTTTGAGGTTACGAAACTATTATATCATTGGGGATATTTATAATATATATATATATATATATATATATATATATATATATACATATACATATACATATACATATACAGTCAGATCTCCTCTATAACAACGATCCCCTATAGCACTTTACTATAACAACCGAGTTTTCTTTGGAACCATTTTTAATATCATGTTATAATATATATTCTTTATAACGGCACTTCACTATAGCAGTCAAAAGATATTGGAACAAGCGAGACTGTTATAGAGAGACTGTATATACCCTAGCTTCTAGTAGATTGTTCTCTATTATTGCACTTCACTATATAAGCTCTCTTTTCCTTCTCCCTTTTCATTGTTCTCTTCTCCTTTTCTTTATTTGCCAAATAAAAACTGAAGTTGGAAAATCTAACGTATATGCATGTACTAGATATATTATATACATACAGCTCTTCATTATAATATTCAAGTTTTCTTTGAAATTATTTTTAATATTATATTACTATAATATATGTTTTCTATAACAACACGTCACTATAACAGTCAAATAATATCAGGACTAACAAGACTGTTATAAAAAAGTTTGACTGTATATATCTTAGCTTCTAGTAGGATCTTCTTCTGGTTAACTTTTTGTGAATTTTTTCCTTAATTAAGGATTGACTCAATTACTCTTAACTATCTTGAATGTTCAATGTCTGATCAAAATCTTGAATCAAGTATTTTTTATTAATATCTTTGATGGTATTGTATGCAGTGATGCAAGTTAATCATGCATTGAAACTAGCTGAAGAAGGTGGTGCTATTCAAGAAAATCACAGTAATAGCGGTGGTAGTGGTGATTAACGCAATAACTCACATTACAAAATAGGGTTAACTGAATTATGTCGAAAAGGCATCTTACAAGTAAGTCAAAGTCCGTCAGGAACATTGAATGGGGTTTCAGTGTACTCAGTCACAATCATAAATACATGCTCCTCTGGAAGTTGACTTAACATTCACTTGAGTTGTGGTTGGTTCAGTTCTACAAGACTTATAAATCCTACAATTTTCAGAAGACTTGGTTATAATGATTACCTTGTCAATAATGGAAAGCCTTTAAAACCTGGACAATTACTCAATTTTCAATATTCCAATACTTTTAGTTATCCTCTTGCAGTTTCTTCCATTAGCTGCAACTAGATATGGTTTTAGTATTAGTATGAGTATACTAAAGAGGATTATATTAGTTAGATATAGAAGCTTTATATAGTTCAAATAGGTGGATATTAGAAGTTTTATGCTATAGTTGATTTTAATTGGTTCGAATTGAAGTGTAATTCGTTGATTGATTGATTACCACTACTAGAAATTAGGCAAAAACCTACCAAAGTTAGTCGGTTTTTCAAAATATTTTATTTTTTAATTTAGTTTTACGAAACCGACCAACTTTGGTCGGTTTTCTTTTGCGTACAAATGCGGGAAACTCTTTTTGAGTCCCGCAAAATTTATTTTTCAAGAAACCGACCAACTTTGGTCGGTTTTTAATTAAAATAAATAAAAAATAATATTAAAAAAACCGACCAAAATTGGTCGGTTAATTCGGCCGGTCATTTTAAAAAACCGACAACTTTGGTCGGTAATTTTATTTTTTAATAAAATCGATCAACTTTGGTCGGTTATTTTCGTGCGAAAATACAATTAAAGAGTATAAATCAAATAAAAGACAGTCTTAAAATAAAATGCACCAATGGTCTAGTGGTAGAATAGTATCCTGCCACGGTACAGACCCCAGTTCGATTCTTAGATGGTGAATCTTTTGATTACATAATTAAAATACCGACCAACTTTGGTCGATTTTTTTTTGCAATATTATTTTTTGAATTTAATTGACCGACCAAAGTTGGTCGGTAATTTCTGACCAACTTTGGTCGGTATGCCTTTCCGACCTCTAAAATACCGTCCACACGTAAATGATCGCGTTTTGGACAGTTATTGGCCATTACCGACCAAAGTTGGTCGATTTTTACCAGGTTTCTAGTTGTGTACACTACTATGGTTTGCTTTGCTAACTAGAGCATTGGTTTGCCAAAAGCATACTTGTCCTTTTGTTTCATTTTATGGGTCTTAGTTTGATTTTATTAGATACAAAATTAATAAAGTAAAATCAAACTTTTGAATCTTGTATTCTTAAATGTATGATAATAACAATAATATCAAAATTACTCTTTATATCTTGTGTTTAAAAAAATCGGCTCATATCATCTTTTACCATAATAATACTTTATATTATTTGTATATATATATTAATCAACTACACCTCAATGCCAATCAAGTCAGATTATATTAGTAAATTCTAATATATAGAAATCAAGAAATAAATTAGCAAAGAATATCAATGTCTGAGAACAACAATTATGCATTTCCTATTGAATTTTGACAACTGGAAACTTTCCAACTACGGATGATAAACCACAAACACATACATGATACAAGTTAACATTGACTTAACAAGTATTAAATATATAGTCATGCTAAAGAGTATTTACTAGGAGATAGAACAACTTGTACAAGATTGTATTAACCAGCAGTGCTTGTAACAACCTGATTATAGCTTGCTGATTCTTGTTGTCTCACCAAACATTGACATATATAAAGTACTTAAAATTTCATAACTATTCCAAAATGGGAGAAGTATCACAGGATTCCCCTATCAAAACCTTTATGTCATATCAAAGATTGTTAGACATAATGCAGTATGAGATTATAAGTAGAAACTTCCTTCAAAATAAAGATGATTATTAATCCCTAACTTTCAGCTACAAATATTTCACTTTCGATTATTCAATCTTAATATAACGATAGAACAAGGCATTAAAAACTTCTAAATTATTTTACTCTACGAGAATAATTGTATTAAGCATAAAGAAATGCACATGATAATCAGAATTGCAGTTTCACAACTAACTTCGGAAGTACAACGTAAGCTATAAAAGTGTACCACTTAGATTACTACAAACGTGATATTCGATTTAATTTTCTATAGATTATATTACAACATAGACACATAACTTATAGCATACCACACAGACTACTACAAACAAAAGTCAATGAAAATATAGTAGTACAGTTTTATCAACACATTAGTCATCATCTGTTTCTTCTTCAAACTCTTCCTCATCCTCCTCCTCATTTTCAATACAACTTTTACTTTTCCCATAAAATCAAGGATGTAAAAATCAGTTCTTGCTGGAACATATCATATAAATTTATTATTAAGGTAAATCCCTAATAAAATACTTAAATCTAAACCCTAATATCATATCAATTTATTATTGACCCAAAAGTATGAAAATCAAGGTACCAGTCAAACAAGAATTATCATATCAAAATTCCTCAAGAGAAAGAAAAACAAAACAGAAAAGAGAAAGTTTACTTGAACAAAGATAAGAATAATGGTGTAGACAAAGTACAAAAATAGTAAAAATAAGAGCTTTCGTCTGAGAATCTTGCAAAGCAGCAAACATAAACGGAATGAAGATGAGAGCTACTTTGAATTTCTTGGCAATTTCTAAAGTTCTACAGCAAAAGTTTTTGCCCAATTTCGAAATTTTTTCTATTTTCTATGAGATGTCTATGTACCCATTGCATATGAACCTTAGATTCATGTCCAATTTGTTGTATTAGAAGGAAAAAACTCACATTGTTGAAGATGAGAGCAAGTGGCGACCTTGATAGAGAGGACAAAATATGAGTCTGTAAGAAGTTTATACCCTAGGTAAACTTTAAAATCTAGCAACAAAAATAGCGACGGATAAATTTCTGTCGCTAATAATAACCTACAAAATTTAATTTTAAGAATCTAGCGACGGACTTTCAGTTGCAACTAATTTTGAAATTTTTTGCTAAGTAAAATAAAGGCAGCGACAGATTTTTGTCGCTATTTCCGTCGCTATATTTTAATAATTTTTGTATCCCCATTTTTATCGCTAAATTTGTAGGTAAAATAAAGGCGCCAATTTTTAGCGATGGATATAAATATTTATCGCTAATCCATCGCTATATTTGATACTAAATCTTTTGTAGCTTATTTGGTGACAAACTATAAATTCTGTCGCTAATCCGTCGTTATGTAGCTACGAAATATGGCTTGTCGCTAAAATCTGTCGCTAAACGCTATTTGTTTTGTAGTGGCTACCCTTCCAGATGAAATCTTGGCATTCAAGCAAGAACAGAATGAACCACTACACGAAACTTGGGAACACTATAGAACACTGGTTAAGGAATGTCCTACTAACGGTATGATGGAGAACATGTTGCAACAAACCTTTTATCGTGGGATTAACATAACCAATCAATGTGTAGTGAATCAAATTGACGGTGGAAACTTCATGACAACGCCTATTGCGAAGGCGTGTGACATTCTAGATGAGATGGCAGAAACGTCATCGACTTGGCAATCTCAAGATAATGCTCCACAAAGTGATCCGAATATGATACACCTCCATAAAGAGTTGCAAGATCACGGGAAAGCAATTGCCGAATTGATAACAACTAGAAAAGGACCAACTCAATCAAGTGCAAGCTCCTAAGCAAGTTCATGATATGGAGGGAGTTAATATTTTGGTGAACAAAAAGAGGACCACGGGTCCATAAATGCAAACCCGAGTGGAGATATATGTACAAGATGATGGTGGTTTTGATCAAGATGACTCTTATAGTGAGCAAGAGGAGGAAGTTCAATATATGAACAATTTTCAAGGGAAAAGAAACAACTTTCAAGGCTCAAATCAACAACAATGGCAACCACAAAATAACCATGGCAATTGGAATTCTAACAATCAAGGGAATTGGTATAATAACAACAATTAAGAGAATTGGAGTGGAAATAACCAAGGAAATTGGGGAGGCAACAATCAAATGGTTGGGAAAACAATCAAGATAATCGGGGGTCGAGTTTTCAAAGGCTCCCAATGTATCAACAACCAAGCAACTCACCTCATTATCCTTCACATGGTTCAAGTTCTTTTGACAATGATATGGGACGTATTGAGAATATATTCAAGAAAATAATGAAAAATAATGCCGATTCGGATGCCCAAATGGCCTCACACAACACATCAATTCGTAATCTAGAAGTTCAAATGGGGTAAATCTCTCAAGCTCTAAATTCTCGTCCTAAGGGTGCACTACCAAGTGACACGGTGGTTAACCCAAAGGGTGGTAACAATATGAGATATGCTATGGCAGTTATCACAAGAAGTGGAAGAGGCGGTAATGCACCCACCCTCAAGTGAAAGGCGACTTGTCGATGATGACCAAGTGATACAAGAAGAAGAGATCCCAAATAATGTTGTTCAAGAAAATGAGGAATTTTTGATTGATATTGATGATAGTGTTGAAGATACTCAAGAGGAGATAAACTAATCTAGGGAACACATCATTGACATACCAAAATCTGTAAGAAGGCACCATTTCCTAAACCTCCACCTTCATACCCTCAAAGACCTTCCAAGCAAAATAGTGAGAATTAATTCAAGAAGTTCATACAAATAATGAAGAGTCTTTCAATCAATGTGTCATTGGTAGAAACTTTGGAACAAATGCCCGGCTATGCAAAGTTTATGAAAGATCTTTTGTCCAAGAAGAGGTCGATAAATTTTGAAACTATTAAGGTCACTCATCAGTGCAATTGTTCATTCAATGTCCCCTAAGTTGGAGAATTCCGTTGCTTTCACGTTTCATTGTACAATTGGGAGTGTTGAGTTTGCTAAACCTCTTTGTGATCTTGGGGCAAGCATAAATTTGATACCCTATTCAGTTTTCAAGACTTTGGGAATTGGGTAACCAAGACCCATTTCTATGATGTTGCAATTGGTCGATCGTACCATGAAGAGACCGTTGGGGTGTGATTGAAAATGTTTTGGTCTGGGTTGATAAATTCATTCTTTCGGCGGATTTTGTTATTCTAGATTGTGAAGTTGATTATGAAGTGCCTATCATTCTTGGGAGACTTTTCCTTGCTATGGGTAAGGCTCTTTGTGATATAGAAGCCAGAGAACTCACTTTCTGGGTTGGTGATGAACAAGTGGTATTCCATGTGTGTAAGTCCATGTGGAAACCAAATAGAAATGGTGTGTGTTCTTTTGTGGAATTAGTGACCAATGTTATTGTTGATGATACAAGTGCTACAATCAATATTGTTGATATGTTGGAGGCTATTTTGATAAATTTTGATGATGACAAGATGGATGGTTTTATGGAAAGCGTCTCTTTGCAAGGAATGGGGTCATACAACTATGCACCCCGAAAATCATCTTTGGATCTTGAGAATAGGAAGACTCCTCCTACAAAGCCTTTAATTGAAGAGCCCCCTACTTTGGAATTGAAGCCATTGCCTCCACACCTTAGGTATGAATTTCTTGGTCCTTGTTTTACTTTACCGGTTCTTCTTTCCTCTTGTTTGACTAACGTGCAGGTTGATTCCACATTGGCAGTGTTGCAAAAGATGAAAAAGGCTATTGGGTGGACTTTGGCAGATATTCAGGGTATAAGCCTCGCCTTTTGCATGCATAATATCAAGTTGTAGGATGGTTCTAAACCGTCCATTGATCATCAAAAAAGAATCAATGAGGCTATGCTAGAAGTTGTCAAGAAGAAGATTATCAAGTGGTTGGATGCCGAGGTTGTCTACCCCATCTCCGATAGTTCATGGTCCTCTTCGGCTCAATGTGTCCCAAAGAAGGGGGGCATGAAGGTAGTGAGTTGATTCCTACAAGAACGGGTATCGGTTGGAGGGTTTGTATGGATTATTGCAAGCTCAACAATGTTACAAGGAAGGATCACTTTCCACTTCCTTTCTTAGATCAAATGCTCGATAGATTGGACGGCCGTGCTTTCTATTATTTTCTTGCTGAGTACTCGGGATACAACCAAATTTTTATTGCTCTGTAAGATCAAGAGAAAACAACCTTTATATTTCCCTTGGCACTTTCTCTTTCAAGAGAATTCCATTTGGTTTGTGCAATGCACCCGCAACTTTTCAACGGTGTATGATGGCTATTTTCAAGGACATGGTGTAGGACTACCTTGAAGTTTTCATTGATGAATTCTCCATGGTTAGGTATTCTTTTGATGATTGTCTTGCAAATTTGGACAAAGTGTTGGCTAGATGTGAGCTAAATTGGGAGAAATTCTATTTCATGGTTGAAGAAGGTATTGTCCTTGGCCATAAAATCTCAAGGAATGGAATTGAAGTTGACAAGGCAAAGATTGAGGTGATATCTAAGCTTCTACCCCCAACTTCGGAAGGGTGTACGGAGTTTCCTAAGACATGCGGGTTTCTAACGGTGCTTTATGAAAGATTTCTCTAAAGTGGTGAACACTTTGTGTATGCTCCTTGAGAAGGATTCCAAGTTCAATTGCAATGATGATTGCATGAGTGATTTTGGACTATTGAAGATCAAGTTGACAAATACTCCTATCATTACCGCTCCAAATTGGAGTTTGCCTTTTGAACTCCTATCATTTCATTTTGTCGCACCTCATTTTTTCACGAAAATAGGTTTCGACATATGACAACTCTTTTAAATGGGTATTAAAATATAAGAGTAGCCACCTAATGGTTTTGAGGTACCTATTTTCAAATAACTCTATTTAACTAGTTCGTTATACCAAAGATCGGGTAAGGGTTCAAATTATCTTGAAGAGAAGGGATTAGGCACTCTTCAAGGTCCACAATTGTAGTTCCCGACCAAATTTTATGCTATGGGATTATTGGATCATAATTATCCTATGTGATCATAAATTAAAGGAAGATAGGGAGTCCAACTACAATGTAAAACATGCATAAAAAGGGAATTACACATATGAAGGGAGTAGATTATACATGAATAAATGATTGGTACAATCTTTTGAGGATTACAAGGTACAACTTAGTTTGTTCTAAGTCCAAATAAATAAGGATGCAATTAGTAAACATATATATGAGGTCCTATATTTTTTAGCCTAAAGAATCACTAGTGTAATATAAATAATACTTCGCAACTCCCTCAAAGATAGGGGTTGCTCATATTATTCAGCAGGGACAAACTATCATCTTTAGCTACACAATTACTATCTTAAAGTTGTTTACCTAAAGCATTCTAGTTCAATTCTAAACCGCGTCCTATGCGTGGATAACTTGTCCCATGCTTATGGTCCAGGAGGCTTTGGACCTACTACTTGGGTAGTTCTAGACTTTACTTAGGATGCACAATAATGATAAAACTAGGCACATATCCAGAACAAGTAGGACTGCACATAATTACAGTTAAGGACTCAAGTTGGCCTCCACACGTAGGCACAAATGCACGTAGACAGTCATGAGTTTATGATAACAAGTTTCCAGATTACGCAGTAAGCGGCTGTAGGCAGATTTGGAGTCGAAATGCATTAACATTGTACAAGACCTATAGGCATGGTTTCTATGTGATTGAATGACTTAATAAAATCCCATAGATATTACTTCTAGGCGGATTATCTTGACGACGCTACTGATTATATCACTTATTAAAGGCCTATAGGTATAATCTCTAAGCAATTTGCGCCTCGACAGTGGGACCATTGAAGGCATAGAATTATTTATCTTTGATCCTATAGGCACACTTTCTAGGCGAGTAGTGACACCCTATAGGTATGTTGTCTAAACAGTTGGTATTTGGGCAACAATTAAGAACATGTACTCGTTTTGTTTATACCTATAGGTATATTTTCTAGGCGGGTAGTATGATAAGAATAGCAACAACGATAGTTTGATTAATCAATTTAAGGTCCTACAGACATGGTATCTAGATGAGTCACGTGAATGGAAGAAATAACAATTCTTGACTACTCAACAAGATCTTATAGGCATGCTATACAACAAGAGATAGCAGTAGAGTATGTTGAGCGAATAGCCGATAACGTCTAGATCCTATAGGCACGCTATCTAACAACATATAGAAATAGAGCATATTGAGCAAGTGAAGCACTTAGATCCTATAGGCATGCTTTCTAATAGTGTATAGAAATAGAGCATTTTGATCAAGTGAAGCACTTAGATCCTATAGGCATGCTTTTTAAGAATGTATAGAAATAGAGCATGTTGAGCAAGTGAAGCACTTAGATCCTATAGGAATGCTTTTTAAGAATGTATAGAAATAGAGCATGTTGAGCAAGTGAAGCACTTAGATCCTATAGGCATGTTTTCTACTCTGTCATACGAAAATTAAAGTATCCCAACCCCCTACCTTCACTACTTCCCTATTATTTGTTATTACAGACTATTACAAGCCCAAATAGAAAAATAAAATAGATACAGACTTAATAGGGAATTCACAGGCCCAAATACAATAATTACAGGTCCATAACAATTACAAAATAACCTAGCAATGCCTTCTAGAACTTCGCCAGGCTTACACTTTGCATATCCTGCAAGCCCAACACCACAGACTCGTAAGGATGACTAAAGCATGTCTGGCCAATACTCAAATCCAACAACACACGAGGCCCAATAAACCAGGCCTAAAAATTAAGACAATTGTCTTGCTAACAATTTGCAGAAGTACAAACAACCCACACAAACAAATTGCTCAAATAGTTTTAGATGCAAACATGTACACATTGGATGCTTGGTGTTATAGATAATAGAGAAACTGGGCTTTTAAACAAAATAATATTCCAAGAAATGACAAAGGCATATGAAACAAGAACATAACTATTTTTGCAAAAAAGCTTTTCAAAGAGATTTCAACAAACATGAATTCAAGACAGGCTTGACTCAGAACTAATAATGATTTAATAGAATCTTATATATAGAAGACTTAACAGGAAGATCTAAGGTAAGGCATGATTAAAACTAAGCCTATAGACAAATAGAGACCCTTAACATGAAGGTCCACAACAAACTAGTCTAATAAATTCAGTTTAATGGGTGTGACAAAGCAATCAACAAGTATTCCCCTAGTTCTAGTGAAGTTTGGGATTCTATATGTAATGACCCGACCGATTGTTTTAAGTCTTTCAGCCCCGTTCCACCATCTAATGCTCTAGTTTTTCCTTATAGTTGTATTATGACTTATCAGATTAGTTAGTTTGGGTCCGGAGAGATTTCGGAATGAATTGAGACACTTAGTCTCATAATGGACAACTTAAGTTGGAAAACTTGACCAGATGGTAATTTATGTGTAAACGACCTCAAATTTGAATTCTGATATTTCCAGTAGCTCCGTATGGAGATTTTGTACTTAGAAGCATGTCCAAAAAACTATTTAGAGGTCCGTAGTGGAATTTGGCATGAAATGACGAAAGTTAAATTTTTGGAAAATTTGACCGGGAGGGTTGACTTTTTGATATCGCAGTTAAAATCCAATTCTGGAAATTGGAATAGCTTCGTTCTGTCATTTATGACTTGTGTGCAAAATTTGAGGTCAATCGGAATTGATTTGATAGGTTTCGACGTTGATTGTAGAATTTGAAAATTTCAAAGTTCATTAGACTTGAATTGGAGTATGATTTATGATTTTGACGTTGGTTGATGTAATTTGAGGCCTCGAGTAAGTCCGTATTATGTTATGGGACTTGTTGGTATGTTCGGAAGGGATCCTGAGGGGCTCGGGCGTATTTCAGAATGATTTCTGATCATTTTTCTTCATGTTGTTATTGATGGTTGCTGCTGGTTCTGGAGTGACCGCATATGCGGTTAAATTTGCGTAGGTACGATGGTCGCAGAAGCGACAATGCCTTCGTAGAAGCGGAAGGCAAGGCGCAGAAGTGCTTGCGCAAAAGTGGCCCAATGCGTGCAGAAGCGGCCCAACGCGCGGAGAAGTGCAATCGCAAATGCGAAGCAACAAAACTTGCAGGTGCGATCTTCGTCCACAGAAGCGAGGGTCGCAGATGCGACCTCTTGTACACAGATGAGGAAGTCGCTAGGTAAAAGCTTTAAATCGTGGGTTTTGGTTTCTTCCGTCATTTTCGGATTTTGGAGCTCGGTTTGGGCGATGTTGGAGAGGAATGTTTCCACACAACTTGGGGTAAGTGTTCTTGACTACCTTATGATTATATTCCATGAATTAATCTTTATTTACGGCGTTAGATTATTGATTTTTCGAGAGAAATCGGTGGAATTTTCTACAATTTCATAAAATGCATTTTCGAGATTTGAACACCGAGTCGGAGTCGGATTTGAGTGAAATTAGTATGGTTTAACTTGTAATTGGATAGGTTGTCGGATTTTGTGAGTTTTATCAGATTCTGAGACGTGGGCTCCATGAGCAATTTTTGGAGTATAATTTCGGATTTTGTGGGAAAATATTAGTATTTTGATATGGAATTAATTCCTATAATTGTGTGGACTGAATCAAATTAATTGTTTAGCTTGCTCGATATTGGATTCATCTTGTTCGAGGTAAGTAACTCTTCTAATCTTGGAGCTGAGGGTACGAACCCTAACTATATGTGTTATGTGTTTGGTGTTGGGGTGACGCACATACTGGGTGACGGGCAAGTGTGAATTGTTACTCAGTTATTTCTGTAGTACTGTGTAGTTACCTAAACTTATCTGTAATAATGAAATCCCTACGTACTAGAGTTATCGAGTTGTGATTCATGTTAGAAGCCATGTCTAGACTACATGCTTATTCTGTTGGGACCCATTGAGGTCATTATTGTTGTTGAGTTATTTGTTTACATTGAAATGTCATACTCAGTCATATTCATTCATTGCATATCATATCTCAGTCTCTATTTTTATTTATTGATACATCATATCATTATTTTCGGGCTAGTTTCATGACACTGTGAGCCCGTGAGAGAGAGACTGGAGAGATTGATGACTGAGTGAGGCCGAGTGCCTGATTATGAATGATATTTATGGGATCAGGCTGTACACTGCAGTGCTTATACTGATTTATGATAGCGTTTGGGCTGAAAGAGCCCCTCTGGAGTCTGCATACACCCCATTGAGTGAGGTTGATTTATATTGGGGGGATGGATCTTCCCTGGACATGGCTCTTGTCCGAAGCATTTATACCGGGGGATGGATCTTCCCCACGGTCTGGATTGGCCATACTCAGTACTGAGTGATTAATGGTCAATTGATGTATATATTCCGGGATAGATCTTCTCTGGGCCGTATTGGCCATATACAGTACTGAGTGATTGAGCATGATGAGTGAAAAGTATGAGACAGTGAGATTGAGTACTCTGGGAGTGTGAGTACATGAGTTCATCTGTAAGATACAATGCATTGACATGCACACATGACATACAGGCATAGAGATGTATTTTTCTCATGTTGTACGGTATCATGTCATTCATGACTTCTCACATATTGGTATATGGGCATAGTGATGCATTTTCCACTGGCTATCTGGAAAGAAAATAAAACATCTTATTTATTGTTGAAAGGATTTTTGGGAAAAATTACTGTTTTCAAACTTACTCATATTTTTGGCAACTTCGGTAAATGACTTGGGTTTTCATTGATATTCTTGAAAGTCAGAACTAATTTTAGAAAATCATGATTAAGCTGAGCATTTTATCTCCGAGTTACTTCTTTTATTACTTGCGTTATGTCGTTATAAATGGTTGTTGGTTATTTAAGTTGGACTCTGACCTTGGTACAAGCTAGTCACTACTTTCAACCTAAGGTTATGTTTGTTACTTATTGAGTACATGGGGTCGGTTGTACTCATACTACACTTCTCCACCTTGCGTGCATATATTGGATGTTGATGTTGCTTTGCTCAACGGGAGTTGGAATTCAAGACGTACCTGCATTTCGGTTGTAGCTGCCTCTTGTTCATGGTAGCCTTGGGGAATGCGTTAGATTCTGATATTTCTTTACTTAATTTATTTTATTAATTATTATAGGAATTTGTTTGTGGTTAATTGGCTTACATAGCGGGTTGGGTTAGGTGCCATCACTACCAGTCGGATTTTGGGTCGTGACTGTTTGGTATCAGAGCCCTAGGTTCATAGGTTCTACAAGTCATGAGCAAGCATCTAGTAGAGTCTTGCGGATCCGTATGATGACGTTCATACTTATCTTCGAGAGGCTACAGGGCATTTAGGATAATTTCCCATCTTTCTTTCCTTATCGTGTGAAATTTATTCAGCTTGAAACATCACTCTTTGAATTCCTTCCACGCTTTCGTATGCGCACATGAGCGCTCGGTATCAGCTGTGTATCGCCGACTTGTGATTCCATGAATGAGGTTTGATGTGAGTATTCTGTGTTTTGGTGATGGGCCAGTCTGAAGGACCTGAGGCCATGGTTAGATGCAGCTTAAGCTCAGTAGCTTCACTTGTAACTTGTACATTTGGACTTATATGTCTTGTAATGTCCCTACTAGTGAAATTTGTGGCTCGATGAGCAGTGGAATGGCCTTGTGACGACTATGATGTAACTGTGGGATGTGTTAAGACAATTTGAATGTGACGAGAAGTGTTTCCTTGAAATGTAAAAAACAAAAAAGGCCTTTGGGTGCTTGAGTTTCGTTTTGATGTGACGTACAGTCTCATATATGAATGTTTTGAGGGATGTTTCACGTTGTTAAATTTTGGGACAAATTAAATTCTCATGTCTAGTTAATGAGTTTGGACTTAGATAGACTAAGTGATTGCATAGTAATTGTGACTGCGAAAAGGTATAACAAGATACCAATTTGAGGCCAAGCAGGTGAGTTATCCCATGCAGAGTAATCTACATAGGTGTGTTCCTTATAATGTGAATGAAGAGTTTCTTTTCTACCACCGGGGCGTATGTGTTGAGATTTGAATTTGAATCTGGTTGAGAAAGTTGACTTGAGTGTCAAGGGAATGAATACGAGCTTAGAGGATGATTGAGGAATTTTTTTATGGTTGGCGTTTGTATGAGCTTGAGAAGAATTTTCGTTGAACTGACTGCGGTATTATGACAATAATAGAGTATGGATATTGTGAGTTATCGAGTGTTTTAATCTATGGCTTTGAGCCAAGTGGGGGAGCCTGCTGTTGACAATTCAATTCATGGTTATATGTTAAATTTTAGTTTTGGGTCTTAGACATACTTGTGGATTAGTTATGACTTGTAGAGGTTGAGATCGAGGATGACTCGAGTACTGAAATTCCTAAATATAGGTTATGTTGCGCTTTATGAGTATATGAAAGTCATGGGATGAGTGAGTTTTTATTAGTGAATGATGCAGTGCGCACAGAGTATGAATTTGATCGGTGGTGTTAAGGCAGGATTACCTCTTTAAGTGTTGCTCTGCTAATAGGGCACGTGTCTTTCAACCCGTTTGGGCGGTGCAATTTTCAGAATTTAGCAAAATGGGTGACTCTCGAGAAGGTTCTAATGGATTCAAAAATGTATAAATGGCAATTGAAAAAAAAAACATTTCGGATTCGTATTTCGCTAGAATTGATTATTTATATTGGATGGCGAGACTTGCGGTAATTCTGTATGACTATGGATTCTATATTTTAGTATAAGAAAAGGGAAGAGGAATAATTTTAAATTCACATAAGATCTTTCAGAGTGGATGTCTCGGTTGTGGTGCTTTTGGGGTACGTAAGAGGGAATTCTGTGGCTTATGGGCCTTAGGGCGTTGTGGTTTTATGCTAGGGTTCGTAGGGTGAGTTGTGGTTAATGATCGTGGTGTTTTAGCAAGGAGAAGTATCAATCTGAAAACAAATGGGGAAGGGACTCGGAGAAATAGGACAACTTGGTAGTAGCTTGGATCAGTATAGTAATGGATATGATCGGTTCTTTAGGTGCTTATGATGTGGGAGTTTCTACATGTGCTTTGTGGTAATACTCTTGTGTTTTGCTACCTGCGTGGCTTGGTTGAGGTAGAAAGATTTAGTTCTGATGGATTGATTATGTACAAATGGATTCCAAATCATTCTCGAGGATTTCTACCACGGTTAGAGATGGATATTTCCTACCTGCATGAGGAGCATGTTGCGTATTGTGAATTTTCTACCGAATGGTATCAAATGGAAGGCTTCTGGATGATCGGATATGTATTCTACTTGTGACTCAGAATGATTTTGAGATTCTCGTATTTTTTATATGATGGCATGATAGATGCGATGTGTTGTGTGGGATTAAGGTTTGCATGTGCAAGGTCCCAATTTAGTTTTGAAGGGGAGGTCATAAATTCTTAGATGGCATGGACGATTATCAATGTTTATATGAATGCTATAACTATTTGGTATTGCGTGAATAGAGTGTACATTTCAGAAAGCACACTATGTTGTGAATTATGGATATTTCATATGTATTTCGGCACTCTACTGGTTGATCAACTACTGATTTTAAGATATTGCTATGTGGCACGAAAGAATGGGATAAGTATTCCTCGTGGGATGATCGTGTATGAGATATGTGTTAGACATTCGAACGGTGGAGATGGGATAAAAAATGGTGATTCGTGTGTTCTATGGATTTGTTGACTGGGAGTTTTCAGGAGCAGATTATTTCATGGTTGCAGATTGTGAAGTCGTGGCCGAAGCTAGCCAGATGATAGTATGTATTATGATTCAGTCGTTGTGGATTTTTGAAGGGTTATGTATCTATTTGTGGGTGACCAGAGTCGATTTGAGGGTCCATTGTAGGCCCAATTAGGATGTGTATTCTACATCGAGTCAGATTGGTTGGCTCTATACTGCTATTGTTGAGGGATGTGCCATTCGGTTGATGATGAGCTTATTCATATTCTAAAATGATCTGTCAGTTACTCTTCTATGCTACGAGGAGTTGTGATTCATTGGTTATATGCACCCATGGTGCGGTTCTATTGGGGGCCTTATGGCGGAATTTGAGCGAGATGAGTATGTGGGTATTGCATGATTGATTGTGTATTGGTTATATTCTTCCTGGTTTGTGTGTGGCATTGTGTCATTCGCTTCTCCGTGGTTATGGTAATGCACTTTGGGTACTTGATATCGAATTTCACATGGTTATTGATTTTGAGCAGGGTGGCTCGAGGTATATAATATGGACCATCATTTGGATGGGGTCACGCATTGCAGCGGAGTTATGTTAATGTATAAACCTTGTGTTAGAATCGTGTAATGGTTCTACGGTGTGTGATGGATTTTCAGCATTTCATTGTGGCGGTATTTGTTAAACTTGCTGGGCAGTTCTCTCATTCGAGTCATTTTCCATGACTGAGTACATTTTCATTGTTGCGTATTGGTGCATGGATGGTACGGTTTGTGGCTCTGAGTTATATTGGTGTGGAATGTCTGTGAGATAGTTGTATTTAATAATATAAGGTCATTGGACCTAGAATGGGTACTATCAGGTTTGATTTCGGTATATTCAAGAGTATAACATCGAAGGTCGACTTAGAAAGTGATTATGGTTCTGGTTGGGGCGAAAGAGCTTCATGACTTGTTGATCTGATAAGGGGTCATGAGATTTTTGCGTGTTTCTTTCATTATCGGCAGTGTACGAAGGTTTTGGGATAAGGTTTTGTTCGATATGGGGTTTAATACTAGTACTTGGTTGGTTTTGGAGTAGTTACTGTAATCAGGAATGGTGCTACAAGTATGCGAGTTGTGTAAAATGTTAGGAGATTATATTCGTGGTTATAGTTATAGCTCGATGCTGCTTGTTCGGACTTATACATTGTGTAACGGTGAGATCCGGGTCTTGTAAGAAATTCTAAATGTTGAGAATTTATTTCCAAGGACATGGGCTAAAGTTAAATTAATGATTTTCGGTTGTATTGTGTTGTCAGGCCTATATGGAATATAGGGACGTATGATCACCCCCGGGTACGTGCGTGGTAAGATGGAATAGTGATTTGATGGCTTGGAAACAACTCTTGGCATGTTCGAGGATGAACATATATTTAATTGGGGGAGAATATAACGACTCGGCTGGTCATTTTGAGTATTTCAGCCCCGTTCCACCATCTACTGCTCTATTTGTGCCTTATAGTTGTATTATGACTTATCGGATTAGTTAGTTCGGGCTTTGAGAGATTTCAGAATGAATTGAGACACTTAGTCTCATAATGGATAGCTTAAGTTGGAAAAGTCGACTGGATGGTGATTTATGTGTAAACAACCTCGAATTTGAATTTTGTTGTTTCCAGTAGCTTCGTATGGTGATTTTGGACTTAGGAGAGTGTCCGAAAAATTATTTGGAATTCCGTAGTGGAATTTGGCTTGAAATGTCGAAAGTTAAATTTTTGAAAAGTTTGACTGGGGGGTTGACTTTTTGATATCGGAGTCGAAATCCGATTCTGGAAATTGAAATAGCTTCGTTATGTCATTTAGGACTTGTGTGCAAAATTTGAGGTCAATCGGACTAGATTTGATAGGTTTCGACGTTGATTGTAGAATTTGGAAAAAGCAAAGTTCATTAGGCTTGAATTGGAGTAGGATTTGTGATTTTGACGTTGTTTGAAGTAATTTGAGGCCTCGAGTAGGTCCGTATTATGTTATGGGACTTGTTGGTATGTTCAGATGGGGTCCCGAGGGCCTCGGGCGTGTTTTAGATTGATTTCAGATCATTTTTCTTCATGTTGTTATTGTTGGTTGCTGCTGGTTCTGGAGTGACCGCACCTACGGTTGACTCTGCGCAGGTGCGATGGTCGCAGAAGCGACAAAGCCCTCACAGAAGCGATGGGCACAGAAGCACTTGTGCAAGAGCGGCCCAACGCGTGCAGAAGTGCGACCGCAAATGCAGTTTGCGCGCTGTAAAAGCTACCACACTCGCAGGTGCGAGCTTCGTCCGCAGAAGCGAGGGTCGCAGATGTGACCTCTTGTCCACAAAAGCTTTAAATCGTGGGTTTTGGTTTCTTTCTTCATTTTTGGATTTTGGAGCTCAGTTTGGGCGATTTTGGAGAGGAATATTACCACACAACTTGGGGTAAGTGTTATTGACTCCTTTGTGATTATATTCCATGAATTAATCTTCATTTTTGGCGTTAGATTATTGATTTTTCGAGAGGAATCAGAGGAATTTTCTACAATTTCATTAAATGCATTTTCGAGATTTGAACACCGATTCAGAGTCGGATTTAAGTGAAATTAGTATTGTTGAACTTGTAATTGGATGGGTTGTCGTATTTTGTGAGTTTCTTCAAATTCCGAGATGTGGGCCCCACGAGCGAGGGATTTTTTGGGAAATATTAGTATTTTGATATGGAATTAATTCCTATAATTATGTGGACTGAATCAAATTAATTGTGGCTAGATTCCAGCCGTTCAGAAGTTGATACACGCAGAATAGAATTTTTGGAGCATTGTTTAGCTTGCTCGACATTGGATTTGTCTTGTTCGAGGTAAGTAACTCTTCTAATCTTGGAGCTGAGGGTATAAACTCTGACTATACGTGTTATGTGTTTGGTGTTGGGGTGACGTACTTATAGGGTGACGGGCGTGTGGGCATGCACCGTGTGAACTGTGACTCCATTATTTCTGTGGTACTGTGTAGTTAATTGAACTTATCTGTAATAATGAAATTCCTACGTACTAGAGTAATCGAGCTGTGATTCATGTTAGAAGCCATGTTTAGACTACATACTTATTCTAGTGGGACCCATTGAGGTCATTACTACTGTTGCGTTATTTGTTTAAACTGCAATGTCATACCCAGTCATATTTATTCATTGCATATCATATCTCAGTCTCTGTCGTTATTTATTGATACATCATATCATCATTTTCGGGCTAGTTTCATGACACTGTGAGCCCGTGAGAGAGAGACTGGAGAGATTGATGACTAAGTGAGGCCGAGTGCCTGATTATGAGTGACATTTATGTGATCGGGTTGCACGTCGCAGTGGTTATACTGATTTATGATAGCGCTTGGGCCGAAGGAGCCCCTCCGGAGTGTGCAAACACCCTAGTGAGCGCGGTTAATTTATATTGAGAGATGGATCTTCCCTGGACATGGAACTTGTCCGAAGCATTTATACATGGGGATGGATCTTCCTCACGGGTTGGATTGGCCATACTCAGTACTGAGTGACTGATGGTCAGTTGATGTATATATTCTGGGATAGATCTTCCCTGGGCTGGATTGGCTATATACAATACTGTGTGATTGAGCATGATGAGTGAAAAGTGTGAGACAGTGAGATTGAGTACTCTGAGAGTGTGAGTACATCAGTTTATCTCTGAGATACATTGCATTGACATGCATACATGACATATATGCATAGAGATATTTTTTCCTCATGTTGTACGGTATCATGTCATTCATGACTTCTCACACATATTGGCATATGGGCATAGTGATGAATTTTCCACTGGCTATCTGGAAAGAAAATGAAATATCTTATTTATTGTTGAAAGGATTTTGGGAAAAATTACTATTTTCAAACTTACTCATATTTTTGGGAACTTCGGTAAACGACTTGGGTTTTCATTGATATACTTGAAAGGCAGAACTAATTTCAGAAAATCATGATTAAGTTATGCATTTTATCTCCGAGTTACTTCTTGTATTACTTGCATTATGTCGTTATGAACTAATTTTGGTTATTGGAGTTGGACTCTTACCTTGGTACAAGCTCTTCACTACTTTCAACCTAAGGTTAGGTTTGTTACTTATTGAGTACATGGGGTCGGTTGTACTCATACTACACTTCTGCACCTTGCGTGGAGATATTGGATGCTGAGGTTGCTATGCTCGATATTGGTTGGTTGTGTACCTGCATTCCGGTTGTAGCTGCCTCTTGTTCATGGTAGCCTTAGATTTATAAAAATATTTTCATGTATATTTCGAACAGATGATGTATTTATTTCATACCAGTTTTGTAAACTCTATTCTTAGAAGCTCGTGATTTGTACTACCAGTCCTTGGGGAATGTGTTAGATTCAGATAATTCTTAACTTAGTTGCTTTATTAATTGTTATAGAAATTTGTTAGTGGTTAATTGGCTTACCTAGCGAGTTGGGTTAGGTGCCATCACGACTAGTCGGATTTTGGGTCGTGACACTATAGGTTGATCAAACATGCGAAGCTCAATTATATGCACCCAAGATTGCACTCAGGCATCAAACTTAAGCAGACTTAACACTAACATATAGTGTTCTGTAGAAAGCATCATCATATGAAACAAATACAGTATCAGATTCACAATTATTAGAGAAAGACATAAGTCATGTTTACCCAAAGTTCAATAGTGTTAGCATGATCATGGATTAACTCTAAAAAATAGTAAATTGTACATGAAGGATCTTAACAGAAAGAAGTACATACAAAGGTTCTAGGCATGAATTAGTCTCTTACAAGTATCCAAAGCAGACATGGAAGTAGACTCATAACAAACAATAACATAAGAACTTAGATACACATAAACATAATCGACTACGCATGCTTAAGATAGTCAAAAGTTATTCAAGCTGAACACACATAATGAGAATATATTGAAGTTTTGAATTTAGGTAAGTTTGGATACTAGAAAAACACAGAACTGCAGAATAACTTCAAGGTAAATAGGATTGAAAACGAAGATAACACAATATTGAAATCATATTGGTTTATAACAGTTCAAACAACATGGACATACAGAGCACTGAACACAAGAGAAAAGAATAATAGAATTCCAAGGGTCAAGGTACTTACCAGTTTGCAGATTAACAAGTAGGTTAAGGAGAAAATTAAGTGCCAATAGTAGTTCAATTAGCAGTAGTAGAGAAAGAACAACATGATTCCCAAAATCCTAGTGCGTTAGAGTTCCCAAGGGTTTCAAGTGAACCCCAGACAGTGCTTGCACTGAGAAAAGAGCAACAATCAAATTCTGGTAGCCTTGGCTTTCAGCCGACCAAGGTCTTATGTTTAGAATAGTAGAATGAGTGAAAGTGAGAGAGTAATAGTAGTCGTTAAGGTCTGTCTTAGAGAGATTGGGGAAGGGTTTATATAGTAGTAAAACTAAATAAACAAACATTGAAACACATTCAATCAAGCATAATAAAGGAAATAAAAGCATGCAAATCGATTTAGAATCAAATTAGGAGAAAAATCAGGCAAACCCTAGTTTTGCCCGAAATCAAAGATTCGGCAAAAATCTTGGTATATCGGATCGATATAACCTTGCCATGAATGTATATAGACGAAACATCGTCTAGATCTTGAAGTTCGACGACGATTGTTCTTCATTAAAGACCTGGTACTTGCCATAAATAGGCAAGTACTAGGTGATACCATAACCATGTAAGTAACAGGGAGATAGAACATATATGTAAGGGAAATCATGGGGAGATTCCATATTAGGACCGGAATTGGAGAAGATAAAGGAGACGACTACTAGGTTTTTACAGGAGAGGAGAAGAGGAGGTAAGGAGCATTTGGGGGCGGCATCTCAGAAAAAATGGGTAGGGTTTTGGGGGTTGGGTAATTAAAGGTGTAGGATAATTATGGGTCGTTAATCTTGAGAGATCAATGGCCAGGATTAAAAATGAACCAGGCGGGTTTGTTTTAGTGGGTCACGACTGGGTTGAACTGAAGGGTGTCGTTTAGTTTGGGCTAAAGGATTAGACAAAGAATTTTGGGGAATTTGGGCCATTAAATTGTTCCGAAAATTGGCCTATTTTGTGCCAGCTTTTAAAACACCCAAAATAAATAAAAACAAAATTATTAAAACGTCTAGTAAATAGTAAAAAAATATTATTTATAAAATAAAACAATTAAAATTAATAACTCAATATTATAAAAATATAAAAATACTATTTTGGCATAAATGATATAATAAACGCAATTATTCTTTTAGAATATAGGCTATTATTGCAACTAATATAGATAATAGTAAAAATGCAAATTGTAGTTATGTAAAAAAAGGATAAAATATTATAAAATGCATGTGGCTATAAATAGTAAATTTGGATGATTAGGTCACCCAAAAATAATTTGAAGGAATAATTAATAAATATTTGAGTAATTAAAATGCAAGAAAATTAATTTAAAAGATTTTAGAATTATAAAAAATACTTACATAACCCCTATAAGTTGGGTACAATAACAACCCAGTGGAATCCGACAATTGAGGTCTGGGGAGGGTAGTGTGTACGCAGACCTTACCCATACTCCGAAGGAGTAGAGAGGCTGTTTTCGATAGACTCTAGGGCTCAAGAAGATGAGAAGAGACAGTGGCACAGTAATATCAGACGAAGCAAGAAAGAAACAAAGATAACATCAGCAACATAATAACCATAAAATAGAGAGAAAAGCAATAACAATAAGTAGTAACAATGGCACAGTACTACAGACTTAAGGGAGTAATATGGATACAAAAGAGCCATTAGCATCCTAAGACACTACACTATCGGACTAGCCTCCTACGACCTAACTTGCTGCCCTAAAGAAGTAATATGGACTTAATTGAAGACACTCATAGCCTAAGACAGAACCCATGCTAGCCTCCTACTTCCTAACCTACAACCCTAATTCTCGCCCTCCACAACTTCCTATCAAGGTCTATGTCCTCTGAAATAGGAAGCCACGCTAGGTACTGGTGGATCACCTCTCCCTAATATTTTGGTTGCCCTCTACCTTTTCTCACACCCGTCAAGGCCAACCATTCACACCTCCTAAGTGGGGCATCCATACTTTTCCTCTGCATGTGCCCGAACCATCTAAGCCTAGCTTCCCGCATATTATCTTCTATGGGGGCCACGCCCACCTTCACCCGGATATCTTCATTCCTAATCTTAAACATCCTAGTGTGCCATCACATCCATCTCAACATTCTCATTTCTGCAACTTTAATCTTCTGGATATGATAATTCTTGACTAGCCAGCACTCAGAACCATACATCATGGCTGGTCTAACCACCGCTCTATAGAACTTACCTTTACGTTTCGGGGGAACCTTCATATCGCACAAGATACCAGATGGTAGCCTCCATTTCATCCACCCTGCCCCTATACGGTGCATAACATCCTCATATATCTCCCCATCCTCCTGGATAACCGACCCCAGGTACTTGAAACTCTATTTCTTGGGAATGACTTAAGAGTCAAGCCTCACGTTCATGTCCGCTTCTCCCGAAATGTTGTTGAACTTGCACTCCACAAATTCTATCTTAGTCCTGCTCAACTTGAAACCTTTAGACTCAAGGTTCTGTCTCCAAACCTCCAACCTCTCGTTAATACCGCCTCGTGTCTCATCGATCAGAATAATATCATCGGCAAATAACATACACAATGGCACTTCCCCATGCATATGGTGTGTCAATGCGTCCGTCACTAGGGTAAATAAGAATGCGCTAAGCGCCGATCCTTGGTGTAAACCCATAACAACCGAAAAGTCGCCCCCCACTATCCTAACCTGAGTCTTAGCTATATCATACATATCCTTAATCACCCTTATATAAGAAACCAGAACACCTTTCACCTCCAGGCATCTCCAAAGAAATTCCCTAGGGACCTATTCATATGCTTTTTCTAGGTCAATAAACACCATGTGCAAATATTTCTTCCTATCCCTGTATAGTTCAACCAACCTCCTTATAAGATGGATAGCTTCCGTAGTAGAATGACCAGGCATGAACCGAAATTGGTTATCGGATATCGACACCAACCTTCTCACCCTCATCTCCACTAGTGCAAAATGATATTTTGAAAGTATATAGAATACTTTTTAAAATATGAGGGCAAAATTGGGTATCAACACAAGTGACGTAGCGGTTGGGGGCTGTTTTGAGGCAACGTATCAACAAAGTTTTTCATCCAGTCTACTATGCTAGTAAGATCATGAATAGTGCCCAAGTCAATTATACCGTTACGGAGAAAGAGCTCATTGCTATTATGTTTGCAACTGAGAAGTTCTGCCCGTACTTGATGGGTGCCAAAGTTATTATCCTCACGGATCATGTGGCGCTTTGCTATCTTATGAGCAAAAAGGATTCTAAGGCCTAGTTGATGAAATGTGTACTCTTGTTGCAAGAATTTGATATTGATATCCAAGATAGGAAAGGTAGTGAAAACCAAGTGGCGGACCACTTGTCTTGTTTGGAGGAGGGAGGGAGGCCACATGATGGCCTTGAAGTTAATGACTCCTTTCTCGATGAGCAACTTTTGGAAATTTTAGTGAAAGAGGTGCCATGGTTTGTGGACCTGGTAAATTTTCTGAGTGGAATCATTCCAGATGAGTTCTATTAAAACCAAAGGAAGAAGATCAAGACAAATTGTAAAGATTATTAATGGGATGAACCATACCTTTTCCGGATATGTACGGATGGAGTTATTAGAAGGTGTGTACCGGAAGAAGAGCAAGGCAATATTTTTGGGACTTGTCATTATTCACCTTATGGTGATCATCATGGTGGAGCAAGAACGGCGGCCAAAGTTCTTAGTTGTGGTTTTATTGGCCTACTCTTTACAAGGATGCAAGTGACTTAGTGAAACAATGTGATGAATGTCAATGGGCAGGTGGAATCTCAAAGAAAAAGGAAATGGTTCTCACAATCATCTTGGAGATTGATATTTTTGATGTTTGGGGCATTCACTTTATGGCCCCTTTTGTGAGTTCTTGTGGGAACACTTATATCTTGGTCGCGGTGGATTGTGTGTCCAAATGGGTTGAGGCCATCATCTTACCCAACAATGAGGCGAGAAGTGTCGGGGCTTTGTTGAAGAAGAATAATTTTACAAGATTTGGTACTCCACGTGCAGTCATAAGCGATAAGGGGTCACACTTTTGCAACAAAGCTTTTGACACTTTACTTAGAAAGTATGGTGTTACTCACAAGGTCACTACTCCCCATTACCCACAAGCTAGTTGTAATGACCTGGCCAGTTGTTTTGGGTGTTTTAGCCCTGATCCCCTATTTATTTCCTTCTCTATGTTGTATTACGGTTATATGATGTGTCGGGGGTGTTTGGTATAATTTTCATGTGAGTTTCAGAGTGACATGGGACATAGTCCCTAAGTTGGAACTTTAAATTGCAAGTTTACTGTAGTTTGATGTTTATGTAGATTAATCCTGAATGGAGTTTTGACGGTTCCAATAGCTCCGTATGGTGATTTTGGACATAGGAGTATGTCTAGATGTTGATTTGGAGGTCTGTAGGTTGTTTCGACTTGAATTGGTAAAAGTTAGAAAGTAAAAGGTTTGGAAGATTTGGAAAGTTTGACCTAGAGTTAACTTTATTGATATCGGGGTCAGATTCTAATTTCGAAAGTTGGAATAGTTGTATCATATCATTTATGATTTGTGTGCAAAATGTCAAGTCAATCGGAGTTGTTTTGGTAGGAATTGACATTAGTTTTGGAATTCGGAAGTTCATAGTTTCAATAGGCTTGAATTGGGTTGCGATTCGTAGAATCAATATTGTTTGATATGATTTTTGTCCTTGAATAGGTCTGTTATATGTTTTAGAACTTGTTGGTATATTCAGACGGGGTCCCGGGGGGCCCGGGTGTGATTCAGATTGAAGCTAGAACAATTTGGACTTAGTCTCATTGCTAAAGTTCCAGCCTTCTGGTGTCATCGCACTTGCGGGGGGATGGATTATAGGTGCGGACTCGCAAATACGAGTGATGGAGCGCATATGTGAAAAGGACTGCCCAGGCCTAGGGTCGCAAGTGCGGGGGGTTTCCGTATCTGCGAGTCCGCAGGTGTGGAGGAGATGGTCGTAGATTCGGACTGGGCCAGCTTGGTCGGTCATCACAGAAGCACAAATTATCCGCATGCGCGCATTCACAGTTGCGTGAGTTTTATCCGCAGAAGCGTAATTTCCTAACCTTAGTGGGGAACCGCACCTGCGATGGTTTTTCCCCAGGTGCGACTGAGGGACCGCAGATGCGGAATCACTGGGCAGAAATAAGGATTTTTCGAGGGTTTGATCTCATTTTTCATTTTAGTACCTAGAGTGCTCGGGTTGTGGTGATCTTTTGAGAGTTTTTCAAGGAAATCATTGGGGTAAGTTATTCTAATCCTGGTTTAGCTATATTACATGAATCTATTGTTGTTTTCATCATTTATTTAGTGTTCTGAGTTGGAAATTTGGGGGGGAAATTGTGAAAACTTCTTAGGATAAAATTTGGGGATTTGAAAGGCGATTTGAGGCCGGATATGAGAAATTCTTGTATGGTTTGACTCGTTATCGAATGGGTATTTAGATTTTTTAATTTTGGTTGGGTTCCGAGACGCGGTCCCGGTTTGACGTTTTGAATTGAATATTTATTCTTTGTAAAAATTGTAACTTTATTGTTCGAAATAGTTTAATATAGCTTATATTCATGGTATGAAGTTGCTTTGGCTGGATTCGAGCCGTTCAGAGTTGTATAATCGAGGGAAAGGCCTACTGGTGGATTGAGTTAGCATGTTTTGAGTTAAGTGACTTGCCTAACTTTGTGTGGGGGAATTACCCCCTTAGATTAGTGTTGCTTTGTGATAATTGTGATGTGTGAAAGGTGTGTATACAAGGTGACGAGTGTGTGCATGAGATAAATGTGGAAACTTACCGGTTTCAGCTATGTAGACTCTTTTCATGCCTTAATTGAGTTACCTTAACATGATATATTCATCATCATTAGGTTATCTTCATATGCTCTACTTGTCTTATCTCTTACTTGTTAATTGCTCTACATGTTTAGTTGAAGTTATTGTTTCCTGCATTCCTTCTTCATTATTTAGACGTGACTTCTTTCTTTGAAATTGTTATTCTTGAAATATCTTGTTGTTGAAATTGGTATTGAGTTATAAAGGTCGTGATTCGTATTGAGGCAATGTTATAAATTGTGGAATACTATTCTTGTTGAGTTATTCACTTCCGATTGTTATTGTTGAGACTTTTGTGCATATTGTGGTTGAGGCGTGGGCTATCTATTGTGAAAACACCGTTATTATTAATTTCTTTGGCAAGTTGTGATATTGGGAACTTGAGGTGTGATTTATGATATGTTGTGATATTGATACGCATGCGATGGTATAAGGTTTTGGGGTTGAAATGCATGCGGTGAGATAAGGCGGACTTTATACACATGTTGCTAGTAGGGAAAATACTTGAAGCCACACGGTGTTATAAGGTGGGCTAAAACGCGGGAAGCTATATTGGGAAAATTATTTTCAAAACTAAAATGCAAGGCTCCCGTGGTGATATAAGGAAAGATTGTAAATTGATTTGTGATTTGAGACTACAAGGTAATACCTCGATAGTGACTCTTGTTGATACTTTTCTATTACTTCACTTGTGTTTTGTTGTTTTGTTCCGTGTCATAGCATTCCTTGTTTTCTTCCGTGATGCATTATTTTCCTTAGTTCAGTGTAGTTATTCTCAGTGTATTTCTTTATTGTCTCATTTCTATTTTTATCATTATTTCATTATTATTGTTCGGTTTCTTATTTTTTCCAATAGGGACTTGATCTGACCTAGTCACTACCCTACCGAGGTGAGGCTTGGCACTTACTGGATACTGTTCATACTATGCTTCGACACATCGTTTTTTGCAGATCTAGGTACTTCCTACCAGTCCAGACACTAGTGAGCCGAGCTCAGTTAGGAGACTTCAAGGTATACCTGCCTGCGTCCGTAAGTCGCAGAGTCCCCCTCTATCTAGTTTATTTTATTTCTTATTTCTTTTAGACAATAATGTATAGAGATGTTCAGTACCATCTTATAGAGCGTGTGACTTGTATTTCGCCATGTTTTGGGAAGTTGTGTATACTGAGTTGCGGAGTTTCCTTTATATTAGTTGTTGAGTTATTTAGACCTTAATCATTATTTCAGTTATTTCTATATGAATGTTAGGCTTACCTAGTCTTAGAGACTAGGTGCCATCACAACATCCTATGGAGGGAAATTGGGGTCATGACACTAGTGGGGAAGTGGAAGTCTCTAACCAGGAGATAAAGAGTATGTTGTCTAAAACGGTGAATGCTAATCAAATGGATTGGTCCAAGAAGCTTGATGATGTGTTATGGGCTTATCGGACGGCTTACAAAATGCTTATCAGAATGTCTCCATACCGGTTAGTGTTTAGGAAATTTTGTCATCTTTCGGTGGAACTAGATCATAAGGCAATGTGGGCTTTAAAGAAATTGAATAAGGGTTTCACACTTGAATGAATTGGATGAGTTCCGGTACCATGCATATGCGAGTTCGTCCTTGTACAAAACAATATGAAATATCAACACGACAAATATATTTGGAACAAAGAGTTCAAGGTGGGCGATCTTGTATTATTGTTTAACTCAAGGTTGATGGTGTTTCCCGAGAAGATAAAATCTAAGTGGAGTGGCCCGTTTGAAATTGTTGGTGTGACACCTTTAGGTGCCTTAGATTTGAAGAACAAGAACAATGACGTATTCCGAGTCATTGGTCACCGGGTGACGCACTACTTGGGAAAGGTTGGAGATAGCCATGTGGTGGCGGTAATTAACTGCACTTGAGGATGCTTTGACATTGCGTCATGCTACGACGTTAAATTAGGCGCTTCTTCGGAGGCAACGCATGTTCTTTTCATTTTTCTTTTAGAGTTAGATGTTATTTGTTGTTCTAAGAATGGTGGACTTAATATGGCTAAGTGTTTAAGGAAATGCGGACCGCATTTTAATTGTGCGAACAACAGAATTTCGTGTGCCACAGCATAAGTACTTGCACGGCCGCACATTTCACATGCGGACCGCACAATTGGAATCTTGCCAAAGTGTCAAAATGCAAACTCTCTGAAGTTTGAGGCTGTTAGTGCAGGGTTGATCTGTGACCCAAGGAGAATTGTTCGGCCATACTCAAAAACGTACGGACCGCACATGAGGAACAAAGAATTTATGCCAAGGTGAAAGAGTGCGGACCGCACTTGGATTTGTGCGGATGCACTCAGTCTTTTTCCATCTCAATAACTCAGAGTATAAATAAGATTTATGATTTTAGTTTACACTTTTCACCCTCCTTATAATTACTGTTGCTCTGCAAGTTTTACTGAGAGATTTTTACAGTCCACCATACACACCTAGTGCACTCACTTTATCTGGTATGCTTCACTTCGTGTTAATCTTTGTAATAGTTTAATTTTTGAATTTTAGTTTCTTTTTAGGCCATATGTTATTAGAGTTCATCCATGTGTCCATGTGGGGTAGATCTATACTGGGTAGTTATTAATATATACTCAAATGGGTTGGGTTAGTTATATTTGTTGTGTATACTATGTTGCCATACTGATTTGTACAAGTTTTTCAAAATCTAAGTGAAAAAGACTACAATTGGTGAAAATTTGAAATCTTTGGCCACACTTGAATTTGTACGGTCCGCAGTTTAGTTATTCTGGGAAACTGGTGAAGGCAAGTATTTCTGCGGTCCCAACTTAATTGTAAGGACCACAGAATTCTGAGAATGGCCGCACTTAGGGACGCATTGTCTATCAGAGATTTATCTCTTGAGAAAATAAGTGTGTGGGATGCACATTAAATTTCGTAGACCACAGCTAAATTCTGCGAACGCAGTTTGGCCATCGCACTATTTTCAGAGAAGAAGCACTTGAGCCTCTGAATATTTTTATCAAAATTGCGGCAACACTTGAAATTGTGTGGTCCGCACTCCCTTTTTGTGACCGCATATCAGAAATATGCGAACCGCAATGCCCATTCTCCTATAGCATGTGAGTCTATAGTAACCCTATCGTGTCCACAATGTTTTTCCTTGCCTACATGAGTTTTGACTATGTTGAATGATGACTTGCTCTAAAAATCCTTTTTGTTTTGATACAGAAAATGGTTCGATCGCGAGGCTGCAGCAAAACTACCAAAGGTAGAGGTGACTCTTCTAGGGGTCGAGGCAGAGGTACCTTGCCCCTCAGTGTGCCCAAAACCATTAGGAAGAAGTCCACAACAGGCAGAAGGAATGGTGCAAACCTCTTTGAGTCTACCTCTTATGTCTCGTCTAGGAAAGCTTCTAAGGGCAACTCCGTGTCTATTTTGGAGGAGGATGAAGTTGCACAGTCTGGGACACAGGGGCGATTTGAGCTCATGGATATGGTTTCATCATCTCACAGCACTTACGAGGGTTCATAAAGTTCTATCCAGGCTTCCGAGCCAGCAACTATTTCAAAGTCAGATGCACAGAATGTTTAGGATATCCCTGATGATGGTAGAGGGGAGAGGGTACACCCACTAGTGTTGAGAGGTCAAAAAAGAAGGAAATATGGGAAGATAAATTTGTTAGTTTGGCTACTTTCACAGATTTTCAGATGCGGTAGCCGACGAGATCAATGACGCATGAGAGGCAGTTTCTGTTGAAGGATCTAGATAAATACAACACTGTAGTGTTGAAGCAGTTCAGATCGAGGAAGGGTTGGATGTTGTTCACTGAGAGAGTCGTAGATGCCAAAGAGCACCTTGTCTGTGAGTTTTATGCCAATATTTCACACATCTGCAAGGGGACAAAGGTGACCAAAGTATGTAACCTCAAGGTGAGGTTTGATCAGCACATGTTGAATGTGTACTTGGGTTTTGAGGATGTAGAGCCAAATGAGTACCTCGAGAAGTTGGCTTTGAAAGCAGAAGCTGACCATGGCTTGTTGAGATCATAGCACCACCAAGACCACCTCCACCATGGATCACTGTTGGGGTTCCCATTCAGCGGAACACATAGAGCATTGAGGTAAAATGTTGGCAGACATTTGTGTGTAGTAGGCTTGACCCTAGCTAGAATGAGAACATCTTGCATATTCCCCATGCAGTTCTAGTGGCTTTTATGATGGTCGGGTACCCGATCAATGTGGGTGTCGTGATGTGAGCCAACATTTATTAGTAGAGCAACAGACTAACATGGCTTACCCCTATCCCAACAGAGTCATAGAGTACCTTACTAATGCAAAGGTAGAGCCAAGAACATTTGATATAAAGGTGAAGTCGAAGAAGCCGTTTGAGTGGTACTCGCTGCAGGATCCGGCCAACCCGAAGAAGAGCGCTCAACCTTCTACCACTATAGGCCAGTTTGATGAGCCGTCAATGGTAGTTTATGACACAACTGATATTCCATCTACATCAGCTAAGCCCTCTACTAGTGCAGCTGCTATGCCTTCACCACCATCTTCAGCTCCTTCCACAGCTCCTACCATAGCCCCTAAGGCATCCCCAACTCCATTTATGAGGCCGGTTCCCATGCCTACAACCCCACTATCTACTCTATGAGTCTCCCAGACATTGGTGAGACTCAATAACTAGATGTAGGCAGCTACTTCTAAGCTATTTGAAATATCTAGTATTATTGCAGGGAAGTCATCTACACAGGCACCACAGGTTTCTACTAACCTTGATGAGAATCTGCGCAAGATTCTAGAAAACCAGAAGTTGATCATGGAATATTTTAGTATATCATGGTTCAGTTATTGAGGACTTGACTAAAGAAGTGAAGAAGCAGAGAAAGTCCCAGGCTAGTAAGAAGTCAGTTGATAAGCTTAGGAAGGAGGTGACCCAACTTGCGACAGCTGGGGATTTACCATTTGACATGCTGCTTGACCCAGATCAGTCTGCCCCAGATCCATTTGCACCGGTTGTACTAACTGGCCAGTCTGATGAGCCATGCCTCGTTGTTGACACTGCCGACACAGTGTGTGCGATGGTTGCTACTCCCGACACTCCCAGATATGATGATGATGAGATCCAGTTGGCTGAGCCAATGGGAGTTGATGCTGCTAGGGACACTGAGATGTCCAGGGATGCTTAGGGAGTTTCTTCACACTCACTTTTCACTCTTATTTTGTTAAGCATTAGGGACAATGCTTACTTTTATTCGGGGGGAGGGTGGAGTTTATTTGATCGGCACATTTGGATATATTTGGACTGTAATAATTGGATAATTCTGTTTCTATTCTTATTTTTAGTTTATCTATATTTAGTTAATTATTGTTTTCATTAGCTTCTTTAATTGTTTGATTTGATTTTTGTTTTTTTAGTATATTCTTTTTATGTTAGTAGCTTCTTTTTATGTTAGTAGCTTTCATGTTTTTCATAGTAGTATAGATAATAAGCCTTTGATTTTCTTGATGCCACGGTTCTTGCCAAAGGCAGTTTTATGTGAACTGGGTGACTCTTCCTGAGGATGGATAGCGTGGCAAACTTTTTAAGGGAATGAGTTCGTTTTTGTATTTAGGTAATAATAATAGTAATAGTAATGAATAAAAGCCATAATCAAGTCATTCTCTATAAAGAGTTATTCATGCTTCATTTGGCACCAACATACTTAGCTGCATGCTTATGGGTTAAAACAAGGTTTTTGAAGGAAAATAGCTCTAGTTAGTAACTTTTGAGACTCTTGAGTTGACTTTGATAATAATTGTGTGGTTTATTGGACCATAATATTCTTTAACTTGATTGTGGTTGTTGTAGGCAATCGACTCTATCCTCTTTTACTGTCTAGTTGCATGAGGGGTGAGGTAAATTTTTGTTGCTAGTCTAAGTATCTATGCGAATGGTCTAAAATTTGCCCCGAATATGCTTCAAGGCGAAATCCTAAGTTTACTTGGTTTGGAAGATGATTGTAGGTTTTCCTTGGTCCGTTTTTTAGTTTTCTTTTGTGAATCAATGTTGTTATCCCTCGTCAACCCCTTTTGAGCCTTTAGCCTTTGTTATTTGGTAATCATGCTATAAACCTTTACCCGTTTTATCGTAATCCTCTCTTGGCACCCAAATCTTTCTTAACACTCTTATGAAATAAGTAGCTTAAGACATTAGTTTTTTTTTGTTTGGGGGGAGAGTTCAAGAATTTAAAAAAGGTATCAAGGCACCAAAAAGAGGAAAGAAATGATCTCTATGAAAAGAGAAGGCAAGAAAAGAAAAAGAACAAAAAGAAAATTCCAAAATGAGAATAAAAATTAGGGTTGATGAAATAAAAAAGAGACAACTATCTCTAGTATGAGCATCAAGGGAGAAAAGTAAAGAAATAAACAAGAAAGAGTGATGTCAAGTCTCTCTTGCCCCCAAGAAAAGGAAAATACCTCTAAGAGTTAGTAAATGTGAGCCAAGAAATGAAAATGTGGAGTGCTTAAGGAAAGGCATAACTACTTACCCATATGGTATCCTACCACAATCCAACAGCCTTCATTACAACCCGAAATACGTCTTACTTGATTTTGAACTGAGTAAGCTTATATTAGTGGTGATCTACATAAAGAGCAAGCTTATGGTACTTGAAGCCGTACTTGTGACATTCTTTTGTTAGAGTAGAGTGAACCTTTCATTGATCTAAGATTTGAGTGCTAACTGTTGAAGTGATCTTGGCAAATGGAAGGTATAGGAGGAAGAGTTTGGAGTCCACCATGATCTACATGATAGAATAAGAGTCCTTGATGAGTAAAGTCAATTCTTGAAGCTCAAATCTCACATTAGAACTATATGTGCATAATATGTGATTTGTCATCTTGTTGAAAATATATGAGTATTGTGGCTAATTGTTGGTCCCAATTGAGTATGAATGGCATATCATTGACTCTCTAAAATGACCTTTCACTCTAAGGAGGTGGGAACAAACCTATTTGCTTGAGGGAAAGCAAAGAGTTATGTCTGGGGGAGTTGATAAGTGTGAATTTTAACCACTTATTAGTACCTTCTTGCTTTAGTTTTAGTCCAAAAGTGTTGATTTATGTTCCCAAAACTAATAAAATTATGCAAATTGCAGGAATATTGGAGAATTGGACTTTAATAAAGAAATCTAACTCAAAAAATGATTGTTCTGGCTCATAAAGAAAGAAGGAGCGCAGTAGGCCAAAAGTAAGACCTACAGAAGTAATTTTGTGGCCACAAAAGAAAGCGTGGATCATAGAATTATCTTTGTGGTAGCAATCTAGTGTTGAAGCTTACATGATGGTTGAAGCAAAGTGCGGACCGCACACAAATTGTGCAGCCACAAAACATTTTCGCACTAACAAAAATTCAAAAAGTTCAGGGAGTGTGCAAAAAGCCAAGAGTGAAGCCTTACCAAAAGTGCAGCCGCAGAACAAATTGTGCGGCTATAGAATTCCTCAACCTGCAAAACCAAGAAATGTTCGGACCACATATGGAATTGTGCGGTGGCAGAACCTCCCGAAGGGAAGTTTTGTCAACGAATTTTGGGCCACTATAAATAAATGAAAAACACCTTTTTAGGGCAAGTTTTATAGTTCTTTTGAGTAGTAACCGTTGTAGTTTACTGATTTTGGTAATTTGTGACCAATTTGGTTTAAAAATACATTAGTTTATCATTTTAATTTTGTATTATGCCTTTAATTAGTATTTCTTCTTTATTTTCTTCCATTTTTATTATGAGTAGCTAGATATTTTCTAGGGTTGTGACCCAACCCTTGTATGTAAACCTTATGGGTATTAATATAATATTTTTTATGATTGGGTGTTTGTTATTTAGCCTTGTTCATGCATTATTTCTAGAATTATTGGTTTCAAATATTGATTCATGCCTTTTTGACTTGGCTCTTACTTGAGAAAGAGGGACCTAGTCTAGGAAACCTTGGCTAACAAGAAATTGGGCTAGTTAAGATTTTGGCTAGCCTAATTAAAGGCTATGAACTAGAGATAGGAAAAACTCGACTTGAGCTCATATCAACTATTTGACTTGATACCCAAATTGGGCTTCAGAAAGCCAAATTAAGCAAAATTACTCTATGACCGAGAGGTATTGAGTGGGTAATTTAGAGTTGAGATCTATAGTACACCCTGATCACTAAAAAAATGTTAACGTAATTAACCCATTAGGCTAACACCTAGATGAAGGTTACATCCCTAGGCCTTTTACATATTTGAAAAATAACAAAAACTATTACTCATTTTATAGTCTTTTTTCAATAGTTAGTCATTGCTAGTATAAATTGTAGAATTAATTTATAAAAAACCCCTTGTTTGGAAGTGTAATTGAGTTATTTCATCAACGCGTATCAAGTGTACACCCTAGCATCTATATTTAACTTCCTGAGGAAATTGACCCCTGGCTCATTATTGGGTACTATTCTTCCAATGACCGTTTTCAGTCATTGCTGAGTGTGGCTTGGGCGTGGATCATATTACAGCCCAAGTTAATAAGTAATATCAAAGACATCGAGTAGCTCATTGAAAGCAACACAACAAGTCACGTAAGGTGTATGGCATACACAAGGAAAATCACACCATCACACGAATATTATCAACATAATGCCCCCAGGCCATCATACACCACCCCTAACATTGCCATCCTTATCTCTCTGTATTGATAACATCATAATAGACATCCCTATCGCTCAGCCCAGACATTTACACAATAGCCACCCTTATCACTCTGATAGCCACTCGTAACACTCCGATCTGACAATATCATTAGTCACCCGTATCACTCTGTATAATAGCCACCCTTATTGCTCTGTCCTAACAATAATAGAATAGCCACCCATATCACTCCGCACAATGAACAACAGTGAAAAGCCACTTTTATGCTCTGTATAACAACAATCAATCCACACAACAAATTCACATGTTCTACCATCAGTATTGTACGACATATAAACTCATACCACAAGTGACCATAGGCCACAACCTTTCCAAAACAAAAATACAAATATCACCTCATCACATAGCCCACAGCTCCAACACGATGTATACAAAATCCCAATAACTACAAAAAGAATGGGAGAGTAACTCAACAATGAACAACAACCCATTAAGCACAACTTTAACAAAAATATATTAACAACCTTCAATAACTTCAAAAATGATTAATTGCTTAAGAATAAACTCAATAATGAAGGTATTTCCATGAAATGGCAAACTTCAAATTCTAATGTACGACATAAGCTAACAATGAAATAGATGGCATGAACTAGCTAGCACCTACATATACATGCATGAGAATAACTCAACAACAAAAGGATATCATGTAACAACAATTTCAATTAAGAATAACTCAACAATAAAGGAAGTCACATAATAATAAAAGAGGTAACAACTTCAAATATAGTATATAAGAGTAAACTTGACAAGTAAAAGATACAACATGTACTAACAACTCCAAATAAAGACATGAAACAACAAACTTGACAAATAAAGGATATATATGTAAAAACATCAAGTAAATACATGAAAGAAGCATAATAGTCTAAACCGGTCAATTTTCACATATAAGTCTGAGTACTCACTCGTCACCTCGCGTACACGTCTTTCACATAATTCAAATAATACAATAAATTCCAAATCCTAAGGGTTAGTTCTCCTACACAAAGTTAGGCAAGATACTTACCTCAAAGAAGCAAAATTAATACTCTGAAATGACCTTCTCGTGTAAAACAACATGCGGACGGCTCAAATCTAGCCAAAATAACTCAATATTGTAAATAAAAATCATAGGAAACAATTCCGAATAATAAAGTTCTATCCTTAATTAAAACTAAAAAGTCAACCCAAAAAGTTAATCCTGGGTCCACACCTCGAAACCTGATTAAATCACAAAATCTAAACACCCATTATGATATTGTAAGGCCCCGCGAAAATATTTACCTAAAAACTAGGGTTTAGGACCATTGTACAGGCCATTATGCGGCCGCATAACCGTTTTGCAGGCCGCAGATCCCATCGCAAAAGCAGCATGAGAAATTTTCGAAGAATGTTCCGCGGTCCATTATGCGACTGCAGAATAGGTCTGCGGACCGCAGACCGGTCATAGAATGAGGCAGAATCACCCAGTTCAGGAGGGCAATTGTGTGGTCCATTATGCGGACCGTAGAAGCATTATGTGGTCATATATGTGACTGCAGATCTGCGTCGGGGCTTCAATTTTTCTAATTTTTGACTAGACCTTATTTCGATATATTGAAGTAGAGGGACTCTTTTGAAGCAACAATCTGATATTTTAGAGAGAAGTGAGAGTGTTCTAGACAGAGTGGGAACCCTAGGCTAATTTTTCATCAATACTTGTTCAAGACATGGAGAATTGATACTAATCTGTCACGACCCAAAACTAACCCCTGTCGTGCTGGCGCCTATCGTGGAACTAGGCAAGCCGACTCATTTTCAAAACAAACCGTATTTTCATTTTAAAGATAATTTCAAGGTTATTTAACATAAACCTTCATTTAAAGAGTTCAAATCAAAGAAAACAGAAGTGCGGAAAAGAAAAGCCCGACATCAGAGTGTCACTAGTCATGAGCACATACTATAATCTGTCTAACAATATCAAGGCTAACTCAGCCCGAAAAATAGCTAAATACAACTAGAGGAAGATAAGAGGGAGAAGAGCAAAGGCTGCGATCGCCAAACAGCTACCTTGCTATCTCCAAGAAAAATCTGCAACCAAAACACTCAATAATCGCTACCGCGTCCAACTACACCTGAATCTGTACACAAGGTGCAGGGAGTAACATGAGTACGCCAACTCAGTAAGTAACAACAATAAATAAAGACTGAGCAGTAGTGACGAGCAATAAAGCATATAACATTAATATGATGAAATCTCAGTAAAGCACAACATGTTTTAAAAATCAGTGTTTGAATCAAATCATCTCGTTTAAACCCGGTTCCAGTAAAACTCATTTAAAGATATTTGTCCAACAGTTTTTCAAACAAAGGCTCAATGCAAAGGTGAGCAAAAATAATAAAATCATAAACAGCCCCTCGGGCAAACCTCACAGTCACTCGTGCCACTCGGGCATACCTCACAATCACTCTTGCCACTCGGGCATACCTCATAATCACTCTTGCCTCCCGGTCACTCAGCACTCGTCACTCGCACTCAGTAGGTACCTGCTCTCACTGGGGGTGTGTATAGACTCCAGAGGGGCTTCTTCAGCCCAAGCGCTATAATCTGCACGGACAACTCACGTGCAATAATAATAAAGTATGTTGCAGGCGGGCAGCCCCGATCCACACTCATCCTCACAAATCAGGCCCTCGGCCTTACTCAGTCATAAAGTATGCTGCAGGCGGGCAGCCCCTATCCACACTCATCCTCAAAAATCAGGCCACTCGGGCATTTCAGTAAAATAGGGCATTCGGCCCAAAACATTTATATGCATCAAAATAGAGTCATAAAACTGAGTTATGCGGTAAACAAGTATAAACATGACTAAGTATAGATTTTCAATAGAAAACAGTGAGAGGATGGTAAGAAACAGCCCCTAAGGGTCCAAACAGCATTGGCGCAAGGCCCAGACATGGCATTCAGCCCACTTTACAGAAAATCTTTCTAAAACATATAAGTATCAATGGTTTCAACAAAGTATGCAACTTTACAGTTGCTACGGGATGGACCAAGTCACAAATCCCCAACAGTGCACGCCCACACGCCCGTCACGTAGCATGTGCGTCACTTTAAAATAGTAGAATGATACGAAATCCGGGGTTTCATACCCTCAGGACTAGATTTACAATCGTTACTTACCTCAAACCGGTCAAATCTCTAACCCGCAATGATCTTGCCTCTGGACTCGGCCTCCAAATTCTCCGAATCTATTCACAATTAGTACAACACCATCAATACGCGCCAATGGGATGAATTCCACAAGAAAAACTACAAAATTAGACCAAAACCCGAAATTGGCTCAAACATTGCCTGTGGGTCCACATCTCGGAACCCGACAAAAGTTACAAAATCCGAAAGCCCATTCAACCACGAGTCTACCCATACCAATTTTACCAAAATCTGACTGCAACTCGACCCTCAAATCTACAAATCTTATTTCCAAATTTTTTAAGTTCCATTCTCCGATTTACACCCCAAAATCATGTAATCTAGTCGTATTATTCGATGATAATTCAATATTATGGAGTACAAATGATCACAAGGGACTTACCTCAAGTTTTCCTCGAAAATATAACAAAAATCGCCTCTCCTCAAGCACCAATTTGTAAAAATTGGCAAATGGGACGAAGTCCCTGTTTTTATAATTCTGCCCAGACATCCTCGGTTCAGCCTTGATCTTGGCCTTCGATCGAGGTCCTCGATCCTGGTTCTCGATCCTGGCCCTCGATTATGTCTTCGACCCGGCCTTCGACCGTGACCCTCGACCTTCGGCTCGATCATGCCTTCGATTGTGGCCCTCGACTCTGGGCTCGATCATGGCTACGATCGTGGCCCTCGACCCTGAGCTCGATCTGGGCTTCGATCGTGGCCCTCGACCCTGAGCTCGATCTGGGCAGAAGCAATTTCCAACAGAAGGAAATTGCAGTAGCTGTTCTAGTTTAATTTTTGATCCGTTAACCATCCGAAACTCACTCGAGGCCCTCGGGACCTCAACCAAATATACCAACAAGTCCTACAACATCATAAGAACTTAGTCGAATCCTCAAATCACCTCAAACAACGCTAAAACCATGAATTACGCCCCAATTCAAGCCTAATGAACTTTGAAATTTCTAATTTCTACAAACAACTCCGAAACCTATCAAATCACGTCCGATTGACCTCAAATATTTTCACACAAGTCGTAAATGACATAACAGAGGTATTCCAATTTTCAGAATCGGATTCTGACCCCGATATCAAAAAGTCAACATCCCGGTCAAACTTCTCAAAAATAAAACTTTCGACATTTCAAGCCTAATTCCTCTACGGACTTCGAAATAATATTCCGGACACGCTTTTAAGCCCAAAATCACCGTACAGAGCTTTTGGAATCATCAAAATTCAAATCCGAGGTCGTTCACACATAGGTCCATATCCGGTCCACTTTTCTAACTAAAATTTTCAATTATGAGACTAAGTGTCTCATTTCACTCCAAGTTCCTTCCGGACTCGAACCAACTAACCCGATATAACATAATATAGCTGAATAACACAAAAAGAAGTAGGAATGGGGGAAAATGGGGTTATAACTATCGAAATGACCGGTCAGGTCGTTACATCCTCCCCCACTTAAACATACGTTCATCCTCGAACGTGCCCAGAATTGTTCCAAAAGCAATCAAATCGCTGTGTAGCTTTCACATGCACATACCCGGGGGTGATCCCACGTCACCCTATCCCATACATGTCCGATAGCACAGCATAACTGAAATTTCTCAATTCAACCTAGCCCACAAGCCTTCGAATCAAATTTCCAACATCTGAAATTTCCTATAAGATGAGAAGTTTGCACCTACATACCGTATATGTCTGAACAATCTATACCAAAAGACGTAACCATAACTCAAATACTCAAATTCAAATACCGCATAGCTCGAATGCTTGAAGCAATGATTTCAAATCATAGTATCGACTCAAATCAATCCAGTGCTAGTAATAAACTCATATCAGACAAAACCTCATTTTCAAAACCTTCGTACACTGCCGATGATGAAAGAAACATACCAAATTCATAGCCATTCGTTAGACCAACATGTCATGGAGCTCTCGTTCCTTCTACAAGAACTATAGCCAATTTCAAAGCCGACTTACGATATTATCCTCCTAATTATACCACAATCAAATCTGATAGCATCCATTCTAGGCCCAATGACCTCGTCTCCTCCAACACGACCACTCTAGTGACATGACACATCAATACAATTTAAAGCCACAACCCGTGCAATCCGTGCACCAGATAGCAATATTCCAAATGTACCCAATCGTAATAATGACCCAAATAGGAGAACCATTCCGCAAGCTCGACGAGTACCACCCCGACGAAATGCTAAGAACCCATCATACACCGCAGAACCATAACATTCGAATCTTACACAAGGGATCATATTTCCACATAACTCTGCTGCAATACGCGACCCTATACAAGTACTGGTCCATATGAAACACCTCAAGCCACCCTGCTAAAATCAATAACCATGCGCAATTCGGCATCAAGTACCCAAAGTGCATTACCATAACCACAGAGAAGCAAACGACACCATGCCATATAAAACCCGAAAGAACATGACCAATACGTCATCAACCAAGCAATATCCAATACTATTCTCGCTCAAATTCCGCTATATGGCCATAATAGAACTGCACCATATGTGATATAACCAACGAATCACAAATCTTCGTAGCATAGAAGAGTAACTCATAGATCATTCCAGAACACGAATAAGCTTCACATCAATCGAATGGCACATCCTTCAACAATAGTAGTATGGAGTCAATCAATACGGCTCGGTGTAGAATACACATCCTAATTGGGCCTACCAATGGGCCCTGAATCAACTATGGTCAGCCACCAATAGATAGACAACCTCCGAAAGTCCACAATGACGGAATCATAACACCTTCTATCACATGGCTAGCTCCGGCCACAACTTCACAGTCCACCATCATGAAACAATCTGCTCATGAGAACTCCTAATCTTCAATTCCATAGAACACATGAATCACCCTATTTGATTCCACCTCCACCGCCTGAATGCCTAACACCTCTCTCATACACAATCCTCCCATGAGAAATACTTTGAAACTTCTTCCGTGCCACCTGGCAAAAATTTGAATATCAACAGTCAATCAACCAGGAGAATGTCGCAATACCAGCAAAGTACCCATAAATCAAAACACACTGCCCCTTCTGAAATGTACACTCTCATCAAGCTATACCAGATAGTAATATCATTTACCTAGTCATCGGAAACCGTTCATGCTGCCTAAGAATTTATGTCCTTCCCTTCAAAACTGAACTATGACCTGGTACATGTAAATCCTATTCCCGCACAACACACCACATCTATTATGCCATCATGTGACTAGCATAAGAATTCCATTATCAACTCTGAGTCACTAGCAAATTACATACCTTATTAGTCAGAAACCTCTTTCTTGCTTCTTTCTAGGAGAAAATCATAACACACAACACGCTCCGTACATCGGTAGAAATTATCCGGTTTAAACCATGGTAGAACCCATCATGAACACTTTGAGATCTATTTGCATATAATCAAGCTATCGGAACTGAATTCCTGTAACTTCACCAAGACACACAAGTTGCCAAATCCGGGATCAATTCCATGAAGCACCTGTAGATACTAGCCACATCATAAGTACACAAATAACCGATCATACCCATTACTGTGCTACCCCAACCTACTTCCAAACTGTCCTATTTTCCCAAGTCCTTTCCAAATCGCCTTCAAATTGCTATCTTATTTCCTTATTAGAACACTTCTATCCTTAACTAAAACTGGCCCCACGAACTCTAGCATAGAATCACACCGCCCTAAGGCTTATAAGCGGTCGAATACCCTTTTTATGTATTCCAAAGGTTCCACAACCAAACATGCTTACTCCGAAGAGACTTTATAGGAACCTAAAATAGTTTCCTTCACCTTCTTGAAACTAAAATGCATAATTCACAATGATATGAGATGCAACGAGTCTCAACACTGTTCAATTCAACTCCCAGTTTTCTATCCATATTTATAAATCTTCAATCCATTGTAACCATTCTCGAATTAACCGACCAAATGGACCAAAACGACATGTGCCCCATTAGCACATCAACACCCAAGGGAATAAAGAGTAACCCTCACTCCTACGCAACCGAGCAAATTCCCGCTCCATGTACACTACATTCTTTGTGAATAAACACTCAATTATTTTTATGGTCCTCCCATAACCATAGGGTGTAATACAACTTGTGTCCAGAAATTCCTTTACCTGAGCCATCCTCGATCTCGACCTCTGCAATTCATAACTGATTCACCGGTATACCCCGAACCAAAACTAATACGACCCATAACTGTGCAATTAACTCATCGATAGCAGACTCCCCCACTTAGCCTTAAGCTGTAATTATATAAAATTAGAACCCGTAAGGATTTCTCCTTCTCAATTACCAAGGTCTCGCACCGTTAATTTGCCAGACTTCTCGAAGTCTTTTATTAAGCCTTTCATGAACATCCTGAATCTCCAGCCAAAATTACACACGCGACCTCCCACCGGGTAGCTAGTAATATTCCTCACAAAAGCTTCATCAACATCACGCCACTGCTAGTTACACACAGGAGATAACCCACATGTGGGATTCCTTACCGACATCTCCCAATGACACTGCACTGAGTGCAACGACCACAAAATTCGTAAATTCTCCTGAGTTCATGCTCGCCCACCATTTATATAAGTCTGCACTTTCCCTATTGACATCAACTGTACGTCAACAATACCTTCCGAACTCAAGTCATATTCCACCTGATATAATAATCAGATCTTCACGCCTCTATTCATTTCAAACACACTTTGTACACTAACCATCACTCCAAATAGAGTATACAGGCCGGTTCACATAGTAACACGATTCCAAACCATTCTACACTTTCTCAAGGCGCACGACTACCCTACTAGTGAATTCATATGATAATCTGCCACTCTTACTTCGGTTAAATCATCTCCTTTAAGAAACTTCTCAACCTCTACTTCTTCTACTTGACCTGCTAGTACTTCAACCACCGCGAAACACTTCCCGTCATGTCTTCCCTCATACTTTGCTACCCAACTGTTGCATCAAATCGAAATGTATTTTTGTCGCACCTGAACCAATAAAATGTTACCGACTCTAAGTCTCTTCAAAGATTATCTTTCCCGAGCAATCAACATCAAAATACCCATTTGCAACCACCATTACTACACAACCACTTAATCTTCTTGAGTTCAGCTCATTGACAGACATGAGAATTTAATTTGCCCCAAAATTTAACAACGTGAAAGATCCTTTAAAACATTCACACTCGAGATGGTACGTCACATCAAAACGAAAATCAAGCACCCAATGGCCTTCCTTTACATTTAAAGAAAACACTTCTCGTCATGTTCACATAGTCTTAACACTTCTCGCAGTTACGTCATACTCACCACAAAGCCATTCCACTTCTCATCGAGCCACAATTCAACTCGTAGGGACATTATCGGACATATGAGTCCAAATGCATAGGTTATAACTGAAGCTACCGAGCCAAAACTACTGTTTAAACCTGGCCTCAAGTCCTCCAGACTAGCCCATCACCAAAACACATAATACACATCTCAAACCTCGTTCATAGAATCACAAACCGGCGATGCACAATAGATACCGAGCGCTCATGTGCGCATACGAGATGCGTGGAAGGAATTCAAAGAGTTATGTCTCAATCTGAATCATTTTCGCACGATAGAATACAAAAAAGTGAAATTTTCCTAAGGGTTCTGCAGCCTCCTGAAGATAAGTACAGACGTCTCTGTACCGATCCGCATGACTCGTGAGACCTATGTAACCTAGGCTCTGATACCAATCTGTCACGACCCAAAACAAACCCCTGTCGTGATGGCGCCTATCGTGGAACTAGGCAAGCAGACTCATTTCCAAAGCAAACCGATTTTTTCATTTTAAAGATGATTTCAAGGTTATTTAACATAAAACTTCATTTAAAGAGTTCAAATCATGGAAAACAGAAGTGCGGAAAAGAAAAGCCCGACATCGGGGTGTCACTAGTCATGAGCACATACTACAATCTGTCTAACAATATCAAGGCTAACTCAGCCCGAAAAATAGCTAAATACAACTAGAGGAAGATAAGAGGGAGAAGAGCAGGGGCTGCGATCGCCAAACAGCTACCTTGCTATCTCCAAGAAATATTTGCAACCAAAACACTCAATAATCGCTACCGTGTCCAGCTACACCTGAATCTGCACACAAGGTGCAGGGAGTAACGTGAGTACGCCAACTCAGTAAGTAACAACAATAAATAAAGACTAAGCAGTAGTGACGAGCAAAAAAGCATATAACATTCATATCATGAAATCTCAGTAAAGTACAACATGTTTTAAAAATCAGTGTTTGAATCAAATCATCTCGTTTAAACCCGGTTCCAATAAAAATCATTTAAAGATATTTGTCTAACAATTTTTCAAATAAAGGCTCAATGCAAAGGTGAGCAAAAATGATAAAATCATAAATAACCCCTCGGGCAAAACATCACTCATATACAGCCCCTCGGGCAAACCTCACAGTCACTCGTGCCACTCGGGCATACCTCACAATCACTCTTGCCACTCAGGCATACCTCATAATCATTCTTGCCACTCGGGCATACCTCACAATCACTCTTGCCTCCCGGTCACTCAGCATTCGGCACTCGCACTCAGTAGGTACCTGCTCTCACTGGGGGTGTGTACAGACTCCGGAGGGGTTCCTTCAGCCCAAGTGCTATAATCTGCACAGACAACTCACGTGCGATAATAATAAATTATACTGCAGGTGGGAATACTCGATCCACACTCATCCTCACAAATTAGTCCCTCGGCCTCACTCAGTCATAAAGTATGTTGCAGGCGGGCAGCCCCCGATCCACACTCATCCTCACAAATCAGGCCACTCTGGCATTTCAGTAAAATAGTGCATTCGGCCCAAAACATTTATATGCATCAAAATAGAGTCATAAAACTGAGTTATGCGGTAAACAAGTATAAACATAACTGAGTATAGATTTTCAATCGAAAATAGTGAGAGGATGGTAAGAAACAACCCCTAAGGTTCCAAACAGCATTGGCGCAAGGCCTAAACATGGCATTCAGCCCAGTTTACAGAAAATCTTTCTAAAACATATAAGTATCAATGGTTTAAACAAAGTATGCAACTTTACAGTTGCTACGAGACGGACCAAGTCACAAATCCCCAACAGTGCACGCCCACAGGCCCGTCATCTAGCATGTGCGTCACTTCAAAATAGTAGAATGATACGAAATCTGGGGTTTCATAACCTCAGGACTAGATTTACAATCGTTACATACCTCAAACCGGTCAAATCTCTAACCCGCAATGATCTTGCCTCTGGACTCGGCCTCCAAATGCTCCGAATCTATTCACAATTAGTACAATACCATCAATACGCGCCAATGGGATGAATTCCACAAGAAAAACTATAAAATTAGACCAAACCCCGAAATTGGCTCAAAAATTGCCTGTGGGGCCCACGTCTCAGAACCCGACAAAAATTACAAAATCCGAAAGTTCATTCAACCACGAGTCTACCCATACAAATTTTACCAAAATCCGACCTCAACTCGACCCTCAAATCTACAAATCTTATTTCCAAATTTCTAAGTTCCAATCTCCGATTTACACCTCAAAATCATGTAATCTAGTCGGATTATTCGATGATAATTCAATATTATGGAGTAGAAATGATCACAAGGGACTTACCTCATGTTTTCCATGAAAATATAACAAAAATCGCCTCTCCTCAAGCTCCAATTTGTCAAAAATGGCAAATGGGACGAAGTCCCTGTTTTTATAATGCTGCCCAGACATCCTCGGTTCTGCCTCGATCTTGGCCTTCGATCGAGGTCCTCGATCCTGGTTCTCGATCCTGGTCCTCGATCCTGGCCCTCGATCCTGGGTCTCGATCCTAGCCCTCGATTATGTCTTCGACCATGACCCTCGACCCTGGGCTCGAGCATGCCTTCAATCGTGGCCCTTGACTCTGGGCTCGATCATGGCTTCAATCGTGGCCCTCAACCCTGAGCTTGATCTGGGCTTCGATCGTGGCCCTCGACCCTAAGCTCGATCTGGGCAGAAGCAATTTCCAACAGAAGGAAATTGCAGTAGTTGTTCTAGTTTAATTTTTGATCCGTTAACCATCCGAAACTCACTCGAGGCCCTCGGGACCTCAACCAAATATACCAACAAGTCCTAAAACATCATAAGAACTTAGCCGAATCCTCAAATCACCTCAAACAATGCTAAAACCATGAATTACTCCCCAATTCAAGCCTAATGAACTTTGAAATTTCTAATTTCTACAAACAACTCCGGAACCTATCAAATCACGTCCGATTGACCTCAAATTTTGCACACAAGTCCTAAATGACATAACATAGGTATTCTAATTTTCAGAATCGGATTCTGACCCCGATATCAAAAAGTCAACTCCCCGGTCAAACTTCTCAAAAATAAAACTTTCGGCATTTCAAGCCTAATTCCTCTACGGACTTCCAATTAATATTCTGGACATGATCCTAAGCCCAAAATCACCATACTGAGCTATTGGAATCATTAAAATTCAAATCCGAGGTCGTTTACACATAGGTCCATATCCGATCCACTTTTCTAACTAAATTTTTTAATTATGAGACTAAGTGTCTCATTTCACTCCGAGTTCCTTCCGGATTTGAACCAACTAACCCGATATAACATAATATAGCTGAATAACACAAAAAGAAGTAGGAATGGGGAAAATGGGGTTATAACTCTCGAAACGACCGGTCGGGTCGTTACAGAAAACTCACAATGTCTTCATCCAAGATGTAAGGTTCAAACCCTATTCTTCAATTTCGAGTTTGGGTTTAAGATGGATAATTTGGGAGTATGATTTTTGGGTATGGGAGTTATAATTTATGCATGCATGTAGCTATGAGGATGGTGGGGAGGAAATTTAACTAGTATGAGTAAACTCTTAGTGTTGAATTAGTTGTGGAGTGAAGGAAATCTCGTGGAAGAACTTTGTAATCAAATTTGCACATCTAATGTTTGATAAAATGTTCCAATGAGTTGATACCATGAATATCTTCCTAATTTGTGTTCAATTTTACTATGTATCTAAAGAGATCGAAGTTGCTAGGATTTTCGGAACTGTGTAGTGAATTAAGGGAAGCTCAAAGTGAGGTATGAATGGTAAACTCTTTTCCCGGTATTGGAATTCCCGTGGTATTACAAAACTCCATCGTGTAAAGTTCGGACAAGGAATACTATTGATGTGGAGTATTCAAAATAGTAGAATTGATGCCTGATTGGCATAACATGTTAGAACCCTCATGTGTTAATGATTCTATATTTTGGACTTAATCATGTTATACCCCTTTGTGAAGAAGATCTTGTATGAAATCAATGTGATTAAACACGTATTTCTCATATGATGAAACCTTACGAATTTACAGTTACTAAGGCCAAAGGTGCCAAATAGTTGATTAAAAAGGAGTTCTTTTGTACATATTATTATCATTTTGGGAACTCGAGATGTGGCATTGTGGTTACAGCTCCACCCGTATACGTTGGGGTGAGGCGGCGGGGTCGCTTTGTGTAGAGTTATGGTATTGTGATTAAACCTCCACCCATATATGTTGGGCTGAGGCAGCCTGGCTGCTTTGTGTATAGTTGTGATATTGTGAATAAACCTCCACCCGCATATATTGGGGTGTGGCGGCGGGGCCTCTTTGTGTAGAGTTTCTGGTATTGTGATTGCACCTCCACCCAGATACATTGGGGTGAGGCGGCAAGGCCGCTCAGTGTAAATGTATTTGTAGAGGATTCCCGACTTGAAATTTATAAGTGTTATTGGAAGTTCTTAATAATGCCATTTTGACTTTTATGGCTACATAAGCCCTATGATTGTTACCATGATTCATCATATACATGTTTTACTTCCATGTCTTTGAATAGGTGTTTTGGTTTTCATACTAGTACTATTCGACATGTACGAATGTCCCTTTTACCGTGGGCACTGCATCTTTAATGGATGCAAGTGGTTCCACAGTAGAAGGCATTGACCAGTAATAGTGGTACACTTTTTTCCAGCTGTCTTGGTGAGCCCCACTTCATTCCGGGGTTATGCATCTTTTGTTCTGTGTGTATTATATTTTGAGGTATAGTCGGATCCTTATTGCTGGCACCATCATTGTACACTTTTATATCTATTAGAGGCTCCATGGACATAGTTTGGGTTCTATCCTATTTTGGTAAGGTTGAACTAAACTTGTTGTAATTGTATCATCGGTCCCACTTGAACTACGAATGTATAGTGTACTATTTTGGGAATTTGTTAATGACGTAACTAATGGAAACGAACTGTTGTTATTCACATGACTTCTTTTTGTTTAATGTTTTTTTGATAAATAAAAACTTTTATTACCAATAGCAAAACAGTACAAGAAGGAAAAATGTAACGACCCGGCCGGTCGTTTCGAGAGTTGTAGCCCCGTTCCCCCATTTTTCTGCTCCTTTTGTATTCTAAAGTTGTTATATCACTTACCTAGTTAGTTGGTTCGGGTCTAGTATTATGCAAGATAGAAACTTTGTTCAATGAAAAAGATCGTGTGCAAATATTAAAATTATTTTTAGAGATTCTACATGGCTCTTATAGAGTAGTAATTTTACAAAGAGCGTTCTGCAATAAATATAGTTATTGTTGTTATATGTTAAACGTTATTACAGAGAGATAAAATATAACTTAAAAAATTTATTCAGAGGAAAACTTGACTTTTATAGTGAATGACTATTATATAAAGATACTGTTATAGAGAGGTATGCATGTATAACATTTAAGGAGCCCATTTGGGTTAGATTATTGGAAAGAACTTATAAGCTTTAAGTGTTGAAAAGTATTTTAAGTACTGAAATTAATTATATATAAGCAGTTATGTGTCTAAATAGAAGTGATGAAACTGATAATAAGTTGTTGATGTATTCGATAAAAAAGTAGTGATAAGCAGTTCTTTTGTTAAAATAACTATAATAGCCTTATTTTTTTTATTAAGAAAATATAAATTTAAAAGTTCTTTTTTGTAAAGAAAAGGAGGAACGATATAGAGTCAAGAGAAAGTTAGGGGTTTTGTTTTAAGAAAAGCTTTTGAGAATTAGAAAAAAAATATATTAAGGATAAAATATAAAAAAATTGATCAAAGTAAAAGTGCTTAAAAGTTGAAAGCATAAGCAGAGAGTTATACCTTGACTTATAAACACTTTATATTTTTAGTATTTATCAAATCATAGATAAATCAAAAAGTATTTATAAACTCAATTTCACCGTCTTATAAGTTTATCCGAAAAAGACCTCCAAATTATATTAATGTGCAACAATTTTAAATGTATATATTTTATATCCATAAAGGTAAAGGCTGGAGTTATCCCTATGTGATAGTATTTGCTTTAAGCCGACAAGAGAATTAGAATGGGACCCAAAATTGTAGGTGATAGAAATAGATGAAGATGTCAGTGAGTTAAATTAATAGGCGATGAACACTCTTTCTGCACAAAAATCTCACTGTTAAATAGTTTATTTTTGCAGAGGAATTAGACGCACCTGGCAATATAATATACTCTCTAGCCTTTAATTCCACTATTTAGGCATCAATTTTAGAAAATCTAACTTGCCAACAAGATATGCCTTGGTCAAAGTTGAGGAACATTTGGATCAATAAAAATAATAACATGCATGACAACACTGTTTACAAGCTTTACGTAAAAAATATTTACAAACAAACTGAGGAATACAAGCTTCTTACAGAGAAGGAATACATTCCTAAAAAAAAGTCCCTATTACTGTTACATGGCTCAAGCCATCACGTGGCTTTTTCAAACTCAACATATATTGATGGCTCTTATAAAGAAAACACATCCCTCTGCGGCTTCACTGGCCTCTTCAGGGACAACTTTGGCCACTGGATACTTTGGCTTTCAAGGCTCTAACACTGGTTTATCATCTCTTCATGCTGAACTGATGGATCTAAAAGAAGGCTTGCGTATTGCTCATGAACGAGGATTTTCTCCCATAGAAGTGGAAACTGATTCAACCGTTGGGGCGGCCCAACATCATCTGAGGCCAAAATCAATTTGAACACTTACTAACTTGTAATATACTCCCTCCGTTTTAAGGTAGGTAAACTCATTTGACTGGGCATGGAGTTTAAGAAAAGAGAGAAGACTTTTGAACTTGTGGTGTAAAATGAGGCACATATATTTTGTGTGGCTATAAATCATTGCATAAAGGTAAATTGTTTCCAAATAAGGAAAGATGTCATTCTTTTTGGCACGGACTAAAAAGGAAATAAGTTCACATAAATTGAAACGGAGGGAATATATATATATATATATATATATATATATATATATATATATATATTTTTTTAAAAATTAGACAAGTGAGGATGTGGAATTAAAAAAAATGAGAACTTAGTTTTATAAAGTACAGAAAATTAAATGAATTTAACGTTGATTGCATCACAACTGAAATGGGAGAACCCAGAAAACATACTTCCTCCGTCCCAACTTAAGTGACTCCTTTTTTTAGTAAGTCCCTATCTATATTTGGTAACAATTCAACTTTAGATTTTTCTTTTTACCATTAATGAGATGATTTCTATCCCACAAATTTCTATGATTTATTTAAGATTACAAGTTTCAAAAGCGTTCCTTTATTTCATAAACTCCATGTCTAGTCAAACACTTTCATATAAATTGGGACAGAGAGAGTATAATTTATGTAAGGAAAATAAATAATAAGTTAGATTATTATATATAGTTACGTGACCAACTAATGAATAGAGAAATATAATTAAGTAAAAAAGTAAAATAAGATTGACAGAAAACTATTTTAGTTATATTAATTAGAGGAAGAAATCGAGTTATTAAAAAATAATATGACAATAAAGAAATAAATTTATCAATAATAAGAGATAATTATATAAATAATATACTACTATATATAAAGAAATAGTAATTTTGGGGCCCTTAAATTTTTGAGGCCTAAAGCAAGTGGTTTTGCTAAGGGTCGGGCTGCCCCTCTTCAACCGACGTCATAAATTGCATATATCAGGAAAACACAATATTTAACAGTATTAATTATTCATGAATGCAGGCCGTTAATGCTCCAGGTGAAGCTTCAAACAATCCATTACAATTTCAGGAAGCTAATAGGCCTGCTCACAAACTGGCTAGGAAGGCTCTACAGGAGACTAATGGCAGGGATCTTAAGATTATGTATTATCCTCCTCTTTTTGTAACTACTGCTCTGACTTTAGATCATGGAGGAACTGTTTATCTAGTTAAATATCGTAGTAATGATGTATGCACTAAGCTTGCATCCCTAGGAAATCAAAATGTCCTAATGAACATATCCAAGCTTTGTAATAGCCAAGTAGGAAATGTCCATACGGACATATGTAATGGTGTAAATCTTATTCCCTAATTTCTATATATATATATAGATCCTGTTTATCAAAAAACAAAAGTTGAGTTCTTTGTTTTTTGTACCCCTAATGTATGCTATTTTATTAATTTTTAATTTGCACCCTTTTCTTTTCTTTTTACTGGTTTGTACCTAATTTATTTATTTCCATGCAAAACTATAAAATTACTTTTTAAATATATTTTTCCACCGGGGGAAAATAGCACGGTTTATATCCACTATAACAGCCTGTATTTATTGAATTATCTATCAGAATTGATAAGTTCTTGGGTAGAAGGCCAATAAGTTCACCACTGACTGTTGCATCTTTTTCCTCCGATGCACATATATATACATTCCAATCTCTCTATACCAACCTCGTTTATTTTTATATTTTTTGGCTTTTATAATGAATGACTATTATATACCTATAAGAGCATTTGGCGTTTGAATATATTTTGGCTGTTATAGACAAAAATTATCCAAAAATTATTTTTTTTCTTTTTAATATTACATATAAAGGTAAAAAAATATTTAAATTTAAAATCTCAAAAGATATGAATATTTCACGAATTAAATGCTAAAGAAATATAATACATTATTAAAAAAATTCATAACTAAACGTACAAACATTTAAACTCTAAGGCACACAATTAAATCTTTCAAGATTGATGTAAGAACTCCATAATTGTAGCTTGTTTCGTAGATTCCAGTCTTTTTCAATAATTGAAAAATACAGAAGAATAACAATATTTCTTTCATGCAAGCCATATGAATATCTCTCGATTACAACTCCAAAAGAAAAATAACTGTCTATAGAATCTCTAAGACACAAGAATGAAATAAATACTTGAGACAAACCCAACCAAAAGTAAGTAAGATCAACATGAAAGCTACCACGGAATAGAAGTGGTGCCTTGCTATATGCCTCGGAAAGAGAGTCATCCTAGCCTCATCCGCTCATCACGTACCACGCCTCATTCTGAAAACACGTAAAGTAAGTAAGACCCTGGAGAGGGGTCCCTGAGGGCTGAGTACACCACGACGGTCCTCAGTAAGTGTCATAGACCCTTTCTAACTCAAGTTTCCATAGTCAATGAGTATGCAGATGTGTTTCCAGATGAACTTCCAGGTATTCCTCCAGAGCGAGAGATTGATTTTAGCATCGATTTGCTTCCAGGAACTCAACCAATATCCATCCCTCCGTATAGAATGGCACCTGCCGAATTAAAGGAGTTGAAGGAGCAGTTAAAAGATTTGCTGGAGAAAGGTTTCATCAGTCCTAGTACCTCACCTTGGGGTGCACCGGTACTCTTTGTGCGGAAGAAAGACGGCTCGTTGAGGATGTGTATCGATTATAGGCAGCTGAACAAGGTAACTATTAAGAATAAGTATCTACTTCCAAGGATTGATGATTTGTTTGATCAGTTGCAGGGGGCTAGATTCTTTTCAAAGATAGATTTGAGATCGGGATACCACCAGGTCAGAGTTCGGGAGAATGATATTCTGAAGACAGCCTTCAGGACCCGATATGGCTACTTCGAGTTCCTTGTCATGTCCTTCGGGTTGACGAATGCTCCCGCAGTATTTATGGACTTGATGAATAGCCTATTCCGTCTATTTTTAGATCTGTTCGTGGTAGTATTTATTGATGATATTCTGGTCTATTCAAGTTCAGAGGATGAACATGTGGACCACTTGCGAGCGGTACTCCAAACCCTCCGTGATCGTAAGTTGTATGCTAAGTTTTCTAAATGTGAGTTCTGGTTGAAGTCTGTAGCATTCTTGGGGCATATTGTATCCGATGAAGGTATAAAGGTAGACACTCAAAAGATTGAGGCCGTGAAATCTTGGCCTAGACCTACCACTCCGACAGAGATTCGTAGCTTTCTAGGCTTAGCAGGATACTACCGGAGATTCGTAGAGGGTTTTTCTTCCCTTTCGGCACCATTGACGAAGTTGACGCCGAAATCAACTAAGTTTCAGTGGACGGAGGCTTGCGAGCGGAGTTTCCAAGAGCTTAAGAACGGGTTGACCTCAGCGCCAGTTCTAACACTTCCAGAGGGTCCAGAGGGTTATGTCGTGTATTGTGATGCCTCAGGTGTTGGGTTAGGATGTGTCCTGATGCAACATGGGAAGGTAAATGCTTATGCTTCAAGGCAGTTAAGGAAGCACGAGAAGAATTATCCAACCCACAATCTCGAGTTAGCTGCGGTTGTCCATGCACTTAAGATATGGCGGCATTATTTATATGGTGTTCATGTTGATGTATTTACCGATCATAAAAGTCTGCAATATATATTCAAGCAAAAAGAGTTGAATTTGCGACATAGGTGATAGCTTGAGTTATTGAAAGATTATGATGTTAATATTCTCTACCATCCAGGGAAAGCTAATGTTGTAGCAGACGCCTTAAGTCGCCGATCAATGGGTAGCTTAGCACATGTAAAGGCCGAGAAAAGACAATTAACTAGAGAGATTCATCAATTGGCTTGTTTGGGGGTTCGGTTAGTAGATTTCGATGATGGTGGAGTTGTACTCCAAAACACTGCAAAATCATCTCTCATAGCTGAAGTCAAGGAAAGGCAGTACGATGACCCAGAGTTGGTCGAGTTGAGAGAGCGAGTTCCGCAGCAGAAGAATCCATTGTTAGAGCTCAAGGGAGATAGAGTTCTCAGATATAGGGGTCGTTTGTGTGTTCCAGATGTAGCAGGGCTATGAGACAGGATTATGTCAGAGGCACATTATTCGTGGTACACCATTCATCCTGGGTCGACGAAGATGTATCATGACATTAAGGATGTGTACTGGTGGAACGATATGAAGAAGAACATTGCTGAGTTTGTCGCCCAGTGTCCTAGTTGCCAGCAGGTGAAAATAGAGCATCAGAAGCCCGGAGGGCTAATGCATACCATAGAGATCCCGACATGGAAATGGGAGGCGATAAACATGGACTTTGTTACGGGTTTACCTCGTTCTCATCGTAAGTTCGATTCTATATGGGTGATAGTCGATAGGCTCACTAAATCAGCTCATTTTCTACATGTCAGATCTACATATACAGCAGAAGATTATGCAAAGTTATATATTAAGGAGATAGTGCGGCTACACAGAGTACCAGTATCTATTATATCTGACCGTGGGGCTCAATTTACAGCACATTTTTGGAGGTCATTTCAGAGAGGTCTAGGGACTCAGGTGAATCTCAACACAGCTTTTCATCCACAGACTGATGGACAAGCCGAGCGCACAATTTAGACGCTCGAGGATATGTTACGAGTATGTGTGTTGGATTTTAAAAGAAGTTGGGATGAACATCTACCTCTTGTCGAGTTTGCATATAATAACAGTTACCACTCCAGTATTTAGATGGCTCCGTACGAGGCTTTGTATGGGCGTAAGTGCAGATCTCCTATAGGGTGATTTGATGTTGGAGAATCTGGGTTATATGGGCCATACCTAGTTCAGCAGGCCGTAGAGAAAGTAAAGCTCATCCGGGAGCGACTGTTGACAGCTCAGAGTCGCCAGAAGTCATATTCTGACATGCGGCGACGAGACTTAGAGTTTGAGATTAATGACTGGGTATTCTTAAAGGTATCCCCTATGAAGGGCGTGATGATGTTTGGCAAGAAAGGAAAACTTAGCCCACGGTATATTCGGCCTTACAGGATTATTCGGAGAGTGGGCCAAGTAGCTTATGAGTTAGAATTGCCCTCAGAACTGGAGTTAGTCCATCCGAATTTTCACGTATCTATGCTACGGAAGTGCATTGGAGATCCTACCAGAGTGGTATCCACAGATGATGTACAAATTACGGAGGACTTGTCATACAAGGAAATTCCAGTTGCCATCTTAGACCGACAAATTCGCAAGCTACGAAATAAGGAGGTAGCCTCTGTGAAGGGTTTATGGAGAAGCAATAATGTGGAAGAGATGACATGGGAAGCGGAGGAAGAAATGAAGTATAAATACCCCCCATCTATTTCAAACTGAAGATATGGCTCGAGATGGGATGCTACAGCACAACTCTATTCAGGCTAGTAGGTCATCAGGTAAGCTCTTATTTTCGGACTTTCAGTATTTATGATTTACGACTCTTTGAGGCAAAGTGTTGTTATTTATAGACATTGGCTATGTGTGGCATGCATAGTATGTTTTTTGGCTGCATGCATGTTGGTTATAGTCTAGTGTACGGAGGAAACTCTGGCAAAATTTTTCCAAAGTCTCTAAAAGTAAACATTCGAGGACGAATGTTCCCAAGGGGGGAATAATGTTACACCCTATATTTTTTTTTTGTACGTAAAACTGCATCGTGAGCAAACTAATGTAGGACCCAAAAAATAAAATGAGATCATCTTTGAAAATATATAAAGCAATTTAATCATGTTACCTCGGAAGTTAAAAATATTGAATATCATGAACAACAAGTACAAAGAGGGATGGAAGGTTTAAAAGCTAAAGGAATTGAAGAAAATAATGTTTCGTCGAAAGCCGACAAATTGGGAATGTTATAGCATGTACTTTTAGGATGAGACCAGGGTGTTTTACATGATAAGGAGGTTATGTTACGAGTTATGTTATTCGTATGATAGTCGTATGTTATGTTTTGAAGTCAAGCGAGTGGTGGAACAAAAGTCGATGAAAGTCATCACAAGTTACGTTCATAAATTTTACTGAAACTTTTGGTCGAATTTAACTGAGATTTTCTCCCAATATACTTAGAGTTATGGGGTGTTCCACCCATAAAATTAAATATCTATGAGTCTACTTTCCAATGCATTAAATCGTTTGTCAATACGATATCTGAGTAGAGAGATATGGGCATTTTTGCGAGACTGCGCAGACTATCACCTACTTGCTTAGAGAATCCAAAAATGGGCCTATTCGGGTCGTCCAAAAATGGGCCAGTTCGGGTCGTTCAAAGAGGCCTTTATAAAGTCCTATCCCCTTAATATATTAGTCTGATAATAGGGCAAAATAATCAGACTCATTCTCTGCAAAACTCCTCCCAAATATTTCCCCCAAACCCCAATTGATTTTCTCCCCCTTTCAAGTTCTAATCGGAGGTAAAGCCTAGAGTTTGAAGAACCAAGATAGGAGTCGAGTTATCCAACAAATAAGGTAAGTTTACTGCTCTCTTTCATCCATTTTTTTGTGTTGTAGATGTATAGTAAGTCGTTCTATATTTGTAAGAACTCATGGGACGATGATCGGAAGCTGTGAGTTCGAGTTATTCACTTGTAGCGGACTGTTTTGTGGACTGTTTTATGGACTGTTTTGTGGTGCTGTTGGGCTGCGTGTTTTACTACTGTTTTGTGGAGTTTTGGAGGAGGAAGGGTGTGGATAAACACTACATAAATGCAGGATGTTGGGCTGGTCGTTCGTCGTAACATTTTCGGATTGTTGACACTACTACGGTGGTCGTTTTGTGTATGAAGAGATTGGGGTGTGTTGGGCTGTTTTGTAGTATTGTGTGGTGTATATAAGGTTGGAAAATAATGTATATATGTTGTTATTTTTGTTTTTGGTGTTGTTGGTGTTATCATGAATTTGGAGGAAGTAAGAATTACAGGGGAAATGCTGTCCGTTTTAATATAAAATAAGCATGTCGTTCGTTGTGCGATAGTTATACGTTTCATAACTTAATGATAGTATTATCATCGTTGTTGTAGATTAAGGTGAGAAGAGGAGAGTTCAACTTGGTGATTGAAAAGAGTGTGATAAGGCATGTTAAGGCTAACCCTTCCTTCATTTTGGCATGATCTCATAGCTACATGTGTTAGTAATGAGACAAAAAGAGAAGTTCATATACATGAATTTATTCACACTATTCTAGTCTCATAAGTTACAATATTATTCCTTATCGAGACTCTATATTCAATTTAGTATTGTCTTCTTCTAGTCAAGAGAGCAGCAAGCCCATATATACAGTATTTTTATTACCATCGAGCTATAATCGATGGGCAGGCCCCTATTGGGCAACCTCTGATCAGATGGAAAGTTATATACCAAGCCTACTGTGGTCGAGCGCCTATGAGCGAGCCCAGCATGGTCGAGATACATAGTCTAGTATGGCCCAGCGCCTATGAGTGAGCCCACTACGGCAGAGCAGTTATATATACCGAGCCTTATAAGGCCGGACAATTATTTTACTTACTATATTAAAGGAGTTGAGTCAGTATCAACAGGTAAGTATATCTCCAGATCATCTTTGACTCCCAATTACTTTCAGTTATTATATTATCAGTTCAGTTTCAACTTTCAGTTATGTTATTGCCTTATATACTCGGTACATTATTTTGTACTGACGTCCCTTTTCTGGGGACGCTGCATTCATGCATGCAGGTTCAGATAGACAGACGGGTATACCTCCTCAGTAGGTGTTTCCAGAGTTCAGCCTGATCGGTAAGCTCCACATCCTTCGGAGTTATCGGGTCTAGGTTTTTGTGTACATCTTCTGTGTGTATGTATATATATTATGGGTAGGTTGGGGCCCTGTTCCGATCACAATATATCTATCAATAGAGGCTTGTAGACATATCCTGTCAGTTAGTGCATTATGTTGGGCTTGTAGGCCTGGTATGTATATTTTGGTGGTTTGTCAATTGTAGTAGTTATGACGGCCTTGTCGGCCCAACTTTATATTGATGTTTAGTCAGCGCTAGTTTCCATTCAGTTTTATATTTTGCTTCGCAAATTGTCTTGCAAGGTGGCCCCTTGGCCAAATTATGACATTATATGTTCAGAGTCCCTTAGTCGCAATTTGGTACACTAGGTTAGTTGAGGCACCGGGTGCCAGTCTCGCTTCCAGGTCGGGGCGTGACACTCGGGACCGCAACCAAATACACCAACAAGTCCTAAAACATCATACGAACTTATTTGAAACCTCAAATTACATCAAACAACGCTAAAATCACAAATCACACCCAAATTCAAGCTTAATGAAACTTAAGAATTTCCAACTTCTACATTCGATGTTGAAACCTATCAAATCAAGTCCGATTGACCTTAAATTTAAGCTTGTAGGCCACCTCTCCAATCCTCTCAAGCACCTTAAAAGGGCCAATATACTAAGTGCTCAACTTGCCCTTCTTCCCGAACCTCATCACACCCTTCATTGGTAAAATTCTAAGTAATACCTTCTCTCCTACCATATATGCAACATCACGAACCTTCCGATCGGCGTAACTCTTCTATCTAGACTGTGCCGTGCGAAGCCGATCCTAAATCAACTTGAAATGTTACAAAGTATCCTGAACTAAATCAGTACCCAACAACCTAGCCTTCCCCCACTCAATCCACCCAACTAGAGATCGGAAATGCCTCTTATATAAGGTTTCATAAGGAGCCATCTCAATACTTAATTGTTAGTTGTTGTTGTAGGAAAACTCTGCAAGGGGTAGAAACTGATCCCAAGAAGCCCCGAAATCCATAACACACCCACATAGCATATCCTCCAATATTTGAATGGTGCGCTCAAACTGTTTGTCCGACTAAGGGTGGAATGATTTACTCAACTCAACCCGTGTGCCTAACTCTCGCTGTACTGCTCTCCAAAACTGCAATGTGAACTGCGTGCCCCGATAAAAATAACAGACACTGGCATACCATGAAGGTGAACAATCTTGCGGATATAAATCTCAGCCAACCACTTCGAAGAATAGGTAGTCCCAACAGGAATGAAATACGTGGACTTAGTCAACTAGTCCACAATCACCCAAATAGCATCAAATTTCTTCAAAGTCCGTTGGAGCCCAACAACGAAGTCTACGGTAACATACTCCCATTTCCATTCAAGAATCTCAAACCTCTGAAGCAAACCTCCCACCTCTGATGCTTGTACTTCACCTGCTGACAGTTCAAGCACCGAACTACAAAATCCACTATATCTTTCTTCATTCTTCTCCACCAATAGTGCTGCCTCTAGTCCTAATATATCTTTGCGGCACCCGAATGAATGGAATACCGTGAACTATGGGCCTCCTCAAGAATTAACTCGACCCATCTATATTGGGCATACAAATCCGACCCTGTATCTGCAACACCCCATCATCTCCAATTGAAACCTCCTTGGCATCACCGTGTTGAAAAATGTCCTTAAGGACAAACAAATAGGGGTCGTCATACTGACGCTCTCTGATGCAATCATATAAAGAAGACCGAGAAACCATGCAACCTAGAACTCGTCTAGGCTCCAAAACATCTAACCTCATAAACTGATTGGCCAAGGTATGAACATCTAATGCAAGAGGTCTCTCACCAACATGAATATATGTAGGGCTACCCATACTTACCGCCTTTCTAATCAAGGCATCGGCCACCACATTGGCCTTTCCGGGATGATACAAAATGGCTATATCTTAGTCTTTTAACAGCTCCAACCATCTCCGCTGCCTCAAGTATAGATCCTTTTGCTTGAACAAGTGTTGTAGACTCCGATGATTTGTAAATACCTCACAAGACACGCCGTAGAGATAATGCCTCCAAATCTTCAATGCATGGACAATGGATGCCAACTCTAAATCATGAACGAGGTAGTTTTCTCATGGGGATTCAACTAGCATGAAGCATAAGCAATAATTCTACCTCCTGTATCAACACACACCCAATACCAATCCGAGAAATATCACAATACACTGTATATGAACCCGATGCTGAAGGCACAACTAGAACTAGAGATGTGATCAAGGCAATCCTGAGCTTCTGAAAGCTTTCCTCACACTCATCAGACCACCTGAATGGGGCACCCTTTTGGGTAAATCTAGTTAAGGGTGTAGCAATGGATGAGAAACCCTCCACAAAGCGGCAATAATATCCGACCAAGCCAAGAAAACTCCGAATCTTAGTAGTTGAAGACGGTCTGGGCCAACTCTGAACTGCCTCAATCTTTTTTGGATAGACCTTGATCCCCTCCTCGGACACCCCGTGCCCCAAGAACACCACAGAATCGAGCCAAAATTCACACATGGAGAATTTAGCATAAAGTGTTTTCTCTCTCAACATCTTTGTAACGAACCGACCGGTCGTTTTGAGTGTTGTAGCCCTATTACCCCATTTATTACCTATTTTGTTTGTTGTTATGTAACTTTCCGGGCTTGTTGGTTTTGTTTCGGGGATGTTTCGAAATAAGTTAGGACACATATTCCCAAGGTTTGAAGCCTAAGTTGAAAGAGTTGATTGGATGTTGACTTATGTGTAAATTGCTCCATAATGGAGTTTTGATGGTTCCGATAAATCTGTAGGGTTATTTCAGACTTAGGAGTGTCCAGATATTGATTTGGAGGTACGTAGTCAATTTTGGCTTGAATTAGCAAAAGTTGGAAAAATAAAAGTTTGGAGAGTTGAGAAGTTTGACCGAGAGTTGACTTTGTAGTTACCGGGCTTGGATTTTTATTCCAGATGTTGGATTAGATTTGTTGTATCATTTATGAATTGTGTACAAACTTTGAGGTCAATTAGAGTTGATTTGATAGGTTTCTGCATCGATTGTAGAAGTTGGAATTCATTAGTTTTCATTTGGCTTGAATTGGGGTGTGAAGCAATTTTTGATGTTGTTTGATGTGATTCGAGACCTCGACTAAGTTCGTATCGGATTTTAGGACTTGTTAGTATGTTTGATTGAGGACCCGGGGGCCTCGAGTGGATTTCGGATGGTTATCTGATTGGAATTTGGACTTAGGAAGTTGCTGAAGCTGGGGGTTTTATGGTATGACCGCACATGTGAAGGGATTGGCCATAGGTGCGAGGGATCTTCCACATCTGTGAGCCCACAGATGTGACAAGGCTCTGCAGGTGCGGAGATGGGCAAACATGGCATGCATCGCAGAAGCGGATGTTTGGGCGCGTAAGCGCTTCCATAGATGAGGATCTTGGAGCGCAGGTGCGGATTTGGGAGGGCTTAAGTGAATTCTGCAGGCGCAGAGTTTTCACGGCAAAAGCTATTCCGTATATGCGGATTTTTGGCCCGCAGAAGCAAGATGCCTAGGCAGTGTATATAGTCGAAGGGTTCTGAGATTTTATTTATTTTTGGACTTTAGGAGCTCGGATTAAGGCAAATGTTGAAGGAGGTTTCACTAGATTTCAAGAGATAAGTCACTTTTGATCATTTTTATTCATTAATATTGAATACCCATTGGATTTCCCACCTAGTATACGTATTGTTAAGGTGGAATTTTGGGAGTTTTGGGCTAGGGATTGGAGAGTAAGAATTGGGGATTTAAGTGGCGATTTGGTGTCGGATTTGAGTAATTTTGTTATGGATGGACTCTTGGTTGAATGGGTATTCAGATTTTTCTAATTTTGTCGGATTCCAAGACGTGGGCCTAGGGTTGTCTTTTTGAGTTGACTTTTTGACTTTTATTTAAGAACTTAGCTTTATCATATGGAATTAATTCCTATAGCTTTTGTTGATTGTATCAAGTTGCTTTTGGCTAAATTTGAGTCGTTCGGAGGCAGATTCGCGAGGCAATGGCTTATTGGAGTAGAGATTTGCACTATTTCAGGTAAGTAACACTTCTAAACTTGATTCTGAGGGTATGAACCTCTGAAATACGTGTTATGTGATTGGTATTATGGTGATGCACATGCTAGTTGACGGACGTGTGGGCGTGCACCGCAGTAATTGTGACTCGGTCTATTTCGTGAAACTGTGTAGTCACTGAATCTTGCTATTACTCATGTCTACTCTATGTGTTAGAGAATTTGAGCTGTGATTTATGTTATAAATCATGTTCAGGCTATGCGCTGGTCCTATTGGGACCCACAACAATCGTTCTTTTACTGTTAAATTATTTGCTTAAATTGTAGTTATGTACTCAGTCGCCTTCATCATTATATATCATATCTCAGTCTGTGTTACCATTTATTGTCACATCATCTATCATTGTTTTGGACTGATTGGCATGAGTGTTGTGAGCCCGAGAGACTGGAGAGATTGATGACTGAGTGAGGTCGAGGGCCTGTTTGTGAGTGATATTGATGGGATCGGGTTACGCGCCACAACGAGTACTATTGACTCATGATGGGATCGGGTTGCACGCCGCAATAGGTATTATTGATTCATGATGGGATCAAGTTGCGCGCCACAACAGATTTTTTTAACGCATGGGTAGGATCTACCTCTACGGAGTCTAGCATACCAACAGTGAGCGCAAGTACCATACAGTGCTGAGAGACTAAGTGTGATGAGCGAGAATTGAGTTAGTCAGATTGAGTACTATGAGAGTGTGAGTACGTGAGGTATTCATTGTGTTGCATCACATGTGAATGCAGATTGAGAGGTAGATATTGAGATATAATATTCCTCACATCAGTCATACTTGGCATATTTTATATGTATGGAGCTTAACTATCAAACTTGGAAGCATGTCTACATTCCTATATTGTGTACCAACAGATTATAAGATTCTCTGAGATATTATTATCATATTTCTTGTCATTTATGTACTGTTAAATTTTGTATTTGGACTGTATTGGTTGAGCTCGTCATTGCTTCCAGTTCAAGGTTAGTCTTGTTACTTATTGAGTACATTGGGTCAGTTGTACTCATACTACACTCTACACTTCGTGTGTAGATTCAGGTACTTCCGGACATGGAGGTTGCTAGTGTTGGAGCTTATCTAGTTTGGAGACTATCGAGGTAGCTACCTGGGCGTCCGAAGACCTTGATTCTCCTCTTTTTTTTCTTTTTTTATATTTATACTGTTCTACCTTCCTAGACAGTGTTTCAGCAGTGAGACCATGTTATTGTATAGATGATTATGTACTCAGTGATACCTAGATATTGGGGGATATTATATTGAGTCACAATATTTTCTTATCAGTATTTATGAGATTTTACCCTTGAACATACATTACTATGTTTCCATATTTAAAGATGCGTCGTTTGTTGTGATTGTCGGCTTGCCTAGTATTGCGATAGGCGCCATCACGACATGTGAGATTTGGGTTGTGACAAGTTGGTATTAGATCCTAGGTTACATAGGTCTCACGAGTCATGAGCAGGTTTAGTAAAGTCTTGTGGATTGGTACGGAGACATCTGTACTCATCTTCGAGCGACTGCGGAACCATTAGAAAAACTTCACTTTCTTGTATTCTTGTTGTGTGAATTTGTTGGTTTCGAAAACTAAACTTATGTTATTCTATTCTCTCATATATGGTGAGGACACGTGCTACCAGATCGGGTAGGCAGCCACCTAAACCACCAGCTAAGGCTACGAGAGCCTAGGGACGTGGTAGTGGCCGAGATGCAGTTGGTACAACAGCTAGAGCAGAACCTGTAGACCCACCAGTTGCTCTAGCTCAGGAGAAAATTCTAGATGTGGTTGAGCCGGTGGGACCATCTTATGCACCAACTGTGCCCATTGTGATTCCAAGCCTTCATTAGTCTTTGGCCCAGATATTGACTGTATGGACTAGCCTTGCTCAGGCGGTTTTATTTTAGGCTGCGCCAGCCACTTCTCAGGCCGGGGGAGGTGCTCAGAGTCCCGCCGCCCGTACTCCAGAGCAGGTGGTGCAGGTACTTCAGACACCGAGGGTACTACCAGCCCAGTCGATTGTAGTTGCTCAGGCCCAAATGGGTCTCATTATAAGTGATGAGTAGTAGAAGAGACTAGAGAGGTTGGAGAGGCTCAAGCCTCCATCATTCAGTGGGGCTGAGTCAGAGGATGCTCAGGACATCTTGGATTCTTTACACAACGAGTATTCTGGAGACTAGTGGGGTCTTATTTACTACTTTTCAGCTAACGGGGGAAGCCTTCAGATGGTGGGAGGCCTATGAGTGGAGCAGGCCAGTCGGTGTTGCACCACTTTCATGGCATGAGTTCTCTGTTCTCTTCTTGGAGACGTTTGTGCCACCGACTCACAAGGAAGAGTTGTGTTGGCAGTTTAAGTAGCTACACTATGAGGGTATGTCTGTGACCCAATACGAGATGAGATTTTCAGAGATGGCTCATCACGCGATCTGGTTGGTTCCCACAGAGAGGGAGAGGACTAGGAGGTTCATTGATGGCCTCAACTATGGACTGCGCTTTGTTATGACTCTAGAGAATGTATCAGGTTCTATGTTCGATAAGGTGGTTGATATTGCTCGGCAGCTAGAGCTGGTCCATAGTCAGGAGCGTGAGGAGAGGGAGGCCAAGAGGCCTCGTGGTTCGGGTGGTTTCAGCAGTGTTTCTTCTGTGCGTCAGTCCCACCACAGCAAGGGTCGTCCTTATAGGCCCGCTCAGATGACCCGTCCGGTTTATCATAGCGCATCAGCTAGCCATGGTTCATACAATGCTCATCCGGGTCAATCGTCTCTCAGTTCTCTCCCAGCTCAGAGTTCATCTCATGCTTCATCAGTTCAGGGTTTATCTGTGCAAGGCCCTTCTAGTACTTATTCTGGTTCTCGGGGTCCGCTTCAGTACTTGTCGCCATTGTCAGAGCGGGGTTGCTTTAAGTGTGGGGAGTTTGGTCATGTGAAGGGGTAGTGTCCCCGCCTTTTGGGAGGTCCAGTTCAGTAGAAGAATCAGGCTGCCACTTCTGCACCAGTTACTTCACCACCTATTCAGCCAGCTCAGGGTGGGGCTCAGGCAGCTAGAGGTCGCCCTAAAGAGGGAGGCCGATCAGTTGGAGGTCATGCTCGATTCTATGTTATTCCTTCTAGGCCAGAGGTTGTTGCTTTAGATATAGTGATCACAGGTATTGTCTCAGTATGATACATGGATGCTTCTATATTATTTGACCCTGGTTCCACATATTCATTTGTATCATTATATTTTTCTCATTATTTGGATATGCCCCGTGAGTCCTTAGTTTCACCTATTCATGTATCTACGCCGGTGGGCGATACTATTGTTATGGACCATGTGTATCGGTCGTGTGTGGTGACTATTGGCGGATTGGAGACTAGAGTTGATCTCTTATTGCTTAATATAGTTTATTTTGACGTGATTTTGGGTATGGATTGGTTTTTCCCATGTCATGCTAAGGATCGAGTAAAATTATCTCTAGATTATGTTCCCAGCCGGGTGATTTCTTATCTGAAGGCCCAACGGATGGTTGGGAAAGGGTATCTATCATATTTGGCCTTTGTGAGGGACATTGGTGCTGATACTCCTACTATTGATTCTGTCCCGGTGGTACGAGACTTTACGAATGTTTTTCCTACAGACCTGTCGGGCATGCAACCCGATAGGGATATTGATTTGGTATTGACTTGGTGTCGGGAACTCAGCCCATTTCTATTCTTCCGTATTGTATGGCACCAGCAGAGTTGAAGGAATTGAAAAAGCATCTTCAGGAGCTTCTTGATAAGTGATTTATCAGGCCTAGTGTGTCGCCTTGGGGTGCACTACTTCTGTTTGTGAAGAAGAAGGATGGTACTATGCGGATATGTATCGACTATAGGCAGTATTACAATCAAGAAGAAGTATCCTTTGTCGCGCATTGATGATCTACTTGACCAAATTCAAGGAGCGAGGGTGTTCTCGAAGATTGATTTGAGGTGTGGGTATCACTAATTGAAGATTCGGGATTCAGATAATCGGAAGATGGCATTCAGGACCCGATATTGTCACTAAGAGTTCCTTGTGATGTCTTTTGGCTGATCAATGCCCCAGCAGCATTCATGCATCTGATGAACAATGTATTCTAGCCATATCTTGATTCGTTTGTCATAGTATTTATTAATGATATCCTGGTGTTCTTACGTAGTCAGGAGGAGCATTCCAAGAATTTGAGGATTGTACTACAGAGGTTGAGGGAGGAGAAGCTTTATGCCAAGTTCTCCAAGTGTGAGTTTTGGCTTAGTTCGGTGGCGTTCTTGGGGCACGTAGTGTCCAGTGAGGGGATGAAGGTGGATCCAAAGAAGATAGAGACAGTTAAGAATTTGCCTAGACCATCTTCAGCTACTGAGATTTGGAGTTTTCTCGGCTTGGCCGGATATTATCATCGCTTCATGGAGGGTTTCTCATCCATTGCAGGACATTTGACCAGGTTGACCTAGAAGGGTGATCCATCAGGTGGTCGGAAGAGTGTGAGGAGAGCTTTTAGAAGCTCAAGGCTGCCTTGACCACAACTCTGGTTCTAGTTTTGCCTTCAGCGTCGGGTTCTTATACAGTGTATTGTGATGCTTCTCGGATTGGTATTGGGTATGTATTGATGCAGGAGGGTAGAGTGATTGCTTATGCTTTCTGCCAGTTGAAGAACCATGTGAAGAACTACCCCGTTCATGATTTGGAGTTGGCAACCATTGTTCATGCATTAAATATTTGGAGGCATTATATCTACAATGTGTATTGTGAGGTATTTATGGATCATTAGAGTCTCCAACACTTGTTTAAACAAAAGGTTCTAAATTTGAGGCAGTGAAGATGGTTGGAGTTGCTAAAGGACTATGATATTACCATTCTATATCATTCCAGGAAGGCAGTGAGTATGGGTAGCCTTGCATTTATTTTGGTAAGTGAGAGACTGCTTGCATCAGATGTTCAGGCCTTGGCCAATCAGTTCGTGAGGTTAGACGTTTCAGAGCCTAGTCAGGTTCTAGTTGTGTGGTTTCTCAATCTTCTTTATATGATCACATCAGAGAGTGTCAGTATGATGACCCCCATTTGCTTGCTCTTAAGGAAAAGGTTCAGCACGATAATGCCAAGGAGGTTACTATTGGGGATGATGGGGTGTTGCAGATGCAGGGTCGGATTTGTGTGCCTAGTGTAGATGGTCTATGTGAGTTGATTATTGAGGAGACCCACATTTCACGGTATTCCATTCATCCGGGTGCCGCAAAGGTGTATCATAACTTGAGGCAACACTATTGGTGGAGGAGGATGAAGAAAGATATAGAGGGGTTTGTGGCTCGGTACCTAAATTGTCAGCAGGTGAAGTACGAGCATCAAAGACCGGGCAGAATACTTCAAAGGCTTGAGATTCCAGAGTGGAAATGGGAGCGTATCACCATGGATTTTGTAGTTGGGCTCCCACGGACTTCGAGGAAGTTTGATGCTATTTTGGTGATTGTGGATTGGTTGACCAAGTCCGCGTATTTCATTCCAGTCGGGACTACCTATTCTTCAAAATGGTTGGTTGAGATCTACATCCGCGAGATTGTTCTCCTTCACGGTGTGCCAGTGTCCATCATTTTAGATAGGGGCACGCAGTTTACATTGCAGTTTTGGAGGACAGTATAGCGAGCTTTAGGCACACGGGTTGAGTTGAGTACAACATTCCACCCTCATACGGACAGACAGTTCAAGCGCACTATTCAGATATTGGAGGATATGCTACGCGCTTGTGCCATGGATTTTGGGCCCCTTCAAAAATTGCCTCAATTCTAAAGTCCAAAAATAAAGAAATAACTCTAACCCTCGACTTTATACCTTCTGCCAGACTTTTCGTAACTGCATAGTCATGGACAACACCTGCGCTTCCACTTTTGCGGATAAACCTTCGCTTCTACGAAGTCCACTTAAGCCCCGACCTAGCGCGCAAGTGGTCCCCTCTTTGCATATGCGGGACTGCATCTATGAATACATCAATCTCATCTGCGATCACCATTCCTACTGCCAAACTCCACTTCTACAGAATGCCTTGCACAAGAGTGTGTTCGCTTCTGCGGATTTCTTCTCTGCACCTACGCTCCCCATCTCCCTTCTCATTTCTCGCACTGCGCTCACCTGGACGCTTCTGCGGCTATGCACCTATGGCCCTTTTCTCACAGGTGCGGTTGCACCAAACATCAGTTGACTCATTAATCTTGGGATTAGTTTCTGCCGCTTGTTGAGTTTGCCCACAACAACAGCTAGCAATCGAGCATTCAGATGGCTCTGTATGAGGATTTGTATAGGAGACGGTGTCGGTCTCCAGTAGGTTAGTTTGAGCCGGGTCAGGCTAGGCTATTGGGTACTGACTTGGTTCAGGACGCTTCAGATAAGGTTAGGTTGATTCAGGATTGGCTTCCCACGATGCAGTCTAGACAAAATATCTACGCCGATCGGAAGGTTTGTGATGTTGCTTACATGGTGGGGGAGAAGGTACAACTCAAAGTTTCACCCATGAAGGGTTTTATGAGGTTCGGGAAGAAGGAAAAGTTGAGCCCTCGGTATATTGGGCCTTTTGAGGTGCTTGAGATGATTGGATAGGTATCTTACAAGCTTGCATTGCCGTATAGTCTGTTGAGTGTTCACCGAGTGTTTCATGTTTCCATGCTCCGGAAGTATGTCGGCGATCCGTCTCATGTTTTGGACTTCATCACGGTTCAGTTGGATGGTGATTTGACTTATGATGTGGAGCCGGTGGCTGATGACGTCCAAATTCACTACTAAAAAGTAAATGGACACGGTCGCATGTAATATAATTTACCCAACTATGAGTCGGGGTCGAATCCCACAAAGAATAATATGTAGGCAATTAGGCGTGTAAGAGAATTGTCACTTATTATGCTAAGCCAGACACTTGGAAAGGTTTTAGAAAATATTTATAACTAATTGCAAAAATGTAAACTAACCTAGAAATCAAGTAAAATGATCAATGGCTTCAAGCATGGATGCACTAGGAATTACACTTAAGTAACAATCCAATCTATTTCACGAATTTATACATATGAGCGAGTTTATGTTAATTAGCCTCAGGTAATAATTCTATATTAGATTCTTCCGAAAAGTAACAAGACTTCTTAATTGAATTATCCCTAAAACAATTAAGAGATTAAGCACACCCGAATAAGACTACAAGTAGTTCAATCCTATCTCTAGGTAGAATCAATAAAATGAGGGTTAATGCCTCAAGTTTATGTTAATTAATCTTTCCCAACCTCGAATTATTTTTTCCAAAATTAATTCGAAGTGAATGGGTGAATCCTAGGGTTAGCTAATCCCTTTGGAAACATTTAATAACAAGAATAATTAAAGAAACATACTCACTTCATAATAAATAAAAATCATTCAATACACAAGCACACCAAGGTATTTAATCCACACTTTAAATATGAATATTCCCATAAACAAGATTTAAATGCTGGAAGAAATACTACACACTTAGATATTCAATATAAAGTAAGAAAATGAAGAATTGAACATAAATGGGTAAGAAATTATCAACCAAAAGCTCCAAATCTTCAAGACACAAGTGTGTGTGAAAGAACCCTAGCTCTAAAAACTTACAAAAGCTGCCCAAGATGCCAAAGATCTGTTTTCAATCATCTAGGTCGTGTATTTGTGGGATTGGAATGAAGAAAATGTAAAATGACATAAGTCCAGGTCTGAAGCCTGTTGACCGCACTTGCGGAAGAATCCTCGCAGGTGCGGTTCCGCAGATGCGTGTAACAGTTCACAAAAGCGATTTTTTTGGAGAATTTAATCTTCCGTATAACCGACCATATCTCTGCAAAAGAAGCTTCGCAAATGCGGACCCCCAAGCGCAGAAGCGCAACCGTAGAAGCGGTTTGTGAATCACAGATGCGATTTTTGCCTCGCATATCTTGTTCCTCAAATGTGCATCATTTATTGCTAATCCGAGACCGCAGATGCGGATAAATCTGTGCAGATGTGATTTCACTGGAAGTTTTGCACTTCTTTCACTCTTTTTGCACGATTCCACTTCATTTAATTTCAATTCTCTTTGAGACTTCATTTACCTGAAAATATAGAAATGCACACCATAAATCACCTTATTTTATAATTAAAGGACACAAAGACTAAAGAAAAGAGACTAGAATAAGTGGTAAAATCACCACTCATCAACACCCCTAACTTAAAGATTTTGCTTATCCTCAAGCAAATCAAAACCAAATACTTAATGAGGCTCTAGCATTTAAAGCTCAATTAACATCGCTATCATCTTCAAATCACATTCTCCAGTTAAGCACAACACTTATGGATTTGGGTGGTACTAATAATTAGGCTCAAGCATGTGAATCTCAACCAAATAACTCCCTCATTTACAAACAACTTCAAGAATGCAATGGAGTTTCAAAATAATCAAGTGACAACAACCAAGCCTCAAGAAGTGACTCAAAAGCATTGGTCTACTATATATGCTTAATTTACTCAATTCGGAATATATCAATATCACCAATCCATCATAATCCATGTGCCTTCACAAGAAAGAAAGTCTCAAAATCACCCTATTTACAATAACAACACAAGGGACAAATACACAAAGACTCTCACTCTCAATAAAGAATTTCAAGTGTTACAAAATATCATACCATAAGCTTGCCCTTATTTTAATTCGCCGCCTATTTAAAAACATTCGGTTGGAGATCCCATAAGGAGTTTTTAAGCTTGTAATATAGGCTTAGGGAAGGGTAGGATAAAGATTTGGGATACAAGTGATTACACCCTCCTTGAACACTACTCACATTTGTCTTTCTTTTTGCACTTTGCTTCTTTTTAAACCACATAGTCCTTATTGACATCTAGTTACCAACATAGAATCACCTTAAAGTAACTCTCTAAAGTACCTCTCTAATTTTCTCAAAACTCCATTATTTTTTATATACATATATTTTCTTTTGCTTTTCTATTGGAGCTTGAGTATCTTCATCTAACATAACTTTGAGGTATTTGCTTCTACACACAATGAACATCTTCACCATTTCCCAATTGATACTAACACCCCCAACTTAGGCTTTTAGCCTCATTCCCAACATTCAAGGAGGGACGAGTTCAAAAGAGAGAATTATTTCACAAAAAAGGGTAAAGGTTTGTAATGTGTTAGCCAAAGAAAAGGTTAAAAGGGTTAACTAGTGATAATATTTATGCAATGGTAGGCTCGAAGGGCTAAAGAGATTTTTTCTAAGATCACAAAGAATGCCTAAGGTCATAATTAACATTAGCATTGAAACACCAACCGGGCAAGTTCTAGATGATAAAAGTAAACACAAGAATTATTTTTAACAAAAACTAACACACATGGCACATGAACTAATCAAGACAGATCAATTTCACTTCTTAATAAGAAGAATTAGAGCATATCACGCCAACTAGTGGGCAAAGAGTCAGAAGATGAGCCAAAACGTTATCACAAAATATTATTCTTCCCCATGCAACTTACTTTTTCAATTTATTACCAAAATTTGGAGAGGTATTTTTAATTTACACTTCACATAAGAGAGACTAATTTTATTAGTACCAAACAATTCAAAAGTCTCCACATACCAAAACAAAGCTAATTCCCTTAAGAAAGTCATCACGCCATCCATCATAGCGAAAAGTCAGCCGATTCATCACATCGGGAAAGAACCGTAGCATAAAGAAAATCCAAGGAAATTTATAAAAAATTATATTACTACTAAAGATATAAAAATAATATAAACTAAAAACTATTAACGAAAATAAAATAAACACTAAAGGAATAAAAATAAAATAACTAAAAACTAATAAAGAAAATAAAATAACAAAAGCAACTAATACTAAAGGAATAAAAATAACATTAACCAAAAACTACTAAAGAAAATAAATAAATAAAGAAAAATAAAATAACAAAAGCGAATAATCCACAATTATATCACCAATCACAAATTACGCCCGGCAAAGGCACATGATAAACAATAGTAGGACAAGCCCGGCAAGGGCACACAATATCCATACAAAAGCATAAGCCCGGCAAGGGCACAAGTTAAGCATCAATGTACAAATAAGGTATATCCCTTTAGCCACCCCAACTAAAAACACTGTAGTGTCCTCACTGCACAATATCAAGATAAAATAAGAGCAGTTTGAGGGTCTCCCTGATGTCTGCATCATACTAGCAGACTGCGGGAACAAGCTAATCACTGCCGTGTGGAGCTCTAGACCTCATCATCATCGGTAGAATCAGTATCAGCATCAGCAACACTCGATAGGAAGGAATACTCTTCACTATCATCGTCGTCCTCGACCGATATCTTCCTTTTCGGCTGCCCCCATTTGAAGACAGCCTTGATGCCTCTCCACATCTTTATCATGAATTGCTCTTCTTCTTATTTTTCTCTTTCTCCTTGTTGAAATCTTCCTGAAGATCTACATGTGCCTTGGCCATGTTGCCATAGGCTGTCTCGAGCCTGCTAACAGAAGCTGCCAACTTCTCCTGCGACTCTGCTTGCTTTTTCTGATTGTCCAGGTAGGTCTTCATTTCTTCCCTGGTAAAATATTCTGGCATAGGCTAGGAGTGTGAGGGCCCACTAGGGAGCTGTGACATTAACTCACGGATGGAGAAAAGCTGTGAGTTCAACATCTGAAATGGTCCCTCGGGTAAGGCTGCCTGTGAGGAAGACTCTAGTCTGACAGCAGTGGTGACTTTCATGTTTTTGCTCTTTACTGCACTAACCTCACCCGTTACTCTCAACGGATGAAAGGATTTGTTGGCCGGTAACCACTGATCGGTGCTACGCACCTCAACCTCTGCCCGCCGGCACAACTCTGTCATCAGTGAAGGGAACATCAAGCCAGGGCTGTCGTCTAGCAAATACTCTTTCAACTCCTAAAGGATATAATGACCAACACTCACATGAATGCCGTCTAGTATGCATGTAATCACCAAGCCTCTGCCATATGAAACATCCGAAACATTTTCACAGGGTGATTCTCCATTGCAGATGATGTAGAGCCACATTTTTTGCCTCAGCTATGAAGTCGATAGACTTCAAATCCCTTCTCTTACTTTCCCACTTTTCTCTCATGCCGGCTGGATAAAGTTTAGAAACTAGCCAATCTCTATTTGAGCAATGATCTTTTTCTCGTACCGGTTCAAGTGGATGGTCAGGTTGCCCTAGCATATCGTTGCTTTGTTCAATTAAGCTTAAAGTACCTAAAAAATAAAAACCAAGTTAGTCGGGAAGTATTATCGTGTTAAGAAATTCAAAACAATGCAATTAGGCCAAAGAATCAAGCTAAACGGGCTTCGGAAGCTCCAGTTGCAAAGCTACTATTTTTGCACAAATTGCACTGTTACCGCACCTGCGGAAAAAGCCTTGTAGGTGAGGTTCCACTTGTGCAGAAATTCTATCGTATCTACGAAATGTGACTGTTGGCCAAATCTTGCACCTGTAGAATATACATCGCAGGTGCGAAGCCACATCTGCGGCATTATACTCACTTCTACAAAAGGTGATATGTGGCCAAAACTCGCACCTACGGACAAGTCATCGCATGTGCGAGCCCACTTCTGCGGTGACATGTCCGCTTCTGCGGTGTTCATCAGGGGTTTCAAACAAACCTAGAAACTGCCGAATCAATTAATTCCAAACATGATTTTGGCATATAATTTATACTTAAGACTTCTAAATTAGTGAATTATATGATTACACAACTTGATTAAACCTGATTTTAAGGTCAATGGCTAAAGTATTTCTCTTAGACAATTCGTCGAACACATGACAAACAAAGAGAAGTTATGATTCTTTAAACAAATTTGGTACTCAGATTTCCTCCAAATGTTTTTCAATAACAACAAAACACATGGCTACACTCAACCAATTTCCTCACCCCTAATATTAAAATTAATCAGAATGAAAAGGGGAATTAGGGGATACAGCCATGGAGAAGAGATGAAGAAAATAATAGTAGAAGAGAGGAGTAGCAGAGAGAACTGAAAAATCATACCTGTGAGAGATGTGAGGGCAGTAGACTGCATGAGCAGTGGAGATGAATGTGAGAGATGAGAGGGCATTTTGAGTTTTGGGTAAAACTTAGAGTGTTACCTGTAGGAGATACACAGTAGGGCTTTTTTCTTTAAACTCACCCGGCACGTCGCTTCTACAGGTATTTTGCCGCTTTTGCATACCCGCTTTTGCGGTTAAGTAATCACTTCTACGAAGAGACCACACTGGCAGCTCCAAACATGCTTCTGCGTGGCCGCTTTTGCACCTAATCTGTCGCTTCTGCGATAGATCCGCATATGCAACTCACAACACGCTTCTGTGTGGCCGCTCCTGCGTGAATATTTTGGCAGAAGCGGTTTTACTATATTTCATAATTCCATAACTGGGCAGCCACTGCTTCGGCTCATTCCAACACTTCAACCTTCTTAATTAAACTCCAAAAATCTGTATCTTCGCAGATTAGTCAAAAATAATATACTAAGCTATTCAAAAAAGAAAATTTCAAAAACGACTAATAATTTTGAAAATGATGGGTTGCCTCCCACCAAACGCCGCATTTACCATCGTAGCATGACGTGAATCAACTTAACCACTTTTCTCGCCACTTGGACAATATATATTGGACACCTAACTTGGAATCAAGCTTGTGACCATGAGCGACGGGAGTGGTAAGTAGATGATCAAGCCAAACATTAATTTCTTCATTTTTCATTTCTTGGCTTTCATGTGAGGAATGTCATTTTACCTTCTTGAACTTTCAAATTATAAAATATATGGCCTTTGTCTTTCCTCTTCGCAATCTCTCACTGATTCGTGTAGTTTAATTCCCATATCACCACACAAATCCAATGTTGAGAAATGCTTGGAATATGACATCAAGCTTCAAAATTTCAATTCTTTCCGGATTTTGACATCCTATTAGTCCCCCGAACTAGAGTCAAATTCAACCATATTTTCAATTACACATCGGTGTAAAATTCCATATTTTTCGTGGCATCACTAATAAGCATGGAGTCGGTTGGCGGATGCTCAATTCTTGATTTCTCAAAATAAATCTCACTTTCTTCCTCGAAGTTGGACTTTTCTTGACCTCTTTCCACTCTCTCAAATCATATTTTTATTTGAACTTCCAAAGTGCGGATATTCTCATAATTTTGAATCAAAACTTATTTCAATCCCTCGAGTGCCAAGTTGTGCTTCTCCTCATTTTCAAGAATGGCCTCCAACATGAGCATCATCCTCTCATTTTGAGCATTTGAGAGTTCTTATTGGTTTTGATCAAGTGCCAAAGAAGGATTTTCAGCTTCAACCTCTAAAGAAGGTTCTTTGCTATCATTCACTTCCGAGGCTTTTCGGACCTCTAAAGCTTCAAGCCTTTCTCCCATTTGTGAGTTCAACCTTTTAAGCGCCAAATCATTTTGGAGACTATTCCTCTTTGTTTCCTCCTTCAAGTAGGCATTCCAACATGAGCTTGAACTCTCCATTTTGACCATGCTCAATTTCTTCCACTTCCATATCCCTATACTTGTTATCACAAAAAGTAGAATCATCATAACGGGGGTTCGGGGAAGGGAAGGACAAATAAACAATTATTCCAATGACCATTTTGATCATCACAATTATCACAAATACTCCACTCATGGGTTTGAGATTGTGCGCACAATCTGCCCACGGGAGAATTTAAATAATTTTGCCATGAGTGTGGTCCTCCACAACAAGGACAAGGGCCATCAAAGTATGAACAACTACCATCTGACCAATTTTCATTATATGATACCATTTTTCATAACTAAGAAAATAAATAAGAAACAATCAAGAAAACAACAAGAAAAATAGAGAAAGATGAGAAAATTAATTACACAAATATTCATAAGTTTGGACCAAAGCACGTACGCTTATTTCTCAAATAACCTAAATACGCCAAATTGTTCCCCGACAATGGTGCCAATTTTGATGACGTCCAAATCCACTACTAAAAAGTAAATGAACACGGTCGCATGCAGTATAATTTACCCAACTATGAATCGGGATCGAATCCCACAGAAAACAATATGTAGGCGATTAGGTATATAAGAGAATTATCACTTATTATGCTAAGCCAAACACTTAGAAAGGTTTTAGAAAATATTTATAACTAATTGCGAAAATGTAAACTAACCTAGAAAGAAAGTAAAATGATCAATGGCTTCAGGCATGGATGCATTGGGAATTACACTTAAGGATCCAATATATTTTACGATTTTACACATATGAGCGAGTTTATGATAATTAGCCTCGGGTAATAATAATTCTATATTAGATTCTTCTGAAAACTAACAAGACTTCTTAATTGAATTATCCCTAAAACAATTAAGAGATTAAGGACATCTGAATAAGACTACAAGTAGTTCAATCCTATCTAGGTAGAATCTATACAATGAGGGTTAACGCCTCAAGTTTATGTTAATTAATCTTTCCCAACCCCGAATTAGTTTTTCCAAAATTAATTCAAAGTGAATGGGTGAGTCCTAGTGTTAGATAATCCCTTTGGAAATATTTAATAACAAGAATAATTAAAGAAATAATAACTCACTTCATAATAAATAAAAATTGTTCAATACACAAGCACAACATGGTATTTAATCCACACTTTAAATATGAATATTCCTATAAATAAGATTTAAATACTGAAAAAAAATACTACACACTTAGATATTCAATACAAAGCAAGTAAATGAAGAATTGAACATAAATGGGTAAGAAATTCTCAACCAAAAGCTCCAAATCTTCAAGACCCAAGTGTGTGTGCAAGAACCCTAGCTCCAAAAACTGACAAAAGCTGCCCAAGAGGCCAAAGATCTGTTTTCAATCAGCTAGGTCGTGTATTTGTGGGTTTTGAATGAATAAAATGTGAAATGACATAAGTGTTCAGGTCTGAAGCCTGTTGACTGCACCTGCGGAAGAATCCTCGCAGGTGCGGTTCCGCAGATACGAGTAACCGTTCACAGAAGCGGATTCTTTTTGTAGAATTTAATCTTCCGCAGAAGCGACCATATCGCCACAAAAGAGGCTTCGCAAATGCGGACCCCCAAGCGCAGAAGCGCGACCATAGAAGCGTTTTGTGAATCGCATATGCGAGACCACAAAGGCAGATAAATCTGCGCAGATGCGATTTCACTGGAAGTTTTGCACTTCTTTCAATCTTTTTGCATGATTCCTCTTTATTTAATTTTAATTCCCTTCGAGACTTCATTTACCTAGAAATCTGGAAATGCACATCACAAATCACCTCATTTTATAATTAAAGGACACAAAGACTAAAGAAAAGAGACTAGAATAAGTTGTACAATCATCACTCATCAGTGGCCATTTTGGATTAGCAGGTTTGAAAGTTGAGGTCAAAGAACATAGATTAAGTAAGGTGCAGTAAGGAGGTCAGCCAGTCAATGAGGCTACATAGGAGACTAAGCGGGAGATGCTGAGCATATATCCATGCCTATTTGAGACTCCGGGTATGATTCTAGACTCATTCGAGAACGAACGTTGGTTTAAGAGGGGGAGAATATAACGACCCGACCGATCATTTTGAATGATATAGCCCCCTTCCCCCATTTATTGTCTATTATGTATTTGTTAGTTATTATGTAACTTGCCGGGGTGGTTGGTTTAGTTTCGGGAATGTTTCGGAATAAGTTGGGACGCTTAGTCCCAAGGTTGAAAGCCTAAGTTGAAAGAGTTAAACCTTATGTTAACTTATGTGTAAATGGCTCCGGAATGGAGTTTTGATGGTTCTGATAGCTCCGTAGAGTGATTTCGGACTTAGGAGTGTGTCCAAATTTTGATTTGGATGTCCGTAGTCGATTTTGGCTTGAATTGGCAAAAGTTGAAAAAATAGAAGTTTGGAGAGTTGAGAAGTTTGACAGAGAGTTGACTTTGTGGTTACCAGGCTCGGATTTTGGTTATGGAAGTTGGATTAGGTCTGTTGTGTCATTTACGAGTTGTGTGCAAAATTTGAGGTCAATCGGAGTTTATTTGATATGTTTTGGCATTGATTGTAGAAGTTGGAATTCATTAGTTTTCATTAGGCTTGAATTGGGGTGTGATTCACGTTTTTGATGTTGTTTGATGTGATTTGAGGCCTCGACCACACCTGCAAAGGGATTTCGGATGGTTATCGGATTGGAATTTGTACTTCGGAAGTTGCTAAAGTTGAGGGTTTTATGATGTGACCGCACCTGCAAAGGGATTGGTCGCAGGTGAGAGCTCACAGGAGCGAGCCAGGGGTCACAGGAGCGGGTTGGAAGGAGCTGGGCAGTGGTCGCAGGTGCAAGAGATCTTTCACATTTGCGAGCCCGCTGATGCGACAAGGCTCCGCATGTGCAGAGATCAGCAGGCATTGCTGGCTTCGCAGAAGTAGACGTTTGGGCGCAGAAGTGCTTCCGCAAATGCGGATCTTGGAGCGCAAGTGCGGATTTGCGAGGGCTTAAGTGAATTCCACAGGTGTGGAGTTTTCACCAAAAAAGTTGTTCCGTAGATGCTGATTTTTGGCCCGCAGAAGCGAGATACCTGGGCAGCGTATATAGTCGAAGGGTTCCGAGATTTTATTCATTTTTAGACTTTCGGAACTCGAATTAAGGTAATGTTTGAAGGGGATTTCACTAGATTTAAATAGGTAAGTCACTTTTGATCATTGTTATTCATTAATATTGAATACCCATTGAATTTCCCACCTAATTTATGTATTTTTAAGGTAGAATTTTGGGAGTTTTGGGCTAGGTATTGAAGAGTAAGAATTTGGGATTTGATGGCGATTTGGTGTCGGATTTGAGTAATTTTGGTATGGATGGACTCGTGGTTGAATAGGTGTTCGGAATTTGCTAATTTTATTGGATACCGAGATGTGGGTCCGGGGTTGACATTTAAAGTTGACTTTTTAACTTTTGTTTAAGAACTTAGCTTTATCATTTGGAATTGATTCCTATAGCTTGTGTTGATTGTATCGACTTTTGTTTAAGAACATTTCTTTATCATATGGAATTGATTCCTGCCAGCAGTGAGCACATGTACCGTATAGTGCTGAGTGACTAAGTGTGATGAGCGAGAATTGAGATAGTCACATTGAGTACTCTGAGAGTGTGAGTACGTGAGTTATTCATCGTGTTGCATCACATGTGACATGCACTGATAGGTAGATATAGATATGTAATATTCCTCATATCAGTCATACTTCGCATATTTTATCTATATTGATCTTAACAGTTAAACCTGGAAGCATGTCTATATCCCTATATTATGTACCAAAAGATTATGAGATTCTCTCAGATATTATTGTCATATTTCCTGTCATTTCTGTACTGTTAAACTGTGTATTTGGACTGTATTTGTTGAGCTCGTCACTGGTTTCAGCTCAAGGTTAGTCTTGTTACTTAATGAGTACATTGGGTCGGTTGTACTCATACTACACTTTGCACTCCATGTGCAGATCTAGGTACTTCCGGGCACGGAGGTTGCTAGTGTTGGAGTTATTTAGTTTGGAGACTATAGAGGTAGCCGCCTGGGCGTCCGCAGACGTTGAATCTCCTCCTATTTTTTCTTATAGTTTTATTTATACTGTTCTACCTTTCTAGACAATATTTCAGCAGTCAGACCATGTTATTGGGTAGATGCTCATGTACTCAGTGACACCCGTATTTTGGGGGATATTATATTGAGTCGTGGTATTCTTATCAGTATTTATGAGATTTTACTCTCGAACTTACATTACTATGTTTCAAAATTTAAAGATGCGTGTTTTATTGTGATTGTCGGGTTGCTTAGTACTGCGATAGATGCCATCACGACATGTGAGATTTAGGTCGTGACAGTCTATAGTACAATCCTCATATGTTGTGCATGCTCCTCCTGGATAGGAGAGTGCACCAGTATATCATCAATGAATACTATGACAAACGAATCAAGATATGGCTGGAATACATTGTTCATCAAATGCATGACTGCTGCTAAGGCATTGGTCAGCCCAAAAGACATCACAAGGAACTCATAGTGACCATAGCGGGTCCTGAATGTGGACTTCGGAATATCAGAGTCTCGAATCTTCAGCTGGTGATACCCAGACCTCAAATCAATCTTAGAGAACACTCTATAATCCTTGTCCTTGTCCTTAATTGTAACTTTGTTAAACTGCCTATAATCAATGCACATCCTCATAGTATCATTCTTCTTATTCACAAACAGAATCGGTGCACCCCAAGATGACACACTATGCCTAAGGAACCCCTTATCGAGAAGCACCTGAAGTTGCTCTTGCAATTCCTTTAACTCTGCTAATGCCATACGATATAGATAAATAAAAATGGGATGAGTGTCCGACACCAAGTCAATACCAAAATCAATGTCCCTGTCGGGTGGCATACCTGACAGGCATGCAGCAAACACATCCGGAAAGTCTCTCACTACCATAACTTACTCAATAGTAGGAGTATCAGCACTAACATCCCTCCCAAAGGCCAAATATGCCAAATATCCCTTCTCAACCATCCATTGAACCTTCATGTATGAAATCACTCTACTGGGAACATAATCCAAGGAACTTCCCCACTCAACCCTAGGCAATCCCGGCATCGCCAACGTCACGGTCTTAGCATGATAATCCAGAATAGTGTGACATGGTGACAACCAATCCATGCCTAGAATCACGTCAAAATAAACCATACTAAGAAGTAACAGATCAAATCTCGTCTCTAAGCCCTCAATCGTCAACACACACGACTGATATACGCGGTCCACAACAATAGAATCACCCACTGACATAGACACATGAACAGGTGTAACTAAAGAATCACGGAGTATATCCAAATAACAAAAACAATACGATGATACATATGAATAAGTGAAAACAGGGTCAAATAATATGGAAGCATCCCCGTGCATACTAAAACAATACCTGTGATCACTGCGTTTGAAGCAATGCGGTAAAAGCATATCATCGAGTGTGACCACCACTTGATCAGCCTCCCCCTCTAAGGCGACCTCTGGCTGCTTGAGCCCCACCCCGAGCTGGTTGATCGGGTGGTGAAGTAACTAGTGCGGAAGTCATAGCCTGACCCCTTTACTAAACAAGACCTCCCAAAAAGTGGGGATAATACCTCCACATATGTCCAAACTCTCCACACTCAAAGCAATTCTGATTTATCAATGACGGAAGGAACTGAACCGGACCCCGATAACCAAAATAACTACTAGAAGGACCTGGTACAGAAGAACCCTGAACTGTGCATGGGATGAAATCTGAGCTGTGAGGGCACTGAGGGATGACTGACCTGGACAAGCACTGCATGAACCATGGCTAGCTGATGCACCATGATGAACGAGATGAGCCATCTGAGTGGGCCGAAAAGGGCTACCCCTGTTGTGGTGTGAATGTCCTCTAGATGAGGCACTATTGAAACCACCCTAACCACGAGGCCTCTTGGCCTCCCTCTCCTCACGCTCCTAGCTACGAACCTGCTCTAGGTATCTAACAATATCAACCACCTTGTCAAACCTCGCACCTGACTCAATCTCCAGAGTTATGAAGAAGCGCATTCCATAGTTGAGGCCATCAATGAACCTCTTAATCCTCTCCCTCTCATTGGAAACTAACCATACTACATAACGAGCCAACTCTGAAAATCTGATCTCATACTTGGTAGCTGACATACCCTTCTAGCATAGCTTCTCAAACTGCCTACACAACTCCTCTTTGCGAGTCTGTGGAACAAACTTCTCTATGACGAGAACTGAGAACTCATATCATGTAAGAGGTGCAGTGCCGACTGGCCTGATCAACTCATAGGCCTCCCACAATCTAAAGGCTACCCCACATAGCTAAAAAGTAGTAAATGAGACTCCACTAGTCTCCAAAATACCCGCCATGCTAAGGATCCGTTGCCACCTCTCTAAGAAATCCTAAGCATCCATTGACTCAACCCCACTGAACTCAAGAGGTTTGAGCCTCCCAAACCACTCTAGCCTCTTCTTCTCCTTGTCACTCATAGGTGGACATACCTGGGCCTGAGCAGCTACAACCGGCTGGACTAGTAGTACATACGGTGTCTGAAGTCCCTAAACTACCTGCTCTGGAGTACGGGCGGCGGGAGTCTGAGCACCTCCTCCGACCTAGGAAGTGGATGGTGTAGCCGGAACTGAAACTGCCCGAGCAAGGCTAGTGCATACAGTCAATATCTGGGCCAAAGCCTCCTGAAGGCCTGAAATCATAATGGGCACAGTTGGTGCCTGAGCTGGTCCCTGAGATGGACCTACCGGCTCAACCTCATCTTGTATCTTCTCCTCGGCTAGAGCAACTGGTGGCTCCACAAGTGCTGCTCTAGCGGAAATACAAGTCGCACCTCAGCCCCGGCCTCTGGCAACCCTAGTTGGTGGTACTGGTGATCGTCCGCCCAATCCAATCGCATGTGTCCTCACCATCCGTGAGAGAATAGAATAATAGAAATTTAGTTTCTAGATTCAACAAATCCGCCCGACAAGAGTACAAGAAAGTAATGTTTCCTAATAGTTCGGTAGCCTTTCGAAGATAAGCACAGATGTCTCTGTACCGATCCACAAGACTCTACTAAACCTTCTCATGACTCGGGATACCTAAGTATCCTTGTGCTCTTATACCAACTTGTCAAGATCCAAAATCCCAACCTGTCGTGATGGTGCCTAACACATTACTAGGCAAACCGACAATCACATAATAACTGCGCATTTGGATTAAGAACATAATTTAATAAGTTCAACAGTGAAAAATCTCATAAATAACTGATAAGAACAACTGCAACTCAACTACAACAATACCAAAATCTTGATGTCACAGATTACATGAGTTACTAATATCAACATAGTCTAAAACTCTAGTACAACTATCTGAAAAAAATAGAACAATACTTAAATAAAATGAAAGGAAGGAGAGTCAAGGTTTGCGGGCGTCATGGCAGCTACCTCAAGATCTCCGAACAGGAACTATCACAACTCTAGCAACCACCGAGTCCAGATGTACCTGGATCTACACACGAAGTTTAGAGTGTACTATGAGTACAACCGATCCAATATACTATATAAGTAATAAGACTAACCTTGGGCTGAAAGCTGTGACGAGCTCAGAAAGAAACATTCCGAATCAAAATAATAATAACATAGATATACCAAGACAATGACAGTATTAACTCAGAGAACTCCCATATTCAACTCGTACACATTATAGCAATTTAGGCATGCTTTCACATTAAACAATTTAAGCTCGACACTAATAAAATATGTCAAGTACAACTAGCATAAGGAATGTTACATATCTATGACTACATGTCAAATATGCATGTCAAATGTAATGCATCACAGTGATAATCTCAGGTACACATACTCTCAGAGTACTCAATCTATCTGTCTCAAACTCCCACTCATCACATAAAATCACTCAACATTATACGGGTGTCTACGCTCATTACTGGTATGTCAGACTCTAGAGGGACAGATCCTGCCCAAGCACTAATATAAAGCCAATATGGCCTACTACGGCATGCAGCCTAATCCAATAATACAAATAAGCCTATAAGGCCTACTGTGGTGTGCAGCCCGATCTCCAATATCACTCATAATCCGGCTCTCAGGCTCCAACTAAACCATCAATCTCTCTAGTCTCATGGGCTCACAAATCTCATACCACTCAGCCCAAACAATGATAACATGATGTAACATCGAATGATAACAGAGACTGAGATATGATATGCAAATGAATATGACTAAGTACATAATTGCAACTTAAGCAAATAACTCAATATTAGAAATGACCTCATTGGGTCCCAACAGAATAAGTACATAGCCTAAACATGATTTCTAACATGAATCACAACTCAATTACTCTAAAACGTAAAATATACACGGATAAAACAAGACTAGATAACTACACAGTACCACAGAATCAACCAAGTCATAATCACCACGGTGCACGCCCAGATGCCCGTCACCTAGCATGTGTGTCACCTCAACACCAACCATTTAACACGTATTTCAGGTATTCATACCCTCAGTACCAAGTTTAGAAGAGTTACTTACCTCAAAGTGTGCAATTCAATTCTCCAACGAACCTTATCACGCAAATCGGCCCATGAATAACTCGATTCTAGTCATAAATCACTTAATATAATCAATACAAGCTATAGGAATCGATTCCATACGATAAAGCTATGTTCTTTAACCAAATTCAAAAAGTCAACCCAAAAATGTCAACCCCAAGCCCACATCTCGGAACCCAAAAAAATATACAAAATCCGAACACACATTCAATAACAAGTCCAACCATACCAAAACCATCCAATTCCGACCTCAAATCGAACCTCAAATCCCCAAATCTTACTCTCCAATACATAGGTCAAAATCTCCAAATTCTAACTTAGATTCATGAGAAATAGGTGAAATAATCAATGGGTATTCAATATTCATGGACAAAAGTGATCAAAAATAACTTACCTCTTCAATCTAGGTGAAAACCTCTCCAAATATTGCCTTAGTCCGCACTCAAAAATTCTCAAAATGAGAGAAGAACTCAAACCCTCGATTTTTAAAACAAAGCCAGTATTTTCGCTTCTGCGAACTCTCTAGAAGCATATATGGCTCCGCTTCTGCGGAGTTTCATAAAACTTCAAACCAGCCACAACTGCCGCAAAAAATCCCTCTTCTGCGGGTCCACTTCTACGGTCCAAGCCCCGCACCTGCAGGAGCGCACCCGCGAAAGATGTCTGCTTCTGCTATCCCTGAGTCCCCGACCAAAATCCACATCCACGGAGGCTTCATCGCATCTACGAGCTCGCAACTGTGAAAATATCCTTGCACCTGCGACCACTGCCCAACTCACTTAGGACTACCCCTGCGACCCCATGACCGCTTTTGAGGCTCCACACTTATGGCCAAAATCTCGCAGGTGCAGTTGCACCATAACTGAAGCATAACAGATTTCCTTAAGTCCCAAACTCAATCCAAAATCAATTTGATTCTCACCTAGTCACCCAGGAATCCATACGAACATACCAATATATCATAAAATGAGATACGAACTTGGTCGAAGCCTTAAATCGCACCAAAAAACAAGAAAAATACGAATCACACCCCAGTTTAAGCCTATTGAAATTAATGGATTTCCAACTTCTACATTCGATGCCGAAACCTATCAAACCAACTCCGATTGACCTAAAATTTTACACACATATAATAAATGACACAACAGACCTATTTCAACTACCGTAACCAAAATCTAAGCCCGGTATCAATAAAGTCAACTCTCGGTCAAACTTCTCAACTTTCCAAACCTTCGTCAATTCAAGCCAAAACGACCTACGGACCCCCAAATCAATATCCGAAAATAATCATAATTCCAAAATCACCATACGAAACTATTAGAACCATCAAAACTCTATTTCAGAGTAGTTTACTCATAAGTCAACATCTTGTCAACACTTTTAACTTAAACTTCCAACCTTGGGACTAAGTGTCCCAATTCGTTTCAAAACATCCCCGAAACCAAACCAACCACCCCGGCAAGTCACGTAACCACCCAATGAATATAAAATAATCAATAAATGGGGAAACATGGCTACAATACTCAAAATGACCGGCCGGGTCGTTATATCCAAGCTTCAACTAGTACTATAATGCTCTAATATATTTAAAATGCTCAAACGCCATCAACAAGATGATATCTACATTTATGATTTCACATATATCATTAACGCAACAATACTAATTAAACTAACTAAGTTCCTAGCACTTAGGTCCAACTTTACAACTTTCACAAAAACCCTTATTTCACCATTTGAAGGTCAATTATTGAATGTTAACTCTAAGTTATACATCAAATGTGTTATGTAATTAAGTTGTTCCATTAGAAATTCAAAACGACGCCGCTCAAATAAACCCAACACTATTCATCTTCCTTACCAACAAGCTTTTCAATGTCAAAGCTATGGCTCAATTATTCCATTCTTTCAACTATTTTTTTCAACTCATAAGTAATATTAAAACACTCATTGATACTCCATAAATAAGTTTCGAGTAGTGGGAATTACCTTTGGAAGCAAACCCTAGAAAACCCCTCTTTTGGTGTTCTTGGTTGATTTGATGAAATCTAGCAAACCCAAGGATGTTGCAATGTTAATACTAGTGTTGCTCAATATTAATTAGCATAAAACATGGATAGAAATTTACCTTGGAGTGTATGGAATGCCCATGGCCGAGAACCTCGCTCTCTCTAGATTCCCAAAACGTTCAAAATCTTCTCTAGGCTACATGACCCACGTAGCCTATATGGGCCACGCATCTTGGCCATGTAGGGCTTCAGTGATTTTTCTAATCTTCTTTATTCAATTTTCCAAAGTTATTTCCTTAGATACTTAACTTAGGGACCTCCGGCCCTCATGACCATCATTCTAAGTATTGTGATGATCCTGATACGCATATGCCAACCCGCACATACTTTGATGTCTCGCTAATTATCCTCTTAAGCTCAAATTAGGCTTAATCTTGTTAGAACTTTTTTTGAAATTTTATAATCTCCCCCACTTAGAAACACTCGTCCTCGAATGTCTAGCTAAAGTGGTAATCAAGTTCAAATATCCAATCATAACCTTTCTAGACCTTTGCACCAAGTAGCATCTTATTACTCATCATTTTGACTAACTCTCCAAATTTTCAAAAATTTGACAGAGTCTCCTTTATAAATAGCACCATCTGAAAAAATCCACCTGCCAGCTAACCACACGTGTACGATATATAAAGCACATCAGCCTTATACAGCTCGCATTTAACACAATGCACCTCTATATACCAAAAAAAATGTTTAATATAATAAACCAAACATCAATGATTACAATGCAAGTCTCAAAAGGAAATATAAGGCATATTTGTACACTATTCAAGCCTAAGCTCCATTTACTTAGAAATAAATAAGGATATCATTTCTTCATATCATCCTATGTTTCCCATGTTGCTTCTTCAACAACTTGACTTCGCCATAACACCTTAACCTATGCTATCTCTTTTGCCCTCAACTTTTGGACTTGTCTATCAGGTATAGCAATAGAAATCTCCTGATAAGTTAGTAGTTCATTTTTCTTAATGGTTTGCGGTGAAATGACATGTGAGGGATCTCTTAGACACTTCCAGCATTACAATAATAAGGTATACACCCTGAGATAGGTCCAGCCACCATAGGTAATACGCGAATCAACTATATCAATAATGTACCGAATCTCAACTCATAAGAAAGATTAACAATTTACTCACTTGCTTCACGGAATAAGCATGATACACATCGAACTAAAAGAAAATTCTAAGAAATAATCATACTTGCTGTCATGACCAAGTGAGGGCATCGGATTTTCACATCCCCCATCGACCCTCCAAGTGGCCTACTCGACATCATGATTACGCCATAATACTTTCACTGAATTTATGACTATAGATCTCAACCAACAAACTTGCACCACATGAGTCTCAACCAACCCTTCCTCGTAAATCAGACCATCATAATCCATATCCAAACATGCTAGCAAGAATAAAAAATAGCATTACCTCTAAGGTTATCTCATGTACAGTAGAAATCACACGTGCCTCATCGTCCCTATACTCTAGTAGTTAGGCAATTATAAGATCAAATACACTAAAGGTAGTTTCGGTAGCAAAGTAAACTCACGTGCACTCCTCACTAACAATTCTTCGAGAAAGCATGCACTTTCATCTGGGCCTTACAACACCTTTTATTAACAATTCCCTTTTATGGATATTATATCATATTTCTCAAACCAATGTTCTTGGTGAAGTCCGTCCGAATAACCGCTTTACATATGAGATGTCATATATTTATTTTCATCCGTACGCCTTTTGTATTTCTTTTAGAACTAAAGTTTTATCATAACTCATAAAGTAACATTGCATAACTTGTCCTCCATTCTCAAACCTTTTGACTAAATTCATACTTAGGAGTTTTCCTGTATGGGTAAGGATCCCATTTACTAACTTTTCTCGCAACAAAGATTTCAAAATCATGCCATTCCTCTATACAGATCTTATTTCATGAAGTCATCCATCCATCCGAGACTCGAGCGACTTAAAGTCATCTGCATCCATCTATAACATTGCTTTATTCCAACAAAAATTAAGCATGGTATCAGTCTTACCTTGTTCTCCAATATTATGTAGTTTATCTACTCACCTTTATGGTGGTCGCAGCTGGATGCCTTCAATCCCCAACTTGCTAATTGTCATAGCTAATATGCCCTCTTCGTAGAAAATATTCATTCCTTAATATTACTAAGTTTGTGACACACATTAGTCATCGATTTTTGAACATCGACGTTTGTGGTTCCATTCGCTAGGAAACTCTTATCATCAGAATATCACCACTACCCGTAGGCCTTCGATACTTGGCCTTCAACATGACCCCGATAGTATTTTCACCTCTTATGGATTATCACTCCCTTCCAACATATTGAGTTCACTTGGGAATCATGTCCTTATGTACATAGCCCCTTTCTTGTTTAGGAATACACTTGGAAAGATCTTTCTTTATTTCATCCCATGCTATGTTTGTGTAATAACATTTTTATTTTTTTAAACTGGTATTCAAGTACTCAAGTTGATTCATACCCAAACCAAACTTCTAGGACTCATTCGAACCATTAGTTTGTTCATTGACAACTTATCTGAATAATGATGATTTATCTCTTTAACTTCCACAATAAAAATATTGTATCTCTTTCATTTACATCAAGCTCGCAGCCCTAGTACAACCTCCTTTATTGCTCTTATACTTTGCCTACTCTTGGAATATATTTAATAAATTTAACTTGTCTTTTTCCTTATTGTAGGTAAGATCTCTCCTTTACCACCCATCACCTTAAGGTGAAATTATATATCCGACTCTCCCCCACTTAAGAGTGAGTCCATTCTCAATCTTCTACTCTTTTTCAATAGACATTACAAAGTCTTTATACCACAAGTACATTTTTTCGGGCATACCCCTACTACCCATGAAATTAACATGTATTTACACAATGAGAAACTCCATATCTTATAAGATACCCTTAGTCTCTTTAGGAAGCATGAGACATCAATATCATATCTTTGAAACATTCACAATTCGTTGACTTTCAAAAAGTATTATTACTGTTCTCCAGCTCTTTAGACTTAAATCGTTCATGTAATATTTTACAACTCATCAAGAGTATTAACCTAACCTCGTACTTCATTCAACACATTCAACCCCTTTACAATATATGAGTTTTAATCAATCCACACTCAACAGCTTCATTGGCACATTTAAAGAGTTTTGGAGTATATTCTCGAAACTTTACCTTCCACACATTTATCAACATCAAAATGAGACATACCTCGTCTATACAAGTTTTATAGTATCCTTTCATGATGACTTATCCTCTAGAAAATTTATGTTACTCCTTTAACCTCTAAGGTAATGCATTTTGTACACTTTATACCTTGGCATGTCTTCTACTTATCCATTCAAGTATCTTTACATTATTTCCATACATATCCACATTTGTTATTAATAATTAATGCCATTCATATTGCCTTGATCACTCATAAATGCGCTTTGATACTCTAGACATGTAATTGCTTCATGTGACATGATAATCACTACAACATGTCATACTAAGTGTCTATCTGTCCCATATCAACTTTCTACTTGTCTTTCACAACTGGTAGATAATATATTATATTTCTGTCCTTTTCCTCTAGCAGTCCCAATTATATACTTGGGTCACACCCTCTCAAGATGCGGTTATTCTTTTCAGTAGCACAAACTTTCTGCGATTCTCAATGCATCACGACAACGGTCATCGAGATTCCCGTCTTATCTTCCTTCAAGCAGTCATTAGCTCTTGGGAAAAAAATTATGATCTTTTATTGCATCATTCCGTTTGAATCCATTTTATTTCATTCCTTATCTTTTCCCTTATATTCATATGAAGATCTAGCGATTTTTTTTAACAACTCCTCCAGTATCTAGTGTCATTATTTAAATTGTAAGCATTATGCTCAGCACTCTACTTCATAAACCTCGTCGGAATTATGACACAAATAGATAATTTTCTCCTTGCTTCAAACTTTAACGTACGATCAAGAGTGAGAAGAAAGGAATGAGACAATCCTACAATGTTCATATAGCCTTCCTGATATGGGTATGGTGCATAACATACTAATAAGGAAAACTCCACTAGACACGATTACATAGACTTCCTAGGACTCGAAATAGAACCTAGTGCTCTGATACCAAGTTTGTCATGATCCAAAACTACGTGACCGGCACTCGATATACTGTAATGATCCGGCCAGTCGTTTTAAAAGTTGTAGCCCTGTTTCCCTATTTACTACTCATTCTGCACTTTATAACTGATATATGACTTGTCATAGTAATTGGTTTAGGTCCGGTGAGGTTTTGGAATGAATTGGAACACTTAGTTCTATGTTTTAAAGCTTAAGTGCAAATAGTGACCAGATATTGACTTGTGTGTAAATGACACCGGAATAGAATTTTGATAATTCCAACAGCTCCGTACGGTGATTTTGGACTTAGGAGCGTGTTCAGAATTTTATTTGAAAGTTTGATTGTGGAGTTGACTTTTTGATATTAGGATCGGAATCCAGTTCTGAAAATTTTCATAGCTCTGTTATGTCATTATGACTGGTGTGAAAAATTTAAGGTCAATCGGACTTGATTTGATAGGTTTCCACATCGAATGTAGAAGTTGAAAATTCTTAAGTTTCATTAAGCTTGAATTGGGGTGTGATTTGTGATTTTAGTGTTGTTTGATATGATTTGAGGTTTCAAATAAGCTCGTATGATATTTTAGGACTTGTTGGTGTATTTGGTTGAGTTCCCGAGGGCCTCGGGTGAGTTTTGGATGGTTAACGGATCAAAAGTTGAACTTAAACACCTGCTGCAAAAGCTGCTGCAATATTTTCTGCTGGAAATTCGGGGGCAGAAATCGAAGGCCTAGGATCTAGGCCGAGGGTCGAAGGCCAAAGACTGAGGACTAGGATCGAAGGCCGAAGATCGAGGCCCAGGATCGGAGTCCGAGGATCGAGGCCCAGGATTGAAGGCCCAGGATCGAGGCCCAGGATTGAAGGCCCAGGATCAAAAGCCGAGGATCGAGGATGAGGATCGAGGGTCGAGGGCCGACGGCAGCCTGGACAGAACTGAAAGTTATAAAGCACGGGACTTCGTCCCATTTTCCATTTTTTACAAATTAGAGCTTGGGGAGCGGCAATTTTTGAGAGATTTTAAGAGAAAACATTGGGGTAAGTGTTCTTAACTCAATTATGGTTAGATTACCTGAATTCATCATTTGTTTTCACCATTTAATTAATGTTTTGAGATTGAAATTTGGAAATTTTTTTGAAATCTTATAGAAATGAATTTTTGAGATTTCGGTGTCGATTCAGAGTCGAATTTGAGTGAAACTGGTATGGTTGGACTCGTAATTGAATGGGTTGTCGGATTTTGTGAGTTTCGCCGGATTGCGAGACATGAATTTTGAGTTAAATTTGGATTTTATTGAAAAATGTAGTATTTTCTTATGAGATTAATTCCAATAATTTTTGTTGACTCTATCGAATTATTTTGGCTAGATTTGAGCCATTCAAAGTTGGATAATCGAGGAAAGGGCCTACTAGTGGATTAAATTGGAGTAAGTTAAGGTAAGTGACTTGTCTAACTTTGTGTGAGAAATATTTCCCCTAGGATTGGTATTGATGTGATAATTCTAATATGTTAAAAGTCGTGTACACGAGGTGACGAGTGTGTACACGAGCTAAATATGAAAAACTCTGATTTTTAAATTGTGAATATCTCTGTCACATATTAATTAAATTATTTTATTTGATTATATTCATCATCATTGATCTATATTATATTCCTAAATTTGCCTGACATTTTTCCTACTAATTGTTTTTACCTGTTTGGTCGAAACTTTGCTTTCTTTTATTCTGTGCATTATTTGAAGGTTGAATTTCCTTAAATTAAATATTATTAAAAAATAAAGTCTTTTACATTTAATAATTGGATGTTAAGTCAAGATGTTAAATTTATGGAAATATTATTTTTGCTGAATATTTTGTAAAGATTTTTGTATTCATTGTGATTGAGCTGTGAACTCCGTATTGGGAAAATAATAGATATTATTTTGCTGAATATTTGGTGAAGACTTTTGTATTTACTGTAATTGAGACATGAGCTCCTTATTGTGGAAATATATTCTGGTTGTTGATTTATTTTGGCAAGTTAAAATATTTGGGCACTTGAGGTACAAATTGTGATATATTGTGATATTGATACGCATGCGGTGGTATAAGGTTTGGGTGTTGAAATGCATGCGGTGAGATAAGGGTGGCTTGATACGCGTGGCTAGTAGGGAAACTACTAGAAGTCATGCGGTGTGATAAGGGTGGCTAAAACGCGGGATGTTATTTCGGAAAAAATATTTTCTTTTAAATTAAATGTAAAGGCTCCCGCGGTGATATAAGAAAATGAGATATTGTGAATTTATTTATGATTTGGGACTACGAGGCAGTACCTCGGGAGTGCCCTTGTTGATATTGATATATGGCCACAGTTACCTTTGATTATTATTGTGATTTTCTTAAAGTTGAAAAGAATTCTGTTTTGTTTCCACGAGGTATTATTTGCCATTATTTTGCATAGTTAATTTGTAAAATACTACTTACTTGATTCATTTCCATTGTCATTTCATTTTTATTATATTGTTAAACAATTCACCTTGTCTTTTATTATTCCAGTAGTGCCTCACCTGACCTCATTACTACTCTACCGAGGTTAGGCTTGCCACTTACTGGCTACCGCTGTGGTGTACTCATACTACGCTTCTGCACATCCTTTTGTGCAGATCCAGGTACATCTTATCAGACCAAGCATCAGTAATCTAGCTGTACGAGGAGACTTCAAGGTATATCTGCCAGCGTCCGCAGACTCCGGAGTCCCCTTCTATCTTATTATGTTGTCTTCCTTATTTGCTTTAGAGTCTTATGTATAGAGGCATAGATAATAAATTCTTAGAAGCTTGTGACTTATTTCTACCATGTTTTGGGAGTTATAATTATGTGAGTTGCAAATTTATTTATTTCATATTTCTATGGTTATTCTGCATTGATAGGCTTAACTAGTTTTAAAGACTAGGTGCCATCACGACATCCTACGGAGGAAAATTTAGGGTCGTGACAATTTGGTATCAGAGCTCTAGGTTCATATGTGTTATGAGTCACAAGAAGGTTTAGTAGAGTCTTGCGGATCGGTACGGAGACGTCTGTACTTATCTTCGGGAGGCTATGGAACTGTTAGGAAAATATTCACTTCTTTGATTCTTTATCGTGCGCACTGTTGACTTCAAAGTTCTAAACCACTGTCTTTCTATTCTCTCACATATGGTAATGACACTCACAACTGGATTCGATGATCAGACACTCGCGCCCCCTGTTGGAGCCGCAAGAGGCCGGGGCAGAGGCCGAGGAAGACCACATGGTGCAGCTAATGCAGCCAGAGAACCCGCACGAGCTACTAGAGAGGAACCACCAGTAGCTCCAGTTAGAGAACAGGCACCTGAGATGCCTGTTACCACTCCTGCACTTGAGGAGACTCTTGACCAATTTTTGAGCATGTTTGGCACTCTAATTCCACTTGCTCCTGCCACATCTCAGGCCGGGGGAGGAGCACAGACTCTCGCCGCCCGTACCCCAGAGCCACGGGCCCAGGTTGACCATGCCCTAGAGGTTATACCAGTGCAGCCAGTTATTCTAGTTCGGCCCGAGGTTAGGGCATTAGTTTCAGAGGGGGAGCAGCTCAGGCTCGAGAGGTACAAAATGTACCACCCTCCTACATTCAGAGGATGCTCAGGGTTTTCTGGAGGAATGTCATTGTATCCTCCGTACTATGGATATTGTGGATTCCAGTGGAGTTTCTTTCACGACATTTCAGCTTAGAGGAGCAGCCTACCAGTGGTGGCGGGCATATGAGTTAGATAGTCCGGCTGAGGCAGCTTCACTTACTTGGACTCAATTTTCAGATATGTTCTTAAGGGAGTATGTTACTCAGAGTCTTAGAGATGCATGGCACGCAGAGTTTGAGCAGTTGCGCCAGGGTTCTATGACCGTGTCAGAATATGCGGTCCAATTTAGTGATTTGGCTTGGCATGCACTAGCCTTAGTTGCAATTGTTCGAGAGCGGGTTAGCAGATTTATTGAGGGTCTCCACCCTAGTATCAGATATAGTATGACCCGAGAGCTAGAGATGGATATCACATACCAACAGGTGGTGTCAATTGCTAGGAGATTGGAAGGTATGCGAACTCGGGAGAGAGAAGAGAGGGAAACTAAGAGACCCCAAGATTCTGGCACATATAATAATTCTTGTGCCCCAACTGCAGCCCGTCATGGTAGAGGTTATGTAAGTCATCCTATTCATTCAGCACTTCCGGCTTCGAGTGGTATTCCAGCTACTCCCAGACCTCAAGTTCCATATTATGCACCGCTAGTGTCTTCCGTGCCTCCTGTACGAGGTGCCTTCAGCGGGCAGTCTAGTCGATCAAGCCCGAGCCATTCCCAGTAACCACGTCCTCCAAGGGCTTATTTTGAGTGTGGTGACACTCGTCATACAATGAGGGATTGCCCCAGAATTAGGAGGGGTGCACCTCCACAGATTTCTCAGGCCCCACCTATTCCACAGGGCCCTTAGGCTTCTCGGGCCATGATTACTGCACAAGTTTCTACTCCACCTGCACAGCCAGCTAGAGGTGGAGGTTGGACAAGTAGAGGTCGCCCTAGAAGGGGAGGCCATGCTAGATATTATGCCCTACCTGCTAGGACAGAGGTCGTTGCATCCGATTCGGTTATCACAGGTATTATTCCGGTCTGTCATAGAGATGCATTAGTCTTGTTTGATCCAGGCTCCATTTATTCTTATGTGTCATCTTATTTTGCCCCGTATTTGGGCGTATCCCGTGATTCTTTGAGTTCTTCTGTTTATGTATCTACGCCCGTGGGTGAATCTATTATTGTGGACTGTGTGTATCAGTCGTGTTTAATTATTATCAGTGCTTTTGAGACCAGAGCTGATTTATTATTGCTCAGTATGGTGGATTTCGATATTATTTTGGGCATGGACTGGTTGTCGCCCTATCACGCTATCCTTGATTTTTATGCCAAGACGGTGACGTTGGCTATGCCAGGTATACCGCGGCTAGAGTGGAGAGGTACCTTGGATCATGTTCCTAGAAGAGTTGTTTTATTTCTTAAAGCTCAACGAATGGTTGAGAAGGGGTGTGATGCGTATCGGACCTATGTGAGAGATGTTAGTATTGATACTCCTACCGTGGAGTCAGTTCCTATAGTAAGGGAGTTTCCTGATATATTTCCAGCGGATCTTCCGGGTATGCCACCCGACAGGGATATTGACTTTGGCATTGATTTGTTACCTGGCACTCGGCCCATTTCAATTCTACTATATCGTATGGCCCCAGCAGAGTTGAAAGAATTAAAAAAACAATTACAGGAGTTTCTTGATAAGGGTTTCATTCAGCCCAGTGTATCGCCTTGGGGTGCTCCTATCTTATTTGTGAAGAAGAAGGATGATTCCATTTGGATGTGTATTGATTACCACCAGCTGAACAAGGTTACAATGGAGAACAGGTATCCATTGCCACGTATTGATGACCTATTTGATCAGCTTCAGGGTGCCAGGGTATTCTCTAAAATTGACTTGCATTCAGGCTATCATCAGTTGAAGATTCGGGAGCCAGATATCCCGAAGACTGCTTCTAGGACTCGATATGGTCATTATGAGTTTCTTGTAATGTCATTTGGGCTGACAAACGCCCCAACAGAATTTATGCATTTGATGAACAGTGTATTTCAACCCTATATTGACTCATTCATCATTGTATTTATTGATGACATTCTGGTGTATTCCCGGAGTCAGGAGGATCATGAACAGCACTTGAGAACTGTGGTTCAGACCTTGAGAGAAAAGAAGTTATATGCAAAATTTTCAAAGTCTGAATTGTGGCTTGATTCAGTGGGATTTTTGGGTCATATAGTTTTATGTAAAGGGATCAAGGTGGATCCGAAGAAGATTGAAGCAGTGTAGAGTTGGTCCGGACTGTCCTCAACTACGGAGATCCGGAGTTTTCTTGGTATGGTAAGGTATTATTGCCGATTTGTAGAGGTTTTCTCTTCTATTACTGCACCTATGACCAAATTGACCCGGAAGGGTGCTCCGTTCAGGTGGACCGAGGAATGTGAGGAGAGCTTCCAAAAGCTAAAGACAGCTTTGACTACAGCCCCAGTATTGGTATTACCTACAGGTTCAGGGTCTTATACTATGTATTACGATGCGTTGCATATTGGTCTTGGTGTAGTGTTGATGCAAGATGGTAGGGTGATTGTCTACCTGTCCAGACAGTTAAAGGTACATGAGAAGAATTATCTGGTCCACGACCTTGAGTTAGCAGCTAATGTTCATGCCTTGAAGATTTGGCAGCATTATTTGTACGGTGTCCATTATGAGGTCTACAGTGATCACCAGAGTCTACAACATATGTTTAAACAGAAGGATATTAATTTTTGGCAGCGAAGATGGTTGGAATTGCTTAAGGATTATGATATCACCATTATCTATCATCCAGGGAAGGCCAATGTAGTGGCCGATCCCTTGAGTCATAAGGCGGAGAGTTACTTAGCGGTAGCAGAGAGGCCTTTAGCCTTGGATGTTCAGGCTTTGGCCAACCAGTTTGTTAGATTGGATGTAAGCCGAGTTTTGGCTTGTGTGATTTCTCAGTCTTCTCTTTATGATCGTATCAGAGAGCGTCAGTTTAATGACCCCCATTTGCTTGTCCTTAAGGATACAGTTCAGCACGGTGACGGTGTATTGGAGATGATGGTGTATTACGGATGCAGGGCGAGCTATATGTACCCAATGTAGATGGTTTCCGTGAGTTGATTCTACAGGAGGCTCACATTCACAGTACTCCATTCATCCGGGTGTTACAAAGATGTATCAGGACTTGAGACAGCACTACTGGTGGAGGCAGATGAAGAAAGACATAGTGGAACATATAGCTCGGTGCCTAAATTTCCAGCAGGTGAAGTATGAGCATCAACAACTGGGTCGATTACTTCAGAAGTTAGAGATTCCAGAATGGAAATGGGAGCAGATCACTATGGATTTCGTTGTTGGGCTCCCACGGACTCAGAGGAAGTTCGATGCAGTTTGCGTTATTGTGGTATGGTTGACCAAGTTAGCCTATTTCATTCCTGTAGTTACTACTTACTTGTCGGAATAGCTAGCTCAAGTCTATATTCGCGAGATTATCAGACTCCATGGCGTACCGGTATCTATCATCTCTAACCGGGGTACGCAGTTTACATCACGGTTCTGGAGTGCTGTTCAGCAAGAGTTGGGTACTCGTGTAGAGTTGAGTACAGCATTTCACCCTTAGATAGATGGACAGTCCGAATGCACTATCCAGATACTGGAGGATATGCTTCATGCGTGTGTGATAGATTTTGGGGGGGCTTAGGATTAGTTCTTGCCACTTGCGGAGTTTGCTTACAACAACAGCTACCGGTTGAGTATTCAGATGGCTACGTATGAGGCCTTGTATGGTAGGCGGTGCCGGTCTCTAGTGGGTTGGTTCGAACCGTGCAAGGCTAGGATATTGGGTACAAATTTGGTTCAAGATGCCTTGGAAAAGGTTAAATTGATTCAGGATCGACTTCGTACAGCCCAATCTAGATAGAAGAGTTATACGGATCGAAAGGTTCATGATGTTGCATTCATGGTTGGTGAGCGGGTCTTGCTCCGGGTTTCGCCTATGAAGGGTGTGATGAGGTTCGGGAAGAAGGGCAAGTTGAGCCCTAGGTATATTGGGCCTTTTTGAGATTCTTGAGAGAGTTGGAGAGGTGGCTTACAGACTTGCACTACCACCTAGTCTCTCTACAGTTCATCCGATATTCCATGTTTCAATGCTCCGGAAGTATCACGGCGATCTGTCTCATGTGTTAGACTTCAGTTCAGTTCAGTTGGACAAGGATCTATCTTATGTTGATGAACCGGTGGTTGTTTTGGACAGGCAGGTTCGAAAGCTGAGGTCAAAGAACATTGCTTCCATGAAGGTGCAATGGAAAGGCCAGCCAGAAGGAGAAGCTATTTGGGAGACTGAGCGGGAGTTGCAGAGAAAATATCCACACCTATTTAAGACTCCAGGTATAATTCTAAACCCATTCGAGGACGAACGTTTGTTTAAGAGGGGGAGGATGTAACGACCCGTCTAGTCATTTTAAAAGTTATAGCCTTGTTTCCCTATTTACTGCTCCTTCTATACTTTATAACTGATATATGACTTGCCGGAGTAATTGGTTTAGGTCTGGTGAGGTTTTGGAATGAATTGGAACACTTAGTTCCATGTTTTAAAGCTTAAGTTCAAATAGTGACCGGATGTCAACTTGTGTGTAAACGATCCCGGAATAGAATTTTGATGATTCCAACAGTTCCGTATGGTGATTTTGGACTTAAGAGCGTGTCCGGATTTTATTTGGAAGTTCGTAGATAAATTAGGCTTGAAATGGCTAAAATAGGAATTTAAGTTTTGAAGTTTGACCGGGGAGTTGACTCTTTGATATCGGGATCGGAATCCAGTTCTGAAAATTTTTATAGCTCCGTTATGTCATTTATCACTGGTGTGCAAAATTTGAGGTCAATCGGGCTTGATTTGAAAGGTTTCGACATCGAATGTAGAAGTTGGAAATTCTTAAGTTGCATTAAGCTTGAATTAGGGGTGTGATTTATGATTTTAGTATTGTTTGATGTGATTTGAAGTTTCAAATACGTTCGTATGATGTTTTAGGACTTGTTGGTGTATTTGGTTGAGGTCCTGAGGGCCTCAACTGAGTTTCGGATGGTTAACGGATCAAAAGTTGGACTTAAACAGCTGCTGCAAAAGCTGCTGCAATATTTTATGCTGGATATTTGGAGGCAGAAATCAAAGGCCGAAGACCGAGGCCTAGGATCGAGGCCGAGGGTCGAAAGTCGAAGACCGAGGCCTAGGATCAAAGGCCGAAGATCGAGTCCCAGGATCGAGGCTGAGGATCGAAGGCCAAGGATCGAAGGCCCAGGATCGAAGGACCAGGATCGAGGCCCAGGATCGATGGTTGAGGATCGAGGGCAGATTGCCGAGGGCAGCCTGGACAGAACTGAAAGTTATAAAGCAGGGGGCTTCGTCCCATTTTCCATTTTTGACAAATTGGAGCTTTGGGAGAGGCGATTTTTGGGAGATTTTCAAAGAAAACATCGGGGTAAGTGTTCTTAACTCAATTATGGTTAGATTACCCGAATCAATTATTTGTTTTCACCATTTAATTAGTGTTTTGAGATTGAAATTTGGGAAAATTTTATAAATCTCATAGAAATAAATTTTTGAGATTTCGGTGTCTATTCAGAGTCGAATTTGAGTGAAACTAGTATGGTTGGACTCGTAATTGAATGAGTTATCGGATTTTGTGCGTTTCACCGGATTCCGGGACGTGGACCCCACAAGCGATATTTGAGTTAAATTCGGATTTTATTGAAAAATGTAGTATTTTCTTATGAAATTAATTCCTATAATTTTTGTTGACTATCGAATTATTTTGGCTAAATTCGAGCCATTCAAAGTTGGATAATCGAGGAAAAGGCCTACTAGTGAATTACATTAGAGCAAGTCGAGGTAAGTGACTTGTCTAACTTTGTGTGGGGGAAAATTCTCCCTAGGATTGGCATTGATGTGATAATTCTAATATGTTGAAAGTCGTGTACACGAGATGACGAGTGTGTACACGAGCTAAATGTGAAAAACTCTGATATTTAAATTGTGAATATCTCTGTCACACATTAATTAAATTATTTTATCCAATTATATTCATCATCATTGATCTATATTATATTCCTAAATTTGCCTGACATTTTTCCTACTAATTATTTTTACCTGTTTGGTCGAAATTTTGCTTTATTTTATTCTGTGCATTATTTGAAGGTTGAATTTCCTTAAATTAAATATTATTAAAAATGAAGTATTTTACATTTAATACTGGGATGTTAAGTCAAGATGTTAAATTTGTGGAAATATTATTTTTGCTGAATATTTTGTGATGATTTTTGTATTCATTGTGATTGAGTCGTAAGCTCCGTATTGTGGAAATAATGGATATTATTTTGCTGAATATTTGGTGAAGACTTTTGTATTTACTGTGATTGAGTCGTGAGCTCCTTATTGTGGAAAAATATTCTAGTTGTTGATTTATTTTGGCAAGTTAAAATATTTAGGCACTTGAGGTGCAAATTGGGATATAGTGTGATATTGATACGCATGTGGTGGTATAAGGTTTGGGTGTTGAAATGCATGCGGTGAGATAAGGGTGGCTTGATATGCGTGGCTAGTAGAGGAACTACTCGAAGTCATGCGGTGTGATAAGGGTGGCTAAAACGCGGGATGTTATTTCGGAAAAAATATTTTCTTTTAAATTAAATGTCAAGGCTCCCGTGGTGATATAAGAAAATGAGATATTGTGAATTTATTTATGATTTGGGACTACGAGGCGGTACCTCGGGAGTGCCCTTGTTGATATTGATTTATGGCCACAGTTACCTTTGATTATTGTTGTAATTTTCTTAAAGTTGAAAAGAATTCTGTTTTGTTTTCACGAGGTATTATTTGCCATTATTTTGCGTAGTTAATTTGTGACATACTACTTACTTAATTCATTTCCATTGTCATTTTATTTTTATTATATTGTTAAACATTTCACCTTGTCTTTTATTATTCCAGTAGCGCCTGACCTGACCTCGTCACTACTCTATCGAGGTTAGACTTGCCACTTACTGACTACCGATGTGGTGTACTCATACTACGCTTCTGTACATACTTTTGTGCAGATCTAGGTATATTTTATCAGACCAAGCATCAGTAATCTAGCTGTACGAGGAGACTTCGAGGTATATCTGCCAGCGTCCGCAGACTCCGGAGTCCCCATCTATCTTATTATGTTGTCTTTCTTATTTGCTTTAGACTCTGATGTATAGAGACATAGAGAATAAATTCTTAAAAGCTTGTGATTTATTTCTACCGGGTTTTGGAAGTTATAATTATGTGAGTTGCAAATTTATTTATTTCATATTTCTATTGTTATTCCGCATTGATAGGCTTACCTAGTCTTAGATACTAGGTGTCATCACGACATCCTACGGAGGGAAATTTGGGTTCGTGACACACACTATCCAACCCGGACAAACAAAATCGTACAATAATGCCCATATACAGTCAGACCTCTCTATAACAACATCCCTATATAACAACACTTCACTATAAAAGCCATGCTTTTCCAGAACTAATTTTCATGTTATGTTATAATATACGTTCTATATAACAACACTTCGCTATAACATCCAAAAATATTCGGAAAAAACGAGGTTGTTATAAAGAGGTTTGACTGTATATGCAAAATAAATACATGCGGAAGCCTTTTTGAAAACATAATAATTTTAAATGATTAAAACCATACATGAAATAAAATCTTTAAATCCATCATTTTTCAATAATTGAAAAATACAAAGTAAAAATAATGTTTCTTTCATGCAAGCCATATGAATAACTCTCGATCACAACTCCAAAAGAATAATAATTGTCTATGGAATTTTTAAGATACAAGTATGAAATAAAAACTTGTGAAACACCCACCCAAAAGTAAGTAAGATCAACATGAAGGCTACCACGCAATAGAAGTGGTGCCTTGCTATATGCCTCGGAAAGAGAGTCCTCCTAGCCATATCCGCTCATCATGTATCACGTCTCATCCTGAAAACATGTAAAGTGAGTGGGACCCTGGGGAGGAGCCCCTGAGGTCTGAGTAGACCACGTACTCAATAAGTGTCATAGAATCTCTCTAACTCAAGTTCCTGGGACAAGGCTATACAAAAATAATGCAACCAACATTTGATATAGAATGAAAACAATTACATCAATTCATGCTCTTTATCATTTTAAATGAAACGAATAGAAAAATGTAAATTATGATAAAACCTTTTAAAACATTTATTTCAATCTGTGATCCTAATAAGAATTATGTAAAACTATTTTAACTTTATTAAGTCATTGAAATCACTTTCGGCTCTTTAGGCCTAAACATAATAAAATTATCTTTTACCTATTTATCGGGAGTGCTATACCAACACCGACATAATAAACAACCACTAGGTGATCGACCTAGCAACAAGTATTTGACCGTACTTGCCTGGGCAGCTTCTTGTAGTGTCGTACGAGTCAACTTAACCTCATTACTTTAAGTAATGATTATTTGCCCTCACAATGGGGGTTTTTATCCCACAAACCTCGGCTTAGACTTAGAATGTGTCCCTACACCGGTACGTGTATATCCATGGTAAAGAAATCAACATTCGAACCAATCTCATTGGTCTCCACAATTAACTCCCAAAATATTTGATATTTCAAAAATAGATTCATAGCATATTAGCCTCAAAGGATCTATTTTTATCAAATCGTTGCTCATAGCCAAACTAAACCATTTGAATAAAAACAATCAAATATATGATCTTCTTCATGTTAGCCTTTAGCAATTTAACATCCATCCTTAAAAGAAACAACGAGTGATATCCATTAATCAAATTTCAAAAGAATTACTTTTCATAAAAATACATCTTTAGCACTCGAATATTTTATATTCTTTCCAATACACAAGTTTGAATAAAACTTACAACATCTTCCTCAAGCATCATTTGACATCAAATCTTTAGAAATGAGATTTTTCAATTATAAAATAACAAGACTTTCTTTATGCAACACAACTCAAAATAGGCAAGCCGATAACCTCAATAAAACACTATAATCTTTTAAGTTTGAAACTTTAATAGAAAATCCCATAAATACTGATATAAATACACTCCCAAAACCTGGTGCGACTAAGTACATGAGCATCTAAATAATAACATAGTCTGACTGATAAAACACTGTCTGAAAATATAGAACAATACAAATAACTGAAAGGATAAAGATTTAAGCGGTCGTCAAGCAGCTACCTCGACAGTCTCCAACAGATAAAACTCTAAAATCTAGCAGCAGCCGTATGCAGGATTACCTGGATCTACACATGAAGTGCAGAGTGGAGTATGAGTACAACCGACCCAATGTACTCAAAAAGTAACAAGACTAACCTTTGGAATAAAAGTAGTGATGAGCTCAATAGGTACAGTCCAATATAGAAATAACAGTACAAAAATATAGGCATGTTCTCAAGTTCAACAGATAAGCCCAATACAAGTAAAATAGATAAATTTTGCATGATATGAGGAATATGACATCTCTATATCTACATGCCAAAATACATGTTGTATGTCATGTACCACAATGGAAACCTAATGTACGCACGCTCTCAAAATACTCAATCACTCAGTACTATATATGGCCAATTCAGCCTAGGGAAGATCCATCCCCAAATATATATCATTGACAGTCACTCAGTACTGTATAAGGCCAATCCAGCCCAGGAAACTCTATCCCAAATATAAATAAATAAGGCAACTTCATGCCTAGGAAAATCCATCCTGAATTTAAACAAATAAGGCAACTCCATGCCCAATAACTCCATCCAAAATATAAAGAAATAAGGCAACTCCATGCCCAGGGAAGTCCATCCCAAATATAAAGAAATTGCACTCACTGTGGGGAGTGCAGACTTCGGAGGGGATCCTTCAGCCCAAGCGCGATAATAAATAAATAAATAAAATTATATTGCGGTGTGCAGCCCGATCCCATAAATATCACTCGAAATTTCCAGTTTCTCAGGCTCACAATGACATGAAACCCATCCTAACATGATGATATGATGTATTAATGAATGACAATAGAGACTGAGATATGATATACAAATGATGAATGTGATTGAGTACAAAATTATAATTTAAACAAATAATTCAACATGAACACGACCCCCATGGGTCCCAAAATATCGGCATGTAGCTAAACATGATCTTTAATACGAGTCTCAGCTCGATTTCTCTAAAATGTTGAGGATATGTGGATAATGACATGATTCTTTGATTATGCAACTCCACGGAATTTATTTAAATCATAATTTCTATGGTGCACGCCCACACGTCCGTCACCTAGCATGTGTGTCACCGCCAAACAAATCATATAACACGAAATTCAGGAATTTATACCCTCAGAACCAAGTTTAGAAGTGTTACTTATCTCAAACTGTGCAAATTCTTTATTCCAATATGCCTTTTCCTCGCGATTCGCCCTCCGAACGCCTCGAATCTATTCACAAATAATTCGATACAATCAACACAAATTATAGGAATCAATTCCATATGAAAATACTAAATTTTCCAACAAAAATCCGAAATTCAACTCAAAAAGTATCAGTAGGGCCCACGTCTCAGAACTCGACAAAAGTTATAAAATATAAATGCCCATTCAACCACGAGTCGAACCATACCAAATTTACCAAATTCCAATATCAACTCGACTTTCAAATCCTCAACTCTTATTTTCGAATCCCTAGGCCTAAATCCTCGAATTTCACCTCAAAAACACGTAATCTAGTCGAAATACTCAATGATATTTCAATATTATTGACTAACAATGATATCAAGTGACTTACCTCAAGATTCCCTGTGAATTCTCTCTAAAACATTGCCCAAATTGTGTTTGAAATTTCCCAAAATGAGAAACTCTCAGACCCCTCTGTCTTATACAATGTCCAGTGTTTTCGCACCTGCGACCCAATTGGTCGCATCTGCGATCTCGCATGTGCGAGAATTTCATTCGCTTATGCGGACTCGCTTCTGTGAAGCAACCTGGCCCCCCTCATTTTTGCTTCTGTGGTCGAATCTTCACAAGTGCGACGCCTCTTCTGCGGACCACCCGTTCGCACCTGCAACCACTGCCTAACTAGCCCATGTCCGCTTCTACGCTTGCCAAGCTCGCTTTTGCGCTTGCCAAGCTCGCTTCTGCGAGCTCGCACTTGCGAGAAAGGTTCCGCAAGTGCGATTGCCCCAGAAGGCAAGATTTTCTAGCTGTGTTCTAAGTCCAATTTTTGATCTGTTAACCATCCGAAACTCACCCGAGGCTCCTGGGACCTCAACCAAATACACTAACCAGTCCAAAAATGTCATATGAAATTATTTGAGGCCTTAAATCACATCAAACAACGCTAAAAATACGAATCCAACTTCCACATTTGATGCCGAAACCTATCAAATCAACTCTGATTGAGTTCAAATTTTGCAGTTCAAGCTTGATGAACTTATAAACTTCTAACTTCCACATTTGATGCCAAAACCTATCAAATCAAGTCTGATTGAGTTCAAATTTTGCACACAAGTCATAAATGACATAACGGACCTATAAAAATTTTCAGAACTGGATTCTGACCCCGATATCAATAAAGTCAACTCCCGATCAAACTTTCAAACCTTTTATTTCCTAATTTTGCCATTTCAAGCCAAAATCAACTATAGACTTTCAAATTTTCAATTCAAGCCTAATGAAAACTAACGAATTATAACTTTCACATTTGATGCTGAAACCTATTAAATCAAGTCCGATTGAGTTCAAATTTTGCACACAAGTCATAAATAACATAACGGACCTATAAAAATTTTCAGAACTGGATTCCGACCCCGATATCAATAAAGTCAACTCCCGATCAAACTTCCAAACCTTTTATTTCCTAATTTCGCCATTTCAAGCCAAAATCAACTACGGACTTCCAAATAATTATCCGGATACACTCCTAAGTCTAAAATAATCATAAAGAGCTATTGAAATCATCAAAACTTTATTTCGGGATCGTTTACATATATTTCATTATCCGGTCAATTATTTCACTTAAGCTTTAAATATTAGAACTAAGTGTCCCAATTCATTCTGAAACCTCCCCAACAAGTCACATAATTATAATTGAATACATGATAAGCAGTAAATGGGGGAATGAGGTTGTAATACTCAAAACGACCGATCGGGTTGTTTCAGTCGCTCAAATAAACCCAACACTATTCATCTTCCTTACCAACAAGCTTTTCAATGTAAAAGCTAGGGCTCAATTATTCCATTCTTTCATCTACTTTTTCAACTCATAAGTAATATTAAAACACTCATTGATACTCCATAAATAAGTTTCGAGTAGTGGGAATTACCTTTGGAAGCAAACCCTAGAAAACCCCTCTTTTGGTGTTCTTGGTTGATTTGATGAAATCTAGCAAACCCAAGAATGTTGCAATGTTAATACTAGTGTTGCTCAATATTAATTAGCATAAAACATGGATAGAAATGTACCTTGGAGTGTATGGAATGCCCATGGCCGAGAACCTCGCTCTCTCTAAAACCCCAAAACCTTCAAAATCTTATTTCTTTTCTCTCTTCCTGAAACTCCCTTTATTTCTAGAACATGGGTATGTGTGGATGGCATGTGTGGGCCACGCATCCTGGCCACATAGCCTGCGTGGACCATGTAAGTTGGCCACACAGCTGGAGGTCTTCTTCTCTTCTTCATCCCTTCTTTTGGAATAGGCCATGCAGCCTGCGTGGGGCACGCATTTTGGCCACGCAGTGCTTCGGTGATTTTTCTAATCTTCTTTATTTAATTTTTCAAAGTTATTTACTTAGATACATAACTTAGGGACTTCCGGCCCTCATGACCTTCATGTCCAAGTATTGTGATGATCCCGATAACCTTATGTGGGCCCGCACATACTGCGAAGTCTCGCTAATTATTCTATTAAGCTCGAATTAGGCTTAATTTTGTTAGAAATATTTTTGGGGCTTTGCAATATGCATATTTTACTAATTAAATATTAAAAAAATTAATATATTATTAATAAATCTATAACTAAATGTACTAAGAGTTAATTCCAAGGCACACATTTTAAAGCTATTAAAAAATAAATTATTTCAAAATTGGTTAAAAAGTTTTGTAAATTTAGCTTATTTTGTAGATTCCATTCTCTTACTCGCGATACAACGTTTGAATTGGCAAAGATTTATGTTCAAACTTTCAGCAAAAGGATATCTGATAGCTTCCCCTTGAAGGCAATCTATATGCATAACAGTTGAATCTTCTATATAAATATATTTTGGCATTTGTCCATTGAAAAAAATATCATGTGTAAATCTTTGCATCTTCCGTATTATGCAAGATGGAAACTTTGTTCAATGAAAATAAATTTGTGCTTATGTTTAGAACTATTATTAGTAATCTTAGAGTTTCTATATGACTTTTATAGAAGAGTAATTTACAAAAAAACGTTCTGCTATAAATATGGATGTTAGTGTTATAGGTGAAACGTTGCTATAAGAGGTCAAATATAACTTAAAAATCGATTTTGGGAAAACTTAAATTTTATAATGAATGACTGTTATATATGGGTGTTGTTACAGAGACATCTAATTGTATATATGCTGAAATGCCCATCAAGGTGTGTAATATTTGTTTTTAATTTTTTGTTGTTGATAATTTTGAAATTATGAAAGTAACTTGGTCTTTAAATGTAGCCAATAATTTCATATCTAGCCTGAAACCCCCATTAAATCTTTAAGTTTCCACCTGATTTTATTCTTATTTTGGTCAATTCCTAGATCACAAACCTAAAATTAATTAAGTTGACAGATCGAACAAGAAATCCTTATCTAACAGATTCTTGATTATGCAGTCTACATTTCCGTATGAGTTCTGTCGAAGATTTGTATTAATCAACTGCTAATTAAGTCATATTATTCTATTCTAGAAGGGTAGGGAATTATGCCAAGGAATACTGGAATAGTTCAACGAATTAATTAGCCAAACCAATAGTGTAGATACCAATTAAAAGTTAGTAATAAATAATTAAGGTCAATTATTTTTTTGGCTCTTTACAAATTTGTTTTTAGTTTTATGACCTTACCTCTTTTTTTTACACGTGGGAGATTTATTTTTACACATAAGAGATCTATCTTTTACACATAAGAGATCTAAAAATGTCATTTTCTTAAATTTAAAATTGTAAAGGGGTATGATGTACAAATATAATGGATATGGATGTAATCGTTAGGTTTAATGGAATTATTTATAATTATTTTTGTTTTATGATTTTTCAGTCAAAAAAAATCTTTCCGGATATGAAAATCTAAAGCTGTGGGTACAAAGATGGGGGATTTTAATTTTTAAGACACTTCAAAACTGATATCAATTTTTAAGACAGAAGTGTTAAGAATGGGATAAAAGAGACACTTTTGTGATTAGTGTTAATGACATAATTTTTAAAAACCCCCAAAGTTTTCTTATTTACAAAAAAGTTTCCCTCCTCCTCCACCCCTATTCCTCCTCCCACTCCTCCCCTCCTCCTCCTCCTCCTCCTTCTCATCCTCATCCTCCTCCCGCCACTCCTCCTCCTTCCCTTGTTCCTCCATCTCGCAATGCTCCTTTCTATCCTCCTCTTGCTCATCCATCTCGCAATGCTCCTCTCTATCCCCCGCCACTCCTAATCCTCAAACATTTACGAAGATGTTTCAAATATCTAGAGAAATATTTCAAACATCTACTGAGATGTTTCAAAACATCTGCACAGATGTTTCACATATCTGTGAAAAAAAAATCAAACATCAAAAAGACAAAAGCAGAAGAAATATCCCGAGGATGTTTCAAACATTCCGAGAGATGTTTCAAACATTAAGAGAGATTTTTGAAACATCTTTGAAACATCCAGGGAGATGTTTGAAACATCCCGGGGGATATTTTGCATAATATTTATTTATGGGAATGTCTCAAAATATTTCAAGGGTATTTTGAAAAATACTCATTTTGTAAAATGTCATACTTTTCTTTTTCTCTCGTATATTTTAAACCACTAGAAGAAAAGAAAAAGTGAAGAAGAAGATGAAAATGAGATGAAGAGGTAAAGAAGAAAAGAAGAAAATGAAGAAGAAGAAGATGACATAGACGAGCAGCAACGAAAGTTGAAGAGAAAGAAAAAAGTAAGGAACAAGAATGAGAGAAGGAGGAAAAAGAAAGAAAAAAGAAGGAAGAAGGAGAAGAAGAAGTAAAGAGGAGAAAGAAGAGGGAAATGAAAATTTGAAATAATTTGAATGAGTATGATTTTTAAAATATTTGAAAATTTTATTATTTATCCACAACTTTTATTATTTTTAATCTGACCCCCGATCCTTTTAATTACATATTTTTTGTTAAATTGTTACACAAGACTTCAAAAAGTCTCTTTTACCTCAATCTTCCTACAAAGATGGGTTAGAGTTATTTTCCAATTCTACAAATTTTATATTTTATGGGGAGTTATGTATAAATATTTTTGGATGACGTCCTTTTTCTTATTTTAAGGGTTGTTTGGAGGTTATAATTTGGAGAATATCTAGTTACGGTTTTATTAGATTATGGAGGTTATATGTCCTATACTCCTATATACAAAAAGTGAAGGGGATGAACATCAACACCCAAAAGAAAATTTAAAATTGTCACGACTCGAAATTTCCCATCGACGAGGCCGGATGGCGCCTAACATTTCATTTGCTAGGCAAGCCAAAGTTAGAGAATCATTAAACCAATTTCTTATTGCCATTCAGTAATTAATAATAATTAACTAAGATGAAATATAATAAGTACGGAACATCATAAAACTGTATTAACTACTACCACCCGGATCTGGAGTCACAATTCACACGCATTCTAGAATTTATTACAAGTAATAGGCGGAAAGAAATACAACTATCTGAATGAAAGAAAACAGTAGGGCATAAAAGATAGACGGGGACTTCAAGGTCTGTGAACGCCAACAGATCTACCTTGAGTCTCCAGACAGCGGACCAATAACAAAATCTCGATCAACCTGAGCCGGTATCAAAATTTGCACAGAAAGTGCAGAGTACAGTATCAGTACAACCGACCCCGTATACTGGTAAGTGTCGAGCCTAACCTCGATGAAGTAGTGACGAGGCTAAGGCAAGACACCTACAAATCAACCTGTACAATTTAACAGTATATATACAAATAACATAAATGAAGAACTCAACAGGAAATGTCGGGAGGGGAACATACTGAGGGGAATACAAGATAAAGAACTACAACAGAATGATCACCGGAGCAGTCAATATACCATGAATCAACAGGAATAGTGAATACAGTAAGGAAAAATGCACGGCATCACCCTTCGTGCTTTTACTCTCAATCTCACTATAAAATTAATAGAAACGGCACGATGTCACCCTTCGTGCATTAACTGTCACATCATGGCACGACATCACCCTTCGTGCATTAACACTCACCATATGGCACGGCATCACTCTTCGTGCATTAACACTCACATTATGGCACGACATGACCCTTCGTGCATTAACACTCACAATATGGCACGTCATCACCCTTCGTGCATTAACACTCACAATATGGCACGGCATTACCCTTTGTGCATTAACACTTTCCCTTACCATAATGCAATGCATAAATAATAACAGGGAGATAGAATAACAAGTACAAACCTTACTTCAACATTTGGTTCTATAATATCAATCTCAACTTTGAAATAAGAACTCAATTATCACCAGAAAATCCGTAAACATGATAAGAACGATAAATTGAACAACACTAGTATAACAAGTAGTAATTTGGCATAGGAAAGAGACAATATAAGAAAAACAGAGAAACATGAAAAACTGATAAATTGGCGATGCATAAGTACTCGTCACCTCACATATACGCCACTCACATGGATTTCACTTAGCAAGTAATCTAAGATTCCTAATTCCCTCAAGTCAGGGTTAGACACAACACTTACCTCGCTCTAAAGGCCATTTAATTCTCAATCACAGCTTTTCCTTTGGAATTTACCTCCAAACCACTCGTATCTATTCAAAAATGACTCAATAATATCAAATATTGCTAAAGAAATCAATTATATTGCATAAATTAAATTTCTCAATTTTTCTTCAAAAAAAGTCAAAAAATCGACCCCGGGCCCGCTTGGTCTAACCTGAGGTTCGGACCAAAATTCATTTACCCATTCACCCCTGAGCCCGAATATATAATTGGTTTTTGAATCCGACCTCAAATTGAGGTCTAAATCTCTAAATTTTCGAAATTCCTAGTTTCTACCCTAATCCCTAATTCTACCATGAAAACTCTATATTTTAGGTTAATAATTCTAGAAATGTAATGGGTAATTGAAAGAAAATGGTTTAGAATCACTTACCAATAATTTGGGGAAGAAATGGCTCTTGAAAAATCGCTTCTCACCGTTTGGTTTTTGAGAAAAATGAATATTTGGCTAAAATCCCATTTTTGGATTCTTTTAAGTGTTGGGCGACAGTGTTCATCGCGTTCGCAAGAACACTGTCGCGTTCGCGAGACAGTGTTCGCGTTCGCATAGGCTACCCCCCCCCCCATGGCCTTCGCATTTGCGAGACATTGCTCGCGTTCGCAATGAAGGAACGATCGACTTTCCCCCAGGTGTGCCTAACACTACGCGTTTACGAGGAGCTGGCCGCGTTCGCGAAGGGTAACGCCCCCATCACTTCGCATTCGTGACCAAACCTTCGCGTTCGCGAAGAAGAAACCTTCAGCTGCCCATTTTACTATTCGCTTTCGCGAGAGTACCTTCGCGAACGCGAAGAAAGACATGCCAGAACACCTGCTACAGCAAAATACCAGATTTTCAAAGTCCAAAAAATCTCGTGCCCTATCCGAAACTCACCCGAGCCCTCGGGGCTCTAAACCAAACATGGACACAAGTCTAAAAACATCATACGAACTTGCTCGTGCGATCAAATCGCCAAAATAATACCTAAAACTACGAATTTAGCACCCAGTCAAATGAAATTCTTAAAAACACTTTAAAGTTTCTATTTTCTCAACTGAACGTCCGAATCACGTCAAATCAACTCCGTTTCTCACCAAATTTTACAGACAAGTCTTAAATATCATAATGAACCTGTACTGGACTCCAAAATCAGAATACGGACCCGGCACTAACAATGCCAAACACCAATCAATTCTTAACAATAATTAAATTTTCAGACTTTTAATTTTCATCGAAAATTCATAACCTGCGCTAGGGACCTCCAAATTCGATTCCGGGCATACGCCCAAGTCCCATAATTCGATATGGACCTACCGGGACCGTGAAAGAACGGATCCGGACCCGTTTACCAAAAATATTGATCAAAATCAACTAAAATTAACTTTTAAGATAAAAATTCTTATTTTCATTAGTTTTTAACATAAAAGCTTTCCGGAAACATGCCCGGACTGTGCACGTAAATTGAGGAGGGTAAAAATGAGATTTCTTAAGGTTTAAGAGCGCATATTCGAGTTCTAAATTATAAGATGACCTTTTGGGTCATCACAAAAATATTCACTGGAGTTTAATCTTTGAAATTACAGTGTTGACCCCAGATCATAAACTTTTGTCAAGTGGGTAAAATTAAATATGCATTATCTCGTTTTTACATATATAAACTCTAACCTTCAAACGAATGGTAAAGTGTGAATCCTTGAGACAAAATAAGTGATGAAAGATTGCATGCAGGTGACCCCATGCTAATCCCACAAAATTTGATGTATTATATAGATAATTCACTTAATATCTATAAAAGTACTTGCTGGCCCCATGGTAAAAAATGGGTCAAAGGTACATTAGTGGGCCTTTTCTTCGTTTCTTTGTGGTCAACGGGTCAAGAGTGTCAATTTTTATACTCAGTTATTTTTTCTCCTCTCTTTTATTTGTTTTGCACGGTGGCAGCAGTGTATTATTTCTTTTTAGTTTTTTAATCCTAAATATCCAATATTCCCCCAAAATCCCAATCCCAATTCACGCCAAAACTCAAAAGTCAATTGCGTCTCCCTCTATCTCTCTCTCTTGATATTGTTCTAAACCTCAAATCAGCGTATCCTCTGTCTTCTCTCGATTTACATCGCTATAATCTTGCAATTCAAGAATGATATTTTAGAATCTCTAATACCAGTGATTCTTCAATCCTTATTTGCTCTCTTTCTCAAGGATCTTCCAAGTTTTTTGTACTCCTTAAGCAGGTATATTTTTTATTTCTTATTTTATTGTTAATCTCAGTTATTTTGTTTGCTTTCATCTTTATAATTTTTTTCTATTTTTCTCATTTGTTTGGTTCACTATTTATCTAGTTTTTGGAATCCTATTAACCAGTGTAATGCTTTATTTTGTGTCATTTGGGAGATTACATTGTGAAACTCGCTTCCAAAGTTCGGAACTTGGGCAGAGTCGCAGAGACATTCAGTTGATCAAGATAAACTATTATATTTTTTGGAGACAAATTTGTATGTTTTTATTTTATTTTATTGTAAGTTGGAAGGGGTGTGATTCCCTTACTATATTATAAATTTGTAAGTGTTCGTGATTCGTGATTCTCTTATATTTGAATGCGAAAGAGGTATGAGTATGTGATTCCCTTATTGAATAATGAATTCTAAAGGGGTGTGATTCTCCTTTTCGTAAATCCATTGTTATGATTAAGATTGATTTGAATTTATAAAATGGATATGGTCTAAGATTGAATAAATGTGAGTATTTAATTTTGTAGGAATACTTTTTTCGAGCATCAAAATGGATAGATACTTGATCAAGTTAAACAATGGCCAACTAAGTGCTAGTTCGTGTCAACAATCTGCTAATTCACAAGTAGTTTCAGAAGTTCAAAGAGAAGCAATTCCTTCCACTCCTTCAAATGTTAATAGTTTTCTTAGGTTGGGATCTCTTGAAATCGATCCTAAAGAAAGAATACCCATTTCTCAGTATCGTTCTATCATTCGAGATGAAGTGAGAAGATATTTTATTCAAAGAGGGCCTTGTCAATCGATTGGTCATGACTTCCCTAAAACTAAGTTTGGGAATAAATGCACCAATTCATTCCCGATTGGTTTAAAGGTTCATATTCTCAATAGTTGGAGTATAGCATAAAAGCAGATGCTACATTTTGTTGGTGTTTTATTTATTCAAGAATGAACTTGAAAGTCGTGGACATTCTGTGGATGTTTTTACAAAAGATGGCTTTAGGGGTTGGAACAAGGATTCAGAAAGATATAGAGCACATGTTGATGAACTAAATTGTAATGACTCAACCGGTCATTTTGACTTTTAGAACCCTGTTCCCCTAAATAAAATTCCTTGTATGTGCTTTTATTAATTTATGACTTGCGGGCATGGTTGATTAGAGATTTGGAAGTGTTCGGGTTAAAATCGGAACACTTGGTTCCTTAAGTTGGCCTTAAAATGCTAAGTTTGACTTCGGTCAATATTTTTAGAAAATAACCCCGGAATAGAATTTTGAAAATTCCAATAGCTCCGTATGTTGATTTTGGACTTAGGAGCATGTTCGAAATTTTAATTGGAAGTCTGTTGTTAAATTAGGCTTAAAATAGCTAAAATAGGAATTTAAGTTTGGAAGTTTGACCGAGGAGTTGACTTTTTGATATTAGAGTCGGAACCCAGTTCCAAAAATTTTCATAGCTCTATTATTTTAGTTATGACTTGTGTGCTAAATTTGAGATCAATCGGACTTGATTTGATAGGTTTCGATATCGAATGTAGAAGTTGGAAATTTTAAGTTTCATTAAGCTTGAAATGGAGTATGCTCCGTGGTTTTAGCGTTGTTTGATGTGATTTGAGGTTTCGACTAAGTTTTTATGATGTTATAGGACTAGTTGGTGTATTTGGTTGAGATCCCGAGGGACTCGGGTGAGTTTTGGATGGCTAACGGATCATTTTTGGCCTTTGGGATATAGCTGATAGCTACTGGTATTTTTCTTCTGGTTTCCTTATACGCGATCGCATTGGTTCATCCATGATCGCGTAAGCTAATTTGGGGCAGAGGCAACTTTGTTCTATGCGATTGCATGAAATGGTTTGCGATCGCGTAGGCTTGTTTGGGGCAGTGATGATTCTGCGATCGCGTAGATATGGGAGTTTGTTATTCGCGAACGCGTGAAGAAGGTTGCGATCGCGTAGAGTAAGTGGAGCAGAAGTGGAGGTCACGTGTTTGTGCTTCGCGATCGCGTGGACGATTTCTCGATTGCGTAGGCCTGTGAGTTTGAGCTTCGCGATCGCGTGGGCAAATCCGCGATCACGTAGGGTTAATTTGGGCAGTGAAAATATTGTGCTTCGCGATCGCGTGAGAAGGTTCGCGATCGCATAGAGCAAATGACTGGGCAGAGTGTTTAAGTTCTGAAAATGGGACTACGTCCAATTTTCTATTTTTACCGATTTTGAGCTCGGATTGAGGCGATATTTGGGAGATTTTCAAAGAAAATAATGGGGTAAGTGTTCTTAACTCAATATTGGTTATATTACCCGAATACATCACTGTTTTTATCATTTAATTGGTGAATTAATTTGGAAAAGTTTGAAAACCCTCTTGGATAAATTTGAGGATTTGAGGGCCGAATTGTTATCGGAATTTAATAATTTTAGTATGGGTAGAATCGTGGTTGAATGGGCGTTCATATTTCGTAACTTTCGTCATATTCCGAGATGTGGGCCCCATGGATAATGTTTGAGTTAATTTCGGATTTTTATTGAAAAATATAGCATTTTCTTATGAAATTGATTCCTATAATTTTTGGTGACTGTATCGAATTATTTTGGCTAGATTCGACCCATTCAGAGTTGGATAATCGAGAAAAGGGCCTACTAGTGGATTAAATTGGAGCAAGTCCAAGTAAGTCTCTTGCCTAACCTTGTAAGGGAAAAATTACCCAATAGGTGATTTAAATTAATAATTGTTGCTAATTGTGGGGGCTACGTACGCACGAAGTGACGAGAGTCCGTGCGTAGCTATTATTTATGCTAAAGTTCGGGTAGTTTAGGACTCAAATCATGAATTACGTGTGTTAATTGTATCCTTTATTTAATTAAAATATTTGAACTGTACTGTGAATTGTTAGGGAAAATAGTAAAAGATTGAAATCTCATATACTTGAATTTTTGTATAAATTAATTAAATGTTAAAAGAAATTGTACACCCTTTTGTATTAATCTCATAATATATATATCTCATTCCGGAGGTACATAAGAAAATGTTCTCCTTTCTTGTGGAGCGGGCCGAATGCCTCGGCAGTATAGATGCATCTATGGATCGTGTCGCACGTCCCTCGGCAGTGTACACGACACTCCGGATCGGGCAGTACGACCTCAGAAGAAATTATGCCTAATAATAATAATTACACGATACCTTGAGATTTTAATTGCAACTTGTGAAGTTAAATAAACGGGGAATTATCGTATTTGAAGAAATTTAATTATTTCTGCTGGTTAAGAAAAATTATTGTAAATTCTATAAATCATATTGATTTAAATATTTCTATTGTTATTTTATTTATTATATTTGACCCTTAGTGAGTGTCAAAGTCGACCTCTCGTCACTACCTCTTCGATATTAGACTTGATACTTACTTGGTACACGTTGTTTACGTACTCATGCTACACTTGCTGTACTTTTTGTGCAGGACCTGAGACAGGTAATATAGTTGGACCTATCGGCGCGCATTCACGTTATTCAGAGACTTAGTGGTGAGCTGCCTTTCTGAGTCGTTCTACAGCAACTAGTGCCTCTTCTTGAAATTTTATCTGTCTATTTTATTTCAGACAGTATTTAAAATTTATTTTTGTGTAATCTACTAGATGCTCATACACTTGTGACACCAGGTCTTGGCACACACTAGTAGAATTTTTGGATTTAATTATTTTACTTGGGTTTTAACTTATCTTATTTCTCACCTTGTCTTAATATTTGTAAGTACCCCGTGTTTTATTACTCGGATAATTTTTAAAGAAATGAATATATGTTTAAATCATTAGTTGGCTTGCCTAGCTGGATGTTGGGCGCCATCACGGCCTATAGGTGAATTTGGGTCGTGATAATATGGTATCAGAGCACTAGATTCATGTAGGTCTCACAAGTTATGAGCAGACCTAATAGATTCTTGTGGATCGGTACGGAGACATCTGTACTTAGCTTCGAGAGCTATAGGGTGTTAGGAAACTACCTTTCTTCATATTGCATCGTGAAATTTATGTAGAATTAAATATCTTTCTCTTATTCTCTCATACATTGTGAGAACGCGCTCTAATGAGATTCCAGACCAGAGAAGAGCTAATCCCCCTGTTGTTAGAGACCGACGCAGAGGCCGAGGGAGGGCTCCATCCCATGGTAGGGGACGAGGACGTCCCAGAGTTGTTCCAGTTATGCCACCAGTGGATCTAGCAGAGAATCCCATTATTGAGGAGCAGGGTGAGGTGCCCGTGGCAGAGCCAGCTCCGGTGGATTTCACGTCTGCACCAGGATTCCAGGAGGTCATGGGCCATATGCTGCAGTTCATGGACACTATGACTCAGGCCAGTTTATTTCCGGCAGACCCAGCCACATCTCAGGCGGGCGAGGGAGCACTGCACAGGCTCATGGGCAGGCAACTGTTGTATATCAGACCCAGGGTGCACTACCCATGGGTGGAGCCCAGCCAGTGGCAGTAGCTACACCTGAGCCCAGACCAGCTGCGATCGTCGAGCCACAGAAACTATTGGACAGATGGACTAGACTACATCCTCTTATATTTGGGGGTGAGTGACATGAGGATCCCCAGGACTTCATTGATCGGTGCAGTGACATACTGCACAACATGAGGATATTGGAGTCTCATGGGGTAGACTTTGCTACTTTTCAGCTAAAAGGCAGAGCCCGTAGATGGTGGAAATCTTATCTTCTTGGCAAACCAGCAGATTCTCATCCCATGACTTGGGACAGGTTCACTCGTATTTTTGTGGACAAGTATATTCCACCCTCCCAAAGGGAGAGTTGCGGTTTTAGTTTGAGCAGCTCCAGCAGGGTCAGATGTCAGTGACCGATTATGAGGCGAGGTTTTCTGAGTTATCTCGCCATTCACTTATGATACTCCCTACTGAGGCGGAGAGAGTGCGGAGGTTCGTTGCGAGTTTACATACTGACATTCAGGCCACTATGGCCCGAGAGGTTGAGATGAGGACTTCTTATGGGTTGGTCGTGGAGATAGCCAAGAGGATTGAAGGTGTGCGTCAGCGTAGCCGGGAGCAGGTTATGAGAGATAAGCGGTTTAGATATTCTGGAGAATTCAGAGTTGCTCCGTCTGGGGGCAGAGGTCAGTTCGTGAGAGGGAAGTCCAGCAGGCCCCCATATCCAGCACCACTGCCTCCTCGGTGTGCTCCAGTATGACCTTATTTCAATGCTATGCCAGAGAGTTCTTATCGCCCACCAGCTATTCAGTGTTCTTCCAGTGGGGATTAAGGTCACCAGGGCCAAGCTCTTAGTCAGTAGCCCATCGCACCAAAAAGTTGTTACGAGTGCGGGGATCCCAGTCACATGCGGAGATTCTGCCTCAGGCTTTGGGGTAGACTAGTGCAGCAGGGTCAACAACCTATGATTACCGCACCAGTTGCTCCACCAGTCGTCCGACCACTAAAAGGTAGAGGACAGGTGGGTAGGGGTTGTCCTAGAGGTGGAGGTCAACCAGATAGAGGCCAGCCAGTTGGCGCTCCAGCTCGGTTCTATGCTTTTTCGGCCAGACCAGATGCAGAGGCCTCAGATGCCATGATTACATGTATTATTTCTGTTTGCGGCAAAGATGCCTCTGTATTATTTGATCCAGGATCTACGTATTCATATGTGTCATCTCTATTTGCTCATTTCCTGAGTGTTTCTCGTGGGTCCTTAAGTACTCATGTTTATGTGTCCACTCCTATGGGCGATTTTGTTGTTGTGGATCGGATCTACTAGTCCTGTATTATTACATTCTGTGGTTATGAAACTAGAGCAGATCTTCTATTGCTTGAGATGACCGACTTTGAAATCATCCTGGGCATGGACTTATTATCTCCATATCATGCCATCCTAGATTGTCATGCCAAGACTGTTACCTTGGCTATTCCAGCATTGCCTAGGCTAGAGTGGAATGGTTTGTCTGTTAGTGCATCTAATCGGGTTATTTATTTTATGAAGGCTCAACACATGGTTGAGAAGGGTTGTTTGGCTTATCTAGCCTATGTTCGGGATACTACTGCAGAGACTCCAACTATTAATTCAATGCCTGTAGTTTGAGGGTTCTCCGATGTATTCCCTTCAGATCTTCCAGGCATACCACCAGATCGTGATATTGATTTCTGTATTGACTTGGCTCCAGATACCCAACCTATATCTATCTCACCATATCGCATGGCTCCGAAAGAATTGAAAGAATTGAAAGAACGGCTTGAGGAGTTATTAGCTAAAGGGTTCATCAGACCAAGTGTATCACCTTGGGGTGCACCGGTGTTATTTGTAAATAAGAAGGATGGAACGATGCGAATGTGTATTGACTATCTCCAATTGCACAAAGTCACTATTAAGAACAAGTACCTGTTGTCACGTCTTGACTTCGGTCAACATTTTTAGAAAACAACACCAGAATAGAATTTTGATGATTCCAACAGCTCTATATGATGATTTTGGACTTAGAAGCTTGTTCGCAATTTTATTTGGAAGTCCGTAGTTAAATTAGGCTTGAAATGGCTAAAATAGAAATTTAAGTTTGGAAGTGTGACCGGGGAGTTGACTTTTTGATATTGGAGTCGGAACCCAATTTTGAAAATTTTCATAGCTCTGTTATGTCATTTATGACTTGTGTGCTAAATTTGAGGTCAATCGAACTTGATTTGTTAGGTTTCGACATCAAATGTAGAAGTTGGAAATTTTAAGTTTCATTAAACTTAAATTGGAGTATAATTCATGCTTTTAGCATTGTTTGATGTGATTTGAGATTTCGACTAAGTTTTTATGATGTTATAGGACTTGTTGGTATATTTGGTTGAGAACCCAAGGGACTCGGGTGAGTTTCGGACGGCTAACGGATCATTTTTGGCCTTTGGGAGATAGCTTATAGCTGCTGATATTTTTCTTCTGGTTTCCTTATACGCGATCGCATAGGTTCATCCGCGATCGCGTAAGCTAATTTGGGGCAGAGGAGACTTTGTTCTACGCGATCGCGTAGATTTGGGAGTTTGTTATTTGCGAACGCGTGAAGAAGGTCGTGATCGCGTAGAGTAAGTAGAGAAGAAGTGGAGGTCACGTGTTTGTGCTTCGCGATCGCGTGTTTGTGCTTCCCGATCGCGTGGACGAGTTCGCGATCGCATAGGCCTATGAGTTTGATCTTCGCAATTGCGTGGACAAGTCCGCGATCGTGTAGGGTTAATTTGGGCAGTGGAAAAATTGTGCTTCGCGATCGCGTGAGAAGGTTCGCGATCGCGTAGAGCAAATGACTAGGCAGAGAGTTTATGTTCTGAAAATGGGACTTCCTCCCATTTTTCATTTTTACCAATTTGGAGCTCGGATTAAGGCGATTTTTGGGAGATATTCAGAGAAAACAACGGGGTAAGTATTCTTAACTCAATATTGGCTAAATTACTCGAATCCATCACTGTTTTTATTATTTATTTGGTGAATTAATTTGGAAAATTTTGAAAACCCTCTTGGATAAATTTGAGGATTTGAGGGCTGAATTGTTATCGGAATATGTAATTTTGGTATGGGTAGACTCGTGGTTGAATAGGCGTTCATATTTCGTAACTTTCAACGGATTCCGAGACGTGGGCCTCACGGACCATTTTTGAGTTAATTTCGGATTTTTATTGAAAAATATAGTATTTTCTTATGAAATTGATTCCTATAATTTTTTGTGACTGTATCGAATTAATTTGGCTAGATTCGAGCCATTCAGAGTTGAATAATCGTGGAAAAAAGGCCTACTAGTAAATTAAATTGGAGCAAGTCGAGAAAAGTCTCTTGCCTAACCTTGTAAGGGAAAAATTACCCCATAGGTGATTTAAATTAATAATTATTGCTAATTGTGGGGGCTACGTACGCACGAAGTGACGAGAGTCCATGCGTAGCTACTATTTATGCTAAAGTCCGGGTAGTTTAGGACTCAGATCATGAATTACGTGTGTTAATTGTATCATTTATTTAATTAAAGTATTTGAACTATACTGTGAATTATTAGGGAAAGTAGTAAAAGATTGAAATCTCATATACTTGAATTTTTGTATAAATTAATTAATTGTTAAAAGAAATTGTACACCCTTTTGCATTAATGTCATAATATATATATCCTCATTCCGGAGGTACATAAGAAAATGTCCTCCTTTCTTGTGGAGTGGGCCGAACGCCTCGGCAGTATAGATGCATCTATGGATCGCGACGCACGTCCCTCGGCAGTGTACACGATACTCTGGATCGGGCCGTACGACCTCGACAGAAATCGTGCCTAATAATAATAATTATACGATACCTTGATATTTTAATTGCAGCTTGTGAAGTTAAATAAATGGGGAATTGTCGTATTTGAAGGAATTTAATTATTTCTGCTGGTTTAGGAAAATCATTATAAATTCTATAAATTATATTGATTTAAATATTTCTATTGTTATTTTATTTATTATATTTGACCCTTAGTGAGTGTCAAAGTCGACCTCTCGTCACTACCTCTTCGAGATTAGGCTTGATACTTACTTGGTACACGTTGTTTACGTACTCATGCTACACTTGCTGCACTTTTTGTGCAGGACCTGAGACAGGTAATGTAGTTGGGCCTATCGGCGCGCATTCACGTTATCCAGAGGCTTAGTGGTGAGCTGCCTTTTTGAGTCGTTCTGCAGCAACTAGTGCCTCTTCTTGAAATTTTATCTGTCTATTTTATTTCAGACAGTATTTGAAATTTATTTTTGTATAATCTACTATATGCTCATACACTTGTGACACCAGGTCTTGGCACACACTAGTAGAATTTTTGGATTTAATTATTTTACTTGGGTATTAACTTATCTTATTTCTCACCTTGTCTTAATTTTTGCAAGTACCCCGAGTTTTATTACTCGAATAATTTTTATAGAAATGAATATATGTTTAAATCATTAGTTGGCTTGCCTAGCTGGATGTTGAGCGTCATCACGACCTATAAGTGAATTTGGGTCGTGACATAAATAGTGTTCATCTTAAATGTTTCAATAGAATGCAAGATTTGTCGAATCAACGCCAATCAATTCAATCGTTTTTTGACAGACAAAGCGAGAAAGTAAAAAGTGATCGTCGAATGCGCTTAAATGCCTCAATTGATGTAATGAGGTTTCTCTTAAGAGATGGATTTCCATTTCGTGGTCATGATGAGAGTAAAGATTTCGAATACAAAGGTATTTTTCTTGAACTTTTGGAATTTCATGGAGATAAGTATCCGGATGTGGGAAAAGTGATATTACGTCATGCTCCAAAAAATGATATAATGATTTGTCCAACCATTCAAAAGGAGATTGTGGATGCTTGTGCTAAAGAAACCTCTAAAGATATTATCAAAGATTTAGATGGTGATTATTTTGGAATATTGGTTGATGAATCAAAGGGTATCTCACATAAGGAGCAAATGGCCCTAGTTCTACGATATGTTAACAAAAATGGGGAGGTGATAGAGAGATTTTTGGGCATTGTCCATGTAAAAGATATATATGCACAATCATTGAAGGATGAAATTTATTCTTTACTTTTGGATAATTCATTAAGTTCATCCAAGATACGTGGACATGGTTATGATGAAGCAAGTAATATGCAGGGAAAAATAAATGACGTAAATACTTTAATTTTGCAAGATGCTCCTTCTGCATATTATATTCACTAATTTGCATATCAATTGCAATCGACACTTTTAGATCTTTCTAAAAAGTATTCGGATGTGAATAATTTCTTTGATGTTGTCATTACTTTGTTGAATACTATTGGAGCATCTTTTAAACGCAGGGAATTACTTAGACAACACCAAGTAGAGAAGTTGGAAGAATTACTTAAAAATGGAGAAGTTTATACCGGGCAAGGATTGAATCAAGAACGTGGCCTCCAATGACCGGGTGATACTCGTTGGGGGTCACATTTTAAGACCTTGGAAAATTTTATGATTATATTTGCTTCAATTGCTATTGTGCTGAAAGATATGCAACATGATTGTCTACTTTCTCTTGATAGATTTGCAGCAAATATTCTTTTGGATAATATTCAAGAATTTGAATTTGTGTTTATGTTGCACTTGATGTTCAAGATGTTGCTTCTTACAAATGAATTGAATAAAGCTCTACAAAAAAAAAGATCAAGATATCGTCAATCCTATGAGGTTACCTGACCTTGCAAAGACAAGATTGCAAACAATGAGAGAAAGTGAATTGGAGTCTTTGATGGATGAAGTTTACTCATTTTGTGATAAACATGGTATTTTAATTCCCAAAATGGATAAAAACTATCCAAGGTCGAAGCGTAAAAGGTCAGATATTTCATATTCACATCACTTTCGTGTGGAAGTATTTTATGCTATTATTAATTTCCAACTTCTAGAGCTCAATTATCATTTTGATGTAGTGACTAGTGACTTACTCCTTGGTATGGCTAGTTTGATTCCGATTGATTCATTTGCTTATTTTGACAAATATAGAATAATGAAGTTGGCTGAGTATATCCAAGTGAGTTTGGTGATGGGGAGCTTGGGGTTTTCAGTTACCAGCTTGATAGTTTCATTGTCTATACTCGAAAGTGTGATATCGTGTTTCTCTATTTGAAAGGAATTAAGGATCTTGCTATAGTGATGGCCAAAACAAAATTGAATCAAACTTGTTGTCTTGTTTATTTACTTGTGAAGCTGACATTGATTTTACATGTTGCTACGGCAAGCGTGGAAAGAACATTCTCCTCAATGAAGCTCATAAAGAACGATCTACGTAATAGCATTGGTGATAAATTTTTGAATGGTTGTTTAGTTTGCAATATAGAGCTTAAGGTATTTGCAACTGTAAGTAATGATGCTATTATAGATCGCTTTCAAAATATGAAAGATCGTCGAGTACAAATATAAATTGATAATGTATTTTTGAGATAATGGAATTGGATAATTTTTGCTAGCCAAGTTGTTGTTTTTGTAAAATTTTATATGTATCTTTGAAGCATGTTTGTCTTTGAAGTAATTGTGCACCTATCTTCTCAAATTCCTGGATTCGTCTCTATCCTAGATAGATCTTTTTTATGTTTAAAATTTATTTATATGTCAATGATCGGATCTAAGATGTACCTGGTGAAGAGAGTCTCGATTCAAAACTTTATTGATAGTGCAAAGACTCTATGCGTATCCGCACCGATACGAATCCTTGCTATCAACTCTTTGATCAATGAAATCCGCGAATAAATTGAATGAAAATATTGTGTTGAAATTTTTTCCAAAAATCTCAACTCAAAGGTAGAAGAACAAGAAGCATTTTTCCTGTAATTGTATTTTCTCTCTTGGCTTTGTATTGCACTCTTATTTTCACAAAGTGATTTTTCTTCTCAAAACTTAATACGGTAAATTTTCTCCATCATCCTTTATATCATCACCTATAAACATTTTTCCTATTTGGTTGAGGTAATAATTTACTCAATGAAAAACTTTATTCTAAAAATATAACTTACGGAATTCTTTTTCCCATTGGAAAAAAAAACGTGGTGCGTCTGGTCCTTTTGGACGTTCCAACTCAATTCCAAATTGGATTGGATTATGAGGCTTAGGGTGTGTTTGGTACGAAAAAAAATAACTAAAAAATATTTTTCAAGAAAATAAGTGATTTTATCACTTATTTTTTCTTATTTGGTTGGTGAGTGAAAAATATTTTTCGGTAAATATTTTCTAGTGTTAGGTTAGAGATTATAAAATATTATTAGGAAAATAATTTTTTATGCTACTCTCCTCAACCACCTTTCCCAAAATTCTCATGTGTTCCTATACTCCTCCCCCCCCCCCCCCCCAACTCTATTTTCTCCAAGAATTTAATTATTTTTTTTAAAATTCACACAAACCTAAAGGAACTAATATGCTACTTTATTTTTTTACACAAGAACAACGATGAAATTTGAGTTTGATAATTAAAAAGAAAATACTTTATTTGTTGAAAAAGAAAGTATCCTTTCTACAACATGAAAAGAAATTGCTCATTTTGTTGAATGAAAAAAAATATTTTTTCTATATCAAAAAAGAAAATAGTTAGTTTAGTGAAATGAAAGAAAATACTTTTTCTACATCATGAAAAGAGTACTTTTTGTTGAAAAAAATACTTTTTTATTTCAAGAAATGAAAATACTTAGTTTGTTGAAATTAAACAAAATATACATCATGAAAAGAAAGTACTTGTTTTGTTGAAATGAAAGAAAATAATTTTACCATATCATGAAAAGAATATACTTATTCTGCTGAAATAAAAATAAATATTTTATCTACAACATGAAAAGAAAGTACTCTTAACAATAGTTATATTTAGAGTGGGTGGTGGGCGAGGTTGGGGTGAGTGAGGATGGATAGGGATTAGGGTGGGTGGGTGGGTAGGGATGGTTTGGGGGTGGGGTGGATTGTTAGGGATGGGGAATAGGGTGGAGAAAGTTGAAAAAGAGTTTTGAAAAATATTTTCCCTCGAAAATAAATTCTTAAGGAAAATATTTTTCAAAACTTCAAGCCAACCAAATATGAAAAAATTTAAAAAAAATCGAAAAATATTTTCCTTTATACCGAACATACCCTTAATATATTCACAATTTCCTAATGGAGAAGTACAAATCCCATTCTCAAAGGAATTACGTGAAGTTACCGAAACAGTCCTTTTATGAACAGTGCACGTGAATCCAATTGCAATTGGATTTCATTCTAAGTCTTCATTAATATTTTATATATACCTTATATAAATAAATATTAATTATATATATCAAATATATTTATATATTTTAACCAAGAGATATATTTTAATTTTTATTCCAAATAAAAAACTTTAATTTGTTCACAATATTAATTATATCCTTTATGCTAGCAAAGAATATAATAATATTTTATTTGGACTAATAACTAAATTTATTTGACTAATTAAATTCTTTAATTTTAATTATCAAACAATAAAATAATTAATCATTTAGCAAAGAACATAACACTCGTTAGTGTGCGACCCCATAGGTTCAATACTAAACTGGTAGTAAATTGATCATATTAATATACTAATCAAGGGTTGCGTCTAGCAACACTCCTTAACGACCGGATAGCATGAAGTATACAATTTACTCCCAAGAACCCGTAGAAGAATAATGTAGTATTTACTCCTATCCTTATAGCTCTGAGTCACCTTAGGATATAGTTTAACTGTCAAATCCTAATAGGCGACCTACTATGTATTCATGTCAATTATAATTGGCCGATGAATGACCTAAGAAACTCTTTTCTTCTTTCATTCAATCGCCCCGACCAAGGTCTTAATTTGGTCATTAATAATTCATGACAACATGGAGCTTAAACTCATTACCAAGAGTTGACATATTCCATCTTGATCAATCACTAATTCTACAAGTATTTAATCATAACTAATATCCTTTCAACTATCGCCCTAGGGCCATAGGTGTCTAGTATCAAAGTACAATAAATAACTTATCAATTACTATGACGATCTCAGGTCAAAGGAAACTCTTACATTACATTCTTCAAGAGAATATCCTATTGAATAGTTTATGGTAATTCTAACCATTAGGAATTATTAAATGAGTCGGTTCAATAATCATATCTCTATATGCATCATCTATCTATGTGATTTAATTAATGAGATCAACTAATTTTTATCTCATAAAGACGATCACATAAATATTGATCTAACCGGACTACTAATGTCCAAATTAATAATCCTACGATCAAGAACAAAATTTAGATTAAGTTGTAAGAGACTTTACTCTTATTATCATGATCTCCATCATGATGACAAGTCTCAAAATTTAATCAAGGACCTTATTAAATTAATCAAGCAATTAATAATAACTATAATAAAAGAATATCAAATGCAATATATTTTTATATCAAATAACGTTCACAAAAATATGTTTAAATCATCAAATATGAGATTGGATTTAGGGCATATCTACTATATCCCTAACAATCTCCCACGTGCACTAGAGCCAATCGCAATTGTACTACATTCCCAATTTTCACTTGTGATTGTCAAACTCCTTTGCACCAAGAGCTTTCGTGAATGGATCTGCTTCAGTTTCCTTTCCATCAACCTTTTGAATATGGGCGTCTCTACGTTCAATGATTTTTCTTATCAAGTGATACCTTCATAGAACGTGTTTGGATTTTTGGTGTGATCTTGGTTCTTTTGCTTGAACAATGGCTCCAGAATTGTCACACAATAATCGAACTGCACCTTCTATTAAAGGAACCACACCAAGTTCAGTTAAGAACTTTTTCATCCACACATCTTCCTTAGTGGCTTCACTAGCTGCTATATATTCTGCTTCAATCACAAAATCAAATATCGTAGGTTGTTTGGAACTTTTTCAACTCACTGCACCACCATTTAAAGTGAATACATAACCAGAAATAGATTTGCTATCATCTCTATCTGATAAGAAGCTTGCATCAGTATAACCTTCAAGTTTCAACTCAGAATCTCCATAAATGAGTAATTGGTTTTTAGTCCTTCTTAAGTACTTAAGAATGGTCTTCACCACCTTCCAATGTTCCTCGCCAGGATTTGCCTGATATCGGCTAGTCACTCCTAGTGCGTAAACTACATCAGGACGTGTACATGTCATGGTATACATGATAGCTCCCACTGCACTAGCGTATGGGATCCTACTCATGCGTTCTCTCTCTTCAAGTGTTTTAGGATAATTCTCCCTACTGAGAGTAATTCCAGTGCCTATTGGTAGATAGCCTCTTTTGGAATTATCCATGTTATACCTCTTTAAGATGGTATCAATGTACAAAGATTGGTAAAGTCCTAGCAGCTTTCCCGATCTATCTCTATAGATCTTTATTCCCAATATATAAGTTGCTTCTCCCAAGTCTTTTATGGAAAACTGTTCAGATAGCTAAATTTTGGTACTTTGCAATGCCAGTATATCATTCTCTATGAGTAATATATCATCAACATATAATACTAAGAATACAATTATGCTCCCACTAACCTTTTTGGACACACAAGGCTCTTCTTCGCATCTAACAAAATTAAACTTTTCAATTGTCTCGTTAAAGCGAGTATTCCAACTTCGAGAAGATTGCTTTAGTCCATAAATGGATCTTTGTAGCTTGCAAATTTTATTCTGACCAGACAGAGATGTGAAACCTTTAGGTTGTGTCATGTACACATCCTCTTCTAGCTCACCATTAAGTAAAGATGTTTTCATATCCATTTATCATATTTCATAATCATAGTATTCTGCAGCAAGCAAAATCTAAATTGATTTGAGCATTGCCACGGGAGAGAAAGTCTCATCATAGTCGACTCCTTTTCTGACGATATTCCTTGGCAACAAGACGGGCTTTGTAGGTCTCCACCTTTCCGTCTGCTCCAATATTTTTCTTAAAAATCCATTTATAACCTATATGTTTTATATTCTTTGAAGGTTCAACTAAAGTCCATACTTTATTTTCCTTCATGGATTCCATTTCGAATTTCATGGCCTTTTGCCATCTCTCATAGTCAGAACTTTGTATAGCCTCTTCATAGGCCTTAGGGTCATCATCATTATGATTAACCTCATTTGATACATCATCGTGTACCATTAGATTTAATCTTGTTGGTACATGACGTTCTCGTGTAGACCTTCTAAGAGGTGCTTGTACAACTTTTTCACCTTGTGTTGGATTTAGTTGTTGTTCAATTTGATTTGTAACTAGTTCATCAACCTATTCTTGAACTACATTTAGTTCTGAAACTTCAACCGTTGAACTTGTACCTCATGATCTTGATTTTATGTTAATTCATTAGTTTATTGAGCTTCATCAAGTTCTATTTCTCCACTATAATTGCCTTCCAAAATAAATTCTCTTTCCAAAAAGGTTGACCCTCTAGCCACAAATACTTTATGGTCAGAAGGGTGATAGAAATAATATCTCATTGTTTCTTTGGGATACCCAATGAACCTGCACTTATCAGATCTTGGGTCAAGTATATCAGACTGCAATCTCTTAACATAAGCAGGACAAACCCAAACTTTAATATGTCTAAGGTTAGGCTTACGTCCTTTCCATATCCCATATAGTGTTGTAGAGACTGACTTAGTGGGAACTTTATTAAGTAAGTATGTCGCTGCTTCCAAAGCATATCCTTATAAATTTATTGAAAAATCAGTGAACCTCATCATAGATCTTACCATATCTAATAAGGTTCGATTTCTCCTTTCAAACACACCATTGAGTTGTGGTGTTCCTGGAGGTGTCCACTGTGAGAGAATCCCATTCTCTTTGAGATACCTAGTAAAATATTCTCCACTTCTATCAGACCTTAGTACTTTGATACTTTTACCATTAAGTTTCTTAACTTCACTACGGAACCTTTTAAACATTTCAAAAAATTCATATTTGTGTTTCATAAGATACACAAATCCATATCTTGGCATATCATCGGTGAAGGTGATGAAGTAAGAATATCCACCTCTAGCTTGAATTTTTATGGGCCCATAAACATCTGTATGAATTAGTCCCAATAATGTAGAAACTCTTTCTCCACTTTCAGTAAATGGAGATTTGGTCATATTTCCTTTGTGACAAGATTCACAAGTTGGATATAATTCAAAATCATACTTGTCAAAGTACTCTTTCTTATACAACTTGTTATTTCTTTTCTCCCCAATATGACCAAGCCTACAATGCCAAATATATGTATGATTTACTTTATCATCTCTTTTCCTCTTAAGACTAGAAGCATGCATAATCGAATTTGCATTCACATTAGGTAAGACATAAATATCATGTTGGAGATAGACATTCACATATAAATCATCACCTTAATAAATAGCGAAAAAACAGTTGCCTATGTTAATGCAAAACCCACGCTTGTCCAACATAGAAGCTGAAATTATGTTCGAAATAAAATTAGGAACATAATAAGAATCATCCAGCATAAGTACTTTGCCCGAAGGCATTATTAAAGAAATTGATCCTACAGCTATGACTGCAACTTTTGCACCATTTCCAACTTGTAGATTAACTTCTCCTTTCTTCAGTCTCCTACTTATCTTGAACCCTTGCAACATATTGCAGATGTTATATCCACTACCGGTATCTAATACCCACAGTGAAGAATTAGTAGAAGCTAAAGAAACCTTGAAAATATTTTTCGTTAATGTCTCACTTTGTTTCTTATCCTTTAGAGTTGCAAGATACTCCTTGCAGTTTCTCTTCCATTGCCCTTCTTCTCACAGTGAAAACATTCAGCATCATATACTAATTGCAAGATCAAATCTTTAGAAAGCTCTTTACCAAGCTTGTACCCCAACTTCTCAAGTTCTTCGGTAAGATCAATCACATGATTCACATGGGGTCCAACTGGAGAGTTTCCACTGTCCAACTGTGTATCAACCATCTTCTTAAGATGTTCAATAATTGCAGTTGGATCCATATTCTAATGTTTCCTCTGCAGTTCAGAACTCATAGAAGCGAGAATGATGCATTTAATAGCAAGGCATTCTTCCAAGTATTTCTTATAAGCCTTGGTGCCTTCAACATCATTCTTTGGTGGGACTATCTTTGTAGGCTTATCGATCACATCAATGAGCTTTTCATGCAGGAGAACAATTCTCAAATTTCTATACCAGTCATCAAAGTTTGGTCCTACCGTAAAGACATGTACTTTTATTTAAATGATATTTCCACTAATTATTTTAAACAATTTACTCTTATTATAGTTTAAGAAATCTTTATTTCTGTTAGTGGAGTAAAGGAATCCTTTAACAATATGTATGAGCCCTTTGGAAGTCAAGTTGTTTTCCACGTATATTTTAAAGATAGGTACTCTTACCAATTGTATCCCCTTACAATTTTCTGAAATGGCTCTATGTCAAATAATCATCTGGTAATCAGGTCGATCCTATTGGCATAGTTGAGTTCAACATCATGATAACAAAGAACTTATTAAATTTTATACTCCTCGGGTAGTCGAGGCGTCTAGTATAATATTAAATAATTCTTTCAAAAAGAAGGGAATATTATTATTATTTTCGCGATACGTTAAATTGCATATCTTGAACTAATTTTTTTGTTGTTGGATCTATTGCCACTTAATCAAACTGAGTAAGTTACAATGTGCACCCTAACGTATGTAATTTTTTGGATTTACACCTTTTCTTATGTTTTATAATTTTCACCCTAATCTTCTTAGTTTCTTGCAAAATTGTTAAACTTTCCCTTTTCTAATTATTTACAAGGGAAAATTAGAATTCAGAAAGTGGGTAAGTTGTTGTTAATTACGTTAATTATTTACAAGGGTATGCTACATTTTCTGAAATTACAGTTATTGGTTGCTAACTAGAACTATGCTTATAAAATATTTCAGTGACTGTCAAAACTAACATAATCTGTTACCATTGTTTTAAATGGCGTGGGCGTAAGGCGAGGCGTTTTATATATGCCTCAGTGAGGCGTAAGCCCCGAGGCACGGGGCGTAAGCCCCATAGGTATTTAATTTTTAATATTTTATAAAATAATATAATGATAGTAAATATTTATAAACAGGTAAAATTGCATAAAAACTGAAGAAAACTATATATGTGTGTGCTCCATCCCCACAAAAAACTAATCAAAATAATAATATCTAGCATGATTCTTAAGTATAACTAATGCATACAAATCACGTATAACGTCTTTGACTTTCAAATAATTAAAAACATACAATTTCTTTAAAAAAATGATCAAACTCCACATTTTACCTTCCTAAAAGTAAATAATTAATAAAATCTTATTAGTACAATAATTTTCTTATGATTGTTGTGGCGATACTAATATTGTCTCCCTTTGCTTTGCATCTTTGTTTTGGATTTTATGATGTTCCTATTTTTCCTATGATTGTTGTTTTGATACTAATATTATCTACTTTTTGTCCTTTTGTCTTTTTATTTTTTTTGAGTCGAGGGTCTTTCGGAAACAGCCTCTCTACTCCTTCGGCGTAGGGGTAAGGTTTGCGTACACACTACCCTCCCTAGACTCCATTGGTGAGATTTTACTGGGTTGTTATTGTTGTTATTATTAGTACGATAATTAAAATATTACTCCTTCATGAATAAATATAAATTAGTTTAAGATATCAAATTAATAAAAGTGTATAACAAGGAGGGACAAATGAACTAAGACACGACCAATAATAAGTGAATATATAAATTCGCAATACTATGTCTCATTATTAGAGTTATGCTCAATCTTCATATTTCTATCGATGAATAGAACTTTCATCATTAATTTGTTAAAGAATTTTGAAGGTCAACGATATTAATTAGGAAATTCGACAGGTGATTTGCGTTAGAACTGTTAGGCGAGCCCCGAGCGTTGGGCGTTAGGCGTGTTTAGGGCGCACGGTCGGGCGCTTGGGGCGTAAGCCTCACAGAACTAAGCCCCATACATGAGCCCTAGGGCGTTTTGCAAGTGCCCCGCCCAAGGGCGAGCCCCGGGCGAGTCCCAGAAATGCCTTTTAAAACACTGATTTGAAGCACTGTGCTGTGTTCTTCACACTTTGAATTGCTTTTATACTAAATAAGTTTAGGTAACATCATAGAGAAGTTTAGGCTGTAATTTCAAAGTTAATAAGTTCTGCCATGAATTAACTTATGAGTTTATCAGAATTTACGATGCGATAATCTGCTTTGTGTTTGTCTCTCGGATACTTTTTTCAGTTTGTATTGTCACTTGATCTATTGGTCAGTAAATCGACCTTTTGCATTCCTATTCCTTCAAAGCGTCATGTTAACTGATTTTGGATAGCGAGAAATATTAGATAAGAAATATAGCAAAGTTTCACGAGTTTTGCTTGTAAAATGGTTACATTAAATCAGTTTGATGAGAAGTTTTGAAAAGATCCAAAATACAAGGGCGGATGCATGTAGGACGGAGCAGTGTCACATTACACTGTCGAAATGTTTTTCTAAATACGTCTATGTATTGAAGTCACATGCCTCACGTGTCCTTTGTAATAAGTCGGTTAGTCAGGTTTGTTAGAGGTTACAGTGCATAAATACACACTGTTGTACATTGAAGAAAAGAATATTAATCAGATTTCCATTTCCTCAATTTCAATTTCCTCTATTCTTAGCTTCTAGATTCTTCTAACATGGTATCAGAGCAGCGATTAGGGTTCTGAATCTGCTTCTTCTTTAACCAGTTAGTTCGCCATTGTCAAAACTAGAGCTGTCCGCCATGGGAGGCACTTCAACACCTCAAATTGACCATCGTCATCCGCTCTATCTTCAACCATATGATACGCCTGGAGAAATTCTAATAGATATCAAGCTAACAGGCCCCAAAAATTACGGATTATGGAGTAGATCGATGCGTTTGGCTTTATTGGGAAAGAACAAGCTAGGTTTTGTAGAAGGAACATGTGTGAAGAGCTTATACAGAGGAGAATTAGCAGATCTATGGGAGCAATGTAATGCTGTAGTTCTCTCGTGGATTGGGAGATGTGTGTCGCAGCAGCAGTTGCCGAGCATCGTCTATGCATCAAATGCAGCGAAGGTCTGGGCTGAGTTCAAGGAAAGGTTTGGAAAATCTAATTTGACTAGATTCTATCACCTATGGACTCAAATTGGAACCCTAATCAAGGTACTGATTCTGTTACCACATACTTTACTAAAATGAAAGATTTATGGTATGAACAAGACACTTTAATACCAGGTAAAGGATGTAATTGTAAGGAATCAGAACCATTTTTCGAAATATTTTGTCAGCAACGTCTGGTACAATTTTTAGTAGGATTAAATGAGACTTATGCTCATGTTCGCTGTCAAATTTTGTTTAAACCCCCTGTGTTATTAGTAAATGAAGCATATGCCTTAGTGATACAAGAAGAAAGCCAAAGGGCTCTTGGTGTAATGGACATGAATAAGGAGCCACTGACCATGTTAGCTGGCAGGGGACAAATGATGAAAGGCAAAAGGTTTGTGTAGTCTGTGAACACTGTAGGTATAAGGGGCATCAAAAGCAGAATTGCTACAGAATTGTGGGATATCCACCTAATTTCAAAAGCAAAAGAAAGCCAATGCAGGACAAGGGTGCTGGTGGCTTCAAGACCTATGCTAATAATACAACAGTTGAAGGAAATAATTCTGTTGAAGGGCACAGTTCTACTGAGAGCCAGTCTCAAGGCCATTATTTTACAGAGGAGGAGTATAAGCAGCTTATAGACTTGCTGAACAAATCCTCAGTTGGTGATTGCAAAGTCAACATGGCAGGTATTGTTTACATGTTATCGAGTGATTGTCTTTTTGAATGGATCGTTGACTCAGGAGCCTCTCATCATATCACATCCTGCAAGGAGAAACTAGTTGATATCAATAAGCTAGGAGGTCAGGAAAGTAGAAAACTACAGGTACCAACTGGAACAAGTCACAAATAACAGATATTGGAAGTGCAATAATCCTAGAGGGACAGAGGATAAAAGATGTTCTACATGTTCCAGACTTCAAGTTCAATCTACTTTCAGTGTCAAAACTGACCAAGGACCTTGTTTGCACTGTTAACTTTTTCCCTGACTTCTTCCTTTTACAGGGTCTTTATAGTGGCAAGGTGATGGGGATTGGTAGAGAAACAGATGGTCTTTATATCCTTAGAAAAGCAATAAAACCAGTAGCAGCAACAACAGTGATAAAAGGAAACTATAACACAAAATTATGGCATTCAAGGTTAGGACATCCCTCAGTGAAAGCAATGCAGCACATTCCCATTTTGAAAGGTTTAGCAGATGAGCATGCTCAACAGGAGTATCAAATATATCCAATGGCAAAGCAACACAGGACAACATTCCCAGACAGCACAAGTAAAGCAGACTGTAGTTTCGAGCTTATCACCTAAATGTTTGGGGGCCTTATAAGCAGCCTACATATGATAGGAAATATTACTTTGTCACAATCATTAATGACTATAGTAGATATACATGGGTATGTTTGATTCAGTCTAAATGTGAAGTGATAGTTGTGTTGACTAAATTCTTTTCAATGATAAAGAACTAGTTTGGCATGAATATTAAAGTACTGAGATTGGACAATGGCACAGAATTCTTCAATTCTAAATGCAGTGCTTTATTTTCTGATCTTGGAATAATTCATCAAAGTAGTTGCCCATACACTCCACAACAAAATGGTACTGTAGAAAGGAAACATAGACATATCTTGGAGGTTGCAAGAGCCTTAAGAATTCAGAGTTCAGTTCCAATTAGATTTTGGGGAGAGTGTATTAGAAATGCAGTTTACCTAATTAATAAGCTCCCAACTGCAGTCCTCAAAAGCAAGTCACCTTATGAATACTTCATGGAAAAGCACCAAAACTGGAACACTTGAGGGTGTTTGGATATTTGTGTTATGCTAGTGTTTTACTAAGGGAAGAGAAATTTGTTGCAAGGGCTAAAAGAACAGTGTTTATGGGATATTCAAAAACACAAAAGGGGTATAGGTTGTATGACCTAGAGACTAAGTCTTTCTTGGTGAGCAGAGATGTTTCCTTCAGGGAAACTGTTTTTCCTTTCAATGAAAGGAACTATGGAGACAATGAAGATGGTGATTCATTCCAGTTGGATCCAACTCCTACACCAGAAGCAGGGCCTCATATTACCAACTCAGATGATGACCAAGATGTTGTGTCAGACACTTCTTCATAAGGAACACATTTGAAAAATACAGCAGATGTAGGGGAAACCTGGCCAATTTTGAGGCAAATATCAGTCCCAATAGTACTGATAGCATTTCAGATTCTAGCATATCAGCTGAGATGAGCCAACAACAGATTGTCACAAATGAACAAGATGCAGGTGAGCAGGTTGTTGACCAAAATACAGGTGAGCAACTTAAAGAGTTAGCTGTAGGGGATCAGTATGATAACCATGAATCAAATAGAGGCAGACCTAGTAGAGTCTCTAAGCCTCCTACATGGCTGAAGGACTATGTTACTGGGAAGAAAAATTCAGCCTTCTATCAGAATCCTATTAATGCTCATATATCTTATGATCATCTACCTGAATCCTATCAATCCTACATTGGTCTTGTCTCAACTGTTGTAGAGTCAAGAAACTTTAAGGAGGCATCTCAGGATGAGAAGTGGATAGAAATAATGAGGCAGGAAATAAGTGCCTTGGAGGACAACCACACCTGGGAAATTGTTGATCTCCCAGTAGACAAACAAGTTGTGGGATCTAAATGGGTATATAAATTTAAGTACAAAGCCAATGGAGAAATAGACAAGTACAAGGTCAGGTTAGTGGCAAAAGGGTACACACATAAAGAAGGTTTGGATTATCATGAAGCATTCTCACCAGTTACCAAGATAGTAACAGTGAGAACCGTGATAGCTATTGCAGCCTCAAAAGATTGGGATCTTTCACAAATGGATGTCAATAATGCTTTCCTACAAGGAGATTCATTTGAAGAAGTATACATGAATTTGCCTCAAGATTTTCAAAGACAGAGGGAGTACAAGGTATACAAGCTACTTAAGTCACTCTATGGCTTAAAACAGGCTTCGCGACAATAGAACATCAAGCTCACCGATTCCCTTGTAGAAGCAGGCTATAAGTAGAGTTCTTATGATCACTCTTTATTCACAAAGAGAGTTAGAGATGATATAGTCATAATCTTGGTGTATATAGATGATATTCTCATCACAGGGAACAACAAGAAGATGATTGAAGAAGCTAAATACACCCTTCATAACAGGTTTAAAGTAAAGAACCTAGGAAAGTTGAGATTTTTCCTGGGCATTGAAGTTTTAAGGTCTAAGTCTGGGATTCTGCTTAATAAGAGAAAGTATGCTTTAGAATTGTTTGAAGACATTGGCTTGAGTGGGTCCAAACCTGTTACTACACCACTAGAGGACAACCTTAAACTCACATCTATTGAGTATGATACTCATGTTGGGAAGTCTGATTATGAGAAATTGATAGATGCTGGAAGTTATCAAAAATTAGTAGGCAAGTTGCTATATTTGACTATCACTAGGCCAGACATCAGTTTTGCAGTGCAAGTACTGAGCCAATTCATGCAGCAACCAAAATTATCACATTGGAATGAGGCTTTGAGATTGGTAAGGTACATTAAGAGGTCACCTGGACAAGGTATACTCTTAAAAAGGGGAGCTAACACAGAGAAGTTAGCAGCCTTCTGTGATTCAGACTAGGCTGCTTGTCCAAATACAAGGAGATCAGTAACAGGCTATGCAATCAAGTTAGGGAAGTCTTTGATATCTTGTAAATCCAAGAAACAACAAACCATAAGCAGAAGTTCAGCTGAAGGCGAATACAAAAGTATGGCAGCAGCAGTAGCTGAAGTAGTTTGGCTAGAAGATCTGTTAAAAGAATTGAGTGTTGACATATCAACACCAGTAAAATTGCTCAGTGACAGTAAAGTAGCAATGCAAATTGCAGCTAATCCAATATATCATGATAGAATGAAACATATCGAGATTGACTGCCATTTTATTAGGGAGAAGATCAAGAAAGGACTAATTCAACCAGAATATTTGGGAAGCAAACATCATCTAGCTGATCGTTTTACAAAAGTGTTGGGTGCAACACAACACCATTATTTGTTATCCAAGCTAGGGGTGTTAGTGTGTACCACCCTCCAGCTTGAGGGGGAGTATTGAAGTCACGTGCCTCACGTGACCTTTGTAATAAGTCAGTCAGTCAAGTTATTAGAGGCTACAGTGTATAAATACACGCTGTTGTACATTGAAGAACAGAATGTTAATCAGATTTTCATTTCCTCAATTTCAATTTCCTCTATTCTTAGCTTCTAGATTCTTCTAACACTATGATAGGTAATATGCGATCAGTAAGTATATAAAAATTTAATACGGTAATACCACTTAACAATTCCATTGTATGGGTGGACCTGAACCCATTGCCCACCATATAAATCAGCGCCCGTCAATGACTCAATGCTGATCTTTATCACCATCCATAGCTTACTTTCCTTCAATTACCTTCCTAATTTCAATGGAGAGAAAAATTTATGTTGATTTAATTATTTGAAAGAAGGAGATTTGAATACCATTAATACATCTGGACTCTGGTGGCAGTCATAGATGAAGAGTCACAAGATTTGTGATCTTGAAAAAAAACTTTGGGCAAAGGCAGAGAAGAGCCATGAGTTTATTGAAAGAAGCCATGGTAATAGTCATGAGTTTATATGGGTTCAATAGATTATGCACTACAAAAGTTTTACTAATTCATTGTTTATTGGTCAGGATATGGGGATGAACAAATCTAACTATTCAGAACTTCCGTTAGTGCTTGTTCAAGTTACTTTATGATTGTCGTCAAGATTAATATCACAAAAGCTAAGATAGCTTTGGTGATCACAGAAAACAATCTTAGAAGCCTAATAGAAAATTACATTCAAGTTAACAGATGAAAATGGTAATTTATTTTCATGTGTGTGGGACAACGGCAGAAAGTGAAGTAGCTCATCTGTCCTGCTAGTGACTGAAGTAATTATTTCTAGAGGTCTTAAAATTGGCCCAGGGAAACATGACCCGACCAACCCGCCCAAGTTTGAACGGGTCAATATAGGCCCAGAAAAATATGGCCCGCCCAACCTATTGAGCAAGTCACTGATCCGCTCATTCATTGAATTCAACTAATTTTGACTTAGCCTATCTCAACCCGTCTAAAGTTGGGTTGGCTTTTAGCCCAAATTACATGAGTAACTTTTTAAAAATATCTTTAAATTAATTCTTTTTTGTTTGATATGTTACATATTGCCATAAAAAAGGCTTACTGTAACGATCCGGCAGGTCATTTTATGTATTTGAGCCCCGTTTTTCTTGCTTGATGCATTATTTGGACACTTCATCTCAAGGTTGGGTGCTTAAGTTGTGAGAGTTGACCGGAATTTGACTTTTGATTAGACGACTCCGGATAGTATTTTGATGGTTCTAATAGGTTCGTATGGTAATTTTGAACTTAGGCGTATGTCCGGATTTGGATTTGGAGGTCCGTAGGTTGATTTGATGCTTTTTGGCGAAAGTTGGAAAGTTGAAGGTTTGGAAGGTTTATAAGTTTAGCCGGGAGTAGAATTTGATGATATCGAGTTCAGATTGTAGTTCCGAAAGTTGGAATAGGTCCGTTGTGTCATTAAGGACTTGTATGCAAAATTTGAGGTTATTCCGAGTTGATTTGATATGGTTCAGCATGAGTTTTGGAAGTTGAAATTTCGTTAGTTTCTTAGTCTTGAATAGAGGTGCGATTTGGGATTTTGATGTTGTTTTATGTGATTTGAGGCCTCGAGTAGCTCCGTGTTATATTTTGGGATTGATTGGTGTGATTGGACGAGGCCTGAGGACCTTGGGTGTGTTTCGGGGTGATTTCAGACCATTTCTCCTTGTTTTGCATCAGTTGTCTTCTAATGTTCTGGTGTTCATTGCGATCGCGGAAGGAGGGTCACGATCGCGGAGGGTATTTGGTGGCAGGTGAGCTTCGTTCTTCGCTCTCGCGATGGAGAGGTCGCGTTCATGGAGCATGAGGAGTTGTGGCTTTCTCGTTCGCGTATAGGGAGTCGTGTTCGCGTAGAAGGGAAAGTAGGTCGGGCGTGTCAGGTTTTTAGCCTTCGTGATTGCATGGGAAGTCTGCGTTCGCATAGGCTTGGCAGCTAGTGAATCGTGATTGCGAGCCTGGGGCCGCATTCGCGAGTCGTCTTTTGTGGAACTGAAATTTTTGGTCTTCGCGATCACGATGAAGGTCCCACGATCACGATGCATATGTCTAGGCAGACCTTTAAAATATTATTTTCAAGACTTGAGTTATTTTATGACATTTTAAGATTGTGTGCTCGAATTTGAGCTATTTTGGAGGGGATTTTCACGCTTTGGATTAGGGTACATATGTTTTACTCGGATTGGATTATTATTCATGATTCCAACCTTTATTTTAGCAATCTAATGATGAATCTAAGTTAAAAATTTGAGGATTTAATAAAAACGTTTTAAAATAAAATTTTAGGATTTGGACCCCGATTCGGAGTCGGAATTAGATGAAACTAGTATGGTTGTACTCATACTAGACTCTGCACTTTATCTGCAGATTCAGGTACTTTCGGGCATGGTGATTGTTGCACAATTCATTCCAGTCATGAATATTTATTCTTTAAGTAGCTGGCTCGGACTTATCTTCGTGAGATTATTCGTCTTCATGGTGTGCCCATGTCTATTATCTCGGATAGAGGCATGCATTTTACCTCGCATTTTTAAGAGCAGTGTAGCATAAGTTAGGCACATAGGTCGAGCCGAGTATGACATTTCATCCTCAAAAACACAGGCAGTCCGAGCGTACTATTCAGATATTGGAGGACACGTTATGAGCCCGTGTCATTGATTTCAAGGGATCATGGAATAAGTTTCTACCAGTTAGCATTCGCCTACAACAACAACTATCGGTCGAGTAACCAGATGGCTCCTTATGAGCCCTTATATGGGAGGCGATGTCATTCTCTGGTTAGTTGGTTTGAGCCTGCGGAGGCTAGGCTAATTTGGTCGGTGATGCTTTAGAGAATGTGAAGTTGATTCAGGAGCGGCTTCGTACAATGCAATCTAGATAGAAGAGTTATGTTGACAAGAAGGCTCGCGATGTGGTTTATATGGTGGGTGAGAAAGTTCTACTCAGAGATTCGCCCATGAAGGGTGTGATGAGGTTCGAGAAGAAGGGCGAGTTGAGCCCTCGGTATATTGGTCCTTTTGAGGTGCTAGAGAGAGTTGGAGAGGTAGCCTATAAACTTGCCTTGCCACCTTGTTTATCGGGAGTTCACCCAGTATTTTATGTTTCTATGCTCCAGAAGTATTATGGGGATCCTTCACATGTGTTAGACTTTAGCATGGTGCAGTTGGACGAGGATTTGACTTATGATGTGAAGCCGGTGGCTATTTTGGACCAACAGGTTCAAAAGTTGAGGTCGAAAAACATAGCATCAGTGGAGGTTCATTGGAGGGTTCAGCTGGTCGAGGAGGAAGCTTGGGAGACTGAGAAGGATATGCGGAAAAGATATCCTCACCTTTTTGCTACCCCATGTATGATTCTAGACAAGTTCGAGGACGAACGTTTGTTTCAAAGGGCGAGAATGTAATAATTCGGCTGGTCATTTTGTGTATTTGAGTCCCGTTTCCCCTACTTGATGCTTTACATATGTGTATTTGATGTTATGTGACTTGCGGGATTGGTTGGATTTGCTTCGGGGAAGTTTTGGATTGAATTAGGACACTTAGTCTCAAGGTTGGGTGCTTAAGTTGTAAGAGTTGACCAGAGTGACATTTGTGTACACGACCCCAAAATGGTATTTTGATGGTTTCAATAGGTTCGTATGATAATTTTGGACTTAGGCGTATGTCCGAATTTGGATTTTGAGGTTCATAGGTTGATTTGATACTTTTTGGCGAAAGTTGAAGATTTAGAAGGCTCATAGGTTTGACCGGGAGTTGACTTTGATGATATCGGTTCGGATTATGGTTTAGAAAGTTAAAATAGGTCCGTTGTTTCATTTGGGACTTGATATAGTTCGGCATGAGTTTTGGAAGTTGAAAGTTCATGAGTTCCTTAGGATTGAATCGAGGTGCGATTCGTGGTTTTGATGTTGTTTTATGTGATTTGGGGCCTCGAGTAGCTCTATGTTATGTTTTGGGATTGGTTGGAGTGATTGGACGGGTCTCGGGGGCCTCTGGTGTGTTTCAGGGTGATTTCAAACCATTTCTCCTTGTTTGCATGTAACGACCCGACCGGTCATTTTGAGAGTTAGAGCCCGAACCCCTATTAACTGCTTTCTTCATTTCTATTTCTGCTATTGTGACTTGTCGGGATGATTGGTTTTGAGTTTCGAAGTGTTTTGGGATACTTAGTCCCTAAATGAGAGCTTAAGTCTTAGAATTTGGACCGTAGTTGGAACTGTGTAAAGATGGTTCCGGAATGGAATTTCGTCGATTCCGTTAGTTCCGTTGGGTGATTTTGGGCTTAAAGGCGTGTCCGGAATGTGTTTTGGGGGCCCATAGCTCATTTAGGCTTGAAATGGCGAAAGTCAAAATTTTGAAGTTTTGGACCGGTAGTGGAAATTTTGATATCAGGGTCAGAATCCGATTTCGGAAGTTGGAGTAGGTCCGTAATGTTGAATATGACTTGTGTGCAAAATTTGGGATCAATCGGACATGGTTTGGTTGGTTTCGGCGTCAGTTGTCGAATTTGGAAGTTTCAAGTTCTTTAAGTTTGAATCAGACGATGATTTGTCATTTTAGCATTAGTTGATGTGATTTGAGGGCTCGACTTAGTTCGTATGGTATTTTATGATTGGTTGGTATGTTTGGTCGAGGTCTCGGGGGGCCTCGGGTTAGTTTCGGGGGCTTAACGGGTCATTTTTGGACTTAATGAGTTGGCAGTTTTTGCTGGTGTTCTGCAGCTGGTTTCCTTCATCGCGATCGCGTGAGAAGGCTAGCGATCACGTAGAGTAATTGGGAGACCAGCTGGGTTATCTCTTCGCGTTCGCCAATAATGGGACGCAATCGTGTAGGTTCGTCAGGTTATGTATCGCGAACGCGTAGGCTAGACCGCGTTCGCGAAAAAGAAATAAGGCAGCAGTGGAATTCGGTGTTGTTCTTCACGATCGCATAAGGTCAGTCGCGAACGCATAAGTCTGAGGAGCCATTTCATCGCATTCGCGTGAAGAGTTACGCGTTCGCGTAGAGTAAAATAATGGGGCAGCGAAGTTGTTCTTCGCGATCGCGAGGGTGTTTCCGCGATCGCGATTAAGAATCGTTGGGCAATGTTAAAGTCTCCAAAATGGGTTTTTTGCGATTTTACCAAAAACATGAGATAGGGAGCTCGGATTTTGGATGAGGTATTGAGGAATTTTCAGAGATATCGATTGGGTAACAATTCTTAACTCCTTTATGATTATATCCCACTAATCTATCATTAATTTCCTCTTTAATTTCGGATTTTGGGGTTGAAATTGGGAAAACTTTGGAAGAACTTCTTCAACAAAGATTTTGAGTTTTGAAGGAAATTTGTGGTCAGATCGGATTTGAGTAAATTTTATATGGTTAGACTCGTGAGCGATTGGGTGTTCGTATTTTGTAACTTTTACCCGATTCTGAGACGTGGGCCCCACGGGCGCTTTTTGAGTTAATTTCGGAATTTTTGTTAAAGTGTTGATTTCATTGATTAGATGAGTCTATTATGGTTGTATTTATGATATGTAATTGCTTTTGGCTAGATTTGGGCCATTCGGAGTCGGCTATTCGTGAGAAAGGCATTGTGACCGATTGATTGAGCTTGGTTCGAGGTAAGTGACTTGCCTAACTTTGTGTGGGGGAATTCCATGTAGGATTTGTATTGTTTTTTATATATGAGCGTCGTGTACGTGAGGTGACGAGTACATACACGGGCTAGTTGTGGAAAAACCCGATTTTCTTACTGAGCAGCAACATGTTTTCTTGTTATTTTGAGTTATACCATTTTAATGAGTACTAATCTATTTTCATTCTTAATTAAGTCATTCCAATATGTGTAGCTATCATGTTTAGTCTAATACAACATGTCTACGTATCTTAGTTGTTTATGTGAATTCGGTGCAGCATGCTTAGTGAATTTTCTGCTTCTTCCCTGACTGGTACTTAGTCTAAATTGTAAGAATTTCGTGATGTAGTTGTATTTCTAATGTTCACGTGGCATATTTACTTTGGGACTACGGGAAGGTATCTCGGGAGATCCCCTGTTGTATTTTCTGTGTACTGAGCTGTTACCTTCTATGATTTCATTGTTGTTAAATTTCAGCCTTTATTTTATTGAGGTATTACACTTTATATTATTTTTAATATATATTTTCCAGTAGGGCCCTGATCTGATCTCGTCACTACCCGACCGAGGTTAGGCTTGGCACTTACTGGGTACCGATTGTGGTGTACTCACGCTACTCTCTGCACATGTTTTTCGTATGCAGATCCAGGTGCACCTTATCAGCTGCACTATCAGTGAGACGGAACCGCTTTGGAGACTTCAAGGTATATCTTTCGCGTCCGCAGACCTCGGAGTCCCCTCCTACTCTTTCTCATGTCCATTATCTTCTGTATTTTGCTTGTTAGATTCTGATGTATAGAGATACTAGATTTTTCCTTATGTAGTTTGTGATTCACGATGTTCCGAGTTTTGGGATTTGTTGTGTATTTTTGAACGGTTAGGTGTTAAAATTATGTTTTCATTTCACTATTCTGCAAATGTTAGGCTTACCTAGTCGTAGAGACTAGGTGCCGTTATGACGTTATACGGAGGGAAAATTTGGGTCGTGACAAGTTGGTATCAGAGCTCTAGGTTCATAGGTGTCGTGAGTCACAAACCGGTTTAGTAGAGTCTCGCGGATCGGTACGGAGAGGTCTGTACTTATCTTCAGGAGGCTATGGAACTGTTAGGAAAATTTCACTACTTTGATTCCTTGTCGTGCGAAAATTGTTGACTTCAAAGATTCTAAACTTCTGTATTCTATTCTCTCACAGATTGTGAGGACACGTACAAGCGGATCTGATGACCAGGCACCCGCACCCCCTGCTAGAGCCGCAAGATACCGAGGCTAGGGTAGAGGTCGAGGACGTCCACGTGGTGCAGCCATAGCACCCCCACGAGCTGCTACAGAGGAGCCCCCAGTAGCATCAGCTGGAGGGCAGACACCTGAGGCACCTGTCCCTGCACCAGCCCTTCAGGAGACTCTAGCCCAGTTTCTGAGCATGTTCAGCACCTTAGCTCAGGCTGGATTGATTCCACTTGCTCCTGCCACATCTCAAGCCGAGGGAGGAGCACAGACTCCCATCGCCGGTACTCCAGAGCAATGGGTTCAGGTCGACCAGGTTCTAGAGGTTGTACCAATGCAACAGTAGCTCCAGCTCAGCCCGAGGTTAGGGCAGCAGCTTCTGAGGTGGAGCAGCTCAAACTTGAGAGGTACAAGAAGTACCACCCACCTACCTTCAGCGGATTGGCTACAGATGATGCTCAGGATTTTCTGGAGGAATGTCATCATATTCTTCATACTATGGGCGTAGCGGAGACGAGCGTTTTTTTTACTACATTCCAGCTTAGAGGAGCAGCCTATCAGTAGTGGCGTGCTTATGAGTTGAGTAGTCCGGCTGAGGCAGCTTCACTTACATGGACTCAGTTCTTGGACATGTTTTTGAGAGAGTATGTCCCTCAGAGCCTCAGGGACTCATGGCGTGCGGAGTTTGAGCAGTTGCGCCAGGGTGTTATGACTGTGTCAGAGTATGCAGTTCGCTTCAGTGATTTGGCCCGACATGTACCAGCCTTGGTTGCCACATTTCAAGAGAGGGTTCAACGATTTATTGAGGGACTCCACCCCAGTATCAGGATTAGTATGGCCAAGGAGTTGGAGATGGATATTTCTTATCAGCAGGTTATGAGTATCACCAGGAGATAGGAGGGCATGCTTTCCCGGGATAGAGAGGAGAGGGAGGCCAAGAGGTCTCGAGAAACTAGTTCTTATTCTAGTGCTCGTGTCCCAGCATCTCGACATGGTAGGGGTTATGCCCCAGGAGCCTTATTATGCACCGCCAGTATCTAGTGTGCCTCCTGCACGGGGTGTTCCCAGCGGCCAGTCCAGTAGACCTGTCCTGAGCCAGCCACAGCAGCCACGCCCTGCCAGAGCTTATTTTGAGTGTGGCGACACTCGCCATATAGTGGGAGATTGCCCCAGGATTAGGAGGGGTGCGCCTCCATAGACTTCTCATCCACAGCGTGCTCAACTGGGTCCTCATGCTATGATTACAGCACCAGCTGCCACCCCACCTTCTCAGCCAGCTCGAGGTGGAGGTCGGGAAGGTAGAGGTCGCCCTAGAGGGGGAGGCTAGGCCAGATGTTATGCCCTTCCTGCTCGTATAGAGGTAGTCGCTTCTGATTCTGTCATTACAAGTATTGTTCCAGTCTGTCATAGAGATGCATCGGTATTATTTGACCCAGGCTCTACATATTCCTATGTGTCCTCTTATTTTGCCTCGTATTTGGGCGTATCGCGGGATTCTTAGAGTTCCCCTGTTAATGTGTCTAATCTTGTGGGAGATTCCCTTGTTGTGAACCACATGTATAGGTCGTGTTTGATTGCTCTTAGTAGTTTTGAGACCAGAACTGACTTATTATTGCTCAGCATGGTAGATTTTGATATTATCTTTGGCATGGACTAGTTGTCGCCCCATTTTGCTATTTTTGATTGTCACGCTAAGGCTGTGACGCTGGCTATGCCAGGTTTACGGCAGTTAGAGTGGAGAGGTACCTTAGAGTATACTCCCACTAGAGTTATTTCATTTCTTAAAGCTCAACGAATGGTTGACAAGGGGTGTGACGTGTATCTAGCTTATACGAGAGACGTCAGTATTGATACCCCTACAGTGGAGCCAGTTCTATTAGTGAGGGAGTTTCCAGATGTGTTTCTAGCTAATCTTCCGGGCATGCCTCCCGACAGAGATATTGATTTTGGCATTGATTTGTTGTCGGGCACTCAGCCCATTTCTATTCCTCTATATCGTATGGCTTCTCCTGTATTAAAGGAGTTAAAGGAGCAGTTATAGGAGTTTCTTGATAAGGGCTTCATTCAGCCCAGTGTGTCACCTTGGGGTGCTCTTATCTTATTTGTGAAGAAGAAGAATGGTTATATGCAGATGTGTATTGATTATCGCCAGTTGAATAAAGTCATAGTGAAGAACAAGTATCCATTGCCTCGTATTGATGACTTATTTGATTAGTTACAGAGTGCCAGAGTGTTTTCCAAGATTGACTTACGTTCAGGATATCATCAGTTGAAGATTCGGGAACCAGATATCCCGAAGACTGCTTTCAGGACCAGATATGGTCACTATGAGTTTCTTGTGATGCCTTTTGGGCTGACCAATGCCCCAGCAACTTTTATGCACTTGATGCACAGTGTGTTCCGGCCCTATCTTGACTCATTTGTCATAGTGTTTATTGACTACATTCTGGTATACTCCCGGAGTCGGGAGGATCATGAGCAGCACCTGAGGACTGCACTTCAGACCTTGAGAGAAAAGAAGTTATATGCAAAATTTTCAAAGTGTGAGTTTTGGCTAGACTCAGTGTCATTCTTGGGTCATATAGGATTGAGTGAGGGGATCCGGGTGGATCCGAAGAAGATTGAAGCAGTGCAGAGTTGGCCCAGACCGTCCTCAGCTACAGAGATCCGAAGTTTTCTTAGTTTGGCGCGGTATTACCGTCGTTTTGTAGAGGGATTCTCATCTATTGCAGCACCTATGACCAAGCTGACCCAGAAGGGTGCTCCATTCAGGTGGACAGAGGAATGTGAGGAGAGCTTTCAGAAGTTCAAGACAGCTTTGACTACGGCCCCAGTATTGGTATTGCCTACAGGTTCGGGGTCTTATACTGTATATTGTGATGCATCGCGGATTGGTCTTGGAGCGGTGTTGATACAGGATGGTAGGGTGATTGCCTATGCATCCAGACAGCTGAAGGTGCATGAAAAGAACTATCTTGTCCACGACCTTGAGTTAGCAGCTATTATTCATGCCTTGAAGATATGGAGACACTATTTGTACGGTGTTTCTTGTGAGATTTACACCGATCATCGGAGTTTTCAGCATCTGCTTAAGCAGAAAGATCTTAACTTATGTCAGTGGAGGTGGTTGGAGCTGCTTAAGAATTATGATATCATTATTTTGTACCACCCTGGGAAGGCCATTGGCGTTGGATGTTCAGGCCTTAGCAGTCAGTTTGTGAGATTGGATATTTCTGAGCCTAGTCGAGTATTGGCTTGTGTGGTCTCTCGGTCTTCTCTTTATGATTGTATCAGGGAGCGTCGATATGATGACCCTCATCTGCTTGTCCTTAAGGACACGGTCTAGCATGGTGATGCTAAGGAGGTCACTATTGGAGATGATGGTGCATTGAGGATACAGGGCAGGCTATGTGTGCCCAATGTAGATGGTTTGCATGAGTTGATTCTCCAGGAGGCTCACAGTTCGCGGTACTCTATTCATCCGGGTGCCGCAAAGATGCATCAGGACTTGAAACAACATTACTGGTGGAGGAGAATGAAGAAGAACATCGTAGAGTATGTGGCTCGATGTCTGAATTGCCAGCAGGTAAAATATGAGCATCAGTGACAAGGTGGATTACTTCAGAAGTTAGAGATTCCGGATTGGAAATGGGAGCGGATCACTATGGATTTCGTTGTTGGACTCCCACAGACTCAGCAGAAGTTTGATGCAGTTTGGGTGATTGTGGACAGGCTGACCAAGTCAGCTCATTTCATTCCTGTGATGACTACCTATTCTTTCGAGCAGTTAGCTCGAATCTACATTCGTGAGATCGTCAGGCTTCATGGCGTATCGGTATCTATTATCTCTGACCGGGGTACGCAATTTACATCACGGTTCTGGAGAGCTGTACAATATGAGTTGGGTACTCGGGTTGAGTTAAGCACAACATTTCACCCTTAGACGGACGGGCAGTCCGAGCACACTATTCAGATATTAGTGATGTTGCATTCATGGTTGGAGAGCGGGTCTTTCTCCGGATTTTGCCTATGAAGGGTGTTATGATATTCGGAAAGAAGGGCAAGCTGAGCCCAAGGTTCATTGGTCCTTTTGAGATTTTGTGGAATGTTGGGGAGGTTGCTTATGAGCTTGCCTTACCTCCCAGCCTAGCAGGAGTCCATCCGGTATTTCATGTTTCGATGCTTCGGAAGTATCACTGTGATCCTGCTCATGTATTGGATTTCAGCTCAGTCCAATTGGACAAGGATCTACCTTATGTTGAAGAGCCAGTGGCTATTTTAGACAGGCAGGTCAGAAAGCTAAGGTCAAAGAACATTGCTTCCGTGAAGGTTCAGTGGAGGGGACAGCCGGTCGAGGAGGCAACTTAGGAGACCGAGCAGGATATGCGCAGCCGCTATCCTCATCTTTTCACAACTTTAGGTATGTCTCTATGCTCGTTCGAGGATGAACGATTATTTTAAGAGGGGGAGGATGTAACGACCCGGCCGGTTATTTTGAGAGTTAGAGCCCGAACCCCTATTAACTACTTTCCCCATATCTATTTCTGCTATTGTGACTTGACGGGATGATTGGTTTTGAGTTTCGTTGGGGCACTTAGTCCATAAATGAGAGCTTAAGTCTTAGAATTTGGACCGTAGTCAGAACTATGTGAAAACGGTTCCGGAATGGAATTCCGTCAATTTCGTTAGCTCCGTTGGGTGATTTTGGGCTTAGGAGCGTGTCCGGAATGTGTTTTGCGGCCCGTAGCTCATTTAGGCTTAAAATGGCGAAAGTCAAAATTTTGGAGTTTTGGACCGGTAGTGAAAATTTTGATATCAGGGTTGGAATCTAATTTCGGAAGTTGGAGTAGGTCCGTAATATTGAATATGACTTGTGTGCAAAATTTGGAGTCAATCGGACGTTGTTTGGTGTGTTTCGGCGTCGTTGTCGAATTTGAAAGTTTCAAGTTCTTTAAGTTTGAGTCGGAAGATGATTTGTGATTTTAGCGCTAGTTGAATGTGATTTGAGGGCTTGACTTATTTCGTATGATATTTTATGATTGGTTGGTATATTTGATTGAGGTCCCGGGGGGCGTTGGGCATGTTTCGGATGCTCAACGGGTCATTTTTGGACTTAAGGAGTTGGCAATTTTTGCTAGTGTTCTACAGCTAGTTTCCTTCATCGCGATCGCGTGAGAAGGCTAGCGATCGCGTAGAGTAATTGGGAGACCAGCTGGGTTATCTCTTTGCGTTCGCAAATAATGGGACGCGATCGTGTAGGTTCGTCAGGTTATGTATCGCGAACGCGTAGGCTAGACCGCGTTCGCGAAAAAGAAATAAGGCAGCAGTGGAATTGGGTTTTGTTCTTCGCGATCGCGTAAGGTCAGTGGCGAACGCATAAGTCTGAGGAGCCATTTCATCGCGTTCGCGTGAAGAGTTACGCGTTCGCGTAGAGTAAAATAATGGGGCAGCAAAGTTGTTCTTCGCGATCGCGAGGGTGTTTCCGCGATCGCGATTAAGAATCGTTGGGCAATGTTAAAGTCTCCAAAAATGGGTTTTTTGCCATTTTACCAAAAACTTGAGATAGGGAGCTCGGATTTTGGATGAGGTATTGAGGGATTTTCAGAGATATCAATTGGGTAACAATTCTTAACTCCTTTATGATTATATCCCACTAATCTATAATTAATTTCCTCTTTAATTTCTGATTTTGGGGTTGAAATTGGGAAAACTTTGGAAGAACTTCTTCAATAAAGATTTTGAGTTTTGAAGGAAATTTGTGGTCAGATCGGATTTGAATAAATTTTATATGGTTAGACTCGTGAGCGATTGGGTGTTCGTATTTTGTAACTTTTACCCGATTCTGAGACGTGGGCTCCACGGACGAATTTGAGTTAATTTCAGAATTTTGTTAAAGTGTTGATTTCATTAATTAGATGAGTCTATTATGGTTGTATTTAAGATATGTAATTGCTTTTGGCTAGATTTAGGCCATTCAGAACCGTATATTCGTGGGAAAGGCATTGTGATCGATTGATTGAGTTTGGTTCGAGGTAAGTGGCTTGCCTAACTTTGTGTAGGGGAACTCCCCGTAGGATTTGTACTATTTTTGATATATGAGCGTCGTGTACGTGAGGTGACGAGTACGTACACGGGCTAGTTTTGGAAAAACCCGATTTTCTTACTGAGCAGCAACATGTTTTCCTATTATTTTGAGTTATACCATTTTAATGAGTACTAATCTATTTTCATTCTTAATTGAGTTATTCCAATATGTGTAGCTATCATGTTTAGTCTAATACAACATGTCTACGTGTCTTAATTGTTTATGTGAATTCTGTGCAGCATGCTTAGTGAATTTCCTACTTTTTCCCTGACTGGTACTTAGTCTAAATTGTAAGAATTTTGTGATGTAGTTGTATTTCTATCATTTGCGCGGTATTTTTACTTTGGGACTACGGAATGGTATTCCGGAAAATCTCCTTGTACTGCATATTTACTTTGGGATTATGGAACGGTATTTCGGGAGATCCCCCTGTACTGTGTATTTATTTTGGGACTACGGAATGGTATTCCGGGAGATCCCCCTATACTACATATTTACTTTGGGACTACGGAACGGTATTCCGGGAGATCCCTCTGTCTTGCATATTTACTTTAGGACTACGGAACGGTAGTCTGGGAGATCCCTCTGCACATTTACGTTTGGGACTACGAGACGGTATCTCGGGAGATCCCCTGTTGTGTTTTCTGTGTACTGAGCTGTTACCTTCTATGATTTCATTGCTGTTAAATTTCAGCCTTTATTTTATTGTGGTATTACACTCTATAATATTTTTAATATATATTTTCTAGTAGGGCCCTAACCTGACCTCGTCACTACTCGACCGAGGTTAGGCTTGGCACTTACTGGGTACCGATTGTGGTATACTCACACTACTCTCTACATATTTTTGTTTCGTGTGTAGATCCAGGTGCACCTTATCAGCCGCACTATCAGTGAGCCGAGACAACTTTGGAGACTTCAAGGTATATCTGTCGTGTTCGCACACCTCGGAGTCCCCTCCTACTAATTCTCATGTCCATTATCTTCTGTATTTTCCTTATTAAATTCTGATGTATATAGACACTAGATTTTTCCTTCTGTAGTTTGTAATTCACGATGTTCCGAATTTTGGAATTTGCTATGTATTTTTTAACGGTTAGGTGTTAAAATTATCTTTTCATTTCATTATTCCGCAAATGTTAGACTTACCTAATCGTAGAGACTAGGTGCCGTCACGATATTATATTGAGGGAAAATTTTGGTCGTGATATTGCATCAATTGACTTTTGGTGTTCTAGTGTTCATCGTGATCGTGGAAGGAGGGTTGCGATCGCGGAGGGTATTTGGTGGCAGGTGAGCTTTGCTCTTCGCGTTCGCGATGAAGAGGTCGCGTTCACGGAGCTTGAGGAGTTGTGGCTTTCGCGCTCACGTACAGGGAGTCGCATTAGTGTAGAAGGGAAAGATGGTCTGGCACGTCAAGTTTTTAGCCTTCGCAATCTTGTGGGAAGGCCCGCGCTCGCGTAGGCTTGCGTAGCTCATGAATCGCGATTGCGAGCCTAGGGCCGAGTTCGCATAGGGTCTTTTGTGGATCTGAAATTTTTGGTCCTTGTAATCACGAAGAGGGTCCAGCGATAGCGATGCATATGCCTGGGCAGACCTTTAAAATATAGTTTTCTGGACTTTGAGTTATTTTATCACATTTTGAGATAGGGAGTTCGGATTTGGGCAATTTTGGAGGGAATTTTTACGATTCGGATTGGGGTGAGTATTTTGTACTCCGATTTGATTATTATTCATGATTCCAACCTTTATTTTAGCAATCTAATGATGAATGTAAGTGAAGAAACTGGGAATTTTAGTAAAAACTTTTCTAAATGATTCTTTTTAGGATTTGAACCCCAATTCGGAGTTGGAATTGGATGAAACTAGTATGGTTGTACTCATACTACACTCTGCACATAAACTCTACACTTTATGTGCAGATCTAGGTAATTCTGGGCATGGTTATTGCTAGAGTTCGCACTGGTACCAGCTTGTGGAGACTACGAGGTAGATGCTATATCGTTCGCAGACCTTGAAGTTCTCTTTGTTTGTTTCTGTTATCATTATTCTATCGTCCAGATAGTTTGCATTGAGGATTTGGCTATATATTTTGAGCTTATGTAGTGCTCATATACTTGTTGACACTAGACCAATGAGATGGTTGTGGTTGCGATATTGTTGTTATTTTTCAGTTGTATATGATTATTCCATTGTGAAGATTATCAAACTTCTATTAATTGAGTTTCATTATTATGAAATGGTTGGCTTGCCTAGCAAGCATTGTTAGGCGTTGTCACGGCTCCGATGAGAGTTTGGGTCAGGACACTTATGTGGTAATTAAACAATTCATAAGAAAATAAACACATTAATTAAAGCTTGATAAGAGGAGGGTTGGGCTATGACCCATATTTTAGTCTATCTTAACCCAGTTCAACTCTGTTCAAGTAACTTTTAGACAGATTAATGTCCCGCTCATTTATTAACTCAACCCAATTGACCTGCCCAATAATTTCTGTTAGTCAACTGCTAATTAAATGATATTATCCTATTCTAGAAGCGTTGGGAATTATGCTAAGGGATACTAAAATAGTTCCACTAGTTAATTAGCTATACTAATAGTATAAGATACGAATTAAAAGTTAGTCATTAATGACGAATGATTTTACCATGCTCCCGAGCTAAATGTAGATATTTTTGAGTGACTTGATATTATAATTTTGTTTTAATACTATTAGCAGTGGCAAAACAACGTATTTTTCTAAGAGATCTAATTTACATGTATAGAAAGTAATTGTTGACCTATATACTTAGTTTTATTTTTTATATTACGATATAATTACTGATGAAGGTGTTCAAGTAACCACCTTTCAACTAGGGGTGTACATAAGTCGGATTGGTTCGGGTTTTTCAATTATCAAACAGAATCAATTGTATCGGGTTTTCAAATATATAAACCAAACCAAACCAAACCAACAAAAGTCGGGGTTTTCAATCTCGATTTTTCTCGAGTTTTTCGAACTTTTTATCGGTAAAATCGTCATAGCATAAAATATATAACTTGTGCTCCAATATTTCTTTGGTCCTAGTATGATAAAATCATATAAGATGTTACCCAAGAAAATAACACAAAATAATATGAGATGAGTCATGATATTATACTAAATTACTCAACAATAAAGATAATAAAATCGCATAAAATAAATATTACTAATTAATAAGCCATAATGAAAATAAACATAATTTAAAAGTACTAACTAAGTCATGCTAAAATAAGCACGACTAATAAGTACTCCCTTCGTTCCAGTTTACATGAACCTATTTCCTTTTTGCTTCGTTCGAAAAAGATTGACCCCTTTCTAAATTTGGAAACAATTTAGCTTAAATTTCTAATTCTACCTTTAATGAGAAGCTTTTATAACCACACAAATACTCTGGACCCTTTTTGACTTGTTTAGGACCACAAATTTCAAAAACTTTTATTTTTTCTTAAACTCCGTGTCCACTCAAATATGTTCACATAAATTGGAACAGTGGGAGTACTAATTATTAATTACATAACTAAATAAGAAAAAAAAAATAAGTTATGCGTTTTTACGGTCTAAACCAATGCAAAACTTAAAAAAAATTGATTGTCAACAATATAGTCATTCATAGTATTGAATTGAATTTTTTTGTTAGCACAAGTATTGATTTGATTTTGACTTGAGCTTTATTTGAGTTACTAACTTTACGGGCTATAAACATATTTGACCATTCAAAAGTTCTAAGTCCAAACATGAATATAATATATTAAAAGAAAACTATGAAAAAAATTAAGAAATATTTATAAATTATATTACAATAAATATTTTTACGTATAAAATATTTTTAAAACTTGTATACATGTAATGTCAGGTTGGTTTAGTTTCCGTTTGACTTTTCTTTAGTTAAAATCAAACCAAATAAATTATGATCGGGTTTTGTTTTCCAACACCAAACCAAATCATAGTCAAAGTTTTTTCCTGATTTGACTCAAATTATCGATTTGATGTGGTTGTCGGTTTCTTTTGTACATCCTTACCTTCAACTATCAGTATATATGAGTTATAATCTTAAATTTTTAACTCAGTTATTAAAGGGTCACAGAGCGTCATGTTTTCTGCAAGCGAAAAGAAGTGAGGAAATCAAAGAAACAAGAACGGCGAATATTTCTCGTAAGAGATGAGCAACGCCTCCAATACATAAAATAACTTTCTTGTCCTAGATATTATGTATTTTCGAAAGAGTAGTCTTTATAAAATAACCCTTCTTGTTATCTATATTTTTCGCAAACCTTATATTGGCGACATCTCTTTTTTCCAAGGGGTTGTTTGGAGCTTTTAATTTGCGCAATATCTCGTTTTATTTTGCTCATTATTAGATTATGGAGGTTATACATCCTATACAAGAAAGTGAAGGGGATAAGTTCCAATACCTAAAAAAGATAAAAATGTTCACTAGATTTTAATCGTTCTAAAATTGCATTGACCCATCATTATTTTTTGACAAGTAGGCAAATCAAATCTGCAGTAACCTTCCTGTTAAACGAAAAAAATAAAAAACTAAAGGCTAGGGAAGAGAAAGAGAGAGTGAGAGAGTGCGAGAGAGAGAGGAGTGTAGCTCGATACTAGTGTAACAATTGAACTTACAGCGTGCGTAAAAGGATGAATTATCTCGTTACATAAGTAATTTAGTATAACCTTCATAATTGTACATACTAAACTTCTTTTCTTTTTGGTTATTGTTACTTAATCAAACTCTAAAACCGTTTAAACTTAAACAAACATTTTTTAAGCTGATGGTAGAAAACAAAATAAGAACATTAGTTAGTTCCTGGGAACATACGCTAAAGAAAAAATTGGAACGAAAACTTAGAGTTCAAAATATTGAAAGAGAAATATGAAAAACTAGTAAATATGATAGTATAAAATTTTTTTAACACTGTTAATGTGTATACTAAAACTCTCACTATTGTTTTTTGGTGGTGACATGATATACATGGAACATTTGCATATATACCCTCCTTTGAGGCTGTCATTGAAGTTATACCCTTATTGCACAAAAATTTATAAAATTTATCCACTGGAATCTGAAGTAGTTCTATCTCAAAATCAAATCTTAACTTTTTTTATCTTTCAAATGAAACTTCAGAAAATTAGTTCAATTTCTTCAATACAATCTCAGATTTCAAATCTTAAGTTCTGAAACATAAACTTGTTGTTCGAATTTTAGCAATCAAACACGCGATTCAACGTCCAAATCTACTTCAAATAAGCTCAAATTTGAAACGTAGCTTTCAAATATCATTAAAAAATAAACCATAACCATCAAATTATCAAACCAACAATAAATATAACAAACTCATTTTGCAACTAAGAGAAGAAATCCTAAGCACAACCTACAATGATGTTTTGCAATTAAGAAAAAGAAAAAGGAGAAGCCAAAAGGTTCCTGGATACATGGAACATGAATATATAGAAGAAGAAAGTAGCATCAAAACTCCTGGATACATGTGAATGAATACAAAGAAGAAGAAAGCGGCAACAAAGAAGAACAGAAAAGTGTATATATTGAAGCTACTCAAAAATTAGGTATTAATTAATTTTTTTTTTAAAACTTAGTACAAGTTAAATGCGGGTGATCAAATAAGGCGTCTCGTGAAACTTTTATGATATATAGGCATTACTACTTTTTGGACTAAATCAATTTGCCCATAAAGAGTGTAGATTTTGTAATAAAACCCTCAGACTCAAGAAATATTGCAAGCGTAGTTCCACGAAAATAATTTGAGCGACAAAGAGAAAGTGTCCCTCCCATTCGTGCGTACCACCCAAAAGGTAAACATATGAATTTTCATAATAATGATAACCTTAATTCATCAAAAGACTTACTTTATTATCATACGTTCCTCCTCCCTCTCGTACGTGTTGGGCGCCCATATTGTCCAGCCAAAGGCCAATGGCTGGACAAAGGCCAATGGCCTAATCCTATTCTCCTTTGGTTTTCATTCCTATTCGGAATTGGATTCGATTTTTATTCCTATTTAGAGTTGGTTTTGGCTTTAAGAGAAAACATCACTCATTATCTATAAATAGGACAACCTTGGAGAATTATTTTATGCTCATTGGTACAAGTCTTTGAAAGACTTAAGCACATAAGAGTGGTTTTTGAGAGAGCTTTCATCAAGAGAGAAGAGAGAAGAAAAGTATTCGTTTGCTGCAGATTTTATTCCGACCAGCCAATGTCAAATCCCGTTTACTGATTCGTTAACCGTTGGATTGGGCTGAAATTTTGATTGAGTATTCATAAATTTTGATCTTTCATTTGAACGGTGGAGATCGGATTTTGTGGCTTATAGCATCTAATTTCGTGCCCCAAACAGTAGCTCCAATTTTGTGAATTCTCCTCTTTTTTTTCAATTAATTTGTCGTTGCTCTTGTTACTATTGTTGCTCCGTGTTTGGCACTTGTTGTGTATAAAATTTGGAGAACTTTTGTAACCCTCTTATTGTTATAGTGGAGTTTTTTGGATCTTTGTGATCCCGTGATTTTTACCTTCGATTTGAAGGATTTTTCACGTTAAAATTTGGTGTTCTATATCTTCTTTATTTTCTGATTTGTCTCTTCCTTTACATAACAGTGGTATCAGAGCCTTGGTTATTTATCCGGGTTGTTACAGAATGGATGCGAATATGAGCAAGATGGTATGTTTAAATGGGAGAAATTATAATATTTGGAGAAGCAAGCTGAAAGATTTATTGTTCGTGAAGAAGATGCATCTACCCGTTTTTTGCAGCTCATAAACCCGAGACTATATCTGATAAAGATTGGAATTTCAAGCACCAACAAGTATGTGGATATATACGACAATGGGTTGAAGATAATGGTCGCAACCATATTATAAATGAGACACATGCGAGATCATTATGGGAAAAGCTAGAGACTTTTTATGCTTCAAAAACTGAAAATAACAAATTGTTCCTGCTAAAGCAATTGATGACCTTTAAATACAAGGAAGGCAGCCCTATCCTTGATCACATAAATGATTTTCAGGGCGTCCTTGATCAGCTGTCTGGAATGGGAGTTAATTTTGATGATGAGATACAAGGACTTTGGCTTCTTAATACTCTGCCAGACTCTCGGAAAACTCTTCATGTTTCTTTGACAAATTCAGCTCCTGGAGGTAAGGTGACCATGAAATATGCCAAGAGTGGTATGTTGAACGGGGAAGTAAGGAGAAAATCTCAGGGTTCATCCTCACAAGAAGATATCTTGGTTATAGAAGACCGGAGGATAGATAGAACAAGAGGCTCGAGGAATAGAGGTAAAAGTAAAAGTAGGTCAAGGTCCAAATACCATAATATTACATGCAACCACAGTGCCAGGAAAGGGAACATCAAAAGGTTTTGCCAGAAGTTGAAGCAAGACACTAGAGAAGGAAAGAAAGTTAAAAATAACGAGAACAATGTTGCTGCTATTGTTCGAGATGATCTTCTTTTTTCTTATGATGAAAACATCATCAATTTGGTATCCCATGAGACGAGCTGGATAGTAGATTCTGGAGCTACCTCACATGTCACACCAAGAATAGACTTTTTCTCATCTTATACTCCTTTTAATTCTGGAGTGTTAAAGATGGGCAATGCCAGTGAAGTTAAGGTGTTTGCTATTGGCACAGTTTGTTTGAAAACTAATAATGGTTTAATGTTAGTTCTTCAAGATGTCAAGCATGCTCCAGACTTTCCTTTCAATTTGATCTCTGCATAAAGATTAGACGATGAAGGTTACCATAATGCCCTCTTTAATGGACAATGGAAGCTCACCAAAGGCTCCATAGCAGTGGCTCAAGGAGTCAAGTCTGGTCATTTATATGTGACACATGGCTCTATTCTCAATGACTCCATAAATCTGGTGGAAAGTGACACTTTATTAGAATTGTGGCACAGAAGATTGAGTCATATGAGTGAGAGAGGGATTATGTGTTTGGCTAAGAAAAAATTACTTTCTAGAGTGAAACAAGCAAAGCTGAAAAGATGTATCCATTGTTTAGCTGGCAAACAGAAAAGGGTTTTCTTTCATAGCCATCCTCCCTCGAGAAAACCCGATTTATAGGAGCTAGTACACTCTGATTTGTGTGGTCCTTGTAAAGTAAAGGCAAAAGGTGGTGCACTCTACTTTGTGACCTTCATTAATGATCATTCTCGTAAGCTCTGGGTGTATCCTTTGAAATTTAAAGATCAAGCACTTGGCGTGTTTAAGAAATTTCAAGCCTTAGCTGAGAGACAAACGGGGAAGAAATTAAAATGTATCCGCACTGATAATGGTAGTGAATATTGTGGTCCCTATGATAACTATTGCAAGGATCAAAGAATTCGTCATCAGAAAACTCCGCCCAAGATGCCTCAATTGAATGGTTTGGCAGAGAGGATGAAAAGAACTATAGGTGAAAGAGTTAGATGCTTGCTTTCTGAGGCTAAACTTCCAAATACATTTTGGGCGGAAGCACTTAACACTGTTGCTTATGCTATCAATTTGTCTCCTGTTGTTGCTTTGGATGGTGATATCCCAGACAGAGTTTGGTTTGACAAAGATGTTTCTTATGATCACCTGAGAGTTTTTGGGTATAAAGCTTGTGTGCATGTTCCTAAAGATGTGAGATCGAAACTAGATGTCAAAACTAAGCAGTGCATCTTTATCGGTTATGGTAAAGATGAGTTTGGGTATTGTTTTTATGATCCTGTTGACAATAAACTTATTAGAAGTCGTGATGTAATATTCTTTGAAAACCAGACTGTTAAAGATATTGACAAAGCTGAGAAGATAGATTCTCATAGTAATAAGAGCTTAGTTGATATTGATCTAGTTTTAATTGCTAAGTCACCTATTGCACATGAAGGAACCCAAGACAATAATGAAGATAGTGATCAAGATCAAAATAATCATCATGGTGGAGATGTTATGGATGCTCTAGTTGATGAAGTTGTGGTTGATCAGCAACCAATTCCTACTCAGGTAACTACTTAAAATGCTCCTGAAACCTCTCTTAGAAGATTTACAAGGGAAGCAAAAATCCATGCGCTATCCTCCTGATGAGTATGTACTTTTGACTGACATGGGAGAACCTGAGAATTATGATGAAGTCATACAAGATACTCACAAAGATCAGTGGATCGAAGCCATGGAAGATGAGATGAAGTCACTCTATGAGAATAGCACATATGAGTTAGTGAAATTGCCGAAAGGTAAGAGAGCTTTATCTTACAAATGGATATTCAGAATAAAGCAAGATAACCATACCTCTGCGCCTAGATACAAGGCGAGGTTAGTTGTTAAATATTATGGCCAGAAGAATGGAGTTGACTTTGATGAACTTTTCTCCCCTGTTGTGAAGATGTCTTCTATTTGTGTTATTCTAGGCTTTGCCACGAGTCTAGATTTAGAGGTTGAACAGATGGATGTCAAGACTACTTTTTTTCATGGTGATTTAGATGAGGAGATTTATATGGAGCAACTTGAGGGTTTTGTAACTAAGGGAAAAGAAAATTATGTCTGCAAATTGAAAAAGAGCATGTATCGATTGAAACAAACTCCAAGGCAATGGTATTTGAAGTTTGAATCTGTCATAGAAGAACAAGGGTACAAGAACTTCTTCAGACCACTGTGTATTCTTCCAGAAGTTCTCTGATGATGATTTTATTATTTTATTGCTTTATGTGGATGACATGCTTATTGTTGGCAAGAATAAATCCAGAATTGCAGTTCTTAAGAAGCAGTTGAGCAAATCGTTTGCGATGAAGGACTTGGGGCCAGCAAAGAAAATCTTAGGCATTCAAATATACTGACATAGAGATAGAAAGAAGTTATTTTTGTCCCAAAAGTAATACATTGAGAAGGTACTCAACAGGTTCAATATGACAGATGTAAACGTGGTTAGTACTCTTCTTACTAAACTCTTCAAATTGAGTATTAGTTAGAGTCCATCTACTGATGAAGAGAAAAAAAAGATGTCTCGTATTCCTTACTTTTCTGTCGTTGGTAGCTTGATGTATGCTATAGTTTGCACTAGACTAGATATTGCACACGTCGTTAGTACTGTTAGTAGATTCCTTTATAATCCTGAAAAAGAACATTGGGATGTAGTAAAATAGATAATAAGGTATTTGAAAGGTACTGCAGATTTGAAGTTATACTTTGGCAATGGCAAACCTGAACTTGTTTGTTATACAGACTCTGATTTAGGAGGAACTCTTGATTATTCAAGATCCACTTCCGATTATTTGATCACTTTTGTAGGGGGTTGTTTCTTGACAATCTAGACTACAGAAGTGCATAGCTCTATCCACCACAGAAGCCGAATATATTGCTGTAATAGAAGGTGCAAAAGAACTATTATGGATGAACGAGTTTAATAATGATCTTGTCTTTGAGCAGCCAAGGTACATCTTATTTTGTGATAATCAGAGTGTTATCTGCTTCACCAAGCACTCCACTTTTCATTCTAAGACTAAACATATAAATAGAAAGTATCATTGGATAAGAATGGTCGTGGAAGATAAATTATTTGAGGTTGAGAAGATAGACACCGATGAAAATCCTTCGGATATGCTGACAAAGGCGGTGGTTGCAGATAAACATGAATTTTACAGAAAATTGGCAGGCATGAAGCTTGTCAATAGTTCCTCTACTTGAAGACATATTTGGCCCCTTGGCTGGAGGGGGAGTTTGTTAGGCCCATGCCCATGTTGTCCAGCCAAAGGCCCAATGGCCTAATCCTATTCTCTTTTGGTTTCCATTGCTATTCGAAAATGGATTCGATTTTTATTCCTACTTAGAGTTGGTTTTGACTTTAAGAGAAAACATCACTCATTATCTATAAATATGACAACCTTGAAGAATTGTTCTATGCTCATTGGTACAAGCCTTTGAAAGAATTAAGCACATAAGAGTGATTTTTGAGAGAGCTTTCATCAAGAGAGAAGAGAGAAGAAAAGTATTCGTTTGCTGCAGATTTTATTCCAACCAGCCAACTTCAAATCCCGTTAACCGATTTGTTAATCGTTGGATCGGGCTGACATTTTGATTGAGTGTTCATAACGTCTTGTCTTTGATTTGAACGGTGGAGATTGGATTTTGTGGCTTATAGCATCTGATTTTGTGCCCCAAACAGTAGCTCCAGTTTTGTGACTTCTCCTCTTTTTTCAATTGATTAGTCGTTGCTCTTGTTGCTATTGTTGCTCAGTGTTTGACACTTGTTGTGTAGCCAATTTGGAGAACTTTTGTAACACTCCTATTGTTATAGTGGAGTTTTTTTGGATCTTTGTGATCCCGTAGTTTTTACCTCCGATTTGAAGGGTTTTCCACGTTAAAATTCGATGTTCTATATCTTTTTTATTTTCGGGTTTGCCTCTTCCTCGACATAACTACTGCCCAAAAGGTAAAACATATGAACTTTTATACTAATGATAACTTTATTTGTCAAAAAACTTATTCTATCATCACATGTTCCTCTTCCCCCTTTCTTGAACTTTTCTGTTGCCTAGTGTGGCATCAACAGTACGATTAAATTTGAACAAAAGTACGTTTTGGGCCAAAATTTGGAAAAGTTGAGATCTTTGTCTACTGGTGATGTCTTGTGGTACTATTAATTTTTAACTACATATGGAGAGGTAAATTCATTAAAATCCTACATTTTTTAAGAGTATTAAAATATCTGATTTTGAATATATATTTAATTAATATAGTGTGTTTCTAGATCTAAATACTAACTAATTGACGCAAATACTTGTTTTAGTCTTTTAGATGAAGCATGATTTAACGCTAGCGGCTGCGATGATCGTTGACGATGACAGTGGTTAATGTGGTAGTATTTTCAAAAATTAAATAGCCAAGTGTCCTTTTATTTTACAAATGTCATATCTATTTTAAAGCTTAAATGACAACTGTCTTAGCCATTCTAGAAGCCTATGATAAGTGGCAAAAGAAGTATTAAAAGTGCCAATTGCATGAAAAATTCAAGACAAGTGTACATGCTTCAAACCCCTCTTAAAGCCTATAAATAGGAATTCAACTTAGGCAAAAATCATCAGCAACTTTCCTTACTTTTTCATTATGAGTAGCTTCTCCTTGTTATCTTTTCTTCTCAAAATTAGTAGTCTATCTTCTTTTGTTCCCCTTTTTTTAAATAGCTGAATTTATTATTAATATTTTGTTGATTCATGTATCCTCTAAATAAATAGAGATAAGTTTGTTTAATCATGGGAAAATATTTCATATTGCTAAAATAGTTTATTAGGATAGTGCCCAGCACGACTCAAGCCAATTCGTGTATCTGCTAACAAATAATATTATTGCAGTATTATTATCGTTATTTTCCGGTGTCATTTTCCTACAATGTAAGAAACTATGGCAAGTAATACTACTACGAATTTTTTTGATGGTGCTACCAATTTTGGTATTGTCTCTGTTGCTACTGTTCCAGTTGTCCTGCCAGATATCCATGGTGTTGCAAATACGTTATTACATCCACAACTTTGGCACACAATAATGTCAAAATACAGGTATGTAAATAGACATGGTTACATATCCAATGCTAATATTAAAATCTTCAAGAAAAATGCACCTCAATGCAAGAGAAGAGTTGAGATAAATGACAATCTCGCTAAGTCAAAATTAAATTTGACTAAAGTAGATAATATAATTATTGCGATCATTTTCCAAATAAATAATGTGACCAATGTGAGAAATTTGGTGATAGACTCTGGTGCTGTAATGACCCAATCGGTCATTTTTAACTTTTAGAACCCCGTTCCCTAAAATAAAACTTTCCGTAGGTGCTTGTAATGATTTATGACTTGCGGGGATGGTTGGTTCGGGATTTGGAAGTGTTTGGGGTGAAACCGGAACACTTGGTTCCTTAGGTTGACCTTAAAGTGCTAAGTTTGACTTGGGTCAACTTTTTGTGAAAACGACCCCGGAATAGAATTTTGATGATTCCAACAGCTACGTATGGTGATTTTGGACTTAGGAGCGTGTTCGAAATTTTATTTGGAAGCCCGTAGTTAAACTAGGCATGAAATGGCTAAAAACAAGAACTTAAGTTTGAAAGTTTGACCGATGAGTTGACTTTTTGATACCAGAGTCGGAATCCAGTTCCGAAAATTTTTATTGCTCCGTTATATAATTTATGACTTGTGTGTAAAATTTGAGGTCAATCGGAGTTGATTTGATAGGTTCCGACATTGAATGTAGAAGTTGAAAACTCTTAGTTTCATTAAGCTTGAATTGGGGTATGATTCATGGTTTTAGCGTTGTTTGATGGGATTTAGAGGTTCGACTAAGTTCGTATGATGTTTTAGGACTTGTTGGTATATTTGGTTGAGGTCCCGAGGGCCTCGGGTGAGTTTCGGATGGTTAACGGATCAAAAATTTGAGTTAAAAAGCTGCTGCATGTTTTCCTCTTTTGTTGGACATTCTGGGTTGTGATAGAGCCCAGATATCGAGCCCAGGTATCCAGCCCAGGGTTGACGAGGTACAGGCTCGAGCTAGTGTATCGAAGCCATGATCGAAGGTCCAATTCGAGGGCCATGATCGAAGGCAAGGCTCGAGGGCCAGGATCGAGACCCCAGATCGAGGGTCACAATCGAAGGCTCAAGCTCGATGCCATGATTGAGGCTATGATCGAAGGCCCAACCTCGATACCCTGATCGAGGCCATGACCGAGGTCCAGGCTCGAGCCTGTGATCGAAGCCGCGATCTAAGGCAAGGCTCGACGGCATGATCGAAGGTATGGCTCGAGGGCTAGGATCGAGACCCAAGCTCGATGCCCTAATCGAAGGCACAACCTCGATGCCCTGATTGAAGGCACATGTTCGATGCCGCGATCAAGGCCCAGTTCGAGGACCAATTCCGAAGGCTGCTGGGCAGTTTTATAAAAAGAGGGCATTCGTCCCATTTGCCATTTTTGACGAACTTGAGCTTGAGCAGAGACGACTTTTAGCAGATTTTCAAGGAAAAAATATTGGGGTAAGTGATTCTAACTTGGATTTGGTCTACATATACAAGTGTATCATTGTTTTTCACAATTTAATTAGTGTTTTGAGATTTGAGATTTGAAAAAGTTTAGAAATCTCATAGAAACGAAATCTTGAGATTTCGGTATCGATTCGGTGTCGGAATTGAGTGAAACTAGTATGGTTGGACTCGTAATTGAATGGGTTGCCGGATTTCATAACTTTTGCCGGATTCCGAGATGTGGGCCCCGCGGGCGAAGTTTTAATTAATTTCGGGATTTTTATTAAAAATGTAGTATTTCCTTATAGAATTTATTTTCTATAATTTTTAGTGATTGTATCGAATTATTTTGGCTAGATTTGAGTCAGACAGAGTTGGATAATCGTGAAAAAGGCAAAATTGTGGATTAAATTGGAGCAAAACGAGGTAAGTCTCTTGTCTAATCTTGTGAGGAGGAAAATTACCTCATAGGTGATTAGAATTAAATAATTATTGCTAAATTATGGGGGCTACGTACGCACGAGGTGACGAGAGTCCGTGCGTAGCTACTATTAATGCCAAAGTCCGGGTAGTTTAGGACTCAAAGCATGCCTTACTTGTGTAAATTGTATTCTTTGATTTATTTATATTAATTGATATCTATATGAATATATTGTGAATTGTTAGATAAAGATATTAAAGGATGGAAATCTCATAGGCTTGATTTTCTGTTTAAATCAATTAATTGTTAAAAGAAATTGTTCTCCTCCCGAATTTACCTTATAATAAATATACTCTCCTTTCGGGGGCACATAAGAAAATGTCTTCCTTTCTTGTGGAGTGGGCCGAATGCCTCGGCAGGATAGATGCATCTATGGATCGCGTCGCACGTCCCTCGGCAGCGTACACGACAGTCTAGATCGGGCCGTACGTCCTCGGCAGAAATCGTGCTTAATAATAATAATTACACGATACTTTAATAATTTATTTCAGCTTGTGAAGCTAAGTAATAAATTAGAAAATCTTTGGAATTTAATGAATTATTATTCTTGCTTGTTAAGGAATTAATTGTTACTCCGGTAAAAGAGATCTAATTGATAAATTTGAAATTATTTTGATTGAAGGAATTTAATTAATATATTGAGAATTGTTACATTTGAAGGAATTTGATTATTTTCGATGATTAAATAAATTATTGTAAATTCTGTAAATCATGCTGATTTAAATATCCTAGTTTTATTTCAATTATTATCGACCCATAGTGAGTGTCAAAGTCGGCCATCTCGTCTCTACCACTTCGAGATTAGGCTTGATACTTACTGGGTACACGTTGTTTACGTACTCATACTACACTTGCTGCACTTTTTGTGCAGGATCTGAGACAGGTACTAGTGGAGGACCTATCATCACATACCCACGTCATCCCGAGGCATAGTGATGAGCTGCCTTTCTGAGCCGTTCTGCAGCTACCAGTGTCTCTTCTTATATTTATATTCTGTCTATTTCATTTCAGACAGTATTTGAGTTTTGTATAATTTACTAGATGCTCATGCACTTGTGACACCGGGTCTTGGCACACACATTGGTAGAAGTTGGTATTTTATTATTTTCTTGGATTAAAAGTTTAACCAATGTACGATTGACTTATTAGTTGGCTTGCCTAGCTATAGTGTTGAGCGTCATCACGACCTATAGGTGAAATTGGGTCGTGACAACATGGTATCAGAGCACTAGGTTCATGTAGGTCTCACAAGTTATGAGCAGACCTAATAGAGTCTTGCGGATCGGTACGGAGACGTCTGTACTTATCTTCGAGAGGCTATATGGTGTTAGGAAACTACCTTTCTTCAAATTCCATCGTGCAATTGATGTAGTACTAAATATCCTTCTCTTATTCTCTCACAGATGGTGAGAACACGCTCTAATGAGATTCCAGACCAGGGAAGAGCTACTCCCCCAGTTGCTAGAGGCCGAGGGAGGGCTCCAACCCGTGGTAGAGGGCGAGGATGTCCTAGGACTATTCCGGTTATGCCGCCAGTGGATCCAACAGAGAATCCCATTATTGAGGAGCAGGGTGAGGTGCCTGTGGCAGAGCCAGCTCCGGTGGACTTCACATCTGAACCGGGATTTCAGGATGTCATGGGTCGTATGCTGTGATTCATGGACAATATGACTCAGGCCGGTTTATTTCCGGCAGACCCAGACAAATATCAGGCGGGCGGGGGAGAACAGATCCTTACCGCGCAGGCTCATGGATAGGCAGCTGCTATATATCAGACCTAGGGTGCACTACCCGTGGGTGGAGTCCAGCTAGTGGCAGCAGCTACACTTGAGCCCAGGCCTGCTGTAGCCGCTGATCCTCAGAAACTATTGGACAGATGGACTAGACTACATCCCCTTGTCTTCGGGGGTGAGCGACATGAGGATCCATAGGATTTCATTGATCGTTGCAAGGATAGACTGTACAACATGAGGATATTGGAATCCCATGGGGTTGATTTCGCTACTTTTCAGCTAGAGGGTAGAGCCCGTAGATGGTGGCAGTCTTACGCTCTTGGTAGACCAGGAGATTCTCCTCCCATGACTTGGGACAGGTTCACCCGTATCTTCTTGGACAGGTATATTCCACCCTCCCAGAGGGAAGAGTTGCGGTTTCAGTTTGAGCAGTTCCAGCAGGGTCAGATGTCAGTGACTGATTATGAGGCGAGGTTTTCTGAATTATCTCACCATGCACTAATGATACTCCCTACTGAGGCGGAGAGAGTGCGAAGGTTTAAAGCCGGTTTACATACTGGTATTCAGGCCATAATGGCTCGATAGGTTGAGATGGGTACTTCTTATGAGCGAGTTGTGGAGATAGCCCGGAGGATTGAGGGTGTACGTCAGCGGAGCCGAGAGCAGATTATGTGAGATAAACGGTTCTGGTACTCTAGAGAGTTCAGAGGTGCTCCGTCCGAAGGTAGAGGTCAGTTCGTGAGGGGACAGTCCAGCAGACCCCCATATCTAACACCACCACCTCATCGAGGTGCTCCAGTGCGACCTTATCTCAGTGTTATCCCAGAGAATTCTTATCGCCCACCAGCTATTCAGGGTTCTTTTCGTGGGTATTCCGGTCCCCAGGGCCAGACACTTAGTCAACATCCCATCGCACCAAAAAGTTGTTACGAGTGCGGGGATCCCAGTCATATGCGGAGGTTTTGCCCCAGGCTTCGAGGTAGACCAGTACAGCAGGGTCAGCAGCCTATTCTTATCGGACTAGTTGTTTCACCAGTAGTCCGACCACCGAGAGGCAGAGGACAGGCAGGTAGGGGACGTCTTAGAAGTGGAGGTCAGCCAGGCGAAAGCCAGAAAGTTGGCGCTCCAGCTCGGTTCTATGCTTTTCCTGCTAGACCAGATGCAGAGGCCTCAGATGCCGTGATTACATATATTATTTTTGTTTGTGGCAAAGATGCCTCAGTATTATTTGATCCAGGATCTACGTATTCATATGTGGCATCTCTATTTGCTCCATTCTTGGGCGTTTCTCGTGAGTCCTTGAGTACTCCTGTTTATGTGTCCACTCCTGTGGGCGATTCTATTGTTGTGAACCGGATCTACCAGTCCTGTATTATTACATTCTGCCGTTACGAAAATAGAGCAGATCTCCTATTGCTTGAGATGACCGATTTTGAAATTATTTTGGGCATGGACTGGTTATCTCCATATCATGCTATTCTTGATTGTCATGCCAAGACTGTTACCTTGGCTATTCCAGCATTGCCTAAGCTGGAGTGGAAGGGTTCGCCTGTTAGTTCATTTAATCGAGTTATTTCTTTTTATAAAGGCTCAACACATGGTTGAGAAGGGTTGTTTAGCTTATCTAGCCCATGTTCGGGATACTACTGCAGAGACTTCTGCTATTGATTCAGTGCCTGTAGTTCGGGAGTTCCCCGATGTATTTCCATCAGATCTTCCAGGTATGACACCTGATCGTGATATTGATTTCTGTAATGACTTTGCTTCAGATACGTAGCCTATATCTATCCCACCGTATCGCATGGCTCCGAAAGAATTGAAAGAACAGCTTGAAGAGTTACTAGCCAAAGATTTTTTCAAGCCGAGTGTATCGCCTTGGGGTGCACCGGTATTATTTGTGAAAAAGAAAGATGGAACAATGCGGATGTGTATTGATTAACGCCAATTGAACAAAGTCACTATTAAGAACAAGTACCCGTTACTGCGTATTGATGATCTATTTGACCAGTTGCAGGGTGCTAGGGTATTCTCTAAGATCTAATTGAGGTCGGGGTACCATCAGTTGAAGATTCGGTATTCGGATGTTCCGAAGACTGCTTTCCGTACTAGATATGGTCATTATTAGTTTCTGGTGATGTCCTTCGGTTTAACTAATGCCCCGGCAGCGTTTATGGATCTGATGAACAGAGTATTCATGCCATATATTGATTTGTTTGTCACTGTCTTCATTGATGACATTTTGATCTACACACGTAGTAAGGAGGATCATGAGCAGCATATGAGAGTAGTGCTTCAGACATCGCGGGAACAAAAGCTATATGCTAAGTTCTCTAAATATGGGTTTTGGCTAGAGTCTGTAGCATTTTTGGGACATATCGTATCGGGCGAAGGTATTAAAGTTGATCCCAAAAAGAATGAGGCAGTTCAGAATTGGCATCGTCCCACTTCGGCGATGGAGATCAGGAGTTTTCTGGGTTTGGTAGGTTATTATCGTCGGTTCGTGGAAGGTTTTTCATCTATTGAAGCACCTTTGACCAAACTAACCTAGAGGGTGCTCCATTCCGATGGTTTGATAATTGTGAGGTGAGATTTCAGAAGCTCAAGACATCATTGACTACAGCACCAGTATTAGTATTGCCTTCCGGTTCGGGGATGTATACAGTGTATTGCGACGCTTCACGCGTTGGCTTGGGTTGTGTATTGATGCAGGAAGGGCAAGTTATTGGATATGCTTCACGTCAACTAAAGCCCCACGAAAAGAATTATCCGGTACATGATTTGGAGTTAGCTGCGATTGTTCACGCTCTTAAGATTTGGAGGCATTATCTTTATGGGGTGTCTTGTGAAGTTTACACTATTCATCGCAGTTTGCAGCATTTGTTCAAGCAGAGGGACCTAAATTTGAGACAGCGCAGATGGCTGGAGTTACTAAAATATTATGATATTACTATCATGTATCATCCGGGCAAGACAAATGTGGTTGCAGATGCCTTGAGCAGAAAGGCGGAGAGTATGGGTAGTTTGGCTTTCATTTCAGAAGAGGAAAGGCCATTAGCCTCGGATATTCAGTCATTGGCTAACAGATTTGTGAGGCTGGATATTTCAAAGCCCATCTGAGTTCTTGCATGTGTTGTGGCCCAATCTTCACTATTTGAACAGATCAAGGCTCGCCAGTATGATGACCCACACCTGGTGGTTCTTCGTGAAACAGTACTACAAGGTGGTGCCAAGGAAGTCACGATTGGTGCAGAAGGTGTTCTACGACTCCAGGATCGTCTGTGTGTTCCTAATGTGGATGAACTGAGGAAAAAGATCCTGGAAGAGGCACACAGTTCTCGATATTCTTTACATCCAGGTGCTACTAAGATGTATCATGACTTGAGGCAACATTATTGGTGGCGACGAATGAAAAGGACATAGTTGAGTATGTAATCAGTGTCTAAATTGCCAGCAAGTTAAATATGAGCACCAGAGTCCAGGTGGCCTACTCCAGCAGATGAACATACCAGAGTGGAAATGGGAACGAATTACTATGGATTTTGTAGTTGGGTTGCCATGGACCTTGGGGAAGTTTGATGCAGTTTGGGTGATTGTTGACAGGTTGACTAAGTCGATCATTTTATTCCTGTGGTGACTACGTATACTTCAGAGAGGTTGGCCCAGATTTATATTCAGGAGATAGTCCGGTTGCACGGTGTGCCAATTTCCATCATATCAGATAGAGGTCCTCAGTTTACTTCACATTTCTGGAGAGCAGTACAGAGTGAGTTGGGGACCCGTGTAGAGCTCAGCACAGCCTTTCATCCGCAGACCGATGGACAGTCAGAGAGGACAATTCAGATTTTGGAGGATATGCTCAGGGCATGTGTCATTGACTTTGGAGGTCAGTGGGATTGTTTCCTGCCTTTGGCCGAGTTTGCTTATAATAACAGTTACCAATCCAGCATCGAGATGGCTCCATTTTAGGCTTTATATGGTCAGCAATGTCATTCACCTATCGGATGGTTTGAGCCATGTGAGGCTAAGTTATATGGTACTGATTTGGTAAGGGATGCCTTGGAAAAGGTAAAGTTGATTCAGGAGCGACTTCGTACAGCACAGTCTAGACAAAAGAGTTACGCGGATCAGAAAGCGCGTGATATATTATTTATGGTAGGTGAATAAGTTCTCTTGAAGGTTTCGCCGATGAAGGGAATTTTGAGATTCGGGAAGAAGGGCAAGTTGAGCCCAAGTTTTATAGGCCCATTTGAGGTGTTGAAACGAGTTGGGGAGGTTGCTTATGAGCTTGCATTGCCTCCTAGACTATCGGGAGTTCATCCATTTTTTCACATATCTATGCTACGGAAGTATCATGCCGACCTATCACATGTATTAGACTTCAGCGTAGTTCAACTAGATAATAGCTTGAGTTATGAAGAGGAGCTAATTACCATTGTTGATAAACAGGTTCGCCAGTTGAGGTCCAAGAGGATTTCTACAATAAAAGTCCAGTGGAAGGGCCAACCAGTCGAGGAAGCGACTTAGGAGGCCGAGGAAAACATGCGGAGCAGATATCCACACTTATTCAACACTCCAGGTACAATTCTAAACCCGTTCGAGAACGAACGTTTGTTTAAGAGGTGGAGAATGTAATGACCCAATCGGTCATTTTTAACTTTTAGAACCCCGTTCCCTAAAATAAAACTTCCCGTAGGTGCTTGTAATAATTTATGACTTGCGGGGATGGTTAATTCGGGATTTGGAAGTGTTTGGGATGAAACCGGAACGCTTGGTTCCTTAAGTTGGCCTTAAAGTGCTAAGTTTGACTTCGGTCAACTTTTTTGTGAAAACGACCCCGGAATAGAATTTTGATGATTCCAACAGCTCCGTATGGTAATTTTTTATCTTAGAAGCGTGTTCAGAATTTTATTTGGAAGTCCGTAGTTAAATTAGGCATGAAATGGCTAAAAACAAGAACTTAAGTTTGGAAGTTTGACCGATGAGTTGACTTTTTGATACTAGAGTCAGAATCCAATTCTGAAAATTTTCATAGTTCCGTTATGTAATTTATAACTTGTGTGTAAAATTTGAGGTCACTCAGAGTTGATTTGATAGGTTCCGATATTGAATGTAAACGTTGAAAACTCTTAGTTTCATTAAGCTTGAATTGGGGTATGATTCATGGTTTTAGCGTTGTTTGATGTAATTTAGAGGTTCGACTAAGTTCGTATGATGTTTTAGGACATGTTGGTATATTTTGTTGAGGACCCAAGGGCCTCGGGTGAGTATCGGATGGTTAACGGATCAAAAATTTGAGTTAAAAAGGTGCTGCAATTTTTCCTCTTCTGTTGGACATTCTGGGCTGTGATAGAGCCCAGATATCGAGCCAGCTATCGAGCCCAGGATTGACGAGGTACAGGCTCGAGCTAGTGTATCGAAGCCATTATCGAAGGTCCAACTCGAGGGCCATGATCGAACGTCCAGCTCGAGGGCCATGATCGAAGGCAAGGCTCTAGGGCCAGGATCGAGACCCCAGATTGAGGATCACAATCGAAGGCTCAAGCTCGATGCCATAATTGAGGCTATGATCGAAGGCCCAACCTCGATACCCTGATCGAGGGCATGATCGAAGGTATGGCTCGAGGGTTAGGATCGAGACCCAAGCTCGATGCCCTGATCGAAGGCACAACCTCGATGCCCTGATCGAAGGAACAACCTCGATGCCCTAATCAAAGGCACATGTTTGATGCTGCGATCGAGGCCCAGTTCGAGGACCAGTTCCGAAGGCTGCTGGGCAGTTTTATAAAAAGAGGGCATTCGTCCCATTTGCCATTTTTGACGAACTTGAGCTTGAGCAGAGACAACTTTTGGCAGATTTTCAAGGGAAAAACATTGGGGTAAGTGATTTTAACTCGGATTTGGTCTACATATACAAGTGTATCATTGTTTTTCACAATTTAATTAGTGTTTTGAGATTTGAGATTTGGAAAAATTTAGAAATCTCATAGAAACGAAATTTTTAGATTTCGGTATCGATTCAGAGTCGGAATTGAGTGAAACTGGTATGGTTGGACTCGTAATTGAATGGGTTATCGGATTTCATAACTTTCGCCGGATTCTGAGATGTGGGCCCCACGGGCGAAGTTTTAATTAATTTCGGGATTTTTATTAAAAATGTAGTATTTCCTTATAGAATTTATTACCTATAATTTTTAGTGATTGTATCGAATTATTTTGGCTAGATTCGAGTCAGACAGAGTTGGATAATCGTGGAAAAGGCAAAATTGTGGATTAAATTGGAGCAAGACGAGGTAAGTCTCTTGTCTAATCTTGTGAGGGGGAAAATTACCTCATAGGTGATTAAAATTAAATAATTGTTGCTAAATTATGGGGGCTACGTACGCACGAGGTGACGAGAGTCCGTGCGTAGCTACTATTAATGCTAAAGTCCGGGTAGTTTAGGACTCATAGCATGCCTTACTTGTGTAAATTGTATTCTTTGATTTATTTATATTAATTGATATCTATATGAATATATTGTGAATTGTTAGATAAAGATATTAAAGGATGGAAATCTCATAGGCTTGATTTTCTGTTTAAATCAATTAATTGTTAAAAGAAATTGTTCTCCTCCCGAATTTACCTTATAATAAATATACTCTCCTTCCGGAGGCACATAAGAAAATGTCCTCCTTTCTTGTGGAGCGGGCCGAATGCCTCGGCAGGATAGATGCATCTGTGGATCGCGCCGCACATCCCTCAGCAGCGTACATGACACTCTAGATCGGGTCGTACGTCCTCAGCAGAAATCGTGCTTAATAATAATAATTACACGATACTTTAATAATTTATTTCAGCTTGTGAAGCTAAGTAATAAATTGGAAAATCTTTGGAATTTAATGAATTATTATTCTTGCTTGTTAAGGAATTAATTGTTACTCTTGTAAAAAAGATATAATTGATAAATTGGAAATTATTTGGATTGAAGGAATTTGATTAATATATTGAGAATTGTTACATTTGAAGGAATTTGATTATTTCCGATGATTAAATAAATTATTGTAAATTCTGTAAATCATGCTGATTTAAATATCCTAGTTTTATTTCAATTATTATTGACCCATAGTGAGTGTCAAAGTCGGCCATCTCGTCTCTACCACTTCGAGATTAGGCTTGATACTTACTGGGTACACGTTGTTTACGTACTCATACTACACTTGCTGTAATTTTTGTGCAGGATCTGAGACAGATACTAGTGGAGGACCTATCATCACATACCCGTGGTAGAGGGCGAGGATGTCCCAGGACTATTCCGGTTATGCCGCCAGTGGATCCAACAGAGAATCCCATTATTGAGGAGCAGGGTGAGGTTCCTTTGGCAGAGCCAGCTCCAGTGGACTTCACATATGCACCGGGATTTCAGGATGTCATGGGTCGTATGCTGCGATTCATGGACAATATGACTCAGGATGGTTTATTTCCGGCAGACCCAGCCATATCTCAGGCGGGCGAGGGAGCACAAATCCCTATCGTGCAAGCGCATGGACAGGCAACTGCTGTATATCAGACCCAGGGTGCATTACCCGTGGGTGGAGTCAAGCCAGTGGCAGCAGCTACACTTGAGCCCAGGCCAGCTGTGCACGCTGATCCTCAAAACTATTGGACAGATGGACTAGACTACATCCTCCTATCTTTGGGGGTGAGCGACATGAGGATCCACAGGATTTCATTGATCGTTGCAAGGATAGACTGTACAACATGAGGATATCGGAATCCCATGGGGTCGATTTCACTACTTTTCAGCTAGAGGGTAGAGCCCGTAGATGGTGGCATTCTTATGCTCTTGGTAGACCAGCTGATTCTCCTCCCATGACTTGGGACAGGTTCACCCGTATCTTCTTGGACAGGTATATTCCACCCTCCCAGAGGGACGAGTTGCGGTTTCAGTTTGAGCAGCTCCAGCAGGGTCAGATGTCAGTGACTGATTATGAGGCGAGGTTTTCTAAATTATCTTGCCATGCACTAATGATACTCCCTACTGAGGCGGAGAGAGTGTGAAGGTTTGTAGCCGGTTTACATACTGGTATTCAGGCCACTATGGCTCGAGAGGTTGAGATGGGTACTTCTTATGAGCGAGTTGTGGAGATAGCCCGGAGGATTGAGGGTGTACGTCAGCGGAGCCGAGAGTAGATTATGAGAGATAAATGGTTCAGGTACTCTGGAGAGTTCAGAGATGCTCCGTCCAGGGGCAGAGGTCAGTTCGTGAAGGGACAGTCCAACAGACCCCCATATCCAGCACCACCACCTCCTCGAGGTGCTCCAGTGCGACCTTATCTCAGTGCTATCCTAGAGAGTTCTTATCGCCCACCAGCTATTCAAGGTTCTTTCCGTGGGTATTCTGGTCCCCAGGGCCAGACACTTAGTCAACATCCCATCGCACCAAAAAGTTGTAACGAGTGCGGGGATCCCAGTCACATGCGGAGGTTTTGCCCCAGTCTTCGAGGTAGACCAGTATAGCAGGGTCAGCAGCCTATGCTTACCGGACCAGTTGCTCCACCAGTAGTCCGACCACCGAGAGGCGGAGGACAGGTGGGTAGGGGACGTCCTAGAGGTGTAGGTCAGCCAGGCGGAGGCAAGACAGTTGGCGCTCCAGCTCGGTTCTATGCTTTTCCTACTAGACCAGATGTAGAGGCCTCAGATGCCGTGATTACATGTATTATTTCTATTTGTGGCAAAGATGCCTCAGTATTATTTGATCCAGGATCTACGTATTCATATGTGTCATCTCTATTTGCTCCATTATTGGGCGTTTCTCGTGAGTCCTTGAGTATTCCTGTTTATGTGTCCACTTATGTGGGCGATTCTGTTGTTGTAAACCGGATCTACCAGTCCTTTATTATTACATTCTGCAGTTACGAAACTAGAGCAGACCTCCTATTGCTTGAGATGACCGATTTTGAAATTATTCTAGGCATGGACTGGTTATCGCCATATCATGCTATTCTTGATTGTCATGCCAAGACTGTTACCTTGGCTATTCCAGCATTGCCAAAGCTGGAGTGGAAGGGTTCGCCTGTTAGTTCATTTAATCGAGTTATTTCTTTTTATAAAGGCTCAACACATAGTTGAGAAGGGTTGTTTAGCTTATCTAGCCTATGTTCGAGATACTACTGCAGAGACTCCTGCTATTGATTCAGTGACTGTAGTTCGGGAGTTCCCTGATGTATTTCCGTCAGATCTTCCAGGTATGCCACCTGATCGTGATATTGATTTTTGTATTGACTTTGCTTCAGATACCTAGCCTATAGCTATTCCACTGTATCGCATGGCTCCGAAAGAATTGAAAGAACAACTTGAATAGTTACTAGCCAAAGGGTTTGTCAAACCGAGTGTATCGCCTTGGGGTGCACCGGTATTATTTGTGAAAAAGAAGGATGGAACAATGCGGATGTGTATTGATTATCGCCAATTGAACAAAGTCATTATTAAGAACAAGTACCCATTGCCGCGTATTGATGATCTATTTGACCAGTTGCAGGGTGCTAGGGTATTCTCTAAGATCGACTTGAGGTCGGGTTACCATCAGTTGAAGATTCGGGATTTGGATGTTCTGAAGACTGCTTTCCGTACTAGATATGGTCATTATGAGTTTCTGGTGATGTCCTTCGGTTTAACTAATGCCCCGGCAGCGTTTATGGATCTGATGAACAGAGTATTCATGCCATATATTGATTCGTTTGTCATTGTCTTCATTAATGACATTTTGATTTACTCACGTAGTAAGGAGGATCATGAGCAGCATATGAGAGTAGTGCTTCAGACATTGCGGGAACAAAAGCTATATGCTAAGTTCTCTAAATCTGAGTTTTGGCTAGAGTCTGTAGCATTTTTGGGACATATTGTTTCGGGCGAAGGTATTAAAGTTGATCCGAAGAAGAATGAGGCAGTTCAGAATAGGCATCATCCCACTTCGGCGACGGAGATCAGGAGTTTTCTGGGTTTCGCAGGTTATTATCGTCGGTTCGTGGAAGGTTTTTCATCTATTGAAGCACCTTTGACCAAACTAACCTAGAAGGGTGCTCCATTCCGATGGTTTGATAATTGTGAGGTAAGATTTTAGAAGCTCAAGACATCATTGACTACAACACCAGTATTAGTATTGCCTTCCGGTTCGGGGATGTATACAGTGTATTGCGACGCTTCACGCGTTGGCTTGGGTTGTGTATTGATACAGGAAGGGCAAGTTATTGCATATGCTTCACGTCAGCTGAAGCCCCACGAAAAGAATTATCCGGTACATGATTTGGAGTTAGCTGCGATTGTTCACGCTCTTAAGATTTGGAGGCATTATCTTTATGGGGTGTCTTGTGAAGTTTACACTGATCATCGCAGTTTGCAGCATTTGTTCAAGCAGAGGGATCTAAATTTGAGGCAGCGCAGATGGCTGGAGTTACTAAAAGATTATGATATTACTATCTTGTATCATCCGGGCAAAGCAAATGTGGTTGCAGATGCCTTGAGCAGAAAGGCGGAGAGTATGGGTAGTTTGGCTTTCATTTCAGCAGAGGAAAGGCCATTAGCCTCGGATATTCAGTCATTGGCTAACAGACTTGTGAGGCTGGATATTTCAAAGCCCATCTGAGTTCTTGCATGTGTTGTGGCCCAATCTTCACTATTTGAACAGATCATGGCTCGCCAGTATGATGACCCACACCTGGTGGTTCTTCGTGAAACGGTACTACAAGGTGGTGCCAAGGAAGTCACGATTGGTGCAGATGGTGTTCTACGACTCCAGGATCGTCTGTGTGTTCCTAATATGGATGAACTGAGGAAAAAGATCCTGGAAGAGGCACACAGTTCTCGATATTCTATTCATCCAGGTGCTACTAAGATGTATCGTGACTTGAGGCAACATTATTGGTGGCGACGAATGAAAAGGACATAGTTGAGTATGTAGCTCAGTGTCTAAATTGCCAGCAAGTTAAATATGAGCACCAGAGTCCAGGTGGCCTACTCCAGCAGATGAACATACCAGAGTGGAAATGGGAACGAATTACTATGGATTTTGTAGTTGGGTTGCCGCGGACCTTGGGGAAGTTTGATGCAGTTTGGGTGATTGTTGACAGGTTGACTAAGTCGGCACATTTTATTCCTATTGTGACTACGTATACTTCAGAGAGGTTGGCCCAGATTTATATTCAGGAGATAGTCCGGTTGCACGGTGTGCCAATTTCCATCATATCAGATAGAGGTCCTCAGTTTACTTCACATTTTTGGAGAGCAGTACAGAGTGAGTTGGGGACCCGTGTAGAGCTAAGCACAGCCTTTCATCCGCAGACCGATGGACAGTCAGAGAGGACAATTCAGATTTTGGAGGATATGCTCAGGGCATGTGTGATTGACTTTGGAGGTTAGTGGGATCATTTCCTGCCTTTGGCCGAGTTTGCTTATAATAACAGTTACCAATCTAGCATCGAGATGGCTCCATTTGAGGCTTTATATGGCTGTCGATGCCGTTCACCTATCGGATGGTTTGAGCCAGGTGAGGCTAAGTTATATGGTACTGATTTGGTAAGGAATGCCTTAGAAAAGGTAAAGTTAATTCAGGAGCGACTTCGTACAGCACAGTCTCGACAAAAGAGTTACGCGGATCAGAAAGCGCGTGATATATCATTTATGGTAGGTGAATAAGTTCTCTTGAAGGTTTCGCCGATGAAGGGAATTTTGAGATTCGGGAAGAAGGGCAAGTTGAGCCCAAGGTTTATAGGCCCATTTGAGGTGTTGAAACGAGTTGGGAAGGTTGCTTATCAGCTTGCATTGCCTCCCAGCCTATCGGGAGTTCATCCATTTTTTCACGTATCTATGCTCCGGAAGTATCATGCCGACCTATCACATGTGTTAGACTTCATCACAGTTCAACTAGATAATAGCTTGGGTTATGAAGAGGAGCCAATTACCATTGTTGATAAAAAGGTTCGCTAGTTAAGGTCCAAGAGGATTTCTGCAGTAAAAGTCCAGTGGAAGGGCCAACCAATCGAGGAAAACATGCGGAGAAGATATCCACACTTATTCAGCACACCAGGTATAATTCTAAACCCGTTCGAGGACGAACGTTTGTTTAAGAGGTGGAGAATGTAATGACCCAATCAGTCATTTTTAACTTTTAGAACCCCGTTCCCTAAAATAAAACTTCCCTTAGGTTCTTGTAATAATTTATGACTTGCGGGGATGGTTGGTTCAGGATTTGAAAGTGTTTGGGGTGAAACCGGAACGCTTGGTTCCTTAAGTTGGCCTTAAAGTGCTAAGTTTGACTTCGATCAACTTTTTTGTGAAAACGACCTCGAAATAGAATTTTGATGATTCCAACAGCTCCGTATGGTGATTTTGGTCTTAGGAGCGTGTTCTGAATTTTATTTGGAAGCCCGTAGTTAAATTAGGCATGAAATGGCTAAAAACAAAATCTTAAGTTTGGAAGTTTGACCGATGAGTTGACTTTTTGATATCGGAGTCAGAATCCAATTCCGAAAATTTTCATAGCTCCATTATGTAATTTATAACTTGTGTGTAAAATTTGAGGTCAATCGGAGTTGATTTGATAGGTTCCGATATTGAATGTAAAAGTTAAAAACTCTTAGTTTCATTAAGCTTGAATTGGGGTATGATTCATGGTTTTAGCGTTGTTTGATGTAATTTAGAGGTTCGACTAAGTTCGTATGATGTTTTAGGACTTGTTGGTATATATGGTTGAGGTCCCGAGGGCCTCGGGTGAGTTTCGGATGGTTAACGGATCAACAATTTGAGTTAAAAAGCTGCTGCAATTTTTCCTCTTCTGTTGGACATTCTGGGCTGTTATAGAGCCCAGATATCGAGCCAGATATCGAGCCCAGATATCGAGCCCAGGTATCCAGCCCAGGGTTGATGAGGTACAGGCTCAAGCTAGTGTATTGAAGCCATGATCGAAGGTCCAACTCGAGGGCCATGATCAAAGGTCCAGCTCGAGGGCCATGATAGAAGGCAAGGCTCGAGGGCCAGGATCGAGACCCCAGATCGAGGGTCACAATCGAAGGCTCAAGCTCGATGCCATGATTGAGGCTATGATCGAAGGCCCAACCTCGATACCCTGATCGAGGCCATGACCGAGGTCCAGGCTTGAGCCTGTGATCGAAGCCGCGATCGAAGGCAAGGCTCGAGGGCATGATTGAAGGTATGGCTCGAGGGCTAGGATCGAGACCCAAGCTCAATGCCCTAATCGAAGGCACAACCTCGATGCCCTGATCGAAGGCAAATGTTCGATGCCGCGATCAAGGCCCAGTTCGAGGACCAGTTCCGAAGGCTGCTTGGCAGTTTTATAAAAAGAGGGCATTCGTCCCATTTGCCATTTTTGACGAACTTGAGCTTGAGCAGAGACGACTTTTAGCAGATTTTCAAGGAAAAAACATTGGGGTAAGTGATTCTAACTTGGATTTGGTCTACATATACAAGTGTATCATTATTTTTTACAATTTAATTAGTGTTTTGAGATTTGAGATTTGGAAAAGTTTAGAAATCTCATAGAAATGAAATTTTGAGATTTCGGTATCGATTCGGAGTCGGAATTGAGTGAAACTGGTATGGTTGGACTCGTAATTGAATGGGTTGTCGGATTTCATAACTTTCGCCGGATTCCGAGATGTGGGCCCCGCAGGCGAAGTTTTAATTAATTTCGGGATTTTTATTAAAAATATAGTATTTCCTTAAAGAATTTAGTTCCTATAATTTTTAGTGATTGTATCGAATTATTTTGGCTAGATTCGAGTCAGACAGAGTTGGATAATCGTGGAAAAGGCAAAATTGTGGATTAAATTGGAGCAAGACGAGGTAAGTCTCTTGTCTAATCTTGTGAGGGGAAAAATTACCTCATAGGTGATTAAAATTAAATAATTGTTGCTAAATTATGGGGGCTACGTACGCACGAGGTGACGAGAGTCAGTGCGTAGCTACTATTAATGCTAAAGTCCAGGTAGTTTAGGACTCAAAGCATGCCTTACTTGTGTAAATTGTATTCTTTGATTTATTTATATTAATTGATATCTATATGAATATATTGTGAATTGTTAGATAAAGATATTAAAGGATGAAAATCTCATAGGCTTGATTTTCTGTTTAAATTAATTAATTGTTAAAAGAAATTGTTCTCCTCCCGAATTTACCTTATAATAAATATACTCTCCTTCCGGAGGTACATAAGAAAATGTCCTCCTTTCTTGTGGAGCGGGCCGAACGCCTCGGCAGGATAGATGCATCTATGAATCGCGCTGCACGTCCCTCGGCAACGTACACGACACTCTGGATCGGGCCGTACGTCCTCGGCAGAAATCGTGCTTAATAATAATGATTACACGATACTTTAATAATTTATTTCAGATTTTGAAGCTAAGTAATAAATTAGAAAATCTTTGGAATTTAATGAATTATTATTCTTGTTTGTTAAGGAATTAATTATTACTCCTGTAAAAGAGATCTAATTGATAAATTGGAAATTATTTGGATTGAAGGAATTTAATTAATATATTGAGAATTGTTACATTTGAAGAAATTTGATTATTTTCGATGATTAAATAAATTATTGTAAATTATGTAAATCATGCTGATTTAAATATCCTAGTTTTATTTCAATTATTATTGACCCATAGTGAGTGTCAAAGTCGGCCATCTCGTCTCTATCACTTCGAGATAAGGCTTGATACTTACTCGGTACACGTTGTTTACGTACTCATACTACACTTGCTGCACTTTTTGTGCAGGATCTGAGACAGAAACTAGTGGAGGACCTATCATCACATACCCATATCATCCCGAGGCATAGTGGTGAGCTGCTTTTCTGAGCCGTTCTGCAGCTACCAGTGTCTCTTCTTATATTTATATTCTGTCTATTTCATTTCAGACAGTATTTGAAGTTTTGTATAATCTACTAGATGCTCATGCACTTGTGACACCGGGTCCTGGCACACACATTGGTAGAAGTTGGTATTTTATTATTTTCTTGGAATAAAAGTTTAACCAATGTACGATTGACTTATTAGTTGGCTTGCCTAGCTGTAGTGTTGGGCGCCATCGCGACTTATAGGTGAAATTGGGTCGTGATAGGTGCTACTAGGTTTTGTCTTACACCCATGTTGAGGAATGAGAAGAAACTATTTATCTTGGTGACTCAAGAACAATTCGTGTTCTTGGGAAAAGAAAAATTCTTCTCAAACTCACATCTGGTAAAACTCTAGCATTAAGTGATGTATTGCATGTTCCTAATATACAAACCAATTTGGTTTCTGTGGGATTATTAGGAAAAGTTGGAGTGAAGGTTTCTTTCGAGAATGATGAGGTCGTATTGATCAAAAATAATATTTTTGTGGGCAATGGATATTGTAACCATGGTTTGTTTGTGCTTAATAGTTTTGATACTAGATATAAAAATACATCTTCTTCTGCTTATATGGTTGCGTCAATTTATTTGTGGCATGCTAGACTTGGACATGTTAATGTCGCGTATATAAAAAAAATGCAGTGACTAGGATCAATATCTAGTTTAGAGTCAAATAATATTAATAAGTGTGAAACATGTGCTGAAGCTAAAAGTACTAGAAAGACTTATTTTCTGTAAATAGAGAAACTAAATTGTTATCTTTAATTCACACTGATTTAGGTGATTTGAAGCAGACTATGACTAGAGGTGGTAAAAGATATTATGTGACTTTTATTGATAATTTTTCTAGATATACTAAGTTGTATTTGCTTAGAAATAAAGATGATACTTTTAATACTTTTATTTCTTATAAAACTGAGGTTAAAAATCAACTTAGTAGAAAAATTAAGAGAATTAGATATGATAGAGATGGAGAATATTTATTTTTGAATGAATTTTGTGAAAAGAATGGAATAATTCATGAAGTAACTCCGCCTTATTCACCCGAGTCAAATGGAGTAGCTGAAAGGAAAAATCGAATATTGAAAGAGATGATTAACTCTATGTTAGTAAGTTCTAATGCTCCTGATAATTTGTGGGGTGAAACTATTTTATCTGCATGTCACTTATAAAATAGAATACCATATAGAAGAACTGACAAAACTCCGTATAAATTGTGGAGGGGTTATAAACCTAACTTGAAATATTTTAAAGTATGGGAGTGCCTTGCTAAAGTTCTGTTGCCTGAACCCAAAAAGAAAAAAATAGATACTAAAACTGTTGATTGCATGCTTATTAGATATGCTGAACATAGTGCTGCATATAGATTTCTTGTTTTAAAAAGTGATGTGCTTGATTGCAATACTATAATTGAGACAAAGAATGTTGAGTTCTTTGAATATATTTATCCATTGTTTGATAAAATTTTACATACACCTATTAAAACAAATAGTGAAATTACTTCTAATGAGGAACTGAGAATGAGCAAAAGGCCTAGGAAATAATATTTTTCTTATGGAAATGATTTTCCAACTTTTCTTGTCGATAATGAACCATCAAATTATTTTGAACCTATATCTTCTTCAGATACTAAATATTGGAAAGGGGCAATAAAAGTTGAAATCGATTTTATTTTGAAAAATAATACTTGGATTTTAACTGATTTACCTCATGGTGCAAAGGCTATTGGTTGTAAATGTATTTTCAAAAAGAAATTTAATCCTGATGGATCTTTAGATAAATATAAAGCTCGGTTAGTAGCAAAAGAATTTTCTCAAAACCAAAATATAGATTATTTTGATACATTTGCACCAGTGACTGAAATTTCTTCTATTCGAGTTTTAATTGCCTTAACTTCAATCCGTAAACTTTTTATCCAACAAATGGATGTCAAAACTACTTTTCTAAATGGTGATTTAGAAAAAGAAATTTATATGGTTCAACCTAAAGGCTGTGTCATTCCTGGACAATAAAAAAAAGTTTATAAATTAATTAAATCTCTTTATGGCCTTAAATAAGCTCCTAAGCAGTGGTATGAGAAATTTGAACAAGTCTTACTGAGAGACTGTTTTTCTTCAGTGGAGGTGGATAAATGTATTTATACTAAAGTGGTAGACAATGATTATGTGATAATATGTCTGCATATTGATGATATGCTTATATTTGGTATAAGTTTAAATATTGTGCAAAGTACTAAATTATTTTTATCTGCTAATTTTGATATGAAAGATCTGGGTGAAGTAAATACAATATTGAGAGTTAAAGTTATAAGGAGTGAAGATGGAATAATGTTGTCACAAGAACATTATGTCGAGAGACTTCTTAAGAAGTTTGAATATTTTAATGTCACATCTGTGAGCACTCCTTTTGATGTTAACTCTCAGTTGAAAAAGAATAATGGTGACCCAATTGCTCAGTCTAAATATGCGCAGATTATTGGGAGTCTGATGCATTTAAGGAATTTTACAAGGCCTGATATAGCCTATGTTGTGTGTATACTGAGTAAATATACTCATAATCCCAAAAGAGAGCATTGGTCTGCATTGGATAGACTAATGAAATATTTGAGAGGAACCATGAATTATGGTATCCTATATAGTGGATTTCCTTCTAGTTAAAAGGATACAGTGATGCAAACTGGATCTCTGATTCAGATGAAATAAAATCCACTAGTGGTTATGTATTCACCCTTGGTGGTGGTGCAATATCGTGAAAATCAGCTAAACAGACGATCATAGCTAGATCGATTATGGAATCAGAGTTTGTAGCTCTGGAGTTAGCTGGTTCTGAGGCTGAGTGGCTAAGAAACATCATAGCTAATATCCCTTTAATAAAGGACGTATTGCCTCCTGTGTCTATACACTGTGATTGCCAAGCGGCAATAGCTATAGCAAAGAATAAATCTTATAATTGTAAAAGTAGACACATAAAATTGAGACATGATGTCATAAAATAACTGTTGAGAGATGGAATAATTTCCATTGACTATGTGAAGTCAGAGATAAATTTGGTCGATCCTCTAACTAAACCTATGGGAAGAAAATTAATTCTTCAAACCTCAAAGGAGATGGGGTTAAGGCCGATATGTTGTCAATAGAGATGGTAACCCAAGATCCCATGAAGTAGGTTCATATGGGTAATAACAAGTCGATATTGGCACTGAAGCACTAAAAGAGAGTGCTTGACTGCTACTAATTTAGAGGCTGAGTTATAACTCATAATGAAATTCATAGTCCTTATGGATTTTTTATTTAAAAGCAGTATACACTTGATGAATTCACCTATATGAGAGTGGAGTGGGCCGCTCCTATAAGATTTTGGCCTAGTCTCTAGAGCTCTCATGAATAACCAGGCACGTGCATGGCCTATTGGGCGCGAAATCGCGTTGAACAACAAAATTATCGAGGGTCAAAATGTGATTGATAAAATCTCTGACTTACAATAAGAATTATTGGTTCATAGAAATATTACATTTCACCAGTAATTCTGTGAGTTAAATTTTATTGGTCTAAGTTTGGTTCATAGTCCAAAAGACACCAAACCTATTACATTTGGACCATGCAAATCCAACAAGTTGTTAATTTTTCCATTCCGGATTGTGGCAGTATTTTCAAAAATTAAATAGCCAAGTGTTCTTTTATTTTATAAATGTCATATCTATTTCAAAGCCTAAATGACAAATGTCTTAGCCATTCTAGAAGCTTATGATAAGTGGCAAAAGAAGTATGAAAAGTGAAAATTGCATGGAAAATTCAAACCCCTCTTAAAGCCTATAAATAGGCATTCAACAAAAATCATCAGCAACTTTCCTTACTTTTTCATTATGCAGTAGCTTCTCCTTATTGTCTTTCCTTATCAAAATTAGTAGTCTATCTTCTTTTGTTCTCCTTTTTTTAAATAGATGGATTTATTATTAATAGTTTACTGATTCCTCTATCCTCTAAATAAATAGAGATGGGCTTGTTTAATCCAGTGAAAATATTTTACATTGCTGAAATAGTTTTTTAGGACAGTGCCCAGCACGACTCAAGCTAATTCGTGTATCTGCTTACAAATAATATTATTGCAATATTATTATCGTTATTTTCTGGTGTTATTTCCCTTCAGTTAAGGAGATGGATGGCAGTGGCGATTGTGCAGAGACGACTGGTGGTTTCATGGTAGGTCAATTGCTAGAGATGATAACTATGAGGTGGTGATTGGCACTAGAGATGATTTTTGGCAGTGGTCGCCATTGGCAGCTGATGGTGGTATAGGTGATCGATGATGAAAGGTAGATGGTGGTTGTAGAGGTAATTAGTGGTGGTAAGGTTGGGGGTTAATTCATGGTGGTAGTTATTGATCGTGGTGGTTGACTGTAGTGATGGTTGTGGTTCAAGTGACTAGCTAGTGGCTGGCAATAGCAGTGGTTGCGCGAAGAAGATTGGTCGTGCAGGTGGTTGGTAGTAGTGATTGGTGGCGGAGGTGATTGGCAGTAGTGGAAGTCATAGGCGGATTCAAGATTTAATGACTACGAGTGCCACTATCTAAACCTACCATTAGTGAAGGAGATTAAATTATAGTGTGCATTTAATCATTTCGATCCATTTGACTTAATTCGAATTGGTTCGGTTTGGTTAGTTTGATTTACAAGATTTTTATGCATGAATAAATACATTATCACCAAACTGAATAAGTTTTGTTAAATTCGATCTAGTCCTCTCAATTCAAATTCTATTTGTTAATGTGACTTAAAAATATAAATACAAACAAATTCTTTTAATCTACTATCATAACTAGATTAATATTATGTCTAGTGATGCCATCATTCTACAACATCAACAACAATAACCCAATATAATCCCACTAGTGGGGTATGTGGAGGGTAGTATACGTAGACCTTATCCCTACTCTGGGGTAGAGAGGCTGTTTCCGATAGACCCTCGACTTCCTCCCTCGAACCTCTTGGTTGGAAGTGGAGGGTGCTTAACACTAGAGCAACCCATCATTCTACAAAACATAAATTCAAGGAAAAGATAATATTAGATGGATAAAAAGAGAGAAATGATTAAAATCATAAATATTTGAAAATCTAGAAAGAAAAAAAAGGAATCAAATATATATTTTATCTAAATAATATAAATGGGATTGTACAAATACAAAGATGGAAAAAATAAAGGAATCTAAGAAAAGGTACAAAAAAGAAGAGATTGAAAAGGGAACAAGGGTAAGTAAATTGACTTGGAAATTGAGCAAAGTCTCGATCTTGTATCTTGCGTGGGGAGATTGACAATTTAACCATGACATCTCACTTTGTGATTTAGGGTGCCACTCTTTTGTTATATAGATTTTCTTGTGTAAGATATCAATATATACCTAAAATCTTCTCCGAACATCCGGGTGGCGTCGCACCCCGAACTCATTATATAAATCCGCCCCCGGTGGAACTTGTAGTGGTATAAACTGGCGATGAAGGTGGTTGGTGTGGTGATGGTTGTGTGATTATATAGAATAGTGGCAAAAAAGTCATATTCAAATGAATTTAAGTGAACTCGTTAATGATTTAAAGCTCTATATAAAATTTGAGATAAAACTATTACTCCATCTTTTTACCGATAATACCATGACGCTCCCTGACTTGAGGAAATTCCAGAAAATGAGGTAATTTTAGTTCGTATATATGCATCTCTGCATTACTTCCCTTAAATCAATTCCTTCTTGTCTTTAATTTGTTGTCCTACTGAAAAAGGAATCAATACGTTCAACAACTTGCCCTATCTCTTAATTTTCTGCAAATGCTGCATCTTGGAACAGTAAATGCTTCGGATCATTCCTGCTATAATAGTCCTATGACTAATTCGTCTTTCAGTTATTCATTTATCATTTCTTTTTTACATATCAACCATAGGATAAAAATATCGTCCTGTGACTACATTAAATGCAAGACACTTGAAAGATTGGGATTTCGCTCTGAGACAATGTATCCAGAAGTGATCATTGATATTCCTATTTGATGCGTTTTGACTAGGCATAGGTTTACGAAAGAAATAATTTTTTTGAAATTTGTGATCTCTATAATAATTCATAAATATTTGTGCGACTATATAAATCATCTCATTAAATATTGTGAAATTCCGAAAAAAGTGAATTTTATTTTCAAGTGAAAATGATATTTGAAAACTAAAAGTTGTGTTTAGACATGAATACAAGTAATTTGAAGTGAAAATTTAAAAAATAACTTTTTGGAGTTTTTCAAATTCCAAAATTTTAGAAATTCAACTTCAAGTGAAAATTGAAATTTTCATGGCCAAACACTAATTCCGAAAAAAGTAAAAAAAAATATTTATGGTAAAATGGGCCAAGTATAGTTGAACCTAGTGAATTTTGTCTCTGAGTGCGTCCCCGACTCTTAGCTCCCGTTTGGACATAGATTTTGGCTAGATTAAAAAAAAAATTAAAAACATTATTTGTTCATGGAATATCAGCCGTTTTCTTTAAAAAAAAAAATTGAAGACAAATTTTCAAGTTCCAAAAACGGGTTTGGGCCAGTTTTTTGATAAATTGTTTCTTCCACTCACAAAACTTTAACATTTTTTCAAGTAAAATGCATGTGTTTCAACTTCCAAAAATTATTTTTCAACACAACTTTAAAACTCTCTTTTCAAGTTCTACCAAAATCTATGTACAAACGCCAGTTTAGAATCTTTTGGTGGTACAATTTATGCATTCATGCCTTCAAGTTCTGGACCCTCTTCTGGTTTGAGCTTTCTCTGGCATTGGCAGAGCCTCATGTATTTTTAATACGTATATATACTATATATTGACATCCCTCGATTTTTTTGTGGGTTTATTTCTTTATATTTTGGCCCTTCTTTGTCCAAATCCTGGTTTTGTATATAGAGATAGAGAGAGAGAACTATTTTATTGTTGTTATACATTATCAGCCAAGATAGATGTTCCAAATCAGAATATTCAAATGTAGAAGATTTGCATACCTGTCTGCCGGTCGAAAATCAGTGGACTATACTATTGAAATTTTTATTCAATGAAACTGATTCTAAGCTAGACATTTACAAAAGCAGGGCAACCTTCCTAGCAAAAGCTTCATGCCCAAATTAGTATCTCAAGCTATGTTAACTAGAGACTGAAATGAGACTTTAAAACATTTTTGGAGAGTGACAATATTGTGGAATACTCATTTGAGCAAGAGGCCTTCACAAGGAAGGGAATAATATTGCAATATGATAATATTCTCCCTCTATATATGTGAAAGTATTACACCATAGTACAGGAATATTTATAGTGAAGTTGTCTGCCAAAACTGCATGTGTTATTGAGAGTTGGTTGCACTTACCAGCCTTACGTCCCCTTGAGTTTTCTGATACTCTTTTATCTTTCACTTTCCGTATAGGAGGTTTTTTGAGTTGGTGGAGTATGATCTAATACTATTATTATTTCTCTTTACGGACAAATTCTGTGGCTAAACAGAAAAATCTATTGCTAATTTTATTTAATGACATATTATTAAAAAATTTTGTTAGCTATGAACAATTTGGAGACAAATTAGCGACAAAATTCGTAGCTAATTTCAGTTTTGTTTTATAGTAGCCGATTAATAGCATTTGTTGGGCGAACACTGTTTAATTGAAGACTCATGGCTCCTCCTATGCGAATTTCGGAAAATATATAACTGTCACCAAATTTTGATAGAGGAGGATTATGGTAGGTTGAAGACTAGCATAGAACTAGATGAGCTATGATAATCAATCCTCAATGTGAATGGTTGGGCTGTGTCAACTGAACTAATTAAAATTGTGTAATAAAGTCATTTTTCCGCAACAAATCAATTATCTTTAGCAATTCTTTACTTATATTTCCTCGAATGGTCACTCATTCACCGTTTTAAATAAACAAAAAAAGTAATTTTATTACACAATTTTAATTAGTTGAGTGACTATTTAACAGAGCTAATCGGTTGATTGCACGCATTCAACTCTCCACTAAAGTATGTGTTATGTACAATGAATTCTTTCTTGAGTTGAGTGTACTATACACTGTACAACTAGTACAATCTTTTGTTTTTCACGTAGTGAATGTCTTTTATGCTAGCCTAATATTGACCAATGTCTTCTGGGTTTAAATCATTTTATGAATTTATTAAAGTAATTTTTAGATTCTTAATGTTGTTACTAATAATGTATCAAGCTACCTACATTAATCTAGTGAGATTTCACAGTCTGTACTGAAGAGGCTCAGGTGTGTTTTAATGTTCGGCTAAAAAATCTATATATTTAACCATTGTTGCCTCATATTCTAGTAATTTTAATCGTCTTTTGAGTATTAATTATATTATTTTATGCTGAATATTATATTTTAATTGTATAAGAATAAAGCGGTATGAAGATGAAGAGATTTGGAACAAAATTGATAAAATACGGAAGAAAAAAGAAAGAAAAGAAAATAATTAAATAGGAAAAGACAAAGGGGGACACCATTTAATGTTTCCCCTCCCCCTCCCCCCCCCCAAGTTGAAGACAAAAAGAAAAAAGAAATACAATTTAAATCAAATAGTTAAAGAACGCGAAAATCGTTACTGTTTTTTGCGCCAGGGCCAGCGCTAGGCGCTGGTCTGGACGCTGGAGGCGGGGTTTTTCTTATTTCGTTCGGGACAATGTTATTTCGTTCCTACACGGCCCCAATTCATATAAAAGGGGTTCTAAACCTATTTTGGACAAAGGGTGGACGTTTTTTAGAGTAACTTTTGACGAAGGGAGAGTACAGAGCCCGCCGTGGAGGCCGGGTTTCATCTTTTCTCCCACCAAACTTAGTAATTTTATGTTTATTTGTATGATTTGTTGTTTGGCTACTATGTCTATGTGGAGCTAAACTTCACATTCTAGGGTTGTGATTCTTTCATGACTATTGTTATTCGAATATTAATTTTAATTTCTTAGTTTATTGTATTAGTCTATTTATTCAATCTTGCACTTAATTATTTGATTACTTGATCACCAATTGAATACTATTTACGAATCTAGAATTGAACTCGAAAGTGAGAATTCTAGATTGCATATAGGAATGAGTAGGGCAAGTTCTTGTACCTGGGCATCAGGGAACGAATTCGCAGTTAGGATAGTCATATACCTAATTGGCTTGCTTAGTTGATGTACAGGAATTATAAATGCGTTCTTGTTAATTCTAACTCCAAAGAGGTATAGGCATTAGGTTAGCTTGAATAGGCAAGTAAGAACTTGACAAATTCTTATGAGTAATATTAACCATGTTAACTAATAAACTAGATAAATTAGTTAGTCAATTCAATTGAAGAATACAATAGGAATGTTTGATAGCTCATAACCCTAGATCGTTTTTATCACATTGATAATATAAGAAACTGCTCTTCCTTTGTTCAGAGTTCATTATTTTTTTTAAATTTTAATTAGATTAAGGTCACATAATTCTTGTTTAGATGATTAGGATAGTCTAATTTAGTTAAAAGATAATCACAAATCCTCGTGGGTTCGACATTCGACTTTTAGTCACTTTATTACTTGACGATCGCGTATACTTGCGTGTGCGTTTGGTCGCAACAAATTTTTGGCGCCGTTTCCGGGGACCTAGAATTAGCTATATTTCTAGATTAGACATTTATTTTTTATTTATTCAAGTTTTTTTTTTTTTTTTTTAGTTTGGTTAATAATTTTTTTTAGCATGGCATTTTGGAATGAAAATTACTCAAATGATGGTTATTTTTATTTTTATGATCCATGTCCATATTGTGGAGGACCCTACTGGTGGAAAAATTGTGAGAATATTCTCGGGATCGAGTTGTGCGCACAATCTCAATCCTTTGTGTGGAATATTTATGATATATGTGGTGGTCAAGGTGGTCAGTGGGATGGTTGTCCTAATTCTTTTTAATCTTCTTTGAACCCTTATTATGATCTTTCTAACAGTGTTTGTGAGTTTGATAGGGGCAATGAAATGTAGGATATGGAACGTGATGCATATATTAGGTATATTTTGAGGCAAGTAACAGAGCAGCAGGAAGAACTCAAAAAAGATATAAAAAGAAGGAGGGCAACAATCACAAGGATGAAGGACAATCTGGAAGAATTGAATGAAGAGAGTGAGTTCCAGCAAGAGGAAAACTTTTAAAAAGAGGAGATTTTGAGCCAAAATTGGCTAATGGAACAAGCTGAAAAATTAGAAATATATGAGGCTCAACGTGAGGAAATTACAAATGAGATGAGATACTTTATAGAAGGAAGAGCTAAATTGGGACAAGAGATCGATAAATTTGGCGCTACTATTCACGACATAGAGGCTCAATAGAATACAACGGTTGATGCATCTAACACCCAACAAAATAGTAATGAGTTGTGTGAAGCTGAAAAGAAACTTATATGCCAAATTGAGGAGCTAAAAGTGGAGAGCCAATAATTCGAGCATATTTTTGTTTATGATGCCCATGTTTAGAAAAGTACACTAGAGCTATGTGAGGAAGTAGATAATGTTACATTTGAAGACTCTACTACATGTAAATATGAGGATGTAAAGAGTAATACAATTCTAGAGTTAGGGCGTATTAGTCCTTATTCCATATATTTTTTAACATTGTGTTTGGATGATGACATGGAAATCGAGTTATCTGAGCCCTTAGAGGAGCCAATGGATGAGGAACGGGGTGCTTACATTCTTGAATTCGTCGTGCCAGAGAGACAAAATTACATAGCTCATCCGAAGGCCAAGAAGTGTAAAATGTGATATTGGTTACTTGGCCCAATTAAATTTGTCTCACCGTCCTGGGAGCATAACAGAAAGCTTGAAATTAAATTAGGGGATCAATTCATAAGTTTGAGGTGGAGGCAAAAAGTGGTTCACGTCGTGCCGCGATGTTAAATTAGGCGCTTGTTGTGAGGCAACCCAGCTTTATTGTTTTTTTTTTTTTTTTTAGTTTTGATATTTTTTTTCTTATTGTATTATTTTTGTAGCATTATTTTATTTTGTAGGATTTTGAGCATAGGGAGCAAAGCCATAGAAAGTGTAAAAAAGTAAGTCAGATGGTTGGAACTAAGTGTGGGGTGCCCGCATAAAGGATCATGCCTGGGAGAAGTTTGAGTAGCCTGTGAGCTTGCTTCGCCCTTTGGCCTTTCAGGGAGTTTTTTGTCCACCCTCGTTATTTGTTTTTGCTTTATTTGTACAGCAGTAAATGGGGAAACGTGGCTACAACACTCAAAATAACCGATCGGGTTGTTACAGTAAATATATTAACTTTTTTTATTTTAACTTCTTATTTTTGTTTTTATAGTAGTGTAGTATTTTAGTAGTAGTTTTAGTAACTTAAATATTTTTAAATATGGAAAATAAAAATGAAAAAATAAAAAATTCAGACTTTTCCTGACGATGGATCTCCTAGACAGTTTTCTTGAGGGATTAAAGTCTAACCAATAACACAAAAAAATATGTCTTTTAGTTTTTCTTAGGTAGCAATAATCCCCCGTGATTTTTTTTTTTTGCCTCGGTTCTTTTCTATGGGATGTATTTTGAACCAGGTAATAATTTTTATTTTTAGAGTAGGTTAAACTTTAGGGAATAAATGGAAGAAAGATGATATTCTTAGGCTCCCTTGACTTGTTTGATAGTAGCATATTTAGGTTTTGGCATGTGTAGTATCTTCTCTATATTTTAAAATTATCTATGATGCCTATACAGATTGGATAGCATATTACTGACGCCTATGTCTTATTTACTTGAGTTATGTTCACTTTGTGCTTAATGATTAATATCTCGTGGCTCCGTGAATACTTGTATTTGTTGAGAGTTAGAATGAGACCATCCTTAGTGAGTCATGTGCCATGTGTGGTTATATTTTTGTGATTGAGTCTAGAATTTGCCCGGTATGTGAGTTGAAGCAAAATTTTAGGTGATGCTCACAAATAAAATATATCCCTAGTTAACTCTTTTGAGCCTATAGACTTTTATTTGGCACCCACATTACGAGCCTATACCCCTTTTATTCTTAATTGACATTGTTTTGATCCTTTTACCTCTTAAAGTACTTTAATTATAACATGAGTGCTAAAAGAAGTAAGAGGGGACTAAGTGTGGGGTGGCTTTTGAGTGGAACCAATGAAAGAAAAAAGGGTGCACTTATTTGTAAAATAATACACCACTAGCAAAAATTGAAAAAGAAAAAAAAAAGAAGAAAAACCTGAAAAAAGAGAAGGAAAAATGTAGGTGAATAAAAAATTGTCTTGTTCTTGCTAGTGGAGTATAAATTAAAGTAGTGCTTAAAGAAAGAGGGCGCATTGTTTTGGGTGATTGTATTTGTGAAATTAAAGTGGATTGAGAAATATTCGCTTAAGTTATCATGTGATGTGTTAAAGTGCTTACGAGGTTGAGTCAATAGTCCTAAATATATCTTACCCATCCCTTAGCCCACATTACAACCATATAAATTCCTAATTGATTTTAGATCGAGTAAGCCAACATTAATGGAGATTTATATTATGGGCAATCGATAGTACCTTTTGCATGAATGTGACTTCTTTGTGTGAGTGACGAATTTTCTTTGATATATGTGAGTCCTTAAACTATATTTGATCATGAGATTCGAATGTGTGGATTCAGCTTACTCTCTTATTCTTGTTGTGATGTTGGATGTTCAAGCCATGAATGCATTGTGACATTGAGTCAGTTTTTGAGGTTAGGATTATTATGAACACATTGTATTTATTGTGAAAATTGTTGAAGAACGACATAAGTAAAGGGAAGTGTAAGTGATTGATGCTACAGTTTAATTGTTGCTATCAACCATGGTCATTGGTGTAGAATGCTTCAAATGTATAAATATGAAGTGCTCAAGAATAGTGTGAATTGTTGGTTGACTCGAGGACGAGCAAGAGTTTAAGTGTGGGGTGATTATGTTCGGCTAAAAAATACATATATTTAACCATTGTTGCCTCACATTCAAGTATTTTTAATTATCTTTTAAGTATTAATTATATTATTTTATGCTTAACATTATATTTTAACTGTGTAAGAATAAAGCAGTGTGAAGATGAAGAGATTTGGAGTAAAATTGATAGAACACGAAAGAAAAAAAAGTAAAGAAAACAATTAAATAGGAAAAGGCAAAGGGGGGACACTCTTTGGTGTTTGCCCCCCCCCCCTCCTCCCCCCTCCCCCAAGTTGAAGACAAAAAAGAAAGGAGAAATACAATTTAAATCAAATAGTTAAAGAACACCAAAATTGTTACTGATTTCTACGCTAGGGCCAGCGCTAGGCGCTGGTCTGGACGCTGGAGGCCGAGGTTTTCCTATTTCACACGGGACAATGTTATTTCGGCCCACCACGACCCCAGTTCATATAATAGAGGTTCTAAACCTATTTTGGACAAAGGGAGGACATTTTTGAGAGTAAATTTTAACGAAGGGAGAGCACAGAGCCGCCGTAAAGGTTGGGTTTCATCTTTTCTTCCACCAAACATAGTAATTTTTATGTTTATTTCTATGATTTGTTGTTTGCCTACCATATCTATGTGGAGCTAAACTTCACGTTCTAGGGTTGTGGTTCTTTCATGACTATTGTTCTTTGAATATTGGTTTTAATTTCTTAGTTTATAGTATTCATTTATTTATTCAATCTTGCACTTAATTATTTGATTGTTTGATCACCAATTGAATACTATCTACAAATCTAGAATTGAACTCGAAAGTGGGAATTCTAGATTGCATATAGGATTGAGTAGAGCAAGTTCTTGAACCTGGGCATCGGAAAACGGATCTGCGGTTAGGATAGACATATATCTAATTGCCTTGCTTGGTTGATGTACATGAATTATAAATGCATTATTATTAATTCTAACTCCATAGATGTCATGACCCTAACCCAACCCGTCGTGATGGCGCCTATCATGGTACTAGGCAAGCCGACTATTCAGATATTTCCATGTCACGACCCAAAATCTGTATGTCGTGATGGCGCCTATCTCAATACTAGGCAAGCCGACAACCTCAATAAAATACAATATCTTCTAAGTTTGAAAACATAATATTTGAATTCAATAGAAAACCTCACAAATACAGATATAAAACACTTCCAAAACCCGGTGTCACTGAGTATATGAGCATCTAAATGATGACAAATTCTGACTAATAAAAATACTGTCTGAAAATATAGAATAGTGCAATAACTGAAAGGAAGAGAGTCAAGGTCAGCGGACGCCAGGCAACTACCTTGATAGTCTCCAACTGATAATACTCTAAGATATAACAGTCGCCGTGTCCGGAAGCACCTGGATTTGTACACGAGGTGCATAGTGTAGTATGAGTACAACCAACTCAATAAGTAACAAGACTAACTTTTGGGCTGAAAGTAGTGACGAGCTCAGCAGGTACAATCCAGTATAGCAATAACGGTACATAAATGTAGGTATGCTTTCAAGTTCAATGGTTAAACTCAGTACAAAATTCATGGATTCATACCCTCAGAACAAAGTTTAGAAATGTTACTTACCTCAAATCGTGTAATTCTTTACTCTACTATGCTTTTGCCTTGCGAATTGGTCTCTGAAGGCCTCGTATCTAGCCATAATTAGTTCGATTCAATCAATACAAATCATAGGAATTAATTACATATGAAAATATTAATTTGCCAATAAAATTCGAAATTTAACTCAAATATCGCCCGTGGGGCCCATATTTCGGAACCCGGCAAAACCTACAAAATATGAACGCCAATTCAACCATGAGTCCAACCATACCAAATTTACTAAATTCCGACATCAACTCGACCTCCAAATCTTAAATTTTTATTTTGAAATCCCTAGGCCCAAATCCTCTAATTTCACCTCAAAAACACGTAATCTAGTCGAAATACTCAATGATAATCCAATATTATTGACTAAAAATGATCACAAGTGACTTACCTCAAGATTTCCCCTAAATTCTCTCTGACAAATCATCCAAAAATGTGTTGAAAATGTCCAAAATGACACAAATGTCGGAACCCTCTATTTTTGTACACTGCCCAGAGGTTCTGCGGAATTTTTAACCGCATCTGTGGTTCTGCTTTTGCGGTGAAGCAACCGCTTCCGCTATTGCCTTCACTTACAAGAAGTCCGCTTCTGTGGACTCGCTTCTGTGAAGAAGTGTCCGCTTCTGCGGTCCAGTCCCCCTTAGCACAGGCCGCATCTGCGACCATTTTGTTGCTTCTGCGGTCGCGCTTCTGCGAGGCTTCGTCCGCTTCTGCGGACCTCACACTTCTGCGATTCTAGGATCGCTTCTGCGAACTCGCACCTGCGAGCCAATTTCCGCAAGTGCGATTGCATCAGTAGGCATTAACAACTTTCAATTGTTCTAAGTCCAAATTTGATCTGTTAATCATTCGAAACTCACCCGAGGCCCCCGGGACCTCAACCAAATATACCAATAAGTTTCAAACACCATACGAACTTAGTAGAACCTCTAAATCATATCAAACAATGCTAAAATCACGAATCATACCCCAATTCAAGCTTAATGAAGCTAAGAATTTTCAACTTCTATATTCGATGCCGATACCTATCGAATCAAGTCCGATTGACCTCAAATTTTGTACACAAGTCATAAATGACTCTCCAGTCTCTCGGGCTCTCAATAACATGAAGAATTAACCCAACATGATGATATGAAGTATTAATGAATGACAATAGAGACTGAGATATGATATGCAAGTGATAGATGTGACTGAGTACACCATTGTAAATTTAAACAAATAGTTCAACAACAATACGATCCATGTGGGTCCCAAAATATATCCGCACATAGATAAAACATTATCTTTAACAGGAGTCTCAGCTCAATTTCTCTAGCACGTGGAGGATGTGCGGATAATGACATTTATTTAATTATGCAACTCTTCAGAATTAATTAAGTCACAATTCCTATGATGCACGCTCACACGCCCGTCACCTAGCATGTGCGTCATCTCCAAATAATTTATACAACATGAAATTCAGGGATTCATACCCTCAGTACCAAGTTTAGAAGTGTTACTTACCTCAAACTATGTAATTATTTATTCCGCTATGACCTTGCCACGAAATATGGTCTCCGAAAGCCTCGTATATAGCCACAATCAATTCGATTCAGTCAATACCAATTATTATAATAATTCCATAAGAAAATACAAATTTTCTAATAAAAATCCAAAATTAACTCAGAAATCGACCGTTGGGCCCACATCACGGAACCCGACAAAAGTTACAAAATATGAACGCCCATCTAACCACGAGTCCAACCATACAAATTTTACCAAATTCCGACATCAACTCGACCCTCAAATCTTAAGTTAAATTCTTTGAAGATTTCTACCATTTTCAACTCAATCTTTACTCATTTGAACTCAACAATCTTTCCACAAACCTTATTGGTTTGTGTATGTATAACTAATAGTCTCACACCCAAGAATCATACTCTTAATTACCCATCTTTCACTCCTAACCTGAAATTGAAGAATTGGAAAAATAAATTCTTATCTTTTTGAAGCCCTAGCAAGATCCTTGTGAAATCTTCAAACCTTGAACAAGAATTGATGGATAAATGACTAGGTTTTCACTTTCTCTCTCTAAAATGCTCTCACCTCTCTCTAAAATATCAGATGAAACCCTTCAAAATGACCCCCAATATTATTTTATAAGAATGGGGTCGGGTTTATAAACTAGAAAAATTAAGCCCCGAAACACACTTTGCGGTGGCATATGCGACCGCATAACGCTTCTGCGGCTCGCGAAATGTGGCCTCCGGAACTGGGCAAGGGTGCCTTAATATGCGGTCCGCAGACCTGTTCTGCGGTCGCATAATGCACCGCATAATGCGCCGCAAATTTTCCTCCACACTTGTCCCTCTCCTGATCCACCCTGCGACCATTATGCGGTCTGCAGAGTGATTCTGCGACCGCATAGTGGTAGCAGAAATAACCCTTTTTCCGGCCAAAAATTTTCTTTACACATCGGTGTATTATTCAACCTTTGTACTAATTAATCTACCTTAGCACCACAAAACCTTTTCAACTTAAGTTTTAAACCTTCAAACTAAATATTCCAAATTATTCCAAACCTCACCAGACCCGAACCAATTACCCCGACAAGCCAACTAACAACCGTAAATCACAATTTGAGCAGTAAATGGGGAGACAGGGTTGTAATACTCGAAACAACCGGACGAGTCATTACAGAAACCGATCAACTTTGATCGATTTTCTTTGGCGCAAAAATGCGGGAAACTATTTTTGTGTCCCGCAAAATTTATTTTTCAAGAAACCGACCAACTTTGGTCGGTTTTTCATTTAAAATTAATATTAAAAAAACTAACTAAAATCGGTCGGTTAATTAGGCCGGTCATTTTAAAAACCAATCAAATTCGGTCGGTAATTTTATTTTTTAATAAAATTGACCGACATCGGTCGGTTATTTTCGCGCGAAAATGCAATTAAAAAGTATAAATAAAATAAAAAATAGTCTAAAAATAAAATGCACCAATAGTCTAGTGGTAGAATAGTATCATGCCACAGTACAGACCCCGTTTCGATTCCCAGATGGTGAATGTTTTAATTACATAATTAAAATACCGACCGACTTTGGTCGGAAAATACCGACCGACTTCGGTCGGTCTTTTTGGCATTTTTTTTTGGAATTTAATTGACCGACCAAATTCGGTAGGTTAGCTCTACCGACTTTACGATTACCGACCACCACAAATCGGCCGGTTTTCAGTCGATTTTTGCCAATTACCGACAACATTAGTCGGTTTTTCCCCTTTTTTAAGTAGTGTACATATAAGTCCATACCCGGTCAACCTTTTCAACTTAAGTTTTCATCAATCCTTAGGACTAAGTGTCTCAATTCATTCGAAGCCTCTCTGGATCCGAACCAACTATCCCGATAAGTCATATAACAATTGTAAAACACAAAATGAGCAGTAAATGGGGGAACGTGGCTACAACTCTCAAAACGACTGGTCTGGTCGTTACAATAGACATATATGAATTAGGTTAGCTTGAATAGGCAAGAAAGAACTCGATAGATTCTTATGAGCAATATTAACCATGTTAACCAATAAACTAGATAAATTAGTTAGTCAATTCAATTGAAGAATACAATAAAAATGTTAGATAGCTCATAACCCTAGATCGTTTTTATCACATTGATAACATAAGAAACTGCTCTTCCTTTGTTCAGAGTTCATTATTTATTTATTTTTATTTTAATTCGATTAAGGTCAACATAATTCTAGGTTTAATTCTTGTTTAAAAAATTAGAATAGTCTAATTTAGTTAATAGTTAATCACAAGTTCTCGTGGGTTCAACATCCGACTTTTAGTTACTTTATTACTTGACGACTGCGTATACTTGCGTGTGCGTTTGGCCGCAAACATCTTTTAACATTAAAGACACCTCTTCATAAATCGTCCAATGCCCCACTTTCCCTTTGTGGTCCTTGGTACTCTTTCCCCTTGAATAATTATCAGATATATAATGCCACCTACCATTCAAATAGATTTAATTTGGAGAATTCTTTGTAGAGTATACCTTCTTTCATATCTTGTGAGTTATAACTCACCAAAGAGATATATATAGTCAATGTTTATAACTGAAATGTTGGTGGCAGTTCCTAATGAGCCAGAAGCTCGTGATAAGCACTTGCCGGTCTGGAGGAAAAAAGTTATAATGTGAAACTTTTAGGGTATGTAATTATAGAGTATATAACCATAAAAGTCCCAATTTGCTCATGTACTAATCGGAATTGCTCAATTTTACCGCCCTTCTGTTACGCTTTTACTTCTTTCGTGTATATTGTTGTTATTAGCAAATCATCTCGTATTTGTCCTTGCCGAAGCTCTACCTAGAAATAGATGGATTGCACCCGTCCAAATTCTTCTGAAAAAAGATCAAATTTTGCACCTTACCTTTTGACTATGGTTTAATTTTCTCCCATGTTGGAGCTCCATTATAGTTCAAAGGTGACAACATACTTTTTGGAATCTTTACCTATCTCTACTATATTATGAACCCATTACCACTATTAGAAGATACTTATTTAATTATATATCCATTACATAATTACCAATTGTATACAAATTATTGTAAATGAGTATTTCTTAATTATAGGAAATCAAATGTGTTTACTCGAAAAATGGATAGAGTTAAATTTATACATAGTTCTAAGGGTATATGGTAAAACTTGACACGAGTCGTAAGAAAGAATAGAAATACCAAGTGTTGACTATAGAGAATAAAAAATAAGCAAAGTTGGGAAGAAGATGATTTACAGATTAAGCAAGATGAATCGATTTATCAAGTTGAAAAAGGATAACTCTTCAATGTATGGGTGTATGATATCTCAGTTACAATGTATACCAAAAATTGATGCTTTCAGAAATAATAATCATCCCCTTTATAGCGGAGGGATCCTACTTTAGATATAATTAAAAATATATAGTGGGAGACCCATGATAAATCAGTTTTTTCATAATTCTTGTCGGGATTCTCTCCTCTAGTGGGATTGCAACGGCTCTTATCTATGAGCTCGATATTGATTCGAGCTTGGTATAAACTCGAGCTATCAATCTTGACTCGAGCTCTCGATTTTGATTCGAGCTCTCGATCTTGACTCGAGCTCTCGATCTTGACTCGAGCTCTCGATCTCGACTCGAGCTCGATTCTGACCCGACTCCTTGCATTGATTCGGGGTCAATGTTAGTCAATTTCTGTCTCATAAGCTCGATAACTTCACTTTGCATCATAGTTCGATTTAGATTCGAGATCAATAATGATATCAAGCTTGATATTGATCGGTTCCTAGGGCTCAAAGCTTGGTGACCTGACTTTGGACCTCAACTTGATTATGAAGATGCTTCTCCGATCCAATATATTACAATTTCGACCAGTTCGTACGAAAGACTAACCGGTTTTTACCGTATACAGATAGTCCCCTCATTTTTCGGGAAGGATGTAGCGAGAAACGACATGATTTCTCGACGGCTCGATCAGAAATAAGCTGACATTTACAATGGGATCGATCATGACACACGTAATAGTTGTCTCGTTGGTTTAGATTTTCAAGACATTCAATGCATATCAGACGATGGTCGGCCATTATCAAAATTGAACCGTCATTACTATACCTATAAATAACCCCCTTTTTAACTTTTAATCACTTTTACATCTTCAAACTCTAAATCTTCTAACTTATTTCTCACGCTTTCTGAATTCACTCGCAAAAGTCTGTGATTCTTCTCTGCAAAATCTTTCTTCAAAAACACCGCATCTCTGTTACCTCCTTCTCTTTTCAATCTTTAAATCAAGAAATGGCGAAAACATCAAAAACCATTCCTCGAAAAGAAAAAACTTCTTCTTCACAATCTGCCGCCGACAAAACACCAGTGGAGCCACGGCCTGAGGAGTGCGTTCTTGGGACGTGTGTTCTTACCTCTGATTTTAATGTCGATAAAGGCTCGTCGGTTCCCGGCCGATGTGAGCCAGTATCAAGGTATATGTGTTCGATAACCGAGAGGCACCTCGAATAGCTATAGAAAGATTGCAATTGGGAGAACAAAGAAATAGTAATCTCGTCTTCAGAAGAAGATATCACCACTTATTTGAAAGGATTTTTAAGTATGTATACTTACCCTTTCACGTTAGGTCCCCTCGATCCCGTTATTATTGATTTATGCCGCCAATACCAAATAACCCTAGGCCAGATCCATCCTTCCTTTTGGCGGATCGTTATTTTGATCCGTTACTTCGTGAACAAAATCGAGGAGATGCCTTTCATCCTCGATTATCTCATCTAATTGTACTGCCCTCGCCTCTTTCGAGGTGGATTAATAAAACATCAGCGTCGGGCTACTAAGGTTCTGTTCTCGAGTATAGATGAGGACATGGATCGAGGTTGGATGGGCAGGTTCATTCGAGTAAAGACTTAGGACCTGATTCTGACTGAAAAGATGCCTTTTCCCGAGAAGTGGAACATGAAGCGTAAGTGTAATTCTGCCGTTATCCTCTACTATTTTGCCTCTTCATTCCTTTTCTCACCGATATCCCCCTTCTTGTGATGCAGTAGTTCCCTGGATGACCGGTGCAGTCCCCGATCTTAAGAACTGGGTACGGGATCTAGCTTCGACCTCCAGATACACCGAGCATTTGTGGCGTGATTTGTCCAAGGGCAGAAGGGAGGCCAAAAATCATGGTGAGCCTCTTTTTGGTAGTTCGAATGAGATACTTTCTATATGCTTTTCTATAGGCCAAATCTGATGCCGAAAAGGCAAAGTCCTATGCGGATGTATTAGTGGCCGTCTATCGGGCAGATGCTGAAACTGCTCAGGTACAAGTAAGAGAGGCAGCTGAGATTGCCAATACTCGAGCACAATGGGTTGCCGAACTTGCTAAATGCCGATATCGGAGGGAGAACCTCTAAGAGATCCATGCTCGAGGCTTCGATCTTACCGAAGAGATAAAAAGAGCAAAAGAGCTTTAAGCCGATGCTGAAGCCTTGGCTTCCGATGATGATGATGGTGGTGATGATGATGATGGCAATGATGGGAGCAAGATTGGGTTCGAGAGCGGGGAGGAGCCCGATGGATAAGAGACTGCCCCCGTAGATAACAAAGAAACTTAGCCCTTAGTTTTCATTTTTTTGTGTAGTGTCCTGTTTGGATGTTGTAAATATTCTTGTATATATAAAGATCTTTTCTTTTCCTGATTCGCCTCCGTTTTATTCTCTGTCTTAAGAAGATTTTGTTTTATTCATGCCTTATGAAGGTTTTCATAAGGTTTTAGGCAATTTGATCAAATTTGGATCTTGTAGCCTTCATAACCGAGTGAGTTCTTGCTCAACACTCGAAATAAGGTAGCCTGTAGGCTTAGTAGTCAAGTTGAGTGATTGTTTGAACCTGAAGTAATGTAGCCCGTAGGCTTAGCAGTCGAGTGAGTGATTCGAACTCGAGGTAATGTAGCCCGTAGGCTTATTAGTCGAGTGAGTGGTTCGAACTCTAAGTAATGTAGCATGCATGCTTATTAGTCGAATGAGTGATTCGAACTTGAAGTAATGTAGCCCGTAGGCTTAATAGTCGAGTGAGAGTTTCCTCGAACTCGAAATAAGAGTAGCCCGTAGGCTTAGTAGTCGAGTGAGTGATTCAAACTCGAGGTAATGTAGCCCTTAGGCTTAGTCGAGTGAGTGCTTGCTCGAACTCGAAATAAGAGTAGCCCGTAGGCTTAGTAGTCGAGTGATTGATTCGAACTCGAAGTAATGTAGCCCGTAGGCTTAATGGTCGAATGAGAGTTTTCTCGAACTCGAAATAAGAGTAGCCCGTAGGCTTATTAGTTGAGTGAGTTATTCGAACTCGAAGTAATGTAGCCCATAGGATTATTAGTCATGTGAGTGATTCAAACTCGAAGTAATGTAGCCCATAGGCTTAGTCGAGTGAGTGCTTGCTCGAACACAAAGTAATGCAGCCCGTAGGCTTAATGGTCGAGTGAGAGTTTGCTCGAACTCAAAATAAGAGTAGCCCGTAGGCTTAGTAGCCGAGTGAGTGATTCAAACTCGAAGTAATATAGCCCGTAGGCTTAGTGGTCGAGTCAGAGTTTGCTCGAACTCGAAATAAGAGTATCCCGTAGGCTAAGTAGTCGAGTGAGTAATTCGAACTCGAAGTAATATTTCTTGGATATAAGATATCGGTAAAAAAATTTCTTTGTAAGTCATTATACATGTGTTCATGTTTTGCGTCAGGGCTCGGGCCAACTACATGAGCATGGTTCGTTTTGACCATTTGGCTCTTACAATATTTCCTATCGGAACTCTGTTGTTATGAAGTAACTTTCTTGCATCGAACTTGATATATTTGAGGGCTAATGCCCCTCAGTATTCGAGGTCGATTGTAAAGAGGCCTCGGATACTGTTGAATTGTTTCTAAGTTAGCATGTTTAATGGTTGACTCATTAAAAAAACTTGCCGAAAAACTAGTTTGGGATAAAACCGGTCTAAGGGAAAAAGAGTGCAACGCGTGCTTTTAGATCTATGGTAAAGGATCCATCTTAGCTCCTGATCGGACTCCTATAAGGGTTAGTTTCAAAATATAAACAAATATGGGAGGGTCGTACCTTAACATTAGTATCGTTTTAGGAGCGATACATTCCAATTGCTTGATAGTTGTTTGCCGTTTATAATACCGAGCTTGTAGGATCCTTTTTTGACATTTTTGAGAACCTGATATGGTCCTTCCCAGTTTGGACATAGTTTTCCTTCATTTGGATATCGGGTATTGTGGGTGACTTTTCTTATCACTAAGTCCCCGATTTTAAAATGGCAAAGCTTGGTTCTTCGATTATAGTATCTTTCGATCAGCTGCTTTTGGGCGGCCAATCGGATGAGAGTGGCTTCTCGTTTTTCATCCAATAATTCGAGGCTAGTATTCATAGCCTCGTGATTTGACTCTTCTATTGTATATCGAAACCTGACACTGGGTTCTCCGACTTCGAATGAAATCAAGGCTTCGGAGCCATATACTAAGGAGAATGAGGTTGCCCCCGTACTGGACTTTGATGTTGTTCGATACCGCCAAAGAACTTCGGGTAGGATTTCTCTCCATTTCCCTTTAGCGTCGTTCAACCTTTTCTTTAGATTTTGAATGATGGTTTTATTCGTCGATTCGGCTTGTCTGTTCCCACTAGGGTGATACGGTGTTGATAATATCCTTTTTATCTTATGGTCTTCGAGGAATTTCGTCACTTTGCTGCCGATAAATTGTTTCCTATTGTCATACACTATTTCGGCGGGTATCCCAAATTGCCATATGATATGATCCCAGATGAAGTCTATAACCTCTTTCTCTTTAACTTTTTCGAACGCCTGTGCTTCAACCCATTTAGAGAAATAGTCAGTCATAAATAAGATAAATTTAGCTTTACCTGGGGCCGATGGCAGAGGGCCGACGATATCCATTCCCCATTTCATGAATGGCCATGGGGATAGGATTGAGTGAAGTTGCTCTCCGGTCTGATGGATCATCGGTGCAAAACTTTGACATTTGTCACATTTTTAAACAAGCTCCTTTGAATCTTTGTCCATATCGATCCAATAATACCCTGCCCTGATTATTTTTCAGACTAATGAATCGGCACCGAAGTGATTTCCACAAGTGCCATCGTTCACCTCACGTAGGACGTAGTCGGTGTCTCCTGGACCTAAGCATACTGCCAATGGTCCATCGAATGTCCTTCGGTATAATGTTCCATCTGCAGTCAATGTGAATCGAGCAGCTTTGGTTCGTAGGGCCCTCGAAGTTTTAGGGTCCGATGGGAGCTTTCCATTCTTTAAGTATTCAATATACTTATTCCTCCAATCCCATGTTAAGCTTGTAGAATTTATCTCGGCATGACCTTCTTCGATCACGGGTCTCGAGAGTTGAACGACAGTCCCCGAGCTTATCTCTCTTTCCTCGATCGATGATCCCAAATTTGCAAGTGCATCGGCCTCACTGTTTTGTTCTCGTGGAACATGTTGCAAAGTCCATTCTTTGAAATGGTGCAAAGTGACCTGCAGTTTGTCCAAATACCTTTGCATTCTATCCTCTCGAACTTCAAAGGTTTTGTTTACTTGATTTACCACCAGTAAAGAGTCACATTTGGCTTCAATGACTTCCGCTCCCAAGCTTTTAGCTAGCTCGAGACCTGTAATCATGACCTCATACTCGGCCTCTTTTTTAGTCAACCTAGTAGTTTTAATAGATTGCCTAATGGTGTTACCAGTGGGTGTCTTTAAAACGATGCCTAGCCCGAACCCCTTTACGTTCGAAGCCCCGTGCGTAAAAAGGGTCCATACCCCCGATGATTTACCCGATTTCAGCAAGAGTTCTTTTTCAACTTCGAGTACGAGGGTCAGCGTGAAATCGGCCACGAAGTCCGCTAAAATTTGAGACTTGATGGTCGTATGGGATTGATATTCAATATCATACCCACTGAGTTTGACGGCCCATTTTGCCAATCGGCCTGATAGTTCGAGCTTGTGCAAAATATTACGAAGTAGGTAAGTGGTCAATACGCATATGGGGTGACATTGAAAGTACGGTCTTAACTTTCTAGAGGCGCTTATCAGTGAAAGCACCATTTTTTCTAAGTGTGAATATCTAGTTTCTACTTCTCCTAAGGTTCGACTTACATAATAAACGGAAAATTGCGTACCTTGCTCTTTTCGAACTAGGACACCATTTACCACGATTTCCGATACTGCCAAGTACAAGCAAAGTTTTTTGTCTGTTTTCGGAGTATGAAGTAGTGGTGGGCTCGATAGATATCACTTTAATTCCTCGAATGCCTGTTGGCATTCCGGGGTCCAAGAGAAATCATTCTTCTTTTTGAGTAGAGAGAAAATTTTGTGACTTCGATCTGACGACCTTGAAATAAATCGGCCTAAGGCAGCAATCCATCTTGTTAGACTCTGCACGACTTTTAAACTGTCCATGGTGGCGATGTATTCGATGGCGTTGATTTTATCGGGCTTAATCTCGATCCCCCGATTTGATACCATGAAGCCTAGGAACTTGCCCGAACCGACCCCGAAAGAACATTTCTCGGGGTTGAGCGTCATGTTGTATTTCCTTAAAATCTCGAATGTTTCCTGCAAATGAGCCAAATGGTCCTCTGCGCGCAGGGACTTAACTAGCATGTCATTAATATAAACTTCCATTAATTTACCTATTTGTTCCTCGAACATTTTATTTACTAGGCGTTGGTAAGTAGCTCCTGCATTTTTTAGCCCGAAGGGCATCACATTATAACAATATGTTCCATATTTGGTGACAAATGAAGTCTTTTCCTGGTCTTCCGGTTTCATTTGGATTTGATTATACCCGGAATAGGCATCGAAAAAAGTAAGGACCTCGTGGCCGGCCGTGGCATCGATCATACGATCGATGTTCGGTAGTGGAAAAGAATCTTTGGGGCATGCCTTGTTTAAATACTTGTAATCTACACACATTCTAAGTTTGTTCCGTTTTTTAGGAACTACAACTACATTTGCTAACCATTCGGGATATTTCACCTCCCGAATGGACCCTATTATGAGAAGTTTAGTTACCTCGTCCTTTATGAATGTGTGCTTTAACTCGGACTAGGGTTTTCTTTTTTGCTTTACTGGTTTGAACCTAGGGTCCAGGCTTAGCCGATGCGTCATTATATCCGGTGGGATCCCTGTTATATCTAAATGGGACCAAGCAAAATAATCTATGTTATTGATAAGAAATTGAATAAGCCTTTTCCTAAGTTCAGGGGTTAATCCCGTTCCCATGTATACCTTTCGTTCGGGAAAATGCTCGATTAGTATGACTTGCTCCAACTCTTCAATCATTGATTGGGTAGCGTCGGAATCATCGGGAAGAACGAAGGATTCTTTGATCATCATCTTCATCGATCTTCTGATTTTCTGGTTAGGTTAAAGCTGATGTCTGTGATTGCTATTTGGCATCTCATTTCCCTTTTGAGTCCTATCCCTTTATTGGTGAAGGCGAGGATATCAGATTCGCTTCCTCGATGGCAAACATCTCTTTTGTGGCCGGTTGTTCTCCGTACACTGTTTTGACTCCCCCCGATGTTAGGGAATTTAAGAACCTAGTGTAGGATCGAAGGTACAACTCTCATGTTGTGGATCCATGGCCTTCCAAAAAGGGCGTTGTACCTCATGTCACCTTCGATTACGTGGAACTTCATTTCCTTGATGGTCCCGACCACGTTTATCGGCAGAATTATCTCACCTTTGGTAGTTTCACATGCCATATTGCATCCATTTAGAACCAGGGTTGCGGGTATGACCCGGTCCTATAAACCGAGCTGTTCGACAACCTTCAACCTAATGATGTTGGCCGAGCTACTTGGATCAATTAATGCACGCTTAACTTTAGTTTTATTCATAAGTACTGATATTACCAGTGCATCGTTATGAGGTTGTATGACTCCTTCTGCATCTTCATCATTGAAGGACAAAGTTCCTATGGGTGCATAATCTTGAGTTCGAGGTTGCTTTTCTCTCATAATCGATGTCTTAGTGCGTTTAAGCACCGGCCCTTGAGGGGTGTCCACGACGCCGATGATCATGTGGATGGCATGTTGTGGTTCTTCTTGTTTTTTTTTTGTTTGCCGAAATCCCTGTTTTTGAAATAGTTCAACGCCCTGTCACTTAAATTTCTCAAAGGTGCCCTTTATTGAATAACTAGGCTACCTCCTCTCTTAGTTGCCTGCAATCTTCTGTTCTGTGGCCATGGGTGCCATGATATTCGCACATTCGATTGGGATTCCTCTGGGCAAGATCGGTCTGCATGGGTTGAGGCCATTTAGTGTCTTTGATACGTACGATAGCCGACATGATGGCGGATGCATCAATACACAGAAGTTCCCCCGGGATCTGATCAACCCTGGAGTTGTATGTTTCCATATTTTTGTCGTTTGCTTCGATCCTCCTTTCTCCCAATTCTATTCGTTTGGTCAGTTCTTCGAACATCTTAGCAATTTCGGGATTAGTCCCCAACTCCTGCTCATTTGATTTCACTATAGCTGGTTCCGTTGTATGGGCAATTTCTCGGGGTTGACTGGGCTCCGGCCTGCTCGGTATCTGGGTTTGACTCTGCAACTGAGCTATCGCTGCCTGTTGAGCTTGCAACATTTCAAAAATCATACGCAAGCTGACGTCATTTTCCTCGATGTTATGGGATATCTCGAGCTGCATACTGAGTGCCACCATGTATGCTACTTTCAGGTTTAGAATGTAGGTTCGCCTCAATGGCCACATGCGAATTAATATCTATCAGCACTTCGATTCGAGCTCCAACGGCATTGACAAGCGGCCTTTTGGTATTGGGTGTTAAGTTATTAGTCTCATCTTGAAGACCAGCTTCATTGTCGATTGGTAAAGACATTTAATTGATAGTTTAGTCGTTGATAATCCGAAATCAAAGACACTTCCGGAAACAAGCGCAAAACGGCGTGTTTTTGCAGATTCGTATCAAATAACCACTGCTATCCTTAGCCCCACGGTCAGCGCCAAACTATTTACCCGAAAAACAGATAGAGTTAAATTTATACATAGTTCTAAGGGTATGTGGTATAATTTGATACGAATCATAAGAAAGAATAGAAATATCAAGTGTTGACTGTAGAGAATGAAAAATAAGCAAAGTTGGGAAGAAGATGATTTACATATTAAGCAAGATGAATCGATTTATCAAGCTGAAAAGGATAACTCTTCAATGTATGAGTGTATGATATCTCAGTTACAATGTATACCAAAACTTGATGCTTTCAGAAATAATAATCATCTCATTTATAGTGGAGGGATCCTACTTTAGATATATTTAAAAATACATAGTGGGAGACCCATGATAAATCAGCTTTTCTATAATTCCTGTCGGGATTCTCTCCTCTAATAGGATTGCAACGACTCTTGTTTATGAGCTCGATATTGATTCGAGCTTGGTATAAACTCGAGCTCTCGATCTTGACTCGAGCTCTCGATCTTGATTCGAGGTCTCGATCTTGACTCGAGCTCTCGATCTTGACTGGAGCTCTCGATCTCGACTCGAGCTCGATTCTGACCCGGCTCCTTGTATTGATTCGGGGTCAGTGTTGGTCGGTTTCTGCCTCATAAGCTCGATAACTTCACTTTGCATCATAGTTCGATTTGGATTCGAGCTCGATAATGATATCAAGCTCGACATTGATTGGTTCCTAGGGCTCGAAGCTTGGTGATCTGACTTCGGACCTCAACCTGATTATGAAGATGCTTCTTCGATCCAATGCATTACCATTTTGACCAGTTCGTACGAAGGACTAACCGGTTTTTACCATATACAAAATGGTAATAATCGCTCCTATCAGCGTCCCTCTCCCCTGACATCTTTGCTAACCCCACCCCAATAATCACGATCAAAATCTTCTTCCCTTTTTTAATTCCATTTCAACAACCCTTTCTCCCTTTAAGATATTCTATTGATAGCCATTAAAAAGTTTTGAGATGCATTAAAAAGTTTCGAAATTTTAAATTCGAGAATCGAATTTTGTGAAATAATTATTAGTTTGGATTAGGTGTTGTTGCAAATGATTGAGAGTTTATATCTCAATTTAGAGAGAGTTTGGTGAAAATAAATAGAGTTAGTTTTGGTTGGACTTTTCCATTAAAACTCGAAGAGAAAGAAGAACAGTAAGTTGTATGTATTTTATATGTCGGGTATATGTTATTTGTAGATCAGATGTGTTACTGGGCATACATTGATATACACACCACATACACTATAAATCCAAATGACATACGAAGTACATACAATAACATAATTGTATGCAAGTTGTAGTATAAATTATATGCTTTTTATAGTAAAAAATATAATATTTTGTGTGGAAGTCGTATGAAAGTTTTATGTGGAGCATGATTGTCATTATCGCCATCGGAAGATATATAAAAAATTATATGAATATAGTACAAAAGTTGTATGATAAATTGTATGAAAGTGGTACGATATTATATGAAAGTTGTACGATAAGTTGAGTTGTACGATATTATATGAAAGTTGTATGAAGCATTACAACAAATTGTAACTGGCAATGAACCCACGTTGTATCTGCTTCTGTACTGTCGTAAATTCTTTTCCTGCTCGATTTGATTTTCCTGTTGCTTTTGATTTTTTGTGTTGCAATGTTTTGAAACAATATCGGGTTTTCTTTTCGATACTCGCATCAAATTTTTGTTATTGTTTTTGAATATATTCACATTCCAGTTTAAAGTTTTGAGATGAACTTCCATGGCTGTTAATGACAGATCTGTGCGAGAGAGAAAGAGAATTATTTTTGAATCAAGAGATACGTTAGCAACCTAAATCTCTCATCTCTATGTGCGATTTTGTGGATTTGAAACTATAATGCGCTAGTCACGGTAGTATGTAAGGTAACCCTCAGGCACTAAAATCCTTTTTACATGTAACTAGTTTTAAGGTACGCTCTTTGCGCATGTATCATATGTTAGTGTATATAATTTTATTTTAAAATTACATAAATATTATTCAAACATTATGAGTCATAGAATAAAAAATTAAAAAGTTCAACAAATTTATACACCTTAAAATCATACATTTTTATCTGTAAAGGAAAAAAATCATACATCAAAGAAGTCCTTACCAACAAATCATACAATATTAGAAAAAAGAATAAAAACTACTAAGTAACATAATTTGAAATTAGAAGAAATTATTATCAATATGAACTTTAAAGAGAAAGCAACCGCAGAGGTAGGAACTGAAGAGAAATCTTCTAATTTAACAATTGTTGCAGTTTTGAATAAATTGCCTAAGAGTGTGTTTGTGCAATCTTGGTATTTGTGTATTTATACGTATCTTTTTTCTTTGGAACATTGATGAAAAATTGGAATCAAATATTCATATCGACTATCCCTAACTTAAATAGAAAAATAATTTCTAACCCAACTAAAAAATCTAGACAAAACACTAATTACAATGTTACCCGACTCCTAAAGATACTTGTACGTCTAATGTTCCCGCTGAAATGTTAGGTCACTTTGACTTTAGTACTTAAGTTCTTATAGATTGACTTTAGTACTTAAGTTCTTATAGATTGACTTTAGTACTTAAGTTCTTATAGATATCCAATTGTCTGGTTTAATAATTTGGATTAATTTATTGGGAAAAAAATTCAGTAAAAAAGTCGATCAACATCTTAATGAGTTTTTACCATAATAAGTTTAAAGTCAAATAATTAATTGAAAAAAACATTTAAGAGTAAATTCACATAAAAACAAAAACAAAAACAAAAACAATCATAACTATAATTAGCTATATACAATTGAATATGCTTACATAAACAAACAGAGAAGAACTCACATGATTCGAAGGTGTTCAGGCCAACATGAGTGATAGTATTTGTATCAAAAAACTATTAAATAAGAGTAAATAAATTGTAAGCATTGTCGACCCACATACATTAATCCCAACTTCTACCTGCAATTTATATTTTTCAGCATAAAAAATCATAAACATACAGGTACATGCAAAATACCAATATTCAATAAAGCAACCAATCCGAAAGAATTACATAATCGCCAATTGTAGGGATAAAACGAATATAACAACAAAAGAAAACACCAAAATCCACCGAGCTATATTAGTTTTTAGACATCATCAGAGAGCTCACTGATCCACGTCCAATCCACACTCAATAGTGAGTGAAAACGGTCGTTGGAAGAATAGTATCTATACGGATTGGGGTCAATTTCTATAGTGATTTAATATGGGTGGTAGGGTGTACACTTGATGAGAGTATATGAATTAGCTCAACTGCGCTTCCAAATAAGGGATTTTATTTTCTACTTCTAAAATTAACGATAACAAAATTAAACTTAGTAGAAACTAGAAAGCGAGTAATGGTTTTTGTTATTTTTATCCAATGGGTAAAAGGCCTAGGGATGTATCCTTCGCCTATGTGCTAACCAAATGGGTAAATCAAGTTAATGCTTGTTTTAGTGATCAGGGTGCATTATAACTCTCTACTCTAAATTACCCACTCAATACCTCTCGGTTATAGAGTGATTTTGCTCAAATTTACTTTCTCAAGCCCAATTGGGTATCAATTCAAATAGTTGATATGAGCTCAAGTTAGATTTTTCTTATCTCTAGTTCAAATCCTTTAATTAGACTAGCCAAAACCTTAACTAGCCTAATTTCTTGGTAGCCAATTTTTCCTAGACTAATTCCTTCTTTCTCAAGTAAGAACCAAGTCAAATAGGCATGAATCAATGTTTGCCACCATTAATTCTATAAATAATGCATGAACAAGGCTAAATAATAAACACTCAATCATAAATAAGCATTAAATTAATCACCCATAAGGTTTATACACTAGGGTTGGATCACAACCCTAGAGAAAATCTAGCTACTCATGGTAAAAATTGACGAAAACAAAGAAGAAGAACTAATTAAAGCCATAACTAAGATTAAATTGATAAAACTACTAATTCTTAACCCAAAATAATCAATAATTACTCAAAATAGTAAAATATAACGGCTACAGCTCAAACATACTGCGTACAGGTTATTCTAAGTGACCCGCCTTAGCCTTAACATGATCGCAAATCAATCTTTGAGAACACTCTGAAACCCTGAAGCTGATCAAATAAGTCATCAATGCACGACAATAGATACATGTTCTTCATTATAACCTTGTTCAACTGCTGGTAAGCGGTGCGGCTGGGGCACTTCGGCCTCCGTCCCCGCGGCTCCCTCCCTATCCCCAGCGCGCTCGCTAGCGTGCGTGATGGGTGATTAACGAACCCCGGCGCAGAAAGCGCCAAGGAATACTAAATTAAAAGCCTGCCTCTCGCGTCCCGTTCGCGGTGCGCGCGGGGGACTTGTGCTTCTTTTGAAATACAAACGACTCTCGGCAACGGATATCTCGGTTCTCACATCGATGAAGAAGGAAAACATAACCTTAACTACCTAGGAAAGCAATAAATCTAGTACCAAAATATATGGAAATAAGTTAAAACCAATCTTGGATAGAATCTTGAAAGTCGCAAACCAATCATGGATAGGCTCGAATCTAGCCAAAATAATTCGATACAATCACTAAATATTATAGGAATCAATTCTATAAGAAAATACTATATTTTTAAGAAAAGATCCCGAAATTAATTAAAAATTCGCTCGTGGGGCCCATATCAAGGAATCCGACGAAAGTTATGAAATCCGACAACTCATTCAATTACGAGTCCAACGATACTAGTTTGACTCAAATCCGACTCCGAATCGATTACAAAACTTTTCCTAAAAAGTGTTTCCCGTCTATTTATAGTGGCCCAAAATTCTTTGACAAAAATGCCCTTCGGGAGGTGTTGCACCCTATTTTGCACGAGTCAAAATAGGATTCAACTAGTGGTTTCCCTGTTAATGATAAAAGAGAGTCACCACCTAATATTTAAAGGTATACTAGGGTACCTATTTGTTCATTAGATTATAACGTATTGGCCTGCTAACCAGTGAGATTTGGGTAAGGGTTCTTGTTCTTCTAAGGGGAAGGTGTTAGGAACCCCTAAAATCTACCTGACATAGCTCCATAGGATTTAGACTAGGTTCGGGAATTTAAAGGTCTACATTATACTTTAGTTAGTGCTAAATGTATGTGACTTACTCTATGCCATGTTTTTAAAACTAATCGTTTTGAAAGAAAATAATATATGCATTTTGAAAAAAGGAGATAGGTTTAATTTGTAGAAGCCCTTCAAAATATTTACATCTACAAGATTTGCAAAGATGAAAGATATGGCTATGTTGAATACTTCATAACATGATTACTTATAAACAATCTAATAGAGTAGAGACTATTAGAAATGGGCCATTGAATATACCTTTGGGAATTTGTTTCAATTTGTAGCAACATATTTGAAGAAAAAGAAATCGTTGAAAGTTTAATAGCCTTGATTCCAATCGCGTTGATTTTTGTTTATAGAAAGAACTGATTTTGAAATCTCCCTTTCAATTCCGGGTTTTAGAAGAAGAACTACATGCTTTTCAAATCTGTTTTGAACTTCAAAGACCTTCATTAAAATGGTTAGTGTGACAAAAAAATGAAATCTCATGAAATGAAGGATAGATGATCAAAGTACCGAAATCTAGAACTAATTGTAATGTAATAGTGATTTCATTTATTACCTATGCATCTTGGCTTGCCTGGGTTCCCAAAAGGGCTTAAGGTAAATAAAACATCCAATCAACATCGTTAATATTATACATATGTAAAGAAAAAGACAACTAATTCAGTTCATCTAATAATGAGGAAGGAAAGGGAATTGGACTCAGTAATTTGGGCTGAAGAGATTAAGCCTAGTGAACAACGGACAAGCGGCAACAGCTCCCATGACTTTAGACTCAAACGCTTGAACTTGGACCTGAGTCCTTGAAAACTTAGCAGGCTCAGTTCAGTTACATGCTCAAGAGAAAAAGGCAGAAATTAGTGACAAAGCCGAATAAAATGTTTAAATGCAGATAAGATCAAACATAAAGCCAAAATGAAACTGTAATAAATATTAGTGGTTAAGAATGTAAATGAAACTTTGTAAGATCAAACAGAGTAAAGAAAATAACAGTGAAGCATTTTCTTCATTAGATACTAACCCTAAAGAGATTAGCAAATGTCGATGATTGAGGGGTTAAGGTAAAATTCCTTTATAGCCAAGACACCCTTTGAACCCCTGGTACTTCAAAGGTCACAAGGGTCTCAAGGACCCCGAGTAATGCTTATGTTAGGGAGAGTATCTCAAGCACAAATTAAATTTTACTCCTAAATACCCATAACCACTCACCCTTATTCCTCCCTATAGGTTTAAATGCCAATGAGGCATTCGTTTGTAAGTTTCAATACAACTGTAACAATAGAACACAGATTTAGGCATGTATACTTCTAATCAAAAACTATGCTACTGTGAACATGTAATAATAGGTAACACAAAAGAGATCACCCGGTCTGTTTGATAATAGGAATGAGTACAACAATCCAAGAGAAGACAATCATGCTCATACAAAAATATTCCTAAGGAGTGTAAGACTACAACAAGATGAAGCATAGGGTCAAGCCAACAAATTCAATATAAAAGTTCAGAACAAAGGAGGTTTCACACGGAATACGTAGGGTACTAATAACAAGATAACTAGTCCAATTACATAGGTGAATGTATCAGCCCAAACATGATTGAAGTTTAACTTGGCATAGTCAGTTCAGGGGGTGATATACATGTAGGCTAGAAGATCAATCTTAGTATGATTCAAATTTAGTAGTAGGATTACTAGTTCATTAAATTCTTAATCAAAATATCCAGGTTCATAACTAAGCCTATAGAAATAGAGGTCATCAACTAATATAGAATAACATTCATTTTAATAGGTCAAACATGTATTAAGAAATTGTTTGAGCCTATGAGTGCCAACAGTAGATTTTCTCCTCAAATTCTCCTTTATTAGTGGCCTAGGCATGAGTCCTGCAGATAAGAATGTTCATAAGTATAACTAGGCAGATACATAAACACAAGGACTAACAGAGGATATTCAATCTCATTACACGGTGATGTTTTCAAAAATTACAAGATGACAGAACATTTTTTAAAAGCAGGTAGCCCAACAACAAAACTAGTGAGTTGATAGTACAATCACAAACATATATTGGATCTTTAAGTGTACATAATAAACATGGTTCAAAGTATAAAGGTTCATGATGGAATGGATCAACAAGTAGTATAATATAATTAACCCCATAATTAGTGTAATACATAAGCATCAAACATAAGTTCCCAACAAAATATCATATGGGTCTAAGATCACAGTTTGGTCAAGTTAGCATGGTGGCATGGTTAAAAGAACATCGGAAGTCTTATAACTAGTAACAAGAGTTCAACTGAATTTTTACCATTCATTATAGAAGGTGTTATCCAACTAAGTCACAAATTAACTTGCAACACTAAAGAAATCAAGGATTATCATAAGGATAAGCATTTAAGTTAACAAGCATAATAGAGAACACAATAGGTAATCCAGTAATTACCAACATGCATCATGGACGAAGGAGAAGATATCATAATCACTAAATAAATGCACATTATTGAAAGAAAAGGGAGTGTCAGTGTACACTGACCTTCTGCAGAGCAGGAAACCAAGAAAAGCCATTTGTTTAGCTGAAATAAACAACACTATCATACAACGTATGTTACTATGAGATATTGATTTGCCTTTAAATACTGACATTATACTACATGTGGCTATATGAATCTAAAGTTCCTTAAGTAGAGTGTGCAATGAAGGGAAAGCTTCTCTACGAGAGCCTATGGATGATTGGGGGAGTAGAGGTAGCAGCAGTAATAGTCTTAGATAAATATACGCTCATAAATTTTACACATAACAGGGCAGTTTCAAAATAACATAGGATATGAAGATGATGAAGAGTATCCAGGTATGGCAACCATACCTTTGCACTTTTCTGTTATTATTAAAGAACAATCTATATTGCCAAATATAGATGTATAAATCTACGTACCATCCTATTAATTGATTTAACTACTATTTTTCTTAGAGGTGGATGTTGAATGTGGCGAAATTTATACTGAAGGTACTTATGAAAAACTCCTTATTCACACAACACAGTTCGATAAAACAAATCAATAATCTCATGGCTTTCACTTTATATACTATTGCAAGTATAGATTACTGGGATATAGGAGATGCTACATATGAATGCGAAAAGTGTGGGGCTCTTTTTTGGTATGAAGAAAGAATCCGCAAGCATTACAACTCAAAAAAACCTATTTTCACAATGTGTTGTGATCGTGGAAAAATAAAGCTTCCAGATCTTAAGAAGCCTCCTAAAGTTTTGGAACATCTTTTATTTGGATCAGGTTAGAGGAATTATAACTTTTAATATCAACATGTTCAAATCAACTTATATTCACATTTATCATTTTGCAATGGTTTTAATATAGGTGCTAAAAGTAGCCATTTTCGAGAAAATATTAGGAGTTATAACTCTACCTTCTCATTTACATCAATGGGGGGTAAGGTTGATGTCTCTATCAACCAGAAAAGAGGGCCAAGAACATTCAGATTATGTGGTCAAAACTATCATCAAATTGGGAGCTTACTACCTCCCGAAGGATCTACTCCAAAATTTGCACAATTATATATATATGATACAGAGAATGAAGTTAGAAATAGAATCAATGCTATCAGGTTAGTCTTATACCTTTATTATATAATACTATGAAAATAACAATTAACTTAGAAACCTTTATTGATATCATATATTTGTTTTTCAGTCGTGGCCAAAATATTAATAAACTTCATGCTGAAATTGTTTCCGATATGAAACAAATGCTTGATGACAATAATGTTTTTGCAAAAACATTTAGGATGGTCAGAGATCGATTCCAAGAGAATGTAGACTCCAATGTTAAGCTCAGATTAATAGGAAAAAGAGGTACCGATGGTAGAAGATACAACTTACCAACAATACCAGAAGTAGCTGCTTTGGTGGTTGGTGATTTTGAAGTTTCTGGAAGTGACCGCGATATCATTATAGAAACACAATCTGGACAACTAAAAAGGATAAATGAACTAAATGCTGCATATTTAGGTCTACAATATCCTTTGCTTTTTCCTTATAGTGAAGATGGGTACAGAGAGGACATTCCTTTAAGTCAAGGTGAAGAATCATCGAGAGGAAGGCAATGTGTTAGCATGCGAGAATTTTTCGCTTATAGAATTCAGGAAAGAAAAGATGAAGTTCCCACCATTGTGTCTTCAGGAAGATTATTTCAGCAATTTTTAGTTAATGGTTATACAATGATAGAATCTTCTCGGTTGAAGTTTATAAGGACTCATCAAAAGCAATTAAGAGTTGATTCTTATAAAGTCCTAACAGATGCTATATTGCATGGTGACATCGATCCTTCATCCCAAGGTAAAAGGATAATTCTACCTTCAAGCTTTACAGGGGGTGTACGATACATGGTTTAGAACTATCAAGATGCTATGGCAATATGCAAATGGGCTGGGTACCCTGATTTTTTTATCACATTTACTTGCAATCCTAAGTGGCCAGAGATTACTAGATTTGTGGAGAGCAGGAACTTGAATCCTGAAGATCGTCCAGACATTTTAAGTAGGGTGTTCAAAATTAAATTGGACCTCTTAATCAAGGATTTGAGAGATAATCAAATTTTTGGACAAGTAAAAGCAGGTATACAATATTTAAAATTTTATTTAAATAAATATGGCAATTTTATATGATTCTTTCCTATGATTCAGATAATTATTTTTCCTAATAAACTTGCGTAATTTCCAATGCAGTGATTTATACCATTGAGTTCCAAAAACAAGGGCTGCCTCATGCTCATATCTTACTTTTTCTTCATGAGCATAACAAATTTCCATCTGCGCCAGATATTGATCGAATAATTTCGGCAGAAATACCAGATGAAGTGGGTGATCCTAATTATTACAATGCCGTAAAAAATTTAATGATGCATGGTCCATGTGGTTCTGCTAGGAAATCTTCTCCTTGCATGCAGAATGGTAGATGTACAAAGCACTTTCCTAAAAGGTTTGTTGACGCAACAACGGTTGATGAAGAAGGGTATCCTGTTTATAGAAGAAGGGATAATGGTAGAACAATTATGAAAAATGGTATTGATTTGGATAACAGATATGTGGTGCCACACAATCGCTTCTTATTATTAAAATATGGTACTCATATCAATGTGGAGTGGTGCAATCAAACAAGATCCATTAAATACTTATTTAAGTATGTTAATAAAGGTCATGATCGTGCAACTGCTGCTTTTTCTCAAAGTACTCATGACAATGGTTCATCAACCGTTGATGAAATCAACATGTGTTATGATTGTCGCTACATATCCCCATGTGAAGCTGCTTGGAGAATATTTAAATTCCCAATTCACCATAGAGAACCGTCAGTGGAAAGACTATCATTCCATCTTCCAAATGAGCAAAGTGTCATTTTCTCTGATAATGATCCAATTGATAATGTTGCCAATAAACCAACTGTAAAGGAATCGATGTTTTTAGGATGGTTTGAGGCAAACAAACTTTATTTGGATGCAAGAGATTTGACTTACGCAGAATTCCCTCTTAAATTTTGGTGGAACCAAAAATTAAAAAAATGGCAAAAGAGGATAAAATCTGCATTTTCTATTGGGAGGATTTTCTTTGTTACTCCAGGGAGCGGAGAGATATATTATCTCAGATTGTTGTTGAATGTAATCAAAGGTCCAATTTCGTATGAACAACTTAGAAGAATTAATAATCAGAGCTATCTTACTTTTAGAGATGCATGTTATGCACTTGGGTTGTTGGATGACGACAAAGAGTATGTGGATGCTATAAAGGAAGCAAGTACTTGGGGAATGCCATCTTATCTAAGATAGTTATTTGTCATGTTGTTGTTATCAAATTCAATGTCACGACCAGAAATTGTTTGGCAATCATCGTGGCAGTTATTGTCAGAAGATATTCTCCACGAAGAAAGAACATTATTGAGTAACCCAGGTATTAGAATATAAAATTTTCATATTAAAATAATTTTTTACTGCTATATGGATTAAACGAGAAATAAATGTTGATATATGATAACTTTTATAATATTCTACTTTGTTGAATATTATAGAATGATAGATGAAGACAACTCTCTATTTTTAACTTTTGATAAAGTCAATTTGATCAATTTATAATATCAATCTTTTCTCGCTACATTTTGTTCTTATATGTTCTAAACAACATCACAAATTGCAGCTTTCTCTTGTCTTATTTTAATACATGTAGTTAAAAGAACTAAAAATAGTACTCCAGATCCGTGCTTAGATATGTTATTTTATAAATTAAACCAATGATCGGTATGCTCATACAAACAAATTACATATACATGAAACTACATGGTTGAGTTTTAAGTATGAGTATATATTTTATTTTGAACTCTAACATTATTATGTCATGCAGAGGCAGAGCTAACCGATTATGAATTGAAAAAACGTTGCTTGAAAAAGCTGGACATGATTTTAAAAGGTTATGGAAAAAGCTTTAACGATTTTCCGACAATGCCAAGACCATATTACAATGAAGAAGAATTTGATGGTGCCAACAGACTAATTAATGAGGAATTGCGCTTTAATAGGCGTTCTATGACACAAGAACATCAACAATTCTTAATGAAATTAACATTCGAGCAGAAGTCTGTTTATGATAAAATCATATCTGCAGTGAATGAAGATAAAGGAGGGTTATTCTTTTTATATGGTCATGGAGGAACTGGCAAAACTTTTATTTGGAAAACATTGTCTTCTGGCATACAATCTAAAGGCGATATAGTGATAAATGTTGCTTTAAGTGATATTGCTTCTCTTTTGTTACCAGGAGGTCGAACTGCTCATTCAAGATTTGCGATCCCTCTAAATCCAACTGAAGATTCAACATGCAATATAAAACAAGGTAGTCCTTTGGCAAAGTTGATTGTGAAGGCAAAATTAATCATTTGGAATGAGGCACCAATGATGCATAAATACTGTTTTGAAGCTCTTGATCAAACTCTTAGAGATATTCTAATATTTAAAGATCCATTAAATTTAGATCGGCCATTTGGAGGCAAAACAATTGTTCTTGAGGTGACTTGAGACAAATCTTGCCTGTAATTACAAAAGGTAGCAGGCAAGAGATTGTTAAGACAACTCTAAATTCTTCATATTTGTGGCCCCACTGTCAGGTTTTAAAGCTAACAACAAATATGAGATTGCAAGGAAATATATAAGAGTTCAACTGAATTTTTACCATTCATTATAGAAGGTGTTATCCAACTAAGTCACAAATTAACTTGCAACACTAAAGAAATCAAGGATTATCATAAGGATAAGCATTTAAGTTAACAAGCATAACAGAGAACACAATAGGTAATCCAGTAATTACCAACATGCATCATGGACGAAGGAGAAGATATCATAATCACTAAATAAATGCACATTATTGAAAGAAAAAGGAGTGTCAGTGTACACTGACCTTCTGCAGAGCAGGAAACCAAGAAAAGCCATTTGTTTAGCCGTTAAGAAGCCAAACTCAAGCTTAAACAGTGTATAAACTCAAAATCGAAGATAGAAAAAAAAACCAGTGAGAAGTCTAGGGATTTTTAATTCTCTTTCGTTTTCTATGTTGTATTAGGTGGTAGGTCATGTTAGGTGAGAGCATTGAAGGCTCCTATTTTCAGTTCTTCGGATCTACCCTGATCCCATCACAAGATACTATGTGGCCCAAGAATGCCACTGAATCAAGCCAGAATTCACACTTAGAAAATTTTGCATACAACATCTTATCCCTCAAGGTTTGAAGCACGGTCATTAGGTGCTACTCATGATCCTCCCGAGACCGGAAATATACCAGGATGTCGTCATTAAACACAATGCAAATGAATCAAGATAAGGCCGGAACACACTGTGCATCAAATGCATAAAGGCTGTTGGGGCATTTGTCAGCCCAAATGACATGACAAGATACTTGTAGTGACCATATCTGGTCCTGAAAGCAATTTTCGGGATATCCGGCTCCCGAATCTTCAATTGATGATAGCCGAAACGCAAATTAATCTTGGAAAACACCCTGGCACCCTGTAACTGATCAAATAAATCATCGATGCAAGGTAAAGGATACTTGTTCTTCACTGTAACCTTGTTCAACTATCGTTAATCAATACATATATGCATAGAACTATCCTTCTTCTTCACAAATAAGACTGGAGCACCTCAAGGTGATACACTGGGCCTGATGAAACCCTTATCAAGCAACTCCTGCAAGTGCTCCTTCAACTCCTTTAACTCAGGAGGAGCTATACGGTAGGGAGGAATAGAAATGGGTTGAGTACCCGGCAACAAATCAATTTCGAAATTAATATCTCTATCGGTCGGCATACCCGAAAGATCCGCTCGAAACACACCAGGGAAATCCCTCACTACTGGAACTGACTCAACTATAGGGGTATCAATACTGACATCTCTCACATAGGCCGAATACGTATCACACCCCTTCTCAACCATTCGTTGAGCCTTAAGAAATGAAATGACCCTGCGGTGAGTATACTCTAAGGTACCTCTCCACTCTAACCTCGGCAAGCCTAGCATAGCCAGCGTCACGGTCTTAGCATGACAATCAAGAATAGAATAATGGGACGACAGCCAGTCCATGCCCAAGATAATATCAAAATCTGCCATACTGAGTAATAACAAATCGGCTCTGGTTTCAAAACCACTAAGGGAAATCAAACACGACCGATATACGCGGTCTACAACAAGAGAATCTCCCACGGGAGTAGATACATAAAAAAGGGAACTCAAGGAATCCCGAGATATCCCCAAATAATACTGATGCATCCCTATGACAAACAGGACGATACCTGTGATGACTGAATCTGAAGCGACAGCCTCTGAACGGGCTGGAAGGGCATAGTACCTGTTCTGGCCTCCCCCTCTAGGGCGACCCCTACCTCCTCGACCTCCGCCTCGAGCTGCCTGAGAAGGTGGAGTGGCAGCTGGGGCTGGAAGAATGGCCGGAGGACCCTATGGAGCACGTGGAGGTTGATAAGTCTGTAGAGGTGCACCCCTCCTGGATCTGGGGTAATCTCTAACCATGTGATAAGTGTCACCACACTCAAAACAACCCCTCGGAGTACGCGACGGCTGAGACTTACTCGGACCTGGCCTGCTAGACTGGCCGGTAATATCACCTCAAGTAGAAGGAATACTGGACACTAGCGGTGCATAATAGGGCTCCTGATGTCTAGGAGGAGCTGGAACATCGCTGGCTGCCGGAAGAGCTGAATGAACAAGGCGACTTACAAAACAACTACCATAGCGTGCTGCTGGTGCACGCGCTCCTGAATAATGACCAGTCTCTCGAGAGCTCTTGGCCACTCTCTTCTCTTTGTCTCGGGCGAACATGCCCTCCACTCTCCTGGCAATGCTCACTGCCTGTTGATAAGTGATGTCCATCTCCAACACCCTAGCCATACTGGTCTGAATACTGGGGTGGAGTCCCTCAATGAAGCGACGAACCCTCTCTTTGACTGTAGCAACCAGATCCGGTGCATGGCGAGCTAAGTCACTGAAACGGACTGCATACTCCGACACAGTCATAGCACCCTAACGCAGCTGTTCAAACTCTACGCGCCAAGCATCCCTGAGTCTCTGAGGAACATACTCACGCAAGAACATCTCTAAAAACTGAGAAGAAGTGAGTGAGGCTGCCTCGTCAGGACTACTCAGCTCATAGGCACGCCACCACTGATATGCTGCTCCCCTCAGCTGGAAAGCGGTGAAAGAAACCCCACTCGTCTCCACAATGCCCATAGTGCGGAGAATACGATGACACTCCTCAAGAAAACCCAGAGCATCATCTGAAGCTAGTCCGCTAAAAGTAGGTGGGTGGTACTTCTTGTACCTCTCAAGTCTGAGCTACTCTGCCTCAGAAGCAGCTACCTTGGTCTCACTCTAAAGCGGAGCCACTGGGGGCATAGGAATATACTCTGGGGCCTGATCAACCTAGACCCTCTGCTCAGGAGTGCGGGCTGCGGGAGTCCGTGCCCCTCCCCTGGCCTGAGATGTAGCAGGAACTATCGGAAATAGTCCAGCATGAGCCAGGGTGCTGAACATGCTCATGAACTGAGCTAAAGTCTCCTGGAGGGCTGGAGTAGCAATATGGATCTCCGGTGCTGGCCCTCCAGCTGGAGCTGCTGGGGGCTCCTCTGACGCAGCTCTTGCAGGTGCTCGGGCTGCACCGCGTGGTCGTCCTCTACCCCGACCCTGGCCTCTGGCAGCTCTGCCAGGGGGCCCGGGTGCCTGATCGTCGGTCCTCCCGGTACGGGTCCTCACCATCTGTGAGAAAGAATAGATTAGATTTTTAGAATTTTGATGTCAATAACTCGCACGACAAGGAAATCAAAGGAATATGATTGTTCTTAACAGTTACATAGCCTCCCAAAAATAAGTACGGACGTCTCCGCACCGATCCGCGAGACTCTAATAAACCGGCTTGTGACTCGCCACTCCTATGAACCTAGTGCTCTGATACCAAATTGTCACGACCCAAATTAACCCTCTGTAAGGTGTCGTGATGGTACCTAGTCTTTATGACTAGGTAAGCCTAATATTATGAAAAATGTAAAGAAAACACAACATTTTAAAGATAAACAGCATATTGTGAATACCCAAGAATAGTACCACTCAGCATATACAAAATAATTTCTCAAGACCCAGAATATTACTAAGTCACAAGCTGCTATAATCTATGTAGATCTATACAAAAGGCTGAAGATAATAAAGAAAGTCTCTAGGTGAGGGAATAGAAGGGGACTCCAAGAGAATAAAGAAAGTACCTTGAAGTCTCCTAGAATCAGCAGCACGCACTAACCCCGAGGCTGATAGCTCGCACCTGGATCTGCACACGAAAACATGTGCAGGAAAGGGCATGAGTACACCACAATAGTACCTAGTAAGTGCCAAGTCTAACCTTAGTCGAGTAGTGACGAGGTCAGGTCAAGGCCCTACCGGAGTAAATATAATAAATTAAACAGTAAAATATATAAGTAAAATTTACGGTAACACACTTAAAGTAATTCTCGAAATTTTAACAGTTAAGGGATCCCTCGGCTCACAACAAGGTAAACACAATGGGGAATCTCTCGGGATACCGTCCCGTAGTTCCGAATGAATATGCAGTACAGGGGGATCTCCCGGAATACGTCCATAGTCCCAAAGTAAATATGCAGTGCTGGGGGATCTCCCGAAATACGTATGTAGTCCCAAAATTAATATGCAAGACAGAAGGATCTCCCGGAATACATATGCAGTCCCAATTTAAATATGTAACGCAAGATGAAATGGCAGGTATGGCATCGAGTTATACAGTTTATACTGAACACAGATAAGGAAAGTAGGGACTTAACTAAGCATGGCGCACAAAATGTCAAATAGGCAGTTAAAACACGTAAGCATGCTTCTCTAATCCAAGCTAAACAATTAAACGTATTAGTGCAATTTAATAAGGGAAAACAGTTTATGATTTAGAAAGGAAAAACGAGCTTTTTTTTTGCAATAATATCCCATGTATGTACTCGTCACCTCACATACACAACGTCCACACATCAATTAATATCAAACATCCTAAGGGGAAAGTCCCTAACACAAGGTTAGGCAAACCATTTACCTCGAACAGCTCAAATCAACTCGATATCACGTTCTTACCATGAGTATCCGACTCCAAATGGCCTGAATCTATTCAAATTAATTGCCTAATGTAAATATAACTACAAGTAACTAATTTAGCTAATTAATTCAAAGCTATAGCGTGAAATTAGGAAAAATGCCCAAAAAGTCTCCTCGGGCCCATGTCTCAGAATTGGGTAAAAATTACAAATTATGAATACCCATTCACTCACGAGTTCACTCGAACAAAAATCATCTAAATCCGGCGTCAAATTCCCGTTTAAATCTCAGATTTTCAATTGGGGAACCTTTTCTCCCAATTCCAAACTTCTACCCTCAAATTTCTTAATTAGACGAGGAAAACAATAATAGATTAATGTATTATGATCAAAATAGAGTTAGAATTAGTAACCCAATAGTTCTCCTTCAAAATCCCTCGAGAAATCGTCTCCTACCGAGCTCTAAATCGAATTTTGTGTTATGAAATTTCAAACCCTCGAAATTCCCTTTTCTGCCCAGTGATATATGCATCTGCGCTCATGGGGCCGCATCTGCGGTCCTGCACCTGCGAAAAAATCATCGCAGGTGTGAAGGTCACGTATCTGGGCTGGGGCCGCATCTGCGGGCATTTCTCGCACCTGCGGTCCAAACGGCGCATCTGCGCATTTCATTAAAGCAGCTAGGCTCCGCACCTGCGCCCACGCTTCGCATATGCGGGCTCGCAGGTGCGGTCAAACTTGCGCACCCGCGCTCCATAACCAGCTCCACCAGTTCCGCATCTGCGCACTCCCTCCACACCTGTGGCTCTTGTACCTGCGGCCTCCCTTCCGCAGGTGCGAAACACCAGAACTAGCAAAGGCACCAGATTATTTCTAAGTCCAAATTCATTCCGTTAAGCATCCAAAACACACCCGAGGCCCCCAGGACCTCAACTAAACATACAAACCAATCATAAAACACCATACGCACTTAGTCGAGCCTTCAAACCACATCGAACAATACCAAAATCATGAATTAAGCACGGATTCAAGCCTAAGAATTTAGAATTTTCCAAATTCTACAAACGACACCGAACCACATCAAATCTAGTACGAATGACCTAAAATTTTACACACAGGTCACAAATGACACTACGAACCTACAACCACTTTCGGAATTCCATTCCGAGCTCGATATCAAAATTTTCACTATCGGCCGAAATCGCCGAAAAACTAACTTTAGCCAATTCAAGCCTAAATCTACTACAGACCTCCAAAAAATATTCCGGACGCGCTCCTAACCCAAAAATAACTCAACGGAGCTAACAGAGTTGACGAAATTCCATTCCAGATTCGTCTTCACACATTTCCGACTACAGTCCAAACTCTAAGGCTTAAACTCACAACTAGGGACTAAGTGTCCCAAAACTCTCTGAATTCCATAACCAATTACTCCGGCAAGTCCCAATAGCGGAAACAAACGTGGGGAAAATAGTTATTAGGGGATAGGGGCTCTAATTCTCAAAACGACCAGCCGGGTCGTTACAACTTACTAGCTGGCATGAACTATGTTAGGACACTTGCACAAGCATACACGTAGTTGAGCACTCTTATAGGTTAAGAAGTGTTCTTGATATTGTTGAGTATAGATGAACACCCTTGTTTACTTGTCTTTTATATGAGAATGGCTCTATTCGGCACCTGAGTCGTCAGTGCGGTTATAAAGTGTAATGAGGGCACATGATGTCAAGTGTTAGGGTTCAAGTATTGGAACCCGTGAGTTATTAATAGTATGAGGTCCAGTACCTCGTGGAGTTTATTGACTAAAATCCGGTGTGAAAGCTGGCGTATTGTTGAGTTGTTACTTATCCTTTCTTTATTTGTGATTATCGGACTTAGGTTGTGTTTTTGTTCATTCTTCTATGTCATTATTTTGGTGTTCCACTGATAGTTGTTTACCTTCCTTATTGCAATTACCGCATTAATTGCCACTTCGCGTAGTCTTTATGTATATATCATACTTTGTTGTTTCTATACTTATACTTGTTCAGGTTATTTAGTCCAGTAGGTGTCTTGACTATTCCTCGTCACTACTCCAGTGAGGTTAGTCTTGATAATTGATGGGTACCGCCTTGGTGTACTCATACAACACTTTTGCACATTTATTTGCAGAATCAGGTATTTCAAAGTCAGTTGATCATTAGCTAGCTATGCAGACTTGTTGCTGTGGAAACTCAAGGTAAACCTGCTGCTGCATTCGCAGGCTTTGGAGTCACCATCTTATTTTGTATTCACACCTTTTTTTACCTATTTCCAAACTGTTGTATTTAGGAATTTTTAGCAAACTCTGTAGAGCTTATGACTTGTACTACCGGTTTTGGGAATTATAAATTTTATAAAGATTTCCATTTTCAAAAAATTATAAGATGTTATTTAATTATTGTTGTTATTCAGAAAATATAGACTTACCTAGTCTCTAAGACTAGGTGCCATCACGATACCCAACTGATGGAAAATTGGGTCGTGACAAGTTGGTATCAGAGCTCTAGGTTCATAGGTGCTACGAGTCATAAGCTAGTTTAGTAGAGTCTTGCGGATCGGTACGGAGACGTATGTACTTATCTTCGAGAGGCTACAAAACTATTTGAACAGTTTCACTTCCTTCATTCCTATCGTGCGAGTTCATTGGTCTCGAAGTTTGAACTTTTATCATTCCATTCTCTCACAAATGGTGAGGACACGAGTTGCAGTTGCTGATGACGTTACCCCCAGAGCATATGTCGCTAGGGGTAGAGTTAGAGGCCGGCGAGGAGCGCGTGTCACAGGTAGGGCACTTACCAGAGTAGCAGTTAAGGAGCCGCCAGTAGTTCAAGTTGGGGGGTAGGTACCGGAGGCGCCTGCTGTTACCCCCGGACTTCAGAAGACCTTAGCACAGTTCCTGAGCATGTTTGGTATATCGGCTTAGGCGAAGTTGATTCCGGTTGCACCACTTATTTCAAAAACCGTGGGAGGAGCTCAGACTCCTGCCGCCCATACTCTAGAGCAACGAGTTCATGTTGGTCAGGTTCCAGGTGTCATGTCGACACAACCTGTGGCCCTAGTTCAGCCCGTGGTTAGGGCAGCAACATCTGAGGAAGAACAGCTTAGACTTGAGAGGTACAAGAAGTACCACCCTCCTACCTTCAATGGATCGGTGACAGAAGATGCCCAGGGTTTTCTGGAGGAGTGTCACCATATTTTTCGTACTATGGGTATTGTGGAGATGAGTAGGGTTACTTTTACTATGTTCCAGCTCAGGGGAGAGACTTATCAGTGGTGGTGCGCGTATGAGTTGGGTAGCCCGGTCAAGTCAGCTTCAGTTATATGGGTTCAGTTTTTAGAGATGTTCTTGAGAGAGTTTGTACCTCTGTCCTTTTGAGATGCATGGCACGTGGAGTTTGAGCAGCTGCGCCAGGGCACTATGTCAGTGTCAGAGTATGCCATTAGATTCAGTGATTTGGCTAGACATGCACATGCTTTGGTCGCTACAGTTAAAGAGCGTGCCCGCAGATTCATTGAGGGGTTCATACGTGATATTCGGTTGAGCAGTACTCGGGAGTTAGAGTCAGATGTTTTGTTTTAGCAGGTAGTAGGGATCACTCACTGAGTGGAGGGCATGTGGGATCAAGAGAGAGAGGAAAGGCAGGGCCATGAGAGAGAGGACAAGCGAGGTTAGGAGAGAGAGGACAGGGAGGCGAGGAGGCCTCGTAGACTGGATAGATCTATTGGTCCTTATTTTGGAGGCAGGGTACGACATGGAAGAGGTTTTGTGGGTCAGCCAGTTCAGTTTGCACTTCAAGCTTCGCACAGTGTTTCAGGTGCTCATGGGTCTCAATGTACCCATACCGTACAGTTCCCACAGCTATGTCAGCAGAGAGGTTGCTTCGAGTGTAGAGATACCAGCCACAGGGTGAGAGATTGTCCTAGACTCTGGACAGGTATGTCACAGCGGAGTATTCAGGCGAGTAGAGGGTGCCTAAGAGAGGAAGGCCTGGCCCGTTGATGTGTTTCATATAGTAGGCTTGAGGTCGTTGCGCTAGATGATGCCATACAAGTATGCTTTTGATTTGATAAAGAGGGGCACCATTCGTATTTTGTTTCAGTTCTACTTATCGGGGTGAGTCCCCTATTTGTTGCTCCACCTATGGGTGAGTTCATGACTTAGTATTCTATATATGTCTTTTCCCCTGTTGGGAGATTCTATGAGTGATAGTTGTGTCTATCATTGTTTTAATTCATTATTGAAAGTTACGAGACTAGAAGTGAATTCATGGTGTCTATTATGGCAGGTTTGATGTGATTCCTGAGTACTTTGGTTATGATTTGTGATTTGATACTCTACCAGGGTGAGAGTTCATTAAGTGTTGTGATTTTATTGGCAGAATTGAGTTAGTGGAAGATTTCAATTGGTATGATGTGTATTCGGCTTGTGATTCAGAGTTGAGAGTGAGACCCTCGTGATTCCATGTGATTTGGCATGTGTTGAGCCGGGCTGCGTGCCGCGATGGAGGTTATATCAGGATGAGATCCTTGTGATTTGTTCATATACTTTGAGTTTTCCATTTAAATCGATTCATATGATGGTACTGATAGAGAGTTGTGCCTGTCGGGCTTATTAGATATTTCTCTTATGTGTTTCTCTTTACATAATCAGTCATTTTTGTCTTATGCTTATTTGTGTTTTAGCTTACGGGGTGTGTGCCCGGTGGCGTTAGATGTAACTTGTTGATCTAGGTGTATAGTTATGAGGTATTCGTGCTTCTTGCATCATTGTCAACGTTGTGGAGGTTTGAAATGGGTCTCTAACGGATATGGGGCTAATTGCCGGTGGTGGTTTTAATTACGGGCAGCTATTGTGATCAGAAATATTATTATGGGCCTATGTGTGGTGTGTGATGTTGGGGGGTTGTACCTTGTAGGTGTAGGCATGAGTTGTTACAGCTAGTTGAGACTGATACCGGGTATGGGTTTAGAATCGGGTCTTTTGGAGATGAATGAAAGGTGAGAATTTCAACTCTAAGGCTTATCGGTGTTGGTAGAAAGGGTGAATTATAGTTGAGATGGTGTCGTCAGGTTTATATGGATTGGGGTGACATGGGGTCACCCGCGGGTGTATGTTGGATATGTGCTTTCAGTTATTTGAAGACTTCGAGTCAATTTTTGGCACGTTTGAGGACGAACGTTTGTTTAAGAGGGGAAGGATGTAACGACCCGGCCATTCGTTTTGAGAATTTAAGTCCCGTTCGACGGCATAAGGCCCTGAGCAACTTCGTATTATGTGTATTGACTTGCGTGCATGATAGAACTTAGTTACCGGATGATTCGAAGTGATTTGGGGCACTTAGTCCCTAAAACGGAAGCTTAAGCCTTAGGATTTTGACCGTAGCTGGAACTGTTTGAAGACGACTCGGGAATGGAGTTTCTGTTAGCTCCGTTGGGTTATTTTGTACTTATGAGCGTGTCCGGACAGTGAGTTTGAGTTATGTAGCTGATTTAGGCATGAAATGGCGAAAGTCGAATTTTCGGAAATTTTGACCGGAAGTGGACTTTTTGATATCGGGGTCGGAATGTGATTCTGAGAGTTGGAACAACTCCGTTATGTTATTTGGGACTTGCCTACAAAATTTGACAGCATTTCGGGTTGATTTGATAGGTATCAACACGAGTTTTAGAATTTGGAAGATTTGAAAGTTCATAAGTTCGATTCTTGGTGCGATTCGTAGTTTTGATGTTGTTTGATGTGATTTGAGACCTCGAGCGAGTTTGTGTTAGATTACTGAACCTGTTGGTATGTTTAAACGGGGTCCCGGGGGGCCTCGGGTGTGTTTCGGATGGGCTACGGGCCATGTTTTTCTTTTTTTGAGATGCTGAATCTGTCATCTAGTTTTCTCTTTCGCGTTCGCGTGTGTTCCTCCGCGTTCGTGAAGAGTAATTTTTGAGGAAGGAATATTTGTTCTTCACGTTCGTATGCCTCCTTTTGTGATTGCGGAAGCCTGCCTTCCCCTTATTCGCGATCACGTAGTAGAAACAAGGAGCTGGGAGCTGGTGACCATTTCCTCTACGCGTTCGCACTGCTCTATCTGCGAACGTGAAAGTGTTCTTTCCCCTCATTCGCGTTCACGTGCCGCTTCATGTGTTCGCGTTGCCTTGTTCCTGGTCCATTATTTTTCCTTCTTCGCGATCGCACAACACCAATTCCAGGCAGTAGCCATTTCCTCTTCGCGATCGCATCTCCTCTTCCGCGATCGCGATGTACAAACACCTGGGCACCAGAATATATTTTCCAAATCGAGGGTTAGGCCATTTTTATCATATCTTGACTTGCGAAGCTCAGTTATGAGCGATTCTTTGTGGTTTTTTCAAGAAAGTCGATTAGGTAAGTGTTCTTCACCTAGAATTTATTATATACCATGATTTTATCTTTATTTTTATCATTTAATTTGTGTTTTGAGTTGAGGAAAATTGAGGTTTTTGAAGAAAAGTTTCAAAATAAAAAATCATGATTTAAGGGACGAATTGGTATCGGAATTCGATAAATTTAGTATGGTTGAACTCGTATCAGAATGGGTGTTTGGGTTTTATGAAATTTGTCGGGTTCCGAGGTGCGGGCCCAGGAGTCAACTTTTGGGTCGATTTTTAGATATTTTAATAAATATTGATGTTTTATGACCCGGAATAGTTTCTTATGAGTTTTATTTTTTGCTTTGAAGTTATTTTGATTAGATTTGAGCCGTCCAGAGGCCATTTCACCGAGAAGTTTATTTTTGAGTATCGGTCTGTCTTCTTTGAGGTAAGTAGAGGGAACCGATATGGATCAGTTCTTTCGGTCACAGTACAAGTCAACTCTAACTGAAGTTAAAGTTGTTGCACTGTACACACAATAGTACAACAACACTGTTGAAGCATGCAGTGTACCGGACACTCCCTTGCATCATCTTCCATGACCTCACACATATATTATTAATTTTAGGCAATGGATTTCAACATACACTTGGAAAACCTAAACATTTAATTCTCTCAAGTATGTATCCGTCATCATTCTCTTTGAGGCATTGAAGAACAAAGCATCAACATAACAAAGGTCCAGATCCCAACATTGACTATATCATGTCCTTTAGTATTGTTGTGTCTTTGTCTTGTGATTATTAAATTGTAATTCATATACAGTTTTTCAAAAGCATTCATAGGACACCTTTTAAACCATTATCTTTGTGGCTGTTTTGATTAGAGTTAGTCAAGTGGTTAGCTTTGTGATAGAGTTATTACAAAGAGGCTTACAATATAGATTACAAAGAGGCTTACAATATAGTTATTGTTAGTACCAGACCTAGAAAGGATCAAAATAGCTGCTCCATCAAACTTCGAAGAAGGACAATCTACTACCAGACCACCAAGATTCAACGGCCAATACTATGGTTGGTGAAAAACAAGAATGTATGATTTCATCATGGCTAAGGACTTAGAGCTGTGGGATGTTATCTTTGGTGGACCTTTTGTTCCCATGAAGACAATTGGTGAGGGAATAGTTACAGTTCCAAAGGTAAGGAAGGAGTACAACGATGCTGATCGAAAGGCCATTGAGAAGAACTTCAGGGCAAATAAGATTATTGTTTGTGGAATTGGACCAGATGAATACAACCGCATATCTGCATGTCAAACTGCGCAGGAGATTTGAGAAGCTCTTCAAACTGCACATGAGGGAACTACTTAAGTAAAGCAATCAAAAATCGACATGCTTACTATTGAGTATGAAGTTTTCAAGATGACGGAGGATGAGTCCATCGAGGACATGCACACACGTTTCACCTCTATTATCAATGAGCTTCACTTCCTTGGAGAAGTCATCTCTAGAAACATGCTTTTCCAGAAAATACTCAGTGTGTTACCAGGTTCCTGGGAGAGTAAAGTGAATACTAATACTGAAGCCAAGGATCTACAAAAGCGGACCATTGATGAACTCATTGTAATTTGAAAACCTATGAGATGAAGAAGAAAAAACATCTTGAAAGAAGAGAGCCCAAAAAGGAGAAGAACCTGGTTCTCAAGGCTGACAATAGTGACTCAAGCGGTGTTGACATAGACATGGCTTATCTTACTCGAAGATTCCATAAAATGATTTGAAGGAATTGAGGAATTCGCAAGAGAGGAAGCACTAGCAGAAACACCAAAGAAAATGATTGTCGTCATAAGTGCGAAAAGCGAAGACATTTCATCAAAGACTGTACCCTTCACAAGCACGACCACTATAAACACAACGCTGACAAAGTGGTCAAGAGGAACGCGGTCCCTGACAGAAAGTTCAAAAGGAAGGATGTCACTAACAATGTGGTGAAACAAGCTCTAATTGCCTAGGAAGATTCCTCCAGTGAATCTGAAGGTGAGGATAATTACGGAGACACCCCCATGATGGATGTTGAAAGCGAATCTACATAGTATAACTCCATATTTGCACTGATGGAAAAATCTGATGAGGATGAAACTAATGATAATGATGAGGTAAACTTTCTTGATGTTCAATGAAATTTGAAATCTTATTCTCAAAAGAAGATGTTATCTTTAGCTAATGTTTTAACTGATGCCTACCACAACCTCATTAATAATAAAAATTCTTTAACTGAGAAAATATGTGAGGTAGAATAAGAGAGAGATGAATTGGTGGTTGTAGTTGTAGATCTGAAGGAGACAGTGAAAGAACTAACGAGGAAAAATACCATGTTAAAAAATTAAATTTGAAATTACATAAATAACCCTAAAGAAAAGGAAGTGGCAAGTGAGGAACAACTTAAGCATGAAAATAAACTCAAAAATGTCAAATTAAGTCTTATAGCTGAACTTGAAAGAAATAGACAATTTTAGGAGGAACTAGGAAAGGTTAAAAATGATCTAGAGAAGTCACTTAAGTGGACCTGGTCCTCTAATACAATCACTTCAATGTATAAATGTAGTGGGGGGAACATGCAAGGAATCGGGTACCATAAGGCTAAAGCTCCCTATAATCCACATAGCAAATACGTTACTATGACTGATAATTGTCTTTGTACTCACGGTGGTCAAACTGGTCATACAAGGACTTTTATAAAGCCAAACTTCAGTCTCAGCAAAAAAATAAAGCTTTTGTTGAAAAAGTACATACTGATAAGGAACTTGGTTCCATGAAAAAGAAGCTTGTGATGCCTGCATGGACAAAAAGAAGTCTTATTCACCCACTCCCATCATTACAAGGGATCCAAACTAGTTGGGGTTCCTAAGTCTAATATCTAATTTTCTTGTGCATGTAGTGTTGAGAGTAAGCAGTCAAAAATGATACATGGATAGTGGTTGCTCTAAACATATGACTGGAAGAATGGATAATTTTCTCTCACTCAAGGCCCTGCAAGGTGGGAGTGTGTTTTTTGAAAATAGAAAAAAGGGATACATTTTGGTAGTTGGAAATATTGGCAAAACTCTTTCCCACTCAATTGAAAATGTGTACTATGTGAATGGCTTAAAATATAGCCTGCTTAGTGTCTCCCAAATCTGCGACAAAGGGAACAAAATGGAGTTCTTATCAAAGTCATGTATTGTTACCAATCTTATAACTGGTGAAGTGGTTCTGATTGCAAAAAGGTTCAAAAACATTTATGTTGCAGACTTTGATTCTCTGAATGGTGGTAATCTTACATGCCTGAGTGCTATTGATGATGATGTTGAACTATTTCACAGAATATTAGGGTATACAAGTTTTTCTCTGTTGAACAAGCTAATTAAGAAGGACCTGGTTCATGGACTGCCAAAGTCAAAGTTTAAAAAAAAGTGTGTGATGCATGTGTGAATGGGAAACAAGTCAGGTCCTCATTCAAACTAAAAGAGGAACTGAGCACCTCAAGGCCACTGGATCTTCTTCACATAGATCTGTGTGAACCTATGAGGATACCTAGCAGGGGAGGAAAGAAATACATATTTATTATTGTTGATGATTACTCCATATTTACATGGACTCTATTCCTAAGGACCAAGGATGACACATTTCCAGTGTTTGTTTCCTTTGTGAAGCAGATTCAAGTGAAAATGGGTTATAATGTTATGAGCATTATATTTGACCATGGAACCGAGTTTGACAAAGCTAAGTTTGATGAATTTTGGGCTGAAAATGGTATAAGTCATAATTTTTCTATTCCCAGAACACCTCAACAAAATGATGTTGTGAAGAGGAAAAATAGGACTCTCGGAGATATGTCCAGAACAATGTTGATTGACAGTGGGTGCCAAAGAGCTTTTGGGTCGAAGTAGTAAACATTTCTTACTACTTTATTAACAGATGCATGATCAGGTCCCTCCTACACAAGACTTTGTATGAACCTTTTAATGGGAGAAAGCCAAATCTGACTTATCTAAGAGCGTTTGGATGTAAATGCTTTGTCCTCAACAATGGTAAGGAAGCTTTGGGAAAATTTGATACAAAAAGTGATGAATGAATCTTTCTTGGTTACTCTTCTCAAAGCAAAGCATACAAAGTCTACAACAAAAGGACTCAATGTGTAGAGGAAAACGTACATGTGATCTTTGATTAATCTTACCACTCATGTGGGAAGTATTCACATGATGAGGATGAACAAGATAGTAATTTCTCAAAGGTCCCTGGAGAGGTTATAGATTTGGAAAATGGGAAAGCAGATCTAATGAGTCAAGTCAAGGAGACTAAAGAAGAAGAAGATGCAGCAGAACCTCCAATTGAATCGGAGGAACCTGGTCCCTCTATAATCGCAACTAAAGTAGAAAATAGATTTTCTGATGTTGTATTAGGTACTCCTGATGAAGAATAAAGAAGCGACATTCATACTTCCGTTGATGCCAATGATGGGTCAACTACGGAGGAACCTAGTCCCTCATACTCTGAAGTTCAGGTGTCTAAATGGAAGCACATGAGTTCACATCCTCTTCAAAATGTGATCACTCTTCTAGACTCTGGTATTCAAACTAGATCTAAGGCAACAAATATGTTTTCCTTCTCGGCCATTTTGTCTCAAATTGAGCCAAAACATATCAAGGAAACGTTAAAAGATGATGACTGGATTATTGTTGTAATGAGTCGACTTATTATTTTAAGAATTTATGCCTCATTCAGCTACTTAAGGTCCTGAGCAACTTCGTAATACGTATTATAACTTATGTGTGCGGTCGTTTGATTTTTGGAAGATTCAGAATTTAAATTGAAAGAACAATTCTCATTTTTGAAGCTTAAATAAAAAGAGTTCACCGGAGTTTGACTTTTGAGTAAATGACTCTGGAATGGAATTTTTATAATTCCAATAGGTCTGTATGATGCTTTAGGACTTGGGCGTATGTTCAAGTCAAGTATCAGGTGGCCCGGGAGTATTTCAGCGCCTATTACTGAAGGTTGGTATTTTTTTAAAGTTTAAAAATTTCCTAAGTTTGGGTTGAAGAAGATTTTGATGTAATCGATGTCCATTTGGGATTCTGAGCCTGGGAATAGCTCTGCATGGTAATTTTAGTCTTACTAGTGCATCAGGACGTGGATTTGGAAGTCTATAGGTCATTTCGGGGTCATTTGGCGAAAGTTGCAAATTTGAAGATTTTTAGAAAGTTTGACCGGGAGTGGACTTTTTGATATCGGGTTCGGATTCTGATTTCGGAAGTGGGAGTACGTCCGTAATGTCAATTATGACTTGTGTGAAAAATTTAGGTCAATCGGATTTGATTTGATAGGTTTCGGCATCGAAGGTAGAAGTTTGAAGTTTTAAGCTCATAAAGCATGAATTGGGGTGCAATTTGTGATTTTGATGTTGTTTTATGTGATTTGAGGCCTCGAGCAGGTTCGTGTTATGTATTGAGACTGGTTGGTACGATTGGACGGGGTCCCAGGGGACTCAGGTTTGATTCGGGGTGGTTCCGGACAAAGTTTGGGTGTTTTGATGTTGCTGGTTGCTAGTTCTGGTATTGTTCTTCGCGTTCGAGAGGAGCCTCTCACGATCGCGTTCGCGAAGAAGGAATTTTTGTTGTCTGTCGTCTAACTTTGGAGGCTCATATCTCGCAATCTATAAGGAATTTGGAGATGATCCAAAAATGAAAGTTGTAGCCCTTTGTGTCTAGTTTTCAGAAAGGTAAACTATTTTTCATTTGGAGTTGTGTACAAAAGTTATGATAGATACACTACAGGCTATCTGGGAAGAGTTTGGAAATCTATTGTAACGACACGGATGGTCATTTTTAGAATTTAAGTCCCGTTCGGCGACATAAGGCCCTGAACAACTTCGTATCATATGTATTGACTTGCATACGTGGTTGAATTCAGTTACCGGATGATTTTGAGTGATTTGGGGCACTTAGTCCTTAAAATGAAAGCTTAAGCATTAGGATTTTGACCGTAGTTGAAACTATGTAAAGACGACTCTGGAATGAAGTTCTGGTGGTTTCGTTAGCTCTGTTGGGTGATTTTGGACTTAGGAGTGTGTCCGGACGGTGAATTTGAGGTCTGTAGCTGATTTAGGCTTGAAATGGCGAAAGTTAAATTTTAGGAGATTTTGACCGAAAGTGGACTTTTTGATATTTGGGTCAGAATGCAATTCCGGGAGTTGGAATAGCTCCGTTATGTTATTTAGGACTTGCCTGCAAAATTTGACATTATTTCGGGTTGATTTGATAGGGTTCGGCACGAGTTTTAGAAGTTGGAAGATTTGGAAGTTCATAAGTTCGATTCAGGGTGCGATTCATAGCTTCGTGATTGTTTGATGTGATTTGAGGCCCCGAACGAGTCCGAGTTAGGATATAGAACTTGTTTGGGTGTTTAGACGAGGTCTCGGGGGCCTCGAGTGTGTTTCGGATGGGCCACGGGTCATTTCCTCATATTTTGAACTGTTGTTTTCTGTCATCTGGGTTCCTTCATCGCGTTCTCATCTGTGTTCTCGCGTTCGCATAGTGTTATTTTGGAGGATGAAATATTTCCTCTTCGCGTTCAAGATCTCGCGTTCGCGAAGGTCTGCCTTTTTCCTTCTTCGCGTTCGCATCTTTCCTTCCGCGTTCGCGTAGTAGAAACCAGGCCCTGAGCGCTGGTGATCCTCCACCCTTCAGGTTCGCATGTTCTCTTCGCGTTCGCGTAGGTTCCTGTCCCTTGTGCTTCGTGTTCGCGTTGTTTTGCTCGCGTTCGCGAAGGGTCTTCTGGCAGCCTTCACTTTTCTTCTTCGCGAACGCGATCACCCTTCCGCGTTCGCGATGCTTTAAGACCTGGGCAGAATAAATAGCACTCTATTCCGAGGGTTTCCCATTTTCACCATTTTTGGAGTTCTAGAGCTCGGTTTTGAGCGATTTGTTGTGGATTTTTTAAGCAAATCAATTTGGTAAGTGTTCTTCACCTAGAATTTAGTATATTCCATAATTTTATCTTTAGTTTTATCATTTAATTTGTGTGTTGAGTTAAGGAAAATGGAGGGTTTTGAAGAAAACATTCAAAATAAAAAATCATGATTTGAGGGACGAAATGGTATCGGAATTTGATAAATTTTGTAGAATTGAACTTGTATCGGGGTGGGTGTTCGAGTTTTTGTGAAATTTGTCGGGTTCCGAGGTGCGGCCCGGGAGTCGATTTTTGGGCCGATTTTTAGATTTTGATAAAGATTGAAGCTTTATGATTTGAGTGGAGGAACTACCCCTTAGAATTTGAGTCTTCTATGCTAATTGCAGTCCGTGTACGCGAGGTGACGAGTACGTGCTCGGACTTATTTGTGGAAAATTAGTCTTTTAGGGTTCGTAGGCCCTTGTATTCATTGAATATGCATTTGTTCTAGTTATGATTACGCTTCTTAATTACTAGTTTCACTTCTACCTGCCTAATTAGAATTAATTGCTTCATGATGCACTCTTATTGCTTATTTGATTCATATGTGCCTTAACTGAAATTGTTACCTTTCTATTTCCATGTTATCCTTCCCCTAATTACTTAACTTTAATTAAAATTATTATTGTCTCTTCTGTAATTGTTCAGCCTTAATTGAGGTTATGTTTACCTTTCGGTTGCTTCTTCTTAGCTGAAATTGTTGTATCTCTTTCCTAATTGCCCAACCTTAAAAGATGTTAGATATCTAATATTTTGGTTGACTTGTCCTTATTTGGAATTATTCGACTTGTGTTAGCTTCCTCGTTGTCGAACTGTATATTGTGGACCATTGTTACATAGTATTCCCTTTCTTGTTGAGATGTTCTTATTATGACTAGCATTACCCGATTCTGGCTACTCCTTGTGAATTAGTTCCTCTATTTCTTTAAGTTCCGGAATCTCTAGGTTGACTTATTTGTCGTACCCTTGTATTATTGTCATTATTGTTATTGTAGTTGTTGTTGTGATGCACGAGGTTTCTGTCGTGCGATTGTTGTTATTGTGATGCATGAGGTTTCTGCCGTGCAGTTGTTTTTATGGGGTTGCATGAGGTTTCTGTCCATTTCTTTTCCTGTACTTACTAGCTGGCATGAACTATGTTAGGACACCTGCACAAGCATACACGTAGTTAAGCAGTTTTCTTGATATTGTTGAGTATAGATGAACACCCTTGTTTACTTGCCTTCTATGTGAGAATGGCTCTATTTGGCACATAAGTCGTTAGTGCGGTTATGAAGTGTAATAAGGGCACAGGATGCCAAGTGTTAGGGTTCAGGTATTGGAACCCATGAGTTGTGAATAGTATGAGGTTCGATACCTCGTGGAGTTTATTGACTAAAACCCGGTGTGAAAGTTGTCGTATTATTGAGTTGTTACTTGTCCTTTTATTATCTATGATTATCGGACTTAGGTTGTGTTTCCGTTCATTCTTCTATATCATTATTATGGTGTTCTGCTGATAGTTGTTATTTTTCCTTCCTTATTGCAATTACCGTATTATTTTCTGCTTCACGTAGTCTTTATGTAGATATCATACTCTGTTACTCCTATACCTACACTTGTTCAGGTTATTTAGTCCATTAGGTGTCTTGGTTGTTCCTCGTTACTATTCTACTGAGGTTAGTCTTGATATTTACTTGGTACCACTGTGGTGTACTCATACTACACTTCTGCATATTGTTTTGTGCAGATCCAAGCATTTCGAAGTCAGTTGATCATTAGCTAGTTGTGTGGATTGTTGCTGTGGAGACTCAAGGTAAACCTGCTGCTCCGTTCGCAGGCGTCGGAATCACCTTCTGATTTGTATTCACACTGTTTACTTTATTTCAAACAGTTGTATTTAGAAAATTGTAACAAACTTTATAGAGCTTATGACTTGTACTACCGGTTTTGGAAATTGTAAATTTTATAGTGATTTCCATTTCAAAAATTATTAGATGTTATTTAATTATTGTTCTTATTTAGTAAATATTAGGCTTATCTAGTCCCTAATATTAGGTGCCATCACGATACCCAACGGAGGAAAACTTTGGTCGTGACAAGTTGGTATCAAAGCTCTAGGTTCATAGGTACTACGAGTCATAAGCTAGTTTAGTAGAGTCTTGAGGATCGGTACGGAGATGTCTGTACTTATCTTCAAGAGGCTACAGAACTATTAGGACAATTTCACTTCCTTCATTCCTATCGTGCGAGTTCATTGGTCTCAAAGTTTGAACTTTTATCATTCGATTCTCTCATAGATGGTGAGGACACGAGCTACAGTTGCTGATGATGTTACCCCCAGAGCACGTGTTGCAACTAGGGTACCTACCAGAGCAGCAGTTGAGGAGCCTCCAGTAGTTCCAGTTGGGGGGGCAGGTACTCTAGGCGCCTGATGTTACCCCCGGACTTCATGAGACCTTAGAACAGTTCCTGAGCATGTTTGGTACATTGGCTCGGGCAGGGTTGATTTCGGTTGTACCATCTATTTCACAGACCCGGGGAGGAGATCATACTCCTGTCGCCCATGCTCCAGAGAAGCGAGTTCATGTTGGTCAGGTTCCAGGTGTCATGGCGACTCAGCCTGTAGTCCCAGTTCAGCCCGTGGTTAGGGTAGCAGCATCTGAGAAAGAACATCTTAGACTTGAGAATTACAAAAGGTACCACCCTCCTACCTTCAGTGGATTGGCGACAGATGATGCCCAGGGTTTTCTGGAGGAGTGTCACCGCATTCTCTGTACTATGGGTATTGTGGAGACGAGCGGGGTTGCTTTTACTATGTTCCAGCTCAAGGGAGCGGCTTAATTGTGGTGGCGGGCGTATGAGTTGGGTAGCCCGGCCGAGTCAGCTTCACTTACATAGGTTAAGTTTTCAAATATATTTCTCAAAGAGTTTGTACCTCAGTCCCTTCGAGATGCATGGCGCGCGGAGTTTGAGCAGCTACGCCAAGGCACTATGTCAGTGTTAGAGTATGCCGTTAAATTCAGTGATTTGGCCAGACATGCACCTGCTTTGGTCGCTATAGTTAGAGAGCGTGTCCGTAGATTCATTAAGGGGATCAGGCATGATATTCGGTTCAGCATGGCTCGGGAGTTAGAGTCAGAGGTTTCGTTTCAGTGGGTAGTAGAGATCGCTCGCCTATTAGAGAGCATGTGAGATTAGGAGAGAGGAGACAGGCGGGGCCATGAGAGAGAGGACAGGCGAGGTCAGGAGAGAGAGGACAGGGAGGCGAGGAGGCCTCATAGACCGGATAGATCTATTGGTCCTTATTTTGGAGGCAGGGTACGATATGGTAGAGGTTTTGTGGGTCAGCCAGTTCGGTTTGCAATTCAGGCTTCGCACAGTGTTTCAGGTGCTCAGGGGTCTCAAAGTACCCGTACTGCACAGTTCCCACAGCCATGCCAGCAGAGAGGTTGCTTCGAGTGTAGAGATACCAGCCACAGGGTGAGAGATTGTCCTACACTCTGGACAAGTGTGTCACAGCGGAGTATTCAGGCGAGTAGAGGGTGCCTAAGAGGGGAAGGCCCGACCCGTTGATGTGTTTCATATAGTAGGCTTGAGGTCGTTGCGCCAGATGATGCCATACATGTATGCTTTTGATTTGTTACAGAGGCGCACCATTCGTATTTTGTTTCAGTTCTGCTTATCGGGGTGAGTCCCATATTTGTTGTCCCACCTATGGGTGAGTTTATGACCTAGTATTATGTTTATGTGTTTGACGTTGTTGGGAGATTCTATGAGTGATAGTCGTGTCTATCATTGTTTTAATTCATTATTGAAAGTTACGAGACTAAAAGTGAATTCATGTTGTCTATTATGGCAGGTTTGATGTGATTCCTAAGTAATTTATTTATGATTTGTGATTTGATACTCTACCAGGGTGAGAGTTCAGTAAGTATTGTGATTTTATTGGAAGAATTGAGTTAGTGGAAGATTTCAATTGGTATAATGTGTATTCGGCTTGTAATTCAGAGTTGAGGGTGAGACCCTCGCGATTCTATGTGATTTAATATGTTTGAGCCGGGCTGCGTGCCGCGGTGGAGGTTATATCAGGATGAGATCCTTGTAATTTGTTCATATACTTTGATTTTACCTTTTAAATTGATTCGTAGGATGGTACTGATAGAGAGTTTTGCCTGTCGATCTTGTTTGATATTTCTCTTATGTGTTTCTCTTTGCATAATCAGTCATTTTTGTCTTGTGCTTATTTGAGTTTAGCTTATGGGGTGTGTGCCCGGTGGCGTTAGATGTGACTTGTTCATCCGGCGGTATAGTTATGAGCTCTTCGTGCTTCTTGTTGTCAGCATTGTAGAGGTTTGAAATGAGTCTCTAACGGATTTGAGGCTAATTGCCGGTGCTGGTTTTGATTACGGGTAGCTATTGTGATCAGAAATATTATTATGGGCCTATGTGTGGTGTGTCATGTTAGGTGGACGTACCTTGTGGGTGTAGGCATGAGTTGTTACAGCTGGTTGAGACTGATACCGGGTATGGATTTAGAATCAGGTCTTTTAGAGATGAATGAACGGTGAGAATTTTGACTCTAAGGCTTATCGGTGTTGGTAGAAAGGGTGAATTATAGTTGAGATTGTGTTGTCAGGTTTATGTGGATTGGGGTGACATGTGGTAACCTGCGGGTGTATGTTGGATATGCGCTTTCAGTGATTTGAAGATTTCGAGGCGATTCTTGGCACGTTCAAGGACGAACGTTTATTTAAGAGGGGAAGGAGATATCGAACCTCCCGGTCGTTTTGAGAATTTAAATCTCATTTAGTGGCGTAAGGCCCTGAGCAGCTTCGTATTATATGTATTGACTTACTTGCATGGTTGAATTCAGTTACCGGATGATTCAGAGTGATTTGGGGCACTCAATCCCTAAAACGGAAGATTAAGCCTTAGGATTTTGACCGCAGTTGGAAATGTGTGAAGATGTCTCCGGAATGGATTTTCGGCGGTTCTGTTAGCTCCGTTGGGTGATTTTGGACTTAGGAACGTGTCCGAACGGTGAATTTGAGGTCTTTAGCTGATTTAGGCTTGAAATGGCGAAAGTTGAATTTTAGGAGATTTTGACCGGAAGTGAACTTTTTGATATCGCAGTCAGAATGCGATTCCGAGAGTTGGAACAACTCTGTTATGTTATTTGGGACTTGCCTGCAAAATTTGACGTCATTCTGGGTGGATTTGATAGGTTTCGACACGCGTTTTAGCAGTTGGAAGATTTGGATGTAATTTGAGGCCCCGAGGGAGTCTGTTTTACGATGTAGAACTTGTTTGGGTGTTTAGACGATGTCCCGGGGGCCTCGGGTGTGTTTCTGATGGGCCACGGGTCATTTCCTCCTATTTTGAACTATTGTTTTCTGTCATCTGGTTTCCTTCATCGTGTTCACATCCGTGTTCTCGCGTTCGCGTACTGTTATTTCGGAGGATGAAATATTTCCTCTTCACGTTTGCGAAGGTCTGCCTTTCTCCTTCTTCACGTTCGCATAGTAGAAACCAGGCCCTGAGCGCTGGTTATTATTCACCCTTCGCGTTTGCGTGTCCTCTTCGCATTCGCGTAGGTTCCTGTCCCTTGTGCTTCATGTTTGCATCCCTTTGCTCGCGTTCGCGAAGGGCCTTTTGGAAGCCTTCACTTTTCTTCTTTGCGAACGCGATCAACCTTCCGCGTTCGCGATTCTTTAAGACCTGGGCAGAATAAATAGTACTCTATTCTGAGGGTTTACCATTTTCACCATTTTTGTAGTTTTAGAGCTCGGTTTTGAGCGATTCTTTGTGGGTTTTCAAGTAAATCGATTGGGTAAGTGTTCTTCACCTAGAATTTAGTATATTCCATGATTTTATATTTTTCTATCATTTAATTAGTGTTTTGAGTTGAGGAAAATGGAGGTTTTTGAAGAAAATTTTTAAAATGAAAAATCATGATTTGAGGGACGAAATGGTATCGGAATTTGATAAATTTAGTATGGTTGAACTCGTATCGGGATGAGTGTTCGAGTTTTTATGAAATTTGTCGGGTTCCGAGATGCGGGCTCGGGAGTCGACTTTTGGGTCGATTTTTAGATTTTGTTAAAGATTAAAGCTTTAGGATCCGGAATAGTTTCTTATGAGTTTTATTTGTGCTTTGTAGTTATTTTGATTAGATTTGAGCCGTATGGAGGCCATTTCACCGAGAAGTTCATTATTGAGTATTGGTCTATCTTTTTTGAGGTAAATATCTTGCCTAACCTTGTGTGGGGGAACTACCCCTTAGGATTTGAGTCTTCTATGCTAATTGTAGTCTATGTACGCAAGGTGACGAGTACGTGCTCGGACTTATTTGTAAAAAATTGGCCTTTTAGGGTTCTTAGGTCCTTGTATTCACTGAATATATAGTTGTTCTTGTTATGATTACGCTTCTTAATTACTAGTTTCACCTCTACCTGCTTCATTAGAATTAATTGCTTCATGATTCACTCTTATTGCTTATTTGATTCATATGTGCCTTAACTGAAATTGTTACCTTTCTATTGCCATGTTATACTTTCCCTAACTGCTTATCTTTAATTGAAATTATTACTATCTCTTCTGTAATTGTTCAGCCTTAATTGAGGTTATGGTTACCTTTCCGATGCTTCTTCTTAGCTAAAATAGTTGTATCTTTTTCCTAATTGCCCAACCTTAAAAGAAGTTAGATATCATATATTTTTGTTGACTTGTCGTTATTTGGAATTATTCGACTTGTGTTAGCTTCCTCGTTGTCGAACTGTATATTGTGGATCATTTTTACATAGTATTCCCTTTCTTGTTGAGATGTTCTTATTATGACTAGCATTACCCGATTGTGGCTAATCCTTGTAAATTATTTGTCGTACCCTTGTATTATTGTCATTATTGTTGTTGTAGTTGTTGTTGTGATGCACGAGGTTTCTGTCGTGTGGTTGTTGTTGTTGTTATGATGCACGAGGTTTCAGCCATGCGGTTATTATTATGGGGTTGAACGAGGTTTCTGCCGTGTTATTATTACTATTAATATTTGCACATGCGGCGTGACAAGGCGGGATATATATATATGTGTGTGGGTTGTGCATGTGGCGAAAAAAGGTGGGAACATTATTATGCATGTGTGGCGAGACAAGGCGGGCATTTATTTTACTATTGCACACGTGGTGAGACAGGGTGGGCAGTGTCAGGGATTGATTTGTGATGACTTGTGATGGCCTGGGGGCAATCTTGTTGTTGATGTTTGTGTAGTGGTACACTTACCTGTGTGAGCTTTATCTTGTGGAAAGTTGTGTGAAAATATTCTATGTGTTGTCCATTTCTTTTCCTGTACTTTCTAGCTGGCATGAACTATGTTAGGACACTTGCACATGCATATACGTAGTTGAGCACTCTTATCGGTTAAGCAGTTTTCTTGATATTATTGAGTATAGATGAACACCCTTGTTTACTTGCCTTCTATATGAGAATGGCTCTATTTGGCACGTGGGTCGTCAGTGCGGTTATGAAGTGTAATGAGGGAACAGGATGCCAAGTGCTAGGGTTCAGGTATTGGAACCCGTGAGTTGTGAATAGTATAAGGTTCGGTACCTCGTGGAGTTTATTGACTAAAACCCAGTGTGAAAGCTGTCGTATTGTTGAGTTGTTACTTGTCCTTTCTTTATCTGTGATTATTAGACTTAGGTTGTATTTTCGCTCATTCTTCTATGTCATTATTATGGTGTTCTGCTAATAGTTGTGTACAAAAGGTTATGGTGGATACACTACAGTTTGTCTGGGAAGAGTTTGGAAATCTCTATTGCACATGGCTGACTTTGGAAGCTTATATATCGCAAACTATAAGGAATTGGGAGATGAGAAACAAATGAAAGTTATAGTCCTTGGAGTCTAGTATTCAAAAAGTTAAATCATTTATCATTTGGAGTTTTGTACAAAATGGTATGACCATTATACTAGAGACTGTCTAAGAAGAGTTTGAAAATAGCTGTTGGAGAATTTGTTCATCACGAACGCGAGGGGAGTGTCGCGAACTCGAAGAACAAACCCTTGGGAAGCAGAATAAAGTCCAAATTCGTCTCATTCTTCCATTTTTGGACCAAGGAAGCTCGGGTGAGATGGTTTTTTGAGAGGTTTTTAAGGAAAACATTGGGATAAGAATTCCTAACTTGATTTTGGTTAAATTATATAAATCTATTGTTGTTTTTATAACTAAATTAGTGAATTGGAGTGAAAATGGTAGAAATTCTCTAGACTTTAATTTAAGATTTGAAGGGTGATCCGTTAGCGGAATTCGATAATTTTGGTATGGTTGAACTCGTATCAGAATGGGTGTTCGCATTTCGTAAAAGTTTTGTCGGGTTTCGAGGGGCGGGCCCCGTGCTGACTTTTTAGAATAAAATTTTAAATTGGTTTTTTATTATCCAGAATTGTTTTTGATGAATTTTAATGAAGTTATACAATTAATTTGGATAGATTTGAGTTGCCTGAAGGTCAATTCAAGCAAGAAGGCTATTTTGGAATATCGGCCTAACTTCAAAAGGTGAGTATCTTGCCTAACCTTGAGTGGGGGAATTACCCCTTAGGCATCGAGTCTTATATGCCATTTGTGAAATGTGAAAATCCGTGTACGCAAGGTGACGAGTACGTACTCGGGCTTATATGTGCAAAATTGATTGGGTTAAAGTCTTAGGCATATTTTGTAGTAAATTGGATTATTATTGGCATTTATTAAATCATCTATTTGCCATGCTTCAATTCGCATTTGTTGAATTTGTTTTTATATGACAATTTGATGTGGTTATTGCTTGTATATTTATGTGAATTCTGTGAGTTTGGTGATTTGATATTTTCTGAAAATAATTATATTATGGATTTTCCATCTGCAAATAATTAATGAAATAAGTTTAAACCGAGGCGCTATATAATTATGAAGAATTTGTATTAATGAAGGTGTTGCCCTATACTGAGTTTTTTCCATCTCTGTTGTTGTTTTGAGGTTTTATACACATTGTGTGGAGCCTTGGGCTATTTGTTGTGAAATAAATTAATTTTGTTATATCATTAGAATTGGTTGTGGCCATTGGGCAAATTGTGATATGAATTGATTTTGTTATGTTGTCGTGATAATATTCAGTGTAAATTGCTGTATTTTTTGAGTTATTATTTTGAGGATATAAGGGTGGAATTTCGTTGTTGATATAATGTGGGTATAAGGGTGGCATTTCACTATTGTTATGTGTTTTGAATCTTGTTTGGGCGGAGCGATAAGGGTGGCTATAGGAGAGATAAGGGTGGTTATATGAGCGATAAGGGTGGCTATTGATATTGTCAGGGCGGAGGGATAAGGAAGGCTATTATATGAATGATAAGGGTGGTTATAGGAGAGATAAGGGTGACTATAAGAGCGATATGGGTGGCTATTGATATTGTCAGGGCGGATGGATAAGTGAGGCTATTATAGGAGTGATAAAGGTGGCTATAGGAGAGATAAGGGTGTCTATTGTCAGGGATGATATGTGATAATGTGAGATTATTGCGTTGGTAATTTTCATGTGATATTGTGATTTTCCTTGTGTTTATTTTTATACTTTGTGTAGTTTGTCTTGTTGTTGGTAAATTGATAATAGTCTGATCTATGTTGAAATTGGGAGCCTGTGGTTATTTCCACACGGATTATGAAATAAAATATGGGCACGAGGTGTCGTGAGTAAATAATGATGATATTGACACGTGAATTGTCCGTGCAGTTGTGATATGAAATGTGGACACGAGGTGCCATGGTTAGATGATGATGATATTTGGCACGTGAGTTGTTTGTGCGGTTGTGATAGAGAAGTTGGCACGAGATGCCGTGGAAATATGAAAGTGGGCTGAGACCCGTATTTTTATGATTTTGAAATGCTATGTCACAGGGTGACTTTTATTCGAAAGAGATTTATTTGAAAGAATTTTATTTGAAAGATATTTATTTGAAGGAAATATATTTGAAAGAGATTTATTTGAAAGTAGTATATCCTGAAGATTTCTATTTGAAAAACATATAGGCGAAAGATTTATGTTGGAAGGACTTGATTAATTGGTTGTACTTGTATTCATTATTCGTTGCGCAATATTTATGGTGTTCTTGTCACCTTGCTGTGTATATCATTGGTTGATTATTGTTGCCATCATTGTTATTTGTTTCATATTATTTTTGCATACTATATTGCACAGGTTATTAGACTAGTGAGTGTCTCGACTGTACCTCGTCACTACTCCACTGAGTAACGTCTTGATACTTACTGGGTACCGACCGTGGTGTACTCATACTACACTTCAGCATATTTTTGTGCAGAGCTAGGTGTTGGAGATATCGGACTGGGACATAGTTGAAGTGTGATCGCGAGGATTCAAGGTAGAGTTGCTAGGTCATCGCAATCCCTTGGAGTCTTTCCATTTTATTATACTTTTAATTATTAATCAAACAGTATTGAGTATTCGATCCTTGAGATCATTTCATGTATTCAGTTAGAGTTCGTGACTCAGTATTATCAGTCTTGGGAGGTTGTTATATTTGAAATTATTTTTGATGTTGGTTTATATATAAAAACAAATGGCTTGAAATGTTATTAGAATCGGTTTACCTAGTCTTAGAGACTAAGTGCCATCATGACGCCTGTGGCGGGATTTTGGGTCGTGACAACTTCCATGCAAGAAGAGCTTCATCAAATTGAAAGAAACAAAGTATGGCCCCTGGTTCCCCGACCTTCAGATAGAACAGTAATTGGAACCAGGTGGGTATTTAGAAACAAACTTCATAAGTTTGGCAATACAACAAGAAAAAAAGCTCGACTAGTGGACCAAGGGTACAATCAAGAAGAAGGAATTGATTACGATGAAACCTTTGCTCATGTTGCCAGAATGGAGGCCATCAAAATTCTCATTTCATTTGCAACCCATATGGAATTCAAATTATTCCAAATGGATGTTAAAAGTGCATTTCTTAATGGGCATTTAAAGGAAAAAGTATTTGTCAAGCAACCACCTGGTCTTGAGTGTCATGAATATCCTGAACATGTATTCAAACTAGACAAGCTCTATATGGTTTAGAGCAGGCCCATCGTGCATGGTATGAGAGATTATCCAAGTTCCTTCTTGAGAATGAATTCACGAGAGGTAAAATTGACAACTCTGTTTCTAAAGAAATGAGGGAGGAACTTACTGATTGTGCAAGTCTATGTTGATGACATCATTTTTGGTGCAACAAATAATTCCCTTCGTGAGGAGTTTGCAAAGGTCACGGGAACTGAATTTGAGATGAGAATGATGGGGGAACTAAACCTTTTTCTTGGGTTACAAGTAAAGCAAACCTCAAAGGAAACAATAATAAGTCAACAAAAGTACATCAAGGAGCTGCTGAAAAGATTTGAAATGGAAAGCTCAAACACCATTAATACTCCAATTGCTACTGTTACTCGTCTAGACATGGACGAACCTGGTCCCTCTATGAATGAAACTATGTATAGGGGTATCATTGGATCACTTCTGTACCTGACGGCCAGCAGACCTGACATTGTGTTTAGTGTTAGGTTGTGTGATAGATTTCAATGAAGTCCAAAAGAATCTCATTTAAAGGCTGCCAAGAGAATCCTGAAGTATCTCAAGGGAACACAGGACTTGGTCCTCTACTACTCCTCAGGAGATAATTTTGACTTAATTGGGTATGTTGATGCTGATTATGCTGGATATCTGGTAGATATAAAGAGTACATCTGGAATGGTACATTTTCTAGGGTCATGCTTGATCTCATGGGGTACAAAGAAACAAAACTCTGTGGCCCTCTCTACTGCAGAAGCTAAATATGTGAAAGTTGCCTCACGTTGTGCCCAATTATTGTGGATCGAGCAACAACTAGAAGACGTTGGTGTATTTTCTAATTGTGTGCCACTATTGTGTGATAACACAAGTGCTCTTAATATGGAAAAGAACCCGGTTCAGCATAAGAGGACAAAGCACATTGATGTGCAACATTATTTCTTGAGGGACAATGTAGAAAACGGACTCATCTATCTGGAGTTTTGCAAAATAGAGGACAGGGTAGTAGATATCTTCACCAAAGTACTGAGCAGAGGGAATTTTGAATAAAATCGTATGGAGTTGGGGTTGATTAAGCTGAAATGAGAACATGGTCCCTCGATGATTGGCTATGAAAGAATGGTAAGGTAAATTGCTAAAAAAGTATTTTCTGGCAACTTCTAACTCAATTTTATACCTTTGCACGTAAACACGCATGGTAGCTACAGGACAAACAAGTGGATAATGGCATTGTAATTATTTGGAAGGATGATGCTCATATTTTCAAAATTTGTCAAGAAACCTGGTTCCCATGACTCATGTTAGTAGTTCCTATTACACTCATATGCATTTTGAATTGCTAGGGTACCACGTCATTAATTACCTCCGCTTCTTCCCATACCTCTTAAAACTAAATGACTCACCGGTTACGAACCGACTCGACTACCCATCCATTTTTCTCACACCTAATTGTAACTGGTCCCTTATTTCCCTCTAAATACCCCAAAAGTAAGTCTTTCTCCTCACTCCCTCTTCTGTGTGTCTTCTTACTCTCTAAGTTAAACATGACTTCTCCATAATTTAAGTCTCCCAAAGTCAATGAAGAAATCTCTATTGTGTCTCCGTCTTCTAAGTCACAGCCGTCTAGATCAGAGCCCTAACTGTCACCCAGTGAAGCCCCAATTTCAAACCAACCCACATCTATAGTTCCCTCCTCTACACCATCTGGTTCTGGTTCCCATTGCAACCGTAAGATCAAAAATCCAAAGAATTTGTGGCTTCTCCCTATCCTTCTGCTACAACAAAAAAAAGTCAAATCAGAAGGGCCTTCTTCTACTTCTTGCTTTCTTCAAACCACCTGAGAAATAGTGGAAGGTGATGAAGGAGTAGAAGTGTCAAGTCAGCGTGTTGAGGAAGGGATGGTGGATAAAATGTTGGTTATATATATAGTTGATGGTGTGCCTACATGTTGTATATTTGATACTCCAAGTGCTCAGGAGATTAATCTGAATATCTCGTCAACATCGGGTAATGTTCCATCATCTTCTATTGGTACTGCATTGTTGGGTGATGAGGGTGAAACAGATGGGGTGATGCTATTAAAACATACTCTACCTCCCCTTTAAGAGAGCATGTTGTTGTTGTGGAAAGTTTAGTTGGAGATTCTTTGGCTGGTGGTGTAGGTGTTGGGACTCAAAGGGAAGAACAAAAAACTTAGGACCAGGTGCCTCAAAGTGACCAAGCACCGGTCAGTACTATAGGGGAGCCTACAGAGGGACATGTCTCTGCTCAAGATGAGTTCTCTACTCCTACTTGGGATGAAACTCCTAGCTTTTCTAAACATCCCCTAGATAGTGCTGACACTACCTCCATCGCGCACCCTGTTACAGTCACTTTGGAAGTTGTGTACCCTGAGATGAAGTCTGTGTCTAAGGAAGAATCTAGTGATAGTGAGGAAGACCTAGATAATTTGTCTGTAGTCCAGTTTATTGTTGTTAGGAGTGGTGGGATGGCCACAAAAGTGTATGTTCTTAAACAACCCACCACTAGGCAGCAGAAAAAGGTTGCACTTGACAGTGCGTTGAAAGAGAATAAGGAGAAGAAGAAGGCTTGTTAAAAGTAGGCTTATTGATGAGGAGGATGAGCCTCCGGCGGATATTGTAGAGATTGATGATGAGGAAACAACACAGGAAACTGCTACTCTTGTAAGGAAAATGTCAAAGAAAGTAGTTTTTGTGAAACAAAAGAAGGCTCCATCTGAAAAGGATGATGAAGTTGGTAAAGAAGGAGAAGTTGAGAAGGAGAAAACTGTAGAGAAGAAGAAACCTCTCAAAAAGAGGCCAAATAGCAGTGAGGAACCTGGTTCCTCAAAGAGCACAAAAGTTGAACTATATGAGCTTGAGGAGAGCAAAGTTAAAGAAACATAAAGTTTTGTGGGGGAGATTGTTTGATTCTGAGATACTTGATCGCTCATGGATGTGGCAGATGGTGGAGATTATGAATTCCAGAAGTGGACTCATCTTTTTGACATCAAAAATCCAAAAGTGTATGAAGAGGAGGTCTACAGTTTCTATGCTGACATGTTTATAGTGGAGGGTGCCACAATTTTCTTGAAGATCAATGGGAAGGATTTTGTGATAGATGAGGTTCTTCTTGGTGAGATTCTTTGGATGCTTACAGAAGCGATGTCAACTGTAGAGGGAACCTATTCCCCAAAGTTTAAGAAGATAATCATCAAGCCTGAAGCTGTTCAAATGGGAGAATGAGTGCACAAGAAGGCACTTCTACCAGAATATCAACTGTTATTTGAGTTGGTGAACAAGGTCCTGCTACCTAGGGCTGAGAGGAGATCCATGGCCTCTATAGTAGACCTGGTTTTTTCCATCAATCTGCTTGGAATTATGATTGAGCATATGAAGAAAGTGGTAGATTTCAAGGATGGCAAACATGGATTGCCCTATGGGTTCCTCCTCACTAAAGTTTTTGAAAGATTTGAGTTCCCTTAGGTAAGAGCATCAGTGGGAACCCGCAAACAAATGTTCACCATGATCACCATGGAAAAATGTGAATGTATGGACAAAAAGAGAGGTATAGGAAGCAATTCCACAATCTCTCAGCTTATCGATTCTTAAAATTCTCCAAATGAGGAAGTCAGGCGGTTGAAGGCACAAAATGCTATTCTTGAGTCTAAGCTCAATCAGGCCAGCAAGGAACTCGGTTCCAACAATGCTCAGGGAGAAGAGATTTCCCCCGTGAAAGCTGAAAATACAGAGTTGAGAAACCAAGTGGAGAACCTGGAGGAGCTGCTGATCAACGATCAAAGAGCAGCTAATGCTCGCATGGATAACCTCCTCAAGGCCCTTGCTCCCTAGTCCTTTTGTTCCCTGTCCTACTCCTCTGTCAGTTTTTTCTTAAGTTTGTCTTGTCTTTTTGTTGTCCTTGCTCATTAACTGTGGCACTCTAGTTTTTGTTTCGATTGTATATGTGTGTAATTATGGTACTGCTACAATGTTCTCTTCTTTCCCTAATTAATGAGCATCGTCGTCTATTTAATGCATGTTATACTTTTGCGTTCTATTTTTAGCCATGTTGTATGCACACAAGTGACATGAGTTAACTTTGCTGGACTTCTTATTGCATTTACTTATCTAATTCTTTTGATGATGCCAAAAAGGGGAAGAAATTTGAAAGGGAGGAAACAGTTTCTCAGGTAATACGATTGATTCGTAAGGGGAATAGTATGAAATCTTGTTCTCGTATGAGAATATCAATTCCAAGTATTGCATCATAAAAAATGGGAAAATTGATAAGTTATGTGCTTTAGTTTTTGATAATTTGATAAACTTTATTAGAGAAGCAGATAGGGAACCTGATACAATTGGTTCCTCAACGTTCAGAGAAACGAGTCAAATGTCTGGTTTAATTCTCAATAAAATCAGATGAGGGAACCGATAGGGATCAGTTCCTCCGGTCACAGTACAAGTCAATTCTAACAGCTATTAATGTTGTTGCATTGTACATGCAACAGTACAACAATACTGATCAAGCATGCAGTGTCCCGGACACTCCCTTCCATCATCTTTGATGACCTCACACATATATTATCAACATGAGGCAAGAGATTTCAATACACACTTGCAAAATATAAACATTCAATTCTCTCAAGTGTGCAGCCGCCCTCATTCTCTCTGAGGCATTAAAGAACAAAGCAGCAATAGAACAAAGGACCAGATCCCAACATTGATTATGTCGTGTGTCTTTTAGTATTATTGTGTCTTTGTCTTAGTGATTATTAAATTGTAATTCTTATACAACTTTTCAGAAGCATTCATAGGACACCTTTTAAACCATTATCTTTGTGGTTGTTTTGACTAGAGTTTGTCAAGTGGTTAGCTTTGTAATAGAGTTATTACAAAGAGGCTTACAATATAGTTATTGTGAGTAGGTGATGAATTAAGAGGTTAATTCCTAGATTGCAATAGGTTATAATCTAAAGTTTGCTCAGTTAGTGCAGTTGAAATCCTACCAGTGTAGGTCGTGATTTTTAATTCCGTGAGTTGGGAATTTTCCATATATATATTGTTGTGTTCTTTACTTACTGCTGTGTACTGTGGGAACTGATAGAGAACCAGATTCTCTGTATAGTTTGGTGGATCCTTAGTTTACATCAGTTACTATCATTACATTATTCTTTATTAACAAAGGGTCAATAACTTTGGTTTAATCAGAATTGTATGTGGCTAAATCTTATAAATTCAATTGCTTAGCCTATTTGACAAATTTTAGGTTAAAAAAAATGTATTCAGTAATCGCCATTTGACAGTATCAAAGAGAATCTGAGTTAGAAATATCACAAACATCCGTGCTTATCAACCTATGCTTTTTTACACATTAATTTTAGCAGCTGGGCAATTCTGCTAGAGAATGAGGAAGGCTCTCTTGGTGGCCTTTTCCATTGTTCCAATAACATTGGTTATCTCGAAATGACAGTGCGAAACTTTTAAGTAATATGTAGAGTCCTTAACCAACTCAATCATGAACCTTTTTAAATATTATTACCAAATAATTATATTATTTAATGCACAAAAATGAAAACTAGTTAGTCTGCAGTGGCGGAGCCAGCTTTGTTCAAGTACTAATCAATTGACATCGCTTCGCTCTTCGAAAAAATAAAGTTATGTATATAAATTATATATGTTAAATACCCTTAACTCACTACAAGAAAACGGACCATTTGCGGAGGTTTTATTGAGGAGGTTCTTACTATCTCCTCAAATTGTATCAATTTGGGGGGTTGTCATTAAGTGACTCAAATAAATCTCGGCTGCCCTAAAAATAAAAAAAGGGCGCCTTTATTTCCCCCCACATTTTCCCCTTTCCCTCATATTCCCCAACCCTTCACGCCCTTAACCCCTTTCTCCAGAAACCTCCGCCTTTAACACCCTTCTAGCAGTCCCCTCCCCCTACTTTTAGTATTTATCCAGTTTTGTAAATCGGATCTGGTAAATCGGTAAGCTTCAACTGATTTCATTTTCACGTTTTGATTTTTTATTTGGCAAGAGATTTTAAGTTCCCAGTTTGGGTTTATAAAATATTTAGGCATTTATGCAGAGGGTTTTGGTGGCTTTGGAGTGAAGTGAATCAACTCCTAGCCATTGAATCTTCTGTTGTGTCTGAATCAGACGGTTAAAAAGTTATTTGAATCTTTTAAACGCCGCGAGGTGTGTTTTATTTTTGTTCTGGTTGGCGAAAAAAGGGAGACACAGAGGTGCAATCTTTAGATCTGGCCTTCCGGTGAGGTTTCCCGCTCTTTTATTCATGTTTTGGAATTTATTTATTTATGTTTTACATAATTACTTGTTTATTTTGTTCCTGATTGGTCCTTCAATGTTCGTTCTGGATCATCCGAGTTTTATTCAGATTTTTTTTAGGATTTTAATTTGATAAGAAAGAGTGTTATTTGAGTTTCAGTTTCAAATGTTTGTAGCTTCACATTTGAGTTTTTGTTGTATATGAATGTTTTTCTTAAAGGATTCAAGTTTACCAGTTTAAGATTCTATTTTCAAAGCTGTTTTTATGTTATTGAATGAAAATGGGAGTTTTAGAGATTACTGCTAAGTAATTTTCAAGATCTTTTTAATTGCTCCAGTAACACTTTTCTTTATCAGTAAAAAGTATCTTATTGTGCCTTGCCTCCTGCCCTTTCCTCGTTCCCAATCCATCCAGTGCCATGAAATGGTCCTCCAACACGCATGCCATTACTTGTGCATATTCATTATCCAGCATTCTTCCCATTATTCCATAAAAGTGTTCCATGCTATGTGTGTTCCCCAATGTATATAATATTCTTTGAATACATACCTGCCTTTTCCTTTGCATGAGTTGAACGAGCAGTTTTATTACATAGTACTGCTCTTTTGCCTATCAATGGCTCTTCTCCAAGGGAATGAGCACTGGGTGCTAATACCAACCATTGAAGTTGAGTCTTTAGACAAGTGTTATTTGAGTAATAAGTTTATGGTTTAATTACAGTTAAAGCTTTACAATAAACACTAATTGATAATATGATAAAAATAGTATCCTAACCTGCTATAGTAGATTATATTACAACCTCTCTACCTCGATAGGTAGGGGTAAGGTTTGTGTGCACTAGATCATATTTGATTCACCAATTTTTTATATTTTTATGAATATGCAGTCATGCCAAAAGTTAAACGTTTCAAAAATCCATTAAAATCAGCTCATGGACCATATGATGCTCCTCGGCGTTCTTCACCATCAACAACTCCAGTCCCGTCACTTGTTATAGAGCCCTCAATATCGTTACAAGCTCCCCCGCATGCTCCTGCAAGTTCCTCAGTAGCTGATGAAGTCCCACAACAAGAACAAGCTCCAACTCAGCCTTCAAATCTGAGTGCAATGTCCACACACCATCATGGACGTGAATATACACAATATTGGAAAGTAGAGGCAATAGGTATATGCCTTATATGTATGTTTATTTCACTTTATAAATTTATGATGTTTTTCCTTTTGGTTGACTAACTTGTTTTTTATTAAAGACTCAAACAACACTACCAAGTACATTAAGATCAAGGTCAATGAGGGTCAACAGCCTACCTATCGGAGACCGCATCATTGTGGACTTTGATATCTACGATGCAGCATATGGGGAAGTGCAAGGGTTGCTCGCCGGATATTGTGGATTACTGGCTATTGATGGCAATTTCTTCCCAATTAATTTTGATAGGTGGTCAGAACCGTGAGGTATTCCTAAAATTTACAAGGAAGACTGCTTTGAAATCATGCTAAAGGTATTATACATATGTCTATTTATTGTAACTAGATTTTTATATATGCATAGAAAACTAACTTTGTTTTTCTTTTTCATTTGAAGTCCCTGTTCTTTTTTAGGACTACTAATGCCATTGCATACAGATATTGCAGTGCTAGTTTGAATAAGAAGTGGGCTACACATAGACATAGGTTGTGGGATGAATTTTATAACCCGGCCAAAAGCAGAATTGAACTTTTAAGCAATGTGCCACCGGGTATAAATAGAGATTAGTGGGCTTGTTGCAACAAGAGGTCACTCATTTGAAGTCCCAATTAGTAGACACCTTAACTGCACTGAAAGCTTACATGATATCAAAGGAAGGAAGAGTTCCTGAGCAATTTGTTAGTATATTTTCTCCTCAACCACAGATAACTGAATTGTCACGAGGAGATAGTCCTCATCTTGATCATAGCTAGAAAGCTTTAAGGAAGCATTCGAAATTTAAATATGGTATAATGGTAAGATTTTTCATCTAAATATTCTTTTTATTGTTTCAAGCCTAGTGATGATGCAGAGAGTGAACTTATCTCACTGGTTGATGTAAGAGGATCATGGGGCAGCAGTTATCAGAATCACCAAGCAAATACTTAGAATGTTATTTATTTAATGTGGAACCAATGTTACTTTTATGGATTTTTAGTAGTAACGTGTAGGAGCTACTTTAGTTTATATTGCTTTAGTATGATTTGTAGTACTTGAATTTGTGAATGTTGCTATTGTGGATGTTTAATGAAATTTGATTTCTATTATATAATGAGTATTATTTAGTATATAATTTTATTTTGTTTATGCATATGCCGATACAAGCTTGATCTTATTTAATCGTGCAATATTTAATGAGAAGAAAGCGCATTTCAATATTCAACTCGTGATGGTAATTAATCCCCCACAAATTAAAAATTATGAAAGAGATTATATTGTGGAGATTATAGACCCCAACTAATTATTTTTTTTTAACATATAGCTCATATTGTAATGGTTATACACTGTGACTAATTATTTTTCAAAAATCACAGATCACAGTCACAAAGCACCACAAATTATTATTTTTTAGCATTGAAATTATATAAGGGAGGTTATAAGCCGCCCTTAGTTGACTTTAAAACCCCCATTAATCATAAACTTAATTTGCGGTGGTTGTTGTGGGATTATTTAAAACTGCCACAAAAAGCCTTTGGCGATGATAACCTCCACAAATTACACATTTTCTTGTAGTGACTTGTGATTTGTGTGCCACACTTTAGCGTGAATTTTCAGATTATTTCGTTTGAATTGATTCAATTTTAGCTCTCCCAACAGGAATGGGTTCATGGCGTATTCCTCCCCATTACTAAGATGACTGTTGCAATGCAACTGGCCTATTATTTTTATTTTTTTTAATCTGCTATATATTTCTCACGAGTTACACGTACCAAATAATTTTGCCTACTTAAATTTCGGTAGATAAAAACAAAATCGCCTAGTTTTTTTTGTCATTCATTCTTTTCTTTTCTTCTAGAGAGGAGGTTGTGAGGAAGTTGAAAAGAAACTTTATTCTCATGTTTGCTAAGCTTCTAAAATCAGCTTATTTTGAGAATGTGTTTTTCAAAAAAATACTTTTGGTGAGAAACAATTTGTTTTTGATTAACTAAGTTAAAAAACACTTTTCAGTACATTAGTATTTGACCAAACTTTTAAAAAAATATTTTTAAGTATATTTTTGTCAAAAAAGATTTTCAAAAAAATAATTTTAGAGAGAAGGTATTTTTTCTATTTCTGAAAAACTACTTACTTTTTTCCTTCTAAAAATTTGGCCAAACACCTCAACTTTGAAAGACAATTTGTGCATTTGGCGAATTGTCAGCTTCACATACTTCTCATGTATGCTACGGGAGCAATGACCTACATGTAAACTACAAACTGAACGAGAGATCACATTGGCTAATAGAAAGTCATACCGCACACACCAAATTTATAGTACGTTTTAGGTGCAATTAAAGCTAAAGATTGTATATTACATCTCAGGAGGAAAACGTAATTCCATTACATATATGACGAGTACTTTTAGAATACCACTAGATAAGGCAGTCAGTTACTCTTGATTTGATTAATAGAGCAGCTCATGTTGGACTCTTATACAATGAGCACTTCTTTCTTTGATTTTTTGTTCTTCCACGGTATGACCTGCTTGAAACCCTCGTATATGGAAGCCTGTAAATTTTGGACATTAATGAATTTTAAAAGAACCAAAACGAAGAAAAAGGGAACTGAACAATTACAGATTAAGAATATGTTCTTTAACTGAACTTTGACAAGGTTTATAGAGGACTGAAGTTCTCTAAATGCGAATGGAACAATAGCCGGGGCATAATGATCAAAGCTAATGATAGCACACAAATGATTTACTGAAGTAGTAAGGGCAGTCCGGTGCACAAAGTATCCCGAGATAACATATTCAAACGGGCATTCCCGTGTGATATATTGACAGCCTACCCTAATGCATGCATTAGTGGCTATTTCCACTGCTCGAACTCGTGACCTATAGATCACATGGAAATAACTTTACTATTGCTCCAAGTTACAATTCAAAAAATAGTGTTGTGCTGAATGTTTGATAGCAGAATAAGAAAATGCAAATTAGATCCAAGATTAATATGACTACGGTTATTTTATTCTGTATAGAAACACCAAAATAATAAGATAAGTAAGAGGGAGAAATGTTCATGCGTAGGCGTTTGGACATGAATTCCAAAAAAAAAATTCAAATTTGGAATTTCACTAAAATTTGAATTGAAGATGAAGTTGTGTTTGGTTATAGTTTTTGCAATATATTTGGATGTCTTTGTTTCAACATATTTTGCAACTAAACACTAGCAACCTTCCCATTTTCAATTGAAAATTTCAAATTTGAAAATGCATTTTCAAGTGAGATTGGAAAAATTATACTCCTTCTGTTCCAGTTTATGTGAATCTATTTCATTTTTGGTGCATTTCAAAAAGAATGACCTCGTTCTAAATTTAGAAATAATATAGTTTAAACTTTCAATTCTACCCTTAATGAGAAACTTTTATAACCACACAAATATTCTGGACCCTTTTTTGACTTGTTTAGGACCACAAATTCAAAAAGTCTTATTTTCTCTTAAATTTCGTATCCAGTCAAACAGGTTCACATAAATTGAAACTGAGGGAGTAAGATTTTGTTAACCAAATATTGTTTAAAAAAAAATCTTATATCCAAACGGGATCTTAATTGCCAAAAGAGAAGTAGTCGTGCAATAACCACACTGTCGTCTTCAACTACAACAAACCCAATTATTAAGCTTTTTTGTCTTGCACCTTGAAGTACACATCATGCTTTTACACTAATCATATCTAGTTACATACTTCACTTTCTAATTATGAGCCTATTTGTTACTCATTAATTTCTCAGTGTTTAAAGTGAGAGCAATCCACAAATAGAACAGAAATCTACATATAAAGCGAAACATTTTCTGAACTTCTCTCCGGAGGCGGATCTAAAATTTTTAAATAATGGGTGCATCGCTAAAATAAAAAAAAAAACATAATGGTGTGTTTGGTATGAACTTTTATATTTGGTGGCTTAAATATTTTCCTTACGAATTCATTTTACTCCAATTGAAGAAAAATGACTTCCTTACCAAGCGAAGGGAAATTATTTTCCAAAACTCTCTTTCTAACCTTCCCACCCCCACCTTCACTCCCCAATCCATCCCAACCCCCGACCTCGACCCCAGGCCCAAACCCCCACCGTGTTGCTCTTCCTTAAATTTAGGGGTGGGCGTCGGTCGGTTCGGTTCGGTTTTCATGAAGTTCGATTCGTTTTGTTCGGTTTTCGATTTTCTATTTGGTGCATCAATAACCGAACCAAAATTAGTTCGATTACTTCGGTTTTTACTAATTCGGTTCGGTCGATTTTCGGTTCAATTCAGTCGGTTTGGTCTTGTCACATTGAGCTTTTAAATCGGACTTTTTCTACTAAAAAATATGACTAATTTCATTTTTTAGAGCAACTAAAACTCGAAAACGCGATACTTATAATATACTACCTCCGTTCCAGTTTATGTGAACCTATTTCCTTTTTGGTATGTTCCAAAAAGAATGACCCCTTTCTAAATTTGGAAACAATTTTGCTTAAACTTATAATTCTACACTTAATGAGAAGCTTTTATAACCACACAAATACTCTAGACCCCTTTTTGAATTGTTTAGGACCACAAATTTCAAAAGTCTTCATTTTTTCTTAAACTCCGTGCTCAGTCAAACGGGTTTACATAAATTGAAACGGAGGGAGTAATTAGCCAAATCATTTAGTTGATATAGAAAATATAAATTTATTTGATAAATATTACTTACAATATAACTATCTCATATATCCCCGTGCAAATTCAGCAAGCCTCAAATAAAACAAAATTTATTTGTCAATCTCCTTTTATGCCGTAGTTCACAACGACAAAACCAAACCCCTTGAACACTTCAGCATCCGAAATCCCAAATCATACCAATTTCCCAAGCCATAATCCAAATTAACTCTGGAAAGTTCAATAAAATTTGTCTAACGATGATCACTTATTTTTAATGGAGTGTTAAAAAAGAAAATACTTAGCTCATCTCGTGTTGCCATGCATCTAGTTTGAAACCTTAAAAAAGACATCACCAAATATAAAATTTTAGCAGGTATGCGCAAGCAAACAAAGATGAAAGATGCATTGGCAAATAAAAAGGGATAATTTTTAGAATGTGGCACTTTATTTGAGTTTGGGCTTCAAATTTTATAAGTAAATATATATAAAAAGTTGGGCTAGACAACTTAAGAGGAGCCCAAAGGTTAGGACCCATATTAAAAAAATTTAATTTTTCGGTTTAACCGAAAACCGATGTTGCGAAACCGAGCACGGAACCGAACACCGAAATTATAGAAAACATAAACCTCAAACCCAACGAATAAGCCGAAAAACCAAAACCGAATGAACCGAAGTTTACGGTTCGGTCGATGTTTTTGGTTCGGTCGGTATTAAGCCCACCCCTACTTAAATTCACTACCCAATCAAATAGGTTTACATAAATTGAAACTAAGAAAGTAGAACTTTAAAGCATAACTGTTATCAATCCATTTTATGGGGTAATATCCTTTCATATTTCAAAATAATATAACTTTTAACTTTTAATTTATCCTCATAAAATACTTTTACAGTCGTAGAAATCTCATGGCAAATTTAGGATTATAAGTTTTAAATTATTTTTTTTATTCTTAAACTCCATATTCAATCAACTTGGCTACATATAATGATTACTCATTCGTTTCAATTTAGATGAGGTACTTAAATTTTAAAAATAATATATTTCTATATTTTTAAATAATTTAATTTTAAACTTCTCATTTACGCATTTTACTCTTAATAAAAATTTTTTGTAGCCGCATAAATAACATGGCCCACAAAGTTTTTATTCCTTAAGTTTTTAGCACCATAATTTTTTTTTTCTTTCTTACACTTTGTAAGAATCAAATTATCTCATGAAATTGAAACAGAGAGGGTATTTATTAAAAAATTTAGCTCTAACTCTTCAATACTTACTGCTTGTCAGTAATTTTCAATCAGCTAAACAAAACGAATTCTAAACATTGGAGTTGTAAAAACTTACCCAGATGTGAGGCCTAGACTGAGTGAGGCTAGAGAAGGTTCCATTTCTTCTAAGTCTATCCATTTTCACAGTACTGAAATGACGTCCACATTCATCACTGCCACTCCCACAATCTGTTGAATCCACACTTGTTTCCTTACGTTTTAAATACCGCTGCCACCAATTTCCTCTTCTTCTACGCACCTTATTACTCTTGTAAAGAACCAAAGTACCAAGTTGCCCTCTCCCATCAACATTTCTGCATTTGGATTTTATGTTATAAGGTCCATCAAGTACAGTAGTAGGGGAGGGTATTTTGGTATTTTCCAAGTAAAATCTAGGAGGAGGCTCTAAGCATTTGGGCTCATTGAAAATGGAATTTGGTAAAGTTATTAGGTCAGTGCAGGGCTTAGGTTTGCCTGGTTTTTCTTCCCATTTAAAAGGAACAGAAGCTAAAGTGTGAAGTGGTGGTGTAAGTATGCCTGAATGTTGAGGTGATTTCATGGCAAAAAGAGGAAATTTTGGTGCGGAACTAATTGGCTTTGCTGCCATGGGTTTATTAATTAGTTTGAAGATGGAGAAGAGAACTGAAAATGTTTACTTGGAAAAAGAGGAAAATGAAAGGACAATGCTTTTTATGTCTTGATGGTTTGTTCACAGGAAAAAAGCAGACACATCACATTTACATCAATTTAGGTACTTAATACAGAGATAACAGTGGAGTGTGGAGGCAACCACTAAGACATTGCTATTGCATGTGGTCACGAGAGTGGTTGATTTTTGGGATGCGATTGTTAAGACTGGTTAGACTCATGTATGTATTAGTAATATAGGGATTAATTATATAGGAATTAGTTATGTAGTGTTTAGTTATGCAAGGATTAATTATATAGTAATTAGTTATGTAAAAATTAATCATGCGGGAACTAGTTATATGATAGTTATGTAAGGATTAGTAACATACAAATGTAATGTGAGATGGAGTTGCATCAGGGGTCAGCACTTAGCCGTTTTTATTTTTCTTGGCAATGGATGCATTGACGCGGCACATTCAAGGGGAGGTGCTTTGGTGCATGTTATTTGCAGATGACATAGTTCTGATTGATGAGACGCGGGCTGTTGTTAACGAGAGGCTGGAGGTCTGGAGACATACCCTTGAGTCTAAAGGTTTCAAGTTGAACATGACCAAGACCGAATACTTGGAGTGCAAGTTCAGCGGTGTTACCCAGGAAGCGGATGGAGATGTGAGGCTTGATATGCAAGTCATTCCCGGGAGAGAGAGTTTCAGGTACCTTGGGTTTATAATTCAGAATGATGGGGAGATTGATGAGAATGTTACACATCGTATCAGAGTAGGGTGGATGAAATGAAGGCTCGCTTCCGATATCTTGTGCGATAAGAATGTGCCTTTGAGACTTAAGATAAGTTCTACAAGGTAGTGGTTAAACCGATTATGCTCTATTAAAATTTGACTAAATTTGAATTTGAGCCTAGAAGGTCCATTGGGGGTAAATCACTCCCAAACAATGGTGATTGCATATCCAAGACTTACTTCAAGATTTCTAATTTCTAATTAAAAATAAAAGGGCGCTTACCTTTTCATCACTATCTATATTGGTATTCGCTTTTTATTTAATTTCTTGTTTGTTTGATAAAAGAAAAAATGTTCAAATTTATCCCTGTACTATTAAAAATAGTTTACATTTACCTTATGTTATACTTTCCGTCTAAATTTATCCTTATTGTCAGCAAACTAATCAAAAATACCCCTTATTTCTAACGGAGATCCACCATAGCAAATTAAATCCCACATGGTCTGACATTTTGGGTGAGGTGGACAACATGTGGCATGCCACCTCACCACTCCAATCATATTGCCACTTCACCCTACCCATCCAAAATATGATTGGTGAGGTGGCATGCCACATGGCGTCCACCTCACCCAAAATGTCAGACCATGTGGGATTTAATTTGTCACCGTGGATCGCTGTTAGAAATAGCGATAATTTTGATTACTTTACTGGTAGTAGAAATAAATTTAAACGAAAAGTATAACGAAAAATAAATATAAACTATTTTTAATGGTATTGAGATATATTTGGCCTTTTTCTTTAATAGAAATATGCAAAGTTGTTTTGGGTACTGGATTGCCTCGGATTCTATAGCATAATGTACAATGTCAGCTCTTTTCAGAGTTGGATTGGACATGTTAGCTTGGGATTTTTGTACCTACTCAAACAAAGTGATAGAGCGTTTTCAGGCCACCTACCATACGTCAACAACTTTTTCCATTTTTTGTACAGATTATAGTCACAGTCACTGCGGTGATTTGTCTCTTTGCCTCTGTTTTATTTAGAAAATGGCTAATCAATTCTATATTCTGCTATATTAATGCTAATCAAATCAAGCTTTTAAGATTTTAGAGTAAACTATCTAATTTGTCATTATTATGTAATCCTCCTTTCTTGTCACTACTAAAAAAAACTAACAAAAAGCATTTAGAAAAATCGACCGAAATCGGTCGAAATCCTGCAAAAACCGACCGATTTTTGACCGTTTTTAATTGGTCGATAAAATAATGGTCGCAAACGGGGAGCGACCGAATTCAGTCGCTATTTTCAGACCGAAGTCAGTCGGTAACTGTCAACGCAGTTTGACCAAGTTGTCTGACACAAATTAATTTTACCGATCGAATACGGTCGATATTGTTAAAAATATTTTTTAATTATTTTTAAATTAGCGACCGAATTCAGTCGAAAATTTAATTATTCATTTTTTAAAAATTTATTCAATTCCGACCGAAATCGGTCGGTATTGTTAAAATATATAATTATTCATTTTTATTTAAATTTTTTAATTCCGACCGAAATCAGTCGGTATAATTTAAATAATTAAAATTTAAAATAAAAAATTCTGACCGAAGTCAGTCGATTTTTTGGGTAATTGTTTGGCAGAAAACAACTGTTTTATAGCTGCACCACCTGCCAACAACCAATCACCTATAATGGCAGCATTACATTGCTGCCATTCAACCAATAACAACAATAACAACAACAATAACAACAGTAACAACAACAAGAACAACAATAACAACTATCAAAATTATATTAACAAAACATTATCACCATCTCCATCTCCATCTCCACTAAACTATATTAACAAAATATCATACCCAACAATAAAACGTTTCACAAGTTAAAAGTTCAAACATCATTCAATGAATGTTTTGTACTACATCATCTTCATCTCCACTACTATAGCATTCATCGTCGGCATGGTTCGAAGGATTAGCATCTGGGGAAGGCTCACAAGATCGGGGAATCGGAAAAGCACCACTAGCAAGAAGATTGACTAGCTGACCTTGCATCCGAAATCGGGAAAGCACCTCCAATCCAAAACGGTTCAAGTGACATTGCATGCCAAATAAATTCCTTAACCCCTTCTATAAATTTCTCCCTCAAAAATCGATGATTAGGATAATTCCTATTATACATCCAACTACCATATTCCATCTACATAAAGAACAAATAAGTTACATGTTATATTAATCATAATTCAAATTAATTTATAGAATTAAGTTACATAATAAACTTTAGTTACAACGTACAACATTTAAATAATTTGAGTACATATTAATTTGAATACAATATTGTTCTAACCCTACCATTAAACATAATTAGACTCGCTAGAATATTTAATTAGTTAACCCATTCAATTAGAATAACTCACTTGCTATTAATCATAATTAATAAAAACTAAATCATAATTTAATATACCCTAAATCATAGTTTAATAAGCCCTAAATCATGAGCAATAAAATTTAAAAAAATTAAAATTAGCTAATTAAGCAAGTATCTTACATGATATCATAAACAAAATCAATTAGAGCAAACCTTAAATCTAAAGAATTATAATCAATTGAAATAATCCCAAAATTCTAAATTATAAACCCTAATTTATAATATTTAATTAGTTAACCCATTCAATTATATTAACTCACTTACTATTAATCATAATTAATAAACCCTAAATCATAATTTAATATATCCTAAATCATAGTTTAATAAGCCCTAAATCATGAGCAATAAAAATAAAAAAAAATAAAAATTAGCTAACTAAATAAGTACCTTACATGATATCATAAAAAAATCAATTAGAGTAAACCTTAAATCTAAAGAATTATAATCAATTGAAATAATCCAAAAATCCCAAATTGTAAACTCTAGTTTATAACATTTAATTAGTTAGCCCATTCAATTAGACTAACTCACTTACTATTAATCATAATTAATAAACTCTAAATCATAATTTAATATGCCCTAAATCATAGTTTAATAAGCCTTAAATCATGAGCAATAAAAATAAAAAAAATAAAAATTAGCTAATTAAGCAAGTACCTTACATGATATCATAAACAAAATCAATTAGAGTAAACCATAAATCTAAAGAATTATAATCAATTGAAATAATCCCAAAATCCCAAATTGTAAACCCTAGTTTATACAATTGAAAGAATTTAAATAACTAAAATTAACAAATATAGATAACTAACCTTCAAAGAGAGGAGAGGGGTATGATTTAGGGAGTGGCGCGACAGTGGATGGCACGACAGTGGTGGGACCAACGGAGAACGGGGGGAGGGGGTTGATTTTGGGTGAGAAGGGAGTGATGAGTTGATTTAGGTGGGATTTGGGAAGGGTTGGCGGATGTAGAAGAAAGAATGAGAGAAAGAGAAAAGAGAAAAATGGAAGAGAAACCCGTTTCTCGCAGCCTAATTAAAAGTTTTCCGACCGACTTCGGTCAGTATATTTAAGTTAATGTTTGACCGTTTGACCACACATTTCGGACCGAAATCAGTCAGTATTTTAATTTTATTTTAAAAAAATTAATTTAATGGAAATACCGACCGAAGTCGGTCGGTTTTAGTCAATTTATATAAATAGCTTTTAAATAAATAATATTTAATATTTAATTGATATATGTGTTTTTTTGTGTGTGTGTGTGTGTGTGTGTGTTTTTTAAAATTATTGTGTATGTATATATACATATATGTACATAATATTTAATTAATTTAACATCCTAAATTGTAATATATTTAATTTACTAAGGCCGTCAGTACGCCCGAATTGCATAAATTGTACATAATATTTAATTGATTTAACATCCAAATTATAGGCACTATTTAATATTTAATTAATTTTGTATTTATATACACACACACACACACATCTATACACACACACCAAAAAAAAAAATCTTGAATGTTTTATTCTCGATCACCTTATTAGTACTTTGCTCGGATACTTCATCAGTGGATCAATTAAAAATTCTATTATATTCGATTAAAACTTACTATAACAAATTTAAAAACAAAGTGTATAGTTCTATAAGATGTAGTGCTATCTTAATACTTAAGTTTTAGCAACAAGAACATATGTATACTTATATTAATATAGCATATGTTAATATAGCATTAATATGTCTACATATGTTGTTACTACAACTTAAGTATTAATAAGTATATATATAAGCTATATTAATACTTAAGTTTTAGCAATAACTACATATGAATATAGCATATATTTATATAGCATATGTTAATATAGCATCAATATGGATATTGGCTTGACCTTTATCCTTCTCTACTTATATAACAGATCTTTTATCGATACGAAGCCACTTATATAAGCTATATGAATATAGCATATATTAATATAGTATTAATATGTATACATATGTTGTTGTTGCTAAGACTTAAGTATTAATATAGGCTATATTAACACTTAAGTTGTAGCAACAACAATATATGTATATATATTAATGCTATATTCACATGTTGTTGTTGCTAAACCTTAAATATTAATATAGCACTACATCTTATAGAACTATACACTTTGATTTTAAATGTGTTATAGTAAATTTTAATCGAATATAATTGAATTTTCAATTGATCCACTGATGAAGTATCCGAGCAAAGTACTAATAAGGTGATCGAGAATAAAACATTCAAGATTATGTGTGTGTGTGCGCATATATATATATATATATATATATATATATATATATATATATATGTGTGTGTGTGTGTGTGTGTGTGTGTGTGTGTAAATACAAAATTAATTAAATATTAAATATTACAATTTAGGATATTAAATCAATTAAATATTATGTACATATATGTACATATACATACACAAATAGGATATAGTGTCCATATAAAAGTAATTTAAAGAACACACACACATATTTATCAATTAACTATTAAATATTATTTATTTAAAAGCTATTTATATAAGTTGACTAAAACCGACCGACTTCGGTAGGTATTTTCATTAAATTAATATTTTAAAATTGAAATACCGACCGAATTCGATCGAAAAAATTTGGTTGGAAAAATTTAATTAAAACTTATTTTCGTTGGTAAATTATATATATATATAATTTTTGTTATATTAAAAAACCAATTGCCTTGGGCGGGAAAGAATAATTTCAAATATACCGACCGATTTCGGTCGGTATATTTGAAATATTTTAATTAAAAAATATGACCAGGTCTTGGTCAATAATCGGTCGAAATTTTTATATCTTTATTGTGGGACCACTATTTCCGTTGTGAGAAATATTTTCGTTTACTTTTGCGACCAATTTACTTATTTTTCAACCGATTTCGGTCGGTATTTTGTGGACCGGTTTTGCGAGTTTTCTAGTAGTGATCTTTCTTCAATCAAATCTATATCCAAACGCTAGCAAAAAATCATTAGTTCAAAAAAGTTATTTACTTGGTTATTTGATATGACACCTAGTAGTTAAAACTTTTACTGTTTTAATTTTTGAATTGTCAAAAGAATTTTTCAGATACCAACTCTTTCCTGCTAAAACATAAATTTTGTCCTGTGGGGTTTTTTTATTTACTTTTTATAAAGAAAATTATTTGTTATTTGTAGTGTTTTTCTTGTTCTCTATCGATAATTAGGATGTGCTTTATGTAAGTTTCCTGTAGTTATTATTATTATTAAATTTTTTTTTTGATATTTTGTGCTGCATTTAACTGAGTACAACAAAAGTTCTAGGTGTATATTTTTTGGTTGTGCGTTCCATGCAGTACACACTAGCTTTTCATATTAATCATCTATGTGTTTGAAAATTTTCAGCCTTAATCTTTAGAGAATATCTCAGTTCTTAGCATCAAGAATTGGTTTTTTGGATTCCAGTTGAATTCGAATACTCTTGTTTTGGTGTAGTTTGCGATATTTTAATGGTGTTGGAGTTCATCGGATATTAAATCCTAATTTGCATAATAAAAAGATACAAGAAGAATAAAACTCATTTAAAAAAAAGGAAAGAGTTCGGGTGTATGATTTGTTATTAAATTCGAGTTTGGATCTGGGTGAGTTAAATCTTATGGGTGGGTTTGATCTTTAGGGATGAGTGGTACATTTAATTTCTGAAAAAATCCAGAAATGACCTGATTTATAATTGGTAATTGAAAAATAGCCACAGTTTCAAAAGAAATTAAAATTTAGCCACTTTTTTTTATGAAAGATAAAATCTGAATTTTTTATGAAAAGTAATTTTTATGCTGAAACTTTCCGTATTTTAGTTAGGATATTTTTGTCCAGATTTTAACTCTTTTTTTATTTTTCCAAATATACCAATAGGCTGTTGCCTAGTGGTGTTTTTATTAATGATCAAAATAAAACAACAATGTCACGACCCAAATCTCCCTCCGTAGGATGTCGTGATGGTACCTAGTCTTAGGGACTAGGTAAGCCTAACGTTTACCGAAATAATAACAATTTTAAATAACGACTGACAAATGTGAAGTAGAAATTTCTATACAATACTTACAACCTCAAAACCCTGTAGTACAAGTAATAAGCTCTACTGAGTTACTAGAAAGCCTATAAATACAACTGTTTGAAGTAGAGATAAAACAGTACAAGTACAATATCAGAAGGTGACTCCGAAGCCTGCGAACGCAGCAACAGGTTTACCTTGAGTCTCCACAGCAATATCCATACAGCTAGCTAGCGATCAACTGACTCCAAATTACCTGGCTCTGCACAAAAATGTATAGAAGTGTAGTATGAGTACACCACAGTCGGTCCCCAATAAGTATCAAGACTAACCTCGGTGGAGTAGTGACGAGGTACAGTCAAGACACTCACTAGTCTAATAACCTGTGCAATATAGTATACAAAAATAATAAAAAATAAATAGCAGCGATAACAACCATAATCAACTAGTGATGTAAATAGCAAGGCAGCAAGAAAATAATAATTATTACTCAGACGGATAAAAAATACAAGTACAACTAATTAAACAAGTCCTTCAAATATAAATCTCTTTCAAATAAATATCTTATATCATAATCATAAAAATATGGGTCTCAGCCCCCTTTCACATTCTCACGGCACCTTGTTCCCATATCTCTATCACAACCGCATGGACAATTCTCGTGCTAAATATGTCAATACATAAAATCCGCGCGATCAAACACACTGACCAGCAGTGAAAAAACTACTTGAGGCTTGGTGGACAAACACGCTGACCAGCATCCTCGACAAGCCCGCCCAAGAGGCAACCAGATAAAATGCAAAGATTTGCATTATACCAGCAACGGCCGAGTAGCATGGCCCTCCCCCTCCAGTAACAGGTATCACTCACAATGCTAATAATGCAAGTGACGACACCCTCGCAGCTATTCAAAGGAAGATGGAAGAAATGGAAAATGAAAACAAAGTGTTGCGAGACCAAATGAGAGAGCACCAAGAGTCGACAAAATACCGGGTGCCCCAAAACTCTTGCCAAAAAGAGATGCCGGTCGGTTCTTTGAGAAACCCTATAGTGATGAAGCCGCCCACATGCCATACCCAAGACCTTCAAGATGTCGCCTTACCAGAAAATATACGACGGTACGACCGACCCCGAAGACCATGTGACTCACTATGTCACTGCGGTAAAGGGCAACGATCTCGCCAAGGAACATGTGTCTTCCATCTTGTTGAAGAAGTTCGGTGAAACCCTGACCGGAGGAGCATTAACTTGGTATTCACAGCTGCCCGCGCACTCCAACAAAATATTTGAAGAGATGGCCGACAAGTTCGTAACGGCCCATGCCGAGGCTAAAAAGGCGGAGGCAAGAGTGAACGATATATTTGCTATCAAACAATCACCTAGAGAGGGACTGAGGGACTTCCTCGCTCGATTCAACCGAGTGAGGATGACCTTGCCAAATGTATCAGAAGGCATGGTTGTAGCAGCTTTCCAAAACGGACTGAACATGAATGGTTCGAGGGCGATGAGAAAATTATTAAGCCGGCTCATGAAATATCCCCAACAACTTGGGATAAAATACACAACGCCTATTGTACGGAAGTCCGTGCCGACGAAGACGACCTGAATGGGCCAACCCATCGGTTGACCTCGATACAGGCCGAATCTAGAAAAGATCGAAGAAACGATGCCAGGAGGGATCTAGCAGCTCCACGACCCAACCGAGAAAGGCATCAGCCATATATCAGGAGCGCCATCATGCCCCCCTCCCGCCACGAAGAAGGCCCATCTAGGCCAAGGACGGGGACTCGCCGGAACGAGAAAGGTATGCCCCCTTTACTATCTGCTCACAATTTTTGTGTCTCACCTTCAGAAATAGTCTACGAGTTGGAGAAGCTCGGACCAAAAGTGAAATGGCCACAAAAGATGAGGTCAGACCCAAGCACCAGGAAGTCAAACTCCCTCTGCGAATTCCATCAAGAGCGAGGTCACAAAATCGAGGATTGCATCGCTCTAAGTCAGGAGGTCGTGAACATGCTTCACCAAGGACACCTCAAAGAATTGCTGAGCGACCGAGGGAGAACCAACTTTGCCCGAGGATGTGAACAACATCAGGGACCGCCAAAACTACCTTCACCGACTCACACCATTCAAATGATCATCGGAGGCGGCAATGACTCCTCGATCAACAACGTAAAATTCACCACAATCTACAAGCTCAAACGGTTGATCACTCATGAACGGTATGACGAGCTCGAAGAAAGTATCATCTTCGATAAGTCAGAAACCCACGGTTTGGTTTTCCCTCACTATGATGCCCTTGTTATTATTTTAAGAATTCTAGACACGGATGTAAGACGCATTATGGTGGACGATGGGAGCGGCGCGTCCATTATCCACCATCGAGTACTTGCACAAATAAAACTCAAGGATAAAATAGTGTCACGCTATATCACACTAACAAGTTTTAACAATGCAGTTGAACAAACGTCCGGAGAAATCACGCTCCCCATCCTAGCCGGCAGCGTCACCCTGGAAACCATATTGCACATCATGGACCAGGATATGGCATACAACGCCATAATAGGTCGACCCTAGATACATGCCATGAAGGCCATCCCCTCCAGCCTGTACCAAGTTATCAAATTCCCTACCCCATGGGGGGTTTTCAGCATAGGAGGCGAGCAGCGCACATCCCGAGAATGCTATCGCATCGCCCAAGATTACACGTATACCCAATAAATGAAGGGCAAAACAAAAGATGCATAGTAATTAGCAGGGTCGAGGTCGAGCTGTGACGAAAGAGCGGGCATCATCAGAGATCCCGAAACAATAGAGGCCACAGGATCAACCGTAGAGGACCTCAACCCCGTCCAAATTGATGATAACGACCACAGTAAGAAAGCCTACATCGGATGCAAGCTTCTGAAACTAGGTAAATTCCGTCAATTCTTAACTAATAACGCAGACTTGTTTGCTTTTTCCCATGCAGACATGCCAAGTATCCCGAAGGAAGTCGCGGCACACAAGTTAAACGTCGACCTATTCTACCCCCCGGTAAGGCAGGTTAGGCGGATGTTCAAATTCGCAATAAATGATGCAGTCCACGATGAGGTCAAAATATTGCTAGAAAATGGCTCCATCAGGGAATCAAAATACCCTCAATGGGTCGCCAATGTGGTCATGGTGAAAAAGAATAACGGAAAGTGGCAGATGTGCATAGACTTTATTGATTTAAACAAAAGCATGCCCAAAAGATTCATTCACGCTACCTCATATCGACTAGCTTATTGACGCAATGACCGGGCACGAATTGCTTAGCTTTTTGGATGCCTACTTGGGCTATAATCAGATCCTCATGGAAGAGGAGGACCAGGAGAAGACCACCTTCATCACCCACCAAGGAACGTACTGCTACAAAGTGATGCCTTTCGGACTGAAAAACGTAGGGGCGACGTACCAAAGGTTGGTGACCAAAATGTTCAAAGACCACCTCGGAAAGACCATAGAGGTCTACATAGACGATATGTTAGTCAAATCCAAAAGGAAAGAAGATTATATCGACCACCTAAAAGAAGCCTTCAATATACTCAGACGGTATGAGATGAAGCTGAATCCTGAAAAATGTGCATTCGGCGTGACCTCAGGAAAATTCTTGGGCTTCCTAGTATCACAAAGAGGCATCGAGATCAACCCCGACCAAATCAAAGCCATAAAAGGAATACTAGAACACTTAACCAGCAAAAATAGGTTTAGAGGCTCACCGGCCGCATCGCCTCCCTGTCGAGATTCATCTCACGATCGTCTGATAGATGCCATAAGTTTTTCGGCATGCTCAAGAAGGACAACGGCCTCCAGTGGACTTTCGAGTGAATTCAAGCCCTAAAAAAGTTATAAAGGCTTATCTATCATCACCGCCGTTGCTGTCCAAAGCAGAACCCGGTGAACGCCTTCTCGTCTACCTTGCCGTATCTGAAGTAGCAGTAAGTGCAGTCCTGGTCTGAGAAGATAAAGGTACGCAATCTCCCATCTATTACATCAGCAAAACTTTAATCGACGCCGAGACGAGGTACCCCCACCCCAACCTCGAAAAATTGGCCCTGGCCTTGGTCGTAGCTTCACGAAATCTTAGACCCTACTTTCAATGCCATCCATCTCGGTTGTCACAACCTTCCCCTTGAGTAGTATTTTGCATAAGCCTGAGCTATCGGGCAGGTTAGCCAAGTGGTCCATAGAGTTAAGTGAGCATGATATCATATATCAACCGCAGACAGCGATAAAATCACAAGTCCTTGCCGACTTCGTCGCCGACTTCAGTGCAAAAATAATGCCTGAAGTTGAAAAAGAAGTTGCCCACGCTTCTCCACAAATACAAGATTTATGGATTTTTCATACCGACGGTGCTTCTAATGCGTCAGGGTCCGAACTGGGACTTGTGCTCGAAGTCCTGATAGGCGAAGTAATTCGCCAGTCCATAAGATGCTCGGACATGACTAACAACGAAGCCGAGTATGAGGCCGGGATTGCAGGATTAAGGCTAGCACTCAAGTACGGGGCGAGACGGGTCATCATACGCTACGACTCTCAACAAGTCGTCAACCAAGTCACAGGGACTTTCCAGATTAAAGAGCAAAGGTTGCAAAAATACCAGACCGAGATCTGCAAATTACTGCTCGAGTTTGAGGAGTGCCAGCTCGACCAGGTCCCTAGAGCACAAAACATCGAAGAAGACGGCCTCGCCAAATTAGCGGCGACCACTAAAAGCATAACCGGAGAAGGAAACGTGCTCATCCTCCTCCACTCATCGATAGATCAAACCGAGGTAAGGATTATAAATCTAACTTGGGACTAGTGCAATCGTATTATTACATGCTTGCAGGATGGCATACTCCTAGATGATAAAAAGAAAGCCAAGAAGCTTCGGATGCAAGCGGCCAACTACAACATCATTCACAATGATCTATACAAGAGGACGCACGACGGCCCCCTAGCGAAATTCTTAGGCCCGAATCAAGCGCGGTGCATCCTAGAGGAAGTCCACGAAGGCCACTGCGGGGCTCATTCCGGCAACCGAGATCTGGTGAAATGCCTCATACGGGCAGGTTACTACTGGCCTATTATGGAAATAGAGGCCGCAGACTTCGTGAAAAAATACGAGCAATGCCAAAAATACGCCCCAATGATCCATCAAGTAGGCGAGCACCTCCACTCGGTCACTTCCCCTTGGCCCCCTCCCCGCGGGGCGAGGTAACGTATGTTTTCTTTTGGTTTTAACTGACTATTTTTCTAAATGGGTAGAAGAAGGAGCATTTGCCTAGATACGCGAACAGGAAGTGATCGCCTTCATATGGAAAAACATTGTGTGCCGTTTCGGCCTCCCCAAAGAGATCAGTTGCGAAAACAGACCCCAATTTACTGGGAAAAAGGTCGCCGAATATTTTGAGAAATGGCATATCAAAAGAATACTCTCCACCCCATATCATCCCGCGTGGAACGGGAAAGCGGAATCCTCCAATAAATCAATACTGAACATTATGAAAAAGAAAACTGGAGGATGCCAAGGGACTATGGCCAGAGCTATTACCAAAAGTACTCTGGTCCTACCGCACAACGCCAAAGATGAGCACAGGAGAGAATTACACATTAGTCTATGGGACTGATGCGATAATACCAGTGGAAGTCGGAAAGCCTAGTTTAAGATACTCCCATGAGAGCGGGTCGAGGAACGACGAAAGCAGAAGGCAGGAGCTCGACGAAGTCAAAGAACGGAGAGATATGGCCTACATAAGGATGATCGCCCAAAAACAGCAGGCAGAACGCTACTATAACAAAAAGGCCAAGATCAGACCACCCTCAACTAGAAAAAATGAAAGGAAAACTGCTACCAAACAACTGGAATGACGCCCACCTAAAGTACTTCAACTTTTAAGAATAAGCGACCTCCAAGTCGTACTCTTTTTCCCTCACTTGTGTTTTGTCCCAATTGGGTTTTCTCAAGGAGGTTTTTAATAAGGCAACAAGGGGGACACTTCAAGTCGGAGTACGGACAGAAAAAGGAAAAACATGTCTCCAGGTTGCCTAATGAAGGGACTAGATAGACTGGGATTGGAATACCAGCCCGAAAATAATTAAATTCCTCCAAATATACGAGAAAAACATAAATGTATGTTCGCCCATGTTTTCGCCAGAGTAACGTTGCCTCAAGATCTATTCGACCCCGACCATCGTTATGTTTTAAGTTACATTCAACCTCGCTCGAATTAACCACGGGTTACATTCGACCTCGTTCGAATTAATACCCATACGACCCCCGGCCATGGTTAAGTTTAAGTTGCATTCGACCTCGCTTGAATTAACCACGTGTTACATTCGACCTCGTTCGAATTAACACCCATACGGCCCCCGGCCATGGTTATGTTTAAGTTACATTCGACCTCGCTCGAATTAACCACGGGTTACATTCGACTTTGTTCGAATTAACACCCATACGGCCCCCGACCATGGTTAAGTTTAAGTTATATTTGACCTCGCTCGAATTAACCACGGGTTACATTCGACCTTGTTCAAAGTAACACCCATACGGCCCCCGACCATGGTTATGTTTAAGTTACATTCAACCTTTATCGAATTAACTACGTGTTACATTTCGACCTCGTTCGAGTTAACACTTACTTGCCCCAAGTTTAAGTTACATTAGACCTCGCTCGAATTAACTACGGGTTAAATTTTGACCTCGTTCGAATTAACACCCATACGGCCCCCGGCCATGGTAAGTTTAAGTTACATTCGACCTCACTCGAATTAACTACGGGTCACATTTCGACCTCATTCGAATTAACACCCATATGGCCCCCGGCCATTGTTAAGTTTAGGTTACGTTGACCTCGCTCGAATTAACTAATTCGACCTCGTTAGAGTTAACACTTACTGGCCCCTCGGCCATAACCAAAACTAAATTCAATATTCGACCTCATTCAACACACATAAACCAAGCTTCTACTACTAAAGCGGTCAAACGGAAGAGCAAAAGAAAGAAGCATACATGCCCGAACAGAAGAAAATAACATTTCATACTTCAAATATATTCCTTACAAGGGCTAATACAAACGCCCGAAAAAGTATACACAAAATTTACAAACAAAAAGAAGAATAATTATTCGCCACCTGACCCAGCAACACCATCTCCACCATCGCCGTTGCCATCTGTATACTCATCTTCGTACCAGGCGTCCTGCTCAATCCCAGCCACATCTTCCTCACCATCACCGGCCTCTGGGATAGAAGGGTCATAGCCGCAATCGACTCGAGCTGCACGCGCCTTAGTACGAGCATCCTCAAAGTCGGCTTCAAGAACTTTCCCCGCGTCATCAAACTTTTAAATATATCTAGTTGGGCCTCAGCGTGGATCCACTTCTAATATAAATCCTGCAGAACATCAGGGAAAGCAGAAGCATGAGAGGAGGATGACTGAGCCGATAAATGCGCCTTCTAGGCCTCGAGAATGATGACTTGGTTGCCAAGGATGGAAACCTCTCTTTCTAGCTCCCCTATCCGCTCATCAATCCGCTTTTCTTTGAGTTTATCCGTCTCCAAATCGTTTGCCCGCTTAGACCGAAGAATGTGCATCACAGCCTCCAAAGCCTCGATTTTTGTCGAAGCCGCCAGTCGAGCCAACTCGGCCTTCCCCAAGTCGGTTGTCTTCTCGGAGACCTCACCACTCAAGGCATCGGCCCTGACCAAACATTGCTCGAGCTCGGCCCGCAGAGAGATCACTTGGGCCTGAAGGTCTGCACATTGGGCCTCAACTCCCCTACTTACCTTGAGCTCCTCTTCTTTGACCCTCAACGCCCCTTCAAGGATGCTGCACTTGCCGATGACCCTCACTAACTCATCATCTTTCTGCTTTCGCTCGTCCCTGATAGCTTGGAAGTTGCCACTCTCGCTAAACCGCTTACAGATCTCATGCTGTTTGTTGCGGTTTTCACTGTACTTCCTCTCCATCTTCTTGAAAATGGTTTTGCGCCTCTCCTCTCGGCGAGCACTCTCAATCTCCAAGATAATGGTCTGAAAATAAAAAAGGAAAAAGGAAGAAAATCAGTCAATCAAAAAAAATAGTGTGCAAGGCACGGAAACTAGAAAGGTCAGAAAACTTACCCTAAGGGCGAGGCCGGCTATGCCCGTCGACAAGGCGACATCGTTCAATGTCTCGAGGGTCCTGCCCTCCGCATCAGAGCAAAGAGGATCTAAGGAGGGAACCACGTCTTCCGTGTTCACCATCAAGTCCCGATCCATAGGGACCACGATGGTACGAGTGGACCTTTCCAACCTTACTTCCACTCGAGTAGATCTCTCGCTCTCTGCACCTCATCGGCATCAATCTCAAAGCCGGTTTTATAGCCGTCCTCAACAATGCCCTTATCTCTCCCCTCAGCTGATGAAGGAACATCAACCGGTCTCGAGGACGACAACTCATCTCTCTGCACGGTACCCGCAGCCTCCACAGGCGATCCGCCAACTCCAACCTCAGCCTCAGGCAAAGGTATACTTTCCACGGCCCCCATTGACAGCGGAACTCCAGATGACGGATCCGCATCACTTTCAAACGCAGCAGTGGTCTGCCCACAATTGCCCCTTATAGAATCCACTACTCGAATTGTTCCATCGCCAACATCCACTGACCTCCTTTTACGAGGAACCAAATACTCCTTGCTCGATGATGACTCGTCTATTAAATGCAGCATGGGAAGAGCCGAAGTCCCTCATACTGAGGCCATAGACGGTCGATTTGGTCTAGCCGGAGCTAGAGGCTGAACCGAGGCGGATAACCCAGTAGGCTTGGTCGCAGTCGCGGCTGGGGCAGGCCCTGTTGTAGTGGTCGCTTGGCGAAACTCAGGAGTAGGAGCTTTCGACCTTCTCGAAGCTTCCCGGGCTAACAACAAAAGAAAAGAAGAAGGTTTAGATCAATCCCCACAGAACTGTAGGAAGCAGCCGGTCAGAAAACCGCAGCAACTAAAACATAGACAAGCAAACTCACCGGTAAGCTTGGGCCCAAACCTCGTGCGGAAGGCCGACCATTCACGAATCCCCACTGTACGAGGGAGGATCCGACCAACCCTATCGTGATTATCCTCGACCAAAGGAGGGGGTTCAACCTCAGCTGCATGGAAAGTAGATGATATCAATACAATTGAAATCAGCCAACGCAAAATACAAGGGGAGAACAAGGAAGAGGTGCTTACGGGCATAGTTCCAAATCTCGGGGAACCCGCTTGCATTAACCACCACGTCCTCAGTTTTGACGTAGAAGTAATTGAGCCAAAACTGGCAGTTTCCCTTGTCATCCATTTTCACCACTAGACATTTGCGGTCTCGGTGGCGAAGATGTAACTTCGTCCCCTTGTAAAAGTTGGGAGCGAAGAGATGCATCAAGTGACGAAGGGTCACCTCGACCCCGACTAACTCCGCATACTTCGAGATCATACAGATGAGTTTATAGATGTAAGGGGAAATTTGAACCGGGCAAACTCGGTAATAGTGGCAGAACTCCTCGGTCAAGGGGAGGATAGGGAAAAAATAACCTACATGGAAGGGGTATGCGTAGAAGGCTCAGTACCCAGGGCGGTGTATTTACACCACATCATGCCTTGCAGGGACCAGGTCTATATGAGCGGGAATTATGAATTTAGCCCTAAACTCGGCAAGGGCCACCTCTTTCATCAATGACTCCGAGATCTCGGGGTCGTCCTCAGGCATCTTCGAGAAGTCAGACCTAGCCTTCTCACTACGAGGAATTATTTCCTCCACTGTAGGGAAGCTGTCATCCTCAGTGCGCACTGCCAAGGGAACATGATCAGATACTCCCCCAAAACTAGAAGATGCATTAACCATCTTTGTTTATATGTGAAGAAGATACAAGCACGGAAGAATCGTGAGTAGCAGAGAACACCAGAATGGGTGAAAACAGGGAGTAAAGATAACGAGAGCAAAAACTCTGAATGAAGAAGAAAGAAAGAGATATAGGGATTTAATATTTGCTAATGCAAAGGATAAAGAAAAGGGTCTCCTATCCCTATTTGTAAGAACTCGGGCATCAGTATCGAGAAAACAAACCGTCAATGCCCAGCGCAACTATCAAAACTGCAGAGGAACTGGAAATGATGCAATACAATGGGAAAACACGTAATAATGACGTATAATGTCGTGAAGTCACTCAGAATCAACATGGCCATATGTTACGGCTCACAAAGTGCCGCGTTGCCATCTCGTCAAGAATGGTACTACTCGCCTACTCGCCTAAATCTCCCACCCGTGACTAGCAGAGTCCGCTCAGCGAAGTCGTCTGAGAGTCGGCCTCAATAAGCGGAGGGACTAACTGTATTGGCTAAAATCTTCCTCAAGGAGATTCGACATGAAGTGGTATTACGAAAAGTAAATTGGCCGAGGTCGATTAGTAAACGGCAGGGCTCAAAACCTAGCAATCAATAACGGCTGAGGTCAAGTATTAGGGGCAGTAGTAACGGCTAGTTTTGTAATAGGATCTTTAGGAGAATATCCCATTGAATATTCTCCGTACTTGTACTTTTAGGGTTAACTGCAGGTGTGTCCCATATAAATAGAGAGGGAGATAAGGTGAAAGAGGGGCAAGATTCTCTGATAAGAACACTCTTTGAAAAGAAGACTTGCTCCCTAGATAAAATACAAATACTACCTTTCTAAAGAGATTCAATTATCTATTATTCCACACTTTTCTATCAGATCCGAGAATAGTTCCAATATTCTAGTATTTATCTATCACTCATCATTGTCAGAACAAAGAATCATCCACCTCGTTTTATATTGGGTGAATCATTCTCCTTATTTATTTAAATACCATTTATTGTGATTTATTGCTCAACATTCTCCGATCATTAATCATCTTAAAACATTGAATATACACCGCATTTAATCTCCTACCAACACTGTTCTACGTTATTTGTGTTAACCGATTATAGATCTGAGATTATTATCACTAGCTAAGTTTAACCCCTCGTTACATAAAATTAATTAGTTTAATCAAGGGTTTACACTTTTTGGTCAAACACATACGAACTTAGTCGAAACCTCAATTCATATTAAACAACGCTAAAACCACAAATCATACCCCAATTCAAGCCTAATGAAACTAAGAAATTTCAAGCTTCTACATTCGATGCCGAAACCTATCAAATCAAGTTCGATTGACCTCAAATTTTGCACACAAGTCATAAATAACATAATAGACCTATTCAAATTTTCAGAACCGGATTTCAAACCCGATATCAAAAAGTCAACTCCCTGGTCAAACTTCCAAGCTTAAAATTTTATTTTAACCATTTCAAGCCTAATGTAACTACGAACTTCCAAATAATTTTCCGGACACGCTCCTAAGTTCAAAATCACCATACGGAGCTATTGGAATCATCAAAATTCTATTTCGGAGTCATTTACATATAAGTCAATATTCGGTCAACCATTTCAACTTAATTTTTCATCCTTGAGACTAAGTGTTCCAATTCATTCCAAAACCTCACTAGACCCGAACCAATCACCCCGACAAGTCACTTAACAACTGCAAAGCACATATTGAGTAGTAAATGGAGGAACGAGGTTATAATACTCAAAATGACCCACCGAGTCATTACATTCTCCCCCTCTTAAACATACGTTCGTCCTCGAACGTGCCATGAATCTTTCTGAGGACATTAAATTACTGAGTGTATTCTTACACACATACTCGCGAGTGATTCTACGTCCCGCAATCGTCATAGTCCGACAACACCGTCTCAGTTGAGATTATTTCTCATGTTTACACTTATAAGCCTTAAAACCAAATTTCTTACACTTTAATCATTTTTCCACAAGGCCTGATTTTTCACATCAACACACGGTATTAGTCTCAACCGGCTGTAGCAATTCGTGCCTACGCACACATCATACGTATGCCCATAACCACATCTCTAATCATAATAAATGTTTATGATTAATTTCAGCATCATCAATTAACCTCGTTTCAAATTTTCACAACACTGGAAGCAAAACATGAGGCATGAAGACCTCATAATTATTTACCGGACTTAATGAGTCACATTTAATGCCACCTGGGCACTCATCTCGTAGGCTAAAATTCAATAATTACAGCACGAATATGGCTATATATGCACAGAACACATAAAGAATTATCAAATAAGCCTAACATGCATGACTCCCTATTAGTACTATAATATAAATTAAATTTTTACAAGGACGAATTTAAAACACATAAATTTTCATCACAAGGACCTCGTCCTTATATAACTTCCACCGCGTCTTGTAGCCCAGTTTAAATATTTCACATCATATAAAAATGCGAGGATCTCATCCTCAACTCTAAATCATAAGTACTTTGCACACAGTGCCAACTGAAAATTTTCCATTTCTTTTCTTTGTTCTCTTTAATAAATTCCGCGAGACAATTTCACAACACATAATAAACCTTCATACTGGTAGGGCATAAAATTCACAAATTTTAATCACACTACCTCGAGTCTATATCAAAACCCACAGTAGTGAGTAATAGAAAGTCACTTTTGGATGTATGGCCCTCAATAGTGTGAAAAACCAAATGATAGACCCGGGCTATCACTATCAAATCTCTCCACAGGGATAAACACATAAGTGGGTCACAAAATTACGAAGCTTACCCACAAGTGGAGCATCATAGGAGGAGAAATATCCTTTTATACTAAGCTTACCCACAAGTGGAGCATCATTCGATATCCAAAATCGAATCAAATTAAGGAGAAATATCCTTTTATAATAAATCGGGATCTTACCTGTAACGACACCATTTGGTGTAGCGGCCTTAACCAATTCATAGCAATTATATCAACGGCCCGGGCCTCCCCCTCTTGGGATCCCTCTACTCGCCCGAGTACCTCGCTGTGACACATCTGTTCGAAGTCTGGGACAATCTCTCACCATGTGGCTGGTATCTCCACACTCGAAGTAACCTCTATGCTGACGTGGCTGTGGAGACTGTGCGGTATGGGTACTCTAAGACCTATGAGCATCTGAGACACCGTGCGGAGCCTGAAGTGCAAACTGAACTGGCTGACCCCCAAAACCTCTACCATATCTTACCCTGCCTCCAAAATAAGGACCAGCAGGTCTCTTCGATCTGTGAGGCCTCTTAGCTCTCTGTCCTCTCTCTCCTGACCTCACCTGTCCTCTCTTTCCTGGCCCTGCATGTTCTCTCTCTCCTGGCCCCACATGTCCTCTAATCGGCGAGCGATCCCTACCACCTGCTGAAATGGAACATTTGACTCCAACTCCCGAGCCATGCTGAACCGGATATCATGTCTGAATCCCTCAATGAACCTACAGACTCGCTCTATAACTGTAGTGACCAAAGTCGGTGCATGCCTGGACAAATTACTGAATCTAATGGCATACTCTGACACTGACATAGTGCCCTAGCGTAACTGCTCAAACTCCGCATCCCATGCGTCCCGAAGGGACTGAGGAACAAACTCTCTCAGGAATATCTCCAAAAACTGAGCCCATAAAAGTGCCGCTCCCTTAAGCTGGAATGTAGTAAAAACAACTCCACTCATCTCCACAATACCCATAGTGCGGAGAATGCGGTGGCACTCCTCTAGAAAACCCTGTGCACCTTCTGAAGCCAAACCACTGAATGTAGGAGGGTCATACTTCTTGAACCTTGCAAGTCTAAGTTATTCTTCCTCAGATGTTGCGGCCCTAACCACGGGCTGAACTGGGACCATAGGTTGAGTCGCCATGACACCTGGAACCTGACCAATGTGGACTCGCTGCTCTGGAGTACGGGCGGCGGGAGTCTGAGTCCCTCCCCCGACCTGTGAAGTAGCTGGTGCAATCGGAATCAATACCGCCCGAGCCAATATAACAAACATGCTCAAGAACTGTGCTAAGGTCTCCTGAAGTCCAGGGGTAACAACAGGCGCCTCTAGTACCTATCCCCCAACCAGAGCTACTGTCGGCTCCTCAACTGTTGCTCTGGTAGGTGCCCTAGCTACAACACATGCTCCTCTTCGGCCTCTGCCTCTGCCTCTAGCAACACCTTCTCCGGGGGCAACGTCCTCAGTAATTGCAACTCGTTTCCTTACCATCTGTGAGAGAATAATAGGATAAAAGCTCAAACTTCAAGACCAATAACTAGGAATGACATAACTGAAACTATCCTAATAGTTTTGTTGACTCTCAAAAATAAGTACAGACATCTCCGTACCGATCCGCAAGACTCTACTAAATTCGCTTATGACTCGTAGCACCTATGAACCTAGAGCTCTGATACCAACTTGTCACGACCCAAATCTCCCTACGTAGGATGTCGTGATGGCACCTAGTCTTAGGGACTAGGTAAGCCTAATGTTTACCGAAATAATAATAATATTAAATAACGACTGGTAAATGTGAAGTAGAAATCTCTATACAATACTTACAATCCCATAACCCGGTAGTACAAGTCATAAGCTCTAGTTACTAGAAAGCCTACAAATACAATTGTTTGAAGTAGAGATAAAACAGTGTAAGTACAATATCAGAAGGTGACTCCGAAGCATGCGAACGCAACAACAGGTTTACCTTAAGTCTCCACAGCAAGATCCGTATAACTAGCTAGCTATCAACTGACTCCAAATTACCTGGCTCTGTAGAGAAATATGCAGAAGTGTAGTATGAGTACACCACAGTCGGTACCCAGTAAGTATCAAGACTAACCTCGGTAGAGTAGTGACGAGGTACATTCAAGACAATAACTAGTCTAATAACCTGTGCAATATAATATACAAAAATAATAGAAAACAAATAGCAGTGATAACAACCATAATCAATTAGTGATGTAAATATCAAGGTAGCAAGAATACCATAATTATTACTCAGACGGATAAGAAACACAAGTATAACCAATTAAACAAGTCCTTCAAATATACATCTCTTTCAAATAAATATCTTATATCATAATCATAAAAATACGGGTCTCAGCCCCCTTTCACATTCTCACGGCGCTTGTGCCCATATCTCTATCACAACCACACGGACAATTCTCGTGCTAAATATGTCAATACTTAAAATCCATACGATCAATTTATTTTCAATTAAAGTAAGGTTACAAATTTTAAACCAAGTAAAAATTCAACAAAGAAATGAGTTTGTTTTAGAAATAGTTTGAGTGAAGAAAATGATATTTCAAATTAAATAAAGCATCAGATAAGCTATTGATTTGGATGTACAACTTGTTAAATTAAAACATAATAGTAATTTCTTTTATTTAAAACAACTCAATTATCAAGAACAAGTACAAACCAGAAATAAAAATCTTCAAAGTTTCGTACGAAAAAAGCCAAAGCCAACACAATACTATAAGAAATATAAAACACTTAATATTAAGTCAAATAATACATCACAGAAAATACAGAAATTTACATATTACGGAAAAACAAAGTAATCAAAGGCAAGTGCAGCCATAGAGAAATATCAACAAAAGAGCACTCCCGAGGTACCGCCTCGTAGTACCAAATCATAAATAAATTTCAACAAACAACAATGTCCCCCGGCCATCACGAGTCATCACAAATCAATCCCCGACATAGCCCACCTTGTCTCGCCACGTGCACAATAATAAAGTAAATACACGCTTTGTCTCACCTCATGCGCATAACGATATTCCCACCTTGTCTCACCACATGCGCAAACCCCCCCCCCCCCCCTCCCTCCCCCCACACATACTATATATATATATATATATATATATATATATATATATATATATATATATATATATATATATAGCCCGCCTTGTCACGCCGCATGCGCATATATCAATAGTAACAATAGCACGACAGAAACCTCGTGCAAACACCCGAACAAACCTCCCAACAATATCACGTGCCAATATCACAATATCTCATAAATTGCACCTCAAGTGCTCAAATATTACAACTTGCCACAGAAATCAAAAATACATTAATTTCCACAATAAGGAGCCTATGGCTCGACCATAATGTGCACAAAATATTAACAAAATATACGGGAGTGAACAACTCAACAGAATAATATTTTACAATTTAACACTTTACCTCAATATGATTTACAACCTTTACAACTCAATACCAATTTCAGCAATATGAACTGGAAAGTAATTCGTCAAGGAACAATGCCTTCTAAAATCTAAATTTTTAGATAATTATATTAATGTCTCAATTTAAACTTATTTAATTAATTATTTATTGGTGAAAAATCCATAAGGTGATTATTTCCAAGAAATATCAAATCAACAAACACACAGAATTCACATACAAATCCAAGTGGTAATCACGCCAAATTATCATATAAAAACAAGCTCGGCAAACAAGAAATGAGGCATGACACATAAAGGATTTAATAAGTTCCAACAAATTTCTAATTTAATACATAAGGGCGTCTACGAATTTCAACCAATGTAATTTGCACATATAAACCAAGTACGTACTCGTCACCTCGCGTACATGGTTTTTAATTACACAATTTTAACATAAGACTCAATGCCTAAGGGGTATTTCCCCCACTCAAGGTTAGACAAGATACTTACCTCGAACCGTGAAATTATTTACTCCGTTGTGCCTTTGCCTCGCGAATTGGCCTCTGAAATCCTCGTATCTAGTCACAATTTATTTGATCCAGTCAATACAAATTATTAAAATTAATTCCATATGAAAATACTAATTTTCCAATAAAATCCAAAATTTAACTCAAAAATCGTCCGGGGCCCACTTCTCGGAATCCGACAAAAGTTACAAAATATGAAAGCCCATTCAACCACGAGTCCAACCATACTAAAATTACTAAGAGACCGTTTGTCCAAGATGCCAAAAAATACTTATTTTGAAATGTACTTTTTTTCAGAAGTGCTTTTTCCAAAAGTACTTTTGAAAAAATAATAGTTTGTGTTTGGCCAATTCATTCAAGAAGTACTTTTTGCAATATTTCATAAACAAATTATGTTTGGCCAATCTTTCTAAAAAGTACTTTTGAATGTCAAATTACCAAAAGGATAGTACCAAGGTCTTATAGTTATTTTAAATTGAAAAATAAACTTAAATATTTATCGTAAGAGATTTTTATTATTTTTATTTTATTTAATTAAAATATAAAACATAAAGTAAACATACATATTAACGATGTAAATCAATATAACATATGTAGTTATACCAAAATATATAATATTATCATGTATAATTACTTATTGTCTTCATCAGTATGAATTAGAAGTCTATTCCGCAAATTATTATATATTGATAATCTACCATGAGATAGTATGCAAAGTCACTCACACATGATAATATTTTTCAATAATTTCATCTCTATTTCTATCACACGACGCCTCCATATTAGTAGATGACTTGCTTGCATTTCTAAAGGAATACCAGAAGGCCCATCTTCTTCCTCAATTTCTGCAGTAATGTCTTCATTAGCATAATAGTTGAATTCATTATCAGTACAAGAATATTGTCGGATGAAATTATGTATAGCCATGATAGTTGGAATAAGATGATTCTGAGTGTCAAACTTAAAAGATGACATTGAGCTTAAAATAGAAATAATTTAAATATATAAATAAATTATTATTTTCGTAAAAAAAATAGTTAAGTATTTTAAATTCACATTCAAAAAGAGTAACTAATTATTAATAACACATAATGCATAATTTAATTTTCTTAAAATTTAAATTAAAAAAAATTAATTATTACCTAACCTAGCTAACTTTATCCTAAATTGCCAAGTGACCTATTGTGAGACTGTCATTTGGCTTAATGTGGAGGCTTTTTCTTCTTCTTATTTTAATAATATATAGATATAGATTATGCGATGCAATTGTAAATTTATTACATATTTATAGGTAAGTTTCACAAATTAGATTTGCTAACTTTTTTAAAGATTCGGGAATTAATAGCATATAAAAAAAGAAATTATAAATGATTATTTTTAGGAAGAGACTTGATAATCCAAAGAAGGATATAGATAATTTACTTTAGTATGAAAAAAGAAGAAGATAATTTGAAAAGTTACAAGACATTACACAAAACAAAATCAAAAAAGAATTTGAAAAGTTACAATATATTCATATATATGATATCACTAATTTTAAAAGAATTGTAGAAACTAGAAACAAAAAAAAAAAAAAAAGCTTAAATTAGTAAGGGATAATTTGAAAATTATAAAGTTATGATGAGGATAGTTTTGTCTTCAATAAATTAATTTTCTGCTTCTGCTTCTGCTTTTTGGAAGAAGCTAGAATTTTCTACTTCTTCCCAAAAGCAGAAAAAATGCTTCTACTGCTGGCCAAAAGTACTTCTCTGTCTTGGCCAAATAGCTTAATTTTTTTTTCCCTTCGAGAAGCTTGGCCAAACACGCTCTAAATTCTGACATCAACTCGGCCCTCAAATCTTCAATTTAAACTAAGATGGTTGTCTAAATCTTCCGACTTAAATCAACAATTAAATGTTAAAAAGAACCAAGGATTCGGGTAATTTAACCAAAATTGAGTTAAGAACACTTACCCCAATGTTTTCCTTGAAACATCTCCTGAAAATCGCCTCACCCAAGCTCTTAAAATCCAAAAATCGGTAAAAATGGCCAACCCATGAATTTATATGTTCTGTCCAGAGCTTTTCGCACCTGCGACCAACTTAGCCGTTTCTGCGGTCGTCCTCAACCCATGTCTGGTCGCTTCTGCGACCTCGGCCTCAACCCATGCCTGGTCGCTTCTTCGGACCATCTGCTCGCTTCTGCGACCTCGGCCTCAACACATGCCTGGTCGCTTCTTCGGACCATCTGCTCACTTCTGCGACCTCGGCCTCAACACATCCCTGGTCTCTTTTGCGACCTCGGCCTCAACACACGCCTGGTCGCTTCTTAGGACCATGTTTTCGCTTCTGCGACCTCTGGCTCAACCCATTCCTGGTCGCTTCTTCGGACAATCTGCTCGCTTCTGCGACCTTGGCCTCAACCCATGCCTGGTCGTGACCACGGCCTCGATCCGTTAGCCATCCAAAACTCACCCGAGGCCCGAAACCTCAACTAAATACACTAACAAGTCCTAAAACAACATACGAACTTAGTCGAAAACTCAATTCACATTAAACATTGTTAAACCACAAATCATACCCCAATTAAAGACTAATGAAACTAAGAAATTTCAAACTTCTACATTCGATGCCGAAACCTATCAAATCAAGTCCGATTGACCTCAAATTTTGCACACAAGTCATAAATGATATAACAGACTTATTCAAATTTTCAGAACCGGATTCCAACCATAATATCAAAAAGTCAACTCCTCGGTTAAACTTCCAAGCTTAAATTTTTATTTTAGCCATTTCAAGCATAATTTAACTACGGACTTCCAAATAATTTTTCGGACACGCTCCTAAGTTCAAAATTACCATACAGAGCTATTAGAATCATCAAAATTCTATTCCGAGGTCGTTTACACATAAGTCAACATCCGGTCAATCATTTCAACTTAAGTTTTCATCCTTGAGACTAAGTGTTCCAATTCATTCCTAAACTTCACCCGACCTGAACCAATCACCCTGACAAGTCACATGTCACGACCCAAAAATCACTAGTCGTGATGGCACCTAACTCGACTCGCTAGGTAGGCCAACTAACAGTCAATACAATCCAAATGAAATTGTAGGAAAATAATGAAGAATTATCTGAACTTTTACAAATTAACCCAATAACTGATTGTACGAATCATGAGCTTCTAAGACTTGGAACTTATAAAGCTGATACAAATAATTACACGATCTGTTTGAAAGTTACATAAAGAGATTAAAAAAATCTAAAGATACCAAGGACAGGTGGCAGCTATATCCAGAATGCGCGAACATCTTCAGGGTCAGCTCCCGACATCACCAGCAGCTCCGCTCCAAAAATCTGCACGCAAGGTACAGAAGTGTAGTATGAGTACAACCGACCCCATGTACCCAGTAAGTATTTTGTCTAACCCCGTCGAAGTAGTGACGATGCTTTTTAGTAAAAATATGCTCACTAATAAAATTTGTAATGTAACTAAAAATAGCACTATACTACAGTATAACATGATAGGGTACACAAAACGAAAGTACAAAGCAATAACAGAGTACTAGAAGAGATCATAATTCAACAGTTTCCAATATCTCGACCAACCCTTTCCTTAGAGTGAAACCCAATGAACCACAATAATCACCTTAAAACTTTCATAGTGTGAGAGAAACACTCAAGACATCAAATTCAACGACACGACAATACCCTTCGTGCATTTATCTCATCCTCACCAAATATGCGTAAAACAGTACCAACCAAAGGGCAAAAATACCGATAACAGAAATGACAAAGTAGGAAATATGCAAGTAGTAATAATGAACGAGTATGTACATCAGGACATCAGTAACAGACTAGGCGGAAAGCATAAAGGTAATGACCACAATTAGGAAAATGAATGTAACTTCAACTAACTAGCATAGTGGAGGCATAGAGATAGATATAATAAATAAGAAAGGGGATGCATGATCCTTATAAGTTAACAAGTAGAGACATGAATGACTAACATGGAAGAAGACCTGTACCTAAGTGCAACAAAACAGATATGACATGGACGCAATTATAACACCAGGAAGTAGGCATGATATTTACAAGTTAAGCAAGTAGAAGGCATGGGCAACACAACAACAATTGAGATAGAGAATAAAGACAGAACAGTGACGACAAGTCACATAAGAACCGTAAGTACGACAGTAACAATTCAAGGTAAAGACATGAAGATGTCTGCAAGAAAAGGATATCACAACATAATGCATGTCCTTCGTCCTCACTTGCACGGAAACACCCTTCGTGCCATGAACTCACAATAACACAAAAGCATGATAATATAAATTCAATGGCACGACATCACCCTTAGTGCTTTTACTCACATAACATGGCACATCATCACCCTTCGTGCTTTTACTCACAAATGATATGGCACGGCAACACCCTTCGTACTTTTACTCTCAATAATATGGCAGGACATCACCCTTCGTGCTTTTACTCTCAGATAATATGGCACAACATCACCCTTCGTGCTTTACACTCTCCCTCACATGATAATGTATAAACAATGGCACGACATCACCCTTCGTGCTTTACACTCTTCCTTACCAGGTATATGTATATCAATGACAAACAAGGCAGGAAGCATAAATAATGTCAAGGAGAGTGTTTAAACAAATATTCCAAATGAATCCCATTCACGACTTTCCAATCCAACAATAGTGCAATAAACCCGCAAGAACCTTATTATTCAAGTATCCCGACAAATCTCACAATGATCTACAACACAAGTATAGAATCTAGTATCTCAAGAATATCGGCCGAAGCAATGTATTAATGATTATGCATAGTGATGACCGAATTAGACACATCAATGTGTTCTCAGAATTCCATCAAATTTGATCATGTTATAACAAGAAAAGTCTTAGTTCCTAACATTTAATACTATGATTTTAGTATCTAGGAGTCAAGTAAGGCATGAAACAAGAACGTCACGTGATTTTACAAGACATAATTTATAACATAATTTACCCCCGAGCATGGTTAACCCTGGCACATACATATATGCTCGTCACCTCATATATGTATCACCCATGCATGTAACAAACAAATGTCAAATAGTAGGAAAAATTCCCTCAACAAAGTTAAGCAAGACACTTACCTCAATTCGGCTAACTCAATACTCAATTTAGCTTTTTCCTTTAAAAATACACCTCTGCTCTGCTCAATCTAGCCAAAGACGACTTAAATACATCACACAATGCTAAGGAAAACAATTTCAATTTATAAAGCTGTGATTTTTATACAATTTCTAACAAGTCAACAAAAGTCAAACACCGGGCCCACCCGGTCAAAACCCAGGTTCAAGGGTAGGTCTTGACTACCCATAGCCTCACGAGTCCAAAAACATGTTTTGTTTTCAAATCCGAGTCCTATTCGACTCTCAAATCCGAAATTTTAATTTTTTAAAACTTTGACAAAATCCCCAAATTTTTCCCTAGATTTCTCATAAATTTGATGTTAAATCTTATGTAAAATCATGAAATGTAGTTGAGAATTGATTAATGGTACTTACCCAATGATTTGGTATGAAAATACCTTCATAAAATCGCGTCCCATCGAAGTTATGGTTCAAAATATAACAAAATGAGCCAAATCTCGGAAATTCTGAGCATCTAGCAGGTTGCAGATGTCGCATTTGCGACAGGGGGTTCGCAAATGCGAACTGGAGGTTTTCCTGCTAATGTCGCATTTGTGACCAAACGCTTCGCAAATGGGAAAAGGGGGACCATCGCAAATGCGAGGAATTTTTCGCAAAATCGAATTCCTGCCCAGCAGCCCGGGTTCGCAAATGCGAGGCTGCTTCGCAAATGCGTTAGTTGCATTTGCGACCAAAACATCACAAATGCGATGACACCAGTACCAACACTCAAAAATCATGAAAAATCATTCTGAAATCAATTAGAAACTCACCCGAGCCCTCGGGGCTATAAACCAACTATGCATACAAGTCTTAAAACATTATACGAACTTGCTCGTGCGATCAAATCACCAAAAGAACACCTAGAACTACGAATTGAACAACAAAATCAAATGAAATTTTCAAGAAAACTTTAAAACCTCTATTTCAACAACCGGACGTCCGAATCACGTCAAACCAACTTCGAATGGTGCCAAATTTTGCAGACATGTTCCATGTTACGAAACGAACCTACTCGAAGCTTCAAATCACGTATAGCTACCTCGAAATAACGAATCACACCTCAATCGAAATCACGTATAGCTACCTTGGCATTACAGATCTACTCCAACTTCCGGAATCGAAATCAGACTCCGATATCAAAAAGTCCGCTCCCAGTCAAACTTCTCAAAAATCCAACTTTCGCCATTTCAAGACTAATTCGACTACGAACCTCCAAATTACAATATGGATGCGCTTCTAAGTCCAAAATCACCCAACGGAGCTAACGGAACTGACGGAACCCCATTGCGAGGCCTCAAACTACTAAGCAAAGTGCAGATGCTCAAAACGCCCAGTCGGGTCGTTACATCCTCCACCACTTAAACACATGTTCGTCCTCGAACATGCAGGAGTCGTCCCCAAAGCTATCAAACCACGGTGTAACCTTACTATGCATATACCTGGGGGTGATCCCATGTCACCCTACTCTATATAAGCCTGCCAACACAATATAACTAGAGATCCTTACTTCAACCTTGGTCCTTAAACCTTAGAATTCAATCTCTAACATCCAGAATTTATTAAAAAACCCGAATCTCACATCTACACACTGTATAAACCTGAACAAGTTGTATTAGGTCATAAACATAACCCCAAGATGAAATCACACGGTACATCCCATCACTCAGACACTCACAACAGGAACTACTGACCACCATTACTGCCCAAAAACAAATCTGGTACTGGTAGAAAACCTCATATCGATTAGAGCCTCGTTAAAAATCTTCATACCCTGCCGATGATGAAATAAACACGCATAACCTCTTAACTACTCATCTGATCAATAAGCCAAAAAACTCACTCGTCCAACCAGGGTCGTTGCCCAAATCCTCAGCAGTATTTAGTATTATTCTTCCAAACCTTCCTCATACCAATACAATAGTGCCATTCTCAAGTCTAGAAACCTCATCTCAGCCAATACAAGCAGCCCCACCGACAAGTATCAACAATAATCATATGGAGCCCTATACAACACGGTCCCGAACACCAACAAGTAATAATTCAGACATGACAGATAATAGTAAGAAGCTAAATAAGAAGACTACTAAACAAGATAAGCAGGAAGGGAAATTTTAGCATTTTCCTATGAACTATTTTCAACAAGGTGGAAGCAAAACTTCACAAAGTAAGCATCAGATGTTACATTTCATCACAGTACCGTTGCGGAGTGCAACCCGATCCTATCATATCAATCCACATAGGGTACCCATCGAGCCATAATACTCGGGCTCACTGATCATATGTGCATCAATATCAAACACAATAGAGTGCACAAAATATAACTGTGGGAAATATTATTAGGAACACACAATACTGGAAGGACAAGCACAGCTATGGTGCAATAAGCAAATCAACATCACGAAGGCCATCTCGCCTATAGCGCCATGAGGCCTAAATTGAATTACAATATGCATGCGAAGAACCATGTAACCCTCACAAACCGTCATAGCATAAAAGAGGAACACGTAACACGGACCAAGGCGCAAATAGAATTTATTCCGCCCGACGATATACCTGTGGTAACAGCTATGCAGGAGCAAGCAAATCTGATCCGGTACAGAATACACATCCTCATTGGGCCTACCAATGGGCCCCCAAATCAACTCCGATCATCCCCGAATGGACAAATAGCCCTCCAAATGTCCACAAGGATATAACCATAACACATACTATCATCTGGCTAGCTTTGGACATATTTCACAGTCCACAACCACGAAACAATCTGCTTCTGAGAACTCCCAGTCTCCAAATCCATAGAACACACGAATCACCCTACCTGATCCCAACTTCACCGCCCAAATGTCTAACACATCTCTCGCATACGATCATCCCACGAGGAATACTTTTATAATTCTTTCATGCCATATAACAAAATCTGAATCTCAGCAGTCGACTAACCAAGCGAGCATCGCAATATCAATGATGCATCCATAAGTCAAAACATAATGTGCCCTCTGAAATGCACACCCTTCTCAGGCAATACCAAGTAGTAATAGCATCCATTTAGACATCTGAAATCGTCCGTGCTGTCTAAGAATTCATGACCTTCCCTTCAAAACTGAACCGTGACCCTGCACATGCAAAACTCAATCCCGATCGGTTAGAAACCTTCTATTTGATCTCATCTAGGAGGAAATCCCAATACGCAACATGTCCCTCACACCAGTAGGAAATATTCACCTCGAATCGTGATAGAAATCATTAAGAACCACATAACCAAGCCATCAGAACCGAATCCCTCCAACTCAACCAAGCCACACAGTTGCCGAAAACCCATGAGCATTGCCACGAAACACTTGTGGAGACTCACCATATCGTAAGTACCCAAAGAACCGATCATATCATTACCGTGTTGATCCAAGTTACTATCAAACTGCCATGTTTCCTATGAGTTCCTTCCAAATTACCCTAAAGTTGATACCCCTTCCTTGCGAGAACACCATGATCCTTACCCCAAGTCGTTGTATTCCCTCTTAGCACCCCAAAGTACCACAACCAAGGCACCCACTCTGATGAGACCTTTTGTGAGTCTAAGGCCGTTTCCTCCACCACTTAGTCTTCCTGTTAATGAAATGCATAATCCATAATGATATAGAAATACCGCGAGCCTCGATACCATCCAATGTAAATCTTAAACTCTAGCCACAACTGCTATGCCACCACTTAATCTTCTTGAGTCTGAACTCATCAATAAGGCATGAGAATCAAATCCGTTCCATAATTAAACAACATGGAAAACCTTCCAACACACTCATAACTCGGGAATACACAACACATCGAGACAGAAATCAAGCACCCATCAGTCCTTTTTACACCTCAAGCAGACTCTTCTCGTCGCCTTCAAATCATCTGAACATAGACCGCAGTCACATCCTACTCATCATTTAGTCATCCAACCACTCGCCGACTATAAGTTCTACTCATAGGAACACTACCGAACGTATAAGTCCAAAAGCACATGCACACACAACCAAAATTCCCGTGCTCAAGCCGCAGTCAAAACCCGGCCTCAAGTCCTCCAGGCTGACCCATCATCAACACACAGAAATGACATCTCACCCCTCATCCATGGAATCACAAGCCATTGATACTCAGCCGATACCGAGCACTCACATGTAGGAAAATAATGAAGAATTATCTGAACTTTTACAAATAACCCAAGAACTGGTAGTACGAATCATGAGCTTCTAAGACTTGGAACTTACAAAAATGATACAAATAATTACACGATCTGTTTGAAAGTTACATAAATAGATTAACAAAATCTAAAGCTACCAAGGACAAGTGGCAGCTATATCCGGAATGCACGAACATCTTCATGGTCAGCTCCCGACATCACCAGCAGCTGCGCTCCAAAAATCTGCACGCAAGGTGTAAAAGTGTAGTATGAGTACAACCGACCCCATGTACCCAGTAAGTATTTTGTCTAACCCCATCGAAGTTGTAAAGAGGCTTTTTAGTAAAAAGATGCTCACTAATAAAATTTGTAATGTAACTAACAATAGCACTACACTACAGTATAACATGATAGAGTACACGAAACAAATGTACAAAGCAATAACAGAGTACTAGAAGAGATCACAATTCAAACAGTTTCCAATATCTTGACCAACCCTTTCCTTAGAGTGAAACCCAATGAACCACAATAATCACCTCAAAATTTTCATAGTGTGAGAGAAACACTCAAGACATCGAATTCAACGGCACGACAACACCCTTCGTGGATTTATCTCATCCTCACCAAATATGCGTAAAACAGTACCAACCGAAGGGCAGAAATACCGATAACAGAAATGACAAAGTAGGAAATACACATGTAGTAATAATTAACGAGTATGTACATCAGGACATTAGTAACAGACTAGGCGGAAAGCATAAAGGTAATGAACACAATTAGGAAAAGGAATGTAACTTCAACTAACTAGCATAATGGAGGCATGAAGATAGATATAATGAATAAGAAAGGGGACGCATGATCCTTATAAGTTAACAGGTAGAGACATGAATGACTAACATGGAAGAAGACATGTACCTAAGCGCAACAAGACAGATATGACATGGACGTAATTATAACAGCAGGAAGTAGGCATGATATTTACAAGTTAAACAAGTAGAAGGCATGGGCAACACAACAACAATTGAGATAGAGAATAAGGACAAAACAATAATGACAAGTCACATATGAACCATAAGTACGACAGCAACAATTCAAGGTAAATACATGAATATGTTTGCAAGAAACGGATATCACAACATAATGCATGTCCCTCATCCTCACTTGCACGGAAACACCCTTCGTGCCATGAACTCGCAATAACACAAAAGCATGATAATATAAATGTAATGGCACGACATCACCCTTCGTGCTTTTACTCACATAACATGGCACGACATCACCCTTCGTGCTTTTACTCACAAATGATATGGCACGGCATCACCCTTCGTGCTTTTACTCTCAATAATATGACACCACATCACCCTTCATGCTTTTACTCTCAGATAATATGGCACGACATCACCCTTCGTGCTTTACACTCTCCCTCACATGATAATGTATAAACAATGGTACAACATCACCCTTCGTGCTTTACACTCTTCCTTAGCAGTTATATGTATATCAATGACAAACAAGACAAGAAGCATAAATAACGTTAAGGAGAGTGTTTAAATGAATATTCCAAATGAATCCCATTCACGACTTTCCAAGCCAATAATAGTGCAATAAACCTGCAAGAACCTTATTATTCAAGTATCCCAACAAATCTCACAATGATCTATAGCACAAGTATAGTTGAGAATTGATTAAAGATGCTTACCCAATGATTTGGTATGAAAATCCCTTCATAAAATTGCCTCCTATCGAAGCTAGGATTCAAAATATAACAAAATGAGCCAAATCTCGAAAATTCTCAGCATTTAGCAGGTTGCAGATGTCGCATTTGCGACAGGGGGTTCATAAATGCGACCCCCACAAATGCGAACAATATATCGCAAATGCGAGCTGGAGGTTTTCCTGCTAATGCGAGGAATTTTTTGCAAAAGCGAATTCCTGCTCAGCAGCTCGGGTTCGCAAATGCGAGGCTGCTTCGCAAATGCGATAGTCGCATTTTCAACCAAAACATAGCAAATGCGATGACACTAGTACCAGCACTCAAAAATCATGAAAAATCATTCTGAAACCAATTCGAAACTCACCCGAGCCCTCGGGGCTCTAAACCAACTATGCACACAAGTCTAAAAATATTTTACAAACTTGCTCGCACGATCAAATCGCCAAAATAACACCTAGAACTACGAATTGAACACCAAAATCAAATGAAAGTTTCAAGAAAACTTGAAAACCTCTATTTCAACAACCATATGTTTGAATTACGTCAAACCAACTTCGAATGGCGCCAAATTTTGCAGACAAGTTCCATGTGACAAAACAAACCTACTCGAAACTTCAAATCACGTATAGCAACGTTGAAACAGTGAATCGCACCTCCATTAAAAATCAATGAACCTTGAAACTTCAAATTCTACAACCGATGCCGAAACCTATCAAATCACATCCAATTGACCTCGAATTTTGCACACAAGTCACACTTGGCATTACGGACCTACCAACTTTCGGAATTGAAATTCGACCCCGATATAAGAAAGTCCACTACCGCTCAAACTTTTCAAAAATCCAACTTTTCCATTTGAAGACTAATTCGACTACGGACCTCCAAATTACAACCTGGACACGCTTCTAAGTCCTAAATCACCCAACGGAGCTAACAGAACTGACGGAACCCCATTCTGAGGCCTCAAACTACCGAGCAAAGTGCAGATGCTCAAAACAACCAGTCGGGTTGTTACATCACATAACAATTGCAAAGTACATATTGAGCAGTAAATGGGAGAACGAGGCTGTAATACTCAAAACGACCGGTCGAGTCGTTACGAACAATGAGTCTGGAGGTCTCACAAAATAAAAGTGCATAAAAAATGAAAGTACATAAAGCCTAATATCAAAGTCATGTGTAAAACACTCCTTTGATAGTACAAAAAGAACTAAGAACTATGATCCTTGAAAAGGCCTATTTGCACATGACTCACAAAATATTCTTGAATAGTTGTCTCTCATTGCTTTTGATTGTGGGCATTTGTACTTGTTATCTTGAGGATTAGGCAGGTCCACATGATCTCTTTGAAAGAAATATAATCCTAACAAGGATTGCTTTGTAAGCCGATTGCACGCTAAACCTTCCAAAATGCAAGTCCAGGTCAAGACAATAATGGTATTGTTGTGGCTTTGGCTCTTTGTTACACGTTCATGCCTGCTTCTTCTTATTGTGATCCTGCTGTTGATAGCTTCCTCATATGTGGTAGATGTCCATTGTAGCTGGTAGCTCCTCTAAATATTGCTAAAATGATCCGCAATCCCCTAGGTAATCATATTTGATCCGGGCAGTAGAAACTATTTACGCATGTAGCTGATCATTGTGACTTGATGTGCTCTACTGGTATTACCTTGTGTGATCCTCGGGGAGTGGTAGATGCAAAGGATTTTGCATTTTATAGTATAATCTTCCCCGTTTCCATCATCCTTGATATGTATGTGGATCCAAATGTTAAGGCTAATGTGCAACCTTCTTTTTCCCTTATTGAGTGTGCTTTTGGGCTGGCCTAAATAGTGGTTGCACCTATAGGTAATGAGTATCAAAGGTACTAATACCACCCTAATAGATTTGGCCAAAACATAGAGCCAAACCCCCTCCGAAGTGCCTGCAAAATCAGAAAACATGTTAGAGAAAAAATCCTTCCTTCTCTCCTCCCTAAGGATTTGAGTTGGAAGTGTAATGTGATCTCCCTCCCCTGTAGTTTGTCTCATTCTTCCATCATACATTCTCCTCCTCTTCTTAGCTACAAGATACTCCCCCTACTCTTCATCTTATCTTCCAACTCCATCATCAATTAGCATTTGGCTTGGCAATTCTTACCCTTATGTAGGGTATTTGAAGCTTGTCACTATTCAATATCCTTCTCCCTTGTGTGTCCAGTTCCCAAAAGGAATGCACCTGTACCACGTGCTGCTGACCCAGTGTCAAATTAGCTAAATGATCTGGTAACTTGTTACATTCCCTCAATACGTGAAATATCTGAAAATCACCCTTAGACAGTAGTATTTTGATTTCATCTATTTGATTAGCAATGCTCCAAGGTGGTTCCCAAACTTTATCTAGCACTCTTTTCATAAGTAAAGAATCAGTTTCAATTATTCAAGGAGGAAATTGCATTTGAGTTATGTAACTTAGAGCCTCCAGAATGGCCCGTGCCTCAGCTACATTATTAGTTGCACCCTCAACTACATATGCCTGTGCATAGTTAATATCTCATATTCCATCCCTTATACAGAAGCCATATGATGCTCCTCCATTGACATCTCTACATGCCCCATCAGTATTGCATTTTATCCACCCCACAGGAGGTAATTCCCACAACACCTTAGTATACCTCTATTTAGGAATATGTTGTGACAGCTTCTCATGCAAGTCTGGCCAGTTTGCAGTAACACCCTTAAAGCCTGGTCTTCTCACCTTTAGCAGAATTTGGATTGAGGTTAAGGCTGGCAAGCGGGCCGGTCCAGGCCCTGGACCGGCTTGGGACCGCGGGCCAAACGGCTAAACGGGCCAGGACCGTTTGGTCCGGTATTAGCGGGCCTGCTCCGGTCTCGTGGGCCGGTCCTATGATTTGAGTCCGTCAGGTCCGGGACCGTTTGGCCTGCCAGGGCCCAGGACCGGTACGGGACCGGCCCGATCCCTTAGCGGGCTTTTTTTTTAAAAAATTTTTTTAAAAAAAAAAAAAAAAACTGTTGGACTGTCAAAAATAGCCGTTGGCTATTTATGAAATAGCCATTTAACCCCTCAACTTTGTTTTGATCCCAAACTTTTTATAATTACACTTTTTTCCTATTTTTAACTATAAATACCCATCATTATTTTATTTTTTCTTACAAAATCATCAATCTATCACAATCTCTCTCTAATTTACTTCTATAATTGCTACTATTGCTTACTTTATTGTTACAATTTGTGAAACAATTATGAAGTTGGTGAATTGAAGTCTTCAACGATAATCAATTTCCAACAAGTTGTTCGTCAATTCGGTAAACTCGTTCCAACTCTTAAGTTTTAATATTATAATTTTGTTTATTTTATTTACTTTGCTTGATTAATTAAGATGGCTTATTCCTTAAAAAATATGTTTAGTAAAAATAAGGGAAAATCGAAGAGTGGTGAATCTAGTGGCCAATATGTTCCTCCTCCACTTCCCCCGGCTCCCCGACCCAAACATGTTACCCATCCTACACCTCCTATTCTTGATAGCGATAATAGTTTATTATAATTTACCAAGAGTAAATTTTGCCATAATATTGCACCCGGTGAACAATTAAACCATGAATATATGAATGCTCTTTATGGTAATCCAACTATTGATGAAAATGATGATGAAAAAATAGATTTTGATGAAATGCAACTGGATGACGATACACCCACTAGTCCTGCTCCTGAAGTTAACCCAACTAATAATAATCTAGATGATCCCCCGTCTGACCCTCCCATTAGTGCCCCTACTTTTTCTAGACAACCTTCTAAACGGGCAGAAACATCTCTTGTTTGGTAATTTTTTACTCAACTAAGAGAAAAAAATAGGGCTAAGTGTAAAACTTGTGGCAAAGAGTTAGTTTTTCAATATGTTGGAAGTCGGGGGGGGGGGGGAGGGGAGAAGTTTGACTAGACACATATTGCTACACCCTCAAGATAAAGCTAGATATTTTCATATGAAAGCTTTGGCTGAGGGGACAAGTGCACCTAGTCAGGCTGACCTTAGTACCGGGTCAAATCAATTTCAACCGGGAATTAACACTGTTACCGGTGGTATTTTATATTATAATCCAAAAAAAGACTGAGAAGAATTGACAAAAATAGTTACTGTTATGTGCTTACCCTATAGTTTTTCTTCTAACCCCCACTTTGTGCATTATATTATAAAAGTTTATAATCCTACTTATAAAGGTTTTCCTCGCACAACTGTAAAGAGTGATATTTATAAATATAAACATGAATATGAACAATATTTGCGCTATTTATTTACTCATATAAATTGTCGTCTTGCTATTACAACTGATATTGGTAGAAGTGGTAATGACTGTGATTACCTTACTGTTACCAGTCATTGGATTGATGAGCATTGGATAATGCAAAAGCGTATTATTGCTTATAGAATAATTAATTCATGTCACGCAGGGCTGTTTATTTCTAGCATGATTGCGGATATTTGTAGATATTTTTGCATTAGTGATAAAATAATGTCAGTTTCAATGGATAATGCTACTAGTAATACAAATGTTGTAGCCTTGCTTACCACTACACTAAGTCCTGTATTTAGTAATATTTTTTTTATGTTAGATGTATTTGTCATATTTACCATTTAATTGTGGGTGATGGTATGCGAATTTTAAATGTTGAAATTGAAAAGGTTAAAATGGCTCTTAATTGGCTTTTTTATTCAAATCGTAGAAGTAGACTTAGAGATATTTTAAAAGATGCGATGAATTTGGCCTAAGAGAAAGAAAGGTTCCTAAACCTTGTCCAACTAGATGGAATTACATGTATGAAAGTTTAGTTGTTGCATATGAATATAGAAACCCCATAAACTCAACGTTTAATGCTCATGTAAGTGATGATGATGAGCACCTTACAAATGCAGATTGGGCTAATGTTAAAATGCTTGTAGATTTTTTAGAAAAATTCCATATTGCTACAAATGAATTTTCTGGGCAATATTATCCTACTATTTCTAACTGTTTAGTTTATATTGCAGAACTTGCAAATTTGTTTGATCATTTTTCAGAGGGTGGGGAAATTTATCAACTTGCTATTGATTCCATGAGAAAAAAGTTTAAAAAATATTTTTTCCCTATTCCCCCTATTTATGGTATTGCTGCATTGTTAAATCCTACTATGAAATTAGGAGGTCCTCAATTTTGGTATAAAACTGTTTATAATGGTTTAGCACTTGAAGATGAGGAGTTGTCTAAACTTCCGAATGCAATAGCCTCAATTAAAATAAATGTTCAAACTATTTATAATGCTTATCAAGTTGCATTAGATCATGCTAGACCAAATGTTCCAACTCCTTCTTCTTCTAGTTCTCAATCATCTAAAAAAACTGCGGGAGTAAGAGCACTTAGTGTTTGGGCAGGGTTTAGGGGTTCTCAAGGTTCTAGTACTAGTAATTTTTCACAACTAAATGAGCTTGAAGTTTATTTGTCATAGGGAATTGAGGAAGTGAATCCCGACAGCTCCTTTAATATTTTGGAATGGTGGAAGGATAAAGAAAAACACTTTCCGATTCTTCCAAGGATGGCCCGAGATATTTTAACTATTCAAGCTTCAACAGTGACATCAGAGAGCGCTTTCAGTCAAGCAAGACTTTAACTCGGTGATTATAGAGTGTCTATAAGGGAGAGCTTGAAAAAATCAGTACTTTTCAGAGATTGGATCCGTTCGGAAAGAAGAAATTTTGGACTTGCTGAATCACAACCAGAGGTAGACGAAGCTTACGAAGAAATGCTAGCTGAACTTGAGGAGGATGATGCTTCGCCTGAAAGCGGTGATGACCAAGCTTCATTTCCGCCACCACCAACGAAAATTCCTCCGGACCTTGAAGGATTTATGAAATTTGTAAGAGATACCATGTAAATTAATATGTAACTTGTATTTTGGCACATCTTGATTAGTTTCTTTTTCTTCTCAATGGTGGTATTAGCACCTTGTTGTGCTCATTCCATAGGGGGAGGAAGACTAAGAAAGATATTGCCATGATTTTTAATGCTATAATAAAAATATAACGCATTGATTTGAATATCTCTTTACAATATTTTTGTCTTTTTATATATCTTAAGCTATACATATAGTATAATATAGTATAGTATAGTATAGTATAGTATAGTATAGTATAGTATATATATATATATATATATATAAGCTTATATTTATACTATACTATAGTCTATACTATATATACATCTCATAAGATATATAAGCTATATTCGATATACATATATATATATATATAAGCCTATATATATACTATCGAATACGGCTTATATACTATAGTATAGTATATACTAAGTATACTAGATATACGATATATATATATATATATATATATATATATATATATATATAGTATAGTATAGTAGATATACATGTATATATAGTATATCTTAAGATGTATACTATCGAATATGGCTTATATACTATGTATATATAGTATAGTATAGTGTATATATATATATATATATATATATATATATATATATATATATATATATATATATATATATATATATATATATATATATATACACACTTAAGATATATAAGCTATATTCGATATACTATATATACATCTTAAGATATACTATATATACTATACTATACTATATATACATCTTAAGATATACTATATATACATAGTATACTAGATATACTAGATATATATATATAGTATAGTATAGTAGATATACATGTATATATAGTATATCTTAAGATGTATATATAGTATATAAATCGAATATAGCTTATATATAGTAAGATGTATATATATTATAGTATAGTATAGTATAGTATATAAGCTATATATATATATATATATATATATATATATATATATATATATATATATATATATATATATGTATATCGAATATATCGAATATAGCTTATATATCTTAAGTTGTATATATAGTATATACTATACTATACTATAATATATATACATCTTACTATATATATTATATATATCTTAAGATGTATACTATCGAATATGACTTATATACTATGTATATATAGTATAGTGTGTGTATATATAAGATGTATATATAGTATAGTGTGTGTATATATATATATATCTTAAGATGTATATATAGTATATCTTAAGATGTATACTATCGAATATGACTTATATACTATGTATATATAGTATAGTGTGTGTGTGTGTGTGTATATATATATATATATATATATATATATATATATATATCTTAAGATGTATATATATACTATAATATACTATATATATACTATAATATATATACATAGTTTATAAGTCATATTCGATAGTATACATCTTAAGATATACTATATATACATCTTACTATATATATATATATATATATATAGCTTATATATCTTAAGATGTATATATATCTTAAGATCTACTATACTATACTATATATATATAGTATATCTTAAGATGTATATATAGTATATTTTAAGATGTATACTATGTATATATAATATAGTATATATATATTTTAAGATATATATATAGTATATAAATAGAATATAGCTTATATATCTTTATTACTATTTTTTTTTCTCTAACTTCTATAAAATAAAATTAAAAATAGAAAGTTTATGTTAGGCCGGTTTAGGCCCGTTTAGGCCCGGGACCGGCCCACTTAACCCGGGACCGTTAGTTCGTGGTCCCGGTCCCGAGCCGGTTCCAGCAATAAGCCCGCGAAGCCCGGAACCATTTAGGACCGGACCGCATAGGACCGGCCCACTTAGGACCGGGTCCGCGAAGCCCACTTAGGACCGGGCCCGGCCCACTTTTCACCCTTAATTGAGGTTGAGATTTGAAAGATCAATCTATTTATAGACACATTCTTCCCATGCTTTCCAGAATTTCTCTTCTTCCACAAATGCCAAACGATCAAACTTGGCATAACTTGATATATTTCCTTCAAGATTGTATTAACAAGTTTGCTCCACCATGAATTTATCACTTGCACAAGTTTCTTCTCATATGTTCTAATCCCTGCAGGTGCACCATAATAATTCCAAACATATCTTACAGCTGGTGATGTTAGAAACACATGAGGCAGTGTCTCTTGTTTAGGATTCCTATAGCACCAACACCTTGATCTTATGAAATATCCCAGCATTAGAAACCAGTCATCCAATGGTAAATTTGCCTTCCACAGTCTCCATAAGAAGAAACTTATCTTGAAAGGGAGTCCCTTTACCCAAAAGAATTTGTATAGCTTGCTTTCTTCTTTTCTTTTCCTTATATATTGCCAAGCAGACTTCACTGTAAAATGTCCCTTTGTTTCCAGCTTCCACCAAGGCTTATCTTTCATTGAAAGATCTCAAGGTGATGTGATTGTCTCCAGAATATGGTCAGCTAGCTCACCAGGCAGTAATTCCCTTAGTAGCACTTCATTCCACGCCCCATTTTCAACCACTTCATCAACATGCTTTATAGATTCATCACATCAATGATCTGGACCTGAAGCATGGTAAAGAGCTCCAAGTCCAGTCCAATTGTCATACCAGAAATAGGAGTTGCCATTCTTCAATTGCCACACTTGATGTTATACCTCATCTCTCATTTACAATATTTTTCTCCATGCATGAGATCCTTTTCTCCAAGGTACTAACACCTCATTGATCTTCTTGTAATACTTATTTCTCATAAATGTAGACCACAATGAGTCTTTTGTTCTATAGTTCCACCAAATCTTGGTAAACAAAGCCTTATACTCATCATGTAAGGATCTGAAATCCTTACCTCCCTCACTTTTAGGAAGACATAAGTTGTCCCATGAAGCCCAATGTCTTGCCCTTCCATTGCCTAAATTGCTCCAGTAAAACCTAGCAAACATCTTGTGCAATTGGTTGATCATATATGCTGGTGGATTTACAGTTGACAAGAGATAAATTGGCATACTCTCCAACACATGTGAGATGAGAACTGCTCTACCACCAATTGATAGTAACTTACCCTTCCATGATGATAACCTCTCATGTACTTTGAAGATGATATTCTTATAAAATTCTTTCCCCATCCTGTTATAGAATATAGGACAGCCCAAGTATGTAAATGGGAATGAGTGTCTTTGGAATTCAGTAATCAAGTGGACAGTGCTTACTTCATCTGCTTGATCTCCTTCATGAATATAAAAGGAAGACTTTTCTTTGTTAATCTTCTGACCTGAAGCTGCCTCATATTCCTCTAACACATTCATGATAAGCTGCACTACCCCATAGTGAGAGGAACAGAAGATAATAGTATCATCAGCGTTGGAAAGGTAATTAATGTTTTGACTCCACTTTGGCATACCAAAGCCTATGAAATCTGGGTTGTCAAATAATGCATCTAAAGCTCTCCAAGCACTTCAGCTGCTAGAAAAAATAATGTAGGAGAAAGTGGATCCCCTTATTTAACACCTCTAGATGATTTGAAAAAAATATTGGCTTGCCCATTAAGAAGCACTGAGTACTAGTTGTTGGAGACTAGTCTAAATATCATATCAATGAAAATCTCACCAAATCCCATCTGCCTCAATACCTTTGTCAAGAATAGCCATGAGACTCTATCATAAGCTTTTGCCATGTCCAATTTGATTACTACATTAGAAGGCTTCCATCTCAATATATTGTCTTTGATGATCTCTTGAGTTAACAAGATATTCTCCACAATGCTTCTTCCTTTGACAAAACCTGCCTGATTAGAAGAAATTAAAGAAGGCAGAAGCTCAATTAACCTATCATTGATCACTCTAGATATGATCTTGTTGGAGAAATTGCTCAAACTGATTGGCCTCATGTCTGAAAATGTAGCAACATTCTTCTTCTTTAGAAGCAACACAAAGTTTGTGTGAGTGATGAATTTTGGTAGTTCTGCACCACAAAAGAAGGCTATAACCATATTAAGCACATCATCACATACAACCTCCTAGCTAGCTTGATAAAACTGGTCAGTGAATCCATCTAGACCACTTGCACTATCCCCATTCAATCCAAAAGTTGTTGCCTTAATCTCCTCCATGGTTGGTTCTTCCCACAACTTTGCATTCTGATCCTGAGACACCATCCTAAGAACATGCTGAATAATATCAAAGTTAGTAGGAATTCTTACTTCTATGAACTGAGCCTGGAAAAACTCTACTGACTCCCTTGCCATATCTTCTTGTTATTCCAACCAATTATCATTTTTGTCCAAAATTCTGGACACCTGCAACCCTTTCCTCTTGCCTCTCACATGAGCATGAAAGAACTTAGTGTTCCTATCACCATCCTTAAACCACTGCATTCCAGCCTTTTGTCTCCAAAATTCTTCTTCAACATGGTAATACCTTGTAAGGTCAGCTTCTACTTTGTGCAACTTAGCTCTATTTTGAGATGTTAGATTCAATTCAAACTCAATCTCGTGTACCTTAATAACATCCTCCAATGCTGCAATTTGTTAGAAAATATATCTAAATGTCTCCTTGCTCCAAGCTGCCACTGTAGTCTTCACCTTTTTCAGCTTACTTTGGAATAAAATGAATGGGTTCCCCATGGAATCAGCTACCCAATTCTCCTTCACCACTTTCAGAAAAGATTTATGCTTGGTCCAGAAATTTAAACACTTAATTGGTTTCTTAACTTGGACAGTGTCAATGTTGCAAGACAACAGGAGAGGAGCATGGTCAGAACCATACTTGATCAAGTGTTCAACCTAAAATACTGGGAATAAATCTAAGAACTGTTGATTTGCAAAGAACCTATAAAGCCTCTTAAAGATGCAACCAATGTCAGACCTCCCATTCCACCAAGTATACAGGCTCCCTTTGAAGCCAAGATTATATAATGCACATGTGTCCACATAATGTGCAAAGTCTTCAACTTCACTCAGGTACATAGGCCAGCCCCCATATTTCTCTTCCTCAGATAGAATCACATTGAAATCTCCTCCAACAAGCCAATGAGCTTCCATATATGAGGCTAAGTGATACATTGAATCCCATAGTTCAATTCTTTCAATAGCATCACATTTGGCATAAACTAGTTTCACATATAACTCTTTATTCAGATTCCTATGAAATAGCTTCAATGTAATTTGTTGTTCCATATTCATCACAATGTCAACATCAATAAATTCATCAACGAATGCCCATATCTTTCCGTTCACATTAGCATAAGCAGAATGAATCCCCAGCTTCCTTTTATACTCCTCCAGCTTATTGATGTCTTGCCAAAGTTACATCAATCCTATCAAGTAAGAATTGTACTTTCTATGTAGGTTAAGAAATCTATTGAAAGCTTTTTATGTGTTTATAAACCTCACATTCCAAACCAGAGCATTATCCATAAGATTATTTGGAATTAGAGATCACACTCCTCTTTGGTTGCACCCTTAAAGGTATACTGTCTTTGATGTCTTTCTTTTGTCTCCTTGTAGGTTTACCAGCTGATTTCTTCTTGTCCACACTCTTGGGAGATATATCACCATCTCTTTCTTCTTGTTTAAAGTTAGCAGTTATAGATTCCTCCTCTATGTCTTCCCCCAAGTCTTCCTCTTCATCTTGTTCATCATCAACCTCCTTTAGGTCTAAAGGATTTGGTTCATGATTTTTGAATATCATTCCCAACTCCTTATGACCCCTATTATTGATTAGGATTCCTTTAGCCAAAATGCCACTTGTAACACTGAAAGTTTTCCCAGCTAAGAGCCCAGGATCATCAAAAACTGGAGCAGCTATTTGCACAACATTGTTGCTTTGCCCAAATTCCATTTGACTTGCCATAGGAGCAATAGCCATTTGATCATTAGCCCTATTTGTAGCCTCCTTCAATACCCCATAATTCAGTTCCTTATCCCTCATAGCCTCATGTATTGCCTTGAATTGCAGAGAATACACATCACCCAAGTTAGGGTTTCCTGTAGAATGACACCCATAAATTACTGTTCCATTGCCTTTAGGCATGTTAATTACAGTTGTTTGAGTTGGTAACCTTACAATATCAACTATTAGGTCAATATGAGCATTCCCAACTTGTTGATCAGCTGAAAACTCCACCGAATCACTTCCCTCCTTAGCCAAAAACTGGACAGTACCCCTAGGGATTACTGTTCCATTGGCTCCTTTATTAGTTGAAGCTTCACCAACTGATCCACCTGTGTAAGTAACCCCCTTATGTGTGCCTTGTCCTGCTCCAAGAATTAGATTAGCTATTGGTTGGCTAGCCCCTTCCCCAGACTCAACCCTAGTTTTTGACATTCTAGCGTTTACTACAGCGGTAAGGCTCACATCTGCTACCACTTCTTCAGACTTGTTGTGTCTGTCTTTCTTTCTTTTAGTACTAAATATTGTGGTATTGTCTTCCATAATCTCAACCTCATCACTCCAAAGCTGTCTTTCAGAGCTGACCTTTACGCTTGCCCCATTCTCCTTGGAATCTCCATAAGTTTGTGATGGAATTTCATGGCATGAATGATTAACAACATTCATCTCCCTTAACTCCTCCTTACTCATGCCAAATCTCCTATGTACCCAATCAATTGTAGATTCCTTTTTATTAGACTCCTAAATCCCAATAACAGTAGGATTAGGAGCTACCTTTTCCATAATTTGCACTTCATTATTTTCCGGAGAAGTTTTCCCAATAGAACTAGGATTTGCCTTCTTTGCCTCATTCTTCTCCTTATTTAACACCTTTTCCACAGCTTCCTTTTTTATTTGCTTTTGTATCTCGATTTCACCTTTTTCTAACAAAGCAAATTGATTGCTTATTTTTACTGGATCATTCTTCTCTTCTTTTCCAGTACCAGCAACATTACTAGTTGCCCCCTTTCCTGTTGACTCCCTGTGATCATATGTTGGCTCAGTAGACACAACCTCCTCATTATCGATTATGTATACTCTACTATCTCGTTGATATTTATTCTTTCTCCTTTGCATCCATTCATTCTTGGTAACACTTGGTGCAGGTTTGCCCCTCACTTTTTCACTTGCCAATACCTTTGTTGAAGCAGCTGCAGTCCCAATCACCTCACCTTGCATCACAACAGCCTTCTCCTTATTCTGATCCTCACCCTCTTCTTTGAACTTCTTATGTAGCTCTGGATGAATAATCCAACATTCCTTTTCATTATGCCCTTGCTTCTTACACGTCTTACAGTACTTAGGCATATAATCATATTTGATTTTAATCCATTTCGATTCCTTAGGGCCAGTTTCATCTTCTTCTTCTATAATTTTTATCCTTTGAGGAAATATAGCTAATAAGTTTACTTCAACTTTGACCTTAGCACAGCTAGGTATTGTACCATTTTGAGTGGCCAAATCAATATGAAGAGACCTGCCTACATCATTAGCTAACGAGAACACAAAGTCCTTACCAAAAAAGTTAGGAGGGAGATCCAAAAATGATATCCATGGAATAGCAATATGTGTTTTCTCATCTGGCTTCCACCATGAACTCCACTTGGTGCATCTCATCTGCCATAAATCTCCTTATGCTTTCAAATAAAATGCCGGCTTGGACAATAGATGAATGTAATCCTCCGTAAGAGATAGTTTAATAAGAACATGTGTGTCTTCAATCAACCCAATCGAACATGGACCTTTAATCTCACACTGAATAGGAATAACATTCCTTAGTTCATGAATTATAGGTTTTTCATAAGAAAATTTTCCCAACACTGCCAGTTGTAATCCTTGTTGCGCGATAGAATGTTTTACTTCACTCTTCTTCCATCGAACAAGAGGCTCGCCATGTAAATACTCCACAGGTTTGAGTTGCACGTTAGGGTTCTGCATGGAGGCATTTAATGCTTGTGGTTTTAGTAGATTTACATACTGTTGGATTGAACTAGGGTTTATAGATGTTTTGGGGGGTTGTATAGAGTTGAGAGACGACTGACCAACCTCAGAAAAGGCTGGCCAGTGGCCTGAGCAGCCATGAAAGCTAGGGTTTAGACGTTCAGCGTAGGATTTTTCATGAGAGAGAAGAGATCGGTTTGTTTCATTATCTGTTTGAAATAGTGTGTAGTCCAATCCAGATTTTAATTCCGCATAAAATATTGGTTACTTTTTAATGATTTTACAAATATTGGATATTTTTCGATTACTTATCCGAAAACTAGCTAGCCCCATGCTATTTTCACTTTATTTTGATATGGGGTAAACGAAGGATAGTTTACCCAAATTCGATAGATCATGGGCAATTTTGGCCTTTTTCGATTTTGTTTCAAATGACCGGTTAGTTTTTAAAGTAGTTTTATGCAAAAAAAACTAAGTACAGGGACATTATTTTTGTTGAATAGGTTGACAGAGAGCATTTTTATACCAACTCCAATATATTAGGAACAATTTTGACCTTTTTCCTTTTAACTTTTCCATTATACACGGGGGGAGGGGGGGGTGAGACTAGAGGGCGGACAATTGAACCCCATAAATAAGCTGAAAACTCCTGTAGCCAATTAATTATTTTTTAAAAGAAAAATGCAAACCTTGTCCCTGAAAAATATTTAAGACATATAGGATTCAATGTCTGGGAATAAAAAGGAAAAAGAAGTATGCATTTTCAAATTTGAAGTAAGAAAGAATAAGAAAAATAACAAGCATTGGCTAGAAAAAATAAAGCGTTGCCAAAAAAGAGAAACCAAGAGATTTTTTTTTTTTTTAAGAGAAAAAACTTGCTTCTTTATGTTGTTTGTTTTAGTTTTCTTAGGGGACCAAAGCTCAAGTTCTACGATGAATCTATGGAGCACAATCATTATCCTTCACAGCATAGACACCCAAAGTATAGAAAACTTAAGGTCTCCTCCTCCTCCTCCTCCTCCTTTGTAAAAATAAAAATGACGGTGAATTTATATGGTGTTTGTGAACATGTTTTAAGGTAGTTTATGGTACTTTACAGTGGTGAGCTGCTGTGACACTTTATTTTTTACTACTGCTTAGGGTTTCTTCTTCTTCCTCTTCTTTTTAGTTGCAAAATAGATTTGTTAGATTTATTGTCGCTTTGACAAATTGATTATTGGGATTTATTCTTGATGATATTTTGAGGGTATGTTTCAAATTTGAGTTCATTTGGAGTAGATTTAGGTGTTAAATCGTGTATTAGATTATTGAAATTCGAAAAATAAATTTCTGTTTCTGAGCAATTTGCACTTCAGACATATTTTTCCTTAAGTGCATGAAAACATTGGTTGCACTTCAGACCTATCTGACTTTAAGTGCATCTGAAGTGCAATTTTTTCACTTCAGACATATTTGGCGTTAAGTGCATAAAAACATTGGTTCCACTTCAGACCTATTTGGCCTTAAGTGCATCTAAGTGCAATTGTTTTACTTCGGACCTATTTGGCCTTAATTATAAGTACATGAAAATATTTGTTGCACTTCAGACTTAATTGGCCTTAAGTACATTGCACTTCAGACTAATTTATTTTTTAAATTTCATACTAATAAGACTAAAGTTGATTGTAAAGTAGGTAAGCTTGCAAAGTTTTATGCAAAGTGGGTATAATGTCAATTGTGATATCAGATAATCATTATACATATATACAGACCAGAAAATACTTAAAATGGTATATTTTAATTAGCAACAATTAATTATATAAAAGCTACTATAAATTGATAATTTTATTATATATATATATATATATATATATATATATATATATATATATATATATATATATATATGCAATATACCAAAATTATTCCGCAATATATGCAATATACCAAAATTATTCCGCAAAAGAATTATTCCATTATAGTACCTTTTCTATAATTAATTATTGCTAATTACAATACACGACGCTCTTCCGATCTTCCGGCGATAATCGAATGGACCACAGAATGATGATTATCTGGTATCACAATTATACATATGCTTAGCTTTTTATATAATTAAATATTGCTAACTAAATTAATATACTAAAACTATTCGAGATATTCATTAACTGTAAGTTTAGGTTTTCGAACTTCTTCAATAATAGCATCTATAATTTTACCAGTAAACAAAAAGGAAAAAGTATCAAGGAAAGATGACAACATAGGACAATAACTTAGGACATAAGTCGTTAGGAATTCTTTTTTAACGTGATTATCGGCCTAACTTTTTTGTTTCTGTTAAGGAATTGCGTTACTTAGTTGCCATTTTTTTAAATTACTTACTGCTATTATGATTTTGTTAAATTTTCTTAAATATTGTCTATTTATATTTTTTGCTCTTGAAGTTTACACCAGTATTGATAGACAACTTGAAAAGTTGAGTAGATATTCTATTGAAATAGTGTGATGACCCAAAATGTCATCTTTAAATTTAATAATTAATTTTGTGTTCTAAGGCCTCAAAAAGTACTATTTATCATTCCTCGACTTGCATGCGCAGTTCATAAAATTTTTCAGGTGAAAAATGGATTAAATGTGAATTAGAGCTTTAAAACTCAATTGAGTTGACTTTAATCAATATTTTGAGCAAACAGATTCGGATTAGTGTTTTGACAGTTCCGGTAGGTCCGTATCATGATTTGGGACTTAGGCATATGCCCGGAATCAAATTCCGAGGTCCCTAGCCCGAGATATAGAATTTTGATGAAAAATTAAAAGTTTAAGTTCAAATAGTGATCGGATGTCAAATTATGTGCAAACGACCCAGGAATAGAATTTTGATGATTCCAACAGCTCCGTATGATAATTTTGGACTTAGGAGCGTGATCAGAATTTTATTTGGAAATTCGTAGTGGAATTAGGCTTGAAATGCCAAAAGTTAATTTTTTGGGAAGTTTGACCGGGGTATTGACTTTTTGATATCGAGGTCCGAATCTGATTCAAGAAATTGAAATAGGTCTTTTATGTCATTTATGACTTATGTGCAAAATTTGAAGTCATTCCGAATTGATTTGATGTGTTTCGGCACAAGATATAGAATTTGAAAGTTCAAAGTTCATAGATTTTGATTGGAGGTGCGATTCATCATTTTGATATTGTTTGATGTGGTTTGAATCCTCGACTAAGTTCGTATGATATTTTGGAATATGTTGGAATAATTGGTTAACGTCCCAAGAGTCTCGGGTGGATTTCGGAAGGTAAACGGAATGGATTTCGGATAAAGAGTGCTGGAACAGATATTTCTGGTACGTGGAGCCAAATTTGGAAGCTTATATCTCACATTTCATAAGGAATCCGAAAGTTTGCAAAACATAAAAGTTGTAGTCGTTTGATTCTAGTTTCCAGAAAGTTAAACCATTCATAATTTAGACATTTGTACAGAAAGTTATGACGGATTGAATGAAGGCTGGTAGAGCGGTTTCGCCAGAAATTTCTGATGCATGGAGCCGAATTTGGAAGTTTATATCTCACAATTTATAAGGATTCGAAAACTTTTCAAAACATAAAAGTTGTAGTCGTTTGATTCTAGTTTCCAGAAAGTTAAACCATTCATCATTTAGATATTTGTACATAAAGTTATGATCGATTGAAAGAAGACTGGTAGAGCAGTTTCTGGTAGACTTTTAGTGACGGAAAATTGACTTTTAGTGACGGAAAATGGACTTTTAGTGACGGATGGGCAGAAACTTAAGGACCAAAAATGGTCATTTCCTTCATTTCGTTTTGGATTTTTGGAGCACGATTCTTGGGCGATTTTTAGGCGATTTTCACGGGAAAATATTGGGGTAAGTGTTCCTTATCCTATATTGTTTATATTTCATGATTCCATACTCATTTACATCATGAATCCGTGAATTTATGGAAGAAAAATCAAGATTTTTGCAAAATCATCCAAAAATAAAAATTTAAGATTTGGATGTCCAGTTGTTATCGGAATTTGATAAAATTGGTATGGATGAACTCGTAATTGAATGGGTTGTCGGATTTTTTAAGTTTCGCTGGATTCCGATATGTGGGCCACACGGGCAAATTTTGAGCTAATTTCGGATTTTATTGAAAAATATAATATTTTCTTATGAAATTGATTACTATAATTTTTGTTGACTGTATCGAATTAATTATGACTAGATACGAGTCGATCGGAGTCGGAAAAATCGAGGAAAAGGCATAATACTTGGTTAAATTAGAGCAAGTCGAGGTAAGTGACTTGTCTAACCTTGTGTGGGGAAAATTTCCCTAGGATTGATAATTGTAATGTGTGAAAAGTCGTGTACACAAGGTGACGAGTGTGTACATGGGCTAAATGTGAAAGATTATATTTTAAATTATGTAGATCACTGTTGCGCATTAATTAAATTATTTTATTTTGTTATATTCTTCATTATTGATTTAATGTTTATATTTTTTTAAATTTGCTTGACATTTTGCTGCTAATTATTTTATTTGTTTAGCTGGAACTTGGTTTCTTTTATTCTGTGCATTATTTAAAGGTTAATTTTTTTTAAATTAAATATTAATATGAAGTATTTGACATTTTTAAACTTGATATTAAAGCAACGTATTAAAGATTTTGAAATATTATTTTCCTGAATTATTTACTCCTGAATATTTTTGTACTCATTGTGATGGAGCAGTGAGCTCTTTATTGTGAAAAAATATTATTGTTGAATTATTTTGACATGAGCCGTGAGCTCTTTATTGTGAAAAAAATATTATTGTTGAATTATTTTGACATGAGCCGTGAGCTCTTTATTGTGGAAAAATATTATTGATAATTTATTTTGGCATGAGCTGTGAGCTCTTTATTGTGAAAAAATATTGTTGTTGAATTATTTTGTCAAGTTAAATTATTTGAGCATTTGAGGTGCAAATTGTGATATATTATGATATTGATACGCATGCGGTGGTATAAGGTCTAGGTATTGAAATGCATGCGGTGAGATAAGGGTGGCTTGATACGCGTGGCTAGTAGGGGGAACTACTAGAAGTCACTCGGTGTGATAAGGATGGCTAAAACGCGGGATGTTATTTTGGAAAAAATATTATCTTTCAAATAAATTATGAAGGCTCCCGCTGTGAGATAAGGAAATGAGATATTGTGAATTTGTTTATGATTTGGGCTTACGAGGCGGTACCTCGGGAGTGCCCTTGTTGATATTGATTTATGGCCGCAGTTGCCTTTGATTATTGTTGTGATTTTCTTAAAGTTGAAAAAAATTCTGTTTTGTTTCCACGAGGTATTTATTTGTCATTATTTGATGTAATTAAATGTGACATACTACTTGATTCATTTCCATTGTCATTTTATCTTATAATATTGTTTAAATATTTTACCATGCCATTATTTATTCTCCAATAGGGCCTGACCTGACCTCGTCACTACTCTACCGAGGTTAGGCTTGGCACTTACTGGGTACCGCTGTGGTATACTCATACTACGCTTCTGCACATCTTTTTGTACAAATCCAGGTACATCTTATCAGACCACACATCAGTAAACTAGCTGTACGAGGAGACTTCGAGGTATATCTGCTAGCGTCCGCAGACTCCGGAGTCCCCTTCTATCTTACTATGTTGTCTTCCTTATTTGCTTTAGACTCTGATGTATAGAGACATAGAGAATAAATTCTTAGAAACTTGTGACTTATTTCTACCGGGTTTTGGGAGTTGAAATTGTTTGAATTATAGTTTATTTATTTCAGATATTTATTATTATTCTGCATTGATAGGCTTACCTAGTCTTAGAGACTAGGTGCCAGCACGACATCCTACAGAGGGAATTTGGGATCGTGACAAGTTGGTATCAGAGCTCTAGGTTCATATGTGTCATGAGTCACAAGCAGGTTTAGTAGAGTCTTGTGGATCGGTACAAAGACGTCTGTACTTATCTTCGAGAGGCTATGGAACTGTTAGGAAATATTCACTTCTTTGACTCCTTATCGCGCGACATTTATTTAGCTTGAAACATATATCTTATATTCCTTTGTATCCACTCGTGTATGACATTGCGCACTCGGTATCAGTTGTACGTCGACGGTTCGTGATGCCGCAGATGGACTATGAGGGAGCCAGAGATGCTCAAACATTGCCTCAATGTGTGGTTCCGACTGAAGATGCGGGCGTATTGAGAGATCGCCTAGTGAATCATGTGGGGGTGCAACGGACGTTGGCGTCTGGTTGATTTATACAAGTTGTGAAGGTTATTATTGTGGATCATCGGACATTATGACCTATGACTTCGCGCCGAGTGGGGGGAGTCCACTACCAATGGGTGGATTGCGGGGTCATGTATTATATCATTTTTTGCCTGAAATGTATATATGTGGTACTGAAAGGTTCCCTAAAATTTACACATGTTTAAGACCTAAGATTTTGTAAAGGATAAGGTTGGGACTTGCGGTATGTTCGCCTCCTCAATAATCCTATACTTCAATAGCAAAGGAGTTATAGAAACAACTCTAAATTTGTAGAAGGTCTACTCAGCATGGACATCATTGTTGCGGATTTTGGGGTGCTTCGGAGGAAGCACACTTGTTGACGAGAGTCTGGACTCTGTGGTTCGTGACAAGATTTGTCTGTATGGAGCTCTACTTTTGTGATCATTGTGTATAAATAGGGGTAAGGGTTACCCCAAAGAAGAATCAAAGAGTATGTTAAGAAATTGGTCAGCTCAACAGTGTTGAGTCAGCATAACAAAAGAAGAAATTTGCCTTGGGAGAGATAATTCTCTACCAGTGTTCGTGGCAAGCCTATGAAGAGGGTAGACCAGCCAATGCAACACCGCCCACTTGGCTCAGTTCTCAAAAATGCTTTTGAAAGAGTTTGTTTCCCGGACTCTCCGTAATGCATGGCGCATAGGGTTTGAACGGTTGCGTCATGTCACCATTGACGGTGTCAAAATATGCCATCAAGTTCAATAAGTTAGCCCGTCATACTCCTAATTTTCTTCCTACAGGTAGAGGGCGAGTCCACAGACACATTAAAGGACTCAATTATGATCGTAAAATTTTGTACGACTCGGGAGCTACAAACTGATACTTCATATCTGCTAGTTGTACAAATTACAAAGATATTAGAATGTATTCGGGGTGAGGAAAAAGGAAACTAAGGAGACCAAGACGTCTCGAGGTTCAGGAGGATTCGATGGATTCTACTCTGCAAGTATAAATCATTATTGTCACGCCCCAAACCTGAAGAGGCGTGGCCGGCACCCGGTACCATACTCGACCCAAGTGTACCACTCTGTAACTGTAAACTCTAGAGGGGTAACCCTCAACCTAGGCCGATGAGGCCATATTCTGAATCATCTGAAAACATCGTCTCTCTCATTTGAGGGGTAAACATACCCAAAAACTCATATATATTTAAATATATATATATATATCTATATATAAATGTGCAGGCTGACGAGGCCGCCATGAATATCTACTGATATACAAACTATACAGGACTTGTCTACAAGCCTCTAGAGCTAGTTAAACTGTATCATGGTCGGGACAGGGCCTCGACCTACCCATCAAACTTGTATATATAAAACAGACTCCAAGGTCTAGACCTAGTAACTCCGGGGAAGTGGAACTTACCAACCAAGCTGATATTTAGCTCTGTCTACTGGGAAGGTCTATCCAGCTGTCTATCAGGACCTGCAGGCATGAAATGCAGCGTCTCTAGCAAAGGAACGTCAGTACAAATAATATACTGAGTATGTAAGGCAACAAAATAACTGAAAGCTGAAACTGAACTGATGATATAATAATGGAATGTAACTGGGAGTCAAAAATAATCTGAAGATATGCTTACCTGCTAATACTGACTCAACTCTCTCCATATAGTATGTAAAATAGTTGTCCGGCCCTATAAGGCTCCGTATGTGTAACTGCCCTGCCATAGTAGGCTCGCTCATAGGCGCTCGGCCATACTAGGCTCTGTATCTCGACCATTCTGGGCTCGCTCATAGGCGCTCGACCACAGTAGGCTCGGTATATAACTTACCATCTGATCAGAGGTTGCCCAATAGGGGCCTGCCCACCGATTATAGCTCGAGGGTGGTAAAAATACTGTAACACTGTATATATATATATATATATATATATATATATATATATATATATATAGACCCTCTGCTCTCTTGACTGGAAGAAAATAATACTTAACTGAATATAAAGTCCTGATAAGGGAGAATACTGTAACTTCTGAGACTAGGATAATGTGAATAAATTCATGAATACGAACTTCTCTTTATGTCTCGTTATCAAACATATGTAGTTACGGGATTATGCCAAAATGAAGGAAAGGTTTAGACTTAACATACCTTAACTCTTTTCCAATCACCAACTTGAACTCGCCTCTTCTCACCTTAATCTACAACAACGATAATAATACTATCATTAAGTTACGAAAGGTACAACTAACGCACAACGAACGACAAGCTTATTTTGTATTAAAACGGACAGCATCTCCCCTATAATCCTTACTTCCTCCAAATTCAAGATAACACCAACAACACCAAAAACAACAATAACAACATATATATATTATTTTCCAACCTTATGTACACCACAAAATACTACAAAACAGCCCAACACACCCCAATCTCTTCATACACAAAACGACCACCGTAGTAGTGTCAATAACCCGAAAATGTTACGACGAATGACCAGACCAACATCCTGCGTTTATGTGGTGTTTATCCACACCCTTTCTCCTCCAAAACTCCACAAAAATAGTAGTAAAACACGCAGCCCAACAGCACCACAAAACAGTCCACAAAACAGTCCGCTACAAGTGAATAACTCGAACTCATGACTTCCGATCACCGTCCCGTGAGTTCTTACAAATAAAGAATGACTTACTATGCATCTACAGAAGAAACAAATGGATGAAAGAGAGCATTAAACTTACCTTATTTGTTGGATAACTCGGCTCCTATCTTGGTTCTTCAAACTCTAGGCTTTACCTCCGATTAGAACTTGAAAGGGAGAGAAAATCAATTGGGGTTTGTGGGAAATTTTTTGCAGAGATTAAGTCTGGTTATTTTTCCCTATTATCAGCCTAATATATTAAGGAGATAGGCCTTTAAAAAGGCCTCTATGAACGACCCGAATTGGCCCATTTATGGACGACCCGAACAGGCCCAGTTTTGGATTCTCGTTTAAGCAAGTAGGTGACAGTCTGTGCAGTCTCGGAAAACTGCCCATATCTCTCTACTCCGATATCGTATCGACAAACAATTTAATGTGTTAGAAAAAAGACTCATAGATCTTTCATTTTATGGGTGGAACACCCCATAACTCTACGTATATTAGGAGAAAATGGAATTTACATTTGACCTAAAGTTTCAGTAAAACTTATGAACGTAACTTGTGATGACTTTCATCGACTTTTGTTCCACCACTCGCTTGACTTCAAAATATAACATACGAATATCATACGACTAATATAACTCATAACATAACCTCCTTATCAATTTAAATACCTTGGTCTCACTCCAAAAGTACATGTTATAATATTCCCAATTTGTCGACTTTCGACGAAACATTATTGTTTTTCAATTCCTTTAGCTTCTGAACCTTCCAACCATCTTTGTACTTGTTATTCATGATCTTCAATATTTGTAACCTCTGAGGTAATATGATTAACTTACTTTGTAAACTTTTCAAATATGATTTCATTTCTGAGCTTACATCAATTGACTTATGATGTACTTGTACGTACGAACACATGGGTTGTTACATCATTCCCCCCTTTGGAGCATTCGTCCTCGAATGTTGACTGGTGCACTTATCAGTCTCATAACCTATATCTCTCATAAATACATTATTGATGCCCTTTCCATCTAGGCAACTGTTCTATGAATAAATCCATAGGCCAGGGCATTCCCCCCTTTAGGCCTCTTTCTGACATCACAACTTTTGGTCTGAATCCTTCTAACCTCATAATTATTGCGACATTCTGTCATGCAGCCTGTACGACTTTGTCCTTGTATGTGCGCCTTTGCAACTCTTTTGTTCCTTTTCCTCCAGCTTTTAGCCAATCTCTAGGCCTCACTTTGGGAACATATATAGAACTATGACAAGTTATTCCTCCCGGTGCATATAGGTGTAGTGAAGTTCTTTGCTCGGTACTTTGTCAAACTTACGACTGTTGCGATATCTTGTTTCGTAGCCTTCTAAATATATCCTTATGGCTTTGCTACATCTAGGTAGGTTATACTACACCATCACACTTACTTCGTTTTATTATTATCGAGGTTTGCTACCCAACTCCAGGTTACTCTCTCGCTGCTTATCCTATATGTATAAATCTAAGTCCTTTAGTTCTTCCTCATTACTGTTCATCTTAAGAATGATGGCCTAATATCACCTCATACTTTGGAACTTTTATCTGCCTATTATTGATTCACCTTAATGTTGATCTATAATCTACCACTGATAAATTGAAACCTCTTATGTAATACATTGTCCTTAGGGATCACGTCTCATCAGAGAACATCTGAAGTTATTTGCTCGATCCACCTAGGGGCAATGCTATACTTCAATAACCGTATTTCATCGCATCCTAACATGATTCATCTTATGAGGGGTATTCTAATCTCATGCAATTCATGAAATCCATTTTTTTGAATCATTAACCAATCAATGGCCTTAACGTCATCCTCTTATCTATCACAATTACACCCTTATTTTACTACCAGGGCAACATTTCATCTCTTCAAATTGCTCATAGTCTTAGACTCCTCTGAGTTCATTCAGGCTATACTGAGTTTTTTTTATAACTTACGGAAACCATCAGCTCTCTTGTTTTGATGGGCTTAATTCTGAGGCCTTACCTATTCTCGTCAGCTTCTCAATCACCTCTGCTTATCCTTACTCATGTCCGCCTAAAACCCCGTTGCTCTACCATACTTTATCTTGCGACCTACACATATTTATTTATATTACTCACAACCTTCCTTTAACTTTCTAGCACCATACATTTCATTATGTTATTCTAGAACTTCAAGCGAGACATCAAACCGTCTCTAACTCTTCTTTAATCTCTTAACTAGACCTCTCGGTACTTGGAAACTATAGGATAGAAGATATGCCACTGACAACACCACTATCATTTGTAGATACTGAATCACGGTGCTTTTAGCCCTCTATCTGATGTATAGACTATTCACAACCTCCTACACTTGTGCATCTCGTACATTCTTAACCTTTACCTTACTTAGATTTTAATCTCGCATTGTATCTTCTGTCTCTTTCATAACCTCTCTTCCACATAGGTAGAATTCACATCCACAACTTGAAGCTCTACTATAAACTTGCACCTCTAGTGCGTACACAATCCGGTGGGAGCTTCATACTTACCCCTTATGAGACTGGTACTTTTTTTAATCTGGCTTTATTGTAAAGCCATTATAGAATATGGCCATTGTACTATCTTTCTTGTACCTCTAATCTTAATAGTGATTTTGCAATGTTCAGAATCATGATTTCTATAATTATATTGGTCTAATAATTAGACTCCTGATTCACTTACCTGATGTAACTCGTTAGTTTCCTCTTCTCTCCTAGCCTTTAAGTAGGCTTAAGCTATCTTCCGATCTGCTGCTCAGGGTATTATTACTTTCTCCTTTGGTGGACGCCATGGAACATCCATAATATAATCTTCTAACAATTCAAGCCTTTGTCTGTGAGGTGGACTCAATTCTTTCTTTTAACTCTATATCGGCGTCTCCTATAGTTGTAGGAATGTCAACATATATGCTGCATGGATAATACTATGAAATGTTAAGTGCGGTCATAACATAACTAACTTTGGGTCATTGATTTAATAATTCCTTCCGTGCCTTCTCAGTTTTCTTTAAAAGTGCGCAATTACTTCTCCTGGTCGTTCTGCCACTTATTGCATGAATACTTGGCTTATCCTAGTGCCCACACCTATTGGAATTTCGTGCAACTCATATGATCTCAAATATTACTTTTGATTTTTTACTTCTCGTTCATTAGCCACGATAGGTGCCACTTTCTTATGGAGTGTATACAATATTGTAGTGAGAATGTTGTTACAAGATCATTTCTTCTTTAGGTCATTATGCTTATGTTGAAGCCTTCTTCCTTATTTTCTCAGCTAGTCTTTCGTTGTAGCACTTAGGGAAGACCCTCTGACTCTTGTAAAGCTAGGAGCTTTTTACATCGTATACCCGACGAAAATTTTGATGTACTGCCTCGCCAATAATTATCCTTAGTTACTTATCTTTGCGCCCTTATGCTCGTAGGGTTACTTCTGCACTCAAATTTTTATTATCTCCTCAGTGGCACTCTCTCTTTTATTTCCATAACACTTATACAGTACCTTTTACTGCCCAACTCCTATCAGAATATTCCTCAAGGATTACGATGTCGTATCTACGAGACCGAATTTTCTATGCTAGGTTTCACTTCGTTTATCTTGCATAATCTACTGATTTATCTGAGACCTCTTGTCTAGCCATGACTAGGCTCTTCCTGAATTCCTAAATGAACTACTAACTACTCATCAGTCCATGGTCATATTTACCTTCTGGGTAACCACTCTTGGGTTATGTCTTCTACCTTAACTTAACTTTTGCACTGGCTCCTAATGTATCAAGTGTTCATTCGCTCTTATTTATCAATAACATCTAGTGTGGGAACCCTTACTGCCTCCCCTCGGTGTCGTGCTTGCATAATGTTCTGGACTCGTATCATGTCTGTAGGATCTGAATAAATGTAATATCATTCCTCTTACCATTTACTGCATTCTTCCTTTACTATTCCATAGTTACCTGAACCACTTAACTCTGACTTAATACCATATTACACCATCTTCCCCCCTTTAGGGGAGTATTAACATGTAATGCTATGAAAACTTACTTATAAATATTTTACCTCTTCATCTTCGACGTCTTTTCACGTCTTTATTGACTCTTACTTGCCTAGCAGTAACCCTTATGTAACAAGGATAATTGAATATCTTACACACGACAGTATAAGATACCTAGTGTAACTGGAACACTTAGTCCCTTAAGATTAACTTTGCTCAAAGTTTTTGCTTTAGGGAAGCGTCTTCCTGAGTTACCTTTAAAGGTTATTCTTCTGTTGTCTATTGTATTATTGCCGGAATGCGATCTTTGAAATTCTCTTGATGTCGACTATCATCATCTCATTCGATCCCTAATTGATGTTCAGTTTATCTTGTTCACTAGCCCATGCTGATTTCTATTACTCTGGGGGTTTAAATTTTTTTTTTGTTTTGGTAATCACGTTGGACGCAACAACTCATTTCTCGAAATGAGGATATGACTTTTGGCCTATACTCTTTTATTGTCTCAAGACCTGCCACCTCTTATTTTTTTTCCTTCACTTGACTATAGACTATGTCATCATATCATATTTTGATTTACTGTTATCACCCATTTATCACATCTTACTCATAATACCTCATTTACTCTCTTCTTATTCTCCTGCTAATACTGTTGTTTATCGCATTATTCTGAAAACTTCAACAAAACATTGTTTCACTTTTAGCTCCCCTGGCTCAATCCACCATTTTGGGTTACTCTAACCCAAGCTGGATCTTGATATCCCATCTTTCTCTTAAACAATATATGTTAGCTCCCATAGGGCATAACTGAGATGGGTGTGGCCAATTGTACATACCTCTATTTCTGTTGAAGGTAACTTAGAATCCTTTTATTTCTCTGCCTGACGTTGAAATTCGGACAGTCTTCATTAACTAGGTACCTCGTACCCTTCTTCACCTTGCTTCTGTTACCTATTGAAACTTATACTTTTACCTTCTGATACTCCCATGGCCTGCTATTCACGGGGTATGTTAGATATTCCCGTCTTAGGGTAAATGGGAAATTCGCACATATGGTAAGCACGATCTAATAGGGTCCCAAACAGGGCCACGTAGTCAAGAATTCTCTCTCTACTAATGCTTTTACATGCTGTTGTATTAGCCATTTAGCTAGCTATAATTTTTCTAATTGAAAGCATTGCTATATTATTAGTAGCAAACATAAGCTTTGGCTCGAACTCTTATGACTCAGCTCTATAGGATGATTTGGATTTGTATGAAGGGTAACAGACTCCTAAATGCCTTGTGGCCTCCTGCTTATGAGTGTGGTGCATAACACACCCATAAACAAGACTCTACTAGACACGGCTTGTAGACTCCCTAGGATAAAACTGCTCTGATACCAAGTTTGTCATGCCCCAAACCTGAAGAGGCATGGCCGGCACCCGGTACCATACTCGGCCCAAGCATACCACTCTGTAACTGTGAACTCTAGAGGGGTTACCCTCAACCTAGGCCGATGAGGCCATATTCTGAATCATCTGAAAATATCGTCTCTCTCATCTGAGGGGTAAACATACCCAAAAACTCATATATATTTAAATATATATATCTATATATAAATGTGTAGGCTGACGAGTCCACCATGAATATCTACTGATATACAAACTATACAGGACTTGTCTACAAGCCTCTAGAGCTAGTTGAACTGTATCATGATCGGGACAGGGCCTCGACCTACCCATCAAACCTGTATATATAAAACAGACTCCAAGGTCTAGACCTGGTAACTCCGGGGAAGTAGAACTTACCAACCAAGCTGATATTTAGCTCTGTCTACTAGGAAGGTCTATCCAGCTGTCTATCAGGACCTGCAGGCATGAAATGCAGCGTCTCCAGCAAAGGGACGTCAGTACAAATAATGTACTGAGTATGTAAGGCAACAAAATAACTGAAAGCTGAAACTGAACCGATGATATAATAACGGAATGTAACTGGGAGTCAAAAATAATCTTAAGATATGCTTACCTGCTAATACTGACTCAACTCTCTCCATATAGTATGTAAAATAGTTGTCTGGCCCTATAAGGCTTGGTATGTGTAACTGCCCTGCCGTAGTAAGCTCGCTCATAGGCGCTCGGCCATACTAGGCTCTGTATCTCGGCCATTCTGGGCTCGCTCATAGGCGCTCGGCCACAATAGTCTCAGTATATAACTTACCATCTGATCAGAGGTTGCCCAATAGGGGCCTGCCCACCGATTATAGCTCGATGGTGGTAAAACTTCTGTAACACTATATATATATATATATATATATATATACTCTACTCTCTTGGCAGAAATAAAACAATACTAAACTGAATATGAAGTCCCGATAAGGGAGAATACTGTAACTTCTGAGACTAGGATAATGTGAATAAATTCAGGAATACAAACTTCTCTTTTTGCTTCGTTATCAAACTCATGTAGTTACGAGATCATGCCAAAATGAAGAAAGGTTTAGCCTTAACATACCTTATCACAATCTTTTCAATCATCAACTTGAACTCGCCTCTTCTCACCTTAATCTACAACAACGATAATTATACTATCATTAAGTTGCGAAAGGTACAACTAACGCACAACGAACGACAAGCTTATTTTGTATAAAAATGGACAACATCTCCCCTATAATCCTTACATCCTCCAAATTCAAGATAATACCAGCAACACCAAAAATAACAATAACAACATATATATATATATATATATATATATATATTATTTTCCAACCTTATCTACACCACACAATACTACAAAACAGCCCAACACACATCAATCTCTTCATACATAAAACGACCACCGTAGTAGTGTCAAAAACCCGAAAATGTTATGACGAATGACCAGACTAACATCCTGCATTTATGTGGTGTTTATCCACACCCTTCCTCCTCTAAAACTCCACAAAATAGTAGTAAAATACGCAGCCCAACAACACCACAAAACAGTCCACAAAACAGTCCGCTACAAGTGAATAACTCAAACTCACGGCTTTCGATCACCGTCCCGTGAGTTCTTACAAATAAAGAACGATTTACTATGCATCTACATCAGAAACAAATGGATGAAAGAGAGTAGTAAACTTACCTTATTTGTTGGATAACTCGGCTCCTATCTTGGTTCTTCAAACTCTAGGCTTTACCTCCAATTAGAACTTGAAAGGGAGAGAAAATCAATTGGGGTTTGTGAAAAATATTTGGGAGGATTTTTGCAGAGATTAAGTCTGGTTATTTTTTCCTATTATCAGCCTAATATATGAAGAGAATAGGCCTTTAAAAAGGCCTCTTTGAATGACCTGAATTGGCCTATTTATGGACGACCCGAACAGACCCAGTTTTGGATTCTCGTTTAAGCAAGTAGGTGACAGTCTGCGCAGTCTCGGACAAACGCCCATATCTCTCTACTCCGATATCGTATTGATAAACGGTTTAATGCGTTGGAAAATATATTCATAGATATTTCATTTGATGGGTGGAACACCCCATAACTCTACGTATATTGGGAGAAAATGGCATTTACATTTGACCCAAAGTTTCAGTAAAACTTATGAATATAACTTGTGATGACTTTCATCGACTTTTGTTCCACAACTCGCTTGACCTGACCTCGTCACTACTCTATCGAGGTTAGGCTTGGCACTTACTGAGTACCGCTGTGGTGTACTCATACTACGCTTCTGCATATATTTTTGTGCAGATCCAGGTACATCTTATCAGACCACACATCAGTAAACTAGCTGTACGAGGAGACTTCGAGGTATATCTGCTAGCGTCCGCAGACTCCGGAGTCCCCTTCTATCTTACTATGTTGTCTTCCTTATTTGCTTTAGACTCTGATGTATAGAGACATAGAGAATAAATTCTTAGAAGCTTGTGACTTATTTCTACCGGGTTTTGGGAGTTAAAATTGTTTGAATTGTAGTTTATTTATTTCAGATATTTATTATTATTCTGCATTGATAGGATTACCTATTCTTAGAGACTAGGTGTCATCACGACATCCTACTGAGGGAATTTGGGGTCGTGACAAATAGGTCGGACTACTAGCATGCTTGGCCAAGTTTTTATAGGGTCAAAAATATTTTTTTTCAAAGTTGTAGTGTTTGGCCATTCTTTTAGAAGGAAAAAATAGAACTTTTGAGTAGAAGCAAAATCAATTTTGGAGAATCAGAAAAAAAAAAAAAAGATTTTCTCCAAAGTATTTTTTTTTAAAATATTTTTGAGCAAAATATACTTATAAGCAATTTTTAAAAAATAGCAATTGTTGCTTAGAAGTTCATTTCAAATTAATTAGCCAAACACAAACTACTTCTCGCCAAAAGTACTTTTGAGAAAAACACTTTTAAGAAAAACACTTCTCAAAATAAGCAGATTTTAGAAGTTTGGCCAAACAGGCTATACATCACCGACTAAATTCTTTAACTATATGTTATTTAATGTAAATTATTTTATTATGATTTTTTCAAAAAACACTTTTATATATATATTAAAAATTAAGTAATTCTCTATGGGGACGGAGGTTTGAGACTGCACCGACGATTTTCATCGTTAAACATTCACTATTACACATAAAACATGGGGAAAAAACATCACAGGAATTGCGTCATTATCCTTTATCTTTTGACAGATTTTCATTTTACTAAAATGCATACATGTCTATTGCCGTCAACAAACTTTTAAATAAGTTGTGCAAATAATTATTTTGGAATAGAAGTTGGAATTCAATTCTTAACGGATTGAAAACTTGAAAGATTAATCGTTTTTTAAAAAGCACCCTAATTCATATTTCTAAGAAAACATTTTTCACTTTTGTAAAACACTTCTGAAAAAGAAGAAAAATAACTTGCTGATTGGGCTTGTGAATTGGTATAGTAGCTAGGGGTCTACGTAGGTCGGGTTAGTTCGGATTTTTCAATTACCAAACCAAATCAATGGTGTCGGGTTTTTAAATCTATAAACCAAACCAAACCAATAAAGTCGGGTTTTTTAATCTCGGTTTTTCTCGGAAGGTTTTCGAATTTTTCGACTATATATATATATATATATATATATATATATATATATATATATATATATACACACACACACACACACACACACACACACATTACTTTTACGTATGTATCTTGTTATAACCTCGTCACTACCTCGTCGAAGTTAGGCTCGACACTTACGGAGTACATTGAGTCAGTTGTACTCATGCTACACTTCTGCACTTCTTGTGCAGTGCAGATACTGGTATTGATCCCAGCGGTGTTTAGAGGTACGTCTGCTCGGATCATATTTGCTTCGGAGACTCGAGGTAGAGTGTCACGACCCAAAATTTTTACCTTCGGACCGTGATGGCGCCTAACATTTCACTTGCTAGGCAAGCCAACGTTAGAATAATATTATTCATTTTTAAAATATTTTTTTTTTATTAATAACAAAGAACAAATGCGGAAGTGAAGTCTGAAATGTAGTGAATAATCCTTAAAAACAATGGTGTCTAAATACCATCCCAAAATTGGTGTCACAAGTGCACGAGCTTCTAGAATAATATAAATAAAGGTCTGAATAAAATAAAGCTGTCTGGAAACAAACATACAACTAAAGTAAAGTAGACGGGGACTTCAGAACTGCGAACGTCGTGCAGTTATACCTCAAGTCTCCTCTGAGTAGCTAAAATCCGAGCAAGTCTATGATACGCCGCTGGGACCAACTCCGAAATCTGCACAAGTGCAGAGTGTAGAATCAGTACAACCGACCCCATGTACTGGTAAGTGTTGAGCCTAACCTCGACGAAGTAGTGACGAGGCTAAGGCGGTTCAGTTACATTAACATGTACGCAATATTAGTAACAACAATAAATAATATAAATAAATCAGGTAACTCGTTTATAATAATTGAAGCCAATTCAGCAGTCATAACCAATTATTATTTCCATCAATTCTGTTGCAGCGTGCAACCCGCTCTCACAATATATTCACATTCAATTCTATTGCAGCGTGCAACCCGCTCTCCCAATATATTCCTTTTAATCAAGTCTGTCATATATTTATTTCAATCAAGTATATATAGACTTTTAAATAAATCTATTGCGGCGTGCAATCCAATCCCCCAATATTGACTTTTAAATAAGTCTATTGCGCGTGCAATCTGATCCCCCAAATATTGACTTTTAATAAGTCTGTTGCGGCGTGCAACCCGATCCTCCAATATGAACTTTTTAATAAGTCTGTTGCGGCGTGCAACCCGATCTTCCAATATGGACTTTTTAATAAGTCTGTTGTGGCGTGCAATCCGATCCTCCAATATATTTATTTCGATCAATTCTATTACGGCGTTGTAACGACCCAACCGGTCGTTTCGACTTTTAGAATCCTGTTCCCCTAAATAAAATTCCCCGAATATATTTTTAATGATTTATGACTTGCGGGGATGGTTGGTTCGGGATTTGAAAGTGTTTGGGTTGAAATCGGAATACTTGATTCCTTAAGTTAGCCTTAAAAGGGCAAATTTGATTTCGCTCAACACTTTGAGAAAACGACCCCGGAATCGGGATTTTAGGGTTCCAGCAGGGTCATATGTTAATAAGTGAACGAGTCATATTATAAGTGATATATGATCTAAGTAGAGCCCTAAGTCTTAATCAAGTTGGAAATTATATGATAGACTAAAGTTCTAAATAAGTACACACAAAAACCTAAATTTGAACGAGCATGCCTATATATATAAGGAGTTAAATGGTGGACAACCTATCAAATGAAAGATCTTCGAGTCTAGTTTCTAACGTTTTCGACCGTTCGTCATTTGGTTATTTCTACAAGGACTTATGGACGTTTTAGTAAATGGTGTCCAGCAAGGCAAAACTTGTAATACGAGGTACAACCTGCACATCGCAAGGTACAACTCGCTAAAGCACCTGTGCCTTTATAAGGCAGTCACGGGCAGCAGCCATTTTTGGGGATTTTCTTGAGCTAGGGATTGTTTCTTTCATGGTGGATTCGACCTTGGGGACTACTTAAGAATACAAGGTGAGTTTTTTTTTGGATATTTTAAGTTAATAACATCCTATTAACACTAGTATTAACATCCTCCAATCTTTGAAATCCCTAGAAATCTTTAAGTTATTCAAGAACACAAAATTTCCCAAACATTGAAATTTCAAGGAAAAGCTTCAAGAAGGTAATACTAACGCTTCAAGCTCATTTCATATGAGTCGGTGAGAGTAATTCTAATAGTTGTTTCAAGTTGTTATGGTTGGATAATTGATTTCATAAACTCTAGTTCATGGCATGAATAGTGTTCTTGAGAAAATGAGGGAAAGATAAATAGTGTTCTTAGAAATGAAATTAAAGGATGCAATGAACCTATGGAATCATATTCTAGCTTAGTAAGAAGTATTCAACTAAGTAATCACCAAATTGAATGTTTTGGAAATGTTGGTTAAGAAAGATGATGAATAGTAATTTGGCAGTGTTGGAGAATTAATGTAGTATCATTGATGACTTCAAATGGGTATTGAATGATAAGAGTGGAGTTGAATGTGCTAGTATGTGAACCTATTAGACGATTTGAGCTGGCTTGTAGCCAACTTGAGAGCCATAAATGGATATTGATAAATATTTTTGAGTCATATTTTGATTGTAATTAGGATTGTAATTGTAGATATCAATTTGTTGGTGGCGTATGAGCATTTTACTCAATGTTACGATATCGGAGGAGGATTAAAAGCTTGTGAATGTTAATAAAGCGAAAGCGAGTTTTGGAGCGTTGGGCATCGGTCGAGTTATTTGAAAGGCTTGGGAGCCGGCTATGGAACTTCTGAGCGAGGTAAGTCTCTTGTCTAATCTTGTGAGGGAGAAATTACCCCATAGGTGATTAAATTAATAATGGTTGCTAATTGTGGGGGCTACGTACGCACGAGGTGACGAGAGTCCGTGCGTAGCTACTATTAATGCTAAAGTACGGGTAGTTTAGGACACAAAACATGAATTACTTGTGTAAATTATATTCTCTATTTAATTGAATTATTTGATATATAAATTGTGAATTGTTAGGAAATATAATAAAGATGAAAATTTCATATGCTTAATTTTCTGTTTAAATTAATTAACTGTTTAAAGAAATTGTTCATCCTCCCGAATTTATCTTATAATGAATATACTCTCCTTCCGGAGGTACATAAGAAAATGTCCTCCTTTCTTGTGGAGCGGGCCGAACGCCTCGGCAGGATAGATGCATCTATGGATCGTGCCGCACGTCCCTCATCAGTGTACACGAAACTCTGGATCGGGCCGTACGACCTCGGCAGAAATCGTGCTTAATAATAATAATAATTACACGATACTTGGACAGTTTATTACAGCTTGTAAAGCTATTTGATAAATTGAAAATTTATTGAAATTGAATTGCAGCTTGTAAAGCTATTTGCCAGACTTAGCAAATCATTAAAAAAAAGCTTTATTGACTCATCAAAAAGCCTTAATGTTTTACCTCGATTTCTGAACATTGTCTTCATCACGAGAATGGGTTGAGTTATTTGACAATGTTGAACCGTCATTCATAACTTTGTTTGATCTCTTTGAACCGAGCTCTTGGGATCTCCAGTCTGCTAGGTAGAGTTACCGTCATGATGACATGTCCTAGGCCTTAACCCCATTCCCTTTGATGATCTTTCAATTGCCTCTCTTGATAGGCCTTTTGTAAGTGGATCCGACACGTTATCTCTTGACTTTACATAGTCAATCGTGATTACACCACTAGAGAGTAGTTGTCGAACGGTATTGTGTCTCCGTCGTATATGACAAGATTTTCCGTTATACATAACGCTCCAGGACCTGCCTATTACCGCTTGACTATCACAATGTATACATATTGGTGCCAAAGGTTTGGGCCAAAATGGAATATCCTTCAAGAAATTCTGGAGCCATTCAGCTTCTTTACCGGACTTATCTAAAGCTATGAATTCAGATTTCATTGTAGAACGGGCGATGCACGTTTGTTTGGATAATTTCTAAGACACTGCTCCACCCCCAATTGTGAAAACATATCCGCTCGTGGATTTAACTTCAGATGATCCAGTGATCCAATTTGCATCACTATATCTCTAGATCACGTAGGGATATTTGTTATAATACAAAAGCGTAATTTTGGGTATGTTTCCGATACCCCAAAACTCGTTTCATTGCCATCCAATGTATTTAATTGCGATTACTTGTAAACCGACTCAGTTTACTAATAACATATGCTATATCTGGTCTCGTACAATTCATGATATATATCAAATTTCCCAATACTCTTGCATAGTCCAGTTGTGAGTCAATTTCACCTTCATTCGTTTGAAGTGCATAACTCACGTCAATTGGAGTCTTGGCAATTTTGAAATCCAAATACTTGAACTTGTCAAGTACCTTTTCAGTGTAGTAAGACTGTAATAATACTAGACCTTGTGGAGTCTTGTGAATTCTGATTCCTAAGATCACATCAGCAACTCCTAAGTCTTTCATGTCGAATTTGCTAGCCAACATGCGCTTAGTAGCATTTATATCTGCCATATTTTTGCTCATTATCAACATGTCATCAACATATAAACAAACAATGACTTCATGTCGTGGAGTATTTTTAATGTAAACACATTTGTCAGACTCGTTGATTTTAAACCCACTTGCCAACATTGTTTGGTCAAATTTGGCATGCCATTGTTTGGGTGCTTGTTTTAGTCCATAAAGCGACTTAACAAGTTTGTACACTTTCTTTTCTTTACCCTGAACCACAAAACCCTCAGGTTGTTCGATGTAAATCTCTTCCTCCAATTTTTCATTTAAGAAAGCTGTTTTAACATCCATTTGATGGATTTTAAGACCATAAACGGTCGCCAGTGCCACTAACACCCTAATAGATATTATCCTCATTACTGGAGAGTAAGTGTCCAAGTAATCAAGGCATTCCTTTTGTCTATAACCTTTGACAACAAGTCTTGCCTTGTATTTGTCAATAGTGCCATCAGCATTCATTTTCCATTTAAAGATCCATTTCGAACCAAAAGGTTTATTTTCTGGAGGAAGGTCAACCAACTCCCATGTATGGTTATCTAAAATTGATTCAATCTCACTATTGACTGCCTCTTTCCAAAATGCTGAATTAGAAGATGACATAGCTGCTTTAAAAGTTTGAGGGTCATTTTCAAGCAAGAATGTCACAAAATCTGATCCAAGGGAAGTAGATGTTCTTTGACGTTTGCTACACCTTGGATCTTCTTCACTTGGAATATTTTCCTTTGGTTCTTTCCGTGGTCATTTAGGTCTTTCACTTAACGACTCGCATTCAGTTTTATACGGATAGATGCTTTTAAAAAATTCAATATTAACTGATTCAATTACCGTATTAACATGAATTTCAGGATTATCAGATTTATGAACCAAAAATCGACAAGCTTTACTGTTTGTAGCATATCCAATGAAAACTCAATCCACGGTTTTTAATCCGATTTTCCCCTTTTGGGTGAAGGTACTTGTACCTTTGCTAAACACCTCCACACTTTGAAATATTTCAAGTTGAGTTTTCTTCCTTTTCATTTTTCATATGGAGTTGATTGCGTTTTGCTATGGGGTACTCTGTTGAGTATTCATTTAGCTGTAAGGATATCTTTCCCCCACAAACTCTGCGGTAATCCATAACTTATTAATAAAGAATTCATCATTTTCTTTAATGTCCGGTTTTTTCTTTCCGCAATTCCATTGGATTGAGGTGTGTAGGGGCAGTAGTTTGATGGATAATTCCATATTGCGAACATATTTATGCAAACGGAGATTCATATTCTCCACCCCTATCACTTCTAATCATTTTGATCTTTTTATTTAATTGATTCTCCACTTCATTCTTGTATTGCTTAAATGCTTCAATTACTTCATCCTTACTATTAAGCAAATAAAGACAACAATATCGAGTGCAATCATCAATAAAAGTAATAAAATACTTTTTCCCACCTCGAGATGTTGTCGACTTCATATCACAAATATCAGTATGAATTAAGTCTAAAGGATTTGAATTCCCTTCAACAGACTTATAAGGATGCTTTACAAACTTAAATTCGACACATATTTGATATTTTAATTTATTACATTCGAATTTAGGCAATACTTCTAAATTAATTAACTTCCGCAAGGTTTTATAATTGACATGTCCTAATCGAATATGCCATAAATCGTTTGACTCCAATAAATAAGAAGAAGCTGAAATTTTATTCATACTGTCAACAACCATTACTTTGAGTTTGAAAAGGCCCTCTGTGAGATAGCCCTTTCCAACATACATTTTATTCTTGCTTACAACAACTTTATCAGAAACAAATACACATTTGAATCCATTCTTAACAAGTAAAGAAGTAGAAACTAAATTCTTCCTAATAGTAGGAACATGAAGAACGTTGTTAAGCGTTAACCCTTTTGCCGGAAGTCATCTTCAGGAATATCTTCCCATAACCTTCAATCTTGGCTGTTGCAGTATTTCTCATGGAAAGATCTTCTTCAGAACCAGCAGTAGAGTAAGTCACAAATACTTCTTTGACAACACAAATATGTCGAGTGGATTCAGAGTCAATCCACCACTCCTTCGTATTTCCAACTAGGTTGCATTCCAAAAGCATTGCACACAGATCATCAATGTCATCATTCTTCTCCACTATGTTGTCCTGTCCCTTCTTCTTATCCTTTTTCGAGAGACGACAATCAGGGGATTTGTGACCTGCTTTTCCATAATTGTAGCAGTTTCCCTTGAATTTCTTTTTGTTATGCTCCTTAGTCTGTCTAGAAGACTTCTTTCTCTTCTTACTTTTGGAGCAGTCTCCTCAATGATATTAGCTTCCATGATCGTTGAATTTCCACGAGACTTCTTCTCGGCTGTTTTGTTGTCTTCCTCAATCTTGAAACTAATCACAAGATTTTCCAACTTTATTTCTTTGCGCTTATGCTTAAGATAGTTTTTGAAATCTCTCCACGAAGGAGGCAATTTTTCAATCATTGTAGCCACTTGAAATACTTCATTCATGACCATACCTTCAGCAATAAGGTCGTGAAAAGTAAGTTGAAGTTCTTGAACATGAGTTCCAACGGTTTTGCTGTCTATCATTTTATAGTCTAGAAACTTGGCAACCAGAAACTTCTTCAAGCATGCATCTTCAGTCTTGTACTTCTTCTCAAGTGTGTCCCATAATTCTTTCGAAGTATTCATAGCACTGTAGACATTGTACAAGCCATCCTCCAAAGCACTTAGGATATAGCCTTTGCAAAGAAAATTGGCATGATTTCACGCCTCAACAACCATAAATTCCTCGTTGTCCGACATGTCCGCGGCAGGCACTGGAGGTTCTTCACTGGTGAATTTCTGCATATCAAGTGTGGTAAGCCAGAAGAATACCCTTTGCTTCCATCCTTTTGTAGTTGGCTCCAGAAAATTTCCCTGTTTTCTCGGCCGGTGGAACAATAGTTCGGCTTGACGAGGGTATCATCATTGCCGCAATAGTCGCAGAAGAATTTCTATTATCAATTGCCATTTCTCACTGTCAACAACATAAGAGTTCAATTAATGGCAAAAAAATAGAATAGTAAACCGTACTGTAATGAACGATAAACAGTACGTTTAGTAAATAAAGACCGAAGTTTTTATATATTATTTCACAGTAAACGATGAACTTTTTATGTTCTTCAAATCTTTTCTGAATTTTAATACTCCAATGAAGTTTTTATATCTTCAAATCAGAATAGAAAAATTCAGAAAGAGTAGAAAATCACACATGTTTTATTTTCCAAAAAATAGAATACAATAAATTAATTTTCTTAAGATTGTTAGTCAATATATATTACTGTAAATAATGAAAAAGTAAACTTTCTGAAACAGGAAAAATAGAAATAGAAAGTTAACAACAACAGAATGTCAAAATAATTTGTGAAAAACTAATTTCGGAATAAATCGAGCCCACTGAATGTACAGTGTGTACTTAAGGAAATTATTTCCCTCAAGTACCCGAGGTGCTGGAATATTATCCTCCCAGGACAGAACGATTTAACTCACCGGAGTGTTAGTACCAAAAACGTCGATGTAACAACGAACCACTCGAAGGCTGTAAAACACACTAAAGATTTGTGCAGAAGAAGAAGAAGACGAAGAGCAAAACATTTCGTAAGGAAAGATTCTGTGATTCAAAGAATATTTATAGACTTTCTGGTACTGTTTCTGAAAAGGCTGTTTGAAATATTGCGGGAAAACGGATTTAAAATAATCCGGAAAAGAAAATGGACCGGACCGGATCCTAGGTTATTTCGGGTTAAATTTTTATTAACTAATTAAAAGAAATTTTATCCAAAAAGATTAATCTTGACCAAATCCGAAGCCGAAGCCGAACCGAGCGAGCGGCGACGGTGACGACGCGAGACTTACTTTCTTTACAACTCATTTAACACCAAGAGAAGTGCTTTCTCAATATAAGCACATTTACTTTTCTTTCTACCACCAATGAGGGTCACTTTGCTCTTTCCAAAGCTAAAGGGAGCTCAGTTTTCCTCCACTTTCTTCCCTCCATTTCCCATTCATCAATCTTTAATCCCAACACCTATGACATAACAAATGCTTAGGTACACATTATAGCGTTCATCAATTACCCGAAAACACTTGAGTATGGAACTCGAGATATGTCTTTTCGTTTTTTTAGTCTTTGGTCATATTTCAAGGCTTAAAGTCTCACCTCTCGCTATAGGAGTATCTATGGATTTACAACAACTCATTCGGAAGTATTCCAAGATTTTTTGTATATAAGTTTCTTGAGATAGAATCAATAACTTCTTGGAACGATTTCTTTAGATCTTAGCTCCAAGAATGTAGTTTATCTCACAAAAATCTTTCATGTCAAATGACTTTGAAAGGCATTGTCTTAACCGTATTCAGATATGCCAAATTATTTTTGACCAATAAAATAATAGAAAGAATTACAAATATTCTATTGGACTTTTTCATATAGATGCAACGTTCTTCAGTGAAACCATACGAGATCATCTTCTTGTGAAATTTCAAATACCATTGTCTTGAAAACTACTTCAGACCGTAAATAGATCTTTCAATTTACAAACATCTTTTCTTGGCCTTTAGTGACAAAACCTACCGCTTATTCCATGTAGATTTTCTTATTTAGTTCTCCATTGAAAAAAGTTGTCTTCACGTCTATTTGGTTATATATATATATTCCAAATCCAAATGTGTAATAATAGCCAAAAGTAAATGAATTAAGGTAATTTGTTCCCAATATTTGTACGCTCAAGAAAAAGGTCAACTAGATCCTAGACTTGGTTGGTTATCATGAACCTTAATTCTTCTTTCACTACTTTAATCGACTTATTTAGTAGGGTTCAAAAAATCCTATGGCACATAATTTTGCTCATCTATTTCTGTATGAGATACTAAGAGAATATAATATTCAATATCATAAGTACGTTTAGGTATATTTCTTAATACTCTTTCATAGTTAAAATTCAGATTCATCAAATGGTATTTGGGATTAAGAACTCCCACTCCTACTCGGATCAAAAACAAGTTGTTGTTTGATTTGATTATCAAGCTTGTCAGACAACATTTTATGATCAACTGAATTCAACATTTCATACAAAGGTTGTCCATTATTTATTTCGCTCTTCTTTGAAAAATTATTTTCAAAAAATGAGACGTATCGTGATTAAATTTAAGTAACACTTTCATCCTCTAATTCACTAATGAACACATACTCTTGGAATGTTCCGAGTATCTTATAAAGATATATTTCTTGCCTTTTGCATCCAGTTTTCTAAACTTGATAAAATGATCTTTCACAACCTCAAGGTCGTAGATCATTCAGGTTTGGTTTACAATTGTCCCTAGCTCATAAGGAGATGAAATAAATTATTAATTTAGAAGGTAATTTATTCAATATGTACGATGCAGTCAATACGCATCTCCTCAAAAGGAGGTAGGTAAATATGTATGCGCCATCATGGACCTTATCATGTCCAATCATTTGATACATATTTACGACTTTTAGTTAATTCTCTAATTCATTCATATAACATCTAAATCATTCAAGTGCTTCAGATTTATAATAAATCAAATAGATATTACCAAGGTGCATGAAATCATCAATAAACGTAATAAAAAGCAACATAGCACTACTAGCCTTGATATTCATTGAATTGCAAACATCTGAATGGATTAATGAATAGAAAGTCACCTCTCTTTGTCTTTCCTGATGGTTTTTATATAATATTTCCGACAAGATAATATTCACAATTTGGTATGTCTATTGTGGCGAAGGAACGCAAATATCTCTTCTTAGCCAAGTTATTCATTCGATTTTGCCATATGTGACACAATCTAGTATGTCATGATGCATTGATCCACATAATAGTCATAAGTGGAATGATTAATTTTTAACACAAATAAACCATCATAAAAGTATCAAGAACCATAGGAAATATTCTCTAGAGTTTTTTCTCTCAACATTGGTGCTGAAAAGAAAACTTATATAAGAAGAATAAGCATAGACAATTGTTGCACTTCATCTTACTTTTATCTTTCTTCTTGTTATGCTGTTTCCTTTTCGAAATCCGGCAGGTTACTTTTCTTGAAGCCTAAAATCTTTTTGCCATATGATTTTGTTACGTAGGCACTAGGTGTAGCATTAGCAGCACCAAGCTACGCATCTTCAAGCTCCACATGGTGGATAATATCAACAAAGGTTTTGATGTTATCATTATGCATTATAATAACTTTCAAATGTTTCCAACTATTGAGAAGAGAAAGGATTACTAACTATTGGGAAGAGATCGGATAACTGCCTAACTGCCTGAACTTGTTGTTCATCAGAGAGAATATGATCAATAATTTTAAGTTGAGCAATTATTTCAAATATCACCCTTCAGTGCTGTTGTACTTGATAAGTGGGGATTTTGACTACTTATTTGCGTCTTTTGACTTTCATTTTAGTTCAAAAATACTTAAAGGTATTCCCGAAAACTAATGAAATATGCTTACTTGCAAGAGTATTAAAAAATGAGCCAAAGTGATGAAATTCAACTAAAGAATGAGTGATTTTGAACAAGGACAAAAATCAAGCAAAAAGGCTAAAGTGCGGACCGCAGAACAAGAAAAAAATTTAACAGTGCTACAATACAAAGTGCGGACCACACAATAATTGTGTGGCCGCAAAAGTCAAGGTTCAGAGAGTTGGGAATTCAATACAATCAAGATCTTCGGACCGCACTACAATTGTGCGGCCGCATCCAAAATTGTGCGGTCCGCAGAACTCAAGAAGTGCGGCCGCAGTCCAGAATTGTGCGACCGCAGAAACCACTCCTATCAAGAGCTGCAGCAAAGTGCGGACCACACACAAAATTGTGCGGCCGCAGAACCTCCTAAAGGGCAATTTTATCCGAAAATTCCAGCTTTGTATAAATAGATTACTTTCACGAAATTATGTTATGTTTTGAGCATCTGAAAGTTGGTAGCCGTTTTTCTTTACTGTTTTAGGAAACTTTATCATAGCTTATCAATTTTACATTGGATTTTCATCTATTTATCATTAAATATGAGTTTAATCATCTTTTCTTCTTTATTTTCTTCATCACCCACTATGAGTAGTTAAATTTCTAGCTAGGGTTATGACCCAACCCCAATGTGAGTACCTAATGGGTGTTTGATTTAGGGCTTGTTTATTGTTGGGTGTGTAATATTTAGCCTAGTTTTTGTCATAATTGTAGAATTAATGGTAGTAAACATTGATCCAAGCCTATTAGACTTAGTCTCTACTTGAGAAAGAGAGACTTAGTTTAGGAAAACTTGGCCAACAAGAAATTGGGATAAACTCAAGAAATTGATAGTCCCAATTAAATGGTTGAATCTAGAGATAGTAAGACCCGACTTGAGCATCTATCAATTGTTTTGTGTATTACCCACTTGGACTTGAGAAAGCCAAATTGGGCAAAACCACTCTATTACCGAGAGGTATTGAGTGGGTAATTATGTGTTGATTGCTATAATATACCCCGACAAACAAAATCCTCTCTAAAGTCCATAACCCGTTAGGCAAACACCTAGGTGGAAGTCACAGCTCTAGATCTTTTACATACTTGAAAAACAATACCAAAATATTATTCTCTAGTTTTACATTTGTAAACCGTAGTATAATTTAGAAGTAGAATCAAAACACAGTTTGTGAAAGTGCATCTTAGACACTTTACGTGCTTAGTCCGAATATCTACCTAATCCCATCTACGCTCCTTGTGGATTCGATACCGATTCTTAATTAAGTATTATTATTGTAATCGATCGATTCACAACCCCAGGGCGAGATCAGTACTACACTATGCTCATTTAGATTTTTAAATGTGTCAAACTTAAATGTCAACTATTTGCGGATAAATGCTTGTCGTTATCTACCAATATAATTTTACTCACGCCACGTCTTATTTGATGAACATGTGTATTCTCGTTTAAAGAAAGTGATGGGAAATCTTCAATTCTCGGTCCACCATCATCACCAATTTCTATTTTCTCTCTTGGACAACCTACCACATCATTATCCCACCAACCAGCACCCAATGACATATCCCCTCCACAAATAAGACACACACATTCAAATAGCCCTCATAGTTCACCTGCCAAAAAAACAGTTGGCTCCCAGTGCCTCCTAGTCCACCCCAACCACCTCCTTCACTCACAGTTGGCTCCACATATCCAATACAAATACTCAACTTGGTGCAATCACATCGTTTTGAATTTCTAATATTTGCTTAAAACGTTCTCTCTTGATTTACCATTTGAACCAAACCAAAGCATGAATAAATAATCTTTGGAACAAATAGATATAGGCAACCAATTACTATTTACCATTCATATAACTAACATAAAATGAGAATTTATAGAACAAGCAATAAATATTCAAAAGTGCAAAACTGAAAATTCTTTTGTGTTCTTTTAGTTTAGTTTAAGGTTCTATTATTTATTTTATTTTTTGTTTAACTAATTGATATATCTATAATTTGTTTTTACTTTTCGGCCTCACATGCCAGTAGGCCAGCCCAGTTCCATGAGGCCAGTAGACTGATCAGGCCTAAGATGAGAAACTTTTAGATTTAACTGAATGGGCTGAATAAACTCTAATCCCACCCTATTCAAGTAGTGGATTATTTAAAGGGAACCTTATGAGAGTGTATCCCAAAAAAGACACTTATTATCAATAGGGAAAAAACATAAGATGCTCCCTATACTTATCCGAAAAGATCAGTTTCACACATAACCTTTATGGGTGTCCTAATACCTCCCTATCCTTATCCAAAGTGAATTTAATACCTCCCTAAAAGGTGATGTGGCAAAGGAGGTGTTTTCACTCTCCCAAACTCGAGTAGAAATAACAAAGAAGATTAATCATATGCTAAAAATATACACGTGTTACATTTTTATCGGGCGTTACTTATTTAATTTAATTATTTGACGGTCCCACTATCTTTTTCTCTTTTCTTTACTTATTTTTTTCATTTGTCTCTCAACGTAATTCTTCTATCCCATCTTCTCTAACCCAGAACACTCTGTAAACACCAAGACCACCATTGACGGACCACCCAATCTCCCCTCCTTCACCCGCTATAAATTTTATTCTTATCTTACATGTCTTTAATATTTTCTCAACCCCATTTTTATTCTTTAGTCCCAAGAAATCAAATAAAATCACCATTGGAGAGTTTTCTTCTGGCCATCTTTAGTGTTTATTCGGACAACTTGTCGATGAGTTTTTTCGACCAATATTTTAACCAAAGAGTTTTGGTGGGTACTCTTTCCTCTCCATCTTTGTTATGAAGCCCAAACTTCTTCTTTTTAGACTAGCAAAAATCTCAAATTTTCTCAAAAAATCAGCAACATCCATGGAGATCTCAGGAAAAGAACTTTAACAGGGTGAAGGAAATAATTTATCTTAATTGCTCATAAAGCTTTTGAAGAAGAAATGGTTAAGATAATTAAAATTTGATTGTTATTAGAGTTTTTAAAGCTAGGTTTGGTGGTTTTAATGGTAAAATGGTTGAAAGAGACTGATGGTGCTAGCTCCACCGGAAACCACCATTTCTTCAAAAAGACAGTGACAGTGTGGGATAGGAATGAAGAAGAATTAAAAAATAAAAAAATAATTAAAAAACTAAAATCAATTATAAATTGACACGTGGCAGAGCGTGTAGAACACATCCCTCTATAAGCTTGGTTATGCATTTTCAGGGTGGTATAAAATTTACTTTGGACAAGAATAAGGAGGTATTAGGACGCCCGTAAAGGTTAATTGTGAAACTGATTTTTAAGAACAAGTATAGGGTACATCTTATGTATTTTCCCTTATCAATAACTAGTCATTTTAGTCATGTTACATAAAATAGCCAAAATAATTATCAATGATATACAATATTCAAAAAATACAGGCAAAAAAAGATTTTTTTCCAATGGGTATTGTTGCGGTTCGTTAACAACATATAGATGAGGCAATATACAAACTTTGACGAAGTTTGAAGGTGAGTTAGACTAGTTTAGAGTAAAAAAATGATATACAATATAAAAAGAAATTAGGCAAAAATGGATTTTTTCAACGATTATGGTTCGAATTCATTGAAAACATATAGATGAGGCAATATACAAAATATAAGCAAGAATGGAGGTGATTTGGACTTGTTTAGTATCAAAATTCATAGTTAAAATCGAGTTAAATTTTATTTTTCTACGACACATGTATCACGCATGTATCTCACATACATATATACATGGATAAACATGTGATACACATATCGTGTTTACCCGTAAAACGGTACAGTTAAATTTGTTACGTGGTTTATAGACAAGCGAATCAATTTGATCTAAAACTGATCAAGAAATAGGATTAAAATTAAGGTTGAATGACTAAAATTAAAGAAGATAACAAGCCTAGCTCCGAACTCAATATTTCCGAGAACATAAGTGAAAATAATGATGAAGCAATGAAAAAGCTGTTAGATTGAGAACAAAATAGTAAAGTATAACTTTTGTGTGTAGAATGTTTCATGACCTTACAATGACTTTTAACCCCGATTTATAGCTCTACCTAGGGAAACAAGATCCTAGGATCAAGCTCCTCTTGAATGAGAATAAAAATATCGTTGATGAATATATAACGACAGGCCTTGAATTCTAATATTCTCTATAATGGCTGCTCATTTAATACTAGAAAATATTCCTTCATTGAATGTTATCTAATGGCAACCCCTTGTACTTCTATCGCCGACTATGTTTCCTTCGGATTCTATCAGGTACTGGTCACAGATGTTGCATCCGGTATCAGTTGTTTCACGACTTGTTCTTTGCCTATCTTCGGTTCCACGTGTCATTTTACCATTCGCGCACCTATTATCAACCAATTTTATCCCATACAGATAGTCCCCCTACTTTCCAGTGACGCAACTTAGTGTTACTGGGAAGTAGATGAAGATTCCTTTCTTGGGGAAAAAGTTCATGAACAGTCTATGACACTTGAAAGGACGTATGTCTTCTCGCATTTAATACACCGAACACGTGTTTCCCCGCGATTCAACAAACATTTTCATCGATTTTCGAGGTAATCATGATCACAATTTTTATTTTTTTAACTTCTCTACTACTCATCATTTTTACTTCTTTACTTTTATTACTTTCATAAACCTTCCTTCTTCTCTGCATTTGCTTAGAACCTTTTCACAACCTTTAACTTCCTCAGCAAGAACTTTTCTGTTACAAACCTTTTACTAAATGTCTTTATACACTGCTTTCTTTGGTAATACAGGTATTTTCTTCGGTGGAGGCCCGAAGAAAAATAAAAATAAGTAGGTTGACGTTGAGTCTGACCCTTTAACTGTTAACACCATCATACCACTTCAACTCAGTACTGCAAACGATCTACAAGAAAAAACTCCTCTTGTAACTTCACAAGGCCACCGGCTTTGGCCAGCTCGTAGGTACCCCTCTTCCATTCGACCTTCAAGTATCCCAACTGTGAAGGAGAACTGAAACATCCATTATATTGAAATTATTTCCCCAGATATGGTGGAGCGAGCTACTTACTCCAAGGAGGGATTCACGTATATCTCTACGTATCCCTTTACCTTGGGTCCATTCTCTTTCGGGTCGAGTGAAGGGCTCGGCCTAATAATTTTGAAACTTTTCACCGATATCAGGTCTACTTAGTATGAGTAGGCCCATCTATATAGAGACGGTGGCCTGCCTTCGGCAATTGTGCACTCAGACCGGGGAAACCCTAACTCTTGTACATATGATAAATATTTACTCCCCCAAGATTTTCCTTGGGGGAGTATTAAACTCCTACAAGCATGGTCACCACGCCCTTCTCACCAGCGTAGACGATGACAACAACCGTGGATGGATGGAATGGCTCGTCACTATTGCTACCAGGGATATCATCCCGACCACAACTCCAGCTTTTCCCGAGCCGTGGAACATTTTTCGTAAGTCTTTAGTTATCTGTTGCCTTTCTTCGTAAAAAGATAATTTCTTATTTTTCTGATTTTTTATTTCTTTCGCTTCAGCTACCCGCTGGGAGCCTCTACGAGTTCAAGGTCTAGACCAATGGGTTCAGAAAATTCTGGACATTACAACTTCATAATCCCGGTGACGGAAGGAAATGGCTCCCAAATACGGGTGGAAGGCCAAACACCATGGTAAGCCAAATCTTTCTTTCTTTTATCCTTGCTCGAACACAAGAAATCTCATGAATAAATTGTTAACTCCATTTTTGTCCAATACAGGGCTTCCTAGGGGTTCTGTCATCTGCCTTGAAGTCGACGCCTTAGATGACCCTGAGGAGGCCAGGAGGGTGTTGCAAAAAGCCCTTGCCCGAAGCATAGCTCATGGATATGCCCGAGCCTCCAGTGAAGGTGCCTCCTCTCAAAGTCCCCAGTCCGAGAACAAGAAACTGAAAAGAAGACGCTCCTCCTCGACTGGGACTCAAGAGAAAAGACCAAATAAAACGCCATCCGAGCTGGCCATATTAGTCCTCGTTGATGAAGGAGAAGCCAATGATGAAGAGGATTCTCTTAAAAGGAGATCTTCACCAGCTCAACCGGATGCTCAGGGGGGATCTTTAGAACCCAACATTAAAGGAAAATCGGGCACTTTGGAGTGAGATGGACCTGGTCGAGAATGTTGATTCTCGCTTCCCGACCCCAATTACTATCTCCGGTCCAAAGAATTTGAACATTGAGCCTCTTCTGCCCCCAACAACTGAGAAAATAACAACCAACATCCCTTCAGTCACAACTGCTTCTTCTCCTTCCACACTGATGGCTTCCTACCCATCAACACCCACTTCTCTTTCGCCATCAACACCAACTACTTCACCCCCACAGGTACTAGCTGCCCACGAAAAGAATGACTCTCCCTCTCGGTCCCCTAACCACGGGAACTTGGGAAATAATTACTCAACCCCTTCCCAAGATCCTTGAGGGAGGCAAGATGCCACTCTTTCGGTTTCGAAGGAGTGTTATATTTTATCCAAGCGGGTGGAGCTTGCTAATTATCTGAAGTCACTGGCTTTGGAGAAGGAATGGAAGAAGATGGGCTCCCTCTCTGAGGAATGCCTGATAAACAACAGCATGCATAGTGCGGCGTAGGTATCATCCTAATTCCCTTATATCTTCTTTACTGCTTACATGTTGCCGTGTTAACTCTAACCCTAACCTTTTTAGGCCAACCTCCTTGCTTCCGAGGGCCAGTAAAAGTTGATTCTTGACAAATAAGGACTTTTTCCCGAGAGGATCAACTTTTGGATGAAAGGAACAAGCTTGTCGCACACCTCCCGGTGTTGGAGGCTAAAGTTGAATAGATGAGTGAGCTCAAAGAACGGTTGCAGCAAACTGAGCAAGATAGGTTGGCCCAAAGCCAAGAAGCTGCCCAATTACATGAAAAGGTCAAGAGGCTAAGTCTAAGTGGGACAAACTTCATGATGGTGTGATCTCCGCTATCGAGCGCGAGTCTACTTTCTAGGAATAAATTAACAACTTGAAGGCCAAATTATGCTCCAAAACTGAGGAGGCTAATACCGCCGAGGAGAAGAGGGCCAGAATGAAAGAGAGGCTTAAGAGGTCCATGGAGCAAATCCGGTTTCACTCAACGACAACCATTAAACTGGATTCCTGCCTTAGAGTCATGAAATCTGAAAGAGAAGAGCTCCAGACCGAAATTGATAAACTTCGAGCAAAACTCAAGGGTTAAGAGGATTCCCTCATCTTCGAGAAGACCTATGCTATATATCATATGAAGAGGAAGACCTTATAGGAGGCCAATGTGGGCATTACCAATATAGATGATTGTATTGCACAGGCCCGGGAACTAGAGTTATCCGCTCATGAAAAACTTCCTGCTCGGCCCGCTGCGACTAACTCCTCGAATACTAGTTTTGAGTATTCAGAAACCGAAGGGAACTGAAGAAGATGAAAGCCCCGAACCGGCAGTGGATTCACTTTCTTCTACCGGGGGAAACATAGACCCTTCTCCTCCTTCGGGTTCTGACGGCAATGAATGATGTATACTTTTTCTCTTTTTTTTACCTTTTGTAATTATGCCAAAACGTTTATTGAGTTTGGCACTTTAATAAAAGAATTTTTTCTTAAGTATTGTGTGAAAATATCATTTTTTTTTCCGTTTAAGTGATAAAGCTTTGGGTATATTTCTTCATCCGATAACTTTTGATTATGGGCATAATCTATTTCGGAATCTACCCTTTATTGTGAGGGTTTGATAAGAGATGGCCCTTATGTTTACGGTGCTCTTGAAGAGGACATCTACTATTCATTCTGGCACAAGCATTTGTAGTTTTCGTTAGCTGTCAAATAATAAAATTAACTTATCATTTGGACAAGAAATAAGATAAAAATAAAAGGACTTTGTTTTATTCCCTCTATCTTTAAAAGTACATAGGCATTCATTTGCTTAAGTAAATAAAGTTACCAATACATGTGACTAACTTGGACAACTTATTTCTACGGGAATGATCATGCAGCCCCCGCTCTTGATGAAACATTAATCCCGGTTCTTACATTTCCCAAAGTTCGAGGCACTCTTGATGTCGTATCATGCATCCCCCCGCCCCCAGTGTTCTAATTCAAAGCATGAGAATTCAAATACTGGAAGTCTTATATTCATATTGTCGCTTCACCGGTGGAAACAACTTGTGAACGGTTAAATAATCTTTTTGAATAATGGAAGGCAAGACTTGCCATCGAGCCAAAGATTATTTAACCATCCACATAGAGGTTTTCCATCGATGTGAGAATCTTAGTGCCTTATTATTTAAAGGTCTTTACTTTGCCAATGACGCTTCCTTCATAGTATGCTTTTCGTTGTTGCCTCATTAAAAACCTTGCCAGAAAAACCCGATTGGGACAAAAATTGATCGAAGGAAAAAAGAGTGCAACACATACTTTTAGTGTTGGCATAAATCATCAGCAATAATACCTTTTGAGGTGAGTCACATTCCAATTGCTAGGCAGTTTGACTCCATCTTGATTTTTCAATTCATATGATCATTTACCGGTGATAGCTAAAACACGGTAAGGACCTTCCTATGTTGGTCTCACCTTCCCGGTGTTGACTTCCCGAGTGATCTGAGTAACCTTCCTCTAAACAAAATCTCCTACTTTGAAGTAACGGAGATTCGCCCTGCAATTATAATACCTTTCCATCCTTTGTTTTTGAGCCACTATCCTTAGATGCGCCAGGTCATGCGTTCCTCAAGCAAATCCAACTTCACCAGCAATACTTCATTGTTTGCCTCTTCGTTTGATCGGGAAAATCATAATGTCGACTCCCCCACTTCCATCGGTATCAGAGCTTCCGAACCGTACACGAGAGAGAAATGCGTTTCACACGTGCTCAACTTCGTCGTTGTCCGATATGCCCATAGAACACCCGGTAGCTCGTCGAGACACTTGCCCTTAGCATCTTCTGGCTTCTTTTTAAGGTTTTGAATAATTACCTTGTTGGTTGATTCCGCTTGTCCGTTACCATTCGGATAGTACGGCGAAGAAGTGATTCTTTTGATCTTTAAGCCTTCCAAATACTTTGTGACTTTTGAACCTATGAATTGCGGCCTGTTGTCACATGTGATTTCCTTCGGTATTCCAAATCGTCAGATTATGTGATCCCATATGAAGTCAACTACTTTGCGTTCTCTAATCTTTTGGTATGGACCTGCTTCAACTCATTTAGTGAAATAATTAGTTAAAACCAAGGGAAATCTTACCTTTCTAGGGCCCGGTGGTAAAGGTCCAACTATGTCCATTCCCCATTTCATGAATATCCATGGAGACACCGCCGAATCCAAAAGCTCTTCTAGTTGGTGCACTAATTGCGCATGACGCTGACATTTGTCGCATTTCTGTACGAATTCCTTTATGTCCTGTTCCATCTGGGGCCAGCCTTCCCAAACTGTTTACCCATAAAAGGGTACAGTTCTAATGGCCTGCCTTAGGGTCTCCCCTAATGGAGTGATCAAAACTACCCCGAGACCGGACTCTTTTATGTTAGAAGCACCATCGGTAAACAAGGTCCAAACCCATTATGTCGTTTCTGACACCAACACTGCTTCCTTAGCAGGAATTAACCCCGGTCTAAAGTCGGCCACGAAGTCGGTCAAAACTTGTGACTTGATCGTAGTCCTGGGTTTGTACTCAATTTCGAATTTAGTAATTTTGACTGTCCATTTACCCAAATGGCCTAATAACTCAGGCTTATGAAGGACGTTCCTTAAGGGAAAGGTCGTCACACCGGCTATTGGGTGACATTGAAAGTAAGGCCTAAGCTTCTGAGAAGCAATCACGAGAGCTAATGCCAACTTTTTCAGGTGCAGATATCGTGTTTCGACTCCCGATAGTATTTTACTAACATAATATACAGGAAATTGTGTAACTTCATCTTTTCAGACAGAACGGCACTTACCGCTACCTCCGAGATCACCAAATAAATTAGCAGTTGTTCACTTTCTCCCGGTTTTGACAACAACGGAGGACTAGGCAAGTTCCTTTTTAGGTCTTTCAATGCTTGCTAGCATTCCGGAGTCCATACAAAGTCATTCTTCTTTTTCAAAAGAGAACAAAAATGGTGGCACTTATCTAACGCCTTGAGATGAACCTGCTTAGAGCTGCCAACCTTCCGGTCAGCCTATGCACTTCTTTTACACTTGTTAGTTGATTCGAAATGCCCTCGATGGCTTTGATTTTATTAGGTGTTAACTTTAATCCCTCTTTGGGAGACAAGAAACCCCAAAAACTTTTCGGAACCGACCCCGAAGGCACATTTCTCTGGGTTGGGTTTCATATTATACTTCCTTAGGATGTCGAAAGTTTCTTGGAGATGTTTTAAATGATCTCATGTATTTAAATACTTAACTAAAATATCATCAGTATATTCTTCCATCATTTTTCTTATCAGCTTTTCAAACATCTTATTAACGAGCCTCTGATAAGTAGCTCCGGCGTTCTTAAGCCCAAAAGGCATCACATTATAACAATATGTGCCGAATTTTGTAATGAGTGAATATTTTTCTTGATCTTCTGGGTTCCTCCTAATCTGATTGTACCCAAAATAAGCATCAAGGAAACTCATTAGCTTGTGCCCGGCCGTAGCATCAATCATTTGATCAATTTTCGACAACGAGAATGAGTCTTTAGGGCACACCTTATTTAAATCCTTATAGTCTATACACATCCTAAATTTATTATTCTTTTTAGGTACTACAACTACGTTGGCTAACCATTCCGGATACTTTACCTCCCAGATCGAACCAATATTGAGTAATCGGGTTACCTCTTCTTTAACAAACATGTTCCTGACCTCTGGTATCGGGCATTTCTTTTGCCTGACCGGTGGGAAGTTCGGATCCAAGCTAATCATGTGGACCGCTACCTCCAAAACAATCAATGTTATATCTGAGTGCGTCCATGAAAAACAATCGATGTTAGCTTTAAGAAAATTTATACAACTGTCATTTAACCAACTAAGCTCGGGATTTAACCATGTTCCCAAATGAAATTTTCTTTCCAAAATTCTTCGATCAAATCCACTTGCTTGAGCTCCTCTACGGTCGACTTGGTCGCATCCGTCTCCTCTGGCACCTGAAAATATCTTAGAACCAGATAGGATTTTGATGACTCCTCGCCTTTTTGGTTTTCATTTGGCAAGGAAGGAGTCATCAGTTCATGTAATTGCTATTTGTTGGAATCTTTCCCATTGCTACTAGAAATAGTTTTCACGTTCATCTCCCTCGCTGTCGGTTGGTATTAAAGTTATAATCCGATAACCGAGAATATGCGGAGTCTCGGGCCCCAGGCATTTTTTTCTCCTTCAACGATCTATTGTTCTAGCCACGATTGGTTCTTCTGTCTATCTAATGACTGGCACTCTTTGTTGTTACGCCTATCGCTTCTCTTGTACGGTAGAAAACGACCTCTGAAAGATTGTCGATCTGCATCAAAGTCATTCTTAAACCTGTCCTAACCCCGTCCCTTTGTCGATACCAAGGATCCAAGCTGATCGTGTTCTATCCTTATTTTTGACCCATAGTGGTTATGGATATCCACCCATGTAGTTGCCTGAAACTCGAACAAACTTTCCTTCAATTTTCAGGAGGCATCGGAACTTAGTGGGTTTAAACCCTTCGTGAATGCCTCTACGGCCCACTCATCTGGAACCGCCTGTAGAAGCATCTTTTCTTTCTGGAACCGGATAAAACATTCTCGCAGCAACTCGAATTCACCCTCCAAAATTTTGAATGTCTGCATTTCTAGCATTAACCTTTCTAGCTCCATCATGGACCTTAATGAACGAATATGCAAGTATTTCAAAAGAGTCAATCGAATGCTTGGGTAAGAGTAAGTACCATGTCAGATCTCCCTTCGTGAGGGTTTCACCAAACTTCTTCAACAGAATCGACTCAATCTCATGTTGAGCCAAATTATTTCCCTTCACTGCCACGGTGTAGGTTATGATGTGCTCCTGTGGATCCGAAGTCCCATTGTAATTCGGTATGTCTGGCATCTTCAATCTCTTTGGAATTAACTCTGGTGATGCACTTGGCTAAAACGGCAACTGCGTGTACTTTTTTGAATATGGACCCTTTAATACTGGTGGTGCACCCGGAATCTGATCCATCTGAGCATGGAACTCCTTCGTATTTTGATCCATTCGTTCGTTCATTTCTCTCATGAATCTCATGAGCTCGGTTTTGAAAAGATCACTCTCGTTGTTGTTCCCAGATCTGCTACCGGTCCCTCCGACTTCATCAAAACTGTTTTCGCCACTTGGTGTGTTGTTTTTGGTTCTCTGAGACATTTGATTTATGGAAACACTAGGAGGGATTGGACACCTTACGTTCGCGTTGTTGGAAGCATCTGTCAATGCTTTTTTTAACTCTGTCATCCCCCGATCCTGCCTTGAGAGATGATCCATGATTATTTTCTGTTGTTCCCTCAGGAGTTTGACCATCTCTAAAATGTGTTCCTCCTCTGCATCATCAGGAGTTGTGTCCAGCACATGTTGAGGCTACTCGCCTTTGCGAATCGTAGGTGTTTCATCCCCTTCGTTGCGGGTTTCGCTGACTGAGTCATCACGCTGGGACAATTCTTCTCGTTCAATGCATGCTTCAACGTTCTATATGTTATTGCCATTGTTAGCTTCCATATTTGAGTTTTACTAAGGAAAGAACCAACACTTGTTACTAATAAACGAATGGATCAAAGCAATTACGCAACTGTCTATGCCACACGGAGGGCGCCAAACTATTTTTTCGTAAAACGTTACAGTTAAATTTGTTACGTGATTTATAGATAAGCGAATCGATTTGATCCAAAAATAATAATGAAAAAGGACTAAAATTAAGATTGAATGACTGAAATAAAAGAAAATAACAAACCTGGCTCTGAACTCAGCGTTTTTGAGAGCAGAAGTGAAAATAATTATGAAGCAATGAAAAAGTTGTTAGATTGAGAACAAAAGAGTAAAGTATAGCTTTTGTGTGTAGAATGTTTCATGACCTTACAATGGCTTTTAGTCCAGCTATTTATAGCTCTACCTAGGGAAACAAGATCTGAGGATCAAGCTCTTCTTAAATGAGAATAGAAGTATCATTGATGAATATATAACGACAGGCCTTGAATGCAAATATTCTCTGTAACGGCTGCTCATTTAATACTAGCAAATATTTCCTCATTGAATGCTATCTGATGGCAACCCCTTGAACTTCTGTCGCCGACTACATTTCCTTCGGATTCCATCCGGTACTGGTCACACATGTTGCATCCGATATCAGTTGTTTCCTGGATCGTCCTTTGCCTATCTTCGGTTCCACGTGTCATTTTACCATTCGACCACCTGTTATCAACCAATTGTACCCCATATATATGATACATATGTGATACACAAATAATACACAGTATAATATACATATCATCATTTTCCATGTTCATCTTCTAATTCAAATTGTTTTATTCAAACCACCTCAAAACTCCACCAAATAATTCCAAAACTAAGATTCTAACTCCTTACGATGTACCCAATTGATTCCAACAACATCCACTCAATATAAAGCAAAAATGTAACCTATTTTAAGTATAAATAGCTAATTGAATAGTATTGATAGCATTTGGCTAATATTAGTAATATTTTATATATTGACCAATTTTTATACTAATTTGCTTATAGGCGGACATTACTGGTAATTTCCTCTAATTAAATTGAGCTGTCTCACAGGCCAAATCCATTTTTATATTTTTTCAATACTTAAATGTATTTTGAAGAATTTATATGAAACCTATATTCATATTAAACTGATTCGATCACAGACATTTTGACGAATGAAGAATCCATGCAAACTTAAACACTTGAAAAATCATTACACCATTAATATTTCTGAGTGATATCCCGTGGCAAATACCTGAACATGTAGTTATAAAGCTACCCCTGGCATAAAATAAAGATAAAGGTTGTATTTGATATGGATCTATATATCAGAGGGTCGTAGCAATGACCTCTTTTTTTATTGATTCAATACATTGGGGAAAAAGATCGTACAATTTCCTATCGAGACAAACTCTCAACTAATCCTCTGCGCTCTAGGAATACCTCTTTTGTGCGTCTTTCTCGTGGCGAGTATGTTGTTATCTTGCAAGTTCTCTTCTATCTCCCTCTCCTTGATCTCTTCCTTTTGTTTTTAGCCGGATTTGTCCTTTTATCCATCCCTTCGATCAAATAGAGCTTCCTATCCTACGTTTTTCTTTTTTCCTTTTCCTAACCACAATGCTTTTCTTTTGTTATCTCTTTTGTCTAAAAATGGGTGAAATTTCTTTCTTTCAGGCCCTACTTTCAAATGTTGGGTTCCCTGTGGGTGGTCGATCCCTCGCCTTATTTTGTAGTAGGGCGATTGGATGGGGGGGGGGGGTGCAGGAATTACAAAAGAAATTCTTTCAAAAAAGATGTGAATTAGGAAGGATTCATCGACGAAATATGAACCAAAGATTGAACCTTGATATACCCCAGAACAATACATTTTTGTTACCATGAGACATATTGGCAACCACCGATCATTTGATTGGGCTAAAATTTGGAATGGGTGCACTTGACGATATGAATCATTCCCTTATCAGACTAGATAGATCTATTAAGTGAGAGAGGGAGAAAAATCTAATTAGATATTCTTTTTATATTGATTGGGATCCCCATTTATTCCTAGATTCATGGACCTTTGATTTTCTTGGACCACGTAAGAATTCGTCTTCCGGTTATTTTTCTTTGTAAAGAGATCCTAATTCTCAAGAAAAGTTATCTCAACTCAAAGAAATACTTATATAAAATGAATTGAAAACAAAAAAGAAATAAAAAATAAAATAGTAATGGTAGCATTTGTCCTATATGTATAAATCCAAATTGGGCGGATCTTTACTCGGAGTAGAGCATAAACCTAAAAAGATGAAACATACCCATTCAGGAAGCTAGGTTTGGAACCCTTGTCGCAGCCCTCGAGAAGCTGGAAAGTACCCATGTGGCACACCATCCACAAGCACTCCAAAGTCTTCATTACTTAAACATCCATGTATCAAATTCTTTCATTTATCACAAAAGCCCATTCAATCCAAAAAGCAGTAAGCTACGGTCTAACGACCCCCTAACCTAGATTGGGGCGAAAACTCCAAAATCTAAAATGTTGGTTAGGGTTCCAAACCTTTCTCTAATAATAAGGTAAGCTTTCAAGCCGCCGTTCTTTAAAGGAGCGGGCGCAGTGAACTATAATTGTGAAAGATTGGAAGATCTGGCCAAAGAAGGTGATAGCCTTATAGATTTGTTCCCATGGTACGATCCTTCACAGTAAGACGCGGTGTGTTTGAATTCTGTTTGCTTTTACGCGAGAAAGGTTGACCACCCTCTAAGCATAAGTATTTCTCAATGACTGATAGTGTACAAGTACCGCGAGGGAAAGGTGAAAAGAATCTTATTTACGGAGTGCAATAGAGAGCTTGGGATCCGATGCAAATAATCAGTCGAAAGAGCGGAGCTTAGAGACTTTACTTTATGTAAAGCGCACTCACTCTAACGGCGTACCTTTTGCATGATGGGTCACCGAGAAAATGGGAACAGTGGCTTAAGCCATTAGGTGTAGGCACTTTCCAGAGGTGAAATCTTCTTGTTCTTCCTATTTGAACCGAAACTGATGGATCTAGTCATGAGCAGGTTGAAGAGAGCTCTAACAGGCCTTGGAGGACCGACCCTACGTATGTGGCAAAATACGGAGATGACTTGTGGCTAGGGGTGAAAGGCAAACTAAGATCAGATATAGCTGGTTTTTCGCAAAATCTATTTCAGTAGAGCGTATGATGTCGATGGCCCGAGGTAGAGCTAATTTTCTTTCTCAACTTTCTCATCACATGAATGAGACATAACCTTTTGTCATAAGAATAGTGAACTAGAAATTAGATTTTGATTGGTTTGAGGATTTCAACCTTGAACTAGAAGAGTTAGAAGGTTCTACTAACTAAATAAAATGTAAATAAGTATAATAGAAATAAAATCGGATTCCAGTCAATGAATCTTGCAATAAGATATGCCCTACAATAGGCCCTTTCTTGAAAGAGGTCTAATAGTTCATGTCTCATTCATACTACTGTTGGCTTATGTGCTATGTCTAGCGGCTGATGAATCCTACCTAGTATCAGAATTGGATTGGATATTTTCTCAGTTTCCGAGAAGGGTTTTAATGGCGACTGGACTCCTTTTCTCTGGAAGTCTAATGGTTTGGGGGACGTCAATTCTCTGGATTTTCTGGCTTCCCTTCAACCAGCCACTCTATCAGTTCCCAAAATATATAGAATCCAGAATCCTTTTAAGAGCCTTATCACAAAAGTGACCAAGCAAGCAGATGATGACGGTTCATCCGGTAAGCTAGCAAGCTTATGAAATGAAGGAGGAGACCCTTCTATTATAAGTTGAAAGCGAAGTCGGTAGTCTTGTATTGGTAATTATTATACACTAAAATTATATATAAGATATAGAAGGCAAAATATGAGAAAATAAAATAAATAAATAAAAAGAAGAAGTCCCTTTATATTATTATTAATTAAGGATGTGTAAGGATGTGTCTATTTTCTTTCTCTTAACTCATAAGTTCTTTTTTTAGTAAGATAGTAGTGGATCGGGTATTCCACGAACCCTTGATAAAGGAAAAAGATGTTGTGTATGAATCACTCACATATTCTTCTGAATTATATATATCCACGTGATTAATTTGAAAGAACAGTAGGGATATGCAAAGAACAAACAATTTTTATCGGAAACATTTCTCTAATGAATTCTCTAGGAACTTCTATAGTCAATGGTATATATAGAATTGTGATCAATCAAATATTGTAAAGTTCGGATATTTATTACCGATCAGAATTGGACCATAACAGAATTTCGGTCTATACCGGCACCATAATATCATATTTAGGAGGAAGATCAGAATTAGAAATTGATAGAAAAGCAAGGATATTGGCTCGTGTAAGTAGGAAACAAAAAATATATATTCTAGTTCTATCATCAGCTATGAGTTTGAATCTAAGAAAAATTATAGAGTATGTTTGCTATCCTGAAATTTTTTTGTCTTTTATGAGTGATAAGGAGAGAAAAAATAGGGTCAAAAGAAAATGCCATTTTGGAGTTTTATTAACAATTTGCTTGTGTAGATGGCGATCCGGTATTTTTTGAATCCTTATGTAAGGAATTACAAAAGAAATTCTTTCAACAAAGATGTGAATTAGGAAGGATTGGTCGAAGAAATATTAACCGAAGACTGAACCTTGATATACCCCAAAACAATATATTTTTGTTACCACGAGATATATTGGCAGCCAACGATCATTTGATTGGGCTGAAATTTGAAACGAGTGCACTTGATGATATGAATCATTTAAAAAACAAATGTATTCACTTTGTAGCAGATCTTTTACAAATCAATTCGGATTGGCTCTGGTTAATTTAGAAAATGTTGTTCGGGGGACTATATGTGGATCAATTCGGCATAAATTGATACTGACACCTCAGAATTTGGTAACCTCAACTCCATTAACAACTACTTATGAATCCTTTTTCGGTTTACAACTATTATCTCAAGTTTTAGATCGAACTAATCCATTGACACAAATAGTTCATGGGAAAAAATCAAGTTATTTGAGCCCTGGAGGACTGACAGGGCGCACTGCTAGTTTTCAGATATGAGATATTTATCCTAGTCACTATGGACGTATTTGCCCAATTGAAATATCTCAAGGAATCAATGTTGGACTTATTGGATCCTTAGCAATTTATGCAAGGATTGGACAATGGGGATCTCTAAAAAGCCCTTTTTATGAAATTTCTGAGAGGTCAACCGGGGTACAGAAGCTTTATTTATCACCAGCTAGAGATGAATACTATATGGTAGTGGCAGAAAATTCTTTAGCCTTAAATCGGGATATTCAGGAAGAACAGGTTGTTCTAGCTCGATACCATCAACAATTCTTGAATATTGCATGCGAACAGGTTCATCTTCAAAGTATTTTTCCTTTTCAATATTTTTCTATTGGAGTATCCCCCATTCCTTTTATCGAACATAATGATGTGAATCGAGCTTTAATGAGTTATAATATGCAACGTCAAGCCGTTCCTATTTCTCGCTCCGAGAAATCCATTATTAGAACTGGGTTGGAATGACAAGCAACTCTAGATTCAGGGGTTCTTGCTATAGCCGAACACAAGGGAAGGGTCGTTCATACCAATACTGACAAGATTCATTTAGCGGGTAATGTAGATATTCTAAGAATTCCATTAGTTATATATCAACGTTCCAATAAAATACTTGTATGCATAAAAAACTCTAGGTTCCTCAGGGTAATTGTATTAAAAAGGGATAAACTTTAGCGGATGGTGCTGCGACGGTTGGTGGCGAACTTGCTTTGGGGAGAAACGTTAGTAGCTTATATACCGTGGGAGGGTTACAATTCTGAAGATACAGTACTTACTAGCGAGCGTTTAGTATATAAAGATATTTATATTTCTTTTCACCTACTAAAATATGAAATTCAGACTAACGAAATACCACATTTAGAAGCCCATTTACTCCGCAATTTAGATAAAAATAAAATTGTGATGCTGGGATCTTGGGTAGAGATGACTGATATTTTAGTAGGTAAACAATTAGGATCTCAAGACGCGGTTCCTTATTTCAACAGGGTACAAATATCTAAATTTATTATTTTTCGATATTTTTTCAGACCGATTGCCAATACTAAGTAGGAGTCAAAAATTTATATCCATTTTTCATGATATTATGCATGGATCAGGTATATCTGCTAGTTGGAAGCTCTGCATGCATCAGAAAAGACATCCGATCTCTCTTTTATGGGTTGTTTCCCTCATATCTAACCTATCCGAGTTAGCCCTCCTAAGCGGACAAAGAAGTGGATTATCTGATCTTCAAATAGGTCATCCCGGCTATCCCGCTCTTTTATCTGTTCATTTCGTCAGCTATATGAATCATACGATTCTGAGGATTCCTTTCTTTTATGACGGATTGCTTGTTGATGCAAGGAATAAGGGCTGGCTTGATTCCAAGAAGAAGCTGGTGGAGGAATAACGATAGCTAAATCATCTGTTGCACAATAGTACATGTTAGGCAAATGGAATTTTTCTTTTCCTTGCTGAGGAGCATAGTTAGAGGTCTTTGGTGCCTGAATGGGAGTTAGATGTCCCTCATGTTAGACATTCTGACATCAAGTTATTAGGACCTTAGTAGCTATGCGAACACTTTACACAAGACTGAAAGTGTTAGTAGTTTATGAATCAGTCATCAAGGATCTTAGCCAAACGGTGACCGGCTACGTAAGCACTTTGGGCGCAAGTTTACACTCTCTGCGGAATAGTCTTATCAAAGCACTCTATTTAACCAATCAAGCAAGACATATGGAATGAAAGAAAGAAAAAGTAGTTCCGCAGCTCGCTCAGAGTTTTCTCTGAGGCCAATCACATCCACTTTTGGAGCCCATCACCTTTGAGTACGGCAACAACCCAGACATAAACTGAATTAGGGGCCTAAACTCTTGAGTAGATTAGGAAGGATGGAATGCTAACATGCGTCTATTATATTGAATTTACCCGATAGTCCCCATTTTGGGAACGGGATTGACTAGAAACTAGGAGTAGTCGCCATCTTTTTACATAATAGTCATCCAGCAAGAAAAGGAAAGACCACTTAGCGCAGTGAAATAGGAAAGAGAGCGTCAAGCACAACTTTCGTGTCATTGGAAATTCTTTTTCGTTTATTGGGATTCGGAGTGGAGCACTCCTCTTTGTTCTTTTCCTTTCTTTCTAATAAAAGCTTGGTATGTGTTCTGAGCGAGACGTCACGTGACGTGAACGGTACCTATGAAGTGGAATCCCTTTGTCTTGGCTTCCAACTCATAAGGGAGTTACGTTCTGAGGGACTCCATAAGCTCACCCTTCGGGTCTCGCTTCTAACACAGGAGGCCAAGCATTCTGCCAGACGTCAACTGAACATTTACCATAAGATGGTGAATTTGTTTTTTCTTTTCTCCCCCAAGAACATAAATTACCAAATAAATCACTTACAGATGTCATGTCACATAAATATTTTGTTCTATGCTTGGGTTGAGTCCTCCTAAAAAGAGATCCAACTTAACTCAATACTAAAAACTTTTAATTATACATATATTGGGGATTTCCATTATTATCCTCGAGTAAACATAGTTCAGTCACCATACTATATAGATCTACATATCCTAATATTTATCTTGTTTTCCCTCCGATCCATAAAAAGTAATCTTTTGGCCTTTAGCACAACCCTTTAAGAAAATACTAATTCCTAAAAAAATAAGTATTTTAATTAAATTATTCTTAATTAAAATTTGCATATTACTATTAACTTTACACATTGGAATATGTAAATTAGGGTAAATTTTAAAAATAAAGTTAGTTTCTTTTTAATTATGTAAAATGTCACTTATTTTGAAAAAAAAACTAAAAATATTTATTATGGAGTGGAGAAAGTATTGATTCGTACTTGCCAGTTGGGACACACAACCTTTGCATTTTATGACAAGGAAGTCAAAAGAATTCACTCTCTTTCAAACAATTATTTGGGTAGCCGCGTCCAAATTCATACTCTCACCGTCAATTTCTGCCTATTAACTTGGTTCAGGTTCAACTGCCTCCCAATTGCAACGTCACCGGGGCGGGGCATTTCAACTTTTGGGGTTTTTGCAGCAATAGTAATCTGTACCATAATAAATATGTCATGGGCTGCTTTCCATCATCGACCCATGACCCCTTGGACGCGCCCCGTGGCGTCCCGGCAAGCCTCCCAACGCCTAGCGCCACGGTCGGCCCCGTGATCTCGGCAGCGCCAAGTGACAGTACCAGCGCCCAGCGGCTGGCGAATGCCATCAGCGCCGCGCGCACCGACAATACCGCGCGCACAGACCCAATGCCAAGCACCAGCGCCCCGCCGCCGGCAGATCCAAATAGTGTCGCGCGCGCCCACAGCAATACGCGCGCAGACCCTGATGCTCAACACAAAGTTGCTACCATCGGACTTGCTTCCATAGAAGACTAAATCCTTTTCATTATAATTATAGAGTAGTTTTACTTCATTCATTTTCAGTGTGCTTCTACAGCTTTCTTAGGTCAACTCATGTAACTTTGGTTTATTTTTTTTAAGCATTATTAAGGAGGACCAAAGCATTCAAACATTCAAGCATTCAAACAATTCTCTGTACTGGTGTCTCTCTCCCCGACACCGCATTGCATCTTGTAATAGCTTTCATCATCATCAATACAATCATCAGCTTTGATCATCAATTGCTCATTTTCCGCTGCTCAATTGCTCACGACATTGGTTTTCCTGTATGGCATTGACAATCTAGTCTAGCGTACGGTGTGGACCTCAGTTAGCGCATAGCAACCGCACTGACATCGGTTATTTAGCCTTACGTCGCCCTTCCAAGGAACTTCAGGAAGGCGCCGCGTAACATAAATAATGACACTCCGCCTTTTGTCTTATTGAAAACTAACACCTACTTCTCCTTTTGCAAGGTAAAATTAACCAATTTATAGAATTGTGGTTTCATTGTAGGTTCAACTATAACGTAACCTACTTTTCAGTCTTCCAACTAGTCACATGCACACTGAAATGCGAGAAATTTTTTGCATTGTAATTGAATAGGCCAAAATTTGTCCCTATGAAATTTAGCGTAATATATGTTACGCGGCGCCTTCTTGAAGTTTCTTGGAAGGGCGACGTAAGGCTAAGAAATCGATGTCAGACCGATTACTGTCCGCCAACTGAGATCTCCTCTGTACCGCTAGACTAGATTATCAGTGCCGTACGGGAAAACCAATGTCATGATCAATTGAGAGAGAGCAGAAAAGAGAATTGAGAATGAAAGAAAGCTTGATTGCATTGAATGGAAGCTATTACAGAAAAACAACACGGTGTCGGGGGGGAGAGACACCAGTACAGAGAATTGTTTGCTTGCTTGAAAGTTTGATTACTTGGTCCCCCTTAATAATGCTTAAACAAAATAAACCAAAGTTACATGACTTGACCTAAATAAGTTGTAAAAGCTCACTAAAAGAAAATACAGTAAAACTACTCAATATTTACAATGAAAAGGACTTAGTCTTATACAAAGTAGAAACAAGTCCGTTGGCAGCAACTTTATCTTCAGCATTAGGGTCTGCGCACACGGCGTCGTCTGCGCGCGCGGTGCTATTGGCATCTGCCTGTGGTTGGGCGCTGGTGATGGCTATCGGTGGGGCGACAGAGGCACATGCGCACTTGTCACTTGGAGCTGCCAAGACCACGGGGCCGACCATGGCGACGGGCGTTGGGAGGCTGGCCAGGACGCCACGGGGCGCGTCCAAGGGGTCATGGGACATGGTTGGAAAGCCGCCCATGACATTCTCCCCCACCTGAGTTGGCGACGTCCTCGGCGCCTTACTTGCAAGGTAATCATCAATCAGGCTCTTGTAGGCTTTGAGGTTTGTTCCCCTCTCCCAAGTATTCTCCTCTGCATCACATCCCTGCCATTTCACCAAGAACTCCTGGTGATCTTTTCTTGAGGCGTGAATCAATCGATCATCAAGAATAGCTTCAGCACGCCTTTTCCCGGTTGAATTAGGGCCTCGAATACTTGGTATTGTGAGTTGGCTTCGTGAAGGATCCTCCATATCTTCCCGAAAAGGTTTCAGAAGACTGACATGGAAAACGGAATGGTATCCACCTAGTATGAAACTTTCCCAATGCGCCTTTAATGGACAAGGGTCCAATATATTTTTGCAATAGGCGAGGGTTATGGACCCCTGCAAATAAGTACTGCTTTGGAATTTTGACCATCACTTTGTCCCCCACTTGGTATTCAACAAAGCGGCGATTCTGATCAGCATGCCTCTTTATCCGCTTTTGAGCTTTGACAAGATAGCTCCGCACTATCTCCAAATTTTGCTTCCATTCTTTTGAGAAGCTAGTAGCTCGAGGAGATTTTGACATGTTTGGTGCATTCACAGTATGTAGGAGTAGCGGTTGCTGTCCGGTAATAATTTCAAAAGCGCTTTTGTTGCTACTTGAAATCTTTTGTGAGTTGAAACACAGTTGAGCAGCATCCAAAAGCTTCACCCAGTTCTTCTGCGATTCAGTTACAAAGTGCCGGAGATATTCCTCCATCATGCCATTGAATCGCTTCATCTGGCCATCAGATTGCGGAAGAAAACTTAAGCTGTGACTCAATTTTGATCTAAGGCACTTAAAGAGTTGGGTCAAAAGTTGCTAGTAAAGCGTGAGTCACGATCACTAACGATGTCTTTAGGCAGGCCCCAATATTTGACGACATAAGAGAAGAAGAGTCGAGTTATATCTTCTGCTGATATATATTGTGGGGCTGCTATAAAGGTAGCATACTTGGAAAACCGATCCACCACAACCAAGATAGTTGTGAGATCTCCGACCTTGGGCAATCCAGTGATGAAGTCCAGGGAAATGCTTTCCCAAGGTCTTTTTGGGACAACTAGTGGTTCCAAGAGTCCTGCTTGCGTCAAGCAGTCTGACTTATCCTTCTGTCATACTAGACAAGTCTTCACATACTGAGCGACGTCATCGGCCATTTGAGGCCAATAATATGCACGGCGAAGCAATGCCATGGTGCGTTATTCACCGGGATGACCGGCCCACAAATTATCGTGGCATTCCGCCAGAAGAGCCCTTCGTAGATCTTCTCCTTTAGGAACATAAAGTCGGTTCCCTTTCACTTTCAGGAACCCATCTTCTTTGTAGAACTGGCGAGTCTTGCCCTGTCCTACCAAATCAACCAAATACTATACAGTGGGATCCTTGATGAGTAGATCCAGTATCTGGTCTTTTATGGTGGTGGTTACTTCGCTCCCCCTGAGGGTGTCGAGTACGCACACCGATGCTAGATCAGCTCTCTGATTGAGCGCATCAGCAACATGATTAGTCTTCCCACTTCGATACTCCATGTTGAAGTGAAATTTCGCGAAGAGTTCTTACCACCTGGCCTGTCGACCATTCAGCTTTGGCTGGGTCATGAAATGGCTAACAACGGTGTTGTCTGTCTTGACCACGAATGGGGTTCCCAGTAGATAATGCCTCAAAGCGTAAGCAATGAACGACAACCAATAATTCTTTCTCGTGGGTGGCATAGCGCCGCTCTGCATCCTTCAGTTTTCGGCTCTCGTACGCTACAGGATGCCCTTATTGTAGCAAGACTCCACCAAGTGCATAGTCGGAGGCATCCGTTTGTACCTCGAATGGTTTGGCCAAATCAGGGATGGCCAAGACGGGGCTACTAGACATAGCCATTTTCAATGTGTTGAAGGCCTCTGCTCGCTTGGGTCCCCAATCCCAAGGTGTGACCTTCTTGAGATGTTCTATCAGCGGCACTGCAATGAGGGAGTAACTTTTCATAAATCGCCGATAGAAGTTGCATAGGCCAAGGAATGACCTCAAGGCGTGGATATCCTTAGGCGGCGGCCAATCTGTGATGGCCTGAATCTTCTGTTGGTCTATCTTGATCCGTCCTTCCCCAATGACATGTCCGAGGAAGTCAATTTGTTTCTGAGAAAAGGAGCACTTGGATAGCTTCGCATATAAGTCATGCTCTCGCAATCGGGCTAGGACCTTACGCAAATGCTCCAGGTGTTCTTCTATGGTCTGGCTATATACCACAATGTCATCCAAGTAGACCATGACGAATTCGTCAATGTATTCTCCAAAGACTTGGTTCATCAGGGTGCAAAATATGGTTGGCGCGTTAGTCAAGCCAAATGGCATAACCAGGAAGTCGTACGACCCATATCTTGTCACGTAGGTCATCTTGTGTTCATCACCCTCTGCAATCCGGACTTGCCAATAACCTGTCCTCAGGTCTATTTTGGTGAACACTGTCGCACCACCCAGTCTATCAAACAAGTCTGCCATTAGCGAAATAGGGTACTTGTTCTTCACGGTGATTTTGTTTAGAGCCCGATAATCCACGCAGAGTCATAGACTGCCATCATGTTTCTTTTGGAATAGCACAGGGGACCCGTATAGGGACTTGGAGGGTACGATGATCCCTGTGTCTAGGATTTCCGTCAATTGTCTCCAAAGTTCGATGAGTTCGGTTTGTGACATTCTATACGGCGCTCGGGCAGGTGGATTCTCACCCAACACCAACTCAATCTCATGGTCCACAGTTTGCCTAGGCGGGAGATGCTTTGGCATGTCTTGTGGCATGATGTCTTCAAATTCCATTAGCAGCTCCTTCACGGGTGCAGGAATGGGACCCGAGGAGCGTTCTATACCTTCAATGCAGAGGGTAGCCAGGAACGTAGGTTCATGTCTTCTGACCCCCTTCTTCAGCTACAAGGCCGATATGTTCTCAACGGTTATCTTCATGGGCATGCACGGGATAATGTAGGGCTTGGCCCCATTTGCTCCCATCATCATTAGCATGTTTGCATATGGTACGGGCATGGTGTTGGTTTGCCTCATGAATTCCAACCCCACTATCAACTCGAAGTCATATATGACCACCACGCGCAGGTTGAATTTTCCTTCATAAGGGCCAAGCTTCACTAGTACTTCTTTGGCTATTCCACCCACTGGCTGAGGAGGTGAGTTGATAGCCTTGACATGACCTTTGCCCTTTCCTACAACTAGGCCAAGGCGCTCCACCTGAGTCGAGACTAAGTAGTTATAGGTAGCACTCATGTCTTTCATGGCCCGAATGGGCTTGCCATTTACCTTCATGTCGACGAACATTAAGGTCCTCTCTTGATTAGAAGGAATCCTCTTATTCGCCTTCTTTTTCCCTTTCTTGGCGATTGGGAAGGGGTCCTTCTTCTTACGGATACCAGCACTGGTTCCCGCTAAGGACTCAAAAATAGAGCCAACAATTACATTGAATGCACTACTGGTTCAGTCTTGTCCGCATCATCTGCGTCGTCATCCGTCCCATCATCAAAAGCTTGATGAGCGTTCATCTGTGCATGTGGGCATTCATTATTCCAATGTGGTCCGCCGCAATGACAACATCCTGAGGGGGGTTTCCTTCCTCGATCGTTGTTGTTAGATGCAGTGCTAGTACTGCCTGAGGAGGGAGCCTTAGATTTGGTTGCACTCCGGTCTCCTCCACTTTTGCTAGAGACACCAGTGTTCGGCTGGCCCCCTTTGTATCCTCCTCGGACATGTTGTTGAGGCCTGTCCTTCTGGGCTTCCACTTGATAATCCCCAAGGCACTCCGCTACTTGGATCACCTTAGGTAACGTGTCTACTCTTTGTCTCTGCAAATCCATGTGGGCATAAGGTTTCAACCCTTCTAGAAAGGTGAAGCATTTGTCTTTGTGCCCCATGTCGCGTGTATTAAGCATGAGCGTAGAGAACTCCCGCACGTAATCCCGTACTGATTTGGTCTGGCGGAGCTCCCGTAGCTTTCTCCTTGCATTGTACTCAATATTTTTGGGGAAGAACTGTAGGCGTATGGCTGCCTTCAGCTCTGCCCATGTCTCGAGGGCATCTTCACCGGCCTTGATGGCTTTGTATTTCACCCGCCACCAGAGTTTGGCATCACCCTGAAGATACATGGCAGCAATTGCTACCTTCTTAGCTTTTTCTAGGCCTCCCACAGTATCGAAGTATTGTTCGATGTCAAAAATAAAGTTTTCCACTTCTTTGGCATTCGGAGCTCTACTGTATGGCTTTGGCTCAGGAATTTTCAGTTTTTGTGCCATAGGGGCGAGGTTCACACCACCCCCAATTTGGTTTCTACCTCCTCGAAGTAGGCCTTGTAATTCAGCATTGACAACGTTGAGCTGGCCTGTCAAGTTGTCTATAGTTTGTTGCATGGCAGTCACCTTGTCTGCCTCTTGTTCCCTATTGGCTAAATCCTCGGCACGCTCCTGCTGGAGGACCTTGAATTTACCAAAAATTTTGGCTGCCTCTGTGGTTGTCATTTGCAGGTCTCCTTCAGAGTCGCGACTGATGTTTTCTATGTCAACTTCGGCCTGGACCAGTCTGTGGTCCAGGTCGTCCAACCTTTGCACTAGGCTGGTCTTTAGGTCAGGCATCATTTCCAATATGGGTCATAATGCATCAACCATCCCCTCAAAGGTCGCGATGCGATCCCCATAATTCACCATGGTCAGAAATGGTGGTCATTGCAATGTAATCCCTCGTCCGATGTCGAGCCTAGGCTCTGATACCGACTATTGCGCGGCGCCTTCTTGAAGTTCCTTGGAAGGGCGACGTAAAGCTAAGCAATCGATGTTAGTCTGATTACTGTCCGCCAACTGAGGTCCCCTCCGTATGCTAGACTAGATTGTCAGTACCGTACGGGAAAACCAATGCCATGAGCAATTGAGAGAGAGCAGAAAAGATAATTGAGAATGAAAGAAAGCTTGATTGCATTGAATGAAAGCTATTACATAAAAACAACACGGTGTCGGGGGGGAGAGACACCAGTACAGAGAATTATTTGCTTGTTTGAAAGTTTGATTACTTGGTCCCCCTTAATAATTCTTACAAAAAATAAACCAAAGTTACATGACTTGACCTAAATAAGCTGTAAAAGCACACTAAAAGAAAATACAGTAAAACTACTCTATATTTATAATGAAAAGTACTTAGTCTTCTACAAAGTAGAAACAAGCCCGTTGGCAGCAACTTTGTCTTCAACATTAGGGTCAGCGCACACGGCATCGTCTGCGCACGCGGCGCTGTTGGCATCTGCCTGTGGCTGGGCGCTTGGAGCTGCCGAGACCACGGGGTCGACCGTGGCGCTGGGCATTGGGAGGCTTGCCAGGACGCCACGGGACGCATCCAAGGGGTCATGGGACATGACTTGAAAGTTGCCCATGACATATAGCATTAAGGAAAGAGTCAGTCGAGCTCTCCTAGGATGCAACAAAGTCATTGGCCTAGGTGCCGACATGTACTGTAATCGAGATGTCGATAGGAGTCGTAGTCGAAAAGTCAACAAGGGCCGAGGTCGAGATTAGCTATTGATGATAAGACTTGTAACGGCTAATTTGTCAGGATAGGATATTAAGAGGGAATATTCTAGCGGATATTCCCTTCATTTTGTACTATTAGGGTTTCCTAGGGAAAGATCTCATATATATAGAAAGAAGAGACAGTGGTAGGGGCATGTAATATTCATTTTGATAAGAACACTTTAAAGAAGAAGATTCTCTCTCTTTTGAAAGAATACAAAGACTACCTTTTGATAAAGATTCTTGTTCATATTATTTTCCACCTTTCCACCAGATTCGAGCATTGTTCATATGAATCTTGGACCTATCGGTCACTCATCATTGTGGGGAGAAACATCCATTCAACCCATCCATTATTGGGTGAATCATTCTCCTGATTTACTTAAATGTCATTTATTGCCATTTATTGTTAGTTATATCTCCATCAATGTTCATGCTTTAAGAATATTCTGCACCTGTTGGCATCAACTATTTACGGGATCTGTCCCCACCTACTGCATGTTTTAGAGATTAGTACCTAGAGTTATTATCCTTAACTAGATTTAACCCCTTATTATATAAATTAAATAGTTTAACCAAAAATTATACTTTTTAGTCAAATAATTTAGCATCGTCTGTGGGGATTTTCTAGTTAAGTCTTTTAGTTTCTTCTAGATCTACAACCGACACTGGTTAATGACAAAAAAAAACAAAAAGAAGAACCTTCTTCTCTCTACATGCATAGATCTAACATGGCAGGTAACAGAAGAAATAACGAGAATAATGAGCGACCTCCCAACCAACCTCATGGACATCATCCACGAAAGGTCTGAGGCAGTGGATGAGGACACAACGCCCAATGCCTCTCCTAGGCGAGGTGGATCACCCCCTCCCCACTGCAGCATCACAAAATCCCTTGGCACGACAGCCTCCACATCCATGGGAGAGGAGACACCGCCAGCGATAAAGAAACTCCTCGAGGCTTGGCTAATTGATACACTGACCAGCGTGCTCCATAAGCCTGTCCAGTATGTGGCCGCATCAAAGGCAAGAACCTGTGCTGCATCACCAGTGGATGAGCAACATGATCAGCCTCCATCCACGACGACAGGTATTATTCACAATGTTGTTAACAATGCAGGCGACGACGCTCTCACAGCCATTCTGAAAAGGAAGGAGGAAATGGAAAACGAGAACAAGACACTTCGGGATCAAATGAGAGAGCACCAAGAAAGGGTCGATAAAATACCGGACGCTCCTAAGTTATTGCCGAAGAGAGATGTCGGTCGGTTCATCGAGCAGTCATACAGTGATAGCGCTGCCCCACATGCCATACCAAAGACCTTTAAAATGCCGCCTTATCTGAAAATATACAATGGCACGACTGACCCCGAGGATCATGTGACCCATTACGTCACCACCGTGAAAGGCAATGACCTCGCCAAAGAACAAGTATCCTCCATTCTGCTAAAAATATTCGGCGAAACCCTCACGGGAGATGCATTAACCTGGTACTCACAACTGCCAGCACGTTCCATCGAAACCTTTGAGGATATGGCCGATAAGTTCGTGATGGCCAATGTCGGGGCCAAGATGGCCGAGACAAGAGTGAATGACATATTTGCTATCAAACAGTCCCCGGGAGAAGGACTGAGGGACTTCCTCGCCCGTTTTAACCGAGCAAGAATGACCTTACCCAATGTATCAGAAGGAATGGCGGTAGTTGCTTTTCAAAACGAGCTGAACAGAAATGGTTCAAGGGCGACAGGAAAATTATTAAGCCGGCTTACGAAATATCCCCCAACGATTTGGAACGAAATACATAATGCGTATTGTCCAAAGTTCAAGAAGACGAAGACGACCTAAATGGGCCGACTCATCGACTGACCTCAGTACAAGTGAAATCTAGAAAATATCGGAGAAGTGATATCAGAAGAGATCCAGCGGCCTCACGGCCAAACCGGGAACGACATCTCCCATATGTTAGAACTACCGTTGTATCCTCATCTCGCCATGAAGAAGGCCCGCCTCGATCAAGAACAGGGACTCACCAGAATGAGAGACGTATGCCCCATTTACTATCCGCTCATAATTTTTGCATGTCACCTACAGAGATCGTCTACGCCTTGTAGAATCTCGGACCAAAGGTAAAGTGGCCACAAAAGATGAGGTCGGACCCGAATACCAGAAAATCAGACGCCCTCTGCGAGTTCCACCAAGAACGAGGACACAAAATCGAAGATTGCATCGCCCTAAGACAGGAGGTCGTAAACATGTTGCGACAGGGACACCTCAAAGAATTGCTAAGCGACCGGGGAAGGACCAACTTTGCCAGGGGACGTGAACAACATCAAGGGCCGCCGAAGCCTCCCTCGCCAGCCCGCACCATCCACATAATCATCAGTGGCAGGGATGACGCTTCCATAAACAACGTGAAGTTTACCACAAACCACAAGCTCAAACGGTCGATCACACACGAACGGTATGATGAACTCGAAGAAAGTATCATCTTCGATAAGTTAGATACCAACGGTTTGGCATTTCCTTACTATGACGCTCTCATTATTACTTTACGAATTTTAGATACCGACGTGAGATGAATTATGGTAGATGATGGGAGCGGCACATGTATTATCCTTCCTCGAGTACTCACACAAATGAAACTCGAGGACAAGATAGTACCACGCTGCATCACACTAATAGGCTTTCACAATGCAGTTGAACGAACATCCGGCAAGATCACACTCCCTGACCTGGCGGGTGGCATCACTCTGGAGACCACATTCCACATCATGGACCAGGACACGGCATACAACGCCATAATAGGGCGACCATGGATACACACCATGAGAGTTATACCCTCCAGCTTGTACCAAGTCATCAAATTCCCAACTCCGTGAGGCATATTCAGCATACGCGGGGAGCAACGCACATCCCAAGAGTGCTACCGCACCGCCATAGACTGCACGACCACCCAACAAATGAGAGATAGAAAGAAAGAGGCATAGCAATTAACAGGGTCGAGGTTAGTAAGCAATGACAGCAAAGACGTCATCAAAGACCCCGACTCGGTTGAGGCCGCAGGATCGACCGTAGAGGACCTCGACCCCATCCAATTAGATGGCAACGACCACAGCAAGAAAGCATACATCGGCTGCAAACTTCAAGAACCGGGTAATTTTCATGAATTTGTAACTGCTAACACAAACTTGTTTGCTTTTAGCCATGTAGATATGCCAGGTATCCCAAAGGAGATATCCACACACAAATTAAACGTCGATCTACTCTACCCCCGGTGAGGCAAGTTTGATGAAAGTTCAACTCCGCAATCAATGATGCAGTGCGCGAAGAAGTATAAAATTATTGGAAAATGGTTCCGTCGGGGAGTCGAAGTACCCCCAATGGGTCGCCAACGTGGTCGTGGTAAAAACGAAGAAGGGTAAGTGGCGGATGTGTGTAGATTTCACCGAACTGAACAAAGTTTTCCCCAAGGATTCATTCCCACTACCTCATATCGACCTGCTCATCGACGCAACAACCGAGCACGAGCTACTAAGTTTCTTGGATGCCTACTCGGGCTACAACCAGATCCTTATGGAGGAAGAGGACTAGGAAAGAAAAACGATGGAGGTATACATCGAAAAAACGATGGAGGTATACATCGATGACATACTGGTCAGATCCAGAAGGAAAGAAAATCACATCGACCACTTAAAAGAAGCCTTTGGTATACTCAGGAAATACGGCATGAAATTGAACCCCGAAAAATGTGTATTCAGCATGGCCTCAGGGAAATTCTTGGGTTTCCTAGTGTCCTAGAGGGGTATCGAGATCAATCCCGACCAAATCAAGGCCATCGACAGGATACCAGAGAGCTTGACAACCAAAAAGCAGGCCCAGAAGCTGACTGGCCGTATCGCCGCCCTTTCAAGGTTCATCTCACGATTCTCCGATAGGTGCCAATAGTTCTTCGGCGTACTCAAAAAGGAAAACGGCCTCCAATGGACCGCTGAGTGCGTCCAAGCCCTGAAGGAATTAAAGGTGTACTTGTCCTCGCCACTGTTTCTCTCAAAACCAGAACTAGGACAGTCCCTCCTCGTCTACCTCGTCGTGTCCGAAGTAATTGTGAGCGCAGTCTTGGTCCAAGAAAATAAAGGTATGCAATTTTCATCTATTACATTAGCAAGTCACTAGTCGACACCGAGACCAGGTACCCCCATCTTGAAAAATTAGCTCTGGACTTAGTCAAAGCTTCACGAAAGCTTAGACGTATTTCTAATGCCATCCCATCTCGGTCGTCACAACTTTCCCCTTAAGAAGCATTTTACACAAACCCGAACTATCGGGCAGATTGGCCAAATGGGCTATCGAACTAAGCAAGCACGATATTACCTATCGACCGCAAATGACGATAAAGTCACAAGTCCTCGCCGACTTCCGTGCGCAAATAATGCCTGAAGTAGAATAGGAAGCTGCCCACGCTTCTTCCCCAACACAAGACCTCTGGGTCCTGTACACCGACGACGCATCTAACGCGTCGGGGTCCGGGCTGGGACTCGTACTCGAAGTTCCAATAGGCGAAGTGATTCTCCAATCTATAAGGTGCCCGAACATGACTAACAACGAGGCCGAGTATAAGGCCGTAATTGCAGGATTAAGATTAACACTCAAATACGGGGCGAATCGGCTAAGGTTGCGCTGCGATTCTCAGCTCGTGGTCAACCAAGTCATAGGGACTTTTCAAATCAAGGAGTAGAGGTTACAAAAATACCAGACCAAAATCTGCAAACTACTACCCGAGTTCGACGAATGTCAGCTCAACCATATTCCCCGGGCACAGAATATCGAGGCGGACGACCTCGCCAAATTAGTTGCAACCACCAAAAACATTACAACCGGAGACCAAAATGTGGTCCACCTTCTCAACTCATCGATAGGCCAAATCGTGGTAAGAACCAAAACCTTACTTGGGAATGGCGCAACCGTATTATTACATATTTGCAGGATGGCATACTCCCTAACGATAAAAAAGATGCCAAGAAGCTGTGAATGCAAGCGGTCAGATACAACATCGTTCACAACGACTTGTACAAAAGGACATATGGCGGCCCTCTGGCGGAATACTTAGGCCCAAATCAGATGCGACGCTTCCTTGAAGAAGTACACGAAGGCCACTGTGGAGCTCACTCCGAGAATCGAGCTTTGGTCAGGTATAGGCCAAAATCAGTCCCTAGGAAATTTAGCGTAATATGGCATTAAGGAAAGAGTCGGTCGAGCTCGCCCAGGATGCAGCAAAGTCATTGGCCGAGGTGCCGACATGAGTCGTAATCGAGACGTCGATAGGAGTCTTAGTCGAAATGTCAACAAGGTCGAGGTTGATATTGGATATTGATGATAAGACTTGTAACGGCTAATTTGTCAAGATAGGATATTAAGAGGAAATATTCTAGTGAATATACCCTTCATTTTGTACTATAAAGGTTTCCTAGTGAAAGACCCCATATATATAGAAATAAGAGATAATGGTAGAGGCATGTAATATTCATTTTGATAAGAACACTTTAGAGAAGAAGATTCTCTCTCTTTTGAAAGAATACCAAGACTACCTTTTGATAAAAATTCTTGTTCATATTATTCCCCACCTTTCCACCTCCAAGGATTGTTCATACAAATCTTGGACCTATCGGTCACTTATCATTGTCAGGAGAAACATTCATTTAACCAATCCATTATTTGGTGAATCATTCTCCTTATTTACTTAAATGTCATTTATTGTCATTTATTGTTAGTTATATCTCCATCAATGTTCATGCTTTAAGAATATTCTGCGCCTGTTGTCATCAACTATTTACGGGATTTGTCCCACCTACTGTATGTTTTAGATATTAGTATCTAGAATTATTATTATTAACTAGATTTAACCCCTTACTATATAAATTAAATAGTTTAACCGAAAATATAAATTAAATAGTTTAACCGAAAATTATACTCCCTCCATTTTAATTTATGTGAACTTATTTCTTTTTTAGTCCGTGCCAAAAAGAATGACTACTTTCCCTATTTGGAAATAATTTATCTTTATGCAATGATTTATAGCCACACAATATATATGTGCTTCATTTTATACCACACGTTCAAAAGACTTCCCACTTTTTTTAAACTCCGTGTCCAATCAAATGAGTTCATATAAATTAAAATAGATGGAGTACTATTTTTTGTCACATAGTAATCTAATATGCAAAGTCATATTTGTGCGAGACATTTCTTAATTTGACTAGTAGACTGGTTGAGATCCCGCTTTTCGAGTAGCTAACCAAAAATTGAGAAAAAATGTTACTTTAAAAAATTTTCGGTTTTGCTTAGATGATATACTCTCCTTTTTAATTTGTTTCAAAATAAATGACATAATTTTAAATTTAAAAATAATTTAATTTTAAATTTTTTATTTTACCCATTTTAACTTTAACGAGAAACTTTTATAACAATATAAAGGTCATGGCCCCGCAAATTTTTTTACCCCTTTTAAGATCACAAATTTTAAAAGTCTTATATTAATTTCTTAAATTCCGTTTCTCGTCAAACTATCCTGTTTAAATTGAAATGGGAAGAGTAATGATTCTATTGAAGTTACCATTACTGATTAATTTAAAAGGTCTATTTGAGAAGAGGTAAAGGATAGTATTACGCTGTACCATACTATCATTAGCACATAATGCAAACAAACAACATGTGAAGATGTTCCTCTTTTTTCTACAAAGTCTAAATCCCCTCTCTTCCTTTTTTTTCACATATTCATCTAACCATGAAAACAAAAACTTACACAAAAAAGCTATGAACCTTTTTATGGGAATAAACAGAGCTTCAACTTCCAAGCAAGTATTCTTAATCTGTGATTAATCACACCCACGTGGAGCAAACCCTAACCTCGAACCCGCAAGATCAAACACGACCCGGAAACCCTGCTGCTGAATATTACCAATTATAGACAACCTGCTTGCCGTACCCGCAAATCCAAAGCAGAATCTCCCTTCACTACTCACCGGAATCAAGTAATTCGATGCTGGCAATGCCACGTCAGCATCCTTAAAATGTAACACCAACGTTGGAACCTTCACTTCGGTTTTACCCGACAAATCATAACACGTGTCGAACAATGAGTAATTCGGCGCTCTCTTCAGATTTTTAGTACCTAAGCTGAAAGCATCCCTCAGCGCCACGTAAGCGGGTCGGGTCAGCCGGGTCACTGACGTACCCGAATCAACAATGACCCCACCGTCACCGTTAGCACCGAGCTTGAACAACTCCGATGTAATCAAAGGAACCCTAGTACCTCCGACGCTGATTCCGGTGAGCTCCACGTAGTAAAATGTGTTTAGTTTTTGGTTGGTTAAAAGAGGCGTAAAAATGGTATTTCGAGTAACTGCTGATTCGCCGAAAATGAGATAAGACGGTTTAGGAGAACCGGTCCGGTCGACTAAGCAGTATGAGAATTTATTACCGAACCGGCTACCGGCTTGACCCGGAAATGAAAGTTTCCCTTTCCCTAAACCCAACAAACCAGCAGCTCCGATGAACAAACCTTCGTTATCATGGCCGCAACCAAATGCTATATCGCTGACACGTGTCTTTCTGAACGTTAAAGTTTCAGTTGAGAATTCGCCGACGGTGAATGAACCGTCGCCGTAGGAGACTTGGTAAAGGCATTTGTTTTTGTTGTTACAGCCGGGCGAGTCAAGCCGGCGACACAAAGGAGAATCACAGGAGAGCCCAGTAAATGAGGATGATTTACTCGGGTCGAATACCGGGTCGGACTGATTATAACATTGTCTGCATGGCAAGCATTGGATCCAAACAACGTCGCTACCAGTGTCTAAAACCAGGTAAGCATACTTAGGTGGAGTACCAATGCCTATGCGTGTAAAGTACTCGCCGCTACCCTGAGCAAGACCAGAGATGACGGAGCTGCTGAAGTCTTTAACGGTGGCATTAGCGTTAGCAGCCGCTTCAGCGAGTTTAGAGAGGAGTTCGGCTCTAACGGCGTCACGTTGAAGACGGAGTTTGAATAATGCATGTGGTGTGGTGTTGAATAAGGATGTATAAGGAGTGATTAAGTCTACGTGGTGTAATTGTACAGCAAGGGTATTTTGGGAATTTAGGGGTTGAAAGTCGTAGGAATCTTGAGTGGCCCATGAGAGGGATTGAGGTTCAGGGAGAGAGCGTAGGGTAAGTGTTTGATATTGAAGAGAAACAGATGATACAGAAATGGAAAGGGTGAACAAAGTGAAGAGAAATGGAATTGAAATGAGTTTCCCTTCCATTGTAGAGAGGGATGAAATGAAAAAGTGGGTAGAGAAAAGAGAGAGTGAGAGTAAGTGAGGTGAACATTGGGAGTATAAATAGGTGATAGAGTCGTTGTTTGTTTGTGTGTGAACTTTTGACCTTAAAAGAAAGGGTGCTGGAAATATTGAACGACTGATGGCACTATGTTCCATGCAGGAAAGGACCACATCGATCCCCTACAACAGCCACCTACTCACCCTTTTCACTTTTTGTTCTATATATATGGAATTTGGTGTATACAGAAAAGGATTTTATAGTTATATATATACAAAAATTTTATAAAGGATAGTTCAAGATTTAATATATAGTTATAAAAAATAATTTTGATCTATATATATAATATTTTAACTTAGTTCGCAATATAGTACTATATTTTACTCATTTATGTACCTTTTTTTTAAGCAGTATAAAAATGATTTTTGTCCAAAAAAAATATCAAAAGCGTTTTGGACTCAATATGTGACGCCTATGTTGGGAAGCTAGTGCTACTTTATAGTGAATTTGGAAAGTTAAGAAAGATGCCAATGTGTGTGTATTCTTGCTGATATATCCTGATGGATTTTCAATGTCTTGATATTTGGTGACCGAAGAGCATCTGTTATGTGACTGTCTGGTCACATATGGTATGTTGTCTTTACTCTTTAATGTCCAGACATGATGAAACGGTGTTAGAAAAATTGGTTAATTGGTTGTTTGATAGCTCGTGATTCTGACCTTCTGCTTAATTTATGAGCTTTGTTAGTTAGAGTTGTTTGACTTAAAACCACAAATGTCATCACATAATATTATCATGTCTGCTTTTCTTTGAGCTAATGAGCTTTACTTATTGGATGTAATTAAGTTATATAAATTATTAATGTAAAAATCTTAAATTATTCGTTTAATTTAATATGCTACTCAAGCGGAATTTTGATATATAGATAAGCTATCCAAGAATTTTGATAATCACTGGCATTTCTTAAATATTGACATTGATCAGGAGCACAACCTTTTAAAGGTTAACAACCTTACTTGATCAATCTACACTTTCTATTCTCTCAAATTGAAGTTAAAGATGCACAATCTGCTTCAATTATTTCGTTCTGCTCACTGTTATAGCTATTCAGTCCACATTAGGCACTGTCTAGAAACAATTGTATACACTACTTTTGATATATTCACCCACCGCATGAACGACCGTGGAGAAAATGACAGCAATGAAAACAAACTTTCCTCTCTAATTATAAAATAAATCTTTAGCAAAATAAGTAATATTTACACAAGAAACTCTACCATCTAGGACCAAATGTACGTAATCTAATATCACATTAACCATATAAAAAGAAATCTAAAAAAATAGAGAGTAAAAGGCCAAACATTTAAACCAGGAAAACGGATTAGAGGGGTTTGAACACTGGTCTCAGGCCCTAACATGATGAAAAACAGGCATGTAATTAGGAAGGCGTGGGTAGGGACTTTGACTTCAATCATGAGGTATTGAAAACTATCCCATTATTGATTAAAATATTTTGGCAAAATGGCCTCCTAGCCACTTAAACTTGCACTCAATTGTTAACCCGATAAATAAACTTACAAATTTTTCATTTGAACACCTCAACTTGGCAGAATGATTACTAATAAACACTTCTAATCGAGAGTGTATATCAATTACATTCACATGTCAAACACGTCATATGCTAGACTATTTATTGCTTGACATATGTTATTTGTGGGTCCTACTTTTAAAATTCATTTATCAAAATTTCAAACACCTCCCCCCCCTAAAAAAAAACCTAGTAAAATACTAGAAAAGCCTCCACCAAACTCCAAATTCAAGAAATTAGTCGGCTTCCTTCATCCTTTTTCTTCTTCTCTTCTTATTTCTGTTAAATTCAATTAGGGATAGAATTTTTGTCCACCAGAAAACCCCCAATGGCAGCCACTACCACATCTTTTTTAAAAAGTCCCAAATCATAAGAGATAAGTAAAATCACATGTCTTCAGATCGAATCTACCCAAAAAACTCCTAGTTGCTCGCTCTCTCCTCGCTTAAGTTCAAAATTCATAACATTTTTTTACTCAAACCACTCACTATATTTGAGAAAGAATAAGAAAAAGAGATGGGAAAGATTTGAAAGATAATGAGAAGAACTGGATAAAAAAAGAGATGGACTGGTTGGAGATAAACAGGGAGGGATTACTGGTGAAAAGAAAAAAGAGAGGAGAGGCGAGTACTGATGGGAAACAAGGTGCTTTTTCCCTTTTCTTTTTAATTTTTAAATTTTTTCTTTTGATTTTAGTATTTTTTTTAAATCAAAATGTTGTACTCAGGCGTATTTTCTGCGTGATTTGCATGTATTTTGTACACATTACATATGTCACTTCCATATAAGCATAGTCAACAATCAAACTAATTTAATATTAATCATTCTGTCAAGTTGAGGCGTTCAAATAAAAAAATTATAGTAAATTTATTTATCGAGTTGACAATTAGGTGCAAGTTTAAGCGGGAAGGATGCCATTTTTTCAAAATCTTTTATGCAAGAGTTGCAATGTGATGGGATGCCTGCCCTTCGGTACAACCTGTTTGCAAGTTGGGCATGATTGGTAGTTCGACAAACATGTTCAAGTAAATAAGGCACCTAAGGAGTGGTACAAAATCCAAAGGAGAAGAAACAATAACATCAACAGATTTGGCAAACTAAAAAGAGTTAGAATCCTGAAATTCCAGAATAAGTTAAAGCATAGGGAAATGAGAAGATGTTGGGATAGCAGGCCATAGTGATACAATAATAGATGTGGAAGAAGGTTGGCGGGAAACTAGGAGAAAGGCTGCAAACAAAAGTGCCCAGCAAGTACACATTGAACCAACCAAAATGATTACTCGTAATATGTTTAGTCCTTTAAATGTGCCTGATATGCAACTGTTAAGATTAGAAGAAATATATACTGGAGAAAAGGGGCAATGTAGTTATGGGGAGAATGGTTCAAGGGCGCAAACACTATATATATCCCAGTAAATCTAGTGACTTAAAATGTTAAAGGAATGAATAAGATATATAAGCAAAAGGAGAGTATAGAACCCAAAATGCAAAAGCTGCTCGAATAATGAATAAGATTGAATATGGTTGAGATTGGTGGACAAATGCTTCTAAAAGCACTAGAGGCAGAATATGGATTATCTGGGACCTAACATCATTTAGTTCACTGTTCTTGAGATACATCCACAGTTCATCTACAGATTATTTAAGAATGGCCAAATACATAGGGGCGGATCTACCTTACGAGGTAGGGGCATCACAGCACCCGCTCGCTTCGCTAAAATTCTTACTATGTACATAATATTTCCGTAAAGAAACATATAAATTGATAGAATGGTACCCAGAAGTCACAAAGTGGAAGCGGGTGCCATTGGTTCAGCCTTCCCTTTGAAGGCTTTACTTGGCCTCATGAATGCAAGTTTGATTCCCTGTTGGAGTAGCTCCTTTAATTTTTCCTTTTTTCTATTTATTAAAATTTCTTTTATTTTCAGATGAGCCCTAGGGCCTCACCTCTTTTTCTTCTTTTTTATTCTTTCCCTCCTTTTATTACTTGCTAAGTCTCTCTTCTTTATTTTTTTAACTTTCAGTCCTCATTTTGTTGCTATCGTTATACTTTACTTTATGAACAATTATTTTCTATAGGTAATTTGAATTATTTTTAATTAGCATATAATTTTTTTATTTTTAATGAAACGATATTAATTTATATATTGGAATATAATTTGAGCAATATCTTCTATTGGGTTTTGAAAAAAATTAAATGGCTTGATTGATAGATCATAGGTTGAATGTTGAAGGTTTTTCTTTGAAAATAATTGTCATATAACTCAACAATTAAGATGAAAAAATAAACAAAGAACAATACAAGTAAATTAATCTAGTCAAACAATGAATATATAGTGTAGTTAAGGTATTCTTTAAGCAAATATTTATATTGGAGGCGCTCTTTCATGAAATGTTATTTTTCTTTTGCATTTTTATTTAGAATGTGTTTAAATTAAGCGTTACAAATTTGAACTAAAATCGAACTTATTTGCTTTGTGAATGAAAGACCTATTCAAATTAACCAAAAACTAACTGAACCGACCCATTATTCCTAATCTGTTTTTGTAGCTACTGACATGTATACTGTATGCATAACATGGTGGCACTCGCAACCTTCAAATCCTGAATCCGCCTCTGCAAATACATATACATCCCATTCAACTTGGTCCCATTTTTTATTTTGGCACTCTATCTCAACCTTGTTTCATTTTGGCCCCCCAACTTTATTTCTTATGTTTTATTTTAACACAAAAACTGAAACCAATGCAAAAAAATATAGCGCGTGTGTATATACAAATTTGAAGTGTAATAAATATCCAATTAAATGTTGTTCATCCTTGTCAAACGGGTCAATACTAAAATACCCGACCTGAATTTCTTGGTGTCCACGATACTTTCAGTTCAACTTCAAATCTACAAGAACAAATATCCATTCCATTATAAAAAAATAATTTTCCTTGAGACATAGATTCACTTCAAACTTCAAGCTTATATGAAATAAAGGGTGAAAAAACCAGGTGGCAACATTTAATTTGATATTTATTACACCTCAGATTTGTGTATACACACACGCTATATTTTTTTGTACTGGTTTCAGCTTTTGTGTTGAAATGAAACATAAGAAATAGAGTTGGAGGGACAAAATGGAACAATAGAGTGCCAAAATGAAAAATAGAGTCAAGTTGAATGGGCTGTATATGTGTTTGGCCTTTAAGAATCATACTACCAGTATAGAATTTCACTTCACAACTAAGTATGGACTGTATACAATTTCCAATGGAAGTGAGTTGTGAAAGGAAGCTAAGCGAACATGAAGAACATCTGACAAGGCTCTGGCTAATAATCGGGGACTTCAATGTTGTACTTGATATGAATGACAGATCTAATGGGAGTAAAGTGCACGAAAGTGAGACAAGAGACTTTAGAAGATTTCTAGAGATTTGTGGGATGATAGAGTTGCAGACTACTAGCAGATATTTTACTTGGATAAACAACCATATTTATAGTAAGATAGATAGGGCCTTGGCTACTACTCAATGGATGAATCTAATGCCTCCACTACGAGTTTATGTAATGGATCCTTATTTTTCAGACCGTACTCCAGTCAGCATTGAGATTGATAATGTTTCATACACTAGGAAGAAGTTATTAAGGTTTCTGAATTGCTTGGCAGACCACCTTGGTTTTGAGCAGGTTGTCAAAAATAGTTGAAACTCAACAACACATGCAAGAAGAATAAAGAGTGAACGGTTGAAACTGAAAAGTGTTAGAAAAAGCTCTAAATATGTTTAACAAAAAAGAAATCACTGGTGTGGCTAATAGGATTCAAAGTATCAGGGGTCAGCTGAAAGAATTGCAAGAGCAGATGAGAGATACTAATTAACCACCTGGTAAATTTGAAACAGAAAAGGAACTAACGAAACAACTTGACAGATGGAACATGTTAAGGACAATATTTACAAGCAAAAGTCAAAGATTCAATGGCTTAAATTGGGTGACTCAAATACAACATACTTCTTTACAAACATAAAAGGAAAGAGAGCACAAAATAATATTAAACAACTCACTGCAGCTACTGGAGAATTGATACAGGATGCAAAGGGTGTAGAAGAGAATTGATAGGTGGTTTCTACTAGAGTTTGCTAGGCTTTGCAAGTGCCTCACTTCCTGCTATACAACCTACTATTCTGAGGGGCCAATTTTGAAGAGAGATCAATAGTTTCATCTAACAATACCTTCTTTGAAGATGTTAATGTTTTAAAGGTATCGGGGTGCGATAGCTTTAACTCATATTCTTTTCAAAAAGCATGGCCGACCATTGGAGAGGAGGTAACAACTGAAGTGCTCAAATTTTTTGAAACCTCTGATATGTACATGTCTATAAACTGTATTTCTGGTACTTTGATCCCTGAAGTAAAAAATGTATCCTCTATTAAAGAGTACAGACCAATATTTTGTTGCACCACCTTATACAAAATTATCTCCAAAGTGCTCACCAACAGATTGTAAAATGTCATGGACTATTTGGTGGATTGCAGTCAAATTGCCTTTGTCCCAAGCATGGTTATTAATGACAATATTGTGCTTAGCCATGAGTCAAAGTCGACATGCAAAAGGCCTACGACTCCTTAGAATGAGTATTCTTGGAGCAGATCTTTATAGGTTTGAACTTTCCAAAAAATTTTGTTAGGTGGATCCTAAGCTGTGTTAGAATTGCATCTTACTCAATTGTCATAAATGGTAATCATACTCTACCTTTTGCTGCGAAAAAAAAGGTGAGGCAGGGTGATCCTCTATTCTCTTACTTGTTTATACTAAGTATGAAATATTTGAACAGTTTGTTGAAGGCTCTAAGGTGCAAACTAGATTTCGATTTCCATCCTTGATGAGAGAAATCAAGTATTACTCAACTTGGATTTGCTCATTGATGTTTTGACTTCAATACCACACAAGGGGGTGTCCAATTTTTGCGTGCACAAATTATAAAAGAACCTGGTTCTTCTATGTGTTCCTTTTACTACTGTTGCGGAATAATAAATGTAGAAATTAAAGAACACAAGAATTTTTACGTGAAAACCACCAAGATTAAAAGGTGAAGAAACCACCACCTACTTCCCAGTAGGATTTTCCCAAAATTCGTCACTAAATCACTGAGCCAAAAAACTACATTTACAAAATACTTTTGTAAACCTAGGATTAACTCTAATCCCGTTGTGACACACAACCTCTAACTGTTGCGACAACTTCAAGTTAACTTTAACTTGAATACTCTGAGTACCTATTACAATTCCCTCTAGATAAAGCTGAAAGGTACACTATGAAAAGCACCTACTACAATTGAACTAAAATAAAAGACAGACACTTGGAACTAGTTCTTCTATCTGGTTCATGTAGCTTTAGATTCGCACACTTGAATCACACACGAACTGCTTGCAAAATGCCTTGCTATTTTGCTCTCAGTTTACGTTTAACTTCTGCTTTTGTGTGTCACCGTGGAATGAGAACATCCTGCGATTTATAGAGTTAGTAGAGTAGAAAATAACTAGAGTTCTAATGCTACTTTTCCTTGGTGGAAGAGTTCTAGTTGATCTCAACCTCTAACTCTTTCCTTTATCTTAGATAGTGTTCTCTTTGATTAAGGAGTCCTTCTCCTTATCAATTATAAAACCCTCTTCGATCAGGAGATATTAATTAAGGAGTCCTTCTCCTTCTCAATTATGCAACCCTTTTCGATCAGGAGATATCAATTATAACAAGTTAAGTTTATCTCCTTCACGTGCATCCCATATGCTCGAATCTGCCCGTGTCTATGCACACAAGGGATGGAGCTGGTTCATGCCTGAGCTTTCTTTGTCAATCTTCAAAACTAACCTTCACTTAGGCCAATAAATTTTCCCTTTTTGATGATGACAAACTCTGTGCTTTTCATAAGCTTAGGCCCTGTTTCAACTTAGCTCAACATCAACACAATGTTAGAATAATTTCCACTTATCATAAAGGACCAGATTCATTAAGTTATAAAACATCACTGTTCAAAGTGTAAAGCATAACCTTTTTCTCCCTTTTGGCATTATCGAAAAGTTGCATAAAAAAAGTGAGATAACCAGATTTTAAAACTTACTCATGGCCACTGGGTTTACTTCAAATGCAATCATGGATTAATTATCATAGATCAAGCTAAGAATTTTAACCATCAAGGAAATATAAACAAACAGTTAGAGCACAAGACAGTGAATTTCATTGATGATTGATACGATTCTTCCACAAAGCATAAAAAGAAATAAACATACTGGAAACATGAGCAAACACAACAAAATAATCCCGAACTGGGTCACTGGTTGATCTACACTAGGCTAGGAGGCTTAAGGCTGAGAAGAACTAGGTGCTTGGTTTTTGGCTTGAAGGAGTTTCAGCATATCCTGAAGAATGCCATCATTCTTCTCCTTTACTCTTGCCAGCTCAGTTCTGAGAGCATCTTTATCAGTCTCCACCTCAGCCAACTTTTTCTTCAGCCTCTCAATCTCAGCATCCTTAGCCCCACTTTGTTGCACCAAGGCTCGCACCTTGCTATTCACTGGTACCTTCTTGGATGAACCAGATTCTTTAGGAGTGGCATGGACTTCATAGTCACAAGCAAGCAGCGTATTTTCCCCAAAATGATCCTTGCTTGTACCAATATCCCTTTTTTCTTTGGATTATAAATTTCAGGCACTCTCTTCAGTAGATCTGCGAGGGTTTCCTGTTAAGATGAAACAGGTTCATCTATATTTTTTCCAAGTTGAACCAGCCCTTCAGCGGCTTCGCCAGACCCACTTCCCCCTGTTTTCTTTACACTTTCCTCTACTCCAGCAGATTTGTTTTTCAAATAACCATTGCACATGTGTCTTTGGTTAAACTTACAGGATTGGGTGAAGAATCAACCACTCTTTTACCCTTTCCCCTCACAGTACTTCGAACACCCTTGCTCTCTTTTTCTTTTTCATTTTTACCATCAATTCCTCCAGACTCTGTAGTTTCAACACTTGCTATAGACCCTACCAGCACAAACCTATTCTCCAAATTTGTATCAACTTCAGAAATTGTCTCAGGAGTAAATTTACGGCCAGAAGATACATGTTCAGTTTTAGAAGAAACTGTTTCTTACCCCTCAGTAGCAGATTTAAATGAGTCTTCAGATTTCCTTGGGTGGGGATGAAGGATTTTCAGGAGTGTTAGCCATTTTTGTGCTTGGGTATTGGAGAGAAGAGAATTTGATTGTGTTTGGAAGATGAGAGTATTTAACGGCAACTCATGATCAAAATATTATTATTTCAAATTATGCAGAGTGTAGAAAATATACTGTGTTATTTTGATGAACCAGGTTCTTCACTGATAATTCTCTTGTGTAAGTCTACATTTGCCAAAATAGAGAAAATATCATTAGAGATTAATGAGTCATTTTAACACATGGCACAAGAGTATACTAATGAAAGTATGAGTCTGAGCAAAAATTAATCTAATTATATATACATTTTAGATTTTCTAACCAAAACTATTTTTTTTTCAATTTCTTTTTTATTTTTTTCGTTGTGAATTCTGAACTGGTCCTTTTAGGTGATCTTAATCATCCCTAATTCTAACCTGTTCCTTTCAAAGTGATCTCTACTTAGGGCTTTTGTGAAGATGTCAGCTATTTGCTTGTCAGTAATACAAAATTCCACAGTGATCAACCATTTTTCATAGTTATCCCTCAAAAAGAGATGCCTAACATCTATGTGCTTAGTTCTCTTGTGGTGAACCGGGTTCTTGGTCATACTAATAGCACTAGTGTTATCACAAAAAATGGGGATACAACCAACATCAATTCCAAAGTCCATTAATTGTTGTTTGATCCACAACAATTGAGCACAACATGAAGCAGCGATAACATACTCAGCTTCAGCAGTAGATAAGGCCACTGAATTTTGCTTTTTGGTAGCCCAAGACACAAGACATGAGCCAAAAAAGTGTGCTATACCTGAGGTGCTCTTTTTATCCACTAGAACACCTGCATAATCAGCATCAGCATATCCCACTAGATTGAAATTACTACCTTTTGGATACTATAGACAGAGATCAGTGGTGCCTTTTAGATATCTCAAAATTTTCTTGACATCAGTCAAGTGAGACTCTTTTGGATTTGCCTAAAATCTTGCACAAAGGCCTACACTGAAAACAATGTCAGGTCTACTAGCAGTGAGATATAACAATGAGCCAATCATTCCCTTATACAACTTCTTATCGACAGATGAACCAGGTTCATCTATATCCAACTTTGTAGCTGTTGCAATATGAGTGTTAATTTCTTTGGAATCTTCCATTTTAAACCTTTTAAGCAACTCATTTACATACGTCTTCTGATGGATCATAGTTTCATTTGAATTTTATTTAATTTGTAAGCCTAAAAAAAAATTAAGCTCACCCATCATGCATATTTCAAATTCACTCCCCATTAGTTTAGCAAATTCTTTACTTAACTTATCAGTAGTTGCTCCAAAGATTATATCATCAACATATATCTGAACTACCAAGAGATCTTTACCTTTTTCTTTCAAGAACAAAGTATTATCAATTTTACCTCTCTTGTAGTCATGCTCAAGCAAAAACTTTGATAATCTTTCATACCATGCTCTTGGCGCCTGCTTGAGCCCATAAATTGCTTTGTCAAGTTTTTACACATGATCAGGACTCTTCTTGCTTTCAAACCCCGGAGGTTGCTTGACAAACACTTCTTCCTTTAGATTGCCATTGAGGAAGGCACTCTTGACATCCATCTGATGGAGAGTGAATTTCATGTAAGCAGCAAAGGCTATGAGGAGTCTAATTACTTCCAATCTTGCAACTGGAGCAAAAGTCTCATCATAGTATATGCCCTCCTCTTGACTAGTACTTATGCGTTGTGGATACAATGTATATGTGAGGTGACGAGTACTTATGCGCTGTGGTTGAGTCAAAGCATGCGGGAGCAATTTGTTCATTGCGAATAATTGCCTATTTAATTAAGTTATTCTCGTTTAAGTTTATTATTATTTATTTGATTATTATTCATGAAATTATTGTTAATTTAATTATTGTTGAATATTGTGGAAGAGTGTAAAAGTACGAAGAGTGATGCCGTGCCATTTATATTATTTATATTATCCTTGCCATTGAGAGAAAAAGTGTAAAAGCACGAAGGGTGATACCGTGATATTTTCACATTATTATTTATTGAATTATGAAGTGAGAAAGAGAGTTAAAGCACGAAGGGTGATACCATGCCATTTAAATTATTTATTCATCATACTGTGGAAAGAAAGAGAGCTAAAGCACGAAGGGTGATGCCGTGTCAATATTATTATTTATTTATAAATTCATGCGGAGAATGAGAGTAAAAGCACGAAGGGTGGTGCCGTGCCATTTTTATATTATCAGCTACTTATTTTATTGTTGACGAATTAATTGGCTGCTGCGTGACACTTCTCCTGCTGAAATTTTTTATATTATTCCATTTCGCATGTTCCCTCCCAAATTTATAAATTATTAATTATTGTGTTATTGTTGCTTCGTATTTGTATATACATGTACATGTTGTTTATGTAGGTGTCTTGTCATAGCCTTGTCACTATTTCGTCGAGGTTAGGCTTGACACTTACGGAGTACATGGGGTCGGTTGTACTCATACTACACTGTGCACTTCTTGTGCATATTTTGGAGTTGGTCCCAACGGCGCACCATAGACTTGCTCGAATTCAGCTACCCAGAAGATACTTGAGGTATAACTGCACAGCGTCCGCAATTCTGAAGTCTCCTTCTACTTTATCTTAGCTGTGTATTATCTTTCAAACAACTTAAATTTTATTCAAACCCTTTATATGTATTATTCTAGTAGCTCGTGTACTTGTGACACCAGATTCGGGGATGTATTTTGATGATTCAGTACTTATGGTCTTCTGCACTTTATTTCATTAATTGACTTCCGTTTAATTTAATTTATTTTAAAATGGTTAAGATTATTCTAACGTTGGCTTGCCTAACAAGTGAAATATTAGATGCCATCACGGCCCCGAAGGTGGAAAATTCGGGTCGTGACAAGTTGTTTCTCATTCCTTTGTTGCTATTGCGATTTTGTACACATTGTAGTTAAGCCTTGGGCTATATGTTGTAGTAACATCGGTATTGTTGATTTTGGCAATATTGTGGCATATGGGAACATGTGGTGCTAGTTGATTATTGTGTTGTGATATTGATACGCATACGGCGGTATAAGGATAGGGGTTGATGTGCGTGCGGTAAGATAAGGTGGGATTTATACACGTGTTGCTAGTAAATGAATTACTTGAAGCCATGCGATGAAAAAAGGGGGTTAAAGCATGTGTAGCTATTTCTGAAAAAATATTTTTAAAATAAATGCAAGGCTCACGCGGCGATATAAGAAAGATTGTGATTATAAATTGTGAAACGTGGATATGAGGTGTGGTGCGTCGGTTGTGATTCATGTTGTACATTCTATGTTAAAAAGGCTTGTTGGTTGAACGGTTTTTGTTATTCCTTCATTTGTATCACTTGTATTTGACTGTATTTGATTGCTTGTTCTTATCATATGCTCATTCTTGTTGTCCTTTATTTGCTGTAATATCCGTTGTTAGCCTTACATTATTGCACTGCTTTGTTGTCATTTATTTCCTTGCTCTCCGTTATTAGATTATATTATACTCTGTTCAGTTTTCTTTGTCCTAGCAGGTGTCTTGACCTGGCCTCGTCACTACGCAAGACTCGGAGTCACCTTCTACCATTGTCTTTTCTACTATTTATTTTTGCATCGAACAGTATTGTATTTTGAGACTTGTACTGTAGTTCTTAGAGCTTATGACTCAGTTCCACCGGATTTTGAGAAATATTGTGATTGTTATGCAGTATTGATGTATTCATGAGACTTATCAGCTTTATTTAATATTGTTAGTCATTATTTTTGTCAGAATCCCTCATATGTTAGGCTTTTCTAGTCTTAGAGATTATGTATCATCACGCCTATCTCCGATAGAATTTTGGGATCATGAGATCATCCACGGGAGCTTTCACATCACGTGGTTATGAGTTGTTTATCTTTGACCCCTACTTGTATATTAATATCAAAATAAATAGTACAATGAAAGAGGAATAAAAGTAAAACCTCCCGAAAGCACCAAAAGATGTCGCTACAACTTATCGCCTAGAGGCTAAATGAAAATTGTGCCAGCACAATCAAAAATAGGGCAAGAGCTACTTGTGGATATTCAGTGAAGGTATGCAATAGCTCTTCATTGTGAGATATATGGTGGTTCAACATACCAAACTAAAAATTTTGCTGCCCTTATTCATCTATGTTTAATTTAAGTGTCTTTATTTGACTAGGTACAGAATTTAAAAAAATAAGAAATTTTTTTAAAACGTGTGATCTTAAATTAAAGAAGAGTATAATGTACCAAAATACCCTTTAAATTTTGTGGTTTTAAATATAGCATGTGGAATGTTAGAATTGGAGAGTTACCAAATTTAGAAAGAGACGTTTTTTTTAAATAGATTAAAAAGGAAAGTAAGATACTTGAATTAAAACGCAGGAAGTATTTATTTGAGAAGAAAGATGCTAAACGAGACTAATGTGTTATGTTCTTTTTTTGTAGGTTTTTGACTTGGATATTTGAGATTTAAAAAAAAAAAAAGAATAGAAAATCAAGTTCCCGATCACTTGTCCAGGTTAAAAGTTGAGATCATAGAGCTGATGGAAGTGTGATTAAAGCAACCTTTCCAGATGAGCAATTATTCGTCATAATATGTGATGCTGCACCATAGTATGCAGACTATATGAATTTTACTATAAGCAGGGTGATGCCACTAGACTTGACTATTGAAGGCAGGAGGAGGTTTCTACATGAGGTGAGGCTTTATCTATGGGTAATATCGATCAATTAGTGCGAAGATGTATTCTAGAGGGGGAGATAAAGGCTATTTTGTATGACTGCATGCATTACTATATGATAGTCATCATGATGGAGATAGAATAACCGCTAAAGTATTGCAGATGAATTTTTATTGGCTGAAATTTTTCAAAGATTCTCACGCATTTGTGAAAAAGTGTGATAGATGTCAGAGAACTAGAACAATAATAAGGAAGCATGATATGCCTTTGCAAGGCATTCTTGAAGTGAAAATTTATTATGTATACGTGATCGATTTTATTGGACTATTCCCATATTCATTAGGAAACATGTAATCTTATTGGTGGTCGATTTTGTGTCTAAGTGGATAGAGGTTGATATTCCTACAAACAATGCAACAGTAGTGGCAACCTTTGTGAAGAAGAATATTTTTACACTACTTTGGACTCCACGGGCTTTGGTAAGTAATAGAGTACTTATATTTGTAACAAGTTATTGAATAATATTCTAGAAAAATATAAAGTTAAGCACAAGATCACCATCGCCTATCATCCACAAACTAGCGTACAAGTTGAGGTGCCAAACAGTAGAGTGAAGCGGATTTTAAAAAATAATAAGTATAAATAGGGAGAATTGGGCTGTCACGCTTGACGACGCTGTGTGGGCATATTAAATTGCATATAAAACTCCTATTTGGGACTTTATCATATAAGTTGATTTATGATTAGGTATGTTATTTTCCAATTGAACTTGAGCACAACGCCTATTGGACAATTAAAAAGCTAAATCTTGATATGGACTTGGCCGATGAGAAAAGGTTGCTGCAACTTAGTGAGCTTGACAAGTTTCGACTTTGTAACTATGAAAATGTGAAATTAAACAAAAAAGATCAAAAGGTAGCACGATAAGCTATAACCAACATTGTGAGTTTGAATTGGGTCAACTGGTACTCTTGTTCAATCTAGGCTAAAGTTGTTTTCGGACGAGTCAAGCAAGTCCAGAAAGAGTGAATCGTCCTGAAAAGCTAAAATCAAGATGCTTTATTCCAATTGAGGTGATTCGTGTTACGCCACAGAGAGCGGTTGAGTCACGAGTTTCGGGCTCAAACGAGATATTTTTTGTAAATGAGCAAAGTGTAAAGCATTATTGGAGATGTGAAGTGGAGCATTACAAACCTCTGTATCTTTATCCGACACATTAGACATGGTATCGTCATGACATGGCGTTAAATAAGACGTTTCTTTGAAGGCAATCCAAACGTTTTAATTCACTTTCCTAGTTTACTAATTTTTCTTCTTTATTTTTGAATTTTTGGTAGTTCATATTTTTGTTTGAATCTTATTTTATTTGGTACAATTTAGTTTTTGTAGGAGTACGGAACTAGGAGAAATGTTGCGACCAAACACACTCACGCAAGTATACGCAGTCGTCAAGTAATAAAGTGACTAAAAGTCGGATGTCGAACCCACGAGGACTTATGATTAACTATTAACTAAATTAGACTATCCTAATTATCTAAACAAGAATTAAACCTAAAAATATTTTATTCTAAACTAGTTAAATAAAAAAATATAAATAATGAACTTTGAACAGAGAAAGAGCAGATTTTTTATGATATCAATGTAATGAAAACGATCTAGGGTTATGGGCTATCTAACAATCATAATGTATTCTTAAATTGAATTGACCGACTAATTTATCTAGCTTATTGGTTGACAGGGTTAATATTGCTCATAAGAATCTGTCGAGTTCTTACTCGCCTATTCAAGCTAACCTAACGCCTATATGTCTATGGAGTTAGAATCAACAAGAACGCATGTATAATTCGTGTAAATCAACCAAGCAAGGCAATTAGGTATATGTCTATCCTAACCACGAATCCGTTCCCCGATGCCCGAGTTCAAGAACTTGCCCTACTCAATCCTATATGCAATATAGAATTCCCACTTTCGAGTTCAATTCTAGATTCGTAGATAGTATTCAATTGGTGATCAAGCAATTAAATAATTGAGCGCAAGATTGAATAAATAAACCAATATGATAAATCAAGAAGGCAAAATCAATATCCGAATAACAATATTCATGAAAGAACCACAACCCTAGAATGTGAAGTTTAGCTTCATATAGACATGATAGCCAAACAACAAATTATACAAAGAAACATAAAAATTACTAAGTTTGGTGGGAGAAAGATGAAACTTGATGAATTCCGGCCTCCACAGCTTTGTCGTGGCTTTTCCCCCCTTCCCAATATGTTAGATAACCTAAAAGAGGCGTTTTTGGCTTATATATTGCGTACAAAAGTCGTGGGCCAAAGTTCTCCTATTCCTAATCCGACTTGGCTATAGGGATTGATGCTGGGGTGGATGCGTCGCATCCACCTCGTCCTCCACTTCTCAGCTTCGCATGCTGGGGTGGATGCTACGGCGGATGCTATGGGCCGACTTCACTGCTAAGGGTGCACGAAATCTGATTTTTTTCTAGATTGGATGCGACGCATCCAACCCCTCTTCCTCTAGCTAGAGCACCTTTTCTTCATATTTTTGCACTCCAAACACCCTAAATCATCACACACAACTCAATTAGTCATAAAACCAATAATTAAACCATGTTGGGCATTTTAAAGATCAAATAGCATCAAAAAGCGGTTAAAATATGGGTAAAGTAACATCAACACATATCGAAATATGCCCAACATCACCACCCCACACTTAAACCTTTGTTCGTCCTCGAACAAACCATCACTATAGTAGACGAAACAAAATTAAGCTCTTATCATTCAAAGCATACTACACCTATGACCATGGTCATTTGCCACAATTAGGCTCTAGAATATGCATCACATACACTTCCCTTTACTTATGTCATTCTTTAAAAAATATTTGAACAAAAACAGCATGCTCACAACAATCCTAACCTCAAAAACCGACTCAATGTCACAATGCACTCATGGCTTGAACACCCAACATCATAGAGAAGTCTAATAACGTTACCTATCCCTCGTGAAATCATGTGCCCTCACAACAAGAACAAGAGAGCGAGTTCAATCCACACATTCGAATCTCATGATCAAATATATTTTAATGACTCACATATATCAAAGAAAATCGCTCACTCTCACAAAGAAGTCACATGCATGCAATTGGTACCATAGGCTTGCCCTTAATATAAATCTCTACTAATGTAAGCTCGCTCGATCTAAAATCAATTAGGACTTTTTCATGGTTGTAATGTGGGCTAAGGGACGGGTAGGATATATTTAAGGAATAGTGACTCACCCTCCTAAGCACTTTAATACATTACAAAATTACTTTAAGCGTATTTTCTTCAACACCACTTCAATTTCACAAACAATATCACCCCCAAAACAGTCCCTTTTTCTTTAAGCACTACTTTAGTTCATACCCACTAGCAAGAACAAGACAACAATTTATTCATTTTTATTTTTTCTTCTTTTTTTTTTCTTTTTTAATTTCCGCTAGTGGTGTAGTATTTTATAAAACAAGTGCACCTTTCTTCCTTTCATTGGTTCCACTCAAAAGTCACCCCATACTTAGTCCCTTCTTACTTCTTTTAGCGCTCATCTAACAATTAAAGTGCTTTAAGAGGTAAAAAGATCAAAACAATATTAATTAAGAATAAAAAGGGTATATGCTTGTAATGTGGGTAGCAAATAAAAGTCAATAGGCTCAAAATGGTTAACTAGGGATAAATTTTATTTGTGATAAGCAATAAGCTCAAAAAGATCAAAGAAAGCCTAAAATCATTTTTCAAACCGAGCATCACCTCAAATTTCGCTTCAACTCACATACCGGACAAGTTCTAGACACAAGTACAATACATGGACTACACAAAAATTCTCACCACACATGGCACATGACTCACTAAGGGATGGTCCCATTCCGACTCTCAAATAATGCAAGTATTCACGGAGCCACGAGATATTAAGTATTAAGCTCAAAGTTAACACAAGTCAAGAAAACGAGAAATAGTCGTCACAAAACATGCTATCCAATATATAAAGGCATCAAGATTAATATCAAAATATAGGGAAGATACTACACATGCCAAAGCATAAATATGCTACTATGAAACAAGTCAAGGGCGCTTAGGTTCATCATTCTTCCTCCTTTTATTTCCTAAATTCCTAATCTACTCGGAAAGAAAAAACTATCCGGTTCAAACTACATCCCATGGAAAAGAATCGAGGCACAAAAAAAAAACTACAGGGGATTATTACTACCTAAAGAAAGCTAAAAGACATATTTTGGATTTTTGTTTAGACTTTAATCCCTCAAGAAAACTGTCTAGGAGATCAATCATCGGGAAAAGTCTAATTTTTCTACTTTTTCGTTTTTTTTTTTGCACAAAAGCTACTACACTTAAGAATGAGTACTACAACTAAGCTAAAATAGCACAGAAACTCATCTAAACGATCTCCTTACCCCACACTTAAAATTTTGCAATGTCCTCAATGCACACTATAAATAATAAGAGGGTAAACGAGACTCCCTGGTAGGCCAAGGCCGAAGCAATAGCGGCTCACGAGGTACTCAGACTTCCCCCAGGCATCGTCCTTTGTGTGGGCACCCCACACTTAGTCCTCACCGTCTACCTCGCTTTTGCACTCTTCTAATGGCTTTGCTTCCTATGCTCATAATCCTACAAAACAAAAATAAATACTACAAAATAATAAAAATAAAATAAAATAAAAAGTAAACAAAAATAAAAGAAAGCAGTAAATCTGGGTTGCCTCCCAACAAGCGCCTGATTTAACGTAGCGGCACGACGTGAACCACTTTTTGCCTCCACCTCGAACTTATGAATTGAGCCCCTAACATGGCATCCAGTTTGCGGCTATGCTCCAGTGGTGGGGCTACAAAGATAACCAGGCCAAGTAATAAATTTTTTACTCTACACTTCTCGGCCTTTAGATAAGGAATGTATTTTTTGCTTTTTGGCATGACAAATTCAAGAATACAAGCACTCTCATCCTCACTCTTTGACTCCCCCATAGGCTCAGATGGCTTGATTACTATCTTACTATCTAAACACAATGTGAAAAAATGATTGGAATGAGGACTAATACACCCTAACTCTAGAATTGTATTACTCTTTACATCCTCATATTTACATACACAAGAATCTTCAAATATAACATTATCTACTTCCTTACATGGCTCTAGTGTACTTTTCTCAACATGGGCATCATCAACAAAAATATGCTCGAGTGATTGGCTCTCCACTTTTAGCTCCTCAATTTGGCGTATAAGCTCATTTTCAGCTTTACACAACTCATTACTGTTTTGTTGGGCGTTAGACGCATCAACCTTTGTATTCAATTGAGCCTCTAAGTCGTAAATAGTAGTGCCAAATTTATCGATCTCTTGTCCCAATTCGGCTCTTCCTTCTATAAAGTATCTCATCTCATTTGTAATTTCCTCACGTTGAGCCTCATATATTTCTAATCTTTCAGATTGTTCTACCAGCAACATATGGATCAAAATCTCCACTTTTTCAAATTATCTTCTTGCTGGTACTCGCTCTCTTCATTCAATTCTTCCATATTGGCCTTCATTCTTGTGATTGTTGCCCTCATTCTTTTCATATCTTTTTTGAGTTCATCCTGTTGCTCTGCTACTTGCCTCAGAATATCCCTAATATATGTATCAGGTTCCATATCCTGCACTTCATTGCCCCTATCAAACTCAGAAACATCATTAGAAAGATCATAATAAGGGCTCAGAGAAGGATGAACAGGATTAGGACAACCATTCCAATGACCATCTTGACCACCACACATATTACAAATATTTCACTCAAAGGATTGAGATTGTGCGCACAAATCGGTTCCGGAAATATTCTGATAATATTTTCACTAGTGGGGTCCTCCACAATATGGACAAGGATCATCAAAATAAGAATAACCATCATTCGAATAATTTTCATTGCAAGATACCATGTTAAAATAAATAACAAATACTAACTAAACTAAAAAAAATGAATAGATAAAAAAAAATGTCTAATCTAAGAAAAATAGCAAATTTCTAAGTCCCCGGCAACGGCGCCAAAAACTTGTTGCGACCAAACACACTCACGCAAGTATACGCAGTCGTCAAGTAATAAAGTGACTAAAAGTCGGATGTCGAACCCACGAGGACTTATGATTAACTATTAACTAAATTAGAGACTATCCTAATTATCTAAACAAGAATTAAACCTAAAAATATTTTATTCTAAACTAGTTAAATAAAAAAATATAAATAATGAACTTTGAACAGAGAAAGAGCAGATTTTTTATGATATCAATGTAATGAAAACGATCTAGGGTTATGGGCTATCTAACAATCATATTGTATTCTTAAATTGAATTGACCGACTAATTTATCTAGCTTATTGGTTGACAGGGTTAATATTTCTCATAAGAATCTGTCGAGTTCTTACTCGCCTATTCAAGCTAACCTAACGCCTATATGTCTATGGAGTTAGAATCAACAAGAACGCATGTATAATTCGTGTAAATCAACCAAGCAAGGTAATTAGGTATATATTTATCCTAACCACGAATCCGTTCCCCGATGCCCGAGTTCAAGAACTTGCCCTACTCAATCCTATATGCAATATAGAATTCTCACTTTCGAGTTCAATTCTAGATTCGTAGATAGTATTCAATTGGTGATCAAGCAATTAAATAATTAAGCGCAAGATTGAATAAATAAACCAATATGATAAATCAAGAAGGCAAAATCAATATCCGAATAACAATATTCATGAAAGAACCACAACCCTAGAATGTGAAGTTTAGCTCCATATAGACATGGTAGCCAAACAATAAATCATACAAAGAAACATAAAAATTACTAAGTTTGGTGGGAGAAAGATGGAACTTGATGAATTCCGGCCTCCACAGCTTTGTCGTGACTTTTTTCCCCTTTCCAATATGTTAGATGACCTAAAAGAGGCGGTTTTGGCTTATATATTGCGTACAAAAGTCGTGGGCCAAAGTTCTCCTATTCCTAATCCGACTTGGCTACAGGGATTGATGCTAGGGTGGATGCGTCGCATCCACCTCGTCCTCCACTTCTCAGCTTCGCATGCTAGGGTGGATGCATCGCATCCACCCTTTGTTTCTCCTTCTCAGCTTTGCCCAGGAGAGGGTGTACGAAATCTGATTTTTTTCTAGATTGGATGAGACGCATCCAACCCCTCTTCCTCTACCTAGAGCACCTTTTCTTCATATTTTTGCACTCCAAACACCCTAAATCATCACACACAACTCAATTAGTCATAAAACCAATAATTAAACCATGTTGGGCATTTTAAAGATCAAATAGCATCAAAAAGCGGTTAAAACATGGGTAAAGTAACATCAACACATATCGAAATATGCCCAACATCAAGAAATTAATAGGAGTAACAAAAATATGCATATTAATTATATACATACATTTAGTATAGATGCTACATGAAAATTGCTTCAGATAGTTAGAAATTTTTGCAGATCTAGCTTGCGCCAAAGGTTTCGCCCCACGAGCCTCTCAACAAGAGAGGAGAATTTTTTCGCTAGCACTAAGTTAATATACTTATCCACGAGCATGCAAAAATATTTCAGGTAAACTGCTCGCATCGTGTGAGAGCTAGAGAGCTCCAGTTAAAGTAATTAAAATTGTGAAGTTAAACAACCTAGCAACCCCTTCTTTTACTTTTACCCACTCCAAAACATCAGGCCGACACTTCCCTAATTCACTCACTCGCGCACCACCATCTCCGATCAAGTTTGCCGGTGTTCAGGCTAGTTTTTCTCTTTGCTCTCTCCTTTCTCCTCTTCTGTTTCTCTCGCAACAGAACCCTCCCTAAATTCTTTTACATTAGGTTGAATTTTGTCCAAGTTTTGACAGAAAAATTGAAAGTGAATGTTATGATTGACTCTGCTTCTTAATGTTGTTGAGATGGTAAACTACAATTTTCATCATCATACTATTTTTTATCTTGTCCTCTAGTATGCTAATATTTCCCAAAAGTAACGAATGTTCAATTTTTTTTTACAAATATAAAGAGAACTTCATTCTCCTTCACAGCCGCAAGATCAAAGTTCAAATTGCAGAATAGTTATCCTTTTTGTTCTTCCATGTAGAAAACTTTATTCTTTTCGACTCATATTAGTTGTGTTTGTAAGTAGCTTAAAAAAGATTATTTTGACTAGTTTTTTATGAATGGAGCACATCTCTCTCTCTCTCTCTCTCTCTCTCTCTCTATATATATATATATATATATATATATATATATATATATATATATATATATATATATATATTCTTCAATTTTTATGTAATTTTACCTGTTTATAAATATTTAGTGTAATTATATTATTTTATAAAATATTAAAAACTAAATACTCATGGGGCTTATGCCCCGTGCCTCGGGGCTTACGCTTCGCTGAGGCATATGTAACACGCTTCGCATTATGCGCACGCCTTTTAAAACACTGCTTGTTACATATATATGCTACCTGAATTCGGCAACACGGCTTGTCTTTGTGCTGGCAATTGAGAATAAAACTGATATACATTAGGGTTCCGATGGTGAAAATATGTACCCAGGATGATGAAAGTACTGAGAATGCGATGGATATCCATGAAGAGTAGGCAAATCCACATGTAGTATCTCTTGTACTCATAGATATTTTTGAAGTCCTAATAACTTATTTCTCTGACTTCTCAATTTCCGCACAATTCTCCCTCGCTAATTTCTTCGTGGCAATACGTGATTTTGAATCTTCTCTGCTTCTCTTTAACGCCATGATTACTTACTAGCTTTTCTAGTATTTCTAAGAAATTATGTTGATAGTGTTACTAGGTAGTCCAGTTAATACTGTTTGAACCTATATGATAACGTTTGTGATGAATCTACGTGTCAACAAGCTAGAAAATATAAATTTGGAAAAGCTTAGAAATATTTTAAGAGTTTTGTTTAAAATAAAAAAATATTATAAAATTTATTTTAACTAGTCTACCCCTACATCCTCCTTAGCCGAATTCATCTTCTCACCCCAAATTAGGTGAAGCACGATTAAAATTTAAACCTCTGCATGCTGTCCCCTTCCAATGTTGGCAGGTAATATTCCACTTAAAATGCTAATTGCTTTGGCATGCGCTTCATATATGATGATATTTTTTCCTTAATGCTGAAAATATGAAATTACACAGAGAAAAAATTAGTTTTTTATTATACACATAACTGCTCCTTTACGTCTGTCATTCTCTATGTTACTGTGCAGTTCTTGTTCTAGAAATCGTTGGGAGTTTTTTGGTTGTTCATATTATGCCAATGTTGAATTTCCCTTACAATACTAGCTAAGGCCTCGTTTGACTAGTTTCAATTGATTGCCAACCTATTAAAAACTTCCTCTCTTTTTATCTTGAGAAATATAATAATAGGTTTATATTAAAAATAATGACACCTATAACTTATAAATTTTAGATCCGCCTTTAATTCCATAATGTACGTACCTTAGTGACAATTAATGGAAGGACAGGCACAGTACTCATATAGACTTTAATTCGATAATTTACGTACTTTAGTCACGTGGCTTTGCCTTATGCATGCCGTAATTATTTTCCCTTTTTGCAATTCTTCTGTTAGCAAAACAAATATAGGTATCCAACTTTTATATAGTATTTTACTGTTTTTAAAAGTAGAATAGTCTTATTTCCTTATAAAAATTGTGATGACCCGGTAGGACATTTTGAGTATTAGCCCTTAATTCCGTGTTTCGAGACCTTTGTTAGCTTCGTTTGATGTTTCTTGGTTTGCGTGCGTGGCCCGTGTCGCTTTTTAAAAAGCTTTTATGTGAAAATTTGAAATATATATATTTTTTGGCTTTAAAAATAATTTGAGTTGACCACGGTCAATATTTTGTGAAAATGACCTCAGATCGATGTTTTGACGATTTTGGTAGGTCTGTATCGTGATTTTGGACTTGGGCGTATGCCCGGAATTAAAATTAGAGGTCCTTAAATTTATTTGACTCATTTTACCGAAAACTAGTATTTTGAAAGTTTGAAAATTTTCTAAGTATGACCGTATGTTGACTTCATAGCTAACGGGTTTGGATTTTGATGTTGAAATTTGGAATATGTTTATATCGCTATTTGAAACTTGTTTGCAAATTTTGGTGCAATTCGGAATTGATTTGACATGATTCGGACGTTTAAATGTGATTCTAGTTGTTCTTGAATTTATTTTGAAACTTCATTCGTTTCAAGGGTTCATTTGTAGATTTAGATGTTATTTTGGTAATTTGATTGCGCAACCAAGTTCGTATGATGTTATTACACTTGTGTGCATGTTTGGTTTGGAGCCCGAGGGGCTCGAGTGAGTTTCAGACATGTTTCGAATGAGTTTGGTGAGTGTGAAGGCTGGTGCAATACCAGTTCTGGTGCTCTGTTGCAGATCTCGCAATTGCGAGCCTTACTTTTGCGAAGATTTGTTTGCAGAGCATGAGCTGGGCTGGGTGAATCTCGCATTTGCGAGAATTTGGTTCGCTTTTGCGCACTGTGGCCTTTCGCTTTTACGAAGGAAGTATTTGCGATCACTGACCACTTGAGTCTGCTTCGCAATTGCGAAGTATCTGGTCGCATTTGCGATAGTGGTAGGTTCGCATTTGCAATCTAAATGTTGCATTTGTGACTTCTGTTCTTCTATGATAGGGTTCGCATTTGCGATCCTTGTCTCGCATTTACGATGTTCGCAATTGCGACATAAAAGAGGGAAAAAACGGGACTTAGCTCATTTTACACTATTTCTCAACCTTAAATACTCTAGAGTCGATTTTTTAAGAGACTTTTCTTTCCAAATTCATTGGTAAGTGACTCTAATCCATTTTTTTTCAATTACCCATTACTTTTCATGAGATTTCAACATCAAATTTAGGATTTCCATGGTAGAAATTTGGCATTTGGGTGGAATTGAGAATTTTTGTAAAACTGAGATTTAGACCTCAAATTGAGGTCGGATTTCGAAATAAATCACATATCCGAGCTCGGGGGTGAATTGGTAATCTGGTTTTGGTCCGAACCTCTGGTTTTGACCAAGCGGGCCCGGGGTTGACTTTTTAAAAAAAAAATCAAAATTGAACCTCTTTCACTAATAGGTAGTTTCTAAAGCTTATTTTGAATCATTTGATCGGTAATTTGCTAGATTTGGTTGGTTTGAGGCTTATTCAAAAGGTAAGGTCGTGGTTTATTGATTGCTTGATTTGCGGAGTGAGGTAAGTGTTGAGTCTAACCTTGACTTGAGGGAAATAGGGAACCATGAACTATGTGTTATGTGAAGTATGTGGGGGAAACGGCATATATGCGAGGTGACGAGTGTATATACGCCGTCATGATACTTGTTTTCCACATTTTCGTTTATTTCATGATATGTCTTGCTTCATGCCTTAATGGTTACTTTCTTTATTTGATTTCCATGCCATAATTATTATTTGTCATTTAATTAGTCTTGTATTAAATTGTTCATCCCTTCCATGACTCCAGGCTTACTTGCTACTTGTCTCTACTTGCTTTGCTTGCATATCTAAATTGTCACATGCTTTACTTGTCTTATTGTTTTGTAGTATTTGTTGCCTTGTATAATGTGGTTTCACTTGTATGCGTTGTTTAATTGATCGATATCGATGAGTTGGTAAAGTTGAGACTTCGAGTCGTTAGAGATTCTTTGATTATTATGTGATTCTTTATTGCCTCGTACATTTACCCTCATGAAGTAGAAATTCTTGTAAATTTTGGTTGTTGAATTGTTTATATTGATTGAAATTGTTTGGGGAGCGGGAGCGGGTTGCATGCTGCAACGACAATTGAAAGGTAATGAATTGAAATGGCGGAATAAGGATGTATTATAATATTGACAGATGATGATGTGGTAGGATAGAGTTGTGCGCCGCAACAGGTTGTATATGTTATATTTCTTTGTGATTGGTTGATTTGCCTCGGTATTTTGAGATGAGTTTATGAGACTTGTTATTCTGGGCTCTCTGGTTGTTGGATTTCGAGTTCGTTTTTATGAGTTAACTGCTTTACTTTCATTCCCTGTTTTTCTGTTATTATTATTATTATTATTATTGCGTACAAGTTATTGTAAGTGACCCGCTTTAGCCTCGTCACTACTTCGTCGAGGTTAGGCTCGACACTTATATAGTACATGGGGTCGGTTGTAATCTAGACGCACATGTATTCGTGACACCAGTTTCTGGGATTGTATTTGGATTACGTCGTTTATTAGTTTATTACTTAATTTCAGACTATTCACTTTTATTGCTATCATCTAATTTGAATTGTTAAAAATGGTTATTAAATATAGTTAGAACCGTCAATGTGAGCTTGCCCCAGCCTGTGATTTAATAGGGTCGGGCTAGAATTTTTAGAGCCCATTTAAAACTGAGAATTTTAAGCCTGACCCGAGTAAGCCCGTGGCCCATGAGGCTTGACTGAGGCTGGGCTGGGCCGTCCCGTGGACCTCATAAAATATTTATTTAAAATATATAAAAAATAAAAAGTATACTGCCTCTAGCGATGGAAAGTCAAAATTGGATCTTTACTTAGAGGAACCATTTGATCTTGAGAAGTTTCAAGAGATGGATGCTGTCATGTATTGGAAGGACCATTCTAGAAAATATTCCGATCTTTCACAGATGGCGCGTGATGTAATTAGTATTCCTATTACCACTATAGCATCGGAATTAGCATTTAGCATTGGTAGGTGTGTTCTTACAAAGTACAGAAGTTGCATTTATTATGAAAATGTCCAAACACTTGTTACTACTCGAAATTGGCTGTGCAACTGTCATGACCCAAAACTTAGCCTGTCGTGATGGCGCCTAACGTGGTACTAGGCAAGCCGACACCTCAAAATGTTTTCAACACTTCTAAGTGAAAAATGAAATAATATAGGTTTAAATAATTAAAGCTTTCATAAACTAGATAGAAAGTCAAAACTCAATACGAAAGTTCCCAAAACTAGTATGTTGCTGAGTATATGAACGTCTATACAACACGAGTCTGAAAATATTATCTATGAAAAAAACCAGAAAATAAATACATAAGGTTGAAAGATAGAGAGGGAGAGTCAAGGTCTGCGAACGCCGGACAACTACCTCGAAATCTCTGAATGATCAAGCTGCTCAGATAATCAACACCCACCGTGGCCGGTAACACCTGGATCTGCACACGAAGTGCAGGGTGTAGCGTGAGTACAACCAACTCAGCGACTAACAAGACTAACTATTAGACTGAAAGTAGTGACGAGCTTAGCAGGTATAATTCAATATAGAATTAACAATACAGAAATATAGGCATGTTTTAAAGTTCAACAGATAAAAACTCAATACAAGTAAAATAGATCAACTCTGAATGATATGAGGGATATGAAATTTCTATATCTACATGCCATTGTACATGTTGTATGTGGTACACTACAATGGAAGCCTCGCGTACTCACACTCTCAGAGTACTCAATCACTCAGTACAGTACGGGACGGGTCTAGCCTAGGGATGATCCATCCCTCAATATAAATATATAGGGCAACTCTACCCCCAGGGAACTCCATCCCAAATGTGAATATGTGGAGCAACTCCATGCCCAGGGAACTCCATCCCAAATATAATATCCATTGCGCTCACTGTGGGGGTGCAGACTCCAGAGGGGATCCTTCAGTCCAAGCATTATAGTAAGACAGGTCCATGCAAAAGTAAATAAAAATATGTTGCGGTGTGCATCCCGATCCCTTAATATCGTCACAATCAGGCCCTCAGCCTCACTCAGTCATCAATCTCTCCAGTATCTCGGTCTCTCAATGATCATGATAAACAGCCCAAAAAATGATGATTAAATGCATCAATAAAGAACAACAGAGAATGAGATGTAATATGCAAGTAAAAACCCTGACTGAGTACAGAGTGGCAATTCAACAGATAATTCAACATGTATCACGACCTCTGGGGGTCCCTACAGTATCAACACATAGCCTAAGCATGATTTCTTACATGATTTGCAGTTCAGTTTCTATAACGCGTGGAGAATATACGGATAACAACAGATTATTTAACTAAACAGTCCCATGGAATTGACTGAGTCACAATTTCTATGGTGCACGCCCACACGCCCGTCACCTAGCATGTGCATCACCTCAACACCAATCACATGACACAAAATTCAAGGTTTCATACCCTCAGAACTAAGTTTAGAACTGTTACTTACCTCAAACCGTGCGAAACTCTTCTCCAACAAGCCCTTGCCTCGTGAAACGGCCTCCAAATGCCTCGAATTTAACCATAAATAGTTTGTTACGATCAGCACGGGCTAAAGGAATCAATTCCATAAGCAAATACTAAGTTATTAATCAAAATTCAAAAAGTCAACTAAAAACCTGGCCCCCGGGCCCATATCTTGAAATTCAATAAAAGTCATAAAATCCGGACACTCATTCAACCATGAGTCCACCAATACCAAAATTACTCAAATCCCATACTAAAATCTCAATCAAATCCTCACTTCTCTCCCCCCCCCTCCCCCCAAAATTTTCCACCCCAAATCACTAATTAAATAATGAAATCAAAGACATAAACATGAAATTTAACCAAAACTAAGTAAGAATCACTTACCTTAATCACCCACTTAAAAATCTCTCCAAGAATCGCCTCCTACCGAGCTCCCAAAATCAAATTGTGAAAATGAACTCAAACCCTCGTTTTGAATATTTAAGTTTCTGCCCAGGTGACCCTTCTTCGCGAACGCGACCCTCTTCTCGCGTTCGCGTAGCACAATCCATTATGTCGCCCAAAACCTACTACGCGAACGCGAGATCCCTCTGGGAACGCGATGATGAACTGACCCCAAGCTTCGCGAACACGAGGTCCTAGTCTACTCCTCTCTTCTTCGCTAACACGTCCCTCTTCTCACGTTCACGATGCACCATCTTTCCCAGACCTTCGTGAACGCGGTTCCCCACTCATGAACGTGATGAACAAATCTTCACCTGCCTCCAGATGCTCTTCGCGAACCCGAAGAAGGAAATCATACACCAAAAATCTGCAGCCTCAGCCATCTTCCAAGTCCAAATTCTCGTCCGTTAACTATCCGAAATCCACCCGAGGCCCCTGGGACCTCAACCAAACCTACCAACAAGTCCTAAAACATCATACAAACTTAGTCGAATCTTCACATCACATCAAACAACGCTAAAACAATGAATCACGCATCGATTCAAACCTAATGAACTTTTGAACTTCCAACTTCTACATACGATACCGAAACCTATCAAATCACGCCCGATTGACCTCACATTTTGCACACACGTTACAAATGACACCACGGACCTACTCCAACTCCAAGAACCCTATTCCGAGCCCGGTAACCAAAGCCTCCACTCTCGGTCAACTTATAAATTTTTAACTTTCACCATTTCAAGCCTAATTCAACTATGAACCTCCAAATCAAAATTCGGACATGCTCCTAAAGTCCAAAATCACCCATCGGAGCTAACAAAATTATCAAAACTCCATTCTGGAGTCGTTTACATAGAAGTCAACATCCGGTCAATATTTTCAACTTCAGCTTTTAACCTTGAGATTAAGTGTCACAACTCATTCCGAAACCTCTCCGAACCCGAACCAACTACCCTGTATGAGCACCTAAGTTTTGACTATATTTAAAATTTTACCACCTTCTACTATGTAAATATTTTTAGAAATTTAATATATATTTTTTTAGCTTTGTTACATTTTTTTTAATATAGAGTAAGAATTAAAAATAATTTAAAAGGTCAAATTATTATTTTTAGTATTATTTGTATTTTTTATCTTTATTTTAAAATAAACTAAATAAAGAAAAAATGGAAAAAAATAAATATTATTTTTAATTTTCGGATGGGAATAAAATAATAGAAAAATTAAAAGTATGGAATAAAAAATTAAAAGTAAAAGTAGGTGGAAATTAGTTTTTAAAAAAAGTAAAAGAAAGTGGAAAATTAAAAAAATAAAAGTAAAAGTATGTGAAAATTTAAAAAAATTAAAAGTAAAAGAAAGATGAAATTAAAAAATAAATAAAGGTAGCTGAATTTTTTTTTTTAAAAGTAAAAGAAAGTGGAAATTTTAAAAAAAGAAAAGTAAAATAAGTGGAAATTAAAAAAAAAAGTAAAATAAGTGGAAAATAAAAAATAGTAAAGTAAAAAAAGTGGGAAATTAAAAAATAAAAGTAAATGAAAGTGGAGAATTATTTTTTTTAAAAAGAAGAAAAATGGGAAGTGGGAATTCTTTTTAATTAAAAAATAATAAAATAATAAAATAATAAAAAATAAATCTGAAAAAATTCCGAATTTTTTTCCTATAAATAGAAGAGAAATGTGAGGAGAAAAGGGGGGAAGTAAGGAAAAAATAGAGGAGAGAATTGAGAGAAAAAATAAATTCTTCTTCTGTGCTAAGTGAATTTCTCTTCGTTTCATTATTTCTTTCCAAAATTCAAGCAATTCATCACCCTGTTTAAGACGCAAAAATGCCTCAAATCAAAGACTAAAAATACCTTGTGAAGCTTCATTGATAGTCACCTCTCTCACGCCAAAAACCAGCAGCCTCACGAGGTACAGTTGAGTTTCGGTCCGGGCTCGAATTTTAGAAGGTTCGTAGCTAGATTTTCTGCTTATCTGCCGATTTGCTCGTGGTTTGGTGTATAAGCTCGGCTCAGAATTATTTTTGCATTAATCAAGTTTTGAAGGAAATTTTTTGCTTAAAGGTTTATTGCTTATCCTCCCTTTGTTAGTTATTTTATTATTTTGTGTGATGTTCTTATAGAGGTTCATGTGATAATTTGTTTGTGTTATTTTATTTATACACATTATCATGTTGTAGTTTCTTTTTACATGTTTCAAGCGATTTGTTAATATATTATTTGAATAGGATTTCATCTTAATGAGATTTGCTATTTAGAATTAAGAATGAAGATCTTGCCATATTAATAGGCCATGCGTTGGAGTTCAAGTAAGTGAACCAGAAATGAGTTACCACATTTAATAGAAAATAAAGAATTAGACATGTGTTGGATTGAGTATAAATCCGTCAGGCCCAATAATTTTGTCACTAGACTAATAATTAGCTCATTCTTCTATAATGGATAAATGTCTCCTAATTTCAAAGATAGAGTAGAAAGTTGTAAATATTTCTAAGTGTGGATAACTTTTCAATACTTTAAATGACTAATATATTTTCCAACTTTCAAATAATTTCCTATCCATAAACTCTTGGTCTTACAATAATTTCAAATTAGTTTAGGAAAATAATACAAGTGCGCGTTCACATGACTTTACCAATCAGCTTCGAATAATAATAAATGTGTTATTGATTGTGTACACGTTAGCGTGACATGATTCTTGACGCCAAACAAAAATGAGTACGCGTACACATGACTTATTTCAAGATAATTTTTATAAATCTAATCAAGAAATAAAAGCGGACATAGGTAAAATATAAGAACCAATAAAACACAGGTTATCCAAAAATAATATAAGCCAAATGTAGTCAATAAAGTGACCGTGCTAGAATCACGGGACTGAGGAAATGCCTTACACCTTCTCCTCGGTCAACAGAATTTCTTACCCGGACTTTATTTTTGCAGACCAATAATAATAGAGTCAAACCTTACTTTGACTAGGGATTCAAATAAATGGTGACTTGGAACACCCAAAAAAAATTAATTTCAAGTGGCGACTCTGTAAATAAAATAATCCCTACACAAATTTGTCACTTTAATTGGAAAAACTCTTTAACCCACAACAATCCATAACACATATATCTTTTAGGTCAAAAAGAGGAGTGACAGCTCTGGCGACTCTGCTGGGGACAAGAACCCAGAACCTCTGGTTCAGGGTTTAGAATTCGAGCTTGTAATATGATCTATACTTGGCTTTCTTGATTGTTGATATTACTGTGCTTGTGGGCCTAATGTGCTAATTGCCGATCATTTACCGCTTTGATATTATTTGAATTATATAAACTGCCTTCTTACGCCTCCCTTCCGAGTCTTCTGAATTTATGGGGCACACGTGCGTGTGGCCCACTTTTCTGTTAGAGGTCATACCAAATAGAACGAGGCTGGATCAGTAACTAGGCCAGTAGACTTTTGTGCTCCCGGTACGTTGTCCCTACCTCGGCTCGAGCTGTCCGCTTGGGTAAGCCAGGTCTAAAGCACTCCGCCCCGGATCCCTAGTAGGAACGTTTGTTTGCATCATGTGCATTTGACTTTGGGGACTCAACACAAGGGTTGGGTCCGTCTAGGACAGGTGTACCTGAAAATTACAAGACTATCGTGATGCATCTTATGTGCTACATGTACATTATGTTGGATTCGATTTTTTCTTGTTGGCCGGCTTCTAAAAAATAAAAATAAGAATTGAGAGAAAACCAAAAGGAAGAAAAAAGAAGAGAAAATTTACCCGTTTATTTTTTTTAATTAAAAATCTCGGTATTTGAAAATCCAAAAACCTTGTCAAAAGTTTACCCCAAAACGATTATTACAAAATAAGATTGAAATTTTCAAAAAACAAAAAAGAGAGAGAGAAGGTGTCATCCCATTCCTGAAATATTTACTAACTACGCGGGTCTGATTTTCACCAGATGTGAGATACGTAGGCAACCTTCATAGGGTTCGGCCCCATTTTTGCAAAAATAACCAAAAGAAAGAAATGTGTCTAATGTTTTATTTTGTTTTGTCCAAATAAGCCGACCCAACTTCGGTTAATCCCGAGCCGTTTCTATCAGAATAGCCTTAGAACATCTTCAAAATTGTCAAAGGGCTGCACTAGCAAGAACGGACGTGTCTGTCAATTGGCATCACTTTTACCATAATGTCATTCCCTTGGTCCTAAAGTTTTCCTTAGAAGTATGAAGGGGCATAGTTGCAAAAATAGCCACCCTCTCTTTGACTTTTTTTTTAAAATTAGGTTATTTACAAAAGATTATTTTACAAAAAGAGTGCATTGGTTTTGTCTTTTGAACTAGCGTCAACCCTTACCTTAACCACCCACAGGTACAAAATAAGCATTGTTCAGAACGTACATTTGAAGGTTGTAGACGAAGCTCCACTTCAGCTTCAGATGTGGTGGTATGACTTGGGGAAGATGGTCAGAAATGGGTCACCAAGTACCCAGGAGCCCTCACAGATATTATGAAAGTTAAACCACAGAACGATTTGATTGAGGTACTAGTGACTTTTTGGGACCCTATTCACAATGTCTTCCGCTTCTTCAATTTTGAGCTTACTCCCACTTTAGAAGAGATAGCTGGATATTTCAGGTTTGGCAGGGATTTGAGAAACCAGAAGCTCATATTCCCGAGGGCTCTCTCTATACACCGATTCTTCGATTTTCTGAACATCAGTAAGCAAATCAGAAAGACCAACGTAGTCGAAGGGTGTTATTCTTTCTACTTCCTGTACTCCAGGTTCGGGCAGCCAAATGGGTTTGAAATACATGAAAAGGGCCTAAACAATAAGCAGAACAAGGACACATGGCAGATTCACTGTCGCTTCGCCTTCATGGTGGCATTTCTGGGAATTATGGTCTTCCCAAATGAGGATCGGACAATTGATATCCGCATAGCCAGAGTTGTACAAGTCCTCACTACCAAAGAACATCACACTCGTGCCCCGATCATTCTATCAAAAATTTATCTGGCGTTGACTTTGTGTAAGTCTGAGGCAAAATTCTTCGAAGGGTGCAATATTTTGTTGCAAATGTGGTTGATTGAGCATTTCCGACATCACCCCAAGTTCATGAGCTATGGTCCGAGCACGGACAATTTTATTGAGAGCTACAAAGAAAGAGTAAAAGATTACAACTCTCCAGTAGGGGTGGAAGCCTAGATATCCCACCTAAGATCTTTAAACGCAAGTCAAATTGAGTGGACTTTAGGATGGCTCCCGGTAAGAGAGGTGATACACATGTCGGCCTTAAGAAGTTATTTGCTGCTGTTGGGTTTGAGAAGTGTCCAGCCGTATGCGCCACAGAGAATTCTAAGACAACTAGGAAGGTACCAGATAGTGCATGAGAATGAAGATTTGAGCGTGCAAGTGATTGAGCTATACCCCGAAGCCCCACTCCCCAAGGTTTTAATCCAGCAAATTTGGAATGGTTGTCGCTACTTAAAAGATGATACCTAGATGATCCGGGGTTATTCTAGGTGGTTTGAGAAGAGGTCCTGCGTAAATGATGAACCAGAACCCGAGCCCGAAAGGCCCGCAAAAAGGCCGCATGTTCAAGCCTTTAATGATAAGATCCACGAATGGTTAGCTTGGGGTGAAAAGGAAAAGGGATACCAAGCAACTATCCATACTTTGGAAAAAAGCTAAGGAACCTCCATTTTGAGAAAGGCTTGCAAGCACAAGAATCTGAAGGGAAAAAGAAGAGTCTGATCCGCAAAAATGAAGCCATTCATATCCAACTTCAACAGATGAAGAAAGCCTCCACAGTACCGGTCAGAAGTTGGAAAGACCAGAAAACCATTGCCAATTTGATGGGAAAAGTGCAAGATTATGACGCCATCTTGGCAAAAACTAAAAAGGCTTGGACAAAGCCAAGGAAAAAATTGTACAGTTAAATGATGAGGCCAAATCTAGAAAGGATCGCCAAGCAACAAAATTTGAAGAAGAGATGGCTCAGTTCAAGAGAGAGAGGGTCTATTGGGTACGTTTGGAAGCTCAACTTCAGGCAGAATTGAAAGAAATGATAAGGTACAATAGAGACTGCTAACATGCAAATTTTGATAGGGAGAGGGCTCAGGTGACACTAGAGCAGGCTAGACTTCGGGCTCAGTTGGAGTCAGCTTTAGATCGCGAGGGACACATAAGAGAGATAGCCACTACTCGCCAGCAACAGCTACAAGATCAAGACCAGAACTTTCAGTACTTTAGAGAGCAAGTCCATGATTTGGCTGTTTATACCGCTCAAAGCTATGTGAACTACCAAGGGATAAATTATGAGAAGTTTTTGGATCACGCACCTACCTTTGCCCGTCATCTTGCAGCAGAGTTAGAGAGGATGTACCGTACATTGGGGCGTCAGCCATGGCAAGCGCCACCATGAGCAGATGTTCCAGTGGTTAAAAGCAAATATTGTGGTGTTTGAAACATCGTCATAGTTGTTAAGACTTTTCAAACCCAACAATATTTTAGTTTGTGTCATTGTTGAATTTTTTTAATCATTGTATTTTATTCCTGTTAGAGTCTGTTAAGTCATTTTCGATGTAATTTCATTTCTAAATTGTATTTGGAATTGATTTGAAAAAAAATAAATAAATAAAAAATGAAAAAATCAAGACTATTATTGTTTTTCCTGAACTACGTAATGATCTGATTCATGCAGCGACATGATACGTAGGCAACCCCCAATATGTTCGATCAAAATATTTTTTAATGATTCTAAGATTAGGGATAAAAATGAGGCGCGAGTAAAAAGAAAAAAACAGAGAGGAGAAAATAAGAGCGTCAATAAAAAATAACCTGGTAAGCCGGAATAAAACATGAAGCATTCCAAAAGCATGTTAGAAATGGTGATGATGTTAGGAGCATGACATATTACGTGTGATTCATATCAATAAAATATTTAACACTAACACATTTGCCGTCTCTTATAAAGTAAGCTTAAGGTGGTTGGTTTGTGGTGAAACTGGAAACACATCATTACTTCACCAGATCAAAGGGAGCGGTAGTAATGGATAACAGTGATGAAATTGAGTTGGTCAGTGACAATACCCAGGGTCAGTCAGTTGAGCAAGAGTCGGAGGAAATAAGAAAATTGAGACAACAACTGTCTGATGTATATCAAGCTTGGGTTTTCGGCCAGCCACCACCCCAGGGTCCCTTAGAGGGAACTTCCACCGTACCCCGGTCTACTCAACCACCGCTCCATGCAGTGAGCGATCACATTCTACCACCAGAGTATGTGCCAAACTATAGCCTCCATGCTGCCCCTGGTAACTCTAATGTGCGACCTCCAATCGCACCGGTCAAGAACACTCCTCTCGTCGTGTCTGGCGCACCGGTATATGAAATCCCTCCACCACCTCCTGTGACGAGGCCAAACAATGATCCATCATCTCATGCTTATGATGGCCAATACTACTTTCCAAATATGGCTTTCAAGGTCTCGGCTGCACACAATCTGACTCCTCAATACCAGTCACCTGTGGAAAATGAAAAGCCTGCCAAGTCCGTTGAGCCGGATGAAATGGCCAGGAAAATGAAAAGTCTTGAACAGAACATACAAGGACTATGCGGTTACAAAAGTGTTTTGTTCAGCTATATATGCATGTTCCCTCACATCCATTTGCCACCAGGGTTCAAGACCCCAAAATTCGAGAAGTATGATGGACATGGCAACCCTATCGCCCACTTGAAAAGATACTACAATCAGCTGAGGGGTGCAGGTGACAAAGAAGAATTGTTAATGGCTTATTTTGGGGAAAGTCTTGTGGGGGTAGCCTCCGAATGGTTCATTGACCAAGATATCTCCCACTGGCATGTCTGGGATGATACGGCCCGAGCCTTCATCAAATAATTCCAATACAATATTGATATTGCAACAGATCGCAATTCCCTATCCAATATGAAGAAAAAGCCGACTGAAAGCTTTAGGGAATATGCCATAAAGTGGAGGGAGCAAGCGGCTAGGGTTAAGCCACCCATGGACATTTTGCAGAAGCAATTAAGATAGGGGAGATGGTCGAAAATGGCCTCAAGACTGGCAGAATTGTAAGTCAAGCTACTCTCAAAGCCACCACCCAAGCTATCCAAAATGGGTCGGGAAGTTTGGCAAATAGAAAGAAGAGAGATGAAGGGTCCATGATGACTTCAGGATCCAGGGAAGTTCAAAGAGGGGCATCGCACCCTTATGTGCAAGTTCAACATGGGCAATCCAGCTACCCTCAACATTACTATCCCCCGCCAATTCCTTAGTACTCTGTGGGCCCGCCACAGTATACCGTGTTTAATGCTCAATCCTATGTTCGGCCTCCCAATCAACAGGTACGAGCACCAGCTCCAAGATTTCCCCGACCTCAGCAGCTAAATATTTGGGCACCCTATAATACTCGTCCTAGGCAAGATTATGGTCGAGAGCAGAGGCCGGTGGAAAAATTTACTCCATTGGCTGAATCATACTCTAGTCTGTTCCAGAAGTTAAAGTAGATGGGCGTGATTAGACCCATCGCTCCCCACCATATGCATCCCGATTCACATGGATTTCAAGCAAATGCTAGATATGAATATCATTCAGGTGCTCCGGGGCATAGCACTGATGACTTTTGGGCCCTGAAAAGAGCCATAGAAAGACTCATTGCTGAAAAATTAATTGTAGTCACGAATGGCGAGGACCCTCCTAATGTGACCAATAACCCGTTTCCAGTACACAATGCTGTTCATTTTATGGGAATGATTTGCCAAGATCAAGAATACAAGCCGGTTGGTCAAGCAAAAATGACAGCGGGAACGATTCAAGAGAGAACCAAACTGAAAGTAAGTCCAAGACAAGATGTGCCGTTGATTGTGAAAGGCGCCCCGAGCTTAGAAAAGACAACTTTATTTGTTCCCAATGTCTCAAGGTTAGAAGTTCGCTCCAATGTTCCAAGTCCAATGTTGTATGTCCTTGGAGGCCACCTCATCACAAGGTAGAATCAGGATGGTACGAGCGGTATAACAGAGCCGATCATAATCAAGCCTGCCATACAACCCCGTGTGACAAACACGAAAACCATTCCCTAGAACTACAACAAAATTGTGGTGACCTACAAAGGCAAGGAAATCATAGAAGAAGTGGGGGGAAACTGGAGGTTTGACTCGATCAGAGTGGTGTTACTCTCCAGAAGAATTGAGGAAGGCCAAGCAAATCAGAGAATGCCAAATGCCAATAAAGAAACCAGTCACTGAAGAAGAGGCGGAAGAGTTTTTGAAAAAGATGAAAGTTCAGGATTACTCAATCATTGACCAGTTGAGAAAGACTCCTGCTCAAATCTCTTTGTTATCTCTGCTCATACACTCAGAAGAGCATGCCCGTGTACTAATCAAGATCCTGAACGAGGTACATGTCTCAGAGAAGACCACCGTAAATCAATTAGAGAAGGTGGCCAATAGATTTTTTGAGGTGAACAGAATCTCCTTTACTGATGATGAACTTCCAGATGAGGGAGTCGGGCACAATAGGGCTTTGCACCGGATTGTCAAATGTGAGGGGCATTATGTAAAGCGAGTCATGGTTGATGGAGGCTCATGTGTAAATGTATGCCCTCTCTCTACCTTGCAAACCATGAAGATCAATACAAACAGAATCCGACCCAGCAATATTCGTATCTGGACTTTTGATGGCTCAACGAGAGATACTATTGGGGAGATCAACCTCACCATGACGATTAGGTCGGTCGATTTTGAAATTTTCTTCCAAGTAGTGGACATGGAAACTTCTTATAACTTTCTTCTTGGAAGGCCATGGATCGATACGGCTCGAGTTGTGCCATCCACCTTGCATCAGATGCTCAAGTTCGAACATGACAGGTAAGAGATTATTATTCACGGAGAAGATGAATTATCCATTTATAAAGATCCGTTAATTCTATGTATTGAGGCCAAGGAAGGGTGCGAGTCCATTGTCTATCAGGCTTTCGAAGTGGTTGTTATGGACCACGTTGAGGAGGGAAAGCCCATTCTGCATCCTCGTCTTTCTGCCACAAATGTAATGGTGGCTGCACTTATGCTGAGACAAGGTTATGAGCCAGGAAAAGGCTTGGGGGCATCATTGCAAGGAATTTCGAAACTCATCTCTCCCTTTAGCAACAAGGGTACTTTTGGCTTAGGTTTCAGGCCAACACAAGCAGATGAAGATAAAGCTAAGCACCGCAAAAAGCATGATTAGGTCTTGCAGTAGCCCATCCTTCACCTTTTGTACACTTTTGTTAAGCCACGACTCCAAGAGGGTCAAAATTCCTCGGCACATGCAAACATTGATGAAATTTGCCATGACCTTAGCCAGATGTTTTCTGAAGTGAATATGATCCAGGCTGGTGAAGGAACTGGCTGTGCCGATGTGCAACTAATTGGCCCAGACACCATGCTCAACAACTGGGAAGCAACTCCTCTCCTCACAAGGAAAGAGTCTTGGTAGTTTGCTTTTGCAGCTACTTTTTATAATTTGGGTTACTTTCAGGGTTGTAATCCAAACATCTCAGTATGATTATTTTGTTTTGATGTTAACCCTTCTATCCTTTCAAATTCAATGAAATGCAGTTCAATTTCGAATTGTATCTTTTCCTAAATCTTGTCATTTTGTTTCCATTTCAGTTTTGTTAATGCCGGCTTTAATAACATGACATACATGTGGAATTCACGCCTAGATCTTAAAATGCTGTCTAATTTCGAAATCATGTATCAAGAGGTCGAATATGATGAAAATGAGGTTGTTGAGGAAATAAAAAGAGATTTGGAATAATTTGAAAACAAGCCTAGGCCCAACCTCAATGAAATTGAGACAATTAATATCGGAGGTCATGAAGAAGTCAGAGAAATAAAGATAAGCATTCACGCTGAACAAGAAACTAGAGATGCCTTGATTCAAATTTTATTTGAATACAAAGATGTGTTTGCTTGGTCTTATGATGATATGCCGAATTTAAGTGCCGATTTAGTGGTTCATAAGCTTCCCACGTATCCTAATTGTCCACCAGTCCAACAGAAGCAACAAAAATTTAAAACAGACATGAGTGATAAAATCAAAGAGGAAATAATGAAGCAACTGAGTGCCAATGTAGTTAGAGCCGTACGATACACCACCTGGGTGGTAAATGTTGTGCCTGTGCTAAATAAGGATGGAAAAACCAGAGTCTGTGTTGACTACAGGGACCTGAACAAAGCAAGTCCAAAGGATAATTTTCCCTTACCAAACATCCACATACTTGTAGATAACTGCGCTAAGCATGAGATACAATCTTTTGTGGATTGCTATGCCGGATACCACCAGATTCTAATGGATGAGGATGATGCAGAAAAGACCGCTTTCACCACTCCATGGGGTACCTATTGCTACAGGGTTATGCCATTCGGTTTAAAGAATGCGGGGGCAACTTACATGAGGGCCATGACCACCATTTTTCATGACATGATGCACAAAGAGATTGAAGTATATGTTGATGATGTCATCATAAAATCAAAGACACAGGCTGATCATGTGCGCGATTTGAAAATGTTTTTCGAGCGGCTCCGAAGGTATGACCTTAAGCTCAATCCATCCAAGTGTGCATTTGGGGTGCCATCTGGGAAATCTTCGGTTTTATAGTCAGCCGAAGAGGCATTGAATTGGATCCATCTAAGATAAAGTCCATTTGAGATCTGCCACCCCCGAAGAACAAAACTGAAGTCATGAGTTTGCTCGGGAGATTGAACTACATCAGTAATACATGGCACCAACCCCTGGTTACATTTCTTTTCCGTAATATAGGGTGCCATCCTCTGGTTACAATTCCTTTCAGTAATACGGGTACCAACTCCTGATTACATTCTTTTTCCGTAATACAGGGTATCAACCCATTGTTACATTTACTTACCAGTATCAGGGTACACCAATCCCTAGTCGCTTTTTCAATATAGGGTCTCCACTCCTTAGTTTCTTTCATTTTAGACATAGGGTCTCCATTTCCTAGTCTCTATATTTTTTTTGGGGGTCGGGGTACACCATTCCCGACCTTTTATTGCTTTCAATAAAGAAATAGTTTAGAATTTTGTTGCAATAACTCACGAAAATTTCCTAGTGCAAACTGGGTTAGAAAAATTTCGTTCGTTTATTTGCTTTAGTGTCTGAGTAGGTTTTATCTCAAGGTACAGGGTTCGAGATGGCCAAAAGAAGAAGTCTCAAGTCAGAATAAAAGAAAAAAAAATAGGTGAATCCAAAATGCAAAAGCAGTTGAAAAGATGTGGAATGCTCAAGACATGACTGAAGCCACGAGCATTGGAGTCCCGTTTTGATTAGAAGAAGCTATAGAACAATGAACTAGCACCTACAACTAGCGAGCATCAAGGCTTAGATCAGAGTCTGCATGAAGAACCAGCCAAGATTCAAGATCAAGTTTCAGAAGACTCATAGATAGGAATCTTGTAACTCATAGCTGATAGGTTTGTTTAGTTTTTTTTTTATATATATAATAGCAGGATCGCGGACCGGAGCCTCGACGGAACCTCACTCGACTCCTCAACTCATCATTCCACCATTCTCCTTGAACTACATCGTGACCTGATTCCCCTATAACCCGGGATATGTAGATAGTCCAAAACCAGGACTCGGTTACACCCTATCTTTTATTTCTTTTCCTTTTGAATAACGGTTTGATCAAAAATTAGTCACATGGCTCACCTAGTCTTTGTCTGAAAACTCTTCATGTTTCCAAGCAAAGAGGGGCAGCTGTGAGCACCTAACTTTTAACTATATTTTGAATTTTTACCACCTTCTACTATGTAAATATTTTAAAACTTTAATATATATTTTTTTAGCTTTGTTACATTGTTTTAATATAGGGCAAGAATTAAAAATAATTTAAAAGGTCAAATTACTATTTTTAGTATTATTTTTATTTTTTTATCTTTATTTTAAAATAAAATAAATAAAGAAAAAACCGAAAATAAATAAATATTTTTTTTATTTTTGGATGGGAATAAAATAATAGGAAAATTAAAAGTATGGAATAAAAAATTAAAAGTAAAAGTAGGTGGAAATTATTTTTTTTTAAAAAGTAAAAGAAAGTTGAAAATTAAAAAACAATAAGAGTAAAAGAATGTAGAAATTTAAAAAAATAAAAAGTAAAAGAAAGATGAAATTAAAAAATAAAAGTAAAGGTAGCTTAAAATATTTTTAAAAAAGTAAAAGAAAATGGAAATTTAAAAAAAAAAAGAAAAGTAAAATAAGTGGAAATTAAAAAAAGAAAAGTAAAATAAGTGGAAAATAAAAAAAAGTAAAGTAAAAAAAAGTGGAAAATTAAAAAATAAAAGTAAAGGAAAGTGGGGAATTATTTCTTTTTAAAAAGAAGAAAAATGGAAAGTGAAAATTCTTTTTAATTAAAAACTAATAAAATAATAAAAATAAATCTGAAAAAATTCCGAATTTGTTTCCTATAAATAGAAGAGAAATGTGAGGATAAAAGGGGGGAAGCAAGGAAAAAATAGAGGGGAGAATTGAGAGAGAAAAAAAATTCTTCTTGTGTGCTAAGTGAATTTTTACTCGTTTCATTATTTCTTTCCAAAATTCAAGCAATTCATCACCCTCTTTAAGACCCAAAAATACCTCAAATTCAAGCCTAAAAATACCTTGTGAAGCTTCATTGATAGTCACCTCTCTCATGCCAAAAACCAGCAGCCTCACGAGGTACAGTTGAGTTTCGGTCCGGGCTCGAATTTTAGAAGGTTCGTCGCTAGATTTTCTGCTCATCTACTGATTTGCCCTTGGTTTGGTGTATTTGCTCGGCTCTGAATTGTTTTTGCATTAATCAAGTTTTGAAGGAAATTTTTTGCTTAAAGGTTCATTGCTTATCCTCCCTTTGTTAATTATTTTATTGTTTTGTGTGATGTTCTTATAGAGGTTCATGTGATAATTTTATTGTGTTGTTTTATTTATACACATTATCATGTTGTAGTTTCTTTTTACATGTTTCAAGCGATTTGTCAACATATTATTTGAATAGGATTTCATCTTAATGAGATTTGCTATTTAGAATTAAGAATGAAGATCTTGCCATATTAATAGGCCATGCGTTGGAGTTTAAGTAAGTGAACCAGAAATGAGTTACCACATTTAATAGGAAAGAAAGAATTAGACATGTGTTGGATTGAGTATAAATCTGTCAGGCCCAATAATTTTGTTACTAGACTAATAATTAGCTCATTCTTCCATAATGAATAAATGTCTCCTAATTTCAAAGATAGAGTAGTAAGTTGTAAATATTTCTAAGTGTGAATGACTTTTCAATACTTTAAATAACTCATATATTTCCTGACTTCCAAATAATTTTCTATCCATAAACTCTTGGTCTTACAATAATTTCAAATTAGTTTAGGAAAATAATACAAGTGCGCGTTCACATGACTTGACCAATCAATTTCGAATAATAATAAATGTGTTATTGATTGTGTACACGTACGCGTGACATGATTCTTGACGCCAAACAAAAATGAGTACACGTACGCGTGACTTATTTCAAGATAATATTTATAAATCTAATCAAGCAATAAAAGCGGACATAGGTAAAACATGAGAACCAATAAAACACAGGTTATCCAAAAATAATATAAGTCAAATGTAGTCAATAAAGCGACCGTGCTAGAACCACGGGACTCGGGGAATGTCTTACACCTTCTCCCCGGTCAACAGAATTCCTTACCCGGATTTTGTTTTTGTAGACCAATAATAATAGAGTCAAACCTTCCTCCGACTAGGGATTCAAATAAATGGTGACTTGGAATACCCAAACAATCGATTCCAAGTGGCGACTCTGTAAATAAAATAATCCCTACTCAAATTTGTCACTTTAATTGAAAAATTTCTTTAACCCACAACAATCCATAACACATATATCTTTTGGGGTAAAAAGAGGTGTGACACCCTGGCAAGTCACATAGAAGCTATGAAGCACAGAATGAGCAGTAAATGGGGGAACATGGCCACAACTCTCAAAACGGCCAGCCGGGTCGTTACATCCTCCCACTCTTAAACAAATATTCATCCTCGAATGGGTCTAGAAATGTACCTGGAGTCTCAAATAGGCGTGGATATTTGCTCTGCATCTCCCGCTAGATCTCCCAAGTAGCCTCCTCAATTGGCTGACCCTTCCATTGCACTTTCACTAAAGCTATATCCTTGGACCTCAACTTTTGAACCTGCCGACCCAAAATAGCCACCGGCTCCACATCATAAGTCAAATCACCATCCAACTGAACCGTGCTGAAATCCAAAACATGAGACGGATCGCCGACATACTTTCGGAGCATAGAAACATGAAATACTGGATGCACACTCAACAGACTAGGTGGCAAGGCAAGCTTGTAAGCCACATCTCCAATCCTCTGAAGTACCTCAAACGACCCAATATACCGAGGGCTTAATTTTCCCTTCTTTTAGAACCTCATCACACCCTTCATGGGTGAAACCTTGAGCAGTACCTTCTCCCCAACCATGTAAGCAACATCTCGAACCGTCCTGTCGGCATAACTCTTCTGTCTGGATTGCGCCGTGCTAAGACATTCCTGAATCACTTTGACCTTCTCCAAAGCATCCTGAACCAAGTCAGTACCCAATAGCCTAGCCTCACCTGGCTCAAACCAACCCACCGGAGACCGACACCGTCTCCCATATAAAGCCTCATACAGAGCCATCTGAATGCTCGATTGGTAGCTGTTATTGTAAGCAAACTCCGCGAGTGGCAGAAGCTGATCCCAAAACCCCTAAAAATCAATGACACAAGCACGTAGCATATTCTCCAATATCTGAAATAGTGCGCTCTGACTGTCCGTCAGTCTGAGGGTGAAATGTTGTACTCAACTCAACCTGGTCCCCAACTCAGGTTGCACTACCCTCTAAAATTGTAAGGTAAATTGCGTGCCCCGATCTGAAATGATGGACACTGGCACACCGTGAAGGCGAACAATCTCACGGATGTAAATTTCAGCCAACCGCTACCCAAATAGCATCGAACTTCCTTGAAGTCCAAGGGAGTCCAACTACGAAATCCATGGTGATACACTCCCATTTCCACTCCGGAATCTCAAGCATCTGAAGCAATCCACCCGGTCTCTGATGCTCATACTTCACCTGCTGAAAGTTTAGGCAACGAGCTACAAACCCCAGTATGCCCTTCTTCATTATCCTCCACCAATAATGCTGCCGCAAATCCTGGTACATCTTCGCGGCACCCAGATGAATGGAATACCGCGAACTATGGGCCTCCTCAAGAATTAACTCACGTGGCCTATCTTTATTAGGTACACAAATCCGGCCCTGCATCCTCAACACCCCATCATCCCCGATAGTAACATCCTTGGTATCACCGTGCTGAATTGTGTCCTTAAGGACAAGAAAATGGGGATCATCAAACTGGATGCGATCAAATAAGGAAGACCGAGAAACTATACAAGCTAGAACTCGATTGGGCTCCGAAACATCTACTCTCACGAACTGGTTGGCCAAGGCCTGAACATCAACTGCAAGAGGTCTCTCACCAACAGGAATGAATGCAAGGCCGCCCATACTCACCGCCTTTCTACTCAAGGCATCGGCTACCATATTGGCCTTTCCGGGATGATACAGAATGGTAATATCATAGTCTTTTAGCAGCTCCACCCATCTACGCTGCCTCAAATTTAGATCCTTTTGTTTGAACAAGTGCTGGAGACTCCAATGATCTGTAAATACCTCACAAGACACACCATAGAGATAGTACCTCCAAATCTTCAATGCATGAATGATTGTAGCCAACTCCAAATCTTGAACATGGTAGTTCTTCTCATGGGGCTTCAACTGACGTGAGGCATAAGCAATCACTCTACCTCCCTGCATCAAGACACATCCAATACCAATCCGATACGCATCACAATACACTGTATAAGAACAGGAAGCTGAAGATAGAACTAGAACTGGAGTTGTGGTCAAGGCAGTCTTGAGCTTTTGAAAGCTCTCCTCACACTCATCCAACCACCTGAAAGGAGCACCCTTCTTGGTCAATTTGGTCAAAGGCGATGCAATAGACGAGAAACCCTCCACGAAGCTACGATAATAACCGTCCAAACCAAGGAGGCTCTGAATCTCCGTAGCCGAGGACGGTCTGGGTCAACTCTGAACCGCCTCTATCTTCTTCGGATCCACCTTAATCCCCTTACTGGACACCACGTTCCCCAAGAACGCCACCGAACTAAGCCAAAACTCACACTTGTAGAACTTGGCATAAAGTTTCTCCTCCCTCAGCCGTTGCAACACAATCCTCAAATGTTGGGCGTGCTCCTCCTAGCTATGAGAGTATGCCAGGATATCATCAATGAATACTATGACAAACCAGTCGAGATAAGGCTGAAATACACTATTCATCATATGCATGAATGTTGTTGGGGCATTGGTCAGCCCAAAAGACATCACAAGGAACTCATAATGGCCATAACGGGTCCTGAATGTTGTCTTTAGAATATCTGAGTTCCGAATCTTCAACTAGTGTAATAACCCGACCTCAAATCAATCTTAGAGAACGCCCTCGCTCCCTGAAGCTGGTCAAATAGATCATCAATATACGGCAAATGATACTTGTTCTTGATTGTAACTTTGTTCAACTACTTATAGTCGATGCACATCCGCATAGTACCATCCTTCTTCTTCACAAATAGATACCATCCTTCTTCTTCACAAATAGAACTAGTGCACCCCAAGGCGACACACTAGGCCTAATAAACCCCTTATCAAGAAGTTCCTGAAGTTATTCTTTCAATTCCTTCAACTCAGCTGGTGCCATATGATACAGAGGAATAGAAATGGGTTGAGTACCCGGCACCAAGTCAATACCAAAGTCAATATCCCTGTCGAGCGGCATGCCCGACAGGTCTGCAGAAACCACATCTGGAAAATCTCACACCACCAGAACAGAGTAAATAGTAGGAGTAAGAACAGCCATATCCCTCACAAAGGCCAAATAAGACAGACACCCCTTTCCAACCATCTGTTGAGCCTTCAAATATGAAATCACTTTGGTGGGACATAGTCTAGAGAACCTCTCCACTCGATCCTTGGAAACCACGACATCGCCAACGTCGCGATCTTAGTGTGACAATCCAGAATATCATGACATGGAGATAACCAATTCATACCCAAGATCACGTTGAAATCCACCATACTAAGCAATTAGAGATCAACTCTAGTCTCCAGTCCCCCAATAGTCAATGCACATGACCGATATACACGGTCCACAATAGAAGTATCACCCACCGGCATAGATACATGAACAGATAAGACTAAGGAATCACGGGGCATATCTAAATAACGAGCAAAATACGATGATACATACGAATAAGTAGAACCAGGGTCAAACAATACAGAAGCATCTCTGTGGCATATTGAGACAATACATGTGATCACTGTGTATGAAGAAATGACATATGGTCTAGTAGGAACAGCATAGAACCAGGCCTGGCTGCCACCTGATCGACCTCCCCCTCTAGGGTGACTCCTAGCTGCCTGAGCCCCACCCCGAGCTGGCTGGGCGGGTGGTGAGGTAACTGGTGCTAAAGTTATAGTCTGACTCCTCTGCTGAGCTGGACCTCCCGAAAGGCAGGGGAAATGTCTCTTTATGTGACCCAAATCTCCACAGTCAAAACAACCCCTATCAAACAATGGCGGCAAGTACTAAGGAGGACCCCGAGAACCAGAATAACTGTCAAAAAAACCTGGTACAGACGAACCCTGAACTGATGGTGCACGAGATGAACTCTGAGCTGGAAGAGCACTAAGAGATGACTAACCAGGACCGGCACTGTATGAACCATTGCTAGATGATGCACCATGGTGAACTGGACGAGCCATCTGAGTGGGCCTATAAGGATGACCCCTGGTGTGGTAAGACTGTCCCCTAAAAGGAACACCACTAGGACAACCCGAACCTCGAGGCCTCTTGGCCTCCCTCTCCTCATGCTCCTGACTATGGACCATCTCTATCTCCCTAGTAATATCGATCACCTCGTCAAAAGTAGCACCAGATACCCTCTCCCGAGTCATGAGCAACCGTAACTGATATGTGAGGCTATCAATGAGCCTCCTAATCTTCTCCCTATCCGTGGGAACCAACCAAGCTGTGTGACGATCCAACTCAGAAAACCTCATCTCGTACTGGGTCACAGACATGCCATCCTGACGTAGCTGCTCAAATTATCTGCGCAGCTCCTCCCTCCGAGATTGTGGCGCGAACTTCTCCAATAAGAAAACGGAGAACTCACGTCATGTAAGTGTGCTGCACCGACCGGCCTGCGCCTCTCATAAGTCTCCCACCATCTGAAGGCAGCCCAAGTAAACTAAAAAGTAGTGAATGAGACCGCACTGGTCACCAAAATACCCGTCGTGCGAAGAATTTGCTGGCACCTTTCTAAATAATCTTGGGCATCCTTAAACTCAGACCCACTGAATGATGGAGGCTGGAGTCTCCCAAATCTCTCTAGTCTCATCTGCTCATCATCAGTCATAACGGGACCCACCTGGGCCTGAGTAGCTGCAACCAGTTGGGCTGGTGGTACCCCCGGTGTCTGAAGTCCCTACATCATCTGCTCTGGAGTACGGGCGGTGGGAGTTTAAGTACCTCTCCCTGCCTGAGAAGTGGTTGCTGCGGTCGGAACAGAAATTGCCTGAGCAAGGCTGGTGCACACAGTCAAAATCTGAGCCAAAGCCTCCTGAAGGCCTAGAATCACAATGGGCACAACTGGTGCCTGAGCGTGCCCCACTGGCTCAACCATATCTGGTACCTGCTCCTGAGCTGGAGCAACTGGTAGATCTGTAGGTGCTGCTCTAGCTGCTGTATGAGCTGCACCTCTGCCCCTACCGCGACCTTGGCCTCTCGTGGCCCTAGATGGTGGTACTAGTGGTTGTCCATCCTGACTAGTAGAACGTGTCCTCATCATCTGTGAGAGAATAGAACAAAAGGAATTTAGTGACCGAAATCAACAAATCCGCATGACAAGAATACAAGAATGTGAAGTTTCCTAAGGGCTCGGCAACCTCTCGAAGATAAGTACAAACGTCTCCATTTCGATCCGCAAGAATCTACTAAATCTGCACATGACTCGTGGGACCTATGTAACCTAGGCTCTGATACCAACTTGTCACGACCCAAAACATAGCCTGTCGTGATGGCGCCTAACGTGGTACTAGGCAAGCCGACACCTCAAAATGTTTTCAACACTTCTAAGTGAAAAATGAAATAACACATGTTTATATAATTAAAGCTTTCATAAACTGGATAGAAAGTCAAAACTCAATACAAAAGTTCCCAAAACTAGGGTGTCACTGAATACATGAGCGTCTATACAACACGATGCTAAAAATATTGTCTATGAAAAAACATTGAAACTAAATACATAAGGCTGAAACATAGGGAGGGAGAGTCAAGGTCTGCGAACGCCGGGCAGCTACCTTAAAATCTCCGAATGATCAAGTTTCTCAGATAATCAACACCCAATATGGCCGGTAACACCTAGATCTGCACACGAAGTGTAGGGTGTAGCGTGAGTACAACCAACTCAGTAAGTAACAAGACTAACTATTGGACTGAAAGTAGTGACGAGCTCAATAGGTAAAGTTCAATATAAAATTAACAATACAGAAATGTAGGCATGTTTTCACGTTCAACAAATAAAAACTCAATACAAGTAAAATAGATCAACTCTGAATTATATGAGGGATATGGCATTTCTATATCTACATGCCATTGTACATGCTGTATGTGGTACACTACAATGGAAGCCTCGCGTACTCACACTCTTAGAGTACTCAATCACTCAGTACAGTACGAGGCAGGTCTAGCCCAGGGGAGATCCATCCCTCAATATAAATGTATAGGGCAACTCCATACCCAGGGAACTCCATCCCAAATGTGAATATATGGGGCAACTCCATGCCCAGGGAACTCCATCCCAAATATAATATCCATTGCACTCACTATGGGGGTGCAGACTCTGAAAGGGCCCCTTCAGTGCAAGCGCTATATTAAGCCAGGTCCTGTCATATGTAAATAAAAACATGTTGCGGCGTGCAGCCCGATCCCTTAATATCCTCACAATTAGGCCCTCGACCTCACTCAGTCATCAATCTCTCCAGTCTTTATGGCTCTCAATTGTTATGATAAACAGCCCAAACATCGATGATTTAATGCATCAATAAAGAACAACAAAGACTGAGATGTAATATGCGAGTAAAAATTGTGACTGAGTACAGAGTGGCAATTTAACAGAGAATTCAACATGTATCACGACCTCTGGGGGTCCCTACAGTGTCAACACATAGCCTAAGCATGATTTCTAACATGATTTGCAGTTCAGTTTCTATAACACGTGGAGAATATATGGATAACAATAGATTATTCAACTATACAGTCCCATGGAATTGACCAAGTCACAATTACTATGGTGCACGCCCACACACCCGTCACCTAGCATGTGTGACACCTCAACACCAATCACATGACACAAAATTCAGGGTTTCATACCCTCAGAATAAAGTTTAGAAGTGTTTCCTCAAACCGTGCGAAACTCTACTCCAACAAGCCCTTGCCTCGCAAAACGGCCTCCAAATGCCTCGAGTCTAGTCACAAATTGTTCGTTACGATCAACACGGGCTAAAGGAATCAATTCCATAAGAAAATACTAAGTTATTAATCAAAATTTAAAAAGTCAACTCAAAAGCCGACCCCGGGCCCAAGTCACGAAATCCGATAAAAGTCACAAAATCCGAACACCCATTCAACCACGAGTCCACCCATACCAAAATTACTCAAATCTGTTACCAAAATCTCTATCAAATCCCCAAAATTCGGTCTAAGAACTTTCCTTCATCCCCCCCCCCCCCCACAATGTTTCACCCCAAATAACTAATTAAATGAAGAAATCAAAGACATAAACATGAAATTTAACCAAAACTAAATAAGAATCACTTACCCTAATCACCCACTTGAAAATCTCTCCAAGAATATCCTCCCACCGAGCTCCCAAAATCAAATTGTGAAAATGAACTCAAACCCTCATTTTGAAATATTTAAGTTTCTGCCCAGGTGACCCTTCTTCTCGAACGCGAACCCGAGGTCCCTCTCGTGAACGCGATGATGAACTGACCCCAAGCTTCGCGAACGCGATACCCCTACCGCGAATGCATATACCAACGCGTGAGGTCCCAGTCTGCTCTTCTCTTCTTCGCGAACGCGTCTCTCTTCTCGCGTTCACGATGCACCATCTTTCCCCACCTTCGTGAACGCGTTTCCCAACTCGCGAACGCGATGAACAAATCTTCACCTGCCTCCAGAAACTCTTCGCGACCGTGGGACTCCCATCGCGAACGTGAAGAAAGAAACTAGACACCAAAAATGTGCAGCCTCAACCATCTTTCAAGTCTAAATTCTCATCTGTTAACCATCTGAAATCCACCCGAGTGCCCCGGGACCTCAACCAAACCTACCAACAAGTCCTAAGACATCATATGAACTTAGTCGAGCCTTCACATCACATCAAACAATACTAAAACCATGAATCGCGCATCGATTCAAGCCTAATGAACTTTTAAACTTTCAACTTCTATATACGATGCCGAAACCTATCAAATCACGTCCGATTGACCTCAAATTTTGCACCCACGTCACAAATGACACCACGGACCTACTTCAACTCTCAGAACCCTATTTCGAGCCCGGTAACCAAAAACTCCACTTTCGCTCAACTTATAAATGTTCAACTTTAGCCATTTCAAGCCTAATTCAACTACGGACCTCCAAATCATAATCCGGACATGCTCCTAAGTCCAAAATCACCCATCAGAGCTAACAGAACCATCAAAACTCAATTCCGAAGTCATTTACACATATGTCAATATCCGGTCCACCTTTTCAACTTAAGTTTTCAACCTTGAGACTAAGTGTCTCAACTCATTCCAAAACCTCTCCGGACCCGAACCAACTACCCCGAAAAGTCACATAGCAGCTATAAAGTATAAAATGAGCAGTAAATGGGGGAACGGGGCAACAACTCTCAAAACGACTGGCCGGGTCATTACATCATCCCCTCTTAAACAAACGTTCGTCCTCAAACGGGCCTAGAAACGTACCTGGAGTCTCAAATAGGCGTGGATATCTGCTCCGCATGTCCCGCTAGGTCTCCCAAGTAGCCTCCTCAACTGGCTAACCCCTCCACTGCACTTTCACTGAAGCTATAACCTTGGGCCTCAACTTTCGAACGTGCCAACCCAAAATGGCCACCGGCTCCACATCATAAGTCAAATCACCATCCAGCTGAAAAATGCTGAAATTCAAAACATGAGACGGATCGCCGACATACTTCCTGAGCATAGAAACATGAGATACTGGATGCACACTCAACAGATTAGGTGGCAAGGCAAGCTTGTAAGCCATCTCTCCAATCCTCTGAAGTACCTCAAACAGCCCAATATACCGAGGGCTCAATTTGTCCTTCTTTTAGAACCTTATCACACCCTTCATGGGTGAAACCTTGAGCAGTACCTTCTCCCCAACCATGTAAGCAACATCCCGAACCTTCCTATCGGCATAACTTTTTTGTCTGGACTGAGCCGTGCGAAACTGATCCTGAATCAATTTAACCTTGTCCAAAGCATCCTGATCCAAGTCAGTACCCAATAGCCTAGCCTCCCCTGGCTCAAACCAACCCACCAGAGATCGACACCGTCTCCCATACAAAGCCTCATACGGAGCCAGTTGAATGCTCGACTAGTAGCCATCTGACTTTCCATCGCTAGAGGCAGTATAAATTTTATATTTTATATATTTTAAATAAATATTTTTATTAGGCCCACGGGCCGGCCCAGCTTTAGTCAAGCCTCACGGGCCACAGGGCCTACTCGGGCTGGGCTTAAAAGCCTCCTTTTTAAATGTGCTTCAAAAATTCTAGCCCAACCCTGCTAAATTACGGGTTGGGTTGGGCCGGCCCAACAATCCAAGCCCATATTGACGTCTCTAGTGAAATATTAGGCGTCATCACGATCCCGAAGGTGGAAATTTTGGGTCGTGACAAAAATATAATTATTTGTAACAGTAAAAATAATTCTAAAGAGAAACTTACTGTGGTTTCTCACTTGCTTCCTTACATAGTTCAAACCTTCGACTTGTGGGTTCGAGGAAAAGGAACTCGCGACATTTTATTTTAGATTTCTTTTTGAATTTTTTGATATATGCTTGGAGGAAAATAGTTTCAATTTCATTCCTTAACATATTCTTAGCTTTCTTCTCCCTTGCGGATCTAGCGACTTGTGTTGTCGCGCATGAGAGTACTAGAATACTCACTCATCGGGACCTACGTTGTGTCAAATGATAGTTCAATAAAGGCGGATAGATGATTTGAATTTTATAGATTTCAATACTCTATGATAGTCTATTTGATTTCTGAGTTCGAAATTTATTAGTTGTACATATTTAGTAGTTTTGTATAATACATATACAAAGTTTGAGCTAAAAACTATTGAATTCCTATATTTCGTACACTACATCCACCCCTAGAAAAAAAGAAAATATCCATTCCAATGTTATTTCAGTATATGGCGTAACACAATAATTTTATTACTAACACATTTTTCATCCCCACCAACATGATTCATTTGATTAAGTGGTTATGGTACAACTGAGCAGGCAATCGAGGCCTAGCAACAGCCATCAATGGCTTGGCTTTAGGCATAGTCATTCCATAAACCTCGCTTGTGTCAATATCTTCAGGTTTCAATCCATTTGGTGGACTCCAATCAAAGCAATGAAATAACCTAGCCAAAGCCATAAGCACCAACTTCACACCCAATGGTGCACCAGGGCACTTCCTTTTTCCAGCACTAAATGGCAAAATCTTGAAATCCGCCCCATGACTTATTTCAACTCTGCTGCTTTCATCTTCTGGCGAATGTCTCTCTGGCCTAAACTCATCTATGTTGTCCCAAATCTTGGTATTCCGACCAAGACCGTACGTGTTGATGAAGACACGTGTCTTGGCCGGGATAAAATAGCCGTTGATCTTAGTATCTCGGATTGATTCATGTGGGATTAGAAATGGACCAGCAGGGTGCATTCGGAAAGTTTCACGTACTACACAACGAAGGTATTTGAGATTAACCAAGTCGGATTCAGTTACCATCCGACCCGATCCAACAACTATGTCAAGTTCTTCTTGGATCTTCTTGAGGACGTGGGGATGCTTTATCACCTCAGCCATTGCCCATTCGTTGGTTACAGCAGAAGTATCCGTCGCTGCAGCTATCATATCCTATAATAAACGGAAAAAGAAAAAGTATATAAATCACAGCTAAAAGTATATAAATGCATTTGTACATTCTTCTCGAAGTACTTTAACATGTGGAATTCACCTAGTCCGTACAAAAGATTTGTACATGTATAAGGTCAAGGAAGTAAGAGAAGATTTACTAAAATCAAAGGTATGGATAATCCCAAACTATACGAAGGGTAAAATTGAAATATTTAGAGAGAGAAATTTGGACATTTCCCTTTTTGATATAGTATGCCTACTTCAGACCATTAAAGTTGATATAGTTGTAATATAATGCGTTTAATTTATATATGCTAATTGTGTAAAGAATTTTTATTCTAATCATCAAAAAAATAATTACATATAATTAATCATAATAAGTGTGATTAATAACATAAAAAATAAATTAGGTAATTTATTGTAACATGTTAAAATACTTTGATAGTATTTTAATTCTTTAAATCGTCAGTATGTGAAAATTAAATTGATGATATAAAGTTATTATGATTTTTTTTAAAATTTGGATTAAGCTTAGGAGTCTTTATGTGTGTGGTAGTAGTAATTCATTAGATGCAGATAATGAATGTAAGTATACTAGTACAGTTTGAGATTGGTATTAAAAAATTAGACCTGAATGAGAGCTTTAATTTCAACATCATCCATGTGTTGTTTTCCATTACCATCTCCGTCATCTTCACCTGGCAAAGACAATAAAACATCCACAAAATCCATTTCACCTTCATCAATATTACTTTTACCTTTCTTTCTATGTTCTTCAATTATTCTCATATGAAAATCATCAATCCTTTTCTCCACTTCCCTCATTTTCTTCTCACAACTATGAGGATCAATCCACCTCCATAAAGGCAAATAATCACCTAAATAAATCACTCCAAGAAGCCAAAATAATTCATGAGTTATATGCATAAATTCCTTTGCTTCTTGTGGCCCTGCAGATTCAGCCCCAAAGTATTGTTTTCCAAGTAACATTCTAGTCACATTGTTCATTGAAAATGCACCCAAAATTTCCCTTAAATTTACTGTCTCTTCTTTTTGTGTCTTGGTCCAAACATCTTGAACTAGGGTTTGGGCTTCATCTGCCCTATGTTTTGCAAATGACTCAAGCCTTTTGGTTGTCAACAAATGTTCCATGCAAATTCTTCTCATTCTCTTCCATTTTGGTCCTAAGGGAGCCAATGCCACATCCCCACAACCATATGCTAGATGAACAGCAGCAAGAGTTCTTGGCCTAGACGCGAAAACATCGTCTTGTAGTACGAGTATTTCCCTTATAATTTCTGGATCATTGGTGGTGATAGCATCGACGTTACCTGTTAGCAAAATATATATATAACATATATTGGGAAAGAATTAAAGGCAGGCTTTGAGGCGTGAAAAATAACTTTTCGAAGAAATATTGCTTGTATCTTGTTTTGAGAAAATACAGCCGAGTTCCTTCATATACTACAGGTTTTTCATAATCATCTCGTGCGAAATTTCTCTATTTATAGAGCAAAAGACAGGATCATTCCAAATAGACTCTTGATTTCATACATACACATATATGTTTATCTTAAACAAAATTGAATATTCTATAGTAGAAACAGAAATAAAGAAAGGTATAATAGTTAGGAAACAAAACAAAATTAAGCCTTTAAGCATGTAGATGAGTGTTTGCCGTAAAAAATAGGTATACTAAGTAAAAGTCTGTTAGATTTAACTTATAAAGCCTATAAGAAAGGCTTTTTCCCATCAATGTGGGACGTCACAAACATTACAGACTATAACTAAAAGAAGAATTAATCTAAATAGCTGCCCTCCCCACTAGTTAAATTAAAAATAACCAGCAAATGTATAATATATGTATAATCAATGTATAATTTATGTAAAGGTGAAATAAAACATTTACGCAAACGCTTTTAGTTCCTTTCTTCCCCCACCTTAACCCGATTAGCCGTCCACTCAATCACTTAAATTAAAAATAATTGGCAAATGTATAATATATGTATAATTTATGTTTAATATGTGTATAATCATATATAATCAATATATCGAATCTGACCGGCTATTTGTGTAAAGATCTCTAACTAACATTACCTAGTCGGAGGTAAACCAATGGCCCATATTTGTCACAGAATGAAGCCATGTCTCTGTGAGGCAATTGCCCCAATTGAAAAAGGTTGCCCACAATCGGCCATTGTTTTGGACCAGGAGGGAGTCGATTGATTTTCTCTTTAGACTTGTCGATAAGTGAAAAATGAACTAGCTTGGAAACAAGATATGCGCAAAGAAAGGCTACAACACAATTGATCAGATCAAAAAGACATGTGCAAAGAAGGAGTAGAATAAAACTGGTTAAGTCGATCATCTTATCTTGTCAAAGAGGAAAAAAGAAAGTAGTTTATTACAAGTTTTACTAGGAAAATATGATGTTGCTTAATTCTAATTTATAATCTTTTGAGCAGTGTGCATTCGGCTGCAAAAAGATGTTAGGAAGCCCATCATCTTGACATGTTTCAACTACACTATATTCTTGATCTTGAACTCACTTTTCTTGCCTATAGGCAGATTCGGTTTTATAATCTATCACAGATGTTATTTTAGTTATATGATCTTTTATATATTGTCACGACGCGGAATGTCAACCTCGGGATCGTGATGATGCCTAACGTCTACTTGCTAGGCAAGCCAACATTAATTAGTTAATCAATATATTAATAAAACAGTTCAAACCAGAATAATAACAATTATTAACGATGATTAAAACTGAAATACATGATATAAACCCATAACATAACACGGTCTAACTTAATCCCAGAAGTCTGGTGGCACCAGTACATGAGCAACTAGATGTCTACAAGTATAGTTTGAAATAAATACAATTGTTCGAATAAGATAACAGTAAAGATAAGAAATGGAAGGGGACTTCAAGGTCTGCGAATACCAGAAACTCTATGTGATGACCCAAAATATTATCTTTAAATCTAATAATTAATTCTGTATTCTAAGACCTCGAAAAGCACTATTTGTCACTCCTCGACTTGCGTGTGAAGTCCGTAAAATTTTTCAGTATATTTTTATGTGAAAAATAGATTAAAATGTGAACTAGAGCCTTAAAACTTAACTGAGATGACTTTGGTCAACATTTTGAGCAAACGGACCCGGATCAGTATTTTGACAGTTCCGGTAAGTCCGTATCGTGATTTAAAACTTGGACGTATACCCGAAATTTAATTTGGAGATCCCTAACACAAGTTATGACCATTTAACAGAAACTAGTAATTTAAAGGTTAAAGATTTTCAAGTTTGACCATGGAGTTGACTTTTTGATATCGGAGTCGGAATCCAGTTTCGAAAATTTTCATAACTCCATTATGTCATTTATGACTTGTGTGCAAAATTTGAGGTTAATCGGACTTGATTCGATAGGTTTCGGCATCGAATGTAGAAGTTGGAAATTTCATAATAGACTAAGGTTTCAAGTGAGTTCACACAAGACCTAAATTCAAACGAGCATACCTCAATTGATATGAAGATTTATATGGTGTATTACCTATCAAATGAAAGATATTTGAGTCTAGTTTCTAACTCTTTAAACCGCTCATCATTTGAACATTGCTACAAGACGTTATGACCAAATTACCAAAAGCTAACAGAATGCGATTTTGCGACCATTATGCTATCGCAAAATGGTTATGCAATTGCAAACTGGTCGCAAAATGGTCCAGAACAGTCCAGTTCTGGGCACCAATTTATGCGATCATTTTGCGACCCGCACACCAATTGTGCAGTCCATTGTGCGATCGCATACCTGTTTTCGGAGGGGTAATTTTCCTATTTTTATAACCCGACCCCATTTTGATAAATAGGCTTTGGGGTTTATTTTGGGGCATTTATCTGATGATTTTAGAGAGAAGTGAGAGTGTTCTAGAGAGAGAAAATAGATAAAGTGTCTTGTTCATCAAATTCTTGTCCAAGCCTTGAAAACCAACAAGAAATTCCTCAAGTTCTTCATCAAAGAGGTAAGGTTCTAACCCCTAATCTTCAATTTCGAGTTTGGGTAATGATGGGTGATTAAGAGTATGATTCTTGGAGTAAGTGTTCCTTATCCTATATTGATTATATTTCATGATTCCATACTCATTTGCATCATGAATCCGTGAATTTAGGGAAGAAAAATCAGATTTTTATAAAATCTTTCAAAAACGAGAATTTAAGATTTGAAGGTCCATTTGATATCGGAATTGGATAATTTTTGTATGGTTGAACTCGTAGCGGAACGGGTGTTCGGATTTCGTGAGTTTTTTCGAGATTTGAGATGTTGGTCCCACTGTCAAATATTTAAATGAATTTCGGATTTTTATCCGAAAAATTATTAAATTCATATGGAATTAATTCCTATGATTCGTATTGAGTATATCGAACTGTTTGTGAAGAGATTTGAAGCTTTTGGAGACAAATTTAAAAGAAAAAGCTGTGCTCGAGTAATTGATTGGAATTTGCAAAGCAAGGTAAGTGTCGTGGTTAACCTTGACTTGAGGGAATAGAACCCTTAAATTATTTGTTATATGAAATGCATGTGAACGACGTATAGGCGAGGTGACGAGTGTCTATACGTCGTCAAATTAATTGTTTGCCTACTTACTTGAAAAATCATAAATTATTTTAAATCATTAATTAATTATTATAATAATTATTTCTCTCCTATTCTTTGTCAAATATTAATCCTTGAATTCTTGCATTAATTGTTACATGCTATTTGAATAATGTGTCTTAATTGTTATTTGACATTTAGCATATTAAATATTAAACTGCCTATTTTTTCTCTGATTTTCATAATAACTTGCTATTTGTCACTGTTTGTTTCATAATTAAATCATAATTATTGTATGCTTGTTGTCTTATAATTTTATATTAATTATTGCATTTATTGGGGAAAATTCTTCTAAAGGAATTGGTAAATGAATATATTGGAGGAGCGGGTTGCACGCCGCAACAACATTGAATTGGTAAATGTATATATATATTGGAGGAGCGGGTTGCACGCCGCAACAGAATTGATCGAAATGAATGTATTGGAGGATCGGTTTGCACGCCGCAACAGACTTATTAAAAAGTCCATATTGGAGGATCGGGTTGCACGCCGCAACAGACTTATTAAAAAGTCCATATTGGAGGATCGGATTGCACCCCGCAACAGACTTATTAAAAGTCAATAATTAGGGGATCGGATTGCACACCGCAATAGACTTATTTAAAAGTCAATATTGGGGGATCGGATTGCACGTCGCAATAGACTTATTAAAAGTCAATATCGGGGGATCGAATTGCACACCACAACAGACTTATTTAAAAGTCTATAAATACTTGATTGAAATAAATATATGACAGAATTGATTAAAAGGAATATCTTGGGAGAGCGGGTTGCACGTTGCAACAGAATTGAATGTGAATATATTATGAGAGCGGGTTGCACGCTGCAATAGAATTGATGAAAATGATAATTGGTTATGACTGTTGAATTGGCTTCAATTATTATAAATGAGTTACCTGATTTATTTCTATTATTTGTTGTTGTTACTAATATTGCATACAGGTTAATGTAAGTGAACCGCCTTAGCCTTGTCACTATTTTGTTGAGGTTAGGCTCAGCACTTACCAGTACATGGAGTCGGTTGTACTGATTCTACACTCTACACTTCTTGTGCAGATTTTGGAGTTGGTCCCAGCGACGTACCATAGACTTGCTCGGATTTGAGCTACTCAAAGGAGACTTGAGGTATAACTGCACGACGTTCGCAGTTCTGAAATCCCCGTCTACTTTACTTTAGCTGTGTGTTTGTTTCCAGACAGCTTTATTTTATTCAGACCTTTATTTGTATTATAATAGAAGCTCGTGCACTTGTGACACCAATTCTGGGATGGTATTTAGACACCGTTATTTTTAAGGATTATTCACTACATTTCAGACTTCACTTCCGCATATGTTCTTTTTGTTATTAATAAATTTAAAAATTAGTTTAAAATGGATGATATTATTCTAACGTTGGCTTGCCTAGCAAGTGAAATGTTAGGCACCATCACAGTCCGAAGGTGGGAATTTCGGGTCGTGACAGTTGGTATCAGAGCACTAGGTTACATAGGTCTCACGAGTCACGAGCAAGCTTAGTAGAGTCTGAAGGATCGGTACAGAGACGTCTGTACTTATCTTCCAGAGGCTACATAGTTTAGGAATAATTCTACTTCTTTCATTCCTTATCATACGACATTGATTTATCTTGAAATATATATCTCATATTCCTTTGTATCCACTCGTGTATGAAATTGCGCACTCGGTATCAGTTGTGCGTCGACGGTTCTTGATGCCGCAGATGGACTACGAGAGAGCCAGAGATGCTCAACATTGCCTCAACGTGTGGTTCCAACTGAAGATGCGGACGTATTGAGAGATCAACCAGTGAATCATGTGAGGGGTGCAACGGACATTGTCATCTGGTTGATTTATACGAGTTGTGAAGGTTAATATTTTGGATCATCGGATGTGGTGAACTATGACATCGCGCCGAGTGGGGGAGTCCACTATCAATGGATAGATTGTGTGGTCATGTGTTATATCAGTTTTGGCCTGAAATGTATATATGTGGTACTGAAAAGTTCTCCAAAATTTATACATGTTTAAGACCTGAGATTTTGTAGAGGATAAGGTTGGGACTTGCGGTATGTCTGCCTACTTAATAATCCTATACTTCAGTACCAAAGGAGTTAGAGAAATAACTTTAATTTTCAGAAAGTCTACTCAGCGTGGACGTTATGGTTGCAGATTTTGGGGTGCTTCGAAGGAAGTACAATGGTTGACGAGATTTTGGACCAAGATTGGTATGTATGAAGCTCTACTTTTGTGATCATTGTATATAAATAGGGATGTTAAGAAATGGGTCAGCTCAACAGTGTTGAGTTAGCATAACAAAAGAATAAATTGGCCTTGGGAGAGATAATTCTCCACAAGTGTTTGTGGCAAGCCTATGAAGAGGGCAGACCAGCCAATGCAACACCTCCCACTTGGCTCAGTTCTCAGAAACGCTTTTGAAAGAGTTTGTTCCCCGACTCTCCGTAATGCGTGGCACATAGGTTTTGAATGGTTGAGTCAGGCCACTTTGACGGTATCATAATATGCCATCAGGTTCAATTAGGTAGCCCGTCATATTCCTACTTTGCTTCCTACAGCCAGAAAGCGAGTCCACAGACTCATTAAAGGACTCAATTATAATCGTAAAATTTTGTAGGACTTGGTAGCTACAGGCTAATAATTCATTTCCGCTAATGGTAGAAATTGCCAAGATATTAGAACATGTTCGGAATAAGGAAAAAGGAAACTAAGGAGACCAAGACGTCTCGAGGTTCTGGGGGATTCAGTGGATTCTACTCTGAAAGTATAAATCATTATGGTGAGGGTGAGGGCAGTCGGCCAGCCCAGTCCGCACATAGGGTTACTCGGGGTGCTCCAGTAAGTTCTTTTAATGCACCACCGATATGAGTTTCCTACAATGGTTATTCCAGTTATCTGGCACTGACTCAATATGAGCAGCCAAACCCGCAAAGGGGTTGTTATGAATACGGTGATACTAGGCACATCATGAAAAAAATAATTGTCCCAAACTTGGGAGAGGCATATTTCATCAAAGCACTCAGGCTATGTGCCCCATTACAGTTACTACACCATCCACATGACCAGTTAGGGTGGGGGACAGGCAGGTAGAAGGCGTCCTAGAGGTGGAGACCCAGCCATTGTTATATTTGTTTTATAGAATGGCGGAGGTCGTTACATCAAATGGTGTCATTATAGGTATGACCTCGATTTAAAATAAAGGAATAATTTCCTTAACTTTATTTGGTTCTGAGTATCAAGAGGAGTCCTCCTATTGTGCTCCACTTATGAGTGAGCTTCGTAATTCTATAATCTACTTATGTGTTTACTCTTGTTGGGAGGTTTTATGAAGATAAATACGCCTATCATTCCATGTTGGTCTCTAATAAGAGCTGTGAGGCTAAAGGTGGCTTTCTGTTACTCATTTCGGTAAGTTTTGATGTAATTTACGGATAATTAATTAAAAATTGTTAATTATATGCCCTACCAGTATGGGGTTCATTATGTCTTGTGATTTTGTTTAACAAAAGTTATTTAAAAGGAGAAAATGGAAAGTTTCGATTGGCAAGATGTGCATATTACTTGTGATTCAGAACTGAGGCTGAGCTCCTCACATTTTAAAATAAATTGATATGTTCAAACCGGGCTATGAGCTAGGGTGGAAGTTATATAAGGACGAGATCCTTGTGATAAAAATTCTTGTGTTTAAATTCTCCCTTATGAAATTAAATTTGCACTATAGTACTAATAGGAAGTCATGCCTGCTAGGCTTATTTGAAAAGTTTTGTATGAAATTCTCTGTGCATACTTACCAAATTCGTGTTGTAATATTGAGTGGTAACCTACGAGGTAGGTGCCCGCCCAGGTGGCGCTAAATGTGACTCGTTAATTTGGGTAAATAATTATTAGGTTTTCATGCCTCGCATCTCGTTATTAGTATTGTGAAGGTTTGAAATGAGATTTTTGTTAACATGAAGTTAATTGACGATTATGTAATTGATTATGAACAATTATTAAGACGAGATTGACCCAAAAGGGTGCCCCATTTAGATGGTCAGACGAGTGTGAGTTGAGCTTTCAGAATCTTAAGACTACTTTCATTACGACGCCAGTGTTGGTATTACCAAAAGGTTCAGGATCTTATACGGTGTATTGTAATGCATCTCACATTGGGCTTGGTGCAGTATTAATGCAAGATGGCAGGGTGATTGCATATGCATCGCGGCAATTGAAAGTTCACGAGAAACATTATCCTCTTCATGACTTAGAATTGGCAGCCATTGTTCATGCGCTGAAGATTTGGAGGCATTACCTCTACGGTGTCTCGTGTGAGGTATTTACTGATCATCGTAGCCTTCAGTACCTGTTCAAACAAAAAGATCTTAATTTGAGGCAGAGAAGATGGTTAGAGTTGTTGAAAGACTATGATATCACCATTTTGTATCACCCAGAAAGGCCAATATGGTGGCCGATGCTTTGAGTAGAAAGGTTGTGAGAATGGGAAGTCTTGCGTATATTCCGGTTGGTGAGAGGCCATTAGCTGCAGATGTTTAGACTTTGGCTAATCAGTTCGTGAGGTTAGATGTTTCAGAACCCAGTCGGTTTCTAGCTTGCACAGTTACTTCGTCTTCTTTATATGAGCGCATCAGCGAGAGGCAGTATGATGATCCTCGTTTACTTGTCCTTAAGGACACGGTGCGACACGGTGATGCTAAACAGGTTGTTGTGGGGTAAGATGGAGTTCTGCGAATGCAGGGTCGTATTTGTGTGCCTAATGTGGATATGCTTCGTGAATTAATTCTTGAAGACGCACACAGTTCCAGGTATTCTATTCATCCCCCAAAATGTATCAAGATTTGCGGCAACATTATTACTGGAGGAGAATGAAAAAGGATATAGTTGCATATGTAGCTCGGTGTCTGAATTGTTAGCAAGTTAAGTACGAGCATCAGAGACCTGGTGGTTTGCTTCAGAAGTTAGAAATTCTTGAATGGAAATGGGAGTGTATCACTATGGATTTTGTTGTTGGACTCCCACGGACTCAGAAAAAATTTGATGCAGTTTGGGTCATTGTGGACAGGTTGACAAAGTCAGCACATTTCATTCCAGTGGCAGTTACCTATTCATCAGAAAGGTTAGCTGAAATTTACATTCGTGAGATTGTTCGTCTTAACGGTGTGCCCGTGTCGATTATTTCAGATCGAGGTACGCAGTTTACCTCACACTTCTGGAGAGCTGAACATCGTGAGTTAGGCACGCGGGTTGAGTTGAGTACAGCATTTCATCCACAGACAGACAGACAGTTAGAGCGCACCATTCAGATATTGGAAGATATGCTTCGCGTTTGTGTTATGGACTTTGGGGGTTCTTGGGATCAATTCTTGCCACTTGCGGAGTTTGCTTATAATAATAGCTACCAGTCGAGCATTCAGATGGCTCCATATGAGGCATTATACGGAAGGCGATGCCGATCGCCAGTTGGTTGGTTTGAACCGGGAGAGGCTCGGTTGTTGGGTACTGATTTGGTACAGGATGCCTTGGATAAGGTCAAAATTATTCAAGATCGACTTCGCGCAGCTCAATCTAGGCAAAAGGGTTATGCCGACTGTAAAGTTCGTGATATTGCATTCATGGTTGGAGAAAAAATATTACTCCGGGTTTCACCTATGAAAGGTGTAATGAGGTTCGGAAAGAAGGGCAAGTTCAGCCCTAGGTATATTGGACCCTTTGAAATTCTTGAAAGGGTGAGTGAAGTAGCCTACAGGCTTGCATTACCACCTAGTTTATCAGCGGTTCATCCGGTGTTCCATGTGTCTATGCTCCGAAAATATCATGGTGATCCGTCCCATGTGTTAGATTTCAGCTCAGTCCAATCGGACAAAGATTTGACTTACGAGGAGGAGTCGGTGGCTATTCTAGCCTAGCAAATCCGACAGTTGAGGTCTAAGAGTTATCCTTCAGTTCGAGTGCACTGGAGAGGTCATCCGGTAGAGGCATCTACCTGGGATTCCGATTCAGACATGCGGAGTAAATATCCACACTTATTCACCAGCTCAGGTAATTTTTCTAACTTCGTTCGAGGACGAACGTTTGTTTTAGAGGTGGAGAATGTGATGACCCAAAATATCATCTTTAAATCTAATAATTAATTTTGTATTCTAAGACCTCGAAAAGAACTATTTTCCACTCCTCGACTTGTGTGCGAAGTCCGTAAATTATTCCAGAATATTTTTATGTGAAAAATAGATTAAAATGTGAACTAGAGTCTTATAACTCAACTGAGTCTTTTGAGCAAACGAATCCGGATCAGTATTTTGACAGTTCTGGTAGGTCCGTATCGTTATTTGGGACTTGGACGTATGCCCGGAATTTAATTTGGAGGTCCCTAGCTCAAGTTATGACCATTTAACGGAAACTAGTAATTTAAAGGCTAAAGATTTTCAAGTTTGACCACGGGGTTGACTTTTTGATATCGGAGTCGGAATCCAGTTTTGAAAATTTTCATAACTCCGTTATGTCATTTATGACTTGTGTGCAAAATTTGAGGTCAATCGGACTTGATTCGGTAGGTTTCGGCATCGAATGTAGAAGTTGAAAATTTCATAATAGACTAAGGTTTCAAGTGAGTTCGCACAAGACCTAATTTCAAATGAGCATACCTCTCTTGATATGAAGAGTTATATGGTGTATTACCTATCAAATGAAATATCTTTGAGTCTAGTTTCTAACGCTTTAAACCGTTCATAATTTGGACATTGCTACAATAAGTAATGACCAAATTATCAAAGGCTTACAGAATGTGATTCTGCGATCATTATGCGATAGCAAAATGGTTATGCGACCGCAAATTGGTCGCAAAATGGTCCAGAACAGCCCAGTTCTAGGCACCGATTTGTGCGATCATTTTGTGACGCGCACACCAATTGTGTGGTCCATTGTGCGACCGCATACCTGTTTTCGGAGGGGTAATTTTTCTATTTTCATAACCCGACCCCATTTTGATAAATTAGCTTTGGGGTTTATTTTGGGGCATTTATCTGATGATTTTAGAGAGAAGTGAGAGTGTTCTAGATAGAGGAAGTAGATAAAGTGTCTTGGTCATCAAATTCTTGTCCAAGCCTTGAAAACCAACAAGAAATACCTCAAGTTCTTCATCAAAGAGGTAAGGTTCTAACCCCTAATCTTCAATTTCGAGTTTGGGTAATGATGGATGATTAAGAGTATGATTCTTGGGGTAAGTGTTCCTTATCCTATATTGATTATATTTCATGATTCCATACCTATTTGCATCATGAATCCGTGAATTTAGGGAAGAAAAATCAGATTTTTATAAAATCTTTCAAAAACGAGAATTTAAGATTTGAAGGTCCATTTGATATCGGAATTGGATAATTTTTGTTTAGTTGAACTCGTAGCGGAACGGGTGTTCGGATTTCGCGAGTTTTTTTCGGATTTGAGACGTTGGTCCCACTGTTGAATATTTAAATAAATTTTGGATTTTTATCCGAAAAATTATTAAATTCATATGGAATTAATTCCTGTGATTCGTATTGAGTATATCGAACTGTTTGTGAATAGATTTGAAGTTTTGGAGACAAATTTAAAAGAAAAAGTTGTGGTCGAGTAATTGATTGAAATTTGCAAAGCGAAGTAAGTGTCGTGGTTAACCTTGACTTGAGGGAATAGAACCCTTAGATTATTTGTTATGTGAAATGCATGTGAACGACGTATAGGCGAGGTGACGAGTGTCTATACGTCGTCAAATTAATTTTTTGCCTACTTACTTGAAAAATCATAAATTGTTTTAAATCATGAATTAATTATTATAATAATTATTTCTCTCCTATTCTTTGTCAAATATTAATCCTTGAATTCTTGCATTAATTGTTACATGCTATTTGAATTATGTGTCTTAATTGTTATTTGACATTTAGCATATTAAATATTAAACTGCCTATTTTCTCTCTGATTTCCATAAAAACTTGCTATTTGTCATTGTTTATTTCATAATTAAATCATAATTATTGTATGCTTGTTGTCTTATAATTTTATATTAATTATTGCATTTATTGGGGAAATTTCTTCTATAAGAATTGATAAATGAATATATTGGATGAGCGGGTTGCCCGCCGCAACAGTATTGAATGGATAAATGTATATATATATTGGAGGAGCGGATTGCACGCCTATCACGACCCAATTTCACCTATAGGTCATGATGGAGTCGGACACCGCTGTCAGACAAGCCAACAATAAATACTAAATAAATTCTCATTTTAATATTTTTAAAGTCATAGTTGTTTCCCCTCAATTAAATAGCAGAAGATGATATTTACCAAATACGTACTAATATCTTTAAAAATTTCCAATACAGTACAACCCATAATCATCCCAAAACCTGATATCACAAGTGCATGAGCATTTACTAGGGAATTAAAATAAAATACAGCATCTGTCTAGAATACAAATTAGATAGGAAAATATAATAACTCTGAAGGAGACTCTATTAGCTGCGGATCGTAATATAGAATGCACATCACCTATGTCCCCATAATTATTAACCACACCTCTGCGCCCACAAGGCTGCTATACATATATGTACCTGCACAATAAATATGCAGCAAGTGCAGTATGAGTACGAAAACAACGTGTACCCAGTAAGTATCAAGCCTAATCTCGAAGAGGTAGAGACGAGATGGCCGACTATGACACTCACTATGGGCCAATAATATTAAATAATCATGAAAATAGAAATATTTATATCAACGTGATTCACAGAGTTAACAATAATTTTATTGTACCAGCAGAGGTAATTAAATTCCTTCAATTTCAATAATTCTCAATATATTAATTAAATTCCTTCAATTCAAATAATTTCTAATCTATTAATTAAATCCTTCAATTTTAATAAAAATTCCAATTTATCAAATAGCTTTACAAGCTGCAATTTAATTTCAATAAATTTTCAATTTATCAAATAACTTTACAAGCTGTAATAAACTGTCCAAGTATCGTGTAATTATTATTATTATTATTAAGCACGATTTCTGCCGAGGTCGTATGGCCCAATCCAGAGTTTCGTGTACACTGCCGAGGGACGTGCGGCACGATCCATAGATGCATTTATCCTGCCGAGGCGTTCGGCCCGCTCCACAAGAAAGGAGGACATTTTCTTATGTACCTCCGGAAGGAGAGTATATTCATTATAAGATAAATTCGGGAGGATGAACAATTTCTTTAAACAGTTAATTAATTTAAACAGAAAATTAAGCATATGAAATTTTCATCTTTATTATTTTTCCTAACAATTCACAATTTATATATCAAATAATTCAATTAAATAAAGAATACAATTTACACAAGTAATTCATGCTTTGTGTCCTAAACTACCCGGACTTTAGCATTAATAATAGCTACGCACGGACTCTCGTCACCTCGTGCATACGTAGCCCCCATAATTAGCAACCATTATTAATTTAATCACCTATGGGGTAATTTCTCCCTCACAAGATTAGACAAGAGACTTACCTCGCTCAGAAGTTCCATAGCCGGCTCCCAAGCCTTTCAAATAACTCGACCGATGCCCAACGCTCCAAAACTCGCTTTCGCTTTATTAACATTCACAAGCTTTTAATCCTCCTCCGACATCGTAACATTGAGTAAAATACTCATACGCCACCAATAAATTGATATCTACAATTACAATCCCAATTACAATCAAAATATGACTCAAGAATATTTATCAATATCCATTTATGGCTCTCAAGTTGGCTACAAGCCTCCAGCTCAAATCGTCTAATAGGTTCACTTACTAGCACATTCAACTCCACTCTTATCATTCAATACCCATTTGAAGTCATCAATGATACTACATTAATTCTCCAACACTGCCAAATTACTATTCATCATCTTCCTTAACCAATATTTCCAAAACATTCAATTTGGTGATTACTTAGTTGAATACTTCCTACTAAGCTAGAATATGATTCCATAGGTTCATTGCATCCTTTAATTTTATTTCTAAGAACACTATTTATCTTTCCCTCATTTTCTCAAGAACACTATTCATGCCATGAACTAGAGTTTATGAAATCAATTATCCAACCATAACAACTTGAAACAACTATTAGAATTACTCTCACCGACTCATAAGAAATGAGCTTGAAGTATTAGTATTACCTTCTTGAAGCTTTTCCTTGAAATTCCAATGTTTGGAAAATTTTGTGTTCTTGAATAACTTAAAGATTTCTAGGGATTTCAAAGATTGAAGGATGTTAATACTAGTGTTAATACAATGTTATTAACTTAAAATATCCAAAAACAAACTCACCTTGTATTCTTAAGTAGTCCCCAAGGTCGAATCCACCATGAAAGAACCAATCCCTAGCTCAAGAAAATCCCCAAAAATGGCTGCTGCCCGTGACTGCCTTATAAAGGCACAGGTGCTTCAGCGAGTTGTACCTTGCGCTGTGTAGGTTGTACTTCATTTTACAAGTTTTGCCTTGCTGGACACCTTTTACAAAAACGTCCATAAGTCCTTGTAGAAATATCCAAATGACGAACGGTTGAAAGCGTTAGAAACTAGACTCGAAGATCTTTCATTTGATAGGTTGTCCACCATAAAACTCCTTATATATATGTAGGCATGCTCGTCCAAAATTAGGTTTTTGTGAGTACTCATTTGGAACTTTAGTCTATCAAGTAACTTATTTGGAACTTTAGTCTATCATGTAATTTCCAACTTGATTAAGACTTAGGGCTCTCCTTAGACCCTACATCACTTATAATATGACTCGTTCACTTATTAACATACGAACCTGCTGGAACCTTAAAATCCCGATTCCAGGGTCGTTTTCTCAAAGTGTTGACCGAAGTCAAATTTGCCCTTTTAAGGCTAACTTAAGGAACCAAGTGTTCCGATTTCAACCCAAACACTTCCAAATCCCGAACCAACCATCCCCGCGAGTCATAAATTATTAAAAACACATTCGGGGAGTTTTATTTAGGGGAACCGGGTTCTAAAAGTCGAAACGACCGGTTGGGTCGTTACATTCTCTCCCACTTAAATATACGTTCGTCCTCGAACGTGCTAAGGAGTGTCGGAGTTATCCAAAATCATTGTTTAACACCTCGTGCACCTACCCATGCTACCACACCCAGTTGAGCACATTAACTCGAGCCAATCTGAAAATTCTCCCCTTTATTTAGGCAAATAAGCCTTAGAGCCCAATTCTAACATCCAGAATTCTCCACCATGCTTGTTTCCAACCTATGAATGTCGTATCTATCATTACATGATGCACCAATACAGGGTTGCATACCTTTGTTGAATTTAGACCATGCACCGCATCATTCACATGACTATAATAACATCCTCCGATAACAATAGCTAAAATTCCACGAATCTGATGTTCACAACACACCTCATGATTCACATAAGTCCTGTTCCAACTCTTGAAATGCTTCCACAATGGAAGAAATGTGTAGACATTGATAACCAACTGCCGAGTCAACAATTATTGAGTTTCTCCTTCTGACAAGAATCATTGCCTCATTATAACCAAATAATGGTATTTGCTCTTTATTACACTTCATATAATCCGATCGCACTAATCCCGAATCCAATAATATCGTCTTACCAAGTATAAGCTGCTCAGGCAATAAACCACTTTAGACACGATCAAAAAGCCTCATATGACGCCACAATGAGCTAATAAGCTACGGACTTGATTGCGATACATAAGAAACACGAACTCTGGAAAGGATTTCTCGACCCACGTGACTAATTAGACAACTGAAAAGGTGTCATGAACCTTCCTCAAAAAATGGAACACAAAACACACAAAATAGAATATAGGGGATTGTACTCAACATCACACTGTTGTGGCGTACAACCCGATCCAAACAATATACCTGTGGCGGCGTGCCACCCGATCCGCACATAAAGAATCTACTTACCGAGCTAGAATGCTCATTACTACAAAATATCTGAATATTGGACACAAGCACGCTAAGTGCATAATACCATCCCTGGAAGGACCGACATCGCCATACGCTACAAAACTGAAGCACAACTAAGGTGCGACATAATCTGAATCCCGAGAGCCATCCTGCTCACATAACACCATCGCCCTGCGAAACCTCAACACATAAGAAATTTATCAAGCCGTTTCATAACTCACACGGCACAATATAGTAATACATAAAATAACTGATGATGAAATGACATCCAACGTCCGAATACTCCTCCATAGGGAGCTTTTATGCTGAAATGAACACATCTGGCCTGATATAGAGCCCGTATTCATATTTAAATCCATCCACAGACCTCAAGCCGATTCTGAGGTCTAGGCTAATAACCTTTCAAGGATCCATAATAACCCTTTTTTCCATAACACACAAGAATAGCCGTCATAATCGGAACAAACTTTCACAGTCTACAACCAAATGAACCAAGTGCCCTCCAGGCATAAATTCTCGAATTAGCGATATTACCACAATCTTCATACTTGGTTTCAATATTCACTCAATCAAGTGACTACACGTCACTCTTACACAATATTTCTGTGAGACATGCTCCCACGACCTTCCACACCAAGTCTGCACATTCATGCTACCGGTTACACAAAATGCTGTAAAGCATATCAAGAATCCACAAATCAATACACAAGGCCCCTTACACCTGACATCGACCTTAGATGATGCCAAAAATAATACCATCTTACTTTAAATATCTAAATCTCTTTTCCTGCTCATCCGAGCTCATAACATCCTTGTCAACACCGAACCGAAATCTTAAATCCTCAACTTTCGAATCCCATGCTACTTAGTGCACTTAATCACGCCAATGCGCAGGAGTACAAGAATTTCATCATAACTCCCGAACCACTTAATAGGGTAAACAATTCATCATGTAGAAACCTTCTTCTTAACTCATTTCAAGAGAACCATTGCAACATGTGGCTGAATTCCTATATCCGTAGAAAATACTGGCCTTAGGTAGTGGTCTAAACCACCATAACTCTTCTGGGATCCCTCTACACATAACATGTCATAATACTTGAATTTCTCCAAAATAAAATCAATTACGGCGGCCGTCAAGCCTCGCACGTACCGCCACAAATCACATGCATAATTCAATGCAATGAAGGAACTGATCATTGTCACCATCGTGCCGATTCAACCATTGTTAGCCGATCCATTTTTTTTCTCGATTTACTCTTAACTTGCCTTAGAAATAATAATAGCTCCATTCATTATATCACGAACTCAAATCCGCACTCATCCCAAGTGACTTTATTTCACGAGGCCACGCTATTTCAAAACCCATTAATTATCTCATATCCCTTCTTGTGCGCACTTTTTACATCTTCAACTGGTACACCCATTCTGATACTTCTTTTATGAATCCGAAGTTATTTTCTTCCATTTTTCCAATGCTACGCCACAACCTGAAGATAACGTAGAGTACTCCAAGACCCGTTTAATAATCTACTGCAAAAGCTCGATACTCAACCATACTATAGACTCGAGATCCTTAGACACCACACTTTAAATTTTTGAATCCACTAGGGCCGTTATTGAGAGTCACTTGCTCTGACTTGTTCCCATACATGATCAACTCCAAGGCCTTGCTAGCACATGGACACTTTCTCAAGGAAACACCCGACTGTCTCACTCTCCCTGTGCATTACATCTACACGAAGCATAAACTCTGAGTCTTCTCACAAACCTGAATATAGATTGATAAGGCCAAATATGGTACACATTCCCCAAATCCTTTGCTCAAATTATCAGTGATGTTTTCTTTCCTTAGTCGTAATAACCCACCAATACACCGATAACCAGAAATCGCATAAGTTGACACTACACAATCCAATCATAGACAATGGGTCTCTCCCACTTAGCTTGAAGCTACAAATTACAAAATTTTGGAATCCACCGAGATTCTTTCTTCATCGTCGGCATGATCCTGCACACGCAACTTTCCAAATTTCTCGAAATTCTTCTATTAACCTTTAATAAACACTCCGAACCACTAGCCATATTTACATATTAAATCTCTTACCGGGTAGCCAGTAAAACTCTTTACAGAAACTTCGTCAACACCACGCGACCGCTAACCTGCTCATATGAGATAAGCCACATGTAAAAATTACATGCTAACATATTCCAACGACGCTGCATTGGGTGCAATTACTACGAAATCAGTAGATCACCCTGAGTCCGAGCTCATTCACCAGCTGCACTAGTCCTTTCACTCCTCATGGCCGTCAACTAGAGGTGCGACAATACATTACAATCCAAAGTCATGTTGTATCATTCTTCATATCAAGCAACTCCCTCCTGTTGTATCCAATCTTCCTCAATATAGCAGTTAATATTACAACTTAAGTCCATAGACCTAGCCACTGTCCATTTTACATCCCAAATCACTCCAAACGTTCCTCAAGACATGTAATCATCCTACCATGTAACCCATGTGCTACCTTGCCACTCTCCTACTTTGGTCAACCATCTCCTTTAAGCAACTACTCTGCTTTTGTTTTCTTACACTTGGCATTTTCGGAACCTAACCACCGCAAGGCACCTTCCACATGTCCTTCCTCATCCTTCGCTGCCCAGTTGTTGCCTTAACTCAAAATCCGTCTCTGTAGCACTTGAACCAATAGATCATTACCAGCTTTAAACCTTTCTGGCGATCATCCTTCTCGAGACATCAATACTAGAAACGCTGCTCCGATCCTGAATCACTTCACACCGCAATCTCTAACGACTGCTTCCTCTATACCAATTCCTAACACACCGTTGTGAAGGAGAGTTGAAGAAAATCATAACACTGGCGAACCTTAACGCATTTTACAAGGCGATGACACCACATCAAAATTGAGAACTCTACCACACTCGAAAATATCAAGCTTCGTTACTCCATCAACCCCAAACCTGAACATTCATAGTCCGATTGCTTTTTCTCCACTGGAATTAAAACATGGAACCTCTGAATCATGTACTGAGAAAATCTTCTTTCAAGTCGTTTACTGCCCCGACACATAGAAGGACATCTTTTTTCCATTTCATAAACACTGTGTGATAACAATGCACGAATCGTCATAACAATCAATGCCAAATCTCAAAACCTTAAGTAGTACTGATACTTAATTTGAAATGACAAAGCGGCCTTTCGTAAGGTGATGACAATAGCCCAATTAATTACATAAGGAGAAGTATCTTGTACTACATTTGTAGTACCATTAAAAATTTCCTCGATTCCCAATTTATAACAAGCGCTTCACATCGCATAAGATTGAGTAGGAAGGAAATGAAGGCATAAGAATCAAAGGAATCAAATCGCACGATGAGGAATCAAAAAGGGAAGTATTCCTAACAGCCTTGTAGCCTCTCGAAGATAAGTACAGACGTCTCCGTACCGATCCGCAAGACTCTACTAGACCTGCTCATGACTTGTGAGACCTACGTGAACCTAATGCTCTGATACCATGTTGTCACGACCCAATTTCACCTATAGGTCGTGATGGCGTCGGACACCGCTGTCAGACAAGCCAACAATAAATACTAAATAAATTCTCATTTTAATATTTTTAAAGTCATAGCTGTTTCCCCTCAATTAAATAGCAGAAGATGACATTTATCAAATATGTACTAATATCTTTAAAAATTTCCAATACAGTACAACCTATAATCATCCCAAAACCCGGTGTCACAAGTGCATGAGCATTTACTAGGGAATTAAAATAAAATACAATATCTGTCTAGAATACAAATTACACAGAAAAATATAATAACTCTGAAGGAGACTCTATTAGCTGCGGATCGTAATATAGAATACAGCTCACCTATGTCCCCACAATTATCCACACCTCTGCGCCCACAAGGCCGCTATACATATATATACTTGCACAATAAAATGTGCAACAAGTGCAGTATGAGTATAAAAATAACGTGTATCCAGTAAGTAACAAGCCTAATCTCGAAGAGGTAGAGACGAGATGGCCGACTATGACACTCACTATGGGTCAATAATATTAAATAATCATGAAAATAAAAATATTTATATCAACGTGATTCATAGAGTTAACAATAATTTTATTGTACCAGCAGAGGTAATTAAATTCCTTCAATTCCAATAATTCTCAATATATTAATTAAATTCCTTCAATTCAAATAATTTCTAATATATTAATTAAATCCTTCAATTTCAATAAAAATTCTAATTTATCAAATAGCTTTACAAGCTGCAATTCAATTTCAATAAATTTCCAATTTGCCGGATAGTGTATATATAGGATTACACGTTTAGAAATCACCTATGTAAGTGTGAAGTATAAGCCGCTTCAAGTGGAATGAAAGTAAAGTCTCATTCTCTAAGCACTCATGAAATCAGGCGGTGTTCATGGCTGAAACGAACACAACCGTGATAACCATAGATGGTTAAGGGTTAATTGTGTGACTTATATTGTCTAGGTATATAACAAAGCTCAACGGTTCAAAGATATCAAATCTACCAATTGACTGAGTATATCTGATATAAGTTCACTACGGAAAGTTCAAAGAGAAACCTACTTATCCATATGCAATTAATCCTTGCATGTAAAACACACACTCGTCCATGCATTCCTTTGTCTTATATCCATTCCCCATTCATGTGGGGGATTGTTGGGATTAAAAATTGGTGAATGGGGAATGCAGGGAAAAAAGTGGAGGGAAAGTGAGCTCCCTTTTGCTTTGGAAAGAGCAAAGTGTCCCTCAATGGTGGTGGAAAGAAAATTGAATGTGCTTATATTGAGAAAGCACTTCTCTTGATGTTAAATAGATTGGAAAGAAAGTAAGCCCCACGCCGTCGTCGTCGTTGCTCACTCGGTTCGGCTTCGGCTTCGGATTCAGATTTTGGTCAAAGATCGATTGATTGATTAATCTTTTTGGATAAATTTCTTTCAATTATTTAATTAATTAACAAAAATTCAACCCTAAATAACCCAGGATCCGCGACGCGACCCGGTCTGGTTCGTTTACTTTCCCGAATTATTTTAAATCTATTTTTCCGCAATATTTCAAACAGCCTGTTCCAACAGCCATGGTTGTTTTTGAAAGGTTGCAAACCTTTTCAGAAACAGTACCAGAAAGTCTATAAATATGCTTTGAATCCCAGAATCTTTCCTTACGAAATTTTCTGCTCTTTTTCTTCCTCTTCTGAACAAAATCTTCAGTGTGTTTACAACCTTCGAGTGGTTCGCTGTTAGATCGACGTTTTTAGTACCAGCACTCCGGTGAGTTAAATCGTTCTATCCAGGGAGAATAATATTCCAGTACCTCGAGTACTTGAGGGAAATAATTTTCTTAATGACACATTATACATTCAATGGGCTCGATTTATTCCGAAATTATTTTTTCACAAATTATTTCAACATTCTGTTGTTGCTAACTTTATGTTTCTATTGTTTCCTGTTTCAGAAAGTTTACTGTTTCATTATTTACAGTAATACATATTGACTAACAATAGGTCTGTTAGAAGGTATCAATCCAATCTTAAAAGAGATAGGGATTTTTCGATACCTAAAGAGAATTCCAGATTATTCACTATATTATAGTGAAAGTGATTTACTCTTGAGATAGTATACCTATGTGAGAGACGTCATGGTAAGTGAAGAAATAATATTACAATACATACCTACGCAAGATTGATAGTTGATCCTCTTACAAAAGCAATATCTAGAGACATGTTTGAGAAATATATTGTGGCTTTAGGTTTGTGAAGGGTATGTTTGTATTTAAGTAATGTAAAATATTTTGGTTATTATCTTATACTCATCCAATATATTATTATTGAGATTGTATTGATATTATGTATGCACATAATAAGGATATTGAGTGTGTCGAACAAGTCATGAGATCGGCTCTTTCATACGGGCGATCATCTCTGACGTCGAAAAACGTGCAGAGATGAGACCTATTAGAACATTGATTAGTGTAAGGTAATGTATATATTTTAAAATAAATGGTTGGTCTTGACTAGAGTTTAGACTAATGGATTTCATAATCCTTAATGACTTGTTTTGTAAGCTAGATGCGAGTTTCTTTGAGAAGTGAGATTTGAAAATTATTGAAGTGAGAAACTCAGGTTAGACATTTCGAGGTATCTAGACCATGATCTGTATGGTTTTGAATGGTAAAAGAATAAGACACACACGCTTATATAAGGTGAGAATACCCCACGTATTTTATACCACGTGTGCTAGCGACTAATGGGATAATGAAAGATTATATCCTTGCTTCTTCATTGTATAAACTATTTGTTAGAATAGTCTTTGACCTTTTACTGTTTCTTGAAGTACCAAATGATATTGCTACTTTAGCATGTCACTAATAGTCATGAGTGATTCGATAATGCAGTACATGTCTAAGAAAGTAGTTGATTTGGAACAGAAAGATTCTAGTAGAAGCACTACAAAAAAAAGGGAGGTATTTGCGGCGGTTATTGTTTCATATAATGGCGGTTTAAAACCGCCGCATTATGCATTTTCGTGTATTAATGGTAGTTTCCAAAACGCCGAAATTACAATCGCCAGAAAGCTTATACGACGATTTTCCCGTAAGCGCCAGAATTTTTAAGTTTATATAATGGCGGTTTTGTCTCTGCATGAAACAGCGGTTCAAACCACCAGAATAAGATTCCATTGATGCCATAAATTTTTATGCTTAAAATGGCAGGCAGCAGAAACTGCCACAATATGCAAATCTCTCCAGCCAATTGAAATGGCCTGTTTTACACGTATAAAGAGGCAATATTATTTGTATTTTTACTTATTTATTACAAATTTTACCTTTCGACATCACACAGGCATTGTTTATCACTTCTTTGTGATAATAGTGACACAGATATAAAGGATAAATCAATTAAAATATCCATTGTATTAAAAATAACATAAAGTAATGTAAAATTACAACACAAATGTATTAAAATCTCAAAGAACTACTTAACAAGATTAAAGAAAAACTTAAGTCAATCCTAACAACAATGACTAATGATCGCACGCATGATCTGCATAGTTACTCCCAACTGAACATCTCCCAGTGCCGCCCAATTCTTGAATTAAGTAACTGTAAGAAAGACGTCGATAAATCAGTACCATTTGCTGGGGCAATTTAAACTTTATCTTTTGCTCTTTTTCGCAATAAAATGACTGGAATGGAGATGTCACTACTATCGCAATTAACATGAACAAAAATAAGACAAGCAAACTAAAGCTAATATTATTCTTACACCAGAGACAGCTTTATCTCAAGAATAAATTGCAGACAGAACAATTATTACCTTTCCTTGGTTCAATTTTAGAGCCTGGTGCATTTGAAAACTAGTCACAGTCTTTTAAATAGCATTATCTTCTGCGATAAATTCTGAGTGTGGAAGGAATCCACAGTTAGGCTGGCTTCAACAAAAAGAAAATGGAGATAGCCGTCAGAAAAACATACTATGGAAACGTATAGAAAACAGTTTCTTTTTAAAAGAAGAAGAAGAAAATGCTGCATAAAGAGGAACACTAACTAAAGCTTTTAGGAAACAAGTAGTACCTTAATTTCTACAGAAATGCTGCATGCCTCTTTACACATACCTGACATTAGGAGAACGTGAGTACCATACGGAATCAATGTAAATACAACAAATGTCCATATCTAAGCCTGCTTGGTTAGCATGTAGACGATGATAAAGCTAGCTATCCACTGCGAATTTTTGTTGTTCTTTATCAAGAAACAAAGAGAAATTGCAGTTATTTTGTTAGTAGTAGCATGAAATTGATTTAACCACAAAGTATTTACAAAATCAGGACACCAAAATTTAAACCATTTTTGCACTCAAACAATAGAAAGTAATATAGGAAGGATTATGACCTTAGAAAATAGAGGTATATACTGAGTTTTATGTTTTATTGGTCTACTAAATAGGACGCCAATTACTATTGTCTCTTTTTATTTGATAGGTCCATGCTAACAGCTTTCTGTAATATAATGTTCAGTTCTTTACTACAGGGTATGAAACATGTGCATGTTAATATTTTAGTGATGAATCAAGGGATAAAGAGGATTTGAAAATTATTACCGAGTGGGAACATTGAATGATCGGACATGAGCATAACAGAATCACATAGGGGATTGACCTTTGCAGTTTCAACACGCCAAGCAGGACGCCGTGAGAGGACATTGCTTTCAACGGTTTTCAGAAATTCTTGGGTCACCTGAATGTTAATCTGTCAAACAAAAGGGAAGAAAACCTTTAAGGCATTTCATTTATTCTTATTAGTGATTGCATCGGAATAATTGGCGAAAACCATATATAACCTGAAATCAAATTTTGGACGTGTAAATAGAACAGGAAGACTGCCATGGCAATTGTCTTACAAAACATGGCACTTCCCAAAAAAATGAAAAGGCTGAACTTGCTCATTTAAAAACCCAACCAAAAGCACTGGTTAAGTATCGAGATGCCCCGAAGATTGAAGACAGTATGTTCTTTAAAATAATAAGCCGAAGATGAGTATTACACATTACTCTCTGTATGGTTCAGATCACAAAGAGATTGTTGATTTTATCACAAGTTTGACTACTACAAAGGTTTTGATTTATTGCAATCTTCAATAAAGCAAAGAACTCAACGAATAATAAAACGGCAAGCAAGAAGAGATATAGCAACTTGAGCTAGTTGAGAGAAAGGTAAGTACCTTACGACAATTGTCATGTAGTCAATTTTTTGAGGAATCGAATAAATTCTCTTGTTGACTAGTTGAAGTTCTTTAATCACTGCACCATGATTCATATAGTTTAAGTAAGTGATTAATACACTCGCAATAGGACATACATAAATTCCTTATACAGTTTCTCCAAGGTCACCAAAGATCACTGAAAATTACAATTGGACCAGTCACACTCTAAAGGCAGGTATACCTCACTTGATTTAATAGTTAGAAAATATATATATACCACTTCTCGCATATCCATAATACTTTTTTTTTTGATAATGGTAACATGTATATTAATAAATAAAACAGCACTAGGGCAGTGCCAAGCCATATTTACAAGGAAAACAAAACCCAACTTTGTCAACCTATCAGATCTACTAAAGATTCTGCCTCCTCTACACAGTTTTCTTTACACCAGAAATGAAACTTGAGCTTGTATCGATGTGCATTTTGGCAGAGATTCTCTTTTACATAGACTTTTAGAATCAGCATTAGAAGAGTATATTGATGTGATTATTTATAAGATATTATACCACTAAAGACCTGCTTGTATTTCTATCAACTAAAAGATCCCACTGTACAACAAAAAATCGAGATCTCTGCTTCCTTCTATTAATTTTTTTTAATATATAAAAGTAACATGTAAAAATTAGGATCACATCAACTGTTTGAATGGTGTATGCCTCCATATAACCTGCAAATAAGTAAACAAAATGAATGGAGAGGCTTTAAGACAAGGAGAAAGTAGCACATCCTACGACTATCAACTCATGGAAACGATCCAAATCAATAGAAGAAACACTAATTTTGAAAATTCGGAAAAACAAGACTCCACCACAAAGTATTTCATAAGTTTGACCTGTACTGTAAGGGCAGGATATTGACATCTAACAATGTGACCAAATCCTTTGCTCTTTTAGATTTAGGAATACAACCTCCTGTTGAATATAAAGTATCAACATTAAACCCCTTTGTTTTGATAAATAATAGGCCCTCAAAATGTAGAACCGTAGGTTACAATAGGTTTATCAAAATCTAACAACTATGTTGACAGAGCAAAGCAATCCAACAATTAAACCCTAGATCCACATCAATACATAATCAATACAGAGCTGAAAGGAGATAATATTATACATGAACTCGAGTTTGTCTCTTTTGGGATACGGAATATGATAAACAACTGTTGGAGTAGCAGATGATGTCAGGGATATTGCGATTACATGTTAGTAGTGAATCCTTTCCGCATGTTATTGGATTTTTACATGGAGCCTTTTTACAACCTTAATGGGTCTAGAATATTATAACTCTTAGATGCTCGCAGGCTAGGTCGCACGAACTACTTATCTATAATTGTTACTTGTATTATTGCCATAATACAGTTTTTGGGTAGTGGAACCTCTCTTTTTTCTTCAAAATAGAAAAATGGTCTCTTTCTTCTTCAAGGAGAAAATCTGTATTTCTCAAAGGGAAGAAACTAAATATACACGGAGTGAATTCGTGAACAAAATTTCGTTTCCAAGAGAAACAAAATCGGCTTGGAGCAATATTTTCAGTGGCAAGTTGAAAAATCTCTACTGGGTTATAAAGGTACACAATGTGTTGTTCTTGCCCTGCAATTTATTCTTACAGTTTCAGACCACTAGTGTATTAATATCATTGATAATGGTGGTGTCCTGCCCATTTTGGCAGGTAATCCACCGAGCTACCTGCTACAGTCCATGAACAGAGTTGCTGTGTAAGCTCGCTCTTTGAGGCTGGAGCAGATGAACTCATACTAAGTGTTAGAGCGGAAACCGAAACCTGGGATCTCCAGGTTCTTATCCTACTCTCAAACACTCAGTCATCACATCATAGACTTCCTTAAATGGGATAGTTAAATGAGTAAATATTCCTGCAAATATTTTTCAGGTATATATCGAATATACCTGCGACAACCCACAATACAAATACCCAATTAGGTATATAACCTGAATCTTTTTGTCCATAACTGGGAACTCTAGATTTGAGCAATGCCCTTCACGAATCACTTTTTTGTCAACATCTTAATGTGCCATTTTCCCATGTTATTTTTACAGTGTCACAATGGGCAAACTATCTGCTCACCTTGTAAAGGGTGGGGCGTATCTAGGTCTTAGGGTATAGGTTCACGTGAACTCATACTCCTCTCCTTCAATAATGTATAATAATGTTATATTTTTGTAAAATTAAATATATGCACTCATGCTCAAAGATTCCTATAGTGCAATAATTATTGGGTGCATCTCTACGAGTGAAATTAGCGGTTCAAATCCCACTTCGGACGGTCTTGTTTTCGGCAGACTATATAAATATATATGTAAAAATCACTAAATTTTAAAAAGAGTATAATTTTGAATCAATAATCTCAAAAGTATATTGAGTTTATGGTAAGAGACTAAAGTTAGTCAAATGCAAATTCTGGATCCACTTCTTCACAATAGTGTACCCATTGATGTCTTATACTTCAATACCACACAAGAGGGGGGTGATTTGTGTGGTGTCCAATTTTTTGCATGCACAAATTATAGAAGGACCTGATTCTTTTATGTGTTCCTTATACTATAGTTGCGGAATAATAAATGCAAAAAGTAAAGAAAACAAGCATTTTTACTTGAAAACCACGTGACTTAAAAGGTGAAAAAATCATGACCTACTACCGAATAGGATTTTTTCCAATACTTCACTAAATCACTGAGCCAAAAATAGCGTTTACAAAACTCTTGTAAACTTAAGGATTACCTCTAACCCTTTGTGGCAACCAGCCTCAAGCTGTTGCGACAATTTCAAGTTAACTCTAACTTGAACAATACACTCAGAGTACCTAGTACACATACTTCTAGAGAAAGCTGAAAGGTACAACTCAAAAGCCATACTACAATGAAACTAGAATAAAAGACAGACACTTTGAACTGGTTCTTCTATCTGGTTCATGTAGCTTCGGATTCGCACACTTGAATCACACAGGAATTGCTTGCAAAATGCCTTGCTATTTTGCTCTCAACTCTCGCTTAACTTCAGCGGTTGTGCGTATCTGAAAAAGAGAACAAACTCACATATATAGAGTTAGTAGAATAAGAAATAAATAGAGTTCTAATGATATACTCTTCCTTGGTTGAAGAGTTCTAGTTATCTTCAACTTCTAACTCCTCCCTTATCTAGGATACAGTTCTCTTCGAGTAAGGAGTCTTGCTCCATATCAATTATGCAACCTTTTTCGTTCAGAAGATATCAGATATAACCACTTAAGCTTATCTCCTTCACATGCATGCCTGGTGCTTGAATCTACCGTGTCTGTGTACATTGTGTATGGACTTGGTTCATGTGGGTGTTCCTTTGTCAATCATTAAAACAAACTTACTAAGCCAACAAATTCCCCCTTTTTGATGATGACAGACTCTGTGATTTTTATAAGTCTGAAACATGTTTCAACTCAGCTCAATATCAACACAATGTTAGAACACTTTCCATTTTAAAGTCATAAATTATCAAGGACCAGGTTCATTAGGTTATAAATATCACAGTTAAAAGTAAAAAAGCACAACCTATCTTCCCCCTTTTAGTATCATCAAAAAGTTGCATAATTATGTTAGATAACCAGATTTTAGTAGAACTTACTCATGGCTATTTAGGCAACTTCAAATGCAACCATGGATTCAATTATCACTTATCAATTTAAGGATATTATCCATCTATGAAATATCAACAAACAATTAGAGCAAAAGCAGTTGATTATCATTGATAAGAGTCATCCACAAAGCATAGAAGGAAATAACAGTAGTGCACTATTAGCAAAAAACAAAAAACAAATCGGACTACTGGTTTTCTAACTAGGCTAGGAAGGGTTTAAGACTGGGAAGGACCAGGTTCTTGGTTTCTGGCCTGAAGCAGTTTTAGCATGTCATGAAGAATGCCTTCACTCTTCTCTTTTTCCTTCGCAAGCTCAGTCTTGAGAGCATCCCTCTCAGTTTCTACTTCTGTCAGCCTCTTCTTCAGCCTCTCAATCTCAGTATCCTTAGCCCCACTCTCCTGCACCAAAGCTCTTACTTTGCTGTTCACAGGCACCCTCTTGGATGAACCAGGTTCTTTGGGAGCATTATGGACTTCATAGTCACATGCAGTCAAGGTATTGGCCCCAGAGTAATCTTTGCTTGTGCTCACATCCCATTTCTTGAGGGGAACCTTGAAGTGAGCAAGCACAGTAGTGAGAATAAATCCATAGGGTATGATGTGAGTTTTGGTGCCAGTTAGAACCCTATCAAGGAACTGGATGATAAACTCTAGCCAATTTATCTGCCTCCCACTATCTAAGCACTCCATAAGGACTAGGTCTGTGAATGTGGAAATGTGCCTTCTTTCCTACCTGGGCAACACAACCTTGTTGACAAATTAAAAGAGCAACTTGTGGGAAACTATAACGATCTTGCCGGTTATTTTGAGTATTACAGCACTGTTCCCCCATTTACTAATCATTTTGTGCTTTACGGCTGTTATGTGACTTTTCGAGGTAATTGGTTCAGGTCTGATGAAGTTTCAAAATGAATTGGAACACTTAGTTCCAATATTTAAATCTTAAGTTGAAAGGTTGACCGGATATTGACTTATGTATAAACAACCCCGGAATAGAATTTTGATTGTTTCAATAGCTCAGTATTGTAATTTTGGACTTATGGAGTGTGTCCAGATATTTAATTGGAAGTCCGCAGTTGATTTTGGATTGAAATGGCGAAAGTTAAAAATGGAAGGTTTGGAAGTTTGACCGGGAATTAACGCTCTGATATCGGGGTTGGAATCTAGTTCTGGAAATTTTGATAGGTCCGTTATGTCATGTATGACTTGTGTGCAAAATTTGAGGTCAATCGGACTTGATTTGATAGGTTTCGGCATCGAATGTAGAATTTGGAATCCGTTAGTTTTCATTAAGCTTGAATTGGGGTGCGATTCATGTTTTAGTGTTGTTTAATATAATTTGAGGCTTCGACTAAGTTCGTGTCATGTTATGGGACTTGTTAGTATACTTGGTTGGTGTCCAATGAGGCTCGATTGTGTTTTGGAAGCATTTTTGGAAGAGTTTGGTATTTTGAGCATAAGCATGTAATGATCCAAAGGTCCATTTTCAGTTCTAGAGATCAAAATTCGATTTCGATACTTTCGGGAATTTTAAAATGAATTATAGGAATGATCTGGAATGTTTGGTCTAATTTCATCAAGTCGCGATTGGGTTTTTAGCGCAAAATATGAGTTAATTGTTAATGAGAAAAATTGGTATTGCATTAAGAAAAGGATCTCCGAATTGAGTTTCGATTAAACGACTAGGTTAGTATTATTATTTGTGACTCATAGGAATAAAAATCGTCGAATTCTGAGTTCGTATAATGGAGTTAGAACCTTTTTAGTAAAAACATAAATTGCTGGCGCAAGCAGGTTCTGGTGCAGACCTTTAGTGACGGAAAATAGACTTTTAGCTATCAGATTAGTGTTTTATTGAGTAGTTTGGTTTTTGTTTTTTAGCTCATTTCAATATTTTTGGGCAAAAGAACACGGGTTGAGGCGAGCGTGAATTCACGGAAAAACTTGAGGTAAGTCCCTTGTGATCATTGTTAGTCAATAATGTTGGACTACCATTGAGTATTCCAACTAGATTACGTGTTTTTGAGGTGTAATTCGAAAAATTGGGCCTAGGGATTTGAAAATAAGATTTAAGATTTGGAGGTTAAGTTGATGTCGAAATTTGGTAAATTTGATATGGTTAGACTCGTGGTTGAATGGGCGTTCATATTTTGTAACTTTTGTCGGGTTCCAAGATGTGGGCCCTACTAATGAATTTTGAGTTGAATTTTGGATTTTGTTGGAAAATTAGTATTTTCATATGGAATTAATTCCTATAATTTCTGTTGATTGTATCGCATTAATTGTGACTAGATTCGAGACGTTTGGAGGCCGATTCGTGAGGCAAAGGCATATTAGAATAAATAATTTCACGGTTTGAGGTAAGCAACACTTCTAAACTTGGTTCTGAGGGTATGAATCCTTGAATTTCATGTTATATGAATTGTTTGGAGATGATGCACATGTTAGGTGACAGGCGTGCGGGCGTGCACCATAGAAATTGTGACTTAATTGATTCCGTGGAGTTGCATAATCAAATAATCATGTCATTATCCACATATCCTCCACGTGTTAGAGGAAATTGAGCTGAGACTCATGTTAAAGATCATGTTTAGGCTACGTGCCGATATTTTTGGGACCCATAGAGGTCTTATTGCTATTGAATTACTTGTTTAAAGTTGGGAAAATTGTGAAATTTGGTCACATACATCATTTGCATATCATATCTCAGTCTCTGTTGTCATTCATCGATACATCATATCATCATGTCGGGTTGATTTTCATGTCATTGAGAGCCCCAAAAGACTGGAGATTTTGAGTGATATTTATGGGATCGAGCTGTACGCCGCAATATATTTTATTTATTTATGTCTGGATCTGGCTATTATGGCGCTTGAGCTGAAGAAGCCCCTCCGGAGTCTGCATTTCCCACAATGAGCGCAGTTGATTTTATATTGAGGGATGGATCTTCCCTTGGCATTGATCTTGCCTGAAGCATTTTATATTGAGGGATGGATCTTCCCCGGGAATGGATCTTTCTTGAACCATTTATATTGAGGGATGGATCTTCCTTGGACAAGGATATTGTCCGAATCATTTATATTTGGGGATGGAACTTCCCCTGAGCTGGATTAGCCTTATACAGTACTGAGTGATTGACTGTCAGTTGATTTGTATATATATCCCTGAGATGGATTGGCCATATACAGTACTGAGTGATTGAGTATTCTGAGAGTGTGAGTATATGGGGTTTCCATTGTGGTACATCAGATACAACATATATTTTGGCATGTAGATATAGAGATGTCATATTCCTCATATCATGCAGAATTTGTCTATTTTACTTGTACTGAGTTTAATTGTTGATCTTGAAAGCATGCCTACATTTCTGTACTGTTATTTCTATACTGGACTGTACCTGTTGAGCTCGTCACTACTTTCAGCCCAAAGGTTAGTCTTGTTACTTATTGAGTACATGGGGTCGATTGTACTCATACTACACTCTCTACTTCATGTGCAAATCCAGGTACTTCCGGATACGGTGATTGCTAGATATTTGGATTTATCTATTGAAGACTATCGAGGTAGCTGCTTGGCGTCCGTAGACCTTGACTCTCTTTTCTTTCAGTTTTTTGTACTGTTCTATATTTCCAGACATTGTTTGATTAGTCAGACTATGTTATCACTTATATGCTCATGTACTCGGTGACACTGAGTTTTGGGAGTGTATTTATATCAGTATGTGTAGGGTTTTTCTATTAAATTTAAATTTTATGTTTTCAAACTTAAGAGAAATTGAGGTTTATTGAGATTGTCGGCTTGCCTAGTATTGAGATAGGCACCATCACGACATGCAGAGTTTGAGTCGTGACAAGTTGGTATCAGATCCTATGTTAGATAGGTCTCACGTGTCATGAGCAGGTTTAGTAGAGTCTTCTTGATCGTTACGGAGACGTCTCTACTTATATTCAAGAGGCTGCTGAACCCTTAGGAAAATTTCACTTTCTTGTATTCTGTCGTGCAAATTTATTGATTCCGAAAACTAAATTTATGTTATTTTATTCTTTCACAGATGGTGAGGACATGTACTACTGGATCGGACAGCCAGGCACCAGTGCCACTAGTTAGGACCGCGAGAGGTCGGGACTGTGGTAGAGGTCAAGGTGTAGTTCGTGCAGCAATTAGAGCAGCACCTGTAAAACCACCAGTTGCTCCACCTCAGGAGCAGGTTCTAGATATAGTCGAGTCGGCGGGGTCAGCTCAGGCACCAACTATGCCTATTGTGATTCCAGGCTTTCAGGAGGCTTTAGCACAAATATTGATTGTTCGAACTGACCTTGCTCAAGTGGTTTAGGCTCAGGCCGCACCAGCCACTTCTCAGGCCGGGGAGGTACTCATACCCCTTTTGCTCATACTCCAGAGCAGGTAGTGCAGGGACTTCAGATACCGGGGGCACTACCAGTCCAGCCGGTTGCAGCTGTTCAGGCCCGAGTGGGTCCTATTATGAATAATGAGGAGCAGAAGAGATTAGAGAGGTTTGGGAGACTCCACCCTCCAGCTTTCAGTGAACTGAGTCAAAGGATGCTTAGGATTTTTTGGACAGATGCCAGCGGATGCTTCGTACAACGGGTATTCTGGAGACCAGTGGGGTCTTATTTACTACTTTTCAGCTGACCAGGGCATCCTTCAGATGGTGGGAAACTTATGAGAGGAGCAGACCAATTGGTGCATCACCACTATCATGGCATGAGTTCTCCGTATTATTTCTGGAGAAGTTTGTGCCACATACCTACAGAGAGGAACTACGCAGGTAGTTCGAGTATTTATGTCTGGAGGACCTGTCCGTGACTCAGTATGAGATGCGATTTTCAGAATTGGTTCGTCATGTAGTTTGGTTGGTTCCCACTGAGAGGGAGAAGATCAAGAGGTTCATTAATGGCATCAACCATCAGTTCCGTTTTGTTATGACTTTGGGGAATGTAGAAGGTGCTAAATTCGACGAGGTGGTTGACAGTGCTCGACGGCTAGAAATGGTCCGTACTCAGGAGCGTGAGGAGAGGGAGTTCAAGAGGTCTCATGGTCTGGGTAATTCTAGCGGTGTTCCTTCTGGGGGACAACCCTATCACAACAGGGTTTGTCCTTATAGCCCTATCACAAGAGGTCTCACCGTGGCGTATCCGCTAGCCATGATTCATACAGTGCTCGACCAAGTCAGTTTTTTCTTAGTGCACTTCCAGCTCAGAGTTCATCTCGTGCACCATCAGTTCAGGGTTCCTCTGTACCAGGTTCTTCTGGTAGTTATTTTGGTTCTCGGGGTCCACCTCAGTTCTTGCCGACATTCTCAGAGAAGGGTTGTTTTGAGTGTGGAGATTTGGGTCACATAAAGAGATATTGCCCACGCTTTTTAGGAGGTTCAGCTCAGCAGATGAGTCAGACTACGACTTTAGCACCAGTTTCTTCACCACCCGCTCAGCCAGCTCGGGGTGGGGCTCAGTCAGTTAGGGGTCACCCAAGAGGGGGAGGCCGATCAAGTGGCGGTCAGGCACGATTCTATGTTGTTCCTGCCAGGCCAGATGTTGTTGCTTCAGATGCAGTAATCACATGTATTGTCTCAATATGCCATAGGGAAGCTTCTATATTATTTGACCCTGGCTCCACATATTTGTATGTATCATCATATTTTGTTCATTATTTGGATATGCCCCGTGAGCCCTTAGTTTCACTTATTTGTGTATCTACGTCGGTGGGCGATAATATTATTGTAGATCATGTGTATCGATCATTTGTGGTAACTATTGGGGCATTGGAGACTAGAGTTGATCTCGTATTGCTTAGTATGGTTGATTTCAGTGTAATCTTGGGTATGGATTGGTTGTCTCCATGTCATGCTATTCTGGACTGTCACGCAAAACCCTTGACTTTAGCAATACCGGGATTGCCAAAGGTCGAGTGGAGAGGTTCTCTAGATTATGTTCCCAGCAGGGTAACTTCTTATTTGAAGGCCCAACGTATGGTTGGGAAGAGGGTGTTTGTCATAGTTGGCCTTTGTGAGAGATGTTGATGCAGACACTTCTACTATTGATTCTGTACCGGTAGTGGGAGACTTTCCGGATGTATTTACTGCAGACCCGCCGGGTACCACCCGATAGGGATATTTATTTCGGTATTGATTTGGTGCTGGGCACTCAGCCCATTTCTATTCGTCTGTATCATATGACACCAGCTAAATTAAAAGAATTGAAAGAGCAACTTCAGGAACTTCTTGATAAAGGGTTTATTAGCCTAGTGTGTCACCTTGGGGTGCACCAGCTCTATTTGTGAAAAAGAAAGACGGTACTATGCGGATGTGTATCGACTACAAGCAGTTGAACAAAGTTATAATCAAGAACAAGTATCCTTTGCCACGTATTGATAATTTATTTGACCAACTTCAGGGAGTGAGGGTGTTCTCCAAAATTGATTTGAGATCTGGGTACCACCAGTTGAAAATTCGAGATTCGGATATTCTAAAGACGACATTCAGGACCCGTTATGGTCATTATGAATTACTCGTGATGTCTTTTGGGCTGACCAATGCCCCAATAACATTTATACACTTGATGAATAGTGTATTCCAGCCGTATCTTGATTTTTTTGTCTTAGTATTTATTGATGACATCCTGGTGTACTCACATAGCCAAGAGGAACATGCACGGCATTTGAGTATTGTACTACAGATGATGAAGGAGGAGAAACTTTATGCCAAATTCTCTAAGTGTGAGTTCTGGCTTAGTTCGGTAGCATTCTTGGGACACATAGTGTCCAGTGAAGGAATTAAGGTGGATCCGAAGAAGATATAGGTAGTTCAGAGTTGGCCCGTGCTATCTTCAGCTACTGAGATTCAGAGTTTTCTCGTCTTGGTCGGGTATTATCGTTCCTTTATGGAGGGTTTCTCGTCTATTGCATCACCTATGACTAAATTGACTCAGAAAGGTGCTCCATTCAGATGGTCGGATGAGTGTGAAGAGAGCTTTCAGAAGCTCAAGACTGCCTTGACCACAACTCCAGTTCTAGTTTTGCCTTTAGCTTCAGGTTCTTATACAGTGTATTCTGATGCTTCTCAGATTGGTATTGGGTGTGTCTTAATGAAGAAGGGTAGAGTGATTGCTTATGCTTCGCGCCAGTTGAAGCCACATGAAAAGAACTACCCTATTCATGATTTAAAGTTGGCAGCTATTGTTCATGCATTAAATATTTGGAGGCACTATCTCTACGGTGTGTCTTATGAAGTGTTTACGGATCATCGGAGTCTCCAGCACTTGTTCAAACAAAAAGATCTAAATTTGAGACTACGGAGATGGTTGGAGCTACTAAAGGACTATGATATTACTATTTTGTATCATCCCGGAAAGGCCAATGTGGTGGCCGATGCCTTGAGTAGAAAGACAGTGAGTATGGGTAGCCTTGCATTCATTCCTGTTGGTGAGAGGGTTCTTGCAGTTGATGTTGAGACCTTGGCCAACCAGTTTGTGAGATTAGATGTTTCAGATCCCAGTCGGGTTCTAGCTTGAGTGGTTTCACGACCTTTCTTATATGACAACATCATAGAGCGCCAGTATAATGATCCCCATTTGCTTGTTCTGAAGGACACAGTTCAGCACGGTGATGCCAAAGATGTTACTATTGGGGATGATGGGATGTTGAGGATGCAGGGTCGGATTTGTGTTCCAAATGTAGATGGGCTGCGTAAATTGATTCTTGAAGAAGCCCACAATTCGCGGTATTCCATTCATCCATGTGCCGCTAAGATGTACCAGGATTTGAGACAGCACTATTGGTGGAGAAAAATGAAGAAAGATATAGTTAGGTATGTAGCTCGGTGTTTAAATTGTCAACAGGTGAAGTAAGTACATCAAAGATACCGGGCGGATTGCTTCAGAGACTTGAAATTCCAGAATTGAAATGGGAGCGTATTACCATGGACTTCGTAGTTGGACTCCCACGGACTTTGAGGAAGTTTGATGTTGTTTGGGTGATTACGGATCGGTTAACCAAGTCCACACATTTTATTCTAGTCGGTACTACTTATTCTTCGGAGCGGTTGGCCTAGATTTATATCCGCGAGATATTTCGCCTACACGGTGTGCCAGTGTCCATCATTTCAGATAAGGGAACACAATTTACATTACAGTTTTGGAGAGCAGTGCAGCGAGACTTAGGCACAAAGGTTCAGTTAAGTACAATATTTCACCCTCAGACAAACGGATAGTCCGAGCGCACTATTTAGATATTGGAAGATATGCTTCGCGCTTGTGTTATAGATTTTGGGGGTTCTTGGGATCAGTTTCTGCCACTTGCAGAGTTTGCCTATAATAACAGCTACCAATCGAGAATTCAGATGGCTCCGTATGAGGCATTATATGGGAGACGATGTCGGTCTACGGTGGGTTGGTTTGAGCCGGGTGAGGCTAGGCTATTGGGTACTGATTTGGTTCAGGATGCTTTGGAGAAGGTTAAATTGATTCAGGATCGACTTCACACGATGCAGTCTAGACAGAAGAGTTATGTTGAGTGGAAGGTTCGCGATGTTGCTTATATGGTAGGAGAGAAGATACTACTTTGAGTTTCGCCTATGAAGGGTGTTATGAGATTCGGGAAGAAAGACAAGTTGAGTCCTAGGTATATTGGGACTTTTGAAATACTTAAGAAGATTGGAGAGATAGCTTATGAACTTGCTTTGCCGCCTAGTCTATCGGGTATTCATCCAGTGTTTCATGTATCTATGCTCTAGAAGTATGTCGGAGATCCGTCTCATGTTTTTGATTTTAGTACGGTTCAGTTGGATGGTAATTTGACTTATGATGTGGAGCCGGTAGCCATTTTAGACCCGCATGTTCGAAAGTTGAGATCAAAGAACATAGCTTCAGTGAAAGTACAGTGGAGAGGCCAGCCAGTCGGAGAAGCTACTTGGGAGACTAAGCGGGAGATGCAGAGCGAATATCCATACCTATTTGACACTCTAGGTATAACTCTAAACCCGTTAAAGGATGAACGTTTGTTTAAGAGGGGGATAATGTAATGACCCGGCCGGTCGTTTTGAGTATTATAGCCCCGTTCCCCCATTTACTACTCATTTTGTACTTTATAGTTATTTTGTGACTTGCAGGGGTAATTGGTTCGGGTCCGGTGAAGTTCCAGAATGAATTGGAACACTTAGTTCCAATATTTAAAGCTTAAGTTAAAAGGTTGATCGGATGTTGACTTATGTGTAAATGACCCCAGAATAGAGTTTTGATGGTTCCAATAGCACTGTATGATGATTTTAGACTTAGGAGTGTGTCCGGATATTTAATTGGAAGTCTGTAGTTGATTTTGGCTTGAAATAGCGAAAGTTGGAAATGGAAGGTTTTGAAGTTTGACCGGGAGTTGACTTTTTGATATCAGGGTCGGAATTCAGTTCTTGAAATTTTGATAGGTCCTTTATGTCATGTATGACTTGTGTGCAAAATTTGGGGTCAATCGGACTTGATTTGATAGCTTTCGGCATCGAATGTAGAATTTGGAATTCGTTAGTTTTCATTAAACTTGAAATGGGGTGCGATTCGTGTTTTAGTGTTGTTTAATGTAATTTGAGGCATCTACTAAGTTAGTGTCATGTTATGGGACTTGTTATTATACTTGGTTGGGGTCCCATAGGGCTCGGATGAGTTTTGAAAGAGTTTTTGGATGAGTTTGGTGTTTTGAGCATAAGCATGCAGCGATCCAAAGGTCCATTTTTAGTTCTAGAGATCGAAATTCGATTTCGAGTCTTTCAGGAGTTTGATAATGAATTATAGGAATGATCTGGAATGTTTGGTCTGATTTCATCAAGTCGCAATTGGGTTTTTAGCGCGAAACATGAGTTAATTGTTTAACAAGCGAAACTGGTATTTCATTGAACAAATGAGCTCTGAATTAAGTTTTGATAGAACGACTAGGTTTGTATTATTATTTGAGACTCATAGGAACAAGAATTGTCGAATTCCGAGTTCGTATGATGGAGTTAGAGCCTTTTTAGTAAAAATAATAAATTGCTGGTGCAAGCAGGTTCTTGTGCGGACCTTTAGTGACGAGAAATGGACTTTTAGTGATGGGCAATGGACTTTTATTGACCAGATTAGTGTTTTTATTGAGCAGTTTTGTTTTTTAGCTCATTTCAATTTTTTTGGGCGAAAGAAGACGGGTTGAGGCGATTTTTAGCGAGAATTCACGGAAAAACTTGAGGTAAGTCCCTTGTGATCATTGTTAATCAATAATATCGAATTATCATTGAGTATTTCGACTAGATTACGTGTATTTGAGGTGTAATTCGAGAAATCGGGCCTAGAGATTTGAAAATAAGATTTGAGATTTGGAGGTCGAGTAGATGTCGGAATTTGGTAAATTTGGTATGGTTGGACTCGTGGTTGAATGGGCGTTCATTTTTTGTAACTTTTGTCGGGTTCCGAGACTTGGATCCCACTGACCATTTTTGAGTTGAATTTCGAATTTTGTTGAAAAATTAGTATTTTCATATGGAATTAATTCCTATAATTTGTGTTGACTATATCGAGTTAATTGTGACTAGATTCGAGGCGTTCATAGGCCGATTTGCAAGGCAAAGGTGTATTGGAATAAAGAATTTCACGGTTTGAGGTAAGTAACACTTTTAAATTTGGTTATGAGAGTATGAATCCTTGAATTCCGTGTTATATGACTTGTTTGGAGGTGACGCACATGCTAGGTGACGGGCGTGTGGGCGTGCACCATAGAAATTGTGACTTTCCATGGAGTTGCATAATCAAATAATCATGTCATTATCCACATATCCCCCACGTGTTAGAGGAACTTGAGCTGCGACTCATGTTAAAGATCATGTTTAGGCTACATGCCGATATGTTTGGGACTCACAGAGGTCTTATTGCTGTTGAATTACTTGTTTAAATTTACAATTTAGTACTCAGTCACATCTATCATTTGCATATCATATTTCATTCTCTATTGTTATTCATTGATACATCATATCATCATGTCGGGTTAATTTTTATGTCACTGAGATCCCGAAAGACTGGAGATTTTGAGTGATATTTATGGCATTAGGTTGCACCCCACAACATATTTTATTTATTTATGCCTGGATCAGGCTATTATGGCGCTTGGGCTGAGGGAGCCCCTACGGAGTCTGCACCCCCCACAGTTAGCGCGGTTGATTTTATATTGCGGGATGGATCATCCCTGGGCATGGATCTTGCCCGAAGCATTTTATATTGAGGGATAGATCTTCCCTGGGCATGGATCTTGCCCGAAGCATTTACATTGAAGGATGAATTCTCCGGACATGGATCTTGTCTCCGAATTATTCATATTTGGGGATAAATCTACCCCTGGGCTGGATTGGCCTTATACAGTACTGAGTGACTGACTGTCAGTTGATGTGTGTGTGTGTGTGTGTGTGTGTGTGTATATATATATATATATATATATATATATATATATATATATATATATATATATACACAGAGTGATTGAGTATTCTGAGAGTGTGAGTATATGAGGTTTCCATTATGGTACATCACATACAACATATATTTTGGCATGTAGATATAGAGATGTCATACTCCTTATATCATGCAGAATTTATCTAGTTTACTTGTACTGAGTTTAACTGTTGAACTTGAAAGCATGCCTACATTTCTATACTGTTATTTCTACACAGGACTGTACCTGTTGAGCTCGTCACTACTTTCAGTCCAAAGTAACGTTAGTCTTGTTAGTTATTGAGTACATGAGGTCGGTTGTACTCATACTATACTCTGCATTTCATGTGCAGATCCAGGTACTTCCGGATACGGCGATTGCTAGATTTGTGGATTTATCTGTTGGATACTATCGAGGTATCTACTTGGCGTCCGCAGACCTTAACTGTCTTTCCTTGGGTTGTAGCTCTAACTCATTGTCAGCAAATTTCCTTGTAATGGCAAGGGAGGTAGGTAGATTTTCTAGGCTTGACCATTTCAGCATTTTGTAATCATTGTACCCTTTAGCAGGTACCCCTAGAATCTCTCCCAATTCCTTCTCGTCAAAGCTCACAGTCACCCATTTCACTACGTTGGTGACCTTGACATTCTTGATTTCACAGTTAGACATGAACTCCACAATCTCAGCTCTAGCTAGTCTTCCTTCCATCTGAAGGACCATGTCCTTCCAGCCCTGAAATTCTAGCTTCTCTAGCAACATCACCATTCTTTCCACTTCCAAGTCCCTGAGGAGTCTACCCTTTAAGATGGTTTTTTTTCAAACTTCACCATCTTGTCCCGTTCTTCACCAGTTTCCACTTCTTCTTCACTTTCTTCTTCTTCCACTACTTGCACTTTCTTAGATTTCCTGGCAGACCTGGTTCTTTTTGCCAAGGTAGAAGGCTCTGCATCAACAGTCTTTGAAGGAGACTTCTTTTTGGAAGTCTTTATTTTCTTTGCCTTTGGAGTCACAACCTCCACCTCATCTGCCTCATCTTCATCATGAAGAACCAGGTCCATCTCCTCAATCTCAATTTCCTTAACAGGCTCACTCACTTTCTTCTTTCCCTTTACAACGACTTTTCGTTTATTCTCTTCTAAGGATCTTTCAAGTTCAGCCTCACTCTGCTTCTTCTGACTCCTTGTAGCTATTACTCTTGTAGGAGGAGTCTCCAGAGGGATAGTGGAGGCAGCCTTTCTCTTCTTGTGTGCCTTAGCAGTTCCAGAGATTTTAACTCCTGAACTTTTCTTCTTTTTCGGGTTGTAGCTGTCAGACATTCATTTCAAAAAGTCTTCGAGGGATTCCTGCACATATGGAACATGTTCTTGGAACCTCTTCCTCAACCTAACCAGCCCCTCAGTTGCACTTGCATCGCCAGACCCACTACCCCCTTCTTCTCTCCAACTTGCTACCTCCTCAACATTTTCCTCACTCTATAACACCATAGCCCCTATTTTCTCATCCAACCCAACATGAGTAGGTGAAGATTCAACTACTCCTTCTTTACCCTTTCCCCTTACATTACCTTGAATGCCCTCACTCTCTTTTTCTTTTTCCTTTTTATTTTCACCATCAATTCTTTCAGACTCAGTGGTCTCTACCCCAGCAATAGTACCAACCAGAACAAATCTGTTCTCCAAATTTCCAGCCACTTTAGTAATGACATCACAAGCAATATTGAGACCATAAGTTACTTGTTCTGTTTCAGATGAAATAATTTCTCCCCCCTTAATAGCAGACTTAAAGGATTTTTTAGATTTTTGGGGTTTTTTTGCTTGGCTTGCTTTCAATTTCTCATTTACTTTCTTGATTTATTCACTGTCAGCGACTACTTTATGAGTAAGAATCTTGAACCTTCCTTTTTTAGAGGTGGGTGTGGTTGAAGGTGTGATCGAAGGTGTAGGTGATGCTTTTTTTGGGTGGTGAAGAAGGATTTTTAGAAGGGTTTGTCATTGCTGTGTGTAGAGGAGATGTGTGTGTAGAAGAGATGAGAGATGATAGAGAGGATTTTTGGCAGATGGAAAATTAGAAGTGAAGAAATGGGTAAGGCCTAATCAATTTAAAAACGGGTTTAAGTGGGTAACGATATATTTTTAAAAGTTCAGAGGACTAATTAAACTGGGAAAGTCTGTTTGAAAAGACGTTGGACTCTTCCCTAGAATCTAGGCAATTATGGCGCGTGGGACTCCTTTTGGATGAAACCAGTTCCTTTGTAACGGATAAAGATTCAGGGAGATTGGGATTAAATGTGACTCTCTTTTTGATCATGATCCAAATATAGTTATTTCAAAATATACGGAGTGGAGAGTATATACCATGTAATCTTGATAAACCAGGTTCTTCACTGAGAATTCTCTTGTGTAAGTCTGAATTTTCAAAGAAAATAAAGATAATATCATTAGGGATTAATGAGACATTTTAGCACATGGCACAAGAGTATACTAACGAAAGTGTGAGACTGAGCAAAATCTAATATAATTATTTACAAAATTAACAAATTGTCTAACCAAATAGTGAGTTAGAACTAGTTCTTTTTAGGTGATCTTAATCATCCCTAATTCTAACTTGTTCCTTTAAAAGTGATCTCTACTTAGAGATTTTGTAAAGATATCAGTTATTTACTTGTCAGTAGCACAAAATTCCTCAGTGGTCAAAACTTTTTCATAGTTGTCCCTCAAAAAGTGATGCCTAACATCTATGTGCTTAGTTCTTTTGTGATGAACCGGGTTCTTGGTCATACTAATTGCACTAGTGTTATCACAAAAGATGGGGATACAACCTACATCATTTCCAAATTCCATTAATTATTGTTTGATCCACAACAATTGAGCACAACACGAGGCAGCAGCCATACTCAGTTTCAGTAGTAGACAAAGCCATAAAATTTTGCTTTTTGGTGGCCCAAGACACAAGCCATGAGCCAAAAAAGTGAGCCATACATGAGGTGCTCTTTCTATCCACAAGAAATCCTGCATAGTCAATATCAGCATATCTCACGTAATTGAAATTACTACCTTTTGGATACCATAGACAGAGGTCAGTGATTATTTTTAGGTATCTCAATATCCTTTTGACAACAGCCAAGTGAGACCCCTTTGGATTTGCTTGAAATCTAGCACAAAGGCTTACACTAAAAACAATGTCAGGTCTACTAGCAGTGAGATATAACAAAAAGCCAATCATTCCCCTACACATCTTCTGATCAACAGATGAACCAGGTTCAACTATATCCAATTTTGTGGTTGTTGCTATAAGAGTGTCAATTTCTTTGGAATCTTCCATTTTAAACCTTCTGAGCAACTCTTTTATATACTCCTGCAGATGGATCATAGTTCCATATGAATTTTGTTTAATCTGTAAGCCTAAAAAGAAATTAAGCTCACCCATCATACTCATTTCAAATTCACTCCCTATTAGTTTAGCAAATCCTTTACTTAACCTATCTGTAGTTACTCCAAAGATTATATCATCAACATATATCTGAACTACCAAGAAATCTTTACCTTTTTTCTTTTAAGAACAAAGTATTATCAATTTTTACTCTCTTGTAACCATGCTCAAGTAAGAATTTAGACAATCTTTCATACCATGCTCTTGGAGATTGCTTGAGCCCATAAAGTGCCTTGTCAAGTTTGTACACATGATCAGAACTTTCCTTTCTTTCAAATCTAGGAGGTTGCTTGACAAACACTTCTTCCTATAGATAGCCATTGAGGAAGGCACTCTTGATATCCATCTGATGGAGAGTGAATTCCATGTAAGCAACAAAGGCTATAAGAAGTCTAATTGCTTACAATCTTACAACTAGAGCAAAAGTCTCAACATAGTCTATGCCCTCCCCTAGACTATATCCTTGAACCACCAATATTGCCTTGTTCCTTGTAACTGTTCCATCTTCATCAAGTTTGTTTTTGAAGACCTATTTTGTGCCAATTACTGATCTGTCCTTGGATCTTGGTACCAGATGTCAAACTTGACTTCTCTCAAATTGGTTGAGTTCATCTTATATTGCATTCACCCAGTCTGTATCTTGCAAAGCCTCAGTAATATTTTTAGGTTCAATAAGAGATAAAAAAACATCAAAAGCACAAAGATTCTTCAAAGAAGATCTGGTTTTGATTCCAGATGTTGGATCAGTGATTATGTTCCCAATGGGATGAGAACTTTGATACTTGTAAGGTTTCACAACTAGCTGGTTTCCCTTATATGTTCCGTCAATGTTTTGTTGCTGAAGATCATGTTCATGGACAAGTTTCCTCAAGGTTTGAGGATCAGTTCCTCTCTGTTCAATTCCCCCTGTCAGATTTTCCTGGGTGGAAGACCTATTCCAACACATGTTCCTTCATCTGGCGCAGATTCAGTCTCGGTTGTGGTTTCATTTGAGTTTCTTACCAGCCCAATTGCTTCATTGTCATGCCCCGAACCTGGGGGCGAGACCGGCACCCGGTGCCTCACCTATCCTTGCGTACCAACTTGCGACTAAGGGACTCTGAACATTTAATGTCATACTTTGGCCATGGCCACATTGCAAGACAATTTGCGAAGAAAAATATAAAACTGAACAGAAGCTAACACAGACTAAACATCAATATAAAGCTAGGCCGACAAGGCCGTCATAACTATATATCTGAAAAACCAACAAAATATACATACAAGGCCTACAAGTCCAACATACTGCACTAACTGGCAGGATGTGTCTACAAGCCTCTACTGATGGATGTACTGTGATCGGAACAGGGCCCTGACCTACCCATAACCTATATACATATATACATAAGATATACACAAAACTCTAGACCTGACAACTCCGAAGGACGTGGAGCTTACCGATAAAGCTGAACTCGGGCAACACCTACTGAAGAGGTCTACTCGTCTGTCTGTCTGAACCTGCACACATGAAATGCAGCGTCCCCAAAGAAAGGGACGCCATTACGAAATAACGTACCGAGTATGCAAGGAAATAAAATAACTGAAAGCTGAAACTGAACTGATAATACAATAACTGAAAGTAACTGGGAGTCAAAGATGATCTAGAGATATACTTACCTGCTCATACCGACTCCACTCTCTCAATATAGTAAATAAAATAGATGTCCGGCCCTATAAGGCTCGGAATGTGTAACTGCTCCACAGCTCATAGGCGCTCGGCCATACTAGGCTCTGTACCTCGTCTATGCTGGGCTCACTTATAGGCGCTCGGCCACAGTAGGCTTAGTATATAACTTACCATCTGATAAGAGGTTGCCCAATAGGGGCCTGCCCGCCGATTATAGCTCGACGGTGGTGAAAATACTGTAATACTGTATATATATAGACCCTCTGCTCTTTTGCCTGAATAAAGACAAAACTAAACTGAATATGACCCTCCGCTCTCTTGACTGGAAGAAGATAATACTCAATTGAATATGAAGTCCCGATAAGGGAAAATACTGTAACTTATAAAACTAGGATAATGTATATAAATTTGGGAGTATGAACTTCTCTTTATGCCTCGTTAACAAACGCATGTAGTTACGAGATCATACCAAAATGAAGGAAGGGCTTAACCTTAACATACCTGGCGTAGGAAAAAATCCGTATGATATTCTTGGGAAAGATTGCACCGTACTCCCTTAGAATCGCAAAATTCCGTTGCTATTAAGCAGTATAATTTCGTACGATATTTTTTCTTAAGATCGTTACCTTGTTGAATTTATATTCCATCTCTCTTAATGAATTTGATCACAATATTGTATAACTTTTCTTGCTGAAGCTATCCGTCACTTTGAGGATGTAAATGTCTTCATTTTTGTGAATTAAAGAAGTCTTTTGATAACATTCTTTATCCCAAAGAGATAAGGTGCTCATCTCTTGATGTGTTGCCACCTTGCAAGGTGATTCAAGAGTCACTTAATGGATTCCATGTGGCTGTCACGTTGGGGAGTTAATTCTTATCCCATAATTATCCACTTAATTCCTTACTCAATTTGTTAATTCCCCATTAACTAATAATTATCCAATTATCCAAATAATTAGGAATTATCTCAAATTACTTAAAATACTACTTACTTTTAACACACTTTATATACCTTACTATCATGGTCATGTAGTTCCTTGTATGTCACTAGTCCATAAATATTGGGTACTATAGCTCGGACCGTATTGTTTTCCCAAATCGACAATCTTCAACGAAATTCATTTTCTTTGATTCGTTTACCCTTTAACCTTCACAGCATTTTATTTATCGCCTATTATAAATAGCATAAATTCTTATAATCTCAAAATAAGCTCATCCCCGAGTCTACGTCGATTATCTGAAGACGGAACTTTAACGTACGAAAACGCGAGATGTAACATCCTTCCCCCCTTAGAAAGATTCGTCCTCGAATGTTTACTCGTAGAGACAATGTCTAAGAATAGCATCCTTCCCCCTATATATGCCACACATGGACAATGTCTATAAATAGCATCACTTGGCCCCACACAACTGTCCATTATAAATTCTAAAAGTCAAAAATAAGAGCTTACCTAATGACCTACTGGCCTGAATAGAGCTGTGCTGAGGTATCCCACCTCGAGCCATATCTTCAGTTTGAAATAGGTGGGGGTATTTAGACTTCATTTCCTCCTCTTCTTCCCACGTCATCTCTTCCACATTCTTGTTTCTCCATAAAACCTTCACGGAAGCTACCTCCTTATTTCGTAGCTTACGGATTTGTCGGTCTAGGATGGTAACTGGAATTTCCTAGTATGACAAGTCCTCCATAATTTGTACATTATCTGTGGATACCACTCGGGTAGGATTGCCAATGCACTTCCGTAACATAGATACGTGAAAAACTGGATGGACAGACACCAATTCCGAGGGTAATTCTAACTCATAAGCTACTTGGCCCATTCTTCGAATGATCCTATAAGGCCAAATATACCACGGGCTTAGCTTGCCTTTCTTGCCAAACCCCATCACGCCCTTCATAGGTGACACCTTTAAGAATACCCAGTCATTAACCCCGAAATTTAAGTCTCGTCGCTGCACGTCAGAATATGACTTCTGACAACTCTAGGCTGTCAATTGTCGCTCCCGGATAAGCTTTGCTTTCTCTACGGCCTGCTGAACCAGGTCTGGCCCATGTAACCCAGATTCTCCAACATCAAACAGCCCTATAGGAGATCTGCACTTACGCCCATACAAAGCCTCGTACTGAGCCATCTGGATACTAGAATGGTAAATGTTAATATATTCAAACTCGATAAGAGGTAAATGTTCATCCCAACTTCTATTAAAATCCAACACACATGCTCGTAACATATCCTCGAGTGTTTGAATTGTGCGCTCAGCTTGTCCATCAGTCTGTGGATGAAAAGTTGTGTTGAGATTTACCCGAGTCCCTAGACCTCTCTAAAATGACCTCCAAAAATGTGTTGTAAACTGGGCCTCACGGTCAGATATAATAGATACTAGTACTCCATGTAGCCGCACTATATCTTAATATGTAACTTTGCATAATCTTTTGCTGTATATGTAGATCTGACCGATAGGAAATGAGCTGATTTCATGAGCCTATCGACTATCACCCATATAGAATCAAACTTACGATGAGAACGAGGTAAACCCGTGACAAATTCCATGTTTATCGCCTCTTATTTCCACATCGCGAGTTCTATAGTTTGCATTAGCCCTCCGCGCTTCTGGTGCTCTACCTTCACCTGCTGGCAACTAGGACACTGAGCGACAAACTCAGCAATGTTCTTCTTGATATACACATAAACATCCTTAATGTTATGGTACATATTTATCGACCCAAGATGAATGGAGTACCACGAATAATGTACCATACCCCCAGAATCTCTATTTGGGAAATCTTGCATCATATGCCCCGAAAGTCCACATGTACAACAAGCATTGGAACTGGCTCGGCATTGGTCCAAGTATCCTCTACCACAGATGTCACACCGCGGCGAAAATGACCATGTCTGCCCTAAACCTCGTTGTCACTGCAAACCCGACGCCCGGGAGCTCTCACCTGGTCCTGACTGAGTATAACGGTCATACAGGTAACCATGTAACTGAGGTGGCGAAGGCCTAGGTGGCCGTTCGATGTACTGGGACCTATAACAAACCTAAGACTGCTCCTGAGACCTGACAAATCTCATCCTCTTACGCTGTCAAGACTCAGTCCTCTCTGTACCCTACTGCCGACGCCTACCCCTTTCTATATTCTGGGCAAATGCCTGAATCTAGGAGATATCCATACTTTCCTGCAATGCAGCGGTGGCACATGCCTCGGTCAACTCTAGGGACAACCCTGCTATAAACCTGTGAATCCTGTCCCCGCATAGTAGAAACTATGGATGGTGCATATCTTGCCAATGAGTCAAAATGGAGACTATACTCTCGAACACTCATAGTGCCCTACTTGAGGGCTAGAAACTGATCGACTCGAGCCTGTTGAATCTCCTGCGGTAAGTACTGGTCAAGGAAGGCATCCGAAAAATTCTCCCAAATAGCTAGAGGTGCATCACGTCCCCTGGACCTCTCCCATCCCTCGTACTAAAGGATGGCTATATCTCGGAGTCGTAAAGCTGCTAGCTCAACTGCCTCTTTCTCCGTGGCATGCATAACCCGAAAGATCCTGTGAAGCTGACCTATGAAATCCTGCGGGTCCTCCCTCTGATCTGTCCCCGTAAATTCTGGGGGACTCAAAGCAATAAACAATCGGACCCTTGAACTTCCAGACCCCTCAGAAGATCCTGCACTAGTGGGTGCCCTAGCATGTTGCTGGGTAGCTACCAACTGTGTCAACAAATGCACCGCACTCCTTAAGTCCTGATCTGATGGAATCGGAGGGGGAACTGGATGTGCGGTCCCCCTAGGAATGCCCTCATGTGGTGGAGGATGCGGTAATGGATGAAGAAGGGTCTCTTCATGGGCCTCAGATTGGGCCCCATCTACTGGGGGTACCCTGCTAGTCCCCTCACCTACTGTTGTATCTCTCATCTGGCTAGCCGTAGTCTTCCTAGTCACCGTCATCTGTGCATACAGATGCCAACACGTAAGTTTAACTCAAATTTCCTATAACTCAGTTCTACAACATGATTTAGATTTGAAATAAGGGTAACCAACTCCTAAATGCTCTATAGTCCCCTGCTTATATAATGTGGTGCGCAATACATCTATAAACAAGACCCTACTAGACACGGCTTGTAGACTCCCTAGGACAGAACTCCTCTGATACCATTTTTGTCACGCCCCGAACCTGGGGTTCGAGACCGGCACTCGGTGCCTTACCTATCCTTGCGTACCAACTTGCGACTAAGGGACACTGAACAAATAATGTCATACTTTGGCCGTGGCCACATTGCAAGACAATTTGCGAAGCAAAATATAAAACTGAATGGAAGCTAACGCTGATTAAACATCAATATAAAGTTGGGCCGACAAGACCATTATAACTATTATAACTGACAAACCAACAAAATATACATACAAGGCCTACAAGCCCAACATACTGCACTAACTGGCAGGATGTGTCTATAAGCCTCTACTGATGGATGTACTATGATCGGAACAGGGCCCCAACCTACCCATAACCTATATATATATATATATATATATATATATATATATATATATATATATATTCACAAGATGTACACAAAACTTCTAGACCCCGCAACTCTGAAAGACGTGGAGCTTACCGATAAAGCTGAACTCGGGCAACACCTACTGAGGAGGTCTACCCGTCTGTCTATCTGAACCTGCACGCATGAAATGCAGCGTCCCCAGAAAAAGGGACGTCAGTATAAAATAATGTACCGTGTATGCAAGGAAATAAAATAACTGAAAGCTGAACGTGAACTGATAATATAATAACTGAAAGTAACTGGGAGTCAAAGATGATTTGGAGATATACTTACCTGTTGATACCCACTCAACTCTCTCAATATAGTAAATAAAATAGATGTCCGGCCTTATAAGGCTCGGTATATATAACTGCTATGCCGTAGTAGGCTCGCTCATAGGCGCTCGGCCATACTAGGCTATGTATCTCGACCATGCTGGGCTCGCTCATAGGCGCTTGGCCACAGTAGGCTCGGTATATAACTTTCCATCTGATCAGAGGTTGCCCAATAGGGGCCTGCCCATCGATTATAGCTCGATGGTAATGAAAATACTGTAATACTATATATATATAGACCCTCCGCTCTCTTGACTGGAAGAAGACAATACTCAATTGAATATGAAGTCCCGATAAGGGAAAATACTGTAACTTATAAAACTAGGATAATGTATATAAATTCGGAAGTATGAACTTCTCTTTATGCCTCATTATCAAACGCATGTAGTTACGAGATCATGCCAAAATGAAGGAAGGGCTTAACCTTAACATACCTGGAGTAGAAAAAATCCGTATGATATTCTTGGGAAAGATTGCACCGCACTCCCTTAGAATCGCAAAATTCCGTTGCTATTACGCAGTATAATTTCGTATGAAATTTTTGCTTAAGATTGTTACCTTGCTGAATTTTTAATCCATCTCTCTTAATGAATTTGATCACAATATTGTATAACTTTTCTTGCTAAAGCTATCCGTCACTTTGAGGATGTAAATGTCTTCATTTTTGTGAATTAAAGAAGTCTTTTGATAACATTCTTTATCCCAAAGGGATAAGGTGCTCATATCTTGAAGTGTTTCCACCTTGCAAGGTGATTCAAGAGTCACTTAATGGATTCCATGTGGCTGCCACGTTGGGGAGTTAATTCTTATCCTATAATTATCCACTTAATTCCTTACTCAATTTGTTAATCCCCCATTAATCAATAGTTACCCAATTATCCACATAATTAGGAATTATCTCAAATTACTTAAAGTACTACTCTCTTTTAACACACTTTATACACCTTACTATCATGGTCATGTAGTACCTTGTATGGCACTAGTCCATAAATACCGGGTACTATAGCTCGTACCGTATGTTTTTCCCTAATAGACAATCTTCAACGAAACTCATTTTCTTTGATTCGTTTACCCTTTAACCTTCACGGCATTTTACTTATCACTTATTATAAATAGAACAAATGCTTATAATCTCAAGATAATCTCATCCTCGAGTCTACGTCGATTATATGAAGACGAAACGTTAACGTACGAAAAAGTAAGATGTAACATTCATCATCCTGTTCCTGTGTCTGAGAAAGAATGTTAGTTTCATCAAAAACCATATGTACACTTTCTTCTATACACATAGTTCTTTTTTTATAAATCTTATAAGCTTTACTATGTGAAGAATATCCCAAGAATACTCCCTTATCACTTCTGGTATCAAACTTACCTAGGGAGTCTTTCCATTATTGTGCACAAAGCACTTGTATCCAAATGCCCTAAGATGGGATGTATTTGGTTTTCTCCCTTTAAGTAACTCATAGGGAGTCTTCTCAATAAGAGGTCTAGTAATGCACCTATATATGATGTAGCATGCAGTGTTTACGACTTTTGCCTAGAAGCTATGGGGCAATTTACTAGAAAGTAGCATAGTCCTAGCCATTTCTTTCAGTATCCTATTCTTTCTTTCAACTACTCCATTTTGTCTTGGAGTCCTAGGAGGAGAAAAGTTATAATCTATGACATGCTCATCACAAAATTCAGTAAATTTAGCATTTTCAAATTCAGTACCATGATCAGACCTAATTGGTGCAAGTTGATTGCCTAGTTGTTTCTTAGTTTTTATAACAAATGAAGTGAACATGTCAAATGCTTCATCTTTATATGTTAAGAACAATGTCCAAGTAAACCTAAAGTAATCATCAACAAGCACCATAACATATCTCTTACCACCTGTGCTCAATATTTTCATTGGTACCAGTTCCATCGTCCTGGTAGTACTTACCATTTTCTTGCTTTTGAAAGAGGATCTGACCTGCCTCCCCCTTGTACAAGCCTCACAAACTTTATCTTCCTTGAATTTAGTATTAGGCAGGCCTATCACCACGTTCTTGGAGACTAGCTTGTTGAGTTGACTTAGACTGGCATGTCCAAGTCTCCTGTGCCAAAGGAGAGGATCAGTATCCAATATACTTAAGCAAGTGAGTTCATTATCTGAAGTGTGGACATATCCACCACATATATGTTATTCACTCTTTTTCCCTGAAAAACTATCTTGTCAGTGGTAAGATTAATCACAAAGAATTTTGTAGAGGAGAAGGCTACCATGTTACCTCTATCACACAATTGTGATACACTTATTAGACTGTAGTTCAGTCCATCTATCAAGTAGACATTCTTAATAAAGTGATAATCAGACTTACATACCTTTCCAACCCTAAGGATTTTACCTTTCTTTCCATTTACAAAGGAGACATTACCTCCTTTAGGGTCCTCAAGTGAAAGGAACTAGTTCTTGCTACCTGTCATGTGCTTTGACCAACCACTATCCATGTACCATATTTGGCTACTCCCCTTCACTTGTACATGTAAAAGAAAATCAGGGGTTAGTCTTAGGAACCCAAACTAGTTTGGGTCCCATTCTATAGGCAAAAGGATAAATTAAATTCTTTTTAGCCCAACTTGGCAGCCTATATTTCCCTAGAACAAAATTTTTGTTCTTTTGACTTGCCTTCTCTTTTGCAGTGCATTCACTCTTAAAGTAACCAGTGTTACCATATTATGTGCAAATCTTGTTCTCAGAAAGTGTGAGATACTTGCTTTTAGGATCCCACTTAGGTGCAGAGTTCCCAAAGCCAAGTCCTCTTCTGTTGCTACATTGATGTTCTTGTAGCCATGAAAGTGCATCAGAGGACATGTTCTATTTACAAGTTCTGTCTCGCTTATGCTTGACCTTGTTCAAATCCTCCTTTAAGATTCTTACCAGTTCATCCCACTCATACAACTCATCTTTTATTTTTCTTACATTTTTTTCTAAAGTGAGTTGTGTGTGATCAGCTGTCTTTTTGCAGGTTCCTAATTTCAATTTTAGATTTTCAGATCTAGGTTCTAGGACAGTTTTATCAAGTGTATGAACCCGGTTCTTCAACACAGTATTTTCACTTTCAGATTCACAAGCCCTAGGTTCCAAGTTTTTGAACTTAGCTTTCAAAATCACACATTCTTTTGACGGTTATTCCTTTTCATTATTCACATCCTCAGATTCATCAATTAGTTCTCGTAGTAACTCAGATAATCTTTCTTTAGACAAAAAAATATTCTTTTCTTTGTGTCACGACCCAAAACGTTGCATGTCGTGATGGCGCCTAACGTGGTACTAGGCAAACCGACATTTCAAAACACTTCCAACACTTTTAAATGAAAAATAAGGATAACACATGTGTAAATCATCAAAACCCTCAAAACTAGATAGAAAGTCAAAACTTAATACGGAAATTCTCAATATCGGGGTGTCACTTAGTACATGAGCATCTATACAACACAAGTCTAGAAATACTTTCTATGAAAGGAGAGACAAGGTCTGCGAACGCTGGGCAACTACCTTGGAATCTCCAAACTATCAAGTTGTGCAAAGAAATCAACACCCACCGTGTCCGGAAACACATGGATTTGCACAGGAAGTACAGAGTGTAGCGTGAGTACAACTAACTAAGTAAGTGACAAGACTAAATAATGGACTGAAAGTAGTGATGAGCTTCACAGATATAGTTCAATTACAGAAATTACGACATAGAAAGATAGGCATGCTTTCAAGTTCAACAAATTAACTCAGTGCAAGTAATATAGATCAATTCTGAATGATATGAGGAATACGCCCTCTCTATATCTACATGCCAATGTACATGTTGTATGTAATGCATCACACTAGAAGCTACGTGTACTCACACTCTCGGAATACTCAATCACTCAGTACTGTATATGGCTAATCCAGCCCAGGGAAGATCCATCCCAAATATATATATATCGACTGACAGTCAGTCACTCAGTATTGTATAAGGCCAATCCAGCCCAAGAAAATCCATCCCTAAATATAAATGATTCGGGCAAGATCCATGCCCAGGGAATATCCATCCCTCAATGTATATTAACTGCACTCACTATGGGTGTGCAGACTACGGAGGGACTCCTTAATCCCAAGCGTTATAACAAGCCAATCATGGCATAAATCAATAAAATATGATGTGGCGTGCAGCCTGATCCCATAAATATCCTCACAATCAGGTCCTCGGCCTCACTTAGTCATCAACCCCTCCAGTATCTCGGGCTCTCAATAATCATGATAATCAGCCCAAACAACAATGATATAATGTATCAATAATGAACAATAGATACTGAGATGTAATATGCAATTAAAATTGTGACTGAGTACAAAACAATAATTTAGCAGATAATTCAACATTTACACGACCTCTGTGGGTCCCTACAGTGCCAGCACATAGTCTAAACATGATTTATAACATGATTTGAAGTTCACTTTCTATAACACACGGAGAATATACGGATAACAACAGATTTTTTTCAACTATTCAGTTCCATGAAATTGACCAAGTCATAATTCCTACGGTGCACGCCCACACGCCCATCACCTAGCTTGTGCGTCACCTTAAAACCAATCACATGACACATATTACAGGGTTTCATACCCTCACGACCAAATTTATATCTGCTACTTACCTCAAAACATGCAAATCACTACTCCAACATGCTCTTGCCTCGTGAATCGGCCTCCAAATGTCTTGAATCTAGCCACAAACAATTTAATACAATCAATACGAGCTAAAGGATTTAATTCCATAAGAAAAATACTAAGTTATTAATCAAAAGTCAAAAGTCGACTCAAAAGCCTCCCCCCTCGGTCCCACGTCTCGAAATTCAATAAAAGTCATAAAACCTGAAAGCCCATCCAACCACGAGTCCAACCATACCAAATTTACCAAAATCCGACACCGAATCGCCACCCAAAACCCCAAATCAAACTCTCCAAATCCCTAGCCTCAAATTCCAAAATTCCACCTTAAATAAATACAAACTAGGTAGGAAATTCAATGGGGAAACAAGATTATTGATTAAAAATGAACACAAGTGACTTACCTCAAGAAACCCATCGAATATCCTCTCACAAATCGCCTTAGACCAAGTTTGAAATGTCCAAAATGAAGAAAAATTGTGAACCCTTGAATTTAAATGTTCTGTCCAGCCTTTTCGCTTCTACGGACACTTAACCGCATATGCGGTTCTACTTTTGCGAAACACCCACCGCTTCTGCGGTTATGCTAAGGTTGCACTGCCTCCGCTTCTACAATCGCCTTTTTGCTTCTGCAGACACCAGCACATCTACGACCCCCATCCACATCTGCGATCACGTAGGTGCAGAATATCCCTCGCACCTACGGCCACTGCCCCCCTCTTTTTTTTTTTTTGCTTCTGTGCTGCCATGCTCGCTTCTGCGAGCTCGTACCTGCGATCCAAATTCTGTAGGTGTGATTGCACCAGCAGACTCCTTCCTTCAGCAATGCACTAAGTCTCGTTTTTTATCCGTTGACCATCCGAAATCAACCTGAGGCCCCCTGGACTTCAACCAAACACACCTACAAGTCCTAAAACACGATACAAACTTATTAGAGCCATCAAATCACCTCAAACAACATCCAAAACACGAATCACATCCCAATTCAAGCCTATTAAAACTAAGGAAATTCCAACTTCGACAAACGACGTATAAAACTATCAAATCACGTCCGATTGACCCCAAATTTTGCAAACAAGTCACAAATGACACCACAGACCAACTCACACTTCCGGAACTCCAATCCGAGCCCGGTAACCACATAGTCCACTCTCGGTCAAACTTCCAAATTTCCAACTTTCGCCATTTCAAGCCTAATTCAACTATAGACCTCTAAATCACAATCCAGACACGCTCTTAAGTCCAAAAATCACCCAACGGAGCTAACGGAACCATCAAAACTCCATTCCGGAGTCCTTTACACATAAGTCAGCATCCGGTCAACCTTTTCAACTTAAGCTTCCAACCTTGAGACTAAATGTCTCAATTCATTTCGAAATCCCTCCAGACCCGAACCAACTACCCCCGCAAGTCACATAACAACTGTAAAGCATACAATGAGCAGTAAATGGGGGAACAGGGCTACAACTCTCGAAACGACCGGCCGGGTCGTTACATCCTCCCCCTCTTAAACAAACGTTTATCCTCAAAAGGTTCTAGAAACGTACCTGGAGTCTCAAATAAGCGTGGATATCTACTCCGCATCTCCCACTAGGTCTCCCAAGTAGCCTCTCCAACTGGCTGACCTCTCCACTGCACTCCTTTGACCTCAACTTTCGAACCTGCCGATCCAAAATGGGACTGGCTCCACATCATAAGTCAAATCACCATCTAACTGAACCGTGCTGAAATCCAAAACATGAGACGGATCAATGACATACTTCTAGAACATAGAAACATGAAACACTGGATGCACACTCTACAAACTAGGTGGCAAGGCAAGCTTGTAAGCCACCTCTATGATTCTCTGAAGCACCTCAAACGGCCCAATATACCAATCTCTCAACTTGCCCTTCTTTCCGAACCTCATAACACCCTTTATGGGTGAAACCTTGAGCTGTACCTTCTCCCCAACCCTGAAAGCAACATCACGAACCTTCCTATCGGTGTAACGCTTTTATCTATACTACGTTGTGCGAAGTCAATCCTGAATCAATTTAACATTGTCCAAAGCATCCTGAACCAAGTCAGTACCCAATAGCCTAGCCTCCCTTGGCTCAAACCAACCCACCGGAGATCGACACCGTCTCCCATACAAAGCCTCATACGGAGCCATATGAATGCTTGACTGGTAGTTGTTGCTGTAGGCAAACTCCGAGAGCGGTAGAAACGGATCCCAAGAATCCCCAAAGTCAATGATACAAGCACGTAGCATATCCTCTAATATCTGAATAGTGCGCTCGGAATGTCCGTCCGTCTGAGGGGTGAAATATTGTACTCAGTTCAACCTGGTTTCCCAACTCTCGCTGTAGCGCTCTCCAAAACCGCGAGGTAAACTGCATGCCCCGATCTGAAATGATGGACACCGGCACACCGGCAGACCATGAAGATGAACAATCTCGCGGATGTAAATCTTAGCCAATCGCTCCGAAGAATAAGTAATCCCAACTAGGATGAAGTGCACGGACTTGGTCAGCCAATCCACAATCACCCAAATAGCATCAAATTTCCTCGAAATCCGTGGGAGCCCAACTACAAAATCCATGGTGATCCGCTCCCATTTCCACTCTGGAATCTCTAGCATCTGAAGCAACCCACCTGGTCTCTGATGCTCATACTTCACTTGTTGACAGTTAAGGCACCGAGCTACAAATCCCATTATATCCTTCTTCATTCTTCTCCTCCAATAGTGCTACCTCAAGTCTTGGTACATCTTCGCGACACCCAGATGAATGAAATACCTCGAATTGTGGGCCTCCTCAAGAATCAACTCATGTAGCCCATCCACATTAGGCACACAAATCCAACCATGCATCCTTAATACCCTATCATCCCCAATAGTAACATCTCTGGTATCACCATGTTGAACCGTGTCCTTAAGGACAAGAAAATGTGGATCATCATATTGGCGCTCTCTTATGCGATCATATAAGGAAGACCGAGAAACCACACAAGCTAGAACCCTACTGGGATCCGAAACATCTAATCTCACGAACTGGGTTGACAAGGCCTGAACATCAACTGCAAGAGGTTTCTCATCAACAGGAATAAATGCAAGACTACCTATACTCACCACCATTCTACTCAAAGCATCGGCCACCACATTGGCCTTCCCGGGATGATACAGAATGGTGATATCATAATCCTTTAGCAGCTCCAACCATCTCTGTTGCCTCAAATTTAGATCTGTTTGTTTGAACAAGTGTTGGAGACTCTGATGATATGTAAATACCTCACAAGACACACCATAGAGATAGTGCCTCCAAATCTTCAATGCATGAACGATGGAAGCCAACTCCAATTCATGAACATGGTAGTTCTTCTCATGAGTCTTCAAATGACGCGAAGCATAAGCAATCACTCTACCCTCCTGTGAGCACCTAATTTTTGACCATATTCGGATTTTATTTTATCACTTTTTTGTATTTAAATATCTTTTAAGTTTAATCTTGATATTTTATCTCTTGTTTCACCTTTATAAATTTTATTTAAGAAAATTAAAAATCACAAAAAGAAAAAGAGTTATGTTTAGAAGTATATATTTTGTTTTCGTTTGTAAAAGAAAATTCACAAAAAGATTTCTTTTAAACTTTGTAGTATTAAACTAGCTAGTGTTTTCGTAATTCTTCTTTAATGACTTTATGTATATGTTCTTGATTTTAAAATCTTTAGCTAGTATTTTTAGCTTGGTATTTTATTTTACCTTTTAAAAGAATTTAAAAAAATAAAAAATAACAAGAGCCAATCAATTTGTGCCACTTGCCAAAAGATGCTTTCCTATCCACTTTCCATAACTAGCTCATATGCACTCACTATTCCATAAAATTCACACATGTGCGCTCATTTTTATTTTTGTTATAAGAAAATTAAATTATGATGGATGTCTGTTTTTCTCCATTATCTTCATAACTCCTAATACTCTAATGATTATGGAGTTATGATCTTCCTCCATGATAACTCCATAACCTCCTCCATGATCTTCCTCTCAAATGCTTGATGACATGTTCAATGACATACTTTGCAATAGTGATCATTCACTTTTCATGCCTATATAAAGGCCTTGTAATAGATAGGAATATATATACATAATTGAAGAGAAAATCTCTTTCTTCTCTCTATCTCCATTTCTTGATCATGTTTTACTAAATTGCTTTTATTTCATAACAACATTTCTTGTTCATGTTTTACTAAATTGCTTTTATTTCATAACACATTATCATCACGAATTGCTCACAAAATATGAACACGAAGCGGATGAGCCTCTATTTATTTTTGTCATGTCGCAGCTGGATTCCCCAAGGCAATCCAGTTTCATTCCCAGAAAAAATACAAAGCTAACACCTTATGGTGAGTTATGGTGATTAGTACAGTAAGTAAAAAGCTATGAAATGGTTGAGCCATTAACTAAGGTTTGTATCTCTAACACTAAGGCTTCTTTTGTCATTGACGTTGTTGATGCCCTTTGTCATAGTATGAGTTTGCACTTATCATTTGTTAATACTTAAAGGAAATAATTTTCTCCATTTATGCTATATCCGGGACCAACTATAAGTTTCTTTAAAAATGACATTTAATTTACCGTCATTCTAATTACCCCAACACATTAGTCATATGTTTATTTATAATTAATTGAATCACGTGTATTGATCCTAAAAATACTATAAAAATTATGTCTATGCTCCCAAGTTACTCATTATTTTTTATTGATGACCTTTCTTTAATTTGGTCATTATCCAGAAACTTGGGGAGCGTTCTAACTAAGAGTACTTTGATTGTTTTGTCACAAGATAGTATTTTCTCATTGACATGATAATATATGATGGAGATCTACTAGTCTTAGTTAATGAATTTATAGAGTTTACATTTTTCATAATTTAAAATGCTATGACTAATGTATTTCTTAAGCCATAAATATTTGTTGGAAGCATAATTGCTAGCAAGAAACGAAACGACATAATAAAAGATCTCCCGCCCAAAGTTCTCTATGTGTGTTGCCTCCGAGAAGACCTTACTTGCGGGATTACACTATGTATTCATAACTGTCCGCAAGGAAGTTGAACAGGTATCCCGCTTATTCAATTGCATTTGACACGCTCTTCATTATAATATGTTATTCAATTGCGGGATTACGGTATCTTGCTTTGAATTTGTTTTGAAGAAGTTAGTCTATCAGAGAAGAATTTGGGAGGATCTAAATCCTTAGTGACTAAAGATCCAATGAGCACTATTAACAGTATGCCCGAGAGGCTCGAGGAAGAGTCTCAGTGCAGTATGTCCTATTATATATCCCATTGGTTGAGGTAAGACGGTGGGTTCTAGTCTTATCGCACCATATATAATAACAAAATATTGGATTCAAGTTCCAACATATTAAGGCCTAACACTCTATTATGAGAACAAAACATCGAATATAAGTTCTGATGCACATGATGATATAAGACTTTGGGTTTGAGTCCCGACGTATTATGGCCTAAACGTCTTTATATGGGTAAGGACTTGAGTTTGAGTCTCAATGCAATATATTGATGATATAGTGATGACTAAAGAAAAATAATATATTTTTCATGAAAAAGCATAAAGCTTGTCCCACTTGGTTTGCTCCATTCTTGAAGTGAATGTGATAGCAATGCATGATAAGTCTAAATGAAGACAAGTGGTTGACCAATGAATGTGGGCATACGAAAGACCAAAATAATAATAATTATCATTATGATAATTATAAAATGGAGAACAAGGCAATGTTTACCATCAAATTGGTATAAAAAAAATTATAATAAAGCACATTGTTATGATTATACTCCATTTTTTGAAGATAATGTGACTTGTGATAAACATTGAGAATGCAGACTCATTCCTGAAAGTGAATGTGAAAATACATATGTGATTAAGATTATGCATAATAATGTACTTATACATGGTTGGATAAATACTACAACTCACCTCTAAGGGAGGTTTGAGACAAAGAAAGATAATGAATATTACTGTGTAGTTACATGAATATATCATTGGTCGCATATATGTGATACACCAAAAACTTATTTTGGCATGCCTTATGAAAGTTATTAAAAGCAAAATTAAAGCAAGAAATTATTTTGCTTATGATGCTTTTGAACATGACAATTATTATGATATGATTTTTTTTGTGAAAGAGACATTCATTATATGGATGGTGTGACAAAAGATCTTGTAGTACAAAAGCAGTTAAGAGTTCTGAAAGAACTAATTTGTTACTACCCGTATTAATGAAATTGTTCATGACATTAATATTGTAGTAAATCTAAAAAGAAACATTTTGATTTACAAATATATTAGCCAAAGTGGTTGGCATATTGAGACTATAAATGAAAAGAAGATTGAATATATTTGTCACGACCCAAAATCCTAACCTGTCGTGATGGCGCCTATCTCAGCACTAGGCAAGCCGACAACATCAATAACCCATGATTCCGTTTCAATTTTAAAAAAAACGTAACGTTTAATACAATACCAAAATCTAGCAAAATCCGATACAATACTCCCAAAACCTGGTGTCACTGAGTACATGAGCATCTAATATGAATACAAATCTAGAAAAGTACGGTCTGCAATAGTCTAAGACCAAAATACAGTAATACAGAGATAGGGAAGGAGAGACAAGGTCTGCGAAACACGGTAGCTAACTCAAAATCTCCTGAAAATCAAATGCGCGAAATGATCAACACCCGCTATGTCCGGGAACACCTGGATCTGCACACGAAGTGCAGGGTGTAGTATGAGTACAACCAACTCAGCAAGTAACAATAATAAATAAGGAACTAAAGATAATAACGAGCTACACAGTTATGATTCATTTCCAGCAAAGAATAAACATGCTATCAAATCTGGCAGTTTAATGTCAAATCAATATTTAAACAGTTTTTGTTCATGTAATTCGTATATCAACAATCTTTTAGATATTTCACAACAATGACAGATAGCAACTAAGTGCAACAACAAATGAAAATCAAGTACCACCTCTTAGGACAACAATCACTCTCTAGGCTCCCAGCCCTCATCACTCACTCTCAATGGGTACTCGCGCTCACTGGAGGTGTACAGACTCATGAGGGGCTCCTACAGCCCAAGCGCTATAAGCACGGACAACTCACGTATTGCACGGATAACTCACGTGCCATACTATAAATATCTGGATCCGCATGGCCAACTCACGTGCTGCACGGACAACTCACGTGCCATAATATAAATATCTGGATCTGCACGACCAACTCACGTGCTGCACGGCCAATTCACGTGATATAGTATAATATAAGGATCCGCACGGCCAACTCGCGTGCTATAATAAGTCAATAAGGCCTACTGCAGGCGGGCAGCCCCGAGACATAAAATATCCTAACAATCAGGCCCTCGGCCTCCCTCAGTCATAAATCTCTCCAGTCTCTCGGGCTCTCAATAATCATGAATCATCCCAAACAACAATGATATGCTGTATCAATAATAATAACAGAGACTGAGATAAAATGTGCAAGTAAAAACTTAGACCGAGTAAATATAGCATTTAGCAGGCAATTCAACAAGTACACAACCTTTGTAGGTCCCAACAGTACTATCACATAGCCAAAGCATGATTTCTAACATGATTTACAGTCAAATTTTATCAACACATAGAGGGAACATAGCTAACAACAAATTATTCAACTTTCACTACTAGAAATTCGGTAAAAACCGACCAAAATAACTGACCAACGTTGGTCGGTAATGGCCAAAAACCGACCAAAATGCGACCATTTACGTGTGGACGGTATTTTTGTGGTCGGAAAGGCATACCGACCAAAGTTGGTTGGAAATTATCGACCAACTTTGGTCGGTATTTTAATTATGTAATAAAAAGATTCACCATCTGGGAATCGAACCGGGGTCTGTACTGTAGCAGGATACTATTCTACCACTAGACCATTGATACATTTTATTTTAAGACTGTCTTTTATTTGATTTATACTCTTCAATTGTATTTTCGCACGAAAATAACCGACTAAAGTTGGTCGATTTTATTAAAAAGTAAAATTACCGAGCAAAGTTGGTCGGTTTTTTTAAAGAACCGGCCGAACTAACCAACCAATTTTGGTCGATTTTTTTAATATTAATTTTTATTTATTTTAATTGAAAAACCAACCAAAGTTGGTCGGTTTCTTGAAACATAAATATCGCAGGACACAAAAATAGTTTTCTGCATTTTTGCGCCAAAGAAAACCGACCAACTTTGGACCAGATTTAAAACTGTTACTTACCTCATTCCGAGAAATTCTTTATTCCAATAAGCCTTTTCCTCGCGATTCGGCCTCTGAACGCCTCTAATCTTGGTCAAAATAATTCGATACAATCAACACGAGGTATAGGAATCAATTCCATATGAAAATGCTAAATTACACAATAAAATCCGAAATTAACTCAAACATCAATAATGGGGCCCACATCTCGGAACCCGATAAAAGTTACAAAATGTGAACGCCCATTCAACCACGAGTCCAACCATACAAAAATTACTAAATTCCGACTCCGATTCGGATTTCAAACCCTCAAATCATTTTTTTGGAAAATCTCTATTCTAATCTCCCAAATCATGAAATAAGTACTTGAAATAATGTTAGATTCATGAATAACGGACCAAATCAAGTTAACATCACTTACCCCAGTCCAATTTGTGAAGTTTACTTCTGAAAATCGCCCAAATCGAGCTCCCCAACTATGTTTATGTCAAAAATGGCCAAATATCCCGTTTATAGAGCCTCTGGTGTTTTCGAGCGTCACAGGTAGCGTGGGGCGCTGCCTGTGGTGCTATTTCCAGTACCCTTAAATATCCCAGCGCCAGGGCTAGCACCCCACACTGCCCTGGGCACTGGCGGCGAAGGAAAATCGTTTGACACGGAAATTGACATAACTCTCTCATACGATGTCGGAATGCAACGATTCTTTTTGCTATGGATTCGTAATTTTAATACGGATCTAATGATTCAATCAAAACTGAATTTGGGGCTCATTTTCTTAATGTGATACCAAATTTTCTTGAAGAATCGACATCGAACATTCTAGGTTCGATGCCAAAACATAGCAAATCAATCCGAAATGAACTCAAATTTTGCGTACAAGTCATAAATGGCATAACAAAGCTATTCCAATTTCCAAAATACGATTCCGGCCTCGATATCAAAAAGTCAAACCCCCGGTCGAACTTTCCAAAAATTTAACTTTTGGCAATTCAAGCCAAATTCCACTACGAACCTCCAAAAAATACTTTCCGGACATGCTCCTAAGTCCAAAATCACGATACAGAGCTATTGAAATCATCGAAACTCCATTCCGGGGTCGTTTACACATAAGTCGACATCCGGTCACTATTTTAACTTAAGCTTTAAACCTTGAAACTAGGTGTTCCAATTTATTCCAAAATCTCACTGGACCCGAACCAATTACTCCAGCAATTCACAAAATAACTGTAAAGTACAATTTGAGAAGTAAATGGGGAAATGGGGTTGTAATACTCGAAACGACCAACCGAGTCGTTACATTCTCCCCCACTTAAACATACGTTCGTCCTCGAACGTGCCAAGAGTTGTTTTCAAGCCATCAAATCACTGTTCCATCTTACAACACACATACCCGGGGGTGAACCCGTGTCACCCTATTCCATATAGGCTTGACAACACAATCCAACTGAATTCATTAATTTAACTCTAGCCCATAAACCTTGGAATTTAATTTTCAACTTTTAGAATTTCTTTCAAGACACGAATCTTACATTTACACACCATATAAGTCTGAACAAGTTGCATCGAGCTATAACTATAACCACGGATATAATCAACCAACATATTACACAACTCGCATGCTCGTAGCACCATTTTTGATCGAAGTGACTACTCCAAAACCAACCGCATACTAGTATTAAACCCATATCGAACCAAATTTCATCCCAAAACCTTCGTACACTGTTGATAATAAATGAAACATGCAAACTTTCATGACCACTTACCAGATCAACAAGTCACGGAGCTCTCTCGCCTCAACCAGAACCATAATCACTTTCTGAGCCGACTTTCAATTTTATACTCCTGAATATACCGAAATCAAACCCGATAGTACCCATTCTAGGTCTAATGACCTTATATTACTAAACACGATTGTTCCATAGACATGCCGCACCAATATAACATCAGATCCACAACCCGTGCTATCCGTGCACCAATACGCAGTAATTCAAATTTACCCAGTCATGGAAAATGACTCAAATGAGAGAACTACCCCGCTAGATTAACAAGTACTGCCACAACGAAACGTTGAAAATTTATCATACATAGTAGAACCATCACCCGATTCTAACATGAGGTTCATATTATATACCCCGAGCCACCCTGCTCCAAATTAATAACGACGGAGAGGCAATTGACAAAAATACCACACAAAACCTGAAAGGACATAACCATTACGCTATCGATCATGTAATACCCAAATACTCATTGCACTCAAATTCTGCTATAAAGCTCAAATAGAACCGCAACATCTGTGCACATAACCAATGAATCACAACTCCTCGTAGCATAAATGAGTAGCCCACAGATCATTTGAGAACATGAATAAGTTCAACATCGACCGAATGACACATCCCTCAACAATAGCAGTATGGAGCCAACCATTCTGGCTCGGTGTAGAATACACATCTTAATTGGGCCTACCAATGGACCGCCAAATCAACTCGGGTTACCCACAAATAGATAAAAATTCTTCCGAAAATCCATAATGACTGAATCATAACACATTCTATCATCTGGCTAGCTCCGGCCACAACTTCACAGTCCACAACCATGAAACAATCCGCTCCTGAGAACTCCCAATCTCCAAATCCATAAAACACGCGAATTACCATATTTGATTCCATCTCCACCGCCCGAATATTAAAAACCTCTCTCATACACGATCATCCCACGAGAAATACTTTAAAAATTCTTCAGTTCCACTTGGCAAAATTTGAATATCAGCATTCTATCAACCGTGTGAGTACCGCAATACCAATTTATACATCCGTAAGTCAAAATACAATGCGCCTTCTGAAGTCTACCCCTTTCTCATACAACACCAAGTAGTAATATTATTCATCTAGACATCGAAAACTATTCATGCCTCTAAGAATTTATGACCTCCCTTTCAAGACTGAATTGTCACCTTGTACATGTAAATCCTAATCCCGCACAACACACCATATCTATTATGCCATTATGTCACAAGCACAAGAATCCCATTATCAACTTTGAGTCACCAATAATTTACATACCATTTTAGTTAGAAACCTTTCTCTTGCTTCTTTCCAGGAGGAAATCACAATACATAACACGTTCTCCACACCGGTAGAAACCATCAAGAATACTTTGGAATCTATTTGCACAACCAAGCCACCAGGACCGAATCTCTCCAACTCATCCAAGCCACGCAGGTCACTAAACCCAAGAATATTGCCACAAAAACATCTGTAAAGTCTCACCACATCTTAATTACCGAAGAACCGATCATATCATTACCATACTGGTCCAGCCTACTACCCAGTCATTCTATTTTCTCCGAATTTCTTCTAAATTATCATCAGGTTAACACTTCTCCTTGTCAGAACACTACGATCCTTACCCAAAGCTCACTACAAGACATCCTAACATAAAACCACATTACCCTAAGTCCCATAAGCCATTGTATTCTTCTTAAGCACCCCCATAAATATCACAACCGAGACACCCACTCTGAAAATAAATTATTTTAGTCTAAAGTCATTTTCTTCACCTTCTTGATACCGAAATATAAAATCCATAATGATAAAAAAGAAATGCCACAAGTTTCGACACCATCCAACTTAAATCTCAGATTCTAGCGATATACAAATCCGCCAAAACTTCTCAGTTGTTACGTATCAATTTTTAATCCATTAGAACTTTCTCGAGAGTCACCCACTTTGCTCAATACTAAATTGCTCCGCCCAAACGGGCCAAAAGACTCATGCCCCATTAGCACAACAACACTCAAAGAAGTAACTCTACTTTAATTCCACCGATCAAATTCATACCCCGTGCGTATTACGTACTTCGTGCGCACTACATCCTTCAAAATAATAATTTAATCATCTCATAAAGTGCAATATAACCCGCATCCAAGAAATTTTCTTACTCAAGTCATCCCTGATCTCAATCTCTGCAAGTCGTAACCAACCCACAAGTATGCCTCAAACAAAAACTAAAATTTAACATATATCCATGAAATTGAATTGTCAATAGAAACTCCCCCACTTGGCTCAAAGCCATATATTAAAATACTTGAAAACTCACAATACCCATACTTTTTATTACTGCATTAATAACGCAGTCAATTCAACAAAAATTCTTCCCAAGCTCAAGACACACCAACCATAAAATAGCTCAATCATCCGCTAATCTCGCATTCATTCTCTTAACACTCGAGTCAGCTTTCTCAACCAGATTCAAATTCAAGTCTCAACACATATACCCCGCTAGCAGGAAAAAAAACTCTCTATTCACATCATAAGGAACACACTTACATAAATTACTGCGCAGGGGATAACCCACCTACTTAGTCTCAAATTGGCATCTTGTTATACCTTTTCGCAACCACAATTACTATGAAATCACTTAATCTTTCTCATTCCAAACTCATTAATCACACACAAAAATTTAATTTACCCCAAAATTTAACAACGTGAAAGATTTTTCAAAACATTCACACTCGAGAATGTACGTCACACCAAAACAAAAATAAAACTCCCAATGGCCTTCCTTTACATTTCAAGGTAACACTCCTTGTCACATTCAAATCGTCTTAACACATCCCGCATTTACATCATACTTATCACAACGCCATTCCGCCGCTCATCTAGCCACAACTTCCACTCATTGGGATATTACCGGACATATGAGTCCAAATGTACAAGTTACAACTGAAACTACCGAGCTCAAGCTGTGGTCTAACCATGGCGTCAAGTACTCCAAAATGGCCCATCACCAAAACACAAAATACACACCTCGAACCTCATTCATAGAATCACAAGCCAGCGATGCACAGCTGATACCGAGAGCTCATGTACGCATTCGAATACGTGGAAGGAATTCAAAGAGTTATGTTTCAAGATGAATCAATTCCGCACGATAGAATACAAGAAAGTAAAATTTTCCTAAGGGCTCGGCAGCCTCTCGAAGATAAGTACAGACGTCTCCGTACCGATCCACAAGACTCTACTAAACCTGCTCATGACTGGATCTGCACAGACAACTCACGTGCTGCACGGACAACTCACGTGCTATAGTATAATATAAGGATACGCACGGCCAACTCACGTGCTATAATAAGCCAATAACGCCTGCTGCAGGCGGGCAGCCCCGATCTATAAAATATCCTCACAATCAGGCCCTCAGCCTCCCTCAGTCATAAATCTCTCCAGTCTCTCGGGCTCTCAATAATCATGAATCAGCCCAAACAACAATGATATGTTGTATATAATAACAGAGACGGAGATAAAATGTGCAAGTAAAAACTGAGACCGAGTAAATATAGCATTTAGCAGGCAATTCAACAAGTAAACGACCTTTGTGGGTCCCAATAGTACTATCACATAGCCAAAGTATGATTTCTAACATGATTTACAGTTAAATTTTATCAACACATAGAGGGAATATAGCTAACAACAAATTATTCAACTTTACAGTTTCCCGGGACAGACCAAGTCACAATCCCCTCGGCGCACGCCCACACGCTCGTCACCTAGCATGTGCGTCACCTCCAAAATAATCACTTGATACAAAAATCCAGGGTTTAATACCCTCAGGACCAGATTTAAAACTATTACTTACCTCATTCCGAGCAATTCTTTATTTCAATAAGCCTTTTCCTCGCAATTCGGCCTCTGAACGCCTCTAATCTTGGTCAAAATAATTTGATACAATCAACATGAGGTATATGAATCAATTCCATATGAAAATGCTAAATTTCACAATAAAATCTTAAATTAACTAAAAAATTAACAGTGGGGCCCACATCTCGGAACCCGATAAAAGTTACAAAATGTGAATGCCCATTCAACCGCGAGTCCATCCAAACAAAAATTACTAAATTCCGACTCCGATTCGACCTTCAAACCCTCAAATCAATTTTTTTGGAAAATCTCTATTCTAGTCTCCCAAATCATGAAATAAGTACTTGAAATAATGTTAGATTCATGAATAACAGACCAAATCAAGGTAAGATCACTTACCCCAGTCTAATTTGTGAAGTTTGCCTCTGGAAATCGCCCAAACCGAGCTCCCCAACTATTTTTATGTAAAAAATGGCCAAATATCCTGTGTCGGAAACGATTTTCCATTGCCGCCAGTGCCCAGGTAGCGTGGGGTGCTGCCTATGGCACTATTTACAGTACCCTTAAATATCCCAACGCCAGGGCTAGCGCCCCACGCTCCCCTGGGTGCTGGCGGCGATGAAAAATCATTTCCGACACGGAAATAGGCATAACTCTCTCATACGATGTCCGAATACAACGATTCTTTTGGCTATGGATCCGTAATTTTAATACAGATCTTATGATTCAATAAAAACTGAATTTGGAGCTCATTTTCTTAATGTGATACCATATTTTCTTGAAGAATCGACATCGAACATTCTAGGTTCGATGCCAAAACATAGCAAATCAATCCGTAATGAACTCAAATTTTGCGTACAAGTCATAAATGGCATAACAAAGCTATTCCAATTTCCAAAATACGATTCCGACCTCGATATCAAAAAGTCAAACCCCCGGTCAAACTTTCCAAAAATTCAACTTTCGGCAATTCAAGCCAAATTCCACTACGAACCTCCAAAAAAACATTCCGGACACGCTTCTAAGTCCAAAATCACCATACAGAGCTATTGGAATCATCGAAACTCCATTCCGGGGTCGTTTATACATAAGTCGACATCCGGTCACTATTTTAACTTAAGCTTTAAACCTTGGAACTAGGTGTTCCAATTCATTCCAAAATCTCACTAGACCCGAACCAATTACTCCAGCAATTCACACAACAACTGTAAAGTACAATTTGAGAAGTAAATGGGGAAACGGGGATGTAATACTCGAAACGACCAGCCGGGTCGTTACAATATTTATATTACTATAATCATACCGGGTAAATATGAAAGGTTACCTGACTTTTTTTCTATTTGTACTACACAAATGTATGCATGATGATGCAATCACATGCCACAAGTAAACTAGAGCTTTACTGAAATAAATATTATTTGGCATGACCGGTTGGCCATCCCGGTTCAATTATGTTGCGAAAAATTAATTGAGAATTACATTGGCATATATTGAAAAAATAGAAGATTCTTCAAGAATTCTCTTGTGCTGCTTATTATCATGATATACCAGTTAAGATTTGTCACGGCCCGGAATTTTCCATCGACGGGACCGTGATGGCGCCTAATATTTCACTTGTTAGGCAAGCCAACGTTAGAAAATTATTAAACCAATTCCTTATTTCCATTCAGTAAATAACAATAATTAACTAAGATAAAATATGATAAGTGCGGAATATTATAAAACTGTATTAATTACTACCACCCGAATCTGGAGTCATAATTCACGAGCATTCTAGAATTTTCTACAATTAATAGTCTGAAAGAAATACAACTGTCTGAATGAAAGAAACAGTAGGACAGAGAAGATAGACGGGGACTTCAAGGCCTGTAAACGCTGAGAGATCTACCTTGAGTCTCCGGACAACGGACCAATAGCAAAAACAATCTCGATCAACCCGAGTCGGTACCAAAATCTGCACAGAAAGTACAGAGTATAGTATCAGTACAACCGACCTCATGTACTGGTAAGTATCGAGCCTAACCTCGACGAAGTAGTGACGAGGCTAAGGCAAGGAACCTACAAATCAACCTGTACAATTTAACAGTGTATATACAAATAACAGAAATGAAGAACTAAACAGGAAATGTCGGGAGGGGAACATAGTGAGGGGAATACGAGATAAATAAATACAACAGAATGATAACCAGAGCAGTAAACATACCATGAATCAATAGGAATAGTGAATACAGTAAAGGAAAAATGCACGGCATCACCCTCAGTGTTTTTACTCTCAATCTCACCATTAAATAAATAGAAACAACCCGGCATCACCCTTCGTGCATTAACTCTCATATCATGGTGCGTCATTACCCTTCGTGCATTAACACTCACAATATAGCACGGCTTCACTCTTCGTGCATTAACACTCACAATATGGCATAACATCACCCTTTGTGCATTAACACTCACAATATGGTACGACATCACCCTTCGTCCATTAACACTCTCCCTTACCATAATGCAATGCATAAATAACAACAGAGAGATAGAATAACAAGTACAAACCTTACTTCAACATTTGATTCCATAATATCAATCTCAACTTTAAAATAAAAACTCAATTATCACCAGAAAATCCGTAAACATGATAAGAACGATAAATTGAACAACATTGGTATAACACATAGCAATTAGGCATATAAAAGAGACAATATAAGAAAAATAGAGAAACATGGAAAACATGTAAATTGGAGGCGCATAAGTACTCGTCACCTCACATAAACGCCGCTCACATGAATTTCACTTAGCAAGTAATATAAGGTTCCTAATTCTCTCAAGTCAGGGTTAGACACAACACTTACCTCGCTCTGAAGGCCACTTAATTCTCAATCACAGCTTTTTCTTTGGAATTCACCTCCAAATCACTCGTATCTATTGTAAAATGACTCAATAATATCAAATATTGCTAAAGAAATCAATTATATTTCATAAATTAAATTTTCCAAATTTTCCTCCAAAAAGGTTAAAAAATCAACCCCGGGCCCACTTGGTCAAAACCCAGGTTCGGACCAAAATCCATTTACCCATTCACCCCCGAGCCCGTATATGTAATTAGTTTTGGAATCCGACCTCAAATTGAGGTCTAAATTCCCAAATTTTCGAAATCCCTAGTTTCTACCATAACCCCTAATTCTACCATGAAAACTCTAGATTTTAGGTTGATAATTCATGAATGTAATGGGTAATGGAAAGAAAATGGTTTAGAATCACTTGAAAAATGCCCGAAAATGACTCTTGAAAAATCGCTTCACACCCTTTGGTGTTTGAGAAAAATGAACTTTTTTTGGCTAAATCTCGTGTTTGGATTCTGTTAAGTGTTGGGCGACAGTGTTCGTCGTGATCGCGTGAACACTGTCGTGTTCACGAAGAGAAGCCTCCTAAGGACTTACGCGATCGCGGGAGGCTTTACGTGTTCGCGAAGGCTTAGTCCGCCTTGCCTTCGTTTTCACGTGAAATGGCTCGTGTTCGCGTAGAGCTTCCCCAGGTCCCCTGCCCAGCCTAGCTAAAGCTACGCGTTCGCGTTAGTTGGGTCGCGTTCGCGTAAAGCAACTCCCCCCAATGCTCCGCGTTCGTGACCATGGTCTCGCATTCACATAGAGTAAATCCTCCCCAGCCCAGTTTCCCCTTCGCGATTGCGAGAGTGACTACGCGATCGCGACGCACAACATAGCAGATACCAGATACAGCAAAAATACTAGATCTTTTTAAGTCCAAAACATCCCGTAGCCTATCCCTCGGGGCACCAAACCAAACATGCGCACAAGTCTAAAGAAATCATACGGACTTGCTCGCGTGATCAAATCGCCAAAATAACACCTAGAACAACGAATTTAGCACCAAATCAAATGAAATTCTCAAGAACACTTTTAAAATTTCTATCCTCTCAACTGGACGTCTGAATCACGTCAAATCAACTCCGTTTCTCACCAAATTTCACAGATAAGTCATAAATATTATATTGGAACTATACCGGGCTCCAGAACCAAAAATACGAACCCGGTATCAACAAGGCCAAACATCAACCAATTCCTAAAAATAATAAATTTTCAGACTTTTCAATTTCATCAAAAATTCATAACTCGAGCTAGGGACATCCGAATTTGATTCCGGGTAAATGCTCAGGTCTCATAATTTGATACGGACCCACCGGGACCGTTAAAATACGGATCCGGGCCCGTTTACCAAAAATGTCGACTAAAGTCAACTAAAATCAACTTTTAAGGCATAAGTTCTTATTTTCATTAATTTTCAACATAAAAGCTTTTCGAAAACATGTCCAGACTATGCACGCAAATCGAAGAGGGTAAAAATTAGATTTTTAAGGCTTAAGAGCGCAGATTCAAGTACTAAAACATAAGATGACCTTTTGGGTCATCACAAGATTAAGATTGAATCCCTTCATTTCTGTTGCAAATAAAAGGTGATAAATATATGGGCCCAGGCACCTGCCATTTATTCTATGGTCACATGTGCATTTGTTCAACTTGCAGTTTGACTTTTGCAAAGTTACTTGCTCAAATTATTAGAGCTAAGTTTCAGAATATAAATTATGATAATCTATCTTGATAGTACTGGTTTAAATCCAAGTTGGTTTAGTAGAAATTGTATGCTTCCAATTATAGCTAAACCTTTGGTTATGAGAACAAAACTCTCAAAACAAAATTTGATATGAGATGTATTATTTAATATACATCAACACTTATACGCATCTAGCCAAGTTATGAAACTTTCTCCCTATCACAATCGGTTCAGGGTCAGAAACCAAATAATTTCCATCTAGAAATATAGATGTACTATATGATTTAATTATGCCACCACAATGCATACATGTGGGTTCCCAAAGAAGGTTGGAAAATGTGTTGGTGATCCCAACATTAGGGGGAGAAAATGGGCAGCTGAGAAAATGATACGTGGAATGAATTATTATGAATACATATAGATCCTCGTATAAGAAAATATGAACTTGAAGTTTAAGTGATAATTCATTTGCAATTTATTGCCAGACGCATTTGCTGACCCAAAGCTAAATGTCATATTTCAACTGCTAATGCTCCAAATAGAATAAATTCCTTGAGGGACAGAGTCTATGGCACGCAAGAAGAGTAACAGACTAATTGGTTCCAAAGATAAAATTTCTTAAAGAAGGAGAGGAGAAAATGATAAAGATGGTCATACTAAGAAGGCAAGTGTTCTATAAGAGCACCAAGACATAATACTTTATAAGATCTCATGGGGGAGGCTCAGGTACCTGAAACTATTGATCGGTAAGTTATGTCTTTATTGAGTGATGATGGAACCGATGCAAAATGATCATCGACGATGTTGTTAATATAATATAGCGCTCAATATTATTAATATTGACGAAGATCTTGAGCTCAAATCTGTCATGAAATTTGGATAGATACAGTTTGGCCAAATGAAAAATACGCAATGAAAATTGATTTCACCTGAAAAATATGAAGTTGGACGGATAGTCCCAATACCTGAAAGTATAAAGCCAGTGGAGGTATAAATGTGTTCTTGTGCGAAAAAAAAGGTCAAGTCGATAGACATAAAGACGACTTGTGTCACAAGAAGATTTGTAAATATGCTGGCGTTGATTATATAGAGACATATTCTCCTGTGGTGGATGTCGTCATTTCAGATTTTAATCTGGCAATATAAGAAAAACGTGATAGGCGTATAATGGAAATTATTGAAAGATTTAAATTGTTCTGAAGCATATTAAGGTTTCCAAGAAATTTATTAAATAAAGTTTCAACAAATCCCTATGTGGATTAGAGCAGTCATGACGTACATATTTTGTTTTTGTATCTATTGCAATTGGTGCACTAATGTATCTTGCTAGGACTATGAGTGTAACAATATGCTAATGAGATATAATTTTATTCCTATATGAAGATATTTGAATACTAGAAATCATTGATATAAGTTTGTTTATTCTAACTTGGTTATGCAAATACAGGCATTTGTTTGAAGTTCGTTCTTCAAATAATCTATTTGTATGTGAGGGTACTGCCATATTATACTTTCACAAGACTATCAATTATTGGTTCAAGTCATGCTAAGATATTAACAATTGATAAAGTAAGTACCTTACTACACAATAGATATGTGGAAATTAGCCTACAAATTGAACATGTAACAAATGGAATTTTTTCTCATCAATCAACATACACTGAAAAGGTTTTAAAGCGATTTTACATGGATTATGCACATCTATCGAGTACCCCAATGGTTGTGAAATCACTTGACATAAATAAAGATCCATTTCGACCTCAAGAAAATGATGAAGAGCTCGTTGGTGATGAAACTCCATACCTTAGTGCAATTGGGGCACTGATGTATCTTGCCAACAATACCCAACCAGATATTGCTTTTGCAATAAGCTTATTAGCAAGATTCAACTCCTCCCCAACAAGAAGACATTGGAATGGTGTTAATCATATATTTAGATATCTTCGGGGAACTCTAGATATTTGATTGTTTTATTCTAATAAATTCAAGGCAAAAATGATTGGATATGCTGATGCAAGTTATTTATCTGACCCACACAAGACTCGATCTCAAACATGCTATGTGTTTACATGTGGAGGCACTGCCATATCTTAGTGATCGACTAAGCAATCAACCGTGGCTACTTCATCTAATTATACTGAGATAATTATTCATGAAGCAAGTCGAGAATGTGTATGGTTGAGGTCTATAATACATATTATTCGAGATAAATGTGGTTTGAAATGTGACTAACTACCCACAATTTTATATGAAGATAGTACATCATGCATAGCCCAATTGAAGGGAGGATTCATAAAAGAAGATATGACAAAGCACATTTCACCAAAATTATTTTTCACACATGATCTTTAAAAGAATGGTGATATCAATTTGCAACAGATCCGTTCAAGTGATAATATGGCTGATTTGTTCACCAAATCTCTACTGACGTCAACCTTCAAGAAACTAGTGTATAAGATTGGAATGCGAAGGCTCAAGGATGTGAATTGATGCTCTCATTAGGAGGAGTTAATACACGTTGTACTCTTGTTTTCTTATAAGGTTTTGTCCCACTGGGTTTCCCTTGCAAGGTTTTTAACGAGGCAACAAAAAGGCGTATTTCTAAATATGTGTACTCTTTTTCCTTCACTTGACGGAGAACTCACACCATGTAAGTGGTGCTACATCGATTGGTATACACCTCTCATAAGCCTCCCACCATCTGAAGGCAGTCCCAGTAAACTGAAAAGTAGTGAATGAGACCCAACTGGTCTCCAGAATACCCGATGTGCGAAGGATCCGCTGGCATCTGTCCAAAGAGTCTTGGGCATCCTCAAACTCAGCCCCACTGAAAGCCGGAGGCTGGAGTCTCCCAAATCTCTCTAGTATCATCTGCTCATCATCATTCATAACGGGACCCACCTGGGCCTGAGAAACTGCAACCGGTTGGGCTGGTAGTACCCCCAGTATCTGAAGTCCCTGCACTACCTGCTCTGGAGTACGGGAGACGAGTGTATGAGTACCTCTCCCATCCTGAGAAGTGGCTGGTGCGGCCTGAGCCGAAACTACCTGGGCAAGGCTAGTGCAAACAGTCAATATTTGGGCTAAAGCCTCATAAAGGCCTAGAATCACAATGGGAACAGCTGGTGTTTGAGCTGGCCCCACTGGCTCACCCACATCTGAAACATGCTCCTGAGCTGGAGCAACTGGTGAATCTACAGGTGTTGCACTAGCTATTGTTCGAGCTGCACCTCTGCCCCTACCGCGGCCCCTACCGCGACCTCGACCTCTCGTGGCCCTAGCTGGTGGTACTGTTGGTTGGCCTTCCTATCCGGTAGGTCGTGTCCTCACCATCTATCAGAGAATAGAATAACAAAAATTTAGTGACCGGAATCAACAAATTTGCACAACAAGAATACAAGAATGTGAAGTTTCCTAAGGGTTCGGCAGCCTCTCGAAGATAAGTACATATATTTCCGTACCGATCCGCAAGACTCTACTAAACCTGCTCATGACTCGCGAAACATATGTAACCTAGGCTTTGAGACCAACTTGTCACGATCCAAAACATAGCCTGTCATGATGGAGCCTCACGTAGTACTAGGCAAGCTGACACTGCAAAATACTTCCAACATTTTTAAATAAAAAATAAGGATAACACAGGTGTAAATCATCAAAATCCTCAAAATTGGATAGAAAGTCAAAACTCAATATGGAAATTCCCAACATCGGGGTGTCACTTAGTACATGAGCGTCTATACAACACAAGTTTAGAAATATTGTCTATGAAAGACTAAAACTATGTACATAAAGATGAAAGATAGGGAAAGAGAGACAAGGTTAGCGAACGCCGGGCAGCTACCTTGGAATCTCCAAACGATCAAGTTGTGCAAAGAAATCAACACCCACTGTGTCCGAAAACACCTAGATCTGCACATGAAGTGCAGAGTGTAGCGTGAGTACAACCAACTCAGTAAGTAACAAGACTAAATAATGGACTGAACCAACATAGAAAGATAGGCATGCTTTCAAGTTCAACAATTAAACTCAGTGCAAGTAAGATAGATCAGTTATGAATGATATGAGGAATACAACCTCTCTATATTAACATGTCAATGTACATGCTTTATGTAATGTACCACAATAGAAGATTCGTGTACTCACACTCTCAGAATACTCAATCACTCAGTACTGTATATGGTCAATCCAGCCCAGGAAAGATCCATCCCATATATATATATATATATATAGACTGACAGTCAATCACTCAGTACTGTATAAGTCCAATCCAGCCCAGGAAAAATCCATCCCTAAATATAAATGATTTGGGAAAGATCCATACCCATGGAAGATCCATCCCTCAATGTAAATCAACTGCGCTCACTGTGGGTGTGCAGACTTCGGAGGGGCTTCTTCAGCCTAAGAGCTATAACAAGCCAATCATTGCATGAATCAATAAAACATGTTACGGCATGCAGCTCGATCCCATAAATATACTCACAATAAGGCCCTCGGCCTTACTCAGTCATCAACCCTTCTAGTCTCTCGGACTCTCAGTAATCATGATAATCAGCCCAAACAGTAATGATATAATGTATCAATAATGAACAATAGAGACTAAGATGTAATATGCAAGTAGAACTGTGACTGAGTACAAAACAATAATTTAGCAGATAATTCAACGTGTACACGATCTCTGTGGGTCCCAGTAGTGCCAACACATAATCTAAACATGATTTCTAACATGATTTGCAGTTCAATTTCTATAATACATGGAGAATATACGAATAACAATAGATTTTTTTCAAATATTCAGTTCCATGGAATTGACCAAGTCATAATTCCTATGGTACATTCCAACATGACAGTCACCTAGCATGTGCGTCACCTCAAAACCAATCACATGACACATATTACGAGGTTTCATACCCTCAAAACCAAATTTAGAACGGTTACTTACCTCAAAACGTGAAAATCCCTACTCCAACATGCTCTTGCCTCGTGAATCGGCCTCCAAATACCTCGAATCTTAGACACCAATAGTTCGATACAATCAACACGAGATAAACTATTTAATTCCATAAGAAAAACACTAAGTTATTAATCAGAAGTCAAAAGTCGTCTCAAAATCCCCCCCGGCCCACGTCTCGAAATCTGATAAAAGTCACAAAATCCAAAAGCGCATCCAACCACGAGTCCAACCATACCAAATTTACCAAAATCTGACACCAAATCGCCACCCAAAATCCCAAATCAACCTCTCCAAATCCCTAGTCTCAAATTCTCAAATTCCACCTTAAATATACTCAAACTAGGTGGGAAATTCAATGGGGAAACAAGATTATTAATTAAAAATGAACACAAGTGACTTACCTCAAGAAACCCCTCGAACATCCTCTCAAAAATCGGCTTAAACCGCGTTTGAAAAGTCCAAAATGAAGAAAAATAGTGAACCCTTGAATTTAAATGTTTTGTCCTGCCTTTTCGCTCATGCAGACACTTAACCACTTCTACGGAAAACCCACCGCTTCTGCGGTTTTTCCAAGGCTGCACTGCCTCCGCTTCTGCGATCGCCCTTCCGCTTCTGCGAACTCACTTCTATGAGAAGCAATCTGCTTCTTCGTACACCAGCTCATCTGCAAACCCCGTCCGCATCTACGATCACACAGGTGTGGAATTTCCCTCGCACCTGCGGCCACTGCCCCACTCTCCCTTTTTCCACTTCTGTGCTTCCATGCTTTCTTATGTGAGCTCGCACCGGTGATCAAAAATCCATAGGTGCGATTGAACTAGCAAAATCCTTCCTTCAGCAATGCACTAAGTTTCGGTTTTGATCCGTTAACCATCTGAAATCAACTCGAGGCCCCCGGGACCTCAACCAAACATACCTACAAGTCTTAAAACATGATACGAACTTAGTCGAGCCCTTAACTCACCTCAAACAATATCAAAAACATAAATCGCACCCAATTCAAGCCTATTGAAACTAAGGAAGTTCCAACTTCTACAAACGACATCGAAACCCACCAAATCACGTCTGATTGACCCCACATTTTTCACACAAGTCACAAATGACACCACGGACCTACTCCAACTCCCGAAACTCGAATCCGAGCTCGGTAACCACAAAGTCCACTCTCGATCAAACTTTTAAATTTCCAACTTTCGCCATTTCAAGCCTAACTCAACTATAGACATCCAAATCACAATTCGGACGCGCTTCTAAGTCCAAAAAACACCCAAAGGAGCTAACGGAACCATCAAAACTCCATTTCTGAGTCATTTACACATAAGTCAGCATCCGGTCAACCTTTTCAACTTAAGCTTCCAACCTTGAGACTAAGTGTCTCAATTCATTTCGAAATCCCCCCGGACCCGAACCAACTATCCCGGAAAGCCACATAACAACTGTAAAGCATAAAATGAGCAGTAAATAGGGAAACGGGGCTACAACTCTCGAAATGACCGGCCGGGTCGTTACACTTTGAGATGAAGGACACTGACCTCAGTTTCTTCATCAGATTCTCCAATGGCCATTAGTGCTCATTCATCATCATTATCTGAACTTTCTCCCCAAGCAGCGACCATATCCTTGGTTTATCCTTTGTTGCCTTTCTTGGGTTGAACATGTTCCTTCTTCCGGTTCCTTTGTTCAGCTCTTTCCTTCTTCCATTGAATTTCCCACAAAGGACAACTTTTGATCATGTGATCAGTCTTTCCACACTTGTAGTAGCCATCATTGGTTTGCTTCTCCGGAGCTCTTGCCTTGCTGTAGCTTCCATTTCTTGAAGAACCCTTTCCTCTTCTTAGGTACTTCTTGAAGTCTTTGGTGATCATTGTTATTTCATCATCTTCCAGATCAGAACCTTCAGTGATTATGAGTTCGACTCTTTTACTTCTTACGTACATAGGTACATCCATTTTCACGGTTTGTCTCCTAAGTTCATAGGCAGTGATATTCCCTATCAATTCATCTAGTGGGAGAGTGGCAATATTCTTTGATTCCTGGATAGCAGTGATCTTGCTCTCACAAGTGATTGGAAAGACCTTGGTGAGCTCTCGACTCTTTCTTCTTCAGGGACAATCCTTCCAAGAGATTTTAGTTCATTAGTCAATGTAGTGAGTCTAGTGTACATATCCTTAATGGTTTCTCCATCCTTTTATAACAAAGTTCTCATACTGAGAGTACAGTAGAGTTCCTCTAGATCCCTTTACCTGAGTTGTTCCTTCATGGGCCACTTGTAGTGTGTCCCAAATTTGCTTAGGAGTAGAAGAACCTTGGATTCTGTTGTACTCATCTGGACTAAGTCCACAAACAAGCCACTTCTTGGCTTTAGCATTCTTTTGCACTTTTTTAGATCTTCATCATTGCAATCAGCTCTTGTCTTTGGCACATCTACTCCTTCAGCATTTTTCTTGAAAGTAGCCAGTGAACCCTCAGTAACAATGTCCCATAGCTCATAGTCCTCTCCCTGTATATTATCTCTCATTCTTGACTTTCACCAAGAGTAGTACTGGCCATTGAAGAGTGGTGGCCTAGCAGTGGATTGCCCCTTCCCAGTTTCCAGGTGGTGCACTCATCTTGATCTTCTCCTATGGTGTTAACCTTTTTAAGGATAACCTGCTCTAATACCAATTGATGTTTTGTACTTCAATACCACACAAAAAGGGGTGATTTGTGTGGTGTCTAATTTTTCGCGTGCACAAATTATAGAAAGACCTGGTTCTTCTATGTGTTCCTTATACTATAGTTGCAGATAGTAGAGAACAAAAGTATTTTACGTGAAAAACACCTAGCTCAAAAGGTAAAAAAAACTACGACCTACTACCCGAATGATTTTCCCCAACACTTCACTAAATCACTGAGCTAAAAACAACGTTTACAAAACTCTTGTAAGCCTAAGGATTGCCTCTAACCCTTTGTGGAAACCAACCTCAGGCTGTTACGACAATTTCAAGTTATCTTTAACTTGAACAATATACTCAGAGTACCTAGTACAAATGCTTCTAGAGAAAGCTGAAAGGTACAGCTCAACAGCCCTACTATAATGAAATTAGAATAAAATATAGACACTTAGAACTGGTTCTTCTATCTGGTTCATGTAGCTTCATATTCGCAGACTTGAATCACACAGGAATTGCTTGCAAAATGCCTTGTTATTTTGCTCTCAACTCTCGCTTAGCTTTAGTGTTAGTGTGTATCTGTAAAAGAGAACAAACTGGCATATATAGAGTTAGTAGAATAAGAAATAAATAGAGTTCTAATACTATACTCTTCCTTGGTGGAAGAGTTCTAGTTATCTTCAACTTCTAACTCCTCTTTTATCTAGGATACAGTTCTCTTCGAGTAAGGAGTCTTGATCCTTATCAATTATGCAACCTTTTTCATTCAGGAGATATCAGATATAACCACTTAAGCTTATCTCCTTCAAGTGTATGCCTGGTGCTTGAATCTGCCCGTGTCTGTGTACATTGTGTATGGACCTGGTTCATGTGGGTGTTCCTTTTGTCAATCATCAAAACAAACTTACTAAGCCAACAAATTCTCCCTTTTTGATGATGACAAACTCTGTGATTTTCATAAGTATGAAACCCGTTTCAACTCAGCTCAATATCAACACAATGTTAGAACACTTTCCATTTTAAAAGTCACAAATCATACTCAAGCTTGGTATATAAGAGGAGAAGAATTTGCCCCATACTAAAGCTTGGTATATAAGGGGAGAAGAATTAATACATGAGGGGGTCTATTATCCAAGTGAACATCTTTATGGTCATGATGCAAGTTTTGGGCTTCATTCTGATAGTAGTACTTCTACATGGATCGATAGCAGAAGCCAGAAGGTGAATGGGGACTGAAAAACAGAAGAGAAACATCAACTCTGGCAAAGGAATAAAGACATTTGGCTTGCGAATACAGAGTGTATAAAATCTTGAGATGAATACATGAAGATCTTAGACGAAAAAATAGAAAATAAAATCGAAGGGCTTTGAAGTGACACCTTCATTTGAATGGAATTCTAAATGAAAGAAATTACTAGCCATTTGGACATAAAAATGTGAGATTCGAAAAAAAATATGATAAGTTGAAAAAATGTATTTAAAATTATAATTGTGTTTGGACATTTATTTTATTTGAAACAATATTATAATTTTGTGAGAAATGTTTTTGTTCAAACCTGAAATTTGTGGGGCTCATATTAAAGAAAAAACAAAAAGAAATGAAGAAAAAATGGGATAAGAGTTGCCTAACTTTGTTGAAGAAAATGGGAGGTGCCTAAATTTATTGAAAATTTTTAAGACTAAATCAACAACAAGCCATCTACTTTGTAGTAGTTGGATGACATATCTTACTATAAATAGAGGCCTCCATTTTTTATTTCAAACACACCAAAATAAGAGAGAATCAATAGAAGTTAGAGAGAGTAATTCACATATTGTAGTCTGTGAGATAAATAGTGAGTGTGAGTAATATTGCAATGAGGTGTTTTAAATAAAAAGTGTTATTTCTTTAAAAATTGTAGTAGTCTCTTGACACTACTAAGTTGTAATATTATAGTGGTTATATTGCTCCGCTCGGGTATTGTATTTTACCCCATTAAAAGAGTTGGTCTCGTTGTTACTCTCTTGTGTTATTATTATTTATTGTGGATATTATTCCTGGACAGGATTATTATTTTTTCCAACAACGTGGTATCAGAGCCATGGAAAATAATGGTACGATGTCTTTTCAGTACCCCCGTCTCACAAAAGATAATTATGATAAATGATGTCTACGTATGAAAGCCATTCTTGGCTATGAGGATGTGTGGGAAATCGTAGATAGAGAGTATGCAAAACCCAATAATGAGGAAGCTCTACCTCAAAATGAAAAAGATGTCTTGGCACAGACAAGGAAGAAGAATCAACAAGCCCTCACGCTCATTCATCAATGTCTGGTTGATGCCATGTTTGAGAAGGTGGTAGATGCTACCACCTCAAAGGAAGCTTGGGAGATTTTACAAAATTTTCTTCAAGGAGTTGACAAGGTGAGGAAGGTAAAACTTCAAACTCTAAGGGCTGATTTTGAAGTTTTAAAAATGAAAGAATCCGAATGCATTTCAGATTATTGTTCAAAAGTGAAGGATGTTGTAAATCAATTAAGAAGATATGGGGAGGACATAAAAGATATCCGTGTGGTAGAAAAGATCCTTCGCACTTTAACACCTAAATTTAATTTTGTGGTGTGTGCTATTGAGAATTCTAAAGATTTAGACTCTATGATGGTAGAGAAATTGGAGGGTTTTTTACAGGCCTATGAAGAAAAGATCAAAAGGAGAGAAGAAGTGTCATTGGAGCAACTTCTTAAAACTCAAGCATCCTTTAAGGATTATGGAGGTGAAAAGAGTTATCGAGGAAACGGGCGAAGAAGAGGCCGTGGTGGTCATGGACGAGGAAGAAGTAACGGTAACAACTTCAACAATGAAGTTAAAATCCACCAGACATTCAGAGGTCGTGGTCGTGGACATAGAGGAGGAAGAGGGCGTGGCTACTTCAAGAAAATAATGGACAAAGGTATGACAAATCCAAAATTGAGTGTTATAATTGTCATAAATTTGTCCATTACTCTTGGGAATGTCGTAGCGACATTGAAGAAAACCCTAACCTTGTTGACGACAAGAAAGAAGAAGTTGAGTCAACGTTGTTGATGGCAATCAAGGAAGAAGACAGGGATGATTACAGCTCATGGTATTTGTACAATGGATCAAGCAATCATATGTGTGGATGCAAAGAGAAGTTTGTGGAAATCAATAAAACGGTCAGAGGTAATGTGTCCTTTGGAGATACCTCAAAGATTCAAATTGAAGAGATAGGTACGATTCTGATCTCCTGTAAAGATGGTAGTCACAAGTTAATTCAAGATGTTTATTATGTCCCAAAATTAAAAAGTAATATTTTGAGTTTAGGCCAACTTCTTGAAAAGGAATATGGCATCCACATGAAAAATATGCATCTTTGGTTTAGAGATTCATGTGGAATTCCAATTGCTAAAGTGCATATGGCTAAGAATAGATTATTCTCTCTAAATCTTAAGACAATTGATGCAAAGTGTTTGAAGGTTAATGTGCAAGATGAATCATGGTGTTGGCACATGCGATTTGGGCACTTGAATTTTGAAGCGCTCAAATCAATGGGAGAAAAGAACACAGTGCATGGGATACCATCAATAAGCCATCCCAATCAATTGTGTGAATCTTGTCTTCTTGGAAAACATGCAAGGAGGAGTTTTCCAAAGGAGGCTATGTCAAGATCAACCTAGCCGCTTCAGCTTGTTCACACTGATGTGTGTGGACCAATCAATCTACCTTCCTTTGGTAAAAGTAAATACTTTCTACTTTTTATTGATGATTTTAGTAGAAAGACTTGGGTTTATTTCTTGAACAAAAAATCAGAAGCTTTTGTTGCTTTTAAAAGTTCAAAGTACTTGTAGAAAAAGAAAGTGGCTATGAAATAAAAGCTTTAAGGTCCGATAGAGGAGGCGAATTCACTTCAAAAGAATTTAATGACTTTTGTAAATCTCATGGAATTTGTCGCCCTCTAACGGTACCTTATGCACCCCAACAAAATGGAGTTGTAGAGAGAAAGAATCGAACGATTCTTAATATGGCTAGATGTATGTTAAAAGCTAATAATATGCCCAAGGAATTTTGGGCAGAAGCTGAATTTTGTGCAGTTTATTTGAACAACAGGTTTTCAACAAACAATGTTAGAGATCAAACTCCTCAAGAAGCATGGAGTGAAAGAAAGCCATGTGTCAAGTACTTGAGAATATTTGGGAGCATAGCCTATGCTCATGTGCCATATCAAGTGAGAGAAAAGCTTGACGATCGAAGTGGCAAGCATGTGTTTGTTGGCTATGATACGAGTTCAAAAGGTTACAAGCTATACAACCCAAGTAGCTGCAAGATGGTGGTAAATCGCGATGTTGAATTTGATTAAAATTGGCATGGAACTGAGAAGCTCAGGAAGAAACTTCATATGATTTTCTTCCATACTTTGGTGATGAAGAAGAACCAGAGACCGTGGAACCTGTGCAAGATATAACTCCACCTCCTTCTCCAACAAATGTTGCATCTCCCTCTTCTCAAGAAAGTTTAAATGAACAACCGCAAAGGATAAGGAGTATTCAAGAGCTCTATGAGGACACAGAAGAAGTTACTAATTTTTATTTTTTATATTGTCTCTTTGCTGATAGTGAACCAATGAACTTTGATGAAGCTGTTGAAGACAAATGGTGGAGACAAGCCATGCAGCAGGAGATCGAGTCAATAGAGAAGAACAACACTTGGGAGTTAACAACACTTCCCAAGGATCATCGAGCAATTGGAGTTAAATGGGTATACAAGGCAAAGAAGAATGCTGATAGAGATGTGGAGAGATACAAGACACTACTTGTGGCTAAAGGCTACAAGCAAAGGCAAGGCATTGACTATGAAGAAGTCTATGCACATGTTGCCCACATGGAGACGATTCATTTTTTTATCTATTTGGCGGCGCAAATGAAGTGGAAGATCCATCAATTAGATGTCAAGTCAAATTTTTTGAATGGCTATCTTGAAGAAGAAGTCTATGTTGAACAACCATTGGGCTTCTTGGTCAAAAACCATAAAGATAAAGTGTTGCGGTTGAAGAAAGCTTTATATGGATTAAATCAAGCCCCACGAGCATGGAATAGTTGCATCGACAAGTATTTTCAAGACAATGGGTTTACTCGTTGTCTCTGTGATTATGCTTTTTACCTTAAAGTTCATACTAATGGAGATATCTTACTTGTTTGTCTTTATGTTGATGATCTTATTTTTACGGGTAATAACCCAAGTTTGTTTGAAGCTTTTAAGAAAGATATTTCTCGTGAGTTCGAGATGACATATGTAGGGCTCATGTCATACTACTTGGGCCTAGAAGTGAAGCAGATGGATGATGGAATTTTCATCTCTCAAGAAAGTTATACGAAGGAGATCTTGAAGAAGTTCAACATACTCGATTGCAACCCCGTGAATACACCGATAGAGAGTGGGACAAGATTGTCCAAGTTTGATGAATCAAAAGTCTTGTGGGAAGTTTGAGGTACTTGACTTGTACTAGGCCAGATATACTCTTTGCAGTTGGAGTAGTAAGCCGCTTTATGGAAGCTCTACCTCTACTCACTTGAAGGTCACTAGAAGAATTCTTCGTTACCTAAAAGGTACGATCGAATTTGGGTTATTTTATTCCTCTTCTAATGATTTCAACCTTATGGGATTTTGTGATAGTGATTATGCGGGAGATATTGATGATAGAAAAAGCACAACTGGCTTTGTGTTTTTCTTGGGCGATTCTGTTATTTCTAGGAGTTCAAAGAACCAGTCCATAGTTACTGTCTTGACTTGTGAAGCCGAATATATAGCAGCAACATCATGTACCTGTCATGCTATTTGGCTAAGAAAATTATTGAAGGAGCTCAATTTGCCACAAATTGAAGCTACAGAGATTTGTATTGATAACAAATCTGCACAGGCACTTGCCAAGAATCTGGTGTATCATGATTGAAGCAAGCATATAGATACAAGATATCACTTCATCAGAGAGTGCATTGCCAAGAAGGAAGTCAAGCTCAAATATGTGAAGTCTCATGATCAAGTTGCAGATATCCTTACAGAGCCTCTTAAGTTTGAGGATTTTCAGAGATTGAGATCAAGTCTTGGAATGAAAAAGAAAAATCAAAATTAAGGGAGAGATTTGTGGGGCTCATATTAAGGAAAAACAAAAAAGAAATGAAGAAAAAATGGGATGAGAGGTGCATAACTTTGTTGACAACTTTGTTGAAGAAAATGGGAGGTGTCTAACTTTGTTGCCAACTTTGTTGAAGAAAATGGAAGGTGCCTAACTTTGTTGAAGAAAATGGGAGGTGTCTAACTTTGTTGAAAAATTTTAGGAGTACATCAACAACAAGACATATTCTTTGTAGTAGTTGGATGGCATCTCTTACTATAAATAGAGGCCTCCATTCTTCATTTCAAACACACCAAAATAAGAGAGAAGCAGTAGAAGTTAGAGAGAGTAATCCACATATTGTAGTCTGTGAGATAAATAGTGAGTGTGAGAAATATTGTAGTGAGGTGTTTTAAATAAAGAGTGTTATTTCTTTCAAAATTGTAGTAGTCTCTTGACACTACTAAGTTGTAATATTATAGTAGTTATATTGCTTTGCTCGGGTATTATATTTTACCCATTAAAAGAGTTGGTGTCGTTGTTACTCTCTTGTGTTATTATTATTTGTCGTGGATATTATTCCTAGGCGAGATTATTATTTTTCCCAACAAAATTCACCTTCATTGCATGTATACTCAATTCAGGCATCGCCAATTTGCCACGGGCCTTCGACCATTTTTGGCTTGCGCCTGAGACGTGGAGACATCGTCTACGTACTATTTACCAGCAAAGTAATCGCAAGTGTTTTGAAGTTGAACGAAATATTGCCAGAATTTTAAAATCCGCAATTTTTACTTCGGGCTTCAATCGCTTTGGTCAGAACAAGATCAATTTCAAGGACTACTCTACCGCTGCAGGGCTGAACAAAATTTTAGGGGAACGTCTCAAGTCAAGGATTGTGCAATTCTTGATGAAACTCGAGCCTAAATTTGAGCCCGGTCATGCAAGTTTATTGAACATGAAGTTTAAGGGTTGATTACTTGAATATTCTGAGCTTGCCACATGTCCCTCCATCTAAATTAGGGGTAAATCAGTATAATATTATAACGGTAGGGTACAATTGAATGATACTCAAATAAAGAGTATATTGGCCCTTTTACGTTTAATTTTCAACTCTGACTCATTTTCGTAGCCATTAGTTGTATTATTCAAATACAAATTTTAAGTGCTAGCCATCTAAAAATTGCTTGTTTCATGACAACTTTGCACTTTAAATAGAGGCAATGGAATACTTGTAACTAATTGTTTGCATTATTAGTAACAAAAACTAAGGCCACAAATAAATATAAAATTTTATGGTTAAAGTTTACACCCTTTAACTACATATTCTTAATGTCGCTAATACAACATTATGTTTTTTGCGTCAAACCTTTATGTGTACAAAATTTAACTAATTATAAGATAAATAATGGTTCGTCACAAATTAGGTACATCATTAGTGACAATATAATGTGTCATCAATGACTTTAATGTTGTAGCTAATATTATTCAATAAATTGTGCCAACTTATTTACTTTGGTGAGAAACATTAGTGGACGAACTTTTACTATGAAAATTGTGTTTCGTAACTAAAATATATGACTCTTGTATTAAAACATGAAATGTCATTTTTATCATAAAAAGTGAATAACTAGTGATAATTTTTTTTTTGTTATCAATAATTCCATAGTTACATATCACATTTTTCATTATGTACACTGATAAATTCTTTTCACTTAGCAGGTAAATTATTCGTGAAATATGTAATAAGTGGGTACTCTTTTTGGGATTGTGCTCTAATAAAGGCAAATTCATTATTTAGAGACAATGAGTTCAAAATGTGTGCAATCTCATTGTATGTGTGTATTTAAAAACAATTTGGACATGTCTATATAATTTTTGTTAGAAAACATAAATCTAGTTGAACTCAGAGAAACCCCGCTAAATACACCTATTTTTACTGGATCTTCTAACATACTGAAATATGTATACAATATGATTTTTATGTGGATAGTAAAGTGGTTCCTTTTTTTTTGGCTTTTCGTAGGGAAACAACTGCATACCTTAGTTTTTCTTCAGTTCTTTGTGTATTTTACTTCTAACATAGCAACTGTTGTGCCTAGCTTATTATACCGTACAAAGCTATTTAGCTTCCGTTTGGTTTTTTTGAATGAGAGTAACTTTCAAATACCTAGTGTTGAAAAAATCTTTGAAGTGTTGGAGTCAGTTTTATGAAAAAGTAGACAAAAGGCGCCGACGTCCATAGTTTTCAATTAAACTTGTGAACAAGATAGAGCTGACAATAGCAAGAATTTTATGTCTAAATAGCTTCAGATATAAATTAATCTTATCGGTTAAATTATAAAAGTACTATATATATATATATATATATATATATATATATATATATATATATATATATATATATATATATAAAGTAATACTTCAAGCTTAAGTTTGCAAGTAAAAAATATACTTAAATAGAGAAAAATATTCATATAGAAATTACAAGAATTCAAGATAAATATTTGTTTGCTATTAAAATAGTAGGTAGTAACATTTTACAAATATCATTGATCATGTGTTAGATTGAAATAATCAGGTGTTATGCGGAAGTTAGTAAAGCAAACCTTGAACTAGTGGCGGAGACAAGATTTTCGCTAAGAAGGTTCAAAAAAAAAAATTAAATGAAATTGTAGCTAATGAGAATTGAATCAATGACTTCACAAAGGTTTTGAACCTCCTTGACCACTAAGCTATGCTTTTGGGCTATATCAGGGGGATTCAAAACATAATATATAGAGATAAAAAACAGATTTTGCTTTATATAACCCCCCCTAAATCCGCCACTGCCTTGAACGACGATAAAGCAAACAAAAAAAGAGAAATATATCAAAAGAGACAGAAATATTTAACGTAGTTCGGTCAATTGACCTACGTCCACAGGTAGAGATGAGCAATCTACTATATAAAAGAGAGTACAAAATATCGAGAGAATAACCTCACAAATAGGCAAGCACAAGTGACACACTTACACTTGTCTCCGCCTAAACAAGACTCTCAAATATTTTGTTGCTACATTGTAGATGCTACTAGATGAGAAAGAAGCATTATCAATTTATAGAAGTCTAAAAAAATTTCCACTTAGAAAAAGGACTAGCCAAATATAGGGATATATAATTTCCTTCTAAAAAAAGAGAAACCCAATTATGATAAATATTTTATCCTTTTCTTCAAAGATACGAATGTGAGCACCTAAATTTTTACTATAGTTTAATTTTTACCACCTTCTACTATGTAAATATTTTTAGAACTTTAAGATATATTTTTTTAGCTTTGTTATATTTTTTTATATAGGGTAAGAATTAAAATAATTTAAAAGGTCAAATTATTAATATTAGTATTTCTTTTATTTTTTTATCTTTATTTTAAATTTTTTAAAAAAACTGAAAAAATTAAATATTTTTTTTAAATTTCGGATGGGAATAAAATAATAGAAAAATTAAAAGTATGGAATAAATAAGTAATAGTAAAAGTAGGTGAAAATTGTTTAATAAAAGAGTAAAAGAAAGTGGAAAATTAAAAAAATAAAAGTAAAATATGTGAAAATTTTAAAAATGAAAAGAAAAAGAAAGTTGGATTAAAAAAGAAAAGTAAAAGAAAGTGGAAAGTAAAAAAAAAAAAATTAAAATAAGTGGAAATAAAAAATAAAAAATAAAAAATAAAAAGTAAAATAAGTGGAAAATAAAAAAAAAGAAATGTAAAAAAAGTGGGAAAATTCAAAATTAAAAGTAAAGGAAAGTGGAGAATTTATTTGTTTAAGAAAAGAAGAAAAATGAGAAGTGAGAATTCTTTTTAATTAAAACATAATAAAATAATAAAATAAAAATCTGAAAAAATTCTGATTTTTGTTCTATAAATAGAAGAGAAATGTGAGGAGAAAAGAGAGAGAGAAAAGAGAAGAGGGAATTGAGAGAATTTTTTTTCTTTTTCTACGCTAAGGGAATTTCTACTCGTGTCATTCTTTCTTCCTCTTTCTTTTGAAAAATACAGCAAAAAAGGAGCAGCAAAACCAACTGCGAAATAGCTCGAAAAGAACTTCAAAATTAATTCCGAAACCATCATTAAAGTGAGGTGATGTTCGAGTTCGCCGGTTCGAGGTTCCGGCGATATCGCCTTTAGAAGCTTTCGATCTTGGTTCAGATCTCTAGCAGAAGTATTAAGTCGAATCTGTTCATTGTACTTGGATTTGAGAACTCCCATATTAAATGAAAATTGCGGCGATTGAGGTAAGTTCTTGCCTCTTTCGATTTATATTTTTTGGTCGATCTTTTCATTATGTTTGTTCATGAATCTCTATTTATGTGTTTGCTTATGGTATTTGTTGAAGAATTTTCATTGGTTCATATCCTGATTTGCCATGAGTTTTGATTTTTTTGCTGATTAAATTTTAGAGTTTATATTTGGTTAATTAGTTAATAAATTAGGCCATGTGATTTGTTTGTAGATGTGTCTTGGACCGTGAAGAGTTGGCAATTAGTTGGGATTGGTTGACATGATAGTTTAGTTTTGGACTATAATGAAAGAGAAGAATTTGGGCCTCAAAAAGCTAAACTTCATCCGACCCAGTATAACAATTCTAGCTTTTTTTCTTAAATAATTGAATAAGCTAGCCCGCCTTTCCATAACTAATTTACTATATTTTCCATCAATAATTTCATAATTCTTGGACTTTCCCAATAATCTAAAATCTTAGGAAAATAATCAACTCATGAAACATTCGTAGAATACTTAGGCGGGTTTTTAATTTACTATTGTGATTGTGTACACGTTCGCGTGAAATAATTATGATTCCCAAAATAATTCAAGGTACGCGTTCACGCGACTTTGGCCAAACAATCCTCAAGTATAATAAAGTTTGATTAATCGTGTACACGTACACGTGACATGATTTTAGCGCTCTAAATAAAATGGATTCATGCACACGTGATCCGTTTTAAAGATAAATCCATAACACCATAATTTAAAAGCGGTAAAAGAGAGAACGCATATAGGGTCTTAAACATGTAATTAACAATTAAGCCAGGTATAATTGAAGGGACCATGCTAAAGCTACGGAATCCGGGAATGCCTAACACCTTCTACCGAGTTAACAAAATTCCTTATCTGGTCTTCCGTGTTCGCATACCATAAATAAGAGTCAATTTCCTCAATTTGGAATTTTAAAATAAATCGGTGACTTGGGACACCATAACAAATATTCCAAGTGGCGACTTTAATCAAATAAATATTTCCATTTCGAATAATGTTACTTAAATTGGAAAAACTCACTATCCCTCGGGAAAAAGGAGGTGTGACAGCTCTGGCGACTCTGCTGGGGATAAGAACCTAGAACTTCTAGTTCAGTGTTCAGAATTCGAGCTTGTAATGTGATCTATACTTGGCTTTCTTGATTGTTGATATTACTGTGTTTGTAGGCCTAATGTGCTAATTGCCGCTCATTTACCGCTTTGATATTATTTGAACTATATAAACTACCTTTTTACGCCTCCCTTTTGAGTCTTCTGAATTTATGGTGCACACGTGCGCGTGGCCCATTTTTCTGTTAGAGGTCATACCAAATAGAACGAGATTGGATCAGTAACTAGGTTGGGTAGACTTTCGTGCTCCCGGTACGTTGCCCCCACCTCGGCTCGAGCTGTCCGCTTGGGTAAGCCAGGTCTAAATCACCCCCCGAGGATTTTAAACCTAGAATAACATAGCCGCATGCCAGATCCCTAGTAGGAACGTTTGTTTGCATCACATGCATTTGACTTTAGGGACTCAATATAGGGGTTGGGTCCGTCTAGAACAGTTGTACCCGATAATTACAAGACCATCCTGATGCATCTTATGTGCTACATGTACATGATGTTAGATTCGGTTTGTGCATATTGACCGGCTTCTAAAACATAAAAATAAGAATTGAGAGAAAATCAGAACGAAGAAAATAGGATAGAGAAAATTTACTCGATTTTTAAAAAATTTCGGTATTTGAAAATCCAAAAACCTTGTCACAATTTTACCCCAAAACGATTATTACAAAATAAGATTGAATTTTTTCCAAAAATAAAAGTGTCATCCCATTCCTGAAGTATTGACCGAACTATGCAGGTCTGATTCTCACAGGATGTGAGATACGTAGGTAAACCTCATCGGTTACGGCCCCAATTTTCAAAAAAAAAAAACAATTTACAAAATATTTTCCCTTTCCTTGATTCCCTCTTTAGAATTATTTCCGTAGAAAATCCAAAAAAAAAAATTAAATGCAAAAATATTTTCCTTCTTTTCCGAAGTCTTTCATTGGAAAAGAAAAAGAACAAAAAAAATTCAAATCAAAATCCAAAATATGTTTTTCCTTCTTTAGAATTCCTTCTTTTCAAAAAATAAAATAAAATAAAAAATTCAAAATTCCATAAAAAGAAAATAAAACTATAAAAAAAAAGGTCAGTTTATTCCCGATCTCCCTCAACTACGTAATGATCTGATTCATGCGGCGACTTGATACGTAGGCAACCCACAAAAGGTTCGATTAAAATATTTTTGAACGATTCTAAGATGAGGTATCAAAATGAGGTGTGAGGGAAAAGAAAAACAATGGTGATAATGTTAGGAGCGTGGCATATTACGTGTGATTCATATCTGTAAAATGCCTAACCCTAACACGGTTGTTGTCTCTTATAGAGTAAGCTTAAGGTGGTTAGTTTGTGGTAAAACTGACAACACATCATTACTTCACCAAATCAAAGGGAACGGTAGTAATGGATAACAGTGATGAAATCGAGTTGCTCAGTGACAATCCCCAGGGTCCGTCAGTTGAGCAAGAATCGGAGGAAATAACAAAATTGAGACAACAACTGCCTGATGTATATCAAGCTTGGGTTTTCGGTCAACCTCCACCCCAGGGTCCCTCGAAGGGAACTTCCACTATACCCCGGGCTACTCAACCACCGCTCCATGCAGTGAGCGATCACATTCTACCACCATGGTATGTGCCAACTACACCCTTCATGCTGCCCCTAGTACCTCTAATATGCGACCTTCAATCGCACCGGTAAGGAACACCCCTCTCGTTGTGTCTGGCGCACCGGTATATACAATCCTGCCACCACCTCCTGTGACGAGGCCAAACAACGAGCCACCACCTCAAGCTTATCATGGCCAATACAACTCTCAAAATATGGCTTTCAGGGCTCGGCTCCATATAATCAGACTCCTCAGTACGAGTCACCAGTAAAAAATGAAAAGTCTGCCAAGACAGTTGAGCCAGATTAGATGGCCAAGAAAATAAAAAGTCTTGAACAAAACATAAAGAACATACAAGGACTAGGTGGTCACAAAAGTATTTCATTTAGTGATCTATGCATGTTCTATCATATCCATTTGCCACCAGGGTTCAAGACCCCAAAATTTGAGAAGTATGATGGACACGGCGACCCTATCGCCCAGTTGAAAAAGTATTGCAACCAGCTGAGGGGTGTATGTGGAAAAGAAGAATTGTTGATGGCTTATTTTGGGGAAAGTCTTGTGGGGGTAGCCTCTAAATGGTTTATTGGCCAAGATATCTCTCACTGGTATGTTTGGGACGACATGGCCCAAGCCTTCATCAAACAACTCCAGTACAACATTGATATTGCTCCAGATCGTAATTCCCTGTCCAATATGAAGAAAAAGTCGACGGAAAGCTTTAGGGAGTATGCCATCAAGTGGAGGGAGCAAGCGGCTAGAGTTAAGCCACCCATGGATAATTATGAGTTGATCACTATTTTTCTAGAGTCTCAAGAGCCTGATTATTTCCAGAATATGATGTCTGTTATGGGTAGACCATTCGCTGAGGCTATCAAAATTGGGGAGATGGTCGAAAATGGTTTGAAAACGGGCAATCTTGAGTCAAGCTGCTTTTATGGCCACATCACAGGCCGTTCAGAATAGTTCGGGGGGGTTTGATGAACAGAAACGGGAGAGAAGAGAGAGTCATGATGGCTTCCAGCTCGAGGGGGCCCGCATGGCATTCAACCAATAATATATGCTTCCTGACGTCCTACAACACTATTATCCCCATCAAGATGCTTCTTATGTCGTGGCACCGCATCCATATACGGTGATGAACGCACAATCTTACACGCGGCCACAACATTATACATAAAATCGAGCTCTACCTCCCAGAAATGCCCGTCCCTACCAAGATCCATATAATCCCCAACAAAATGTTCCCCAATACAATCCTCGCCCAAGAGAGCCCCTCAAAAGGAATCAGTTCATCCCTATTGGTGAATCATACTCTAACTTATTCCAAAAGCTAGTCAGGCTAGGTCTGCTGCAACTAGTGGCCCCGTACCGGCCAAACCCCGAGTCCCCCTCGCACCGAGCTGATGCTAGATGTGAATACCACTCCGGACTAGTGGGACATGATAAACAAGATTAAGAAAAGAGACATTCCTAGACAATGAAATATTAATTTCATTTGATTTTTTTTGTATTTATTATTTTTTAATTTTTTTTAAAGATAAGAGGGTTTACATCGGAAAGTAAGACAATAATGTTAAACTTCCGGATCACACCCTGAAATAATTCGAATGCGGAAAGGATAGCAAGACCGGCTACTGAGACTCCCGTCTGATAGGGAACTTTCAGGTTTAGCGACCGTTTTTTGGATTTTATTCTGTCTCGGCAATGGATGCAATGGTCTTCAGTGCCGGATCAAATTCCTCATTTTCACAAATTATTCCGACTACTGGCCCAGTGTTGTGAGCATGCAATCATATCACGAGCCTCCTCGTGCTAAATAACTATTGCCTTGATCTCGATGAGGTCTTCTACTGCTCTTTTGAGAGTCCAAAAATCTTCTCTTTTCAGTTCTGTTAAATGCAGATTTTGATGACATAATATGCCTGCGGACTTCAGGCCCAAATCCTAAAACGTTGTCAGACTTTGAAATATTGAATCAAAAATCAGAATGCAATGAAGATAATTTTAAGGAAATAAAATAAAGAATCAAATATGTTAAAATGTCCATACATTATAACGAGAGTACAGCCAAAAAAGAGTGTTGTACTTGGGAAACATCGAAAGAAATATCCCTCAAACATCTATCAACGCAGGTACAGTCAAAAGGTACTATATTTGATCATCTATATGGCATTAATGTTCTCCGATTGGGATGAAGAAGGTTTTATTCTCGCTACCCAAACACCATTGATCCTTTTGCCAACCCTTTGAGCCGGTTACTTTCCTTTGATTACCCTCTTTGGAACCTGAATGTGTTATTAAAAAAACGACAAAAAGAAAATGAAATGAAAAATGAAAAAAAAGGGGAAAAGGAAGGAAAAAGAAAGAGAATAGAAAACAAAATAGAAGAAAAAGAAAAAACAAAAAAAATCAAAAACAAAGTTTATTGAACTACGTTTGACTTGATTCCGAAAGGATACGTAGGCAGCCTCTCTCTTGGGTTCAGTCACACCAAAACAAAAATCCACATTCCCTCAAAAGTTAAAACTGGGGCAGATGTTACAATGGTTCGTCGATGGTTTCGCCTGAAAGGTTCCAAAGTTGTTATTCAATCCAAATCTTTTTTACCCAAATCCTTTTCAATTCCTTCCGATCAATCAATGAGAATGTTCAAGAATTAGAGAATACAGTTACTTGGATCTGATACAACAAAATGAGAGAAGTAAAATGAGAGAGTCTTATTGGTGAAAACCCTCACGGGCACTGCAAGGCGATGGTGAGTAAAGAAACCAAAATGAGAGTCTTGTTAGTGAAAACTTGCAAAGAGCACTATAAGGCAATGGCGAGAAGAGAAATGAGAGAGGTTAGTTGGTAAAATCCCGCAAAGGGCGCCACTGATCGAAAAGAGGATCCTCACACCCATTGGCATTGACACAGTCCTAGGCAAGGTTTCTCTATTTCAAGGCAAAAGTTGTGATGAATTTCTGAGAGTTGTACAGTGGACACATATCGGGCATCCAGTCCAAAAGGCATATCATGTTCATTGAAGTCCGTATATATTCCAGATAAGTCCTTATTTCCTTCCCCCTAAAGGGATATCTCTTGTCTAAATTCATTGTCCATTCCATTGTTTGTTATTTTTTGAATCCCTTTCGGTCTAACTTTCTTGAAATTAATATTTTTTAAAAATCGACCACCACTTTTAAAACTCACAATATTTCTTTGTTTGCAGCAGGAACAAAGCAGTGCAGAATGGCGATTCCTAAAGGACGAATGTCACCAAAGGTGAGTTTCGCAAAATCTCTATTTTCTTTTATTTTCAGCATGCATCACTATTACAGATTATTTTCGTAGCTTAACCCAGGTAGAACCTATTCGCCTTGGGGGATCCAACTCATATTTTCGGGTAGAAGTACTCTTCTCCCAGGCTTATTTTTCGTAGATTAACCCAGATAGAACCTTTTCGCCTAGGAGGATCCAACTCATAGTTTCGGGTAGAAGTACTATTCGCCCAGGCTGATTTTCGTAGCTTAACCTAGGTAGAACCTTTCGCCTAGGGAGATCCAGCTCATATTTCCGGGTAAAAGTACTCTTCACCCAGGATATTTTTTGTAGCTTAACCCAGGTAGAACCTTTTCTCCTAGAGGGATCCAGCTCATAGTTTCCGGGTAGAAGTACTCTTCGCCCAGGTTGTTTTTCGTAGCTTAACCCAGGTAGAACCTTTTCGCCTAGGGGGGATCCAGCTCATAGTTCCGGGGAGAAGTACTCTTCGCCCAAGTTGTTTTTCGTAGCTTAACCCAGGTAGAACTTTTTTGCCTAGGGGGATCCAGCTCATAGTTTTCGAGTAGAAGTACTATTCGCTCATGCTGTTTTTCATAGCTTAACCCAGGTATAACCTTTTCGCCTAGGGAAATCAAGCTCATAGTTCCGGGTAGAAGTACTCTTCGCTCAGGTTGTTTTTCGTAGCTTAACCCTGGTAGAACCATTTCGCCTAGGGAGATCCAGCTCATAGTTTCTGGATAGAAGTACTATTCACTCATGATGTTTTACATAGCTTAATCCAGGTAGAACCTTTTCTCTTAGGGGGATCCAGCTCATAGTTCCGGGTAGAAGTACTCTTCGCTCAGGTTGTTTTACGTAGCTTAACTCAGGTAGAACCTTTTCGCCTAGGGGGATCCATCTCATAGTTCCGGGTAGAAGTACTCTTCGCTCAGGTTATTTTATGTAGCTTAACCCAGGTAGAAACTTTTTGCCTAGGGGGATCCAGCTCATATTCCTGGTAGAAGTACTCTTCGCCCAGGCTTACTTTTCGCAGTTTAACCCAGGTAGAACCTTTTCGCTCAGGGGATTCATTTTCATTTCAGTAATACATGGCACCAACCCCTGGTTACATTTCTTTTCCATAATACAGGGTGTCATCCCTAGGTTACATATCCTTTCAGTAATACAAGACGTCATCCCATGACTATATTCTTTTCAGTAATAAATGATACCAACCCCTGATTACATTATTTTTTCGTAATATAGGGTACCAACCCCTCGTTACATTTCCTTACCAGTATCAGGGTACACCAATCCCTAGTCTTTTTTCCAATATAGGGTCTCCACTCCCTAGTTTCTTTTATTTTAGACATAGGGTCTCCATTCCCTAATCTCTGTTTCTTTTCAGGGTACACCATTATCGATCTTTTATTGCTTTCAACAAATAAGTAGTTTAGAATTTTGTTACAATAACTCACGAAATTTTCCTAGTGCAAACTAGGGCAAAAATATTCCGTTTGTTTGTTTTGGTGTATGAGTAGGTTTTACCTCGAGGCACAGGGTTCGAGATGACCAAAAGAATAAGTTTCAATTCAGAATAAAAGAAAAGAAAAAATAGGTGAATCCAAAATACAAAAACAGTTGAAAAGTTGGGGAATGCTCAAGACATGACTGAAGCCACGAGCATTGGAGTCCTGTTTTGATTAGGAGAAGCTATAGAACAATGAACTATCACCTACAGCTAGCAAGCATCAAGGTTTAGATCAGAGTCTTCATGAAAAATCAGTCAAGACTCAAGATCAAGTTTCATAAGACTCATAGATAGGAATCTTGTAACTCATAGATGATAGACTTGTTAAGTTTATTTTTTATAATAGCCGGACCGCAGACCAAAGCCTCGACGGAACCTCACTCGACTCCTCAACTCATCATTCCACCATTCTCCTTGAACTACACGTGACCTGATTCCCCTATAACCTGGGATGTGTAGGCTGTCCAAAATCAGGACTCGATTGCACTCTATCTTTTATTTCTTTTCCTTTTAAATAACGGTTTAGTCAAAAATTAGTCACATGGCTCACCTAGTCTTTGCCTGACAACTCTTCATGTTTCCAAGCAAAGAGGGGCAGATGTGAGCACCTAATTTTTTATTATATTTAAATTTTTACCACCTTCTACAATGTAAATATTTTTAGAAATTTAATATATACTGTTTTAGCTTTGTTATATTTTTTTTATATAGGGTAAGAATTAAAAATAATTTAAAAGGTCAAATTATTACTATTGGTATTATTTTTATTTTTTATCTTTATTTTAAAATAAAATAAATTTAAAAACAAAACAAAAAAATTAAATATGTTTTTAATTTTCGTATGGGAATAAAATAATAGAAAAATTAAAGTATTGAATAAAAAAGTAAAAGTAAAAGAAGTTGGAAATTGTTTAATAAAAAAGTAAAAGAAAGTAAAAAATTAAAAAAATAAAAGTAAAAGAATGTGAAAATTTTAAAAAGAAAAAGAAAAAGAAAGTTGGAATTAAAAATGAAAAGTAGAAGAAAGTGGAAATAAAAAAAAAAGAAAGTAAAATAAGTGAAAATTAAAAAAAAAGTAAAATAAGTGGAAATTAAAAAAAAGTAAAATAAGTGAAAAATAAAAATAAAAAAAAGTAAAAAAGTGGGAAAATTAAAAAATAAAAGTAAAGGAAAGTGGAGAACGTTTTTTTTAAAAAAAAGAAAAATGGGAAGTGGGAATTGTTTTTAATTATAAAATAATAAAATAAAAATCTGAAAACATTCTGATTTGTTTTCTATAAATAAAAGAGAAATGTGAGGAGAAAGAGAGGAAAAAAGAGAGGAGGGAATTGAGAGTTTTTTTTTCTTCCTTTTTCTACGTTAAGGGAATTTCTACTCATGTCATTCTTTCTTCCTCTTTCTTTCGAAAAATCCAGCAAAAATGGAGCAGCAAAACCAACTACGAAATAGCTCGAAAAGAACTTCAAAATCAATTCCGAAACCATCGTTAAAGTGAGGTGATTTTCGAGTTCGCTGGTTCGAGGTTCCGGCGATATCGCCTTTAGAAGCCTTCGATCTTGGTTCAGATCTCTAGAAGAAGTATTAAGTCGAATCTGTTCATTGTACTTGGAGTTGAGAGCTCCCATTTTAAATGAAAATTGCGGCTGATTGAGGTCAAGTCTTGCCTCTTTCGATTTATATTTTTGGTCGATCTTTTCATTATGTTTGTTCATGAATCTCTATTTATGTGTTTGCTTGTGGTATTTGTTGAAGAATTCTCATTGGTTCATATCCTGATTTGCCATGAGTTTTGATTGTTTTGCTGATTAAATTTTAGAGTTTATATTTGGTTAATTAGTTAATAAATTAGGCCATGTGATTTGTTTGTAGATGTGCCTTGGGCCGTGAAGATTTGGCAATTAGTTGGGATTGGTTGACATATGATAGTTTAGTTTTGGACCATAATGAAAGAGAAGAATTTGGGCCTCAAAAAGCTTAATTTCATCCGACCCAGTATAACAATTCTAGCCTTTTTCCTCTAAATAATTGAATAAGTTAGCCCGCCTTTTCATAACTAATTTATTATATTTTTCATCAATAATTTCATAATTCTTGGACTTTCCCAATAATCTAAAATCTTAGGAAAATAATCAACTCATGAAACATTCGTAGAATGCTTAGGCAGGTTTTTAATTTACTATTGTGATTGTGTACATGTTCGCGTGAAATAATTATGATTCACAAAATAAATCAAGGTATGCGTTCACGCGACTTTGACCAAACAATCCTTAAGTATAATAAAGCTTGATTAATCGTATAGACATATGCGTGACATGATTTTAGCGCCTCAAATTAAATGGATTCATGCACACGTGATCTGTTTCAAAGATAAATTCATAACGCCATAATTTTAAAGCGGTAAAAGAGAAAACGCACATAGGTTCTTAAACACGTAATTAACAATTAAGCCATGTATGATTGAAGCGACCGTGTTAAAACCACGGAATCCGAGAATGCCTAACACTTTCTCCCGAGTTAACAAAATTTCTTACCTGGTCTTCTGTATTCGCAGACCATAAATAAGAGTCAATTTCCTCGATTTGGGATTTTAAAATAAATCGGTGACTTGGGTCACCATAACAAATATTCCAAGTGGCGACTCTAATCAAATAAATAATCTCATTTCGAATAATGTTACTTAAATTGGAAAAACTCCCTATCCTTCGGGAAAAAGGAGGTGTGACAACGAAAACCAAATATGATATGAAAATCAGGGCAAACACCCGTCAAATTCATTACATTTATTAAGATAGCTCTTGAGATGTTAAGTTGCCAGCTAACACATGCTTATTGGTGGAGGCATTTATAGCTTGACAAAAGCTTACAGAACCAAACCAAATTAAAATTCATAGGATAGTGACTTGAATTCTTTTCACTAAACTTGTTACTTTTTTTATGGACTGTGGAGTCTGATCATTACCAAACTGATGGGAAGCCTTTCTATATAGTTATCTTAAAATTTAAAACTCTCTGCTTCTTAAAAAAGAGGAAAGTTGAAAAACAAATTGAAGCTAATGAGACCCAATTTCCTACCCCAAAAAATGAAAAGAAACGCGAGCAAATTAACGACTATTGGTGTAAGCGAAAGAGCACTAGGTTGAAAAAATAAAAAATATCTAATCATCTTATTATTCTATAAGAGTATAACATTATAACATAGATTAATTAAACGAAACTAAAACAACACATAGATGATAGATAATTCGTTCATTTGTTACGATTACAAAAAATATAAAGAATAATAAAATAAAGTATCTTATAAAACTTAAAGAGTTTTTAAGCTCAAAAATCATGAGTCGGAAGATCTAAAAATACTTTTGACGTTTATCAAATATAAATAACTCAAAAATCGTTTAAAAGCTGATCTGATGTACATCATCCTAATTTATATGTCATATTTTTCTTTTAGTCTGTTCCAAGATAATGTAATTTTTTATATTTAGAAATAATTTTATTTTAAAATTTATTTTACCCTTAATAAGATAATGAGTCTAAGATAATGCATAGTCACACAAATATTTAAAACTTGTTTTAGACTATAAAATTCAAAAGTCTTTTTTCCCTCTTAAATTCTGCATCTAACCAAATAGTACCACATAAATCAAGACAGAACAAGTAACAAAATCGAGTTAATTACTTAAATGGTCACTCAACTATCCCAAATTATCTATTAAAGTCACTTTTCTTTCGTTTGTAACAACAAAGTCACTTAACTATGCCTATAGCACTCAGAAGGTCACTCAACTAGATTTTTCAAATTTTGGATTGCCAAATACCTATTTTACCCTCTAAATTATAAACATTTATCTTCTTTTTATTTTTATTTTTAACTTTTTAATATTATACTTTTTTCTTTTTAATTTATATTATGGACTTACCTATAGAATAAATATATTTTATTTATAAAATAAAAAATAAAAAAGGTTTGATTTGACATGTTTCGACGCGAGTTATAGAATTGAAAATTTCATAAACTCATTAGTCTCAATCGAGGTGCGATTCATAGTATTGACGTTATTTGACGTGATTTGAGACCTCGAGTAGGTCCATGTTATGTTACAGGACTGCTTGATATATTTAGACGGGGTTCCGAGTGGCTCGGGTGAGTTTCGGGGTGGTTTCAGACATTTCTAGGCCATTTTTAGGTACTGGTTTTTGGCTAGAGTAGTGTTCAATGTGATCGCGTGGAATTGGCCACGGTCGCGATGAGTAAAATGGGAAAAATTGGCCAGTGAATCGCGATCGCGTAGAGAAAAATTCTGCTGTCACTCACCCAAATTTAGAAGCTTATATCTTGCAATCTATAAGGAATTTGGAGATGATCCAAAAATAAAAGTTGTAGCCCTTGATGTCTAGTTTCAGAAAATCAAACCACTTGTCATTTGAAGTTTTATAGAAAAGGTTATGACCAATATACTACATGCTGTCTGAGAAAACTTTTGGAAGAGTAATAGAAGTTTGTGCATCGCGATCGCGGGGAAATGGCCGCGATCGCATAAAGTAAAAATGTTCTGGAAATTTTTGTGTTTATCGATTGTGAAGAATTTTTCGCGATCACGAATGGTAAATACCTGGGCAGCAGAACTTAAGTTATGAAAATGAGACTTCCATTTTTGACGATTTGGATGTCGGGGGGAGGCGATTTTCAAGAGATTTTCAAGGAAAACATCGGAGTAAGAGTTCCTAACTTAATTTTGGTTAAGCTACACAAATCTATTATTATTTTTATCAATAAATTAGTGTTTTGGGTTGAAAATGGTAGAAAATTTCATAGATTTTAATTGAAGATTTGAAGATCGAGTTGTGGTCGAATTTGAGTAATTTTGGTATGGTTGGACATGTCTATATAATTTTTGTTAGAAAAAATAAATGTAGTTGAACTCAGAGAAATCGCGCTAAATACACCTATTTTTACTAGATCTTCTAACATACTCAAATATGTATACAATATGATTTTTATGTGGATAGTAAAGTGGTTCCTTTTTTTTGGCTTTTTGTTGGGAAACAACTGCATACCTTAGTTTTTCTTCAGTTCTTTGTGCATTTTACTGTGGTCTTTGGGGACTCAAGAGACACAAATAGGTTAAAAGAATAATTGGGCACCATTTTATATATAGCGCGGTTATTCATCGCGCTATACTTTAACGGCAGTTTTGTCCGTTAAGATATAGCGTGGTGAATAATCGCGCTTTATTTGAACTATAAAGGTATAGCATGCATATATAAGGCGCTATAGTATAGCACCTTATATATGCGCGCTATACCTACATAAAAAACTGTGCCTTCGCCTTCCCCGACCAGACGCGAACCAGCAGCCCCCCCGCCCCCTACCTAAACGCCAAAAAACTCCATTGGATCACACCAGTTCCACAAATAGTGTAGATTCTCGGTATTGTAGCAAGTTAACATCGGATCTAAGGCGTTATCGCGTAGTGGATTGCTCGTTTTGGCCCCCAAATCATCAAATCTTCACCTTTCAAAAAATATTAAAATCGAGGTATTCCAACTTATTTTTTGTTAAAACTATGTATTAAAAATAGCTATTAGTTATTTTTTACTGTGATATATGTTCTTTCATGATTATTTTGCAATTTAATTTATTAGTTATTTTTTATCCGGATTAGATTATTATTGTGCTAAAAAATTATTAAAATAGAGAAATTGTTATTTTATGAATAATTAATGTTGTTAGTTGTTATAAAAAATGTTTATTAGTTATTTTTTGATGCGGTATATGTATTGTCGTGATTGTTTTGTGATTAAATTAATTATTATTTTTTATCCGAATTAGATTATTTATGTGCTAAAAGATTAGTAAAATAGATAAATTATTATTTTATGAATAATTAATGTTATTTAGTTCCCTTTAGCGTTATGTTGTGCCCGTAATTTTAATGTATTGCCCGTAATTGTAATGTAGTGCCCTTTAGCGTAGTACAATGTAGTGCCCTTTAGCGTAGTACAATGTAGTACTCTTTAGCGTAGTATCTTTGTAATTATTGATGATCGTTCAAACACAAAGTCTCTCGAATACTAGTCAACAAATGTAAGAAAATAACATAAAAATAACAATATTTGTCAAACTAATTGTTTGTATATGAATACTTATTAATTAAATCATGTATTCACATAAAAATTAATTATTTAATTCTATTATACAAAAAAATAGGTGAATAAGAAAGAAATATATAAAATAATAAACTAACATATAAAATAATAAACTAACATATAAAATAATAAACTAACATATAAAATTATAATATAGAAAATGTATTAACCTAAATAACAATATAGTAAAAATATCGATTAAATATTAATATAAAAGATATTGCGACATATTTAAAGATGTTAAGCAATTAAAAAGAAATACTTTAATTAATATTGTTAAATTTACAAACATCGTCATGGAGGTTCCCCCTGTGCATCTCGGACTTGCATTTCTAGAGCTACTGTTGCTACAGGCCAACCATAGGTCTTCATACATATGGGATGGGCAGTGTTTGTCCCCAGACATTCTGCCCGGAGGTATAGACGATATGTGGGAGTTCATTAGGGCCTACCCACTCGATCCCCGTATAGATAGACGCCTTCAGGATACGGTTTTCTACAGGATCATAGAGATCAGCTGGTTGCAGTTAGACTCGGCATTGATCATGGCTATGTTAGAGTGGTGGCGACTGGAGACGCACACGTTTCATCTACCCATCGGTGAGGCTACCATCACACTTGATGACGTGGAGGTTCTTTTCGGGTTGCCGGTAGATGGATTAATTGTAGTATACCCGCATGGTCTTAGAGACTACAGGGGATTGCATTACCTGCATATGTTGTAGCGGCTCACCGGATTCGAGCCAGCGGAGGAGACTACATTGAGTGAGGACAATCATTTGCAGCTGATGCCCGTCCGGCAGCATCTGGAGGAGATGGATGCAGAGATTATGGATGATTCATCGCCGGAGGTTATCGACCGACATACGAGATTGGTGCTGCTACTGATGTTTGGTGGTGTACTATTCCCGAACACTTCAGAAAACGTAGTCAGCTTGAGATTTCTACATCATCTTGAGCGGCTAGATGATTTACCTGGTTACAGTTGGGGTGCAACTGTTCTAGGTTACATGTATAGGCAGATGTGCCGGGCTAGCATGGGCACCCAGATAGATGCTGCCAGATTTTTACCGCTGCTGCAGGTCAAAACATAGTCAATTCTTTTCATGATTATAACATACATAGTAAAATAAATACCTTAAGTTTTACGTCCACAATCTATATTAGGTTTGGCCCTGGGAGCGGTTCCTGCAGTTCCAGCCACCTCAATCACCCATCGCTCTGGATACACCACCTCCAACATTTCTCCATTTAGCTTAGAGGTGGGTTGATAGGCGAGGCTACGAACGCGAGTTCGAGGCTCGACATCATCTCCCATATTACAAGGTTTTGTTAGATTTGCTTGAAGGTCTGCAGGTACATGTATTCTTAAGTTTACGTGGCCTGGCTTTATATGTGTTGTGTTTACTCACGATTCCTGTGTTTAATTAATAGTTCTTATAGAGGCCATATAGCGACGTGCTCATAGATGCTTTGCTCGATTATTGCTCCCGCGACCGAGCTATATGGAGATCATCCGTCCCACTGATATGTCTCGATATTGTCGAGCATCATGCCACCGAGCGAGTCCTTCGCTAGTTTGGTCGACCGCAGCTTGTACCTATTCCGCCTGCTTGGCTTAGGACACATTACCAGGGGGATGATCGTTCCAGGGCTGACCAGACATACTTGGACTAGCTAGAGGCCCAGATTGAGATTTGGGACCAGCGGTATGACCTGATTCTGCCACCCCCTCCACCTGAGCGTACGAATTGTGAGCATGAGTATATGGGTTGTTATCGCAGCATTCCTATTCATCGCGCTGGTGGTCGGTATATTCCATACACCGGGAGGCATGAGGCACTGGTATGTTATTTGTTATACTTACTTATAACGTTAAATTATCCTTCCTTAATTAATATTTGACATGTTATGCAGGCTATGGGCTTACATTAGTTCTACCAGTTGGGACTGCAGATGCAGCAGCATACCGGCGAGGGAGCGGCAGCTTTGCACGAGTATGGCCGGCAGGTTACAGATTTGGCTGCCCATACATTGAGGCGTGCCTGAGATGATGAGCGATTAGGATACGAGGATGCTTATGTGCTTCCAGAGGAGTACCATCATGGGCCACCAGTGGAGCCTGAACGTGGTAGACGTGGCAGGCATGGCTAGAGAAGAAGGGCTGTCCCACGAGGTCGTGGTGGTCAGCGAGGACGGGGTCCCCAGCAAGGGGGCGTTGAGGCATCCGTGGAGGATATTAGAGATGATCAGTCGGGTGACCACCTTGAGCCACATGATGCTCCTCATGATATACCATCATTTAGCCTTCAGCTGTTGCCAGGGACTTCGCAATTGACCCCGTCAGCTCCATTGTTGATCGCGGGCACGTCCATTACGCGACAAGAGTGGGATCAGTATTTTCTTGATCCCCCAGAGCCATTGAAGGTAGCTGAGGATCGTCCGACATGAGACGTGCATAGTAGGCGACGACTGAATTATGGATCATTATCGGGAGATGCTGAGGATCTAGCGCATACTTCATCTACTCCAATGCACCTCGATGTTCCGATAGAGCGTTGTGGTGCTACTCAGGCACAAGTTTGTTTTTATTACTATTATTTCTATTTGTTTTTGTCTCATTGATTAGTCAGTAATATCTAAAGCGCTTTTATTTTTTTTTTAAAGGCATCGGCATCGCCCGTCACGGAGGCCGCATTGTGCGATATTGAGATGCCAGTGACAGATAATCTAATTCAGAAGCCCACTGAGACCATGGTATGACCATTAAAAAAAATTCCTAATACGTATGTTAGTAATTATTATTTCGTACAGTAAAATATCTTATAATTTTATAGGTTACTGCCGGCCCGACGGCCGCTTCTACCGAGTCTGCCAGCCTTACCGACGATCATGCTGCAGTGCATCCTCCAATAAAGAGGAGACGTGATGTGGATGATCCTGACAGCATAGCAGGGCGAGATAGGATGCGCCTCACGCCAGCCAATGCTTTAAAGCATACAGGTTGTGGGACACATTGACATTTATTATTATTTATATATATGACATTAAATATATAATAGCAACATTATTTATGTTTTACATAATTTGCGTATGTGTTTTTATTTCTCGAGATATTTAGTAGTTTAATAGTACAACACAAAAAAAATGACAGATTAACATACAATTTAAATTTGTTACCAATTAAAGATAATACATGACACATATAATATAAAAATAAAATACTACACTCAACGTATCAATGTGTTTGTTTAGTCACCATCGCTCATTATTCTGTGCTTCAACCAATTAAATTTCTCCTCCAACCTATTTTTTTCTTCTTTTGCCTCTTTTAGTTTTTCCTGCAATGCCGCAAGTTGTTCTTGTAGCTTTACAATCTGGAGTTCGTATTCACCGGTCAGATTCCAAATGTTTAGCAAACATGATTTGTAGTATTCCTGATTAATGGGTTCATCATACCATTCATCAAAACCACATTTCTTTTCGTCCTACCAATGAGAGAATAACACAAGACTATTAATTAACATGTTATATAAAAAGTATTAACAAATATTTCTTCCAAGAATAATAACTTACAACTTGTTTACACATCCAACGTGTGCTCCCCAGATTGCAATTTGACCAACATCGCTTCAAAATCGCACGTTTGCCACATTAACACATTGGTACGTAATTGCGCCCAAATATGTAGTATTGCTCGAAAATGAAAAATTATTGGAAAGTTTTTGTTTTCATTTCGTTACAACGCAAATAATAACTAAAATGCTGAGGTTTTTATAGGAAGCTAAGAGTGATTTTAGGTTACATAACGCATATTGGTGCGGCGCTATGTTTCACTTGACAATGATTCTTTTGGGTACAAGTGGGTCCAGCTTTGTCAGTACGGCAGCTTTTTCAGGTCGACATGACAAAACACATAGCGCATATTGGTGAGGCGCTATGTTTCGCATGATAATGATTCTTTCGGCTACAAATGGGTCCAACTTTTTCAGTACGATAGCTTTTCAGGTCAGCAGCTTCTCCAGGCCGATAATATTTTCAGGTCGACATGACAAGACACATAGCGCATATTGGTGAGGCTCTATATTTCGCGTTCATAAGGTCGAAATCCACCTTAGTTCTTCTTAAGTTGAACCAAGAGATCAATACTCAAATACCATTTGAAGAACCAGAACAACTTTCAATTTAGAAATGCCACTAACATTTAATAAGTGGTTTATAAAGAGGTAAAAAAGTGAAGGTAGTTCAAAAGATCCAAATGGAACACGTCATAACACAATCAATCCCTACCTTGAAAAAAATATGCTAGGTTGCTATACTGATTTGGTTGATGACAAGTGGTATGGTGTTCTGTGTCCCTTGAAAAATAAGCCTATCAATATACACATAAATCTAAAAGTTGGAGGGCACATTATTGAGGGCGAAGCGCATTCTACAAAGCCTGAAGGTATGCGATTTTGGGGTGAAAAACTACAATGGGTTCCTCTTTACTCAAAACGGTGTGATTATAAAGTATTATGTAACTGGCATGGGCTTGTTGTATCACAAGCACTGTCTGCAACCTTCCAAACAAATACATACAAAGATGAACCTGAAGTGATTCGACATTTGATGAAGGAGATTGTAGAGATAGAAAAGGCATTTGCTGTTCATCATACTATCGATGATCTTAACTATTTGGAAGGAATGGAGGATCAGTACTGGGATTTATTAGAAAATAAAAAATTACATAGAGACAATGAGTATCCTGTTTTCCCAATAGTTGTCGAGTGGGAGAGACTACCTAAGTTTCTACTATAGACATTGGACGTAGGAGTCCCATATTGTTGTAGAAATCAAGCAATTGGTCATATTGATGTTAGCGGTGAAATAGAAGAAATGTGTGTCAACTGGGGCCTAGATTATGATACCCTTGGTCCCGAAGGGTGCGTACAAGATATTGACAAAGAATATGAAGACGGTGACAACGAAATAGTGCCAGACAACGACGATAATGGCGAATAAAATTTTATTTTATTCCTTGGCATGTATGTTAAACTGTTGTATTGAATCTTTAATTCTAAATAACAATCAGATTTAACCCCATTGGAAATATAATTTTATTTCATACATTTAGCAACCTGAACATTTACATAACTTTAGTACAACAAAATTACAGCAATAAAACACTACGTTTATCCTTGATAATTTGGCACATTGGATGAACTGCCACCTGGTGCTGAATTACCACCGCTTCCCAAATGAGCTGAAGGACATTTACGGTGGCCGTGTCCTGTTTTGCGAGCATATGCCATATTTGCGTGTATAAACGGTATCACCAACATCCATTTGGTTCCGTATACACGTTCTTTTTTGCACTTGTCGCTGACGCAAAAACTTCTTGTTACACACCATTTTAAATGGTTTCGGCGGCCAATAATGCTCAGCACCCACTTCCTGCAACTGTCCACTATAGGTATTTAAGTATACAACAACACTATATTTATCAACGTACCTCGTTGCCGCGAAACCTGTATATTGAAAGCACTTCATGGCATGTGAGCATGGCAAGTGATAGATTGACCATTTTCCATAGGAGCATAATCTTCTGGCTTTATTATTCCCACAGTTGTGATATAGACCAATGCGAACTTCAAAAATATTTCGCTCGCTGCAATACTACAAAAATGAATGCCATTGTGCTCTCTTCCTATATTTCTCAAATCATTTCATTGGTTGTGGCATAAATTCAACACCCCTTTACATCAATGACGATGCACCTCTAGATCTTTCAACAAACCTCTCTGTCATTTGCTTGAATGATATCCGCACCATGGAAGTTACTGGCAATCCACGTGCAGACTTCAATAATCCATTGAAAGACTCTGACACATTTGTAGTCAGAATAACCCATCTTCTACCACCATCCGCATGCCAAGTCTACTTGTCAAGCTCATGTCGCATCAACAAACGATAGGCTTCTGGGTCTTCCTGCCTGATCAATTCCATTCGCCTCCTAAATTTACACTCTTGGTAATCTGTTGCAGCCATCCACATTAAATCATGCAAGTCCTTGTTAGGATAATCCATCTGGAAGTTACCCTTCAAGTGCCTAACACAGTAACGGTGGTAGGCATACAGTTCAAGCCATGCACGCAAATTCTTTACAAAACTTAAAATATCGCCATGCCGATTAGATATTCGACATACTTCCATTAGCATCTACTGCAACGGCGATCAACAACTTGATATCGTACTTTTCATAGACATGAGTGTCATTTATGGATATTACTGGCCGACAATGAACAAAACCATCAATGGCTGGTTTAAATGCCCAGAACACATATCCGAATATGTGTTTCGATATTCCCGGACTCCGCTCAAGCTTCCATTCAACAACAGTCCCAGGGTTAAAGTATTTCAATGCGGCCATCTACCTGGGTAGAGATGTAAAGGACTTATTCCAGTTACCATAAACAATTTCAAACGCACGTTTGCGCCCGCAAAATGCCCTTCTTTTGGTAATGGTACACCCATATACCTGGGGGACAAATGTTATACACTTTTTGATCTTATACCTTATGGACGCTTCAATGTGTGGAATCAACACAAGAGAAATCAAGTCAACATTCAAGTTAAAATGATTCCCACTGAATGTGTCCATTTCATAATTGTAGATGCCAATGTATTTACCCATAATCCATATATTTGTTTTCAACTTTCTTGCACGCAGCATCCAATTACAACCTTGAAACCATCTACGACAAATAACTTTGTATACATCCGGAGATGACTCATGAACCACAATCTCATGACACTGTTTTATGTTGTACATTCGCACCTCCCTTCTAAAGTGTGCTTTATCAGCAAAAACCATGCCTTTTGACAGCACCGTTGCTCTAGATTCATTCCACATTGCTGTCCGAACTTCGTCAAGATCCCTTGTGAGGGCATCTACATCTGGCATACTTAGCAACTGATCAAGGTAGGGAATCTCCCTTGAATGAAACAACACATGGGACTCATACACTCTTGGTCTAATGGGAGGTGGAGCATGATCCCTCATCAAATCAGGTTTATCATTCTCGTCCTCATCATCATCACCCTCATCAGAGAAGGGTGTGTCATCTCCACACTCAACTGCATTGTTGTCATAATCACTATTATCTTTTTGACTCTACGCATCTGCGAGATCCCGATTAAATATGTCGTCTTCGGGCAATTGTGTAAGGACAGGACCTTCAAGTTGCTCATTTTCACTGCACAACCAATAAAATAATGACTTTCTCAAATTCATCCAAACATTACATATAAACTTTATCACTTCACTTATAAATTATAATGTGTTGATATTTCATGATGCACACTATCATGTTGGTGCTCCTGGATGGACCACCATGATCCAACACACCAAAACTAGCCATATTCCAACTGTCTCTTGGTTCATAACTTGTAAAATTCATATCTGGCCAGTAACCCCTATGGAATATATGATTGTTAATAAAAATTCAATACATAAAAATAAATATCGTAACACAAAGAAAAATTGAAGTTTATCACTCGGCTTGTGGATTATGTAAACTTGGGGAGAAATTATGTCCTCGATCCTCATTCGCCCATGGAGATAAGTTTAGATCAAGCCAAACTCTTTCACCCGGAACCTATTCGGCTAAAACTGCTCCAAAATAACCACCCGACGATTGAGGGATATCCCTACTTTGCAGAACCTCATTTTTGCGGACGTCTTCCGCCTTGACGTACATTTTTAATATTTTTATCACAAGAAGTTCTCGGCGTTCATCCGGAGTCCTCAAAAAATCTGTCAGAGTTTCATTGTCTTCGATGTTAAACTCAACATAGAAAGCAACCCCTTGCAGGATAGCAGAATACAAATATCTTCCGGTTATTTTAATATTCATTGAACGTTTGCTCACATTCATTTTTTTACATAACAACGATACCAATTTATCGTACTCCATTATAAGTGACAACTTAACATGACACTGTGGAGAACAACTATAGCATACTGAGTTATTCTTCACCACAATCTGACCCCCCAATATAATAAAACTCTAATTTTTCGCTCTTCGGACATTATAACAAAATGCAAAATAACTTAACGAACAAATATTTCGAAAGACTTGAAGGATGCTAAATGGATTTTTACCATATTCTGAACCTCCTTAAATAAGAAAAAACCAGTCCGGGGGGTATAATTAGTGGATGTATAGCGCATGCATAATAGGCGCTATACCCATATGAATTATTGGTGGGTCATTTAAGTGCAGATGAATTATTAGATGGGGCCATATTTTATATATAGTGCGGTTATTCACCGCGCTATACCTTAACAGACAAAACTGTCGTTAAGGTATAACGCGATGAATAACCGCACTATATATAAATGGTGCCCAATTTATTTTTAATCTTATTTGTGTCTCTTAAGTCTAAATGAACCATACTTTGGTTCGGACTCCAACTTTTGTGCCTACCTTATTTTACCGTACAAAGCTATTTAGCTTCCGTTTGGTTTAGTTGAATGAGAGTAACTTTCAAATACCTAGTGTTGAAAAAATCTTTGAAGTGTTGGAATCAATTTTATTAAAAAATAGAGAAAAGGCGCCGACGTCCATAGTTTTCAATTAAAGTTTTGAACAAGATAGAGCTGATAATAGCAAGAATTTTATGTCTAAATGGCTTCAGACACAAATTGATCTAATGCAAATATACTATTTCAAAGTGTATATATATATATATATATATATATATATATATATATATATATATATATATATACACACTTAAGGGTAAACTTACACACAAATTGCACTATATATATATATATATATATACTTATATAATACTATATTTAAGTTTGCAAGTAAAAAATATACTTAAATAGTGCAAAATATTCATATAGAAATTACAAGAATTCAAGATTAATATTTGTTGCTATTAAAATAGTAGGTAGTAACATTTTACAAATATCATTGATCATGTGTTAGAATCGAAATAATCAGGTGTTATGTGAAAGCTAATAAAGCAAACCTTGAACGGCGATAAAACAAACAATAAAAGAGAAATATATCAAAAGTGGCACAAATATTTAACGTGGTTCGGTCAATTGACCTACGTCCACAGGTGGAGATGAGCAATCTACTATATAAAAGAGAGTACAAAATATCGAGAGAACAACCTCACAAAGAGACAAGTACAAGTGACATACTAACACTTGTCCCGAAAAGTTCTCTGTCTAAACAAGACTCTCAAACCCCTTGTGGCTACATTATGGATGTTGATGGCACTACAAGAAATATGTGATACGGCCACATTTAATTAGTGACACTTATAATAAATGTCAGAAAAAATTAGTGACATTTGTTAGAAAATGTGATAAGAATACCGACATTTATTGAAACTTGTCAAAAAATATTTTGGCATTTGATTTAAATGTCATATTATTAGGAATATAATAATATTTAATTAGTAACATTTATAACAATGTCAAAAATATTTTTTTCCCCAACAAGAAAAATTAACTTTAAACATTTTAATGGGCCTTTAAGCTTCTCTTCTTTTTACAGAAATACAAAAGAAAGTTAAAAATAATATTCAACCCTATTTCTCCAAAACTCTTCAAGCCGCAACCGTAAGAACTATGAAACTTCATTAGTTCGTCTCCATATATCTTTCACTCATTCTGATCACAATCCGCCGGTAAGATTATCCTTCAATATAAGTATTATAAATCTCAATCTTCTCTATTTTGTTTCTTAACTGCTTTTGACTGTTTGTTGATAACCCTAGATTTGCCATCTATAGTCTTGAGATTTCTTTTGATTGAACCTTTTGATTCGTTTCAGACCTAGAAGCGCCGCCTGCTAGAACTAAAATTCAGCAATTACCTTTGTCAGAATCTCGATTTGCAATCGTGTTATGTACGTTTGGACTTTTATTTTCGAGTGAAATGAGATTTGTGATATTTTGGTTACTGATATTCTTGAACTTTTTTCCTTGTTGTTTGTTTTTGTTTTCTTTTTGAAGGTGAAATTCCTGCACAAGAGTCTAGTAACGTTGATATTACTCCATATGAGGTTAAAATGTTATATTGCTACTTACCCTTTTCCCTTAATCAGTGTGGTGATTATTATTATTTTTTTAATTTCAGATCTTGGATAAATCAGATTTTGAAGGCCGTGAGATCAAATAATGTGAAGGAATCCTGATTTGGTGAAAGTATGGAACACTTCATCAAGAAAAATACATGGATGCTGAAGCTTTAAATTATGTTGGTGTATTTGGAAATTATAAGAGAAAAGTTATGGTTATGTAGTCATATGTTACAAAAATGAAAAGTCCCATTTTTGAAACAACCAATTTGATATGGTGGGATTGTTTCTTATTTTTCTTTTCAATTATGCCCTAACTTATTACTCCATAGTTTTATTTTACCGTTTACCTTTTTTTTTTAAAAAAATTTAACTCCAAATCTCTCACTTATAACCTACTTTGTTTTCGTCCCTTTTTTCAGAACTTCTGCCGCTTCCAACTTCAACCTAAAATTGCTAATTTTGTTAGAATTTATATGAATTTAATTGTTTAATCTATTTTTAAGACATATTTGATGGTAAATTAGTAGAAAGGGATTTTCTTAAATTATTTTTATGTGTAATTATTTGATAAATTTAATATTTAAACAATTGAGGATATTTTAGTAAATTTATCAGTTACAGTACAGTACTATACAGTCAAACCAAACAACAAAATGTTATTTAACAACTGCAAACAATATAATCTATCCAAATATTGTATTTATAAAATGATACAATACAATACAATATAACGCAATACAATACATTATAAAATGATGGTAACAACCATCCAAAAACTAGCTGTTAAAGTAATTCATTGTTTTGTTTGAATCGAATGAGGTGTACGACTCTTGAAACTTTTGAAATGAATAAAAATGTTTGTAGTATTGTAAGATCAGCAATAGTTAATTCTTTATTTTCTACTTTCTTACTACATATTCTACATAATACTTAAAGGAACAAAAAGGGAATATTTTTCTTCTTAATCATAATATAAATAATGATTTTGATATTCAAATAATATGTCAAAAACAAACGTTTTATCTGACATTTCTATGTATATCGCAAACAAGATAGTTTAAGAGCTCAAATTGTTGACATTTGATAAGCAGCAAATAAATGTCACTAGATTTTTACCGATACTAATTTAAATGTCGTAAAATTAACGACATTGAAATTTCCGACATTTGATTTAAGTGTAAAATAAAAGTCGCTAAATAAATTTGCGACATTTAATTGACGTATGGCGACATTTATATAATGTCGTCACATGTTTCTTGTAGTATGGATGAGAAGGAAGGATTCTCAATTTATAGAAGTCTAAAAAAAATTTCTCTTAGAAAAAAGAATAGTCAAATATAAAAATTTATAATTTCTTTCTAAAAGAAGAAAACTCATTATAATAAATATTTTACCCTTTTCTTCTAAAGATACAAAAACCAAATATAATAAGAAAATGAGCCGTAAACAACCGTCAAATTCATTACATTTATTAAGTTAGCTCTTGAGATGTAAAAGTTTCCTGCTAACACATGCTTATTAGTGGAGGCATTTATAGCTTGACAAAAGCTTACAGAACCAGACCAAATTAAAATTCATAGGATAGTGACTTGAATTCTCTTCACTAAACTTGTTACTTTTTTTATGGACTATAGAGTCTCATCATTACCAAACTGATGGGAAGCCTTTCTGTATAGTTATCTTAAAATCTAAGCTAGCGTTTGACCATAGATTTCCAAATTTGTTTTGAAAAATTTGATTTGGGTGAAGTTTGATTTGAAGATGGAAATGTATTTGGACATGATTTTTCAAAACATATTTTACTTTTATTTGAAAAAACATGAAACATGACTTATACCTACAAGTTCTAAAAATTATCACAAATACCCAATAGTACCAAACAAACAAACTTGCTATCTTGTATATACAGAACCTTCATCAATATCATTCATTATCATTATCACAAACCATAATCCTGAACATAAATAAGTTTAATGAGGGGCAAGTAAGCAGATATGGTTTAGTTGGTCGTAATAAATGTGGGCTCTTTTACAAACTATAAAAGTTTGGGGTAATATTTAAAAAAATTTAAAAATGACCGTGTCATGTTTTGGCCCAAAATCAGCAATTGAGGTGATTTTGGGATTTGAGATTTGAGATTTTGTCAAAATGTGAGCAAAATCTATGGCCAAACATGTGTTTGCCAAATAAATCCCAAATTTATTTTGGCAAAACTCATGGCCAAACGGGTCCTAAAACTTTTCTTAATTTTCAATTTTTAACTAGATATCAGTAGAGTTTTTTTTTTAGTTTTTTAAAAACCCGAAAAATAATTTTGAAGTAGTTTTAGTTTTTGTAATTAGAACAATTTAGCTTGCCTAGCTTTCACCAGTAGGTGTCATCACGACTCCCGGGGGTGAGAATTCCGGATCGTAACATTTCCTAACCCCAATAAGAAAAGAAACGTGAGCGAATTACGACTTTTGGCATAACCGAAAGAGCATTAGGTTGAAAAAATAAAAGATCTCTAATCATCTTATTATTCTATAACAGTATAACACTATAACATAGATTAATTAAACGAAACTAAAACAACACATAGATGATAGATAATTCGTTCATTTGTTACGATTACAAAAAATATAAAGAATAATAAAATAAAGTATCTTATAAAACTTAAAGAGTTTTTAAGCTCAAAAATCATGAGTCGGAAGATCTAAAAATACTTTTGACGTTTGTCAAATATAAATAACTCAAAAATCGTTTAAAAGCTGATCTGATGTACATTATCCTAATTTATATGTCATATTTTTCTTTTAGTTTGTTCCAAGATAATGTAATTTTTTATATTTAGAAATAATTTTACTTTAAAATTTATTTTACCTTTAATAAGATAATGAGTCTAAGATAATGCATAATCACACAAATATTTAAAACTTGTTTTAGACTATAAAATTCAAAAGTCTTTTTTCCCTCTTAAATTCTGCATCTAACCAAATAGTACCACATAAATCAGGACAGAACAAGTAACAAAATCGAGTTCATTACTTAAATGGTCACTCAACTATCCCAAATTATCTACTAAAGTTACTTTTCTTTCGTTTGTAATAACAAAGACACTTAACTATGTCTATAGCACTCAGAAGGTCACTCAACTAGATTTTTCAAATTTTGGATTGCTAAATACCTATTTTGCCCTCTAAATTATAAACATTTATCTTCTTTTTATTTTTATTTTTAACTTTTTAATATTATACTTTTTTCTTTTTAATTTATATTATGGACTTACCTGTAGAATAAATATATTTTATTTATAAAATAAAAAATAAAAAAGGTTTTTGTAATGTCGAAATAATAATATAATTGAGCATAATTTTCAAGAATATATAATATATATTATAAAAATACTTTTATTTAAATAATTATTTTTATATTACGTGCATGGAATATATATTTTACAACCTTTATTTTATTTCATTCTCATATTTGTAAATAAACTTTTGAATTTTTTTTTATTAATATTAAAATTATTATTTTGAACACATTATTCTAATTAATTTTTTTTACTATGCTCAATATTTTATTATTCTAGCATTATATATGCTTAAATACTTTTTATTTTTTAATTAATAAATAAAATTTATTTATTCTATAGGCAAGTCCATAATATAAATTAAAAAGGAAAAAAATCATAATATTAAAAAGTTAAAATAAAAATAAAAAATAAGACAAATGTTTATAATTTAGAGGGTAAAATAGGTATATGGCAATCCAAAGTTTGGAAAATCTACTTGAGTGACCTTCTGAATGTTATAGGCATAGTTAAATGACTTTGTTGTTACAAACGATAGAAAAATGACTTTAATATAAATTTGAAAAGTTTTTTTTTCCTCTTTAATTCTATATCTAATCAATAGTACCACATAAATCAGTTGACATGATAAATGAACCTTAAGCATAATATTAAGCCTGCCACGTGCACGCATGAATCCAACCTACATTGTGGCTACATTGTCCTAGTTTTGTCGGGACCTTTTTAATTAAGGAAACGGGGGAGATGATTACTAAGTAGGAAATTAAATCTTTACTTGATAAAATGAAAATTCAAGTAGCTAATCAACTCAATTAAATATACATGAAATGTCTTATACGGAGATTAGTTTTATGAGAATAAAACACAGATAAGATTAAAATAGCTTTGATTTCATCTTTTTATTTTTATTTACTTTAAAAAATAAATACAATTATAAACTTGGGTATTATGTACTGTGTATTTAATTTCAAATGCAATTACTATGCATCTACAACAACAGCAATTTACTTAGTGTAGTTCCACAAGTGGGGTTTGGAGATGATAGAGTGTATGTAGACCTTACCCCTACCTTGTGCAGATAGAGAGACTGTTTCCGACTCTCGGCTCAAGATAAGTGTAATCACAGCAGTTTGGAAAAGGATATAAAGTAGCGAAGAAGCCATGAAAAAAGAAGCAGTAACAACAACAAAATGATAAGAAAACTAAAGAAGAAAAATATTAGGTACTAATATAAATCTAAGTATAAAGAAACATGAGAATAATACCAATACTACTGGCACGACCCGAAATTTTCACCTTCGGGATCGTGATGGCGCCTAATATTTCACTTGTTAGGCAAGTCAACGTTAGAAAATCTTAACTCTTTTTTTTTAAACAAATCAATTTAAGCGAAAGTCAATTACTGAAATAAAGTGTAGAAGACCACAATAATCGAATCATCAAAATACATCTCCGAATCTGGTGTCACAAGTGCACAAGCTACTAGGATAATACAAATAATGGTCTGAATAAAATTCAAGATGTTTGAAAGATAATACACAGCTAAGATAAGATAGAAGGGGACTTCAGAACTGCGAACGCTGTACAGTTATACCTCAAGTCTCCTCTGAGTAGCTGAATCCGAGCAACTCTATGGTACGTCGTTGGGACCAACTCCAAAATCTACATAAAAAGTGCAGAGTGTAGTATGAGTACAACCGACCTCATGTACTCCGTAAGTGTCGAGCCCAACCACAACGAAGCAGTGACGAGGCTATGACAGGACACATACGTAAACAATCTGTACAAGTATATACAAATACGAAGCAACAATAAATACAATAAATAATACTTTATAAATTTGGGAGGGAACATGCGAAGGGGGGTGATATAATAATTTTAGCTGAAAAATTATCACTTAGCAGCCGATTAATTCCTCAACAGTAAACTGAGAAACTGATAATATGAAAATGGCACGGCACCACCCTTCGTGCTTTTACTCTTATTCCTCCCATAAAATGATAAATGAATAATAATAATTGGCACGGCATCACCCTTCGTGCTTTAACTCTCTTTTGGCACGGCATCTCCTTTCGTGCTTTTACACTCTCTGAAAATGGCACGGCATCACCCTTCGTGCTTTTACTCTCAAAATTGACACGGCAACGCCCTTCTAGCGTTTACACTCTTTCTTACCATGACAATGATAATATAAATAATAAAAATGGTATGCCATCACCCTTCGTGCTTTCAAACTTGTTCTCATCATATTCAAAAATAAATAAATCAATAAATATTTCATGAATAATGATCAAATAATCAATAATAAACTTAACAAGAATATTTTAATTAAATAAGTAATTATTCAAAATAAAATAATGTAACGATCCGGTCAGTCGTTTTGAGAGTTATAGCCCTGATCCCCTATTTACTGCTTCTCCCATATCTATTTCTGCTATTGTGACTTGCCGAGAGGACTCGTTTTGGTTTTTGGAGTGTTTTAGGACAATTAATCCCCAAATAGAGGTTTAAGTCTTAGGATTTGGACCGTATTTAAAACTGTGTGAATACGACTCCGAAATGAAGTTTTATCGGTTCCGTTAGATCTGTTAGGTAATTTTGGACTTAGGGGCGTGTCCGCATAGTATTTTGGAGGTTTGTAGCTTATTTAGGCTTGAAATGGCGAAAGTCGAAGTTTTGGAGATTTGGACCGGTAGTGGAATTTTGATACCGGGGGCGGATTCCGATTTCGGAAGTTGGAATAGGTCTGTAGGATTGAATATGACCTGTGTACAAAATTTGGGGTCAATCGGACGTGATTTGGTTGGTTTCGGCATCGGTTGTCAGATTTGGAAGTTTCAAGTTCTTTAAGTTTGAATTTGAGGGCGATTCGTGATTTTAGCATTGTTTGATATGGTTTGAGGACTCGACTAAATTCGTATGGTGTTTTGGGATTTTGTTGGTATGTTTGGTTGAGGTCCCGGAGGCCTCGGGTGTGTTTCGGATGCTCAACGGGCCATTTTAGACTTAAGGAAGATAGCAGATTTTCTGGTGTTGTGTTGCAAACCTTTTCTTCATCGCGTTCGCGAGGGAGGTCTAGCGATCGCGTAAGGCAATTTGAGAGGCCAGCTAAGTTGTTCTTCACGTTCGCGAATTTGAGGACGCGATCGCGTCATGCTGTTCATGGCGAACGCGTGAGCTAGGCCGCGTTCGCGAAGAGGAACTAAAGCAACGGTGAAATTTAAGGGTTATTCTTCGCAAACGCGTGGGGTTGTTCACGATCGCGTAAGCATGAGGGCTAGTGAACCGCATTCGCGTGGAGATTTTCGCATTCGCATAGGGTTAAATTCTAGGGCAGCGAAGTTGTGCTTCGTGATCGCGAGGCTATTTCTGCGATCGCGATTAAGGAATCACTAGGCAGTATTAAACATTTAAAAAATGAGGGTTTGACCATTTTTATCAAAACTTGAGTTTGGGAGCTCGGATTTGGACGAGATTTTGGGAGATTTTCAGAGACATCGATTGGGTAATAATTCTACACTTGATTTTGGTTATATCCCATTAATCTATCATTAATTTCACAATTAAATTTTAGATTTGGGTTGAAAATTGGGGAAAATGGGAAGAAGTTCTTCAACTAAGATTTTTGGGTTTTGATTGGGATTTTGACATCGGATTTGGATAATTTTGGTACGAGTGAACGCGTGATTGAATGGGTATTCATATTTGGTGACTTTTACTCGATTCCGAGACATGGGCCCGGGGAGGCTTTTTAGGGCGATTTTTTTTATTTCTTGCTTTAGCTTTGATTTCATTAATAAGATTAATTCTTATAGCTGTATTTATGGTATGTAATTAATTTTGGCTAGATTTGGGCCATTCGGAGCTGGATATTCGTAGAAAGAGCATTGTTACGGATTGTTTGAGCTTGGTTTGAGGTAAGTTGCTTGCCTAACCTTGTGTGGGAGAAATCCCCTTAGGAGTTGGTACTGATTTTACTATGTGAGCACCATGTACGTGAGGTGACGAGTGAGTACACGGGCTATTTATTGAAAAACCCGATTTTTACTAAGAAATTCCTTGTTTCCACCTTAATTGAATATACTAGCATGCGTAGTTACCCTGTTAGCTTAGAATTGCATGTCTACGTGCCTTATTTGCTTAATTGAACTCTTTGCAGCATGCCTATTGAATTCCTGCTTCTTTCCCGACTTGTACTTAGTCTAGACTGTAGATTCTCTTGCTGTACTTGTCGTTTGTAATTGATTGTGCTGTGTATTTACTTTTGAGACTACGGGACGGTATCCCGGGAGATCCCCCTGCATATTTACTTTTAGGACTACGGGACGGTATCCCGGGAGATCCCCCTGCACATTTACTTTGAGACTACGAGGTGGTACCTCGGGAGTTCTCCCTGCATATTTACTTTTGGGACTACGAGACGGTATCTCGGGAGATTCCCTGTCGCTTAATTCCGTGCACTGTTATGTTATTTCAATGTGTTTTCCTTTGTTGAAATTTAGTCTCTTATTATACTGCTTATTCTCCTATTTTTATTATTATATACCAGTGGGCCTGACCTGACCTCATCACTACTCAACTGAGGTTAGGCTCGGCACTTACTGGGTACCGTTGTGGTGTACTCACGCCCTTTCCTGCACATGTTTTTCGTGTGCAGATCCAGATTTCTTTTACCAGCCTCATCCTTAATTGCAGTTGCTGCTGTTTTCGGAGAACTTCAAGGTACATCTGCCCATGCCCGCAGATCCTCGGAGTCTCCCCCTCTATCCCCCTATGTTGCTTCTTCTTCTTATTTCTATAAACACTGATGTATAGAACAGTTGGAACTTCGTAAAAACTTGTGACTTACGGTATTCCGGGTCTTGGGAGTGTCATGTATATTTTTAGAGTTGATTATTGTATATGCCGAGCGGCATCTCAATTGCTTATTAAAATATCTGTTGCTGTTAGTTGTTAAATTTTCATATTTTTTTCATTTCATTCCCGCAAGTGTTAGGCTTACCTGGTCGTAGAGACTAGGTACCATCACGACGTTTCACGGAAGGAGAATTTAGGCCGTGATAAATAAAATCCTCCAGCATGCTTTGACTCAACCACAACGCATAAGTAGTCATCACCTCACATATGCGTTGTACCCGCACATTAAATCACGTAACAAATAGACAAACAAATCCTACTCCCTCAAGTCAAGGTTAACCACGATACTTACTTCGCTTTGCAACCAAATTCAAGATTCCAATAAACTTTTGCCTTACAAATTTGTGTCCAAAATTCTCAAATCTAGTCATAAACAACTCAATATACTAAATACAAATCGTAGGAATTAATTCCATATGAATTTACTAATTTTCTGGATTAAAATACGAAATTCATTTTAAAAATTGACAGTGGGACCACATCTCGAATTTCGAAAAAATTTACAAATTCGGAATACCGGTTCCGATACGAGTTCAACCATATAAAAATTATCAAATTCCGACATCGGATTGACATTCAAATCTTAATTTTACATTTTTGGAAGATTTTATAAAAATCTGTTTTTTCTTACATAAATTCATGGATTCATGATATAAATGAGTATGAAATCATGAAATATAATCAATATAGGATAAGGAATACTTACCCCCAATGTTTTCCCGTGAAAATCGCCCAAAAATCATCTTACTCGAGCTCAAAATCGTAAATGGTAGGAAATGGGGCGAAATCCCATTTACATAACCTAAGTTCTGTTTGCCCGGGTTTTTCCCTTATGCGATCGCGGACAATGCTTCGCGATCGCGAAGCACATTTTTAGGCTGCCCAGCTTTTGCTCTACGCGAACGCGATAGTGCTCTCGTGAACATGAAGTACAGTTTCTCAGCCTTCCGCGATCGCGGACTACCTTGTGTGATCGCGTAGCACAAATTTTGTGCTTCAACTTCTGCCTCATTCCTTCTTCGCGAACGCGGCTTGGCCCTCGTGTTCATGGTGACTTAGTTGTTGCAACTATGCGATCGCGGACCTCACTATGCGATCGCATAGTACAAATTTCATCTGTGACCATTAAGCCTTCGCGATCGCGGACACAGTCACGCGATCGCATAGAAGGAAACCAGTAGCAGCAGGTTCAGCAGTTTCATGGTTCTGAAATGCGCCGATCATGATCCGAATTACACCCGAGCCCTCAGAGTTCCAAACCATATATGCACATCAGTCCAAAAACATAATACAAACTCGTTCGCGCAATCAAAATACCAAAATAACACATAAAACTATGAATTGGATACCAAATCAAATAAAATTTTAAAGAAAACTTTAGAATTTCTATTTTAACAACCGGACGTCCGAATCACGCCAAACCAACTCCGTTTCTCGCCAAATTTGGTGGACAAGTCATAAATATAGTAATGGAGCTATACCGAGTTCTGGAACCAAAATACGGATCCGGTATCAACAAAGTCAAACATTAGTCAAATCTCTTAAGTCATTAAACCTTTAAACTTAAGAATTTCGACAACATGCGATAACTCGAGCTAAGGACCTCCGAATTCAATTTTGGGTATACGCCTAAGTCCAAAATCACGATACGGACCTACCAGAACTGTCAAAATACTTATCCGGGTCCATTTGCTCAAAATATTGAACAAAGTCAACCCAATTGAGTTTTAAAGCTCTATTTCACATTTTAATCAATTTTTCACATAAAACCTCTCTGGAAAAATTTATGGACTGTGCACAAAAGTCGAGGAATGATGAATAGTGCTATTTGAGGTCTCAAAACACAGAAATAATTTATTAAATTTAAATATGACCTTTTGGGTCATCACATTCTCCACCTCTAAAACAAACGTTCGTCCTCGAACGGAATTAGAAAAGTACCTGAGCCGGTGAAAAGGTGTGGATATGTCACGACCCAAACTATCCTCTATCATGATGGCGCCTATCATGACAAAGGTTAGTTTAGGTCATGACAGATTGGTATCAGAGCCTAGGTTATATAGGTCTCACGAGTCATGAGCGGGTTTAGTAGAGTCTTGCGGATCGGTACGGAGACGTCTGTACTTATCTTGAGGAGGCTGCAGAACCCTTAGGAAAATTTCACTTTCTTGTATTCTATAGTGCGAATATGATTCAGCTTGAGACATAACTCTTTGAATTCCTTCCACGCATCTCGTATGCGCACATGAGCTCTCGGTATCTGTTGTGCATCGCCGGTTTGTGATTCTATGAACGAGGTTCGAGATGTGTATTATGTGTTTTGGTGACGGGCTAGTCTGGAATACTTGAGGCCAGGTTTAAACCGTAGTTTTGGCTTGGTAGCTTCAGTCGTAACCTATACATTTGGACTCATATGCCCGATAATGTCCCTACGAGTAGAATTGTGGCTCGATGAGCAGTGGAATGTCTTTGTGGTGAGTATGGCATAACTACGGGAAGTGTTAAGACTATGTGAATGTGACGAGAAGTGTTTTCTTGAAATGTAAAGGAAGGCCATTGGGTGCTTGATTTTTGTTTTGATGTGACGTACCGTCTCGAGTGTGAATGTTTTGAAGGATCTTTCACATTGTTAAATTTTGGGGCAAATTAAATTCTCATGTCTGTCAATGAGTTTGAACTCAAGAAGAGTAAGTGGTTGTGTAGTAATGGTGGTTGCGAATGGGTATTTTGATGTTGATGGCTCGGGAAAGATAATCTTTGAAGAGACTTAGAGTCGGTAACATTTTATTGGTTCAGGTGCGACAGAAATACATTTCAATTTGATGCAGCAGTTGGGTAGCAAAGTATGAGGGAAGACATGGCAGGAAGTGTTTCGCGGTGGTTGAAGTACTAGCAGGTCAAGTAGGAGAAGTAGAGGTTAAGAAGTTTCTTAAAGGAGATGATTTAACCGAAGTAAGAGTGGCAGATTAGCATATGAATTCACTAGTAGGGTAGTCGTGCGCCTTGAGAAAGTGTAGAATGGTTTGGAATCGTGTTAATATGTGAATCAGCCTGCATACTCTATTTGGAGTGATGGTTAGTGTACAAAAAAAAATGTGTTTGACTTGAGTTGTAAAAAAAAAAAATTGAGGCGTGAAGATCTGATTATTGTGTCAGGTGCAATATGACTTGAGTTCGAAAGGTATTGTTGACGTACAGTCGATGTCAATAGGGAAAGTGCAGACTTATATAAATGGTGGGAGAGCATGATCTCAGGAGAATTTACGAATTTCGTGGTCGTTGCACTCAGTGCAGTGTCATTGGGAGATGTCGGTAAGGAATTCCACAGGTAGGTTATCTCCTATGTGCAGTTAACGGTGGCGTGATGTTGATGAAGCTTTTGCGAGGAATATTACTAGCTACCCGGTAGGAGGTCGCGTGTGTAATTTTGACTGGAGATTCAGAATGTTCATGAAAGGCTTAATAGCAGACTTCGAGAAGTCTGGCAGGTTAACGGTGCGGTACCTTGGTAATTGAGAAGGAGAAATCCTTACGGGTTCTAATTTTATATAATTGCAGCTTAAGGCTAAGTGGGGGAGTATGCTATCGACGAGTTGATTGTACGGTTATGGGTCGTATTAGTTTTGGTTCGGGGTATGCCGGTGAATCAGTTATGACTTGCAGAGGTCGAGATCGAGGATGACTCGGGTAAAGGAATTTCTGGACACAAGTTGTATTACACTCTATGGTTATAGGAGGACCATAAAAATAATTGATTGTTTATTCACAGAGAATGTAGTGTACATGGAGTGGGAATTTGCTCGGTTGCGTAGGAATGAGGGTTACTCTTTATTCCCTTGGGTGTTGATGTGCTAATGAGGCACATGTCGTTTCGGTCCGTTTGGTCGGTTAATTCGAGAATGGTTACAATGGATTCAAGATTTATAAATATGGCTAGAAAACTGGGAGTTGCATTGAACGGTGTTGAGACTCATTGCATCTCATATCATTGTGAATTATGCATTTCAGTATCAAGAAGGTGAAGGAAACGGTTTTAGGTTCCTATAAAGTCTCTTCAGAGTAAGCATGTTTGGTTGTGGAATCTTTGAAATACATAAAAAAGGGTATTCGGCGGCTTATAAGCCTTAGGGCGGTGTGATTCTATGCTAGAGTTCGTGGGGCAAGTTTTAGTTAAGGATAGTAGTATTCTAATAAGGAAATAAAATAGCAATTTGAAGGAAATTTGGAAAGGACTTGGGGAAATAGGTTGGTTTGGAAATAGGTTGGGGTAGCACAGTAATGGGTATGATCGGTTATTTGTGTACTTATGATGTGACTAGTATCTACAGGTGTTTCGTGGCAATGCTCCCAGATTTGGCAACCTGTGTGGCTTGGTGAAGTTAGAGGAATTCGGTTCAGATAGCTTGATTATGTGCAAATGGATTTCAAAGTGTTCATGATGGGTTCTACCATGGTTTAAACCAGATAATTTCCACCGATGTACGGAGCATGTTGTGTGTTATGATTTTCTCCTAGAAAGAAGCAAGAAAGAGGTTTCTGACTAATAAGGTATGTAATTGCTAGTGACTCAGAGTTGATAATGGAATTCTTATGCTTGTCACATGATGGCATAATAGATGTGGTGTGTTGTGCGGGAATAGGATTTACATGTACCAGGTCACAGTTCTGTTTTGAAGGGAAGGACATAAATTCTTAGGCAACATGAACGGTTTCTGATGACTAGGTAAATGATATTACTATCTGGTATAGCTTGATGAGAGTGTACATTTCATAAGGGGCAGTGTGTTTTGATTTATGGGTACTTCGCTGGTATTGCGTCACTCTCCTAGTTGATCGACTGTTGATATTCAAATTTTTGCCAGGTGGCACAGATGAAGTTTCAAAGTATTTCTCGTGGGAGGATTGTGTATGAGAGAGGTGTTAGGCATTCGGGCGGTAGAGGTGGAATCAAATAGGGTGATTCATGTGTTCTATGGAATTGAAGATTGAGAGTTCTCATAAGCAGATTGTTTCATGGTGGTGGACTGTGAAGTTGTGGCCGGAGCTAGCCAGATGATAGAAGGTGTTATGATTCCGTCATTATGGACTTTCGGAGGTTGTTTATTTATTGGTGGCTGACCATAGTTGATTCGGGGCCCATTGGTAGGCCCAATTAGGATGTGTATTCTACACCGAGCCGGATTGATTGGCTTCATACTGCTATTGTTGAAGAATGTGCCATTCGGTTAATGTGAAGCTTATTCGTGCTCTGAAATGATCGGTGAGTTACTCTTCTATGCTACGAGGAGTTGTGATTCATGGTTATATGCACATATGGTGCGGTTCTATTATGGCCTTATAGCAAAATTTGAGCGAGAATAGTATTGGATATTGCTTGGTTGATGACGTATTAGTCGTGTTCTTTCGGGCTTTATGTGGCATGGTGTCGTTTGCTTCTCTGTGGTTATGGTAATGCACTTTGGGTACTTGATGTCGAATTGTGCATGGTTATTGATTTTAGCAGGGTGACTTGAGGTGTTTCATATGGACCAGTAATTGGATAGGGTCGCGTATTGCAGCAGAGTTATGTGGAAATATGATCCCTTGTGTAAGATTTGTATGTTATGGTTCTGCGGTGTGTGATGGGTTCTTAGCATTGTGTCGGGGTGGTACTCGTCGAGCTTGCGGAACGGTTCTCCTATTTGGGTCATTATTACGATTGGGTACATTTGGAATGTTGCTATCTGATGCACGGATTGCATGGGTTGTGGCTTTAAATTGTATTGATGTTTCATGTAACTAGAGTGGTTGTGTTGAAGGATATGAGGTCATTGGGCCTAGAATGGATGCTATCAGATTTGATTTTGGTATAATTAGGAGGATAATATCGGAAGTCGGCTTTGAAATTGGCTATAGTTCTTGTAGAAGGAATGAGAGCTCCATGGCCTGATGGTTTAATGAATGGTTATGAATTCGGTATGTTTCTTTCATCATCGGCATTGAACGAAGGTTTTAGAATGAGGGGTTGTTTGATATGAAGTTTATTACTGGCACTGGATTGATTTGAGTCGATACTGTGATTTGAAATCATTGCTTCGAGCATTCGAGCTATGCGGTATTTGAATTTGAGTATTTGAGTTATGGTTACAGCTTTTGGTACATATTGTTCAGACTTATACGGTATGTAGATGCAAATTTCTCATCTTATAGGAAATTTCAGATATTGGAAATTTGATTCGAAGGCTTGTGGGCTAGGTTGAATTGAGAAATTTCAGTTATGCTGTGCTATCGGACCTGTATGGGATAGGGTGACGTGGGATCACCCCCGGGTATGTGCATGTGAAAGCTACATAGCGATTTGATGGATTTTGGAACAACTCTGGGCATGTTCGAGGACGAACGTATGTTTAAGTGGGGGAGGATGTAACGACCCGACCGATCGTTTTGAACATTTGCACTTCGCTTGGTTGTTTGAGGGCATAAGTAGCTCCGTATGATGTACTTTGACTTGTGTGAATCGTTGGTTTCGGGTCGCAAGTATTTCGAAATCGAATTGGAAGAAGGAATTTCATTGTTGAAGATTTAAATTGGGAGAGTTGACCAAAATTTGACTCTTTAGCATTCAATCTTGGATTCGAATTCTGATAATTCCAATAGCTCCGTATGGTGATTTTGGGCTTAGGAGCGTGTCCGGAATATTATTTGGAGGTCCGTAGAGGAATTAGGCTTGAAATGCCGAAAGCTTAATTTTTAAGAAGTTTGACCGGGGAGTTGACTTTTTGATATCGTAGTCGGAATCTGATTTTGAAAATTGGAATACCTCTGTTATGTCATTTATGACTTATGTGAAAAATTTGAGGTCAATCAGACGTGATTTGATAGGTTCCGAAGTCGTTTGTAGAAATTAGAAATTTCAAAGTACATTAGGCTTGAATTGGGGTGTAATTCATGGTTTTAGCATTGTTTGAGGTGATTTGAGGATTCGACTAAGTTCGTATGATATTTTAGGACTTGTAGGTATATTTGGTTGAGGTCCCGAGGGCCTCGGGTGAGTTTCGGATGGTTAACGGATCAAAAATTGAACTAGAACAGTTGCTGCAATTTCTTTCTATTGAAAATTTCTTCTGCCAAATTCGAGCCCAGAAATCCCTCAGAATCGAGCCCAGAGTCGAGGGCCACGATCGAAGCCATGATCGAGCCTAGGGTCGAAGACATGATCGAAGGCCAGGATCGAGGACCTCGATCGAAGGCCAAGATCAAAGGCCAAGATCGAAGGCCAAGATCGAGGCAGAACTGAGGTTGTCTGGGCAGAATTATAAAAATAGGGACTTCGTCCCATTTGCCATTTTTAACAAATTGGAGCTTGAGGAGAGGCAATTTTTGATATATTTTCAAGGAAAACTTGAGGTAAGTCCCTTGTGATCATTTCTACTCCACAATATTGAATTATCATCGAATAATCCGACTAGATTACATGATTTTGAGATGTAAATCGGAGATTGGAACTTAGAAATTTGGAAATAAGATTTGTAGATTTGAGGGTCGAGTTGAGGTCGCATTTTGGTAAAAATTGTTATGGGTAGACTCGTGGTTGAATGGGCTTTCGAATTTTGTAACTTTTGTGGGGTTCCGAGATGTGGGCCCCACAAGCGATTTTTGAGCCAATTTCGGGGTTTGGTCTAATTTTTATAGTTTTTCTTATGGAATTCATTCAATTAGCGTGTATTGATGGTATTGTACTGATTGTGAATAGATTCGGAGAATTTGGAGGCCGAGTCCAGAGACAAGATCATTGCGGGATAGAGATTTGACCGGTTTGAGGTAAGTAACGATTGTAAATCTAATCTTGAGGGTATGAAACCCTTGATTTCGTATCATTCTACTATTTTGACGTGATGCACATGCTAGGTGACGGGCGTGTGGGCATGCACTGTTGGGGTTTTGTGACTTGGTCCGCCCCGTAGCAACTGTAAAGTTGCATACTTTGTTGAAACCATATGATACTTATATGTTTTAGAAAGAATTTCTGTAAATTGGGCTGAATGCCATGTTTGGGCCTTGCGCCAATGCTATTTGGACCCTTAGGGGCTGTTTCTTACCATCCTCTCATTGTTTTCGATTAAAAATCTATACTCAGTCATGTTTATACTTGTTTACCACATAACTCAGTTTTATGACTCTATTTTGATGCATATAAATGTTTTGGGCCGAATGCCCTATTTTACTGAAATGCCCGAGTGGCTTGAGAGATTTATGACTGAGTGAGGCCGAGGGCCTGATTTGTGAGGATGAGTGTAGATCGGGATTTCCCGCCTGCAACATATTTATGACTGAGTGAGGCCGAGGGCCTGATTTGTGAGGATGAGTGTGGATCGGGGCTGCCCGCCTGCAGCATACTTTATTATTATGGCACGTGAGTTTTCCGTGCAGGACGTGAGTTGTCCGTGCAGATTATAGCGCTTGGGCTGAAGGATCCCCTCCGGAGTCTGTACACACCCCCAGTGAGCGCAGGTACCTACTGAGTGCGAGTGTCGAGTGCTGAGTGACTGGGAGGCATGAGTGATTATGAGGTATGCCCGAGTGGCACGAGTGACTGTGAGGTTTGCCCGATGGGCTGTTTATGAGTGATGTTTTGCCCGAGGAGCTGTTTATGATTTCATCATTTTTGCTCACCTTTGCATTGAGCCTGTGTTTAAAAATTTTTGGAAAAATGTCTTTAAATGATTTTTACTGGAACTGGGTTTAAACTAGATAATTTGATTCAAATCCTGATTTTTAAAAGCATGTGGTATTTTACTAAGATTTCTTGATATGAACGTTATATGCTTTATTGCTCATCACTACTGCGCAGTCTTTATTTATTGTTGTTACTTACTGAGTTGGCGTACTCACGTTACTCCCTGCACCTTGTGTGCAGATTCAGGTGTAGCTGGGCACGGTAGCGGTTATTGAGTGTTCTGATTGCAAATTTTCTTGGAGATAGCAAGGTAGCTGTTTGGCGATCGCAGCCCCTGCTCTTCTCCCTCTTATCTTCCTCTAGTTGTACTTAGCTATTTTTCGGGCTGAGTTAGCCTTGATATTGTTAGACAGATTGTAGTATATGCTCATGACTAGTGACACCCCGATGTCGGGCTTTTCTTTTCCGCACTTCTGCTTTTCTTTGATTTGAACCCTTTAAATAGAGGTTTTATGTTAAATAACCTTGGAATTATCTTTAAAATGAAAATATCGGTTTGTTTTGGAAATGAGTTGGCTTGCCTAGTTCCACAATAGGCGCCATCACGACAGAGGTTAGTTTGGGTCGTGAAAGATATTTACTCCGCATGTCCGACTCGGACTCTCAGGTAGTTGTCTCAATTGATTGACCTCTCCATTGCACCCGAACTGAAGGATAACTCTTAGACCTCAACTGTCGGACCTGCCTGGCTAGAATAGCTACTGGCTCCTCTTCGTAAGTCAAATCCTTGTCCAATTGGACTGAGCTGAAATCTAACATATGGGACAGATCGCCATGATATTTTCTAAGCATAGACACATGGAACACCGGATAAACCGCTGATGAACTAGGTGGTAATGCAAGCATGTACGCTACTTCGCCCGCCCTTTCAAGAATTTCAAAAGGTCCAATGTACTTAGGGCTTAACTTGCCCTTCTTTCCGAATCGCATTACACATTTCATAGGTGAAACACGAAGCAATACTCTTTCTCTAGTCATGAATGCAACATCATGAACCTTACATTCGGCATAACGTTTTTGCCTAGACTGAGCTGTGCGAAGTCGATCCTGAATAATCTTGACCTTATCCAAGGCATCCTATACTTAATCGGTACCCAACAACTGAGCCTCTCCCGGTTCAAACCAGCCAACGGGCGAACGACACCGTCTCCCGTATAATGCTTCATATGGAGCCATCTGAATGCTCGACTGTTAACTGTTATTATATGCAAACTCTGCAAGTGGCAAGGACTGATCCCAAGAACCTCCAAAGTATATAACACAAGCACAAAGCATATCTTCCAATATTTGAATAGTGCGCTCTGACTGTCCATCTGTCAGAGGATGAAATAATGTACTCAACTCAACCTGCATGCCTAACTCACGCTGTACAACCTTCCAGAAGTATGAGGTAAACTACATACCTCGATCTGAAATAATAGACACAGGCACACCGTGAAGAAGGACAATCTCACGAATGTAAATTTCAGCTAACCGCTCTGAAGAATAGGTAACTGCTACTGGAATGAAATGTGCTGACTTGGTCAATCTGTCCACAATGACCCAAACTGCATCAAATTTTCTCTGAGTCTGCGGGAGCCCAACAACAAAATCCATAGTGATATGCTCCCACTTCCACTTAGGAATTTCTAACTTCTGAAGCAAACCACCAGGTCTCTGATGCTCGTACTTGACTTGCTGACAGTTTAGACGCCGAGCTACATATGCAACTATATCCTTCTTCATTCTCCTCCACCAATAATGTTGCCGCAAATCTTGATACATTTTGGCGTCACCAGGATGAACAGAATACCGAGAGTTGTCTACCTCTTCAAGAATTAATTCACGAATCCCATCCACATTAGGCACACAAATACGACCCTGCATCGGCAGAACTCCATCTTCCCCCCACAATAACCTGTTTGGCATCACCGTGCCGCACCGTGTCCTTAAGAATAAGAAAGTGAGGATCATCATAATGTCTCTCTCTGAGACGCTCATATAAAGAAGACTGAGTGACTGTGCAAGCTAGAACCCGGCTGGGTACTGAAACATCTAACCTCATGAACTGATTAGCCAAAGTCTGAACATCTGCAGCTAACAGCCTCTCACCAACCGGAATATACACAAGACTGCCCATACTCGTAGCCTTTCTACTCAAAGCATCGGCCACCACAATAGCCTTTCCGGGGTGATACAAAATGTTTATATCATAATTTTTCAACAACTCTAACCATCTTCTCTGCCTCAAATTGAGATCTTTTTGTTTGAACAGATACTGAAGGCTACGATGATCAGTAAATACCTCACACGAGACACCGTAAAGGTAATGCCTCCAAATCTTCAGCGCATGAACAATGTCTGCCAAATCCAAGTCAAGAACAAGATATTTCTTCTCATGAACATTCAACTTCCGTGACACATATGCAATCACCCTGCCATCTTGCATCAATACTGCACCAAGTCCAATGCGAGATGCATCACAATACACCGTATAAGATCCTGAACTTATGGGTAATACCAACACTGGCGTCGTAGTCAAAGCATTCTTGAGCTTTTGAAAGCTTAACTCATACTCATCTGACCATCTGAATGGAACACCTTTCTGGGTCAGTCTGGTCAATGGGCTTGCTATAGATGAAAACCCTTCCACAAACCGGCGATAATAACCCGCCAAACCCAGAAAACTCCATATCTCTATAACTGAGGTAGGTCTAGGCCAGTTGTGAACTACCTCAATCTTCTTAGGATCCAGCTTTATGCCTTCTACCGATACAACATGCCCCAAAAATATAATTGAGTTTAACCAAAACTCGCATTTTGAAATTTGGCATATAACTGATTATTCTTCAAAGTCTGAAGCACAATCTGAAGATGTTGCTCATATTCCTCTCAACTACCGGAGTAAATTAAGATGTCATCAATGAATACAACCACAGATGAATCCAGATAGGGCTTGAACACCCGATTCATCAAATCCATAAATGCCGCTGAGGCATTTGTCAGCCCAAATGACATCACTAGGAATTCGTAATGCCCATACCGAGTCCGAAAAGTTGTCGTAGTGACATCAGATGCCCTAATATTCAATTGATGGTAACCAAACCTCAATTTTATCTTTGAAAACACCTTGGCACCCTGAAGCTGATCGAATAAGTCATCAATTCTCGGCAGTGGATACTTGTTCTTGATAGTAGCCTTGTTCAACTACCGATAATCTATACACAGCCGCATTGAACCATCTTTCTTCTTCACAAACAACACTGGTGCACCCCAGGGCGAGACACTAGGTCTAATGAATCCATGATCAAGCAGGTCTTGTAACTGCTCCTTCAATTCTTTCAACTCCGGCAGGGCCATACGTTATGGTGGAATAGAAATGGGCGGAGTGCCCGGAGCAAAATCAATATAGAAGTCAATATCTCTGTCGGGTGGCATCCCCGACAAATCTGCAGGAAATACCTCTGGAAATTAACGAACAATTAGTACTGAGTCCATAAAAGGAACATCTTCACTCGGACCACGAATATAAGCTAAATAGGCTAGATACCCCTTCTCGACCATACACCGAGCCTTCATATAAAACATAACACTGCTGGTAGAATGACCAGGAGTTCCTTTCCACTCTAATCGAGGTAACCCTGGCATGGCTAGGGTCACTGTCTTGGCATGACAATCCAATATAGCATGATAAGGTGACAACCAATCCATACCCAAGATTACATCAAAATCTACTATATCAAGAAGTAGAAGATCCACGCTAGTCTCAAGACTCCCAATAGTAACCACACACGAACGTTAGACATGATCTACCATAACAGAATCTTCCACCGGTGTAGACACACACACAGAAGCACTAGGAGAATCACGAGGCACAACCAGATATGAAGCAAAATAAGAGGACACATAAGAATATGTAGATCCTGGATCAAATAGAACTGAAGCATCTCTATGGAAAACTGGAACAATACATGTGATCAATGCATCGGATGACTCGGCCTCAAGCCTAGCTGGAAAAGCATAAAATCGGGGATGTGCCCCACCACTCTGAACCGCGTCCCTGGGACGACCTCTAACTGGCTGGCCTCCACCTCTAACGACCTAACCTCCACCTCTAGCTATCTGACCCCTGCCCCTAGCTGGCTGAGTGGGTGGCGGAACAGCTGGTACTGGAATCATAACACGAGAACCCTGCTGATGTGAACTGCCCGATGCCCGAGGGCAAAATCTAGCAATGTGTCTCGGATCACCACAAGTATAACAGGTCCTTGGCTGTTGTGACTGATGACCCTGGAACTGGCCATGTTGACCTGGATAACCACTCTGATGACTCTGGATCGTAGGTTCATTAATAGGAGCTGGTGGTGCACTGTAAGCTAGCTGGTCGGAATGAGACACATGAGGGACGTGACCACCTGAAGCACTGTGGGATGCCTGGAGTGCTGAATGAAATGGCATGGGAGGATGGCCTATATAAAAATTACCCCTGCCTCCAGACGAGGCACCACTAAACCCACCGAACTGACGAGGCCTCTTATCAGACCCATGCCCTCTCTCCTGTGCAAGAACCATCTCGATCCTCCTCGCAACATTAGCAGCCGCCTGAAAGGAAATCTCACTTCCAGTCTCCTTGGCCATCTGAAGCCTGATAGGGTGAGTGAGTCCCTCAATAAACCTCCTCACTCTCTCTCCCTCAGTAGTTAGTAAAAAGAGAGCATGACGGGCCAAATCCACAACACGGGTCTCGTATTGGGTAACAGTCATACTGTCGTGCTGTAGACGCTCAAATTACCTGATGTAATCCTCTCTCAATGTGATAGGGAGGAACTTCTCTAGAAATAGCCGTGAGAACTGCTCCCAAGTCAATGCAGGAGACCCAGCTGGTCTGGTCAACATATAATCTCTCTACCACCTCTTGGCAGAACCCGTCATCTGAGAACTATACCCATGTTCCGCAATAACTCATGGAAGCTATCAAGATAATCATGTGGGTCCTCAGAAGGTGTACCACTGAAGTGAACTGGAAAGATTTTAGTAAACTTATCCAGTCTCAATAAGGCCTCAGAAGACATGGCGGGCATATCACTGGCCTGTGCCGCAATAGCTGGCTGAGCTACCCCAACTGGCGGGGCTGCTGGATCTTGATACTGGGGAGCCATCTGCTCCAGAGCGGGAGCAGTGGGAGCTTGTGCTCTTTCCCCAGCCTGTGATACGGCTGGTGCCACTGAAAATATACCATTCTGGGCCACGCCCTCCATAAGACTCACCAAACGGATTAGAGCGTCCTGAAGCACTGAAGTAGCTATGAATCCTTTCGGAACCTAAACTGGCACAACCGGTACAGTCTGAGCTGGAACCTCTGCTTCCAAATCCACCTGAGGTTCTACAATAGGTGTTGCTGCTCGAGCTCTAGACTGAGCTCTACCTCTGCCTCTACCTCGGCTCCTGGCACAACCTCGACCTCGACCTCTATCTCTAGTCATAGTTGCCACCGGGCACTCTGGTCCCTGTCCATAGATAGATGTATTACGTGTTCTCGCCATCTCCGAGAGAATAAGAATAGAATGGTTCAATCATCGATGATAGGGTAAAATCGCATGACAGAATAAAAAAGAAGTGATATTTTTCCTAAACTTCATAGCCTCTGAGTGATAAGTAAAGACGCCTCCGTACAGATCCTTCAGACTCTACTAAGTTTGCTCATAACTCGTGAGACCTATGTAACCTAGTACTCTGATACCAACTGTTACGATCCAAAATTCTCACCTTCGGGACCTTGATGGCGCCTAAGATTTTACTTGCTAGGCAAGCCAACGTTAGAAAAATCTTAACCCTTTTTTAAAAATAAATCAATTTAAGCGGAAGTCTATTACTGAAATAAAGTGCGGAAGTCTATTACTGAAATAAAGTGCGGAAGACCACAACAACAGAATCATCAAAATACATCCCCGAATCTGGTGTCACAAGTGCACGGGCTACTAGGATAATACAAATAATGGTCTAAATAAAATTCAAGTTGTTTGAAAGATAATACACAGCTAAGATAAGATAGAAGAGGACTTCAGAACTGCGAACGCTGTGCAGTTATACCTCAAGTCTCCCCTGAGTAGCTGAATCCGAGCAACTCTATGGTATGCTACTGGGACCAACTCCAAAATCTGTACAAGAAGTGCAGAGTGTAGTATGAGTACAACCGACCCCATGTACTCTGTAAGTGTCGAGCCTAACCTCGACAAAGTAGTGACGAGGCTATGACAGGACACATATATAAATAACCTGTACAAGTATATACAAATATGAAGCAACAATAAATACAATAAATAACACTTTATAAATTTGGGAGGGAACATACGAAGGGGATGATATAATAATTTCAGCAGGAAAATTATCACTTAGCAGCCGATTAATTTCTCAACAGTAAAATGAGCAACTGATAATATGAAAATGGCACGACACCAGCCTACGTGCTTTTACTCTTATTCCTCCGATAAGCTGATAAATGAATAATAATAATTGGCACGACATCACCCTTCGTGCTTTAACTCTCTTTTGGCACAACATCTCCTTTCGTGCTTTTACACTCTCTGAAAATGGCACGGCATCACCCTTCGCGCTTTTACTCTCAAAATTGACACGGCAATGCCGTTCTTGCTTTTACACTCTTTCTCACCATGACAATGATAATATAAATAATAAAAATGGTACGGTATCACCCTTCGTGCTTTCACACTCTTTCCCACCATATTCAACAATAAACAAAATCAATAAATATTTCATGAATAATGATCAAATAATCAATAATAAACTTAACAGGAATATCTTAATTAAATAAGCAATTATTCAAAATAAAATAAATTCCTCCAGCATGCTTTGACCCAACCACAATGCTTAAGTACTCGTCATCTCACATATACATTGTACCCGCACATTAAATCACGAAACGAATAGACAAATAAATCCTACTCCCTCAAGTCAAGGTTAACCACGATACTTACCTCGCTTTGCAACCAAATTCAAGACTCCAATAAACATTTTCCTCGTGAATTAGTGTCCAAAATCCTCAAATCGAGTCATAAATAATTTAATATACTGAATACAAATCGTAAGAATTGATTCCATATAAATTTTCTAATTTTCCAGATTAAAATTTAAAATTCATTTTAAGTATTGACAGTGGGACCCACATCTCGAATCTCGGAAAAACTCACAAAATCAGAACACTCATTCCGATACGAGTTCAACCATACAAAAATTATCGAATTCCGACATCGGATTGTCCTTCAAATCTTAATTTTATATTTTTGGAAGATTTTATAAAAATCTGATTTTTCTTCCATAAATTCATGGATTTATGATGTAAATGAGTATGAATCATGAAATATAATCAATATAGGAAAAGGAACACTTATCCCAATGTTTTCCCGTAAAAATCACCCAAAACTCGTCTTACCCGAGCTCAAAATCATAAATGGTAGGAAATGGGGCGAAATCTCATTTATAGAACTTAAGTTCTGTTTGCCCAGGTTTTTCCCTTATGCGATCGCGGACAATGCTTCACGATCGCGAAGCACATTTTTAGGCTGCTCAACTTTTGCTCTACGCGAACGCAGCAGTACTCTCGTGAACATGAAGAACAGCTTCTTAGCCTTCCACGATCGCGGACTACCTTGTGCGATCGCGTAGCACAAATTTTGTGCTTAAGCTTTTGCCTCTTTCCTTCTTTGCGAACGCGGCTTGGCCCTCGCGTTCACGGTGACTTAGTTGCTGCAATTGTATGACCACGGACCTCACTATGCAATCGCATAGTACAAATTTCATTCATGACCAATAAGCCTTCGCGATCGCGGACACAGTCACGCGATCGCATAGAAGGAAACGAGTAGCAGCAGGTTGAGTAGTTTCTTGGTTCCGAAATGCACCGATCATGATCCGAATTACACCCGAGCCCTCGGGGTTCCAAACCATATATGCACATCAGTCCAAAAACTAAATATGAACTCGCTCGTGCAATCAAAATACCAAAATAATACCTAGAATTACGAACCGGACACCAAATCAAATAAAATTTTTAAGAAAGCTTTAGAATTTTTATTTTAACAACCGGATGTCCGAATCACGTTAAACCAGCTCTGTTTCTCACCAAATTTGGCGAACAAGTGATAAATATAGTAATGGAGGTATACTGAGTTCCAGAACCAAAATACGGACCCGGTATCAACAAAGTCAAACATTAGTCAAATCTCTTAAGTCATTAAACCTTTAAACTTAAAAATTTTGACAACATGCGATAACTTGAGCTAGGGACCTTCGAATGTAATTCCGAGCATACGCTGAAATCCCAAATCACGATACGTACCTACCTAAACTGTTAAAATACTGATTCAGGTCTGTTTGCTCAAAATGTTGACCAAAGTCAATACAATTGAGTTTTAGAGCTCTATTTCACATTTTTATTAATTTTTCACATAAAACCTTTCTGGAAAAATTTACCAACTACGCACGCAAGTCGAAAAATAATGAATAGTGCTATTTAAGATCTCAGAACACAAAAATAATTTTTTAAATTTAAAAATAACCTTTTGGGTCATCACAACTATGGTTAGGAAAGAAAATACGCTTGACTACTTACTAACCTTCTACTCTAATTCTATACCTTCACATCCTCCTGTCAAGGGTCATGTCCTTGGTAAGCTGAAGATGTGTCATGTCCTATCTAATCGCCTCTATCTAGTACTTCTTTGGGCTCTCTCTATCTCTCCTTAGACCTACCAATACCAACTTCTCACATCTCTTTGTTGCGGCATATGTGCATCTCCTCTTCACACCAAATCATCAGAGCCTCGCTTCTCTCATCTTGTCTACTATGGATGTCACTCTCACCTTATCCTGAATATCTTCATTACTCACTATATTCTCATAGTATGCTGATCACGTCCAACTATGCCTCATAAAAAGGACTAAGCAGTCGCTGCAAATATAATCTGGTTTACAAGTCCGGAGTCGAATCCCACAGAGAACTAAGGCTTAGCTACAGTTGTTAACTATCACTAAGAAGACAAGCTTGAATAATTCCTAAGTTATAAATATTAAGATTCTTATATCTAACTAATTAACTAATAAACTAAAGCATTAAATTAACAACTAAAGATACGAAGGGTTGGAGACTAAATTCAGGAGGTCTAGAGTTATGATTTCCCCAATTGTCGGAATCTTTCCTGCTATGTTTCCTATAATTTTGCCTATGTATTCTCTACTGATCGTGAGCACTTTAGGTACCGTAATTCTCTCTCGAGCAACTACAGTAATTTACTAGGCATATTCTCTCGAACTACGCTAGTTGGCTTTATCAAACCGTTCACTAAGCCTAAGCGTCACATCCAAAGTACTCACTATTCTCAAGGCATAACAAAGTCAAGAGATATTTCTTCAATTCAAAACACAGCACAATGGCTCCTATTCCTAAAAAAATAAAACTAGCTACACACGGTTCAAACAAAACACTTGGAAAAGAACCGCAACATAAAGAAAAATCAAGGGGTAATTGCTACACCACCTAACAAAAGAAATTTTTTTTGTCTTTTATCTTTCGACTTAAATCCCTCAAGAAATTTGTCTAATAGATCCATCTTCGGGAAAAGTCCAATATTTTTTATTTAAAAAATAAAAAGTATTATCCAATTAAACTAACACGACTAAAATAGCATATAAAGTCACTCAGACAATCTCCTCACCCCACACTTAAAATTGGGCATTGTTCCCAATGCACACCCATAAATACAAGAGGGTAAAAGAAACTCCCTGGTCGGCCAAAGGCCGAAGCACTAGCAGCTCATGAGGTACTCAGACTTCTCCCAGGCCTGGTCTTTCGTGCGGGTACCTCACACTTAGTTCCAACAATCTGGTTTGTTGTTGCATCCTTCCAATGGCTTTGCTTTCCATGCTCCTAAAAAATCAAAAATCGACACTACAAACATAGTACAATTTTAAAAATAAAAAATGAAAGAAAGCAGTAAAGGTGGGTTGCCTCCCAACAAGCGCTTGATTTAACGTCGCGGCACGACGTGAATTATTTTTTGCCTCCACCTCGAGCTTATGAATTGAACCCCAAGTTTTGATTCAAGCTTATGATTATGCTCCTGGGGTAGTGGAACGAATCTAACTGGCCCAAGGAAACAATGTAGTATTCTACACTTCTTGGCCTTTAGATGAGATGTGTAATTCCGACTTTCTGGCAAGAAGAATTCCAGAATGTAGGCACCTTGTTCCTCATCCCTTGACTCCTCAAGTGGCCCGGATGACTCTATTTTTATATCATCATCCAAACACAATGTGGAAAAATGCTTTGAGTGTAGATCAATGCGCTCAACTACATGAACATTTGGACTATCTACATCCTCAACACCAATGACACTAGAGTCAGCTAAATATGTATCATCAATGTCCTTGGTTGACTCTAGTATCTCTTCTACAACATCGACATCCTCAAAATCTAGTCCGAATGATTATTGGTATTCTACTCTGACCTCCTCCATTAGCACCTCGATTTCTGCATCTAATACATGCTCCTTTGGCTACTATCCATAAAATTGCCTTGCTGAGCATTTAAAGCTTCAACCACTTGACTCACTTGAGCCTCCAAGTTGCGAATAGTTGCCTCTTGCCTTTCTATCTGTAGTTGTTTCTCATTATTTTATTCCAGAAGGCACTTTAACATATCTTTGATCTCCTTCAGGTCAGCTTCCCTGGGTTCTTTGTTCCTATTTACTTCACCAGAAAAAGTAGAACTATCATAGCAAGAGATTAGGGAAGGATAAGAAATATATGCACAACCATGAAAGTGAACATCTTGACCACCACATATATCACACACATTTCACACATAAGATTGAGTTGGTGCACATAACTCGCTCTCAGAAATATTTTGATAATTTTACAATGGGTGGTTTCCTCCACAATATGCATAAGGAGGATCAAAAGTAGAATTACCAACATCAAAACTCTCATAATTCCAAGATGCCATGTCTCTAAAATCAACAAGTAACACAAAATAAAAAAAATCAAATACAAAAAAATAAAAATAAAAGTTCAATCTTGAAACCTAGCAATATGCACGCCTATAGCTACACCGTTAGTCCCCCGGCAACGGCGCCAGAATTTGATCACGCCCAACTATGCCTTATAAAAAGGACTAAGCGGTCGCTGCAAATATAATCCGGTTTACAAGTCCGGAGTCGAATCGCACAGAGAACTAAGTCTTAGCTACAGTTATTGACTACCACTAAGAAGACAAGCTTGAACAATTCCTAAGTTATAAATATTAAGATTCTTATATCTAACTAATTAACTAATAAACTAAAGCAGTAAATTAACAACTAAAGATACTAGGGGTTAGAGGCTAAATTCAGGAGGTCTAGAGTTATGATTTCCCCAATTGTCGGAATCCTACCCGCTATGTTTCCTACAATTTCGCATATGTATTCTCTACTGATCGTGAGCACTTTAGTTGCCGTAGTTCTCTCTCGAGCAACTACAATAATTTACTAGACATATTCTCTCGAACTACGCTAGTTGACTTTATCAAACCGCTCACTATGACCACGTCAAGGCTTTGTTATTTCTAAACCTACCTTTAAACCCGCTGTATTAATTTCTCACATACGTTAGGAGTGACGTTATTCAATAACCACCTAATATGTATCCTTTCTCAATAAACACATAATAGATAGGCATAGTCAATCGATGGCCATTCAATCAACTGAAATAAGCACGTAGTTGAAAAATAGATAAATTCAAAGGTTAAATTATATTAAAACATAACAAAAATTCATCCTCCAAACGGTTCCATCAAAACTCTAGATAATTAATTAGTTACTCATAATAGTATGTAAGGCTACAATACTAAAAGTCATAACCAACAATGAAAAAGTAGGAATAAGAAGGGGGAAAACTCGTGGTTAAATCTTCCTCCTTGATCCTAGCGTATTCTTGCCTCCTTGGGTGTTGTCTTACCCTAAAGTGGTGTCTCCATCCTCAAAATATTATTTTTCATGTATCTATACCAAGTAGGGTCGGGCCCAAATAATTATACCTTCTCCTACGCGAAAACGGACACTTTTCCCGGACAGGACATGCGCGGCCGCGCACTTGGCCGCGCACTTTTCATATTTTCTGCCCCATATGTGCGGTCAGTGCGCGGCCGTGCACTTGCCGCACACTTTGTACCTTGTTCTGTTGGAAATTTGAAACACCGTAAAACATGAAAGTTATAGCCATGTTAATTAGATTTCCAATCATATATTATGAAGCCCAAATGGAATTGTGGTCGAAAAGTTATGTGCATTTTACTAGACAGTGCGCAATATACCTGCTCGATTCTTCGTTCGTTCTAAACTGTCATCCATTGATCCCCGAACACGATCCCGGCTTAATTTCTTGGGCTTTTACTCAGACTTCAAATTTTCAAATCACTTGAATTTATTCCATAACATCTACATCGCTCGGAATCACTCCTACAAGGCGTAAAATACTCAATTAGTGCAAAATATTAGTGATTAAAGCTCAAACTCAACTAAAGTGCAGTAAATTAGAGTGTAATAAGCGACTAAAATACGTAATTATTTCATATCATCATATGCCCACACATCCATCTAAGCATCCTCATTTTTGCTATTCTCATCTTCTGGACATGAGAGTTCTTGACTAGCCAATACTCTGCCCCATACAATATTAATGGTCTAATCACCACTCCGTAAAACTTACCTTTAAGTCTTGGTGGCACATTCTTATCGCACAAGACACCATATGCGAGCCTCCATTTTATTCATCCCGCTTCAGTACAATGTGTGACTTCATCATCAATCTCCCTATTATCTTGGATTGCTAACCCTAGGTACTTAAAACTTCCTATCTTGGGAATGACTTATGTTCATTCTCATTTCCACGTCAGCCTCATGAGTTTTGTCACTGAACTTGCATTCCAAGTATTATGTTTTAGTCACGCTCAACCTGAAACCTTTAGACTCCAGGGTTTGTCTCCAAACCTCCAGCCTAGCATTAAGACCGCCTCGCGTCTCATCAATCATTATTATGCCATATGCAAATAACATGCACCATGGTACCTCTCCTTGAATGTGTCGTGTTAATTCATCCATCGCTAAGACAAATAAAAAGGGGTTGATGGCTAATCATTGGTGTAACCCCATCATGACCGGAAAGTATCCCGAGTCTCTTCTCACTGTCCTTACCTGAGTCTTAGCTCCATCATACATGTCTTTAATTAACCCATATATTATAATCTGTTCTTATTATGGTTTCTGCATAATTTAGGCCGCAAATCAGATCACCCATAAGAGCTACAACCCCTCGATGTCCTAATCAACATGGGCGGGTCTAGACAAATTCAGTGCTTGTTCATTTGAATTCAGTATTTTAAAGGTAAAACATAATATGTATGTGTAAAATTCACCAAAAAATTAATAATCAAATATTAGATATTAAGTCATAAATTTAAAGATACAACAAATCCAATCATCAGAACCTTAAATATGAACTTGTTGAATTAAAATCTTGGTTTCCATCTTCTAATAAGAGTAGTTACTCATGTTAGTTTTGTAATTTGGGACATATAGAGGTGCTTAGGACATTAGCCCTACAGCTTGTAGGGGTCTTGAATGCAGGAAAAGTCTATAAGCTTTGAAGAAAAACGAAGAAATAACAGTTGCAAGAAAGTCAAATGAAAATCAAGACGACGGAATTGAAAAAGATGCTACTGAAAAAGTAGGTCTTTATAGGAGAAAGAATTTAGAAATAATACATCGGATACTTTTAATACTTGCAAACCAACTCTCTTGCTAGCTGTACCTCAGTTACTATATTAAATAATCTATCTCTTTCTGTCCTTCGAATTAATTAAGTTGCGGTGAAATGTCACGCAACATCATCTCTTAATTCACTGATAAGTCCATTGCACACTGTTGTGTAACATCTCTTTTATGATTATATTCAAGGATTTGGACAATTGCGCAAAATTGGACATGTTAGGCAACAGATTTACTCGTAGCCATTAAATTTGATTGGATACTTGTGAATTCACTGCACATGGCATGGAATAGAGTGTAATACATGCATGTGTCAATACGAGAATACCTTAGACCTTATTAAAGATTTCGAGAGAGAAGGATATATCTGTCATTTGGTTAGGTTGTTTCATTAGGAATTAGCTAAACTCGATATTATTATACCACGTTGAATGTCGTATAAGATAATACTGAAATCATCATGTTATAATAAAATAATTCCGAGAATACTTAAGTCAAAAACACAAAGTCGAAAACTCCAACAAAACATGAGAGATAAAACAATCTTACATTTTATCCTTAAATTATTTTCTTTATTCTTTGTACCAAACGACCCCCTAAGTAATAATCTTTTGTCAGAATAACATGCGAAATGGGGAACATGAGGAGAAACGTGGAATTGTACCAACAATTTGCCTTCATTGTCGCCTGCGATTTCCCAAAAGCTAATATTGGAAAAACCTCACACTTAACAAGAGAAAAGACGAAATTGTTTTAGCTGAAAATGATGAATGGATTTTGCGTGTGTAAAATGATTGTGGGAGTACGAGGAAAGAAAAGCCTGGCTTAGGAGAAAAACGGAAAAAATAGTTGCAAGAAAGTCAAAAAAAAATCTAGTATGACGATTATGGCATCGGAACTGAGTTATATGCAGTAACAATATAAGAAAATTTTGTATTATCAATACAATCTAACTTGATATAGTAGTTTATTATTTTATAACATCGGCTTGCAAAGACATTGAAAAAGATGCTACTATCAAAAGCAGGTCATTGTAGGCTGTGATGGCGCCTAACATTTCACTTGCTAGGCAAGCCAACGTTAGAATAATATTAATTAATTTTTAAATAATTTTTAAATTATTAATAATCAAGGAAACAAAAGCGGAAGCAAAGTTTGAAATATAGTGAAATAATTCATAAAAACAACGGTGTCTAAATACCATCCCAGAATTAGTGTCACAAGTGCACAAGCTTCTAGAATAAATACAAATAAAGGTCTGAATAAAATAAAGTTGTCTGAAAATAAACACACAACTAAAGTAGAATAGACGGGGACTTCAGAATTGCTGACGCCATGTAGTTATACCTCAAGTCTCCTCCGAGTAGCTAAAATCCGAGCAAGTCTATGGCACGCCGCTGGGAACCAACTCCAAAATCTACACAAGATGTACAGAGTGTAATATCAGTACAACTGACCCCATGTACAGGTAAGTGCTGAGCCTAACCTCGACGAAGTAGTGACGAGGCTAAGGCGGTTCACTTACATTAACTCGTACGCAATATTAATAACAACAACAAATAATAGAAATAAATCAGGTAACTCATTTATAATAATTGAAGCCAACTCATTAGTCATAATCCATTATTATCTCACCCAATTCTGTTGCAGCGTGCAACCTGCTCTCACAATATATTCACATTCAATTCTGTTGCAGCGTGCAACCCGTTCTCCTAATATATTCCTTTTAATCAAGTTTGTCATATATTTATTTCAATCAAGTATATATATAGACTTTTAAATAAGTCTGTTGCGGCGTGCAATCCGATCCCCCAATATTGACTTTTAAATAAGTCTATCACGGCGTGCAATCCGATCCCCCAATATTGACTTTTAATAAGTCTATTGCGGCGTGCAATCTGATCCCCCAATATTGACTTTTAATAAGTTTATTGTGGCGTGCAATCCGATCCCCCAATATATACATATACTTTCATTTCCGTTGCGGCGTGCAACCCGTTCCCCCAATATAATTTTAAACAACTCATAAATATAATAAAACCTACTTTAATAAATACCACGTCCAATGAGAAATTATTAAGCATCAAGGCACACAATAATTATAATTTATTTATGAACCAAATAATGACAAATAATAATTTATTATGAAAATCATAGAAAAATTAAGTAGCTTAATATTTGATGTGTTAAATGTCAAATAACAATTAAAACACATAATTCAAATAGTATGTAACAATTAATGCAGGAATTCAAGAATTAATATTTGACAAAGAATAGGATAGAAATAATTATTATAATAATTAATTTATGATTTAAAACAATTTATGAATTTTCAAGCAAGCAGGCAAATAATTAATTTCACGACGTATAGACACTCGTCACCTCGCCTATACGTCGTTCACATGCTTTTCACATAACAAATAATTTGAGAGTTCTATTCCCTCAAGTCAAGGTTAACCACGATATTTATCTCGCTTTGCAAATTTTCACTCAATTATTCAACCACAGATTTTTCTTTTAATTTTGTCTCCGAAAGTTTCAAATCTATTCACAAACAAATCGATATATTCAATACTAATCAAAGGAATTCATTCCATATGAATTTACAAATTTTTCGGATAAAAATTCTAAATTCATTAAAATATTTGATAGTGGGACCCACGTCTCAAATTCCGAAAAAAACTCACGAAATTCGAACACCCGTTCCGATAGAAGTTCCACCATACAAAAATTGCCTAATTTCGATATCAAATGGACCTTCAAATCTTAATTTTTCATTTTTGGAAGATTTTATAAAAATCTGATTTTTTTCTTCTTCCATAAATTCACGGATTCATGATATAAATGAGTATGAAATCATGAAATATAATCAATATACGATAAGGAATACTTACCCTAATATTTTCCCGTAAAAATCACCCAAGAATCGCCTTACCCGAGCTCAAAAATGGAAAAGAGTTGAAAATGGGTCGAAACCCCATTTCGAAAACTTAAGTTCTGTTTCTGGGATTTTTACTCATCGCGATCGCGAAAATTCGTTCACGATCGCGTAGAACAACTTTTGCCCAGGTTCATGTTACTCTTCGCGATCGCGGGAATGGCTTCGCAATCGCGAAGCACATTTTGGCTGCCCAGACTTTTAACTCTACGCGATCGCGTAAATGCTCATGCGATCGCGGAGTACATTTTTCCAGCCTTACACGATCGCGTAAATGCTCGTGCGATCGCGGAGCACAATTGACGTGCCTAGCTCTTGCCTTCCTTCCTTCTACGCGATCGCAACTGGTCCCTTGCGTTCCCAGTGCACTAGGAGTTTACCTTCCACGATCGCGTGCCTATCTTCGCGAACACGAAGGGTAAAACTCACTACTTACAATTTACTCTTCGCGATCGCAGGAATGGCTTCGCGATCGCGAAGCACAACGCACCAGATGACAGCAGAAGCTCAAAAACCAGATTTTCTAAGTTCAAAATCATCCCGTAGCCTATCCGAAACTCACAAGAGCCCTCGGGGCTCCAAATCAAACATACACACAAGTCCTAAAATATCATACGAACTTGCTCGAGCGATCAAATCGCCAAAATAACACCTAGAACTATGAATCGGACACCAAAACAAAGGAAATTTTCAAGAAAACTTTAAAACTTATATTTTTACAACCGGGCATCTGAATCATGTCAAATCAACTCCGATTCTCACCAAATTCGGCAGACAAGTCATAAATATTATAGTGGACCTATACCGAGCTCCGAAACTAAAATACGGACCTGAGGTCAATTAATCTAACATTAGTAATTTCTTAAAAATCATTAAGCTTTCAAGCTTTTAATGTTTCATCAAAATTCCATATCTCGGGCTAGGGACCTCGGAATTTGATTCCGGACATACGCCCAAGTCTCAAATCACAATACGGACCTATCGGAATTATCAAAACACTTATCCAGGTCCGTTTACTAAAAATGTTGACCAAAGTCAACTCATTTGAGTTTTAAAGCTCTATTTCATATTTTAATCCGTTTTTCACATGAAAACTTTTTGGAAAATTTTTCACACTACGCACGCAAGTCGAGGAATAATAAATGGTGCTTTTTGAGGTCTTAGAACACAGAATTACTTATTAAATTTAAAGATGACATTTTGAGTCATCACATTCTCTACCTCTAAAACAAACGTTCGTCTTCGAATGGAGTTAGAAAAATTACCTGAGCTGGAGAAAAGGTGTAGATATTTACTCCGCATGTACGACTCGGACTCCCAAGTAGATGCCTCTACCGGCTGACCTCTCCATTTCACCTGAACTAAAGGATAACTCTTAGACCTCAACTGTCGGACCTGCCGGTCTAGAATGGCTACCGGCTCCTCCTCATAAGTCAAATCCTTGTCCAATTGGACAGATCTGAAATCTAACACGTGGGACGGGTCACCATGATATTTCCGGAGCATAGACACATGGAACACCGGATGAACCGTTGATAAACTAGGTGGTAATGCAAGCCTGTAGGCTACTTCACCCACCCTTTCAAGAATTTCAAAGGGTCTGTTATACCTAGGACTCAACTTGTCCTTCTTTCCGAACCTCATTACACCTTTCATAGTTAAAACCCGGAGCAATATTCTTTCTCCAACCATGAATGCAATATCACGAACTTTATGGTCGGCATAACTCTTTTGCCTAGACTGAGCTGTGCGAAGTCGATCCTGAATAATCTTGACCATCCAAGGCATCCTGTACCAAATCGGTACCTAACAACCGAGCCTCTCCCGGTTTAAACCAACCAACTGGCGATCAGCATCGCCTTTCGTATAATGCCTCATATGGAGCCATCTGAATGCTCGACTGGTAGCTATTATTATAAGCAAACTCTGCAAGTGGCAAGAAACGATCCCAAGAACCTCCAAAGTCTATAACACAAGCGCGGAGCATATCTTCCAGTATCTGAATAGTGCGCTCTGACTGTCCGTCTGTCAGTGGATGAAATGTTATACTTAACTCCACCCGCGTGCCTAACTCACGTTGTATAGCCCTCCAAAAATGTGAGATAAACTGCGTACCTCGATCTGAAATAATAGACATGGGCACACCGTGAAGGCGGACAATCTCACGAATGTAAATTTCAGCTAACATCTCTGAAGAATAGGTAACTGCCATTGAAATAAAATGTGCTGACTTGCTCAACCTGTCCACAATGACCCAAACTGCATCAAATTTTCTCAGTGTCTGTGGAAGCCCAACAACAAAATCCATAGTGATACGCTCCCACTTCCACTCAGAAATTTCTAACTTCTGAAGCAAACCACCAGGTCTCTGATGCTCGTACTTAACTTGCTGACAATTCAGACACCGAGCTACATATGCAACTATATCCTTTTTCATTCTCCTTCACCAATAATGTTGCCGCAAATCTTCATACATTTTGGTGGTGCCTGGATGAATAGAATACCTGGAACTGTGTGCTTCTTCAAAAATTAATTCACGAAGCCCATCCACATTAGGCGCACAAATACGACCCTGTATTCGCATAACCCCATCTTCCCCCACAACAACCTATTTGGCATCACCGTGCCGCACCGTGTCGTTAAGGACAAGTAAGTGAGGATCATCATACTGCCTCTCTCTAATGCGCTCATATAAAGAAGACCGAGCGACTATGCAAGCTAGAACCCGACTGGGTTCCGAAATATCTAACCTCACGAACTGATTAGCCAAAGTCCGAACATCTGTAGCTAATGGCCTCTCACCAACCGGAATATACGCAAGACTGCCTATAATCACAGCCTTTCTACTCAAAGCATCGGCCACCACATTGGCCTTTCCGGGGTGATACAAAATGGTGATATCATAGTCTTTCAACAACTCCAACCATCTCCTCTGCCTCAAATTAAGATCCTTTTGTTTGAACAGATACTGAAGGCTACGATGATCAGTAAATACCTCACACGAGACACCGTAGAGGTAATGCCTCCAAATCTTCAGCACATGAATAATGGCTGCCAATTCTAAGTCATGAACAGGATAATTCTTCTCGTGAACTTTCAACTGCCGCGACACATATGCAATTACCTTTCCATCTTGCATTAATACTGCACCAAGCCCAATGTGAGATGTGTCACAATATACCGTATACGATCCTGAACCTGTGGGCAATACCAACACTGTTGCCGTAGTTAAAGCAGTCTTGAACTTCTGAAAGCTCAACTCACACTCGTCTGACCATCTGAATGGGACACCTTTCTGGGTCAATCTAGTCAATAGGCTTGCTATAGATGAAAACCCTTCCACGAACCAACGATAATAACTTGTTAAACCCAAGAAACTCTGGATCTCTATAACTGAAGTAGGTCTAGACCAATTCTGAACAGCCTCAATTTTCTTAGGATCCACCTTTATGCCTTCTGCCGATACCACATGCCCCAAAAAGGCAACTGAGTCTAACCAAAACTCATATTTTGAAAACTTGGCATATAACTGATTATTCTTCAAAGTGTGAAGCACACTTCGAAGATGCTGCTCATGCTCCTCTCGACTGCTGGAGTAAATTAAGATATCATCAATGAATACAACCACAAAAGAGTCCAGATAAGGCTTGAACACCCGATTCATCAAATCCGTAAATGTCGCGGGGTATTTGTCAACCCAAATGACATCACTAGAAATTTGTAATGCCCATATCGAGTTCGAAAAGCTGTTTTAGGGACATCAGATGCCCTAATCTTCAACTGATGATAACCAGACCTCATATCAATCTTCGAAAATACCTTGACACCCTGAAACTGATCAAATAATTTATCAATTCTTGGCACCGGATATTTGTTTTTGATAGTGGCCTTGTTCAACTGCCGATAATCTATACACATCCGCATAGAACCATTTTTCTTCTTTACAAATAATACGGGTGCACCACAGGGCGAGACACTGGGTCAAATGAATCCCTGATCAAGCAAGTCTTGTAACTGCTCTTTCAATTCTTTCAACTCCGACGGGGCCATACGGTATGGTGGAATATAAATGGGCTGAGTGCCCGGAGCCAAATCAATACAGAAGTCAATATCTCTATCGGGTGGAATCCCCGGCAAATATGCAGGAAATACTTCTGGAAATTCACGAACAACTGGTACTGAGTCCATAGAAGGGACATCCGCACTAGGATCGCGAATATAAGCCAAATAGGCTAGACACCCTTTCTCTACCATACACCGAGCTTTCATATAAGAAATAACCCTGCTGGCAGAATGGCCAGGAGTTCCTTTCCACTCTAAACGAGGTAACCCCGGCATAGATAGGGTCACTGTCTTGGCATGAAAATCCAATATAGCATGATAAAGGGACAGCTAATCCATACCCAAGATGATATCAAAATCTACCATATCAAGAAGTAGAAGATCCATAGTCTCAAGATTACCAATAGTAACCACACACGAACGATAGACATGATCTACTATAACAGAGTCTCCCAACAGTATAGATACACACACAGAAGCACTCAGAGAATCACAAGGCACAACCAAATATGAAGCAAAATAGGAGGACACATATGAATAAGTAGATCCTGGATCAAATAGAACTGAAGCATCTCTATGGAAAACTGGAATAATACCTGTGATCACAGCATCAGATGACTCGGCCTCAGGCCTAGCTGGAAAAGCATAAAATCGGGGTTGGGCCCCATCACTCTGAACTACTTCTCTGGGACGACCTCTAACTGGCTAGCCTCCAACTCTAACTGCCTGACCTCCACCTCTAATGGCCTGACCTCTACCTCTAATAGCCTGACCTCCACCTCTAATGGCCTGACCTCTACCTCTAATAGCCTGACCTCCACCTCTAGCTGCCTGACCCCTACCTCTAGCTGGCTGAGCAGGCGGTGAAGCAACCGGTGCCGGTATGATGGCACGAGAATCTTATCGAGATCTGTTACTCGCCAATCTAGGGCAATACCTCCTGATATGACCAATGTTACCACACTCATAACACCCATCCTGATGACGTGGCTGCTGAAGCTAAAGCTGACCCAGATAGGCCGGATAACCACTGTAGTAACTCTGAAATGGTGGTGCACTAATAGGAGCTGAATGTGCACTGAATACTGTCTGCCTAGAGTAAGGCATAATAGGATCGTGACTCCCTTAAGCACCGGGAGATGCATGTAGTGCTGAATGAAACGGTTTGGGAAGATGACCCTACCAAAATTACCTTTGCCTCCAGACGAGGCACCACTGAAACTGCCGAACTGACGGGGCCTTTTATCGGACCTCTGCCCTCTCTCTTTTGCAAGAACCATCTCGATCCTCCTTGCGACATTAGCAGCCGCCTGAAAAGAAATCTCACTTCCGGTCTCCTTGGCCATCTGAAGTCTGATAGGGTGAGTGAGTCCCTCAATAAAACCCCCTCACTCTCTCTACCTCCGTAGGTAGTAAAAGGAGAGCATGACAAGCCAAATCCACAAAATGGGACTCATACTGAGTAACAGTCATAATGCCCTGCTGTAGATGCTCAAATTGCTTGCGGAATTCCTCTCTCAGTGTAATAGGGAGGAACTTTTCCAGAAATAGCTGAGAGAACTGCTCCCATGTAAGTGCAGGCGATCCGACTGGTCGGGTCAATGTATAATCTCTCCACCACCTCTTGGCAGAACCCGTCATCTGAAATACAGCAAAATCAACCCCATTGGTCTCAACTATACCCATGTTCCGCAACACCTCATGGTAGCGTTCAAGATAATCATGTGGGTCCTCAGAAGGTGTACCACTGAAGTGAACTGGAAAGAGCTTGGTAAACTTATCCAGTCTCAATAAGGCCTCAAAAGACATGGCGGGCCTATCACCGATCTGTGCCGCAACAACTGGCTGAACTACCCCAACTAGTGGGGCTGCTGGAGCCTGATTCTAGGGAGCCATCTGCTCCGGAGCGGGAGTAGTGGGAGTTTGTGCTCCTCCCCCAGCCTGTGAAATGGCTGGTGCCATTGGAAATGTACCATTCTGGGCCACGCCCTCCATAAGACTCACCAAACGGACTAAAGCGTCCTGAAGTAATGGAGTGGCTATAAATCCTTCCAGGACCTGAACTGGTTCAACTGGTACATTCTGAACTGGAACCTCCTCCTGAAGGTCCACCTGAGGTTCATCAACAGGTGCAGCTGCTCGAGTTCTGGACTGAGCTCTACCTCAGCTTCTAGCACGACCTCGGCCTCGACCTCCACCCCTGGCCATAGTTGCCACCGGGGGTTCTGGTCCCTGTCTATCGGTAGAGGTGTTACATTTTCTCACCATCTGCGAGAGAATAAGAGTAGAATGGTTCAATCATCGATGATAGAATAAAATTGCATGACAGAATAAGAAAAAAGTGATATTGTTCCTAAACTTCATAGCCTCCGAGAGATAAGTACAGACGTCTCCGTACCGATCCTTCAGACTCTACTAAGCTTGCTCTTGACTCGTGAGACATATGTAACCTAGTGCTCTGATACCAACTGTCACGACCAGAAATTTCCTCCTTCGGACCGTGATGGCGCCTAACATTTCACTTGCTAGGAAAGCCAACGTTAGAATAATATTAACCAAATTTTAAATAATTTTTAAATTATTAATAATCAAGGAAACAAAAGCGGAAGCAAAGTTTGAAATATAGTGAAATTAATACATAAAAATATCAGTGTCTAAATACCATCCCAGAATTGGTGTCACAAGTGCACGAGCTTCTAGTATAAATACAAATAAAGGTCTGAATAAAATAAAGCTGTCTGGAAATAAATACACAGCTAAAATAAAATAGACGGGGACTTTAGAACTTCTGACGCCATGTAGTTATACCTCAAGTCTCCTCCGAGTAGCTGAAATCCGAGCAAGTCTATGGCACACCGCTGGGACCAACTCCAAAATCTACACAAGAAGTGCAGAGTGTAGTATCAGTACAACTGACCCCATGTACTGGTAAGTGGTGAGCCTAACCTCGACGAAGTAGTGATGAGGCTAAGGCGATTCACTTATATTAACCCGTACGCAATATTAATAACAACAACAAATAATAGAAATAAATCAGGTAACTTATTTATAATAATTGAAGCCAACTCAGCAGTCATAATCCATTATTATCTCACCCAATTCTGTTGCAGCGTGCAACCCGCTCTCACAATATATTCACATTCAATTCTATTGCAGCGTGCAACCCATTCTCCCAATATATTCCTTTTAATCAAGTATGTCATATATTTATTTCAATCAAGTATATATATAGACTTTTAAATAAGTCTGTTGCGGCATGCAATCTGATCCCCTAATATTGACTTTTAAATAAGTCTATTGCGGCGTGCAATCCGATCCCCCAATATTGACTTTTAATAAGTCTATTGTGACGTGCAATCTGATCCCCCAATATTGACTTTTAATAAGTTTATTGTGGCGTGCAATCCGATCCCCCAATATATACATATACTTTCATTTCCGTTGCGGCGTGCAACCCGTTCCCCCAATATAATTTTAAACAACTCATAAATATAATAAAACCTACTTTAATAAATACCACGTCCAATGAGAAATTATTAAGCATCAAGGCACACAATAATTATAATTTATTTATGAACCAAACAATGACAAATAACAATTTATTATGAAAATCATAGAAAAATTAAGTAGCTTAATATTTGATGTGTTAAATGTCAAATAACAATTAAAACACATAATTCAAATAGCATGTAACAATTAATGCAGGAATTCAAGAATTAATATTTGACAAAGAATAGGATAGAAATAATTATTATAATAATTAATTTATGATTTTTCAAGCAAGCAGGCAAATAATTAATTTCGCGACGTATAGACACTCGTCACCTCGCCTATACGTCGTTCACATGCTTTTCACATAACAAATAATTTGAGAGTTCTATTCCCTCAAGTCAAGGTTAACCACGATATTTACCTCGCTTTGTAAATTCCACTCAATTATTCAACCACAGATTTTCCTTTTAATTTTGTCTCCGAAAGCTTCAAATCTATTCACAAACAATTTGATATATTCAATACTAATCAAAGGAATTAATTCCATATGAATTTACAAATTTTTCGGATAAAAATCCTAAATTTATTAAAATATTTGATAGTGGGACCCACGTCTTAAATTCCGAAAATACTCACGAAATCCGAACACCCGTTTCGATACGAGTTCCATCATACAAAAATTGTCCAATTCCGATATCAAATGGACCTTCAAATCTTAATTTTTTGTTTTTGGAAGATTTTATAAAAATCTGATTTTTTTTCTTCCATAAATTCATGGATTCATGATATAAATGAGTATGAAATCATGATATATAATCAATATAGGATAAGGAACACTTACCCCAATGTTTTTCCGTAACAATCGCCCAAGAATCGCCTTACCCGAGCTCAAAAATGAAAAAGAGTTGAAAAAGGGTCGAAACCCCATTTCGAGAACTTAAGTTCTGTTTCTGGGATTTTTACTCATCGCGATCGCGAAAATTCGTTCACGACCGCGAAAATTCGTTCACGATCGCGGAAATTCGTTTGTGATCGCGTAGAACAACTTTTGCCCAGGTTCATTTTACTCTTCGCGATCGCGGGAATGGCTTCGCGATCACGAAGCACATTTTGGCGGCCTAGAATTTTAACTCTACGCGATCGCGTAAATACTCATGCAATTGCGGAGTACATTTTTCCAGCCATACGCAATCGCGTAAAGGCTCATGCGATCGCAGAGCACAATTGACGTGCCTAGCTCGTGCCTTCCTTCCTTCTACGCGATCGCATTTGGTCCCTTGCGTTCGCAGTATACTGGGAGTTTATCTTCCACGACCGCGTGCCTATCTTCGCGAACGCGAAGGGTAAAACTCACTACTTACAATTTACTCTTCGCGATCGCAGGAATGGCTTCGCGATCGCGAAGCACAATGCACCAGAAGACAGCAGAAGCTCAAAAACCAGATTTTTTAAGTTCAAAATCATTTCGTAGCCTATCCGAAATTCACCCGAGCCCTCGGGGCTCCAAACCAAACATGCACACAAGTCCTAAAATATCATACAAACTTGCTCGCATGATTAAATCACTAAAATAACTCCTAGAACTACGAATCAGACACCAAATCAAAGGAAATTTTCAAGAAAACTTTAAAACTTATATTTTTACAACCGGACATCCGAATCACATCAAATCAACTCCGATTCTCACCAAATTCGGCAGACAAGTTATAAATATTATAGTGGACATATACCGGGCTCCGAAACCAAAATACGGACTCGAGGTCAATAAATCCAACATCAGAAATTTCTTAAAAATCATTAATCTTTCAAACTTTTAATTTTTCATAAAAATTCCATATCTTGGATTAGGGACCTCGGAATTCGTTTTCGGGCATACGCTCAAGTCCCAAATCACGATACGGACCTACCAGAATTGTCAAAATACTTATCCGGGTCTGTTTCCTAAAAATGTTGACCAAAGTCAACTCAATTGAGTTTTAAAGCTCTATTTCACATTTTAATCCGTTTTTCACATGAAAACTTTCCAGAAAATTTTTCGGACTGCGCACGCAAGTCGAGGAATGATAAATGATGTTTTCGAGGTCTTAGAATACAAAATTACTTATTAAATTTAAAGATGACATTTTGGGTCATCACATTGAGTCATAAGCTCTACACGAATAACTGAATCAATCCCTAATACATCAGTGTCTAAGTAAAGAGTAAGCAATAGAAAACAAGAACAGAGGGTGACTTCGAAGCATGCGGACACCGACAAGTATACCTTGAAGTCTCTGATCTGAATGCGCTACTCACTAGTGCCTAGCCTAATATGAGGTACATGAATCTGCACAAAAAGATGTGCAGAAGCGTAGTATGAGTACACCACAACGATACCAAGTAAGTATCAAGCCTAACCTCGGTAGAGTAGTGACGAGGTCAGGTCAAGACACTTACTGGAATAAATAAAGAAGCTGAACAGGTATGGTACAGTATAAAGATAGAAACATAAAGGAATGATACAATGAAGGAATACAACAACAAGATATGCTACATTTAAATTAAGGCAATAAAGGTATCAAGGGAGGAACACATAATAAGAACACCAAGTAAACGATGCAGACAAACACAAGTGATGTAGATAAAAGATAACAACAAGAATCACGTCCGAGATACCGCCGCGTATCTCATTTCACAATCACAATCACAATCTTTCCTTATATCATCGTAAGAGCCTTACATTTAGTTTAGAAAAATTATTTTTTTCGAAATAACTACCCGCGTTTTAGCCCACTTTATCACACCATATGGCTTCAAGTAGTTCCCCTACTAGCAACACGCGTATCAATCACACCTTATATCACCGCATGCGTATCAAACTGTATCCTTATATCACCGCATGCGTATCAATATCACAACTCGTACCTCAAGTAACCAAATACCACAACTTGCCAAAAGAATCAACAATAACAATGTTTCCACAACAAATAGCCCATGGCTCAACCACAATGTGTACAAAAGTCTCGACAATAGCAACTGAAAGTGAATAACTCAACAAGAATGGTATTTTAATAATTTACAACTTTGCCACAATGTGATCACGACTTTTACAACTTTAACACAAAAATTCAACAGTAAGATATTCCCAGAAATAACAACTTAAAGTAAGGTAACTCAACAATCAAATAATTAACAAGTCAATAAGGAAACAGTAACTTCAACTAAACATGTAAAGGCAAATAACAAGTAAGAGATGGGACAAGTATTAACAATATCAAATAAAGCATATAAGGATGGATTAACGATGATGGATATAACATGTTATGACAATTCCATTAAAGGCATGAAAAGAATCTACATAGCTTAAACCAGTCAATTACCATATATAGCCTGTGTACCCATTCGTCACCTTGCGTACACGACTTTCAAGTATCACAAATGACACAAAAGAAGTCCAATCCTAAGGAGAAATTTCTCTACACAAAGTTAGACAAGATACTTACTTCAAATACGCTAACTCATTCCACTAGTAAGTCTTTTCTGCGAATATCCAACTCTGAAGCTCGAATCTAGCCAAAATAACATTATACCATATATACAAATCATAGGAAGCTATTCCGGATAATAAAGTTGCAATCTTTAAAGAAAATAAAAAATTCAACTCTAGGCCCACATCTTGGAACCCGACCAAACCTACAAAATCCGAACACCCATTCAATAACGAGTCCAACCATACCAAAATTATTCAATTTCAACCTCAAATCGACCTACAAATCCTCAAAATATAGCTTATGAAGTTTTCACAAATTTTTCCAACTCAAAACACTAATTAAATAATAAAACAATAATGATGGATTTATGTATAATAATCAAATCCGAGTTAAAATTATTTACCCGATCAACTCGAAAATCTCTCCCAAAATCTCCCAAAACCGAGTTCTCTAACTCAAAAGATGAAGAATAGGAACAAACCCTCGATCTGCCCCATTTCTGCCCAGTGGTTCCGTCTGCGGACAGTTAGCCGCTTTTGCGGCTCCGCACCTGCAGAAAGTCCATCGCATGTGCGGCTTTAACTTAAGCCATGGACTTCTGCATCAGCGGCAAGAGATGCTCATGCGATCACGCTTCTGCGGATCATTGACCGCTCATGCAGCGCATGACCGCACCTGCGGTACAATACCAACGGCCCAGATTCCGCATTTACGGTGCCTTCTCTGCTTTCGCGGATGCGCATCTGTGCGCCACACTCCGCTCATGTGGAGCCAATGCTCTTGCCTAAATCTCGATTCTGCGGCTCTGAGGCCGCATTTGTGGTGCTGCACCTGCGGCGCAAAGTGCAAATGTGTGATTGGACCAGCCTCAGCAGTGTTTCAACAATCAACCAAGTACAAAATGGTTCTGGATTCAATCTGAATCACATCCGGGGACCCTCGGGACCCCGTCCAAATATACCATCAAGTTTCAAAATACATAGCGAACATACTCAAGGCCTAAAATTACATCAAACAACATCGATTCTATAAATCGTAACCCAATTAAACCTATTGAAATCATGAACATCCAACTTCCAAAACTAACGCCGATTCATACCAAACCAACTTTGTTCGACCTCAAATTTTGCACACAAGTCACAAATGACATAACGGATCTTCCGAAATCGGAACCCAACCCCGATATCAATAAAGTCAACTCTCAGTCAAACTTCTCAATCTTCCAAACCTTCAACTTTTTAACTTTCGCCAATTCAAGTCAAAACGACTTATGGACCTCTAAATCAATATCCGAACACGTTCCTAAGTCCAAAATCACCATACGAAGCTATCAGAACCGTCAAAATTCTATTCCGGAGTCGTCTACACAAAAGTCAAACTCCGATCAACTCTTTAAACTTATGCTTCCAACTTTGGGACTAAGTATTCCAATTCATTCTAAACCTCACCCGGAACCAAACCAACCACCCCGCCAAGTCACATAACCACAATATAACATTGAAGAGATAATAAATAGAAAAACAGGGCTAAAATACTCAAAACGATTGGCCGAATCGTTACACTTGGCCAAACAGACTATAAATTTAAAATGCATCTTATACTTTTAAGACGTGAAGACAAACTTTTCTTTATGTAACTCAATCACTACACTATTAAAGCATGTCCTTCTCCAAAGTTATTTTAATCTGGCATTTAAAATTCACTAGTTCATCTAATTCAGATTTATCATATAAGATCTATTAAAAGAGAGAAAGGCGCTCCTTACCAGAAATCTTTCCTTTCATTCAAAGTTCTGCAAATTAATTAAGAAGTATTATTACCAATAATTTTTACGTAGTAAAATTCATGGATATGTCCATAAAAGTGGCAAAGACAGAATTAGAAAAGCAAAAAGTACGAAAAAAAAAATATTATATACAATACTCCCTTCGCTCCAGTTTATGGAACCTATTTTTTTTTAGTCCGTTCCAAAAAGAATGACCCCTTTTTTAATTTGGAAATAATTTAGCTTAAACTTACAACTCTACCCTTAATGAGAAGCTTTTATAACCACACAAATACTCTATGCCCCTTTTTTACTTGTTTAGGACCACACATTTCAAAAGTCTTCATTTATTTTCTTAAATTTCGTGCCCGTCAAACATGTTCACATGAATTAGAACGGATGGAGTATAATTTGTCATTAATTGCACAACATGGGTATGCAGTTTGCAATAGGAAGGATTGTTACGTCAACGTATCTCTTAGATTTAAGAACTGGTCCATTACACAAAAATGGGAGATGTTAGGCAATTGATCTACTCGTACTCATTACGTTTGACTTTTCATCTATATATGTAACTGCGGTAAAACTCTGAATTCACTTTTGACTGCACATGGCATGGAACAGAGTTGGATATAAAAGGAAGGGTAAGGTTAATCCCTTTCTTCCTAATCTATCTAATACAAGCATCTGTCAGTACGTTCGTAAAGTAATGAAGAAATTTTTGTTTAATTTTTGTACTATAACCAGCTGTATTTAACGAAGTATTTGGACATGATTCAAATTGAAATTTGAAGAAATACATTTGAAATTATTGATGAAAAAGATTGTTTGGAAATTGTTTAACTTTATTCTCGTGCAAAAATCCTAAGTTCTGGTCAAAATTTAAAGCACAATTCGAAAATTCTTGTTATCCTGTGATAACACGAGTGTAAAATTAATAAAAATCTTCTGCCAAGAAATTGCTAATTGGTTTAAAGGTGATAAAAGGCAAAAATACTATACTTTATAGAAATGTATTATAAATTAGAAAATTTAAAATTTATTTTGAATAATTATACTTTAAACTTCTCTTTTACCTTTTACGAGAATTTTTTCATGCTATACAAATGTTATAATATTTTTCAGACCACAAATTTTTATAAATGTTATGACTTTAAAACCATAAATTTCAAAATCTTTTTTTTTTCTTAGTAACAATATTTTAATTGAGTTTAAATTATTGCCCATGTCAAAAATGCGCAAGCATGCACATACGTTAGATGAAGTTGGTACTCTTATGTCTTCTATATAACAAAAAGCAACAAGAAAACAAAAAAGTCACAGAATCAAGTAATAGTACACACATTAAAACTTATTCAGAGTTCCCATATTCTCTTCTCTTTGACATCAAACTATAAGCAAAAACAATGGAGTCACCAGTCACAGGATTAAGATGCAGAACAACAGGACCATCATTTCTAAAGCCAATAGATACAAAGAGGAAAGCCATTGAAGAGTACGATATGGTGCCTGTGGAAACAGAACCATTGAGTCCAACTGCTCGTTTGTTTCACGATCCAAATTTTAATGTCCATGTCGTTGCTATTATGGCCACAAAAACTCGGATTTCACCACATCCTGTGAAGGAGAAGTTGGAGCATACTTTGCTTAAGCATCCTCGTTTCACTAGCTTGCTGGTATGTTCCTTGCAACATTTAACTATATTTCCTATGTGTGTTTTGCATGTTCCCATTTACGTAAGAGTAAGTTTGTATTTGGACCTTAGATTTGGTTGAAACTTAAAAAATAAGTTTTTGAAGCTGTATTTTTGAAAGTTGAATTTGTGTTTAGATATTAATTTTATTTGAAAAAACTTTTAGAAAAAAAATCTCTCTACCTGCTGCCAACGGTCTATCTTCGGAATTATCTGAATGGGTAGATCCTCCCATCCCATTTGTTTTAGCGACTTATCCTAAGATCCTCGCCAAGAGCTCCCCGGGCGACGATAGAGGAAGCAACCTGTCTGTTGTGACGGGACGGCTTTTTTATTTCACAATAAGATCTAGACGATTATCCCTACCTTCGGTAGCTTACGAGTTTACGTCCATCCTTATTCGGGTACAGTTTCCTTTCTATTTCTCTCTTGTAGCCGTTACCCAAATTCGCACAAGATTTCACCCAAAAACTGTCCTAAATCAGATTTTGGGAATTTGAGATTTTTTTTTCAAAATTAACCATATTCCATGAACAAATTTATTTTTTTTATATTGAAATCTATGGTCGAACCATAGCTAAATGTCTCCAAAACTAGTTTTGAATGGCATACACTTCTGACTTCTAGTATTTTTTCGCAAGTTGTGGAAGGTGTTACTGGATTTCATTTCCTTACTTGATTTTGTGCTAGCTTTATTTTTTCTGTGTTGCTTTGTTTCTCTTTCCGGCCTCTCTACACTACACTCCTCAGATCCCGTTTGTGGAATTTTACGGATAGTTGTTGTTGTTTCCCTTTTGAAAAGAAACAAAAAAAAAACTTTTAAAGGGCGGGCATGATAGGCACTGATGTCTAATGTGATTGTTCCCTTAGCAGAACTAGAGACAGATTCAGAAACTTCATCACTTTTTTTAAATTATAAGTTCAAAATTTATTATTATTTATACACTTTAAATGTTCAAATTATATCATATTAATAATCTATATATACTTACAGTGTAATAAAACTTTACACTATCTTTGTAATTTACTGTTATAATCGGTCACTTACTATTTGTTTTAAATTATTATCAATATTGTTAAGTAAAGTTATCTGCAATTCTTTTTTATATGATCTGATTGTGTAATTAATAAAGTCTTACACCCTTGATGTATAAAATTTAAACTAAATAATAAATCAAGGTGACGTATAAAAGAGTCATACCTCGATCAACAGAAGATAAATGATGCCCTGTGAAATTCCTAGTAATCAGCATCTTTAAGGGTGCACGACATGTATGCTTCCTCATTTCCCAGTCCTTACGTATTGTACTAATTGGTTTTTATTTCCAATATATTGCTAAAATTAGTGGTATCTGTTTTACACCAAAATATGTCGTATTTAAAGTGCTTGTGCTTGGTACCGCAATAATTGGGTAATGCATCCTTATGTAGGTCCTTTTCTCAAAGGACTAACATATGGTTCTATATTTTGGAGTGTTTACTACATAACCAAAGTAAATCCAATTCAAAGTTGGGCCAATTTGGGCAATCATCAATCTAGTTTATCTACAAAAAATTATTAAAATTTTAATTTTTTTGGGTCTGGTTGGTTATAGAACGAAAAAGCTTAGCCAGTTTTGAGCAAATTTTTTTTATTTTATTGAGAAAATGACACTGCATAGCCGCGCTCATAATAATAGTCGAAAAATATATATTTTTTGTACGTATATACATTTGTATATTTTATATACAAAAAACATATAAATTTTATACACTTTTGCGGTTAAGAAATGTAAATAATTTTTGTCGCGGGCTAAAAATGATATTTGCCTTTTTTTATTTTCATATAAAAGAAAAAGTTTAGTTAATTTGATGTGGTGATTAAATAAATTACAAAAGAACAAAATAACAAATAAAAATAATTTTGAGTTGAGTAAGTTAGGTTATGACGCATCGTTTATCTTAAATTGACTCCCCATTTTGACCAAAGAAATTTTTTGATAGACTATGATCCAACTCATTTATTAATTCAACCTGTTTTAATCTACCGAGATGATCATAGAAGGAAGTGTGTACACATGCTGCAAGCTAAGTAAACATATACACACTTAAAATGTATACTAAGTAGTAGTAACAAATTTTATGTACAGGTTGTGGATGAAAATAATTCAGCAGGCATGAAATGGGTGCAAACAAAAGTTGATTTGGAGCAACATGTTATAGTACTAGAAGTGGACGAAGGTCAACTGACCGAATCATCAGAAAAGTTCGTGGAGGATTATATTTACAACCTTAGCAAAACCAACCTTGACAAATCGAAGCCACTTTGGGACCTTCACATTATCAATGTCAAAACTGGCGATGCAGAGTCCGTAGCATTGCTCCGAGTTCACCATTCTCTTGGTGATGGCACCTCTCTTATTTCTCTTTTACTCGCGTGTACTCGCCAAACTGCTGATCATCTCAAGCTTCCTACTATTCCAACCAAGAAACGGAGGCCTACTCCTTCAGGTTTCTTCATTACTTTAATTATGATATTTTTTTGAAGTGACATATGGTCGAGTTGGGTTATTATATCTTAGCAACTAGCAAGTCAAATCAACAAATGAGTTATAACTTTATTCAGTTTGAATAAGTTAACAAGAATTGGATCAAATCACTTGTCATATAATTCAACCTGCTCTACCTGTCATTCTTTTTTATTTTGCCTTTTCCCAAAAAAAAAAAAAAACCTTTGATTTTGTATGTTTAGGTTTGGATTGCATTTTGACTTGTCGGGTTTACCTTATTTATTCCATCTTGACCCAAATGTTTAACGGGTCATTTTGGATTCAACTTGTTGGATCAAGTAAACAAACGGATAATAACCGAACTCGTTTAAAAATTGGGCAAGTTATTAAGAAATGAATTGATTTTGCCACTTTCATTTTCTTATCTAAAATATGTACACTAACAAAAGAAATACTTTTACACTATTAGTGTCGTAAGTACTAAGGGGTCGTTTGGTAAGATGTATTAGGAAAAAATAATACATATATTAGCTTTGGTATTATTAATCCCTTACTTTGGTAGTGTTTTTCAACTTATGTTTAACTAATACATGTATTAGTTATATACTCTATTTGGTATTATCCTATGTATAATTAATACATAGCAAATCATGGCATTAGTAATATCATAGTTTTAGCACATGGATAAGCATGTATATACCCCTATGCAATGCATGTTTTTTTTAATATACCAAACCAAATAGTGGATAAAAAATAATCTCACCATAACTAATCCAGCAATACTAATACACCATGTTTAGTACTATATTTATACACCTTGCCAAACGACCCCTAACAGAAAAGGAGGCCTACTCTTTCGCAGGTTATTCAGAAAAGGAAAGGTCGTTCAAGTTATGGCAGTATTTGGGAAAATTTTGGCTTTTCATCAACATGATACTCAATACTATGGTGGATCTTTTGATGTTCATAGCCACAGTCATCTTTTTTAAGGATACAAAAACTCCAATGGCGGCTCCGCCTAATTCTGCGTCTAACGGGAGACGAATAGTTCACAGGATAATCAATTTGGATGATTTGAAGTTGGTGAAAAATGCTATGAATGTGGTAAGCAATTTGGACATTATAAATGAATAAAGTTGATATATATTTGTTGTTAAAGTTAACTGATATTGTTGCATGCATTTTCTCCACAGACTATAAATGATGTTGCCCTGGGAATAACACAAGCTGGTTTATCTAAATATCTCAACAGGAGATATGGTATGTTATTTAGTCACAAATTCAATATTTAAACTTTTTGATTTAATTTTTATGTTCTCATGATGGAACCCAAACATTTCCGCAAGGTTCTAATTTTAATATTTGTTAAAATTTTAGTAACATTCACCAATTTGCTTTGTTCCATATAAAAAATATTGGGTTCAACTAAACCTGTTTATTATACGTTACATTCGTCTCTGATTTTCACAATTTTCCCGACTATTTACAGCCGTTGGTAAGGAAGATAAGGGAGCCACTGAGAGAAACAACAATCTTCCCAAGGACATTCGACTACGATCATGTCTTATTATAAACCTAAGACCCTCTGCAGGAATTGAAGTAACCTTTATTCTGTTATTGTTGTTGTTGTTATTATTATTATTATTATTATTATTATTGTGAAGTCGTATAATGACATGAATGAAACAGGATTTAGCTGATATGACGGAGAAGGGCACAAAACAAAAGGGAGGTTGGGGAAATTGGTTTGGTTATGTGCTCTTACCTTTCAAGATTGCATTGCGTGATGATCCTTTAGATTATGTTAAAGAAGCAAAGGCAACAGTAGATCGCAAAAAACGCACATTTGAAGCTTTGTTCACTCTGATGTTAGCTGAATTACTAGTCAAGATATTTGGTGCCAAGGTATATGCATATTTAAATTCAACAAAATTTAGTGAACTTCTATCCAGTGAATTCTTTTCGAGTTAATTAAAAGATAACTATATATAACTTTACACCCAGACCTCATTAGTAAAATTTTATTGTGTTGTTATTGTTATTGTTGTATATAACTTTACATAATAAGTGTAACTAATTTCTTAAAAAATAGGGCAAGCGATCTACCACAACCAGTTAAACTACACTAATAGCATAAAAAACCCTTTACACTGTCGTCAGTGTATATAAGCTTAATCCTTTAATATATTATTTGTATAAGTTGAAAGTATTAAATTTTTTTTCTATTAGTGTAATTTAATCGGCTATATATACGGGTTATTACCGTAACTTTTTAGTTACCATATCATTCTATGAAAAGTTATTAATTGTTATAAATAAATTTAACCTAATGCTGCAACTTTTATTTTTGATAGGTAGCTACACTAGTAACTGTGAGAGCATTCTCACATACAACAGTATGCTTCACCAACTTGGTTGGACCACAGGAAGAAATTGGGTTCTGTGGCAATCCCATTACTTATCTGGCTCCAGGTTCTTATGGGCAGCCAAGTGTAAGTACTGATCAACTCTACTCTTGAGGCATTTGCTCTTTATAACTACTAATTTGGAGATTAATTAATACGTAGTTAAATATTGTTATGTCGCCAAAATACTATCAAGAAGCATGATATAGGTAATTGTAGATAAAATTTATTTAAGCTCGTGTTTACATCAAACTAATGAGCAGGGGCGGGGCTACAGTAGGGGGTGCGGGTTCGGGCGAGACCAGTGACTTTTTCCGGAACACTGTATTTGTATTGAAATATTTACTAAATCTATATAAATATATACTGTCAAACCCAGTAACAAAAGGGGTCTTGGTTCAACGGTAAGGGTTGTGGGTTTGTTGGGAAAGATGGGGGTTCGATTCGTAAAATTTAGAATTCACACACTTCAAATCCTAGCTCCGCCTCTGCTAATGAGAGCAAGTTATGTCTTTCGTGCAGTCATTTAATAGTATCATTTAAATATAGTTAGGTGATTTATATTCTTGCTTTAATTTAACTCCGTCCATTCAATTTTACTTGTTCTGTATTCTAAAAATAGATTTTCACTTTTATTTGTCACTTTTAGCATACTAAGAGAAGACAATTTATTTTTTCAGTTATACCCACAATATTAATTACTCATTTCAAATAATTTTCTCAAATTCATTAAAAATATGTATCAATTAATATGGGTATCATGGTAAATTATGCAGTTCATTTATTATTTCTTAAGGGGTGTGCAAAATTCATAGTGGACAAGTAAAAGTGAACAGAAGAAGTACTAACTATCAAGATTAAATTGCATATGTTGGTGTAAATACTAGGTAAAGATAAATTTTTACCTTAATTATATTGCATGAGTCCAAGTCCTAAACAATGGAAAATCACCTCTAAAAGCCTCTTTAATTTTGGTTCTTGAGCCTATAATTAAAAGGGGACCCGAGGGGGTGTTTGATAAGTGGAAATGTTTACAACATAAAAATCTTAATCTCGCTTTCCTTTCCCATATATATTTTTCATAGAGGAAATTGATATAAGGGGACTGTTTTTTTACCTAATTAGTTGAAGAGTTCAATTTATGTGAGTTGATAGTGTATAGTTTTCTTACTTTATCGGGTTAAAATAACATTTACAATAGGTAACTGTGTGTTATAAGCCGTTTTTGATAATTGACTTACGTACTATAATTGGCTAAAATACATCAATAACACATTTTTTCATTAATTGTAATTCTAGGCACTGATGATCAATATCCAAAGCTATATCAATAAGATGATCATCGTCGTATCTGTTGACGAAAGTGCTATTCCTGATCCACAACAGCTGCTTGATGATTTCGAAACTTCTTTTAACCTCATAAGAGATGCTGTGATTGAAAGAGGGCTTGTCAAGAATCTGAAATGAACAGGAAATCCAACCAAAAAAGGTTATATGAACATTATTTATATTATGTTTTAGAACTTTGCATTCACCAGCTATTATGTATTGCAACTAATTCTCTCCACTATTATATTCCTTTTAATTTGATAACGAAGACATAGTACTATAGTTTTTTTATGAGAGTGCATTTAAGTTAATTTTATTTATATCGATATATTTCTATAAGTGTAAACTCTCTATTTTTCTGAATTTACTGAAGGTTGATGTTTGGAAAATCACACACATTAGACGACTCTTACCCATGGCCAAACCAGTGTGGCACCTATTTGCTTGACTTGAAATATCTATAGTTGAACTATGTTAAATAATATTTATATATTTATACGAAATCAACATGCGCTCGGCCAAAACGAATAATAACCGCTAAATCATTGACCCAAAATCTTGTAACCAAAAAAAAAAAAAAGAAACTCACCTGCCACATTCTTCACAGCGAACCAACTCATGAGAATCCCAAATATCTTTTCCTTTTCAGAATCACGCCGTAAGCACGTAATATTTTACCCGCAAATCATTTAAAGTTGTTTTTAGTATTTTTTTAAATATTTATTTGAGTTTTATAGAGTTCTAGTCTATTTTTTACTTCAATTACAAATTGAAAACACAAAATAGTTTCATTTTATAATATTTCTTATCTTGTTACATATTTCTATTAGTATTTTATATTGCTATGCTTTTAGCCTTATTTTAAGTTTAATCTTTGAAAATACAAAAAAAAAATAGACTTATATTTTAATATTCGAAACTTTAATATATAGTTTCTTAGTGTTTTGCAATTAGAATTATTTTATTTAATTAGCATGAATTAACAGTAATTGTACTCTTATTCTTAAGAGAAAGAGAATTGATTTTGGGTTGTACATGGCCTTGATTTATAATTCAAAGAAGGCCCAATTTCGTGTATCCATTAGCACAATCAGTCCCAACCCGCTGACCCACCAGCCGACCCAATCCACCACCCCATTTCCAATTCTAAATCTCAGCCATTCACCCCACTTAGATCCAATGGCCACAACTCTTTCACACCCCATATATAACCTAATATCCTCCAAACCCTAACCCTAATTCCCTAAACCTAGCAGCCGCACCACACCTCTCTGCCGCCCCGAAACTCGTCGAAAAACTGATACCAAATTGAGGTATCACTTCAATGGAACAGTGAACTAGTAACAGAAATGAGAGAAGAACATAAGAGTTGGTCGTGGAGGAAGCAAAATATATAGAGAAGAGAGGAGTTCAATTCATATACCAATCTTAATGCCTTTACATTTTATGTATCTCCTATAATAAGATTGTAATAAAGCTAACATGCTGAAATAAAAAGAAAAGGAAATACATACATGCTAAGTGTGTGACACAAATAATAACTACTTTTCCCGCCAAAACGTGTGCAACTAATTTTCAAAAGCTAATGGCTAATACTTGTATCAATACCCCTTGGTTGAACAACACCCTTGTCCTCAAGGGTGAAGGAAAGGAAACGAGCTTTAAGTGCAAAATCTAATTCCCAAGTGGCATTGGAGGCATCCAGTCCAGTCTATTTAACCAAACACTGAGCAACAACCTTGTTTCCCTTATTGATAGGTCGTCTTTCCATAATCAACTCAGGAGAAGGGAATAATTGACTAGCCAAATCAATTACAGGAGGATGTATAATTTCAGCAGGGACTTCATAACAAAACTTGAGCTGTGAGACATGAAATGTGGAGTGGACCAGAACTTCAGGTGGGAGTAACAGTTTGTAAGCAACAACTCCAATTTTCTCAATTGTAGGATATGGTCCAAAGTAGCGAGAAGTCAACTTATGATAGGGAAAAGAGGATAAGAAAGGTTGTCTGTATGGTTGAATCTTGACAAAGACCCAATCACTAACTTGGAATTACCTGTCGGACCTGTAGGCATTAGCTTGAGCTTGCATTCTCTGTTGTGCTCGAGTGAGATGAAACTTAGCTAGTTGGAGCTTGAACTCACGAAGCAGAGAAATGTCCTCAATAGACTTGACCTCTGAATCCCCTGGTAAGTAAGGCAAATGTAGTGGTGGTGGATAACCATAAAGAAGCTCAAAAGGTGAAGTTTTAATAGCAGAATGTGGGCTGGTATTATACCACCATTCAGCTAAGGCAAGGAAGAAAGACCAGTCAGAAGGTGAGTCAGTGCAGAAGCAGCGGAGGTAAATTTCTAAACAACTATTAAGCACCTCTGTCTGACCATAAGTTTGAGGATGATAAGCAGTGAAGGTGTTCAAGGTAACTCCTTGAGCAGTAAGAAATTCTCTCCATAAGAAGCTAATGAAGATGGGGTCTTTTGTCACTTGTAATGGAAGCAGGAAAACTATGAAGTTTGAAGATATTATCCAAGAAAATAGGGACAAGGGACTGAACAGTATAAGGTTGAGCCAAAATAATAAAGTGTGCAAGTTTGGTGGGTCGATCAACAATGACCCATATAACTGCTTTGCCTTGAGACTTAGGCAAGCCTTCTATGAAATCCATTGTGATGTTTGTCCAAGGAAGAGCAGGAATAGGCAAAGGTTGGAGAAGGCCAGGGGATGCACCAGTGCCATACTTGTTTCTTTGGCACACAGAACACTTGTGAACAAAGGTCATAATGTCAGTTCTTATCCCCTTCCAATAGAAATAAGTAAGAACCTTCCTTATAGTAGCATCAATAGTAGAATGACCCCCAAGAAGAAGTGGAATGTTAAAGTGTGAGTATTTGTTGTCTCAAAGCAGCATTGTTGCATGCCTAGCAGTTTGCCTTTCCTTCTAAGCTGATCATTCACCCAAGTGAAGTGTTTCTAAGGCTTCTATTGTGATGAAGTAATCAAGGCCTTCAATTTAGGATCTGAATGCCAACTAACTTGAATGTTTTTTCATAAGTCAGCTTGAACTGAAGAAAGGAGCATGGCCATCAGTGATGCTCCCTAAACTCTGGATAGGGAATCTGCAATTACATTCTCCCTTCCCATTTTATATTGGACTTCAAAATCAAAAGGCACGAGTTTAGCCAACCACCTAATCTGAGAATCAGTATGGAGCTTTTATTCTAAAAGATATTTGAGTGCTTTCTGGTCAGTTCTGACAACAAAGTGTTGGCTAGAAGATAATATGACCATTTGGTCACAACAAAGACCAATTCAAGAAGCTCTCTTTCATATACAGACAATGCAGCATGCCTGGGAGCCAACCCTTTACTAATAAAGGTTATAGGATGATTGTTTTGCATAAGGACAACACGAATACTAGATCCACTAGCATCAGTCTCAACAACAAATGATAAGGAGTAATTGGGCAAGGCCAGAACATGTGCAATAGTTGTCATACCTCCTTTTTACGGGGAAAAGAGTTTTTCACTTTAAGTGACATTATTGAAATAAGATTATTTTATTTAATTTAAAGAGTCACCACTTGAAATATTTGTTTACGGTGTCTCAAGTCACCATTATTTTAAAATCCCAATTCAAGAAAATTGATTCTGTTTAAGTCTGGGAAACACAGAAGACCGGGTAAGGAATTCTGTTAACCCGGGAGAATGTGTGTGGCACTCTCGAGTTCCGTAGTTCTATCGTGGTCACTTTAATAATTATATTTGGCTTAACTAATTCTGGATATTTTATGTTCTAGGGAAATTTATGCACTTTTACCTTAAACCGCTTTTAATTGCTTGATTATTAGTAATTATGGAATTATCTAAAAATGAATCACACGTACATGTATTCGTTTTGTTTGGTATGTCAAGAATTATGTCATGCGTACGTGTACACAATTAATAATACTTTATTATTTTTAAGATTATTTTTTCAAAGTCACATGAATGCATACTTTGCCTTTAATTTGGGAAATCATAACTATGTCACGCGAACGTGTACATAATCACGACAATTGATTGGTTAACACGCGCTTAAAGCATAGTGGCGTATTCAGGGTATTCCATTTATTTTTTCTAATCTAATTTGAGATTATTGTGAAGGCCATGATTCATGGATATAGAATTATTTGGAAGTCAAAAAATATTTTAACTAGTTGGAGTATTGACAAATTATTCACATTAAAAAACGGGTTTACAACTTACTACTCTATCTTTGAAGTTGTGAGACATTTATCTATTAATTTACAATGGATGGCTAGCCAAGATCTTATTAATGACGGGCCACTAGAATTATTCTTATTTAGCTCAAATGCTTTTCAATTCTTGAAAATGCGCTACAGCCCAATCAATAAAGTGAGATTAATGAAAATCACATTGAAAACCAAGTTATTCTCTACGGCCCATTGCAGACCAATTTTTCAGTTTAAAACTAGTTCATTTGTTATAAGATAATAGAAAATCAATTAAAACTAAGTAGAATATGATAACATGACCCAGTAATTAAACTCCAATAATTAGTTTTACTCACCTAGATTTAATTCATGATAAAGAACATTGACAAAATAAATGTGAAAGCTCATCTAAAATTCTAACAAGGTGAACTTACATAGACAAGAAATTATATTCATTTGTACACTTAACAAGAGGTCCAATTAAGATCAACTAAGATAAATGTCAAAATTTACTCTAACAAATAGGTGATTATATCAACTCAAATTAAAGCCATAGACATGATATCAAGCATTTGAATACAAACTTATGATCTTTAAATTCAAGAAAAAAAAATTAAACAAAGTTACATATTTAACAAAGAAAGTGAAGTAACGGACCTTCAAAGCTTTCCTTTTAACAAGCAAAAACGGATAGACTATGAACCAAAATCGACCGGAGCTTTAGCTCGACCTCGAACTTGATGGAAACGGAGAGACAAAGTCGGAACCTTGCTACGTTTATGAAGGTACTTCAAGGGTAATTTTAGGCTTGAATTGGGGCATTTTCAGGTCTTAAATAGGGTGATGAATTGCTGAATTATTCAAAAGAAAGAGGAAGAAAGAATGAGACGAGTAGAAATTCCTTTAGCACAGACAACCTTTTTGATTTTTTTTTTCAGATTTTGTTAAAAAAAAAAAGAAGAAATTTTCACTTCCCATTTCCTTCTTTTTTTTAATTCCCCACCTTCCTTTACTTTTATTTTTTAATTTTCATCTTCCTTTACTTTTTTTTTCTAATTTTCACTTTCTTTTACTTTTTTTAAATTTTAATTTCCACTTTCTTTTACTTTTTTTTTTAATTTTAATTTCCACTTCCTTTTACTTTTTTTTTAAATTCCCACTTTCCTTTACTTTTATTTTTTAATTTCCTACTTCCCCTTTTCCTCATATTTTATTCCCACCCGAATTTGTTGTTTTTAAAAAAAATTATTTAATTTTTTGGGTTTTTTTAAAAATTAAGATAAAAATAATAATAATAATAATAATAATAATAATAATAATAATAATAATAATAATAATAATAATAATAATAATAATAATAATTGACACAGACATTCCTTAAATTTTTTTTACCCTATAAAAAAGGTGAAACAAAGCTAAAAATTATAGATTAAACCCCTAAAAATATTTACATAGTAGAAGGTGATAAAATTTAAATATGATAAAATTTTAGGTGCTCACAGTAGTGAGTACCAGTTTGAGCTCAACAAAGGCTTGTGTAGAAGCCTCGGTCCTTAGAAAAGTATACTTCTTCAGTAGGTTTGTTAGAGATCGACTAATAAGACCATAGCCTCTGATAAACTTCCTATAGTATCCAGCTAACCCAAGGAAGCCTCTTAATTGCTTCACAATTGTGGGAGTAAGCCAGTGCTTATCACGACCCAAAGGTCACTAGTCGTGATGGCACTTAACTCGACTCGCTAGGTAAGCCAACTAACAGACAATACAATCCAAATGAAATTATATAGGAAAATAGTGAAGAATTATCTGGACATTTACAAATTAACCCAAGAACTGGTAGTACAAATCATGAGTTTCTAAGACTTAGAATTTACAAAGCTTATACAAATAATTACACGATATGTTTGAAAGCTATATAAACAGATTAACAAAATCTAAAGCCATTAAGGACAAGTGGCAGGCATATCCGGAATGCATGAACATCTTCAGGTTCAGCTCCTATAACGATCCGACTGGTCGTTTTAAGAGTAATAGCTCTGATCCCCTATTTACTACTTTTTCCATATCTATTCATGTTATTGTGACTTGCCGGGAGGTTTTATTTTGATTTTTGGAGTGTTTTAGGACACTTAGTCCCTAAATGGAGGTTTAAACTTTAGGATTTGGACCGTAGTCAGAACTGTATGAACACGAATCCGAAATGGAATTCCATCAGTTCCGTTAGGTGATTTTGGACTTAGGGGCATGTCCAGATTGTGTTTTGGAGGTCTGTAGCTCAAATAGGCTTGAAATGGCTAAAATAGAAATTTAAGTTTGGAAGTTTTGACCGGGGAGTTGACTTTTTGATATCGGGATTGGAATCCAGTTCTAAAATTTTTATAGCTCTGTTATGTCATTTATGACTTGTGTGCAAAATTTGAGGTCAATCGGACTTGATTTGATAGGTTTCGGCATTGAATGTAGAAGTTATAAATTCTTAAGTTTCATTAAGCTTGAATTGGGGTATGAATTATGATTTTAGCGTTGTTTGATATGATTTGAGATTTTAAATAAGTTCGTATGATGTTTTAGGACTTGTTGGTATTTTTTGTTGAGGTCCTGAGGGCCTCGGGTGAGTTTCGGATGATTAACGGATCAAAAGTTGGACTTAAACAGCTGCTGCAAAAGTTGATGCAATTATCTTCTGCTGGAAATGCAAAAATCGAGCCCAGGATCGAAGCCTAGAAATAGAGCCCAGGTTCGAAGGCCAGGGTCGAGGTCCAGGATCGAAGCCAGGGTCGAGGCTCAGGATCGAGGGTCATGATCGAGGGCCATGATCGAAGGCCAGAATCGAGGGCCATGATTGAAGGCCAGGATCGAGGGCCAGGATCAAAGCCATGATCGATGCCCGGGATCGAAGGTCAGGATCGAGGCCCAGTATCGAGGGCCATGATCGATTGCCATGATCGAAGCCTTGATCGAGGGCCAGGATCGAGGCAGGACTGAGGACTGCTGTAATGACCCGACTTGTCGTTTTAAGAAATTACGCTCCGTCCAGTGATTTAAGATCTCGAGAAACTTCACAATAGGTATTATGACCACGTGTGTGGTCAAGTTTGGTTTTTGGAAGATTCAAAATTTAATTTAAAGAAAAATTCTCATTTTGAAGCTTAAATGGAAAGAGTTAACCGGGGAGTTGACTTTTGAGTAAACGACCCCAGAATGGAATTTAGATGATGGCAATAGCTTCGTATGATGATCTCGGACTTAGGCGTATGTTCGGATTTGGATTTGGAAGTTCGTAGGACAATTCGACATTTTGGCGAAAGTTGAAAAATATAAGATTTTGGGAAAGTCCGACCAAAGGGTAAATTTTTGATAACGAGGTCGAATTTCGATTCCGAAAATGGGAATAGCTCCCTTACATCAATTATGACTTGTGTGCAAAATTTGGAGTCATTCCGGATTGATTTGATACGTTTCGACGCGAAATATAGAAGTTGAAAGATTTGAAACCTTATAATTCGATTCGATGCGTGATTCGTAATTTCGGCGTTATTTGATGTGGTTTGAAGCTTCGACTAAGTTCGTATTGTATTTTGGAACATGTTGGTATAATTGGTTGAGGTCCCGGGGGCCTCGGGTGAATTTCGTAAGGTTAACGGAGCAATTCGGACTTGGAAGAAGCTGCTGGAAAATTGCAGCAGCCGTTGGATGCGCACCTGCGGAATTTTGGGCGTAAGTGCGACCTCGCAGAAGTGAGCTGGGCAGAGCTGGAGGAAGGTCGAAGATGCGGACAATCTTCCGCACCTGCGCAATCGCAGGTGCGATGGTTGCTACACAGAAGCGATGAGGCAGCGCAGAAGCGGAAATGCTGTGCACCTGCGATCAGCGCAGAAGCGGAAATGGCTCCACAGGTGCGAGCTTGTGGCTGGGCAGTGATCATTGCAGATGCGCATCTTGGCTCGCAAATGCGAAAAATCAGTCCGCAGGTGCGAAACTGGGCAGAATGTTAAGGACCAAAAATGGTCATTTCGCCATTTTTCGATTGAGATTTTTGGAGCTCGGATTTGGCCGATTCTGGAGGGATGTTTCACAAGCTTGGTTGGGATAAGTGTTATATATCCTAAAGTTATTATATTTCATGAATCTATAATTATATTCATCATTTAGTTCGGATTTAAATGGAAGAAATCAAGAATTTTACAAAATCTTCCAAAAATAAAAATTTAAGATTTGGAGGTCGAGTTGTTATTGGAATTCAATAAAATTGGTATGGTTGAACTCGTATCGGAATGGGTATTTTTATTTCATAAAAATTATGTTGGGTTCCAAGGGGCGGGTCCCACGTTGACTTTTGTTTACTTTTCAGAATAAATTTTTTAAGTCGACGTATTATTATCCGAAATTATTTTCGATGAATTTTAATGAAGTTATACAATTAATTTGGATAGATTTGAGCTGTCCGGAGGTAAATTCAAGCAAGAAGGCTATTTTGGAATATCGGCCTAACTTCAAAAAGGTAAGTGTCTTGCTTAACCTCGAGTGGGGGAATTACTCCTTATGCATTGAGTCTTATATGCCATTTGTGAAATATGAAAAGCCGTGTATGCGAGGTGACGAGTACGTACTTGGGCTTATACATGCAAAGTTCATTGAAATAAAGTCTTAGGCATTATTGCGTAGTAAATTGAAAAATTGTGGAAAATTATTAAATCATCTATTTGGCATGCCTAAATCCTTATTGTTGAATTTATTTTTATATGATAAATTGATGTGATTGTTACTTGAAATATTTATAAAATTTCGTGAGTATTGTTGGTTTAATATTTCTTGAAAATTAATTCCAATATGAATCTTCTTATGCAAATAATTAATTTAAGCGAGCTTAAGAATAAGTGTTAATATAATTATTTAAATTTGCATTAATGAAGGTTTTGCTTTATGCTGAGTAATTTCTATCTCTATTGATTGTTTTGGGTGTTATATACATTGTGTGGAGCCTTGGGCTATTTGTTGTGAAATTAATTAATTTTGTTATATCTTTGGAATTTGGTTGTGGCCATTGAGCAAATTGTGATATGAATTGATTTTATTATATTTTTGTGTTAATTTCCCGTGTAAATTATTGTGTTGTGTGAGTCATTATTTTGGGGAGATAATGTTGGCATTTCACTGTTGATATTATGTGGGTATAAGGGTGGCATTTTACTGTTGTTGTGTTTGTTGGAATATTGTCTGGGCGGAGCAATAAGGGTGGCTAAAGGAGCGATAAGGGTGGCAATAGGAGCGATAAGGGCGGCTATTGATATTGTCTGGGCGGAGCGATAAGGGTGGCTATAGGAGTGATAAGGGTGGAAATAGGAGCAATAAGGGTGGCTATTGTCAGGGACGATATGTGATGATGTGGGATTGTGGTGTTGATAATTTTCATGTGATATTGTAATTTTTTTGTGTTTATTTCTATACCGTGTGCAACTTGTCTTGTTGGTAAATTGATAACAATCTGATTTATGTTGAAATTGAGAGCATGTGGCTATTCCCAGGCGGATTATAAAATGAAATGTGGGCACGAGGTGCCGTGGGTAAATAATGAGAATATTTGGCACGTGAATTGTCCGTGCAGTTGTGATATGAAATGTGGGCACGAGGTGCTATAATGAAATGATAATGATATTTGGCACGTGAGTTGTCCGTGCAGTTGTGATATGAAATGAGGGCACGAGGTGCCGGAGAAATATGATGATTTAATTATGGGCACGAGGTGGCGAGGAAACATGAAAAATGTGTCGAGACCCGTATTTATGAAAAATATAAAAATGGGCTGAGACCCATATTTTTATGATTTTGAAATGAGGTGTCACATGGTGACTTTTAATTGAAAGAATTATATTCAAAATATTTATTTGGAAGGATTTTTATTCAAAAAGAATTATATGAAAGAATTGTATTTGAAAGATATTTATTTAAGGAATTATAATTGAAGATATTTATTGAAAGAATTTTATATTTGAAAAATAATTATTTGAGAAAATTATAAGAGAGTTATCTGTAAGAATTATATGTGAAAGATATTTATTTGAAGAACTTGATTTAATTGGGTGTACTTGTGTTTATTAATTGTTGAGTGATATTAATGGTATTCTTGTTGTCTTGCTGCGCATACCATTGGTTGTTTTATCCTGCCCTTATTGCTATATGTTTCCTATTATTTTGTATATTATATTGCACGGGTTATTAGACTAGTGAGTGTCTTGACTGTACCTCGTCTCTACTCCATTGAGGTTAGTCTTGATACTTACTGGGTACCGACCGTGGCGTACTCATATTACACTTCTGCACATTTTTGTGCAGAGTTAAAGCGCGATCATAAGGATTCAAGGTAGAGCTGCTTGGCCGTCGCAGTCCCTTGTAGACTTTTCATTTCATTATACTGTTAATTTGTAATCAAACAGTATTGTATATTCGGTCCTCGTGATCATTCCGTGTATTCAGTTAGAGTTTGTGACTCAGTACTACCAGTCTTGGGAGGTTGTGTATTGTAATTATTTCCGCTGTTAGATTTTAATTCAAAAAAAAATAGCTTCAAAATGTAATAGAAATCGGCTTACCTAGTGTTAGAGACTAGGTGCCATCACGACGCCTGTGGTGGGATTTTGGGTCGTGACAGCTGCCTGGACAGAATTGGAGCTTGAGGAGAGATGATTTTGATAGATTTTCTAGGAAAAATATTGGGGTAAGTGATTCTAACTCGGATTTGGTCAATATACACAAATATATCATTGTTTTCCCCATTTAATTAGTGTGTTGAGATGGAAATTTGGAAAATTTTTAGAAATCTCATAGAAACGAATTTTTGAGATTCCGGTGTCGATTCAGAGTCGGATTTGAGTGAAACTGGTATGGTTGGACTCGCAATTGAATGAGTTATCGGATTTTGTGAGTTTCGTCGGATTCCGAGACGTGGGCCCCACGGACGATTTTTGAGTTAATTTCGAATTTTTATTGAAAAATATAGTATTTTCTTATGAAATTGATTACTATAATTTTTGTTGATTGTATCGAATTATTTTGGCTATATTCGAGCCATTCAGAGTCGGATATTCGTGGAAAAGGCATTCTTACCGATTGATTGAGGTTGGTTCGAGGTAAGTGGCTTACCTAACTTTGTGTGGGGAAACTCCCCGTAAGATTTGTACTATTTTTGATATATGAGTGCCGTGTACGTGAGGTAACGAGTACGTACACGGGCTAATTGTGTAAAAAACTGATTTTTTTTCTACTAAGTAATAACCTGACTTCCTTCTTATTTGAGTTCCATTAGCATGTGTGATATCCGGCTAGACTAGAATAGCATGCCTACTTGCCTTAACTATTTACTTGAACTATGTGCAGCATGTTTAGTGAATTTTCTTGTCTTTCCTTAACTGGTACTTAGGTTGAACTGTAGAATTTCGTGCCGTAACTATTAAATTCTATTGTTTGGATGTATATTTACTTTGGGTCTACGAAACGGTATTCCGGGAGATCCCCCTGTACTGCATATTTACTTTGGGACTACGAAACGGTATTTTGGGAGATCCCCATGTACTGCATATTTACTTTGGGACTACGAAACGGTATTCCGGGAGATTCCCCTGTACTGCATATTTACTTTGGGACTACATAACGGTATTGCGAGAGATCCCCATGTTCTGCACATTTACGTTGGGACTACGAGACGGTATCTCGGAAAAACCCCTGTTGTTATCTTTGTGTACTGAGCTGTTGTCTTCTATAATTTCATTCTTGTTAAATTTCAGTCTTTATTTTACTGCGGTATTTTATTATATCTTGTGTTATTATATATATACCACTAGGGCCCTGAACTGACTTCGTCACTACTCGACCGAGGTTAGACTTGGCACTTACTGGGTACCGATTATGGTGTACTCATGCTACTCTTTTGCACATGTTTTTCGTATGCAGATCCAGGTACTCCTTATCAGCCGCACTATCAGTGAGCCGGGATAGCTTTGGAGACTTTAAGATATACTTGTCGCGTCCGCAGACCTCGGAGTCCCCTTCTACTCTTCCACATGTCCATTATCTTATGTATTTTCCTTTGATAGACTCTGATGTATAGAAACACTAGGTTTTCCTCGTGTACTTTGTGATTCACGATGTTTTGGGTTTTGGGAATGCTGTGTAGTATATTGAGGAGTTGGTTATTGTACATGCCAAATGGCATGGTACTCAATTATAGTGTTATTGCTACAGTTCGTTGTTAAATATATATTTTCATTTCATTTATTCCGCAAAATATTAGGCTTACCTAGTCATAGAGACTAGGTGCCATCACGATGTCATACGGAGGAAAAATTTGGTCATGACAGCTCCCGACATCACCAGCATCTCCGCTCTAAAAGTCTGCATGCAAGGTGCAGAAGTGTAGTATGAGTACAATTGACCACATGTACCCAGTAAGTATTTTGTCTAACCTCGTCGAAATAGTGACGAGGCTTTTAGTAAAAATATGCTCACTGATAAAAATTTGTACCGAAATCTAGCAATAGAACTATACTACAGTATAAGAGGATAGAGTACGCGAAACGAATGTAGAATAATAACAGATTACTAGAAGAGATCATAATTCAACAGTTTCCAATATCTCAGGCAATATTTTCCATAGAGCGAAACCAATAAACCACAATAGTCATGCCATAACTTTCATAACGTGAGGAATATACTCTGATATCAAGTCAATTGCACGGCAACACCCTTCATGCATTTATATCATCCTTACCAAAAATGCATACAACAGTACCAACTGGACGGTAGAAATGCCGATAACAGTAATGGCAAAGTAGGAAATACGCAAATAGCAAAAATGAGCGAGAATGTACATAAGGGCATCAGTAACAGACTAGGCAGAAAGCATAGAGGTGATGACAACAATCAGGAAAAGGAATATAACTTCAACTAACTAGCATGGTGGAGGCATAAATACAAATATAACGAATAATAGGGGAACACATAATCTTTATGCGTTAACAAGTAGAAGTATGAATGACTAACACGGTAGCAGACATGTACTAAGTGCAACCAAAATAGATACGACAAAGATATAATCATGACAGTAGGAAGTAGGCATTGTATTGCAAGTTTAGCAAGTAGAAGGCATGAGTGACACAATAACAAATAAGATAAAGAACAAGAACAGGGCATTAACGACAAGTCACATAAGAACCATAAATACAACAATAACAGCTCAATGTAACGGCATGAACGTATACACAAAGGAAAGATATCATAATATAATGCATGTACCTTGTCCTCACCTGCACGGAAACACCCATCGTGCCATGAACTCATGATAATTAAAAATATGATAATATAAATAAAACGACATGGCATCACCCGTCATGCTTTTACTCTCAATAATATGGCACGACATCACCCTTCATGATTTTACTCTCAATAATATGGTACGACATCACCCTTCGTGCTTTACACTCTCCCTCACATGATAATATATAAACAAAGGCACGGCATCACCCTTCGTGCTTTACCCTCTTCCTTACCAAGCATATGTATATCAATGATAAATAAGGCAGGAAGCATAAATAACGTCAAGGAGAGTGTTTAAAGGAATATTCCAAATGAATCCCAATCACAACTTTCCAAGCCAACAATAGTTCAATAAACCCGCAAGAACCTTATTATTCAAGTATTCCAACAAATCTCACAAATGATCTACAACACAAGTATAGAATCTAGTATCTCAAGGATATCGGCCGTAGCAATGTATTAATGATTATGCATATTGATGACCGAATTAAACACACCAATGTATTCTCAGAATTCCATCAAATTTGATCAAGTTATAATAAGCTAAGTCTTAGTTTCTAACATTTAATACTATGTTCTTAGTATCTAGGAGTCAAGTAAGGCATAAGGCAAGAAGGTCACGTGATTCTACAAGACATAATTTACCCCCGAGCATAGTTAATCCTGGCACATGCATATATGCTCGTCACCTCATATATGTATCATCCTCGCATGTAGCAAACAATGTCAAATAGTAGGAAAAATTTCCTCAACAAAGTTAGGCAAGACACTTACCTCAATTAGGCTAACTCAATACTCAATTTAGATTTTTCCTTTACAAATTCACCTCCGCTCGGCTCAATCTAGCCAAAGACGACTTAAATACATTACACAATGCAAGGGAAAATAATTTTAATTAATAAAGCTGTTATTTTTATACAATTTCTAAAACGTCAACAAAAGTCAACCCCCGGGCCCGCCCTGTCAAAATCTGGGTCCAAGGGTAGGTATTGACTATCCATAGCCTCACGAGTCTAAATATGTATTTTGTTTCCAAATCCGAGTCCTATTCGACTCTTAAATCCCAAATTTTCATTTTTCAAAGTTTTGACAAAATCCACAAATTTTTCCCTAGATTCTTATGAATTTGATGTTAAATCTTATGTAAAATCATGAAATGAAGTTGATAATTAATTAGAGTCACTTACCCAATGATTTGGTATGAGAATCCCTTCACAAAATCGCCTCCCATCGAAGCTAGGGTTCAAAATATAACAAAATGAAGCTAAGTCTCGGAATTCTCAGCTATATGCATGCTGAAGATGTCGCATTTGCGACATGGGTTTCGCAAATGTGAACATCACAAATGCGAACAACTAATCGCAAAATCAAAGTTTTGAAATTCTCTGTTGCCTTCGCAAATGCGACCAAAAAGGTCGCAAATGTGAACATTGGTCCTTCGCAAAAGCGAACTAACCCCGCCTAGGCCTTTATCGCAAATACGATACTGAGTCCGCAAATGCGAACTCAACAGGCTTCACAAAAGCGGAGAATTCTTCGCAAATGCGAGTCCTTTCCCCAGTAGCCCAGCTTCGCAAATGCGAGGTTGCTTTGCAATTGCGATAGTCGCATTTTGCGACAAAAATATCGCAAGTGCTATGACACCAGTACCAACACTCAAAATCATGAAAAAATTATTCCGGATCCAATCTGAAACTCACCCGAGTCCTCGGGGCTCTAAATCAAATATGCACACAAGTATAAAAATATTATACGAACTTGCTCGCGCGACCAAATCGCCAAGATAACACCTAAAACTACGAATTAAGCACCAAATCAAAAGAAATTTTCAAGAAAACTTTAAAACTTCTATTTCAACAATCGGACGTCCGAATCATGTCAAACCAACTCCGTTTCTCACTAAATTTGACAGACAAGTCATAAATATAGAAATGAGCTTATACCCGATTTTGAAACCTAAATACGGACCCGGTATCAATAATTTCAAACATCGATCAAACCATTAGATTCATTAAGCCTTTAAACTTTTAAATTTTAACAAAATTCGATAACTCGAGCTAGGGACTTCCGAATTCGATTCCGGGCATACGCCCAAGTCCCAAATCATGATACGGACCCATCGGGACCGTTAAAATACGAATCCAAGTCTATTTTCTCAAAACGTTGACCAAAGTCAACTCAAATAGGTTTTAAAGCAAAGATTTCATTTTTTTAGTTTTTAACATAAAAGCTTTCCGGAAAAATACCCGGACTATGTACGCAAATCGAGGAGAACTAAAATGAGGTATTTGAGGCTTCAAAACACAGAATTAGGTTCTAAAACATAAGATGACCTATCGGTTCATCACATAATACATCATGCGGGGATACTCGTGCCCTCAAACTACCGAGAAAAGTGCAAGTGCTCAAAACGACCAGTCGGGTCATTACAGTGCTTCACCACCTCTATCTTCTTTGGGTCAGTAGCAAATCCTTGTGCAGAAATAAAGTGGCCTAGATATTTCACACTTGGCACACCAAAAACACATTTAGAATTCTTGGCCAATAAAATGTTCTGCACCATAATGTCAAAAACCTACTGCAAATAAAGAAGATGATCTTGCAAATTCAGACTGTAGATTAGAATATCATCAAAGAAAACAAGCATAAATTTTCTGAGAAGCTTCTGAAAGACATGGTTCATTAAGCACTGGAAAATGGAAGGAGCATTGGTCAAGCCAAAAGGCATGACCAAATACTCATAGTGTCCTATGTGAGTTTTGAATGCTGTCTTAGGGACATCTTCAGGAACCATCTTGATCTGGTGATAACTAGATCTGAGATCAATCTTAGAAGGATAGAAGCCCCTAATAACTCATCCACCCAGTCATCAATAATAGGAATAGGGAATTTATCTTTAATAGTACACTCGTTTAGGTCCCTGTAGTCCACACATAATCCCAAGTTCCATCTTTCTTACCTACCACCACCACAGGTGAAGAGAATGGGTTGTTTCGGTATTGGATGACCCCTTCCTGTAGCATCTCCTTTACCAACTTCTCAATGATATCCTTTGTCATAGAAGAATATCTATAAGGCCTGATGTTGATTGGTTTGGTACTAGGCTGCAATGGGATCCTGTGGTCAAATGCACCCCTTTGGGGAGGTAGTGCAGTAGGCTCTGAGAACACCTACTTATAGGTTGTTAATAAGTCTCTGAGTGACTGTGGCATTGGCTTATCTTTAGGTAAGTGTAGGAAAAGAAAAAGCCCATCACCTCCACAAGTAGGTAATGGAGCTTCAAGCACCACCTGTGGCATATACAACTAAGCATTATCACCTTGATACTTATTGACAGCCTTAGAACTAGAAAGCTTACAATATTCTGAAACTCCCTTCAAGAAATGTGTTTTGCCTTGGTAGTTAAAGGTCATAGTTAAGGCTGAATAGTCTATTGTGACTGGACCTAAGGTCTTCATCTACAAGGCTCCTAAAACCAAATCATATTTACCAACAAGAAAGATTATATGGTCTGATACATATGTATTACCCTCCAATATCCACTTAAAATTCTTTACCACTCCAGAAGTGGCTTCAAGATTGTTGTTGCCCAAGCTCACATAACTTAGCACAGTAGGAATAACATAACAACCTAGCTTCTTTGCAGCTGCTGAATCTATAAATTTATGGGTGCTACCACCATCTAAGAGAATCTGAATGGATTTTTTATCACTATAGCCTGTAACATGAATGGTTTGTGCTCCTTGGATACCAGCTAATGCACATAGTGAAATGTGAGGATGTCCTTCTTTAGCAACAGTCCACTCCTCATGAGGTTTCTCAACTTCAGAAGTATTGTCTCCTTCTTCTGTAGGTAAGGTATCATGTCTTTCAAGCTCTAAGACAAACAATTATTTGGGAAGGTTGCATTTGTGGCCTGCAGTATATTTTTCATCACAAAAATAACATAATCTCTGGGCCCTTTTTGCCTGCATCTCAGCTGGGGAAATAGTCCTCCTATGCCTAGGTACCACAACAGTGTTAGGAGCAGGTAATGTCAGTCGAGGTGTATGACTAACTGCTGGATAGGAAGGAGGTTTAGGGACTTGATTATCATAAGGAATCCTCCTAGCATCAGAGTAACCAACTGAAGTATATTTATGAGCTCTGGCATTAGCAGCTAAAGCGGCCTCAACTAGCCTAGCTAGCCTGCAGGTTTTAGCTAAAGTGTTAGGCTCATGCATCATTATATGATTCACCAGTTCCTCTTTCAAACCACCAAGGAAGCAAGAGATAGCTTGCTCAACAGTTAAGTTACATTGAGCTACCAGTCTATCAAAAGCAAATTGAAATTCCCTAACATATCCTGTTTGTTTCAACTGTTTCAACTCTAGCATATGATCAGAGAAATCACCAGTAATTACTTCGTTTAGTTCAGTAATATACTCATCCCAAGAGGGTAACACAGGTACATTCTGACATTTGAGATAGGCTTGATGCCAAGCTAAGGCCTAATCATCGAGGTTCATAGCTACTAGTCTCACTCTCTGATTGAGCGGAGTGTCATCTTCTGCAAAATATTGCTCAATCCTATATAACCAGGTTTTCAAATTTTTTCCATTGAAAGGAGGGAAAATTAGATTATGACCTCAATTTGTGTTACCACAATAAGGATTAGGACCTAAGATACCTTGCCCTGATTGTAATACCTTATCCCTAGCAGTCGAAGTAGAAGCATTGTCCTTTGATTGCTGGCTCAATTTCAAACTATCAAAGGAATATTTTAGAGAACTTACCATATGGAGCAGCTCAACATGGCGTTTATCCAAGTCATCCCAGAGTTCCTATCGTGTTTGAGCCATTTCTGCCCTTAGATCTAGCTGTTGAGCTGCTAGATCTTCATATTGCTCCTGCAAATCCATGGGTTGATTGCTAGTTACTACATCGACAGTTATACGTGGTCCCATCGTCTATCGAGATCTGATACCAATTGATACCTAATTGAGGTATCACTTCATTAGAAGAGTGAACTAGTAACAGAAATGAGACAAGAACAGAAGAGTTGGTCGAGGAGGAAGCAGAATATAGAGAGAAGAAGAGGAGAAAGAGAGGAGTCCAATTAATATATCAATCTCGATGCCTTTATATTTTGTGTATCTCCTATTAATAAAATTGTAATGAAGCTAAAATGCTTAAATAAAAAGAAAAGGAAATACAAACATGCTAAGCGTGTGACACAAACAATAACTACTTTTCCCACCAAAACACGTGCAACTAATTTTCGAAAGCTAATGGCTAATATTTGTATCAAAAACTCATCCAAACTGGCGAGTTCACTCACCTGAGTCTCTATGGTCCCCTCCTCTCATCTCTCCTTCTTTCCACGTCACCCCGAACCTTAACGAACCTCTAACACCGAAGATTCTTCAACCTCACTCATGCGTTTTTGATTTCCTTTAGACAATGGGAGCGGTCGGATTAGGGTGAAACCGAATCCACGCTTTCCATTCATAAAAAAATTATCTTTTAAAAGAAAATCTGAAAAACAGGAATTTTGGGATAATTACTTGGAAAGGAAGGAGAGAATCTTCGAGGCTTCTATATATTCTACTATTTTCGGTTTCTACAGGGGACGATTCTGGAGAGCAATGAAAAAAGCTAGGGTTTAAAAAACAATATTCCTCTTTTAGATTTTAGAAAATCGAAAAAAAAATACAAGAAAAATACACCTCTGTTTATTCTATTTGATTTCGGTTTTTTACTTTCAAAAAATGGAGTTTGATTGAATTTGAGGGTGGTTTGAGTCCGTTGCATATTGAAGCTGCCGTTCGATATTGGTTCATGATTCCCGTCCGCAATTCCGGTGCGGGTTAGTTGCTGTCATTCCTTGCCGAGTTTTGAAGCCAAGTTTGTAATTGTTGATTTCGTCTGCTCTTATTAAAGAAATTTTGTTTAAACAGGTTCACTTCTTTACTCCACTACTTATTTTAATTTTTGCGGTTATGAAAAGCTTAAGAAGAGCCGTTTAAGGATGGGTAGGATTTGGGAGTATAAATTGTTTAGGTAAATGATTGATTTCCATAAATTGTTTAGGTAAAAGAAATCAAGTGAAATGTCCTTCTTTCGGTTTGTTCCCTTAACATCAGTTAGTGATGCTTTAGTAGATGTTCTGTCAACAAACGAATTTGGACTTGAAAAATAGTTTTGTTCCTTAAATGGTGATTCCTAGACTTTTCTTTTTGCCTGTTTAAATTGGAGTTCACAACTGATTTTTCATAGTCTTTTTAGAGTTTTCTTAAGTGAAAGAAAGAATGGGAATGGTGGAAATTATTTATTATTTAAAGACTTACGTGCTCCTCTTTGGATTCACTGTTTAATTAAACATCTTGAAGCATGTTTTAACAATTATTTGAGCTAAGGTTATCTTATAAGTTTTTCTTTTTAGCATTAAAATAATGTCCCGATTTGAATGAGTTGAGTGCTCAAATTAAATTCCCAGCATGTTGTTTTCATTTCTCTTTAGTTATTTAGAGTTCTTTCTATTGTGATTGATTAAAGGTTTTCGTTAGCCCTTTTCGAATTCTTTATTAACTCCAATTTGGGGGTGAAATAAAAAAAAGAATTGCTTTCTCATAATATCAGTTTCTTCTAAAGATTAAGCCAAAGTTGTAAGTTAGAGTAAACTTTAAGAACGGATAGAATTTGACCAAGGCATGGGGTGATGTAGGACATCCTTAAACGGCTGTTCGGATAACTTCAGTTTCTTTACTTTACTATTCTTAGCTCTTCTTTGTAATTTTATCTTTCTTTTGTTGGTTTGGATGCTCACTGGGTTGTATGTTCATCTTATCTAGATTTGTTATGACTGTTTGAATGTTGGATATAGCTATGGGCCATGGGATTTGGGACTTAAACAGAATTAAAAAGGAAATGAGCATTGATAAGACTTTTCTTATTTAGTTCTACTTTATTTTTATTTTTACTTTGTCCGCTAGTAGCATGTTGAGGCTGACCACACTTGGGTAGGCAAGCCTAAGACATTTTTGTTTTTTGGAGGCGAGAGGTTGTCCCTTTTAGTTAATTATGTTATCCGGGGAATCCCCGAAAAATCTGTAAAATATTTTACCCAAAGGAATGCCCCACAGTAGTATATAGTTGGAGGCCATGACGAACATAGTGGAAGAAGCATAGTATAGATTAGTTTAGGACCTTTAATATATTTTTTCTTTCTTTTTTCCCCCTTCCTTTGCCTTTATTTAGGTGGGACAACCTCGAACTTCCTTGTGTGTTTATTTTTTATTCTTATTTGTTTTATCTCAATTTGAGTATTCATTAAAGCCAATTGGATCAAGTACTAGTTATAGGACTTGGCGAATGCCTAATACATTCTTCTTGAGTCAAATGAACCCCCTTACTTAGAATTTTTGGTGCAGATTATGTTTTAAAGTCAAAATATATTTTAAAGGTAAATAATTTTTTTTTTTAAAAAACGTTGACTTGATACACCGAAACCAAATGTCAAGTGACGACTCTGAAAATACTTTGAAATACAAATTTTGTCACTTTGAATTGAAAAACTTTTTGAACTTTAAAAAATTAATTTATTATCTTAAATGAGTTAAGGTGAAAAAAAGAGGTGTGACACACTCAAAGGTTGTGAACCATAAAATGTAATCTATGATTTAAAGCTGAAAGAAAATAAAAAGATATTTCCCACGAATATCAAAACGCTTGAATCTAAAATTTATCTTTTGCATAGAAACTGAAACATTTGTTTTTGAAATTTTAATTTATCAAATCTATAAAATAAAAAAAAGGAAAAGGAGGAAACTCCATAAGCATAGATACCCATGCCACAAAAAAAAGAAGAAATAGAGAAGGAAGAAGGAGAAGAAGAAGAAGAAATAGAAGGCGCTGTATATATAATTTTTACATTGTATAACAGACTATACACTTATGACACCCAAACATACTTGTGATACACTTAATATACACTCTGGATACACAAACACGTTAGGAATATAATGCATGTACTGCCAAATTTAGGATACAATGTATATACTCATTTCAAACGATCTTCACTCACAGAACACCATTACGATTCCGAAGAAGACCTAATAAGTATGAAGTCAAAAACAATTAGTATGAAGTCAAAAACAATGAGAAAGAAATCCATATATGAAATAAGAAATAGAAAAAGAAAGAAGAATGAAGAAAAAAGAGAAATAGCCGAAGAAAGAAAAATGAAAAAGAAGAAAAGGACAGAGAGAAAGAAAGAGGTGAGTAATTACTACGAGTAAGTGGGTTTTGAAAAATAAAAAAATATTCTTGAAATGGGATGGAAAGGAATAAACTTCGGTTGAAAGGCGTGTATAATAAATAAAAAACTTTTTGGTAAGATGGGACGCTACATATAAAAAAACTATATTGTGATACGAGAGATTATAGGGTTACCGTGCGGAAAGTAGGGCTAATAGAATTTTCTGGTAGCCATACAATGTAGATTTCCTTTTCTTTATCGTGTCGAGGAAGACTTAACCCATTCTTAAATTTTCGATGTTGGGCCTTTATTATATTGTCCACGCTCTAAATGTTTAGTCCTGAGTCATCGAAGGGTGTTGGGAGTCCCAAATTGGTGGTAAAAAGGGATGGATAGTTCTTTTATATGGCTTGGGTGATCTTTATGTCATGAACTAATTTTTAGGATTGAATTAGACTCAAGATTCATTTAATTTCTTTATCAGTATCACTACTTAACGCGAATAATGACCCACCAAACAAAATAAACTTGGATGATTAAAAGAAATTATTGCAATTGCATATGAGATGAAGAGAACTAATAGGAGAAATTAAAGAACAAGAGGCATATACAGAAGAAGATCCTTCTAGATCTGCGGCATTTTCAAAGTCGTAATCTTAGAGAAAATTATTTATGATGTATGGTTATCACTTATCAGAAATGGAAAATGACTTCATATCACTTAAGAAGTGGGAATTTAACTTTCTTTTAACTATTATTTTCATATCATTTGCACATATCAATATTTAAACATTATCATCAATTTTAAATTTTTTAAAAATTCATCATAACACTATTCTATATGGTAACAATATATATAGATATTTGTCAAAAAGTAATTTTCAAATTATCAACTTTTAATCACAAAAGAAATGACATTCGTCTCTTTTCCACCCTTCTCCTTTTCTTTGAAGAGGGGGAGGTTAGTAATCTTGGAATTTGCCTGGCATGATTTTTTGGGAGGTGTTTTAACTTTGGAGCTCTACAACAATTTTAGGGATGTCAATTGCGTAGGGCACGACAGGACATGGCAAGACAAGCTGTGACATGCTAAGCTTTTGGCCCTCCTTGTCATGCCTTATGTAGCATTTTTTCAAGTTTTTGCTCAACCTTGCCTTGCCTTGCCCCGACCTATTAAGCGCTGCCCTGTTTAGACCCTCTTTCATTTTGTAATTTTTTTTTTCATTTTGCAAGATTTCATTGAAGTTTTTATAATTTTTGACTTTTTTAATGAAGCTAAAACTCCTTATATATGTCTGCCCTATCTATTTAAAATTTTGTGAAAAAATGTTTTGACCCGCCCTACCTTGTCTTGCCCCGTTTAAATTTTGCTCCGCCCTGCCCCTTTAACGCCCTGGCCTGCCCTACGTTTGCCCTGCCCCATTGCCATCCCTAATCAATTTTAATCCAAAGACATGAATGCAGCTTTGGAATTCAGAGCCTTTAAATTAAAAGAGATGATATCACATTCACGCACAAAATTTAATATACTCGGATGTATTAATAAAACCTTTAATTAATATATTCTGCATTGTGCTTGACACACAGAGAAAAATACATCTCAAATAACTGCATGGCTGGCGCTGTAAACTAAAAAGAACATTATTACTGTGATTTGCTTCTAATAGTTCACCTGGCCATAGTTCTAGCATTGAGAACAATCGTCGCATAATGCATATATGCGACTACTTGGATTTCTAACTGAATACCAAAAAATATGAAATTGACTGTTTGATTTCCCTTTTATTCCATGCAGTGTAGCAAAAAAAATCAGAATTGCGAATCTTGCGGAACACAAGAACCCGAGAGTAACGAGTTCATATCACCACTAGCAGCCGGGATGAGTGCCAAATTAATGGTAGAAGTCACCTCTGAAGTCTCTCCATCAACTGTGGCCTTAGCCACTGCTGCTCGTCAAACAGGAGGTAAATGTTCGAAATGTATGATTATCTCATTTAAAAGTTTAAGCCGTTAGACAAACTATACTTTTATTTACTTAATTTTATTTTCGACAGGTAAAGTTGTCTGCATTATTCAGGAGCAAAAATTGGACAAGCCGCAGAAAGTGATTGAAGAAACAGGGCTAAATGACATGGTAGAATTCAAGACAGGGGACCCTGTTGATGTCTTGCCTAACTACGAGAACATCGATTTCTCTCTCGTCGATTGCAAGACTAAAAACTACGATAAGTTGATAGAAAAACTCGATGTTAATCCCGAAAGATCAGTTGTAGTCACAAATAATGTAGAAGGGAGAAAAGGGGTTATAGGAAAACTGAAAAAAGTGGAGAATGAGGTTAAAATATTTTCAACTAAGCATCCTATGGGTGAAGGTTTAGAGGTTACTATGATAGAAAGTGTTAAGTTTATAATTTTAATAATGATCAATATCCATAAAGAAGTCTTGATTAATGTTATACATGTGTATGCAGATTCTATAAAATGGGAGATTCAAAGTGGTCTACTTTGATTGTAGGAATGAAGGCAAGGACAAGAAGCTCAAAAAGAAAGTCAATCAACACTGATCGATCTCTCAAGTATGCAAAAATAAGAATGAAGGACTAAAGCAATGGAAAACACAATATAGTGGGAGACAACTGGAAGTGCTGTCTAAAACATGAAGCACTCCTTAAATAAATCAATCTACCCCACCAAATAGAGACAAAATGAAGTGGTGCTTGTTGTCTCTTTCTTTGATACAACATAAAGCACTCATTGAATAAATTAATCTACTCCACCAAATGGAGACAAATTGAAGTGGTGCTCATTTCTTAAGTAAAGCGTGGAGCATCTCGGCAAATATGGAGCATCTCGGCATGGAACAAGAGCACTCCTTGGATTAATTAATCTAGCTCATCATTCTTGAAGGAATCAGAGACATTTCTGGAATCAAATATCAGTAACATACTGTCGGCATCAAAAGACCAATATACAACAATACTCGGCTATAAGAATACTGGAAAACTCAAGGATTGATTCACGCAACCTTCTATACAATTGTCTATCCACCTACAAGTTCTTTGTTCTACTCTTAACAAGCATTGAGATTTATATTTAGTAGATTTACTGTGTACATAAAAGAGTGAAGAGAGACTGAAAAATATTGGAGAGGCAGTGTGTCCTTAGAGGTTGGGTCATTATTCGTTTCTTTGGTGAGCGAGTGAAAACCAAAGAGTCGTAGTTGGTGAGCGTATTAAAACCAACCTTGTAAAAATTGGTGGTGAACGTTGAAAATCACACAAGCTGTATACAATCATATCACAAAGAGATCAAGAGATAATATCCTTGCAACCCAAGGAGACTGGAGTAGGATACCACATTGGTTCCGAACCAGTATAAAATTCCTGGTGTCATTTACCTTACTGCTTTCATATTTTTATTACAAGCAATTACTGTTTGTTAAGATTAGTATTTGATTGAATCAAAGTACTAACAGTATTGTGCAGTCTATCTCTGCATCGGTCGACTAAGAGCATACCATAGTCGACTAGAATTTTTTAACATGCTACAATTCATCCCCCTCCCCTTGTACTTTCAATTGGTATCAGAGCGGGTCTCACATCTTTATTTTTTGCTTAACAACAAGTGATAAAAGATCCATGGAATGTCATCAAATTACTAAAACCATATCTCAAGAGGATACTCAACAAGAAGGCCACCGTAATTCAATAGTCAATACTATAGCCATTGGAAAGAAAGAATGAAGGTTTATGTTCAACCAATAGATTATCTAGCCTGGCTAGTTATTCAGAATAGACCTAGACCTATTCCGAACAACAGTGATGGAAGGAATCTTGAAAAAGGGACATCCATATTTGACTACACAAGAGAGCAGCTGGATATTATGCAAACAAACGCTAGAGCAATCAACATGCTCTATTGTGCGATTAGTGAAGAAGAATATAAGAATATCTCCACTTGTGAGACTGCTAAAGATATATGGGACAGATTGAAAAATATCCATGGAGACATCAACAAAGTTAAGGAAATCGAATCCAAGTCAGTTCTTGAAGAATTTGAAAACGGTGAAGATCGAGAAGACTTGGCAGTGATACCCAGGGCAAGAAAAAAAGAGAGTAGAAAGAAGCAGAATAAAAAATCTCAATCCATCCAGAATCATCACAAGAGCCACAAGAATGAGGTTCAACAAAAAGAGAATGTATGCTTCTACGAATGTGGTAAATCTGGACATATGAAATTAAAGTATCCTAACCTCAAAAAGAAGAATCGTGGAATCTCAACTTGGAGCGGCGAGGATAAATATGAGGAAGAAAATGATCCCGAAAGAATGGAGAACCTATGTTTCATGGCAATGGGAGAAATTGACAATGTATGTCCTACTCCTATTACGTATTGCGATAAATCTGATGAATTGTAGGAAAATATTGAATTGGTTCTCAACGACCTTGAGAAAGTACTTAAAGAATATAATAAGTTGAGGAAAGAGAAAAAGAATTGGGATATTCAACTTGAAGAATATAACAAGTTGATACATGAGAAGAAAGATTGGAAAATTCAACTTGAAGAATATAACAAGTTGAGAAATGAAAAGAAAAACTGGGATATTCAGCTTAAAGAATATCAATTGAAGAACAACTTACTTCAAGAAGAAAATTTTGAGCTTCGCAAACAAAAAAGCAACTTGCACAAATCCCCCAGCCACTACTTTGTTAGATCAAAGTCGTCTCCTTGGCTTAACCGCTTTCAGTCGACTAGAAAGGGGTCTACTGGTAAATATCCTACCTTAAACAAGTTGACTGGGGGAAGTTTCAAGTCAACTAATAAGGCAGCTGCAGGTAAACATTTTTCTTCTCATACTACATGTCATTACTATGATAATTTTGGACATAAAGTATTTGCATGCAATTATGCAAAATATTATGGCACATCAAAATATGTTTGGAGAATTAAACAGATATATGCATCTCTAATTACACCAGCTACTAACCCTCAAGGACCCAAAAAGATTTGGGTATCAAAAACAAATTAATTTATTTTGCAGGAATTCTGAGTCCAGCCATAAAAAGGAATAATGATATTTGCATAACGGCTGGTCCAGGAATATGCTTAAAGATGTTTCAAAGTTTACACATACTCTATAAAGGATGAAGGAACCATTACACGTGCTGGTGAAACTTGAGTGACTGGTATCATTAAAGTTTATCCAAGTTTCGTTTGATGAATTATAAAATGATGCGTATCTAGTTATTTTTTTGTGCAATATAATAAGTATATATTGCTTGAGTCAACTAGCTGCATTATTCTATAATTCTATTTGGTGTTATTTTTATCCTTGACTTAGAGATTTTAAATAGCATGAATGTATGTCTTGCATGAACCATGCCATTTGTATCGACATTAGGATAAACAAGCATACATACATTTTTTATGTCGTCATATGGTTAAAATGTTTTTTAAAAAAGGGAGATTTACTTTTGATATTCATTCTCTTGGAAAGAGTATCAATACTTCTTTCAAATTCAAGAAGGTTGTTTAACTTTAAGGTAAATAACTTATGCACATGTGGAGATACTTGACCATTCCTATGACTCAAAAGTTTAGAAGATACATGTGTATGTTTTTATTGATATTTTTGCCTAGGTTATATTCCTAAATAAGAAAATGATGCATTTGATCATAGATGTGAGTTATAGTATTTGTTCGACATTTTTTTTTCATACATAATTTCTCACATATTTGGTTTGGCGCCTGAATTGAATGCAGAATTGAAAGCATCATTTTTGTATAAATTGCTATCATTGGCTTATATGTGCCTTAATATTTTTTTTTTGGATCTTATCTGAGCTACGGGAAGGAAGAAAAATTAATTTTTAGTTATCTTGCTCCCTTTAGTTGTAACTGTCTTGGTAGGACTCTTGGTATATTGCTTATTCATTACTACTTTCAATTTTATGAAATTTAGAATTTTAATTGTAGAGAAATCTCAACATGCGCGATTTCTTCACACTAATACTTTTCTAAGAAAATTGTGAATAATGATGAAGAACTTTCAGTGGATGGCTAGCAATAAACAAGATAACAACACATCCATGCTAGTGGAACTAGACAGACATGAAGAAGCATTAAGCGATGAATGATGGATTCTACCTATGCAAGATCTGCTGAATAAAGTTGAAAAAAAAAATGTAAAAATCTATTATCAAGCAAATGAGCTGCAATCATGGATATCTAACAAGAAGGTTGATTAGATTGGTCATAGGAACATCTATGAATCCATCGGCTACTTTATATGAAGACAAAAACAGTAAGAATGTTGATAAAATAATGTATCGAGGTATGATTGGCTCACTACTCTATCTTTCAGCTAGTCGATCAGATATTATGTTTAGTGTTTGCAAATGTTCTAGATATCATTCATCTCCTAAAGAGTCTCATTTGACTGTTGTTAAACGTATTATCAGATATTTGATAGGGACAGTCGACTATGGCTTATGATATGAAAGTTTGGAAAATTTCAATCTCAAAGGCTTTTTAGATGCAAATTTTGCGGGATATAAACTTAATAGAAAAAGCACAAGTGGAACGTGCCAATTACTTGAAAAATCCCTTATATCCTGGCACAACAAGAAACAAAGTTGTGTGGCCTTATCCACCACAGAGGCTGAATATTTGGCAGCAGGCAACTGCTGCACACAAGTACTTTGGATCATGCATCAACTGTTAGATTATGATTTTTATGTCTTAATTCTGTTCCTACTATGTGTGACAATACTAGTGCAATTTATTTATCAAAAACTATGTGCATCATTCTAGGGCTAAGCATATTGAGATCAAGCATCATTTTATACCCGATCATGTTGCTAAAGAATATATTGTGCTAGAATTTGTGAATACTGAAAAATAATTAGCGGATATTATTACAAAACCTTTTCTTGAGGAAAGATTTTTTTTCCTTCAGAACAAGATTGGCATTTGTACAATTCCTTCATAACAATGTTTAATGTTTCCTATAATTACTTTTATTTATTTCCATATACATTGTAGCCCAAGGTTTCACAACAAGAAGGTTTGTTCCTTCATGGAGAGTTTTGTTAGAATGTTATTTTTAATGTACACATTACAAGTTTGTAAATTATCTCTGTATGGATGTTGAAATATTTTTTTAATGTGTTGAAAATAGTATAACCTTGCTCTCTCGTCTTTCTCTGGAGTTAAACATTTTTGGACCACATTTTTGTGACCAAGACTCGTTATCATTTAAAAGAATTTCATCATTATCATTTGACAATTATTTTTCTCTCCAACTATGCATTTAAGAGCATATTTATCTAATACTAACTAAAAGCATGACAAGCTTTAAGCCTCTGAAAGATGATCGGTTTGGAAATGAGCATGATGGAAAATTAACCTTTATCCTCACATTCCAAATAATGTGAAGCAAAGAGAAAATTAGTAAGTCCACCGATCGAATATAGAATCAAGGTATGACTGACTCTCTATTGCATTTTTATAACAGATATTTTGGTATACCTGATCCTATAGAATATCGGTATAGTGCCACAAAAGATTTTTGGTTGACTTCTAAATTATGTCTTATTGTATGCAAGAACTAATTGAGTTGATCTAGTAGGATATTCTTCGATATAAACCTTGCATGCAACAAAGTGGACAGAAAGACAAATATTGGATTGGAGATCTTTAATATTCTCATGCCATGAAAAAGATAAGTGTAAGGTTCAACTGGCTCATCTAGCCAAGAGTGAATATTTCTCCATGTGAAGCTATTGTAAGCGTGCAGATATTTTCTCACGTTAAGAAAAGAAAAATTGACCTGAATGTCAGATGAATCACTCGTTACTAATGAATTATTATGTGCTTAAAAATGGTTCTAAGACTAGATAAGCAAGATTATATGATTTCTTGTTGAGTGGTGAATCCTTTAGAATATGATTCTCTTATTCATGTGTGAAGGGTAGTTGATTAAAGGAAATAGTCAAATAGTCATTTCATGAAGATCTATTCTACACTAGTAAAAAGAAATTGACTGTCGTGTAATATGAACACATAACCATTTCTTGACTCCTATATGCATTAATACGTTGTAGTCTTTCTAAGGGTCTTAAGCTTTTGTTCAAAATTTTGAGAGTTTAACATTTGAGGTTATCAAAAGGTTCTTAATCTTTTTAATCATCTAGTGATTTTCAAGTAACTCTGTGCGATTACACCTTCTTATATGCTAAATGATGTTTTGGAAAAATCAAGTGTCCCGTGAGTTTCTTTTGCTACACTTCATTCAAATGATTATACTACGCTTTCGACTAAATGAATACTTACTTACATAATTTCTGCAAGATGTTTCCACCCTTTTGATGATGACAAAAGAGGGAGAAAGATATATTGGTATAAAACTTTACTTGCAAAGTTTATAGACAATGTGTATGAAGGCAGGGGGAGCATGACTATGGTATCCTTAGAATAAGGGGGAGCCTTTACCAGCCATGCAAGAATAAGCTCGATATAAACGGAACATTTCAGGGAAGTAACTAGTCTATCTAGCCTATTACTTTAGATGCACTTCAATTAAGTCTTTAATACAATCTTTTATACTTTGTACTCAATGGATTGCCAACTTGTCTCCCTATTTGATATTGTTGGTAACACTGTCTATGAAGAGCATGTGCGCATGTTTTATGCAAATTTTTTGTGAATGATAAATACAATTTAGAAACCATGATCTTAGGAACCCGCTTCATCCTTGATTCTTATCAGTTTATAAACAAAAAGTCTTTGCTACAAAGTTTATAGGATGCAATTTATTTGTGCAACCATCCTGGCCAGAAAATTTTGAAGTATCTTTTGATGAGGCCAAAAATTATTCTGTTTAAAACCCCCCTGATATAGGTCCTAAGAACTTGAAGTTTGAATATCATGTTCTAGCCCATATTATTGCCACCACTTTGTTACCCCGTACTGGTTCTCTAAGTACTTTGCCTCTCATAGATGTATCTGTTCTGTATTGTTTGGTAAATGGTAAAGCTATAAACTGGTTTGCCTGGGTACGTCAATACGTGCTTAATAGTATCAGGGACCTCTTCTACGAGCAACATGCCTTATAGTGTATTAGTTTCTCACATCCTGAATGTCATGAAAGTAGACCTATCTCTCTATGTTTCAAAGATTATCTCCAGCACCTATGTCAAGACTGCCTTTGCCATGATGGAGTATACCTTAATTGAGGAAAATTGGCTTAAATAGGACAAAGCATCAAAAGTCATCCCTACTCAGAGCCGTGTGGGACTTAAATCTAAAGCCAACAAATCCTCTTCTTTAGACAAGCTGATACTGATACAACACATCATTGCTGGTATCAAAGAATTACTAACCTCACCAAGGACATTGATGCCTCTTATGAAAGCTTCTGCACTAAAAGTGATCAACACCCTGAAATATTTCCTTGGAAGGAAATGAATGTGTAGGATGCTTAAGACAATACTTTTTGCTTTGTGTGACAGTTTAATACTATTTCTTTTGGTTGTGTCTGGGGTGAGCATTAGTCGGCTATAACTGCTTAGCTGTGCAAATTTTATGGTTGCTTAGTTAGTATTATTATTATTTTTTTGATTGATGTCAAAGGGGGAGAAGAAAGAAAAAGAGTTGCAGGTAAGCTACAGGTTCTCAAGTGCAGATTCAAATCAACAACCAGCTTAAAGACATAGAGAGCACACTTGAAAAGAAAAGGGAAGTATCCATAAATTAGTCAAACTCTTTTTAGATTATTGTCATCATCAAAAAGGGGGAGATTGTTAAGTTTAGAATTTTAATAATGATCAATATCCATAAAGAAATCTTGACTAATGTTATACATGTGTATGCAGATTATGTAAAATGGGAGATTTAAAGTGGTCTACTCTGATTGTAGGAATTAAGGCAAGGACAAGAAGCTCAAAAAGAAAGTCAATCAACACTGATCGATCTCTCAAGTATGCAAAAATAAGAATGAAGGACTAAAGCAATGGAAAACACAATATAGTGGGAGACAACTGGAAGTGCTGTCTAAAACATGAAGCACTCCTTAAATAAATCAATCTACCCCACCAAATGGAGACAAAATGAAGTGGTGCTTGTTGTCTCTTTCTTTGATACAACATAAAGCACTCATTGAATAAATTAATCTACTCCACCAAATGGAGACAAATTGAAGTGGTGCTCATTTCTTAAGTAAAGCGTGGAGCATCTCGGCAAATATGGAGCATCTCGGCATGGAACAAGAGCACTCCTTGGATTAATTAATCTAGCCCATCATTCTTGAAGGAATTAGAGACACCTTTCTGAAATCAAATATCAGTAACATACTGTCGGCATCAAAAGACCAATATACAACAATAATCGGCTATAAGAATACTGGAAAACTCAAGGATTGATTCACGCAGCCTTCTACATAATTGTCTATCCAACTACAAGTTTTTTGTTCTACTCTTAACAAGCATTGAAATTTACTTTTAGTAGATTTACTATGTACACAAAAGAGTGAAGAGAGACTGAAAAATATTGGAGAGGCAGTGTGTCCTTAGAGGTTGGGTCATTATTCGTTTCTTTGGTGAGCGAGTGAAATTCAAAGAGTCATTGTTGGTGAGCGTGTTAAAACCAACCTTGTAAACGTTGAAAATCACACAAGTTGTACACAACTCATATCACAAAGAGATCAAGAGATAACATCCTTGCAACCCAAGGAGATTGGAGTAGGATACCACATTGGTTCCGAACCAGTATAAAATTCCTGGTATCATTTACCTTACTACTTTCATATGTTATTACAAGCAATTACTGTTTGTTAAGATTAATATTTGATTGAATTAAAGTACTAACAGTATTGTGCAGTCTGTCTCTGCACCAGTCGACTAAGAGCATACCATAGTCGACTAGAATTTTTTAATAGGCTACAATTCACCCCCTTGTACTTTCGGAAAGAAGTAGATTAGGAACTCATAGTCATGGTCATCAAAGAGGAAAAACAAATAGGGGTAAAGTGAAATTGGGTGCAAAAAGCAAATGGGTGTTTGAAGTTGATGAAAAGAGTGGTGAAGAACATATATATAGGACGAGAAAATGATTGGGAGTTAAAGTTTTTAAGTGAAGAAAAGAGAGGTCTGACAACACCCTTAAGATAAATTTATCGATCAATTGTTGTCAAGTGTTGGACAAGGTGGGTTGCTCTGATGGTAAGCGCCCTCCACTTCCAACCAAGAGGTTGTGAGTTTGAGTCGCCCCAAGAGCAAGGTAGGAGTTCTTGGAGGGAAGGATGCCGAGGGTCTATTGAAAACAACCTCTCTATCCCAGGGTAGAGGTAAGGTCTGCGTACACACTACCCTCCCCATACCCCACTAGTGGGATTATACTGGGTGATGGTTGTTATTGTTGTTGTTGTTGTTGTCGTCGTCAAGTGTGTGTATACAAATAGAGAGCTAATTTTTTCTTTTCTTGTTAGTTGTTTTAGGTTTCATTAACCTCCCTCCCTATCCTTTTTCTTTTTTCCCTCTTCAAATGCATATTGGCTCAGAAATGGGAAGAGAAGGAAAATAAGGGGAGGGGCTTTTCTTGGTTGAATAAAGAATCTATATAAATAAAATAAAAGAAAAAATTGATCAGTGTTTGATTGCACTTTTGAAAACGGATTAACTATAGCTATAATATACAACCGTGGAACCATGATTTCAATCTTATGGTATGAATTTTAGAATGACGACTTTAAATGTTGATGAATGTATTTTAAATTAATAATTGTACATATTTAATAAATTTTAAACACGAAATACACTGTTTAAGCAAAAGCTACTGGGTTCAGTCGAATCGGTAGCTCGGCTTGTGCCTCCGCCATATACTTTCAAAAATCGAAGACAATGAACTAAGGCCAAATTTCTGTGAATGGATTCCTCTTTATGTTAAGATGCTTAAATTTTTAGTATAAATTTATTACTTTTGACACAGGAGGAGTAAAAAGAATAATGCACTCTGAAGTAAAAGGGGAAGAAATTCTGAACCTCACAAGGATGGAATAATATCTACAAAGATCACAAAACTGATTTATCAGACAAAAAATTGATTACCTTAAATTTGTGGATACCTAATTTTTGCACCCCTTTTATCTCCTAAAAAGAGAAGATAATTTTAGAACAATCTTAACTTCGTTGTAATTGATTTTCTCATACTTGTGTGCATTTTTGTTTGCATTTTATTTCATAAAAATATCAAAAAATATTTCTTTTATCTTTTATTTGAGCATTCTAGTTTGCATCTTTAAGTTGTATATACCAAGAAGATTTTCTTTTTAGTTTTGCATTTGTTAGAGTTATGAGAATTGGGCCAATTGAATTTTTATTGACAATGGGCCAAAAATCGGACCAAACCAGTGGCCCAATTGCTTCCAACCCGCCCAGCCATCAGGCCCCAACTAGACGTGCCAAAAATGGCGCTGTTTGGTTAAGTGGCTGAGATTCAATCTCAGCCACCCATTTTGGTCCAATCCTATGTCTAGAAATCAATCCTCCACTCCGGTATTTAAGCCCCCAAAACCCTGCAATTTTACCCCCATTTCCCCTTTTACTCTCCCTTTCTCCTCTCTCCTCACTCTTTGAGCCGCCGCCGCTCCGCCATCCCTCAGCCACTGCCACCACCGTGAGCCGCTGCCGGTGTTGGTACAAACCACCCTATATTTTTACCACTTCTTCCTCTCAACCTCCTCTCCATGAATCCAAGCCTCATATCCTCCAAATCTCCATAGATCTACCCAAATCCGAAGCCCTAGCCTTCTTCTATTTTTGAGTTTCATCAAGGTTGAACCATCTTTACCCTACGATACAAGCATAAACGGGTAGGTCTCTTTGAGGTCTACCCTTTACCCTTAGTTTCATCCTGAAAGTCCATCCACTACCGTCGGACTCCGGCGACCACCACTACCGTCCCACCACCTTCACTACCAGATGACCCGACTGTCCGAAGCCATCTTCTAGACCTAGGCACGTTTTTCTTCAAGATAAAAATGCTAGTTTCAATGGCCGCCTGCCAAGGAAATTACAGTGGCATTTTATCTCAAAGAAAAATGTGCTCGAGTCGGCTGCCTCGTTGCAGAACCGAGCTTATGGTATTCCCTATTCCCTTTTCCTTTTTTTTAAAAAAATTATTTTTTATCTTATCTTCTGTTCTTGCTTTGTATTTTAGTTTTAGCGTAGAATTGAAGTGGTGTCTCGTTTTCTTTTGGTTTGGTTCTTATTCGTTTATGATTTTTGCTTTTAGTTTAATCGTGTGTTAATTTGTTCAAACAACGTAATCTAGCTTTAATTGTATCATTTATTGTACTTTCCGCTCACCTCTGTTAGCTTGCAACTAGTAGCGTAGTTTGATTATATGCTTGATCGTGATAAATCAATTCGAACTAGTTGATGTAATTAGCACTTGTTTCTCTTAAGTTAGCTATTTAGTATAGTTCGTTGACTGATTTAGTTAAGTATTTTGCAAATCATGTTAGTCTTTTTGTGGCTCTTATATGTTCAAATTGGTAAAGTATAGTCTTTTAGTTGTTTGGCTATATGATTTTGAATTGAGCAGAAAGAATGAGGGAAGGGTGATAGAGGATTAATCAGTTAGGTACATAGTAGTTTCTTTCTACTATTTCAATCATGCTAAGAGTACAACTACTCCTTTTGTGTCTGAATTTAGTGTAAAAGATTGTCCTTTCTCCTATTTGGACAGTCCTTGGACAGTTTTTTGGTGAAAAGTAAGTCTTTTGGATAGATTTTTGCTCAACCAAAATCTGTCCAAAGGTGCTTGTTTTTCCTACTTAAAGGGGTCTCCTCTCACTCAATTAGACACTCTCCATCACACTGGAAGACATTCTACACTTAGACATCTCACACTCTAAGCAAAAACACAACTTAGAAGAGAGAAAAAGATCAGTTGAACATAAGAAAACTAAGCTGAAATTTGAGGGCTTTTGAGTGAGTATTCGGAGAACAACAACTGTCCAAAAGAAAGGTTCTTAAGTCAGTTCACTAGTTCTTTCCTTGCTTATTTTGCTGAAATTTCTGGGTTAAGTTTTGGATCATAAGCTGCTGGTCAGTTACTGTTTGTAGGCCTTTTACACAGTTCATTTTGCTGACCTTCAGTTCTTATTGCTGTATTTGCGATTTTCTACAATATAGGTAACTCTTAAAAACTTGTAATGCAGATTTTGTTTAGCAATAACTGAAGATTTGAATCTGTTTAGATTGCTGGGATGCACTTGATTTCATTTTATGAGTTTGTTTAAGTGCTTTAACGTTTTTATGTATGGCTCAAGTATGTGAATATGTAACTGATAGCTTGAAGTTTTTATTCTTCCTTAAATGTTAGTCGAAGCACTCTGTTAATCTCGTTTAGTCACGGAAAAGATCATATACTAGCCATTATTGCTTTGACATGATTTCTTTGTCTAATTCTCGAAAGAGGAGGTGTTTATAAGCATGTACTACTGTTAGGTGTTTCTGGGAGGCTCATGCCATCACTGTTCGGATACTAGAGCTAAACGAAAATTGACCAATGTTCAAGTTAAATTAGTTAGAGTAAGCACGATATAAAAAGAGGTGTTTGAAGGTTAATAGATTTTAGCATAGTTCATTAAGTTCGACTTTTGAGTGTTGGAGTGAACTAATTAGTCAAGTCTATAATCTTAGTAAGTGAATATGCATTTTCTCTTTTAGCAGATGAGTTGGGTGGTTTAGTTTGGGGAGTAACAATTTGTTAAGTAAAAGGAGATCTATCCATGTATTTTAATTTATTAGCCTAAAATTAATATTATTGTGTTTTGCTCGGTGCTAGTTTTTTTTTTAAAGTTTTCTTTAGTTTTGTAGTAAGTATTACTTATCCATTTAAAAGGTAGAGATATGGATCATTTGTTTTTTTTTTAAAGGAAACTATCAATTATGTCCATTTATAAGTAGCTAATTACAACAATTGGCCGATTCATTAAATATTACTAATATTACCAATATTAGCCAATTAGCTATTTGTAACAAAAGAAGGTTAAAGTTTTGCTTTCTTTTGAATGGATTGAGTACATCTTAAGAAAGTTTGAATCTCAATTTTGGGATGATTTGGCGGAGTTTTGAGGTAGTTTGAATTGAAAATGCGAAGTAGAAGATGAAACATGAATTTTTTTTTGTGTATTATATTGTTTATCATTTGTGTATCACATATATATCATATTTGCATCAAATGTTTATCACACGTATATCCATGTATACCTGTGTGTGTGATACATGTGTCGCAAAAGATTTTTTAAATTCGATTTTAACTACAAATTTTGATACCAAATAATCCAAATCACCTCTAATCTTCCTCAATATTTGTATAATGACTCGTCTATATGTTTTCAATGAATTTCAACCATACCCATTGAAAAATGTCATTTTTTGTTTAGTTTTTTTTGAATCTTGTATAAATATATTTTTGTATTTCATCCCCTTGTTTGCTACCTCATCCATGAATTCTTATTCATCTTGCATCTAATATTGCTGATCACGCTTAAAAATATGGAAGGAGATCTTTTGCGTACGATTTTTGGAGAGAAAGAACCTTATTAATTTGGGTTTGCTGTTTTTATGTGTTTGGCTAGTTTAGGTAAGTATATGATTAATGGCTAGATGTTGATAAGTTGAAATTTATTTGAGACATTTATGTAAGATTCCCTTTTTTAAAGAACAATTAACTAGACTAGCAGCCCACTTAGGATATAAACTTTTAATAGCCTCATTTTATTTTTATTACTCGATTTAAACAATTACCACCCCTACTTTTACTTTTTTTTTATCCGATCCCCACTTTCCCCCAAAAAAAACTAGCGCTCACCCCCACCCCCCTCCTTGCTCTGCATCGCCTCCCTCGTTCTTCAAAAAAGTGATGGCTTCTCTTTATTTTTTTTTCTTTCTCTTTCGCCTCTATTTCCCTTTCTCCCATTCACCCATTTCTTCTTTTCTTTTTTCTCGGCCTCAAACCCAATTGCTCTTTCTCTATCTACTGTCAACTGGTTTGCAACTGGATTTTTTTCTTTTTTCTCGATGGTGAGTGCTGAAAATATGCGTTACTACTATTTATGAATTATTACAGCGGATGCATTTTTTTTTTTATTGAAGTAGTGTCGTGTACAGGTGGAGGCTATGGGTCTTATTTTTTTTTTTTTGCATATTAAGCGTATAATTTGGTATAATAAGTGTATAAAATATATATTGATTATCCACGGCTTATGCAGTAATTATACATCAATTCTACACTGCATACTAAGTGTATAATGTGTATAAGCTAGTGTATAATGGATTCAGATTATGATAGATATTGAAGTTTGAGAGAGACTCTAAATCCAATTATTTCTCGTGGGTTTTCAAATTTCATGGTATTTTTGTACGTCATTCTACCCATTTCACCAATGGCAAAGTGATTTTTGTGCTAGAAACACTTGTTTTGTGCGAAAGCCTTATGGAGTGGTGGTGGTTTCTGAAGAATCCTTAAATAACAGAGAATTTTGGGTAGAGTGTTTTGATTGAATTTAAGGTTAAATCAGTAACTATGAGAGATAATAGCTTTGTGGCATTGGCAAGAGTTTTTATTTTGAAATTTGGTTGGTTAATTTTTTTTTTTTTAATTTGGATTTGCTAACGGCAGTTGGAAATATTTACGGCTATTTATAGTGAATCAAAATTTATGGCTAGACGGGTGTAACCAAAAGTATTTGGGCGGCTAATTGTGTTTTTCCCCCCTTTTTAAAGCTAAATCAGACGTGGGCCTCAAAGTATTTGGTTTGTGTTACTAGAATTCAAAAATTGAGAAGAGAGTTGGGCCAATTAAATCTCAGCAGTCTGTTGGCTAATAAAGCCCATATCATGTAAAACTGATTGAGTATTTCAATTGGCCCATTTTTAAGGGAACCATTAGCTGGCCCAAATGATTAACAATCAGGTTTCTTTCAATATCCAATAAAAGTGATCTTTTAATCTTTTTTTGATAACTTATTTATTTTAATTGAACGCTAGGCGCGCTTTAATTCTGGGACTCACTTGAGTCAGGGAGATGTTTTACATTCAATAATCGCATCTCATATCCTATAGCTTTAATTAATTTCTAACTTAATTAATCTCTTGCGAAATTGCGTATTCGCTTGCGTGACTTTTTAATAAATTCTAAAGTTAATTTCCTCAAATGTAATTCTTACAAAAGTAATAATGTGATAATAATCCATTGTCAGCCGTAATTCGCTTGTAAGCGATGATCGAAACAAAACGTGAAAAAAATAATAAATTTTGTTTCGATCATTGCTTGCGTATGGTTATGAGATTTGATTATTTAAAATGTTTTTTTATATTTCTAATAATCAAGAATTAAAACCGGCTAGGTAAAACATGAAAATCAATAAAATAAAGCTTTATCCAAATTAATTCATGTTAATTTTAATCAATGAAAGCGATCGTGCTAGAACCCTGAGATTTTTTTTCGGTCAACAGAATTTCTTACTCTAACTTTATTTTCGAGACCAATAATAAAAAGAGTCAAATCTTTCTTTGAATGAGGTGACTTGGAATACAAAAAAAAAACGAAAAATTAAATTTCATGTGACGACTCTGAACAATAAAACAATTCCTATTTTAAATTGTCATTTAAATGAAAAAAATTCTTTAACCCACAACAATCAATAACACATAATTTTTAGGGTAAAAAAGAGAGTGACAATACTCGGGGCGGAGATAGAAACTCATAAAAGGGATTAAAATATATTAGGAATTACATCTAGGATTTAAATGTGATCTTAAATAGTTTAAACCAACTTTACTCTGAAACTATAATTTTCTCTTATCTCGTTGGGATTCAATAGTTCAAAATCAATTTTTTTTTATTTTTTTATTATATGCATTATATATAATTTTCCGGCGGAAGAGATTCAATTGAACTCGTTGCCTCCCTTTAGCCTCGCCCTGACTTATACTAACAAGCAACCACTGGTTAATATGATTGATGGCGTGCCACATCATCATGTCCGCCATGTTATCTATGTTCACGTTGTGTACAGTCATGTTATGTTCTTCCATGTGGATTTCTCAAATAAATATCTAACACAAAAATTCTTTTCTATTATGACAACGTCTATCTGATGTTTTTATTACTGAATTTAATACCTCCCTTTTATTTAGCAAGGTGCTTAAAGAATAATATGATGCATTCACACCGCTTTCAGTGGCTCATTTTGTTGTGGTGTAAACTCAAATCGAACAAATTGAAGCAAAAAGAGAGAAGTATGAAATTTAATTAGGTATAGTTTTGGTATAATAATTTAAGAAATTGAAAGTACCAAATTCAAAGTTTTAAAAATTGCACCCAATTGACCAATTAAACACCCCTTAGAAAATGATGGCTTTGCATTTTAAACGTGTTAATTAATTTGCCATTCTCGGCTAATAATACTATGCACTACCAAGCTAGGAGCAGTATTTTAAAAGACATTTTTTGGGTGAGCCCGGAGGAGAACTTTGGGCGAGGCGTATCAAAAATGCACTGAAGCGTGCTGATGGGACGTAAGTACCATGGGCGTACGCCCCAATCTTCTCGGCGTTCGCCTAGGCGTAGACTTCAATGTTCTGGGTGTTCATTTGGAGCGTAAGAAATTTGAGCTAAAATTACGTAAGAAATCCTTTTTTAAAACTTAAATATCTAAACCTTAACTCATAGTAAATTCTCAAACTAAAACTCTCAAAAGTCAATAGTTTTTGAATTTTTTACCCTAATTTCACAGTCTTTTATCTTTGTCATTTACTTAGTAACAAATACACTTTAGACCTTTGTTTGTAAAATGCAAAGCACAAAATAGGTTTTGTCCTCTAATTCTTACTTTGCTTCCATGTTTGCATTTTCCTTCTTTATGCATAATTTCTGATAGAAACTAAGAGTCCACCAAACAGTATAGAGAGCTAGGTTCTCTATTTGTTCTAACAGTAAATAGACAAAAAGTAAAGGACACACGATATTTACGTGAAAAACTCCTTGATCAAGGGATTAAAAACTACGACCTACCCTAGTAGGATTTCAGCTCCACTAAACTGAGCAAACTTCATATTACAACCCATTGCAATCTAAGAATTAAATTTTTAATCCTTCACCTCTTACAATAACTCTATTGCAAGCTCTTTGTAACAACTCTATTACAAAGCAACACACTTTGACTAACTTTAGTCAACACAGCCAAAACAATAATGGTTGAATATTGTCCTCCAAAAGTACTTCTCGAAAGCCGTGTAGGAATACAAGTAAAGAATAAAAGACAAAGAAACAACAAACTTAAGGACTTAAGACATCTTCAGTGTTGGGATCTGGTCCTTGTGTTTGTAGCAACTTTGTTCTTGAATGCACCTGGAGAACAGTGACGGCTAGCACTTGAGAAAATGTGTTTTTCAGATTTGCAAGTGTTAGGTCAAACCTTGTATCATGTTCTATATATATAAGAGAGAATGTGAAAATAGATAGAGACATTACATATTTTGTTTGGGCCTCTAGAAGCAGTGGCTGTGTCACTGCACTACTGTCAGTCTGTATAGTGAGACAATTTTTACAACTGTAGGGTTGACTGTATGACGGCTGGGGAACTGATCACATCTGGTCCCTTATCTGGTTCATTGAGAACATTTGGCTAGACATCAAAATATATCACAATAAGCCCAAAGGAACTAAACACATCTAGTTCTTATCTGGTTCCTCAATAAAGTTAGGCAAATCATTGTCATGACCAAAATCTCACATGTCATGATTGCGCCTATCGTAATACTGGCAAGCCGACAACCACAATAAATCATGCAATTCTTAAAATTTGAAAGCATAACCAAATGAGTTTAAGAGTACAATCTCATAAATACTGATACGAAAATACTATGATCTAATACATATCCTCCCAAAATCTGGGTGTCACTGAGTACATGAGCATCTATACAATAACACGATCTGACTACTAAAACACTGTCTAGGAAGGTAGAACAGTATAAACAAAACAAAAAAATAAAGGAGGAGAGTCAAGGTCTACGGACGCCAAGACAGCTACCTCAAAATTCTCTGAACTAATACCCTCCAGAAATCAGCAACCCCCCTGCCAGTAAATAGACAGAAAGTAAAGGACACACGATATTTACGTGGAAAGCTTCTTGATCAAGGGATTAAAAACTACGACCTACCCTAGTAGGATTTCAACTCCACTAAACTGAGCAAACTTCATATTACAATCCATTGCAATCTAAGAATTAAACTTTTAATCCTTCACCTCTTACAATAACTCTATTGCAAGCTCTTTGTAATAACTCTATTATAAAGCAATACACTTTGACTAGCTCTAGTCAACACAGCCAAAACAACAATGGTTGAATCTTGTCCTACAAAAGTACTTCTCGAAAGCCATGTAGGAATACAAGTAAAGAATAAAAGACAAAGAAACAACAATCTTAAGGACTTAAGACATCTTCAGTGTCGGGATCTGGTCCTTGTATTTGTAGCAGCTTTGTTCTTGAATGGACCTGGAGAATGGTGGCGGCTAGCACTTGAGAGAATATGTTTTTCAGATTTACAAGTGTTAGGACAAACCTTGCATCATGTTCTATATATATGAGAGAGAATGTGAATAGATACAGATAATACATCTTTTGCCTTGGCCTCTAGAAGGAGTGGTTGTGTCGCTGCACTGTCGCCAGTCGGTACAACAAGACAACTTTTACAACTGTAGGGTCAACTGTCCGATGGCTGGGAACTGATCACATCTGGTCCCTTATCTGGTTCCTTGAGAACAAATGGCCAGACATCAGAACATATCACAACAAGCCCAAAGAAATTGAACGTATATGATTCCTATCTGTTTCCTCAATAAAGTTTGGCAAATTATCAAAACCTAAAATATCATAACTTATTAATTTCTCCTGTTTTGATGATGACAAACTCAAAATTGATATCCCCCCGAGAACGAGATTTTCGCATGTTCCCCTATGGATGAGGCCTAAAATCAACATGTTAATTGTTCCTCCTACGAAGCATAACATACTGTATCCCTGTCACAATTCAGCATAATCAACATGATCTTCCCCTTTTTGGCATCATCGAAAAAAATAATAGAATTAGCACAAGTAAAAAAAAGTTCAGCAATATTAACAACCAAAATGCCAAAGTCATTAAACAATAAGATCAAAAGAGAACATGAGTTGGATGTGATTGAAAAGGGGTTACGATAGGGATCACCGGGCAGGAGAAAAAGGATTAAGGAGCAAAAGCCTTGAAGAGCTTGTCCATTCTTTCATTCACAATCGCTGATCAATAATCATCCGCTCTTTCTGGTCCTCGACCTGTTTCCTCAACCTTTCATTCTCAGCCTTCAACCAAGAATTCTCCTTCTCATGTTGACCACTGGAACTAGGTTCCATGCTTTTTTGAGTGAGCTTGGACCTCAAGATAGCATTTTCAGCTTGTAGTCGCTTAATCTCTGCAGTTGCTGTTTCTTGAGCGTCAATCAGATTGAAGATGGTTGAAATGTTACCTACTCATCTTCTCTTTAGCACGCATTCACATTCTTCCAGGCTTCTTATAGTAAAGATTTGCTTCCTGGTCACCACATTTGCTTTTTCCAACATGATATCAAAGTGCTCAAAGACTCTTGTGAGGAAGAACCCATACGAAAGACCATGTTTGCTATCCCTAATGTTTTTCACTTTCATCATATGCTCAATCATGAGTTTGGGAAGACTGATGGATGTGTATGAAGATAGTTCCTCAATGAGAACTAGGTCCGTGATGGAAGCAATACACCTTCTCTCAGAGTGAGGCAAGAACACTTTGTTCACCATTTTGAACATAAGCTGATACTCTGGCTTAAGTTCTTTCTTATACACCCTTAGCCCTGACAAAGTGTCCTCCATTTTCACAATCAGCTTCGTGAAAGTAGATGATGCAGTTCCCTCGACTGTTCCCAGCCCATCTATTGGCACTCCAAGGATTTTCCCAAGCGTTTCTTCATCGAGGATGAACTCTTTCCCATTGACATTCAAACACAATGTATCCTCATCCACAATAAATAGACCAGCATAGAAAATCCTCACCTCATCCTAATAAACTTTTGGACTTGGGGGAGTAAAAAAATGACTCCAATTTTGAAACTCCACAATGTCCACAAGTTCCTTCATACCCATCTGCTCAGCAATCTCAGGGTCAAAGACTCAACCCAGCAACACTTTTTGAGTTTTGAGAGTTGCCATTTTCTCTAACTCTGACAACTCTACCTTTGGCTTTTTGGAGGAACCAGGTTCTTCACTTGAATTGACTTTTCTTTTTTCTAAGGGGCCTTTCTCCCCTTTTTCTTTCTCCAACTCCTCATCATTCTCACATGGACTCATTTTCTCGGACACCTTTCCCTTTCCCTTACCAGTAGTACTCTTCTTTGAATTCTTTCTTACAAGAGGCGATTTTTCCTTCCCAGCCTCCTTATCATCAATGTTCACCACATCAGCTGGTGGCACTTCATCCTCATCATCAATGTCCACCACATTAGCTATGGAACCTCCTCTCATCTACCAACCTACTCTTCACTAGCCTTCTTCTTTTCTTCTTCTCTTTACTTGCTTTTAACGCACTATCAAGTGAAACCTTTCTCTGTTGCTTTGTAGTGGGGAGTTTGTAGGCAACATGCTTCTTTCTCTGGGCATCAACCTTTGCCACTATAAAGCTCAATACAAAATTATCATCATCATCATCACTTTTATGAGAAGGACTGAGGAGACTAGGTTCCTTCTCAAGATACACAACTTCCACAGGTGCAGGAATGAGGGATATTAACTAGGAATTTTCAATGTTATCCAGGTTAGTCCTCAAGGAACCTGGTGTCTCATCCCAAGTGGGAGCAGTTCTGAGTACAGACGACTCTGACTCTCCCTGGGTGGTGGGATGAGGTCCCTCAGTTGGTTCCAATATTTCATGCTTATCCACGAGTTCCCCCTGACTCACTAGTTCCCCCTGACCCTACAGTTCCCCCTGATTCCCTTCACAACTACCACTTGCCCTCAAGGCTTGAACGAAACCAACCACAATTTCAGTTTCACTTTCAAGGATATTCGATCTACCCTGTTCCTTTTCACTTAAACTACCCTCAAACTCTATAGACAGGTCTTCTACCCCTTTGCTAGTAGGAAGAGAATGAAGATTACCTGATTTAGTAGGGTTATCTTGAACATCTCCCTCAACAACCTTATTTCTATATCCCTCAGATTTTTGCATGTCCATAACAACACTAGAAACCACTTGTTCCTCTATACTCACTTCCTCATTTGTGACAGTTTGACTAGTCAACTCGACACTATCATATTATTCTCCAATTTCCTCTGTATTTTGACGAAATCTAGACATGGACACTATTTTCTTTGAGTCAGGCTTGTTAGTCGGAACAAAAGGAAAGGGTGATGACACAAATATTTTAGGGTTGTGACTTTTCCGACTTCGTAGGGGACCAGAAACAGAGGGTTTAAAGGAAGTGACAGTAGGGTTGGTCTTTGTAGAATTTAGGGTTTTGGGGGTGAATCGTTGGGTTTAGACTTTGATGGAGATGGGGTTGTAGAAGGTGACTTGGTTGTGTTTTCTTCCGATATTTTTGGAGATTTTGGATTCTTGTTGAGATATGATCAGGTTCGTCTTAGAAAGATATAAGGAGAAGATAGTTCGGAAAGAGAGATAGAGAGAGAGAGTTTCTGAGTTTGAGTGAAGAGAGAGATATCGGATTTGGTTTATAAAGGATGAAAGGGACCGGTTACAATTGGATGTGAGAAAGAACGGGGCAACGATAAGTTCAGAAAAAGATATAATATTTGGGACATCAAAAATTAGGAGAGAGAAGGGAATAATTTAATGACATGGCACTCTAGCAGTTTAAAAGTATATAAGTATTGAAGAAACTACTAACCTGAGTCATAGGAATCAGGTTCCTTAACGGTTGTTTGAAAATGTGAGAAAAAACTTCCAGATGTTCAGCGTCATTCTAACTTGTTTTGTCCTGAGACTACCATGTGTGTATACCTGTAACAATATATATTTTAGTTAGATGTCGCCAAAAATACTTTTTAGCATTGATACATTTCCTTCTTAACATAGCTAGTCATTGAGGGAACTGGTCCTTAGTTGAGCTTGATCAACCAAAACTTCAGACGATTTATTTCAAAGTGTTCCTTACTCAGCACCTTGGTGTAGATATCTGCTACATGACCCTCTGTCTTATAGAACTTCTTACAAATTAGACCTTTTTCAACATTATCCCTCAGGAAATGATGCCTCACGTCAAAGTGCTTTGTCTTTTTGTGTTGCACTAGATTCTTTGTCATGTTAAGAGCACTTGTATTGTCACACAATAGGGGCAAACAATTAGTAAATACACCAAAATCCTTAAGTTGTTGCTTGATCCATGGCAGTTGAGCACAACAAGAAGCATCAGCCACATACTCAGCTTCGGCAGTAGAAAGAGCCACGAAGTTTTGTTTCTTTGCACCCCATGAGATCAAGCGTGATCTTAGAAAATATGCCATTCAAGATGTACTCTTTCTATCCACTAGGTATCCAGCATAATAAGCATCAGCATATCCAATCATGTAAAAATTGTCTCAAAATTGGCAGCCTTCAAATGAGATTCTTTTGGGCTTGATTGGAACTTAGCATACAACCCAGCACTAAAGACAATATTAGGTCTACTATTAGTCAAGTACAGAAGATATCTAATGATACCCCTATACATAGTTTCATTGATAGAAGAACCTGGTTCGTCCATGTCTAATCGGGCAGCAGTATCAATAGGTGTATCAATGGTCTTAGAATTCTCCATCTCAAATCTTTTCAGCTGCTCCTTGATGTACTTCTGTTTACTGATCATAGTGCCTTTTGAGGTTTTCTTCACTTGTAACCTAAGGAAGAAATTTAGCTCGCCCATCATACTCATCTCGAATTCACTTCCCATGAGATTTGCAACTCCTCACAAAGGGAATCATTAGTTGCGCCAAAAATGATATCATCAACGTAAACTTACATAATCAAAAGGTTTCCCCCTCTTTTCTTTAGATATATAGTATTGTCAATTTTTCCTCTAGTAAAGCCATTCTCAAGAAAAATTTTTGACAATCTCTCGTACCATGCCCGAGGGCTTGCTTCAAACCATATAGAGCCATGTCAAGCTTGAAAACATGCTCAGGATACTCATGACTTATAAATCCAGGGGGTTGCTTTACAAATACTTCCTCCTTCAAATATCCATTTAGAAAGGCACTTTAACATCCATTTGGAACAATTTAAATTCCATATGGGATGCAAAAGCAATAAGAATCCTAATTACTTCCATTTGAGCAACATGAGCAAAACTATCATCATAGTCGATCCCTTATTCTTGGTTGTATCCTTGAACCACCAGCCGTGCTTTATTTCCTGTTGTGTTTCCAAATTCATCAAGCTTGTTCTTGAACACCCATCCGATTCCAATCAGTTCTGTTTGAAGGTCTAGGGACCAGGTGCCACACTTTGTTTCTTTCAAACTGATGAATTTCTTCTTGCATAGCAGCTATCCAGCCAACATCTTTTAATGCTTCCTTGATATTCTTATGCTCGATTTGATATAGGAAGGCTAAGAAGGCAAACATGTTTCTTGTCTTAGATCTAATTTGAATACCAGAGTCTAAGAGAGTGATCACATTTTGAAGGGGATGTGAGCTCTTGTGCTTCCAGTTGGATACTTGAACTTCAGGATTCGAAGGACCAGGTTCCTCCACATTCGAACCATCATTGACATCAACAGAAGTATGACTTCCACTTATTTGTCTAGTATCATGAGTACGTGATACAACATCAACAACCCTATGTTCAGCTTCAGTTGAGGTAATAGAGGGACCAGGTTCATCTGTGCCTTTTGGAGATTCTGCTGCATCGTTTTCATCACTCTACTTGACTTGACTCATCAGATCAGTCTTTCCATTTGCAATATCTATAGCTTCACCGGGAACCTTTGAAAATTCTCCATCTTCAGCTTTCTTATTATGTGACCCTTTCCTACTGGATTCATGGGATTCATCAAAAATCACATGCACACTTTCTTCTACACACTGGGTTCCTTTGTTGTAGACTTTGTATGCCTTGCTTTGAGAGGAGTAACCAAGAAAAATTTCCTCATCACTTTTTGCATCAAATTTTCCCAAAGCCTCATTACCATTGTTGAGAATAAAACATTTGCATCCAAATACACTCAAGTAAGTCAGCTTAGGTTTTCTCTCATTGAGCAGTTCAAAGGGAGTCTTCTCAAGCAAGGACCTGATTATGCACCTGCTAATCAAGTAGCAGGCAGGTTTCAATGCTTCAACCCAAAAACCTTTAGGCACACCACTGTCGATCAACATTTTTCTAGCATATCTTCAAAAGTCCTATTTTCCCTCTCCAAACAATACCATTTTGCGGAGGTGTTCTAGGAGCAAAAATGTTATGACTTATACTATTTTCAACATAAAATTCATCGAACTTGATATTGTCAAATTCAGTGCCATGATCGAATCTAATACTCACAATGTGATTTTCCAGTTTCATATGAATCTGCTTCACAAATGCAACAAACGTTGGAAATATTTCATCCTTGGTTCTTATAAAAAAACGTCCAAGTAAATCTGGAATAGTCATCCACAATCACAAAGTTTGACTTCTTTCCTCCTCTACTAGGAATCCTCATAGGTCCACAAAGATCTATATGAAAAAGATCAAGTGTCCTTAAGGTGCTCACTTCTTTCCTTGGTTTAAAAGAAGACCTGACCTGCTTTCTTTTTACACATGCATCACACACCTTGTGATTCTTGAACTTCATCTTTGGCAGCCCACAAACTAGATCCTTTATAGCCAATTTGTTCAGCAAGGTAAAACTTGCATGTCCCATTCACCTGTGCCATAACTCAGCATCATCATCAATGGCACTTAGGCATGTTAAATCACCAACATTCAGTAAATCAAAGTTTGCAATATATATGTTCTTGAACCTTTTGGCTATCAACACCACTTCACCATATTTGAGGTCGGTGATGGTGCAAGATTTGGAAAAGAACTTCACTTCATTTACCTTGTCACGGATTTGAGACTCGCTCAACATGCTATATTTCAAGTAATTCACATAGTGCACATTCTCAATTGTATGGGAGAGCATTTTTCCAATTTTTCCAACACGAAGAATATAGCCTTATTACTATTTCCAATAGACACATTCTCACCTTGGAAGGCCTTGAGTGAGAGGAAATCATTCATTCTTCCAGTTCATATGTTTCGAACAGCCACTATCCATGTACCATTTTGACTGCCTCCTCTCACTCTAGCCTACACACAAAATCACTGATTAGACTTAGGAACCTAAGCTAGCTTGGGTCGCTTATAATGATAGAATAGGTGAATCAAGCTTCTTTTAGCCCATGCATGCAACACATATTTTCTTTTCAAAGAACCAAGTTTCTCAACAGTAGACTTCTTTTCAACAAAGTTTTTATTTTTCTGTAGAGACTGAATTTTAACTTTACATGAATCCCTGTAATGTCCAGTCTGACCACAATGAGTGCACATCCAATTATCAGCCACATTGACATGCTTGCTATGAGGATTATTGGGGTTTTTGGCCTTTTGGAACCCAATTCCTTGCCTGCCTCCTTCATTACTCTTGTACATAGACGTAATTACATCAGAGGACCAGGCCTAGTGGAATGACTTATCAAGATCATTTTTAACCCTTTTTAGATCCTCCTTAAGTTTTCTATTCTTTTCTAGCTCAGCAACAAGACTCCTTTTAATTTTCTTAAGCTCACTCTCAAGCTCAAGTTGAGCCTGACTAGCCACTTCTTTTCCCTTAGGGGTGTCCATTGATTTTTTCATTTGGTTTTCCAACAAGGTATTTTTTGTAGTTGTTTCTTCCACTTGTTTCTTCAAATCTACAGTGGAAACTATCATATCATCCCTCTCTCATTGATGATTGGCTAGAAAATTGTGTTTTAGTCGTGTTTTACACTATAATTAATGCACTTTACGTGTGTTTGACCTTAAATAATAGTGAACTGCACTTATTACTTGTTTTATACCTTGTAGGAAGTGATTCTGAGTTAGAAAGTTTATTTGGAGCTGAATCAAACAAATTAGAGCTTTGAAGTCTGAGTAAAAGCCCGAGGAATTAAACAGGGATCGCGTTCGGGGGTCGATGACCATGTTTGGATAGCAAAAATTGAGAAAAAAGGAACACTCTGAGAAAAAAACACTATCGTCCTGTGTGGGGTGCCGCGAGGTGCGGCGCGGTAGTGCACTTGGGATAAGTTTGTCAGAAATGTGTCTCTGTAAATCCTCACAGGCGCGCCGCATGGTGCGATGTGAGGCGTGGGGTGCCTGTGCATTTTCCCTAGAGTGCTGTCCTAGTTCAACTTGGAAAGAGTAGTTTTGTCCGAACCCACTTCTACACGGTATAAATACACCAAAAACACATTTTTGATGGGACTTTTGATCTACAAAAGATTTATGAAGCAATTAAGGCAAGAAGACCCAAGAATTCATCAAGATTTCAACCAACAATTAGTGCAATACGGGAGTTTGTACCGAATTATTAGAATTGGTGTTTTCTATGTCTTTAAACCTTCTTGAGATGGATTTTTCCTTTGCTATGGAGTAATTTCCCTTAGGGTGTTGCCAAATATGGTATATTGATAACTTAATTAGGGATTCGATTATTGACAATTAGTTTGAATTATTTGATGGAGCTTTAAATCATAATGTGAAGTTATTTATTATTTTTCTTAATCGAAAGAGGAGCTTTATATTGAATTTCTTTACATCTTACGCTCTAGTTTAATTTCGTGATTCAACTAGGTAATCGAAAGAGCCTCCTGAATTATTAATCGAGCTAGAAAATAGGGAAATATTTATGAGAAGTTACCCTTTAGACTAAATCATCATTTTATTCGTTGCAATTGGTCACTGTGCTTCAATTGAATTAATTACTAAATTTAACATTTAATCAAAACAGGAAGCTTAACTTCAAGTGTAATCTAACTATCTGGTGAATTTGTGAGAATCAACAGTATTATAGAGTAAACTATTTCAAGAATTGGATCCCGGGTCAATTATCTTGCGCCTATGTAGTCAATTACCCTTATTTCTCTCATTGATATTTCTTTGGTGCTCATTGTTGTCCTTCGTGATCAATTGATAATTGCTAAATTTTAGTAGTTAATCATACGTGATAATCATTCAATCAAGTATTAATTTTCCTGGATAGTAATTAACTAAAGATTATTCAAACACTATTTAAATCCAATTCCTATGGAGACGATAATTTAACTATACTATCTTTGACTAGTGAGCAATAATTTTGTGAGGTGATTTATGCTCGTCAAATTTTTGGCGCCGTTGCCGGGGAATCGGCAATCAATCGTGTTTAAAATATTTTTAGTATTAATTTAGGAACTAATTTTACTTTACTATATTCACGTTTTCTCACTTGTGTGCAGGATACAATTTTAACCTCTTTGGTGTATGACTCGATCTTCTTCAAAGGAAGTGATACCTTACGAACCAGAGTTGGTGAAACACCTGCGACAATTGATAAAAGAAAGAGGATTCACCAAAACTTTCTTGGGACAATCTTCATCCCAAGAACACATGGCAAAGAGTGGTGATGATAGGGTAGACTTAGTTGCAAGAGAGGCAACACAACAGAGAGAAAAAGCTGCACGGTTACTAGCTGAAGCAGCCCTTAGAGCTGTTGATGAGGCTGTTGAAGAAGATGGGGGTTGAAGATTCAATCTAAATCGATCCTGGTTGAAGACCAGTTCAGAAATGTAGCCCCCAAGCTTGGGAGATCACTAGGTGATTATGCCAGACCAGCCTACAATTAGGGACTGATAAGTGTCATACCTCCACCCATAGTAGGAAATAATTTTGTGTTGAAGCAAGGCTTGCTTCAAACCATCCATAACAATTATGTCTTTAGAGGGAAGGTGTATGAAGATCCAAACACTCACTTGATGGACTTTGAGAAAATCATGAACAAATTTCAGTACAATGGAGTGTCCAAAGATGCAGTCTACTTAAGGGCATTCCCCTTTTAACTGAAGGATCACGCAAAGCACTGGCTTCGAAGCTTACCAACTGGATCGATCAGGACATGGAAAGATATGATTTAAAGTTTCTTGACAAGTACTTCTCAGCTGCAAAAATAGGGAAATTCAGAAGGAAAATCCACAACTTCTGCCAGAAGGACGCTGAAACAGTCTTCGAAGCTTGGTAAAGATTCAAGGAGACAGTGAGAAGGTGTCAGCGTAATAGAATCGAATTGTGGATGCAACTCTAGGACTTTAGGGATGGACTGACACCCTACTCACGATGAACTCTAAGTACTGCATGTGAAGGTCCATTAATGTAGAAAACTCCGAAGGAGGTGGTCTCAATCCTAGATGAATTTTCTGAGGATGCTAACTAGTGGCCTGTTAAGAGTAATAACAGAAGAAAATCTATTGGGGGTTCACCAGGTGGTCTCTAACACATCAGTGCAAGCCCAACTAGACAATATGGCCAAATAGATAAGAAAGCTGACCTTAGCCAAGGTACAGAGTGAGCCACAAGCAGCATGTGACTTTTGTGTAATGTGACACCCTGCACATAAGTGTCAAGCTTCAGCTGAGGAAGTTAACGTTGTGGGGAACTATAATAGAGGAAACCACCATGGTGGGAACAACTACAATGCTTGGGACAAAGACATCTAGGTTTTTATTGGAGTTCTGTAATTGGGCCTATTCACCTGCTAGTTAATCACCAAAACCACTTCTAACAACACATCCACTTCTGAACTAGCCGATACAGCAGTACTAGCAATACCAGCCATAACACTCAAATCAATCTAGTATAGAAGATATCATGAAGTCGTTCATCAACAAATCAGATGAGAAATTTGAGACTCAAGGGGCAGTCATTCAAAATTTAGAAAGATAGATGGGACAGATTAAAAACTTGTTGTCTAAGAGGGCTCCTGGGACTCTACCCTATGACACTAAAAAGAACCCAAATAAAATAATCAAAGTTGTATCTCTGAGAAGTTGCAAAACATTAGCTGGCCCAGTTGTGAAAACTAGACCCGATGTGGTGAACAAGCAGACTGAGACACTAGAAGAGCAAAAGAGTGAAGAACAGAAAAGCTAGAGTAGTGGGGTACAAAAGGAGATTGAAAAAGTAAACACATACCAGCTCTGCCATTCCCTCAAAAGATGAAGCAGAAAAAATTAGATAAGTGCGTTGGGCGGTTCTTGGAGATGCTCAAGCAACTTTATGTGAACATTCCTTTTACAAAGGTTCTCACTCAGATACCTGCTTATGCTAAGTTCTTGAAGGAAATCTTGTCCAGCAAGAGGATATTAGAGGAGACAACAATGGTCAAGATGAATGCCCACTGCAGTGCCATATTGTAAAATAAAAATCCTCAAAAGTGCGGGGACCTGGGAAGCTTCAACATACCATGCTCGTTGGGGAGTGAGAAATTCGACAAGGCCATCTGCGATTCTGGTGCTTCTATAAATTAATGCCTTTGTCTGTGCTTAGGAAACTGGAAGGTGATCTTGGATTATTCAAATCCATACTAGTGTCCCTACAACTGGCTCACTAGACCGCCATCCTACATGAATGAATCATTGAGAATATTCTAGAACGGGTGGACAAATTTGTGTTCCCTGTGGACTTTATGGTGGTGTACATGGAGGTGAACAAGGATGTGCCTCTAATTATATGGAGTCCTTTTCTATGTATAGGTAGAGAAATTATTGATATATATGAGGGACATCTTATGCTGAGAGTATGTAATGAGAAAGTGGTGTTCCATATGAAGAGAATGATGAAATACCCCAAGGATGAGGCATCTGCATACTCTAGAGAGATGTATTACTCAGTCTAGCATAGTGGAGGATGAATATCCAGAAATAAAGAATGAGGCTGAAGCTCTTGAGACTTAGGTACAAGTGGTTGACGATGAAGAACTAAATAATGAGGCTTCTAAGCCTAGTGTGGAATTGAAAGTCCTCCCTACTCACTTGAAATATGCTTTTCTTGAAATTAACAATTTTTCTGTGATTATTTCTGCTTACTTGACAGGTACACAGGAACACAAGCTGGTGGAGCTGCTGAGAAAGTACAGGAAGGCCATTGGCTGGACCATAGATGATATTCAAGGAATCATTCAAGCCATTTGCATGCACAAAATTCTGGTGGAAGAAAATAGTAAGACAGTGGTACAACCCCAACGCAAGCTGAATAAAAATCTGGAGGAGATAGTGCACAAGGAGATCATCAAATTTCTAGATGTGGGAGTGATTTTCCCCATCTCTGATAGCCAATGGATCAGTCCAGTGCAAGTTGTACCTAAGAAAGGGGGCATGACAGTGGTGAAGAATGAAGACAATGAATTGATCCCAACAAGAATAGTCACTGGATGGAGAATGTACATTGATTAAAGAAGGTTGAATGATGCAACAAGGAAAGACCACTTCCCATTTCCCTTCATTGATCAGATGCTCGAGAAAGTGGCTAGACATGGTTGTTATTGTTTCTCGGATGGGTACTCAGGCTACAATGAGATACCCATTGCCCCAGAAGATGTTGAGAAGAATACGTTCACTTGCCCGTCAGGTATTTTTGCTTACAGGAGAATGCCAATTGGGTTGTGTAATGCATCGGCCACTTTCCAGAGGTGCATAATGTCTATATTCTCCGATCTAAATGGGAAGTGTCTAGAGGTATTCATGGATGATTTCACTCTATTTGCTGATGGTTTTAATGATTGTTTGAAACATTTGGAGCTTCTGCTTGAATGTTGTGAAGCCATTCACCTGGTTCTTAACTAAGAGAAGTGCCACTTCATGGTGAAAGAGGGAATTATTCTGGCCACAAAGTGACTGCACAAGGCATTGAAGTTGATTGAGCAAAGGTTGATGTAATTGCTATACTTCCTCCACCGACTTCTGTGAAGAGCATAAAGAGTTTCTTGGGATATGTTGGGTTCTATAAAAGGTTCATCAAAAACTTTTCCAGCATTACCAAGTCGTTGACCGCACTGCTAGCGAAGGATGTCAAGTTTATGTTCTTTATGGAATTCTTAAGAGCATTCGAATTGATAAAGAAAAACCTTGTGAGTGCTATTATTTTGGTGACACTTGATTAGATCAAGACATTTGAAATAATGTGTGCTTCTAGTAATGTAGCTGTGGGAGCAGTTCTGGGGCAAAGAAAAGATAAAATATGTAGGCCTATCTACTATACAAGCAGGACGTTGAATGATGCTCAAGTTAACTATGCCACTACTGAGAAATAATTCTTTGTTATGGTATTTAATTTTGACAAGTTTAGATCATATCTTGTGGGGAGTAAAGTGATTGTGTACACTGATCACTCAGTCTTGAAATATTTGCTGAGTAAGAAGGAGTCCAAGCCGCGTCTGATGCGGTGGGTGTTGTTACTCCAAGAGTTTAACTTAGAGATCAAAGATAGGAAGGGCACAGAAAATCAAGTCGCAGATCATCTATCTCGACTTGAGAGACCTCCGGTTGAGACAGTGGAAATAAGGAAAGAGTTACCTGATGAGCAGATTTTCTCTATTGCTTCGATCTCCGAAAGACCGCTCTGGTATTCTGATGTAGCCAACTTTTTTGCTATGGATGGTTGCCGCGTGACCTCTTTCATGATCAAAGAAGGAAGCTTCAAGGTGAGGTAAAAAGTTATTTTTGGAATGACCCTTTCTTGTTTAAACTGTGTGTAGATGGTGTGATTCGAAGATTTGTACTTGAAGGAGAGATAGAAAGTATTATGTCTCATTATGCTGATGAAGCAGCTGGAGGATACTATGGTGGAAATCGCACTGCAGCAAAGCTCATATAAGCCGGTTTCTATTGACTTACTTTGTATAAAGACGCATGGGCGTATGTAGCTGCATGTGACAAGTGTCAAAGGGCATGCAACATTAGCAAGAGGGATTAAATGACTCTAAACTCCATTCTGGTATGTGAAATTTTTGATGTGTGGGGAACTGACTTCATGGGCCTATTCCCATCATCTCACTCTTATGAGTATATCCTAGTAGCCGTTAACTAAGTCTTTAAATAGGTCGACATAATTCCTACTAGGACTAATGATGCTCGGGGTGGTGTGTGAGTATTTATGGAAGAATATCTTTACCCGCTTTGGGACACCTCGAGTGATTATCAGTGACAATAGGTCACACTTTGTAAACAAGCAGTTTGCTATATTGCTATCCAAGTATGGGGTCACACACAAAATCGGAACCCCGTACCATGCCCAAACTAGTAGGAAAGTTGAAGTAGCTAGCCGTGAGCTTAAGAGAATTCTTGAAAAGATAGTTAGTGCTTCTCGTAAAGATTAGTCTATAAATAATTGGATGAAGCTCTATGGGCATACAAAACTGTCACACCCCGACCTCAGGGAGCGCGACCGGCGCTCAACCGAGATACCCTGGTCAAGCAATTGTACTTGATGCCTTCTACCCAACCTTACCCATGAACAATATAAGAATCAGTAATATGAGACAGATATGAGAAGATTTAAGAGTTCCACATTCTTCTTCCATTACTCAAAAGAGATTCATTTTACAATTTCCAAAATATCACAAGTTCCTAATTGTGAGAGAAAACATGTTTGCCAAATACCAACACTTCTGTTTCATTACCCAACATCGAACACCACCAACAACATGTCTACGGAGCCTTTTAGTATAATAGAAGAGTAATATGTAAGTGCCGGCGACAAGGCCCCGGCTATACCTCAAAACACTATGTACCATGTCAAGTGACATAAGGCCCGGGACAGAGTAGGTCTCATCAAAACCTGATGAGTAGAGGGTAACTGCTAACGAGGATCAAAGCTTCCTGCTGATGAACCACCTGCATCCATTAAAGATGCAGCGCCCTCGGTAAAAGGGACGTTAGTACATATGAAATAGTACTAGTATTTAAGGCTAAACACCCTCTCAATGAACAAGGAGAAACGACATAAGATCAGAGAGAACCTCAAACAGTATAAAAGCATCAAGTTAAGAAGAAGATAACGTTTTTCCAAGTAAATATCATTATTTATTTTTTAGGTTGGGAGATCTTTAGCATCGATATACCACCATATTTTTAGCATGGAGTTCGATCACGGCCCGATCCGCTAAGCCATCTCACCCAAAGACATCCAATCACAATACCACCGTGCTTTTAGCACGAAGTCCAATCTCAGCCCGATTGTCTAAGCTGTCTCACCCCAAGACATCCCACCACAACACCACCATGTGCGTAGCATGGCGTCCGATCTCGACACGATCGGCTAGGTCGTCTCCGCACATGTGCTGTGTGAGTCGACATCCAATCCAAAGGAAGCAATAATCTCATCCCAATCAAGGAAAAAATCTCAACACATAAATCCCATCCCATTTAAGGGGAAACAATCCCAACACATCAGTACGTGGATTTATCCCTCAATCACAACTACACCAACATGTGTAGATTCAAGGTTAGGTTGTTTCAACCTGCCCTTCCTCGGTGACTAACGATACTCCCAAAAATATTTTTATTTTGCATACAAAAGAAACAGAAATACAAATACATTCACCTTATAAACTATAACACCATATAAAGCTTTATTAGCACTTTAAACCACCCACAACATCATTATTTCATTGGCTCTCTTGGCCATACATATGATTCTTCATTCATGGAACGATGGCTGTATCTCATATTTTACACTTTCATTTTTTTTACTTTCGTGGGTCATCATGATAAACATCAACATATAGAATATTCTGGAAATCATAACTCTAAGTTCATTAGTAATGAAGGCTCTAAACATAATATATTTCTTCCACAGAAATGGAGCAAAATGATTCGCAGTCGACGCACAAGTTAAAATCATAAACGAGTGACATACCATTTATTCTTGACATACTCTTCCCCAAAAGGGCAATACATAATTTTAACTCATGAATATGTAAGAACTCAAAACACATTGGAAATACTTACAAAGCATAGCATGGTAATTTACGACTGAAACAGTGGTTCAAATCATAGGCATTAGTTTAAAACAACCACATTTGAACATGACTTGAGTACATATTCTTTTAGGTAAATCTATTTCCGGAGTCAATTCGAAACAGTTAAATCAAGGTTCATTTCATAATCATTCGCACATCATTTTATTTCATTGGCACTATTGGCCATAAGTATAACTTTTAATCTTGGAACGGTGGCCACACTTTATATTTCAACTCACTTCTTTCACTTTCATGCATTTTTATAGATTATCAACAATAAGAGCATTTGAAATCAAGGCTTTAAGTATATATATGAGCAATAAGAGTCTTAGGCACATTGAGTTTTCTTTTCAAGTTAAGCAGAATGGACTTTCATTTGAAACACGAGTTGAAGTCATAACATCTTAATACATAAACCATACTTAACACATTCTCGAAGAGATCATAATAAGGTAGGAGAAATTGGGACATGTTTTGAGCATATGCATCTTTCAACACAACGCTTACTTGGGATAATCGAATTTATTAGGAATAACTCGGGACATGGGAATTAGGAATATGGGCCAACCATACTTGAAACTTACAGGAACATCATGGAATTCGATTCTAAGAGAGAAGTTTAGCCAACTTATATTTCTTGAGCGTTTCTTAGATTACTACAACATCCCAATACTCCTACCAACCTCAATCTATAGAAACATAACCAAATTTAATCATAGTTAGAAAGGTGTTCTTAGATTTATCCCATTTTGGCATTTCATCAAACAACTAATATGCGAAATCGATTACAAGGCCCCATAATAGAAATTTCTCTACCTCACCATGAATTTTCAAGCAGCCAACCAATATACAATATTCCAACAACACCCATCAACTATCATTAGTCACATGCATGCCCAATCATTTGCTTCAAACCCACCAAAATCACATTTTCTAGTCTTCACATACTCCCAAATTAGAGATTGAGGGCTTATGAATTCCGGTCACCATCCTACAACCCCTACCATGATAACATCCTACTTAAACCCATTATTAAACTTTGCATAAAATCTAGGGATAAAGTCTTACCTTGTAAGTAGGTCTTGTGAGTTTCCCTCTTGTATTCCCAAGGTTTGAGCAAGAATTGGAGAATATAATTTGATAGAGCTTCTACCCCTCTCTCTCTCTAAATTGATACACTGACTCTAAAACATCATGTTATATCTTATAAAATGACCCCCTAAGGCCTTATATCAAAATAGGACCGGATAAGAAAATTTCCAAAAATAACCCCCGATGTCAATTATGTGGTGCAATTCTGTGGTAGCAGAACAGGTATGTGGCCATCAGAATGGCCAAATAATGGTATGTAAATTCTGCGATGCAATTTCACAGTATAAGAATGGTTATGCAGCTAGTAGAATGGCCACAAAATGGTTTTCAAATTCTGGGTTTGGTCTGGTCAACTTTGCGGTAGCAGAATGGTTGTGTGGCCAGCAGAATGGTTATCCGTCTAGAAGAATAGTTATGCGGCCAGAAGAATGGCCACAAAATAGTTTTCAAATTTGTGTTTCTTCTGATTCATTATATGGTGATTCCGTGGTCAGCGGAACAGATCTGCTATAGCATAATGGACCACAAAATTATTATTTTCTACAAATTCTTCTACCAACTCCACGATGCATTGCATAATCCAAATATTTATGTTGTGGCACATTAGCTTACCTTGACACCATAAAAACTTAAATTCCTTACCGAAAATTTATGGGGCCTTACATCCTCCACTTCTTAGGATCATTTTTCCTCGAATGAGGAGTAGAGTCCGCCCCAAAAATGTAACATAACTCATCTCTTCTTTCACAAATCACAAGCCCCCAAATTTTGACTAACTCCCAAAGTTTTCAGACATTTCGGCAGAGTCTCCTCTGTAATTGGGCCTATTCACCTGCTAGTTAATCACCAAAACCACTTCTAACAACACATCCACTTCTGAACTAGCCGATACAGCAGTACTAGCAATACCAGCCATAACACTCAAATCAATCTAGTATAGAAGATATCATGAAGTCGTTCATCAACAAATCAGATGAGAAATTTGAGACTCAAGGGGCAGTCATTCAAAATTTAGAAAGATAGATGGGACAGATTGAAAACTTGTTGTCTAAGAGGGCTCCTGGGACTCTACCCTATGACACTAAAAAGAACCCAAATAAAACAATCAAAGTTGTATCTCTGAGAATTTGCAAAATATTAGCTGGCCCAGTTGTAAAAACTAGACCCGATGTGGTGAACAAGCAGACTGAGACACTAGAAGGGCAAAAGAGTGAAGAACAGAAAAGCTAGAGTAGTGGGGTACAAAAGGAGATTGAAAAAGTAAACACATGCCAGCTCTGCCATTCCCTCAAAAGATGAAGCAGAAAAAATTAGATAAGTGCTTTGGGCGGTTCTTGGAGATGCTCAAACAACTTTATGTGAACATTCCTTTTACAAAGGTTCTCACTCAGATACCTGCTTATACTAAGTTCTTGAAGGAAATCTTGTCCAGCAAGAGGAAATTAGAGGAGACAACAATGGTCAAGATGAATGTCCACTGCAGTACCATATTGTAAAATAAAAATCCTCAAAGGTGCGGGGACCTGGGAAGCTTCAACATAACATGCTCGTTGGGGAGTGAGAAATTCGACAAGGCCATCTGCGATTCTGGTGCTTTTATAAATTAATGCCTTTGTCTGTGCTCAGGAAACTGGAAGGTGATCTTGGATTATTCAAATCCATACTAGTGTCCCTACAACTGGCTCACTAGACTGCCATCCTGCATGAATGAATCATTGAGAATATTCTAGAACGGGTGGACAAATTTGTGTTCCCTGTGGACTTTATGGTGGTGTACATGGAGGTGAACAAGGATGTGCCTCTAATTATATAGAGTCCTTTTCTATGTATAGGTAGAGAAATTATTGATATATATGAGGGAAATCGTATGCTGAGAGTATGTAACGAGAAAGTGGTATTCCATATGAAGAGAATGATGAAATACCCCAGGGATGAGGCATCTGCATACTCTAGAGAGATGTATTACTCGGTCTAGCATAGTGGAGGATTAATATCCTAAAATAAAGAAAGAGGCTGAAGCTCTTGAGACTTAGGTACAAGTGGTTGACGATGAAGAACTAAATAATGAGGCTTCTAAGCCTAGTGTGGAATTGAAAGTCCTCCCTACTCACTTGAAATATGCTTTTCTTGAAATTAACAATTTTTCTGTGATTATTTCTACTTACTTGACAGGTACACAGGAACACAAGCTGGTGGAGCTGCTGAGACAGTACAGGAAGGCCATTGGCTGGACCATAGATGATATTCAAGGAATCATTCAAGCCATTTGCATGCACAAAATTCTGGTGGAAGAAAATAGTAAGACAGTGGTACAGCCCCAACGCAAGCTGAATAAAAATTTGGAGGAGGTAGTACACAAGGAGATCATCAAATTTCTAGATGTGGGAGTGATTTTCCCCATCTCTGATAGCCAATGGATCAGTCCAGTGCAAGTTGTACCTAAGAAAGGGGGCATGACAGTGGTGAAGAATGAAGACAATGAATTGATCCCAACAAGAATAGTCACTGGATGGAGAATGTACATTGATTAAAGAAGGTTGAATGATGCAACAAGGAAAGACCACTTCCCATTTCCCTTCATTGATCAGATGCTCGAGAAAGTGGCTAGACATGGTTGTTATTGTTTCTCGGATGGGTACTCAGGCTACAATGAGATACCCATTGCCCCAGAAGATGTTGAGAAGAATACGTTCACTTGCCCGTCAGGTATTTTTGCTTACAGGAGAATGCCATTTGGGTTGTGTAATGCATCGGCCACTTTTCAGAGGTGCATAATGTCTATATTCTCCGATCTAAATGGGAAGTGTCTAGAGGTATTCATGGATGATTTCACTCTATTTGCTGATGGTTTTAATGATTGTTTGAAACATTTGGAGCTTCTGCTTGAATGTTGTGAAGCCATTCACCTGGTTCTTAACTAAGAGAAGTGCCACTTCATGGTGAAAGAGGGAATTATTCTGGCCACAAAGTGACTGCACAAGGCATTGAAGTTGATTGAGCAAAGGTTGATGTAATTGCTATACTTCCTCCACCGACTTCTGTGAAGAGCATAAAGAGTTTCTTGGGATATGTTGGGTTCTATAAAAGGTTCATCAAAAACTTTTCCAGCATTACCAAGTCGTTGACCGCACTGCTAGCGAAGGATGTCAAGTTTATGTTCTTTATGGAATGCTTAAGAGCATTCGAATTGATAAAGAAAAAACTTGTGAGTGCTATTATTTTGGTGACACTTGATTAGAGCAAGACATTTGAAATAATGTGTGCTTCTAGTAATGTAGCTGTGGGAGCAGTTCTGGGGCAAAGAAAAGATAAAATATGTAGGCCTATCTACTATACAAGCAGGACGTTGAATGATGCTCAAGTTAACTATGCCACTACTGAGAAATAATTCTTTGTTATGGTATTTAATTTTGACAAGTTTAGATCATATCTTGTGGGGAGTAAAGTGATTGTGTACACTAATCACTCAGCCTTGAAATATTTGCTGAGTAAGAAGGAGTCCAAGCCGCGTCTGATGCGGTGGGTGTTGTTACTCCAAGAGTTTAACTTAGAGATCAAAGATAGGAAGGGCACAGAAAATCAAGTCGCAGATCATCTATCTCGACTTGAGAGACCTCCGGTTGAGACAGTGGAAATAAGGAAAGAGTTACCTGATGAGCAGATTTTCTCTATTGCTTCGATCTCCGAAAGACCGCTCTGGTATTCTGATGTAGCCAACTTTTTTGCTATGGATGGTTGCCGCGTGACCTCTTTCATGATCAAAGAAGGAAGCTTCAAGGTGAGGTAAAAAGTTATTTTTGGAATGACCCTTTCTTGTTTAAACTGTGTGTAGATGGTGTGATTCGAAGATTTGTACTTGAAGGAGAGATAGAAAGTATTATGTCTCATTATGCTGATGGAGCAGCTGGAGGATACTATGGTGGAAATCGCACTGCAGCAAAGCTCATATAAGCCGGTTTCTATTGACTTACTTTGTATAAAGACGCATGGGCGTATGTAGCTGTATGTGACAAGTGTCAAAGGGCATGCAACATTAGCAAGAGGGATGAAATGACTCTAAACTCCATTCTGGTATGTGAAATTTTTGATGTGTGGGGCACTGACTTCATGGGCCTATTCCCATCATCTCACTCTTATGAGTATATCCTAGTAGCCGTTGACTAAGTCTTTAAATAGGTCGACATAATTCCTACTAGGACTAATGATGCTCGGGGTGGTGTGTGAGTATTTATGGAAGAATATCTTTACCCGCTTTGGGACACCTCGAGTGATTATCAGTGACAATAGGTCACGCTTTGTAAACAAGCAGTTTGCTATATTGCTATCCAAGTATGGGGTCACACACAAAATCGGAACCCCGTACCATGCCCAAACTAGTAGGAAAGTTGAAGTAGCTAGCTGTGAGCTTAAGCGAATTCTTGAAAAGATAGTTAGTGCTTCTCGTAAAGATTAGTCTATAAATAATTGGATGAAGCTCTATGGGCATACAGAACTGTCACACCCCGACCTCGGGGAGCGCGACCAGCGCTCAACCGAGATACCCTGGTCAAGCAATTGTACTTGATGCCTTTTACCCAACCTTACCCATGAACAATATAAGAATCAGTAATATGAGATAGATATGAGAAGAGTAAAGAGTTCCACATTCTTCTTCCATTACTCAAAAGAGATTCATTTTACAATTTTCAAAATATCACAAGTTCATAATTATGAGAAAAAATATGTTTGCCAAATACCAACACTTCTAGTTCATTATCCAACATCGAACACCACCCACAATATGTCTACGGGGCCTCTAAGTACAACAGAAGAGTAATATGGGAAGTGTCGGCAACAAGGCCCCGAATATACCTCAAAACACTATGTACCATGTCAAGTGACATAAGGCCCGGAACAGAATAGTGCTCATCAAAACCTGTTGAGTAGAGGGTAACTGCTAACGAGGATCGAAGATGCTTACTTACAAACCACCCACATCCATTAAGGATGCAGCGCCCCCGAAAAAAGGGACGTTAGTGCATATGGAATAGTACTAGTATGTAAGGCTAAATACCCTCTCAAAGAATTGAGTAACAGTACAAGGAGAAACAATATAAGAATAATGATAACCTCAAACAATCTAAAAGCATCACGTTAAGAAGAAGATAAATTTTTCCAAGTAAATATCATTATTATTTTTAGGTAGGGAGATCTTTAGCACCGATATACCACCATGTTTTTAGCATGGAGTCCGATCACAGCCCGATCAGCTAAGCCATCTCACCCAAAGACATCCAATAAGAATACCACCATACTTTTACCACGGAGTCCGATCTTAGCCCGATCGTCTAAGCCGTCTCACCCCAAGACATCCCACCACAACACCACCATGTGCACATCAGGATGTCTGATCTCGACCCAATCGGCTAGGTCGTCTCCCCACATATGTCGTGTGAGTTGACATCCAATCCAAGGCTAGCAATAATCTCATCCCAATCAAGGAATAAAATCTCAACACATCAATCTCATTCCATTTAAGGGGAAATATCTCAAAACATTAGTACAGGGATTTGCCCCTCAATCATTCCTACACCGGCACATGTAGTTTCGGGATTAGGTTGTTTCAACCTACCCTTCCTCGGTGACTAACGATACTCCTAAAATATTTTTGTTTTGCACACAAAGGAAATATAAATATGAACATATTCACCTCATAACCTTTCACACCATATATAGCTTCATTAGTACTTTCAACCACCCACAACATCATTATTTTATTGGCTTTCTTGGCCATACATATGATTCTTCACTCATGGCATGGTGGTCGTATCTCATATTCCACACTTTCATTTCTTCACTTTCGTTGATCATCATGATAAACATCAACATAGAGAATATTCTGGAAATCATAACTCTAAATTCATTAGTAATGAGGACTTTAAACACACTGGATTTCTTTCCACAGAAACGGAGCAAAATGATTAGCAATCGACGCACAAGTTAAAATCATAAACGAGTGACACACCGTTTATTCTTGACATACTCTTCCCCAAAAGGGCAATACATATTTTCAACTCATGAATATGTAAGAACTCAAAACACATTGGAAATACTTACAAAGCATAGCATGGCGATTTACGACTAAAACAATGGTTCAAATCATAGGCATTACTTTAAAACAACCACATTTTAACATGACTTGAGTACATATACTTTTATGCAAATCTATTTTCGGAGTCAAATCGGAACAGTTAAATCAAGGTTCATTTCATAATCTTTCACACATCATTTCATTTCATTGGCACTATTGGCCACAAGTATAACTTTCATTCTTGGCATGGTGGCCACACTTTATATCTCCAACTCACTTCTTTCACTTTCAAGTATCTTTATAGAATATCAACAATAAGAGCATTTGAAATCAAGGCCTTAAGTATATATATGAGTAATAGGAGTCTTAGGCACATTGAGTTTTCTTTCCAAGTTAAGCAGAATGGACTTTCATTTGAAACACGAGTTGAAGTCATAACATTTTAATACATAAACCATACTTAACACATTCTCGAAGAGATCATAATAAGGTAGGATCAATTGGTACACGTTTTGAATATATGCATCTTTCAACACAACGCTTACTTGTGATAATCGAATTTATTATGAACAACTCGGGACATGGGAATTAGGAATCTGGGCCAACCATATTTGAAACTTATGGGAACATCATGGAATTCGATTCTAAGAGAGAATTTTAGCCAACATACCTTTCTTGAGCTTTCCTTAGATTACTACAACGTCACAATACTCATATCAACCTTAATCTATAGAAACATAACCAAATGTAACCATAGTTAGGAAGGTGTTATTAGATTTATCCTATTTTGACATTTCATCAAACAACTAATATGCGAAATCGATTACAAGGTCCCATAATAGAAATTCCTCTACCCTCACCATGCATTTTCAAGCAGCCAACCAATATACAATATCCCTACAACACCCATCAACCATCTTTACTCACATGCATACCCAATCATTTTCTTCAAACCCACCAAAATCACATTTTCTAGTCTTCACATACTCCCAAATTCGATATTTAGGGCTTATGGATTCCGGTCACCATCCCACAATCCCTACCATGATAACATCCTACTTAAACCCATTATTAAACTTTGCGTAAAATCTAGGGATGAAGTCTTACCTTGTAAGTAGAAGGTCTTGTGAGTTTCCCTCTTGAATTCCCAAGGTTTGAGCAAGAATTGGATAATATAATTTGATAAAGCTTCTCCCTATCTCTCTAAATTGATTCCCTCACTCTAAAATATCAAGTTATATCTTATAAAATGACCCCCTAAGGCCTTGTATCAAAATAGGGTCGGATAAGAATTGTCGTTTTCTATAAATTCTTGTACCAACTCCACGATGCATTGCACATTCCAAAAACTCATGTTGTGGCACATTAGCTAACCTTGGCATCATAAAAAATTAAATTCGTTGCCGAACGTTTATGGGGCCTTACAAGAACTGCATTCAAAACAACCATAGGGACTTCACTATTCAAATTATTGTATGGGATGTGCACCTACCTGTTGAGATAGAATATAAAGCTTATTGAAAAATTAAGTTTCTTAATCTTGATCTTAATCTTGCAGGGAACACATGTTAGCATAGATGAATTAGAGGAGTTTAGACTGGACGCGTATGAAAGTGCATAAATTTTTAAGGAGAAGACAAAAAGGTGGCATGATCGTCTGATTAAGCCAACGGAGTTTCATGAAGGGGACAAAGTCTTGCTATACGATAGTAGACTTAGGTTTTTCCCTGGAAAATTTAAGTCAAGATGGACATGTCCGTATATGGTAAAACATCTCACCGTATGGCGCCATTGAAATCCAAAATAAGGAAGGGAATGAGAGCTTTAAGGTGCATGGGAATAGGTTGAAACCGTATTTTGTTGGAGGATTTGACAACCAATCCTCTAGCATTGTGATCAAATGAGCCTAAGTGACGGAGTCAAGTTGCGACTATAACTCAGAACTACTTCTAACCCTTTTCTTGCCTTTGTAGAATAGTTTAGATAATTGTAGATTAGGATTATTAGAGTTTATGAGTTTTGATAATTATTTAGATAGGTATGAGTAAGAATTGAACACAAATTAAGTACAAAATAGAGTCGGGGTGCAAACCATGGGCTAAAAAGTGAAAAAAGAGTCGAACTCTAAGAATTTTGGCCTAGCATGCTGCGTGGGGTGCCGTGCCCTGCGCCACACCAGGCCAAGCATGAACCTCTATCGAAATAATCACCCCTCTGAATTTGTCCACTACCGCAGCGCACAGGGCACCGCCCCTTGCAGTGCGATAGTGTAAAAATACGGCCAGATAATTAAAGAAAAAATTAAAAAAGTACCGCATGACCCCTCTGCAATTATTTGGAATGTTAGGCTAGTAAATACCAAAAACGATTTTGAGAGGCTTATTACAATGCATTAACAACACCATTTTGAGTTCATTGGACTTATGGAACCAATGCAACAAGCTCGAAAATTGGAGAAATATAGAAGAAAGATTGGTTTTGCACAGGCAGTTGCAAATGTGTCAAACAAGATTTGGGCATTCATTGATGAAGTTTTTGAGGTTACTATTATTTATGATATGGTGAAACAATTGACATTGAGGTTATTCCACACAGAAACTCAAGTTGAACTAATTCTTACATTGGTGTATGCTAAATGCGATGCCATTGAGAGAATGGAATTGTGGGATTCATTATATGTAATGGCTAAAGGCATGACTATCCCATGGCTTGATGGTGGAGACTTTAACGTGATATGGGATGAGGAAAAACAATTGGAGGATTGCTAGTGTCCTTAACTGAGGCAGATAACTTTAGGCATTGCATTAACACTTGCAACCTAACTGATCTTGGCTTCAAGGATAGCATTCACACTTGGTGGAATGGGAGGGAAGAAGAATATTGTATCTTCAAAAGGCTTGACAAATGTCTAGCTAATATGAAAGTTCAGCAAATATTTCCAGGATTGGAAGTCACTCATTTATCCAAGATTAGTTCAGACCATAGTCCTATGTTATTGAAGTGCGATATTGAGGCTGCTCCAGTGAAAAAATCTTTTAGATTTCTTAATTTTTAGGTCAAGCATGATTTATTTAAAGATGTGGTGAGAGAGAATTGCCACACTGATTTTAGTGTTAATCCATATATCATCTTCAACTACAAATTAAAAAAGTTGAAGAAGGCCTTGACAACTTGGAGTAAAGCAACATATGGTGATATATTTCAAAAGATTGTGAGTTTGGAGGAAGTTTTTATGGTACATGAAGCCCAGTTCGAAGCAAATCCTACGCAGTTGAATAGGGAGAGATTGCAAAAGGTTCAAGCTGAATTGATTAGATACCTTGCACTGGAGGAAGAATTTTGGAAACAAAAATTAGGTATGGCTTGGTTTAAAGATGGTGATAGGAACACAAAGTTCTTTCATGCTCAAGTCAATGGTCGAAGGAAGAGATTGCAGGTCAAGAAGATCCAAAATAGTCTTCGTAACTGGATTGAAGAGGATGAAGAGATGGCTGAGGAAGTTGTTAAGTTATTCAAGGAACAGTTTAGTGAAACTGTGCTTCCAACAGCATTTGGTATCATAGACCATGTTCCTAGCATGGTTTATATGGAGCAGAATACAGATTTAATCAGGCAGCCCACAAAAGAAGAGGTCAAACAAGTTGTGTTTGGCCTAAATAGAGAGAGTGCACGAGGTTCAGATGGATTGACAGGTAGTTTTTATCACTCTTGATGGGACATTATTGTTGATGATATATTTGATATGGTTAGAGAATTCTTCAATGGACAATATTTACCAAAATGTGTGACACATACAAATCTGGTTCTTCTACCTAAGAAGAAGGAGGTGACAATATTCTCAGATATGAGGCCTATAAGCCTTAGCAATTTCACCAACAAAATCATCTCAAGGGTGATTCATGAGAGGTTAGTGGAGCTACTTCCTAATCTTATTTCTGATGAACAAGCTGGATTTGTGAAAGGGAGGAGCATTGTTGAAAATGTGCTTCTTACTCAAGAGATTATTACTGATATTAGGTTAAGAACAAAAGCTGGACCTAATGTAGTAATTATGCTTGACGTGACAAAAGCTTATGATAGGCTTTCTTGGATATTTTTGACTAAGGTGCTAAGGATGATGGGGTTTTGTGATAGATTTATTGGATTGGTGTATAGAATTATTTCAAACAATGGTTATGCAGTGCTCATTAATGGTCAGCCTCATGGTTTCTTCAAATCTACTAGAGGTGTAAAATATGGGGATCCATTGTCACCTACTCTTTGCATCCTAGTTGTTGAGTCATTGTCAAGGGGTTTGAATGCTTTGCATTTGAATCTATATTTTTGTAGGTTTGGTTTACCTAAGTGGAGCCCTAAAATCGACCACTTAGCATATGCATATGACACCATTATATTCTCTTCCTCAGATGCTACTTCTTTACAATGGTGATGGAGGTATTCAGTGCATATGAAGTAGCATCCAGCGAATTGGTGAACAAGACTAAATTAGTAATATATATGCATCACTCTACTAGTATGGAGTTGGTTACAAAGGTGGAGAGGATCACTGGAATTGGAAGGCAAGAATTCCCTTTTACATACCTTGGGTGCCCTATCTTTTACTCTAGGAGAAGAATGGATCACTATCAAGGCCTCATTACTAAGGTACTTGATAAATTGCAATCACGGAAAGGGAAGTTTCTTTCTATAAGAGGTAGAGCTATTTTGATTTCTCATGTTCTTCAGAGTATGCCCATTCACTTACTTTCAGTCGTGAATCCTCCTAATTATGTTATTCACAAGCTACATAAGATGTTTAGACAATATTTTTGGAGTAGCTCCATTGGTGGCAAAAGTAGACATTGGGCATCTTGGAGCACTTTGTGTATGCCATGTGAAGAAGGTGGAATAGGTTTTAGATCGTTGTATGATGTATCTAAAGCATTATTTTGCAAATTGTGGTTGAATTTTCAAACAAAGCCAAGTCTTTGGAGTTCTTTTATGAGCCAGAAGTATTGCAAAAAACTAAATGCAATAATAGCTCCATGGAGATAAGTGTCACGTTTATGGAAGAAGATGTTGGAATTTAGGGATATAATTGAGCATCAAATTGCTTGGCATCCAAAAATGGGATCCTCGCTTTTTTGGTTTGAAAACTGGACGGGTTTAGGAGATTTGTACTTACTTGTTCCTCTTAATTTTGGGGTAGATGAATCAATTCATAATGTATATGAAGTGGTGGAATATGGCACTTAAAATGTGGATAGGCTATTAGAGATTCTGCCTGAGGATTTTGCACTACATATTGTGGAGAAATTTAGGCCTCCAATCATAAAAAATGTCCTTAAGATTCCTTATTGGATGCTTGAAACTCGTGGGCACTTTAGTATTAAATCTGCATGGGATTATTTAAGAAGGAGAGAAGAACCAAGGATAGCTTACAAGATGATATGGGTGAAAGGTTTACCATTCAAAAGTTCATTCTCCATGTGGAATGTTTGGAAAGCTAAATTGTCTTTAGATGATTTCATGAGAAGGCTAGGATATTTCATACCATCGAGGTGTTGGTGTTATGCTGAACCTAAGTAAGAAACTCTACTGTATTTGTTCTTCACATCACATGCTGCTAATAGAGTTTGGAAGTATTTCTTATCGAGGGCAGGAATAGCAATGAAGGGGCTAACAATGCATCAAGCAATTACTAAGTGTTGGACTGCCCAGGTACTTCCTAGACTTAAACCAATTATGCAATCTTTGCCTTCTTGTATTATGTGGGAACTATGGAAGAGAAGGAATAACTTTAAGTATGGAGAGGCAGTGTCGATTAGTAGAATGATCTATCAGGTGTCTTCAACACTCCAAGCTCTTGTTCGAGTAAGAAAGCCAGGTTTGAATGTCCCTCACAAGTGGCAAGATCTTTTATCTATGTTGGAGAACTATACTCCACATTTGAAGTTTGATAAAGTTATTTAGGAACAACCAATTGAGGGTTAGATTAAAGTCAATACTGATGGTGCATCTAGAGAAAATCCTGGAAGAAGTGCAATTGGATTTTGTGTGAGAGATGAAGTTGGAGAGGCGAGATATGCACTTGGAAGGGAGATCAATGAGGGTACAAATACTGAAGAAGAAGCACTACAATTGTGGAGGCACTGAGGTTTTGTAGACTACACCATTACACCCATGTATGGCTCCAAACAGATTTGTAGCTCCTCAAGAATATAATTGATGGTACTTGGAAGCCGCCTTGGAATATTGTTGATCATGTGGAGGATATAATGAAACTATTGGAGTGGTGTATTACCAAGGTGTCACATATCTATAGAGAGGGGAAACAATTGGCTGACCACCTTGCAAATTATACTCTTGATGTTGGTACTATCGAATGCCATGAATTTTGGTATCTGGATAAACAAGGGAGAAGGATAGTGAATGAGGATAAGTTGCAATGTCCCTACTTGAGGGTAAAGGTTGCCAGAAACTAAGGAGTGAGGAGTAAAGGTGTAGTAGGGGTCTGGAGAATACATTAGATCATCATGTTCAAATCCTCATGCAGAAGAACATGTTAATCATTTTTTCTACTTACTTTGTTTACTTTTTTGCAGGAGAAGTTACTGCATCCATGCCTTGCCATTTACGACAAATTCAATGGGTGGTATTAGCACCTAGTGCTCATTCCCTTGAAGGAGGTGTTATGGTAAGCATAAGCATGGAGTTGAAGGATCAATGGAAAAGGCTAAGGAGCCGCAGTACTGCAATGGACTTTAGGAATTATGCACTGCAGATGAACATGTACAGACAGTTGGGGGTGCAATCCCAAACTATTAGTGTGATTAATTCACTAAGGACAGTTGATGAGATAACACGCAAAGGAAGAACACAACCCAGAATCTTCACAGTGAAACTCATGAGAGGTATGTGTTTTTGGCATTCAAATGAGGGATCAATGGTTGCATTGTGGAAGAAAAACCCAATGCATTCTATGTCTACTACAACCCATATTAGATTCCATGCAAAGGTTTTAGCACATTACTACTGGAGGTCACACGTATTCCACACCAAATAGTGCACACTTATATATGTGCACAAATACTGGATAATAGAGATTAAAGGGGATGCGTGTGTCCTTGCGATATTATGTGACAATGCAGGTATTGTGCTGGAAGTAAAACTACATATGGAAGGTCTATTTGGGTGTGACTGGATTATAAAATGCTCCAAATCACACGGAGAACAGTCAAGACATCAAACATATGACAAGGCAGTTGCGATTGGAAAACTGAAGAGTAAATCATGTGCAAATAATTTTTTGGATTGTAATTGCTGGGAAGATGCAGTATAAGACTTGGTAAAGAGAGTGTTGGATCCACATTGGGAGTCACTATGTTTGAAGCTGGTTCTACAAAAAGAAGATTGCCAATGGCGCAACAATAGAAGATCACACATGTGCCTCAAATATGATGGCTTAGATTGGCTAGAATATATGTTGTTTAGTTTAGTTTCCCCTAACCCTAGGTAATTTCGTTTTGTTAATTTTATAGTATTTCTTTCATCATTTGGCCAAAGTTATAATTGGTTATGATGGGATTTAGTTGGCCCTTGTGGGTATGAGGGATTTTACTAGGTATTGGTATTATTTGCATAATTTTGTGATGAACTATAGTGGGTGTTGTGCTATGGACGAAAATTCATGCTTTTCTTTATTGAAATTGGAGCACTTTGTGCTATTGCTACGATGTGGTAGTGTTTTGGTTGTTATTGCGTGGTTGATTGGTGTATTGGTGTGGTGGTTCTAGACCACTTTGAGTTGAAAATATTGTTGGAACTTAGTGACCATAATGTGTTTGCTAAAATGCCCTAATGACATAGATTGCGTCTTTTGTGCTAAATTAAAGGGAAGTGCATTGTAATAAAGTGATGTTGGAGGATAAGTATGGGGTGGATGGTCATATTCTCATTTTGTGAAATTATAACGTGTTAGCCTCGAGTGCTAATCTTGATCACTACATGCTAGTGTGTTACTAGTTGCTAATTGGGAAGTTCGATTCATGCTAAGTACTTGTGTTGTTTTGTAGTGTAACTTCTTAATATTGTTAGTATTAAATTAGTATATCTTCTAGTTTTGTTTCTTAGTTACTAGTTTAGCTTCTTGATTTTGCAATGGTGTAGTGTACTCGTTGGTTCTACTGTTGTAATATTAGTTCGGTGGTTGGGCGGGTTGGTGATGAATTGTGATGTACTTTTAGTGGGGTAGTCTAAGTCCCCAGTATACATTGTACTTGTGAATATGCCAATGACATAAGTGTGGGGTGGTACCCTTTTTGGTCTTGCTTTGTGTTCTAAGTATTGTGGCTAATTATTTTTGTCTTGTACAGATACAATGTCTTGCCATCCCAGCAAACATGCTAACATTGGTTCCTCTGGGGTTTCCTCTAGTAGTAGGAGAGGAGGTAGGTGGGCCCTACCCCCAGCCCTAGTGGAGGAGGAGATGGAGCATATTGATCTGGATGCTGATGTGGTTCTGGGGTGCAAGTATGGCATTCGGGTTATCCCAGCTCATGCTGGGCATTGGTACATAACCTTTGTTCCTGCGATGAACCCGAACCCTGAGGTTAGTATAGATGATGGGAAGCTAGCCCGAAAGTACTCGGGGATATATAGTAACATCCGAGCCCTGGGTTTTGAAAGTATGTTCTGTCACGGTGATGCAGTGAATGTAAACTTGGTGAAGGAGTTTTATGCCAACTGGAAGCCTAAGGCCAGTTTGGATCTTGTGTACGAGGTGCAGGTTTGAGACAAGGTGATCCCCTTTTCTTCTCAGGTAATTAATCGGATTATGGGATTCCCAGAGCACACTCAAAAGTTTTTTCTGAGGCTTCTTTGTCGCCCGAACTATCCTGATATCCGGCAAAAGCTGTGTGAAGCTGACTCTCTTGCCACGTGGACATGGGATACCAATGAGTACCAATAGGATTTGAAGAAGAGCACGTTCTAGTGGCCAGCCATGGTTCTACTACGGCTGATCAATGCCAAGATGCCTACCTAGAGCGACACTGATGTCTCAAGGGTGAAGGTGTGTCTGATTTATGCTTTCTAGACCAGAATGAAGTTCGATCTCGGCAAGATCATGCTGGATCACATGGATTGAGTGCTCCCATTTGGGGCCGCCGCCTATATTGCCCGAGAATGATCACTCGGCTGCTGCAGACGCATCGCATAGAGGAGGAGTATTATTATGATAGGATGCTCCCCATGTCGCGGCTTATTAAGGCCTTTGATGTCACAACTGTGATAGACCCCCAAGTTGTTGATATCCCTGTGGATCAGAGATTGGTTCGTGAAGAGGAGACATTGCAGTTGTTGTTTGCTGATATGCACCTTTGCGCTGCTAGAGGGGCGACTGACTTGGAGGAGCTGTAGTAGGATCATCCCCTCTCTACTGTTACTCAGCAGTGGTTGGTCATGGTCGAGGGAGAACAACCGCCACCGGATGAGGACGTGAACTTTTTTCCCTCTGATAATGATAAGGAGTACTTGCGCACCTTTGAGGGTGCTGATGATGATTAGGACAAGGGCCTTAGGGAGTCACCTTTTTCACTATTTTTTATTGTTTTGCATTGGGGACAATGCAATCTCTTAAGTGTGGGGTGGGGTGCTCTTATTTGCTTTTATTTGTTTATTTTATATTTGTCATTTGGCTTTGTTTGATTTGTTTCTTGCTTTGTTAGAAAATTTGGCATGTAATTGTAACTCTGAATTCTATTTGGCCTGTAAATTGTTAAGCTTTGACTCTTCCCGATAATGGATTTCGTCGATTGGCTTCTTGAGGGATTTGAAGTCGAATGAGAAAAATACAAAAAAATCAAAAAATTTGAAAATCCAATAATATATCTTTTAATTTTATTTTACTTTCTTAGACAGTGTAATAATTATCCCTTGGTTTTTCTTTGTACCGCGATTCCTTTCCAAGGGTTTTACTTGAACCAGATGCAGTTAGTTTTTTTCTTTTTAAAGGAATAAATATATTTGTAGGTCATTATGTTAATTGGGAGCAATTTTTCTTGACTGCATATGCCTTGAGAGTGGTGAGTGCCTTAGTTGTGATGCCTAGGCTCAGTTCTTGACTCATGGATAAGTACCTTACTTTGTTTGATTTTGACTATGCTTAACTGCTTTGACTAGAGAGTCGGGATGGATCCGATCTTAAGTGAGTTATGTGTCAATGTGTGTGTGAGGTTTTTGTGATATTTTGTGCATATCAGTTAATGTCTAGAACTTGCTCCATGTGTTTGCAAAGCGAAATAGAAGTCTTGTTCAGTTTAGGAAGTGATAGAGGCATTTCTTTTTTGAGCCAATTTTATACCTGTGACCTGCCTAATTGTTGTGTATCCTAGTTAGCCCCTTTGAGCCTATAATTCTATTTTCTTTGGCAACCATACTACAAGCCTGTCCTTTTTTTTTGAATTGATTATATGTCTGAACCTTTTTACCTCTCTTGAGCACTTGAAGTAATTATGAGCTTGTTAAAAGCTAAGTTGAGGCATGGTTGGGGTTTTTGAGTGGAACTGAAAACAATAGGAGAAATGTGCACTATTTTTAAAAAAATAGTTAAAGCAGTTTTTCGCTCGTCACTTGTTCTATATCACCAATTTCGTGAGTTAAAGCATTTTTCTCATTAATAAGGCTATGATAGGCATCAATCAACATATTAGCTAATGACATCAATTTCTTTGAGAGTGAGTTTTCAAGTTTCTTTGAACATAAAAAAAACTTACCTCATCTTCCTCCTTGTCTTCATCATCGTCAGATTTAACCATGAGTGCAAAGATTGGCTCATATTCAGAGGATTCATTTTCAACATCCATCATGGATGTATCTGATTGGTCATCTTCACCTTCAGATTCACTCGAGGAATCTCCCGAAGCATCCAGAGCTTATTTCACCACGTTGTCAGCATCATCTCTTCTTTTGAACCTCCTGTCAGGGATCGGGTTCCTCTTGGCAGCCTTATCAATGTTGTTTTTGTAGTGATCCTGCTTATGAAGAGGACAATGTTTAATGAAATGACCAAGATTTCCACATTTATGACATCAATAATTTCCATTGGAATTCCTGTTGGAAATTTCTTTCTTTGGAATCCCACCATTTCTTTGAACTATCTTTTGGAATCTTCGAGTGGGATACGCCATGTCTGACTCATCACTGCTAGAGTCACTGTTGACAACTTTGAGAACTTGGCTCTTCTCCTTATTAGGCTCTCTTCTTTCAAGACCCTTCTTTCTCTTCATCTCATAGGTTCTGAGATTTCCAATTAGCTCATCAATAGTCAGCTTCTACAAGTCCTTGGCTTTAGTGATGGCATTCATCTTGCTTTCTCAAGAACCTGGTAGAACACTAAGAATCTTCCGGACCAGCTTGTTAGTTAGAATAATTTCTCCAAAAGAATGATGCTCATTAATGATGGAGGTGAAGCATGTATGCATCTCTTGAATGGCCTCATCCTCCTTCATTTTAAAGAGTTCATACTCAGTGGTAAGCATATCTATTTTGGACTGCTTTACCTAAGTAGTTCCCTCATGGGCAGTTTGAAGAGCTTCCCAAATTTTCTTGGAAGATTCACATGCCGAGATACGATTATACGCATCTGGTCCAATACCACAAACAAGAATCTTCTTCGCCTTAAAGTTCTTCTTAACAGCTTTTCGGTCAGCATCATTGTATTCTTTTTTAGTTTTTGGAACAATCCTTCTTCTCTCTCCAACAACTTTCATAGGAACAAAAGGACAATAACAAATCATATCCCACAACTCGGAGTCCTCAACCATAATGAAGTCATGCATTCTAGTTTCCACCATCCATAATACTTTCCAATTAATCTTGGAGGTCTTGTGGTTGATTGTCCTTCCTCAAGGTTTTGTGGAGCATCAATGATGAAGATCCTTTCTAGGTATTAACATTTAGAAATAACCCGATCTGATACCAATTGATAAAAACTATAAGTCCACCAAATAGTATAGAGAACTAGGTTCTTTATCTATTCCTACAGTAAAAAGATAGCAAGCAATAGTGTCACGACCCCAATTTCCCTCTGTAGGATGTTGTGATGGCACCTAGTTTTTAAAACTAGGTAAGCCTAACATACATGCAGAATTTAACTGACAAAATGATCAAAACTTTCAAATAACTCAATAACTATCATAAAAGAACTCTGCAACTCAACATAACAAAACTCCCAAAATCTGGTGATACTAAGTCACAAGCTCTACAAGAGTATACTAAACATCCCTATACAACACTATCTATAAAAAGGGAAAATGAAATAGAACTAGATAGAGGGTGACTCCGAGGCCTGCAGACACCGACAGGTATACCTTGAAGTCTCCAAATCCGAGTTCGACTCACTGGTACCTAGGCTAGTAAAAGGTACCTAGATCTGCACAAAAAGGTATGCAGAAGTGTAGCATGAGTGTACCACAACGGTACCCAATAAGTATCAAGCCTATCCTTGGTAGAGTAGTGACGAGGTAAGGTCAAGACCCTATAGGAATAAGTAATAAAATCGAACAGGTATATGGCAGTATGATAATGAAAAACAAAGGAAATGATACAATGAATAAATATGACAAGAATAGCTACACAGAACTAAGGCAATTAAGACATCACGGAAGAAAATACATGGTAAGAATGCCAAGGAGAACAATGCAAACAAAACACAAGTGTTGTAAATTAAAGTTATCAACAAGAATTACTATTGAGGTACCACCTTGTAGTCTCATTTCACAAATCGAATCACAATCTTTCCATATATCACTGCGAGAGCCTTGAATTTAGTTTTAAAAATCATTTTTCCAAAATATCTACTCGCGTTTTAGCCCACCTTATCACATCGCATGGCTTCAAGTAGTTCCCCTACTAGCAACATGCGTATCAAGCTCACCTTATCTCACCGCATGCATTTCAACCCCAAATCCTTATACCACCACATGCGTCAATATCACAATGTATCAAAAATCGCACCTTGAGTGCCCAATATCACAACATGCCAAACAAGTCAACAATAATAGTGTTTCCACAATAAATAGCCCATGGCTCAACCACAACATGTACAAGAGTCTCAACAATAGTCGAAAGTGAATAACTCAACAAGAATAGTAGTTCAACAAATTTGCCACTTTGCCTCAATGTAAATCACATACTTTATAACTTCAACTCCAAATTCAACGATAAGATATTCCAAGAAATAACAACTTCAAGTAAAGGAACTCAACAATTAAAAAATGAATAAGAAATGGAGAGAACAGTAACTTTAACTAAACATGTAAAGACAGCCAGCAGGTAAGAGATAAGACAAGTATTAACGATGTCAAGTAAAGCATGTGAAGATAAACTAATGATGATGAATATAACATGTTATGGAAACTCAATTAAAAGCATGAAAGGAAACTACATAGCTAAAACCGGTCAATTACCAATTTAGCCCATGTACACACTCATAACCTTGCGTATACGGCTTTTACATATCACAATTAACTCAAAACCAGACCAATCCTAAGGGGTAATTCCCCCACACAAGTTAGGCAAGACACTTGTCTCAAAACACGCTAACTCAATCCACTAGTAAGAAATTCCCGCAATTATCCAACTCCGAACGACTCGAATCTAGCCAAAAAACTTCATACCATAAATACAAACTATAGGAAGCTATTCAGAACAATAAAGTTGCAATCTTTAAAGAAGAAAAAAAGTCAACCCAAATGTCAACCCCGTGCTCGCGTCTCGGAACCTGACCAAACTTAAAAAATCCTAACATCCAATCGATAACGAGTCCAATCATACAAGAATTACTCAAATCCGACTTCAAATTGCCTTTCAAATCCCCAATCTTTTGCTTACGAAGTTTTACGATTTCCCCCCAAATTTTCCAACTCAAATCACTAATTAGATGATAAAAATAATGATGGATTCATGTAATATAGCCAAATCCGAGTTAGAATCACTTACCCCGATGATTTTCTTGAATATCCCTCGAAACATCACCACAAATCAAGCTCTCTAGGCCCAAAAGATGAAAATGAGATAAAACCCTCGACTTAAGCCTTTTCTGCCCAGCGATTTGCGCTACTGTGGGCATAGAGGCGCACCTGCAAAAAATCCATCGCAGGTAAGGTTCCCACTAAGGTCAGAGAAATCCTCTTCTGTATACAAATGGCTCGCACCTACGAGCCCGCTTCTGCAGCATCTCGACCGCACCTGTGGTCCTTCATAGCCCCCCCGGTTCCTCTTCTGCGGAAGAACAAGTGCCTGCGGATGCGCATTTGTGCCCAGGTGTCTGCACCTGCGACCCAGGCCTGGGCTGCCCCTTTCCACTTCTGCGCTACATCACTCGCACAAGTGAATCTGCACATGCGTCCATTCCCACCGCAGGTGCGATGGCACCAGAACAACTGAAGCTTCACCAATACCAAGTCCAAAAATTATCCCGATTTCAATCTGATTCACACCTGGGCCCCCGAGACCCGTCCGAATATACTAACAAGTTATAAAACACATAACGGACCTACTCGAGGCCAAAAATCACATCAAAAAATATCGATTCTATGAATCGCAACCCAATTCAAGCCTATTAAAATGATGAACATCTGACTTCTAAAACTAACGCCGATTCATACCAAAATTACTTCGATTGATCTCAAATTTTGCACACAAGTCATAAATGACATGTTGGACCTATTCCAACTTCCGAAATTAGAATTCGGCCGCGATATCACTAAACTCAACTTCCAGTCAAAACTTCTCAACATTCCAAACCTTCAACTTTTCTAACTTTCGCCAATTCAAGCCAAAACGATCTACGGGCCTCCAAATCAATATCCGGACACACTCCTAAGTCCAAAATCACCATACGAAGCTATTACAACAGTCAGAACTGAATTATGGAGTCATCTATAAAAAAAGTCAGACTACAGTCAACTTGTTCAACTTAACTTCCAACTTAGGGAATATGTGTATCATTTCATTCCGAACTCACCCGAAACCATAACCAAATACCCCGAAAAGTCACATAACTATAATACCACATAGAGGAGGCAATAAATAGGGGATCAGAGCTAAAATACTTAAAATGACCGGCTGGGTCATTACAAATAGACACACGATATTTACGTGGAAAATTCTATGCTCAAGAGATTAAAAATTACGACCTACCCTAGTAAGATTTCAACTCCACAAAACTGAGCAAATTTCATATTATAACCTATTTCAATATAGGAATTAAATTCTTAATCCCTTACCCCTTACAATAACTCTATTGCAAGCTCTTTGTTACAACTCTATTACAAAGTAACACACTTTGACTAATTTTAGTCAACACATAAAAAACAACAATGATTGAGTATTGTCCAACAAAAATACTTCTCGAAAGCCATGTAGGAATACAAGTAAAGAACAAAACAAAACGACACAACAAACTAAAGAACTTAAGACATCTTCAGTGTTGGGATCTGGTCCTTGTGTTTGTAGCAACTTTGTTCTTGAATGCACCTGGAGAACAGTGACGGCTAGCACTTGAGAAAATGTGTTTTTCATATTTGCAAGTGTTAGGTCAAACCTTGTATCATGTTCTATACAATAACACGATCTGACTACTAAAACACTGTATAGGAAGGTAGAACAGTATAAACAAAACAAAAAAATAAAGGAGGAGAGTCAAGGTCTACGGACGCCAAGGCAGCTACCTCAAAATTCTCTAAACTAATACCCTCCAGAAATCAGCAACCCCCGTGCCCGGAAATACTTGGATCTGCACACGAAGTGTAGGGTGTAGTATGAGTACAACCAACTCAATAAATAACGAGTCCAACATTTGGACTGAAAGCAGTGATGAGTCCGAACAATACGGTCCAAATACATAATTAAACAGTACTGAAATTTACAGAACATATGACAGTAATATCTCAGAGAATCTCATAATTTGCAGGTATTAGTACGAGAATGTAGACATGCTTCCAGGTTTTATATCTAAACTCATAACAAATAAAATATGCCAAGTCTGAATGATATGAGGAATATGACATCTCTATATCTACATGGCAATATGCATACATATGTGATACAACACAATGAAAGCCTCGCGTACTTACACTCTCGGAGTACTCAATCAGACTGTCTCAATTCTCACTCAATCACTCAGTAGTGTACATGGTAGATCCAGTCTAAATGTAAATAAATCCTACTAGTGTGCGCAGCCCGATCCCATCATGAATCAATAACAAGGGAAGATCCAGCCCAGGGCCGATCCAGCCTAAATGTAGATAATAAGCCAAATCCTGGCATGAATCAATAGCAAATGGGCTTACTGTGGGTGTGCATACTCCGGAGGGGAAGATCTAGCCCAAGCGCTATAATAAGCCAAATCCTGGAATAAATCAATAAAGTCTACTGCAGCGTGAAACCCGATTCCATAAATATCAATCACAAACAGGCCCTCGGCCTCACTTAGTCATCAATCTCTCTGGTCTCTCGGGCTCATAATACTCATGCTAAGCAACCCAAATCAATGATACATGATGTGACAATGTATGATAACAGAGACTGAGATATGATATGCAATGATGAATGCGACTGAGTACATAACTGCAATTAAGAAAATAACTCAACAGCAAAGAACGACCACTGTGGGTCTCGATAATACCATCACATAGCCTAAACATGATTTTTAGTATAAATCACAGCTCAAGTTCTCTAACACAAAGGATATAGTAATAATATTCAGATAAGATGGTTACACAATTTCACAGAATTGACTAAAAAACAATTTCTATGGTGCACGCCCACACGTCCGTCACCTAGCATGCGCGTCACCTCAACACCAATCATGTAGCAAGTAATTTCAGGGATTCATACCCTCAAAACCAAGTTTAGAAGTATTACTTAACTCAAGTCGTGCAAATCCCTGCTCCAATATGCCCTTGCCTCACGAATTGGCCTCTGAACGCCTCGAATCTAGCCACAAATAGTTCGATACAACCAACACAAGCTATAGGGATCAATCCATATGAAAATGCTAAGTTTCCAAATTAAAATCTAAAAAGTCAAATCAAAAGTCAACATGGGGCCCGCCTCAAAATCACGAACTAGTCGGAAAATTCAATGATAATTCAATATTCATGAATAAAAATGATCACAAGTGACTTACCTCAAGAATTCTCGTGAATCCATTCTCAAAAATTGCCCCCAACCGATCTTCTATCGTCCAAAAATGCAAAAATCCCGCAACCCCTTCGAATATATTCTGTCCAGGGCTCTTCGCACCTGCGACCAACTTGGCAGCATATGCGGCTTCACGGGCTCGACAAAATTCCCCTCTTTTGCGGTTGCCCATGAAGGCGACTGCCTTCACTTCTGCAGAGTCGCACCTGCACAAAGTCCTTCGCTTCTGCGAAGCTAGCTCCTCTTCCACTTATCCGCATCTGTGGAGCCTTGCTCGCACCAGCGGGCTCGTAGATGCAGAAGTTTCCTCGCACCTACGATGCACCCCAGGCCAGCCCCAATTTCGCTTCTGCGCCTAGCCAGCCACACCTGCGATCAAAACCTTTGCAGGTGCGATCACACTAGTAGGGAAAATTCCAACAATACTTCAAGTCAAATTTCTAATCCGTTAACCATCCGGAATCCACCCGAGGTCCCCGGGACATTAACCAAATATTGCAACAAGTCCTAAAACATGATACGAACTTAGTCGAGGCCTCAAATTTCATCAAACCACATCAAAAACATGAATCGCACCCCAATTCAAGCATAATGAAAACTAATAAATTTCAACTTCTATAATCGATGCTGAAACCTACCAAATTCAACTACGGACCTCCGAATCACTATCCAGACACATTCATAAGTCCAAAATCAACCCACCGGAGACCGACATCGCCTCACATACAAGGCCTCATACGGAGCCATCTAAATACTCGACTGGTAGTTGTTGTTGTAGGCGAACTCCGAAAGAGGCAAGAACTGCTCCCAAGAACCCCTAAACTCCATCACACACGCATGGAGTATATGCTCCAGTATCTGAATAGTGCGCTCAGACTTTCTATCCATCTGAGGCTGAAATTTTGTACTCAACTCTACCCATGTTCCAAACTCATGATGTACAGCTCTCCAAAATTGTGATGTAAACTGCATTCCCCAGTCAGAGATGATGGATACCGGCACACCATGAAGTTTACCAATCTCGCGGATATAAACCTGAGCCAACTGCTCTAAAGTATAAGTAGTCACCACTGGAATGAAATGAGCCGACTTGGTCAATCTATCCACAATCACCCATACTGCATCAAACTTCTTCTGAGTCCGTGGGAACCCAGTAACAAAATCCATAGTAACCCGCTCCTATTTCCACTCTGGGATCTCTAGCCTCTGAAGCAATCCACCTAGCCGTTGATGCTCATACTTCACCTGCTGACAATTTAGGCACCGAGCTACATACTCCACTATGTCCTTTTTCATTTTCCTCCACCAATAGTGTTGCTTCAAGTCCTGGTACATCTTGGCGGCACCCGGATGAATGGAGCACCGCGAACAGTGAGCCTCCTAGAGAATCAACTCACACAAACCATCCACATTGGTCTACACATAGCCTGACCTACATCCATAATACACTTTCATCCCCAATAGTAACCTCATTGGCATCACCATGCTGAACCGTGTCCTTGAGGACAAACAAATAGGGGTTGTCATACTGACACTCTCTGATGCGATCATATAGAGAAGACTGAGAAACCACACATGCCAAAACTCGACTCGACTCTAAAATATCCAATCTAACAAACTGGTTATCCAAGGCCTGAACATCCAAGGCTAATGGCCTCTCTGCTGCCGGTAGATATGCTAAACTACCCAAACTCTTCGCCTGTCGACTCAAGACATCGGCCACCACATTGGCCTTCTCGGGATGATACAGAATAGTGATGCCATATTCCTTAAGCAACTCTAACCATCCCCGCTGACGCAAGTTAAGATCTTTTTATTTGAACAGATGTTGTAGACTCCGGTGATTGGTATAGACCTCACAAGGGACACCGTACAAATAGTGCCACTAAATCTTCAAGGCATGAACAATAGCTGCTAACTCAAGGTCGTGGACAAGATAATTCTTCTCATGCAACTTCAGCTATCCAGATGCGTAGGCAATCACCCTACCGTCTTGCATCAACACCGCATTGAGGCTAACATACGACGCATCACAGTATACGGTATAAGACCCTGAACCCGTAGACAACACCAACACTAGGACTGTAGTCAAGGTTGTCTTGAGATTTTGAAAGCTCTCCTCACATTCCTTTGTGCACCTGAAAGTAGCACCTTTCTGGGTCAATCTGGTCATAGGTGTAACAATAGATGAAAAACCCTCTACGAATCGGCGATAATACCTTGACAAACCAAGAAAACTATGAATCTCAGTAGCTGAAGACAGTCTGGGCGAACTCTGCACTGCCTCAATTTTCTTTGGATCTACCTGGATTCCCTCACTCGATACTATATGACCCAAAATTCCCACTGAATTAAGCCAGAATTTAGACTTTGAAAATTTTGCATATAACTTCTTTTCTCTCAAGGTCTGAAGTATGGTTCTCAAGTGTTGCTCAGGATCCTTCCGGCTCTGGGAGTATACTAAGATGTCATCAATAAATACAATAACGAATGAGTCAAGATAAGGCTGGAATACACTGTTCATCAAGTGCATGAATATTGCTGGGGTGTTGGTTAGTCCAAATGACATCACAAAAAACTCGTAATGACCATACTTAGTCCTGAAGGAAGTCTTTGGAATATCCGTCTCTCGAATCTTCAGGTGATCATAACCAAACCACAAATCAATCTTCAAGAACACTCTGGCACCCTGTAACTGATCAAATGGGTCATCAATGCGTGGCAATGGATACCTGTTCTTCACTGCAACCTTGTTCAACTGTCGATAATTAATACACATATGTATAGAACCATCCTTCTTCTTTACAAACAAGACTGGAGCAGCCCAAGGCGATACACAAGGCCGAATAAAACCCTTATCAAGCAACTCTTGCAACTGTTCCTTTAACTCTTTCAATTCTGCTGGGGCCATACGATATGTTGGAATAGAAATGGGCTGAGTGTCGTGTAGTAAATGAATACCAAAATCGATATCCCTGTCAGGCGGCATATTCGAAAGGTCCATCGTAAATATATCTTGAAAATTTCTCACTATCGGAACTGACTCAACGATAGGAGTATCAACAATGAAATCCCTCACATAGGCTAGATATGCATCACATCCCTTACCGACCATCCCTTGTGCCTTAAGGAAGGACACCACTTTTCTAGGAGCATAATCTAAAGTACCTCTCCACTCCAACCGCGACAAACCTGGCATAGCTAATCTCACCGTCTTGGCGTGACAGTCAGGGATAGCATGATAGGGTGATAACCAGTACATACCCAAGATCACGTCGAAATCAACCATATTAAGCAATAAGAGATCAACTCTAGTCTCAAATCCCCCAATAGACACTACACACGACTGATACACACGGTTCACAAAAATAGTATCGCCCACTGGCGTAGGTACATGAACAGGTTAAACGAAGGACTCACAGGGCATATCCAGATAGCGAGCAAAATACGATGATGCATAGGAATAAGTAGAACCAGGATCAAATAATATGGAAGCATCTCTGTGGCACACTGAAATAATACCTATGATCACTGCATCTGAAGTAATGACCTCTAGCCTGGCAGGAACATCATAGAATCGGGCCTGGAAGCCGCATGATCGGCCTCCCCCTCTAGGGAGACCTCTAGCTGCTTGTGACCAACCCGAGCTGCCTAAGCCGGTGGTGAAGTAACTAGTGCGGGAGTCGTAGCCTAACTCCTCTGCTGAACTGGACCTCCAGAAAGGCGGGGACAATGCCTCTTCACATGGCCCAACTCTCCACACTCAAAACAACCCCTCTCGGAAAATGGTAGCAAATACTGAAGCGGACCCCGAGAACCAGAATAACTACCAGAGGAACATGGCGCAGATGAACCTTGACCTGAGGGTGCATGAGATGAACTTTGAGCTCTGAGTGCACTGAGAGATGACTGACCCAGTCGAGCACTGTATGAATCATGGCTAGCTGATGCTCCACGATGAACTAGATGAGCCATCTGAGCGGGTCTATAAGAACGACCCATGTTGTGATAGGACTGCCCCCAAAAGGAATACTACTGAAACCACCCAAACCATATGGCCTCTTAGCCTCCCTCTCCTCACGCTCCTGACTATGCACCAACTCTAGTCACAGAGTAATGTCAACCACCTCATCGAAACTAGCACCTGATGCATTCTCCCGAGTCATAACAAAATGCAACAGATAGTTAAGGCCATCAATAGACCTCATAATCTTCTCCCTCTCAGTGGGAAGCAACCAAATCTCTCTAGCCTCTTCTGCTTCTCATCACTCATAATGGGACCCACCTGGTCCTGAGAAACTGCAACCGGCTGGATGGGTAGTACCCCCGGTATCTAAAGTCCTTGCACCACCTGCTTGGAGTACGAGAGTATAAGTACCTCTCCCGGCCTGAGAAGTGGCTGGTGTGGCTTGAGCTGAAACTGCCTGAGCAAGGCTAGCGTAAACAGTCAATATCTGGGCCAAAGTCTCCTGAAGGCATGGAATCACAATGTGCACAGCTGGTGCCTGAGCTGGTCCCACCGGCTCAACCACATCTGGAATCTGCTCCTGAAGCAACTAGTGGATCTACAGGTGCTTCTTTAGCTATTGTATGAGCTGCATTTCTCCCTCTACCATGGCCCCAGCCCCTCGTGGCCCTAGCTGGTGGTACTAGTGACCGTCCGTCCGATCCGATAGTATGTCTCCCACCATCTATAAGAGAATATAATAACAGAATTTTAGTTTCCAGTATCAATAAATTCGCACGATAAGAATACAAGAAAGTGATATTTTTCCTAAGGGTTCGACAACCTCCCGAAGATAAGTACAGACGTCTCCATACCAATCCGCAAGTCTCTACTAAACCTTCTCATGACTCGTGAGGCCTATGTAACCTAAGCTCTGATACCAACTTGTCACGAACCAAATCTCACATGTCGTGATGGCGCCTATCGTAATACTAGGCAAGTCGACAACCGTAATAAATCACGCAATTCCTTAAATTTGAAAGCATAAACAAATGCGTTTAAGAGTACAATCTCATAAATACTGACACAAAAATACTACGACCTAATATAATATTCTCCCAAAATTTGGGTGTCACTAAGTACATGAGCATCTATACAATAACACAATCTGACAACTGAAACACTGTCTAGGAAGGGAGAATAGTATAAGCAAAACAAAAAAAATAATGGAGGAGAGTCAGGTCTGCGGACACCAAGGCAGCTACCTCAAAATTCTCCGAACTAATACCCTCCAGAAATCAACAACCACCGTGCCCGAAAATATATGGATCTGCACACGAAGTGCAGGGTGTAGTATGTGTACAACCAACTCAATAAGTAACAAGTCCAACATTTGGACTGAAAGCAGTGACGAGTCTGAACAATACGGTCCAAATACATAATTAAACAGTACTGAAATTTATAGAACATATGACAGTAATATCTTAGAGAATCTCATAATTTTCAGGTATCAGTACGGGAATGTAGACATGCTTCCAGGTTTTACATCTAAACTCATAATAGATAAAATATGCCAAGTCTGAATGATATGAGGAATATGGCATCTCTATATCTACATGCCAATATGTATACATCTGTGATGCAACAGAATGAAAGCCTCGCGTACTCACACTCTCGGAGTACTTAATCTGACTGTCTCAATTCTCACTCAATCACTCAGTATTGTACAGGGCAGATCCAGTCCAAATGTAAATAAATCCTACTAGTGTGCGCAGCCCGATCCCATCGTGAATCAATAACAAGGGAAGATCTAGCCTAGGGCCGACCCAGCCCAAATGTAGATAATAAGATAAATCCTAGCATAAATCAATAGCAAATGTGCTTACTGTGGGCGTGCATACTCCGGAGGGCAGATCCAGCCCAAGCGCTATAACAAGCCAAATCCTGGCATAAATTAATAAATCCTACTGCGGCGTGAAACCCGATCCCATAAATATCACTCACAAACAGGCCCTCGGCCTCACTTAGTCATCAATCTCTCTGGTCTCTCGGGTTCATAACAGTCATGCTAAGCAACCTAAATCAATGATACATGATGGGACATTGTATGATAATAGATACTGATATGATATGCAATGATGAATGTGACTGAGTACATAACTGCAATTAAGCAAATAACTCAACAGCAAAGAACGACCACTGTGGGTCTCAATAATACCAGCACATAGCTTAAATATGATTTCTAGCATAAATCACAGCTCAAGTGCTCTAACACATAGGATGCAGTAATAATATTCAGATAAGATTGTTACACAATTCCATAGATTCAACTAAACCACAATTTCTACGGTGCACGCCCACACGCTCATCACCTAACATTAGCATCACCTCAACACCAATCATATAACACGTAATTTCAGGGATTCATACCCTCAAAACCAACTTTAGAAGTGTTACTTACCTCAAGTCATGCAAATCCCCACTCTAATATGCCATTGTCTCGTTAATTAGCCTCTGAACGCCTCGAATCTAGCCACAAATAGTTTGATACAATCAATACAAGCTATACAAATCAATTAAATATGAAAATGCTAAGTTTCCAAATTAAAATTCGAAAAGTCAACTCAAAATTCTATGTAGGGCCCATATCTCGGAATCCGACAAAAGTCACAAAATACAAACACCCATTCAACTACGAGTTCAACCATACCAAATTTACCAAATTCTGACATCAACTCGTCACTCAAATCCCCAATTCTTATTTTTAAATCTCTAGGCCAAAATTCTCAAATTACACCTCAAAATCACATAAACTAGTCGGAAAATTCAATGATAATTCAATATTCTTGAATACAAATCATCACAAGTGACTTACCTCAAGAATTCTCATGAATCCCCTCTCAAAATGCGCCCCCAACCGAGCTTTTATCGTCCAAAAAAGCCAAAATCCCGCAACCCCTTCGAATATATTCTGTCCAGGGCTCTTCGCACCTATGACCAACTTGGCCGCATATGCAGCTTCGAAGGCATGACAAAATTCTTCTCTTTTGCGGTTGCCCGTGAAGGCCACTGCCTTCGCTTCTGCAGAGTTGCACCTATGCAAAGTCCTTCGCTTCTTCGAAGCTAGCTCCTCTTCAACTTTTCCGCATCTACGGAGACTTTCTCGCACCTGCGGGCACGCATATGCGGAAGTTTCCTCGCACCTGTGGCATACCCCAGGCTAGCCCCAATTCCGCTTCTTCACCTAGCCAGCCGCACCTGCGATCAAAACCTTCGCAGGTGCTACCACACCAGTAGGCAAAATTCCAGCAATTCTTCAAGTCAAATTTCTGCTTCGAGCTCATATTGGTCATGGGTTGGGAACGGGAATTGAACTCTATGAGATCGCCAATAAGTCCTAAAACATGATACGAACTTAGTCAAGATCTCAAATCTCATCAAAAAATATCAAAAATATGAATCGCACCCTAATTCAAGCATAATGAAAACTAATAAATTCCAACTTCTACATTTGATGCCGAAACCTAACAAATCAACTCCGATTGAGCTCAAATTTTGCACACAAGTCATAAATGACACAACGGACCTATTCAAATTTTTGGAACCAAAATTCGAGCCAGATAACCACAAAGTCAACTCTCGGACAAACTTCTAATTTTCCAACTTTCGTCGTTTCAAGTCAAATTCAACTACGAACCTCCGAATCATTATCCGGACACACTCCTAAGTCCAAAATCAACCCACCAGAGACCGACATCGCCTCCCATACAAGGCCTCTCATAAGGAGCCATCTAAATGATCGATTGGTAATTATTGTTGTAGGCGAACTCCGCAAGCGGCAAGAACTGATCCCAAGAACCCCCCAAACTCCATCACACACGCATGAAGTATATCCTCCAGTATCTGAATAGTGTGCTCGGACTTTCCCTCCGTCTGAGGGTGAAATGTTGTACTCAACTCTACCCGTGTGCCTAACTCATGATGTACAGCTCTCTAGAACCGTGATGTAAACTGCGTGCCCCAGTCAGAGATGATGGAGCACACCACGAAGCCTGACAATCTTACGGATATAAACCTGAGCCAACTGCTCTGAAGAATAAGTAGTCACCACTGGAATGAAATGAGCTGACTTGGTCAATCTATCCAAAATCACCCATACTGCATTGAACTTCTTTTGAGTCCGTGGGAGTCCAGTAACAAAATCCATAGTAACGCGCTCCTATTTCCACTCTGGAATCTCTAGCCTCTGAAGCAATCCACCTGGCCGTTGATGCTCATACTTCACCTGCTGACAATTTAGGCACCGATCTACATACTCCACTATGTCCTTTTTCTATTTCCTCTACCAATAGTGTTGATTCAAGTCTTGGTACATCTTGGTGGCAGCCGGATGAATGGAGTACCGCGAACATTGAGCCTCCTGGAGAATCAACTCATGCAAACCATCCACATTGGGTACACATAGCCTGACCTACATCTGTAATACATAGTCATCCCCAATAGTGACCTCTTTTGCATCACCGTGCTGAACCGTGTCCTTGAGGACAAACAGATGAGGGTCGTCATACTGACACTCTCTGATGCAATTATATTGAGAAAACCGAGAAACCACACATGCCAAAACTCGACTCGACTATGAAACATCCAATCTAAAAAACTGGTTAGCCAAGGCCTAAACATCCAAGGCTAATGGCCTCCTTGATGCCGGTAGATATGCTAAACTGCCCAAACTCTTCGCCTTTTGACTTAAGGCATCGGCCATCATATTGGCCTTCCCGGGATGATACAGAATGGTGATGTCAGAGTCCTTAAGAAACTCTAACCATATAGTGCCGCCAAATCTTCAAGGCATGAACAATAGCTGCTAACTCAAGGTCATGGACAAGATAATTCTTCTCATGCAACTTCAGCTATCTAGATGCGTAGGCAATCACCCTACCGTCTTGCATCAACACCGCGCCAAGGCCAACATACGATGCATCACAGTATACGGTATAAGACCCTGAACCCGTAGGCAACACCAATATTGAGGTTGTAGATGTGCAACAATAGATGAAAACCCCTCTACGAATCGGCGATAATACCCTACCAAACCAAGAAAACTCTGAATCTTAGTAGCTAAAGACAGTCTGGGAGAACTCTGCACTGCCTTAATTTTCTTCGGATCTACCTGGATTCCCTTACTCGATACTACATGACCCAAAAATCCCACTGAATCAAGCTAGAATTTACACTTTGAAAATTTAGCATATAACCTTTTTTCTCTCAAGGTCTGAAGCACGGTTCTCAAGTGCTGCTCATGATCCTTCCGGCTCTAATAGTATACTAAGATGACATCAATAAATATAATAACGAATGAGTCAAGATAGGGCTGGGAACATCACGACCACACGCCTGTCACTTAGCATAAGCGTCACCTCAACACCAATCATATAGCATGTAATGTTAGGGATTCATACCCTTAGAACCAAGTTTAGAAGTGTTAATTACCTTAAGTCGTGCATATCCCCACTCCAATTGCCCTTGTCTCGCGAATTAGCCTTCAAACACCTCGAATCTAGCCACAAATAGTTTAATACAATCAAGACAATCTATAAGAATCAATTCAATATGAAAATGCTAAGTTTCTAAATTAAAATTCGAAAAGTCAACTCAAAAGTCAATGTGGGGCCCACATCTCGAGATCCGACAAAAGTCACAAAATACGAACGCCCATTCAACCACGAGTTCAACCATACAAAATTTACCAATTTCCGACAACAACTCGTCACTCAAATCCCCAATTCTTATTTTTAAATCCCTAGGCCAAAATTCTCAAACTACACCTTAAAATCACGTAAACTAATCGAAAAATTCAATTATAATTCAATATTCTTGAATAAAAATGATCACAATTGACTTACCTCAAGAATTCTCGTGAATCTCCTCTCTAAAATTGCCCCAACCGAGCTTTTATCGCCCAAAAATGCCAAAATCCCGCAACCCCTTCGAATATATTCTGTCTAGGGCTCTTCGTACCTACAACCCACTTGGCCGCATATGCGGCTTCGCAGGTGTAATGACCCGACCAATCATTTCGAGAGTTATAGCCGCATTCTCCCCATTTCCTGCTTCTTTTTGTGTTCTTCAGCTATATTATGATATACCAGGGTTGTTGGTTCGAGTTCGGAGTGGTTTCAGAGTGAATTGAGACACATAGTCTCTTAGTTGAGAGCTTAAGTTGGAAGAGTTAACTGGATATTGACTTATATGTAAACGACCTCAGATTTGAATTTTGATGGGTTTGTTAGCTCCGTTAGGTAATTTTGGACTTAGGAGCACATCCGGAATGTGATTTGGAGGTCCATGGTAGAATTAGGCTTGAATTGGCGAAAATTAGAATTTTGGCGATTTTGGCCGGCAGTGGAAATTTTGATATCGGGGTCGGATTGAATTTCTGGAAGTTGAAATAGGTTCGTGGTATCATTTCTAACTTGTATGCAAAACTTGAGGTTATCTAGAAGTGGTTTGGTAGGTTTCAGCGTCGTTTGTGGAATTCAAAAGTTTAGAAGTTCTTAGGTTTGAATCAAGGCGTAATTTGGTGTTTTGATGTTAATTTGAGTGATCTGAAGGTTTGGCTAAGTTTGTATGAGGTTGTAGGATATGTTGGTATGTTTGGTTGTGGTCCCGAGGGCCTCAGGGTAATTTCGGGTGGTTAACGGAAGGTTTAGAGTTGGAGAAGCGTAGATGAAGATGCTGGTTCTGGTGTCTTCCGCACCTGCAGAGTGGGAACCACAGGTGCGAGGCCGCAGGAGACAAGGAAGAGCCGCAGGTGAGGCTAAGGGAGACTTGGGCTCAGACCGCAGGTGCGATGGAAATCCTGCATCTGCGGTGGTCGAAAAAGCAGTTTGGGAGGCGCAGATGGAACGCAGGTGCGGCTTGGGTCCCGAATCTGTGATGACCACAAATGCGTTCAAGTGATCATAGGAGCGGAGTGAGGATTTTAATGAATTTCAGCAGAAGCGGATCCCGGTTCGCAGATGCGGTTCCGCAGATGCGGTTTTAACTGGGCAGAAAACCCCAGCTCGAGGCTTGTCTTCTATTTTCACTTTTGGACTTGGGGAGCTTGGGAGAGAGGTGATGTTTTGAAGGTTTTCTAGTAGGACATTGGGGTAAGTGATTCTAACCCGTATTGTTCTAATTTCCGTGAATCTATGACTTTGTTCATCATTTAATTAGGGATTGGAATTGAAAATTTGGGGATTTAGGGCTTGGGAATTGGAGAGTGAACTTTGGGGTTTTGGAGGGGCAATTGAGGTCGGATTTTGGTAAATTTAGTATGACTAGACTCATGAATGAATGAGCTTTCGGGTATTATGATTTTTGTTGGATTCCAAGACATGGGCCCGGGGGCCGGGTTTGAGCCGATTTCGGATTTTGGCTATAATTTGGTATTTTCCTTGTGGAATTGGTTCCTTTAGCCTATATTGATCGTATTGTATTGCTTGTGGCTAGATTTGGGATGTTTGGAGGCCGATTTGAGAGGCAAGGGCATCGCGGAGTAGGATTTTTCTTGGTTTGAGGTAAGTAACGCTTTCGAACTTAGTTCTGAGGGTTCGAACCCCCAAATTATGTGTTATGTGATTGGTATTCAGGTGACGGGCGTGCACCATGAGAATTATGGCCTGGGTGATTCCATGGCACCGTTTAGTGACTCTATTCTGTTAATATCCATGCTTTGATCATGTGATAAAGTAATTGACCTGCAAATCATGCTAGATATCATGTTTAGGCTTTATGTTGGTATTGTTGGGACCTTTAGTGGTCGTTTCTTGCTATCATCTCATTATTTTCATTAATATTCCATACTCACTCATGTTCATGTATTTTTATATCATATCTTAGTCTCGATTAGTTATTGAGTCATCACATCATTATTCCGGGTTTACTTTTATGACATTGTGAGCCGTGGGTGAGACTGGAGAGGTTGATGACTGAGTGAGGCCGAAAGCCTAGTTATGAGTGACAGTTATGGGATCAGGCTGCACGCCGCAACGGTTATATTGATGATTATGATAGCGCTTGGACTGTAGGAGCCCCTCCGGAGTCTGTAACACACCCCTAGTGAGCGCGGATGATATTATTGAGGGATGGATTTACCTAGACATGGATTTGTCCGAAGTACTAGATACCTGGAGATGGATTTCTCCACAGGATTGGATTGCCCTTTTTCCTCGGTACTGGTGACTCAGTGTTGTATATATTCTGAGATGGATTTCTCTGGGCCGGATGGCCATATACAGTACCGAGTGGTTGAATACTTGAGAGTGGAGCACATGGTGCATTTCATACAGTCTGTGCATAGGAATGTAGAGATAGCTGAGTTGTATACCTTACACTGTTCAGATCTGTATTTCCTTTACTGTTTGAGCTGTATATTTGACTTGAAAGCATACCTACATTTCTGCACATTTATTTCTGTTATACCTGTTGAGGTTGAGTTAGTCACTACCTTTCAGTCCAAATTTTGGACTTGTTACTTACTGAGTTGGTGTACTCACGTTACTCCCTGCACCTCGTGTGCAGATCCAGGCGATACCGGTCATAGCGACGGTTGCTGATTGAGGATCCTAGAGTTTTGGAGACTATCAAGGTAGCTGCACTGCGTTCGTGGGCCTTGACTCTCCTTATTTATCTTTGTCGTACTTTTAGTTTATATCTCTAGATACTGTAGTAGACTGTAATTCTGATCTAGACGCTCATGTACTCAGTGACACCCTGGTTTTGGGCTGGATTGTATCACTTTGGGATTTTTTTATGTTTCAAACAGTTTTTCTTTAATGTTAAATGCTTCCGTTAACGTTTTTTTTTAAATCTTATTGTTGTTGGTGTTGGGTTGTTGAGTTGAGGCTGGCCTAGTTCCACGATAGGCGCCATCACGACGGTTGATTTTGGGTCGTGACAAGTTGGTATCAGAGACAGGTTACATAGGTCTCACGAGTCATGAGCGGGTTAAGTAGAGTCTTCCGGATCGGTACGGAGACGTCTGTACTTATCTTCTAAAGGCTGTAGAACCATTTGGAAACTCCACATCCTTGAATTCTTATGGTGTGAATCTGTTGATTCAAGTAACTAAACATATGTTGTTTCATTGTCTCACAGATGGCGAGGACTCATACAACCGGGCAGGATGGACAACCACCACTACCACCAACCAGGACTGTGAGAGGCTGAGGGCACGGTAGAGGCCGCGGTAGGGGCAGAGGTGTAGCCCGCACAACAGCTGTGGTAGTAACTACAAATCCACTAGTTACCCCAGATCAGGACCAGATTCCATTTGTTGATGCACCAGCTCAAGCACCAACTGTGCCTATTGTGATTTCAAGCCTTCAGGAGGTCTTAGCTCAGATTCTGACCGCGTGTACCAGTCTTCCTCAGGCGGTCTCTGTTCTGGCCGCAACAGACACTTCTCAGGTCGGGGAAGGTGCTTAGACTCCTACTGCCCGCACACCAAAGCAGGTGGTACAGGGATTCCAGACACCGGAGGCACCACCAACCCAGCTGGTTGTAGCTGCTTAGAACTATGTAGTTCCTGCTATGCCTGAGGATGGGCAGCGTAGATTGGAGAGGTTTGGAAGACTCCTGCCTCCATCTTTCAGTGGTGCAAAGGGAGAGGATGCACAAGGTTTCTTGGACAGGTGTCAGAGGATACTCCGTATAGTAGGAATTCTGGAGACTAGTGGGGTCTTATTCACTACTTTCCAATTTCCTGGGGCTGCCTTCAGTTAGTGGGAGGCTTACGAGAGGCGTAGGCTGGTCGGCGCAACACCCCTTACTTGGCAGCAGTTCTCCGTTATTGTTCTGGAGAAGTTCGTGCCTCAGTCCCGTAGAGAGGAGTTGCACAGGCAGTTTGATCGCTTCATCAGGGTGATATGTCTGTGACATAGTATGAGATGCAATTCTCGGAGTTGGCCCGTCATGCTATCTGGTTGGTTCCCATAGATAGGGAGAGGATCATAAGGTTTATAGATGGCCTCACTTATCAGCTGCAATTGCTTATGACCAGAGAGAGAGTGTTTGGTGCTACTTTTGATGAGGCCGTCAACATTGCTCGTTAGATTGAGTTGGTTCACAATCAGGAAAGGGTTGAGAGGGAGGCCAAGAGGCCTCGTGGACAGGGAGGATTTAGTGGTGCACCTTCTGGGGATCAATTACAGCACGGTAGAGGTCGTCCTTTTAGGCATGCTCAAGTGGCATCATTCGGTGCGCTACAAGCTCATTCGGTGCGCTACATGCTCATGATGAACTGAGGTGCATCATCCGATCATGGCCCCCATGGTTATCAGCAGGTCCAGACATCATTCGGTGCGCTACAAGCTCAGAGTTCGTCTCATGCACCATCAGCTCAGGGTTCATCTATATCAGGACCTTCTAGCGGTTATTCCAGTGCTCAGGGTTCCCTTCAGTCCCCAGTGGTCGGTAGAGGTTGCTTTGAGTGTGGGGATTTGGGTCATTTCAAGAGGTATTGTCCCCGCCTGACGGGAGGTTCATCTCACCAGAGGAGTCAGCCTTCGACTTCAGCACCAGTTCCTCCACCACCCGCCCAGCCAGCTAGGGGTGGAGCTCGGTCAGCTAGGGGCCGTACGAGATGGGGAGGCTGATCAGGGGGTGGCCAGGCCCGTTTCTATGCCCTCCCAACCAGACCAGATGCCATTGCTTCAGATGCTGTGATTACAGGTATTTTTTTGATTTTCCACCAAGATGCCTCGGTATTATTTGACCCTGGGTCCACTTATTCATATGTTTCATCGTATTTCACTCATTTTTTAGATATGCCCCGTGAGTCTTTAGTTTCATTTGTTCATGTATCTACTCCTATAGGTAATACTATTATTGTGGACCTGCGTATATTGGTCATGTGTGGTTACCATTGGGGGTCTGGAGACTAGAGTGGATCTTTTGCTGCTTAGTATGGTTGATTTTGATGTGATATTGGGTATGAATTAGTTGTCTCCATGTCATATTGTTTTAGATTGTCACGCTAAGATCGTCACGTTGGTGATGCCGGGATTGCCGAGGGTTGAGTGGAGCGGTTCTATAGACTGTGTTCCTAGTAGAGTGATTTCATACTTGAAGGCTCATCATATGGTTTAGAAGGGTTCCCTATCTTATTTGGCTTTTGTGAGGGATGTTAGTGCAGAGGTCCCTGCTATTGATTATGTTCTTGTGGTACATGATTTTTTGGATGTGTTTCCTGCAGACCTGCCGGGCATGCCGCCTGACAGGGATATTGACTTTGGTACAGGGCACTCAGCCCATTTCTATCCCACCGTATCGTATGGCACCGGCGGAGTTGAAGGCGTTGAAAGGACAACTTCAGGCACTCCTTGATAAGGGATTTATTCGGCCTAGTATGTCACCTTGAGGTGCCACGGTCCTATTTGTGAAGAAGAAGGATGGTTCCATGAGGATGTGCATTGATTAAAGGCAGTTAAACAAGGTCACAGTCAAGAACAATTATCCTTTGCCTCGTATTGATGAACTACTTGACCAGCTTCAGGGAGCGAGGGTGTTCTCCAAGATTGATTTGAGGTATGTGTATCACCAGCTGAATATTCGGGATTCAGATATTCTTAAAATAGCCTCCAGGACCCGATATGGCCATTATGAGTTCTTAGTGATGTCTTTTGGGCTGACCAATGTCCCAACAACGTTCATGGATTTGATGAACAGTGTATTCCAGCCCTATCTGGACTCATTCATTATTGTATTCATTGATGACATCCTGGTGTACTCTCGTAGCCAGGAGGAGCATGCCCAGCACCTGAGGATTCTGTTACAGAGATTGAGGGAGGAGAAGCTTTATGCAAAGTTCTCCAAGTGTGAGTTTTGGCTCGATTCAGTGGCGTTTATGGGGCACGTGGTGTCCAGCGAGGGTATTCAGGTGGATCCGAAGAAGATAAAAGTGGTGCAGAGTTGGCCTAGATTGTCCTCAGCCTCAGAGATTAGGAGCTTCCTTGGTTGGCAGTCTATTACCATCGCTTTGTGAAGGGATTTTCATCTATTGCATCGCCCTTGACCAAATTGACCCAAAAGGGTGCTCCATTTAGGTGGTCGGATGAGTGTGAGGAGAGCTTCCAGAAGCTCAAGACTGCTTTGACCACAACTCCAGTTCTAGTTCTACCGTCAGCTTCAGGTTCTTACACCGTGTATTGTGATTCTTCGAGGATAGGGATTAGATGTGTTCTGATGCAGGAGGGTAGGGTGATTGCCTATGACTCACGCCAGTTAAAGAATCGTGAGAAGAATTATCCTGTCCATGATCTTGAGTTAACAGCTATTGTGCATGCCTTAAAGATTTGGCAGCACTATTTGTACAGGGTTCATTATGAGATTTACACTGATCATCGGAGTTTGCAGCACCTGTTCAAGGAGAAGGATCTTAATTTGCGCCAGTGGAGATGGTTGGAGCTTCTCAAGGACTATGATATCACTATTTTTTACCATCCGGGGAAGGCCAATGTGGTGGCCGATGCTTTGAGTCATCGGGCGTAGAGTTTGGGGATTTTAGCATATCTTCCAGCAGCAGAGAAACCTTTGGCATTGGATGTTCAAGCCTTAGCTGGCCATCTTGGCAGATTGGATATTTCAGAGTCGAGTCGGGTATTGGCTTGTGTGGTCTCCAAGTCTTCTCTTTATGACTGTATCAGGGAGCGTCAGTATGATGACCCCCACCTCCTCGTTCTTCAGGGCAGGGTTCAGCAAGGTGATGCTAGAGATGTGACTATTGGTGATAATGGCGTGTTGAGGATACAAGGCCGGATATGTGTACCCAATGTGGATGGGCTTCGGGAGTTGATTCTTGAGGAGGCCCACAGCTCGCGGTATTCCATCCATCTGGGTGCCGTGAAGATGTACCAGGATTTGAGAGAGCACTATTGGTGGAGGAGGATGCAGAAGGATATAGTTGGGTTTGTGGCTCGGTGTCTCAACTTTTAGCAGGTTAAGTATGAGCATCAGAGATCGGGTGGCTTGCTTCAGAGGTTAGAGATCCCAGAGTAGAAGTGGGAGTGGATCACCATGGATTTCGTAGTTGGGCTCCCACGGACTTTGAGGAAGTTCAATGCTATTTGGGTGATTGTGGATCGGCTGACCAAGTTCGCACACTTCGTTCCAGTTGGTACTACTTACTCTTCAGAGCGGTTGGCTGAGATTTACATCCGAGAGATTGTTCGCCTTCATGGTGTCCCAATTTCCATCATTTCAGATAGGGGCACTCAGTTTACATCGCAATTGTGGAGGGCCGTGCAGCGAGAGTTGGGTACTCAGGTTGAGTTGAGCACAACCTTTCACCCTAGACGGACGGACAATCCGAGCGCACTATTCAGATTTTGGAGGACATGCTACGCGCTTGTGTCATCGATTTTGGGGGTTCATGGGACCAGTTTCTGCCGCTCGCGGAGTTTGCATATAACAACAGTTATCAATCGAGCATTCATATGGCTCTGTATGAGGATTTATATGGAAGGAGGCGTAGATATCCAGTAGGATAGTTTGATTCAGGTAAGACTAGGCTCTTGGGTACAGACTTGGTCCAGGATGTATTAGACAAGGTGAAATTAATTCAGGAGCTGCTTCGCACGGTGCAGTCTAGGCAGAAGAGCTATGCGGATAGGAAGGTCTGTGATGTGTCTTTCATGGTCGGAGAGAAGGTTTTGTTGAAGGTATCACCCATGACCGGTGTTATGAGGTTTGGGAAGAGGGGAAAGTTGAGCCCCCGGTTCATTAGGCCTTTTGAGGTGATTCAGGGGATAAGGGAGGTGGCTTATAAGCTTGCCTTGCCACCCAGCTTGTTGAGTGTGCATCCAGTGTTTCACGTATCTATGCTCCAGAAGTATATTGGCAATCCATCCCATGTTTTGGACTACAACACGGTTCAGTTCGATAGAGATATGACTTATGATGTGTAGCCGGTGGCCATTTTGGAGCGGCAGGTTCGGAAGTTAAGGTCAAAGGATATAGCTTCAGTGAAGGTGTAGTGGAGAGGTCAGCCTGTGGAGGAGGCCACCTAGGAGACTGAGCGGGAGATGCAGAGCAGATATTGATACCTATTTGAGGCTCCAGGTATGTCTCTAGGCTCGTTCGAGGACGAACGTTTATTTAAGAGGGGAAGGATGTAACGACCCGACCGGTAGTTTCGAGAGTTATAGCCCCGTTCCCCCCATTTCCTGCTTATTTTTGTGTTCTTCAACTATATTATGATATACCGGGGGTAGTTGGTTCAGGTTCGGAGTGATTTCGGAATGAAATGAGATGCATAGTCTCTTAGTTGAGAGCTTAAGTTGGAAGAGTTGACCGGATGTTGACTTATGTGTAAACGACCTCATATTTGAATTTTGATGGTTTCGTTAGCTCCGTTAGGTGATTTTGGACTTAGGAGCGCGTCCCGAATGTGATTTGGAGGTCCTGGTAGAATTAGGCTTGAATTGGCGAAAATTAGAATTTTGACGATTTTGGCCGGCATAGGAAATTTTGATATCGGGGTCGGATTGGATTTCTGGAAGTTCGAGTAGGTTTGTGGAGTCATTTCTAACTTGTGTACAAAATTTGAGGTCATCCGGACGTGGTTTGGTAGGTTTCAGCATAGTTTATGGAATTCAGAAGTTTAAAAGTTCTTAGGCTTGGATCCGGGCGTAATTTGGAGTTTTGATGTTGATTTGAGTGATCCGAAGGTTTGACTAAGTTTGTATCAGGTTGTAGGATATGTTGGTGTGATTCCGGGTGGTTAACGGAAGGTTTGGAGTTGGAGAAGTGCAGCTGAAGCTGCTGGTTCTGGTGTCTTCCGCACCTACAGAGTGGGAACCACAGGTGCGAGGCCGCAGGTGCGAAGGAAGAGCCACAGGTGTAGCTAAGGGAGACATAGGCTCAGACCGCAGGTGCGATGGAAATCCCGCATCTGCGGTGGTTGCATAAGCGGTTTGGGAGGCGCAGATGCGCATATGGATCGCAGGTGCGGGTTGGGTCCCACATTTGCGATGACCGCAGATGCGGTCAAGTGATCGCAGGAGCAGAGTCAAGCTTTTAATGAATTTCCGCAGAAGCGGAGCCCGGTTCGGAGATGCAGTTCCGCAGGTGCGGTTTTAACTGGGTAGAAAACCCCAACTCGAGGCTTGTCTTCCATTTTGGCTTTTGGACTTGGGGAGCTCGGGAGAGAGGTGATTTTTCGAAGGTTTTCAAGGAAGACATTGGGGTAAGTGATTCTAGCCCGTATTGGTCTAATTTCCATGAATATATGGCTTTATTCATCATTTAATTAATGATTGGAATTGGAAATTTGGGGATTTAGGGCTTGGAAGTTGGAGAGTGAACTTTGGGGTTTTGGAGGGGCAATTGAGGTCGAATTTTTGTAAATTGGGTATGACTAGACTAGTGAATGAATGGTCTTTCCAGTTTTGTGATTTTAGTTAGATTCCAAGACGTGGGCCCGGGGACCAGGTTTTAGCCGATTTCGGATTTTGGCTATAATTTGGTATTTTTGCTTGTGGAATTGGTTCCTTTAGCCTATATTGATCGTATTGTATTGCTTGTGGCTAGATTCGGGACGTTTGGAGGCCGATTTGAGAGGCAAGGGCATCACGGAGTAGGATTTTGCTTGGTTTGAGGTAAGTAACGCTTCCAAACTTGGTTCTGAGGGTTCGAAACCCCATATGTGTTATGTGATTGGTATTGAGGTGACGCACATGCCAAGTGACGGGCGTGCACTGTGAGAATTGTGTCTTGGGTGATTCCATGGCACCGTTTAGTGACTCTATTCTATTAATATCCATGCTTTCATCATGTGATAAAGTAATTGAGTTGTAAATCATGCTAGATATCATGTTTAGGCTTTACGCTAGTATTGTTGGGACCCTTAGTGGTCGTTTCTTGCTGTCATCTAATTATTTTCATTAATATTCTGTACTCAGTCACGCTAATGTATTTTTATATCATATCTGAGTCTCGATTAGTTATTGAGTCATCATATCATTGTTTCGGGTTTGTTTTCATAACATTGTGAGCCGTAGGTGAGACTGGAAAGGTTGATGACTGAGTGAGGCCGAGATCCTGGTTATGAGTGATAGTTATGGGATCGTACTGCACGCCGCAACGGTTATATTGATGATTATGATAACGCTTGGGCTGTAGGAGCCCCTCTGGAGTCTGTAACACACCCCTAGTGAGCTCGGATGATATTATTGAGGGGTGGATTTCCCTGGACATGGATTTGTCCGAAGTACTTGATACCTGGAGATGGATTTCTCCATAGGGTTGGATTGCCCTTTTTCCTCGGTACTGGTGACTTATAGTCAGTGTTGTATATGTTCCGGGATAGATTTTCTTAGGCCGGATGGCAATATACAGTACCGAGTTGTTGAATACTTGAAAGTGGAGCGCATGGTGCATTTTATACAGTCTATGCATTGGCACGTAGAGATAGCTGAGTTGTATACCTTACACTGTCCAGATCTGTATTTCCTTTACTGTTTGAGCTGTATATTTGACTTGAAAGCATACCTACGTTTCTGCACATTTATTTCTGTTATACCTGCTGAGGTTGAGTTAGTCACTACCTTTCAGTCCAAAGTTTGGACTTGTTACTTACTGAGTTGGTGTACTCACGTTACTCCCTGCACCTCGTGTGCATATCCAGGCGATACCGGTCGTAGCGACGGTTGCTGATTGAGGATCCTAGAGTTTAGGAGACTATCAAGGTAGCTGAACTGCGTTCGCGGGCCTTGACTCTCCTTCTTTATCTTTGTCGTACTTTCATTTTATATCTCTAGACACTGTAGTAGACTGTAATTCTGATCTAGACACCCATGTACTCAGTGACACCCTGGTTTTGGGCTGGATTGTATCACTTTGGGATTTTCTTATGTTTCAAACAGTTTTTCTTTAATGTTAAATGCTTCCGTTAATATTTTCAAACTTATTGTTGTTGGTGTTGGGTTGTTGAGTTGAGGCTGGCCTAGTTCCATGATAGGCGCCATCACGACGGTTGATTTTGGGTCGTGATAGCGGGCGCGACAAAATTCTCCTCTTTTGCGGTTTCCCATAAAGGCCACTGCCTTCGCTTCTGCGGAGTCGCACCTACACAAAGTCCTTCTCTTCTGCGAAGCTAGCTCCCCTTCCACTTTTCCGCATCTGCAGAGCCTTGCTCGTACCTGTGGGCTCGCAGATGCGGAAGTTTCCTCGCACCTGCGACGTACCCTAGGCCTACCCCAATTTCGCTTCTGCACCTAGCCAGGCGCACCTGCGGCATGGCACATGTGATCAAAACCTTCGCAGGTGGGATCACGCCAGTAGGGAAAATTCCAGCAATTCTTCAAGTCAAATTTCCGATCCGTTAACCATCCGGAATCCACCCCGAGGTCCCCAGGACCTCAACCAAATATACCAACCAGTCCTAAAAACTGATACGAACTTAGTCGACGCCTCAAATCTCATCAAACAACTTCAAAAACACGAATCGCACCACAATTCAAGCATAATGAAAACTAATAAACTCCAACTTCTACATTCGATGCCGAAACCTATCAAATCAACTCCGATTGACCTCAAATTTTGCACACAAGTAATAAATGACACAACAGACCTATTCAAATTTTCGAAACCAAAATCTGATCCCGATAACCACAACTCTCAGACAAACTTTTAATTTTCCAACTTTCGCCTTTCAAGCCAAATTCAACTACGGACCTCCGAATTCCTATTCGGACACACTCCTAAGTCCAAAATCACCATACAGAGCTATTAAAATCACCAAAACTCTATTCCGGAGTCGTTTACACATAAGTTAACATCCTTTCAACTCTTTTAACTTAAGCTTTCAACCTTCAGACTAGGGTTGTGCATTTGGATCGGATATCTAAAATTCGAACCGATCCGCTCAATTTTGCATTTTAGATTTTGGGTAGTTGGATCGGATTTCGGATTTCGGGTAGTTGGATCGGATTTCGGATTATGTTTATTAAAATTTTGGATATTTGGATCGGAGAGTTCTGTCTCTTCTCTGTGTTCCCAGACTGCTGCTCGCTTTTAGAGACTGCTGCTTGCTTCCTTTGTCTCCTCTCAGTGTTCCGAGTTCCGACTATCAATGGTGACCGGACGACGGCAAGACTGGCTCCTTCTCTCTCTCTCTCTCTCTCTCTCTCTCTCTCTCTCTCTCTCTCTCTCTCCCCCCATTTCTTAGAGCTTAAAGGAAGTGTTTGTTCTCTTTTATTTCATGGAAGAAATTGATGAAATAAATTAGGGACTGCTACTAAGACTTATTTGGGTGCATGTATCGATTTGGGCATTTGGCTTTAGGGACTGCTAAGACTTTAGTTTTTGATTTGTTGTATAAATTTATTTTGGGGGTTTCACTCTTCACTTTCTTTAACAGAAATAGTCCATACTAGTACTACTATTCTAAATCTAATTTTACTTTATAATTTTTTGTTTGTTTCGTAGATGACAGATGAGGTAGAGATGGTGAATAAAGTTCAAACTCTTGAAAAATGTGGTGAAAGTGGTGCTTAAAATGATTCCACAACCAACATTGAATCTGAATTTGGTTCGAAGAAAAGAAAAATCATGAAAGAAAGATCAGTTGCTTGGTGACACTTCAATAAGTTCACTGATGTCGAGGATGTTAAAAAAGAGAAATGCAAGTATTGTCAAGAAGAATATGTACCTAATACAAATAACAGTGGTACAAGCAATTTTCTATCGCATATTCTCAAGTGTCCGAACAATCCCAACAAGGCAGAGACAAGCCAGACAAAATTAGCTTTTCAATAGAAAGGTCAAACAGGTGATGTCTCACTTATCCCTTAGAAATTTGATCAAGAGGCATGTAGGAGGGCTTTAGCTCGTATGATAACTATAGATGAACAACCCTTCATTTCTGTTGAAAAATATGGATTTAGAAACTTCGTGAGAACTCTTCAACCTTTATTTCATATTCCATCTCTTACTACTATGACTAGGGATTGTCTTGAGATTTACCATGAAGAGAGACTTGCTTTGAAGTCAACTTTTAAAGAATCAAAACAGAGAATTCGTATTATGACTGATACATGGACATCAATTCAAAGAATTAACTATATGTGTGTTACATCACATTACATTGACAAGAATTGGAATTTGCATAAAAAGATATTGATTTTTTGTCCAATTACTAGTCACAAAGGCCTAGATTTAGCTAGTGATTGCTACATGTTTACTTGAATGGAGAGTGGATAAAGTATTTATTGTGACAGTTGATAATGCGAGTTCTAACGATGTCATGATTAAATAATTATCCATATAATTTACTAGATAGAACACTAATTTGATGGAAGGTAAGCATGTTCATGTGAGATGTATGGCTCACATCATCAATATAGTTGGGCAAGATGGGTTGAGAGAAGGGAGTGTGTCTGTGAAATGAATAAGACAAGTTGTTAGGTATATAAGACAATCTCCCGCAAGATGTAAGAAGTTTAAAGAACGTTGTGATCTCGATAAGATAACTTCTAAAACATCATTGTGCTTGGATGTTCCTACTAGGTGAAACTCCACATATTTGATGTTGAAGGTTGCTACAATTTATGAAGAAGACTTTACAAAATATTGTGATATTGATTATGGTTTGATGTCATGTATTTCTAACTGTATTTGTGAGGATGGGCAACCTGCAGGTCCACTTTTAAGTACTGATTGGGATAGTGTAAGACATATTGTGAAGTTTCTTAAAATATTTTATGAATTCACCTTGAAGGTATCAGGTACACTTTATATTACGTCTAATGTGCACTTTATTGAGATATGTGTTGTTGTTTCTTCTTTGAAAGAGTTGATGCAAAGTGAAGATGCTACCTTGAAAGAAATGGAAAAGAATATGAAAGAGAACTTTGATAAGTATTTGGGGGGTCCACAAAAGATGAACAAAATGATTTTTATTTCATGTGTGTTGGATCCACGCCATAAGTTTCAATCTCTTTCGTTAGCGCTTGTTGCTATGTTTGGAGAAATAATAGGTGTGAAAATATAAAATGAGGTGAAGACATACATAGAATCTTTGTTCAATGTATATGCAAAGAAGAATGGTGGTTCTGGTTCATGTCCATCTTCTCCATCTTCCGGTTCATGTCCATCTTCATCTTCTCCTAGTTCATGTCCATCTTCTCCAACTTCATCTACTTCTTCATCATCGCTTTCAAAATTCATACTAGATTTAAAGAAGCATAAGAAGGGTGAAGGAATTGATTCTAAAATAGAGTTAGATAAATATTTGGGTGAAGATGTTGAGGAAGACTATGAAAATTTTAACGTTCTGGGGTGATGGAGTTGAATTCACCCAGATTTCCCACTCTTGCTGAGATGGCACGTGATGTGCTAGTCATTCTGATTTCTAGTATTGCCTCAGAATCAGCCTTTAGCACCGGCGGATGCATACTTAATCCATTTAGAAGTTCATTGACTCCTAGATTGGTTCAAGCTTTTGTATGTCCAAGATTGGCTTCGGAACGAATCAACTACTCCAGTTAAAATTGAAGAAGATTTAGATAATCTTAAACAACTTGAAGCTGGTAAGACTATCTTATTTCTTCTATTACTTTACTTGTGTTTAATGTATACTTATTTTACGTTTCTTTAGATTATTTTTAAACCAATTTCTTCTATTACTATCTTATTCTACAGGCTTTATTAATACCGGAAGAGTTCCTTGCATCGTCAACATATAGCGATGAAGATTACTGTTTGCTATTTTCGGTATATTTCTTTTTGTGCTTTTATCAATATTCTGCTGTGATGACTTCTTTTTCTTCTGCTTTTATCAATGTTCTTCTGTAGTGTCTTTGAAGGCTTCATTACTATTGACGTTCTATTATGTTCTGTTTATAAGCAAAGTTCTGTAGTATTTATAATATTCTGTTTACTATTGTAATGTTCTATTCTGTTTATAAGCAAAGTCGAAGACTTCATTACTATTGATTGTCATTACTATGTTCTGTTTATGTGATGTTCTGCTTTTATATTGATTGTCTTTGAAAAATTGTGTGTGTTCTGTTTATAAGAAAAAACTTCATTACTATTTGTAGAACTAGATGGTTCTATTACAGATACTTAAGAACATTGATTGATCTGAAAAAACTTTGTATCATTGCTCCACAGATATCCAAGTGTGAAATTAATCATTTAGTTGTTGTCTTAACGTTTTTGCTATTTCAGCTTTCAGATTATGAATGCTTTCACTGGATTACTAATCCTCTGGAGTTTATAATATCTTATGAATGTTTTCACTAGAGGACTAATCCTCTCGTTTTTGACAAGTGCAGTGCTGCTGAACTTGAAAGCGAGCCAGGATTGAGTGGGATGGCCATAGAAATTGGAGCTTAGAACTCTTTTGATTAATGAATTCTTGTTGAGGATTTCAGTTTATTAGACATCTATTTGGGATTTCAGTTAATTTTATTTTGCTATGAAGATTGTATTTTGTTTATGTAATGGATTCTACCACGAGAATTGGAATTTGCAGCTTTCCTTTTCTTCCGTGGATTAGGGCTGATGTTCTTGTTGTATTGCCTCTCATCAGATTTAGGTTTGGTCAGAGATGAACTATGTTTCCTGCACAATTTACTGCTATTACCGTTTTTGGTCTTTTTCTTAATCCCTTTTTTGCTAGATTAGCAATTGATGTCATCGTATTAACTTTTCTGCACCAAATCTGATTTGGTCAAAGACAAGCCATCCACGTTAGAGTTGGGAGATTTACAAGGAAAATCGTTTTCCTATTACTACCAATACCACGAATGGAAAACACAAAAAAGGATAAAAGGAATGAGTATGGCGTGTGCCATTGTGGTCTTCAGTTCGAGTATAAGTTTTGCAACTTAGAGGCATAAAACACAGAAGAAGTAGATAAAGCAAATACATTAGCCGATTAGATTAGCAATAGCCTTAATAATACGTATAATTCAATCCGAAAATCCGAAATATTTATTTGATCCGAACTTTAAAATCTGAACCTGTTACACCCCATATTTTCATACGTGAAAGTATGCCATAAATAAATTGATGAAAGCTCATAAACGAGATGTTACATCACGTATTTTTGTACGTTAAAGTTTCGTCGTAAGTTAATCGACGTAAGTTCGGGAATGAGATTATAAGCATTTTAATATTTTAAATAAGTAATGAGTAAATTTGTGAGGGTGAGAGAGTAAGCAAATCGAGAAAAATAAATTTTCGTCGAAGTTTGACATTTTGGGATAAAATACGGACCGAGCTAAAATATCTGGTATTTATGGACTAGTGCCATACAAGATACCACATGAGCATAATAGTAAGGTGTACAAAGTGTGTTAAAAGTGAGTAGTATTTTAAGTAATTTAAGTTAATTCTTAATTATGTGGGTAATTGGTTAATTATTGGATTACTGGGGGATTAATAAATTAATTAAGGAAAAGGGGTAAAATTTTGGATAAATCTAAATCCCCCCAACGTGGCAGCCCCCCTCCCCCCATTCTAATTAATGACTCATTAGTCAATAGGATAAGGTAGCAATTAAGAGAGTGATGTGGTTAAGCCACCACATAAAGTGGGCCCACACCCATTCTAATATAAGAGCTCTCCAATTTATAAGACACAAAGTAATGTGAGATTTTATAAGCATCTTCAACAATTCATAAAGATAGGAATGGAAATGTGACTATTCTAGCAAAGAAAGCCATACAAGAGTTTGATCAAATTCACCAAAATCTCCAAGAATGGGATCTTCAACCAAGGAATTAGTATGAAGTTATACTACATAATAGCAACAGAATTTGCAATTCTAAGAGAGCACGGTACAATCTTTCTCAAGAATATCATACGGATTTTTCCCTACTTTAATCTGTCGTCACGTATTTTCGCAAGACGTATGTTAAAGGGATTGTCAAGAGAATCAGCTCAGGTATGTTAAGACTATCCATTCTTTCTTTTGGCATGCTCTATACGACACAAACGAAATGAGCAAATGCACAATTTCCATAAATGACTCTATTCATAGAAATACTAGAGATGCTTATGTTCTTGATTGCCCGTGTGTCATATTTTTCTATAATCTGTTCATGGGTCTCAGAAACTACGTAAGTTGATAAAGTTTATTTCATGATATTAATCAAAGGCATCGTGGTCTTATGATACTCCGAAAGATTTTATTGATGTACTTCTCATGCATTGCATTCATTGATACATGCACATTAATCCATGACTAGATGGTGTTATATACACGTATATATGTATGTATATGTATATGGGATATGGGAAAAGGTTACGGCGTTATATACGCACCACCACCTGATCAGCTGGTATACATTGATGATTTTTCCACAGTGGCCGAAATGATATGATAGGATGCCATCATAGGCTTGATGACGTTATGAACGCATATACCCATGCATGGTATGAAATTTATACGTATATGTATGATATTATAATATTAAATGACTCACAAAGCTATTCAGATATACATGTTGAGTCCTTTACTTCATGTTTCTCTCATGTCTATTGTTTACTAATTTTCATTCCTTAAATACTCGGTACATTATTTGTACTGACGTCCCTTTTGCATGGGGACGATGCGTTTCATGCCCGCAGGTCTTGATAGACAGGTCGAGAGTCCTCCAAGTAGGCGATCAGCTTAGCATAAGATGTTGGTGCACTCAATTTGCTCCGTAGTTGCTTGTTTGGTCAGTATGATTTAGATGTGTATTGTTTGGTATGGCGGGGCTCTGTCCTGACCTTTATGACAATTATGTATTCTTAGAGGCTTATAGACAGATGTCATGCATATGAAAGATTGTATGGCCTTGTCGGCCTATGTTCAGTGTACGAGTGATCGTTTTGGGTCTTATAGGCCAGTATGTCATATGTATAAGCTTATTTCCTCATGCTTTACTCTGGTTCATTTACCTATGATGGAATGATACGAAAGATACGTTATGTTGGTACTCGATTGAGTAAGGTACCGGGTGCCCGTCGCGGCCCATCGGTTTGGGTCATAACAAAAGTGGTATCAGAGCAGTTCTGTCCTAGTGAGTGTACAAGTCGTGTCTAGTAGAGTCTTGTTTATGGGTGTGTTGTGCACTACACATATAAGCAGGAGGCTACATGGCATTTAGGACTGTCACTCTTTCTTCTTATTCTATATTGTGTGGTAGAGCTCAGTTGTAAGAACTCAATTTCCTAAACTCTATCTTATTCATAATACGACAATGCCTACATCCAGAAAGATGATAAGAGATATAGTTGTGGAAGAGTTATGTTAGAGGAACTCAATTTTGCATGATGCTCATGATGAGAAAAAAGAAGCAAGGTGAAGAAGGGTACGAGACGCCCAGTTAATGAAGATTATCAGTATTTACAATTCAACCAGAGAAATATAAGCATTTTGAGTTACCTTCAATAGTAACAGAGGTATGTACAATTGGCCACACCCATCTCATTTATGCCTTATGGGGGCTAACAAAAGTAGTATAAGAGAACGACGGATATCAAGATCCGGTTGGGGTAAGAGTGCACTCTAAAATAGTACAACTAGAAAAAAAAAATAGAAGATAGGCACGGAAAGCCTGGAAGGGATAAATATTACCTTGGTGTGGCTCGCATCCCTAGTAGAGCGAGAACGTTAAGCAACCCGAAGAGCCACTGGATGGAGCAAAGGGGAGCTAAAAGCAAAATAATGTCTTGTTCGAGTTTTCAGAATAAAGTGATAGACATAAATGTTAGCGGGAAATAAGAAGAGAGTTAATGGAACATTATGAGTAAGATGTGATACATGGATGACAACGGTAGATCAAAAAGATGACAGTATTATAGAGTCTATAGTCAAGTGAAGGAAAGGACGAGAGGTGACAGGCCTTGAGACAGCAAAAGAGTATAGGCCATACAGTCATGTCCTCATTTCGAGAAATAAGTTCGCGACTCTAACGCAATTACCAAAAGGAAAAGTTAGACCCCAGAATACTGGAAATCAGTAGGGACTGATGAGCAAGATAAACTAAACATGAATTAGGGATTGAGTGATTTGGTAATACGGCATCATGAGAATTTCAGAGATTACATTCCAGCGATAATAGAATGGACGACAGAAGAATACCCTTTAAAGGTCCTTCAGGAAGATGCTTCCCTAAAGCAAGAAATATGAGCAAAGTTAAGCTTAAGGAACTGTATGTGCCAGTTAGACTAAGTGTCACACTTGCGAGTAAGGAATTTTGTTATCCTTAGTACAGAAGGATTACCGCAAGGCAGGTAAGGGTCATCGATGATGTGAAAAGACTCCAAAGATGAAGAGGTAAAACATCTATAGGTAGATCGTCCTAGCACTAAACTTTAGTTCTCCCCTAAATGGGGGAATATGGAGTGATGTGGCATTAAGTCAGAATTAAGTAGTTCTAGTAATTATGGAATGGTAAAGGAAGAATGCGATGAAATTGAGAAAGGGATGAGATTGCACTTATTCAAAGCCTATAGATATGCTACGATTACAGAACATTATGCAAACATGACGTGAAGGAAAGGATGTAAGAGTCCCTGCCCGAGATGTTATTGACTGAAAAGGAGCCAGTGCCAGACGTAAGTTAAGACAAAGGAAATAACCCAAGGAAGATTGCGCAGAATATTGTTATGAGAATGGGCCAATGAGTAGTTAGTAATTGATTCAGAAAGAGCCTATTTATGCCTAAACAGGAGGTTACAGACGAGTCAGCAGATCGTACAAGATAAACATAGTGAACCCTAACATGAGGAATTCAGTCTTGCAGATATGGCATCGTGAACCTTGAGAAATATTCATATAGGAGTTGGGGTAGTTAAAGGTACCGTATGGGCGTTACAGAAATAAAAGAGAGTACCACTGGGACTTCAGTTGAAATATTAGTTCATAAGCAACCCTACAAGCACAAGGGAGTGGGGATAAGTAACTACGGATAATTATAGGCGAGGAAGAACATCAAAACTTCTGTCAAGAATACGATGTGATAAGCTCGAAGCTTTACAAGAGTCAGAGGATCCTCCCTAATTACTACAATGAAAGACTAGTTGAGGAAATAAGGAAGAAGGATCCAACCTAAGCACAGTAACCTAAAGAGGAAATGGTCTTGTAACAACAATCTCACTATAAAATTGTATGCACTCCAAAAGAAAGTGGCACCTACCATGGCTAAGGAGCAGGGAATAAAACCAAAAGTAATATTCGAGACCATATGAGTTGCCCAAAAATTTCGGGATGCATGAGAACTCAGATAAGCTAAGTATGCACCCAACAAGGGGGCAAAAACGACCAGGAAAAGTAATTGCTTACATTTAAAGAAATTTGAGAAGGAACGAAATGAATTATTCGATCAATGATTCAGAGTTAATTACATTATGAACACACTTAAGATTTCGGAGTATTATTCATGCAACATATATGTTGACAATCATACAGTTGTAGAAGACTCTGGTATAAGTTAAAAGAAAGAATTGAGTCCAGGTCATAGACAAGGGATTAAATTATTAGCTGAGGATATCATGGATATTCCATAGTGTCTATGAAAGGCTAAAGTAATAACTCATACCATGAGCCGCAGATCGGAAGATAGCTTACGCCTACATAAAGGCTGATCAGAAGGAAGAGAAAACTAAAGAGTTACATCAACAAAGTAAATCAGGAGTCTGATTATTGGACCCAGAAAATTATAAAAATCGTGATTGAGGACATTGCAGAATCACTCTTAATATCAGAGGTATAAGAGAGATAGTACAGTAGCCATATTCTATAACGGCCCTACGATAAAGCTAGTCAGAAAAGTACCAGCCTCATAAGAAGTCAGTATGAAGCTCTCACCGGATTGTGTATGCACCAGAGGTGCAAGTATTATAATAGAGCTTTAAATTGTGGATGCGAATTATACCTATGTTAAAGCGAGGTCATGAAAGAGATAGAAGACGTGAAGCAAGATTTTAAGGTAAGTAAGGTAAAGGTGAAAAACGTACGAGATACTCAAATGCAGAAGGTTGCGAATAATCCATACTATAGATAGAAGGTTAGAAGCACTAGGATTCACTATCCAGGAATGATAGAGGCATCGCCAATGGTATCTTTTCCAACCTATGGTTTCTAGGTATTAATAGACCTAGTCAGGAGAGCAAAGAAGAGTTAGAGACGATGTGATATATCGCTTGGTGTTCCAAAATAACATAAGGAAATCTATGGGGCAAGCAAGTTGAAGGAAGGTTGCAAGATATGTGTCGGTCGCAAGCTAAAGTATGGTAGAGCGACAAGGATTTAGGGAGACAAGAGTAAGGATAAGAAAAGGCAAGTGAGAAAATGACGAAAATGGATAAGTCCCCGAGATTAAGCCCGTGATAACAAGAGAGCCAATGGTTTCTCTAAGTTATAGAAAACTCAGTATAGCCTGAATGAACTCAAAGAAGTCTAAGACTAATGGCATTTACAAGAGATGGAATACCGCCCTGATAAGTACAATGAAGGTGTAATTGTGATCGATAAAGGATGGCGACTGGGCCTTCGGTTGAGTAATGATTTCATGAATTGTACAGGACTAAATACCACGTAAGGTAAATCACATTGGGATGCTATGAAATACGATTATGGAAGTATAGTATCGTATAGCCCCCAGGTGGATCAGGAAAATCACTTCAAATATTTCTCGATGCAACTTAAGCCCTAGTAGCAATGTATTACATAAGAAGTTTCAAGTTATCAATGGAAGATTGTAAGATCGACATTGAGGTGAATCGACAATGGATGGATAAAAGATACAAAGTACGAGGTGAGATTAGGCCATGAGTATTAAGATGAACAATAATGAAGAAACGTTAAAAGAGTTCGCTTTATACATATAGGATAAGCAACGAGAGTAACCTGGAGTTGGTCGCAGACCTCAGTAACAATAAATCGAAGTAAGAGTTATGGTATAGTATGACCTACCTAGATGCAGTAAAGTCATACAAATGGATAATCGAGTCTATGAAATAAGATATAACTATATTTGTAAGTTCAACAAAGTATCGAGCGAAGAACTTCATTGTACTTATAAATGCCCAGAGGGACATCTTATTAAGCTATGTATATGTTCACAAAATGAGGCCTAGGGATTGGCTAATAGCTAGAAGAAAAAGGAGAGAAAAGTCGCATAAGCGCACATACAAGGAACAAGTCGTAAAGGCTGCATGACAGAAGGTAGCAAGAGTTGCGAGATTTGAAGAATTCCGACTACAGACCGTGGTGTGAGAAAGAGGCCTAAAGGGGGAAATGACCTGGCCTTTAGATTTATTCAAAGAACAGTTGCCTAAATGACAAAAAGAGTATTAAAGTATTCGCAAGAGCAATGGGTTATAAGAATGATAAGTGCCTCAGTCAATATTCGAGGACGAATATTCCAAAGGGGGGAATGATATTACACCCCATATTTTCGTACATAAAAGTATGCCATTAAATTGATGAAAGCTCAGAAACGAGATGTTACATCCCACATTTTTGTACGTTAAAGTTTCGTCGTAAGTTAATCGACGTAAGTTCGGAAATGAGATTATAAGCATTATAATATTTCAAACAAGTAATGAGTAAATTCGTGAGGGTGAGAGGGTAAGCAAATCGAGGAAAATGAATTTTCGTCGAAATTTGACATTTTGGGATAAAATACGACCTGAGCTAAAATATCCCATATTTATGAACTAGTGCCATACAAGGTAACACATGAGCATAATATTAAGGTGTACAAAGTGTGTTAAAAGTGAGTAGTATTTTAAATAATTTAAGATAATTCTTAATTATGTGGGTAATTAGATAATTATTGGATTAGTGGGGATTAATTAGTTGATTAAGGAAAAAGGGGTAAAATTTTGGATAAATCTAAATCCCCCTAATGTGGCAGCCCTCCCCCCAATTCTAATTAATGACTCATTAGTCATTACTATAAGGTGTCACATTTGGAGGAATGTAGCAATTAAGAGAGTGATGTGGTTAAGCCACCACATAAAGTGGGCCCACACCCATTCTAATATAAGAGCTCTCCAATTTATAAGACACAAAGTAATGTGAGATTTTATAAGCATCTTCAAGAATCGGATCCTCAACCAAGGAATTAGTATGAAGTTATACTACGTAATAGCAATGGAATTTGCAATTCTAAGAGAGCACAGTACAATCTTTCTCAAGAATATCATACAGATTTTTCCCTACTTCAATCTGCCGTCACGTGTTTTCGCAAGACGTATGTTAAAGGGATTGTCAAGAGAATCAGCTCAGGTATGTTAAGACTATCCATTCTTTCTTTTGGCATGCTCTATGTGACACAAACGAAACGAGCAAATGCACAATTTTCATAAATGGCTCTATTCATAGAAATACTAAAGATGCTTATGTTCTTAATTGCCCGTGTGTCATATTATTCTATCATTTATTCATGGGTCTCAGAAACTACGTAAGTTGATAAAGTTTATTTCATGATATTAATCAAAGGCATCATGGTCTTATGACACTCCGAAAGATTTTATTGACGTACTTCTCACGTACTTCCCATGCATTGCATTCATTTACATTGACACATGACCAGATAGCGTTATATATGCATATATGTATATTATATGTATATGGGATATGGAAAAAGGTTACGGTGTTATATACGCACCACCACCTGATCAGCTGGTATACGTTGATGATTTGCCCACAGTGGCCGAGATGATATGATGGGATGCCTTCAGAGGCTTGATGACGTTATGTACACCTATACCCATGCATGACATGACAATGACATTTATACGCATATGCATGACATTATAATATTAAATGACTCACAGAGATATTCAGATATACATGTTGAGTCTTTTACTCCATGTTTCTCTCATGTCTATTGTTTACTGATTTTTATTCCTTACATACTCGGTACATTATTTGTAATGACGTCCTTTTTGCCTGGGGACGCTGCGTTTCATGCCCGCAGGTCTCGATAAACAGGTTGAGAGTCCTCCAAGTAGGCGATCAGCTTAGCAGAAGATGTTGGTGCACTCCATTCGCTTCGGAGTTGCTTGTTTGGTCAGTATGATTTAGATGTGTATTGTTTGGTATGGCGGGGCTCTGTCCCGATCTTTATGATAATTATGTATTCTTAGAGGCTTGTAGACAGATGTCATGCATATGAAAGGTTGTATGGACTTGTCGGCCTATGTTCAGTGTACGAGTGATCGTTTTGGGTCTTATAGGCCAGTATGTCATATGTATAAGCTTATTTTCTCATGCTTTACTCCAGTTCATTTACCTATGATGGAATGATACGAAAGATATGTTATGTTGGTACTCGATTGAGTAAGGTACCGGGTGCCCGTCGCGGCCTATCGGTTTGGGTCGTGACAGATCCGATCCGGTATTAATTCGGATAGGATTCGGATTGCATTTTGTAGAATCCGAAATCTGAAATTTCAATCTGAAATGTGCTAAATCTGATCCTATCCGATCCATGCACAGCTCTACTTAGGACTAAGTGTCCCAATTCATTGTGAAACCTCCCCGGAACCAAACCAACTACCCCGACAAGTCACATAACGATAATTGAGCATAAAAAGTAGTAAATGGAAAAACGGGACTATAATACACAAAACGACCGATCGGGTCGTTACAATCATCAAAACCTAAAATAACATAACTTATCAATTTCTTTTTGTATTCTTTAATTTATTCTTTTCAAGTTAATTTTTAGTTTTAGAATTTCTTTGGTATCGCTCTAGTTTAGATATTGTTTTGAAGAATCTATTCTGGCTATAAGTAGTATAATAAGTATTTGTGATATGCTATATATTTTTACGTTTTTAAACAATAATATTATATTATTTTTATTTTTATTCTTTGAATTATTTGGAACTAAAATATTATTTTTACAACTCTAAGTATGTTCCATCATAGTCATGTTAATTATAGGTGTAATGCATCTTTACGTCTTTTACTTTTTCAAGGTAAAAAAAATATATTCTTTTGTATGGTTCGTATACATGTTAGCATATATATATATATATATATATATATATATATGCTTCAATTTTATAATTTTCTTCATTTATTTTAGTATTAATGAATTATTTTATTTATATATTTATTTTACTAGTCCTAGGATACGCGCGTTGCGCATGTACCTAATCTCCATGAATAATTTTTTTAAAGCATTCAAACAAGCATTGTGCGTGTATTCTGTATTCATGAGGATCTTTTTTAAGCAATATATAATAGTATATTAAAGACTGTGTTTGAGTTATAAATAAGAGTGTAAACTCCTGAAATTGATGAATGTTGATCCTATATAGCTAACTTTAAAAAAAACGCAAGGTCAAAACTATGAAATCAACTTAAACTTTGTTCCAGTTTTATAATTGCATCACTTAAATTTCACACATTATCTTTTTTTCTTTAGTTTATCAAGGACTCAGACTATAAAGATTTAAGTGCTTTTAAAAAAAATAAAATAGAAAGTTATTCTCAAGTTCATTCTAGAAGATACAAACAGGGTCAGCTAAATGACAAAAGACACACTCTTTTTCCTTTGTCGCGAGCAAAATGCAAATTATTTCATTTCTTTAAGCAATAAGTGATACGATATGAAGTATTTTAATAAATTTTAAAAGAATAAGTTACTATCGCAAACGTTTGAATCCAACAACTTCATTTTGATTTTAAAAAACATTGAAACATACATGTGAAGAAAAACAAAAGAAAAGAAATACATAAATCGTGATCCAAAAGCTTTAGATTACTAAGAGGAGAGTGGAGAGCAATAGGCTAGATTTGCCATACACGTTCTGGTTAGAAAAGACCAAAACATAAAATTCTAGACAAAATATCATCATTATCCTTCCCTACTCGATATCAAATTAATTTTTGGATACGAAAAATCTAAACATTATTTTTAAATAGATAGAATCATGCAAAAGAAACTAAATAGGAAGTTCATGTGTAGTAAAACTCTCATGGTTATCTCCTAAAAATAGTTGAACAACTAATATTTAGGATGAATTTAGATTATAATTCCTAAGCACACAATATTATAATTCCTTGCGAGCATCAATTTGACCGATTTAATTAAGGCATATGATGTTGACTCGAAGAGTTATCTTAAAGTGGCTATTGTATTTCAACACAAGGAATGATCAAAATGTTGAAACTTTAGATTCATTACAAATTTTAAATATTAATATTATTAGTTTATTTCAAAAAAAATAAATTTAAATTCTTCAAGCCATCCTAGAAAGAATAGAGTTATTGTAGTGGAATTTTAATTAATAATATCAAATTTTATAGTAATAATTTTTTAGTCAATTGTTTCAGCCCTCCTAGAAGAGGTATTCTACTAGAATTCTAGTTCCACCATCATTTTAAGAAGGATAAACGATATATACTTTTTATTTGTACAAATGCTCAATATCAATTACTATTATTTATTACTTATTTTCTCACAAAAGTCTTACATAAATATTTTGCTCAACTTATTTTCTAAAATAAAAAAGAAAAAAGCAAAATATACACGGCCTAAATAAAAAACAGAATCAATGTCAAATTGAATTCAATTCTTTCTACTCTTTTGGATTCCTCACCTTCAACAAAGTATATGTTTTATGAAGTTTCGTAGGTTAGGTTTTATATATTACTTATAATTACTACTCCAATTATATCATGTAGCTCTATAAGGTAAATTCTAATTGATAAAAACATCCTAAATATTAGGACTTTTTAAATAGTAGTTCAAATAAGGAAATTATTTAATATGTAAAATTTTAGTTGATTTTAAATCTTAAATATTAAGAGTAGAAAATAATTAAATATATATTTAAAGGGTAAAAAAGGCGAACGATATTTAGCTAAGGGCTGACCTTCGTGCTTTTAATATAGTATAGATTAATTTATAAAATAAAATACCCATAGGGCTTTTGCCCTGCGCCTCAAAGCTTATGCCTCGTTCCGTTCAGTTAAAATGCCTCGTTTTATGCCCACGCTTTTTTAAACATTGGCTAGGAGTAATTTGTAATGGCAATCTAGCTAAAATTGATTCAAGATCAATCTTATCAATAAATGGAAGATGTCTAATTTTATAGGTCAAATATATCCCTGTTCAACTCCCTTTTTAATTCTGTTGTTTATAGAGAATCTTTTTTTTTTTTTGCGTAGAAAATGAAAGCTCGGTACACAAAGCATCCCGTATTCATGGAGGGTTCGGAGAAGAGTCGCACCCAAGAAAGTGGTAGAGTCGCACCCAAGAAAGTGGTATAGACAACCTACCCTAATGCAAACACTAGTGACTGCTGATGCATAAATTCCATTTAAATTTTAAATAATTGCATAGAATCTATTTAAATTTTAAGAGAGCTTAGTTATGTTATTCTTTACTGTTACTTTTCTGTTATATTCTAGCAAACAGGAAAGATTGGAATCGTCAATTCCAATGTTTATGGGAGTATTATCTCCGTTTTAAATTTCCAAAAACCGAAGTGACAGTTTACCACAAATATTCTGGCCTTGTTGATCCATTTACACGCAAAACCTCTTTTATCCTAATTCCTGTTAACAGGTTTTTATCATAACAGAAATTTCAAAGGGTTTTACATTATTTCTATTATTGTCGTTGGTTAAAGAATATGGCGGGAAGAAAATAATAATGATGATCATCACCCGCCACCTTCAACCACCACCCCAACCCCACCACACCATCTTCAATCACTCAACCTTCAACTCCAAGAAAACATTTTTTCACCTAAATCTATCATCTACAATTCTTCATTTCCAATTTTTTTTCTGACAATAGACCAAATTTTCCCTGTTCAAAGTTTTGATATTCTAGGAAAATATGGCTATGGTTTCAAGATTATTGGTACTGTCATTATTTATCATGTTAATCTCTTTGGAAAGAGATGGTAAATTGGCACAACGTGAAGGAATTGTTATGGCCATTGATGAAGATGGCAAAGCGCTATGTAGTAGTGTAAATCTTGCCGAATTTCTTCCTCCTCCTTATGGTGGTCTTGAAAATATGGTTTGCCAACCTGTTTGGAATTCTTTCCTGCTTCGTGTAAGTTCTACTAACTAAGATTCCCGAAAGGATTTAAATTATTTATACTAAGATTGTAAATATTCTTTACAAACTACCCTTCCCTGCGTCCCAATTCATATGAAAGTGTACGGATTTCGAGAGTTTATTGCTTCCTTTCCTTGTTCTTGAGTCGATCGTCTATCGGAAACAGCATCTCTATCTTCGTAAGGTAAGGGTAAAGTATGCGCACATATTACCCTCCCCAGACCCCACTTGTGTAATTTCACTGAGTTTGTTGTTGTTGTTGTACGGATTTCGGGAGTCAAACGAATTATCCTTCGCCCGTAATTTTTTCATATGCCTTTTAAATATTTTAAATTATTAATTATTGTGACTTATAGTACTTTTTACGTAGTTTATAAATATGTACATTTTATTTCGAAAGCTAAAAAACTTTATGTGCATGGTCAAAATTTAGAAGCTTGAATCTCAAAAGGTGAAATTAATATTGAAACTATTGTATACATGATGCTGAAATTAGTTCATCTTATTTGAAATTTGATTAATATATTACCAAATTCATATGTTTGGTACCTTCTAGTTTTTCATAATTTGTGCGCTTCACTTCTCGCTTTTCATTTCAAGCCTTATGGACCTTATAGCTTTTTCGCGAACACTGCTTTAGGTAGTCAATGACTTATCATGCTAAATTGGTTGCAGTAATAACTTCTGCATAAATTGTTACAGTACTCACAGACTAAAGACAATGTCATCACAATCATATTATCAACTGTGTACACAAGTGGATGGGTAGGAATGGGATTCTCTCGCGACGGAAAGATGATCAATTCTAGCTGTATGGTTGGGTGGATAACTCCTGGAGGACAAGGGAAAATCAAGCAATATTATGTAGAGGGCTTAACACCTTCAAAAATTAAACCTGAGAAAGGTGAACTGCCACTGACGAGCGTTCCTCCCATTGTTTATCTTCAAGGTGCCACAATATACTTGGCCTTCCAATTGAAGTATCCAAATCGTCTCAAAAACCAACCGATTCTACTAGCTTTTGCAACCAAGTATCCTCATCACCACCATCTTACTGTACATGATGACAAAACAACTATACTATTCGACTTCTCTTCAGGTTCGTCCACTTAGTCTCCTTACGCAATTGACCATTTGTCGTTTTTAATAACTATACATGTTGAGCCTCTTTACCTTGTCAAGGTAGGGGTAAGGTTTGCGTATATACTACTCTCTCCAGACCCCACTTGCGGGAATAAATCGGGTATGTTGTTGTTGTTGTTGTTATTGTTGTAATAACGACTTAATTAAACCAGTTTACCTTCTCCCGGAATTAAAGACTAAAATGTTAACATACTTTTGCCTGGATGTTTATGTTGATTGATGTAACTGACTGCACTTAATGAACTGTCTTTCAATTTGCTTTTCATTTGATGTAGTTCAGTATATACATGTTAGCTTTATTCTCTATTTATCCAAATGCAGTCAGTAAAGTTTGTAAAACATTTGACTTCTTTGGTTGAGTTAATTTTCTCTTGTCCTCAGGTACTTCATTTGATGTTAATGCCGGTGCACCTAATAACTACATTAGCTCAACAAAGACTCATGGCGTGTTGGGTATATTGGGATGGGGACTATTTTCCCCCTTCGGAGCAATTTTTGCGAGATACTTAAAAAAACAAAAGTTTTGGTATTACTTTCATGTATCCGCTCAGTTCATCGGATTCATATTAGGACTTGCTGGAGTGGTTCTTGGACTTCAACTTCACAACAAGCTGCAGGTTCATATTGCAGCACATGAAGGCATTGGCATTCTTGTTCTTGTTCTTAGCATTCTTCAGGTTTGTCTCTTATCTGATTCAGCAAATTGATTTCTCAAAAGTTTTTTAACCTTACGCCGGAGGGGATCCTAAGTTCCTAACTAACAAGAACTTTCTGTTGTACTGTATTGTGCCTTTTATATTTTTCTCTTGTTGTGTGGGAGTTGGGTGAATATTATCGGTTAGATAACTTTCTTCATTTAAAAGATTTATAACTTTTTACTACACTTTTATTTTATGTTGGTAATGATGATGATGATATGAGTTGAGCTTAAGAAAGGAATGGGGATTCATATCGCCAATCCCAACTTGTTTGATACTGAGGCATAGTTGTTGTTGTTGTAGCTGCTTGGGAAGAATTTCCCAGATACCTATGACTGAGGCCTATTTGGGCCGTTCTGTAAACACGTCGGCTAAACCTATTGATGGTAGAGATGAAATTTCAGTTTCTGAATTTCGATTAATTGAGGCTCCCCGGGGTACTATTTTGTGCTGTTCCATAGATGAGCAATCTCAAGCCAGCCTTACTACTATTAATTTGATGATTCCTACTAGGGCGTACTCAGCGAGAATTAATTATTGGGGACAAATAGAATAGCAGCAGTACCAAACTGCATCATCAAATATCAAAGAGAGAAAATAGTTGAAATGATTACAATCCTCATGTTTTTCTTCTTTTAAATTGTGTCACAGTTTCTGATGTCATGTATTTCAGATCATGGCAAAAGCATATTTTACTAACATTAGCACTCACTAAATTTAAATGCAGGTGTTAGCATTCTTTCTACGGCCAGAAAGAGACAGCAAATACCGCAAGTGTTGGAATTTGTATCATGGTTGGACAGGGAGGACTGCTGTCTTCTTTGGAGCTGTAAACATAGTTTTGGGGATGCATTATGCAGGCGCAGGGGAAAGCTGGAAAATAGGCTATGGATTTCTTCTCGGTACGATAATGCTGGTGTGTATCGTTCTAGAAACGCTGTTGAGGCTAAAGAAACTGGACGAGCCAAATCTTCCTCCAACATATCCCATGAATTCAATTTAGAAGAATATTACAAATTGTTTAATTGTTGATCGAATGCCTTTGCTAGTACTTCTCTTTCTGAACATGTTAAAAATTGAACTTCCCGTTTTGTATATTACAATTTTATTTGGTGTTCTTGAAGGGTTAAATGTATTGGCAATTTTGTTGGAGTGAAGATTGATTTGCAGTCTGTAGAGATTGAATGCAAAGTTGTATGTATTGATCAGTGTATAATTTTCCCTGTTTGTAATGAGCTCAATCCATACAAGAACACTGTCAATAAACCATGTAACAGTGCAATTCCAACAGGTGCAGTATACTAAGCAAATAAACCAACTCACAATTACAAGACGGAGATAAGCTGCAAAGAAAATACACAGTAGAGAAATAGAAAGGGGATTAGAGCAGAATTGCAATTATACTTGAAATGAAATTGCATATGATTTACTGGAACCTTGTCATGGTCCACATTTGTAGGGCATGTTTTTGTTTTATGGTTCAAAAACAAAAATCTCTTATTGTGAAAAAGTTCTGTCTAAAACAAAACGAAACCAATTCTCTCTCAACAAACCCGGGAAACAAAAAAGTCAGCCCGTTGCACAAAGCATCCAGTATTCACGCAGAGTTCGGGAAAGGATCGCACTCCAATGGATGTGATATAGATAGTGTACCATAATACAAGTATTAACGGCTGTTTTCACGGCTCAAACCCGTGTCCTGGGAAATAGTTACCTCAAAATAAAATTCGAACACTCACAAAACCAAAAAGAAAGTACAATTAAACAAAATAAAACCATAACGCCTTGAAATCCATAATCCACGAAGAAGAGTCAGGATTTTCAGCTGCTGGTTTGCCTTCTTTTATTACAATATATCCTCAATGATATGCCAAATATTAACAGTAGCAAAAGGCTGATTGGAATGGCCACAGACATAACTATCACTTGAGCAATTGACTGACTCCCTGAGCTTCCTGCAACATTAAATTAAGGGCAAGTTACACATTTAGTCGATCATCCAAAAATAATTACATCCGCTAGTCAAATATATAAAAAATATGTATAAAATATGTATATTATATGTGTATTATACATTTTGCGCCAATATGTCGCTCTATAATTATAATTTCAGCGTGACGGTTTATTTCTAAAAATAGTGCAGTGGTGAGCAACCTCCACTCCCAACCAAGAGGTTGTGAGTTCGAGTCACCCCAAGAGCAAGGTGAGGAGTTCTTGGAGGGAGGGAGCCGAGGGTCTATCGCAAACAGCCTCTCTGCCCCAGGGTAGGGATAAGGTCTGCGTACACACTACCTTCCCCAGACCCCACTAGCGGGATTATATTGGGTTGTTGTTGTTGTTGTTGTAGTGTTGCAATTTTACCGTTGTACTAAGTAAAATTAAGCGACTATAAGTAAAATTGAAAACATTATTTTGGTGCATGCGTCCAGAAACCCGACTTTTGCAAACGGAGGCGTACCCAGTATTTGAAGATAACTGGGGCACATGAGCGAACTGCTCAAATAGTGCCCCCTATCGGACTTTTGATTGTAAAGGCTCCAAGCAAAATATATATTATCGTTTTCAACATATCTACCCTTATACTTCAGAATTTTTACTGAGGTGACCCCTCTTCTCCAAGCATAGGTCCGCCTCCATTTACAAATCCAACTCCATTCACACTCCCATAGCGAATAAAAGATGAAAGAAGGGAAAAACTTCTTCCGTGAAAAATCTCACCTAATTAGAGTCCAATTAATAGGAAAACTTGACCTAATTATCCAAATAAAGCAAAAGTTACGATCCAAATTACCCTGTTTTTTCGTGTGATAAAGCAAAACAAAATTCGTCTATCACGAAAACAAGATCATGAGCAGAACAAGAATCTTTACCTGTAAGACAACGAATTTCTTTGTTCATAGAGCTTTCAAATCCACAAAACTGTAATTTATCTTCACAAGCTGTACAATCAGGCACGTCCCATGTCAAGCTTATAAAACCAAACCGATCAACATCTTCTTCTTCTAATAAATATGATGCCAAAGAAAAATTTCTAGCAATTACATTACACTCGAACATTAATTTTTCATAATCCTTACCAAATATTCTAAATGCTAATAAATTTGTTGTGGAGTTGCTGAGGCATTTAACGACGTGGGATGTCACGTTTAATGGATAATCCGATGGACAACTAACGATAGTATAATTCACCATCTCATCAGCTTTAAAAATAGAAGAAGAAAGGTTCAAGTTCATTAGTTGACGCGCTAGGCAATTATCAGGATCATAGAGTTCAATTCCTGATTTGTAATAATGTATGCTTTGGACTAAAAAATCTCCAGAAAAAGGAAGATTAAGAACTGCATATCCTTGGCTGTTGCATTTGATACTAAATCCAGGATAGCCACAATTTTGTGAATGTTGGTTTTCTATGTAGAATGGGAACCTTATAGAGAAATTGAACATAGGACAATATGAAACTGGGCAATAGTTTTTGGTATGAACAAATAGAAATGGAAAGAAAAGATGGATGAGAAGCACTTTCAGGACATCCATCACAAGTCTATAACAAAGTCTGTTTAGAGAAATAATTAGTACAAGTATAGCAAGATATATTGAAGGTGAGCCTTGGCGCAATTGGTAAAGTTGTTGCTGTTAGGATCGGGAACCCGGGTAGTGCGGAATTTAGCCAAACAATGGTATAACGACAATAACAAAGACAATGAAAGTTGATAATAACGGCAATTAAAGAAGATAAAGAAAACACAAATTTAACATGGTTCGGTCAAGGTGTCATTCTCACAGTACGATGTCGAGCAATTCCTTCATTCTTGCAAAATTCATTGAATTCATCATTACAAAATTCCAAGTCATTATCTGTTCTAAATCGCTTAACCTGTTTTCCTGTTTGCTTCTCAATCAAAACTTTCCATTGTTTGAAATTTAAGAAAACATCACTTTTATTTTCAGGAAATAAACGCAAACTTTCCTTGAATAATCATCAATGAAAGTTAACATATACCTGGCACCACCTTTTGATGGGGTACGTGAAGGACCCCAAAGATCTGAATGAATGTAATCCAAAGTAACTTTTGTTCTATGAATCGCTGGAGATTTGAAGCTGACTCTTTTCTGCTTCCCGAACACATAATGTTCACAAAACTTTATATTTTCGGTACTTTGACCACATAAGAGACCTCTTTTACTGAGGATGGAAAGATTTTTTTCACTCATATGCCCCAATCGCATATGCCACAATTTGGTGATGTCAAAATTTGATTTATCTGATATTGAAACCGCAGCAGCACCTGTAACAGTAGATCCCAAAAGAGTATATAACGTCCCAGATCTGCGTGCTTTCATGATCACAAGAGCACCATGAGAAATTTTCAGAACTCCACCTTCACCTGTGTACTTGCACCCAAGAGATTCTAGAGTGCCCAAAGAGATGAGATTTTTCTTCAAGTCAGGAACATGTCTAATATCTGTGAGAGTTCTCACCACATCATCATGCATTTTGATTCGGACTGTACCTTTTCCAATAACTTTGCAGGCAGCATTGTTGCCCATCAAGACAACTCCACCTCCAATAGATTCATATATGGTAAATAAATCTCGACTGGGACACATATGATAAGAACAACCCGAATCTAAAATCCATTCATTGTTAGATTTGAAATTATTATTAGTTGCTAAAAAAATAGTTCCCTCAGTCTCATCAGCAGCTACACTTGCTTCGGCAGTGTTAGTATTTTTATGCTCATTTTTGTTTTTTGTATGTTTTTCTTTGTTTTTCAATTTAAAGCACTCAGAAATAATATGACATTTCTTATGACAACATTTGCACATGACATTTCTGTATCTGGATTTTGAACTTGATTTAAGTTTCTCACTACTTGAATCTTTCTTATTGGATCTATCTCTTATGAATAAACCTTCCCCTTGGTTCCCACTAGTTTCCCCAGTAATATATCTATCTATTTGTTCTTTTGATTTCAAAATAGATTTGATATCTTTATAAGAGATATTATCCTTTCCATAAAGCATAGTATCTCTTATATGTTTAAACGACTCGGGTAAGGAAACAAGCAATAACACAGCTTGATCCTCATCTTTGATTTCAGCATTTATGTTACTTAAATCCATAAGAAGAGAATCAAAAGTATCAAGATGAGTAAATATAGAGGTACCTTCAGCCATACGAAAAGTGGAGAGTTTTTGCTTTAGGTAAAGTCTGTTTTCTACTGTGCTTTTCATATATAGGGTTTTAAGCTTTTCCCCTATGCCTTTGGCTGAGCTTTAGTACAAGTATTGGCGCAATTGGTAAAGTTGTTGCTGTTAGGATTGGGAACCCAGGTAGTGCGAAATTTAGCCAAACAACGGTATAATGAAAATAATAAAGACAATAAAAGTTGATAATAACAACAATTAAAGAAGATAAAGAAGACACAAATTTAACGTGGTTCGGTCAAGGTGACCTACGTCCACAGGCGGAGAGGAGCAATTTTACTATACCAACAAGAGTACAAAATTAGAGTAAATACTTTAATTAATCCCAAATACCCCAAAAGAATAACCTCACAAGATCACTCCAAAGACTGGGTTCACACAAGTGTTTTCCAACACTAACTCTCTTACAAAATACTCTATAATGAAATAAAGGAAGAAAAAGAAAAACAAGAGTGAAAAGCTCTTGAATTGGTGTGTTTTCAAATGAGGAGAAACTCCTCTATTTATAGCAAGAAATTCTTGGCCTAATAATGGATATTATATCATGGCAAATGTCATGATCCACAAATTTGTTATAATGGATATTATGTCATGGCAAATGTCATAAACCATAAATTTGTTATAATGGATATTATTTCATGGCAAATGTCATGAAAATTTGGCCATATTACAGTTGCCATAAGACCAGGAGGTCACATGCAGAGGCGGATCCAAGATTTAAATTTTATGGGTTCAAATTCGAAATTCTACCACATCGCGTCTAATTTACTGGGTTCAAAATCTATTTTTGCACTTAATTAGCTGGATCTTTTAATACATATATAGGGTCTAAGCCCAAATTAATGGGTTCGGATGAACCCATAACTTCTTCATTGGCTCCGTCCCTGGTCACGTGTTCGAGCCGTGAAAACAGCCTCTTGCAAAAATGTAAGACTGTGTACAATAAATCTTTATGATCCGCCTCTTTCCCGAATCCCGCGCATAACGGGAGCTTAATTAGTGCAGCGGGCTGCCCTTTCTATAGCAAGATATAATGCAATTTGGAATTTAAAACGCAAGGTATGTATTCCTTTTCTTGATTATTTGATCAACTTTTATCCACTCACATTTCCTCTTGGATCGTGCAAGAGGACTTTCCAAAGTCAAGAGTTTTAGAGGGTTTAAATGTTTATTTTATAATGAAGATTGAAACATTCATATATACACAGTCTTTGTAACTCAGAACATGTTCCTTCCGCTGATGTAATAATTGTTTAATAAAAAAAATCCAACAATCTTAGAAACTTATGCTTTTAACTTTCACCATCACCACAATCAAAATCACTATTTTGTGCTATTGAATTCAGAGTATTTAATTCTTGAACTCGAATTGGAATAGATTTGATTTTAGTAAAAATCAACTTCAATCTCGAAATTTTGCAACTTTTTAAAAAGATTTTGATACTTATTAAATTGAGGATAAAGTTTATACTTAAGTATGTAAAAATAAAAATTTTAAATCAAGTCATGACCAGGGCGAATCTACCGTATAAGTTACGAGTTCAGCAAAAATCAGTTATAACTTTGGCTTAGATCTTATATTTGTGTTAAGAAATTTACTTAATATGTATAAAAAATATACCCCGAACCTAGTAACCAAAAAGGGTTGTGGGTTCAGTATCCACAACTTAAAATTCTAAATCCGCCTCTTGATATATGTACATTTAGCTCGGGTCAACTTGGCTTTCTCTTTTCTTTCTTTTCCTCCAAAGGTGCAATGCCTTGTTAGTTCATTGGAACAAATTGAACATTTCTATAATTTAGATCATATGCTTAATAGTTACTTTCTTTGACCTGGTGTCATTGACAATCCTTAGACATTAAGATATATAGAGCTAATAACAATGAAACAAGATAGGAACAAGAGCAAAATTCTCTTATTGTGAAAGCAGTTTTGTTTACAACAAAACAAAAACCAATTCTCTCTAAAAAGACATAAAATATAGTTATCCCAAAATAAAATTCAAACACTCACAAAACCGAGAACAAAAACTAAACTAAAAAAAAATAAAACCATAATGCTAATGGCTTATTGTCCAAATGTCATCCATATTGAGGCAGGTGATCAATTCACAATCCACAAAGAAGAATCAATATTTTCAGCTGCTGGCTTCCCTTCTTTTATTACAATATATCCTCAATGATAAGCCAAATATTAACAGTAGTAAAAGGCTGATTGGAATGGCCACAGACAAAGCAATCACTTTAGCAATCGGCTGACCCTCTGAGCTTCCTGCGACATTAAAATACATCAATGAGTACATAAAGCACAAAGAGTAAAGTAATGTTTTCTCTATGATCCATATTGATTAATAGGGGTATCAAATAGGCGAGTTGGGCTGATTTGGGTGGGTCGTAATGGACTGAGTCAATAAATGGACACGTTATTAACACGTCCAAAAGTTTTTTGGGCTGGGATGGTCTGGGTCAAGATGGGCTAACATTTAGTTTAAAGCCCAACCAGCCAAACTCTTATCAAGCTTTAGTTATTGTGTGTTATTTTCTTATGAATTATTTAATTATCACATAAGACTTTTTTTCTTTTGTTATTGTCATATATAACATATTGAACAAAAAATATTATTTTTAAGATATTTTAGTAAAGTTACTCATGAATCAATTTGGGCTAAAAATAAGCCCATGGATTGAGATGGACTGGGTTCAACAAATGGTCGGGTCACTGGCCAGCCCAACCTTGGATGGGTTGGACAGGTTAAATGGGTTCGGGATCAAAATGTCACCTCTATTGATTAATAATATTATTAGGGATTTTTTTCACTTTTAGCCCGCGCCAGAAACTATTTACACTCGATAGTCGAAAAAGTTTTGTATAATTTTTGTATATACAAAAAAGGGCCTAAAATGCTCTTTTGCTATATGAAATAAGACAGGCTAGCCCTCCGTTAAAAGTTGGCCTTTAATATATCCTTGCCGTGAATAAATGGGTTCGTATATGTACTCCATCACTAACAGAAGACTCATAAAACTACGTGAAATAAAATTTTGCATTTTAAAAATTCAAAACCTAATTAAAAAATCCACATGAATTTAAAAAAAATACCCTCACCCCTCTTTTTTCCTTACCGCACCCCTGCTCCACCCCCAATCTTTACCTAATATAGCCGTTAGGTTAATTCATCCAATTACCATGCCCTTTTCTTCCCCCTTTTTCATCCCAAGACCTTCTTGATGTCTGGTTTCTCCCACTAATTGGGTCACCTTGTCGATTTCGAGGTGGGTTCTAGTTTAGGTTTAATTCCTTTTCATCTTTCTCAGTTTGTTTTAGAGATTTCTTTAAGACAATGTCACAATGTTAGAGTAGCTCAAAAGGGGTCGAATAGGAGATGTCGTTGTGGACTTGCTGTCAATTATTTCATAATGTGGACTCCTTTAAATGATGGGAGAAGGTTTTTCAAGCGCCCGAAGCATGAGGTAAGTAAATATTTTAATAGGTTCTTTTAATTATTCCGATTTCCTTGTAAATTCTTTTTTTTTTTTTTTTTTGGATGAAAAATGTTCCTATTGGGAATGGCAAGATGAAGGGCTTTCTTGTAGAGTTTCAAATCTCCTATGCAGTTTAAAGAAGGAAAAGGAAGGTATACTCCGTGAAAGAAATGCTCTCCAAAGGAAAGTTGCCGATCTTGAGAATGTTATGATGCTCGTCGATCATGGAGGAATAGAAGCCTCGGAATTGGAAAGAAATGTTCTAATGAAGAAAGTGGGCTGATCTAGAGTACTCAGTTGTGCTTGATGCTAAATTTCAAAAGAAGATGTGGATTTTCATGTGTGTGATATTTGGATGTTTTATTTTGTTCTTTGGATCATGGAGAAATGATATGTAATGTTAGTATTATTGTGGCTTAATTGTTGTCTTTTGTTATGTAGTGAAGCTTTATGTTTTTGTACAAGGATTCAATGAAGTCATTCCCATTAATTTGAATATTTGTGTTTATGACTAAGTTTATTTGCTATGATAATTAGTTTGGTGTTGTCAATAAGTGTATAAGTAAACAGGTTTGGAGTAGTCAAGTAGGTGTCTAAGTAAATTGATATGGAGTTGTGAAGTGTTTGAGAAATAGCTATCATAATTGACTCATATATGCCTCTGTACAATTCGAACAGGGTCTAACTTTGCCCTCACATATATTTGTTGGGGGTGGGGCAGAGGGTGCGGTAGGGAAAAAAGAGGGGCGGGGGTAACTTTTTAAATCCAGGTATCTTTTTTAATTAGGTTTTGGATTTTTAAAATACAAAATTTTATTCCACGTAGATTTATGAGTCTTCCGTCGGTGATGAGGACATATACGAGCCCATTTGTTCACGACAAGGGCAGATTAGAAACCAACTTTTAACGGAGGACTAGACTGTCCTATTTCACATAGTAAAATGGCATTTTAGGCCCTTCTCCGCTGTATATAACATACAAAATATATGTGTATATATATATATATAGAGAGAGAGAGTGTGTCTTTTTCCCATATTATTATTACGCTTCTTAGCAATTTCAATTTCAAATCCAGATAATTCCTGTAATTAATGCTTCTGATCCATATAACAATATAAATTGAACGAGGTTCTTTACCTGATTTGGGGCGACCAAAACAACGAATTTCTTGGTTCGTTGAGTAGTTTTCAAATCCACACAACTCAAATTTTGCTTCACAAGTTGTACAATTCGGCACACTCCATGTCAAGCTTAAACCAAACAAATCTGAATATTTTAAATCATTCGATGCTATAGAGAAATTTCTAGCAGTAACGTTACACCCAGGCATATATTTTTCATAATCTGAGCCATCATAAAAGGCTAATAAATCAGTTGTGTAATTGCTAAGGCAATCAACAACGAGTGATCTGAAGGTCAATGGATACTCTGACGGACAACTTAGGATAGTGTAATTCACAATCACATAAGCTTCGAAAGGAGAAGAAGAAAGATTCAAGTCCATTAATCGACGCGCAAGGCAATTATCAGCGTCGTAGAGTTTAATTTCTGGATTGGAATATCTGATAGTTTGGACTAAAAATTCCCCAGAAAAAGGAAGATTAAGAACTGTGTATCCTTGGCTATTGCATTTGAGATTAAAGCCAGGATAGCCACAATTTTGAGGCTGTTGGTTTTCTAGGTAAAATGGGAATCTTATAGGGAACTTATTTTTAGGACAATATGATTCTGAGCAATCATTTTTGGCATAGACAACCAAAAATGGCAAGAAAAGAATGAGCAGCACTTTCAGGATATCCATCACACGTTTTACAACAAAGTTTGTATAGAGAAATATAATATAAATACACTCCACCAAGGGGTGTTGTGGGAGGATGGGACCCCTCAGACCCTAATGGCCAGAGTCTTCAGATTCGAGTTTTGGGAACCGAAAAACTCTGAAGATGAAGCACTTTCCCTTTAAATAGTTTCTACGCGATGCGAATCTGAATTAGTTAGCGTGCGTATATCTGATAGTTATACGACAAAATAAAGTATAAGTACATATACACATATCTATAATGCAACTATGAATTGAAAATAATAACGTTTGTAGTCCTTTTCTTGATCATTTCTATCGGCTGACATTCCTCTTAAAGTGCCATAGGACTTCTTCTCAAAGTCAAAGTTTTATAGGGTATAGAAGTTCATTATATAATGGTTGATGGATACTTCTCCAATACTATAGATTGGAAATGTTCGTAGAGAATGATATGTGACGCAAACTACTTAATTTGGAGAACAAAATTGTTTTAACTCAAAGATAAGTCCATTAATCTTTTGATAATTCTTGCTTACATTAATTTTCCCCTCTTATAATTTATACTAGTACTTAGTGATGTTAGGTTGACTCACCCTTCTTTTTTTTTTCAATTATCAGCTAACAACAAAATTTGGCCAGTAGGCCTGTCATTGGAAAAATGAGAATAAGAATAAGAATAAGAATCTTTGATTTGAAATTTTATACGTATCTTATACTAGTTAGTACTACTGAAGACCAAATGCTGGAGAGAGAGAGAGAGAACAGTAAAATAAAAAATAAAAAGAAAAAATATACAAAGAAAAATCTTGGAACATGAGTGAAATTCGGATTAAAGAATTAAGGAACAACAAAGACTAAAGAACTGTAAATTATTTGAGTGGAGGTCCCAACAACCAATAAGCTTGGACAGCTTCTAAAACCAACATAACATTGGAACGGTGATTCGGATATATCGATTTTAACAAGTTTGGCCAATTTATTTTTTTCCGGCCAAAAGTGGTTTTTCAAAACATTGAGTTGTTTGGCCAAGCTTTTAGAAAGAAAAAAAAAGTATTTTTGAGGAGAAGCAGAAATAATTTTTGAGAAGTAAAAAAATATAGTTTCTCTTCAAAAGCACTGTAAAAGGTGGCCTTATTTTTAGGCTTTTTATTTGTGAGCCTTGTTGGCACATTTGGAGCCTTTTATTTAAGTCCTTGTTGGCCAAATAAATGGCCTTGTATTTTGAGAGGATGTGGCCAATTTGAGAGGATGTGGCCAATTGTTGGCCAAGCATTTCTTTCTTCTCTTCCTATATAATGAGGACTCTCTACTCATTTGGAAACACACCAACAAGACTTGAGTCTTCATTTCTTGTTTCTTCCTTTCTTACTTTATTAAGAGTGTTTTGTATGAGAGTTAGTGTTGGGAAGCACTTGTGTGAACCCTTTCTTTGGAGTGATCTTGTGAGGTTATTCCCTTAGGGTATTTGGGATTAATTAGAGTATTTACTCTAATTTTGTACTCTTATTGTTATAGTAAATTACCCCTCTCCCCTTGTGGACGTAGGTCACTTTGACCGAACCACGTTAAATTTATGTCTTCTTTATCTACTTTAATTGTCGTTGTTATCAACTTCCATTGTCTTTGTTATTGCCATTATACCGTTGTTTGGCTATATTCCGCACTACCCGGGTTCCCGATCCTAACAAGCACTTTTCTAAGAAGCATTTTTATGAAAAATACACTTAGAAGTAGTTTTTAAAAGATTAGTCAAACACTAATTATTGCTCAAAAGTATTTTTTAAATTAATTAGTCAAACACAAACTGCTTATCACCAAAAGTACTTTTTTAAAAAGTACTTTTGAAAAAAATATTTTTCAAAATAAGCTAATTTTAGAAACTTGGCCAAACAAGCTATAGTAGATAAGACAACAACAATTACTTTTTTTTCTTACTCTTTTCTTCGGGGCTTATACGTTGCTAATTTAATAATTGGACAAAATATAAAATTGGTCGGTCGATCAAAACTAATTGTATTTGTTAGCTAAAAAATATAAAAATATGTATATAACACTTATATACAAAAATATATATTTTATTAGTTAATTATTTTTTGGGAGCATCTAAAAATATACACTATATTTTGGAGGTCCGGAAAACCCAGTGCCCTGCACAGGTCGAGATACATGAGAATTGCTATATTAAACAGCAGAAGATGGATGACACAAGCAGGCTATTGTAACTAATAGGACTAGAACAATTTTTTATGAGGAGACATGCTTGTGAAAGCTAAAGAATAGTTGACAACACCAATGAAAATAGAGAGAACATGCCGGTCAGTTAGTATTTCCTAATAGGTTTTAAAAGTTTTGCTAGAATATCATACTACAATGCACTTGATCAACTGTACATGTTCTTGTCATCTACTAGTTGACATTATAATCTACTTTTTTCCTTTGTGTGAACTGTGAAGGCATACTATTACCATCATATATAACATCAAGTAGTTGATATTGTATTTTACTTTATTTCCTTGAGTGTGAGGTAATACTATATTCATCCTCATACATCAACAGATTGGGCCAGTCAATTGTATCAACACCGTAGTTCTGTATAGCGTGCCGCACACATATGACCTCTCACTAATATAAAAAGAAAAGATAAATTTTTGAGAGAATAATCTCCCATAAACTAAGTATAATAATTTATTATGGTTTGGTCAATCGACCTATATATGATCTATCACTAATATAACAAGAGAAGATAGATTTGTTGAGAATAATCTCCCCTAAACATGATTTTGGTGAAGACTACATTGTGGAGGTTGTTGTTGTTATTTGAGAAGGAAGCCTTACTTTATAGAAGTGCAAAACTTCTCTTCTAAGAAAAGGATAAGGCATATGAAGGAAATTTAATCCTTTTAGGAATCCTTTTTTCCTTCCTTAAAGAAAGAGAGTCCTAATAGATTAGAAATTCAGGGCAAAATCCTAACAATTCTCCCCTTGGTCTGAATTTTCTTGACAACACTTGATCCGCCTTCTTCACATAATCTTCATCACCGTTGCTTGCCAGGATTAAAAATAGGTATAGATTGAAAAATCTTGTTATTAGTTGAAAGAAGTGTTGAGTATTGGGGTTTTGATGATTAACAAAGTGTGTCCAGAGAATATGCGCTAAGAACCATGTGCTCAAGGTAGCTGATGATGTACACTAAGAACCAGAGCCTCAAGATCTTGTTGAAGGTTTTTACAAGGAAGTAACTTTTTCACAAAGTTACTCTAGTCTGAGATTGTTGGAAGAAGGATGCTAATGTGATAAGGGTCATTGTCCAAGAATATATGCTCGCATAAGTGATAGACAAGAGTCATAATATTTGTGTAGTCCTTGGAACTGTAGGAGTCCTATCAAATGAAAAGTTAACTATGCATAGGACTCCTAAAAGATCTCGGAACCTAGTGAACTTAAATACTTTCCCGATGGACTGAGGACATCACCCTTTTGCACGTTAACTGTGGAACAATATTTTTAACACTTAAGTCGATTACTAGTCTTAGTGTTCTTTTTGAGTCAGTTAGTGAATGTGTATTAGGAAATCGAGTTGTAATCAAGGTGTCATACATAATCTGTGAGTTGAAGTAATTGTTTGAGTTTGCAAGTTAGAGTAACTTGTAAGTCAAATAGTGGGAGTAGGAGAACTGTGTGGGTACTAATTTACAGGTCTTGTAAGTCAATACATTTGGCTCATTTATTTTAGTGAAGTTGAAGTTAAAATCTTATGTGGTAGGTCGTGATTTTTGCACCTTTGAGTCAGATGATTTTCCATGTAAAAATTGATGTCTTTATTTTATTGTTTATATCGTTTACATCTAAGGAGTAAAGTAAATAACCAAGTTCATTAGTAATTTAGGAAGGCAATCAAACTAACAATTGGTATCAAAGCCAGGTTCTCTCACACGTGGTTAACACCTAGAGAGATCTTGGAAGCAAAATGAGTGTCCCACCTAGGATTAACGAAGGACAATCAACTATCATACCACCTCTGTTCAACGAAAAATACTACAGTTGGTGGAAGGAAAGAATGGAGAATTTTCTGATGGCTGAAGACTATGAACTATGGACAATTGTGAAACGAGGACCACTAACTCCCATCAAACAAAATGGGCAAAATAAAACGGTTCCCAAAGACTCCTCTGAATTCGTGGCAGAAGATTTCAGAATGGTGGAGAAGAATGCAAAGGCCAAGAAGATCCTCATCTGTGGTCTTGGTCATGATGAGTACAACTGTATATCTGCATCCTCTAATGCAAAGAAGATCTGGAATGCACTTCAAACTTCTCATGAAGGAACAAATCAAGTGAAGAGATCAAGGATTGAATTGATTATGTGGAACTATGAGCTCTTCTCCGTGAAGGAGTTTGAACTCATCCAGGAGATGATGACTAGGTTTACCATAATAACAAATTAACTGAAATCACTAGGAAAGGTATTCCTTTCTGAAGAGTTGGTTAGCAAGGTTCTAAGGATTCTCCCAGCTTCATGGGAATCAAAAGTCACAGCCATCCGGGATGCAAAGGAGTTGGATAAGATTTCATGGATGAGTCATTGGAAATTTAAAGACTCATTAGATGAGAAAGCTGAAACTGCGCAAGGAGAAACCAAAGAGGGATAAGGCCTTGGTTCTTAAGGAATACGAATAAGATAATTCTGACAATGATGATCTAAACCTAGCAATGTTTGCTAAGTTCAAGAGGTTTATGAAGAATTCTAAAAAAGTATCTAAGAGAGAAAACTGTGGAAAACCTAAGGAGATTTATAAAACTTCATACAATGGGTGTTACAAATATAACAAGCTAGAACACATGGTCAAAAACTTCCTAATGTAATGGAAGAAAGAAAGAGCTAAAAAAGAGAAAAGGAAAAAAATGAAATAGAAGGGCCTAAACAAAGGCAAAAATCCTAGGCAAAGGATTCGCTGAAGCCATCAAACAAGCTTTTCTAGCAGCATATGAGGACAATGAAAGTGATAAAGAGGAAGAGAAGGAGGACGAGATTATAAGACTTTATGTTGTGATAGATGCACACCAGGCAGTGGAGACTAATCTCCCGGTACAGCTAGGAATGCACATTAAAAGACCTTCTCTGTTTGATGGACACCACTATGATGAATGGAAGATGCGTATGGAAACGTTCCTTCAGGACAGTGATTTCGACCTATGGATAATTTTCAATCATGGGACAATTATCCCTACCAAAGTGGATAGTGAAGGAAATAAAAGTATCAAAAAAGAGGAGGATTATGATGATGAGGATCGTCAGATGATCCAGAAAAATGCTAAAGCAAAGGATCTGCTCTATAGAAGTTTACCAAGGAGTGTTCTCTGCAAGGTGTCCTCTTTCATCTCTACTCATGATATATGGAGGACATTGGAGGCTGATTTTAAAAATAAAAAATATTGAAATTTCTCTAATGGCAATTAAAGAAAACCAAGCATAAGATGAAGTAATAGGGCTTATGGTTATGAATGACTCAGAGGCTAAAGATGAAACAAACCAGGTAGTATTTTTAACTTGAAAGAAAATATCTATGCTATGTCTAAAAATTAGCTAATTGCCATAATAGTGACTGTGATGAGTGAGATGTATAGGTTGAATGATGGAAATAATCAGTTAATAAGCAACATTTCATGTGTTAAGTTTGAACTTAATAAACTTGAATCTGACAAAGTTGATCTTGAAGGACATGTCAAAGATCATAAGACCCGGTTCTTTCTAAAATGAACAACAACCTGATGCACGTGGCAAGGGAATAATGATTGATCTGCAAGACAATCTTGGAAATGAATTAAAACTGCTTAAAGACAGTTCTTGTGATGCTGACTGTAGGAATAAAGTATTGCAATAAAATATTGAAAAGGTAAATTATGAACTATCTAGGCTAAGCAAGTGGCATAGATCCCCAGATGTACTAAATTGGCTAAATGAAAATTGTGGCACTAACAAATCAAGAATTGGCTATAGAAAATATGTACCAGGTTTGATCCCATGTTTGTAGGAATTTATGATAATAAGATGTGCACTCACAGTGGGAAGGTAGGACACTTAAGAGATACTTGTCCTGCTTTAATTCATGCTTAGTTTAAGAACACCTTTGGGCTATTTAAATATGTAGAGAAGGAAGAAGAACCCACAGTCAATTCCTTTGTCCAAACTAAGTGGACTAAGGTCAATAAGAAAAGAATTGTTAACACCTTTGGGCTATTTAAACATGTCTCTTCTTTCGACCGAGCATACATGTTTAAGTGTAGTGGAAGATGACCCACTATTATAGCATACAAGACTGGGGCATGCCAGTCTATCTCAACTTAGCAAGTTGGTAACCAAGGACCTGGTCCTTGTGATCTCGTCTAAGTTCACACCTCAATTCGAGGTTATAAAAACGGTCGATGCAATAATAGTACCCAACAAGAGTCGGGGTCGAATTCTTCAGGGAGCTATATGTATGAGATTTAGTAGTATATATCTTAGCGTGTGAGTTTGTATATCTAAATTTGTACTTTCGCAAAAATTGGTTGTTTTAAAGTTTAATCTAAACTACAATTGCAATTTAAGAAATAAAACTAGAAGACTGCTTTTGTTGTTTTTCAAATGTTGTAAAAGGCCTAGGGCTATGACCTTCACCTAGGTGTTTGCCTAACGGGTTGTAAACTTTAAATCTTGTTTTATTGGTCGGGGTGTATTATATCTATCAACACTCGGTTACCCACTCAATACCTCTCGGTCAAACAGTGATTTTGCCGAATTTGGCTTTCTCAAGTCCAAATGGGTATTGAACAAAACGATTGATAAAAAGCTCAAGTTGGGTTTTACTATCCCTAGATTAAACCTTTTAATTGGTCTATTCAATCTCTCGATTGACCCAATTTCTTGCTAGTCAAGTTTTTCTAGACTAAGTCTCTCTTTATCAAGTAGAGACCAAGTCAAATAGGCATGAACTAATGTTTGCAATAATTAATTCTTCAAATCAAAGCAAGAACAAGGCTAAATAATAAACATTCAACCATAAACAAGCAATAAATCAAACACCCATTAAGTTTACACACTAGGGTTGGGTTACAACCCTAGTGAAAATCTAGCTACTCATACTTAAAATGAAAGAATTAGGAGAAGAAATGATAATTAATCTCATATTGTCAATTAAATTGATAAACTCTATGTTCAAAAAGCTCAAAATAGCAAAAACTACTAAAAAGAGTAAAAGGAACCGTCTACTGCAGCAGCTGATGTCAAAAAAATTAACCTAAAAAGTGAAACTCTTCTATTTATACAGGGCTGGAATTTTCGGAAAAAAATGCCCCTTTTCAGGTTCTGAGGCCGCACAATTCCATGTGCGGTCCGCACTTTTCTTCAGCTTGACAGGACTGGAAGCAGATGCACTGCACTCTTTTTGTGGTCCGCACAATTGTAAGTGTGGTCGAACCTTGTTCTTTTGCGGTCCGCACAAATGTGACTGCGGTCGCCTAGCTCTTCTTCGGCGGCCGCACAATAATTGTGCGGTCCGCACTTTTGGTGGACTTGAGATGCAGGTTCTCTAAACTTTTGCTCTGACCCAATTTTTGCAGCCGTACACTTTATGTGCGAACCGCACTTTGCAACATTCTCTGATGGAAGATTCTTCACAACCTGCGGCCGCAGATGATATTTTGCGGTCCGCAGTTCTGAGCTTTTGTGCCTATTTTTGTCCTTGAGTTCAGATTACTCCTTCTTGAATTGGATTTCATCTCGAGATCTCATCTTGCAATATTCCTGCAATTAAGTACATTTTATCAGTTTTCGGGAACACAATTAAGCGCTTTTGGACTAAAACGAAAGCTAAAGGGCGCTAATAAGTAGTCAAAATCCCCACAAATCAACTCCCCCAAACGTAAGCTTTTACTTGTACTCAAGCAAATAAAGTAGTTCCCACCTCCACAATCTAGGAGCCATTGCAGCTAATCAAAAGTGAATCAATCACACATCAATTGGGACCAACAATTATCCACACCGCTTATGAATTATCAACAAGGCAACAAGTTAAACCTTTAAGCAGAAATAGTTCTAGCGTGACACTTGAGCATCAAGAGTTGACTTTGTTCATCAAGGAAACTCGCTCTTTCATGTAGGTTATTATGGATCCCAAACTCCTCCCCCCTCTACTCTCCGTTTGCCTATCTCACTTAAGAATATAGCACTCAATTCAAAGATTTGTGAAAGGTTCATTCATCTCTCTCAAAATAATGTCGCAAGTACGACTTTAAGTACCATAAACTTTTCCCTCATATAAATCACCACTAATGTAAGCTCAATCGGCTTGAAATCACGTGGGGCTTTTTCGGAATGCAATAAAGGCTTTTGGACTAAGGTAGGAAATGCTATGATAGAACGGGTTCATCTTTCCTTAAGCACTCCATTTTCTTTTCTAGGCTCATGCTTTGCCAACTCTTTGAGGCATTTTCTTTTCCTTAGGGGAACTAGAGAAACTTAACATCACTCTTTCTTGGTCATGATATTCATTTTGTCCTTATTGTATTTCTCCATGCTTTGCATCATTACTTTTCTTTGAATCCCTTCAACTCTTCAATTTATTCACTTTCCTTTTGCATTTTTTTTTGTTCTTTCTTTTTCTTGTCTTTTCTTCTCTTCATTGATTTTCTATTTTGTGCCTTGATACCCTTTTTAAACTCCTCGTCTCTCCCCCAAACTTATATTTTTAGCCAATTGTTTCACAAGAGTGTTAAGGAAAGCTCGGGTGCCAAGAGAGGGTCATGAAAAAATAAAAAAAGGCTTGTTACATGGTTCGAATGGGTTGACTAGGGATAATAACATTGGTGGGCAACAAAAAATTTCAAGCGGGTCAAGAAGAGACTACAATCACTTCTCAAGCCATGCAAAACTTAAAATTTGGCCTAGAAACACATTCGGGGAAAGTTCTAGACCATTCGCCCTGGTACTTGGACTTGCAACAACAATATCTCATCTCTCACGCAGTTGGATTGTTAAAGAGGATAGAATTGAGGGCCCACAATGACCATATTCAATATTGAAAATTACTATGGTTCGACTAAACCACTCGATGATTGCCTAAATCGATACAAGAGTCAAAAGGTCACTAACTAGAGCTATTTATTTCCAAAAACCTTATTTTTAACCATAAGCATGTAGTTAAGTGTGTTGGTACCTTATTTATTTCCAAAAACCTTATTTTTAACCATAAGCATGTAGTTAAGTGTGTTGGTACCAAGTGAAGTATGTTTGACTCTTCGAGAATGACTCAATTAGGTCTTTTTATTTATTATTACTACTATTATTACCTAAACACCAAAAACAGACTCAATCCCTTAAAAAGGTTATCATGCCATCCATCGTTGGGAAGAGCTTCACACAAAAACTACCTTTGGAAAGAACCGTGGCATTAAGAAAATCAAAGGCTTATTATTCACTAAGACATAAAAAGAAGCTATTTAATCAAAAGGAAGCTACTAATTCAAAAAGAAGACAAACATAAAGAAAAAGAAGCTTTAAAACAAAAGAGCTATTGAAAGCTAAACGAATATACATAATGAGAAATAAGAGGGAATATATACATAATAAGAAAGAGGAAGAAAATAGTAATAAGTTAATTATAGGCCAAATTTCTCATAGTTATCAAAATACAGCATCATTAGAATGTGTTAAAGAAACTCCCCTCCCCCCCTCCCCTCCCCCTAAATAAAAATAAGCATTGTCCATAATGCTTAACAACATAAGAGTAAGAGAAGGGTGAGAGTGAATAAAACTCCCTATGGCTCTATGGCCTTCTCTGTGTCCCCAGCAGTGGCACCGACCTCAGCGTCATCCAATTGAATCTCATCATCCTCAAGTCCGAGAGTGGCTGAGTTGGTGAACATCTGACGGACTGTCTCAACAGTGTCAGCAGTAGTGTCTGGCTCCTCAGACTGGCCAGCTGGTGTTGTAGATATTGTAGGAGCTGCGTCTCGGTGGTGCGGGTCTATCAACATGTCAAATAGAATGTCTCTGGCTGCTGCAAGCTTTGTAACCTGGCACCAAAGCTCATCCACTGACTTTTTAGATGCATGCCGCTTTCTCATTTTATTTACCTCTTTGCCCAACTCTTCGATCACTGCCCTATGTTGCAGTAAAGTGGCCATGATTGTGTTTTGATTTTCCAGGAGCTTCTTCAAAGTTTCATCAACTGTGGGGGGGAATCTGGAGTACCAGAGAGGATGACTGTACTGCAACATGACTGGATATGTCATCCAGCTTTGCAGTAGATATCTACATCTAGTTCTTGAGGCTCCCTAGTGTCTGGAGACTCGCAGCATAGAGAATGGAGTAGATGGCATAGGTACCGGTTTCAAAGCCGAGGTGGGAGGTACTGAGGCTGAAGGTGGAGGCATGGCAGTTGCACTGGTAGAAGGCTCCGCTGAAGTGGATGGCATATTAGCTATCTTTGTACCTACCACCGATGGCTCATCAGACTGGTCTACGGTGGTAGTCGGCTGACCTTTTTTATTTAGGTTGTGTGCATCCACCATAGAATACCAAGAGATGGGCTTCTTCGCACGAACCTTCGTGTCATTATATTTGGGATCTACCCGTGCATCCGTAAGGTACTCAGTGATGGTGTTGGGATACGGGTAGGAAGTATCAGCCTACTTGGCGACCACTAACATATTAGCTAACATCACGACACTCACATTGATCGGGTACTCGGCCATAATATAGGCGACTAGAACTGCTTGTGGAATAGGTAAGTTTGTCTCATTCTGGCACGGGCCTAGTCTACTGCACACGAAGGTCTTCCATCCCTTCGCCTCAAAATTTAGGGTGTTCTGCTGAATAGGAACCCCTGCAGTGATCCATGGTGGTTGTGGCCTCGGGGCTGCAAGAAGCTTAGCTAGCCATGGGCGAGCTGCATCACCCATCTCCAGCTTCTTCAAATACTATACCGGCTCAACGTCCTCAAACCCCAAGTAGGAGTTCAGTGTGTGCTGGTCAAACCGCACCTTCAGATTTCTCACTTTTGTAACTTTGGTCCCTTTCTTTATGTGTGCCACATTGGCATAGAACTCCCGGACTAAATACTCATTAGCGTCTACAACTGACTGGGAGAATCACATCCACCCCTTCCTCTCTCGGAACTGTCTCAACACTTCTAGATTGTACCTGTCAAGATCTTTAAGCTGGAACTGTCACTTAAGAGTGAGCAATCTTACCAGCCACCACCCACAGAAGTTGGTGAAGGCAGCTAGACTCACAAACGGTCATCCCAGACCTCTTTTTTCTTCGAACTCTCAAGACCGGCAACTATAGTATCACCCCCTCGGCCATCTTCCGGAATATCGTCAACAATAGCTATTAGTGCCTCAGGGACAGGTGTAGAAGAGGGCTCTGAATCCTGACTTGCACTCTCCGAACCCTCGGAAGTCTTAAATGAGGATGAAGGCTCGTCCCGGAGTTAATACCTTCCCTGTGGCTGTTGTGGCTGTGATTGGACTTCAGGATGCTCTTGCACTGAGTCGCCCTCCGATGCTTCCCAAGATGGGGCATATGAACTAGATTCATAGGGCTCAGGCTATCTTCCTCGGCCTACTGTAGCTTTCTTGGTGATTATCTTCTGGAGGGCGAGGGGTAAAGTGCTTTTGTCTCGGCCTCTAGAAGGTTCACCCCTCCCCTTTGAAGTGTCACCGTGGCCACGAGATCTAACCATTTTCTGTAACAAGCAACAACATAAGTCAGTTGTAATTCAACTGCACACAGACAGTATATCACAGTGTAGAACATGAGTGCAGGGTGGGGAAGTGCAGTCCGCACAATTACAAGTGTGGCCGCAGACTGGGATGTGCGGACCACACAACTTGAACTTGCAGTAGCAAAAATGGAACTGCAGTCCGCATATTTTTGTGTGTGACCGCAGAATAGAAGTGCGGTCCGAACATTTCTCTTTTGCGGACACACATTAGAATTTCAAAAGGTACCAACTCTCTGATAATAGAGATTGGTATGATCTGCGGCCGCGGTGGAATTTCTGCGGTCCGCACAATTTTAAGTGCGGATGCAGAATCATGCTTGATCAAAGAGCCATATTTTCTACTTCTGCGGACCGCACAATTTCTTGTGCAGCCGCAGGTTTCAAACCAAAATCGATCAGACTCTTAGGGTTTACAAAAATTTTCAACAATTGACATGATATTAACAATTAAGCATGCAAATCAATTTACCCGGTCCCCATAAAGCAATTAGTAGTTTACCCAACACAGATTAAACCCCACATGTTAGTAAAATTGAAATATATTGACAAATGGCCTAAAACTATCTAACAAATTATAAATTTAACTAAAAGTTGAAAAATTCTATGAGAAATTAAACATACCAGATATGAAGGAGTGCAACTACATGATCACAAATGTGTATGGAGTGTGGCAAATGATTGAACAGATGATTTCCAAGTTTTAGAATTTAGAGTGCTCAGATAGGGGGGAAACTTAGTATAGTAGCCTTAGGCTACTATTTATACTTGCAGGCAGACTTGGGAAATAAAGGAGGAGTGCAACCGTAGAATTCCTTCTGCGGTCCGCACTCTGTTACCTGGTGTCACGACCCAAACCGATAGACTGTGACGAGTGTCCGAGTTCAACCTACCGAATACTCCTAAGTGTATGTCTAAGATATAAACATGAAATAAGTGTAGGTCATGCATAACATATGTCCCTAAACTGCTGAATCATGTGAATAATATACGTGAAGAGACATACTCAAAAGACATATATACATATACATGCGAAATACAGTAGGGCGGCCGACAAGGCCACATATTATCCAACTATAGATGACTGTCCACAGACCTCTAATAGAGTGTAAAACTGTACAAAGGACGGTACTGGGCCCCGTCATACCCTTATATGTATACACAAGTATCGTACCAAAACCCAATAGCAGCTCTGGATCAAATGGAGTACACCAACTCTAGCTGAGCTAGGATCCTAAGGAGAGGGACCGTCAGCCTGTCTACCTGCACCTTCAGGCATGAAACGCAGTCCCCCAGGCAATAGGGGCATCAGTACGAATAATGTACCGAGTATGTAAGGCATAAAAATCAATATATAAAAGGCATGAAAGAAACATGGAGTAAAGAACTCAACCTGTAAGTCTGAATAGCTTTGTGAATCATGAAAATATTTATAATGTCATGCGTATGCATATAAATGTCATATCATGCATAGTTATATGTGTACATAACATCATCAAGCCTCTTAGGGCATCTCATCATATCATCTCAGTCTATGTGGGCGAAATCATAAACGTATACCAGCTGATCAGGTGGTGGTGCGTATATAACGCCATAATATTTTTCCATATCCTATATACTTATAATATACGCATATATAACGCCATCTGATCATGGGTCAATGTACATGTATAAATGAATGCAATGCATAATGAAGTAAGTCAGTAAGATTTCTCGCAATGTCATATGATCAATATGCCTTTGGAGAAACTTTAGCAACTTACGTATTTTTCTGATACCCATGAATAGAAGATATAATAATAGGACACATGGGGAATCAAGAACATAGGCACCCCTAGTACTTCTATGAATAAAGTCATTTATGAAAGTTTCGCGTTTGCACGTTTCGCTTATATTATATGGATCATGAAAAATGGAAAGAATGCATAGCCTTAACATACATTAACTCCATTGAGTCCTTAATACCTTCCAAGCAATTCTTCAAACAACTCAACTCAATCTACCATAACATAAGGAGATTCAAAATCAGTGTTGAGTAAAAGCTAAGTCCGCAACTTAAACTAGTAGCTCGTTTATGTAAATTTGGACAGCATCTCCCCTGTAACAAGAGCCTCTTACAATACCATATACCAACAAAAATGACCATAAAAATCTAGCAATACATAATTATCAATAACAAGACACCATATAACAACAACAAGTCACAACTACTTCACGACGAGCTACAAGTCCAATTGGAATATATATACCCCACATCACCCTTTATAGACTTCTTACTTTAACTTACTAGTATCATTAACATGATAATGAAGTCATTCATCAATGATTCCAGCCTTATACCATATATTTATAACAAAGAAAATAATCCACAACTCCAATTATCCTCAATTAACAACTTTATTCACTAGTTCATGTCTAGTCCATCCATTTAACTTAATCAATGTCAAGATAACCTTAAGCATATACAAGAACACAATATACATACCTCCTACAGTAGCTTCAAGTCAAAATCCAAGTTATATTTAGCTTACAAATACAACACCATAGAAGTGACTTAAGCTAATCTTCACTTCCAACCTCAAGTTTCGTATGCTTCTTTCACCAATTCACTTGATAAACATATAGACATGAATAACAACAGAAACCATATCATAACCAAGTTATTTTTCCCATTTTCCAGCCATTTATAGTTCATGGAGACAACCTTTCCAAAATAGTCCATTAATGTCCATAACATCTCAAACTATTTCAGGTCTCCTCTTGTAGTATTTTGCTCAAATAATGCAACCAACACACAAAAAACTTCAAGTACATGTAGTAGGATTTTATACTCACCTTAAACAGTAGAAACAATATGAAATTTCAGCCAAGCACAGCCCACAACTATCCTCAATAACACCGCAACACTATAGGTGTTGTATTCTCTTCTTGAATCAACTTTTGGTGTTCAAGTTGGTGTGTAAACACTTGTAGTTTGCCTTTAAAATATAATATATATGAAGGAGGGACTGATTATTACCTTAATCAATAAGAACAACACGAAATTTGAGGTTACTTACCTTTGAAGAACCCTCCAAAACAGCCACAAGGCGAAAAACTAGGATCTAGCAAGCACCACGGGATTTCTAGCGTTGGATTCATGTTTTCATCTTAGGTTCTCACTCTAGAATCATGGAGGAACCATTGGAGAGCATTTAGGAGGATTTAGAAACTGTTTTGGACAAGAAAAATGAGTTAAAACGACGAAGAATTGACTTTAATATAAGCTGGAATTTTTTCCCGACTTTATGGGTCCCATGGGTGTTGCTTATGCAGTCTTGCAAAAATACAAATATCTCTCTACTCTGATATCATAACGATAAACGATTAAATGATTTAGAAACTAGACTCAAAGACCTTCAATTTGGTATATAATATGTCCCAAAAATACATCATAAATCTTATAAAATGTATTGCTCAAAAAGCTTCATTACAAGGCAAATCCTTAGTCGGTTTTTCCGCAACTTAAATCCGATTTTTTTCAAACTTTATATTTCATATCCAATCATCATATATAGTCATATCATGACTTTAAACTCATTTAAATTATGATTAATAAGTCTCATATTCATCTTAATTTACTTAAGACTTCGGTAAACCTTTCTTATCCTTGTAGAAAGATTTCGTCCTTTTTGAGCTTACATTTGATAATCCTATAATGACAGTGACGTCTGATGTACGGGGTGTAACAACATTAAATCACTTCATATACTTTCAAAGAGGATCTCGTTTCCGAGCTTATATCAATTTACTTACGACGTACTTTCACATATAAAAATATGGGGTGTAACACCTAGAGACTCAATAGCCTTTGTTGATCTGCGGTCCGCACAATTTGTGGTGCAACCGCAAATTTTTACTACGGACCGCATAATTCGATGTGCGGTCTGCACAAGAATTGTGCGTCTGTAGTTGCCTTCTGTTGTAGCATTCAAAATTGTGCGGTCCGTACTTTTTCCACACTTAGCCAATTTTCTGAGCACAGTTCCAGTAAAGCACACTCATTCCTGCAACACACTTCAAATCCAGTTAGCACAAAATAACACCTATCTACGAAAGAAGAAAAGAAAAAGAAAAAGAAAACATGGGTTTTTTCCCAAGAAGCGCCTGATTTAAAGTCACGGCACGACACAGATTACCATCACTTCAAATAAATAACTGCCACCACGTGGCCCTCATCATCTTGTCCCAAATAATGCTTCACCCGGTGACAATTGACTCAGAATACCTCATCATTTTTGTTCTTCAAGTCCTATGCACCAAAAGGTGTCACACCCACAATTTCAAAGGGACCACTCCATTTGGATTTCAGCTTTCCGGAAAACATATTCAATGGCGAGTTGAACAACAAAACAAGATCACCCACCTTGAACTCTTTGTTTTGGATGTATTTGTCATGAAAGTGCTTCATTCTCTCTTTGTACAAGGACGAACTTGCATATGCATGGTACCAGAATTCATCCAATTCATTCAAATGTGCAACTTGCAAGTTAGCGGTTGCATCCCAATCAAGATTCAACTTCTTTAAAGCCCACATAGCATTGTGCTCAAGTTCCACCGGAAGATCACAAGCTTTGCCAAACACAACTGATATGGAGACATCCCAATAGGAGTTTTGAAAGCAGTCCGATAGGCCCATAGTGCATCATCAAGCTTTTTGACCAATCCGTCCGGTTAGCATTCACTGTTTATGACAAGATACTCTTTATCTCCCGGTTGGAGACTTCCACTTGACAGCTAGCTTAAGGATAATAGGGAGTCGTAACTTTATGAGTGACACCATACTTACTAAGCAAAGTGTCAAACACCTTGTTGCAAAAAAGCGACCCCTCATCGCTTATGGTAGCCCGGGGAGTACCAAATCTTGTGAAAATATTCTTCTTCAAGAACGCCACCATACTCCTCGCTTCATTGTTGGGTAGAGAAACTGCCTCAATCCTTTTAGACACATAATCAACCACGACCAAGATGTACGTGTTTTCTCAAGAACTCACAAAAGGACCCATGAAGTCAATACCCTACACGTCAAAGATATCGATCTCCAAAATGGTAGTGAGAGGCATTTCATTCCTCTTCGAGATTCCACCGGCCCGTTGGTATTCATCACATCTTTTCACCATATCACTTGAATATTTGTAGAGAGTGGACCAATAGAAACCATAACTTAGCATTTTAGCCGTTGTTCTTGCTCTGCCACGATGACCACCATAAGGTGAAGAATGGAAAGCCTCAAGAATAATAGTTTGCTCTTTATCCGGTACACATCTTCTAATTAACCCATCCGTGCAAATCCGGAAGAGGTAAGGCTCGTCCAAATAATAATCTTAACAATCCCGTTTGAATTTATTCCTTTGATTTGAAGAGAACTCATCCAGGATGATTCCACATACAAGGAAGTTTTCTAGATCGGTGAACCATGGCACCTCCTTCATTGAAATGGCCAAGAGTTTCTTATCGGGGAAGGATTCATTGATTTCAAGGCCATCATGTGGCCTCCCCTCCTCCTCCAAATGAGACAAGTGGTCCGCCACTTGATTTTCACTCTCTTTCCGATCTTAAATGTCAATATCAAACTCTTGCAACAATAGCACCCATCTCATCAACCTAACTTTTGAATATTTCTTGCTCATAAGATAACGAAGTATCGCATGGTCTGTATGAACAATAACCTTTGTACCCATCAAGTACGGGCGGAACCTCTCAATTACAAACACAATGGCAAGGAGCTCTTTCTCTGTAATGGTGTAATTGACTTGGGCATAATTCATGGTCTTACTAGCATAGTACACCGGATGAAAAATCTCATTGATGTTTCCCCAAAACTGCTCCAACCCATATATCACTAGCATCGCACATGAACTCAAAAGGAATACTCCAATTAGGAGTGGTGATAGTGGGAGTAGTAGTCAACTTGAACTTTAGCAATTCAAAGGCTCTCATGCAATCATCATTGAAGTGAAATTTTGCATCTTTCTCTAAAATCTTGCACAAGGGGTTCACCACTTTGCAAAAATCCTTTATGAAGCTCCGGTAGAACCCCGCGTGACCCAAGAAACTTTGCACGCCTTTCACTGATGTTGGAGGTGGAAGTTTAGAAATCACCTCTATCTTCGCTTTGTCGACCTCAATGCCCTTCTTTGAAATTTTTTGGCCAAGGACAATGCCCTCCTCGACCATGAAATGGCATTTCTCCCAATTCAACACCAAGTTCGTTTCTTCACACTTTGCCAATACTTTATCCAAATTTGCCAAGCAATCATCAAAGGAATCCCCGACTACCGAAAAGTCATCCATGAAGACTTCAAGGTAGTCCTCGACCATATCGGTAAAGATCACCATCATACACTGTTGAAAAGTTTTCGGTGCATTGCATAAGCCAAATGGCATCCGCTTGAAAGCGAAAGTGTCATAGGGACAAGTGAAAGTTGTCTCCTCTTGATCTTCCAGGGCAATAAGGATTTGGTTGTAGCCCGAATAGAAAGCAATAGAAAGCACGATCGGCCAACCTATCAAGCATTTGGTCAAGAAAGAGGAGTGGTAAATGGTCTTTCCTTGTCACTTTCTTTAGCTTCCGATAGTCTATACACACTCTCCACCCGGTCACCTTTCTTGTTGGAATCAACTCGTTCTTATCATTGGTGACCACAGTTATGCCCCCCTTCTTAGGGACACATTGCACCTGAGAATTCCACGAACTGTCGGAAATGGGGTAGACCACCCCGGTATCTAACCACTTGATTATCTCCCTTTTTACAACGTCTTGCATGAATTCATTGAGTCTCCTTTGATGTTCTATTGAAGGTTTGGCATCTTCCTCCAAGTTAATCTTGTGCATGCAAAATGCGGGGCTTATTTCCCGAATATCTGCCAAAGTCCACCCAATAGCTTTATTCCTCTTGTGGAGCACTTCCAATGTAGAGTCAACCTGCACGTTAGTCAAATAAGAGGAAAGACTAAAGTAGAACAAGGGCCAAGGAATTCATACTTGAGATGTGGAGGCAATGGCTTCAACTCCAAGATAGGAGGCTCTTCAATTGAAGGCTTTATATGAGGAGTTTTCCTATTCTCAAGATCCAAGGAAATCTTCTGGGGTGCATAGTTGTATGACCTCATTCCTTGCAAAGAATTAAAATATTCCATGAAGCCATCCATCTCGTCATCATCAAAATTTAGCAAGACGGCCTCCAACATGTCACCCACATTAGTCGTGGCACTTGTATAATCAATAATCACATTGGTCACCAAGTCCACGAACGAACACACTTCATTGCTATTCGGTTGCCTCATAGATTTGCACACGTGAAACACTACATTTTCATCACCCACCCAAAAAGTGAGTTCTCCAGCTTCCACATCAATAAGAGCATTCCCTGTTGCAAGGAAAGGTCTACCAAGAATAATCGGGACCCCATAGTCCACTTCACAATCAAGAATAACCAAAATTCGCTGGGAGAATGAACTTGTTAACTCGAACCAATACATCATCAATCACCCCCAACGGTCTCTTCATTGTACGATCGGTCATTTGTAATCTCATAGATGTGGGTCTTGGTTGCCCAATTCCCAATGTATTGAAAACCGAATAGGGCATCAAATTGATACTCGCCCCAAGATCACAAAGAGATTTTGCAAACTCGGTACTTCCAATTGGTTCATGGTGGTAGTCAACTCGGCTATGGCTTGTCCATGATCATGCAACTCTTTGTGAAGGTGAATCACATTGGGGTCAACTTGTGGAACATTAGCTCAAGATTACCACGCCGAAGAAGTATCCGCCATCTCATCCAAGATATCACACACCTCCGCATAAGGCGTAGTCATGAAGTTCCCACCGGCAAGTTGATTCACTACACATTGGTTGGTTGTATTGATCCCCCGATAAAAAGTTTGTTGAATCATGTTCTCCATAATATCATTGTTGGGGCACTCTTTCACCATTGTTTTATATCTTTCCTATATCTCGTGTAGGGGTTCATTGGGCTCTTGCTTGAATGCTAGAATTTCATCCCGAAGAATAGCCATGTGCCCGGGAGAGAAGTACTTAGAGATAACTTTCTCCGCTAGTTCATCCCAAGTATGAATGGAATGATTTGGAAAATATTCCAACCAATCTAAAGCTTCCCCCCGTAGAGAGAAGGGAAAAAGCCTTAGCCTCAAAGCATCCTCGGAGATATTTGTTTGTTTGCTCCCTCGACACGTATCTACGAACCCCTTCAAATGTTTATATGCATTTTGACCCGGTGCACTGGTAAAGAACCCTCATTGCTCTAGCAAAGTGAGCATTATGTTGGTTATTTGAAAGTTTCCCACCCTAATACGGGGAAGGACTATAGCACTTGCATACCCTTCATTCGGCAATACCCGGTGTGGAGCCGCTCGTGGTGGAGGTAGGGATGGAGCGGGTACATTGTATTGAGGCGGTCGGGCTCGTCTATTGGCCTGAAATTCAAGAGGAACCTCATCTATTTGATCATCCTCAACATCCACATCCCCCACGGCTATGTTTCTGAGATCGTTGTTTGCCATGATTGCATCTACAATACTCACATGTTAGTAATAAGGAAGGAAAAGAAGATATGCCAAAAACATACCTAAATATATAGCTAACATTGTTTTTAGCTCCCCGACAACGGCACCAAAAATTAATCTCGTCCAAGTTCACACATCAATTCGAGGTTATGAAAATGGTCGATGCAATAATAGTACCCAACTAAGTCGGGGTCAAATTCCTCAGGGAGCTATATGTATGGGAGTTAGTAGTATATATCTTAGCGTGTGAGTTTGTATATCTAAATTTGCACTTCACAAAAATTGGTTGTTTTAAAGTTTAATCTAAACTACAATTACAATTTAAGAAATAAAACTTGAAGATTGTTTTTGTTGTTTTTCAAATGTTGTAAAAGGACTAGGGCTATGACCTTCACCTAGGTGTTTGCCTAACGGGTTGTAAACTTTAAAGCATGTTTTATTGGTCGAGATGTATTATAGCTATCAACACTCAGTTACCCACTCAATACCTCTCGGTCAAAGAGTGATTTTGCCCAATTTGGCTTTCTCAAGTCCAAATGGGTATTGAACAAAACGATTGATAAAAAGCTCAAGTCGGGTTTTACTATCTCTAGGTTCAACCCTTTAATTGGGCTATTCAATCTCTTGATTGACCCGATTTCTTGCTAGCCAAGTTTTCCTAGACTAAGTCTCTCTTTCTCAAGTAGAGACCAAGTCAAATAGGCATAAACTAATCTTTGCAACCATTAATTCTTCAAATCAAAGTAAGAACAAGGCTAAATAATAAACACTCAACCATAAACAAGCAATAAATCAAATACCCATTAAGTTTACACACCAGGGTTGGCTCACAACCCTAGTAAAAATCTAGCTACTCATACTTAAAATGGAAGAATTAGGAGAAGAAATGATAATTAAACCCATATTGCTAATTAAATTGATAAACTCTTTGTTCAAAAGCTCAAAATAGCAAAAACTACTAAAAAGAGTAAGAGGAACTGTCTACTGTAGTAGCTGATGTCAAAAATATTAACCTAAAAAGGTTCTGCGGTCTGCACAAATGTGATTGCGGCCGCGTAGCTCCTCTTCGGCGGCCGCACAATAATTGTGCGGCCCGCACTTTTGGTGGACTTGAGATTCTGGTTCTCTGAACTTTTGCTTTGACCCAGCTTCTACGGCTGCACACTTCATGTGTGGACTACACTTTATAACATTCTCTGATAGAAGATTCTTCACAACCTGCAGCCGCAGCTGATATTCTGCGGTCCGCACTTCTGAGCTTTTGTGCATGTTTTTGTCCTTGAGTTCAAATTACTCCTTCTTGAGTTGGATTTCATCTCAAGAGCTCATCTTCCAATATTCCTACAATTAAGTACATTTCATCAGTTTTCGGGAACTCAATTAAGCGCTTTTGGACTAAAACGAAAGCTAAAGGGTGCTAATAAATAGTCAAAATCCTCACTTATCACCTTCAACTACCAAAAGTTTAGTTCACTTCAAACAAAGTATGTGATGCTTGTATTAGAGGAAAACATGTAAAGTCATCTTTTTAATCTATGAAGGTTGTCAGTACTTCTGAACCCCTGGAACTCCTTCACATGGACCTATGTGGATCAATGAGAGTGAGGAGTAGAGGAGGTAAGAGGCATATTTTTGTCATTGTAAATGACTTTTCCAAGTAAAATGGCCTCAGTTTTTGGGATCTAAAGTTGAAACTTTTGATGTTTTCTGTGTGTTTGTCAAAATGATCTAACAGAAACTGGGTTGTAATGTATTAAGTATAAGAACAGACCATAGGACAGAGTTTGAAAACTCCAAATTCCTTGAGTTCTGTAGCACTCATGGCATTGATCACCACTTCTCTGCACCCAGAACTCCACAACAAAATGGTGTTGTGAAAAGAAAGAATAGATCTCTAGAATACATGGGCAAGCCCATGTTAATTTCCAGTGGACTTCCAAGAGCTTTTGGGATGAGGCAGTCAATACTGCCTGCTACTTATTAAATAGATGCATGTCAGACCCATTCTTGAGAAGATTCTCTATGAGTCACTTCGAGGAAAGAAGCTCACTCGCCTAAGAGCTTTTGGGTGCAAATATTTTATGCACAACAATAGCAAAGAATCTCTAGATAAGTTTGATGACAGAAGTGATAGGGAGTTTTCCTAGGCTACTCACCACATAGTAAAGCTTAAAAAGGATTTAATAAAAGACCTATGTGTGTAGAAGAAAATGTTCATGTTATTTTTAATGAACCTAACAACCTTATTGAGAAAGGTTTGCAAGATGAAAACTATGACATAGGGCTCACTGATGAAAGAACCTCTAGAGAACTTGAACAACAATCTGAAGGAGGATTAGGGAATCTTGAGGAAGTTGAGAGTGAATGGGAAGAGCAAGAAGAGGAGAGAACTACACTGATTGATACTCAGACAGATAAAGCTGTAATTACTGACACTGATCCTTTGGGTCACTCCCTGCCTGAACAATCTTTGGGTATGCAAGTTAGGCCATGGAAGCATCAAAGCTCACACCCTTGAGAACATTATCTATGATCCTAATACTGGAGTGCAAACTAGGTCATCTCTGAGAAACGTATATACACTCACAATATTCCTCTCATATGCTAAGCCTAAAAGCATAAAAGAAGCCCTAAAGAACCCAGATTGGATTATAGTCATGCAAGAACTAAACTAGTTTGAGAGAAGCAAGGTCTGGCACCTAGTGCAGAGACCCAAGAACAGAACTGTCATAGGTACCATATGGATGTTCAGAAATAAACTAGATGAACAAGGAAATATCACAATGAACAAGGCCAGACTGGTGGTTCAGGGGTACAATCAAGAGGAAGGCATTGACTAGTCCTTTACCCCTTGTCTCTAGTCTGTTTTCTTAACCCAGTGGTGCATTTTGTTTATTCTAGTTCTGAGTAGGTTGCAAGATGTTTCAGTTTATTTTGTTCTAATGTTTTAGTTCAAGGCCTTGTGCTTAATTTGGCACTACTTAATGAACTCTCTTTTGTTGTTTACATGCTTTTCACATAGTTTTATCATCAGCATAGTTTATTTGTCTTGATATTTCTTGTGCTTGTGTTATAGCCTCGATGGCCATGAATCTTGCATTAACTCTACTTGGATTGTCTAACAGCTTTTTGGTTGTTTTTTCGATGATTCCAAAAGGGGTAAGATAGAGTTTGGGGTGCTTGATGTAGGGGTGCTTGATGTACTTGCTCTGAATTGGGTCACATTGTGTTGGTGTAAGTGCTACTGCTATTGTTATGAGGTGATAGATTACCTGGTTTATGCGCACAAAGTTTGTCATCATCCAAAGGGGAGAATTTATTGAGTATTGGGATTTTTATGATTAACAAAGTGTGTTCAGAGAATGAGCGCTAAGAACGAGGTCCTCAAAGTAGCTGACGAAGTATACTAAGAATCAGGTCCTCAAGATCGTTGTTGAAGGTTCTTACGAGGCAGTAACTTTTTCACAAAGTTACTCTAGTCTGAGATTGTTGGAAGAAGGTTGTTAAGTGATAAGGGTCATTGTCCAAGAAGATATGCTTGCATAAGTGATAGACAAGAGTCACAAGATTTGTGGAGTCCTTGAAACTGTAGGAGTCCTATCAAATGAGAAGTTGACTATGCATAGGACTCCTAAAAGATCCCGGAGCCTAGTGAACTTAAATACTTTCTTGATGGACTAAGGACATTATCTTTTTGCACGTCAACTATGAACAACATTTTCAACACTCAAGTCGATTATTAGTCTTAGTGTTCTTCTTGAGTCAGTTAGTTAATGTGTATTAAAAAATCGAGTTGTAATCAATGTGTCATACATAATTTGCGAGTTGAAGTAATTATTTGAGTTTACAAGTTAGAGTAACTTGTAAGTCAAATAGTGAAAGAGGAGAACTGTGTGGGTATCGATTTACAGGTATTGTAATCGATACATTTGGCTCATTTATTTTAGTAAAGTTGAAGTTAAAATCCTACGTGGTAGGTCGTGGTTTTTGTACATTTGAGCCAGGTAATTTTACACGTAAAAATTGTTGTCTTTGTTTTACTGTTTATATCGTTAATTACTTCTAAGGAGTAAGGTAAAGAATCAAGTTCTTTAGTAATTTAGGAAGGCACTCAAACTAACAAGAAGCCCAAGAATGGGTTAAAAGGAGCTCACGCATGAAGAATAAGCATGACTTAAAACTGATATTGGTTGAAAGTAACACATGCGCTAAAAATAAGCATGAGTTTAAACTGGCATTGGAGCCCATGCGTTATAAATAGGCATGGTTTAAAACTAGCATTGGTTAAAAGGAGCCTAAATATGGGTTAAAAAATAGTTGTTATTTCTATAAAAGATGTAGCAACGGGGGTTTTGAATATTTGTGATTGCAATTTATCTCCACATGTAGCATCACGTTTAAACTTTTTGGATAAATTTTCATTATCGTCAAATTAGTTGCGGCTTGATTTGAACCCACCTAAATCTGTTTTCGATCTTGCTTTGAACCATTGGCTCTAATACCACTTGTTGAGATCGAAATAATATGGTGCATGCGAAAGCCAACAAAAACAACTTTGATGACATTGAATCAGGCATAAAACAAACATATTAAAAGAAACTATTGTTTAAAAAATAGGACATTATAATGGGGTTTGGTCAATTGACCTACATATAAAAACTAGTATAAAAATATAAAAATTATTGAGAGAAAAATCTCCCATGAACAAGACTCTTTAATGACTACATTGTGGAAGGTTGTTGTTGTTTGAGAAGGATCGGAAGCCTTAATTTATAGAAGTACAAAACTTCTCTTCTAAGAAAAGGATAAGACATATGAAGGAGGTTTAATCATTTTAGAAGTCTTTTTTTCTTCCTTCAAGAAAGAGAATCCTAATAGATTAGACATTCAGGGCAAAATCTTAACATCTCGACCGTTTGTGATTGATTAATGCGGAAAAGAATATAACTTTGAACGTCTTTTTTTAACCCTCTTATAAGCAATTGTTTTGAATGATAAAGAGAGAATGAATTTGACGAGTTTGGCAGAATAACAGTAGAAAGAAAAGAGTTGTTATAACACGTTGAAGATCTAAAATAAATAGATAAATTGTTCCATCTCTCATCACTTAAGAATTTTGACAAGGTGATCACACGGTATGATAGGTAAAATTAGGTGTCTGAGGTCTTTGGTTCAAGTCTCATCCCTCACGCATGCATTTACACCAATATTTTCACGTGCTTGACTCAAGAAAAAAGAATCTAACTCTCATATTAGGAGGCTCTTCATAAATTCAAGAACTTGAGAATGAAAAGGCAAATTACGAGACCAAAAATGAAACAACAATGAAGCTTAGACTTTTTTCTTTACTATCTCACCAATACCATAAATGGCGAATCATTAACAAATTTTAGAGGTGTAATTTTTAAAAATCTCTCAGAGATACTTTCTAACACACAGGCAGTCAGTAATTTAACGAAATTAAGTTTTCAGCTATCAAAAAAGCCTTGACTAAATTTCCTTTGCTAATCGTTTTCTATAATTGAGAATATAATGTTTTGAACGAAATGGAAGGGCCATAATCCCTTCACCTTCATAAAAGTTCCTTGGATTATTTTTAGTAAAATGCATACGTTTCATGATACTGAAGTCATCGAGAAAAATTAAAACTAGTGGATCCCACATGTTGACATCGTAAATTATAGAGAGAGGGAAAAAAGTGATAACATTCGTCCCTCTTTATTAATCCAAAAATGCAAGTAACCTAGTGTCGAAAAGAAAAACAAATCCATATTAAATCAGCACTCTTTTTAAAGTTGAAAGTTGGTATTAAAAAGTTTCTTTGCCGTATGGTTGCAATTTTATTGGAGAGGGACTGTTTTTTTTAATTTTTTCCTGCTACATTATCACGAGGATATGACAATATTTTCTTTGTTTACGTAATAGTGGTGTTTGGACCAACTTGAACATATCTAAATTAGTTAATATATAGGTATCACCAAAACTTAAGCAGATTCAAAGAAATTAACTAATGGTTTTTGTCTCTGCTGCAATTTGAACTCAGCTCTTCAAGGTTTTCATCCACTTCTTTTGCAACTAGGCCACACATATTTTTAATTACATCAGGGGTGGAAGAGAAAGAAAATACTATACTGATAAAATTTAAAAGCCACCACTTGAATTGAGGAAGGTAGCGAGCTTACCAAGTGAACTCTAGCCTTCAACTCTACTAGACCACATCCTGTTGTTGTGCTTTGAGGTTATGACAATGTTGCAATTAACTCAAGTAAGTATAACTAAAAAATAGATACTACTTCTGACATATTATTTGTCTTTTAAAATTGCATACAGCTTAATAAAGATAGACATATAACAGCGTACGTCTTAATTATAACAATTTTTGTCTTAATTATCCTTTACATATATATGTCATCTTAAGCACCCCATTTAATTGACAATCCACTAATTGGAAAAGAAAGACTCAATATACAAAGAAAACTTTATAATGAATGACTGCTAAAAGAAATTTAAAACGCCAAATATTTTGGAATAAATTTAGTCAAAACAATTACTTGCCCACATATGGTGTTTACCAAACCAATCAATTTAATCTTAATATTTAAAAATTAAAGTGAGAATACATATCATTATTCATTAACTATTGTTAAGTGATAAATGCATATATGAAAGACATTTGTCTTAGATTCAATAATTTTGTTGCGTATATGAAAGACATTTATCTTGAATTCAATGATTTTGTAAACATCGGGTGTATGTAAATTCTTATACTTTTCCGCATTAATCGATCACAAGAGACTCTTTCCTTTTGTAGTATATATAAGTTTCAAAAATTAGAATGCCAGGAGCTATAGATCTATTTGTTTTCTAGATATCGTTTTATATATATATATATATATATATATATATATATATGCATACACACTCTATTTGTTTTTTCAATTTTAGATTAACCTTATATTTTTAACATAATTTGAAAAGTTTTTAGGAAATTTTGTGTGCATTTTCTAGTGCCAAGCTATAAATAGAAGGAATTTTCTTTTCAATTGAGAAAACCACTCTGATAGAACTATGGTGAAATATTATTATTATTATATATAAATAATAAATTAAAACATAATATCAACGTAGTAGATATTATGGTGATATAATATCATAATAGCATGCCTTCTTCTCATAAGGAACTAAAGTAAAGTAAACGATAATGTCAACTAGTAGATGACAAAGAACATAAATTGACCAAGTGCATAGTTATTATGATATTCTAGCAAAACCTTAAACTTATTAGGAAATCCAGGTATTAACTGATTGGCATGCTCTCTCTATTTTTGTTTTTCAAGATTGGCATTCCCAACTTAATTTTCATGAGTTTTGAGAAGCATGACTCCTCGTGAAATAACTGTTCTAGTTCTATTAGTTACTATATGTCTTCTTGTACCATCAATCTTCTGCTTAATCTGTTTAGCATGTCGAATGCATCTCGAAGCTATTCGCCGGCGCCGTCTTCGGGTTTTCGCGGCAACATCTCCATCGCCTCAGGTTTCCTCTGTGACAATTTCTCTACATACTTCAGGCCTCGATGACTGCACCATTCAGTCGTACCCAAAGGTAAGCAGAATTAGGGCATGCACTACTAAATAAACAGGAATTAGTCGATAGCTAAATAGAAAAATTCGTATTAGCGATGAATTATCAAAGAAATTCGGTTAGATACGAGCAATTTAACGACAGGTTAGCGATAAAGTTCATAACTAATTCCATTTTATTTTTATTTTTTGTAGTGGCAGATTCTGTAAGTTCAATTGAACAGATTATTTTTAGTTCGAACTATATATACATAAGCAAGAAAGTTTTAAAATGTACACGTATAATAAGATCATATGACTTTTGATTTTGAATTTGCCCTTTGTAGGTAATCCTTGGTGAAAGTAGACGTCTTCCGGGGCTTAACGCACCAACTTGCCCAATATGTCTAGTTGAGTACAGTGCTGGAGAGTCAGTGAGGCTTATACCTTTGTGTCAACATAGCTTCCATGCCGACTGTGTTGATGAGTGGTTAAAGATAAAGGCCACTTGCCCCGTTTGCCGAAATTCTCCACTTCTTTTAGAAAACGATAAGCTTGACCAAATTAGCGCCGAGGGTGCAATGTGTTAAAGCTGATTTTCTTTCCATATTTGAATTTTACTTTTTCTTGAAGGAAGGAAAATAATTTATCCTAATCGATTAGGCGCGACTCCAAATTAATCATGTCAGTTAGTACCAAATATTTCATGGTTAAACCGAATTAAAAGAAGTCCAGTAGTTTTATAAGAAGCTGACAAAACATTTTGGTTATTGTAATAATTAGTCGTATTCACATCATTGTAAGCCCTGAGTTAAGCTGTTGATTGCAAAGTATTGCAAAGTGCTACCTCGTAGAGATGTTTGACTTTAATTTATTTTGGAATTAAGATTAATGAACATTGTTCACTTAATCATGGACAGGACTTCCGTTAACTCATGATTTACAGTTCTTTAATTTCCCCACCTTCTTTCCTCGCCCTTAAGTAGTTTTAATTTTTACCAAGAATTTTATCCTATTGAAATTCACTCGTGTTCCACGATTTTGTTTTTGGCTTTGTTTTTTATTTTTTTGGTTTTGTTGTGTCTCCCCTTTTTCTAGTACTAAGGACCAATATATCTTCTCAAAAGTAAGAGAGTTTGCTTAGTGGCGAAACCGGAAATTTCTCACTAAGGATGTTCAAATAAATTTAATGGGTACATCAGTAAAAAATATTTTTTTGATTAATGGGTGCATGGGAAATAAAAATTATTCTCGCTAACTGAAATTTATTTGCAAATATCCTATCATGTCTACGGTAAAACTAACCTATTTTACGATAAAATAAAGGTACAAAACAAAAAAAGGAAAGTTTCATAACTAAGCAATGATAAAAAAAAAAAAATACGTATATCGGAAATTTCTTTACGATTGTGCAAACCTCATAGGGTCTAATAGAACTATGGTGAAATATAATCGACTTGGCCCAAAATGTTGACGTATGATGATGATTATATATAGTATGGCTTCACAACAACAAACTCAGTAGTTTCCCATGAGTGGGGTCTGGGGAGGGTAAGATGTAGGCAGTCTTACCCCTACCCCTGGAAGAGCAGAGAAGATGTTTCCGATAAGACCCTCGGCTAGAGAACAAGTAGGAATAAAAGCAAGATGAAATAAGATCGAATCTAAGAATGCGGTCAAACTTTAGGTAGTAATAGCCATTTATGAATAAAAGATAACATATTAACACTAATGCTAGCGAACTGAGTAAGAGAAACGCTCGACTACCTACTAATCTTCTACCCTAATCCTTGATCTCCACACCCTCCTGTCTAGGGCCATGTCCTCAATCAGCTCCAGTTGCGCCATGTCCCGCCTAATAACCTCTCCCCAAGACTTCTTAGGCCTACCTCTACTCCTCTTGCTGCCCACCAAGGCTAACCGCTCACACCTTTTAACTGGGACTTCTATACTTCTCCTCTTAATGTGCCCGAACCATCTCAATCTCGCCTCCCGCATCTTATCCTCCACAAGAAATAAATTAAAACATAATATCAACTTAGTAAATATGATGATGATAATATATAGCATGCCTCCTTCACACAGGGAAATGATATTTTCAACCAGTAGATGACAAGAACACAAATTGACCAAGTGCATATATAGTTATATGATAATATTCTAGCAAAACCTTAGACTTAATAGGAAATCCAGATAATAATTGACTGGAATGCTCTCTCTATTAACAATTTAACATTGTGGTTCCATAAGCATGTCTCCTCATCAAAATATTGTTCTAGTCCTATTAGTTACAATGTGCCTGTTTGTGCCATCCATCTTCTGTTTAATCTGTATAGCATGTCGCTTGCATCACGAAGCTATTCGCCAGCGCGTTGCCGGGTTTTTGGCCGGGGCACCATCGCCGTCGCCTCAGGTTTCCTCCGTGATAATTTCTCTACCTACTTCTGGCCTTGATGACTGCACGATTCAGTCATACCCAAAGGTAAGCAGAAGGCAGATTCAGGACGAATTCTATGAGTTCAACTGATTACTTTTAGTTCGAACTATATATACATAAGCAAAAAATATTAAAGTATATACATATAATAAAATCACACTCACTCATTGTGAACTTACTGTCTTTCGATTTTAAATTTGCCATTGTAGGTAGTCCTTGGTGAAAGCCGACGGCTTCCGGGGCATAACGCACTAACTTGCCCAATATGTCTAGTTGAGTACAGTGCTGGAGAGTCAGTGAGGCTTATACCTTTGTGTCAACATAGCTTCCATGCCGATTGTGTTGATGAGTGGTTGAAGATGAAGGCCACCTGCCCTGTTTGCCGAAATTCTCCACCTCTTTTGGAAAACATAAACTTGACCATTTGTAGATAGTACAATAACTATTATCTCCGAGGGGTGATTGAAATTTCAATATTTAACCATAGGGAGCTTATCCAGGCACGATTCCAGATTAGTCGTATCAGTTGGTTTCAAATATTTGATGGTTAAACCGAATGTAATTGTTGTTGCCCTTTTAAACTTCATGTGCGGAATGAATGTTCTCATTGATTTAACTAATCATGTTTTTTATAGGTTGGTTTCGAGGGGGTTCTTTTCAGATGGGAAGGAAACTTGAAACATTTTTTATAACTTCCAATAAAGCCAAGAAGTTCGTTGCTCTCAATGAGATCAAAAGAGGAAATACTTTAGCAACAATTAAACGCATACAAGAGATTTTTCATAACATTTTTCATAACATCTGTCTCACGCAAAGGTTAATACTGAAAAATGTCATACAAGCAAAGCAAAGATTTTGGTTGAGTGGTAAATACTCATTCATCATTCACTAGAGATCTCGAGTATGAAGTCGCCTTTAATAGGGAGCGTCCTACCCCTAACGTGGGACCTTCCGACGCCATTAGATAAAAAGAAAAAAAAAATGAGAGAAGAGAATCGAACCAACTAGAGGATTCTGCGACGATTCTTCAAGTGACTTATTAACAAATGCTGCCGTTAGCTTAGTAGATGGTACCGTTAACTTTTGCGATACTGTTACAGCTTAGACCAAAGCTATCCACTTTTTCAAACTTAAAAGGATGTTTTATATTCAGCAGTATTTACAAAGAATCAAAATATTCCAATACACATACTTTAAGGGAATGTCCTGGTTTTTCGCTCTATTGCTCTCAGTGACATCAAAATGGGAAATATCTAAAGGCTACAGCTTTAGCAACTATTAAACGTATACAAGACTTTTTCATAACATCTGTTTCACACAATGCTTAATACTAGACAATATCATACAACAAATTATACCTTGAGGAAGATACACTATCAATTACCGAGTGACATCCACATCAGGTCGCGCTCATAACTGCATGAGGTCTCCGATGTGAAAGAACAAAACAATGTAAGCAACAGAAGTCGGACAAAATGGATCTGTAACTTCAGGAACTCAAATTGTTTAACTCTTTAGAGATTGAGATGCTTGAATTGTAGAGTATGTTCAATAATTGACAAGTTGTGTCTCCCATCATTTGCATCCCTTATAATCTGTCATGAGATAGAACAGCAGAAAAATATTCTTTTCTGATTAAGGTATATCAAGTATCAAAAGAAACTTCCTGGTGGAGCAGCTATTAGTAGTACTTACTCCAAGTACTTATCACAAAAGATAAAAAGAGACATCATGCTTGAAATGAATTCTAATCATATACCACTACACTGGCAAAAACCTGAATGTACTGAAGCTAGTAGAGAGTCATCTGTAAAACAAAATTCTTGTACATTTCTCTGGAAAATGATTTCCAAAGGCAACACTGGTATAACAAAGTTGAACACCTAAATTCTAAGAAGACTTGCCAACTTCAATGAGGTTACAATATATCAATCCTACAAGTGGAACAAAATCTACACAACTTTTCTCCTACCAATCACCTTTGGCATCGTTGAAGAGGGTTGCTGCGGCTAAATCATGATTTCACATCTTACATTCAATAACTGATTGCTAGGGACCGAGATGTGACCATTTACTAGCAAAATTTGTAGAGCTAGTGCACGAGATCCCCATTCCATAGTGAGGATAAGAACGACCAGCAACACGCCAGCCCTCGCCACTGTTTCTTGCATCACCACTTCTCAGTCTTCTTTCTGCTTAATATTCAAGGGATGAAAAATCAGCATCTTTCAAAAGACAATTCTTTCGAGAAAATGATCTTCCAGAACAATTAAATCCTCCTATTGAGATGTATGTATGATGCATTGACAAAGTTAAAAAATGTTTCACCCAAAAAAAAAAAAGGAAATAGGCAGTGGATACAAAGTACTCCTATCAGTCAGAGCATCATTTGTCAACACATTAATACGATGTACTCCTGCGGTATTTAGAGAAGGATATAAGCAACTATACAATCTCCAAGATATAATTGAACTTGCAATGATTACTAAACCCAACTCTGATGTCTTCTCCATTAATCTAACATCTAAACTACAACAATTTTTTTTTTATAATTAAACTCAACAACAACAACAACAACCACCCAGTAGAATCCCACTAGTGGGGTCTGGGGAGGGTAGAATGTACGCAGACCTTACCCCTACCCCGGAGGGATAGAGAGGCTGTTTCCGGGAGATCCTCGGCTTAGAGACAATAGATCCGCAACCACAACAGAAAAATAGTATCAGCATCGTAAAATACAGCAAATAAATGGAAAGGCCAAAACGTGAAAGACAACAAAAAAAAAATTTAATAAATAAATAAATAAATTATGAAACACAACAAAAATCGCTAGTAGTCCTAGACAAAACACTATCAGACTAGCCGGTGCAGCGAGGAGAAACGCTCGACTATCCTCTAACTTACAACCCTAATGCTCGACCTCCACACCTTCCTATCAAAGGCCATGTCCTCGAAAATTTGAAGATGCGCCATGTCCTGCTTGATCACCTCACCCCAGTACTTCTTAGGCTGCCATCTACCTCTTCTCGTAACTGCCAGAACCAAACGCTCACACCTCCTGACCGGAACATCTGGGCTCCTCCTCCGCACGTGCCTGAACCACCTAAGCCTCGCTTCACGCATCTTGTCATCCACGGGAGCCACGCCCACCCTCTCCCGAATGACCTCATTCCTAATCTTATCCATCCGAGTGTGCCCGCACATCCATCTTAACATCCTCATTTCTGCTACTTTCATCTTCTGGATATGTGAAATCTTGATTGGCCAACACTCAGCCCCATACAACATGGTCGGTCTAACCACCACTCTGTAGAACTTACCTTTAAGTTTCGGTGGTACATTCTTGTCGCATAGGACTCCAGACGCTAACCTCCATTTCATCCACCCCACCTCGATACGGTGCGTGACATCCTCGTCGATCTCCCCATCTCCCTGGATAATAGACCCTAGGTACTTGAAACTCTCTCTCTTAGGGATGACTTGTGAGTCAAGCCTCACTTCCACATCCGCTTCCCCCGAAAAATTGCTAAACTTACACACCAAATATTCCGTCTTGGTCCTACTCAACTTGAAACCTTTAGACTCCAGGGTCTGCCTCAATTCCTTCAGTCTCACGTTAACGCCGCCTCGCGTCTCATCAATCAGAACTATATCATCAGCGAACAGCATACACCAAGGCACCTCCCCTTGAATATGGTGTGTCAGTACATCCTTCGGCAGGGCAAATAAGAATGGGCTGAGCGCAGATCCTTGGTGTAACCCCATAACCACTGGAAAAGGCTCTGAGTCACCTCCCACTGTCCTAACCCGAGTCTTAGCTCCATCATACATATCTTTTATCGCCCTAATATAAGCTACCGGAACACCTTTCACCTCCAGGCATATCCAAAGAACGTCCCTAGGGACCTTGTCATACGCCTTCTCTAGGTCAATAAACACCATGTGCAAATCCCTCTTCCTATCTCTGTACTGTTCCACCAACCTCCTAATAAGATGGATAGCTTCCGTAGTAGAACGACCCAGCATGAACCCGAACTGGTTCTCTGATATAAACACCGCCCTCCTTACCCTCTCTTCCACCACTATTTTGTGTTCACGCTGCAATTGTTAGTGTCTTATTGGCAAGAAGGCAGCATCCAATTTATATTTCATTCACCATAGGCATCTTTTGCCTCAAAAGACTTCTCTAAGAATTTATGAATGGCTTACAGTACATCATAATACATGACAAAGTCAATGATCCAAGTAAAACAAGCTAGAGAAACTGGGCTGTAAAGGCACATGAGGAAGCAGACTTGACAAACATATAATAAGCAAAAACCAGATAAACACAAAGTAAAATACTATGATTCGAATGAACTTCTCCAAATCATGAGTTTGAGGTATCCTTAGAACCAACTAAAAATATTACCTTTGATAATGCAGTGAAGATGGTCGATCAGGAGAAGACCATTGCCCAGAGACTGCATGAAATCTCTGTTCCTCAAGTGCTCCCCCCCTTAGTCGACTTCCATCGCCTGACTGGACTTGTTCATTTACACCTGAGAAACCTACTGGACTCACAGATCCGAACTCAAGCTGTTCTCCATGTGAATTATATGTAGAATTATGGTCAAACGGATAAAACATTACAGCAGGAGGGGTTGAAGACATTGCACTTGGGTTCATTGATGTTAAAGGATACATGCCATACACCGTATTGAGAGGGACACTCGGGCTTGAGTTTGCATGCAATGGACCATTTTGGGACGGATATGAAGAGGAGTCGTGTCTATGAGAGCTCCATGATCTGTCAGTTCGGCTCTCACTGGACGCTGGCCGATCCAATCTTGAGTTTAATTTCTCAGATTGGCTGCGGTTGTAGTTGCGCCCACCAGCTCGGGATTTCGAATTCGCATTCCAGTTACCCTCTCTGTCACCAAAGTTATCATTTCTGTCATGGTTATAATTCCCCCTTCTTGTACCAGAAGAGTGACGATCCCTGACCGAAGCCTTCTGAAGTAATAGTCAAATCGCAAAGATAAAATATCCACTAGAAATGACATTACCACACATCTTAGTGAAACAGATCTTATACATCAAAACAGAAGAGTAAGCACTGAACAGACATGAAATCTAGTTTCACCAACTAGAGAGACCGGGCCAAGGTGTAATGTGTCTGAGCCTCATGAACATTGAATAGGCAAAATGCTCATTGCACCCCTCGGCATAAATTGAAAAACATGGTAAGGCAAAGCGGAGTGAGGCTTCACTTAAAAAAATATATTCTTTTAAGACTCTGGACAAGCATAACTTTGTTTTTAAATTACGTAAACTCGGGACAAGCATAATATCCACATCCCACCAGTGATAGAAGCATCACTTTGTAGCAATGCTTAAATTATTGTTCAAAAAGAAACTAGTGAGACATTGAGATGATTTTATTGATCTAAAGTCGATCTTGAGGATCTGAAGAAGAAAAAAAAATGCTAATATAGACAAGTGAAGATAAAGATGTGCAAGAATTCCGCATGCATTTTATATAATAATATAGCCCTGCACCCTTCTCCAACCACACATTCTAGGATCAAACATACAATGGAATAGAAGAAATATCAACCAATAAACAGGATTTTTGAGAAGATTTCTTACTGGATTTGGCAAATATGTTCCAGTCCCGCTACGATATCTCGGCATCTCATCTACATAATGTTGAAGCATATTGGGAGGTTTATTTGAATCACACTGTAGCGGTGAAATGGGTAATATACGAGGAGGATCATAGCTCATCAGCTGAGTAAAAAGGTTCATGTTTGCTGATATTGGTCTTCCGGGACCATCCCACGGGAAACGGCTCTGTAAGTATGCAGGCGGCACCATAACAGGAGAAGGATAAACAAGAGGCCCAGGCCTTGGATTTTGGCAAAACCGTCCATATTGTAAATTTTGCCAATGACTAGCAAAGTCACTGTGAAGTATATCGGACTTATGTTCATCAGGTGCTTCTATTGAAGTAGCCCCTCCAACAGCACGGGGAGTATTTAGATTTTCAGTTCCCTCAGAAGGATCACGATTATCAAAGCATTCTTCTCTTGCAAAGTGGCTGGTTGATACATCAGGAGTTCCAGACTCGGGTGGAATATTATATACTGGAAGCATTGTAAGAAAGGGAACTGGTGGTCCGGTGGGATAAAATGCAATAACCCCCCCAGAATTATCCGTCATTCTTTGCCGAGAACCAGGCCCTATGAGTATTGGTGCAATGGGTATTATTGGGTCAGATCCACTTGTCTGAGCACCTTCATATTCAGGCATATGAGGCCTAGCAATGTGCATGGAAATAATGCCTTGGCTACTCTCAGCCATTTCGGTACTAAAGTTTGACACAGAGTTCCAATCCTGATCATCCTCCACGGCCTGGTTAGATATATGGTCAGACATCATCTTACCTTTTCCGTAACCAGTAGGTGGCTCAGCAGCACCTGTTTTATTTCCCCGTCTTCCCCTTGTTGACTTTATACTTTTAGTAGAAGACCCATCCCAAGAACTCTCAGAAGAGGTTTTGCTGTGAGCAGTGGATGAGAACCTTGAACTTGCCAATCTTTCTTCAGCATAAACATCGCTCATTCTTATGTTATCCTGAAACTGAATATCATCAGAATGTTCTTCCTTGATTGGCCCACGTTTTTCCTTTGTATGCTTCTGCTGAGCTCTATTACTGGAGCCAGTCACCCAAGATGAAGGAACAAAATTAGAACCTGACTGGACTGCATGCGGTTTATCATCAGATTGAGGTGTCTCATAATTTCCGTTTTCCGGGTCAAATTCAACGTTAGAACCTGCATCTGGCTCATGCCAGAAATCTTTGATTGCCTCGCCTGAGTTCATATCTGTAGAACTAAAATTTTCATTATTCCGGCCAATTGAATCTTCAGAAGTTGGACTCAACCCAAGGCCTGGGAAGTAATGATTTAAGTGCGGCGGAATCATACCATGAGGAAATTGCACATTGGAAAATGCAGGAAAATTAGTGGGAACTAAGCCTGGAATATTTCGTTGATTATATCCCATAGAAGTCAGAACGGAAGGCGAGATAGGGAAAGGCAGTTGGGCTGCAGCCCAATTAAATGGCAAATGAACTTGGCCATTAAAACCATGGACTGAAGTAGATGCCATCAGATTCACAAGATCTTGCTCATCCTGATGCATCATCCCCTGTGTACTACAAAGCTCTTCGCTCGGAGCATCTAATCCCGCATCTCGATTAAAGCTATTAGATCTACTGTTGGAGTCAGCGACAGCTTCGAGACTTTGATGAGATGGAAAATGTCTGATCGATGAAGTGTCAGATCGACCATTCTGGCTTGCTAAAGTTTCAGATCCTTCATTCTTCCTCCAGTTACTGCTGTCCTGCGTCAATGGAGTAGGTTGCATTTTTGCAGTCTCCTGAGCTTTTCCGCGCCTTCCTTGAGTAGTAATTTCACCATACGTGTCAGTCAGCTCAGGACTAGACCGTGTTCGAGAAAATACAAACCTACCCTGTGTATCATTTTCTATTTGATCACATTTCAGATTTCTCTGAGTTTTCTTTTGATCAGATACCCTTGAGGTGCTCAAATTCCCATGGTTCTTTTGGGCGAAATTGTTCATTCTAGAGAAGCTTCCAGACGAATGATTACCATGTTGAGAGGAAACAATCCGTGATTGAGTTCCTTCCATCTCAACCTCACGACCAGAAGATTTGCCATTCACCTTTTTCCCACTGGAGTTGACCCTAAAATACGCGGAGTCAGGTAGGTCATCCGGTGTTGACAATCTCAGGCACAATAACTCAGTCCCAGGTGCATCAGGCCTTTGACCACTACCATGTCTGCCCAGTGTATTCATAAAGAACTGATTTACTTCATGAATTAGATCTTCTTTGGGGCAGTCCAGTAATCTTGCCAGTCTTTTGGCACCAAATCCAAATGCACTCCGTATCCTAAAGAAGTTACCTGCCAACATATATAAATCATATATCCACAGAAAGCAGCAAAACAAATAATGCTAAGAATCCATTCCGGTGTGAACAACCATAAAGTGCCTTCTAGAACTGAGCAAATAAAGTTTATAACGCTAAGCAATGATAAATAGTCTCATAAAAGTACGTGTGTCTCAAGATTTTCAACATTCAAAATTAGTCAATAGATGTTTGCCTATGACTGTCGACTAAGCAATAGAATGGTAACTTTTTGCTCTTCAAAGGCCCAACAGACCTCAACAGCAGAAATTTAAAATAAATACGCTGTACAATGCCCGACTTACAAACCTTTCACTTAAATACGCTAAATATCATATAGAAATAGTCTTTTCTTAAAGATGGTCAGATAGCAATAAGTTTTATGATCCAAGAAAAAATGAAATCAATGGAACTAGATATAAGTAAATCCTCATAAGCTAAGACCCCCATATGCCTAAATAAAAACAGAATTACAGAAACTACTTTGAACAAGGATTAACTGACGCCAAGGGAAGTCATTAAGAAACTTTCAAAGTTTGAGTACCTTTACTCACACTGCGGCCAAGGTTGTTGTTTACTCGTAAAGGATCAATCACATTAAAATGTTTAGAAACGAACGCTTGTCCTTGGTTTTCCTGGCCAACAGGGAAAACAGCATATACGGAGCTACAGGCATCAAGAAACAATTTGCTGAGGAGCAATTCTCCCTCATCTTTTCGAGGAGGTTCCGCTGCATGTTTCCAACTATACTTAAGCTAACAACTAAACTCACATCCAACGTATAGGAAAACAAAACTAAAATTGACTCTTCCACATGTTTGTTACCAGTGACATCAGGAAGAGAACTAATCGGCACAGGCCCCCACAAGCTAACACAAAAGTTGTCCCAATCAAAATTGCTGAAGAACTCCAAGAAGCGATATAGAACCTGCAAGTATAAATACAAAACCTTAAAGGATAGAGATGATGAATGCAACATTAAGAACACTTTAAACAAAAGATAAAAAAATAAAAGTTACAAGTTAGTAACCTCAAGTGGCCCCGCAAACGAATTGTTGAACACGTGAAATATGTAAAGAACTAAGGTCTCCAAGGCATAAGTTGAAATAAGACCATGATGAGCACCCAGTATTCGGCTCTCATAATAACACCAGGCCTTAATCAAAATAATGCTGCGCTTGAACAAATGATTCTGGTTTATCAGGTGATCGACCTACAAAAGATGAACATGTAAATTAAAGATTTTCCTTTCCCTTTCCTCAGGACTCAATACTCATCTTGTTTCTTCATTGGTGTAGTCTGTTATTTAAAAATAGTATTCCGCATGGTATGTTAAAGTTATGAGCATATCATCAAATACCAGGTTTTAGGATAAAAGTAGAAACTGCACACCTCATCAAGGAAGCAAAGGGTACACAAACCCCCTAGCTGATTGAAAGATATGTCAACCACAATGTTTTCAACTAAACATTTTATTAACTTCACCTGCAATAGAAAAGGGACGAGAACAGTGATAAGTGAGTGCAGAGCAAAATAACGTTACAACTGAAGAAAATCAAGTATAACAACCAAGAATACAAGCAACAGTTGCCTTCTCTAAGCCTTATAATAAGACAACAATATAAATAAATTATTGATTACTCATGTTAAATATTAGCTACTAATTCAAACGACATTTCTATAAACTATATTAAAAAAGTCTCTTCCCCAACACTATAATATCCTCACTAGCCAAGTTCAATCCCAGATACAAGTGTACAGAAGCTGTCAAGAAAGCTCAAGAGTATCCTGTTGTCAGCTCTAGACAGACAAACTGACAAGCAGAATAAGGGGAAAGAGAATACTCCGTAAACTAAGGCTTACATAAATAACAAAAATGGAAAAAATGAAATTCTTTTAGCATGAAGTTTGCTTCTATCTCCAAGTTCAGAAGAAAGTGAGAAAATACAGTTATCATGATAGACTTCATTTTCTTTATGATATTGCTTTGAGGCCCAAACAAAATGCAGATAATATTCAGGCAACAACAAAAGAAACTATTTTCACCCCATCTGTTGTTTTCACAATTGGACAAAAACCCTGAATGCAGCAGGGTTAAGCTCCAATTGCTGCAGAAAAGAAAATCTACAGACACCAGCATTTTTCTAGTATGTATTGATGCAGGAAATAAGAGCACATTGCATGCAAAGTAAATGGTGGTTGTGTAGAGGACATACTTCAGCTTGAATGTACTGAACCTCCTTGACACGAAATTCAGCATTTTCATTTTTCTCTTCCTCCTCTAGCATATCCCGAACCTGATAAGCCCACGTATCTTTCAAAGTTTGGTTATTACTAAAGGCAGTTAAATCAATGTCTCCATCAGGAAGATAAGTCTTCAACGGTACTGAACCAAAAGTGAAAACCTGGAAAAGAGCAAGTTGATCAAAAACTAAAAATATTTAGCAGTGAAAAGCCTCATATTAGTAATCCACAACAGAGGGCTTGCATATATTTCTTTTTCTTTCAGCAATAAAAGTAAGATGACAAAGTATTGTGTCTGTATTGCAACTCTAAGTAATCCTTTCTTTACCAAGAAAATCTTACACCAGAATGAATGACATAGTAAACTGCACCATAAACACTAATGATAAAGATTCACTTTATCATCATAACAATAATCACTTTCCCTAGCCAATGAGATACAACAATATTTGCCACGCTATCTCAGTCAGTTGATCATGATGATTTCATGCCTTTATTGATTACACGGCTACATTGTTAAGTTTTAAACACTCCAAACCAGCAGTCCACCTAGATTTGTTTTTTAGCCACATCTACTGCACCCCACACGGCAAATATTTCCGCTCTCCCACTTCAGAACTCACTGAGCTTCATCAATGAGCTATTGTTCCTATAATCTACTCCACGTCCTTGACTCATCATATTCGAAATAAAGGAAAATGACATATCCTCAGTCCATTGAAATCTTTTTTTTTTTGGTGACGTGGTGTCCGGCCACCTTGCATGCACCTTAACTATTCCACTGGGTACCTGATACCTCCCATCGGCACAGGTACCGGGTAACTCTGCCCACCAAGACTTGGGCAAATGAGAAGAAATCACCTAATGTTTTTTGCCTCTACTAGAATTTAAACCCGAGATCTCATGATTCTCCTCCTACTTCATTGACTACTAGGCCACTCCCCACTCCATTGAAATCTTATATGTGCTATGACAAAAGAATAACACATAACATAACTCTTATTTACTCTCTCAGTTTCAGAAAGCATAATTTGCTTAGCAAAGCAGAATAACGTGCTCTAATAATTTGAACAAGATATCAAGTCATTTCAAAAGTTAAAATAGTTTTATATTGGCCATAGTTTCAACCATTGTATACTCAAATGCCAACGTCATCGAAAACAACTACAAATTCATTTTTTACGTTTTTGTAGAGGTAACTAGGTCGTATCAAAATGGATCAGCCAAAGATTGCATATGGAACTTCTACACAGCTATTTTTACCAGAATGGAGCAACACAACCACCGTAGTTTCAAACATTGAACATTGTACACTAAGGCGTCAAACAGAGGTTTTATCCAGGATTTGAACTTTATGGCTTCGAGATTCTTGGATAGCGACATCAAGTGCTAGTAATTGGGTTCAAAATTTACTGTCCATAGATATTTAGCTGAATTCTTAACACACATACAAAGTTTGGGCTACAACTACTGGGTTCGGCCGAACCCATTTACTACACTTTACATTCGCATTTCGCCCCTGGTGCCGAAGTCATTGAAGACAATTTAGAATTCATTTTTACGTAGAGGTAACTAGGTCATATATCACAATGGATCAGCCAAAGATTTCATATGAAACTTAGATAAAACTTATACCATAAGGAAAATTTCAAGACAACCTGACAAGGGAAGCACTTCATGATGAGGCGTTGGACGTAATCAGCAACAGCATTTCTGCGCTCCTCGGACGGCTGGTTAGGCTGAATGCAGCCAATTAACTCAGCAGTCCTTTCCTCAGCCCTTGACCATCTCTCCGTGTCAAGGGCTCGGATCATCGGTTCTGATCCTGCATTGGGCAATAGCCCGTTCGGACATAGCCCACTTGGCTCTGCCCATCCCTCATGTTCTCCCATACACCACTACTACTTGTTACCCACTAAAAATCTTGAATTGCTCTCTCGTATCACCTTTTTTATGAAATCCAATATTAAAAAAATCAACCTTTTCTGCTAAGCTAGCAACCCCACTAACCAGTTATGTCAAATACAATAGTACAATCTAAATTCCAATAAACCACAAGAATATAGTAAACAAAATGAACTTTAACACCCAGTGCAAGACTACCATTAATCAAATACAACAATAATTCTTTTGCGATATACTCCTATGTATGAAATAAAAAACCATTCTTTACACACACAAAGCAGAAGAAAAAGAAGAAGAAAAAACCTAGAAGGTTAAAATAGAAAGTTGTGATAGCACTTCTTGATAAAGTGATTTTAATGAAGACAGGTTAGATTTTTTCCAAAAAGTAAAAAGAAAAATATCTAATAAAAAAAAAGAACCCAGAAATTTCTTCTCGTTTCTATGTAATATAAATATAAATGATAAAGATGGAATTTTGAATTATCATTTCAAGAAGATGATGAGGATCTTGAAAATCCAGGGAAAAAAACAAAGAAAAATAACTAGAAACAAGAGGGGGTGTGGGAAATGACAAGCAAAAATTGAAGTGCGCGCGTGTGTGTGTGTGTATGTGAGAGAGATAGAGAGAGAATCAAGAATTCAAGAAAGAGGAGGAATTGGCATTGACGTTTTTTGAAGATGTAAGGGGATTTGATTTTATGATATATGTTGTTGTTCTGGAAAAATAATAGGGAAGGAAGAAATGTTTTTCTTTCTTGTTCTTTTTTTATTTTGTTTTTATTTTTATTTTTATTTTTGTGGTTTTTTGGATCTTTAATCAAAATCTGAAACTTATATGGCGATGGATTATGGGGATGTGAAGATATTTGCTTATGATAATGTAATCTAGCTATTTAAATTGCAAATAATTACTACAATTATTGATATAGTGTTTAGTGTATGTATTATTTAATTAAGTATACTGTGAGGAAGATTTCCAAAGTTGCACCTTCACTCTTGGGCCACCAACATGCCCTAGACGGTGGGATCTGGCTTGGTCCTTAACCTGATTATAAAGGGAAAAAACGACTTTACAATCGCTCTCAATATAATAGTCGAAAAATATATGTGTTATATATATATATATATATATATATATATATATATATATATATATAATAATATTATATACTTTTCAAACTTATGGCTTTTTAGCTCATAAGCTACTTTTTAAAAGCCAATCCAAATACTCTCTTGATTTTTTTATTAAAAAATTTGATAATGACATATAAGTTTGTATAACAATAAAGTACTACTGGGCACAATAAAGACTGTGATTTTTGGTATTCAAGCTTACTGGGCGCAAATATTCTTACTTCCAAAGCAAGTCATGAAGTTGATTGAGGCAATTTGTAGGACCTTCTTGTGGACCGGTGTTGCTATTATCTCAAGGAAAGCACTAGTGGCCTGGGGGAGAGTGTGCAACCCAGCAGCTGCTGGTGGGTTAAATATGTTAGGACATAAAATTATGTAAAAAAGCAGCAATTATAAAACACTTATAGGATATAGCAAGAAAAAAAGATTGTTTATGGATATTGTGGATGCATAGCTTTTATATAAAATATAGGGACCTGAAACAATGCCTACCCCTAAGAATGCTTTCTTGGGTGGTGAAGAAGATATTGGACAAGAGGAGCTTGATCATGGAGCACCAACAACTACAAGGTGGTATCCACAACAGACGACAAGTAATGAGTGCTAGTGCAAAGTTTCAGATAAAACAGATGTATCTAAAGCAACTACAAACATATTCCGGAGCTAAACGGAGAAGTCTGTTGTTGTTGTTGCACTCAGACATCCATCCCAAATATAAATTTACTTTATGGCTAGCAGCACATAAATGAATCCGAGCCCACTGAATTCACAGTGTTTCCTTAAGAAACTTAATCCCCTCCTAGTACTCAAGGTTGTGGATTATTTTCTCCCAGGATATAACGGATTATATACTGGTGTAGCATTACTTCAAACCCCCAGTATTTCAACGAACACAAATGGCGGCAGCAAATCACACTTACCATTGCTTTGTTATAGTTAAAACAATGCAGAAGAAAGAAGGAGATTTCAAAATTTTTGTAAGAAAAATCTGAGGGAATGGCCTGCTATATATAGCCAGCAGGTTAGGTTTAAATGAAGAGGTGCAACTCTTCAAGATGATTGTTCATGTAAACGGCTATTATGTAAATAGCTATTTACGTAAAATAAAACGGGAAAATAAAATCGGAGGGAAACTTTAAATTACCGTTACAAAAACGGTTGATTTGGATTAAATATTAATTTTTAACAAATAAATTTGGTCCAAAAAATTAATTAATCAATCAGATCATTTGACCGAATCCAAATCCGAAACCGAAGCCGAGCGACGACGATGGCGCGATGCTTGCCTTCTTCTCAACTCTTTAAGAGCTAGAAGAAGTGTAATCATATATATACTCAACAAATGAGCTTTCCTCCTCCAATATGGGACAATGTTCCTTTGTAGAGGAGGGAAAAACAAAATTTTATTTTCCCCTCCATTTCCCATTCACCCTTTTTTAAGCTAAACCAAGCTTAAAATCCCAACAATCTCCCACATGAATGGGGAATGGCTATATCACAAAAAATTGCATGAAAAATGTGTGATTCACAAGCAAGGATTAATCGCATCTGGATAAGTAGGTTTTCCTTAGAACTTTCCGTAGTGAACTTTTGTCGGATATACTCGGACAATCGGTAGATTTGATATCTTTAAACCGTCGAACTTTGGTGTATACCTAGACAACCATAAGTCACACAATCAACCATTAACCGTCTTTGGTTCTCATTGTTGTGTTCGTTTCAGCCATGAACATCGCCTGGTTTCATAAGTGCTTAGAGAACTAGCCTTACAAAATTCTCCTTTAAGTGGCTAACACTTCACACTTACATAGGTGATTCCTAAACGTGTCATCTCATAGATACACTATTTGATATACCCCGTATCAAATTTAGAAACCATTAAAAAGCCTTAATGTTTTATCCTTGATACTAAACATTGTCTCATCACGAGAATGGACCAAAAGTTTTAGTTGACAATGTTGAACCATCATTAATGACTTTGTTTGATCTCCTTGAACCTAGATCTTGGGATCTCTAGTCTTCTAGGTAGAGTTACCGCCACAATGACTTGTCCTCGGCCATAGTCCCATTCCCCTCAATAATTTCTCAACTACCTCTATAGTTAGGCCTTTCGTAAGTAGATCCGACACATTATCGCTTGACTTTACGTAGTCAATCATGATAATTCCTCTAGAGAGTAATTGCCTAATGGTTTTATATCTTCGTCGTATATGACGAGATTTACCGTTATACATAACGCTCCCAACCCTTCCAATTGCCGCTTGACTATTGCAATGTATACATATTGGGGCCAACGATTTGGGCCAAAATGGAATATCTTCCAAAATACTTCGTAGCCATTCAGCGTTTTCACCGACTTTATCTAAGGCTATGAACTTAGCCTCTATTGTAGAGCGGGGCAATATAAGTTTGTTTGGACGACTTTCAAGATACCTCTCCTCCACCAATAGTGAATACATATCCACTTGTGGACTTAGAATAAGTTTAATCGGTGATCCAATTTGCATCACAGTATCCCTCGATCGCCGCAGGATATTTACTGTAGTGCAAAGCAAAGTCCTGGGAATGTTTTAAATATTCCAAAAGGCGTTTCATTTCCATCCAATGAGATTGACCTGGATTACTCGTGTATCGACTCAATTTATTTATAGCACAAGCTATATCTGGTCGTGTACAATTCATGATATACATTAAACATCCCAACACACAAGCATAATCCAATTGTGATATGCTTTGGCCTTTGTTCTTTGCTAGTGCAAGATTCACGTCAATTGGAGTCTTTGCAACTTTAAAATCTAAGTGCTTGAATTTTTCAAGTATTGTTTTAATGTAATGAGATTGTGACAATGCCAGACCTTGAGGAGTCTTATGAATCTTAATACCCAGAATTAAATCGGCAACTCCCAAGTCTTTCATATCAAACTTGCTAGTTAGCATATGCTTAGTCGCATTTATGTTGGCAACGTCATTACTCATTATCAGCATATCATCCACATATAAGCAAACAATGACTATGTGATTTGAAACATTTTTAACGTACACACATTGATCATATTTATTTATCTTAAAATCATTTGACAACATTATTTGGTCAAATTTCGCATGCCATTATTTGGGTACTTATTTTAGTCCGTAAAGGGACTTAACAAGTCTACATACCTTCTTTTATTTACCTGAAACCACAAACCCTTCAGGTTGTTCCATGTAGATTTTTTCCTCTAAATCTCCATTTAAGAAGGTCGTCTTAACGTCCATTTGATGAATTTCAAGACCATATAGTGCAGTTAATGCTACTAACATTCGTATGGATGTAATTTTTGTAACTGGAGAGTATGTATCAAAATAATCAAGACCTTTTGTTGTCTATACTCTTTGACCACAAGTATTGCCTTATATTTATCAATAATGCCATCATCTTTCATTTTCATCTTAGATATCCATTTAGAACCCGACAGTTTATTTCCAGGAGAAAGATCAACCAGTTTCCATGTATGGTTGTTCAATATGGATTCTATTTCACTATTGACTGCCTCTTTCCAAAATAATGATTCATAAGAAGACATAGCTTCTTTAAATGTTCGAGACTCATTTCCAATAAGAAAGTCACAAAATCTAGTCCAAATGAAGTAGACGCTCTTTGACGTTTACTACGTCTTGGATCCTCTTGATTATACGTACTTCCTTTTGTTTCTTCCCGAGGTCGTTTAGATCCTTCACCAATCGACTCACGTTCTATTTTATATGGATATATATTTTTGAAAAATTTAGCATTATCTAATTCTATAACCGTATTATTATGAATGCCGGGATTTTCTGATTTATGAACTAGAAATCGATATGCTTTACTATTGGTCACATATCCTATGAAAACAATCAACGGTTTCCGGTCCTATCTTTACTCTTTTGGTTTAAGAACTTGCACTTTTGCCAAACACCCCCACACTTTAAAATAATTCAAGTTGGGCTTCCTTCCTTTCTATTTTTCATATGGAATGGATTGCATTTTGCTATAGGGTACTCGATTTAGTATCATATTAGCCGTAAGAATGTCTTCCCCCCACAAGTTCTGTGGCAAACCAGAACTTATCAACAAAGCGTTCATTATCTCCTTTAATGAACGATTCTTTCTTTCTGCAATCCCATTGGATTGGGGCATGTAAAGGGCAGTTGTTTGATGAATAATTCCATATTCTAAACATATTTCTTCAAAAGGAGATTCATATTCACCACCCCTATCACTTCTTGTCATTTTAATTTTCTTGTTAAGTTGCGTTTCAACTTCATTTTTGTATTGCTTGAATGCATCTATTGCTTCATCTTTACTATTAAGTAAGTAAACATAGTAATATTGAGTATTGTCGTCAATAAAAGTTATGAAATACTTCTTTCCACCGCGAGATGGTATTGACTTCATGTCGCAAATATCTGTGTGAATTAAGTCTAAAGGATCTGAATTCCTTTCAACTGACTTATAAGGATGTTTAACATACTTAGATTCCACACATATTTGACATTTTGATTTGTCGCATTCAAATTTAGGCAATACTTCCAAATTAATCATTTTTCGCAAGGTTTTATAATTGATATGTCCCAAACGTATATGTCATAAATCATTTGACTCAAGTAAGTAAGAAGAAGCTGTAATTTTATTATTCTCAACGACCATTACATTCAGTTTGAAAAGGCCCTCAGTGAGGTAACCTTTCCTACAAACATTTCGTTCTTACTTATTACAATCTTATCAGATACAAAAACGTGCTTAAACCCGTTCTTGACGAGAAGTGCAGTAGAGACTAAGTTTTTCTTAATTTCAGGAGCATGAAGGACGTTTTTCAGAGTCACCACTTTGCCAAAAGTCATCTTCAGAATTATCATGTCACATCCTTCAATCTTGGCCACTACAGAATTTCTCATAGAAAGCGTCTCTTCGGGTCCAAAGGGAGCATATGTAGCAAATGCTTCTCTAACAACACAAACATGGTGAGTGGCTCCAGAATCAATCCACCATTCCTTAGGATTTCCCACCAGGTTGCATTCAGAAAGCATAGTACACAATTCATCAGTATCCTCGTGCTTTTCAATCATGTTTGTTTGACCCTTCTTCTTTTCTTTCTTTGGAGCACGACAATCTGTAGATTTGTGTCTAGCTTTCCCGCAGTTGTAGAAATTTTCTTTGAGTCGCTTCTTGCTTGGATTGTTTTTTGGTCCACAAGGCTTGGGTTGCTTTTTGGTCCAGAAGGCTTCTTCCTCTTTTTATTATTTTGTGGAGCATCCTCAATAATGTTTGCTCCCATTATTATTGAGTTTCCACGATCCTTCTTTTCAGCAGCTTTTGTTGTCCACTTCGATCCTCAACCAAACAATGAGATCTTCGAGCGACATCTCTTTGCATTTGTGTTTCAAGTAATTTTTGAAGTCTTTCCATAAAGGAGGCAACTTCTCAATTATTGCTGCAACTTGAAATGCTTCATTGATGACAAGACCTTCAATGAAAATTATATTGGTAATAATAACATAACTAATACTTTTAACAAAAGTATTAATTCGACTTGTACCTTCAGCAAGGAGATCGTGAATAATCACTTGTAATTCCTGAACTTGGGTAATAACAGACTTGCTATCTACCATTTTGTAATCCAAAAATTTTGCGGCAATAAATTTTTTCAACCCAACATCCTCAGTTTTGTATTTATTTTCAAGTACAATCCACAATTCTTTTGATGTCTCCATATTACTATAGACGTTATACAGATTGTTCTTCAGCGTGCTAAGAATATAATTCTTGCACAAAAAATCAGAATGCTTCCACGCCTCAGTCACGAGAAAGCATTTATTTTCTGAAATTTCGTCAGGCGGAACAAGAACATCTTCCTTAATGAACTTCTATAGACTTAAAGTCGTCAAGTAGAAGAACATCTTTTTCTGCCGGTATCGGTGCCAATGCTGGTGTTGTTCGGCTTGTCGATGCATTGGCAGTCACCATAGGAACATGCTGATTTTCGTTCTCATTCGTCATATCTGTAAAACAAATTACACAAACAAATATTTAATATACGACAAAATTTTTATATTTTCAAACCGAATAAAACTGGAGTAGAAAGTGACATAGATTTTAATCTCCAATGGAATAGAAAATCGCTAGGATTTTAATCTCCAAATGACAGATAATCAACCAAAATAGAATATACGTTAAGATATAAAAAAAAAGGAGTAGAAAACCACGAAGGCTTTAATCTCCAAAATTGGGAGTAGAAAACCACACATGTTTTAGTCTCCAAAATAGTATAAACAATACAAATACAGAATATAAATTAAGTTTCTTAAGCTTGTTAGTAATCTGTATTTGCAAAATAATTCTGGAGAAGGAAAAATAATATAAAACCAGAAATGTAGAAGAAACAAAAAGAATCTGAGCCCGCTGAATTCACAATGTTTCCTTAAGGAACTTAATCCCCTCCTAGTACACGAGGTTGTGGATTATTTTCTCCCAGGATAGAACGGATTACACACTGGTATAATGGTACTTCAAACCCCAGTGTTTCAACGAACATAAATGGTGACAGCAAATCACACTTATTGTTGCTTTGTTGTAGTTAAAACAATGCAGAAGAAAGAAGAAGATTTCAGAATTTTCGTAAGAAAAATTTGATGGAATGGCCTGCTATTTATAGCTATTATGTTGGGTTTAAATGAAGAGGTGCAACTCTTCAAGATGACTGTTCACGTAAATGGCTATTATGTTAATGGCTATTTACGCAAAATAAAATGGAAAAATAAAATCGGAGGGAAACTTTAAATTACCGTTACAAAAATGGTTGATTTGGATTAAATATTAATTTTTTAACAAATAAATTTGGTCCAAAAAATTAATTAATCAATCAGATTATTTGACCGAATCCAAATTCGAAACCGAAGCCGAGCGACGACGATGGCGCGATGCTTGCCTTCTTCTCAACTCTTTAAGAGCTAGAAGAAGTGTAATCATATATATACTCAACAAATGAGCTTTCCTCCTCCAATATGGGACAATGTTCCTTTGTAGAGGAGGGAAAATCAAAATTTTATTTTTCCCTCCATTTCTCATTCACCCTCTTTTAAGTTAAACCAAGCTTAAAAACCCAACAAGTAGTTGTATCTGTTAATGATTTCTACCTTTCTTTTAAGGGAAGCTTACATAAATGTCTCAAATAAGTCATAACTTATTAACCTCTAGCCATTAATCATAAACTTACCAAAACTAGCCAAGTACATATAAAAATTGAAAACCCAAATTATGGTTCTTTCTTTTCAAGAATCACACAGAAAGATCTCCTTTCATATTTTTAAGTGTGATCAACAACATTAGATGCAAGACAAAAAGAAAATTCATGGATGAGGTAGCTAATAAGATGATGAAATAAAAAAAATATATATACTACAAGATTTCAAAAATCTAAGCAAAAAAGGATATTTTTCAATGGGTATGGTTGAAATTCATTAAAAACATATAGATGAGTCGATATACAAAATTTGAGAAAGATTGGAGGTGATTCAGACTGATTTGTTATCAAAATTCGTAGTTAAAATCGAGTTCAAATAAATCTTCTGCAATACATGTATCATGCATGTATCTCACACACATGTATACATGGGTATACATGTGATACACATTTGATACAAATATGATACATATGTGATACACAAATGATACACAATATGATACACATCATTTTTTTCATGTTCATCTTCTACTTCGAATTTTCAATTCAAACCACCTCAAAACTCCATCAAACCATCCCAAAAACTGAGATTCAAGCTCCTTATGATGTACTCAATCTATTCTAATAACACCCACTTAAAAGAAAGAAAAAAATTGACATTTTTTTGCTACAAATAAATAATTGGCTAATATTGATAATATTTGACTAATATTAGTAATATTTTATAATAAGCTACTTATAAATGGACATAGTTGGTAGTTTCCCTATAAAAAATATTAGTATTATAAATGTAAAATAGTGTCACTATTTAAAAAAGAGAGAAGAAGGTTAAATTTCAATCATAAAAAAGAATACCTATTTTGAATTGTCCTATTTTAAAAGTGATTATGACAAACGAGAGTTTTAATTTTACCATCCAAATTTTCTTTTTTTTCTTAATTTATTTTATGGTGTCTTTTCTTGATATTTTTATTGTTGACAGTAGTTGTAGCTGTTGATGATTTCTACCTTTCTTTTAATGGCACATAGCTCAAACTTCTACCTTGTTTGAGTAGTTTGAGTGGTATATTTGAGTATCTTTAAAAAATTTACGCCACCATTACTGGGAAAAAAAAGGTACTGGTTCTACTATATAAAAGTTATCTAGTTTGAATCTTATAGAAAATTTAATATCAAATGTTAGTCCAAGACCAATCATTTTATTTGGTTCATTCTTTGACCGCTCAACACAACTTGAAAGGAAGCCATTCCTAATAGGAAGTTTATAGCTGTCTTTCTTGAGGAGCGAGAAAAGAGAGGAAATGGACTATATGGTTATGTTTTATGAAAAATGTATAGATAAATCCCCAAGACTCCCCTCCCCCCCAAAAAAAAAGAAAAAGAGAGACTTGTAGGAAATCACCGGTTGGATTTATTTACCCAACCAAGAAAGGCATAAGACTTTCTCTGGGATTGTTGTTCAATTGGTCAGAGCACCGCCTTATCAAGGAGGAAGCTGTGGGTTCGAGCCCCGTCAGTCTCGATGGATCCAATAAATATATCAATATTCCTTCAATCTTATCCATTTTTACCCAAAATACTTCAATCGATCTCCTCTTTACCACTATGAAATTCTTCAATTACATTTGCTCCGCTATGTATTTTTCGTACCCGCCGGCCGCCGCCCAACAATAACTTCAAACTCATCACACCATCTTCTACCAGTAGTCTTATGTAGCATTCTCAGTGTGACTATTTTTTGGGTACAATTCTACTCTTCTTGGTTTCTAATGGTGTTTCTATAAAAAAAAAAATTAAGTTACAAAAGAGGATTTTAGTAGCAATTAGTTAGCGACAATAAAAGAATGGCCACTAAATAATTTTGTGAACGAAAATATTAGCAGCAAATAAGCATCAGTAGCTATTAAATATCTTTTAGTGGCAATAAAAACAAATAGTAGCCATTTAAAAGCAACTTTCATTATTTTTATCTTTCCCTCCAAATATTTAGATTAAAATTACTTATTCCCTTCAATTCCTTCCGTCTAAGTTGGGAAAATTTAGGAAAATACTTCAGAAATATACAAAGCTTCAAGTTGTCCAATCTGTTACTCCAACTTCTTTTTTCCAATCTCTGTTAACAATTTAACTTCTATTGCAAAGAATTTGCAAATTGTGAGAACAAGAATATTAGAACCTGTCTGCCCTTCAAGTCCGCCAATGAAACTACTCCTGAGCATATTCTCATAAATGCTCAGACCAAAGCTTTAACAAGAGAACCAATTCTTTCAAATGGGCTGAAATTTTAAGGAATCAACTCTTCACAAGTGCTCATAATAATAAAAAAACAACGAGCATAAATCTTAATATTGTTGGCCAGTGGCGTAGCCAGGAATCCCGCCAAGGTTGTTCAAACTTTAAACAAGTCAATAATTTTTTTCGTTGATGAATGATGTACCAAATTTTTTAAAATCAAACTAAACAACATTTAGTTAAACAATAAATATATTTGTAATCGAACTATCATTTTATAAATTAAAATTAACATAAAAAAGATAGCACTAGAAATTTTATTGATAAATATAAGCATAAAATTAAAAGAAAGAGAGAGTCGAGAGGGTTTGTAGTCTGTATTCTGTACAGAGCTTTTGTTGAAGAAATATTTTTAAAGCTTGACTTATAAACAAAATTTGTTTAAGAAATAACTTTTAATTAAAAAACTACTTTTAAGATTAGTTATTTGTCTTTATATAAATTTTAAATTTTAAGAGTTATTTTTTTTTAAAAAAAAATAGATTGAAAAAGAGTCAAATAGATCATACATGAGGTGGTCTTTGTTTAATTTTGTCAACAAAATGAGCATATAACTTTGAAACCGTAAATAACGTACCATTATTAATAATTTAATATGATAAGTTCCAATCCTGTTTGAAATCATTAAAGACTTCTCAAACTGTCTAGTTCTCATGATTATTCCAAAATGGGCAAAGGCTAGTATGGGACACTTTGGGAATGAAAAAATAGGCGAAGTGGTTCTTAACTAAAAAATGTTGAATTTGTAGCAAGACAAAAGTTGTCTTTAGGGAACTCAACTCTCCCTAAATACTTCTCAGCAATTGTCGTGTCTTTCTTTATTTCCTGAATATCCTGAATAGAAGTTTCACTTAAGGAGCTTGCAACTCGACGAGATAAATCTTTAACACCATCCTTTGATATCTTATTGGCATTAGCTAGAGCAAAAGATCTTGGCACAGCAGGACCCACAACAAGGATGTGTGATGATCTAAAAACCACCAGAAATGGATCATTAACAACAAAAACAGCAGGCTATCCCATTATGCAGAGTTTAAAGGCCCGTTAACTCACTACCACCAGCTATGGATGGATGCAATTCTGATGTATCACTATCTCAGTTGAGAGGACTTGCATCCATGTCTTACGAATCAGGAAAAAATACATAATCTTTAGAAATAGAAATAACATAGATCTCTTCCACTACATCTGGTTTTGCAAGTACTCGTTTTGGATTCTCGGTCGTGTACCCATTTTCTTTGTCAATAAGCTCATATTGTCTAGTATCTACAATTCTACATCAGCAACATCTTCTTTAACAATTCTACTTCATCTTCCTTGTCTAGAAAGGTACAATGTTAATTGTCTAACTTCAAAGCAGGTCCGATAACTTCATGATTTGTCGCATCCATCCCTACAACTTTGGCTTGAACAATGGAAAGATCTACCTCTACCATCACAGGATTTTCCCCTAGTACTACCTGAGAAATTATGTGAAGGGCAGGGATGAAGAACCCTAATTTGTAGGGGTGTCAATGGTTCAGTTCGACCGATTATTTTATAAAATTTGTACCATACCAATTTTTCGGTTATTCTATTAACCAAAATTAGACTTTTAGAAACCGTACCAATCATATCGGTTTCTCTTCGGTATCGGTACGGTTGGGTTAATTTTCGGTATTTCTTTAAATGCCATGTAAAAGTGAGTAGTGGAAGCAGAATACAATAATATACGTACTTTTATAGGACTTAACAAAACTCTCTAGATATTTTTACTATTTAAAGGGTGATGAATTAAGAAAATATGAAAGATGGCCAGAGTATAGATCCATCAACTTCTACAGCAACGCAAAAGAAACTAAGAAAAGACAAAAGAAATATAAATCACATGAGTGGAAATATATTAAATAAGTTGACACTCAAGAATAAAGTATATAAAAGATTAAATATTTAAAAATATAAATTTAAATCATACGAAAGAAAACATATTTAATACAATGTAGTTTACTACCCATAATCGCTAAAATACGTTGTGTCTTGCTAATGAATATGCAGGAAATAATTTAGTTTCAATAAAAGTAGTATAATAGGTTTGGAAATTAGGATTTTGAGTTTAATTACTTGTTGGCTTGTAATCATTTTTATAATTTCAAGGCCCAAGGAAAAGTTTAATGCTTTATTATTTTTAAACTTTAATATATAAATATTTTTTTATGTAAATTTATTCGGTACGGTTCGGTATTTTTTCGATTTATTTTTATAAAATAAAAAATCTACCCTAATTATCGGTACGATTATAGATTTATGTAAAAACCTACGGTTTTATTAAAAGAAACCTAAAAATCGATTCGATACGGTACAGTTCAATCGATTTAGTCGGGTTTTAAATATCCATTGACACCTCTACTAATTTGTTCTTACCATTAGAGAGAGAAATGTGGGAGATAAACCATTCTCATTTCGATGTAAGAATCAAAATGAAAATCTAATCTGTTATAGTTGTACCTAACACTATATATACTAAGACATATAACTAACATCTATTCAGCTGACCGACTAACTGATCACTAATTAATTACTACTGTTATTTACAATTATGTCCCTCACTAAGTAACAACTATTTCCATACTCCCTCTCAAGTTGGGTGGTGCAAAGATGTTAAGTACTCCCAGCTTGCCAACCAAAGATCCATGTTGTGTTCTGGCCAACCCTTTAGTCAAGATATCTCCTAGTTGTTCCTTTGAATTCACATATTGTGTTCTAATCAATCCTAGCTTGATTTTCTCTGTGATGAAGTGCCAATCTATTTTAATATGCTTAGTCCTCTCATGAAAAATCGGATTGGCTGCTATTTGTAGTGCTTCTTTACTATCACTGTACAATTCCACTGGCATTGTTACTTCTGCTCCTATCTCCTTCAACAAGGCCACTAACTAGACCGGTTCTGAGACTGCACTTGCCATACTCCTGTATTCTTCTTCTGCAGCACTCCTTGAAACAGTGCTTTGTTTCTTTGACTTTCATGAAACTAAGGACTCCCCATATTTGATTAGAAATCGTGAGACCGATTTTCTTGAGTTTGGGCATGATGCTAGTCTGCATCACAGAAGACCGTCATCTTATCTAACTACGTACTGCTTAAGAGAATCCCCATTCCTGGTTGTCTCTTTAAATACCTTGCCACCCTGCTAGCAACATCCTAGTGAGATTTATTTGGTTCCTGTAGAAATTGGCTTCGACTTTGCACTGCATAATCAATGTCTAGTCTAGTTAATGTCTGGTACAACAATTTTCCAATCAATCTATTGTCCTTTGTCTTCAAGCATTGCATCATCTGTATTTTCTACCAGTTTATCATATTCTGCAACTGTCAGCTTCTGATTTGTCTCCATAGGTGTCCAGGCTGCCTTAGCATTGTCACGACTCAAATCTCACTCCGTAAGATGTCGTGACGACATCTAGTCTCTAAGACTAGGTAAACCTAATAGTTGCGGAACAACTGAAATAATAACAGATATAATGGCTAAACATTAACAACATCAGGTATATATATAGATAAAGCTGGAAAAACTGCCGCTCGACATATACAAGTAAAAGCAACAACTCTGAGTATAAACATTCCTCCAAAGACCTGGTAGTCACAAGTCACAAACTCTAAGGAATTGTTCTAACTGTCTCTATACATCAGTATCTAGGAAAAATAAAGAAGAACAACATAAAAGGATAGAGGGACACTCTGAGGTCTGCGGACGCTGGCACATATAACTTGAAGTCTCCGTAGCAGCAACACGACTCTCCACTAATAGCGGGGCTGGTAAGAGATACCTGGGTATGCACACAAAACATGTGCATAAGAGTAGCATGAGTACACCAATCCAGTAAGTGCCTAGCCTAACCTCGGTAGAGTAGTGACGAGGTCAGGTCAGGGCCCAACTGGAATATAATAATTAAGGCAGAACATATAGTATTATGATAAAAGACTAAGAATTTAACAACGAGAAATACGGAAGAGGAAACTACATAGCAAATAGGGGTAAACAACATGGGGCACTTCCGAGGTACCGCCTCGTAGTCCCAAAAGTAAATACTCAACAGGGGATCTCCTAAGGTACTGCCTCGTAGCCCCCAAAGTAAATATGCAATAGGGGATCTCCCGAGGTACAACCTCGTAGTCCCAAAAGTAAATATGCAACATGGGATCTCCCGAGGTACCGCCTCGTAGTCCCAAAAGTAAATATGCAACAGGGGATCTCCCGAGGTACTGCCTCGTAGTCCCAAAAGTAAACACACAGCTAGAAACTGATGGAAACAATAATTAATAGCAAGAAATCCTACATCTTAAGACTAAATACAAATCTAGGAAAGACATAAATTCAACTAAGCATGCTGCACAGATTTCAAATAAACCTTTAAGACACATAGACATGCGATATTAGGTTAAACAGGATAACTGCACATGTTGGGATGACTCATTTAAGATATAATAGGTTACTGTTCAGTTAAAATCAGTTTTCAATAATTAGCCCGTGTACGCACTTGTCACCTCGCGTACACGGCACTCACATATCACAAACTTGCCACAATAGTACAAAATCCTAAGGAGATTTCCCCCACACAAGGTTAGGCAAGTCACTCACCTCAAGCCAAGCTCAATCAGTCAATAAGAATGCCTTTTCCTCGACTTTCCAAATCCGAATGACCCAAATCTAGCCAAAATCAATTATATACCATAAATATAGCTATAAGAAACTAATCTAATTAATGAAATCAAGACTTTAGCAAGAAATTAGAAATTCCTCCCAAAAGGTTAACGTGAGCCCACATCTCGGAATCGGATAAAAGTCACAAAATATGAACACACATTCAACCACAAGTTCACCCATACCAAATATACTCAAAGCTGATACCAAAGTCTCAATCAAAATCCCAAAATTCGGTTTAAGAACTTTTCCAACTTCCCCCCAAATTTCTCAACCCAAAACCTTAATTACATGATGAAATTAACGATGAATTAGTGGATATTAATAAAACATGAGCCAAGAACCCTTACCCAAATGTTTCCTCTGAAATCCCCTAAAACCTTTGCCTCAACCTGCGCACAACCCCTCCGCATCTGCGGACGCACTTCTGCGCTAAAACGTCCGCTTCTGTGAGAAACTTGTCCACCTCAACTTCCTCACCTATTCCGCTTCTGTGATCACACTTCCACAGAAGCGGCTCCGCTTCTAAGTCTTATAAGTCGCACCTGCGACCACTGGCCATACTCATAATCCCCGCATCTATGAACTCGCACCTGCAGCCAATCCCACCGCAGGTGCGATGACACCAGAAACAGAACAGTATCAGCCATTTCTCTAAGTATGGTAGATAATGATCCAAAACACACCCGAGGCCCCCAGGACCTCAATCGAATATACTAACAAGTCCTAAAACATCATACGAATTTAGTCGAGCCTTTAAATCACATCAAACAATGCTAAAAACACGAATCACACCCCAATTCACGCTTAATAAACTTTGAAACTTTAAACTTCTACAACCAATACCGAAACCTATCAAATTACGTCTGATTGACCTCAAAATTTGCACACAAGTCTCATTTGAAATTAAGGACCTACTCCAACTTCTAGAATCGGAATCTGACCCCGACATCAAAAAGTTCACTCCCGGTCAAACTTCCCAAAAATTCAACTTTCGCCATTTCAAGCTTAATTTAGCTACGTACAGCAAAATCACAACCTGGGCACGCTTCTAAGTCCAAAATCACCCAACGGAGCTAACGGAACCGACAAAACTCCATTTAGAAGTTGTCTTCACACAGTTCCAACTATGGTTAAATTCTTAGGACTTAAATTTCCAATTTAGGGACTAAGTATCCCATTTCACTCTAAAACCAAAACAAATCCTCCCGACAATTCACATAAGCATAAAATGAAAAAGAGGAAGCCGTAAATAGGGTATCAGGGATAATACTCTCAAAATGACCGACTGGGTTGTTACATCCTCCTCCTCTTAAAACAATCGTTCGTCCTCGAACGAGTATAGAGACATACCTGAAGTGGTGAAAAGATGAGGATAACGGCTGCACATATCTTGCTCGGTCTCCCAAGTCGCATCCTCGACCGGCTGACCCCTCTACTGAACCTTCACTGAAGTAATGTTATTTGACCTTATCTTTAGAACCTGCCTGTCCAAAATAGCCACTCTCCTCAACATAAGATATATCCTTGTCCAACTGGACTGAGCTGAAGTATAACACATGAGACGGATCGCCGTGATACTTCCGAAGCATGGAAATATGGAACACTGGATGAACTGCCGAGAGACTAGGTGGTAGTGCAAGTCCTTAAGCTACCTCTCTAACCCTCTCAAGAATCTCAAAAGGCCCGATATACCTAGGGCTCAACTTGCCCTTCTTTCCGAACCTCATAACGCCATTCATGGACGAAATCCGGAGCAAGACCCGCTCCCTAACCATGAATGCAACATCGCGAACCCTCCAATCTACATAACTCTTCTGTTTGGACTGGGTTGTACGAAGTCGATCCTGAATCACCTCAACCATCTCCAAAGCATCATGATCCAAGTCTGTACCCAATAGCCTAGCCTTGCCCGTGTCGAACCAACACACTGGAGACCGACACCGCCTATCATACAAAGCCTCATACGGTGCCATCTAAATGCTAGACTGATAACTGTTGTTGTAGAAAACCTCAGCGAGTGGCAATAACTGATCCCAAGAACCCCCAAACTCCATCACACATGAACAGAGCATATCCTCCAATATCTGAATAGTGTGCTCGGACTGTCCATCCGTCTGAGGGTGAAATGTTATGCTCAACTCAACCCGAGTACCCAACTCATGTTGTACGGCCCTCCAGAACCGCGATGTAAACTGCGTGCCCTGGTCAGAGATGATAGATACCGGTATGCCATGAAGTATTACAATCTCGCGGATATAAACACGAGCCAGATGCTCGGAAGAATAAGTAGTCATCACTGGAATGAAATGAGCCGACTTGATCAACCTATCCACAATCACCCAAAATGCATCGAACTTCCTCTGAGTCCGTGGGAGTCTAACAACAAAATTCATAGTGATCCGCTCCCATTTCCACTCCGGAATCTCTAGCTTCTGAAGCAATCCACCTGGCCGCTGATGCTCATACTTCACTTGCTAGCAATTTAGACACCGAGCTACATACTCTACTATGTCCTTCTTCATTCTCCTCCACCGATAATGCTGTCTCAAGTCCTGATACATCTTCGCGGCACCTGGATGAATGGAGTACGGCAAACTGTGAGCCCCATGGAGAATCAACTCACGCAAACCATCTACATTGTGCACACATAGCCTGCCCTGCATCCTCAATGCACCATCATCCCCTATAGTGACCTCCTTAGCATCACCGTGCTGAACCGTGTCCTTAAGGACAAACAGATGAGGGTCATCATACTGACGCTCCCTGATAAAATCATAAAGAGAAGACTGAGAGACCACACAAGGCAAAACTCGACTCGGATCAGAAATATCCAATCTAACAAACTGGTTGGCCAAAGCCTGAACATCCAATGGCAATGGCCTCTCTGCTGTTGGAAGATATGCTAAGCTGCCCAAACTCTCCACCCGACGACTCAAGGCATCGGCCACCACATTGGCCTTATCGGGATGGTATAGAATAGTGATATCATAATACTTAAGAAGTTCCAACCACCTCCGCTGACGCAAGTTAAGATCCTTCTGTTTGAACAGATGCTGCAAAGTCTGGTGATCGGTGTAGATCTCACAAGGGATACCGTACAAATAATGCCTCCAAATCTTCAAGGCATGAACAATAGCTTCTAACTCAAGGTCATGGACAAGATAGTTATTTTCATGCACCTTCAGCTGTCTAGACGCGTAGGCAATCACCCTACCGTCCTGCATCAACACCACGTCGAGACCAATCCGCAACGTATCACAATATACAGTATAAGACCCCGAACCTGTAGGCAATACCAATACTGGGGCCATAGTCAAAGCTTTCTTAAGACTTTGAAAGCTCTCCTCACACTCCTCTGTCCACATGAACGGAGCATCCTTCTGGGTCAGCCTGGTCATAGGTGCTGTAATAGATGAGAATCCCTCTACAAATCGACGTCATTACCCCGCCAAACTGAGAAAACTCCGGATCTCCATAGCTGAGGACGGTTTGGGCCAACTCTGTACTGCCTCAACCTTCTTCGGATCCACCTTGATCCCATCACTCGACACTACATGACCCAAAAATGCCACTGTCTAGCCAAAACTGACACTTTGAGAATTTTGAATATAACTTCTTTCTCTCAAGGTTTGGAGCACAGTCCTTAGGTGCTGCTCATGATCCTCCCAACTTCGGGGGTACACCAGAATGTCGTCAATAAACACGATGACGAATGAGTCAAGATAGGGCTGGAACACACTGTGCATCAAACACATGAATGCTGCTGGGGCATTGGTCAGCCCAAATGACATCACAAGGAACTCGTAGTGACCATACCGAGTCCTAAAAGAAGTCTTCGGGATATCTGGCTCTCGAATATTCAATTAATGATAGCTTGAATGTAAGTCAATCTTGGAAAAAACTCTGGCAACCTGTAACTGATCAAATATGTCATCAATACGAGGCAACAAATACCTGTTCTTCACTGTAACTTTGTTCAACTGGCAATAATCAATGCACATACGCATAGAACCATCCTTCTTCTTCACAAACAAGTCCGGAGCACCCCTAAGGTGACACACTGGGTCGAATGAAGCCCTTATTAAGCAACTCCTGTAACTGCTCCTTCAACTCCTTCAACTTAGGAGGAGCCATACGATATGGAGGAATAGAGATGTGCTGAGTGCCCGGTAATAAATCAATACCAAATTCGATATCCCTATCGGGCGGCATGCTCGAAAGATCAGCTGGATATACACCTGGATAATCCCTCAATACCAGAACTGACTCAACGGTAGGAGTATTAATATTGACATCTCTCACATAAGCTAGATACGCATCACACCCCTTCTCAACCATTCGTTGAGCCTTAACAACCAAACACGACCGATATACACGGTCAACAACAATAGAATCTCCCACAGGTGTAGACCCATAAACAGGAGAACTCAAAGAATCACGGGATACGCCCAAATATGGGGCAAAATAAGATGACATACATGAATAAGTGGAGCTTGAATCAAATAAGACTGATGCATCTCTATGATAGATCGGAACAATACCTATAATGACAGAGTCAGATGCGACTACCTCTGTACGAGAAGGAAGAGCATAATATTTGGCCTGGCCTTCCCCTCTAGAGCAACCTCTACCTGCCCGACCTCCACCTCGAGCTGGCTGAGCAGGTGGAGTGGTAGTTGGTGCTGTAATCATAGCCTGAGGACCTGGTGGAGCACCCGGTGCCTGAGTAGTCTGTGGAGGTGCACCCCTCCTAAGTCTGGTGCAATCCCTCACCATATGGCGAGTGTCTCCACACTCAAAATACGTTCTGGGAGGGCATGGCTGCTGTGGCTGGCTCGAGCCAGGTCGTCTGGACTGACCGCTGAAAGCACCCCGTGCAGGAGGTGCACTAGACAATGGTGGTGCATAATAAGGATACTGGGGCCTAGGAGGGGCCGAAATACCGCTAGCGACTGGAAGTGCTGAATGAACAGGGCGGCTCACATAACCCCTACTATGACGAGCTACCGTTGGGGAACGAGTACCACTATAAGTGCTAGACTCTCGAGACCTCTTGGCCTCTCTCTCCTCTCTCCCAAGTCAGCATATCCTCAAATCTCCTAGCAATCCCCACAACCTGCTGGTATGCAATATCCATCTCAAACTCTCGGGCCATGTTAAGTCTGATACTGGGGTTGAGCCCCTCGATAAATCGACGGACCCTCTCTCAAACTGCAGCAACCAAGGATGGTGCATGCCTAGCCAAATAACTGAACCGAACCGCATTCTCTGACACAGTCATAGAAGCCTGGCGCAACTGCTCAAACTCTACGCGCCATGCATCTTTGAGACTCCGGGGAACATACTCCCTCAACAACATATCCGAGAACTGAGTCCAAGTGAGCAAAGCTGCCTTGGCCGGAGTACCCAACTCATAAGCATGCCACCACTGATAGGCCGCTCCTCTAAGCTGGAACGTAGTGTAAGAAACCCTACTCGACTATGCTACACCCATAGTACGGAGGATATGGTGACACTCAAGAAAACCCTGGGCATCCTCTGATGCCATGCCACTAAAAGTAGGAGGGTGGTACTTCTTGTACCTCTCGAGCCTGAGCTCCTCCTCCTCATAAACTGTTGCCCTACCCTCGGGCCGAACTGGGGCTACCAGCTGCACTAGTATGACCTCTGGAACTTGGTCGGCCTGAACTCGCTGCTCTAGGTGCAGGCGGTGAGAGTTTGTGCTCCTACCCTAGCCTGAGATGTGCCTGGAGTAAGTGGGATCAATCCAGCCTTAGCCAAGGTGCTGAATATGCTCAGAAACTGGGCTAGAGTCTCATGGAGGGCTGGTGCAGCAACAGGTGTCTCAGGTTTCTGCGCTTCGACTTGAGGTACTGGTGGCTCCTCTGTAGCAGCTCTTGCGGGGTGCTCTAGCTGCACCACGTGGATGTCATCGGCCTCTACCCCAGCTCCGGACCCTCTCACGGATCTAGCAGGGGGCGCGGGTGCCTGATCATCAGATCTGGTTGTATGTGTCCTCACCATCTGTGAGAGAATATAAGACAGAAGTTTAGAATTCCGAAGTCAACAATTTCGCACGACAAGAAATCAAAGAAGCGAAATTTTCCTAACAGTTCCATAGCCTCTTGTAGATAAGTACAGACGTCTCCGTATCGATCCGCGAGACTCTACTAAACCCGCGTGTGACTCATAATACTAATGAACCTAGAGTTCTGATACCAACTTGTAACGACCCAAATATCCCTTCGTAAGACGTCGTGACGACACCTAGTCTCTAAGACTAGGTAAGCTTAACAGTTACGGAATAACCTAAATAATAACAGAAATAATGGCTAAACTTTAACAACAACATGTATATATATAGATAAGTTCCAATCCTGTTTGAAATCATTAAAGACTTCTCAAACTGTCTAGTTCTCATGATTATTCCAAATGGGCAAAGGCTAGTATGGGACACTTTGGGAATGAAAAAATAGGCGAAGTGATTCTTAACTAAAAAATGTTGAATTTGTAGCAAGATAAAAGTTGTCTTTAGGGAACTCAACTCTCCCTAAATACTTCTCAGCAATTGTCGTGTCTTTCTTTATTTCCTGAATATCCTGAATAGAAGTTTCACTTAAGGAGCTTGCAACTCGACGAGATAAATCTTTAACACCATCCTTTGATATCTTATTGGAATTAGCTAGAGCAAAAGATCTTGGCACAGCAGGACCCACAACAAGGATGTGTGATGATCTAAAAACCACCAGAAATAGATCATTAACAACAAAAACAGCAGGCTATCCCATTCTGCAGAGTTTAAAGGCCCGTTAACTCACTACCACCAGCTATGGATGGATGCATTTCTGATGTATCACTATCCCAGTTGAGAGGACTTGCATCCATGTCTTACGAATCAGGAAAAAATACATAATCTTTAGAAATAGAAATAACATAGATCTCTTCCACTACATCTGGTTTTGCAAGTACTCGTTTTGGATTCTCGGTCGTGTACCCATTTCCTTTGTCAATAAGCTCATATTGTCTAGTATCTACAATTCTACATCAGCAACATCTTCTTTAACAATTCTACTTCATCTTCCTTGTCTAGAAAGGTACAATGTTAATTGTCTAACTTCAAAGCAGGTCCGATAACTTCATGATTTGTCGCATCCATCCCTACAACTTTGGCTTGAACAATGGAAAGATCTACCTCTACCATCACAGGATTTTCCCCTAGTACTACCTGAGAAATTATGTGAAGGGCAGGGATAAAGAACCCTAATTTGTAGGGGTGTCAATGGTTCGGTTCGACCGGTTATTTTATAAAATTTGTACCATACCAATTTTTCGGTTATTCTATTAACCAAAATTAGACTTTTAGAAACCGTACCAATCATGTCGGTTTCTCTTCGGTATCGGTACGGTTGGGTTAATTTTCGGTATTTCTTTAAATGCCATGTAAAAGTGAGTAGTGGAAGCAGAATACAATAATATACGTACTTTTATAGGACTTAACAAAACTCTCTAGTCATTTTTACTATTTAAAGGGTGATGAATTAAGAAAATATGAAAGATGGCCAGAGTATAGATCCATCAACTTCTACAGCAATGCAAAAGAAACTAAGAAAAGACAAAAGAAATATAAATCACACGAGTGGAAATATATTAAATAAGTTGGGACTCAAGAATAAAGTATATAAAAGATTAAATATTTAAAAATATAAATTTAAATCATACGAAAGGAAACATATTTAATACAATGTAGTTTACTACCCATAATCGCTAAAATACGTTGTGTCTTGCTAATGAATATGTAGGAAATAATTTAGTTTCAATAAAAGTAGTATAATAGGTTTGAAAATTAGGATTTTGAGTTTAATTACTTGTTGGCTTGTAATCATTTTTATAATTTCAAGGCCCAAGGAAAAGTTTAATGCTTTATTATTTTTAAACTTTAATATATAAATATTTTTTTTATGTAAATTTATTCGGTACGGTTCGGTATTTTTTTGATTTATTTTTATAAAATAAAAAATCTACCCTAATTATCGGTACGATTATAGATTTATATAAAAACCTACGGTTTTATTAAAAGAAACCTAAAAATCGATTCGATACGGTACAGTTCAATCGATTTAGTTGGGTTTTAAATATCCATTGACACCTCTACTAATTTGTTCTTACCATTAGAGAGAGAAATGTGGGAGATAAACCATTCTCATTTCGATGTAAGAATCAAAATGAAAATCTAATCTGTTATAGTTGTACCTAACACTATATATACTAAGACATATAACTAACATCTATTCAGCTGACCGACTAACTGATCACTAATTAATTACTACTGTTATTTACAATTATGTCCCTCACTAAGTAACAACTATTTCCATACTCCCTCTCAAGTTGGGTGGTGCAAAGATGTTAAGTACTCCCAGCTTGCCAACCAAAGATCCATGTTGTGTTCTGGCCAACCCTTTAGTCAAGATATCTCCTAGTTGTTCCTTTGAATTCACATATTGTGTTCTAATCAATCCCAGCTTGATTTTCTCTGTGATGAAGTGCCAATGTATTTTAATATGCTTAGTCCTCTCATGAAAAATCGGATTGGCTGCTATTTGTAGTGCTTCTTTACTATCACTGTACAATTCCACTGGCATTGTTACTTCTGCTCCTATCTCCTTCAACAAGGCCACTAACTAGACCGGTTCTGAGACTGCACTTGCCATACTCCTGTATTCTTCTTCTGCAGCACTCCTTGAAACAGTGCTTTGTTTCTTTGACTTTCATGAAACTAAGGACTCCCCATATTTGATTAGAAATCGTGAGATCGATTTTCTTGAGTTTGGGCATGATGCTAGTTTGCATCACAGAAGACCGTCATCTTATCTAACTACGTACTGCTTAAGAGAATCCCCATTCCTGGTTGTCTCTTTAAATACCTTGCCACCCTGCTAGCAACATCCTAGTGAGATTTATTTGGTTCCTGTAGAAATTGGCTTCGACTTTGCACTGCATAATCAATGTCTAGTCTAGTTAATGTCTGGTACAACAATTTTCCAATCAATCTATTGTCCTTTGTCTTCAAGCATTGCATCATCTGTATTTTCTACCAGTTTATCATATTCTGCAACTGTCAGCTTCTGATTTGTCTCCATAGGTGTCCAGGCTGCCTTAGCATTGTCACGACTCAAATCTCACTCCGTAAGATGTCGTGACGACATCTAGTCTCTAAGACTAGGTAAACCTAATAGTTGCGGAACAACTGAAATAATAACAGATATAATGGCTAAACATTAACAACATCAGGTATATATATAGATAAAGCTGGAAAAACTGCCGCTCGACATATACAAGTAAAAGCAACAACTCTGAGTATAAACATTCCTCCAAAGACCTGGTAGTCACAAGTCACAAACTCTAAGGAATTGTTCTAACTGTCTCTATACATCAGTATCTAGGAAAAATAAAGAAGAACAACATAAAAGGATAGAGGGACACTCTGAGGTCTGCGGACGCTGGCACATATAACTTGAAGTCTCCGTAGCAGCAACACGACTCTCCACTAATAGCGGGGCTGGTAAGAGATACCTGGGTATGCACACAAAACATGTGCATAAGAGTAGCATGAGTACACCAATCCAGTAAGTGCCTAGCCTAACCTCGGTAGAGTAGTGACGAGGTCAGGTCAGGGCCCAACTGGAATATAATAATTAAGGCAGAACATATAGTATTATGATAAAAGACTAAGAATTTAACAACGAGAAATACGGAAGAGGAAACTACATAGCAAATAGGGGTAAACAACATGGGGCACTTCCGAGGTACCGCCTCGTAGTCCCAAAAGTAAATACTCAACAGGGGATCTCCTAAGGTACTGCCTCGTAGCCCCCAAAGTAAATATGCAATAGGGGATCTCCCGAGGTACAACCTCGTAGTTCCAAAAGTAAATATGCAACATGGGATCTCCCGAGGTACCGCCTCGTAGTCCCAAAAGTAAATATGCAACAGGGGATCTCCCGAGGTACTGCCTCGTAGTCCCAAAAGTAAACACACAGCTAGAAACTGATGGAAACAATAATTAATAGCAAGAAATCCTACATCTTAAGACTAAATACAAATCTAGGAAAGACATAAATTCAACTAAGCATGCTGCACAGATTTCAAATAAACCTTTAAGACACATAGACATGCGATATTAGGTTAAACAGGATAACTGCACATGTTGGGATGACTCATTTAAGATATAATAGGTTACTGTTCAGTTAAAACCAGTTTTCAATAATTAGCCCGTGTACGCACTTGTCACCTCGCGTACACGGCACTCACATATCACAAACTTGCCACAATAGTACAAAATCCTAAGGAGATTTCCCCCACACAAGGTTAGGCAAGTCACTCACCTCAAGCCAAGCTCAATCAGTCAATAAGAATGCCTTTTCCTCGACTTTCCAACTCCGAATGACCCAAATCTAGCCAAAATCAATTATATACCATAAATATAGCTATAAGAAACTAATCTAATTAATGAAATCAAGACTTTAGCAAGAAATTAGAAATTCCTCCCAAAAGGTTAACGTGAGCCCACATCTCGGAATCGGATAAAAGTCACAAAATATGAACACACATTCAACCACAAGTTCACCCATACCAAATATACTCAAAGCTGATACCAAAGTCTCAATCAAAATCCCAAAATTCGGTTTAAGAACTTTTCCAACTTTCCCCCCAAATTTCTCAACCCAAAACCTTAATTACATGATGAAATTAACGATGAATTAGTGGATATTAATAAAAAATGAGCCAAGAACCCTTACCCAAATGTTTCCTCTGAAATCCCCTAAAACCTTTGCCTCAACCTGCGCACAACCCCTCCGCATCTGCGGACGCACTTCTGCGCTAAAACGTCCGCTTCTGTGAGAAACTTGTCCACCTCAACTTCCTCACCTATTCCGCTTCTGTGATCACACTTCCACAGAAGCGGCTCCGCTTCTAAGTCTTATAAGTCGCACCTGCGACCACTGGCCATACTCATAATCCCCGCATCTATGAACTCGCACCTGCAGCCAATCCCACCGCAGGTGCGATGACACCAGAAACAGAACAGTATCAGCCATTTCTCTAAGTATGGTAGATAATGATCCAAAACACACCCGAGGCCCCCAGGACCTCAATCGAATATACTAACAAGTCCTAAAACATCATACGAATTTAGTCGAGCCTTTAAATCACATCAAACAATGCTAAAAACACGAATCACACCCCAATTCACGCTTAATGAACTTTGAAACTTTAAACTTCTACAACCAATACCGAAACCTATCAAATTACGTCTGATTGACCTCAAAATTTGCACACAAGTCTCATTTGAAATTAAGGACCTACTCCAACTTCTAGAATCGGAATCTGACCCCGACATCAAAAAGTTCACTCCCGGTCAAACTTCCCAAAAATTCAACTTTCGCCATTTCAAGCTTAATTTAGCTACGTACAGCAAAATCACAACCTGGGCACGCTTCTAAGTCCAAAATCACCCAACGGAGCTAACGGAACCGACAAAACTCCATTTAGAAGTTGTCTTCACACAGTTCCAACTATGGTTAAATTCTTAGGACTTAAATTTCCAATTTAGGGACTAAGTATCCCATTTCACTCTAAAACCAAAACAAATCCTCCCGACAATTCACATAAGCATAAAATGAAAAAGAGGAAGCCGTAAATAGGGTATCAGGGATAATACTCTCAAAATGACCGACTGGGTTGTTACATCCTCCTCCTCTTAAAACAATCGTTCGTCCTCGAACGAGTATAGAGACATACCTGAAGTGGTGAAAAGATGAGGATAACGGCTGCACATATCTTGCTCGGTCTCCCAAGTCGCATCCTCGACCGGCTGACCCCTCTACTGAACCTTCACTGAAGTAATGTTATTTGACCTTATCTTTAGAACCTGCCTGTCCAAAATAGCCACTCTCCTCAACATAAGATATATCCTTGTCCAACTGGACTGAGCTGAAGTATAACACATGAGACGGATCGCCGTGATACTTCCGAAGCATGGAAATATGGAACACTGGATGAACTGCCGAGAGACTAGGTGGTAGTGCAAGTCCTTAAGCTACCTCTCTAACCCTCTCAAGAATCTCAAAAGGCCCGATATACCTAGGGCTCAACTTGCCCTTCTTTCCGAACCTCATAACGCCATTCATGGACGAAATCCGGAGTAAGACCCGCTCCCTAACCATGAATGCAACATCGCGAACCCTCCAATCTACATAACTCTTCTGTTTGGACTGGGTTGTACGAAGTCGATCCTGAATCACCTCAACCATCTCCAAAGCATCATGATCCAAGTCTGTACCCAATAGCCTAGCCTTGCCCGTGTCGAACCAACACACTGGAGACCGACACCGCCTATCATACAAAGCCTCATACGGTGCCATCTAAATGCTAGACTGATAACTGTTGTTGTAGAAAACCTCAGCGAGTGGCAATAACTGATCCCAAGAACCCCCAAACTCCATCACACATGAACATAGCATATCCTCCAATATCTGAATAGTGTGCTCGGACTGTCCATCCGTCTGAGGGTGAAATGTTATGCTCAACTCAACCCGAGTACCCAACTCATGTTGTACGGCCCTCCAGAACCGCGATGTAAACTGCGTGCCCTGGTCAGAGATGATAGATACCGGTATGCCATGAAGTATTACAATCTCGCGGATATAAACACGAGCCAGATGCTCAGAAGAATAAGTAGTCATCACTGGAATGAAATGAGCCGACTTGATCAACCTATCCACAATCACCCAAAATGCATCGAACTTCCTCTGAGTCCGTGGGAGTCTAACAACAAAATTCATAGTGATCCGCTCCCATTTCCACTCCGGAATCTCTAGCTTCTGAAGCAATCCACCTGGCCGCTGATGCTCATACTTCACTTGCTAGCAATTTAGACACCGAGCTACATACTCTACTATGTCCTTCTTCATTCTCCTCCACCGATAATGCTGTCTCAAGTCCTGATACATCTTCGCGGCACCTGGATGAATGGAGTACGGCAAACTGTGAGCCCCATGGAGAATCAACTCACGCAAACCATCTACATTGTGCACACATAGCCTGCCCTGCATCCTCAATGCACCATCATCCCCTATAGTGACCTCCTTAGCATCACCGTGCTGAACCGTGTCCTTAAGGACAAACAGATGAGGGTCATCATACTGACGCTCCCTGATAAAATCATAAAGAGAAGACTGAGAGACCACACAAGGCAAAACTCGACTCGGATCAGAAATATCCAATCTAACAAACTGGTTGGCCAAAGCCTGAACATCCAATGGCAATGGCCTCTCTGCTGTTGGAAGATATGCTAAGCTGCCCAAACTCTCCACCCGACGACTCAAGGCATCGGCCACCACATTGGCCTTATCGGGATGGTATAGAATAGTGATATCATAATACTTAAGAAGTTCCAACCACCTCCGCTGACGCAAGTTAAGATCCTTCTGTTTGAACAGATGCTGCAAAGTCTGGTGATCGGTGTAGATCTCACAAGGGATACCGTACAAATAATGCCTCCAAATCTTCAAGGCATGAACAATAGCTTCTAACTCAAGGTCATGGACAAGATAGTTATTTTCATGCACCTTCAGCTGTCTAGACGCGTAGGCAATCACCCTACCGTCCTGCATCAACACCACGTCGAGACCAATCCGCAACGTATCACAATATACAGTATAAGACCCCGAACCTGTAGGCAATACCAATACTGGGGCCATAGTCAAAGCTTTCTTAAGACTTTGAAAGCTCTCCTCACACTCCTCTGTCCACATGAACGGAGCATCCTTCTGGGTCAGCCTGGTCATAGGTGCTGTAATAGATGAGAATCCCTCTACAAATCGACGTCATTACCCCGCCAAACTGAGAAAACTCCGGATCTCCATAGCTGAGGACGGTTTGGGCCAACTCTGTACTGCCTCAACCTTCTTCGGATCCACCTTGATCCCATCACTCGACACTACATGACCCAAAAATGCCACTGTCTAGCCAAAACTGACACTTTGAGAATTTTGAATATAACTTCTTTCTCTCAAGGTTTGGAGCACAGTCCTTAGGTGCTGCTCATGATCCTCCCAACTTCGGGGGTACACCAGAATGTCGTCAATAAACACGATGACGAATGAGTCAAGATAGGGCTGGAACACACTGTGCATCAAACACATGAATGCTGCTGGGGCATTGGTCAGCCCAAATGACATCACAAGGAACTCGTAGTGACCATACCGAGTCCTAAAAGAAGTCTTCGGGATATCTGGCTCTCGAATATTCAATTAATGATAGCTTGAATGTAAGTCAATCTTGGAAAAAACTCTGGCAACCTGTAACTGATCAAATATGTCATCAATACGAGGCAACAAATACCTGTTCTTCACTGTAACTTTGTTCAACTGGCAATAATCAATGCACATACGCATAGAACCATCCTTCTTCTTCACAAACAAGTCCGGAGCACCCCTAAGGTGACACACTGGGTCGAATGAAGCCCTTATTAAGCAACTCCTGTAACTGCTCCTTCAACTCCTTCAACTTAGGAGGAGCCATACGATATGGAGGAATAGAGATGTGCTGAGTGCCCGGTAATAAATCAATACCAAATTCGATATCCCTATCGGGCGGCATGCTCGAAAGATCAGCTGGATATACACCTGGATAATCCCTCAATACCAGAACTGACTCAACGGTAGGAGTATTAATATTGACATCTCTCACATAAGCTAGATACGCATCACACCCCTTCTCAACCATTCGTTGAGCCTTAACAACCAAACACGACCGATATACACGGTCAACAACAATAGAATCTCCCACAGGTGTAGACCCATAAACAGGAGAACTCAAAGAATCACGGGATACGCCCAAATATGGGGCAAAATAAGATGACATACATGAATAAGTGGAGCTTGAATCAAATAAGACTGATGCATCTCTATGATAGATCGGAACAATACCTATAATGACAGAGTCAGATGCGACTACCTCTGTACGAGAAGGAAGAGCATAATATTTGGCCTGGCCTTCCCCTCTAGAGCAACCTCTACCTGCCCGACCTCCACCTCGAGCTGGCTGAGCAGGTGGAGTGGTAGTTGGTGCTGTAATCATAGCCTGAGGACCTGGTGGAGCACCCGGTGCCTGAGTAGTCTGTGGAGGTGCACCCCTCCTAAGTCTGGTGCAATCCCTCACCATATGGCGAGTGTCTCCACACTCAAAATACGTTCTGGGAGGGCATGGCTGCTGTGGCTGGCTCGAGCCAGGTCGTCTGGACTGACCGCTGAAAGCACCCCGTGCAGGAGGTGCACTAGACAATGGTGGTGCATAATAAGGATACTGGGGCCTAGGAGGGGCCGAAATACCGCTAGCGACTGGAAGTGCTGAATGAACAGGGCGGCTCACATAACCCCTACTATGACGAGCTACCGTTGGGGAACGAGTACCACTATAAGTGCTAGACTCTCGAGACCTCTTGGCCTCTCTCTCCTCTCTCCCAAGTCAGCATATCCTCAAATCTCCTAGCAATCCCCACAACCTGCTGGTATGCAATATCCATCTCAAACTCTCGGGCCATGTTAAGTCTGATACTGGGGTTGAGCCCCTCGATAAATCGACGGACCCTCTCTCAAACTGCAGCAACCAAGGATGGTGCATGCCTAGCCAAATAACTGAACCGAACCGCATTCTCTGACACAGTCATAGAAGCCTGGCGCAACTGCTCAAACTCTACGCGCCATGCATCTTTGAGACTCCGGGGAACATACTCCCTCAACAACATATCCGAGAACTGAGTCCAAGTGAGCAAAGCTGCCTTGGCCGGAGTACCCAACTCATAAGCATGCCACCACTGATAGGCCGCTCCTCTAAGCTGGAACGTAGTGTAAGAAACCCTACTCGACTATGCTACACCCATAGTACGGAGGATATGGTGACACTCAAGAAAACCCTGGGCATCCTCTGATGCCATGCCACTAAAAGTAGGAGGGTGGTACTTCTTGTACCTCTCGAGCCTGAGCTCCTCCTCCTCATAAACTGTTGCCCTACCCTCGGGCCGAACTGGGGCTACCAGCTGCACTAGTATGACCTCTGGAACTTGGTCGGCCAGAACTCGCTGCTCTAGGTGCAGGCGGTGAGAGTTTGTGCTCCTACCCTAGCCTGAGATGTGCCTGGAGTAAGTGGGATCAATCCAGCCTTAGCCAAGGTGCTGAATATGCTCAGAAACTGGGCTAGAGTCTCATGGAGGGCTGGTGCAGCAACAGGTGTCTCAGGTTTCTGTGCTTCGACTTGAGGTACTGGTGGCTCCTCTGTAGCAGCTCTTGCGGGGTGCTCTAGCTGCACCACGTGGATGTCATCGGCCTCTACCCCAGCTCCGGACCCTCTCACGGATCTAGCAGGGGGCGCGGGTGCCTGATCATCAGATCTGGTTGTATGTGTCCTCACCATCTGTGAGAGAATATAAGACAGAAGTTTAGAATTCCGAAGTCAACAATTTCGCACGACAAGAAATCAAAGAAGCGAAATTTTCCTAACAGTTCCATAGCCTCTTGTAGATAAGTACAGACGTCTCCGTATCGATCCGCGAGACTCTACTAAACCCGCGTGTGACTCATAATACTAATGAACCTAGAGTTCTGATACCAACTTGTAACGACCCAAATATCCCTTCGTAAGACGTCGTGACGACACCTAGTCTCTAAGACTAGGTAAGCTTAACAGTTACGGAATAACCTAAATAATAACAGAAATAATGGCTAAACTTTAACAACAACATGTATATATATAGATAAGTTCCAATCCTGTTTGAAATCATTAAAGACTTCTCAAACTGTCTAGTTCTCATGATTATTCCAAATGGGCAAAGGCTAGTATGGGACACTTTGGGAATGAAAAAATAGGCGAAGTGATTCTTAACTAAAAAATGTTGAATTTGTAGCAAGATAAAAGTTGTCTTTAGGGAACTCAACTCTCCCTAAATACTTCTCAGCAATTGTCGTGTCTTTCTTTATTTCCTGAATATCCTGAATAGAAGTTTCACTTAAGGAGCTTGCAACTCGACGAGATAAATCTTTAACACCATCCTTTGATATCTTATTGGAATTAGCTAGAGCAAAAGATCTTGGCACAGCAGGACCCACAACAAGGATGTGTGATGATCTAAAAACCACCAGAAATAGATCATTAACAACAAAAACAGCAGGCTATCCCATTCTGCAGAGTTTAAAGGCCCGTTAACTCACTACCACCAGCTATGGATGGATGCATTTCTGATGTATCACTATCCCAGTTGAGAGGACTTGCATCCATGTCTTACGAATCAGGAAAAAATACATAATCTTTAGAAATAGAAATAACATAGATCTCTTCCACTACATCTGGTTTTGCAAGTACTCGTTTTGGATTCTCGGTCGTGTACCCATTTCCTTTGTCAATAAGCTCATATTGTCTAGTATCTACAATTCTACATCAGCAACATCTTCTTTAACAATTCTACTTCATCTTCCTTGTCTAGAAAGGTACAATGTTAATTGTCTAACTTCAAAGCAGGTCCGATAACTTCATGATTTGTCGCATCCATCCCTACAACTTTGGCTTGAACAATGGAAAGATCTACCTCTACCATCACAGGATTTTCCCCTAGTACTACCTGAGAAATTATGTGAAGGGCAGGGATAAAGAACCCTAATTTGTAGGGGTGTCAATGGTTCGGTTCGACCGGTTATTTTATAAAATTTGTACCATACCAATTTTTCGGTTATTCTATTAACCAAAATTAGACTTTTAGAAACCGTACCAATCATGTCGGTTTCTCTTCGGTATCGGTACGGTTGGGTTAATTTTCGGTATTTCTTTAAATGCCATGTAAAAGTGAGTAGTGGAAGCAGAATACAATAATATACGTACTTTTATAGGACTTAACAAAACTCTCTAGTCATTTTTACTATTTAAAGGGTGATGAATTAAGAAAATATGAAAGATGGCCAGAGTATAGATCCATCAACTTCTACAGCAACGCAAAAGAAACTAAGAAAAGACAAAAGAAATATAAATCACACGAGTGGAAATATATTAAATAAGTTGGGACTCAAGAATAAAGTATATAAAAGATTAAATATTTAAAAATATAAATTTAAATCATACGAAAGGAAACATATTTAATACAATGTAGTTTACTACCCATAATCGCTAAAATACGTTGTGTCTTGCTAATGAATATGCAGGAAATAATTTAGTTTCAATAAAAGTAGTATAATAGGTTTGAAAATTAGGATTTTGAGTTTAATTACTTGTTGGCTTGTAATCATTTTTATAATTTCAAGGCCCAAGGAAAAGTTTAATGCTTTATTATTTTTAAACTTTAATATATAAATATTTTTTTTATGTAAATTTATTCGGTACGGTTCGGTATTTTTTTGATTTATTTTTATAAAATAAAAAATCTACCCTAATTATCGGTACGATTATAGATTTATATAAAAACCTACGGTTTTATTAAAAGAAACCTAAAAATCGATTCGATACGGTACAGTTCAATCGATTTAGTTGGGTTTTAAATATCCATTGACACCTCTACTAATTTGTTCTTACCATTAGAGAGAGAAATGTGGGAGATAAACCATTCTCATTTCGATGTAAGAATCAAAATGAAAATCTAATCTGTTATAGTTGTACCTAACACTATATATACTAAGACATATAACTAACATCTATTCAGCTGACCGACTAACTGATCACTAATTAATTACTACTGTTATTTACAATTATGTCCCTCACTAAGTAACAACTATTTCCATACTCCCTCTCAAGTTGGGTGGTGCAAAGATGTTAAGTACTCCCAGCTTGCCAACCAAAGATCCATGTTGTGTTCTGGCCAACCCTTTAGTCAAGATATCTCCTAGTTGTTCCTTTGAATTCACATATTGTGTTCTAATCAATCCCAGCTTGATTTTCTCTGTGATGAAGTGCCAATGTATTTTAATATGCTTAGTCCTCTCATGAAAAATCGGATTGGCTGCTATTTGTAGTGCTTCTTTACTATCACTGTACAATTCCACTGGCATTGTTACTTCTGCTCCTATCTCCTTCAACAAGGCCACTAACTAGACCGGTTCTGAGACTGCACTTGCCATACTCCTGTATTCTTCTTCTGCAGCACTCCTTGAAACAGTGCTTTGTTTCTTTGACTTTCATGAAACTAAGGACTCCCCATATTTGATTAGAAATCGTGAGACCGATTTTCTTGAGTTTGGGCATGATGCTAGTCTGCATCACAGAAGACCGTCATCTTATCTAACTACGTACTGCTTAAGAGAATCCCCATTCCTGGTTGTCTCTTTAAATACCTTGCCACCCTGCTAGCAACATCCTAGTGAGATTTATTTGGTTCCTGTAGAAATTGGCTTCGACTTTGCACTGCATAATCAATGTCTAGTCTAGTTAATGTCTGGTACAACAATTTTCCAATCAATCTATTGTCCTTTGTCTTCAAGCATTGCATCATCTGTATTTTCTACCAGTTTATCATATTCTGCAACTGTCAGCTTCTGATTTGTCTCCATAGGTGTCCAGGCTGCCTTAGCATTGTCACGACTCAAATCTCACTCCGTAAGACGTCGTGACGACATCTAGTCTCTAAGACTAGGTAAACCTAATAGTTGCGGAACAACTGAAATAATAACAGATATAATGGCTAAACATTAACAACATCAGGTATATATATAGATAAAGCTGGAAAAACTGCCGCTCGACATATACAAGTAAAAGCAACAACTCTGAGTATAAACATTCCTCCAAAGACCTGGTAGTCACAAGTCACAAACTCTAAGGAATTGTTCTAACTGTCTCTATACATCAGTATCTAGGAAAAATAAAGAAGAACAACATAAAAGGATAGAGGGAGACTCTGAGGTCTGCGGACGCTGGCACATATAATTTGAAGTCTCCATAGCAGCAACACGACTCTCCACTAATAGCGGGGCTGGTAAGAGATACCTGGGTATGCACACAAAACATGTGCATAAGAGTAGCATGAGTACACCAATCCAGTAAGTGCCTAGCCTAACCTCGGTAGAGTAGTTATGAGGTCAGGTCAGGGCCCAACTGGAATATAATAATTAAGGCAGAACATATAGTATTATGATAAAGGACTAAGAATTTAACAACGAGAAATACGGAAGAGGAAACTACATAGCAAATAGGGGTAAACAACATGGGGCACTTCCGAGGTACCGCCTCGTAGTCCCAAAAGTAAATACTCAACAGGGGATCTCCTAAGGTACTGCCTCGTAGCCCCCAAAGTAAATATGCAATAGGGGATCTCCCGAGGTACAACCTCGTAGTCTCCAAAAGTAAATATGCAACATGGGATCTCCCGAGGTACCGCCTCGTAGTCCCAAAAGTAAATATGCAACAGGGGATCTCCCGAGGTACTGCCTCGTAGTCCCAAAAGTAAACACACAGCTAGAAACCGATGGAAACAATAATTAATAGCAAGAAATCCTACATCTTAAGACTAAATACAAATCTAGGAAAGACATAAATTCAACTAAGCATGCTGCACAGATTTCAAATAAACCTTTAAGACACATAGACATGCGATATTAGGCTAAACAAGATAACTGCACATGTTGGGATGACTCATTTAAGATATAATAGGTTACTGTTCAGTTAAAACCAGTTTTCAATAATTAGCCCGTGTACGCACTTGTCACCTCGCGTACACGGCACTCACATATCACAAACTTGTCACAATAGTACAAAATCCTAAGAATATTTCCCCCACACAAGGTTAGGCAAGTCACTCACCTCAAGCCAAGCTCAATCAGTCAATAAGAATGCCTTTTCCTCGACTTTCCGACTCCGAATGACCCAAATCTAGCCAAAATCAATTATATACCATAAATATAGCTATAAGAAACTAATCTAATTAATGAAATCAAGACTTTAGCAAGAAATTAGAAATTCCTCCCAAAAGGTTAACGTGAGCCCACATCTCGGAATCGGATAAAAGTCACAAAATATGAACACACATTCAACCACAAGTTCACCCATACCAAAATTACTCAAAGCTAATACCAAAGTCTCAATCAAAATTCCAAAATTCGGTTTAAGAACTTTTCCAACTTTCCCCCCAAATTTCTCAACCCAAAACCTTAATTACATGATGAAATTAACGATGAATTAGTGGATATTAATAAAAAAATGAGCCAAGAACCCTTACCCAAATGTTTCCTCTGAAATCCCCTAAAACCTTTGCCTCAACCTGCGCACAACCCCTCCGCATCTGCGGACGCACTTCTGCGCTAAAACGTCCGCTTCTGTGAGAAACTTGTCCACCTCAACTTCCTCACCTATTCCGCTTCTGTGATCACACTTCCACAGAAGCAGCTCCGCTTCGGCGTCTTATAAGTCACACCTGTGACCACTGGCCATACTCATAATCCCCGCATCTGTGAACTCGCACCTGCAGCCAATCCCACCGCAGGTGCGATGACACCAGAAACAGAACAGTATCGGCCATTTCTCTAAGTATGTTAGATAATGATCCAAAACACACCCGAGGCCCCCAGGACCTCAATCGAATATACCAACAAGTCCTAAAATATCATACGAATTTAGTCGAGCCTTTAAATCACATCAAACAATGCTAAAAACACGAATCACACCCCAATTCACGCTTAATGAACTTTGAAACTTTAAACTTTTACAATCGATGCCGAAACCTATCAAATTACGTCTGATTGACCTCAAAATTTGCACACAAGTCTCATTTGAAATTAAGGACCTACTCCAACTTCTAGAATCGGAATCTGACCCTGACATCAAAAAGTTCACTCCCGGTCAAACTTCCCAAAAATTCAACTTTCGCCATTTCAAGCTTAACTTAGCTACGTACATCAAAATCACAACCTGGGCACGCTTCTAAGTCCAAAATCACCCAACGGAGCTAACGGAACCAAAAAACTCCATTTAGAAGTTGTCTTCACACAGTTCCAACTATGGTTAAATTCTTAGGACTTAAATTTCCAATTTAGGGACTAAGTATCCCATTTCACTCTAAAACCAAAACAAATCCTCCCCACAATTCACATAAGCATAAAATGAAAAAGAAGAAGCCGTAAATAGGGTATCAGGGATAATACTCTCAAAATGACCGACTGGGTTGTTACATCCTCCTCCTCTTAAAACAATCGTTCGTCCTCGAACGAGTATAGAGACATACCTGAAGTGGTGAAAAGATGAGGATAACGGCTGCACATATCTTGCTCGGTCTCCCAAGTCGCATCCTCGATCGGCTGACCCCTCTACTGAACCTTCACTGAAGTAATGTTATTTGACCTCATCTTTAGAACCTGCCTGTCCAAAATAGCCACTCTCCTCAACATAAGATATATCCTTGTCCAACTGGACTGAGCTGAAGTATAACACATGAGACGGATCGCCATGATACTTCTGAAGCATGGAAATATGGAACACTGGATGAACTGCCGAGAGACTAGGTGGTAGTGCAAGTCCTTAAGCTACCTCTCTAACCCTCTCAAGAATCTCAAAAGGCCCGATATACCTAGGGCTCAACTTGCCCTTCTTTCCGAACCTCATAACGCCATTCATGGACGAAATCCGGAGCAAGACCCGCTCCCTAACCATGAATGCAACATCGCGAACCCTCCAATCTACATAACTCTTCTGTTTGGACTGGGTTGTACGAAGTCGATCCTGAATCACCTCAACCATCTCCAAAGCATCATGATCCAAGTCTGTACCCAATAGCCTAGCCTTGCCCGTGTCGAACCAACCCACTGGAGACCGACACCGCCTATCATACAAAGCCTCATACGGTGCCATCTAAATGCTAGACTGATAACTGTTGTTGTAGAAAACCTCAGCGAGTGGCAATAACTGATCCCAAGAACCCCCAAACTCCATCACACATGAACAAAGCATATCCTCCAATATCTGATTAGTGTGCTCGGACAGTCCATCCGTCTGAGGGTGAAATGTTATGCTCAACTCAACCCGAGTACCCAACTCATGTTGTACGGCCCTCCAAAACCGCGATGTAAACTGCGTACCCTGGTCAGAGATGATAGATACCGGTACGCCATGATGTATTACAATCTCGTGGATATAAACACGAGCCAGATGCTCGGAAGAATAAGTAGTCATCACTGGAATGAAATGAGCCGACTTGATCAACCTATCCACAATCACCCAAAATGCATCGAACTTCCTCTGAGTCCGTGGGAGTCTAACAACAAAATTCATAGTGATCCGCTCCCATTTCCACTCCGGAATCTCTAGCTTCTGAAGCAATCCACCTGGCCGCTGATGCTCATACTTCACTTGCTAGCAATTTAGACACCGAGCTACATACTCTACTATGTCCTTCTTCATTCTCCTCCACCGATAATGCTGTCTCAAGTCCTGATACATCTTCGCGGCACCTGGATGAATGGAGTACGGCAAACTGTGAGCCCCATGGAGAATCAACTCACGCAAACCATCTACATTGTGCACACATAGCCTGCCCTGCATCCTCAATGCACCATCATCCCCTATAGTGACCTCCTTAGCATCACCGTGCTGAACCGTGTCCTTAAGGACAAACAGATGAGGGTCATCATACTGACGCTCCCTGATAAAATCATAAAGAGAAGACTGAGAGACCACACAAGGCAAAACTCGACTCGGATCAGAAATATCCAATCTAACAAACTGGTTGGCCAAAGCCTGAACATCCAATGGCAATGGCCTCTCTGCTGTTGGAAGATATGCTAAGCTGCCCAAACTCTCCACCCGACGACTCAAGGCATCGGCCACCACATTGGCCTTATCGGGATGGTATAGAATAGTGATATCATAATACTTAAGAAGTTCCAACCACCTCCGCTGACGCAAGTTAAGATCCTTCTGTTTGAACAGATGCTGCAAAGTCTGGTGATCGGTGTAGATCTCACAAGGGATACCGTACAAATAATGCCTCCAAATCTTCAAGGCATGAACAATAGCTTCTAACTCAAGGTCATGGACAAGATAGTTATTTTCATGCACCTTCAGCTGTCTAGACGCGTAGGCAATCACCCTACCGTCCTGCATCAACACCACGTCGAGACCAATCCGCAACGTATCACAATATACAGTATAAGACCCCGAACCTATAGGCAATACCAATACTGGGGCCATAGTCAAAGCTGTCTTAAGACTTTGAAAGCTCTCCTCACACTCCTCTGTCCACATGAACGGAGCACCCTTCTGGGTCAGCCTGGTCATAGGTGCTGTAATAGATGAGAATCCCTCTACAAATCGACGTCATTACCCCGCCAAACTGAGAAAACTCTGGATCTCCATAGCTGAGGACGGTTTGGGCCAACTCTGTACTGCCTCAACCTTCTTCGGATCCACCTTGATCCCATCACTCGACACTACATGACCCAAAAATGCCACTGTCTAGCCAAAACTGACACTTTGAGAATTTTGAATATAACTTCTTTCTCTCAAGGTTTGGAGCACAGTCCTTAGGTGCTGCTCATGATCCTCCCAACTTCGGGGGTACACCAGAATGTCGTCAATAAACACGATGACGAATGAGTCAAGATAGGGCTGGAACACACTGTGCATCAAACACATGAATGCTGCTGGGGCATTGGTCAGCCCAAATGACATCACAAGGAACTCGTAGTGACCATACCGAGTCCTAAAAGAAGTCTTCGGGATATCTGGCTCTCGAATATTCAATTAATGATAGCTTGAATGTAAGTCAATCTTGGAAAAAACTCTGGCAACCTGTAACTGATCAAATATGTCATCAATACGAGGCAACAAATACCTGTTCTTCACTGTAACTTTGTTCAACTGGCAATAATCAATGCACATACGCATAGAACCATCCTTCTTCTTCACAAACAAGTCCGGAGCACCCCTAAGGTGACACACTGGGTCGAATGAAGCCCTTATTAAGCAACTCCTGTAACTGCTCCTTCAACTCCTTCAACTTAGGAGGAGCCATACGATATGGAGGAATAGAGATATGCTGAGTGCCCGGTAATAAATCAATACCAAATTCGATATCCCTATCGGGCGGCATGCTCGAAAGATCAGCTGGATATACACCTGGATAATCCCTCAATACCAGAACTGACTCAACGGTAGGAGTATTAATATTGACATCTCTCACATAAGCTAGATACGCATCACACCCCTTCTCAACCATTCGTTGAGCCTTAACAACCAAACACGACCGATATACACGGTCAACAACAATAGAATCTCCCACAGGTGTAGACCCATAAACAGGAGAACTCAAAGAATCACGGGATACGCCCAAATATGGGGCAAAATAAGATGACATACATGAATAAGTGGAGCTTGAATCAAATAAGACTGATGCATCTCTATGATAGATCGGAACAATACCTATAATGACAGAGTCAGATGCGACTACCTCTGTACGAGAAGGAAGAGCATAATATTTGGCCTGGCCTTCCCCTCTAGAGCAACCTCTACCTGCCCGACCTCCACCTCGAGCTGGCTGAGCAGGTGGAGTGGTAGTTGGTGCTGTAATCATAGCCTGAGGACCTGGTGGAGCACCCGGTGCCTGAGTAGTCTGTGGAGGTGCACCCCTCCTAAGTCTGGTGCAATCCCTCACCATATGGCGAGTGTCTCCACACTCAAAATGCGTTCTGGGAGGGCATGGCTGCTGTGGCTGGCTCGAGCCAGGTCGTCTGGACTGACCGCTGAAAGCACCCCGTGCAGGAGGTGCACTAGACAATGGTGGTGCATAATATGGATACTGGGGCCTAGGAGGGGCCGAAATACCGCTAGCGACTGGAAGTGCTGAATGAACAGGGCGGCTCACATAACCCCTACTATGACGAGCTACCGTTGTGGAACGAGTACCACTATAAGTGCTAGACTCTCGAGACCTCTTGGCCTCTCTCTCCTCTCTCCCAAGTCAGCATATCCTCAAATCTCCTAGCAATCCCCACAACCTGCTGGTATGCAATATCCATCTCAAACTCTCGGGCCATGTTAAGTCTGATACTGGGGTTGAGCCCCTCGATAAATCGACGGACCCTCTCTCGAACTGCAGCAACCAAGGATGGTGCATGCCTAGCCAAATAACTGAACCGAACCGCATTCTCTGACACAGTCATAGAAACCTGGCGCAACTGCTCAAACTCTACGCGCCATGCATCTTTGAGACTCCGGGGAACATACTCCCTCAATAACATATCCGAGAACTGAGTCCAAGTGAGCAAAGCTGCCTTGGCCGGAGTACCCAACTCATAAGCATGCCACCACTGATAGGCCGCTCCTCTAAGCTGGAACGTAGTGTAAGAAACCCTACTCGACTATGCTACACCCATAGTACGGAGGATATGATGACACTCAAGAAAACCCTGGGCATCCTCTGATGCCATGCCACTAAAAGTAGGAGGGTGGTACTTCTTGTACCTCTCGAGCCTGAGCTCCTCCTCCTCATAAACTGTTGCCCTACCCTCGGGCCGAACTGGGGCTACCAGCTGCACTAGTATGACCTCTGGAACTTGGTCGGCCTGAACTCGCTGCTCTAGGTGCAGGCGGTGAGAGTTTGTGCTCCTACCCTAGCCTGAGATGTGCTTGGAGTAAGTGGGATCAATCCAGCCTTAGCCAAGGTGCTGAATATGCTCAGAAACTGGGCTAGAGTCTCATGGAGGGCTGGTGCAGCAACAGGTGTCTCAGGTTTCTGCGCTTCGACTTGAGGTACTGGTGGCTCCTCTGTAGCAGCTCTTGCAGGTGCTCTGGCTGCACCACGTGGATGTCCTCGGCCTCTACCCCAGCTCCGGACCCTCTCGCGGATCTAGCAGGGGGCGCGGGTGCCTGATCATCAGATCTGGTTGTATGTGTCCTCACCATCTGTGAGAGAATATAAGACAGAAGTTTAGAATTCCGAAGTCAACAATTTCGCACGACAAGAAATCAAAGAAGCGAAATTTTCCTAACAGTTCCATAGCCTCTTGTAGATAAGTACAGACGTCTCCGTATCGATCCGCGAGACTCTACTAAACCCGCGTGTGACTCATAATACTAATAAACCTAGAGTTCTGATACCAACTTGTAACGACCCAAATATCCCTCCGTAAGACGTCGTGACGACACCTAGTCTCTAAGACTAGGTAAGCTTAACAGTTGCGGAATAACCTAAATAATAACAGAAATAATGGCTAAACTTTAACAATAACATGTATATATATAGATAAGTTCCAATCCTGTTTGAAATCATTAAAGACTTCTCAAACTGTCTAGTTCTCATGATTATTCCAAAATGGGCAAAGGCTAGTATGGGACACTTTGGGAATGAAAAAATAGGCGAAGTGATTCTTAACTAAAAAATGTTGAATTTGTAGCAAGATAAAAGTTGTCTTTAGGGAACTCAACTCTCCCTAAATACTTCTCAGCAATTGTCGTGTCTTTCTTTATTTCCTGAATATCCTGAATAGAAGTTTCACTTAAGGAGCTTGCAACTCGACGAGATAAATCTTTAACACCATCCTTTGATATCTTATTGGCATTAGCTAGAGCAAAAGATCTTGGCACAGCAGGACCCACAGCAAGGATGTGTGATGATCTAAAAACCACCAGAAATAGATCATTAACAACAAAAACAGCAGGCTATCCCATTCTGCAGAGTTTAAAGGCCCGTTAACTCACTACCACCAGCTATGGATGGATGCATTTCTGATGTATCACTATCCCAGTTGAGAGGACTTGCATCCATGTCTTACGAATCAGGAAAAAATACATAATCTTTAGAAATAGAAATAACATAGATCTCTTCCACTACATCTGGTTTTGCAAGTACTCGTTTTGGATTCTCGGTCGTGTACCCATTTCCTTTGTCAATAAGCTCATATTATCTAGTATCTACAATTCTACATCAGCAACATCTTCTTTAACAATTCTACTTCATCTTCCTTGTCTAGAAAGGTACAATGTTAATTGTCTAACTTCAAAGCAGGTCCGATAACTTCATGATTTGTCGCATCCATCCCTACAACTTTGGCTTGAACAATGGAAAGATCTACCTCTACCATCACAGGATTTTCCCCTAGTACTACCTGAGAAATTATGTGAAGGGCAGGGATAAAGAACCCTAATTTGTAGGGGTGTCAATGGTTCGGTTCGACCGGTTATTTTATAAAATTTGTACCATACTAATTTTTCGGTTATTCTATTAACCAAAATTAGACTTTTAGAAACCGTACCAATCATGTCGGTTTCTCTTCGGTATCGGTACGGTTGGGTTAATTTTCGGTATTTCTTTAAATGCCATGTAAAAGTGAGTAGTGGAAGCATAATACAATAATATATGTACTTTTATAGGACTTAACAAAACTCTCTAGACATTTTTACTATTTAAAGGGTGATGAATTAAAAAAATATGAAAGATGGCCAGAGTATAGATCCATCAACTTCTACAGCAACGCAAAAGAAACTAAGAAAAGACAAAAGAAATATAAATCACACGAGTGGAAAGATATGAAATAAGTTGGGACTCAAGAATAAAGTATATAAAAGATTAAATATTTAAAAATATAAATTTAAATCATACGAAAGGAAAAATATTTAATACAATGTAGTTTACTACCCATAATCGCTAAAATACGCTGTGTCTTGCTAATGAATATACAGGAAGTAATTTAGTTTCAATAAAAGTAGTATAATAGGTTTGAAAATTATGATTTTGAGTTTAATTACTTGTTGGCTTGTAATCGTTTTTATAATTTCAAGGCCCAAGGAAAAGTTTAATGCTTTATTATTTTTAAACTTTAATATATAAATATTTTTTTAATGTAAATTTATTCGATACAGTTCGGTATTTTTTTGATTTATTTTTATAAAATAAAAAATCTACCCTAATTATCGGTACGATTATAGATTTATATAAAAATCTACGGTTTTATTAAAAAAAACCTAAAAATCGGTTCGATACGGTGCAGTTCAATCGATTTAGTCGGATTTTAAATATCCATTGATATCTCTACTAATTTGTTCTTACCATTAGAGAGAGAAATGTGGGAGATAAACCATTCTCATTTCGATGTAAGAATCAAAATGAAAATCTAATCTGTTATAGTTGTACCTAACACTATATATACTAAGACATATAACTAACATCTATTCAGCTGACCGACTAACTGATCACTAATTAATTACTACTGTTATTTACAATTATGTCCCTCACTAAGTAACAACTATTTCCATACTCCCTCTCAAGTTGGGTGGTGCAAAGATGTTAAGTACTCCCAGCTTGCCAACCAAAGATCCATGTTGTGTTCTGGCCAACCCTTTAGTCAAGATATCTCCTAGTTGTTCCTTTGAATTCACATATTGTGTTCTAATCAATCCCAGCTGGATTTTCTCTGTGATGAAGTGCCAATCTATTTTAATATGCTTAGTCCTCTCATGAAAAATCGGATTGGCTGCTATTTGTAGTGCTTCTTTACTATCACTGTACAATTCCACTGGCATTGTTACTTCTGCTCCTATCTCCTTCAACAAGGCCACTAACTAGACCGGTTCTGAGACTGCACTTGCCATACTCCTGTATTCTGCTTCCGCAGCACTCCTTGAAACAATGCTTTGTTTCTTTGACTTTCATGAAAATAAGGACTCCCCATATTTGATTAGAAATCGTGAGACCGATTTTCTTGAGTTTGGGCATGATGCTCAGTCTGCATCATAGAAGACTGTCATCTTATCTGACTACGTACTGCTTAAGAGAATCCCCATTCCTGGTTGTCTCTTTAAATACCTTGCCACCCTGCTAGCAATATCCCAGTGAGATTTCTTTGGTTCCTGTAGAAATTGGCTTCGACTTTGCACTGCATAATCAATGTCTAGTCTAGTTAATGTCTGGTACTACAATTTTCCAATCAATCTATTTTCCTTTGTCTTTAAGCATTGCATCATCTGTATTCTTTACCAGTTTATCATATTCTGCAACTGTCAGCTTCTGATTTGTCTCCATAGGTGTCGAGGCTGCCTTAGCATTGTCACGACTCAAATCTCACTCCGTAAGACGTCGTGACGGCATCTAGTCTCTAAGACTAGGTAAACCTAACAGTTGCGGAACAACTGAAATAATAACTGATATAACGGCTAAACTTTAACAACATCAGGTATATATATAGATAAAGCTGGAAAAAGTGCCGCTCGACATATACAAGTAAAACCAACAACTCTGAGTATAAACATTCCCCCAAATACCCGGTAGTCACAAGTCACAAACTCTAAGGAATTGTTCTAACTGTCTCTATACATCAGTATCTAGGAAAAATAAAGAAGAACAACATAAAAGGATAGAGGGAGACTCCGAGGTCTGCGGACACTGGCACATATAACTTGAAGTCTCCGTAGCAGCAACATGACTCTCCACTAATAGCGGGGCTGGTAAGAGATACCTGGGTATGCACACAAAACATGTGCAAAAGAGTAGCATGAGTACACCAACCCAGTAAGTGCCAAGCCTAACCTCGGTAGAGTAGTGACGAGGTCAGGTCAGGGCCCAACTTGAATATAATAATTAAGGCAGAACATATAGTAATATGATGAAAGACTGAGAATTTAACAATGAGAAATACGGAAGAGGAAACTACACAGCAAATAGGGGTAAACTACATGGGGCACTTCCGAGGTACCGCCTCGTAGTCCAAAAAGTAAATACTCAACAGGGGATCTCCTGAGGTACCGCCTCGTAGCCCCCAAAGTAAATATGCAATAGGGGATCTTCCGAGGTACAGCCTCGTAGTCCCAAAAGTAAATATGCAACATGGGATCTCCCGAGGTACCGCCTCATAGTCCCAAAAGTAAACACATAGCTAGAAACCGATGGAAACAGCAAGAAATCCTACAGTTTAAGACTAAATACAAATCTAGGAAAGACATGAATTCAACTAAGCATACTGCACATATTTCAAATAAGCATTTAAGACATGTAGACATGCGATATTAAGCTAAACAGGATAACTACACATGCATGGATGACTCATTTAAGAAATAATAGGTTACTGTTTAGTAAAATCCGTATATTCAATAATTAGCCCGTGTACGCACTCGTCACCTAGCATACGCGACACTCACATATCACAGACTTGTCACAATAGTACCAAATCCTAAAGGGATTTCCCCTACACAAGGTTAGGCTAGCCACTCACCTCAAGCCAAGCTCAATCAGTCAATAAGAATGCCCTTTCCTCAACTTTCTGACTCCGAATGGCCCAAATATAGCCGAAAGTAATTACATACCATAAATATAGCTATAAGAAACTAATCTAATTAATGAAATCAAGACTTTAGCAAGAAATTAGAAATTCGCCCCAAAATGTTGATCTGGGCCCACGTCTCGGAATCAGGTAAAAGTCACAAAATATGAACACCCATTCAACCACGAGTTCACCCATACCAAAATTACTCAAAGATGATACCAAAGTCTCAATCAAAATCCCGAAATTCGGTTTGAGAACTTTTCCAACTTTCCCCCCAACTTTCTCAACCCAAAACCTTAATTACATGATAAAATTAACGATGGATTAGTGGATATTAATCAAAAACGAGCCAAGAATCCTTACCCAAATATTTCCTTTGAAAACCCATGAAACTTTCGCCTCAATCCGTGCTCTCAAAATCCCAAAATAAAAATGGGATCAAACCCTCGAAATTTCGCCTTTTCTGCTTCTGCTTCTGCGGCTTACACGTCGCAGCTATGACCAGTGGACATCCTCATCATCCCCGCATCTGCGACCTCCCGCTCACTTCTGCGAGCTCGCACCTGCGGCCAATCCCACCGCAGGTGCGATGACACCAGAAACAACCCAGCATAAGCCATTTCTCTAAGTCCAAAATGATTCCGATAATGATTCGAAACACACCAGAGGCCTCCGGGACCTCAACCGAATATACCAACAAGTCTTAAAACATTATACGAAATTAGTCGAGCCTTCAAATCACATCAAACAATGCTAAAAATACGAATCATACCCCAATTCAAGCTTAATGAACTTTGAAACTTCAAACTTCTACAACCGATGCCGAAAGACCTCAAATTTTGCATACACGTCACATTTGATATTAAGGACCTACTCTAACTTCTTGGATCGGAATCAGACCCCGACATCAAAAAGTCTACTCCCCGTCAAACTTCACAAAAATTCAACTTTCGCCATTTCAAGCTTAATTTAGCTACAGACCTCCAAATCACAATCTAGACACGCTCCTAAGTCCAAAATCACCCAACGGAGCTAACGGAACCGACGAAACTCCATTCCGGAGTCGTCTTCACACACTTCCAACACGGTTAAATTCCTACGACTTAAGCTCTCATTTTAGGGACTAAGTGTCTCATTTCACTCCAAAATCAAAACAAATCCTCCCGACAAGTCACATAAGCATAAAATAAAACAGAGAAAGCAGTAAATAGGGGATCAGGGCTAATACTCTCAAAACGACCGGTCGAGAGTTACAAGCATCTCCCAATCCTACGTCAAAGATAATCTCCAAAGCATATTCCCTTTGGATTATCAGAATTCCTTGGCTTGATCTACTGAATTCCATGCCAAGAAAGAACTTCAAGTTTCCCAAGTCTTTGATCTTAAAGGCTTTGTGAAACTCAGCCTTAGTAGACTTTATAAGTGACATATATCACTATGTTATCTCTTTCCTTTTTAATGAACAAGGAATGATCTAGACTGCTAACGTAGGTCCGCCCCTGGCGAGAGATCTAGTTCCTCCAGCACCATAATTTCCACTGTAAGCATTCATTGATAAGACTCTATTATTTGGAAAACCAAAATAGGGAGAGGTTAGAGGTGGGTTTCTCTCAGTCTGGTTTAAGCAAATACCGCACTAACCATAGAGTTATCATCCTCTAAATATAAAATTTTCATTGGATAGATCCTTAACGAATACGTCAATTATATCTCATTCCTTGTAGCAGCTTAGTAGTGCCATGGTTATATATTATCAAATAAACCTGTTTCACCCTTTTGAGGATCTTTGTTGAAGACGTGAGCGATAGTAGAATTTGGCTCCTTATATTTTCTATCTTCGAAAAGAGAAGCAACCTCCGTGATGTGCTAACAGTCGATCATTGCAGCATCATCTTCATAAAATTTGTATCGTTCATAACTTGGGAGAGTGCCAATTTCTTTATCAAACATCATGCTCATTTGAAAGTTCCATCTATACGATATTGTAATCGACAAATAAATGGAGCGAGAGATAATTTGTAATATCCATGTTTCTGAGTTAGTACTACTGAATAGATGATATGAGGCAAGAGCTACTCATGAAATCGGATCAATGAAAGAACGATAAGTAAACTCAAATAAGCAAATACTAAACAAGCAAGAGTTCTCAACTAACTTTGATTATAACTTGAAGAAAATTACTAGCGGAAGATACTACAATATTAACTAAACAATAAGGAAGAAGGAGATGAGAAGATAGACATATACAAGAAGAGGGATGTGGAGTGCAGATTCAGAAATAGAAAGGAGATGAGATGAGATGATAGGGTAACAGAGTTCTCAACAATACGCATAATCCTATTGCGCCCACTATTCGCTATCCATCAACCTTAGATCATAAGAATATCTACTTAATATGGTCAGAGGCGGATCTAGGATTTGTAGGTTCTAGGAGCCACATAACTTTGGATTTCGATTTGATCTATTTTAAGTCTCGGTTAAGATTATTCGGCCTTTTCATTTATACATATAAATCGATCAAACGAAATAATTTAATAATTATGACAATTTAGAAAAAAGCATAAAAATTTAATAATATTACTAATATCAACAAAAAAAGTATTATTTATTTGCAATTGTTATCGACGAGTTTTCATATTCTAGAGCTATCGTCTCACTCAAGGATGGACAATAGATCTAAAACTTGCTATAGATACATTTTTAAATGCTTAAACAACAACAACAACAACAACCTAGTAAAATTCCATTAATGGGGTCTGGGGAGGATAGTGTGTACGCAGAACTTACCCCTATCCCGAAGGAGTAGAGAGGCTGTTTCCGAAAGACCCTCGGCTAAAAAAATAAAAGACAAAAGGACAAAAAAGAACAAAAAGGAGATAATATTAGTATCACAACAACAATCATAGGATAAATAGGAATACCATGAAATCCAGAAGAAAGATGCAAAACAAAGGGAGACAATATTAGTAAATATTAGTATCACCACAACAATCATAAGAAAAATAGGAACATCATGAAATCTAGAAGAAAGATGCAAAGAAAAAGCGATAGCTAGTAAATAGGATATGCACTGAAAAGCAAAATAGTAAGCCACAACATTGCCACTAGCTATCTTAGACAAAAACCCTACATGGCTAGTCCCACAATGGTACTAAGTAAGGCACGACTCAACTACCTCCTAACCTATAACCCTAATACTTGATCTCCATATCTTCCTATCAAGTGTCATGTCCTCGGAAATCTGGAGCCTCGCCATATCCCGCCTGATCACCTCTCCCCAATACTTCTTAGGCCGCCCTCTACCTTTTCTCGTGCCCTCCTATCACGACCCAAAACTAACCCCTGTTGTGATGGCGCCTATCGTGGAACTAGGCAAGCCGACTCATTTCCAAAACAAAATGATATTTTCATTTCAAAGATAATTTCAAGGTTATTTAACATAAAACCTCCATTTAAAGAGTTCAAATCAAAGAAAAATAGAAGTGCGGAAAAGAAAAGCCCAACATCGGGGTGTCACTAGTCATGATCATCTACTATAATCTGTCTAACAATATCAAGGCTAACTCAACCTGGAAAATAGCTAAATACTACTAGAGGAAGATAAGAGGGAGAAGAGCAGGGGCTGCGATCGCCAAACAGCTACCTTGCTATCTCCAAGAAAATCTGCAACCAGAACACTCAATAACCGCTACCGTGTCCAGCCACACCTGGATCTGCACACAAGGTGCAGGGAGTAACGTGAGTACGTTAACTCAGTAAGTAACAACAATAAATAAAGCATATAACGTTCATATCAGGAAATCTCAGTAAAATACCACATACTTTTAAAAATCAGGATTTGAATCAAACATCTCGTTTAAACCCAGTTCCAGTCAAAAAAATCATTTAAAGACATCTATCCAACAGTTTTTCAAACAAAGGCTCAATGCAAAGGTGAGCAAAATGATGAAATCATAAACAACCCCTCGGGTAAAACATCACTCATATACAGCCCCTCGGGCAAACCTCACAGTCACTCGACTCGGCACTCGCACTCAGTAGGTACCTGCGCTCACTGGGTATGTGTACAGACTCCGGAGGGGCTCCTTCAGCCCAAGCGCTATAATCTGCACGGACATCTCACGTGCGATAATAATAAAGTATGTTGCAGGCGGGCAACCCCGATCCACACTCATCCTCACCAATCAAGACCTCGGCCTCACTCAGTCACAAGTATGCTGCAGGCGGGCAGCCCCGATCTACACTCATCCTCACAAATCAAGCCACTCGAGCATTTCAGTAAAACAGGGCATTCGGCCCAAAACATTTATATGCATCAAAATAGAGTCATATAACTGAGTTATACGGTAAACAAATATAAACATGACTGAGTATAGATTTTCAATCAAAAGCAGTGAGAGGATGGTAAGAAACAGCCCCTAAGGGTCCAAACAGCATTGGCGCAAGGCCCAAACATGGCATTTAACCCAATTTACAGAAATTTTTTCTAAAATATATAAGTATCAAATGGTTGCAACAAAGTATGCAGCTTTACAGTTGCTATGGGAGGGACCAAGTCATAAATCCCCAACAGTGCACGCCCACACGTCCGTCACCTAGCATGTGCGTCACTTCAAAATAATAGAATGATACGAAATCCGGGGTTTCGTACCCTCAGGACTAGATTTACAATCGTTACTTACCTCAAACCGGTCAAATCTCTACCCCGCAATGCTCTTGCCTCTGGACTCTGCCTCCAAATGCTCCAAATCTATTCACAATCAGTATAATACCATCAATATACGCTAATGGAATGAATTCCACAAGAAAAGCTTCAAAATTAGACCAAAATCCGAAATTGGCTCAAAAATCGCTTGTGGCCCCCACGTCTCGTAACCCGACAAAAGTTACAAAATCTGAAAGCCCATTCAACCACGAGTCTACCCATACCAATTTTACCAAAATCTGACCTCAACTCGACCCTCAAATCTACAAATCTTATTTCCAAATTTTCTAAGTTCCAATCTCTGATTTACACCTCAAAATCATGTAATCTAGTCGGATTATTCGATGATAATTCAGTATTATGGAGTAGAAATGATCACAAGGGACTTACCTCAAGTTTTTATTGAAAATATATCAAAAATCACCTCTCCCCAAGCTCCAATTTGTCAAAAATGGCAAATGGGACGAAGTCCCTGTTTTTATAATTCTGCCCAGACATCCTCGGTTCTGCCTCGGTCTTGGCCTTCGATCCTGGGCTCGATCATGGCTTCGATCATGCCCTCGATCCTGGGCTCGATCATGCCTTCGATCGTGGCCCTCGACCCTGAGCTCGATCCGGGCTTCGATCGTGGCCCTCGACCCTGAGCTCGATCTGGGCTTCGATTTCTGGGCAGAAGCAATTTCCAATAGAAGGAAATTGCAGCAGCTGTTCTTGTTCAATTTTTGATCCGTTAACCATGCGAAACTCACCCGAGGCCCTCGGGACCTCAACCAAATATACCAACAAGTCCTAAAACATCATACGGACTTAGTCGAATTATCAAATCACCTCAAACAATACTAAAACCAGGAATTACACCCCAATTCAAGCCTAATGAACTTTGAAATTTCTAATTTCTACAAACGACTCCGGAACCTATCAAATCACGTCCGATTGACCTCAAATTTTGCACACAAGTCATAAATGACATAACAGAGGTATTTCAATTTTCAGAATCGGATTCCGACCCCGATATCAAAAAGTCAACCCTCTCGGTCAAACTTCTCAAAAATAAAACTTTCGGCATTTCAAGCCTAATTCCTCTACGGACTTCCAAATAATATTCCGGATACGCACTTAAGCCCAAAATCACCATACAGAGCTATTGGAATCATCAAAATTCAAATCCGAGGTCGTTTACATATAGGTCCATATCCGGTCCACTTTTCTAACTCAATTTTTCAATTATGAGACTAAGTGTCTCATTTCACTCCGAGTTCCTTCCGGACTCGAACCCACTAACCCGATATAACATAATATAGCTGAATAACATAAAAAGAAGTAGGAATGGGGAAAACGGGGTTATAACTCTCGAAACGACCGACCGAGTCGTTAAACCTCCGCAACCAGCTGCTCACACCTCCGTACCGGAGCATCTGGGCTTCTCCTCTGAACATGTCCGAACCATCTAAGCCTCGCTCCCCACATCTTGTCATCAATGGGAGCCACATGCACCTTCTCCCGAATATCATCATTCCTAATCTTATCTATCCTAGTGTGCCCGCACATCCACCGCAACATCCTCATTTCTGCTACTTTCATCTTCTGGATATGTGATTTCTTAACGGGCCAACACTCAGCCCCATACATCATGGCCGGTCTAACCACCGCTTTATAAAACTTTCCTTTGAGTATCGGTGGCACCCTCCTGTCACACTCTCTTTATAAAACTTACCTTTAAATGCTTAAAGCAAAACTTAATAAACATTATAAATTGTAGAACTAAAGCAAGAATTAAAGAAATTAAAAAGGAACTCACAATAAAAAAAGAGTCCGCACCAATTAAAGAAAAAGAAAGAAAAGAAGAAACAAGGAAAAGAAGAAGGAATCTCCTGTAAGCTTTCCTAAATGCAGAATAGTTTTCAAAACTGTAGCAGGTAGGACTCTATCCCAAGCACTTCTGCGGAAAATACAGTCCTTCACCAATGGCACTAACATTCAGTTGTTAAATTGGGTGCCACTTTATCTATCTATATAATTTTCAATATATACACACATATATATACAAGGTTTCGACTGAGGTGTGCGGGTGGCGTGACACCCCCGCCATCCTCAGTAGATCCGCCCTTCACTACTAGAAATTCGCTAAAAACCGACCAACGTTGGTCGGTTATGGCCAATTACCGACCAAAACGCGATCATTACGGTGTGGACGGTGTTTTGATGGTCGGAATGGCTTACCGACCAACTTTGATCTGTAGCTTAAAACGACCATCTGACAAGTTTAATTACTTACCGACCAACTTTGGTCGGAAACATATTTTATTAATTTAATTTTACCGACCAAAGTTGGTCGGTTTAACTAATTTTTTTTATTAATTATTAAAATTAAAAAAAACCGACCAACTTTGGTCGGTAATTGAAAATATTATTTTTTTAAAAATAATTAAAATTAAACATTACCGACCAACTATGGTCGGTAATCTCAACAGTGCAGGCACAATACCGACCAAAGTTGGTCGGTAATGTTGAATTCTGGGGATTCAATGTTCATTAACCGACCAACTTTGGTCGGTATTTTGGAATAATTTATTTTTTTTATTAAAAACCGACCAACTTTGGTCATTTTTTCTGGGTTTAATTTTGGCATAAAATGCCTGTTTTGGCACCTACACCACCTGCCAGCATACCAATACACCTAATAATAACAACAACACAACAACAACAATACAACAACAACATCCAAAACATTCAATAAATACTTTAAAACTAACAAATTAAAGTTCAATTGAACATAAAAATCCAAAACCAAGTTAAAACTAATTACAACTAGTTCAAAACTGGTTCTATTTGTCTAGTTCAAAGTATATAAAAGTCAAGGGGTGTTTTCTACAACATCATCATCACCGTCTGATGAACTTTCATTTACAAGACGATATAGAGAACGGTCTTGTGGAGGACGGGAAGCACGATCACGGGGAGGACGGGAGGAACGATCACGAGCAGGACGGGGGAAACGATCACGTGGAGGTCGACCCTCTGGAGATGACTCACGAGATCGGGGCAACGGAAAAGCTCAACTAGATAGGAGAGTTCTGATCTGAGCTTGCATGCCAAGGAATTGAGCATCTCTAAGCCTTTCTCTTTCCTTGGCCGCTTCTAGCTCTGATGTGAGCTTTGTCATTGTCTCCCGCATAGCGGAGAGGCTCTCCTTATTAAGTTGCTCGCCTTGCGAGGAAGTCCCTATTCCTCGCATTCCACACTTATAGCGATGGAAGTTTTTAGTAGGAAGCCCGTATACCTTCCCCCATTTTGGACCGCCAACAGACTCCAACCATATTCTTTCAGCATCCTCGTCCGAAGGTTGGGTTGGCTCACCCGATTCACCAGCTGGATGACTACGGATGAATTCCTCCACGTTACTTTGGTAGCGACGCTATATTATTTTAAATTAAATCAGTATTTCAATTTTTTTATAAAAGTAAATTATAATACTTAAAGAAAATTGAAAGCTTACATATGCAGTCGAGGCCCGGTCCTTGACCCACCTATCTTGATCCCCCTCTTTCTTCTTCTTCACAATATGTGTCTCCTTGAATAGATCATCATGACTCATTGGACGCCCATACTTCTTTTCCTGAAAATAAATTAATTTAGTTAATAAAAAGAATAGATATACTTAGAAAAGTAAAATAATTTAAGCAATTACGTACCAATCTTATTTTTATTGTCCCTAGGCTGATCGCACCTCTAGTGTGCAAGGAGCCTCCCTTCTCGGATGCGCGAGCTTTCTTTCCTTCTTCGCTTCTCTCTAAGAACTTTGCGGTAAGCCATTGCCTTCGCAAATCATTCCACAAATTCTCAAGTAACCAGCCAGGCCTCTTGTTCTTCTTTCTAGCATCCGAGAAAGCATCCGCCAATCTCTTGCGAGCTTTATGATGAAAATTTGTAGCCACTTCCGCGCTATAGCGGTCTTCCCATACACACTTGCTCTGTATTTCAAAAGTTAAATATTAGATGGAAACATCATAAATATAAATTATTAAACTGTTTAAAAGAACATTTATACCTTAAATTGATTGAAAATTTGCTCCTTCAGTGAGAATGGGCAATCGGTCCAAGTCGAATAAGGGACATCATAAAGCTTTCTGATGGCATTGGTGATCATCCTCGTAGTCTTATTACCTGGCTTGAACCTGCAATTTAACAATAAAAATACATTAATATCTTAGTAAAAATGTTACAAATCAATAAACGCAAAAATAATGAATAACACTTACCCATCACCCTCAGGGACTATGATGATCATGCCATATCAATCATAATGCACTACCTCGTCATCACCATCCGAAGCATGTGTATCAGAGGCATGTGAAGACGGTGTAGGCGGGTCAGAGCTACTGCCTCGCAGGCGAAGGCCTGCAATAGATGGAGTCGATGATGAAGATGGTTGCGATCCCTGTGACTGCGACATAGCTGGATGCGACCCAAGTGGATGTGATACCGATGGCTGTGACCCGAGTGGCTGTGACCCGAGTGGCTGTGACATGGATGGATGCGATCCATGTGGCTGTGATATGTAGGGATGTGATCCATGTGGATGTGATGCAGATGGCTGTGAGGCAGCTGGACTATATCAAATCTTGTATATACAGCATCATAGCCAAATTGACCCATGAAGTGACTGTGCCATATCAAATATTTTTAGTAGTTGCATCAATATGTAGTCACAGTAAATTTTACATTTTGATAACTAATAAATCAATACTTACTTGAGAAATGGTACAACTTCGGGACAATTTAGCAACACATGAAGTGTAGCTGACTTGTACTCCATATCACTCAAACTTCTCTTTCTAACATCCTTAGAACATCGGCCTAGCTGATTGAATATGGACATTGGTGGATATAATGGATCATTCACACATTCGACCGTGTGCCTATTGGGCCTATTCCTAGAACATGGCACGTTACTCTCAAAATAATAAGAACAAAAATGTGCAGTTTCCTTTGCAAGATAGGCTTCGCATATAGATCCTTCAATCTTATTCCTCTGCTTAACAAATTGTTTGCATTTGCCAATTGTCCTACATAATCTAATGTTAGCCAAGAACATTCAAATAAAATAGAATTTTACATCAAACTTATAATATTACCTCTCAAAGGGATACATCCATCTGCATTGAACAGGCCCTCCAAGTCGTGCCTCGTGTACAAGGTGTATTGGAAGGTGTTCCATCACATTAAAGAAACCACATGGGAATATTTTTTCCATCTTACTAGAAATTACACGGATGTTCTGGTCCATCCGAAGTAGGTTTTCTTCCCTTAATCTGGTAGAACACAAGTCTTTGAAAAACAAACTAATCTCTGTGATGGGTTTCCAGATTCTTTCAGGCAAATCACAAAATGCAATAGGCACTAAGGTCTCCATGAAAACATGGCAGTCATGACTTTTCAAATGGCTCAACTTCCCTACCTCCATATCTACTTTTTTTCCAAGATTCGACGCATAACCCTCAGGCATCTTCAATTTCGTAACCCAATCAAAAATTTGTCGTCTTTCCTCCAAAGTGAATGTGTAACTTGCTTTGGGCTTGAACACCTTACCATTGTTTGTTGTCTGCAAGTATAATTCAGGCCGCCTGCAATATTCTTGTAAGTCCATTCTAGCCTTCGGGTTATCTTTTGTCTTACCTTTAACATCTGTGTTGAACAAATTATCAAAATAATTCTTCTCAATATGCATGACATCAAGGTTGTGTCGGAGAAGATTATCCTTCCAATAAGACAACTCCCAAAATATACTTTGTTTCGTCCAATTATGATTTACACCATATCCGGGGAATCTATAAGGTGGAGCCTCAGTAACTTTACTGAAGTTCTGGACCCTTTCCCAAATTTCCTCACCTGAAAGTATCGGAGGTGGAGAATCATATTCCACTTTATTCTTTTTGAATGCATTTTTCATCCTTCTAAACTCATGATCATCAGGCAAGAATTGACGGTGACAATCAAACCATGATTGCTTTTGGCCATGTTTCAAAGTGAATGCTTTACTATTTTCCGTGCAGTAAGGACAAGCTAGCTTCCCAGCAGTCATCCACCCAGACAACATTCCATACGCAGGAAAATCATTAATAGTCCACATTAAATTAGCACGCAAATTAAAATTCTGCTTGGTTGATATGTCATATGTTTCAACACCATCATACCACAATTGTTTTAGCTCATCAATCAAAGGTTGCAAATATACATCAATCAAACTTTTCGGATTACGTGGACCGGGGATAATACAATTTAAGAATATATATGGACTAGTCATACACAACTCAGGTGGTAGATTATAAGGTGTAAGAAAGACAGGCCAACATGAATATGGTGTCACAGATATAGAAAAAGGCGTGAAGCCATCCGCACACAGACCTAACCGAATGTTCCTTGGTTCACTAGCAAAATCTGGATATGTCCTATCAAAGTGCTTCCAAGCTTCTCCATCTAAAGGATGACACATAACACCAGGTGGTCTTCTATGTTCAAAGTGCTATCTCATATGAGGAGCAGAACTCATCGACGCATATAACCTCTTTAACCAGGTATAAGAGGTAAATAATGCATCGCCTTGACAACGACCATATTCCCGATGGAAAGCCTCTTGAAACGAGGCTTTTCGCAAAATTTACAACTGTCTAAAGTTGCATCATCTTTATAATATAACATGCAACCATCTTCACAACAATCAATTCTCATTGACGAAAATCCTAACTTAGAAACCAATCTCTTTGCCTTATAGAAATCACCAAGTAAGTTGATATTAAGGTCAACTAGTTCACTCATAAGGTCAATGAAAGAGTCCATGGCTGTTTGAGAAATATTCCAATTAGATTTGATACTTAGTAATCTAACTGCAACAGAAAGCTCAGAGTGCGGACTTCCTTCACGTAGTGGACGACTAGCTTCCTCTAGCTGTTCATAAAAACGTTTTGCGTAATCATTAGGAGTTTGTTCAACATTTTCATTGGGCTCGCCCCCGAAGTGTATCCCAAAAGCATCCGCAACCATATCCTGAATTCTAGAATCAAGATTTGTATTCTCCACCGACCTACTACTTTCACCAACAACCATGTTATGAAATATCCCACGGATACCATCGATCTCTCCATGATTAGTCCACAAAAAGTAATTCTCTATAAACCCTTTCCTATAAAGATGAAACTTAACTTCCTCTGATTTTTTAAACTTCATACAATCGCACCTGACACAAGGACACTTAATTACTCCTTCACTTTGATATAGTGGAAGTGACATTGCATGTCTAACAAAGTCATCAACCCCTTCTATAAAATCCTCCCGCAATCCCCGCCGATTAGGATAATTTTTATTGTACATCCAAGTACGATGTTCCATCTATACAAATAAAACAAGAAAAAATTAATTTATTCTAAAATTATAAATAAATTATATCTTTTTTAGTTAATTCAAGATAATTATTTTTTCCTAATTACACCAATTTATATCCTAAAAGTTCAATTCATATCCAAAAGGTCCAATTCATATCTTAAAAGTTCAATTCATATCCTAAAAGATCAATTCACAAGAATAAATCCTAAAAACTAAAAATTCAATTCATATCCTACGAGTTTAAACATAAACTAACTAAACTAAAGAAATTCAACCCATACCCTAAAAGTTCGATTCACAAGAACAAATTAATTTATTCTACAATTATAAATTAATTATATCTTTTTTAGTTAATTCAAGATAATTATTTTTTCCTAATTACACCAATTTATATCCTAAAATTTCAATTCATATCCAAAAGATCCAATTCATATCTTAAAAGTTCAATTCATATCCTAAAAGATCAATTCACAAGAATAAATCCTAAAAACTAAAATTTCAATTCATATCCTACGAGTTTAAACATAAACTAACTAAACTAAAGAAATTCAACCCATACCCTAAAAGTTCGATTCACAAGAACAAATTAATTTATTCTACAATTATAAATTAATTATATCTTTTTTAGTTAATTCAAGAAAATTATTTTTTCCTAATTACACCAATTTATATCCTAAAAGTTCAATTCATATCCAAAAGGTCCAATTCATATCTTAAAAGTTCAATTCATATCCTAAAAGTTCAATTCACAAGAACAAATCCTAAAAACTAAAATTTCAATTCATATCCTACGAGTTTAAACATAAACTAACTAAACTAAAGAAATTCAACCCATACCCTAAAAGTTCGATTCACAAGAATAAATTAATTTATTCTACAATTATAAATTAATTATATCTTTTTTAGTTAATTCAAGATAATTATTTTTTTCCTAATTACACCAATTTATATCCTAATAGTTCAATTAATATCCAAAAGGTCCAATTCATATCTTAAAAGTTCAATTCATATCCTAAAAGTTCAATTCACAAGAATAAATCCTAAAAACTAAAATTTCAATTCATATCCTACGAGTTTAAACATAAACTAACTAAACTAAAGAAATTCAACCATACCCTAAATGTTCGATTCACAAGAACAAATTAATTTATTCTATAATTATAAATTAATTATATCTTTTTTAGTTAATTCAAGATAATTATTTTTTCCTAATTACACCAATTTATATCCTAAAATTTCAATTCATATCCAAAAGGTCCAATTTATATCTTAAAAGTTCAATTCATATCCTAAAAGTTTAATTTACAAGAACAAATCCTAAAAACTAAAATTTCAATTCATATCCTACGAGTTTAAACATAAACTAACTAAACTAAAGAAATTCAACCCATATCCTAAAAGTTCGATTCACAAGAACAAATTAATTTATTCTACAATTATAAATAAATTATATCTTTTTTAGTTAATTCAAGATAATTATTTTTTCCTAATTACACCAATTTATATTCTAAAAGTTCAATTCATATCCAAAAGGTCCAATTCATATCTTAAAAGTTCAATTCATATCCTAAAAGTTCAATTCACAAGAACAAATCCTAAAAACTAAAATTTCAATTCATATCCTACGAGTTTAAACATAAACTAAAGAAATTCAACCCATACCCTAAAAGTTCGATTCACAAGAATAAATTAATTTATTCTACAATTATAAATTAATTATATCCTTTTTAGTTAATTCAAGATAATTATTTTTTCCTAGTTACACCAATTTATATCCTAAAAGTTCAATTCATATCCAAAAGGTCCAATTCATATCTTAAAAGTTCAATTCATATCCTAAAAGTTCAATTCACAAGAACAAATCCTAAAAACTAAAATTTCAATTCATATCCTATGAGTTTAAACATAAACTAAAGAAATTCAACCCATACCTTAAAAGTTCGATTCACAAGAACAAATTAATTTATTCTACAATTATAAATTAATTATATCCTTTTTAGTTAATTCAAGATAATTATTTTTTCCTAATTACACCAATTTATATCCTAAAAGTTCAATTCATATCCAAAAGGTCCAATTCATATCTTAAAAGTTCAATTCAAATCCTAAAAGTTCAATTCAGAAGAAAAAAAATCCTAAAAACTAAAATTTTAATTCATATCTAACGAGTTTATACATAAACTAACTAAACTAAAGAAATTCAACTCATACCCTAAAAGTTCGATTCACAAGACTAAATTAATTTATTCTACAATTATAAATTAATTATATCCTTTTTAGTTAATTCAAGATAATTATTTTTTCCTAATTACACCAATTTATATCCTAAAAGTTCAATTCATATCCAAAAGGTCCAATTCATATCTTAAAAGTTCAATTCATATCCTAAAAGTTAAATTTACAAGAACAAATCCTAAAAACTAAAATTTCAATTCATATCCTACGAGTTTAAACATAAACTAACTAAACTAAAGAAATTCAACCCATACCCTAAAAGTTCGATTCACAAGAACAAATTAATTTATTCTATAATTATAAATAAATTATATCTTTTTTAGTTAATTCAAGATAATTATTTTTTCCTAATTATACCAATTTATATCCTAAAAGTTCAATTCATATCCAAAAGGTCCAATTCATAACTTAAAAGTTCAATTCATATCCTAAAAGTTCAATTCACAAGAATAAATCCTAAAAACTAAAATTTCAATTCATATCCTACGAGTTTAAACATAAACTAACTAAACTAAAGAAATTCAACCCATACCCTAAAAGTTCGATTCACAAGAATAAATTAATTTATTCTATAATTATAAATTAATTATATCTTTTTTAGTTAATTCAAGATAATTATTTTTTCCTAATTACACCAATTTATATCCTAAAAGTTCAATTCATATCCAAAAGGTCTAATTCATATCTTAAAAGTTCAATTCATATCCTAAAAGTTCAATTCACAAGAACAAATCCTAAAAACTAAAATTTCAATTCATATCCTACGAGTTTAAACATAAATTAAAGAAATTCAACCCATACCCTAAAAGTTCGATTCACAAGAACAAATTAATTTATTCTACAATTATAAATTAATTATATCTTTTTTAGTTAATTCAAGATAATTATTTTTTCCTAATTACACCAATTTATATCCTAAAAGTTCAATTCATATCCAAAAGGTCCAATTCATATCTTAAAAGTTCAATTCATATCCTAAAAGTTCTATTCACAAGAACAAATCCTAAAAACTAAAATTTCAATTCATATCCTACGAGTTTAAACATAAACTAACTAAACTAAAGAAATTCAACCCATACCCTAAAAGTTCGATTCACAAGAATAAATTAATTTATTCTATAATTATAAATTAATTATATCTTTTTTAGTTAGTTCAAGATAATTATTTTTTTTCTAATTACACCAATTTATATCCTAAAAGTTCAATTCATATCCAAAAGGTCCAATTCATATCTTAAAAGTTCAATTCATATCCTAAAAGGTCTATTCACAAGAATAAATCCTTAAAACTAAAATTTCAATTCATATCCTACGAGTTTAAACATAAACTAACTAAACTAAAGAAATTCAACCCATACCCTAAAAGTTCGATTCACAAGAATAAATTAATTTATTCTACAATTATAAATTAATTATATCTTTTTTAGTTAATTCAAGATAATTATTTTTTCCTAATTACACAAATTTATATCCTAAAAGTTCAATTCATATCCAAAAGGTCCAATTCATATCTTCAAAGTTCAATTCATATCCTAAAAGTTCAATTCACAAGAACAAATCCTAAAAACTAAAATTTCAATTCATATCCTGCGAGCTTAAACATAAACTAACTAAACTAAAGAAATTCAACCCATACCCTAAAAGTTCGATTCACAAGAACAAATTAATTTATTCTATAATTATAAATTAATTATATCTTTTTTAGTTAATTCAAAAAAATTATTTTTTCCTAATTACACCAATTTATATCCTAAAAGTTCAATTCATATCCAAAAGGTCCAATTCATATTTTAAAAGTTCAATTCATATCCTAAAAGTTCTATTCACAAGAACAAATCCTAAAAACTAAAATTTCAATTCATATCCTACGAGTTTAAACATAAACTAACTAAACTAAAGAAATTCAACCCATACCCTAAAAGTTCGATTCACAAGAATAAATTAATTTATTCTACAATTATAAATTAATTATATCTTTTTTAGTTAGTTCAAGATAATTATTTTTTCCTAATTACACCAATTTATATCCTAAAAGTTCAATTCATATCCAAAAGGTCCAATTCATATCTTAAAAGTTCAATTCATATCCTAAAAGTTCAATTCACAAGAACAAATCCTTAAAACTAAAATTTCAATTCATATCCTGCGAGCTTAAATATAAACTAACTAAACTAAAGAAATTCAACCCATACCCTAAAAGTTCGATTCACAAGAATAAATTAATTTATTCTACAATTATAAATTAATTATATCTTTTTTAGTTAATTCAAGATAATTATTTTTTCCTAATTACACCAATTTATATCCTAAAAGTTCAATTCATATCCAAAAGGTCCAATTCATATCTTAAAAGTTCAATTCATATCCTAAAAGTTCTATTCACAAGAACAAATCCTAAAAACTAAAATTTCAATTCATATTCTACGAGTTTAAACATAAACTAACTAAACTAAAGAAATTCAACCCATACCCTAAAAGTTTGATTCACAAGAATAAATTAATTTATTCTATAATTATAAATTAATTATATCTTTTTTAGTTAGTTCAAGATAATTATTTTTTTCCTAATTACACCAATTTATATCCTAAAAGTTCAATTCATATCCAAAAGGTCCAATTCATATCTTAAAAGTTCAATTCATATCCTAAAAGTTCTATTCACAAGAATAAATCCTTAAAACTAAAATTTCAATTCATATCCTACGAGTTTAAACATAAACTAACTAAACTAAAGAAATTCAACCCATACCCTAAAAGTTCGATTCACAAGAACAAATTAATTTATTCTACAATTATAAATTAATTATATCTTTTTTAGTTAATTCAAAAAAATTATTTTTTCCTAATTACACCAATTTATATCCTAAAAGTTCAATTCATATCCAAAAGGTCCAATTCATATCTTCAAAGTTCAATTCATATCCTAAAAGTTCAATTCACAAGAACAAATCCTAAAAACTAAAATTTCAATTCATATCCTGCGAGCTTAAACATAAACTAACTAAACTAAAGAAATTCAACCCATACCCTAAAAGTTCGATTCACAAGAACAAATTAATTTATTCTACAATTATAAATTAATTATATCTTTTTTAGTTAATTCAAGATAATTATTTTTTCCTAATTACACCAATTTATATCCTAAAAGTTCAATTCATATCCAAAAGGTCCAATTCATATCTTAAAAGTTCAATTCATATCCTAAAAGTTCTATTCACAAGAACAAATCCTAAAAACTAAAATTTCAATTCATATCCTACGAGTTTAAACATAAACTAACTAAACTAAAGAAATTCAACCCATACCCTAAAAGTTCGATTCACAAGAATAAATTAATTTATTCTATAATTATAAATTAATTATATCTTTTTTAGTTAGTTCAAGATAATTATTTTTTTCCTAATTATACCAATTTATATCCTAAAAGTTCAATTCATATCCAAAAGGTCCAATTCATATCTTAAAAGTTCAATTTCATATCCTAAAAGTTCAATTCACAAGAATAAATCCTAAAAACTAAAATTTCAATTCATATCCTACGAGTTTAAACATAAACTAACTAAACTAAAGAAATTCAACCCATACCCTAAAAGTTCGATTCACAAGAACAAATTAATTTATTCTACAATTATAAATTAATTATATCTTTTTTAGTTAATTCAAGATAATTATTTTTTCCAAATTACACAAATTTATATCCTAAAAGTTCAATTCATATCCAAAAGGTCCAATTCATATCTTCAAAGTTCAATTCATATCCTAAAAGTTCAATTCACAAGAACAAATCCTAAAAACTAAAATTTCAATTCATATCCTGCGAGCTTAAACATAAACTAACTAAACTAAAGAAATTCAACCCATACCCTAAAAGTTCGATTCACAAGAACAAATTAATTTATTCTATAATTATAAATTAATTATATCTTTTTTAGTTAATTCAAGATAATTATTTTTTCCTAATTACACCAATTTATATCCTAAAAGTTCTATTCATATCCAAAAGGTCCAATTCATATTTTAAAAGTTCAATTCGTATCCTAAAAGTTCTATTCACAAGAACAAATCCTAAAAACTAAAATTTCAATTCATATCCTACGAGTTTAAACATAAACTAAAGAAATTCAACCCATACCCTAAAAATTCGATTCACAAGAATAAATTAATTTATTCTACAATTATAAATTAATTATATCTTTTTTAGTTAATTCAAGATAATTATTTTTTCCTAATTACACCAATTTATATCCTAAAAGTTCAATTCATATCCAAAAGGTCCAATTCATATCTTAAAATTTCAATTCATATCCTAAAAGTTCAATTCACAAGAACAAATCTTAAAAACTAAAATTTCAATTCATATCCTGCGAGCTTAAACCTAAACTAACTAAACTAAAAAAATTCAACCCATACCCTAAAAGTTCGATTCACAAGAACAAATTAATTTATTCTATAATTATAAATTAATTATATCTTTTTTAGTTAATTCAAGATAATTATTTATTCCTAATTACACCAATTTATATCCTAAAAGTTCAATTCATATCCAAAAGGTCCAATTCATATCTTAAAAGTTCAATTCATATCCTAAAAGTTCTATTCACAAGAACAAATCCTAAAAACTAAAATTTCAATTCATATCCTACGAGTTTAAACATAAACTAACTAAACTAAAGAAATTCAACCCATACCCTAAAAGTTCGATTCACAAGAATAAATTAATTTATTCTATAATTATAAATTAATTATATCTTTTTTAGTTAGTTCAAGATAATTATTTTTTTCCTAATTATACCAATTTATATCCTAAAAGTTCAATTCATATCCAAAAGGTCCAATTCATATCTTAAAAGTTCAATTCATATCCTAAAAGTTCTATTCACAAGAATAAATCCTTAAAACTAAAATTTCAATTCATATCCTACGAGTTTAAACATAAACTAACTAAACTAAAGAAATTAAACCCATACCCTAAAAGTTCGATTCACAAGAACAAATTAATTTATTCTACAATTATAAATTAATTATATCTTTTTTAGTTAATTCAAGAAAATTATTTTTTCCTAATTACACCAATTTATATCCTAAAAGTTCAATTCATATCCAAAAGGTCCAATTCATATCTTCAAAGTTCAATTCATATCCTAAAAGTTCAATTCACAAGAACAAATCCTAAAAACTAAAATTTCAATTCATATCCTGCGAGCTTAAACATAAACTAACTAAACTAAAGAAATTCAACCCATACCCTAAAAGTTCGATTCACAAGAACAAATTAATTTATTCTATAATTATAAATTAATTATATCTTTTTTAGTTAATTCAAGAAAATTATTTTTTCCTAATTACACCAATTTATATCCTAAAAGTTCAATTCATATCCAAAAGGTCCAATTCATATTTTAAAAGTTCAATTCATATCCTAAAAGTTCTATTCACAAGAACAAATCCTAAAAACTAAAATTTCAATTCATATCCTACGAGTTTAAACATAAACTAACTAAACTAAAGAAATTCAACCCATACCCTAAAAGTTCGATTCACAAGAATAAATTAATTTATTCTACAATTATAAATTAATTATATCTTTTTTAGTTAGTTCAAGATAATTATTTTTTCCTAATTACACCAATTTATATCCTAAAAGTTCAATTCATATCCAAAAGGTCCAATTCATATCTTAAAAGTTCAATTCATATCCTAAAAGTTCTATTCACAAGAACAAATCCTAAAAACTAAAATTTCAATTCATATCCTACGAGTTTAAACATAAACTAACTAAACTAAAGAAATTCAACCCATACCCTAAAAGTTCGATTCACAAGAATAAATTAATTTATTCTATAATTATAAATTAATTATATCTTTTTTAGTTAATTCAAGATAATTATTTTTTCCTAATTACACCAATTTATATCCTAAAAGTTCAATTCATATCCAAAAGGTCCAATTCATATCTTAAAAGTTCAATTCATATCCTAAAAGTTCAATTCACAAGGACAAATCCTAAAAACTAAAATTTCAATTCATATCCTACGAGTTTAAACATAAACTAACTAAACTAAAGAATTCAATCCATACCCTAAAAGTTCGATTCATAACTAATTGACTAATTAACATATCTAATTAGTTAATAAAACTAATTAACAAAACTAATTAAAACAAGACCTAAACCCTAATCCTCAATAAAATGCAATGTTCAAATAATTGAAACACTAATCAATTGAAACTAATTCATAACTAATTAACAAAACCTAGAAATAATAAATAAATGGGTTGTAATTCAAACCTAGAATTTTTAGGAGATGGAGAAGGAGAGGGGCGGCAGTGGCAGTGGCAGCGGCGATGGCGATGGCGCGGCGAGGGCGAGGGCTGGGCGGTGGCAACGCGGGGTGGGGAATGAGATTTATGTGAGGGAAATAGAGAAGGAGAGGGGAAGGTTTTGAGTGAGGGAAATAGAGAAGAGAGGGAAAAATAAGAGAGAAATGGGGGTTTCCCCCATTTTTCAATTCTTTGATTTCAGAATTACCGACCACGGTAATTTTGGTCGGTACATTAAGTGTTGACCGTTTGACCAAAAACCGACCAACTTTGGTCGGTTTTTTTTTAAAAAAAATTAAATTCTTTTTTTTTGTGTTTTTTTCTTAAAATATTATAAACTATAAAAAATATATTATAAACTACAAGCATTTATTTTATTTAACTATGCAATTATTATAAATAATTATAAACTATAAGCATAATCTTTATAAATAATTATATTAACTATTTAATTTTAATAAATTATAATAGCATCTATCTAAGTAAATTTTCTAAGTTATAATTAAGTATGTGAGTAATTTCTCACACACACACATACACTATATTGTAATTGATGCTAATAACTTCTTTTTTCATTCGTTCATCACTAATAATGCATGACATAGATTAATCGATATATAGGTCGAGACGTTTTGATGAATCATCGATTAATATTCATCGATACATCTAAGTAAGTTATAAGTCGATGAATCAATTTACAAATAGATATATTTGATGATAAAGTATATATACTAATTAGTATCTTCCCAAGTCTATCCCTAAAAGAACCCGACCCTGTGGTCCTAGCGCTTCGTGTTCTTATATATATATATACACATACAAACACACTTCACTGTAATACTTTAACTATATATATAGCTTGTTATAGTATATGTTAGTGTGTATATATATAGCTTGTTAAAGTTTGACCATGTTTGACCTATTAATTTAACTCGTTTACTTAATACTAATAGCTTCTTTCGTTTATTTAATTTGTGATCCATATATATATATATATATATATATGTCAAAGATGGTTTACTTAATACTAATATATATATATATATATATGTCAAAGATGTTTAGTATTAATTCTTTTATTTTTCATTCATTCATCACTAATAATGCATGGCATAGCTAGATTAATCGATATAAGTCGAGACGTTTTGTTTTTACTATTAGTCGATATAGGTCAAACGTTTTATTTTTAATATTCATCGATGCATCTAAGTAAGTTATAAGTCGATGAATCAATTTACAAATAGCATGTTATATATAGTATATGTTAGTGTATTCATTATTTGTATTACAAAAGTGTTAACGAATTACATTTATATTATTTAGATAGTAAATATAAAAGTAATTCGAAAGTTTGATCAATGTTGGGCTCGATCATGGCCCTCGACCCCGAGATCGATCATGCCTTCGATCGTGGCCCTCGACCCTGAGCTCGATCCGGGCTTCGATCGTGGCCCTCGACCCTGAGCTCGATCTGGGCTTCGATTTCTGGGCAGAAGCAATTTCCAATAGAAGGAAATTGCAGCAGCTGTTCTTGTTCAATTTTTGATCCGTTAACCATGCGAAACTCACCCGAGGCCCTCGGGACCTCAACCAAATATACCAACAAGTCCTAAAATATCATACGGACTTAGTCGAATCATCAAATCACCTCAAACAACACTAAAATCAAGAATTACACCCCAATTCAAGCCTAATGAACTTTGAAATTTTTAATTTCTACAAACGACTCCGGAACCTATCAAATCATGTCCGATTGACCTCAAATTTTGCACACAAGTCATAAATGACATAACAGAGGTATTCCAATTTTCAGAATCGGATTCCGACCCCGATATCAAAAAGTCAACCCCCTCGGTCAAACTTCTCAAAAATAAAACTTTCGGCATTTCAAGCCTAATTCCTCTACGGACTTCCAAATAATATTCCGGATACGCACTTAAGCCCAAAATCACCATACAGAGCTATTGGAATCATCAAAATTCAAATCCGAGGTCGTTTATATATAGGTCCATATCCGGTCTACTTTTCTAACTCAATTTTTCAATTATGAGACTAAGTGTCTCATTTCACTCCGAGTTCCTTCCGGACTCGAACCCACTAACCCGATATAACATAATATAGCTGAATAACATAAAAAGAAGTAGGAATGGGGAAAACGGGGTTATAACTCTCGAAATGACCGACCGAGTCGTTAAACCTTCGCAACCAGCTGCTCACACCTCCGTACCGGAGCATCTGGGCTTCTCCTCTGAACATGTCCGAACCATCTAAGCCTCGCTTCCCACATCTTGTCATCAATGGGAGCCACATGCACCTTCTCCCGAATATCATCATTCCTAATCTTATCTATCCTAGTGTGCTCGCACATCCACCGCAACATCCTCATTTCTGTTACTTTCATCTTCTGGATATATGATTTCTTAACGGGCCAACACTCAGCCCCATACATCATGGCCGGTCTAACCACCGCTTTATAAAACTTACCTTTGAGTATCGGTGGCACTCCTCCTATCACACCCTCTTTATAAAACTTACCTTTAAATGCTTAAAGCAAAACTTAATAAACATTATAAATTGTAGAACTAAAGCAAGAATTAAAGAAATTAAAAAGGAACTCACAAGAAAAAAAGAGTCGGCACCAATTAAAGAAAAAGAAAGAAAAGAAGAAACAAGGAAAAGAAGAAGGAATCTCCTGTAAGCTTTCCTAAATGCAGAACAGTTTTCAAAAGTGTAGCAGGCAGGACTCTATCCCAAGCACTTCTGCGGAAAATACAGTCCTTCACCAATGGCACTAAACATTCAGTTGTTAAATTGGGTGCCACTTTATCTATCTATATAATTTTCAATATATACACACATATATATACAAGGTTTTGACTGAGGTGTGCGGGTGGCGTGACACCCCACCATCCTTAGTAGATCCGCCCCAGAATATGGTGTTGGGCAACTGCTTTTTCCCGAGGGTAGTACATAATTCTTCTATTAGCCCAATTACAAATACTACTCCATTCATTACATAAACCCAATCAATTTTGGAAATCAAGTTATCGGCCATCTTCTATTGTAACTGTCAATTCATTGTTGGAGTTGATGTATGACTTACTAGAACACGAAGTTGTTGTGCTACAAGCATGTGTTCTTGTTGTAAAAGCAGGTTTACTAGGTTTTGCAAGAGAAATGCCTTGACGACTAAGCATTATAATTACATCTGGCATGCTTGGACGAGCACTAGCATCTTCTTGTACGCATAAGAGAGCAATATTAATGCATTTCCATGCATCTTCTTCGTTGCATGATTCAAGTAGAGATTTATCAAGCAAACTCATAACATTACCTTCATTCCATAATCTCCATGCCTGAAATGTAACTTTAGAGTTAGGAAAAAAGGTAACATAGTTACCAAACTGAAGATCTTAAAAAAGAGACGTAAAACAACAAAGAGGGCTTAAAATTTAGAAATTTTCACTCACGTAACCTAGGAGGTTTAAGGCTTCTTCTTGCTGATAAAATCCTGTATTTCTTTTGCCACAGATGATCTCAAGCATAACTACTCCAAAACTAAAAATATCTGATTTGACCGAGAATAATCCATGTAATGCATATTCTGGAGACATGTAACCGCTGCACAACTCCAAGTGATTAATGATATTACGCAAAATTTGAGAAGTGATGGACTAAGTGGGCGTTTGGACATAAGAATTGTAAAATTTCAAAATAGGGGAAATTTTTTTTCAAGTGAAAATGGTATTTGAAATTTGAGTTGTGTTTGGACATGAATATAATTTTGGGTTGTTTTTGAAGATTTGTGAGTGCTTTGAGTAAAAATTTTGAAAAACAACTTTTTGGAGTTTTTCAAATTTTCGAAAATTTTCAAAATGCATCTTCTAGTGAAAATTAGAAATTTTATGAGCAAACACTGATTTAAAAAAAAAAGTGAATATTTTTTGGAAAAAAAGAAATTTTTTTTTATGTCCAAATGGGGCAATGTATTGAAGTACAAATAGAAGAGTCTTTGCAGCACAAGTTGAGCTTACTATGTTCCAACAACTTTGTTTGTATTTGCTTCCATATCATTCCCTTGGACTATCCTTGCTAAGCCAAAATCTGAGATCTTGGGGTTCATCTCTTTATCCAATAATATGTTGCTTGTTTTTAAATCTCTATGAATGATCCTTAACCTTGAATCGTGATGCAAATAAACAAGCCCTCGAGCAATACCCAAGATGATATCAAATCTCTTATTCCAATCTAATAACGCATGATATCTTTCGTCTTGTGTAGTTATCATACAAAAGATTGTAGTATTCAATAACAAAAGAATAGTAGTTTAATTCACATTTAGAATAAGAAAATTAATCTCACGCGAAGAGTGCTTACCGAATATGAGGGCGTCTAAGCTTTTGTTTGGCATATATTCGTAGAGTAAGATCTTTTCATTCCCTTGGACGCAGTAACCAAAAAGTCTAACAAGATTTCGATGCTGAAGTCTTGCAATCAAAACTACTTCATTCTTGAATTCATTTATGCCTTGACCGGACTGAGCTGATAACCTTTTGATTGCTATTTCTCGTCCTCCCTGAAATTTTCCCTGAATATATTTTCAGTAAATTATATTATGTTAAGAAATATAACGCATAAATACAAGGTCTAACTGAAAAAATAAATGATACTTTGCAAGAACCTTATAAACAGGGCCAAAACCACCACGTCCTAGCTTATTTTCTTCTGAGAAGTTATCTGTTGCCGCTAGAATGCTTTCCAAACTAAAGAATTGAATATCGATACCCTTCTCATCCTCTTCATTTATTAAGTCATTTTCTCCCTTTTCAGTGTTTAAGCAGTTGTTTGGCTGTGAATTTCCTTGATAGAAAGAAAAAGATAGAATATATAATTGTGAAGCCCTAGCTATATGAATCTATAACTCATCAAGAAGAGAGAATTTGCATTTACCTTTACTTCTTGCTCTCCTTGTTCTATAGAGTAGGTAGATAAAGCTACATAGAAAAAGAGTAGCGACAATTGTAGTAGGAAAAACTACTTTTAGCCTTCTTGATTTATGTGTTTGGTATGCAACTGCAGTAGCAAAGATAGAATTAAATAAATAAATAACACAAAAATACTTGAATAAATAAATAAATAAATAGCATAAAAACACTAAATAGTACTCTCTGCTCTATTTCATCTCGTGTTTGAATAAAAGCAATTTTTTAGCCAAAATTATCATTTATCTTTAGGAGTAAGTCTAGTAGTATTGCCCTTCGTATATAACTATATATATATCCCTGAGCACCTTTCATCTTCTAAGTTTGCAAAATTTGAGCAAACATAGTCTTAATAACAAAAGTAACCTAACGGCTCCAACAAACTAACGGTAGTGAGGTGCACCTAAAATGAGTAAAAAGAACCCAACCTATTTCTTCTTCTCCAATTCTTTTCTTGCAGTTATTTCCCTCAAATTCAAGGAATCCTAACAAGAAATTTCCTGTATGTATTCAAGAAATGTGTTGCTGTGAACTTTTCCTTTAGCTTTATGTCTCAAACTTACCCGGTTCATATTTTCTCATCTTTGTGTTAATGGTGGTTACCTTCTACATAAACAAATTGTAGTAAAATTTGATTTTTGACAATGGCTGGCGCTTGATTTTTTGACAGCTATTAATCTTAATAAGGAATATGGTACTTGCGATTCGAAAGGGCGTGATCCATTAGCTTTGCCTTTCTTGATGAAGGGACTGAATATTGTTGAGATGATTATTATGCTTAAGCCTACTAAAATTAAATCAAAAACAAATCTCAGATTGTGAGAATAAAATAAAAAAGCAACCTACGCTAGATCCCCGCAAAAAGAACTACAGTTTGAAAAATTAGTCTTCAAAAAACTTTTCATATTTTCCCCCTTTTTCTTGAAAGTTAAAACATTTCATAGCGATTGTGTTTTAGTTGTGTCTTTTTCTTTCGCTTTTTTCTTTCTCAACGTTTTGCAGTTTGTACACAGAGAAAAAGATAGAATCTTCCCTTTTTTACTTTGTCTCTTCTTCTGCGTCTTTCAAGAATGAAGCCAGTTTAATTTTTCATATTTCCCACCAAAAGTGCAGCATCGTGATTTATAAAAAGAAAAGACAGTTTCAGGGAAAAATAACTGAATAAGGGGAAGAAGGTGAATCGAAGAAGAAGAAACATGATAGGTTTCTTTTAATCCATATCAAGCACAGCTCTATGAATGCACCATTTGTTTGAAGGTTTTTCTGTTAGCAAGACTAAATCTGCTCAAATTTTGCAAACTTGAAGGATAAAAGATGCTAGCATTATATTTGAAGGACAATATTAGACCACCCTAAAGATGAGGGACAATTTTGACTAAAAACTCGAATAGAAACATAATTTAAACAAGGCAAAACTTTTGACAAATGTCAATAGAATAACCTTAGAACTTGTGGTCTAAAATGTATAATTATATTATATGGCTATAACTTATAAGAGCATGTCATGGGTAAGAATTAAAATTAAAGAGTTCTAGAAAATAAAAAAGTTGTGTCATAGTAACATGCTAAAAGGAAATAGTATATATAGAATAAAAAAAAATTAATTCTCAAGGGGCTTATAGTATACTCCCTCCGTTTCAATTTATGTGAACCTATTTCCTTTTTCGTCCGTACCAAAAAGAATGACCTCTTTCCTTATTTGAAAATAATTTACCTTTATGCAATGATTTATAGCCATACAAAATATATGTGCCTCATTTTACACCACAAGTTCAAAAGTCTTCTCTCTTTTCTTAAACTCGGTGCCCAATCAAATGGGTGCACATAAATTGAAACTGAGGGAATATAATTTTTGAATACCTGTGGAAGTGCCTGAAAATTCAGAAGCAGCTAGTTTGACATAAATTGCCATTCCACTAGCATCATTTTCGGAGAGTTGTTGCAAGTTGAAAAGGTCTTCATCCCAAGTTAGACATTTGTTGCTATCAAAAGCATAAGCAGTGCAAGAGCAGTTATTGAGACAAGTGGATTCACATTCTGCTGCACTAGCAATAGTCCGAATGTGATTATCAACTGATAATTTCATATGAGAATGTATCTGGAACTTGTCCTCATTACCACAATTCAGACTTATTTTCCTCCCACAACAACTAGAGAAACTATTCAAATCCCAGTCTTTGTTTGATCTAGGAGTAAAACCAGGCAAACAATCACACAAGGGAGTAGTTGAGATTTTACTACAGACACCATATGCACCACAATAACCGTAAACATCACATGGATGTGTTGGCTGAACGAAAAACGGATTCCACTGCTTGGTACCATTCAACCACATCAGCTGCTTAAGTTCCCCCGTAACATCTATTATAAATCTTGACACGACTGAAGGACTAAAAAAATAATATGAAAAATAGACCTCATCCGTGTTGTTTATATACGTGAAATTGTGCGTGGGATTTGATTTTCTACTCCAAGGTCCAGTTGACCAATATTCTACAGTTTTATTCCATCTAACAACGCTCCTACCATTAGGCTCCATCTCAAGGGAAAAGAGCCCTGGACTAGGATCTTCAGAGTTGGTCCAAGAAGTAAGAGCTTGTTTTGTTTTTGTTCTTTTATTGTAGCCAAGTTTAGCCCCAGGTAAAAATGTGTGGCTCGGATGATCGAAACTTTGCCACAATAAATGAGACCCGCCATTCAAAATCAAGTTCCCATCATCACGAAGAATCGCCACCACAGGTTTTATTGTGCTGGAGTTAATATTTGTCGACCAAATTGAGCGTCCACTCCCATTGAGCAGCACCAAGTTACTCTTTATAATTTTGAATTGTGCGGATGCCATTTCGGATAAAGAAAGAGGAGTCTCCCTATTTGCTACCCAAACTACGGTTTGTGGGGTTATATCTTTGTACCATATACCAATGTAATATTTAGAAAGATTTCCTGGTTTGAAGAAGCCCATCTCAAATTTGCCATCTGAAGAAACGACTGTTACGCTTATAGTTATGGTTTTGTCTGCATTAAGGGTATCTCCAAAGGACAAGGCCTCATTTGTAGTTCCAAAACAGAAGCACAAGAAGAGTACAAATTGCAGGAAGAAGAGAAATTTTTTATTTTTGATTTCCATGGTTGGTTATTGCACTACGCTGAGAAGAAATGTATTTTAAAGAAAAAAAAAAACTAAAACTTGTTCCAAGGTTTGTCAAGTCAACAAAACAAAATTTCCACACTTGAGTGAGACATTTCACTCACAACCAACATTTTTTTTTTTGGTGAAATTTTTAATTTTATCTTTCTTATTTTTACATTAATATTACACTGAAGAACAGAAAATTCTAAATATACTTTATGTACATGTATAGTTCCTTGTTTTCTAAATAAAGTGCGATTAACATAGTTATATAAAATGAAAGAGAGGAAGAGAGTGTTTGTTTCTCTAACAAAGTTTTTGAATGGTTTTAAAGTTCAATATTATGGAGTGACATGAGTGGATGAATTAAATTTAAAATTCCACCATATTTCATTCTAAAAGTTTTAAAAATCTATCAAAGGTTTATCGAATAAAAATATATTTTCCTGTAATTGGTTTTTAAATAATACATAATCTGTATTCAAAGCTAGAGATATGAAATATATGATCCATTTGATCATTTCAAACTATAGGCTAAAGGACTTCTTTTAACTGCAGTAGTATTTGCCGGTTTTACAATAACTCTAAGAAAAAGTCGTTTGATAGAATGCATTAGAGAAAATAATGCATGCAATAATTTTTGGTATTACTAATCTCTTATTTGGTATATTTTTTTCAACCTATGTATTATTAATGCAAATATTAGTTATACAACCTATTTGGTATTATCCTAGGTATAACTAATACATAGCAAATTATGGTATTAGCAATACCAAGACTATTAATGCATGCATTAGCATGGTTAAAAGCAAAATTATCCTTTAAGTCTCTTAAAGCTAAAGAATATATAGAGGATATTTTTGTAAATAACTAGTTTTTTTGAAAATTATGCAATGCAATTTAATATTTAATACACCACACCAAACAGAGAATAAGAAATATTCTATACGTAATTAATGCTATGACTAATACATCTTATTCTAACACTATTCTTATACACCCTATCAAACGACTCCGAGGAAGGAAAGAAAAAAAGAAAGAAGCAAAATAGTAGAAGCTCCGAGTACATTGCGTTTTTTATGGTTTCAAGAAAGAAAGAAAGAAGCAAAGTAGGAGAAACTTATCGTATACTGTGTCGTTTTTGTGTCAACGTTTTTGGATTTATGTTTGTCTTCATAAATTACTTTTCTTTGGTTCACAATTTTCCTGGCACTCAAGTCAAGTCATGTCGTTGCTAAAGAATGGCCACAATTTGTAAAGTCTCCCACTTTAATTTGGAAAAAAGGAAAAAGATCCCCACTTTCATTACTTTTTTTCCTTCTCTGGCGGGCGATAGCTTTGGAACTTGAAAGCACTGAAATGGAGAGGGCTCTTTTTTGCTATTTCTCAAAAATGTTACATAAAAGTGATCTTTTAAAAATAATACACTCTAAATTTTTTAGATATACTAGTTTTATAGCACGCGTTGCACAAGTAACCAAACTAAAAATTGTATACAAGAAGTAAGTTATGTAAAATAGCAATTTACGTTAAAATATGCAACATTCAATAAGATGAAAAAAAATGTTAGTATTATATTGAAGTAGTTGCTGAAATCAAAATAATTAAATATCTTCTGAACTTGCAATAATGAACAATTTAGTTAAGTTATTTACGTTGTAGTTATAATTTCGGTATTTTATTTTATGAGATAACTAATCTATGTCGATATACATCTAAGCTTAATATTTTTTTATACACGATGTTCTTTGTGTATTTTTCTTTTAGTCGTTTCATTTATATTGTCATGACCAAACTTCTGTTATCAATATTGATATATCTCTTGAAAATTCAACATCTAATTATTCATGTGAGAAAACATGTTGCAACAAGTATATCCCAACCTTGGAAATAGTATGGCCATGACTTTTATTTATATTGTCATGGAAAAATACAAATGTGCAATAGAAAAAATATTTCTCGTGCAAATAGGGAAAAGGGAGAATAATGCCTCTCGAGTATGGAAAATAGAGAAACTTTTCTCTTATATTGAATTTAGTTCCAAACATGCCCTTATCATGATTAGTAAATTAAATTAGGTTTGCCACTATACTATGAAAAAGAATAAATTTGTCCTTTGTTTGAAATTAGTCTCAAATATGACCTTCTCATGAGTGAACTCGCTCATATTTTTTCCTTAAAACTAATGGAATTTTTTTTTATCAATCCTTTTATTTTCGGTTCAAACATTTATTTGATTACTATTTCTAAAACAATAAGAGGAATAACAAAAAGAAGAAAAAAAAGAACATGTAGTTTTTTTTATCTTCAAAAATACACACCAAAAGTAGAAATTCATAGAGTATTTTATTTTTGTAACGACCCGACCGGTCGTTTAGTATAATTGTGTCTTGTTTACCCTTTTGATGCCTCACACATGTGTGTTTATAGTTTTATGACTTACGAGATTGATTAGTTTCGTTCTAGGAGAATTTCGGGTTGATTTAGACCTTTTGATTCTTGGATTAGAAGCCTAAGTTAGAAATATTAATCAAACTTTGACTTTTCTGAAAATAACCCCAGAACGGTGTGTTTATGTAACGACTCGGCCGGTCGTTTCGAGAGTTATAACCCCGTTTCCTCCATTTCTGCTTCTTTTGTGTTCTTCAGTTATATTATGATATATCGGGTTAGTTGGTTCGGGTACGGAGTGGTTTTAGAGTGAATTGAGACACTTAGTCTCTTTATTAGAAGCTTAAGTTAGAAAAGTCAAACGGATGTTGACTTATGTATAAACGATATCGGATTTGAATTTTGATAGTTCTGTTAGCTCCGTTAGGCGAAAGTTGAAAATTTGGCGATTTTGGTCGGCAGTGAAAATTTTGATATCGGGATCGGAATGGATTTTCGGAAGTTGGAGTAGGTTCATGGTATCATTTTCACGTGTGTGTAAAATGTGAGGTCATTCGGACATGGTTTGATAGGTTTCGGTATCAGTTGCGGAATTTGGAAGTTTAGAAGTTCTTAGGCTTGAATCCGAGGGTATTTTGGTGTTTTGATGTCATTTTTGGTGATTCGAAGGTTCGACTACGTTCGTAGGGGGTCATATGACTTGTTGGTATGTTTGGTTGAGGTCCCGAGGGCCTCGGGGTGATTTCGGGTGGTCAACGGAAGAATTGGAGTTGATGAAATGCAGCTGAAGCTGTTGGTTCTGGTGTCATCCGCACCTGCGGAGTGGGAACCGCAGGTGCAAGGCCGCAGGAGCGAAGGAAGAGCCGCAGGTGCGGCTACGGGAGACCTGGGCTTAGACTGCAAGTCCGATGGAACTTCCGCATCTACGATGGTCGCAGAAGCTGTTTGGGAGGTGCAGATCGATCGCATGTACGGATTGGGTCCCGCATCTGTGATGATCGCAGATGCGGTCAAGTGATGCAGGAGAGGAGTTAGGCTTTTAATGAATTTCCACAGAAGCGGAGCCCGGTTCGCAGATGTGGTTCCACAGGTGCGGATCTAGGACCACAGGTACGATTTTAACTGGGCAGAAAACCCCAGCTCGAGGTTTTGTCTTCCATTTTAAATTTTGGACTTGGGGAGCTCGGGAGAGAGGCGATTTTTCGAAAGTTTTCAAGGAAGACGTTAGGGTAAGTGATTCTAAACTGTATTGTTCTAATTTCTGTGTAGCTATGGCTTTGTTATCATTTAATTAGGGATTGGAATTGAAATTTTGGGGATTTAGGGCTTGAGAATTTGAGAGTGAACTTTGGGGTTTTGGAGGAGCAATTGAGGTCGGATTTTGGTAAAATTTGTATGACTATACTCGTGAGTGAATTGGCTTTTGGGTTTTGTAATTTTTGTTAGATTCCGAGACGTGGGCCCGGGAGCCGGGTTTGAGCCGATTTCGGATTTTGGCTATAATTTGGTATTTTTCTTATGGAATTGATTCCTTTAGCCTATATTGATCGTATTGTATTACTTGTGGCTAGATTCGGGATGTTCGAAGACCGAATTGAGAGGCAAGGGCATTCCGTAGTAGGACTTTGCTTCGTTTGAGGTAAGTAACATTTTCAAACTTGGTTCTGAGTGTTCGAGACCCCAAATTATATACTATGTGATTGGTATTGAGGTGACGCACATGCCAAGTGACGGGCGTGCGAGCGTGCACCGTGAGAATTGTGACCTGGGTGATTCCATGGCACCCTCTAGTGACTCTATCCTATAGATATCCATGTTTTCATCATGTGATAAAGTAGTTGAGCTGTAGATCATGCTAGATATCATATTTAGGCTTTATGCCGGGATTGGTTGGACCCTTAGCGGTCGTTTCTTGCTGTCATCTCACTAGTTTCATTTACCATTTCATACTCAGTCATGATTATGCATTTTTATATCATATCTCGGTCTCAGTTATTTGTTGAATCATTATATCATTGTTCCGGGTTGTTTTCATGACATTGTGAGACCGTGGTGAAACTAGAGAGGTTGATGATTGAATGAGGCCGAGTGCCTGGTTATGAGTGTCAGTTATGGGATCGGGCTGCACGCCGCAGTGGTTATATTGATGATTATGATAGCGCTTGTGTTACACCCCATGTTTTCGTACGTGAAAGTACGCCGTAAGTAAATTGATGCAAGCTCGGGAATGAGATTATTTTGAGGTTACAAGTATTATGTTATTTCAAACAAGGGACAAGTAAATTCGTGAAGGCAAGAGGGTAAGCGAATCAGAGCAAATGAATTTCGTCGAAATTTGATATTTTGAGGTAAAATACGGCCCGAGCTAAAATACCCGGTATTTATGGACTAATGCCATACAAGGTACCACATGACCATGATAGTAAGGTGTATAAAGTATATTAAAAATAAGTAGAATTTTAAGTAATTTAAGATAATTCTTAATTATGCGGGTAATTGGTTAATTACCGAGTAGCGGCATATTACCTAATTAATTAATTGATTATAGGATAAGATTAAAATTTCTCCACCCCACCCTCACGTGGTAGCAAGGCCTTGTCCATATTCATGACTCTTACAATGGAATGGAAAGGTGGCAACCTTAATGATAATGGCAAGAAACTTCATTTCTAGGAATTGGGATACAAAACAACATTTCATTCTAAAAAGACTTAAAGCCCATTTTTAATTCGTTTTGGTGAGTCTGAAATTAATGAAAAGGTTCAACAAGAAGGTTTCCTCCAAGATGATACTTGATAGTAACGTAAGTTACTTAAGTTCATATGAAACTTCTTAGAAAAATTAGCAACGAGATTTTGCGATTCTATAGGAGTACAATGCAATCTTTCTCAAGAACATCATACAGAGTTTTCCTACTCCGGTCTTACAGTCACGTGTTTTGTCGCGCTTGTCGTGTGTTAGAGGGATTGTCCGGAGAACCGACTCAGGTATGTTAAGGCTAAGCCCTTTCTTAATTTTGGCATGATCTGGTAATTACACAATTTTGATAACGAGGTATAAAGAAAAAATTCATGTCCCGGAATTTACGTATATTTTCCTAGTCTTATAACTTACAATATTCTCCTTATCGGGACTTCATATTCAATTGAGTATTTCTTTTTTTATAGTCAAGAGAGCAGAAAGTCTATATATACATCATTATAGTATTTTCATTACCATCGAGCTATAATCGATGGGCAGGCCCCTATTGGGCAACCTCTGATCAGATGGTAAGTTATATACCGAGCTTACTATGGCCGAGTGCCTATGAGCGAGCCCAGTTGGCCGAGATATAGAGCCTAGTATGGCCGAGCGCCTATGAGCGAGCCTACTACGGCAGAGCAGTTATATATATACCGAGCCTTATAGGGCCGAGCAACTATTTTACTTACTATATTGAGAGAATTGAGTCAGTATCAGCAGGTAAGCATATCTTTAGATTATCTTTAACTCCCAGTTACTTTCAGTTATTATATTATCAGTTCAGTTTTAGCTATCAGTATATTGACTTACATACTCGGTACATTATTTGTACTGACGTCCCTTTTGCCTGTGGAGGCTGCGTTTCATGCCCGCAGGTCTCGATAGACAGGTCAAGAGTCCTCCAAGAAGGCGATTAGCTCAACAGAAGATGTTGGTGCGCTTCATTTGCTTCGGAGTTGCTTGTTTGGTTAATATGATTTAGATGTGTATTGTTTGGTATGGCGGGACTCTATCCCGACCTTTATGAAAATTATGTATTCTTAGAGGCTTGTAGACAGATGTCGTGTACGTAGAAGATTGTATGGCCTTGTCGGCCTATGTTTAGTGTACGAGTGGTTATTTTGGTCTTATAGGCCCGTATGTCTTATGTATAAGTGGTATCACATGTTGTATTCTACTTATTTCTCGGCAGCCTTCCGGCTCAATTATCTGTGATAGTATGACATGAAAAGATACGTTATGTTGGTACTCGGTTGAGTAAGGTACCGGGTGCCCGTCGCGGCCCATCGGTTTGGGTCGTGACAAAAGTGGTATCAGAGCAGTTCTGTCTTATGGAGTCTACAAGCCGTGTCTAGTAGAGTCTTGTTTATGGGTGTGTCGTGCACCACACTTATAAGTAGGAGGCTACAGGGCATTTAGGACGGTCACTCTTTCTTCTTACTCTAGATCGTGTGGTAGAGCTCATTCATAAGAATTCAAACTCCTAGCTTTTATTTTATCTGTAATATGACGATACCTTCAGTTGGTAAGAGATTGAATGCGGATATGGAAGAGTTGAGTCATAGGAACTCGATTTTTCATGATACTTATGATGAGGAAATGTAAGGTCTTCAGTAGATCATGTGTGTACTAAGACGTGTAAGGCTCTTGATAAGGAGCCTTAAGGCAAGGATATTTATCCACCCCTATGGCGAAAGGCAATCAGAGATTCAAAAGATAGTACAAGTCTCAATAAGTAAAAGAAGCAAGGTGAATAAGGGTACGAGGCGCCCAGTTAATGAAGACTATCATTATTTACCATTCAGGACGGGAGATATAAGCATTTTGAGTTACCTTCAACGGTAGCAGAGGAATGTACAAATGGCCACACCCATATCATTTATGTCCTATGGAAGTTAACAAAAGTAGTATAACAGAAGGACGTATATCAGAATTTGGCTGGGGTTAGAGTGACCCAAAATGGGGGATGGAATGTTTGCCTTAGTTGACATTTCTGAAGGATAGTGTAAATATGCTAATAGATCTCCTTGTTAGGCACCCAGATGGTGCACTCTAAAATAGTACGGTTATATATGAGTATTACAAAGATAGGCACTGGAATCCTTGAAAGGGATAAATATTATCTTAGTATGGCTCCCGTCCCTAGTAGAGAGAGAATGTTAAGTTTTACATAGTCTATAATCGAGGGAAGGAAAAGATGAGAGGTGCCAGGCCTGGATACAACAAAAGAGCATAGGCCATAAGGTTGTATCCTCATTTCGAGAAATAAGTTCGTGACTCCAACGCGATTGTCAGGAGGAAAAGTTAGACCCCAAAGTAATAGAAATCAGTATGGGCTGGTGAACAAGGTAAGCTAAACATGAATTAGGGACTGAGTAATTTGATAATGATCGGCATCATTAGAATTTGAGATTGCGTTCCAGTGATAATAAAATGGACAACAGAAGAAGATTCATAAGAAATTCGGAGAAAGGTCATTCAAGAAGACGCTTCCCTAAAGCAAGCAATGTGAGCAAAGTTAAGCTTAAGGGACTGTATGTACCAGTTATACTAAGTGTCACCCTCATGAGTAAGGGAAGTTGCTATACTTGGTACAGAAGGATCACCGCAAAACGAGTAAGGGTCATCAATGATGTGAGAAGACGCCAAAGACAAAGAGGTAAAACATCTATAGGTAGATCGTCGTAGTGCTAAATATTAGTACTCCTCTAAAGGGGGGAATATAGAGTGATGTGGCATTAAGTTAGAATTAAGTGGTTATAGTAATTATGGAATGGTAAAGAAGAATGCAATATAATGAAAAAGGGATGAGATTGCACTTATTCAAAGCTTACAGATATGCTATGATTCCAGAATATTATGCAAACACGGCGTCAAGGAGAGGACGTGAGGGTTCCTGTCCGAGATGTTATTGATGAATAAGGAGCCAATGCGAGAGGTAAGTTAAGACAAAGGAAATAACCCAAGAAATATTATACGGAATATTGATATGAGAATGGGCCAACGACTAGTTAGCAGTTGATTCAGGAAGAGTCTAGTTATGGCTAGACAAGAGGTTACAGACAAATCAACAGATCATGCAAGATAAACATAGTAAAACCCAATATAGTGGATTCAGCCCCACAATCACAACATTATAATACTTGATAAATATTCAGATAGGAGTCGGGGTAGTTAAAGGTACCACATGAGTGTTATGGAAATAAAAGAGAGTGCCACTGGGAAGATAGTAAAAATATCAATTTCAGAAACAACCCTACAAGCACAAGGGCGTGGAGGTATGTAACCACGAATAATTATAGGCAAGGAAGGACATCAAAAAACCTTTTGCCGAGTATATGATATAATAAGCTCGCAGATTTACAAAAGTCAGAGGGTCCTCCCTAAGTACGACAACGAAAGACTAGCTGAGGAAATAAGGAAAAAGGCTTCAACCTAAGCATAGTAACTTGAAGAAGAAATGGTCTTGTAATAGCAGTCTCACTACAACATTGTATGCACTCCATACGAAAGTGGCACCTATCCGAGTTAATGAGCGGGAAATGAAACCAAAAGTAATATTCGAGACCATGTGAGTTGCACAAAAATTTCGGCATGCGTGAGAACTAAGATAAGCTAAGTATACATGCAGTAGAGGGGCAGAAAGATCAGGAAAAGTAATAGCTTGCGTTTAAAGGAAGCTCGGAAGGAACAAAAGGGATTATGCACTTAAGACTTCAGAGTGATATCCATGCAGCATATATGTTGACATTCATACAGCCGTAGAAGACTCCGGTATAAGTTAAAAGAAATAATTGAGCCTAGGGCATAGACAAAGGATTGAATTGTCAGAAGATTTTATGATGGATATTCCATAGCGCCCATGAAAGGCTAAAGTAATAACTAATACTAGGAGCCATAAATCGGAAGATAGCTTAAGCCTACATAAAGGCTGATCAGAAGGAAAAGGAAACTAAAGAGTTACATCAACCAAGTAAATCAGGAGTCTGATTATTGGACCAAGAAAATTATGGACATCGTGATTGAGAACATTGCAGAATCACTCTTAATATCAGAGGTGCAAGAAAGATAGTACAACAACCATATTCTATAACTGCCTTACGATAAAGCCAGTTAGAAAAGTACCAGCCTCATAATAAGTCAGTACGAAGCTCCAACCGAATTGTGTAAGCACCAGAGGTGCAAGTATTATAATATAGCTTCAAGTTATGGATATGAGTTATACCTATGTGGAAGGGAAGTCATGAAAGAGATATAAGATGTGATGTAAGATTTTAAGGTAAGTAAAGTAAAGATGAACAATGTACGAGATACTGAGGTGTAGAAGATTATGAATAACCCATACTTCAGATAAAAGGCTAGAAGTGCTGGGATTCAGTATATAGGAATGATAGCAGCATCGTCAGTGGCATATCTTCTAGCCCATGTTTCTAGGCATCGAGAGGTCTAGTTAAGAGAGAGTAAAGAAGAAGTAGAGACAATGTGATGTCTCGCTTGATGTTCCAAAATAACATAAGGAAATCTATGGCGCAAGCAAGTTGAAGGAAGGCTGCGAGTAGTATAAATAGACATGTATGGGTCGCAAGCTAAAGTATGGTAAAGCGACAAGGTTTTTAGAAGGACAGGAGTAAGGACAAGAAAGGGCGCGTGAGAAGGTGACGAGAAATGGAATGCTGCCCTAATAGTAGAATGAGGGTGTAATTATGATAAATAAAGGATGATCTTTTTGGGCCTTCGATTGAGTAATGATTTGAAGAAAAAAAAGGATTTCACGGATGGCACGGGATTAGAATAACCCCCCATAAGATAAATCACGTTGGGATGCTATGAAGTACGGCTATGGAAGCATTGTATCACCCCAGGTGGATGTTCCCCGATGAGACGTGAGCCCTAGCGGCAGTGATACATAAGAGGTCAAGTTATCATTATTAAGGTAAATCAACAAAGGATAGGTAAAACTTACAAAGTATGACATGAGATTAGGCCATCATTTTTAAGATGAACGGTAATGAAGAAGCATTAAAGGACTGAGATTTATACCTATAGGATAAGCAACAAAAGTAATCTGGAATTTGGTAGCATACCTCAGTAACGATAAATTGAAGTAAGAGTTACGGTATAGTATAACCTACCTTGATGCAGTAAAGTCATACAGATGGATAACCGGGGCTATGAAACAAGATATAGAAATATTTGCAAGTTCAACAAAGTACCGAGCGAAAAACTTCAGTATACCTATAGGTTCCCAGAAGAGCACCTTGTTATAGTTATGTATATATTCACAAAATGAGGCCTAAAGGTTGACTAAAAGCTGGAGGAAAAAGGAGAGAAGATCGCATAGGCACACTTACAAGGTCAGAGTCGTACAGACTGCATGATAAAAAGGTAGCAACAATTACGAGATTGAAAGGATTCCGACCACAAGTCGTGGTGTGAGAAAGAGGCCTAAAGGGGGGAACGCCTTGGCCTTTCGAATTATGGCAAGGAAAGTACTAAAGTATTTGGAAGACATAAGCTATGAGAATGATAAGTGCATCAGTCAACATTCGAGGACGAATGTTCCAAAGGGGGGAATGATGTTACACCCCATGTTTTCGTACGTGAAAGTACGCCATAAGTAAATTAATGCAAGCTCGGGAATGAGATTATTTTGAGGTTACAAGTATTATATTATTTCAACCAAGGGATAAGTAAATTCGTGAAGTGTCACGACCCAAAATACCACCACAGGCATCGTGATGGCACCTAGTCTCTAAGACTAGGTAGGCCGATTTCAATTACATTTTGAAGCTATTTTTTTTGAAACTAACAGCGGAAATAATTACAATATACAACCTCCCAAGACTGGTAGTACTGAGTCACAAACTCTAGCTGAATACATGGAATGATCACGAGGATCGAATATACAATAGTGTTTGATTACAAATTAACAGTACAATGAAATGAAAAGATTTCAAGGGACTGCAACGACCAAGCAACTCTACCTTGAATCTTTACGATCCCGCTTTAACTCTGCTCAAGTCCGTTATCTTCAATACCTGGCTCTGCACAAAAATGTGCAGAAGTGTAGTATGAGTACGCCACAGTCGGTACCCAATAAGTATCAAGACTAACCTCAATCGAGTAGAGACGAGGTACAGTCAAGACACTCACTAGTCTAATAACCTGTGCAATATAATATACAAAATAATAAGAAATAAATAATAATAAGGGCAGGATAAAACAACAGACAACAAGAATGCCATTAATATTGCCCAACAATTAATAAACACAATTACACCCAATTAAATCAAGTCCTTCAAATAAATGTCGTTCACATATAATTCTTCCAGATAACTCTCTTTCAAATATAATTTTCTCAAATAATTATTTTTCATATATATTTCTTTCAATAAATCGTTTCAAATATAATTTCCTCAAATAAATATCTTTCAAATACAATTCTTTCATATAATACTTTCTAAGTAAAAATCCTTTCAAATAAATATTTTGAATATAATTCTTTCAATTAAAAAGTCACCATGTGACACCTCATTTCATAATCATAAAAATATGGGTCTCAGCCCATTTTCTTATTTTTCGTAAACACGGGTCCCAGCCCAGTTTCATATTTCCACGGCACCTCGTGCCCATAATTAAACCATCATATTTTCCCGGCACTTCGTGCCCTCATTTCATATCACAACTGCATGGACAATTCACGTGCCAAATATCCTCATTATTTACACACGACATCTCGTGCCCACATTTCATTCTATAATCCGCCAGGCAATAGCCACATTGGTCAGCCCAAAAGACATCACTAAGAACTCATAATGGTCATATCGGGTCCTGAAAACTGTCTTAAAAATATCTGAATCCTGAATCTTCAGCTGGTGATAACCGAAACTCAAATCAATCTTGGAGAACACCCTCGCTCCCTGAAGCTGGTAAAATAAATCATCAATACGAGGCAAATGATACTTGTTCTTGACTGTGACCTTTTTCAATTGCCTGTAATCAATACACATTCTCATGGAACCATCATTCTTCTTTACAAATAGAACCGGTGCACCCCAAGGTGACACACTAGGCCGAATAAACCCCTTATCAAGGAGTTCTTGAAGCTGTTATTTCAATTCCTTCAACTCCGCCGGTGCCATACAATACAATGGAATAGAAATGGCCTGAGTGCCCGGCACCAAATCAATACCGAAGTCAATATCCCTGTCAGGTGGCATGCCCGACAGGTCTGCAGGAAACACATCCGAAAAATCATGTACCACCGGAACAGAATCAATGACAGGAGTCTCTGCACTAACATCCCTCACAAAAGCCAAATAAGATAGGCAACCCTTCTCAACCATACATTGAGTCTTCAATTATGAAATCACCCTACTTGGTACATAATCTACAGAACCGCTCCACTCAACCCTCAAAAATCCCGGCATAGCCAATGTCACCGTCTTAGCATGACAATTTAGAACAGCATGACATGGAGATAACCAATCCATAACTAATATCACATCAAATTCAACCATACTAAGCAGCAAAAGGTTCACTTGGGTCTCCAGACCCCCAATAGTCACCACACAAGACCGATATATGCGGTCCACAACAATAATATCACCCACAGGAGTAGACACATGAACAAATGAAACTAAAGACTCACGAGGCAAATCTAGAAAATGGGCGAAATACGAGAAAACATATGAATACGTGGAACCAGGGTCAAGTAATACTGAGGCACCTCTATGACAAATTGAGACAATACCTGTAATCACAACATCTAAAGTAATAGCATCTGGTATGGCAGGGAGGGCATAGACACGGGCCTAGCCACCCCTTGATCTGCCTCCCCCTCTAGGGTGACCACTAGCTGACTGACCTCCACCCCTAGCTGACTGGGTGGGTGGAGAAGTAACTGGTGCTTAAGTCGAAGGATGATTCCTCTGCTGAGATAGACATACATGATGACGAGGACACTGCCTCCACATATGCCCAAACTTCCCACACTCAAAACAACTCCCTGGTGCTGGTGGCAGGAACTGAAGGGAGCCCCGAGCCCCGGGATAACCAGTAGAAGAACCTGACATAGGGGAGCCCTGAACTAGTGGAGCACGGGATGAACTATGAGCTGGAAGAGCACTAAGTGATGAGTGACCTTGATGAGAACTGTGAGAACCATGGCCAGATGATGCACCACGGTGAAATGGTCGAGCTGACTGAGCCTGTCTGACTATCTCTACCGTGCTGAAATTGACCCCCAAAAGGAGCACCGCTGAATCTACCCTGACCACGAGGCCTCTTGGCCTCCCTCTCAACCCTCTCCTCACTGCGAACCATCTCAATCTATCGAGCAATGTCGACAACCTCATCAAAGGTGGCACCAGACACCCTCTCTCTGGTCATAAGCAACTGTAGCTGGAAAGTGAGACCATCAACAAACCTCATGATCCGCTCCCTGTCCGTGGGAACCAACCAGATCGCATGACGGGCCAACTCGGAGAACCGCATCTCATACTGCATCACAGATATATCAGCCTAGCGAAGCCACTCAAACTGTCTGCACAACTCCTCTCTGCGGGATCGAGGCACGAACTTCTCCAAAATGACCACAGAGAACTGATGCCAAGTAAGGAGTGTTGCACCAATAGGCCTATGCCTCTCGTAAGTCTCCCACCATCTGAGTGCAGCCCCGGAGAACTGGAAAGTACTGAATGAGACCCCGCAGGTCTCCAAAATACCAGCAGTACGGAGTATCCTCTGACACATGTCCAAGAAGTCCTGAGCATCCTCTCTTTCTCTCTATTCCACTGAAAGGTGGTGGCTGGAGTCTCCCAAACCTCTCCAACCTATGCTGATCATCCTCAGGCATAGCAAGAACCACATAATCCTATGCAGCTATAACCGGCTGGGCTGGTGGCCCTTCCGGAGTCTGAAGACCCTGAACAACCTACTCGGGTGTGCGAGCGACTGGAGTCTGAGTGCCTCTCCCAGCCTGAGAAGTGGCTGCGACCATCGAGATAGAGACCGCCTGAGCAAGGCCGGTACACGCTATCAGAATCTAAGCTAGGGCCCCCTGAAGTCATGGAATCACAATAGGCATAGGTGGTGCCTGAGCTGATACATCAACAACTAGAACCTGGTCCTGATCTGGGACAACTGGTGGATCTGCAGGTACTACCCCAGCTGGTGTACGGGATGCTCCTCTGCCCCTACCACGGCCTCTACCGCGGCCTCGGCCTCTCGCGGCCTTAGGTGGTGGTACTGGTGGCTGGCCCTCCTGACCGGTAGCATGAGTCCTCATCATCTATGAGAGAATGAAATAACAGATGTTTAGTTACTAGAATCAACAGACTCGCACGACAAGAATTCAAGAATGTGGAGTTACTAAAGGTTCTGCAGCCTCTCGAAGATAAGTACAAACGTCTCCGTACCGATACGCAAGACCCTACTAAATCCGCTCATGACTCGTGAGACCTATGTAACCTAGGCTCTGATACCAATTTGTCACGACCCAAACTAACCCCTGTCGTGATGGCACCTATTGTGGAACTAGGAAAGCCGACTCATTCCAAAACAAATCGATATTTTCATTTCAAGGATAATTTCAAGGCTATTTAGCGTAAAAACCTTCGTAAAGGATTTCAAATGAAAAACAAAAATGCAGAAAAGAAAAGCCCGACATCGGGGTGTCACTAGTCATGAGCATATACTACCATTTGTATGACAATATCAAGACTAACATAGTTTGGAAAATAGCTAAATATAACTAAAGAGGGCTGCGGTCGCCAAGCAACTATCTTACTATCCCCGAGAAAATCTGCAACCAGAATAATCAACAATCGCTACCGTGTCCAGCTACACCTGGATCTACACACAATGTGCAGGGAGTAATGTGAGTACGCCAACTTAGTAAGTAACAACAATAAATAAAGACTGAGCAGTAGTGACGAGCAATAGAGCATAAAACGTTCATATCATGAAATCTCAATAGAATACCACATGCTTTTAAAATCAGGATTTGAATCAAAACATCTCGTTTAAACCCAGTTCTAGTGAAATCATCTAATGATATTTTTCAATAGTTTTCAAACAGAGGCTAAATGCAAAGGTGAGAAAAATGATGAAATCATAAACAGCCCCTCGGGCAAAACATCACTCACATACAGCCCCTCGGGCAAACCACACAGTCACTCATGCCTCTCGGGCATACCTCACAGTCACTCATGCCACTCGGGCATACTTCACAATCACTCATGCCACTCGGGCATACCTCACAATCACTCATGCCTCCCAGTCACTCAGCACTCGGCACTCGACACTCACACTCAGTAGGTACCTGCGCTCACTAGGGGTGTGTACAGACTCCGGAGGGGCTCCTTCAGCCCAAATGCTATATCAAGCCAAATCATGGCATAAATCATTCAGGCCCTCGGCCTATATCGAACATGCTGCAGCGTGCAGCCCGATCCCATAAATATCCCCACAAATTAGGCCCTCGGCCTCATTCAGTCATAAACCTCTCAAGCCACTCGGGCATTTCAGTAAAAACAGGGCATTCAACCCAAAACAACATTTATATGCATCAAAATAGAGTAATAACATCGAGTTATGAAGTAAACAAGTATAACCATGACTGAGTATAGATTTTCAATCGAAAACAGTGAGAGGATAGTAAGAAAAGGTCCCTAAGGGTCCAAACAGCACTGACACAAGGCCCAAACATGGCATTCAGCCCAATTTACAGAAAGTCTTTCTAAAACATATAAGTATCATATAATTTCAACAAAATATGCAACTTTACAGTTGCTACGGGGCGGACCAAGTCACAATCCCCAACAGTGCACGCCCACACGCCCGTCACCTAGCATGTGCATCACCTCAAAATAGTATAATGATACGAAATCTGGGTTTTCATACCCTTAGGACTAGATTTACAATCGTTACTTACCTCAAACCGGTCAAATCTTAGAAACTCTTCCACTTTTCCTCAATATTTCACCCCAAATCACAATTTAGATGATAAAAATCAAGATATAATAACAGAATTTAACCAAAATCAAGTGAGAAACACTTACCCCAATCAACTCCCTGAAAATTCCTTCAACAATCACCTAAATCCGTGGTCTCTAGCTCAAAATAAGAAAAATGAGTCCAAACCCTCAATTTTGGAATTTAACACTGCTGCCCAGATTTTCCTTAATCGCGATCGCGGAAAAGTCCTCGCGATAGTGAAGAACAACTTCGCCACCCCCCTCAAAAATTTACTCTACGCGAACGCGTAACACCTCACGCGAACACGATGCACTAACTGCTCAAACCTACGCGATTGTATCCTACCTCACGCGATCGCGTAGAGAAATCACCTCACCTCTTCACTAGCTCGATACCTCTACGCGAACGCGGCACTGGACACGCATTCGCAAAGCACAACTTCACACACTCACGGGATCGCGTCCCAAACTCGGCGATCACAGAGAACAACTCACCTCTTCCCTAAATAAGCCTACAGGATCGTGGACCTGACCACGCGATCACGTATAAGGAAATCAGAAAGGTCATACCAGTAGATCAACCATTTTGCAAAGTCCAAAAATGATCTGTTAACCACCCGAAACTCACCTGAGGCTTCCGGAACCTCAACCAAACATACCAACCAATCCTAAAATACCATACGAACTTAGTTACATTCGAATCACTCAAAACAACATCAAAACACCAAATTGCCCTCGGATTCAAGCCTAAGAACTTCTAAATTTCCAAATTCGGCAATCGATACCAAAACCAACCAAACCACGTCCGATGACCTCAAATTTTGCACACATGACACAAATGACTCTACGAACCTACTCCAACTTCTGGAATTCCATTCTGACCCCGATATCAAATTTTCCACTGCCGACCAAAATCGTCAAATTTCCAACTTTTGCCAATTCAAGCCTAATTCCACTCCGGACCTCCAAATCACATTCCGAACGTGCTCCGAAGTCCAGAATCACCTAACGAAGCTAATGGAACCATCAGAATTAAGTTCCAAGATCGTTTATACAAAAGTCAACATCCGCTTGACCTTTCTAACTTAAGCTTCTAATAAAGAGACTAAGTGTCCCAATTCACCCGATATATCATAATATAGTTGAAGAACACAAAAAGAAGCAAAAATCAGGGAAACTGGGCTATGACTTTCGAAATGTCCGGCCGAGTCATTACACCATATTTCCTCATAAAAACCTTTTTACAACCTTGTAAACGTAATGAATGCTTCTTTAGGTTGAACAAATCAGTGCTGTCAAAATTCTGTAGTTAACTAAGAACCTCAATGATCTTCTGCACTTGTCTTGGTTTTAGATTTCATGATGTGTTGCTAAAAACTTTCATGTCTGCTCTACTAGTCTTGCTTTAATATTACCTACTGATCTGTATCATGTATTTGAGTCATTTGTTTGATAAAACTAAGTCTATGGTAATTATGAACACTTAGGGACAATTACAGGGTTGTCATTATAATTAACGTGTTTCAGCTTAGTTGTTTGAGTTGCCTTCTTTCTTCAAATATGTTTCTGTGATTCTAAGACTTTCTGAAATACCGTTGTGAAGATCTCTTGTTAACCTTCATGGCTGTGTGATCATATCTATGAGTTTCACTGTATGAAATATGTTTATGAAGTGATTGAACTAAGTTCTAATGAATTTCGGCAACTGGTCATATATGTGTTCTGTCAGTCTAGCTTAAGTTATGCCCTTGATTGTCCTTAAGAGCCTGGTATCTCATGTATCTGTGCAATATCGCTTGGTTATGACATGCTGCTAACATATCTGAAACTGGAACTTCATCATGTTTTGATTAATATACTCAATCTGTTTAACTGGACTAATTATCCTGCTATTAGAACCATGCCTACTTAATGTTAAACCTTCATTGTTCTGAACTCCTGTAATGAGCCTAGTGATCTAATCATATTCTATTTGATACCCTACCAAGTCTTATAGTCTTGCAATCTTGTAAGAACATCTCATGTATGTGTTTGAGTGCCCTCTCTAAGAGATTTTGCACTCTTTCTTGTTCAAACAGACTTCTTGGCTACTTGTGCTCGCACATCTTTTAGAACCGTATCACCTTAAAAAGAAGAAAGCTACGTCTTGCTATTCTAAAAAGGTTTAACCATATATCATAGGGATATAAGTCAACTGTGATCATAAAAGAGTATAAGGGAAACTTTTGATGTTTATACGCCTTGTTTGAATACTACATTGTGTCTTTGTGAGTATCTTAACTCCTATTAAGCCTAGTATGACTATGGGATTGTGAACTATCAAAGGGAGAGTGATCATGTCATTTTCTTAAGTGAGGGTCAACATGTTTGCTTGTATAAGTAGCCTTGTCAATACTCTTTAAAGAGTCAGAATGAAGCTATTAACTCATACATCTAATAAAAGTTAAGATTTAATATATGTATGACTCCCTGATTAATTTGAACATAGTCTGATAAGCTTTTAAAGTATTGTGAGTAGGAAACTCATGTAAACTTGTAACGACCCAACCGGTCATTTTGAAAGTTGTAACCTTGTTCCCCCATTTACTTCTCATTTTATACTTTATAGCTGTTATGTGACTTGCTGGGGTAGTCGGTTCGGGTTCAGAGTGATTTTAGAATGAAATAAGATACTTAGTCCCAAGGTTGAAAGCTTAAGTTAAAATGATTAACTGGGTGTTGATCTTTGAGTAAACGACTCCGAAACAGAGTTTTGATGGTTCTGTTAGCTCCGTTAGATAATTTTGGACTTAGGAGCATGCCTGGATTGTGATTTAGATGTCCGTAGTGAAATTAGGCTTGAAATGGCAAAAGTTGAATTTTTTGAAAGTTTGATCGGGAATGGACTTTTTGATATCGGGGTGAGATTCTGATTCCGGAAGTTGGAGTAGGTCCGTGGTTTTATTTGTGACTTGTATGCAAAATGTGGGGTCAATCGGATATGATTTGATCAGTTTCGGCATCGTTTGTAGAAATTGGAAGTTCAAAGTTGATTAGGCTTGAATACATATGCAATTCGTGTTTTTGATATTGTTCGAGATGGTTTGAAGGCTTGACTAAGTTTGTATGAGGTGTTAGGACTTGATAGTATGTTTGGTTGAGGTCTCGGGGGCCTCGGGTTTATTTCAAATGGTTAACTGGTCGAATTGAAGTTTTAGGGAAGTGCTGAAGCTCACTAGCTTCTGGTGTAATCGCACCTGCAGAGTGGGGATCGCAGGTGCAATATTGTAGAAGCGAGATATGAACCGTAGAAGTGGCCATAAAGGAGGTGAGTAGAGGTCGCACGTGCGATGATATTTCTGCACCTGCGATGCCGCAGATACGGTTGGGGTTACACAGAAGCGGAGTTGGGGCTGGCCCGGATAGGGCGCAGGATGCGAGGTATTTACCGCATCTGTGAGCCCGTAGGTGCAATCGAGGTTCTACAGATACGAAATTAAGAGAGGGGCCTGTTTAAGAAGAAGTGGATGGAAGGCCACAGAAGTGGCTCCGTAGGTGCCGAACATGGAGCGTAGATACGGGCCTGAGGAATTTAAGTGGCTTCCACAGAAGCAGGGAATTGACCACAGAAGCAGTTCCGCAGGTGCGGATATATGGCCGTAGGTGCGAAAAACCTAGGCAGATTATTAAAATAAGGGTTCACGATTTTGGCTTCATTTCAAACATTTCTAGCACGGTTTAAGCGAGTTTTGAGAGGGCTTCCGAGGGGATTCTTAAGGTAAGTCCCTTGTGCTTATTTTTTATCAATAATATTGCTTCCCCATTGATTTTCCCACCTAGTTGGTGTATATTTAAGGTGTAAATTGGGAGTTTGAGGCTAGGGATTTGGAGAGTTTGATTTGGGGATTTGGGGGACAATTTGGTGTCCGATTTTGATAGATTTGGTATGGTTAGACTCGTGGTTGAGTGGGATTTCGGGTTTTGTGACTTTTATCAAAGTTTGAGACATGGCCCGGGGGACGGCTTTTGAGCCGATTTTTGATTTTGATTAATAACTTAGCATTTTCTTATGGAGTTGATTCCTTTAGCCCGTATTGATTATATCACATTGTTTATGCCTAGATTCGAGGCATTCTGAGGCCGTTTCACTAGGCAAGGGTATATTGGAGTATAGATTTGCTCGGATTGAGGTAAGTAACAGTTCTAAATTTGTTCTGAGGGTACGAAACCTCGTATTAGGTGTCATGTATTTGGTTTTGAGGTGACGCGCATGCCGATTCGCGAGGCAAAGGCGTAAGAATTGTGATTTAGTCAAATTCCATGGAATTGTGTAGTTGAATAATCTATTGTTACATGTACATTCTCCAGGTATTAGAGAAATTGAACCACAAATCATGTTAGAAATTATGTTTAGGCTATGTATTGGAACTGTAGGGACCCACAGAGGTTGTGTACATGTTGAATTATTTGTTAAATTACTATTTTGTACTCGATCACAGTTTATGTGTATATTACATCTCAGTCTCTATTGTTCATTGTTGATGCATCATATCATTTCTGTCTGGGCTGCTTATTATAATTTCTAAGAGTCCGAGAGACTGGAGAGTTTTATGACTGAGTGAGGCTGAGGGCGTGATGGTGAGATATTATACTATATCACGTGAGTTGTCCGTGCAACACGTGAGTTGTCCGTGCGGATTATAGTGCTTGGGCTGAAGGAGCCCCTCCGGAGTCTGCACACACCCTCAGTGAGCGCAGGTACCTATTGAGTGCGAGTGCGATTGCCGAGTGCGGATTATAGCGCTTTGGCTGAAGGAGCCCCTACAGAGTCTGTACACATCCCTAGTGAGCGCAGGTACCTAATGAGTGAGAGTGCCGTGTGCTGAGAGTATGGGAATGCTGAGTGACTGTGGCCCTAAGAGGATGCATTTGATTTCATTATTGTTGCACGTAGCTGCCATGTATCATTGTCTTGAAATTTCTGATGGATATTACATACTGTTTTACTTGAACTTGTCATGGAATAACTGTTTTACCTAATTTTTCAAACTTGAGAGCATGCCTACTTTCTTATGTTGAAATCACTGTATTTGAACTATATCGTTGTAGCTCGTCACTACTTTCAGTGCTTTATTTAGTATTATTACTTGCTGAGTTGGTTGTACTCATACTACACCCTGCACTTCGTATGCAGATCCAGGTGTTTCCAAAGCCGGGAGGATCATAAGCATCACCTGAGGACTTTGCTCCAGACATCGAGAAAAGAGAAGTTGTATGCAAAATTTTCGAAGTGTGATTTAGGCTAGATTCAGTGGCATTTTTGGGCCATGTGGTAGCGAGTGAGGTGATCAAGGTAGATCCGAAGAAGATTGAAGCAGTGCAGAGTTGGCCCAGACTATCCTCAGCTACAGAGATCTAGAGTTTTCTTCGCTTGGCGGGGTATTACCGTCATTTTGTATAGGGTTTCTCGTCTGTTGCAGTACCTATGATCATATTGACCCACAAGGGTGCTCCATTCAGGTGGACCGAGGATTGTGAGAAGAGCTTTCAAAAGCTCAAGACTACTTTGACTACAGCCCCAGTGTTGGTGTTGCCTACTGGTTCGGGGTCCTATACGGTATATTGTGATGCGTCGCGCATTGGTCTCGGAGCGGTGTTGATGCAAGACAGTAGGGTGATTGCCTTCGCATCTAGACAGCTAAAGGTGCATGAGAAGAACCATCCTGTCCACGACCTCGAGTTAGCAGCTATTGTTCATGCCATGAAGATCTGTCGGCACTATTTGTATGGTGTTCCTTGTGAGGTTTTCACCGATCACCGGAGTCTACAACAACAACAACAACAACAACAACAACCCAGTAGAATCCCATTAATGGGGTCTGGGGAGGGTAGTATGTACGCAGACCTTACCCCTACCCCGAAGGAGTAGAGAGGCTGTTTCCGAAAGACCCTCGGCTCAAAAAAAAAGAAGACAAAAGGACAAAAAGGGAGACAATATTAGTATCACAGCAATACTCATAGGATAAATAGCAACACCATGAAATCCAGAAGAAAGATGCAAAGCAAAGGGAGACAATATTAGTATCGCCACAACAATCATAAGAAAAATAGGAACACCGTGAAATCTAGAGGAAATATGCAAAGCGAAAGCGATAGCTAGTAAATAGGACATACACTAAAAAGCGAAATAGTGAGACACAACATTGCCACTAGCTATCTTAGACAAAACCCCTAAATGGCTAGTCCCACAATGGTACGAAGTAAGGCACGACTCAACTACCTCCTAACCTACAACCCTAATACTCGACCTCCACATCTTCCTATCAAGTGTCATGTCCTCAGAAATTTGGAGCCTCGCCATATCCTGCCTGATCACCTCTCCCCAATACTTCTTAGGCCGCCCTCTACCTCTTCTCGTGCCCTCCACAACCAGCTGCTCACACCTTCGTACCGGAGCATCTGGGCTTCTCCTCTAAACATGTCCGAACCATCTAAGCCTCGCTTCCCGCATCTTGTCATCAATGGGAGCCACATGCACCTTCTCCCGAATATCATCATTCCTAATCTTATCTATCCTAGTGTGCCCGCACATCCACTGCAACATCCTCATTTTTGCTACTTTCATCTTCTAGATATGTGAGTTCTTAACGGGCCAACACTCAACCCCATACATCATGGCCGGTCTAACTACCGCTTTATAAAACTTACCTTTGATTATTGGTGGCACTCTCTTGTCACACAAGACTCCAGATGCTAACCTCCACTTCATCCATCCTACCCCAGTACTTGAAGTTGCCTCTACTCGGGATGACCTGCGAATCAAGCCTCACATCCACGCCCACTTCCTCTGGCTCAGCGCTAAACTTACACTCCAGGTACTCTATCTTCGTCCTGCTCAACTTGAAACCCTTAGACTCAAGTGCTTGTCTCCAAACCTCCAGCCTCTCGTTAACACCGACTCGCGACTCATCAATCAGAACTATGTCATCGGCGAATAGCATGCACCATGGCACATCCCCTTGAATATGGTTTATTAACGCGTCCATCACCAGGGCAAATAAAAACGGGCTGAGCGCTGAACCTTGGTGTAACCCCATTACAACCGAAAAATGCTCAGAGTCACCCCCTACTGTCCTAACCCGGGTCTTAGCCCCATCATACATGTCCTTAATCGCCATAATGTAGGGAACCGACACACCTTTTACCTCCAGGCATCTCCAGAGAATTTCTCTAGGAACTTTGTCATACGCTTTCTCTAGGTCAATAAACACCATGTGCAGATTCTTCTTCCTCTCTCTATATAGTTCCACCAACCTTCTAACAAGGTGTATAGCTTCTGTAGTCGAACGACCCGGCATGAACCCGAACTGGTTGTCGGATACAGACACTGTCATCCTCACCCTCGCTTCAACCACCCTCTCCCACACTTTCATGGTATGACTCAGTAATTTGATACCCCTATAATTGTTACAACTCTGGATATCACCTTTGTTCTTATACAATGGAACCACCGTACTCCACCTCCACTCATCCGACATCCTCTTCCCCTCAAAAATACTATTAAACAACCTAGTCAACCACTCCAAACCTGCTCTCCCCACACACTTCCAAAATTCCACCGGAATCTCATCTGGACCGGTCGGTCTGCCCCTACTCATCTTACGCATAGCTCCCACAACCTCCTCAACCTCGATACGCCTGCAGTACCCAAAGTCACGGTGACTCTCGAAATGCTCCAATTCGCCTAGCACAATATCCCGATCCCCTTGTTCATTGAGAAGTTTATGAAAGTAAGTCTGCCATCTCCTCTTAATCTAGGCATCTTCCATTAATACTCTACCATCTTCGTCCTTGATACATCTCACTTGGTCCAAATCTCGAGCCTTCCTCTCCCTCAACTTGGCCAGCCGGAATGACTTCTTCTCCTCCCCTTTTTCCCCAATTCCTCGTACATACGACCATAACCCACAGTCTTAGCCTCTGTGACCGCCAGCTTAGCCTCCTTCTTAGCTGCCTTACACCTCTCCATGCACACTCGCCTCTCCTCTTCACTTATGCTCCCCACTAACTTCAGGTACGCTGCCTTCTTTGCTTCAACTTTACCTTGGACCACTTCATTCCACCACCAGTCTCCTTTGTGCCCACCAGAGATGCCCGTCGAGACCCTTAACACCTCTCTCACAGCCTCCCTAATACAGTCTGCTGTCGTTGACCACATAGTGCTTGCGTCACCACTGCTCCTCCAAGCTCCCAGAGCCAACAACCGCCCCTCCAACGCTTGGGCTTTATCCTTAGTTAAGGCTCCCCATCGGAGTCTACAACATCTATTTAAATAGATGGACCTTAACTTGCGGAAGCAGAGATGGTTGGAGCTGCTTAAGGATAGTGACATCACCATCCTCTATCATCCCGGAAGAGCGAAAGTGGTGGTCGATGACTTGAGTCGTAAGGCGGTGATTTTGGGGAGTTTAGCATATCTACTAGTAGCAGAGAGGCCTTTAGCCTTGGATGTTCAGGCCTTGGCCAACCAGTTTGTCAAATTGGATGTTTCCGAGCTGAGCAGAGTTTTGGCTTGTGTGATTTCTTGTTCTTCTTTATATGATCGCATCAGAGAGTGCCAGTATGATGACCCTAATTTGCTTGTCCTTAAGGACACAGTGATGCCAGAGATGTTACTATTGGGGATGATGGGGTATTGAGGATGCATGGTCGGATTTGTGTGCCTAATATGGATGGGTTGCGTGAGTTGATTCTTGAGGAGGCCCACAGTTTGCAGTATTCCATTCATCCGGGTGCCGCGAACATGCATCAGGACTTGAGGCAACATTATTGGTGGAGGAGAATGAAGAAGGATATAGTGGGGTTTTCTAGCTCGGTGTCTCAACTGTCAGCAGGCAAAGTATGAGCATCAGAGGCTGGGCGGATTGCTTTAGAGGTTAGAGATTATAGAGTGGAAATGGGAGCGGATCACTATGGACTTTATAGTTGGGTTCCAACGGACTTCGAGGAAATTCGATGCTATTTGGGTGATTGTTGATCGACTGACCAAGTCCGCTTACTTTATTCCAGTTGGGTCTACTTATACTTCAGAGCGGTTGGCTAAGATTTACATCCGAGAGATTGTTCGCCTCCACGGCGTGCCAGTGTCCATCATTTCATATTGGGGCACGCAGTTCATATCGTAGTTTTTGAGAGTGTACAGTAGGAGTTAGGTACTCGGGTGGTGTTGAGCACAACATTTCACCCTCAGACAGACGGACAGTCCGAGTGCATTATTCAGATATTAGAGGATATGCTACGCGCTTGTGTCATTGAGTTTTGGGGGTTCTTAGGATCTGTTTCTACCACTCGTGGAGTTTGCCTACAACAACAGCTACCAGTCAAGCATTCAGATGGCTCGGTATGAGGCCTTGTATGGGAGATGATGTAGATCTCTTGTGGGTTGGTTTGTGCCTGGGGAGGCTAGGCTATTAGGTACTGACTTGGTACAAGATGCTTTGGACAAGGTTATGATGATTCAGGAGCGGCTTCGCAGGGCGCAGTCTAAACAGAAGAGTTATGCCAATAGTAAGGTCCGTGATGTTGCTTACATGGTTGGGAGAAGGTACTGCTCAAGGTTTCACCCATGAAGGGTGTTATGAGATTCGAGAGGAAGGGCAAGTTGAGCCCTTGGTATATTGGGCCATTTGAGGTACTTCAGAGGATTGGGGAGGGGTCTTACAAGCTTGCTTTGCCACCTAGTTTGTCGAGTGTGCATCTAGTATTTCATGTTTCTATGCTCCGGAAGTCTGTAGGCAACCCATCTCATGTTTTGTATTTCAGAACAGTTCATTTGGATGGTGATTTGACTTATGATATGGAGCCGGTGGCCATTTTGGGCCAGCAGGTTTGAAAGTTGAGGTCAAAGGACATAACTTCAGTAAAGGTGTAGTGGGGAGGTCAGCCAGTTGAGTAGTCTACTTGGGAGACAGAACGGGAGATGTGGAGCAGATATCCACACCTATTTGGGACTTCAGGTATATTTCTAGACCCGTTCGAGGATGAACGTTTGTTTAAGAGGGGGAGGATGTAACGACCCGGCATGTCGTTTTGAGAGTTGTAGCTCCATTCCCCCATTTACTACTCATTTTATACTTTATAGTTGTTATGTGACTTGTCGGGGTAGTCGGTTCAGGCTGAGAGTGATTTCAGAATGAAATAAGACACTTAGTCTCAAAGTTGAAAGCTTAAGTTGAAATGATTGACCGGATGTTGGCTTGTGAGTAAACAACTCCGGAATAGAGTTTTGATTGTTCCGTTAGCTCCGTTAGATGATTTTGGACTACGGAGCATGTCCCGATTATGATTTATAGGTCCGTAGTGGAATTAGGCTTGAAATGGCAAAAATTGAATTTTTGGAAAGTTTGACCGGGAGTGGACTTTTTGATATCGGGGTCGGATTCTGATTTTGGAAGTTGGAGTAGGTCCGTGGTGTCATTTCTGATTTGTGTGCAAAATTTGGGATCAATGGGATGAGATTTGATAGGTTTCGACACCGTTTGTAGAAATTGGAAGTTCAAAGTCTATTAGGATTGAATGTATGTGCGATTAGTGTGTTTGATGTTGTTCGAGGTGGTTTTAAGGCTCGACTAAGCTCGTATGAGGTGTTAAAACCTGTTGGTATGTTTGGTTGAGGTCTTGGGGGCCTCGGGGTGATTTCAGATGGTTAACGGATCGAATTGAAGTTTGAGGGAAGTGCTGAATCTCACCAGCTTCTAGTCTAATCACACCTGAGGAGTGGGGATCGCAGGTGAGATCTCGCAGAAGCGAGCGGTGAACCGAAGAAGCGGCCAGGGAGGAGGTGAGCAGAGGTCGTAGGTGCGAGGTCATTTCTGCACCTGCGATGCCGCAGATACGGAACATGGAGCGCAGATGCAGCCCTGAGGAATTTAAGTGGCTTCCGCAAAAGTGAGGAATTGACCGCAGAAGCTGTTTTGCAGGTGCGGATATATGGCCGCAACTGCGAAAAGCGTGGGCAGATTATTAAAAAAAGGGTTCGCGATTTTGGCTTCATTTCAAATATTTCAATCATGGTTTAGGCGATTTTTGAGAGGGTTTTCGAGGGGATTCTTAAGGTAAGTCCCTTGTTCCTTTTTTTGATCAATAATATTGCTTCCCATTGATTTTCCCACCTAGTTGGCGTGTATTTAAGGTGTAAATTTGGAGTTTGAGGCTAGGTATTTGGAGAGTTTGATTTGGGGAATTTGGGGATGATTTGGTATCGGATTTTGATAGATTTGGTATGGTTAGACTAGTGGTTGAGTGGGCTTTCGGGTTTTGTGACTTTTATCGAATTTTGATACGTGGGCCTAGGGGCCGACTTTTGAGCCGATTTTTGATTTTGATTAATAACTTAGCATTTTCTTATGGAGTTGATTCCTTTAGCCCGTATTGATTATATCGCATTGTTTATGTCTTGATTCGAGGCATTCAGATGCCGTTTTGCAAGGCAAGGGTATATTGGAGTAGAGATTTGCTCAAATTGAGGTAAGTAACAGTTCTAAATTCGGTCCCGAGGGTACAAAACCCCATATTACATGTCATGTATTTGGTTTTGAGATGACGCTCATGCTAGGTGACGGGCGTGTGGGCGTACACTGTTGGAATTGTGACTTGGTCAAATTCCATGAAACTGTGTAGTTGAATAAGTTGTTGTTATTTGTACATTATCCAGGTATTAGAGAAATGAAACCACAAATCATGTTAGAAGTCATGCGTAGGCTATGTGTTGGCATTGTAGGTGCCCATAGAGGTTGTGTACATGTTGAATTATCTGCTAAATTTCTATTTCGTACTCGTTCACAGCTTAACTATATATTACATCTCAGTCTCTATTGTTCATTGTTGATACATCATATCATTTATGTTTGGGCTGCTTATTATGATTTCCGAGAGTCTGAGAGACTAGAAAGGTTGATGACTGAGTGAGGCCGAAGGCCTGATGGTGAGATAGTATACTATAGCATGTGAGTTGTCCGTGTGGATCAAGATGTTATACTGTAGCATGTGAGTTGTCCGTGCGGATCCAAATATTATGTTATAGCACGTGAGTTTTCCGTGCAACACATGAGTTGTCTGTGCGGATTATAGCGATTGGGATGAAGGAACCCCTATGGAGTCTGCACACACCCTCAGTGAGCGCAGGTACCTAATAAGTGCGAGTGACAAGTGCCGAGTGCTGAGAGTATGGGAAGGCTGAGTGATTGTGGCCCTGAGAGGATGCATTTGATTTCATTATTGTTGCACATAGCTTCCATGTATCATTGTCTTGAAATTTCTGAAGGATAGTACAGTCTGTTTTACTTGAACTTGTCATGGAATAACTTTTTTACCTAATTAATCAAACTTGCGAGTATGCCTACTTTCTTATGTTGAAATCACTCTATTTGAACTATAACTGTGAAGCTCGTCACTACTTTTAGTTCTTTATTTAGTATTGTTACTTGATGAGTTGGTTGTACTCATACTACACCCTGCACTTCGTGTGCAGATCCAGGTGTTTCCGGACGCAGTGGGTGTTGACTTCCACGCATAGTTGATCTTCTGCAGATTTCAAGGTAGCTGTCAGGGTTTCGTAGATTTTGTCTCTCCTTCCATATCTTTCCACTTATTGAATTTAGTTGTAATATTACAAGTGTGAGTGGTTAGGGGTATTTAGGAGTGAGATTTAATTTGTAGTTGAGATGTGCTCCCTGACACATGCATTGCTCACGGTCCTTGAGACCCTTGTGAACTTTGAAGTGTCTTGGGCTCGAAAGGTGTCTTGGCTATAAATGGAATTTCACCTTATTCCCTTAATCATTATCATTTGCTAATCTCTTTAGGGTTAATGTTAAATGAAAGAAAGGGTTTTCACTGTATATTCCTTTACTCTATTTTGACATTACATGAGATTACACTAATTTAGCCTCCTAATTACTAGTGCCCGTTTTTTTGTTTTGGACCTATCACGACCCAAATATCAACATGTCGTGATGGAATCTATCACAGTACTAGGCAAGCCAACAATCACAAATTAACTACGCATTGTCATAATAACACCATATATGGTGGTGAGAACGGCACCCGGTGCCTCACTTAACCTAGCGTACCAACTTGCGACTAAGGGACTGAACATACAATGTCATACTTTGGCCATGGGGCCACATTACAAGACAATTTGCGAAGCAACATATAAACTAGAATGGAAACTAGCTTTGACTAAACATCAATATAAAGCTGGGCCGACAAGACCGTCATAAGTACTACAACTGACAAACCAAAAAAATATAAATACAAAGCCTACAAGCCCAACATGATGCACTAACTAACAGGATATGTCTACAAGCCTCTACTGATAGATGTACTATGATCAAAATAGGGCCCCGACCTACCCATAACATATATACACAATATGTACACAAAACCCTAGACCCGACAACTCTGAAGGACATGGAGCTTACCGATGAAGCTGAACTCAGGCAACACCTACTGAGGAGGTCTACCTGTCTGTCTATCTAAACCTGCACGCATGAAATGCAGCATCCCCAGAAAAGAGACGTCAGTACGAAATAATGTACGAGTATGTAAGGCAATATAATAACTGAAAGCTGAAACTGAACTGATAATATAATAACAGAAAGTAACTGGGAGTCAAAGATGATGTGGAGATATACTTACGTGCTGAAACTGACTCAACTCTCTCAATATAGCAAGTAAAATAAATGACCGGCCCTATAAGGCTTGGTACGTGTAACTGCTCGGCCGTAGTAGGCTCGCTCATAGGTGCTCGGTCGTACTAGGCTAGGTATCTTGGCTATGCTGGGCTTCCTCATAGGCGCTCGACCATAGTAGGTTCGGTATATAACTTACCATCTGATCAGAGGTTGCCCAATAGGGGCATGCCCATCGATTATAGCTCGATGGTGGTGAAAATACTGTAATACTGTATATATATACCCTCTCCTCTCTTGACTAGAAGAAAACAATACTTAACTGAATATAAAGTCCCGATAAGGGAGAATACTGTAACTTCTGAGACTAGAAGAAAATAATTCTTAACTGAATATAAAGTCCCGATAAGGGAGAATATTGTAACTTATGAGACTAGGATAATGTACATAAGTTCAGGAATACAAACTTCTCTTTATGCATCGTTATCAAACTCATGTAATTACAGGATCATGCCAAAATAAAGAAAGGTTTAGCCTTAAAATACCTGATCACATTATTTCCAATCAACAAGTTGAACTCGCCTCTTCGCACCTTAATCTACAACAACGATAATAATACTATCATTAAGTTACAAAAGGTACAACTATCGCACAACGAACGACAAGCTTATTTTGTATTAAAAGGGGCAGCATCTCCCCTATAATCCTTACTTCCTCCAAATTAAAGATAACACCAACAACACAAGAACACAACAATATCAACATATATAAATTATTTTGCAACCTTATATACACCAAAAAATACTAGAAAACAGCCCAACACACCCTAATCTTTTCATACACAAAATGACCACCGTAGTCGTGCCAAACAACCCGAAAATGTTATGCCGAACGACCAGCCCACCACCCTGAATTTATGTGGTGTTTCTCCACACACTTCCTCCTCCAAAATTCCATAAAAAGTAGTAAAACACGCAATCAAACAACAACACAAAACAGTCTGCTACAAGTGAATAACTCGAACTCACGACTTCCTATCACCATCCTGTGAGTCCTTACAATTATAAAATGACTTTCCATACATCTGTAGCAGAAAATGGATAAAATAGAGCAGTAAAATTACCTTATTTGTTGAATAACTCAGCTCTTATCTTGGTTCTTCAAACTCTAGGTTTTACCTCCAACTAGAACTTGAAAAGAAGAGAAATTCAATTAGGGTTTTTGTGTAATTTTTGGGAGGATGTTTGCAGAGGTTTAGGTCTGGTTATTATGCCCTCTTATAAGTGTATTATATGAACAGAATAAGACTTTAAAAGGTCTCTTTTGACGACCCGAACTGGCCTATTTTCGGACTCTCATTTAAGCAAGTGGGTGACACACCTACTTGTCACATAGCAGCTTGTGCAGTCTCGCAAAAATACATATATCTCTCTACTCCGATGTCGTATTCACAAACAGTTTAATGAGTTAGAAAATAGACTCATAGATCTTCCTTTTGATGGGTGGAACACCCTGTAAATCTAAGTATATTGGGAGAAAATTGGAGTTATCTTGGATTTCAAAATTCAGTAAACCTTATGAACGTAACTTGTGATGACTTTCATCGACTTTTGTTCCACAACTCGCTTGACTTCAAAACATAACACACAACTATCAGACGACTAACATAAATCATAAAATAACCTCTTTATCATATTAAGAACCCTAGTAACACCCCAAAAGTACATGTTATAACATTCCCAACTTGTCGACTTTCGATGAAATCTTATTTTCTTCAATTCCTTTAGCTTCTGAACCTTCCAACCCTCTTTGTACTTGTTGTTTATGATCTTAAATATTTGTAACCTCCGAGGTAATATGATTAACTTAATTTATATACTTTCAAAGATGATCTCATTTTTGTTCCTACATTAGTTTGCTTACAACGCACTATTACGTACGAAAATATAAGGTGTAACATCATTCCCCCCTTGGGAACATTCGTCCTCGAATGTTTACTCTTAGAGACTTTGGAAAATATTTCCAGAGTCTCCTTCATACACTAGACTAAAACCAACCTACACGCAGCCAGAAAACATACTATACATGCCAAACATGGCTAATGTCTATAAATAGAACCACTTGGCCTACTAGCCTGAATAGAGCTGTGCTGATGTATCCCATCTCAAGCCATATGTTCAGATTGAAATAGGTGGGGGCATTTAGAGTTCATTTCTTTCTCTGCTTCCCACGCCATCTCTTCCACATTCTTGCTTCTCCATAAAACATTCACGGTGGCTACCTCCATATTTCGTAGCTTGCGGATTTGTCGGTCTAGGATGGCAATTGGAACTTCCTTATATGACAAGTCATCTGTAATCTCTACATCATCAATGGGCACCACTTGGGTAGGATCGCCAATGCACTTCCGTAGAATAGATACATGAAAAAACGGATGGACAGACTCCAATTCCGAGGGAAATTCTAACTCATAAGCTACTTGGCCCACTCTCCGAATGATACTATAAGGCCCAATATACCATGGGCTAAGCTTGCCTTTCTTTCCAAACGTCATCACGCCCTTCATAGGCGACACCTTTAAGAACACCCAGTCATCAACCCTGAACTCTAAGTCTCATCGCTGCACGTCAGAATATGACTTCTGATGACTCTGGGCTGTCAACAGTCGCTCATGGATAAGCTTTACCATCTCTACGGCCTGCTAAATCAAGTCTGGCCCATGTAACCCAGATTCTCCAACATCAAAACACCCTATAGGAGATCTGTACTTACGCCCATGCAAAGCCTCGTATGGAGCCATCTAGATACTGGAGTGGTAACTGTTATTATATGCAAACTCGATAAGAGGTAGATATGCATCCCAACTTCTTTTAAAATCCAACACACATGCTCGTAACATATCCTCGAGCGTCTGAATTGTGCACTCGGCTTGTCCATCAGTCTGGGGATGAAGAGCTATGCTGAGATTCACCTGAGTCCCTAGACCTATCTGAAATGACCTCCAGAAATGTGCTATAAACTGGGCCCCACGGTCAGATATAATAAATACTGGTACTTCGTGTAGCCGCACTATCTTCTTAATATATAACTTCACATAATCTTTGGCTGCATATATAGATCTGACCGGTAGGAAATATGCTGATTTAATGAGCCTATCGACTATCACCCATATAGAATCGAACTTACGATGAGAATGAGGCAAACCCGTGACAAAGTCCATGTTTATCGCCTCCCTTTTCCACGTCCGAATATTTATAGTCTGCATTAGCCCTCCGGGCTTCTGGTTCTCTACCTTCATTTGCTGGCAACTAGGACACTGGGTGACAAACTCAGCAATGTTCTTCTTCATATCATTCCATCAATACACATCCTTAATGTCATGATACATCTTCGTCGACCCAGGATGAATGGAGTACCACAAATAATGTGCCTTTGACATAATCCTGTCTCGTAGCCCCGCTACATTTGGGACAAACAAACGATCCATGTATCTAAGAACCCCATCTTCTTTGAGATCTAACAACGGCTTCTTCTGCTGCGGAACTCGCTCTCTCAACTCGACCAACTCTGGGTCCTCGTACTACCTTTTCTTGACTTCAGCTATGAGACATGATTTTGCAGTGTTTTGGAGTACAACTCCACCATCATCAGAATCTACAAACCGAACCCCCAAATAAGCCAATTGATGAATCTCTTGAGCTAATTGTCTTTTCTCAGCCTCTATATGTGCTAAGCTACCCATAGATCGACAACTTAAGGCATCTGCTACAACATTAGCTTTCCCTGGATGCTAGAGAATGTTAACATCGTAATCATTCAACAACTCTAGCCCACCTCTGTCGCAAATTGAACTCTTTTTGTTTGAAGATATATTGCAGGATTTTATGATCTGTAAATACATCAACACGAGCACCATATAAATAATGGTGCCTTATCTTAACTGCATGGATAACCGCAGCTAACTCGAGGTCGTGGGTCGGATAATTCCTCTCGTGCTTCCTCAACTGCCTTGAAACATACGCAATTACCTTCCCATGTTGCATCAGGACACATCCTAACCCGACACCTGAGGCATCACAATACACAGCATAACCATCTGGACCCTTTAGAAGTATAAGAACAAGCGCTTAGGTCAACCTGTTCTTAAGCTCTTTGAAACTCCGCTTGCAAGCCTATGTCCACTGCAACTTAGCTGCTTTCTCAGCAAGCCATCTTTCTTCTGCACAAATAGTACTGGTGCACCCCAAGGTGAGGTACTAGGTCTGATGAAACCTTTCTCCAGCACATCTTTTAATATACGGAGGGATGGATATTAGATGAGTTCCCGGAAGCAAATCGATGCTAAAATTAATCTCTCGCTCTGGAGAAATACCTGGAAGCTTATCTGGAAACACATCTGCGTACTATTTGACTATTGGAATAGACTAAAGTGTAGGTATCTTAGCATTTGTATCTCTAACTCACACAATATGATAAATGCACCCTTTTCGATCATTTTCCACACCTTTAGATAGGAAATAAACCTACCTCTGTGTGTCGCTATATTACCTACCCATTCAGGGCTGGCTCACCCAGAAAATGAAATATAGCTGCCTTTGTGTAAGGCCACGTAAAATGTTTCCTAAAAACCCGGGTTCCGTGATTCCAAGGTAGGCATAGAGGTTAATAATAGTAGAAAGGTTCGGACTTTTTGGAATGAACAGTGTGTTGGGAGTTGAAGAAAAATGTTGGGAAGAAGTATGCACTTCTGCGGCCCATTCTGCGGCCGCAGAACCACTCTGCGGACCGCAGACTGGTCGCAGAGTGGGGCAGATTTCTGGGGCATTTTGATGCCCAATTTCGCGGCCATTATGCGACCGCATAGCCGTTTCGCGGGCCGCATTCTTGTCGCATATCCCTGCTTGGGATGTTTTGGAGGGAGGTTCAGTGGTGCACTATGCGACCGCAGAACTGTTCTGCGGTGCATTATGCGACCTCAAAACAGGTCTGCGGGCCGTATAGTGACCGCAAACCAGATCAGTTCTTTTCCAGTTCTAGCCCCCCAATTTCGTGGTCATTATGCTGTCGCATATGCGACCGCAGAACTCGTTTCGGAGCTTCATATTTGGGGATTTTAACCCTATTTCGTTAAAACACATCCCATGAACCATTTTGATCATATTTTCTGATATATTTAGAGTGAGAGAGAGGGTCCAAGAAGGAGAAGTGATATTCACCAAATTGTTCTTCAATTCTCACCTAAAACCTTGAGGATTATCAAGAGAGGCACTAGGTTTTCTTCCTAAGAGGTAAGAAGATTCTATCACCCAAACTCTTAATTTCAAAATGTGACTAGAATGGGCCATTAGTGAGGTAATTCATGGCGATGAGGGTGCATACGTTGCATGCATGTGTTCCTAAGGTATGTAGGAATATTGTGAGCTAAATATGACATAGAATGGGTTAGGGAAGGATGGAATCCTCCACAAAAAGGGCCTTAAGCCATTGATGCACACCTAGTGTTTGATAATATGCTCAAATGAGCTAAAACCATGTTCATCATCCTAATTTTGGTTCAATTTTATTATAATGCTAAAATAGATTGAAGTGGCTAATATTTCGGAACATCATAGAGTTTTAAGAAGTTCAACTGAGGTATGTTGGCTAAACCACCTTCTTCTTAGAATCGAACCCCACAGTGATCATATAATTGGAGTAAGCCCTTAATCATTATAGAATTGGCGATTTCTAACGTGTTTGTGTTGAAGGATGTAAGTTTAATATTTATTCTAAATGCTTCATCATGTTATCTTGTTATTGAGGATGTGTTCAAAAATGTTAAATATGTGTTAGAAATATTAACACTTCATGTCAAGATCGAAATGAAGGTTGTTATGCCAAATTATATGAAAAGCCTCTATGTGCCTACGATTCCCAAATTGCTCATATGTGAATTTAATTTCTTGAATGGGAACTATGGATTTACGGCCAAGTGCCAAGAATGACTTTGTAATTGTTAAGAAGTACGATATGAGATGATTGACTGATGAAATTGTGGTAATGTTTCAAATAAGATGGCCTAGCCGTTCGGGCCGAGATCGGACTCCGTGTAAGAATACAGTAGTATTGTGGATGAAATTTTTGTAATGTATCAAATGAGATGGCCTAGCCGATCGGGCCGTGATCGGACGCCATGCCGCACACATGGTTGTACTGAGCTGGAAAGTTATAATGAAATTGGGGTAATGTCTCAAATGAGTCGGCCTAGCTGATCGGTCCGAGATTGGACTCCGTGAAAGAATACGGAGGTATCGTGAATTATGGAATATCGGTACTACAGATCACCCAACCTAATAATATGAAAAATGACTTGAAAACGTATATGATCCTTAACTTGTTATTTTAATATTATTTGATTCTTGACTGTTCCTCTTGTATTATTATTCATTCTATTGAGTTGGTGTTTAGCTATACATACTAGTGCTATTCAACGGTCTAACGTCCTTTTTGCCGGGGGCGCTGCATCTTTAAATGGATGCAAGTGGTTACATAGCAGACACTGCAAATCACAGATAGTGCTGCATCCCCTTCTCAGTGGACTCGGTGAGCCCCATTTTATTCCGGGGTCATGTATTGTACCTTTTGTTTATATTATGATCACTTTTTGAGGTATAGTCGGGGCCTTGTTGCCGACACCATCTTTACTCTCTTTTGTTTCTTTAGAGGCTCCGTAGACACTATGTGGGTTGTATATGGGTGTTGGGAATGTTAAACAAGATATGTTGTGTTTGATCACTTGTTCCACTAGAACTATAAGAAATGTGTATTTTGAGACTAAAGGCGGAATGACTAATGAAACGATTTAGGATTTGTATGAACGAGATTCCTACTGTATAATTTATGAAATCATGTCTTTTCTTGATCATGGGTTAATTATCTAACAGTCTTGCTCAGCCGGGTTCACTCGGTTGAGCGCCGGTCACGCTTCCCGAGGTTGGGGCGTGACAAACTTTGTATGAGAGCCTAAGGTTTTAAAGTGTCCTAGGATGTCTCGGAGCTGTGTCTGGTAGAGTCCTTCTTATCGGTGTGTTGTCGACCACATCTATAAGTTGGAGGCTACTTGGACATTTAGGAACAATACCCTCCTTTGATATTCTGGATCGTGCGATGAAACTAATTGTGCAACTGTTCCTCCTCTAACTCATGCATTCCTTTAACTTTCAGTATATGGCACCTAAGAAGAGAGCAAGAACTGGCCAAGGAGACAACGCCACCTTAGGAGTGGTAGTTGACCCTTTATTTGATGATGCGGGTGAACACCCGAGGGGTGAGGATAATCCCCCTACTGCTACACTACCTGATTCCACTACACCAGCCCAGGCCACACCAGTTCCTACACATACTGAAGGTGCAACGGTTCCTCCATCTGATATTCTGATTCCACCTCCAACCCCAGCTTCCGGCTCTGGTATTTCTGATAGGGATCTTAGGGGAGCTATTCAGATGCTGACTCAGATAATGGCTTCTCAGGCCCAAAGGTCAAATGTTGCACCCACATCCTCTAGCTAACAAGGGGATTCTAGTGGTTCTAGGTTGAATGGGTTTCTTCAGTTGGATCCTCCGGTGTTCACGGGTGCTAATCCCGAGGAGGACCCACAGGAATTCATTGATGAGATGCATAAGACTCTCCGAGTTATGCGCGCTACTGAGACAGAGGGAGTGGAGTTGGCCACCTACCACCTGAAAGGGGTGGCATATTCTTGGTTTGAGCTGTGGGAGGAATCTCGGGAGGAGGGGAGCCCTCCATCGAGATGGAATGAGTTTGCTGATGCCTTTATAGACCATTTCTTGCCTACCGAGACTAGGGCAGCCCATGCCGCCGAGTTTGAGAATCTTAAGCAAGGGAGTAGGAGTGTGTGGGAGTATCACATGAAGTTCGCGCGCCTGTCAAAATATGCTATTCATATGTTGCCTACTATGGAGGCTAGAGTGTGCCGGTTTGTGCAGGGCCTTAGCCCCTTGGTTATCAATGAGGCCGCTACAGCTGCCTTGAATTCAGATGTGAACTATGGGAAGATAGTAGAATTTTCTCAAGCTACAGAGGACCGTGTTGAAGAACAGAAGGGAGCAAGAGGTTACCAGAAATGTCCGGTCCGCGGGCAACTTTGAGGAGTCATTTGCTGGGAGAAGATCAGCTTTCAGGGGAGGGTCATCAGGGCCAACCTAGTCTCATGCTCAGTCATTAGCTAGTGCACTGCCAACGGGGCATAATCAGCAGCATGGGAGTCGCTTTAAGCCCAATTAGGGTAGTAGGGGACCCTACCATCAGGGCCGATCAGGAGGGAGGTTCCCGCAGTATTGGGGGCCCCCATGCCCCAAGTGTGGGAAGATGCACTTGGGGATTTGCTACACGGACTTACCTATATGTTACATGTGCGGATTGATGGGTCATATTCAAAGGGAGTGACGTTCATTTTGCTAGGGTGTGGGCAGGGGCACAACACATCTATCCAGTTCTGCAACTGCTACATCTTCAGCACCCCCTCTTGCTCGAGGCCCTCCGGCACCAGCAGGGCGTGGTGCAGCTAGGGGTGGTGCGCAGAGTTCAGGAGGACCCAACTGTTTCTATGCTATGAGCAGTCGCCAGAATGTAAAGGCTTCTCCAAATGTTGTCACAGGTATATTGACTATCCAAACTCATGATGTATATTCTCTTATTGATGTCGGTTCCACCTTTCCTATGTTACCCCTTATGTTGCTATGGAATTTGGGATAGAATCGGAACAACTTCCTGAGTCGTTCTCTGTATCTACTCCGCTTGGCGAGTCTATTATGGCCGCACGAGTTTATAGGGGTTGTGTTTTCAAGATGTGTGGTCGGGACACTGTGGACGATCTCATTGAATTAGGGATGGTTGATTTTGATGTAATTATGGAGATGGATTGGATTTATTCATGTTTTGCTAAGCTCGACTGTCGAACTAGAACTGTGAGGTTTGAATTTCCAGGTGAGCCAGTTGTTGAGTGGAAGGGGGATAATGTGGTGCCGAAGGGTAGGTTTATTTCTTACCTTAAGTCCACAAAGATGATTAACAAGGGGTGTATCAATCACTTGGTCTGTGTTACGGACACTGATGCTGAGGCACCTACACTCGAGTTAGTGCCAGTTGTGAAAGCATTTTCGTAGGTCTTTCCTGATGAGCTCCTTGGGATTCCGCAAGACAGGGAGATTGATTTTGGGATTGATGTGAATCCAGGCATGCAGCCTATATCTATTCCACCCTACAGAATGGCAGCAACAGAATTGAAGGAACTAAAAGAACAGTTGAAGAATTTGTTAGAGAAGGGTTTCATCCGACCGAGTGTGTCACCATGAGGCACACCAGTTCTCTTTGTGAGGAAGAAAGATGGAATACTGAGGATGTGCATTGACTACCGGCAGCTCAACAAAGTCACAATCAAAAATAAATACCCACTACCAAGAATACATGATTTGTTTGATCAGTTACAGGGTGCTAAATACTTTTCCAAAATTGATTTACGATCCGGGTATCACCAATTGAAGATCATGGAGCAGGATATTCCGAAAATAGCTTTCAGAACCCGATATGGGCACTTTGAATTTCTAGTAATGTCATTTGGGCTAACAAATGCTCCGGTAGATTTCATGGATCTTATGAATCGGGTTTTCAAGCCTTTCCTTGACTCCTTTGTGATAGTGTTCATTGACGATATTTTTGTGTATTTACGAGGTCGGGAGGACCATGCCGATCATCTCAAGACAGTGTTGCAGACTCTTCATCAGCACCAATTGTATGCGAAATTTTTAAAGTGTGAATTTTGGCTCGAATCTGTCACATTCTTGGGTCACGTTTTCTCTAAAGAAGGAATCAAGGTTTATCCTCAAAAGATTTCAGTAGTGAAAAATTGGCCTAGACCTACAACGCCCAACCGAGATTCACAGTTTCTTGGGCTTAGCAGGGAATTATAGGAAGTTTATGGAGGGGTTCTCTAATTTTGCCTCTCCGTTGACTAAATTGACTCAGAAAGCAGTTAAGTTCCAATGGTCCGATGCTTGTGAAAGGAGCTTCCAGGAGTTGAAATCGAGATTGACTATAGCGCCGGTGTTGACCTTGCCAGAGGGTACAACTGAATTTGTGGTATATTGGGATGCTTCAAGAATTGGGCTTGGGTGTGTGTTAATGCAACATGGCAAAGTTATAGCATATGCTTCTAGGCAACTCAAGAATCATGAAAAGAATTATCCAACACATGACTTAGAACTTGCGGAGGTGGTTTTTGCATTGAAAATTTGGCGTCACTATTTGTATGGGGTCCATGTGGATGTATTCACGGACCACAAGAGTCTTCAATATATTTTCAAACAAAGGAGCTAAATCTGAGGTAGAGAAGATGGCTTGAGTTACTCAAGGTTTACGACATCAATATTTTATATCACCCGGGGAAAGCCAATGTTGTGGTGGATGCTCTTAGCCGAAAATCTATGGGTAGTTTAGCACACTTGGAGGAATATTAGAGGCCATTGGCCAAGGAAGTCTATCGATTGGCTAGTTTAGGAGTTTGACTTACGGATTCTAATGAAGGAGGGGTAATTGTACAAAATAGGGTCGAATCATCGCTTGTTGTGGAAGTCAAAGAGAAGCAATACAACGATCCATTTTTGGTCCAATTGAAAGAGGGGATTCAAAAACATAAGACTACGGCTTTTGCTCTTAGCATGGATGATGGTACACTAAGGTACCAAGGGAGACTATGTGTACCAAATGTAGATAGTCTCCGGGAAAGAATCATGACCGAGGCTCACGCTTCTAGGTATTCTGTGCATCCAGGTTCTACAAAGATGTATCACGACCTCAAGGAAGTCTATTGGTGGAATGACATGAAAAGGAATATGGAGGACTTTGTGGCAAGGTGTCCGAACTATCAACAAGTGAAGGTCGAACATCAACGGCCTGGTGGGTTGGCACAGAACATAGAAATTCCAATATGGAAGTAGGAGATGATTAATATGGATTTTGTGGTAGGATTACCACGCACTCCGCGCAAGTTTGACTCAATTTGGGTGATCGTGGACCGACTCACAAAATTAGCACACTTCTTGCCAGTTAAATCTACCGTCACAACGGAATAGTATGCTCAGTTGTATATCAAGAAAATAGTTAGGCTACATGGCACTCCAGTTTCTATTATTTCCGATCAAGGGTCTTAGTTCACGGCCAATTTTTGTAGGAACGTTCAGCAAGGTTTGGGTACTCAGGTGAATCTTAGTACATCTTTCCATCCACAGACCGACGGGGAAGCAGAGCAGACTATTTAGACGTTTGAGGACATGTTGCGTGCTTGTGTTCTTGATTTCAAGGGTAGATGGGATGATCATTTTCCACTCATAGAGTTTGCTTATAACAACAACTTTCATGCAAGTATTCAGATGGCACCATTTGAGGCATTATATGGTAGGAGATGTAGATCTCCTATTGGGTGGTTCGAGATTGGGGAAACAGAGTTGATAGGGCCAGACCTTGTGCATCAGGCTATGAAAAATGTTATAATCATAAAAGGGCGGTTGAAAACTGCTCAGAGTCATCAAAAATCCTATTCGGATGTTCGTCGCAGAGACTTAGAGTTCAAAGAAGATGACTGGGTATTCTTGAAGGTTTCCCCCATGAAGGGTATTATGCGGATTGGGAAAAAGGGGAAATTGAGTCCGAGGTATGTCGGGCCATACAAAATCATCTAGAGGGTTGGTCAGGTGGCGTACAAACTTGAGCTACCACCCGAGATGTAACTAGTGCACCCGGTATTCCATGTGTCTATGTTGAAGAAGGTAGTTGGAGATTCGTAAACTATTGTTCCGTTGAGACCACTGAGGTTAATGAAGAATTATCATATGAAGAGATTCTAGTTGTCATTCTTGATAGACAAGTCCGAAAGTTAAGGAATAAAGAAATTGCCTCCGTGAAAGTGTTATGGCGAAACCAACAGGTTGAAAAGGCTACGTAGGAGGCCGAGGAAGAAATGAAGAAGAAGTATCCTTACTTGTTAGAATAGCTGTGCAATCTTTTCTTTTTATGAACTTGTCGTCTATGAATTTTGTATCACTTGTTCAGTTAATGTAAAGGTGTTCCTTTTAATTATGTGATGCTTGTGAGGCCACGATTGGTACTGTTATGAGTTTGTTACGTCATTGAGTTGTGCATATGTTTGTAAGATGTGTTTCTGGGGCTCTCTGACAGGTGGATAGGCCTAGTTACAAAGGAAACTCTGGCAAAATTTTTGAAAATTTAGAGAGTTAGTTAAATTTAGGGTTGCTGATGTAGGGTAAAAAACTTGAGTTGCATGAGGTGCTAATAGTGGACCCTGACCCTCATTCGAGGATGAATGATCTTAAGTGGGGGAGGATGTAAGTCCCCGTAAAATGTTTCCTAAAAACCCGGGTTCCATGATGCCAAGGTAGGCGTAGAGGTTAATAATAGTAGAAAGGTTTGGACTTTTTAGATTGAACAGTGCGCTGGGAGTTGAAGAAAAATGTTGGGCAGAAGTATGCACTTCTGCGGCCCATTCTGCGGCCGTAGAACCACTTTGCGGACCGTAGATTGGTCGCAGAGTGGGGCAGATTTCTAGGGCATTTTGATGCCCAATTGCGCGACCATTATGCGACCGCATAACCGTTTCACGGGCCGCATTCTTGTCGCATATCCCGGCTAGCGATTGTTTGGAGGAAGGTTCTGCAGTGCACTATGCAACTGCAGAACTGTTTTGCGGTGCATTATGCGACCGCAGAACAAGTCTACCGGCCGCATAGTGACCGTAGACCAGATCCGTTCTTTACCAGTTCTGGACCCCCATTTTTGCAGTCATTATGCGTACCACATAACCATTATGAGGTTGCATATGCGACCGCAGAACCCGTTCCGGAGCTTCATTTTTGAGGTTTTTAAACCCGACCCTATTTCATTAAAACACATCCCATGGACCATTTTGATCATATTTTATGATATATTTAGAGTGAGAGAGAGGGTCATAGGGGGAGAAGTGATCTTCACCAAATTGTTATTCAATTCTTACCTAAAACCTCGAGGATTATCAAGAGAGGTACCTAGGTCTTCTTCCTAAGAGGTAAGATTCTATCACCCAAACTCTTAATTTCAAAATGTGACTAGAATGGGCCATTAGTGAGGTAATTCATGGGGATATGGGGTGCTTACTTTGCATGCATGTGTTCCTAAGGTATGTGGGAAGATTGTGAGCTAAATATGACAGAGAATGGGTTGGGGAAGGATGGAATCCTCCACAAAAAGGGCCTTAAGGCATTGATGCACACCTAGTGTTTGATAATATGCTCAAATGAGCTAAAACCATGTTCATCTTCCTAATTTTGGTTCAATTTTGTTATATTGCTAAAATAGATTAAAGTGGCTAATATTCCGGAACATCTTAGAGTTTATGGAGCTCAATTGAGGTATGTTGGCTAAACCCCCTTCTTCCTTGAATCGAACCCCACGGTGATCATGTAATTGGAGTAAGCCCTTGATCATTATAGAATTGGTGATTTCTAACGTGTTTGTGTTGAAGTATGTAAGTTCAATATTTATTCTAAATGCTTCATCATGTTATCTTGTTATTGAGGATGTGTTCAAAAATGTGGAATATGTGTTAGAAATATTAAGACTTCATGTCAAGATCGAAATGAAGGTTGTTATGCCAAATTGTATGAAAAGCCTCTATGTGCTTAAGATTCCTAAATTGCTGATATGTGAATTTAATGTCTTGAATGGGAAGCCTTATTCTTGTTGATAATGATATTGAATGTGGAAAAGGGGTCTGGAACTATGGAATACGGCCAAGTGCCAAGAATGACTTTGTAATTGTTAAGAAGTACGATGTGAGATGATTGACTGATGAAATTATGGTAATGTCTCAAATGAGATGGCCTAGCCGATCGGGCCGAGATCGGACTCTGTGTAAGAACATGGTGATATTATGTATGAAATTGTGGTAATATCTCAAATGAGATGGCCTAGCCGATCAGGACGTGATCAGACGCCATGCCGCACACATGGTGGTATTGTGCTGGAAAGTTATAATGAAATTGAGGTAATGTCTCAAATGAGACGGCCTAGCCGATCGGTCCGAGATCGGACTCCGTGAAAGAATACGGAGGTATCGTGACTTATGGAATATCAGTACTAAAGATCACCCAACCTAATAATATGGAAATTGACTTTAAAACGTATATGATCCTTAACTTGTTGTTTTAATATTATTTGATTCTTGACTGTTTCTCTTGTATTATTATTCATTCTATTGAGTTGGTTTTTAGTTATACATACTAGTGCTATTCAACGGTACTAACGTCTCTTTTACCGGGGGCACTGCATCTTTAAATGGATGTAGGTGGTTATATAGCAGACAGTGCAGATCACAGATAGTGCTGCATCCTCTTCTCAGCGGACTCGGTGAGCCCCATTTCATTCCGGGGTCATGTATTGTACCTTTTGTTTATATTATGGTCACTTTTTGAGGTATAGTCGGGGCCTTGTTGCAGGCACCATCTTTACTCTCTTTTGTATCTTTAGAGGCTCCGTAGACACTATATGGGTTGTATATGTGTGTTGGGAATGTTAAACAAGATATGTTGTGTTTGATCACTTGTTCCACTCAAACTATAAGAAATGTGTATTTTGAGACTTAAAGGCGCAATGACTAATGAAACGATTTAGGATTTGTATGAACGAGATTCCTACTATATAATTTATGAAATCACATCTTTTCTTGATCATGAGTTAATTATCTAACAGGCTTGCTCGGTCGGATTCACTCGGTTGAGTGCCGATCGCACTTCCCGAGGTTAGGGTGTGACATTTTGCTCGGCAATAAATTTTGGCATACAAGATGCCAACCAGTCCATGCCCATAATAGCATCAAAATCCATCATCTCTATCTCAAGTAGGTAGGCTGAGGTCCGACGACTACAAACTTTCACTGTACAACCTCGGTAAACCCGTCTAGCAATAATCGGTTCTCCGATCGATGTGGATACCGCAAAAGGATCACTTAGTATTTCAGGCACTATACCAAACTTCCCCGCGACAAATGGGGTAATATACGATAAAGTAGATCCTGGGTCTATCAGGGCATAAGCATCGTGAGAGCAAATGGTCAATATACCTGTCACAATGTCTGGTGAAGACTCCTGGTCCTGTCGACCCGCTAAAGCATAGATACGGTTCTGATTACCACCTGAGTTGGAACCTCTACCTCTACCAGTCGAAGACTGAGACTCGCGCCCTGAAGGATACACGGACATAGATGATATGGTTGCTGAACTCGCTGGGTGTGCCATATCCCCAGAATCTCTATTTGGGCAATATCGCATCATATTCCCCAGACACCCACATGTATAACAAGCATCATAACCTGCTCGGCATTGGCCCAAGTGTCCTCTACCACAGATGTCACACAGTGGCGTAAATGACCATGTCTACCCTAAACCTCATTGTCATTACAAACCCGATGCCCGTGAGCTCTCACCTAGTCCTGACTAAGTATAGAGATTATACCTGTAACCCTGTAACTGAGGTGGCAGAGACTTAGGTGGCCGTCCGAATACTGGAGCCTATAACTACCCTGAGACTGCTCCTGAGACCTGGCAAATCTTATCCTATTACGCTGCCCTTGCTCAGTCCTCTCTGTACCCTACTGCCGATGCCTACCCCTTTCTATATTCTAGGCAAATGCCTGAATCCGAGAGAAATCCATACTATCCTGCAATGCAGCGGTGGCACATGCCTCGGTTAACTCTGGGGCCAACCCTGCTATAAACCTGTGAATCCTGTCCCGCATAGTAGCAACTATAGATGGTGCATATCTGGCCAATGAGTCAAAATGGAGACTATACTCTCGAACACTCATATTACCCTGCTTGAGGGCTAGAAACTGATCGACTTGAGCCTGTCGGATCTCCCGCGGTAAGTACTGGTCAAGGAAGGCATCTGAAAAATTCTCCCAAACAGCTGGAGGTGCATCACGTCCACTGGACCTCTCCTATCCCTCGTACCAAAGGATGGCTATATCTCAGAGTTTAAAAGCTGCTAGCTCAACTCCCTGTTTCTCCGTGGCATGCATAACCCAAAAGGTCCTGTGAAGCTGATCTATGAAATCCTACGGGTCCTCCCTCTAATCAGTCCCCGTGAACTCTAGGGACTCAAAGCAATAAACTCTCGGACCCTTGAACTCCCAGACCCCTCATAAGATCCTGCACTAGATGATGCCCTAGCCTGTTGCTGGGTAGCTATCAACTGTGTCAGCAAATGCACCGCATTGCTCAAGTCCTAATCTGTGTAGGGGTCTCACCCTAGGCCTCAGCCTAGGCCCTACCTATTGGGGTACCCTGTTGGTCCCCTCACCTGCTGTTGTATCTCTCCTCTGGCTAGCTATAGTCTTCCTAGTCACCGCCATCTGTGTATGCAAACACCAACACGTAATTTTAACTCGAATTTCCCATAACTCAGTTCTACAACACGATTTAGATTAGAAAGAAGGGTAACTAACTCCTAAATTCCCTGTAGTTTCTTGCCTATATAATGTGGGGCACAACACATCTATAAACAAGACCCTACTAGACACGGATTGTAGACTCCCTAGGACATAACTGCTCTGATACCAAGTTTGTCATGCCCCGAACCTGGGGGCGAAACCGGCACCCGTTGCCTCACTTAACCTAGCGTACCAACTTGTGACTGAGGGACTCTAAATATACAATGTCATACTTTGGCCATGGGGTCATATTGCAAGATAATTTTCCAAGAAAAATATAAAACATAACGGAAACTAGCTTTGACTAAACATCAATATAAAGCTGGGCCGACAAGACCGTACTATAATTGACAAACCAACAAAATATACATACAAAGCCTACAAGCCCAACAAGCTGCACCAACTAACAGGATATATCTACAAGCCTCTACTGATCGATGTACTATGATCAAAACAGGGGCCCGACTTAATTACCTATAACATATATACATAATATGTATATAAAACCGTACACCTGGCAACTCTGAAGAACGCGGAGCTTACCGATCAAGCTAAACTCGGGCAACACCTACTGAGGAGGTCTGCCCGTCTGTCTATCTGAACCTGCACGCATGAAATGCAGCGTCCGCATAAAAGGGACGTTAATACGAAATAATGTACCGAGTATATAAGGCAATAAAATAACTGAAAGCTGAAAATGATAATAATAGAAAGTAACTGGGTGTCAAAGATGATCTGGAGATATACTTACCTACTTATACTGACTCAACTCTCTCAATATAGCAAGTACAATAAATGCACGTCCCTATAAGGCTCGGTACGTGTAAATGCTCGGCCGTAGTAGGCCTGCTCATAGGCATCCGGCCGTACTAGGCTAGGTATCTCGGCCATTCTAGTCTCGCTCATACGCGCTCGGCCACAGTAGACTCGGTATATAACTTACCATCTGATCAGAGGTTGCCCAATAGGGGCCTGCCTAACGATTATAGCTCGATGGTGGCGAAAGTACTGTAATACTGTATATGTATATAGACCCTCTGCTCTTTTGACTGGAAGAAAACAATACTTAACTGAATATAAAGTCCCGATAAGGGAGAATACTGTAACTTATGAGACTAGGATAATGTACATAAGTTCAGGAATACGAACTTCTCTTTCTGCCTCGTTATCAAACTCATGTAGTTACGGGAACATGTCAAAATGAAGAAAGGTTTAACCTTAGCATACCTTTTCACAATCTTTCCAATCACCAAGTTGAACTCGCCTCTTCACACCTTAATCTACAACAACGATAATAATACTATCATTAAGTTATGAAAGGTACAACTATCGCACAATGAACGACAAGCTTATTTTGTATTAAAACGGGCAGCATCTCCCCTATAATCCTTACTTCCTCCAAGTCCAATATAACACCAACAACACAAGAACACAACAATATCAACATATAAAAATTATTTTCCAACTTTATATACACCACAAAATACTACAAAATGGCCCAACACACCCCAATCTCTTCATACACAAAATTACCACTGTAGTAGTGTCAAACAACCCGAAAATGTTACGATGAACGACCAGACCACCACCCTGAATTTATGTGGTGTTTATCCGTACACTTTCTCCTCCAAAATTTCATAAAACAGTAGAAAAACAAGCAATCCAACAGCAACACAAACCAGTCCACAAAACAGTCCGCTACAAGTGAATAACTCGAACTCACGGCTTCCTATCATCGTCCCGTGAGTTCTTACAAATATAGAAGGACTTTCCATACATCTGTAGCAGAAAATGGATAAATGAGAGAAGTAAAATTACCTTATTTGTTGAATAACTCAGCTCCTATCTTGGTTCTTCAAACTCTAGGTTTTACCTCCAACTAGAACTTGAAAAAGAGAGAAATTCAATTAAGGGTTTGTGTGTAATTTTTGGGCGGATGTTTGCAGGGGTTTAGTTCTGGTTATTGTGACCTCTTATCAGTGTATTATATGAACAAAATAGTCCTTTAAAAGTTCTCTTTGGACGACCCGAACTGGCCCATTTTTGGACTCTCATTTAAGCAAGTAAGTTTCACACCTACTTGTCACCTAGCAGCTTGCGCAGTCTCGCACAAACACATATATCTATCTACTCCGATGTCATTTTGATAAAAGGTTTAATGAGTTAGAAAATAGACTCATAGATCTGCAATGTTAAGGGTGGAACACCCCGTAACTCTAAGTATATTGGGAGAAAATCATAGTTAGATTTGACCCAAATTTCAGTAAAACTTATGAACGTAACTTGTGATGACTTTCATCGAATTTTGTTCCACAACTAGCTTGACTTCAAAACATAACACATGACTAACATAACTCATAACATAACCTCCTTATCATGTTAAGTACCTTAGTATCATCCCAAAAGTATATGTTATAATATTCCCAACTTGTTGACTTTCGACGAAAGATTACTTTCATCAATTCCTTTAGCTTCTGAACCTTCCAACCCTCTTTGTACTTGTTGTTCATGATCTTCAATATTTGTAACCTCTGAGGTAACATGATTAACTTACTTTATATACTTTCAAAGATGATCTCATTTTAGGTCATACATTAGTTTGCGTACGATGCACTTTTACGTACGAAAATATAGGATGTAACAAAAATCTCATAAATAACTGATAAGAACAACTGCGACTCAACTACGAAATCCCCCAAAATCCGGGTGTCATCGAGTGCATGAGCTACTAAGTGTCAACACGGTCAAACTTCTAATACAACTGTCTGGAAATATAGAACAATGCTAGATAAACTGAAAAGAATGGGAGTCGATGTCTGCAAATGCCATAACAGCTACCTCAATAATGTCAGAGCATATACTGCTCCAAGTCTAGCAACCACTGGGTCCAGATGTACCTGGATCTGCATACGAGGTGCAGTTGTAGTATGAGTACAATCGACCTAATGTACTCAATACGTAACATGACTAAGCTTGGGCTGAAAGCAGTGACGAGCTCAGAAAGGTATATTCCAAATTTAGATACTAACAGTACAAAAAAAGTAGGGAAATGACAACAATAACTCAAAGAAATCCATAATCGGTTTGTACATAGTACATGAATGTAGACATGCTTTCAAATTCAACAATTAAGCTCAATACTAGTAAAATATGCCAAGTATAACTAGCATGAGGAATGTTACATCTCTATGTTTACATATCAAATATGCATGTCAAATGCAATGCATCACAGTGATACTCCCAAGTACTCACGCTCTCATAGCACTTAATTTGATTGTATCAACTCTCACTCATCACACTCAATCACTTCGCACTGTATAGTACATGCGCTCACTGTTGGTATGTCAAACTCCGGAGTGGCGGATCCTGCCAAGTGCTAATATAAGACAACATGGCTTGCTGTAGCGTGCAGCCCGACCCTATAATGAATCAATAAAACCTGTTGCGGCGTGCAACCCAATCCCATAATGAATCAATAAAACATACTGCGGCGTACAACCCGATCCCATAATGAATCAATAAAACCTAATGCGGCGTGCAGCCTGATTCCATAAATATCACTCACAAATCCAGCCCTCAGGCCCCAACTCAATCATCAATCTCTCCATTCTTTCGGACTCACAAATCTCATGCCAATCAGCCCAAACAATAATAACATGATGTTACAATAAATGAAAATAAAGACTGGGTATGATATGCAAATGATGAATATGACTGAGTACAAAATTGCAATTTAAGAAAATAACTCAACAGTAAAAATGATCGCACTGGGTCCCAACAGAATAAGCATATAGCCTAAGCATGATTTCTAACATGGATCGCAGCTTAATTACTCTAACACGTAGGGATATCATGATTAGCGGCAATATTTGATAACTACACAGTACCACATAATCAACCGAGTCACAATTACTACGGTGCACGCCCACACGCCCGTCACCTAGAATGTGCGTCACCTCAACACCAATCATATAACACGAAATCCAGTGATTCATACACTCAGTGCCATGTGTAGAAGTGTTACTTACCTCAAACAACGCAAATCACAACTCCAACGAGCCCTTGCCTCATGAATCAACCTTCGAACGACTCCAATCTAGCCATAAACAACTTAATACAATCAATACAAGCTATAGGAATCGATTCCATGCGATAAAGATGAGTTCTTTAACTAAAGTCAAAACTGAACCCAAAAAATGTTAACCTCGGACCCATATCTCAGAAACTGACAAAATTTACAAAATTTGAACACCCATTCAATAACGAGTCCAACCATACTAAAATTATCCAATTCTAACCACAAATCAACACTCAAATCCCCAAAATATAGCTTATGAAGTTTCCACAAATTTCCTCAATTGTTTCCAACCCAAAACACTAATTAAATGGTAAAACCAATGATAGATTCACATATATTAATTAAATCCGACTTAGAATCACTTACCCCACTCAACTCCTTGAAAATCCCTTCAAGCATCGTCCAAAACCGAGGTTTCTAGCTCAAAAGATGAAAAAGTGGGACAAAACCCTTGAAATATTATACTGCTGCCCATATGTCATTCTTCACGAACGTGGAAAGTGCCTCGCATTCGGGAAGCACAAAATACTCAGTTTCCAAAACTCCTCTTATGTGAATGCGAGACCCCCCTTGTGAACGCGATGAACACTAATGCCTACGCGGACGCGACCCATCTCCCGTGAACACGAAGGCTTACAAGCCTTGTGCCCCACCGGGATCATCCTTCTATGCGAAATCGAGTTCCCTCTCGCGATCGCGATGCACAAACTCCACAGACTTTCGCGAATGAGTGGACTTCTTCAAGAACACGAAGAAAACTTTTCCAATCACCAAGATGCACTTCGTGAACGTGAGACCTCTCTCGCGAATGAGTATAAGAAAATCGGACACCAGAAATTCTGCAGCTCTACAAGGCCAAACTCAATCTGCAATCAATCCGAATCTCAGCTGAGGCTCCCGGGACCCCATCCAAACATACCAACACATCCTAATACATCATACGAACTTAGTTGAACTCTCAAATCACATCAAACAACATCGAAAACACAAATCGCACCTTAATTCAAGGTTAATGAACTATTGGACTTCCAACTTCTAAAACCAATGTCGAAACACACCAAATCAACTCCGATGGACCTCACATTTTGCACACAAGTTGTAAATGAAACAAAGGACCTATTCCAACTTCTAGAACCAAAATCCGAGCCCGAAAATAACAAAGTCAACTCTCAGTCAAACTTCTCAACTTTCCAAACCTTCAAGCTTCCAACTTTCTCTAATTCAAGCCAAAACAACATACAAACCTCCAAATCAATATACAAACATACTCCTAAGTCCAAAATCGCCATACGGAGCTATCAAAACCATCAAAACTTCATTCCGAAGTCATCTACTCATAAGTCAACATCCGGTCAACTCTTTCAACTCACTGCTTGTTTGGATGGTTGTTACCCATCATTTTATAATGTATTGTATTGTATTGTATTGTATCGTTTTATGAATAAAACATTTGGATAGATTGTATTGTTTGTTTTTGTTAAAAAATATTTTACTGTTTGGTTTGACTGTATCGTACTGTACTGTAACTGATAAGCTTACTAAATTTTAATTTTTTCAAATAGTAAATTTATCAAGAATTACCCATAAAAATAATTTAAGAAAACCCTTTTTACTAATTTATCACCAAATATGTCTTATAAATTGACTAATCTATTAAATTCATGCAAATTAAAAGTTAGTGGAACAAGTTAATAATATTACAAACTATAATAAGTACACTCCATTCCTAACTAGATCATAATAATAATAAAACAAAAAATAAAATGTTAAGTACACTTTATTCAGAAGTTCTGGGAAAAAAAGGACGAAGACAAAGTAGGTTTATAGGTTGGAGATTTGAAGTTAAAATAAAAAAAAGGTAAAGGGTAAAATAGAATTATGGAGTAATAAGTTAGGGCATAACTGGAATGAAAAATAGAAAACAATCCCACCACACTAAATCGATTGTTTCAAGAAATAGGACTTTTCATTATTTCGGAACAATGGATTTAACAATACAATACAACCAATTCTAATAAAACAATCAAAACAAACATTGTTCTGGGATTACGATACAATATAATGGGTAACAAGCATCCAATTAGGCTTCCAACCTTGGACTAAGTGTCCCAATTCATTTCGACCCATCCCCGGAACCAAACCAACCACCCCGGCAAGTCACATAATAACAAATGAACATACAATAAGCAATAAATGGGGGAACATGGCTACAATACTCAAAACGACCAGCTAGGTCGTTATATTTTCCCACTCTTAAATAAACGTTTGTCCTCGAACTGGTCTAGAATCATACCTGGAGATTCAAATAGGTGTTGATAGCTGCTCCGCATATCCCTTTCAGTCTCTCAAGCTCGATTGGCTGACCTCTCCACTGTATTTTGACTAAAGTTATATTCTTTGACCTCAATTTTCAAACCTACCGATCCAAAATGGCCACCAGCTCCACATCATAAGTCAAATCCCCCATCTAACTAAACCGTGCTAAAGTCCAAAACATGAGACAGATCACTGAAATACTTCTGAAGCTTGGAAACATTAAACACTGGGTGAACACTCGATAGATTAGGTGGTAATGCAAGCTTCTAAGTCACCTGTCTAATCCTCTTCAGCACCTCAAAAGGGCCAATATACCGAGGGCTCAACTTGCCCTTTTTACCGAACCTCATAACACCCTTAATGAGTGAAACACTGAGCAATACCTTCTCTCCTACCATGTAGGCAACATCACAAACTTTCTGATCGGTGTAACTCTTCTGTATGGAATGTGCCCTGCGAAGACAATCCTGAATCAACTTAACCTTTTCCAAAGCATCTTAAACCAAGTCAGTACCCAATAGCCTAGTCTCACCCAGCTCAAACCAACCAATTGGAGACCGACACAGCCTCCCATACAAGGCTCATACGGAGCCATCTGAATAATTTATTGGTAGCTGTTGTTGTAGGCAAACTATGCAAGCGGTAGGAATTGATCCCAAGAACCCTCAAAATCCATGACACAAGCGCGTAGCATATCCTACAATATCTGAATGGTGCGCTTGGACTGTCCGTCTATTTGAGGGTGGAATGATGTACTCAACTCAACCCGTGTGCCTAATTCTCTCTGCACTACTCTCCAAAACTATGATTTGAACTGCGTGCCCGATCTGAAATAATGGACACCGACACACCAAGAAGGCGAACACTCACTATCTTGTATTCTTGTCGTGCGAATTTGTTAATTCCGAAAACTAAACTTTTATTATTCTATTGTCTAACAAATGATGAGGACACGCGCTACCGGATCTGGTAGACGACCACTAGTACTACCATATAGGGCCATGAGAGGCCAGGATCGTGGTAGAGGCCGAGGTGCAGCTCGTACAGCAGTTAGAGTAGCACCTGTGGAGCCAACAGTTGCTCCAGCTCAAGAGTAGAAACCAGATGTGGTTGAGAAGGTGGGACCAAATCAGGCACCAGCTATGCCCATTGTGATTCCATGCATTCAGGAGTCTTTGGCCCAAATATTGACAAGGGTGGGCTTCTTCAAACAACAAGGGGCTGGGTAAACTATTCAATCAAATGATATTGAGCATGTTTCCCATCTCTTCTCAAGAAACAAGTGGGCTATTTCTCTGCAAAATTGTGCTCAATTGCATATGTGGCAATTCCTCCAAGATCTATTCGCTAGTTGGGGGTGCACTAGCCTTGCTCAAGTGGTTTCAGTTCAGGCCGCACCGGCCGCTTCTTAGGCCAGGAGAGATGCGCAGTCTCCCGCTGCCCGTACTCCAGAGCAGGTGGTTCAGGGACTTTAGACACCGGGGGTGCTACTAGCCCAACAGGTTGCACTTGCTCAGGCCCAGGTGGGTCCATCTATAAGTGACGATGAGCAGAAGAGGCTACAGCGGTTTGGGAGGCTCAGGCCTCCAGCATTCTGTGGGGCTGAGTCAGAGGATGTTCAGGATTTCTTAGACAGGTGCCAGCAGATATTTCGCACGCTGGCTAATCTGGAGACTAATAGAGTCTCATTTACTACTTTTTAGTTGCTGGGGGCAGCCTTCAGATGGTGGGAGGTCTATGAGTTGAGCAGGCCAGTCGGCGTTGTGCCACTTACGTGGCATGAGTTCTTAGTTCTCTTCTTACAGAAGTTTGTTCCACGGACCCACATGGAGGAGTTGTGTAAGCAGTTTGAGTAGCTATGTCAGGAGGTTATGTTAGTGACCAGTATGAGATGCAATTTTCAAAGTTGGCTCAACACGCGATATGGTTGGTTCCCATGCAGAGGGAGAGCATTAAGAGGTTCATTGATGGCCTCAACTGTGTACTGTGCTTCGTCATGACTCGAGAGATTGTATCAGGTGCTAGGTTCGACAAGGTGGTTGATATTGCTAGGCGTCTAGAGCAAGTTCGCAGCCAGGAGCGCAAAGATAGAGAGTCCAAGAGGCCTCGTGGTTCGGGTGATTTTAGCAGTTTTTCTTCTGGAGGACAGTCCCACCACATCATGAGTCATCCTTATAGGCTCGCTCAGATGGCTCAGCCGATTTATTATAGTGCATCATCTAGCCAAGGTTCATACAATGCTCGCCATCTCACAGTTCCCTCCCAGCTCATGGTTCATCCCGTGCACCATTAGTTCAGGGTTCATCTGCACTAGGTCTTTCTAGTAGATATTCTGGTTCTCGGGGTCTGATTTAATACTAGTTGTCATTGTCGGATCGGGGTTTCTTTGAGTGCAAAGAGTTTGGTCATATGAAGAGGCATTGTCCCCGTCTTTTGGGAGGTCAAGTTTAGCAGAGGGGTCGGACTATGACTTCTGCACCAGTTACTTCACCACCCGCTCAACCAACTCGGGTGGGGCTCAAGCAACTATAGGTCGCCCTAGAGGAGGAGGCCGATTTGGTGGCAGTCAGACTCAATGCTATGCTTTCTCTACCAGGCCACAGGCTGTTGTTTGAGATGTAGTGATCACATGTATTGTTTTAGTGTGCCATAGGGATACTTCCATATTATTTGACCCTGGTTCCAGTTATTCATACGTATCATCATATTTTGCTTGTTATTTGGATATGCCCCGTGAGTCCTTAGTTTTGCCTATTCACGTATCTACGTTGGTGGGTGATTCTATTGTTGTGGACCGTATGTATCGGTCATGTATATTGACTATTGGGTGAATAAAGACGAGAGTTGATGTATTATTGCTTAGTATGATTGATTTTGATGTGATTCTCGGCATGGATTGGTTATCCTATGTCATGTTATTCTGGTTCGTCACACTAAGACTGTGATGTTGGCGATGCCGGGGTTACCTAGGATCGAGTGGAGAGTTCTCTAGACTATGTTACCAGTAGGTTAATTTCATATCTGAATGCCCAACGGATGGTTGGGAATGGATGCTTGTCATATTTTGCTTTTGTGAGGGATTTTGGTGGTGATACTCCTACCATTGATTCTGTATCGGTAGTGCGAGACTTTTCAGATATGTTTCCTGTAGACCTTCCGGACATGCTACCCGATAGGGACATTAATTTTAGTATTGACTAGGTGTTGGGCACTCAACCCATTTTTATTCCTCCGTATCGTGTGGCACCAGTAGATTTGAAGGAGTTGAAAGAGAAACATCAAGAGCTTCTTGATAAGGGGTTCATTAGACGTAGTGTGTCACCTTGGGGGAGGGGTGCACCGGTCTTGTTTGTGAAGAAGAAGTATGGTACTATGCGGATATGTATTGGTTATAGGTAGTTGAACAAAGTTACAACTAAGAACAAGTATACTTTGCCGCACATTGATGACTTATTTGACCAGCTTCAGGGAGCTAGAGTGTTCTATAAGATTGATTTGAGGTATGGGTATCACTAGTTAAAGATTCGGGACTCTTATATTTTGATTACGTCATTCAGGACCAGCTATGGTCACTACGAGTTCCTTGTGATGTCTTTTGGGTTGACCAATACCCCAGCAACATTCATGCATATGATGAACAATGTATTCCAGCCATATCTTGATTTATTTGTCATAGTATTTATTAATGATATCCTGGTGTACTCACGTTTCCAAGAGGAGCATGCACAACACTTGGGTATTGTATTACAGAGGCTGAGAGAGGAGAGACTTTATGCCAAATTCTCTAAGTGTGAGTTCTGACTCAATTCGGTGGCGTTCTTGGGGCACGTGGTGTCCAGTGAGGGGATCAAGGTAGATCCGAAGAAGATTGAGGTAGTTCAGAGTTGGCCTATACCATCTTCAACAACTGAGATTCGGAGTTTTCTTGTCTTGGCCAAGTATTATCGATGCTTCATGGAGGGTTTCTCGTCCATTGCAGCGCCTTTGAGTGTGAGGAGAAGGGTGCCCCATTCGGATGGTCTAATGAGTATGAGGAGAGCTTTTAGAAGCTCGAGACTGTCTTGACCACAACTCCAGTTCTAGTTTTGCCTTCAGCATTAGGTTTTTATATAGTGTATTGTGATGCTTCTCAGAAGCTCGAGGGTAGAGTGATTGGTTATGCTTCACGTCAATTGAAGACCCATGAGACAAAACTACCCCGTTCATGATTTAGAGTTGGCAGCCATCGTCCACGTATGGAATATTTGGAGGCATTATCTCTACGACGTGTCTTGTGAGGTATTTACGGATCATCGGAGTCTGCAACACTTGTTCAAGCAAAAGGATATAAATTTGAGGCAACCGAGATGGTTGGAGCTATTAAAAGACTATGATATTACCATTTTGTATCATCTTGGGAAGGCCAATATGGTGGCCGATGCCTTGAGTAAAAAGGCGGTGAGTATAGGTAGCCTTGCATATATTCCTGTTGGTGAGAGACCACTTGCATCAAATGTTTAGGCCTTGGCCAATCAGTTCGTGAGGTTAGATGTTTAGAAGCCTAGTCGGGTTCTAGCTTGTGTGGTTTCTCAGTCATCTTTATATGATATCATCAGAGAGCGTCGGTATGCTTACCCCCATTTTCTTGTCCATAAGGACACGGTTCAGCACAGTGATGCGAAGGAGGTTTCTATTGGAGATGATGGGGTGTTGCATGAGTTGATTCTTGAGAAGGCCCACAGTTCGCGACATTCCATTCATCCAGGTGCCACATAGATGTATTACGACTTGAGGCAGCATAATTGGTGGAGGATAATGAAGAAAGATATAGTGAAGGTTTTATCTCGGTGCTTAAATATTAAGCAGGTGAATTACGAGCATCAGAGGTCGGGCGGCTTAATTAAGAGGCTTGAGATTCCTGAGTGGAAATGTGAGCTATCACCATGGACTTTGTTGTTGGACTCCCACGGACGTTGAAGAAATTTGATATTATTTGGGTGATTGTGGATCAGTTGACTAAGTCCACGCATTTCATTCCAGTTGTGACATTCCTCGGAGCGGTTGGCTTTCCTAATGGTTTGGTGGCCTCTCGAAGATAAGTATAGACGTCTCCGTATCGATCCGCAGAAGTCTACTAAACCAGCTCATGACTCGTGAGACCTATTTAACCTAGGCTCTGATACCAACTTGTCATGACCCAAATCTCACCATGTCGTGATGCCGCCTATCACAGTACTAGGCAAGCCGACAATCATAAATGAACTACAAAGCATGATGTAATAATTTTAATAGAGAAAAATCTCATAAATAACTGATAAGAACAACTGCGAATCAACTACAAAATCACCCAAAATCTAGGTGTCACTGATTAAATGAGCTACTAAGTGTCAACACAGTCAAATGTCTAATACAATGGTCTGGAAATATAGAATAGTGCTAAATAAACGGACAAAAAAGAGAGTCGAGGTATGCGGATGGCATAACGACTACCTCAACAATCTCCACGCAGATACTAATCCAAGTCTAGCAACCACCAAGTCTAGATGTACATGGATCTGCACACAAAGTGCATACTTTAGTATGAGTACAATTGACCCAATATACTCAATAAGTAACAGGACTAACCTTAGGCTGAAAGCAGTGACGAGCTGAGAAAGGTACAATCCTAATCCAGATAATAACAGTGCAGATAAAATAGGGAAATGACAGTAATAACTAAGAAAAATCCATAATCGATTCGTACACAGTACATGAATGTTAACATGCTTTCAAATTCAAAAATTAAGCTCAATACTATTAAAATATGCCAAGTATAGCTAGCATGCGGAATGCTACAGATATATGTTTACATATCAAATATGCATGTCAAATGCAATAAATCACAATGATACTCCCAGGTACTCACGCTCTCACAACACTCAATCTGACTGTCTCAACACTCTCTCATCACACTCAATCACTCAGCACAGTACGATACCTGTGCTCACTGCTGGTATGTCAGACTCCGGAGGGGCGGATCCTACCCAAGCACTAATACAAGTCAACATGGCTTGCTACGGCGTGCAACCCGATCCTATAATGAATCAACAAAACCTGCTGCAGCGTGCAGGCCGATCCCATAATGAATCAATAAAATCTGTTGCGGCGTGCAACCTGATCCCATAATGAATCAATAAAACTTGTCGCCGTGTGCAGCCCGATCCCATAATGAATAAAATAATATGTAGCGGCGTGCAACCCGATCCCATAATGAATCAATAAAACTTGCTGCAACGTGCAGCCCGAGCCCATAATGAATCGATAAAATCTGTTGCGGCGTGCAACCCGATCCCATAATGAATCAATAAAACTTGTTGCGGCGTGCAGCCCGATCCCGTAATGAATCAATAAAACCTGCTGCGACGTGCAGCCCGATCCCATAAATATCACTCACAAATCTGGCCCTCAGGCCCCAACTCAGTCATCAAGCCCAATTTAGGAATCTCATGCCAATCAACCCAAACAATGATAACATGTGATAACAATAAATGATAACAGAGAATAAGATATGATATGCAAATGATGAATGTGACTAAGTTCAAAATTGTAATTTAAGCAAATAACTCAAAGACAAAAATGACCTTAGTGGGTCCCAACAGAATAATTATATAGCCTAAGCATGATTTCTAACATGGATCGTAGCTCAATTACTCTAATAAGTAGGGATTTCATGAATAGCAACAAGATTTGATAACTACGTGGTACCACAGAATCAACTGTCATAATTACTACGGTACATGCCTACATGCCCGTAACCTAGCATGTTCGTCACCTTAACACCAATCATATAACATGATATTCAGGGATTCATACCCTCAGTACCAAGTTTAGAAGTGTTACTTACCTCAAACCGCACAAATCACAACTCCAATGATCCCTTGCCTCGCTAATCGGCCTCTGAACAACTCGAATCTAGCCACAAACAACTTAATACAATCAATAAAAGCTATAGGAATCGATTACATACAATAAGGCTAAGTTCTTTAACTAAATATAAAACGTCAACCCCGGCCCCATGTATTTGAACCCGACAATATTTATAAAATCCGAATACCCATTCAGTAACGAGTCTAACCATACCAAAATCATCCGATTCTGACCACAAATCGACACTTAAATCCCCAAAATATAGCTTATGAATTTTCCACAAATTTCCTAAACTGTTTTCAACCTAAAACACTAATTAAATATTTAAAACAATGCTAGATTCGTGTATATTAATCAAATTCGAGTTAGAATGACTTACCCCACTCAACTCCATGCAAATCTCTTCAAGAATCTCCCAAAACTGAGGTCTCTAGCTCAAAAGATGAGCAGAATTGGACAAAACCCTCGATTTTGAAATAATATACTGCTTCCCAGATGTCCTTCTTCTTGAACGCAGAAAGTGCCTTGCATTCACGAAGCAAAAAATCCTCAGCTGCCAGAAATCCTCTTACGCGAACGCAAGAACCCCCTCGCGAACGCGATGACCACTGAATCAATACCCAAGCGGATGCGGCACACCTCACAAGAACACAAAATCTTACAAGCATAGTGCCCTACCAGTCTCATCCTTCTATGCGAACGTGAGTCCCCTCTCGTGATCGCTATGTACAAACTCCCTAGACCTTCGCCAACATGTGGCCTTCTTCATGAACATGAAGAACAAACTTTTCCAGTCACCTAGATACACTTCATAAATGTGATACCTCTCTCTAAAACCAATGCCGAAACACATCGAATCAACTCCGATTGACCTCAAATTTTGCACACAAGTCGTAAATGACACAACAGACCTATTATAACTTCCGGAACCAAAGTCCGAGCCCGGAAACAACAGAGTAAACTCTTAGTCAAACTTCTCAACTTTCCAAGCCTTTAACTTTCCAACGTTCGCCAATTTAAGCCAAAATGACCTATAGACCTCCAAATAAATATCCCGACACACTCCTAAGTCCTAAATCATCATACGAAGCTATCAGAACCATCAAAACTCTATTCTGGAGTCATCTACTCATAAGTCAACATCCGATTAATTCTTTCAACTTAGGCTTCCAACTTTGGGACTAGGTGTCCCAATTCATTTCGGAACATCCCCGGAACCAAACCAACAACCCCGGCAAGTAACATAACAAGAAATGAACATAGAATAAGTAATAAATAGGGAAACATGGCTACAATACTCAAAACAACCGGTCAGGTCGTTATAGGACCTTACATTTATATATTCATGTTTAAAGTATATGTTGGGCCTTATTTCTAATGTCTACCTCTCTCTTTTGTACATGTATCTGAACTGGGCTTGTTGAGTTCACAAGAACTCAGGCCCAAGTTCCAGTTCGTGTCGGAAATCATTGAAGTCGCTACTGTTCCTTGTTTGCTGGGCCTAGCTTTCTTCAGGCTCAAACGAGAGTCCACCACTCTCCTCTATCGCTATAATAACGTGTATTGTTATTCTCATATGTATGTAACACTGATGATATTTGATTGAATGTCTTACTTTATCTCGTTGAGTTATATTAACAACCTAGGCAAGCCCAAAAGACATAGGTAAAGATAAAAGAAGCATTAAGACTTAATAGTAAATAATTCTAGTTTGATAATCATTTATATTATTCATCTGTCAACTTTTACTAATGATTTTCATGAAGTTTTGAAACCAGGACCGATTTGTAAAGACAAGCAGAATTAGGGAGCTAACCAACAAATGATTTCTAGAGTTGACTATTTCTTCAAATCAAACACGACTATAATTAGGGACTTTTAAATGGTCTGAACTCGAGTATAAATTTGAGAATCAATCTTCAGGGTATACCTAAGGCATATTTCTTTAAACAACCTTTATTTTACTAGAATTATACAAGTAGTTACACCTTTATTTTTCAAAAGACAAAGTATTTTTAAACATAGAGATATATTTTAAACCTTGCAAATATAAACACTATAAATCTATTTCCAAATTTCTTTCAAATTATGTAAACTTTCCTCAAAAGCTTTTATAAGTTAAACTTACCTTCTCTTATTTATACACTATTTCCTTTCAAAATAATAAGTCTTTAAACATGATATAGGTAAGCCATACACTTTAATATTTAATTAAGCAGGATATAGACATCTAATTCTTTAAACCTAGTTTAAGTCCAATGGAGCTACCTCAGGTAGATTTTAAGAGGTGCCTAACACCTTCCTCTTAGAAGAACAGGAACCCTTAGCCAAAGTCTTTCCAGTTAGCAGAATAATATGGAAATGATCTTAGTAATTAAACATGTACCCTAGTATACCTTTAGGTATTAGGTAGCGACTCGCTTTTATCATCAACAGGGAAACCACTAGTTGAATCTTGTTTTGACTCATGCAAAATATGGTGCAACACACTTGCCTCTCCTTCGCTGGATTTAAGTGCGAGATCTCCCAATCATGAACTGAATAATCCTTCTCCCGAATCATTCAGTGCTGTGACACATAAGTAAGCACCATACCATTCACATCGGTACTACACAATAACAATGCATGATCATCACAATACATTGTGCATAGCCTCGAAATCATAGGCAATACTAACACCAGGCTGAAATGATAGAACACCCTCCATAAGGAGATGCTAATAGTCCGCTCGTATACGCAAGGTAAAATATCCTGCACCACATCTGTGGCATCTCCACAACTCGTTGATAGACAACTGATATTGAATGCTCGACATCGCATATGAATGAGTAGGAAGTAAATGAAGACATAGGCTTCAACCGAAATCACTTCGCACGATAAGGAATCAATAAAGGAAAGTTCTCCTAACATCCATGTATCCTCAAAAAGATAAGTAAAGATGTCTTCGTACCTCTACAAGACTCTACAAGACTTGCTCATGACTCTTGAGACCTAAGTGAACCTAGTGTTCTGATACCAAATTATAACGACTCAAATCCCCCTATAGGCCGTAATGGCGCCCAACACTATTGTTAGGCAAGCCAGCAATTTAAAACATGAAAAATGACTATTCAAAGCGCATTTAAACGTAATAGAAGAATAATTAAGCGAACATTTCTGTCTTTATAGAAATATAAACATCATTTTTGTGATTAGACTATGACTAACAATACAATGCCGAATGTAGTTTTAGGAATATAATTAAGAGGAATAGTCTAAATCTCCCAAAACCCGATGTCACAAGTGTATGAGCATCTAACAGAATATACAATACTACTACAACAATTGTCTAAAATAGGAAATAGACAGAATACAATAAATGGATAGATCAGGGACTCCGTATGCTGCAGATCATAACATAGAGAGCAACTCACCGCAAAGTCTCTTCTGCGATTGTGCCTACGCACCCAATTTACCACCAAAAGTACTTGTCTCAGTACCTGCATAGTTAGTGCAGAAGTTTAGCATGAGTACATAAATCAATGCGTACTCATTAAGTATCTATCCTAACCCCTAAGAAGCAGCGACGAGGGGTCGACATCGACACTTACTAGTGATCCAATAAATTAAGTATAAAAAAACTAGACAGGTACGGGGCATGGAAAGTAAACCAGTCAGAATAAGAATATGTACTATGCCGAGGCGAAATACCTGATCCCATAACAGTGTATTACAATATCCTGTTGAGGCGAATGGCCCCACCACATAAGAGTTTATTACGTCATACTGTCGAGGAATGGCTCGATCCCATAAGAGTATTGCTGAGGTGTTATGCCCATTCCCATGAAAATATAAAACCTTAACGGGTCATTGACCCCACTCATGAATATACATGTGAGTTTTGAAATTCAAGATAACTTTTCGATGAATACGTACAACGTGAGAAAAACTCATAAGAGAAGTATAATTTCCATGGATAATGAAGTAGCTCGTCAAGTTTCAGGCTATAATTGTGATGACCTGATAGGTTGTTTTAAGTACTAGCCCTTATTTTCGTGTTTCGAGACCTCTATTAGCTCTATTTAATGTTTCTTAATTTGCATGCGCAGTCCGAGTATTTTTTTTCAGAAAGTTTTTACATAAATATTTGAATAAAATACAATTTTTTTCTTTAAAAATAACTTGAGATGACTATCGTCAATATTTTGTGTAACCCAGACTGGTATTTTGAAAATCAAGGTGGGTCCCTATCATATTTTTTGACTTGGGCGTATGCCCGAAAATGAATTTAGAGATTCCTAGATTGATTTGACTTGCTTTGCCGAAAGCTAGTAATTTGAAGGTTGGAATTTCCTAGGTTCACATTATGGCTACTGCAACGGCCCGACTGGTCATTTTGATAGTATTAGACCCGATCCCCTAATTATTGCTCCTGTAATTGTATTTTTGTGGTTATGTGACTTGCGGGGGCACTTGTTTACGGGTTCGGGAGAGTTTCGGAGTGGAATGGAACACATAGTCCCGAATTGTATGTTTAAGTCGTCTGAGTTGACTGTAGTTTGAATTGTGTATATATGACTCTGGAATAGAGTTTTGGCAATTCCAGTAGTCTCTTGGGTTATTTTGGTCTTAGGAGCGTGTCCAGATGTTGATTCAGAGGTCCATAGGTCATTTCAGCATTAATTGGCGAAAGTTGAAAGATTCTGGAAAGTTTGACAGGGAGTGGACCTTTTGATATCAGGGTTGGATTCCGATTTCAGAAGTTGGAGTCAGTCCGTAATGTCATTTATGAATTGTGTGCAAAATTTGAGGTCAATCAGACTTGATTTGATAGGGTTCGATATCGAATGTAGAAGTTAAAAGTTTAAGTTCATTAGTCTTGAACTGGGGTGTGATTCATGGTTTTGATGTCGTTGGATGTGATTTAAGGCCTCGACTAAGTTCGTATCATGTTTTACGACTTGTTGGTATATTGGGTTGAGGTCCCGAGGGCCTCAGGTGAGTTTCGGATGGCTGACGGATCAATTTTTGGACTTAGAGATGTGCTGAAGTGTTTTGGTGTCTATGTCTGGTATCCTTGAACACGATAGCGTGGGAAGGTCCGCAATCGCATAGGCTAATTGAGGCAGACGAGATATTTTGTTCTATGCGATTGCCAGTTGTATTATGCGATTGCGTAATCTGGAGGAGTCAGTGCATCGCGAACGCATGGGTTAGGCCACGTTCGCGAAGAGAAAGTGAAGCAACAGCTGAGGTCACACAATGTTATTCGCAATCGCATAAAGATGGACATGAACGCGTAGGTTGAGAATCAGTTCTTCGTGTTCACATGGTGATTGACGCATTCATGTAGGGTTAAAATTCTGGGCAGGTGAGTTGTGCTTCGCGATTGCGAGGAAATTTCTGCGATGGCGATTAAGTATATCTTGGTAGACTTAATTATTTCAAAAATGAGGGTTCGAGTTCATATGACAAATTTTCTTTTGGGAGCTCGGTTGGAGGCGATTCTTGGAGAGATTCCATGACTATATCTTTGATTTCATCATTTAATTAACGATTTGGGTTGAAAAGTTGGAAAACTGGAGGAAAGTTCTTAGGCCGAATTTTGGGGATTTGAGCGAGATTTTGGTATCGGATTTGTGTAATTTTTGTATGGTTGGACTCGATATCAAATGGGTGTTCGATTTTTGTAATTTTGGTCGGGTTCCGAGACGCGGGCTTGGGTCGACCTTTTGGAGCAATTTTTGAATTCTTAGCTAAGATCATTATTTCATTATTTAAATTAGTTTCCTATTGTTATATTTATAGTATGAAATTATTTTGGCTAGATTCGAGCCGTTCGGAGTCTGAAAATCAACGAAAATGCCTTCTAATTGATTGATTGAGCGTGGCTTGAGGTAAGTGACTTGTCTAACCTTGTTTGGGAGAAATTCTCCTTAGGATTTGGTACTGTGGCGATAATTTGTGATATGTGAAGGCCGTGTACGCAAGGTGATGAGTGCGTACACATGCTAAATGTTGGAATTTCGGTATTAGCTACGTAGTTTCCTTTTCATGCCTTAATTGAGTTACTTTAGCATGTTGGAGTCATCATGTTTAGCCTAATTTCACATGTCTACTTGTCTTATCTCCCATTTGCAACTTGTATCACATGTTTAGTTGAATTACTTGCTTTTCTTAATTTTCGTAGTCATTACTTCACTGTGGAATTTCTTACTTGAAATTGCTATCCTTGAAATATCTTGTTGTTGAGTTTGGCGTTGAATTGCAAGGTTGTGGTTCTTTTGAGGCAAGGTGTAAGTTGTGAAATATCATTTATTTAGTTGTTGTGTTTTGGCTTTCGTGTTATTGTTGAGGTGATTGTTTGGTTGTATGCATGAGGTTTTTGTCATGCTGTTGTTATTGTTGCACGAGGTTTCTGTCATGCGGTTGTTATTATTTGCACGAGGTTTCTGTCATGCCGTTGTGATTATTGATACGCATGTGGTGGTATAAGTCTGGGTGTTGAAACGTATGCAGTGAGATAAGGTGGGCTAGATACGTGTGGCTAGTAGAGGAACTACTAGAAGCCATGTGGTGTGACAAGGTGGGCTAAACGCGGGATGCTGTTTTGGGAAAATGATTTTCAAAACCAATATAAAGGCTCCAACGGTGATATAAGGAAAGATTGTAATTTGTTTTTATGATTTGGGACTACGAGGCGGTACCTCGGGAGTGCCCCTATTGATCTTCTTTATTTGCTGTATTGTTTGGTTCATGTTTCCTTAAAATGTAAAATTCTTGTTTTCCTTTCGTGTTGTATTAGCTTTTCCTTGATTCTGTGTTGTTATTTCCCGTAATATTTTTATTGTTCCTTTCCCTGTCATTTTCATTATCATTATATCTTATGCCTTGATTCTTATTATCTCCAGTAGGGCCTTGACCTGACCTCGTCACTACTTTACCGATGTTAGGCTTGGCACATACTAGGTATCGTTGTGGTGTACTCATACTTCACTTATGCCCATGTTTTGTGCAGATCCAGATACATTCTATCAGTCTCGGTGTTAGAGCGTTGCATGGCTTGCTTATTGGAGACTTCAGGGTACACCTGCCACGCCCGCATGCCTCGGAGTCCCCTTCTATCATGTTTTTTTCTTATTTCTTTACATCTTTACAGACAATGATGTATGGGAGTGTTCAATACTGTATCTAGAGCTTGCGACTTGTATCTATACCGGGTTATGGGAGATGTACATGTTGAGTTGCAGTTATCCCGCATGTTTATTAGGTTTACCTAGTCTTAGAGACTAGGTGTCATTACAACATCCTACAGAGGGGATTTGGGGTCGTGACAAGTTGGTATCAGAGATCTAGGTTCATAGGTGTTATGAGTCACAAGTAAATTTAGTAGTGTCTCACGGATCGGTAAAGAGACTTCTGTACTTATCTTTCAGAGGCTATGGAATTGTTAGGAAAAGCTTCAGTTCTTTGATTCCTTATCGTGCGAAATCTTTGACTTTGGATTCTAAATTTTTGTCTTTCTATTCTCTCACAGATGGTGAGGACACGTACAACTAAAGCAGATGACCAGACACATGCGCTCCCTACTAGAGCCACGAGAGGCCAGGGCCGGGGTAGAGGCCGAGGACGTCCACGTGGTGCAGCCAAAGCACCCGCATGAGCTGCTACAGAGGAGACACCAGTAGCTCCAGTCGGAGGGCAAGCACTTGAAATGCCTGTTACTACACCAGCCATCCAAGAGACTCTGGCCAGTGTCTAAGTATGTTCAGCACTTTAGCTCAGGCAGGGTTGATCCCATTTGCTCCTGCAACATCTCAGGCCGAGGGAGGAGCACTGACTGCCGCCGCCTGTACCCCATAGCAGCGAGTTTCAATTGATCAGGTCCCAGAGGTCATACCAGTACAGCTGGTAGCCCCAGTGCAACCCGAGGTTAGGGCAACAACTTATGAGGTGGAGAAGCTCAAGCTCTAGAGGTACAAGAAGTACCACCCACCTATTTTTAATGTCTTGGATTCAGAGGATACCCAGGGTTTTCTTAAGGAGTGACACTGTATCCTCCGTACTATGGGTATTGCGGAGTCTGGTGGGGTTGCTTTCACTACATTCCACCTTAAGGGAGCGGCCTATCAGTGGTGGCAAGCATTTGAGTTGGCTAGTCTGGCTGAGGCAGCTTCACTCACTTGGACTCAATTCTCATATATGTTCTTGACGGAGTATGTTCCCCAGAGTCTCAAAGATGCATTGCGCGTAGAGTTTGAGTAGTTGCGTCAGGGTTCTATGACCATGTCAGAGTATGCAGTCTGGTTCAGTGATTTGGCTAGGCATGCACCAGCCTCGATTTCTACTGTTACAGAGAGGGTCCGTCGATTTATCGAGGGGCTCAACCCAAGTAAGTGATTTAGCATGGACCGAGAGATGGAGATAGACATCGCATACCAGTAGGTAGTGGGTATCGCTAGGAAATTGGAGGGTATGCTGACCTGGTAGAGGGAGGAGAGGGAGGCCAAGAGGTTTCAAGAGTTTCGCACATATAGTGGTACCCGTGCGCCAGTTACATCTTGTCATGGTAGGGGCTATGTGAGTCGCCATGTTCATTCAGCACTTCCAGCCTCCAACGGTATTCCGGCCACTCTTAGGCCTCAGGCTCCTTATTATGCACCACCATTATCTAGTGCACCTCCTGCATGGGGTGCTTTTAGCGGTCAGTCTAGCCGATCAAGCCCGAGCCAGCCTCAGCAGCTACGTCCTCCGAGACCTTGCTTTTAGTGTGGTAACACTCGTCATATGGTGAGGGATTTCCCCATATTCAAGAGGGGTGCACCTCCACAGACTACTCATGCTCCACGTATTCCATAGGATCCTCAAGCTTCTCATTCCATGGCCGCCGCACCAGCTACCACCCCACCTGCAGAGTCAGCTAGAGATGGAGGTTGGGTAGGCAGAGGACGCCCTAGAGGGGGAGGCCAAGCCAGATATTATGCTCTTCTTGGTAGGACGGAGGCAGTTGCTTCAAACTAAGTCATCACATATGTTGTTCCTGTCTGTGTGTCCATATTTGTGGAGATTCTATTATTGTTCATCGTGTGTATCAGTCGTGTTTGGTTGTTCTTAGAAGTTTTGAGACTAGAGCCGATTTATTGTTGCTTAGTATGGCAGATTTTGATGTTATTTTGGGCATGGACCGGTTGTCTCCCTATGATGCTATCCTTGATTGTTACGCTAAGACGGTGACATTGGCTATGCCAGGTCTGTCGCGGCTAGAGTAGAGAGGTACTTTAGATTATGTTCCTAGTAGGGTTATTCCCTTTCTAAGGCTCAGCGGATGGTTGAGAAGGGTGTGATGAGTTGCGGTAGTGAGGGATTAGCGGATCTTCCAGGCATGCCGCCCGACAGTGATATCTATTTTGGTATTGATTTGTTATCGGGCACTAAGCCCATTTCTATTCCACCATATCGTATGGCCCCAGCAGAGTTGAAGGAGTTAAAGGAGCAGTTGCAAGAGTTGCTTGATAAGGGCTTCATTCGGCCTAGTGTGTCACCTTGGGGTGCTCCAGTCTTGTTTGTAAAGAAGAAGGATGGTTCTATGCGTATGTGTATGGATTATCGCCAGTTGAACAAGGTTACAGTGAAGAACAACTATCCATTGCCACGTATTGTTGACCTATTTGATCAGCTTCAGGGTGCTAGAGTGTTATCTAAGATCAACTTGTGTTCTATCATCAGTTGAAGATTCGATTTCCAGGGTGATAAAATTTCCCAAAGACTGCCTTCACGACTCGGTATAGACATTACGTGTTACTTGTGATGTCTTTTGGGCTGACCAACTCCCCAGCGTCATTCATGCACTTGATGAATAGTGTATTTCAGCCCTATCTTGACACATTCGCTATTTTGTTTATTGACGACATTCTGGTGTACTCCCGAAGTTGGGAGGATCATGAGCATCACATGAGGATTATGCTTCAGACCTTGAGAGAAAAGAAGTTATATGCAAAACATTTGAAGTGTGTTTCTGGCTAGATTCAGTGGCATTTTTGGGTCATGTAGTTTGGAGTGAGGGGATCAAGGTGGATCCGAGGAAGATTAAAGCAGTGCGGAGTTGGCCCAGACTGTCTTCAGCTACGAAGATCCGGAGTTTTCTTGGTTTGGCGGGGTATTACCGTCGACTTGTAAAGGATTTCTCGTCTATTGTAGCACCTATAACCATATTGACCCAAAAGGGTGCTCTGTTCAGGTGGACTGAGGAGTGTGAGGCGAGCTTTCAAAAGCTCAAGACAGCTTTGACCACATCCCAGTGTTGGTGTTTCCTTCTGGTTCAGGGCCTTATACTATGTATTATGATGCATCACGTATTGGTCTCGGCGCGGTGTTGATGCAGGACAGTAGGGTGATTGCCTACGCATCCAGACAGTTGAAGGTGCACGAAAAGAACTATCATGTCCACGACCTTGAGTTAGTAGGTATTTTTCATGCCTTGAAGATTCGGCGGCACTATTTGTACGGTGTCCCTTGTGAGGTCTACACCGACCACCAGAGTTTACATCATCTGTTCAAGCAGAAGGATCTTATCTTGCAGCAACAGAGGCGGTTAGAGTTGCCTAAGGACTATGATATCACCATTCTATATTATCCCGGGATGGCCAATGAGTGGCCGATGCCTTGAGTCATAAGGCGGAGAGTTTGGGAAGCTTAGCATATCTAGCGATAGTAGAGAGGCCATTAGCATTGGATGTTCAGGCCTTGGCCAAGCAGTTTGTTAGATTGGATTTTTCTGAGACGAGCCAAGTTTTGCCTTGTGTGGTTTGTTGGTCTTCTCTTTATGATCGTATCATAGAGCGTCAGTATGATGACCCCCATCTGCTTGTTCTCAAGGACACGGTTCAACACAACGACGCCAAGGTGGTTACTATTGAAGATGACGGTGTATTACGGATGCAGGGCAGGATATGTGTGCCCAATATAGATGGCTTGCATGAGTTGATTCTCTAGGAGGCTCACAGTTTGTGGTACTCCATTTATCCAGGTGACACAAAGATGTATCAGGACCCGATGCAACATTATTGGTGGAGGAGAATGAAAAAAGACATAGTGGAGTACATATCTCGGTTCCTAAATTGTCAGCATGTGAAGTATGAACCTTAACGACCAGGTGGATTTCTTCAGAATCTAGAGATTTGGAGTGGAAATGGGAGTGGATTACTATGGATTTTGTTGTTGGGCTCTTACAGTCTCAGAGGTAGTTCGATGTAGTTTGGGTGATTGTCGATAAATTGACTAAGTCAGCTCATTTCATTCCAGTGGTGACTACTTACTCTTCAGAGCAGCTGGCTCAGGTATATATTCACGAGATTTTTAGTCTTCATCGCGTGCCGGTATCTATCATCTCTAACTGGGATATGCAGTTTACATCGCGGTTCTGGAGAGTCGTACAACATGAGTTAGGTACTTGGGTGGAGTTGAGTATAGCATTTTACCCTTAGATGGACGGACAGTCTAAGAACACTATTCATATATTGGAGGATATGGTGCGTGCGTGTGTGATGGAGTTTGGGGGTTCTTTGGATCAGTTCTTGCCACTTGCGGAGTTTGCCTACAATAATAGTTATTAGTCGAACATTCAGATGGCCCTATATGAGGCTTTGTATGGTAGGCAGTGCTAGTTTCTGGTGGGTTGGTTTGAGCCTGGCGAGGTTAGGCTATTGGGTATAGACTTGGTTCAGGATGATTTGGAAAAGGTTAAATTGACTTAGGATAGACTTCGTACAGCCCAATCCATACAGAAGAGTTATATGGATCGAAAGGTTCACGACGTTGCATTAATGGTTGGGGAGTGGGTCTTTCTCCTGGTGTCTCCCATGAAGGGCGTTATGAGGTTCAGGAAGAAGGGCAAGTTGAGCCCTAGGTATATCAGACCTTTTGAGATTCCTGAGAGTGTTTCATGTTTAGCTGCAATACATCGAGTGTTTCATGTTTCTATGCTCCAGAAGTATCATGACGATCCATCACATGTGTTAGACTTCAACTTAGTCTAGTTGGACAAGGATTTGTCTTATGTTGAGGAGTCGATGGCCATTTTGGACAGGCATGTTCGAAAGTTGAGGTCGAAGACCATTGCTTCAGTTAAGGTCCAGTGGAGGGGTCAGCCAGTCGAGGAGGCAACTTGGGAGACCGAGCATGATATGTGTAGTCGTTATCCTCATCTTTTCACCACTTTAGGTATGTTGCTATACTCATTCGAGGATGAGAGTTTGTTTTAAGAGGGGGAGGATGTAACAACCCGGTCGGTTGTTTTGAGAGTATTAGCCCAGATCCCCTAATTATTTCCCCCTCTATTTCATTTTGTAGTTATGTGACTTGCCGGGGCACTTGTTGTCGGGTTCGGGAGAGTTTTGGAGTGGAATGGGACACATAGTCGTAGGGGTTGACCGTAGTTTGATTTATCTGAAGATGACTCCGGAATGGAGTTTTGGCGGTTCCAATAGATCTATGGGGTGATTTTGGTCTGAGGAGCGTGTCTGGATGTTGATTTGGAGGTACGTAGGTCATTTCGACGTTAATTTGAGAAAGTTGGAAAGTTGGAAGATTTTAGAAAGTTTGAGTGGGAGTGGTGTTTTTAATATTGGAGTCGGATTTGGATTCAGGAAGTTGGAGTAGATCCGTAATGTCATTTATGACTTGTGTGCAAAATTTGAGGTCAATCGGACTTGATTTGATAGGGTTCGGCATCGAATGTAGATGTTAAACGTTTATAAGTTCATTAGGCTTGAATTGGGGTGCGATTCATGTTTTTGATGTCGTTGGATGTGATTTAAGGCCCCGACTAAGTTCGTATCGTGTTTTAGGACTTGTTGGTGTATTTGGTTGAGGTCCCGGGGGCCTCGGGTGACTTTCGGATGGTTGACATATCAATTTTTGGACATAGAGATGTGCTACGGTTTTCTGGTGTCTGTGTCAAGTTTCCCTGTACGCGATCGCGTGGGAAGGTCAGCGATCGTGTAGGCTAACTGGGGAAGCTGAGGTATTTTGTTCTATGCGATCACCAATTGTATTAAACGATCACGTAAGCTGGAGGAGTCGTGCATCACGAATGCGTGGGCTAGGCCGGTTTCGCAAAAAGGAAGCTAAGCAGCAGCTGAGGTCACGCGATGTTTTCGCGATCACTTGAAGAGAGACGCGATCGCGTATCTTGAGGAATTCGTTCTACTCTTTCGCATGGTCATTGTCGCGTTCTCATAGGGTTAAAATTCTAGGAAGTTGAGTTTTGCTTCGCAATCGCGATTAAGGATATCTGGGCAGACTTAAATATTTCAAAAATGAGGGTTTGAGTTCATATCACAAATTTGATTTTGGGATCTCGGTTGGAGGCTATTCTTGGAGAGATTTTCAAGAGAGTGATTGGGGTAAGTGATTCTTACTTAGTTTTGGTTAAACTCCATGATTATATCTTTAATTTCATCATTTAATTAGCGACTTGGGTTGAACGATTGGGGGAAAATGAAGGAAAGTTCTTAGGCCGATTTTGGGGATTTGAGTGAGATTTTGGTATCAGATTTGTGTAATCTTTGTATGGTTGGACTCGATGTCGAATGGGTGTTCATATCACAAATCTTTTGTAATTTTGGTCAGGTTGCGATACACGGGCCCGGGTCAAATATTTAGAACGAATTTTCAATTCTTAGCTAAGATCATTATTTCTTTATTTAAATTAGTTTCCTATAGTTATATTTATAGTATGAAATTGTTTTGGCTAGATTCGAGTAGTTCGGAGTTGGAAAATCGAGGGAAAGGCCTTCTAATTGATTGATTGAGCGTGGTTTGAGTTAAGTGACTTGTCTGACCTTGTGTGGGGGAAATTCCCCTTAGGATTTGGTACTGTGGCGATAATTTGTGATATGTGAAGGTCGTGTACGCAAGGTGACGAGTGCGTACACGGGAAAAATATTTGAATTCCGGTTTTAGCTACGTAGTTTCCTTTTCGTGCCTTAATTGAGTTACTTTAGCATGTTGTAGTAATCATGTTTAGCCTAATTTCACATGTTTACTTGTCTTACCTCCTATTTGCAACTTGTATCACATGTTTAGTTGAATTACTTGCTTTTCTTCATTTATGTATTCATTACTTAACTGTGGAATTCCTTACTTGAAATTATTGTCTATCAAATATCTTGCTGTTGAGTTTGTTGTTGAATAGCAATGTCGTGGTTCTTATGAGGCAAGGTGTAAGTTGTGAAATATCATTTATTTAGTTGTTGTGTTTTGCCTTTCGTATTATTGTTGAGGTGATTGTTTGGTTGTTTGCACGAGGTTTCTGTCGTGCTATTGTTATTATTGCACGAGGTTTCTGCCGTGCGATTGTTATTGTTTGCACGAGATTTCTATCGTGCTGTTGTAATTATTGATACACATGTGGTGGTATAAGGTCTGGGTGTTAAAATGCATGCGGTGAGATAAGGTGGTCTTGATACGCGTGGCTAGTAGGGGAACTACTAGAAGCCATGCGGTGTGACAAGGTGGGCTAAAACGCGGGATGCTATTTCGGGAAAATAATTTTCAAAACCAAATATAAAGGCTCCCGCAGTGATATAAGGACAACATGTGATTTGTTTTTACGATTTGGGACTACGAGGCGGTACCTCAGGAATGCCCCTGTTGATCTTCTTTATTTGTTGTGTAGTTTGGTTCTTGATTCCTTAACATGTAAAATTCATGTTTTCCTTTCGTGTTGTATTAGGTTTTCTTTGATTCTGTGTTGTTATTTCCCATAAATTCTTTCTTGTTCACTTCCCTATAATTTTAATTATATCATTATATCTTTTGTCTTGTTTCTTATTATCTCCAGTATGGGCATTGACCTGACCTCGTCACTACTCTACCGAGGTTAGGCTTGGCACTTATTAGGTACCGTTTTGGTGTACTCATACTATGCTTCTACGCATGGTTCGTGCAGATACAGGTACATCCTATCAGCCTCGGTGTTAGAGTGTTGCATGGCTTGCTTATTGGATACTTCAAGGTACACTGTCGCGCCCGCAAGCCTCGGAGACCTCTTCTATCCTGTTTTTTTCTTATTTCTTTACATCTTTATAGACATTGATGTATATGAGTGTTTAGTATTGCATCTAAATCTTGTAACTTATATTTACACTGGGGCTTGGGAGATGCACATGTTGCGTTGTAGATTTTAGTGATATTGTTATTGATGTTTTGAGATTTAAATTATTATTCAGTTATCCCACATGTTTCTAAGGCTTACCTAGTATTAGAGACTAGGTGCCGTCACGACATCCTACAGAGGGGATTTGGGGTCATGACAGCTACTGGGTTCGGATTTTGACTTTGGGACTTGGTATAGGTCAATTTCGCTCTTTGAAATTTGTCTGCAAAATTTTGTAAAAATCGGAGTTGGTTTGATAGGATTAGGATGCTCACTTGTGATTTTAGAAGTTCTGAGTTTTCTTTAAAATTTCATGTAGTTTGACGTCCGATTTATAGTTCTAGGTGTTATTTTGGTGTTTTGATCGCCCGAGCGAGTTTGTATGATGTTATTACACTTGTGTGCATTTTTGGTTTGGATAATGACTCATTGATTTTAACCTTTAATCTAAGATTTGTTATGGTAGAAATTATGGATTTAGGTAGAAATTGGAGATTTTGAGAAATTGAGATTTAGACCTTAAATTGAGGTCGGATTTTGAAATAAAACACATAACCGAGCTCACCAGTAAATGGGTAAGTGAGTTTTGGTCTGAATCTCGGGTTTTGACCAAGCAAGCCCAGGGTTGGCTTTTATTAATATTTTCCAAAATCATAAAGGATTGAATCATTTTCACTCATGGGTAGTTTCTAAAGCTTATTTTGAATTATTTGAACTATATTTGGCTAGATTTGATTGGTTTGGAGGCTAATTCAAAATGAAAAGTCGCAGTTGTGCCTTTATTTTGTTGTGGAGTTCGGTAAGTATCGTTGTTAACCTTGACTTGAGGGATTAGAACTTGTTGGTCTATTTTCTACATGTAATATGTGTGGGGACAACTTATATTGTTGCGGCCACACTCACACGCAAGTATATGCGGTTGTCAAGTAATAAAGTGATAAGATATATTTTCGAACCCACGAGGACTTGTTATTAACTATTAACTAGATTAGACTATTCTAATTATCTAAACAAGGATTAAACCCAAAAGTAGTGATGCTAAAGTAATTAAACTAAAAAGAAAATGAATAATCAACTCTGAACAAAGGAATAACGGATTTTTATGTTATCAATGTAATGAAAACGACCTAGGGTTACGAGATATCTAACATTCCTATTGTATTGTTCAATTTAATTGACTAACTAATTTATCTAGTTTATCGGTTGAAAGTGTTAATATTTCTCAAAAGAATCTGTCGAGTTCTTACTCGTCTATTCAAGCTAACCTAACGCCTATATGCATATGGAATTAGAACTAACAAGAAAGCATTTGCAATTCGTGTAAATCAACCAAGCAAGCCAATCGGGTATATATCTATCCTAACCGCGAATCCGTTCCCCTATACCCAGGTTCAAGAACTTGCTCAATTTAATCCTATGTGCAATCTAGAATTCCCACTTTCGAATTCAACTCTAGATTCATAGATAGTATTCAATTGTTGATCAAGCAATTAAATAATTAAGCGCATGATTGAGTAAATAAACCAATACGATAAACTAAGAAACCAAAATTGATATCCGAAAAACAATAGTCATGAAAGAACCACAACCCTAGAATGTGAAGTTTAGCTCAACATAGACATGGTAGCAAAACCACATATCATACAAAGAAACATAAAAATTACTATGTTTGGCGGAAGAAAGATAGAATCTGATAAACTCCAGCCTCCACGGCGGCTCTATGCTCTTTCTTGGTCAAATGTTACTCTCAAAAACTTCTTTCCCCTCCAAAATAGGTTAGGACCCCTTTTATACAAGTTGGGATAGTTTTGGGTCGAAATAATCAAGTCCCAGGCGAAATAGGACAAATTCCCGTCACCAGCGCTCAGGGTAGCGTGAGGTGCTAGCCTTGTTGCTGGAAAGTTTGCACTTCTAGAAACTATGCCACAGGTAGCGCCCCACGCTACATGTGGCGCTACTTTGTGGCTTTTTCTCGTTTCTTCCCCTGTTCGTTTCAATTCACGCACCCCGTCCCAAATTACCTTCGGATGATTCCTACACATAAAAATACCACTAATTAGCACAAATCATTACATTATACATCCAAATACCACAAAATACGAGTAAAATGCGAGGCAACATGCATATAAATACACATACTTTAAGCCAAATATCAACACCCCACACTTAAACATTGCTCGTCCTCGAGTAAACAAATAAATTACTTTATCTTTGAGCACTCTACACGAGTGACCATGGTTGATAGCAATAATTAAACTCTATCATATGCAATCACATACACTTCCCTTTACTTATGTCATTCTTCAGAAATATTCAAACAAAGACAACGCGCTCACAACAATCCCAGCTTCAAAAATAGATTCAATGTCATAATGTACTCATGGATTGAACACCCAATATCATAGAGAAGTCTAATAATGTTACCTATCCCTCGTTAATTCATTTTCCCTCTCAACAAGAATAAGAGAGTAAGTTGAATCCACACATTCGAATCTCATGATCAAATATAGTTTAAGGACTCACATATATCAAAGGAAATCCCTCACTCTCACAAAAAAAGTCACATGCATTCAATTGGTAGCATAGGCTTGCCCATAATGTAAATCTCTACTAATGTAGGCTCGCTCAATCAAAAATCAATTGGGACATTTTCATGATTGTAATGTAGGCTAAGGGACGAGTAGGATATATTTAGGAATAGTGACTCACCTCCTAATCACTTTAACACATCACAAAATTACTTTAAGAGCAAATTCTTTAATCTCAACTTCTTTTTTACAAATAATATCACTCCTAAAAATATTCCCTTTTTCTTTAAGCACTATCATCATTTACACTCCACTAGCAAAAATAAGATATTTATTCATCTACATTTTTTCCTTTTCTTTTTCTTTTTCTTTTTCTTCAACTATTTTTACTTTTTCAATTTTTGGTTGTGGTGTATTTGTAACGACCTGATCGGTTGTTTTGAGAACTAGCACGTCGTTCGGCAGTTTGAGGCCATCAGTAACTTCACTTCAGGTATTATGACTTGTACATATGGTCAGAATTGAATTTCGGAAAGTCCGGAGTTGATTTAGAAAGAAAGATTCTCATTTTAGAAGCTTTAAGTTGGAAGAATTTACTAAAATGTGATTTCGAGTAAATAACCTCGTAATCGGGATTTGAAGGTTCCAACAGCTTCGTATGATGATTTTGGACTTGGGCGTATGTCCGAATCGGATTTTGGATGATCTGAGAGCGTTTCGGCGCCTATTGTGGAAAGTTGGCATTTTGGAAGGATTTCATAAATTTGGGTTAAAGTTCATTTCAATGTTATCGATATCTGTTTGGGATTCCGATGCTGAGAATAGCTCTGTATGGTGATTCTGGACTAAGGGCACGTCCGGAAGTGGATTTGGGGGTCCGTAGGTCGTTTCGGGGTCATTTGGCGAAAAATGGAAATTTGAAGTTTTTGGAAAGCTTAACCGAGAGTGGACTTTTCAATATCGGGTTCGGAAACCAGTTCTGGAAGTTGGAGTAGGTTCGTAATGTCATTTAATACTTGTACGCAAAATTTGGCATGATTCTGAGTTGATTTAATAGGAATCGGACGCGCGGGAGTGTTTTTAGGAGTTTTTGAGTTTATGAGTTAATCCATGCGTTTTGGCATCCGATTGATAAGTTTTGATGTTATTTCAATGTTTCGATCGCTCGAGCGAGTTTGTATGATGTTGTTAGGCTTTTGTGGGTGTTTGGTGTGGATCCCCGAGAACTCGGGTGAGTTTCGGACGTTCGGGAGGATGAGAAAAACTTCAGTTTTTCTGGTATTTATTGGCAGCTATTGCAGGTCTCGCAAATGCGAGAATTTGTTCGCATTTGCGAAGAAGCCTGATCTGGGCATAGCTCGCATTTGCGAGAAATCAGTCGCATTTGCGACCTTGACAGGGTTCGCATTTGCAAGTCCTTGGTCGCATTTACGACCTTGGCGGTAGAAGCCCAGGTTCGCATTTGGGATGGATTTGTCACATTTTTGACCTTTGCATTTGCGAACCAGGTGTCGCAAATGCGACATCTGAGACCTGTGCGCAACTTTATTAAATGCGGGACTTAGGCCATTTAGCTCATTTTCTTTCATCTCTTGGGCGATTTTGGAGCTTTTGGAAGAGGGTTTTCACCTAGCACTTTGAGGTAAGTAATTTCTATACAATATGAGTTAAATACATAGATTAGGTGCATATTAACATGTAAAAATTGGTGAAATCAAGGATTTAGATGAAAAACCTAGGGTTTTGATAAATATCGGAGTAACCCACCAAAATGATTATGGAATTAGATAAAAATTATATATTTGAGTTCATGAGGTTATGGGTAACAATTTTATTCAAAGATTTCCGAAATCCGGGTACGTGGGCCCGGGGTGAATTTTAGGAATTCCTAAATTTGGGTTGGAAAATCACTTTAATAGTTAGGAAATGAACTCTTAAACATGTATTGACTATTTGAAATGTCATTTGACTAGTTTCGGGTCGTTTGGCACCGAGTTGAGGGTTTAAAGCACAAATTTTCCTAAATTTGGGTTGGAAAATCACTTTAATAGTAGGGTCAAGGACCGATCAAAGCTTATTATTCTAATAGGATCGGGCCGTTCGCCTAGGCAGGATAGATAGATCTATGGATCATTCCGTTCGACCCTCGACAGTGCACACACTTTATGGGATATGGTTGTTCGCCTCGGCAGGATTATGTACCACACTGTCATGGGAGGGGGGGCGTTCGCCTTGGCAATATATATATAATAGATGTATCTATCGTTATATACCTGATTATGATGGGATCGGGCCGTACACCTCGGCATTTCTGTAAAATACTTTTATGGAATCGTGCGTATTATTAGTCAAAAGGGACAGTGTATCTGGGAGTTTTCCTGATTTGAATTATGACGACCCATCTGGTGAGGTCCATTATATATATATATATATATATATATATATATATATATATATATATATATATATATATATATATATATACACACACACACACACACACACACACATACACACACTCCGGTGGAGGAGGTGACTGCTAATCGAGAGTTGAGCTTATTGTTGAGGGAAGGATTTTACCACATATTTATACTTGTTTAATTCGTTTACTTACTCTGCCCTATATCTATTTACTTCTTATTGTATCTGTCTTATTGGATGACTAGTAAGTATCGATGTCGACCCCTAGTCACTACTTCTCTGGAGTTGGGCTAGATATTTACTGGGTACGTATTGATTTACATACTCATGCTACACGTGTTGCACATTGTTGTGCAGGTACATATATGTCTGGTGATCTTTTGGGCGCATAGGCGTGGATGATGCGGGGACTTACCATGAGCTACATTTTATGTTACGATTAACAGCCTGCAGAGTCTCCATCTGAGTTATTTATATTCTCCTGTCTAAATTATACTCCCGACATATGTTGTAATGTAATATATTTCCTAGTTGACGCTCATGTACTTGAGACACCGGGTCTTGGGGGCGCTTATGGGTAGCTCATTATTGTAGTCATGAAAATATTATCAGTTACCCTGTAAAAATTCTATTTCTTACTACTTAATTGATGAAATTATGATTTCAAAAATACTAAAATGAGTAATTAAGTTAATCATCCACTGTTGGCTTGCCTGATGGCGGTGTTAGGCGCCATCATGACCTTTAGAGGATTTTGGATCGTGACAACTTGGTATAAGAGCATTAGGTTCACATGGGTCTCAGGAGTCATAAGTAAGTCTAGTAGAGTCTTGTGGATCGGTATGGAGACTTCTGTACTTATCTTCGAGAGGCTACAGGGCTGTTAGGAGAACTTTCCTTCTTGATTCCTCACCGTGTGATTTGATTACTTTGAGGCTTGTGGCTTTATTTCTTTCCTATTCAATCTTATTCGACGTGAAGCGCTGGTTATCTATTGGGAATCGAGGAATTTTAATGATACTACAGATATGGTGCAGGATGTTTCTCCCTGCCTAATTGCTTGGGCTATGGTCGTCGCCTTGCGGAAGGCTGTCCTGTCGTTTCAGCTCAGTATCAGTAATTCCTATGGTTTTGAATTTGGGCCCTGGTTGTTATGATGATTTATGAGTTGTTATCGCATAGTATTGATGTAATGGTAAAATGCTTGTCTATGTGTCGGGGGTGTGAATGACTTGAAATGAGGTTTTTCTCAGTGCGGGATTCAGAGGTTTAGCATTTTATTTCCAGTGGAGGAAAGGAAATCGGACTATGAATGTTCAGGGTTGGGTTGATGGAGAGCATGGCGAAATGTTCATCTGTGAAGTAGCGTCGTTGTACTTGTTGAATGTGTTATGTTCGCCGGTGTTATGGTTTTTTCTAATTCGCCTTTGGGGCAGGGTATGGTGGAATGGTGCCAGGGAAGTGGCTGTCAGAGATCGCGATGTACTGTGGTTCAGAATCAAATTGGTGTTCCTAGTATTGGTGGCTCGAGAAAGGTGATCTTCAGGGAGGTTTAAAGTTGGTAGCGATCTATTAATCCAGGGGCTACAGAGATGGATTTTTATATAAGGCAACAACTGGGCAGCAAAGGACATGGCGCAAGGGAGTCTCGCGGTTGATGAATTACTAGTAGGTTAATTATGAAATGTAGAAGTCGGGAAGTTGCCTAAAGGAGACGGTCTGACCAAAGTGGCAGAGTAACATATGAGTTCTGTGGTAGGATAGCTGCACGCCTTAAGGAAAGAAGGATACAACATGACTTTGGATTAGAATGTATTGTCGCATCTTTAGTTGGCGTTTATGAGGAGTGAACGGACTTGTACAAGCCGGTGAATGAGCACGGGCTAGTGATTTAGAGTAAACGGACTTGTAAAAGGTGTCGGCATAGACTTTCCACAGGTGAGTTATCTCCTGTGAGCAGGCTAGTGATTTAGAGTGTTCATAAAATGTGTAACATAAAGATTTCGAGGAATTTGGCGGGTCGATTGCGTGAGGTCATGTCAGTGAGGAAGAAGGAATCTTAGTGGGTATATGGCTATGTAATTGTAGCTTCAGGCTAAGTGGGAGAGCCCCCTTGTCTACGATTGGATTGCATGGTTGTCAACTGTGAGGTTTCTGGTTATCAGCATATTGGTAGGTTATTACGGCTAAGGAAAGAGAACATCAGTGGTAATTCGAGCAAAGGATTTGGGTGAAATGTGTACTATATTTGGCCTTAATCGATTCATGTTCGGGCTTTGGGAAGACTCAGAGTTTATGCTTCGTGTAGATGTGATGTACAAGGAAAGTGATTCAGCCGGGTGCTTCCTTGAGAGGGTGTTCATGTGCTAGCAGAGCCTTGGAGTCTATTATATTCGGGACCAAGTCGGAGTGGGTGACTCTCAACAACAGTCCTAGTGGGTTCAAAACACAATTTAAGTGTGGTTCCTAAGGATTTCGAGTCCGTAGTATGGTTAAGTATTGAGCTTTTGCAGTGGATCATGAAAGGGGCTTGGAGTGTTCTATGTTATTATTGGTCTGCGATGCAGCATTGGGAGGAATGGGAGGAAATAACTTCAGATTCATAGAGAAATTATCAGAATGGGTATACCAGTTGAAGATGTGAATATGTGCACAAGGAGGGTATGAGATGGTTTGTGGGTTTTGAGGCAATGTGGTCTCGTGAAATGAGGTCACTCCGGATGAGTGCGGATTTGGGTTCGTTATGTTTGAAATAGAGTTACTATTATTCATAAGGCAAGTCCAAAATAAATTAGGAGAAGTCGGATCGATTAGCAATGGTTGAATTGGCATGGTGGAGGAATCAATCGGTTCCTTCAGCGTGTTAAGTTATTCAAGTGATTTATGGTGGTACGTGCGAGGCTTGACGGCTGACGTAATCAGTTTATTTGGAGGTATTCGATTATTATGGCTTGTTATGTGTAGATGGATCCTGGAAGAGTTATGGCGATTTAGACCACTACTAGAGGATTGTAATTTTTGCGGTTATGTGAATTCGGTCGCGTGTTGCTATGGTTCTCCTGAAATGAGTTAAGTGAAAGGTTCCTATATGATGAAGTGTGTATCCTACTAGTGGTTCATGATTTATGATGAAATTCTCATACTCTCACGTATTGGCATGTTAGGTGCAGTGAGCGGCTTGGGAATTTGAAGTTGAGAATCAAGGTTGCAGTTTGGTGTCGACAAGAATGTCATGAGCTCGGATGAGCAGGAAAGAATTCAGATGCTTAGAGTAAGCTGGTACTGTCTTCAATGTCACCTGAGATCAGTGTCATGTGTAAGAGGTTTTGTGTACTGAATTGCGGATCATTAATACGCTTTACAACATTAGTACGACCGGTGGTATGAATGTGCAGACTTGTTACCTGGTGCGGAAGGCCGTGGGAGCGTATCCCACGGGAGGATTGTATAAGTGTGACATGTAGTCACTTGATTGATTGAAGATTGCAACCAAGTATGGAGATTGTGGTACTATCGCTAATGTGAGAATTTGTGACTAAAGGGCGCTCTGTTCAATTGGTTGTGAATTGTTGAAGTTTGTTCCGGATTTAACAACTGTTCTTGGGGGTGGATCCTTCAAAGGTCATTAACTCAGTACAGTACGATCAGAATTGGCTTGAGGTCCGTGCATAGATCTAAAGGTGAGTGTGTACTCTATATTGGGCCGGATGTGTTCATTTAAGCATAGTGTTGCTTGACGGCTATGCCTGGGATGTTATTTTCGTTGTTAACTATTTAGTGTAATCTCTATCGTGCCATGTGGGTTGTGAGTTGGTTTGATTATTCGCACTTGTATTGAGATCCCATGTATCTTTTCGTATTGTGAGAGCAAGATGGCTCTCAAGATGCAAGTCATTTATTGCACCTTAGTTGTGCTTGCATTTCGTAGCGTATGACGCTATCTGTCTCCCCAGGATTTGTATTATGCACTTCGCGTGCATGTGGTTGATATTCGGGTATTTCGTAGGTATAAACATTTCTAGCTTGGTGGGTATTTCCCTATTTATTATTATGTGTGGATCGGGTGGCACGCCGCCACAGATATGTTATTTGGATCGGGTGGCACACCGCCACGGGTATCATAGTTGGATCGGGTGGAACGCCGCCACGGGTATGTTGTTTGGATCGGGTGGCATGCCGCCACGGGTACCAAGGTTGGATCGGGTTGCACGCCGCAACGGTATCATGTGTGGATCGGGTTGCACGCCGCAACAACGTGACGTTGAGTACATTTTTCCATAGCTATTCTTGTGTGTTTTGTGTCTCATTTATGAGGAAGTTTCATAACATCTTTTCGGCTATTAAATTAGTTATGTGGGTTGAGTTGTTCATTCTAGAGTTCATTTTCCTTCTGTATCATATTCGAGTTTGTAGCTTGTTGGCACATTGTGGCATCATATGAGACTTTTGGCAGTGTCTGAGATGGCTTATTGCCTGAGCAGCTTGTACGGGGTGAGACAAGATTATTGGACCTGAGATCAGTGCGATCGGATTTATATAAGGCATATTAAAGAGTAAATATCATTATTCATTTAAGAATGAGGTAATGGTTCTGGTCAGGAGGAGAAACCCCACGAATCATTGATTCGGCAGGTGGCTATGAGTTTTTACCCGTCTTTTTCATTGTGGCAGTATTGCGGGAGTTGGAACAGTACTTATAGGTGTCATGAGGTGTGTCGTGGGCACTAGATTCGTGAAATTGCAGCTATTGTGGTCAGGGGATGTCATTATGCTCAAGTGAATTATGCAGTACAGGGTGTGAATTCGGCAAGGGTATACTATCATGTTTTGGTACAGTGTCTGGTGATCGATACAGTATTCGTGTGTTTGAATATGGTATCGTGGAGAATTTCAGATGTTGGAATTTGGTTCTAAAGTTTGTTAGCTAAGGTAGCAGGAAGGATCTTTAGTCTGGCTCGAGCTAACGTGTTTGACTGGGTTATGGTTGCCCAGGTAGGTGCACAGGGTGTTAAATAGTGAATTTGGACAACTCCGGAGCAGTTCTTAGCACGTTCGAGGACGAACGTATGTTTAAGTGGGAGAGAATGTAACGACCTAACCGGTCATTTTGAGCCTTAGCGCATCGTTTGGCAGTTTGAGGCCATGTGTAGCTTCACTTAAGGTATTATGACTTGTACATGTGGTCGGAATTGAATTTCGGGAAGTCCGGAGTTGATTCAAAAAGAAACTTTCTCATTTCGGAAGCTTTAAGTTGGAAGAATTTACTAACGTGTGATTTCAAGTAAACGACCTCGGAATCGGGATTTTAAGGTTCCAACAGGTTTGAATGATGATTTTGGACTTGGGCGTATGTCCGGATCGTGTTTTGGATGACCCAAGAGCGTTTCGGCACCTATTGTGGAAAGCTGACATTTTCGAAGGATTTCATAAATTTGGGTTGAAGCGCATTTCAATGTTATCGATGTCCGTTTGGGATTCCGAGGCTTGGAATAGCTCCGTATGATAATTATGGACTTAGGGGCACGTCCGGAAATGGATTTGGAGGTCCGTAGGTCGTTTTAGTGTCATTTGGCGAAAAATGGAAATTTGAATTTTTTGGAAAGGTTAACCGAGGGTGGACTTTTCGATATCGGGTTCGAATTCCAGTTTTGGAAGTTGGAGTAGGTCTGTAATGTCAAATAAGACTTGCATGTAAAATGTGGCATCATTCCGAGTTGATTTTTAGGAATCGGACGCGCGGGAGTAATTCATGCGTTTTGGCGTACGATTCGTGAGTTTTGATGTTATTTCAGTGTTTCGATCGCTCGAGCGAGTTTGTATGATGTTGTTAGACTTGTGTGATTGTTTGGTGTGGAGCCTTGAGGGCTCGGGTGAGTTTCGGATATTCGGGAGGATGAGAAAAACTTCCGTTTTTCTGGTGTTTCTTGGTAGCTATTGCAGGTCTCGCAAATGCGAGAATTTGTTTGCATTTGCGAACCACGCATTTGCGAGAAAGGCTTCGCATTTGCGAAGAAGCCTGATCTGGGCATAGCTCGCATTTGTGAGAAATCAGTCGCATTTGCGACCTTGACAGGGTTCGCATTTGTGAGTCTTTGGTCGCTTTTGCGACCTTGGCAGTAGAAGCCCAGGTTTGCATTTGCGATGAATTTGTCACATTTGCGACCTTCACATATGCAAACCAAGTGTCGCCAATGCGACATCTGAGACCTGTGCACAACTTTATTAAATGCGGGACTTAGGCCATTTAGCTCATTTTCTTTCATCTCTTGGGCAATTTTGGAGCTTTTGGAAGAGGGTTTAACCTAGCACTTTGAGGTAAGTAATTTCTGCACAACATGAGCTAAATACATAGATTAGGGGTAAATTAACATGTAAAAATTAGTGAAATCAAGGGTTTAGATGAAAAACCTAGGGTTTTGATAAAAATGGGATTAACCCACGAAAATGATTATGGAATTAGATAAAAATCATATATTTGAGTTCATGAGGTTATGGGTAACAATTTTCTTCAAACATTTCCGGAATCCGTGCACGTGGGCGAGGGGGGGTTGAATTTTAGGAATTCCTCAATTTAGGTAGGAAAATCACTTTAATAGTTAGGAAATGAACTCTTAAACATGTATTGACTATTTTAAATGTCATTTGACTACTTTCGGGCCGTTTGGCACCGAGTTGAGGGTTTAAAGCACAATTGTTGACCGGAAAGTAAGCTTTAAGGTGAGGTAAGTCTCATGTCTAACTCTGTGAAGGGGAACTACCCCTAGGTGGTGTGATTGATATTTGCTACTAGTTGCGGGGGCTACGTACGCACAAGGTGACGAGAGTCCGTATGTAGTTATATTCATGTTATTGTCCGGGTAGACTTAGGTTCACACCATGCTATAGTTTTACTACTTGAGCAGTGTCTTGCCTATTAAACTCCTTTATTTTACGTTACAACTTGAGACTAGACTTGTGTAGAGTGGTAGACTTGTTATTGTAGAGATCGGACAAACTTTATGATTTTGCCACGGAATAATTGTACTCCTCTTACGAATCCCCCCCCCCCCGTTACGTGTTCTCATCGAAGGGCTTTCCCCAAAGCTTTCCAAAATCTCACATGTCCCTTCATGAGTGGGGTCAAGGACCCGTAAAAGCTTATTATTCTAATAGGATCGGGCCGTTCTAATTGGTAGGAAAGATACATCTATGGTCTGTGTCGTTCGACCTCAGCAGTGCACACACTTTATGGGATCGGGTCGTTCGTCTCGGCAAGATTATGTACCATACTCTCATAGGAGCGGGCCGTTTGCCTCGGTAATATATAATAGATGTATCTATGGTGATATACCAAATTATGATAGTATCGGGCCGTACGCCTTGACATTTCTGTAAAATACTTCTATGGAATCGTGCGTATTATTTGTCAAAAGGCTAGTGTATCTGGGAGTTTCCTGATTTGAATTATGACGACCCATCTGGTGAGGTCCATTATGTATATATACACTCCAGTGGAGGAGGTGATTGCTGCGGAGGAGGTGACTGCTAATCAAGAGTTGAGCTTATTGTTGAGAGAAGGATTTTACCACATGTTTACACTTGTTTAATTTGGTTACTTACTCTGCCCCATATCTGTTTACTTCTTATTGTATCTGTCTTTTTGGACCACTAGTAAGTATCGATGTCGACCCCTCGTCACTACTTCTCTGGGGTTAGGCTAGATACTTACTGGGTACGTGTTGATTTACGTACTCATACTACACTTGATGCACATTTATTTAGGTACATATGTGTCTGGTGATCTTTTGGGTGCAAAGGCACGAATGATGCAGGGACTTACCGTGAGCTGCATTTTATGTTACGATTCGCAGCCTGCAGAGTCTCCATTTGAGTTATTTATATTCACATGTCTAAATTGTACTCTAGACAGATGTTGTAATGTAATATATTTCATAGTTGACGCTCATGTACTTGTGACACCAGGTTTTGGGGTGCTTATGGGTGGTTCATTATTGTAGTCGTGAAAATATTATCAGTTACCCTGTAAAAATTCTATTTCTTACTACTTATTTGATGAAATTATGATTTCAAAAATACTGAAATGAGTAATTAATTTAATCATCCACTGTTGGCTTGCCTGACGGCGGTGTTAGGCGCCATCACGACCTTTACAGGATTTTGGGTCGTGACAGTATTATTTTACAAAACAAGTGCACCCTTATTTATTTCATTGGTTCCGCTCAAAAGCTACCCCACACTTAGTCCCTTCTTACTTCTTTTAGCGCTCATTATACAATTCAAGTGCTTTATGAGGTAAAAAGATCAAAAATATCAACTAAGAACAAAAAGAGTATAGGCTTGTAATGTGGGTACCAAATAAGAGTCTATAGGATCAAAAGAGTTAACTAGGGATAGCTTTTATTTGTGATAAGCAATAAAGCTAAAACAAATATCAATGAGAGCCTAAAATCATTTTTCACACCGAGCATCACCAAAATTTCGCTTCAACTCACATACCGGGCAAGTTTTAGATACAAGTACAATACATAGACTACACAAAAACCTCACTACACATAGCACATGACTCACTAAGGAAAGTCCCATTCCGACTCTCAACTAATGCAAGCATTCACGGAGCCACGAGATATTAAGCATTAAGCACAAAGTGAACACGAGTCAAAAAAACGAGACATGGGTGTCACAAAACATTCTATCCAACTAAGCAATGCATCATCAATAATTTCAAATCATAGGGAAGATAATACACATGACAAAGCCTAAATATGCTACTATCAAAAAAGTCAAGGGCGCCTAGGTTCATCATTCTTCTTTTATTACCTAAATTCCTAATCTACTCTAAAAGAAAAAATTACCCGGTTCAAGATACATCCCATGAAAAAGAACCGGGGCACAATGAAAAACCACGGGGGATTACTACTACCTAAAGAAAATTAAGAGACATATTTTTGTGTTTTTCTATTTTTAAATTTTGTTTTTGTTTAGACTTTAATCCCTTAAGAAAACTGCCTAGGAGATCCATCGCCGGGAAAATCCAAATTTTTCAAAAACAATATTTTAATTTTTCTTTTCTTTTTTTAAACTATTTTTTAAAATTAAGCTATTAAAACTACTACTACTATACTACACAACTACAAAAACAAAAACAAAAATAAAAAGCTAAAATCAAAATAAAAGTTATCATTTTTAGGAATATACTACTACTAATTATCTAGAGGAGTTCTCCCACCCAACACTTAAAAGAGTGCAGTGCCCCAATGCAAAAATAAAGCCAAAATAACGATGGTGGGGAAGAAAATCCCTGAGAGGCCAAAGGCCCAAGCAATAGCATCTCACGGGATACTTAGACTTCTCCCAAGACTAGTCCTTTGTGCGGCTACCTCATAATAGTTCTAACCATCTGGCTCGCCTTTTCACATTTCCAGTGTCTTTTCTTCTATGCTGATATTCCTACAAAATAAAAACAAAATACCTCAAAAATGATATAATAAAAATAAAATAAACTGAAAATAAACAAAAATAAAAGAAAGCAGTAAAGCTGGGTTGCCTCCCAAGAAATACCTAAGTTAATGTCGCGGCACAACGTGAACCACTTTTTACTCTACCTTGAACTTATGAATTATACCTCTAACATGGCATCCAGTCTCAGGCTATGCTCCTTCGGTGGGGCTACAAAGAAAACAAGCCAAGCAATAAAATTATCACTCTACACTTCTCGACCTTTAGATGAGGAAAGTATTTTTTTCTTTCCGGCTCAATAAATCCAAGAATATAAGCACTCTCATCCTCACTCTTTGACACCCCCATATACTCAGATGGATCGATTACTATCTTACTATCTAAACACAAGGTGGAAAAATGATCGGAGTGAGGACTAATGCGCCATAAATTATGAATTGTACTACTATTTACATTCCCATATATACACACACTCAAGTCTCCCAATATAATATTATCTACTCCCTCATATGACTCTAGAGCACTCTTCTTAACATTGGCACCCTCAAGAAAAATAGGGTCTAATGATTGGTATTATCGTTTTAGCTCCACAATTTGGTCTAGAATATTCTTTTCAGCTTCGCTCAACTCATCATTAAATTGTTGGGCGTTACATGCATCAACCTTTGCACTCAAGTCTTCATCCAAGTTATGCACAACCAAGCCAAAATTATAAATTTTATGTGCAAGCTCATCTCTCTCCTTAGACCAATCATTCGCCAACATTGTTAAAAGACAACGTCATTCCGCATATTCCCTTAATCGAGAATATTTGTCCCAATACCAACCCTTACTCCCATATTCAAATTCAGATTTCCAAGAGTTCAGGTCATGACAAGCCCAAAATGTCATGCTGAAAGAACTAGAAACACACTAAGAGAAAACTCAAATAGTTATAAAACTCAACAATAAAAAAACAAAACTTGTAAAAAAAAGAAGTAAAAGTATAATTTAGAAAAACAGCTAATTCTAAGTCCTCGACAATGGTGCCAAAAACTTGTTGCGGCAAAACGCACACGCAAGTATATGTGGTCGTCAAGTAATAAAGTGATAAGATAGAGTGTCAAACCCACGAGGACTTGTTATTAACTTTTAACTAGATAAGACTATCCTAAATATCTAAACAAGGATTAAACCCAAAAGTAGTGATGTTAAAGTAAATAAACTAAAAAGATAATAAATAATCAACTCTGAACAAATAAAGAATGTGTTTTTATGTTATCAATGTAATGAAAATGGCGTAGGGTTACTGGATATCTAACATTCCTATTGGGTTCATCAATAAAATTGACTAACTAATTTATCAAGTTTATTGGTTGACAATGTTAGTATTGCTCATAAGAATCTGTCGAGTTCTTACTCACCCATTCAAGCTAACCTAACGCCTATATGCCTATGGACTTAGAACTAACAAGAATGCATTTGTAATTCTTGTAAATCAATTAATCAAGGCAATCAGGTATATATCTATTCTAACCGCGAATTCGTTCCCCGATGCCCAGGTTCAAAAACTTGTGCATATTAATCCTATGTGCAATCTAGAATTTCCACTTTCGAGTTCAACTCTAGATTCGTAGATAGTATTCAATTGTTGATCAAGCAATTAAATAATTAAGCGCAGGATTGAATAAACAAACCAATACATAAACTAAGAAACCAAAATTAATATCTGAAAAACAATAGTCATGAAAAAACCACAATCCTCGAACGTGAAGTTTAGCTCCACGTAGATATGGTAGCAAAACAACAAATCATATAAAGAAACATAAAAATTACTATGTTTGGCGGAAGAAAGATAGAATCTGATGAATTCCGGCCTCCACGTGGCTCTATGCTCTTTCTTGGTCAAAGGTTTCTCTCAAAAACGTTTTTCCCCTCCAAAATAGGTTAGGACCACTTTTATACGAGTTGGGATCGTTTTGGGTCGAAATAACCAAGTCCCGGGCGAAATAGGACCAGCTCCTGTCACCAGCGCCCAGGGTAGTGTGGGGCGCTAGACCTGGTGCTGGAAATTTTGCACTTCTGAAAACTGCGCCACAGGTAGAGTGGTTTGTGGCTTTTTCTCGCTTCTTCCCTTTTTTGCTTCAATTCATGCACCTTAGTCCCAAATTGCCTCCGGATGATTCCTACACATACAAATACCACTAATTAGCACAAATCATTACATTATACATCCAAATTCCACAAAATAATAGTGAAATACGACGAGACATGCATATAAATACAGATACTTTAAGCCGAATATCATATATGTTAGGTGACGAGTATGTATACGTTTTTATTAGGTTATAATATGCGGGTGGAAATTATTTTATTGTATTATGTTGTTTCTTTGCCTATGTTTTCCATGCTTAGGTTAGATTATTACATTTTTAATTATCTGCCTCATATTTATTGTTTACCGTAAAGATGTTGGGAATTTTGGAAGTTGAGTTGTTATCATGGCACTATAATTGAAGTGAACTTGCTTCCCGCCTCACATTGTTAACTCGAATTTGTAATGTTGCTTGGTGAGGACGAGAGTAAAGGCACGAAGGGTGTTGTTGTGCCATTTTTATTTCATTGCCTTATTTAATTCCCGTATTGGTGATTTACTTGGTTACATTGTTGCTTATTTCGGAAGATGTTATTTGGTGATTTCGTACATTCCATTCTTACTGTATTCGCCCTTTCGCATGTCCCCTCCCAGTTAATGTTTTTAATTGCCCTTCCTATTATTTTATTGCCCTACATATATATTCGTACAGGTTTCTAGTAGGTGTCTTGCCATAGCCTCGTCACTATCTCATTGAGATTAGGCTCGACACTTACGAAATACATTCGGTCGGTTGTACTCCCTGCACTTCTTCTGCAGATAAGGAGAGAGTAAAATAACGAAGGTTGATGTCGTGCCATTTTTATTTATTTGCCTTATTTGAATCCCGGATTGGTGATTTACTTGGTTACATTGTTGCTTATTTCGGAAGATGTTATTTGGTAATTTCGTACTTGCCGTTGTTACAATATTCCTTCTTTCGCATGTACCCTACCAGTTAATGTTTTTGATTGCCCTACCTATTATTTGGTTGCTCTATGTATATATCCGTATAGGTTTCAAGTAGGTGTCTTGTCATAGCCTCATCAAAACCTCGTCAAGATTAGGCTCGTGTAACAACCCGGCCGGTTGTTTTGTGTATTATAGCCCTGTTCCCCCCACTTATCGCTTCTTCTATGCTTAATTATGGTTATCTGACATGCTGGGGTGGCTGGTTTAGTTTTTGGGGATGTTGCAAAGTGAATTGGGATACTTAGTCCCAAGGTTGGAAGCTTAAGTTGGAAGAGTTGACCGGAGTTTGACCATATTGTAGACAACTCTGGTATGTAGTTTAGATGGTACGATAATTTCTTATGGTGATTTTGGACTTAGGCGTATTTCGAGACATTGATTTGGAGGTATGTAGATTATTTTGTCTTGAATTGGCAAAAGTTAAAAAGTTGAAGGTTTTGAAGGTTGAGGGATTTGACCGAGAGTTGACATTATTTTTACCGAGTCCGTATTTTGGATCCAAAAATTGAAATAGGTTCGATGTGTCATTTATGACTTGTATGCAAAATTTGATGTCAATCGGAGTTGGTTTGGTATGATTCGGCATTAGATTTAGAAGTTGGAAATTCATTAGTTTCGTTAGGCTTGAATTGGGGTGCGATTCATGATTTTGATGTTGTTTGATGTGATTTGAGGCATTGACTAAGTTCGTGTCATGTTTTAGGATGTGTTGGTATGTTCGGATAGGGTCCTGGGGGTCTCGGGTTTGATTTGGATTGAAATCAGAGTGAGTATTAGACTTAAGGACTGCTAAAGCTAAACGCTTCTGGTGTGATAGCACCAACATGGTTTTGGCCGTAGGTGCGAGACCGCAGAAGCGGCCAAGGAGTCGCAGAAGAGGTTCTGGGTTGAAGCTGGAAGTTGCACAGGTGAAAGGAATATTTCGCACCTGCGAGCTCGTAGATGCGGGCAGCTGGTCGCAGAAGCGGATTTGAGGCCGGAGAGGCTGAGTCGCAGGAGCGGTGAATTTCTATAGGTGCAGGATTTGGATCGCAGAAGCGGACCCGCTTTAGCAGGATTTGCCGCAGTAGTGGAATGCCGGGATTTTTAATTATTTTTTCGCATAAGCGAGAGTTCTTCCACAAAAGCGGAACTGCAGGTGCGGTGTTTGAGCCCGCAGAAGCGAGAAGCATGGACAAAAGGATTTAAATGAAGTATTTTGTGGTTTCTCTCATTTTGGACTTTGGGAGCTCGACTAGGAGCGATTATTGAGAGTGTTTTGGCTATAATTCAAGAAGTAAGTAACTTTTGATCACCTTTGTCCATAAATATTGAATACCCATTGATTTTTACACCTAAATTATCTGTGTTTTAGTTGAAAATTTTGGATTTTTGGACTATGTATTGGAGAATAAGATTTGGGGTTTTGAGGGTCGGTTTTTGATTGGAATTGGATGTTTTTTGTATGGTTGGACTTATAATTGAATGGGTGTTCGGAATTTTAAAATATTATCGAGTTCCGAGGTGCGAGTCTAGGGTTGACTTTTTTGGTTGAATTTTTGATTTTGGTTAAAAATCTTAGCCTTATCGTATAGAATTGATTCCTATAGCTTGTACTGATTATAATAAGGTGTTTGTGACCATATTCGAGTCGTTCAGAGGCCGATTCGCTAGTAAAGGGTTTGCTGGAGCATTGAGCTGCGCACTTTGGGGTAAGTAACACATCTAAACTTAGATTTGAGGGTATTTAACCCCTAAGGACTACGTTATATAAAAGATATTGGGGTGAAGTACGCGCTCGGTGACAGGCGTGTGTCCGTGCACCGGTGTGTTCATGGTTATTGCCGGGCTTGTTTTGCTATCATATCATGATAACCCCGGGTTCCCTCTACTTGTTTGATTATTTGAACTGTGAATCAGGTTAGACATCCTATCTAAGCTATGTGCTAATTGTTTGAGACTTGATAGGGCTATTCTTCTTATTTATGAGTTATATACCTTATTTTCACACATGTCCTCTGTCATGATACTATATCCGTGTATGATATCTCTGTCTCAGTACTTCTTATTTGATTCCTCACATGTTTTGGATACCGCTGAAGGGAAATATTGTTAAATTAAGTATTTGAGATGTGTTTAGCTGAGACTTGAACGGTAAATGACTGAGTTTTGGCCTTAGAGCCGGTTTGATACTGATATTGAGGTGATTTGTATGCGAGGCCCATATTGGTCTAAGTGTTATTATTTTTGGGCGATGCGTGAACCAGGCCTCATTACTAGGCTAAATGACTACAATTAGCACTTGGGTAGGATCCGCCCCTTCGGGTTCTGACATGCAAATAGTGGGCGCATGCACAGTATTTTACATATGTGCTTCATGATGGGAAGTTATGCCAAGCACCCGTATAATGCTAAGTGTAAATATTCTTGATGGATCCAATTTGATACTGTTGATTGACATGTATACCTAACATGTAGGCATAGAGATGTACTTTCCTCATGATACTTGATAATTAACCTACTTTATCTATGTTGGGCTTTAACTGTTATACCTGAAAGCATGCCTAAATTACTGAAATTTGAACAAGCTCAACTTGATATAATTGAGCCATTATTTTTACGGTTATCCTTATATTCTGAACAGTTACCGGTTATTGGTGTTAGCATTTGGATTGTTGTTCTAAGCTCGTCACTGCTTTTAACCCAGTGTTAGCATTGTAACTTATTGAGTACATTAGGTCGGTTGTACTCATACTACACTCTGCACTTAATGTGCAGATCTAGGTACATCCGGTCGAGGTGATTTTTAGGCTTGAGTTGTGCCAACTTTCGGGAGACTACGAGGTAGCTGCCATATCTTTCGCAGTCCTTGAAGCTCTCTTCCTATTATCTTTATCTTTACTGTTCTTATATTCAGATAGTTGTATTAGAGGATTTTGTTTGTACCTTGTTATCCAGTAGTGCTCGTGTACTTGTTGACACCAGATTTTGGAATTGGTTGTAGTAGCATTTTGGCTTTATTCTCAGAAATCTTTATGGAATTCTTCCGCTGTTGATTTATTGGACCATGTTATTTCATTTTTACTGATATCATGTTAATCCTAGCTTACCTAGTGGGTTGGGTTAGGAGCCATCATGACTTGTGGATTTGGGGTCGTGACAAGTTGGTATCAGAACATTTGGTTTCTTAGGTCTCATGAGTGATGAGCAAGTTTAGTAGAGTCTTGTGGATCGGTATAGAGACGTCTGTACTTATCTTCGAGAGACTACAAACTATTAGGAAACTTCACTTTCTTGCATTCTTATCGTGTAAATTTGTTAATTCAGAAGATTGAAACTTGACACTTCTATTCTATCACAGATGGTGAGGACATATACGACCGGTACCACCAGATAGGTTGTGAGAGGCCGAGGCTTTGGAAGAGGCCGAGGTGCGGCTCGTACTACAGCTAGAGCAGCACCTGTGGAGCCACTAGTTGCTCCAGCTGGGGGACAGATTCCAGATGTTATAGAGCCGGTGGGACCAACTAAGGCACGAATTGTGACCATAGTGATTCCAAGCCTTAGCCCAGAATTTGACTGTGTGCACGATCTTGGATCAGGCAGTCTCAGTTGCAGCTGCACCAACCACTTCTCAGGCCGGGGGAGATGCTCAAACTCCCGCCGCCCGTACTCTAGATCAAGTAGCTCATGTACTCCAAATACCATAGGTACTACCAGCCTATCTGGTTGTTGCTGCTGCCCGGGCTAAGGTTAGCCCACCTATGAGTGATGAGGAGCAAAAGAGATTGGAGTGGTTCGGGAAGCTTAAGCCCCCATAGTTCAGCGGGGAGGAGTCTGAGAATGCTCAGGATTTCTTAGACCGGTGTCAGCGGATTCTTCGCACAACGGGTATTTTGGAAACCAGTGGAGTTACATTTACCACCTTTCAGCTGGCTGGGACATCCTATAGATGGTGGTAGGCCTATGAGTTGAGTAGGCCAGTTGGCGCAGCGCCACTTTCATGGCATGAGTTCTCCATTTCCTTTTTAGAGAAGTTTCTCCCTCATACTCACAAGGATGAGCTGCGTAGAGATTTTGAGCAGCTACGCCAATGAGATATGACTGTCACCCAGTATAAGATGAGATTAGTAGATCTGACCCGTCATGCTATATAGTTGGTTTCCATAGAGAGATAGAGGATCAGGAGGTTCATTGATGGCCTCAACTATGGCCCACGTAACAATTTTGCCCGAGAGGCCGAGACGGGTACGAGGTTTGACCAGGTGGTCGATATTGCTAGGTGCTTGGATTCGGTTCACAGTCTTGAGCATGAGGAGTAGGAGGGAAAGCGGCCCCCTGGTTTTGGCAGTTTCAGTGGTACCTCATATGGAGGTCAATTACATCACAGCATAGGCCGTCCCTTAGAGGACCGCTCGGATGGCTCATCTAGGTCATCGTGATGCATCAGCTAGTCATGGTTCATATAGTGCTCGTCCGGGTCAGTCATCTTTCAGTGCCCTCCTAGATCAGAGTTCATCCCGTGCTCCATCAGTTCAGGTTTCATCAGTACTAGGTTCTTCCAGTGGCTACTCTAGTTCTCGGGGTCTGATTCATGTCCCACCATAATTTCTAGCTCAAGGTTATTACGACTATGGAGATTTGGGGCATGTTAGGAAGTATTGACCCCGTCACTATAGAGGTCCAGTGAAGTAGGGAAGCCAGTTTATGACCCTTGCACCAGTTGCTTCATCACCTTCTCAGCCAACTTGGGGTGGGACTCAGGTAGTTCGAGGTCACCTTAAAGGGGGAGGTCGATCAGGTGGTGGTTAGGCTCGATGATATGCTATTCCCGCCAGGCCAGAGGCAGTTGCTTCAGTTGCAGTGATCACAAGTTTCGTTTCAGTGTGACATAGGGATGCTTCCATATTATTTGACCCTGGTTATACTTATTCATATGTATCATCGTACTTTGGTCGTTATTTTTATATTCCTGGTGATTCCTTAGGTATGCATGCTCATGTATCTACACCAGTGGGTGATTTTATTATTGTGGACCATGTATATCGGTCATGTGTGCTGACTATTGGGGGATTAGAGAGGAGAGTTGATCTTTTAATGCTTAGAATGATTGATTTTGACGTGATTTTAGGCATGGTTGTCACCAAGTCACGCTAATTTGGATTGTCATGCTAAGACCGTGACGTTGGCGATGTCGGGATTGCCTAGGATTGAGTGTAGTGGTTCCCTGGATTATGTTCCCGGTAGGGCAATTTCATATTTGAAGGCTTAACGGATGTTTGGGAAGGGATGTTCGACATATTTGGCCTTTGTGTGGGATGTTGGTGCTGATACTCCTACTATTGACTCCGTTCTGGTAGTGCGGGACTTTCTAGATGTGTTTCCTGCTGACCTTCCGGGCTTACCACCCAACAGGGACATTGATTTTTGTACTAACTTGGTTCAGGGCACTCAGCCCATCTCTATTTTTCCATGTCGTATGGCACTAACAGAGTTGAAGGAATTGAAAGAACATCTTCAGAAGCTACTTGATAAGGGATTCATTAGGCCTATTGTGTCGCCTTGGGGTGCACTGCTTCTGTTTGTGAAAAATAGGAATGGTACTATGCATATGTGCATTGATTACAGTCAGTTGAACGAAGTTAAAATTAATAACAAGTACCCGCTACCGCGCATTGATGACTTATTTGACTAGCTTCAGGGTGTTAGAGTGTTCTCTAATATTGATTTGATGGCTGGGTATCACCAGTTGAAGATTCGGGAATTTGATATTCTGAAGATGGCATCTAGGACCCGCTATGGTCATTACAAGTTTCTTGTGATGTATTTTGGGCTGACAAATGCCCCAACAACATTTATGCATCTGATGAATAGTGCATACCATCCATATCTTGATTCATTTGTCATAGTATTCATTGATGATATACTGGTATACTCAAGCAGCTAAGCGGATCATGAGCAACATCTAAGGATTATAGTCTAGACGTTGAGGAAGAAGAAGTTATATGCTAAACTCTCCAAGTGTGAGTTTTCGCTTTATTATGCGGCATTCATGGGGCACGTGGTATCTAGTGAGGAGATAAATTTAGATCCGAAGAAGATTGAGGTAGTTTAGAGTTAGCCCAGACCATCTTTAGCTTCTAAGATTCAGAGTTTTCTTGGCTTGGTCAGATACTATCGTCGTTTTATGGAGGGTTTCTCATCCATTACTACACCTTTGACTAGATTGACCCACAAGGGTGACCTATTCAGGTAGTCTGATGAGTGTGAGGAGAGCTTCTCAAAGCTCAAGATTGCCTTGATCATAGCTCCAGTTCTAGTTTTGTCTTAAACATCGGGTGCATATACATGTATTGGGATACTTCTCGGATTGGTATTAGGTGTGTCTTGATGCATGAGGGTAGGGTGATTGCTTATGCTTCACGTCAGTGGAAGCCCCATGAGAAGAACTACCTTGTTCATGACTTAGAGTTGGCAGTCATTGTACATGCATTAAAGATTTGGAGGCACTACCTGTACGGTGTGTCTTGTGAGCTATTTACAGATCATCAGAGTTTGCAACCCTTGTTTAATCAAAAGGATCTAAACTTGAGGCAGAAGAGGTGATATCACCATTTTGTATCTTCCCGAAAAGGCCAACATGGAGGTTGATGCCTTGAGTGGAAAGGTGGTGATTATGGGTAGAATTACATATATTCCAGTATGTGAGAGACCGCTAGTATCAGATGTTTAGGCCTTGACCAATCAGTTCATGAGGTTAGATGTTTCGAAGCCTAGTCGCGTTCTAGCTTGCATGGTTTCTCGGTCTTCTTTGTATGAGCGCATCAGAGAGCGTCAATGTGACGACCCCTATTTGCTTATCCTTATGGGCACAGTGCAGCATGGTGATGCTAAGGAGGTTTCTATTCAAGGTGGTGGCGTGTTGCTAATGAGCGCAAAACACCACTTAAATATGCTCGCTAGTCAAAGATAGTATAGTATAATATTGTATCCACATGGATTGAAGTTAAACAGTATTTCCGTAGTTTCTAGCTTGATTGCTATTCAGGAGAATCAACAGTTGAGATTTATGTGATTAATAACTAAAATTAACTAAGAATCTAAAGCTAATTGATTAATGAAAATCGAAGCAAAGGTAAGTAAGGAAGCTATGAGTGGGAGAAAATAGGGGTTGATTGGATAGGTGCAAGATAATTGTTTGGGATCTAACTCTGGATAATTCACTTCTAATTTCCAGTGAGTCTCTCGAATTCACTCAATTTTTAGTTCAAACGTTTAGTAGAAACTCCTCTCTTGATTATGTCTCAACCTCACAAGATGAACCAATTTAAGCACCTGAAGATATGCAAGAATGCGTAGTGGATTGGTCTTTAGGAGAACCTCTCTCGATTATCCTCCTAACTAGGTTTAATCAATAATTCAACTACTCTTTCGATTACTAAGAAGAATTAATGAACTCAACCAACAATGTAATGTAAAGATATCACAAGTTGTGCCTCTCTCGATTACATGAACATGTGAATATAAATACAATAATTAAATCATCCAAAATGATTCAATACATAAAATTAGAGTTATAATCCACAAACAAATATCAATACACAAAATCCATCAAACCCTAAAGAGAGCTACTCCATATATATGGAGTAATTCATCACAAAAATATTTAAAGAAAAGGAAACCATAAAGCGATCCAAACTCTTATCTTGAGTGAGGACTGAATAATGAACTCCTTGTGCTTTTGCTTCTGCCCCTCATCCTTAGCCTCATTAGGTCTAATATGTGTCAAAAGTCCAGAAAATAATGTTTTCCCGTGTATTTATACTAAGTAGGGTCAGGCCCAAACAAAATCACCATTTCCTACGTGAAATAGGACAATTACTCTTTATATTTTGCACAGGACCGCAACATGGGGAAATGCGCCATGTGGGGCATTAGTGGGGAAATCCAAAGAGTTGAAATCTGTCAGGCAGAAGGAATTTTACATAGCCGCGGCGCGCCACGCGCTGCACTAGTGCATTGTTTTCTCAAAGTACGGATTTTGCATGCGTTTTGACGTCCAGACTTCGTCCTCGACCCCCGAACACGATCCCAGCTAAATTCCTTGGGCTTTTACTCAGCCTTCAAATCTCTAAATCACTTGAATTCATTCCATAAGATCTATATAGCTTGGAATCACTCCTACAAGGCATAAAACACAAAATAAGTACAAACCACTAGCGATTAAAGCTCAAACACAATAGAAGTGCAGTAAATTAGAGTGCAATAAGCAACTAAAATACGAGATTATAGCCTAACATCAGTTGAGGATGCAGGGTCAGATATATGTGCCCAATGTGGATAGGTTGCGTTAGTTCATTCTTTAGGAGGCCCATAGTTCACGGTATTCCATTCATCCGGGTGCCACCAAAATGTATCAGGACATGAGTCAGCACTATCGGTGAAGAAGAATGTAGAAATATATAGTGAAGTATGTGGCTTGGTGTTGGATTTGACAGCAACTGAAGTACGAACAATAGAAGTCTGGCGGTTTGTGTCAGAGACTTGAGATACCTGAGTGGAAATAGGAGTGTGTTACCACGGACTTCGTTTTTGGACTCCTATGAACTTTGAAGAAATTTTATAATGTTTGGGTGATTATGGACCATTTGACGAAATCTACACATTTCATTGTGGTTGTGACTATTTATTCTCTAGAGCGGGTGGTTGAGATTTATATCTGCGAGATTTTCCGTCTTCGCGATGTGTCGGTGTCTATTATTTCTGATAGGGCATGCAGTTCATATCACAGTTTTGTAGAATAGTGCAGCGAGAGTTGGGCATACAGGTTGAGTTGAGTACAACATTCCACCGCCAGAAACACAGAAAGTCCGAGCGTACCATTCAGATATTAGAGGATATGCTACACGCTTGTGTTATGGATTTCGTGTAAGGCCTAGTTAAAATTTCCTAATGATTTAAGATTTTAAAGTGCACCCGCAATATTTGGTAATAACGTATTCAAGTATTAAAGGACACCTATGTGATACAACCATGTCATTTTGAATGAAAATATATATTTAAGGTGTGTTGGAACATATTAAGGAGTTTTGTGAATGGGAAAAATTTTTGTGTAACAAGTTAGATACATTAAATGGAAAGGATGTTATTATGTAAACATGGTTTCATACTTATATGAATGTTTGGAAGTCAATTCGGGTCTATATCATAGTAAGGTATCAATTGAGGGTGAGTGGAGAAACAAGAAATGGAAAAGAAAATGACCGGGAGTCCCTTGCTTGGTGTAGTGGATCATTGTAATATCACTAAAGGGGTGAATCAAGGTATGTTGACTAAACTTCTCTCTTAGAATTGAATCTCACGATATTCTTGTAAGTCTTGGGTTGTTCATTATAAATTGACTATTCTGAATAAGGTTTATGCCGAAAGAGATAATTCAATATGTGTTCTGAATGCTCATATCATGATATGTTATCCTTTAGGAATGTGTTCAAAGTATGGGTTACATATTAAAATGTTATGACTTCTAGTCGTGTTTCAAATTAAAGCTATTACGCCAAATTGTGTAAGAAATCTCAATGTGCTTAAGACTCTTAACTGTTCATATGTGGTACTTAAGTTGTGATTTCCGAAAAATTCTATATATTGATATTTATGATGATGATCCATGGAAGTAAAGAAATGAGAGTATGGAGTATGAAATACATCCATTGTGCCATGAAAGAAGAATCATATGTATGGCCAAGAGAGCCAATGAAATAATGATGTTGTAAGTAGTTAAAAGTACTAGTTAAGTTATACATTGTGTGAAAGTTTATGAGATGAACATATTTGTACGATTGTTTCCAATGTGTTGTGAGCTCTTAAGTCCTCTTGAGTAGAGATTATGGTTTCCTAAATGTTATTATGATTAATTTTGGAGAGGAAACACAATGCTCTTATTGTTGATAACCTATGATGAGGCTTGAAAGTGAAAGAAGCGAGTATGAGATATGATAAATGTGGTCATCGTGCCAAGAATGAGAATTACATTTGTGGCCAATAGTGTCAATGCTAAAATGCTCGTAGCTAGCAGAATTTCTTGATAATACGTTGCTAATCCGTCGCTAAATGAGATTAGCGACAAATTTTCCTATTTAGCTACAAATTTTGTCTATCGCTAAAATCTGATTTTTTAGTAGTGGTGCCAAGAATGAGAATTACATTTGTGGCCAATAGTGTCAACGAACTGAAAGAATGTGTGAAAGATTATGAAATGAGTTTTGACTCATTTATATGATAAGTGTTATTAATATCCTATAATCATCTATGGCAAGTACAAGTAAGTGATAGTATGAACATGAAATGTGATCGCATTGCCAAAATGCGAATTGCGAGGCATTGTATGTTCCAATGGTTTCAATCATAGTATGTATGCTTCTAAAATGATAAATGCAAATGACTTCGATGTTAAGTCCCCAAGAATCATGAACTTAGCTAATGACCTTAAGATGACAAACGAGTGAATAACAAGATGTAAGGGAGATGTCTTATTCTAAATGATGATGAACCTTAAGAAAAGAAATTGTGCCCTTGTGCCATTGAAATCGACTTATTGACTCACCATGCATGTGCTAATGTAATGAGCTGTGTTTCTCCATGATGAGCATGAACACAAAGTATTCCAATGATCCGGGAACTTACGACCTTAAATGTAATGTTAATTATCTCACTTTGAGTTTATATATGGTTATGTGCATAATGATATGTTATGCACACTATGGACGGTCTATAAAATGCATAGGTGTATTGTGTATGTGATCCTATGGATGGTCTATGAAACATATAGGTATATGGTAATATGTGAACACTATGGACGATCTATGAAATACATAGGTGTATTGTATATGTTATCCTTTGGATGGTCTATGAAACACATAGGTGTATTGTATATGTGATCCTATGGACGGTCTATGAAACACATAGGTGTATGGTAATTTGTGAACACTATAGATGGTTTATGAAATGCATATGTGTATTGTATGAGTGATCCTATGGACGGTCTATGAAACACATAGATGTATTGTATATGTGATCCTATGGACGGTCTATGAAACACATAGGTGTATGGTAATATGTGAACACTATGGACGGTCTATGAAATGCATAGGTATATTGTATATGTGACACTATGGATGGTTTATGAAACACATAGGTGTATTGTATATGTGATCCTATGGATGATCTATGAAACGCATATGTGTATGGTAATATGTGAACACTATGGATGGTCTATGAAACACATAGGTATATTGTATATGTGACACTATGTATGGTCTATGAAATGCATATGTGTGCGATATTAATAAACACTATGGACGGTCTATGAAATGCATGTGTATGGTATGGATGAACACGTGCATAGTAATAGAGACTTGTGGATGGTCTGGTGAGATGCATAGCCAATATAAATAATAGATTCCACTTCCATTTCCCTTGTTTGTATATGTTGTTACATTTACATTATGTTTTGTATCACACGCGTAGTTCATATGGCACACTTGATCCCAAAAGAAGTTTAGAATGAAGTAAGTATAATAAGACTTTAAATGTGATTATATGGGACGTTTCGTAGTTTCTTGATGCACTTTTTTTGCCTCTTATTTGAGTTACCGTATTTTCATATGTTATTTCGTGCGCCTTACATACGAGTACTATTCCATATGTACTCATGTCTCTTTTGCCGGGGGCGCTGCATCTTTTAATTGATGCATGTATACTTATACAGGATGATATGGATCTTTGATAGGGATCTTCTTCACTGCCCAGCTTATGGTGATCCCGCAAAAGTTCCAGTGGGGATTTGAGTCTAGATCGTTTTATGTACTTAGGTATCTATTGTCATAGAAGCTTCATGTACATTATAGGTCATGTAATTAAGGTTTTGCATTTTGGCATGTATTTATGTTCACAGTATTTACAACTATTTATAAAGTTGTGTACCCATCATGAGAAAGCATTTTAGGCCATTGAGCCAAATATTTTCAATTTAAAAGTCAAGATCTAATTATGTTATGGTAAATCATGCATATATAATGATGAGAGGTTGATGTAACGTAGGCTTGCTCGATTGGGTTTACTCGGTCGAGTATCGGTCGCGCTCCCCGAGGCCGGGCTGTGATATTTTGGGGGTTCTTGGGATCAGTTTCTACCGCTTGCAGAGTTTGCCTACAACAATAGCTACCAATCTAGTATTTAGATAGCTCCTTATGAGGCTATATGTGGGAGACGGTGTCGTTCTCCAATTGGTTTGTTTGAGCCAGGGGAGGCTAGGTTGTTGGGTACTGATTTGGTTCAGGATGCCTTGGAGAAAGTCAAGCTTATTCAGGATTGGCTTCATACAGCACAGTCTAGACAGAAGAGTTAAGACGGTCGAATGGTTCGTGATGGTGGTACAGAAGGTATTGCTTAGAGTTTTGTCTGTGAAGTGTGTGATGAGGTTTGGGAATAAAGGCAAGTTGATCCCTCGGTATATTGACCCTTTTGAGGTGCTTTAGAGGATTGGAGAGGTGGCCTACAAGCTTGCATTTCCACCTAGTATATCGGGTGTTCCACTAGTGTTTTATGTTTCTATGCTCCGGATGTATTATGGTGATCCGTCCCATATTTTGGATTTCAGCACACTTCAGTTAGATGGGGATTTGACTTATGATGTGGAGTCAGTGACCATTTTGGATCGGCAGGTTCGGAAGTTGAGATCAAAGAATATAGCTTTAGTGAAAGTTCGGTGGAGAGGCCAGCCAGTCAAGGAGGATAATTGGGAGACCGATCGAGAGATGCGGAGCAGATATCAACGCCTATTTGAGACTCTATGTATGATTCTAGACCCGTTCGAGGACGAATATTTGTTTAAGAGGGGGAGAATGTAACGACCCTACTACCGGTCATTTTGTGTATTGTAACCCCGTTCCCCCCCACTTGTCGCTTTTTATATGCTTAATTATGGTTATGTGACTTGACAGGGTGGTTGGACACTTAGTCCCAAGGTTGGAAGATTAAGTTGAAGGAGTTGACCAGAGTTTGACTTTTTGTAGACGACTCCAGAATGGAGTTTTGAAGTTTCAGATAGCTTCGGATGGTGATTTTGGACTTAGACATATTTCCGAACGTTAATTTTGAGGTTCGTACATTATTTTGTCTTGAATTGGCGAAATTTGTAAAGTTGAAGGTTTGAAAGGTTAAGGGATTTTACCGGGAGTTGACTTTGTTGTTATCGGGTCCGAATTTTGGTTCCGAAAGTTGGAATAGGTCCAATGTGCCATTTATGATTTGTGTGTAAAATTTTACGTCAATCGGAGTTGGTTTGATATAATTCGGCATTAGTTTTAGAAGTTGGAAATTCATTAGTTTCGTTAGTCATGAATTGGGGTGTCATTCATCATTTTGATGTTATTTGATGTGATTTGAGGGATCGACTAAGTTTGTATCACATTTTAGGATGCGTTTGTATATTTGGATGGGGTCCCGGAGGCCTCAGGTTTGATTCAGATTGAAATCGGAGTGTGTATTGGACTTAAGGACAGTTGAAGCTATAAGCTTCTAGTGTGATAGCACCTGCATGGTTTTGGCCGCAGAAGCGGCCAAAGGGTCGCAGAAGCAATTCTAGGTTGGAGCTGAAAGTTGCGAAGGTGAAAGGAGTATTCCATACCTGCGAGATCATAGATGCGGGCACTTGGTCGCAGAAGTGGATTTGAGGCAGGAGAGGGTGAGTCGCAGAAGCGAAGAAGTTCTGGAGGTGTGGGATTTGTATCGCATGTAACACCCCGAAAAATTTTGAAGTACTTAAGCGCTATTAAGAAAGTCGATATGCGCTAATTATATTATTTTGTGTGTAGACAAGGACTATTATATGAATGATATCAATTGATCATGATAATATATGTATTGGGTGCATTAAGAATGGTTTATGGTCTAAGAAGAGCCCCATGGCTAAGTCAAGTTGAAAATTTTATGATGGGATAAAAGTTTCAAGTGAGTTCACACAAGACTTAACTTCAAATGATCATACCTCTATTGATATGAAAAGTTATATGGTGTATTACCTATTAAATTAAATCCCTTTGAGTCTAGTTTCCAACGCTTCAAACTGTTCCTCATTTGGACATTCCTACAAAATGTTATGACCAAATTACCAAAAGCTGCCAGAATGCGATTTTGCGACCAATTCCGCGACCATTATGCTATCGCAAAATGGTTATGCGACCGCAAACTGGTTGCAGAATGGATCAGAACAGCCCAGTTCTGGGCACCGATTTATGCGACCATTGTGCGACCCGCACACCAATTATGCGGTCCATTGTGCGACCGCATAGTTGAATTCAGAGGGTTAATTTTCCTCTTTTCATAACCTGGCCCCATTTTGATAAATAGGCTTTGGGGCTTATTTTGGGGTGTTTTTCGGAGGGTTTTAGAGAGAGGTAAGAGCATTTTAGAGAGAGAATGAGGGAACCTAAAATTATAATCATCCAATCTTGCACCAATCTTCAAGAATCAAGGAAGCTAATCACAAGATCTTCATCTAGGAGGTAAGGTTCCATACCCTAGTTTCCAATTCGAATTTGGGTAAAGGATGGTTGATTTGGAGTATGATTCTTGGGTATAAGAGTATTGTTTATACATGCTTGTACTAATAAGGTTTGTGGGAAGATTGTTGAGCTCAAATAACTAAAGATTGGGTTGTGGAGTGAAGGAAATCTTGTAGAAGAACCTTGTAGTTAGATTTGCACACCTAGTGTTTGATAAAATGCTCAAATGAGCTGAGATCATAAATATCTTCCTAATAATGGTTCAATTTTTGTTATGTCTCAAAATAGATTGGGAAATCTCTAAGCGAGGTATGTTGGCTAAACTTTCTCTCTTGGAATTGAATTCCATAATGTTTCCGTAAGTTTCAAAGTATGGGTTGCGTATTAAAAGGTTATGGCTTTGAGTCGTGTTTCAATGAAAGATAGTATGCCAAATTGTGTGAGAAAAAAATCTCAATATTTTTAAGACTCTTAATTGCTCATATGTGTACCTAAAGTCTTGATTTGGAAATGTCTTATTGTTTATAATCTATAAAGATGGTTGGAAGTGAAATAAGTTAATTGGGGATATAGAGTGTGGCCAACGTGCCAAGAATTTAAGTTATGATTGTTGCTAGTAGTGCAAATGATTTGAGAAGATGCGATAAAGAATATGAAATGAGCCTCGACTCAATTGTTTAAACAAATGACTTCGAAGATAGAATTGCATAAAAGCTTTTGTACTCAATCCATGCCCAGTAGTGGTTGCATTAACTAATGCTTTGCTTTATAAATATATCTAGTGTGATTCGAGTTCTATATACTCATGTGTTGAAATTGTACATGGTCATTTCTGGGGAAGAGTGTTGCAAGAGTAAATGGTGTATTGACTATTTATGATTTTTCATGTGTGTTTCTATTGTTGGTTGGTATGCCTCATTCTTTGGGAAGAAACCATTTGTGTTTGAAATTCCCATTTCAAATGGATTGGAAGTATATGATTTCTGAAATTTTCTATATGTTGATATTTGATGGTGATCTTTCAAATTGAAAGAGGTAAAAGTGTAGAATATGAAATACAGCCATCGTGCCAGGAATAAAGAATCTTGTGAATGGCCTAATGAGCCAAGGAAATATGGTCGTTGTGAATGACTGAAAATACTAATGAGAATTTATAATATGTGAAAAATGTTGAGGTCAGTACAATTGTATTTATGATATTTCTGTTTGCAAATCAAATCAAAAAAAATGTTCTTGGGAGCATCATTAGCAAAACCGAGGAAGGGTGGGTCATAAGGCCCACACCTGAAATTACACGTGCCGGTATAGGGTAGATTGTGATATTATTTCCCTTAATTGGGATGAAACTAGAAGCTTTGTGGATTGTAAAAGTCAACCTACACAGCATATGTGGGAAGGCGGGCCTAGCTGATCGGTTGGAGATCAAACGCCGTGTTGCGCACATGGTAGTACTACTCTTGGTAACAACTTTCTTTTGCATCACTTGTCAAACCGCATTGTCCGTGGGGAGATGGCCTGGCCGATCGGGCGTGATCGGACTCCGTGCTAACAAAGACGGTGGTATATCGGTACTAATGATCTCCCAACCAAAATTATATATGAAGTTCATATTTTGAAAATTATTATGTTTTAACTGGATGTTTGGATATTGTTGATTGTGACTTGTTGTTTCTATGTGTTGCCTTTTCTTATATGGGCATTCTATTTTGAAAGAGGATTTTTAGCTATATATACTAGTGCTATTCGACAGTACTAACGTCCCTTTTGCCGGGGGCGCTGTGTCTTTAATGGATGCAGGTGGTTCTACAGCAGGCGACATTGATCAGTGATAGCAATACACTCTTTTCAGTTGATTTGGTGAGCCCCACTTCATTTCGGGTCATGTATCTTTTGTTTCTCATGTACTATATTTTGAGGTATAGCTGGGGCCTTGTTGCCGGCATTTTCATATTACTCTTCTATTGTATTAGAGGCTTCGTAGACAGGTTGTGGGTTGTGGTTGAAGTTGGGAATTGAACTAGAAATGTTGATATTTGGAAATCATATTTTTTATTAATTCTATAAACTCGTAAGATTTTAGAAATTATGAATAAAGCTGCTAATGGGAATGAAAAAGAAGTTGTTAATAAAATCTTTTCAGTGATTGATTAATGGAGTACATCTCCTCTTTATTCATGGATGAGTTGGGTAGAAGGAAATCTAACAGGCTTGCTCGGCCGAGTTCTATCGGTTGAGCGCCGATCGCGCTGCCCAAGTTTGGGGCGTGACATCGCAGAAGTGGGATTTGGCTGCAGAAGCGGCAGGTCAGGAGTTGTAATCATTTTTCACATAAGATAGACTACTTCCACAAACGCGACACCGTAGATGGGGTGTTTGAGCCTGCAGAAGCGAGAAGCCTGGACAAAAGGATTTAAACGAAGGGTTTCGTGATTTCTCTCATTTTGGACTTTGGGAGCTTGGATAGGGGTGATAGTTTAGAGGCTTTTGGCTATAATTCAAGACGTAAGTGACTTTTGATCACCTTTGTCCCGAAATATTGAATACCCATTGATGTTTACAACTAGATTACGTGTGTTTGAGGTAAAATTTGGGAATTTTTGGACTATGTATTGGAGAGTAAGATTTGGGAATTTGAGGTTTGAATTTTGGGTGAAATTGGATGATTTTGGTATGGTTGGACTCATAATTGATTGGGAGTTCTGATTTTATAAATTTTGTCAGGTTCCAAGATGCGGGCCTAGGGTTGACTTTTTGGATTGACTTTTTTATTTTGGTTAAAAATCTTAGCCTTATCATATGGAATCGATTCCTATAGCTTGTATTGATTATATTAAGTTGTTTGTGACTAGATTTGAGTCGTTCTAAGGCCGATTCGCGAGGCAAGTGTTTATTGGAGCATTGAGTTAGGCACTTTGAAGTAAGTAACACATCTAAACTTGGATTTGAGGGTATTTAGCCCTAAGGACTACGTTATATGAAAGATATTGGGGTGACGTGCTTCGTGATCATGAAGGGGAAATTTGGGCTAGGGAAGAATATTTCTTCACGAACGCAGGGACTGGGTCGCAAACATGAAGTAGTGGGGGGCTTACTATTCTCGAATGGGACCATCCTCTCGCAAACACGAAGCGTTTTGGCGACCTGAGGGAAGGCTGGAATATTACTCTATGCGAACGCGAGCCTTGGCTTGCGAATGCGAAGGCCAGAGGGGTTAAGCCTTCGCGTACGCAAAGGGTTCATCGCAAATGCGTAGGCCATTTGGGCTGTTATTCTTCGCGAACGCGCCAGGTGCTTCGTGAACGCGAAGAGCACCTGACGCCCAATATTAAAACATCAAAAAGACGGGATTTGAGCCAGTTTTAAGTTTGAGCTCGGCCTAGAGGTTATTTTGAAGAGACTTTTCATCCCAACATCATTGATTAGTAAGTTTTAACTTGTTTTATTACATTTTCATAATAACCCATTGATTTTAATCTTTAATCTAGGATTTTTTATGGTAGAAATTAGGAATTTAGGTAGAAATTGGGGATTTTGAGAAATTCAGATTTAGACCTCAAATTGAGGTAAGATTTCGAAATAAAACACATAACCGGATTCGGGGGTGAATGGGTAATTGGGTTTTGGTTTGAATTTCAGGTTTTGAATAAGCGAGTCATGGGTTGACTTTTGTTGACTTTTTCTAGAATAATTAAAGATTGAATCTTTTTCACTTGTGGGTAGTTTTTAAAGCTTATTTGGAATTATTTGAGCATTTGGATAGATTTTATTAGTTTGGAGGCTAATTCTAAAGGAAAATCCATGGTTTTGCCTTGATTTGATTGCGGAGCGAGGTAAGTGTCATGGTTAACCTTGACTTGAGGGGTTAGAACTTGTTGGTCTATTTTCTACATGTATTATGTGTGGGGATGACATATATGTCAGGTGACAAGAATATATACGTTGTTATTGGGTTGTAGAATGCGGGTGAAAATTATTTTATTGTATTATGTTGTTTCTTTCCCTATGTTTTCCATGCTTAGGTTAGATTATTACTTCTTTAATTATCCTCCTCGTATTTATTGTTTACTTTAAAGATGTTGGGAATTTTGGAAGTTGAGTTGTTATCATAGCACTATAATTGAAGTGAAATTGCTTCTTGCCTCGTATTATTAACTCGGTTTTGTATTGTTGTTTGGTGAGGAAGAGCGAAAAGCACGAACGGTGTTGTCGTGTCTTATTTTCATTCATTATTATCTATTGAGAGGTTGTGAGGATTAAAGCATGAAGGGTGATGCCGTGAATTTGATTGCTTATCATCATTTAACATATTATGGGAGGTTTAGAGTAAAAGCACGAAGGGTGATGCTGTGCCATTTCTTTATGATATTACATGATGAGGACCAAAGTAAAAGCACGAATGGCGATGGGGTGCCATTTTTATTTCATTGCCTTATTTAATTCCCATATGCTTTACTTGGTTACATGGTTGCTTATTTCAGAAGATGTTATTTGGTGATTTCGTACTTGTCATTCTTACATATTCCCCCTTTCGCATGTCCCCTCCCAGTTAATGTTTTTAATTGTCATACCTATTATTTTGTTGCTCTACACATATATCCATACAGGTTTCAAGTAGGCGTCTTCTCATAGCCTAGGTACTACCTCGTCGAGGTTAGGCTCAACACTTATGGAGTACATTGGGCCGGTTGTACTCACGATACACTTTTGCACTTGTTGTACAGATACTGGTGTTGGTCCCAATGGTGTCTAGAGGTGTCCTGGTCGGATTTAGTTGTATCGGAGACTTAAGGTATAGTTGCACGGTTTCCACAGCCCTAAAGTCCCCTTCTTTATCTATTCTACTGTTTATCTAGTTTAAAACAGTTATACTTTGCTTCAGACTATATATGTACTTGTGACTCCGGATTTCTGGTATTAGTGAGCATCGTGTTATTTCTATTAACAGTGTGTTAAATTCTGAGTTTATTTATCATTAAATATCCTTACTTCGTGGTAATTGTTAAAACATGGTTAGTTAATTTAATAACGATAACTTTCCTAGCAAGTAGATGTCAGGCGCCATCATGTGTTACTCGTCAGCTCATACGTGTGTAGCTCCTACAATACGTAACACATAACAATAAAATACTTACGGGGTAAATTCTCCCTCACAAGGTTAGACAAGAGACTTACCTCGCTCCGAAATTCGATAATCGGCTCCAACGCCTCTCTAATACCTTAAACCAATGCCAAATGATCTGAACCCCCTTGTTGATACGAGAACAACGTCGTGAAAGTCACCTGAAACGGAGCTCTAGAACTCAAGATATGCCCAAAATACTAAAATATTAGGTCTGGCAATTTAAAACATTGTCCATGTGATTTTTGTTCATCGTATTCGCGAAGAGCAATTTTTCACGTTGACCGGTCAACCCAAAATTCCTTCTTCACGTTCCCGAGACCTCTCACGCGTTCATGAAGAACAAAAGTTCGCACCACAAACCAGCAATCTTTCCCGTCATGAAAATGAGCATAACTCTATTATACGATCTCGAAATTCGACGATTCTTGATGCTATGGTTCCGTAATTATGATAAGAATCCAATGATTAAATCTTATCACAAATCAAAGGTCTTTTTCTCAATATAGTACCCTTTATGACCAAAAAAATGACGTCGAAACATCAAATAAGAGCGCGACACAATCCAAACTCATCCGAAACTCATCGTAATCTAACCAAAACTTGCGGACAAGTCCAAAATCATCATACAAACCTGTTGAAACTTTTAAATCATGAATCCAATCTTGATAAGTCTACTATTTAACCGTGATCAACTCATTTTCTTATACTTAACTAGTATGCAACTCAAGTGTTTGAATCACTCTTTAACACCTCGGAATGGAACCAAACTTCACACAGAAGTCCAATATGACAACATGAACCTGTCCCAAGGCTCGGAATACCAACCAGAATCCGATAACAACAAATTCCATTCCAAGTCAAACTTAGAAAACTCAAAAATCTTCAAAATGCTAGCCTCTGACAATAAGCACCGAATTGCTCCCGGACTACCCGATACTCAACCCGAACATATGCACAAGTTTGAGATCACCTTACAAACACATTGGACCATTCAAATCCCGATTTCGAGCTTGTTCACACAAAAGTCAAATCTTGGTTAACTCTTCCAACTTAAAGCTTTCGAATTGAGAATTATTCTTCCAAATCAACTTCGAACGTCTCGAAAATCGAAACCAATCTCATACGCGAGTCATAATGCTTAATATGAAGCTACTCAAGCTCTCAAACCACCGAACGATATGCTAAAGTTCAAAACGACTATCGGGTCGTTACACAGAATACTCCTTATATAACATAACACTCCAAAATTTTATCAAATGTATTATTCTAAAGTGTTATTCAACAATAAAACCCAAAATTTAGACACTACTAATCCTAACTACAGTTAGCATTGTTACTTCGTGTAAAGATCTTCCTTGGCTATGGTGATGGAGCATCACTTCGAAAATAGGATGTCGGCAAAAAAATAAAAAGGGTGACTCAAAGAGCTACAATTTTTGTTTTTGAATCATATCCAATTTGTTACTTATTGTGAGATATACGCTTGTGAAGTTATACCAAAAACTTGTACCTTGTTCCTGGGTTGCGGACCACTACGCAGTCTGCACTTTCCTGGTGCTGGTCGTACTATGGTCCGTTCTTGGACCTGCAACAGCTGGAAAAACTTGTTTCAAAGGCTCTAAAAAGCCACGGAGCCCCTCGTGTCCTAAACTAATAATTCACATATGTCCAATAACACTATATCAACTTATCCAAGGTCCCAAAACATGAATATAGCTTTAAGTACTATGACCTATAGGAAGTCTCAAACCATAGAACAGAACACAAATACTCAAAAAGATAGCTTGGATCTTTACAGTAGGTGAAATGGGTTCTACCTGGTTAAGCAAAATCTCCAAGGTGAAATAAATTCTAACTGAATTATGTGTTTTATATAAGTAGGGTCTACCTGGGTTATATATACACTAAGTGAGAGGAATGATCTACCTGGGTTATGTGCACCTTAGATGACAAGAAGGATTTACCTGAGTTATAAATTTCCTAGGTGATGAGGAGAATCTTTCTAGGTTATGCATTCCCAAGGTATAAGTAGGATCTACCAAGGTAATGTGTTCTTTTGGTGAATAAAAGCAAAGAGTAGTGACATGATTGTATCACTACAACACACGCCAAATGCACACCGGAAAGAAAAAGAAAGGAAAAACAAGGTTTCTTTTCCTTATTTTTTTTTACTTTTTTGTTTAAATGGAAAATATAAAATCTTTTTTGTTGTTTTGACACAAAATGAAAGAAAAATTGTGAAGTTTTCTAAAAATTGATTGAGTCGTGACAAACTTATATGTTGGTATTTGAGCTTGATCATTTGGCTTGGTTTGATAAGGGTTGATTTGGATGGGTTTCAGGGAATATCCTAATTGATGTGCTAATGAGATTACAACTAACCTGATCATAACACTTCCATTAAATTGTTGGACTGATCTTTTTCTTTCATCTGAGTTGCCCACTTGATCTTTCCCTTCCCAATTTAAGATCCTTTGTAGAAAAATATGAAAAATTCTTTCTTGCTTACCTTAGGAAGATATCACAACCTAAATCTAGATCTAGTGACAAGCAGCCAACGAGCCACTACCTATTAGGCGTACCCTTTAAGCTAAAACATATAGAAAACATAGAACTAGATACGAAAGAGATACTATTAAAGTTGTCTCATACGATAAAAATGCAGCTTGAAATAAAGAAAGTAATAACGTCTCCTAGTAGATGAAGCTGTCATACGACTAGTGGTGGCGGAACTCAACTAGACTAATAACATAGTTTGAATTACTACTCAGCATCTAGATTGCCCTTTACTAGACCTGCGCAACTGTGAGTCTAAAAGACCTAGTAATATCATCGACTCACTCTCCAAGCTTACCTGTGAATTTTTTTAAATATTGTTGGTAGTGCACATACACTATCAAAGCAATATAAGTAGAGAAATGATATACAACTAACACAAACTAGATATGAGATCATAAGTATAAATAACGTTAAAATTCATCCCCTTTTTGTATTATTGTGTGTCGTCGAATGTTTTGAGGCCTCCAATGGGTTTCAATGATATTTTGGGACTTTGGGCATTGTTGTTCGAGACTATTTGTTACGACCCAAAATCATATTATGGTCGTGATGGTACTTAAGCCAATTCGCTAGGTAATTCAACAGTCATAATCAATCAAATTCGAGCATAACAAGATATGATAAGCTATCTTGACATAAATAAATCATAATAAGTCTCAAAACAACTCAAGCAAAAAATACTACAAATAACTTCCAAAACCCGGTAGTACGAAGTCATGAGCTACTAAGAGAAAATATAACTAAGTATCATAAATACAAGAGTATTTTTCGAATAACATAAACAATATATAATAAGAAGAAGGTGACTTCAAGGGTCTACGATCGATCAAGCAATACCACCTTGAGTGTCCTAAGTCAGCAAATGGCACCCTCTTGAGATCCACTAGTGCTAATGCCAAAATCTGCATAAAAATATGTAAAAGTATAGTATGAATACAAAACAACGTGTACTTGGTAAGTATCAAGAGTAACCTCGGTGAAGTAATGATAAAGTTCAAGTCAAATAATACTCACTAATAAATATACATGTATAGTTCATGCATATACATAGCAAGGCAATGGAAAGATATATACCATGAATTAGAAATTTAAATCATGAATCGTATTATCTCTCGCCTATCATAATCAATGCACACAATAGAGGCATCAAGTAGCATATTAGAAGATATACACAGAAATGATATAGAATGCATGATATGACAAAAATGATTCACTTATGAGATCAAGTTTTCACATTTATGTTTAACTCATCAACCAATATCAGCACAAACTAACACTCATCAGTGTCTTACAACTCTGTGTGTACGTCACCAAGAGAGAAACATGCGAGAGAAAAGGTAGGAGGGAAGGATCCATATCCACAAGCTACATGGTAGAAACCTCATGCAATAACAGTAACCAACGGCATAAAACTCATGCCATATCAAATACCAATCCACTCAAATATCCAAATATCCAAATATGCCATAATCATATCAATATGCATCAAGATCATCACCTCCAAGACAGTAAGCATATGCTCAAGAAATAACAGACAATATACACAAGGACATAATAAATAGAGGTACATATGTGTATTCAAGATGTGAAGTATGACTACAGATTAATCAACTATATCAACATCTCAAGAATATTCCATCATGACAAATAAAGATATCACAAGTCTAAACATGATCTCTAGCATGAATAAATAGGCTCGCATAGTCATACGATCAAATAAAGTATAAGTCAAGAAAAACACTCAACCAAACAAGGCACAAAGAAGTCTAAATTCTACTTCGAGAATGAATAAACCACGACACCCTCATATACGCTCGTTACCTTGTATATACGTTGCCCCCAACACATTACAATTAGAAAACAAGGTTATTTCCTAAGGTAATTTCCCTCAAACAAATATTAGGCAAGATAGTTATCTCTTCTGTAACAATCTTCAGCTGTCCAATAAGCCATTCCCTCTATTCGTGACCTCCAAATACTACAAGTCTAGCCAAAAAATACTTAACGAGGTCAAATAAAATAATAAAATCAATTGCGAACAATAAAATTTTAATTTTTAATCAAATTTTAAAAAGTCAACCTAAGCTCACATGGTCACAACCCGAGTCTAGGGCTAGATCTGATTGACTCATAACCCTACGAGTCCAAATATATGATTAGTTTCCAAATTTTAGTTCAATTCAGTGTTCAAATTCTCAAAATATACTCTCTTAAGTTGTAGAAAGACCCCAAATTTCGCTCTTAAAATTCATATTTTAGGTATATAAATCCATCCGGAGTCAAGATATTTGATCAAATCTAAATAAAAGTTACTTACCCTCAAGATTGTAGTAAAACCCCTCTTCAAAATCTTCTTCTCTTGTTCTCCAAAACTAAAAAATGGTGAAAAAGAGCTAAATCCCAAAATTTGGAGATAAAATACCTCTGCCAGCGATTTTAAAGCATCACGATAATGACCAATAGCTTATGCAATCGCGAAGCATAGAGGTCCACCGCCTGAAGTCCTTTTATGCGACCGCGACTATGACTACGCACATATGATCGCAAAGGCCAACTGACCAGCTGGCTACATGAACGTAGACACCCCTCTTGCAATGACGATTCACCAACTTCCAGAGCTACGCGATTACGAACCTTCCCATACGATCGTGAAGCACAAACTCCCCCAACCCACACTCCTTCTACACGATTGCAATGCTAGCTACGCTATCACGATGCTCTGATGTGCATTAGAAAATCAGCAATCCAATCTTAGCATAAAATGATCAAAACCCATTTTGAAACTCATTCCAACCCCCTGGTACCTCGTCCAAGCATCCTAACAAGTATATATATGTCACGACCCAAAATCCACTATTGGTCATGATGGAGCCTAACGCCGCCGTCAGGCAAGCCAACGATGATTGTCCACTTAATTACTCATTTTTATTCCTTTTGAAATCATAACTTCCATTAATTAAATAGTATGAAATAGAACTACCATAATAAACATCCAGTAGGAACCCCCAAAATACGGTGTCATAAGTGCATGAGCATCAACTAAAAAATACGATAAAATATAACATCTGTCTAGAATACAAATTAGACAGGAGAATGTAAATGAATCTGATGGAGACTCTGTGTGCTGCGTACTCGTAACGTGGGATGCAGCTCACCTAAATCCCCGCAATAGCCATGCCTATATGCCCACAAAACCACTAGACATATATGCACCTACACGAAATGTGCAGCAAGTGTAGCATGAGTACGTAAAATAACGTATACCCAATAAGTATCTAGTCTAACCTTGATGAAGTAGTGATGAGGGGTCGACTTTGACACTTACTATGGGCTAACAATAAAATTCAAAAATTATAATTAAGTATGGATTATGTAAATACAACTGAAAACTCAATAACAAGAAATAAATAAATAATTCTTTCACTGATAGTAATTCCCAAATTAATTTCCATCATTTAACAAATTAATCTCTCAAGCCAATGAAACAATATCAATTATAATTAGACTCCAAGATTTATTACGCGCGAATTATGCTGAGGTCGTACGGCCCGATCCAACATACAAATATATAAACTATACATCCAACCATAGATGCATCTATTTGCTGACGAGGCGTTCGGCCCGCTCCATGAGAAGAGAAGATATTTTATAAAGAACCGATTCAAGATTATTAAGAGGCTAATATTGAAAGAAACACCAATTCTCATTAACGGTCAAGTAACCCATCCAAAACTCAAGTAAATGAAATTTAACCTTTTATAATTCCTTTATCAAGTTTCAATGTGATTTAAGCAATTAAATTAATAAGTAGGGTGCAACATCGCAAGTATAACATGATTTGTGTCCTAGACTACCCGGACATAAGCATAATTAGTAGCTACGTACGGACTCTCGTCACCTCGTGCGTACGCAGCCCCCACAAATAGAAGCATATATTAAATCAATTCACCTATGAGATTAATTTCCTCTTACAAGGTTAGAAAAGAGACTTACCTCGCTCCGAAGTTCCATATCCGGCTCCAAAGCTTTTCTAACAACTCAAACCGGCGCCTGTCGCTCCAAAACTAGTAAATAAATATGAAATTCCATGAACATATACTTTAACACTCATAATAAATCAATTTATGAAAATTTTTAACTCCGCTCGAAAAATTGATAAACTCACCCTCGGGCACACGTGCTCGGATTATATAAATTGTCGAAAATAATCATTACTCATAACACTACGAACTCAAACATATGATTTATTCCCAATTCAATATCCAAATTCGTGGTCAAAATCCAACAATAACAATTTCTAGGTTTTCTACTTACCTTGTGTTGCTTGATGAGAATCTCCTGTTGAAGCGCTCCAAAATCGCCCCAACCAAGTGAAAATGAGAGAAAATAGACCAAATCCCATTTTTAAAAGAACCTTTTGTCGAGGTGATTATTCGCATCTGCGGTTCACTAGCCGCATCTGCGGTCTACCATCTGCTTCTGTAGAGTTCTCTCTTGTAGACCAACTGCTTCTGCAGGCTCGCATCTATGATGCCCACTCTGCAGGTGCGATTACACCAGCAGCTGCCAACTTCAGCAAAATTCTTTAATTTCAAAACTTGATCGGTTAACTACCCGAAATCCATCCGAGGCCTCCGGGACCTCAACCAAATATACCAACAAGTCCTATAACACAATACAAACTTAGTCCAACCTTAAAATCACTTCAAACAACATTAAAAATACAAATCGCACATAGATTCAAGCCAAGTGAACTTTAAAACTTCCAATTTTTACAACCGACGCCGAAACCTATCAAATCACATCTAATTGACCCTAAATTTTGCACACAAGTTACAAATGATACCACGGACCTACTCCAACTTCCGGAATCGGAATCCGACCCGATATCAAAAAGTCTACTCCCGGTCAAACTTCCTAAAAAAATTAATTTTTGCCATTCCAAGCCAAATTCCACCACGGATCTCTAAATCACAATTCGGACCCGCTCCTATGACCAAAATTACCATATGTACCTGTTGGAACCTTCAAATCCCGATTCCGGGGTCATTTACTCAAAAGTCAAACCTTAGTCAATTCCTCCAACTTAAAGCTTCCAAAATTATAATTTTCTTTCCAAATCAACTTCGAACTTTCCGAAATTCAATTCCGCCCACACATATAAGTCAAAATACCTGAAGTGAAGCTACTCAAAGCCTCAAACCACCAAACGACGCGCTAGATCTCAAAACGACTTGTTAGGGCGTTACATTCTCTCCCACTTAAATATACGTTCGTCCTCAGACATTCGAAGAACTACTACGGAGTTTCCCAAAATCACTTTTTAACACCTCGTGCACCTGCCCATGCTACCACAACCCAGTTGAACACATCAGCTCGAGCCGGACTGAAGATTCTCCCTTTTTATTTAGTCAATAAGCCTTAGAACCAAATTCCAACCTCCGCATTTCTCTACAATGCCTGATTCTAACACACGAACGTCGTGCCAATCACCACCCACTGTACCAAAACATGATCATGCATCTATGCGAAAATCACAACACACACCACATAAGTCGGTTTCCCATAATAACATCCCTTAACCACAATAGTTGAAATTTTACGAATCTGATGCCCGCAATACACCTCATAATACAAATAAGCCCGATTTAAATTCTCACAATAATGACACGACAGATAAGATGTGTAGAAATTCATAACAACCTGCTGAATCAATCAAATCATGGAGTCGCTTCTCCTGACAAGGACCATTACTTCATTCTGAACTAAATAATGATATTTGCCTTTTAATATGCCTTATATAAATCCGATCGCACTGAATATTAGGTCCAATAATATCATCCCACCCAGTACAAGTTTCTCTCGTGATAAAATCTCAAACACTGCCAAAATCTCATATAACATTAACAATGCACTAGCAAGCTACAAACGTTAATATAACTCATAAAGAAGAACAAACTTTGATGGGGAATTACCTAGCCCGCATAACGAATAAAACGGCCTAATACGCACTATGAACCTGCCTCAGGGATGAAAACAAAGTACACAAAATAAGTGCAAGGAACTATGCTCAACATTTGTAACGACCCGATCGGTCATTTTGAGCATTTGTACTTTGCTTGATAGTTTTTGGGCATGAGTAGTTCCGTATGATACATTATGACTTATGTGAATCGTCGATTTTGATTTTCAGGTTATTCGGAATAGAATTGGAAGAATAGATTTCATTGTCGAAGCTTTAAATTGGGAGAGTTGACCAAGTTTTACTTTTTATGATATTGAACCCGGAATGAGGTTTTGATTGTTCCATTAGCTCCGTTGGATGATTTTGGACTTAGGAGCACGTCCAGATTATGATTCGGAGGTCCGTGGTTGATTTTGGCTTTAAATAGCGAAAGTTGAATTTTTGGAAAGTTTGACCGGGAGGTTGACCTTTAGATATCAAGATTGGAATCGAATTCTAGAAATTGAAATAGGTCCATAATGTAAAATGTGACATGTGTGCAAAATTTGAGGTCAATCGGACGTAATTTGATAGGTTTCGGTATCGGTTGTGCAAGTTGAAGTTTTAAAGCTCATAGATTTCGATTTGAGGTGTGATTCGTCGTTTTGATATTGTTATGCATTATTTGAGGCCTCGAGTTGGTTCGTGTTATGTTATTGGACTTTTTACTATATTCGGACGGTGTCCCGAGTGGCTCGGATGAGTTTTGGACGAGGTTCAGATCATTTTTACTTCATGTGCAAAGCTGAAGGCTACTGGTTCTCGTATGATCGCACCTGCGGGTGGTTTGCGCAGGTGCAATGGCCGCAGAAGTGACAAAGGCATCGCATATGCGAGATGAGAGCTAGATGAGGAGGACCACAGAAGCGGAGATTTGGGTGCATATGTGATGGCGCAGGTGCGGCAGCTCGAGCGCAAGTGCAGAGTTGGAGGGTGTTAGCAGAGGTCGCAAGTGCGATGGGATTTTCGCACTTGCTATTGCGCAGATGCGGGCAGTAATTCACAGAAGTGGAAATGGTGAAGAAAGCCGGGCAGCGCAGGTTCGATGTATTTCCACAAAAGCGGTGGTCACAGGTGCGACAAATTGTCCGCAAATGCGGAAGTGCTGGGCAGAATATTCTATACAAGGGTTCCCGATTTTCGCTTCATTTTTCCATTTTCAAGCTCGGATTGAGGCAATGTTTGGAGAAAATTTCACTATATGAATTAGGGTAAGTGTTCTCTACTCGGTTTTGGTGATATTTCAGGAATCTATCTTCATTCTTAGCAATTGGTTGATGAATGTAAATAGAAATTTGGGGGTTTTTGGTCTAAAGTTTCATAATATGAATTTTTGAGTTTTGAACATCAAATTGGAGTCGGATTCGAGTGAAACTAGTACGGTTGGACTCGAAATTGAATAGGTTGTTGGATTTTGTGAGATTTGTTGGATTTCGAGGCGCGGGCCCGGTGTGATTTTTGGCCGGTTTTTGGGTTTTGATTAAGGATTTGATCTATATCATTTGAAATTGTTTCCTTGGGCTTTATTTGATGTATTTGAGTTTCCTTTAGCTAGTTTGAGCCGTTCGGAGGTCGGAACGCGCGGGATGGCATTTTGGAGCATTGCTTGTCTTGCTCGGCATTGGTATTGGCTTGTTCGAGGTAAGTAGCTCTTCTAATCTTAGTGTTGAGGGTATGAAACCCCAAAATACATGTTATGCGATTGGTATTAAGGTGACGCACATGGTAGGTGACAGGCGTGTGGGCGTGCACCATGTGAATTAGGACTCTGTTGTTTCCATGGCACTGTATAGTGGTCCTACTTTGTTGATATCTTTGTTTTCACCATGTGATAAAGTAGTTAAGCTGTCAAGCATGATAGATATCATGTTTAGGCATTATGCCGATATTGTTTGGACCCATAGTGGTCGTTTCTTACTGTCATCTCACTGATTTTATTGATATTTCGTACTCGGTCATATTCATGCATTCATATCATATCGCAGTCTCAGTTATTTATTGACACATCATATCATTATTCGCAGGCTAGTTTCATGACATTGTGAGACTATGAGTGAGACTAGAGAGATTGATGACTGAGTGACGTCGGGGGCCTGTTTGTGAGGATGTTGTCACTATAGCATGTGAGTTGTCCGTGCGATTCCAGATATTGATATTATAGCATGTAAGTTGTCTATGTGATACGTGAGTTGTCCGTGCGATTAAAGATATTTATATTATGGCATGTGAGTTATCCGTGGAACACATGAGTTATCCGTACAGATTATAGCGCTTGAGATGGAAGGATCCCCTCCGGAGTCTGCACACTCCCAGTGAGTGCAGTCGACTATATATATGTGGAATGGACTACACGCCGCAGCGTGTATTGTACAACGCTGAGTGATTGAGTGTGCTGAGCATTGAGCATAGTGAGATAGGATGCGAGACAGTGAGATTGAGTACTCTGAGAGTATGAGTACATGATTTATCTCTAAGATACATGGAATTGGCATGCACACATGATATACAGGCATAGGGATGCATTTTTTTTCCTCATGTTGTACAGTATCACGTCATTCATGACTTTTACACACATTGATATGTGGGAATAGAGAGGTATTTCACACTTGCTATCTGGAAAGAAAATGAAACATTTTATTTATTGTGGAAAGGATATTTGGAAAAATTACAGCTTTCAAACTTACTCGTATTTTTGGCAATTTCGGTAAAAGATTTGGGTTTTCACTAAGATACTTGAAAAGCATGACTATTTTCTGGAACTGTGAACGAGCTGAGCATTTTTACTTCTGAGATACATCTCTTATTACCTGTATTATGCTGTTATGAACTGTTGTGGAGTATTGGTATTGTACCTGACCTTGTGTTAGCTCGTCACTACTTTCAACCTAAGGTTAGGTTTGTTACTTATTGAGTACATGGGGTCGGTGGTACTCATACTACACTTCTGCACCTTGCGTGCAGATATTGGCTGTTGATGTTGCTGTGTTCGATGGGAGTTGGATTGGAAGATGTACCTGCGTCCCGGTTGTAACTACCTCTTATTCGTGGTAGCCTTAGTTCTATAAAACTCTGTTTATGTACTTTTCAAACAGGCGATGTATTTATTTCATTTTCGCTTTGTAAACTCTATTCTTAGAAGCTCATGATTTGTACTACCAGTTCTTGGGGAATGTATTAGATTCAGATATTTCTTTACTTAATTGCTTTATTAATTATTATTAGAATTGGTTAGTAGTTAATTTGCTTACCTAGCGGGTTGGGTTAGGTCCCATCATGACTAGTCGGATTTTTGGTCGTGACAAAGTGGTATCAGAGCTCTAGATTCATAGGTTCTACAAGTCCTGAGCAAGTGTCTAGTAGAGTCTTGCGGATCGGTATGATGACGTCCATACCTATCTTCGAGAGACCACAGGGCATTTAGGATATACTTCCCATCTTTCTTTCCTTATCATGCGGCATTGATTCACCTTAAAGAGTAACTCTTTGAATTTCTTCCACGCATTCGTATGCGCATGCGAGCGCTCGGTATCAGCTGTGCATCGCCGTCTTGTGGTTCTATGAATGGGGTGTGAGATGTGATTTCTATGTGCTTATGATGGGCCAGTCTAGAGAACTGGAAGCCAGATTTTGACTGTAGCTTGAGCACAGAGATTTTGATTGTGTGAGCACGTGCTTTTGGGACTTATACGTCCGGTAGTGTTCCTATGAGTGGAATTTGTGGCTCGATTAGCGGTAGAAGGACTGTGTGGTGAGTATGATGTGACTTCGAGATGTGTTAAGATTGTTCGAATGTGATGAGAAGAGTTTACTTGAGATGTAGCAAGGTCCATGGGGTTTATGATTTCTGTCTTGATTTGGTGCATGGTCTCGAGTTATGGGGTATGTTGAGAGATCTCTCATGTTATTTAGTTTTGGAGTGAAGTAGATTCTCATGTCTTGTCGATGATTTCAGAATCAAGAAGATTAAGTGATTGAATAGTAGTCGTGACTGTGGAAAGATATAGAGTGATGTCAGTTTGAGGCAAAGCAGGCGGGTTATCACTTACGAGGTGTCCTGAGCTTGTGTGGTCCTTATGATGTTTTGTAGAGAGTTCTCTTTTACCAGTGAATGATATATATTGCAATTTGAGTTTGGATCGCTTGTAGGAGTTGGCTTGACTATTACAAGGGTGAATGCAAGATTTGCAGACGATTTGAGGTATTATATGGTTTGTGTTACATGGGTTTGCGAAGGATTTAGTTTAATTTCAGCGCGGGATTCTGGCAGCAATAGAGTATGGGTATTGTGTTGTTATCGACTATTTTGTTCTATGGCTTCGAGCCAAGTAGAGGAGTCTGCTATCGACGAGTGGATTGCACGGTTATGTGTTATATTGGTTTCGGTTTGTTTGTATACTGGTGAATCAGTTATGGCTTGCAGAAGTTGAGATTGAGGATGACTCGAGTAAGGGCATTTCTGGATACGGGTTGTATTACACTCTATGGGAATCATAAAATAATTGAGTGGTTATTCGCAAAGGATGTAGTGTGCATGGAGTAGGAATTTGCTTGGTTGCTTAGGAGTGCAGGTTACTCTTTATTCCTTTAGGTGTTGGTGTGCTAATGGGGCATAGGTCGTTCGGTCCGTTTGGTCGGTTCAATTGAGATTTGAGTAGAGTGGATGATTCTTGAGAAAGGTTCTAACGGATTCAAGATTTATATGTAGTGATTTGGAATTTTCAAGATTTATATATGGCTAGAAATTGGGAGTTGCATTGGATGGTGTCGAGACTTGTGGCATTTTATATCAATGTGGATTGTGCATTTCAGTATCAATAAAGTGAAAGAAACAGTTTTAGGTTCACATAAGATCTCTTTAGAGTTGGTGTCTCGGTTGTGGTGCCTTGGGGTGCTTAAGAGGGGAGTCAGCGACTTATGGGCCTTAGGGCATTATGATTTTATACTAGGGTCTCTTGTGTGGTGAATTTTGGTTAGGGATCGTGGTGTTATAGCAAGGAGAAGTATCAATTTGATGGCAATTTGGAAAGGACTTGGAGAAATAGGACAGTGTGGTAGTAGGTTGGGTTAGCACAGTAATGGGTATGATCGGTTCTTTAGGTACTTATGATGTGTCTAGTCTCTACAGGTATTCGTGGCAATGCTCTTGGGTCTTGGCAACCTGCGTGGCTAGGTTGAGTTAGAGAGATTCGGTTCTGATAGCTTAGTTGTGTGCAAATGGGTTTCAAAGAGTTCTCAATGGTTTTTACCACGGTTTGAGGAGTATATTTCCTACCGCCGTGAGGAATATGTCGCGTATTGGGATTTTCTTCGGGATGAGATCAAATGGAAGGTTTCTGACTGATCGGGTATATATTCTGCTTGTGACTCAGAGTTGATTATGAGATTCTTGTACTCTTCACAAGATGGCATGGTTGACGTGGTGTATTGTGTGGGATTGAGATTTGCATGTGCAAGGTCACAATTCAGTTTTGAAGGGAAGGACATAAATTCGTAGGCAGCATGGACGGTTTCAGATGACTAGGAAAATTATATTACTAATCGATATGGCCCGATGAGTGTATACATTTCAGAAGGGGCAATGTGTTTTGATTTATGGATACTTTATTGGTATTGCGGCACTCTTATGGTTGATCGACTGCTTATATTCAAATTTTGCTATGTGTCACGGAAGAATTTTAGAAGTATTCCTCGTGGGATGATCGTGTATGAGAGATGTGTTAGACATTCTGGTTGGGGGGTTAGGATCAGATATGGGATTCGTGTGTTCTATGGATTTAGAGACTGGGAGTTCTCAAGAGCAGGTTGTTTTCATGGTTGTGGACTGTGAAATCATGGCCGAAGCTAGCTAGATGGTAGTAAGCATTATGATTCGATTATTGTGGGCTTTTAGAGGGTTATTTATCCATGTGTGGCTGCCCGAAGTTGAGTTGGGGGTCCATTGGTAGGCCCAATTAGGATGTGTATTCTACACCAAGCCGGATTGGTTGGCTCCATACTGCTATTATTGAGGGATGTGTCATTCGGTTGTTGATGAGCTTATTCGTGTTCTATTATGTTCGGTGAGTTACTCTTCTATGTTACGAGGGGTCATGATTCGTTAGTTGTATACACCCATGGTGTTATTCTATTGGGGCCTTATAGCTGAATTCGCGCGAGATGGGTATTTGGGTGATGCATGAATGGTTGTGCATTGGTTATGATCTTTCGTGTTTATGTGGCATTGTGTCATTTGCTTCTCCATGGTTATGGTAATGCACTATGAGTACTTGATGTCTGATTGCGCGTAGTTATTGATTTTGAGCATGGTGACTGAGGTATTTTATATGGATCAGTGTTTGGATGGGGTCGCGCATTACAGAAGAGTTATGTTGAGATATGATCCTTTGTGTTAGATTCGTGTGTTATGGTTCTACGGTATGTGATGGGTTCTTAGCACTACGTTGGGGTGGTACCCGTCGAGCTTGCGAGATGGTTCTCTTGTTTGAGTCATTTTCATGATTGAGTATATTTGGAATAATGCTTATTGGTGCACGGATTGCACGGGTTGCGGTTTTAGATAGTATTGGTGTGACATGTCAGTAGAGTAGCTAGTATTTGGTAAGATGAAGTCATCGGGTCTAGGATGGGTGCTATCCGATTTGATTGTGGTATATTTGGAAGGATAATATCGAAAGTCGGCATAGAAATTTGCTATGGTTCTTGTCGAAGGAGAGGGAGCTCCACAGCTGGTGGATCTGATGAATGGTTACGCATTTCTATGTGTTTCTTTCATCATCGGTAGTGTACGAAGGTTTTAGAATGGAGTCTTGTTTGATATGAGGTTTATTACCGGCATTGGGTTGTTTTGAGCAGCTACTGTGATTAGAAATTATTGCTTCGAGCATTTGAGCTATATGGTATTTGAGTTTTGAGTAATTGAGTTATGGTTATGGCTTTTGGTACAACTTGTTCAGACTTATACATTGTGTAGGTTGGAGGATTCAGATCTTATAAGAAATTTCGGATGTTGGAAATTGGATTCGAGGGCTTGTGGGCTAGGTTGAATTGAGAAATTTTGGATATGCTTTGTTATCGGACCTGTATGGGATACGGTGACGTGGGATCACCCCCGGGTATGTGCATGGTAAGGTTATACAGCGGTTTGATGGCTTTGAGAACAACTCTGGACATGTTCGAGGACGAACGTATGTTTAAGTGGGGGAGGATGTAACCACCCGACACGTCGTTTTGAGCATTTGCACTTCGCTCGGTAGTTTACGGGCATGAGTAGCTCTGTATGATGCATTATGACTTACGTAAATCGTCGGTTTCGATTTTCAGGTTATTCGGAATCGAATTGGAAGAATGGATTTCATTATTGAAGCTTTAAATTGGGAGAGTTGACCAAGTTTTATTTTTTTTGTGAATTTGAACCCAGAATTGGGTTTTGATTGTTCCATTAGCTCCGTTGGATGATTTTGGACTTAGGAGCGCGTCCGAATTGTGATTCGGAGGTCCGTGGTTGATTTTGGCTTTAAATGGCGAAAGTTGATTTTTTTGGAAGTTTGATGGGGAGTTGACTTTTTAATATCGGGGTCAGAATCCGATTCAAGAAATTGGAATAGGTCTGTAATGTGAAATGTGATGTGTGTGCAAAATTTGAGGTCAATCGGACGCAATTTGATAAGTTTCGGCATCAGTTGTGGAAGTCGAAGATTCAAAGTTCATAGATTTTGATTTGAGGTGCAATTCATCATTTTGATGTTATTATGTGTGATTTGAGGCCTTGATAGGTCCGTGTTATGTTAGTGGACTTGTTAGTATATTCGAACGGGGTCCGGAGTGGCTCAGATGAGTTTTGGACGAGGTTCAGATCATTTTCACTTTATGTGCAAAGCTGAAGGCTGCTGGTTCTAGTATGATCGTACCTGCGGGTGGTTTGCACAGGTGCGATGGCCGCAAAAGCAACAAAGGCATCGCAGATGAAAGATGAGAGCTAGATGAGGAGGACCACAAAAGAGGATATTTGGGCACATATGCGATGCTGCAGGTGCGGCAGCTCGAGCGCAGGTGCGGAGTTGGAGGGTGTTAGCAGAGGTCGCAGGTGCGATGGGATTTTCGCACTTGCGATTGCGCAGATGCGGGCAGTGATTCGCAAAAGAGGAAATGGTGAAGAAAGCCGGGCAGTGCAGGTGTGAAGTGTTTCCACAAAAGCGGTGGTCACAGGTTTGCCGAATTGTCCGCAAGTGCGGAAGTGCTGGGCAGAATGTTAGATACAAGGGTTAGATACAAGGGTCACATTTTGGCTTCATTTTTACATTTTCAAGCTCGAATTGAGGCAATTTTTGGAGCCAATTTCACCATATGAATTGGGTAAGTATTCTCTGCTCGGTTTTGGTGATATTTCATGAATCTATCTTCATTTTTACCAAGTGGTTGATGAATTTAAAGAGAAACTTTGGGGGGGTTTGGCCTAAAGTTTCATAATATGAATTTTTGAGTTCTAAACATCGAATTGGAGATGGATTTGAGTGAAACTAGTATGGTTGGACTCGTAATTGAATGAGTTGTCGGATTTTGTGAGATTTGTTGGGTTCTGAGGCGCGTGCCTAGGTGTGAGTTTTGGCTGGTTTTGGGTTTTGATTAACGATTCGATCTTTATCATTTGAAATTGTTTCCTTAGGCTTTATTTGATGTATTTGAGTTGCTTTTGGCTAGTTTGAGCCGTTCGAAGGTCGGAATGCACGGGATGGCATTTTAGAGCATCGTTTGGCTTACTCGGCATTGGTATTGTCTTGTTCGAGGTAAGTAACTTTTCTAATATTAGTGCTGAGGGTATGAAACCCTAAAATACGTGTTATGTAATTGGTATTGAGATGACACACATGATACGTGACGGGCGTGTGGGCGTGCACCATGTGAATTGGGACTCTGTTGTTTCCATGGCAATGTATAGTGGTCCTACTTTGTTGATATCCGTATTTTCACCATGTGATAAAGTAGTTAAGCTGTCAATCATGCTAGATATCATGTTTAGGCATTATACCGATATTGTTTGGACCCATAGTGGTCATTTCTTACTGTCATCTCACTGATTTCATTAATATTTCGCACTCAGTCATATTCTTGCATTCATATCGTATCTCAGTCTCAGTTATTTATTGATACATCATATCATTGTTTTCGGGCTAGTTTCATGACATTGTGAGCCCGTGAGTGAGACTAGAGAGATTGATAACTGAGCGAGGTCGGGGGCCTGTTTGTGAGGATGTTGTCACTATAGCACGTGAGTTATCCGTGCAGCACGTGAGTTGTCCGTGCGATTTCAGATATTGATATTATAGCACGTGAGTTGTCCGTGCGGCACGTGAGTTGTCCGTGCGATTCCAGATATTTATATTATGGCACGTGAGTTGTCTGTGCGGATTATAGTGCTTGGGCTGTAGGAGCCCTTACGGAGTCTGCACACCCCTAGTGAGCGCAGTCGACTATAAATATGTGGATCGGGCTGCACGTCGCAGCGGGTATTGTACATCGCTGAGTGATTGAGTGTGCTGAGCAATGAGCATAGTGAGAGAGGATGCGAGACAGTGAGATTGAGTACTATTAGAGTGTGAGTATACGAGCTCATCATCGAGATGCATTGCATTTGATATGCGTACTTGAGATACATGGCATAGAGATGCATTTTTCCCCATTCTGTACGGTATCACATCATGTTTTACGGCATATCGTCATTCATGACTTTTACACACGTTGATATGTGGGCATAGAGAGGTATTTCACACTTGTTATCTAGAAAGAAAATGAAACATTTTATTTATTGTGGAAAAGATATTTGAAAAAATTACAGGTTTCAAACTTGCTTGTACTTTTGGCATTTTCGGTAAAAGATTTGGGTTTTCACTAAGATACTTGAAAAGCATGACTATTTTCTGGAACTGTGAACGAGCTCAGCATTTTTACTTCTAAGATACATCTCTTATTACCTGTATTATGATGTTATGAACTGTTGTGGAGCATTGGTATTGTACCTGACCTTGTGTTAGCTCGTCACTACTTTCAACCTAAGGTTAGGTTTGTTACTTATTGAGTACATGGGGTCGGTTGTACTCATACTACACTTCTGCACCTTGCGTGCAGATGTTGCTGTGCTCGATGGGAGCTAGATTTGAAGATGTACCTGCGTCCCGGCTGTAGCTGCCTCTTGTTCGTGGTAGCCTTTGATCTATAAAACTCTATTTATATACTTTTCAAATAGACGATGTATTTGTTTCATTTCCGCTTTGTAAACTCTATTCTTAAAAGCTCATGATTTATACTACCAGTTCTTGAGAAATGTATTAGATTCAGATATTTCTTTACTTAATTGCTTTATTAATTGTTATTGGAATTGGTTAGTGGTTAATTGTCTTACCTAGCGGGTTGGGTTAGGTGCCATCACGACTAGTTGGATTTTAGGTCGTGAAAACATCTCACTGTTGCGGCGTGCAAACTGATCCAATGTGACACTGTTGTGGGCGGCATGCAACCCGATCCATACAACATACCCGTGGCGGCATGCCACCCGATCCAAACCATATACCCGTGACGGCGTGCCACCCAATCCGCACATAACGATCAAAGAAAACACACATCAAGTTGTAATGCTTATACTTACGGAATATCTGAATATCAACCACAAGCACGCCAAGTGAATAATACAAATCCTAGGGAGACGAGTAGCGCCATACACTTCGAAATGCAAGCACAACTAAGGTGTGATATATGATCTGCATCTTGTGTGCCATCCTTCTCACATAACACTATAGCTATGTGGGACCTCAACACAAGTGTGAATAATCAAGTCGTCTCATAACTCACATGGCACGATAGAGTATTACATGAAATAGCTGACAACGAAAATAACATCCAATGCCCGAAGATTCCTCCACAAGAAATGCTATGCTGATTGAACACACCCGGCATGGTGTAGAGCACACATCCACATTTAGACCCATCAACGGACCTCAATCCGATTCTAACCATAGCATACTGGGCTGATAACCTTTCAAGGATCCATAATAATCTCTTCCCATGACACATAAGAACATCCGTCAAATCCGAAAAAAACACACACAGTCTATAACCCAAGGAATAGAACACCTCTGAGGCATAAACTCTCGCATTTGCGATATTACCATCACCTCCATACTTGGTTTCAATCCTAAATATCATGTGACTAACATGTCACACTTATACAAATCTCCTCGTGGGGTATGCTCCCACAACTTCCGCTAAGGTAGCAAAGTCTGCACATCCATACCACCAACCGTTCAAATTCTATAAAGTGAATCAAAATCCGCAAGTCAATACACAAAGCCTCTTCCACAGAACACCATTCTCATGTTACACTAAAGAAAATACCAGCTTACTCTGAACATATGAATTCACCCCTTCTCATCCGAGCTCGTTACATTCTATCAACACCGAACATCAACCTTGACCTTCAACCTCTAGTTCCCATGCCACTCACTGCACCCATCATGCAGCTACGCAATGATACATGTATTCTCCATAACTCTTGAACTACTAGTGGAATAAATAATTCATTGGCTACAAACCTTTCACTTAGCTCATTTCAGAAGAACCAATGCAACACGAAACTGAATTCCCAAACCACAAAAAGTACAAACCTCAAGCCATGATCTAAATCGTCATGATTCTTCCGGAGTCCATTTACATAACAAGGCCATTCGAAACAAATACCTCCCAAATCAATCAAGGTATGGTGGTTTACAAGCCCGCACATATGTCCACAAACCACATGTATAACATCACACACCGAAGGGACTGATCATTGCCACAATTTTCCTGATTTATCTACTACTAACCGACCCAACTTCTTCCAATTTACTCTTGACCTGACTTATAAATATAATAGCTCCATTCACAACATAACGAACTCGATTCGCACTTACCCCGAGTGACCCGAATCACGAGACCACATCGTATCCATACTCATGAACCATCTCATACCCTCCTTATGTGCTCAATAGCACCTCCGACTGGTACACCCATTCAGCAAGACCTTCCGCGAATCCGAGGCTATTTCTTTCTTTCCTCCAATAATGCACCGCATACCCGATGATAACATAGAATATTCCAAGTCCCGTTTGCAATCCATTGTGAAGACTCGATCCTTAACCACATGACGGACCCAAAATCCTTAAGCACCGCACGTTAATTCGTGAACCCACTAGAACCATTGCTGAGAGTCACCCACTCTAACCTAATCCCGAATATCACCAAACTTCAACGCTCTGCTATCACATGAACACACTATCAAAGAAGCAACCGTCTGAATTCTTTTCCTTGTACTTTACATCCACAAGAAGCTCAAACTCTGAGTTTTCCCAAAACGTGCACCTCATTCGATAAGGCAAAGTATAGCACATATTCATCAAGTTCCTTGCTCGAATTACTACTGATATTTTCTTTTCTTAGTCATAAATAATCCACCAATACATCGATAACTAGAAACTGCACAAGCAGACAACCACGTGATCCAATAGTAGACGGTGGGGCTCCCCCACTTAGTTTTAGGCTACCCTCACATAATGTAGAGCCCACAATGATTCCTCCTTTTCAATTACCATGATCCTGTACCATTCGCCCACCAAATTTCTCGAAGTCTTTCGTTAAGCTCTTCATGAACATTCTGAATCATCAATCATAATCACATATTCGACCTCTTGCCGGGTAGCAAGTAGTATTCTTCGTAGAAGCTTCATCAATATCACACAACCGCTAACCTGCTCGCAGGATATAACCCACCTATGGAATTCCGTACCAACATCTTCCAACGATGCTGCACTGGGTACAACTACCACGTAATCAGTAAATTCTCCTGATCCAAAGCTCGCCCACCAACTGTATAAGTCTGTTCCTTCCCCATTGACATCAACTGAACGTCCGACAATACATTTCAACCCGAAATCACATTGCATCCAAATCAATAATCAAGCTTTCACACCCTTTTCATTTCAAGCAAACTCCTTCCTGCCATATTAAATGTTCCTTAGTACAATAGCCACCATCACAAGTACAATCCGTAGGCCTAGTCACTGTCCACCATGATTTCCAAATTGCTCTAAACTCCTCTCAAGGCACGCAGCTATCCTGCCTCGGAATCCATATGCTAATCGGCCACTCTTACTCGATTAGACCATCTGCTAGTAATTCAACCACCGCGAGACACCTCCCGCCATGTCCTTCCTCATACCTCGCTACCCTAGTGTTGTATCAAATATAAATCAATTCCCGTAGCACCTGAACTAATAAATTGCTTCCAACTCTAAACCTCCTAGAAGGTCATCTTTCTCGAGAAATCAACATTAGAAACACCAATTTAACCCCAAAGCCTCTACATACCGCTATCTCTGACAATCACTTCTCTGGCATCATTTCACAACACCCTGCTCCGAAGGAAAATCAAAGAAGACCATAACACCGGCGAACCTTATTACATTCAAACAAGGACAGCGACACCACATCACAGATGAAAATTCTACCACGCTCGAAAATACCAAGTCTCGTTATTCCATCAACCCAAACCTAGATATTTTTAGACCAATTGCCTTTCCCTTGCTGGAATGAAACACTGCACCTCTACATCATGCGCTGAGAAATCCTCCTTTCAAGTCATTAACTGCCTTGACACATAGACGAGTACCCTACCATTACACCAACATTGTGCGATAACAACGCATAGACATCGTAGCAATTCGTGCACAATCTCGAAACCATAGGAAATACATATACTGAGCTGGAACAAAAGAACATCCTTCCGCAAGGCGATGATAATAGCTTGCCCGAACACGCAGGGAAAAAACATCCTATACCACATCTGCAGCACCACTACAACTCCTCGACGCCCAATTGATAATAGCACCTCGCGTCACATAAGATTGAGTAGAAAGGAGATACAGTCACAATCATCAATGGAATCAAAACGCACGATGAGGAATCAAGAAGGGAAGCGCTCCTAACAGTCTTGTAGCCTCTCGAAGATAAGTACAGACATCTCTGTACCAATCCGCAAGACTCTACTAGACTTGCTCATGACACGTGAGACCTAAGTGAATCTAACGCTCTGATACCAACTTGTCACGACCCAAAATCCCTTATAGGTCGTGATGGCGCCTAAAGTTGCCGTCAGGCAAGCCAACGATGATTGATCTACTTAATTACTCATTTTTATTCCTTTTGAAATCATAACTTTAATTAATGAAATAGTATGAAATAGAATTTACAGGGTGAAACGATGATAATTACGTGAACTACCATATTAAACATCCAGTAGGAACCCTCAAAACCTGGTGTCACAAGTGCATGAGCATAAACTAGGAAATACAATAAAATACAACATCTGTGTGGAATACAAATTAGACAGGAGAATGTAAATGACTCTGATAGAGACTCTGTGTGTTGCATACTCGTAACGTGGGATGCAGCTCACCTAAATCCCCGCAATAGACGCGCCTCTGCGCCCATAAGACCACTAGACATATATGCACCTACACAAAATGTGCAGCAAGTGTAGCATGAGTACGTAAAAAAACGTGTACCTAGTAAGTATCTACTCTAACCTCGAAGAAGTAGTGATGAGGGTCGACTTCGACACCTACTATGGGCTAATAATAAAATTCCGAAATTATAATTAAGCATGGATTATGTAAATACAACTAAAAACTCAATAACAAGAATTAAATAATCAATCCTTACACTGATAGTAAATCCCAAATTAATTTTCATCATTTAACAAATCAATCTCTCAGGTCAATGAAACAATATCAATTATAATTGGACTCCAAGAATTATTACGCATGAGTTATGCCGAGGTCGTACGGCCCTATCCAATATACTAATATATAAACTATGCACTGCCGAGGGTCGAACGGCACGAACCATATATGTATCTATCTGCTACTGAGGCGTTCGGCCCTCTCCACGAGAAGAGAAAATACTTTATAAACAACTGATTCAAGATTATTAAGAAGCTAATATTCAAATAAATACCAATTCCCATTAACGGTCAAGTGACCCGTCCAAAACTCAAGTAAATGAAATTTAACCTTTTACAATTCCTTTATCAAGTTCCAATGTGATTTAAGCAATTAAATTAACAAGTAGGGTGCAACATCGTAAATATAACATGATTTGGGTCCTAGACTACCCGGATATAAGCATAATTAGTAGCTACGTATGGACTCTCGTCAATTCGTGTATACACAACCCCCACAAATAGAAGCACATATTAAATTAATTCACCTATGGGGTTAATTCCCTCTTACAAGGTAAGAAAAGAGACTTACCTCACTCTGAAATTCCATAACCAGCTCCAAAGCTTTTTTAACAACTCAAACTAGCAGCCGTCGCTCCAAAACTAGTAAATAAATATGATATTCCATGAACATATACTCTAATACTCATAATAAATTAATTTATGATAATTTCCAACTCCGCTTATAAAATTGATAAAATTTCTGAAGATAATCATTACCCATAATACTACGAACTCAAATATATGATTTATTCTCAATTCCATGCCCAAATTCGTAGTCAATATCCAACAATACCAATTTTTAGGTTTTCTACCATAATCCCAAATTTTCACTAATTTTTCATGAATTTTCATGTTAAAATCTATATATAATCCAGGTATTTAACTTGAAATAGGTGGGAATTACTTACCTTGTGTTATTTGATGAGAATCTCCCCTTGAAGCTCTCTAAATATCGCCCCAACCAAGTAAAAATGAGAGATAATGGGCCAAATCCCGTTTTTAAAAGAACCTTCTGCCCAGACGATTTTTCGCATCTGCGGTTCATTAGCCACATCTGCGGCACCGCTTCTACGGTCTACCATCTTCTTCTGCGGAGTTCAATCTTGCTGACCAACTGCTTCTGCGGGTGCGCATCTGCTCAAAAGCATCCGCTTCTGCGGAATAGCCTCCCCACTCATTCCCACTTCTGCGCCAATTGCACCGCATCTGCGGACACGCACGTGCAGAAAGGACCTCGCACCTGCGACCTCTGCCTGCTTCCTATTTGACAACTTCTGCGGTCTCCTTCTCACTTTCGCATTTGCGGTGCCCACTCCGCAGGTGCAATTACACCAGTAGCTGCCAACTTTAGCAAAATTCTTTAAGTTCAAAACTTGATCCGTTAACCATCCGAAATCCACCCGAGGCCTCCGCGACCTCAACGAAATATACCAACACGTCCTATAATACAATACAAACTTAGTCGAACCTTCAAATCATCTCAAACAACATCAAAAACACGAATCGCACATGGATTCAAGCCTAATGAACTTTAAAACTTTCAATTTCTACAACCGCCGCCAAAACCTATCAAATCACATCTGATTGAATTCAGATTTTGCACACAAGTCACAAATGACACCACAAACCTACTCCAACTTCAAATCCCGATTCCGAGGTCATTTACTGAAAAGTCAAACCTTAGTCAATTCCTCCAACATAAAGCTTCCAAAATTAGAATTTTCTTTCCAAATCAACTCTGAACTTCCCGAAATTCAATTCCGGCCAGACGTACAAGTCAAAAATACCTGAAGTGAAGCTACTCAAGGCCTCAAACCGCTAAACGACGTGCTAGAGCTCAAAACGACTGGTCGGTTTGTTACAATATACCCTTGTGTGATAAGAAGGTGTTAAAGGTAAGTTCTACAAAGCGGTAGTCAGACTGACTATATTATATATGACTGAGTGTTGACTAGTCAAGAACTCGCATATCCATAAGATGAAGGTAGCATAAATGAGGATGTTGAAATGAAGGCAGGCATACTAGGATAGATAAAATTAGGGATGAAGTTATTCGAGATAAGATGGGTGTGGCCACTGTGGAGGACACGATACGGGAAATGTGACTTAGATAGTTCGGACATGTGAAAAAGAGAGGCATAAATGCCCGAGTAAGGATGTTTGAAAGGTTAGCCTTGGAGGGCCTAAGAAGAGGTAGAGGTAGGCTGCAAAAGTATTGGGGAGCAATGATTAAGCTAGACATAGCGATGCTCCAGCTTACCGAGGACATGACCTTTGATACAAAGGTGTGGAGGTCGATAATTTGGGTAGAAGGTTAGATAGTCGAGTGTTTTCCTTGTCCATACCAGTAGTTTACAAACTCTCATATTTTATTGGTCTTAGATTTCTATTACTACCGGTTATTTCTTCCACTTCGATCATCTTACTATCTTGTTGTTATTAAGGCTTCTTTTTCATGGCTTCTTATTGTTTTTTCTTGCCAATTTTGTTATTACTGTTATGGTCATGCTTTCCTGAGTTTAGGGTCTATTGAAAATAACCTGTCTATCTCCACAAGGTATGGGTAAGGTATGCGCACACGATTATATTGGATATATTATTATTTTGTTGTTGTAAAAATAATTATATCAAGATTAAGAGTATAAGTATATTTAATAGACTACAGATATTAACTTATTAAATGAGTATAAAATAATTATCTCTACTTGATCCGTTTAATACATATAAAATGTACAACAAGTGGAGTGGGGGGATAGTGTGTATGTACGCAGACCTTACTCCTACCCTGTGGAAGTAGAGAGACTATTTTTAAAGACTCTCAGCTCAAAGACAAAATAAAAAAGAGCAAAAATAACAGTGATATAGTAAAATAACTGACGCGAACGAAATAATAGGTGAAATATAACTCCACGAATACAAATACAAGGTTAATACTACTGCCATGGCTATGGCAAAGGAACGCACTCAACTGTCCTAATGTTCTACCCTAATTTTTGAGTTTCACACTCTGCTATCAAGGGACATATTCTCCGTAAGCTGAAGTTGCGCCATGTTCTGCCTAATCACCTCACCCATAATCAAGATAAATTATATTTAATCTTGTGCAACAATCATTCTGATGGCTTGTCAAATTTTATAATTATATAGTGAACATAATCTTTATAACTTAAAAGAACAGATGATTTAATCTTCTGTGTATAAGCTAAACTCTATATACTAAATCATCTACTATATAAATAAAGGACACAGGCGAATACATGATAAATTTAAATCATTATTAAAATTAAATAAATAATTATTTCATAATGAATATTATATTCAAACACATGGTTTTAGTAGTATATATTCCACATTTAGAAGTGCTTTCTCTAGCACAACACATTGAGTATGCATCATAAAAAGTTTTTTGCGATTACTACCTATTGTGTAATGCATCTTAAAAAGATATCATTTTTATAAGGTTACCAATGAATATGCATCATAAAAAGTTTTTGCCGTTACTACTTATTGTGTAAATATTTTTAAAATACACAGAACTTAAACTCTTTTTGTAAGTTCTTATCTCTTGAATTTCCCTGTAGAGTTCTCGAAATTCCCACTTGAATTTGAATTGGAGTAGAGTTTTCTTGTTGATAACAAGCAGGAGCAATAACTAGTTTAATTAGGTGATAGTTCCACAACATCACTGAGCATCATCTTTATTCGTATAATAATTTATTTTCTACTATTTATTAGTTTAATTACGAAACAGTTCCATAGCCCAGTTATCAGCCAGAAAGGTTACATAGAGAAAAGGAAGATAAAGAGATCGTGATAACAAGTAGCTGCTAAATCATACAACCTGCTAAGATTGAATAATTCCTATGAGTTGTATTGAGAAGTAGACTACTGAATTTGGATTATCTTAATGTCATAAACATATTTCTCTATACAGTTTCCCCAGTGTGTTATTTTAACATCCAGAAAAACTGAAATGCCAAATCCAAATATACAAATTACTTGGTACAAAAGAAAGAAAGTGAAGGGCACATATGGTCCAGTATGCAGGGTAATGATATATACACTTCTTCTCTTAACGTTTTATATATTCATTGAAGATTTTGCAGAAATATCGCAATTTCGGGTAGCTCCAGCTAATTGGTCCTAACGTAGCTTGCCTATATTCTATGGAAACAAATCAGAAATTGCTTTACAATTGTTAATTGAAAAATAGCCACAATTTCAAAAGTAATCAAAATTTAATCACTTTTTTATGCACAGGTAAAATCTGAACAAAAATATCCTTAAAAATCCAGAAATATTTCAGCATAATATGCCGGAGTTCAAATTTTTTACATATGACATTCCAGCATAGTGTGCTGGAATTTCATAATGTGCTGGAGTTCCAACATAATATGCTGGAACACTACTAGAAATTCGCTATTTTTCGACTACCAAAATAGTCGGAAAGTAGTCGGAAAATAACCTATTTCGACTACTTTCTGACTCATTTACGGTAGTCGGAAAAAAGTTCGTCAGAAAAAATTTTCTGACTATTCGAAAAAAATTTTCTGCCCAAAATTGAAAAAGGGAGTTATTTTCCAACTGAAGTAGTCGAAAAAATAATAAAATAATTATTTCTTTTAAAAAATATTTCTCACTACTGTAGTCGTAATATTATACAAATAATAATTATTTTTTAATTATTTTTATTATATTTTCCGACCACAGTAGTTGGAATATTGAATTTTCTGGAATGTTTTTGGAAATTTTCTGTAAAGTTTTCAACTACTGTAGTTGGAAATTTACTATTTCTGGGCACATTTTCTAACTGTAGTAGTCGAAAAACTGGGTTGCATTTTGGCAAAATATTATCATTTTATTAGCAAACCACGTGCCAAATGACCATTCCAACTAAACAACCAATTTAACCAAACGATTCCAACTAAACAACCAATTCAACCAACCAATTTCAACTAAAAAACCAATTCAATTTCAACAAACAAACATTTAAATCTAATAATATCAAACGAAAATATTAATTAAAGTCTAAATATTCAATATCAAGTCTAAATAGCCAATACACATCGATATAATATAATAAAGTCTAAACATATATACCGCAACATCCAAACCTACCATAAAATCTAAATATAAAGTCCAAACATCCAAGAATATGATCTTACATACATTTCTGATGCACGTATCTCAACCCATCCTTCTCTTGAACCGTCCTTTTTTTTTTCTTACGTGTCTCCGCAAAGATCTCAGCATGAGACAGTGGTCTCCCTTTTAACTTTTTGTAACGAGCAGGCCGGTCGTTTCGAAAGTTATAGCCTCGTTTCCTTCAATTCTGCTTCTTTTGTACTTTACAGATGTATTATGTCTTACCGGGTTAGTTGGTTCGGGTCCGGAGTGGTTTTGGAGTGAATTGAGACACTTAATTTCTTAATTGGAAGATTAAGTTATAAAAGTTGACCGGATGTCAACTTGTGGGAAAATGATCTCGGATTTGAATTTTTATAGTTCCGTTAGCTCCGTTAGGTGATTTTAGACTTAAAAGCGCGTCCGGAATGGGATTTGGAGGTCCGTAGTAGAATTAGGCTTGAATTGGCGAAAGTTAGAATTTTGACGATTTTGAACGGCAGTGGAAATTTTGATATCGGGGTCGGATTGGATTTCTGGAAGTTGGAATAGGTTCGTGGTATCATTTTTGACTTGTGTGTAAATTTTGAGGTCAATCGGACGTGGTTTGGTAGGTTTCGGCGTCGTTTGTAGAATTTGGAAGTTTAGAAGTTCTTTAGGCTTGAATTCGTGTGTAATTGGTGTTTTGAGGTTGTCTTGAGTGATTCTAAGGTTCGACTAAGTTCGCATCGGTTGAGGTCCCGGAGGCCTCGGGGTGATTTTGGGTAGTTAACGGCTTGATGGAAGTTAAGGAAATGCAGCTGAAGTTGCTGCTAGTGGTGTAACCGCTCCTGAGGAGTGGGAACCGCAGGTGCGAGCCCTCAGATGCGGCCAAGAAGGAGCTAGGTAGGAGCCGCAGGTGCGAAGATTTTCCTGCACCTGCGAGGGTCGCAGATGCGGGCAGCTGAGCGTTGGTGCGAAGGATGGCCGCATGTGTGATAGATTCCCGCACCTGCGACAGGAGAAGATGTGGCTTTGGGGCCGCAGGAGCGAGGTCAAGATTTTTATGTGATATCTGCACCTGCAATGGAATTTTCGCAGGTGCGGCGTCGCAGAAGCGACAAGAGGACCGCAGGTGCGGTATTTCTTGGTAGAAAAACACCAGCTCGAGGGTTGGACTTTCATTTTAGATTTTTGGACTTGAGAATCTTGGGAGAGAGGCAATATTTTGAGGATTTTCAAGGAAAACATTAGGGTAAGTAATTATAACCTGGATTGGTCAAAATTTCGTGAATCTATGGCCTCCTTCATCACGTTAATTAGGAATTTGAGTTGGACATTTGGGGGTTTAAGGCTTGGGAATTTAGAGAGTGAACTTTGGGGTTTTGGAGGGGTAATTGAGGTTGGAGTTTTATAAATTTGGTATGGTGAGACTAGTGGGTGAATAGGCTTTCGGGTTTTGTGACTTTCGTCGGGTTTCGAGACGTGGGCCCGGAAGGCCGAGTTGAGCCGATTTCGGATTTTGGGCTATAGTTTAGTAGTTTTCTTGTGGAATTGATCCTTTTAACCAATATTGATTATCTCATACTGCTTATGGCTAGATTCGGAGCGTTTGGAGATTGATTCGAGTGGCAAAGGAATTGCGGAGTAGGAGTTTTACGCGTTTGAGGTAAGTAACAGTTTTAAATCTGATTTTGAGGGTATGAAACCCCAAGGATTGGTATGATGTAAGTGTTTGGAGGTGACGCACATGCTAGGTGACGGGCGTGTGAGCGTGCACTGTGAGGGATTGTGACTTGGTCCGTCCCGTGAGACTGTAAAGTCGAATAGCCAGTGTTATTACTTGTCTTTCCTTGCCGTTGAGCAATTGACTGCCTTTCATGTTAGAAACCATGCTTAGGCCTTATGATATCATTGTTAAGACCCGCAACGGTTGTATACTTGTTGAATTGACTGCTAATTGCTGTCTAGTACTCATTCACAGTCTTACTTGTGTGTTATATCTCTGTTCCCTCTCATTTCTTGTTGATACTTGTTGTATTCTCTGGTTGGGCCGATTATAATGATATTCTGTGAGCCCGAGGGGTTGGAGATGTTAGTGACTAAGATAGGGCCTGAGTGCCGAGCTGTGAACTATCTGAGGGTATATGGATCGGGTTGCACGCCGCAACGAGCCTTATGGCTATTTGTGGACTGTGGATCGGGTTGCACGCCGCAATGAGCCTTATGGCTATTTATATGATGTGGTCGGGCTGCACGCCGCAGTAATATAGTGCTTGGGCTGGAAGGAGCCCCTCCGGATTCTGTACACCCCCAGTGAGCGCAGGTACCTATTGAGAGTGTGTATTGAGAGCCGAGAGCCGAGAGTATGAGCTGATGAGATGAGCTGAGTGACTACTGCTTTGAAAGGTTGTACTTGCTTTTATTTATTGTTGCACTTAGTTGCTATCTGATGTTGTTGTGAAATTTCTGGAAGATTCATATATGTTTTACTTGGTCTCGAACTGATTTGACTAATACCACCGGATTTGAAATCATGTTCACTTTTTATTGAAAACGTTTGAAATGATCTATATTATTATAGTTCGTCACTGCTTCTCAGTTCCTTATTTAATTCTGTTACTTGCTGAGTTGGTTGTACTCATGCTACACCCTGCACTTCATGTGCAGATCTAGGTGTGTACGGTTCTGACGGTCGCTGCGTTCGTGCGTGGGCTGATTATCGGAGACTTACGAGGTAGCAGCTGGCGTTCGCAGTCCTTGTTTCTCCTTTCTTATTATCTTTTCTCTCTTGTATTGGCATTTGGCACAAACTGTAGTAGACTCTATTTCTAGACTGGTTATTAGATGCTCGTGACTTAGTGACACCCCGATGTCGGGCTATTATTTTTCCGCACTTATGTTTTATTTGGGTTTTACCTCCATTTTTATGAAAAATTCCAGTTATTTTAAATGTCTTAATTCCTTTCTGTTAAATTTTGAAAGTGTTTTGGGAAGGCCAGCTTGCCTAGTATCACGATAGGCACCATCACGATGGGTTAGGTTTTGGGTCGTGACAAGTTGGTATCAGAGCCTAGGTTACATAGGTCTCACGAGTCATGAGCGGGTTTAGTAGAATCTTGCGGATCGGTATGGAGATGTCTGTACTTATCTTCGAGAGGCTGTATAACCCTTTGGAAACTCCACATTCTTGAATTCTTGTCGTGCGAATCTATTAATTCTAGTATCTATACATTTGTTGTTTTATTCTCTCATAGATGGTGAGGACTAGTACTATCAGGCAGGATGGACAACCACCAGTACCGCCAGCCAGGGCAGCGAGAGGCCGAGGTCACGGTATGGGCAGAGGTGCAGCCCGCACAGCAGCTGGGGCAGTACCTACAGATCCACCAGTTGCCCCAGATCAGGACAAGATTCCAGTTGTTGATGCACCAGCTCAGCCACCACCTGTGCCTATTGTGATTCCAGGCCTTCAGAAGGCCTTAGCTCAGATTCTGACCACATGTACCAGTCTTGCTCAGGTGGTCTCTGTTCCGGCCGCAACAGCCACTTCTCAGGCCGGGGGAGGTGCTCAGACTCCCGCTGCCCGCACACCAGCATAGGTGGTACAGGGATTCCAGACACCGGGGGCACCACCAGCCCAGTTGATTGCAGTTGCTCAGGACTATGTGGTTCTTGCTATGCCTGAGGATGAGCAGCATAGATTGGAGAGGTTTGGGAGACTTCAGCCTCCATCTTTCAGTGGTGCATAAGGAGAGGATGCACAAGTTTTCTTGGACAGGTGTCATAGGATACTCCATACAGCAGGTATTCTAGAGGCCAGTGGGGTCTTGTTCACTATTTTTCAGTTCTCTGGGGCTGCCTTCAGTTGGTGGGAGGCTTACGAGAGGCGTAGGCCGGTCGGCGCAGCACCCCTTACCTGGCAACAGTTCTTGGTCTATTCCTGGAGAAGTTCGTGCCGCATTCCCGCAGAGAGGAGCTGCGCAGGCAGTTGAGCAGCTTTGTTAGGGTGCTATATCTGTGACGCAGTATGAGATGTGATTCTCGGAGTTGGCCCGTCATGCTATCTGATTGGTTCCCACATACATGGAGAGGATCATGAAGTTTATAGATGGCCTCACTTTTCAGACGCGCTTGCTTATGACCAGAGAGAAAGTATCTGGTGCTACTTTTGATGAGGTTGTTGACATTGCGTGTCAGATTGAGATGGTTCGCAGGTAGGAGAGGGTTGAGAGGGAGACCAAGAGGCCTCGTGGACCGGGTAGATTTAGCAGTGTTCCTTGTGGGGGCAGTTCCACCATGGTAGGGGTCGTCCTTTCAGACAAGCTCAGACGGCTTGCCCAGTCCACCGTGGTGCATCATCTAGCCATGGTTCACATAGTTATCAGCAAGGCCATTCATCTCTCAGTGCCCTCCCAGCTCAGAGTTCGTCTCGTTCTCCATCAGGTCAGGGCTCGTCTATGCCAGGTCCTTCTACCAGTCATCCCGGTGCTCGGGGCTCCCTTCCGTCCCCAGCACCAACACCGGGGAGTTGCTATGAGTGTTGAGAGTTTGGCCACATTAGGAGACATTATCCCCGCCTTACCGGAGGTCCAGCTCAGCAGAGGAGCCAGTCTACAACATCAGCACCAGTCTCTTCACCACTCGCTCAACCAGCTCGGGGTGGAGCCCAGTCAGCTAGGGGTCGCCCGAGAGGGGGAGGCAGATCAGGGGGTGGCCATGCCCGTTTCTATGCCCGTCCTACTAGACCAGATGCCATTGCTTCAGATGTTGTGATTACAAGTATTGTCTCAGTTTGCCACAGAGATTCCTTTGTATTATTTGACTTTGTTTCCCCTTATTCATATGTTTCCTCGTATTTTGCTCATTTTTTGGATATGCCCCGTGAGTCTTTAGTTTCATCTGTTCATGTATCTACTTTTGTAGGCGATACTATTATTGTGGATTGCGTATATCGGTCATGTGTGGTGACTATTAGGTGTCTGGAGACTAGAGTGGATCTTTTGCTGCTCAGTATGGTCGGTTTTGATGTGATATTGGGTATGGATTGGTTGTCTCCATGTCATGCTGTTCTAGATTATCACGCTAAGACGGTGACGTTAGCAATGCCGGGGTTGCCGAGAGTTGAGTGGAGCAGTTCTATAGACTATGTTCCTAGTAAAGTGATTTCATACTTAAAGGCTCAATGGATAGTTGAGAAGGGTTGTCTATCCTATTTGGATTTTGTGAGGGATGTTAATGCAGAGACTCCTGCCATTGATTCTGTTCCGGTGGTTCGTGATTTTCCGGATGTGTCTCCTGCAGACCTGTCTGGCATGCCGCCTGACAGGTATATTGACTTCGGTATTGATTTGGTATCGGGCACTCAGCCCATTTCGATTCCACCATAGCGTATGGCACCGGCTGAGTTAAAGGTGCAGCTTCAGGAACTCCTTGATAAGGGGTTTATTCGGCCTAGCGTGTCACCTTGGGGTGCACCAGTTCTATTTGTGAAGAAGAAGGATGGTACTATGAGAATGTGCATTGATTACAGACAGTTGAACAAGGTCACATTCAAGAACAAGTATCCTTTTCCACGTATTGATAATCTATTTGACCAGCTTTAGGGGGCGACGGTGTTCTCCAAGATTGATTTGAGGTCAGGGTTACCAGCTGAATATTCAGGATTCGGATATTCTTAAGACAGCTTTCAGGACCCGATATAGCCATTTATGAGTTGGGCTGAATAACGTCCCGGCAACGTTCATGCATTTGATAAACAGTGTTTCATCCTTATTTGGACTCATTCGTTAATGTATTCATTGATGATATCCTAATGTACTCTCGTATCCAGATGGAGCATGCCCTATATTTGAGGATTGTGTTACAGAGATTGAGGGAGTAGAAGCTTTAAGCAAAGTTCTCCAAGTGCGAGTTTTGGCTTGGTTCTGTGGCGTTCTTGGGGCAAGTGGTGTCCAGCGAGGGTATTCAGGTAGATCCGAAAAAGATAGAGGCGGTGCAGAGTTGGCCCAGACCATCCTCGGCCACGAAGATTAGGAGCTTTCTTGGTTTGGCGGGCTATTACCGTCGTTTTGTGGAAGGTTTTTTTATCTATTGCATCGCCCTTGACCAAATTGATCCAAAAGGGTGCTCCATTCAGGTGGTCGTATGAGTGCGATGAGAGCTTTCAGAAGCTCAAGACTGCTTTAACCATGGCTCCAGTTCTAGTTCTGCCATTAGCTTCTGGTTCTTACACAGTGTATTGTGATGCCTCGCGGATTGTTATTGGGTGTGTTCTGATGCAGAAGGGTATAGTGATTGCTTATGCTTCACGCCAGTTGAAGACCCATGAGAAGAACTATCCTGTCCAAGGCCTTGAGTTAGCAGCTATTGTTCATGCCTTGAAGATTTGACGGCACTATTTGTACGGTGTCTATTATGAGATTTACACTGATCATCAGAGTTTGCAGCATCTGTTCAAACAGAAGGATCTTAACTTGCATCAACGGAGGTGGTTGGAGCTTCTTAAGGACTGTGATATCACCATTTTGTACCATCCCGGGAAGGCCAATGTAATGGCTGATGCCTTGAGTCTCCGAACTTAGAGTTTGGGGAGTTTAGCGTATCTTCCAGTAGTAGAGAGACCCTTGGCATTGGATGTTCAGACCTTAGCTAGCCAACTTGTCAGATTGGATATTTCGGAGCCAAGTCGGGTATTGGCTTGTGTGGTCTCTAGATCTTCTCTTTATGAACATATCAGGGAGCCGTCAGTATGATGATCTCCATCTGCTCGTCCTCCAGGACAATGTTTGGTGAGGTGATGCTAGAGATGTGACTATTGGTGATGATAGCGTGTTGAGAATGCAGGATCGAATATGTGTGTCCAATGTAAATGGGTTTTGGCAGTTTATTCTTGAGGAGCCCACAACTCGTGGTATTCCATTCATCCGGGTATTGCGAAGATGTACTAGGATTTGAGACAATACTATTGGTGGAGGAGGATGAAGAAGGATATAGTTGGGTTCATAGCTCGGTGTCTCAACTGTTAGCAGATTAAGTATGAGCATCATAGACCGGGTAGCTTGCTTCAGAGATTAGAGATCACAGAGTAGAAGTGGTAGCAGATCACCATGGATTTCGTAGTTGGGCTCCCACGGACTTCGAGGAAGTTCGATGCTATTTGGATGATTGTGGATCGGCTGACCAAGTCCGTGCACTTCATTCTAGTTAGTACTACTTACTCTTCAGAGCGGTTGGCTGAGATTTACATTTGAGAGATTGTTCGCCTTCATGGTGTCCCAGTTTCCATTATTTCGAATAGAGGCACACAGTTTACATCGCAGTTTTGGAGGGCCGTGGAGCGAGAGTTAGGTATTCAGGTTGAGTTGAGCACAGCCTTTCACCCTCAGATGGACGGATAGTTCGAGCATACTATCCAGATATTGGAGAACATGTTACGCGCTTGTGTCATTGATTTTGGGGGTTCATGGGACCAGTTTCTGCCGCTCGCGGAGTTTGCATATAACAATATTTATCAGTCGAGCATTCAGAGAGCTCTGTATGAGGCTTTATGTGGGAGGCAATGTATATCTCCAGTGGGATGTTTTGAGCCGGGTGAGGCTAGGCTCTTGGGGACAAACTTGGTCCAGGATGCATTAGACAAGGTGAAATTGATTCAGGAGCGGCTTCCCACGGCACAGTCTAGGCAGAAAAGCTATGCTGACAGGAAGGTGCGTGATGTATCTTTCATGGTCGGGGAGAAGGTTCTGCTGAAGGTATCACTCATGAAGGGTGTTATGAGGTTTAGGAGGAGGGGAAAGTTGAGCCCCCGATTCATTGGGCCTTTTGAGGTACTTCGGAGGATAGGGGAGGTGGCTTACAAGCTTGCCTTGCCACCTAACTTGTGGAGTGTGCATCCAGTATTTCATGTTTCTATGCTACGGAAGTATATCGGCGATCCGTCCCATGTTTTGAATTTCAGCACGGTTAAGTTGGATGGCGATATGACTTTTGATGTGGAGCCGGTGGCCATATTGGAGCGGCAGGTTCAGAAGTTGAGGTCAAAGGATATAGATTCAGTGAAGGTGCAGTGGAGAGGCTAGCCTGTGGAGGCAGCTACTTGGGAGACCGAGCGGGAGATACGGAGCTGATATCCACACCTATTTGATACTCCAGGTATGTCTCTAGACCCATTCGAGGACAAACGTTTGGTTAAGAGGGGGAGGATGTAATGACCCGGCCTGCCGTTCCGAGAGTTATTGCCCCGTTTCTCCCAATTTTGCTTCTCTTTGGGTCCGGAGTAGTTTTGGAGTGAATTGAGATACTTAGTCTCTTAATTGGATGCTTAAGTTAGCAAAGTCGATCGGATGTCAACTTGTGGGAAAATGATCTCTGATTTTAATTTGTAGGTTCCGTTAGCTCCGTTAGGTGATTTTGGACTTAGGAGCGCCTTCAGAATATGATTCGGAGATCTGTAGTAGAATTAGGCTTGAATTGGCGAAAGTTAGAATTTTTATGATTTTGGCCAGCAGTGGCAATTTTGATATAAGGGTCGGATTAGATTTCTGGGAGTTAGAATAGGTTCGTGGTGTCATTTTTGACTTATGTGTAAAATATGAGGTCAATCGGACGTGGTTTGATAGGTTTCGGCGTCGTTTGTGGAATTTGGAAGTTTAGAAGTTCTTTAGGCTTGAATTCGGGTGTAATTGGTATTTTGAGGTTGTCTTGAGTGATTTGAAGGTTCGACTAAGTTCGCATGGAGTTATATGACTTGTTGGTATGATCGGTTGAGGTCCCGGAGGCCTCGTGTTGATTTTGGATGGTTAACGGCTTGATATGAGTTAAGGAAATGCAGCTAAAGTTGCTGCTACTCGTGTAACCGCACCTTCGGAGTAGGAACCGTAGGTGCGAGCCCGCTGAAGCGAAGAAGGAGCCGCAGATGCGGCCAAGAAGAAGCTGGGCAGAAGCCGCAGGTGCGAAGATTTTCCCGCACCTGCGAGGGTCGCAGATGCGGGCAGCTGGGCGTAAGTGCGAAAGATGGCCGCAAGTGCGATAGATTCCCGCAGATGTGGTCTTGGGGCCGCAGGAGCGACATTTGGATTTTAAGTGATATTCGCACCAGCGATGGAATTTTCGCAGGTGCGGCGTCACAGAAGCGACAAGAGGACCGCAGGTCCGGTATTTCTTGGCAGAAAAACACCAGCTCGAGGGTTGGACTTTCATTTTCTATTTTTAGACTTGAGAAGCTCGGGAGAGAGGCGATTTTTTGAGGATTTTCAAGAAAAACGTTGGGGTAAGTAATTTTAACCCTGATTGGTTTAAATTTCGTGAATCTATGGCTTCCTTCATCACCTAATTAGGGATTTGAGTTGGAAATTTGGGGGTTTAGGGCTTGGAAATTTGGAGAGTGGACTTTGGGGTTTTGGAGGGGCAATTGAGGTCGCATTTTTATAAATTTGGTATGGTGAGACTCGTGGGTGAATAGGCTTTCAGGTTTTGTGACTTTCGTCGGGTTTCAAGACGTGGGCCCGGGAGGGCGGGTTGAGCCGATTTCGGATATTGGTTATATTTTAGTAATTTTCTTGTGGAATTGATCCTTTTAACCGATATTGATTATCTCGTACTCCTTATGGCTAGATTCGGAGCGTTTGGAGATTAATTGGAGGGGCAAAGGCATTGCGGAGTAGGATTTTTGCGCGTTTGAGGTAAGTAACAGTTTTAAATCTGATTTTGAGGGTATGATACCCCGAGGATTTGTATGATGTGAGTGTTTGGAGGTGACGCACATGCTAGGTGACGGGCGTGTGAGCGTGCACCGTGAGAGATTGTGACTTGATCTGTCCTGTGAGACTGTAAAGTCGAATAGCCATTGTTATTACTTCTCTTTCCTTACCTTTGAGCAATTGACTGCCTTTCATGTTAGAAACCATGCTCAGGCCTTATGATATCACTGTTGGGACCCGCAACGGTCGTATACTTATTAAATTGACTGCTAATTGCTGTTTTGTACTCAGTCATAGTCTTACTTGTGTGTTAAATGTCTTAATTCTTTTCTGTTAAATTTTAAAAGTATTTTGGGAAGGTCGGCTTGCCTAGTATCACGATAGGCGCCATCACGACGGAATAGGTTTTGGGTCGTGACACTTTTCCTGCAAAATTAATAGGATATAGAATTTAGATAAAAATTCAATTGTGTTTAACACTATACACTCATCTCTTAACTATATGGACTACTTAATATAATATTTTCCTTCATACATATTTTCACATGTTTTAGCAAAAATTTTCTCTTCGTTTAAGAATGAGATGCTCTGGTGGACCAAAACAAAAGCTAATTGAAAGAAAACTTGGAGCATTGGCAAATTCCATGAATGATAGATATATGCCAGCTTTCCAGCTAAAAAAATTATTTCTCCCTCTGTTTCAATTTATGTGAATCTATTTCATTTTTAGTCCGTACTAAAAGAATGATCTCTTTCCTTATTTGCAAACAATTAAAAACGGAGGGAGTATATCACAAGTTCAAACGCCTTCTCTCTTTTATTAAACACCGTGTCTAGTCAAATGGGTTCACATAAATTAAAACGGAGGGAGTATATCTTATTTTTAATAAGAAAATTTTATAGCCGCACAAATATATTTTTTGATAATTAACCTTTTTTATTAATCACCAATGAAACATTACAAATCATAGCTAAAGTGCTAAACTAAGACACAACCAACTATCCAGTAAACACAACTAGCTACACCAAAGAGAAAATCAGCCTACTAAGCTATCTCTCACCTAAAACAGAAGCTTTTGTAAGGCCTTTCTAATTCTCTAAACATTACAACCGTAGGCTATTTCCCTCACTATATACTGCCAGTTTCTAGTTTTCTGCTCAAATATTCTTTGATTTCTCTCTATCTAGATGTAGTGGACACATTCAGTATATACCATCTTGAATATCTGAACACCATGTGTTTTCCCTTTTGAATTACTGATAGCCCACTTCTGATGTCGGTCCTTGGTCACCGTATAAATGTTATGATAAATATCAAAAGTTTTAAAAGTCTTATAAATACACAAATGTTATGACATGTTTAATTCATAATTAGTTTTAGAAATCTTTCTTTCTTTCTTTCACTCTATGTTAAACTTACATTTAGAGGTTTTCCTCTTTCTTATAAACTTTGTGCTGAATCAAAATATGTACGTCACAAAAATTTGAGTAGGAGCATATATGCTAGCCTTAGGAGGTGAGAGAGAGAGGAGACCGAAAAAGAAAGAAAATGAGCGAAACATAAAAAATTAATTTTTTAAAAGTTACGGCTACTGTAGCGGAAGATTGTTCAATTTTTTTTATTGACTTTGTCCGACTATAGTGGTCGAAAAAAATTAATTCGCGGTATTTTGCGCCAAATTTTACGACTACTACGGTCGAAATGGCAGTCGCTTACAAATTAAAAAAATATAAAAAAAAGTTAATTATAATTTTCCTACTATTGTAGTAGAAAAATAGCATTTTTCTGGTAGTGGAAGTTTATATGCAGGATCTCCATCATCCAGCATATTATACTGGAACTTTTCATGTATTGGAGTTCCAACATAATATGCTTGAAGTTTATACGCAGGAGCTCCTTAATCCGCTATATTTTGCCGGAACTTTCCGTGTTTCAACAAAATAGTGGTTATTTTTTAATAACTTTACAAACGCTGGCTAATTTTCAATTACCTTCCCGAAAACTAGCTAGCCCGTGCTATTTTAATTATATTCTATGAAATGTCTTAGGCATATCAAAAACATGGTATTCACTCCATTAAAAAGAGAAATTCCTAGCTGACTTACTTTCATTAATTCTCTCTTATTATTTTTTCAGTAAATTTGAAAATAAATATGAGGTATTATTTAATTCCAACTATTCCATTTTAGGTTTTAAAAAACTATTTTTAGGAAGAATAAAATCGTCTAAAGCAAATAGATAAATTTAGAAACGTATTTATAACCTTGCTGAATTGAAAAGGGGAAGTAAAATTGAATAAGCTCGTTGTCACACGTGGTGCACATGTAAGAATTTGTTCACTTCCAATATTGTTGAAAGCTTCAATACATATCTCTTATTCATAAAAAATGTCCTTGGGGTGGCAAAACAGTCCAAGAAAATATGACTCGCACAATCCGTTCAAGGTTGGACGGGTTAATAAGTCAATTTATTTTGACCCCACCTAATTCAGCCCATCTAAAATTAGCCCAAATTAATCCATGGTCCTTATCATGTGCTAGCCAATTTTCTAATTAATAATTAAAAAATAGCCAGCGTTTTTGCTATTTTGCCAGCGTTTTTGCAAAGTCATTAAAAAATAGTCACTATTTTGCTACAACACGGAAAGTTCCAGCATAATATATTGGAGATTAGTGCACTTGTGTATGAATTTCCAGCATATTATGTTGGAACTCCAGCACACGGAAAGTTCTAGCATAATATACTAGAGATTGGAGAACCTATGCATGAACTTCAAGCATATTATGTTGGACCAGTATATTATGCTGGAACTCCAGTATATTATGCTGAAATTCCAGTATTGTGATGACCCAAAAGGTCATCATTAAATTTAATAATTAATTATGTGTTCTAAGACCTCAAAAAGTATTATTTATCATTCATTGGCTTGCGTGCGCAGTCAGTATAATTTTTCGAAAAGTTTTTAGATGAAAAATTGATTAAAATGTGAAATAGAGCCTTAAAACTCAACTGAGTTGACTTTGGTGAATATTTTGAGCAAAGGGATCCGGATTAGTGTTTTGACAGTTTCGGTAGGTCCGTATCGTGATTTGGGACTTGGGCGTATGCCCGAAATTTAATTTGGAGGTCCCTAGCTCAAGTTATAACCATTTAACGAAAACTAGAAATTTAAAGGCTATAGATTTCTAAATTTGACCAGGGAGTTGACTTTTTGATATCGGGGCCGGAATCTGATTCTGGAAATTTGAATAGCTCTGTTATGTCATTTATGGCTTGTGTGCCAAATTTGAAGTTATTTCAGATTCATTTAACATGTTTCGGCACAAGATTTGTAAATTGAAAAGTTTAAAAACTTAAAAGTTCGAATTGGGGTGTGAATTATAATTTCAGTGTTGTTTGACGTAATATGAGACCCCGAGTAAGTCCGTATTATGTTATGGGACTTGTTGGTATATTCGGACGGGGTCCCAAGTACCCCGAGTGTGATTTGAATCGAAATCGGAACAAGAATTGGACTTAAGCAAAATCTAAAAGTTTAGTTCTTCTGGTGCCTTCGCTTCTGCGAAGTCTTGGCCGTAGAAGCGAGCCATGCCTCGCAGAAGCGGACAGTCCGCAGAAGCAGATGGGTTGTCGCAGAAGCGGCCCACGCATCGCAGAAGAGGGAAAGGGGGATGGGACAGCCTTGAACAGAAGCGGACTCCTCTTCGCAGAAGCGAGTCTGCAGATGCGGAAATTGGTCCGCAGATGCGAAAAAACTAGGCAAAATACAAAAAATCGTGTTTTAGCCATTTTTACTCATTTTTCAGTTTTGAGTCTCGAATTTTGGCGATTCCAAAGGGGTTTTTTACGACTTTGAATTGGGTAAGTGTTCTATAACCAAAAGTGATTATATTTCATAAATCTATGTCTATATTCATCATTTATTTCGGATTTAGATGGAGCACATTGGAAATTTTGTAAAACTTTCCAAAAACAAAAAATTAAGATTTGAAGGTTCATTTGACATCGGAATTTGGTAATTTTTGTATGGTTGGACTCGTCTCGGAACGGGTGTTCGGATTTCGTAAGTTTTTTTGAGATCCGAGATGTGGGCCCCGCTGATTAGTTTTGAGATGAATTTCAAATTTTAATCCGGAAAATTAGTAAATTCATATGGAATTAATTCCTACCATTTGTATTGAGTATATTGAATTGTTTATGACTGCATTTGAGGATTTCGGATAAGAATTCGCGTGGCAAAGGTTTATTGGATTCTTGAACTTTGTTGCAAAGCGAGGTAAGTGTCGTGGTTAACCTTGACTTGAGGGAATAGAGCCCCTGAATTATTTGCTATGTGAATTTCATGTGCAACGATGTATAGGCAAGGTGACGAGTGCCTATACTTTGTCAATTTAATTGTTTGCTTAATTATTTAAATATCTTAAATTATTTTAAGACACGAATTAATTATTATAATAATTGTTTCTCTCTTATTCCTTGTCAAATACTAATTGTTGAATTTCTGTAATAATTATCACATGCTTATTTGATTTATGTGTTTTAATTGCTACTTGACATTTAGCATATTAAATATTATGCTACCTATTTTCTCCCTGATTTCACAATTAATTGCTACTTGTCATTGTTTGTTTCATAAATGAATTATAATTATTGTATGCCTTGATGCTTAATAGTTTCTCATTGAACGTGGTATTTATTGGAGTATTTTTATTACATTTAAGAAATATTAAAATATATGGGGGGATCGGGTTGCACCCCGCAATGGAAATAAAAATAAATATATTGGGGGATCGGGTTGCACGCCGTAACAGAGTTGTTTAAAGTTTATATTGGGGGATCGGGTTGCACGTCGCAACATATTTATTTAAAGTTCATATTGTTGGAGGGGGTTGCACGCCGCAACGGAAATTTATTGAAGAATTATATTGTTGGGGCGGGTTGCACGCCGCAACAGAATTGATTAAAATTAATATATTGGAGGAACTGATTGCACGCCGCAATAGAATTAATTGAAATGAATATATTGGAGGATCGGGTTGCACGCCGCAACAAAATTGAATGTGAATATATTGTGGGATCGGGTTGCACGCCGTAACGAAAACTGATTAAAATAATAATTGGTTATGACTGCCGAGTTAGCTTCAATTGTTGAAAAGAGATACCTATTTTATTTCTATTATTGTTGTTATTATTTTTATTGTGTACAGATTAATGTAAGTGACCTGCCTTAGCCTTGTCACTACTTCGTCGATGTTAGGGTCGGCGCTTACCAGTACATGGGGTCAATTGTACTGATACTACACTATGTACTTCTTGTGCAGCTTTCGGAGTTGGTCCCAGCAGCGTACCATAGACTTGTTTGGATTTCAGCTACCCAGAGGAGACTTGAGGTATAATTGCACAGCGTCCGCAGTTCTGAAGCCCCAGTCTACTTTATTTTAAGCGTGTGTTTGCTTTCAGACAACTTTAATTTATTCAGACCCAAATTTGTATCATTCTAGAAGCTCGTGCACTTGTGACTACAGTTCTAGGATGGTAGATATCGCGATTATTATGGATTATTTGAGACATTATTTCCGTATTTATTTCCTTGGTATTAATTAATTTAAAATTTTGTTTAAATGGATAATTATATTCTAACGTTGGCTTGCCTAGCAAGTAAAATGTTAGGCGCCATCACGGTTCCGAAGGTGGAAATTTCGGGTCGTGACAGTTTGTATTAGAGCATTAGGTTACATAGGTCGCACGAGTCACGAGCAAACTTAGTAGAGTCTGAAGAATCGGTACAGAGACGTCTGTACTTATCTTTCAGAGGCTATGAAATTTAGGAACAATATCACTTCTTTCTTATTCTGTCGTGCGATTTTATTCTATCATCGATGATTGAACCATTCTATTCTTATTGTCTCATAGATGGCGAGGACATGTAATACATCTACCGACGAACAGGGACCAGAGCCCCCGATGGCAACTATGGTCAGGGGTAAAGGTCGAGGCCGAGGCAGAGGTAGAGTTCAGTCTAGAGCTCGAGCAGCAGCACCTGTTGTAGAACCTCATGTGGATCTTCAGAAGGAGGTTCCAGTTTAGAATGTACCAGTTGAACCAGTTCAGGTCCCGGAAGGATTCATAGCTACTCTAGTGCTTCAGGACGCTCTAGTCCGTTTGGTGAGTCTTATGGAGGGCGTGGCCCAGAATGGTACATTTCCAGTGGCACCAGCCATCTCACAGGCTGGGGAAGGAGCACAAACTTCCACTACTCCCGCTCCAGAGTAGATGGCTCCCCAGAATCAGGCTCCAGCAGTCCCGCCAATTGGGGTAGTTCAGCCAGTTATTGCGGCACAGGCCGGTGATAGGCCTGCCATGTCTTCTGAGGCCTTATTGAGACTGGATAAGTTTACTAAGCTCTTTCTAGTTCACTTCAGTAGTACACCTTCTGAGGACCCACAGGATTATCTTGACCGTTGCCATGAGGTGCTACGAAACATGGGTATAGCAATGGGATCAATTTTGCTGTATTTCAGATGACGGGTTTCGCCAAGAGGTGGTGGAGAGATTATACATTGACTAGACCAGTTGGATCGCCTGCATTGACCTGGGAGAAGTTTTCACGGCTATTTCTAGAGAAATTCCTCCCTATCACATTGAGAGAGGATTACAGCAGACAATTTGAGCGTCTACAGCAGGGAAGTATGACTGTTACTCAGTATGAGTCCTATTTTGTGGATTTATCCGGTCATGCTCTCCTTTTACAACCTACTGAGGGAGAGAGAGTGAGGAGGTTTATTGAGGGAATCACTTACCCTATCAGGCTTCAGATGGCCAAGGAGACCGGAAATGAGATTTCCTTTCAGGCGGTTGCTAATGTCGCGAGGAGGATCGAGATGGTTCTTGCATAGGAGAGAAAGCAGTGATCTGATAAGAGGCCTCGTCAGTTCGGTGGTTTCAATGGTGTCTCATCTGGAGGCAGGGGTAATTTTGGTAGGGGTCATTCTCCCAGACCATTTCATTCAGCACTTCAGACATCACCTGGTGCTTCAGGGAGTCACGGTCCTACTATGCCTTACTCTGGGTAGCCAGCATTTAGTGCACATTCAGCTCCTATTAGTGCACCACCACTCCAAAGTTACTATAGCGGTTATCCGGCCCGTTCGGGTCAGCTTTAGCTTCAGCAGCCATGGTATCAGGATCGGTGTTATGAGTATGGGAACATTGGTCACATTAGGAGGTATTGCCTTAGGTTGTCGAGTAATAGATCTCGGCAGGATTCTCTTGCCATCATACCGACACCGGTTGCTTCACTGCCTGCTCAGCCAGCTAGAGGTAGGGGTCAGGCAGCTAGAGGTGGAGGTCAGACCGTTAGAGGTGGAGGCTAGCCAGTTAGAGGCCGTCCCAGGGACGCAATTCAGAGTGGTGGGGCCCAGCCCTGATTTTATGCTTTTCCAGCTAGGCCTGAGGCCGAGTCATCTAATGCTATGATAAAAGGCAATATTCCAATTTTCCATAGATATGCTTCAGTTCTATTTGATCCAGGATCTACTTATTGCTATGTATCCTCATATTTTGCTTTATATTTGGTTGTGCCTTGTGATTCTCTAAGTGCTTCTGTGTGTGTATCTACACCGGTGGGAGACTCTGTTGTAGTAGATCATGTTTATCATTCGTATGTGGTTACTATTGGTAGTCTTGAGACTAGTGTGGATTCTACTTCGTGATATGGTAGATTTTGATGTTATCTTGGGTATGGATTGGCTGGCACCTTATCATACTATATTAGATTGTCATGCCAAGACAATGACCCTAGCCATGCCAGGGTTACCCCGGTTAAAGTGGAAGGGAACTCTTGGTCATTTTGCCAACAGGGTTATTTCTTATATGAAAGCTCCACGTATGGTCGAGAAAGGGTGTCTAGCCTATTTGGCTTTTATTCGCGATCCCAGTGCGGATGTTCCTTCTATGGACTCAATACCAGTTGTTCGTGAATTTACAGAAGTATTTCCTGCAGATTTGCCGAGGATGCCACCCGATAGAGATATTGACCTATGCATTGATTTATCTCCGGGCACTCAGCCCATTTCTATCCCACCATACCGTATGGCCTCGCCGGAGTTGAAAGAATTGAAGGAGTAGTTACAAGACTTGCTTGATCAGGGATTCATTAGACCTAGTATCTCGCCCTGGGGTGCACCAGTATTATTTGTAAAGAAGAAAGATGGTTCAATGCGAATATGTATATATTATCAGAAGTTGAACAAGGCTACTACCAAGAACAAGTATCCACTGCCAAGTATTGATAACTTATACGATCAACTTCAGGGTGCCAAGGTGTTTTCAAAAATTGACTTGAGTTCTGGTTACCATCAGTTGAAGATTAGGGTATCTGATATCCCTAAGACAGCTTTTCGAACTCGGTATGGACATTACAAATTCCTAGTGATGTCATTTCGGTTGACAAATGCCCCAGCAGAATTTATGGATTTGATGAATCGGGTATTCAAACCCTATTTGAATTCTTCTGTGGTTGTATTCATTGATGATATCTTGATTTACTCCAACAGCCGAGAGGAGCATGACCAGCATCTTCGGAGTGTGCTTTAGACTTTGAAAAATAATCAGTTATATGCCAAATTTTCAAAATGTAAATTTTGCCTAGACTCAATTGCCTTTTTGGGGCATGTTGTATCGGCAGAAGGCATAAAGGTGAATCTTAAGAAGATTGAGGTTGTTCAAAATTGGCCTAGACCTACTTCAATTACAGAGATCCGAAGTTTCCTGGGTTTGGCAGGTTATTATCGTCGGTTCGTGGAAGAGTTTTCATCTATAGCAAGCCCATTGACCAGACTGGCCCAGAAAGGTACCACATTCAGATGGTCAGACGAGTGTGAGTTGAGCTTTCATAAGCTCAAGACTACTTTGACTACGGCGCCAATGTTGGTATTACCCACTGGTTCAGGATCTTATACGGTGTATTGTGATGCATCTCGCATTGGGCTTAGTGCAGTATTGATGCAAGATGGCAAGGTGATTGCATATGCGTCGCGGAAGTTGAAAGTTCACAAGAAATATTATCCTGTTCATGACTTAGAATTGGCAGCCATTGTTCACGCACTGAAGATTTGGAGGCATTACCTCTACGGTGTCTCGTGTGAGGTATTTACTGATCATCGTAGCCTTCAATATCTGTTCAAACAAAAAGATCTTAACTTGAGGCAGAGAAGATGGTTGGAGTTGTTGAAAGATTATGATATCACCATTTAGTATCACCCCGAAAAGGCCAATGTGGTGGCCGATGCTTTGAGTAGAAAAGCTGTGAGTATGGGCAGCCTTGCTTATATTCCGGTTGGTGAGAGACCGTTAGCTGTAGATGTCCAGACTTTGGCTAATTTTGTGAGGTTAGATGTTTCAGCACCTAGTCGGGCTCTAGCTTGCGCAGTCACTTGGTCTTCTTTATATGAGCGCATCAGAGAGAGACAGTATGATGATCCTCATTTACTTGTCCTCAAGGACATGGTGCGGCACGGTGATGCCAAACAGGTTGTTGTAGGGGAAGATGGAGTTCTGCGAATGCAGGGTCGTATTTGTGTGACTAATGTGGATGGGCTTCGTGAATTTATTCTAGAAAAAGCCCACAGTTCCAGGTATTCTATTCATCTAGGTGCCGCCAAAATGTATCAAGATTTGTGGCAGCATTATTTATGGAGGAGGATGAAGAGTTATGCCGACCGTAAGGTTCGTGATATTGTATTCATGGTTGGAGAAAGAGTATTGCTCCGGGTTTCAACTATGAAAGGTGTAATGAGGTTTGGAAAGAAGGGCAAGTTGAGCCCTAGGTATATTGGACCCTTTGAAATTCTTGAAAGGGTGGGTGAAGTAGCCCACACACTTGCACTACCAGCTAGTTTATCAGCAGTTCATCCGGTGTTCCATGTGTCTATGCTTCGGTAATATCGTGGTGATACGTCCCATGTATTAGGTTTCAGCTCAGTCCAATTGGACGAAGATTTGACTTATGAAGAGGAGAAAGTAGCTATTCTAGCCCGGCAGGTCCGACAGTTAAGGTCTAAGAGTTATCCATCAGTTCGAGTGCGATTGAGAGGTCATCCGGTAGAAGCATCTACCTGGGAGTCTTAGTCGGACATGCGGAGTAAATATCCACACCTTTTCACCAGCTCAGGTACTTTTCTAATTCCGTTCGAGGACGAATGTTTGTTTTAGAGGCGAAGAATATGATGACCCAAAAGGTCATCTTTAAATTTAATAATTAATTCTATGTTCTAATAGCTCGAAAAGCATTATTTATCATTCCTAGACTTGCATGCGCAGTCCGTATAATTTTCCGAAAAGTTTTTATATGAAAAATTAATTAAAATGTGAAATAGAGCCTTAAAACTCAACTAAGTTGACTGTGGTCAACATTTTGAGCAAAGGGATCCAGATCAGTGCTTTGATAGTTCCTGTAGATCCGTATCGTGATTTGGGACTTAGGCGTATGTCCGAAATTTAATTTGGAGGTCCCTAGCTCATGTTATGACCATTTAACGGAAACTAAAAATTTAAAGGCTAAAGATTTTTAAGTTTGACCACGGAGTTGACTTTTTGATATCGGGGCCGGAATCCAATTTTGGAAATTTGAATAGCTCTGTTATGTCATTTATGACTTGTCTGCCAAATTTGATATCATTCCGGATTCATTTAACATGTTGTGGCACAAGATCTGTAAATTAAAAAGTTTGAAAACTTAAAAGTTCGAATTGAGGTGTGAATTATAATTTCAACATTATTTGACGTGATTTGAGACCCCGAATAAGTCCGTAATATGTTATGAGACTTGTTGGTATATTCTGACGGGGTCCCAAGTACCTCGATTATGATTCGAATCGAAATCGGAACAAGAATTGGACTTAAGTAAAATCTGAAAGTTTGCTGCTTCTGGTGCCTTCGCTTCTGCAAAGTCTTGGCCGCAGAAGCGAGCTGGCAGAAGCGAGCCATGCCTCGCAGAAGCGGATAGTCCGTAGAAGCGTATGGGCTATAGCAGAAACGGCCCACGCGTCGTAGAAGGGGTTTTTGAGTCTCGAATTTTGGCGATTCCAAAGGGGGTGTTCACTAGTTTGATTTGGGTAAGTGTTCTATAATCAAAAGTGATTATATTTCATAAATCCATGTCTATATTCATCTTTTATTTCGGATTTAGATGGAAGAAATTGGAATTTTTATAAAACTTTCCAAAAACAAAAAATTAAGATTTGAAGGTCCATTTAACATCGGAATTTGGTAATTTTTGTATGGTTGGACTCGTCTCGGAACGGGTATTCGGATTTCGTAAGTTTTTTCGAGATCCGAGACATGGGCCCCACTGATGATTTTTTAGATGAATTTCGGATTTTAATCCGAAAAATTAATAAATTCATATGAAATTAATTCCTACGATTTGTATTGAGTATATTGAGTTGTTTATGACTAGATTTGAGGATTTCGGACACGAATTCGTGAGGTAAAGGTTTATTGGATTCTTGAACTTGGTTGCAAAGCGAGGTAAGTGTCGTGGTTAACCTTGACTTGAGGGAATAGAACCCCTGAATTATTTGCTCTGTGAATTTCATGTGCAACGATTTATAGGCAAGGTGACGAGTGCCTATACTTTGTCAATTTAATTGTTTGCTTAATTATTTAAATATCTTAAATTATTTTAAGACACGAATTAATCATTAAAATAATTATTTCTCTCCTATTCCTTGTCAAATACTAATTCTTGAATTTGTGTAATTATTGTCACATGCTTATTTGATTTATGTTTCTTAATTGCTACTTGACTTTTAACATATTAAATATTATACTGCCTATTTTCGCCCTGATTTCCATAATTAATTGCTACTTGTCATTGTTTGTTTCAAAAATGAATTATAATTATTGTATGCCTTGATGCTTAATAGTTTCTCATTGAACGTGGTATTTATTAGAGTAGTTATATTACATTTAAGAGTTGTTAAAATATATGGGGGGGATCGGGTTTCACCCCGCAATGGAAATGAAAATAAATATATTGGGGGATCGGGTTGGACACCGCAACAGAGTTGTTTAAAGTTTATATTGGGGGATCGAGTTGCACGCCGTAACAGATTTATTTAAAGTTTATATTGTTGGAGCAGGTTGTATGCCGCAACGGAAATTTATTGAGGAATTATATTGTTGGGGCGGGTTGCACGCCGCAATAGAATTAATTGAAATGAATATATTGGAGGATCGGGTTGCATGCCGCAACGGAATTGAATGTGAATATATTGTGGGATCGGGTTGCACGCCGCAACGAAAACTGGTTGAAATAATAATTGGTTATGACTGTCGAGTTGGCTTCAATTGTTGAAAAGAGATACCTGTTTTATTTCTATTATTGTTGTTATTATTATTATTGCGCACAGATTAATGTAAATGACCTGCCTTAGCCTCGTCACTACTTCGTCGAGGTTAGGGTCGACACTTACCAGTACATGGGGTCGGTTGTACTGATACTACACTCTGCACTGCTGGAATTCCAGTATATTATGCTGGAATATTTTTCGGATTTTGAACATTATTTTCGTTCAAATTTATATTTACATGAAAAATAGCTAAATTTCGATTACTTTTGAAATTGTGGTTATTTTTCAGTTACCACTTGTAAACGTGGCTATTTTTGAATTTCACCCATCAACCCATGATACTTATCAAAATAATTTTTCCAAAAAAATAAAATAATAATTTGATTTGATATGTTATACTCACTCTGTTTCAATTTATATAAATATATATTTTTAGGTCTTTGACCAAAAGAATGGTCCTTTTTCATATTTGTAAGTAATTTATCTTTATGCAATAATTTATAGCCACACAAAATATATGTGCCTCATTTTACATCACAAGTTCAAAAGCCTTTTTTTTTCCTTAAATTCCGTGCCCACTCAAATAGGTTGACGTAAATTGAAATAGAAGGAGTATATAACTATAATAAAGAAAATTTCTTTTTTATTAGTTTTGTTTTATTATTAAACAAATTACAAGGAAACAAACAAAGATATTAAAACTTGATAAGGGTAAGTCGGGTTTGGTTATAATTCATTGTTTAGCTCATTTTGACAAGACGCATAACCTGCTCATTTATTTACTCAACCCATTTTGACCGGTTCAAATTCAGCCCAACTAGCCCATTTGACATCCTTAGTCCTCAACATGAGCAGGAGTAGCAAATTCGAGAAGGTCCTTGTCATTCTCAAAAGCGGACATTTGTTGTTCATTCAGGTTGATAATCACTTCTATTCCTCTGTCATGTGTACTCATCATGTAAAACATCTTGCCAAATGGACTGCTGGGCATGGTTGCTCTAATAGGCTTTCCCCATCCAAAATCCAAATCTTGAAATGGTATGTTAGATGCACTACTACAACGGTATACATCACAGTTACTTTGGCGATAGGTACCATCTCCTGTTTTATATGCATGTAGCATCGCCGAAGCCCACTCATTTTCTTTAAAATTATCTCTGTTAGAAAGCTCATGTTTGGACTTTCTTATATCGGCTACTAACTTTGACACCCTAAGGTCACCTTTGTTGTTATATATTGGTGTGGAAAAGATTGTGAGAATATTGCCGATGGAAGTTGGTGGTGCTGAATGTGAAATTTCTTTTCGTATATCTGATAGTAGGATCAACCGAGATTGCTCATGAGATGAACCCAAGTTGGCAATAGCAGCACTTTTGTAAACAAGTGCACTCACAACCTCAGTCGTTGTTGGATTTTCGACGCCTGATTCAGCAGAAACCAAATCTTTGAGAGCTCTTATCTTTGAGGCAGAAAAATAGAACCTCTTTTCGAGTTCTATACGTTCTTCTGGTTTTGACACGATTATTGGGAAGGTGAGAGGACCATCAGATGGTGACGGTATTAAGGAATCCTGGACAAAATATGGAGGACATACTAATTCTGCGTTTGGTTCTCGAGTTAATGCAGCCCAATCCCTCACAAAGAAGAGGGCGCTGCGCGCATCGCCCACCTTGTGTGACAGACACACACTGATTGCTATTCCTCCGCACTCAAAATGGCTAAGTTGAGATACAATTAAGCAGGCACCATCTGCAGCATTTCTCAAGGGTACACCTTGAGGAAATGTTATATTTTTTATGCTTGAATCTTGGTGATAAAGAACTTTATCCATTGGACAATTCACTTGAACTTCCAAGAACTCAGCCCCAGTATCATCACAGGCAATGGTAGCATTGTCTCTTAAACTTCCCGCCCATGGATAGTAATAAGTTATTGCTTTTGACAATGAGTTTTCAAGAAGTATACAAAGTTGTTTTGGTCCATTTTGGAAGATATCTACTTGGTGTTTTGGGTAGAAAAGCACAAGGCCCATGTAAAAGTTACCTATGCCTTGATCAAGAAGGGAAAGCTTGTGCCATCTTTGAGTTGATGGGGTGGGAGACAAGGGTTTGACTATTTTCTTGGAGATTATTGTTGATAAAACAGCCATCTTAACAAAACCCCTCAGTAATGAACTTTCCTTCTTAGTCTTCTGTTACTATATATACACACACCCAATAGCCTTTACCTCCCTTATGTTGCCCTTTTTACAGAAAATGAAAATTCTTTTAACCCATTTCTTAGTAATGTAAAAGAAATACAACTTGAATTTGAAAGATTCAAAGTCAAATGTGAGAGGGTAGGGAAAAAACGACGTGCATGCACTAAGGCGTGTGAATATTATTATTCAAATTAGTGGTTATGTTAATAATTCCCGCTAATAAGGCTAACAACTAACAAGCAACTGGCGTTGCTGATTTCGTTTGGTATGAATATTAAATTAAAGGGCCATTTGGTTTATGAACCAAATTATGCGGGGTTAGTGATGCAACTATTGTAATGAAAGGATTAATAATGCAAGATATATTTATAATATAGGAATTAGTAATGTAGGGATTGTGTACAAAGATAATGTCACGACCCCAATCTTCCACCGTAGGATGTCGTAATGACACCTAGTCTCTAAAACTTGATAACCACCAACCAACCAACCAACCAACCTAACATACATGAAAAAATAATGGAAATAATAATAGAACTTCAAATTTAAACCAACGAGCTTTCAAAAAAGAACTCCACAATCTAGCTGACAATGACTCCTAAAATTTGGTGAGATTGAGTCATAAGCTCTACACGAGTACACTGAAACATCCCTAATGCATCACTGTCTAAATAAGGATTATGCAGTAGAAAAAAATAAGGACAGAGAGTGACTCCGAAGCCTGCGAACGCCAGCAGGTATACCTTGAAGTCTCCGATCTGGAAGATCTACTCACTGGTGCGAAGCCTGGTATGAGGTACCTGTATTTGCACAAAACGATATGCACAAGCGTAGTATGAGTACACCACAATAGTACCCACTAAGTATCAAGTTTAACCTCGGTAGAGTAGTGACGATGTAAGGTCAAGACACCTACTAGGACAAGAAAAAAAAATTTAACAAGTATAATACAGTCTAAGAATGGACACGAGGAAAATGAGGCAATAAAGAAATACAACAACATAGACTACAACTGAATTTAAATCAATAAATGCAACAAGGAAGGAATACATAATAAGAACATCAAGAAAACAATACGGATAAATACAAGTGAAGGTAAATGAGAGATAACAACAAGAATCACAACCGAGTTACCACCTTATATTCTCATTTCCCAATTACAATTACAGTCTTTCCTTATATCACCGTGGGAGCCTTACATTTAGTTTTGAAAATTATTTTTTCCGAAATAGCTACCCGCATTTTAGCCCACCTTATCTCAGCGCATGTGTATCAACCCATATCCTTACTAGTAACACGCGTATCAACCTCACCTTATCTCACCGTATGCGTATCAACCCCTGGCCTTATACCACCGCATATTTATCAATATCACAACGTATCACAACTCGTACCTAAAATGCCCAAATGCCACAACTTGCCATAAGAAATAAAATATCATTATTTTTACGATTAACAGCTCATGGCTCAACCATAATGTGTACAAGAGTCTCAATATTAGCAAACTGAAATTGAATAGCTCAACAAGAAAGGTATTTCAATAATTAATAATTTTGTCTCATTGTGATAAAGACTTTTACAACTTCAACACCAAAATACAACAAGAAGACATTTCAAAGATATGACAATTAATTAATTAACAAGGCAATAAATAAAAAATAACATCAACTAAGCATGTAGGAGAAAATAACAAGTATGAGATGAGACAAGTATTAACAATGTCAAATAAAGCATATAAGGATAGACTAACGATGAAAGATATAACATGTTATGGAAATTTTATTAAAGGCATGAAAAGAATCTAAATAGCCTAAACCGGTCAATTACTACATATAACTCGTGTACCCACTCGTCACCTTGCGTACACAGTTTTCACATATCACAAATAGCACAATCAACCCAAATCCTATGGGGTAATTTTTTCGCACAAAGTTAGGCAAGATACTTACCTCAAACAAGCTAACTCAATCCACTAGTATGCCTTTTCCGCGAATATCCAACTCATAACGGCCGGAATCTAGCCAAAATAACTTTATAACATAAATACAAACCAAAGGAAACTATTCCGAATAATAAAGTTACAATCGTTAAAGAAAATAAAAAAGTCAATCCCAAGCTCGCGTATCGGAACACGATAAAACTTTTAAAATCCGAACACTCATTCAATAACGAGTCCAACCATATTAAAATTATTCAATTTTAACCCCAAATCGACGACCTTCAACCCTCACAATATAGCTTAGGAAATTTTCATAATTTTTTCAATTTTTCCAACTAAAAACACTAATTAATTAAATGGTAAAAATAACGATGGATTCATGTGTAATAGCCAAATACGAGATAAAATCACTTACTCCGATCAACTCCTTGAAAATCCCTTCCAAAATCTCCCAAAACTGAGGTCTCTAACTCAAAAGATTAAAAATGGGAACAAACCCTCGATCTTCCCTTTTTCTATCCAGTGGTTCCGCTTTTGCGGACCAATAGCTGCATCTGCAAAAATTCCATTATAGGTGCGACTTTCACTTAATCCAGGGCTAAGCCCTTCTACGGACCATAGAGCGGTTCTACGGAAAGGGGGCGCTTCTACGGAAAGGTGGCATTTCTACGGAGGAAGGACCGCACCTACGGTCACAGCCCACCTGGCCCAAAATTGCTTCTGCGGCTCATAGGCTGCATATGCGGGGACGCACCTACGGTCCAAAATGCACAGGTGCGATTGCACCGGATTCTCTGCTGCGCATAATTCCTTCCAAGTCTCAAATAGTTTCGGATAAAATCCAAATCACATCCGGGGTCCCCGAGACCCCGTCCAAACGTACTGTCAAGTTTCAAAACACATAACGAAACTACTCAAGGCCTAAAATCACATCAAACAACATCGAATCAACAAATCGCAACCCAATTCGAACCTATTGAATCCATGAACATTCAACTTTGAAAACTAACACTAGTTCATACCAAACCAACTCTAATTTAGCTCAAATTTTGCACACAAGTCATAAATGATACCACATACCTATTCAAACTTCTGGAATATGAATCTGACCCCGATATCAATAAAATCAACTCTCGGTTAAACTTCTCAACCATTCAAATCTTCAACTTTCTAACTTTCGCCAATTCAAGCCAAAACGACCGACGGACCTCCAAGTCGATATCCAGACATACGCCTAAGTCCAAAATCATCATACGAAGTTATCGGAACTACCAAAACTCCACTCTGGAGTCGTTTACACAAAAGTCAAACTCTGTTCAACTCTTTTAACTTAAGCTTCCAACTTTAGGACTAAGTGTCATAATTCACTCCTAAACTCATCCGAAACCCAAACGAACCACCCCGGAAAGTCACCTAAACACACTATAACATAGAGGGGGAAAATAAATAGGGGGACGAGGCTAAAATACTCAAAATGACCTTCCAAGTCGTTACGTTTCCCCCCATAAAAACAAACGTTCATCCTCAAACGAGTAGAGAGACATATCTGAAGTGGTGAAAATATGCGGATAACGGCTACACATATCATGCTCTGTTTTCCAAGTCACCTCCTCGACTGGCTAACCCCTCTACTGAACCTTTACTGAAGCAATGTTCTTTGACTTCAACTTTCGCACCTGCCAGTCCAAAATGGACACCGGCTCCTCAACATAAGAAAACTCCTTGTCCGATTGGACTAAGCTGAAATCTAAAATATGGGACGGATCACCGTGATACTTCCGGAGCACGGAAATATAGAACACCGAATAAACTGTAGATAGACTAGGTGGAAATGCAAGCTTCTAGGACACATCTCCTACTCTCTCAAGGATCTCAAATGGGTCGATATACGTAGAGCTCAACTTGTCTTTCTTCCCGAACTTCATCACACCCTTCATGGGTGAAACTTGGAGCAAAACTCGCTCTCCAACAATAAATGCAACATCACGAACCTTCTGATCCGCGTAACTCTTCTATCTAGATTGGGTTGTACGAAGGCGATCCTAGATCAACTTGACCTTCTCCAAGGCATCTCGAACTAAAATCGTGCGCAATAACGTATCCTCTCTCGGTTCAAACCGACCAACTGGAGAACGATACCATTTCCCATATATAGGGCCTCTCATAAGGATCCATTTAGCGGCACCCAGATGAATGGAGTACCGCGAACTGTGGACCTCCCGAAGAATCAAATAACGTAACCCATCTACATTGGGCACACATAATTGGCTCTATATTTGCAACCCACTGTCATCGCCGATAGAAACCTCCTAGGCATCGTCGTGCTGCACCATGTCTTTAAGGACATGCAAATGGGGGTCATCATACTGACGCTTTATGATGCGATCATATAAAGAAGATCGGGAAACCACGCAAGCAAGAACACGACTAGGCTCTAAAATGTCCAATCTAACAAACTAGTTGACCAAGGCCTCAATATCCAATGCTAATGGCCTCTCCGCTGCCGGTAGATATACCAAACTACACATACTCACCACTTTTCGACTCAAGGCATCGACCACCATATTATCCTTCTCGGGATGATATAGAATAATGATATCATAGTCCTTAAGAAACTCTAATCACCTCCGCTACCGCAAATTAAGATTCTCTTGTTTGAATAAATGCTGGAGACTTTGGTGGTCGATGTAAACCTCACAAGGGATACCGTACAAATAGTGCCGCCAAATCTTCAAGGCATGAACAATAGCTGCCAACTAACTCCAAGTCTTAGACTGGATAATTCTTTTCATGAACCTTCAACTCCCTAGAGACATAGGCAATCACCCTAGCGTTCTTCATCAACACCGCGTGAAGCCCAACACGTGACGCATCATAGTACATAGTGTAAGACCCCGAACCCGTAGGAAACACCAACATTGGGGTTGTAGTTAAAGCAGTCTTGAGCTTTTGAAAGCTATCCTCACACTTCTCGGACCATCTGAAAGGATCACCCTTCTGGGTCAATCTGGTCATAGGTGCAATAATGGATGAGAAACTTTTTACGAAATAGTTATAATATCCAGCCAAATCAGGGAAACTCCGTATCTCAATAGATGATGACGGTTTGGGCCAACTCTACACTGTTTTAACCTTCTTCGGATCTACCTTGATCTCCTCACTCGACACCAAATGCCCCAAAAATGCCACTGAATCAAGCCAGAATTCATACTTTGAGAATTTTGCATACAACTTCTTTTCTCTCAAGGCGTAGAGCAATATCCTCAAGTGCTGCTCATGATCCTCCTGGATGTGGGAATACACCAAGATGTTGTCAATAAACACAATGACGAATGAATCAAGATATTATTGAAATACATTGTTCATCAAGTGCATAAATGTTGCTAGGGTGTTGGTCAACCCAAATGACATCACAAGGAACTCGCAGTGACCATACCGAGTCCTGACAGCAGTCTTCGGCATATCCGGATCTCGAATCTTCAGCTGATGATACCCTAACCACAAATAAATCTTTGAGAGCACTCCGACACCCTATAGCTGATCAAATAAGTCATTAATGTGCGGCAATGGGTACTTGTTCTTCACTGTAACCTTGTATAACTGTCGATAATAAATACACATGCACATTGAACCATTCATTTTCTTCACAAACAGAACCGGAGCACCACAAGGTGACACACTAGGCTAAATTAAACCTTTATCAAGAAACTCTTGCAACTGATCCTCTAACTCTTTCAACTCCGCTGGGGCCATACGACATGGTAGAATAAAAATGAGTTGAGTGTTTGGCAACAAGTCAATACCAAATCAATATCTCTATCGGGCAGCATGCCCTGATGATCCGCTGGAAATATATCTGAGAAGTCTCTCGCTATCGGAACTGACTCAACGGTAGGAGTATCAATAGTGACATGTCTCACAAAGGCTAGGTATGCATCACACCCTTTCTCAACCATCCATTGTGCCTTATGGAAGGGCACATTCCTGCTAGGAACATAATCCAAAGTACCCCTCCACTCCAATCGTGGAAAACCTGGTATAGCCAATGTCACAGTCTTCACGTGAAAATGTATAAGAACATCATAGGGCGACAACTAGTCCATGGACAAGATAACATGAAAGTCTACCATTCTGAGCAACAATAGATCAACTTTGCTCTCAAAACCACCAATAACAACTAAACACGACCGATACACACGGTCCACAACAATAAAATCTCCCACAAACATTGACACATAAATATGAGAACTCAAAGATATATGAGATATACCCAAATACAAAGCAAAGTAAGATGATACATATGAGTAAGTGGAGTCTGGATCAAATAAGACTGATGCATCTCTATTACAAACTAGAACAATACCCGTGATAACTGCGTCTAATGCAACCACCTCCATCATCCTCAGAAAAGCTTAACATTTGGCCTGGTCTCCCCCTCTAAGGCAAGCCCTACCCGCCTAACCTCCACCCTCGGTTCGCTGTGCAGGTGGAGCGATAACTAGAGCAGCAACCAGGAACTGAGAAGTCTATGGAGGTGCACCCCTCCTGAGTCTGGGGCAGTCCCTCACCATATGTCGGGTATCGCCACACTCAAAGAAAGTTCTCGGTGGGAGTGGCTACTAAAACTGGCTCGGGCCTGGTCGGCTAGACTGACCGCTAAAAGCACTCGTGCATAAGGTGCACTAGGCAGTGGCGGTGCACAATGGGCAACGTAAGACCTGGAAATAGCCGGAGCACTACTAGAATTTGGAAGTGCTTAATGAACTAGACGGCTCAGATAGCCCTTGCCATGACGGGCTACAACTGAGGCACGGGCACCATTACATCCGCCAGAATCTCGAGGCCTTTTGGCTTCCTTGTCCTCTCTCTCACGACTCCACATAACCTCCAGTCTATGTGCGATCTCTACCACCTATTGATATGGGATATCTATTTCATGCTCTCGAGCCATGCTGATTCTAATACCATAGTTGAGCCCCTCGATAAATTGACAGACTCTCTCTCTGACTGTACAAACCAAGGCAGGTCTATGTCTGGACAACTCATTGAATATACATGTGAGTTATGAAATTTAAGAAAATATTTCGATGAATACGCACAACGCGAAAGAAATTCGTAAGGGAAGCATAATTTTCCACGGCTAATGAAGTAGCTCATCAAATATTTAAAATAGCGAGTCCATTACTCTATGTTAGTCTAGTCTCATGTCGTAATGCGAAATAAAATAATTAAACAGGCATGAATAACTCAATTAGTACAATTAAAGCATGGCGTCAATCTAAGTCTACCTTAACAAATCAAGAACTCTAGCATACGCACGGACACTCGTCACCTCATATGTGCATAGCTCTCATAACATGAAGCATGTAATAAGTATAATACCCCTCACAAGGTTAAACAGGAGACTTACCTCACTTCGAAGTTCCATAACCTGCTCCAACGCCTCTCTAGCACCTCAAACCAATTCCCATCGATCTGAAACTAATCAAACAATCATGAAGACCAATAAAAATATACTCCAACACTCAAAATTAATCCATTTATAACAATTTTCAACTCCGCTCGAAAAGTCAACAAAGTCAACTCTAGGGCCCATGTGCCCGGATTCCGAAACTTTTCGAAGATAAACATTATTCATCACATAAAAAACTCAAATATATAATTTATTCCCAATTCCATGTCCAATTTCGTTGTCAAAATTTAAAAATACCAAATTCTAGATTTTCTTCCAAATTCCTCAATTTCTACAAAATTTCATGTTTAAATACTTGTAGAACCCATGTAATTAACTAAAAATATGTGGGAATTACTTACGTTGCCATAGATGATGAAAATCTCCTCTTTAAGAGCTCCAATCATCACCCAACTAAGTGAAAATGAGAGAGAAATTGACCCAAATCCTGTATTAAATCAAATCTGCTGAGGCCCGCTCTTCTTCGCGATTGCGGAAAAAGCCTCGCGATCACGAAGGCCAACTTCTCCCAGGTGCCCAACTAATCTACGCATTCGCGACCAACTCATCGCGTTCGCGATGCCCAGTTGACCCCGGCTTTCTCCTCCGCGCTCCACCCCTCGCGTTCGCGAAGGCCTTCTGCCTCATAGCCATCCCCTCCTAGCTTTCTTCTCGTTTGCGAAGTTGGACCAAGTCCTTCTTCGCGTTCGCGAACAGAAAAATCGGGGCCCTTCATCAGCTTTGTTCGTGATCGCAGGACTACCTACGCAATTTCAGGACTACCTACGCGATCGCGAAGCACACCAGCAGCATCAAAACTTGGTCCGAAACCACCTCCAATCACACCAACAAGTCTCAATACCTTATACAAACTTATCCAAAGGCTCGAAACGCCACTAATATCATCATAATCGTTAATCGATGATCAAAGTCTTTCTTTTAACTTTTAAACATAACTTCGACGAATGTGTCCGAATCATATCAAAACATTCCGGAATGATGCCAAACTTTATTTACAAGTTATAAATTACGATATGAACCTATTCCAAGGCTCATAATCTCAAACGAACATCGATAATGCCAAAGTCTACTTCATATCAAACTTAGGAATTTGTAAAACCTTCAAAATGCCAACTTCCAAAATAAGCGCCGAAATGCTCCCGGGCCACCCGATACTTAACCCGAACATGCGCCCAAGTCTGAAATCATCATACGAACCTATTGAAACTTTCAAATCCCGATTCTGAGGTCGTTTACTCAAAAGTCAAACATTAGTCAAACCTTCCAACTTAAAGCTTCCGAATTGAGAATTTTCTTCCGAATCAACTTCGAACTTCCCGAAATTCAATTCCGACTACACGTACAAGTCATAATACATGATGTGAAGCTATTCAAGACCTCAAACCGCCGTACAACACGCTAGAGCACAAAACGACCGGTTAGGTCGTTACACTCCCAGTAATGAACTTTAACTCTTAGTCTTATGATTCTTATATACACCCACCCACCAGCCCTTACCTCCCTTATGTTGCCTTTCAAAAAAAATATTCTTTTAACCCATTTCTTATTAATGTAAAAGAAATACAATTTGACTAACTTCTTTAAGTGACAATTTGAAAGATTCCAGTTATGTCTTCTTGCCAGCAGATATCGAATGTCAAATGAGAGAGGGTAGGAAAAAAAAAAAGAACGACATGCACTAATACGTGCGAATATAATTACTCAAATTATTGGTTATGTTAATAATTCATGCTGATAAGGCGGTTGAGCTTACGGTGACAAATCTCGTGTAATTAGGGGTTGACTGATTCTTTTTATATTCGTAGCTATTAATGACTTTTTCCATAAGATTCGGGACTGTCTTCCTGTGTTTTATTCCGAAATTATTGGGCAACATATGAACTTGTTTGACCCTAAGGTATTTCACATATCATCATTGCATGTCACTCTCCACTTTGCTTACACATATCACCATTTAATAGACCCACATGACCAGTCTAGTTTTCACTAATACAAAAATAAAATGGCCCGAAGGATAGGCATGTCCCAATCAAAGCATTCGGAGAAAAAAATAAATACTAAAAAAGTTTGTGAATTACAAGAAATTAACAATACAACAAAAAGCAAATAGATAAATTTAGAAACGTATTTATAACCTTGCTGAATTGAAAAGGGGAAGTAAAATTGAATAAGCTCGTTGTCACACGTGGTGCACATGTAAGAATTTGTTCACTTCCAATATTGTTGAAAGCTTCAATACATATCTCTTATTCATAAAAAATGTCCTTGGGGTGGCAAAACAGTCCAAGAAAATATGACTCGCACAATCCGTTCAAGGTTGGACGGGTTAATAAGTCAATTTATTTTGACCCCACCTAATTCAGCCCATCTAAAATTAGCCCAAATTAATCCATGGTCCTTATCAAAATAATTTTCCAAAAAACAAATGTTTTTTGATTTGATATGTTATACTATATAACTATAATAAAGAGAATTTCTTTTTTATTAGTTTTGTTTTATAATTAAATATAGTATAGGAAACAAACAAAGAAATAAAAACTTGATAAGAGTAGGCCGGGTTTGATTATAATTCATTGTTTAGTTCGTCTTGACAAAACGCATAACCCGCTCAATTATTTACTCAACCCATTTTGACGAGTTCAAATTCAGCCCAACTGGCCATTTGAGACCCTAGTCGTGAACATGAGCAGGAGTTGCAAATTCGAGAAGGTCCTTATCATTCTCAAAAACTGACATTTGTTGTTCATTCAAGTTGATAACCACTTCTATTCCTCTATCATGTGTACTCATCATGTAAAACATCTTGCTAAATGGACTGCTGGGCATGGTTGCTCTAATAGGCTTTCCCCGTCCAAAATCCAAATCTTGAAATGGTATGTTAGATGCACTACTACAACGGTATACATCAGTTACTTTGGCGATAGGTACCATCTCCTGTTTTATATGCATGTAGCATCGTCGAAGCCCACATTACCAACTTGCATTGTCTTTGTTATTGTTATTATAACATTATTTATCTAAATTCTGCACTACCCGGTTTTTCGATCCTAACAAATCCCCTCAGTAATGAACTTTCCTTCTTAGTCTTCTGTTACTATATATACACGCACCCAACAGCCTTTACCTCCCTTATGTTGCCCTTTTTAGTGAAAGTGAAAATTCTCTTAACCCATTTCTTAGTAATGTAAAAGAAATACAACTTGAATTTGAAAGATTCAAAGTCAAATGTGAGAGGGTAGGGGAAAAAACAAAGTGCATGCACTAAGACGTGTGAATATAATTATTCATATTAGTGGTTATGTTAGTAATTCCCGCTGATAAGGCTAACAACTAACAAGCAACTGGCGTTGCTGATTTCGTTTGGTATGAATATTAAACTAAAGGGCCATTTGGTTTAAGAACCAAATTATGCGTGGTTAGTGATGCAACTATTGTAATGAAAGGATTAATAATGCAAGATATATATTTATAATATAGGAATTAGTAATGTAGGGATTGTGTACAAAGATTATGTCTAGATCCCTATCTCCCACCGTAGGATGTCGTGATGGCACCTAGTCTCTAAGACTTGGTAAGCCAAACATACATGAAGAAATAACAGAAACAATAATAGAACTTCAAATTCAAACCAACCAACTATCATACAAGAACTCCACAATCCAGCTGACAATGACTCCCAAAATCCGGTGAGACTGTGTCATAAGCTCTACACGAGTATACTGAAACATCCCTAATACATCACTGCCTAAATAAGGAGTATGCAATAGAAAAAAACAAGGACAGATGATGACTCCGAGGCCTGCGAATGCAAGCAAGTATACCTTGAAGTCTCCGATCTGGAAGCTCTACTCACTGGTGTCTAGCCTGGTATGAGGTACCGTGATCTGCACAAAACGATGTGCACAAGCATAGTATGAGTATATCACAATGGTACCCATTAAGTATCAAGTTTAATATCGGTAGAGTAGTGACAATGTCAGGTCAAGACACTTACTAGGATAAGAAAAATAAATTTAACAAGTATAATACAATCTAAAAATGAACACGAGAAAAATGAGGCAATAAAGAAATACAACAACATAGACTACAACTGAATTTAAAGCAATAAATGCAATAAGGAAGAAATACATAATAAGAACATCAAGAAAATAATGCGGATAAATACAAGTGAAGTAAATGAGAGACAACAACAAGAATCACAACCGAAATACCACTTCGTAAATCTCATTTCATAATCACAATCACAATCTTTCCTTGTATCACTGCGAGAGCCTTACATTTAGGTTTAAAAATTATTTTTCCCGAAATAGCTACCCGCGTTTTAGCCCACCTTAGCACATTGTGTGGCTTCAAGTAGTTCCTCTACTAGCAACACGCGTATCAAGCTCACCTTATCTCACCGCATGCGTATCAACCCCTGGCCTTATACCACCGCATGTATATCAATATCACAACATATCACAACTCATACCTCAAATGCCTAAATGCCAGTACTTTCTATAAGAAATAACAATATCATTATTTCCACGACAAACATCCCATGTCTCAACCATAATGTGTACAAGAGTCTCAATATTAGCAAATTGAAATTGAATGGCTCAACAAGAAGGGTATTTCAATGATTAACAACTTTGCCTCAATGTAATAATGACTTTTACGACTTCAACACCAAAACTCAACAAGAAGACATTTCAAAAAATAATAACTTCGAGTGAGGTAACTCAATAATTAATTAATTAACAAGGAAATAAAGTCAACTATGGATCAAACTTCCGAACCTTCCAAATCTTCAACTTTCTAACTTTCGCTAATTCAAGCCAAAACGACCTACGAACCTCAAAATCGATATACGGACAGACGCCTAAGTCTAAAATCATCATACGAAGATATCGGAACTATCAAAACTCCATTCTGGAGTTATCTACACAAAGTTAAACCTTGGTCAATTCTCCAGCTTTGGGACTAAGTGTCCCAATTCACTCCTAAACCCCTCCGAAACCCAAGCCAACCACCTCGGAAAGTCACCTAACCACACTATAACATAGAGGGGGAATTAAATAGGGGAACCGAACTAAAATACTCAAAATGACTGATCGGGGCGTTACATCTCCCCCATATAAAACAAACGTTCATCCTCAAATGAGTATAGAGACATATCTGAATTGGTGAAAATATGAAGATAACGGCTACACATATCATGCGCTATTTCACAAGTCGCCTCCTCAACTGGTTTACCCCTCCACTGAACCTTCACTGAAGCAATATTCTCTGACCTCAACTTTTGGACCTGCCTGTCCAAAATGGTCACCGACTCCCCAACATAAGAAACATCCTTCTCCAATTGGACTAATCTGAAATCTAAAATATGGGACGGATCACCGTGATACTTCCGGAGCACAAAAATATGGAACATTAAATGAACTTTAGATAGACTAGGTGGCAATGCAAGCTTTTACAACACCTCTCCCACTCTCCTAAGGATCTTAAAATGGTCGATATACCTAGGGATCAACTTGCCCTTCTTTCTGAACCTCATCACACCCTTCATAGGTGAAACTCTGAGCAAAACTCGCTCTCTAACCATAAATGCAATATCACGAACCTACTGATCCGCATAAATCTTTTGTCTAGATTGGGCTGTACGAAGCCGATCCTAGATCAACTTGACCTTCTCCAAGGCATCTCAAAATGAATCTGTGCCCAATAATGTAGCCTTTCCCGGTTCAAACCAACCAATTAGAGCACGATACCATCTCTCATATAGGTCCTCATAATGAGCCATGTGAATACTCGATTGGTAGCTGTTGTTGTAGGCAAACTCCGCAAGCAGCAAGAACTGATCCCAAGAAACCCTAAAATCCTTAGCACAAGCACGAAGCATATCCTCCAATATCTAAATGGTGTGCTCGGACTATTCGTCCATCTAGGTGTGTAATGTATTACTCAACTCAGCCCGTGTGCATAACTCACGCTGTATGACTCTCCATAAGTGCGATGTAAACTGGGTACCCCAGTTCAAGATGATTGATACCGGCATCCCATGAAGTTAGACAATCTCGCAGATATAGATCTGAGTCAGCTGCTCCGAAGAATAGGTAGTCACCATAGGAATGAAATGTGACAACTTGGTCAACCTATCCACAATCACTCATACAACGTCAAATTTCTTCTATGACCGTTGGAGTCCAATAACGAAGTCCATGGTAACATGCTCCCATTTCCACCTGGAATCTCAGGTCTCTGAAGAAAAATGCCTAGCCTCTAGTTCTCATACTTCACTTCCTAAAAATTTAGGAACCGAGCTACGTATTCCACAATTTCTTTCTTCATTCTCCTCTACCAATAGTGTTGTCTCAAATCCTGATACATCTTTGCGGCACCTGGATGAATGAAGTACCGCGAACTGTGGGCCTCCCGAAGAATCAAATCATGTAACCCATCTATATTGGGCACACAAAATCGGTCATGCATCACCAACACATCGTCATCTCCGGTAGAAACCTCCTAGGCATCGCCGTACTGCACAGTGTCCTTAAGGACAAACAAATGGGGGTCGACATACTAATGTTCTCTGATGGAATTATATAAAGAAGACCAAGAAACCACGCAAACAAGAACCCCACTAGGCTCTAAAACATCCAATCGAAAAAATTGGTTGACCAAGGCCTCAACATCCAATGCTAATGGCCTCTCCGTTGCCAGTAGATATGCCAAACTACCCATACTCTTGGTCGTTCGACTCAAGGCATCACGGGATGATATAGAATAATGATATCATAGTACTTAAGCAACTCTAACCACCTCCTCTACTGCAAATTAAGATTCTTCTATTTGAACAGATGCTGGAGATTTCGATGGTTGGTATGGACCTCACAAGGGACACCGTACAAATAGCGCCGCCAAATATTCAAGTCATGAACAATAGCTGCCAATTCCAAGTCATGGACTGGATAATTCTTCTCATGAACCTTCAGCTGCCTAGACACATATGTAATCACCCTAGAGTCTTACATCAACACCGTGCGAAGGCCAACACGTGATGCATCACAGTATATAGTGTAAGACCCGAACCCGTAGGCAACACCAACACTGGGGTTATAGTTACAACAATGAAATAGAAACCCTCTACTAAATAGCTATAATATCCGACCAAATCAAGGAAACTACAGATCTCAATAGCTGATGACGGTCTGGACCAACTCTGCACTGCTTCAATCTTCTTCGGATCTACCTTAATCCCTTCACTCGACATCATATGCCCCAAAAACGCCACCAAATCAAGCCATAATTTACACTTTGATAATTTTGCTTACAACTTCTTTTCTCTTAAGGTGTGGAGCACAATCCTCAAGTGCTGCTCATGATCCTCCTGCCTGCGGGAATACACAAGATGTCGTCAATAAACACAATGACAAATGAATCAAGATATTGTTGAACTACATTGTTCATCAAGTGCATAAATATTGCTGGGGTGTTGATCAGCCGAAATGACATCACAAGGAACTCGTAGTGACTATACCGAGTCCTGAAAGCAGTCTTTAGCATATTCGAATCCCCAATCTTCAGCTGATGATACCCTAACCGCAAATAAATCTTTGAGAGCACTCTGGCACCCTATAGCTTATCAAATAAGTCATAATGTGTGGCAATGGGTACATGTTCTTCACTGTAATCTTGTACAACTGCCGATAATAAATACACATACGCATAGAACCATCCTTTTTCTTCACAAACAGAACCGGAGCACCCAAAGGTGACACACTAGGCTAAATTAAACTCTTATCAAGAAACTCTTGCAACTGATCCTTTTAAATCTTTCAACTCTGCTATGGCCATAAAACATGGTAGAATAAAAATGAGTTGAGTGTTTGGAAACAAGTCAATACCAAAATTGATATCTCTATCGGGCAGCATGACTGAATGATCCGCTGGAAATACATCTGGGAAGTCTCTCACTATCGGAACTGACTCAACGGTAGGAGTATCAACACTGACATATCTCACAAAGGCTAGGTATGCATCACACCCCTTCTCAACCATCCATTATGCCTTAAGGAAGGACACAACCCTGCTAGGAACATAATCCAATGTACCCCTCCACTCCAACCGTGGAAAACTTGGCATAGCCAATGTCAAAGTCTTGGCGTGAAAATGTAGAATAGCGTCATAGGGCGACAACCAGTCCATGCCCAAGATAACATCAAAGTTGGTCTCAAAACCACCAATAACAACTAAACACAACTGATACACACGATCCACAACATTAGAATCTCTCACAAGTGTGGACACATAAACAAGAGAACTCAAAGAATTATGAGATATACCCAAATATGGAGAAAAGTAAGATGATACATATGAGTAACTGGAGTCTGGATCAAATAAGACTAATGTATCTCTATCACAAACTAGAAAAATACCTGTGATAACTACATCTTATGCAACCACCTCTATCCTACTCGGAAAAGCATAAAATCTGGCCTGGCCTCCCCCTCTAGGGAGAGCCCTACCCGCCTGACCTCTACCCTGCTGGCTGTGTAGGTGGAGCGACAACTAGAGCAGCAACCATGTCCTGAGAAGTTGTGGACCCGGTGGAATACGTGGAACTGAGTAGTCTGTGGAGGTGCACCCCTCCTGAGTATGGGTCAATCCCTCACCATATGTCGGGTAATAACATACTCAAAGAAAGCTCTCGGTGGGCGTGGCTACTAAAATGGGCTTGGGCTTGGTCGGCTGACATGACCGCTGAAAGCACCTGTCCAAGAGATACACTAGACAGTGACGGTGCATAATGGGCAACCTGATACCTGGAAATAGATGGAGCAATACTAGAAGCTGGAAGTGCTTAATGAACTAGACGACTCACATAGTCCCTGCCATGATGGGCTGTAACTTGGGCACGTGCACCACTATATCTTCCAAAATCTCGAGGCCTTTTGGCCTCCTTGTCCTCTCTCTCTCATGGACCTGCATACCCTCCAGTCTACGTGCGATCTCTACCTCCTGCTGATATGGGGTATCTATGTCCAACTTTCAAGCTACGCTAAATCTAATACCATAGTTGAGCCCTTCAATAAATTGACAGACTCGCTCTCTGACTGTACAAACCAAGGTAGGTGCATGTCTCGACAACTCATTAAATCTGACAGCATACTCTGACATTGTCATGGTACCCTAACACAACTACTCAAACTTCGTGCGCCATGCATCCCGAAGGCTCTAGGGAACAAACTCTTTCTAGAACATATCTGAAAACACGGCCCATATAAGTGAAGCTACTTTAACTAGGCGACCCTTCTCGTAACTTCGACACCACTAATATGCTGCTCATGACAACTAGAATATAGTAAAATCAACCAGACTAGTCTCCACAATACCCATGGTGCAGAGAATATGGTGGAATTTCTCTTACAAACCCTGTGGATTCTCTGTAGCTAGGCCACTAAAAGTAGGAGGATTGTACTATTGTACCTCTCAAGTCTGATTTGCGCCTCCTCAGATGTTGCTGCCTTAACCTCGGGCTGAATCGAAAAAGTAGGTTGCACTGGTATAACCTCTGGTACCTGATCAACGTGGACCTGCTGCTTTGGATTACAGACCGCGGGAGCCTGAGCTCTTTCCCTGGCCTTAGATGTCACTGGTGCAAGTGGTGGTGGCAAACATGCTCAAGAACTATGCGAGGGTCTCCTGAAGTGTAGGGGTGGCAACATGCGCCTCAGGTGCCTGTTCCCCAACTGGAGCTATTGGTGGCTCCTCTGTCGCAACTCGGGCAGGTGCTCTAGCTGCACTACATGCCCATCCACGGCCTCTACCCCGACACCGGCCTCTCGTGGCTCTAGTTGGGGGCGCAGGTGTCTGGTCGTCGGATCCAGCGATGCATGTCCTCACCATCTGTGAGGAAATAGAAAGACAAATATTCAAAATTTCGAAGTCAACAAATTCGCACGATAAGGAATCAAGAAGTGAAGCTTACTAACAGTTCCATAGCCTCGCAAAGATAAGTACAAACGTCTCTGTTACCGATCCGCAAGACTCTACTAAACCTGCTTATGACTCGTGACACTTATTAACCTAGAGCTCTGATACCAACTTGTCACTACCCCAATCTCCCACCGTAGGATGTCGTGTCAGAACCTAGTCACTAAGACTAGGTAAGTCTAACATACCTGAAGAAATGATGGAACTAATAATTCAACTTCAAATTTAAACCAACCAACTATCAAAAAAGAACATCACAATCTAGCTGACAATAACTCCCAAAATCTGGTGAGACTGAGTAATAAGCTCCACACAAGTATACTGAAAGATCTCTAATAAATCATTATCTTAATAAGGAATATGCAATAGAAAAAAATAAGGACAAAGGGTGACTCCGAGGCCCGTGAACGCCTGCAGGTATACCATGAAGTCTTCAATCTGGAAGCTCTACTCACTGGTTCCTAGCCAGGTACGAGATACCTGGATTTGCACAAAAAAATGTGCAGAAGTATAGTATGAGTACACCACAACGGTACCCACTAAGTATCAAGACTAATCTCCGTAGAGTAGTGACGAGGTCAGATCAAGACACCTACTAGGATAAGAAGAAAAAAAAATTTAACAAGTATAATACAAGCTAAAATGAACACGAAGAAAATGAGGCAATGAAGAAATACAACAAGATATACTACAACTGAATTTAAAGTAGTAAATGCAACAAGGAAGGAACACATAATAAGAACATCAAGGAAATAATGCGGACAAATACAAGTGAAGTAAATGAGATATAACAAAAAAAATCATAACCTAGGTACCGCCTCGTAAATCTCATTTCAACAATCACAATCATAATCTTTTCTTATATCACCGCGGGAGCCTTACATTTAGTTTTGAAAATTATTTTTTCCAAAATAGCAACCCGCGTTTTAGCCCACCTTATCACATCATGTGTCTTCAAGTAGTTCCCCTACTAGAAACACGTGTATCAAGCCACCTTATCTCACTGCATGCATAACAACCCCTAGCCTTATACCACCGTAGGCATATCAATATCACAACATATCATAACTCGCGCCTCAAGTGCCTAAATACCATAACTTGCCAAAATAATCAATAATATGAATGTTTCCACAACAAACAACCCATGGCTCAAACGCAATGTGTACAAGAATCTCAATATTAGAAAATTGAAATTGAATAGCTCAACAAGAATGGTATTTCAACAATTAACAACTTTTCCTCAATGTGATAACGACTTTTACAACTTTAACACCAAAACTCAACAAGAAGATATTTCAAGAAATAATGACTTCGAGTGAGGTAACTCAACATTTCAATAGTTTACAAGGAAATAAGGAAATAATAATGTCAACTAAGCATGTAGGGGAAAATAACAAGTATGAGATAGGAACAGTATTAACAATGTCAAATAAATCATATAAGGATAGACTAACCATAAAAGATATAACATGATATGACAATTCGATTCAAAACATGAACATAATCTAAATAGCCTAAATCGGTCAATTATCACATATTTCTAGTGTACCCACTCGTCACCTTATGTACATGGCTTTCACATATCACAAATAGCACAATCAACCCAAATCATATGAGGTAATTCCCCCACACAAAGTTAGGCAAGATACTTACCTCAAATAAGCTAACTCAATCTACTAGTAGGCCTTTTTTGTGAATATCTAACTCCGAACGACTCAAACCTAGCCAAACTAACTTTATACCATAAATACAAATAATACGAAACTATTCTGGATAATAAAGTTGCAATCTTTAAGGAAAATCAAAAGGTCAACTCAAAACGTCAACCTTGGGCCCACATCTCGGAAACCGACCAAACATACAAAATCCGAACACCCATTCAACAATGAGTTTCCAACCATACTAAAATTATTCAATTCCGACCCTAAATCGACCTTCAAATTCTCAAAAGATAACTTAGGAAGTTTTCATAATTTTCTCTATTTTCCAGCTCAAAACACCAAATAAATGGTAAAACAATGATGGATTCATGTATAATAGCCAAATCTGAGTTAAATTCATTTACCCCGACCAACTCCTTAAAACTATCTACTAAAATCATCCAATACTGAGGTCTCTAACTTAAAAGATGAAAAATGAGAACAAACCCTCGATCTGCCCCTTTTCTGCCCAGTCGTTCCGCTTCTGTGGACCAATAGCCACATTTACGACTACGCACCTGTGGAAATTCTATAGTAGCTACGACTTTCACTTAAGCCAGGGCCAAGCGAATTCTGCGGACCAAGGAGCGCTTCTGCGGAAATGGGCCGCTTCTGCGTATCCACTTCTGTAGAGGAAGGACCGCACTTGTGGTCACAATTCACCTGGCATAAAATCTTTCGCGGCTCATATGCCGCATCTTTGGCCCAAAATGCACAGGTGCGATTACACCAGATTCTCAGCTGGGTAAACTTCCTTCCAAGTCTCAAATGGTTCCGGATTCAATCGGAATCACATAAGGGGACTCCTAAACCCTGTCCAACCATACCATTGATAAGTGAGGATTTTGACTACTTATTAACGCCTTTTAGCTGTTGTTTTAGTTTATAAGCATTGTATTTTGTTCCCGACACTAATGAAATTGTGCAAAATTGCAGAAATGCTGGAAGTTGGGCTCCCGAGATAAAATCTGACTAAAACGTACCAGTCCAAGCACAAGGAAATAAAGGGCATAGAAGCACACAATGTGCGATCCATAGAAGAAATTGCGGACTCCAAAATTCTATCTGCTGTCGAAAACAAAGAAGGAAATATTAACAGACATTTGTGCAAATTGCGGACCATACATGAATTGTGCGGCCGCAAAGCTGGGTTAAGGGTCAGAGATCAGAGAGTATGCAAAAATACTAAGTCCAGAGCCTCAGTTAATTGCGGACCACACAAGATTTGTGCGACCGTAGAAGTTTGTCTTGCTCACAAAATTAATTTAAGTTTGAACCTCTGAAGTTACTGTAGCCATTTTGCTTTGCTATTTTAGGAAGTTTTACTTTGTTTTGGTGTATTTACAATAGATTTAATCATTTTAAGCTTTCATTATGAGTTTAATTAGTCTTTCTTGTCTATTTTCTTCAAACGCAAGTATGAGTAGCTAGATTTCTACTAGGGTTGTCACCCAACCCTAGTGTATAAACTTTATGGGTATCTAATTTAGTGCTTGTTTATGATTGAATGTTTATTATTTAGGTTAGTTCATGCTTTAATTGTGTAATTAATGGTTGCAAATATTAGTTCATGCCTATTTTACTTAGTCTCTACTTGAGAAAAAGAGACTTAGTCTAATATAACTTAGCTAACAAAGAATTGGGTCAATTGAGAGATTGATTAACCCAATTAAAGGGTTCAACCTAGAGATAGTAATGACCCAACTTGAGCTCTTATCAACTGTTTTGAGTTATACTCATTTGGTCTTGATAAAGTTAAATTGAGAAAAACCACTCTCTAACCGAGAGGTATTAAGTGGGTAATTTAGAGTTGATAGCTATAATACACCCCAATCAACAAAACAAGCATTAAAGTCTTTATCCCATTAGGCAAACACCTAGGTAATGGTTATACCTCCAGGCTTTTTATCCATTTGGAAAAACCTTAAAAATAATTTTCTCTATTCTTCTTTCTTTATTTTGCAATCAATAGAGTAAAATTAAAAATAGAAAATAAATCTTTGTGTGAAAGTGCAATCTAGATAATTCAATCACTCACAGTGAAATATATCCCCATAACCCTCATCTTAGCTCCATGTGGATTCGACCCCGACTCTTAGTTGGTTTTCTATTATTGCAAATGACCATTTCATGTCTCTTTTGAGGTGTGTTTTAGACGTGATCAATTTTTGGCACCGTTGCCGGGGAGTTAAACTGTGTTAGCTATATATTTTGGTGTGTTTTTGGAGTATCTTATTTTCCTTCTATGTTACTAGCTTGTTCGAAAAATCGTAGGTACAACCATGGCAAACAATGAGCTTAGAAATATTGCTCTGGGGGATGTAGATGTTGAGGATGATCAAGTTGATGAGGTTCCTCTTGAACCTCAAGCCAATACAAGAGGCCGAGTGTCTTATGACAATGTCCCCATTCCACCCCTACCTCCAACACGAGCGGCTCCACACCGGGTGTTACCCAATAAAGGATATGTAAGTACAATAGTCCCTCCCTGTATTAGGGCGAGCAACTTTCAAATCACCAATGTGATGCTCACTTTGCTAGAGCAATGAGTGTTCTTCACCGGTGCTCCAAGTCAAAATGCATACAAACATTTGAAGGGGTTTGTGGACACTTGTTGGGGAGCAAAGAAACAAATATATCCGAGGATGCATTGAGGCTAAGGATTTTTCCCTTCTTTCTATGGAGGAAAGCTTTAGATTGGTTGGAACGTTTCCCGAACCATTCCATTCACACTTGGGATGAGTTGGCGGAAATGTTTATTTCTATGTTCTACTCCTCTGGGTACATAGCTACACTCCAGAATGAGATTTTGACATTCAAGCAAGAACCAAATGAACCACTACACGAGATATGGGGAATCAACTTGAAGGTGGAAACTTCATGACTAAGCCTTATGCGGAGGCGTGTGAGATTTTAGATGAAATGGAGGAATCATCATCGACATGGTAATCCCGGGCTAATGTTCCACATTAATCCACAAGGTGATCCCAACGTGATCCACCTTCACAAAGAGTTTCATGACCATGGGCAAGCCATTGCCGAATTGACTACCACCATGAATCAATTAGCTAAGGCTCAACTTCAACAAGTGCAAAATCCAAAGCAAGTCAATGCCATGGAGAGGGTGAACATGATGGTGAACAAAAGGAGAACCAAGGGTCCACAAGTGCAACATCGAGTGGCCAATGTTTTGCAAGAGGATAGTGGGTTTGATCAATATGATTCTTACAATGACCAAGAAGAGGAGGTTCAAGGCAATTAGAATTCTAACAACCAAGGAAATTGGAGTGGCGGAAAGGAAACAATCAACGAAATTGGCATAACAACAACAATCAATGAAGTTGGAGCGGCAATAATCAAGGAAATTGGGGGGGGGGGGGAGGGTAACAATCAAGGCGGAAGGAACCATAATCAAGGCAATCGGGGGTTGGATTTTCAAAGGCCCCCGATCTATCAAAAACAGAACAACCCCCCTCCTTATCCTTCCCATGGTCCTAATTCTTCAACCAATGAGATAGGGCATATTGAGAACATGTTCAAGCAAATTATGGAAAATAATGCCGATAGGATGCCATCTTGCCTCACACAACACATCGTTCTGCAACTTAGAAGTTCAAATAGGGTTCTCAAGCTCTAAATTCGCATCCTAAGGGGGCACTACCAAGTGACACGGTGGTAGACCCAAAGGGTGAAAACAACACGGGGCATTCCATGGCCGTTACTACATGAAGTGGAAGAGGTGGGAATGTACCCATCTCAAGTCAAAAGCAACTTGTGGAGGATGAACATGTGGTACAAGAAGAAGAGGTCCCGAACAATATGGTGCAATCAAATGATGAAGTTCGGATTGATATTGATGATAATGTGGAAGAGACTCAAGAGGATGTGAACCCATCTAAGGATCACATTATTGACATACCGGAACCGATAGTGCAAAAGGTTAAGGCACCATTGCCTAAGCCTCCACCTCCATATACTCAAAGAATTGTCAAGCAAAATGGCGAGAATCAATTCAAAATGGTCATTCAAATGATGAAGATTCTCTCAATCAATGTGCCATTAGTTGAAGCTTAGGAACAAATGCCCGGTTGTGCAAAGTTTATGAAGGATCTTGTGACAAAGAAACGGTCAATGAATTTTGAAACTATAAAAGTCACATATCAAGTGAGTGCAACTGTGCATTCAATGGCTCCTAAGTTGGAAGATCCCGGCGCTTTCACGGTGCCTTGTATAATTGGATGCTGAGTTTGATAAAGCACTTTGTAATCTTGGGACAAGTATCAATTTGATGCCCTATTCGGTTTTCAAGACCTTAGGAATTGGGCAACCAAGACCCACCTCTATGAGATTGCAAATGGCCAATCGTACAATAAAGAGACCTTTGGAGTGATTGAAGATGTTTTGGTTCGTGTTGATAAATTCATTCTTCTAGCGAATTTTGTCATTCTAGATTGTGAAGTTGATTATGAGGTGTCTATTATTCTTGGAAGACCTTTCCTTGCTACGGCAAAGGCTCTTTATGACGTTGAAGCCGGAGAACTCACTTTCCGGGTGGGTGATGAAAAGGTGGTATTCCATATATGTAAGTCCATGCGAAAACCAAATAACAACAAAGTGTGCTCTTTTGTGAACTTGGTGATCGATGGTATTGTTGATGATTCAAGTGCCACAGTCAATGTTGGTGATATGTTGGAGGCCGTCTTGCTCAACTTTGATGATAACGAGATTGATGGCTTCATGGAATATGTGAATTCTTTACAAGGAATAGGGTCGTACAATTATGCACCCCACAAACTATCTTTAGATCTTGAAAATAGGACAACCCTCCTACAAAGCCTTCCATTGAAGAGCCTCCTACCCTAGAGTTGAAGCAATTTCTTCCACATCTTCGGTATGAATTTCTTGGCCCTTGTTTTTCTTTACCGGTTATTCTTTCCTGTTGTTTGACTAACGTGCAGGTAGATTCTACATTAGCGGTGCTACAAAAGAGGAAGAAGGCTATTGGGTGGACATTGGCAGATATTCGGGGGATAAGCCCCACATTTTTCCTGCACAAGATCAACTTGGAGGAAGGCGCTAAACCATCTATTGAGCATCAAAGGAGACGCAATGAGTCTATGCAAGAAGTTATCAAAAATGAGATTATCAAGTGGTTGGATGCTGGGGTTGTCTACCCCATTTCTGATAGTTCGTGGACTTCTCTGGTTCAATGTGTTCTAAAGAAGGGGGCATGACAGTGGTCACCAATTACAAGAATCAGTTGATTTCTACAAGAATGGTGACCGGTTGGAGAGTGTGTATGGACTATCGCAAGCTCAACAAAGTCAGAAGGAAGGATCATTTTACACTTCCCTTCCTAGAACAAATGCTTGATAGGTTAGCCGACCGTGTTTTCTATTGCTTTCTTGATGGGTATTCGGGCTATAACCAAATCTTTATTGCTCCGAAGGATCAAGAGAAAATAACATTTACATGTCCCTATGGTACTTTCGCCTTCAAGCGGATGCCATTTGGTTTGTGTAATGCACCAGAGACTTTTCAAAGATGTATGATCGCTATTTTCATGGACATGGTGGAGGACTACCTTGAAGTTTTCATGGATGACTTCTCGGTAGTTGGAGATTCTTTTGATGATTGTCTTGCAAATTTAGATAAAGTGTTGGCAAGATGTGAAGAAATTTGGTGCTCAATTGGGAGAAGTGTCATTTCATGGTCGAGGAAGGCATTATCCTTGGCCTCAAAATCTCAAATAATGGAATTGAAGTTGACAAGGCAAAGATTGAGGTAATTTCTAAACTTCCACCTCTCGGTGAAGGGTGTGCAGAGTTTCTTATGCCACACAGGGTTTTACCAGCATTTCATCAAAAATTTCTCTAAGGTGGTGAACCCGTTGTACAAACTTCTTGAGAAGGATTCTAAGTTCAACTTTGATGATGATTGTATGAGAGATTTTGAATTGTTAAAGTTCAAGTTGACAACTACTCCCATCATCACCGCTCCAAATTGGAGTGTCCCTTTTGAACTCATGTGTGATGCAAGTGACGTAGCGGTTGGGGCTATTTTGGGGGGAACGTATCAACATGATTTTTCACCCGGTCTACTATGTTAGTAAAACCAGGAATAGTGCCAAAGTAAACTACATTGTTACGGAGAAAGAGCTCCTTGCCACTATGTTTGTAATTGAGAAGTTTCGCCCGTACATGATAGGTGCAAAAGTTATTGTCCACACGGATCATGCGGCACTTCATTATCTTATGAGAAAGAAAGATTCCAAAGCTCGGTTGATGAGATGGGTGCTTTTGTTGAAAGTGTTTGATATTGACATCCAAGATAGAAAAGGGAGTGAAAATCAAGTGGCGGACCACTTGTCTCGTTTGGAGGAGGAGGGCAGGCCGCATGATGGCCTTGAAATCAATGACTCCTTCCCCGATGAGCAACTCTTGGCGATTTAAATGAAAGAGATGCCATGGTTCGTGGATCTGGAAAATTTCCTTATGTGTGGTATCATCCCGGATGAGTTCTCTTCAAACAAACGGAAGAAGCTCAAACGGGATTGTCAAGATTATTATTGGGATGAACCAGAACTTTTTCGGATTTGTACAGATGGGGTGTTTAGAAGATGTGTACCGGAAGAAGAGCAATATGAAATTCTTGGGGCTTGTCATTCTTCGCCATATGGTGGTAATCATGGTGGAGCAAGAACGGTGGCCAAAGTGCTAAGTTACGGTTTCTATTGGCCCACTCTTTACAAGGATGCAAGTGATTTAGTGAAAAGATGTGATGAATGTCAAAGGGCCAGTGGAATCTCAAAGAAAAATGAAATGCCCCTCACCACCATTTTGGAGATTGAAAATTTTGATGTCTGGGATATTCACTTCATGGGTCCATTTGTGAGTTATTGTGGAAACACCTATATCTTGGTCGTGGTTGATTATGTATCTAAATGGGTTGAGGTCGTTACTCTACCCAACAATGAGGCAAGAAGTGTGGTGGTGTTCTTGAAGAAGAATATTTTCACAAGGTTTGGTACTCCGCGGACTATTATAAGCGATGGAGGTTACCTTTTTGCAATAAGGCTTTCGACACTTTACTTAGCAAGTATGGTATTACTCATAAAGTCATGACTCCCTATCATCTACAAGCTAGCGGTCAAGTGGAAGTCTCCAACCAGGAGATAAAGAGTATTTTGTCCAAAACAGTGAATGCTAACCGGACAGATTGGTCCAAGAAGATTGATGAAGCATTATGGGCTTATCAGACACCTTACAAAACACTTATCGGAATGTCGCCATATTGGTTGGTGTTCGAAAAATCTTGTCATCATCCAGTGGAACTAGAGCACAAGGCCATGTCGGCTCTAAATAGGTTGAATCTTGATTGGGATGTAGCCGCTAACTTGACGGTTGCACATTTGAATGAATTGGATGAAATATGGCACCATGCTTATCCAAGTTAGTCCTTGTACAAAGAAAAACAGAAATATCTTCATGAAAAATACATTTGGAACAAAGAGTTCAAGGTGGACGATCTTGTGTTGTTGTTTAACTCAAGGTTGATAATGTTTCCCGGGAAGTTAAGGTCTAAATGGAGTGGTCCTTTTGAATTTGTGGGTGTGATGCCTTTTGGTACATTAGACTTGAAAAACAAAAACAATGAGGTATTCCGAGTCAATGGTCACGGACTGAAGCACTATTTGGGAAAAGTTGGAGATGGCCACGTCGTGGCAGTCATTCATTTCAATTGATGGTATTCTGCGTCATGCCGCAATGTTAAATCGGTCTTTTATTGGGAGGCATCCCATGTTTCTTTTTCTTTTCTTTTCTTCTTTTGTAGTTAGGTGTTATTTTTGTGCTAACTTAATTTGAAATGTGCTACATGGATGAGTGTGCCTTATAATAATGGTGGACAAAAATCTGGCTAAGTGTTGAAAGATTTACGGACCGCAGTTGAATTGTCCGGACTGCACATTTACAGTTGCTGCAGCAAAAGTACTCTGCGGCTACATAATTATCTTGCAGACCGCACAAGTGGAAGGTGGAATATACCAACTCTCTGAAGTTGGTTAGTCAGAAAAAGAGTCGATCTGCGGCCACACACACAATTCTATGGACCGCAAATAAAAAGTCGACTTAAGCTCCCTAGGTAACAGAGTGCGGAGCTCAACTCAAATTGTGCAACTGCACTCGCACCTATTTTCCTTAAGAACATTGACAATATAAATAGAGGGCTAGGGCTAATGTTACATTTTTTCCTCTCTGAGCATAAAAACTTGCAGTATATTGAAATCTCTGGTAAATCATCTGCCCACACGCCCAACAATTGTGATCACTCATCCCTTGCACTCATTCACATCTGGTATGCTTATATTTCTTGTTAGAATTTTTCATTTTTTAGTTTAAATTGTAGTTTTTTTTAGTATTTTAGGCCATTTGTCTATAGAACTCAATTGTACAACCATGTGGGGTAAATATGTAGTGGGTTAACTAATACTTTCTTATTGGGGACTGGGTCAATATATTTTCAGGCTTTTATGTTGTTGCCATGTCAAAATTTTCACAAAAAGTGCAAAATCTAGTTAATCATACTGGACTGTTAGTATCCTTTGAATTCTGCGGCCGCATGAAAATTGTGTGGTCCGCAGAAGTTGATCTAGGGCAACACTAGTGAGAAAGAATGTGTGGCCGCAAGAAAATTGTGCGGACCACAGAATTCCAATTACGGCCTCAAAACAATTATTGTACTGTCATTAAAGAGTTCACACATTTGTGACTCAAATGTGCGGCCGCAAGACAAATTGTGCGGGCCATAGAAAACATATTGCGGCCGCACATCAGCTAATTCTCTGTCATCAGAGAGTTGGCACATTTTGAATCTCTGAGTTGCGGTAGCAAGTGAAATTGTGCAGACCGCACTTCATTTCTATGACCACAATGCTAAATTGTGCGGTCCGCAAGGCTTCATCTGCGGCCGCAAGAAATTTGTGCAGACCACATATCTTTAGCCTTCAAGCACACTGTGTCTGTGACCCTTACTGTGTTTTCTGATGTTTTCTTGTATATACCATATGTCTGATTGAATATTGAATTACAACTAACAATTGCGTCTATTTGAAATAGATAATGGTTCGATCTAGAGGCAGAGGTGATACTTCTAAAGGGAGGGGTGAAACTTCTTGGGGATGAGGCAAGAAATCATTACCTAGTGCCCAATAGTAGGAAATCAGATAAAAGACAACAACTGGGATATGGAGAGGTGCAGATCTCTCCGAGACGAGTTCATACGCCCCGTCTAGGGACGTATCAGAGGGCCACTCAGCCTGTGTTTAGGAATAACAGGCAGTACAGTCCATGCCGTCAGGGAGATTTTAACTGAGGGATGAGCCGTCCTCATCCCACAACACTTCCGAGGGTTCAAAAAGTGCTAGTAAGGATTCTGAGCGATCCAATACACATGTCCCTGAGGCACCAGATACATCAGTTCAGGAAATCCCCGATGATGGTAGAGGGGGAGAGGCCACAACTGCTGGGATTGAAAGAACAAAAAAGAAAGAGGTTTAGGAGGACCGATTTGTCAGCCTTGTAGCTTTCACTAGTTTAAGCACATGGTAGCCGGCGAAGTCGTTAACACTTGAGTGACAGTTCTTATTGATAGATCTAGAGAGATACAACCTGGCCGTGCTGAGGCAGTTTAGGGGTGGTCGTGGTTTACGTAGAGTTTGGTGGATGCTAAGGAATACCTTGTCTGGGAATTATACGCCAATGTGGTGCATATCAAAAAGGGGACAAAGGTGACAAAAGTGAGAAACCTCAAAGTGCGATTTGACCACCACACACTGAACACATACTTGGGCTTTGATGATGCCGAGCCAAAAGAATACCTGGAAACGTGTGCACTTGGGGATGTAGTTCGTCCTTGGTTATCATAAATTCTAGCTTCACCAGGACCACCACCACCATGGATCACCGCTGGAGTTCCTATCCACCAGAGCACACTGAGCTTCGAAGCAAAATGGTGGCAATCATTTGTTTGTAGCAGACTGGACCCGAGTAAAAAATGAGACTCACTTGCCGATTCCTCAGGCAGTTTTAGTTGCCTCCACTATGGTTGGGTACACTATCAATGTGGGTGCCTTGATGTCGACCAACATCTTTTTGATTTCCCGGTAGGACGGTGCTTCCTACCCGTACCCCAACACCATTACAAAGTATCTTACGGATGTAGGGGTGGAACCGGTGGCACCAGCTGGCCAGTCAAGGGAGTCAGACTCTATTGTTGACACTGCCGAGGTAGTGCATTAGATGTTCACCAACCCAGTCACCCCAGAGTTGAGGATGATGAGATCTAGTTGGATGAGACTGAGTGCGGGGACATTGCTGTGAACACAGAGATGTCCAAGAAGCCATAGGGAGATTTTCTTCACTCTTTCCCCTCTTTTATTCTTATTTTATTAAGCATTGGGGATAATGCGTATTTGTATTCGGGGGGGGAGTTTATTTGATCTTATTTGGGACATTTTTAGACAATGACTTGTAATAACTTGATATTATTTTCTTTCTCTTTGTATTCTGTATATATTCTCTCTTTTTCTCTCATTATGTATATTCAATAGTTTTTGTTTATTAGGTTTTTCATTTTTGTTTCTTTGTGAGTTCTTAGTTCGAGTTAGTAGCTTATTTGTTTTATTTAGTAAACTCTTTATATGTTCTAGTAGATAATAATCCTTTGGTTTTCTTAATGCCACAGTGCTTTCCAAAGGTAGTTGTTGTGCGAGTGGGGTGACTCGTCCTAACGATGGATGGCGTGACAACCTTCTTAAGGGAATGAATCCGTTTTTGGTGTTTAGGTAATAATAGTAGTAGTAATGAATAAAAATACCTAATAAGTCATGCTCGAAGAGTCAAACATGCTTCAATTGGTACCAACACACTTAACTACATGCTTGTGGTTAGAAATAAGGTTTTTGAAAGAAATAGCTCTAGCTAGTGACTTTATGACACTTGTGTTGACTCTGGCAACCATCGAGTGGTTTAATTGAACCATAGTGATTTTCAATTTTGAATGCGGTCGTTGTGGGACCTCGACTCTATCCCCTTTAACAATTTAGTTGCGTGAGGGGTGAGATGCTTTGTTGCAAGTCCAAGTACCCCTGCGAAAGGTCTTTAACTTGCCTCGAATGTGTTTCAAGGCGACATCCTAAGTTTTGCTTGGCTTGAAAAGTGATTGTAGGCTTTCCTTGGCCCGTTTGAGTTTTCAATTGCCTACAAATGTTGTGATCCCTAGTCAACTCCTTTGAGCCTCAAACCTTTCTCATTTGACAGCCATGTTACAAGTCTTTACCCATTTTGTCATGACCCTCTCTTGGCACTCGAGCTTTCCTTAACACTCTTTTGAAACAAATGGCTAAAAATATAAGTTTGGGGGAGAGAATTGGAACTTGAAAAAGGTATCAAGGCATAAAAAGAGAAAAGAAATGATGAGAAGGAAAGTCAAGAAAAGAAAAGAGCAAAAAGAAAAATACAAAATAGTGAATAAGTGGAAGATTTGAAGGGATTCAAAGAGAGGCAATGATCCCAAACATGAAGAAATCAAATAAGGGGGAAATGAATGTAAAGATCAAGAAAGAGTGATGTTAAGTCTTTCTAGTTCCCCAAGGAAAGAAAGGGCCTCAAATAATTGGCAAAGTGTGAGACGCGAAATAAAAAATGGAGCGCTTAAGGAAAAGTGTAACCACTCTCCCATATTGTGTCCAACCCTAATCCAAAAGTCTTCATTACATCCCGAAAGAAGACCTGTTTGATTTCAAGTCGAGTGCGCTTACATTAATGGAGATCTACATGAGGGGCAAGCCTATGGTACTTGAAGTTGTACTTACGACATTCTCTTGAGAGAGATGAGTAAACCTTTCATAAATCTTGACTACTTATTAGCACCTTTTAGATGTTGTTTTAGTCTAAAAGCATTGAATTATGTTCCCAAAACTAATGAAATTGTGCAAAATTGCAGGAATGCTGGAAGTTGGGCTCTAGAGATGAAATCCAACTCGAAAAGGAGCACTCCAAGCACAAGGAAATAAAGGGCATAGAAGCACATAGCGTGCAGTCCGCAGAAGAAATTGTGGACCGTAGAATTCCATCTGCGACCGCAAACAAAGAAGGAAAAACTAGCAGACATTTGTGCAAATTGCGGACCACACATGAATTGTGCGGCCGCAAAGCAGGGCTAAGGGTCAAAGATCAGAGATTTTGAAAAAAGACGAAGTCCAGAGCCTCAGTGAAATTCGGACCGCATAAGATTTGTGAAGCCGCAATCCTAATATTGAGGACCACAAAAGAATGCCTTGCGGCCGCAATTCTAAATCTGCGGACCGCAAAAAAGATGGCTTCCGGCCGCTGTTCAGCAATGTGCGGCCGCAGAACTCTAGCTCCTTCCATATGAAGAAACATGCAGACCGCACATGGAATTGTACGATCACAGAACCTCCCGAGGGAAATTTTTGTCCGAGATTTTTCAGCCTTGTATAAATAGACGAGTTTCACAAAATTAGGTTAAGTTTAAACCTCTAAAGTTACTATAGCTGTTTTTCTTTGCTATTTTAGGAAGTAATTTTTAGCTTAGTTCATGCTTTAATTGTGAAATTATTGGTTGCAAATATTAGCTCAAGCCTATTTGACTTAGTCTCTACTTGAAAAAGAGAGACTTAGTCTTAGATAACTTGGGAAAGCTAAATTGGGAAAGCTAAATTGGGCAAAACCACTCGCTGACCGAGAGGTATTGAGTGGGTAATTTAGAGTTGATAGCTATAATACACCCCAATCAATAAAATAAACATTAAAGTCTTTATCTTATTAGGCAAACACCTAGGTAATGGTCATATCCCTCGGCTTTTTATCCATTTGGAAAAACCTTAAAAATAATTTTCTCTATTCTTCTTTCTTTATTTTGCACTCAAAACAGTAAAATTAGAAATATAAAACAAATCTTTGTTGGAAGTGGAATCTAGATAATTCAATCACTCACAGTGAAATATATACCTCTAACCCTCATCATAGCTCCATGTGGATTCAACCCCGACTCTTAGTTAGGTTACTATTATTTCAAACGACCATTTCATATCTCTATTGAGATGTGTTTTGGACGTGATCAACCATCAAGTTCAAAAATACATAAAAAACTAACTCAAGGCCTAAAATCACATTAAACAACATCAAATCAATGAATCACAATCCAATTCAAACTTATTGAATCCATAAATATTCAACTTTCAAAACTAATGCCGGTTCATAGCAAACCAACTCCAATTGACCTCAAATATTACACACAAGTCATAAATTACACGACAAAAATATTCCAAGTTCTAAACTCAGAATTTGACCTCGATATTAATAAAGTCAACTCTCGGTCAAACTTCTCAACCTCAAACCTTCAACTTTCTAACTTTCGCCAATTCAAGCCAAAACAACCTACAGACCTCCAAATCGATATTTGTACATACTCCTAAGACCAAAATCACCATACAAATCTATCGAAACCATAAAAACTCCATTCCACAGTTGTCAATACAAAAGTCAAACTCTTGTCAACTCTTTTAACTTAATCTTCTAACTTTGGGACTAAGTGTCCCAATTCACTCCGAAACTTAGCTGAAATCCAAGCCAATCACTCTGGCAAGTCACGTAACCACAATATAACACAGAGGAGGCAATAAATAGGAGAACATGACTAAAATACTCAAAACGACCAGCTAGGTCATTACAGATTATAATAAAAAATTACAATATAGGTGTTTGCAATACATTTGTGCAGAATAATAAAACTGCAATCACAAACAACTAAAATAAAAAAGGAATTTTATTGATAAACACTGCATGTTATAACTCTATTTATCCCTTAATTCTTCCCTTCAATTTGTTATCCGTAATTCGAGGTTCTTAGTAGCATATTTCTCGAACATAGCTTTATATACATCTCCTTGATATATTTGATGATCAAGAAGCATGTATTTGATCTCTTAATAAATATTACAAGAGTATTATGGAATTTTGGAGGTCGTATATTTGATCTCTTTGTGCATATTCTGAGAGTTTATGGAATTGCTGAGATTATCTCAATTTTCGAGATGTTTTTTCGAGTGGCCTAGGGTTATAGTAACCTCAAAGTTAGGATATTGGTAGAGTAGCCTCCAAGCAATCCGAGTAGACTTTTAAAATTTTGATATCTATAAATTCCCCATACTTCAAGTTTTGTCCGGAGTGTAGGCTTGTCGAAACTTAAAGACGAGACTTGAAGTACCATTGATGAGGCCCGCAAGGAAGTGCCACGTAAATCTTCTTCGAAGTGTGGCTTGTGAATGATCAACTTTTGAATTTATTTTGCCTTGCATCCGTTGGAAATAAATTTCACAAACGTGCAACGATATGCCACATTTCCAATAAAAGACAATTTCTTGTGTATCAAGAAAGAGTACCGCTACAGGGCGTGGCAAATAGGCTGTTTGGGGTTGTATTTGGGCTGGTCAGGATGGGCCGACTCATTAAATGGGTTATTACCCAACCCTGTCCAAATTTCACTTGGGTTAAGATGTGTTGGCTCAAGATACGCTATACAATGCGTTGTAACCCAACCCGCCCAAATTGACCCAAATCTTTACAATATTCTCAACTTTTAAATAAGCATCCATAAATTTATCTTATATTTTGGAATAAATTTCAATTCATGCCAAATGATTTCTTTCCTCAATTTGGATTTAGAATTTTATTTGATAGTTCTCCATCTTATAATACTAACAAAAATCAGAATAATTAAAAGGTAGTAAAATTAGAACTTTCCACCCACCCCACCCTATCCGGTGCCTCCCATCACCCCAACCCCCACCATACCCCCGAACCTCCAAGCCACCCCTAAATAAAATTACATTTAGAGTACCTTCTTTTAATGTTGTAGATAGAGTATTTTCTTTTTTATTTCAATAAAATGAATATTTTCTTTTATGATGCAGAAAAACTGTTTTCTTTCATTTTAATAAAATGACTACATTCTTTTATTTTATTGCGATACCTAAAGAATAGCTCAGTACTCGTCCTTTTTTTTATTCATATAAATTTTATTTGTTATTTTTACTGTTGTGATAATGTATTTTTTCTTTAGTTTCAAATTCTTTTCGTATTTGATGATTATTTTTGTCAACAACAGTTGGTTTTGGAAGGGAAAACATTTTCAGGGAAACATTTTCCTCCAATTGGAGAAAATTGAATTCATAAATAAAATAATTTTCAAATATTTAAACCAACCTAACATGAAAAAATAAGAAAATATTTTTCAACACATGGTTCAAGGTAGAACTCTAAGATTGAGTATTTCCATGGTTCAAGATTGGTGTGATGACCGGATAGGCTATTTTGAGTTTTAACCTTAATATTTGTGGTCCAAGACCTTGAATATCTCAGTTTAGCATTCCTCACTTTGCATGCGCATTCTGTGTCTTTTTCCGGAAACGTTTATGTAAAAAATTGAAGAAAATGTGAATTTTAGCGTTAAAAATGATTTGAGTTGACTATGGTTAATATTTTGTGTCAACAGACCCAGAACAGTGTTTTGCTGGTCTCAGTGGGTCCGTATCGTGATTTGGGACTGAGGCGTATCCCTGGAATTGAATTTGTAAGTCCTTAACTTGATTTAACGTGATTTATTGAAAACTAGTAATTTGAAGGTTTATAGTATTCCTAAGTTTGACCGTAGGTTGATTTTGTGGCTACTGGGTTCGGATTTCAGTTCCGGCATTTGGTATAGCTTAATTTCTCTATTTATGATTTGTCTACAAAATTTGGTGCAAAACAGAGTTGATTAGACGTGATTTAAACGTCCGGCTGTAAATTTGAATGTTTTTAAGTTTCTTTGAAAATCTCATACATTTTGATATCTGATTCATAGTTCTAGGTATTATTTTGATGTTTTGATCATGCGAGTGAGCTTGTATGATGTTATCACACTTGTGTGCATGTTTGATTTGGAGTCCGAGGGGCTCGAGTGAGTTTTGGATAGGCTACGAACCATTTCGGACATAGAAGGATTGTTGGTTTTAGAGTTTTCAGGTGTCTGTTGCTTTGTTCTTCGTGATCGTGAAGCCACTCTTGCGATCACAAAGAGTAACCTGGGCTGGGGGGAGGGGGGGGGGAATTTCTTCTTCGCAAATGCGAGGTTGAGGTCGCGAACGCGAAGTAGTGGTGGGATCACCCTTTGCGAACACGACCAATACCACACGAACGCGATTGGTAATGGGCCTGGGAGAGGATCTGTTGGGTGTTCTACGCGAACGCGAACCAAGGTTTGTGAACGCGAAGGCCAGGAGGGATGGGCCATCGCGAGTACGAAGGTCAAATCGTCAACGCGAAGATCAATTGGGCCGTAGTGCGTCGCGATCACGTCAGGTCCTTCTAGATCATTTTCAAGTTTGAGCTCGGCCTAGAGGCGATTTTGAAGAGGAATTTCATCCCAACTCCATAGGTTAGTAGATTTTAACTCGTTTTCTTCTATTTTCATCAACACGTATTGATTTCTAACCTTAAATCTATGCTTTTTCATAGTAGAAATTAGGGATTTAGGTAGAAATTGGGGATTTTGAGAAATTGAGATTTAGACCTCAAATTGAGGTCGAGTTTTGAAACCGATCACATAATCGGGCTCGGGGGTAAATGGGTAATTGGATTTTGGTCCGAATCTCGAGTTTTGACCAAGTGGGATCAAGGTTGACTTTTTCCAAAATTATTAAATATTGAATCTTTTTCACCCGTGGGTAGTTTCTAAAGCATATTTTTTGAATTGTTTAAACTATATTTGGTTAGATTCGATTGGTTTGGAGGCGAATGTTAGAGGAAAGGCCCCGATTGAAATTTGATTTGATTGCGGAGCGAGGTAAGTGTCGTGGTTAGCATTGACTTAAGGGATTAGGACTAGTTGGTCTATTTGCTACATGTTTTGTGTGTGGGAACAATGCATATGTGAGGTGACGAGTACTTATACGTTGTAATTGAGTTAAAATATGCGGGTGAAACTTGTTTTTCTGTGTTTCATTGCATTGTTAATTATGATATCCCTGCTTAGGCTAGGTTATAACTTCTTTGATTATTCATTTCATAATTATTGCTCATTTCATAATTGTTGAATATTTTTGGAACTTGAAGTTTGATATCTCTACACCATATTTGACGTTAAAAACATTCTCCATATTATTTATTTCTTGAATTCATTTATTCATTATTACACGGTGAGGACGAGAGTAAAAGAACGAAGGCTGATGACCTGCCATTTATTTTATTTATTCATTATTACATGGTGAGGAGGAGAGTAAAAGCACGAAGGGTGATACTGTGCCATTTATTTCATTTATTCATTATTACTTGGTGAGTAAGAGAGTAAAAGCACAAAGGGTGATGTCATGCCATTCATCTTATTTATTCATTATTCCATTATAAGGATGAGAGTAAAACCACAAAGGGTGATGCCGTGCCATTTTCATATCATTGGTTTATCTGATTTCATTGGTTGATGATTTACTTGGCTATTTCGTGATTTCATACATGTCACAACTGTTATATTTGCCCCCTTTTTGCATTTCACCTCCCAATTTGTACATTATCATTCTCTTTTATTATTGCTTCTTTATATATACTTGTACCTATTTATTTACGTATGTGTCATGTCATAGCATCTTTACTACCTCGCCGAGGTTAGGCTCGACACTTACGGAGTACATTGGGTCAGTTGTACTCATACTACACTTCTACATTCTTGTGCAGATAGTGGTATTGATCCCCGCGGTAAGTGAGGTGCGTTAGCTTGGATCACTGCTTATGGAGACTCGAGGTAGATATGTCGCCGTGTACAGACCTTGAAGTCCCCTTCCTTTTCCTATTTTTACTATTCATTTCCTTCGAAATAATTGTATTTATTTCAGACTCTCTTTATAGACTTCTAGTTGCTTGTGTACTCGTGACTCCGGATCTTTGGGAGTTGATATTATCACGAAACTTATATTAGTACGGTGTTTGATTGGGTTTCTATTTCCTGTTATATGTCATCATTGTGTTTTTACATTTTTAGGATTAGCTATTTAAATATCTCGTGTCGGCTTGCCTTGCAAGTGAATGTTAGGCACCTTCATGACCCTGAGGTTGGGATTATAGGTCATGATAAGTTTGTATCAGTGCACTAGGTTGCCTAGGTCTCACGAGTCATGAGCAAGCTTAGTAGAGTCTGGAGGATCGATACAGAGACATTTCTACTTATCTTCCAAAGGCTATGGAGTTTTAGGAAAAAATTCACTTATTTCCTTCTCCATCGTGCAATTCTATTCTATCATTAATGATTGAACCATTCTATTCTCGTTCTCTCGCAGATGGGGAGAACATGCACAACGTCTATAGCTGGACAGGAGCCAGAGCCCCATGTGGCAGTTACCACCAGGGGCAGAGGCCGAGGTCGAGCTAGAGGCTGAGGTAGAGGCAGAGCTCAGCCTAGAGCTCGAGCAGCAGCACATGTAGTGCAGCCTCAAATTGATCATGAGAAGGAGGTCCTAGCTCAGACCATACCCGTCGGACCAGTTCATGTCCTGTAGGGGTTCATAGCCACTCCAGTGCTTCAGGACGTTCTAGTCCGATTGGTGGGCCTTATGGAGAGTATAGCCCAGACCTGTGCATTTTCGGTGGCACCAATCATCTCTCGGGCTGGTGTAGGAGCACAAACTCCCGCTACTCACACCCAGGAATAGGTGGCTTTCCTATATCAAACTCTAGCAGCCCAGCCAGTTGGGGTGGTTCAGTTGGTTGTTACGGCAAAGGCCAGTGATAGGCCCGCTATGTCTTCTGAGGCCTTGTTGAGGCTGGATAAGTTTAGCTGGATAAGTTTACCAAGCTCTTTCCTATTCATTTCAGTTTGTGCACCTTCTGAGGAGCTATAAGATTACTTGGACCGTTGCCCCGAGGTGTTACGCAACACGGGTATTGTTAAGACCAACAAAGTCGATTTTGTAGTGTTCCAAATGATCGGTTCTTCCATGACATGGTGGAGATATTATGTGTTGACTAGACCAACTGGTTCATCTCCACTTACCCAGGATCAATTCTCGCAGCTATTTCTAGAGAAGTTCATTCCTTTCACTCTGAGAGAAGATTACCGTAGGCAGTTTGAGGGCCTTCAGTAGGGTAGCATGACTTTTACCCAATATGAGACTCGATTTGTAGACATAGCTTGCCATACCATTATCTTGCTCCCTACTGAGAGGGAGAGAGTTTGGAGATTCATTAATGGGCTTACATTCACTATCATGCTACAGATGGCCAAGGAGACCGGAGATGACATTTCTTTTTAGAGGGTTGTAGAGATTGCTAGACGGATCGAGATGCTTCGTGGTCATGAGAGAGGGCAGGTATCTGATAAGAGGCTCGTCATTTCGGTGGTTTCAGTGGTGCTTTGTCTAGAGGCACAGTCATCACTTCAGGCATCCCACGGTGCTTTGGGAAGTCATGGTCCTTATGTGTCTCATTATGAGTAGCTAGCCTACAGTGCACCATCAGCTCCAAATAGTACACCTCCGATCCAAAATTATCAGAGTGGTCATCCACGTCGACAGGGCCAGTTCCAGGGTCAGCAGTCACAGTAGAAGAGGGCTTGTTATCCTTGTGGAGATCTGAGGCACCTTTCTAGATTTTTTCCTAGATCATAAGGCGACATGCACCAGTAGGGTTCTCATGCCATGATTCCGGCATCGGTTGCTTCACCCCTCACTTAGCCAGCTAGAGGCAGGGGTCAAGCTCCTAGAGGTGGAGGTCAGGCTGTTAGAGGCGGAGGCCAGCCAGCTAGAGGCGGACCGAGGTGTGGAGGTTAGAATGGTAAGGCCCAATCCTATTTTTATGCATTCCCGGCTAGGCCTGAGGCCGAGTCATCTGATGTTGTCATCACATGTATTGTTTTAGTTTTCCATAGAGATGCTTTAGTTCTATTTGATCCGGGCTCTACTTATTCCTACATGTCATCCTATTTTGCTTCATATCTGATGGTGCCTCGTGATTCTTTGAGTGCTCCTATGTATGTGTCCACGCTTGTGGGAGATTCTATTGTTGTAGATCGCGTTTATCACTCGTGTGTGATTACTGTTGAGAGTCTTGAGACTAGCGTAGATCTCCTACTTCTTGATATGGTAGACTTTGATATTATCTTGGGTATGAATTGGCTGTCAGTGTATCATTCTATATTGGACTGTCACATTAAGACGGTGACCTTAGCCATGTCGGGGTTGCCTCTATTAGAGTGGAAAGGGACTCCTGGTCATTCTACTAGTAGGGATATTTCTTATGTGAAGGCTCGGCGCATGGTCAAGAAGGGATGTTTAGCTTATTTGGCCTATATTCACGATTCTTGTGCGGAGATTCCTTACATGTATTCGGTACCAGTGGTGCGTTAGTTTCTAGAGGTATTTCCTATAGATCTGCTAGGGATGCCACACGGTAGAGATATTGACATCTGTATTGACTTGGCAACGAGTACTCAGCCCATTTCTATTCCACCATACCGTATGGCCCTGCTAGAGTTGAAGGAACTGAAGGAGCAGTTGCAAGATTTTCTTGATAAGGGATTCATTAGACCTAGTGTCTCACCTTGGGGTGTGCCCGTGTTGTTTTTGAAGAAGAAGGATGGTTTGATGAGGATGTCTATAGACTACTGGCAGTTGAACAAAGTGTTTTCGAAGATTGATTTGAGGTCTGGCTACCATCAGTTGAAGATTAGGGTATGCGATGTCCCCTAAGATAGCTTTTCAGACTCAATATGGGCATTATGCATTCCTAGTGATGTCATTTGGGTTGACAAATGCCCCAACACCATTTATGGATTTGATGAATCGGATATTTAAGCTCTATTTGGATTCTTTTCTGATCGTATTATTTGATGATATCTTGATCTACCCCCGTAATCAAGAGGAGCATGAGCAGCATCTTTGGATTGTACTTCAGACTATGAAGGATAGTCAGATATATGCCAAGTTTTCAAAGTGTGAGTTTTGGTTGGATTCGGTTTCCTTTTTGGGGAATATTGTATCGGCCTAGGGAATTAAAGTGGATCCTAAGAAGATTGAGGTAGTTCAAAACTGACCTAGACCTACTTCAGTTATAGAGATTCGGAGTTTCCTAGGTTTGGCTGGTTGCTACCTCTGGTTCGTGGAGGGTTTTTCATCCACAGCAGCCCCATTGACTTAGATTGACCAATTAGGGTGCTCCACTCAGGTGGTCCAATGAGTGTGAGTTGAGCTTTCAGAAGCCCAAGACTGCTTTGACTACGGTGCCAGTGTTAGTGTTGCCCACAAGTTCAAGATCCTACACAGTGTATTATGATGCATCGCGTGTTATACATCGCGATCGTTGAAGGTTCATGAGAAGCATTACACTATTCATTATTGCACCCTATTTTGCACTAGTCAAAATAAGATTCAACTTGTGGTTTCTTAGTTGTTGATAAAATAGAGTCACCACCTAATATTTAAAAGTATACTAGGATACTTATTTAATTACTAAGTCACATTTTTTATTAGTCTGCTCACTGGTGAGATTATGGATAAGGGTTCTCGTACTTCTAAGGGGAAGGTGTTAGGCACCCCCTAAATTCTACATGAGGTAGCTCCATAGGACTTAGACTATATTTGGGATCCGTTATTATACTATGCCTTAATTAGCATTTTAAGGACATGACTTACCGTACATCTAAGTGAGAGTATAATATTAAAAAAAGGCGAGACTTTAAAAGAGTGTGAATTTATAAAGGAGTCTGGAAAATAATGTTTGGGGATATGATTGAAAGATTTTTTGAAATATGTATGTGAAAGGTTGATATTTGTAAAGTATGTGAAAAGGAGTTATAAAACACTTGGCTTTAGAGAATGGATATTCATGTAACTCTAAGAGATATTTGTAAAAAGGTGAGCTTAAGATATACCTTGGTTTCTGAAATCTTAAGTATTAGACTTGAGGAGTCATTTAGAAATCTTTGCTGGCAGCATCACTTTGGTTTTTGAAAGAGTCGACTTCTTTTTAGAAAGCTAGCCTTGCGATTCAGATCTGATTTTTCTTTTGAAAGTGGGGTTATTGTTTTTGCTAAGTTATAGGCTTCAAAATCTTGTTATGAAAAATAGGTAAGCGAAAGCATAGCATAATATAAATAGATGTAATTATAGAAATAAGATTAATTACTAACTAATTCTTTTTAAATCCTATATTGTTTAAGGTTTGCTTATGTTTTATATGACTTAAGGTATAAAGTAAAGCATATAATCCAATATATAAGTGTTAAATATAGGTAGGATATAATAACAACAATAGATGTGACAAAATGCAACAAGGAGTAGACTAAACTAGCAAAGCAATAAACTGAATTAACGAAGCAATAAACAATAATAAAGGAGTTGAGGGAGAGAAGAACAAATTGTGGAAATTGGGCCTCAAAAGGCAGGCCCAGCAGTAAAGGGACGGCAGCAGCTGACTCCAGACTCCCAATAATGCAGCAGTACTGGCTTGGGTCTGAGTTCCTTGTGAACTCAACAGGCCCAAAAAAATATACATATCCAAAAAAAAAGAGAAAGTCATTAGATACATATTCAATATATTCAATCATGCACCAGATATATAACTAAATGATCGAAGCAAAAATGTAACAAACTATTGATACTATAATGCTAGGAGAAAACTTATACTATTGTGGTGGTTATACATGGCAAATAATTTACATTGAAAATCTTTCGTTGTCATTAAATACTAAACCCCTAAAGAACCAAACGTGTCAATGAATTGAGAGCTAAGGAGAGAGTTCTACTCAAGGTCATTGCCCCCTTTAAATCCCCCGACACCTTAAAGTTCCCAAGGGTCTCGAGGCACAAGGCGATGATTGTCCCGGGGAGAGCAAAACAAACTTGGGTTAAACTCCACTCCCAAATACCCCTAACCCCTAAAGACTCACTTTTCCCTATGGGTTTAGTTGCCAATGAGGCCCTTATAATGTAAACTAAATGCTATAGTATTCCCTACCGTAAAAGTAAACTTTTCTCCTTACAGAATAACATAAGGACACACAAACCATACTTATGACTACATTTCTTGTCACGACCCAAATTCACCTATAGGTCGTGATGGCGCCCAACATCCTAGATAGACAAGCCAACTAATAATTTAAATATATATTCATTTCTTTAAAAATTATCCGAGTAATCAAACTCTTCGAAATCTCAAAAATTAAGAAATATATGAGAAAACAAGATAAATTAGAACCCAAGAAAAATAATTAAATCCACAAATTCAAGTAGTGTGTGTGCCAAGACCCGGTGTCACAAGTGTATGAGCATCTAGTAGATTATACAAAAAAAATTATAAATACTGTCTGGAATGAAATAGACAGAATAAAAATCCAGGAAGAGGCACTAGTTGCTGCAGAACGGCTCAGAAAGCAGCTCACCACTAAGCCTCCGGATAATGCGGGTGTGCGCCGATAGGTCCCACGATAGCACCTATCTAAGGTCATGCACAAAAGGTGAAGCAAGTATAGCATGAGTACGTAAATAACGTGTACCTAGTAAGTATCAAGCCTAAACTCGAAGAGGTAGAGACGAGATGACCGACTTTGAAACTCACTATGGGTCAATAATAATAATTGAAGCAAAATTAGAATATCTAAATCAACACGATTCACAGAGTTAACAATAATTTTTATTTAACCAGTAGAAATAATTAAATTCCTTCAAATGCAAAGATTTCCAAACTATTAATTAAATTCCCAAGTTGCAATTTAAATTCCAAGGTATCGTATAATTATTATTATTAGGCACGATTTCTGCGAAGGTCGTACGGCCGATCAAGAATGTCGTGTACACTGCCGAGGGACGTGTGGCGTGATCCATAGATGTATCTATACTGCCGAGGCGTTCGGCCCGCTCCACAAGAAAGGAGGACATTTTCTTATGTATCTCCGGAATGAGAATATATTTATTACAAGATTAATTCAAGAGAATTAACAATTTCTTTTAACAATTAATTACTTTAAACAGAAAATTAAGTATATATGAGATTCCCTTCTTTTACTATTTTTCCCTAACAATTCACAATATATTTCAAATAATTTAATTAAATAAAGAATATAATTTACACGCATAATTTATGCTTTGAATCCTAAACTACCCAGACTTAGCATAAATAGTAGCTATGTACGGACTCTCGTTACCTCATGCATACCTAGCCCCCCACAATTAGTAACAATTATTAATTTAATCACCTACGGGGTAATTTCCTCCTCATAAGATTAGACAAGAGACTTACCTCATTTTTCACCAATTTAATCTACCAGTAGACCCTTTCCTCGATTATCCAACTCCAAATGGCTCGAATCTAACCAAAAATAATTCGATACAGTCACCAAAAATTATAGGAATCAATTTCATAAGAAAATACTATATTTTTCTATAAAAATCCGAAATTAACTTAAAAAATCGTCTGTGGGGCTCACGTCTCGAAATTCGGCGAAAGTTATGAAATATTAACGCCCACTCAACCACGAGTCTACCCATACCAAAATTACTAAATTCCGATAACAATTCGGCCCTCAAATCCTCAAATCTATCCAAAAGGGTTTTCAAACGTTTCCAACTTAATTCACCAATTAAATGATTAAAACAGTGATGGATTTAGATAATTTAACCAATATTGAGTTAAGAGAACTTACCTCGTTATTTTTTATGAAAATCTCCCAAAACTCGCCTCAATCCGAGCTGCAAATCGATAAAAATGGATTCATAACATAAACTCTCTGCCCACTGATTTCTTCTACGCGATCGTGCAACACAAATTTTTACTGCCCAGAAAATAACCCTACGCGATCGCAAACAATGCCACGCGATTGCGATGCACAAGGTTCTAACTCTACGCGATCGCATCCCTCTTCACGCGATCACATAGAGAAAATGTGTGGCCCAATTTCCTCTCCAGTTTCCCCTACGCAATCGCAAACAATGCCACGCGATCGTGATGCACATACTGGCCCAATCTATGCGGCATAGAACAATTTTTTCTGTTGCCCAATTAAGCCTACGCGATCGCAACCCCATTCACGCGATCGCGTAGAAAAAATTCACCTTTGCCCAAATTACCCTAAAGGTAATCCCATATAAGGAAATCAGAAGAAAATTCCAGCAGCTATCACAAATCTCCCAAAAGCCAAAAATGATCTGTTAGCCGTCCGAAACTCACCCGAGTCCCTCGGGACCTCAACCAATTATACCAACAAGTCCTAAAACATCATACGAACTTGGTCGGAACCTCAAATCAAATCAAACAATGCTAAAACCACGAATCATACTCCAATTCAAGCTTAATGAAACTTAAAATTTCCAACTTCTACATTCGGTGTCGAAACCTATCAAATCTAGTCCGATGGACCTCAAATTTTGCACACAAGTCATAAATGATATAACGGACCTATGAAAATTTTCGAAAATGGATTCCAACCCCAATATCAAAAAGTCAACTCCCCGGTCAAACTTCTAAACTTAAATTCTTGTTTTAGCCATTTCAAGCCTAATTTAACTACGGACATCCAAATAAAATTCCGAATACGTTCCTAAGTCCAAAATCACCATACGGGGCTATTGGAACCATCAATTCCTGATTTCAAGATTGTTTTCTCAAAATGTTGACCGAAGTCAAAATTAGCATTCTAAGGCCAACTTAAGGAACCAAGTATTCTGATTTCAACCCGAACACTCCCAAATCCCGAACCAACTATCCACACAACTCATAAATTAATAAAAGCACATACAGGGAGTTTAATTTAGGGGAACGGGGTTCTAAAAGTCGAAATGATCGGTTGGGTCATTACATTCTCCACCTCTTAAACAAACGTTTGTCATCGAACGGGTTTAGAATTGTTCCTGGAGTGCTGAATAAGTGTGGATATAGTCTACGCATGTTTTCCTCGGCCTCCCAAGTCGCTTCCTTGGCTGGTTGGCCCCTCCACTAGACTTTTACCATAGAAATCCTATTGGACCTCAACTGGCGAACCTGTTTATCAATAATAGCAACTGGTTCTTCTTCATATCCCGAACTATTATCTAGTTAAATTGTGCTGAAATCTAACATATGTGATAGGTCGACATGATACTTCCGGAGCATAGATAAATGGAAAACCAGATGAACTCCTGATAGGCTGGGAGGCAATGCAAGCTCATAAGCAACCTCCCCAACTCTTCTCAACACCTCAGATGGATCTATAAACCATGGGTTCAACTTGCCCTTCTTCCCGAATCTCATGATTCCCTTCATCGGCGAAACCTTCAAGAGAACTTTTTCACCCATCACAAATGATAAATCACTTGCTTTCTGATCTGCGTAACTCTTATGTCTGGACTGCGCTGTACGAAGTCATTCCTGAATCAACTTTACCTTTTCCAAGGCATCTTTTACCAAATCAGTACCATATAAATTAGACTCACCGGGCTCAAACCATCCGATAGGCGAACGACATCGCCAACCATATAAAGCCTCAAATGGAGCCATCTCAATGCTGGATTGGTAACTGTTGTTATAAGCAAACTCAGCCATAGGTAGGAAACGATCCCACTGACCTCCAAAGTCAATCACACATGCCCTGAGCATATCCTCCAAAATTTGAATTATCCGCTTTGACTGCCCGTCAGTCTGTGGATGAAAGGTTGTACTGAGCTCTACACGGGTCCCCAATTCTGTTACAACCCAAATTCGCATATCATAGATCACGCCGTAAGGTAGTCAACGTAAATCCAAGAAGAGATTATCTTTGAGATGATAATAAGTTAATCCTATTGGTCTTAAACGATACAAGGGTGTATAAGAGTGGTTAACAAGTATTTGAAGTTAAGCTAATCAAGGATGTTGTAACCCGTATTTTCGGATAACACTAGAGGTGATTAACTATCCCAAGAGGTCTTGTTTTAATGTATTTGAATCATATAATATCCGCATCATAAGTCTTGAAGTCAAGCGAGTTATGAAATAAAAGTCGATAAAAGTTGTCGCAACTTAGGTTTATAATTTTACTTAAACTTTAGGTCAAATGTTACTGCATTTTACTCCCAATGTGCTTGGAATTATGGGGTGATCTACCTATCAAATTGAAGATCTATGAGTCTAGTTTCCAACGCATTAAACCGTTCATCGATACAATCTCGGAATAGAGAGATATTCGCGTTTTTGCGAGAGTGCGCCAAGCTGCTCTCTATGGGGCCCACAAAGGCGGTTTAAGACATTTGGACATATATAAGATAACTCAACCCCGTTTTAAGTCATTATTTTTCAGTATATTCAGACCTTATAACCCTAAAAACATTCTCTCAAGGTTCTCTCATGATCCAAGACCCAAACAAAGGGCAAACAACACAAATCAAATGTCGGGAATCCCGTGGTGCTAGTAAGTTTCTTGTTTTTCTTGTTGTTGCTGATTTTTGTGTTGTTCCAGCTCGTGTGGGAGGTTGTTTTAAGTGCTTTATGTTCTGTAAATACACCTTCAAGTTTTTAATATCAACCCTAGGTGATTTCAAGTCTTCTAAAGTAATTCTAGTGCCGAAAAACCCGAATTAATTGCTAGTTTCGCTTCCTTGTTCTTGTGGCAGAATTGAAGGGATATTTCGAGGAAAATTAAGGTCAAATTGGAGTTGTTCTTTCTGTTTAAAGGTAATGAACCTCTTACTCTATATATATTTAAGATTATCCAAGTTGTGGCTAAGTCGTTGATGCTAGAACTTGTGAAATATATATCGAAAGGCTTGGTAGTAATGTTGTTAGTTGGTGGACTGTTTTGGAGGCTCAATATGATTATTAATGATGTTGTTTGGGCTATTTGGTGATTGTATTGACTTGTGTGAAGTCATATAAATAGGGGAGGTGCTGTCCGTTTCATCGTAAAATAGGTTGCGGTCGATACATAATAGTTACGACGCTTAAACGATAATGATAGTGTCATTTCTTTTATTGTAGACTAAGGAGTCGTGACATTTGCATAGCTTGAGGTTGGGCAGTATATACAAGGTATGTGAGGCTATCCCCTTCATTCTTTTGCACGACTCCGATTGTACATAATGTAATGAACGAGCTCCCAAAGATACTCTACTCTTAGAAGCTAGCAGTACTTACATTGCAGCCCTTCTTATGAAACGATTCATATTGATGTTACTTCTCTTATTCTTATATTATCAATGTTGTTGGTAGTTCCTTATTCTTATAAGATTCTTGATGAAGAGTTAATCCTAATAACATGTACGAAGGATACCGACCTTACGTCACTCCGAAAGGTTCAAAATGTGATTCCAATGAGTCCAGCATGCATCATATATATGTATCTATTTTACTCTACCGAGCCGCGCTATAGTTGGCCGGGTATGGCACCTATTGTGCAACCACTGATCAGTTGGGTTTTACCGAGCTCCACGTGGCCGGGTATGATTCTACCGAGCCCTATGATGGCCGGGTACGTTTTACCGAGCCTATTATGGCCGGGTACGATATGATGATGATGATGCCCACAAAGGCATATGTTTTAAACGTTTATGTATATATATATGTATGTATCATGTATTTCATGTCAGTAGCCCTCAGAGGTACCCAGATGTCACAGGTTGTATATTCCCTATCACTGTTTACATTATTGTTCTTACTTATGCTATTCTGCCTTACATACTCAGTACTTTATTCGTACTGACGTCCTTTTTATTTGTGGACGCTGCATGTCGTGCTGCAGGTCCTGATAGACGGGTTGACGCAGCTCCCCCATCACAGTAGGCTATCTGGTTCAGCGTTATTAGCAAGATCCTTTCTCCGGACTTGCCGTGGTCTTGGTATGCATTTTTGTTATAGACATTATGGGTATGTCGGGGCCCTGTTCCGGCAATGTTGTAGCACTTATGTTCTTTTAGAGGCTCATAGACAGGTGTCGACTCATGTATGGTTTTGAATTCCTTGTCGGCTGATTTTTGTTGTATAGTCTTTCATGGCACCATGGTAGCTCGTACCTTATATATAGTTTCTTGACAGTCTTGTCGTCCCATGTTACGTATGTTCATGACATTATCTTTCATTGTTGGATGTTCATGATCCATGTCTTTCATTTATATTGGTCTTGTCGGCCCTTAAAGATAATAAGGAAGGTTAGATAAAATGTACGTTGGTGCTCGGCAAGTATGGCCCGGGTGCTAGTCATGACCCTCCAGTTGGGTCGTGACAAACTTGGTATCAGAGCAAGTCTGTCCTAGGGGTTGTCTATGAGCCGTGTCTAGTAGAGTTTTGATTATGGATGTGTAGCGCGCCACATTTATAATCAGGAGGCTACATGACATCTAGGGTTGTTACCTTCTTCCTAAATCTAGATCGTGCGTAGAGTTGAGTCGTAAGTGTTCATATCTAATATTCACATTGTTTTCTTTCAGCGATTCCTTCGACTAGGAAGCAAGCGATTAGTCAACGGCTTGATACAACTGTAGGCGAGGGTAACATTCAGGTCCCTCCAGCCAGAGCAGGCCAAAGTGAGGCTCAGAGTGAGATGCCGTCTCATACCTCTCCGTCTCCTCCAGAGGATATTAGGAGGCACCCAGTACATCCAGTTCCACCATCTGGCACTACAGACCACGATATGCGCAGTGCAGTGCAGTTATTGACTAGCTTGGTAGCTGCTCAGGCTCAGAGGCAGAATACCGGTGTTGCTGATAAACCGGTTAGTGCGAGAGTTCGTGATTTTATTAATCTAGACCCTCCAGTGTTTACCGGATCAGATCCCAAGGAGGACCCACAAACATTTATTGATCAGGTTCATCGTACATTGCGGGTTATGCATGCTAGTGATACGGAGGCAGTAGAGTTGGCTTCTTATCGGTTACGGGATTTAGCGGTTTTCTGGTATGATAGTTGGGAGAGATCTAGGGGTCCGAACGCTCCTCTAGCCGTGTGGAAGGAATTTTCTGAGGCCTTTCTTCGTCACTACTTGCCAGTTGAGATACGACGAGCAAGAGCTGATAAGTTCTTGAACCTTCGACAGGGTAATATGAGTGTACGATAGTATAGTATACAATTTGATTCTTTAGCAAGGTATGCTCCCTATATGGTGGCCGAAATGAGTGATAGGGTGCATCTGTTCGTGAACGGGTTGGGACCACATCTGATAAATGAGTGCACAACAGCCTCCTTGGTAGAGGGCATGGATATTTCCCGTATTCAGGCTTATGCCCAGACCCTAGAGGATCGTAAGCGCCAGCAAAGGGCAGATAGGGAGCAGGATAGGGGCCAGCATAAGAGGGCAAGATTTGCAGGGTATTCTGATGAGTTCAGAGGCAGTATCAGGCCCCAATCTTCGAGGAGTTCGGCGCCACCTGTAGCTAGTGCTCCTCCACAGTTTCAGAGGCCTCGGTATGATCGATTTACCTATTCTGGTTCAGGTCAGAGTTCGAGGGCATAAGGCTCACAATTTCATAGAGATACTAGTCAGACGAGACCCCCAACACCTCGTTGTGATCAGTGCGGCAAGGCCCACTTTGGACTGTGCCGTCGAGGTTCCGATGCGTGCTATTCTTGCAGACAGCGTGGCCATATGATGCGGGATTGTCCTAACAGAGGAGGTGGTGGTATGGCTCAACCGACTGGATCTGTGTCTGGTTCTTCCTCATCAGTTCGACCTCCAGCACAAGGTTTTCAGCAGTCGACAGGTCGTGGTAGAGGTAGAGGTTCAGTGCCGAGTTCGAGTGGTGCTCAAAATCGAACCTATGCTCTAGTAGGTCGACAAGATCTCGAATCGTCTCCGGATGTTGTTACAGGTATATTGTCTGTGTTTTCTTATGATGTATATGCGCTAATTGATCCAGGATCTACCTTATCATATGTTACACCCTTTGTGGCTAATAAGTTTGGCATTGAACCTGAATTGATAAGTAAACCACTTGCGGTATCCACTCCGTTAGGAGATTCTGTGATTGCTAGAAGGGTATATAAAGGTTGCACTGTGATGATTTGTAGTCGTCAAACCTCGGCAAATTTATTTGAGTTAGAAATGGTTGATTTCGATGTGATAATGGGAATGGACTGGTTGGCCTCATGCTATGCAACTGTTGACTGTCGTACGAAGATGGTTAGGTTTCAGTTTCCGGGTGAACCCACCATTGAATGGAAGGGGAACATTGCTATGCCGAAAGGTAGATTTATTTCCTATCTTAAGGCAAGGAAGATGATCTCAAAAGGTTACATTTATCATCTTGTTCGTGTTAGGGATGTGGAGGTGAAGCCGCCTACTCTACAATTAATCCCCGTGGTCAATGAATTTCCAGATGTTTTCCCAGATGAACTCCCAGGCCTTCCTCCTGAAAGGGAGATTGAGTTTAGCATTGATGCATTGCCTGACACTCAACCGATCTCTATCCCTCCATACAGGATGGCCCCGGCAGAGTTGCGAGAGTTGAAGGCACAGTTGAAGGACTTGCTGGATAAGGGTTTCATTAGGCCTAGCACTTCACCTTGGGGTGCGCCAGTCTTGTTCGTGCGGAAGAAAGATGGGTCGTTAAGGATGTGTATCGATTATCGACAGTTGAATAAGTTTACAATAAAGAACAAGTATCCACTTCCAAGAATTGATGACCTGTTTGACCAACTCCAGGGTGCCAAGTATTTCTCCAAGATTGACTTGCGTTCAGGGTATCATCAGGTGAGGGTTAAGGAGAAGGATATTCCAAAGACGGCCTTCCGGACAAGATATGGGCATTTTGAGTTCTTGGTGATGTCGTTCGGGCTAACAAATGCCCCAGCAACTTTTATGGATCTCATGAATAGTGTATTCAGTCCCTATCTTGATGTGTTCGTGATCGTATTCATTGATGACATTCTGGTGTATTCTCGTTCGGAGGCGGAACATGCGGGCCACTTGCGGATAGTATTACAGACCCTTCAGGATCATAAGTTATATGCTAAGCTCTCTAAATGTGAATTCTAGCTGAACTCAGTAGCATTCCTTGGCCATGTGATATCTGATGAGGGTATTAGTGTCGACACTCAGAAGATCGATGCAGTGAAGAATTGGCCGAGACCTACAACACCATCAGAAGTCCGCAGCTTCCTGGGGCTAGCAGGGTATTATAGGCGGTTTGTAGAAGGGTTTTCCTCTATATCAGCACCATTGACTAAGTTAACACAGAAAGCTACCAAGTTCCAGTGGTCTGATTCTTGTGAACATAGTTTTCAGGAGCTAAAGAATCGATTGACATCTGCGCCAGTGCTCACTCTCCTAGAAGGAACAGAAGGTTATGTGGTATATTGTGATGCCTCAGGTATAGGTTTGGGGTGCGTATTGATGCAACGTGGGAAGGTGATTGCTTATGCATCACGATAATTGAAGAAGCATGAAAAGAATTACCCGACTCATGATTTGGAATTGGCTGCAGTAATATATGCTTTGAAGATATGGCAGCACTACTTATACGGCGTCCATGTTGACATCTACACAGATCACAAAAGTTTACAATACATCTTCAAGCAGAAGGAGTTGAATTTGAGGCAGCGTAGGTGGCTTGAATTACTGAAAGACTATGACGTCGAGATATTGTACCATCCTGGTAAAGCCAATGTTGTGGCAGACGCTCTCAGCCGTAAGTCAATGGGAAGCTTAATACATATTGAGGCAGGTAGACAAGGGTTGACCAAAGAGCTTCACCAGCTGGCCAATATGAGAATCAGATTGTTGGACTCTGATGACAGAGGTGTTACTGTACAGAATACAGCAGAATCATCTTTGGTAGCCGAGGTAAAAGCACGGCAATATGAAGATCCTACCTTAGTAAGATTGAGAGAGGGAATTCAGCAGTGTAAGATTACAGCTTTCAAGATCGGAGGAGATGGGACACTGAGATACCAGGGCCGATTATGTGTGCCTAGTGTGGCAGGGTTGCGAGAGAAGATTATGATTGAGATTCATCAGTCCCGATATTCTATCCATCCTGGCTCGACAAAGATGTATCATGACGTTAAGGAGCAGTATTGGTGGGACAACATGAAGAAGTCTATTGCAGAATTTGTAGCCCAGTGTCCTAATTGTCAACAAGTAAAGATCGAGCATCAGAAACCCAGTGGATTGATTCAGAATATAGAGATTCCGACCTGGAAATGGGAGGTGATTAATATGGACTTCATTATTGGATTACCTCGCTCTTATCATAAGTTTGACTCCATTTGGGTGATAGTTGATCGACTTACAAAATCTGCCCATTTTCTACCAGTTAAGACAACTTACACGGCTGAAGATTATGCGAAGTTGTATATCAAGGAGATTGTTAGGCTTCATGGTGTGCCGGTATCTATTATATCAGACCGAGGAGCTCAATTTACGGCTAACTTTTGGAGGTCTTTTCAGAAGGGTTTAGGCACACAAGTAAATCTCAGCACTGCATTCCATCCGCAGACTGACGGACAGGCTGAATGTACCATCCAGACGCTGGAAGATATGCTACGAGCATGTGTTCTAGATTTTAAGGGGAATTGGGATGACCATCTGGCACTTATAGAATTTGCCTACAATAATAGCTACCATTCCAGTATTAAAATGGCCCCGTATGAGGCACTGTACGGGAGGAGATGTAGATCACCAGTTGGATGGTTCGAAGTCGGTGAGACAGAATTATATGGGCCAGATTTGATTTACCAAGCCATTGAGAAGGTGAAACTGATACAAGAGCGGCTGAGGACGGTACAAAGCAGGCAAAAATCTTATTCCGATGTCCGACGTCGTGATCTGGAATTTGAGGTTGGTGATTGGGTTTTCCTGAAGATCTCGCCGATGAAGGGTGTTATGCGTTTTGGGAAGAAGGGTAAGTTGAGTCCACGGTATATTGGGCCGTACAAAATTCTTCGACGAATTGGACAGGTTGCTTACGAGTTAGAATTGCCATCTGAATTGGAATTTGTCCACCCGGTATTCCATGTATCTATGTTGAGGAAATGTATTGGAGACCCTTCTCGGGTCGTCCCTATCAAAGATGTACAAGTTACAAAGGATCTATCATATGATGAACTGCCAGTGGCTATATTAGATCGACAAGTCCGCAAGCTGAGAACAAAGGATGTAGCTTCCGTGAAAGTATTATGGAGGAACAAGAATATAGAAGAAATGACATGGGAAGCAGAAGAGGAGATGAAGTCTAAATACCCTTACCTATTCTAGAGTGAAAATAACGAGGATACCGGGGGAAAGAAGGACGCATTATAAGGTGAAACAGCTCTATGAGGTAAGCAATAGCTTGTGAATACTCTTTTTTTAATACAAAATGGTGATATGCAGATAATGTACATATCCATAATGCTTTGTATAGTCTTGTATGGCCATAGGTTGGGTTTAACTGCTTGCAAGTTTGGCTAGTGTCCATTTTATAAGGGAAACTCAGCCGGAAATCTCCGTCGGAATCCACGATGAGTTAGACACCCCATAAACCCTTACATTCGAGGACGAATGTTCCTAAGGGGGAGAGGATGTTACAACCCAAATTCGCATATCATAGATCACGCCGTAAGGTAGTCGACGTAAATCCAAGAAGAGATTATCTTTGAGATGATAATAAGTTAATCCTATTGGTCTTAAACGATACAAGGGTGTATAAGAGTGGTTAACAAGTATTTGAAGTTAAGCTAATCAAGGATGTTGTAACCCGTATTTTCGGATAACACTAGAGGTGATTAACTGTCCCAAGAGGTCTTGTTTTAATGTATTTGAATCATATAATATCCGCATCATAAGTCTTGAAGTCAAGCGAGTTATGAAATAAAAGTCGATAAAAGTTGTCGCAACTTAGGTTTATAATTTTACTTAAACTTTAGGTCAAATGTTACTGCATTTTACTCCCAATGTGCTTGGAATTATGGGGTGATCTACCTATCAAATTGAATATCTATGAGTCTAGTTTCCAACGCATTAAACCGTTCGTCGATACGATCTCGGAAGAGAGAGATATTCGCGTTTTCGCGAGAGTGCGCCAAGCTGCTCTCTATGGGGCCCACAAAGGCGGTTTAAGACATTTGGACATATATAAGATAACTCAACCCCGTTTTAAGTCATTATTTTTCAGTATATTCAGACCTTATAACCCTAAAAACATTCTCTCAAGGTTCTCTCATGATCCAAGACCCAAACAAAGGGCAAACAACACAAATCAAATGTCGGGAATCCCGTGGTGCTAGTAAGTTTCTTGTTTTTCTTGTTGTTGCTGATTTTTGTGTTGTTCCAGCTCGTGTGGGAGGTTGTTTTAAGTGCTTTATGTTCTGTAAATACACCTTCAAGTTTTTAATATCAACCCTAGGTGATTTCAAGTCTTCTAAAGTAATTCTAGTGCCGAAAAACCCGAATTAATTGCTAGTTTCGCTTCCTTGTTCTTGTGGCAGAATTGAAGGGATATTTCGAGGAAAATTAAGGTCAAATTGGAGTTGTTCTTTCTGTTTAAAGGTAATGAACCTCTTACTCTATATATATTTAAGATTATCCAAGTTGTGGCTAAGTCGTTGATGCTAGAACTTGTGAAATATATATCGAAAGGCTTGGTAGTAATGTTGTTAGTTGGTGGACTGTTTTGGAGGCTCAATATGATTATTAATGATGTTGTTTGGGCTGTTTGGTGATTTTATTGACTTGTGTGAAGTCATATAAATAGGGGAGGTGCTGTCCGTTTCATCGTAAAATAGGTTGCGGTCGATACATAATAGTTACGACGCTTAAACGATAATGATAATGTCATTTCTTTTATTGTAGACTAAGGAGTCGTGACATTTGCATAGCTTGAGGTTGGGCAGTATATACAAGGTATGTGAGGCTATCCCCTTCATTCTTTTGCACGACTCCGATTGTACATAATGTAATGAACGAGCTCCCAAAGATACTCTACTCTTAGAAGCTAGCAGTACTTACATTGCTGCCCTTCTTATGAAACGATTCATATTGATGTTACTTCTCTTATTCTTATATTATCAATGTTGTTGGTAGTTCCTTATTCTTATAAGATTCTTGATGAAGAGTTAATCCTAATAACATGTACGAAGGATACCGACCTTACGTCACTCCGAAAGGTTCAAAATATGATTCCAATGAGTCCAGCATGCATCATATATATGTATCTATTTTACTCTACCGAGCCGCGCTATAGTTGGCTGGGTATGGCACCTATTGTGCAACCACTGATCAGTTGGGTTTTACCGAGCTCCACGTGGCCGGGTACGATTCTACCGAGCCCTATGATGGCCGGGTACGTTTTACCGAGCCTATTATGGCCGGGTACGATATGATGATGATGATGCCCACAAAGGCATATGTTTTAAACGTTTATGTATATATATATGTATGTATCATGTATTTCATGTCAGTAGCCCTCAGAGGTACCCAGATGTCACAGGTTGTATATTCCCTATCACTGTTTACATTATTGTTCTTACTTATGCTATTCTGCCTTACATACTCAGTACTTTATTCGTACTGACGTCCTTTTTATTTGTGGACGCTGCATGTCGTGCTGCAGGTCCTGATAGACGGGTAGACGCAGCTCCCCCATCACAGTAGGCTATCCGGTTCAGCGTTATTGGCAAGATCCTTTCTCCGGACTTGCCGTGGTCTTGGTATGCATTTTTGTTATAGACATTATGGGTATGTCGGGGCCCTGTTCCGGCAATGTTGTAGCACTTATGTTCTTTTAGAGGCTCATAGACAGGTGTCGACTCATGTATGGTTTGGAATGCCTTGTCGGCTGATTTTTGTTGTATAGTCTTTCATGGCACCATGGTAGCTCGTACCTTATATATAGTTTCTTGACAGTCTTGTCGTCCCATGTTACGTATGTTCATGACATTATCTTTCATTATTGGATGTTCATGATCCTTGTCTTTTATTTATATTGGTCTTGTCGGCCCTTAAAAATAATAAGGAAGGTTAGATAAAATGTACGTTGGTGCTCGGCAAGTATGGCCCGGGTGCTAGTCATGACCCTCCAGTTGGGTCGTGACAAATTCACTCTGTACTGCTCTCGAAAAATGTGAAGTAAACTGAGGACCTCTATCCTATATGATGGAAATTGGCACACCGTGTAACCGAACTATCTCCTGAATATAAATATGGGCAAAACTCTCTGAAGTATATGTAGTCACAACCGGAATAAAGTGTGCCGACTTGGTCAACCTGTCAACAATCACCCAAACTGCATCAAACTTCCACAAGGTCCGAACTACAAAGTCTATAGTAATGCGTGCCCATTTCCACTATGGTATAGTCATCTGCTGAAGTAGGCACCCGGCCTCTAGTGCTCATATTTAACTTGCTGGCAATTTAGATACCTAACTACATACTTAACTATATCTTTTTTCATTCGTCGCCACCAAAATGGTTGCCTCAGGTCACAGTACATCTTCGTAGCACCTGGGTGAATAGAATACCGAGAACTGTGTGCTTCCTCTAGGATCATTTTTCTCAGTCCATCCACATTAGGAACACATAGACGATCCTGGAGTCGCAGAACACCATCCGCACCAATAGTAACTTCCTTGGTGAAATGAAAGCCAAACTTCCCATACTCTCCGCTTTTTTACTCAAGGCGTCTACAGCTATATTTGCTTTGCCCGGATGATAAGGGACAGTAATATCATAATCTTTTAGTAACTCAAGCCATCTGCGTTGTCTCAAATTTAGATCCCTCTGCTTGAACAAATGCTGCAAACTGCGATGATCAGTGTAAACTTCACAAGACACCCCATAAAGATAATGCCTCCAAATCTTAAGAGCGTGAACAATCGCAGCTAATTCCAAATCATGTACCGGATAATTCTTCTTGTAGGGTTCAACTGACGTGAAGCATATGCAATAACTCACCGTTCCAGCATTAATACACAACCCAAACATGCTACAGACTCTAGCCAGAACTCACATTTGGAGAACTTAGCATATAGCTTTTGTTCCCATAATGTCTGAAGCACCACTCTCATATGCTGCTCGTGCTCCTCCTTACTGCGCGAGTAGATCAAGATGTCATCAATGAAGACAATAACAAAATAATCAATATATAGCCTGAATACCATGTTCATCAAATCCATAAATGCTGCCGGGGCGTTAGTTAAATCGAAGGACATTACCAGAAACTCATAATGACCATATCTAGTCCGAAAAGCAGTCTTCAGAACATCTGAATCCCGAATCTTCAAATGATGGTACCTCGACCTCAAGTCGATCTTAGAGAACACCTTAGCATCCTACAACTGGTGAAATAAATCATCGATACACGACAACGAGTACTTGTTCTTAATAGTGACTTTGTTCAATTGATGATAATCATACACATTCGCATTGTTCCATCCTTCTTCTTCACAAATAATACCGGTGCACCCTAAGGCGATACACTCGGTCTGACGAACCCTTTGGCTAGTAACTCTTCAAGTTGTTCTTTCAATTCTTTCAATTCTTTCGGAGCCATGCGATATACAGTGGGATAGATATAGGCTGGGTATCTGGAGCCAAGTAAATACAGAAATCAATATCACGATCAGGTGGAATACCTAAAAGATCTATAGGAAATACATCGAAGAACTCCCGAACTACAGGTACTGAATCAATAGCCGGAGTCTCTGCAGTAGTATCCTGAATATAGGCTAGATAAGCTAAACAACCCTTCTCAACTATGTGTTGAGGCTTTATAAAATAAATAACCCGATTAAATGCATTAACAGACGAACCATTCCACTCCAGCCTAGGCAACGTAGGAATTGTCACGACCCAAATCGATGGGCCGCGACGGGCACCCTGTACCTTACTCAACTGAATACCAACATAACGTATCTTTTCGTATGATACTATCATAGATAACTGAGCCGGAGAGGCTTCCGTAAGATAAGTAGAATAAAACATGAAATACCAACTTGTACATAAGACATACGGGCCTATAAGACCAAAATAACCACTCGTACACTCGTATACGGGCCTATAAGAACATAGGCCAACAAGGCCATACAATCTTTTACGGATATGACATCTGTCTACAAGCCTCTAAGAATTTATATTTGTCATAAAGGTCGGGACATAGCCCCGCCATACCAAACAATACACGTCTAAATCATACTGACCAAACAAGCAACTCCAGAGCAAATTGAGTGCACCAACACCTTTTGCTGAGCTGATAGCTTACTTGGAGGGCTCATAACCTGTCTATCGGGACTTGCGGACATAGAACGCAGCGTCCCTAGGCAAAAGGGACGTCAGTCCAAATAATGTACCGAGTATGTAAGGAATGAAATTCAGTAAATAATAGACATGATAGAAACATGGAGTAAAAGACTCAACATGTAAATCTGAATAACTCTGTAAATCATTGATATTTACAATGCCATGCATATGCATATAAATGTCATACCATGCATAGGTATATGCGTTCATAACATCATCAAGCCTCTAAGAGCATCCTATTAAATCATCTCGGCCACTGTGGGCAAATCATCAACGTATACCAGCTGATCAGGTGGTGGTGCGTATATAACGTCGTAATCTTTTCCATATCCCTTATACATATATATACATATATATACGCATATATAACGCCATCTGGTCATGGGTCAATGCGCATGTATGAATTCATAAAATGCATATAAAACACGTTAATAAGATTTCTTTTGTGATAAAAATAAAATGCCTGTCGGATAAATTTTATCAAATACGTATTTTTATGAGACCCATGAACAAAACATATAATAATAATTCACATGGGGAATCAAGAATTCAAAGAAGTGATTTGATGACATTTTTTAATCCAAAGAGATAAGGTGTCCATCACTTGAAGTGTTGCCACCTTGCAAGGTGATTCAAGAGTCACCTAATATATTTCCATGTGGCTGCCACGTTTTGCCTTAGTCTTTATCCAAAAGACTTTAATTAATCAACCATTAATTATTAATTAACTTGTTACCCTATTATCCAATAATTCACATAATTAAGGATTATCTCAAATTACTTAAAATACTACCCACTTTTAACATAACTTATACACTTTACTATCATGGTCATGTGGTACCTTGTATGGCACTAGTCCATAAATATCGGGTATTTTAGCTCGGGCCGTATTTTATCCCAATATGTCAAACTTTGACGAAAATTCATTTTCTTTGATTTGCTTATCCTCTCACCTTCACGAATTTACTCATCACTTGTTAGAAATAGCATAATGATTATAATCTCAAAATAATCTCATTCCCGAACTTACGCGATTAGCTAACGATGAAACATTAACGTACGAAAATGCGGAAGGTAACATCTCATTTTTGAGCTTATATCAATTTACTTATGGCGTACTTCCACGTACGAAAACATGGGGTGTAACATCATTTCCCCTTTGAAACATTCGTCCTCGAATGTTGACTGATGCACTTAACATTTTTATGACTTATGCCTTTCGAATACTTTAGTACTCTTCTTGCCATCTAGGCAACTGTTCTGTGAATAATTCCAAAGGCTAGGACATTCCCCTCTTTAGGCCTCTTTCTCACACCATGACTTACGGTCGGAATCCTTACAATCTCATAATTGTTGTTACCTTCTATCATGCAGCCTGTACGACTTTGACCTTGTAAGTGCGCCTATGCGTCTCTTCTCCCCCTTTTCCTCCAGCTTTTGGACAGTCTCTAAGCCTCACTTTGTAAACCTATACAGAGCTTGACAAGATGTCCCTCTAGGCATCGCATAGGTATACTAAAGTTCTTCGCTCGCTACTTTGTTGAACTTTTGAATACTGCTATACCTTATTTCATAGATCTGTTTATCCATCTGTATGACTTTACTGCCATAACTCTTACTTTGATTTATCGTTACTGAGGTTTGCTACCAAACTCCAGGTTACTCTCATTGCTTATCCTATATATATAAATATATATCCTCTAATGCTTCTTTATTACCGTTCATTTTAAAAATGACGGCCTAATCTCACCTTATACTCTGTGACTGTTGTCCATCCATTGTCGATACACCTTAATGTTGAGGTATCACTTATCACTGATAACTTGATCTCTTATGTAACGCTGCCGCTAGGGCTCACGTCTCATCGTGGAACATTTTAAGTGATTGTCTTGATCCACCTGCGGGCGATACGATACTATACTTCCATAATCGTATTTCATAGCATCCCAATGTAATTTTACCTTACGTGGGTATTTTAATCCTGTACAATTCATGAAATCATTACTCAATCGATAGCCCAAACGTCATCCTTCATCTATCACCATTACACTTTCATTCTACTACCAGGGTAGCATTCCATCTCCTTTAAATGCCACTTGTCTTAGACTCTTTTGAGTTCATTCAGGCAATACTGAACTTTCTATAACTTAGAGAAACCATCGGCTCTCTTGTTTTCATGGGCTTAATCTTGAGCACTTATCCATTATCATCACCTTCTCACTCGCCCTTTCTTATCCTTACTCCTGTCTTCCTAAAACCTTGTCCCTTTATCATACTTTAGCTTGCGACCTACACGTATTCATTTATACTACTCGCAACCTTTCTTCAACTTGCTTGCATCATAGATTTCCTTATGTTATTCTAGAACATCAAGCGAAACATCACATGGTCCCAAACTCTTCTTTTACTTTCTTAACTAGATCTCTCGATACCTAGAAACCATAGGCTGGAAGATATGCTACTGACAATGCCGCTATCATTCCTGGATATTGAATCCCCGCGCTTCTAGCCTTTTATCCGAAGTATGGACTATTCAAAACCTTCTGCATTTGAGTATTTCGTAAGTTATTCACCTTTACCTTACTACTTTAAAATCTTGCATCGTACCTTCTATCTCTTTCATGACTCCCTTCCACATAAGTATAATTCACGTCCATAACTCGAAGCTCTATTATAATACTTGCACCTCTGGTGCATACACTATCCGGTGGGAGTTTTGTACTGACTTCTTATGAGGCTGGTACTTTTCCAACTGGCTTTATCGTAGGGCCGTTATAGAATGTAGTTGTTGTACTTTCTCTCTTGTACCTCTGATATTAAGAGTGATCCTGCAATGTTCTCAATCACAATTTCTAAAATTTTCTGGGTCCAATAATCAGACTCCTGATTTACTTGGTTAATGTAACTCTTTAGTTTCCTCTTCCTTCTGATCAGCCTTTATGTAGGCTTAAGCTATCTTCCGATTTGTGGCTCCTGGTATTAGTTATTACTTTAGCCTTTCATGGGCGTTATGGAATATCCATGATACAATCTTCTAACGTCTCAATCCTTTGTCTATGCCCGGGGCTAAATTCTTTCTTTTTAACTTATACCCATGTATTCTATGTCTGTATGATTGTTAACATATATGCTGCATGTATAAAACTCCGAACTCTTAAGTGCCTTCATAACGTAACTAACTATGGATTATTAATCGAATGATTCTTTCCGTTCCTTCTCAGCTTTCTTTAAATGTAAGCAATTACTTTTTCTGGTCTTCTTGCCCCTTGTTGCATGCATACTTAGCTTACCTTAGTGCCAACACATATTTAATTCCATACAACTCATGTGATCTTGAATATCACTTCTGATTTTACTTCCCGTTCATTAGCCACGGTAGGTGCCACTTTCTTATGGAGTGCATACAATGTTGTGGAAAGACTGTTGTTACAAGACCATTTCCTCTTTAGGTCATTGTGCTTAGGCTGAAGCCTTCTTCCTTATTCCCTCGCCTAGTCTTTTGTTTTAGTATTTAGGAAGGACCCTCCAACTCTTGTAAAGCTGCGAGCTTATTGCATCGTATACTTGACGGAATATTTGATGTTCTTCCTTGCCTATAGTTATCCGTAGTTACTTATTTCCACGCCCTTGTGCTTCTAGGGTTGCTCATGAACTGAAGTTTTGACTGTCTTCCCAGTGGCATTCTCTTTTATTTACCTTTAACTACCCCCAACTCCTACCTGAATATATCTCAAGGATCACGATGTCATATCTGCGAGACTGAATTCCCATGTTGGGGTTCACTATGTTTATCTTGCACGATCTGTTGATTTGTCTGTCACCTCTTATCTAGCCATAACTATACTCTTCCTGAATCGATTACTAACTGCTCGTTGGTCCATTTTCATATCTGTATTCCGCGCAATCCTTCTTGGGTTATTTCCTTTGTCTTAACTTACGTCTTGCACTGGCTCATTATTTATCAATAATATCTCAGGTAGGAACCCTTACTTCCTTTCCTTGACATCGTGTTTGCATAATGTTCTGGAATCGTAGCATATCTGTAGGATAAGTACAATCTCATTCCTTTCATATTTTTTATCGCTTTCTTCCTTTACCATTCCATAGTTACTAGAATCACTTAATTATGACTTAATGCCACATCACTCTATATTCCCCCCTTTAGGGGAGTACTATGAGTTGGAGCTACAACGATCTACCTATAGATGTTTTACCTTTTCATCTTTGGCGTCTTTCCACATCATCGATGACCCTTACTCGCCTTGCGGTAATCCTTCTGTACCAAGGATAACAAAATTCCTTACTCACGAGGGTGACACTTAGTGTAACTGGAACATACATTCCCTTAAGCTTAACCATTGCTTGCTTTAGGGAAGCATCTTCCTGAATGACCATTCTCTGAATTTCTCATGAATCTTGTTCTGTTGTCCATTTTATTATCGTCGGAATGAAATTCGAAATTCTCATGATGTCGACCATTATCAAATCACTCAATCCCTAATTCATGTTTAGTTTACCTTGTTCACCAGTCCATACTGATTTCTATTACTCTGGGGTCTAACTTTTTCTTTTGGTAATCACGTTAGAGTCACGAACTTATTTTTCAAAATGAGGACATGATTTTATGGCCTATATTCTTTTGTTGTCTCAAGGCTTGTCACCTCTCGTCTTTTCCTTCACTTGATTATAGACTCTGTAATACTGTCATCAGTTTTTTTCTACCATTGTCATCCATGTATCATATATTACTCGTAATGCTTCATTGACCCTATTCTTATTTTTTGCTAATATCTATGTCTATTACTTTATTCTGAAAAATTCAACATGACATTCTTTTGCTTTTAGCTACCCTTACTCCATCCATTGGTTTTTCAAATCGCCTAACATTCTTTCTCTACTAGGGACGGGAGTCACACTAAGATAATATTTATCCCTTCTAGGCTTCCAATGCCTATCTTTGTAGTACTCATATCTAGCTGTACCATTTTAGAGTGCACCATCTGGGTGTCTCACAAGGAGATATATTAGCACATTTGCAATATCCTTCGGAAATGTCAGCTAACGCTAATAATCCATCCACCATTTTGGGTTACCCTAACCCCAGCTAGATCCTGACATCATGCCTTCTCTTATACTAATTCTGTTAGCCCCCATAGGGAATAAATGAGATGGGTGTGGCCGATTGTACATACCTCTACTACTGTTGAAGGTAACTCAAAATGCTTATATATCCCTTTGTGAATGGATCTTCACTAGCTGGGTACCTCGTACCTTTTTTCATCTTGCTTCTTTTACTTGTTGAAGCTTGTATCTAACTTCTAAATCTCTCATTGCTTTTTACCATATGGGTGGATAGATATTCATTCCTTAGGGCTCCTTTTCCAGAAGATTACATATCTTAGTACACACATGATCTGCTGAATATCTCATATTTATCCCTCATAAGCAGGATACAAAAATCGAGCTCCTCTGACTCAATTCTTCCATAGTTATATCTCTTACCAACCATCTTTCTGGATATAGGCATCGTCGTATTATGAATAAGATAGAGTTTAGGAAATTGAGTTCTTACAACTGAGCTCTACCACACGATCTAGAGTAAGAAGAAAGAGTGACAATCCTAAATGTCCTGTAGGCTCCTGCTTATAAGTGTGGTGCACGACACACCAATAAACAAGACTCTACTAGACACGGCTTGTAGACTCCCTAGGACAGAACTGCTGTGATACCACTTTTGTCACGACCCAAACCAATGGGCCGCGATGGGCACCCGGTACCTTACTCAACCGAGTACCAACATAACGTATCTTTTCGTATCATACTATCATAGATAACTGAGCCGGAGAGGCTGCCATGAGATAAGTAGAATACAACATGAAATACCAACTTATACATAAGATATATGGGCCTATAAGACCAAAACAACCACTCGTACACTGAACATAGGCCAACAAGGCCATAAAATATTTTACGTACATGACATCTATCTACAAGCCTCTAAGAATTTATATTTGTCATAAAGGTCGGGACATAGCCCCGCCATACCAAACAATACACGTCTAAATTATACTTACGAAACAAGCAACTCCGGAGCAAATGGAGCGCACCAACACCTTTCGCTGAGATGATAGCTTACTTGGAGGGCTTATAACCTGTCTATCGGGACCTGCGGGCATGAACGCAGCATCCCTAGGCAAAAGGGACGTCAGTACAAATAATGTACCTAATTTGTAAAGAATGGAATTCAGTAATTAGTAGACATGATAGAAACATGGAGTAAAAGGCTCAACATGTAAATCTGAATAACTCTGTGAATCATTGATATTTACAATGCCATGCATATGCGTATAAATGTCATACCATGCATAGGTATATGCGTTCATAACATCATCAAGCCTCTGAGGGCATCCCATCATATCATCTCGGCCACTGTGGGCAAATCATCAACGTATACCAGCTGATCAGGTGGTGGTGCGTATATAACGCCGTAACCTTTACTTATATCCCATATCCATATTGTATACACATATATTTGTATATAATGTCATCTGATCATGGGTCAATGTGCATGTATAAAGGCATGAAATGCATATAAAACACGTTAATAAGATTTCTTTTGTGATAAAAAATAATATGCCTGTCGAATAAATTTTATCAAATACGTATTTTTATGAGACCCATGAACAAAACATATAATAATAATTCACATGGGGAATCAAGAATATAGACACCCCTAGTATTTCTATGAATAGAGTCATTTATAGAAGTTGTGCATTTGCTCATTTCGTTCGTGTCGTATAGATCATGCCAAAAAGAAAAAAGGAATAGCCTTAACAATCCTGAGCCGATTCTCTTAATAATTTCTTTAACACCGTTGATTGCGACAACGCGTAACGGCGAATCAAAGTAGAAAAAAATTCGTATGATATTCTTGAGGAAGATAGTACCGTACTCCCTTAAAATCACAAAATCCCGTTGCTATAATATTACGTAGTATAACTTCTTTTACTGAAAATCCGTTGCTTGGTAGATGTAAAACATCTCCATTTTTGTAATTTTGATCATAATATTGCATAAGTTTTCTTGCTGAAGTTCATTCGTAACTTGAAGATGAAGTATCTTTATTTTTGTCCATTAAAGAAGTGATTTGATGACATTCTTTAATCCAAAGAGATAAGGTGCCCATCTATTGAAGTGTTGCCACCTTGCAAGGTGATTCAAGAGTCACCTAATATATTTCCATGTGGCTGCCAAGTTTTGCCTTAGTCTTTATCCAAAAGACTTTAATTAATCAATCACTAATTATTAATTAACTTGTTAATTTCCCTATTATCCAATAATTCACATAATTAAGGATTATCAAAAATTACTGAAAATACTACCCACTTTTAACATACCTTATACACCTTACTATCATGGTCATGTGGTACCTAATATGGCACTAGTCCATAAATATCGGGTATTTTAGCTCGGGCTGTATTTTTTTCCCAACATGTCAAACTTGGACGAAAATTCATTTTCTTTGATTTGCTTATCCTCTCACCTTCATGAATTTACTCATGACTTATTTGAAATAGCATAATGCTTATAATCTCAAAATAATCTCATTCCCGAACTTACATGATTAGCTTACGACGAAACTTTTTACGTATGAAAATGCGGAAGTAACATCTCATTTTCGAGCTTATATCAATTTACTTATGGCGTACTTCCACATACGAAAACATGGGGTGTAACAGGAATAGCCAAGGTAACAGTCTTGGCATGACAATCTAGAATAGCATAATATGGAGACAACCAGTCCATGCCCAGGATGATGTCAAAGTCGGTCATCTCGAGCAATAGGAGATATGCTCTAATTTCATAACCACATAATATAATAATACAGGACCTGTAGATCCGATTCACAACAATAGAATCGCCCACAAGAGTGGACACATAAACAGGATTACTCAAGGACTCACGAGAAACACCTAAAAATTGAGTAAATAGAGATGGCACATAGGAATATGTAGATCCTGGATCAAATAATACGGAGTCATATTTGCCGCAAACAGAAATAATACCTATAATCACGGCATTTGAGGCCTCTGCATCTGGTCTGGCCGGAAAACCATAGAATCGAGCTGGAGCGCCAACTGGCTGGCCTCCGCCTGGCTGACCTCCACCTTTAGGACGACCCTTACCCACCTGTCCTCCACCTCTTGGTGGTCGGACGACTGGTGGAGCAACTGGTGCTGTAATCATAGGCTTCTGACCCTGCTGCACTGGTCTACTCGAAGCTTGGGGTTGAATCTCTGTATGTGACTGGGATCCCCACACTCGTAACAACTCTTAGGTATAATGGGTTGCTGACTAAGAATCTGGCCCTGGTGACCTGAGTACCCACTGGAAGAACCCTGAATAGCTGGTGGGCGATAGAGAACTCTCTGGCATAACACTGAAATAAGGTCGCACTGGAGCACCCTGAGGAGGAGGTAGTGCTGGATATGGGAGCCTACTAGACTTCCCTCTCCCGAACTAACCTCTGTCCCCAGACGGAGCACCTCTGAACTCTCCAAATTACCTAAACCGCTTATCTCTCATAACCTGCTCTCGGCTATGCTGATGCACACCCTCAATCCTCCGGGCTATCTCCATGACTAGCTCAAAAGAAGTATCCATCTCAACCTCTCGAGCCATAGTGGCCTAAATGCCAGTATGTAAACCCGCAACAAACCTCCACACTCTCTCTGCCTCAGTTGGGAGTATCATAAGTGCATGACGAGATAACTCAGAGAACCCTGCCTCATAATCGGTCACTGACATCTGACCATGCTGGAGCTGCTCAACCTGAAACTGCAACTCTTCCCTCTGAGAGGGTGGAATATACCTGTCCAAGAAGATACGGGTGAACCTGTCCTAAGTCATGGGAGGAGAATCTACTAGTCTGCCAAGAATATAAGACTTCCACCATCTACGGGCCCTGCCCTCTAGCTGGAAAGTAGCAAAGTCAACCCCATGAGACTCCAATATCCTCGTGTTGTACAGTATATCCTTGCACCGATCAATGAAATCCTGGGGATCCACATGTCGCTTACCCCCAAAGACAGGAGGATGTAGTCTAGTCCATTTGTCCAATAGTTTCTGCGGATCAGCGGCTGCAACTGGCCTGGTGTCACGACCCAAAATCCAACTAATCGTGATGACACCTAACCCAACCTGTTAGGTAAGCCAACTTTCAACTATACAATTTCAATAATAATTATTAAAGTAATTTAAGTAAATAAAGATCTTAATCTTATACATTCCCCAAGAACTGGTAGTACAAATCATGAGCTTCTAAGAATAGAGTTTACAAAGCGGAACTGAAATAAATACATAGTCTGTTTGAATAGTACATAAACATAGCTTTTATAAATCTAAGGCTACCATGAATAAGAGGCAGCTACAATAGGAACTCATGTACATCTTCAAATCCAGCAACCATCGAGCACAGCAACAACAACAGCAACCAATATCTGCACGCAATGTGCAGAAGTGTAGTATCAGTACAACCGGCCCCATGTACTGAGTAAGTAACAAACCTAGCTTTAGGTTGAAAGTAGTGACGAGCTAACACAAGGTCGAGTCCAATACCAATATCCCACAACAATTCATAACAACATAAATACAAGTAATAAAAGATGTATCTCAGAAGTAAAATGATCAGCTAGTTCACAGTTCCAGAAAATAGTCATGTCGTTCAAGTATCTTAGTGCAAACCCAACTTTTTTACCAAAAATGACAAAAATACGAGTATGTTTGAAAGCTGTAATTTTTTTCCAAATATCCTTTCCACAATAAATAAGATGTTTCATATTTTTTCCAGATATCAAGTGTGAAATACCTTTCTATGCCCACATATCAATGTGTGTAAAAAGTCATGAATGACGTGATACCGTACAGCATGAGAAAAAATGCATCTCTATGCCTGTATGTCATGTGTGCATGCCAATGCCCTGTATCTCAGAGATGAATCATGTACTCATACTCTTAGAGTACTCTATCTCATTGTCTCACACTATTAACTCATCATGCTCAACCACTCAGTACTGTATATCGCCTATATGGCCCAGGGAAGATCCATCCCGGAATATATACATCACTCACCATCAGTCACTCAGTATCGAGGAAGGCCAATTTGGCCCCATGGAGAAGATCCATCTCTAGGTATATAAATGCTTCGGACATGATCCATGTCCAAGGAAGATCCATCCCTCAATATAATCAACCACGCTCACTGGGGGTGTGCAGACTCCGGAGGGGCTCCTTCAACCCAAGCGCTAATAATCGCACGGATAACACACGTGCCATAGTATCAATATGAGAATCAATCAGGCCCTCAGCCTCACTCAGTAATCAATCTCTACAGTCTCTCTCTCATGGGCTCACAATGTCATGAAAATAGCCAGAAAATGATGATATAATGTATCAATAAATAACAACAGAGACTGAGATATGATATGCATATGAATGTGTATGACTGAGTATGTAATGCAATGAAAACAGATAAGTTAATAGCAGAAATGACCTCGGTGGGTCCCAACAGGATAGACATGTAGTCTAAACATAGGTTGTAGCATGAATCACATTTTTGATAACTCTAGTACGTAGAGCTTCATGATTTCAGACAAGTTCAAATAACTACGCAATTCACATGGTGCACACCCACGCCCGTCACCTAGCATGTGCGTCACCTCAACACAAATTACATAACATGTATACTCAGGGTCCATACCCTCAGCTCCAAGATTAGAAGAGTTACTTACCTTGAATAAGACGAATCCAAAGTCGAGCAAGATAAACAATACTCCAGAAATCCCATTCTGCGTATATCAACTTCTGAACGGCTCGAATCTAGCCACAATAAATTTGATTCAGTCCACACAATTATAGGAATTAATTAAATATCAAAATACTAATATTTTCCCACAAAAATCCGAAATTACACTCCAAAAATTGCCTGTGGGGCCCACATCTCGAAATCCGACGAAACTCACAAAATACGACAACTCATCCAATCACAATTTCAACCATACTAATTTCACTCAAATCCGACTCTGAATCGGTATTCAAACTCGAAATATTCGTTTTGTGACATTATAGAAATTTCCTTCTATTTCTCTTGAAGATTCGATAATCTTACACCAAAAATGAAGATTAATTCATGAAATATAATCATAAGGGAGTCAAGAACACTTACCCAAGTTGTGTGGAAACATTCCTCTCCAAAATTGCCCAAACCGAGCTCCAAAATCCGAAAATGGGTGAAAATTATGAAACCACGAATTTAAGCTTCTGCCCCAGCGATTTCCGCATCTGTGAACAAGGGGTCTCACCTGCGCCCCTCGCTTCTGGGGATAATTATGCGTGCCTGCGGACACAGCCAGCCCTCCAAAGCCTCGCATGTGCGGCGCATCTCTTGCATCTGCGGGCTCGCAGAGGCGCATTCCCCTTCGCACCTGCGTTCGTCCCAAGTCAGCCTTAGTCCGTATCTACGCCAACACCTTCGCACCTGCGGCCTCGCAGATGCGGCAAATTCCTCGCACCTGCGAGCACTACCCAGTTCACACTTGGTCACTTCTGCGACTAATTTTGAGCACATGCGGCTTCGCACCTGCGATCAAAGGCTTCGCAGGTGTGATCACACCAGTAGGTAGTAGTTCCGAAAATGTTTCAAGTTCAATTTGATCCGTTAACCATACGAAACTCACCCGAGCCACTCGAGACCCCGTCCAAATTCACTTACAAGTCCTAAAACATACCACGGACCTACTCGAGGACTCAAATAACATCAAACAACCTCAAAAATACAAACTACACACGGATTCAAGCCTAATAAATCTAGAAATTTCCAAATTCTACAAACGACGGCAAACCTATCAAATCACGTCTGAAATGACTTTAAATTTTGCACACAAGTCAAATTTCACATTACGGGCCTATTCTAATTTCCAGAATCGGATTCCGACCCTGATATCAAAAAGTCAACCCCCGGTCAAACTTCCCAAAAATTCAACTTTCGACATTTCAAGACAAATTCCACTACGTACCTCCAAATAATTTTTCAGGCACGCTCCTAAGTCTAAATTCACCATACAGAGCTATTGGAATCATCAAAACTCCATTCCGGGGTCCTTTACAAATAAGTCGACAACTTGTCACTATTTTAACTTAAGCTTTAAACCTTGGAACTAAATGTTCCAATTCATTCCAAAATCTCACCGGACCCGTACCAATTACTCGGGCAATTCACACAACAATTGTAAAGTATAATATGAGCGGTAAATAGGAAAACTGGGTTGTAATACTCAAAACGACCGGCCGGGTCGTTACATTCTCCATCACTTAAACATATGTTCGTCCTCGAACGTGACAAGAGTTGTTTCTAAGCCATCAAATCACTGTTCCATCTTACCACACACGTACCCGAGGGTGAACCCACATCACCCTATTTCATATAGGCTTGACAACACAATACAACTGAAATCATTGATTTAACCTTAGCCCATAAACCTTGTAATTTAATTTCCAACCTTTAGAATTTCTTTCAACACACGAATCTTACATTTACACACTGTATGAGTTTGAACAACTATATCAAGCCATAACCATAACCATAACCACAGACATAATCACCTAACATATTACACAACTCCATGCTCGTAGCACCATTTCTGATCACCGGTGACTACTCAAAACCAACTAAGTACTAGTATAAAAGCCATATCGAACCAAACCTCATGCCAAAACCTTCGCACACTGTTGATAATAAAAGAAACACGCGAAATTTCATGACCTCTTACCAGATCAATAAGTCACGGAGCTCTCTCGCCCCAACCAGAACCATAATCGCTTTCTGAGCCGACTTTCAATATTATACTCCCCAATATACCAAAATCAAACCTGATAGATGACCTTATATTATTAAACACAAGTATTCCACATATATGCCACACCAATATAACTCAAAGCCATAAACCGTGCCATCTGTTCGCCAATACGCAATAATTCAAATGTATTCAGTCATGGAAAATGACACAAATGAGAGGACTGCCCCACAAGATTAACAAGTACCGCCACAAAGAATTGCTGAAAGTCCATCACACACCGTAGAACCATCACACGATTCTAATACAAGGTTCATACCTTAACATAACTCCGCTGCAATGCATGACCCCAGGTCCATATTATATACCCTGAGCCATCCTGCACAAAAATCAATAACCCTAGAGTGGCAAATGACACAATTCCATACAAAACCTAAAAGAATATAACCAATACGTAATCAATCATGCAATAACCAAATACTCATCTCGCTCAAATTCTGCCATAAGGCCCCCAATAGAACCACACCATGTGTGCATATAACTAAGCCATCAGGACTGAATCTCTCAAACTCAACCAAGCCACGCAGGTCACCAAACCCACAAATATTGCCACCAAAACATCTGTAAAGTCTTAGCACGTCGTAATTAGCCAAAGGCCCAATCCTACCATTACCATACTGGTCCAGTCTACTGCCCAGTTGTCCTATTTCTTCGAGTCCCTTCCAAATTTGCCTTCAAATTGATACTTCTCCTTACTAAAACACCACGATCTTTAACCTCAACTCACCCCACAAACCTAGCATAGAACCACAACGCCCTACGACCCATAAAAAACTGTATTATTCTTAAGCACCATCAAAAATACCACAACTGTAACACTCACTCTGAGAATACCTTATGTGAATTTGAAATTGTTCTTCCCTTTCTTATACTGAAATGTAGAATCCATGGGATGACTGACTCGAGTCATTCTCGAACTCTACCTCTGCAAGTCATCAGTAATTCCCAAGTGTACCTTAGACCAAAACAAAAAATAAATTTGACATATAACCATGAATTGAATTGTCAATAGAAGACTCCCCCACTTGGCTCAACGCCATAAATTTAAACACCCGATAACTCACAATACACATACTCTATTACTGCCTAAATACCGCAGCCAATACAACAAAAAAAATTCTCAAACTCATACAACTCCAACCATAAAAATACCTAAATTGTCCGCTAGACTCACATTCATTATCTTAACACTCAGGTCAACTTTCTCAACCAGATTCAAATTCAAATCCCAACACATACGCCCGTCGACAGAAGAGAAACTCTCTACTCATATCATAAGGAATACACTTACATAGATTACTCCGCAGGGGATAACCCACCTGCTTAACCTTAAATTAGTATCTCGTTATAACCCTTCGCAGTTACAATTACTATGAGATCACTTAATCTTTCCAAGTCCAAACTCATTAACCAACCATGAGAATTTAGTTTGTCCAAAAACTTAACATGAAAGATCCTTCAAAACATTCATGCTCGAGACTGTACGTCACATCAAATCGAAAATCAAGCACCCAATGGCCTTCCCTATACATTTCAAGGAAACACTTCTCGTCATGTTCAAATCGTCTTAACACATCCTGCGGTCATATCATACCTATCACACCGCCATTCCACCGCTCAACGAGCCACAAATTGCACTATAGGGTCATTACCGGACATATGAGTCCAATTGTACAAGTTACAACTAAAGCTACCGATCTTAAGCTGCGGTCTAACCATGGCCTCAAGCCCTCCAGACCGGCCCATCACCAAAACACAGAATACTCACCTTGAACCTCGTCCATTGGATCACAAGCCAGTAATGCACAGCTGATACCGAGCGCTCATGTGCACATACAAATATGTGGAATTAATCCAAAGAGTTATTTCTAAAGCTGAATCAATTCTGCACGATAAGGAAGGAAAGATGGGAAGTATATATCCTAAATGCCCTGTAGACTCTCGAAGATAAGTATGGACGTCATCATACCGATATGAAGACTCGACTAGACACTTGCTCGTGACATGTAGAACCTATGAACCTAGAGCTCTGATACCACCTTATCACGACCCAAAATCCAACTAGTCGTGATGGCACCTAACCCAACCCGTTAGGTATGACAACTTTTAACTATCTAAGAACTAGTAGTACAAATCATAAGCTTCTAAGAATAGAGTTTACAAAGCGGAAATAAAATAAATACATAATCTGTTTGAATTGTACATAAACAGAACTTTATAAATCTAAGGCTACCATGAACAAGAGGCAGCTACAACAGGAACATAGGTACATCTTCAAATCCGGCAACCATAGAGCACAACAACAACAACAGCCAATATCTACACGCAATGTGCAGAAGTATAGTATCAGTACAACCGACCCCATGTACTAAGTAAGTAACAAACCTAGCCTTAGGTTAAAAGTAGTGACGAGCTAACACAAGGTCGGGTCCAATACCAATATCCCACAATAACTCATAACAGCATAATACAAGTAATAACAGATGTATCTCAGAAGTAAAATGATCAGCCCGTTCACAGTTCCAGAAAATAGTCATGCCTTTCAAGTATCTTAGTGAAAACCCAACTCTTTTACCAAAAATGTCAAAAATACGAGTAAGTTTGAAAACTGTAATTTTTTTCCAAATACCCTTTCCACAATAAATAAGATGTTTCATTTTTTTCTAGATAGCAAGTGTGAAATACCCTTCTATGCCCACAAATCAATGTGTGTAAAAATTCATAAATGACGTGATACCGTACAGCATGAGGAAAAAAGCATCTTTATGCTTGTATGTCATGTGTGCATGCCAATGCCTGTATCTCAGAGATGAATCATGTACTCACACTCTCAGAGTACTCAATCTCACTGTCTCACACTTTTCACTCATCATGCTCAACCACTCGGTACTGTATATAACCAAGGAAAGATCCATCCCGGAATATATACATCATTCACTATCAATCACTCAGGACCGAGGAAGGCCAATCTGGCCCCATGAAAAAGATCCATCTCCAGGTATATAAAGGCTTCGGACAAGATCCATGTCCAGGGAAGATCCATCCCTCAATATAATCAACTACTCTCACTAGGGGTGTACAGACTCCGGAGGGGCTCCTTCAGCCCAAGCGCTAATAATCGCACGGACAACTCACGTGCCATAGTATCAATATCAGAATCAATCAGGCCCTCGGCCTCGCTCAGTCATCAATCTCTCCAGTCTCTCTCTCATGGGATCACAATCTCATGAAAATAGCCCGAAAATGATGATATAATGTATCAATAAATAACAACAGAGACTGAGATATGATATGCTTATTAATGCGTATGACTGAGTATGTAATGCAATAAAAATAGATAACTTAATAGCAGAAATGACCTCGGTGGGTCCCAACAGGATAGAGATGTAGTCTAAACATAGTTTATAGCATGAATCACATTTTTGATAACTTTAGTACATAGAGATTTCATGATTTCAGACAAGTTCAAATAACTACACAGTTCATATGGTGCACACTCACACCTGTCACCTAGCATGTGTGTCACCTCAATACAAAATACATAACACGTATAATCAGGGTCCATACCCTCAGTTCCAAGATTAGAAGAGTTACTCACCTTGAACAAGACGAATCCAAAGTCGAGCAAGCTAAACAATGCTCCAGAAATCCCATTTTGCGTGTATCAACTTCTGAACGGCTTGAATCTAGCCATAATAAATTTGATTCAGTCCATACAATTATAGAAATTAATTCCATATCAAAATACTAATATTTTCCCACAAAAATCCAAAATTACACTCCAAAAATCGCACGTGGAGCACACGTCTCGAAATCCAATGAAACTCACAAAATATGACAACCCATCCAATCATAAGTTCAACCATACTAATTTCACTCAAATCCGACTCTGAATCGTTATTCAAACTCGAAAAATTTATTTTGTGACATTATAGAAATTTCCATCTATTTCTCTTGAAGATTCGATAATCTTACACCAAAAATGAAGATTAATTCATGAAATATAATCACAAACGAGTCAAGAACACTTATCCCAAGTTGTGTAAAAAAGTTCTTCTCCAAAATCTCCCAAACTGAGCTCCAAAATACGAAAATGGGTGAAAATTACGAAACCCCGAATTTAAGCTTCTGCCCCAGCGATTTCCGCATCTGTGGACAAGGGGTCGCACCTGCACCCCTCGTTTCTGCGGACAATTATGTGCGCCTACGGACACAGCCTGCCCTCCAAAGCCTCACATCTGCGGTGCCTCTCTAGCATATGCGGGTTCGCAAATGCGCATTCCCCTTCGCACCTGCGTTCGTCCCACGCCAGCCCTAGTATGCATCTGCGCCAACACCTTCGCACATGTGGCCTCGCAGATGCGAAAAATTCATCGCACCTGTGACCACTTCCCAACTCACACTTCGTTGCTTCTGCGACTAATTTCGCACACATGCAGCTTCGCACCTGCGATCAAAAGCTTCGTAGGTGCGATCACACCAGTAGGTAGCAGTTCCAGAAATGTTTCAAGTTGAATTTGATCCGTTAACCATACGAAACTCACCTGAGCCACTCGGGACCCCTTCCAAATACACCAACAAGTCCTAAAACACACCACGGACCTACTCGAGGCCTCAAATCACATCAAACAACCTCAAAAATACGAACTACACATGGATTCAAGCCTGATAAATTTTGAAATTTCCAAATTCTACAAACGACGCCGAAACCTATCAAATCACGTCCGAAATGACTTCAAATTTTGCACACAAGTCACATTTCACATTATGGACCTATTCTAATTTCCAAATTTGGATTTCGACCCCGATATCAAAAAGTCAACCCTCCCCCTCCGGTCAAACTTCCCAAAAATTCAACTTTCAGCATTTCAAGCCAAATTCTACTACGTACCTCCAAATAATTTTTCGGACACGCTCCGAAGTCCAAAATCACTATACGGAGCTATTGGAATCATCAGAACTCCATTCCGGGGTCATTTACACATAAGTCGACATCTGGTCACTATTTTAACTTAAGCTTTAATCCTTGGAACTAAATGTTCCAATTCATTCCAAAATCTCACCGGCCCCGAACCAATTACTCTGATAATTCACACAACAACTGTAAAGTACAATTTGAGTGGTAAATGGGAAAATAGGGTTGTAATACTCAAAATGACCAGCCGAGTCATTACACCTGGGCTCAGGTGTAGCTACTGCCATTTGCTGGGCTCCACCCACGGGTAGTGTACCCTGTGTCTGATATACAGCAATTGCCTGTCCATGAGCCTATGTGGTAGGGGTCTGTACTCCCCCGCCTGCCTGAGATGTGGTTGGGTCTGCCGGAAATAAACCTGTCTGAGTCATAGTGTCCATGAACCGCAATATACGACCCATGATATCTTGAAATCCCGGTGCAGATGTGAAATCCACCGGAGTTAGCTCTGCCACAGGCACCTCACCCTGTTCCTCAATAATGAGATTCTCTGTTGGACCCATTCGCGACATAATTGGAATAGTCGTAGGACATCCTCGTCCCCTACCACGGGCTGGAGCCCTCCCTCGGCCTCTAGAAACTGGGGGAGTAGCTCTTCCCTGGTATGGAACCTCATTAGAGCGCGTTCTCACCATCTGTGAGAGAATACGAGAAGGATATTTAGTATTACATTAGTAGCACGATAGAATATGAAGAAAGGGAGTTTCCTAACACCCTATAGCCTCTCGAAGATAAGTACAGACGTCTTCGTACTGATCCTTAAGACTCTATTAGGTCTGCTCATAACATGTGAAACCTACGCGAACATAGTGCTCTGATACCATGTTGTCATGACCCAAATTCACCTATAGGCCGTGATGGCGCCCAACATCCTAGCTAGGCAATCCAACTAATAATTTAAACATATATTCATTTCTTTAAAAATTATCCAAGTAATCAAACTCTTCGAAATCTCAAAAATTAAGAAATATATGAGAAAACAAGATAAATTTGAACCTAAGAAAAATAATTAAATCCACAAATTCTACTAGTGTGTATGCCAAGACCTGGTGTCACAAGTGTATGAACATCTAGTAGATTATACAAAAAAAATTATAAATACTGTCTGGAATGAAATATACAGAATAAAAATTCAGGAAGAGGCACTAGTTGCTGCAGAACGGCTTAGAAAGTAGCTCACCACTAAGCCTCCGGATAACGCGGGTGCGCGCCGATAGATCCCAGGATAGCACCTGTCTCAGGTCCTGCACAAAAAGTACAGCAAGTGTAGCATGAGTACGTAAACAACATGTACCCAGTAAGTATCAAGCCTAATCTTGAAGAGGTAGAGACGAGATGGCCGACTTTGACACTCACTATGGGTCAATAATAATAATTGAAATAAAACTAGAATATCTAAATCAACACGATTCACAGAGTTAACAATACTATTTATTGAACCAGCAAAAATAATTAAATTCCTTCAAATGCAACAATTTTCAAACTATTAATTAAATTCACACGCTGCAATTTAAATGCCAAGGTATTGTATAATTATTATTATTATTAGATACGATTTCTGTCGAAGTTGTACGTCCCGATCCAGAGTGTCGTATATACTATCGAGGGACGTGGGGCACGATCCATAGATTCATCTATACTGCCGAGGCATTCGGCCCGCTCCACACAAAAGGAGGATATTTTCTTATGTGCCTCCGGAATGAGAGTATATTTATTACAAGATTAATTCGAGAGGATGAACAATTCCTTTTAACAATTAATTAATTAAAACAGAAAATTAAGTAAATATGAGATTCCCTTCTTTTACTATTTTCCCCTAACAATTCACAATATATTTCAAATAATTTAATTAAATAAAGAATACAATTTACACGCATAATTCATGCTTTGAGTCATAAACTACCTGGACTTAGCATAAATAGTAGCTACGTACGGACTCTCGTCACCTCGTGTGTACGTAGCCCCCACAATTAGCAACAATTATTAATTTAATCACCTATGGGGTAATTTCCCCCTCACAAGATTAGACAAGAGACTTACCTCATCTTGCTCCAATTTAATCTACCAATAGACCCTTTCCTCGATTATCCAACTATGAATGGCTCGAATCTAACAAAAAATAATTCGATACAGTCAACCAAAAATTATAGGAATCAATTTCATAAGCAAATACTATATTTTTCAATAAAAATCCGAAATTAACTTCAAAAATTATCTGTGGGGTCCACATCTTGGAATCAGGTGAAATTTACGAAATATGAACGCTCACTCAACCACGAGGCTACCCATACCAAAATTACTAAATTCCGATAACAATTTGGCCCTCAAATCCTCAAATCTATCCAAGAGGGTTTTCAAACTTTTCCAACTTAAGTCACCAATTAAATGATAAAAATAGTGATGGATTCGGGTAATTTAACCAATATTGAGATAAGAACACTTACCCCATTGTTTTCTCTGAAAATCTCCAAAAATCGTCTCAATCCGAGCTCCAAATCGCCTCAATCCGAGCTCCCATTTTCAGAACTTAATCTCTCTGCCCAGTGATTTCTTCTACGCGTTCGCAAACTTCCTCACGCGATTGCGTAGAATAGATTTTTACTGCCCAGAAAATAACCCTACTCGATCGTAAACAATGCCACGCGATCGCGATGTACAAGGTTCCAACTCTATGCGATCGCATCCCTCTTCACGCGATCGCATAGAGCAAACACGTAGCCCATCTTCCTCTCTAGTTTCCCCTACGCGATCGCAAACAATGCCACGCGATCGCGATGCACAGACTGGCCCAACCTACGCGATCGCATAGAACAAATTTTTTTGTTGCCCAATTAAGCCTACGCGATCGCAACCCCATTCAAGCGATCGCGTAGAACAAATACACCTCTGCCCAAATTACCCTACGCGATCGCAGACGGACTTGCGCGATCGCGTATAAGGAAATCAGAAGAAAATTCCAGCAGCTATCAGCAATCTCCCAAAAGCCAAAAGTGATCTGTTAACCATCTGAAACTTACCCTAGCCACTCGGGACCTCAACTAATTATACCAACAAGTCCTAAAACATCATATGAACTTGGTCGGAATCTCAAATCACATCAAAACAATGCTAAAACCACGAATCATACTCTAATTCAAGTTTAATGAAACTTAAAATTTCCAACTTCTACATTTTGTGTTGAAAGCTATCAAATCAAGTCCGATGGACCTCAAATTTTGCACGCAAGTCATAAATGACATTACAGAGCTATGAAAATTTACGGAACTGGATTCCGATCCCGATATCAAAAAGTCAACTCCCCGGTCAAACGTCCAAACTTAAATTCTTGTTTTAGCCATTATAAGCCTAATTTAACTACGGACTTCCAAATAAAATTCTGAATACGCTTCTAAGTCCAAAATCATCATACGAAGCTATTGGAACCGTCAAATCTCAATTTTGGGGTTGTTTTCTCAAAATTTTGACCGAAATCAAACTTAGCATTCTAAGGCCAACTTAAGGAACCAAGTATTCCGATTTCAACCTGAACACTCCCAAATCCCGAACCAACCATCCCTGCAAGTCATAAATTAATAAAATCACATACAGAGAGTTTTATTTAGGGAAACGGGGTTCTAAAAGTCAAAATAACCGATTGGGTCACTACATTTCTAATTCCAAATGAACAATACATATATCAAGTAAGTCTAAATGTCAGACTTCAGACACATGTGGGAGAACAATAGAAAACATTATAATATACTATCATAGGTCTAAACACTGGGGAAAACACATTCAAAGTGAAGGTGAAGAACTCACAGTTCAAATATGTAGCAACACAAGAAATACAAACTCTCATGCCCTGGCAGACTAATTATGAGTTGATTATCTTATGTCTTGCCACTAGAACGTTCATAGACTGACCACACTGCTTGGATTTCCTTAGATGCATCAACAAGGATTTAAACACACAATTACGCCAACATGGAGTTCTTAGTTAGACTATAGGTCATAGATTCAACATGGAGTTCATAAAGATGCTTAGCAAAATCACTCTCATAATAGTATTAATCTTAAACAATTCCCTATGATCAAGTAGTAGCAATAGATACCTTCTCATATGATTAAAAATCTGATTCAGTTTCAGAATAACAGGAAAGAGAGGACTAAGTGTAACTTTAGAACAAAATATGAAGTGATGCAGAAAAATAGAGATGCATGCAACACTTGATCAGTTATATATATAGACATTTCAAATGGGAGTGTGATCTTGCACAGACAATGTGAGCTTCACCTATTAGAGATTCAAGTCAGCAGTGTCATAAAGGGAAAAGGGGCTATAGGAAAGGGAAGGATTAGACCAAAACAAGTTTAACTCATGTGTATATGAACTAAAATTAGCATCTGATTATGTATCAGTCATACTCAGCTTGAAAACAATTGTCACTTAATTATAAAAAATGACTATGACTTATTTTTACGAAAGACAACTAAATGAAAGCTTCGCAAAGCCAACAATTCCATGAAGGAAGTTAAAGACAAGAAAGTAATGTACCAAACATGTTTTAGCTCAGTTATTTAACTGAGGGGTTACATCTAAACATGAGAAAACTAAGTTCAGCTTAACAACAATTACCAATCAACTATAACAAACATGATTATGACTTATTTTTTTATGAAGAAGAGGATAACTTCATCTTAACAGAATATATACATCAGAGTTACTGGTATTCATGAAAGTTCACCTCAACAAGACTGCTTCAAACAAATGCAACCAACAACTAGATATGAACATGAGAATGTCATAGTGATACTCATGGACTTCTATTGGAGTTAACAGTCACAGATATAGGGAAGGAGAATACTTAGACACTTAAAATTGCATGCTTCAGTTAAATGATGAAGGAAGTAAACTATGAACTCTCAGGTTTTATTCTAATTAGGATTATCAGATAGTGATCTTGACCATAAGACAAACAGGATGTAGGAAAAACAGTGTACAAAGACAAAAATCACAATAAAGATCACAATAGAACTATTGACAGAAAATTTGAAGTTTAGACAAGCATGGAAGTCATAAAGTCACATTTAGGGAATTGAATCATATTGGCTATCTGAAAGACAGTAAGGCTTATAAAGGAAACTTAATCATATAGACTGTTTAGGTTCAGAAATTCAAGTCATTAAGGTCATGTAACAGTTTAATTAATACCAATTAAAGAGATTCAGAAAAACATGATGAATGACCACTGATCAACAACACTTTAACATGAACATGGGGATAATATTTTATATTAATGATAAGATCATAAATGACTACAATTAACAAAAGAAAACAAGCATATTCATAACATTCTAATAAGGTGACAAAAAGAAAGTAGTTAGAGGTATATTAACCTTTTCGAGGGCAGCAAACCAAACATGGATCTCTCTTAATTGCTTAAGTCCCAAGATTTCAAGCATGAAACAGTGAAAGCACTCAGAAACAAAAGAACATAAATCAGTAAGAAACCCTAGGTTTTTGAAATCTCAGATTTACTCTTAGGTAGTTGTTGGTCGTTTTCTCTATTAGGTTGTTCGGTTAGTTGGTGATTCTAGGTTGTTGTAGATGAGAATATTAAAATCCCTATTTATAGTGCCATTTAAGGCTCTTAGGGTTTCACAGATTCAAAAGAAATAGTGAAAAGTGACGAAAGATTGATGATGATAGCAAGATTGGGTGAAATCAGAAAGAAAACAGAGGGGGGAAAGGGTCGAGTTTATCTGAGCACGAGGAGATCGAGCATTAAAGCTTTGGATAAGAGGTTAAACCCTAATGTCCTGAGGTCATTAAGTTTGACCTCTATACATTGAATCCTCATGATGAACTCTGAGTACGACTCCATGCATGCTCCTATTTGACAGAACACGAAGGAAATTCGAAGATTTGAAGTTGAATATTTGAGTCGGGGGATTCAGATTTGGGTATTTTGAATTTTTAGTGATGAGATAGAAAATAGCCAGCTGGATTCGCGAATTTCAAAAGGCAAAGTGATGGTTTCAGGCTCGATCTTTGACTCGTGAGAGAAAATCAGAAGATATGAAAGTTTTCCTTTTCGATCTTAGGGTTTTGGATTAGGGGTCTTGTATTTGTGTGACGAAATTGGATATTATCAGCGGGATTCGTGGATAGAGAGACATAAAGGATGATTCAGAGTGGTTTCGAATGACCTTGCACAAATTTGTGCAAGGTTATGGAGATTGATGGTTGATAGAGATGAGAGAAAAGAGATAGGAAATGGAAAGAAAGGTCGTTGTATCAAAGAGAAAATGATTAGGGTTTTAGGGGATGGGGAGTCCGTCTCTAGGTTTAGGTTGAGAGATAGAATCTGGGTCGTTGGATCTACTGATCAACGACCCTGATAATTTGGCCATTTAGGATTTTTGAAGAGGATTTTCGGTGTCAGTTAGATTATAAGATTTTTTACGGTGGGGATGAGATCTCTGGGACGTTTGTTTAAAAATCTACAAAAAATTGAAGATTAAATGTGAGTCGTTGATCAAATAGACCAACGACTCAGATGCCTGTGTGTTTGTTTTGTGAGTGGTGAAGGAGGGTGACGTGGCAACCGTTACTTGGCCGAGAAGTGATGGCAAGGATTGTCAATAGGGATTAAAGGGGTTGTTTGGGTTGGGTATATTTCGGACTAAGGCTTGGCATTTGGGCTGAAAATAATTTAAGAGATGGACATTTTTGTTTTAATTAAGAATTGCAATTGTAGATTTTTCCTTTTAATCTATTTTTGAAATTAATTTAAATAAACTTAACAATTTCAATAAAATATAAATCATAATTATTATATTTTACTAATTATTTTAATTAATTATTTGCAAAAATACTTTGTTTTTCTAAATTGTAACACTAATTTCAAAATACTAACATAGTAATCTAATTTACGAGAAATTAAAGATTAATTCATTAAATGAACTATATAGGCCTATGTGATGTATTTAAAAGTTATTTTACTAATCTTAATTAGTAAGCATATTTGCAGTTACATAATATTAATACTACGTGAATAATTTTAAAACTAATACTTAATTAATTTGTAAAAATAAGTATTTATTATATAAAACACTTTAAAAATATTTATTATAAATTATTAAGTATAAATTATTTAATTTTAAAAAGGAGGGTCAAAATTGGCAACCAACAGTTGCCCCTCTTTGACCGGAGACGATGAAAGAGTTTTCGGGCAAAAAAATTGAACCAAAGCCAATTTTGTCCCCGCTTTAGGCATGCATTGCAGGAATGAAGATTGTAGGATTGAGTTAAGTAAGATTCTGGAAATATTTTGGGGAGATTGTCGCTGAATTCAGGATTTGAATTGCTTACATACCTCAGGCTTAATGAGGATCAAGCCTCATGTAGTTCTGGAGTGAAGATTTTTCAGGAAGCGATACTCGCAGGAATTACCCCAGTATCGTATTACGACAATACAGCGAGACGGAGGATTGGGTTCTCATGATAGCTTGAAATTTGCGGCTTGACTTGAAGAATTTGAAAATTTTGAGTTTCACTAGTGGTCTTGAACTTAGATCGTTGGCCCGCTAATGGGCTGGATGTCCCTCATTGCATTGTAGTTTGGTCTGCTACTAAAACAAGTTCGACGCTGCGGTATTTGTTCCTGCAAAACAAATGAATTACACGCATACCAATATATTGCAATGTAGAGTATATTAAGATGCGATGTAAATGATGTAGGAATAACGATGCCTGACTGCCAGCGAGCCGATATTTGGGATTGGGATGATGGGATACTTGATTGTGACTCGATTTGTTAGCCGGGTTGTGTACCATTCCGCAACAGTCGGAGCATTTGAAAATTGTCTCCGCCTGTTGGGAGATCTTGATTGGGAGACTGCGTCTCTGCTTGTTCAGAGAACTTTGCACTGAGAAGTGTCTCCGCTTGTTTAGAGAGCTTTGCACTGAGAAGTGTCTCCACTTGTTGGGAGAGTTGATTTGTGAAGTGCGTCTCCTCTTGTTGGGAGAGCTTTGCACTCGAATGTAAGTTAATCTTCTCTTGGGAGTGATTGACTAAAATTGTAATCATGCCTGAAGCTGCATGAGCAAAATTTTAAAACATTCAAAGCAATAGCAAAGGAAATAAAAGCATGCCCAAGAGATACTCTTGACTGCAAAGCTAAGTTGCATCCATTGGTTGGCAGAACGTCGGTGACGAGGTTTGCAACTGTCTATTCTGGCATCAGTTGCGAAAGAGCGGCGATGCAGATTGCTTTGTTGAGAAGTTTGCAGTATGCTATATACAAGGCACCGGTTGGCGAAGCCGACATTCGATTTGTACAGGGCACTCCGATTGATTGAGTTGAGGTTTGCTATATACAGGACTTCAAATGGTGAAGCCGACAACTCATTTGTATAGGGTGCTCCGATTAGTTGAGCATGCGATTTGCTATACAGGACTTCAATTGATGAAGCCAATGATCTATGTTTTACATGGTGCTCCGGTTGTTTGAGCAGGCAATTCGCTATATACAGGTTTTTCCATATCAGTTGTCTGATTCTGAGGTACCTACAAAGGATTTAAAGGTTAGCTTTAGCTATAATAGAAATATTCAAGTTAAACAGGAAGAGAGGTAATCTTAGGCAAGTGGTGGATCTGTCATTCGTCGTAGTGTAGTCTTAGTGCTTCCTTACTCCTTGTTGACCCTGCACTCAAAGAAATATTCTTAGTGGGGGCGGGGAAGTTGGTCTGTGTCGACCACAGTGTTGGTTTGACCCGGCCTTTGGTATGATTGCGCCACGAAGTTCGGTAGATGGAACAAATTACTGAATATAATTTGTTTTAGAAAACATTTTGAAAATACTTTGTTTTCAAGGCAAATGTCGTCGTTCCAAATTATGACATGTTATGAAAGGTTCTCCACACGTGAGCGTATACTCTTGTAAACTTTGTCATATTGATGTCGATTTTTCGTGATGCTTCTGACAACGCGTTTGCTTGCTGTCGTGATGACCGAACTAATGCATTACAAGGCTTTCCTAAGGTTATGACTGAACCCATTCAGGTTGCCTACGTATCCAAAATGAAATCAGGTTTGAACGTAGTTCGTGGAGTTGATGTGTCGTAGAAATGTGACTTTAGCTCATCTTCTAAAGCATTATATTTCATTTCTTATGTAGTTTTGGTATTTTGAAGGAAACTAGACTTGAAGAGCCAAGAACATGAAAAAGAAGACAAAACCCCATGGAAAGGCAGAAATGCAGGAGGTCTGCACCGCAAAAGTGATGTGCAGACCGCAAACCCATCGCAGAGTGAAGCAGACCACTCCAGTTTCGAAGAATCAAGTCTGCGATCCATTGTGTGGTCGCATAACTCTTGTGCGGATCGCATAGTGATCACACAAATGCAAAACGAGTTTCAGTGAAGATGACTTTGCGGTACGCTATGCGGTCGCGAAACCAATATGTGGACCGCATAACCAAAAGGTGATGGAAAACTGGAAAACTTTGTGATCAATCCTGCAGTGAAAATGAAGATGTGCGGACCGTGAAAGCGTTCTACGACCCATTCTGCGGCCGTAGACGTGATCTGTAGGGTTATTTTTGTTACTTTTTTACCATGACTTTTAGACCATTATAAATAGAATGATTAAGTTTTTTGTAGACCATCTTGTCTGAAAAAGAGGCTGCACTTAGAGAATTGAATACACCATTATTTTGGAAGCTTTTGCGAGAAATTCCAAGATTTTGTCCTCTTTGAAAGCTTTATGACATTATTTATTACTTTGTTTTTTTATTCTAGTATGAGTAGCTAATTTTAAATACTAAGGTTGTGGATCCTAAATGGGTGTAATGTTAATGAGTGTTTACCATTATATATATATATATATATATATATATATATATATATATATATATATATAATAGTTGGTTGATTTCTATTCATTTCTTATGCTTCATTTATGGTTGATGGTTGCAAACATTGACTAGTGCCATGTTACTCTATCTTTACTTGGAAAAATGGTTTAGGGTTTGGTAGAATTGAATAGCAAGAACTCACGGCTTTAAACCTTGTTTAATAGAATCGCTTAGGGATAAATGGGTTCTACTTGGCATAAATTGATTGTTCTTAATTGTAACTCTTTTATATTTGAGAAAATCATAAAGAGGAAATACTATCTAATTATTGAAAAATATTGGGTAGTCATTTAGGAACCATTTGCATATCAAAGGACCTTCCATTAGAAATATATCATATTAACACTGATAGCATTACATTCTATTGATGGGGACACAACCTTGGTTTCTTAATCAAATTAATTAAATTCTCTTAACAAAATAGCTTTTCTTGACAATTCACAATTACAAAACTCTTTTTAAATTAAGGGAGTAAAACTATGGCTTAAGTCAAGTTTCACACTATTCAAGTAAATTTTTCACACATATTCCCTGTGGGATTCGACCCTAACCTAGTTGGGTTATTATATTTGACACCGACTGCCTTGCACCATTTATATAGGTGTAATTTGAGCGTATCAAATTTTGGCGTCGTTGCTGGGGAATACGATTTTGAAATTACTAACTAGTGTGTTCTTTACTTTACTTCTTCTTCTATTCCAACACACTTTGCTTACTTTTCTTGGTGTTATTAGGTAAACATGGGCGAGCCGGAAGAAGAGAATGTGTTCGCGGATATAGATGAATATATTGAGGATAGAAATGTGATTGTTCCTCTAAGAGTAGATGTTGCCACCTTCAAAGTGGAACACAGTCTAATCCTAATGCTAAAGGCAGAGATGTTCTTCCAAAATTCAACCGACGATGATCCGACACAACATCTCAGAAATATTTTGGGTGTGTGTGCAACTCGCAAGTAGGATCATGTCCCGGATGATGCCATAAGATTGAGAGTGTTCAAGTACTCTCTAACTGTAGAGGAAATATAGTGGATCAAATATTTACCTCCAAATTCCATCCACACTTGGCCCGAACTTGTCCGAGCCTTCCTAGCAAAATGGTTTCCACAAAGCAAGAAGTTCGAGCTTTGGGATAAAATTTTCTTCTTTAAGCAATAATCGGGAGAACATCTACATGAGGCATGGGATAGATTCAAGCTATATCTGGTGAGGTCGTCGAATCATGGCTTTCCGGCTAATATTTTGTTGGAGAAGTATTACATGGGCTTGGATCCTATGAATCAATCCATAGCCAAAAATTCAGCGGATGGATCCTTTATGGATAGAACATTTGCAAATGTCACACAAATCATCGACAAAATAATCGAAAATAACCAAGCTTGGCACTCGAAAGACACCACTGGTGGAATTGCATATGGTACTCCTTCCTTGACCAACATGATTAAGGAGAACCAAGAAAGATATCAAGTAATTGACGGGCTTGACACCAATGTCAACGTGTTGACGAAAATGTTCACTGAAAGCCAAACAAAAAAGGTGAATGTTATGGAAGATGTGCAACCCATGTCAAATGAGGAATACAAAGAAGTCAATTATGTCAATTCTCAAGGAGGATATCAAAGACAACCCTACCAAGGTTTAGGACAACAACACTAATGGAGGTCTAACCCGAAAAGGCAAGGCAACCAATAGTGGTGAAACAAACAAGGTAGTTCAAATCAAGGAAATTGGAGTAACAACAACAACAACAACAATTTTTCAAATCGAAGTTCAAACCTGTATGTTCCACCAAAGGGGAAATATTATAACTCTCCACATTGGAAGGAAAGTTCTTCAAGTGAGTCCAAGTTGGAAAGCATGATTGAAAGAGTATTTCAAAATCAAGAGCGATCTGACACTTCAATGAAGAATATGACCGAGCTTGTGGGTTCACACACCGCATATATTCAAAAGTTGGAGATGTAAATGAGGGATCTCTCAAGAGAACAAAATCTGAAGCAAAAAGGCACGCTCCCAAGTGATACAATTGCAAACCCAAAAGGTAGTGGGAGTGGTCCAACCTCTCATTATATGGCAATCACAACTCAAAGCGGAAAACTACTTCAAGGAGAGAATGAACATGTGGTCAAAGTAGAAGATTCTGAACAAGAAGTCGAGGCACAAGTTGAGGTGCCAAATGTTGTTGAAGTTGAAAGACTCCCGAAGAAGGTGAAAACCCATGAAGTGAACCATGAAGAGGTTAAGGAAAAGGTAATAGAGGGACCAAAAATTCTAGCACCAATTCCTAGACCTCCTCCTCCTTTGCCTCAAGGACTAGCTAGAAAGGTTGATGATAGCAAACTCGAGATGTTATATGATATCCTAAAGCAATTATCGATGAACATTCCATTTGTGGAAGCATTTCAAGATATGCTAGGTTTTTCTAAGTACTTGAAGGACTTGATCACTAAAACGAAAACCACCAAGAATGAAGTGGTGAATATGACTCATCGGGTTAGTTCAATCATTGCAACAACTGTCGTCCAAAAGAAAGAGGACCCGAGAGCCTTCACCATTCCATGAACTATTGGATAACGTGACTTTGCACGAGCCTTTTGTGATAATGGGGCTAGAATCAACTTAAAGCCCATTGCTATTTACAAGCAAGCAATATTAGGTATGTCTAGGCCTACAAGTATGAGGTTGCAAATTACCGACCGTTCAATAAAGCGACCGGTGGGAATAGTTGATAATGTGTTTGTGAAAGTGGGGAAGTTTCTCCTCCCTGCCGACTTTGTTATTCTCGATTGTGTTGTTGATAAAGAGATCCATATCATCTTGGGGAGACCATTACTTGCTACCGGGAGGGCACTCATGGACTCGGAACGAAATGAGATCAAGTTCCTAGTTAATGACGAAGAAGTTATCTTTCAAGAAAGTAAGGGTATGAAATTGCCACATGCACACGAGAGTATCTCACTCATTGATATTGTTGATAAGGTAGAGTATATAATCGAGGTGAAGATGGAAGAGGAATACCTTGGTGAGGCATTGGCGGCTATTTTGGTGAATTTTGATGGCAAGGACATGGAAGGATATGTGAAATCAGTGAATGCATTGGAAGGGATTAGGTCCTACACTTATGCACCAAAGAAGCTTTCTCTTGACTTAGAGAATAGAGTCACTCTTCCCGCTAAGCCTTCAATTATCGAGCCGCCATAACTTGAACTCAAGCCACTTCTGTCGTACTTAAGGTATAAATGTCTTGGCTCTAATGAAACTCTACCCATAATAGTTTCTTCTTTGTTGAATGGTGTACAGGTTGAACACTTATTTGATACCTTGAGGGAGCACAGATAGGCCATTGGTTTGACTATAGCGGATATCCGATTGATTCCAGCCGGAATTTGTGAGCACATGATACAATTGGATAAAGAGAGAAAACCTAGTTTGGAGCATCAAATAAGGTTAAATACTTCCATGCAATAGGTGGTAAAGAAAGAAATCATAAAATTGTTGGATGTCGGGGTCGTCTACCCCATTACCGATAGTCCTTGGGTGATTCCAGTACAATGTGTACCAAAGAAAGGAGGCATGACCGTGATTCAAAATTACAATAATGAAATCATCCCAACGAGGACGGTGACCGGGTGAATATTTTGCATGGACTACCGGAAGCTCAATAGTGCTACTCGCAAAGACCATTTACCTATGCTTTTTATTGATCAAATTCTTGATCGGCTAGCGGTAATGTCATTTTATTGCTTTTTGGATGGTTACTCCAGATACAACCAAATCAACATAGCCTTAGAGGACCAAGAGAAAACGACATTCACATGCCTGTATGGAGCCTTTGCTTTTAGCTGGATGCCATTTGGGCTATGCAATGCCCCGACTACTTTTCAACGATGCATGATGTCAATCTTCTCGGACATGGTAGAGGATTTCTTAGAGATATTCATGGATTAATTCTCTGTAGTTGGTGATTCCTTTGAGCATTGCCTTGACAACCTTAGGCAAGTGCTCAAAAGATGTGAGGAAGCAAACCCTGTGCTCAATTGGGAAAAATGTCACTTCATGGTGGTCGAAGGTATTGTTCTTGGTCAAAACATCTCCAAGCAAGGCATATATGTTGATCGGGAAAAGATCGATATCATTTCCAAGCTTCCTACTTCCACTTTGATAAAAGATGTTCAGAGCTTTTTGGGGCATAACGGTTTTTTTAGGCGATTTATCAAGGACTTCTCAACAATTGCTAGTCCCGTGTAAAAGCTCCTTGAAAGGGATGCTAAGTTTGGGTTCGATGAGAAGTGCCTCAAAACTTTTGAGGAATTGAAAGCAAAGATCACCATACCACTTATTATTGTCACACTCGATTGGTCCCTTCCATTTGAACTCATGTGTGACGTCAGTAGTGTGGCTATTGGGGCAGTGCGTGGTCAATGGCATAACAATATTCTTCATCCTTTCTACTATGCAAGCAATACACTAAATGGCGCACAAATGAATTACATTATAACTGAGCAAGAACTGCCATCTATTGTCTATACTTTTGAAACCTTCCGGGCCTATTTGTTGGGATCCAAATTGATAGTCTACAGCGATTATGCTGCTCTCTGCTACATTATGGTGAAGAAGGATGCTAAACCAAGATTGATTAGATGGATTCTTTTGTTACAAGAGTTTGATTTTGAAGTCAAAGATCGAAAATGAACAGAGAATCAAGTTGTGGATCACTTATCTAGGCTTGAAGAGGTAGGGAGACCAAAAGAAGATCTTGAAATTAATGATGCCTTCTCAGATGAACATTTATTGGAAATATCTCGCACCTCCACTCCTTGGTATGCCGACATCGCAAACGTCTTGGTTAGTGACCTTATCCCCGATGAATTGGAAGATTATCAAAAGAAAAAGTTCTTGCGAATGAAGAATTTTTCAGAACCTTTGTACTTTTTATTGGGTCTATGGGTTTTATAACCTTTGGAAACTTTCAAAATATTATTGTTTGATTTAGGTTCTTGAGATTTTATTGAAGAATATGTTCTCAACGAATCTCCAAGAACATGATTATGGAGATTATAGATAAATAGGGGCTGCCGATTTTGGATTTGGGATTTGGTCGGAAACATTTTGTTCTTTTACAGATTGCTGGGGGGGGGGAAGAGATTTTAGTGGAGAAGAAAAGTAAAAATATAATAAAATTTTGATAATTAAATTTTAAAAATGGACCCACAAATACACATGTCAAGCAAGAAATAGCTGAACATATGATGTGTTGTACATGTCAACGCAATTGGTATACACGCTCTGTTGGATGTATTTATTAGTATCCATTCCATCAAGTTAGAGTGTTCAAATGGGAAAAATATAAGTTTATATACCGGGTTGAAAAACTGGTACAAATGGCCATGAGGCCATTTTGCCTATTTTATATTAAAGATAAAATCATAAATGTATACAATTAACAGAAGACAGTGAACATATTCATAACATTCTAATAAGGTGACCAAAAAGAGAGGAGTTAGAGGTATGCTGACCTTTTCGAGGACAACATACCAAACAGGAATCTCTCTTAACTTCTTAAGACCCAAGATTTCAAGCTCGAAATAGTAAAAGTACTCAGAAACAAACGAACATAAATCAGTAAGAAACCCTAGGTTTTTGAAATCTCATAATTACTTTTAGGTAGTTGTTGGTCGTTTTCTCTATTGGGTTGTTCGTGTAGTTGGTGATTCTAGGTTGTTGTAGATGAGAACATTAAAGACCCTATTTATAGTGCCATTTAAGGCTCTTAGGGTTTCATAGATTCAAAATAATATTGGAAAATGACGAAAGATTAATGATGATAGCAAGATTGAGTGAAATCAAAAAGAAAACAGAGGGTGAAAATAGGGTCGAGTTAACTTGAGCACGAGGAGATCGATCATTGAAGATTTGGACCAGCGGTTAAACCCTAATGTCCAAAGTTCACTGATTTTGACCTCTGGACATCGAATCCTCATGATGAACTCTGAGAACGACTCCATGCGTGCTCCGATTTGATAGAACACGAAGGACATTCGGAGATTTGAAGTTGCATCTTTGAGTCTAGGGTTTCAGATTCGGGTATTTTGAAATTTGGATGATGAGATAGGAAATAGCTGACTGGATTTGCGGATTTCGGAAGGCAAATAGATGATTTCAGGCTTGATCTTTGACTCATGAGAGAAAATTAGATGATTTGAAAGTTTTCCTTTTTGAGCTTAGGGTTTCGGATCAGGGGTCTTGAATTTGTGTAATAAAAATGGAAATTATCAGCGGGATTCATGCATAGGGAGACAAAGGGATGATTCAGAGTGGTGTCGAATGTTCTTGTACAAATTTGTGCAAGGTTCTAGAGATTGATGGTTAATGGAGATGAGAGAAAAGAGAGAGAGGAAAGGGAAATAGAGGAGGTTGTGCCAAAGAGAAAATGATTAGGGTTTTAGGGGATGTGGAGTCCGTCTCTAGGTCAAGGTTGAGAGACAGAATCTGGGCCGTTGGATCTACTGATCAACGGCCCTGATAATTTGTTCATTTAGGATTTTCAAAGAGGATTTTCGGTGTCTGTTAGATTATAAGATTTTGGACAGTGGGGATTAGATCTCTGGGGCGGGTGTTTAAAAATCAACAGAAAATTGGAGATTAAATGTGAGTTATTGATCAGATGGACCAACGGCTCAGATACATGTGTGTTTGTTTTGTGAGTGGTGGGGGAGGGTGACATAAAAAGAGTTGATTGGTCGAGAAGTGATGGCAAGGATGGCCAACGGGGATTAAAAGGGTTGTTTGGGTTGGGTATATTTCAGACTAGGATTGGCATTTGGGATGAAAATAATTTAAGAGATGGCCACTTTGCTTTTAATTGAGAATTGCAATTGTAGTCGTTTGTCTTTTAATCCCTTTTTGAAATTAATTTAAATAAATTTAATAATTTTCAATAAAATTTGGTAAAATTATAATTATTATATTTTACTAATTATTTTAATTAATTATTTGCAAAAATACTTTATTTTTCTAAATTGTAACACTAATTTAAAAATATTAACATAGTAGCCTAATTTACTAGAAATTAAAGAGTAATTCATTAAATTATCTATATAGACCTATGTGATGTATTTAAATGTTATTTCAGTAATCTTAAAATAGTAAGCATATTTGCAATTACATAATATTAATACTACGTGATTAATTTTAAAACTAATACTTAATTAATTTGTAAAATAATTATTTATTACCTGAAAATACTTTAAAAATATTTATTGTAAAATATTAAGTATAAATAAATTAATTTAAAAAAGAAGGATTAAAATTGGATGTCAGCATTCATGACCTAGAGTTGGCAGTCATTGTTCATGCACTGAAGATTTGGAGGCATTACCTCTACGGCGTGTCGTGTGAGGTGTTCACAGATCATCAGAGTCTAGAGTATTTGTTCAAGTAAAAGGATCTCAACTTGAGGCAGAGGAGGTGGTTGGAGTTGTTGAAGGACTATGAACTCACCATTTCGTATCATCCCGGGAAGGCCAACTTGGTGGCCGATGCCTTCAGTAGAAAGGCTGTGAGTATGGGTAGCCTTGCGTATATCCCGGTTGGTGAGATACCGCTAGCATCAAATTTTCAGGCCTTGGCCAATAAGCTCATGAGGTTAGATGTTTCGGAGCCCAATCGTGTTCTAGCTTACACGGTCTCTAGATCTTCTTTGTATGAGCGCATCAGAGAGCGTCAGTATGATGACCCCTATTTTCTTGTCCTTAAGGACATGATGCGGCACGGTGGTGCCAAGTAGGTTGCTATCGGAGATGATGGGGTGTTGCAGATGCAGGGTCGGATTTATGTGCCCAGTGTAGATGGGCTTTGAGTTGATTCTTGAAGAGGCCCACAGTTCGCGGTATTCCATTCATCCGGGTGCTGCCAAGATGTATCAGGATTTGCAGCAACATTATTGGTACAGAAGAATGAAGAAGGATATAGTTGCATATGTGGCTCGATGTTTGAATTGTCAGCAGGTAAAGAATGAGTATTAGAGGCCTGGCAATTTGCTTCAGAAGCTTGAGATTCCCGAGTGGAAGTGGGAGTGTATTACCATGGATTTTGTTGTTGGGCTCCCACGAAATTCAAAGATATTCGACACAGTATGGGTCATTGTGGGCAGGTTAACCAAGTCGGCACATTTCATTCCAGTGGCAGTTACCTATTCTTCAGAGCGGTTGGCTGAGATCTATATCTACGAGATCGTTCGTCTTCACGGTATGTCAGTGTCCATCTTTTCTGATGGGGGTACACATTTCACATCGCACTTCTGATGAGTCGGACAGCGTGACTTAGGCAAACGGGTTGAGTTGACTACGATATTCCACCCCCAAACAAACGGTCAGTCTGAGTGCACCATTTAGATATTAGAGGATATGCTTCGCACCTGTGTCATGGATTTAGGGGGTTCTTGCGATCAGTTCTTGTCGCTTGTAGAGTTTTCCTACAACAACAACTACCAATTGAGTATTCATATGGCCCTCTATGAAGCATTATATGGGAGGCGGTGTCGTTTTCTAGTTGGTTGGTTTGTGTAGGGAGGGTCTCGGTTGTTGGGTACTGATTTGGTTCAGAATGCCTTGTGAAAGGTCAAGATAATTTAGGATCGACTTCGCACAGCTCAGTCCAGGGAGAAGAGTTATGCTGATCATAGAGTTTGTGATGTTGCATTCATGGTTGGAGAAAGGGTTTTGCTTCGGGTTTCACCCATGAAAGGTGTTATGAGGTTCGGAAAGAAGGACAAGTTGAGCCCTAACTATATCGAGCCCTTTGAGATTCTTGAGAGGGTTGGTGAGGTGGCCTACAAGCTTGCACTGCCACCTAGTTTATCAGCAGTTCACCCGGTGTTCCGTGTCTCCATGCTCCGGAAGTACCACGGCGATCCGTCCCATGTGTTAGATTTCAGCTCCGTCCAGTTGGACAAGGATTTGACTTATAAGGCGGAGCTGGTGGCCATTCTAGACCTGCAGATCCGGAAGTTCAGGTATAAGAATTATCCTGTACTTAGAGTTCCGTGGAGAGGTCACCCGATCGAAGCAGCCATGTGGGAGTCCGAGTGTGACATGCGGAGTAGATACCCACACCTTTTCACCAGACCAGGTACCTTTCTATGTCAGTTCGAGGACAAACAATTATTTTAGAGGTGGAGAATCCGATGACCCGATAGGTCATTTTGAGTTTTAACCTTCATTTTTGTGTTTAGAGACTTCGTTTAGCATCCTTGATTTGTGTGCGCAACATTTATTGTTTTCCAAAAAAAATTATGTGAAAAATTGAAGAAAAAGTGAATTTTAGACTTAAAATGATTTGAGTTGACTACGTCAACATTTTGTATAAACGGATCCGGATCAGTACTTTAATGGTCTCGGTGAGTCCATATCGTGATTTAGGACTTAGGCGTAAGCCCGGAATTAAATTCAGAAGTCCCTAACTTGATTTAACGTGATTTGTAAATTAGTAATTTGAAGCGGAGGAGAATGCATCGAAGAGGCCTCGCTTCTACGATGAGAAGTCCGCATGTGTGAGAAGGCCACAGATGCACTCCACCCTCTGTAGAAGCGGGACCGCGGAAGCGGGAGCCCGTCCGCAGAAGCAGAGTCAGCCAACCTGGGCTAGGACCGCATCTACGATGACGTTTCCACAAGTGCGGCGCTGCAGATGCGGCCCCAGATCCGCAGAAGCAGAAATGCTGGAGGCAGTGAGGTCCATTTAATAAGGGATTTAGGCCATTTTGGGTTCATTTATTGCATTCCTTGGGCGATTTTGGAGCTCCTAGAGAGAGGGTTTTCACCTAGCTATTGGATATAAGTAATTTCTATCCAATGTAAGTTAAATACATAGATTATGGGTAGATTTTAACATGTAAAATTATAAAAAATTTGGGTTTAGATGAAAAACCTATGTTTTGATAAAAATGGAATTTAACCACGCAAATGATTATGGAATGTGATGAAAATTATATATTTGAGTTCGTAAGCCTATGGGTAACAATTTCCCAAATTCGGGTACGTGGGCCCGGGGATAAATTTTAGGAATCTTCCAATTGCGGTTGGGGAATCATTCTAATAGTTGGATTATGAACTTTTAAACATGTATTGATTAATTTATACAATATTTGACTAGTTTCGAGTTGTTTGACACCGAGTTGAGAATTTAAAGCATATTTGTGGATCGGAAGACAGCTTTGAGACAAGGTAAGTCTCTTTCCTAACCTTGTAAGAGAGAATTTACCCCATAGGTGATTTAAATCACTATTTGCTTCTAATTGTGGGGGCTACGTACGCACGAGGTGATGAGGGTCCGTGCGTAGCTACTAATTATGCTTATGTCCGAGTAGTTTAGGACACAAATCATGAAATACTTGTAATATTTGCACCCTATTTTGTTAATTAAAAGTGCCTAAATTATATTGGAACTTGATAGAGGAATTGTAAAAGACCGACTCCCACTTGCTTGAGTTTTGGCAAGATACTTGACCGTTAATAGAAATTGTGCTTCTTTGTGTATTAGCCTTGTAATAGCTTTTAAACTGAATGCTTATAAAGTATCCTCTCTTCTATTGGAGAGGGCCGAACGCCTCGACAGTAGAATAAATGCATCTATGGTTCGTGTTGCTCGACCCTCAACAGTGTACACGTTATTCTGGATCAAACCGTACAACCTAGGCATAATCGTGTATGATAATACTCGGAGCTTAATTATATTGATATTATTTTATGGCTTGAGAGGTTAAAATTATATAGGACAGAAACTGACTTGGGATTTGCCATTAGTGAAAGAAGTATTTATTTCCTGTTTGTTATTGAGATATTATTATTATTCTTTACATAAACCATGCTCATTTAGAATTTGTGTATTTTATTGTTAGCCCATAGTAAGTGTCGATGTCGACCTCCCGACACTACTTATTCGAGGTTAGACTAGATACTTACTCGGTACATGTTGTTTATGTAATTACGCTACACTTCTGCACTAACCGTGCAGGATCTAAGGCAAGTGCATCTGGCAGTCATACTAGCGCGCACCCCCGTTACCCAGAGGCCTAGTGGTGAGCTGCTTTCCGAGCCGTTCTAAAACACCTAGAGCCTCTCTTTTGTACCTATTTTTCTGTCTACTTTATTTCCGACAATAGTTAGAGTTTTGTATATTCGACTAGTTGCTCATACGCTTATGAAACCAGGTCTTGGCACACACATTAGTACACTTTATGGTTTTGGAGTATTTATGTCACTCTATTTGTCACTCAGTTTCCTTCGTTTTATTTTATTAAATTTTCCACTCCCTAATCTCTTAATAAATGAAATGTAATTATTTGGAAACTTATTAAAAGAGTAATCGCATGGTTAGTTCACCGTTGGCTTGCCTAGTAGCGACATTGGGCGCCATCACGGTCTAATAGAGAAGTTGGGTCGTAAAAACATGGTATTAGAGCACTAGGTTCACGTAGGTCTCACAAGTTATGAGCAGGACTAATAGAATCTTGCGTAGATGTCCGTACTTATCTTCGAGAGGATATAGGTGGTTAGGAAACTACTGTTTCTTCATCTCCTATCGTGCAGTTGATGTTGTGCTAAGTATATTTCCCTTATTCTCTCACAGATGGTGAGAACGCGAGCGGCAGATGTACCCGATGAGGGCGTCTTAGAGTTTTCCCAGTCATGCCACCAGTGGATCCAGTAGAGGATCCTATTATTGAGCAGCAAGGCGATGTGCCTGTAGCAGAGCCATCCCCGATGGATTTCATGTCCGCACTTGGATTCCAGAAGGTCATGGGTCGTATGCTGCGGTTCATGGATTCTATGACTCAAGCTGGTTTATTTCCAGTAGATCCAACCACATCTCAAGTGGGAGAGGGAGCACATACCCCTACCGCTCAGGCTCCAGGACATGCAGCTGCCGTATATCAGACCACGGGCGCACTACCCGTGGGCGGAGCTCAGCCAGTTGCAACAGCTATACCTGAACCCAGACCAGCTGCGGCCGGCGATCCGCAGAAGCTATTGGATAGATGGACTAGGCTACATCCTCCTTTCTTTGGGGATGAGCGGCAAGAGGACCCACAAGATTTTATTGATCGGTACAAGGACAGATTGCACAACATGAGGATATTGGAGTCCCACGGGGTGGACTTTACCACCTTTAAATTGGAGGGCAGGGACCGTAGATAGTGGCAGTCCTATTTTCGTGGAAGACCAACAGGTTCTCCTCCCATGACTTGGGATTGGTTCACATGCCTTTTCTTGGATAGATATATTCCACCCTCTTAGAGGGAAGAGTTGCGGTTTCAGTTCGAGCAGATCCAGCAGGTTCAGATGTCGGTGATCGACTATGAGGCGAGATTCTCTGAGTTGTCTCGCCATGTACTTATGATAATTCCTACCTATTTAGAGAGAGTGCAGAGGTTTGTTGCAGGGTTGCACTCTGGTATTCAGGCCACTATGGCCTGAGAGGTTGAGATATGGACTTCTTATGAGCTAGTTGTGTAGATCGCTCGGAGGATCGAGGGTGTCTGTCAGCGGAGCCGAGTGCAGGCATCGCAGTATAAGCAGTTTTGATACTCTGGAGAGTTCAGTGGTGCCCCAGATGGGGCCACAGGTCAGTTCCTGAGGGGTCAGTCTAGCAGGCCCATTTATCCAGCACAACTTCCTTCTCGGGGTACTCTAGTACGACCTTATTTCAGTGCCATGCCAGTGAGTTTCTACTGCCCACCATCTATTTAGGGTTCCTCTAGTGGGTATTCAGGCCATCAGGTTCAGACTTCAAGTCAGCAGCCCATCATACCGAAAGGTTGTTTCGAGTACGGGGATCTTAGTTATGGACGAAGGTTCTTCCCTAGGCTTAGGGGAAAGGCAGTGCAACAGGGTCAACAGCCTATGATTACAGCACCAGCTGCCACACCAGCCGTTTGGCCGCCCAGAGGCCGAGGGCAAGTGGGTAGGGGTCGTCCTAGAGGTGGAGGCCAGTTAAGTGGCGCTCATGCCGGGTTCTATGCTTTTCTGTCTAGACAAGATGAAGTGGCCTTAGACATCGTGATCACAGGTATTTTTTCTGTCTGTGGTAGGGATGCTTCAGTACTATTTGATCCAGGGTCTACATATTCATATGTTTCATCTCTGTTTTCTCATTTCCTTGGAGTTCCTCGAGAGTCCTTGGGTACTCCTGTTTATGTGTCCACACCAGTAGGCAATTCTGTTATTGTAGATCGAGTCTACCGGTCCTGTATCGTGACTTTCTGTGGTTATGAGACTAGAGTGGATCTTCTGTTTCTTGATATGACTGACTTTGAGGTCATCCTGGGCATGGACTGGTTGTCTCCATATCACACCATCCTTGATTGCCATGCCAAGACTGTTACCTTGGTGATGCCAGAGTTACCTAGATTGGAGTGGAAGGGATTGTCTGTCAGTGCATCTAGTCGGTTTATCTTCTTTCTGAAGGCTCGACATATGGTCGAGAAGGGTTGTTTGGTCTATCTAACCTATGTTCGGGATACTACCACAGAGACTCCGGCAATTGATTCAGTGTCTGTGGTCCTGGAGTTCTCCAGTATGTTTCCTTCTGATTTTTTAGGCATGCCACCAGATCGTGATATCAATTTTTGTACTGACTTGGCTCTAGGTACCCAACCTATCTCTATTCCACCGTACCGCATGGCGCCGAAAAAGTTAAAGGAGTTGAAGGAACATCTTGAGGAGTTTCTAACAAATGGGTTCGTTAGACTAAGTGTATCGCCTTGGGGTGAACCGGTGTTATTTGTGAAGAAGAAAGATGGGACTATGCGAATATCCATTTATTACCTCCTGTTGAACAAAGTTACTATTCAGAACAAGTACCCATTGCCACACATTGCTGATTTGTTTGACCAGTTGCAGGGTGCCAGTGTGTTCTCTAAGATCGACTTGAGATCGGGGTACCATCAGTTAAAGATTCAGGACTCGGATGTTTCGAAGATGTCTTTTCAAACTAGATATGGCCATTATGAGTTTCTAGTGATGTCCTTCGGTTTGACTAACGCCCCGACGACGTTAATGGATTTGATGAACCGGGTGTTCAGGCCATATATTGATTCATTTGTCATTGTATTCATTGATGGCATTTTGATCTACTCGCGTAGCATGGATGAGCACGAACAACATTTGAGAGTGGTGCTTCAGACCTTGCTGGAACAAAAGCTATATGCTAAGTTCTCCAAGTGTGAGTTCTGGTTGGATTCTGTGGCATTCTTGGGGCATGTTGTATCAGGCGAGGCTATTAAGGTAGATCCGAAGAAGATTGAGGCAATTCAGAGTTAGCCTCATCCTACCACGACGATTGAGATCAAGAGCTTCTTGGGGTTAGCAGGTTATTATCGTTGGTTTGTGGAGGGCTTCTCATCTACTCCAACACCTTTGACTAGATTGACCCAGAAGGGTGCTCCGTTATGATTGTCCGATGATTGTGAGGTGAGCTTTTAGAAGCTCAAGACTGCATTGACTTCAGCACCGGTGTTAGTGTTGCCTTCCGATTTAGGGATGTATACTGTGTATTACGATGATTCACGCATTGGCCTGGGTTGTGTATTGATGTAGGAGAGGCGAGTTATTGGTTATTCTCCACGACAGCTGAATCACCACGAGAAGAATTACCCATTACATTATTTGAAGTTGGTCGCGTTTATTCATGCTCTTAAGATCTGGAGGCATTATCTTTATGGGGTGACCTGTGAGGTTTACACCGATCATCGTAGCTTGCAGAATTTGTTCAAGTAGAGGGATCTCAATTTGAGGAAGCGCAGGTGGATTGAGTTACTAAAAGATTACGATGTTACCATCCTGTATCATCCAGGTAAGGAGAATGTAGTCGCGGATGCCTTGAGCAGAAAGGCAGAGTATATGGATAGTTTGGCATTCATTTTAGCATAGGAGAGACCATTAGCTTTGGACATTCAGTCCTTGGCTAATAGATTTGTGAGGTTGGATATTTCAGAGCCCAGCCGAGTTCTTGCATGCGTCATCGCTCAGTCTTCATTATTCGAGCAGATCAAGGCTTGTCAGTTTGATGATCCGCAGTTGTTGTTTCTCAGAGAGATGGTACTACAAGGTGGTGCTAAGGAGGTTACTATAGGCGAGGATGGTGTTCTGCGACTCCAGGGTCGTCTATATGTCCCTAATATTGATGGATTGGGGGAAAATATTCTAGAAGAGGCACACAGTTCTCGGTATTCTATTCATCCAGGTGCTACGAAGATGTATCGTGACTTGAGGCAGCATTATTGGTGGCGGCGGATGAAGAAGGACATAGTTGAGTATGTAGTGAGGTGCCTTAATTGTCAGCAGGTTAAGTACGAGCATCAGAGGCCAGGTGGCCTACTCCAGTAGATGGTTATACCTGAGTGGAAATAGTTTCGCATTACTATGGATTTCATAGTTGGGTTGCCGCGGACCTTGCAAAAGTTTGATGCAATTTGGGTCATTGTCGGCAGGTTGACCAAGTCGACACACTTCATTCCGGTAGTGATCACGTATTCTTCAGAGAGATTGGCCCATATTTACATTCAGGAGATTGTTCGGTTGCATGGTGTGCCTGTCTCCATTATATCAAATAGAGGCCCTCAGTTTACTTTGCATTTCTGGAGGGCAATACAAAGTAAGTTGGGGACCCGAGTAGAGATCAACACAGCCTTTCATCCGCAGACTAACGGACAGTCAGAGAGGATAAATCAGATCTTGGAGGATATGCTCAGAGCATGTGTGATTGACTTCGGAGGGTAGTTGAATCGATTCTAGCCTTTGGTCGAGTTTGCGTAAAATAATAGTTATCAGTCCAGCATCGAGATAGCTCCATTTGAGGCTTTATATAGTCGGCGATGTCGTTCTCCCATCGGATGGTTTAAGCCCGGCAATGCTAAGTAATATGGTACTGATTTAGTGAAGGATGCATTGGAAATGGTAAAGTTCATTCAGGAGCGACTTCGCACAGCACAGTCCAGACAGAAGAGTTACGCGGATCAGGAGGCGTGTGACTTATCATTTATGGTGGGCGAGAAGGTTCTCTTGAAAGTTTTTCCAATGAAGGGAATTATGAGGTTTGGGAAGAAGGGCAAGTTGAGTCCAAGGTTTATATCATGCCGACAGGTCGCACGTGTTAGACTACAACACGGTTCAGTTAGATGAGAGCCTGGGTTATGAGGAGGAGCCAATTACCATGGTTGACAGGCAGGTTAGCCAGTTGAGTTCCAAGAAGATTTCTACGATAAATGTTCAGTGGAGGGGTCAACCAGTCAAGGAGGCGACTTGGGAGACCGAGGAGGACATGCGGAGCAGATATCCCCACTTATTTGGCACTCCAGCTACGACTCTAGACCCGTTAGAGGATGAACGTTTATTTAAGAGGTGGAGAATGTAACTACCCTAGCAGTCGTTTCTCTTTCTAGATCCCCGTTTCCTAAATTAGACTCCTCGTATGTGCTTTACTGATTTATGACTTGCAGGGATGATTAGTTCGGGTTTGGAAGGATCCGGGTTGAAATCAAAACACTTAATTCCTTAATATTGGCTTTAAAGGGTTAAGTTTTACTTGGGTCAACCATTCTAGTAAACGATCTCGAAATCAAGATTTGACTGTCCCAATAGGTTCTTATGATAATTTTGGACTTGGGCGTGTGTACGGATCATGGATGACCCGGGAGCGTTTCGGTGCCTAAAGTTTAAAGTTGGCTTATTAAAGGTTTAAAAGTTCTTTAAATTTGGTTTGGAGTAGGTTTTGGTGTTATCAAGGTCCGTTTGAGATTCCGAGCCTGGGAATATCTCCGTAAGGTGATTTAAGACTTCCACGCAAATTTTGGTATCATTCTGAGTACTTTAAGTATTATTTGGCGCGTTCGGAGCAAGTTGGAAGAACTTGAAGATCATAAGTTGATTTGATTTGGTTTAGGGTGTGATTATTAGCTTTGGTGTTGTTTTTCGCATTCCGAGGGTTCGAGCGAGTCCGTATCATGTTTACAAACTTGCTGGTATGTTTGGACAAGGCTCTGGGGGCCTCGAGTGCTATTCGAAAGTTGCACAGATCGAGTTGGAGCTCAAAAGGGGCAACTAGTGCACCAGTTCTGGTGTGCCCGCACCTATGAGCTTTGGGCCGCAGGTGCGAGCTCTTGGCTGTAGAAGTGTCTTTGGCCATTTGGCCAGTGGTTCGCATAAGCAGAGGTGCATACGCATAAGTGGCCTCACTTCTGCGATGAGAAGTCTGCAGGTGCGAGAAAGCTGCAAGTGCGCTCCACCCTCCGCAGAAGTAGAGGCAACTAGCCTGGGCTAGGACTGCACTTGCGATGTAGTTTCCGCAGGTGCGGCACCGCAGATGCGGCCCCAGATCGATTTTGGAAGGATTCGGATTGAAATCAGAACACTTAGTTCCTTAATATTAGCTTTAAAGGGTTAAGTTTGACTTGGGTAAACCATTCTAGTAAAGGACCTCAGAACAGGGATTTGACAGTCCCACTAGGTTCGTATGATGATTTTGGACTTGGGCATGTGTCCGAATCGGGTTTTGGATGACCCGGGAGCGTTTCGGTGACTAAAGTTGAAATTGGCTTATTGAAGGTTTAAAAGTTCTTTAAATTTGGGTTGGAGTAGGTTTAGGTGTTATCAAGGTCCATTTGGGATTCCGAACCTAGGAATATCTCCGCAAGGTGATTTAACACTTGCACGCTAATTTTGATATCATTCTGAGTAGTTTAAGTATGATTCGGCGCGTTCGGAGCAAGTTGGAAGAACTTGAAGTTCATAAGTTGATTATATTTGGTTTGGGGTTCGATTCTTAGTTTTGGTGTTGTTTTCATTGATCCGAGGGTTCGAGCGAGTCCATCTCATGCTTACAAACCTGTTGGTATGTTTGTACGAGGCCTCGGGGGCCTCGCGTGCTACTCGGACGTTGCACGGATCGAGTTAGAGCTCAAAAGGGGCTGCTGGTGCACCCGTTCTGGTGTGCCCTCACCTATGAGCTTTGGGCCACAGTTGCGAGCTCTTGGCCGCAGAAGCGGCTTTGTCCATTTGGCTAATGATCTGCAGAAGCGGAAGAGCATGCGTAGAAGCGGCCTCGCTTCTGCGATGAGAAGTTCGCAGGTGCGAGAAGGCCGCAGATGTGCTCCACCCTCCGTAGAAGCAGGAGACCGTCCGCAGAAGCGGAGGCAGCCATCTTGGGCTAGGAGCGCACCTACAATAACGTTTTCGCAGGTGCGGCGCCGCAAATGCGGCCCCAGGTCCACAGAAGCAAAAATGCTGGAGGCAGTGAGGTCCATTTAATACGGGACTTAGGCCATTTTGGGTTTATTTATTGCATTCTTTGGGCGATTTTGGAGCTCTTAGAGAGAGGATATTCACCTAACAATTGTAGGTAAGTAATTTCTATCCAATGTAAGTTAAATACATAGATTATGGGTAGATTGTAACATGTAAAATTGTAAAGATTTCGGGTTTAGATGAAAAATCTAAGTTTTGATAAAAATAAAATTTAACCACGAAAATAATTATGGAATGGGATGAAAATTATATATTTGAGTTTGTAAGGCTATGGGTAACAATTACCTTCAAACATTTCCATAATCCGGGCATGTGGGGGATGAATTTTAGGAATTTTCCAGTTGGGGTTGGGGAATCACTCTAACAATTGGATTATAAACTTTTGAATATATATTGATTAATTTATACGATATTTGACTAGTTTCGGGTTGTTTGGCACCGAGTTGAGGATTTAAAGCATATTTTTTAATTAGAAGCAAGCTTTGAGACAAGGTAAGTCTCTTTCCTAACCTTGTAAGAGGGAATTTACCACATAGGTGATTTAAATTACTATTTGCTACTAATTGTGGGGGCTACGTACGTACGAGGTAATGAGGGTCTGTGCATAGCTACTAATTATGCTTATGTCCGGGTAGTTTAGGACCCAAATCATAAAATACTTGTAATGTTTGCACCCTATTTTGTTTATTAAAAGTTTCTAAATTATATTGAAACTTGATAGAGGAATTGTAAAAGACCGATTCCTACTTACTTGAGTTTTGGGTAGATACTTGATTGTTAATAGAAATTGTACTTCTTTGTGTATTAGCCTTGAAATGGCTTTTAAGCTGAATGTTTATAAAGTATCCTTTCTTGTGGTGGAGCGGGCCAAACGCCTAGGCGGTAGAATAAATGCATCTATGGTTCGTGCCGCTTGACCCTCGGTAATGTATACATTATTCTGGATCGGGTCGTACGACCTCAGCATAATCGTGCGTGATAATACTTGGAGCTTAATTATATTGATATTATTTTATGGCTTGAGAGGTTAAAATTATATAGGACAGAAACTAACTTAGGATTTGCCATTAATGAAAGAATTATTTATTTTCTACTTGTTATTGAGATATTTTTATTTTTATTTTTTTTACATAAACCATGCTCATTTTGAATTTCTGTATTTTATTGTTAGCCCATAGTAAGTGTCGATGTCGACCCCTCGTCACTACTTCTTCGAGGTTAAACTAGATACTTACTGATTACATGTTGTTTATGTACTCACGCTACACTTCTGCACTAGCCGTGCAGGATCTGTTGCAGGTGCACCTGACAGTCATACTGGCACGCGCCCCTATTATCATGAGGCTTAGTGGTGAGTTGCTTCTCGAGCCGTTCTGCAGCACCTAGAACTTTTCAATTGTACCTATTTTTCTATCTAATTTATTTCATATAGTAGTTAGAGTTTTGTATATTCTACTAGTTGCTTATACGCTTGTGACACCAGGTCTTGGCACACACACTAGTAGACTTTATTGTTTTGGAGTATTCATGTCACTATATTTGTCACTCAGTTGCCTTCATTTTATTTTATTAGATTTTCTACTCCCTAATCTCTTAATAAATGAAATGTAATTACTTGGAAACTTATTAAAAGAGTAATCGCATGGTCAGTTCACCGTTGGCTTATCTAGCGGCGATGTTGGGCGCCATCACGGCCTAATAGAGAAGTTGGGTCGTGACAATATGTACATAAAATATCTAATTTTACGGAGAGACCATGGGTTCACATGCTCCATAATTAAGCCTATAAATCCGCCCCTGGATATACCATGGAGGTCTGGCAAAATTTAACCATTTTTTTGTGGTGTATCATCTTTGTATTTATTTTTTTTCTAAAGGAAATAATAATTTGGATATTTCTAATTGCAGAACCTTTGTTGAGTCAGTTTAGAGGCTAAAATTGCTCAAAGAGGAAGATTATTGACTAATTAAACTAGCTAAAAGAATATTTTATACCCATTTTCTTATCTCCGTTATTCTTTTTATGTCCCTCTATTACCTTTTCGATGTCTAGAAAAATTATCTCAAATAGAATTTTTATTTATTTTGTATAGAGGCACAAAAAAAACTAATCATGGAGAGAAGCTAGATTTGGATCTTTAAAGGGAGAGATTTGGAAAAAGAAATTAAATTAAGTAGACCACTAAATACTAGTACTAAATTATTGTTAATTCAGAATAGATAAAAGACATAAATAAATTAAGTTAACTGATAAAAACAGAGTAATAAACTATTATTGAATTCAAAAAGAAAAAAAAATAGAAAGAAGAAGAGAAGTACCATTAAATTATTTTAGTGATCTTCAATGTATACACAAGAATATATACATTGTTTTTGTCAAAGCTTATCGGGTGCCAATGACCCCCTACTAACAACGTGGGTCTGCCTCTCAGTACATCCAATATATAATTAGTTGAAAAGTAAAAGGAAAAATCTATTATACGTTAAGTTTACTATACTATATGTATAAACCATATAAATGATATTTGACACTGAATGTAGATTGTATATATCATATGTATATAAGTAATATATGTGAGATAATTTATTTATATCAAATATATACCACTAATATTTTATTTTTAAACGCCTAGACCAAATATATGATTTTTAGAAACTGTTTTTAGCGTCAGATAGTAATTAGTGGCATTATAGTACCACTTTGGTTTCACGAAAAAAGAAAGGAGAATGAAGAAGTTTCTTAAAAAAACATTATTATATATATGAGGAACTGAAATAAAACTTTCCCATAAAATAATAAATAACTTAAATTGGTGTTCCATTTGTTTTAATTTATGTGGCAATGTTAGGATTTGAGAGTCAAATGAGTTGTTCTTGGACTGTAACTTTTCCACAAGCCTTTTAAATATTTTGAATTGTTAATTATTGTGAATTACAATATTATTTATGTAGTTTCAAACATGTAAATTTTACTTTAAAAAATTTAAAGACTTTATGTTCAAATTCACGGTCAAAATTAAGAAGTTTGACTCTCGAAATTCGAATGGTGCTGTATAAATTAAACTGTAGGAATACTATTTATAACCTAAAAAGTCACTACAAATAAATAAAAATTAGCGATGGACAAATTTCATTATTGAATAGCAAAAATATAGGCCACTATAAATAAATAGAAATAAGCGATGGACAAATATAGTTGCTGAATAGCAAAAACTCATTGCTAATTTATTTAGCAAAGAAATTAGTGACGATTGATCAAAAGATCTTATTTAGCAACATTTTAGTGACAAATTCATAGTTAATTTTTATTTTTTTAGTTAACCAAATAATCTCTAACCAATGTAGAGTTTACGGGGACAAAAAAAAAAGTTAGCAAACAATGTATAACTAGTACATAGTTTATTACATGTATTACACTGTCTTTTACTGCAAACCAAACCACCCTAAGAACTTGAGATTATAGTATATTTGAAATAATGGACAACCTTTATATGCTTCATAAGTGCATTTCTTTAGATCGATAATATTGTAATTACAAGACCCTAGTGGTAGAGGAGTATAATATATATTTTTTCTATAAGAAATCTTGACCTATTATCAAAGCAGATGTGACTGGGGCACTGGTGAAGTTCTTTAATACTGGTAAATATTTAAGGCTATTAACTGCACTTCTATTATCTTGATTCCTACAACTCCAAATCTTGAAACTAAGTAATAAATATATACCAATTGCATGCTGCCCAGCCTTGTATAAACTCATTTCTAATGGGCTTACTGCTAGATTTCATGGGGTAATATCCTCTATTAGCAGTGAGGCACAAACTGGCTTTATACCAGGAAGAAAAGTTGCACACAATGTAATTCTAGCTCGTGAGCTTGTCAAAGAATATTCAAGGAAACACAACTCCCTTGAATATATGATTAAATTTGATCTTTAAAAGGCATACAATTCTGTTGAAAGTGTGTTCATTGAACAAGTCATGACGGGTCTGGGGTTTTGTTTTATTTTTAATTACCAGCTGGATAATGGAGTGTGTAAGAAATAGGAACTATTCTATAATGACAAATGGAGAACCTACTGCACCATTTATTGCTGCTTTGCAATGACTGTAAAATACCTTAGTAGAAATCTTAATGGTTTGGGAGAGGAGAAAGGTTTCAAGTTCTATCCAGATGCTCTAAGCTAAGTATCAATCATCATAGTTTTGCAGATGATTTAATATTGTTTGTTAGAAGAGATCTTCGGCCTGTATCTTTGCGTCATGAGAGATTTTCCAAGTTTTCTAAGGTATCTGGCCTTCAAGCAAATTTGTCTAAAAGTTGTGTATATATTGGTGGAGTCAAAACTAATGATAGAGCAAAAATCATACAACATTTGGGCTACACTCAAAGTGATATCCCTTTCGGATACTTAGGGATCCCTCTGTCAACTATAAAGCCTACTCTTATGCAATGATAGCCCCTCGTAGAGAAAATTGTAAAGAGAGTTTCTTGTTGGACTACTAAGAAGTTGTCGTATGTAGGAGGAGTTCAATTGGTGAAGACAAAATTATTTGGCATCCAAGCCTACTAGTTAAATACTTTACATATGTCGTGCTAAAGTCATAAAGATCATTGGGGCATATTGTAGAAGATATATATGGTCCAACACGAATTTGATTACTAAGATAGATTTAGGGTATGTTTGGTATGAAGCCAAATTTTTCATGTTTGGTTGTCTTAAGGTAGCATTTGAACACACATTTAGTTGAAACTTGAAAAAAGTACTTTTGGAATTGTGTTAAAAAATAATTTATGGAAGTTGAAGTTGTATTTGGACATATATTTTATTTGAGAAAAAACTTGAAGTTTTGTGGGTGGAAGAAAAAATCCACCCAAAAATTGCCTTAAACAAGTTTTGGAAATTTGAAAAAATAATTCAATTTTCTTAAAATAACTAACCAAATTCCATGAATAAACAATGTTTTCAACATTAATTTAAAATGAAGCAGCCTAAATCTATGGCCAAACTAGAGCTAAATATTTTGAAAATTATTTTTTTTCATGAACTCATTTGCCTTCAATTGGAGAAATATTTTCCCTATTATAAAAAGGAGAAAAAATATTTTTCAAAACTCTTTTTCAACCTTCCTCTCCCCCACCACCCCTACCACAACCCCACCCTAACATCCTCACCCTCAACCCTCCCCTCCCCACCCCACCCATCTCCCACCTTGCCCCCACAAAACCCTCTCCCACCCTACTTCCCTCCTACCACACCTCCACCCCTACCCACTACCTCCCACCCCCACCCCTATCCATCCCACACCCCCTTATCTGTCCCACTCCCCCGTGACCTTACCCATTTTGTGTTCCATAGTGTTTGTTTAAATTATATATTTTTTATTTCGGAAAAAGTTTTTCACTCATCGACAAAATATGGGAAAATAATTGATAAAACTACTCATTTTCCAGGAAAATATTTTTTCTTTACACCAAACAAACCCTTAGTACCATGGAACAAAATATTCTTGCCAAATGTAGTAGGTGGCCTTAAGCTTACCAATCTGAGAATTTGTAATAAGGCTACAATAGCAAGAAAATTCTAGGACTTAGTGTAACGATCCGACCGGTCGTTTTGAGCTCTAGCATGTCATTCGTCTGTTTAGAACCTTGAGTAGCTCTAATTTATCTATTATGACTTGCGCATGTAGTCGGTTTTGATTTTTGAAAAGTTTAGAGTTGATTTGGAGAATTAATTCTCAATTCAGAAGCATTAAGTTGGAAGAGTTGATCAAGGTTTGACTTCTGAGTAAACAACCTCAGAATTAAATTTGAAGGTTCCAATAGGTTCGTATGATGATTTTGGACTTGGACATATGCCCGAATTTAGATTTGTAGGTCCCTAGGTTGCCTTGGCTCTTTTTGCTGAAAGTTGGGAATTTTGGAGGTTTAGAATTTCCTAAGTTTGATCGAAAGTTGACTTTATGGCTATCGAGTTTGAATTCTGGTTTTGTGACTTGGAATAGGTCCATTTCATCATTTAGAATTTGTGTGCAAAGTTTGGCATTATTCCGAGTTGGTCTGGTAGAAATCGGACGCTTGGTGGTGATCTTATCGATTCTTGAGTTTCAATGTGATTTATATGCGTTTTGGTGGTCGATTCATGGTTCCAGACGTTATTGTGGTGTTTTGAACTCGTGACCAAATTCGTCTGATATTTCTAGACTTGGATGGATGTTTGGTGTGGAGCCCTAGGGTCTCGGTAGAGTGTCAGACGTATTTCGGAGTGTTTGAACTTGTTTCAATTTTAGCTCGTTCTTTGTTGGTGCTGTAGGTCTTGCAAATGCGAGAACCTGTTTGCATTTGCGAACCTCACATTTGTGAACCTCACATTTGCGAGAATTGTATGAAAATGCGACATTGCGGTAGAGTGGACTGGCTTCGAAATTGTGAAGGTCGTATCGCATTTGCCACCAGGCTTGGAGGCTGGACAACTCGCATTTGTGGACCATTTATCATATTTGCGACTTTAGTTAACTCCTTGAGACTTTGCAAATGCGATGTCATTTTTAGCATTTGCGACTGTGCTGGGCTAGGCTATCTTTCGCAATTGCGATCTCAGGGTTGAATTTGTGACACCTATGAATATTTCCAGGCATTGCATTTGCGATCCAAGGTCACAATTGCGATAGTCGCAATTATGCAATTGCGAACCTCAGGTCTCAAATGCGACATCTGCAGATTGTTTTTACCTATTTGTTTCGGGACTTAGGCTCATTTTCCCTACTTTTGACTTGGCTTTGGCGATTTGGGAGCTCTTTGGAGGGGGATTTTCACCAAGCATCATAAGGTAAGTGATTTTTACCTATTGTGAGTTTAATACATGGATTATGGATAGATGTTAACCTAAAAATTTATGGAATTTTTGTATTTTTGTTGAACCTATGGTTTAGTAAAAAAAAAAAGGGGGATTTGACCACGAGATTGATTATAGAATTAGGTATGAGTTATATATTTGTGTTCGTAAGGTCATGGGTATCGTTTATCTTCAAAATATTTCGAAATACGGGCACATGGGCTCGGGGTTGACTTTGTTGACTTTTAGTGTGAAGTTGGGGATTTGCTTCTAATTGTTAAATTACGAGTTTTGAGTATATTTTGAATGGTTTGCACGTTCTTTAATCAGTTTAGGATCGTTTGGTATTTGTTTGAGGTGTTAGAGAGGCGTGGGGGTCAGTTATCGGATTTCGGAGTAAGGTAAGTCTCCTGTCTAGGCTTGTGATGGGGAATTTACCTCGTAGGTGCTACATTTGATATGCGGAGCTACGCACGTATGAGGTGACGAGTGTATGTGCGTATGCTAGGATTCATAATTATGTCCAAATAGACTTAGACTCACGTCATACTTTAATTTTATTATTTGAGTTATTCTTGCCTGTTTAAATGCCTTAATTTATATTTCAGCCCGAGACTAGACTTGCATAAATCATCGGACTTGTTATTTTAGATACTTGACGATCTACTTGATTTATAGTGGAAATTATACTTCCTCTTTACGGAATTCCTCCGCGTTATGCGTATTTGTCTGAAAGATTTTTTAAATTTTATAACTCACATGTATATTCGTGAGTGGGGCCAGTGACTATCAAAGTTTCATATTCTTATGGGATCGGTCAGAACGCCTCAACAGTACTCTTAGGGTATTGGGTTGTTCGCCTCGGTAGTACTATGTAATACACTCTTAGTCTAATGAGATCAGGTTGTTCGCCTTGCCAGTACTATGTAATACATTCTTATGGGATCGGGCCGTTCACCTTAGCAGTATTATGTAATATATTCTTATGGAATCGGGCCATATGCCATGACAAGATATTGTATCACCACTCTTATGGGATCGGGTCGTTCGCCTCAGCAGAATCATGCATAATATTCGATAAGGAGTCAGCGTACTTATGATTCTTTCTAACTTGAGATGTGAAATTTTATATGATGTTGACCATTATGTATCCCAATCGAGGTAGTATCCGATATTTGAGGACTGCGTATTTACTCTTCTGTTGAGGATCGTGTTATGCACATATATCTGTTTCATTGCTTTTACCTGCTATGCCTCATACCTGTTTACTTTTATTTTACTTTGATTATTGGACCACTAGTAAGTGTCGATGTCGATCCCCCGTCACTACTTCTTTGAGGTTAGGCTAGATACTTATTGGGTACGCGTTAATTTACATACTCATACTACACTTCTGCACTAATTGTACAGGTACTGAGACAAGTACATTTGGTGGTCATCTTGGCACATAGGCGTAGCTATTGAGGAAACTTTGTGGTGAGATGTATTCCATGTTACCGTCTACAGCACACAGAGTCCCCATCTTATTCATTTACTATATCGTGTCCATCTTATATTCCAGACAGATGTGTATTAGTATTTTACTTCCTAGTAGATGCTCATGCACCTATGACACTAGGTTTTGGAGATTTTTATTCTCGTTCTTGGTTGTATTTCTGTGATGATACTTAAATTTATATTTTGAGCACGTTTGAACATTTAATATTATATCACTAATTTTATATAAAAAAGGAGAAATTTTGCTTATTTATTTCATCACTTGTTGCAAAATAAGTTATGTACTATCGATCGGCGTGTTGTTAAGTTGTTTTCTTACCTAACGAGAGCGTTGAGCGCCATCACGGCCTATGCTGGGATTTGTGTCATAAAAGCTTGATATCAGGGCACCAGGTTCACTTAGGTCTCGCGAGTCATGAGCAAGTCTAGTAGAGTTTTGAGGATTGGTATGAAGACGTCTGTACTTATCTTCGAGAGGTTACAAGACTGTTAGGAAAACTTTCCTTTCTTGATTCCTTGTCTTGAAATTTGAATTTGTTGAAGCTTATGTCTTCAGTTCCTTCCAACTCATTCAAACATGATGTTGAGCACTTGATATCAGTTGGGCATCGAGGAGTTGTGTGGGTGCTACAGGTGTGGTGTATGATGTTTTCCCCTACGTTATGAGGGCAGACTACTATCATTTCCTCGTGGAAGGGCTTTTGATCATTTCATCTAGTGTTGGTGTTTCCCATTGTTTTAGGGCTATACACAATGCATTATGATGTTTCTCACATTGTTATCGCATAGTTTTGGTGTAAACGGTAGAGTGTTTACTTACGTGTTACGGCAATGAATGCTTTAGGAATAGGATTCTTCGGTTCGTGTAACTTGTCGGGGTGGTTGGATTGGTTCCGGGTATTGTTTCGAAATGAATTGGGACACTTAGTCCTAAGGTTGGAAGCTTAAGTTGAGAGAGTTTATCGGATGTTGACTTAGGAGTAAACAACTCCGGAATGGAGTTTTGATGGTTCATATAGCTTTATATGTGCTTTTGGACTTAGGATTGTGTCTGGATATTGATTTGGAGGCCCGTAGGTCGTTTTGGCTTGAATTGGCAAAATTTAGAAGTTGAGAAGTTTGAATGAGAGTTGACTTTGTTGATACCGGGATCGTATTTTTGTTCCGGAATTTATAGTAGGCATGTCCTGTCATTTATGACTTGTGTGCAAAATTTGAGGTTAATAAGAATTGGTTTGATAGGTTTTGACATTGGTTTTGGAAGTTGGAAATCCATTAGTTTCACTAGGATTGAATTAGGGTGTGATTCGTGTTTTTAATGTGATTCGAGGCTTCGGGTAAGTTTGAATAATGTTTTAGAATGTCTTGGTATGTTTGGATGGGGTTCTGGGGGGTCTCGGATGAGATTCAGATTGATTTCGGATTTAGTTTGGCCTTAAAAAATTACTAATTTTCTAGTATCTAGTTTCTTCTTACACGATCACGTGAAGGGGGTCACGATCGCGTAGGGTTAATTCTGGCAGGTAGATTTTTGTTCAAAGTATTCGTGAGTTTTTTGACGCAATCGTGTAGCTGTGGTTAGTTGTGCATCCGCGAAGAAGGGAGGGGAGGTCTGGGAAGTTCACACGTTTGTTCTGCGCGATCACGTGTCCTTGTCCGCGATCGCGTAGGTATGAGTTGCTGAGCATCGTGTTCGCGACTGGTAGTTCATGTTTGTTTAGACCACTTATTGAGGGCAGTAAACTTTGTTCTTCGCGACTGGGAGGGAATTTCCGCGATCGCAAAAGGAAACAACTGGGCAGACTATTTGATACTTCAAAATGAGGGTTAGAGTATTATTTAATATTTTGCCTTGTGGAGCTCTGCTAGGGGCGATTTTTGTGAGGGATTTCACTACAAATGAAGATGTAAGCTACTTTTGATCACTTTTGTCTATTAATATTGAATACCCATTGATTTTGCCCACCTAGATTATGTATTTTTGAGGTGACATTTGGGAGATTTTGGACTAGGGATTGGAGAGTAAGATTTGGTGATTTGAGGGTCGATTTGTGGTCGAAATTGGATGATTTTGGTATAGTTGGAGTCGTTATTGAATGAGTGTTCGGATTTTGTGAATTTCGTCTGATTCCAAGGCGTGATCCCTAGGTTGACCTTTTAGGTTGGATTTTTGATTTTGCTTAAAGATCGTAGCTTTATCATTAAGAATCAATTACTATAGCTTTTATTGATAGTATTACCTTATTTTTGGCTAGATTCGAGGCTCCTGGAGATTGATACACGTGGGAGGGGAATGCTAGCGGAGTGATTTGATTTGCTTAAGGTAAGTATCTTATCTAAACACGATTGAATCACTAGTTGCCTGAAATATTGTGATAGCTATGTGCTATTGGTTGCGCACATGTGTGGGGTTAAGTTCATGTGCTGACATCGGGGGGTGATTATTCATATTCGGGTTGTGCTCAGGCTATGATAAGCCTAGAATTGACTGTTAAACCTCAAGCTATGATGCTTTGCACATTTGTGATATTGTTGTGGACTATTTTAGCCATGTTTGAGGTTACATATGGATTTAATCCCTGAATGAACTGATAAATGTTATTCTCTGATGAAATTGATGGTTTGAGCTATGATAGTACACATGCCTACACTTTAGCATATTGTTTATACCAGCCAGGAGCATGGGATTTGATATTCATTCATTACATGCTTGTATACTTGTTTACTACTTCTGTACGATATGATTGGATTGGGTGCCTGTTACCACACCGGGTGGATTATGTTGTTATGTTTGTGAGCACGCATGGAAGATTGTGTTGATTATGTTGTTATGCCTATGACCAAGCCGGGCGGATTGTGTTGTTATGCCTGTGATCACGCCTAGTAGATTGTGTTATTTTGCTTATGACCATGTCGGGTGGATTGTAGTGGTGTGCGTGTGACCACGCTGGGCGAATTATGATATTGAGCCTATGACCATGTCGGGCTGGTAGCACATTGGACTGGCCGTGCTTGCGTGTGGATATTGATCCATCCCCCTAGGGTCACCCTCTCATGTTTCTCTCTTGATGGTGTACACACGGTTATTGAGGAAAACTGATCAGTGGTGTGGTGCAAATATGGAAAGGTTGAGGAAACTGGCCAGTGTTTTGTTTGGAATTTTCATATCATCTTTACTTGTAATTTCCTTGATTATTTATCTGATTTAACTGCATATCATCTCTATATGCTGAATATTGACTAAGCAGAGTATTTGAGAAACTGTAAACATTCACTTACAGTTGTTTCTTCATGTGCTTTATGACTTGATTTCATTATTATTCTGTTCTTGTTTTAAAAGATGAAACTACAGAAGTGATAGCTAGAATCATTTAATAATTTGTGCTTCTTTTACCTCGCCGTAATTAGTTATGAAACTTATTGAGTACATTGGGTCGGTTGTATTTATACTATACTCTGCACTTAATTGTGTAGATCCTGGTGTGGGGACAAGCTATTAATAATAGGCTTGCTTGTTGGACTATCTACGAGAGGTGAGGTAGAGCTACATCCAAATATGTGTTCACATGCTACACGAGTTTGGATTTTGGGTCGTGACAGTTGGTATCAGATCCCTAGGTTCATAGGTATTATGTGTCATGAGTAGGTTTAGTAGTTTATTGCGGATCGGTACAGAGACGCCTGTACTTATCTTCGAGGCTTTCAGAATGCTTTGGTCCATCGTGATTCCAGGCCTCCATGATGATTTTCCCTAGATATTGACTATATGAACTAGCCTTGCTCAGGCGGTTTCAGTTCCGGCCGCACCAGTCACTTCTCAGTCCAATGGAGGTGCTCAGACTGCCGCCGATTGTACTCCAGAGAAATTGGATCAAGGACTTCAGATATCGGGGTTACTACTAGCCAGTCGGTTGCAGCTGCTCGAGCCTAGGTTGGTCCACCTATGAGTGATAAGGAGAATTTGAGGCTAGAGAGGTTTGGGAGGCTCATGCCTCCAAAGTTTAGTGGGGCTGAGTCACAGGATGCTCAGGATTTCTTAGACAGGTGCCAACGGATACTTCACATGACAGGTGTTTTGGAGACCAATGGAGTCTCGTTTGCTACTTTTCAGCTGTCGGGGGTAGCCTTCAGATGGTGGTAGGCCTCGTGGTTAAGGTGATTTCAGTAGTTCCTAATCTGGAGGACAGTCCCATCATAGTAAGGGTCATTGTTATAGGCCCGCTCAGATGACTCGTCCGGTTCATTATGGTATATCAGTTACCCAAGGTTCCTACAATGCTCGTTCGGGCTAGTCATCATTCAGTGTGTTGCTAGCATAGAGTTCTTACCATGCTTCGTCTTCCCAAGTTTCTACAGGAAGGTTCTCGGGTTATCAAGGTCAGCAGCTTGTGAGGAGGGGTTGCTATGAGTGTGGGGATTTAAGTCATCTCAAAAGAGATTGACCCAAACTATTGAGTAGGGTTCCGCAGTAGAGAACCCATCCTATAATTCCAGTACCAGCATCCACACCACATGTGCAACCAACTCAGGGTTGGGTCCAGTTAGCTTGAGGCCATCCTAGAGGGGGAGGTTAATCAGATGCGGGTCAGGCTCGATGCTATGCTTTTCCCGCTAGGCTAGAGGCCGTTACTTCAGACGTAGTGATTATAGGTATTGTTTCAGTGTGCCACATGGATGCTTCCATATTATTTGATCCTGGTTCCAGTTATTCATATGTATGATTGTATTTTTCTCGTTATTTGGATACCCCCCATGATTCCTTAGTTACTCATGTTCATGCATCAACACCGGTGGGTGATTCTATTTTTGTAGACCATGTATATCGGTCGTGTATAGTGACTATTGGGGTATTAGAGATCAGAGTTGATATCTTACTACTTAGTATGGTTGATTTTGACGTGATTCAAGGCACGGATTGGTTGTCATCATGTCATGCTACTATGGATTATCACGCTAAGACCGTGATGTTGGAGATGCCCGGATTTCCTAGGATTGAGTGGAGAGGTTCTATGGATTATGTTCCCAGTAGAGTGATCTCATATTTGAAGGCCCAACGGGTGGTTGGGAAGGGATGTTTGGCATATTTGGTTTTCGTGAGGGATGTTGGTTCTGATACTCCTCCTATTGAGTCTGTTCTGCTAGTGAGGGACTTCCCGGATGTGATTCCTACAGACCTGACGGACATGCCACCCGATATGGATATTGATTTTGGCATTGACTTGGTGTCGGACACTCAGCCCATTTCATTCCTCTGTATCATATGGCACTAGTAGAGTTGAAGGAATTGAAAGAGCAACTTCAGGAGCTTCTTGATAAGGGGTTCATTAGGCATGTTGTGTCGCCTTGGGGGTGCACCGGTTCTGTTTATGATGAAGAAGGATGGTACTATGCGGATGTCCATTGATTATAGGCCATTGAACAAAGTCACCATTAAGAACAAGTACCCATTGTTGCGCATTAATGACTTAGTTGACCTGCTTCAGGGAGCTAGAGTGTTTTCTAAGATTGATTTGAGGTCTGGGTGTCACCAATTAAAGATTCGAGAATTTAATATTCTGAAGACAACATTGAGTACCAGCTATGGTCACTACGAGTTCCTTGTGATGTCTTTTGGGCTGACTAATGCCCCAACAACATTCATGCATCTGATGAACAATGTATTCCAACCATATCTTGATTCTTTTGTCATAGTATTTATTGATGATATACTGTTGTACTCACGTACCAAGGAGGAGCATGCGTATCATCTAAGGATTGTACTACAAATGTTGAAGGAGATGAAGCTAAGTTTGACTTCGGTCAACATTTTGAATAAACGACCCTAGAATTGGGATTTGATGGTTCTAATAGGTTCGTATAATTATTTCAGACTTGGTCATATGTTCGGATTAGGTTTTGGATGACCCGGGAGCGTTTCAGCTCCTAATAGTGAAAGATGGCTCTTTGAAGGTTTAAAAGTTCTTTAAATTTGGTTTGGATTAGTTTTTAGTGTTATCGAGGTCAAATTGGGATTTCAAGATCACGAATAGTTCTGTATGGTGATTTAAGTCTTGCCCGTGAAATTTGGTGTCATTCCGAGTAGTCTAAGGGTGATTCGGCGCGTACGGAGCGCTTTGGAAACCTGAAGTTCATAACTTGATTCGATTTGATTTAGGGGTGTGATTCATGGTTTTTTTGTTGTTTTACGCATTTCGAGAGTTCGAGCAGGTCCATATCATGTTTATGGACTTGTTGGTGTATTTCGATGGGGTCCCGAGTGGCTCAGGGGTGCTTCGGACCGCCCGGAGCTGAGTTAGGAAAAAGTAGAAAATTCTAGTTCTCGTTTCCATCTTCGCGAATGCGGAAGGACCCACACATTCACGATGAAGGATTTGGGCAGTTGGGAAATTTTCCCTTCGCGGCCACGATAAAGGGGCCACGTTCGCGGAGCCTTGAGGTCCCAGGCCTATGCGTTCGCGAAGGCCATATCTCGTTCGCGTAGAAGGAAGGGACTTGGGGAGGGTCAATGCCAATTTCTTTTTGCATTCGCGAAGGTGCCCTCGCATTCGCGTAGGGTAGGGCTGGTATGCATCCACGTTCACGAGGCCCTGGCCACGTTCACGTAGTCCAAGCTTTTCTGGGCCTGGCCGTTTGCCTTCGCTAACGCGAGGCCTGTTCCGCGTTCGCGAAGAAGAGGGCAGCTTGGGAGTGTGTTTTAAAAATCGGGACTTAGCCATTTTGGGTTCATTTATTCTACTCTTGGGCGATTTTGGAGCTTCAAAAGGGGGGATCTCTACCTAGCTATTGAAGGTAAATAATTACTACCTAATGTGAGTTTAATACAAAGATTATGGGTAGATTTTAACATGTAAATTTATGAAAATTATGGGTTTAGATGAAAAACCTAGGTTTTTGATAAAAATGGGATTTAAGCACGAAAATGGTTATGGAATTTAGTGAAAATCATATACTTGAGTTCATGAGGTTATGGGTAACAACATTTTTCAAATATTTTCGGAATCCGTGTATTTTAGGAATTCTTCATTTAGGGTTGGGAATTCACTTTAATAGTTAGGATATGAAGTTTGAACATGTATTGACTATTTTATATAATATTTGACTAGTTTTAAGATGTTTGGCACCGAGGGTTTAAAGCACAATTGTGGACCGGAAAGTAAGCTTTGAGATGAGGTAAGTCTCTTTTCTAACCTTATAAAAGAGAATTAACTCCATAAGTGAATTGAATAAATATGTTCTTCTATTTGTGGGGGCTACATACGCACGAGGTGACGAGAGTCCGTATGTAGCTACTAATTGTGCTTATGTCCGGGTAATTTAGGACCCAAAATATGTTATACTTGTGATGTTTGCACCCTACTTATAATTTAAGGGCCTAAACCTTATTGGAACTTGATAAAGGAATTGTAAAAGGCCGAATTTTATTTACTTAAGTTTTGAACGGGTTACTTGACCGTTAATGAAAATAGGCATTTTATTTGAATATTAGCCTCATAAAAATCTTTTAATTGATTGTTTATAAATTATTTTCTCTTCTTTGGGAGCGGGCCGAGCGCCTCGATAATAGAATATATGCATCTACGGTTCATGTCGTTCGACTCTTGACAGTGCATGGTTTATATATTTATATGTTGGATCGGGCCGTACGACCTCGTCATAATTCATGCGTAATAATTCTCGGAGCCCAATTATAATTGATATTGTTTTATTGTCTTGAGAGATTAACTTATTAAATGATGGAAATTCATTTGGGATTTACTATTAGCGAGAGAATTGTTTATTTATTTCATGTTATGAGTTTTCAGCTGTATTTATATAGCCCATGCGTAATTAACATTTCTGTATTTTATTGTTAGTCCATAGTAAGTGTCGAAGTCGACCCCTCATCAATACTTTTTCAAGGTTAGACTAGATACTTACTGGGTACATGTTATTTATGTGGTCACGCTACAGTTCTGCATTAATCGTGCAGAATCTGAGGCAAGTGCATCTGGTTATTAGTCCGGCGCGCATCCTTGACTTCCACGAGACTTCGCGGTGAGCTGCCTTCCGAGCCCATTCTGCAACACTTGAAGTCTTCCTTTTTCTTTTACTTTCTATCTATTTCACTTCAAATAGTAGCATAGTATTTTTTGTATATTCTACTTGGAGCTCATACACTTGTGACACCTGGTCTAGGAGATCATGCTAGTAGACACATGATGATTTTTGGATATTTACTCATCTCATTTGCTCTTAAAATTATTTACCTCTCATTTTATTTAAAATTTTATTCCTATTTATGCACAAAATATAAATCAGCTATTTGTAAAACGTAAAAAGAAACAATCACATGGTTAGTTCACTGTTAGTTTGCCTAGCGGTAACATTGGGGCCATCATGCCCTATAGGAGAAATTGGGTCGTGACAACATGGTATCAGAGCACTAGGTTTATGTAGGTCTCACAAGTTATGAGTAAGCCTAATTGAGTCTTTCAGATTGGTGCGAAGACGTCCGTACTTATCTTGGAGGGGCTATAGGGTGTTAGGAAACTACTCTTTTTTCATCTCATATCGTGCAGTTGATGTTATGCTATGTATATTTCTCTTATTCTCTCACAAATGGTGAGAAAGCACACAACGGACGTTCTAGACCCTGGAAGAGTTGCTCATCCTGTTGCTAGAGGCCGAAGTAGAGGACGAGGGAGGGCATCGGCCCGAGGATGTCAAAGCGTTGCCCCAGACATGCCAACAGCGGATCCGGTGGAGGATCCATTACTGAGTAGCAGGGCGAGGTGCCTGCAGTAGAGCCAGCCCCGGTAGATTTCATGTCAGCACTAGGATTCTAGAAGGTCATGGGATGTTTGCTACGATTCATAGATACTATGACCCATGCCAGTTTGTTTCTAGCAGACCCAGCCATATCTCAGGCTGGAGAGGGAGCACTGACACCTATTGCTCACGCTCCCGGGCATGCAACTGCTGTATTTAAGACCCCGGGCACACTACCCATGGGTGGAGCCCAGCCAGTGGCAGCAGTCGTGCCTAAGCCCAGACCAGCTGCGGCCGACGAGCCACAAAAGCTATTGGATAGATGGACTAGGCTACACCCTCTTGTCTTCGGAGGTGAGGGACATGAGGACCCCCAGGACTTTATTGATCGGTGCACAGAAAAACTGCACAATATGAGGATATTAAATACCCACTTAGGTAGATTTTCCTACTTTACAGCTGGGGGGAATGGCCCGTAGATGGTGGCAGTCTCATCTTCTTGGCAGACCAACATGTTCTTCTCCCTTGACTTGGGATCAGTTTACACGCCTTTTGTTGCGACCAAACACACTCACGCAAGTATACGCGGTCGTCAAGTAATAAAGTGACTAAAAGTCGGATGTCGAACCCACGAGGACTTATGATTAACTATTAACTAAATTAGACTATCCTAATTATCTAAACAAGAATTAAACCTAAAAATATTTTATTCTAAACTAATTAAATAAAAAAATATAAATAATGAACTTTGAACAGAGAAAGAGCAGATTTTTATGATATCAATGTAATGAAAACGTTCTAGGGTTATGGGCTATCTAACAATCCTATTGTATTCTTCAATTGAATTGACCGACTAATTTATCTAGCTTATTGGTTGACAGGGTTAATATTGCTCATAAGAATCTGTCGAGTTCTTACTCGCCTATTCAAGCTAACCTAACGCCTATATGTCTATGGAGTTAGAATCAACAAGAACACATTTATAATTCCTGTAAATCAACCAAGCAAGGCAATTAGGTATATGTCTATCCTAACCACGAATCCGTTCCCCGATGCCCGAGTTCAAGAACTTGCTCTACTCAATCCTATATGCAATCTAGAATTCCCACTTTCGAGTTCAATTCTAGATTCGTAGATCATATTCAATTGGTGATCAAGAAATCAAATAAATAAGCGCAAGATTGAATAAATAAACTAATATGATAAATCAAGAAGTCAAAATCAATATCCGAATAACAATAGTCATGAAAGAACCACAACCCTAGAACGTGAAGTTTAACTCCACATAGACATGGTAGACAAACAACAAATCATACAAAGAAACATAAAAATTACTAAGTTTGGTGGAAGAAAGATGAAACTTGATGAATAACAGCCTCCACAGCTTTTTCGTGGCTTTTTCCCTCTCCCCAATATGTTCGATAACCTAAAGGAGGCGTTTTTGGCTTATATATTGCGTACAAAAGTCGTGGGCCAAAGCTCTCCTATTCCTAGTCCAAATCGGCTTCAGGGATTGATGCTAAGGTGGATGCGACACATCCACCTCGTCCTCCATTTCAGTTTTGCCTGCGAAGGTGGATGCGACCCCTTGTCCTCTATTTCTCAGCTTTGCATGCGAGGGTGGATGCGACGCATCCACCCCTAGTTCCTCCATCTCAGCTTTGCCCAGGTGCGGATGCTATGGCGGATGCTATGGGCTGACTTCACTGCTAAGGGTGCGCGAACTGATCTTTTTCTAGATGGATGCGACGCATCCAATCTCTCTTCCTCTACCTAGAGCACCTTTTCTTCATATTTTTGCACTCCAAACACCCTAATTCACCACACACAACTCAATTAGTCATAAAACCAATAATTAAACCATGTTGGGCATTTTAAAGATCAAATAACATCAAGAAGCGGTTAAAACATGGGTAAAGTAACATCAACACATATCGAAATATGCCAAACATCACTACCCCACACTTAAACCTTTGTTCGTCCTCGAACAAACCATCCTATAGTAGACAAAACAAAATTAAGCTCTTATCATTCAAAGCACACTGCACCTATGACCATGGTTATTTGCAACAATTAGGATCTAGACTATGCATCACACACACTTCCCTTTACTTATGCCCTTCTTTAAACATATTCAAACAAAGACAACATGCTCACAACAACCCTAACCTCAAAAACCGACTCAATGTCACTATGCACTCATGGCTTGAACACCCAACATCATAGAGAAGTCTAATAACGTTACCTATCCCTCGTGAAACCATGTGCCCTCACAACAAAAGCAGAGAGAGTAAAATCAATCCACACATTCGAATCTCATGCTCACAAAGAAAATTGCTCACTCTCACAAAAGAAGTCACATGCATGTAATTGGTACCATAGGCTTGCCCTTAATGTAAATCTCTACTAATGTAAGCTCGCTCGATCTAAAATCAATTAGGACTTTTTCATGGTTGTAATGTGGGCTAAGGGACGGGTAGGATATATTTAAGGAATAGTGACTCACCCTCCTAAGCACTTTAACACATCATCAAATAACTTAAGCGCGAATTCTTCAACACCCTTTCAATTTCACCAATAATATCACTCCAAACAATATTTCCTCTTTCTTTAAGCACTACTTTAATTCATACCCACTAGCAAGAACAAGACAACAATTTATTCATCTATATTTTTCTTTTCTTTTTTTTTTTTTTTTCAATTTCCGCTAGTGGTGTATTATTTTACAAAATAAGTGTACCCTTCTTTCTTTCATTGGTTCCACTCAAAAGTCACCCCACACTTAGTCCCTTCTTACTTCTTTTAGCGCTCATCTAACAATTAAAGTGCTTTAAGAGGTAAAAGGATCAAAATAATATCAATTAAGAATAAAAAGTGTATAGGCTTGTAATGTGGGTACCAAATAAAAGGTCTACAGGCTCAAAAGGGTTAACTAGGGATAGATTTTATTTGTGATAAGCAATAAGCTCAAAAAGATCAAAGAAAGCCTAAAATTATTTTTCAAACCGAGCATCACCTAAAATTTCGCTTCAACTCACATACCGGGCAAGTTCTAGACACAAGTACAATACATGGACAACACAAAAACCTCACCACACATGGCACATGACTCACTAAGGACGATCACATTCCGACTCTCAAGCAATGCAAGTATTCACGGAGCCACGAGATATTAAGTATTAAACACAAGGTGAACATAAGTCATGTAAACGAGACATAGGCACCACAAAACATGCTGTCCAATTTAACAAGGCATCATCAATAAATTCAAATCATACAGAAGATACTACACATGCCAAAGTATAAATATGTTACTATCAAACAAGTCAAGGGCGCCTAGGTTCATCATTCTTGCTCCTTTTATTCCCTAAATTCCTAATCTACTCAGAAAAAAAAGCTACCCGGTTCAAACTACATCCCATGGAAAAGAACCGAGGCACAAAGAAAAACCACAGGGGATTATTACTACCTAAAGAAAGCTAAAAGACATATTTTGGATTTTTAGTTAGACTTTAATCCCTCAAGAAAACTGTCTAGGAGATCAATCGTCGGGAAAAGTCCAATTTTTCTACTTTTTCGTTTTTTTTTTCCTTCACAAAAGCTACTACACTTAAGAATGAGTACTACAACTAAGCTAAAATAGCACAGAAACTCATCCAAACGATCTCCTCACCCCACACTTAAAATTTTGCAATGTCCTCAATGCACACTATAAATAATAAGAGGGTAAACGAGACTCTCTGGTAGGCCAAAGGCCGAAGCAATAGCGGCTCATGAGGTACTCAGACTTTTCCCAGGCATCGTCCTTTGTGTGGGCACCCCACACTTAGTCCTCACCATCTAGCTCGCTTTTGCACTCTTCTAATGGCTTTGCTTCCTATGCACATAATCCTACAGAACAAAAATAAATACTACAAAATAATAAAAATAAAATAAAATAAAAAGTAAACAAAAATAAAAGAAAGCAGTAAATCTGGGTTGCCTCCCAACAGCGCTTGATTTAACGTAGTGGCACGACTTGAACCACTTTCTGCCTCCACCTCGAACTTATGAATTGTACCCCTAACATGGCATCCAGTCTGTGGCTATGCTCCTTTGGTGGGGATACAAAAATAAATAGGCCAAGTAACAAATTTTTCACTCTATACTTCTCGGCCTTTATATGAGGAATGTAATTTTTTCTCTCTGGCACGACAAATCCAAGAATGTAAGCATCCTGTTCCTCTTCCATTGACTCCTCCAAAGGCTTAGATGACTCGATTTCCATGTCATCATCCAAATACAATGTCGAAAAATGTTTAGAATGAGAACCAACACACCCTAACTTTGGAATTGTATTACTATTTATATCCTCATATGTGCACACATTAGAGTCTTCAAATATAACATTATATGCTACCTCGTATTGCTCTAGTGTACTTTTCTCAACATGGGCATCATCAACAGAAATATGCTCGAATGATTGGCTCTCCACTTTTAGCTCCTCAATTTGGCGTATAAGCTCCTTTTCAGCTTCTGACAACTCATTACTATTTTGTTGGGCGATAGACGCAACAACCTTTGCATTTAATTTATCTTGCAAGTCGTGAATAGTAGTGACAAATTTATCGATCCCTTGTCCTAGTTTAGATCTTCCCTCTATAAAGTGTCTCATCCCATCAGTAAGTTCCTCACGTTGAGCTTCATATATTTCTAACTTTTCAGCCTGTTCTACCAGCCAAGTTTGGCTCAAAATCTCCTCTTTTTCAAAAATTTTCTCTTGCTGGTACTCTCTCTCTTCATTCAATTCTTCCATATTGGCCTTCATTCTTGTGATTGCTGCCCTCATTTTTTTCATATCTTTTTTGAGTTCATCCTGTTGCTCTGCTACTTGCCTCCAAATATCCCTAATATATGCATCAGGTTCCATATCCTGCACTTCATTGCCCCTATCAAACTCAGAAATATCATTAGAAAGATCATAATAAGGGCTCAGAGAAGGATGAACAAGATTAGGACAACCATCCCAATGGCCATCTTGACCACCACACATATTACAAATATTCCACTCAAAGGATTGAGATTGTGCGCACAAATCGGTCCCGGGAATATTCTGACAATTTTTCCACCAGTGGGGTCCTCCACAATATGGACAAGGATCATCAAAATAAGAATAACCATCATTCGAATAATTTTCATTCCAAGATGCCATGCTAAAATAAATAAAAAATACTAACTAAACTAAAATAAAATAAAAAACATGAATAGATAAAAAAAATGTCTAATCTAGAAAAATAGCTATTTTCTGAGTCCCCGGCAACGGCGCCAAAAACTTGTTGCGACCAAACACACTCACGCAAGTATACGCGGTCGTCAAGTAATAAAGTGACTAAAAGTCGGATGTCGAACCCACGAGGACTTATGATTAACTATTAACTAAATTAGACTATCCTAATTATCTAAACAATAATTAAACCTAAAAATATTTTATTCTAAACTAATTAAATAAAAAAATATAAATAATAAACTTTGAACAGAGAAAGAGCAGATTTTTATGATATCAATGTAATGAAAACGTTCTAGGGTTATGGGCTATCTAACAATCCTATTGTATTCTTCAATTGAATTGACCGACTAATTTATCTAGCTTATTGGTTGACAGGGTTAATATTGCTCATAAGAATCTATCGAGTTCTTACTCGCCTATTCAAGCTAACCTAACGCCTATATGTCTATGGAGTTAGAATCAACAAGAACGCATTTATAATTCCTGTAAATCAACCAAGCAAGGCAATTAGGTATATGTCTATCCTAACCACGAATCCGTTCCCCGATGCCCGAGTTCAAGAACTTGCTCTACTCAATCCTATATGCAATCTAGAATTCCCACTTTCGAGTTCAATTCTAGATTCGTAGATCATATTCAATTGGTGATCAAGCAATCAAATAAATAAGCGCAAGATTGATTAAATAAACTAATATGATAAATCAAGAAGTCAAAATCAATATCCGAATAACAATAGTCATGAAAGAACCACAACCCTAGAACGTGAAGTTTAACTCCACATAGACATGGTAGCCAAACAACAAATCATACAAAGAAACATAAAAATTATTAAGTTTGGTGGAAGAAAGATGAAACTTGATGAATAACAGCCTCCACAGCTTTTTCGTGGCTTTTTCCCTCTCCCCAATATGTTCGATAACCTAAAGGAGGCGTTTTTGGCTTATATATTGCGTACAAAAGTCGTGGGCCAAAGCTCTCCTATTCCTAGTCCAAATCGGCTTCAGGGATTGATGCTAAGGTGGATGCGACGCATCCACCTCGTCCTCCATTTCAATTTTGCCTGCGAAGGTGGATGCGACGCATCCACCTTGTCCTCTATTTCTCAGCTTTGCATGCGAGGGTGGATGCGACGCATCCACCCCTAGTTCCTCCATCTCAGCTTTGCCCAGGTGCGGATGCTATGGCGGATGCTATGGGCTGACTTCACTGCTAAGGGTGCGCGAACTGATCTTTTTCTAGATGGATGCGACGCATCCAATCTCTCTTCCTCTACCTAGAGCACCTTTTCTTCATATTTTTGCACTCCAAACACCCTAATTCACCACACACAACTCAATTAGTCATAAAACCAATAATTAAACCATGTTGGGCATTTTAAAGATCAAATAACATCAAGAAGCGGTTAAAACATGGGTAAAGTAACATCAACACATATCGAAATATGCCAAACATCACCTCGTGCTTAGACTCTTCCGTTGCATATCGAAACCTAACGCTAGGTTCCTCGACTTCGACCGGGATTAGAGCTTCGACGCCATATACTAAAGAGAACGGTGTTGACCCCGTACAGGATTTTGACGTTGTTCGATACGCCCAAAGGACCTCGGGTAACATTTCTCTCTATTTTCCCTTTGCGTCGTTCAACCTTTTCTTTAGATTTTGAATGATGGTTTTGTTCGCCGACTTGTCTGTTCCCGATATCTTAGACAATTGAAGAATATCGTCAGTGGGGCCGAGAACAGATGCCGCGGGATAAGCGGTTTCGTTATTTTGGAGGGTTCAGTGGTGCTCCATCTGGGGGAAAGGGTCAGTTTGGGAGAGGTCAGCCTAGCAGGCCCACATATCCAGGACCACTGCCCTCTCGAAGTGCTCCAGTTCGACCTTATTTCAGTTCCATGCAATAGATTTTCTACCGCCCACCAGCAATTCAGGGTTCCTGCAGTGGTATTCAGCCCATCAGGGTCAGACTTTAGGATAACAGTCCTTCATACCGAGAGGTTGTTTTGAGTGCAGGGATTTCAGCCACGTGCGGAGGTTCTGCCTCAGGCTTCGGGAAAATGAAGTGATGCTTCAGTATTATTTGATCCAGGGTCTAGCTATTGATATGTGTCATCTCTGTTTGCTCATTTCCTGAATGTTCCTCGTGAGTCCTTGGGTACTCTTGTTTATGTGTCCACTCCAGTGGGCGATTCTGTTGTTATGGATCGGGTCTATCGGTCCTGCTTTGTTACATTATGTGGTTTTGAGAATAGGGCGGATCTTTTGCTATTTGATATGACCGACATTGAGGTTATCCTGGGCATGGACTGGTTATCTCCATATTACGCCATCCTTGATTGCCATGCCAAGACTGTTACCTTGGAAATACTAGAGTTGCCTATATTGGAGTGGAAGGGTTCGTCTGTTAGCACACCTAGTCAGATCATCTCTTTTATGAAGGCTCAACACATGGTCGAGAAGGGATTTTTGGATTATCTATCTTATGTTCCGGACACTCCCACAGAGACTCCGGCAATTGATTTAGTACCCATAGTCAGAGAGTTCTTCGATGTGTTTCCTTCTGATCATCCAGTCATGTCACTAGATTGTGATATCGATTTCTACATTGATTTGGCTCCAGGTAAACAACCTATATCAATCCCATTGTACCGTATGGCTCCGAATGAGTTGAAGGAACAACTTGAGGCGTTGCTAGCAAAGGGGTTTGTCAAGATGAGTGTATCACCTTGGGGTGCACCAGTGTTATTTGTGAAGAAGAAAGATGGGACTATACAAATGTGCATTGATTACCGCCAGTTGAACAAAGTCACCATTAAGAACAAGTACCCGTTGCCGCGTATTGATTATTTATTTGACCAGTTGCTGGGTGCTAGGGTGTTCTCTAAGAGCAACTTAAGATATGGGTACCATCAGTTGAATATTCGGGATTCGGATGTTCCGAAGACCACTTTCCGGACTAGATATGGCCTTTATGAGTTTTTAGTGATGTCCTTCAATTTAACTAATGCACCAATGACATTTATGGATTTGATGAACAGGGTGTTCAGGACATTTATTGATTCATTCGTCATTGTCTTCATTGATATGCTAATTTGAGGAGCACGAGCAGCTTTTGAGAGAGGCGCTTCAGACCTTGCGGGAACAAAAGTTATATACTAATTTCTCCGTGTGAGTTTTGGCTAGATTCTGTAGCATTCTTGGGGCATGTTGTATTAGGCGAGGGTATTAAGGTGGATCCCAAGAAGATTGAGGTAGTTCAGAGTTGGCCTCATCCTACTACAACGACTGAGATCAGGAGATTCTTGGGGTTAGCAAGTTATTATCGCTAGTTTGTGGAGGGCTTCTCATCTATTGCAGCACCTTTGACTATACTGACCCAGAAGGGTGCTCCGTTTCGTTAGTCCAATGATTGTGAGGCAAGCTTTCAGAAGCTCAAGACAGTTTTGACTATGGCACAAGTTCTAGTGTTGCCTTCCGGTTTGGGGATGTATACTGTGTATTGCGATACTTAACACGGTAGTTTGGATTGTGTATTTATGTAAGAGGGCCGAGTTATTGCATATGCTTCACGTTAGATGAAGCCCAATGCGAAGAATTACCCTGTGCATGATTTGGAGTTGTCCGCGATTGTTCATGCTCTTAAGATCTAGAGGAATTATCTTTATGGGGTGTCCTGTGAGGTTTACACCGATCATCGTAGCTTGCAGCATTTGTTCAAGCAGAGGGATCTCAATTTGAGACAGTACAGGTGGCTTGAGTTACTGAAGGATTATAATATCACCATTCTTTATCATTTGGGCAAGGCGAATGTAGTTACAGATACCTTGAGCAGAAAGGCAGAGAGTATGGGTAGGTTGGCATTCATATCATCAGAGGAGAGGTCCTTAGCTTTGTACATTTAGTCTTTCGATAATAGACTTGCGAGATTGGATATTTCAGAGCCCAACCAAGTTCTTGCATGCGTCGTTGCCCAATCTTCACTATTGGAGCATATTAGGGCTCGGCAGTTTGATGATCCGCACTTGTAGGTTCTCAGAGAGACACTATTACAGGGTGGTACCAAGGAGGTTACTATCAGTGAGGATGGTGTAATGTGATTCCAGGGTCGTCTATGCATTCCTAATGTTGATAGCTTGAGGTAGAGGATTCCATAGGAGGCTCACAGTTCACGGCATTCTATTCATCCAGGTGCTACAAAAATGTATTGCCACCTGAGGTAGCATTTTTGGTGGTGGCAGATGAAGAAGGACACAGTTGAGTATGTTGCATAGTGTCTAAATTGCTAGCATGTTAAGTATGAGCACGAGAGGCCCGGTGGCCTACTCTAGCAGATGACTATACCTGAGTTAAAATGGGAGCGCATTAGTATGGACTTCGTAGTTGGGTATACCCAGTGGCCTTCAGAGAGGTTGGCCCAGATTTATATTCAGGAGATAGTTCGATTGCATGGTCTGCCTTTTTCCATCATATCAGATAGAGGCCCTCAGTTTACTTCAGATTTTGGAGAGCAGTACAGAGTGAGTTGGGGACCCGTGAAGAGCAAAGCACAGCCTTTCATCCACAGGCCGACGGGCAGTCAGAACGAACCATTCAGATCATAGAGGACATACTTGGAGTATGTGTGATTGACTTTGGAGGACAGTGGGATCGATTCTTGCCTTTGGCCGAGTTTGCTTAAAACAAGAGTTATTAGTCAACATCGAGATGGCTCCATTTGAGGCTTTATATGGTCGGCGATGTCGTTCTCCCATCGGATGGTTTGAGCCCTACGAGGCTACGTTATATGGTTTTGACTTGGTGAAAGATGCATTGGAAAAGGTAAGCTTGATTCAGGAGCGACTTCACACAGCACAGTCCAAACAGAAGAGTTACGCGGATCAAAAGGCGCGTGATTTATCATTTATGGTAGGCGAGAAGGTTCTCTTAAAACTCTCACAGATGAAGGGAATCATGAGGTTTGGGAAGAAGGGAAAGTTGAGCCCAAGGTTTATTGGCCCAAGGTTTATTGGGCCATTTGAGGTATTGAGACGAGTTGGGGAGGTTGCTTATTAGTTTGCAATACCTTCCAGTCTATCAGCAGTTCATTCGGTTTTCCACGTGTCTATACTACAGAGAAAGCATGCTGATAGGTCACCTTTATTAGACTTCGGAACGATTTAGTTAGATGAGAGCTTGGGTGATGAGAAGGAGCTAGTTTCCATTGTTGATAGGCAAGTTTGCTAGTTGAGGTCCAAGAGGATTTCTGCGGAAAGGGTTTAGTGGAGGGGCCAACCAGTCGAGGAGGTGACTTGGAAGTCATAGGAGGACATGCGGAGGAGATATCCACACTTATTCAGCACTCCAAGTATGATTCTAGACCTGTTCGAGGACGAACGTTTGTTTAGGAGGCGGAGAATGTAACGACACGATCAATCGTTTTACTTTCTAGAACCTCATTCCCCTAAATAAGACTCCCTGTATGTGCTTTTACTATTTTATGATTTGCGGCGATGGTTAGTTCGGTATTTGGAAGGGTTCGGGTTGAAATCAGAACACTTGGTTCCTTAAGGTTGGCCAAAAAGGCTAAGTTTGACTTCGGTCAACGTTTTGAGTAAAAGACCTCGGAATCGGGATTTAACGGTTCCAATATGTTTTGGATGACCCCGGAGCGTTTCAGCGCCTAATAGTGAAAGATGTCTCTTTGAAGGTTTTAAAAAATTTTAAATTTGATTTGGAGTAGGTTTTGGTGTTATCGAGGTCAAATTGGAATTTCGAGATCGATAATAGTTCCGTAGGGTGATTTAAGACTTGCCCGAAAATTTTTGTGTCATTCCGAATAGTCTAAGTAAGATTTGGCGCGTACGGAGTGATTTGGAAACTTGAAGTTCATAACTTGATTCGATTTGGTTGTGGGGTATGATTCTTGGTTTTGTTATTGTTTTACGCATTGCGAGAATTCGATCAGGTTCGTATCATGTTTATGGACTTGTTGGTGCTTTTGGACGGGGTCCCGAGTGGCTCGACGGTGTTTCAGACTGCCCGAAGCAGAGCTAGGAAAAACCAAAAAATTCCAGTTCTGGTTTCGTTCTTCGTGAACGTGGAAAGACCCACGCGTTTGCGATGAATGATTTCGACACTTGGGCAATTTGTTCTTATCATTCGCGATAAAGGGGTCGAGGCTTTGGAGCCTTGAGGTCTCAGGCCTATGCGTTCGCGAAGGCCCCATCGCGTTTGCGTGGAAGAAAGGGTCCTAGGGAGGGTTAGTTCCAATTTCTCTTCGCGTTCGCATAGGGAAGGGCTGGTATGCCTCCGCGTTCATGAGTCCCTGGTCGCATTTGCATAGGCTAAGCTTTTATGGGCCTGGCCGTTTGCCTTCGCGAGTGCAAGGCCTGTTCCGCATTCGCGAAGAAGAGGGCAGCTGGGCAGTGTGTTTTAAAAATTGGGACTTAGCCATTTTTGGGTTCATTTATTGTACTCTTGGGCGATTTTGGAGTTCCAAAAGGGGGGATTTCAACCTAGCTATTGAAGGTAAATAATTTCTACATAATGTGAGTTTAATACATAGATTATGGGTAGATTTTAAGATGTAAATTTGTGAAAATCATGGATTTAGAAGAAAAACTTAGGTTTTTGATAAAAATGGGATTTAAGAAAGAAAATGGTTATGGAATTTAGTGAAAATCATATACTTGAGTTCATGAGGTTATGGGTAACAACTTTCTTCAAATATTTTCGGAATCCGGGAACGTGGACCCGGGGGTAAATTTTAGGAATTCTTCAATTAGGGTTGGGAAATCACTTTGATTGTTAGGATATGAAGTTTTGAACATGTATTGACTATTTTATATAACATTTGACTAGTTTCGAGTCGTTTGGCACCGAGTTGAGGGTTTAAAGCACAAATGTGGACCGGAAAGTAATCTTTGAGACGAGTTAAGTCTCTTTTCTAACCTTGTAAGAGAAAATTATCCCAATAGGTGAATTGAATTAATATGTGCTTCTATTTGTGAGGGCTACGTACGCACGAGGTGACGAGAGTCCGTATGTAGCAACTAATTATGCTTATAACCGGGTAGTTTAGGACCCAAATCATATTATACTTGCGATGTTTGCACACTACTTGTAATTGATGTGCCTAAACCATATTGGAACTTGATAAAGGAATCGTAGAAGGACGACTTTCATTTACTTGAGTATTTGACGGGTTACTTGACCTTTAATGAAAATTGGTGTTTTCTTTGAATATTAGCCTCTTAAAAAATCTTTGAATCGGTTGTTTATAAAGTGTTTTCTCTTCTTGTGGAGCGGGCCGGACGCCTCGGTAATAGAATCGATGCATCTATGGTTCGTGTCATTCGACCCTCAGCAGTGCACAATTTATATATTTGTATGTTGGATCGGGCCGTACGACCTCGGCATAATTCGCGCGTAATAATTCTCGGAGCCCAATTATAATTGATATTGTTTTATTGGATTGAGAGATTAACTTGTTAAATGATGGAAATTAATTTGGGATTTACTATTAGTGAGAGAATTGTTAATTTATTTCCTGTTATTGAGTTTTCAGCTGTATTTATATATCCCATGCTTAATTAAAATTTCGGTATTTTATTGTTAGCTCATAGTAAGTGTCGAATTCGACCCCTCGTCACTAGTTTCTCGAGGTTAGACTAGATATTTACTGGGCACGTATTTTTTATGTACTCACGCCATACTTCTACACTAATCGTGCAAGATCTGAGGCTGGTGTATCTGGTTATTAGTCGGGCGCGCATCCTTGACTTCCATGAGACTTTGCGATGAGCTGCCTTCCGAGCCCGTTCTGCAGCACTCGAAGTCTTCCTTTTGCTTTTACTTTCTGTCTATTTCATTTCAGACAGTAGCATAATATTTTTGTATATTCTACTAGGATCTCATACACTTGTGACACCAGGTCTTAGAGATCATGCTAGTAGACACATGATGTTTTTTAGATATTTACTCATCTCATTTTCTCTTAAAATTATTTATCTCTCATTTTATTTAAACTTTTACTTCCTATTTATGCACCAAATAAAAATCAGCTATTTCTAAAACATTAAAAGAAATAATCACATGGTTAGTTCACTGTTGGCCTGCCTAGCGGTAACGTTGGGCGCCATTACGGCATATAGGAGGAATTCGGTAATGACAACTTGGTATCAGAGCACTAGGTTCACGTAGATCTCACAATTATTAGCAGGCCTAATATAGTCTTGCAAATCGATGCAGAGACATCCGTACTTATCTTCGATAGGTTATAGGGTATTAGGAAACTACCCTTTCTTCATCTCTTATCGTTCAATTGATGTTATGCTAAGTATCTTTCTCATATTCTATCAGAGATGGTGAGAACGCGCATGGCGGATGTTCCAGACCCGGGAGGAGCTGCTCCTCATGTTGTTAGCGGTCGAGGCAGAGGCCGGGGGAGGGCATTGGTACGAGGTAAGGAACGAGGATATCCCAGAGTTTCCCCAGACATGCCACCAGTGGATCCGGTAGAGGATCCCATTATTAAGGAGCAAGGCGAGGTGCCTGCAGCAGAGCCATCCCCGGTAGATTTTATGTCAACACCGGGCTTCCAAGAGGTCATGGGCCGTATGCTACGGTTCATGGATACTATAACCCAAGCCGGTTTGTTTCCAGCAGACCCAGCCATATCTCAGGCTGGAGGGGGAGCACAGACCCCTATTTCTCAGGCTCTTGGGCATGCAGCTGCTGTATATCAGACCCCGGGCACACTACCCTATGGGCGGAGCCCAGTCAGTTGTAGCTGCTGCACCTGAGCCTAGATCAGTTGCGGCCGGCGAGCCGCATAAGTTATTGGATAGATGGACTAGGATACACCCTCCTGTCTTCGAAGGTGAGCGACATAAGAATCTCCAGGACTTCATTGATCGGTGCAGGGACAGACTGCACAACATGAGGATATTAGAGTCTCATGGTAGATTTTCCTACTTTACAGCTGGGGGGAATGGCCCGTAGATGGTGGCAGTCTCATCTTCTTGGCAGACCAACATGTTCTTCTCCCTTGACTTGGGATCAGTTTACACGCCTTTTGTTGCGACCAAACACACTCACGCAAGTATACGCGGTCGTCAAGTAATAAAGTGACTAAAAGTCGGATGTCGAACCCACGAGGACTTATGATTAACTATTAACTAAATTAGACTATCCTAATTATCTAAACAGAGTATGGAGGTTTGTTGCGGGGTTGCACTATGGTATTCAGGACACTATGGCCCGAGAAGTTGAGATGGGGATTTCTTACCAGCTGGTTGTGGAGATAACTCGGAGGATTTAGGGATATCATCAGCGGGGCCGAGAGCAGATGCCCCGGGATAAGCAATTTTGTTATTCTGGAAGGTTCAGTGGTGCTCCATGTGGGGGTAGGGATTAGTTTGGGAGAGGTAAGCCTAGCAGGATCACATATCCAGGACCACCGCCTCCTTAAGGTGCTTCAGTTCGACCTTATTTATGTGCCATGCAAGAGATTTTCTACCGCCCACCAGCTATTTAGGGTTTCTCCAGTCGGTATTCAGGCCATCAGGGTCAAACTTCAGGTCAGCAGTCCTTCATACCGAGAGGTAGTTTCGAGTGTGAGGATTTCAACCACGTGCGGAGGTTCTTCCCCAAGCTTCGGGGAAAGGCAGTGCAACAAGCTTCTCAGCTTATGATTACAGCACCAGTAGCCGCACCACCCATTCGGCCATCTAGAGGCGGATGGCAGATGGGTAGGGGTCATCCTAGAGGTGGAGGCCAGGCAGGTGGAGGCCTGTCAGGTGGTGCTCCACCAAGATTCTATGCTTTTCCGGCCAGACCAGATGTAGTGGCCTCGGATATCGTGATCACCGGTATTATTTCTATTTTCCGTAGGGATGCTTCAGTATTATTTGTTCTAGGGTCTACCTATTCATATGTGTCATCTCTGTTTGCTCATTTCCTGGATGTTCCTCGTGAGTCCTTGGGAACTCTTGTTTATGTGTCCACTCCAGTGGGCGATTCTGTTGTTGTGGATCGGCTCTATCAGTCCTGCATTGTTACATTCTATGGTTATGCGAATAGGGAGGATCTTCTGCTTTTTGATATGACTGACTTTGAGGTCATCCTAGGCATGGACTGGTTATCTCCATATCATGCCATCCTTGATTGCCATGCCAAGAGTGTTACCTTGGTGATACTAGAGTTTCCTAGATTGGAGTGGAAGGGTTCGTCTGTCAGCACACCTAGTCGGATCATCTCTTTTATAAAGGCTCGACACATAGTCGAGAAGGGTTATTTGGCTTATCTAGCTTATGTTTGGGACACTATCGCAAAGACTCCGGTGATTGATTTAGTACCGTAGTTAGAGAGTTCTCCGATGTGTTTCCTTCAAATCTTCCAGGTATGCCACCAGATCGTGATATGGATTTCTGCATCGATCTGGATCTAGGTACCCAACCTATATCTATCCTACCGTACCGTATGGCTTCAAAAGAGTTGAAGAAGTTGAAGGAACAACTTGAGGAGTTGCTAGCAAAGAGGGTTTGTCAGGCCGAGTGTATCACCTTGGGGTGCACCAGTGTTATTTGTGAAGAAGAAAGATGGGAATATGCGGATGTACATTGATTACCTTTAGTTGAACAAAGTCACCATTAAGAACAAGTAGCCATTGCCGCGTATTAATGATTTATTTGTCCATTTGCAGGGTTCTAGGGTGTTTTCTAAGATCAACTTGAGATCGGGGTACCATCAGTTGAAGATTCGGGATTCGGATGTTCCGAAGACCGCTTTCCGGACTAGATATGGCTATTATGAGTTTTTAGTAATGTCCTTCGATTTGACTAATGCCTCAACGACGTTAATGGATTTGATGAACAGGGTGTTCAGGCCATATATTTATTCATTCATCATTGTCTTCATTAATGACATTTTGATCTACTCACGCAGCATAAAGGAGCACGAGCAACATTTGAGAGTGGTGCTTCAGACCTTGCAGGAACACAAGCTATATGCTTAGTTTTCCAAGTGTGAGTTTTGGCTAGATTCTGTAGCATTCTTGGGGAATGTTGTATCTGGCGAGGGTATTAAGGTGGATACCAAGAAGATTAAGGAAGTTCAGAGTTGGCCTTGTCTTACTACAATGCCTGAGATTAGGAGCTTCTTAGGGTTAGCAGGTTATTATCACCGGTTTTTGGAGGGCTTCTCATCTATTGCATCAACTTTGACTAGATTGACCTAGAAGGGTGCTCCGTTCTGTTGGTCCGATGATTGTGAGGCGAGCTTTCAGAAGCTCAAGATAGCTTTGACTACGGCACTGGTTCTAGTGTTGCCTTCCGGTTCGGGGATGTATACTGTGTATTGCGACATTTCATGCGTTTGTTTGGATTTTGTATTGATGTAAGAGGGGAGAATTATTGCATATGCTTCACGTCAGCTGAAGCCCAATTAGAAGAATTACCCTGTACATGATGTGGAGTTGGCCGCGATTGTTCATACTCTTAAGATCTGGAGGCATTATCTTTATGGGGTGTCTTGTGAGGTTTACATCGATCATCGTAGCTTGCAGCATTTGTTCAAGCAGAGGGATCTCAATTTGAGGCAGCGCAGGTGGCTTGAGTTACTGAAGGTTTATGATATCACCATTCTTTATCCTCTAGGCAAAGTGAATGTAGTTGCGGATGCCTTGAGCAAAAAGGCAGAGAGTATGGGTATCTTGGCATTCATATCATCAGAGGAGAGGCCCTTAGATTTGGACATCAATCCTTGGCTAACATACTTGTGAGGTTGGATATTTCTGAGCCCAGCCGAGTTATTTCATGCGTCATTGGCCAATATTCACTAGTGGAGTAGATTAGGGCTCGATAGTTTGATGATCCGCACTTGTTGGTTCTCAGAGAGACGGTATTACAGGGTGGTGCCAAGGAGGTTACTATCAGCGAGGATGGTGTTCTACAACTCCAGGGTCATCTATGTGTTCCTAATAATGATGGCTTGAGGTATAGGATTCTAGAGGAGGCACACCGTTCACGGTATTCTATTCATCCAGGTGCTATGAAGATGTATCGCAACTTGAGGCACCATTATTGGTGGCGGCGGATGAAGAAGGACATAGTTGAGTATGTTGCATGATGTCTAAATTGCCAGCAGGTTAAGTATGAGCACCAGAGGCCAGGTGGCCTACTCTAGCAGATGACTATACCTGAGTGGAGATGGGAGCACATTACTATGGACTTCGTAGTTTGGTTGTCACAGACCTTGTAGAAGTTTGATACAGTTTGGGCAAGTCGACACACTTCATTCCGGTGGCAACCACGTATACTTCAGAGAGGTTGGCCTATATTTATATTCAGGAGATAGTTCAATTGCATGGTGTGCCTGTATCCATCATATCAAATAGAGGCCCTCAGTTCATTGCACATATTTGGAGAGCAGTACAGAGTGAGTTGGGGACCCGTGTAGAGCTCAGCAAAACCTTTCATCCACAGACCGACGGGCAGTCAAAGAGAACAGTTCAGATCTTGTAGGATATGCTTAGAGCATGTTTGATTGACTTTGAAGGACATTTGGATCGATTCCTCCCTTTGGCCAAGTTTTCTTACAACAACAGTTATCAGTCTAGCATTGAGATGTCTCCATTTGAGGCTTTATATGGTCGGCGATGTCGTTCACCCATCGGATGGTTTGAGCCCGACAAGGCTACGTTACATAGTATTACCTTAGTGAAGGATGACTTGGAAAAGGTGAAGTTGATTCAGAAGCGACTTCGCACAGCACAATCCAAATAGAAGAGTTACGCGAATCAAAAGGCGTGTGATTTATCATTTATGGTGGGCGAGAAGGTTCTCTTGAAAGTCTCGCCGGATTGGGAAGACGGGCAAGTTGAGCCCAAGGTTTATAGGCCCATTTGAGGTGTTGAGACGAGTTGGGGAGGATGCTTATGAGCATGCAATACCTCCCAGTGTATCGGGAGTTCATTCGGTTTTCCACGTGTCTATGCTCCAGAGGTATCATATCGACAGGTCATATGTATTAGACTTCAGCACGATTTAGTTATATGAGAGCTTGGGTTTTGAGAAGGAGCCAGTTGCCATTGTTGATAGGAAGGTTCGCCAGTTGAGGTCCAAGACGATTTTTGCTGTAAAGGTTCAGTGGAGGGGCCAAGCAGTCATTGAGGCGACTTGGGAGTGCGAGGAGGACATGTGGGGCATATATTCACACTAATTCAGTACTCCACGTATGATTCTAGACCCGTTCGAGGACGAACGTTTGTTTAAGAGGTAGAGAATGTAACGACCCGACCGGTCATTTTGCTTTCTAGAACCCCATTCTCCTAAACAAGACTCCCCGTATGTGATTTTACTGGTTTATGACTTGGGAGGATGGTTAGTTCGGTATTTGGAATGGTTCGAGTTGAAATCAAAACACTTCGGTTAATGTTTTGGCCAAAATGACTAAGTTTGACTTCGATCAATGTTTTGGTTAACGGCCTCAGAATCGAGATTTGACAGTTCCAATAGGTTCTTATGATGATTTCGGACTTGGGCATATGTTCGGATCGGGTTTTGGATGACCCGGGAGCTTTTCAATGCCTAATAGTGAAAGATGGCTCTTTGAAGGTTTTAAAGTACTTTAAATTTGGTTTGGAGTAGGTTTTGGTGTTAGCAAGATCAAATTGGGAATCCTAGATCAGGAATAGTTCTGTATGGTGATATAAGACTTGCCCACAAAATTTGGTGTCATTCCGAGTAGTCTAAGTATGATTCGTCGCGTACGAAGCGATTTGTAAACTTGAAGTTCATAACTTGATTCGATTTGGTTTTGGCATGTGATTCTTGGTTTTGTTGTTGTTTTACGCATTTCAAGAGTTCGGTCAGGTCCGTATCATGTTTATGGACTTGTTGGTGCATTTGGATGGGGTCCCGAGTGGCTCGGGGGTGTTTCGGACTACCCTGAGCTGAGCTAGGAAAAACTAAAAAATTCTACTTCTAGTTTCCTTCTTCGCAAACGTGAAAGGACCCACACGTTCGCGATGATGGATTTGGGCAGTTGGGCAATTTACCCTTCTCCTGCGCAATAAAGGGGCCGTGTTCACGGATCCTTGAGGTCCCAGGCCTATGCGTTCGCGAAGGCCCCATCGCGTTCGTGTATAAAAAAGGGACCTGGTGCGGGTCAGTGCCAATTGCTCTTCGCGTTCGCGTAGGCCATTCTTTTCTGGACTTGCCATTTGCCTTCGCGAACACGAGGCTTGTTACGCGTTCGCGAAGAAGAGGGCAACTGGGCAGTGTGTTTTAAAAATCAGGACTTAGCCATTTTTGGGTTCATTTATTCTACTCTTGGGTGATTTTGGAGCTTCAAAATGGGGGATTTCAACCTAGCTATTGAAGGTAAATAATTTCTACCTAATATGAGTTTAATATATAGATTATGGGTAGATTTTAGCATGTAAATTAGTGGAAATCATGAGTTTAGAAGAAAAACTTAGGTTTTTGATAAAAATGGAATTTAAGCACGAAAATGGTTATGGAATTTAGTGAAAATCATATACTTGAGTTCATGAGGTTATGGGTAACAACTTTCTTCAAATATTTCCCGAATCCGGGAACGTCGGCCCGGGAGTAAATTTTAGGAATTCTTCAATTAGGGTTGGGAAATCACTTTGATAGTTAGGATATGATGTTTTGAACATGTACTGACTATTTTATATAACATTTGACTAGTTTCGAGTCGTTTGGCACCGAGTTGAGGGTTTAAAGCACAAATGTGTACCGGAAAGTAATCTTTGAGACGAGTTAAGTCTCTTTTCTAACCTTGTAAGAGGAAATTAACCCAATAGGTAAATTGAATTAATATGTGCTTCTATTTGTGAGGGCTACGTACGCACGAGGTGACGAGAGTCCGTATGTAGCAACTAATTATGCTCATATCCGGGTAGTTTAGGACCCAAATCATATTATACTTGCGATGTTTGCACACTACTTGTAATTGATGTGCCTAAACCATATTGGAACTTGATAAAGGAATTGTAGAAGGAAGACTTTCATTTACTTGAGTATTTGACGGGTTACTTGACCTTTAATGAAAATTGGTGTTTTCTTTGAATATTAGCCTCTTAAAAAATCTTTGAATCGGTTGTTTATAAAGTGTTTTCTCTTCTTGTGGAGCGGGCCGGACGCCTCGGTAATAGAATCGATGCATCTATGGTTCGTGTCATTCGACCCTCAGCAGTGCACAGTTTATATATTTGTATGTTGGATCGGGTCGTACGACCTCGGCATAATTCGTGCGTATTAATTCTCGGAGCCCAATTATAATTGATATTGTTTTATTGGATTGAGAGATTAACTTGTTAAATGATGGAAATTAATTTGGGATTTACTATTAGTGAGAGAATTGTTAATTTATTTCCTGTTATTGAGTTTTTAGCTGTATTTATATATCCCATGCTTAATTAAAATTTCGGTATTTTATTGTTAGCTCATAGTAAGTGTCGAATTCGACCCCTCGTCACTACTTTCTCGAGGTTAGACTAGATATTTACTGGGCACGTATTTTTTATGTACTCACGCCATACTTCTGCACTAATCGTGCAGGATCTGAGACAGGTGCATTTGGTTATCAGTCCGGCGCGCATCCTTGACTTCCACGAGATTTTGTGGTGATCTGCCTTCCGAGCCTGTTTTGCAGCACTCGAAGTCTTCCTTTTGCTTTTACTTTCTGTCTAATTCACTTCAGAGAGTAGCGTAGTATTTCTTTTTATATTCTACTAGGAGCTCATATACTTGTGACACATGGTCTTGGAGATCATGCTAGTAGACACATCATGATTTTTGGATATTTATTCATCTCATTTGCTCTTAAAATTATTTATCTCTCATTTTAATTAAACTTTTACTTCCTATTTATGCACTAAATAAAAATCAGATACTTCTAAAACGTTAAAAGAAACAATCACATGGTTAGTTCACTGTTGGTTTTCCTAGCGGTAACATTGGGAGCCATCACGGCCTATAAGAAGAATTAGGTCGTGATAGTTAAAGTTAACACATATACGCCCGTGTACACCCTCGTCACCTTGTGTGCACATCGCTCACATAGTACAAATAATGCAAACAAACCAAATGCTCCGGGGGAGTTCCCCCCACACAAGGTTAGGCAAGATACTTACCTCGAACAGTCTAAATCAGTCTCCTAAAAAGCCTTTCCCACTCAAATCCAACTCCAGACGACTTGAATCTAGCCAAAATAACTTAATATCATAAATAGAAGCTATAGGAAACAATTCCAGATAATAAAGATTCGATCTTTAATGAAAATAAAAAAGTCAACCCAAAATGTCAACCCCATGGATGCACCTCGGAACCCGATCAAACCCATAAATTCTATATACCCATTTCGATACTAGTCCAACCATACCAAAACCATCCAATTGAGACCTCAAATCGGCCTTCAAATCACTAATTTATATTTTAGAAAGTTTTTACAGAAATCCCCAACTTTTTCAATTTAAATCACTAATCAAACACTAAAATCGAGGTTGGAATCATGATATAGTAACAAAAATGAGTCAAAAACACTTACCCCAAATCAAATCATGAAACTCTCTACCAAAATGCCCCAAACCGAGCTCTCTAACACAAAGTGTGATAAATGAAATAAAACACTTGACCAAGTTATATTCTGCCCAGGCTTTCCGCTTGTACGACACTACTGTTGCATCTGCGACACCACATCTGCGGAAAAATCATCGTAGATGCGGCTTCCACTTAAAACCCAAAAATTCCGCTTCTGCGGGGAAAAAGGCGCACTCGCGCTCCCGCTTCTGCGTGCTAATCACTAGACAAACGGTCCCTCGTCAACCAGCTCAAAATTTGCTTCTGTGGAGTATTTCCGCTTCCGCTATTACACACCTGCACGTCCTTAATTGCACTGGTGGACCCATCTCCTTTAGTCAAATGCTGCTTCTGCAGCACCGCACCTGCGGCCAAAATAACGCAGGTGCGAAAGCACCAGATCTCAGCAGGTTTCAACAACTCCTCTAAGTTCCTAATTTATCTGATTCAACCCGAAACACCCCCTCCCCCCCTCCCCCGTCCAAACAGACCAACCAATCCCAAAATATGAAACGAACCTACTCGAGGCTTCTAATCACATCAAACAACATCAAAACTACAAATCGCACCTCAATTCATTCCTAATGAACTAATGAACATTTTTAAATTCAAAGTTTGCGCCGAACAAGCCTAAACAACTCCGAATGACCTAAAATTTTGCATGCAAGTCCCAAATAACACAACGAACCTATACCAACTCCGGATATCACAATCCGATCCACATATCAATAAAGTCAACCCTCGGTCAAACCTATCAATTTTCCAAACCTTCAACTTTATAATATTCGTCATTCAAGCCAAAACAACCTACGGACCTCCAAATTCACACCCGGACATACGCCTAAGTCCAAAATCATCATACGAATATATTGGAGCCATCAAAAGATCATTTTGGATTTGTCTATACAAAAGTCAATCTCCAGTCAACTCTTACAATTAAAGACTTGAACCAAAGGACTAAGTATCCCAAATCAGACCAAAACTCTCACAAAATTACACTAAACAACCCCGCAAGTTGCATAACCATAATTAGATAATTTAAAGAACCAAATAGATTGGGACTAAGATACTCAAAACGACCGGTCGGGATATTACATTCTCCCCCTCTTAAACATATGTTCATCCTCAAACAGGTCTAGCATCATACCTAGAGTCTCAAGTAGGTGTGGATATCTGCTTCGCATTTCCCTCTCGGTCTCCCATGTAGCCTCCTAGACATGCTGACCCCTCTAATGCACCTTCACTGAAGTTATGTTCTTCAACCACAACTTTCGAACCTGCCGGTGTAGAATGGCCACCGGCTCCACATCATAGGTTAAATCCCCATCTAGCTGTACCGTACTGTAGTCCAAAACATGTGACGAGTCACCATAATACTTCCGGAGTATGGAAACATTAAACAATGGGTGAATTCCCGATTAGCTGGGTGGCAATGCAACTCTGTAGGTCACCTCTTCAACCCTCTCAAGCACCTCAAAAGGACCAATATACTTGGGGCTCAACTTCCTCTTTTTCCCGAATCTCATCACACCCTTCTAAGGTAAAACTTTGAGTAGAACATTCTCACCACCATGTATGCAACATCACGAGCCTTCCTCTCAGCATAACTCTTTTGCTTGGACTGTGCTGTATGAAGCCGCTCCTAAATTACCTTCTCCAAGGTATAACAGACCAAATTAGTGCCCAACAACCTTGCCTCACCAGGCATAAACCAGCCAACCAGAAAATGACATCTCCTCTCATATAAATCCTCATTAGGAGCCATCTGAATACTCGACTGAAAGCTATTGTTGTAGGCGAACTCTACTAACGGAAGAAACTGATCCCATGAACCCCCAAAATCAATGACACAGGCACGCAACATGTCCTCCAATATCTGAATAGTGCACTCAGACTACTCGCCCGTCTGGAGATAAAATGTAATACTTAGATCGACCTGTGTGCCCAACTCTCGCTGCACCGCTCTCTAAAACTGCAATGTGAACTGAGTGACCCTATCTGAGATAATATACACGGGCACGCAAAGTAGGCAAAAAATATCACGAATATATATCTGAGTCAGCTGCTCTGAAGAGTAAGTAGTCACAAACACAATGATCTATGAAGACTTGGTCAGTCTTTCCATAATAAGCCATAATGCGTCAAATTCCTTTAAAGTCCGTGAAAGTCCAACTACAAAATCCATGGTGATATGCTCCCACTTCCACTCTGAGATACCAAGCCTTTGAAGAAACCCACCCAGTCTCTGATGCTCGTACTTCACCTACTGATAGTTCAGACACCGAGCCATATACTCCACAATATATTTCTTCATTCTTCTCCACCAGTAGTGTTGTCTCAAGCCTTGGTGCATCTTTGCGGCACCCAGATAAATGGAATACCGCAAACTATGGGCTTCCTCAAGAATATATTCAAGCAACCCATCCACATTGGACACACAAATCCTGCCCTTCATCAGTAACACCCCATCATCTCCAATAGAAACCTTCTTGGCATCACGTGCTACACCGAGTCCTTCAGGACAAGCAAATGGGATTCCCATACTGACGCAACTTAATGCGCTAAAATAAAAAGTATGTGATATAACACAAGCAAGAACTCTACTGGGCTCCGATATGTCCAACCTCACGAACCAATTGGCCAAAGCCTGAACGTCCAACGTTAGTTGACTCTCTCCATATGAAATTTAGGCAAGGCTCCCATACTCTCGGCCTTCCTACTCAAGACATCGATCACCATATTGGCCTTTCCCGGGTGATAAAGAATGTTAATATCATAGTCCTTTAGTAGCTCTAACCACCTCCACTGCCTCAAATTCAGATCTTTTTGCTTAAACAAGTGACGTAAGCTCTTGTGATCTGTGAATACCTCACAAAACACGCCATAGAGATAGTGCCTCTAAATCTTCAATGCATGAACAATGGATGCCAAATCTAAATCATGTACTGGGTAGTTCTTCTCATGGGGCTTCGACTGACGCGAAACATGAGCAATCACTCTACACTCCTACATCAATACACAACTAATAACAATCCACGAAGCATCACAATAAATTGTATAAGATCCCGATGCTAAAGGTAAAACCAGGATTGGAACTATGGTCAAGGCAGTATTTAGCTTCCGAAAGCTCTCTTCACACTCGTCAAACCACCTAAATTATGAACCCTTCTGAGTCAATCTAGTCAAAGGAGCTGCGATGGATGAAAACCCCTCCACAAAACGTCGATAATACCCATCCAAGCCTAAAAAACTCTGAATCAGTAGCAGAAGACAGTCTAGGACAACTTTGAACTACCTCCACCTTCTTCGGATCCAACTTAATCCCCTCACTAAACACCATATGGCCCAAAAATGACGCCGAATTAAGCCAAAACTCACACTTAGAGAATTTAGCATATAACTTCTCCTCCCTCAAGGTTTGTAGCACGATCCTTAAGTATTGCTCATGATCCTCCCAGCTACAAGAATACACCAATATATCATCAATGAACACGATGAAGAAGGAATCAAGATATGGAGTGGAATACATTATTCATCAAGTGCATAAAGGATGCTGGGGCATTGGTCAGCCTAAATGACATCACAAAAAACTCGTAGTGACCATAGCAAGTCTTGAAAGTAGTCTTCGGAATGTTTGAATCCCGAATCTTCAGGTGATGATACCCCAAGCGCACACCTAAGAACCCGACCAAACTCATATATTTTGAACTCCCATTATGATACGAGTCCAACCACACCAAAACCATCCAATTCCGACCTCAAATCGGCCTTCGAATCACCAAATTATGTTTTATAAAGTTTTTACCGAAATCCCCCCTTTCTTTAATTCAAATCACTAATTAAACATTAAAACCTAGGTTGGAATCATGAAATAATAACAAATCAGAGTAAAAAACACATATCCTAAACCAAATCGTGAGAATCTTTTCCAAAATCGGTTGGAATCGAGCTCTCTAAGTCAGAGTGTGATCAATGAAATAAACCCCTCGACCAAGTTATATTCTGCCCAAGCTTTATGCTTCTGCGACACTACTATCGCATCTGCGGAAATTCATCACAGATGTGGCCTCCACTTCAAAACCTAGAATTTTCGCTTCCACGGGCAAAAGGCGCACCTGTGCTCCCGCTTCTGCATGCAAATCACCGTACATGCGATACCTCTTCAACCAGCTCATAATCCGCTTATGCGGAGTATTTTTGATTTTGCGGTTGGGCACCTATGCCTCCTTGTCCACACTTACGGATCTAACTCCCTTACCCAAATGCCGCATTTACGGCCAACTATCCACTTCTGCATCGCCGCATCTATGGCCCAAATAATGCAGGTACGAAAACACTAGATCTCAGCATGTTTCAGTAACTCCTCTAAGTCCCTAATTGATCTGATTCAACCCGAAACACATCCGGAGGCCCCGAAACCCTATCCAAACATACCAAGCAATCCTAAAACATGACACGAACCTACTCGAGGCCTAAAATCGCATCTAACAATATCAAAACTATGAATCCTACCTAAATTCAGGCCTAATGAACTAAAGAATATTTCTAAATTCAAAACATGAGCTGAACAACCCTAAACAACTCCTAACGACCTCAAATTTTGCATGCAAGTCCCAAATGATACAACGGACCTGTACCAAGTTAATAAAGTCAAAATTCAAGCTCGATATCAATAAAGTCAACCCTCGGTCAAACCTATCAACCATCCAAACCTTTAATTTTCTAGTTTTCACCAATTCAAGCCAAAACAACCTACGTACCTCCAAATTCAGATCCAGACATACGCCTAAGTGAAAAATCATCATCTGAAGCTATTGGAGTCATTAAAACACTATTCTGGAGTTGTCTACAGAAAATTCAAACTCCCATCTATTCTTATAACTAAAGACTTCAACCAAAGGACTAAGTTTCCCAAATCACACTAAAACTCTCAAGACATCACACCACATAACCCCGCAAGTTGCATAACCATAATTATATAATGTAAAGAATAAAGTAGGGGAATCGAGGCTAAGATACTCAAAATGATTGGCATAATCGTAATAGGTTGGGATCCCCGGGTGACCCAAGCGCGTTTCGATGCATTATGTGAAAAGTTGGCAAAATTGAGTTTTAAGTTGAAATCCTTGAGTTTGATGATCAATTCTTGTTGTTTGATGTTCGCTTAATGATTTAAATGAGCAAGCGAGTTATTATGACATTATTATATTTGTGTGAATATTCGTATTGGAGCCTGAGGGGCTCAGATGAGTTTTGAATGTGTTTTGGAAGGAAATGAACTGCTGAAGCAAAATCTAGGGATATTCGCATTGGAGCTTGAGGGGATCAGATGAGTTTCTGAGTTGCAAGACCTTCTCATAAATACAATCTTCGTTTTTGTGAAGTCAATCTTGCATTTGCAGATTTGGGCTGGGGACTGAGGACTTCGCTTTTGCAAAGAAAATATTGCATTTATGACTAGTGGGCACACCGCATTTGCGAAATTTGGGTGGCATTTGCGACCCTGGGGAAATCTGGGCTACTTCGCTTTTGCGACACCATTTTCCGCAATTACGAACGGTGGCCTTCGCAAATGCGAAGTGAATGTCGCATTTGCGACTACTGCACTATTGGGACATTGATCACATTTGCGATCAGTGATTTGATTTTGTGATGGTCGCAATTGCGAACAAGTGTTCGCAATTGTAACATCTGTAGCTTGGTAATATATGGAGATTTTGGGACTTAGTTTATTTTATACCATTTTTCAACCCTAAACTCCATAGAGGCGATTTTTGAAGAGGATTGTCTTCCTAAATTTATTGGTAAGCTTGTTAACTAGTTTTTAATCAATTCCAACTACTTTTTCAAGAATTTCAACATCAAATCTATGAATTTCAAGGTTGAAATTAGTGGTTTTTGGTAGAATATAGGAATTTTATAAATTTGAGATTTAAACCGCAAATTGAGGTCACATTTCAAAACAAATCACATATCCAGGCTCGAGGATGAATGGGTAATCAAGATTTGCTCCAAATCTCGACTTTTGACCACGTGGGCTCAGGTTGACTTTTTGTTGACCTTTGGGATTTTGGCCAAGATTGGACCTTTATTGATTGGGGATGTTTCTTTAGCATTATTTGACTTTGTTAGATGATATTTGACTAGGTTTTGATCGTTTTGAGAAATATTTATAAGGAAGATGGTATTGGATTGTGGTAATTATTGTGGAATGAGGTAAGTATCTTTCCTAGCCTTGCTGGGGGAAATTTTCCTAATAAAATGATATTGTTTGCTACATGCGGGGGTGATGTATATGCGAGGTGATGAGCGTATATGCATGTGCCATGGTTATCCATGCTCGGGGTAGATTATATGATTCTTTGTGCCGCGTTGGACTATGTGATTTACTTACCTCATATTTTACTTGACTTCTATAATAGTATGAATACAAATTTTAATGCTAGAAACCATAATTCAGGGTAAAGCACGAAGGGTGATGTCGTTCCATTTCATATACATTATTATGCATGAAGGATAGTGTCATGCCATTTTATTTACATTATCATGTAAGGATGAAAGTAAAAGCACGAAAGGTGATGTCGTGCCATTGTTTTATATTATCATATGAGGAAGAGAGTAAAAGCACGAAGAGTGATGTCATACCATTGTTGTATATTATCATGTGTTCATGGTAGAAAGGTGTTCCCGTGCAGACGAGGATGAGAGATATGCATTATATGGTGTTATCTTTCCTTGTGTATATGTTTATGACTTTATCCTGAGTTGCTATTGTTGCACCTATATTTTCTATCTTTCTTGTTGTTGTGACGACTTTTCCTTTTACCTAATTTGTTATTATTCTAACCATGCCTTCTATCTGCTTATTATTATTGGTACATTCATGTTTTCATTCTTGTTTGTTACATTTACATCTATGTCTTCTCTCATTTATCGCTGTTTTATCTTAACTTTCTACCTTAGTACTGATATCCATATACTTCCGCCTTATTTGTTACTATTATCTGTGTGCTTTCAACTTATTTGTCATTGTTTTTGGTATTCCTTTTTACCTGGTTGGTATTGTTATACTTATGCCTGGTGAGGATTAGATAAATGCATGATGGGTGTTTTCGTGCCACTTAATTCGACATACATGCATACACTTGGTGAGGATGAGATAAATGCACGAAGGTTGTTTCCGTGCCATTTTATTTGATATCTTGAACATATTTCTCTTAACGTGAATTCGAGAGTTAACCAAGTTCTTAGTGATTATTGCCTTAACCTCCCGACTTGAACCGTTAAGAAAAGGGCTAGTTGTGATATTGAGGAACATGATCATTATTCCTTCTAGTTAAACATTTCACTATCTCTCGTATTTGTCCTTACTAATTACATTGTTATTTTCAATTGCTCTTTCTACTTCAATTTAACTGCACAGGTTATATTAGTAAGTATCTTTGACTTAAAAACATTATCACTACTTCACTGAGGTTAGTCAAGATACTTACTAAGTAAATAGCATCGGTTGTACTCACACTATACGTTTGTACTTTGCGTGCAGATATTTCGGCGATGAGCGTGTTACACCCCGCAGTATTACGTCAATATTACACTCCGCATTATTACATCAATATTACACTCCGCAGTATTACAAAGATGTTACACCCTATATTTTCGTACGTGAAAGTACGCCATAAGTAAATTGATGAAAGCTCGGAAATGAGATGTTACATACTACATTTTCGTACGTTAAAGCTTCGTCGTAAGTTAATCGACGTAGACTCGAGGATGATATTATTTTTGAGGTTATAAGCATATATGCTATTTATAAAAGGCGACAGGTAAGTGTCGTGAAGGTTAAAGGGTAAACGAATCAAAGAAAATGAGTTTCGTTGAAGGTTGTCGATTTGGGAAAAAATACGGTCCGAGCTATAATACCCGATAGTTATGGACTAATGCCATACAAGGTACCACATGACCATGATAGTATGGTACATAAAGTGTGTTAAAAGTGAATAGTATTTTAAGTAATTGGAGATAATTCTTAATTATATGAATAATTGGGTAATTAATAGTTTTTGGTAGGAGATTAGCTAATTAATCATAGATTTTGGAGCAGCCTCCTCCCCCCCCCCCCCCAATAAAAAAAACGTGGCAGCAAACTACCCCAAAATAGTGTCTCTTAAATTTATATGGTAAGGTGGCAAAGTTAGAAGGTTATGTGGCTAAGTCACCACATGAAGTTGGGCCCACACCCATTCAAGTATAAGACCTCTCTAATTCAAAGAGAGGTGCATATATCAAAATTGTAAGTACGGATCTTCAACAAATTCAAACTATATTTCTTAGCGTCATAGCAACAGAATTTTGCAATTTTAAGGAAGCCCGGTATAAATTTTCTCAAGAATATCATACGGATTTATCCCTACTTCGATCTTGCTGTCACGTGTTTTGTCGCGATTGTTGTGTGTTAGAGGGTTTGTCAAGAGAACCGGCTCAGGTATGATAAGTCTATCCCTTCTTTTTTTTGGCATGATTCATATGATACAAATAAAACGAGCAAACGCACAGCTTTCATAAATGACTCTATTCATAGAAATACTAGGGGTGTCTATGTTCTTGATTCCCCATGTAACTTATTATTATTTCTTATGTTCATGGGTCTCGGAAAAATACGTAGTTGATAAAGATTATCCGAAAGGCATATTGATTTTATGATATTTTGAGAAATTATATTAACGTATTTCTTATGCATTTCATTCATTTATATATGTACATTGACCCATGACCAGATGGCGTTATATAGGCGTATATTATATGTATATGGGATATGGAAAAAGGTTATGGCGTTATATACGCACCACCACCTGATCAGCTGGTATACGTTGATGATTTGCCCACAGGGGCCGAGATGATATGATGGGATGCCCTCAAAGGCTTGATGATGTTATGTACACATATACCTATGCATGGTATGACATTTATACGCATATACATGAAATTATAAATATGAAATGATTCACAGAGATATTCAAACTTACATGTCGAGTCTTTTACTCCATGTTTCTCTATGACTTTTATTTACTGATTTTCATTCCTTACATACTCGGTACATTATTTATACTGACGTCCCTTTTTCCTGGGGATGCTACGTTTCATGCTCGCGGGTCCCGATAGACAGGTTGAGAGTCCTCCAGTGTTGGTGCACTCTATTTGCTCCGGAGTTGCTTATTTGGTCAGTATGATTTGGACATGTATTGATTAGTATGGCGGGGCCCTGTCCCGACATTTATGGTATTTATCTACTCTTAGAGGCTTGTAGACATATGTCATGTACGTGAAAGATTGTATGGTCTTATCGGCCTATGTCCAGTATACGAGTAATCATTTTGGTCTTATAGGCCCGTATGACATATGTATAAGTTGGTATTACATGTTGGGTCGTCCAATGTTGAGTATTTCCTCATGTTTTATTCTACTTATCTCACGACAACCTCTCCGGCTCATTTACCTATGATAGTATAATACGAAAGATATGTTACGTTGGTACTCAGTTGAGTAAGGTACCGGGTGGCCGTCGCGACCCATCGGTTTGGGTCGTGACAAAAGTGGTATCAGAGCAGTTCTGTCCTAAGGAGTCTACAAGTCGTGTCTTGTAGAGTCTTTTTATGGGTGTTTTGTGCACCACACTTATAAACAGGAGGCTACAGGGTATTTAAGACTGTCACTCTTTCTTCTTACTCTAGATCATATGGTAGAGCTCAGTTATAAGAATTCAAACTCTTAAACTCTATTTTATTCATAATACAACAATACCTACATCAAGAAAAATAGTTGGTAAGAGATTGCATGTGGTTTTGGAAGAGTTGAGTTAGAGGAACTCAATTTTGCATCATTCTAATGATGGATAAATGTGAGGCCTTTAGCAGAACATATGTGTACTATGACATGTAAGCTTCGTGATAGGAAGCCCTAAGGCAAGAATATCTATCCACCCATATGGTGAAAAGAAATGAGAGATTTAGAAGGTAGATACAAGTTTCAACAAGTAAAAGAAGCAAGGTGAAGAAGGGTACGAGGCGCCCAGTTAATGAAGATTATCAGTATTTACAATTCAGGCAGAGAAATATAAGCCTTTTGAGTTACCTTCAACAATAGCAGATGTATGTACAATCGGCCACACCCATCTCAGTTATTCCCTATGGGAGCTAACATATATGGTTTAAGAGAAGGACAGGATATCAGGATCCGACTGACGTTAGAGTAAACCAAAATGGTGAATGGATTGTTTGCGTTAGTTGACATTTCCGAAGGTTATTGCAAATGTGCTAATTGATATCCTTGTGAGACACCAAGATGGTGCACTCTAAAATAGTACACCTAGCTATGGGTACTGCGAAGATAGGCACTGGAACCCTGGAAGGGATAAATATTATCTTAGTGTGGCTCCCGTCCTTAGTAGAGAGAGAATGTTAGGCAACCCAAAGAGCCAGTAGATGGAGCAAGGGGAGCTAAAAGCAAAAGAATGTTTTGTTGAAGTTTTCATAATAAAGCGATAGACAGAAATGTTAGCAGGGAAATAAGAAGAGAGTTAATGAAGCATTATGAGTAAGATGTGATACATGGATGACAACGGTAGATAAAAAAATGACAGTATTATAGAGTCTACAGTCAGGGGAAGGAAAATATGAGAGGTGACAGGCCTTGAGACAATAAAAGAGTATAGGCCATAAAGTCATATCCTCATTTCGAGAAATACATTTGTGACTCTAACGTAATCAACAAAAAGAAAAGTTAGACCCCAGAGTAATACAAATAAGTATGGGCTGGTGAACAAGGTAAACTAAACATGAATTAGGGACTGAGTGATTTGATAATAGTCGGCATCATGAGAATTTCATATTTCGTTTCGGCGATAATAGAATGAACGACAGAAGAATAAACTTTAAAGGTCATTCAGGAAAACGCTTCCCTAATGCAAGCAACGTGAGAAAAGTTAAGCTTAAGGGACTATGTGTTCCAGTTACACTAAGTATCACCCTTGTGAGTAAGGAATTTTTTTATCCTCGATGAAGAAGGATTACCGCAAGGTGAGTAAGGGTCATCGATGATATGAAAAAACGCCAAAGATGAAGAGGTAAAACATCTATAGGTAGATCGTCGTAGCCCTAAATCTTAGTATTCCCCTAAAGGGGGGAATATGGAATGATGTGACATTAAGTCAGGATTAAGTGGTTCTAGTAATTATGGAATGGTAAAGGAAGATTGTGAAAACAAAATAAGAAAGGAATGAGATTGCACTTATTCAAATCCCACAAATATGCTACGATTCCAGAATATTATGCAAACACGACATCAAGGAGAGGAAGTAAGGGTTCATGCTCGAGATGTTATTGATAAATAAGGAGCCAGCGCGATGCTTAAGTTAAGATAAAGGAAATAACCCAAGAAAGATTACGCGGAATATTGATATGAGAATGGGCCAACGAGTAGTTAGTAGTTAATTCAGGAAGAGCCTAGTTATGGCTAGACAAGAGGATACAGACACATCAGTAGATCATGCAAGATAAACATAATAAAACCCAATATAGTAAATTCAGCCTCACAGTTATGACATTATAATACTTGAGATATATTCAGATAAGAGTTGGGGTGGTTAAAGGTGTCGTATAAGTTTTGCGATAATAAAAGAGAGTGCCACTGGGAAACAGTCAAAATATCAATTCAGAAGCAACCCTACAAGTACAAGGGCGTGGAGGTAAGTAACTACGGATAATTATGGGTGAGGAAGGACATCAAAAATTCTGTCGAGTATACGATGTAATAAGCTCGCAGCTTTACAAGAGTCATAGGGTCCTCCCTAAGTACAAAAATGAAAGACTAGCTGAGGAAATAAGGAAGAAGGCTTCAACCTAAGCATAGTAACTTAAAGAAGAAATGGTCTTGTAATAGAAATCTCACTACAACAGTGTATGCACTCCATAAGAAAGTGGCACCTATCATGGCTAAAGAGCAAAAAGTGAAACCAAAAGTAATATTCGAGATCATATGAGTTGCATACAAATTCTGGCATGCGTGGGAACTAAGATAAAACCAGTTAAAAGAGTACCAGCCTCATAAGAGGGCAGTATGGAGCTGCCACCGGATTGTGTATGCACTAGAGATGCAAGTATTATAAGAGAGCTTCAAGTTGTGGATGTGAATTATACCAATGTGGAAGGGGGGTTATGAAAGAGATAGAAGATACGACGTGAGAGTTTAAGGTAAGTAGGTAAAAGTGAACAACGTACGAGATACTCAGGTGCAGAAGGTTGTGAATAATCCATACTTCAGATGGAGGGCTAGAAGTGCTGGGATTCAGTATCCAGGAATGGTAGCGGTGTCATTAGTGGCATATCTTCCAGCCTATGGTTTCTAGGTATCGATAGGTCTAGTTAAGAGAGTAAAGAAGAGTTAGAGATGATTTGATGTCTCTCTTGATGTTCCAGAATAACATAAGGAAATCTATGGTGCAAGGAAGTTGAAGGAAGGTTGTGAGTAGTATAAATAGATATGTGTAGGTCACAAGCCAAAGTATGGTAGAGCAACAAGGTTTTAGGAAGACATGAGTAAGTATAAGGAAAGGCGAGTGAGAAGGTGACGAGAATGGATAAGTCCTCAGGATTAAGCCCATGAAAATAAGAGAGCTAATGGTTTCTCTAAGTTATAGAAAGCTCAGTATAGCCTGAATGAACTCAAAGGAGTCTAAGACTACTAACATTTAGAAGAAATAGAATACCGCCCTAGTAGTGGAATAAGGGTGTAATTGTGATAGATAAAGGATGACGTTTGTGCCTTCGATTGAGTAATGATTTGAAGAAAAAAAAGTATTTCATGGACGGCACGAGACTAGAATACCCCCATAAGATGAATCCCGTTGGTATGCTATGAAATATGGTTATTGAAGTATAGTATCACCCCTAGGTGAATTAGGCAAGTCACTTAAGATATTCCTCTATGAGACGTAAGCCAAGTAACAATGCATTACATAAGAGGTTTCAAGTTATCAGTGGTGGATTATGGATCAACATTAAGGTAAATCAACGATAGATAGATAAAATTTCCACAGTATGAGATGAGATTAGGCTGTCATTCTTAAGATGAAAAATAATGAGGAAGCATTAAAGGACTTAGATTTATACATATAGGATAAGCATCGAGATAGTAACCTGGAGTTTGGGTAGCAGACCTTGGTAATAATAAATCAAAGTAAGAGTTAGGATATAGTATGACCTACCTATATGTAGTAAAGCCATAAGGATAGATAACCAAGGCTATGAAACAAGATATAGCAATAGTCGTAAGTTCGACAAAGTACCTACCGAAGAACTTCAGTACAATTATAGATGCCCAGAGGGACATCATGTCAAGTTCTGTATATGCCCAGAGGTACATCGCATAAGTTCACATACAAGGAAAAAGTCGTACATGCTACATGATAGGAGGTAGCAACAGTTACGAGATTGGAAAAATTTTGACCACATGCCATGGTGTGAGAAAGAGGGCTAAAGGTGGGAATGACCTGGACTTTAAATTTATTCACAGAACAGTTGCCTAGATGGCAAGGACAGTATTAAAACCATTTGTAAGAGCTATCCGGTTATGAGACCGATAAGTGCACTCCATTTGCTCCGTAGTTGCTTATTGTTCAGTATGATTTGGACATGTATTGATTAGTATGGCAGGGCCCTGTCCCGACCTTTATGGTATTTATCTACTCTTAGAGGCTTGTAGACATATGTCATGTATGTGTAAGATTGTATAGGCTTGTCGGCCTATGTTTAGTGTACGAGTGATCATTTTGGTCTTATAGGCTCGTATGTCATATTTATATATTTGTATTATATGTTGGGTCGTCCAATGTTGAGTATTTCCTCATGTTTTATTCTACTTATCTCATGATAGCCTCTCCGACTCATTTACCTTTGATAGTTTGATATGAAAGATACGTTACGTTGGTACTCGGTTGAGTAATGTACCGGGTTCCCGTCACAGCCCATCGGTTTAGGTCGTGACAGAGTGGCTGAGGAGTTTATGCGCCTAGCATAAAGACATACCAACACTCCAGATACAAGCTACCCTTTTGTTTATGGTAGTTTAGGATTAATATTTCTGTTTATGTAGATTCAAACAGATGACAGATGATGTATTTTTTCCAATCTAGATTTGTACTCTTATTACTAGTAGTTTGTGACTTGTACTACTAGTCTGTGGGATGGTTGGATTGAGCTCTTTTAAATATTTCATTCATTATCTTTGTTGATTTCTATTTATAGAAGTGACGTATACTGCTGGGATTACCTAGAGGGTTGAGATAGGTGCCATGTAATGACCCAACTAGTCGTTTTGAGTACTAGCTTTCTTTTCTTTGCTTCGATACTTTTCACATCTCTATTTGATAATTTACGTCTTGGGTGCATGGTTCATGTTGATGTTCGAAAAATTTAAATGCGAAGGAGAAGCCCTGATACCCTGGTGAAGAGGTGCGAGCGTTTGGCCTTGGCAGGTATGAGAAAAGGTAGAGGGTGTACTAAGAAGTATTGGGGAGAGGTGATCAGACATAAGATGGCACCGCTGCAGATTTTCGAGGACATGACCCTTGATAGGAAGATGTAAAGGTCGAGCATTAGGGTTGTAGGTTATGACGTAGTCAAGTCCGGGTGTGAGGCTAGTTTGATAGGGTTAGACTTAGACTGCTAGTGATTAATGTTGTGTTCACACTATCCTTCCATTGTTCAAATCTTCGGGGCTTATTTTCTGGTTTTGTTATTGCATTTCAAATAGTTTCTAGATCTTATAATGCTGTTATTATTTCGTTGATTTATGTTTGATGGTGCTAATATATTATCCCTTCCCTTCTCTTCTCATCTTTTCCATCTTCTTGAGCCGAGGGTCTTTCAGAAATAACCTTTGTACTCCTTCGGGGTAGGGGTAAGGTCCGCGAACACACTACCCTCCCCAAACCCTACTTGTGGAATTTTTTACTAGGTCATTGTTGTAACGACCCGACCAGTTATTTTGCTTTCTAGGTCCCCGTTCCCCTAAATAAGACTCCCCGTAGGTGCTTTTAATGTTTTATGACTTGTGAGGATGGTTAGTTTGAGATTTGGAGGGGTTCGGGTTGAAATCAAAACACTTAGTTCCTCAGTTAGTTTTTAAATGGCTACGTTTAACTTTGGTCAACATTTTGAGTAAACAGCCTCTGAACCAGGATTTGAACTTTCCAATAGGTTTGTGTGATGATTTTGGACTTGGGCGTATGTTCGAATCGGGTTTTGGATGATCTGGGAGCGTTTCAGCGCTTAAGGTTGAAAGTTCTCTTATTGAAGGATTAAAGTTCCTTAAATTAGGTTTGGAGTAGGTTTTGGTGTTACCAAGGTCCGTTTGGGATTCCGAGCTGGGAAATAGTTCCGTATGCTGATTTAAGACTTGCACGCAAAATTTGGCATCATTCCGAGTAGATTAAGTATGTTTTAGCGCGTTCGGACTATGCTGGAAGAACTTGAAATTCATAAGTTGATTCAAAGTGGTTTGGGGTGTGATTCTTAGTTTTGATGATGTTTTATGCGTCCCAAGTGTTCAAGCGAGTTTGGGCAGGGCCTCGGGTGTTAATCGGACAAGGCGCAGACCTTATTTGGATTTGGAAACATAGCTGAAGCACCAGGCTTTTGGTGTAACTGCACCTGCGGAGGGAAAACCACAGGTACGAGCTCGCAGAAGCGAGCCAACAGCCGTAGGAGCAGCCCAGCGTGGGCATCCATGCGGACACGGCGACCGCAGATGTGGAGCCATAGAAACAGTTATGTGGCCGCAGAAACGTCTTTGCGCAATCGGCCAGTGGCCTCAAAAGCGAGAAACCACGCGCAGAAGCGGGATCCCATCTGCATTAGCGAAATCTGGCAGCCTAAGGCAGTTCCACAGAAGCGGTGCCGCAAATGCGGCCCAGTGACCGCAGGTGCGGAATCACTGGAGGTAGTGTGGTCCTTTTAAAACGGGACTTAGGCTATTTGGGGTTCATTTATTACACATTTGGGTGATTTTGGAGCTTCAAAGATGGGGATTTCCGCCTAGCTAATTGAGGTAAGTAATTCCTATGTAATTTGAGTTTAATACATAGATCAAAGGTAGATTTTAACATGAAAATTAAGGGCTTAGATGAATAACCCTAGGTTTTGATAAAAATACGATTTAACCACGAAAATGGTTATGGAATTGAGGGAAAATTACATATTTGAGTTCGTGAAGTTATGGGTAACAATATTCTTCGAAATTTCCGAAATCCGGGAACGTGTGCCCGGGGATGCATTTTAGGAATCCTTCAATTTGGGTTGGATAATCACTCTAATAGTTATAATATGAACTTTTGAACATGTATTTATTGATTTACTCAACATTTGATAAGTTTGGGATTGTTTACCAAGTTGAGGATTTAGAGGGAATTTGAGGCCGGAAAGTGAACCTTGAGATAAGGTAAGTCTCTTGTCTAACCTTGTAAGAGGAAAACTACCCCATACGTGATTTGAGTTAATGTTTTCTTCTAATTGTGGGGGCCACATACATACGAAGTGTCGAGAGTCCGTGCGTAGCTACTAATTATGCCTATGTCCGGGTAGTTTTAGGACCAAAATCATGATTTATTTGAAATATTTGCACCCATCTTGCTAATTAAAGTGCTTAAATTATATTAGAACTAGTGAGAGAATTTGTGAAAGGCCGTTAATAGAATTTGTTTTACATTGTGCATTAGCCTATAATAACGTTTAAGTCAAATGTTATAAAGTATCCTCTCTTCTTGTGGAGCGGGCCAAATGCCTCGGCAGTAGATAGATACATTTATAGTTCATGCCGCTCGACCATCGGTAGTGTACACATTATTCTGGATCACACCGTATGACCTCGGCATAATCGTACGTGATAAAACTCGATGTGTAATCATATATTTGATATCCTTCTCTGACTTGAGAGGCAAAATATTATAAGATGAAAATTTATTTGGAACTTACCATGTGTGAAAGGTTTATATACTTTTGCTTATTATTGAGTTATTGTTATTATATACATAACTCGTGCTCATTTAGACTCTTGTATTTTCTTTACTATTAGCCCATAGTAAGTGTCGATGTCGACCCCTCGTCACTACTTCTTTGAGATTAGACTTGATACTTACTGGGTACATGTTATTTATGTACTCACGCTATATTTCTGCACTAACCGTGTAGGATTTGAGGCAGGTGCATCTGGCGGTCCTACCGGCGCGCATCCCAAATATCCCGAGTCCTAGTGCTTTGCTGCTTCCCGAGCCGTTCTGCAGCCCCTAGAGTCTCTCTTTTGTATTTATATTCTGTCTACTTTATTTCGGACAGTAGTTAGAGTTTTGTATATTCTACTAGTTGCTCATATACTTGTGACACTAGGTTTTAGCACACACACTAGTAGACTTTATGGTTTTGGAGTATTTACATATTTATGCTCGCATTCAGATGCTTTCATTTTATTCATTTGGCTCTCTATTCCTCAATTTCTAAATAAACGGAACTTAATTACTTGTAATCCTTTCAAAAGAACCACGCAGCAAATTCATCATAGGTTTTCCTAGCGAGGACGTTAGGCGTCATCACGGCCTACAGGAGAAATTGGGTCGTGACAGTTGTTGTTGTTGTTGTTGTGAATTTTTGAAACGAAATGTAATTTTTGACTTTTAAAATGACTAGAGTTGATCACGGTCAACGATTTTAGTAAATGACCTCAGATCGATATTTTAATGATTCTGGTAGGTTCATATGATGATTTTGGATTTGTACGTATGTTTGGTTGGGGTCCTGGATGACCCAAGCGCGTTTGGGCACATTCTATGAAAAAGTGAAAAAAATGAGTTTCAAAATTGAAATCTTGAGTTTTGACGATCGATTTTTGATATTTGATGTTATTTTGATGATTTGAGGTAGCGGGCGTGTTTGTATAAGGTTATTATAGTTATGTGAATGTCCGAATTTGAGCCTGAGCGGCTTGGGTGAATTTTGGATGCTTTACTGACTGATTTTTAAGTTAATAGGTTGTTGGGGTTCTTGATCTGTAGATCTCGCATTTGCGAGATTCTGATCGCAAATGGGAGACTCACGTTTGCGAGATTTTGCTCGCATTTGCGATTATGGAGGGGGCTAGGGAGCTTCGCATTTGTGAAGTTAGGTCCGCTTTTGTGATGGGGGTGGTTTTTGCAATTTTGGAGTTATGGTCGCATTTGCGACCCTGGAGTACTTGGGACAACTTCTCTTTTGCGAAAATAATTCTACATTTGCGATAGTCCCTATGTTCGCATTTGCGATCATGAGGTCGCATTTGCGACAAAAGAAGAGCTGAGGCACTGATGGCATTTGCGAACGTCGCGATTTCAAACAAGGCTTCGCAATTGCGATACCTGCAGCTGGGTAAAAGAGGGAAAATTCGGGACTTAGCTCATTTTACACAATTTTTCAACATCAAACTCTATAGAGGCGATTATTTTGAAGAGTATTTTCTTTCGAATCCATTGATTACCATCTTTAACTAGTTTTCAATCAATTTCAACTACTTTACCATTAATTTTAACATCAATCTATGAATTTCAAAGTAGAAATTGGGGGTTTTTGGTAGAATATAGGAATTTTGTAAAATTCAGATTTAGACCTCAAATTGAGGTCGGATTTAAAAACAAATCACATTTCTGGGCTCGGGGTGAATGGGTAATCAAAATTTGGTCTGAATCGTCAATTTCGACAACGTGGGTTGATAAGTGTAGATTTTGACTGCTTATTATCACCTTTTAGCTTTTGTTTTAGTCTGAAAGTATTGAATTGTGTTCCCGAAATTAATGAAATTGTGCAAAATTGCAGGAATGTTGGAAGTTTTGTTTCCCGAGATTAAATCCGACTCAAAAATGAGTGTTTCGAAGCACAAGGCAATAAAGGGCGCAGAAGCACAAATGTGCGGTCCGCAGAAGAAATTGCGGATAGTAGAATTCAATCTGCGACCACAAACCAAGAAGAAATTTCTAACAGAACTTTTAGCAATGTGCGGCCGCACAACTAGGCTAAGAGTCAAAGATCAAAGAGTATGCAAAAAGACCAAGTCCGGAAGCCTTTGTGAATTGCGGACCGCATATGAATTGTGTGGCCACAAAAGACTACCTCGCGGCCGTAGTACAGAAATGTGTGGCAGCAGAAGATTGCCTCGCGGCCATAGTTCAGAAATGTGCGGCCACTTCCTGCCAGCTGAAGAAATTTGAGGACCGCACATGGAATTGTGCGGCCGCAGAACCTCCCGAGGGGTATTTTTGTCCGTGATTTTTTGCCCTCTATAAATAGACGAGTTTCACAAAATTAGGTCAAGTTTGAACATCTGAAGCTGTTGTAGCCGTTTTCTTTACTATTTTAGGAAGTGTTACATTATTTTGGTGTTTTAACATTAGATTTCATCATTTTGATCTTCCATTATGTGTTTAATTAGCTTTTCTTATCTATTTTCTGCAATTTCCATTATGAGTAGCTAGACTTTTACTAGGGTAGTGACCCAACCCTAGTGTGTAAACCTTATGGATATCTAATTTAGTATTTATTTATGATTGGGTGTTGATTATTTAGCTTAGTTCATGCTTTAATTTTAGAATTAACGGTTGCAAATATTGATTCGTGCCTATTTGACTTAGTCTCTACTTTAGAAAGAGAGACCCAGTCTAGGCTAACTTAGCTAACAAGGAATTGGGTTAATTGAGAGATTGGTTAACCTAATTAAAGGGTTAAAACTAGAGATAGTAATAACCCGACTTGAGCTCTTATTAACTATTTTGGTTGATACCCATTTGAACTTCAGAAAGCCAAATTGGGCAAAATCACTCTCTGACCTAGAGGTATTGAGTGGGTAACGTAGAGTTGAAAGCTATAAGACACCCCAATCAATAAAACAAGCATTAACGTCTTTATCCCATTAAGCAAACACCAAGGTTATGGTCACAACCCTAGGCCTTTAATTCAATTGGAAAAACCTCAAAAAACATTTATTTATAATCTATTTTCTTTATCTTGCATTCATTAGAGTTACAGTTGAAATAGAAAATAAAACCTTATTGTGGAAGTGCAATCTTAGATAACCCTCCTAGTTGGGTAATTATTATTGCATACGGCCATGTCATATCTCTTATTGAGGTGTGTTGTGGACGTGATCGTTGGCCCGGGTTGACTTTTTGTTGACTTTTTCAATTATGATCAAAATTGAACCTTTTTCATTCGTGGGTAGTTTCTAAATCTTATTTTGAATTTTTTGAACTATATTTGACTAGATTCGATTGGTTTGGAGGCTTATTATAAAGAATAAGTCGTGGTTGATTGTTGATCATGTTCCGAAATGAGGTAAGTGTCTTGACTAGATTTATTGGGGGAATTTTTCCTACTAATTAATATTGTTTGCTATATGTGAGGGTGATGCATATACGAGGTGACGTGCATATATGCATGTGCCAGGGTTTTCATGCTCGGGCGGGGGAAATTATATGCTTCCTTATGCCTTTGTTGAACTTGATGATCCCTAAACCTACGCTTCATTTAATTCGATGACTATAAACTCAATTAACTATGTTAGAAAACATGCTAGAATATATGACATCTTAAAAAGGATTTAATGTGTTATTTTTTAGATTTGTTTGCATATTTAACTTGATCGTAGTATCACGAACCTATATCTATAATTGTTATTGTCATGTTATTTGAGCTTCTTTATTCATAGTAAGAGATGATGATTGGGGCCTTAGGGCTATGTTTGGCACGATAAGTATTTCCGTGCGGTTGATGAGATGTTGGAACAATGACTATTTTCATGCGGTTTAAAATGAGATTTGTTTGTTGGTTATTACCATGCAAAAAGAAAGTGAATTGGATTTCTGTTATGATTACTCGTTCGTTATTCACTTACATTCCCTTTACTTGGGTTTTTATTAATGTTTGTTGTTTTGTATGATACCTTCTGTTTGAGTTCCTTATGTAGTTACCTTTGTGTTTTCCATTTGGCCTGTTAGTGTTATATCATATCTTTACCATGTCTGTTACTGTTACACCTACGCTTTTACTTCATTTATTCTACTACATGTCGTCTTAGAATTCATTCCTTTAATTGTTATTAGCTCATACATGTTACATGCCTCTAATTGTCACGTGATTTACTTGTTAGATGCCTTAACCTGTTACATGTCTTCACTCACGACATGCTCTCACTTACTGCATATTTTAACTTACTATATGCTTTAACTTACCATATGCCTTCACTTATTAAATACATTTACTTGCTACATGCTTCTACTTGTTACATGATTTCATATATTGAATGCCTTCATTTGATCCTTGTTCTTACTTGACAAACATCTTTACTCATTTCATGTCCTACTCTCCTTGCTTAACCAGATTGGTGACTTTTAGATTGGTTGTGTGTTGTGCTTTGTGGAAGCTTTGTCAGGATATACGGTAGACTAGCTTTGATATTGGACAACTCATCTTACTCTGTTTGAGTTGTATTACCTAGTTGAATATAGCGTGTTCATTTTCTTAGTGCTATATTGTGAACTTTTCCCGTGTTTGGTGTTGTGGTTTTATGTGATAATATTGTATATTGGGAACGGGTTGCACACTGCAACAATGTTTATTGATATTGGGATCAGGTTTCACGCCATAATAGTGTTTACTGATATTGGGACCGAGTTGCACGCCGCAACATTGTTTATTAATATTCTGATCGAGTTGCACGCTGCAACAATATTAATTGAAATTGGGATCGGGTTGTACGCTGCAACGGTATTTTGTTAGTTTTGTTTGGTTATGATCCTTACGCGTACTTTGCGATTGTTTTTCCTTCAAAGAAATGGTTATAAGGTTATGTTTTGATTGCCATGTCTGTTAACTTGCTTCATAGCTCTCTAGTTGATGCTCTTACCATTATTCGACATATCCTTTGCCTTGTTTTTCCAGCTTATTATCTGCACATGTACATAGTAAGTGAGTATCTTTAACTTAAAACGTTGTCACTACTTCACTCTTATGTAGTACAGGGTCGGTTGTACTCACACTACTCTTATGTACCTTGTATGCAGATCTGGGAGCTGCATAGCTATGGAAGACGAAGTCGTGCATTGAAGATGTACTCGCGTTCCAGATTCTAGCTACCTCTTATTCATGGTAGTTTAGGATTTAAGTTATGTTACTTATTCATGGTAGTTTAGGATTTAAGTTATGTTACTTCAAACATATATTGTATTTATTCTTCATATCGACTTTGTAAATCAAAATCATAGTGGCTCATGATTTATATTACTAGTCCTTGGGTAGTTGTATTCAAACTGGTTGTAGTTTCTATTATATATATTTTTGATTTCACAGTTTGGTTGTAACTTATATTGTTTGGCTTACCTAGCGGGTAAGGTTAGGTGCAATCACGACTTAGTAAAAATTTCGAGCCGTGACAAGTTGGTATCAGAGCACTGGATTCGTAGGTTTTACAAGTCATGAGAAAATATCTAGTAGAGTCTCACGGATCGGTATGATGACATCCATGCCTATCTTCAAGAGGGTACATGGAATTTAGGAAACTTCCCCCCCTTTCTTTCCTTATTGTGTGACCTTGTTTCAGCTTGAAACATATGATTTGATTTTTCCTATTCGTCCATATGTGATGTTGCGCACAAAGTATCATTGTTAACCGACGGCTTGTGATGTTACGGATGGGCTGCGAAGGGATGTGGATGCTTGATTACTGTCGCGATGTGTTGTCCAGGCTTTGATGCATATGTGCTGGTAGACCTTTCAGTTGTTCATTTTTGGGATGTATATCTTTTCGACAAGTGTAGACTCGAGAGTATTAGTCGGTTGCCTAGTTGTTGTGACCATGGTAGGGTCATGGGATTGTTTTCATTTGAGTCTAGCCGGTGGGTTATAGAAAGTGTATTTCATGTGGTGATGTCCTCCCGGATTGAGTTAAGTGGAAGTCTTTCGGTTGATGAGGTTCATCCCCCTGGTGTTTTAGAGTTGATCATGAAGTTTTCATATTTTTTCAAGTTAGCATAATAGTGGAGGTGCGCCGTGTGGGATTGAATGTTGTGATTACAAGTTTTTGATTTAGTTTCGAATGGAAGGTTATGAGATCTTGATGGCATAAATGATTTCAGATGTTTAAGAGAATGCTGGCACTATTTGATGTCACTTGAGAAAAGTACGCATTTTAGAAGGCGCATTGGGTTTTGACTTGCAGATTCTTAACTATTGTTTTTGTGATCGCCTAGTTTTGGGTTGCTGAGGTTCAAGTTTTGCTACGTGGCGCAGAAGATCTATGTGAGTATTTTTAATAAGATGATGGATTACAAGGGATGTATCAACCATTTGAGTAGGGGAGTTGGGATCGGATATGGAGATAACGGTATTCATGAGGTTTAGAGATTGGATGTTTGCATAGGCAGACTATTCCTTAGTTATGAACTATGAAGATGTTAAGAATTTGATAGCTAAGGGTATGTGTTATGGATAAGTTGCTATTGACTTTTGTAAGGTTATATATCTGTTTGGGAATGATCGAATTGTTTTGGGGTTTGTTTGTTGGCCTAATGAGAATGTGTGTTCTATATCAGACTGGTTCGCTTACTCTTACGCAACCGTTATTATAAGTATATCATCGGGTGGAATGGATGTTATTCATGCCCTTGTCTATGTTATGCATTTCTTTCTTATGATATGATGTTTTGTGAGGCTATTTGGTGATTCGCACGCATGACGTATTCTTGTTTAGGCCTTGTGGCGATATATGAGGTAGATGGACCATTTGATGTTGATTTTCTTATACTTAGTTGTGCTTGCCTATTTTCTGTATTTTGTTATGTCTATTCACTTTCCCGCAGTTATATTTGTGCACTCTATTATGTTTGATGTTGATGCACATGTGCTTAGTGAGCATGAGCACTATGGCTCGATGGGTGTCCCTATGTGGATTGATATGTTTGGATCGGGTTGCTTGCGGCAACTAAGTTATGTGGGATACCCTTCGTTATGTTTATTTCGTGTATTTTGTTTTCCCTTTTATGGGATGAGTTCATAAAATTATGCTTTTGTTGTTATATCATTTGTACTTGTTGGATAGTCCTCGTACCTTATTTGTTTTCCATTTTTTAACATATCTGCATTATTGCTTTTTTAGTGTACGGACTGTATTGTGTGAGGTTCCATGTGGCTTTTGGTGTGACTTGTTGGTTGGACTACTGGTATTGGGTGAAACGAGGTTTCTAGACCTGGGATTTGTATTATCTTATTGGGACAAGGAGTGTTTGGAAGAATAATACCATATTTTTGCTAAGAATTTGGCAAAGGTCCTCGTTGGGAGAGAGAGGTCCTCGACTTGTTGATTTTATGGGTGTTTACAAGTTTCTTCATGTTTCTTTTATCATTAGCAGTATTACGGAGATATTGAACAAGGTTTAAATTGATATGAAGCATATTATCGGGTTTGGCAATGAGCAGCTATTGTGGTCGGAAGTTATTGCTGTGAGTATATGAGTTATATAGCACATCGTGTGGTTCGACCTTGGTAGTGTATTGACGGCTTGATGCAGCTTGCGGGGATTGATACAATATATATATATATATATATATATATATATATATATATATATATATATATATATATATATATATATATATATATATATATATATACACACACACACGTAGAATTTCGGATGTTGGAATTCGGTTCCACGCCCTGTGGGCTAAGGTGGAAGGAAGAATCTTCAGTAGGGGTTGTGTTCATGGACTTATATGGACCGAGGTGGCATGGGATCACTCATGGGTACTAGTATGATGATTTTATTCAAATATTTGATTGCGTGGGAGCGACTATTAGCACGTTCGAGGACGAACGTATATTTAAGTGGTGGAGAATGTAACGACCTGACCGATCATTTTGAGTACTTGCTTTCCTTTCTGTGCTTTGAGACTTTTCATAGCTTTATTTGATGATATATGACTTGCGTGAGTGCGTGGTCCGTGTCTATGTTCAAAAATATATTAATGTGAATTTTTGAAAAAGAATATGATTTCTAACTTCAAAAATGGCAAGAGTTGACCACGGTCAATATTTTTGGTAAACGAACTCAGATTGCTATTTTAACGATTCTAGTAGGTTCGTATTATGAATTTAGACTTGTAGATATGTTTACCCAAGCGCGTTTCAGCGCATTATGTGAAAAATTAAAAAAATGAAATTGAAAGTTTAAATCTTGAATTTTGATAATCGATTCTTAATATTTGATGTTATTGATTTGATGGGGCGAGCGGGTTTGTATAATATTATTACACTCGTGTGAGTATTCGGATTTGAGCCCTATATCGACCCGCCTGGTTGTTTTGACTATTTTAGCTCTGTACCCCCTGTTTGATGCTTGGCATATGTGTATTTGTGGTTATGTAACTTGCCGGGGTGGTTGGTTTGGCTACGGGAAAGTTTCGGAGTTAATTGAGACACTTAGTTCCAAGGTTGGAAGCATAAGTTGTAAGAGTTGATCACAGTTTGACTTTTATGTAAACATCTCCGGAATGAAGTTTTGGATGGTTCCAATAGCTTTGTATAGTGATTGTTTACTTAAGAGTATGTCTGAATTAGGATTTGGAGGTTCGTAGGTTGGTTTGGTGCTTTTTGGCGAAATTTAGAAAGTTGAAGGTTTGAAAGGTTGTTAGGTTTTAGCAAGAGTTGACTTTGTTGATACAGGTTTGGATTTTGGTTACTATAATTGAAATAGGTTCGATGTGTCATTTGGGACTTGCATGCAAAATTTGATGTCATTCTGAGGTGTTTAGGCATGTTCGGCGGATGTTTGGAATTTGGATAGTTGAATTAGTTCCTTAGGATTGAATTGCGGTGTGATTCATGGTTTTGATATTTTGTTGTGTGATTTGAATCCTCGAGTAAGTTCGTGTTATGTTTTGGGATTGATTGGTGTGATTGGATGTGGTCCTGGAGGCCTCGGTGTGTTTCGGATGGGTTTCAGACCATTTCTCTATGTGTTGGATTTTTGTTTCTGATGTCTGGTGCTTTCTTCATCATGATCGCGACAAGGAGGTTGGGTTCACATAGGGATTTTTGGTGGCAGGCAACTTTGTTCTTCGTATTCGCGAAAAGAGGACCACATTCACAGAGCTTTAGCGATGCAGTGATTCGTGATCGCGTGCGGGACTCTGCATTTGTGTAGAAGTGGAGCCTGGAGGGGGCTAGTCAGGCGCAAGCCATCGCGTTTGCATAGGCATAGTGGTGTTGTTTATCGCGTTCGCGACTGGGATGTCGCATTCGCGAAGAATGGTTTGGCAGCTGGGAGAGTTTGTAATTCGTGATCGCGAAAGGTATGCCTTGGAAGATTATTAACATTTCCATTTCGAGACTTTTGATTATTATCACATTTTGAGTTGGAGAGCTCAGTTTTGGGCGATTTTAGATGGGATTTTCACGATTCAGATTGGGGTAAATATTTTTTACTCAGATTTTCCATGATTCCATCCTTGCTTTTATCATTTAATTGATGAATTAAAATGAAGAATTTAGGATTTTAGTAAAAACTTTCCTGAATAAAAATTAAGGATTTGAAGGTCAATTTGAGGTCGGAATTGGATGATTGGTATGGTTGGACTGGTATTCGAATGGATGTTTCGAATTTGTGAGTTTGGTCGAGTTCCGAGGTGCGGGCCTAGGGTTGACCGTTTTGGTTGACTTTTTGATTTTGATTAAAAATCTTAGCTTTATATTTAGAATCATTTCCTATAGCTTTTATTGGTGATATTAAGTTATTTTGGCTAGATTCTAGCCGTCCGGAGGTTGGTACACACGGGAAGGGATTGTTAGAGGATTGATTTGGCTTGCTTGAGGTAAGTATCTTACCTAAACTTGGTTGAGGCACTAGTTGCCGGAGTTATTTGTGACAGCTACGTGTTATGGGTGGCGTACATGTGTGGGACTAAACCCATGTGCGTGCACCGAGGGATTTTTCATGCTCGGAGTAGTGCTTAGGCCATGATATGCCTTAAATTAATTGCTAAACTTCATGTTGTGATGTTTCTCTTATTTGCACCCCTGTTGTGAGCCACGTTTGAGGTTGCATAAAGCTTAGATCTCCTGATTAAGCCTGATAGCTGCTATTTTGAGATGTATTCACCTGATTTGAGCTATGATATTACACATGCACATGCATACACCTTAGCATGTCACTTATACCAGTCTAGGAGTATGGAATTTGATGTTCTTTGATTATGTACATGTATTCTTGCATATTTGCTTTGTGTGTGATTATGGTATGGATTGGTAGTCCATAATCACGTCAGGCGAATTATGATATTGAGCATGTGACCACGCCGGACGGATTGTGATTATTGGCACGTGAGTTATCCGTGTAGTACGTGAGTTATCCGTACAGATCCAGATATTGATATTATTGGGACGTGAGTTATCCGTACAGATCCAGATATTGATATTATTAGCACGTGAGTTGTCCATACATCACGTGAGTTGTCTGTGCGGTTGATATTATTAGCACGTGAGTTATACATGCAGCATATGGATCCATCCCCCTAGGGTTACCCGCTCATGATTCTCTCTAGATGGTGTACACGTGGATTGGGGAAAACTGATCAGTGATTTGGTACTGTTATGGAAATTCTAAGGAAAAGTTAGCTAGAGTTTGATTTGATTGTTGCATTTCATCTTTACTTGCAAATTCCTTGACTATTATCTACTTTCATTGAGCATATCTTCTTTATATGCCGGATTTTGACTAGGCAGAGTATGTTAAGTAATTTTGTGCACCAAGGTGGTTATTCAGAGATTCATGACTTGATCATATCATCGTTTTGTACTTGTTGCATTTTATGAATTGTACAGGTGGTTTGCGAGTATCATTTATAATTCTTGCCTTTTTTACCTCGCCGAGGTTAGTTATGATACTTGTTGAGTACATGGGGTTGGTTGTACTCATACTACACTCTACACTTCACTGTGCAGATTCAAGTGTTGGACCCAGTCACCAGTAGCAGAGTTGCTTGCTGAGTTGTCAGAGAGACGAGGTAGAGCTGCATCTTGATCGCAGTCTTGGCATCTCTTTCCATTTGTACTGGTGTCTTTATTATTGGACTGTATTACTAGCTAGATTTGCTGACTTGTATCTCCATTTCAGAGCTCATGACCCTGTATTTATCAGTTCTGGGGAATTTATCATGTGTTGACGTTACTATGTTATGTTGAGACATTAGACTTGTATCACTTTTGTAGCTTTTGGTATTTGTATTTCGTTTTTGCTATGCTTGGCTTTCCTAGTTAGAGCGTTAGACGCAATCACGATCGGTTAGTAGAGTTCAGTCGTGACAAGTTGGTATCAGAGACCTAGGTTCATAGGTATTATGGGTCATGAGCAAGTTAAGTAGAGTTTTGTTGATTGGAACGAAGACATCTGTACTTATCTTCGAGAGGCTAACGAACTGTTAGAAAAACTTCACTTTCTTGTATTCTTGTCATGCGGATTTGTGATTTCTGATGTTTGAACATTTACTCTTCTATTCTCTTATAGATGGTGAGGACACGTGCAACCAGATCAGGCTGATGGGCACCAATACCACCACGCAGGGTCGCGAGAGGCCAGGGCCGAGGTGGGGCTTGCACTACAGCTAAAGCAGCATCTGTAAAGCCACCAGTTGCTCCAGCTGAGGAGCATGTTCTAGCTATTGTTGAGCCGGTAGGACCAGCTCAGAATCGGCGGTACTTATTATTATACCTGGTCATTAGGAGGTTTTGGCTCAGATCTTGTGTGTGCGCACAAGCGCGGATCAGGCGGTTATGATACCAGTTGCACCAGCTACCTTACAGGTTGGGGGAGGTACTTAGACTTCCGCCACCCATACTTTAGAGCAGCTAGCTCAGGGTCATTAGATATCAGGGGTGTTACCAGTTCAGCTAGTTATTTTTGCTCGGGCCAAGGTTGGCCCAGCTCTGACTGATGAGAAGCAGAAGAGGTTGGAGTGGTTTAGGAAGCTTGATCCAATAGAGTTTAGTGGAGGAGAGTCAGAGGATGCTTAAGATTCTTTTGACCGATGTCATTGAATTCTTTGCACCGCGGGTATTGTGGATATCAGTGGAGTTGCTTTCACTACTTTTCAGCTGGAGGGGCAGCTTACAAATGTTGGCAGACTTATGAGTTAGGCAGGCCAGCTAGTGCATCACCACTTACATGGCATGAGTTCTCAGTTCTCTTCTTAGAGAATATTGTCCCAAAGACTCGCAGAGGAGTTGAGTAGCTATACCAGGAGGGTATGACTATGACCCAGTAGGAGCTGAGATATGCATATTTGGCAAGTCATGCTATATGGTTGGTTCCCACTGAGAGAGAAGATCAAGAGGTTCATCGATGGCCTCAACTATGGTTTACGTTATAGTATGGCTCAAGAGGTTAAGACGGATGCTAGGTTTGACTAGGTGGCCGAGATTGCTAGACGTTTGGAGCAGGTTCGTAGGCTTGAGCATGAGGAATGGGAGGCCAAAAGGCCTCGTGGTTCCGGTGGTTTAAGTAGTGCCTCATGTGGAGGCCAGTCACGTTACACCAGTGGCCATTCATTTAGACCCGCTCAGGCAGCTCGTCATATTCCTTGTGGTTCCTCAATTAGCCACAATGCATATAGTGCACGCCCAGTTCAGTCATTATTCAGCGTGCTGCAGGCATAAAGTTCTTACTATGCCCCATCTTCTCAGGATTTCATAGGAAGTTACCTGGATTATCAGGTTTAGCAGCTCTATCAATAGAGAGGTTGTTTTGAGTGCGGAGGCTTGAGTCATCTCAAGAGGAATTAACCTAGGCTTCTAAGTAGGGTTCCACAGTGGAGCTCACATCCTATGATTTTAGCACCAGCAGCTACACCACCCCCATAACAAGCTAGGGGTGGGGCTCAGACAGTTTGAGATTGCCCTACAGGCGGAGGTCGATCAGGTGGTGGATAGTCTCGTTGCTATGCATTTCCAGCCAGGCCAGAAGTAGTTGCTTCCGACGACGAGATCACATGTATTGTTTCAGTATGCCACACGGATGCTTCAGTGTTATTTGACCCTAGTTCCACTTATTCATATGTGTCATCATACTTTACTCGTTATTTGGATATGCCTCGTGATTCCTTAGTTATGCTTGTTCATGTATCTATACCGGTTGAGGATTCTATTATGGTGGATCATGTATATTGGTCATTTGTGGTTACCATTGGAGGTTGTGAGACTAGAGTTGATATATTATTGCTCAGTATGGTTGATATTGACTTGATTCTAGGCATGAATTGGTTGTCACCATGTCACGTTATTCTTGATTGTCATGATAAGACCGTGACATTGGTGATGCCGGGGTTGCCTAGGGTTGAGTGGATAGGTTCCTTAGATTATGTTTCTAGTAGGGTGATTTCATATTTGAAGGCTCAACGGATAGTTGAGAAATGATGTTTGAATTATTAGGCTTCCATGAGAGATCTTAGTGCTGATACTCCTACCGTTGAGTTCGTTCCGATATTTAGGGACTTCCCTAATGTGTTTCTTGCATACCTGTCGGTTATACCACCTGATAGGGATATTGATTTTTGTATTGACTTGGTGTCGGACACTCAGCCCATCTCTATTCCACCATACCGTGTGGCACCAGTATAGTTGAAGGAATTAAAGGAGCAGTATCAGGAGTTGCTTGATAAGTATTTTATTTGGACCATTGTGCCACCTTGGGGTGCACCGGTTCTATTTGTGCAGAATAAAGATGGTTGTATGAGGATGTGTATTGTCTACAGGCAACTGAACAAAGTTATAGTCAAGAACAAGTACCTACTACTGCGTATTGAGGATTTGTTTTATCAGCTTCACAGTTCTAGGGTGTGCTCGAAGATTGATTTGAGATCGAGGTACAATAAGTTCAAGATTCAGACTTCAGACATTCCGAAGACGGCATTCAGGACCCGTTATGGTCACTATGAGTTTCTAGTGGTGTATTTTGGGCTGACCAATGCCCCAGCATCCTTTATGCACTTAATGAACAACGTGTTTCAGTCGTATCTTGATTCTTTCTTCATAGTGTTCATTGATGATATATTGGTGTATTCTCGAAGTCAGGAGGATCATGAGTAGCACTTGAGTATCGTACTTCAAACTTTGAGGGAGAAGAATTTATATGTTAAATTCTCCAAGTATGAATTTTGGCTTGATTCGGTGGCATTCTTGGGTCATGTAGTAACTAGTGAGGGGATTAAGGTGGACCCAAAAAAGATTTAGGCAGTTCGGAGTTGGCTTAGACGGTCTTCTGCTACTGAGATCTGGAGTTTTCTTTAGGTTGGCTAGGTATTATCGTCGTTTTATGCAGGGTTTTTCATCTATAGCAGATCCATTGACTAGATTAATGCATAAGGGTGCCCCATTCAGGTGGTCTGATTAGTGTGGGGAGAGCTTTTAGAAGTTCAAGATTGCTGTGACTACAACTTCACTTCTAGTTTTACCTTCGGGACCGGGTTCTTATACAATCTATTGTGATGCTTCATGGATCGGCATTGGATGTGTGCTAATGCAGGAGGGTAGATTTATTTCTTATTCTTCGCGTCAGTTGATTCCCCATGAGAAGAACTACCTTGTACATGATTTGGAGTTGACAGCCATTGTTTACGCATTGAAGATTTGGAGGCATTATCTTTATGGTGTGTCTTGTGAAGTGTTAGCAGATCATAGGAGTCTCCAGCACTTGTTCAAGAAGAAGGATCTTAACTTGAGGCATCAGAGGTGGTTAGAGATACTAAATAACTATGATATCACCATTCTTTATCATTTGGAGAAGGCTAATATGGTGGTCGATGCTTTGAGTATGAAGGTTGAGAGCATGGGGAGTCTTTCTTATATTCCAGTTGGGGAGAGGTCGTTAGCATTAGATGTTCATGCCTTAGTCAATCGATTCGTGAGGTTGGATATTTTGGAGTCTAGCAAAGTTCTTGCTTGCATAGTTTCACAGTCTTCTTTGTTTGAGCGCATCAAGGCATGTCAATATGATGACTCCCATTTGCTTGTCCTTACGGACACGGTGCAACACGGTGATGCTAAGGAGGTTACTATTGGTGATGATGGGGTATTGAGACTATATGGTCAGATCTTTATTTCAAATGTGAATGGGTTGCGTAAGTTTATTCTTGAGGAGCCCCACAGTTCGTAAGATTCCATTCATCCAGGTGCCGGAAAGATGTATCATGATTTGAGACAACACTATTGGTGGCAGAGGATGAACAAGGATATATTTGAGTATGTCGCTCGATGTTTGAACTGTCAACAGGTGAAGTATGAGCATGAGAGACCAGGTGGTTTGCTTCAGAAGATAGATATTCCGGAGTGGAAGTGGGAGCGTATCACTATGAATTTTGTAGTTGGACTTCCATGGACCTTGAGAAGATTTGATGAAGTGTGGGTTATTATTTACATGCTGACCAAGTCTACACATTTCAGTCCGGTTATGACTACGTACTCTTTAGAGTAGCTGGCTCAAATTTTTACATTCAGGAGATTGTTCTCATTCATGGTGTACCCGTGTCTATTATCTCGGATCGAGGCACTCAGTTCATATCGCATTTCTAGAGAGTATTGCAATATGAGTTGGGCACGCAGGTCGAGCTGAGTATAGCATTTCATCCCCAGACAGATAAGAAGTCTGAGCGCACTATTTAACTATTGGAGGACATGGTGCATGCATGTGTCATTGATTTCGAAGGTTCATGGGATCTATTTCTACCGCTAGTAGAGTTTGCCTACAATAACAGCTATCACTCGAGTATCCAGATGGCCCCTTATGAGGCCTCATATGCGAGGCGATGCCATTCCTCAATTGGTTTGAACCTGGGGAAGCTAGGTTGTTGGGCACGGATTTGGTCCGGGATGCATTGGAGAAGGTGAAGTTGATTTAGGAGAGGCTTCGTACAACGCAATCCAGGCAGAATAGTTATGCTGACAGGAAGGCTTGGGATGTTGCATATATGGCGGGTAAGAAGGTCCTAATTAGAGTTTTGCCCATGAAGGCTGTGATGGGGTTCGGGAAGAAGGGCAAGTTGATCCCTAAGTATATTGGTCTTTTCAAGGTGCTTGAGAGGGTTGGAGAGGTAGACTTGCCTTGCCACCTAATCTATCGTGGGTTCACCCAATGTTTCATGTTTTTATGCTCTAAAAGTATAATGGTAATTCGTCTCATGTTTTGGACTTCATCACAGTGCAATTAGATGGGGATTTGACTTATGATGTGGAGTTGGTGGTCATTTTGGGCCGGCACGTTCAAAAGTTGAGGTCGAAGAATATAGCATCAGTGAAGGTTCATTGGAGAGGTCATCCGGTCGAGGAGGCTACTTGGGAGACCGAGCAGGATATGTGGAGTAGATATCCTTACCTTTTTGAGACTCCTCGTATAATTATAGACCCGTTCGAGGAAGCAAGTTTGTTTAAAAGGGTGAGAATGTAAGGACTCGACTGGTTGTTTTGAGTATTTTAGCCTCGTTCCCCTATTTTATGCTTTGCATATGTGTATTTGTGGTTACGTAACTTACCGGGGTGGTTGGTTTGGTTACGGGAAAGTTTCAGAGTGAATTAGGACACATAATTCTAAGGTTGGAAGCTTAAGTTGTAAGAGTTGACCGAAATTTGACTTTTGTGTAGACAACTCCAGAATAAAGTTTTTATGATTCCAATAGCTTCATATAGCAATTTTGTACTTAGGCGTATGTCCAGATTGGGATTTGTAGGTCCGTAGGTTGGTTTGGTACTTTTTGACGAAAGTTGAAAAGTCACAGGTTTGGGAGGTTAATATATTTAACCAAGAGTTGACTTTGTTGATATCGGGTTTGGATTTTGGTTCCGGAAGTTGAAATAGGTTCGTTGTGTAAGTTGGGACTTGCATGCAAAATTTGAGATCATTCCAAGGTGTTTAGGCATGCTCAGCCTAAGTTTGGAATTTTGAAAGTTGAATTAGTTCCCCAAGCTTGAATTGAGGTGCGATTCATGGTGTTGATGTATTTTTGTGTGATTTGAGGCCTCGAGTATGTTCATGTTATATTTTTGGATTGGTTGGTATGATTGGACGCGGTCCCGGGGGTGTTTTTCGGATGGATTTCAGACCATTTCTCTATGTGTTGGATTATTGTTTCTGATGTCTGGAGCTTTCTTCATTGCGATCGCAACAAGGAGGTGGAATTCACGAAGGGCTTTTTTTGAGGCAGGCGACTTTTCTATTCAAGAAGCTTTGGCGAGGCAGTGATTCACAATCGTTGGGGACTCCGCGTTTGTATATAAGGGGAGCCTGGAAGGGGTCAGTCAGCCACAAACCTTCGCGTTCGCCGGTGAGGGGACGCGTTCGTGTAGGCATGGTGGTGTTGGTCATCGTGTTCTCGAGTAGGGCGTCGCGTTCGCGAAGAAGGGTTTGGCAGCTGGGAGAGTTTGTTCTTTGCGATCGCGAAGATATTTTCGTGATTGCGATGGGTATGCCTGGGCAGACTATTTAATATTTCCATTTCGAGGGTTTTGATTATTATATCACATTTTGAGTTGGAGAGCTCGACTTTGGGCGATTTTGGAGGAGATTTTCATGATTTGGATTGGGGTAAGTATTTTTTACTCGGATTAAGTATTTCTGACTCGGATTTATTTATAGTCTATGATTTCATCCTTGTTTTTAGCATTTAATTGATGAATTAAAGTGAAGAATTGGAAATTTTAGTAAAAACTTTCCTAAAGTAAAAATTGAGGATTTGAAGGTCCATTTGATGATGGAATTGGACGAAATTTGTATGGTTTGACTCATATTCGAATGGGTGTTCGAAATTTATGGGTTTGGTCTGGTTTCGAGGTATGGGCCCAGGGTTGAAGCTTTGGGTTGCGAAGATCTTAGCTTTTTTCATTTGGAATCATTTTCTATAACTTTTATTGATGATATTACATTATTTTAGCTAGATTTGAGCGGTCTAGAGGTTGATACCCGTGGGAAGGGCTTGTTAGAGGATTGATTTGGCTTGCTTGAGGTAAGTATCTTACCTAAACTTGGTTAAAGTACTAGTTTCCGGAGTTATTTGTGATAGCTACGCGCTATGGGCGGCGTACATGTGTGGGGCTTAGCCTATCTGCGTGCATCGAGGTATTTTCCATGCTCGAGATAGTGCTTAGGCCATGATATACCTTAAATTGATTGCTAAGCTTTATGTTGTGATGTTTCTCTTATTTTTACCCCTGTTGTGAGCTATTTGAGGCACGTTTGAGGTTGCATAGAGATTAGATCTCCTGATTAATCCTGATAGATGTTATTTTGACATGTATTCACTTGATTTGAGCTATGATATCACACACTTGCACATGCATACACCTTAGCATGTCACTTATACCAGTCCAGTATGGTATTTGATGTTCTTTGATCATGTACATGTATTCTTGCATATCTGCTTTATATGTGATATGGCTTCGATTGGTAGCCCGTGATCACGTCGGGCAGATTGTGATATTGAGTTTGTGACCTAGTCGGATGGATTGTGATTATTAGCACGTGAGTTGTGTGTGCAGTACATGAGTTGTCCGTACGGATCCAGATATTGATATTATTGGCATGTGAGTTGTCCGTGCATCATGTGAGTTGTTTGTGCGGTTGATACTATTAGCACGTGAGTGGTCTGTACATCATGTGAGTTGTCTGTGCAACATGTGGATATGGTTCCATCCTCCTAGGGTCACCCTCTCATGTTTCTCCATTGATGATGTACCCGTGGATTGAGGAAAATTGATCAGTGGTTTGGTACTGTCATGGAAATTATGAGGAAAGGCTGGCCAGTGTTTGATTTAGTATTTGCATTTCATCTTTACTTGCAACTTCCTTGATTGTTATCTGCTTTAATTTCATATATTCTTTATATGCCAGATTTTGACTAAGTAGAGTAATTTAAGTAATTTTGTGCACCAAGGTGGTTCATTGAGAGATTCATGACTTGATCATATCATCGTTTTGTACTTGTTGCATTATGAAATATAGAGGTGGTTCGCGAGTATCATTTATAATTCTTGCCTCTATTACACTCGTCGAGGTTAGTTATGATACTTATTGAGTACATGGGGTCGGTTGTACTCATACTACACTCTGCAATTAATTGTGGAAGACGAAGCCGTGCATTGAAGACGTACCCGCATTCCAGATTCAAGCTACCTCTTGTTCATGGTAGTTTAGGATTTAAGTTCTATTTATGTAAACTTCAACAGATATTGTGTTTATTCTTTATATCGATTTTGTAAATCTAAACCATAATGGTTCATGACTTGTACTACCAGTCTTTGAGGTAGTTGTATTGAAACCGATTGTAATTTCTATTATATATGTTGTTGAGTTTACAGTTTAATTGTAACGTATATCGTTTGACTTATCAAGCGGATTGAGTTAGGTGCCATGACTCAGTAAAAATTTCGGATCTGTGACAATTCCAATCTAGTCAAATCCTCTTTCATACTCATCGTGTAATAAAATGGACAATATAACACTAGTTATTTAATTTATCATAGCAGCAATCAACACGTAGCAATCAACTTCCAGTATTAATGATCTGTATCTTTGATTCAGAATCTAAAAATCTCTAATCCAATCAATTTTCTCGATATCATCACGTCATATATAGGTCAATGCACGATACAGTGTCTGACGGCACGTTTTCTGGGATATCATTATAGACGTTCTTACCATTAATACTGCTGGCTTGTGCTGCGAAACTATGGTTTGAACTTGCCCCCTAAATTAATAGCTCGTCTGGGTTTACAAGCAAAGCATCACCCGATAATTAACCTAGTAAAATTGGTATTTAACCTGTCATTATAGGTTACACTGTTATGTCTATCTTAATCGCAAATCTATTCTTCGATACCCGAATTCAAGAACTTACTATATTCAGTCGTATATACAATATATAGTTCTCAGTTTTGAGTTCAACTATAAATTCGTAGATAGTATTATACTGTTAGCTACGTAATAAAATAATTAAGCACAAGATCGAATAAATAAATTAATATGATTAAATCAAGTAATATCAACAACCGTCAAACGGCAATGCTCAAGAACGACCCAAAAATCAGAACAAGAGGAATTTTAGCCACTCATAATCATATGAACAATCAAAATATTGTTTTGAATCATAAAGACTGAATTACTAAATTAAAGATGGAAGATGAGATGAATCCGTATTCCGTTTGTGTTCCTTTTAGCTCTTCTTGCATCCAACCCCTTCTTGGACTTGTTTAAGGGTATTTATCGGTTAGGACCAAGTCCAAAATTGACAAGAAAATAATTTTCTCTCAGACAGGGCACCTGTGCAAGGCCTGGTGTGGGGAGAGGTACCCTTCTCGCGAGGCCCTATACCTCGCAAGGCGTGGTCAAACGCGAGCTTGAGCTCGCCCCAGGTCAAGTGGGTTTCCGTCTGGGGCTTGGTCTCCTCCGTGTCTTAGGTCGATTTTTTTTTCGTGCTCTATTCTTGTATTTTCAGTCAATTTGTGTGCAACCTTCGTTTTACTTTGCGTTCAAATGGTACTACGCGTAAAATAAATTTAATTTAGCTCAAATGTCGTGTAATTTTTCATTAAAACACCAAAATGTAAGGTCAATAATCTACTAAATCATAAAATTATAACAAAACATCAAGTGTTACATAACTTAAATCTATTAGATATAAAATTGGTTATTCATTAGTAACTAACGTTATCTAATAAATTAAACTACACAGAGATTTAAAAAATCATTTGAATATAATTAACAAAAAAAGGTTCCATTCCTTTCGAGTTTTGATATAAAGACCCCTTCTCCCCTCCACCTAGTCTTCTCTATTCTCATTACCACCAAAAAGAGAGCTACCACACTAGTGATTGGTTCCATCATTCTCTTTTTACTATCAATTTTTCTCTAATTTTAGTCTACACTATGGCTGAAACTCAGTCACTAACAAAATCACAAAATCCCCACATAGTCATACTACCAACTCCTGGTACGGGTCACCTAAATCCTCTTGTCGAATTCGCCAAACGACTTGTTTTACAACACTACTTCTCTGTTACTCTCATTCTTCCTACAGAAGGGCCAATCTCTACTTCTCAAACTACTTTCCTTAACGCCCTTCCCTCTGGCATTAATTATCTCCTTCTTCCACCAGTTAACTTCGACGACTTGCCCCCCGACGTTAACATTGTGACGCGCATTTGCCTTACTATTACCCGTTCTCTTGCTTCTCTTCGTGAGGTTCTTAAGTCACTTGTTGAATCAAAGAAAGTAGTGGCTTTAGTGGTTGATCTTTTTGGTACTGATGCTTTTGATATGGCCATTGAGTTTATGATTTCCCCTTATATGTTCTATACTTCAACGGCTATGATGTTGTCGCTAGCTTTTTATTTACCAGAGCTTGATAAAACTGTTTCTTGTGAGTTTAAAGACTTACCAGCTGTTCATATTCCAGGTTAGAGACAGATCATTCAGATCTATTTTATCATTAACAATTTAATTTTTATACATTGATAGTTAATTTTCTTTACACTATCGAATTATTCACAATATATCTACACATAACTCTTCGTGAAAAATAAGTGAAATTTATAATCTTGCAAATAAAATAGCTTACGTGCTACAATAGCTAAAATTGACCTAATGGTCTAAAAAATATTTATATGCATATTAGTTAAAATCTTATTTTAATGAGTTCGAGGTTCTCAACTCTTTCAAAATTGCTCGAAAATAATACTTATATTTTTATATTGTATTTAATGTGACACTCTTTACTATTTAGTTTGTTAATTATACAAAATGTTACACATTTTTATATATTTGGAAATTCTTTGATTTCAAATTTTTATGTTTAACTTTGGTCGCATATTTTTGCAGCCATAAAAAATAAGGCAGTGTTTGACTTGGCACAGAACTTAAGAAAAAATTAAAGACTTTTAAAATTTATAGTCTAAAATAAGTTATAAATATTCGTGTGGTATAATTAATTTAATTAAGAGTAACATGAAAAGTTTAAGCTTAAATTGTTTCTAAATATGGATGTATAATAGACTAAAAGAAAAATATGATATATAAATTGGGTCAAAACTGGTATAAGATTTTTAAATTCACGAGTTCCACTTATTGCTTGGCCTCTAACTACATATACCACTACTATTCCAGGTTGCATACCTGTACATGGGAAGGATCTTCCCGACCCAGTTCATGACAGGAAAAATGAGGCTTACAAATGGGCTCTTCACCAGACAAAGAGGAAAAAAATGGCGGAGGGCATAATTTTGAACAGCTTCAGCGACTTGGAACCTGGAGCTATTAAGGCTCTACAGGATAAAGAAGCTGGTAATTATAAGCCAACCATTTACCCAGTTGGACCAGTTATACTAATGGATACAAGTAGCAAAGTTGACGATGAGTTACAATGTTTGAAATGGCTTGATGAGCAGCCACGTGGATCAGTACTCTACATTTCACTTGGGAGTGGTGGGACCCTCTCACATGAGCAGCTAATTGAACTGGCAATAGGGTTAGAAATGAGTGAACAAAGATTCGTATGGGTAATAAGATGTCCAAATGATAGAATTGCTAGTGGTACATACTTTTATGTCCAAAATTCAAGTAACCCTCTTGATTTTTTACCTAATGGGTTCTTGGAAAGGACCAAGAGGCTAGGTCTGGTACTACCCAATTGGGCACCACAGGCTCAAATTCTTAGTCATGGCTCAATTGGTGGATTTTGGACTCATTGTGGATGGAACTCGACTTTGGAGAGTATGATTCATGGTGTTCCACTTATTGCTTGGCCTCTTTATGCAGAACAACGACTGAACGCGGTGTTGTTAAATGAGGGTTTAAAAGTGGCATTGAGGCCAAAAATTGGTGATAATGGTATTGCAGGGCGATTGGAAATTGCTGAAGTGGTGAAAGAATTGATGGGAGGTGAAGAAGGAAGAGAAGTGCGTAGAAAAATGAGAGAGCTACAAGATGCAGCAGCAATGGTGTTGAATGAAGATGGTTCTTCAACTAAAGCACTAGCTGAACTTGCTTCTAAGTGGAAGGAGGTGTCACATGATTAATTATAATGTCGGCTCCATTAGCTGTCACATGTCCATGTTGTTATTCAGTTTGGTAACTTCGATTTATTTCACTTGAATAGAGTTGTAATTTTCTTTTTTGACTTTAAAGATCGAGTGAATGGAAGAATCGGAAAAAACAGTAAGAAATCTTCACTAATTTGAGAATACAGAACATAAAATATGACATGAAAGTATTTGTCGATAAAGTACACGTCAATATAAATTGAAATATGTGAGTAACTTTATAGCACACAAATCACCAATTAACTCTAAAAGGGTATAAAATATGTCGATTCATGGTGTGAAGAGCTCATGTTACTCGTTTCCCGCGGGACTCTATAATAGTAGTGATTTTTTATCCCAAACAAACTATATTGATTGGAAATAACTGGACAATTACAAGGGAAGTAAATGACTGAAATTACAGAGGAAATTCACTAGAACACTTGAGGATAATAAGAACGGGATGAGAGAAGCAGAAAATAACAGAGGTGAGAATCAGAAGAGTCTATTCATTGCCTGCATATTCCTAATGATATCTAGATTTATTTTATCCTAACAACTTGTCGCGTCCATCACATGATCAGCCAACACGCACAACAAAATATGTTAGCTTCATTGGCGTTTTCCTCTCACGTAAACTTCTTCTCAAAGTTTCTTTTTGTCCTTCCACGTTGGCATCCATCTCACTATCTATGTCAGCTTCCTGAAGGATTATCCCACTCTCCACCTCAACATCTGGGTCCATAACATTACCCCCACCTGAAATGAGAACCTTGTCCTCAAGGTTCGAAGAGGGCTGGACCGGATCCGAAGCAAATTCTATCAACTGTAGAGGGGTGATCTGGTTATCAGGCTGCCCAACACATCTTTTGAGCATCGAAACATCGAATACGGGGTGAATGCATACGGCATCAGGTAATTCTAGCTTGTAAGCAACTATCCCAACCTCTTTGAGCACTTGAAAGGGATCAAAGAATGTGTATCCTAACTTGTGCTGAGGCTACCCACGGACTGACTGTTAGCGGAAGGGCATGAGCTTAACATAGACATAATCTCGTACCTGGAAGGTAATCTCTGAACGATGTTGGTCGGCCTAAGCTTTCATATGCTTCTGTGCCTTGAGTAAATCCCCTTTTAGCAAATCTAATACCTCATCCCTCTGCAACAAAAAATGTTCCACCAATTAACTTGGACTATATCCCCTGTGACATACCGAGTGATGGAAGGGGCTTTTCTGCCATAAAGTGCCTCAAACGGTGTCATGTCAGCAGAAGATTGCAGGGACGTATTATACCAAAACTCAGCGTAGTCCCCTATAAGCGGTGGATCTCCTGCCAAAAAGAATGAATGAACCATGGATCCCTATCTATAACAATGGTGCGAGGGTACCCATGTAATCGTATGAGTACCCCCATAAAAATCACAGCAATCGATTCAACAGTAAAAGAAGATGGCAAGTGAATAAAATGGCCATACTTGGTCAAAAAGTCTACCACTGTTAAGATTGTTGATTTACCCTTCGAACTAGGGAGGCAGGTAATAAAGTCCATTGCAATGTTCTCAAAAACTAGCTCAGGAATAGGTAGGGAATGAAGTAATCCAGTGGGGTGATTGATAGTAGGCTATAATCTCGTATTTTTGTGGCCTATTTGCTCTCTAATACACTGCACTTTACTTGTGTTGAGCTATATTTGGTAGTATTTTACACTGATTGCATGTTTCATGCCTTGTAGGAGCGATTTCGAGTTATGCAGATGTTGTGGAGCAAATTTTAGCTATTTGGAACTTTGAAGTCTCAGTAAAAGCCCAAGAAACTAAGTCAGGATCGTGCTCGGGGATCAACGAACGAGTAGTGCACTTAATGGGAGAAAAAGGAGTTGAGTAGGAGCGAAATTCAGATACGCAACCACGCATGAGGGCGCGCAAGTGACACAGTACTCTGCCAGACATCCGTGGCCATGAGAGAGGTCATAGCTCCAGAAGCACGGCCGCGCACGGCTGTTCCGGGAACTTTACCCAGGCCTATTTTGGTAAATTCAAAGGCGACTCTTTTTGACCTATATGAAGCCTATCTCGTCTCAAAACAAGGTATCTAAGATTTTGGAGCAACCTTTGGAGAGAAGAAGGCAAGGAAACAACGGAGACTCTAATTACTTCATCCAATTCATTCAATACGGAAGTTTGTTTGATTTTGTGAATTGTAATGTATTCTTGTTCTTCTAATACTCTTGTGATGAATAACTTCTCCACTATGAAGTAATCTTTCTTAGGGTTACAGACGGATATTATGATTTGACTATTGTTTTGGGTTTTTACTCTTTGTTAATTACCTGAATTCATTGAATGAGTTATTAATTAAATTGCAAGACCAATTATGGTTTTACTTTAATCGAAAAAGGAGTGATGCTGCAATTTGCATTGTGTCATATTATTTGGGTTGATTTTACGCCTCTCATAGGTAATCGAAAGAGCTTAAAGAGTTATCAACTGGCCTAGTTTAGAAGAATAGTCGAAAGACGTTCTTCAAAAGATCATTCATTCGCTGTATTTTTGCATATGTTCATAGAACCTGTCATTAGGTTGGTTAATGGAACTCTCATTTATTCGGAAGAAGAATTTGAATCCCTGAGATAGCCTAATCATCTGTTGAAATCGAAAGAGTCAATAAAAGTTAAGAATGAACTTAGCACGGAGTTACCTGGAATAATAGTTGATCACATATCTTGTCACAACCCTTACTTCTCACCTTGATATTAAATCGTTGCTACTTAGTTAGAAAATTTTCATTATTTTCTCACAATCTATAATCTTAGTTTTTATTAGTAGTTGATAATAACATAAATCAACGGTTTATCTTCCTGGATAGTGTTAAGCTAAAGGTTTATTAGAACATTATTTAAACCAATCCATGTGGATACGATTTAATACTACACTATCTTTGACTAACGAGCCTAAATTTATACACAGCTTTTGCGCTCGTCAAAATTTTGGCGCCGTTGTCGGGGATTAGTAATTAATAGTGTTTAAAATAATTTTTGGTGCTAATTCGAGAATTAATTTTTTTTAGTTAACTTGTGTTCAAGATTTCTTTTGTAGTACCTGACAAGTGCTAGGGAGAAAACTTGAAGAAAATATTCCTGATATTGAACTCTAAATGTTGTGAAGATGGAGTATAACCAGCCTATAAAAATGATTGAAGAGTTAGTAGTTGAACATTATCACAAGTCTGTTATTTGTTTTAAATGTAGTGAAAATCATCTATGGGTTGATTGTCAAATAGGTAAGTATTCTTCCTATGGTTCATCTTTTGAACAGTCTCACTCTATTTCTAGTCCGTACAGGTATGAGGTTTCATATGGGCACAATTTTAACTATGGATAGAACGAATACCCTTATTATGACTAGAATGAAAGCGAAGTGAGACAACCACCTCAAGAGGAGAATGGTAGTTTAGAAGAGCTTATGTATAAGTTCATGAATAGTATTGAAGAAAGATTTATACAAAATGATGAAGCCATTAAGAACTTAACAATGCAAGTGAGACAATTAGTAAGTATACTTTCAGAAAGCTCATTGTGTTGTGATGGTGAATATATGGAGGAGATACCCTGTGAGAATGAGCCTACCTAAGAGGATGAGCATCCACAGAGAAAACTTGCTACTCTGCAAGAACACTCTAATTCAATATAGATGATTGAAGATGAGACTGTGGTTGATTGTGAAGCAATAAAAAAGGAGTTCAAAACCCCATCCACCTTTCCATATTTACAGTCTTTAGTAGAAGAAAAGAAAGAAGAAAGGTCATGTGAAGAATATTCTTTATTTTTTTATTCTAACCTTGATCATGTGGATTTTATTTTTGGGAATTTACAGAAATATGCATGGATTGATCATATGAAAGAATGCAGAAACAAGTTGAGGATGATCCTACAAGAACAATCCACCACTCAAAATGAGACCAAGAAAGAAAAAAAAGAGTGGGGCTTGCAGATATCCTTAGATGACTTTGGCCCGATGAGCTCCATAAAGAATCCTAAAGAGAGAAAACGAGGAATGAATTCTAAATTAGGGGTGTTGTTCATAAGTTCTCGGAAACGAAAAGAATTCAGGGGAGTTTTCTTTACCTCTTGCTTTTTATTTGTGTATCATGGGGACATGCCACAATTTAATGTGTGGGGTGGGGGATATTTGTATGTATGTATACGAGTTTTATTTTTGTTAGTTGTAGTTTTATTTTTGTTAGTTGTAGTAGGTAGAGATAGAAAATAATTGAAGAAAAACAATACCATAAAAATTGAAAACAAATTAACTTTGTGATTTTTTTCGACGATGGATATCAGTCGACAGGTTTCTTGAGGGATTAAAGTCGAAAGAAAAAGACAAAAAGATTTTCTTTTGTAGGTAATGTATTAATTCCCCCTTGATTTTTCTTTGTGCCGCGGTTCTTTTTCAAGGGTTTTGATTGAACCGGGTATAGTTAGTTTTTATTTTGGTAGGAGTAAGAAACCTTGTGCTATGATTTGAATGGAAGGCAATATCTCTTGACTCTATTATACCTTGAGAATAGTGCGTGCTTTAGTTGTGACGCTTAGGCTCAATTTTTGACTCCTGCATAAGTACCTTAAGGTGTATGATCTTAACGTTGCTTAACTGCTCTGACTAGAGTGTCGTGATTCCAATCTTGAGTGAGATATATGCCATGTATGTTGGAGGTTTGTGTTATTCTATGCATTACATCTGATGCCTAGAACTTGCCTTGTGTGTTTGCAAAGCGAAATAGTAGTTTTGTTCAGTCTTGGAAGTGATATAGGCAATTCTTTATTGAGCCAGTTATATGATTGTACCCGCCTAATTATTGTGTATCTTATTTAACCCTTTTTGAGCCTGCAATCCTGTTTCTTTGGAAATCACATTACAAGTCTTACCCATTTGTTTGAATTGACCATATTTGAACCTTTTCACCTCTCGTGAGCACTTGAATTGGTTATGAACTTTGTAAAAGTCGAAGTGTGGGGTAGTTGGTGAGGCTTTCCAATGGAACTAACGAAATAAGGAGAAAGGTGCACTGTATTGAAAAAGTAAGAGCCACTTGAATTGCAATAAAAAAAGGAAAAAAATTAGTTGTATTGCTGTACAAAATATTCGTTGATAGTGGTGACTCTGATATAATTATGCTTAAAGAAGTAGGAAGGCAATGAAAATCGATGTGAAGGTGGAGTTATAGTTTGACATAAGTGTGGGGTTTTTTAACGGTTAATTGTATGTATTAAAGTGCTTAGGGAGGTATAGTCACTCTTATATCTAAATGTATCTTACCCATCCTGCAGCCTACATTACAACCAAATAAAGTCCTACTTGATCTTTGACTGAATAATCTCAATTAGTAGAGTAGTACACTACGGGCATATGGTACGTCTTTTATGGCATATAAATATTGTTTCTGAGAGTGAGTGAATTCTTTCTATCTTGAGTTCCTAACTGTTCTTAATTTCTATCGTGTGTGGAACTAGTCTCTATTGTTGTGTGAGGGAACTTAATTCATGAAGGAAAGGTAATTTCATTGATCTCTAGGCTAGAGTAAGTGAGTGGGTTATAAATAATGCATGGTGCTTTTGAGTCAAATCTTGAGGTTAAGATGTTACGATATTGTACTTAATCTGTTTTAAAAAGTCTTGGTGTGATGTGAAGTGTAGTTTGATTGCTCGAGGATGAGCAATGGTTTAAATGTAGGGTGTTGATGGTAGCCTATAATTTTGAGTTTTAGTCGCCTATTTGTACTCTAATTCATTGCACTTTACTTGTGTTGAGCTATAATTGGTAGTATTTTGCATTGATTGCGTGTTTTATGCCTTGTAGGAGCGATTCCAAGTTATGCAGATGTTGTGGAGCTAATTCTAGCTATTTGGAGCTCTGAAGTCTGAGTAAAAGCACAAGGAACTAAGTTGGAATCATGCTCGGGGATCAACGGATGAGTAGTGCACTTAATGGGAGAAACAAAAGTTGAGCAGGAGCGAAATTCAGATGCACGACGGCGCATGAGGGTGCACAAGTGTACTATGCCATACATGCGTGGCCATGAGCGCGGTCACAGCTCCAGATGCGCGGCCGCGCACGTCCGTTCTGGGAACTTTACCCAGGCCTATTTTGGTAAATTTGGAGGCGAATCTTTTTGACCTATATGAAGCCTAGCTCCTCTCAAAACAAGGTATCTGAGATTTTGGAGAGAAGAAGGCAAGGAAACAACGAAGACTCTAATTACTTCATCCAATTCATTCAATACGGAAGTTTATTTGATTTTGTGAATTGTAATATCTTCTTGTTCTTCTAATACTCTTGTGATGAATAACTTCTCCACTATGAAGTAATCTTTCTTAGGGTTACTGACGGATATTGTGATTTGACTATTGTTTTGTATTTTTACTCTCTATTAATTGCCTGAATTCATTGAATGGGTTATTAATTGAATTGCAAGGCCAATTGTGGTTTACTTTAATTGAAAGAGGAATGTTGCTGCAATTCGCATTGTGTCATATTGTTTGTGTTGATTTTATGCCTCTCAAAGGTAATCGAAAGAGCTTAAAGAGTTATCAACTGACCCAGTTTAGAAGAATAGTCGAAAGACGTTCTTCGAAAGATCATTCATTTGTTGTATTTTTGCATATGTTCATAGAACCTGTCATTAGGTTGGTTAATGGAACTCTCATTCATTTGGAAAAAGAATTTAAATCCTTGAGATAGCCTAATCATTTGTTGAGATCGAAAGGGTCAATAGAAGTTAAGAGTGAACTTTGCACGGAGTTACTCGGAGTAATAGTTGATCACATATCTTGTCAAAGCCCTTACTTCCCACCTTGATATTCAATCGTTGCTACTTAGTCAGTAAATTTCCATTAGTTTCTCATAATCGATAATCTTAGTTTTTATTAGTAGTTGATAATAACATAAATCAAAGGTTTATCTTCCTAGATAGTGTTAAGCTGAAGGTTTATTAGAACATTATTTAAACCAATCCCTTTGGAGACGATTTAATACAATACTATCTTTGACTAGCGAGCCTGAGTTTATACACCGATTTTACGCTCGTCAGTGATGATGGAGGTTCTTCATTTATTGGAAAATCTTACAAGAAGCGATGAATACATTTACATCACTTTTCATGCGCTTCCAATAAAAATTAGAAGCGAGTTAATGATACGTGTGCACCACACCTGCATGCCTTCCAGTACCAGAGGCCTGGAATTCCAACAATAACTGTTGGCATAGAGAAGAGCTAGAAGGAATAACCAATCGACCCTTAAAGAATAGCAGCCCCTCACGGAAACTGTAATCAGGTAGAAGGGTTAGATCGCGATCAATGATTTGCTAAAGTGCAAGTAACTCAGGTTCAGTTGTGTTAAGTAAAGGCAATTGAGTAACAAATGTGGTAACACACCCCATAATGGCCATATATGCCGACTCTGGAACACGGGGCAAAGCCTGGAACAACTCCATTTTTCTTTCCCGAGCGGTATTCGATGGTAAAATCATACCCAACCAACTTACCAAGCCACTTTTGTTGTTTAGGAGATTGAATGGTCTGACTGGTAAGGTTCCTTAGAGCTTGTTGGTCGGTGATAATGCTAAAGCGATGACCTAATAAATACTGACGGCTCTTAGAAACCACTTGAATGATTGCGAATATCTCCTGGTGATAAGTGGAGGCTTGTTGCATACAGCTGCCCAGTTTCTGGCTAAAGAAGGCCACTGGATACCCCCTTGTGTAAGGACGGCTCCTATGCCCACCCCAGAAGCATCAGTTTCTAACCGAAATGGCTTGGTAAAATTCGAAAGAGTCAATACAAGGGTGGAACTTAGGCAATTATTCAGAGTCTCAAAAGCAGCTTGTTGAGAAAGGGTCCATTAATAAGCATCTTTGCGAAGTAAATCAGTCAAAGGTACGGTAATTGAGGCATAGTGGTAGATTAATCGCCTATAGTATCTTGCAAGACCCAAGAAACTATGGACGTCCTTGCCTGATCTGGGATGAGACCATTGTTGGATTACCGTAATTTTAGACTGATCAATAGATAACCCGATACTTGAGATCACATTGCCTAAATAGTCTACTGATTGTTGTCCAAAAACACACTTTGACCTCTTGGCCACAAATTGGTTTTTGTTCAAGAGCTGTAGAACCAAGCAAAGATGCTTCAAATGGGCAGTCCAAGGGGACTGTACACAAATAAATCGTCAAAGAAAATCAGAACAAACCGACGCAAATAGGGTCGAAAACAGAGTTCATAGTGGCTTGAAATGTTGAGGGGGCGTTTGACAACCCAAATGGCATAACTAGAAATTCGTAATATCCCTAAAGAGTAGGGAATGCCATCTTCCCGACATCCTCAGGTCGGACCCTGATTTGGTGGTAGCTGGAAAGGAAGTCTAATTTTGAGAAAAATTGGGCACCACGCAATTCGTCTAATAATTCATCAATGGTAGGAATGGGAAACCTGTCCCAAACCGTTACTGCGTTCAAAGCACGACAATCCGCACAAAAATTCCATGTCCCATCCTTTTTGTTCACTAATAGAACCGGGGATGAAAATGGACTGGTACTCGGACGAATGATTCTGGCTCTTAGCATGTCACCCACCAGTTATTCCATGATATTCTTCTGAAAATAAGGTTAGTGATACGGCTTACTATTCACCGGTTCTAACCCTGGTAATAAGTGAATTGCATGATCAAGTGCCCGAGTAGGTGGTAACCCATACAGTTTTTGGAACACCTAGGAAAATGAGTCCAACAATTCCGCTATCTCTGGTGGTGGGGCATTTGACGCCGAGGGACCATCGGTCACCAATTCCAATCGATAAAAAGAGGAGATAGCATGAGTGTTAGCCATGCGGCAAAAACTATGCAAATGAACAAGTTGGAGCTCTGTAGGAGGATCGCCACGCCAACTGTAGTGCTGACCTTTATAATTGAACTCGAATAGACGAGCCCCATAATCAGTAACCACTGGACTTAATATGGCCAGCCACGATATGCCCAAAACTAAATCTGAACCATGTAGAAGCAAAACATAAAAGTTTATGGCGTTGATCACTGCCGACCACCACAGAGAAACAGGGTGTCGGCTCAACTTGGAGCTGCAAGAATTGAGCCACCCATGTCTAGATGAAGTTGTGTGTGATGCCGCTATCATGTAGCACCTGAACGCGGGAGCCACTCACATGACCCGTGAAGCACAGTGAATTAGGTAAAGTTCTGCCAGCCAAGGCATGGTAAGAAATGGCGTAATATTCTTGAACCTCCAAGCATTGGAGTTCCTCAGCCAGGACATCATCAGAACAAATCGTTCCGGTAATACCACAGCATCGTCTGTTTCCTCAAAAAGTAGTATTAGGTGGAGCCCCGCCGTAGCTGAGTATTTTTTGTCACAATTAAAGCACAATCCCAATTCTCGACGGCATTTTATTTCCACCAACGTGAGGCATTTAATCGGTAAGCGGGTGGTAAGTGAGTGGTACTGGAAGAAGAGTTCTGTGGAGGTGAAAAAGTTGGAGAAGAAGAATTGAGACCAGGGCTAGTGCTAGGCATGGGTAATAGGGGTTGGGTCCTTGAAAAAGCGGGTCGAGTAGGCCCTTTCTCAGCAATTAAGTGATGCTAATGGATATGGGCCAAATCAATTACCTGATCCAGCCAAGTAGGTTTATGGGCCTTAATGGACGCAAGGATCTCGTGTCATATGCCTGAAAGGAGACACTCCACTAGAAACTCCTCAGGTAGCGACATTGTTTCGTTAAGCAAAGACTCAAAATGATGTTGAAAGTCAGCCAATATTGAAGTTTGGTGCATCTTAGAGAGACGAAGGGCTAGTGAAAGCATATGACGCTGATGAAAGAGACACAATAATTTATCCACGAAATTGGGTCAATCGCTAAGCTACTTATCCTGATAGAGCCAACGATACCACTTGAGTGCCTCACCATCGAGGTAGAAGGAGGCCACTGTCAGTTTATGCTCTGCCAAAATATCGTAAAAATCGAAGAAATGTTTAGCTTGAAAAATCCAAGCCTCTGGGCGAGATCCATTAAAACGTCCAAACTCTACGAACGCCAATTTATGGCGAGGTGCAGAAGGTCCACCAGTAGGAACTCCAGCAGCACCAAGCGGCACCACAGAGCCGGCGGATTGAGAAGCCTCGATTACCCGCAAACGAGCGGCAATGTTAGTTACCTGCGTAACTAAATCCTACTGCACCACAACTTGGCTTTCCATGACAGTGCGCAAATTGGAATTAGAGGAGTCAGATGAAGTAGCCATAAAGCCGTCAAAAGACTTGAGCTTCGAATCCGCTGACATAGAAGCTGAAGGGAATGAAAGCACCAACGTAATAGTAGTGATTTTTTTATCCCAAACAAACTATATTTATTGGAAACAACTGGATGATTACAAGGGAAGTAAATGACTAAAATTACAGAGGAAATTCACTAGAACACTTAAGGATAATAAGAAGGGGATGAGAGAAGCCGAGAATAACAGAGGTGAGAAGGAGAAGAGTCTACTCGTTGCCTTTATATTCCTAATAATATCTAGTTATTTATTCTATCCTAGCAACCTGCAGCGTCCATCACGTGATCAACCAATACGCACAACAAAATATGTTAGCTTCCTTGGCATTTTCCTCTCACGCAAACTTCTTCTCAAAGTTTCTTTTTGTCCTTCCACGTTGGCATCCATCTCACTATCCATATCAGTTTCCTCAAGGATTGTCCCACTCTCCACCTCAACATCTGGGTCCATAACAGACTCTCTGACCACTTGATCAAATTCGACCTTTTTCACATGGTCAATCATTAAAATTGAGCTTTTTAGTTTTATTTTACTATCTCATACATGGTGGATATTATGTGTTTGTGACGATCTCAAATTTGGGTGAATATTATTTTTAGCCCGCGACTGAAACTATTTATAGTAAGTAGCCACCTTTCTATCAGCTGTCACGGCCCGAAATTCCCACCTTCGGACCGTGATGGTGCCTAACATTTCACTTGCTAGGCAAACCAATGTTAGAATGATTTTAACCAATTTTTAAACAATCTTTAGATTTATTAATAACAAAGAAATAAACGCGGAAGTAAGGTCTGAAATATAGTGATTAATCCATAAAAATAACGGTGTCTAAATACCATCCCAGAATTTGGTGTTACAAGTGCACAAGCTTCTAGAATAAATACAAATAAAGGTCTGAATAAAATAAAGCTATCTGGAAACAAACATACAGCTAAAGTAAAGTAGATGGGGACTTCAGAACTGCGAACGCCGTGCAGTTATACCTCAAGTCTCCTCTGAGTAGCTGAAATCCGAGCAAGTCTATGGTACGCCGTTGGGACCAACTCCAAAATCTGCACAAGAGGTGCAGAGTGCAGTATCAGTACAACCGACCCCATGTACTGGTAAGTGCTGAGCCTAACCTCGACGAAGTAGTGACGAGGCTAAGGTGGGTCACTTACATTACATGTACGCAATATTAGTAACAACAACAATAATAGAAATAAATCAGGTAACTTATTTATAATAATTGAAGCCAACTCGGCAGTCATAACCAATTATCATTTCCATCAATTCTGTTGCAGCATGCAACCCGCTCTAAAAATATATTCACATTCGGTTCTGTTACAGCGTGCAACCCGCTCTCACAATATATTCACATTCGGTTCTGTTGCAGCGTACAACCCGCTCTCACAATATATATTCATTTTAAATAAGTCTGTTGCGGCGTGCAACCCGATCCTCCAATATTAACTTTTAATAAGTCTGTTGCGGCGTGCAACCCGATCCTCCAATATTAACTTTTTAACAAGTCTGTTGCGGCGTGCAACCCGATCCTCCAATATTGACTTTTAATAAGTCTGTTGCGGCATGCAACCCGATCCTCCAATATTGACTTTTAATAAGTCTGTTGCGGCGTGCAACCCGATCCTCCAATATATTTATTATAATCAATCCTGTTGCGGCGTGCAACCGCTCCTCCAACATTTTCATTTACCAATTCTTATAGAAGAAATTTTTCAATAAATGTAACAATTAATATAAAATTACAAGACAACAAGCATACAATAATTATGGTTTAATTATGAAGAAAACAATGACAAATAGCAAATTATTATGAAAATCAGGGAGCAAATAGGCAGTTTAATATTTAATATGCTAAATGTCAAATAAGAATTAAGGCAAATAATTAAAATAGCATGTAATAATTAATGAAGGAATTCAAGAATTAATATTTGACAAAGAATAGGAGAGAACAATTATTATAACAATTAACTCCTGATTTAAAATAATTTATGATTTTTCAAGTAAATACGCAAATAATTAATTTGACGACGTATAGACACTCGCCACCTCGCCTATACATCGTTCACATGCATTTCATATAACAAATAATTTAAGGGTTCTATTCCATCAAGTCAAGGTTAACCACGATACTTGCCTCGCTTTGCAAATTCTAATCAATTATTCAACCATAGCTTTTCCTTTTAAATTTATCTCCGAAAGTTTCAAATCTATTCACAAACAATTCGATATATTCAATACTAATCATAGGAATTAATTCCATATGAATTTACTAATTTTCCAGATAAAAATCCGAAATTCATTTAAATATTCGACAGTGGGACCCACGTCTCAAATCCCGGAAAAACACGCGAAATCCGAACACCCGTTCCGCTACGAGTTCAACCATACAAAAATTATACAATTCTGATATCAAATGGACATTAAAATCTAAATTTCTCATTTTTGGAAGATTTTAGAAAAATCTGATTTTCTTCCATAAATTCACGGATTCATGATATAAACGAGTATGGAATCATGAAATATAATCAATATAGGATAAGGAACACTTACCCTAATGTTTTCCATGAAAATCGTCCAAATATTCGCCTTAACTTAGCTCAAAACGACCAAAATATGAAAATAATATCGGACTCTTCGATATATACACTACCCAGGCATTTCCGCACCTGCGGTGCCTGGGCTCGCATCTGCGAAATGGGGCTACCAAGCGAGGCTTCGCACCTTCGGAGGAAAAATGCGCACATGCGCTGCCTTCGCTTCTGCGATTCTTTTGTCCGCTTCTGCAAATGCGCGGGTGCGTGCAGGTTTCTGCACCTGCGGACTTTTGCCCAGCCACGCCTGGGCACATCTGCGATCGAAGGCTCGCTTCTGCGAGCTCTCACCTGCGATCAAAAATCCGCAGGTGCGATTACAATAGAAGGAAAAATTTCAAATTTTGCTTAAGTCCAATTCTTGATCCGATTTCAATCTGTACCACTCTCGGGGTACTCGGGACCCCGTACGAATATACCAACAAGTCCAATAACATAATACGGACTTATTCGGGCTCTCGTATCACGTCAAACAACGCTGAAATTACAATTCACACCCCGATTCAAACTTTGAGTTTTAAACTTTTCAATTTGCAAACGTCGTGCCAAAACATATTAAATGAATCCGGAATGACATCAAATTTGGCACACAAGTCATAAATGACATAATGGAGCTGTTCAAATTTCCAGAATCGGATTTCGGCTCCGGTATCAAAAAGTCAACCCCGTGGTCAAATTTAGAATCTTTAGCCTTTAAATTACTAGTTCTGTTAAATGGTCATAACTTGAGCTAGGGACCTCCAAATTAAATTCTGGTAATACGCCCAAGTCCTAAATCACGATACGTAGCTACCGAAGCTATCAAAACACTGATCCGGGTCCATTTGCTCAAAATGTTGACCAAAGTCAACTCAGTTGAGTTTTAAGGCTCTATTTCACATTTTCATCCATTTTTCACATGAAAACTTTTCGAAAAATTTTTATGGACTGCGCACGCAAGTCGAGGAATTATAAATGGTACTTTTCGAGGTCTTATAACACAGAATTACTTATTAAATTTAAAAATAATATTTTGGGTCAAAAACAAACGTTCGTCCTCGAACGGAGTTAGAAAAAAAATACCTGAGCTGGTGAATAAGTGTGGATATTTAGTCTGCATGTCCGACTCGGACTCCCAGGTAGATTCCTCTACCAGATGACCTCTCCATTGCACCCGAGCTGAAGGATAACTCTTTGACCTCAACTGTCGGACTTGCCGGGCTAGAATAGCCACCGACTCCTCCTCGTAAGTCAAATCTTTGTCCAATTAGACTGAGTTGAAATCTAACACATGGGACAGATCACCATGATATTTTCGGAGCATAGACACATGGAACACCGGATGAATCGCTAATAAACTAGGTGGTAATGCAAGCATGTAGGCTACTTCACCCACCTTTTCAAGAATTTCAAAGGGTCCGATATACCTAGGGCTCAACTTGCCCTTCTTTCCGAACCTCATTACACCTTTCAAAGGTGAAACTCAGAGCAATATTCTTTCTCCAACCATGAATGAAATATCACAAACTTTACGGTCGACATAACTCTTTTGCCTAGACTGAGCTATGCAAAGTCGATCCTGAATAATCTTGACCTTATCCAAGTCATCCTATACCAAATCGATACCCAACAACCGAGCCTCTCCCGGTTCAAACCAACCAACTAGCGATCGGAATCGCCTTCCATATAATGCCTCATATAGAGCCATCTGAATGCTCGACCGGTAGTTAATATTATAAGCAAACTCCGCAAGTGGCAAGAAATGATCCCAAGAACCTCCAAAGTCTATAACACAAGCACGGAGCATATCTTCCAATATCTGAATAGTGCTCTCTGACTGTTCGTCTGTTTGTGGATGAAATGTTGTACTCAACTCCACCCGCGTGCCTAACTCACGATGTACGGCCCTCCATAAATGTGAGGTAATCTGCTACCTCGGTCTGGAATAATAGACACGGGCACCCCATGAAGGCGGACAATCTCACGAATGTAAATTTCAACTAACCTCTCTGAAGAATAGGAAACTACCACTGGAATGAAATGTGGTGACTTGATCAACCTGTCCACTATGACCCAAACTGCGTCAAATTTTCTCTGAGTCCATGGGAGCCCAACAACAAAATCCATGGTGATACACTCCCACTTCCACTCAGGAATTTCTAACTTCTGATGCAAACCACCAGGTCTCTAATACTCGTACTTAACTTGCTGACAATTCAGATACCGAGCTACATATGCAACTATATCCTTTTTCATTCTCTTCCACCAATAATATTGCCGCAAATCTTGATACATTTTGGCGGTACCTGGATGAACAGAATACCTGAAACCGTGTGCCTCTTCAAGAATTAATTCACGAAGCCCATCCACATTAGGCACACAAATACGACCCTGTATTCGCAGAACTCAATCATCCCCCACAGCAACCTGTTTGGCATCACCGTGCCACATCGTGTCCTTAAGGACAAGTAAACGAGGATCATCATACTACCTCTCTCTGATGCGCTCATATAAAGAAGACCGAGCGATTGTACAAGCTAGAACTCGACTAGGTTTTGAAACATCTAACCTCACGAATTAGTTAGCCAAGTCTGAACATATGCAGCTAATGGCCTCTCACCAACCGGAATATACGCAAGACTGCCCATACTCACAGCCTTTCTACTCAAAGCATCGGCCACCACATTAGCCTTTCCGGGGTGATACAAAATGGTGATATCATAGTCTTTCAATAACTCCAACCATCTTCTCTGCCTCAAATTAAGATCTTTTTTTTTGAACAGGTACTGAAGGCAACGATGATCAGTAAATACCTCACACGAGACACCGTAGAGGTAATGCCTCCAAATCTTCGGTGCATGAACAATGGCTGCCAGTTCTAAGTCATGAACAGGATAATTCTTCTCGTGAACTTTCAATTGCCGCGACGCATATGCAATTACCTTGCCATCTTGCATTAATACTGCACCAAGCCCAATGTGAGATGCATCACAATACACCGTATAAGATCCTGAACTTGTGGGTAATACCAACACCAGAGTTGTAGTCAAAACGGTCTTGAGCTTCTGAAAGCTCAACTCACACTCGTCTGACCATCTAAATGGGGCACCCTTCTAGGTCAATCTGGTCTTAATAGTTGTTCATAATCAATTACAGAATCGTCAATTAACTTCATTTTAACAAAAATCTCATTTCAAACCTTCACAATACTAATAACGAGATGTGAGGCATGAAGACCTCATAATTATTTACCCGAATTAACGAGTCACATTTAACACTACCTGGGCGGGCACCTACCTCGTAGGTTACAACTCAATATTACAACACGAATTCGGCAAGTATGCACAGAGAATTTCATACAAATATTTTTAAATAAGCATAGCAGGCATGACTCCTTATTAGTACTATAGTAAAAATTTAATTTCACAAGGGAGAATTTAAACACAAGGATCTCGTCCTTATATAACTTCCATCGCAGCTCATAGCCCAGTTTAAACATATCAATTTATTTTAAAATACGAGGACCTCGGCCTCAGTTTTGAATCACAAGTAATATGCACATCTTGCCAATCGAAACTTTCCATTTTCTCCTTTTAAATAACTTTCGTTAAACAAAATCACAACACATAATGAACCCCACACCGATAGGGCATATAATTCATAATTTGTAATTAATTATCCGTAAATTACATCAAAACTTACCAAAATGAGTAAAAGAAAGCCACATTTAGCGTCACAGCTCTTATTAGTGACCAACATGGAATGATAGGCGTAGTTATCTCCATAGTATCTCCCAACAGGAGTAAACACATAAGTAGATTATAGAATTACAAAGCTTTCTCATAAGTGGAGCACCATAGGAGGACTCGTCTTGATACTCAGAACCGAATCAAGTTAAGGAAATTATTCCTTTATTTTAAATCGAGGTCGTACCCATAATGACACCATCTGATGTAACGACCTCCCCCATACCATAAAACAAATATAACAACGGCTGGGTCTCCACCTCTAGGACGCCTTCTACCCGCATGTCCTCCACCCTTAACTGGTTGTGTAGGTGGTGTAGTAACTGCAATGGGGCACGTAGCCTGAGTGCTTTGATGAAATATGCCTCTCCCAAGTTTGGGACAATTTTTCTCAAGATGTGCCTAGTATCACCGCATTCATAACAACCCATTTGCGGGTTTGGCTGCTTATATTGAGTCTCTGCCAGATAACTAGAATAACCATTGTAGGAAACTCATGTCAGTGGTGCATTAAAAGAACTTACTGGAGCACTTCGATTAATCTGATGTGCGAGCTGGGCTGGCCGACTACCCGAGCCCCCACCATAATGATTTATACTCGCAGAGTAGAATCCACTGAATCCCCCAGAACCTCGAGACATCTTGGTCTCCTTAGTTTCCTTTTTTTCCCTCACCCCGAACACGTTCTAATTTCTACCACTAGTGGAAATGAAGTATCAGTCTGTAGCTCCCGAGTCATACAAAATTTTACGATCTTAATTAAGTCCTTTAATGAGTCCGTGGACTCGCTCTGTGGCTGTGGGAAGCAAAGTAGGAATATAAAAGGCTAACTTATTGAACCTGATGGCATATTATAACACCGTCATAGTGACCTGACGCAATCGTTCAAACCCTATGCGCCATGCATTACGGAGAGTCCGGAAAACAAACTTTTTCAAAAGCATTTCTGAGAACCGGGCCAAGTGGGCGGTGTTGTATTGGCTGGTCTGCCCTCTTCATAGGCTTGCCACAGACACCTGTGGAGAATTATCTCTCCCAAGGCCAATTTCTTCTTTTGTTATGCTGACTCAACACTGTTGAGCTGACCCATTTATTAACATACTCTTCGATTCTTCTTTGGAGTAAACTTTACCCCTATATATATACAATGATCACAAAAGTAGAGCTCCATACAGACAATTCTTAGTCCAGAATCTCGTCAACCACTGTACTTCCTCCTAACCACCCCAAAATATGCAACCGTTACGTCCACGCTGAGTAGACCTTCTGTAAATTTAATGTTGTTTCTCTAACTCCTTTGGTACTGAAGTATAAGATTATTAATAAGGCGGACATACCGCAAGTCCCAACCTTATTCTTTACAAGATCTCAGGCCTTAAACACATGTAAATTTTGGGAGAACCTTTCAGTACCACATATATACGTTTCAGGCCAAAACTGATATAACACATGACTCGCAATCCATTCATTGATAGTGGACTCCCCCACTCGACATGAAGTCATAGTTCACCACGTCTGATGATCCACAATATTAACCTTCACAACTCGTATAAATCAACCAGATGTCAAGGTACGTTGCACCCCCTACATGATTCACTGGGTGATCTCTTTATACGTCCGCATCTTCAGTCCGAATCACACGTTGAGGAAATATCTGAGCATCTCTGGCTCCCTCGTAGTTCATCTGTAGCATCACGACCGTCGACGCACAACTGATAACGAGTGCGCAATGCCATACACGAGTAGTTACAAAGGAATGTGAGATATAAGTTTCAAGCAAAATCAATGCCGCACGATAAGGAATGAAAGAGATGATATTATTCCTAAACTTCATAGCCTCTGAGAGATAAGTACAGACGTCTCCGTACCGATCCTTCAGACTCTACTAAGCTTGCTCGTGACTCGTGAGACCTATGTAACCTAGTGCTCTGATACCAACTGTCACGGCCCAAAATTCCCACCTTCAGACCATGATAGCGTCTAACATTTCACTTACTAGGCAAGCCAACGTTAAAATGATTTTAACCAATTTTTAAACAATCTTTAGATTTATTAATAACAAAGAAATAAACGCGGAAGTAAGTTCTGAAATATAGTGATTAATCCATAAAAATAACGGTGTCTAAATACCATCCCAGAATTTGGTGTCACAAGTGCACGAGCTTCTAGAATAAATACAAATAAAGGTCTGAATAAAATAAAGCTATCTGGAAACAAACACACAACTAATGTAAAGTAGATGGGGACTTCAGAACTGCGAACGCCGTGCAGTTATACCTCAAGTCTCCTCTGAGTAGCTGAAATCCGAGCAAGTCTATGGTACGTCGCTGGGACCAACTCCAAAATCTGCACAAGAAGTGTAGAGTGTAGTATCAGTACAACTGACCCTATGTACTGGTAAGTGCTGAGCCTAACCACGACGAAGTAGTGACGAGGCTAAGGCGGGTCACTTACATTACCTGTACGCAATATTAATAACAACAACAATAATAGAAATAAATCAACTAACTTATTTATAATAATTGAAGCCAACTCGGCAGTCATAACCAATTATCATTTCCATCAATTCTGTTGCAGCGTGCAATCTGCTCTCACAATATATTCACATTTGGTTCTGTTGCAGCGTGCAACCCGCTCTAACAATATATTCACATTCGGATCTGTTGCAGCGTGCAACCCGCTCTCACATTATATATTCATTTTAATCAAGTTTGTTGCGGCGTGCAACCCGATCTCCCAATATATATATATATATATATATATATATATATATATATATATATATATATATGTATGTATGTATGTATGTATGTATGTATGTATGTCGACTTTTAAACAAGTCTGTTGTGGCATAAAACCCGATCCTCCAATATGGACTTTTAATAAGTCTATTGCGGCGTGCAACTCGATCCTCCAATATTGACTTTTTAATAAGTCTGTTGCGGCGTATAACCCGATCCGCCAATATATTCATTATAATTAATTCTGTTGCGGCGTACAACCCGATCCTCCAATATATTCATTATAATCAATTCTGTCGCGGCGTGCAACCCGATCCTCCAACATATTCATTTACCAATTCTTAAGAAGAAATTTTCCCAATAAATACAATAATTAATATAAAATTATAAGACAACAAGCATACAATAATTATGATTTAATTATGAAACAAACAAGGCAAATAGCAAATTATTATGGAAATCAGAGAGAAAATATGCAGTTTGATATTTAATATACTAAATATCAAATAACAATTAAGGCATATAATTCAAATAGCATGTAACAATTAATGCAGGAATTCAAGATTTAATATTTGACAAAAAACAGGAGAAAAATAATTATTATAATAATTAATTTATGATTTAAAATAATTTATGATTTTTTAAGTAAATAGGCAAACAATTAATTTGACGATGTATAGACACTCGTCACCTCGCCTATACGTCGTTCACATGCATTTCACATAATAAATAATTTAAGGGTTCTATTCCATCAAGTCAAGGTTAACCACGATACTTACCTCGCTTCGCAAATTCCAATAAATTATTCAACCATAGCTTTTTCTTTTAAATTTGTCTCTGAAAGCTTTAAATCTATTCACAAACAATTCGATATATGCAATACTAATCATAGGAATTAATTCCATATGAATTTACTAATTTTTCGGATAAAAATCCGAAATTTATTTAAATATTCAATAGTGGGACCCACGTCTCAAATCCCGAAAAAACTCACGAAATCCGAACACCCGTTCCGCTACGAGTTCAACCATACAAAAATTATCCAATTCCGATATCAAATGGACCTTCAAATTTAAATTTCTCGTTTTTGGAAGATTTTAGAAAATTTTGATTTTTCTTCCATAAATTCACGGATTCATGATATAAACAAGTATTGAATCATGAAATATAATTAATATAGGATAAGGAACACTTACCTCAATATTTTCCGTTAAAATCGCCCAAATATTCGCCTTAACCAAGCTCAAAATGACCAAAATATGAAAATAATACCGGGCTCTTCGATATATACACTGCCCAGGCATTTCCGCACCTGCGGTGCCTGGGCTCGCACATGCGAGCTCGCATATGCAAAATGGGGCTGCCAGGCGAGGCCTCGCACCTGCAGAGGAAAAATGCGCACTTGCGCTGCCTTCGCTTCTGCGATTCTTTTGTCCGCTTCTGCGGACGTGCGGGTGCGTGCAGGTTTCCGCACCTGTGGACTATTGCCCAACCACTCCCGGGCGCATCTGCGATCGACGGCTCGCTTCTGCAAGCTCGCATCTGCGGTCAAAAATCTGCTGGTGCGATTACAACAGAAGGAAGATTTTTAAGATTTTGCTTAAGTCAAATTCTTGATCCGATTTCAATCCGTATCACTCTCGGGGTACTCGGGACCCCGTACGAATATACCAACAAGTCTAATAACATAATACGGACTTACTCGGGGTCTCGTATCACGTCAAACAATGCTGAAATTACAATTAACACCCCGATTCAAACTTTGAGTTTTAAACTTTTCAATTTGCAAACCTCGTGCCAAAACATATTAAATGAATCCAGAATGACTTCAAATTTGGCACACAAGTCATAAATGACATAACAGAGCTGTTCAAATTTCCAGAATCAGATTCCGGCTCCGATATCAAAAAGTCAACCCCGTGGTCAAACTTGGAATCTTTAGCCTTTAAATTGCTAGTTCCGTTACATGGTCATAACTTGAGCTAGGGACCTCCAAATTAAATTTCGGGCATACGCCCAAGTCCCAAATCACGATACGGAGCTACCAGAACTATCAAAATACTGATTGGGGTCTGTTTGCTTAAAATATTGACCAAAGTCAACTCAGTTAAGTTTTAAGGCTCTATTTCACATTTTAATCCACTTTTCACATGAAAACTTTCCGAAAAATTTTTACGGACTGCGCACGTAAATCGAGAAATGATAAATGGTACTTTTAGAGGTCTTAGAATATAAAATTACATATTAAATTTAAATATAATATTTTGGGTCATCACATCAGCGAATTGTTTCATTCTATTTTGGGAATTTTGTAAATTATCTTGCAGAGTATTGCTCATAAGCTGCCTATCATGAAGCAACTGGTCTACTGCTTCAAGCTTGGTCTAGGCTACCAACTCAAAGGTAGGTTGAGGTGGATCATACCCATAGAGGTCCTTGAAAGGTGACATCCCAAAAGCTGAGTGATGGGTCGTGTTGTACCAGAATTCAGTAAGAGAAATCCATTTACACCATTCCTTGGGCTTGTGACCCATCATACACCTTAAATAGGTCTCTAAACACCTTTTCAACCTCTCTGTTTGACCATCCGTTTGTGGATGGTAAGCCGTGCTTAACTTTTGTTGAATCTGCAGCCCTTTTATCAATTCTTTCCAGAAATTACTGATGAAAATGGGGTCCCTATCCTATACCACTGAATAGGGTGCGCCATGGAGCTTGAACATATTATCTAAAAACTTCTATGCTACTTGGGTGGCATTGTAAATATGAGACAAGGTTAGGAAATGGGCATACTTATTGTATTTATCGACTATCACTAGTATGGTGTCCTTGCCCTGAGACATAGGAAGTCCATCAATGAAATCCATTGTCACATGTTCCCGTGACTTAGTTGGAATAGGAAGGGGCTGTAAAAGGCCCGGATAGGGCACACTTTCCCCTTTATTTCTTTGGCCCACTTCACAAGACCTCACCATTTCTTTAACATCTTTTAATAGACTTGGCCAATAGAATAAGGATCTCAATCTTTGCTGTGTTGGTAAGATCTCAGGGTGCCCCCCCCCCCCCCAAAGGTGTAGCAAGAATTTCCTAAATTAGTCTCTCTCGGAGGTGTCCATCGCTGCCTACCCAAACTTGACCATCCTTGCATAGAATCCTATGTTGAAAAGAAGTTTTTGGGACTGATGAAGGATCAATGTAGAGTTGTACTATCAGTTGTTGTACCTCTTGATCATTCTCATAACTTTCCATGATTTATTGAGCCCAACTAGGTTGAATGACTGAGATTCCTTGACACTCGCCCGACAATTCTTTCTTTCGTGAGAGAGCATCTGCCACCACATTTTTAGCACCTTGTCTGTACTGAATTTCATAATCCAGACCCATTAGCTTCGTGATTCCTTTATGCTGTAGCGCTGTAGTCACTCATTGATCTCGAAGGACCTTTAAACTAAAGTGATCCGTGCGTATGAGGAATTTATTATGCTGCAAATAGTGTTTCCTTTTGTCTATTGCTACCAAGAGTGCGACCAATTCCTTTTCATATGTGGACATGCCCAAGTGTTTTAGGCTTAATGCTTGACTCAAGAATGCCAAAGCCCCTTCCATTTTGCATTAGAACTGCGCCTACACCACACCCACTGGCATCCACTTCGACTGTAAAGGGAATGGAAAAATCTAGTAAGCCCAAAATATGGGCTTTGACCATAGCTTTCTTAAGTTCTTCAAAGGCCTGTGATGCTGAATCACTCCACTGAAAACATCCTTTTTTTAACAGTTGTGCCAAGGGCATAATGATTATCGCGTATTTTTTGATAAAATGCCTATAATAACCAGTTAGGCCTAGGAATCCTCTCAACCCTTTAATATTCACGGGTTATGGCCATGATAGCATTGCCTCCACCTTAGTAACATCTGTACTTACTCTTTCACCCGAGATGACATGGCCTAAGTACTCCACTTGTGTTTGCGCAAAACTACATTTTGATCATTTAGCAAACAACCTGTTTTGCTGAAATAGTTCAAACACTCTTCTGAGATGCCTAATATGGTCTTCAAGGTTAGCACTGTTAACCAAAATGTCATCAAAAAATACGAGGACGAACTTCCTTAGGTACGGACCAAAGATTTCGTGCATCAAAGCCTGGAAGGTAGCAAGGGCATTTGTCAATCCAAACGGTATTATGCGGAATTCCCATAACCCATGATGTGTTTTAAAAGCGGTCTTGTACTCATCCCCTCTCCTCATTCGTATTTGATGGCAGCCTAACCGTAAATTTAATTTGGAAAAAAGCTTTGCCCCTTGCAACTCATCCAACAAGTCTTCTACCGCCGGAATGGGATACTTGTTTTTCAGAGTCAGCTCGTTTAGTTTGCGATAATCAACACAAAACCTCCACGAAAAATCCTTCTTCTTGACCGAAATCACAAGGGATGCGAATGGTGAAGAACTAGCTTGTTCTTCCAGTATTTTTCTCACCATCATCTCGATTATGTTTTTCTGCTCATAGGAGTAGCGATATGGCTGCTGATTGACTGGTTTAGAGCCTAGTAACAAATTGATGGCATGATCACAATTCCTTGGAGGTGGAAGTCCATTTGGCGCTTGGAATAATGTGAAATATTGGACTGTATTGAGTGGGTAACTTTTTCCTCCTCTTTTGATTTGTTCTCCGACAGTAATTGGGCTGACAACATGCATTGCCCCATCTTGAGCAACTTTTCAATCTTTTTCATATCTTTGGACTCAATTGGGCCCATTTCTTCACAACTCACTAATGTAAGTAGTTTATTTCCCTTGAAGAATGAGATGTTGTACGGCCGAGTGTGTAACACAACTAGTGATACAGTGTTCACCCAATCCATGCCCAAAATTATATCACTGCCACCAGCTCTTAGCAGGCCCAAATTGAAACTGAAAACTTCCCCTCCCATGGTCCAAATAAAACCTGGATAGCTGTGAGAGCACAACAAAATTTGTCCATTGGCTACTCTGACTCTCATGGGTCTACGAAAAGGCTGCCCTTTTAAATTGAGTGTTTTGATGACTTGTGGGTCAATAAAACTGTGGGTCGATCCACTGTCAATCAAAATCAAAACTCGTTGTTTCTTGGCCCAACCAGCAATTCTGATAGGGTTGGGAGAGTGGTGAGGCCCATCACTATATTTAATGATACCTCACCTTGTTCTTCCTGTACAATATCCTCTGCTACATTTTTTAATTCCTCATCAGAGGCTTTCACAAAATTCTCTTCTCCTTCCAATGCATTTAAGGCCATGTTTTTGCATTGGTGACCAAGCATGTACTTCTCATGACAATGAAAATATAGGTTTCTTTCTCCTAAGGCATCAATGTTGGGATGTTTTGGGAGTGGTGGTTTGGTATTTGAGGGTGGTACAGTATTTATTTTGGGCAAAAGAGGGGTAGCTTGGGCTTTGGGGTTAGGATAAGGTAATGGAGTGGGCCTATTGGGCTTGTACGTCTGCTTCTTAGCAGCATTTTGGGACTACTCATAGAGTTTGGCCATATTATAATCTGCGATTAATATTTGTGGATAGGCTACGTTGACCATTGGGCCTATTTCTTCTTTGAGCCCACCAACAAAACACTGCACAAAATAGAGCTCATCAAGGTGGGGACGAACTACTTGGACTCGACAGTGTAATTCTTCAAACCTTTTCTGATAGCTTAAGACATCGGCCCATTGTTGTAATCGATTAAAGGTTGTGACTACATCCAAGGGCCCAGTACCATCACACCTTTTGCAAAGGTCCATACAGAATTGTCTCCAAGTGATCCACCCCCCATGGTCCATGATGTATGAGTCGAACCAGTTGCCCAAATCATCCTTAGTCGTTGCTGCTACACACAACATTGTTTTCTTCTTCAGCAACCTGATAATAATGGAAGTAGTATTCGCACCGCCTTATCCAACCCCTTACATTTGCTTCATCAAAGTCAGGAAAAGGCAATTTGGCTTTTAAGTGATGAGGGTTATTTGGTAGGTTTGCTGCAGGGAGAAAAAATGGGTAAGGACATGCCGGTGTAGGAAGGTAACTGTGTTATCATTGCAGGGGTTTGCGAGCTATAGACGGATATTTGGGCAGTGGTAAGAGGGAAATATGGTAATAGTCCTACTCAGAGGGAATTTTGGTTTGAGGGAAATGGAATTTGGGGTGGATAGTGTGGCATGTGAGATGAGTTATTGACCATTAGTGACTGGCCTGGTCCTGTTATTAGCGTCTCTTCCATGGGATTGGGAACATATGTGCCACAGGTTAAAGGGTTCATAGTTGATGAGGTGTGTGAAGGTGTGAAGGGTCGACTGTAAGCAGATAGTGAAGAAAAAGGTTTGGTCGAGCTGATGGAAGTTGGTATGGTGGAGCTCAAAACAGAGCTATAAGTATGGAAGAAATAGAGGTTCATAGGAGGTAAGGCTAGAGTTTCGCACAACGAAAGTCCATATCCATAACGGGGCGCATTGAGGTTAGAGGGAGCTAAGGGTCCTCCTTGACTAGTATTGAATGGTTTAGGAGTTACCGCTGACAACGATGAGTAAACTAGGGTCGTGGGTGAGGACGTCGGTCGGTATCCACCACGCACTGATGAGTGACCAGTTTCGGAATAGCTGCTCCCTTGAGCCATAGCTAAGCGAGTATCTTCTTTTCCTTGCAAATCCAACATCCAGCCTTTCACGCGCTGATTTGCTTCCAAATGACGCATCTGTAGTTCTTCCATTTGTTCCATGCGTTTAACCGAGGTTTCCATGAGTATCTACTTTTGGAGATCGAGGCTACTTCCGTCAGTGATACGCGAGGGATCCACCATTGATGCCCAGAGAAATGCTCTGATACCAGATTGTAGCGGCTACTACGATGGCCAAAAGCGTAACGAAAGAAAATGACAAAAATTAAACTGAAAAAGAGATAATTTTCATTTCAGATAGATTCTCCAGTACACTGAGCCTACTATTTATACTAAGTTGGACAACTGTCATCTCAAAATAATGCCTAACAACTCCATATAGGGGACTATAAGTGTCTTATTGACTATATAGCCTCCCAGACTTACTAGACTAACATAAAGTGCTATATATGAAAATGACTATGACTAAAATACTAGTATCAGCTAATGACTGGCCCAATAAGGTATTAACCACTCCCGCCAAAAGGTTACGAATGCAATTCGTAACATTAGGAGACTGAACAAGTTGCTTCTTTTGCTTTCTTTTCTTCTTTAGCTCTGGTGGTGGGTTCAACAAATCGAAATCATTTGGATGGACCATTTTCGCAAGATGAAACACTAATCAAGGCTGTTGATAAGATCAGAACGAAGATGAAGGTGGTGAGAGTTTTAGAGAAATCTTTGTTTTAGAAAAAAAAAAAAGAAGGTGTAGGGCTCTGCCGTCGTGCTCTCTAGGGATTCTCTTGATCCTGTTTTTGACCTTATATAGGAAGTAAGAGAGAATATTGGGGTCTGAAATGGGCTCTAAGCTTGAACGAAGATTAGGTTCTGAGATTTATTAGGCCTAGAAATTCCAACAAAAAATACAAGGTATGTGTATTGTATACAGATACTTACCACCTTCTCTTTATTCTTCAACAATAGTCAATATGTATCCTCTTTTTATGATAAAGCAATATGTAGCCTCTTTAATTTTAACTGCTTAGCTAAAATTGTTTGATCTAACATAATACCTAATATAAATAAGTACCAATAAAAGGCCATTCGCATATGTACTTTTGTATTGTTCTTCTTGTTTCCCTTTTTTTTTTTCTTCTCGACTCTCTCCTAATTTATCTTTCTTTTTTGTGGAGAAGCTTTTGAATAAAAAAATTAAATACTATACTAATGATAGTACAAGTAAGAAAACAGACTTAAATTATGAGATGGAATAAATGAGACAAAGTAAATTAGTCTTAGTCTTGCACGACCAAGACTAAGCATTTGGAGAATGAATAATAAAATATATATGAGGGCCTAATAAAATTGGCTAATGCAAACCCAAATATTAAATCATGAAATGAAATTGTCTAAGACCATATTTAAAGATAGTAACAATTAGACTTAATTCTACTCAAACTATATATCATGATAAAAGTTTGTCGACTTTCACCAAAGACCTCTCGCACTAGCACGAACAAAAGGCAGACACTAATGTTGGATTAGTATTCTAGAAAATGAGGCGGGTAGTTATCTATTGTAACAGGCTAAAATATACTTATAGCCTCGTACTGTCGGCGTAAATAAATTAACTTATGTGCAGGAATATCATGACAAAGTTTGTCCACTTTCCTTAAAGACCTCCAGCACTAGCACAAACAAAAGTAAGACACTAATATCTGCAAACAAGATTCATCACAAAGTAAGATTTTATATATATATATATATATATATATATATATATATATATATATATATATATAAACTGTGATCAAAGTATTTCTTATTGTCTCAACCTGCAAGAGCTCCTATCCCGAGCACGCTTCAACTATAGCATCAAAACTAATACTGAGCTTGTTTGGCCAATTTTTTCGGGAGGCCAAAAGTATTTTTTTTCTCTAAAACACTTTTTTTCCCTAACTTAAGATGTTTGGCCAAGCTTTTTTGGGAAAAAAGTGCTTTTGAAAAGAAAAAGAAACAGTTTTTTAGAAATAGAAAAAAATAGTTCCTTCCCAAAAGCAGAAGCAGAAGCAGTTTTGACTTTTCTTCTTACCAAAAATACCCTTAACAAAATATAGTATATACCAAAATAACCGTTAAACCTAATACTTAGGATATTAATGTATAAATATTTCTTATTATTTTTAGGATAGCTTTCTAATATATAATGACTTTAGAGGTAAATGCTTTTATATTCGTTGAATGATTTTTAATACATTTAACTTATATTAAAAGAATTAAGTACTTTTAAATTTTATTTTCATATTTTACTTAAATAAAATAAAAATATTTAATTATTGCTTGTAATAATAAATTTTTAATATTACTTATTTACTTATAATATTAACTATTAAGTAAATTTATTCATGTCCTTATTCGTAATTTGATAGTTAAAAGTACTTTCTGAAAAGTTTGGCCAAACACAAATTATTGTTCAAAAGTATTTTTCAGAGTGATTAGCCAAACACAAACTGTTTCTCTCGAATTTAGAAAAAATACTTCTCAAAATAAGTTGATTTCTTCAGCTTGGCCAAACAGGCTATAAAAGCTTAATCTTATGGCCGGGCAGAAGAGACGACAAGCAGTGCCTAGCTTCAATATGTTATAATAATGAGCTAATTTAAGGATTTTCCATTGCCTGGTTGAGTGATTAGGAAGTGAAATAGAGCAGCCTATTTATAGGCAACACTTCAAAGAACTATCAAATGGTGCAAAATGAAATTAGATGGGACCTTAGTATCTTTGGCACTTGACATGAGTCTAAAATCCTTTTGATTCATATAAAAGAGCTAAAGTAAAGTAGATAATGATTTTTGTCCAGTAGAAGCATAGAAGTCAACCGTCGTGAATAAGCATCTCATCCCCACACAATTAATTTATCTTATGCTAACCTCTTAATTCCTTGTACGAATTATTCCAGCCTGTATTATTGTTTTCCATTTCCTTATCTTCATTAAAAAGATAGAACGTGAGTTGGATAATAGCACGTAACATAGAGAGAAAAAAAAACCACTTCCTCCGTTTCACGTTTCAATTTATGTGAATCTGTTTGACTGGACACATAGTTTAAGAAAAAAATAAAAAATTTGGAGTTTGTAGTCCTAAACAAGTCAAAAAGGGGTCCAGCGTATTTGTGTGATTATAAAAACTTCTCATTAATGATAGTATTGAAAGTTTAAACTAAATTATTTCCAAATTAAAAAATGGGTCATTCTTTTTGGAACGAACCAAAAAGAAAATAGATTCATAAAAACTGAAACGGAGCGAGTATATATCTTGAACGGAAACTTCACAATTTAATCGATTGATTGATTTTGCCACATGCGGAATATACAATCAGCACAACTTTAACCGGTCACCATGCCGCGTCCCACAGATTTACTTGGCCTTTGCTTAAGGTCATTCTTCTTTATACTCCTTCCGTTTCAATTTATGTGAATTTGTTTGACTGGACACAGAGTTTAAAAAAAAATAAATACTTTTAAAATTTGTGATCCTAAACAATTCAAAAAGGGGTCCAAAGTATTTGTGTGGTTATAAAAACTTCTCATTAAGGGTAGAATTGTAAGTTTAAGTAAAATTGTTTCCAAATTTAGCAAGAGGTCATTCTTTTTGGAAAGGACCAAAAAGGAAATAGGTTCACATAAACTGAAACGGAGATAGCAGTACTTATGAGGTTATCCATAAGATATTTATAGGTAGCATCATTGGAAATTGAGTTTGGATGATTAACAAATATGTAGCTTTATTAGATGGTTGTTACAAGCTAAGGACCCTGGTTTGCTAGTTGGTTTTTGTACGGTGCCAAACACTTAATTCTAGCGGGGTAGGATTCACTTTTGTACGAGATATATATTTATTTCATGTATGATGACCTGGCGGCTAGTGGCGAAGCCATATGCTTCCAACGGTATCAACCGACACCCCTTCGTCGAAAAATTATACTCGATAAATACATAAAAAATAAATTATGTATATATATACTATCACTACAAAAAAAAAAACGCTAAATTTGCGAAGGTTTTATTGCGACGGTTATTATTACCTCCGCAATCTATATCAAATTGTGGGGGTTTATTCACCCCCACAAATATATTATATTTACGGCGGTGAGTAACCTCCGCCACCCTTAAAATAGCGTCCACTAACCCCAAATTTTCCTTCATTTTTTAATCTTTTCCCTCTCCTTTTTTCCTTAACCCCTTTCTCATTTTCAGCTACCCGTCTCTCTCCCTCTCGCTCATTTTCAGCTTCAAATTAAAAAAAAAAACCACGCATGTTTCAGATACAAATGAAAGAGATTTGTAAAGGAGAACATGTGAAATAGTTTTCTACAATCAAACTTCAGATCTATGGTAATTCCTCTTCCCCATTCTTTGATTTTGCTTTTCTGTCTTTCTTTCTTCTTGCATGTGGGTTTTAAATTTTTTTTCTCTGTTAATTTGTGTTTTCCCTTTCCTGATTTTTTCTCTTTCTTTCATCTTGATGTTTTGCGATTCTCAGCAGAAAGTAATAGAAATTTGGTATAATCGGTATATTTTGAAGAAGGATATAACACTTTTTATTGAAATCGAGATGTAAGTCCTCTTTCTCCTTCTGTATTAGGTATTATAGGTTGTAAAATTCAGAATTTTTGTGTATTTTGTAGGTTAATTTCTGTGATTTGGGTCTTAATTGAAATATTTCTTTTTGCATATGTATTTTAGAACTCTTGGGGACCTTCAGAGAAGACACAATTGTCACTGGCTGTTTTTTCTCTTTCTGCTCTGCGTTATGTTTGAATCAATCTCAAGGTAATATTTTAGGATTGTTCAAAGAGCACAACTAAAGTATAAACAGATTTTTAGTTTTCTTCATAGTATTGAATATTAAATTTTTTTCTTTCCAAATTCAAATTGGTTTTGTTGTAGATGTGCTTTATGTGTTTGAAAACTATTTTTCTGGAGTTGTGATATGGTTGGTGATGTTTACAAGTATGCAACTTTTGAAATGTGTTATTTATAGGATTTAGAATTTAACCTGTTTGATTGTCAATAAGTGTCACTCCCAAACGCACACGCAAGTATACGTGGTCGTACAAGTAATAAAATGATATGTCGAGTGTCGAACCCACAGAGACTTGTATCAACTACCCACTAAATTTACCAAAATTGTTATTCAGTCAAGCCAAATTCGAGTTCAAGAATGTGATTATACTAAACTATAATTCTAAGTAGTAACTAAATTATCAACCAGTAAAATGATTGTTATGTATTCAATAGAGACAAATATTCCAGGATTGTGATCGATTCACCAATCCTATTGTGTTCTAGTTAACTCTCCCTTTCATACAATTCACTCATGGTTGCTAATTAATCGATAATTGCTCTCATAGCCTTCTCCCGAAGTACTACTCGCCTATTCAAAATAGATTAACGTCTATATTCCTATAGAATCAATCTATTAAGAATGCATTAAGATTACGATAATTAAATAAGCACGGTGACTAGGTATATTCCTATCCTAACCATAAATTCCTCCTCCCCCCAAGAGTTAAGATCATGCTCTCTTCAATTCTTCTCTAATCTAAACATGGCTTTCCCAAGCATAGCATAGATAGTAAATAGAACCTAACTGATGGCCAGACAATTAAGCAATTAATCACAGAATAGAAGAAATAACTATATATTAGTGAATTGAAATCAAGGTTAAGCCAACGTTAAACAACAATATTCATGGCTAAATTATAACCCCAGAACTATAGATTTTAACCACTCATGATACTAGCAAACAATTTCATAAGTGTTGGATAATTAAAAATACTAAGAAAAGATGAAGAAAACTGAGATCTCTTTGCTCCCGAATGTTTCTCGTGTGCATTCTCCCTTCAAAGTGGCGTCTATCCCTTAAAAATAAGCTTAGTCTTACTTTTATAGGTATTGGGTAGGTTTAGGGACGAAATAACATTGTCCCGGGCAAAGTTGGATAGAAATCCCGTCACCAGTGTCTATCCCAGAGCTAGGCGTCGTCCCTGGCACTAGTAAATTTCACGTTTTGTCTGGGGTGCCACATGTAGCGTAGGGAGCTACCTGTGGCGCTGGAAATGCCCCTTTCCTTTTTTTCGTCCGTTTTGGCTCTAATTTCGCATCTTTTGCCCCTAATTGCTCCCGGATCATTCCTGCACATAAAAACATCTCGAATTAATATAAATTAACATATTTTACATCATAAATCCACGAAACAATAGTAAAACATGAGGCGATATACATATAATTATATATACTTTAAGCTAAACATCAACACCCCATACTTAGACTCTTGCTCGTCCTCGAGCAATGAGACTATCAAATATACCCCCAATTACGTACAAATCTCAACTACAGAGGAGCACTTCAACTTTTAACCATACACTCTACCCTTGACTATGATCAGTACCGGCAATCAAGCCTGAACATACAAAATATCGCATTCTTCCCGTTTTAATCATGCCCAAGTATAACATTTCAATTCAATCAATTCCAACAACCTATTTGTAACCACCCAACCTCAAAAATTGACTTGTTACCACTAAGCACCCTCAACTCTTGTACTCGCCCAACAAGAAAGTTTACAACATTACCAATCATTCATGAGATCATGTGCCCTTACCGACATTAAAAGAATGAATATAGATTAATCCACACATTCAAACATGCTTTTGAATATAAATTAAGGACATCACACAATTGAACAAAATTCGCTCACTCTCACAAAGAATTCATATACATCCCGTGGTCGTACCATAAGCTTGCCCGTAATGTACATCTCTACTAATCTAAGCTAGCTAAATCTAGGATCAATTAGGACTTTAAAGTTGTAACGTAGGCTAAGGGACAAGTATGATATATTTAGAAATAGTGACTAACCCTCCGAAGCACTTTAATACACTACACTCACAATTCGAGCCCATATTCTTCTCAACTAATTCACTTGCCACAACCCATACACAATATAGCCCTTACTTTCATTAAGCACTTCTATACTCCCACTAGCACAAATTAATAAGATTTGAAGATGTATACTTTTTTCTACATACTTTGACTATCATTTGTTTTCTCTTTTCTTGCAATTTTTTTTTTCTTTCTCTCTTTTTTTTTTCTTCACACACTCCATACATTAAAGTTCATCGGCTAGTGACTTTTGATGTCAACTTTAGTGCACCAAAAATCCCTTCCATGGTTCCATTCGAAAGCTACTCCCCAAATCTCTCACGTTACTTCTTTTAGAGACTAAATGCCTTAAGAGGTAAAGGTTCAACAATCTTAAATTAAGAACAAAATAGGGGTATGGCTTATAATATGGGTGCCAAAAGAAAGGTCTATAGGCTCAAGGGGGCTAGCAACGAAAATTTTTATTTTTATGTGACAAGCACATCTATGATCAAGCAAGAAACGCCTACGCCATCTCCTAAATTATCATAACTTAACAATTTCGCTTCGATTAATACACGGGGTAAGTTCTAGATTACACAAGATAGCACGGAAGATCACAACTCCTCACACACACATTGCACATGACTCAATCAAGAAGGTTCTGTTTAACTCTCAAGTCACGCAAGCACACATAATTGAGAAAATTCAAGCAATAATGCACTATGTGGCATACAAGTCAAACAACTGAGGAAAAGCATCACAAAATAGGCTATTTACTTTACTTAGGCGTCACAATTCAAACCAAATATACGGAAAGATAGAATGTATGTCATAACCTAATGTACCAGTACTAAACATGTCACTAAGTAGCTCAAAGCAACTCAGTTTCTTCCTAACCTACTCAAAAAAAAAAATTAAGTACCCGGTTCAAGCTACACCCTTGAAAAAGAACCGACGCTAAAAGAAAAAACAAGGTATACTACCTAACTATCCTTAAAAAAAATCTTTTTTGGTGTTTTTAATCAGACTCTATCCCTCAAGAAAATTGTCCAAAAGATCTATCGTCGGGAAAAGTTCGAGTTTTTTCTAAATTGTTTTGTAAAAACAAACTAGACTAAAACTAGACTAAGTAAAACTAGTAAAAGAAACAAAGTGATATAATTTATACAAGTACATCACAAGTAGTATTCCTCCCACCCCACACTTATATTATGCATAGTCCCTGATACATATAAAAATGTAAAATAGAGTAGGGTGAAAAGAAAACTCCCTGTTAGTCGGAGTCCTCCTCCTCAGCATGCACTCCATCCGCAGCGCCGGGCACATCATCATCAGGTCCTAGAGGCACCAAAGCCAAGGCCCTCGTAACATCATCATCCACATCTTCCTCTGTGTTTGAGCTCTTGATAGTGTTTGCGTCCTCCGACGAGTGAACTGGGCTGCCAGGTGTAATCCCCAACATCTCCTTGGACGAGCTCGACAAGTCATTGCGTAAATGCATACGCTCCTCGTCTGAAATACCAGCCTTTCTCATGAGTAAATTTAAAGAGTTATAGAGGTAACTGTTGAAGTTATCATCTCGTTCGTTCCGTGCTGCCTGAGTGAGCGTAATCGACATCTCCAACAAGTATGTGATGTCCAATAGTCCTGTAGGCACCTCCACCACCTTAACATACCCTGGGTACTCCGGCACCCCTCGGGAAAGCATATATTGCGTGAGCGAGTTGCCGAAGAAGAACCTCCTAATCTGCCGCCCAAATCGCGTGCGGGCCATCTCACCGAGCATGATCTCACCCACATTAATGGGTCTGCCAGTCATCAAAAAGAATATAACACACACACACAAGATCGAGTGCAGTCACTGTTTGCTCCACGAGCATGAGTCTAACCCTCGTAGCTACACCCCACGAGCTATTGCGATTACTTCAAGTTAACTCTAACTTGATTAAGACAATGCAAGTACCTAGTACAAATGCTTTTAAAGAAAGCTAAAAGGTACCACTCAAAATCTTGTACTACATTTGAACTAGAATTAAAGACAGACACATGGAACTGGTTTTTCAGTCTGGTTCATGTAGCTTCAGGTTCGCACCCTTGAATCTCACATGAATTGCACACAAAATGTCTTGCTATTTTGCTCTTAATTTTTGCTTAACTTCAGTATGTGTGTGATCCTTGTAAAAGAGAATAACACTTATATTTATAGAGAGTAGAATAGAGGATAACTAGAAGTCGGATGTTTTATTCTTCCTTGGTGGAAGAGTTTTAGTTAACTTCAACTTTTAACTCTTTCCTTATCTTGGATAGAGTTCTCTTCACGTAAGGAGTCATGCTCCTTATCAAATATGCAATCTTTTCATTCAGGAATTATCAGAAATAACCACTTATACTTATCCCTTGTACGTGTATATCTTTTACTTGATTCTGATCGTGACTTGTGTACAGTGTCCATGAACATGATCCATACATGTATTTTTTTGTCAATCATCAAAACCTATAATGCTCATGTCAACAATTACAAAGCCAAATTAAAGAAGATAAAGGAGTTTTGTCTCGTAGAGGAAAGAACTCAATCCTCGAGAATAAAGTGTAAAAGAATTCCATCCTCACCCAATATAGTAATCTTATTTAACGTATTCCTTGTACGAATAACTCCGCCCTCTATGATTGTTTCTATTTCATTATCTCAATAAGTATAGACAAAAGGGGACTTCAATTTATATCTAAAATTCACATATCTTGAATAGAGGCTTCACAATGTAGTGGTATATCATTTTGCCACATGCGGAGAATATAACCAGTCACTATGCCGCATCCCATAACTTGGCTTTTGGCTGTAAAAAAAATCAATCATTAAAATAAGAATCAGATGCACAACTTTTGGAAAACGTTTTCAAATTAAGATTTTGGAGAAAAAAGTTTGTGCAAATTAAAGAAATCAATGTGTAAGGGTAATTGAGCTTTTTTTTGAAGTGTAGTAAGTAAAAAAAAAAAAAAAAAAAATTAAAAAGTTTGAAATTTTGTGAGTGAAATACATGAAACATCTAATATATGTTATTCCTCGTATTTAAATGTGCAACGTGTTGAAACAAGGACGATGATAGTTGTTAATAGATCAAATAAAGGAAAATTGCATGTAAATGATCTTCTTTCTTTGGAATCCAAAACAAAGTCATTTCCACAAACAATAGGGTGCGAAACTAGAAGGACAGAAGGGGTAAGAAAATTACATTGTATATATATAAGGTTTTCTTTTTAATCTATATAATAATAATAAATATCAAATCTCTTGATGAAAATTCTATCCCGCCAACAATGACCGGTATAATAATTCAATTTTGGCGAAGGGATGTTTATATATATCTTGAATGATACATATTTCAAGATAACTCATTCTCATCAGAAAACTGTTAACTGAGATTATTTACAGCATCATATCTTTGATACTATTGTTACTGTTATATTATTATTGTTATTCTTGATAAGTTCCAATCTTTGAGAATTGAATCAACTAACCAAATAATATTCATACAGGTGGTAGCTACGTTTGATTGGAGTCGGTGATCAAGGAAAGGAGACATCTTATTCCAAAAACTTTTGCTCAAAACAATCAAACACAACAATAAATAGCTGGCAAAAGTAAATATATATATGCCAGTAATTATTGGTATGGATTTGTGAGCCAAAGTAAGATGTTATCAACACTCAATAAGGACTAATATGGTTCAAACAACAATAAATGCAAACCTTGTGGTTAAGGAAAGTAGATTTTGATGCTAATTCAACCTGAAGAACTAATTCAAGAGATAAGGATTGTACAAAGATGCTCCGCTGATGTGGTATATCCCACACCCCCGCATGCCTATGCCAACTGGAGCGTAGGCAATATAATATGGGGGCTCAATTAGGAAATCAAGAATATGATCTAAAAGATCTTCAGCCATGTTACTGCTGCAGATTCCATGTATAGTCACAGGACGCGGAATGGGCATGGCGGCATGTTAAAGTTCTGCGGATTCTTTATTTTGCATGTGTAGAAATCAAATGTAGAAATCAAATCAATCAATTACACTGTTAATGCTTCTGTTCAAGATCTTTTTTCTAGATTACGTGCTGCTATCCAACTCAAACTTTCTCTATTAATGGAGATATATATAAGGAAATAGAAGAAAAACAATAAAACAGGCAAGAATAAGTCGTACAAGGAATTAAGAGGTAAAATAAGATAAATTAATTGTGTGGGGATGAGATGCTTTTATTCTTTATTCACTACGGTTGACTTCTATACTTCTGCTCTATTATGAATCAAAAAGGATTTAGCACTCATGTCAAGTGCCAAAGATATTAAGGCCCCACTAATTTCTTCTTACACCTTCCTATAGTTCTTAGTATGTTCCCTATAAATAGCTGCTCTATTTCACTTCTGAGAATCACTCAGCCAGGCTATGAAAACACATTCAATTAGTTCATTATTATAACATATTCAAGCTAGGCACTGCTTGTTGTCTCTCCCTCAAGGGCTTCTCTTCTGCTTGTTCATAAGATTTATAAGCTTTTAATTAAGATGCTATAGTTGAAGCGTGCTCGGGATAGGAGCTCTTGCAGGTTGAGACAATAAGAAATACCTAGACTAACTAACTAATATATATATATATATATATATATATATATATATATATATATATATATATATATATATATATATATATATATATATATATACATACATACATACATACATACATACATAGCAGTATATTTGTGCACTCTCCTTCAAAGGCTTCCGACATTAGTATCTTATAGTAATTACTTTTGTTTGTGCAAGTGCTGGAGGTCTTTATGGAAAGTGGAGAAACTTCGTCATGATATACGCTAATAGAGTGAAAATTTTTGACTTAACATGTTGTAGTGCGTAACTTTCCAATTTTTTCAGTTTACTAATCTTACTTTTTATGAATTCTTACATGTAATTATCATTTAAGTACAACTATTCGAGTAAAACTCATTGTCTAACAGACTATATTCTTCTCCTCCGATAAATTCATTTTATTGGCAGGTAGGCTAACGAATGCTACTGGGACACAAAGTTCCTCCATGACAAAGATCACGAGAGGATGTAACTAAACAAGTAGGAATTGATATTTGATGTCAAGGTATGATCTAAACTCGAGCTGAGTCAGGAAGCCCTTAGATATACTAGTCTTTGTACGTTTTTGAGTATTGATTCTGGTTAATAAATAACGCAAACTCTCCCTTAACCAACTTTGGTAAATCAATTTCTAAAAATATTTTCTGAAGATACTTATATTTTAAAAAGTATTTTTTGATAATTGGTTGAAGAGTTGCAAGTTGTATACGGGTAAAACCGAGGCTAACGAGCACCCCAATTTTTCGGTAGAGCAAACGAAGCAAGGACGTAACTACAAAGAACCGAAATCAGAGCTAGGAGCCTCTCGCATCAAGGCCGAACAAAATGCCTGCCCCCGGAACCATCGAGACCACACCCCCGGATCCGGTTCGTGTTCCAAGACCTCAAAAAGTATTACCAAACGCCCACACACGATTAACGAAGGTCCGTGATATCCGTGCCCAACCGGATATCACGGTGCGGATCTCGGCCAATATCAGCAACATATGAGTGATTAGCGAAAAGGAAGTTTTTTACCTTTTTTAGAATTGTACTTAGGGTGAAACTCTCCTATTATATGAATGGGAGGTTTATTATTCAACAGACACTGTAACACGCATATCAAAGTAATATACATTTGTTTTCTTTGCTCCTAAAAGTGATTCAAAGCCCTTAATTTTGCTCATAGTTCATCATAAGTGTTTGGCTGCGAACCGAAGGCGGATTAATTGCTAAGCTCATAACCGAGCTCGGACTCAATACTACTACTGGTTTGGCTATTTATTCTATCTTTAATTTGTTCATCTAACGTTATAATCACTTGTATTAGATTAGATCACATAATCTTATAATCGCGTATAAATTCAATAGTTATCCATTTTTAAGGGTAAACAGTTTGGCGGCCACCGTGGGGATAAGGATAATAGTGGTAATTTGATACAAATTTTCATAACACACTCTGTTTTACGCTTGTTCTCTGAGATTTTGATTTCAGGTCAACCTAAAAATGTCAAACTCTCTGTCTACTCACTTGAACGTTGACGCTGAATCTGGTCATCACGGCGAAAACAACAATATAGTGCCTAGCAACGAGGTGTCCCCTGCTGATCCCAACGGAGTCCCGGTTGCAGACCCAGTTGGCGCCAACTCGCATGTGGCCATCGACACCAACCTGCTGACCGACCCTGAGAACAGCGCTCGCGGAGGAGCCCGACCTACGACTCAAGGTACGCCCAAAGGTGAAGGCGACGGGATTAATCTGCGGGTGATCTTCGAAATGTTACAGGCCCAACAGGAGGCGATAGCACAACTGCAGAATCAAAGCCGCGCCCCCAACAGAGTTGAACCCGAACTATCCCGGGAAAACACCCGAAGAAGTTAGAGCCGCAGAAAGGCTGGGTGTAGCTGAGCCTGGGACCAACCCTAAAAATAATTAAAATGCTTGAGGAACTGACAAAGTGGGTGGAATCGGGGGAGAAGAAAATTGAGACCAACGACAAAAAAATAGAGACCTATAACTCCAGAGTCGATAAAATCCCAGGAGCGCCCCCGATATTGAAAGGCCTGGATTCCAAGAAATTTGTCCAAAAGCCTTTCCCACCGAGTGAGGCACCGAATCCAATCCCGAAGAAGTTCTGCATTCCATAAATTCTGAAGTATAATGGAACCATATATCCAAATGAGCACGTGACCTCCTACACATTTGCCATCAAGGGAAATGACTTAGAAAATGACGAAATCGAGTCGGTTTTGCTAAAAAGGTTCGGGAAAACCCTGTCCAAATGAGCAATGATATGGTATCACAACTTACCCCTAAATTCTATTGATTCATTTGCTATGCTTACGTCCTTTGTGCCATTAAGGTCGAGACCAGAAAATTGGATCTTTTCAAGGTAAAACAAAGAGATAACGAAATGCTCAAGGAAATCGTATCGAGGTTTCAAATAGAACGGATGGATCTGCCCCCGGTTACGGATGATTGGGCCGTTCAGACATTCACTCAAAGACTCAACCCCCGAAGTTCCTTGGCTTCACAGCAGTTGAAATAGAATTTGATAGAGTACCCGGTGGTAACTTGGGCCGACGTCCATAACAGGTATCGGTCAAAAATCAGAGTTGAGGATGATCAACTCGGGCCCCCCTCCGAGTCCGTTTATCCCATAAAAACTAATGACTGGCTTAAGAGGGTCATCGATCTTGAACCAAGACCGAACAAAGATCGGTATCAACCGTATAGCGGGGATCGAAGGGGTAACGGATCTGGGAAGGGAAACAATGTCCCAAGTGTGATTTGCATCTAAAGCTTGGAATTCCTTTAGCATGGCCTCCTGCCAAGCAGGGTGAGATGTAGCATGTTGATAAAACGGGGGCTCATGCATGTACAGAATAGAGGAAGAGACCTTAGAAGCTAGAGAAGCAGGAGCCTTGAGAGCAAGAGATTGACAAACATAATCCCTTAAATGGGGTGGGGGATTACTGATCCTGGAGGAGTTTCTGATAGGGAGAGAAACAGGATGTGTAGGGGGGATAACAGTTGGAGAAGGAGAAGGAGGATCAGTGATAAAGGGGGGAGAATGAAAAAAAATAGGATGAGGGGAAATGGAAGGAGGAGGATTGTTAGGTAAATCTACAAATGGAGTAGGAGAAGAAGGAAAAAATTATGAAGGAGGAGGTGAATAAGGAAATACATGCTCATGAAATACAACATCTCTAGAATAGAGGATAGCATGTTTGGAAAGAGTTAGCAACTTGTAACCTTTCTTGCCACAGGGATAGCCAAGAAAGATACAAGGCAGTGCTCTTGTCTGAAATTTGTCTCTTCCAGATTTTGGGTGTGGTGGCATAGCATAAGCATCCAAAGGATCTAAGATGATCATAGTGAGGGCGATGACCATGCAATTTTTCATAGGGGATATGTTATTGAGAACAATGGAGGGAAATCTATTGATGAGGTATGTGGCTGTGAGAACACATTCACCCCAATACTTGGTAGGTAAATGTGATTGGAAAAGCAAAGCTCTAGAAGTTTCTAAGAGGTGTTTGTGCTTTCTTTCCACAATACCATTCTGTTGAAGAGTGTGGGGGATGGTAGTTTGGTGTAGTACACCTTGAGCATTAAAGAAAGATTTGGGCTCAAATCTAGTTCCTAGTTCAAAAGCATTATCAGACCTGAAAGATTGAACTGAAGTGTGAAATTGAGTTTGAAACATAGAGGTGAAAGCTTTTAGAACAAAAAGAGCATTGCTTTTAGAAGAGAGTAAATGTGTCCAAGTTGCCCTAGTGTAATCATCTACTAGAGTTAGAAAATATTTGAAATCATTGTAAGTAGGGGTGTGATAGGGGCCCCAAATATCAATGTGAACCAAGAATGCTGTTCTTGACTGTGGAGTATGAATCATTTAGCCCAGCAATGAAACAGAATAGTTTGAGTTCCTCTAGGAATTTAGGAAGGGCTCCACATGAGCAAACAGGTCCGACATAAGTTGTGTTCATCTCATCCTAAAGACTGCGTAGTCTGGTGAAATATGAAGCTATGTCTGATGTCCCTTGGGAGATAGAACCAATCTCCCTTTGGATTTGAATGAATTTTGACCCATTTGATTGACCAAACCTCTTATTTATATGCAACCATATCTCTCTAGCAGTGTCATACCCTAAGACACTGGTAGCAATTTCTCTAGACAGAGAATTGGTGATCCAAGCAATCACCATATCGTTACACCTTTCCCAATAGGGGTAATAAGGAGAATCCTCAGTAGGTTTATCATGACAGCCATTAATTAGCCCTAATTTATTTTTGGCAAAAAGAGACACAAGCATGCTCTTCTTCCAAGCCACAAAACCAGTACATCAAATAGAGGGGAGACTAGATGAGTACCGAGACTATCAGACGGATGCATGTAGAAAGGATGTGAAAAATCTAAGGTAAAAGTTGAAAAATGCTCGGATGAATTAACTTCGTCAATAGACATAAACAAAACTCAAACTGTAATATCACAATCACAGAGATAAAAGGCTATAAGGCTAAGATTGATGGAAAATACAAAACAATCGAAGCTTGAAGAAGATAATATCGGTTTTGCTTCAACAAATCCAAATCAGTAGCAAAACTCTTCACGAGTTAACGAAATGACCAGTAGAAGGAATCCTCAGCTACTATTTCACCATAGATGGCAGCAGATACTTTGGAATTCCATCAGAGAATGAAAATTCTTCGGAAGTTAGGGTTTCTTCGAACTTGTCGAAAATCACAGAATCCAACTTCGAGGTTAGGATCGGAAGAAAGAGGAGAACGAACGGAGTTTATTCACCGCTCTAATACCATGTTAGAAGCTCAGACTGAACTCATGCAACTGGTTTCAATGGAGGAAACCCTAGCTATACAGTAAAGAGAAATGAGGAAAAGAGACTATCGGAGGAGATAAAATGTTTCATTAATAATCCATGACCTCTTATTCCAGCAATGCAAGTATTTATACTTGTGTTACAATGTGGCTATATTTATAAAGATAAAGATGGCTAAAGAATACAATAGCTATGTTGCTATATGTGTATGTTATTATGTGGGCCGTTGGGAAATGAGTGGGCCTGGTCAGAAAAAGTCCAGAATTGAGGCCCAATCTGCTCAACAAAATGTTGGTAAGAACTTTATATTTCCTCCGTTTCAATTTAGACGACATACTTTTCTTATTAGCCTGTTCCAAACAGAATAACATAATTATATAATTGAAAATACTTTAACTTTAAACTTTTCATTTTACCTCTAACGAGAAGCTTTTATAACCCCACAAATATTATGGCTCCACAAAGCTTTTAGGTCCACAAGTTTCAAAAGTTTACCTCTTTTCTCTTAAACTTCGTGCCGAGTCAAACTATCTCATCTAAATTGAAACGGAGGGAGTACTAAATTAAAAGTAGAGATCATCTTAGAAAGAAAATTACTTCCGCCTAAAAGAGAAAGAAGTCATTTTTCCGTTTTTGGTGTAAAATATCTTCTTCGAAAATATTTTTTATCACCAAACATGAGAAAATAACTTTGTATACGGTCGAAATAGATTTCGGCATTAGCACGTCCGATCGAGTTCGAATGATGATCTATCGAAGTAAGATCCCGATGGTGGAACAAACTAACCTCAAACTCGGGGAGGCCGATCCGTGTCGAGTTCGATATCATTATCAAGCTCGAATCGAAATCGAACCATAAGGCAGAGTAGATCTATTATGCTGATAATCCAGAAACCAACCAACATTGACCTCGAATCAATTCGAGGGCTCGAGCCAGGATCGGGCTCGAACAAAGATCAAGAGCTCGAGTCGAAATCAAGCTCAAACCAAAATCGAGGGTTCTAAGCAAGATCGAGCTCGCAGACAAAAGTCGTTGCAATCCCACTAGAGAGAATCTTGGCAGAAATTGTGAAAAAGCTGACTTATCATAGGTCTCCCACTAAATATTTATTTTATTATGCTTAGAGCTAAATCCCTCCACTATAAAAGGGCTTGGTTACCATTTCTGTAAAATAAGTTTTCTCAGGCTTACATTGTAATAAAAGCGCTATATTCTTCTACAGTAAAGAGTCGTTCTTTCAGATTTCTTAGATTGATTCTATTTGTTGAATCCTAAGATTCATTGTTCCTGACAACCTTATCTATTTCGCATTCTCTGCAATCTATATTTACATTTCTATTTATCCTTACATTTTGTGTTAAGTTACGCCACATATCCTCGGAACTACGTATAAATTCAACTCTATCCATTTTTCGGGTAAACAGTTTGGCGCCCACCGTGGGGCTGAGGATAACAGTGGTTATTTGATACAAATCTGAAAAAACACGCCATTGTGCTTTGCGCTTATTTCCGAAAACATCTTGAATTTCGGATCAGCTACGAATAACCACCAATCAAATGGCTTCACCGATCGATAACGAAGCCGGCCTTCAAGATGAAACCAACAACTTGGCACCCCGGGCCGGAAGGCCAATTAATGATGGCACCGAGGCTCGAATCGAAGTACTCGAAATTCGAGCCGAAATACCATTGGATGTCAATTCACAAATAGCTTTGGAGGTGAATCAGTGTTCCGAACCGGAAAGAAACATTCAGGGCGGTACTCGATCCGTAGCCTGAGACACCCAAAATGCGGGGAAAATCGGGGCCAGCTTACATATGATCTTCGAGATGCTACAAGACCAACAACTAGCGATAGCTCAGCTACAGAGCCAAACTCGCGCACAAAGCAGGCCGGATTTCAATCCACTTCGAGAAGTCACCCCCAGAACAGAGCCCGCCATAGTGAAATCTAACGAGCAAGAATCGGGGACTACTCCCGGAATTACTAAATTGCTCGAAGAACTCACAAAATGAGTCGAAGCCAACGACAAAAGGGTGGAAACATACAATGCCAGGGTCGATCAAATCCCGGGGGCTCCACCAATGATAAAGGGGCTTGATTCAAAACAATTCATACAAAAGCCTTTTCCGTCGAGTGCGGCGCCGAAGCCAATCCCTAAAAAATTCCGTATGCCCGAAATTCCCAAATATAACGGTACGACCGATCCTAACAAACATGTCACCTCTTACACATGTGCCATAAAAGGCAACGATTTGGAGGACGATGAGATCGAATCCGTGTTGTTGAAAAAATTCGGGGAGACCCTCTCGAAGGGAGCGATGATCTGGTACCACAATATATCGCCGAATTCCATCGATTCTTTTGCCATGTTAGCAGATTCGTTCGTAAAGGCACATGCTGGTGCCATAAAGGTTGCAACAAGGAAATCAGACCTCTTCAAAGTAAAGCAAAGGGAGAATGAAATGCTGAGGGAATTCGTATCCCGATTTCAAATGGAACGCATGGAATTATCCCCGGTCACAGACGATTAGGCCGTACAAGCTGTGGGCCCCCTCACATCAGGTTTTCGAGAAAGAAGAAATAAGAATTGCTTTTAACTTCCTATCGGCCCTCTTCTCTGTTCTAGGTCCTTTCCTCACTGAGGACGTAATTGTCAGCAAAGTTGTTTCTTTTTTTTTTCAAATCCAAAAAGCTCTTCTTACTTAGAATAGGTCGTCGATTCAGCATTAGATAAAGGGGGTAAAAACCCAAGGGTTTAACGAGCTAAGTTCGACAGCATCACATCGGCTGAAACAAAATATGATCGAGTATCTAGCGATAACTTGGGCAGATGTACACAACCGATACCAATCGAAAATTAGGGTCGAGGATGATCAGTTGGGAGCTCCGTACGGACCTGTGACAGTTACTAAAAACCAAAAGGAGATCGACAGAGAACAAAGGTCGAACAGAGACCAATATCGACCGTACGTCGCAGATCGGGTGAACAACGGTTCAGCACGCAATGCAGTTTGGAACAATCAAAGGATTGATCGAGGGCAAAATTCTCGGGGGCTTATGAGTAAGAGCGGCTTCGATAAATATGCCGATCATATAGAAGCACCTAGATTATCAAAATATAACTTCAGCGTTGATACATCTGCTATCGTATCAGCCATCGGACGCATCAAAGACACTAAATGGCCTCGACCCATGCAGACCGATCCTTCCCGAAAAAATCCTAATCAAACGTGCGAATATCATGGTACCCATGGCCACAGAATGGAAGATTGCAAGCAACTAAGAGAGGAAATAGCTCGCTTATTTAACAAAGGGCACCTTCGGGAATTTTTGAGTGATAGGGCGAAGAACTATTTTAAAAATAGGGATTTCAGCAAGCAAAACGAGCAAGAAGAACCGCAACACGTCATCCACATGATCATTGGCGGCATCGATACCCCTCAGGGACCAGTGCTTAAACGCACTAAAACATCGATGGTGAGGGAAAAGCGATCTCGGACTCAAGATTACGCACCCATGGGGACTTTGTCCTTTGATGATGAAGATGCATAAGGGGTCATCCAACCTTATAACGACGCACTGGTAATATCTGTACTCATGAATAAAACTAAAATTAAGCGTGTGTTAATCGATCCAGGTAGCTCGGCCAACATCATCCGATTGAAGGTAGTAGAGCAGCTCGGCCTACAGGATCAGATCGTACCCACAACTCTGGTCCTGAACGGGTTCAATATGGCATGCGAAACCAACAAGGGTGAGATAGTCCTACCAATAAACATGGCCGGAAACCATCCAGGAAACAAAGTTTCACGTGATCGAAGGCAATATGAGATACAACGTCCTTTTCGGATGGCCATGGATCCACAACATGAGAGTTGTACCTTCGACCCTACACTAGGCCCTCAAATTCCCGACATCGAGAGGTGTCAAAACGGTATACGGAGAACAACCAGCCGCAAAGGAAATGTTCGCCGTCGACGAAGCTAAACCAATATCCTCACTTTCGCCGATAAAAGGATCGGGCCCGGAAGGAGAACGGGACACCAAATAGCAATCACAGACATTGGCTTCAACCCAGCCAGACAACCAGAAAATTAAAGAGGATGATGATCAAAGGGTCCCTCGATCTTTCGTGATTCCTGATGACTCCGATGCCACTAAATCAACAATCGAGGAGCTAGAACAGGTCACATTAATCGAGCACTGGCCCGAGCGAAAGGTATACTTAGGAACGGGGTTGAGCCCCGAACTCAGGAAGAAACTCGTTCAATTTCTTATCGATAACATCGATTGGTTTTCCTGGTCCAATTTAGATATAACAGGGATCCCGCCGGACATAACGACGCATCGGCGAAGTTTGGACCCCAGGTTCAGACCGGTGAAGCAAAAGAGAAGACCCCAGTCTGAGAGAAAGCACGCATTTATAAAGGATGAGGTAACCAAGCTTCTCAAAGTAGGGTCCATTCGGGAGGTAAAATATCCCGAATGGCTAGCCAACATAGTTGTAGTCCCTAAAAAGGGGAACAAACTTAGAATGTGTGTGGACTATAAGGATTTGAACAAAGCAAGCCCCAAAGATTCCTTTCCGCTGCCCAACATCAATCGCATGATCGATGCCACGGCCGGCCAGGAGATCCTCACTTTTCTCGATGCCTATTTCGGGTATAATCAAATCTAGATGAACCCGAAGGACCAGGAAAAGACTTCATTTGTTACAAAATATAGAACGTATTGTTATAATGTGATGCCCTTCGGGCTAAAAAATGCAGGGGCTACTTACTAATGCCTAGTAAATAAAATGTTCGAAGAACAAATAGGAAAATCAATGGAAGTTTATATTGATGACATGCTAGTTAAATCCCTGCGCGCAGAGGACCATTTGACCCATTTGCAGGAAACGTTTGAAATTTTGAGGAAATACAACATGAAGCTCAATCCCGAAAAATGTGCTTTCGGGGTCGGTTCGGGCAAGTTCCTCGGCTTCATGGTGTCACATCGAGGAATAGAAATTAACCCCAATAAAATCAAGGCCATTGAAGACATCATCGTTGTGGATAGTGTGAAGGCCGTACAAAGGCTAACAGGTCGGATTGCAGCCTTAGGCCGGTTCATTTCAAGATCATCTGACCAAAGTCACAAAATTTTCTTTCTACTCAAAAAGAAGAATGATTTTGCTTGGACCCCGGAGTGCCAACAAGCATTAGAGGAACTAAAGCGATATCTATCAAGCCCACCACTACTTCACACTCCAAAAACAGACGAAAAACTTTGTTTGTACTTGGCAATATCGGAAGTCACCGTAAGCGGTGTCCTAGTTCGAGAAGAGCAAGGTACGCAATTCCCCGTTTATTATACGAGTCAAACCTTAGGAGAAGCGGAAACAAGATATCTGCTCCTAGAAAAATTGGCACTTGCACTGATAAGCCCCTCAAGAAAGTTAAAGTCGTACTTTCAATGTCATCCCATATGTGTATTAACCACTTACCCGCTTCGTAATATTTTGCACAAACCCGAGTTATCTGGCCGACTGGCCAAATGGGCCGTCGAACTCAGTGGGTACGATATCGAATATCAACCCCGTACGGCCATCAAGTCTCAAATTTTAGCAGACTTCGTGGCCGATTTGACGCCAACCCTCGTGCCCGAAGTCAAAAAAGAACTCCTATTGAAATCAGGTACATCATCAGGGGTATAGATCCTTTTTACAGACGGGGCTTCGAACATGAAAGGGTCCGGGCTGGGCATAGTTTTGAAACCACCCACGGGTAACACTATTAGGCAATCTATTAAAACTATCAGGTTGACTAACAACGAGGCCGAGTATGAAGCCATGATTACAGGTCTCGAGCTAGCTAGAAACTTGGGAGCAGAAGTCATTGAAGCCAATTGCGACTCCTTGCTGGTGGTGAGTCAAGTAAATAAAACCTTCGAAGTTCGAGAAGGTAGAATGCAAAGGTATTTAGATAAACTTCTTGTCACTTTGCACCATTTCAAACAATGGACTTTACGGCATGTACCACGGGAACAGAATAATGAGGCCGATGTGCTTGCGAATTTGGGGTCGTCGGTCGAGGTAGATGACTCGGGCTAGGGGAATGTTGTTCAAATTTCGAGATCGGTAATCGAAGAAGGTCACGTCGAAATAAATTCTTCAAGCTTAACCTGGGATTGGAGAAACAAGTATATTGAATACTTGAAGAGCGGAAAACTCCCATCGGACCCTAAAGATTCCAGAACCCTACGAACTAAAGTCGCTCGATTCACGTTGGCTTCGGACGGAACGCTGTACCGAAGAACATTCGATGGACCGTTAGCAGTATGCTTGGGCTTGGGAGATACCGATTACATGGGAAGTGCACGAGGGAACTTACGGGAATCACTCTGGAGCCAATACATTAGTTCAAAAAATAATCAGACCAGGGTATTATTGGATCGATATGGACAAAGATGCGAAGGAATTTGTTCGTAAATGTGACAAATGTCAAAGGTTTGCACCGATGATCCACCAACCCGGAGAGCAACTCCACTCAGTCCTATCCCCATGGCCGTTCATGAAGTGGGGAATGGATATCGTCGGCCCTCTGCCATCGACCCCAGGCAAAGCCAAATTCATTTTATTTATGACTGATTATTTTTCTAAATGGGTTGAAGCACAGGCGTTCGAGAAAATAAGAGAGAAAGAAGTTATAGACTTTATTTGGGATCATATCATATGCCGATTCAGGATACCCGCCGAAATAGTGTGTGACAATAGAAAACAATTCGTTGGCAGCAAAGTAACAATATTCCTCGAAGACCACAAGATAAGAAGGATACTATCAATGCCATACCACCCCAGTGGGAATGGACCGGCCGAATCAACGAACAAAACTGTCATTCAAAACTTAAAGAAGAGGTTGAACGACGCTAAAGGGAAATGGAGAGAAATCCTGCCCGAAGTCCTTTGGGCATATCGAACGACGTCAAAATCCAGTACGGGGGCGACCCCATTCTCCTTAGTATATGGGTCCGAAGCATTCATACCAGTCGAAGTTGGTGAACCCAGTGCCAGATTTTGATTCGCGATGGAAGAATTAAATAACGAGGCTATGAATACCAGCCTCGAACTATCGGACGAAAGACGAGAAGCTACTCTCATCCAATTAGCCGCCCAAAGGCAGCGAATCGAAAGATATTATAATCGAAGAACCAAGCTCCGCTATTTCAAGCCTAGGGAATTAGTGTTAAGAAAAATTACCATCAATACCCGAAATCCGAACGAAGGAAAACTAGGACCGAATTGGGAAGGACCATATCAGGTGCTTGAGAACATCGAAAAGGGATCGTACAGGCTCGGCATTATAAGCGGCAAACATCTATCAAGTAGCTGGAATGTATCACATCTAAAACGGTACTACTGCTAAGGTACGACCTTTCCATATTCGTTTATATTTCAAAACTGACCCTTGTAGAAGTCCGAACAAGGGCTAAGATGGATCTCTCGCTTGAAAGTACGCGTTGCACTCTTTTTCCCTTAGACCGGTTTTATCCCAAATGGGTTTTACCGTAAGGTTTTTAATGAGGCAACCATTGATCGTGCAGCATTTACAACAATATCCGAGGCCTCACAAGAGAGTTATTTCACAACAACAGGGTTCCAATAGGAAATATTATAAGATCCAAATGGTCGAAGCGAACCATGCTAATATAGATTGGCCCGAATCCAGGCATGTAATAACATGCGAAGAAAGTTCTCTTATTTATCGGCATCTTATATCCAAGGAAAATTCCTCTATTTTGAGATTTATTATGCAATCAAAATTAAGATAAACTCGACCACTAATCCTACGGGCTACTTTTATTTCGAGTTCGAGCAAACACTCACTCGACTATTATGCCTATGGGCTACATTACTTCGAGTTCGAATCATTCACTCGACTAAGCCTACGGGCTACTTTTATTTCGAGTTTGAGCAAACACTCACTCGACCATTACGCCTACGTTCTACATTACTTTGAGTTCGAATCATTCACTCGACTAAGCCTATGGGCTACTTTTATTTCGAGTTCGAGCAAACACTCACTCGACCATTACGCCTACGGGATACATTAAGAGTTCGAATCATTCACTCGACTAAGCCTACGGGCTACTTTTATTTCGAGTTCGAGCAAACACTCACTCGACCATTACGCCTACGGGCTACATTACTTCGAGTTCGAATCATTCACTCGACTAAGCCTACGGGCTACTTTTATTTCGAGTTCGAGCAAACACTCACTCGACCATTACGCCTACGGGATATATTACTTCGAGTTTGAATCATTCACTCGACTAAGCCTATGGGCTACTTTTATTTCGAGTTCGAGAAAACACTCATTCGACCATTACGCCTACAGGCTATATTTCTTCAAGCTCAAATCATTCACTCGACTAAGCCTACGGGCTACTTTTATTTCGAGTTCGAGCAAACACTCACTCGACCATTATGCCTACATGCTATATTGCTTCGAGTTTGAATCATTCACTCGACTACTAAGCCTACAGGTTACTTTTATTTCGAGTTCGAGCAAACACTCACTCGACCATTACACCTACGGGCTATATTTCTTCAAGCTCGAATCATTGACTCAACTAATAAGCCTAAAGGCTACATCGCTCCAAGTTTGAGTAAGCGCTCGCTCGGTTACATAGGCTACGAAGTCCAAATTTGATTAAGTTATTTAAATCATTGTGAAAACATTCATAAGGCGTGAATAAAGTCCTTACAAGGCAAGAAACAAAAACAGAAGCAAGTCTGCAAAAAAGGGGATATATCTATATACAAATTTGTCTGCATGGGTGATTACAACGTAAAAACTAAGAACTAAACTTCTCGGTCAGGAGCGGTCTCTTCTTTATCAGGCTCCCCCCCGTTCTCGGATCTGCTCTTGCTCCCATCATCATCGTCATTGTCATCGCCATCAGAAACCAGAGCTTCAGCATCGGCTTTGAGTTCTTTGGCCCTTTTTATCTCTTCAGCGAGATCGAAACCATGAGCATGGATCTCCTCGAGAGTTTCCCTTTGGGATAGACACTTAGCAAGATCAGCGACCCAATGTGCTCGAGTATCAGCGGACTCAGCTGCCTCTCTTGCCTGGATTTGGGCAGCTTCAGCATCGGCCCGATAGACGGCCACGAGCACATCCGCATTGGCCTTTACCTTTTCGGCATCAGATTCGGCCTTGGAAAGTACAGAGGCCAACCGAGCCTCAAGCTCCTCAAATCTTCTTGCTTGAACCAGGCCTTTTTCCTTCATTTTCTGAAGTTGGGTTTCGGACGATGATAACTGGGCTCGAGCAGTCTCTTTTTCTGCAGCAAAGCGGTCCATACCTTCTTTCCACTGCAAAGACTCTGTTCTTATCACATCGACCTCCTCACGAGGCTTCCCGATCATCTTATTTTTTGCTGCAGCTGTGAGACCGAAATGTTAGCTATCGTTCCGGTATCAAGCCCATAGGATTTCAAAAGCATCATTACCTGCTCAGACAAATCGGTCTGATCTCGATAAGCCTTGGCCAGCTCAGCTCGGATGTCTTTTATTTCCTCTTCTCTCTGCCCTAAGGAAAGTCTAAGGGAGTTCCTCTCATCAGTAGCCCGTTGTAGGTCGGCCTCGTATCGATGCAGCTCATTTTGGGATCGAGAACCTTGTTCTCGATGAACTGCCACTGCCGACAAAGAAACAAGAAGCGAAGTTAACAAAAAATGAACATAAAGATAGTGCCAACAAAATAATTTTAAAAGCTCACCTGATTCAAAGCCTGCCGTAATCCGTGAAAAAGATCTGATTCATCACCAGCACCGGCAACGTCCTCAATGCCGGTAAATAGGTCACGAAAGGGATCTTCTTCATTATGAGGCCTGTCTAGATCGAGGGTTCCCATAGCTTGAGCTTCCCGAATCACCCCTGCGAAAAAAGCGGGAAAGGTAGGCGAATCCTCGATTGTTGCTGCCCTAAATGAATCCTGGAGCATTCTCCTCGGTTCGAAGGGGTTCGATGGCCCCTTCGGTCATATCCCCTGCCCGTTGACTCCGATGTGATGCGTCTTCGATATCCGATAGTTCGGGGACTATACCCGAATCTTTCTCCGATATATCCTCAGTTCGAGGCGGAGCCTCATGGAGCATCATCGATCCAGCCGCCGATGAGGCATTGGTGGTTCTCTTCATTCGGACCGCCAGCGCGGATTCATCATTTTCTTCTTCTTCATCATCTTCATCCCTTAGATGCATAACGGATTCCACGGTCAAAGGAATGACATTCTTGTTTGGCTTATGAGCCATCCTCTTCTTCGGTTTTGGATCTTCAGGAACGGAGGCTCTTTTCCTTTTATTTTCCTTCACCGGTTTTGGGACAGAGGCCGAAATTTCCTCCTCATTGGACAAGGGCCTCAAAACCGCATCTTTACCCAAACCTGCATATGGAAAACCTTAATAAAATATTTTGAAAACCACCTCATTCAGATCATCAAAGAGTACGAAAAATGAGCTTACCGTGATTTTTGGCCTCCCACCGACCCTTTAACAAATCACGCCATGAGCTCTCAGCGTATGTGGAGGTCGAAACAATGGCTCGTACCCAGTTCTTGAGATTAGGAACTGCTTCGGGCATCCAGAGAACCGTTACATCACAAAAAGAGGAGTGTCGATGAGAGAATAAATGAAAGAACAAAGTAGAAGTAATAGCAAGATCACACTAACGTTTCATATTCCACTCCTCGAGAAAAGGCATCTTTTCAGTCGGAATCAGGTCCGAAGTCCTTACTCGAACGAACCTGCCCATCCAACCCCGGTCCATGTCCTCGTCAATATTCGAGAACATAGTCTTGGTAGCCCGACGCTGAAGTTTTATTAACCCTCCTCGAAAAATTCAAGGACGGTATAATCAGATAATATGGTCGAGGGTGAACGGCATCCCCTCGATTTTGCTTACGAAATATCGGATCAGGATAACGATCCGTCAAAAAGAAGGGTGGACCTGGCCTAGAGTTATTTGGTATTGACGACATAAATCAATGATAACAGAATCGAGGGGACCCAACGTGAAAGGATAAAAATACACATTCAAAAACCCTCTCACGTGCGAAGTGATATCTTCGTCAGAAGAAGGAATCATTATTTATTTTTTATCCCAATTGCAATCTTTCTTTAGCTGTTGGAGGTGCTTCTCGGTTATCGAACATATATACCTCGATACCGGTTCACATCGACCAGGCACCGATGATCCTTTATCGACCTTGAAATCAGAAGTAAGGACGCACGCCCCAGGAACGCACTCCTCAGGACGTGGTTCTGCCAGCGTATCATCGGCGGCACACTGTGAAGATGAAGTTTTCTCTTTCGGAGGGATGGTTTGTGATGTTTTCGCCATTTTCAAGTTCAGAAGCAAGGAATAGAGAAAACTGACAAAGATTTGGTAAAATTGAGGAGGGGCTTTTGCAGAAAGAAATCACAGATTTACTGGTAAGTTGGAGAATACGAAGAAGAACTTGGGAAATTTGGAAGATAGAAGATGTAAAAGTGGTAAAAGATAAAAGAAAGGGTTATTTATAGGTTCAAGCGATGGCGGTTCAGTATCAGCGGTGGCCGACCACCGCCTGACATGCATTAAATGCCTTGAAAGACTAAGCCGACGGGACAGCTACCAGATGCGTCATGGTCGAACCTGATGGAAACGTCAGGTTATAATCCGATCGAGCCGTTAAAAAATTATATCGTTTCTCGCCACATTCTTTCTGAGAAACGAGGGGACTATCTGTATACGGTCGAAATAGATTTCGGCCTTAGCACGTCCGATCGAGTTCGAACGATGATCTATCGAAGTAAGATCCCGAAGGTGGAACAAACTAACCTCGAACCCGGGGAGGCCGATCCGTGTCAAGTTCGATATCATTATCAAGCTCGAATAGAAATCGAACCATAAGGCAGAGTAGATCTATCATGCTGATAATCCAGAGACCAACCAACATTGACCTCGAATCAATTCGAGGGCTTGAGCCAGGATCGGGCTCGAACCAAGATCAAGAGCTCGAATCGAAATCAAGCTCAAACCAAAATCGAGGGTTTTAAGCAAGATCGAGCTCGCAGACAAAAGCCGTTGCAATCCCACTAGAGAGAATCTTGGCAGAAATTGTGAAAAAACTGACTTATCATGGGTCTCCCACTGAATGTTTATTTTATTATGCTTAGAGCCAAATTCCTCCACTATAAAAGGGCTTGGTTACAATTTCTGTAAAACAAGTTTTCTCAGGCTTACATTGTAATAAAAGCGCTATATTCTTCTATAGTAAAGAGTCGTTCTTTCAGATTTCTTAGATTGATTCTATTTGTTGAATCCTAAGATTCATTGTTCCTGACAACCTTATCTATTTCGCATTCTCTGCAATCTATATTTATATTTCTATTTATCCTTATATTTTGTGTTAAGTTACGCCACACATCCTCGGAACTACGTATAAATTCAATTCTATCCATTTTTTGGGTAAACAAACTTATTTGATATTTAACACCATTCATCTACCGAAGCCAAAGACGGGTCAGTTTCTGAAGTAGTTTTGCTTCCTGAAAAGAAATATTTTTATAGTATTCCCTCGTGTCAAAAAGATTGGTACTATTTTCTTATTAGTCCATTTTAAACAACACCTTTTAATATTTTCTTAATAGAAAGCATTTATAACCATACCAATGCTATGACAGATTTAAAACCACAAGTTTCAAAAGTTTTAAAGTCACTCAAATGCTATGATTTATTTACCCCACGTATGGCCATAGATTTTGCCAATTTTTTTTTTTTGGCAAATACATGTTTGTTTATAGATTTTATCAATTTTTGGCAAATTTTCATATCCCAAAACTCAAATTCCAAAACCAACTCAAGAGCTGTTTTTGGCCCAAAATATTACCGTTTGGTTTTTAAAAAAAATTTAAAAATTGCCTCAAACTTTTATATTTTTTTAAAAAGCCCACTTTATGTTATTATGACCGAACTAATCCATATCTACCCACTTTTCCCTCATTAAACTTACGCGGCTCTGTCCTTCTCTATAAACAAAAGAAAACATTCGCCAAAGTTGTTGTGTCAATCTGTGGCAATGACCCGCAGAGACAAAATTTGAAGGTAATTTGCTAAAATCTGCTAAGGTTTGTATAAATTGTCTTCAGATTTGTTTCGCTTGTTTTGTATGAATATTTTTCAGAGTTGGTATTTTTGATAGTTTTTAAAACTTATGGGTATAAGTTACATTTCATGTTTTTTCAAAATAAAAGTGAAATGTGTTTTGAAAAATTATGTCCAAACACATTTTTATTTTCAAACCAAACTTCACCCAAATCATATTTTTTAAAACAAATTTGAAAATATATGGTCAAACGCTAGCTTAAAATCACTAACTTAAAAATCTTATCTTCTATAATAAAATTTGTGCAAGTCAAACTAGGACAATAATTTTTAAACGGAGGGAGTAACAAAAAAACAGAAAGAATGAAGATTGAAAGAAGAGTTTTGGCCTTTGGGTTCTTGCATTGCTTAGTCGGAAGCTAATCGGGCAACCAAGAGATCATTCTGTACCAGAACTAAAGTATAAAGTACTGCTTTTAAGTAAAATGAAGTACAACTGAAAAATGCCAAGTTTCATAATAAAAGATTTCCTTTGACAATTCTTGGCCACCCAAAGTTAAATTGGAAAAGCATAACAATTGGTCCACATAATCACCGGCCCCATGATCCTTATATGACAATATTGCCACCAACTAGTGGCAGGATACTCTTCTCCCTTCCACATATCTACAACATTTCACTAGGATATCAACATTTAGCTAAAATATTGCATAGAAATTTGGCTGTAACTAGTGATACAGAATTTTGCTATGGAGGCTCTCAATGCAGCAAGTTTGACACCTCTTTCAGTTTTTTCTGATAGAAGAAATGAACCCAAAAAAATCCCATTCAAGAACCTTTCAAATTCAGCCAATTTTAGCACCAATTCATCAAATTCACTAGAGATTCTATCAAGAAAAGTTCAAGGGGGTCTAGTAGTACTTTCCTCAGTTTTCACTACAAGTTTAGCTAATGCATTAACATATGAAGAGGCACTTCAGCAATCAACTACTAGTACTTCAACAGCTGATTTTGATGCAAATGCCTTTGTTGAAACTGTGACAAATTTTGTATCTGAAAATCCTTTAGTCATAGCTGGTGGTTTTGCTATTTTGGCTTTGCCATTGGTTCTGTCTCAGGTGCTTGGTAATAATAAGCCTAATAAGAAATGGGGTGTTGAGTCTGCTAAAAAAGCTTATGCTGAATTGGGAGATGATGAGAGTTCAGAATTACTTGATATAAGGGGACCTGTGGAATTGAGGCAAGTGGGAAGTCCAGATATAAGGGGTTTGAAGAAGAAGGCAGTTTCAGTTGTTTATAAAGGTGAAGATAAGCCAGGGTTCTTAAAGAAGCTAGCTTTGAGGTTCAAGGAGCCAGAGAATACTACATTGTTCATTCTAGACAAGTATGATTTCAAAGTTATTCTTATGCTCATTCATTGTTTATAGCATGTGTTGTTCTGTGTTGAAGACATAATTAAGTAGTTATTAGAAGTGTACTCTCTTTAGCAGTTTAAACTTTTATATGAGATGGTTACATACTTCGCAAATAGAGAGGTCCTCAGTTCAAGTTTCATTATATACCCATTATCACAATAATGAATAAGAGAATTTCTGTGCTTGGCCCAAGAAAAAGAGTCAAGCCCGCACGTGATGGAGCATCTTAAAGATAAGTAATTCAAAGTGTGATCTCTCTAACTGTTTAAAATTATAGATAAGATGGTCACACACTTTAGCATTATGTTTATCCTTTTGGTATCTTAGTGAAACCTAGCAGAAATGTGGCTTTAAACTGATTTAGACAAAGAGTAATGTTCTTACATTTTTCTAATCAATAGAGCGCCAACATGCTTACACTGCAACCATCTTAATTAGTCGAATGAGGTGCAGCTTGATCATTAAACTTCTGAAACTTTCTCCTTCACTTCAAAATGAATGTTCTGCGAGTCACTTTTTGTAACTTCACAATATATGCCTTAAAAGTGTATTATAAAACTATTCACAAATTATACTTCCTCTGATTCTTGAGTTTAGTTATTTATATCTTTGTTTAAGAATTTTCTTCTGCTTATTGGATTGAGGGTTTAAAGGGAAAAATCAAAGATTTGCTGGCAAAATGAAATGTTTCTCTTGCTTGATGTCATGCTCTTTTTCCTGATATATACTGTGAGGAACTCTTGTATCAGCAAACTAGTTGAACAAATTAACTCTAATCCTGTCACTTTCTGGATTGTAATGAAGCCAGATTTGATGGGAACTCTGAATTGGTAGCGGAGCTTGTCACAGCTAATGGTTTTAAAGCTGCATATGCAATTAAAGATGGCGCTGAAGGACCGCGAGGATGGAAGGTTTTACATTTAAAAATCTCGTTACATTCTTAATTTTTAAAAAGTTGGTGGAATAAAGCATAATGAGGTCCAATTTCTGCAGAATAGTGGCCTTCCTTGGATACTTCCGAGGAAAACATTAAGTCTTGATCTCGGCAATCTGTCTGATGCTCTTGATGGTGTTCTTGGGGTATGTTTTTCTCTCTATAGAATGGTACTTTGCGTTATCGACCCTAAACAAAAATTAAGAGTGAGGTTCATTTAGGATGTTGCCGCTGGAAATTAATGAAATTGGCATCTCGCTTGTGATTTACTATGCACACAAGAAGTTTTAAAATATCCCAAGCCTTCCCTTTTGCCTTATTGCACATAAATGTGCCAAAACTATAGAGTTGTATTAAATATAACTAGGAAGCAGATTTTCGCAGGATAATGATGTTATCCCTCGGCCTTTTAGCTATGCTTTTCTTTTAGAAGTCTTACCAAATAGTGCAAATGGACAGCTAAGAAGTTCTGTTTTCCTGTTTTAAGTGCAAGGAGCAGTTGTACATTTCTGTTTTTAGAACTTCTGCACTTTAACTCCACAATCCTTAATTAACAGTTCCTAGGTGAATGGTTTGTGGATGACAGATACAAGTGACATCTTTAAAATATGATAGCTATAAGTGACATTTCACATAGTTTCTCAGCCTTGATATTTCTCAGAAGCTTTATGTTGTGAAGCCACTATGTATTGTTTGAGAAGCTATTTAGGAGACTACTTAACTTGCATTTATCAATTTCATTAGGCTATGTGGTGAATACTAGTATAGTACTACTATTCTAATCATAGACTGTTTCGGGTTTGCATTTTGACATGCTTAACTTAAATGAGATAACTTTGATGGAATGTGTATATACAGGATGGTTCTGATGCTGTTGCAGTAGGTTTAGGTGTAGCTGCAGCTGCCGGGTTAGGATTTTTGGCGTTCACAGAGGTCAGGCTCCAGAATATTTTATCCTGAACTTTATGTTGAGCATTCATTAGACAGCTTATTATCGGTCCTCCTTTTTCAGGTAGAAACGATTCTCCAACTGTTAGGCTCAGCTGCACTTATCCAACTGGTCAGCACGAAACTTCTATTTGCAGAGGTTCGTCAGCATCATTTGCAATGAAATCTTTTCTTGTCTCTCCAGTACGTGGACCTCAGAAACGTAGTTTTGGCAATATGAAATTACTCTTGCCTTAACTGCCCTATTCCTTCTTGAATTGTTTGTTTCTTTTACCTGTTGAATTATTGCTTCTCTTGCTCAGCTAAACATTCTTTGTCAGAAAACTATACTACGTATATTGAAAACATATTACCTTTTATGCATACTAATTCTCGAACACCCTTAGCAAAATTCTTGTGGCGCCACTGTTTTCAGCGACATATTACATATATATCCTACAACTTTAGTAAGATCTTGAATCTAAAATTTTGTATTCTGACCACTTGAAGGCTCAAAAGATAACTTGTTAAGGAAACATCATTTAATTTACTTCTAAAACTGTTTCGTGCTATGATAGAAGGTGAATCGCATTTTATGTACTGGTACTAAGATGAGCTGGCCTCTATGGTTTCCACCGGTTACTTAACATCGATACCGATCATGGTAGAAAATTATCAGACATGAGAGGTCCATTAATATTTTGACATTTTCACTTTCCAGGACAGAAAGCAAACTCTGCAACAAGTTGATGAGTTCGTCACCACCAACATTGCTCCAAAGGAGCTTGCAGGTGATATTAAGGTAATCTTCTCGTATGTCCAGAACTTCTTGAAGCGTTTTACTTCCCATATCAAAGAACTTTATGTTTTGTTTTCAACAACATAGTTCATAGTCACAGTTCCATTAGTCATGCACTTATGCTTCTGACTTTGAAACTTCAGCAAATAGGGATGGCTCTTCTTCCGACGCCCGTGACTAGCAAGGCTCTACCTGCAGCTGCAGAGACAACTCCAGAAATCAATTCAGTCCCTAAACCAGAAATCAAAGTAGAAGCTCTAACTGGAATTTCAAAGCCACTTTCACCATATCCTAGTGTAAGTTTTCCTTTTCATTCTGAGTAGTTGGTCTTATCATTTCACTATGACTTGCCGATTTTAATATCCTTCTTGCTGATTAAAGAGATGTCCCTTGTTTATATTCTGAGACATTGAGGTATTTCCAAATGGACAATTTTAATTCATTTATTTTGTCTATGTGACTGCCCTTTGCTTTCTCATGTTTTTCATTAACTGCATCATCTCTTTTGAGAAGGGATTCTTGGAGCAACAATAAAGTTGTCTCCATGTGATTCATAGGTCACGGATTCGAGTCGTAGAAGCAGTCACTAATACTTGAATTAGGGTAGGCTATTTACATTACAACCCTTGGGGGTGCGGCCCTTCCCCGGCCCCTACCTGAATGCGGGATGCTTTGTGCACCAGACTGCCTTTTTTACATCATCTCTTTTGAATTTGTTGATGCAGTATCCTGATCTCAAGCCTCCAACATCGCCGATGCCTTCACAACCTAGTGGCGGTGCGGAGAAAACTGAAACAGTTTCCAAGGTAGAATTATCTGCTGAGTCTACTCTGGAAATCAATTCGGTCCCTAAACTAGAAGTCAAAGGAGAGGCACTAACTGGAAGTTCAAAGTCACTTTCTCCATATCCTAATGTAAGTTTTTTCAGTTCATTCTCAATAGTTGATCTAATCATGTCGTTGTAATATGATATATGAATTCCCTTGCACCATATCCAAGATTTCAACATCTTTCCTGCTGATGAAATGAGGAGGTCCTCATTTGAATTCTACGATTCTAGTATTTGCCGAGTATCAGAAACAACTTCTCTGCCCTTCATATAAAGTGTAATTAGTAACCTGGAAGATGAGGCTGGTTACGTGAAAATACAATCATAGCATAAAAATATTTTTACACAGTCGGTGTATATTAAGTTAAATTCTTCCTTCTTTTGTGGTTGCAGTATCCTGATTTCAAGCCTCCAACATCACCAACGCCTTCACAAGCATAATACTTGACTTGCAGATTTCCATAAGGTGTTCCAATCTCCAGTTTGTGGAAAATTACAACGCGATATCTTCTTTCAAGTAAAAGCTAGCTCCTCCATGAAATTTTCATTTTACATTCTGCATATTGAAGGGAAATTTGTAACAGTAGAGATCCAGATCATTATAATCATTATGTCTTTCATTTTCATTCTTTGTAATTTATTGATGGATCTCATGTAGATACAAATGTAGCATAAACTTTATGTTACTTTGGCAGTACAATCACTTCTAAGCAGAAGCTTAGCAATATATTATGAATAGAATTTACATTATATAATTTTTTACCCGGTTAGTTTAGTTTACCTTGCATTATGCATGGAATTACACATTAATTAGTTTTACTAAACCTTGAAATAGCTTACCTTCGCTTGGATATTTCTCTTTTATTCTTGACCTCTACCATCTTGCTTGTTATACGTGTAAACGTATTATTATTATTCAGTATTACCATTGATCAATGATGTCTATTCCTTTCCCTTCTAAGTTGAAAGAAAAAGGTGAACAAGCGGTCTGTGATTTTTAACATAGAAGCAAAATGGGAACTCATTTTACTTACGGTAAAATAAGAGTAAAGAACCGAGGAGCCAGGGGCAGAATAGAGGCAGTGGCGAGGTTAGGTTTTTGAGCAAGTAGATTAAAATCAAAAAAGTAAATACGCAAAAAAATTAAGTTGATTCAACCCATGGTATATAAATATATATAAATAAAAGAATTCGACCTTCTATGTGTTTACTCTTAAAAACGGATAACAGTTGAATTTATACGCAGTTTTAAGGATATGTGGATTAATTCAATACAAGTGAACAATGACGTTAGATTAAGCAAATAAAAGACGTAATAAATGGTCAAACCAATGATAAGAGTGATCCCGAGCTCGGTTAATGGCTTAATGAGGAACCTGCCTTCGGTTCCGAACTTGCACTTATGAAGAACTTATGAACAAAAATAAGAACTTTTAATAACTTTTTAGAAACAAAGAGACTAGAAGTAAATTGCCTTGGTATGCCTATTACAATATCTCTAATGAATAATAAATTTTCCTTTTATATAGTAGGGGAGTTTTACCCTAAGTATAATTCTAAGAAAGGTAAAAATCTTTTGTTTCTCTAATCACTGATTTTCTGCCGATACGGGCCGAGATTCACGCTGTGATATCCGGTTGAGCACGAACTTCACGGCCCTTTGTTAGTCGTGTGTAGTTGTTGATAATGCCCTCTAAAGTCTTGGGACTCGAACCGGACCCGGTGGACGTGGTCCCGATGCCCCCGAGGGCAGGTGTTTTGCTCGGACCCTGATACGAGGGGCTCCTCGCTCTAACTCTGATTCCTTACGATCACGTCCCTGCTTTGTTTGCCTCACCGAGAAAACCGGGGTGCTCAGTGGGATCGGTTTTACCCGTATACAGATAGACCCCTCGTTTCTCAAAGAGTTAGCTTGCCGAAACGATGGGAAACGACAGATGTCTCCGGTTCCTTCCTTCATACGTTGCGACGAGGGAACCAAAACATCCCATTAGTCGCGTCGTTCTGACTTCGTACACGTGTCGCTCATCGGTCGGTTGGCCCCGAACGCGAAGCGTCAGCTGTTTCCCTTTAAAAGCATCCTCCCTTTGTTCTTTTTCTACTTTTCGACAAAATTATTACCTTCGAGCTTTCCAGCCATCATCAAACCTTCTTCAAATCTTCATATCTTCATCCGTGTTCTTCTATTTTCATAGTGCTTTCCATATTTTTACCCAGATTTTCTTTAAATCTTCATACTTTGTTCTTCATCTTCAAAACCCGCATTTCCAAAACTTTGCATTTATTCTTCATATTTTCAAACCTCTCTAAGATAGCAATGGCCAAAATATCGAAATATGTTCTTCAATAAGTTGCCTCTTCGTCTTTCCAACCAGCCGTTGATGCTGAGACGGTTGCTTCTCAAGTAGTTACCCTTGAAATGGCGCCTCCCGAGGTGGCTGATGATGAACCAGCCACCGAGCCCCCCTTGAAAATGTTCATCCCCGGGGGCTACTCAATTTCAGACAACTTTAAGGTCGAGAAACCCTCATGCAAACAGGACCGGGGTGAAGGGGTATCAAGGTACATATGCTTTGTGACTGAAGACGTTCTTCCCAAAGTTTGAAAGGACTGCAATTGGGAGGGCAATGACGTATTAGTCCCTGGGCCCGAGAACGTCATCACTACCCATGTGGAGGGGTACTTAAGTGTTTATACTTACCACTTCACACTGGACCCGGTGGACCCGATCGTTCTGGATTTTTGCAAGAGGTACGAGGTATGCCTCAAGCAAATTCATCCATTATTGTGGAGGATCGTGATCCTCCTCCGCTACTTCGTGAAAAAGACCAAGTCTCGTCGGTTCACGATCGACCACCTGCTTCGATTATACAATCCCTGAATGTTATGAGGGGGACTAATCAAGCTTACTCGCTGGGCCAGCAAGGCCTCCTTTTCGAGTATCGACGAAGACTGGGACCGGGGCTGGCAGGGACGCTTCGTCCGAGTGAAAACATAGGATTTAATCCCCCCCCCCAATACATGTCATTCCCTGAGAAGTGGAATGCGTCTCGTAAGTGCAATGTCTCTTTAAACATCAAAATTCTTTTTCTTCAATTTTTTTTCTCATTGTGCATTCTGAGCTGCGCAGCTTTCGCCCGATTTCGAATACAGTTCCCCAGCTAAAGGAATGGATCGAGGGCATTTGTACTCAAATGTCGTACTTTGAGCGCACATGGCGCGGACTCTCGAAGGGCCTATGGGAGGCCCGTTCTCATGGTAAGGCCTCTTTTTGAATGGCCAATACCACATTTCTATCTTTTATTACACTAACTCCTCTTCCCTTTGTTATTGCAGGTTTGACTAAGACCACCTAACTTAGGCCTTCAAAAGGGGACAAGGATGTGCTGCATCCGTTGATCCCTCCGTTGCTGCCACGGAGGAAGAGAAGAAAAGGAAGAGAAAACCCCCGGGCTCTGAGGTAAAGAAGCCAAAGAAAAGGGTGCTCTGCAAGCCCAGGAGGGGATCTAGTTCCCGAGCGCTGGATTTCGATTCTCTTCTCCAGTTTAGAGATGAGCCAGAGGATGAACCTACTTTTGTTACCCATGGGACGACTTATCCCGGGGAATCAGAGTCATTCGAGGGGGAGACTCGTGAGATCGACCCCCCTTCAACTCAAAAGACCAACGTGGATACCTGGGGTGAAACTCCCCAAGATGTCGGCTCTGCTCCAAAGGAAGCACTCGATATAATTAAAATCCCGGGGATGCCTTCCTATAGTGAGTCCATGCTCGAGGAGGCCTAAGAAAGAAAAAAGAAGTCCAATGAGGGGGTCCATGGTGAGGACAATCCCCTTCATTCATTTTTCGATGGTGTGGACTCGTCTGCTTTGGAAGACTTCTCCGGGCTGGGCGACCTGGAAGTTCCAAAAAAGGATGCATCCTCGGAAACTGGCGGGCCGAGCTCGAGCCCAAAATTGATTAATTAGTTCCCTACTTTCAGTGTGGACCCGGTCGTAAGAGATCAATTATACTGACCATCCTGAAGGATACCCGGGTTTTGTCTGCTCCTGTGGGGGTAACTAGCTACCTACGATGCCTGGTTATTGAGGAGGACCAGGAAATAATAAATGAGGTGAGCGTGCCATGACTTTTCAATGAGGCGCAGCAAGTGCTGAACTGGGTAAGGTATTGTTACTTCTATCGATCTATTGTTATATGTGTTTGATGTTTCTCACGTTTTTTGCCTTTTTGCAGGCTTCGGTACTTCACCACGAGAGTTTCCTTCGGTATCGGGTTCAAGTAAATCAACTCGAGTTTGAGATCAAGGAGCTTGCCCAATAAAGGAACATGTACAAGCTTCTTAGCAAGCAACAAGAGGGGGTTGCCAAGAACCTTCAGGCCAAGCTGGATGTAGCTCAGAAAGGAGCATGCCGACTTGGTGGAAAAGGTAAGGGTTTTTGAAGTTAGAATTGAGGGTCTGGTTGCAGAGGCTAACAACAATACTTCGTAGGTCCAACAGAAGATTGACCAACTCCGTAAGGAGATGGACGAGATCCAAGTAATGGTCAGCGGGTGGAAAATCAAGATGGACTTCAGCTTCGGGTAGCGAAGGAGAAGGCTGATACACGGGCTCAGCAATATGAGGATATCCGAACATAACTGGGCTCGGCCATCACTGAACGGGATGCCCTTGATAATGATCTTTAAATAACGATGTCCGGGTTGGAGATAACCTCGAATGATGCTGACGAGATGGTGTCTCAATATAAGGACAATGTCGAAGCAGTTGAGGCCCGCCTGAAGACAATTGTTGAGTACGTGAGGCGGCTATCCCGAAGGGAGACCCTCGAAGAAATATATTCCCGAGGCTTCGACCTATCTGCCGAGATCGAGGAGGCAAAAAGACTTGAGGTCGAGGCAAAGAAGCTAGCTGATCCCTAAGGTGAAGGGGGCTCCGAGGGCTATGAAGAATCCGAAGGCCCCGACGATTCTGGTGACGAGTCGAGTTTCGGTGAAGATCAGGCGTAAATGCCTTAGGATTTTTTAGTTTTTGTATTCTGTACATATTTTTTGTTGAGGCTGTTTTTGTTGGGCCTTTGTAAAGATATTCTAGAATATATAAAATTTTCCCCTTTTGGAAATTTCTAGTCTCTACTATCTTAGCATCTTTTTATAATTGCAAATATTTCTAATTCCTTAGCACAGAACCAAACATAGTGATAAGTCATTTATTTTTCTGATGTCCGATCAAAACCTGACCTCAATGCAATTTTGCTCGAAACTTTTGAAAACTCGGAGTTACCGGAAGTTTTTTCAAGATGCTTAAGTGTTCTTAGATGATGCCTTTTCCGAGGGTGACCTTTTAACAGGTTTAGAATTTTGTTGAAGGCCTTACGTTTTGATTACGGGATTCGGATGTCTCCAAGCCATTTTTTAGGGTGGCCATAGCCTTTTAGGTTTGGGCACTGCCTAATAAGTTTTGTACCTCGGGTTTTGATGACCCGAGCTGCCCGAACTTATTTCGGACGACGGTCCCCGAGTAGGGGTAGCCCTTTGGTCTTGGATAGGGGTGGCCCTTGGGGCTGATAGTCCCGAGGTAGGAATAGCCCTTCGGCTTGATGCTTTAAGAAGCAAAAATATGTAATAGCAAGGTAGAAACTTTTTTTATTTCTGTGTGTAACGTACAAGATTGAAAGCGTGTAAAAGCTTGTATTATGGCTAAGGTGGCCTATGTGGGTATGGTTCACTTGACCGTTTGGTCCTTATAATAAATGCTTACCACCGAGCTTAGATTGTTCAAGCACAAAGTTTCCTTTCTTCCTTGCTAAAAAGCTTGACCCGAGGGTGATGGCCCCCAGTATTCGAGGTCAATCTCGAGAGGGCTCGGATACTGTTGATGCGACCATTGACTCCGATTTAAAGTCGGTCTTCGATTCTAATTTAGCATGATTGACTGTTGCCGCATTAAAAACCTTGCTGGAAGCCTCATTTGGGACTAAACAGGTTCAAGGGAAAAAGAGTACAACGCGTGCTTTCAGACCTAACAACCACATTCTGTTTTAGTTGTTGCCTGCAAGTGTTAGTCCGATTTGTAATATTAAAAAAGGTGACTGAGATCATACCTTAGCAGTAGTACCATTTTAAGTGTGGCATGTTCCAGTTGTTCAGTAGTTGTGCACCGTTTCCTGTTTCGAGTTTGTATGAACCTTTATCGGTAATCCTGATGACTTGATATGGTCTTTCCCAATTCAGTCCCAGCTTCCCTTCATTCGGGTCCCGGGTGTGCAGTGTTACTTTTCTTAACACCAAGTCTCCGATATTGAAGTGTCGTAGGTTGGCTCTTCAGTTTTAATATCTTTCTATCTGTTGTTTCTAGGTGGCCAATCGGACTAGGGAGGCCTCACGCTCTCGTCCAATAGTTCCAGGCTTGTGTCCATGGCCTCATCGTTTGATTATTCTATTATTAGCACTTCAACTATTATTAGCACTTCAGCACCGTAGACCAATGAAAACGGAGTGGCCCCGGTGCTTAGATTTTGAGGTCGTACGGTATGCCCACAAGACTTCGGGAAGAATTTCCTTCCATTTTCCTTTGGCATCGGTCAACCTTTTCTTCAGGTTTTGAAGTATGGTCTTGTTTGTATACTCTGCATGTCCGTTACCACTAGGATGATAAGGTGTTGACAAGATATTTTTGACCTTATGGTCCTCAAAATATTTTCTTACCTTGCTGCCGATGAATTGCTTCCCGTTATCACATACTATCTCGGCCGATATTCCGAACCAACATATTATGTGATCCCAAATGAAGTCGACGACTTATTTTTCCCAGACCTTCTCGAACGCTTGAGAATCGACCCACTTAGAAAAATAGTCAGTCATAAATAGTAAAAATCGAGCCTTATCGCGTTCCCATGGCAGGGGACTGACAATGTCCATTCCCCACTTCATGAACGGCCAAGGTGACAAGACCAAATGTACCAGTTCTCCGGGTTGATGGATCATTGGTGCATGCCTCTGGCAACCTTCGCATCTCCGTACAAAGTCCTTAAAATCTTTCTCCATGTCGATCCAGTAATTGTCGGCTCTGATTATCTTATAAACCAAAGATTTTTCCCCCGAATAGTTTCTGAAGGTGCCTTCTTGAACTTCCCTCAAAATATATTCGGTGTCTCCCATCCCCAAGCATATGGTGAGTGGGCCATCAAACGATCTTCTGAATAGAGTACCTTCGGATAGGCTAAACTTAGCCGCCTTTGTGAGCAAAGCTCTCGATTCTTCAGGATCCGAGGGCAGCTTCCCAATCTTCAGGTAGTCTATATACTTGTTTCTCCAGTCTCAAGTTAAAGTTGTTGAGTTTATTTTGGCATGGCCTTCTTTCACTACCAATTTCATGAGTTGTACGACCATTCCTGAGCTAAATTCATCATCATCAACCGATGATCCCAAGTTAGCCAGAGCATTGGCTTCACTATTTTGATCCCGGGGTGCGTGTTGTAGGATCCATTCCTTGAATCGATGCAGTGTTACCTGTAATTTGTTCAAGTGCCTTTGAATTCGTTCCTCTTTTACTTTGAATGTCCATTGACTTAATTTACCACAATGAGGGAGTCACACTTAGCTTCGACCACTTCGGCCCCTAGGCTTTTAGCCAATTCGAGACCTGCAATCATGGCCTCATATTCGGCCTCATTGTTAGTCGATTTCACAGTTCTAATAGATTGCCTAACTACGTTACCCACAGGCAACTTCAACATGATGCCGAGTCCGTACCGCTTTGCGTTCGAGGCACCGTCCGTAAAGAGGGTCCAAACTCTTGAGGAAGTCCATGAGGTTAACAACAATTCTTTTTTGACTTCGAGTATTTAGGCCGGTGTGAAGTCGGCCACAAAGTCTGCCAAAATTTGAGATTTGATAGCGGTCCGAGATCAATATTTGATATCGTACCCGCTAATTTCCACATCCCATTTGGCCAATCGGTCCAAGAGCTCGGATTTTTGCATTATGTTTCTTAGTGGGTAAGAAGTTACGACGCATATGGGATGGCATTGAAAATATGGCTTTAACTTTTTGGAGGTGCTTAGCAAAGCGAGCACCAATTTTTCTAGGTGAGGGTACCTTGTTTTGGACTCGCATAGAGTTCTACTAACATAATAATTGGGAAATTACGTACCTTCATCTTCCCAGACTAAGACTCCACTTATCGCTATCTCGGATACCTCTAAGTACATGTACAATTGCTCGTCTACCTTTGGAGTATGGAGCAGGGACGGACTCGAAAGATATCGTTTGAGTTCTTCTAAAGTTTGCTGGCACTCCGGCGTCCACGAAAAGTTATTATTCCTCTCCAATAATGAGAAGAACTGATGGCTCTTATCGGAGGACCTCGATATGAACCGGCCTAGGGCAGCTATGCGCCTAGTTAGCCTCTGAACGACCTTGACACTGTCCACCACGGTGATATCTTGTATAGCCTTAATTTTGTCGGCATTGATCTCTATCCCTCAGTTGGACACCATGAATCCGAGGAACTTTCCGGATCCGACCCTGAATTCGCATTTCTCCAGGTTCATCTTCATATTGTATTTCATCAATATGTCGAAGGTTCCCTGCAAATGTTTCAAATGGTCCTCTGCTCGTAGGGACTTAACTAATATGTCGTCAATGTAAACTTCCATTGATTTTCCTATTTGTTCTTCGAACATCCAGTTAACTAGGCATTGATAACTGGCACCGGCGTTTTTAGTCCGAACGACATTACGTCATAATAGTAGGCGCCGAATTTAGTGATAAATGAAGTTTTTTATTGATCGCCCGAGTCCATCCGGATTTGGTTGTACCAGGAATAGGCGTCAAGAAAGTTGAGTATCTCATGCTCGGCCGTTGCATCGATCATGCGATCGATGTTAGGAAAAGGAAAAGAATCCTTGGGGCACGCCTTGTTCAAGTCTTTGTATTCTACGCACATTCTTAATTTATTTCCCTTTTTAGGCACTACTACTATGTTAGCCAACCAATATGGGTACCTAACTTCGCGAAAGGAACCTATTCTAAAGAGTTTGGATACCTCGTCTTTGATGAATACATGCTTGACTTTGGACTGAGGCCTCCTCTTCTATTTAATCGGGTGGAACTTTGGATCCAAGCTTAGCTTATGAGTGATTATTTCTGGCGGGATCCATGTCATGTCTAGATGGGACCAAGCAAAACAATCTACATTAGCTATAAGGAAATTAATGAGTTTTTCCCCGAGCTCGGGAATTAACCCCGTGCCGAGGTATACCTTTCGATCGGGCAAGTGTTCGATCAGTATAACTTGCTCCAGCTCCTCGACCGTTGATTTTATGGCGTCGGAATCGTCAGGAGTGATGAACGACCTAGGGACTCCATAATCATCATCCTCGCCCGCTTCTTGATTCTCCGGTTCGGTCGTGGCCAGTGACAGTGATTGCTATTTAGTTTCTTCTTTCCTAATTGGTTCCAGGTTCTTTGATGTTGAGACTGCGGACATTGGGATCACTTCGTCGATCACGAACATTTATTTTGCGGTCGGCTGCTCTCCGTAAATCATCTTGATCCCTTCCGATGTGGGGAACTTCAGTGCCAGGTGTAGTGTCGAGGGTATTGCCCTCATGGTGTGAATCCATGTCCTTCCTAGTAGAGAATTATATCTCATATCCCATTCAATCACATAGAACTTCGTTTCCTGAATGGTCCTGACGGTGTTTACCAGCAGGGTTATCTCCCCTTTAGTAGTTTTGCATGCCATGTTGAATCCATTTAAAACCTAGAGTGCATGCACTATTTGGTCTTGTAGACCCAGCTGCTCTACGACCCTCGATCTGATGATATTGGCTGAGCTACCTAGATCAATTAACACACGCTTAACTCGAGTTTTATTTATGAGTAAAAATATTACCAGTGCGTTGTTATGCAGTTGCACGATGCCTTCAGCGTCCTCATTGTTGAAAGAGATGGTCCCCTCTAGCATGTAATCTCGAGTTCGTTTTTCCCTTGTAATGGACACTTTAGTTCACTTTAGCATTGGCCCCTGGGGGACGTCGACTCCACTAATGATCATGTTGATGACGTGTTGAGGTTCCTCTTGCTCGGTCTGTTTATTGGAGTCCCTATCCCTGAAGTGATATTTGGCTTGATCACTTAGAAATTCACGGAGGTGCCCGTTATTGAATAAAAGGTCCACATCTTCTCTTAGTTGTCGACAATCTTCAGTCATATGGCCGTGAGTGCCATGATACTTTCACATTAGGTTGGGGTCTCTTTGGGCAGGATCTGACTACAATGGCCGAGGGCACTTGGTATCTTTGATGCATCCTATGGCAGATACGATGCTGGAAGCATCGACACTGAAGTTGTATTCCGATAATCTCGGTGCTTCCCTGGCCCCGAGTGGCCTGTCGAAACCATTTTACTCATGAGTCCCCAGCTATTGTGGCCTCGATCGCTCCTTTTTTTTGTTCCTAGCAGAGTCACGTCCGGATCCACTGCCCCTTCGATCTCCGCTATACGGTTGATACTGATCTCTGTTCGGCCTTGGTTCATGATCGATGACTCTTTTAGACTTGTCATTAGTTCTAATGGGATATACGAACCCGGAAGGAGCTCCGAGTTGATCATCATCGACTCTGATTTTCGATTGGTACCTATTATGGACGTCAGCCCAAGTTACCGCTGAGTACTCTATCAAATTTTGTTTCAGCTGTTGTGAAGCCAAGGAGCTTTGGGGGTTGAGTCCTTGAGTGAACGCTTGAACGGACCAATCATCCGCAACCGGGGGTAGGTCCATTCGTTCCACCGGAAACCTCGACACAACTCCCTGAGCATTTTGTTATCTCTTTATTTCACTTTAATGAGGTTATCTCTTTGTTTCACTTTAAAGAGGTCTGATTTTCTGGTCTCGACTTTGATGGCCCTGGCATGAGCTTTTATGAAGGCATCTACAAGAATAGCAAACGAATCAATGGAATTAAGGGTAGGTTGTGATGCCATATCATCGCCCCTTTCGACAGGGCTTCTCTGAACTTTTTCAGCAGTACCGACTCAATTTCGTCATCTTCTAAGTCATTTCCCTTGATGGAACACATGTAGGAGGTCACATGTTCATTTGGATTGGTAATTCCGTTATACTTCGGAATTTCGGGCATACGGAACTTCTTCAGGATTGGTTTCGGTGTTGCGCTCGGAGGGAAAGGCTTTTGGACAAATTTCTTGGAATCCAGGCCTTTCAATATCGAGGGTGCTCCTGGGATTTGATCACCCCTAGAGTTATAGGTCTCCAGTTTCTTGTCGTTGGCTTCGATCTTCTTTTCCCCCGATTTCACCTGCTTTGTCACTTACTCAAGCATCTTTATTATTTCGGGGTTGGTCCTGGGTTCTACTTCACCCGGCCTTTCAGTGGTTGGTTCATTTCTTCGGGCGGGTACAACTTTACTGGGCCGGCTTTGGTTCTGTAGCTGAGCTATCGTCGCTTGTTAAGCTTGTAACATTTCGAAGATCACCTGCAATTGATACCATCACCTTCACTGACGAATGTAGCCTGGGCTAGTGATCGGGCTCCTCCACGAATGCTGTTCTCGGGGTCGGGATGCATGTTTACGTCGATGGCCACATGCGAGTTAGCATCGATTAGGTCCCCGACCGGAACTCCATTGGGGTCAACAGGGGGCACCTCGTTGCTGGGCACTATAATTATCATGACCCAAAATCGCACCCGTCGTGATGGAGCCTATCGCAATACTAGGAAAGCCGACAATCTCAATAAACTCCCATATATTTTAAGTTTGAAACCATAATATCTAAATTTAGTGGAAGAAAAACTCATAAATACATATACAAACACTTCAAAAACCCGGCGTCACTGAGTACATGAGCATCTAATATGAATACAAGTCTGAACAATATGGTCTATAATAGTATAAGACCAAATACAGTAAACAAGGAGATAGGGAAGGAGAGGCAAGGTCTGCGAAACACGACAACTACCTTTGAATCACCGAAAAATCAACTATGCGAAAGAAATCAACACCCGCTATGGCAGGGAACACCTGAATCTGCACATGAAATACAGGGTATAGTATGAGTAAAACCAACTCAGTAAGTAACAATAATAAATAAAGAACTGAAGATAGTGACGAGCTACACAATTATAGTTCACTTTTAGTAATTCCAGCAAAGAATAGACATGTTTTCAAATCCATCAGTTTAAGTCAAATCAATTTTATACAGTTCAAGTTCATGTAATCCAGATATAAAATCTTTCAGAGAATTTCACAACAATGACAGACAGCAACTAAGTGCAACAACAAATGAAAAGCAAGTACAGCCTCTCAGGGCAACAATCACCGAATTCGTCACAACAACTCAACTACTAGGCTCTCAGCACTCACACTCAATTGGTACCCACACTCACTGGGGTGTACAAACTCTATAGGGGCTCCTATAGCCCAAGCGCCATAATCCGCATAGACAACTCACGTGCTGCACGAACAACTCATGTGCTATAATATCCTGCACAGACAACTCACGTACTATAGTATCCTCACTTCACCGACAGGCCCTCGGCCTTACTCAGTCCTCAACCTCTCTAGTCTCTCGGCTCTCGGAAATCACAAAGATCAGTCCAAATAAAGATAACATAGTGTATCAACAAAATCAAGAAAGACTGAGGTGTGATACACAAGAAAATTATGATTGAGTACAAGACAACAATTAGCAAATAATTCAGCAAATACATCGCGTATCCCAGCAGCACTATCACATAGTCTAAGCATGATTTCTAACATGATTTATAGTCAAATTTCTTCAACACATAGAGAGCATATAGCTAACAACAAATTATTCAACTTTACAGTTTTACGGGACAGACCAAGTCAAAATCCCCTCGGTGTATGCCCACACGCCCGTCACCTAGCACGTGCGTCACCTCCAAAATAATCACATAACATAAAATCCGGGGTTTCATACCCTCAGGACCAGATTTAAAACTGTTACTTACCTCGAACAAGACGAATCCAATGTCGAAAAAGCTAAAAAATGCTCTAGAAATTCCATTCTGCGCGTATCAACTCCCGAATGGCTCGAATCTAGCCACAATATATTTGATTCAGTCCACACAATTTATAGGAATTAATTCTATATCAAAATTCTAATGTTGTTCACAAAATCCGAAATTACACTCCAAAATTTACCTGTGGGGACCATGTCTCGGAATCCAGCAAAACTCACAAAATCCGACAACGCATCCAATTACAAGTTTAACCATACTAATTTCACTCAAATCCGACTACGAATTAGTGTTCAAATCTCGAAAATTCATTTTATGAAATCGTAGAAAATTTCTCTGATTTCTCTAGAAAAATCAATATTCTAACGCCGAAAATGAGGATTAATTCATAGAATATAATCACAAGGAAGTCAAGAATACTTACCCAAAATTGTGTGGAAACATTCCTCTCTAAATCGCCCAAATTTATCTTTCCCATTTCAAGCCTAATTCCACTACATACCTCCAAATAATTTTCCATACACGCTCCTAAGTCCAGAATCACCATATGGAGCTATTGGAGTCATCAAAATTCAAATCCGAGGTCGTTTACATATAAGTTCACACCCGGTCAACTTTTCTAACTTAAAATTTTCAATTATGAGACTAAGTGTCTCATTTCACTCTTAATTCCCTCCGGACCCAAACCAACTAACCCGGTAAGTCTTAAAACGACTGTGAAGCATAAACTGAGCAGTAAATGGGGGAACGGGGCTGTAATACTCAAAATAATCGGCCGAGTCGTTACATTCTCCCCCACTTAAACATACGTTCGTCCTCGAACATGTTTAGAATCATACCTGGAGTCTCAAATAGGTGTGGATATTTGCTCCGCATCTCCCACTCAATCTCCTAAGTAGCTTCTCCGACAGGCTGGCCTCTCCACTATATCTTCACTAATGCTATGTTCTTTGATCTCAGCTTTCGAACCTACCTGTCTAAAATAGCCACCGGCTCCACTTCATGAGTCAAATTACCGTCCAGTTGTACTGTACTGAAATCCAGAATATGAGACGGATCCCCGACATACTTTTGGAGCATAGATACATGGAATACTGGATGAACACCTGATAGACTAGGTGGCAAAGCAAGTTCATAAGCCACCTCTCCAATCTTCTTAAGTATCTCAAAAGGCCCAATATACCGAGGTCTCAACTTGCCCTTCTTCCCGAACCTCAACACACCCTTCATGGGTGAAATCTTGAGCAGAACCTTCTCCCCAACCATGTAAACAACATCACAAATCTTCCTGCTGGCATAACTCTTATGTCTAGACTATGCCGTGTGAAGCCGTTCCTGAATCACTTTGACCTTCTCTAAAGCATCTTGAACCAAGTCAGTACCCAATAACCTAGCCTCACCCGGCTCAAACGAACCCATCGGGGACCGACACCATCTCCCATACAAAGCCTCATACGAAGCCATCTGAATGCTTGACTGGTAGCTATTATTATAAGCAAACTCCGCGAGTGGCAAAAATTGATCCCAAGAACCCCCAAAATCAATGACACTAGCGCGTAGCATATCCTCTAATATCTGAATAGTGCGCTCAGACTGTCCGTCCGTCTGAGGATGAAATGTTGTACTCAACTGAACCTGTGTGCCCAATTCTCGCTACCCTGCTCTCCAAAACTGTGATGTAAACTACGTGCCCCGATCTGAAATGATGGACATTGGCACACCGTGTAGGAGAACAATCTTGCGAATATAAATCTCAGCCAACTGCTCCGAAGAATAATTGGTACCAACTAGAATGAAATGCGCGGACTTAGTCAACCGGTCTGTAATCACCCAAACCGTATCAAACTTCCTCAAAGTTCGTGGAAGCCCAACTACGAAGTCCATGGTAATACGCTCCCATTTCCACTCCATAATTGCAAGCCTCTAAAGTAATCCTCCTGGTCTCTGATGCTCGTACTTTACCTGTTGAAAATTTAAACATCGAGCTACAAGTCCGACTATATCTTTCTTCATTCGCCTCCACCAATAGTGTTGCCTCAAATCCTAATACATTTTTATGGCACCTGGATGAATGGAGTACCGCGAACTGTGAGCTTCCTGGAGAATCAACTCACGCAAACCATCTACATTAGGCACACATAGCCTGCCCTGCATCTGTAATACACCGTCATCTCCAATAGTGACTTCCTTGGCATCACCGTGTTAAACCGTATCCTTAAGGACAAGCAGATGTGGATCATCATACTGGCGCTCTTTGATGAGTTCATATAAAGAAGACCGAGAAACCACACAAGCCAAAACTCGATTCGGCTCGGAAACATCCAATCTAACAAACTGGTTGGCCAAGGCCTGAACATCCAAGGCTAAAGGCCTCTCTACTACCAGTAAGTATGCTAAGCTTCCCAAACTCCCCGCCTTACGACTCAAGGCATCGACCACCACAATCAAGCATGATAGAACCCATTCTAGGTCCAATGACCTTATTTTATTAAACAAAACTATCCCACAGACACGCCACATTTATATAACTCAAGCCACAACTGCGCAATCCGTGTACCCAAATATGGGAGATGTCTCAAGAAAGAGAACCGTATTGCAAGTTCAACAAGCACCACCACAACCGCAATGTTACAACCAACTCCTCAAATTTTGTGAAGAGGATAACCGTAGGGGAATGTGCACAATTGTAGAGGAAGTACATTAATAGATCAAATAAATTATAATAGAAATAAAATTCCCACACACGGCACGGACAACTCACGTACCAATAATATGAATCGCCCGGCATGGTCACAAGCCTCCAGTCCCAGCATATCATACAGGATAAATTAAACAAGTACACTTGTATATGATAATGAAATAAGATTCTCATGCTCATGGACAGGTATAAATAGCACGTCATAGTGTAAGCATATGCAAAGTCTGCTATCACACTTCAAATCGGCAATTGTTTTTTAACGCGGAATTAGTAACTACCTCATTTATGGGGAATCATCTTCTTTTTAACCTCAAGTATAGCCCAGATAGTTCTCAACAAAGGTACGAATACGGGAAATGTTATAACTTTATGCTTAACAGTCAACTCTAGGCATATTATAGCCTAAGCATTCTTCCGAGTATGAATACTTGCTCTAATGCCCGAACATGGGCTCAAACCTCACATATATGCGCACTCATAGCGCATAGCTATCACAAATAATTCACGCAACTAGTGCCTCCACCGATTTTTAAATAAAATAGTCACCTTAAATAGGTCGCAACCCCAAAACAATATACTTCTGAGAACTCCCAGTCTCCAAATTCATCGAACACATGAATCATCGTAACTGATCCCATGAGGAATACTTTCATAATTCTTCTGTGCCACATAGCAATAATTTGAATATCAACAGTCTATCAACCAGGTGAGTACTGCAATACCGATATAACATTCATCGAAATATCTGAAACTGACCATGCTATCCAACATTCGTTACCTTCTCTTGAAGACTGAACTGTCACCTTGTACATGTAAATCCTAAACTCGCACAACATACCACATCTATTATGCCATCATGTGATAAGCACAAGAATCCCATTATCAACTCTGAGTCACCATCAAATTACATACCCGGTTAGTTAGAAACCTTCCTCTTGCTTCCTTCTAGGAGGAAATCACAATATATAACACGTTTCCCACGCCTGTAGAAAAACTATCTGGTTCAAACCATGGTAGAAACCATCAAGAATACTTTGAAATCCATCTGCACATAACCAAGCTATTAGAACTAAATTCCTCTAACTCGACCAAACCACGTAGGTCACCAAAACCCAAGAATATTGCCACCAAAACATCTATAGAGTCTCACCACATCATAATTACCCCTATAAATACCACAACCGAAACACCCACTCTGAAAATACCTTATTTTAGTCTAAGGTTGTTTCATTCTCCTTCCTGATACCGAAATATAAAACCCATAATGATATACAAAAATGCCACAAGTCTCGACACCATCCAACTTAAATCTCAGATTTTAGCCATAAACAAATCCGCCAGGAATTCTCAATTGTTACATATTAATCTCGAATCCATTAGAACTTTCTCAAGAGTCACCCCTTTTGTTCAAATCCACATTACACCGCCCAAATGGGCCAAAAGACACGTGCCCCATTAGCACAACAACACTCAAAGAAGTAACTCTACTTTAAACCTATCAAATTCATACTCCGTGCGCACTACATCATTCACAAATAACAACTCACTCATCCCACGATTTTCATATACTCATAAAGCACAATATAACCCGTATCCGGAAATTTCCTTACTCGAGTCATTCTTGAACTCCACCTCTGCACGTCATCACTGATTCCTAAGTATACTTCAGACCAAAACAAAATATTTGACACATAACCATGAATTGAATTGTCAATAGCAGGCCCCCCCACTTGGCTCAAAGCCATAGATTAAAATACTTGATAACTCACAATACCCATACTTTTTTACTGTCTTAGGACCGCAATCAATTCAACGAAAATTCTTCTCAAGTTCAAGACACACCAACCATAAAATACCTCAATCATCCGCTAATCTCGGATTCATTCTCTTAACACTCAAGTCAACTTTCTCAACTAGATTCAAACTCAAATCTCAACACATACACCACGCTGGTAGAATAGAAACTATATATTCACATCATAAGGAACACACCTACATAGATTACTCCTCAAGAGATAACACACATGCTTAGTATCAAATTGGCATCTTGTTATACCCTTTCGCAGCCACAATTACTATGAAATCACTTAATCTTTCTGCGTCCAAACTCATTAACCAGACACGAGAATTTAATTTGCCCCAAAGTTTAACAACGTGAAAGATCTTTCAAAACATTCACACTCGAGATTGTACGTCACATAAAAACAAAATTAAAGCACCCAATGGCCTTCCTTTACATTTCAAGGAAACATTTCTTGTCACATTCAAATCATCTTAACATATGTCGCAGTTACATCATACTCATCACAAAGCCATTCTACCGTTCATCGAGCCACAAATTCCACTCGAAGGGACATTACAAGACATATGAGTCCAAATGTATAGGTTACAGCTGAAGCTATCGAGCCTAAGCTGCACTCTAAACCTGGCCTCAAGTCCTCCAGACTAGCCCATCACCAGAACACGAAATACTTATCTCAAACATCGTTCATGGAATCACAAGTCAGTGGTGCACAACTGATACCGAGTGCTCATGTGCGCATAAGAATGCGTGGAAGGAATTCAAAGAGTTATGTTTCAAGTTGAATCTATTCCGTACGATAGAATATAAGAAGGAAAATTTTCCTAAGGGTTCGGCAGCCTCTCGAAGATAAGCATAGACATCTCTGTACCGATCCACAAGATTCTACTAAACCTGCTCATGACTCGTGAAACTTATGTCACCTAAAGCTCTGATACCAACTTATCACAACCCAAAATCTCACCCGTCGTGATGGCGCCTATATCAATACTAGGCAAGCCGACAATCTCAATAAACTCCCATATCTTTTAAGTTTGAAACCATAATATCTAAATTTAGCGGAAGAAAAACTCACAAATACATATATAAGCACTCCCAAAATCCGGTGTCACTGAGTACATGAGCATCTAATATGAATACAAGTCTGGAAAATACGGTCTATAATAGTCTGAGATCAAATACAGTAAACAAGGAGATAGGAAAGGAGAGGCAAGGTCGGCGAAATACGACAGCTACCTCTTAATCTCTGAAAAATCAACTATGCGAAAAAAATCAACACCCGCTACAGTCGGGAACACTTGAATCTGCGCACGAAGTGCATGGTGTAGTGTGAGTACAACCAACTCAGTAAGTAACAATAATAAATAAAGAACTGAAGATAGTGACGAGCTACACAATTATAGTTCACTTTCAATAATTCTAGTAAATAATAGACATGCTTTCAAATCCATCAGTTTAACTCAAATCCATTTTATACAGTTCAAGTTCATGTAATCCAGATATAAAATCTTTTAGAGAATTTCACAACAATGACAGATAGAAACTAAGTGCAACAACAAATGAAAAGCAAGTACAGCCTCTCACGGCAATGGTCATTCAATTCGTCACAATAGTTCAACCACTCGGCTCTCAGCCCTCAGCACTCACACTCAATGGGTACCCACGCTCACTGGGGGTGTACAGACTCCGGAGGGGCTCCTACAGCCCAAGCTCCATAATCCGCACTGACAACTCACGTGCTGCATGAACATCTCACGTGCTATAATATCCTGCACGGATAACTCATTTGCTATAGTATCCTCACCTCACCGATAAGCCCTCGGCCTTACTCAGTCCTCAACCTCTCTAGTCTCTCGGCTCTCGAAAATTACAAAGATCAGTCCAAACAAAGATAACATAGTGTATCAACAAAATCAAGAAATACTGAGGTATGATACGCAAGAAAATCATGACTGAGTACAAGACAGCAATTAGCAAATAATTCAACAAGTACATGATCTTTGCGGGTCCCAACAGTTCTATCACATAGTCTAAGTATGATTTCTAACATGATTTATATTCAAATTCCTTCAACACATAAAGAGAATATAGCTAACAATAAGTTATTCAACTTTACAGTTTCACGGGACGAACCAAGTCATAATCCTTTCGGTGCACGCCCAAACGGCTATCACCTAGCACGTGCATGACCTCCAAAATAATCACATGACACAAAATCCGGGGTTTCATACACTCAAGACCAGATTTAAAACGGTTACTTGCCTCGAACATGACGAACTCAATGTCGAGCAAGCTAAACAATAATCCAGAAATCCCATTCTGCGCGTATCAACTCCTGAACGGCTTAAATCTAGTCACAATAAATTTGATTCAGTCCACACAATTTATAGGAATTAATTCTATATCAAAATTCTAATGTTTTCCACAAAATCTAAAATTACACTCCAAAATTTATTTATGGGGCCCACATCTCGGAATCTAACTAAACACATAAAATACGACAACCCATCTAATTACAAGTTCAACCATATTAATTTCACTCAAATCCGACTCCGAATTAGTATTCAAATCTCAAAAATTTATTTTATGAAATTATAGAAAATTCCTCCGATTCCTCTCAAAAAATCAATATTCTAACGCAAAAAACGAGGATTAATTTATGGAATATATTCACAAAGAAGTCAAGAACACTTGCCCAAAATCGTGTGGAAAAATTCCTCTCCAAAATCGCCCAAATCGAACTCCAAAATCCGAAAATGGTGAAAAATGGTGAAACCTCGAACTTAAAGGGTTCTACCCAGCACCTTCGCAGATGCGGTCACGAGGTTGCACCTGTGGCCCTCGCTTCTGCAGAAAAGTGGGTGCATTTGCGAGCCAGTCCGCTTCTGCGGAAAGCCAAGCGCAGATGCGACTCCGCATCTGATGAAAACATTATGCACCTGCGAGCACTGCCCAGCCAGCACTCCCTCCCTTCTGCGACCTTATCGTCGCTTCTGCGACCATCGCACCTGCGAGTCCATTTCCGCAGGTGCAAAAATACCAGAACCAGCAGCCTTCAACAATGCAATAAGCAACAAAATGTATCTGAACCTCGTCTGAAACTCACTCGAGGTCCCCGGAACCTCTATCAAATATACCAACAAGTGCCATAACATAATACGGACCTATTCGAGGCCTCAAATCACACCTAACAACACTAAAAATACGAATCACACATAGATTCAAGCATAATGAACTTTGAAACTTTCAATTTCTACAAACGACGCCAGAACCTATCAAATCACGTCTGATTAACCTCAAATTTTGTACACAAGTCATAAATAACATAGCAGAGGTATTCTAATTTTTGGAATCGGATTCTAACCCCGATATCAAAAAGTCAACTCCCCAGTCAAACTTCCCAAAAATTCATCTTTCGTCATTTCAAGCCTAATTCTACTACAGACCTCCAAATAATTTACCGGACACGCTCTTAAGTCCAATATCACCATATGGAGCTATTGAAATCATCAAAATTTAATTTTGCAATCGTTTACACATAAGTACACATCCGGTCAATTTTTTTAATTTAAAATTTTTAATTATGAGACTAAGTGTCTCATTTCACTCTAAATTTCCTCCGGACCCGAACCAACTAACCCGGTAAGTCTTAAAATAACTGTGAAGCATAAATTGAGCAGTAAATGGGGGGACGAGGTTGTAATACTCAAAACGGCCAGCCGAATCGTTACAATATTGTTGTTCTCGCCATGGTGGCCAGAGTCAGCATCAATGTTCAAGTGGGCAGATTGAGAGTTTAACATTCTTAAATTGACCTGAAATTAAAATCTCAAAGAACAAGCGTAAAACATAGTGCGTTATGAAAATTTGTATTAAATTACCACTATTACCCTAAGGCCCACGGTGGGTGCCAAACTGTTTACCCTTAAAAACGGATAACAATTGAATTTATATGCGGTTTTAAGGATATGTGGATTAATTTAATACAAGTGATCAATGACATTAGATTAAGCAAATAAAAGACGTAATAAATGTCCAAACCAATGATAAGAGTGATCATGAGCTCGGTTAATGGCTTAACGAGGAACCTGCCTTCGGTTCCGAGCTTGTACTTATGAAGAACTTATGAACAAAAATAAAAACTTTTAATATCTTGTTAGAAACAAAGAGAATAGAAGTAAATTGACTTGGTATGCGTGTTACAATGTATCTAATGAATAATAAGCTTTCCCTTTATATAGTAGGTGAGTTTTACCCTTACTACAATCCTAAGAAAGGTAAAAATCTTCTTTTTCGCTAATTACTGATTTTCTACCGATACGGGCTGAGATTCACTCTTTGATATCTGGTTGGGCACGGACATCACGGCCCTTTGTTAGTCGTGTGCGGTTGTTTGGTAATGCTCTCCAAAGTCTTGGGACTCGAACCGGGCCCCGGAGGATGTGGTCCTAATGCCCCCGAGGGTAGGTGTTTTGCTCGGGCCTTGATACGAGGAGCTCCTCTCTCTGAATCTCTGATTCCTTACGGTCACGTCCCTGCTCCGTTTGCCTTATCGGGAAACTGAGGTGCTCAGTGAGATCGGTTTTACCCATATACACTATGCACAATATAATTTTTGGATTTTCGGGTTAAGAGGATTGGAATGTACCCCTTTCGCCTATGGGTGTAGGAGTGTTTGAGTGACCCTCACTAGTCACAACTTACCTAATATAATGGATTTGCCGGTTTAGATTTCTCTTATTTAAAATTGAACAGTGTTTTTTTCCATTTCAAAAGAAAAATTAATTATACTCTCAAATTAATTATTGCGTTGAGTGGGTCTTTGGAATCCTCCCCCACCCACTCACCCCGACCAAATACTAACCAATTTGTTGATCTAGAAGGTATTATTAGTTAAAAAGAACACACGCAAAAACATCATCATATCATATTATATCAGCATATCATATCATATTATATTATAAGTGTGAAGCACTAAGTTTAAGGTAAAAGACAAAAATATCCATCACAAATTTATCGGCCATTTTGCCATTCATTTAAATGCTATTCTTGTTATATTTTTTGTACAAAAATGTAACTATACATTCTAGTAACTGTTACCCCACTAAAAATGAATATTGTATAGTAAATTTGAGCATTAACTACTGATGTATTATGAAACGTGTGTGTGATTATATATGGAGTATATAGTAAAGAGGATAACAAATGTATTCCATTAAATAAGTAATTAAGCTATTGATATTACTGTACGGCAAATCAAAATACATTTCACGATAAATAACAGAAACTGATGCAACATATTCTGTTCCGTACCTATCATTAATGCAGTCTTTGAAGAAGTAAGCATTTTAAGAATAAGTACCTTAAATATTAAATGAAAAAACTACTATTATTACTCTATAATCTTACTCCCTCCGATTCACAATAAGTGACCAATTTGCTTTTTCATTTTGATTCAAAATAAGTGTTCATTTATGTAATCAAGAAAAAATTTAATTTATTTTTACTCTTTTACCCTTATGTGCATATCCCTAAAACATTTTCTTACTCCTCACATTAAATTACTAAAATTAAATAGCAGCAACTGAAAAGTCATTCAAAGACTCGAGAACAACTACTTCAGCAATTGAGAAGTCATTCAATCTCTATGGATATCTGTCACGACTCAAAATCTATTAATGGTTGTGATGGCGCCGGACACCACTGTCAGGCAAGTTAAAAATGAATACTTAACTTGGTTCTCATTTTAATATTTTTGAAATCATATTTCCTTCAATTAAATGGTAGAAGATAAAATTTATAAAATAATTAATAATATTTTTAAAAATTTCAATACAGTGCAACCCATAATCGCTCCAAAACCCGGTGTCACAAGTGCATAAGCCTCAACTAAGAATGTAAATACAAATTGGACAGAAAAATATAAATACTCTGAGGGAGACTCTCCTGGCTGCAGACTCATAACGTGGAATGCATCTCACCTATGTCCTCGCAATAACCGCGCCTTTGCACTCACAAGGCCACTAGACATATATGCACCTACACAAAAATGTGCAGTAAGTGTAGTATGAGTACGTAAATCAATGTGTACCTAGTAAGTAACCCGCCTAACCTCGAAGATGTAGTGACGAGGGATCCCCTTCGACACTTACTATGGGCTATAAATAAATAAAATAATATAATTAAATTAGGCATGGATTAATTAATACGGTTGCAAGCCCAATATTCTGAAGTAAGTAAGCAGTTCTTTTATAATTAAGAACTCTCCAAATTTAGTTCCCATTATTTAACAATTTATCTCAGGCCAAGGAGGCAATATCATTTATTGTAAATTACAAAGCAATAAATTAAATCATGCGCAAATCATACCGAGGTCGTACGTCCCGATCCAACATAATATTAAACTGTACACTGTCGGATGGTCGAATGGCGCGAACCATAGATGCATCTATTTAATCTGCCGAGGCGTTCGGCCCGTTCCACAAAAGATAAACACACTCAGACAACCAAATTAAGGATTTATTTAGGTTTGATGTTAAAAGAAATATCAATTCTAATTAACGGTCAAGTGACCGGTCCGAAACCCAAGTAGGTGAAGTCTAACCTTTTGAAATTCTTTTATCATGTTCCAATATATTTTAAATTATTAAATTAACAAGTAGGATGCAAGCATCGCAAATATAACGTGATTTGGGTCCTAGACTACCTGGACATAAGCATAATAGTAGCTACGCACGGACTCTCGTCACCTTGTACGTACGTAGCCCTCACAAATAGAAGCACATATTAAATTAATTCACCTATGGAGTTAATTCCCTCTTACAAGGTTAGAAAGAAGACTTACCTCGCGTCGAAGTTCCATAACCGGCTCCCAAACCCTTCTGACGACTCAAATTGATGCGCAACGCTCCAAAACTAGTCAATAGTTATGCAAACCCAGTAATATATACTCAAATACTCATTATAATCCTATTTACAACAATTTCAAACTCCGCTTGAAAAGTCGATAAAATCACCCTCGGGCCCTCGTGCTCGGATTCCGAAATTTTTCGAAGATACACATTATCCACAATATTACGAACTCAAATATATAATTTATTCTCAATTCCATGTCCTAATTCCTGGTCCAAATCCAAAAATACCAAATTTATGGTTTTCTACCAAAATCCCGTTTTCTATAAATTTCCACGCTTAAATCCTTATATAAATCATGTATTTAACTCACAAAGTGAAGAAAATACTTACCCCATAATAGTTTATGAAGATGGCATCCCAAATTGCTCCAAAATCGGCTCACATGGCCGAAAATGAAATAAGATTGAGCCAAACCCTCGTTTTTAAAGAAGACACTGCCCAGCCCCAACTTTCGCACCTGCAGTTCAGTAGCCGCTTCTGCGGTTCCGCACCTGCGAAATTTCTATCGCAGGTGCGGCTCCAGCTTGACAACCAATTCTCGCACCTGCACCCCATGTAGCGCATCTGCGCTTCCGCTTCTGCGGTCCTTGTGCGCTCCTGCGCTCGCGCACCTGCGCATTGGCACCCGCTTCTGCGGCCCCAAGCCTTTGGCCATCCTCCGCTTCTGTGTCTGTTTTGCCACTTTTGCGGCGTCGCACCTGCGGACCTTTTTGCGCAGGTGCGGTTACAACAGAACTCAGGCCCTTCATCACCCTTAGTTCAAAACTTGCTCTGTTAACCATCCGGAACCCACTCGAAGCCCCCGGAACCTTAACCAAATATACCAACATGTTCCAAAATACGTTACAAACTTAGTCGAGCCTTCAAATCGCATCAAACGACACTAAAACCATGAATCGCACTCCAATTCAAGCTTAATAACTCTAAAACTTCAACAGTCATTGCCGAAACCTATCAAATCACGTCCGATTGACCTCACATTTTGCACACAAGTCATATTTGACATTATGGACCTACTCCAACTTCCGGAATTGGAATCCGACCCCGATATCAAAAAGTCCACTTCCGGTCAAACTTCTCAAAAACCTTCAAATTTCCAACTTTCGCCAAATGACCTCAAAATGACCTAAGGACCTCCAAATCCACATCCGGCGCGCTCCCAGTACCAGAATTACCATACGGAGCTATTCCCATACTCAGAATCCTAAACGGACATCGATAACATTAAAAGGCACTTGAACCCACATTTATGAAATCCTTCTAAAATGCTAACTTCCACAATAGGTGCCAAACACTCCTGGTGCATCCAATACCCTATCCGAACATACGCTCAAGTCCAAAATCATCTTACGAACCTGTTGGAACCTTCAAATCCCGATTCCGAGGTCGTTTACTCTAAAATCCAATCTTAGTAAATTCTTCCAACTTAAAGCTTTCGAAATGAGAATTTTCTTTCCAATTCAACTCCGATCTCCGCGACATTCAATTCCGACTACGCGTACAAGTCATAATACCTGAAGTGAAGTTGCTCATAGTCTTAAACTGTTGAACGACGTGCTAGAGCTCAAAATGACCGGTCGGGTCGTTACATTCTCTCCCACTTAAACATACGTTCGTCCTCGAACGTACTAAGAACTGCGCTGGAGTTGTCCGAAATCACTGTTTAACACCTCGTGCACCTACCGTTGCTACCATAACTCAGTTGAGCACATTTTCTCGATCAAATATGAAGATATTCTCTTTTATTTAGGCAAATAAGCCTTAGAGTCCAGTTCCAACATCCAAAATTCTCTGCCAGGCTTGCTTCCAACATACGAACACTGTATCAATCACCACATGATGTACCAGAACATGACTGCATACCTTTGCTGAATTCACACCATGGACCACAACATTCACATGACCATAATAATATTTTCTGATCATAATAGCCGACCTTCCCTGAATCTGATACTCACTATGCACCTCATGACATATATAAGTCTGGTTCCAACTCTTGCAATACCGCCACGACGGAAGAGACGTGTAGAAATTCATAACCAACTGCCGAGTCAATAAATCAATGAGTCTCTCCTCCTGACTAGAATCATCACCCCATTATAACCAAATAATTGTATTTGCTCTTTACTATACTTCATATAATCCGATCTCACTGATCCCGGATCCAATACTCTCGTCTCACCCAGTATAAGTTGTTCAGGAAATAATCCACCTTGGACGCTGCCAAAAGTCTCATGTGATGCCACAGTATGCCAATAAGCTACAACCCCGAATGTGATACATAAGGAAAACGAACTCTGGAAAGAACTACTCAACCCACGTAACTAATTAAATAACCAAAAAGGCATTAGGAACCTTTCTCAGAAAATGAAAAACAAAACACACAAGAATAGATATAGGGAATTGTACTCAACATCACACATAATAACCTGTAAGGAATTAGTTGCAGAGCTAAAATGCTCATACCTGCGAAATACCCGAATATCGGCCACAAACACGCCAGGTGCATAATACCATCCCTGGGGAGACAGATAGTTCCATACGCTACAAAACCCAAGAACAACCAAGGTGCGATATATAACATGCATCTCGTGAGCCATCCTGCTCACATAACACCATCGCTGTGCGAAACCTCAACACATATGAAATTAACAAGCCGTTTCACAATTCACACGACATAGTATTGTATTACATGAAGTAGCCGACGATGAATTAACATCCAACATCAGAATACTCCTCCACAAGGAGCGCTATGCTGAAATGAATGCCTCCGGCCCGACATAGGGCCCATATTCATATCTAGATCCACCCGTGGACCTCAAGCCAATTCGGATCGCACCGTACTAGTCTAATAACCTTTCAAGGGTTCATAATAACCCTTTTCCCAAAGCACACAAGAACAACCATCATATTCGGAACAAACCTCCACAGTCTACAACCAAATGAACCGAGCGCCCTCCACGCATAAATTCTCACATGAACGATAGTACCGTAATCTCCATACTTGGTTCCAATCTTCGATCAATCAAGTGACTACATGTCACACTTATACAATCTTCTCGTGGGACGTGCTCCCACGACCTTCCGCACCAGATAACAAGTCTGCACATCCATACCACCCGCAGCACAAACGCTGTAAAGCAAATCTGAAATCACTACTCAAAGCCTCTTACACAGGACACTAATATCAGGTGAGGCTAAAGAAAATACCAGCTTACTCTAACTATCTAAATCCTTTGCTCATCCGAGCTCTTGACATTCTTGTCGACACCAAACTGCAACCTTGATCCTCAACTTCCGAATCTCATGCCGATCACTGCACTTAATCATGCCAATGTGCAAGATTATAAGAATTTCATCTTAACTTCCGAACTACTAATAGGTAAACACTACATCAAATAGAAACATTTTACTTAACTCATTCCAAGAGAACCATCGCAACACGTGACTGAATACTCATATCCGCAGAAAATACCAACCTCAAGTAGTAGTTTAAACCACCATAACCCTTCCGGGATCCATCTGCACATAATATGCCATAATACTTAGTAGTCTCCAAATAAGATCGGTTACAGCGACCGTCAAACCTCGCACGTACCATCACAAATCACATGAGTAACCCAACACACTGAAGGAGTTGATCATTGCCATCATTATGCCGATTCAACCATTGCTAACCGATCTGACTCCTTCTAATTTACCCTGGACTTGCCTTAGGAATAATGATAGCTCCATTCAAAACATAGCGAATGCAATCTGCATTCGCCCTGAGTGATCCCATTTCACAAGACCACATTATCTCAAAACCCATGAACCATTTCATACTCTCCTTGTGTGCATAATCGCGTCTTCAACTGATACACCCATTCTTATAATTCTTCTACAAATCCAAAGTTACATGCTCTCATTCATCTCATGATACCCCTTAGACCAAAGATAACACGGAACACTACAAGCTCCTTTATCATAATCCGCTGTAAAAGCTCGATATTCGACCATACTATGGACTCGAAATCTTTAGGCACCACACCGTACCTTTTGAATCCACTAGGACCGTTATTGAGAGCCACCCACTCTGACTTGGTCCCGAATATAATCAACTCCAAGGCTCTGCTAGCACATGAACACCCTCTCAAATAAGCGCCTGGCCGAATTATCTCCCTTGTAACTCGCCTCTACACAAAGCATAAATCCTGAGTCTTCCCAAAGCCTGAGCATGAATCAATAAGGCCAACTATAGCACACATTCCTCAAATCACTTGGCCAAATTACCACTGATGTTCTCTTTCCTTAGTCGTAATAACCCATCAATATGCCGACAACCAGAAATCTTACAAATAGACGACCATGCCATACAACTGTAGGCGGTGGGACTCTCCCACTTAGCTTGAAGCTACTATTGCATAAACCTGGAACCCACTAAGATTATTTCTTCATCGACATGATCTAGCACAATCAACCTGCAAAATTCCTCGAAATCCTTCTATTAACCTTTAATAAACACTCTGAACCACTAGCCACAATTACATATTCAATCTCTTACCGAGTAGCCAGTAGAATTCTTCACAGAAGCTTCGTCAACACCATGCGACCTCTAACCTGCTCATAGGAGATAACCCACCTGTCGAAATTACATGCTGACATAATCCAACGTCGCTGCAGTGGGTATAATCACTACTGAATCAGTAGACCACCCTAAGTCTGAGCTCATTCACCAGCTGCACTAGTCCGTTCACCCCTCATGGACGTCAACTAAAGGTGCGACAATACATTCCAATCCAAAATCATGTTGTATCCTTTTTCATATCAAGCAACTCCTTTCTGTTGTATCCAAATATCCCGCCGTATAATAGCCAATATTTCGAATTAAGTCCGTAGACCTCCTCACTATCCACCCTGAATCCCAATTCACTCTAACCTTTTCTCCAGGCGTGTAGTCATCATACCATAGAACCCACATGCTACTCTGCCACTCTCCCACTTTGGTTTAACTCACTCCTTCAAGAAACTACCCGACTCTTGTTTTTCATACTTGTCCTTCTATAATTTTATCCACCGCAAGGCACCTCCCATATGTACTTCATCATCCTTTGCTACCCAGTTGTTTCCTTAACTCAAAATTCATCTTTGTAGCACTTGAACCGACAGATCGCTACCAATTTTAAACCTTTCCGAAGATCATCTTTCTCGAGCCATCAACCCTAGAAACAACGATTCGATCCCGAAATCACTACACCCTGTTATTTCTGACAACCGCTTCTCCGACACCATTTCACAATACCTTGCCCCGAAGGAGAATTGAAGAAACTATAACACTGACAAACTTAATACATTCATCAAGGACAACGGCACCACATCACGGATGAAGATTCCAACATGCTCAAAAATACCAAGTCTCGTTACTCCATCAATCCAAACCAGAACATTCTTAGTCTGGTTGCCTTTCCTCCGCTGGAAATAAAATATTAAACCTCTGAATCATGTACGGAGAAAACCCTTCTTTCAATTCATTCACTGCCCCTAGACATAGACAAGTATCCTACTACTACTTCAATACTGTGCGATAATAACTCTTGAACATCATAGCAATTGGTGCATAGCCCCAAAACAATCAGAAAATACAGCTACTGAGCTAAGATGATAGAACATCCTTCCACAAAGTGACGACATTAGCTCAATCGAATACGCAGAGAGAATCATCCTGATCTACATCAGTAATACCATAATAATTTCTCGATTCCAAATTTATAACAAGAGCTTCACGTCGCATAAGATCGAATATGGCGGAAATAAAGGCATAAGCCTCAAAGGAATCAAATTGTACGATGAGGAATCAAGAAAGGGAAGTGCTCCTAACAGTCTTGTAGCCTCTCGAAGATAAGTACAGACGTCTTTGCACCGATCCGCAAGACTCTACTTGACTTGCTCATGACTCGTGAGACCTAAGTGAACCTAGTTCTTTGATACCATGTTGTCACGACCCAAAATCTATTAATGGTCGTGATGGCGCCGGACACCGCTGTCAGGCAAGCCAAAAATGAATAGTTAATTTGGTTCTCATTTTAATATTTTTAAAATCATATTTCCTTCAATTAAATGGTAGAAGATGAAATTTACAAAATAATTAATAATATTTTTAATAATTTCAATACAGTGCAACCCATAATTCACAAGTGCATGAGCCTCAACTAAGAATGTAAAATAAAATACAACATCTGTCTGGAATACTAATTGGACAGGAAAATATAAATAATCTGAGGGAGACTCTGCTGGCTGCGGACTCGTAACGTGGTATGCAGCTCACCTAAGTCCCCGCAATAACCGCTCCTCTACACTCACAAAACCACTAGCCATATATGCACTTGCACAAAAATGTGCAACAAGTGTAGTATGAGTACGTAAATCAACGTGTACCCAGTAAGTATCCTGCCTAACCTCGAAGATGTAGTGACGAGGGGTTGACTTCGACACTTACTATGGGCTATAAATAAATAAAATAATATAATTAAATTAGGCATGCATTAATTACTGCGGTTGCAAGCCCAATATTCTGAAGTAAGTAAGCAGTTCTTTTATAATTAAGAACTCTCCAAATTTAGTTCTCATTATTTAACAATTTATCTCAGGCCAAGGAGGCAATATCATTTATTGTAAATTACAAAGTAATAAATTAAATCATGCGTAAATCATACCGAGGTCGTACGTCCCGATCCAATATAATATTAAATTGTACACTGCCGGAGGGTCGAACGGCGCGAACCATAGATGCATCTATTTAATCTGCCGAGGCGTTCGACCCGTTCCATAAAAGATAAACACATTCAGATAACCAAATCAAGGATTTATTTAGGTTTGATGTTCAAAGAAATATCAATTCTCATTAACGGTCAAGTGACCCGTCCAAAACCCAAGTAGGTGAAGTCTAACCTTTTGAAATTCTTTTATCAAGTTTCAATATATTTTAAACGGTTAAATTAACAAGTAGGATGCAAGCATCGCAAATATAACGTGATTTGGGTCCTAGACTACTCGGACATAAGCATAATAGTAGTTACGCACGAACTCTCGTCACCCCATATGTACGTAGCCCCCACAAATAGAAGCACATATTAAATTAATTCACCATCTTTGATTGATATATTCATTCTTTGTTTTATAGCAGTTGCACGATTAAGACTTGGACTATATAAAGCAAATTATTAGTGCATGTAATTTTTGAATTGACAAGAAATATCAACCAAACAGCTTTCTTTTTGTTAAATGAGCTAACATTTTCAGCCAACTTAAGAAATTAAAATTATATCATCAAACTTTCAAAATTCAAAACATCACTAATTCGAACCATCTAAATAACTGAGAACTTCTTGCACCAATGAAGCATCACATTTTAGCTGTGTAGGAAGTTGGCCTTTCCTTTCTAGCATAGCTTTATTAAGATGGGAAATTTTGTAATCATAACAACCTTTTGCTCGCATTATTTCTACCATGCATGACTGCAGTGTTAGAAATATAAGATTCGACTTTGTTGTTGAAAAATCTTCAAATGACTTCGTAATTGCAGTAAGTAACTCATCAACAGTTATAGGTGACTCATTATGTTGTAAGGACTGAATAGCTCTAAAACAACCCAGATCTAACACGTTCAAATCTGGAGAATTGGATGGTTGGCTCGTTAAACGAATGTCAAACCCATCTTGTATCACTACTCGGCAAAATTCTTCATCATCAGGTTGGATGTGTGTTCTAGCATTATCCTGTTGAATAAATATTGGATGATTTAAGTCTTCTCTCAGCCACTTTGCTTTGATAGCGAGAATGATTTTTTCAATCAAATATGACCTTACTATGTCTTTTGTTACTGAAGTTATTGGTTTTGTCTCAAGAGTACCGGCTGCTCTATTAGCACTGGCTCTTCTAGCTCGTTCATGTGTTATAAAGGGAACACACCGATTTTTCCTGAGAAGATCTCATTCCCTTGTGCATCGAATCTTGGACGAGCAACAGCAGCTAAAAACATAACCTTACAGATGAAACTTTTGCTTTTACAAATGCGTAATGGAATTACTTCATCCGGAAGTAAATAATAATTCTCCGATTTTTTGGTCATATAGAACCATTTCTCGTCTATATGCTACCACTATCAAGCATCGACAAGCAAAATCGCAATCGAGCTCTTTTGTTTTCATCTTTTAGATGCGGCTTTATAGCATTTGAATGTCTCTTTATTTATCCTGAATGTAAACGCCTAATCAAAGTGGACTTCTTCACATTCATCACACAAGCTAGAGATTCAAGAGTTGTTCGATTTCGTAAAGGGATATCACGCATTTGATTTAAGTTAATTTCCACTCTCTTACGACCATAATTTCTTGGCTTTTTACTACATACAGTTTCAGAAGTACCTTCACCCTGATTTGATCGGTTTCAGATACGTTGAACTGTTCTTATACTAGTTGAAAATTTTGTTGCCACCATCTTTGTCACTCCATGCCTCAAATTTCCATTGAAACTTTTATGCAGTAACATCTCATACACAGCTATTCGTTCATCATTACTTAAATTTCATTTTTTCTTTGGTTGTGATAGTTCTTCATGTGCCTCTGTTTAAACAAATTAAAAAAAAACAGACCAGCTTATGAAAAAAATAAAAATAAAATAAAAGGTGTCCTAAGTATTTAAAAAAATATAATTACCAGAATTTATGGTTCGTTCTTCTAGTGACGCTTGCAATTCTCCACTCAGTTGTGTGTCATCTTCTTCATCGGGAATAAGATTGAGGTCGAAAAATGTATCTTCATTAAGATCAGGTAGTTGTTCTCCACCAACATGCTCATCCTCATATTCCAAAGGAATATTTATATCAATTTGAAGTGAAAAAATTTGGTGCTTTTCCATTTTAGCCATGTTTGACAATAACCTGGAAATTGAGCTTCCTTTTATAAGATAGTTTTGGTGACAAAAATTGAAAAATTTGGCTCCAGTTTGTTTTTTCAAAGACGTTCTTAAAATTTTAGCAAAAGTTTCAAATTTTATTTTGAATAATGTAGTTGAGAAGAGAAGTAAATGCCACTATAACTATGTGACCAATATTTAATTAAGGGTAGTTTAGTCATACTAGGTATTTTTGTATAGAATTTAGTATTTTCTTAATTAGCGTGCCTAAAGCAAACTGCTCATTTATTATGTACCGGAGGAAGTATCATTTATGTTGAATAAATGAGAATTACAAGGAGCTAGCAACGCCCTTTCTTGTCTCTCGGGTACTTCATTTTATTTTGAAATTCATTGTCTAAGTTAGCGTTTGGCCATAAATTCTCAAATTTGTTCTGAAAAATCTAATTTTGGTGAAGTTTGGTTTGAAGAAGAAAATGTGTTTGGACATCACTTTTCAAAACATTTCCCAAATTTATTTTGGAAAAACATGAAACATGACTTATACCCACAAATTCTAAAAACTATCACAAATACCCAACAGTACCATTATCAATAACATTCATTATATTATCGCAAACCATAGTCCTGAACATAAATAAATTTGATACAAAATTATCATTTTTATATTGAACTACATGATACACTATCAGATGACCGAGAAGACGAAGCGACATTGTTACAAAATAATAAATGGTGAGCTCTTTTATAAAACACAAAAGTTTGGGACAATTTTTAAAATATGTAATTGTGATATTTTGGCCCAAAACCAGCTCAATAACTGGTTTTGGGACTTGGGATCTGGAATTTTGCCAAAATGTAGGTAAAATCTATGGCCAAACATGTGTTTGCCAAATAAAATCTAAATTTATTTTGATAAAATTTATGGCCAAACGGGTCCTAAATTTGAGAGCAAATGAAAAGACACTATTATAGTCTCATTATTTGCATTGAATAGTGGAATTAAAAAGGGCCATGGTCAAGTCCTCTATGTTCTTTGTTTCTTTTGAAGTAGACAGTATACTCTTTTCTGTTCTTTAGTTTTTTTCCCTTTTAAGTCCCAATTTTCTTCCTTAAATTTTATGTTATGTCGGTTTAGACTTGAAAGTTTGTTGTCATTATTTTGATTTTTTGTGAATTTTGTTGTTTTTGAGGTCACTATGTGGTACTTTTTGTCTTGATGTATATCTTTTCAAGTTTCTATTTTATTGTTAGTAAATTTTATGTTCTTTTGTTTTGCCTTGTGGGAAATACTTTGTAAAGTGGTTTGTGAATTTTATTATTTTAGTTTTTGTTTGTTTAGACTCAAATGTTCTTTTTTATCTAAAAAAGTCTTCGTAGAATTCAGTTAATTGTGTGATTATATGCTATGTTATGCTCTTGAGTACTTTTTTGAAGTTGTCACTTTTATTGCTATGTATGTATAATTATATTTGTTCAATACTTTTGAGTATTGCAATTGTTTTGGAACGGGTTTTGAGTGTATTATTTTTTGTGTTTATGTCGTATTTTAATTTTTAAAAATTAGTTTTTACAACTCATGTATTTTATCTTCTTATTTATGATTTCTCAAGAGCAAATATATGTTATATTCGAATCCTCATACATGTATCTCATTATGCATCACCTTTTTCAAAAATAACTTTATAACTCATGTATTTTATCTTCTTACTTATGTTTTCTCAAGAACACATGAATATTATATCACGAACATTTGTTATTATCACGAAAGGTTACTGAGAAAAATAAAGTAGTCATTTGTGAAGTGAAAACCTAGAAGCAGATTGAATTTTTCCTTTTTATGCGTGCTCAACAAGTGAAATACATAATTAATTAATAAATAAATAGCAGGTATTTCAATTATTATTAATTTGAAAAAAGAAGCCTGGCCTTGAATCCTCCTAGACATATACTTGGATTGATAGGATTGTGAAATGTCGCTTCTAATAGCCGCCACTGGAATCCAAAGTGTAAACTTACATCCTCAAATTTGTTAGGGGCCTAATTTTCAATTTTAGTTTTCAGGATATTTTTGGTAATATTATCTAGGAATTAGAATTTGTTATTTTATATATAATTTGACAATAATTAATATAGAATCCACGTGCAAGAAGCGTTCTTCGGTTTTTGGAAGAAGAGAAGATACATTTTGTTTAAAAAGGAAAAGCAACAACAAAAATAGAGAAAAAGGAGCACTTTGGTGCCGCAACATATTTCCAGTATCATTTCATATCATATAATATGATCATACTATAATATAAGTAAACAAATCCTAAGTTATAAATTAATTTACTAAAATATTCATAAAAACTGAATGATATTTTTACCCCTCTACTCCTGTAATATTTGTGTACCAATAGTAAAGTTATCTTCTAATAAATAATAAATAAATCTATTAAATGAGAAGTGACATGAAGTTTCATGTATCTATCTGCCAAGTATTTAGTGTAGTCTATCTGTTTATGTACAATGAAGTTGGCTAATTAATTTAAAATCTATTAAATAGTACTCCATCCGTTCACTTTTACTTGGCATGTAAATTAAAAATAGATTTTTATTTTTACTTGTCACTTTACGCATATAAAGAGAAGACAAAAAATAATTCTTGTTATACCCACAGTAATTATTACTCATTTCAAATCATTTTTTCAAATCCAATAAAATATGCATCAATTAATATGGGTATTGTGGTAAATTATGCACTTCATTTATTATTTCTTAAGGGACGTGAAAAGTCAAAACGTGTCAAGTAAAAGTGAACGGAGAGAGTAAATGATGGCTACAAAATGTGAGAACTGGAAACAATTTTTTATCATCACCTACGCGTTTCTAACTCCTACCAGTATAAATGCATAATGAAGTTGGCTAATTAATTTGGATCCTATTAAATGGTGAATGATGGTTAATATGCATAACCTTTACCATTATAAGATATAATAGAGAAAACTTGCATCTTTACTTTACCAGGTAATTTTTTCCTTTGTTACTTCTTATGAGTATTCATGATATTTTATACCTTGATTTTTGCTAATTTTTATTAAGCAATACTCTCCAAGGTTTTTAATCATTCCTGTTTAGATCAATGATTAGAAAAATAAGCTATTTTTTATTTGACTCTATACCTGAAGCTTTATTTACGAAGATATTATGCGCCTATAAATTGCTATAGATAACAAATTTCATTAGCATCCTGTTCACTACTTGTATGTTGAAAATATGCATGTGCTTGCTGTTGAGGTTTTATTTTAAGATGTAATATTCTTAAAATGAAGGTGAATGGGAAATGGAGGGAAAATGAAATTTTGAGTAAAATTTTAAGTTTTCCCCTCTTAACAATGAGACATTGTCCCATATTGGAAGTGGAAGACATTTTTGGTGGGTATATATATAATTGCTCTTCTTGTAGCTCTTAAAGAGTTAAGAAGAAAGCAAGCCTTGCGCCGTCGTCGTCGTCGCTCGCTCGGCTTCGGCTTCGGCTTCGGCTTCGGCTTCGGATTTGGATTAAAGCAAGCCTCGCGCCGTCGTCGTCGCTCGCTCGGCTCGGCTTCGGCTACGGCTACGGCTTCGGATTCGGATTCGGATTCGGATTTGGTCAAATGATCGATTGATTGATTAATTTTTTGGACCAAATTTATTTGTTAATAGTAAATATTAACGTAAGTCCACAAATATGTAATGCTTGATCCACCATGAAGGGTGGACGTTTGGTCTTGCACTCCTTCTTGGCTGCTATATATATGAGCAGCAAATGTTGAAGAAAGAAACCAAAAACTCAACATACAATTCGCTCAACAAATTTGGCTATACATTGCATTCCTTCCTCTCAGAACTTCCATACGTTTTTCTGAGTATATACTCCTTCGTTCTGCATTGTTTTTAACTTCAAAACAAAGCAACTGTAAGTGTGATTTGCTACCGAACTTTGTGTTCGCCGAAACACTGGGGTTTGAAGTACCGCTACACCAGTGTGTTATTCGTTCTATCCTGGGAGGAAATAATCCATTACCTTGGGTACTAGGAGGGGATTAAATTCCTTAAGGAAACACTGTGAATTCAGTGGGCTCGAATTTATTATTATTGTTTCATTACGTTAACTTATATTTTGCAGAATTAATATTTACAAATACAGGAATATTGACGGGAATAACAATCTTAAGGAATTTAATCCTTATTTCTGTACTTGTGTTATTCTTATTATTCTGCAAACTAAAACCTTTGTGGTTTGTGTACTCCCGTTTTGGAGAGTTAAGCCTTCGTGGCGTTTTGTTGGATATTAAAATCTACGTGATTTTTACTCCAGTTTGAAAACGTGTATTAAACGTTTGTTTGTGTCATTCTTTTCTGAAAAAGATGATGACTGAAAACGAAAACCAAGTTGTTCCGATGGCGACTGCCAATGCAACGACAAGCCGAACACCGGCGTTGGCACCGGCAGAAAAACCCGGAAAATTTTCCGGGATTGATTTCAAACGCTGGCAGCAGAAGATGTTCTTCTACTTAACTACGTTATGTCTACAGAAGTTCATCAAGGAAGATGTTCCTGATCTGCCGGATAAAACTCCAGATAATGAACGCTTTCTCGTGATTGAAGCGTGGAAGCATTCTGATTTTTTATGCAAGAATTATATTCTTAGCGGACTGGATGATAATCTGTATAATGTATACAGTAGCATGGAAACATCCAAAGAATTGTGGAATGCGCTTAAAAAGAAATATAAGACTGAAGATGCCGGGATGAAGAAATTCGTTGCCGCAAAATTTCTGGACTACAAAATGATAGATAGCAAGTCTGTTATTACTCAAGTCCAGGAATTGCAAGTGATTATTCATGATCTACTTGCTGAAGGTCTTGTAATCAACGAAGCATTCCAAGTAGCAGCAATGATTGAGAAGTTGCCTCCGTTGTGGAAGGACTTCAAAAATTATTTGAAACACAAACGAAAGGAAATATCCCTTGAAGATCTCATTGTTCGGTTGAGAATCGAAGAGGACAATAAAGCTGCTGAAAGGAGAGGCCGTGGAAATTCAACAATAATGGGAGCAAATATTGTTGAAGCTAACAAAAAGAGGAAGAAGGCTTCTGGTCCGAAATACAACCCAAGCAAGAAGCGGTTCAGTGGAAACTGCTACAACTGTGGGAAAACCGGACACAAATCTACGGAGTGTCGTGCTCCGAAGAAAGACAAGAAAAGGGGTCAAGCAAACATGGTAGTAAACCATGATGATGTTGATAACTTGTGTGCCATGCTCTCTGAATGTAACTTGGTGGGAAATCCTAAACTGTGGTGGTTTGATTCAGGAGCCACTCGCCATGTTTGTGCAGTTAGAGAGGCTTTTGCTACCTATGCTCTTGCTGAACCCGGAGAGACAGTTTATATAGGAAATGCTTCAACAGCAAAAGTTGAAGGACATGGGAAGGTATTTCTAAAAATGACTTCTGGCAAGGTCATGACTTTGAACAATGTCCTTCATGTTCCCGAAATGAGAAAGAATTTAGTCTCTACTGGACTTCTTGTTAAGCACGGTTTTAAGTGCGTTTTTGTATCCAACAAGGTTGTAATTAGTAAGAATGGAATATTTGTGGGAAAAGGTTACCTCACCGAGGGCCTTTTCAATTTAAATGTAATGGTTGTTGAAAATAATAATAATATTTCAGCTTCTTCTTACTTACTTGAGTCAAATGATTTATGGCATGTACGTTTGGGTCATGTCAATTATAAAACCTTGCGAAAAATGATTAACTTGGAAGTACTGCCCAAGTTTGAATGAGAAAAATCAAAATGTCAAATATGTGTGGAATCTAAGTATGTTAAACATCCTTATAAGTCAGTTGAAAGGAATTCAAATCCTTTAGACTTAATTCACACAGATATTTGTGACATGAAGTCAATACCATCTCGCGGTGGAAAGAAGTATTTCATAACTTTTATTGACGATGGTACTCGATATTGCTATGTTTACTTACTGAATAGTAAAGATGAAGCAATAGACGCATTCAGGCAATACAAAAATGAAGTTGAAACGCAACTTAACAAGAAAGTAAAAATGATAAGAAGTGATAGGGGTGGTGAATATGAATCTCTTTTTGAAGAAATATGTTTAGAATATGGAATTATTCATCAAATAACAGCCCCTTACACGCCCCAATCTAATGGGATTGCGGAAAGAAAGAATCGCACATTAAAGGAGATGATGAATGCGTTGTTGATAAGTTCTGGTTTGCCACAGAACTTGTGGGGGAAGCCATTCTTACGGCTAATCGAATATTAAATCGAGTGCCCCATAGCAAAACACAATCCATTCCTTATGAACAATGGAAAGGAAGGAAGCCTAACTTGAATTATTTTAAAGTGTGGGGGTGTTTGGCAAAAGTGCAAGTTCCTAAACCCAAAAGGGTAAAGATAGGACCGAAAATCGTTGATTGTGTTTTCATAGGATATGCGACAAATAGTAAAGCATATCGATTTCTGGTTCATAAATCAGAAAATCCCGACATTTATAATAATACGGTTATAGAATCAGATAATGTTGAGTTTTTTGAAAATATATATCCGTATAAAAAGGAATGTGAGTCGTTTGGTGAAGGATCTAAACGACCTCGGGAAGAAACAAAAGAAAGTACATGTAATCAGGAGAATCCAAGACGTAGTAAACGTCAAAGAACGTCTACTTCATTTGGACCAGATTTTGTGACTTTCTTATTGGAGAATGAGCCTCAAACATTTAAAGAAGCTATGACTTCTTCGGAATCATTGTTTTGGAAAGAGGCAGTCAATAGTGAAATAGAATCCATATTGAACAACCATACATGGGAATTGGTTGATCTTCCTCCTGGAAATAAACCTTTGGGTTCTAAATGGATTTTTAAGAGAAAAATCAAAGATGATGGCACTATTGATAAATTCAAGGCAAGGCTCGTAGTCAAAGGGTATAGACAACGAGAAGGTCTAGACTACTTTGATACATACTCTCCAGTTACAAGAATTACGTCCATACGGATGTTAGTAGCATTAGCTGCAGTGTATGGTCTTGAAATTCATCAAATGGATGTTAAGACGGCCTTCTTAAATGGAGAGTTGGAGGAAGAAATTTACATGGAACAACCTGAAGGGTTTGTGGTTCCAGGTAAAGAAAAGAAGGTATGTAGACTTGTTAAGTCTCTTTACGGACTAAAACAAGCACCCAAACAATGGCATGCGAAATTTGACCAAACAATTTGTCAAATGGTTTTAAGATAAATGAATGTGATAAATGCGTGTACATTAAAAATGTTCCAAATCACATAGTCATTGTTTGCCTATATGTGGATGATATGTTGATAATGAGTAATGACATTGCCAACATAAATGCTACTAAGCGTATGCTCAATAGCAAGTTTGATATGAAAGACTTGGGAGTTGCTGATTTAATTCTGGGAATTAAGATCAATAAGACTCCTCAAGGTCTGGCATTGTCACAATCTCATTATATTAAGACAGTACTTGAAAAATTCAAGCACTTGGGCTTTAAAGTTGCAAAGACTCCAATTGACGTGAATCTTGCATTAGCAAAGAACAAAGGCCAAAGCATATCACAATTGGATTATGCTCATGTATTGGGATGCTTAATGTATATCATGAATTGTACACGACCAGACATAGCTTGTGCTATAAGTAAACTGAGTCGATATACGAGCAATCCAGGCCAATCTCATTGGATGGCAATGAAACGAGTTTTGGGATATTTAGAACATACCCAGAACTTTGAATTGCACTACAGTAATTTTCCTGCGGTGATTGAGGGATACTGTGATGCAAATTAGATCACCGGTTCAACTGATTCTAAGTCCACGAGTGGATATGTATTCACTATTGGTGGAGGAGCGGTATCTTGGAAGTCGTCCAAACAAACATGTATTGCCCGCTCTACAATGGAGGCTGAATTCATAGCCTTAGATAAAGCCGGTGAAGAAGCTGAATGGCTCCGGAATTTCTTGGAAGACATTCCATTTTGGCCCAAACCGTTGGCACCAATATGCATACATTGTGATAGTCAAGCGGCAATTGGAAGGGCTGGGAGCGTCATGTATAACGGTAAATCTCGTCATATACGACGAAGACATAAAACCGTTAGGCAATTACTCTCTAGAGGAATTATCACAATTGACTATGTAAAGTCAAGTGATAATGTGTCGGATCCACTTACAAAAGGCCTAACTAGAGAGGTAGTTGAGAAATCATCAAGGGGAATGGGGCTATGGCCGAGAACAAGTCATTGTGGCGGTAACTCTACCTAGAAGACTGGAGATCCCAAGATCTAGGTTCAAAGAGATCAAACAAAGTCATTAATGACGGTTCAACATTGTCAAATAAAATTTTAGTCCATTCTCGTGATGAGACAATGTTCAGTACCAAGGATAAAGCATTAAGGCTTTTTAATGATTTCTAAATTTGATACGGGGTATATCAAATAGTGTATCTACAGGATGACACGTTTAGGAATCACCTATTTAAGTGTGAAGTGTGAGCCGCTTCAAGGAGAACTTTGTAAGGCCAGTTCTCTACGCACTTATGAAACCAGGCGGTGTTCATGGCTGAAACGAACACAACAATGAGAACCAAAGACGGTTAAGGGTTGATTGTGTGACTTATGGTTGTCTAGGTATACACCAAAGATCGACGGTTCAAAGATATCAAATCTACCGATTGACCGAGTATATCCGACATAAGTTTACTACGGAAAGTTCAAAGGAAAACCTACTTATCCAGATGCAATTAATCCTTGCTTGTAAATCACACAGTTTTTCATGCATACTTCCGTGATATAGCCATTCCCCATTCATGTGGGGGATTGTTGAGGTTTTATTTTAAGATGTAATATTCTTAAAATGAGGGTGAATGGGAAATGGAGGGAAAATGAAATTTTGAGTAAAATTTTAAGTTTCCCCCTTAACAATGAGACATTGTCCCATATTGGAAGTGGAAGACATTTTTGGTGGGTATATATATAATTGCTCTTCTTGTAGCTCTTAAAGAGTTAAGAAGAAAGCAAGCCTCGCGCCGTCGTCGTCGTCGCTCGCTCGGCTCGGCTTCGGCTACGGCTACGGCTTCGGCTTCGGCTTCAGCTTTAGCTTCGGATTCGGATTCGGATTCGGATTCGGATTCGGATTCGGATTCGGATTCGGATTTGGATTTGGATTTGGATTTGGATTTGGTCAAATGATCGATTGATTGATTAATTTTTTGGACCAAATTTATTTATTAATAGTAAATATTAACGTAAGATTATCCGTATTTGTAACGGATATTTTTCAATCCGTGTATTGATAATTTGGCAGCCGGATAATGGTCTTCCCACCATGAAGTGCTTGCTCCACAAATATGAAGTGCTTGCTCCACAAATATGTAATGCTTGATCCACCATGAAGGGTGGACGTTTGGTCTTGCACTCCTTCTTGGCTGCTATATATATGAGCAGCAAATGTTGAAGAAAGAAACCAAAAACTCAACATACAATTCGCTCAACAAATTTGGCTATACATTGCATTCCTTCCTCTCAGAACTTCCATACGTTTTTCTGAGTATATACTCCTTCGTTCTGCATTGTTTTTAACTTCAAAACAAAGCAACTGTAAGTGTGATTTGCTACCGAACTTTGTGTTCGCCGAAACACTGGGGTTTGAAGTACCGCTACACCAGTGTGTTATTCGTTCTATCCTGGGAGGAAATAATCCATTACCTTGGGTACTAGGAGGGGATTAAATTCCTTAAGGAAACACTGTGAATTCAGTGGGCTCGAATTTATTATTATTGTTTCATTACGTTAACTTATATTTTGCAGAATTAATATTTACAAATACAGGAATATTGACGGGAATAACACTTGCCTCACCGCTTCCTTCTACGATCAGCTGCATAGCTGCTTTAAGTTTATGCTTAAAGTTTATTTCTTTTTTGGAGTATCTATTTGTGGAGTTCTTTTAAATTTAATTATGTGAGACATGCGTTTACTGCTTGGTTTTTGCTATTAAGAAGTTCCCTTTGTTTCTGCTAATATGAAAGGCTCTTATAAATCCTTTAATATTATTTAATGTAAAAGGATATATCACAGATCATATATTGCAAAAATTAGATAGGAAAAAATCGTTTGTACTACTTGCATGGACTCACATGCAATGCGTGTCTAGAAACTAGTATTCAATTAAAAAGGAAAGATAACTTAAAATTGATTCATTGTAGGGAATAAAAGCAACAACAAATTATTCCTTCTTTTGTCAAATTTTAATGGGTGAAAATTATTTACACCTCCCAACTTTCCTTTTAAAATAAAAATTCTCCCCACAACTTTGAATAATAGATATTTTATCCATATTATCTTACGTATTGTCTATTTTTCCCTCGGATATTTTCAGTCACCCATCTATGTAATATCTTTATCTATTTTATATAATACTCTATTTTCAATCTAGATATTTTTCCTATAGTTTAAATATGTAACGACCCAACCAGTCATTTTACTTTCTAGATCCTTGTTCCCCTAATTAAAACTCTCCATATGTGCTTTTACTGTTCTATGACTTGCGGGGATGATTAGTTCAGGTTTGGAAGGGTTCGGGTTGAAATCAGAACATTTAGTTCCTTAATAATGGCTTAAATTGGATAAGTTTGACTTGAGTCAACATTTTGAGTAAACGACCCCGGAATCGGATTTGAAGGTTCCAATAGGTTCGTATGATGATTTTGGACTTGGGCGTGTGTTCGGATCAGTTTCCGGATGACCCGTGAGCATTTCGGTGCTTAATGTTAAAAGTTGGAGCATTGAAGATTTTTAACTTCTTTAAATTTGGTTCGCAGTAGGTTTGGGTTATATCGAGGTCCCTTTGAGATTCTAAGCCTGATAATAGTTCCGTATGATGATTTAATACTTGCACGCAAAATTTGGCGTCATTCCAAGTTGATTTGATAGGAATCGAATGCGTGAAAATATTTTTAGAAGTTTTTGAGTTTCATAATTTGATTCCCGGGGAGTACTGGATGTGAAACGGATTGGAATCGGACTCGGAAATTTTGCATGGGGGACTATTGGTGCTCCTGTTCTGGTACGTTCACACCTGCGTGATTTTGGCCGCAGGTGCGAGCTCGCAAAAGCGAGCCTGTGATCGCAGAAGTGGCCTGAGTGAATGGCCAGTGGTCCGCAGAAGCGGAGAAGTTCCGTAGAAGCGAACTCGCTTATGCGATGATGGGGCCGCAGATGCGAAGTGATTATTTCGATATGTGTTGATGTTTCTTTACCCATGTTTTAACCGTTTCTTGATGTTATTTGATCTTTAAAATGCCCAACATGGTTTAATTATTGGTTTTATGATTAATTGAGTTGTGTGTGGTGAATTAGGATGTTTGGAGTGCAAAAATATGAAGAAAATGTGCTCTAGGGAGAGGAAGAGAGATTGGATGCGTCGCATCCAATCTAGAAAAAGATCAGATTTCGTGCACCCTTAGCAGTGAAGTCGGCCCATAGCATCCGCACCTGGGCAAAGCTGAGATAGAGGAACAAGGGGTGGATGCGTCGCATCCACCCTCGCTTGCAAAACTGAGAAATAGAGGACGAGGTGGATGCGTCGCATCCACCCTCACATGTGAAGCTGAGAAATGGAGGACGAGATGGATGCGTCGCATCCACCTTAGCATCAATCCCTGAAGCCGATTTGGACTAGGAATAGGAGAGCTTTGGCCCACGACTTTTGTACGCAATATATAAGCAAAAAATGCTTCCTTTAGGGGATCTAACATATTGGAGAGGGGGGAAAGCCACAACAAAGTTCTAAAAACCACGGAATTCGTCTTGAGTTCCTATTCTCTCTTTCTTTTATTGATTCTTATGCACTCTTATGAATTTTTGGATGATTGCCTGAATATGAGTGGCTAAGAACCCTATTGTTCTAGGGTCATGGGTATACATGAATGTTGATGTTTGAAGTTTAATTTGACGAAGTTGATTTTATCATATTGGGTTGTTTATTTAATTCTATTTTTAATTATTTTGCTGAGTAGCTAACAGTGAAATACTATCTACGAATCTAGAGTTGAACTCGAAAGTGGGAACTCTAGATTGCATATAGAATTAAATAAAGCAAGTTCTTAAACCCGGGCATTGGGGAACGGATTCGCAATTGGGGTAGACATATACCTAATTGCCTTGCTCGGTTGCAATACAGAAATTGTAAATGCGTTCTTGTCAAATTTAATTCCATAGAAATATAGGTATTAAGTTAGCTTGAATAGGCGAGTAAGGGCTCGACAAATGCTTATGAGTAATATCAACCCTGTCAACCAACATTCCAGATAAATCAATTAGTTATTTTAAGCTAAGAATGGAACATGATTGTTAAATAACCCGTGACCCTGGAATATTATCTCCCATTGATTGTTATTTAAAACTATTTAAGTGTTGTGTTGATTTCTAGTATTTCATTATTTGATAGTCTTTAGGTAGTAAATTAGACAATTATCTATTTTATAAGAAATCGCTTGAATCGATAAGCTATTTGAGTTTGAATTAGTCAAAAGTTAATCATAAGTCCTCGTGGGAACGATACTCTATTCACTACTCTATTACTTGACGACCATGTATACTTGCGTGAGTGTGTTTGGTCCCAACAAGTTTTTGGCGCCGTTGCCGGGGACCTAGAAATTAGCTACTTGACTGAGTTAAGCTTTTATTACTTATTTGTTCAAGTTTTAATTTTCAGTTTGCCGTGTTTGTGTTAACACAGGCTCTTCTTTTGAATGCGGAGGAGTAGAAGTGCAAACAACCTACTACCTTTTGATCCAGAAATTGAACGAACACTTTATAGAGTGAGAAAGGAAGTCGAAGCTAGAACGAGAATAGAAAGGGAGTTAGACATCGTAGTTCAACCACAGCCAATAGAGATGGCAGGTAATGAAGAGCGTCCGGTGATAGAAGCCGCAAGGCCCAATCTTGCTAATATGACTCAGGCTATCGTGAAGACTGACATCACGGGGCATTTTGAACTCAAACAGTACATGGTACAGCTGATTCAATCCACAGGAAAATATGTGGGTCTATCTTATGAAGACCCGCAGAGGCACATTCAGAACTTCTTGGAAATTACGGACACTTACAATTATCCGAACGTTTCCAAGGACTATGTTAGGCTGACATTATTTCCCTTTTCACTGTTGGGGGAAGCTAAGGAATGGTTGCAAAAGGAGCCCGCAAACTCAATCCACATTTGGGATGATTTAGCAAGGAAATTCCTAATCAAGTTTTTCCCTACTAAGAAGACAAAATCGCTGAGGAGCCAAATTCTTATGTTCCAACAACGGGATGGCGAGACACTTCGTCAAGCTTGGGAAAGATACAAGAAGCTACTCAGAGATTGCCCGCATCATTGTCAGACTGATGAGGTATTGGGTCACACTTTTGTTGATGGGCTAGACCAGGCATCAAAGATGAATCTGGATTCAGCTTGTGGGGGTAGTTGCATGGCGAGGCCGTACAGTGAAATTCAACTCTTGCTAAACAACTTCACAGCTAATGATCATAATTGGCAAGGAGATGGGGATGCAAGAAGAGCAATTAAACAGAAGTCAGCCGGGTTGATTGAGCTTGATGACTTCTCAGCCATGAGAGCAGATATTGCAAAGCTGGCAAATCAGATGAACCGAATGACAACACAACAAATGCAACATGTACAACAGATGTCTATTTGTTGCGAAATATGTGGTGACAGTCATATGAGTGACATGTGCCCCACGAATCCTGAATCTATATACTATGTGGGGCAACAAAACAGAGGTCCTATGAATCAACATGCACAATATGTGAACACTTACAATCCAAATTGGAGGAATCATCCTAACTTCTCATGGGGCGGAAATCAACAGAATCAGAATCAGTATAGGCCTCAAGGAAATTTTAATCAGCCTCAGAAGCCACCCCAACAAATAGAAGAGAGTACGAATGACTTGCTAAAAAAGTTGTTGCTAGACAATCAACAGCTCAGGACCGATTTCAGAAATCTTGAGAGGCAAATGGGGCAGCTAGCAGCAAATCAAAATACTAGACCTGCAGGCTCTCTTCTCAGTGATACAGAGAAGAACCCTCAAGTTAATGCAGTTACACTTAGAAACGGGAGGGAACTAGAGGAAGTGCCAAAGAAGAGAAAGGACAAACCTATACTTGAGGGGGAGCTGACCCCTAAGGCAATACCCGAGTCAAAGAATAATGATGCAAGTTCAGAGCGAGTGGAGGCTGTAAGGCCACCACCACCTTTCCCCCAGAGATTGCAGAAAAAGAATGACGATTGCATGTTCAACAAATTTCTCTCTATGTTGAGTCAGGTTTAATTAAATATTCCATTAGTGGATGTACTTCGTGAAATTCCAAAGTATGCTAAGTACATAAAAGATATAGTGGCTCACAAGAGGAAATTGATTGAGTTCGAGACAGTTGCACTTACTGAGGAGTGCACTTCAAGGGTCCAAAACAAGCTTCCCCAAAAGCTTAAGGATCCTGGCAGCTTCACCATTCCAGTGTGAATCGGTAATATTGATGTGGGTCGTGATCTTTGTGATTTGGGTGCGAGCATAAATCTGATGCCATTGTCCTTGTTTAAGCAATTGGGTCTGGGAGCTCCAAGACCAACCACTGTGATATTGCAATTAGCTGATAGGTCAATAGCCTACCCTGAAGGAGTGATTGAAGATGTGTTGCTGCAAATTAGGAAATTTATCTTCCCAACTGACTTCATTATTCTAGATTTTGAGGCTGATGAACAAGTTCCAATCATATTGGGATGACCTCTCTTGGCTACTGGTGATGCAATAATTAAAGTGAGAGAAGGGAAAATGATTATGAGGGTGGACAACGAGGAAGCAGTCTTCAATGTCTACAAAGCAATCCAACTTCCCCGCCACTATGAGGAGCTCTCTATGATATCTGTTGTGGAGGTGGATGCGCAACTTCTCGACACGAGTGTATATCTAGACGACTCTCTAGAAAAAGCAATCATGTTGTTTGATAGCTTGATGATTGATGATGAGGTTGAGGAGATGATGCACATCCTAGATGCATCATGTGCTTACATGCAAGGAATACACCCGTTTGAGCCCCTGAATAGGCCAAGTGGCCCCCCTCCAAAGTCGTCAATTGAAGAAGCTTCAAAATTGGAGCTTAAACCCCTACCCCCTCACCTTCAATATGCTTATCTGGGTAGTTCTGACACTTTACCTGTTATTGTTTCTTCTCACTTGTCTAAATTGCAGGAAGAAAAGCTATTGAGGGTGCTACGTGAGCATAAGAGAGCAATTGGGTGGACAATGTCTGACATTAAAGGCATTAGTCCAGCTTTCTACATGCATAAAATCCTCATGGAGGATAGACACAAGCCAAGTGTAGAGCATCAACGCCGACTAAATCCAATCATGAAAGAAGTGGTAAGAAAAGAAGTGATTAAGTGGCTTGATGCAGGTATTGTATTTCCAATCTCTGATAGTAAATGGGTAAGCCCCGTTCAATGTGTGCCGAAGAAAGGGGGGATGACTGTAGTAGTTAATGAAAATAATGACTTAATTCCTACAAGAACTGTCACTGGATGGAGAATTTGCATAGATTATAGAAAATTGAACAATGCCACCCGGAAAGACCACTTTCCCCTTCCCTTTATTGACCAAATGCTTGATAGGTTAGCTGGCCAGGAATACTACTGTTTCCTGGACGGTTATTCGGGGTATAATCAGATTGCTATAGCCCCAGAGGACCAAGAGAAAACTACATTTACGTGCCCTTATGGCACGTATGCGTTCAAGAGAATGCCGTTTGGTCTTTGTAATGCACCTGCGACTTTTCAAAGGTGTATGATGGCTATTTTTACTGACATGGTTGAAAGATTTGTAGAAGTGTTCATGGATGATTTTTCTGTGTTTGGATGTTCTTTTGATAGTTGTTTGATGAATCTTGATAAAGTGCTTGCTAGGTATGAAGAGACGAACTTGGTGCTAAACTGGGAAAAATGCCATTTCATGGTACGTGAAGGTATAGTTTTGGGGCACAAGGTGTCAAAAGATGGTCTACAGGTGGATAAAGCAAAGGTGGAGACGATTGAAATATTTCCCCCACCGACATCCGTCAAAGGCATTCGCAGTTTCTTGGGTCATGCAGGTTTTTATTGTCGTTTCATTAAAGATTTTTCGAAAATTTCTTCTCCTTTGTGCAGGCTCCTAGAGAAAGATGTCACCTTCAAGTTTGATAATGCATGTCTGAAAGCATTTGAGGAGCTGAAGGGAAGATTGGTGACTGCACCAATTATCATTGGCCCAGATTGGGCACAACCATTTGAGCTGATGTGCGATGCAAGTGACATAGCAATCGAAGCGGTTTTGGGGCAAATGAGGGATAAAATCTTTCACTCCATTTATTATGCGAGCAAAACTATGAATCCAGCTCAGATGAATTATACAGTTACTGAAAAGGAGTTGCTTGCAGTGGTGTGGGCATTTGACAAGTTCAGATCCTATCTAGTGGGAACCAAAGTCATCGTCTACACAGATCATTCAGCTATCACATACTTGTTTGAAAATAAAGACGCCAAGCCGAGGCTGATTCGTTGGGTCCTCCTCTTGCAAGAATTTGACTTAGAGATCCGAGATCGAAAAGGGACAGAAAATCAAGTGGCTGATCACTTGTCCAGATTAGAAAGTCGGAACCATGTAGCTAAAGGAGGGTCAATCAAAGAAACATTTCCTGATGAGCAATTATTAGCAGTCACCTCAAGTGAAGCCCCATGGTATGCAGATTATGTGAATTTTATTGCAAGTGGGGTGACGCCACTAGAATTGACACCTGACAATAGAAGAAGATTCTTACATGATGTGAGGCTCTACATGTAGGATGAGCCATTCTTATATAGGCAATGCGCAGATCAGTTGGTACGAAGGTGTGTTCCTGAGGAAGAGATGAATGCTATACTGCATGACTGCCATGCTTCGCCATATGGAGGTCATCACGGCGGGGATAGAACCGCCCAAAAAGTGCTACAATCAGGTTTCTATTGGCCAAAATTGTTTAAGGATGCACATGCCTTTGTTAAAAATTGTGATAGATGCCAAAGAACCGGAACTATCACGAGGAAGCACGAGATGCCCTTGCAAAATATTCTGGCAGTAGAGCTTTTTGATGTTTGGGGGATTGATTTCATGGGACCGTTCCCATATTCTAATGGGCACAGGTACATCTTAGTGGCGGTCGACTATGTTTCTAAGTGGGTATAGGCCATTGATCTTCCTACTAATGACGCAAAGGTAGTGGTAAGCTTTGTAAAGAAGCACATCTTCACACGTTTTGGGACTCCAAGAGTGTTGATAAGCGACGGGGGAACTCACTTTTGTAACAAATTGCTGAATAATATTCTTGCAAAATATGGAGTTAAGCACAAGGTTTACACTTCCTATCATCCCCAAACGAGTGGTCAAGTAGAAGTTTCCAACAAAGAGGTAAAGCAGATTTTAGAAAAAATAGTAAGTGGGAATAGAAAGGACTGGGCCGGGAAGCTGGATGACGCATTATGGGCGTATCGCACTGCATACAAGACCCCCATAGGTACTTCTCCGTACAGGTTGGTTTATGGGAAGATGTTCCATTTGCCCGTCGAGCTTGAACACAAAGCATATTGGGCGATTAAAAAGCTAAATATGGAGATGGACTTGGCCGGTGAGAAGAGATTGCTACAACTCAACGAGCTTGATGAGTTTCGATTGCATGCGTATGAAAATGCCAAATTGTATAAAGAAAAGACCAAAAGGTGGCATGATAAGCACATCCAACATCGTGAGTTTGAGCCAGGTCAAGAAGTTCTCTTGTTTAATTCAAGGCTAAAGCTTTTTCTAGGAAAGCTTAAATCTCGATGGTCGGGTCCGTTTGAAGTGGTTAGTGTGAAACCTCATGGTGCGGTGGAATTGCGTGATACGGGTTCCAATGCGACATTCTTAGTAAATGGCCAGAGAGTAAAACACTATTGGGGTGGTGACATTGCACGTCACAAGACCTCGATGGATTTAGTGGAGGCATGAAGAACGTGTTGCGTCGTGCCGCGACGTTAAATCAGGCGCTTCTTGGGAGGCCACCCAAGTTAGTTAGTTTATTGTTTTGTACTAATTAGATCTTATATGTATATATATATAAAAAAAATTAGAAAAAAAAAGGGGGTCCAGATATGGGAAAATGAGGCGGATGCGTCGCATCCCCCTCAGCATGAAAAAAATTGACGGACAAATTGCTCAAGGCAGTGAAGTCTGCCTATCGCGTCCGCATCGCGTCCAACAAATTGTTAGAGAAAGCAGTGGGGATGCATCGCGTCCAAGCTCGCACGCACAGGTAAGTGTTATATTTTAACACATCTTAGGCCAAAAACACAATTCTAACATAAAAACTCCCCTCTCGTCTCACTTGCGACCAAACGAACCTTCTCTCTTCTCTCGCGTACAGGTATGTATTTCTCTTCTCTTCGTTCTCTTTCTTTACTCTCCTCACTCTCCTCTCTTTTCTATCTCGCTGGTAGTAAAAGAACCACCACCCCAAATTCCCCTAGGTTAAGTTTACCAATTTAAAGGTCACACATATCGTTCCTGTTAGTTGTCGTTCCTGTTGGTTGCTGTTGGTTGTAATAGTTGCGAGATGATAAACTATAATTCCCTTCATCTTGTTAATTTTGGGAGGGTAGTCGAATTACACCACTGATAGAAGAAACTAGGCACAATTGTTGCATATCACATGTTCGACGAATTGCCCGTGAGGTAAATTTAGGCGCCGGTGAAGTCTGAGTAACCGAGCAACATTGGTATATGCTTGTGAATAAGTGTGAGGTCGTTTGTGTTGATTGTGTACAGCAATGTTTTGAGCCTATGATATATTGTATAAATAAATTGAACATCCGGCACATGCTAGACATCTTGAATTATAAAGTGTTACTCGATTTAAATTGTGTGAGCGCTATGCGTAATGATTTGTCGTGAGAATAAGTGTGGGGTCGAGTGAGGTGCTATGTGCAATTGAACATGGTCAGTGAGCGTCGCTCGGATAAACCTCATGTTGGGCATAATGATATCTATATAGCGCAATGCTTATTTGTAAAATTTGAAGAGAGTTATCACATCCCTGCTGAAAGCCATGAGCTATAGTTTCATGAAGTATTGAATGGCATGACTCTGTGAATAATTGGAAGTGCAAGCTGTTGCAACTGCTTTATAGCTGAACTTCACTGTTTTATACGCTAATTGTTGATTTCTTTGCATTGTAGGTACTTAGGTTCATAAATAGCAGCAACGAGTAAACCGTCCAAGCAACAAGACAAAGATAATAACAAACAACCACCCAAAAAGCCCACCGGAAAGGCAACAGGTGCTCCAAATCCACAGAAAAAAAGGAAGTGGACTGAGAAGAAAGAAATTGCAGCCTAGGCAGTTAATTGATGATTCAGAGCAAGAAGAAGAGGAACTGTTAGTCAGGAGGATAGTGAAGACGGGTATTACAACAACATCATTAAATCCACAAAGCAAAGGGATAGAGATAAGAGAACATGTGATATACCAGAGAAAAGCCTCCAAAAAGAGTGATCCGACTAATAAAGGAAAGGAGAAGATTACTGCAGAATCTGAGTCCGAATCCGATTCGGATAATGACCTTCTGCATGCCGACATGAGTGATGAAGATGAGGGTGAACCCATAGACCGAGTTGCTTGGGAGAAGAACTTTGTTAATGAGAAGGCATTCCGAGCCTATAATAAGATACTGGGTTCAAAGAAGTACATTCCAGAAAAGCCGATCAACATCGGAACACTTAAGAGAAAGTACCCAGAGTTTCTAAAATTAATTCGAGAGGTGCAACAATAGGGACCCATCTTGAAGGGTCACGGCAAAGCCAACCTCACTATCGTTAGAGAGCTTTACGCCAATTGGCGTCACTCCAGGGGCAACATTGTGAGAGTACGAGGGGTAGATATTAATGTGTCAGCTGAAGCTCTGAATAATTTCTTAGGGGTGCCACACATACTAACAGATAGGTTTGACTCCATATGCAAAACACCAGATTATGCACATATTAAGTCTGTCCTATGCCCTACCAGGAAGGATGCAAATTGGAAGCATGGGAGTATGGAGTACCATTCTATAGCCAAGGAATTCATGAGTGCGTTAGCACGTGTGGCCCTAAATTTCATATGCAACCGCCTGATGCCATGCCAACACAAAACTGATGTCCCTCGTCACCGCGCACTAGTATTTTATGCTTTATTGGAGGGGATACCGCTCAACTTAGGAGCCATCATGCATGATCAAATGAAGTGCCCCAGGATGAATTACAAGTGAAGGCTGTTCTTTGCAAATACCCTATCGGCTTTCTTGACAGAGATGGGAGTACTATGGGACAAGGAGAATGACGACATTGAGGCTAAAGCTCCAGGACCATATGATGTCACTCATGTTCTAGAGCCGAACAAGGGAAGGTCTTCTAAGCTCACCATTCAACAGTTATTTGAGCAGATGCAAGAAGATATGCAAGAGAACAGGGCTGAGTTGATAGTGACTCGTGTCGAGTTGAGTGCCACCAGGGATGAGTTGAGTCAGACTCGTGCGGATCTAAGCCGAGTCCAGATTGAGTAGGCCATGATGATGAGGGAGATATCATTACTCCTCAGAGCTCTGGTTCAACGTGCAGATATAGACATCTCACAGCTGATTGCATCGTCCACTGCCGGACCATCCACTCCTGTTCCTCCTATAGTCCCTGAGGCTCCACACACCAGGCCTACTGAGGTCGTTGTACCACCTGCTACAGAATCAGCCCCAGTTGGTGATGATAGGACAATGACAGCTCTCCCTATGCGTGAGGATGATATTGCAAGGCCGGGGGGGGGGTCTTGATGAATGCCATGGATGCATATGCTCTTCCACAGACTGCGGATGAGCCTTCCACCTTGACTTGAGGGAGTTTCTTCTCACCCTACTTTACCTTATTTGTGTGCATTGGGGACAACGCACAGTTCTACGTGTGGGGTGGGGGTTATTCATATTTTTTGTATGGATGAATGTACTTAACTGTTACAATTTGACTGTTGGGGGCTAGAATATTCACTGGATTAATGGCATGTAATAGTAGTAAATTCATCTATATAGAGTAACTCTCAGTTGATTCTTGAAATTAGTGTTAGTATTAGGAGATTGACAGAAAAAAAATAAAAAAATAAAAAAATAGAGTAGTAGCCTTGAGTAATTAGTAAAAATTTTGTGTAGGTAGTAATAATCCCCTGTGGTTTTTCTTTGTGCATCGGTTCTTTTCCATGGGATGTATTTTGAACCGGTTCTGTGCTTATCACAAATAAAATCTATCCCTAGTTAACCATTTTGAGCCTATTGACTTTTATTTGGTACCCACATTATAAGCCTATACCCTTTTTATTCTTAATTAACATTGTTTTGATCTTTTTACCTCTTAAAGCACTTTAATTGTTAGATGAGCGCTAAAAGAAGTAAGAAGGGACTAAGTGTGGGGTGACTTTTGAGTGAAACCAATGAAAGGAAGAAAGGTGCACTTGTTTTGTAAAATAATACACCACTAGTTGTTTGAAAAAAAAACATAGTTGGGAAAAAAGAGAGTAAAATTTGGAAAAAAAAAAAGGAAAAATAGAAATGAATAAATTGTTGTCTTGTTCTTTCTAGTGGGTATGAACTAAAGTAGTGCTTAAAGAAAAAGGGACTGTTTTGGGGGTGATATTGTTTGTGAAATTGAAGTGGTGTTAAAGAAAATTCGCTTAAAGTAATTTTGTGATGTATTAAAGTGCTTAGGAGGGTGAGTCACTATTCCTAAAATATATCCTACCCGTCCCTTATCCCACATTACAACCATGAAAAAGTCCTAATTGATTCTAGATCGAGCGAGCTTACATTAGTAGAGATTTACATTAAGGGCAAGCCTATGGTACCAATTGCATGCATGTGACTTCTTTGTGAGAGTGAGCGATTTTTTTTGATATATGTGAGTCATTAAAATATATTTGATCATGAGATTCGAATGTGTGGATTGAACTCGCTCTCTTGTTCTTGTTGTGAGGGCACATGGTTTCACGAGGGATATGTAACGTTATTAGACTTCTCTATGATGTTGGGTGTTCAAGCCATGAGTGCATTGTGACATTAAGTCAGTTTTTGAGGTTAGGGTTGTTGTGAGCATGTTGTCTTTGTTTAAATATTTTTAAAGAATGACATAAGAAAAGGGAAGTGTATATGATGCATATTCTAGAGCCTAATTGTTGCAAATAACCATGGTCATAGGTGCAGTGTGCTTTGAATGATAAGAGCTTAATTTTGTTTCGTCTACTATAGGATGGTTTCTTCGAGGACGAACAAAGGTTTAAGTGTGGGGTAGTGATGTTTGGCATATTTCGATATGTGTTGATATTACTTTACCCATGTTTTAACCACTTCTTAATGTTATTTGATCTTTAAAATGCCCAACATGGTTTAATTATTGGTTTTATGACTAATTGAGTTGTGCGTGGTGAATTAGGGTGTTTGGAGTGCAAAATATGAAGAAATGGTGCTCTAGTGAGAGGAAGAGAGATTGGATGCGTCGCATCCAATCTAGAAAAAGATCAGATTTCATGCACCCTTAGCAGTGAAGTCGGCCCATAGCATCCGCCATAGCATCCGCACCTGGGCAAAGCTGAGATGGAGGAACAAGGGGTGGATGCGTCGCATCCACCCTCGCATGCAAAGCTGAGAAATAGAGGACGAGGTGGATGCGTCGCATCCACCCTCGCATGTGAAGCTGAGAAATGGAGGACGAGGTGGATGCGTCGCATCCACCTTAGCATCAATCCCTGAAGCCGATTTGGACTAGGAATACGAGAGCTTTGGCCCACGACTTTTGTACGCAATATATAAGCAAAAAACGCTTCCTTTAGGGGATCTAACATATTGGAGAGGGGGGAAAAGCCACAGCAAAGTTCTAAAACCCACGGAATTCGTCTTGAGTTCCTATTCTCTCTTTCTTTTATTGATTCTTATGCACTCTTGTGAATTTTTGAATGATTGCCTGAATATGAATGGCTAAGAACCCTATTGTTCTAGGGTCATGGGTATACATGAATGTTAATGTTTGAAGTTTAATTTGACGAAGTTGATTTTATCATATTGGGTTGTTTATTTAATTCTGTTTTTAATTATTTTGCTGAGTAGCTAACAGTGAAATACTATCTACGAATCTAGAGTTGAACTCGAAAGTGGGAACTCTAGATTGCATATAGAATTAAATAGAGCAAGTTCTTAAACCCGGGCATCGGGGAACGGATTCGCAATTGGGATAGACATATACCTAATTGCCTTGCTCGATTGCAATACAGGAATTGTAAATGCGTTCTTGTCAAATTTAATTCCATAGACATATAGGTATTAAGTTAGCTTGAATAGGCGAGTAAGGGCTCGATAGATTCTTATGAGTAATATCAACCCTGTCAACCAACATTCTAGATAAATCAATTAGTTATTTTAAGCTAAGAATGGAACATGATTGTTAAATAACCTGTGACCCTAGAATATTATCTCCCATTAATTGTTATTTAAAACTATTTAAGTGTTGTGTTGATTTTTATTATTTCATTATTTGATAGTCTTTAGGTAGTAAATTAGACAATTATCTATTTTATAAGAAATCGCTTGAATCGATAAGCTATTTGAGTTTGAATTAGTCAAAAGTTAATCATAAGTCCTCGTGGGAACGATACTCTATTCACTACTCTATTACTTGACGACCATGTATACTTGCGTGAGTGTGTTTGGTCCCAACGCGAAGTAAGGCCAGCCATGCGTGGGTCGCAACGGGTTCGCAGAAGCGAAAACCCATCCGGAGAAGCAAAGGGAGGCATCCTGGGCTAGGACTGCACCTACGATTGATTTTCCGCAGGTGTGACACAAGGTTAGTAGAAGTGGAAATAGCTCGAGGCAGTGGGGTTTTTAATCAGAGACATAGACGTTTTTCCTCACAATTTCACTTAGCCTTGGGAGATTTTGATAGCTCATTGGAGGGGGGGTTTCCATCAATATCCTAAGGTAAGTAATTTCTACCCATTTTCAAGTTAATTGTACGGATTTTAGGTAGATTAAACACGAAAAGATTATGAAAACTTGTAGGATTCATGAAGAACCTTGGGTTTCGGTAAAAATAGAATTTGACTACAAAATTGGTTGGAATTGAGTGAAAATTATATATTTGAGTTCGTGAGGCTATGGGTAATAATTATCTTCAAAAATTTCCAAAATTCGGGCACGTGGGCTCGAAGGCGAATTTTTAGAATTTTCTAATTTGGGTTGGAAAATTACTCTAATAGCTAAATTATGAGCTTTTTAGCGTATATTGATTAATTCGTATAATTTTTGGCTAGCTTCGGATTGTTCAGCAATGACTTGAGGCTTTAGAGTGAATTTTGTGGACCGGAAGTGAGCTTTGGAGCGAGATAAGTTTCTTGCATAACTTTGTATGAGGAACTCATCGCCTTAGGTATATTTTGTGGTGTATTTCTTGTGTGGGGAGCTATGTACGCACGAGGTGATGAGAGTCTGCGCGTAGTTATATTCCATGATATGTCCGGGTAGACTTAGATCCACACCATATGTTTATTGACCGTCTTGAATAGAGCTAAGACTAGGGATTTAAAGTTGCAAGTATCGATGTAGCCTTCTCCTTTGGAAACTTGAGGAATGTTTAATAACTATGAAAAAGCTCCATGTCCTCTCGCGTCCCAAGTACTTCCGCGAGCGAGGTAAACTTCTCAACTCTAATGGGATCGGGTTGTTCGCCTAGGTAGTACTACTATGTCACAACCCTAATTTCCCTCTGTAGGTTGTCGTGACATTACCTAGTCTCTAAGATTAGGTAAGCCTAACAATTATACGGAATAATTGAATATAAAGCTAAAACTTAAACCTCAACATCTGAAATAAATAAAAAGTGCGATTCAAAATAGTTACAACTCCCAAAACCCGGTAGAAATAAATCACAAGCTCCAAAGAGAAAAATACTAAATATCTCTATACATCAGAGTCTAATGAGGAATGAGGAAAATAACATAATAAAGATAGAGGGGGACTCCGAGGTCTTTGGACGCTGGCAGATGTACCTTAAAATCACCATGTACGAGCTAGCTCGCTGGTACCTGGTCGGCTAGGTAGTACCTGCATCTGCACAAAACGATGTGCAGAAGTGTAGTATGAGTACACCACAATGGTACCCAGTAAGTGCCAAGCCTAACCTCAGTAGAGTAGTGACGAGGTCAGGTCAGGGCCCTATTGAAAATAATAGGAAACAAAGCAGAAGATATAATAATATAATGAAAGGACTGAGAAGTGAACATTTACAGAAAGATAACAAAACGGGATTCAAGAAGACAACTACAACACGTGAGGAAAAACAAGATTCTCACGAGTTAAGAAACAACAACAACACAGCAAATAGAGGTAAACAACAGGGGCACTCCCGAGGTACCGCCTCGTAGTCCCAAAAGTAAATACGCAGCAGGGGCGCTCCTGAGGTATCGCCTCGTTGTCCAAAAAGTAAATATGCAACAGAGGCGCTCTCGAGGTAACGCCTCGTAATCCCAAAAGTAAATATGCAACAGGGGCACGACAGAAACGTCGTGCAAACAATGATAACCGCACGACAGAAACCTCGTGGAAACAATGATAGCCGCACGATAAAAACCTTGTGCCATAATAACACTCTGCACGGAAGAAACCTCGTGCCATAACCAAACAGTCATCTCAACCAAAAATCACGAAAATAACACATAATGATTGGAACAATAAAATTACAGCAAGGAATCCTACATTTAAAGAAAGAATACGAAATCAAGAAAACATGTAAATCAACTAAGCATGTTGCACAAATTACAAGTAAGAGGTAAGACACGTAGACATGTTACATTAAGCTAAACATGATAGCTACACGTGCTAGAGTAACTGAATTAAGGGAATAAAAAGGACTTATTTAGTAAAAACCATATCTTTCAACATTTAGCCTGAGTACGCACTCATCGCCTCGCGTACACAGCCTTCACGTATTACAAATACCATAACAGTACCAAATCCTAAGGGGAATTTCCCCCACACAAGGTTAGATAAGTCACCTCAAATCTCGCTCAATCAATCAGTAAGAATTCCTTTCCCTCGATTTTTCAACTCTCAACGGCTCGAATCTAGCCAAAACAATTACATACTATAAATATAACTATAAGAAACTAATTTAAATAATGAATTTACGTCTTTAGCAAAGAATTGAAAAATTGCTCCAAAAAGTCGACCCGGTCACACGTCTCGGAACTCGACCAAAATTATAAAATCCAAACACACATTTGATATCGAGTCCAACCATACAAGAATTACTCAAATTCGACCTCAAATCGCCTTTCAAATCCCCAAATTTTAGCCTAAGATATTTTTCCTCAAATTTCCAATTAAAAACACTAATTAAATGATGAAAAAACAATAGAATCGTGTAATATAGCCAAAACCGAGTGAGAATTTCTTACCCCAATAATTTCCTTGCAAATATCTCGAAATATTGCCACAACCCGAGCTCTCTAGGTCCAAAAATCAAAGTGAGATCAACCCTCGAAATTAGGCCTTTTCTGTCCAGTGAATTTGCACATGCGAACCCACAGCCGTATCCTGCGGCTCCGCACCTGCGGAATTCCCATCGCAATTGTGGTTCTAACTTAGCCCAGCAACTTTCGCTTATGTGGACCAAAATGCACATCTGCGCTTTCGCTCCTGCGACATAGGAGCGCTTCTGCGCACTCGCTCCTACGGACTAAGTCCTCTTCTGCGATCACCAGGCCTTCCTTGCCTTTCTGCTTCTTCGCTTCCCCAATCGCACGTGCGAGTCCGTTTCTACGGAACTCTGATCGCATCTGCGGTTCCAACTGGGCAGGCCACAAACTGCTTCTATGGCTCGATGGCCGCTTCTGCAGTTCCCGCCCTCCGTATGATGTCGTGATGGCACCTAGTCTCTAAGATTAGGTAAGCCTAACAAATTTGTGGAATAACATAATATAAAACTGAAGCCCAATTCTTAACACATGAATTAAATATAAAACTGCAAATCAATAATTACAACTCCCCAAAACCCGGTGAAAATAAGTCACAAGCTTCTAAGAGCAAATACTAAGTGTCTCTATACATCAGAGTCTAAAGAGAATAAGGAAAAACGAACATATTAAGGATAGAGGGGGACTCCGAGGTCTACGAACGCTGGCAGCTATACCTTGAAGTCTCCACGTGCGGTCCAACTCACTGGTATCTGGTCTGGTGGGAAGAACCTGGATCTTCACAAAAAGATGTGCATAAGTGTAGTATGAGTACACCACAACAGTACCCAGTAAGTGACAAGCCTAACCTCGGTAGAGTAGTGATGAGGTCAGGTCAGGGCCCTACTGGTTTAAAATAAAAGTATGGCAGAAGATATAATAATATTTTGAAATGACTAAGAATTTAAACAACTAGAAGTTTCAGAAAATAAAAGCACAAAAAATAGAGATAAACAACAGGGCACTCCTAAGGTACCTCCTCGTAGTCCCAAATGTAAATATGCACGACAGGTTGGATCTTTCGAGGTACCGCCTCATAGTCCCAAAGTAAATATGCAAGATAGGGGAATATCTCGAGGTACCGTCTCGTAGTCCCAAAGTAAATATGTAAGACTGGGGGATCTCCCGAGTTACCTCCTTGTAGTCCCAAAGTAAATATGCAAGACAGGGGGATCTCTCGAGGTATCGCCTCGTAGTCCCAAAGTAACTATGCAGCAGATAATCGAACCGAAGGAACAACAAATTTACAGCAAGAAATCTTACAGTTAAAGATTTAATGCAAATCAAGGGAAGCAGTTAATTCAACTAAGCATGTTGCACAAATTTCAAGTAAGAGTTAAGGCACGTAGACATGTGATGCTAGGCTGATCATGATCACTACATATGCTAAGGCAACTCAGTTAAGGAATGTAAAAGAAGACAACTCAGCAAGAACCGAAATTTCCACAATTAGCCCGTGTACGCACTCGTCACCTTGCGTACACGGTGATCACATATCACAAATCGTTACAACAGTACCAAATCCTAAGGGGATTTCCCCCACACAAGGTTAGACAAGCCACTTACCTCAAATCTCACTCAATCAATCGATAAGGATGCCTTTCCCTCGATTTTCTGCCTCTGAATGGCCTAAACCTAGCCAAAAGCAATTACATATTATGAATACAACTACAATAAACTAATTTAAATCATAAATCTACGACTTCAGCAAAGAATTGAAAAATCACCCAAAAAGGTCTGTAATACTATGGATTTCGTTGTAGGGCTCCCACACACTCAGAGAAAGTTCGATGCAGTTTGGGTGATTGTGGATAGATTGACCAAGTCAGCTCATTTCATTACTGTGGTTACTACATATTCCACTATGTCCTTCTTCATCTGCCTCCACCAATAGTGCTGCCTTAAATCCTGATACATCTTCGCGACACCTGGATGAATTGAGTATCACGAGCTTGAGCCTCCTAAAGAATCAACTCACATAAAGCATCTACATTAGGCACACAAAGCATTCCCTTCATCTGTAATACACTGTCATCTCCAATAGTGACTTCGTTGGCATCACCGTGCTGAACCGAGTCCTTAAGGACAAGTAGACGAGCGTCATCATACTGACGCACTCTGATACAATCATAAAGAAAAGACTGAGAAACCATACAAGCCAAAACTCGGCTCAGCTCGGAAGCATCCAATCTAACAAACTGGTTGGCCAAGTCCTGAACATCCAAGGCTAAAGGCCTTTTTCCTACTAGTAGATATGCTAAACTGCCTAAACTCTCCGCCTTGCGACCCAAGGTATCGGCTACCACATTGGCCTTCCTGAGATGATAGAGAATGGTGATGTCATAATCCTTAAGCAACTCCAACCATCTCTGCTCCGAGACCAATGTGCGACGCATCACAATACACCGTGTAGGACCCCGAACCAATACGCAGTACCAATACTGGGCCTGTAGTCAAAGCAATCTTGAGATTTTGAAAGCTCTCCTCACACTCCTCGGTCCACCTAAATGGAGCACCCTTCTGAAGGTCTGAAGCACAGTTCTTAGGTGTTGCTCATGATCCCCCCGACTCCGGGAGTACACCATAATGTTGTCAATAAATACAATGATGAAAGAGTCAAGATAGGGCTGAAATACACTGTTCATCAAGTGCAAGAATGTTGTTGGGGCGTTGGTCAGCCCAAAAGACATCACAAGTAACTCGTAATGACCATACTGAGTCTTGAATGCAGTCTTCGGGATATTTGGCTCCCGAATCATCAACTGATGATAGCTTGAACGCAAGTCGATCTTAGAGAACACACTGGCACCCTGAAGCTGATCAAATAGGTCATCAATACGTGGCAATGGATACATGTTCCTCACTATAACCTTGTTCAACTGGCGGTAATCAATACACATTCACATGGAGCCATCCTTCTTCTTTACAATCAAGACAGGAGCACCCCAAGGTGACACGCTGGGCCGAATGAAGCCCTTATCGAGCAACTCTTGCAATTGTTCCTTTAATTCTTTCAACTGTAATGGGGACATATGATAAGGTGGAATAGAAATGGGTTGAGTGCCTAGCAACAAATCAATGCCAAAGTCAATATCCATGTCGGGCGGCATGCTCGGAATATCTGCCGGGAATACATTTGAATAGTCCCTTACTGCCGGAATAGACTCGACGGTAGGAGTATCAACACTAATTTCCCTCACATAGGTTAGATACACATCACACCCCTTCTCAACCATTCGCTGAGCTTTAAGAATTGAGACAACCCTGCTAGGAACACGATCGATGGTACCTCTCCACTCAAGCCACGGTAGACTTGGCATTGCCAACGTCACTGTCTTGGAATGACAATCAAGGATAGCATGATAGGGAGACAACTAGTCCATGCCCAAAATGACATTGAAATCCACCATACTGAGCAATAATAAATCGGCTCTGGTCTCAAAACCATTAAGAACAATCAAACACGACCGATGCACACGGTCAACAACAATAGATGTACCCACGGGTGTAGATACATAAATAGGTGAACTCGGAGAATCATGGGATACACCTAGCGGGGCAAAATAAGATGACATATAGGAATAAGTGGAGCCTATATCAAATAAGACTAATGCATCTCTATGACAGACCGGAACAATACGTATGATAATAGAATCTGATGCAACTGTCTCAGTCCTAGCAGGAAGGGCATAATATCTGACCTGGCCTCCTCTTATAGGGCGACATCTCCTTTTCCGACCTCCACCTCTAGCTGGTTGTGCAGGTGGGGTAGTAGCTGGTGATGTAACCATAGCTTGAGGACCTGGTGGAGCACGTGGTGCCTGAGCAATCTGTGGAGGTGCACCTAGGGGTATTCACGATTCGGTTTGGATCATTTTTTTCCTAAAAAGAAACCAAACCAAGTGAATCGGTTCTTCAAATATTAGAACCAAACCAAACCAATTAAGTCTGTTTTATCAATTTTGTTTTTATCGATTTGTGTCGATTTATCGGGTTTTTCGGTTATTTATCCATTTTTTTCTTAAATATGAGACATACACTACCAAACACATATTCCGGAGACTAAATTTTCAAGGTAACACTATCAAACCAATTGCTCTTTGAGAAATCTATCATTTACTAAGATATATTGATGATAATTGAATCAAATAGTGATGAATAATTTAAGTACTCAATTAAATATCGATTATTTTTAACATAAAATAAATTTTTTTACTTAGCAAAAGAAAACTACTAATCAAACTAGAATGTAAAGGTAAAGAATTAAATTATTATAATAGCAAAAAACTAGAATAAAAATACAAACGACTAATAAGTACAATAAAATTTTAGAAACTTTATATAAAAATATAAATATATATATGTGTGTAATAATAAATTTAGGTAGCTACTTCAATAGTCGGTTTGGTTCGATGTTTTTCGGTATTTTTTTAATTAAAACCAAAATCAAACCAAATTTGATCGGTTTTTAAAATTCAAAACCAAAACCAAACCAAACCTAAAACGTATCGGATTTTTTGGTCAGTTTGGTTCGGTTTTTAAGCTATAATAAAAATTAATATAATATAAAAGTACTATTATATAAGTCGTGCTAAAATAAGTATAGCTAATAAGTACTATTAATTACATAACTAAGCACTAAAGAAAAAGATAAACTAAGATATGTATTTTCATTATAAACCTAGTGTAGAGTTGAATTTCTTCTTTTAGCATTAGTATTGATTTGAATTTTGTTTGAGTTACTACATTTATGGGCTATAAAATTTATTTAAATTCAAGAATATTAAGTCCCAACTTGAAATAGTACGTTAAAAAAATAAAACGGTAAAAAAGTTTAAGAAATATTTAAATTATATTACTATAAATATTTATATGTATAAAATATTTTTTAAAATTTGTATATGATGAAATATTGTGTTGCTTTGTTTTCTGTTTGACTTGTTTGTTTTAGTTAAAACCAAATCAAACCAATTATGGTCAAATTTTTTTCAATATCAAACTACAATTAAGTTTTTTTTTGTTTGACTCGAATTATCGGTTTGTGTGATTTATCCTTTTTTTTTTTTTCGTATACCCCTAACGAGAACGCAAGAATGAAACGCTTGATTCCCTTGCCCGCATTATATTTCCCATTTAGTTGAGTAATAAAGTGAATAACGCCAGTGTACTTTCTCATGTCTAATTTATAAGTAAAGTATTTAAGTTCTAGATATTGACGGTGTAAATTCTTTTTTATATTAGCAAATAGCAATGTAGTTTAATTTGTAATATCGAATCAAACAATTTTATCAGGTTAACAATTAATATTTATTAAAAAACTTATATAATTACTTATAAATACTTTAATTATGTAAATATTTTTTTAAACCGACAATACACAAAAATTAAACCCATAAATAAATGGACTCGATTAAAATAAAGAAAATGTGTAGTTATGAAATGTTAGTTAGGGCAGCAAAAGGGGAGCGCTTTGGACTAAAGTTGGAATTAAGATTTTTATTATATATGGGGGATCTTTCTCATGATGCAAGATTTACGTATTTATTTATACCACCATAATTGTTATACCTCAGTTTAAAATATTCTTTATTTTTGTATAATATAAAATTGATAATTAAGGATCTTAAGTGGGCGTTTGGACATAAGAATTATAAAATTTCAAAATATGAGAAAAAGAATTTCAAATGAAAATGGTATTTAAAATTTAGAGTTGTGTTTGGACATGAATATAATTTTGGGTTGTTTTGAAGTTTTGTGAGTGATTTGAGTAAAATATTTTGAAAAATAACTTTTTGAGTTTTTCAAATTTTCGAAAATTTTCAAAAATGTATCTTTAAGTGAAAATTAAAAATTTTATGAATAAACGTTGATTTCGAAAAAAAATAATTTTTTTTTGGAAAAAAGGGAAAATATCTTATGTCCAAACAGGCTCATATATATATATGGGTCGGCTGCAACCTTATGTGGAGTTAGGTGTGTGCCTTAGCCCTCCAAATTTAGGAGGAGGGGGCGCATTTTTAAAAAATAATAGGTTTATAAGTATTTAAAAATAATATTTAGTATTTTTAATATAAAACTAGAGTTTTTAATATAAAGGAAAGAATTATTTTTAGATATATAAATGAAATAATAATTTGACTTACTTAAAAATGTTTAGATGAATAGTTTTAATTTTTACTCCATTAAACAAAAATTGCTCTCTCTTCCTTAATTTGTCCAAGTCAATCTTTTTTTTTTCAATCACTTCGTATTTCATAAAACCCTACATATTTTTTGTGTTTCTCTTTGATATTCTTATTCACTTCTCTTTGATAGTCTTAGCTACAATCACTTCGTATTTCATAAAATCCAACCGGTCGTTTTGACTGTTAGAACCCCTTCCCCTAAAAGACTACTTGTGTGTACTTTTATTAATTTATGACTTGCGGGAATGGTTGGTTCGGAATTTGGAAGTGATCGGGTTGAACTCGGAATAATTGGTTCCTTAGTTTGGCTTTAAAAGGCCAAGTTTGACTTCGATCAACATTTTGAGTAAACGACCCCGAAATCGGTATTTGAGGGTTCCAATAGGTTCGTATGATAATTTTGGACTTGGGCGTATGTTCGAATCGAGTTTTTGACAATCCGGGGAGCGTTTTAGCGATTAATAGTAAAAATTAACTATTTGAAGGTTTAATGTTCTTTAAAATTGATTTGGAGTAGGTTTTGGAGTAATCGAGGTCCGTTTGAAATTTTGAGCCTTGGAATATCTCTGTATTGTGATTCTGGTCTTAGAAGAGCGTCCTGATGTTAATTTAGAGGTTCGTAGGTCATTTCGGAGTCATTTGGCGATAGTTAGAAATTTGAAGGTTTTTAAGAAGTTTGATCGGGAGTGGACTTTCTGATATCGGGTTCGAAATCCGATTCCGGAAATTGGAGTAGGTTCGTATGGTGATTTAAGACTTGCACACAAAATTTAGTGTCATTCCTAGTAGTATAAATATATTTTGGCGCGTTCGGAATAAGTTTGAAGAATTTAAAATTTTTAAGTTGAATCAATTTGGTTTGGGGTATGATTCTTAGTTTTGATGTTGTTTTACACATTTCGAGGGTTCGAGCGAGTCCATTTTATGATTTCAAATTTGTTGGTATGTTTGGGTGGGGCCCTGGGGACTTCAGCTGTTAACCGGATGAGACTCGGACCAAGGTTGGATTTTTGAAGAGCAGTTGTTGCATCACGCTTCTGCTGCAACCGCACCTGCGCATAAGCAACTGCAGGTGCGAGCTCACAGAAGCGAGCCCCAAGCCGCATATGCGAAAGAGAGGGAAGCAGGTATTGGCGCAAAAGCGGACTCGTGGGCGCACCTGCGGATGCGTAGAAGCGACCCCCTTGTCTGCAGGTGCGAAGCATGGCCAAAAAAAGAAATCTCGCACCTGCGAGGTTTTTCCGCAGGTGCGGCTAGCACTCTGCAGGTGCGAAAAAGTTGTTCGGGCAAAATGTTAAAAAGGGGCGAGGCTAAGCCCTTTTTATCCGTGTTTCCTCCATTTTTGGGCGATTTTGGAACTTTTCGAGAGGGAATTTTAACTAGCAACTTGAAGGTAAGTTAATTCTACACACTTTGAGTTAAATACATAGATTATGGGTGGATTATAACTTATAAGTCTTAGAAATCAAGGATTTAGATGAAAAACCTAGATTTGTATAAAAATTAGATTTTAACCACGAAAATGATTATGGAATTGGATAGAAATTGTATATTTGAGTTCGTGAGATTATGGGTAACGTTTTTCTCCAAATATTTTCCGAATCCGGGCACATGGTCCCAGAGTGAATTTTAAAAATTTTACCATTTTGGGTAGGGTAATTTATTTAATATGTGAATTTCGAAATTTTGAACATGTATTAATTATTCCATATAACTTTTGGATAGTTTCGGATTGTTCGACACCGAATTGAGGTTTTACACGATATTTTGATCGGAAAGTTGAACCTTGAGACAAGGTAAGTCTCTTGTCTAATCTTGTGAGAGAGAACTTACCCCATATGTGATTAAATTAATAATTGCTGCTAATTGCGCGGGCTACATACGCACGAGGTGACGAGAGTCCGTGCGTAGCTACTATTTATGCTAAAGTTCGGATAGTTTAGGACTCAAATCATGAATTACATGTGTAAATTGTATTCCTTATTTAATTAAATTATTAAAAATATATTGTGAATTTTTAGGGAAAGATATTAAAAGATGAAAATCTCATATGCTTAACTTTCTGTTTAAATTAATTAATTGATAAAAGAAATCGTTCATTCTCTCGAATTAATCTTATAATAAATAAACTCTCATTCCGGAGGTACATAAGAAAATGTCATCCTTTCTTGTGGAGCGGGCCGAACGCCTTGACAGTATAGATACATCTATGGATCGCGTCGCACGTCCCTCGGCAGTGTACACGACACTCTGGATCGTGTTGTACGACCTCGGCAGAAATCGTGCCTAATAATAATAATAATTACACGATATTTTGCTATTTTAATTGCATCTTGTGAATTTAATTAATAAATTAGAAATTTTTGCATATGAAGGAATTTAATTATTTTTGTTGGTTAAATAAAATTTATCGTTAACTCTGTGAATCAGGTTGATTTAAATATTTCTATTTTTATGTTATTCAATATTATTGACCCATAGTGAGTGTCAAAGTCGACCATCTCGTCTCTACCTCTTCGAGATTAGGCTTGATACTTACTGGGTACACGTTGTTTACGTATTCATGATGCACTTGCTGCACATTTTATTGTGCAAGTGAATATATGTCTATTGGCCTTGTGGGCGGAGAGGTGTGGTTAAAATGTGGGGACTTAGGTGAGCTACATTCTGTATTACGATCCGCAGCCAACAGAATCTCCTTCAGAGTTATTATATTTTTCCTGTCTAATTTGTATTTCGGACAGATGTTGTATTTTATTTTAACTCCCTAGTAAATGCTCATGCACTTTTGACACCGAATTTTGGAAAGATTATGGGTTGTTTAGTATTGAATTTGTTAAAAGTATTATTATTTACTCTATAAATATCCATTCTTTGTTGTGTATATTAAAAGAAAATATGATTGCAAAAGTAATAAAAAAAATGAGAACCCAATTTAATATTTATTATTGGTTTATCTGATAGTGGTGTTCGGCGTCATCACGATCTTAATGAATTTTGGGTCGTGACAGAAACATCCCCTAAAATGTGTGATAACGGAGAAAAAAAGAAGATAACAAACCATACTTGCGTTAAGGTAAAATGCCTTACCTTTATTATCTGAGGATGCTCACACGATTTTAGCAACCATATATTTCTCTTTTTGACCAAGTTAACACAATTAAGCAGTCATTAATATAGTAAAATAGAAAAATTGGCGTTGTCCCACACGTCTGAATGCGTAGAGCATCCACGGAAACTGTATATTTGGTGGCAATTTCTGTATAACTAAGAATTCAAAGGCAGGGGCCGGGATGGAGCTATCATGTAAATTCAATTATTATTCTATAATAATTAGATGTCACTAGCACGCGTTAACACTTTTGAAAAAATAGAATTTCACATCTGAAATATTCTGTCCAGTTTTACGTGGACTCAGATGATTGTGTCTTTTTGAAGTAGAATCCTCTGAAACTGAAACATTTTCTTTTGGCTATTCGTGCCTATAATAATAATAGAAAATAATTGTTCCCCTCCAAATGGAAAGTACACCTCATTCTGTCCATATTCTTGTTACGTTGATTTGTCGAGTCAGTGGCATAGTCATCGGTGACGGATCCAAAATTTTATGCAAGCGAGTTCAATTTTAAAAATACATAACTTTAATCGTAAAATAATAGTTGTCAAGTGGGTTCAAATAAAATATTTATACAAAATTTATGCAGTTTTAATCCTAATTTATACATATATACAGTATTATATTTTGATAAAGCGGGTTCAGTTGAACCCGCTTGCCACCACGTGCGTCCGCCACTGATAGCCACCCTATGTCAAGGGTAATCGAGTGTATATCCTTGGTCGAAAAATTATATTGCGTGTATAAATTAAATACTATTTTAAATGATTATATATTATATTTTAAATACCCTTAACACAATTGAATGAGGTAATCTAACAGTTTAAGGTATTTAAAGTGATGTGTTATTCATGGGTTCAAAGTTCTGCCCATTTTATTTATCAAAACTAAACAAAAATTACCATGTGTATTCTATTTGATTCTTTTTCACTCTAAAATAAATTCTAATAAAATAACTCTTAAAACTTAAAAATTATGTAGAAATAAACAACTAATTCTAAAATTAATTTTTAATTAAAAATTATTTCTTAAATAAATTTTATAATTTAAAAGTCAAGCTCTACAACAATATTTTCAACAAAAACTCCCTACAAACTACAAGTTCTCTTGACTCTCTTTCCAGTGATATGCTTACTTTTATTAGTAAAATTTCTAATATTTTTTTTAATTTTAATTTTGATTTATAATTATAGTTCTATTAACGGTTTTAATTGTTTAGCTAAATGTATCATAGTTTTATCTAAAAATCTTGATACACCATTAATCGACAAAAAATATTATTGACTTATTTAAGGTTTGAATACCCTTGATGAAATATCACGCTATTGTGTTAGAGTTAAGAACTTTTAGTAATATAATACAAGAAGTAACTTTTGTGGTGTCCAGTGCCCTATCATTACGATGTTAACTATGTAAAAAGAAGCAACTATTTATTTTGAGAGGAAGAGGGAGTGCAATATTCATGAGAATGCATATATAAGTATTTTTTCTGTTTTTACTCATTGTACGTAGTAGCGAAATTAAGATTTTCATTAAGGAGAGTCAAAATTTTAAAAAATAAATACATGAAGAAGGGAAATATCAAATTTATATATGTATTTTTTAAAAATAATTTTTACCTATCTAAACAACGTATGTTTTCGGCGAAGGGATGTTAGTTGACACCCCATGAAGCTATGTAGCTTCGTCACTGATCGTCCAATACTAGAGCATTACCTAATTCAGATTCACCCTCCATAAAACATATTTAAGAGGAAAGTGTTCTCTACTATGAAATAACTCTTGATTAAGGATAGAATGGATGTATTGATCTATTCCACATCGTGACTGCATATGTAAGTTTATTTAAAAAACTTTACTTTATATGAAGTTTACAATAACATTTGGCATTTTATACAAACGTAAGCAAGGGTTTGCTGGTGAGTGGTGACACTGGCCAATCAACGTCATCTCTCTCTCTCTGCCCACTTTTTCAAAGGCAACAGCACGGAACCATGCTTGAAAATTCTTCCCTCCCTTCTCTTTTCACTTCTCTTTTCTCGATTCAAATGCGCATTTCTATTAGATAAATTTTATCTTAAGACTACTAATTATGAAATAAACATATTTCAATTATAATTATTCGTATATTAAAATATAAAATTATATATAAATGAAATACAAACCTTTTTAGTAACAACAAAAAGTCATTTGAGAAAAGACCCTTGCTCTATCAACATAATTGTCTTGTTCTTGGGTAGTACATACCTTGTATTTAAAATAAACAAAGTCAAATTACTAATATAAACATCCAAAAATAGATTGTATAAATTTAAATAGTTCAAATTAAAACTTACGATGAAACCTAGAGGTAAAATTAAGGAACACAATTGAAGCTTATCTTGATGAAAACAAACCTATTTGGTTGCAAGGGTATTAGAGAAAACAAAGAACTTTTTTCTAATAAAAAGAAGATGTTTACTCTTGCCCAAACAATTAGCTCTCGTAAAAGAAGTATGCTCTAGCAACCATTCTTTCGGTTCATTATATGAACTTATTTTTTTTACAAACCAAATATCAATGAAAAATGTATCTATATTTTTCTCGATAAGCAAATTAAAGAATTAAAATAAAAAGAGATAACCCATCAACACAACAAAAAAATGCCTAAAGTAAAAGTACCGAATTATTCATGTACTTAAAAAAAAATATTTAACCAGTGATGCCTTTTGACCATACTTCCCACCATCGATTTCATAAGCCTTTTTTCATGCATCTTCTTATTATAAACTTATGTGTATATTTATTCATACGTATGTTGCAACCATCAGATACACACAAAAACCTTAAGTTTAAATAAATTAATAGCATCTAACATGGTTTAAGATTAATTCCGGATAGCCTCTCTAATTAATTGCTTATTCTTGAGGAAAAATGAGTTTGTTAAAATTCAAGAAACATTACTTTATGAGTTTGTATACGGTTAAAACCGATTCTCGATCATGAAGATCGATCGAGGATGGCATCTCAGTCAAGGGGTATCTTCATGGAGAACCCAAATGAATTTCGAGATGGGGGCGTCGAGCTCGAGGCGTCTGAATCGACCGAGGTAACATCGACCGATACAGGTCCCGAACATCGATGCCCGAAAGTGATCACCAAGCTCGAAACCAAGGCCGAGGTTCCGATCCGACACCGAGCTCGAGTCGGTATCGAGCTCACAGACAAAAAGCTGTTACAACCGCACCAAAGGAGAGAATCTTGGCGGGAATTAAGGAGGAGACACACCATCATGGGTCCTCCACTAGTAATATTATTCCATTATGTTGCTATAGATAAAGTAGTGATCCTTGGCTATAAAAGGCAAGATAGATTGTAATAGAAGACATCTTCCCTGGGATTAAGAATTCATTGTGTTTATCTTTCTAAAGCTCACTAAGTATCTTTATTCATCATTTTCTATCTTGCATCATAAATATGTGTATTGTTATCTTCAGATCAAAGGAATATACTTACCATTAGAACCATACATAAATTCAATATTATCCGATTTTTCGGGTAAATAGTTTGGCGCCCACCGTGGGGCTAAGGATAACAAGTGATTATTTGATACAAATATACAGTACACTCCAGCTTACAACTTCATACCAGCAATGGCTCTGCCAATCGACCTCGAAGCCGGCCTTCAGGATGAAACCAACAACTTGGTGCCCATGGCCGAAAGGCTACCCAAAAACGGCAATGAGGCTCGAATCGAGGAACCCAAAATTCGAGCCGAAGTACCAGTAGATATCAATTCATGAATAGCTCTAGAAGCAAATCAGCGTTCCGAGCAGGAAAGAAACGTTCAGGGTGGCGCTCGACCCATAGCCCGAGACACCCACAGCACGGGGGAAATCGGGGTCAGCTTGCGTATGATTTTCGAAATGCTACAAGCCCAACAAGTAGCGATAGCTCAGTTACAGAGCCAAACTCATATGCAAAGTAATCCAAACTCCAATCCACTTCTTCGAGAAGCAACCCCCAGAACGGAGCCCGACACAGTGAAATCGAACGAGCGAGAATCAGGAACTACTCCTGAAATTGTTAAACTGCTCGAGGAACTCACAAAACGAGTCGAAACCAACGATAAAAAATTCGAAATATTTGATGCTAGGATCGATCAGATCCCCGGGGCTCCGCCCATGATGAAAGGACTGGATTCGAAGAAATTCATACAAAAGCCTTTTCCATCAAGCGCGGCCCCGAAACCGATCCCAAAAAAGTTCCGTATGCCCGTAATTCCCAAATATAACGGTACGACCGATCCTAACGAACATCTCACCTCCTATACATGTGCCATCAAACGCAACAATTTGGAAGACGATGAGATCGAGTCCGTATTATTGAAAAAGTTCGGAGAGACCCTCACAAAAGGAGCAATGATCTGGTATCACAACTTGCCACCAAATTCTATCGATTCTTTTGCCATGTTAGCAGATTCGTTCGTAAAAGCACATGCTGGTGCCATAAAGGTCGCAACGAGGAAATCAGATCTATTCAAAGTAAAACAAAGGGGTGACGAAATACTGAGGGAATTCGTATCCCGGTTTCAAATGGAACGTATGGATTTGCCACTAGTCACAGACGACTGGGCCGTACAAGCTTTCACCCAAAGGTTGAACGGACTGAGTTCGACAGCATCACGTCGGCTGAAACAAAGCTTGATCGAATACCCTGCAATAACTTGGGCGGATATACACAATTGGTATCAATCGAAAATCAGGGTCGAAGATGATCAATTGGGATTTCCGTATGAACCCGCGCATCAGAACCGCGCAACCACTAAAATTCTGAAGGAAACCAACAGAGAACAAAGGTCAAACAGAGACCGATACCAGCCCTACGTCACAGATCGGGTGAACCACGGTTCGGCACATGAGACAGTTAGGAAAAATTCTCGGGGACTTATGAGCAAGAGAGGCTTTGATAAATATGCCGATCCTATAGAAGTTCCTCAATTATCAGAATATAACTTCAACATCGATGCATCCGCCATCGTATCGGCTATCGGATGCATCAAAGATACCAGATGGCCTCGACCCATGCAGACCAATCCGGACCAAAGGAATCCCAATCAAATATGCGAGTATCATGGCACCCATGGTCACAAAACGGAAGAATGCAGACAACTAAGAGAGGAAGTAGCCCGCTTGTTCAACAAAGGGCACCTTAGGGAATTTTTGAGTGGTAGGGCGAAGAACCATTTTAAAAACAAGGACTTTGGCAAGCAAAATGAAGAAGAAGAACCACAGCACATCATTCACATGATCATCGGCGGCGTCGATACCCCTCATGGACCTATGCTCAAACACACTAAAATGTCGATTGTGAGGGAAAAGCGATCTCGAATTCAAGATTACACTCCCTCAGGGACTTTATCGTTCAATGATGAAGATGCAGAGGGAATCATCCAACCCCATAACGATGCACTGGTAATATCTGTACTCATGAATAAAATTAAAATTAAGCGTGTGTTAATTGATTCAGGTAGCTCAGCCAATATCATCAGATCGAAGGTCGTAAAATAACTCGGCCTACAAAACCGGGTCGTATCCGCAACTTTGGTTTTAAACGGATTCAATATGGCATGCGAAACCACCAAAGGCGACATAACCCTACCGATAAACGTCGCCGGAACAATTCAGGAAACAAAGTTTCACGTGATCGAAGGCGATATGAGATATAACGCACTTTTTGGAAGGCCGTGGATCCACAACATGAGAGCTGTACCTTCGACCCTACACCAGGTCCTCAAATTTCCAACACCGACAAGTGTCAAAATAGTGTACGGAGAACAACCAGCCACAAAGGAAATGTTCTCCATCGAGGAAGCAAAACCAACATCTTCGTCTTCGCCGGTGAATGGATCGGGTTCAAAAGGAGGCACAGTCGAAGACCGGAATGCCAAATAGCAACCAAAGACATCGGTCTCGACCCAGCCAGATAAGCAGAGCATCGAAGAAGATAATGATCAGTGGATCCCTCGATCCTTCGTGACCCCCGATGACTCCGATGCCACCAAATCAACTATTGAGGAATTGGAGCAAATCATTTTGATCGAACACTGGCCCGAACGAAAGGTATACCTAGGAAGGGGTTTGAGCCCCGAACTCAGGAAGAAAATCATTCAATTTCTTATCGATAATATCGATTGCTTTGCTTGGTCCCGTTTAGATATAACAGGAATTCCGCCGGACATAACGACACATTGACTAAGTGTGTCCCCTAGATTCAGACCGGTGAAGCAAAAACGAAGACCCCAATCGGAGGTGAAGCACGCATTCATAAAAGATGAGGTAACTAAACTGCTCAAAATAGGATCCATTAGAGAGGTAAAATACCCCGAATGGTTGTCCAATGTGGTCGTAGTGCCTAAAAAGGGAAACAAACTTAGAATGTATATAGAGTACAAGGACTTGAACAAAGCATGCCCCAAAGATTCTTATCCACTGCCCAACATCGATCACTTGATCGATGCCACGGTCGGCCACGAGATCCTTACTTTTCTCGATGCCTATTCCGGGTATAATCAAATCCAGATGAACCCGGAAGACCAGGAAAAGACTTCGTTTGTGACCAGATATGGAACATATTGTTATAACGTAATGCCCTTCGGGCTAAAAAATACGGGAGCTACTTATCAACGCCTAGTAAATAGAATGTTCGAAGAATAAATAGGTAAATCAATGGAAGTCTATATTGATGACATGCTAGTCAAGTCCCTGCGCGCAAAGGACCATTTGACCCATTTATAGGAAATATTCGATATTCTGAGGAAATACAACATGAGGCTCAACCTCGAAAAATGTGCTTTCGGAGTCGGCTCGGGTAAGTTCCTCAGCTTCATGGTGTCAAATCGGAGAATCGAGATTAACCCAGACAAAATCAAGGCCATTGAAGACATCACCATCGTGAACAGCGTGAAAGCTGTACAAAGGTTAACAGGAAGAATAGCAGCCTTAGGCCAATTCATTTCGAGATCATCAGATCGAAGCCACAAATTTTTCTCTCTACTCAAAAAGAAGAATGACTTCGCTTGGACACCGGAATGCCAACTAGCATTACAAGAACTGAAACAATATCTATCGAACCCACCACTGCTGCACACTCCAAAAATCGACGAAAAACTTTACCTGTACTTGGCAGTATCAGAAGTCGCCATAAGCAGTGTCCTGGTTCGAGAAGAGGAAGGTACGCAATTTCCTATTTACTACGTAAGTCGGACCTTAGGGGAAGCGGAAACTAGATATCCGCACTTGGAAAAATTGGCGCTTGCGCTGATTAGCGCCTCTAGGAAGTTATGACCGTACTTTCAATGCCACCCCATAAGCGTATTAACCACCTGCCCACTTCGTAATATTTTACATAGGCCTGAACTATCGGGCCGATTAGCCAAATGGTCCATCGAACTCAGCGGGTATGATATCAAATATCGACCTCGAACGACCATTAAGTCTCAAATTTTAGCAGACTTCGTGGCCGATTTCACGCCGACCCTCATACCCGAAGTCGAAAAAGAACTACTGTTAAAATCAAATTTATCGACGAGGGCATGGATCCTCTTTATGGACGGAGCTTCGAACGTAAAGGGGTCCGGGCTAGGCATAGTTTTAAAATCTCCCACGGGTAACATTATTAGGCAAGCTATTAAAACTATCAGGTTAACTAACAACGAGGCCAAGTATGAAGCCATAATTGCAGGTCTCGAGCTAGCTAGAAATTTGGGAGCGGAGGTCGTTGAGGCCAGTTGCGACTCTTTGCTGGTGGTGAGTCAAGTAAACAAAACCTTCGAAGTCCGAGAAGGCAGAATGCAAAGGTATTTGGACAAACTACTTATCACTTTGAACCATTTCAAACAATGGAGTCTACGACATGTTCCACGAGAACAGAATAACGAGGCCGATGCGCTTGCTAATTTGGGATCATCAGTCAAGGTGAATGATTTGAACTCAGAAACTATCGTTCAACTTTCAAGATCTGTAATCGAAGAAGGGCACACTGAAATAAATTCTACTAGCTTAACCTAGGATTGGAGAAACAAGTATATTGAATACTTAAAAACGGAAAGCTCCCTTCAGACCACAAAGAGTCCAGGACCCTTGAAACTAAAGCTGCTCGATTTACTTTGACTGCGGACGGAACATCGAAGAACATTCGATGGACCGATGGCGGTATGCATAGGTCCGGGAGATACCAATTACATCCTCCGGAAAGTACACGAGGGCACTTGTGGAAATCACTCCGGTGCCGACATGTTAGTTCGAAAAGTGATCAGAGCAGGGTATTATTGGATCGATATGGGCAAAGACGCAAAAGAATTTGTTCGTAAATGCGATAAATGTCAAAGGTTTGCTCCAATGATCCATCAACCCGGAGAACAACTTCACTCGGTCCTATCCCCATGGCCATTCATGAAATGGGGAATGGACATCGTCGGCCCCCTACCATCGACCCCAGGTAAAGCCAGATTTATTTTGTTTATGACTGATTATTTTTCTAAATGGGTTGAAGCACAGGCGTTCGAGAAAGTAAGAGAAAAAAAGGTTATCGACTTTTTGTGGGATCATATCATATGCCGGTTCGGGATACCATCCGAAATAGTATGTGATAATGGGAAGCAATTCATTGGCAACAAAATCACAAAATTCTTCGAAGACCACAAAATAAGAAGGATACTAGCAACCCCGTACCACCCCAGCGGAAATGGACAAGCCGAATCAACAAACAAAACTATTCTTCAAAACCTGAAGAAGATATTGAACGACGCTAAGGGAAAATAGAGAGAAATCCTGCCCGAAGTCCTTTGGGCATACCGAACAACATCGAAATCCAGTACAGGGGAGACCCCATTCTCCTTAATATATGGCTCCGAGGCATTGATACCAGTCGAAGTCGGAGAGCCTAGTCCCAGATTTCGATTCATGACGGAAGAATCAAATAACGAGGCTATGAACACTAGCCTTAAATTATCGGACGAAGGACGAGAAGCTGCCCTCATCCAGTTGGCCGCACAAAAGTAACGAATCGAAAGGTATTACAATCGAAGAACTAAACTTCGCCACTTCAAGCCAGGGGACTTGGTGTTAAGGAAAGTCACCATCAATACTCGAAATCCAAACGAAGGAAAACTAGGACCAAATTGGGAAGGACCGTACCAGGTGCTCGAGAACTTTGGGAAAGGATCGTACTGGCTCGGCATCATAAACGACAAACAGCTATCAAGCAGTTAGAATGTATCACATCTAAAATGGTACTACTGCTAAGGTCCGACCTTTCCCATATTTATTCAACTGTCCTGTACAGAAGTTCGAACAAAGAACAGAAGTATTCTTTTACTCAAAAGCACGTATTGCACTCTTTTTTCCTTAGACCGGTTTTTTCCCAAATGGGTTTTTGCGGCAAGGTTTTTAATGAGGCAACCATCGATCGTGCTGCACTTTTAAAACAGTATCCGAGGCTTTCGACCCTTAGCCCGAACGACCTCGAATACCGGGGGGGCACCAGGCCCTCAAATACATCGAGTTCAGATGCAACAAAGTCTTCTCACAACAATAGAGGAAAAATTGTAAGAGCCAAAATGGTCAAAATGAACCATGCTCATATAGATTACCCCAAAACATATGTACAATGACTTGAGATTTATTATGCAACCAGCCTACGGGGATATCGAGTTATCTCGAGTTCGAAATAAATACTCGAATTTTAAACCTACGGGCTACTTCTATATCGAGTTCGAAATACTCAGTCGACCGTTGAGCCTACGGGCTACTTCAACATCGATTTTGAAATAATCACTCGAATATTAAGCCTACGGGCTTCCATATTATCTGGAGTTCGAAATAATCACTCGAATATTAAGCCTACGGGCTACCACATTATCTCGAGTTTGAAATAAACACTCGAATATTAAGCCCACGAGCTACTTCTATATCGAGTTCGAAATAAACACTCAAATGTTAAAGCCTACGGGCTGACGAGTTCGAACAAGGACCCAATCGAGTTTGAAACATTGAAAAAGCTACGTTTACTCAGAGTTTACGTTAACCACCACATTATCATCAACTCAACAAGCAAAACATCACTCCAAATCTGATCGATCAAAATCGACCTTGTTATATATATACAAAATTGCCTACGTAATTAATTTACAGATATGGAGAATTACACTCTAAGCTTCTGGGTCGGGGTCTTCCCCACCCTCGGACCCTCTTTTGCTACCATCATTGTTATCATCGTCATCATCATCAGAAGCCAAGGCTTCAGCTTCCGCTTCAAGCTCTTTTGCCTTTCTTACCTCTTCGGTAAGGTCAAAACCTCGAGCATGTATCTCCTCGAGGGTCTCCCTCCGAGATCTACACTTAACAAGTTCGGCAACCCAATGAGCTCGAGCATCAGCAATCTTCGCCGCTTCCCGGGCCTCCACTTGAGCGGCCTCAGCATCAGCTCGATATACAATAATAGACTTATCCGCCAAAACTTTCGACGACTCAACCTCCGCCTTAGCCTCAGCAAGTCGTATCTCAAGCTCATCGATTTTCTTAGCCTGAACCGACACCTTTTGCTTGACGTTTCGAAGCTGAACGTCGGCTGATAATAACTTTGTTAAGATGGTTTCTTTCTCCGCTGCCAGGCGGTCAATAGTCTCCTTCCACTGGTTGCATTCGGCCCGGATTTGATCGACCTCCTCTCGAAGTAGCCCGATCTTCTCCATCTTTTGCTGCAACTGAGACAACGAAGGGTTAACTTCCACAGTCGAGTCGAATCCATACTTTAACAGAACGAGGCTCAACTGCTGATCGAGCTCGACCCTTTCTTCACGAACCTTAGCCAAATCCGCTTGAAGATCCTTTATAGCCTCCTCCTTTTTGCTACAAAGAAACCGAAGGTCATCTCTTTCACCTAGGACCTTCCGGAGTTCGGCCTCACACTGGCTAAGATCAACTCAAAACCTACCGATGGCCTGCATAGTTAGAAACTGTCATCAACACCAATAAAACAAAGAAGGATCACCGATATCAGAACCGTCAAGTATGGAAAAGAATAAAGAAGCCAAGTATGGAAGAATCATTACCCAAGTAATAAAACGCTGAGCTTCCTCTAACAAAAGAGAAGCATCACCGATATCGGAACTGTCACCAACACCAGTAAAACAATCCTTAAAAGGATCCGCTGCACCTGAGCCAGCACCAATATCAGGAGTCTTCAGCTCTCGAGCCTCCTTCAACGCCTCCTCAGAAAAAGACGGAAGAGAAGGTGAATGACCCATTTCCATTGCCCCGAGCAAATCACTCGGAGTACTCCGATCGAGACTTAGGTCTTCGGAACCAACCCCGATGGGCACGGCCGCCATCGGCCCAGCAGCTCTAGCAACCTCGACTGCCTCCGTAGGTCGGACTACCAAAGCCAAGGAGCTATCTTCTTCTTCTTCTTCCTCCCTCAGTCGTTGGACCGAGTCGATCGAAAGGGCAATGATTTTTCTCCTCACCTTTCGAGTTTTGGACTTAGGGTCCTCAAGCCGAGAGGAAGCCCTTCGTTTCTTTTCTTTTCCCTGTTCCAGGACCGGGGACTTGTTTCCTTCATCACCGCTCGAAGGCCTCAAAACGGCATCCCTAGTTACACCTATATACAAAGAAAAAATTGATAACGAAATGAACGCAGAATATACCTCGAGGGAAACAGGAACCAAACCTCACCATGATTCTTGACCTCCCATCTACCTTTAGCCAAATCGCGCCAAGCGCGCTCGGCATAGGATGAAGTCGAGGCTAACTTTCGAACCCAATCCTCGAGATCAGGCACAGCTTGTGGCATCCAAGGTGCAGCTGGACATCAGAAAATAATATTAACAAAAATGGAAAAAGACACGAAAAGCAAACATGAATCACTTACGGTCGAAATTCCATTTTTCAGGAAACGGCATCTTTTCCTCCCGGATAAGATCACGAGTCCTCACTCGAATATATCGACCCATCCAACCTCGATCCTTATCTTCATTGATGCTCGACATCAAAGCCTTTGCTCGATGATGTAGCTAATTAGTCCACAATAAATCTGAGGCCGATACAGTCGTATAAGGTGGTTCAGAGAAAAATCCAACCCTCCGGCTTTGATAGAGAAGAAACACAATAAGATGACTATACGCCATAAGGAAGGATGAATTTGGCCGAGGGTGACCTGATATCTCCTGCAGAAACCAAAAATCACGGGATTGACAGCTCCCAACATAAAGGGATAGGTGTAAACACTTAAAAATCCCTCCACGTAGGTAGTGACGCTCTCATCGGAGGATGGGATTTGTAACACAACCTCAGAAACCCAGCCGCAGTCTTTTCTGACGGCCTCGAGGTGAACCTCCGCTATAGAGCACATATACATCGATACGTGCTCACACCGACCCGGAACGGATGAAGGGTTCTCCACCCTAAAATCAGTTTTTAAAATACACGGGCCGGGAATATAATCTTGAACGAACGGCTCCGTCGGCGCCTTATCGTCACACGGCCGTGAGGAGGAAGCTTTCTCCTTGTGAGGTACGATTTTTGAAGTTTTCGCCATCAATATGAGAAGAAAAAGTTGCAAAGGAAGGTGAAAGAGGGGACAGCACCAAAACTCTAGTATAAGCGGCACTAAAGCAACGAAGTAGAGAAAATAATCAAAGGGAATTTGGGAAAAGAGGAAGCACAAAAGTGAAAAACATTATATGGAAAAACTATTTATAAGGCATGGTGATTCGTTTCTAGCGGTGGCCGACCACCGACTGACACACATTAAATGCCTCGATAAAACCAAATCGATGGGGTAGCTATCACGCACGTCATAGTCAAAGTCGATAGAAACGTCATCATTGATTCGGTCGAACCTTAGGGAAATCACATCATTTCTTGTCATCTCCTTTTCAAGAAATGAGGGAGCTATCTGTATACGGTTAAAACCGATCCTCGATCATGAAGATCGATCGAGGATGACATCTCAGTCAAGGGGTATCTTCATGGAGAACCCGAACGAATTCCGAGATTGGGGCGTCGAGCTCGGGGCGTCCGAATCGATCGAGGTAACATCGACCGATACAGGTCCCGAACATCGATGCCCGAAAGTGATCACCAAGCTCGAAACCAAGGTCGAGGTTCCGATCCGACACCAAGCTCGAGTCGGTATCGAGTTCACAGACAAAAAGCTATTACAACCACACCAAATGAGAGAATCTTGGCGGGAATTAAGGAGGAGACACACCATCATGGGTCCTCCACTAGTAATATTATTCCATTATGTTGCTATAGATAAAGTAGTGATCCTTAGCTATAAAAGGCAAGATAGATTGTAATAGAAGACATCTTCCCTAGGATTAAGAATTCATTGTGTTTATCTTTCTAAAGCTCACTAAGTATCTTTGTTCATCATTTTCTATCTTGCATCATAAATATGTGTATTGTTATCTTCAGATCAAAGGAACCTACTTACCCTTAGAACCATACATAAATTCAACGTTATCCAATTTTTCGGGTAAACAGAGTTTAACCCGTCCATATAGTTTGTTAGAATCCAAAAAATATTACAAAATGAGTTTATTATAGTACTGATCTCCGCACTAAACGTCAAATAAAAAAAATAAAGTTTTTTTGTCATTATGTCAACAAAAACAAAATATCAACGGCGAAATTTGAACCAATATGAACACAAAAAGGAAAAATGAAAAAAAACACATCGAAGAGTCTTGTGTTAAGTTGATCCCTTCATGACTTGCCTCAATACTGCTAACATTCTCATTGCAATGCGTCTCTTTATGTTGTGCTTCATCTGCATCCAAAAAACCAACCAAAATAGTCAACTTTCACTATTTGTATAATAAGCAGAGTAGATAGAAAAGAGAGAAATCAAGAAAACCTTGAAGTATCAAAACGAGCTTTGTGTTTCATTTTGTACTCATCTGCATAAATAAATAAATAAATAAAACTAACCAGAGTAGTCAATTTTTACTATTCTCAAATCATAAAATTATGTTGAAAAAAAAATCATAAAATTATTCTAAAGTAGAATTATTAGTGGTATCAAGTTGCTTAGTCACATTATGAAAGTGTGGGAAATGGTGATAGAAGTGAGGATTAGAAAGATAGTGTCTATTTTCAAGAACCAGTTCGGCTTCATACCTGGACGTTCGACTACGGAAGTCATCTAACTTGTTAGAAGGTTTGTGGAACAGTATAGGGATAGGAAGAAAGATTTGCATATGATATTTATTGACCTAGAGAAAGCGTATGACAAGGTCCCTCGGGAGGTCCTTTAGAGATGCTTGGAGGCTAGAGGTGTTCCTGTAGTGTATATTAGAGTGATTAAGGAAATGGATCTAAGACTAGGGTGAGTACAGTGGGAGAAGACTCAGAACATTTTCCAGTTAGGATGGGGTTACACCAAAGATCTGCGCTCAACCCGTTCTTATTTACTTTGGTGATGGATAAACTGATGCGTCATATTCAAGGGGAGGTGCCATAGTGTATGTTATTCGCTGACGACATAGTGCTGATTGATGAAACGCGAGGCGGTGTCAATGAAAAGTTGGAGGTTTGGCGACCGACCTTAGAATCTAATGGTTTCAAGTTGAGCAGGACGAAGACGGAGTACCTGGAGTGCAAGTTCAGCGTAGTGTCCAGGAGGAATAGATATAAACGTGAGGCTTGATTCACAAGTCATCCCCAAGAGAGGAAGTTTCAAGTATCTCGGGTCAGTTATCCAAGGGGACGAAGAGATTGATGAGGATGTCACACACCGTATAGGGGCGGGGTGGATGAAATAGAGGCTAGCATCCGACGTTCTATATGACAAGAATGTGCCACCAAAACTTAAGGGTCAGTTCTACAAGGCGGCGATTAGACCCACTATGTTGTATGGGGCAGAATGCTAGCTAATCCAGAACTCTCATATCCATAAAATGAACGCAGCCGAAATGAGAATGTTGCGATGGATGTGTGGGCACACTAGGTTGGACAAGATTAGGAATGAGGTTATTCGGTAGAAAGTGAGTGTGGCCCCTATGGAAGATAAGATGCGTGAAGTGAGGCTTAGACGATTCAGGCATGTAAGAAGGAGAAGCCTAGATGCTCTAGTGAGCATGTGTGACCGGTTGGCGCTGGCAGGTAGGAGACGAGGTAGAGGGCGGCCTAAGAAGTATTGGGAGAGGTGATCAGACAGGACATGGAACGACTTCAGCTTACCGAGGACATGACCCTTGACAGGAGGGTATGGAGGTCGAAGATTAGGTTAGAAAGGTAATAGTCGTCGTGTATTTTTCTGATCTGTTCCAGGTTTATTAGGGCTAGCTGACTAGTATATTGTCTTCAATTCTTAGAATGCCAGTATTAGGGTTGTTTTAGTACTATCTTCCGCTTCGGTTTTCTATTACCCCATCGTGTTTCTGCTTGTGGCTACTACTTTTGCTATTGCTTTCTTCCATTTATTCTTCGGTCCTTACATTTTGGTGTCATTTTTCTGGCCTTGTTATTGTTATTTACTTGTTCCTATTCTTCCTCTCGAGTCGAGAGTATTTCGGAAACAACCTCTCTCCCCTCCAGGGTAGGAGTAAGATCTGCGTACACATTACCCTCCCCACACTCCACTTGTGGGATCCCACTGGATTATTGTTGTTATTATAATAAGCAAGCTAAAATACAAATTGGGGATCCTTAACCAGTAATAGAAGTTCAGTTAACATAAATTCTAGATATAGTTTTGCTTCAGTTACCAAGTTAAATGATTTATTTGAGCAGAAAGGTATCACGAAATATTTAGATTTGCCTAGTCCTATCCAAAAAAATAAGTTATGATGATGTTGAAGCTCAAGCTCCTAAGAAGTTGCTTCATAATGGGTTCAAATATAAATGTAATAATTCTTAACAGGTTAATGGTTTATCAGATAAGAAAATAGAGTAATTCGCCTCCAAATCGATAAACCGTTAATTATAAAAATTCAACATGTTCACCAACCGTTGGTCCGATAACCCGATATCAATAAGTCATTAAGCCACTTTTATGGTTCGATTAACGATTACGATTCAATTTGGAAGAGCCCTATGTAAGAAATACAAAAAGGGAAAATGAAAAAGAAATGGGATGTGATTAATAAGCTCAAATCTTCTTTACCAGTTTGGTATAGCACATAAGTTTGGATAGAGTAAACCCCAACCATATCATTTTGAATCGTATATTTTTGGACCACCTAATAGCGCGTAATTGTAAAGCTTTAAGATATTGAGATTTATCATTTAAAAATTCTGTTTAAATCTAAGTACCTCCATCCATGAGGAACCTTTAGGTTGGGTGTACAAAGAAAACTGATAAATCGCACCAACTCAATGATCCGAGTCAAACCGGAAAAAAAATCGATTGTGATTTAGTTTGATTTGGTTTGGTGTTGAAAAACAAACCCGGCCACAATTGGTTTGGTTTGATTTTAACTAAAAAAGTCAAACCGAAACCAAACCAACCCGATATTACATTTATATAATTTTTAAAAATATTTATCCATATAAATATTTATTGTAATATAATTTATAAATATTTTTTAAACTTGTTCACAATTTTATCTTTAAAAGTATTATTTAAAGTTTGGACTTAACATTCTTGAATGGTCCAATAAATATTATATCTCATAAAGGTAGTAAGTCAAATAAAGTTTAAATCAATACTAATGCTAATAAAGAAAATTCAATTCAACACTAGGAATAATAATGTTGGATATCTATTTTTTTTTTTGCATTGATTTATAATGAAAATGCATAACCTAATTTATCTTTTTCTTTAGTGCTTAGTTGTGTAATTAATACTAGTACTTATTAGTTGCACTTATTTTAGCATGAACTATATAGTATTTTTAGATTATGTTAATTTTTATTATATTAATTAGTAATATTTTTTTGTGCGATTTTATTATCTTTGTTATTGAATATTTTAGTACAATGTTATGATTCATCTCATATTATTATTTTATTTTCTTGGAAAATACATTATATAGTCGTATCCTACTAGGACTAAAATAAATATTTGGAGTACAAGTTACATATTTTGTGCTATTAAGACTTTATCGGGAAAAAATTCGAAAAACCTGAAAAAAATCGAGATTGAAAAACCCAATTTTATTGGTTTGGTTTGGTTTACAAATTTAAAAACCTAACACCGTTGGTTTGATTTGATAATTGAAAAAAATTCGAACCAACCGGACCTATGTACACTCCTACATTTAGTTACTGATAACTCTATCTACATATTGTATGCATTATCATAATTCTTTGACGTAGCAACATTAATTAGATGTCTATAAGATTCTGACTTTTGGATAGATTAGCACTATTGAAGTAACTATTGAAAAGTTTTGGTAGGTAGCAAATGTGAAGGCCATTAAATATACTTCTATTTAGTTAGTGACGGATCCAATGTGTATTCAAAGGATGTCACCGATAATCGTTCGAAAAATTACGCTCTATGGTTAGGTATTTTCTTCGTTTCAAATTAGATAAGATACTTTTCTTTTTAGTCAGTTTCAAAATAAATGACATATTTTTAAATTTGAAAATAATTCAACTTTAAACTCTTCATTTTACCTATTTTGTCCTTAATGATAAACTTTTAGAACCACACAAATGTCATGGCCCCACAAAACTTTTATCCTTAAGATTTTAAGACCACAAGTTTCAAAAGTCTTTTTTTTTTCTTAAACTCGTGCCGAGTCAAAATAATTCATCTAAATTGAAACGGGAGAAGCAATTTTTTTTTATATATTTATACTACAAATTGACACTCCTTTAACTTCTTCCTAAATTTACCTCTTTATATTTTGACCCCTTAATGAAAATTCCGACTTCTATCACCCGTTAGTAATCAAGAATGATACAGAGCATCAAGTAAGAGACACAAGAAGGAAAAAGAAAAAGAAAAAGAAAAAGAAAAGAGATGTGATTAATTGGTGGTGGCCTAAAAGGCCCCCCTTTGAAACTTTCTTGAATTATTCTGGAATTTCTGCATAGTCGATATCTATGGGAAAGTAGAAGAAAATTTCCTACTCCCTTTTGTTCACATGTCAAATTCTTGTCCTCCTTAATTTCCACATCTTTTCCTCTATATATCACCTATCCTTCCATAGTTTTTTTTTGCAATAATAACAGAGCCTTTATGTAGTTACATAGAACCTTCACTTCTCTTTTACTTTCTTATTTCTTGTCATTTAATGAACCAATATTTGTCATCCTTATAAAGCTCAGTAATCTCAAATACTCATTTGCCATTTGAACCTTTTACATATTTTCTTGTTTTTGTACACTCCATTTAGTGTTGCCTTTGGCATAACTTTTCTCATAAAAAAATATTGTAAGTTTATGCACTTTTGTTAATACCCAAATGGAGAAAGTTAAAGCTTGGGAAAAAATGACTCTGATCACTGAGCTTACTCAGGGGTTGGAGCTTGTAAACAGGCTAAAAAGCAAGATTGATCCTTTGGCTTCACCAGAGGAATGTGATTTACTACTTGAAAAAATACTTTCCTCCCTTGACAAATCATTGTCAATTCTGAATTTGAAGGCTGTTAATGTAATTAGAGACCCTTGTTGTTGTTCATCAATTTCAGTACTTGGAGTTAGCAAATTTGGAATTCCTACTTCCACTCTTGGTAAAAGTCCAAAGAGTGAGGGTTCTGACTTGGATTATTCAAGGGATCAAGGCAAAAATATGGTCTTTAAAAAAAGGTGAATTTAGGCCTCACTAAACCATTTTCTATGATTTCTTGAAATTAAAGCATTGGATTTTTTTCTAAATTTGTTGGATTTGCAGAAAGTTATTGCAGCAATGGAGTAAGCAAGTTAGGATATCTGGGATAGAAGATCTTAATCATGATGATGGCTATAGTTGGAGAAAATATGGCCAGAAAGATATTTTAGGAGCAAATTTTCCCAGGTGAAAAAACCTATTCCTTTTCCTTCTGTTACTTTTTTTTAGATAACATAATTTGCATTTAACCCTTAATTTGTGTTTTGAATATACAACAGTAATAACAACTTTGGTCCGGGGAGAATTGTGTTCCCAATATATTCCTCAGTTTTATCTTTTTATGGAATGTTAGTTACACTTCACTTATTACCAACTTTAAGTTGAAGAAGAAATATTTGTTAAGTCAAGTTAATATCACTTATACAGGCCTAAAGTTCATTTTTTTTCACTTTTGTTAGGTGGTGATAGTTTTTACCTTTTTGAATATTCAAAAGAAGAATGTCCTTAAATTTACAACAATTCAACTTTTGGGCCCGAAGGATTTCCAAATATGTAGACAGCCTTTAAAATTGTCACATCTTTTCATTTTAGAAACTCAGGTTATTACATATTATACACCTAAGATATATTCAAACTATGTCTATAGAGCAAGAAGAAGAGTTTTTCTTAAGAAAATTCATGGTGCTACACAATCACGAATGTGGCTAATTAATTAGTTTTAAGTATATAATCATTTCTTCTCTATATTGTCGTGATTTGCATGCTTGTTTGAAGTCGAGGGTTTACCGAAAACAGTTTCTCTACCTACATAAAGTAGGGGTAAAGGCTATGTACATACTATCTTCCCCATACCCCTACTTATGAGATTACACTAGGTTTGTTGTCGTTGTTGTATATACTAGGGAATGGTACAAGAAATTGCTTAACTGAAAATAGATTTTGGAAATGTATATCTAAAAAGAATTTTACTTTGGAATTGCAGGGCTTATTACAGATGCACTCACAAGAATACACAGGGCTGCTTAGCAATAAAACAAGTCCAACAATCAGATGAAGACCCTCTAGTCTTTGAGGTCACATATAAAGGAAAGCACAGTTGCAAAGCCTCACAATCAGTAGACATTTCAGAAGAAACCCAAAAGGCAAATTATACTAACAAGAATCAGTATCAGCTACAGAAACAGAAACAGAAAGTGGGGAATCAAAAAGTTGAAAATTTGAATATTATCAAAGAAGAAGAGTTTCCTTTCACACCACCAAAATCAGAAAGTGCAAATGCCCAATTCTTTGCCAATTCAATGGAGCCATTTACATCTCCAATAACCTCAGAATCCTTGCACTTGTCATTGTTGCCTACCCAAGAGGAGGAGTTTGAATTGGACCAGATTCTTCAGAGCTCAAAATTGGGTCGTACCGATTTTATTTCGACACCAACTTCAGTAATTAATTCGCCATTTTGTGGGTACTGGGATTTATCAGTGGATGATGAAGTTGATACTATTGATCCTAGCCTGATGATTGACATTTCTGAATTTTTCGCCTAATCTGAGAGTAGTGGCGGTATCTGGTTTATACAAGAATATTGTCGCACCTAAAATTTGAACTTATGACCTAGAATTGGGTCACATTTCGACACCAACTTCAGTCTTTAATTTGCCATTTTGTAGAGTGGATGATCAATTTTGTAACATGTGATCTTATATTAGATTCTGTAGGCTCCCATCTGTTGCAAACTTTGTCTTGAACATTCACTTCAAGCCATTTGAACTTTTTCCTTGTGGTAACTTCACTATCTCTCATATTTCATTCTTTACAAAAGATTTCATCTCTTCCGCCATTGCTTTCTGTTATTCTTCTTTTTCATCTGTTTCTCCATAATTTATGTGATATGAAATAATAAGAGCAAATTGACAACCTCTTGGCATCTTAAAAGATCCCAAGAGGCATAAGAATCTCTTTTTGCACCTGTTTTTATACTCCAATCCAGTTTGAATTTTTATCAATTATACATCCCTTCTAATTGAGATCTTACCATTAAGAGGTTTATACAATGGTATATGCTTTGGATTGAAAACAATAACCAATAAAAATGTTTTTTTGAGATTTTTCATCAAGCAATTTGACGAGCTTGAAAATTAACCAAAACATAAGCAACACAACCAAAACTCTGTAAATGACTTACATTTGGTCTCTTTTAAGTTTTAAAAAAGTTTGTTGCTCTATTGGTGAGCACCATCCACTTCCAATCAAGAACTTGTGAGTTCGAGTCACCCCAAGAGCAAGGTAGGGAGTTCTTGGAGGGAGGGAGCCGAGGGTCTAATCGGAAACAGCCTCTCTACCCCAGGGTAGGGGTAAAGTCTGCATACACACTACCCTCCCCAGACCCCACTACTGGATTGTTGTTGTTGTTGTTCTTGTTGTTGTAAGTTTTAATGCTACGCTTCTTGTCTCTATTTCTTTGTATGTGCAAGACCATTTAATATGGCTGCCATTTTGATTCTCCAACAAGGCCTTAAATTTATGGAACTTCTCAAAAGTTTCTGACGTATTTTCCAGTAAATACTCCAACTTATGTGATTATAATCGTCAGTAAACAACATGAAATAACGTCTCCCACCTAAGGACTTAGTTTGCATAGGGCCACATAAGTCAGCATGTATTAATTCTAAACTTGTAGAAGATGTCCATACTTTTCAAACGGAAAAAGAGTTCCGATCCTTATTTGTTTCCAATAAATGCACCCATCACATAAATTAAGAGAGCCAATTATAGGTAGACCAAAAATCATACCTTTGTCCTTGAGCAATTTCATAATATTTGTGTTGAGATGCTCGTACCTCAAATGCCATAAATTTGAGTCATCCTTTGCACTTGCAGCGAGAGAGAAGTTCTACATATTAGAAACATCCAACGGAAACAACATGTTTGCAGTAATCTTTTTGCCTGATTTTTTGTTTGCAATGACACAAGTAGTTACATAAAACAAAATAGAACATCACTTGCCATTAATTGTCTAATGCTCAATAAATTTTATCCTAAATTAGGCATAAATTGAGCATTATCCAGGATTTTTATTTTGCCATGGCTAGCGTTGACACTCATTGTATCTTTTCCTTAACCTGCATCTCTTTTTTGTTGCCAAGCTGCACTTTTATCTTTTGCGTCTCATCAAACTCCCGGAACAAAGATTTGGTGTCTGTCATATTATCACGATCCAAAATCTACTAGTCATGATGGCACTTAACTCGACCCGCTAGGTAAGCCAACTAACAATCAATACAACCCAAATGAGATTTATAAAAAAACAATGAAGAATTATCTAAACATTTATACAATAACCCAAGGATCGGTAGTACAAATCATGAGCTTCTATGACTTCAAATTTACAGAAGCTGGTACGAATAAATGCATCATCTTCTTGAAGTTTACATAATCAAATTTGCAAAATCTAAAGCTACTAAGGACAAGTGGCAGCTGTAATCGGAACGCAGGTACATCTTCAATACCAGCTCCCGCCATACACAACGACTCTAGCTTCAAAATTTGCACGCAAGGTGTAGAAGTTTAGTATGAGTACAACCGACTCCATGTACCCAGTAAGTATATTGTCTAACCTCATTGAAGTAGTGACGAGGCTTTTTACTCACTATTATAACCTGTGCAGTATACTAGCAATAGAAACAGTTCTACAACATAACAGATAAAAGTACAAGAAAATAACTATGCGAAGCAGTAAATGATTACGAGAAAAAATCACGGCAGTAAATTTATAACTTTCATGGTGTGAGAAATATACTCAAGATATCAAATCAAGTGGCACGGTAACACCCTTCGTTCATTTATCTCATCCTCGCCAAATATATGAATGTAGGTCAAATCAATTGGCACGGCAACACCCTTCGTGCAACTATCTCTTCCTCACCGAGCATACGTATAACAGTACTAACTAGATGGAAGAAATGTCAATAACAATAACGATAAAGTGGGAGATACACAGAAAGCAATAACGAGCAATGCAGTGCATATAGGCAACAATAATAGACTATATAGAAGGCATATGAGTAATGATAGCGTTTAAGATAGAGGATCATAAATTTTACTAAGCCAACATGGTAGAAGGCTTATGTGTAAATATAATAGCCATGAACATGATCTTTATAAGCTAAACAAATAGAAGGTATGAGTAACTAACATCAGTAGAAGGCTTATACGAAAGTGCCACAAATGAGAAACGACACAGATATAAATATGACAAACAAGAAGAAAAACATGATATTTGCAAGTTAAACAGATAGAAGGCACGAACAACACAACAACAATTGGGATATAGGAAAAAGACAGAACAATAATGACAAATCACATAGAAAATATAGGTGCAACAGTAACAACTTAAGATAAAGGCATGAATGTATTCATAAGGAAAAGATATCATCACATAATGCATGTATTTCGTCCTCGCCTGTACAGAAACACCCTTCGTGCCATGAACACATGATAATATAATAAATGGCATGACATCACCCTTCTTGCTTTTACTCTCATCCTCACATGATAATGTAAATAAAATGGCACGGCATCACCCTTCATGCTTTTACTCTTATCCTCATATGATAATGTAAATAAAAACATGATAATATAAATAAAATGGCACGGCATCACCCTTTGTACTTTTACTCTCATCCTCATATGATAATGTAAATGAAATAGCACGACATCACCCTTCATGCTTTATACTCTTCCTCACATGATAATGTATATGCAATGGCACGTCATCACCCTTCGTGCTTTACACTCTTCCTCACCAAGAACATGTATATCACTAACAAGCTAGATAGGAAGCATGAATCACATCGAGGAAAGTGATTAAGTGATTATTTCAAATGAACATCAATCACGGCTTTCAAGCCAATAACAATTCAATAAACCTCAAAAAACCTTATTATTCAAGTATTTTAACAAGTCTTAAAGATGATCTTCAACTCAAGTATAGAATCCAATATCTCAAGAATAACAGTCGTAGCGATGTATTTGTGATTAAATATAATAACGATCAGATTTAGCGCATCAATAATTTCACAAAAGTCCGTCAAATTTCAATCAAATTATAATAATCTAAATCATGATTTCTAGCATTTAATTACATATTCATAGTAATCTAAAAGTCAAAGAATACATGAAACAAGGAGGTCATATGATTCTATAAGGCACAATTAATCGTATAATTTACCCCCGAGCATGATTAACCCTGGTACATGTATATACGTACGTCACCTCATATATGCATCATCTCTGCATGTAGCAAACATTATCAATTAGTAGAAAAAATTCTTCCAACAAAGTTAGGCAAGACAATTACCTCAAATAAGTCAAATCGATATACTAGAAGTGCCATCCCGCTCAAATCATCCTCCGTACGGCTCAAAACTAGCCAAAAGTAACTCAAAATCATCAAATAATGTCATAGGAAGCAATCCCAAATGATAAAGGTCGAATCTTCGCACATTTACTCAAAGTCAACCAAAAAGTCAAACTCGGACCCGTACCTCGGAACCCGACAAAACTTACAAATTCTGACAACTCATTCGAATATGAGTCCAACCATAATAATTCCATTCAAATCCGACTCCGAATCGATGTTCAAAACTCAATTAATCAATTTAGAAAAATTTAGACAAAACCCCCCAATTTCTCTTTTGAAATCATTAATAAAATGCCAAAATCGAAGATGGAATCATGGAATATAATCAAAATCGAGTTGAAAATAATTAACCCAATCCATGTGGTGAAAATTATCTGCAAAATCTCCCAAATTCGAGCCTAGGGTTTAAAATATGAAAGAATGAGCTAAAATCCCGAAATTCTAACTCTTAACCCATATGCAGATGTCACATTTGCGACCGAAAGTTTGCAATTGCGGATTGTTCGCAATTGCGACCACAAGTTCGCAATTGCAATCAAGGTTCACAATTGCAACCAGATGTTCGCAAATGCAGTAGTTCCCAATTGCAACAAAAAGTTCGAAATTACGAAGTACCACCGCTAGCAAACCCAAACTTCACCGAAACAATCCGAAACCACCCTGAAACGCATCCGGAACCTTCCGGACACACATCATATATGCATTTAAATTATAAAATATGATACGGAACTGCTCACGCACTCAAAATACTGAAAAGAGGTCGTCTTGACCCGATATTGACCGTGGTCAAACTCCAAATTTCATAACTCAACTAGTCTCTTAACCAATGATCCAAAACACACCCAAACCCCTCAGGACCCTGTGAAATAATGCCAAAAAGTATCAAAATATAACATGAACCTACTCGAGGCGTCAAATCTCACATAGCAATATCAAAATCATGAATTGCACCTCAAATCAAACTTTATGAACTTTTGAACTTTCAACTTCCAAAACTCGTGCCGGACCATATCAAATCAACTCGTAATGATCTCAAATTTTACACACAAGTTTCAAATAACCTAATGAACCTATTCCAACTCTCAAAAGCACAATCCAAATCCGATAACATCGAAGTCAACTCCCGGTCTAACTTATGAACATTCCAAACCTTTAAATTTGTAACTTTCGCCAAATAGTGCTAAAACCTTCTTGAAACATCCAAACGAAATTACGAGTATACGCCCAAGTCCAAAATCACCATCCGGACCTACCAGAATCATCAAAACTCCAATCCGAGGCCAAATACACAAAAGTCAAACTTGGTCAACTCTTCCAACTTAAAGCTTGTAATATGAGATTCATTCCTCCAAATTCATTCCGAGGCACCTGAAAACCAAAACCGACGATTCGCACAAGTCATAATACATCATATGAAGCTACTTAAAACTTCAAACAGTTGAACAGAATGCAAATGCTCAAAACGACCGGATGGATCATTACACATATGATTTGAAAAACTACTATCCACAAACCATAAATCACTTGGCATATGGTTATATCAATACAAACCATAAGAATCTTGTTTTCTTCTTCCTCATTCTCTGATGCAAAGTTCACTTTCTAATCTATTGGATATTAGGTTTGTATCGCGAGTCGCCCATGTGGACGGACCCGACCCGTTTTAGAATAGATTAAACGTAAAGAGGTTACTAATGAGGGTTTTTATAAATCCTAAAAAAACTACCGTGCGTTATTAAGAGATGTGAGAATGTGTAGTGGTGATTTTCATCGGTAATTCTTTCTCTATTCCTATTTTATATATCTCTCCTGTAGAAGAATTCTCCAACTAAGAATAACTTTCTCTATTTCTCCCAACAAAACACAAGTAACAAGAGAGTAAAGACTTTAGTTTGTGAAATAAACTTTGTTTCCTAGTGATTCAAAGTAGATTTGGGGTAATTATCTTGGTAGCAAGTACAACAATTTTCACTGCGTATAACAAGGTACACACAATATGTTGTTCTTGCTCCTTAATTAAGATTAACAATGGCATCAGAGCATCATTTAATTGCTTCCTAGTCTAGAACATGTTTATTGAATAACATTTTTTGAACATGTTTTATGTGTTCTGTGTTGTTTTTTGAATTAAGGGTGGAATTTTTCAGTTTGCTTCATGATATATCTGTTAACCGTCAGAATCTTGCTCTTTACTTGAAACATGACTGAAGCTTCATGATATATCTGTTAAAACATGAATGAAGCGTCAAAATTTGGATGGATTGTATATGTTATTCATTGTCTCCTTTTGTTGATAATGGAGGGTTTCAAAATCTTATGAGTCCTTTATATTTGGTTCCCAACAAATCTCTTCTCCATATTTTGTCAATTTTCTTTAGGGCCGTTTGTGATAAAATTTTGAATTGACTCTTGGTAAAATTGGAACATTAATTGAGAGTTATCATGTTCAAAAGTCATACTACTACTTTGTCTTAAGAAATGCAACAGTGGTCATACATTATAGAGATAAATAACTTTAGCCTAGATGGATATTTATTGTTTAATCCCAAATTGCAAGGACACAGAGGACAAATTTCTTCTTTTGATTAAATTGGACCCTTGTCAATTTTTGAAAGTGCACATAATGGGATATGTGCAGTGTTATGCATTGATTTATTGGATAGTCATACATTAGAAAATTGAATAGTTACAAAGTATAAACTATTAAGAAGAATTATATGCAGTTTTACTGTGCATGCTTTCTGTTTTTCTTACTCGGTCTCTAATAATATATAGAGGTTTGGTCTAATTTCAACTCACTGTTTCACAATGTTAAAAATTAGTTTAGTCCTAATCCCTCAATTGATATCTTTCTACAAGCATGTGTGATATATGTTGTTACATTGAATGCTTGTAGCCATACTTACTGTTTCCTTGGTCCTATTTCAAACATGGCTGAATAGGGACAAGTTCGAGTTACTCCAAGTGAGAGTTTTCGAAGTCGAGGAAAGGGACAATGTAGAAGGATACGTCGTTGCAAGACTTATTTCTGTAATGATTCAGACTCGGAGTTTGAAATCATCAGGAATGTCCTAAGAGCAAGGCAAAATGAGTTTAGGGATCGACGGGCTGAAAGAAGGAAAGGAGAAAAGAAATTTAGGGAGTTTAAGGAATTTAAAACGGGCCATGATGCTTCCATTCCTGAACATGTACACATTTTTCATTTAAAAAGAGTTTAGTTGTCTAATTACATATAGATTACTGATTGAGAAGCATTAGCTACTTTAGCGGACTCTCTTCGAGAGCATTGGGGTGAAGTTTTCACAGAGATTTATCATGATATTTAGCCTAGTGTACCTTTTAGCGTATATGTGCAAGAGTTAGTATTCAATTGGTATATGTATGTCCTAGCAAACATGTAAATAGTTATTGTGTGTTTTATTTTAATGAAATTTGATCGTATTGTTTGTCTCACTAGTTACATATATTATCTATATTTTATTTTGTAATAAATTAAGACTTGAAATGAAGTACACACTAAGAAGTGATTTTAATATTAATTAAAATATTTAAATATATATGAAGAATGAAAATGTAGTGACCTTTTGATTCTATACTAAATGTAGAATTAATATTATAGTTAATTTGCTTGAGTGCGTAATCACATGCATAAATTACATAAACTGACCGAAGAGTTAAACTTGTAATATTATCTCTAATAACAGACATGACATCGAAAAGTATCATTGCTGACTTGAACACGGGTCACAAACTAAATGGTAAAAATTACGATATCTGTAGTCGTAAGATGTGGTATGTGCTCAAAGAGCAAGATGCTCTTGAAAGTATTAACCATGTTATGAGTCACCCACAGGAGGGTAACACTGTCCAACATAGGAGGGATTTGGAAACTTACAATATTTGAAAAAAGAAAGATTTCACTGCACGTGAAATTATTGTAAGTTCAGTTGTTGATAATCTCATCTACGAATGTGAGCAATATCCTACTGCTCAAGTCATGTGGGCACATTTAAGAGAGGCATATGGCGGTACAACTATGACTCGCCTTAAACAGTGGACAATCAAGTTTGACACGTACAAAAAAATGTCATGATCATAGTGTCAAGAAACATCTAAGGGTGATGTCAAATATGATTGCTCAGCTCAAAAGTGTTGGCCATGTTCTTTTTGATAAGCAGCAGGTTCAAGTAGTGATTTAGTCTCTTCCCAATAATTGAGAACATCTGAATATTAACTTGACCCACAATGATAGCATCAAAACTTTTGCTAATGTTGCTCGTCATGTGGAGCTTGAAGACGAGCGACTTGGTACTACTAAAGCTATACCTAGTGCCTTTGTGGCAGAATCAAGTGATACAAAGAGTTCAAGCTTTAAGTGCAAGAGAAACTGAAAAAATAACAGAAAGGGTAAGGAGACCGGGGAAGGATCCTCCAAGAAAAGAAACAAGCCAATTTCAAGAGAAAAACGGTTCTACAAGAAGAAAGACAAGAGTAAGATGAAGTGCTACAATTGCCAAGTTCTATGGTATTTTGCTCGTGAGTGCATTGAGCCAAAAAAAAAAAGTAGCATTTCAAAACACATATCTAAGTGTTATATATGTTTCTAGCACTGTTTTACTAAGTGAACTTATCCTGTGTAGATTGTAGACTCAGGGGCCACCGACCATGTGAGCCGTGATAAAGACGCGTTTATATAGTTTCGTCGAGTTTCACCTGGATCAAGGCATGTATATGTGGGAAATAATGCAAAGCTTGAAGTTAAAGAGATAGGCACTTGCAGAATAGACATGTGTGGTGGCCGATATTTGATGTTTCATGATATCCTATATGTTCCAGAGATTCGACGAAACTTAGTCTCTGTATCTGTTCTTCTAGATTTAGATTTCAGTTTGAACTTTAGTATGTGTTCGTAAATCTCCAATTACTGAGAAGTGTTACTTAGATTGAACTTTAGTTTGAACTAGATTCAGAACACTCCAAAGGGTATGTGTTCATTGGTGAATTAGAGGATGGAAGTATTACTGGGATTGAATCATGAGATGTCACATTTCTAGAAAATGATTTTCCCAAAGAAGGGCGAGGTAAAAAATGGAGAGCCTTTTTATGAAATGTTGAACTCAGATAGTTAGCAAGTATCTTCTGACATAGTTGATAATCAAATTGATCAGGATCTTGTTCTTGATCCGAGTGGGAGTAGGAGTTCTCAATCCCAAAATCCTTCTAACGAATATGAATTTCAACTACGAAAGAGTACCAAAAAAATATACCCAAACATACTTATAAGATTGAAGATTATATTTTCTTGATATTTTCCACATAAATGGATGAGCTATAGTCTGAGGCTTTATCGAGCCCTGGAAAAGACGAGTGGATGAAAGCAATGAATAAAGAATTAGAGTCATGAAAACCAACAAAGTCTGGAATCTAGTTGACCTTCCGACTGGGTATAGATCTATTGAGAGCGAATGGGTTCTCAAAGTTAAACGCAAAGCGGATGGGCCAATAGAAAGATACAAGGCATGATTGGTGGCAAAAGGATTTAATCAAGAAGCTGAAATAGACTACGAGAAAACATTTTTACCAGTTGTGAAGTTTACCTCAATTCTCTTACTTTTGGCTATTGTTGCACGTTTGGATTTGGAATTACACCAAATGGACGTGAAGACAACTTTTCTCAATGGAGAGCTAAACGAAGAAATTTATATGGAACAACCTGTAGGCTTCATCGTTAATGGTCAAGAAAAGAAGGTCTGTAAATTGAAAAGATCTATTTATGGCCTGAAGCAATCTTTAAGGCAATGGTATTTGATATTTCACAAGTAGGTGACTTGTATGATTTCACTATGAACAATGAAAACCATTGCATTTATGTGAAGAAGTCCAATGGGATATTTGTAATTCTTTCTCTTTACGTAGATAATATTTTATTGGCCGAAAATAATTTGGAGTATTTGAATACTATCAAGTCATGGCTTTCAAAGTCATTGACATCAAAGATATGGGTGAGGCAAACTATATCCTTGGAGTTAAGATCCAAAGAGAACGTTCCAAAAAGTTATTGAGTCTATCTTAAAAAACATATATAAAGAAAATTTTGGAGCGTTTTCCTATGAATAGCTTCAAATCCATGGACACTCCTATAGCGAGAGGTGAAACTTTAGGTCTTGAAATGTGTCCCAAGACTAAAAATGAAAAGAAAGACATGTCTCGAGTTCCGTATTCAAGTGTTGTCGGGAGCTTGATGTATACAATTCAATCACTGCCGATGTAATATCCTTCCCCACAATATCCCATCTTTTCTTGAAGAAGCATGAGTTGAAACCATCACATCTTGGGGCTTTTTGATCATCAATACCCCTAGTAGCATTGAATAATTCATCTCTGCTTACAGGGGCAATGAATAGTAGTTGCTAATCCCTATTGAGTCTGTTACTCTCTTCCATTATATTTTGTTGTATTCTGGGCAAGTAGGGAGTAGAGGATTCCTGTAGCTTATGATAGAAGTTATTTATTTCAGTCTCAATCTCTACCTTAGTTTGAGTTATGTAGCCATTTAGAGTATTTAATCTTCTTATCTAGTTTTGTGCTACTATGTTCTTCATACTGGTAAAGAAGTAGGCATTGTTTGAGTCACCTAGATGTAGCCATTGAATTCTTGACTTATGTGTTAGGATGTTCTCTTGGACCAGTACCCATTTTTCAGGCTATCCCCTTAAGTTTTTTTCTTGATCAAACAGTGTTTGCTGGTGTGAAGGATCCTCCATCTGATGTTGTATTTCTTGCAGCAACTTCTTATATTGGTCTACTTTTTCATCTGTCTTGAAAAATTCTTTTGCGTTCAGCCTTTTCAATTGGACTTTGATGCTTTGGAACTTTAGCCAGATTCCTTGTGTCCCTGGTTAACCCCTTTATTCAGTCCATATTTTTTCCACAATTGGTAGGAACTCAGGATGCTGTGCTAGATGATGTCCTTTCGACTTTTTTCATCTCAATCATATTATTATCCATCATGAAACTATTGAAGTCAATCACCTCTGCTTGTTGGACAGGGTTTCCGCCAATCCTATCATCCATGACTCTTATAGAGTTAAAATCTCCCATAATTAGCCAAGGTCCTTATTGGTGTTGTTCAAGATTCCTTAAATTATCCCACGTTTCTCTTTTATCTGCTACTGTGTGTAATTCATATACCACTGTGAGGTGGAGCAGCATATTTGTAGCTTTTACTTTTACAATTCCATGAATCAGTTGGTTGTGAGTGCTGAGTGGCTTGAATTCAACATCTTTGGAGTTCCATAGTACCCATATTCTACCTCTTCCTGCATCTGAGTAGTTTGCATGCCAGTCCCAGCAATATGCTATTTTCATGATCACTTGCTTGGCATATTGAGCTTGTACTCTATGTTCTAGTATAGCTATAATTCCTACTTTATTCATCAAAATAAACTTCATTAACTCAGTCTGCTTATAGACTTTATTCGATCCTCTGACATTCCAAGTGATGAGTTTCATTGGGCTTGGTTTGGATCAGGGGCCTTTACCATCTTACCACCTCGACTACATTGGCCACTATCAAATTCAACTTCTGGTTGTATGCTACTGTCTTGCACACACAACGGACTGAAACTATTTGTAGCTTGGAGGCTATGTTCCTGCATACTTCTATGTTCCCCCTTACTAGCTGGTTTCCTCTTATTTCCTTCCAACCATCATTGTGTTTATGAGGGCCCCTTTGTTGTCCTTCAGTTGTTGCCATTTGCTTAGTTTCCCCTTAATTGACAGCTTTTTTATTGACCTTCATTGATGGTTCCTTTTGTACCTATGTAGTTTGTTACTTTATTGTTTTTGCTGGTGTTTTCTGCCTTAGAGGAGGCTCTTGACAACTGTGTCCTACTTGCAAGCAAGTGTTACTATACAATGGCTTCCAGTCATAGAGTATCTCCTGATCAAAAAATTTACCACTAAGATCCATGGCCTTAATGCTGCTAGGTAGGGGTTACGACATCCATTTCAATTAACATTTGTGCATAGAAAATTCTCTCAGTTGTGGTAGTACAGGCATCTGTATAAACTAGTTTCCCAGTATGCTGCCAATTCTACTTAGTGAGTCAATGCTACAACAGTTTAGGGGGAGATTAGGCATTTTTACCCATAATGGAATCACCCTAATCATCTCTTGATTGAAATTAAAGTCACCCCTCCATAATTTAGTGATTATTGGCCAATTATTCAGCATCAGTGGCCCGAGTAAAATACTTCATCCCTTTCCTCAATGCTATTAAATTTCACTAAGAAATATCCATCGTTGTAGCAGTATACCTTTGGTTGGGTGAGGTACCTCTAGTTGCTTGCTATGAATCGTTGCACTGCACCAATGGGTGGTGAATTGCCTAACACGTACAAGATTAAAGCATGCTTCCAGTGTGCAGTTTCCCTCTCCACTTCCTCTTGTTGCAGTTGAGAAACTTTTTTCCCTTCTACAATGATCGGGGCAATATAGTTCAATTCCCTTGCCCTAGCATCTAACTTGATCTCAGTAAATAGTTTTGCCCGCATTTTTGGCACTTCTGGAGCTTGAACTGGGTCTACTTACTTGGGTGCATCCACCACCAGTGTCATTGGATCCAAGTTCTGTCGTTCCCCCTTTGTGCCATCCACTTCCGTTCCTTTCTGCTTATTATCAAAACTGCTGGATCCAAAATTGATGTCGGCTTGTGGAGTTTCTACTGTGTTATTTGGAGCTCTCTCTGGCATTACCACAACTGCCTGCATCGGACCTTAAGTCTTAGGGCTAGGGGAGGTTTCGCGATTGGAATTGGGGATTTCATCGCCTGGATCCCCACATTTCCGACACCTAGTGCCTCTTTCAGGATTATCGCCGCATTCTACCACCGGCTTGTTCACTTAGGATGGTCGCCCTCTAGACATTTTCGGCAACCAGCGCACGTTAGTTCACCCTAGCATGCAACAACAACAAAAAAAAAAAAAATTGGGTCTGGGGAGAGTAGTGTGTACGCAAACCTTATACCTACCTTCAATAAGGCAAATAGGTTATTTTCGGAATACCCTCAACTTAGGAGTTCACCCTAGCATGCGCAGAGAGAAAATTCTAGATAGCACGTTAGTACACGACTGGATGCTATTATTATTATTATTATTATCTATTAATTATTATCATCATCTTTTGTGCAACTTCACTCAATCATTATATATCGTCACATTTATTTGATGTCATTTTAATGGATTTGGTGAAGTGGATTTGCTTAAAGTTATGGGGTTTGTTCTTGATTTGAATCCTTAAATTACATGATGATTTTAGATATTGAAGCTGTTTGAAGCTTAAAAATCCATCATATAACATTGGTTAAGAAATTGAACGGATTAGTTCGTTGAAAATAATAAAAGATTAGAGGAAATTTGAACTAAATAGCGACAGACCCATGAGCTGAATTGGGTCAAATGCGACCCCTGAATCTGGTTGTTGTTGTTGATTGAAAAGAGGGTTTTGGTGCCCGAACCAAAGCCCAATTGCAGACTGTAGAGCAGCAGAGGTCATTGATTATTAAATACAACTAACTATTACATTTATCTTTTCTTTGTCTTGATTATTTTCTAGACACGAAATTTACTGTTACACTTTAATCATGTAAAATGCTGCGCAGACAAGTCTAAACCAAACAAATTCAATGCAGAAACCAACTAATTAAGCTGCCTTAGGAAGCCTAACAATTGAGTCTAGACAATCAATACAACCTAGAGGGCCACATTTGTTAATATCAGAGCAATTATTTGAAAGTCGCTTCAAATATGAAACTTCGAGATGCATGCAAGGGCGAAGTATTACGTATGCGTTAAGAAATTTTGCTCGTATCTTGTATATATGTTAAGAAATTCATTAAATATATATAAAAAATAAACCGTGAACCCAATTGTTATTGTATATAAATTTGAGATCGTTCTAAGAACCCATAAACTTTAAATCCTGCATCTGTTTCTCGACGCATGAGGTGTTTCATTGTTGCTTAAAGCTGCCAATCTTTCGGGCACAATTAACATTATCATTTAATATCTTCTTCATCCCATACTTGTACACGAAACCGTTGTCAACAAGCTTTTTCGATCCCCATTTGATTTCTCTCTTGGGGTCATTCAAGTACCTGGAATGAGAAGTTTTATGAAGGAAATTAAGAGGAAAAAGCATAATAAGAAAAAAATTCCATTCAAGACAGTATAATATTTTATACTATTCAAATTTTAATTTCTTTTACTAAATCTTCTTAAATATTTTAAATGCAAAAAGTTCATCGTATTTAAAATTTGTATTAGTTTCTAAATATTGAAAATAAAATTTCAATGAAATTAATAGTACTGTCGGTTTTTCACCTCTAAAAGTTTTTGTCATGTATGTAATTAGGACACTATGTTTGAGACAAAGGAAGTAATGCATTAATTATATACCTTGACAGTATATCTTATTTTAATTTATCATTGTAGTTTAACCTCATGTATAAGATTAGTCAGGGGCGGAGGTAGGCTCAAACATATGGGATCGAAAATATCTAGTAGTTTTGACCCAAATACAGTATAGATATAAAGAAATTCATTAAATTTGTATAAAAATTAAACTCAGAACTCAATCACTAACATCTTAGGTTACTATCTTAGAACCCTAAACCAATTAAGTTCAAATCTTGAAACTGCCTCTGAGGTTAGGTACGATTTTTATCTAAGTCACGACTAATTAAACCATACATATTTACATTGTAGTTACTTCGCTATGGACCTAAGAATGCAAACAGCCAAACACTTTTTACACTATGGATGTATGAAACTTAAAATCAATGGATACGATCTTACTCTTGGTTGACATTAAACTCTGGATAATTCTGTTGGTAGTAACAGCCAATCTCTGCAGAAGAAACAAAGAGGCTAGCGCACAAGAAACGGCCATTGACTGCAGCTTTCATTGAGAACAAGTGAGCTTCACATACATCTTCAATATGCACAATTGGCACTTTTCCAGTAAGCTCTTCTATAAACTTGAGTGTATTGTAGTGACTTTTCTCTTGAGTACTCAACAGTGACAAATATATGGCAGTACTTGTTGGGATATAAGGTAAGTAAGTTTCTCCGCCCACAAGACCGCAACATAATGTCACCACCTCCAAACCCTCCTTCCCAAAGTTCAACATCTCTTTCTCAGCTAGCATCTTTGATTCTACATAATTCTATTATTATAAAGAGTTCATAAGTTATATGTACTGATATTATGAAGAATATTTACATAATCGTATAACTTATAAGATAATTACGGTACAATTTTCATAATAACTACTTTTTAAAAAAATTAAGCCATCGACTCAGGCTTTCATCTTCTATGATGATGGGAGGTTCGACATTGACCCCTGCCTTATTTATTAAATAGCAAAAAGTAGAGTACAAAGGAGGAGGGACATAAAACCAAAACCTCCCAAGAGTAATAATACATAAAGAGAAATAAGATAACAGACGATCCAAAAGAGTTTCTTATTGGTCTGTCATATGTGCTAACTCCCAAAAGAAACTATTACAGAAAATCTAATACAACACATAATAAAGGGATAACAAGAATATCAAAGCTTGAGGCCGTGTAATTGGTTTCTGGAGAAAATGATGCCCGAGGCTATGTGATTACATTCCGTAGAAAATGATTCTTGAAAATTTTGTGCCTCAAGTTTGGAACCTGCCTCATATCCTTGTCTTGGAAGATTCACATAGTTGAATAACATACTCTCTTGAATTTCATGACTCCATTTTGCCAATACGTCTGCGACATTATTAGCTTCTCTATAACACTGTCTAATAACAATGTTATGTTGGTGTATTAGGTGTTGAGCTTCCATGATAATAACCTCAATGTGCCAGGGAGGAGTGATGGTATTATTCAATATATCCACAACTAATTTAGAGTCACATTCCAAGATAACCCTATCGTATCCATTAGAGTGGCACCATTGTAAGCGAATCAATGCAGACTAAGCCTCTGCCAAATTGCTAGTCCCGCTCCCCAACTTTTGAGAAAAAACCTTGATCATATCACCTCTATGATCTCTTAAAATACTACCAGCACCAATGAGGTCATTATCCTGTTTACTTCCATCTGCATTAAGCTTAGTCCAACCAAATAAATATTTTTCCCATGTTACCGGAAAACAAATAATTTTGGCAGTTAACGACAATAACCTGTCACATATTCCATGCCATTGAACAACCCCTTCAACATGAATATTGTGCTTGTAAATCACCCACCTCTGATGAGAAAGAACCTGAAAATGAGATCTAGAAGATGATATCTTAATGCCACCATATCTCGATGCACATCTAACTTTCCAAAGTTCCCAACAAATAATAATAGGAGTCATCTTGTTGATGACATGCACTACTTTATTTTTGGCCTTGAGACTCCACCAGCTTTGAAGGATATTGAGAATAGGCTTATCTTCCCATCTAAACCCGAAAGGAGCTCCAAATTGCCTCCAAATTATCTTAGCCCTCTCACCATTGACAAAGGTGTGGTGCATGGTCTCGTGATGTCCTACAACATTCGCATCTAGATGCAAGTTGCTGTCCAAACCGAATAATAATATCATCAAAAGATAGTTTCCTTTTTAGCACTCTCCACATTAAAAATGACATGTTATATGGTAGAAATTTGTGCCATAATTCCTTGAGTACTGGTGTAAATTCTCTTGATTGCCTTACAATCTGCCACGCTGATGAGGAAGAGAAGAACCAGTTGAAGAGGGAGTCCACACAGCTTTATCAGGAAAATTAGGATCCCCAAGCTTAAAACACTGAATAATCTCTATCAAATATTCAGCAAGTTGTTGAAGTTCCTCAAATTGTAGAGAGGTTCCTATTCTAACATGTTTGATCTTCCTCATGTCATGAGGTTCAAGTTGGACAGTATTAGCAAGGGCACCAATGCCCAACCAGTTATCCCACCAAAGAATAATATTTCCTTCATTGCATCTCCAGAAAATATGTTTCTCTCTTTGATCCCTTATGTCCAATAAATTTTTCCAATAGTGAGAGTCTTTATTATTCTTTTTCTTCTTTATAGGATGTATTCTACTGCAATATTTGACTATCAAAAATTCTGCCATAGAGATTTAGTACGTAGTTCTGAATCTCCACCACCTCTTCATAGAGAAAGAATTGCTTATATCTATTAGACTTCTGAATCTCATGCCCCCTTCCTCCTTTGGGTAACACATATTGCTCCATGAGCTCCAATGATATCTTTGTTTTCCATATGAAGTTCTCCAATAGAATCTAGCCATGTATCTTTCAATTTACTTGAAAATAGTTTTTGGAGGGGCCAGAGCAGCAAGAAGATGTAAAGATTGAAACTGAAGTACATGTTTAATCAGGACAGCTCTCCCTCCTATAGATAATAATTTGCCTTGCCATCCATTAGTCTTCCTAACATTCTTGGCTACTGATTCATTAAAATATATTATTTTTTCCTTCCTACATAGAGAGGACAACTAATATAGGTAATAGGAAACTGAGTATTCCTAAAGCTAGTGATGTTCTTGATTTTTGCAATATATTCCGAGCCAGCATTGGAAGCAACCAAGAAATAACTCTTATCATAATTAATAGATTGACCAGAATATCTTTCATAATTACTAAGTTATTGCATAACCAAGTTTTAAAAAGCCCTGGATCCAGAAGTAAAGATCATTACATCATTAGCATAAGCTAGATGGGTAACTTGTGGTCCATTTCTATGCATTGAGAAGCCCCTGAAAAGATCATCAGAATTCAGCTGGTTAAGTAGCTTGGAAAGTACTTCTGCTCCAATAATAAAAAGAGCTGGTGAAATAGGGTCTCCTTGCTTGAGTCCCTGAGTTGAGTGAAAGAAACCCTTTCTGTTTCCATTAATCAAAATTGAATATGTAACGACCCTGTCGGTCATTTTGAGTATTGTAGTCTCGTTCTCCCATTTATTGCTTATTCTATGCTCATTTATTGATATGTGATTTTCTGGGGTGATTGGTTCTGTTCCGGTTGGTATTCGGAAAAGCTTGCCATCTTCCGATGGAACTAGAGCACAAGGCCATGTGGGCTCTAAAGAAGTTGAATCTTGATTGGGATGTAGCCGCTAACTTGAAGGTTGCACATTTAAATGAATTAGATGAGTTCCGGTATCATGCTTATGCAAGTTCGTCCTTGTACAAAGAAAAGATGAAATATCTTCATGACAAATACATTTGGAACAAAGAGTTCAAGGTGGGTGATCTTGTATTGTTATTTAACTCAAGGTTGCGAATATTTCCCGGGAAGCTAAAGTCTAAATGGAGTGGTCCTTTTGAAATTATGGGTATGACACCTTTTGTTGCATTAGACTTGAAGAAAAAATAATGAAATATTCCGAGTCAATGGTCACCGGGTGAAGTACTATTTGGGAAAGGTTAGAGATAGCCACGTCGTGGTGGTCATTCATTTCAATTGAGGGTATTTTGCATTGTGCCGCGACGTTAGGCGCTTCTTAGGAGGCAACCCATGTTTCTTTTCCTTTTTCTTTTTGTAATTAGGTGTTATTTTTGTTCTAACTTGATTTGAAGTGTGCTACACGGCTGAGTATGACTTACAGAAACTGTGGACCAAAACTTTGACTAAGTGTTCTAAGAACTGCAGACCGCAGTTGATTTGTGCGGACCGCACAATTATGGTTGTTGTAGCAAAAGTGCAATGCAGCCGTACAATTATCTTGCGAACCGCATAAATGAAAGGTTGAAAATACCAATTCTTTGAAGTTTAGCCTGTCAGAAGAAAGGGTGATGTGCGACCACACATGAAAATCTGCGGCCGCATACAAAATTGTGCGGACCGCAGATGAGATGCTGAGATGGATTCACCAGGTAATAGAGTGTGGTCCGCACATGAAAATGTGCGGCCGCACTCACTCTTCTTTCCCTTAGCCAACCAACTGGTATAAATAGAGGAATAGGACCATTTGTACATTTTTCACTCTCTGAACAAAAACAAAAGTGCCCTTTTGAAATTTCTTGGTGATTTCATCTGTCCACACACACAACATCTTTGATAGGTAACTCATTACACTCATTCATCTGGTATGCTTCAATTTTTTGTTAATTTTTTTCTTTTAATTTGTAAAGTTTTATTTATTTTTAGGCCATTTGTCATTAGAATTCAATTGTGTATACATGCTCTATGGGGACTGGGTTAACATATTTTCAGGCTTCTATGATGTTGCCATGTCAAATTGTGCACGAAGATGAAAAACCTAGATAGAAAAAATTGAATTGTTTGTAATTTTTGAATTCTGCGGCCGCACCTGAATTTGTGTGGTCCGCAGATTTTGATTTTAGGGCAACATAGTAAAAGAAGGGATCTACGGCCGCAAGATAAAATGTGCGGACCGCAGATTTTCCATCACGGCCGCAGAACAACCCTTACTATCATCAGAGAGTACCTACCTTGAGACTCCAATGTGCGGCCGCAAGTTTAATTGTGCGGACCGCAGAAATCATGTTGCGGCCGCACATGAGCCAATTCTCTGTCATCAGAGAGTTGGCATTTGTTGGGACTCAGAGGTGTGGCCACAAGTGAAATTGTGCGGGCCGCACTTCACTTTTGCAACCGCGAAACAAAATTGTGCGGTCTGCAAGTCCTCATCTGCGACCGCAAGACAAATTATACGGACCGCATTTCTTGTTCCCTGCAAGCACGCTTTGATTGAACACTCTCATTTTGTACTCTGGTTATCCTTTGTTTGTACATATGTTGTGTATGTCTGAACATTGAATTGAAACTAACAATCGCCTTTGTTTGGTACAGATAATGGTTCGATCTAGAGGACGCGACGACACTTCAAAAGGGAGAGGTGAACCTTCTCTAGGCCGATGCAAGAGTGCCTTATCCCTTGGCCAACCAAAGACAATAAGGAAGAAAGCAACAGCCAGCAAAGGGAGAGGTGCATATCTCTCCGAGACGAGCTCATATGTACCATCTAGGGAAGTATCACAGGGAAACTCAACCTCTGTTTAGGAGCAGCCAGCCATACAGTCGAGGGCACCAGGGAGATACCAGCTCAGGGATGAGCCATCCTTATCTCATAGCACTTTCGAGGGATCGGAGAGTGCTAGTCAGGCTTCTGATCCATCAGCTACACTAGTCCCTGAGGCACATGATGCTCCAGTTCATGATATCCCCGATGATGGCAGAGGGGGAGATGCTATAGCTGCCGATCTTGAAAGATCGAAGAAGAAAGAGGTTTGGGAGGACCGCTTTGTTAGCCTGGCGACCTTCACCAGCTTCTGTGTGTGATGGCCACTGAGGTCGCTAACTCTTGAGCTACAATTTCTGTTGACAGATTTGGAGAGGTACAACCCAGCAGTTTTGAGACAGTTCAAGGCATGCAAGGGGTGGATGTGGTTCACTCAGAGTGTAGTGGATGCCAAAGAGTACCTTGTCCGTGAATTCTACGCCAATGTGGCTCATATCAAAAAGGGGACAAAGGAGACCAAAGTACATAACCTAAAAGTGAGGTTTGATCAGCATACGCTCAATGCGTACTTGGGATTTGAAGATGTTGAGCTGAAGGAGTATTTGGAGAAGTGTGCACTGGGGGACGAGGTCCGACCTTGGTTAGCGGAGATTCTGGCACCACCAAGGCCACCACCACCATGGATTGCTGATGGGGTTCCCAACCACCGTAGCATGTTAAGCTTTGAGGCAAAGGGGTGGCAGACATTTGTATGCAGCTAGTTGGATCCATGCTAGAATGAGACTCACCTTCCGATCCCTCGGGCAGTTCTGGTTGCTTCTATTATGGTCGGGTACCCAATCAATGTGGGTGCCGTGATGTCAGCCAACATCTCAGTGATCGCTCGGCAAGATGACTCGTACTACCTCTATCCCAACACCATTACAGAATATCTCACTGATGCAAAGGTAGAGCCGAGGGATTATGATACAAAGGTAAAGCCAAAGAAGCCTTTTACTTGGTACTCACTAATGGATGCGAGCAACCCGAAGAAGAAGTTCAGCCTCCTACCACCACAGGCCAGTCTGATGAGCCAGCAGTGGTAGCTCCTGAAATAGTTGTTGTTCCATCCACTTCGGCTGAGCCTTCTTCTAGTGTCATAGCTATGCCTCCACCATCATCCACAACCCTTACTATAGCTCCTTCCACAGCTCCCACCTCGGCTTTGAAGCCAGTTCCCGTGCCTACTCACCCACTATCTGCACTACGAGTCTCCCAGACATTGGTGAGTCTCAACAACTTGATGCAGACATCCACTGTAAAGCTGACTTACTTGTCTAGTACTGTTGCAGCGCAGTCCACCTCATAGGCATCACAGGTTCCTTCTGACATTGAGGAGACATTGAAGAAAATTTTGGAGAATCGGAATACTATCATGGACACCTTGGTACAACATGGATCGGTGATTGAAGAGCTGGGAAAAGAAGTAAAGAAGATGAGGAAGTCCCAAGCCAGCAAGAAGTCAGTGGACAAGCTCCGGAGAGTGGTGACCAGAATTGCTACAGCCGGAGATCTCTCCTTTGATATGTTGCTTGACCCATACCATTCTGCCCTAAATCTTGCAGCACCATCAGCTCCAGTGGTACCAGCTGGCCAGTCTGAAGAGTCAGACCTGGCTGCCGACACTGCTGAGGTAGTGCATCAGATGTTCGCCAACCCAGCCACACCTAGAGTTGAGGATGATGAGATTCAGTTATTGATCCTGAGGGCGATGACATTGCTTGGAGACAGAGATGTCCAAGGAGCCATAGGAAATTTTCATCACTCTTCCCTCTTTTACTCTTATTTTGCTAAGCATTGGGGACGATGCTTACTTTTATTCGGTGGAGTGGTGGAGTTTGTTTGACACTTTTGGTACTTTGATACATTTGGTCTGTAATAATTTGATGATATTCTCTCTTTTCTTATTTGTATGTATATATCTTCTCTCTCTCTTACTATGTATATTCATTCTATCTTTAGTAGTTTTGCTCATTAGTTTTTTTTATCTTTGTTTTTGCTTATTAGCTTCGTTTTATGTTTTAGTAGCGTATTAGCTCTTGTTTTGTTTAGTAGCTTCTTTTTATGTTTTAGTATATAATAAGCCTTTGGTTTTCTTAATGCCATGATTCTTTTCAAAGGTAGTTGTTGTGTGAACCAGGTGACGCGTCCCAACGATGGATGGCGTGATAACTTTCTTAAGGGAATGAGTCTGTTTTTGTGTTTAGGTAATAATAGTAGTAGTAATAAATAAAAAGACTTAATTAAGTCATGCTGGAAGAGTCAGTAATGCTTCAATTGGCACCAACACACTTAACTATGTGCTTATAGTTAGAGACAAGGTTTTTGAAAGAAATAGCTCTAGTAGTGACTTTGTGACTCTTGTGTTGACTTTGGAAATCATTGAGTGTTTTAGTTGGACCATAGTAATCTTTAAACTTGAATGTGGTCATTGTGAGCCCTATATTCTGTCCTCTTTTACAATCTGGTTGCGTGAGGGGTGAGATGAATTGTTGCTAGTCCAAGTATCCATGCGAAGGGTCTAGAACTTGCCCCGAATGTGTGTCAAGGCAAAATCTTAAGTTTTGCTTGGTTTGGGAAGTGATTGTATGCTCTCCTTTGACCGTTTGAGTTTTCTATTGCCATCCAATGTCGTTATCCCTAGTCAACCCCTTTGAGTCTCTAGCCTTTCTTATTTGGTAACCATGTTACAAGCCTTTACCCGTTTTACTGTGACCCTCTCTTGGCACCCGAGCTTTCCTTAACACTCTTGTGAAATAAATGGCTTAAAACGTAAGCTTAGGGGAGAGATGATGAACTTGAAAAAGGTATCAAAGCACAAAAAGAAAAAATAAATGATCTATATGAGAAGAGAAGGCAAGAAAAGAAAAGAACAAAAAAGAAAATTGCAAAAAAGTGAATAAGTGGAAGGGTTGAATGGATTCAAAAAATAAGAGGGAGGTAATGATCCCAAACATGGAAAAATCAAAAAGAGAGAAAATAATAAAATGATCAAGAAAGAGTGATGCTAAGTCTCTCTAGTCCCCAATAAAAAGAAAGTGCCTCTAAGAATTGGCAAAGTGTGAGTCAAAAAATAAAAGATGGAGTGCTTAAGGAAAGGTGTAACCACTTACCCATACGGTCTCCTACCCTAACCCAAAAGCCTTCATTACAAACCGAGTGAGCTTACATTAGTGGCGATCTACAAGAGGGGTAAGCCTATAGTACTTGACGTCGTACTTGTGACATTCTCTTGAGACAGATGAGTAAACCTTTCATAAATTTTTAGATTGAGTGCTAAATTTCTTAAGTGAGCTAGGCAACTGGAAAGTAGATGAGGAAGAGTTTGGAGTTCACCATGACCTACATGATAGAGCAAGAGTCCTTGATGAGTAAAGTCAATTCTTGTAGCTCAAATATTACATTAGAACTATATGTGCATGAATGTTTAACTTGCCGCCTTGTTGATAATGCATGAGTAGTATAGGTAATTGTTAGTCCCAATTGATGTGTGAATGGCTCACCTTTGACTCGCTGAAATGACCCTTAACTTTTGGAGGTGAAAACTAATTTATTTGCTTGAGGACAAGCAAAGACTTAAGTTTAAGGGAGTTGATAAGTGGGGATTTTGACTGCTTATTAGCACCTTTTAGATTATGTTTTAGTATGAAAGTATTGAATTATATTCCCGAAACTAATAAAATTGTGCAAATTGCAGGAACGTTGGAAGTTTGGTCTCTTAAGATAAAATCTGACTCAAAAAGGAGTGTTCTGAAGAACAAGGCAATAAAGGGCGCAGAAACAAAGATGTACGGTCCGCAGAAGGAATTTTGTAGCCGTAGAAGAAATTGCGGACCGCAGAATTCCATTTGCGGCCGCAACCCAAGCAGCAGAACCCAACAGGCTTGACAGCAATATGTGGACCGCACATGAATTGTGCGGCCGCAAAACTGGGCTTTCACTGACAAAGATTCAAAGTTCAAAGAATATGCAAGAAGACCAAGTACTGAAGCCTTTGTGAAGTGCAGACCGCACAAGAAATGTACGGCCGCAGAATCCTCCTTCCTGCCAACTGAAGAAATCTGCAGACCGCACATAGAATTGTGCGGCCGTAGAACCTCCCGAGGGGTATTTTTGTTCGCAATTTTTGGCCTTGTATAAACAGACGAGTTTCACAAAATTAGGTCAAGTTTGAACATTAAAAGCTGCTGTAGCCGTTTCTTTTTACTACTTTAAGAAGTTTTACATTATTTTGGTATTTGCTCTGAGGGTATGAATCCCTGAACTACATGTTATGTGGTTGGTGTTGAGGTAACGCACATGCTAGGTGACGGACGTGTGGGCGTGCACCGCAGTAATTGTGACTTGGTTGTTTCCATGGAACTGTGTAGTTATCTGATCTCGTTACTATTCATGTACTCTACATGTGTTAGAGAAATTGAGCTGTGATTCATGTTAAAAATCATGTTTAGGCTATATGTTAGTACTGTTGAGACCCACAGAGGTTGTTTTTGTTGTTGTGTTATTTGCTTAAATTGCAGTTATGTACTCAGTCGCATCCATCATTTGCATACCATATCTCAGTCTTTGTTATCATTTATTGTATATCATGTTATCATTGTTTGGGCTGATTGGCATGAGTCTTGTGAGCCCGAGAGACTGGAGAGATTGATGATTGAGTGAGGTCGAAGGCCTGATTATGAGCGATATTGATGGGATCGGGCTACTTTCCTCAGCAAGTTTTATTGATTCAAGATGGGATCAGGTTGCACGCTGCAGCAGGTATTATTGATTCATGATGGGATCGTTGCGCGTCGCAACAGGTTTTATTAGCGCTTGGGCAGGATCCGCCTCTCCGGAGTCTGATATACCAGCGGTGAGCGCAAGTACCGTATAGTGCTGGGTTACTAAGTGTGATGAGTGAGAGTTGAGATAGTGAGATTGAGTACTCTAAGAGTGTGAGTACGTGAGGTTATCATTCTGATGAATTACATGTGGCACATTTGACATGTAGATATAGAGATGTAACATTCCTCATATTAGTCATACTTGGCATATTTTTATCCGTGTTAAGTTTAAACTGTTAAACTTGAAAGCATGTCTACATTTCTGTACTGTGTACAAACTAATTATGAGTATTCTCCGAGTTATTACTGTCATTTTTCCTATCATGTCTGTACTGTTATAATATTGATTTGGACTATACCTATCTGAGCTCGTCATTGCTTTCAGTGCAAGGTTAGTCTAGTTACTTATTGAGTACATTGGGTCGGTTGTACTCATACTACACTCTGCACTTCGTGTGCAGATCCAGGTACTTCTGGCCCCGGCGGTTGCTAGATTTGGAGCTTAATTTGTTTGGAGACGATTGAGGTAGCTGCCTTAGCGTTCGCAGACCTCGACTCTTCTTCTTTTCAGTTTATTAGCATTGTTCTATCTTTCTAGACGGTTGTTTTAGTAGTTAGACTGTGTTGACATTTTAGTAGCTCATGTATTCAGTGACACCCGGATTTAAGAATGTTGTATTCGAGTCGCAGTTATTCATATCGACTATTTATGAGAGTTATTATTGTTGAACTTGTTTCATCTTATTTTCAGTATAAAAATGCGTAGTTAATTGTGATTGTCGGCTGCCTAGTTCTGTGATAGGCGCCATCACGACATGTTGAGTTTTGGGTCGTGACAGAATACCAGTTGTTGGAAATGAATCTCCAAACCATATCAATCCATCTCTTAGAGAACTAAAATTTCCTTAAAACAGCTAACATGAAATCCCAGTTCACCTTATCATAAGCCTTGGTCATGTCAAGCTTAATAACCACATAATCCCCTCATAATAACTACTAATTGGGTAATAATTAACCTGATATTTTTAAAATGTATTGATGTTACAAATATTATAAAATAGTTTGACTTTTATGCATCGAAATACACAATCATATCATTTTTACTGTATTTACACGTAATTTTATTGAATAAGCGTTATAATTACTAAACTTGTTAAAAATGATACTCCCTACATCCCAAATTAACATTCAATTTAGTTCAAAATTTATCTCAAAATAATTGACACTTTAGGAGTTCAAGACTAAATTATAATTATTTTCATTTATGCCCTTAATATTAAAGAAGTTGTAGTTTTTTAATTTTTAATACTGCTCAATTCTCAAAAAATATTTAATAAAGGTAACTTAGTAAACTATAAATTGTATTTAGTGTTTTCTTAATGAGGATGAAAAGAGCAAAAACGACAGTTAGGACGAAAGGAATACTAACTTGCTATCAACGGTTAAACTGCATAAGAACTTTACCGCAGCATATAGGAAGGTAAATAAATACATTAGGCTCACCCTAAGCCCCTGATCGGCATAAGGATTTGAGAAATTGAAAGGTGTCCAACACATTTCATCCATCAAATCGTTGAAACCGGACCCATCATCCTTCAATGGAGAAGCAGCAACCACAGAGGCAGTATAGATAAGCTTTTTTACTGTCCCAGATTTAAGGCAAGCCATTCCAATTCTCTTCACTGCAGCAACTGAAGCCTCAGTTTTATTTTTGTACTGTTTCATATGACACCTAAAACAAAAATCAAAATTAAGAAGAAAAAAATCTATAATATTGGACTTTTCCTTCTTTTGGAAAATTCTATAATTTAATAAGTTATAACATGTTTTTTGAGTTACCATACCAAGTTTAATATCAAGAGTAACATGTCATTATAGATCAAATTAACTTTTATATATATAGAGAGTAACGGTGCGTAAAACTTAAACTCAATCAAATTTGGGGATGGAATGGATGAGCGGCATAGGTGGAAAGGGGCATGTACGGATCTACATTATAGGTTATGGGTGTCTGAGCACCCATTACTTTTGGAACCAAATATACTACTTTTTCCGTTTCAAATAAGATTAGTTAGTTTCACTCAGCACGGAGTTTTAAAAAAAAATTGAAATTTGTGGTCTTAAAAACATAAGGGGTAAAAGTTTTGCGGGATCATGATATTTGTGTGGTTATAAAACTTCTTATTAAGGATAAAATAAAGAGTTTAAAAGATCCGAGTGCAGCGAAAAATTCGAGGAGTAAAAGAAATTAAAAACATACCTAAGTTCCTGAGGATAGCGTGAACGGTATAACCTCTAAAAGTTTCTTTACAAGAGAAGAACCTATGTACCCTGCACCTCCTGTAACACAGACCATACAGTTGCTTTTCTTCTCCATTTTTGCTTTATCTCTTCCTCAGACATTTCGCTCTATTTATATGGGAAATCTAAATGATTAAATAGAGTAGCTAGATATAATAATAATTATTATTATTATTATTTTTAGCCTTGTGCTTTTTGTCATATTGTATGATCTAGATTAATCCAATACGCAGTGTTATTACAGGAAACGACAAAATTCCACATGATTAATTATGCCATAGGTTTTACTTTACTTGCATTGGCGGTTTTAATTAATAATAAATTTACAGTGCAACTTAAAATCTTATCGAAGGACATCTGGATGTTAGTAATTAAATAGTTATTTATGTTAATCAATAATTGAGGATAAAAATTATAAATCTTGATAGTGTAAACAAAACACCGAAGTGTCCCTATAAAAAAGTTAATGCTCGCTGAGTTGGTCTGTTATATATGAACCGTTAAAATTAAGGCTAATGAAATAAAACAATAAAGAAAAGAAGAATATTGCAAAGGAAAGAAAGAGAGAATTCTATTGATTTTGAGATTCGTTATTGTGTTTGGTTTTGTGATATGCCGTAGTTTGTTGTAGTTGTTTGCGCAATGCCTATTGTTTGGCGATCGGGTTGCACGTCGCAACGGATATTATTATTATTATGTGGGATCGGATTGCACGCCACAACGGATGTTGTTATTATTGTGTGGAATTGGTGTAACACCCCGGAAAAAAAATCAAATAATTTAAGTTTTTAAAGTGCGCCAACGGTATTTGAGAATAACGTATTTGAGTATTAAAGGAGACCTATGGGATAGAGCCACATTATGTTGAATTGATAATGTATGTTTAAGGTGTGTTGGAACATACTAAAGAGTTTTGGGAATGGCAAGAACTTGTGTGAAACAAGTTGGACACATTAAGTGGAAAGGATGTTTCAATTGGCACAAGACCCAACTTCAAATGAATAGAACTCCATCAATATAATGACTTAGGTGGTTATCTACCTATCAAATTAAATCCCTTTGAATCTAGTTTCCAACGCATCAAACCGTTCGTCATTTGGATATATATACAGAAAGTTATGGCCATTTTACTGTACATGTGTCATATGCATGGCCAAATCCGCGGCCGCGCATATTTGAGAGTTTCTGCCTCAAATCCGCGGCCAAATCCGCGGCCGCGCACATAGAAACCCATTAAATACCCCCAAAACCGGGTAGAGAGAGAAAGAAGTCATTTCTTTGAGTTAGGGCTTGTATATCAAGGGGAATCCGCCCAACACCTCCCTACCATGAACCAAGGTAATGTATTTGGAGTAATTTTGAGTTGATTACTACTCCTAAACACTTGTATTAACAAGGATTAATCTTGAAGATCTATAGATTTTTATTTAAATCCCCAAATTGGTCAAGAACACTACAAGTTGGGATTTTTATGAGTCTCACTACAAGAGGTATGTCTACCATTTCTAACTAATATATGGGGATTATTTATGTATGGAATATGTGTTATAACTTAGGGTATGGTGATTGAAAGTCATAAGTTCCCAATTTAAATACATAACCATTGTAGAGATGGAAAGATGATTATTTGATAAAATTTTATTGGTTGGGTGTGGATGGATGGTCATGTATGTGATGTTGGAAGTTAAGAATTGTTTAAGAATGATGGTGGGATAAATTATTGGTAAATGGTAGTAGTTGGATGAACTAATTCTATGGTTAAAAGATGTAGAGATTCATGCCTACTAGGTATTTGATAAAATACCTAAATGGCCTAAATTATGGAATTTATTACTAATATTGGTCCCATTGAATTATGTTAATGTAGATTGAAGTTGTAAGAGTAGTTGGTGGTTTTAATATCACTAAAGAGCTCCATCAAGGTATGTATGGCTAAACCCACTTATCCTTAGAATCGAATTCAACGGTGTTCATGTAATTGAAGTAAGACCTTGATCATTATTGAATTGGCTATTCCTAATTTGGTTGTGTCGAAGGATATATGTTCAATATTTATTCTAAATGTTTTTATCATGTCATCTTGCTATTTGAGGATATGTTCAAAATGTGAAATATGTGTTAGAAATGTTATGACTTCATATCAAGATCGAAATAAAGGTTGTTATACCAAATTGTATGAAAAGCCCCTATGTGCCTAAGATTCCCAAATTGTTGTGTTATGTGAACTTACTGTCTTGAATGGGAGGCCTTATTATTGTTGATAACGATTATGATAATGATATTTGAATGTGAAAAAGGGGACTGAAATTATGAAATACGGCCAAGTGCCAAGAATGATTTTGTAATCGTGATTACTAGTGCCAATGAACCGAAAGAATATGAAAGAACTATGATGTGAGATAATTAAAATTGTGGTTATGGTTGATGTCTCAAGTGAGATGGCCTAGCCGATCGGGCCGTGATCGGACGCCATGCCGCATATATGGCGGTAACTGTACTAGAAATAATAATTGAAATTGGGGATATGGGTGATGTCTCAAATGAGATGACCTAGCCGATCAGGTCGAGATCGGACTCCGTGTAAGAATACGGTGGTATTATGGATTGTGGCATATGGCACTAAAGATTACCCAACCTAATAAGATGGAAATTAACTTGAGAACTCATGTGATCCTCACTTGATGTTTTAGTATTATTTTGAAGCTCTTATTGAACTCATGACTGTTTTTCCCTTGCATTATTGTCCATTATATTAAAATGGTGTTTTAGCTTTACATACTAGTACTATTCGAAGGTACTAACGTCCCTTTTTTTCCGGGGGCGCTGCATCTTTAAATGGATGCAGGTGGTTACATAGCAGACAGTGTTGATCGCAGTTAGTGGTACATCATCATCTTCTCAGCAGACTCGGTGAGCCCCATTTCATTCCGGGGTCATGTATTGTACCTTTTGTTTATATTGTGGTCACTTTTGAGGTATAGCCAGGGCCTTATTGCCGGCACCATCTTTACTCTCTTTTGTATCTTTAGAGGTTCCGTAGACACTATGTGGGTTGTATATAGGTACTGGGAATGTTAAACCAGTTATGTTGTGTTTGATCACTTGTTCCATTCGAACTATAAGAAATATGTATTTTGAAACTTAAAGGCGCAATGGCTAATCAAATTATTTATTATCGTATATATGAACTTCTTGCTGTATAATTTATGAAATCATGTCTTTTCTTGGTTATGGGTGAATTGGGTAGAAAGAATCTAACAGGCTTGCTCGGTCGGGTTTACTCGGCTGAGCGCCGGTCGTGCTCCTCGGTTTTGGGGCGTGACAATTGGGTTGCACGCTACAACGGATATTGTTATTATTGTGTGGGATCAGGTTGCATGACGAAACGGATTGATATGTTGTAATTGTTGTAACAGAAAAGTTATCCTAAATTTTTATTCTCATGGTGTGTTCTATGTGGAATGGTTTATCGGTTGCACGGTTATTGTTTTTCCTTAAACCATTTCACTAGTATTTGATCATATTTGGTTGACTGTTGTTATTGTAGTATTGGAATGATAACGACTTCTTGTGTGAGTCATGCATCCTATGTGAATTGTTGTGTTACTTCAATGTGTCAATATGTGCCTTCATGGTTACTTGGTGAATTGATTTTCAAGATGAATTTATGGCGCAGAATCATTATCTCATACTCTGTTGAGTTGTTGGTAACATAAAGGTTTTAAGTAAAAGAAATTTTTTACATGCTTACCTTGCGTGACTCTTAAGTTGAAACTCGTTGTTTCATTCGGTCTTTACTATTCTTAATAGTTATCATATTTTACTTTAATTGATTTCTCAAATTAAACTCCTTACCCCTTCTGATATTTTTACCTTACTTAAAAATAATTGTTATTATGTATTACTTTAACTAATTCTATATTTAATTCGGTAACTTATCTGATGCTTTGTTTTACTTAAAATGTTATTTTTTTTACCCAATTGATTTCTAAACTAAACTCATTTGATACCATATCTTGTATAAATAGTACTTTATTTCACTATATTTGATTTCTAAAATAAACTCATTTTCTCATTTGACTCCCTACTTTATTCAAGATTGTTATTATGCATTATTATATATAAATAAATCTCTCGAATATTTTATTTAGCATTTGACACGGATACAATATACATGGTAGCACGTGGACTTTGCCGTACGAAAGTGAATTGAAAAAATATGGCCACGAGGTGTCATGCGTGTAAGATTCGAAATTGTGGCTTATGATTCGTGGTTACGAGATGTGGTGCCTCGGAGTAATTCTTGTTGTGCACCATGTGTTTGAGGGACTTGATTACTTGAAAGGGGGCATTTGTTTCCCCAAATTGATCTCATTCACATTTTTAGTGTGTTCTGATTACTTTGCTGCTTTATTATCCATTTACTTTTGGTGTCAATTGTGCTTCTATTAATCCCTTGTTGGTTTTCTATTGACAATCTTTACGCTATTAGCCATATATTGATATGTTTTCCATTGCTAGTTTATGTTAATATCTTGCATAAATTTTATGTCTAGTGAGTGTCTCGACTTACCTCGTCATTACTCCACCGAGGTTAGTCTTAATACTTACTGGGTACCGTTATGGTGTACTCATGCTACGCTTCTGCACATTTTTGTACAGATCTAGGTACTTCTGATCGAGTTGGTTTTGAGACTTATGTCTGCGCGGCTGGAGATTTCAAGGTATACCTGCTTGATATTCACAGGCCCCGGAGTCACCTTCTGTTGTCTTTCATTTCCATTGTTTACCATTATTTTGAGATAGCGATGTACTTGATATTCCTAGTTTCTCTTAGAAAAGCTTATGGCTTGTACTACCGGTTTTGGGATTGTATGATTGATGTCGGTTCAGCTATGTTATTTCAGTTATTAATTAATATTTTACAGTTAAGTTGGTTTAATTCTAAAGTTCTTAGCATGTGTTAGGCTTACCTAGTCTTAGAGATAAGGTGCCAACACGACATTCTAATGTAGGAATTTGGGGTCGTGACATAATAAAAGATTGGAGGAAATTTGACTAAATCGTGACAGACCCACGAGTACCACTAGAAATTCGGCAAAAACCGAGCGCGGTCTACCGACTAATTTTGGTCGGTCAAAAATCCGACCAAAGTCGGTTGGTTTTTCAAAATATTTTATTTTTTGATTTTTTTTACGAAACCGACCAACTTTGGTCGGTTTTCTTTGGCGCAAAATTGCGGAAAACTATTTTTGAATCCCGCAAAATTTATTTTTCAAGAAATCGACCAACTTTGGTCGGTTTTTCATTTAAAATAAATTAAAATTAATATAAATAAAAATTGACTGCAATCGATCGGTTAATTCAGCCAGTCATTTTAAAAAACCGACCGAATTCGGTCGGTAATTTTATTTTTTAATAAATCCGACCGACATTGGTCGGTTATTTTTGTGCGAAAATACAATTAAAGAGTAAAAATGAAATAAAAGATAGTTTTAAAATAAAATGCATCAATAGTCTAGCGGTAGAATAGTATTCTGTCACAGTACAGACCCCAGTTCGATTCCCAGATAGTGTATTTTTTAATTACATAATCAAAATACCGACCTACTTTGGTTGGAAAAAACCGACCAACTTTGATCGGTTTTTTAGGCAATTTTTTTTTTTGAATTTAATTGATCGACCAAAGTTGGTCGGTAATTTCCGACCAACTTTTGTCGGTATGCCCTTCCGACCTTTAAAATATCGACCACACATTAATAATCGCATTTTGGACGGTTATTGGCTATTACCGACCTACTTTTGTCGATTATTTTGGATGATTTTTGCTGAATTTCTAGTAGTGGAGCCGAATTGGGTCAGATCTGACCCGCCATTCTGGTTGTTGTAGATTGAAGAAGAAGGTTTCAGTGCCTAAACCAAAGCCCAATTGCGGGCTGTAGAGCAGTAGAGGTTATTGATTATTAAATATATCGAACGGTTTGTTATAAGAAAATTAAATTATGGTGGATATCTACTCTTCTCCATTATCTCCATAACTCTCAATACTCTAATAATTATGGAGTTATGATTGTAACTCTATAACCTCCTCCATGATCTTCCTCTCAAATGCTTAATGACATGTTCAATGACATATTTTGCAATAGTGATTCTTTACTTTTCACGCCTATATAAAGGCCTTGTAATAGATAGGAATAAATGTACAAAATTGAAAAAGAAAATCTTTTCCTTCTCTCTATCTCCATTTCTTGTTCATGTTTTACTAAATTACTTTTATTTCATAACACGTTATCAGTACGAGTTTCTAACCAATTGAGTTTGATCTCTTTCTTCTTCAAGAATTTTGGTATAGAAAATAGAAGAGACGGTATCATCATAAATTAAAGATGTGATGGGATGGAAACTCAAGCAGTATATTTGATATCACAACATTTGTTGGTATAACTTAAAGGTAATATTGGCATAGCTTATAACTTATGGTAACTTCCCTTGAAAATTAGTATTGCTTCGAAATTTTTGGTTAAGGAACAAATATTTTATTATCTTTGGTTAAAATATAATCGCTACTAAACTTAATTCAAAGTTCACCAAAGTTTGGCTACACCTGCACTTCAAGTGTTTGCTGAAGTTCAAGTAATTATGTTTTATATATATGTTCTTGGACTAGCTTTCTATTTAGTTACTGTCGCCATTGTTTTTATCTTCAATTAATTAGATAAATGAAAAAGATATTCCCTTGTATTTTAGTTTCTATAATTTTATCAATGAATTGGCTTTTATCAAGGCAAGTTGTAGATTGATATAAGAAGTGAAATAAGAAGATAATTAGGTGATGTAATAAAAGAGCCCCTAATGGTTACTAATCAGTAGCCTGCTATTACTGAAGTTGACGTCAAGTTACACCTCACAATCTAATGTTCAAATTTGATCTTATTGATGGTTCTCTGTTATTGTTTGATTATAAGTTATAATCTCTTTTATATGTGGTTTAAAACTGGTAAAATTTTTAAAGCTCGAGAGTGTCTTTGTGCACTTTAGCCTGTTTGATATTATGCCATTGGTTGAGGGTAAGACGATGGGTTCAAGTCCTAACTCATTATGGACTAACATACCTTTATATGGATAAGACATTGGGTATGAGTCTCAATGTACCAAATTGATGATATAATGATGGCTAAGGAAAAATAATATATTTTTCATTAAATAGCATAAAACGTGTCTCATTTAATTTGCTCCATTCTTGAAGTGAATGTGATAGTGATGCATAATAAGTCTAAATGAAGACAAGTGGTTGACCAATGAATGCGGGCGTACCAAAGACCAAAATAATAATAGTCATCATTCTGGTAATTATAAAATGGAGAACAATAAGAGTTCTCATAAAATAATCCTTCATAAGGTGAAGGAAATATTTGCCATTAATGTGGTCTGTAAATATGAGGCATATTCAGATGATTATGGTTTATTCTTAGAAAATGTGACTTATTATAAGCATTGTAAATGCAGATTCATTCCTGAAAGTGAATGTAAAAATATATATATGATACAAATTATGCATAAGAATGTATTTATGCATGGATGAATAAATACTACAACTCACCTCTATGGGAGGTTTGAGAGAAAGATAGATAATGAACATTATTGTATGGTTACATGAATATGTCATTGGTCGCGTACATATGGTACACCGAAAATATTTTGCCATGTCTTATAAAAAATTATTAAAGGCAAAATTAAAGTAATAAACGATTTTGCTTATGATGATTTTGATAATGATAATTATTATGATATAATTTTCTCCGTGAAGGAGATATTCACCATATGGATGGTGTGACAAAAAATTTTATAGTACAAAATCAATTAAGAGCTCCGAAAGAGCTAATTTGTTACTACACGGATAGGTAAAATTGTTCATGACATTAATATTGTAGTAAATCTCAAAAAAAACTTTTTGAGTTTCAAATATATTAGCCAAAGTGGTTGGCATATTGAGACTATAACTGAAAGGAAGATTGAATGTTTTCATATTTCTTTAATCATACCGGGTAAATATGAAAGGTTACCCGATTTTTTTCTATTTGTACTACACAAGTATAAGTATGATGATGGAATAATATGCCACAAGTAAACTAGAAGTTTACTGCAATAAATATTAGTTGGCATGACTGGTTGACCATCTCGGTTCAATTATGATGCGAAAAATTGATTGAGAATTCACATTGGCATATATTGAAGAAATAGAAGATTATTCAAGAATTCTCTTATGTTGCTTATTCTCATGATATACCAGTTAATATTGGGATTGAATCCCTTGATTTTTAGAGCAAATAAAAGGTGATAAATATATGAGTCTAGTCACCTGCCATGTGGACCTTTTATTATTATATGATTTTAATAGATGTATCTATTCTATGGTCACATGTGCATTTGTTCAACTTGCAATTTGACTTTTGCAAGGTTACTTGCACAAATTATTAGAGCAAAGTTTCAGAATATAAATTATGATGATTTATCTTGATAATACTAGTTTAAATTCAAGTTGGTTTAGCAAAAATTGTATGCCTCAAATTATAGCTAAACTATTGGTTATGAGAACAAAACCCCCAAAATAAAATTTGGTGTGAGATATATTATTTAATATAGAACAGCATTTGTATGCATCTAGCCAAGTTATGAAAATTTCTCCCTATCACAATCGGTTCAGGGTCAGGAACCAAATAATTTCCATCTAGAAATATGAATGTATTATATGATTTAATTATGCCACCACAATGCACAAAGATGGGTTCCCAAAGAAGGTTGAAATTTGTTGGTGATCCCAATATTAGGGGGAGAAAATGGGCAGCTGAGAAAGCAATACGTGGAATGAATTATTATGAATACATATAGATCCTCGTATAAAAAAAATATGAACTTGAAGTTCAAGTGATAATTCATTTGCAAATTATTGCAGACGCATTTGTTGACCCAAAGCTAAATGTTATATTTCAGCTGTTAATGCTCCAAATAGAATAACGTCTTTGATGGACATATTTTATGGCACGCATATAGTGTAATAGACTAATCGGTTCTAAAGATGAAACTCCTTGAAGAAGGAGATGAGCAAATGTTCAAGATGGTCATAATAAGGAGGCAAGTACTCTAGAAGAGCACCACGACATAACACTTCATAAGACCTCATGAGAGAGGCTCAGATACCTGAAAATAATGAGATAAAGAGATCTCAGTAAGTTATGTCTTTATTGGGTAATAATGAAACCGATATAGAATGATCGTCAACGATGTTGTTAATATAATATAACGCTCAATATTATTAATATTCACGAGGATCTTGAGATCAAATCTGTCATGGAATGTAGACAAATAAATAATTGGCCAAAATAAAAAATACGCAATCAAGATTGATTTCACCTAAAAAATATGAAGTTGGACGGATAGTCCCAACACCTGAAAGTATAAAGCCAGTGGAGGTATAAATATGCAAAGACGACTTGTGTCATAAGAAGATTTGTAAATATCCTCACATTGATTATATATAGACATATTCTCCTGTGGTTGATGTAGTCATTTCAGGTTTTAATCTGGTAATACATGAAAAACTTGATATACGTATAATGGAAATCATTGAAGGATTTAAATTGTTCTGAAGTATATTAAGGTTTCCAAGAAATTTATTAAATAAAGTTTCAAAAATCCTTATACGGATTGAAACAATCAGGGCGCATGCAGTATAATCGCCTGAGTGAGTACCTGTTGAAAGAAGGGTACAAGAATGATTCAATTTGTCCTTGTGTCTTTATAAAACGATCTGAATTTGTTATAACCGCCGTGTATGTTGATGATTTAAATATCATTAAAACTCTTGGGGAGCTTCCTAAAGCAGTAGACTGTTTAAGAAAGAATTTAAAATGAAAGATATTGGAAAGATAAAATTTTATCGTGGTCTACAAATTGAGTATATAAAATATGAAATTTTTGTCCATCAATAAACATACACTGAAAATATTTTAAAGCGATTCTATATAGATAAAGCACATCTATTGAGTACCCCGATGGTTGTGAGATCACTCGATATAAATAAAACATCCATTCTGACCTCATGAAAATAATGAACAACCTTTTGGTCCTGAAGTACCATATCTTAGTGCAATTGGTGCACTAATGTATCTTGCTAACACTACAAGGCCTGACATAAATTTTTCAGTTAATGTCTTAGCAAGATATAGCTTTGCTCCTACAAGGAGACATTGGAATGGAATCAAACAAATATTGCGGTATCTAGAAGGGACTACCGATTTGGGCTTATTTTATGGCTATGTGTTTACATGGGAGGCACTACCATATCTTAGCGATCGACTAAGCAATCAATGACTACTTCATCTAATCATGCTGAGATAATTGCTATTCATGAAGCAAGTTGAGAATGTGTATGGTCGAGGTCTATAATACATCTTATTTGAGACAAATGTAGTTTGAAGCGTGATAAACTACCCACAATTTTGTATAAAGACAATGCAGCATGCATAGCCCAATTGAAAGGAGGATTCATAAAAGGAGATATGACAAGGCACATTTCACTAAAGTTATTTTTCACATATGATCTTCAAAAGAATGGTGATATCAATGTGCAACAGATTCGTTCAAGTAATAGTATGACTGATTTGTTCACCAAATCTCTACCGACATCAACCTTCAAGAAACTAATGTACAAAATTGTGATGCGAAGGCTCAGGGATATGAATTGATGCTCTCATCAGGGGGAGTTAATACATGTTGTACACTTTTTTCCTTACAAGATTTTGTCCCATAGGGTTTTTCTTGTAAAATTTTTAACGAGGCAACCAAAAAGCGTATTTCTAGACATGTGTACTCTTTTTCCTTCATTATGATTTTTTTCCCATAAGATTTTTTCTAATAAGGTTTTAACAAGGCACATTATCTATGGACATCCAAGGGGGAGTGTTATAAGAAAATTAAATTCTAGTGGACGTTTACTCTTCTCCATTATCTCCATAACTCCCAATACTCTAATAATTATGGAGTTATGATTGTAACTCCATAACCTCCTCCATGATCTTCCTCTCAAATGCTTAATGACATGTTCAATGACATATTTTGCAATAGTGATTCTTCACTTTTCATGCATATATAAAGGCCTTGTAATAGATAGGAATAAATATATACAATTGAAAAAGAAAATTTCTTCTTTCTCTCTATCTTCATTTCTTGTTCATGCTTTACTAAATTGTTTTTATTTCATAACAATATATTTTGTTCATGTTTTACTAAATTATTTTTATTTCATAATACTGTTACATTTTTCTTGTCTTTATCTTGATTATTTTCTAGACACGAAAGTTATTGTTACACTTTAACCAAAGAAATTCAATGGAGAAATCAATCTATTAAGCTGCCTTAGGAAGCCTAACAATAGAGTCTAGACAATCAATACGACCCGGAGGGCCGCATTTGTTATTACCAGAGCAATTACTTGAAAACTCGCGTCAACTATGAAACTTCGAGTCGCATAGGGGTGAATCCAAAGCATTACGTACGTAGCTTTTGCTCACTCATACCTTGTATATATATTAAAAAGTTTATTAAATATTTATAAAAATTAAACTGTGAATCCAATTGTTATTATATATAAATTTGAGATCATTATAGGAACCTATAAATTTTAAATTCTAGATCCGCCTTTGAATGCACGAGGTGCTTCATTGTTGCTGAAAGGTGCCATTTTTTCTGGCACAACTAACGCTATCATCCAATATCTCCTTCATCCCATACTTGTACACGAAACCGTTGTCAACAAGCTTTTTCGATCCCCATTTAATTTCTCTCTTGGGGTCATTCAAGTACCTGGAATGAGAAATTTTTGCCGAAGGAATTAAGAGGAAAAAACATAATTAGAAAAAATTCCATTCAAGATAGAGTAGGTTCTCTCCATATGCAATTCAAATTCATATTCTTCGGACTACTCAAATTTGAATTTCTTTCACTAAATCTTCTTAAATATTTTAAATGCAAAAAATTCATCGTGTTTAAAATTTGAATTAAATTCTAAATATTGAAAATAAAATTTCAATGAAACTAATAGTACACCCGTATTTACCTCTAAATTATTTTGTCATTTATTGACCTTAGAATGACACTATGTTTGAGGCAAAGGAAGTAAGTAATGCATAAGGAGTTAACAAGTTTTATATATATATATATATATATAGACATTATATCTAATTTTAGGGTGGAGGTAGGCTCTGTAACAGCCTCCAAATACATAAACACTCACAATTATAAAGGAAGACTGATTATTCAAATTCATAACCAAAATATTGAAAAAGTTATAGCAGGATAGAAGAATAGTAACCTAAAAGAAGGGGATGAGAAGCAGAGGATACAGAATATGAAATAAGAAATAGACGACAAACCTTTACTATGTCAACAACATAGCATACCTAATTTCACCTAACCTTTACTAGTTTTTCATTTGCCCATTTCCTTCCTCGCGTGTCCCTATCTTCGGTTCCACATATAATTTTCTAATTTTCCCAATGTGCCCTTCATAAGGTTATTTTCATTCATAACAGGTTCTAATATATGAATTCGATAAAATCCAATAGTTTTGAGTACCCAAACCCTTTATAAGTGTAAAGAAATTTACTAACATGTACAAAAATTAAATTCAAAACTCAATTACTAACACTTGAGATTACTGTCTTAGAACCAAAAATCCATTAAGTTCAAATGTTGAATCTGCCTCTAAAGTTAGTTACACTTTTTATCAAGTCACAGCTAATTAAATCATATAAACTTATATTGTAGTTACTTCACAAGGGACTTGAGTGTGCAAATACTTTTAATACTAAAAATAGGGCAACCCGGTACACGAAGCATCCGTGCTCACGCAGGGTCCGGGGAAGGGTTGTATCATAAGGGGTGTGATATAGGAAACCTACCCTGATACAAGTATCAATGGCTGATTTCACGGCTTGAACCCGTAATCTAAGTCACACAGGTTTCTATTCACTTATAAGACTATCGATGCATAAAACTTAAAATTAATGGACAATGAAAGGTTTGACGATCTTACTCTTGGTTGAGATTAAACTCTGGATAATTCCGTTGGTAATAACAGCCAATCTCTGCAGAAGAAACAAAGGAGCTAGCCAACAAGAAACGGCCATTGACTGCAGCTTTGATGGAGAACAAGTGAGCTTCACATACATCTTCAATATGCACAATTGGCACTTTTCCTATAAGCTCTTCTAAAAACTTGAGTGTATTATAGAGACTTTTCTCTTGAGGGCTCAACAGTGACAAGAATAAGGCAGTACTTGTTGGGGTATAAGGTAAGTAAGTGTCTCCACCCACAAGACCGCAACATAACGTCACTACCTCCATATCCTCCTTCCCAAAGTTCAACATTTCTTTCTCAGCTAGCATCTTTGACTCTACATAATCCTATTATTATAAAGAGTTAAGTTATATGCACTGATATTATAACGATATTTACATAATCATATCACTAACTTATAAGATAACTACAGTAAACATTTCATCATAACTATTAATTGGCTAAATTACTAGATATAGCATTAACCCGATACATGTTAAAATGTACTGATATTGCAAAAATTATAAAAAAGTTTGACATGTCATTTTTAATGTAATTACAAGTAAATTTTAGTGAATAAGCATTATATTAATTACTAATTTGATAAAAATGATATTAATAGCCTGTTTAGCCAAACTTTTAAAATCAACTTATTTTGAGAAATGTTTTTCTCAAAAGTACTTGCGGTAAGAAACAGTTTATATTTGACTAATGAATTTGAAAAACAATTTTGAGCAGCAATTAATGTCTGATCAAGCTCTTAAAAAATATTTTTAAGTATATTTTTCTCAAAATTGCGTTTCAAAAAAGTATTTTATTGCAGCAATAAGAGCTTTATTGCAGCATATAGGAAGGTAAATAAATACATTAGGCTCACCCTAAGCCCCTGATCGGCATAAGGATTTGAGAAATTGAGAGGTGTCCAACACGTTTCATCCATCAAATCCTTGAAATTAGTCCCATCATCCTTCAATGGAGAAGCAGCAACCACTGAGGCAGTATAGATAAGCTTCTTTACTGTCCCAGATTTAAGGCAACTCATTCCAATTTTCTTCACTGCAGCAATTGTAGCCTCAGTTCTATTTTTGTACTGTATCATAAGACCCCAAAAACAAAAAACTAAATTATTAAAAAAAAAAAAAGAGAAGAAAAAGAAAAAAATTCCATAATATTTGATCTTTTCCTTCTTTTGTCAATTTCTTGTAGTCTTAAACAAATCCTAGTAGTAACTATATATAATAGGGGCTAGTTACCGGATTGAACATTTAAATTTGATGAGTTAATATTTGGGATTTTTAGTTTTGAGTCCATTGAACTCATGAATGGTGCTGAGGAAGCCACATCCCCACCAAATCACAATGGATTTAAGTTATACTCCCCGTTTCAATTTATGTGAACCTATTTCTTTTTTAATCCGTGCCAAAAAGAATGAACTCTTTCCCTATTTGGAAATAATTTACCTTTATGCAATGATTTATAGCCACACAAAATATATGTGACTCATTTTACACCATAAATTTAAAAGTCTTCTCTCTTTTCTTAAACTCCGTGCCCAGTCAAATGAGTTCACATAAATTGAAACGGAGGAAGTATATATTAATAGCGTATGATACTTTTCTTACTATCAATATAATTTAATAGGTTACAACAGGTTTTTTTGTTACCATACCAAGTTTACTTTTAAGAGTGACATGTCATTTATTCAAATTAACCTATCGTATAAAAAATAAATTCTACACAGTCAGTAGGGATGTCAAATAGGCGGGTTGGACAGATTTTGGGCGAGTCAAAATGGATTGAGTCAATAATTGGGCTGATCAAATTACTCGTCCAAAAGTTACTTGGGCTAAGATGAGTTGGTTCAAGATGGGCTAAAATTCGGGTCATAGCCCAACTTATCAAACTCTTTTCAACCTTTACTTAATATGTGTTGTCTTCGTATGAATTGTCTAATTACTAAATAAGGTATTTTTTTCTTTTGTTATGGTCATATATAATATATATCAAACAAAAAAAAATATTTTTAAGATATTTGAACAAAGTTACTCATGGATCAATTTGGCTTAAAATTGGCTCAACTTTAAATGAGTTAAGATGTGTTGGATCAAGATGAGTTAAGTTCAATAAATAAGCGGATCAATAACCATCCCAACCTTGAACGGGTTGGGCTTTGGCCAAATTTGACGGCCTAATAGCCTGTGCACAAAATTTAAGCTCAATCAAAATTGGGGATAAGAGGGATGGATGAGTGGCATAGGTGGAAAGGGAGAGGGAGGACAAAACATCATACGTGAAATCCGTCAGAATGCAACAAAGGGGTAGCAACGTGGAAAACGAATTCACAGCCTTGAATAGCCTTCTCAAACTCTTCTGGTTTGTAAATATCAGCTTGAAATAACTTTAGTCTTTTATCTGCACCAGGGAAGCTCTTTAACAGCCCCACCTTTGATTCATCCTCTGCACACGTCAGTGAAGTTAATTAGATCATTGACAAAATTCAGTCGGGTGTGTGTCGGATTCTCTAAAAATTTTATATTTTTAAAAGATCCGACACGAGTGCAGCAAAAAATTCGAGGAGTAAAAGAAATTAAAAACATACCTAAGTTCCTGAGGGTAGCGTGAACGGTATAGCCTCTATCCAAAAGTTTCTTTACAAGAGAAGAACCTATGTACCCTGCACCTCCTGTAACACAGACCATACAGTTGCTTTTCTTCTCCATTTTTGCTTTATCTCTTCCTCAGCCATTTCGCTCTATTTATATGGGAAATCTAAATGATTAAATAGAGTAGCTAGATATAATAATTTTTAGCCTTGTGCTTTTTGTCATATTGTATGATCTAGTCAATACGCAGTATTACAGAAAACGACAAAGTGCCACATGATTTATACCATATGTTTTAGTATACTTGCATTGGCGGTTTTAATAAAAAATAAAAAATTTACAGTGCAACTTAAAAGTCTTATCGAAGGGCATTGGCTGTTAGGAATTACATAATTTTTTTATGTTAAGTACCAATAATTGAGGATTAAAATTATAAATCTTGATAGTGTAAACAAAACACTGAAATGTCAATGCTCGCTGAGTTGGTATGTTATATATGAACCGATAGAAAATAATGGCCCACCAAACTACGTAGAGAATCAGGTTCTCTATAAGTTCTCACAGAACGCACGCACACAACAGTAAATAAATGACACAACGGAATTTTACGTGAAAAACTCTTAGCTCACAGGATAAAAAATCACGATCTACCCTTGTAGGATTTCAACTTCACTACTGAGCAAACTTTAGATTACAACCTATTGTAACCTAGAAATTAACCTCTTAATCCCTCACTAACTTGTAACAACTCTATTACAAGCCACTTTGTAATAACTCTATTACAAAGACATACAACTTGACTAACTCTAGCCAAGACACAAACATAAGGCTTATGATTTTACAAAGATTTCCTACACAATGCTTCTAACTAAGATAAGTAGGAATTACAAGTAAAGTGCTTTAACAAAGGTGCAACACAACTAAGGACATGTAATGACTCAATACAAGAAACTGGTCCTTCGTTATGTTGTTCTTTATTCTTGATGCCCTTGAGAATCACTTGCAAGATTGACACAAACTTGAGAGAATGCTTGATCGATTCTTGAATGTGCAAGTGTTTTGTTTACCTTTGCTTGATGTTAATAACTCATTTGTGACATCACTTGAATGATGCAAGCAAGTTAGGTAAAGGGCATTCCCCATAAAGTCGACTGCTGAACTGTTTTTGTACTGTTGCGTGAGTAGACAACAACTTTACAGCTGTAAGGAGTTGACTTGTACAGTCACCACGGGAACTGGTGGCCATCTGTTTCCTCTGTTGTTCCTTTGACTTTGAAGAGTTGAACCACGTCCCCGAACTGTGACTTGTTGTTCTTTAAGTAATTGAGGATGTGTAACAGGTTCCTTATCTAATTCTTATCATTAAGTTTGTTAGATCATCAAAACATAACAGGGATATGTATAACCTATCAATTTCCTCTTTTTTATGATGACAAACTTATAATTGACGTTCCCCCTAAGAGCTAGAATGGTAGATCAATTTCCTATATTCCTCCTGAATCTGTTCCCCAGCTTGTTCCCCCTCAATTATTTTTCTCCCTTTTGGCATCATAAAAAGTCAGTAGCAAGCAATAACCAAAAATAAGTCTAGCTTGATTAACTTATGTCACATGTGTGCATACAATTATGACAAAAACAGAGCAAAAGAGCAAGACATACACGGCAAAAGGATGAAACATCCATTAATTTTTGGAAATTAAGCAAGGAGCATTTCCATTGTTACCAAAATATCTACAAAATAAAAACAACAACAAAAGTTACCAGTCATAAACATAATTAAGACGAAAAACATAGGACAGACACTAGGAACTTGACACTGGGAACAAGACGGCTATTAAGGAGCACTGGAAGGGGGAGCACTGGAGGCTGAATAAGAGGCAAGGGTTCTAAGAAGTATGTCCATGCGAGCATTTGCAGAACCTTGCTCGTTTAGCAGCCTTTCCTTTAGTTTCCTGAGAGCAGCATTTTCCTTTGTCAGGCGAGTAACCTCTGTATTTTGGGCACCATTGGATCCAGCTGCTCCCTGGGCCTAACTGAGCTGACTTTCGAGAATGGCATTCCAAGCCTTCAGCTTCCTTATTTCTTCAGTGGCACTATTTTGAGCATTGATCAGCTGAGAAATAGTCGAAGTGCTGCCAACCCTTCCACTCCTATCAATGCACTCACACTCTTCAAGGGTGGTTTTGGAGAACGATTGCTTGCGAGTTCCTACTTTAGCCTGTCCCAAAGGAACCTTGAAGAATTCAAAAACTTTAGTGAGGAGAAACCCATAAGGCAACCCATGATTACCTTTCTTGAACTCTGCTACTTTCTTCATGTGCTCTATCATAAGACCAGGCAGGTTTAGAGTGATGTATCCATCCAGTACTTCCATGAGAACTAAGTCTGCTCTATCATAACCCCTTGTTGCACTGCCTTATCCTTCACAATGGCGTTTCTGAAATTTGTAGAGAAGACCCCCTCAATGGAGGACATCCCATCAGTAAGCACACCCAAAATGGCTCCCAGTACAGTAGTGTCCATCACAAAATCAACACTATTCACTTTTAGATAAATGTTATCATCCTCAACTGTGTAGAAGTCAGCATAGAAACTACACACTTCTGCCTCATATACTTTGGGATTTTCACTTATGAACAAATGTGCCAATTGTTGGAATTTATAGATCTCCACCAATTGGCGCATTCCTGACATATTCAGAATATTAAGGGCAAATGTACGGCCTCACAGTACCTTTTGGATTCTCAATTTTTCCTTGCTAGCATCCTGGGCATCACCAACCTTGGTCTTATTGGAGGAACCAGGCTCCCCACTGGCATCAGCCTTCATTTTCACTGATTTTCTAGCACTCTTTCTTTTCTCCGCAGATGTTTCAAATACCCTTTTCTTAGACACTTTTTCAACCAGTTCTTTAGTCTTCTTCTCTCCAAGTTCGTCATCCACCTTTCCACCAGATGTTTCACCTTCATCATTCCTCAAACCCATACCACTTACGGATGATTCTTTCTTGGACGTTGGAATTGTAAGTTTCTTGGAGGACTTACGAACTAAGGAACCAGGTTCCTTATCCACCTCATCATCAATATTGACAACTGGTGTTGGAGGCACTACCCTCTCATTTACAATCTTCCCATCCTTCAACAATCTCCTTTTCTTCTTTCCCTATTTGCTTTTCCTTAAAACTGACTCAAATTCTTCCTTTGTCTGCAACCTCATGATAAGTCTCTTAGAAATTGATCGTTGGGAGGTGCCTTTCTACTCCTAGCATTAATGAAGCTCACCAGCACCACATTATCATAATCTTCTCCTTCACTGTCCTCATTCTCCTCATCAGACAGAGATCGCATCGCAGGAACCACAATTGATAATAGCGCAGCGTAGAAATGAGGAGATGGGGCGAGATCAGTACTTACCTGGGGTTCTTGTGAAGAACTAGGGGTTTTATCCCTATTAGATACAGAGGGATCAGGTCCCTCAGTTGGTTCCCCAGTAGTACTTTTAGGTGTCGAGGTTTCGACATACAATATTTCCCTATCCTCGTCCTATGTACCATTATCTTCCCCCTAAAACTCAGACACACCTTCATAACCTCCAATCAGACTTCCCTCAGCAGCGATTGAAAGTATATTTTCTATAGCCTCCTGTTCTTATAACTCCAAAGTAACTTCAGAAGGCATAAGAGGATCATTACCTGTAAGATCAAAGCCCGGGGCTGCCATTATCGATTCATCACTGGAATGACCCACACCTTGTTCTTTAGCAGAACTTTCTTCCACTGGTAGACTAGAAATTTCTTGATTTTCTTCTCCATCCACTGTATCTTCGTCAACCATCTTTTCTGGTGAGGCAGAAGTAGAGGTAATAACCACAAATTTCTTGGGATTCGATGTTTTGCGACTTCGATGAGAACCAAAATTCGACTGGGTTGGAGAGGAAGTAAAGGATGGTTGTGACTCTAGCTTAGGGTTTGGACTAGTCAGAACAGGGAGTGTGGGCTTTATGACTGGTATTTCAATGGATGAGGACATAACGAGGACGATGCTTAGAATATTTTGTGTTTCTTGATTGTCAGACAGGATGGAGTGTAGTTAGTTGAAGAAGAGAGTTTGAAGAAGCAAAAAGGGGAATTTTGAATTCTTGATGGGAATAGTTCTGAAAGTGACTGTGAATGGATTTATTTAAGAGGGGTGAGAGACCGGTGGGGTATCAGTTTTAGGTATTCGGGTCGCTTCATAAAGGGTGAGACGCTTGGGTTCAAGAAGTAAAAAAAAAGAAAAAACTAATAATTTAATGACGTGGCACCATTTCAGCCGTTTAAAACATTGTGTATGAGAGTACAGAGGAACTACTAACCTTTGTTAAAGGAACCAGGTTCCCTGACTGAGTTTGAAAATGTAAGACTCATCCTTTGACCAACGTGCAATGCATTAGCTACTTGTTTGCTCTGTAATCATCATGCGTGTCTACCTGTAACGGTATAGAGGTGAGTTAGACTGCGCTAGAAAATACATTTTAGCTATTTTACCTATACATTGCTTTCGTAGCCAATCATCGACAGACCAGGTCCTTAGCTTGATTTCATCAACCCTAGTGCCAAACGATTCTTTTGAAAATGCTCTCTGCTCAGTGCTTTGGTGAATATGTATGCAATTTGATCTTATGTGCTGCAAAATTTCATGTAGATGAGCCCCTTTTCAACGTTATCTCTGAGGAAGTGGTGTCGCACATCAATAGCACTGATGTTCTCTTATGTTGAACTGGATTCTTGGCCATGTTGAGAGCACTGATGTTGTCACATAGTAAGGGCACACAGTCAGAGAATACACCAAAATCTTCCAGTTGCTGCTTGATCCAAAGCAATTAAGCGTAGCAGGAGGCAACTGCTACATACTCAGCTTCAGCAGTTGAAAGGGCCACTGAGTGTTGCTTTCTTGTACCCCATGAGATCAAATATGGTCCTAGAAAATGTGCCATACCAGAAGTGTTTTTCCTATCTACCAAATATCTAGCATAGTCAGCATCAACGTATCCGATTAAATCAAAGTTATCTCCTGAGGGATAGTAGAGAACCAGATCCCGTGTGCCTTTGAGATACCTCAAAATTTTTTTGGCAGCCTTTTTCCCACACTGAAAATAATATCTGGTCTGCTTGCTGTGAGATACAGAAGTGATCCTATGATACCTCTATACATATTTTCATTCACAGGAGAACCAGGTTCATCCATGTCCAGACGAGTACCAATGGCAATGGGAGTATCAATGATCTTTAATCCTTCCATATCAAATCTCTTTAGAAGCTCCTTGATGTACTTCTACCGACTTATCATTGTCCCCTAAGTAGTTTGCTTAACTTGTAGTCCCAAGAAGAAATTTAATTCCCCCATCATACTCATCTCAAACTCACTTCCCATAAGTTTTGCGAATTCCTAATGTCATCAACATAGACTTGCACAATGAGCAGGTTCCTCCCTTGTTTCTTCAAAAATAAGGTGTTGTCAATTTTTCCTCTTGTAAAGCCACTTTCTAAAAGAAATTTGGACAACCTTTCATACTAAGCACGAGGAGCCTACTTCAGCCCATATAGTGCTTTGTCAAGTTTAAAAAACATGCTTGGGATGTTCATAATTCTCAAATCCAAGGGGTTGCTTGACAAAGACTTCTTCCTTTAGAAGGCCATTCAGAAATGAACTTTTGACATCTATTTGGAACAATTTGAATTCCATGTGAGACGCAAAGGCAATGAGGATTCTGATTGTCTCCATTCGAGCAACTGGAGCAAATGTTTTATCATAGTCAATCCCTTCTTCGTGATTATAACCTTGAACTACCAGCCTTTCCTTGTTTCTGGTTGTGTTTCCAAACTCATCAAGTTTGTTTCTGAATACCCACTTGGTTCCTATAACAGTTCTGTCAGCAGGTCGTGGAACCAGGTGCCATACACTGTTTCTCTTAAATTGATGAAGTTTTTCTTGCATAATTGTAATCCAATCAGCATATTTTAATGCTTCCTTGATATTCTTGGGCTCAATTTCAGAGAGAAAAGCTGAGAAGGCAAACGTGTTTCTTGCCTTTGATCTGGTTTGAATTCCTGAATCAAGGGGAGTGAACACTTTTTCAAGAGGATGTGAGATTTTGTGTATCCAGTTAGACACATGAGCCTCGTTGTGAGATGGTCCAGGCGTTTCTGATTGTGACTCTCTCTTTGCATGTGGAGTTCCTCGAACTGCATCAGCAACTCTGTTTTCAGCTTCAGTTGTGATTGAGGAACCCGGTTCCTCCCCGTCAGTTGGAAAAATAACTGTACCATTATCATTTGATTCCTTGACGTGATTCATCATGTCAACTTTTCCATTTGCCATGTCAATGACTTCACCAAGGATAATTGATTGTTCTCCCTCTTGATCAATCTTATCATGTGAATCCTTCCCACATGAGTGGTGAGATTCATCAAATATTACATATATACTTTCCTCCATACATTGAGTTCTTTTGTTATATACTTTGTAAGCTTTGCTTTGTGATGAATAGCCGATAAAAATTCCTTCATCATTTTTGGCATCGAACTTTCCAAGTGCTTCCTTACCATTGTTGAGGACAAAACACTTGCAGCCAAATGTCCTTAGATGTGTCACCTTAGGCTTCCTCCCATTTAGTAGTTCATATGGAGTTTTGTTCAAAAGGGACCTGATCATGCACCTATTCACCAAGTAGCATGCAGTATTAATAGCTTCTGCCCAGAAGTTTTTTGCAATGCCGCTATCAATCAACATTATTCTTGCTATATCTTCAAGAGTCCTATTCTTCCTATCCACCACACCATTTTATTGAGGTGTTCTTGGAGCTGAAAAATTATGAGTGATGCCATTTTCAGCACAGAATTCATCGAATTTGTCATTGTCAAACTTTGTGCCATGTTCCGACCTAATACTTATTACATTATGGCTCATCTTCACTTGGATCCTTTTTACAAATGCAACAAATACTTCTAATGTTTCATCCTTGGACCTGAGAAATAGAGACCAGGTGAATCTGGAATAGTCATCCACAATAACAAAGATGTACTTCTTTCCTCCTCTACTTGGCACTCTCATAGGTCCACATAGATCCATATGGAGGAGATCAAGTGGCCTTGAGGTACTGACTTCCTTTTTGGGCTTGAAAGAAGATCTGACTTGCTTTCCTTATACACATGCATCGTACACCTTGTGATCCTTCAAGCTTGAGTTGGGCAGGCCACGAATCAGGTCCTTCTTGACCAACTTGTTTAGCAACATAAAGCTTGCATGACCCAATCTTCGGTGCTATAGTTCAGCATCATCATGTACAGCACTCAGACAACTGAGATCTCTATTTTCCAGAGATTCAAAGTCAGCAACATAGATGTTTTTTTATCTTTTGGCCACCAAAACCACCTCGCCAGTCACAAGATTTGTGACTGTGCATATTTTTGACACGAATTCTACCTTGTTTCCCTTGTCACAGATTTGGGAGACACTTAACAAGCTGTACTTCAACCCATTCACATAGTACACATTTTCAATTGAGTGAGAAAGAGACTTCCCAATTCTTCCAATTCCCAGAATGTATCCCTTTTTGCCGTTTCCAAAGGATACACTCCCTCCTTGTAGGGCTTTGAGTGAAAGGAAATCATTTGTGCTTCTAGTCATGTGCTTTGAGCAACCATTATCTATGTACCATTATTGGCTGCTCCCTTTCACTGCTCCATACACAAGGAAATCAAGGGTTAGACTTAGGAACCCAAGCAGGCATCACACGAGTTTTATATAAGGGACCAGGTTCTTTAGCAGTAGTTACCCTCTTTTTTACAAAAAACTTTATTTTTCTGTTGAGACTGAAATCTGGCCTTACAAGTTTTCTTAAAGTGCCCAGTGTTACCACAGTGAGTGCAAAGCCAGTTATCAAGTACAGTAACATACTTGCTATGAGGGTTATAAGGAGTCTTTTCCCTTTGGAACCATATCCCTTGCCTGTTTCCCCCATTATTTTTATACAAGGCAGTGATGGCGTCAGAGGACCAGGTCTACTTAAGTTATTTTTCTAGATTGCTCTTAACCCTATATAGATCTTCCTGAAGTTGCTTGTTTTTCTCAAGCTCAACACACAGAATAGATTTCACTGATTTTAACTCATCTTCAATCCTAAGATGTTCCTCACTTATAACTTCCTTTCCCTTTTGAGTACTCCTATGAGTGCCTTCTCATTTTTGCTCATCAATTGTTTCCTTTAGGTCTACTACTACCACTAATAGGTCATCCCTTTCATTCTCTACGTTAGCTACTTTCTCAGTTAAGGCTTCGTTCTCTTCTTTAAGACTTTCGATAGTCTCTTTTAGATCAATCACAACAACTATTAGGTTATCTTTTTCATGTTCTAAGTTTGCAATTATTTCAGTTAGGGCATCTTTTTCCCTTTTTAAACTCTCAATGGTTTCTTTTAAGTCCACCACAAGAACTACTAGATCATCTCTCTCATGTTCTACTTCTCCTAGTTCCATAGTTAAAGCATTTTTATCATTTATAAGATTATGGTAAGCATCAACTAAAATATTTGCCAAGGATATAAGCTTTTTTGGAGAGTAAGACTTCAGATTTCTTTGAGCATTTAGAAAGTTTACCTCATTGTCATCATCTTCATTATCATCACATTGTGCCATCGGGGAAAAGATGGAGTCATATTCAGTTGCTTCATTTTCTACTGCCATCATGGAGTTGTCACCCTTGCATGATCTTTGTCCGTTTCACTAGAGGGTTCTCCCCATGCAGCAAGAGCTTATTTCATAATGTTGTCGGCAACATCTTTCCTTTTGAATCGTTTGTCAGGAACCTGGTTCCTCTTAGCTTCTTTGTCTGAGTTGTGTTTATACTGATCTTGCTTAAGGAGAGGATAATCTTTTATGAAGTGCCCTGACTTTCCACACTTACGACATAAGTCATAGCCTCTTGGCTTGCTGGAGCTACCCCACTTTGGAATACCTCCATTTCTGCTAACCATTTTCTGAAATCTCTTTGTCAAGTAAGCCATATCAGCTTCCTCACCACTTGATTCATTGTTGTCTATATTGAGGACCAGTTTCTTTTCCCTCTTGGGCTCTTTTCTCTCGTTATCCTTCTTCTTCTTCATTTCGTACGTCTTCAGATTCCCAACGAGTTCGTCGATAGTCAGCTTCTGTAGATCCCTTGCCTCCTTGATAGCATTTACTTTGCTTTCCCAGGAACTGGGTAATATACTCAGTAATTTTCAGACAAGTTTGTTCCTTGGAATGATTTCTCTTAGAGAATGGAACTCACTGATGATGGAGGTGAAGCGAGTGTGCATGTCCTGGATGGACTCGTCGTCCTTCATCCTGAAGAGCTCATAGTCTGTGGTAAGCATGTCAATCTTTGACTGCTTGACTTGAGTTGTCCCTTCATGAGCTGTTTGGAGAGCTTCCCAGATCTCCTTAGCAGATTGACATGCTGAGATCCTGTTGTATTCATCTAGTCCAATACCACAGATGAGAATTTTCTTTGCTCGGAAGTTATTCTCTATGGCCTTGCGATCAACATCATTGAATTATTTTCTTATTTTGGAAACTGTTACTACTGGGTCACCAATGGTCTTCGTAGGGACGAAGGGCCCATCACATATAACGTCCCAGAGCTCTGAATCTTCAGCCATGATGAAATCATGCATCCTTATCTTCCACCATCCATAGTATTGGCCGTTGAACCTTGGTGGTATGTAGGTAGATTGTCCTTCTTCAAAGTTTGGTGGAGAAGCCGTAGGGATCCTTTCTAGGTGTTAGCCTACTAGAAAGAACCTGCTATGATACCAATTGATAGAAACTAAGGGTCCACCAAACTATGTAGAGAACCAGGTTCTTTATAAGTTCTCATAGAACGCACGCACACAACAGTAAGTAAATGACACAATGGAATTTTACGTGAAAAACTCCCAGCTCACGGGATTAAACACCACGGCCTACCCTTGCAGGATTTCAATTTCACTACTGAGTAAACTTTAGATTACAATCTATTGTAACCTAGGAATTAACCTTTTAATCCCTCACTAACTTGTAACAACTCTATTACAAGCCACTTTGTAATAATTCTATTTCAAAGACTTACAACTCGACTAACTCTAGCAAAGATACAAGCACAAGGCTTATGATTTTGCAAAGATTTCCTACACAATGCTTCTAACTAAGCTAAGTAGGAATTACAAGTAAAGTGCTTTAACAAAGGTGCAACACAACTAAGGACATGTAATGACTCAATACAGGAAACTGGTCCTTCATTATGTTGTTCTTTGTTCTTGATGCCCTTGAGAATCGCTTGCAAGATTGACACAAACTTGAGAGAATGCTCGATCGATTCTTGAATGTGCAAGTGTTTTGTTTTACCTTTGCTTGATGGTAATAACTCATTTGTGACATCACTTGAATGATGCAAGCAAGTTAGGTAAAGGGAATTTCCCATAAAGTCGACTGCTGAACTATTTTTGCACTATTGCGTGTGCAGGCAACAACTTTACAGCTGTGGGGAGTTGACTTGTACAGCCACCATGGGAACTGGTGGCCATTTGTTCCCTATGTTGTTACCTCTATACTTAATTATTGAGCGCATTAATAATTCTTCTGGTATTAACTGACTCACCAATAATTCAACTGGATATAGCGCTCATATCTAAGGCGCTATATATCAATTTTTCCCTTATTTAAAGAGTTTCAGGAGGATTTTGTAAAGATTCATTCAGAATCCTTCAAGTCTTCCGAAATATTTGTTTGTTAAGTTATTTTGCATTTTGTCATAATATCTTAAGAGCGAAGAATTAGGGTTTCATTATATTCGGAGGGGGGTGAGATTGTGATGGAGAATAACTCAGTACACTATAGTTGTTCTCCACAGTGTCATGTTAAGTTGCCACTGATAATGGAGTACCATACATTGGTATCGTTGTTATGTAAAAAAATGAGTGTGAGCAAACGTTCGGTGAATATTAAAGTAACCGAAAGATATCCGTATTCTGTTACTCCGCAAGGGGTTTCTTGTTATGCTAAGTTTAACATCGAAGACTATGAAACTCTGTGAGATGTTTTGAGGACTCCGAATGAACATTAGGAATATCTCGTGATTAAAATGTTGGAAATGTACGTTAAGGCTGAAGACGTTCGCAATAATAAGGTTCTGCAAAATAGGGTGGTTATTTTGGAGCAGTTTTAGCCTAACAGAATAATGGAGCAGAAGAAGAAGAAAATAGGTTGGAAGAGCAATTTAAGTGGTTGAAGCACAGAATAATGGGCGATAGTGACTAAACAAACACATGGATGTGTTGAGTGTACTATTTTATCTTTATGTTGTACGTGTCATATGTTTTCATTAGTTGTACCGAATTTAAATTATGTACAATTGTCGTTTTTGTTTTTTTGTTGTAGTATTAAACTAATAAATAACCCGAGAAATAAAAACACATGCGCAAATAATGGAAAACATAAATAATGTTGCTAATATATACTGAATGTCATATGTACAGATAATAAAAAATGTCAATGTGTCCCACAGCCTATATGCTTTAAAGCATTGGCTAGCCTGAGGCGCATCTGCCCGGCTACAATATCGGAGGATGCGCTGCACATGATCGTAGGTAAGGCTGGCAAGTGTAATGACTCGGCCAGTCGTTTTGAGTATTATAACCATGTTTCCCCATTTACTGCTCAATTTATGATTTATAATTGTTTTATGACTTACAGGGTTAGTTGGTTCGGGTCCGGAAGGAATTCAGAATAAAATGAGACACTTAGTCTCATAATTGAAAATTTAAGTTAGAAAAGTTGACCGGATATAGACCTATGTGTAAACGACCTCGGATTTAAATTTTGATAATTCTAATAGCTTCGTATGGTATTTTGGACTTAGGAGCGTGTCCGGGTCCGTGGTGGAATTAGGCTTGAAATGCCGAAAGTTTAATTTTTAGGAAGTTTGACCGGGGGGTTGACTTTTTGATATCGGGGTCGGAATCCAATTCTGAAAATTGGAATACCTCCGTTATGTCAATTATGACTTGTGTGCAAAATCTGAGGTCAATCGGACGTGATTTGATAGGTTCCAGAGTCATTTGTGGAAATTAGAAATTTCAAAGTTCATTAGGCTTGGATTGGGGTGTAATTCATGGTTTTAGCATTGTTTGAGGTGATTTGAGGGATCAACTAAGTTCGTATAATGGTTTAGGACTTGTTGGTATATTTGGTTAAGGTCCCGATGGGCTCGGGTGAGTTTTGGATTGTTAACAGATCAAAAATTTGGACTTGAACAACTGCTGGAATTTTTTGATATCTGATGTTGTTTTCCTTCTACGTGATCACGTGAATGCATTTGTGATCGCGTAAGCTTAGTTGGTCAGTGGGAGTTTTGTTCTACGTGATCGCGTGGGGATGTCTACGACCGCGTAGGGTTAATTTAAGGCAATGACATTTTGTGCTTCGCGATCGCGTGAAGCGGGACGCGATCGCGTAGCTATGTGAATTTGTTATTCGCAAATGCGTGAAGAAGGTCGCGTTCATGTAGAGGAAATGAGGCACATATGAAAACCATGCATTTGTGATTCGCGATCGCGTAGTTAGGTCTGCGATCGCGTAGGTGTGTGATATTGTGCATCGCGATCGTGTGGGAAAGCCCGCGATCGCGTAGAGTTAAATTTGGGCGATGGAAAATTGTTCTTCGCGATCGCGTGGGAATGTTCGCGATCGCGTAGAGCAAATGTCTGGGCAGAGAGTTTAAGTTCTGAAAATGGGACAGTTTTTGACGGATTGGAGCTCGGGAAGAGGCAATTTTCGAGAGTTTTTCCAGGAAAGCAACGGGGTAAGTTTCTTAACTCAATATTGGTTAAATTACCCGAATCCATGGTCATTTTTAACATTTAATCGGTGAATTAAGTTGGAAAATTATGAAAATCCTCTTGGATAAATTTGAGGATTAGTAGGCCGAATTGTTATCGGAAGTTAGTAATTTTGGTATGGTTAGACTCGTGGTGGAATGGGGGTTCATATTTTGTAACTTTTGTCGAGTTCTAAGATGTGGGCCCTACGAGCGATTTTTGGAGTTAAAATTCGGATTTTATGGAAAAATTGTATTTTCATATGGATTTAACTCCAATAAATTTTATTGACTGAAATGAATTGTTTGTGACTAGATTCAAGGTATTCGGAGGCCGATTTGCGAGGCAAAGGCATAGCAGAGTAAAGAATTTCACGCTCTGAGGTAAGTAACAGTTTTAAATCTAGTCCTGAGGGTATGAAACCCCAGAATTTTGTGTCATGTGATTATTTTGGAGGTGACGCACGTGCTAGGTGACGGGCGTGTGGGCGTGCACCGAGGGGATTATGACTTGGTCCGTCCCATGGGAACTGTAAAGCTGAATAACTTGTTGATAGTTATGTGCTCTCTATGTTGTGGAAAGTTGACTATAAGTCATGCTAGAAATCATATTTAGGCTATATGTTGGTACTGTTGGGTCCCATAGAGGTCGTGTACATGTTGAATTATCTGCTTAATTGTTGTTTTGTAATCAGTCACAACTTACTTGATTATTTTTTTCTCAGTCTCTATTGTTCATTATTGATGTATCATATCATTATTGTTTGGGCTGATTTTATGATTGTGGAGAGCCCGGGAGACTGGAGAGCTTTATAACTAAGTGAGGTCGAAGGCCTGATTGTGAGATATTATACCATAGCACGTGAGTTGGCCGTGCAGATTCTTATATTATACTATAGCACGTGAGTTGGCCGTGCAGATTCTTATATTATACTATGGCACATGAGTTGTCCGTCCAGCACGTGAGTTATCCGTGCAGATTATAGCGCTTGGGTTGTAGGATCCCCTCTAAAGTTTGTACACCTCCAGTGAGCGCGGGTACCCATTGAGTGTGAGTGTTGAGGGCTGAGAGCTAAGTGGATGAGTTGTTGTGACAAGTGGAGTGACTGTTGCCTTGAAAGGTTGTACTTGTTTTTCATTTGTTATTGTACTTAGTTGCTATTTGTCATTGTTGTGAAATTCTTTGAAAGATTTTATATCCGGATTACATGAACTTGAAATGTATAAATTGATTTGACTTAAATTGTTGGATTTGAAAGCATGTCTATTCTCTGTTGGAATTACTGGAAATGAACTATAACGGTGTAGCTCGTCACTATCTTCAATTTCTTATTTATTATTGTTACTTGCTGAGTTGGTTGTACTCATACTACACCCTACACTTGGTGTGCAGATCTAGGTGCTTCCGGACATAGAGTGTGTTGATTTTCTCGCACAGTTGATTTTCCAGAGATTGAGAGGTAGTTGCTGTGTTTTGCAGACCTTGTCTCTCCTTCCCTATCTCCTTGTTTACTGTATTGGGTCTTAGACTATTATAGACTGTTTTATTTTGACTTGTATCCATATTATATGCTCTTGTACTCAGTGACACCAGGTTTTGATTGTGTTGTATCGTAATTTGCTAGATTTGTTTTGGTATTGTATTAAACATTATGTTTTCAAACTTAAAGGAAATCATGGGTTATTGATGTTGTCGGCTTGTCTAGTACTGAGATAGGCGCCATCACGGCAGGTTAGGATTTTGGGTCGTGACAAGTTGGTATCATAGCCTAGGTTACATAGGTCTCAGGAGTCATGATCAAGTTTAGTAGAGTCTTGCGGATCGGTACGGAGATATCTGTACTAATCTTTGAGAGGCTGCAGAACCCTTAGGAAAATTTCACTTTCTTGTATTCTGTCGTGCAAATTTGTTGATTCCGGAAACTAAATTTTTGTTAATCTATTCTCTAACAAATGATGAGGACATGTACTATCGGATCGGACGGTCAGCCACCAGTTAGGGCCGCGAGAGTCCGGGGCCGTAGTAGAGGTCGAGGTGTAGCTCGTACCACAGTTGGACCAGCACCTGTAGTACTACCAGTTGCTCCAGGTATAGCTGAGCCGACAGGATCAGCTCAGGCACCAGCTGTGCTCATTGAGGTTCCAGGCCTTCAGGAGACCTTGGCCCAGATATTAGCAGCTTGCACTAGTCTAGCTCGGGTGGTTTCGGCTCAGGCCGCACCTGCCACTTCTCAGGATGGGAGAGGTACTCATACCCCTGTTGTCTGTACTCCAGACCAGTTAGTACAGGAACTTTAGATACCGGGGGCACTACCAGCCTAGCCAAATGCAGCTGCTCAGGCCCCGGTAGTTCCTGTTATGGCAGATGATGAGTAGAGGAGACTTGAGAGATTTGAGAGGTTTTGACCTCCATCTTTTAGAGGTGTGGAGTCAGAGGATGCTTAGGATTTTCTGGATAGGTGTAAACATATGCTTCGGACATCGGGTATTCTGGAGACCAGTGGGGTCTCATTCACTACTTTTCAGTTTTCTGGGGCTGCACTCAGATGGTGGAAGACTTACGAGAGGCGTAGGCCTGTTGGCGCAACACCCCTTACTTGGCAGCAGTTCTCCGTGGTCGTTTTGGAGAAGTTCGTGCCTCAGACTCGCAGAGAGGAGCTGTGCAGATAGTTTGAGCAGCTTCGCTAGGGTGATATATCTGTGATAGACGAGATTTTCTGAGTTGGCTCGTTACGCATACTGGTTGGTTCCCACTGATAGGGAGAGGGTTAGGAGGTTTATTGATGGCCTCACATATCAGTTGCGATTACATATGACTAGGGAGAGAGTATATGGTGCTACTTTTGATGAGGTAGTGGACATTGCTCGGCAGATAGAGATGGTTCGTAGCCAGGAACGTGGAGAGAGATAAAGGCTAAGAGGCCTCGTGGTCTAGGTGATTACAACGGTGTTCCTTCAGGGGGTCAGTTTTACCGTTGTAGGGGTCATTCTTACAGACACGCTCAGATGGGTCATCCAGCTCATCGTGGTGCATCAGTTAGCCACGGTTCTTATAGTGCTCACTCAGGCGAGTTTTCATTCAGTGCACTACCAGCGCAGAGTTCTCATCATGCCTTGTCCGCTTAGGCTTATACAGGTAATTCCTCGGGCTATCAGGAGCAGCAGTTTCATTAGAGGAGGGGTTGTTTTGGGTGCAGAGAGTTTGGTCATTTCAAGAGAGATTGTCCTAGGCTGTTGAGTGGGGCTCCACTGTAGAGTCCTCGACTGATGGCACCAGCACCAGCAGTTCCACCACCCGCCCAGCCAGCTCAGGGTGGGGGTCAGGCAGCTAGGGGTCGCCCAAGAGGGGGAGGCCGATCAGGTGGTGGGCAGGCTCGATTCTACGCTTTTCCTTCCAGGCCAGATGTTGTTGCCTCAGATGCAGTGATCACATGTATTGTTTCCGTGTGCCACATGGAGGATTCTATATTATTTGACCCTGGTTCCATTTATTCATATGTATTATCGTATTTTGCTCATTATCTAGACATGCCTTGTGAGTCCTTAGCTTCACCTGTTTGTGTGTCTACACCGGTAGGCGATATTATTACCGTGGACCGTATGTATCGGTCGTGTGTGGTAACTATTGGGAAACTGGAGACTAGAGTTGATCTCTTATTACTCGGTATGGTTGATTTCGATATAATCCTGGGTATGGATTGGTTGTCTCCATGTCATGCTATTCTGGATTGTCATGCAAAAATCATGACGTTGACGATGCTAGGGTTGCCAAAGGTTGAATGGAGAGGTTCTCTAGATCTTGTTCCTAGCATGGTAATTTCTTATTTGAAGGCCCAACATATGGTTGGAAAGGGATGTTTGTCATATTTGGCCTTTGTGAGAGATGTTGATGCAGATACTCCTATTATTGATTCAGTACCGGTCGTGCGAGACTTTCCGAATGTATTTCTTGCAGACTTGCCGGGTATGCCCCCCGACAGGATATTGATTTTGGTATTGACTTGGTGCAGGGCACTCAGCCCATTTCTATTCCTCTGTATCGCATGACACCAACTGAGTTAAAAGAATTGAAAGAGCAACTTCAGAAACTCCTTGAAAAGGGGTTTATTAGGCCTAGCTTGTCACATTAGGGTGCACCGGTTCTGTTTGTGAAAAAAAAAGATGGTACTATGTGGATGTGTATTGATTATAGGTAGTTGAACAAAGTTACAATCAAGAATAAATATCCATTGCCGCGTATTGATGACTTATTTGACCAGCTTCAGAGAGCGAGGGTGTTCTCCAAAATTGATTTAAGATCTGGGTATCACCAGTTAAAAATTCGGGATTCGGATATTCTAAAGATGGCATTCAGAATTCATTATGGCCACTACGAATTTCTTATGATGTCTTTTGGGCTAACCAATTCCCAACAACATTTATGCATTGGATGAATAGTGTATTCCAACCATATCTTGATTTATTTGTCATAGTATTTATTGACGATATTCTGGTGTACTCACATTGCTAGGATGAGCATGCGCAACACTTGGGTATTGTATTACAGAGGTTGAGAGAAGAGAGACTTTATGCCAAATTCTCTAAGTGAGAGTTATGTCTTAGTTTGGTGGCATTCTTGGGACATATAATGTCCAGTGAAGCAATTAAGGTAGATCCGAAGAAAATAGAAGCAGTTCAGAATTGGCCCAGGCCATCCTCAGTTACTGAAATTCAGAGTTTTCTAGGCTTGGCCGGTTATTATCGTCGCTTCGTGGAGGGTTTCTCGTCTATTACATCACCTATGACTAAATTGAACCAGAAAGGTGCTCCGTTCAGGTGGTCGGATGAGTGTGAAGAGAGATTTCAAAAGCTCAAAATAGCTTTGACTACGGCTCCAGTATTGGTGTTGCCTACAGGTTGAGAGTCTTATATTGTGTATTGTGATGCATCGTGTATTGGTCTCGGTGCGGTGCTAATGCAAGACGGTAGGGTGATCGCCTATGCGTCTAGACAGTTAAAGGTACATGAGAATAATTATCCAATCCACGATCTTGAGTTAGCAACTATTGTTCATGCCTTGAAAATTTGGTGGCGTTACTTGTACGGCATCCAGTGTGAGGTATATACCGATCATCGGAGTCTACAGCATCTGTTCAAAGAGAAAGATCTTAATTTGCGGCAGCGGAGGTGGTTAGAGTTGCTTAAGGATTATGATATTACCATTCTCTATCATCCCGGAAAGGCCAATGTAGTGGTCGATGCCTTGAGTCATAAGGCGGAGAGTTTGGGCAGCTTAGCATACTTACCGGTAGCAGAGAGGCCTTTAGCATTGGATGTTCAGGCCTTGGCTAATCAGTTTGTTAGATTGGATGTTTCCGTGCCGAATCGAGTTTTGGCCTGTGTGGTTTCTCGGTCTTCTTTATATGATCGCATTAGAGAGCGCCAGTATGATGATCCACATCTGCTTGTCCTTAAGGACATGGGTCAGCACGGTGATGCCAATGAAGTCACTATTGGAGATGGTGGGGTATTACGGATGCAGGGCAGGCTATGTATGCCTAATGTAGATGGTTTGCATGAGCTGATTCTCCAGGAAGCTCATAGTTCACGGTACTCCATTCATCTAGGTGCCGCGAAGATATATTAGGATTTGAGGCAGCACTATTGGTGGAGGCGGATAAAGAAAGATATAGTTGGGTTTGTAGCTCGGTGTCTAAATTGTCAACAGGTAAAGTATGAACATCATAGGCCGAGAGGATTGCTTCAGAGACTTGAAATTCCGGAGTGGAAATGGGAGCGTATTACCATGGATTCTGTAGTTGGGCTTCCACGTACTTTGAAAAAGTTTGATGTTGTTTGGGTGATAGTAGATCGGTTGACCAAATCTGCGCATTTAATTCCAGTTGGTACTAATTATTCTTCGGAGCGGTTAGCTGAGATTTATATTCCCGAGATTGTTTGCCTACACGGTGTGCCAGTGTCTATCATTTCAGATCGGGGCACGCAGTTTACATCACAGTTTTGGAGAGCAGTGCAGCGAGAATTAAGCACACAGGTTCAGTTGAGTACAACATTTCACCCTCAGACGGACGGACAGTCCGAGCGCACTATTCAGATATTGGAGGATATGCTATGCGCTTGTGTCATTTATTTTAGGGGTTCTTAGGATCAATTTCTGCCACTTGCAGAGTTTGCTTACAATAATAGCTACCAGTTAAGCATTCAGATGGCTCCGTATGAAGATTTATATGAGAGACGGTGTCGGTCTCCGGTGGGTTGGTTTGAGCCGGGTAAGGTTAGAATATTGGGTACTGACTTGGTTCAGGATGCTTTAGAGAAGGTCAAAGTTGTTCAGGAACGGCTTCACACAGCACAGTCTAGACAGAAGAGTTATGCCAACAGGAAGGTCTGTGATGTTGCATACATGGCTGGGGAGAAGGTTCTGCTCAAGATTTAACCAATGAAGGGTGTGTTGAGGTTCGGTAAGAAGGGCAAGTTGAGCCCTCGGTATATTGGGCTTTTTGAGATACTTAATAATATTGGAGATGTGGCTTATGAACTTGCTTTGCGACCTAGTCTATCAGGTGTTCATCCAGTGTTCCATGTATACATGCTCTCTGAAAGTAGGTCGGGGATCCGTCTCATATTCTGGATTTCAGTACAGTACAGCTGAACCGTAATTTGACTTATGATGTAGAGCCGGTGGCTATTTTAGATCGGCAGGTTCGAAAGCTGAGGTCAAAGAGCATAGCATCAGTGAAGGTGCAGTGGAGAGGCCAGCCAGCCAGAGAAGCTACTTGGGAGATTGAGCAGGAGATGCGTAGCAAATATCCACAGTTATTTGAGACTCCAGGTATTGTTCTAAACCAGTTCGAGGACGAATGTTTGTTTAAGAGAGAGAGAATTTAACGAACCGGTCAGTTATTTTGAGTATTATAACCCCGTTCCCCCATATACTGCTCAATTTATGCTTTATAGTTGTTTTATAACTTACCGGGTTAGTTGGTTCGGGTCCGGAAGGAATTCAGAATGAAATGAGACACTTAGTCTCATAATTGAAAATTTAAGTTAGAAAAGTTTACCGGATATGGACTATATGTAAATGACCTCGCATTTGAATTTTGATAATTCTAATAGCTCTGTATGGTAATTTTGGACTTAGGAGCGTGTCCGGAAAATTATTTGGAGGTCCGTGGTGGAATTAGGCTTGAAATGCCGAAAGTTTAATTTTTGGGAAGTTTGACCGAGGGGTTGACTTTTTTATATCGGGGTCGAAATCCAATTCTGCAAATTGGAATACCTCTGATATGTCAATTATGACTTGTGTGCAAAATTTGTGGTCAATCGGACGTGATTTGATAGGTTCCAGAGTCATTTGTAGAAATTAGAAATTTCAAAGTTCATTAGGCTTGAATTGGGGTGTAATTCATGGTTTTAGCTTTGTTTGAGGTGATTTGAGGGTTCAACTAAGTTTGTATAATGGTTTAGGACTTGTTGGTATATTTGGTTGAGGTCCCGATGGGTTCGGGTGAGTTTTGGATTGTTAACGGATCAAATATTTGGACTTGAACAGCTGCTGGAATTTTCTGATATCTGATGTTGTTTTCCTTCTACGTGATCGCATGAATGTATCTGCGATCGCGTAGGCTTAGTTGGTCAGTGGGGGGTTTTTTTCTATGCGATCGCGTTGGGATATCTGCGATCTCGTAGGGCTAATTTGAGGCAGTGACATTTTGTGCTTCGCGATTGCGTGAAGCAGGATGCGATCATATAGCTTTGTGAGTTTGTTATTCGCAAACGTGTGAAGAAGGTCGCGTTCGCGTAGAGGAAATGGGGCAGAAATGGAAACCATGCGTTTGTGCTTCGCGACCTTGTCTCTCCTTCCCTATCTCCTTGTTTATTGTATTGGGTCTTAAACTATTATAGACCGTTTTCTTTTGACTTGTGTCCATATTAGATGCTCATATACTCAGTGACACCAGGTTTTGGGAGTGTTGTATTAGAATTTGCTATTTGTATTAAACATTATGTTTTCAAACTTAAAGGAAATCGTGGGTTATTGATGTTGTCGGCTTGCCTAGTACTAAGATAGGCGCCATCACGACAGGTTAGGATTTTGGGTCGTGACAGCAGGCTCGGTAGAAGGGGCCGTCGGTTCAGCAGTAACCTACAGAATAATAAGATATTGTAGTATATGAAATATATATTACTAATGTACGTGTTAGCTAAAAAATATTTTATGGTCTTACCATGGTCTCGACGGGCTTCTGAATATAATCATCCATCTCAGGCATGTCAGTATCGCACAAAGTGACCTCCGTGACGAGCGAGGATGATGCCTTTAAAAAACGCTTTAGATATTGATGACTAATCAATGAGATAAAAACAAATATAAATAATAGTAATACAAACAAACTTGCGCCTGTGAAAGATCCTCAGCATCCCTCGATGATGACCCATAACTTAATGGGCGCCCACTATGCACATCTCGTGTCGGATGATCATCAGCAACCATCAATTGCTCTGGGGCACCAGGAAAATACCGATCCCACTCCTGTCACGTAATGGACGTGCTCGCGATCAACAATGGAGCTGACGGGATCACCTGCGAAGTCCCTGGCGTTAGCTGAAGGCTGAATAATGTCATATCATGAGGAGAATCGTCTGGCTCAGGGTGGTCACCCGGCTGATCAACTCCGAAATCCTGAACATGTGGCTCAACCCCCCCTTGCTGGGGACCAAGTCCTCGCCGACCCCCACGATCTCGTGGAACACCTCTTCCTCTTTGGGCACTCCTGCCACGTCGACCACGTTCACGCTCCACTGCTGGCCCACGATGGTACTGCTCTAGCAGCAGATAATCAGCCTCGTGTCCTAAGCGCTCGTTATCTCGGGCTTGCCTCAATGTCCGGGAAGCCAGATCTATAACCTGGCAGTCATACTCATGCAAAGTTGCCTCTCCCTCGCCGGTATGCTGCTATATCTGCAACCCAAACTGGTAGAACAAATGTAAGCCAATTGCCTGCACAACATGTAAAATATTATTTACAGAACACTAGGTTAACGTTATAAGTAAGTATAACAGATAACATACCGGTGCCTCATGCCTCCCGGCGTATGGAATGTACCGACCACCAGCGCGATGAACGAGATTCCCAATGAAAAGTCGGGTAACGCTACGGTACCAGCCCATATACTCATGCTCACCATTCGTACGCTCAGGTGAAGGGGGTGGCAGAATCAGGTCATGTCGACGGTCCTAAATCTCAATCTGTGTGTCTATCGAGGCCACGTATGTCTGGTCAACCCTGGAATGATCATCCCGCTGCTAATGTGCCCTAAGCCGAACAGGCCGAGTAGGTACAAGCTGCGGTCGACCAAACTGGCGAAAGACTCGCTCGGTGGGATGATGCTCGACAATATCGAGACACATCAATGGGACGAAAGAGCTCCACATAAGTCGGCCACTCGAGCAATAATCGGGCAAACTAGCTATTAGCTCGTCCCTGTATAGCCTCCATATAAACTATTAAGTAAAAATAGGAATCGTGAGTAAACACAACACATATAAATCTAGGCCAAGTAAACTTAAGTATACATGTACCTGCGCGCGCTCTAGCAAATCCAACAAATCTCTGCAATAAAGGAGATTATGTCGAGCCTCGACCTTGCATCCGTAGCCTCGCCTATCAACCCATCTCCTAGATAAAGGGAGAAATGGTAAAGGTGGTGCATCCGGAGCGATGAGTGGTAGAGGTGGCTGCAACTGCAGGAACCGTTCCCAGGCCCAAACCTAATATACAATTTGGACGTAAAATTTAAGGTATATTTTTACTATGTATGTTATAGTCATGAAAATAATTGACTATGCTTTCACCTGCAGCAGCGGCAAAAATCCGGCAACGTCTCGCTGGGTGCCCATGCTCGCCCGACACATCTGCTTATAAAAGTCACCTAGAACAGCTGCACCCCAGCTGTAACCAGGTAAATCATCTAGTTGCTCAAGATGATGAATAAATCTCAAGCTGACTAGGTTTCCCGAAGTGTTCGGGAACAATACCCCACCAAACATAAGAAGCAACAACAATCTCGTGTACTGGTTGATATGAAGATCCGATGTATCATCCATAATGTCCGCATCCATCGCCTCCAGATGCAGCTGGACGGGCGTCAACTGCAAACAACTGGCCCCACTCAATGTAGCCTCCTCCGCTGGCTGGAACCCGGTGAGCTGCTGCAACATCTCCAGGTACTGCAATCTCGTATAATCTCTGAGCGCATGCGGGTAAGCTACATGATGTCTATCAACCGGCAGCCCATACAGAACCTCCACGCCCTGAAGCGTGATAGTAGGCTTGCCAATGGGTAAATGAAATGTGTACGTCTCAGGTCGCCACCCCTCTATCAAAGCCGTGATCAACGACCAGTCTAACTGCAACCGGCCAATCTCAATAATCCTATAGAAACCCGTATCCTGAAGGCGTCTGACTATACGGGATGGAGTGGGTGGGCCTTAAGAAAATCCACATATCGTCTACCCGTCTGAAGGCGTCTGACTATACGGAACCTCCATGACGACTACTATAAATTGAACAATATTAATTAAAGTATTTTTCTTTTTCATTGCTTAACATCTTTAAATATATTGCAATATCTTTAATATTAAAATTTATTCAATATTTTTAATATATTGTTAATTAGGTTGATACATTCGATATTTTTATATGTTACTTTAATATTTTATATGTTAGTTGACTACTTTATATGTTTGTTATTATTTAATATGTTTGTTTCTTATTTTATATGTTAGTTTATTATTTTATATATTTGTTTATTATTTTATATGTTAGTTTATTATTTTATATATTAAGAAGTAAACTAGTGGAAGAAGTAGAAAATTAATGCCAGACTGAAGGGCATTAAGGAAATTATTTTGAATTTTAGAGATGGGGCTATCAGTAGGAAGAATGAAAGTTACAAAGAAGTGGCATTGTAAAACTAGTTGTTCGACGAATTCGACGAGGAATTAGGTGACCTATACCGGATTTGGTTGCATAACTATGTAATAACAACACGATATGGGTCCAAGAATTACTAAAGAAAATCAAGAAACATGCAGAAGCTAAAAGAAAATAAAGAAATAAAAAAACAACAGAAAATTAAAGATAGATTGAATTCAAGAAAGAATTTCTTGAATTTAAGAAGTCTATTCTTGAAGTTGAATCCTAACAACAATAATTAGCTAACAAAGAACTAATCACCTTTGATAGAGAATTAAAACAAGAGATAGATTGTGAAACCCAACCCTTTATAATAACAAGAACAACAATAAGCCTAAACTTATCACCTTTCTTGAATACCTAGAAGTGATCTAAGATTTTCGAAAGAGTTTAATCTTACCACCTTAAGTTGAGTCTTGAAGGTTGAAGAATAAATCCAAGAGTAGCCACACACAAGAGTGCAAGAAAAATCTCATAAGTTTTATTAATAATAGTCTATAATAATCTAAAAAAGAAATAAGACACCCCTTTATATAGAGAGGGGGTCATGAAATTCCTACCTAAAAATAAGGAAATAAAGTCCTAAACTACTTTGGAAAACAACTCCAAATACCTTAGGAAAAGGAAAAACACTAGAAAACAAAAACCAAGTCAATCTTAGAAAGTAACTCCAACAATCTTAGGAAAAGGAAAAACATAACCTTAACTACCTAGGAAAGCAATAAATTTAGTACCAAAATATATGGAAATAAGTTAAAACCAATCTTGGATAGAATCTTGAAAGTCCCAAACCAATCATGGATAGGATCTTGGAAATCTTAAAGGCAACTTGCAAGCAACTTAGTACCAACTTGTACCCAACTTCTATCACGCCTATTGAACCTTTCTTGTGCAGCAAGTAAGTCCTTTTTATGTTTTAAAAACATGTCTTTATGTAGGACTTATTGGGCTGCAAGTTTGGACATATTTTTAGGTACCAATTAGGTCCAATAGTGGCCTGGTTTGGATCTTCTTCAGAGGATATCTCTTGGGATCTAATACACCTTTTCTTGGACATGAATTTGGACCATAAAATAATTATAATATCTAGACAACTCATATCCTTTATCCTTGAGCTCTCCATCACAATTAACAACTTTTTTATTTGCACTTGAAGTCTAATGGCCTTGTTTTGCAACTCTTTAGCTTGACATCTTGTTAAAGGCCCTCTTTGAGATTCCAAAGATTAATTCTTGTCCTTGAATAGATTTGAGCTTCCTAGGATGCTATCATTCCCCTCTTTGTGAAGAAAATTCGTCCTCGAATTTTGACCTTGCAAGAAAAAAAAGTCACGCACTAGTAAATGACATCCACTAATCTGAAAAAATGGTAGGAATAAAACAAGATAGTGACCATGTGTCCACTTAACCCAATTAAGCCTAATAGGTATAAATACTCCTTTATAAAGCATATGGACATCATCATCCCAATAAAATTTATGCCTACTTAGAGTTGTCCAATAAAAACCCCTCTTAGATGCACTATGTAATGAAATTTGCAATGCAATCTTGTCAATAAGGTAGTCCAAACATGTGCATGCCAAAGAAATTACAAAATATTGTTCATGCATCCATTTAACACAAGTATCTTTGCCACATGTATCAAATAAGACACTCTTATGATATAGCCAAGTATCAATTATAAATCCCATGGATTCTTCTACATGTAAGTTATTCAAAGAAGCACATAAATTCTCAGAAAGGTCAGAAGAACCCATAAATTCCAAAATACAAATTTCAATACATTCAATCTCATGATTATAACTTTCCCCAATAATATTTACAACATCAATGGATTCTACATAATTGCTCAAACTATCACAGAAAGAGTCATAGATAGGTTCATGAAAGAGTATTTGATCACTAACGTCACAATAATCATACATATCCTCTTTACTAGTAGCAAACACTTTTATAGGCTCACAATCAACATGACTAGAGGAATGACTTCTCATCAAACAACAAAACTCACATTCTAGCAATTTATCACATGAAAACTTATTAGACACTTGAATAAGAGAAGAAAGAACATTTAACTCATTAGCAAACCTCTTCTCATAAATTTCATGCCTCTTTCCACCAAGTTGAAATGCATAATCATCTATGCCATACTCAATTTCAAAAGGAAGAAATTACTCTTGCACTTTAACTTAGATATTACAGTTAATGACTTGATATGCATCAAAATATCATCATCCACAAAAATTATAAAGTCACCAAGATAAGAAATAAGAGTATAGTTCATTACCTCCAAAAATACCTTAGGTGTTCTAGAAAGGCCAAGAATGTGAATGAACCAATTATACATACCATACTTGGACTTATTTACTAATGGAACAACATCACCTTTTATTCTTTTATGCAATGGCTCTAACTCAGCAATGCCTTTAGGGAACTCCATGTTATAAACCTGTAAATAAGGATCAAAATAGTCAAAAGGTTCAACAACAAAGAAATTAACCAAGCTTTTATCTTCCACCATCCAACAAGAATTGATTTTGCTAAATTCATGTTGGAATCCGATTGGATCCCTTGCTACCATCTCTTGTGCCTCACCTCCCCTTTCAAAAGGTATTTCTACATATGGCTGCACAAAATCACAAGAACTAAAACAAGAAAGATTTAATAGGTTAGGAAGTAAAGAAAATATTTTCTTGCTTACACTCTCTTTGGCTTTTATCACAAGACTAACTTTTCCCTCACCCTTAGCCTCTTTTCTCTCACTAAAGTTTTTTTCTTCTTCTTTACTCAAACCCTCTTGTTTTTCTCTCTCTACCTCAAAGACTTTTCTTATCTCATTGCCTTCTCTCTTTTCTTTTCCCTCAAGCTCACTCTTTTTCTCAATTGACATCCCATTCTCTTCACTCAATACAACCTCTCCTTTTTCCTCTGTTGGGATGTCAACCTGCACTCCCTTACTCCTCTCATTCTTTTCTCTCTCATATTTTTTCATATTCTCTTTAATAGTTTTTTCATCTTCATAAATTTGTGAGGGAGTCAAAGGTCCAAGAATAAGTTTCTTCCCGTTAACCTCAAAAGAGTATCTATTTTTTTCCATATTATATGAAGCTCTTCTATAGGCATACCATGGCTTTCCCAACAAGATATGATAATTATTCATGGGAATCACATCACACCAGATCGCATCCTCATACCTTCCAATAAAGAATAGTAATAACACTCTTTAGTGTACTTTTACTCCTTTCAACATGTAGGGTTCAATATGCTCAACACAAGGCAAGTTCAATTTTTCAACCATATAAGTGCTAATTGAGTTATAGCCAAACTCTTTGTCAATTCTAAGGGCACAAATCGCAGACATCATTTTAGCTTTTGTTTGAAAAATAATTTTACCATTGTCTTGCTTCCATTCGGTATACTGTAAGTTCGACTTTTCAAGTTGTTGAGTCATAGCTCGCCTCCTTTCACTATAACTACCTGTTTGAAACATCTTGAATAAAGATTAGAAGAATTATGTATCTCTCAAATTTTGGCTTTTTCCTCTAATGTTCTCGCCTCTCTTGCCTTTTTTCACTCAAAGTAATTCTTGGTCGTTAAACTTTAGATTTATTAATAAACCTTACTAGTCACAACCCTTAGTGATAAGAATGTGGAGTTAAAAAAAGAAAAGGAAAGTGAAGGACCAAACCTTGAAAGAATAGGAATTGGTTATGTAGAAAAAATAAGGAAATAATTTAGGAAACCCAAAACCCACAAGAATAAGGAAAGAAGTTACCTTAATCTTCAAGAAGTAGGATCCCCCTCTTCTTGTTTCCTTTCTTGACTTGGAAACCAAATAACACTTGAATTCTACAAATAATAATGAGCCATAGTGCTTTTCTTTTGGCTGATTTTCTTTTTTTTTGTGCTTTTTTTTTATTTTGTTTTGCTCAAGAACCTTCCAAGATTATCAAGATTTAAATCTTGATTAGCCTATACTTTGATACCACTTGATAACAACACAATATGGGTCCAAGAATTACTAAAGAAAATAAAGAAACATACGGAAGCTAAAAGAAAATAAAGAAATAAAAAAACAACGAAAAATTAAAGATAGATTGAATTCAAGAAAGAGTTTCTTGAATTCAAGAAGTCTATTCTTGAAGTTGAATCCTAACAACAATAATTAGATAACAAAGAACTAATCACCTTTGATAGAGAATTAAAAATAAGAGATAGATTGTGAAATCCGACCCTTTAGAATAACAAGAACAACAATAAGCCTAAATTTATCACCTTTCTTGAATACCTAGAAGTGATCTAAGATTTCGAAAGAGTTTAATATTACCACCTTAAGTTGAGTCTTGAAGGTTGAAGAATAAATCCAAGAGTAGCCACACACAAGAGTGCAAGAAAAATCTCACAAGTTTTATTGATAATAGCCTATAATAATCTAAAAAAAAGAAGAAGACACCCCTTTATATAGAGAGGGGTTTACGAAATTTCTACCTAAAAACAAGGAAATAAAGTCCTAAACTACTTTGGACAACAAGTCCAAATACCTTAGGAAAAAGAAAAACACTAGGAAACAAAAACCAAGTCAATCTTGGAAAGTAACTCCAACAATCTTAGAAAAAGAAAAAACATAACCTTAACTACCTAGGAAAGCAATAAATTTAGTACCAAAATATATGGAAATAAGTTAAAACCAATCTTGGATAGAATCTTGAAAGTCCCAAACCAATCATGGATAGGATCTTGGAAATCTTGAAGGCAACTTGCAAGCAACTTGGCACCAACTTGTACCCAACTTCTATCACGCCTATTGAACCTTTCTTGGGCATCAAGTAAGTCATTTTTATGTTATAAAAATGTGGCTTCATGTAGGACTTATTGGGCTGCAAGTTTGGACACATTTTTAGGTGCCAAATAGGTCCAATAGTGGCCTGGTTTGGACCTTCTTCAGAGGATGTCTCTTGGGATCTAATCCACCTTTTCTTGGACATGAATTTGGACCATAAAATAATTATAATACCTAGACAACTCATATCCTTTATCCTTGATCTCTCCATCCCAATTAACAACTTCTTTATTTGCACTTGAAGTCTAATGGCCTTATTTTGAAACTCTTTAGCTTGACATCTTGTTAAAGGCCCTCTTTGAGATTCCAAAGCTTAATTCTTGTCCTTGAATAGATTTGAGCTTCCTAGGATGCTATTACTATGTGGGGATTTTGTGATTGTGTTAGCATTTGAGTTTCATCCATTGTGGTAGAGTGAGTAGAGCTTGGATGGAGTTGAGTTATGGGCTTGAATAATAATAACAACATACTCAGTATAATCTCACATAGTGGGTATGGGGAGGGTAGTGTGTACGCAAACCTTACCCCTATCTTGTGAAGGTAGAAAGGTTATTTTCAATAGACCCTCGGCTTAGGCAAGCATAGGTACCACAATAGTAACAAGAAAACAAGACGGGACAACACCGAAAAATCATGTAAAAGCAGCATGGCCTTGAGAGAGGTTAAAAGAGAGAAAATATGATAAACCAATCACTATAGGCATAGCTTTTCTCTTTGGTGGTAAATTGAGAATAGAGAAGACTAGGCGGAGGGGTCTTATTGTATCCCCAAGAAACATATAGGATTAGCACAATGGATGCCGCGAGATGGATGTGAATTTTTTATGTGCGAGTAATATCTTGAGGAGCCCTAAGAATGCTAATAATACTGAAAGAAATTTGTATCTAATTTTCGGTGTAGTTTGTGATAGCAAGTTATTAACATTATTATTTTTACTAGATTATTAATTAATATTTATCAGAAAAAAGATATTTATAATTAAGTTAAAGTTTAATATACACTATAGTGTAAATAACTTTTAAAACTATTTGGTTCTCGACGAATATCTTCAATCCTCAAAATATAATTACTTGCTATAATAGGTAAAGTTGAACTGATGGTGTAAACTTTCCTACACTAATGATGTACATAACTCTTACCTTAAAAGTGACTTTGTGTATAATTTTGTTTTTACTTTTATATAGTAACTATGTAAAACAAATTACACTAATAGATCACCTAAAAATAAATACATATAAATGCATTAATAAGTTCAGCTAGTGATACGATCCAAGATAAATACAACAACGGAATATGAAAATAATAATAATTAAAGCAAAAGTAATGATAGGTTTGATTAAGATAATCAAATTAGTTTGAATGATAAAGTATAGAAGAAAATCTAGAACCCTAAGTGAACGTCTCAAGCAACAATCAAAATACCATTTGATCGCCTCCCAAGCACGATAAATTAGAAACTCTATATATAAAGAAAGGAGAAGAAGATTACCATTAAGAACCTAAGTCTTGAAAAAAGGTAATCCAAAGTCGAACTCGAACCAAGAGGTTCCAAATCTCTCTCTCATTATCCATCTCAACCTCTCCTTTTGACTCTATTAAATTGTGAATTGTTACTCCCTCACCCCTCTCTTTCTTTTGTCTCGCTTGCTCACTTTTGTTTGTTTCAGATGGAGTTAAACATGAAGAAGAACTTTTTCTTAGAACCTCTCCTTTTGGAAGGCTTCCATGCTTTGATGTTCTTAGGTGATCAAAAGAAATAGATTTTCCCCTATTGGAAGTCTCATTCTTCTTGTGCCCCATATCTTTTAAACTCAAAGGTGCAAACTTGCTTCTCAAATGAAACTTCATTGTATCCCAAGTCTCAATGGATGGACAGAAAGTGACTTTAAAGGTAGTTTCATGATTGTAACACCACAAAAAAATATTTCCATGAAGTGTTTTAATAACCAGATGTAACGACCCGGCCGATCCTTTTGACTATTGCAATCCTGTTCCCCCATTACTGCTCAAATTATGATTTTGCGATTGTTATTTGGCTTGTCGGGATAATTGGTTCGGGTCCGGTGAGGTTTAGGAATGATTTGGAGCACTTAGTTCCAAGGTTTAGAATTTAAGTTAAAAAGGTTGACCGGATGTTGACTCATGTGTAATGACCCCGGAGAAATTTTTCTAAGGAAATTAAGGTTTTGTGGTGCCGAGGTAGATCAATTAGTACAAAGATTATAGAAATTTCTCGCGGCTCGGAATTTTTGGGTTGAACAATGCACCAATAAGGTTTTCGGCAGGATGGCATGTCTGTGACCTAGTACGAGATGAGGTTTTCTGAGTTGGCTCGTCACGCAGTTTGGTTGGTTCCCACTGATAGGGAGAGGATTAGGAGGTTCATTGATGGCCTCACATATCAGTTGCAGTTACTCATGACTCGGGAGAGAGTATCAGGTGGTACTTTTGATGAGGTAGGTGACATTGCTCGGCAGATAGAGGTGGTCCGTAGTCAGGAACGTGGAGAGAGGGAGGCCAAGAGGCCTCGTGGTCTAGGTGATTTCAGCGGTGTTCCTTCAGGGGGACAGTTTTACCGAGGTAGGGGTCGTCCTTACAGACATGCTCAAACGGGCCGTCCAGTTCACCATGGTGCATCATCCAGCCATGGTTCATATAGTTCTCATCAGGGTCAGCCATCCCTTGACGCCCTTCCAGCCTAGAGTTCGTCTCGTGCCCCTTTAGTTCAGGGTTCATTTGAACCTGGTGCTTCTAGTAGTTATTCTGGTTCTTGGGGGCCGATTTAGTCAGCACCATCACCAGTACCGGGGAGCAGCTTTGAGTGCGTGGAATTTGGACATATGTGCAGACAATGTCCTCGTCGCTCGGGAGGTCTAGTGCAGCAGAGAAGTCAGACTACGACTTCAGCACTAGTTACTTCACTACCCGCCCAGCCAGCTCGAGGTGGGGGTCAGGTAGCTAGGGGTCTCCCAAGAGGGGGAGGGCGATCAGGCCCGATTCTATGCTTTTCCTGCCAGACCAGATTCTATTGCTTTAGGTACAGTGATCGCAGGTATTGTCTCAGTGTGCCATAGTGAGGCGTCTATGTTATTTGACCTTGGATCTACTTATTCATATATGTCATCGTACTTTACTCATTATCTGGATATGCCCCGTGAGCCCTTAGTTTCACCTGTTCGTGTATCTACGCCGGTGAGCGATACTATTATTGTGGACCATGTGTATCGGTCATGTGTGGTAACTATTGGGGGACTGGAGACTAGAGTTGATCTTTTATTGCTCAATATGGTTGATTTCTATGTAATTCTGGGTATGGATTGGTTGTCTCCATGTCATGCTATTCTTGACTATCACGCAAAAATTGTGACGTTGACCATGCCGAGGTTGCCAAAGGTTGAGTGGAAAGGTTCTCTAGATTATGTTCCTAGCATGGTAATTTCTTATTTGAAAGCCCAACGTATGGTTGGAATGGGTATTTGTCATACTTGGCTTTTGTTAGAGATGTTGATGCAGATACTCCTACTATCGATTCAGTACCGGTAGTGAGAGACTTTCCTGATGTATTTCCTGCAGACATGTCGGGTATGCCGCCCGACAGGGATATTGATTTCGGTATTGACTTGGTGTAGGGCACCCAGCCCATTTCTATTCCTCTGTATCATATGGCACTAGCCGAGTTAAAAGAATTGAAAGAGCAACTTCAGGAACTTCTTGATAAGGGGTTTATTAGGCCTAGTGTGTCGCCTTGTGGTGCACCGATTCTGTTTGTCTAAAAGGAAGATAGTACTATGCAGATATGTATCGAATACAAGAAGTTGAACAAAGTTACAATCAAGAATAAGTATCCTTTGTCGCGTATTGATGATTTATTTGACCAACTTTAGGGAGCAAGGGTATTCTCCAAAATTGATTTGAGATCTGGGTACCACCAGTTGGAAATTCGGGATTCGGATATTCTAAACACGACATTCAGGACTCGTTATGGTCACTATGAATTTCTTGTGATGTCGTTTGGGCTAACAAATGCCCCAGCAACATTCATGCACTTGATGAACAGTGTATTCCAATCATGTCTTGACTCATTTGTCGTAGTATTTATTGATGATATCCTGGTGTACTCACGTAGCCAGGAGGAGCATGTATGACACTTGAGTATTGTACTACAGGGGCTGAGAGAGGAGAAACTTTATGCCAAATTATCTATGTGTGAGTTCTGGCTTAGTTCGGTAGAATTCTTGGGACACATAGTGTCCAGTGAAGGGATTAAGGTGGATCCGAAGAAAATAGAGGCAGTTCAGAGTTGGCCCAGGCCATCTTCAGTTATTGAGATTCGGAGTTTTCTCGGCTTGGCCGGTTATTATCATCGCTTCGTGGAGGGTTTCTCGTCTATTGCATCGCCTATGACTAAATTGACCCATAAAGGTGCTCCGTTCAGGTGGTCGGATGAATGTGAAGAGAGCTTTCAGAAGCTCAAGACAGCTTTGACTACAGCTCCAGTATTGGTGTTGCCTATAGGTTCAGGGTCTTATAATGTGTATTGTGATGCGTCGTGTATTGGTCTCGGCGCAGTACTGATGCAAGATGGTAGGGTGATTCCCTATGCGTCCAGACAGTTAAAGGTTCATGAGAAGAATTATCTAGTCCACGACCTTGAGTTAGCAGCTATTGTTCATGCCTTGAAAATTTGGCGGCATTACTTGTACGGTGTCCATTGTGAGGTTTATACCGATCACCAGATTCTACAACATCTATTTAAACAGAAGATCTTAATTTGCGGCAGCGAAGGTGGTTGGAGTTACTTAATGATTAGGATATCACCATTCTTTATTATCCCGGAAAGGGCAATGTGGTGGATGATGCCTTGAGTCGTAAGGCGGAGAGTTTGGGCAGCTTAGCATACTTACTGGTAACAGAGAGGCCTTTAGCCTTGGATGTTCAGGCCTTGGCCAACCAATTTGTTAGATTGGATGTTTCCGAGCTGAATTGAGTTTTGGCTTGTGTGGTTTCTCGGTCTTCTTTATATGATTGCATCAGAGAGCGCCAGTATGATGATCCCTATTTACTTGTCCTTAAGGACACAGTTCAGCACGGCGATGCCAAGGAAGTCACTATTGGAGATGATGGTGTATTACATATGCAGGTTATGCTATGTGTGCCTAATGTAGATGGTTTGCATGAGTTAATTCTCCAAGAAGCTCACAGTTCGTGGTACTCCATTCATCTAGGTGCCGCGAAGATGTATCAGGATTTGAGGCAGCATTATTGGTAGAGGCAAATGAAGAAAGATACAGTTGGGTTTGTAGCTCGGTGTTTAAATTGTCAATAGGTAAAATACGAGCATCAGAGACTGGGATGATAACTTCAGAGACTTGAAATTCCGGAGTGGAAATGGGAGCGCACTACCATGGACTTCGTAGTTGGGCTTCCACAGACATTGAGGAAGTTTGATGCGATTTGGGTGATTGTGGATCGGTTGACCAAATCCGCGCATTTTATTCCAGTTGGTACTAATTATTCTTCGGAGCGATTGGCTGAGATTTATATCCGCGAGATTGTTCACCTACATGGTGTGCCAGTGTCCATCATTTCAGATCGGGGCACGCAATTTACATCACAGTTTTGGAGAGCAGTGCAGCGAGAATTGGGCACAAAGGTTCAGTTGAGTATAACATTTCACCCTTAGACAGACGGACAGTCCGAGCGCACTATTCAGATATTAGAGGTTATGCTACGTGCTTGTGTCATTGATTTTGGAGGTTCTTGGGATAAAATTCTGCCACTTGCGGAGTTTGCTTACAATAACAGCTACCAGTCGAGTATGCATATGGCTCCGTATGAGGCATTATATGGGAGATGGTATCGATCTCCGGTTGGTTGGTTTGAGCCGAGTACTGACTTGGTTCAGGATGCTTTGGAGAAGGTTAAAGTGATTCGGGAGCGGCTTCACATGGTACAGTCTAGACAGAAGAGTTATGCCGACAGGAAGGTCCGTGATGTTGCTTACATGGTTGGGGAGAAGGTTCTGCTCAAAATTTCACCAATGAAGGGTGTGTTGAGGTTCGGGAAGAAGGGCAAGTTGAGCTCTCATTATATTGGGCCTTTTAAGATACTTAAGAAAATCAGAGAAGTGGCTTATGAACAGCTTTGCCACCCAGTCTATCAGGTGTTCATCCGGTGTTCCATGTATCCATGCTCAAAAAGTATGTCGGGGACCCGTCTCATATTTTGGATTTCCGTACAGTGCAGCTGGACAGTAATTTGACTTATGATGTGTAGCCGGTGGCCATTTTAGACCAGCAGGTTCGAAAGTTGAGATCAAAGAACATAGCTTCGGTGAAGGTGCAGTGGAGAGGCCAGCCAGTCGAGGACGAACGTTTGTTTAAGAGGGGGAGAATGTAACGACCCGGCCGGTCGTTTTGACTATTGTAATCCTGTTCCCCCATTTACTGCTCAAATTGTGATTTACAATTGTTATTTGGCTTGCCGGGGTAATTGGTTCGGGTCCGGTGAGGTTTTGGAATGATTTGGATCACTTAGTTCCAAGGTTTATAATTTAAGCTAAAAAGGTTGACCGAATGTTGACTTATGTGTAATGACCCCGGAGAAATTTTGCTGAGGAAATTAAGGTTTTGTGGTGCCGAGATAGATCAATTAGTACAAAGATTATAGAAATTTTTCGCGGCTCGTACTTTTTGGGTTGAATAATGCACCGATGAGGTTTTCGGCAGGATGTCATGTCTATGACCCAGTACGAGATGAGGTTTTCTGAGTTGGCTCATCACTCAGTTTGGTTGGTTCCCACTGATAGGGAGAGGATTAGGAGGTTCATTGATGGCCTCACATATCAGTTGTGATTACTCATGACTCGGGAGAGAGTATCGGATGCCATGATTGGCTTGATATAGCGCTTGGGCTGAAGGAGCCCCTCCAGAGTCTGTACACACCCCCAGGAGCGCAGGTACCTACTGAGTGCGAGTGACGAGTACCGAGTGATGAGTGACTGTGAGGAAAGAGTGACTGTGAGGTTGGAGTGAATGGGAGGACTGAGTGAGTGTTACTCTGAGAGGATGTATTACTTTAATTATTTGCTGCATTTCAGCTGTCATATATCACTATTTTGGAAATTTTGGAAAACATTATTTTCTATTTCGGTCAACCTTGATATGAAATTTCAGTGAAATCTAAAATGTTGAGCTGAGAACATGCCTACTCTTTTATATTGAAAAGTATTGTATTTGGACTTAGCTGAGAAGATCGTCACTACTTTCAGTTCTTTATTTATTATTGTTACTTAGTGAGTTGGTTGTACTCATACTACACCCTGCACTTCGTGTGCAGATCCAGTCGATCCCGGATACATTGGGTGTTGATTCTTTCGCACAGTCGATTTTTTCGGAGATTCAGAGGTAGCTGCCATGTTTTGCAGACCTTGTCTCTCTTTTCCTATTCTTTTGTTATTGTATTTGGTCTCGGATTATTATTATAGACCGGATTTTTTCCAGACTTGTAATGTATAGATGCTCATGTACTCAGTGACACCAGGTTTTGGGTATGTATTTATTTCTAATGTTTGTGGAATTTACTCTTAAACTTAATTTTTATGTTTTCAGTATTTAAAAGAAATTGTGGGTTATTGATGTGGTCGGCTTGTATAGTATCGAGATAGGCGTCATCACGACGGGTGATATTTTGGGTCGTGACACCAACTCCAATCTTTTACGTTTCGAACATGGATAAGATGCAAAGATATAGTCCACCTTTCTCTCCCAATTGAGGTAGGCATTCAGACCATGAATTCCTTCAAAAAAGAATGGTATCGATATATTATAGTTTTTAAGGATCAAACTGTCACGACCCAAAATTAACCCATGTCGTGATGGCGCATATCGTGGAACTAGGCAAGCCGACGCATTTCCAAAACAAACCGATATTTTCATTTTAAAGATAATTTCAAGGTTATTTGACATAAAACCTCCATTAAAAGAGTTCAAATCAAAGAAAAAAATAGAAGTGCGGAAAAGAAAAGCCCGACATCGGGGTGTCACTAGTCATGAGCATCTACTACAATCTGTCTAACAATATCAAGGCTAACCCAGCCTGAAAAAATAGCTAAATACAACTAGAGGAAGACAAGAGGGAGAAGAGCAGGGGCTGCGATCGCCAAACAGCTACCATGTTATCTCCAAGAAAATCTGCAACCAGAACACTCAATAACCGCTACCGTATCAAGCTACACCTGAATCTGCACACAAGGTGTAGGGAGTAACGTGAGTACGCCAACTCAGTAAGTAACAACATTAAATAAAGACTGAGCAGTAGTGACAAGCAATAAAGCATATAACGTTCATATCAGGAAATCTCAGTAAAATACCACATGCTTTTAAAAATCAGGATTTGAATCAAATTATCTAGTTTAAACCCAATTCCAGTAAAAATCATTTAAAGACATTTTTTTTTCCAACAGTTTTTCAAACAAAGGCTCAATGCAAAGGTGATCAAAAATGATGAAATCATGAACAACCCCTCAAGCAAAACATCACTCATATACAGCCCCTCGGTCAAACCTCACAGTCACTCGTGTCACTCGGTTTATACCTCACAATCACTCATGCCTCCTAGTCACTCAGCACTCGACACTCGCACTTAGTAGGTACCTGCGCTCACTGGGGGTGTGTACAGACTCCGGAGGGGCTCCTTCAACCCAAGCGCTATAATCTGCACGGATAACTTACGTGCTATAATAATAAAGTATGTTGCAGGCGGGCAGCCCCGATCCACACTCATTCTCACAATCAGGCCCTCGGCCGATATCAAACATAAATATGCTGTAGACGGGCAGCCCCGATCCACACTCATCCTCACAAATCAGGCCCTCGGCCTCACTCAGTCATAAACCTCTCAAGCCACTTGGGCATTTTAGTAAAACAGGGCATTCGGCCCAAAACATTTATATGCATCAAAATAAAGTCATAAAACTGAGTTATGCAGTAAACAAGTATAAACATGACTGGGTATAGATTTTCAATCGAAAACAATGAGAGGATGGTAAGAAACATCCCCTAAGGGTCCAAACAGCATTGGCGCAAGGCCCAAACATGGCATTCAGCCCAATTTATAGAAATGCTTTCTAAAACATATAATTATCAAATGGTTTCAACAAAGTATGCAACTTTACAGTTGCTACAGGACCGACCAAGTCACAATTCCCCAACAGTGCATGCCCACACGCCCGTCACCTAGCATGTGCGTCACTAAAAATAGTAGAATGATACAAAATTCGGGGTTTCATACCCTCAGGACCAGATTTACAATCGTTACTTACCTCAAAACGTGAAACTTTTTACTCTGCTATGCCTTTGCCTCGCAAATCGGCCTCTGAATGCCTCGAATCTAGTCACAAATAATTCATTTCAGTCAATGAAATTTATTGGAAGTAATTCCATAAGAAAATACTAAATTTTCATAAAACTCCGAAATTTAGCTGAAAAATTACCTGTGGGGCCCACATCACGGAACCCGACGAAAGTTACAAAATCCGAAAGCCCATTCAATCACGAGTCTACCCATACCAATTTTACCTAAATCCGACCTCAACCCGACCCTCAAATTTACAAATCTTATTTCCAAATTTCTAAGTTCCAATCTCCGATTTACACCTCAAAATCATGTAATCTAGTCGGATTATTCGATGATAATTCAATATTATGGAGTAGAAATGATCACAAGGGACTTACCTCAAGTTTTCCTTGAAAGTATATCAAAAATTGCCTCTCCTCAAGCTCCAATTTGTCAAAAATGGAAAATGGGACGAAGTCCTTATTTTTAAAATTCTGCCCAAACAACCTCAGTTCTGCCTCGATCGAGGTCCTCGATCCTAGTCCTCGATCCTGGTCCTCAATCTTGGCCCTCGTTCTTGGTTCTCGATCTTAGGCCTTCGATCATGTCTTCGACCCGGCCTTCGACCGTGACCCTCGACCGTGGGCTCGGTCATGGCCCTCGACTCTGGGCTCGATCATGGCTTCGATCGTGGCCCTCGACCCTAGGCTCGATTCTGAGAGATTTCTGTGCTCGAATCTGGCAGAAGAAATTTCCAACAGAAAGAAATTGCAGCAGCTGTTGTAGTTTAATTTTTGATCCGTTAACCATCCGAAACTCACCCGAGGCTATCGGGACCTCAACCAAATATACCAACAAGTCCTAAAATATCATACGAACTTAGTCGAATCCTCAAATCACCTCAAACAACGCTAAAACCATGAATTACGCCCCAATTCAAGCCTAATGAACTTTGAAATTTCTAATTTCTACAAATAACTCTGGAACCTATCAAATCACGTCCGATTGACCTCAAATTTTGCACACAAGTCCTGAATGACATAACAGAGGTATTCCAATTTTCAGAATCGGATTCCGACCCTGATATCAAAAAGTCACCCCCCGGTCAAACTTCTCAAAAATAAAACTTTCGGCATTTCAAGCCTAATTCCTCTACGGACTTTCAAATAATATTCCGGACATGCTCCTAAGCCCAAAATCACCATACGGAGATATTAGAATCATCAAAATTCAAATCCGAGGTTGTTTACACATAGGTCCATATCCGATCCACTTTTCTAACTTAAAATGTTTAGTTATGAGACTAAGTGTCTCATTTCACTCCGAGTTCCTTCCAGACTAGAACCAACTAACCCAATATAACATAATATAGCTGAATAACATAAAAAGAAGTTGGAATGGAGAAAACAGGGTTATAACTCTCGAAACGACCGGCCGGGTCGTTACATCCTCCCCCTCTTAAACATCTGTTCTTCCTCGAACGGGTGTAGAAACATACCTGGAGTCTCGAATAGGAGTGGATATCTGTTCCACATTTCCCGCTCGGTCTCCCAGGTGGCCTTCTCCACAGGCTGACCTCTCCATTGCACCTTCACTGAAGCTATATCCTTTGACCTCAACCTTCGAACCTGCCGATCCAAAATAGTCACCGGCTCCACATCATAAGTCATATAACCCTCCAACTGAACCGTGCTGAAATCCAAAACATGGGATGGATCTCCAATATACTTCCGGAGCATGGAAACATGAAACACTGGATGCACACTTGACAAGCTGGGTGGCAAGGCAAGCTTATAAGCCACCTCCCCTATTCTCTGAAGCACTCAAAAGGCCCAATGAACAAAGACACATCACGGACCTTCCTATCCGCGTAGCTCTTCTGCCTAGACTGCGCCGTGCGAAGCCGCTCCTGAATCAATTTCACCTTATCTAATGCGTCCTGAACTAAGTCTGGACCTAAGAGCCTAGCCTCACCCGGCTCAAACCATCCAACCGGAGATCTACATCTCCTCCCATACAAAGCCTCGTACGGAGCCAAATGAATGCTCGACTGATAACTGTTGTTATATGCAAACTCCGCGAGTGGCAGAAACCGGTCCCATGAACCCCCAAAGTCAATGACACAAGCACGCAACATGTCCTCAAATATCTGAATAGTGCGCTCGGACTGCCCATCCGTCTGAGGGTGAAAGGTTGTGCTCAACTCAACCTGAGTACCCAACTCTCGCTGCACGGCCCTCCAAAACTGCGATGTGAACTGAGTACCCCTATCTGAAATGATAGAAATTGGGACACCATGCAGGAGAACGTTCTCTCGGATGTAAACCTCAGCCAATCGCTCTGAAGAGTAAGTAGTACCAACTGGAATGAACTGCGCGAACTTGGTCAGCCGATCCATAATAACCCAAATAGCGTCGAACTTCCTCGAAGTCTGTGGGAGCCCAACTACAAAGTCCATGGTGATCCGCTCCCACTTCCACTCTGGGATCTCTAATCTCTGAAGCAAGCCACCCGGTCTCTGATGCTCATACTTAACCTGCTGACAGTTTAGACACCGAGCCACAAACCCAACTCTATCCTTCTTCATCCGCCTCCACCAATAGTGCTACCTCAAATCCTGGTACATCTTCGAGGCACCCGGATGGATGGAATACTGCGAGCTGTGGGCCTCCTCAAGAATCAGCTCTCAAAGCCCATCTACATTAGGAACACATATCCGGCCCTGCATTCTCAGCACGCCATCATCACTAATAGTCACATCCCTAGCATCACCTCTCCGAACCTTGTCCTAAAGAACGAGCAAGTGAGGGTCATCATACTGACGCTCCCTGATACGGTCATAAAGAGAAAACCTGGAGACCACACATGCCAATACCCGACTAGGCTCCGAAATATCCAATCTGACAAGCTGGCCTACAAAGGTCTAAACATCTAATGCCAAAGGTCTCTCTACTGCTGGAAGATATGCTAAACTCCCCAAGCTCTCTGCCCAGCGACTCAAAGCATCGGCCACCACATTGGCCTTCCCCGAATGGTACAAAATAGTGATATCATAGTCCTTAAGAAGCTCCTACCATCTCCGCCGCAAATTAAGATCCTTCTGCTTTAATAGATATTGCAGACTCCGGTGATCAGTATAGATCTCACAATGAACCCCATACAAATAATGACGCCAAATCTTCAAGGCGTGAACAATGGCTGCTAACTCAAGATCATGGATAGGATAGTTCTTCTCATGGGTCTTCAACTGGCGCGAGGCATAGGCAATCACCCTACCCTCCTGCATCAAAACACAACCAATGCCTATCCTTGAGGCATCGCAATACACGGTGTAAGAACCTGAAGCTGATGGCAGAACTAACACTGGAGTTGTGGTCAAAGCAGTCTTGAGCTTCTGAAAGCTCTCCTCACATTCATCCGACCACCTGAATGGAGCACCCTTTTGGGTCAATTTGGTCAAGGGCGATGCAATAGATGAAAATCCCTCCACAAAGCGACGGTAGTAACCCGCCCAAACCAAGAAAGCTCCTAATCTCCGTGGCTGAGGACGGTCTAGGCCAACTCTGCACCGCCTCTATCTTCTTCGGATCCACCTGAATACCCTCACTGGACACCACGTGCCCCAAGAATGCTACTGAACTGAGCCAAAACTCGCATTTGGAGAACTTTGCATAAAGCTTCTCCTTCCTCAATCTCTGTAATACAATCTTCAAATGCTAAGCGTGCTTCTCCTGGCTACGAGAGTACACCATGATGTCATCAATGAATACAATAATGAATGAGTCCAAATAGGGCTGGAATACACTGTTCATCAAATGCATGAACGCTGCTGGGGCATTGGTCAGCCCAAAAGACATCACGAAGAACTCATAATGGCTATATCAGGTCCTGAAAGCTATCTTAAGAATATCTGAATCCCAAATCTTCAGCTGGTGATAACCGGACCTCAAATCAATCTTGGAGAACACCCTTGCTCCCTGAAGCTGGTCAAATAAATCATCAATGCGAGGCAAAGGATACTTGTTCTTGACTGTGACCTTGTTCAACTGCCTGTAATCAATACACATTCTCATGGAACCATCCTTCTTCTTCATAAATAGAACCGGTGCACCCCAAGGTGACACACTAGGCCGAATAAACCCCTTATCAAGGAGTTCCTGAAGCTGTTCTTTCAATTCCTTCAACTCCGTCGGTGCCATACGATACGGTGGAGTAGAAATGGGCTGAGTGCCCCGCACCAAATCAATACCAAAGTCAATATCCCTGTCAGGTGGCATGCCCGGTAGGTCTGCAGGAAATACATCCGAAAAATCACGTACCACCGGAACAGAATCAATGACAGGAGTATCTGCACTAACATCCCTCACAAAAGCTAAATAAGATAGGCAACCCTTCTCAACCATGCGCTGAGCCTTCAAATATGAAATCACCCTACTTGGTATATAATATACAGAACCGCTCCACTCAACCCTCGGAATTCCCGGCATAGCCAACGTCATTGTCTTAGCGTGACAATCTAGAACAGCATGGCATGGATATAACCAATCCATACCCAATATCACATCAAAGTCAACCATACTGAGCAACAATAGATCCACTCGGGTCTCCAGACCCCCAATAGTCACCACACATGACCGATATACGTGGTCCATAATAATAGAATCGCCCACAAGAGTAGATACATATACAGATGAAACTAAGACTCACGGGGCATATCCAGAAAATGGGCGAAATACGAGGAAACATATGAATACGTGGAACCAGGGTCAAATAATATTGAGGCATCTCTGTGACAAACTGAGATAATACCTGTAATCACAACATCTGAAGCAATAGCGTCTGGTCTGGCAGGGAGAGCATAGAAACGGGCCTGATCACCCCCGATCTGCCTCCCCCTCTAGGGCGACCCCTAGCTGACTGACCTCCACCCCGAGCTGACTAGGCGGGTGGTGAGGTAGCTGGTGCTGTAGTCGGAGGTTGACTCCTCTGCTGAGATAGACCTCTGTGACAACGAGGACACTGCCTCCACATATACCCCAAGCTGCCCACACTCAAAACAACTCCCTGGTGCTGGTGGCAGAAACTGAAGGGAACCCCTAGCACCGGGATGACTGGTAGAAGAACCTGGCATAGAAGAGCCCTGAACAGGTGGAGCACGGGACAAACTCTGAACTGGAAGGGCACTAAGTGATGAGTGGCCCTGATGAGAACTATGAGAACCATGGCCAGATGATGCACCCCAATGAAATGGCCGAGCTGACTGAGCCTGTATGAAATGACGACCTCTACCATGCTGGAACTGACCCCCAAAAGGAGCACCGTTGAATCCACCCTGACCACGAGGCCTCTTGGCCTCCCGCTAAACCCTCTCCTAACCACGAACCATCTCAATCTCCCGAGCAATGTCGACAACCTCATCAAAGGTAGCACCTGAAACCCACTCCCTGGTCATGAGCAACTGTAGCTGATAAGTGAGGCCATCAATAAACCTCGTGATCCTCTCTCTGTCTATGGGAACCAACCAGATAGCATGACGGGCCAACTCGGAGAACCGCATCTCATACTGCGTCACAGACATATCACCCTGGCAGAGCCGCTCAAACTGTCTACGCAGCTCCTCTCTGCGAGATCGAGGCACGAACTTCTCCAAAACGACCACGAAGAACTGCTGCCAAGTAAGGGGTGCTGCACTAACAGGCCTACTCCTCTCGTAAGTCTCTCACCATCTGAGTGCAGCCCCAAAAAACTGAAAGGCAGTGAATGAGACCCTACAAGTCTCCAAAATACCAGCAGTACGGAGTATCCTCCGACACCTGTCCAAAAAGTCCTGATCATCCTCTCTCTTTGTGCCACTGAAAGCTGGTGGCCGAAGTCTCCCAAACCTCTCCAACCTACGCTGATCATCCTCAAGCATAGCAGGAACCACATAATCCTGAGCAACAGCAACCGGCTGGGCTGGTAGTACCTCTGGTGTCTGAAGTCCCTGAATAACCTGCTCGGGTGTGCGAGCGATGGGAGTTTGAGTGCCTCCCCTGGCCTGAGAAGTGGTTGCGGCCGTCGAAATAGAGACCACCTGAGCAAGGCCAGTACACGCTGTCAGAATCTGTGCTAGGGCCTCCTAAAGGCCTGGAACCACAATAGGCACAGGTGGTGCCTGAGCTGGTACATCAAAAACTGGAACTTGGTCCTGATCTGAGACAACTGGTGGATCTGTAGGTACTGCCCCAACTGCTGTATGGGCTGCACCTCCACCCCTACCGTGGCCTCTACTGTGGCGTCGGCCTCTCGCAGCCCTGGCTGGTGGTACTGGTAGCTGGCCCTCCAGACCGATAGCACAAGTCCTCACCATCTGTGAGAGAAGGAAACAACAGATGTTTAGTTACTAGAATCAACAGATTCGCACGACAAGAATTCAAGAATGTGGGGTTTCCTAAAGGTTCTGCAGCCTCTCGAAGATAAGTACAGATGTATCCGTACTGATCCGCAAGACTCTACTAAACCCGCTCATGACTCGTGAGACCTATGTAACCTAGGCTATGATACCAATCTGTCACGACCCAAAACTAGCCCCTATCGTGATGGCGCCTATCGTGGAACTAGGAAAGCTGACTCATTTTCAAAACAAACCGATATTTTCATTTTAAAGATAATTTCAAGATTATTTGACAAAAAACCTCCATTAAAAGAGTTCAAATCAAAAGAAAAAAAAATAGAAGTGCGGAAAAGAAAAGCCAGACATCGGGGTGTCACTAGTCATGAGCATCTGCAACAATCTGTCTAACAATATCAAGGCTAACTCAGCCTGGAAAAATAGCTAAATACAACTAGAGGAAGATAAGATGGAGAAGAGCATGGGCTGCGATCGCCAAACAACTACCTTGCTATATCCAAGAAAATCTGCAACCAGAACACTCAATAACCGCTACCGTATCCAGCTACACCTGAATCTGCACACAAGGTGCAGGGAGTAACGTGAGTACGCCAACTCAGTAAGTAACAACAATAAATAAAGACTGAGCAGCAGTGATGAGCAATAAAGCATATAACGTTCATATCAGAAAATCTCAGTAAAATACCACATGCTTTTAAAAATCAGGATTTGAATCAAATTATCTAGTTTAAACCCAGTTCCAGTAAAAATCATTTAAAGACATTTTTTCCCAACAGTTTTTCAAACAAAGGCTCAATGCAAAGGTGAGCAAAAATGATAAAATCATAAATAGCCCCTCGGGCAAAACATCACTCATACACAGCCCCTCGGGCAAACCTCACAGTCACTCGTGCCACTCGGACATACCTCATAATCACTCATGCCTCCCAGTCACTCAACACTCGGCACTCGGCACTCGCACTCAGTAGGTACCTGCGCTCACTGGGGGTGTGTACAGACTCCGGAGGAGCTCCTTCAGCCCAAGCGCTATAATCTGCATGGACAACTCAAGTGCTATAATAATAAAGTATGTTGCATGCGGGCAGCCCCGATCCACACTCATCCCCACAATCAGGCCCTCGGAGGATATCAAACATAAATATGCTGCAGGCGGGCAGCCCCAATCCACACTCATCCTCACAAATCAGGCCCTCGACTTCACTCAGACATAAACCTCTCAAGCCACTCGGGCATTTTTGTAAAACAGGGCATTCGGCCCAAAACATTTATATGCATCAAAATAAAGTCATAAAATTGAGTTATGCAGTAAACAAGTATAAACATGACTGAGTATAGATTTTCAATCAAAAACAATGAGAGGATGGTAAGAAACATCCCCTAAGGGTCCAAACAGCATTGGCGCAAGGCCCAAACATGACATTCAGCCCAATTTACAGAAATTCTTTCTAAAACATATAAGTATCAAATGGTTTCAACAAAGTATGCAACTTTACAGTTGCTCCGAGACGGACCAAGTCACAATTCTCCAACAACGCACACCCACACGCCCGTCACCTAGCATGTGTGTCACTAAAAATAGTAGAATGATACAAAATCCGGGGTTTCATACCCTCAGGACCAGATTTACAATCGTTACTTACCTCAAAATGTGAAACTTTTTACTCTGCTATGCCTTTGCCTCACAAATCGGCCTTTGAATGCCTCGAATCTAGTCACAAATAATTCGTTTCGGTCAATAAAATTTATTGAAAGTAATTCCATAAGAAAATACTAATTTTTCATAAAAAATCAAAATTTAGCTCAAATATTGCCTGTAGGGCCCAGGTCTCGGAACCCGACGAAAGTTACAAAATCCAAAATTTCATTCAACCACGAGTCTACCCATACCAATTTTACCAAAATCTGACCTCAACTCGACCCTCAAATCTACAAATCTTATTTCTAAATTTCTAAGTTCCAATCTCCGATTTACACCTCAAAATCATGTAATCTAGTCGGATTATTCGATGATAATTCAATATTATGGAGTAGAAATGATCACAAGGGACTTACCTCAAGTTTTCCTTGAAAATATATCAAAAATTGCCTCTCCTCAAGCTCCAATTTGTCAAAAATGGCAAATGGGACGAAGTCCCTATTTTTATAATTCTGCCCAGACATCCTCGGTTCTGTCTCGATCTTGGCCTTCGATCGAGGTCCTCAATCCTGGTCCTCGATCCTGGCCCTCGATCCCGGTTCTCGATCTTAGGCCTTCGATCATGTCTTCGACTCGGCCTTCGACCGTGACCCTCGACCCTGGGCTCGGTCATGGCTTCGATCGTGGCCCTCGACTCTAGGCTTGATCATGGCTTCAATCGTGGCCCTCGTCTTTGGGCTCGATCATAGCTTCAATCGTGGACCTCGACCCTAAGCTCGATTCTGAGAGATTTCTGGGCTCGAATCTGGCAGAAGAAATTTCCAACATAAGGAAATTGCAACAGCTGTTGTAGTTTAATTTTTGATCCGTTAACCATCCGAAACTAACCCGAGGCCCTCGGGACCTCAACCAAACATACCAACAAGTCCTAAAATATCATACAAACTTAGTCGAATCCTCAAATCACCTCAAACAACGCTAAAACCATGAATTATGCCCCAATTCAAGCCTAATAAACTTTGAAATTTTTAATTTCTACAAACAACTCCGGAACCTATCAAATCAAGTCTGATTGACCTCAAATTTTGCACACAAGTCCTAAATGACATAACAGAGGTATTACAATTTTCAGAATCGGATTCCGACCCTGATATCAAAAAGTCAACCCCCGATCAAACTTCTCAAAAATAAAACTTTCGGCATTTCAAGCCTAATTCCTCTACGGACTTCCAAATAACATTCCGGATACGCTCTTACACCCAAAATCACTATACAGAGCTATTGGAATCATCAAAATTCAAATCCGAGGCCGTTTACACATAGGTCCATATCCGGTCCACTTTTCTAACTTAAAATTTTTAATTATGAAATTAAGTGTCTCATTTCACTCCGAGTTCCTTACGGACTCGAACCAACTAACCCGATATAACATAATATAGCTAAATAACACAAAGAGAAGTAGGAATGGGGAAAACGGGGTTATAACTCTCTAAACGACCGGCCGGGTCGTTACACAAACTTACCTTACTACCCTTGTAAATTATTTTTTCACGTTTTTCTTTCATGTTCCTTGATTCAACTCCCTATCTTCCATTACTAGTATGATGGTTATCATACTTATTAGTAATATACTCGTACGAATCATAACCATACGAATCATGATAAGGAACATACCATGTTTTGTTATCACTTGAGTCTTCACCTGAATCATGATAAGGAATACACCCATCGTACTCCTCACCAGAATTACATGAATTGTTTCCTCCATCATCTTCGTCATAGGAATCCCAACATTCATCATCACTATATTCAACCATTCTTTCACCCCAATCGCTTGAATCGGCAAAAGACATGCTTATAGAAAAAATAATTGATTAATAATAAGAGGATCCCATAATAGCACACCTCTTGTAGTATGATTCAAATAAGCCCACTCAATCTCTTGTGTTTTATCTCATATTTATGAGTGTCACTCGTGTATAATCTCTGCCTCACTCCTTGAAAATCCTCAAACTTCGAGCTCAACTCACAAATCACCTATCCAAGACTTGAATTTTCTTGAAAATAATTTAAGAGTGAAGTTTATATAATCAAGAACAAACTTTTAAAAACTAAGGACGGGAGCCAAGAAATTTATATGAAAATAACGAGAAAAGCGCGAACGAATTGGCACGAAAGAAATAGTCAGTTTCAAATATTAAGAATGATTTAAATGCGAACTAGCACTAATTCGTCCTTAACAAGAATCCTCAATGAATCTTTCTTATCCAAAAGTAATCTTTCCCCAACAATCAACAAAAATAATTAAATAATTTTTTTCCTGGTTTTTTTTAAACTCAAGAACAATTTATTTTTTGTTTTCTTGTAAGCAACTCGACTAGGGTTTAGTCGAAAATAAAAACTATACTTTATTTGTCCTTTTTTTACTAATTCAGATCTTGATTTCATGACGGGGAACGTTGGTTTGTTAGAACAATACCCAAGACTTCACTCTGATACCAACTAATACGATCCGAGATCAACAATATAATGAAATATGAAAATAACAATAATTAAAGAAAAATTAATGATAGGTTTGATTAAAATAATTAAAATATTCTGAATAATGAAGTATAGAAGAAAATCTAGAACCTTAAGTGAATGTCTCAAGCAACAATCAAAATACTATCTGATCGCATCCCAAGAACGACAAATTAGAAAACCTAGATATAAAGAAAGGAGAAGAATATTACTATCAAGAACCTAAGTCTTGAAAACAGGTAATCCAAAATCAAACTCGAACCAAGAGGTTCCAAACCTCTCTCAAAAGTTTTCTTATGTCAAAATATACTAAGTGGCTAATGAAATAATCCTACGCTATTATAAATACCCAATGGGTAAAATAAAAAAAGTATCAAAGTTAATTTTCCAAAAAATAAACTCGCTAGGCCAAACCGTAACCTCAACTATAACATATAGTTGAACTGTGTCGAATTTTAGAAGCTTATTTTTTTTCAGTTCTTTAGGACCCTCTTGAACCGTAGCCAACGGTTGGTGAATCCATGTCACACGGTTTAGCTTGGGATCTTAATTCTTCCATTCTCAAGACTCCAAACATTGTATTCTTTGCATGAATCCTCAAAGTGATTCTCCAAACAATTTCTAATCACTTGTTGAAGATCATGTAGCTCCTTAGCGTGCATCCCTTCGACGTTCTTGTACTTGAAACGGGTTAATGGTCCACTAGATAATTTGGGGTCATTATCAATATATCCATTCTTTGACTTAGAGCGGGTTAATGGTCCACTAGAAATTTAGGGTCATTCTCAATATTCTCTGTTCTTGGACTTCGAGCGGGTTTAGATGAGGAAATTAAGAGGCGTTTCTGGGAAGACCTTGACGGGTTGGTCTGTGGCATTTCGCACAACGAGAAGTTATTCATAAGAGGAGATTTCAGTTGTCACATTGGGGAGATCTCTGGGGTTATGACGGTTTGCATGACGACTTTGGCTTTGGAGGTAGGAACGGAGGTGGTACTTCGTTGTTAGACTGTGCTAAAGCCTTTGACTTGGTTATTGCTAACTCGTGCTTTTCGAAGAGGGAAGAGCACTTATTCACCTTCCAGAGTTTATTGGCCAAGACTCAAATTGATTATCTACTCCTCCGAAAGTGTAATAGGGGTATGTGCATGGATTTTAAGGTTATACCGAGCGAGAATCTCACGACTCAGCATAGGTTATTGGTGATGAATTTAAAGATCGTAGAAGAAGAGGAAGAAGAGGGTTGTGTATGGTAAACCTAGGATCAGGTGGGGTGACTTGACTAATGACAAAGTGCAAGAGTTGGGGGAGTAGTTGTTGGTTATGGGATCCTGGAGGAGCAGTGGGGACGCGAGTTGTATGTGGACCACGACAGCAGAGTGTATTAGAGTAGCTACGAGAGAGGTATTAGGGGTCTCGAAGAGTTTCTCTACCGGACACAATGGTGACTGATGGTGGAGTGAGGAGGTACACGAGAAAGTGGAAGCCAAGAACGTGACGTACTTGAATCTTATAGAGAGCATGGACGAGGAGGTACTTCAGCACCTTTTAAAATGAATATAAAGAGTGGAAATATACAGAAAATAAACTTATATTTCTACACAGATATAAACTCTTACATTAGGGTCGGTTATATATTCTAAAAACAAATAAAGAGAGTATATGAATTTGGTAAAATATAACTTTTATTTCACAAACTCTCTTTTTTAGTTTTATGCTAGGCATTAGCTCTAGTAACAGACTCATAGTTACCTGCAAAATGATGTAACTGAATTCATTAAATGAAAGCACTAATTTTGGCTTGAGAGCCTTTTAAGAAAAAATATATAATTTGTAAAGAAAACCTAGTTACTTCTCGTAAATAGGAAATTTTAGTTAAAACGAGTAAATAAGTTTGTATTATAGTATATATAGGAAAAGATCCCTTCCCAAATCCCTTAGCAAATGTATGCAATGGGCCTGGGGGTGCTTTTGCTGGGTCGAAGTATTGGGTCTGGCAAGTCAAGCAACATTCCATAGTTCATAAAATGCTCTTTCTTCTCGGTTTCTATTTTCCGAGAGACAGACATTCGGAGCGACGAAGAAAAGGAAAAACCAGAAGAATCAAAGATGAAGAAAATGGAGTTTACTAACTGGGCCACCTATTGTGCTGGGTGCTATCCTTGGTACAATCGTCGTCGTCAATCTTCTCTTCGTCCAGAATGTATGCCCTTTTTCTTTTTTCCTTCTCAGTTTATTTTAAGCAAATTATTTACCATTATAGGAATTAAATGGACCGAATTAAGAAGAATAGCTATATACAGTGCCTATTTGATTTATAGATTGATTGATGCATTGTTTCTTCCCCATCATATGGAAGTGTTTCACTGAAAGATTAAGAGAGAATTGTGAACTTTTCTGTGTATAGATCTCTGTCAAAGACAGTGTTTATATACAAATATCCTATTTGTAAAATAAAATGTAAAAATATTTTTTTTGTACACTTGTCCTATTTGTATTAGCTAAGTATAACTAACTCTAACATATTTTATTCCTCTAGAAACTTCTACAAAATGTAACAGTTGTACTAGTTTTAATCTGGACGGCTGTCTTTTAATTTATCAAGATTGTGACCAACGTCCTTGATGCAGCCACGTGTCTTATTCTTTTCAATACACATAAGTCTATTGACTTATTCGATGAAGACCTTTGTTCTCTTACATCCCCCTCAAGTTGGAGGGTATAGAAGTTGCCCCCAACTTGCTAAGAATGGAGTGGTGAGAAGGACCACAAAGGGATTTGGTAAAGATATCGGCAAGCTGTGAAACAGAGGGAATATAATAGAGTGTGATGAGGCCGGAAATGTACTGTTGGCGGACAAAATGGTAGTCCAACTCAACGTGTTTCGTCCGCTCGTGAAAGATGGAGTTTCTTACGATGTGAATCGTTGATTTGCTGTCAGAAAGTACAAGAACCGGCAATGATGGTGAAATAGAAAGATCTTCAAAGAACCTGGTGATTCAAGTTAGCTCTGCAACAATACGTCTCATGGATCTGTACTCCGCTTCGGCTGATGATAGAGAAAGAGAAGCTTATTTTATTCGATTTCCATGAGGCATGGGATCCACCAAAAGAAATATAAAATCCACTCATAGAGCGTCTTGTTTCCAGGTAAGAGGCCCAATCTTCATCGCAAAAAGAAAACAATTTGAGAAAAGGTGCTGAATTAAAGAGAATCCCTTGACCTGGGTCGGTTTGAAGATAGCGGAGAACATTTATAGCTGCAGTATAATACGAAAGTCAGGGACTTTGCATAAATTTGCTAATTTTAAGAATAGCAAAGGACAAATCGGGTCTCGTATGGGTTAAATAATTCAATTTTCCAACGAGATGTCGATAAACGGTAGGATTTGAAAGAAAGGGTCTGTGGTCTGCATGAAGCTTGGTAGAAGGCTCAAAAGGAGAAGCCACAGAAGAAGAATCAGACATATCAAACTCACGCAGTAAGTCCATGGTAAACGTTTTTTGACAGACAATGATCCCTTGTTTTTCCCTGATAACCTCCATACCTAGGAAATAATATAGGTTCCCTAACTCTTTAACTTTAAATTTTGTATGAAGAAACGTTTTGATGGCTGCAATTTCTATTAAATTATCTCCATTGATGAGTATGTCATCCACATAGACGGATATAATATAAGTAAGATTCCCTTCTTTCTTAAAGAATAGAGAGAAATCATTCAATGAAGAAGTATATCCTTTTAAACCCAAAGCACCAGCAAATCGATCATACCACTGCCGTGACACTTTTTTTAAACCATATAAAGATTTTCTAAGTAAGCACACATGATTGGGACTTGGTGGGGATAGTCTAGCTGGAAATTTTATGTAAACCTTCTCTTGGAGAGTGCCATGAAGAAAAACATTACTTACATCCAATTGATGAATTGGCCAGCCCTTTTTGGCTACAATTTCCAATAGACACCTTATGGTGGTCATCTTAACCACAGGTGAAAAGGTTTCACTGTAATCTATGCCTTCTTTTTTAATATCTCCTCTAACTACCAAATGTGCTTTAAGTCTTTCTATTGTCCCATCTGGTTTATGCTTAACCTTGTACACCCACTTACAAGGTAGGGCCTTTTTTCCAGTAGGCAGCAAAAATTCATCCCATGTATGGTTGGCCTTTAAGGCCTCAATTTCTAAATCTATGGCTTTCTGCCAGCCTGGGTCCAAAGAGGCTTAAGAATAGCTGCTAGGTTCTGAAATTCCTGAAATTGAATTTATGAGATACTAATTTTGAGGTGATAAAGCTCCAAAGGAACAAACTTGAGGCTTAGGGGGAAGAGCAAGATAAAAGTCAGTTAGGTCAGTTAGAAAAACATGATTGCACACATAATCATTAAGATGACTTGGCAATTTGGATTCTCTAGAGAATCTTCTAAGTACTGGTGTGTTATGTGGGGTAGACACAGTTGGCCTAGGTAAAGGGTGAAATGGTGATGAATCAATTCCAGGAGAAATAGGTGATGCAGGATTGTAGGGAGTGATATTGGTGCTAGGTGATATTTGATGAGAGGGAGATTCAAATGTAGTTGTGGTAGGTGAGTGAGATGTCTCAAACTCTAGTCTGAAGGGTGAAGAATAGTAGTACTATCTTGGGGAGAAGACAAAGGAAAATAATGTCTGGAGGTGAAGGATTAGATGCAAAAGGGTACGTGTCTTCACAAAAATGGACATCTCTGGACACAATTATTCTTTTGGAATGAAATTCCAATAATTTGTATCCCTTCTGTCCTAAAGGATATCCCAAGAAGACACAAGTTGTGGCTCTTGGATCAAATTTACCCCTTCCATTAGATAGAGTAGAAGCATAGCACAAACAACCAAAAGTCTTGGGATTGGCATAATCAGGTGGTTGGTTGAAAAGTATAGAATAGGGTGTCCTTCTTTTAAGTACCTTAGAAGGTAGTCTATTTATCAAGTGAGTGGTAGTCAACAAACATATATTCTCCCCAATAAAACAAATAGTAACCTTGGATTGAAATAGTAGTGCCCTAGAAATTTTCAACAAGTGCCTATATTTTCTCTCAACAATCCCATTTTGTTGAGGAGTAGCTGCACAAGATGTTTGGTGAAGAATACCTTGAGAATGAAGGAAAGCAGACTCTTGAGTCCCTTTTTCAAGTTCAAAAGTATTATCTGTTCTCACAGTTTTTGAACTTTAACACCAAATTGTCTTTCAACCATAACTAAAAAATCTTCAAGACTCCAAAAGCATTGCTCTTGGTGCTTAAAAGAAAAGTCTAAGTTCCTCTAATATAATCATCTACCACATGTAAGAAATACTTGAAACCATTATGTGTAGTGACTTTATAGGGTCTCCATATATCCACGTGAATTAATTCAAATACTCTCTTTGATTTAATCTTACTTAAGGGAAAAGGACTTTTAGTTTTCCTAGTTTGAGGACAGATATCATGGAAACATTCAGTATTAGAAGGAGAAGAAATAAAACTAAGATGTTTCATTGATAAAAAAGGCAAGTGCCTCAATATACAATGCCAGATATTTAATCGGAGATTGCATTTGCAGAAAAAGGAAAAGAAACTGCAACTTTATTGAGAACATTCTTTTTTGGAGATGAAACTACAGTTTCTTCAGACTTATCCTTAAAGTTGATAGAATTAGGCTCCAATATATATAGTCCCTCTCTTGCTTCACCAAAAACTTAAGCCCTCTTCATTAAAGAGGCTTGCAACATACATTTCCATGAAGAGAATGAGAGAATGCAAAAAAATTGTGAACAAAACTTATTAACTGATAATAGATTGTACCTGAAACTAGGGACATGAAGCACATTTTCTAAGACATAATTAGGTAAAACAGAATTTTTCCCTATGTGAGTGGCAGTTACTTTAAAAGAATTAGGAAGATTTATGTCTAAAGGAATATCTAGATGAGACAAAGAAGTGAAAGTATTTGAATCAAAACACATGTGTTCTGATGCCCATGAATCTATAATCCATTTACTTGAATTAAAAACTGAGAAACATGATCCAGAGTATTTGATAATAGTACCAGCCACAGCATTTGCATTGATTTCTGAATTTGAACTCCCTGTATTTGCAATTTTGACTTGCTTGATCAGTTGAATCAGATGAGAAAACTGATCTTTTGACAGATGTTGATTCATCACCTTCTGTTGTTTGTTGTTATCTTCTCCATGTTCCCCTGAAATAGTAGCATTGCTTCTGATTCCACCTTGTATGTTCTTTCATTGGTAAATTCAAAATCATCTGGGAATCCTATGATTCTGTAATAATCTGCCACTTTGTGTCCTATTTTCTTGCAATAGGTACATGAGACATTATGATTAAACCATGTCCTCTTTTCTTTAGGAGTTGGTGATTTCTGTGGTGCATATCCAGATCTTGATATAGGACTGTTGTTCTTTTGAAATTGTCCTGAGATCTTTTGTTTTCCATTCCTTTATTAGAAGGTTCCTTGACTAGTGAAATTTGCTTGATTGCCCACCATGAAAAGTATTGGTATATGTGAGAGGATTAACATATATTTCTCTTTGATTTTTATCATGTAGAACCAGTGAATAGGCATGATTTATATTAGGTAAGGGGTTCATCAATAGAATGTTTTCCCGTGCCTGCAGTGGCAGAGCCAGAATTTTCATTAATGGGTATCAAAATATATAAAAATAAACATACGAGGGAATTAAGGGGAGTCAATACATAGTATATATATACATATAATATTTTTACCTACGTACACAGTATATTTTTCCCGCGAATGGGTGTCAAATAAGGTGGCCCTGCCCTGCTTGCCTGTCCATATGCTTCATTTAGTCCCATGAGGAATTGAATGAGCCTTTCATCCTCTTGTGACTTTTCCAGCATTTTTTTACCTTCACAAATGCATGTACATGTGCATTTTACATTAGAATTCAGTGAGTCCAATATTATCCCATAATCGCGTGAGTTTAGTGAAGTAACTTGCTATGTCACTTATTTCGTGAGATAAACCTTATAATTCCTTTTGCAGATAGTATAATTTGGCACCATTGGATTGGCCAAATCTGTGTTCCAAGCTGATCCAGAGCTCTCTAGCAGAATTAGAGTATATAACACTGTCTCCAATATCTTTGGATAAGGAGTTCAACAACCAAGATGTAACCATATCATTGCATCGTGACCAAGGTTGATAATCCTTGAAAGTGATAGGAGGAGATGCAAATGTTCCATTGATGAAGCCCACCTTGTTCTTTGCTGAAAGAGCTATAAGGATAAATCTCTTCCATCCCTGAAAACCCCTTCTATCATATATAATATTGACAAGCCTCATGCCTGGTACATCATAAGAGTGAAGGAAATAGGGATGATTGAGATCGAGATTGACCCCATTTCCAGTTGAGGTTTGAGCCACAAAAGTTTCAGTGGAATCAGGCATAATGAAGAATATAGATGACTGAGAATGATGATTTCAGATTACCCAAAATCGAGCTAGATTTGCTCTGATACCATGAAATATTAAGATAAAGAATTGTAAAATTTTGTGTATAGATCTCTATCAAAGACAATGTTTATATACAAATATCCTATTGTAAAATAAAATATAAAAATGAATTTCTGTACACTTGTCCTATTTTATTAGCTAAGTATAACTAACTCTAACAGATTTTATTCCTCTAGAAACATCTACAAAATTTAACAGTTGTACCAATTTTAATCTGGACGATTGTCTTTTAATCTATCAAATTTGTGACCAACGTCCTTGATGCAGCCGTGTGTCTTATTCTTTTCCACACACATAAGTCTATTGACTTTCGATGTATCCGATGAGTGTTGTGTCTGAGACTCTTCTTCTTTCTTCTTCCTCTCTTCTTCTTTGAGAAAATTCGATGAAGACCTCTGTTCTCTTACATTCACTTGATTCAATAATCTAATTTGACTCCTATTTAGGAGCTTGATTACGAGTTTCCCAGTTGCCAAAATGCAAAATATTGATTGATTTTCAGGTATTTTAATTGATAATTCTTGCATTTTTCTATAGGGAGTAGAGAGGTAATAGGAGCCGATAAAATGGAGTACAAGGTCTGCCTCAATCTAAGATGATGAGAATTTGATTTTTCTCTAGAAAAGTATAAAAGTGGAAGGTGCAAAGAAAGTTAATGGGGCTTGAACCGAAAAGCGGGGCATGAAGCGCATGCTTAAAGTGAAGTGCAAATTTAGTACTTTGATAATCAAATATCAATTAAATTAACTAATTTCAACATTCAATTTAGAATAATTGTGATATTTATCCAACTTCTCAAAGTTGAAATTCAAAGAATTGACCGTTTCTCAGTGGAATCACTTTGTCTGCCATTCTTTGAAGCGCGCATTTATGTGAAGTGCATGGCTTTGCCTATGAAGCTGTGACCCTTCACTTCGCATTGCTTTGTCGATTTTTTGGAGCGATTTTTTAATTCTTTGCTAAAGTTATAATTTTATTATTTAAATTAGTTTTCTATAGTTATATTTATAGTATGAAATTATTTTGGCTAGATTCGAGCTGATCGGAGTTGGAAAAATTGAGGGAAAGGCCTTTGTATTGATTGATTGAGCGAGGTTTGAGGTAAGTAATTTGTATAACCTTGTGTGGGAGAAATTCCCTTAGGATTTGGTATTGTTGTGACAATTTGTGATGTTTGAAGGCCGCGTACACGAGGGGACGAGTGCGTAGACGGGCTAAATGTTGAAATTCCGGTTTTTATCTAAGTAGTTTACTTTTTATGCCTTAACTAAGTTACTTTAGCATGTATAGTCATCATGTTTAGCCTATTTTCACCTGTCTACTTGTCTCATCTCTTATTTGCAACTTGTACTTCATGCTTAGTCGAATTACCCGCTTTCTTGATTCCATATTCCTTATTTAACTATGGGATTCTTTACTTGAAATTTCTATCCTTGAAATATCGTTATTTCAGTTGTTATGTTTTGGTTTCTGTGATTATTGTTGACATGACTGTTTGGTTATTGCACGAAGTTTCTGCCATGCGGTTGTTATTGTTGTAGGAGGTTTCTGTCGTACAGCTGTTATTAGGACTTATCTTGAGTTGGGCATCCCTGATTCCATTCCTGACTAGAGAAGGGAATGCGGTGAATCACCAGATTTATACCGTACCATTGTGATTATTGATACGTATGTGGTGGTATAAGGTCTGGATGTTTAAATGCATGCGGTGAGATAATGTGGGCTTGATATGTGTGACTAGTAGGGGAACTACTAGAATGCATGCGGTGTGATAAGGTTGGCTAAAACGCGGGATGCTATTTTGGGGAAATAATTTTCAAAAGAAAATATAAAGGCTTCCGCGGTGATATAAGAAAAGATTGTGAGATATTTACTTTTGGGACTACGGGGCGGTATCTCGGGAGTGCCCCTGTTGGTTTTCTCTATTTGTTATATTATTGTTGTTGTTGTTGTTCCTTCACTTGTAAGATTTTTGCTTTCCTTTCATGTTGTATTTGTCTTTCTTTGATTCCGTATTATTACCTTCCGTAAATTTTCATTACTTCACTTCTCTATCATTTCATTATATTATTATATCTTCTGCCTTGTTTCTTATTATTTCCAGTAGGGCCTGACCTGATCTCGTCACTACTCTACCGAGGTCAGACTTGGCACTTACTGGTACCGTTGTGGTGTACTCATACTACATTTCTGCACATATTTTTGTGCATATCCAGGTACTGCCTACCAGACCAGGTACCCGTGAGCTAGATATGTTTTATTCGCATATTTTCATCTAACTAAGCATCTTTAAACACATTAACATAGAGTTCTAAATTCGCCTCTCCCCTGAAATATGAACTGGTTCCGGCAAGTCTTTAAACTCACAAGAAATGTTTTATTAAGCTCTGGACAATAAAAGGCTAGTGACAATGCCATAGCTGTTAAATATCGGGGGACACCTTGAATTCATTTGCCACATCAAATGCATCAATACCAAATAAATCAACCACAAAGGCCATTATTTTCTTGGATTCAATAATTGACCTAAAAACCTCACGAAGAGAAGCAAGAGAACGAGTAATAGTAAGGAAAATTCGGGTTTCAATTTTAACATCAAGGTGCAAATCGTGAAAATTAACTGGTGGAAGAAGGAGAAAATTAATGCTAGAGGGAAGGGCATTAAGGAAATTATTTTGAATTTTAGAGATGGGGCTATCAGCAGGAAGAACGAAAGTTAAAAAGAAGTGTCGTTGTAAAACTAGTCGTTCGACAAATTCAACGAGGAATTAGGTGACCTATACCAGGATTTGGTTGCATAATTATATGGGGATTTTGTGATTGTGTTAGCATTTGAGTTTCAGCCATTGTGGTAGAGTGAGTAGAGCTTGGATAGAGTTGATTTATGGTCTTGAACAATAATAACAACATGACCAGTATAATCTCACATAGTGGGTATGGGGAGGGCAGTGTATACGCAGACCTTACTCCTACCTTGTGGAGGTAGAAAGGCTATTTCCAATAGACCCTCGGCTTAGGCAAGCATAGGTACCACAATTCTAACAAGAAAATATGATGGGACAACACCAAAAAATCATGTAAAAGCAGCATGGGCTTGAGAGAGGTTAAAAGAGAGAAACAATGATAAAGAGAATAAGATGAACCAATCACTATAGGCATAGCTTTTCTCTTTGGTGGTAAATCGAGAATAGAGAAGACTAGGTGGAGGGTGTTATTATATCCCCAAGAAACAAATAGGATTAGTATTTTCTTGTAAAACAACACAGTTAAATTTATACGTGGTTTCTAGACAAGTGAACTAATTTGATCCTGAAATAATTCAATAATTGAAGAACTGTACAATACTTAGCCTTGAATTGTAGATGAAACATCATAGATGACATTGTCGGGAACAAGGTTTCCGGGCACAGCAATGATGAGATCAAAAAGCAAGAAAGTAAGATTGTATTAAGCTTTGTATAGAATAAATTCGTATCATTTACAATGATAACCGAGCTCACTATTTATATCTATGTCTAGGGTAGAAGGTCCTAGGATTGTGCCCTCCTTTAATGTCAATTATGAGGGTCATTGATGAACACGTAACGGTGAGCATAAATGCCAAATTCTCTGTAATAGACCGTCGCTCTTAATGCTGCATAATATTCCCTATTAAATGCTACGGGGCACAGAGCATTTAACACACCTTTATGAACGTTATCCTTTATGGTGATAAGCGGAATGGCTGTATTCGGTCTTCGGCCATCCCTGTCTTGGGTTCCGTGTGTCCTCCTTTTAGAGGACCTCGTCTCATATCATATTTCATCCTAAACAGATAGTCCCCCTACTTTCCGGTGACATAACTTTTGTATTATCGAGAAGTTGGTAGAAACACCCTCTGAAGGTTCCTGGCAGTTGATTAGACGCATGTCTCTCCGCATTTAATGCTCCGAACACGCATCATCCCATGATTCAGCACGTCTTTTGCCGATTGTCGAGGTAATCATGGCCATGAATTTAGCCACCAAAATTTTACTTATACGCTATATTCTTTTCCTTTGCGTTTCATAACTTCTCGAGCTTCTGATTTGCATCTTATTTTTCCATCCTTTCTTTAATTCTCTTCAAACTCAAAACCTTTTACTTCTTCTTTTTCAATGGATTCTTCCTCCAAGCGTGCTAGTTCTACAAAGAACAAGAACAAAACTAGGACTATGTTCCTCCAATGGTGGGTTCCATCATCCCAAGAAAACTTAGAACGACAATGGATCTTGAAGATAAATTCCCTACTGCTAACCCTCGTACATGGGTTGTTAGTAGGTACCCTTCTTCCAGTCATCCTTCCAGTATTCCTGTTGTGAATGAAGATTTCCGCTGCCATGAGTTGGATATCATTGCTCCTGATCTATCGGAGCGAGTGACCCTTCCCAAGGAAGAGTTTACATACTTTTACACGTATCCCTTTACTTTAGGTGCATTTTCTTTGAGTGGAGAGCTTGATTCCGTGATTGCAGAGTTTTGCCTTCACTACCAAGTGTGTTTGGCACAGGTAAGTCCTTCAGTGTGGAGGACGGTCGCCTGTCTTCAACGCTAGTGCCAGGAAACTGGAGAAGAGCTAACCTTAGCTCATATGATGAATCTCTATTCTCCCAAAGTCTTCTGTGGGGGAATGATAAACCTCTTCAAGCGTGGCCACCATGCTTTGTTGTCCAACATGGATGATGACAACGACTGTGGGGTGGATGGAACGGTCATTCTGACAACGACTTCATCCTTTCCGTCCGCTTGGAACCGCACTCATTAGTACTTTGTTTAGTATTTCTTAATACTAGATATTCCTTTATAGCTATATCAACTCTTCACCCTTCGCATGTTTCGACAACTCGATGGATCCCACCGGTGGTGGAAGGTTTGGACCAGTGGGTTTAGAAGATCTTGGACATCACGATGCCTGAAACTCGTTTGTGGAAAGAACTGGCCCTTAAATATGGGTGGAAGGCCAAAAATCATGGTAATTTTAATTTACCTTGATTTTATTTATTTTTTGTATATGAAGAACTTGGTTGACCCTTCTGACTTGTTCACGAAATTAGGTCTACCTGCGGGCTCTGTTGCTATCCCCGAGGAGGACATTTTGGCTGATTCCGCTGATGCAGTGAGGCTGCTTCAGGAAGCACTTACTCGAACAGGTATCTCCGGGCCTGTTTCGGGTGCAAACACTTCTTTATGGAGTCCTCGACTGGAGGATAAGCAACCAAAGAGAAAATGTTCCTCCGCGGCTGAAGAAAAGAATAAGAGAACAAAGACTGATGCCCCCGAGTCAACATCAATGGCAATGATGACTGGTCCTCCTTTCAGGCCGTTCATAGACACCGTGATGATTAATGATGATGAAGAAGCTAGTGATGAGGGAGCTTCTCTACATAGAAGGCGATGATCCTCATCATCTCAACGGGATGCTCGACCTGTTGAGATAGTTACACCAACTGAGATGATGTCTCGGCACTTTGGGGAGAATCTGATTTGGTAGAAAATGCCACCTCCCATTTTTGGGCCCCAATTATTGTAACCGGTGTTGCGGGGTTGAGTATCGGGTCCTTGCCGTCTTTGGTTGGAGAGCATCCAACAACCAACACTACATTTGATGCATCTGCTTCTCACTCCTCAACTCCATCAGCTTCGTCTCCACTTTTACCAACACCAGCAACTGCTACATCACCTCCATCGGTCACACCTGACCATGAAGAAGGTGTTCCTCTTCCACAGTCCCCAGTTCATGGGAATTTGGGGAAAAATTATGGTGCCCCTTCTGAAGATCCACAAAAGTGGAGGAACGTTACTCTTTCAGTCTCTACCGGATGCAACTTGCTATCCCAGCCGGTGAAGATTGCTAATTATCTGAAGCCTTTGGCTTCAGAAAAAGACTGTGAAATATTCAGGCACTCTCGAGAGAGTGCTTGTTGAACAATGTCATGCACAACGCCGCAGCAGTACGTTCTTTTCTTCCTTCATTACTTCTTTTAATTTTGTATGAATGTATTCTAAGTTTTACTTCTTCTAGTTTTGTAGGCCAACTTTCTTGCTTCTGAGAGCCTTCAAAGGTTGATTCGTGAAAAGGAAGAACTTACTTCCGAATGGAATTATCTTTTGGGGGAACAAGACCAAACTATTCTCCACCTCTCGGAACTAGAAAGCAAAGCTAATGAGGTCGTTGTTTTGGAGGCTCGCTTGCAACAAAGAGAGCAAGAATTGGCAACCCTTAGCCAAGAAATTGTCCTGCTGATGGTTAGATTTAATGAGGCTAAGGCCAAATGGGTTGAAATTCAGGACGTCATTCTTGCTGCAACCGAGCGCGAGGCTGCTAATGCCAAAAAAGTAACTAATTTAGAAGCAGCTTTGAACTCCAAAATCAAAGAGCTCGCTGTTGTGGGGGCGAAACACGCCTAGCTAGAAAAGAAGTATAAGAAAACTATCGAGCATAATAGGCTCTTTAGTTCAACTGTCCGCGACCTTGACGTCATCCTCAAATCTGCTAGGTCCTCCCGGGAAAGCCTTTCTACCAAGGTTACCCGACTCAAAAAAGAACATAAGCGTCGAGCGGCTTCCCTCGTTATTGAAAAAACTTACTCCATGTACAGCATAAGGAGAAAAACCTTGGAGGAGGCCAAAGTTGGTATCATCGCCTTGGATGCCGAAATTGCTAAGGCCCGAGAGTTTGAGTTAGCTGCTAAACATGGACTCCTGACGCAGTCTGATGCTCCTAGTTCTTCTGGTTCCGATTCAGAGTTTTTGGAAACTGAAAAGGGATCGGAAGGTGACGATGTTGAAGACCAAACTAGGGAAAACGTCGAGCCATCGGTGGACTCCTACATCTCCCGGGAATGTGGACACTTCTCCTCCTCCTGGTTCAGGAGGTGCTGTAGTGTAGCTTTTCTTTTCTTTTTCCCATTTTAAACTTTTACCGTTTTGGCATGTTCTTGTAAATAAAGACATATTTTTGCTCAAGTATCGTTTGAGTCTTACTTCCGTTTGAATATCCATGCAAGTCTTTAATCTTTGCATTTGCTCAAGAGTTCAACGCACGTTTTCCTGTTCGTGCTTTCCTATGCGTAGTCTCGAATGTGTTTTCCTCGAAGCACTTTGGTTCCTAGCATTATCCCTTTTTATGTGAGGGTTTCTATAAGTATTTGCGCAAGTTTACTTTTTGCGTCCTTTTCATATGTGACTTCGTGTGTATTTTTTCCCTGAAGGTATTTTTAATTTCGGGCATAGATTCTTTCGGAACCAACCCTTTAACGTGAGGGTTTTTATAAGAGAGGGCCCTATGATGTTTATGGTACTCTTGAAGAGGGTGTATCATGTTCATTACGTTACTAACATTTGAAGTACTTGTTTAACTTTCAAATTAAAAAGTTTATTCATCGTTCAGATAAGAAGCAAGATAAAAACAGAAGGATTTCATTTTATTCCTTCTATTTTCAAAAAATACATAAGCATTTGTTGTGCTGAAAAGAAATTGTCATTACTTGTGGCTATCTTGTACAACTTATTTCTACGGGGCTGGTTGTGCAGTCCTCGGTCCCGATGATGTGTTTAGTTTTCGGATTTTCATTCCCAGGTTGACGTGGCAGTCATTGTTGCCATATCCTCATATCATTTCCCCAAGTGTTCGAATGCGAAGAGTGCGAATTGGAACACTGGAAGTCTTGCATCCTCGAAGATTCCACTAATGAATTGCTAGATAATCCTCAACTTGGTAACACAACTTTACTTCCCCTCAGAAATGTATGCTATCAACCGAAGAAATATCTAACAACCCTCTAGTGGTTTGTGCTCGTGAACGGTTGGATAACCTTTGTTTGGTAGCAAACTTAACTTTCCAGTGGGAATTTGCTATCGAACCAAAAATTATCTAACCGTCCCCGAGTGTACGCTTGCATGTTTCCCTTGCTATCAAAGGTCTTATTTCCGTTGTCTTCTTAGTTTACTTTCTGTTGCTGACTCATTAAATACCTTGCCAGAAAAACCCAATTGGGACAAAAACTGAACGAAGGGAAAAAGAGTGCAGCACACACTTTTCGCTTGAATAATGTTCATCAGCAATAATATCTTTTGAGGTGTGCCATGTTCTAGTTGCTAGGCAACTTGTCTCCATTCTGGTTCTCCAACTTGTATGACCCTTTTCCAGTGATAGCTTAAATCCGATAGGGACTAGGGGTGTTCGTGAAAAATCGAACCAAACCAAACCGGAAAAAAAACCCGACTTTGTTTTGGTTTGGTTTTTAATTTTAAAAATCGATTAATTTTGGTTTGGTTTTGGTCTTAAATAAAAAAAAACTCGAACCAAACCGACTATATATTATTATATATAATTATTTTTAAAAATTATGAATATAATATATATTTTGGTTTTGACCGAAAAAAAACCGACTATATATATATATTCTTGTACTCTTGGGCTTTGTATTTTAATTAAATTGATTTGGGCCTTAACAATTTCAAATGCTTCACCAGAGAATAGCCATATTCTAATACAAAGCACCAGCCCTCCCAACTCCCAATGTGTCTTAAATTTACATTCACTCCAAAGAAACAAACCAACCGATAGTGAACCCTAGCTGCTTCTTCTCTCAAGTTTCCATAGGCAACAGTGAACCATAACTCAAGTAGAGATTATTGTGACTGCAGACTGCAACTATGAGTAATGAGCAGGTTGTTTCCTTCGCTTAATTTTATTTTTAATTTTTGTTGTTCTTTCTATTATATTTTAAAGTGGGATTTTCTTCTACCATCATTTATTTCTCCTCTGTTTTTAGATTTAAATGTTCATCTGACTGTAATAATCTCATGTGGTGTTGGATCTTCAATAGCTTCAATGTTTATATGCAATTTTTTTTATGTATTGTCATTTTTGAATTTTGTTGTTTTTAACCGTTGTTACACATTTTGTCTCTCGCAGATGGAAACAACGACTTCAAAAGTAGAGGTGAAAGTTCTTTCAACTACATAGAAACTTCCTCAATTAGAAGGTAACAACACTCTTGTTGCCGATTCAAGTATATTCACACCTCCTAAAAAGCATAAAAGAACAACTCCTTCTGAAAATAATTCTAGTATCGGTAATGGAAGGGAAACATCTGAAATTTGGAAACACTTTACCAAATTTATAGATAAAGATGGTAAGTGGAAGGCGAAATATCATTTTTGTAGTCAAAGCTATTGTTCTGATAGTAAGAGAAATAGGACAACTACATTATGGAACCATCTAACTGGTATTTATAAAAAAATCCCCTTTTAGATTCATTGATAGGAAGCAATCGACAATTAGGCCTATTCCTATTAAGGAGGGGGACAAGGAGGTACTAATGATACTTGTAAGCTGGAAAAAATTGTGTACAATGTCAATAAAGTGAGAAAAGCTATTGCTGAATTTGTAATCATTGATGAACAACCTTTTAAAGTCATTGATTTTAAGAAATTGATGTCAGTTGTTTTGCCTAACTTTGAGTTGCCCTCTCATTTGACTGTTACTAGGCAGTGTTTGAAAATTTATCACGAAGAAAAAGAAAATCTTAGAAAGTTTATCCAGAACTAACATGTATGTCTCACTAGTGATACATGGACATTACTCTAGAACCTAATTTATATGGTTATAAATTCTCACTGGATTGATGATAACTGGAAGTTACAGAAGAAAATTCTTAACTTTTTTCAAGTTCCAGATTATAAGGGTGAAACGATTGCAAAGGGGATTGAGGCTTTTCTGTTAGATTGGGGGATTGAAAAACCATTCATTGTGACCCTAGATAATGCAAGTGTGAATGATGCTGCGATTAGACACTTGAAGGGGAGGATTGAGGATTAGAAAGGAATCATCTTGAGAAATAACTTTCTACATGTAAGATGTAATGCTCACATTCTGAATTTAATTGTAAAATAAGGGTTAAATGATCATAATGAATCCATTACTCATTTCAGGAATGTTGTAAAGTATGTTAAGTCATCTCCTGCAAGATTTGCTTCCTTTAAGTCATTTGTTGAAAAGGTAAAGATAGAGAGCCATGGTCTTTTGAGTTTAGATGTTGAAACTAGGTGTAACTCGATATATATGATATTGAGTGCAGCTATTAAATTTGAAAAAGCCTTTTCAAGAATGTATATTGATGATCATAAGTACCAAAAGCATTTTACAGAAATGATTGGAAGAGGCAGGCATCCAAATGGGGATGATTGGAAGAAGGTAAAAGATTTTATAAAGTTTCTTGACATTTTCTACCAGATTACTCTGAAATTTTCGGGGACTCTGCATGTTACTTCAAATTCTTTCTGCCATGAGCTTTTTAATCTTCTTAATTTTATTACAAATAATTCTCATGGTGATGATTCAATTTTGATTGATATGGCTGATAAGATGAAAGTCAAGTTTGAAAAATATTGGGGTGACTTTGATAATATGAACATATTATTATTTGTCGTTGTTGTGTTGGATCCCAGATATAAAATAAAATATGTGAACTTCATCTTTGCCAAATCTTATGATCCTTTGGTGGAAAATTTAAGGTCAACAAGGGTGATGAATATTTTATCTCGCTTGTATGATTACTATAAAGATTCTTCTTCTCGAACTTCTGATGAGAATCTGGGAAGTCCATTTAGAATGATGAGTGAAAGTGAGAATGGTGAGATATGGCACTCATAATGGGAAAAATATGTGCAAGAGGAAGATGATGGTGGAAATAAAAATGATCTTGACAGGTACTTGATGGACGATTTGGAGTTGACCAAACATTTAGATATCTTGGCATAGTAAAAAGATGCAAGTAAGAGGTATCCAATTATTTCTAGGATTGCAAGAGATGTGCTTGCAATTCCTATTTCTATCGTAGCATCTTAATCGGCTTTCAGCATCGGTGGACGGATTCTTGATTCGTATCGAAGTTCTTTGTCGCCAAAGACGGTAGAAGCTTTAATTTGCACTCAACAATGGTTGAGGTCAACTCCTAAAAAATGCATTGTTGAAGATATTCTAGAGAAAATTCAAAAGCTTGAAATGGTTGAGAAAGGTAACTTTATATGTCTAACTCTTTATGAATATTTTTATATTTGTAAATTACTTAATGATATTTTTTCTTTCTTTCAGAATACTCCGACAGTGTTTTGAGCATTGATTAACTTGGATGATGGAACCAACTTCAACTATATCCTTGTTGCTTGAAATTTCGGATGTAATCTTGATATCATTGTTTTAGTTTACCATATGAAAGACTGAGTATTCTATTATGCCTTTATTATTGTAATGTCTTTTGTGAATTTTTTGATGTCATCTTTCTAAAGATGGTGTTGGAATATTGGTGTTAACGGTTGACACTTGACAGTACATGAAATCAAAGAGTATTTGAATGTATTTTTATGAGAACGTCTACAGATGTTTTATGAAAAAATCAATTTAGTAGAAGAATATATAGTGTTTTATGTTTTATGGAAGAATAAATAGTGTTTGAAAGTTTTATAGAACTATTTAGTAGAATGAAATGAGAGTGTCTGAAAGAATTTTCTAACTTCAGTTTAGTGGAACAGTTGGCATTTGAATGTGCAGAAGAATATTGAGGAGGCTTGTTAAAATGTTAGATTTGGTAGTCCATATCCAAGGTATTTTTGCAGTAAAGTTTAGATGTACAATGAAGTGCAGGTCAATAGGGTGCTTCTGGGAGCTTGTTTTTAAAAAACCCAATAAAAACTGAAAAACCGATAAAAACCGACAAAACTGAATCCATAATAAACCGACTCAATTGGTTTGGTTTGGTTTTAATATTTTAAAAACTAATAAAATTGGTTTGGTTTCTCTTTATGGGAAAACCGGCCCAAATTGAACCATGAACACCCCTAATAGGGATCTTCCCACGTTAGACCTAGCTTCCCCGCATTAAGCTCCCGGGTGTTTTGGGTTACTTTTCTCATAACCAAGTCTCCTACTTTGAAATAATGGAAGTTGGCTCTTCGATTATAATATCGATCAATTCTCTGCTTTTGAGCTACCATTCTTACATGCGCCAAGTCCCTGCGTTCCTCGAGCAGTTCCAAGTTGATTAACATCACCCCGTTGTTCGATTCTTCATCTGCCCAAAAATATCTCAAAGTAGGTTTACCTACTTCCACCGGGATTAGGGCTTCAGCACCGTACACAAGGGAAAAAGGAGTTTCTACTGTACTCGATTTGACCGTTGTTCGGTAGGCCTATAGGATTCCGGACAATTCTTTGGGCCATTTGCCTTTTGCCGCTTCCAACCTTTTCTTGAGTTTTTGAATAATCACTTTGTTTGTTGACTTCGCCTAACCGTTTGCGCTCGGATGATAAGGGGAAGATGTGATCCTCTTTATCTTCAAATCTTCGAGGAACTTTGTAATTTTTGCGCCGATAAACTGTGGCCCATTATCGCATGTTATTTCTTTTGGTATTCTGAATCTGCACATTATGTTTTCCCACAGGAAATCGACCACTTCGCGTTCTCCGATTTTCTGATAAGGACCTGCCTCCACCCATTTAGAAAAATAGTTAGTCAAAATTAAAAGAAACCTTACCTTTCTGGGAGCCGGTGGCAGCGGTCTGACGATGTCCATCCCTCATTTCATGAATGGCCATGGGGACAGAACAGAATGTAGGGGTTTCGTTAGTTGGTGTACTAGTAGTGTGTAGCGTTGGCACTTATCACATTTTCGTACAAAGTCTTTGGCGTCTTGTTCCATGCGAGGCCAGTAATATCCTGTCATACCAACTTTAACACCAAAGAATCTGCGCCCGAGTGATTGCCGCATATCCCTTCGTGGACTTCTCTCATGACATAATTAGCTTCTGACGCTTCTAAGCATCGGGCCAGCGGGCCTTAGAAGGATTTTCTATACAATTGGCCTCTCTTGAAGCTATATCGTGCAACTTTGGCGCGTAATGACCGTGATGCTTTGGAGTCTTCAGGATTCTTCCCGTTCTCGATATAGTTGATTATTTCATTTCTCCAGTCCCAGACCAGACTAGTCGAATTTACCTCATAGTAATCGTCCATATCCAGAATTGAGTTCATCAGTTGTACTACCGTCCCGGATTCCGATCCTTTTATTTTCATCGATGATCCTAAGTTTGCTAATGCATCCACTTCTGCGTTATCCTCCCTCGGGATGTGAGTGATTGACCACTCCCAGAATTGCGCCAAAAGAGCTTGGACCTTTACCATGTATTGTTGCATACGTTCTTCTTTGGTATCAAAAATCCCATAGACCTGATTTACCACCAGCTGCGAGTCACATTTAATTTCGATAACCTCAGAATCAAGTCCCTAGGACAATTCTAGCCTTGCAATCAAAGCTTCATACTCTGCTTCGTTATTAGTTAAAGCGATCGTTTTGATGGCCTGCCTTAGGGTTTTCCCCGAAGGCGTGATTAAGACTATTCCGAGTCCAGGCCCCTTTACGTTGGAGGCTCCATCCATAAATAAGGTCCAGACCCCCGATGTTGATTTTGACACCAATATTGCCTCCTTGGTTTCCAGAGGCAATCAGCCAAGACTCGCGACTTAATTTCAGTCCTTGGTTTGTATTCTATGTCAAACTCACTCATTTTAACGGCCCATTTGGCCAATCTGCCCGAGAGCTCGAGTTTGTGGAGGATGTTCCGCAAAGGAAAGGTAGTCACCACAGCTATCGGGTGACATTGGAACTAGGGCCTCTGCTTCCGAGTGGCGACTACGAGAGCTAAGGCTAGTTTTTTCCAAATGTAAGTAGCAAGTTTCTTCATCCGTTAAAATTTTGCTAACGTAATAAATGGAAAATTGTGTACCTTCATCCTCCCGGACTAAAACTGCACTTACCACAACTTCTGAAATCGCGAGGTAGACCAGCAATGTTTCACCTTCTTTTGGTTTTGAGAGAAATGGAGGGCTCGATAAGTACTTCTTTAGATCCCTCAGAGCCTACTGTCACTCCGGTGACCATTCAAAAGTATTCTTCTTTTTGAGCAGTGTAAAGAAGCAATGACATTTTTTCGATGATCAGGAAATGAACCTGCTCATAGCTGCTAATTTTCCTGTGAGCCTTTGGACTTCCTTTATGTTCGACAATTGATCCGGGATATCCTCTATGGCCTTGATGTTTGTCGGGGTTTACCTCAATTCCCTTTTGTGAGACCAGAAATCCTAGAAACTTAATGGAACTGACCCCGAACACGCACTTCTCGGGATTAAGTTTCGTGTTATGCTTCCTCAGGATGTCAAATGTTTCTTGCAAATGCGTAAGATGGTCACTTGCATTCAAAGACTTAACGAGCATATCGTCTATATAAATTTCCATAATGTTTCCTATTTGCTTTTCGAAAATCTTATTAACGAGCCGTTGATAAGTGGCTCCGACGTTTTTCAACCCGAAGGGCATTACATTGTAACAATATGTACCAAAATTCATTATAAACTAAGTTTTTTCCTAATCTTCCTGGTCCATCTTGATTTAGTTGTACCCGGAATAAGCATCGAGGAAACTCATCAACTCGTGCTCGGCTGTGGCATCAATCATTTGATCGATATTTGGTAGTGGGAAGGAGTCTTTTGGCACGCCCTATTAAGGTCTTTATAGTCTACACACATGCAAAATTTATTGTTCTTCATAGGAACTACTACTATATTGGCTAGTCAGTCTGGATATCTTACCTCTCGGACCGAACCGATTTTAGGCAAGCGGGTTGCCTCATCTTTGACGGATTTATTCATGGCCTCGGCAATAGTGCGTTTCTTCTGCCTTACCGGAGGTTGGGATCCAAACTTAACTTGTTCACGGCTATTTCCGTCGTGATACCTGTCATATTCTCGTGCGACCATGCAAAACAACCAGCATTAAATTTAAGGAATTCAATAAAACCAGACCTGAGCTCCGGGTGCAGTCCTATCCCCAAATGGAATTTTCTCTCTAGGAATTCCTCGAACAATGCAACTTGCTCCAGTTCCTCCGCCGTAGATTTTGTTGGGTCCGTCTTTTCTGGAACTTGAAAATATCTTGCCATCTGATATTGTTTTGACGACTCTGCTTCCAGGCTAACTCCTTCTTTCTCGGGAGTAGGTGTCAGTTCCTGTAATTGCTATGACGTGCATTCCTTCCCTTTGCTACTGGAAACTAATATTGCATTCATCTCCCTTGTTGTCGGTTGATCACCTCTTATCTACTTGATTCCTTCCGGTGTTGGAAACTTCAGCAATTGGTGATATGTTGAGGGAACAACTTTCATCTCGTGTAACCATGACCTTCCCAAGATGATGTTGTATCCCATGTCACCATCTACTACTTCAAAGAGAGTTGTTTTCATTACCCCTTCCACGTTTTTGAGCATCAAAATCTCTCCCCCGTTCGTAACGCTCGCAAGGTTGAATCCAGCGAGGAGCTTTGTTGCCGGGATAATGCTTTAGGTGATTTTAGCTTACTCCAATACTCTCCATTGTATGATATTATCCAAACTTCCTGGATCTACCAGAACATGTTTAGTCTTAAAATCTAACACATTTAAAGAAATTATTAGTGTGTCATTGTGTGGTAACAGCAATCCATCTGCGTCCTCCTCCGTGAAGGTTATATCGTCTTCCCAGAGTCTTTTACTATGAGTTATTGATACTTTCATCTTCTTTGCTACCGAAAAGGTGACCCCGTTAATCTCATTCACCCCGAAGATCATATTGATCGTTTGGCGTGAAGGTTCTTATCCTGCTTTCGAAAGTTCCGCGTTGTCTCTATTACGACTATAATTGGTCTTAGCTCGGTCATTCAAGAATTCTTTGAGGTGATCGTTCTTCAATAGTGTTACCACCTCCTCTCGGAGGTGTCGGCAGTCCCCTGTCCGGTGACCGTTCAATTCATGGTACTCGCACCATAAGTTGGGATCTCTCTGGCTGGAATCGGATCTCATAGGTCTCGAGAATCGTGCATCATTAATATTTCTCATGGCTGACATGACCAGCTCCACTATACTGATGTTGAAGTTATATTTCGATAACTTGAGGTAAGAAGGATCCCGAGACCCTGACGTCTCCTTGTCCTGGAGTGATCTATTTTTTCAACCACGATCGGTCCCTCTGTCAGCGATGAACTTGTTTGCTACCCGGAAGTTTCTGCCACGGCCTTCGGTCCTTATCTTTGACTCGTACCGGTTATGGACATCTGCCCAAGTTGTTGCTTGGAATTCAAACATGCACTCCTTCAGCTTCCGGGAAGCGTCTGGGCTTCTCGGGTTCAATCCTTTGGTGAATGCTTCTGCTGCCCATTCATCCGGGACAGCCGGGAGAAACATTCTTTCTTTCTGTAATCGGGTAACAAACTCTCGTAGTAATTTGGATTCTCCCTGTGCGATCCTGAATATGTCAGCCTTCCAGGATTGTACTTTTCTGGCTCCGGCATGAGTCTTGATGAAAAAATCCGCGAGCATCTCAAAGGAATTTATGGAATGCTCGGGTAATAATGAATACCACGTTAGGGCTCCCCTCGTGAGAGTTTCTCCAAATTTCTATAGCAGCACAGATTCAATTTCGTGAAGAGCTAGATCATTTCCTTTTACCGCCATTGTGTAGGCGGTAATATGCACCTATCGGTCTGAAATCGCGTCATACTTTGGCATTTCAGGCATTCTGAACCGCTTCGGGATTAGTTCTGGTGTCGTGCTCGGCTTGTACAGAAATTGAGTATACTTCTTCGAGTCAGGGCCTTTCAATATTGGCAGCGCGCCCGAGATTTGGTCCATGCGGGTGTTTACTTCCCTCATAAACCATAAAAGTTCATTCTTGAATGGGTCACTCTCGTTGTTGAGACTGGATTTTCTCCCCCGGCTCCATTAGAGCCCACTTCGCCCCTGGGAGTGTTGTTGTTGACTCTCTGTGTCGTTTGGTTTGCGGGAACACCGAGAGGAATTGGATCTCGTTAGTTTGCATTATCCGAATCCCCCAATAGTGCCTATTTCAGTTCTGTCATAACCTGATCTTGCCGCGTGAGATGGCCTAGAATGATTGCATGTTGCTGTCGCAGGATCCTCACCGCATCCACAACATGTTCCTCATCAACATCATCGAGAGTTGTCTCTCGAACTTGTCGAGGGTTCTGCCTGTCATGCATCGGCGTGGCGTCATTTTCCTCATTGCGGGTGTCATTGATTGAATCCTCGAAATGAGGTTGATCCCCTCGAAATTCAGGGTTGTGCGTGTTGTTAACGGTGTTATCTTCCATTTTGTATGAATTTTTCTAAGACAAATTAATCAAATTGTGTTAGTAAAAAGGTAAGGATCAATTTAATTGCACGGCTGTCTAGGCCCCATGGTGGGCGCAAAAACTATTTGCCCATAAAACAGTACAGTTGAATTTATACGTGATTTCTAGACAAGTGAACTAATTTGATCCTGAAATAATGCAATAATTAAAGAAATGTACAATACTTAGCCTTGAAATGTAGATGAAACAACAGAGATGACAGTTCCGGGAACAAGGTTTCCGGGCACAGCAATGATGAGATCAAAAAGCAAGAAAGTAAAATTGTATTAAGCTTTGTATAGAATATAATATATGTTTAGCCAGAAAATTCGTATCATTTACAATGATAACTGAGCTCACTATTTATACCTATGTCTAGGGAAGAAGGTCGTAGGATCGTGCCCTCCTTTAATGTCAATTATGAGGGTCATTGATAAAGATGTAACGGTGAGCATAAATGTCAAATTCTATATAATGGACCGTCGCTCTTAATGCTGCAGAATATTTCCTATTAAATGCTACCGGGTACAGAGCATTTAACACACATTTATGAACGTTATCCTTTCTGGTGACAAGCGGAATGACTGCGTTCGGTCTTCCGCCATCCCTATCTTGGGTTCCACGTGTCCTCCCTTTAGATGACCACGTGTCATATCATATTTCACTCTATACAATTAGCACAATGGATGTCGCGAGATGGATGAGAATTTTTTATTTGTGAGTAATATCTTTAGGAGCCCTAAGAATGATAATAATACTAAAAGAAATTTTTGTCTAATTTTCGGTGTAGTTTGTGATAGCAAGTTATTAACATTATTATTTATTAGAAAAAAATTATTTATAATTAAGTTAAGAGTTGAATATACACTATAGTGTAAATAACTTTTAAAAATATTTGGTTCTCGAAGAATGTCTTCAATGCTCAAAATATAATTACTTGCTACAATAGGTAAAGTTGAACTGATGGTGTAACATTTCCTACACTAATGATGTACATAACTCTTACCTTAAAAGTGACTTTGTGTATAATTTTATTTTTACTTTTATACAGTAACTATGTAAAATAAATTACACTAATAGATCACCTAAAAATAAATACATATAAATGCATTAATAAGTTCAGTTAATGATACGATCCAAGATAAACACAACAACAGAATATGAAAATAATAATAATTAAAGCAAAACTAATGATAGGTTTGATTAAGATAATCAACGTAGTCCGAATGATGAAGTATAGAAAAAAATCTAGAACCCTAAGTGAATATCTCAAGCAACAATCGAAATACTATCTGATCGCCTCCCAAGAACGATAAATTAGAAACTTTAAATATAAAGAAAGGAGAAGAAGATAAACTCGAACCAAGAGGTTCCAAATCTCTTTCACATTACCCCTCTCAACCTATCCTTCCGACTCTATTAAATTGTGAATTGTCACTCCTTTACTCCTCTTTTTCTTTTTTGTCTCGCTTGCTCACTTTTATTTATTTCAGATGGAGTTAAACATAAAGAAGAAGTTTTTGTTAGAAGCTCTCCTTTTGGAAGGCTTCCATGCTTTGATGTTCTTGGGTGATCAAAAAAAAAATATTTTTTCCTTTTGGAAGTCTCATTCTTCTTGTGCCCCATAACTTTTAAACTCAAGGGTGCAAACTTGCTTCTTAAATAAAACTTCATTGTATCCCAAGTCTCAATGGATGGATAAAAAGTGACTTTAAAGGTAGTTTCATGATTGTACCACCACAAATAAATATTCACATAAAGTGTTTTAATAACCAGCTCCAATCTTTTACTTTTCAAACATGGATAAGATGCAAAGACATCGTCCATCTTGCTCTCCCAATTAAGGTAGGCATTCGGACCATGAATTCTTTCAAACAAAATGGTATCGATATCTTATAGTTTTCAAGGATCAAACTTACCTCACTACCCCTGTAAATTATTTTTTTACGTTTTTCTTTCATGTTTCTTGATTCAACTCTATATCTTCCATAACTAGAATGATGGTTATCATGCTTGTTAGTAACATACTCGTATGAATCATAACCATATGAATCATGATAAGGAACATAACATGTTTCGTCATCACTTGAGTCTTCACCTGAATCATGACAAGAAATACACCCATCGTACTCCCCACCAGAATAACATGAATTGCTTCCTCCATCATCTTCGTCATAGGAATCCCAACATTCGTCATCACTATATTCAACCATTCTTTCACCCCAATCGCTTGAATCTACAGAAGACATGCTTATAGAAAAAATAATTGATTAGTAATAAGAGGATCCCATAATAGCACACCTATTGTTGTTTGATTTAAATAAGCCCACTCAATATCTTTTATTTTATCTCACATTTATGAGTTTTTACTTTTCACTAGTGTATAATCTCTGCCTCACTCCTTGAAAATCCTCAAACTTCGAGTTCAACTCACAAATAACCTATCCAAGAATTGAGTTTTCTTGAAAATAATTTAAGAGTGAAGTTTATGTAATCAAGAACATACTTTTAAAAACTAATGAAGAGAGCCAAGAAATTTATATGAAAATAACGAGAAAAGCACGAATGAATTGGCACGAAAAAAATAGTCAGTTCAAATATTAAGAATGATTTAAATGCGAACTAGCACTAATTCGTTCTTAACATGAATCCTTAATGAATCTTTCTTACCCAAAAGTAATCTTTCCCCAACAATCAATAAGAACACTTCAATAATTATTATTTTTCTTCTGATTTTTGTTTTTGAAACTCAAGAACTTGTTTTTCATTTTCTTGTAAGCAACTTGACTAGGGTTTAGTCGAAAATAAGAAAAATATTTTTTTTGTCCTTTTTTTTACTAATTCGGATCTTGATTTCATGACGGAGAATGTGAGTTTGTTAGAACAATACCCAAGCCTTCACTCTGATACCAACTAATACGATCCGAGATAAACAAAATAACAAAATATGAAAATAACAATAATTAAAGAAAAATTAATGATAGGTTTGATTAAAATAATCAAAGTATTCTGAATAATGAAGTATAAAAGAAAATCTAGAACCTTAAGTGAATATCTCAAGCAACAATCGAAATACTATCTGATCGCATTCCAAGAACGAGAAATTAGAAACGCTAGATATAAAGAAAGGAGAAGAAGATTACTATCAAGAACCTAAGTCTTGAAAACAGGTAATCCAAAATTGAACTCGAACCAAGAGGTTCCGAATCTCTCTCAAAAGTTTTCTTATGTCAAAATATGCTAAGTGGATAATGAAATAACCCTAGTCTATTATAAATACCAAATGGGTAAAACAGAAAAAGTTTCAAAATTAATTTTCCAAAATAACTCGCCAGGCCAAATCATAACCTCAACTGTAACATACAGTTGAATCGTGTCGAATTTCATAAGCTTATTTTTTTCAGGTCTTTAGGACCCTCTTGAACCATAGCCAACGGTTGGTGAAACCGTGTCACACGGTTTAGCTTGGGGTCTTAATTCTTCAATTCTCAAGACTTCAAATATTGTATTCTTCACATGAATCCTCAAAGTGATTCTCCAGACATTTTCTAGTCACTTGTTGAATATCATGCAACTCCTTAGCGTGCATCCCCTTAGACGTTCTTGGACTTGGAGTGGGTTAATGGTCCATTAGATAATTTGGGGTCATTCTCAATATTCTACGTTCTTGGACTTGGAGCGGGTTTAGATGAGGAGATTAAGAAATATTTCTGGGAAGACCTTGACGGATTGGTCCATGGCATTCCGCACACCGAGAAGTTATTCATAAGAGGAGATTTCAATGGTCATATTGGGGTGACCTCTGGGGGTTATGACTGTGTGCATGACGACTTTGGCTTTGGAGTTAGGAACGGAGGTGGTACTTCGCTGTTGGATTGTGCTAAAGCCTTTGATTTGGTGATTGCTAACTCATGCTTTCCGAAGAGGGAAGAGCAATTGGTCACCTTCCAGAGTTCATTGGCCAAGACTCAAATTGATTATCTACTCCTCCGGAAGTGTGATAGGGGTATGTGCATGGATTGCAAGGTTATACCGAGCGAGAATCTCACGACTCAGCATAGATTATTGGTGATGGACTTAGAGATCGTGAGGAAAAGGAAGAAGATGGATGTGTATGGTCAACCTAGGATCCGGTGAGGTGCCTTGACTAATGACAAAGTACAAGAGTTGGGGAGAAGTTGTTGGTTATGGGAGCCTGGAGGAACAGTGGGGACGCGAGCTGTATGTGAACCAGGACATCAGAGTGTATTAGAGTAGTTGCGAGAGAGGTATTAGGGGTCTCAAAGGGTTTCTCTGGCGGCCACAAATGTGATTGATGGTGGAGTGAGGAGGTATAAGAGAAAGTGGAAGCCAAGAAAGCAGCGTACTTGAAGCTTATAGAGAGCATGGACGAGGAGGTACTTCAACACCTTTTTTTTTAATCTACAAAAAACAAAACTTATATTTCTACACAGATATCAATTCTTATATTAGGGTTGGTTAAATATTCTAAAAAAATAAAGCGAGTATAGGAATCTTGTAAAATACAACTTTTATTTCACAAACTCCTTTTTTTAGTTTTATGCTAGGCATTAACTCTAGTAACAGACCCACAGTTTCCTGCAAATCTGCCGCAGTGAGATGGACAGAAAAGGGGAAAAGGAGAATAGGGAAAAAAGAAAAATGATGTAACTGAATTCATTAATCGAAAGTACTAATTATGGTTTGAGAACCTTTTAAGGACAAATATATAATTTGTAAAGAAAACCCAGTTACTTCTCTTAAATAGGAAATTTTAGTTAAAACGAGTCAATAAGTTTGCATTATAGTATATATAGGAAAAGATACCTTCCCAAATCGCTTAGCAAATGTATGCAATGGGCCTGGCGTGCTTTTGCTGGGTCGAAGTATTGGGCCTGGCAAGTCCAGCAACATTCCGTAGTTAGTAAAATGCTCTTACTTCTCGGTTTCCATTTTCCGAGAGACGGATATTCGGAGCGACGAAGAAAAGGAAAAAGCAGAAGAATCGAAGATGATTTACAGAAAATGGAGTTTGCTAACTGGGCCGCCTGCTATGCTGGGTGCTATTGTCGGTACAATTGTCGTTGCCAATCTTCTTTTCGTCCGGAATGTATGCCCTTTTTTCTCTTTTCCTTCTCAGTTTTCTTTTAAGCAAATTATTTACCATTATAGGAATTAAATGGACCGAATTAAGAAGAATAGTTATATAGGATGCCTATTTGATTTATAGATTGATTGATGCATTGTTTCTTCCCCATCATATGGAAGTGTTTCACTTGATTCAATAGTCTAATTTGACTCCTATTTTGGAGCTTGATTACGAGTTTCCCAGTTGCGAAAGTGCAAAATATTGATTGATTTTCAGGTATTTTAATTGATAATTCTTGCATTTTGCTATAAGCCTCCAATTGAGAAAGATTGTGTGCTGTGTGTGTGTGTTTTGGGGGGGGGGGGGGGGGTAGAGAGGGGATAGGAACCGACAGTGGTGAAGATAGAAATTTTTCCAAGGGTGTTCAAATTTTAAAAAAGTGAAAAAAATTCCTGATAAAGGGTGTTAAGTATGTGTTATATCCCTCTAAAACGTAATATTTTACCTATGTACACAGTGTAATTTTTCGACGACCTTATGACCATGTGGCTTCGCCACTGGGAACCGATAAAATGGAGTATAGGGTCTGCCTCAATCTAAGATGATGGGAATTTGATTTTTCTCTGGAAAAGTGTAAAAGTGGAAGGTGCAAAGAAAGTTCATGGGGCTTGAACTGAAAAGCGGGACATGAAGCGCATGCTTAAAGTGAAGTGCAAATTTTGTACTTTGATAATCAAATATCAATTAAATTAACTAATTTCAACATTCAATTTAGAATAATGGTGATATTTATCCAACTTCTCAAAGTTGAAATTCAAAGAATTAACCGTTTCTCAGTGGAATCACTTTGTCTGCCGTTCTTTGAAGCGCACATTTATGTGTAGTGCATGGCTTTGCCTATGAAGTTGTGACCCTTCGATTCGCATTGCTTTGTCGCTTGGCTTTAATAACTGCTCTGGAAAAAAGAAAAACGAGCTCACTCATTAGAGTTGTTAGGTTATTATTTCTGAAGTTCTTTTTTCCTGTTTTGGTCTGTTAGTTTTCTTACTTACAATACAACCCCTCTGCCATATTACTTACGTGATTTCAGCGGTACTCCCCTCACATGTTGAGTCCCTTTATATATAGCTACAATTCTCTATGCTGAGTATGTGAATGGAAATTAAAAAAAAATTTATTCTTCAATTCAGTTTCACTTCTCACTTCTGCCAATTTCTCTTGGGTTTCCTTGGTATGATCGCAATAGTTTGCATCACTCTTTCTTCATGTTGGACTCCTTTTCTTGCTCTCTTTGCTTTACTTTCTTTGATTTGTTTTTGAAAGCTCTCGACTTAGGTTTGTAAACTTGCTGCCAACTTTTGAGCTTCATTTTTCTTTTTAACTTATGAACTAGATATCTTAACAATCTCTGGCTAAGAGGCTGAAATGAAAGCATAGAAGCTGGCTGTTTGTGTTTCGTTGAACAGGGGTATGTCATTTTAAACATAAAAGCAGTATCACTAGGTTGCTGACCAAGTCCTAACATTTAGCCCGTTGTTCTGGGGGTATGGCTCTTTTAAGCTATAAGGAGGTTCCATCTCTTAAACGATTATCTTGACGAGCTCTGGATATTTACGTGCACTTCCTGTTTGTATTTATTAATGGGGGAGTAATAATGGAATATTGGGAATGGAGTAATATAGAAGAAAGTATTCACACTATTACAACTTGTTGAGTAGTCACAGCATCTAACTAGACCGGGTAGACGCTAATAGAGATATGAAGTTTTTAACACATGCTGTTTCTCCAGCTCAGTTGGTTCTAATCAAGAAGTACCTGGCTGATATAAAGCTAAGCATGGTTATTTCTCTTGATTTTGCAAGCTAGTGATATCTATTGTTAGTACTAACACAAGTTTGGACATTCTGCTTTCTAAGGAAACATTCTTTGACATGCTATCGTTAAAGGCACCCTCGTGGCAGTCATAAGCCCTGAAACCAGTGCAATGTATGATGAGCACTTCACCTCGTTTAGGCAGTGATGGGTATTGGCACAAAGGTACTAAGGCACACACCTCAGCGTCCATGGGCTCTTTCTCAAAGAGAAGACATTAAACAATGAGGGGTCGTTTGGTCTAGAATTTCGGATTATACTTATCCAGTGTTTGGTTATTGATATTAGTTAATATTGGTAGTAATATTATACTAAAACTTTGGTATTATTTTTCCCACATTGGATGCGGGATCCCTGAATAACTTTGTTCGCGAACCAAATGACTCCTTAAAGGTCATTGGCAAAATGATATATATTTTAATTAGGATTACAAAATTAAAATTTACTGATTAAGAAAAAAAGGAATAGGAATTTAAAATTTTACAATAAAAAGTAACCATTAAATCTGAATTGCAAACTTTAAATTACATATTTGTATCTGAACAAAAATAAAGCATATGGTATGAATTTGATTGGCATGATTTTACTTTCAATCTTTCTTTGTCCATATAATTGTTTTATCTTGTTTGTGCATATTTGTATATATTTAAGTATGTATGTGTGTGTGTATGCTATGTATATATGTACACACATATTATCTAGTATTGCAACAAAATGAACCCGAATAGATTATAACATGTATGTAACCTACCTTGCTCCCAGGGGCCAGGGGCCAGGACTTTGGTATAGTGGTAAGTATGCAACGCATGATGTGTAGTTTAAGTGCATGTCACATGTGCAAACCGTACCACAGACAAAGGTTTAGTATTTAAGTGGAGAGGAGGGGTTGTGGGGCGAGTCCATTTTCCATCGAGTTTCAAACCGTGCTCTACTAGTTCTCGGGGATTTCTCGATTATCAAATAAATAAACAAACAAACAAATAAATAAATAAAAGATATTTGTAACCAACCTCAACTAATCTGAATTGAGGTATACTAGATTGATTGATATATTTGTTCATTTATATACTTTTTTTTTTTTGCGTGTGTGTGTAATTACACTTTACATTTAAAATCCTAGTAGATCTTGTGCGCTTTTTTCCGCTTTTCACCTTTGACAATATGGTATCATTAAGGATCAATAGAGTAGTGTACAGTGCTTTTTGCTTCAATTTGTTTTGGTGGCTGATAGTTTTTTACAGAGCAACTATGCATATCTGATGGTTGGCTTGCTGCATATCTCTGTCTTTAAGGTGGTTTAGTTATTTTGATATCCATCTCTCTATCTGCTATATCTTATTCAAAATTTAACTCGCAGGACCCATTCCTTAAGCCAGACCCAAGGAAGCAAGAGAAAGCAGCTTCAACCAAGTAGAGGGATATGTGTCATCTTTGTTGCTTTGAGGTTTCCCCTTTGTTGGATTCATATAATATTTCAGTCCAATAAAATGAAAAATTTCTAACAATAACGAAAATTTTCATTTTATGTTTTGCTGGCTTTTGGTATACTCTTTTAAATGCCCCCCAATGGGCTACTTTGCCAGTCTTATGATGTGATTCAGGCTATGGACAGAATATAAAAAGACCTAGAGATATGCCACATAAAGTTGGAATGTGACTGAACATTTTCTCTGTTTTTATGATGTTTTCAGGTCAGGGATAGAATATGAAAGCACCTAGAGATATGCCTCGATAAAGTTGATATTGAGCAAAAACTGATAGTTTTATGTGGGTTTAGTAATAATGCATCTTGTTATTGTTCCAAGTTTCATAGTACTTGTATAACTATCAATAGAAACTTTACAAGATCTATAGAAGAATGAAGTGGATAGCTATCCCAGTCAAAAGCAGGCATCTCTGTTTTTTTTTTTAACCATTCATGTCCGCGACCCTGATCTGAATAATCTATTTTCGCGCCATAGAAAGCCTATACAGGGGGAATTTAGCACCCTCTATCAAAATGACTTTATTCTTAGAGCTCGAATTCGAGAATTCTGTTTAAGGGTGGAGAAGTCTATCATTTCACCACACCCCTTTTGTCTTAAAAGCAGGCATCTCTGATGATATGATAATCCAATCTTCCACTTTGTCTAAGCAATTTTCTTGATGACGAGGGTGCAAAACTGATTGAGAGCAGCTTAGGCGATGAATAGTTGCGGTAAGTGCGACAGGGACGTTGTTGCCTGCTTTTCTGGTCTTTCGAAAACTAAGTTTTTAGCACGTGAACAGGCCAAAATATTTGAAAATTGATAAAAGAATATGATAAATGGTCGCCTATATATTACTCCATGTGCTAGTATTCTCCCTCTGGCTTTCAAATATGAAAAATGCAGAAATAAAAGGGAATCTCGTACTTTACAATTTATATCAAAGAATCTCCAAGAGAAGGGGTATATTATACATGAAGTGGAAATATATTTATTGAGCCAACTCTGATTTATGTGCAGCAACGCGGCCATCAATATTTGGAAGAAAAATGATTAAAGGCCATCTCAGATTCTTTTTCCTGTGCTTGTAAAAAAATTGCAGATGAATACAGTTCTCTGAGGAAAGAAAAGAATGATGCAATTCCCATTTCAACTGCTGACCAAAATCTCCATCATTAAATCATTCCAAGAATCTATTGGACCAGGCAAGCACCAATGTAGACAATCATTTTGAACTTTTGTGTGTCTATTGTCTCCTGCAAATGGCTGGAATTGCCTGTAGACTCCTGGGTGACCGTCTGGCCGATGCAACGAAAGGAAAGTGGTGTCAAACAACTTTATTGTCAACCCAACTTCAGAACCTACTCTCACTGCTCTCTCAAATTCTTCCAACTCAATTTTACGCATTACCTCATCGATGTCTCTAATGTCAATCTCGCCTTCTTTGAAGGGACCCGTTCTATTACAATAACCTCCAGTGTTCCATTCACCGTTTTCAAAGTGATCTGGTGTCGCGGTTCTAAAGAAAGTATACGCCTTGTGCTTCGATCTTGTGATGTATTTCAGGGTCGAATTCAATGCTTTGCGATATGCATACTCGAATCCAACTTCTGTTATGTTCTTACCAGGGCAATTGTGGCAACCAACAATCTTGCTGTTCTCGTAGTAAACTGCAGATTTCAGGTGCCATTTCCCTCCAGCAATAACTACATAATCGAAATTGTCAAATTGTCGAGTCCAAACATCATCGAGTTTGTCAAGGTGAAGCTGGGCTGTATCGGTTGAAACTCCATTGTTATCTTCGAAAATAGTGGCTTTTACAAGAAAAGGTGACCAAACTACTGAAAGAGTTAAGTCATGAGTTGGAAAATACCATCTTCTGCTTTTGTATTGTTTGTCATGGTAGACCTCATCGCCTTGTTCCTCCTGCACGACAACGTAAACATGAATCCAGATACTGAATTTTTTGATGTACTAGACAACCCAATATAACATAACTAGAACTTGACGTAATCCAGATAGCAATGAATATCCCAGAACGATAGGCAAGCAAACAATAAATGAAAGCGAAGAGCCACTTCCAAAAATACTCAATAGTGCTTCTGTGAGTAAGAGAGTTGCAAAAATACTCATTTTCAAAAAGATGCAGAATTAGCACCGAGGGCGGCTTAGCAGTATTTGTGGCCTAAAGCCAATGTTGATAAGAGGCCCTAAACTTTATTTTTTTTTTTGGTAAGAAGCCCTAAACTTTATTTTTTTTTAAAAACAAATCACACACACGTACGTGATATATATATATATTTGAATTCTATTTTTCTAATATTTTGAGATACAAAATTATTAATAACTTTTTATAATCGATCTCTCCTAAAAATATTTTGGACAATATTAAAATAGTTTTTAACTCTTTTATTTTAGTTTTGAACAACTTGATTCATATTTTTCGTGGCATATTTAAATTCTAATAAATGAATAAAAGACAATATATAACTATGAAGTAAGAATAAAATGAGATGATAATAACACTTGAAAGTTATAATAATAGGATTTAATTCAAGAAAAATGATGACTTGATTTCAAGATATCTTTTTGCTCCTTCAATAACAGAAAATGCTTGAAACTTCAGGAAAAAATAAAAAAGAATGCACGATATATGATATCAATAGTACTTTTAAGATATGTGGGTTTTCGAAAAATACTATTCCTATTAAGTTATCAGACTTAAACTCGAAAAAAGCAAGAAAGAGAATATATAAGAGTATAAAGTTATGCGAGCGATTAACTCTTGGACAAACCAAGAAAGAAAATGAATAGTGTAAAAATATGATTTAGTACTACATATTTTCTGATGAAAAAATGGGTAAAAAGTGGAATATAATAATTTCACTTGTTAGATTTTTTGTTCATACAAAAAAAGGTTTGAAAGAAATTCACATTTATAAAAAGTATTATGCTCACTTCAATTAGTTACACATCTATTCTTTCCTTTTATAAAAAAATATCTAATTTTCAAGGTAAAAACTACTTATTATTTTCCTAAAACGACCTATAAACCTATTTTGGTATTAAAAAAATAGGGCCCCCCAAATTTGGGGGCCTCAAGCAAATGCTTTAGAAGCTTTACCCTATAGCCGGCCCTGATTAGCACTACTCTACACTACCCAAAATACTCATTTTTCTTGGTCGAAGAGGAGCCTTGAGCAATGGTAAAGTTGTCTCCGTGTGACCTATAGGCCACGAGTTCGGAACGTGGAAACAGCCACTAATGCTTGCATAGGGTCTGCCTACATCACACCCCTTGGGTTGCGGCCCTTTCCCGGACCCGGCATGAACGTGAGATACCTTGTACGCCCTTTTTTACTCATTTTTCCTGGTCAAAGGACATCATCACCCACAAGTGATGGAACATGAAAATTTGAGCTGTACTAGAATGGTTGAAGTAGTTTGGTATGATAATAAGTTTTAACTGATTAACAACTTGAAATGAAATGTTTTGACTAGAAAAACTTTACCAGCTGTATTCAAAGACAATATTAGTGTAGCTGAGAGTGACATTACTTATTAAAGCAGTGAGGGCCAATATGAGAAGGTAACCCATCTCCAAAGGAAGGCCAAAATTATGATTTGAGAGATACAACGCCAGCTTATTTAAAAAGACTGTCCCAACAAATTCTAGTGAGTAGTGAATATAACTAACAAGGACAAACAACTTTTCTTTTAGATCCATATTGACCATTTAAGAGCAATTATTGATGTTAATAAGTAGTTGAAAGAGAACATCCAAGTCATGACGAGTTTCACCAGCTAGCAAGTGTTGGACTTGACCATTATTGAAGAATGACATAAAAAGAACAAAAAGCTGGAAAGCAAAGATCAATCACAGATAACACACATAGAAGGCACCAATAAATGGACTTTCTTATTGAAACTTTTCGTCCATTTGTCAGGCTAACTCTAATTAAAGACATGTCTTATGCTGATCTAAACTTTAACTTGGTACAAACAGCAGAATATGCCCTTTTACTGGAATATTTCTTCATACAATAATGAGCTTTTGAGCCTGTTCTTGAGGGATTAGTTTGTCTCAAAGCAAATGAAAATGGTTGATTTGATGTTCTCCAAAAGGAGCCAAAATAGCTGTGGATGCAGAATTAGCACTACCCTACTCATATCTCACATTCTTTTCCTACACCCACGTTGTCATTTAGTTACTAAATGTCTAATTAGTACTAATTTCCTTCATTAAAGAGTTAGTTTGCCTTCTCACCTAGTTTGAGATCAGCCAAATGAGTGTTTTTTGCATTGTTTACTTGAAATTATTTTCATCTAGTCTGGTTTGCTCTTTTACATTTACTAGCGATGTTTTCGTTAGGTAAATTCTTTGCACTCTCAATCAACTAGGGGAATCAATAGATCAAGAACCTCTTTGGCCTCTGTTTTAGCTTTCCCTTACTGTCAACCCCATAACCTTGCAAACGCAACCTAGAACCACTACAGCCAGTGGCGGATGGAGTTCATACAGTACGGGTTCATTTGAAACCAGTATTTTTGACTCAGATCTTGAATATATTGTAAAAATTTCTCTAAAATTTTAGCAAATATGAACTACATTATGAATCCATAATTTAAAAAGTAAACTAGTTTAATGCTAAGAATCTTAAAACTTGAACTCCTAAAGTTTAAATCGTATATCTGCCTCGGACTACAGCCTCACCCCATACACAGAATAATAGAATTAGCCTAAATAAACAGACCAAGAACCTCTTTGGCCTCTGTTTTAGCTTTCCCTTGCTGTCAACTCCCACAAACTTACACCCATACAAAACTATGCAACCTAAAACCAGTGGCAGATCCAGGATTTTCACTAAGGGGATTTAGAATATAAGAAGTAAACACACGACGAAACTAAGAGGATTCATCATCTACGGTATATAATTAAAAAATAATATTGACCTTATAGGAAGGGGCTAGGACGAACCCCATTGCCCCCCACCCCAAAAAGCTCCGCCCTGCCTAGAACCACTGCAGCCTCACCCCAAACTTAGAATAGTAGAATTCAAGTATTACTCTGATAATCTTGGCTGTTCAAGATTGAAAATGTACCTGAGAGAGAATGCAAAGCAATGACTGTACATGATTGCGCATAATTGAATCACCAACGAAGGCTAATGATTTGCCCCGCATCATATGAAGGAACTTCTTGGGATTGAATTCAGGTAGCTCACAATCTTTGGGTTTCCATCTCCAGTAAAGATAGCCAGTATCAGGCCTCCCATTTCTCATACAATTTTGGTGAGCTTCAATTGAATAGCAAGTGTGATTAGTGTAAAATGGACCTGTGGTATCTGGTACCCAATCTCCTTTAAATAAATCGCATTTTCCTGCAAAATTATGGACTATCATCAGGTCAATAACTCTTCACAGAATTAACTTGTAAAATATTTACAACAAACCGATGAATGCAAGAAATCAAGGGGTGTCAGTTGAAAACCCTTCGCCGAAAATTATACTGTTTTAGATAGGTAAAAAATATTTTTTTTATGTATATATACTATATATTGAATCCCCTCATGTATTTATTTCTTTAAACTTTAAAACCCCTTAAAGAAAATCTTGGTTCCGCTACCGCAAGAAATGGATCTTTCATAAGTTTTTTTTTTAATAAAAAAAAGAGAGGAAATATTAACTGAAAAAGTTAAGTTGGTTATCCCAGTAATCGTCTTTTACCATAATTATTCCTTTTTCCTTTTCTTGAGGGCTTTTCTCACAAAACAGCAGAATTTGATGAAAGACTTGTTCTTTCAACTCCAACAAACAGAAAATCAAGCACCATGTTTCTCTAAAGAAGTGAAAGAAAACCACCCACGTCATTTTTACAACAAAATTCAAATATAGAAAAAATATACTTAAAGAAAAAAATAAGGAGAAATTAAAAATGAAGAAGGATATTTGAAGAAGCAAATTTTTATAACAGTGGTAAGATTGAACTAACCATTTTGTGAAGTACTTCTGTCCATTGTAAGATCAGTGGATGTCTTGTTGGAAACAAACACTGTGTCAGTGGAAAACTGTACAAAGCTGGACAAGAATAAACGATAAGCAAAACCCATCAACAGAAAACAGACAGCAAACTTTACAAAAACTGCAGAGAATTGCTTCTTGTAATTAACGTTGTTGCTAATCACTGCCTTCATGATTTTTTGGTCTCTCAAAAGTGTCGATATGTTTTGAAAACAATAATATACTAATACTAAGATGATGTTGTAATAATAATATAATGGTATAAAGAAAAATGTGACAATTGAGTGTTTATCCCAATTATATTCCAAACTAACTTTTAATAAGAAAGGGAAAAAATATGGGGTTTGTTGAGAATGAATTCAAGGAAATAACACGAAAGAAGGAAGAGAAGGGTATAAAAGAATACTATTAATGTAGACTTCAGCTAAAAGCGACGTGGTGGACTAATGTGTATTCTCATGTTGCACCTCATCACCTGTTTGCGCTAAATTTGAAAGCTAGGACGAAATAGCCTACCTGATTTTGCTGTTTTATTTTCTTTTTGTTTATGCATTTATTTATATTTAAGATCCACTAACTCGATCGTAATTAAGGGTGGCATGTGGGCCGGGCCCGATCCTAAGTGGGTTTTGTGGGCCCGATCCTAAGTGGGTCGGTCCTATGTGGGTCGGTCCTAAGTGGTCCCGGACTTTGCGGGCTTCTTGTTGGAACCGGTCTGGGATCGGGATCACGAACTAACGGTCCCGGGCCTATGTGAGCTGGTCCCGAGCCTATGTGGGCCCAAACGGGTCTATGTGGGCCTAACAGATACTTTTTATTTTTAATTTTTTTTTATAGAAGTTAGAGAAAAAAATGGTAATAAAAATATCTAAGGCAATTCCTTGTAAATTATATTATAGAATTGTGACCTAAATTTTTTAATTCAAATTTAAAGACAAAAATAAGTTATATTCGATATATCGAATATAACTTATATATATATAGCTATGGCCCGACGTCGGACGTGGCAGGACATGGCCATGGCAGGACGTCGCCATGGCAGGACATGGCAGGGCGTGGTCGTACTTAGCCATGGCCCGACGTCGGACGTGGCAGGACATAACCATGGCAGGACGTAGGACATGGCAGGACGCAGGATATGGCAGGGCGTGGCCATGGAACGACGTCGGACGTGGCAGGACATGGCCATGGCACGACGCAGGACATGACAGTACATGGCAGGGTGTGGTCGTACGTGGCCATGGCAGGATATGGCAGGGCGTGACCATGGAACGACGCAGGACATGACAGGACGTGGCCATGGCACGACGTCGGACGTGCCAGGACATGGCCATGGCACGACGCAGGACAGGACGGGACATGCAGGGCGTGGTCGTACGTAGCCATGGCCCGACGTCGGACGTGGCCATGGCAGGACGCAGGACATAGCAGGACGTGGCCATGGCACGGCGTCGGACGTGCCAGGACATGGCCATGGCACGACGCAGGACATGACGGGACATGGTAGGGTGTGGTCGTACGTGGCCATGGCCCGACGTCGGATATGGCAGGACATGGCCATGGCATGACGCAGGACATGGCAGGACGTGGCCATGGCACGGCGTCGGACGTGCCAGGACATGGCCATGGCACAACGCAGGACATGACGGGACATGGCAAGGTGTGGTCGTACGTGGCCATGGCCCGACGTCGGATGTGGCAGGATATGGCCATGGCAGGACGCAGGACATGGCAGGGCGTGGCCATGGCACGGCGTCGGACGTGCCAGGACATGGCCATGGCACGACGCAGGACATGACGGGACATGGCAGGGCGTAGTCGTATGTGGCCATGGCCCGACGTCGAACGTGGTAGGACATGGCCTTGGCAGGATGCATATATATATAAGAAAAAGTATAATTATAAAACAATTGGGGTTAAAACAAAGTTGGGGGGTTGAATGCCTATTTATAAATAGCCAACGGCTATTTTGGCAGGTAAAACAGCCATATTTTAAATGTCATAATGACTATAATGTGGCAGATTTTTTTTTAAAAAAAAAATTAGTCCTTGGGCCCGGATAGGCCCGTTTAGGACCGCTTGAACCGGCCCACTTCCCAACCGGTCCCGGTCTCGCGGGCCTCGCCTATGGGACCGGACCACTACCCAGCCCACCTCCTCACGGTCCCGGTCCTATCCGATTAGGACCGTTTAGGCCCACCGCCCATTTGGGCTTGCGGTCCTGGGCCGGGCCCGGTCCTAACCGGCCCACATGCCATCCTTAGTTCCTGATACTTCTTCAATTGTGTTACAATTAGTTGAATCGCATTTGTAAAAATTACATTGTATAATAAGATAAAGTATTCTTGTTATACACATTATCTTCCTCATATTTTACTTGTGGGATCAGGGGCGGATATAAAGTTTGGCCCTGTACTTGCAAAACGGAGCATAAATTTATGTGTAAAATTTATTAAAATTGCAACAAATGGTAGATCTGATTTTCTTTTATGCTTCTTTTCAACACCTCATTTTTTTTGTTGGTTTAAATCTAACTTGAATCTAGCTCTAGCTCGAGAGAAAATTGATTTCAGCTCTGAATGTTACATATTTTTTTTCTGTATTGAAATGGCATGTTAAACAAGTGGAACTTTTAGAAATGACTATTGTTTGGAGGCTTATTGCTGGGCGTAGCTATAATTTAGCTAATCACATTTTGTAGCTACTAATTGCTTGTCATGGGATGTATGTTATTGTATAATTCGGTTGTATACACTGTATTCAATTCGGATGTATTCCGTTCTTATATATTTTATATTGTATTCAATTTCACTGTATTGAATTCAGTTGTATTCAAACAACAAAAAATCAAGAAATGAGGTGTATATCATTATTCAATTTGGTTGTATACACTATATTCACTACAAAAAAACTGGAATTAGCTACGAACGTCGTCGCTAATCTGTCGCTAAATCACCCGTAGCTAGCAGAATTTCTTGATAATCTGTCTCTAAATGAGATTAGCGACGGATTCTTCTGTTTAGCTGCATAATTTGTCCGTCGCTAAAACTAATTTTTTTAGTAGTGATTCAATTAGGCTATATTCATTCTTAACTATTTTAAATTGTATTCAATTTGATTGTATTCAAACAATAACAAATCACAAATGGAATGATATTCAGTTGTGTTCAATTCATTATATTCATTCGTAGTTGCTTTTACACTGTATTCAATTTACTGTATTTAATTCGGTTGTATTCAAACAAGAAAAAATTAAAAAATACAAGGATCTACCATAAAAAATAACCTTCGAAATACATAAATACATGCGAAAATACAAAAAAATGTATTTGCATTGAAAAATACATAATGGACTCAATAGCAAAGAAGAGAAGAAAGTTCGTCGGAGATGGCGTCTTTCGGCCAAGCAAAACACTGTATACATTATATTAAAACTAAAAATGAAGAATAACAAAGAAGGAGAAGAGGCGATAGATTCCGGAGAAGAAGACATGGATTCCAAAGAAGGAGAACCCAAGTACCAAAAATGGTTTTTGAGCGGCAAAACCAGATGGAAAAATGCTTCGTTTTGAGTAAATCGGAATATGGGTCAAAGGACGAGCAAAGAAGCAGAAGAAGCCATAGATTCTCGCTGGGGCTCTGCGCACTGGGAAATGGCTGATGCGACGGGAAACTGGCCACTAGTTACAAAGCTCCAATAAGGTATTGAGAGGGCTATCACAATCATGTGCGAATTGATTATCCCTATTTTTAAACTACCCCTATTCCTATTTAGGGAGTTGAGGCGAAAAATGGCTTGATGAACCGTTCGCCATGCACCTGCAACATTCACTTGCTTATCGTAGAGGTTGTAAGTACACATTGCCTCACAAGTAAGCTGTTTTTTCCTGAATTCCGGAGAAGAAGCCATGGATTCCAAAGAAGGAGAACCCAAATACCAAAAATGGATTTTGATCGGCAAAACCAGATGGAAAAATGCTTCGTTTTGAGTCAATCGGAAACTGAATCAACGGTGTTAGTGGGCCTCCGCCGGCGAACCAGATCTAGGATTTTAGAAAGAGAGCGAAAGTTGAGGGAGAAGAGAGAAAGGGTTGAGGGATCAGTTGTATGCATATATTTGTACTTTGCTATAAAATATAAAAGGTAACTATAAATAATAGTAATATATTTAAAGTATTTTGGTTTATAATAAATATGGTGCATTATTTAGCCGTAGCATGTAAAATTTTGTTAAACAATAGGAGTAAATAAATTATATCAAAAAGAAATTGAAGGGCAAAATCTTAAGATAATTACTGCTTTGTCCCAAATAAAGTTCCGGCATTCAGAGAACAAGAGTTAAAGCCTACTATTCATTCAAAAAGTATTTTGAAATAATAATTAAATATCTATATACGTATTACATAAAAAATATTGGCACTACAAAGTAATTTAAAATTAAAAAAGTTATTAGAATTATCATCAGAAAAAAAAACTAGCTCCTCTTGGGACTAAAGAAAAATAATTACAAATGTATGTCATTTAGGGAGCTCCAAATTTAGAGTATACCACAAGAGGACAGCTGGAGCTAATAACTGCATTAAACATTAACCTGGAACCATATTGTTCTTTACCCCATACTACGAAGGAAACGAGTCGAATTTTCTGTAAGAACCTATCGTATTGCATCTCCCTTTTTATTCACTATATAAATATTTATTTAAAAATTATAGTTAATAGTTTATCTTTATTTGAATCCTTAAGTTATTCATCATGTCTAATTCAATTGTAATCAAAATATCTTAGTAAACGACAACTTCTCTTGAAGATTAATTGGCCTTGGTTTATGCTCGAATATAGATATTAGAATATGTGTTTAGTATTGTATCTTATATATTTAAAAAGAACTCCGATAACAACTGAAAAATTTGATAAAATCGAACCGATGAAGGACCGAATTAATTGATTTGATTTGTTTTTAATATTTAAAAACCCGACTTAATTGATTAATTTTTTTTAGAGAAAATTCAATCCAAATCGAACCATAAGCACCCTCATATAGCACCCTCATATAGCTTAGTATCCCCTTGGATTACCCAGCTTTAAAAGTAAATTAACTAAAGTAAAATGCTTGAAAAGGTTTCATTACCAACATTCCTGTTTGTTTATTGCTTAATTAGTATCATCTTTTCTAATCCACATTACAAATGTCCAACGAAAGTACGAAGCACATGTTAAGAGTAGTTTGTAAATAGGGAGTCTCACATCGATGCATGGCCACAAGTCATTTTAGTTGGCTTTATAAAGCTTAGTCCATTAAGTCCACATCGATGGCTTTGTAAATATGTGGGAGTCCCACATCGATGGCCACAAGCCATTTAGTTGGCTTTGATCTTATTTTCGTATTTTATTTTGGAACAACTTTTTGTTATTTAAAATTTAAATTTTGAATTAACAGAAAAGTTGTGGCTATTCGTGAAAAGGGGCAACTCTTTAGAAAATATCTCCTTTTCTTATTTATATATACGGAAGACATCCAGAAGTAGCGTATTCAATCTGCACGTATGTTTCAGGCTTTGTTGTATCCTGATGGAGAATTGTGGAGAAGTTAATTAGTTAGAGAATCAGTTAGTGACAGCTAAGAGAAGTCGGTGTATATAACTCACGTGTATCTTTCATTTTTATTTTTTTAACAGAATAAAGAATGAAATAATTGCTCAACTGAGCTTTCCTTCTCTCTTCTTCTTCTTCTTCTTCTTCTTCTTGTTCTCTGTATGTCATCTTCTTCACCTCTCTCTCACAATTCTTCATGGTATCAGAGCAAGGAGCTATGAATTAGCTCATAATCAATTCGATCCAACACTTTTGCATTCTCTGAATTTTCTTCTCAATTTCTAGTTGTTAAATTCCTTCATCGAAACCCTAATTTGCTCAACAATAGCGGAAGATGATTTGGAGCTAGGAAATACAACTACTGTAACCGATAATCCTCAAATTTCATCTGATGATGAATTTGAAGAAGGAATTACAGTTGCTGCTAGTCATCATATGTATCTCGCCCCTGCAAATACCAGTGAAATTTCTCTTATCTCGTTTCAACTCACCGGTACAGACAACTTCTCGTTGTGGTATCGATCTATGAGAATTGCTTTGCTTGATCGAAACAAGCTCGGAATTGTGGATGGCAGGTGGAAAAAGGAACGATTTCGTGAAAAGTATTGGTACCAGTGGGAAAGGTGCAATGCAATTGTGCTTTCATGGCTAATGAATGCAGTCGCTCCAAACCTAATCAGTAGAATTGCATATGCTACCAATGCACATGCAGTATGGATGGATCTACAAGAGCGATTTGATAAGGTAAATGATACTCGATGTTACAATCTGCACAGAGAAATTGCTACTCTCAGTCAAGGTACTTTCTCTGTTTCTATTTACTATTCCAAGCTTAAAGACCTTTGGGATGAAGTTGAGGCACTTGTGCCTAGACCTGGTTGTGACTGTGTTAAGTGTAGGGATTTTATTGTACATTTGCACAAACAGAAACTCTATTAGTTTCTCATGGGCTTGAATGATTCCTATTCACAAGCACGCAGCCAAATACTTATGATGAAACCAGTACCATCTGTAACTCAAGCGTATGCTATGTTAGTTAGTGATGAAAGTCAAAGAACTATAGCAGCAATATCTGGCATTCTAGGACCTCTACATAATGTACATGCTGGTCACTATGAATCTACAATATTTTATAGTGCTAAACCAACTGGCGGTCAGAAATTCAGGAAAAATTATAACATACAGTGTGAATTTTGCAAGCTTAAGGGACATAGCAAAGAGAATTGCTACAAGATCATTGGCTATCCATCAGACTACAAATACAAGAAGAAAGGGGGAGCACCTACCACTGCCAGTAATGCTTACAATGTGCTTTCTAAGACTAACAATATTGTAAAGAATTCTACACCTCAAATGTATGTTACTACAGGCTGTACTCCAGAAGTACCTCACATGCACACTTCAGAGGGCAACACTAGAGGCAATGGTGCAACTTCATCTGCATCAATGAATGAGGAACTTCCACATGCTCCATTAACTCTTACTAGGGACCAATATGATCAAATACTTTAGTTTCTCAACAAGACTTCCAGCTCTTATTCTACTGCCAATGTTGCAGGTATAAGCACTGCACTCTTTGCTACTGATAATATCCAAGAGTGGATTATTGACACAGGTGCAACTGACCACATGGTATCTGATCTTAGCCTATTAACCTCATTTAACAAAGTTAATCCTCCTTACTCTAAGAAGGTATTCTTACCTAATGGTGATGTTTCTTATGTTAAGCATGTTGGTACCAGTGCTATCTCAGACAAAAGTGTGATAAAAAATGTGCTTCATATACCACAATTCAAGTTTAACTTGATGTCTGTATCAAAGGTAACCAAAGAGTTGCAGTGTTTGGTTGCCTTTTATCCTGATTTTTGTATATTCCAGGATCTCTTCAGTGGGAGGGTGAATGCGATTGGTAGAGAAGATAAAGGCCTCTACATATTACTCTCTTGGAGCTCATTAACTGTCAACAAGCATGCTACAGAAACATCACTAGCAGCCACACAAAATCAGGACATGTTCGCTAAGAGAACACCTACAAATGTAGATCTCAAGCTATGGCACAAAAGACTTGGTCATGTGTCCTCCTCAATTCTAAACAAACTATTCTTAATAAAACAGGAAAGTTGTATTTCTGTTGTAAAAAATTGTTCTGTTTGTCCATGTGCTGGACTTACTAGACTACCTTTTCCCATTAGTACAAATAAAAGTGCAGCTTCCTTTGACTTGCTACATTTGGATGTATGGGGACCCTATAATACTGCAACTATTAATGATAATAGATACTTCTTAACTGTAGTGGATGGCTACTCTATAATGACTTGGATTTTTCTTTTAAAACTCAAGTAAGATGTGTGTGTTGTCCTACATGATTTCCTGATGTATGTGAAAACTCAGTTTGACAAACAAGTGAAGTGTGTTAGGACTGATAATGGATTTGAATTTGTCAATTCTGTCTGCCATGCCTTGTTCAAAAACCTTGGCATTATCCATCAAAGGACCTGTGTTTATACTCCTCAACAAAATGGAGTTGCTGAGAGAAAACATAGACATATTTTAGAAGTGTGCAGAGCTCTAAGGTTTCAAGGTTGTATTCCTCTAAAGTATTGGGGGCATTGTATGTTGGCAGCTGTTTATCTCATTAACAGGATGCCATCTTCACAGCTAGGTTACAAGTCACCTTATGAGTTACTACACAGGAAGAAGCCATTGCTTGGCCACCTTAGAGTCCTAGGTTGTCTATGCTATGCCAAGGTTGTCAATGAGACTGATAAGCTTTAACCAAAAGCTATCATTGCTGTTCACATGGGCTACTCTTCTACACATAAGGGTTACATTCTTCTTAACTTGTCAACTAACTCTTTTTTTGTCAACAGAGATGTAACATTCAGGGAGGATATCTTTCCATTTCAGCAGTTCTCCTCTTACAAACAGCATGTGTTTCCTGATACATCTTCCTCTACCTTACCACATATTACTGAGCAATGGTGTGCTCAAGATGCTTCAACAGACTCCAACCAGAACTCTCATGTGCATGACTTCTCAGTCCCAACACCTTCCTCTCCTAACAGCACTAACTCCAGTGCTAGTTCATCACTAGTTGCTATCTCACTAGGTGTTGAGGTACCTCAAGTTGGCCCTCCTGCTCTTAGAAGATCATCCAGAGACAAGCATCCACCATTATGGATGCAGGATTTTGTTTCTCTTCATGCAAATCAAAACACTCCTTATGGCTTGGCAACCTATATATCCTATGATCACATGTCTCCTCATTATAAAGCATGTATTGCCTCTTTCTCTCTTGAGGTTGAACCTGTTTCTTATACTGAAGCAATCAAAGATCCCAGATGGGTGGCTACTATGAAGTCTGAGATTGCTGCGTTAGAGGATAATCATACATGTGATATTGTGACCTTACCTCCTGGCAAGAAATCCATTGGATGCAAATGGGCATACAAAATAAAGTACAAGGCATCTGGTGACATTGACAGGTTTAAAGCTCGACTGGTTGCCAAATGATATAACCAAAGAGAAGGCATTGACTATCAGGAGACCTTTTCTCCTGTTGTCAAAATGGTTACTGTGAGAACCATTCTCTCTATTGTTGCTATGCAACACTGACACATTCATCAAATGGATGTGTCAAATGCTTTCCTCCAAGGTGATCTGCATGATGAGATCTACATGGACCTGCCTCAGTGCTTTGTGAGTCAGGGGGAGCAGCAGGTGTGTAGACTTATCAAATCCCTATTTGGTCTCAAGCAGGCCCCTAGACAGTAGAATGCAAAACTTTCAGAAGCTGTGTTATAGTTTGGCTTCACTCAGAGTCAGCATGATCACTCTCTGTTCATCAAAGAATCAGGAAGTGATCTTGTGCTCATCCTAGTCTATGTTGATGACATGCTAATTACTGGGAGCAATCTAGCAATGATTAGAGAAGCCAAATCTTCTTTGCAACATGCCTTCAAAATGAAGGATCTAGGAGAATTAAGATACTTCTTAGGGATTGAATTTGCAAGGTCCAAGCAGGGAATCTTAATGCACCAGAGAAAATACACTCTGGAGCTTATCTCTGAACTAGGACTGGGAGCATCAAAGCCAGCATCTACACCACTTGAAACAAATGCAAAGCTCAATACAAAAGAGTTTGATGATCACTTGGCTGGTCCAAGCCAGGGGAGATGAGTTACTATCTAATGCAAGCTCTTATCAGAGGCTTATAGGCAAACTACTCTACTTAACCATAACAAGACCAGACATTGCATTCAGTGTGCAGACCTTAAGTCAGTTTCTGCATCAACCAAAGAAATCACATCTTGAAGCTACCCTAAGAGTGATCAAGTATGTAAAAAATCATCCGGAACAAGGAGTACTTATGTCAAGTAAAGCAGACGAAAGGATCACAGCCTACTGTGACGCTGATTGGGCAGCCTGTCCACATTCTCGCAAATCTGTAACAGGATTTCTTGTCAAGTTTGGAGATTCACTAATATCCTGGAAGTCCAAGAAATAAAGTACTATTTCTAGAAGCTCAGCTGAGTCAGAATATAGAAGTCTAGCCTCCACAACGGCAGAGTTAACATGGATTTTGGGACTATTCAAAGAAGTTGGAGTAGAAGTAGAACTTCCAGTTAAGGTTCACATTGATAACAAAGCAGTAATGCAAATAGCAGCCAATCCAGTGTTCCATGAGAGAACAAAGCATATAGAGATTGACTGCCATTTTGTAAGAGAAAAAAATACAAAAGGGGCTGATAAGAACTGAGTACATCTCCACCAAAGAGCAACCAGCAGACTTGCTAACCAAAGGGCTAAGTAGAGTTCAGCATGAATACCTTTGTTCCAACTAGGAATGCTCAATGTGTTTGCACCACCTAGCTTGAGGGGGAGTGTTGAGAGTAACAAGACTTGAAAGAGTTGAATCTTGTATTATTTATAAGTGGTTAGATAGATAAGCAAGTAGTTAGTGGAGAGGTTAATTAGTTAGAGAATCAGTTAGTGGCAGCTAAGAGAAGTCGGTGTATATAACTCACGTGTATCTTTCATTTTTATTTTTTTAACAGAATAAAGAATGAAATAATTGCTCAACTGAGCTTTCCTTCTCTCTTCTTCTTCTTCTTCTCTGTATGTCATCTTCTTCACCTCTCTCTCTCAATTCTTCAGACATCTCAGAAGTAGCGTATTTAATTTGCACGTACATTTTTAGACTTTACTGTATCCTGATAAAGAATTGCTTATAATCCCTAAAGTATATACATGCAATAACTCTTAAAAAATAGTGATCTTTCATACCTTAAAGCCTTTAATTATCCGTTACTTACCTATTTTTCTAACAGCACATACTTACAAGATCAATTTTTCTTATGATGAGACCGTTTGATGAAATCGAGCCAATGAAAAATTTTGGTTTCGCCCCTAGGTATGATAATTCGAAGTTATTGTATGAGAGAATATTACTACTCCTATTAAAAGCACATCTTAAATTTGAAGGCAATATTTGTTTTGGAAATCTATTTGTTAATATAGGCATAAGGCTATCATTATCTCTTACATCAGACGCATAAATATGTCAAACTGACTCTTGAATTGAATTGAAATAAACTAATGCCCAATATAATATTCTAAGTTCTCAAACAGGGAGTACATGACTAATTGAAATTCATTCTATTAAATACTTCCTGTCCACACTAAGTGACCAGTTTGCTTTAGGCATGCTCATTAAGAAAATACTAAATTCTATACAAAAATATCTAGTATGACTAAACTATCCTTAATTAAATATTAATGTGAGGAGTAAGAAAACTTTTTAGGGATATGCACATAAGGGTAAAAGAGTAAAAACAAATTGAATTTTTTCTTGATTACATAAATAGACATTTATTTTGGACCAAAATGAAAACGTAAATTAATCACTTATTGTGGATCGGAAGGAGTATTAATTATGCACCTTACGGAACTTCTCATTAAGGTGTCATGATCTTAGGTTTTGATTTTTGTGTTTGAAGATTCTTTATGTTGCAAAGGAATCCTTTTTTCTTTACTTATTAGTCCATTACGTTACACGAGTGAGTTGCTCTAGTGATGAGCACCCTCCACTTCCAATCAAAATGTTGTGAGTTCGAGTTGCCCCAAGAGCAAAGTGGGGAGTTCTTGGAGGGAGGGAGCCGAGGGTCTATCGGAAACAGTCTCTCTACTCCAGGGTAGGGGTAAGGTCTGCATACACACTACCCTCCCAAACCACACTAGTGAGATTATACTGGGTTGTTGTTATCATTGTTGTATTAGTCCATTACGTAAAACCCCTAACCCATTTAAAGAAAAATTTAAATGACAAAAAAACACACATATTTTTCTTAGACATTTCAACAGACCCTCTTTTTTACTAACTTATTAACATGCTGACACATGAAAGTGCAGTGATCATTTAGAGACTTTTGCCACTCAAGGGTCGGCAATAGAGTCCTTTCTTTTCTTTTCTTTATTTCGCCAGTCTAAGAGTCCAAATCTTATCATAGAGAAATTTAATTGTTACTTATTTGATCGATTCTAACATGATTTTTTGGGATATGACCTTCTCCGATCCCTAATTACTTGAACTTATCTTGACTCTTAATTTATAAACTATGTTTCTCTACGAAACTATGTGCTAAACTTAGAGCCCGTTTGGACATAAGAAAATTTTTATTTTTTTCGAAATCAGTGTTTGACCATAAATTTTCAGATTTTCACTTGAAGATGAATTTTGGAATTTTTCGAAAATTTGAAAAAATTCTAAAAAACTATTTTTCAAAATTTTCACTCAAATCACTCACAAAACTTCAAAAACAACCCAAAATTATATTCATGACCAAACACAACTTTAGTTTTCAAATACCATTTTTCACTTTAAAAAAAAAATCACTTTTTTCGGAATTTTACCATTTTTATGTCCAAACGCCCACTTGAATTCGGTTAGAACTAAGTTTTGAAACATTGATTAGAATTGAAATATATACATAGGATATTGTAAATCAGACATGAACCCCTTTTTCATGCTGCTATTGGCAAAATATGGTATTTGCAACTAATTATTATTTTGCTGCATTATAAGTAAACCATACTCTAGTAGTTCTTGTCTAGATCACGAGTATCTTGCTAAATTACTTTAAGCAGTAATTTTGTAGTTCGTTAATTGAATGTTAATTCATAATTTCTTATCATACTTGGATGAAAAAAATAAGAAAACTTTACCTCCTCTAGCAAATGTATACACTATATTTATTATAAATCAAAACCCTTTTAAAATATTATTTTCTATAGCTACCTTTTATTTTTATAGCAAAATAGGTATTTATGGTATACACTACCGTTAAAGTGTTAAATACGCTATCTGTGTTTTTCTATCTCATTCTTTCAGTTATTCTCTCTCAAAATTACAAAAAAAATATTTCTTATTTCTCTCTCTCTCTCTCTCTCTCTCTCTCTCTCTCTCTCTCTCTCTCTCTCTCTCTCTCTCTCTCTCTCTCTCTCTCTCTCAACAAGTGTAACGACCCGGCCAGTCGTTTGAGAGTTGTAGCCCCGTTCCCCCATTTACTGCTCGTTTTATGCTTAATAGTTGCTATGTGACTTGCCGGGGTAGCTGGTTCGGGTCCGGAGAGGTTTCATAATGAGTTGAGACACTTAGTCTCAAGGTTGGGAGCTTTAGTTGAAAAAGTTGATCGGATATTAACTTATGTGTAAACGACTCCGGAATGGAATTTTGATGGTTCTGTTAGCTCCGTTGGGTGATTTTGGACTTAGTAGCATGTCAGAATAGTGATTTGGAGGCTCGTAGTTGAATTAGGCTTGAAATGGCGAAAGTTGGAAAATTAGAAGCTTTGAAAATTTAGAAGTTTGACCGAGAATTGACTTTGTGGTTACCTGGCTCAAATTTTGGTTCTAGAAGTTAGAGTAGGTCCTTTGTGTCATTTGTGACTTGTGTGCAAAATTTGAGGTCAATCGGACGTAATTTGGTAGGTTTCAGCATCGAATGTAGAGGTTAGAAGTTCAAAAGTTACTTAGGCTTGAATCGATGCGCGATTTATAGTTTTAGCGCTATTTGATGTGATTTGAAGGCAGGAATAAGTTCGTATCGTGTTTTAAGATTTTTTGGTATATTTGGTTGAGGTACAGGGAGCCTCGGGTGAGTTTCGTATGGTTAACAGATCAATTTTTGGACTTGGAGAATTGCTGAAATTTTCTGGTGCACTGATCTGGTTTCCTTATACGCGATCACGTGGGAAGGTTCGCGATCGTGTAGGCTAATTGGAGCAGTTGTGATATTTTTCTCACGCTACATCCTGTACTTCGTGTGCATATCCAGGTATTTTCGGGCACGGCGGTTGCTTATTCCTGGTGTTTCATCAGTTCAGAGATCATCGAGGTAGCTGCCTTGGCGTCCCCAGACCTTGACTCTCCTCCTTTATCTTTTAGTCTTATTTATACTATTCTATTTTCCTAGAAAGTGTTCCATTGGTTAAACCGTGTGGTTATGTAGATGCTTATGTACTCCGTGACACCCGCATCTTTTGGGAGAATTTTGTACTGAGTTACGATGTTTATATTTAGTTTTTTTTCGAAATTCTTACTTATTTAAACCTATTTCCGTATATTTGGGATTTAAAAATATTGGTATGTGTGAGAAATCAGGTTGCCTAGTACCATGATAGGCGCCATCACGATATGTCGGGTTTTGGGTCGTGACAAGTTGGTATCAGAGCCTAGGTTACATAAGTGTCACGAGTCATAAGCAGGTTTAGTAGAGTCTTGCGGATCGGTACGGAGACGTCTGTACTTATATTGCCGAACCCTTAGGAAACTTCACATTCTTGTATTCTTGTCGTTCGTATTTATTAATTCCGGGAACTAAACTTCTATTATTCTATTCTCTAATAGATGGTGAGGATAGGTGTTACCGGACATGACAGACAACCACCAGTACCACCGGCTAGGGCCACGCGAGGTCGGGTCGTGGTAGGGGCAGAGGTGCAACTCATACAACAGCTAGAACAACACCTGCAAATCCACTAGTTGCCCCAATTCAGGAGAAAGTTCGAGATGTGGTTGAGCCGGTGAGACCAGCTCAAGCACCACCTGTGCCTATTGTGATTCCAGGCATTTAGGAGCCTCTAGCCCCAATATTGACTGTTTGCAGTGGCCTTGCTCATGCGGTCTCAGTTCCTGCCGCAGCAGCCACTTCTCAGGCCGGGGGAGGTACTCAGACTCCCACTGCCCTTACTCCAGAGCAGGTGATACAGGGACTTCAGACACCGGGGGTACTACCAGCCCAGCTAGTTGCAGCTGCTCAGGCCCAGGTGGGTCCCGTTATGACTGATAATGAGCAGAGGAGACTATAGAGATTTGGGAGGATCCAGCCTCCATCATTCAGTGGGGTTGAGTCTGAGGATGCCCAGGACTTCTTGGACAGGTGCCAGCGGATTCTTCGCATGACAGGTATTCTAGAGACTAGTGGGGTCTCATTCTCTATTTTTCAGTTTATTAGGGCTGCCTTCATATGGTGGGAGGCCTATGATAGGCGCAGGCTAGTAGGTGCAACACCACTTACATGGCATGAGTTCTCCGTTCTCGTCTTGGAGAAGTTCATGTCACATACTCGCAGGGAGGAGCTGCGCAGACAGTTTGAGAAGCTACGTCAGGATGGCATGTCTGTGACCCAGTATGAGATGAGGTTTTCAGAGTTGGCTCATCACACAGTTTGGTTAGTTTCCACTGAGAGGGAGAGGATTAGGAGGTTCATTGATGGCCTCACCTATCAGTTGCGTTTGCTTATGACTCGGGAGAGTGTATCAGGTGCTACATTTGACAAGGTGGTTGATATTGCTTAGCGGATAGAGATGGTCCGTAGTGAGGAGAGGGAGGCCAAAAGGCCTCATAGTTCAAGTGGTTTCAGTGGTGTTCCTTCTGGGGGAAGTTCAACCACAGCAGGGGTCGTCCTTATATGCCCGCTCATATGACTAGTCCAGTTCATCGTGGTGTATCATCTAGCCATGGTTCATACAGTGCCCGTCCGGGTCATTCATCTCTCAGTGCTCTCCCAGCTTAGAGTTCGTCCCGTGCTCCTTCAGTTCAGGATTCGTCTGCACCGGGTTCTTCTAGTGGGTATTCTGGTTCTCGGGGACCGATCTAGTCCCCACCACCATTGTCCAATAGGTTGCTACGAGTGTGGGGAGCTTGATCATATCAGGAGGTAGTGTCCCCGCCTCTTGGGAGGTCCAGTTCAACAGGGGGCCAGACTATGACTTCAACACCCGTTACATCACCACCCGCCCAGCCAGGTCAGGGTGGGGCTTAGGTAGCTAGGGGTCGCCCTAGAGGGGGAGGCCGATCAGGTGGCGGTCAGGCCCGATTCTGTGATATTCCTGCCAGGACAGATGTCGTTGCTTCAGACACAGTGATCACATGTATTGACTTTGTATGCCACAGGGATGCTTCTGTATTATTTGACCCTGGTTCCACTTATTCATATATATCATTGTATTTTGCTCATTATCTAGATATGCCCTGTGAGTCCTTAGTTTTATATGTTCATGTATCTATGCCAGTGGGCGATACTATTATTGTGGACCATGTATATCGGTCATGTGTAGTGACTATTAGGGGATTGGAGACTAGATTTGATCTCTTATTACTTAGTATGGTCGATTTTGACGTGATCTTAAGCATGAATTGGTTGTCTCTGTTTCATGCTATTCTGGATTGTCACACTAAGATCGTGATGTTGGCAATGCCGGGGTTGCTAAGGATCGAGTGGAGAGGTTCTCTAGATTATGTTCCCAGCAGGGTGATTTCTTATTTGAAGGCCTAACGGATGGTTCGGAAGGGGTGTCTGTCTTATTTGGCCTTTGTGAGGGATGTGGGTGCTGATACCCCTACTATTGATTCTGTTCCGATGGTGCGATACTTTCCGAATGTGTTTCCTGCAGACCTGTCAGGCATGCCGCCCGACAGGGATATTGACTTTGGTATTGACTTGGTGTCGGGCACTTATCCCATTTGTATTCCTCCGTATCGTATGGCACCAGCTGAATTGAAGGAATTGAAAGAACAACTTCAGGAACTTCTTGATAAGGGGTTTATTAGGCCTAGTGTTTTGCCTTGGGGTGCACCGGTTCTGTTTGTGAAGAAGAAGGTTGGTGCTATGCAGATGTGCATCGACTATAGGCACTTGAACAAAGTTACAATCAAGAACAAGTATCCTTTTCCGCGTATTGATGATCTATTTGACCAGATTCAGGGAGCGAGGGTGTTCTCTAAGATTGATTTGAGTTCTGGATATCACCAGCTGAAGATTCGGGACTCGGATATTCTAAAGACATCATTCAGGACCCGTTATGGTCACAATGAGTTCCTTGTGATGTCTTTTGGGCTAACCAACGCCCCAGAAACATTCATACATCTGATGAACAATGTATATCAGCCTTATCTCGACTCGTTTGTTATAGTATTCATTGATGATATCCTGGTGTACTCTCGTAGCCAGGAGGAGCATGCCCATCATTTGAGGATTGTACTACAGCGGTTGAGGCAGGAGAAACTTTATGCCAAGTTCTCCAAGTGTGAGTTTTGGCTTAGTGCAGTGGCATTCTTGGGGCACGTGGTGTCCAGTGAGGGGATTAAGGTGGATCCGAAGAAGATAAAGGCAATTTAGAATTAGCCCAGGCCGTCCTCATCTACGGAGATTCGGAGCTTTCTCGGGTTACCCGGTTATTATCGTCGCTTCGTGGAGGGTTTCTCGTCTATTGCATCGCCTTTGACCAAATTGACCCAGAAGGGTTCCCCTTTTAGGTGGTCAGATAAGTGTAAAGAGAGCGTTCAGAAGCTCAAGACTGCCTTGACCACAACTCCAGTTGTAGTTTTGCGTTCAGCTTCAGGCTCTTATACAGTGTATTGTGATGCTTCTCGAATTGGTATTGGGTGTGTCTTGATTCAGGGGGGCAGAGTAAATTTTTATGCTTCACGTCAGTTGAAGCCCCATGAGAAGAACTACCATGTTCATGATTTGGAATTGGCTGCCATCATTCATGCATTGAAGATTTGGAGGCACTATCTCTATGGTGTGTCTTGTGAGGTATTTACAGATCATCAGAGTCTCCAGCACTTTTTCAAATAGAAGGATCTAAATTTGAGAGAGCGGAGATGGTTGGAGCTGCTAAAGGACTATGATATTACTATTATGTATTATCCCGGGAAGGCCAATGTGGTGGCCGATGCCTTGAGTAGAAAGGCGGTGAGAATGGGTAGCCTTGCATTCATTCCTATTGGTGAGAGACCACTTGCAGTTAATGTTCATGCCTTGGCCAACCAGTTCGTGAGGTTAGATGTTTTGGAGCCCAGTCGGGCTCTAGCTTGTGTGGTATCTCGATCTTCCTTATTTGATCGCATCAGAGAGTGCTAGTATGATGAACCCCATTTGCTTGTCCTTAAGGACACAGTTCAGCACGGTGATGCCAAGGATGTTACTATTCGGGATGATAGGGTGTTGAGGATGCAGGGTCAGATTTGTGTGCATAATGTAGATGGGTTACGAGAGTTGATTCTTGAGGAGGCCCACAGTTCGTGGTATTCCATTCATTCGGGTGCTGCGAAGATATACCAAGACTTGAGGCAGCACTATTGGTGGAGAAGGATGAAGAAGGATATAGTGGGGTTTGTAGCTCGGTGCCTAAAATGTCAGCAGGTGAAGTATCAGCATCAAAGGCCGAGTGTATTTCTTCAGAGGCTTGAGATTCAGGACTGAAAATGGGAGCGTATCACCATGGATTTTGTAGTTGGGCTCCCACGAACTTCGAGGAAGTTTGATGCTATTTGGGTGATTGTGGATCGACTGACCAAGTCCACGGATTTTATTCCAGTTCGGACTACCTTTTCTTCGGCGCGGTTAGCTGAGATTTATATCCGCGAGATTGTCCGCCTTTATAGTGTGCTAGTGTCCATCATTTCAGATCGGGGCATGCAGTTTACATCACAGTTTTGGAGAGCAGTGTAGTGTGAGTTGGGCACCCAGGTTGAGTTGAGTACAATATTTCACCCTCAGACGGACGGACAGTCCGAGTGCACTATTCAGATATTGGAGGATATGCTATGTGCTTGTGTCATAGATTTTGGGGGTTCTTGGGATCAGTTTCTGCCGCTCGCAGAGTTTGCCTACAACAACAGCTATCAATCAAGCATTCATAAGGCTCCATATGAGTCTTTGTATGGGAGGCGGTGTTGATATCCGGTGGGTTGGTTTTAGCCGGGTGAGGCTAGGCTATTGGGTATTAACTTGGTTCAGGATGCTTTGGACAAGGTTAAATTTATTCAGGATCAACTTCGCACGGCGCGGTCTAGGCAGAAGAGTCACGCTGATAGGAAGATTCGTGATGTTGCTTACATGGTTGGGGAGAAAGCACTGCTCAACATTTCACCCATGAAGGGTGTTATGAGGTTCGGGAAGAAGGGTAAGTTAAGACCTCGGTATATTGGGCCATTTGAGGTGCTTCAAAGGATTGGAGAGATGGCTTACAAGCTTGCGTTGCCGCCTCGTCTGTCGAGTGTGCATCCAGCGTTCCATGTTTCTATGCTCATGAAGTATGTCGGCGATACGTCGCCTGTTTTATATTTCAGCACGGTTCAGTTGGATGGTGATTTGACTTATGATGTAGAGCCGGCGGCCATTTTGGGTCGACAGGTTCGAAAGTTGAGGTCAAAGGACATAGCTTCAGTGAAGGTGAAGTGGAGAGGTCAGCCGGTTGAGGAGGCTACCTGGGAGACCGAGCAGGGGATGCGAAGCAGATATCCACGCCTATTTGAGACCCCCACAAACGTTTGTTTGAGAGTTTTAGACCTGTTCCCCTATTTACTGCTCCTTTTATTCTGAATAGTTGCTATGTGACTTGCCGGGGTAGCTGGTTCGAGTCTAGAGAGGTTGATCGGATGTTGAGACACTTAGTCTCAAGGTTGGGAGCTTTAGTTGAAAAGGTTGACAGGATGTTGACTTATGTGTAAACGACTCCGGAATGGAGTTTTGATGATTCTATTAGCTTTGTTTGGTGATTTTGGACTTAGGAACATGTTCGGATAGTGATTTGGAGGCCGGTAGTTGAATTAGGCTTGAAATGGCGAAAAATGAAAAATTACTAGCTTTGGAAATTTAGAAGTTTGACCGAGAGTTGACTTTGTGGTTACTGATAAGTGAAGGTTTTGACGGCTTATTAGCACTTTTTACCTTTTGTTTTAGACTAAAAGCATTGAATTATGTTCCCGGCATTAATGAAATTGTGCAAAATTACAGGAATGCTGGAAGTTGGTCTCCTAAGATGAAATCCGACTCATAAAGGAGTAATCCGAAGCACAAGGCAATAAAGGGCGCATAAGCACAAATGTGCTGTCCACAGAAGGAATTCTGTGGCCGCAGAAGAAATTGTTATAGCCGTTTTTCTTTACTACTTTAGGAAGCTTTACATTGCTTTGGTGTATTTACAATAGATTTAATCATTTTAAGCTTCCGTTAAGAGTTTAATTAGTTTTTCTTCCTTATTTTCTTTAAACCCCATTATGAGTAGCTAGACTTTTACTAGGGTTGTGACCCAATCCTAGTGTGTAAACCATATGGGTATCTAATTTAATGCTTGTTTATGATTGCGTGTTGATTATTTAGCTTAGTTCATACTTTAATTATAAAATTAATGGTTGCAAACATTAGTTCATGCCTATTTGACTTAGTATCTACTTGAGAAAGAGGGACCTAGTCTAGGATAACTAGGCTAATAAGGAATTGGTTCAATTGAGAGATTGATTAACCCAATTAAAGAGTTCAACCTAGAGATAGTAATAACCCGACTTGAGCTTTTATCAATTGTTTTGGGTGATACCCATTTGGTCTTGAGAAAGCCAAATGTGGCAAAACCGCTCTCTTACCGAGAGGTATTGAGTGGGTGATTTAGAGTTGAGAGCTATAATACACCCCAATCGACAAAACAAACATTAAAGTCTTTAGCCCATTAGGCAAATACCTAGGTCATGGTCACAGCCCTAGGCTTTTTATTCATTTGGAAAAACCTTAAAAACAGTTATCTCTAGTCTTCTTTCTTTATTTTGCAATCATTAGAGTAACATTAGAAATAGAAAACAAATCGTTGTTGTGGAAGTGCAATCTAGATAATCCAATTGCTCAAATTGAAATATATACCCCTAACTCCTATCTTAGCTCCTTGTGTATTCGACCCCAACTCTTAGTTGGGTTTCTATCATTGCATACGACCGTTTGGTATCTCTTTTGAGGTTTGCTTTGAATGTGATCATTTTTTGGCGCCGTTGCCGGGGGGTTAAAAACGGTGTTAGCTATATATTTGGGTGTGTTTTTGGAATATCTTCTTTTCCTTCCGTGTTACTAACTTGTTTGAGAAATCGTAGGTACATCCATGGCAAACAATTAACTCAGAAATATTGCTTTGGGGGATGTGGACGTCAAGAATGAGCAAGTTGATGAGGTTCCTCTTGAACCTCAAGCCAATAGAAGAGGCTGAGTGCCTTATGACAATGTCCCCGTTCCACTTCCACCTCCACCACAAGTGGCTCCACATCGGGTGTTACCCAATGAAGGATATGCCAGTGCAATAGTCCCTCCCCGTATTAGGGTGGGTAACTTTCAAATCACCAATGTGATGCTCACTTTCCTAGAGCAACGAGGTTTCTTCACCGATGCTCCAAGTCAAAATGCATACAAACATTTGAAGGGGTTTGTGGACACTTGTTGGGGGGGAGGGGGCAAACAAATAAATGTATCCGAGGATGCATTGAGGCTAAGGCTTTTTCCCTTCTCTCTATAGGGGAAAGCTTTAGATTGGTTAGAACGTTTGCCGAACCATTCCATTCAAACTTGGGATGGGTTGGCGGAAAATTTTATTTCTAAGTTCTTCTCTCTAGGGCACATGGCTACACTTCGGGATGAAATTTTGGCATTCAAGCAAGAGCCAAATGAACCAGTACACGAGATATGGGAATTCTATAGAACAATGGTTAAGGAATATCCCAACAACAATATGATAGAGAATATAATTCAACAAACTTTCTATCGTGGGATCAACACAACCAACTAATGTGTAGTGAATCAACTTGTCGGTGGGAACTTCATGACTACACCTTATACGGAGGCGTGTGAGATTTTAGATGAAATAGCGGAAACATCTTCGGCATGGCAATCCCGGGCTAATGTTCCACAAGGTGATCCCAATGTGATCCACCTTCACAAAGAGTTGCATGACCATGGGCAAGCCATTGCCGAAGTGACTACCACCATGAATCAATTAGCAAAGGCTCAAGTTCAACAAGTGCAAAATCCTAAGCAAGTCAATGCCATGGAGGGAGTGAACATGATGATGAACAAAAGGAGGACCAAGGGTCCACAAGTACAACATCGAGTGGATAATTATGTGCAAGAGGATAGTGGTTTTGATCAAGATGATTCTTACAATGAACAAGAAGAGGAGGTGCAATATGTGAACAACTTTCAAGGCCCAAACCAACAATAATAGCGACCTCAAAACAATAAGGCAATTGGATTTCTAACAACCAAGGAAATTGGAGTGGTGACAACAATCAAGGGAATTGGCATAACAACAACAATCAAGGGAAATGGAGTGGCAATAATCAAGTAAATTGGGGGGGGGGGGGGGTAACAATCAAGGCAGATGGAACAATAATCAAGGCAATCGGGGGTCGGGTTTTCAAAGGCCCCCGATGTATCAACAATTGAGTAACCCTTCTCCTTATCCTTCCCATGGTCCTAGTTCTTCAAATAATGAGATGAGGCATATTGAGAACATGTTCAAGAAAATGATGGAAAAGAATACAGATTCGGATGCCCAACATGCCTCACACAACACATCGATCCGCAACTTAGAAGTTCAAATGGGGCAAATCTCTCAAGATCTAAATTCTTGTCCTAAGGGGTCACTGCCAAGTGACACGGTGGTAAACCCAAAGGGTGGAAACAACTCTGGGCATGCCATGGCCATTACTACAAGAAGTGGAAGAGGTAGGAATGCACCCACTTCAAGCCAAAAGCAACTTGTGGATGATGAGCAAGTGGTACAAGAAGAAGAGGTCTCGTACAATGTGGTGCAATCAAATGATGAAGTTCAGATTGATATTGATGATCGTGTGGAAGGGACTCAAGAGGAGGTGAACCCGTCTAGGGATCACATTATTGACATACCGGAGCTGGTACTGCAAAGGTCTAAGGCACTATTGCCTAAGCCCAAACCTCCATACTCTCAAAGACTTGCCAAACAAAATGGCGAGAATTAATTCAAAAAGTTCATTCAAATGATGAAGAGTCTCTCTATCAATGTTCCATTAGTTGAAGATTTGGAACAAATCCCCGGTTATGCATAGTTTATAAAGGATATCGTGACGAAGAAGCGGTCAATGAATTTTGAAACTATCAAAGTCACTCATCAAGTGAGTGCCATTATTCATGCAATGGCTCCTAAGTTGGAGGATCCCGGTGCTTTCATAATTCCTTGTATAATTGGAAGTGTCGAGTTTGCTATAGCTCTTTGTGATCATGGGACAAGTATTAATTTTATGCCTTATTCGGTTTTCAAGAATTTAGGGATTGGGAAACCAAGACCCACCTCTATAAGATTGCAAATGGTCGATCGTACTATGAAGAGACCATTGGGAGTGATTGAAGATGTCTTGGTTCGTGTTGATAAATTCATTCTTCCGGTGGATTTTGTCATTCTAGAATGTGAGGTTGATTATGAAATGCGGATTATTCTTGGGAGACCTTTCCTTGCTACGGGTAAGGATCTTTGTGATGTTGAAGCCGGAGAACTTACATTCTAGGTTGGTGATGAAAAAAAATGGTATTCCATGTGTGCAAGTCCATGCGGCAACCAAATAGCAATGAGGTATGTTCTTTTGTGGACTTGGTGACCGATGTTATTGTTGATGAAACAAGTGCTACAATTAATGTCGATGATATGTTGGAGGCCGTCTTGCTCAACTTTGATCATGACGAGATGGATGGTTTCATGGAATATGTGAACTCTTTGCAAGGAATGGGGTCGTACAACTATGCACCTCAGAAATTATCTTTGGATCTTGAAAATAGGTCAACTCCTCCTACAAAGCCTTCTATTGAAGAGCCTCCTACCTTGGAGTTGAAACCATTTCCTCCACATCTTCGACATGAATTTCTTGGCCCTTGTTCTACTTTACCGATTATTTTTTCCTCTTGTTTGACTATTGTGCAGGTAGATTCCACATTGGCGATGCTACAAAAGTGGAAGAAGGCTATTGGGTGGACATTGGAGGATATTCGGGGGATAAGCCCCGCCTTTTGCATGCATAAGATCAAGTTGGAAGATGGCGCCAAACCATCTATTGAACATCAAAGGACACTCAGTGAGGCTATGCAAGAAGTTGTTAAGAAGGATATTATCAAGTGGTTGGATGTCGGGGTTGTCTACCCCATCTCCGATAGTTCATGGACTTCTCTAGTTCAATGTGTCCCAAAGAAGGGGGCATGACAGTGGTCACCAATGAAAAGAATGAGTTGATTCCTATAAGAACGATAACCGGTTAGAGAGTATGTATGGACTATCGCAAGCTCAACAAAGTCACAAGGAAGGATCATTTCTCACTTCCTTTCTTAGATCAAATGCTTGATAGATTGGCCGGCGGCGCTTTCTATTACTTTCTTGATGGGTATTATGGATACAACCAAATCCTTATTGCTCCGGAGGATTAAGAGAATACAACTTTTACATGTCCCTAGGGTACTTTTGCGTTCAAGCGGATGGCATTTGGTTTGTGCAATGCACCGACGACTTTTTAAAGGTATACGATGGCTATCTTCACGGACATGGTGGAGGAGAACCTTGAAGTTTTCATGGATGACTTCTCAGTGGTTGGAGATTCATTTGATAATTGTCTTGCAAATTTAGATAAAGTGTTGGCAAGATGTGAAGAAACAAATTTGGTGCTCAGTTGGGAGAAGTGTCATTTCATGGTCGATGAGGGAATTGTCCTTGGCCACAAAATCTCAAAGAATGGAATTGAAGTTGACAAGGCAAAGATAGAGGTGATTTCTAAACTTCCACCTCTATCTTCGGTGAATAATGTGCGGAGTTTCTTAGGCCACGCGGGGTTTTACCGGCGTTTCATCAAAGATTTTTCTAAGGTGGTAAACTCGTTGTGCAAACTTCTTGAGAAGGATGCTAAGTTCAACTTCGATGATGATTGCATGAGAGATTTTGAATTGTTAAAGTTCAAGTTGACAACTACTCCTATCATCACCGCTCCAAATTGTAGTGTCCCTTTTAAACTCATGTGGGATGCAAGTGATGTAGCGGTTAGGGCTATTTTGGGGCAACGCATCAATAATATTTTTCACCCGGTCTACTATGCTAGTAAGACCATGAATATTTCCCAAGTCAACTACACCGTTACGGATAAAGAGCTCCTTGCCATTGTGTTTGCAATTGAGAAGCTCCACCCGTACTTGATGGGTGCTAAGGTTATTGTCCACACGGATCATGCGGCACTTCATTATCTTATCAACAAGAAAGATTTCAAAGCTCGGTTGATGAGATGGGTGCTTTTTTTTACAAGAGTTTGATATTGATATCCAAGATAGAAAAGGGAGTGAAAACCAAGTGGCGGACCACTTGTCTCATTTGGAGGAGGAGGGGAGGCCTTTCCCGATAAGCAACTCTTGGCTATTTCAATGAAAGAGGTGCCATGATTCGCGGATCTAGCAATTTTCCTTGTGTGTGGAATCATCCCGGATGAGTTCTCTTCAAACCAAAGGAAGAATCTCAAACGGGATTGTCAATATTATTATTGGTATGAACCATACCTTTTCCGGATTTGTACGGATGGGGTGATTAGAAGATGTGTACCGGAAGAAGAGCAAGGTGAAATTCTTGGAGCGTGTCATTCTTTACCATATGGTGGTCACCATGGTAGAGAAAGAACGACAGCTAAAGTGCTAAGTTGCGATTTCTATTGGCCCACTCTTTACAACGATGCTAGTGAGCTAGTGAAAAGCTGTGATGAATGTCAACGGGCCGGTGGAATTTCAAAGAAAAATAAAATGCCTCTCACCACCATTTTGGAGATTGATATTTTTGTCGTGTGGGGTATTGACTTCATGGGTCCTTTTGTAAGTTCTTGTGGAAAAATCTTCATCTTGGTCACGGTTGATTATGTGTCCAAATAGGTTGAGGCCGTTTCTCTACCCAACAATGAGGCGAGAAATGTGGTGGCGTTCTTGAAGAATAATATTTTCACAAGGTTTGGTACTCCACGGGCTATTATAAGAGATGGGGGGTCACATTTTAGCAATAAGGATTTTGACACTTTACTTAGCAAGTATGGTATTACTCATAAAATCACGACTCCCTATCATCCACAAGCTAGCGGTCAAGTGGAAGTCTCCAACCGGGAGATAAAGAGTATTTTGTCCAAAACAGTGAATGCTAACCGGTCGGATTGGTCCAAGAACAATGCGTTATGGGCTTATCGGACGACTTACAAAACACCTATCAGAATGAAGCCACACCAGTTGGTGTTCGGAAAAGCTTGTCATATTCCGGTGGAACTTGAGCACAAAGCCATGTGGGCTCTAAAGAAGTTGAATCTTCATTGGTATGTAGCCGCTAACTTAAGGGTTGCACATTTGAATGAGTTGGATGAGTTTTGGTACCATGATTATGGAAGTTCGTCCTTGTACAAAGAAAATATGAAATATCTTCATGACAAATACATTTGGAACAAAGAGTTCAAGGTGGGCGATCTTGTGTTGTTGTTTAACTCAAGGTTGAGGATGTTTCCCGAGAAGTTAAAGTCTAAATGGAGTGGTCTTTTTGAAATTATGGGTGTGACACCTTTTGGTGCATTAGACTTGAAGAATAAAATCAATGAAGTATTCCGAGTCAATAGTCACCAGGTGAAACACTATTTGGGAAAAGTTGGAGATAGCCACATCGTGGAGGTCATTCATTTCAATTGATGGTATTCTACGTCGTGCCACGATGTTAAATTAGGCGCTTCTTGGAAGACAACCCATGCTTCTTTTATTTTTTTTCTTTCTTTTTTAGTTAGGTGTTATTTTTGTGCTAACTCGATTTGAAGTGTGCTACAGGGATGAGTGTGACTTACAGAAATTGTAGACAGAAATCTGGCTAAGTGTTGCAAACATTGTGGACCGCACATTTATAGTTGCTGCAACAAAAGTGCATTGCGGTCGCATAATTATCTTGCGGATCACACAAATGAAGGGTTGAAATTACAAGCTCTCTGAAGTTAGTTCGTCAAAGAAATGGTCAATGTGCGACCGCAAGAGGAATTCTATGGCCACAACAAGAAATTTGCGACCGCACACAAAATTGTGCGGACCGCAGCTGAAGAACGAAATATGCAGCTCCAGGTAACAGAGTGCAGACCGCACATGAAAATGTGTGGCCGCACTCGAACTTTCCCCTCTTTTATGAATCATTATTATAAATACAAGGGCAGGAGCAATGGTTACAATTTTCACTCTCTAAGCACAAAACTTGCACTATATTGAAATTTCTTGGTGAATCATCTGCCCACACGCCCAACAATTGTGATCCCTCATTCCTTACACTCATTCACATCTGGTATGCTTAAATTCCTTGTTATAATTTTGTATTTTTTGTTTAATTTATAGCTTTTTAATTATTTTAGGCCATTTGTCAGTAGAACTCAATTGTGCATTGATGTGGGGGTAAATCTGTAGTGGGTTAACTAATACATGCTCACTAGGGACATGGTCAACGTATTTTCATGCCTTTATGCCGTTACTATGTCAAAATGTGCAAAACAATTACAAAACCTAGATTGAAATACTGGACTGTTCATAGTATTTTGAATTCTACGTCCGCAGAAGTTCATTCTGGGGCAGCTTTAGTAAAGAATGGGTTTGCGGCCGCAAGGTAAAATGTGCGGACCGCAGAATTCCCACTGATGCCATAGAACAATCCCTTTACTATCATCAGAGAGTCTACAAAATTGTGACTCAAATTTGCGGCCGCAAGGTAAAATGTGCGGACCGTAGAAATCATGTTGCGACCGCACAATAGCCAATTCTCTGTCATCGGAGAGTTGGCATGTTATGAGTTTTTGAGTTACGGCTGCAAGTAAAGTTTTGCGGAACGCACTCCACTTTTTGCGGCCACAAGAAAGAATTGTGCGGTCCGCAAAGCCTCATCTGCTGCCGCAAGAAAATTGTGCGGACCGCAGACCCTTATCCTGCAAGCATTTTCAACTATGAACCTTACTATGTTTTCTGGTGTATACTTGCATATCTCATTTATGTCTAAACTTTGAATTGTCACTAACAATTATCGTTGTTTGATATAGAGAATGGTTCGATCTAGAGGCAGAGGTGACACTTCTAAAGGGAGGGGTGAACCTTCTAGGGGTCGAGGCAAGAGTGCCTTACCCCTCAGCCAACAAAGGACAATAACAAAGAAATCTACAACCGGCAGAAGGAGAGGTGCAGATCTCTCCAAGACGAGCTTTTATGTCCCGTCTAGGGAAGCATCAGAGGGCAACTCAACCTCTATTCAACAGCAGCCAATTGTACAATCAAGGCCACCAGGGAGATATCAACTCGGGGACAAGCCATCCTAATCTCATTGCACTTCCGAGGGCTCAGAAAGTACTAGTCAGGCTTCTGAGCCATCCACTGCACCTGTCCCTGAGGCGCAAAATACATCAGTTCAGGACATCCCCGATATTGGCAGAGGGGGAGATTCCACAACTGCCAGCCTTGAAAGGTCAAAGAAGAAAGAGGTCTGGGAGGACCGGTTTGTCATCTTGGCCGCCTTCACTAGCTTTCGTACATGGTGACCAGTGAGGTTGCTTACTTTTGAGTGACAATTTTAGTTGAAAGATCTAGAGAAGTACAACCCAGTAGTGCAGTTCAAGGAACGAAAGGGGTGGGTGTGGTTCACCCGGAGTGTGGTGGATGCCAAGGAGTACCTTTTTCGTGAATTCACGCCAATGTGATGCATATCAAAAAAGGGACAAAGGCCACCAAAGTGCGTAACCTCAAAGTAAGATTTGATCAGCACACATTCAACACATACTTGGGTTTTGAAGACATTGAGCCAAAGGAATATTTGGAGAAGTTTGAGATGGGAGATGTAGCCCGCCCTTGGTTAGCAGAGTTTCTAGCAGCACCAGGGCCACCACCATCATGGATTGCCACTGCTGTTCCTATCCACAGAAGCACGCTGAGTTTTGAGGTAAAGGGGTGGCAAACCTTTGTCTGCAGCATACTAGACTGGTGCGAGAATGAGACTTACCTTCCAATTCCTCGGGCAATCTTGGTTGCTTCTATTATGGCCGGGTACCCTATCAATTTGGGGGCCATGATGTCAGCCAACATTCCAGTGATTGTTCGGCAAGATGACTCATCTTATCCATATCCCAACACTATCACAGAATACCTCATAGATGCATGGGTAGAGCTAAGAGATTATGACACAAAGGTGAGGCCGAAGAAGCCTTTCACTTGGTATTCACTGATGGATACAAAGAATCCAAAGAAGAAAGTTCTGCCTCCTACCACTGCAGGCCAGTCTGACGAGCCAACTATGGTATCTAACGAGGCAATTATTATTCCATCCACTTTGGTCGATCCTTCATCCAGTGTCGCAGCCTTACCTCCGCCATCATCCACAGCCCCTTCTGCAACTCCTGCCATAGCTTCCACTCCGGCTTTGAAGCCGGTGCCCATGCCTACTGCTCCACTTTCTGCACTGCGAGTCTCCCATACATTGGCAAGCCTCAACAACTGGATGCAGACAATAACTGCAAAGTTGTTTAACTTATCCAGTACTGTTGCAACACAACCTACTGTTCAGGCACCTCAATTCCCCCTGATAGTTGAGGAGACATTGAAGAAGATCCTAGAGAACCAGAACACCATCATGGCTACCTTGGTACAACACGGGTCAGTGATCAAAGAGCTGGGAAAAGAAGTAAAGAAGATGAGAAAGTCCTAGGCCAGCAAGAAGTCAGTGGACAAGCTTCGAAGACAGGTGACCACTGTTGTAGCCGGAGATATCCCTTTTGACATGTTGATCAATCCACACCCTTCAGTCCCTGATCCTGCAGCACCATTAGCACCGATGGCACCAGCTGGCTAGTCTGAGGAGCCATACTTTGCTACCGACACTACTGAGGCAGTGCGTCAAATGTTCACCAACCCAGTCACACCCAGAGTTGAGGATGATGAGATTCAATTGGATGAGACTGAGGGCGGTGACATTGTTAGGGACACAGAGATGTCCAAGGATCCATAGGGAGTTTTGTTTTACTCTTTCCCCTCTTTTACTCTTATTTTGTTAAGCATTGAGGACAATGCTTATCTTTATTCGGGGGGAGGGGGGGAGGGAGTTTATTGATCATATTTGGTACATTCTGCGACATTTGGCTTGTAATAACTTGATATTATTTTCTTTTTATTTCTTATTCTATATATATTCTATCTTTTTCTCTCATTATGTGTATTCAATAGTTTTTGTTTATTAGCTTCTTTATTTTTGTGCCTTTGTTAATTCTTAGTTTGAGTTAGTAGCTTCTTTGTTTGCTTTAGTATCTTCTTTTTATGTTTTAGTAGATAATAAGCCTTTGGTTTTCTTAATGCCACGGTTCTTTCCAAAGGTAGTAATTGTGTAAACCGGGTGACTCATCTCGAGAATGGATGGTGTGACAACCTTCTTAAGGGAATGAGTCTATTTTTGTGTTTAGGTAATAATAGTAGTAGTAGTAATGAATAAAAAGACCTAATTAAGTCATGCTCGAAGAATCAAACATGCTTCAATTGGTACCAACACACTTAACTACGTGCTTTTGATTAGAAACAAGGTTTTTGAAAGAAAGAGCTCTAGTTAGTGACTTTGTAACTCTTGTGTTGACTTTGGCAACCATAGAGTGGTTTAATTGAACCATAGTGATTTTTAAACTTGAATGTGGTCGTTGTGGGCCCTTGACTCTGTCCTCTTTAACAATCCGGTTTTGTGAGGGGTGAGATGAATTGTTGCTAGTCCAAGTATCCATGCGAAGGGTCTAGAACTTGCCCCGAATATGTTTCAATGTGAAATCCTAAGTTTTACTTGGTTTGAAAAGTGATTATAAGCCCTCGGCCCGTTTGAGTTTTCTATTGCCAACCAATGTCATTATCCCTAGTCAATCCCTTTGAGCCACGAGCCTTTCTCATTTGATGACCATGTTATAAGCCTTTACCCATTTTGTCGTGACCCTTTTCTTCGAACTCGAGCTTTCCTTAACACTCTTGAGACAAATGGCTAAAAACATAAGTTTTTGGTTATAGACGAGGAACTTGAAAAAGGTATTAAGGCACACAAATAGAGCAGAAATGATGAGAAGGAAAGGCAAGAAAAGAAAAGAACAAAAAGAAAAATGTAAAATAGTGAATAAATGGAAGAGTTGAAGGGATTCAAAAGGGAGGCAATGATCCCAAACATGGAGAAATCAAAGAGGGAGAAAATGAATGTAATGATGAAGAAAGAGTGATGTTAAGTCTCTCTACTCACCCAAGGAAAAGAAAGTGCCTCAAAAAATTGGCAAAGTGTGAGTCGAGAAATGAAGAATAAAGTGCTTAAGGAAAGGTGTAACCACTCACCCATACTGTATCCAACCCTAATCCTAAAACCTTAATTACATCCCCAAGTAAGTCCTACTTGATTTCAAGCCGAGTGAGCTTACATTAGTGGCGATCTACATGAGGGGCAAGCCTATTGTACTTGAAGTCATACTTGCGACATTCTCTTGAGAGAGATGAGTGAACCTTTCATAAATCTTTGGATTGAGTGCTAAATTTCTTAAGTGAGCCATGCAAATGGAAAGAAGAGGAGGAAGAGTTTGGAATCCACCATGACCTGCATGATAGAGCAAGAGTTCTTGATGAGTAAAGTCAATTCTTGAAGCTCAAATGTCACATTAGAACTATATGTGCATGAATGTTTAACTTGTCGCCTTGTTGATAATACTTGAGTAAAATGGGTAATTGTTGGTCCCAAATGATATGTGGATGGCTTACCTTTAAGTCGCTGGAATGATCCTTAACTTTTGGAGGTGAGAACTAATTTATTTGCTTGAGGACAAGCAAAGACTTAAGTTTGGGGGAGTTGATAAGTGGGGGGTTTTACAGCTTATTAGCGCCTTTTAGCTTTTGTTTTAGTCTAAAATTATTGAATTGTGTTCCTGAAACTAATGAAATTGTGCAAAATTTTAAAATGCTGGAAGTTGGTCTCCCGAGATGAAATCCGACTCAAAAAGGAGTAATCTGAAGCACAAGGCAATAAAGTCCGTAGAAGCACAAATGTGCGGTCCGCAGAAGGAATTCTGCGGCCGCAGAAGAAATTGCAGACCGCAGAATTCCATCTGTGGCCACAAACTAAGAGGAAGAATTTAGCAGACATTTGCGCAAAGTGCGGACCGCACATGAATTGTGCGTCCGCAAAGCTGGGCTAAGAGTCGAAGATCATAGAGTATGCAAAAAGGCCAAGTCCAGGAGCCTCTGTGAATTGCAGACCGCGCAAGAATTATGCAGCCGCAAAAGGGTGCCTTGCGGCCACAGTCCTAATTGTGCGGACTCGCTTCTGCAAAGAAGCGTCCGCAGTCCAGAAATATGCGGCCGCAGAAGAATGCCTCACGGGCGCAATTTAGACAAGTGCGGCCGCAGAACTCTAGTTCCTGCCAGATGAAGAATTCTGCGGACTGCACATGGAATTGTGCGGCCGCAAAACCTCCCTAGGGGCATTTTTGTGCGAGATTTTTAGCCTTGTATAAATAAACGAGTTCCACAAAATTAGGTCAAGTTTGAACCTTTGAAGTTGTTGTAGCCGTTTTTCTTTACTACTTTAGGAAGTTTTACATTGCTTTGGTATATTTATAATAGATTTAATCATTTTAAGCTTCCATTATGAGTTTAATTAGTTTTTCTTCTTTATTTTCTTTAAACCCCATTATGATTAGCTAGGCGTTTACTAGGGTTGTGACTCAACCCTAGTGTGTAAACCTTATGGGTATCTAATTTAATGATTGTTTATGATTGTGTGTTGATTATTTAGCTTAGTTCATGCTTTAATTGTATAATTAATGGTTGCAAACATTAATTCATGCCTATTTGACTTAGTCTCTACTTGAGAAAGAGGGACCTAGTCTAGGATAACTAGGCTAACAAGAAATTGGGTCAATTGAGAGATTGATTAACCTAATTAAAGGGTTCAACCTAGAGATAATAATAACTCGACTTGAGCTCTTATCAACTGTTGTGGGTGATACCCATTTGGTCTCGAAAAAGCCAAATAGGGTAAAATCACTCTCTTACCGAGAGGTATTGAGTGGGTGATTTAGAGTTGAAAGCTATAATACACCCCAATTGACAAAACAAACATTAAGTCTTTAGCCCATTAGGCAAACACCTAGGTCATGGTCACTGCCCTTGGCTTTATATCCATTTGGAAAAATCCTAAAAATAATTATCTCTAATCTTCTTTCTTTATTTTGCAATCATTAGAGTAACATTAGAAATAGAAAATAAATCTTTGTTGTGGAAGTGCAATCTAGATAATACAATTGCTCAAATTAAAATATATACCCATAACTCCAATCTTAGATCCTTGTGGATTTGACCCGACTCTTAGTTGGGTTTCTATCATTGCATACGATCGTTTCATATCTCTTTTGAGGTGTGCTTTGAAAGTGATCAGTTACCGTGCTCGAACTTTGGAGGTATTGAGTGTGTATGCAATCGCGTAGAGGAAATTCTGGTAGCAGTGGAATTTGTGCTTCGCGATCGCGAAGGTGTTTCCACGATCGCAATTAAGGATATCTTGGCAGACTTTAAATGTTTCAAGAACGATGGTTTGAGTTCATATCGCAAATTTGATTTTGGGAGCTCACTTGGAGGTGATTCTTGGGGAGATTTTCAAGGGAGTGATTGGGGTAAGTGATTCTTATTTAGTTTTAGTTAAATTCCATGTTTATATCTTTGATTTCATCATTTAATTAGTGATTTTGGTTGAAGAATTAAGGGAAAATGGAGGAAAGTCCTCAGGTCGAATTTTGGGGATTTGATCGAGATTTTGGTATCAAATTTGAGTAATTCTGGTATGGGTAGAATCGGGGTTGAATGGGTGTTCTGATTTTGTGACTTTTATCAAATTCCGAAATGTGGGCCCATGGGTTGACTTTTGAATTTACTTTTTGACTTTTGATTAAGAACTTAGTATTTTCTTATGGAATTGATTCCTTTAGCTCATGTTGATTGTATCGAACTGTTTGTGGCTAGATTTGAGGCAATCGGAGGTTGAGGCAAGGGCTTGTCGGAGTAGGGATTTGCACAATATGAGGTAAGTAACACTTCTAAGCTTGGTTCTGAGGGTATGAAACCCCAAATTACGTGCTATGTGATTAATGTTGAGGTGACGCGCATGCTAGGTGACGAGCGTGTAGGTGTGCACCGTAGAAATTGTGATTTAGTCGATTCCTTGGAACTGCGTAGCTATTTTATCTGAACATTTTTTCTGTACTCTATGTGTTAGAGCACTTGAGCTGTGATCCATACTAGAAATCATGTTTAGGCTATATTCTGGTACTATTGGGACCCACAATGGTCGTTCTTTGCTTTTGCATTATCTGTTTAATTGCAGTTGTGTACTCAGTCAGATTCATCATTACGTGTCATATCTCAGTCTCTGTTATAGTATATAGTCACATGAGTATAGTGAGCCCGAGAGACTGGAGAGATTGGTGACTGAGTTGGGGCCCGAGTGCCGTGCCGTATGTGATATCTATATATATGTAGATCAGGTTGCATGTTGCAACAAGCCTTATGGCTATATATATGTGGATCGGGTTGCACGCCGCAAAAAGCCTTATGGCTATATATATATATGCATCGGTTTGCACGTCTCAACAAGCCTTATAACTATATATATGTGGATCGGGCTGCACACCGCAAAAGCTTTATGGCTATATATATGTGGATCGAGTTGAACATAGAAACAAGCCTTATGGCTATATATATGTGGATCAGGTTGCGCGCCGCAACATGCCTTACGGCTATATGGGGATCGGACTTTATGTTTTATATTTAATGCCATACAATAGGGGTGATTTGTGTGGTGTCTAATTTTCACGTGTACTGATTATAAAAGGACGTGGTTCTTCTGTGTGTTCCTTATACTACTGTTGCGAAAATAGTAAATGCGAAAAGTAAAGAACATAAGTATTTTTATGTGGAAAACACCCGGCTCAAAAGGTGAAAAAACCATGACCTACTACTCAGTAGGATTTTCCCCAATACATCACTAAATCACTGAGCCAAAACAGCACTTACAAAACTATTTGTAAACCTAAGGATTAACTCTAATTCCGTTGTGGCAACCAGCCTCTAACTGGTTCGACAACTTAAAGTTCACTCTAACTTGAATACTCAGAGTACCTAATTCAATTGCTTCTAGATAAAGCTGAAAGGTACAAATTGAAAACACCTGCTACAATTGACCTAGAATAAAAGAAAGATACTTGGAACTGGTTCTTCTATCTGGTTCATGTAGCTTCAGGTTCGCACACTTGAATCACACAAGAATTGCTTGCAAAATGCCTTGCTATTTTTCTCTCAACTCACGTTTAACTTCAGAGTTTGTGCGTTACTGTAAAATGAGAACATCCTGCAATATATAGAGTTAGTAGAATAGGAATAACTAGAGTTCTAATGTTACTCTTCCTTGGTGGAAGAGTTTTAGTTATCTTCAACTTCTAACTCCTTCCTTATCTTGGATAAAGTTCTTTTCGAGTAAGGAGTCCTTCTCCTAATCATTTATGCAACCTTTTCGATAAGGAGATATCAGATATAACCACTTAAGCTTATCTCCTTCACGTGCATCCCTTATGCTCGAATCTGCCCGTGTTTGTGTACATTATGTATGGACCTGGTTCATGCTGGAGTTCCTTTGTCAATCATCAAAACAAAATTCACTTGGACCAATGAATTCCCCCTTTTTGATGATGACAAACTCTGTGCTTTTCATAATCATAGGCCCTATGTCAACTTAGCTCAACATCAACACAATGTTAGAACACTTTCCATTTTAAAGTCACAAGTCATCAAAGACCAGGTTCATTAGGTTATAAACATCATAGTCCAAAGTAAGAGCACAACCTATCTTCCCCCTTTTGGCATCATCGAAACGTTACATAAAAATTATGTTAGATAACCAGATTTTAATAGAAATCACTCATGGCCATTAGAGCTACTTCAAATGCAATCATGGAGTCAAGCATCATTTATCAATCTAATGATATTAGCCATCTAAGAAGCATAAAAAATAGTTAGAGCACAAAAATAGTTAATTACCATTGATACTTAGTCATCCACAAAGCATAAAGAGAATAAAAATACTGGATCATGAGCAAAAGAAGCAAAACAATCCCATCTGGGTCACTGGTTGGTCTAACTAGGCTAGGGAGGCTTAAGGATGGGAAGGACCAGGTTCTTGGTTCTTGGCTTGAAGCAGTTTCAGCATGTCATGAAGAATGCCATCATTCTTCTCCTTCTCCTTTTCCAGCTCAGCTCTGAGAGCATCTCTCTCAGTCTCCACTTCTGCCAACCTCATCTTCATCCTTTCAATTTCAGCATCCTTAGTCCCATTTTTTTGCACCAAGACTCGCACTTTGCTGTTCACATGTACCTTTTTGGATGAACCAGGTTCTTTGGGAGTGGTGTGGACTTCATATTCACAAGCAATCAGAGTGTTTGCCCCAAAGTGATCCTTGCTTGTACCAACTTTCCATTTCTTGATGGGTACCTTGAAGTGTACAAGTACAGCCGTGAGAATAAAACCATATGGTATGGCATGAGTTTTGGTACCAGTTAGAACCCTATCAAGAAGATGAATAATAAATCCAGGCCAATTGATTTGCCTCCCACTGTCCAAACATTCCATAAGGATCAGGTCCATAAATGTGACAATATGCCTCCTTTCCTGCCTAGGTAGGATAACTTTGTTAACAAATTCAAACAACACTTTGTGTGGTGGCTTCATCTCACTTTTATACATAGCCTTGGGCTCAAGCTCTTTATCATTGTCACCAAACTTGCTTGTAATGGCAAGGGCAGTAGGGAGATTCTCTAGACTTGGCCATTTGAGCTTCTTATAATCATTGTACCCTCAACAGGTACACCTAAGAACTCTCCCAGTTCTTTATCATCCAAAGTCATTGTCACCCCTTTTACCACACTGGTAACCCTATCATCTTTGATCTCATAATTTGCCATGAACTCCACAATCTCAGTTCTGGTCAGCTTTCCATCCATTTGAAGGACCATGTCCTTCCATCCTTGCAATTGTAACTTTTCCAGCAATTCTCTGAGGAGTCTACCTTTCAAGATGGTTCTCTCCCCAAACTTAACCATCTTTTCCTTCTCAGCATCATATTCTTCTTCTTCTTCCTCCACTATTTTCACTTTTCTTGATTTCAATGCAGACCTGGTTCTTTTAGTCAAGATAGATGGCTCCGCAAACTTTGTTTTTGAAATAGACTTCTTTGTGAAAGTATTGGCTTTCTTCGCCTTTGGAGTCACAACCTCTATTTCTTCTGTCACCTCTTCATCCCGAAAGACCAGTTCCATCTCGTCAATTTCAACAGCCTCAACAGGCTCAACGACCTTCTTTTTTCCCTTAGCAGCAACTTTTCTCTAACTTTCTTCTAAGGCCTTTTCCAGTTCAGCCTCATTTTGCTTCTTCTGACTCCTTATATCTCTTCCTCTTGTAGGAGGAGTCTCTACAGGGATAGAAGGGGCAACGTTTCTCTTCTTATTTTTCCCAAGCAGTGCCAGGGATTTTAACTCATGAACTTCCTTTCTTTTTGGGATTGTAACTGTCAATAACCTTTTTCAGTAGGTCTGCGAGGGTTTCTTGTTCAGATGGAACAGGTTCTTGAACATCCTTCCCTAATCAAACCAACCCCTCATCAGCTTCTCCAGACCCACTTCCCCCTTTTTCTTTTACACTTTCTTCTTCTCCAGTAGATTCCTCACTCCACACTACCATTACTCCTGTTTCTTCATTCAGACTAGCAGGAGTGGGTGACCCTTCAGGCACTCCTTTTCCCATACCCCTCATAACACCTTGAACACCCTCACTCTCCTTTTATTTTCTCTTTTTATCTTTACCACCTATTCTTCTAGACTTAGTAGTCTCAACCCCAGCCACAGTTCCCACCAGAATGAACCTATACTCCAAATTTTCCGCAACCTCAGAGATGATTTCAGTAGTAGTTTTTGGGCCAAATGTTACCTGTTCTGTTTCAAAAGAAACAGTTTCGTCCCCCTCAGTAGCATATTTGAATGATTTATCATATTTCTGGGGTTCTTCCTCTCGACTTGCTTTCAATTTTTCATTAATTTTCTTGATTTGTTCTCTTCCCGCAACAACCTTGCTAGCAAGCATCTTGACTCTATTTTTCTTAGAGGTTAACATGGTTGAAGGTGTGATAAATGGTATGGGTGTGATTTCCTTGGGTGCTGATGAAGGATTCTCAGAAGGATTCGCCATTTCTATGTTTGGGTATGAGAGAGGATAATTTTGTGTGTGTTAAGAAGATGAGAGAAGATAGAGAGAGTTTTGACGGTTTGAAAATTTAGAAGTGAAGAAACAACTAAAGCCTAATCAATTTAAAGGGGAGGTATTTAATTGGGTGACAATAACCTTTTCAGAAGTCTAATGACACTGGAAGTCGGTTTGAAAATATGTTGAAGAGTGTCCCTAGGATCTAGGCACTTAATGTGGTTTCGACTCTGTTTGAAGGAAATCGGTTCATTTCATAACTGATAAGATCAAGGAATTTAGGATTGAATAGGACTCTCCTCTTGATCATGATCCAAATATAATTATTTCAAAATATGCACAGTGGAGAGTACGTACCAAGTAATCTTGATGAACCAGGTTCTTCACTGAGAAATCTCTTGTGTAAGTCTGCATTTTCTAAGAAAATAGAGATAATATCAATAGAGATTAATGAGTCATTTTAGCACATGGCACAAGAGTATACTGATGAAAGTATTAGACTAATCAAACTAATCTAATTATTTACAGAAATTCACAATTTTTCTAAACAATTTTTGAGTTAGAACTGGTCCCTATAGGTGATCTTAATCATCCCTAATTCTAACTTGTTCCTTTCAAAGTGATCTCTACTTAGAGCTTTTGTGAAGATGTCAGCTATTTGCTTGTCAATAGCATTAAATTCCACAGTGATCAAACCTTTTTCATAGTTGTCCCATAAAAAGTGATGCCTAACATCTATGTTCTTCGTTCTTTTATGATGAACCGGGTTCTTAGTCATACTAATTGCACTGGTATTATCACAAAATATGGGGATACAACCTACATCAATTTTAAAGTTCATTAATTGCTGTTTGATCCATAACAATTGAGCACAACATGAGGTAGCAGCAATATACTCAACTTCAGCAGTAGATAAGGCCATATAATTTTGCTTTTTGGTGGCCCAAGACACAAGATATGAGCCAAGAAAGTGTGCCATACCTGAGGTGTTTTTTTCTATCCACAAGAAAACCTGCATAATCAGCATCAGCATATCTCACTATATTGAAATTACTACTTTTTGGATACCATAGATAGAAGTCAGTGGTGCATTTTAGGTATCTCAAGATCCTCTTGACAACAGTCAAGTGAGACTCTTTTGGATTTGCCTGAAATCTAGCACAAAGGCCTACACTGAAAACAATGTCAGGTCTGCTAGCAGTGAGATACAATAGTGAGCCAAGCATTCCCCTATACAACTTCTGATCAACAGATGAACAAGGTTCATCTACATCCAATTTTGTGGCAGTTGATATAGGAGTGTTAATTTCTTTGGAATCTTCCATTTTAAACCTTTTAAGCAACTCTTTCACATACTTCTGCTGATGGATCATAGTTCCATTTGAATTTTGTTTAATTTGTAAGCCTAAAAAGAAATGAAGCTCACCCATCATACTCATTTCAAATTCACTCCCCATTAGTTTAGTAAATGTTTTACTTAACTTATCAGTAGTTGCTCCAAAGATTATATCATCAACATATATCTGAACTACTAGGAGATCTTTATCTTTTTCTTTCAAGAATAAAGTATTGTCAATTTTACCTCTCTTATAGCCCTGCTCAAGCAAATATTTTGATAATCTTTCATACCATGCTCTTGGAGCCTGCTTGAGCCCATAAAGTGCCTTGTCAAGCTTGTACATATGATCAAGACATTTCTTATTTTTCAAGCCCGGAGGTTGCTTGACAAACACTTCTTTCTTTAGATAGCCATTAAGGAAGGCACTCTTGACATCCATCTGATGGAGAGTGAATTCCATATAAGCAGCAAAGGCTATAAGGAGTCTAATTGCCTCCAATCTTGCAACTAGAGCAAAGGTCTCATCATAGTCAATGCCCTACTCTTGATTATATCCTTGAACTATCAATCTTGCCTTGTTCCTTGTAACTGTTTCATCTTCATCAAGTTTGTTTCTAAAGACCCATTTTGTGCCAATTACTGATCTATCCTTGGGTCTTGGTCTTGATTTCTCTCAAATTGGTTGAGTTCATCTTGCATTGCATTCACCCAGTCTGCATCCTGCAAAGCCTTAACAACATTTTTATGTTCAACAAGAGATAAAAAGGTATCAAAAGCACAAAGATTCCTCAATGAAGATCTGGTTTTGATTCCAGAGATTGGATCAGTAATTATGTTCTCAATGGGATGAGAACTTTGATACTTGTAAGGTTTCACAACCAGCTGGTTTCCTCTAGATGTTCCTTCTATGTTTTGTTGCTGAGGATCAGGTTCATGGACAAGATCCTTCGAAGTTTGAGGATCACTTCCGCTTTGTTCTGCTCCCCGTGTCATGTTGCCCTGGGTGGAAGGACCTGTTTCATCACATGTTCCTTCCTCTGGTGCAGCTTCAGTCTGGGATATGGTTTCATTTGAGTTTCTTACCAGCCCAATTGCTTTATCATCATGTTCCTGCCTCTCAGAAAGAATGTTAGTTTCATCAAAAACTACATGTACACTCTCTTCTACACACATTGTTCTCTTGTTATAGATCTTATAAGCTTTACTATGTAAAGAATATCCCAAGAATACTCCCTCATCACTTCTGGAATCAAACTTACCTAGGGAGTTTTTACTATTATTGTGCACAAAGCACTTGCATCCAAATGCCCTAAGATGGGATATGTTTGGCTTTCTCCCTTTAAGTAACTCATAGGGATTTTTCTCTACAAGAGATCTAGTCATATACCTATTTATGATGTAACATGCAGTGTTCACAGCTTCTGCCCAGAATCTATGGGGCAGTTTACTAGAAAGAAGCATAGTCCTAGCCATATCTTCAAGTGTCCTATTCTTTCTTTCAACTACTCCATTTTGTTGTGGAGTCCTAGGAGCAGAAAAATTATGATATATGCCATGCTCATCACAAAACTCAGCAAATTTAGCATTTTCAAATTCAGTGCCATGATCAGACCTAATTGATGCAAGTTGATTACCTAGTTGTTTCTGAGTTTTCTAACAAAAGAAGTAAACATGTCAAATGATTCATCTTTAGATGTTAAAAACAATGTCCAAGTAAACTTGGAATAATCATCAACAAGCACAATCACATATCTCTTACCACATCTGTTTAATATTCTCATTGGACCACAAAGATCCATATGGACCAGTTCCATCGTCCTGTGGTGCTTACCACTTTCTTGCTTTTAAAAGAGGATCTTACCTGCTTCCCCCTTGCACAAGCTTCACAAACTTTATCTTCCTTGAACTTAATGTTAGGCAGTCCTATCACCAAGTCCTTGGAGACTAGTTTGTTGAGTTTGACTTAGACTGGCATGTCCAAGTCTCTTATGCCAAAGGAGGGGATCATTATCCAACACATTTAAGCAAGTGAGTTCATTTTCTGAAAGTGTGGACAGATCTACAATATATATGTCGTTCACTCTTTTTCCCTGCAAAACTATCTTGTTAATGGTAAGATTAATCACAAAACATTTGGTAGATGTGAATTCTACCAAGTTACCTCTATCACACAGTTGTGATACACTGATTAGACTGTATTTTAAGCCATCTATCAAGTAGACATTCTCAATAGAGTAAGAATCAGTCTTACCTACCTTTCCAACCCCATTGATCTCACCTTTCTTCCCATTTCCAAAGGAGGCATTACCTCCTTTAAGGTACACAAGTGAAAGGAACCGGTTCTTGCTTCATGTCATATGCTTTGAGCAGCCACTAACCATGTACCATATTTGTCTCCTCCCCTTCACTTGGACCTGCAAAAGGAAATCAGGGGTTAGTCTTAGGAACCCAAACTAGATTGGGTCCCTTTCTATAGGCAAAAGGATGAATTAAATTCTTTTTAGTCCAACTTGGTAGCCTATTCTTCTCTTGAACAAATTCTTTGTTCTTTTGACTTGCCTTTTCTTTTGCAGTGCACTCACTTTTATAGTGACCTGTTTTACCACAGTGTGTGCAAATCTTGTTCTCAGAAAGTGTGAGGTACTTGCTTTTGGGATCCCACTTAAGTGCCAGGTTCCCAAAGCCAAGTCCTCTTCTGTTGCTACTATGGTGTTCTTGTAGCCAAGAAAGTACATTGGAGGACCTGTTCCATTTACAAGTTCTATCTAGCTCATGCTTGACCTTGCTTAGATCCTCCTTTAGGATTCTTACCTGCTCATCCTTTTTATACAACTCATCTTTCAGTTTTCCTACATTTTCTTCTAGAGTGAGTTGTGTGTGATCAGCTGTCTTTTTACCTGTTCCTAATTTCAGTTTTAGATTTTTAGATCTAAGCTCCAGGACAATTGAATCAAGTGCATGAACCTGGTTCTTTATCACAGTATTTTCACTTACAGTTTCACTAACCCTAAGTTTTAGGTTTTTGCACTTAGCCTTCAAAATCACACATTCTTTAGACAATTGCTCCTTTTCATTGTTTACATCCTCAGATTCATCAATTAGTTCTAGAAGTAACTCATACAACCTTTCTTTAAACAACAATTTAATCTTGTCTTTGAGATGAATTACATTTACCTCAGTTTCTTCATCAGATACTCTGATGGCCATAAATGTTTGTTCATACTCATCATCATTATCATCTAAGCTTTCATCTGAGCTTTCTCCCCAAGCAGCGACCATAGCCTTGGTTGATCTTTTATTGTTGCTTTTCTTGGGTTGAACACGTTCCTTCTTCCTGTTCCTTCTTTTAGCTCTTTCCTTCTTCCATTCAATTTCCCATAAATGACAGTTCTTGATGTGGTGATTAGTCTTTCCACACGTGTAGCAGCTATTATTGGTTTGCTTCTCGCCTGCTTTTGACTTGCTATAGCTTCCACTTCTTGAAGAACCCTTTCCTCTCCTCAGGTACTTCTTGAAGTCCTTGGCGATCATAGCCATTTCATCATCTTCTAGATCATAACCTTCAGTGATTCTGAGTGCCAAGCTCTTTTCCTTCTTAGGTACATCCATTTTCATGGTTTGTCTCCTAAGTTCATAGGCAGTAAGATTTCTAAGTAATTCATCCAGTGGGATAGTGGCAATGTTCTTTGATTCTTGAATGGCAGTGATTTTGCTTTCCTAAGTGATAGGAACAACCCTTGTCAGTATCTTCTCGACTCTATCTTCTTCAGGAATAATCCTTCCAAGAGACTTTAGCTCATTTGTCAAGGTAGTAAACCTTGTGTACATCTCTTGGATGGTTTTTCCTTCCTTTATGTCAAAGTTCTCATATTGAGAATACAGTAGAGTTCCTCTGGATCTCTTCACCTAAGGTGTTCCTTCATGAGCCACTTACAATGTGTCCCAAATTTGCTTCGCAGTGGTACAACTTTGGATTATGATGTACTCATCTGGACCAAGTCCACAAACAAGCCATTTCTTGGCTTTAGCATTCTTCTCCCATTTCTTCAAGTCCTCAGCAGTGCAATTCGCTCTTGTATTTGGAACCTCTACTTCTTCAACATTTATCTTCAAGGTAGCCAGTGGACCATCGGTGACAATGTCCCATAACTCATAGTCCTTTCCTATAATGTGATCTCTCATCCTGTTGTTCCACCAAGAGTAGTACTAGCCATTAAAGAGTAGTGGCCTAGTAGTGGATTGCCCTTCCCAATTTCCAGGTGGTGCACTCATCTTGATCTTCTCCTAAGGTGTTAGCCCCTTCAAGGATAACCTGCTCTGATACCAATTGATGCTTTATACTTCAATGCCACACAAGGGGGGGAGGGGGAGGTAATTTATGTGGTGTCCAATTTTCGTGTGCATTGATTATAGAAGGACTTGGTTCTTCTATGTGTTCCTTATACTACTGTTGTGAAAATAGTAAATATGGAAAGTAAAGAACACAAATATTTTTACGTGGAAAACACCTGGCTCAAAAGGTGAAAAAAAAAACACGACCTACTACTTAGTAGGATTTCTCCAACACTTCACTAAATCACTGAGCCAAAATAACATTTACAAAACTCTTTGTAAACCTAAGGATTAACTCTAATCTCGTTGTGGCAAATAGCCTCTAACTATTGCGATAACTTCAAGTTAACTCTAACTTGAATACCCAGAGTACCTAATACAATTGCTTCTAGATAAAGGTGAAAGGTACAAATTGAAAACACCTACTATAATTGAACTAGAATAAAAGACAGACGCTTGGAACTGGTTCTTCTATCTGGTTCATGTAGTTTCAGGTCGCACACTTGAATCACACAAGAATTGATTGCAAAATGCCTTGTTATTTTGCTCTCAACTCACGTTTAACTTCAGCTTTTGTGCGTTACTGTAAAATGAGAACATCCTGCAATATATAGAGTTATTAGAATAGGAATAACTAGAGTTCTAATGCTACTCTTCCTTGGTAGAAGAGTTCTAGTTATCTTCAACTTCTAACTCCTCCCTTATCTTGGGTAAAGTTCTCTTCGAGTAAGGAGTCCTTCTCCTAATCATTTATGCAACCTTTTCAATCATGAGGTATCAGATATAACAACTTAAGCTTATCTCCTTCACGTGCATCCCTTATGCTCGAATCTGCCCGTGTCTATGTACATTGTGTATGGACCCGATTCATGCTGGAGTTCCTTTATCAATCATCAAAACAAACTTCACTTGGGCTAACAAACTCCCCATAACAGGTATCGTACAGTGTTGAGTGACTAAGCTTGACGAGCGACATGTGAGATGGGCAGATTAAGTGCTCTGAGAGTGTAAGTACTTGGGATTTCACTTTGTTGCATCACATACGGTATTCACATTGGCATGTAGCTATAGAGACGGCATATTCTTCTTATTAGTTACACTTGGCATATTTTATCTATGCTAAACTTAACTGTCGAACTTAGAAGCATGCCTACTTTTCTGTATTGTTAAACTCTATATCTTTACTGTATTGTTTGAGCTTGTCACTGCTTTCAGACCACAGGTTAGACTTGTTACTTATCGAGTTGGTTGTACTCATGCCACACCCTGCACTTCATGTATAGATCCAGGTATTTTTGGGTACGACGGTTGCTGATTCCTGGCATTTCATTAGTTCGGAGATCATCGAGGTATCTGCCTTAGCGTCCGCAGACCTTGACTCTCCTCCTTTATCTTTTAGTATTGTTTATACTGTTCTACTTTCCTAGACAATGTTCCATTGGTTAGACCGTGTGGTTATATAGATGCTCATGTACGTCTTGACAACTGGATCTTTTAGGAGAATTTTTTACTGAGTTACGATGTTTATATTCAGTTCCTTTTACGAAATTCTTACTTATTTAAACTTATTTCCCTATATTTGGGATTTAAAAATATTGGTATGTATGATACATCGGCTTGTCTAGTACCATGATAGGCGCCATCACGACATGTCGGGTTTTGGCTCGTGACGGCAAGATCATGTTGATTGTTAAAGCACTATTCTCTCATAATACGATTCTCTCTCTCACTTTCAATGTTTTTACTCCAAAAATTCGTGGTAAGTATTAAAGTTTTTGGGTTTTTGGACGGTTCACGCTTCTTATTTTTCTCTTCACTCTTTTTTTTAAAATTTTCACTATTGTTAGGTTTTCAGCATTAAACTTCAAATTTCCTCTTCAATGGCTGATTCAACAACTTCGAAGAGGGTTACACGAGGTATACCCACTAAAACACTCAATTTTGATGGGTCATCTTTCGATTTATAAATCACTCAAGAAGAGCGTGTATTTACAGGTTCATCAGCAACCATGGAAGCCGAAAGGCAAATAAAAATACGCAATGACCCTATGAAACAAGGCCAAGATGAGACATCTTCGAAAAAAGCAACACTTCCTGTTGTTCCTCAGGTTTTTGTACAAAACTTAAATGTGGAAAAAAGAAGAAAAGTTATCGATGTTGCTTCTGAGAGCAAGGGAAAAGAGGTCGCTAAAGGAAGTAGCTCGAAAACACTGAAGGACAAGGTATTCTTAGATATATTTATATGTATTTGACTCCGCATACACTGATTTTAGTTTGTACATTGATTTTTATTTTTTGTATTTAGATGTATTTATATATATTTGAGTTCATAAAACAACAATTTTAAATACACCAACAATTCTATCATTATTGACATAACTCAAAGTTATTTTTTTTGTCATAATCATTATTTTTGATGTATTCATGTCTGAGTTATGTATTCATGTATTCACTATTTTATATGTACTGTATTTTGTATACAATGAAAATAATGTATTTCATATATACATGTATTTATATGTATTTGAACTCATAAACAACCTACATTAAAAAATAATTAAAGTAATGTACCAACCTAATTGTATTCATCTATATTTTCAAGCATGTAATTATCTTTTTTGTTGTGTTTGTATGTAGGAAATAAAATTCTTTGTTAAACACCCGCCTACTTCATTGCCACATATCAGTTCCTATACTAACACCGATATAATCTCCGACCTCAAAGAAAAACTTAGTCCGGAGCAGTACAAACAATTTGGTACTACCTGTTTTGGTATATTCCTCGGTGTGAAGCATTGTGAGGTTCAACATTAGTTGTTCAGGTGATTCATGGTTCTAGAGCTTGAAGAAAGTTCTATTAACTCATTTTTAATACAAGTGAATGGTACAACATTGTGCTTTTCACTCAGAGAGTTTGCGATAGTTACTGGTCTAAATTGTATTAGTGCTGTTGACGATTTTAAGTTTAACACAAAGAGGCCTAACATGATTGTGGAAACATACTTTGGCGGTGCATGTCATTGTGTATTTTCATAGGCGTGCAAATTTCCTTCCACTTTGTATTCAATTTTAATTGACTTGGAACTCAAATCTATGTCAAGTTGCTTCGAAATTGAAGCAACTAAATCATTGTACGAAGTATACTCCTTTATCAATATTCCATGCAATCTAGTAAATCGAATTAGTAAATATTCTGTAAATACTTGTATCAATGCCGGGCAGAAAAAATTCCTATCAATGACAGTCAAATCAAAACCTCGAACTATATCAGAAAAAAATTAAATGAATCTCTGAAGGTCTGCATATTGTGTAAAGTTGAAGCTGAATTGATAATGCTTTATTTTTTTGTGTTTAGCGTCTGAAAACTCATTCTAATTAATTTGGTTGATAATGAGGTGTGTTAGAATTAATTTTGTTGAGTTATATTAGGAGTGTATCACACTAATTGATCCTCTTTCCGTTATTAGACAGCTGGACAAACCTATTTTTAAGGTGATTGTCGTTACTGTATTCATGAATACATGGCGCGAATACATGTGAATACCGTCGCGTACAGCTGGAGTCCCATATTTTTAGGTAAATTTTGCTACTGTATTCATGAATACAGTAGCACGAATACACTACTGTAACAACTGAATAGTAGATATAGGAAGTAATTATGTATATGATAGCTATAGAAAGTTAATAGCCACTAAACAATAGTGATTTCTGAAAATTTCTCAAAAAAGAAAGTGCACCAAAGTAACGACATTGATCATATATGGAAATTGGGCCCAATTTTTTTTTCTGGGGGGAGGGGGGATTGAATGCGTAAAAATTTTATGTGGCGCCCAGTTTTGCGCCGCCGATTGAATCTATACCCACTTTTAAAAAAAAAATTTAATTGATATCCAATTTTTTGTAACTTCAGATAGATTTTTCTATTCTTCTTCACTACTGCTTTCTTCTTCTTTTTATTTAGGGTTTCTTCTTCTTCTTAGTTGCAAAATGCATTTGTTAAATTTATTGTTTGATGATTGAGATTTGTTCTTTATGATATTTGAAAGCTATGTTTTAAATTTGAGATTATTTGGAGTAGATTTGGATGTTGAATCGTGCGTTGGATTGTTAAAATTTGAAGAATAAGTTTATGTTTCGGAATTTCAGATTTTGAATCTAAAGTTGTATTGAAAAATTGAACTACTTAAGATTCGAATTTTTGAAGTTGCAATTGAAAGATAGAAGTACTTTAGATTCGAAATCTGAAATTGTTTTGAAGAGCTTGAACTATTTAAGATTTGAATTTCTGAAGTTGCAGTTGAAAGATAGGAGAACTTCAGATTTAATTTATGAAGTTGCATTAAAGATATTGAACTATTTCAGATCTGAGCGGGTACTCTTTGCAAAATTTTATGCAATGCAGATATAAATTCAATGGTGGCCCCAAAAATAAGTATATATACAAATGCCCCGTTGAATGTTAGTTGAGAAAAATATTATAGATGAAGGCCCATAATAGAATAAATAAACTAAATAGGGCAAGTTACACATATTGTCGGTCAGCAAAAACAATTTATTTTTTAAGTAAATATACAAAAAAATATGTTTAAAATATGTATATGATACATTAATATATAAAAATATATATTGCCGGTTATTATTTTTAGGAGTAGTTATATTATATTATTTTTTCAACTAATAAAAAAATTAGGAGCTGCATGCAGCCCATTAAAGGCATTCAATCCAAACATTATGGGCTTCCTTCAGGCCTCTATTATCAAAGACATGGGCCACCATCATTTATTATCTCCAGCTAATTATCGCATCATATTCATAGCTTAGATGAATTTAAAGTATATACATCGATAGCATATAAATTTATATATTCACTTATTATAATATGTTACTTAGCATTATAAATAATATTTATCATGAAATTTACCTGTAATTATCTTATAAATGATTTGATTATATAATTTTTTTTTTTTACTCCGTTAATGCATAGAATTAAACTCTAATTGAATCCGTACTATCGAAGCTTTTGGTAGCTTTGGGTCCTTAAGATATACTGCCATGACCAAATTAGTCTCCGCCAAGACAACCATTTCGCGGAAGACAAAAAAGAAGGAAAAAACGACCATTTCTTGATTTAATTGTATTATTTTTGCGCCAGGATCATGCTAATATTCGCCGTTCTCATTTTATACAATGTCCCCCGAAAGGACAGTCTTTGCAAAGACATGAGTAACTATTATATGGCGTTTAATTAAAAAAAATCAACTACTTAATTGTAAACAAAAACATTCTTGTATAGTACCTATCTTTTAGACCACCTCGTTCGGCTCTTAAAATTTTTTCAGCAATCAAAAGCCAAAGATTTTATTTTTTTCTTGTTAAAAAAATTCAAAAAAATAAGAAACTTGTCTTATAGGCTTATCCACCATTTCATACAAGATTTCTTCCTAAAACGTATACCATGCGTCAAATGAGTTTAATGTCTCTTTTGTTCCCTTTAACAAGAGTTTAGTATCCTTGTACATCTAAAAAAAAAAAAAAAAAAAAAACCACCCCGTTGACATTTTAAAAATACGTAACTTCTATTGCTTCCAATCATCTAAAAAAAACCAAAAAAACACAAAGAAGTTCTTAAAAGATACTTAGTATTTCGTTCTTCAAACTAAAAGAATAAAGGAAGAACTACTATCTTTCATATGTCTGAACTGTCTTTGTTGTAGCAAATTCCCACATCGGCTACCATTCAAGACAGGCAACTGAAGTTTTAATATAAAATGGAAAGCCAAAAATGGATCAAAACCATCTTTGCGCTTGGGGCAATGACGCAGCTAGTGAGGTTCTAACCGAGGCGCGTCTATTGCTGGTTGAAAACTATTTCCAAACCCCCTCTCTGGCCTGGGTTCTGCTCTGGCCATTGAGAATTTTTGGAAGGGCTTCCCTTTGTGGTAAAGCCCTACAATCTTTAGTCTAATACTTCAATTTCATCCATATTTTGTGATAAAGGTAGAGCCTGAAGTTTATGGGTTCCGAATATATCATAAAATTGTATTTCGCTCTAGTTATTGGGTTTGAAATTAAATATTTATATATATTCAATATATTATTTAATAAAAATATAGTGTTTAAGCAAAAGTGATAACGTTCGGCTAAACCTGTACCTAATAGGCTAGCTCTGTTTCTGGTTTATGAGTACGTTTGTAACCGAATTCATTTTAACTCACATATAATATAACTCTGATTTAAGTTTTAACTCTAGTACCATAATATTATGTTGGATTAAGAAAAAAAAACCCCACATAATTGATGTAACTTAGGTTGGCCAGTATTAAATCATACATGCATTAATTTATGTATTAGTAAGTAAGTACATAAATGTAGTAATTACATAATGTTTTTAGTAATTAAGTATTTTCATGTATCACTACTCATTCATAACAACTTTGTATTACAACGTTTTCATTATTATTTCACTATATAAATAATTCATACTACATTCTAAGTTGATCTAGACCGTGAAGGAAACCATCCCTTAAATTCATTATTAATGAAGAGATTTTTACATAGTATATCCGGCCCATGAATAATAATCGACAAATTTATATTTTTGTATATTAATGTATAATATCATATTTCATACATAAATAGAGTAAATTCTTAGAAAATTTAGATTGCGGCTGTAATTAATTTTTGATCGACCGGACGAGTATGTTAAGAGCCCAATAATGAATGATAATCAAGTCTCGTTGGACCGTCATATGTAGCGGCCCAAGTAAAGAGAAATCGCAGTCTAAAGGGAAGCCATTTTTCTTGCTATTTAATGGATACCTATGTTTTAAATTGGAAATTTTCCATCCCATAGCAAACTATTACGCCTTATTTATTATATACCAAAATAATTTTAAAATATTATTACTAATAGCTACTTTTTCTATTTTATAGCAAAATAGGTATTTATTTATATCTATCATTGAGGCATGAAATACGCGAGTTATGTTCTTTCTCTCTCTTCCTTCTCTCTCTATCAGCAAGATTCTCAATCTTCCCTCTTCTCCATCAAATTAGCACAATCGTCGGCGTCTCAGGATCGTCGTCGGCGTCACCATCCACTATTGGCTCATCCTCTTAGGCGAACAGATCTGGTCATGGCTACGCCGGAGAAGATTTGAGGACCAGATTTTTGTTCGTCTCCATTTTTAGTTTTAATGCAATGTATACTGTATTTTGCATGGCTGGAAAACGCCTTCTCCGGTGAACTTTATTCTCTTCTTTGCTATTTAGTCACATACAATGTTACAAATACATTGTATTCTGTACAAATAACTCAAATACATTATATTTTTATATAAATACATTATTTTTTGCATGCATTTATGTATTCTGAAGGCCTATATTTTTTGAATACAACCGAATATCACTGTGTTTTTGTGATTTTTTGTTGTTTGAATACAGTAGAATTGAAAACGGTGAATTGAATACAATGTATAATAATGATAATGAATATCTATGAATTGAATACAATGTATACAATCGAATTGAATAGAACGATATACACCCTATTTCTTGATTACCTCACTGTATTTATAAATACAGTCGCGCGAATACATGGAATACAACATAGTAGCAACGAAATTTATGTAGAATTGATTTTGTTGAGTTAAATTAGGAGTGATACACGCTAATTGATCCTCTTTCTGTTAATAAAAAGCTGGACTCCCCTATTTTTTTAGACGAATCCTGCTACTTTATTCATGAATACAATAGTGTGAATACAACAAATACAGTCGCATAGTTGGACTCCCCTATTTTTTTTAGGCGAATTACGATACTGTATTCATAAATACTATAGCGCAAATAATTAAATAGTAGTTATAGGAAATAATTATGTATATGGTAGCTGTAGGAAGTTAATAGCCATTAAACAATAGTGATTTCTGAAAATTTCTTATTTACATTTTGTGCGAAAATACCCATTATATCGTTAAATGGAATCTGAAAAGACTTGTTTGCCCTTCTCCATTAAAATGAAGCCGCTCTATATTTCAATTCAATTGCATTACCATTAATTCAAATAAATAAATGAACCCCTTAAAGCATGTGATTCTATATTGCTTTCCGATTGAGAACCCACCACTAGATTTTTAGTTGTTGTTCATCTCATGGATTTTGTTGTTGATTTTAATTAGAGATTGCTTTTTGAGGGTTTTCCTCGCCCAGAAATAATCCCAGTATGAAAATTATAGGATTATGTTTCTTCAACTCTTATCCCTAAAAAACTTTATGTTTGCATTTCTTTGTATTTTTTCACCCATTATATAGAAACGTGATTGGGTAAACGAGTATGATGGTCAGTGTGCCTGAAGTTTGCACTGCTGCAAGCGAACTTCAAAACCCATGTGCCTAAAATTTGAACTTCAGACCCGTGTCACTGAAGTTTGCACTTAAACATTACTCTTAGGGGTCGTTTGGTACGAGATATAAGAAGGTATAGTGCTGGTATAAAAATTTAATATCACCTTAATATTTTGTTTGGTTAGCAAACTTGATATAAGTTATCCCGGGATTAAAATTAGTACCGGAATACTTTATATCTTGTAGAGGGTGGGGTAATTAGTGCCGGAATAACTTATACTCTCCTCTTAAAAATTATGCAATTGTCATTTTTAATACAACATACCAAACAGTAGATAAAAAATAATATCAGGATAACTAATCCCAACATAACTTATCCCGGCATAAACCGTATTCAAACCAAACGACCCCTTAAAACAGGGTATTTGTGTACTTTTCCCCAAATAACATTGGTGGTGGTGTTTACGCTAAGATCAAATGGCAGTAACTAATTAATAATCAATAGATGGGAAGAACTCAATTAACCGGTTGGTTCTTTAGTTTTACACCATCCTAATACCATACCATACAGACATTTGTACATATATTTTTGATCTTTTCATACCATAAACTACAATGTAGTCATCCTTAAAATAATAGCTGACGAATATATAATTTTTATATATTAATGTATAATATACATATAATATAAATATTTTATAAATAATATATATATTAGCGATTATAATTATTTTTGGGCGACCGGACAAATGTGTTAAAACTTAAAAGCCCATAATTATATCAAAGAAATAATTTTCGGATCAACATCTACAATAATGCATCACAAAACTCTATTTATTCTATTAAGTAGTGCAACAATCAGTGACAAATCACTGTCATAATAAATTAACTGTTGCTGTCTTCTGTGTCCTTTTAACAACAATAAATATTATCTATGATTGGTGTCTGGTTATTTCAATTTGACATTGGGGATTATACTTATTTAAGTTCTCCGTCCAATGCATTACTCTATGTGTCTCATATTATCTTTCTTATTTTTTTATACGTCATTTAAGAAATATTAATTAAGAAAGGTACTAGACTATTTTACTCTTATTTATTCAATTTATGTATTATCTCTATCTTCAAAAATAATTATTACTAAGGGTAAAAAAAATAAAATTATCGTGAACTTGTAAAATGACAAATAATTTGAGACAATTATTTTTAGTAATCACGACCGATAATACGAGACTAAAGGAGTAATTGAAATTAAAGTGTAAGAAAATGACATGTGGTTGATGCCAAGATCGTTGCCAGGTAATGTGGGGCATCGTAGGATTACCTTTGGGCACTTTAAAATATGATATTTTACTTATTATGCGGTGTAATTTTCCGACAAATGGTGGTCAATTGACTACCCTAACCAAAGTGTGGCTTCGTCCTTGCCTCAGTCAGAGCTCGTCGCACACTTGTCTAGTGCGGTTTATATTTTTTTGTGTACTTTACATGCTATTGTGCAGTAAACAAGTTATCCAGTACACGCTCGAAGGATAGCGAATGCGGATTTTCATACGAATTTAAAATAAAATAAAATTAGACAACCCTTTTATTGCCGCAACTGAGCATCACCTTAGCTCTTTGAGTCCACAGATGGATGTCCTTATGAGTAGTGAAAGTATATTGGAAGAGAAAGGAGGGGAACACCGTCCATTACCCAGTCAACTTCAAGTCTTTATCAGTTTCTAAACTTCCATTTCCAATCTAAATGTCGACTTGCTCATCTCTTCAATAATTGATCTTCAAATTAAAAAACGGCGCAGTAAAATAAAGGCATAGAAAAGAAAAAAAAGCTAAAATTGATACTTCCATTGTATTTTAGTGCTAGAGATCCAATTTGTCATAAGTCATATCACTTTATCATTTATCTTATCCAAAAATATTTCTGAAGATTGAAGACATTTCGGAAAAAAGAAAACAGTAAATATACACATCAAGAAGTGGATTCCTACATTTTCCTAAATTAGCATGTTTTATAATTGTTATTTGGTAATGGACACGTTTATGTATTTTATATTTCCATGTTGTTGCTTGTACTAAATTCAAGAAATAATATTTCTATCCCATTCTGTAATAGCAGCCTGCCTTGATAATCACATAGGAATCCCATAATAATGCTGAAAAGTCTTTTTTTTTTTTCACAAATGGTAATATTAGATTGCAATAATCTGTGATAAATCACTATCCAATAGTTAAATTTTTGCTGTGTTTCTTTTTCTTTTAATAACATCTAAATTATGAATGTTTTCTTATGACAATTCTTTTTTAAAATAACTGAAAAGAAATCTAAGCTAAGTCCCGAAAATTGGTTCTAGATTGTGCAAGATATTTGCTATGTAATGTCGGACATGGGTAGGGTTAATCGTTGGGCAGTTAAGCCGCATTACTAACCTTAATATGAAATTATGAATAAAGATGGTGACTGATAGATAAAGATGGTGACTGATTGATAATATTTCAGTTTTGTGGGGCCTTGCACGTCTTTGCAAGTGAAAGGATCATTTCGTGTATAATTATTTTATACCTTCCGTAGGCATATAAATTTTATTAGAATTAAACTCGTAAAATAATTTGGATTATATTTTAAATTCAAGATATATTAGTTCAAATAAATTTATTGGGCTAATATAATTGGATTATTTATATAAGTCCAACATATATGGATTGGATAAATAAGTCTTAATCCATTGAGCTAGCCCAGTTAATTGGACTAAAGTGATGAGCCCATTTCATTAAGCCCAAGATATCATCTTCCTAGAGGCCCAATTTGGTGCCATATGACGTGGCACAACAAGTCAAACGGAAGAGCTAATAGTATCATGCCATGTGTCAAAATGTCAAGGCATGTCACGCCAAATTAAAAGATCAATGAAATCGTGCCACGTGTGCAAGTGACATGTTCTGGCCAATCAAATGTGGTCATGTCACACTTCAATTTGGTCGGAAATAGTTTGTTCTTATCATAACTCTTCCCTTCCTCAACTATAAATATGGGTCTTCATAACCGAGACACCAGAAGTTATAACAAGAAGCAAGAAAGAGCTCGTGGATCAAACGCTGCAAATTCCTCCGTAAGTTTCAAGCTTTAAGCAATCAAGTTCAAGTTCAACAAATCAAGTTCAAGCTCAAGAACGAAAAACAAATCAAGATTCAAGGAGTACGAGTTCAAATCAAAGTTCGTGCTAGTTGAATTCAAGATCATCATTCGTGACAATAAATATAGGTTCAAGTTCAAGCTCAAAGGCCCTTGAATTTATTTATTATTGAAAAGAAGAATCAGAGGATTCATAGAGATTGTACACTCAAATTACTTGAAATCAAATATTGCGATTGTTGCAATATTTTTCGGTGCTGATTTTATTCTCTCGACGCAATTTATTGTCTACACCTTCATGATAGTTACTTATATTAATAATAAGTAAGTTTGGTAAAATAACGTAGAAAATAAAATAAATAACATGTTATAATATTAAAATGTACAATATACAGAAAATTCAAAAATATCAATATATACATAAGTTAAATTCCAATACTTGGTGTACAAATTTTAGTTTTCAATATGAATCACGTGTTAATATTCGACAGTAACAGCGCCAACAATATAAAGACCTATATTATACTCTCATTCAAACTGGAGCACAGACCAAATGATTAGTGAGCTGACTATAACTTTTTTAAGTTAATGAGAAGTTTCTAAAAATTAAAAAGAATACACCGAGAACTAACTTTTTATTCAATACAGAAGAAAATACAACAGTCTTAGGTGGAGCGGTAAGTATTTTTTCATCCTTAATGAGAGGTCTGTTCCCATGTTATGTCAATTTAACATGTATTTTCAGTAAAATAAGTCCCGACTATTTGTGAATGAGAGATCACTTCAAGTTGAACACATATTTCACGTTTTAAGAAGTGACAAGTGATGAGTAAATAATAATGGCAGGTTAAAGACGAAAGTAAAGGTTCATGGTCTAGACGAAATATTGATAGTTAAATAGATAGTTTGGGCTTGTGGACACATATGATGATGCATGTCTGATTTGAAACCACATATTGTAGCTATTGAGCATGAGGAGGTCGAGCCAACTTTATTGTTATTCATGATAATGATAAGGGTCGTACTCGTGAATAAAGTCTCATACTGGTAACTACAAAAATTGGAGGGCTACACATAAGGTGTAAGTATACACTTCATTGACTGAGGCTTCTTGGGGAAAAAATGCACAGGCTCTACCCAAAGTGTAAAAGATGACCTTATTTTTAAGCTTTTTATTTGTAAGCCTTGTTGGTATATTTGGAGCCTTTTATTTAAGGCCTTGTTGGCCAAATAAATGACCTTGTATTTTGAGAGGATGTGGCCAATTGTTGGCCAATCATTTCTTTCTTCTCTTCCTATATAATGAGGACTCTCTACTCATTTTGAAACACACCAATGAGACTTGAGTCTTCATTTCTTGTTTCTTCCTTTATTAAGAGTGTTTTGTATGAGAGTTAGTGTTGGGAAGCACTTGTGTCAACCCTTTTTTTTGGAGTGATCTTGTAAGGTTATTCCCTTTGGGTATTTGGGATTAATTAGAGTATTTACTCTAATTTTGTACTCTCTTTTGTACTCTTATTGTTATAATAAATTGCCCCTCTCCGCTTGTGGACGTAGGTCACTTTGACCGAACCACGTTAAATTTGTGTCTTCTTTATCTACTTTAATTGTCGTTGTTATCAACTTTCATTGTCTTTGTTATTGCCATTATACCGTTGTTTGGCTATATTTCACACTACCCGGGTTCCCGATCCTAACAAATTGGTATCAGAGCCGGATCTAACCGGGTTAGTTTCAATAGCCAAAATGACTCTAACAAAGACCTATGTTGAGAAATTTGATCGAAGTACAAACTTCGAAATGTAGCAATTAAAGATGGAAGCTATCCTAATTCAGGATGGCTTAGACTTGGCGTTACAAGGAAAGGAGAAGAAGCCGGATAAAATAACGGATAAGGAGTTTGCAGTCATAGACAAAAGGGCAAAAGCAGGTATCATTTTAAATCTCTCAAATGAGGTTTTACGTGAAGTTTCTGTAGAAACCACAGCCAAAGGCATGTGAGAAAAATTGAAAACCTTATATATGAAGAGGACGGTGGAAAATAGACTTTACCTGAAGCAGAAGTTTTATACAATTCGTATGGGTGAAGGTACCTCTATTCTCTCTCATCTTGACACCTTTGATTCTATTCTTATGGATTTGAGTAATATAGATGCTGAAATTAAAGATGAGGATCAAGCCGTGTTACTGTTTTGTTCTCTACCCCCATCTTTTAAGCATATAAGAGATACTATGCTTTATGCAAAGGATAATATCTCTTATAAGGATATTAAATCTATCTTAAATTAAAAGAACAGATAGATAGTGATATTACTAGGGAAGCTAGTGGAACTCAAGCGGAAGTTGGCTTATTTGTTAGGGGCAAATCCGACTCCATATCCAGATACAATAATTTACAGTGTCGCTATTGTCATAAGAAAGGTCACAATATCTCTGAATGCTATAAGCTGAAAAATAAAGAAAAGCATAAAGAAAGAAAAAATGAGCACAAAAATACTGACACCGCCGAAGCTAGTGTAGCAACTGATGAGATTAAGGGAACTATATTTTTAGCAACTGGAACTAGTTTCAGGTTAGACAATGAGTGGATTTTAGATTCCGGTTGTTCATATCATATGTGTCATAGCAGGGACTCGTTTTCTATATATGATTCAGTTGTAGGTGGAGTTGTCCAACTGGGTAACAATGTTACTTGCAACATTATTGGCAAAGGTACAATTCGGTTCAGAATGCACGATGATGTGGTGAGAACTCTCACCGATGTTAGATATATTCCTGAGTTGAAGAAAAATCTCATATCTTTGGGCACTTTAGAATCTCTTGGGTGCAAATTCACTAGTGAAGGTGGAGTTTTAAAAGTTTTTCAAGATGCTCTTGTGATCATGAAAGCACACAGATCTGGTTCGTTGTATACTTTATTGGGCTCCACTGTTATAGGCCCTACTGCAATTTCGTTATCAGATAACTTGTCTGATTTTGATGGCATTAAATTTTGACATATGCCCATTGGGGCTTTTGCGGAGTAGGTGAAGCAAATTTACTATATCAGCCAAAATTAGGCTAAAGTGAAGATTTGTAAAAGGTGGCCTTATTTTTAGGCTTTTTATTTGTGAGCCTTGTTGGCACATTTGGAGCCTTTTATTTAAGGCCTTGTTGGCCAAATAAATGGCCTTGTATTTTGAGAGGATGTGGCCAATTGTTGGCCAAGCATTTCTTTCTTCTCTTCCTATATAATGAGGACTCTCTACTCATTCTGAAACACACCAACAAGACTTGAGTCTTCATTTCTTGTTTCTTCCTTTCTTCCTTTATTAAGAGTGTTTTGTATGAGAGTTAGTGTTGGGAAGCACTTGTGTGAACCCTTTCTTTGGAGTGATCTTGTGAGGTTATTCCCTTTGGGTATTTGGGATTAATTAGAGTATTTACTCTAATTTTGTACTCTCTTTTGTATTCTTATTGTTATAGTAAATTGCCCCTCTCCGCTTGTGGACGTAGGTCACTTTGACCGAACCATGTTAAATTTGTGTCTTCTTTATCTACTTTAATTGTCGTTGTTATCAACTTTCATTGTCTTTGTTATTGCCATTATACCCTTGTTTGGCTATATTTCGCACTACCCGGGTTCCCGATCCTAACACAAAGTGAGCAATATTACACCATATTAAGAGTATCTTTGGGCTAATTGTGCCTAACAATTGGTATCAGAGCCTATGGTTAAGCGGTACAAGTATAGCGATGATATAATAATGGCGTAGGGCTCGATTTACTTCCTCTTACGAGCTTAGAGTTGCACGGAGACAAGAAAAAGCTAGTTGTAGGCTTCGATTGCCATAAATACTCTAACAATGTGGATAGTACACATAGTAATTCTTGAAAATCGACTATGGAATTATAGTAATAGGCTATGTGAAACTTAGTTCAAGGGAAAAATTATTGGGTGTACAAACAAAGTTTCATATTGGTAGCTGAAAAGATTGAAAAACTACGAATAAAGCGTGGGATACTCTTCTTCTTTGGCTTTGGCTCCATGTCTCTTCTCTTCTTTCTTTGCGTTATTTGACTTGAATACTTGGTTTCCATGACCCTTTTATAGCAGTTCAAGGATTTGATGTTGACGTGGAAATTAACCATCCGTAGCATGATTGCTAATCCGAAATGTATCACTCTTAATAGATTGAAGTCTTTTAGGGAAATTGTACAGACTCATCTCAAAGCGAATAATATCATACCATGTTAAGAGTATTTTTGAGCTAATTACACCCATACTATATATTGGGAGGATTAGTTAGATAACTGAGAGAGCATTCGCCTTCAAAAGTTGGCGGCGTTTATAGAGGAATTAGAGCCCGTTTGGATTGGTTTTAAAAAGTGGCTTTTCAGCAGAAATAACTTTTAAGCCAAAAAATAATGGGGTTGCCCAGCTTTATTGCTTTTGGCTTGTTTTAAGTAATTTTACACTTATTTTAAGCACTTTATAGCTTTGCAAAACACTGAAAAAAGCTAAAAAGAGCTTAAAACTGATTTGACTAGCTTAAAAGCCAGTCCAAACACCCTCTTAGTTTGAGTTGCTTCCAAACATCCCCTTTTATGACAGTAATTACAGTTCTGATCTTGTTAGTTATGCCGACGTTGGGTATTTATCCGACCTACACAAGGCTCGTTCTCAAACAGGCTATATGTTTACCTGTGGAGGCACTGCCATATCTTGGCGATCGACTAAGTAATCAATCGTGGCTACTTCATCTAATCATGCTGAGATAATTTTTATACTTGAAGCAAGTCGAGAATATGTGTGGTTGAGGTCTATAATACATCTTATTCAAGAAAAATGTGGTTTGAAGTATGACAAACTACCCACAATTTTGTATGAAGACAATGCAGACATGCATAACCCAATTGAAGGGAAGATTCATAAAAGGAGATAGGATAAAGCACATTTCACCAAAGTTATTTTTCACACATGATGTTCAAAAGAATGGTGATATCAATGTTCAACAGATTCATTCAAGTGATAATATGGCTGATTTGTTCACAAAATCTCTACTGACGTCAGCCTTAAAGAAGCTAATGTACAAGATTGAGATGCGAAGGCTCAAGGATGTGAATTGATGCTCTCATCAGGGGGAGTTAATACACGTTGTACTCTTTTTCCCTTACAAGGTTTTGTCCCACTGGTTTTTCCTTGCAAGGTTTTTAACGAGGCAACCAAAAGGCATATTGCTAAATATGTGTACTCTTTTTTCTTCTCTAGAATTTTTTCCTATTAGGTTTTATTTTAGTTAAGGTTTAACGAGACACATTATCCGTTGAATAGACATTCAAGGGGGAGTGTTATAAATAGAATTGTATTTAAGGTGAATGTCTATATTTTAGGGAGATTCTAGGGGTTGTTACTTGTGGCTAAGTCACTTTTTCTCTATAAATAGATAGGTTCTGTTCCATTGTAATTCATTCCAAATCAATAAGAATTCTCTCTCTCTCTCTCTTTCTTTGCAATATTCTTCTTTATTGTTTCATTACACGTTATCAGCACGAGACTCTGCCGTCTCAAGAAGCTCTTTGAGAAGACTAAGGTATAGTTTTTCTGCTCTTTTAATTATGACTGATATTATGAAAAGAAAGTTCGTTACCCTTGAAATTTCGGGCAAGAACTATATGTCATGGGTGTTGGATGCTGAAATCCATTTAGATGCAATGGGTCTTGGAGATGCAGTAAAAGATAAAAATAAAGCATCTACCCAAGAGTGTACTAAGGCCTTGATTTTCTTGCGTCATCACCTTGATGAAGGGTTAATTCGTTGTGACTAGATTCGAGGCATTCAGAGGTCGATTTGCGAGGCAAAGGCATAGCAGAGTAAAGAATTTCACGCTCTGAGGTAAGTAACAGTTATAAATCTGGTCCTGAGGGTATGAAACCCCGGATTTTGGTATCATGTGATTATTTTGAAGGTGACGCACATGCTAAGTGACGGGCGTGTGTGCGTGCACCGAGGGGATTGTGACTTGGTCCGTCCCGGGAACTGTAAAGTTGAATAATTTGTTGTTAGCTATATACTTTCTATGTGTTGGTAAAATTTGGCTGTAAATCATGCTTAGGCTATGTAATAGTACCGTTGTGACCCTCATAGGTCGCATACTTGTTGAATTGCCTGTTAAATGATATATGTACTCAGTCTCAGTTTTTACTTGCACATTTTATCTCAGTCTCTGTTATTATTATTGATACATCATATCATTGTTTTTTGGGCTGATTTCATGATTATTGAGAGCCCGAGAGACTGGAGAGATTTATGACTGAGTGAGGTCGAGGGCCTGATTGTGAGATATTGATACTATAGCACGTGAGTTATCCGTGCAACACGTGAGTTGGCCGTGCGGATCCAGATATTGATACTATAACAGGTGAGTTATCTGTGCGGATCCTTATATTATACTATAGCATGTGAGTTGTCCGTGCAACACGTGAGTTATCCGTGCGGATCTATATATTTATATTATGGCACGTGAGTTGTCCGTGCAGCACGTAAGTTGTCCGTGCATATTATAGCGCTTGGGCTGTCGGAGCCCCTTCGGAGTCTGTACACTCCCAGTGAGTGCGGGTACCCATTGAGTGTGAGTGATGAGAGCTGGGAGCCCAATGAGTGATGAGGGCTGGGAGCCCAGTGAGTGATTGTTGTCCCGAGAGGTTGTACTTGATTTTCATTTGTTGTTGCACCTAGTTTCTATCTATCATTGTTGTGAAATCTCTGAAAGATTTTATATACGGATTACATGAACATGAATTGTATAAAAATTGATTTGACATTAAACTGCCAGATTTGAAAGCATGTCTATTCTTTGCTGGAACTACTGAATATGAACTGTAGCTGTGTAGCTCGTCACTATCTTCAGTTCTTTATTTATTATTGTTACTTACTGAGTTGGTTGTACTCATACTACACCCTGCACTTTGTGTACAAATCCAAGTGTTCCCGAACATAGCGGGTGTTGATTCTTCCGTACAGCTGATTTTCAGGAGATTTTGAGGTAGCTACCGTGTTTTACAGACCTTGTCTCTCCTTCTCTATCTCCTTGTTTACTGTATTTGGTCTCAGACTATTATAGACCGTATTTTCCAGACTAGTATTCATATTAGATGCTCATGTACTCAGTGACACCAGATTTTGGGTAGTGTTCGTGTAAGTATTTATGGGATTTTGTATTGTATTAAATTATTGTATTTTCAAACTTAAGAGAAATTGTGGTTTATCGAGATTATCGGCTTGCCTAGTATTGATATAGGCGCCATCACGACAGGTTGGGATTTTTGGATGGTGACAAGTTGGTATCAGAGCCTAGGTTACATAGGTCTCACGAGTCATGAGCAGGTTTAGTAGAGTCTTGCGGACTGGTACAGAGATGTCTGTACTTATCTTCGAGAGGCTGCAGAACCCTTAGGAAAATTTCACTTTCTTGTATTCTGTCGTGCGAATATTTTGATTCTGGAAACTAAATTTCTGCTATTCTATTCTCTCACAGATGGTGAAGACACGTACTACCGGATCAGATGGTCAACCACCAGTGCCACCAGTTAGGGCCGCGAGAAGCCGGGGCCGAGGTAGAGGTCAAGGTGTAGCTCGTACCATAGTTGGACCAGCACCTATAGTACCACCAGTTGCTCCAGCTCAGGAGCAGATTCCGGATATAGCTGAGCTGACAGGATCAACTCAGGCACCAGCTGTGCCCATTGAGATTCCAGGCCTTCAGGAGACTTTGGTCCAGATATTGGCAGCTTGTACTGGTCTTGCTCAGGTGGTTTCGGCTCAGGCCACACCTGCCGCTTCTCAGGCCGGGGGAGGTACTCATACCCTCGTTGACCGTACTCCAAACCAGGTAGTATAGGGACTTCAGATACCGGGGGCACTACCAGCCCAACCGATTACAGCTACTCAGACCCAGATAGTTCCTGTTATGGCAGATGATGAGCAAAGGAGACTTGAGAGATTTGAGAGGCTTCGACCTCCACCATTTAGAGGTACTGAGTCAGAGGATGCTCAGGGTTTTCTGGATAGGTACCAACAGATGCTTCGGACAACAAGTATTCTGGAGACCAGTGGGGTCTCATTCACTACTTTCCAGTTTTTTGGGGCTGCACTCAGATGGTGGGAGACTTACGAGATGCGTAGGCCTGTTGGCGCAGCACCACTTACTTGGCAGCAGTTCTCCGTGGTCATTTTGGTGAAGTTCATGCCTCAGTCACGCAGAGAGGAGCTGCGCAGGCAGTTTGAGCAGCTTCACCAGGGTGATATATCAGTGACGCAGTACGAGATGAGATTTTTTGAGTTGGCTCGTCACACAGTCTGGTTGGTTCCCATTGATAGGGAGAGTATTAGGAGGTTTATTGATGGCCTCACATATCAGCTGTGGTTACTTATGACTAGGGAGAGAGTATCTGGTTCTACTTTTGATGAGGTAGTGGACATTGCTCGGCAGATAGAGATGATTCGTAGCCAAGAACGTGGAGAGAGGGAGGCTAAGAGGCCTCGTGGATCGGGTGATTACAGTGGTGTTCCTTCAGGGGGTCAGTTTCACCGTGGTAGGGGTCGTTCTTAGAGACACGCTCAGACGAGTCGTCCAGCTCATCGTGGTGCATCAGCTAGCCACGGTTCTTATAGTGCTCACTCTGGTCAGTCTTCATTCAGTGCACTACTAGCGCAGAGTTCTTATTATGCCTCGTCCGCACAGGCTTCTTTAGGTTATTCCTCGGGTTATCAGGAGCAGCAGTTCCATCAGAGGAAAGGTTATTTTGAGTGTGGAGAATTTGGTCATTTCAAGAGAGAGTGTCCTAGGCTGTTGAGTGGGGCTCCACAGTAGAGTTCCCGACCGACGGCACCAACACCAGTAGTTACACCACCCACCCTGCCATCTCGGGGTGGGGGTCAGGCAGCTAGGGGTCGCCCAAGAGGGGGAGGCCAATTAGGAGTCGGGCAGACTCGATTCTATGCTTTTCCTGCCAGGCCAGATGCTGCTGCCTCATATGTAGTGATCACAAATATTGTTTCAGTGTGCCACATGGAGGCTTCTATATTATTTGACCCTAGTTCCACTTATTCATATGTATCATCGTATTTTTCTCATTATCTGGATATGCCCTGTGAGTCCTTAGTTTTACCTGTTAGTGTATCTATACCAGTAAGCGATATTATTACTGTGGATCGTGTGTGGTAACTATTGGGGAACTGGAGACTAAAGTTGATCTCTTATTACTTGGTATGGTTGATTTCGATGTAATCCTGGGTATGGATTGGTTGTCTGCATATCATGCTATTCTAGACTGTCACGCAAAAATCGTGACATTGACAATGCCGAGGTTGCCAAAGGTTGAATGGAGGGGTTCTCTAGATCTTGTTCCAAGCAGGGTAATTTCTTATTTGAAGGCCCAACGTATGGTTGGAAAGGGATGCTTGTCATATTTGACTTTTGTGAGAGATGTTGAAGCGGATACTTCTATTATTGATTCAGTACCGGTCGTACGAGACTTTCCGGATGTATTTCCTGCAGACCTGCCGGGTATGCCACCCGACAGAGGTATTGATTTCGGTATTGACTTGGTGCAGGGCACTCAACCTATTTCTATTCCTCCATATCATATGGCACCAGCTGAGTTAAAAGAATTGAAAGAGCAACTTCAGGAACTCCTTGAAAAGGGGTTTATTAGGCCTAGTGTGTCACCTTGGGGTGCACCAGTTCTGTTTGTGAAAAGGAAAGATGGTACTATGCGGATGTTCATTGACTATAGGCAGTTGAACAAAGTGACGATCAAGAATAAATATCCTTTGCCGCGTATTGATGACTTATTTGACCAGCTTCAAGGAGCGACGGTGTTTTTAAAAATTGATTTGAGATTTGGGTATCACCAGTTGAAAATTCGGGATTTAGATATTATGAAGACGACATTCAGAACTCGTTATGGACACTATGAATTTCTTGTGATGTCTTTTGGGCTAACCAATGCCCCAACAACATTTATGCATTTGATGAATATTGTATTTCAGCCATATCTTGAATTATTTGTCGTAGTATTTATTGATGATATTCTAGTGTACCCACGTAGCTAGGAGGAGCATGCACAACACTTAGGTATTGTATTACAGAGGCTGAGAGATGACAAACTTTATGCCAAATTCTCTAAGTGTGAGTTCTGGCTTAGTTCAGTGGCATTCTTGGGACATATAATGTCCAGTGAAGGAATTAAGGTGGATTTGAAGAAAATAGAGGCAGTTCAGAATTGGCCCAGGCCATCCTCAATTACTGAGATTCGGAGTTTTCTCGGCTTGGCCGGTTATTATCGTCATTTCATGGAGGGTTTCTCGTCTATTGCATCACCTATGACTAAATTGACCCAGAAAGGTTCTCCGTTCAGGTGGTCGGATGAATGTGAAGAGAGCTTTCAGAAGCTCAAGACAGCTTTGACTACAACTCCAGTATTGGTGTTGCCTACAGGTTCAGAGTCTTATACCATGTATTATGGCGCGTCGCGTATTGGTCTCGGCGCAGTGCTAATGCAGGACGGTAGGGTGATTGCCTATGCGTCTAGACAGTTTAAGGTACATGAGAAGAATTATCCAGTCCACGATCTTGAGTTAGCAGCTATTGTTCATGCATTCAAAATTTTGGCGACATTACTGGTACAATGTCCAGTGTGAGGTATAAACTGATCATCGGAGTCTACAACATTTGTTTAAACATAAGGATCTTAACTTGCGGCAACGAAGGTGGTTGGAGTTGCTTAAGGATTATGATATCACCATTCTCTATCATCCTGAAAAGGCCAATGTGGTGGCCGATGCCTTGAGTCGTAAGGCAGAGAGTTTGGGCAGCTTAGCATACTTACCGGTAGCAGAGAGGTCTTTAGCCTTGGAGGTTCAGGCCTTGGCTAATCAGTTTTGTTAGACTGGATATTTCCGAGCCGAATCGAGTTTTGGCCTATATGGTTTCTCGGTCTTCTTTATATGATCGCATCAGAGAGTTCCAGTATGATGATCCACATCTGCTTGTCCTTAAGGGCATAGTTCAACATGGTGATGCCAAGGAAGTCACTATTGGAGATGCCGGTGTATTACAGATACAGGGCAGACTATGTGTGCCTAATGTAGATGGTTTGCATGAGCTGATTCTCCAGGAAGCTCACAGTTCACGGTACTCTATTCATCTAGGCACTGCGAAGATGTATCAAGATTTGAGACAGCACTATTGGTGGAGATGGATGAAGAAAGATATAGTTGAGTTTGTATCTCGGTGTTTAAATTGTCAACAGGTAAAGTACGAGCATCAGAGACCGGGCGGATTGCTACAGAGACTTGAAATTCCGGGGTGGAAGTGGGAGCGTATTGCCATGGACTTCGGACTCCCACGGGCTTTGAGAAAGTTTGATGTTGTTTGGGTGATAGTAGATCAGTTGACCAAATCTGCACATTTTATTCCAGTCGGCACTAATTATTCTTTGGAGCAGTTGGCTGGGATTTATATTCGCGAGATTGTTCGCCTACACGGTGTGCCGGTGTCCATTATTTCAGATCGTGGTATGCAGTTTACCTCACAGTTTTGGAGGGCACTGCAGCGAAAGTTGGGCACATAGATTCAGTTGAGTACATCATTTCACCCTCAGACGGACGGACAGTCCGAGTGCACTATTCAGATATTGGAGGATATGCTACGCGCTTGTGTCATTGATTTTGGGGGTTCATGGGATCAATTTCTGCCACTCGCGGAGTTTGCTTACAATAATAGCTACCAGTCAAGCATTCAGATGGCTCCGTATGAGGCTTTGTATGGGATACGGTGCCGATATCCGGTGGGTTAGTTTGAGCCAGGTGAGGTTAGGCTATTGGGTACTGACTTGGTTCAGGATGCTTTAGAGAAGGTCAAAGTGATTCAGGAACAGCTTCGCACGACACAGTCTAGACAGAAGAGTTATGCCGACAGGAAGGTTCGTGATATTGTTCACATGGTGGGGGAGAAGGTTCTGCTCAAGATTTAACCCATGAAGGGTGTGTTGAGGTTCGGGAAGAAGGGCAAGTTGAGCCCTCGGTATATTGGGCCTTTTGAGATACTTAAGAAAATTGGAGATGTGGCTTATGAACTTGCTTTGCCACCTAGTCTATCAGGTGTTCATCCAGTGTTCCATGTATCTATGCTCCGAAAGTATGTCGGGGATCCGTCTCATATTCTGGATTTCAGTACAGTACAACTGGATGGTAATTTGACTTATGACGTGGAACCGATGACTATTTTAGACCGACAGGTTAGAAAGCTGAGGTCAAAGAGCATAACATCAGTGAAGGTGCAGTGGAGAGGCCAGCTAGCTAGAGAAGCTACTTGGGAGATTGAGCAGGAGATGCGGAGCAAATATTCACACTTATTTGAGACTCCAGGTATTGTTCTAAACCCGTTCGAGGACGAACATTTGTTTAAGAGGGGAAGAATGTAACGACCTGACTGGTCGTTTTGAGTATTATACCCCGTTCCCCCATTTACTGCTCAATTTATGCTCTATAGCTGTTTTATGACTTACCGGGTTAGTTGGTTCGGATCCGGCAGGGATTCTGAGTGAAATGAGGCACTTAGTCTCATAATTGAAAATTTAAGTTAGAAAAGTGGATCTATGTGTAAAGGACCTCAGATTTGAATTTTTATGATTCCAATAGCTCCGAATGATAATTTTGGACTTAGGAGCGTGTCCGGAATATTATTTGGAGGTCCGTAGAGGAATTAGCCTTGAAATGCCGAAAGTTTAATTTTTGAGAAGTTTGACCGGGGGGTTAACTTTTTGATATCGGGGTCAGAATCCGATTCTGAAAATTGGAATACCTCTGTTATGTCATTTATGACTTGTGTGCAAAATTTGATGTCAATCAGACGTGATTTGATAGGTTCCGAAGTCGTTTGTAGAAACTAGAAATTTCTAAGTTCATTAGGCTTGAATTGGGGTGTAATTTATGGTTTTAGCATTGTTTTAGGTGATTTGAGGGTTCGACTAAGTTCGTGTGATATTTTAGGACTTTGTGGTATATTTGGTTGAGGTCCTGAGGGACTCAGGTGAGTTTTGGATGGTTAACGGATCATTTGTGGCCTTGGTGAGATTGCTGATATTTGTTGCTGCATTTTTCGGATTTTCTCTTTCGTGTTCGCGAGTGGGTCCTTGCGTTCGCAAAGAGGAATTTCAGGCAGGCAGGATTTACTCTTCGCGTTCATGAGGAGGTCTCGCGTTCGCGAAGAGGAGCTGGGTTGTGCATCACGTTCGCGTTTGGGGTATCGTGTTCGCGAAAGGAAAAATAATGGGCATGTGTTTTTTCCTTCGCGTTCGCGAAGAAGGGCTCCGTAAAGCATTGCGTTCGTGAGCAGTGTCTCGCGTTCATGAAGAGCAACTGTTGGGAATCACATTTTGTGCTTCGCGAACACGTTTGTGAGCAATCTGTCGCGTTCGCGAAGAAGAGAGGTCTAGACAGAGAGTTTAAGTTTTGAAAATGGGACTCCATCCCATTTTTAGTTTTTTGACGGATTTGAGCTCGGGAAGAGGCGATTTTCAGGCCTTTTTTAAGGGAAACAACGGGGTAAGTGTTCTTAACTTAATATTGGTTAAATTACCCGAATCAATGGTTGTTTTTATTATTTAATTGGTGAATTAAGTTGGAAAAGTTTGAAAACCCTCTTAGTTTAAATTGAAGATTTAAGGGTCGAGTTGGGGTCGGATTTTGATAAAATTGGTATGGTTAGACTCGTAGTTGAATGGGTTTTCGGATTTTGTAACTTTTGTCGAGTTCTGAGACGTGGGCCCCACATGCAATATTTGAGCTAAAATTCGGATGTTTATGAAAAATTAGCATTTTCTTATGGAGTTAATTCCAATAAAATTTATTGACTGGAACGAATTATTTGTGACTAAATTCGAGGCATTTAGAGGTCGATTTGCGAGGCAAAGGCATAGCAGAGTAAAGAATTTCACGCTCTGAGGTAAGTAACAATTATAAATCTGGTCCTGAGGGTATGAAACCCCAGATTTTGGTATTATGTGATTATTTTGAAGGTGACGCACATGCTAGGTGACAGGCGTGTGGGCGTGCACTGAGTGGATTGTGACTTGGTCCGTCCCGGAAACTGTAAAGTTGAATAATTTGTTGTTAGCTATTTGCTTTCTATGTGTTAGTAAAATTTGGCTGTAAATCATGCTTAGGCTATGTAATAGTACCGTTGGGACCCACATAGGTCGCGTACTTGTTGAATTGCCTGTTAAATGCTATATGTACTCAGTCTCAATTTTTACTTGCACATTTTATCTCAGTCTCTGTTATTATTATTGATACATCATATCATTGTTGTTTGGTCTGATTTCATGATTATTGAGAGCCCGAGAGACTGGAGAGATTTATGACTGAGTGAGGTCGAGGGCCTGATTGTGAGATATTGATACTATAGCACGTGAGTTGTCCGTACAACACGTGAGTTGGCCATGCAGAGCCTTATATTATACTATAGCACGTGAGTTGGCCGTGCGGATCCTTATATTATACTATAGCACGTGAGTTGTCCGTGCAACACGTGAGTTGTCCGTGCGGATCCATATATTTATATTATGGCACGTGAGTTGTCCGTACAGCACGTGAGTTGTCCGTGCAGATTATAGCGCTTGGGCTGTAGGAGCCCCTCCGGAGTCTGTACATCCCCAGTGAGCGCGGGTACCCATTGAGTGTGAGTGATAAGGGCTGGGAGTCCAATGAGTGTGAGGGCTGGGAGCCCAGTGAGTCCTTGTTGTCCTGAGAGGTTGTACTTGATTTCCGTTTATTGTTGCACCTAGTTGCTATCTATCATTGTTGTGAAATCTCTGAAAGATTTTATATACGGATTACATGAACATGAATTGTATAAAAATTGATTTGACATTAAACTTCCAGATTTGAAAGCATGTTTATTCTTTGTTGGAACTACTGAATATGAACTGTAGCTGTGTAGCTCGTCACTATCTTCAGTTCTTTATTTATTATTGTTACTTACTGAGTTGGTTGTACTCATACTACACCCTGCACTTCGTGTGCAGATCCAGGTGTTCTCGGACATAGCGGGTGTTAATTCTTCCGTACAACTGATTTTCAGGAGATTTTGAGGTAGCTGCCGTGTTTTGTAGACCTTGTCTCTCCTTCTCTATCTCCTTGTTTACTGTATTTGGTCTCAGACTATTATAGACCGTATTTTCTAGACTTGTATTCATATTAGATGCTCATGTACTCAGTGACACCAGGTTTTGGGGAGTGTTCGTGTCAGTATTTATAGGATTTTGTATTATATTAAATTATTATATTTTCTAACTTAAGAGAAATTGTGGTTTATCGAGATTATCGACTTGCCTAGTATTGAGATAGGCACCATCACGACAGGTTGGGATTTTTGGGTCGTGACACTGTAGCTCATGTTCACACTCAAAATGGCCTTGCAGAGTCTTTGATTAAACATCTACAATTGATAGCAAGTCCGTTACTTTTGAAAACGAGGTTACCTACTTCTATTTAGGGTCATGCCATTTTGCATGCATCGATGCTAGTTCGTCTCAGACCAACAAATTATCATAAATATTCCCCGTCACAATAAGTTTTTGGTCATGAACCTAATATATCTCATTTAAGAATTTTTGGGTGCACAATATATGTGCATGTAGCAAAGCCATATCGCACCAAGATTGGTCCCCAAAGAAGGTTAGGAATATATGTTGGGTGTCACGACCCCAATTTTCCTTCGTAGGGTATCGTGATGGCACCTAGTCTTAAAGACTAGGTAAGCCTAACAATTTACGGAATAACTGAATATAAAACTGAACTCAAATCTCAACATGCTGGTCATGCTGAATCTGATACTAGGGATGAGCCCCTCGATAAATCGACGAACCCACTCCCGGACAGTAGCAACCAAGGCTGGTGCATGCCTAGCAAAATCAGTGAATCAGACCGCATACTCTGACACGGTCATAGAACCCTGGCGCAACTACTCAAACTCTGCGCGCCATGCATCTCTGAGACTCTGGGAACATACTCCCTCAAGAACATATATGAGAACTGAGTCCAAGTTAGTGAAGTCGCCTCGGCCGGACTACCCAACTCATAAGCTCACCACCACTGATAAGCCGCTCCTCTAAGCTGGAACATAGTGAAAGAAACCCCACTAATCTTCGCAACACCCATAGTACGGAGGATACGGTGGCACTCCTCAAGAAACCCGAGGCATCCTTTGACGCCAAGCCACTGAAAGTAAGAGGGTGGTACTTCTTATACCTCTCGAGCCTGAGCTGCTCCACCTCATAAACGGATGCCCTAACCTCGAGCTGAACTAGAGCTACCGGCTGTATCGGTATGATCTCTTGAATCTGGCTGACCTGGACCCGTTTCTCTGGGGTACCGGCGACGGGAGTCTGTGCTCCTCCCCCGACCTGAGATATGGCATGAGCAAGTGGTATCAATCCTGCCTGAGACAAGGTGTTGAACATGCTCAGAAACTGGCCTAGAGTCTCCTGGAGGGATGGTGCAGTAACAGGTGTCTCAGGTGCCTGCCCTCCAACTAGAGCTACTGGTGGCTCCTCTATAACAGCTCGTGCGGGAGCTCTGGCTGCACCACATGGACGTCCTCGGTCTCTACCCCGGCCCCGGCCTCTCGCGACTCTAGAAGGGGGCGCGAGAGTCTGGTCATCTGATCCAGTTGTACGCGTTCTCTCCATCTGTGAAAGAATAGAAAAACAGAAGTTTAGAGTCCGAAGTAAAAATCTCGCATGATAAGGAATCAAAGAAGTGAAGTTTTTCCTAACAATTCCATAGCCTCCCGAAGATAAGTACAGACGTCTCTGTACCGATCCGCGAGACTCTACTAAACCTTCTTGTGACTCTTAACACCTATGAACCTAGTGCTCTGATACCAACTTGTCACGACCCTAATTTCCCTCTGTAGGGTATCGTGATGGCACCTAGTCTTTAAGACTAGGTAAGCCTAATAATTTAGGGAATAACTAAATATAAAACTGAACTCAAATCTCAACACATGAAATATAAATACGATCTGCGATTCAATTAATTTACAACTCCCAAAACCCGGTAGAAACAAGTCACAAGCTTCTAAGAGAAAATACTAAGTGTCTCTATACATCAGAGTTCAAAGAAAAAAAAGAAAAAACAACATAGTAAGGATAGAGAGGGACTCTGAGGTCTGCGGACGCTGGCAGATATACCTTGAGGTCTCCACGTACGGTCCAGCTCACTGGTATCTGGCCTGGTAGGAAGTACCCGGATCTGTACAAAAAGATGTGCAGAAGTGTAGTATGAGTACACCACAACGGTACCCAGTAAGTTCCAAGCCTAACCTCAGTGAGTAGTGACGAGGTTAGGTCAGCGCCCTACTAGAATAAAAGATGATGAGACAGAAAATATAATAATATAATGAAGTGACTGAGAAATGAACAACGAGAAATTTCATAAAGGTAACAACACAATAAATAGAGTAAAACAACATGAGCGCTCCCGAGGTATCGCCTCGTAGTCCAAAATGTAAATGCACAATAAGGGGATCTCCCGAGGTACTACTTCGTAGTCCCAAAAGTAAATATGCGATAGGGGATCTCCCGAGGTACCGCCTTGTAGTCTCAAAAGTAAATACACAATAGGGGATCTCCCGAGGTACCGCCTCGTAGTCCCAAAAATAAATATGAAACAAGGGATCTCCCGAGGTACCACCTCGTAGTCCCAAAAGTAAATACTCGACAGGGGGATCTCCCGAGGTACCGCCTCGTAGTCCCAAAAGTAAATACACAACTCACAACTTATGGAACAACGAATTTACAACAAGGAATCATACAGTTAAAGACTGAATACGAGATCGCAGAAGCAAGTAACTCACATAAGTATGTTGCACAAATTTCAAGTAGAGGTTAAGACATGTAGACATGCGATACTAAGCTAAACATGACAGCTACACATGCTAAGGAAATTTAGTTAAGGAAATTGAAAGAAGACTACTCAGCAAGCACCGGAATTTCCACAATTAGCCCGTGTACGCACTTGTCACCTCTCGTACATGACGCTCACATATCATAAATGGTTACAACAGTACCAAATCCTAAGGGGATTTCCCCCACACATGGTTAGACATGTCACTTACCTAAAATCTCACTCAATCAATCGATAAGAATGCCTTTACCTCGATTTTTCGACTCCGAACGGACCAAATCTAAACAAAAGCAATTACATACCATGAATACAACTACAAGAAAATAATTTAAATAATAAATCTATGACTTTACCAAAGAATTGAAAACTCAGTCCAAAAAGTCGACCCGGGCCCACTTCTCGGAATTGGGTAAAAGTCACAAAATACGAACACTCATTCAATATCAAGTTCACCCATGCCAAAATTACTCAAATCCGATACAAAATTCCCGATCAAAAAAATCAAAATTCGGCCTAAGGAGTTTTCCACCGTTTTCACAAATTTCTCAACCCAAATCCTAAATTAAATGAAGAATAAATGATATCTCAGTGGAAATTAATCAAAAACAAGTCAAGAATCCTTACTCAAACGTTTGCTCTGAAAAACCCTCAAAAGTTCGCCTCAATCCGAGCTCTATATCTTAAATTATGAAGAAAATGGCAAACCCTCGATTTAATATAATCTGCCCAGGGTTTCGCACCTGCGGCCAATTCACCGCACCTGCAGAACCTCTTTTGCGGCAAAACTTCTACTTCTGTGGAATCACTTAAGTCCCCTAGGGCCCGCACCTGCGCTCCAGGTTCCTCACCTGCGGACGCGCTTATGCGGCCCTTGATCCGCTTCTGTGCACGCGCTCCTGCGGACCATGTCCGCTTCTGCAATCAACAGGCCTCCCAGGCCTTTCCGCTTCTGTGGTCTTCACGTCGCACCTGCGACCACTGTCCATCCTCATAATTTCTTATATGCGATGGCTTGCCCGCTTCTGCGAGCTCGCACCTGCGGTCAATCTTGCGCAGGTGCGATTGCACCAGAACTGGTGTGTTCAGCCATTCTCACAAGTCCAAATATGATACGTTAACCATCCGAAATCCACCCGAGGCCCCCGGGACCTCAACCAAACATACCAACAAGTCCTAAAACACAATACGAACTTAGTTAAGCCTTTAAATCACATCAAACAACGCTAAAGATATGAATTACGCATCGATTGAAGCCTAATGAACTTTAAAACTTCAAACTTCTATATCAGTTGCCGAAACCTATCAAATCAAGCCTGATTGACCTAAAATTTTGCACACAAGCCATAATTGACATTACACACCTATTCCAACTTCTAAAATCGGAATCCGACCCCGATATCAAAAAGTTCACTGGGTCAAACTTTCCCAAAATCATCCAATTGAAGCTAAAATAACCTACAGACCTCCAATCAATATTCGGACACGTTCCTAAGACCAAAATCACCCTACGGAGCTATTGAAACCGTTGAAACTCTATTCCAGAGTCGTCCACACACAATTCAAGCTATAGTAAATTCTAACTTAAAATCCCGATATAGGGACTCTGTGTCCCATTTCACTCTGAAACCAAAACAAAATCCTCCCGGCAAGTCACAAAACCCAAAAATGAAATAGAGGGATCAATAATTAGGGGTTCGGGGCTAATACTCTCAAAACACCGGCCGGGTCGTTACATCCTCGACCTCTTAAAACAAACGTTCGTCCTTGAACGAGTATAGGGACATACCTAGAGTGGTGAAAGGATGAGGGTAAAGGCTGCGCATATTATGCTCGGTCTCCCAAGTTGCCTCCTCGACCGGATAGCCCCTCCACTGAACCTTCACCGAAGCGATGTTCTTTGGCCTTAACTTTCGAACCTGTCTATCCAAAATGGCCACCGGCTCCTCAACATATGATAGATCCTTATCCAACTGGACTGAGCTGAAGTCTAACACATGAGACAGATTGCCGTGATACTTTTGGAGCATGGAAACATGGAATACTGGATGAACTGCAGAGAGACTAGGTGGTAGTGCAAGTCTGTATGCCACCTCTCCAACCCTCTCAAGAATCTCAAAAGGCCCGATATACCTAGGGCTCAACTTTCCCTTCTTTCCGAACCTCATAACACCCTTCATGAGTGAAACCCAGAGAAAGACACGCTCCCCAACCATGAATGCAACGTTGCGAACCTTCCGATCCGCATAACTCTTCTGCCTGGACTGGGCTGTATGAAGTCGATCCTGAATCAATTTAACCTTTTTCAAGGCATCGTGAACCAAGTCTATACCCAATAGCCTAGCCTCGCCCAACTCGAACCAACCCATTGGAAACCTGCACCGTCTACCATACAAAGCCTCATACGGTGTCATCTGAATGCTCGACTGATAACTATTGTTGTAGGCAAACTCCTCAAGTGGCAAGAACTGATCCCAAGCACCCCCAAAATCCATCACACACGCACGACGCATATCCTTCAATATCTGAATAGTGTGCTCGGACTGTCCGTCCGTCTGAGGGTGAAATGATGTACTCAACTCCACCCGAGTACCCAACTCACGCTGTACAGCTCTCCAGAACCGCGATGTAAACTGCGTACCCTAGTCAAAGATGATAGATATCGGTGCGCCATGAAGCCTGACAATCACGCGACTGTAAACCTGAGCCAGCTGCTCCGAAGAGTAAGTAGTAACCACAAGAATGAAATGAGCTGACTTTGTCAATCTATCCACAATCACCCAAACTGCATCGAACTTCCTCTGAGTTCGTGGGAGCCCAACAACGAAATCCATAGTGTTCCGCTCCCATTTCCATTCCGGAATCTCTAGCTTCTAAAGCAATCCACCCGGTCGCTGATGCTCATACTTCACCTGCTGACAATTTAAGTAACGAGCTACATATTCCACTATGTCATTCTTCATCCGCCTCCACCAATAGTGTTGACTCAAATCTTGATACATCTTCGTAGCACGTGGGTGAATAGAGTACCGCGAACTGTGAGTCTCCTGAAGAATCAACTCACACAAACCATCTACATTAGGCACACATAACCTACCCTGCATCTGTAATACACCGTCATCCCCAATAGTGACTTCCTTGGCATCATCGTGTTGAACTGTGTCCCTTAGGACAAGAAGATAGAGGTCATCATACTGACGCTCTATGATATGATCATAAAGAGAAGACTGAGAAACCACACAAGCCAAAACTCGGTTCCGCTCGAAAACATCCAATCTGACAAACTAGTTGGCCAAGGCCTGAACATCCAAGGTAAAGGCATCTCTGTTACTGGTAGATATACTAAACTACCCAAACTCTCTACCTTGCGACTTAAGGCATCGGCCACCACATTGGCCTTCCCGGGATGATAGAGAATGGTGATGTCATAATCCTTAAGCAGCTCCAACCATCCCCGCTGCCGCAAGTTAAGATCCTTTTATTTAAACAAATATTGTAGACTCCGGTGATCGGTGAAAACCTCACAAGGGACATCGTGAAAATAATGCCGTCAAATCTTCAAGGCATGAACAATAGCTGCTAACTCGAGGTCGTGGACAGGATAATTCTTCTCATGTACCTTCAGCTGTCTAGACGCGTAGGCAATCACCCTACCGTCCTGCATCAACACCGCACCGAGACCAATGCGTGACACATCACAATATACCGCATAGGACCCCGAACCAGTAGGCAACACCAAAACCGGGGCTGTATTCAAAGCATTCTTGAGCTTTTGAAAGCTCTCCTCACACTCCTCGGTCCACCTGAACGAAGCACCCTTCTGGGTCAATCTGGTCATAGGTGCTGCAATAGACGAGAAACCCTCTACAAATCGACGGTAATACCCCGCCAAGCCAAGAATACTCCGGATCTCCGTAGCTGAGGACGGTCTAGTCTAAATCTGCACTGCTTCATTCTTCTTTGGATCTACCTTGATCCCCTCACTCGACACTACATGACCCAAAAATGCCACTAACTCTAGCCAGAATTCACACTTCGAAAGGTTTGCATACAACTTCTTCTCCCTTAAGGTCTGAAGCACGGTCCTCAGGTTCTGGTCATGATCTTCCCGACTCCGAGAGTACACTAGAATGTCGTCAATAAATACAATGACTAAAGAGTCAAGATAGGGCTGAAATACACTGTTCATCAAGTGCATGAATGCTGCTAGAGCGTTGGTCAGCCGAGTCCTAAAAGTCGAGTCCTGCTAGACAACAGAAATTACATAAAGGTAACAACACAATAAATAGAGTAAAACAAAAGGAGAGCTCCCGAGGTATCGCCTCGTCGTCCAAAATGTAAATGCACAATAAAGGGATCTCCCGAGGTACTACCTCGTAGTCCCAAAAGTAAATATGCGATAGGGGATCTCCCGAGGTACCGCCTTGTAGTCTCAAAAGTAAATACACGATAGGGGATCTCCCGAGGTGCCGCCTCGTAGTCCCAAAAATAAATATGAAACAAGGGATCTCCCGAGGTACCTCCTCGTAGTCCCAAAAGTAAATACTCGACAGGGGGATCTCCCGAGGTACCGCCTCGTAGTCCTAAAAGTAAATACACAACTCATAACTTTTGGAACAACGAATTTACATCAAGGAAACATACAGTTAAAGACTGAATACGAGATCACGGAATCAAGTAATTCACATAAGCATGTTGCACAAATTTCAAGTAGAGGTTAAGATACGTAGACACGTGATACTAAGCTAAACATGATAGCTACACATGCTAAGGCAATTTAGTTAAGGAAATTGAAAGAAGACTACTCAGCAAGCACTGGAATTTCCACAATTATCCCGTGTAATTACTCGTCACATCGTGTACACGACGCTCACATATCACAAATGGTTACAACAGTACCAAATCCTAAGGGGATTTCCCCCACGCAAGGTTAGATAAGTCACTTACCTCAAATCTCACTCAATTAATTGATAAGAATGCCTTTTCCTCGACTTTCCGACTCCGAACGACCCAAATCTAACCAAAAGCAATTACATACCATGAATACAACTACAAGAAAATAATTTAAATAATAAATCTATGATTTTAGCAAAGAATTGAAAACTCGGCCCAAAAGGTCGACTGAGGCCACTTTTTCACAAATTTCTCAACCCAAATCTTAAATTAAATGAAGAATAAATGATATCTCAGTGGAAATTAATCAAAAAAAAAGTCAAGAACCCTTACCCAAACGTTTCCTCTGAAACACCCTCGAAATTTCCCCTCAATCCGAGCTCTATATATCAAATTATGAAGAAAATGGCAAATCCTCGAATTAATATAATCTGCCCAGGTTTTTCGCACCTGCGGCCAATTCACCGCACCTGCAGAACCTCTTTTGCAGCAAAAACCTCCGCTTATGTGGAATCCATTAAGTCCCCCAGGGCCCGCACCTGCGCTCCAGGTTCCTCACCTGCGGACGTGCTTATGCGGCCCTTGATGCGCACGTGCTCCTACAGACCATGTCCGCTTCTGCAATCAACAGGCCTCCCAGGCCTTTCCACTTCTGTGGTCTTCACGTCGCACCTGCGACCACTGTCCATCCTCATCATTTCTCATCTGCGATTGCCTGCCCGCTTCTGCGAGCTCGCACCTGCGGTCAATCTTGCGCAGGTTCGATTGCACCAGAACTGCTGTCTTCAGCTATTCTCACAAGTCCAAATATGATCCGATAACCATCCGAAATCCACCCGAGGCCCCCCGGACCTCAACCAAACATATCAACAAATCCTAAAACACCATACGAACTTAGTCGAGCCATTAAATCACATCAAACAATGCTAAAAATATTAATTGCACATCGATTCAAGCCTAATGAACTTTAAAACTTCAAACTTCTACATCCGATGCAGAAACCGATCAAATCAAGTTCGATTGACCTTAAATTTTGCAAACAAGTCATAATCGACATTATGGACCTATTACAACTTCCGAAATCGGAATTCGACCCCAATATCAAAAAGTCAACTCCCGGTCAAACTTTTCAAATATCATCCAATTCTCCCATTTTCGCCAATTGACGGTAAAATGACCTACGGACCTCTAAATAAACATCCATACATGCACCTAATACCAAAATCACCCTACGGAGCTATTGAAATCGTCGAAACTCTATTCCGGAGTCATCCTCACACAATTCAAGCTACAGTTAATTCGTAGATCTTAAACTCCCGATTTAGGGACTATGTGCCCCATTTCACTTCGAAACTAAAAACAAATCCTCCCGGCAAGTCACAAAACCCAAAAATGAAATAGAGGGATCAATAATTAGGGGTTTGGGGCTAATACTATCAATATGACCGACTAGGTAGTTACATTAAGTTTGAATCGCCCTCTATTATTCGCTATCTAGAAATATTAACGGGAGATTTGTTCACTGCTCGGTTTGCAGATTGTCGATTCGATGAGATATTTTTTCCCAAATTAGGGGGAGAAAATGGTGAAACCAAACGAGAATATTTGTGAAAAAATCCATCATTATCTCATCTTGATCCACATGTCTCTATTTGTGAAAAAGAGGTGCAAAAAATTATTCATTATTCTGCATTCCTTAGATTCCAATCCGTATTGATATCCCGGTTGGACAATCTTCTAGTGTCATAGCTAATGAGTCAAAAGCACGCCTAAAGCGTGGTAGACCATTGGATTCTAAGGATCAAAATCCTAGAAAAATAAAAATAAATGATGAAGATGACACTACAAAAGAATATCATAAAGAAACCCATGATTTAACCAATCTTGAGATTCATGAGGAAATCACTGAGCCTGAGACTCAAGAAAATAAGGAACTATAAATAAACTCAATCGATATTGAGACGAATTTGAATCAATTGGATATAGTGGTGGATTATGTCTTTGCATATAATGTTGCATCTAGCATTATGCAAGATAGTGAGGATTTTGAACCTCAATCTATTGGAGAATGTTGGCAAAGTTGTGATTGGCCAAAATGGCAAGAAACAATCCAATCTGAGTTGGACTCACTTGTGAAACGTGAAGTTTTTGGGTCTATAGTCTAAACACCTAATGGTGTTAAGACCGTTGGTTATACATGAGTCTTTGTACGTAAGAGAAATGAGAAAAATGAGGTACAAAGATATAAGGCACGCCTTTTTGCACAAGGATTTTCACAAAGGCCTGGTATCGATTATCAAGGGACCTATTCACCTGCTATGGATGCAATAACATTTCGTTATCTTATTAGTTTTTCTATCCATGAAAAGTTTGACATGCATTTAATGGATGTGGTTACCGCCTACCTTTATGGCTCACTTGATAATGAGATATACATGAAAATTCCTGAGGGATTTAAAATGCCTGACACACATAATTCAAAGTCCCAGGAAATATTTTTAATCAAATTACAAAGATCTTTGTATGGTCTAAAGCAATCAGGACGAATATGGTATAACTGCCTTAGTAAGTATTTATTAAAGGAAGGTTATATAAATGATACCATTTGTCCATCTGTTTTTATAAAGAAAACAACATTGGAATTTATTGTACTTGCCGTATATGTTGATGACATAAACCTTATTGAAACTACTATAGAACTCCAAAAGGAAATTAATTATTTAAAGAAGGAATTCGAGATGAAAGATCTCAGAAAGACAAAATTATGTCTCGGTTTGCAAATTAAACATTTGGCAAATGGGATTTTTGTTCATCAATCTGCCTACATAGAAAAGGTATTGAAACGGTTTTACATGGATGGAGCACATCCATTAAGTACTCTGATAGTTGTTTGATCACTTAATGTGAATAAGGACCCGTTCCGACCTCAAGAAAAGAATAAAGAGCTTCTTGGTCCTGACGTACCATATCTTGGTGCAATTGGTGCACTAATATATCTTGCTAACACTACAAAGCCTGACATAACTTTTTTAGTTAATGTCTTAGCAAGATATAACTATGTTCCTACAAGGAGGTATTGGAATGAAATCAAACACATATTACGATATCTAAAAGGGACTATCGATATGTGTTTATTTTGTTACAATAATTGCAGTCCCGATCTTGTTAGTTATGCCGATGCTGGGTATTTATCCGACCCACACAAGGCTCGATCTCAAACATGCAATGTGTTTACCTGTGGAGGCACTGCCATATCTTAGCGATCGACTAAGTAATCAATCGTGGCTACTTCATCTAATCATGCTAAGATAATTGCTATACATGAAGCAAGTCGAGAATGTGTGTGGTTGAGGTCTATAATACATCTTATTCAAGAAAAATGTGGTTTGAAGTGTGACAAAATACCCACGATTTTGTATGAAGACAATGCAGACATGCATAGCCCAATTGAAGGGAAGATTCATAAAAGGAGATAGGATAAAGCACATTTCACCAAAGTTATTTTTCACACATAATCGTCAAAAGAACGGCGATATCAATGTGCAACAGATTCGTTCAAGTGATAATATGGCTGATTTGTTCACCAAATCTCTAGTGACGTCAACCTTTAAGAAGCTAGTGTACAAGATTGGGATGCGAAGGCTCAAGGATGTGAATTGATGCTCTCATCAGGGGGAGTTAATACGCGTTGTACCCTTTTTCCCTTACAAAGTTTTATCCCACTGGGTTTTCCTTGCAAGGTTTTAACGAGGCAACCAAAAGGCGCATTTCTAAACATGTGTACTCTTTTTTCTTCTTTAGAATTTTATTCCATTGGGTTTTAGTTTAGTTAAGATTTTAACGAGGCACATTATCTGTTGAATAGACATTCAAGGGGGAGTGTTATAAATAGAATTGTATTTAAGGTGAATGCCTATATTTTAGAGAGATTCCAGGGGTTGTTACTTGTGGCTAAGTCACTTTTCCCTATAAATAGAGGGGTTCTATTCCATTGTAATCCATCTCAAATAAATAAGAATTCTCTCTCTTTCTTTGCAATATTCTTCTCTATATTTTCATTACAAGCGAGTTTTTGTTCCAAGAAAAATTGGCTCATCGTAGTCAAAATTACGTTTATTTAAAAACTGATTTTGTAAACTCATTTTTTATAGAACTTGAAATAAAACGTCTCCTAAATAGCGATAATGAGGACCAGGAAGAATGTTAATTATAAGTTAAAATATGTAGTTTAAGTGTAATAATTATTTACATTTTATACTCATATACAACTTAAATTTGTGTGGGAAGGTCCAGTGGCCAGTGGTGGATTTAGAGCATAACATATGGGTTTACATGAATTTAGTAGATTTGTTGTTCAAATCCTATGTATATATTAAGAAATTTACTAAATGTTCATAAATATTTTAAATTTATTATTTATTTATAGTTGTTTACTCGTAAACTGGTAAATTTGAATTTATACGTGGTTTCTAGACAAGTGAATCGATTTGATCCTAAAATGATAAATAAATTAGACAGAAATGTAAAACTTAGTGTTGAAATCGAGATACGACAGCAGAGATATTGAGCCCGAGAGCGAAACTTTCGGAGGAAGTAAGAGCAATATAGATAAGCAAGAAAATAAAATGTTATTGAGCTTTGAACAAAGTATGGTATATGCTTGTCAGGAAATTCATGTGTTTACAATAATGGTAGATCCCACTATTTATAGTTGCACCTAGGGAACAAGGTCCTAGGATCAAGCCTCTCTTAAATGACAATTACGAGGGCCATTGAAGAATGTGAAACGGTAGGCAGTGAATGTCATATTTTCTATAACGGAACGTGCACTTAATGCTATAGAATATTCTTCATCGAATGCTATCTGGTGGTAGGCATTTATTTCGCCTTTATGAATATCTTTCTCTCCGATAACAAACGAGAATGCTGCCTTCGATTCTGACTGTCTTCTATCTTCATCGCTTTCTCACATGATCATTTAATATGAACATATTTTACCCTATACAGATAGTCCCCCTACTTTCCAGTGGCATAACTTTGTGTTACCGGAAAGTTGGTAGAGACACATTTTTTGGTGGAAAATTCTCTGACCCCCTCTGAAAAGTTTCTGACGGTTGATTAGACGTACGTTTGTCCGCATTTAATGCCCCAAACACGCGTCATCCATGGTTTTAGCTGCCTATTCCTTTACTTATACGCATCAAACTTCTTCATTTACACTTCATAATTTCCAAACTTTCTCAAACTCTCTTTACTCAGCTCGTATTTGTCTTCAACTTTCTCTAACCTTCTTCTTCAGAGAAAATCTCTTCCCCCCTTATGATAAAAATGACTTATTCTTCCAAAAACCCTAGTTCCTCAAAGAACAAAGGTAAAGATGATGATGTTGCTCCTTGATAAGTAGGGATTTTGACTACTTATTTGCACTCTTTTACTTTAGTTTTAGCTCAAAATGCTTAAAGGTATTCCCGAAAACTGATAAAATGTGCTTACTTGTAGGAGCATTGGAAAAAGAGCCAAAACGATGAAATTCAACTCAAGAAGGAGTATTTTTGGACAAGGACTAAAACCAAGCAAAAAGGGCAAAGTGCGGACCGCACAATATTGAGTGCGGCCACAGACTATGAAAGACCTCTGACATAATTCCTTTGCAAAGTGCAGACCGCATAATTATTGTGTGGTTGCATAAGATGAGGTTCAGAGAGATGGAGTTCTGAATCCATGAAGAAGTGCGGACCGCACTATTATTGTGCGGCCACAAAATTCAAGTGTGCGGCTGCACTCAGAAATGTGCGGTGCACAGAAGTCCCTCCTGTCAAGCTCAAATTCAAGAGTGCGGCCGCACTCAAAAATGTGCGGTCCTCAGAATCGGAAGACGTGCGGCCACAACCCAGAATTGTGCGGCCGCAGAAGTCCATCATGTCAAGCCCATCTTCAAAGTGCGGACGGCACACAGAGTTGTGCGGCCGCAGAACCTTCACATGGGCAATTTTGTCCGATAATTTCAGCTGTGTAAGATTGAACTCCAAAAAGTAGATAGTCGTTTTTCCTTTACTGCTCTGGGAAACTTTGTATTAGTTTATCATTTTTAACATTGGATTTTCATCCATTTATCATCTATTATGAGTTTAATCTTATTTTCTTCCTTAGTTTCTTCATTTTTGCCTACGAGTAGCTAAATCTCTAGCTAGGATTGTGACCCAATCCTAGTGTGGGTACCTAATAGGTGTTTGATTTAGGGATTATTTAAGGTTGGGTGTATGATATTTAGCCTAGTTCTTACTTGAATTTAGGAATTAATGGTTGCAAACATTGATTTATGCCTAATTGACTTAGTCTCTACTTGAGAAAGAGAGACTAAGTCTAGAAAAACTTGGCTAACAAAAAATTTGGGTGAACTTAAGAAATTGGTAGCCCCAATTAAAGGGTTGAATCTAGAGATAGTAAGGCCCGACTTGAGCATATATCAACGGTTTTATGAATTACCCATTTGGACTTGAGAAAGCCAAATTGGACAAAACCACTCTAACTACCGAGAGGTATCGAGTGGGTAATCACGTGTTGATTGCTATATTACATCACGACCAACAAAACATGTCCTAAAGCCGACAACCCGTTAGGTAATCACCTAGGTGGAAGTCACAGCCCTAGATCTTTTATAAACATGAAAAATAACAACACCAAAAATATTGTTCTATAGCTTTACATTTACAAACAATAGCATAAATTTTAGAAGTAGAAAGAAACAACCAAGTATGTGGAAGTGAATTTTAATCACGTCATACACCTAGTCTAAGTATATACCTAATCCAATATAAGATCTCGGAGGAATCGACCCCGACTCAAAGTTGGGTAATTATAATTGCATCGACCGCTTCACAATCCCAATCAGTAGTGTGAATTTGGGCGACATCATTTTTTAGCGCCGTTGCCGGGGAGCTCAAAACAGATTTAGCTATATATTTGGTTTGTGTGTGACTTGTCTTATTTTCCTTCCAAGTTACTAACCTTTTTGTGAATCGATTGTAGGTACAAAAATGGCTCCCAACAATGATCCTCTCGGAAACTTGCCTTTGGGAGAGGAAGTGGACGATGACCAAGGTGATGAGGTTCCTCTTGAACCTCAAGAAAATAGGCGAGGCCGACTGCCTCATGACAATATTCATGTCCCTCCCCCACCTCCACCAAGAGCGGCTCCACACCGGGTGTTGCCAAACGAAGGATACGCAAGTTCCATAGTCCCGCCCCACATTAGGGCGGGAAAGTTCCAAATCACCAATGTTATACTCACATTGCTAGAGAAACGGGGATTCTTCATCGGGGCTCCGAGTCAAAATGCATACAAATACTTGAAGGGATTTGTGGACACTTGCTGGGGGAGTAAACAGACCAACGTCTCCGAGGATGCTCTATAGTTGAGGCTATTTCCCTTCTCTCTACGGGGAAAGCCTTGGATTGGTTAGAAAGATTGTCAAACCATTCTATCCATACATGGGATGAATTGGCGAAAATATTCATTGCCAAGTTCTTTTCTCCCAGGCATATGGCTACTCTTCAAGATGAGATTCTAGCATTCAAGCAAGAACCCAATGAGCCTTTGCATGAGATTTGGGAGAGGTATCATACTATGGTGAAAGAGTGCCTGAATAATGACATGACTGGGGCTATGATTCAACAAACCTTCTATAGGGGGGTCAATATTACCAATCAATGCGTGGTCAACCAACTTGTCGGTGGGAATTTCATGACAACACCATATGCCGAAGCTGGTGATATTTTAGATGAAATGGCAGATACTTCATCGGCATGGCAAAGTAGAGTTAATGTTCCTCAAGGTGATCCAAACATGATTCACATACACAAAGAATTGCATGATCATGGGCAAGCAATTTCCGAGTTGAACACGACAATGAATCAATTAGACAAAGCTCAACTTCAACAAGTTCAAGGTCCTAAGCAAGTAAATGCAATGGAAGGTGTCAAGATTATGGTGAACAAGCGAAGGCAAAAGGGTCAACAAGTGCAAAACCGTGTGGAACAATATGTGCAAGGTGATAGTGGGTTTGACCAAGACGAATCATACAATGAGCAAGAGGAAGAAGTGAAATATGTGAACAACTACCAAGGGCAAATAAACAACTCTCAAGGCCCGAATCAACAACAATGGCGATCTCAAGGAAATCAAGGAAATTGGAACAATCAAAACCACCAAGGCAATTGGAGAGATGATAACAGTAATCAAGGTAATTGGAACAATAACAACAATCAAGGAAATTGGAATAATTCAAGGCAACCAAGGCAATTGGGGTGGCAACAATCAAGGATATTGGGGAGGCATCAACCAAGGAGTTTGGAATAATAACCAAGGGAATTAGGGGTCGGGCTTTCAAAGACCCCCGATGTATCAGCAACCAAGCAACTCGCCTCCTTATCTGTCTCATGGTTATAGCTCTTCCAATAATGAGATGGTACAGATTGAAAATATGTTCAAACAAATGATGGAGAAAAATGCCGACTCCGATGCTCAACTAGCCTCTCACAACACTCCAATCCGCAATTTAGAGGTTCAATTAGGGCAAATCTTGCAAGCTTTAAACACTCATCCTAAGGGGGCACTACCTAGTGACACGGTGGTGAAACCGAAGGGAGGGAACAACACAGGACATGCCATGGCCGTAACCACAAGGAGTGAAAAATGTGGGGAGGTAACAACCTCAAACCAAAGAAGAATTGTGGATGATGATGTAGTGATTCAAGAAGATGAAATTCCAAGTAATGTGGTTCAAGCTAATGAAGAAGTGAGAATTGATATTGATGAAAATGTGGAGGAGACTCAAGAAGAAGTGCGCCCGTCTAGGGAACACGTGATGTACATACCGGAACCGGTAGTGCCAAAGGCCAAGGCACCAATGCCAAGGCCCCCTCCTCTATACCCTCAAAGGATCGCCAAGAAAAATAATGAGAACCAATTCAAGAAGTTTATTTACATGATGAAGAGCTTATCCATTAATATGCCATTGGTTGAGGCGTTGGAACAAATGCCCGGCTATGCAAAGTTCATGAAGGATTTGGTGACAAAGAAAAGATCAATGAATTGTGAGACTACCAAGATGACACATCAAGTGAGTGCTATTGTGCACTCAATGGCTCTGAAATTGGAAGATCCCGGCGCTTTCACAATCCCTTGCACTATTGGGAGCGCCGACTTTGCCAAAGCTCTATGTGATCTAGGGGTGAGTATCAACTGGATGCCCTACTTGGTGTTCAAAACTTTGGGAATTGGGAAACCAAGACCCACATCTATGAGGTTACAAATGGCGGATCGTACTATTAAGAGACCATTGGGTATTATTGATGATGTGTTGGTTCGTGTTGATAAGTTCATCCTCCCGACGAACTTTGTGATTCTTGATTGCGAAGTGGAATATGAGGTGCCTATTATCTTGGGTAGATATTTCCTTGCTATGGGGAAGGCTCTTGTTGATGTGGAAACCGGTGAGATCAACTTCCTGGCGGGCGATGACAAGGTGGTTTTCCACGTATGCAAATCTATAAGGCAACCGAATAGCAATGAAGTTTGTTCGTTTGTGGACTTAGTGACCGAGGTGATTGTTGATGATACTTTGGACGTCGTATTGCTTAATCATGTGAAGGAATGAGGTCATACACTTATGAACCTCGAAAATTGTGTAATTGCATTGCAAGGAATGGGGTCGTACACTTATGAACCTCGAAAATTGTCCTTAGATATTGAGAACCGGAAGACTCCTCCAACAAAGCCCTCAATCGAGGAGCCTCCCACTTTGGAGTTAAAACCATTGCCTCCACATCTCAGGTATGAATTCCTTGGGCCATGTTCTACTTTACTGGTTATTTATTCCTCTTGTTTGAATAACATGCATGTAGACTCTACTTTGGCGGTGCTACAAAAGAGGAAGAAAGCTATAGGATGGACATTGGCGGACATTCGGGGTATAAGCCCCGCCTTTTGCATGCATAATATTATTTTGGAGGAGGATTCCAAACCCTCCGTTGAACATCAAAGAAGATTAAATGAAGCAATTCAAGAGGTGGTGAAGAAGGAGATCATAAAATGGTTGGATGACGGGGTTGTTTACCCCATTTCCGATAGCTCATAGACCTCTCCGGTGCAATGTATTCCAAAGAAAGGGGGCATGACTGTGGTCACAAATGACAAGAATGAGTTGATCCCCACAAGAACGGTGATCGGGTGGAGAGTGTGTATGGACTATCGGAAGCTCAACAAAGTCACCCAGAAATATCATTTCCCACTCCCATCCCTTGATCAAATGCTTGATAGGTTGGCCGGTCGAGCTTTCTATTGTTTCCTTGATGGATATTACGGCTACAATCAAATTCTTATTGCTCCGGAGGACCAAGAGAAGACTACTTTCACTTTTCCCTATGGTACTTTCGCATTCTCGCGAATGCCATTTGGGTTATGCAGTGCACCGATGACTTTTCAACGGTGTATGATGGCCATCTTCACCGACATGGTGGAGGAATTTCTTGAGGTCTTCAGGGATGACTTTTTTGTGGTCGGAAATTCATTTGATGATTGCCTGAACAACTTGGATAAGGTTTTGGCAAGATGTGAGGAGACAAACTTGGTTTTGAATTAGGAGAAATGTCACTTCATGGTCGAGGAAGGCATTATCCTCGGCCAAAAAATTTCAAAGCATGGTATTGAGATCGACAAGGCCAAAATAGAGGTGATCTCTAAACTCCCACCCCTACATCCGTGAAGGGAGTGAGGAGTTTCTTGGGTCATGCGGGGTTCTATCGCTGATTCATCAAGGATTTTTCCAAAGTGGTGAACCCCTTGTGTAAGCTGTTGGAGAAGGATGCCAAGTTCCATTTCAATGAGGATTGTATGAACGCATTCGAATTGCTCAAGTTCAAATTCACTACTACTCCTATTATCACCGCACCGGATTGGAGCTTGCCTTTCGAGCTCATGTATGATGCAAGTGATGTGGTGGTTGGAGCAGTTTTGGGGCAATGTATCAACAAAATCTTCCATCTGGTCTACTATGCTAGCAAGCCCATGAATGATGCCCAAGACTACATAGTGACCGAAAAAGAGCTACTTGCTATTGTCTTTGCTATGGAGAAGTTTTGTCCGTACTTGATGGGTACAAAGGTGATTGTCTACACTGATCATGCGACGCTTCGGTACTTAATGAGCAAAAAGGGATTCAAAGGCAAGGTTAATACGGTGGGTGCTTCCATTGCAAGAGTTTGATCTAGAGATTCAAGACCATAAGGGTAGTGAAAACCAAGTGGCAGACTACTTGTCTCATTTGGAGAAGGAGGGGAGGCCACATGACGGTCTTGAAATAAATGATTCCTTCCCCGAAGAGCAAATTCTAGCCATTTCAATGACCAGGATGTCATGGTTCGCCGACTTAGCAAATTATTTTGTGAGTGGTATTGTACTGAATGAGTTCTCTTCAAACCAAAGGAAGAAGCTCAAACGGGATTACCTTGACTATTATTGGGATGAGTTGTATCTCTTCCGGATTTGTACCGATGGTGTGATTCGACGATGTGTATCGGACGAAGAACAAGTGGAAATTCTTGAGGCTTGCCACTCTTCACCATATGGTAGTCACCATGGTGGAGCTAGAACAACAAAAAAATTGTTGAGTTGTGGATTCTATTGGCCTACTCTTTACAAGGATGCTAGTGATCTCATCAAGCGTTGTGATGAATGTCAAAGGGCCGGTGGTATTTCTAAGAAAAATGAGATGCCTCTCACCACCATCTTGGAGATTGACATTTTTGATGTGTGGGGAATTGATTTCATGGGTCCGTTCGTGAGCTCTTGTGGGAACACATACATTTTGGTAGCTGTGGATTATGTGTCAAAGTGGGTTGAAGCTGTGGCTTTACCCAACAATGAAGCTCGAAGTGTGGTGGCATTTTTGAAAAAGAACATCTTCACAAGATTCGGTACTCCAAGGGCCATTATTAGTGACGGGGGATCGCACTTTTGCAACAAAGCTTTTGATACCTTACTCACCAAGTATGGTGTCACTCACAAAGTCTCGACCCCCTATCATCCTCAAGCAAGCGGGCAAGTGGAAGTCTCCAACCGGGAGATCAAGAGTATTTTATCAAAGAGAGTGAATGTCAACCGGACGGATTGGTCAAAGAAACTTGATGATGCTCTTCAGGCTTATAGGACGGCTTACAAAACACCGATTGGTATGTCTCCATACCCGTTAGTGTTCGGGAAAGCTTGTCACCTTCCGGTGGAACTTGAGCACAAGGCTAATGTGGGCATTGAAGAAGCTTAATCTTGAATGGGATGTCGCCGCCAACTTAAGGGTAGCACAATTGAATGAGCTTGATGAATTCCGGTACCATGCTTATACAAGTTCGTCCTTATATAAGGACAAGATGAAGTACCTCCATGACAAGTACATCAGGAACAAGGAGTTCAAATAAGGTGATCTTGTGTTATTGTTCAATTCTCGGTTACGAATATTCCTGGGAAAGTTGAAGTCTAAGTGGAGTGGTCCGTTTGCGGTTGTGAGTGTGACACCCTTTGGTGCATTAGACTTGATGAACAAAAATGATGAAGTCTTTAGAGTCAATGGTCACCGGGTAAAGCATTATCTTGGCAAAGTTGATGATGGACACATCATGGCGTTAATTCATTTCAAGTGATTGATGGTAATATGCATCGTGATGCGACGTTAAATCAAGCGCTTCGTGGGAGGCAACCCATGTTTCTTTAAATTTTTTATTTTCTTCTTTTTTGATTGGTTTTGTATTGAGCTAACTAGTTTTGAAGTGAATTGCAGGAATGAGTGTGCATTGCAGGTACTTTGTTTGAAAAAACTGGCCAAGTGTTGATAAAATGCGGACCGCACAATTTTGTATGCCACAGCAGAGAAGAATCTACGGCCGCACAATTCTTTGTGTGGCCACACAATTGGAGACATAAAAATCCAACTCTCTGAAGTTTTGAATTGCAGAGAAAAGGACATTCTGCTGCCGCACTCACTTTTGTGTGGACCGCAGAACTTCAGCAAGGTTCAGGTAAAGAGTGCAGACCACACTCAAAATTGTGCGGCCGCACTCAACTTCAATTTTGACGAACTTTGGTCAACCTATAAATAGGACCTCATTGCACTATTCACAACTTTACACACTCTGAACTTTTGAGACCTAAGCAAGCACAGTGCACACTACCTCATACTCCACATTCATTTTATCAGTGTAGATTCTTACATGCATCCTTTATCACTGGTATGTTCAATTCATATTTATATTTTTCATATTTTTAGTTTTTGTTCTTAATTAGTATAGTTATTTTTAGGCCTAAAATGTCAAATGTTCTTCATGTGTGCTTGAAATTGTGTGGGTAATTTCATGTGTGCTCATTGGGGACTGGGTAAATCACTCATCATGTTTAATTTGCAAATACCATGTTTAAATTATGCAAAAATTGTAAAACCTAAGGCAGTGCCATTTTACTTTTGAATTGTGCGGTCCGCGAAAAATTATGTGCGATCGCACTTTGGAACTTCAGAGAACCAGTAGTCTGAACCTGGTTTTGTGCGGCCGCACTCAAAATTGTGCGACCGCACTGTGAAATTGTGTTGTTCGCACAAGGCAGTCTGCGACCGCACTCAATATTGTGCGGTCCACGCTGTCTCTTTTGTACACTGATTTCTTACAACCGTTAACATGCTTCTGAACTTTAACTGACTTATGTGCTTTGTATTGCAGACAATGGTTCGATCACGAGACAGAGGTGATACATCTAAAGGGAGGGGTGAACCCTCCCGAGGCCGAGGAAAGGGAACTCAACCTCTGGGAGTGCAATCAAAAGCAATAGCCAAAAAAGCCGACCACTGGGAGAGGTAGGGTCAAAGAGCCCTTAGAATCAAGCTAGTATGTGCCGTCTAGGGAAGCCTCCGAGGGTCACTTAGTGGAGGTACAGCCTGAGGCACAGTCCCTACCACCACAATTCACTGGGAGATACCAATTGCACAACAAACCCTCCACCACAACAAGTTCTTCTGTGGGTTACGATGCCGGTAGCCAGGGTTCAGAGCCCTCCTCTACACACACTCCCTCTGCACCAGTTGCAGTAGATTATGATGATATTCCTGATGATGGTAGACGAGGTGACACTAGGGGCATCCTAGAGAGGTCGAAGAAGAAGGAAGTATGGGAAGATAGGTTCGTGAGTTTGACTACCTTCACAAAGTTTAGAGACTGGTAGCCCTAGAGATCGCTCATACTTGAGCGAAAATTCTTGCTGAAGGATTTGGATAAATACAATCCAAATGTCCTTAAGTAGTTCAGGGAGCGCAAGGGGTGGATGTGGTTCACCAGAGTGTTATGGATGCCAAAGAGCACTTGGTACGGGAGTTTTATTCCAATATGGCACACATAAAGAAGGGTACCAAAGTGACCAAAGTGAGAAATTTGAAAGTCGGATTCGACCCAAGCACTCTGAACACTTACCTGGGATTCGAGGAGGTAGAGGCAATCCAGTACTTGGAGAAGCTTGCTATGGGTTATGCAGCTCACCCTTGGTTATCAGAGATTTTGGCTCCTCCAGGACCACCAACACCGTGGATCACAATAGGGGTTCCTATTGCACGGGCCACCCTCAATTTTGAAGCAAAAGGGTGGCAAACTTTTGTGTGCAGTCGTATTGACCCAAACCGGAATGAGAACAATCTTACAATCCGCCGAGCAGTTATGGTGGCATCTATTATGGCCGGGTACCCGATCAATGTGGCTTCCATCATGTCGGCCAACATGTCAGTGGTTGTCCGAAAAGGTGAAAGCTCCTACCCATATCCCAACACCCTCACAGAATATTTCACAGATGCAAAGGTGGAGCCGAGGAGTTTTGATACAAAAGTGCAGGCCAAGAAACCCTTCTCATGGTACTCCTTGCAAGGTCCAGAAAACTCAAAGTTCAAGGGTAAGGCAACTACCACCGCTGGTCAGGCTGATGAGCCTTCAGTGGTGGTTACAGAGTCAGCTGCTGAGCCTTGTACAGCTCATATGCCTTCGACAATAGCCAGTCCTTCCACTGATACAGTTGACATTCCACCACCTTAATCTTTTAGACCATCAACATCAGTACCAATGCCTGCCTAATCCACATATCTACTTACTGCGCTGCGAGTCTCCCAGGCATTGGCGAGTCTCAACAACTGGATGCAGATAGCTACTTCAAAGTTGTCTGACATATCCAGTGTTGTTGCAGCACAGTCTTCTACCCCAGCAGCACCACAGGTTCCTCCGTCAGTAGAGGAAACATTGAAGAAGATCATGGACAACCAGAAGACCATTATAGATACACTGGTGGCACATGGGGGAGCTATTGAGGAGTTAGGCAAACAAGTGAAGAAGATGAGGAAATACCAGGCCTCAAAGAAATCAGTGGAGATATTGAGAAAAAAGTTGACAAAGATTGCAGCAGCTAGTGATTTACCATTTGACCAACTGATAGAGATAGATCCATCAGTACCAGCAAACACAACAGCACCATCAGCAGAGGCACCAACTGGCCAGTCTGACGAGCCAGACCTTGCTGCCCATACTGCCGAGGAGGTGCTTCAGATGTTCACCAACCCTGTTGTTCCCCGAGTAGAGGATAATGAGATCTAGTTGGAGGAGCCCGAGGGTGGTGATGCTTCCATGCACCCTGAGACCACATAAGGAGTTTTCTTTACTCTCTGCCCTCCCTTATTTTGATTTTGCTAAGCATTGGGGACAATACTTATTTTTATTCAGGGGGTGGTCTATTTTGGTTGGTTTGATTTGATGACATTGGCTTGTAATAACTTTAATACTATTTTTCTTTTATCTTTATTTTCTCTTTCATTATGTATATATTCCTCACTCTCTTTTGATATATATATTCTATTTCCCTCGGTTTGTATATTCATTTGTCTTACTGTCATTAGCTTATTTCATAGCTTCTTTATTTTGTTTTCTTAGTAGTCTAGCTTCTTATTTATGTTAATAGCTTCTTTTTTATTCGGTAGCTTCTTTTTATGTTTAAGTGAGAAATAAGCCTTTGGTTTTTTTAATGCCACGGTTCTTTCCAAAGGTGGGTTTTGTGTGAACCGGGTGGCTCTTCCCAATGATGGATGGCGTGACAACCTTCTTAAGGGATTGAGTCCGTTTTTTATGTTTAGAGAAACAGTAGTGTTAATGAATAAAAAAGGGTCAAGCATGCTTCACTTGGTACCAACACACTTAACTACACGCTTATGGTTAAAAACAAGCTTTTGAAAAGAAATGGCTCTAGTTAGTGACCTTGTGACTCTTGTGTTGACTTAGGCAATCATCGGGTGATTTAGTTAAACCATTAGCGATCTTCAATCTTGAATACGGTTATTGTGGGCCCTCGACTCTATCCTCTTTAACAATCCGATTGTGTGAGAGGTGAGATATTTTGTTACAAGTCCAAGTACCCTTGCGAATGGTCTAGAACTTGCTCCGAATGTGTTTCTAGACAAAATTCTAATTTTGCCTAGCTTGAAAAGTGATTGTAGGCTCTCCTTGACCCGTTTTGAAACCTTCCATGGCTTACTAATGATGTTATCCTTAGTCAACCCTTTTGAGCCTAGAGCCTTTTTCATTCGATAACCATGTTACTAGCCTTTACCCGTTTTATAGTGACCCTCTCTTGGCACCCGAGCTTTCCTTAGCACTCGTGAGAAACAAATGGCGAAAACATACGTTTTGGGGAGAGATGAGGAGTTTGAAAGTGGTATCAAGGCACATGAAGAGAAAAGAAATGAAGAAAAGGAAAGGCAAAGGAAAAAAAAGAAAGAACAAAAGAAAAACACAAAAAGAAAGTGAATAATTTGAAGGGTTGAAAGGATTCAAAAGAAAGCAAAAGTGCAAATCATGGAGGAAAAAAAGAAGGAGAATATGAATATCATGACCAAGAAAGAGTGATTTCAAATCTCTCTAGTTCCCCTAAGGAAAAAGAAAATGACTCAAAGAGTAGGCAAAGTATGAGCCAAAAAGAGAAAATAGAGTGCTAAAGGAAAGATGAACCCGTTCCATTCCAACATTTCCCTCCTTAGTCCAAAAGCCTTCATTACATGCCGAAAACACCCTACGTGATTTCAAGTCGAGTAAGCTTACATTAGTGGTGATCTACATGAGGGGCAAGCATATATGGTACTTAGATCCGTACTTGTGACATTCTTTTGAGAGTGATGAGCGAACCTTTCACGAATCATTGAATTGAGTGCTACATTCTTGAGTTAGATAAGATTATAGAGAGTATAAGAGGATGAGTTTGGGATACACAATGACTTACATAAAAGTGCGAACTTCCTTGATGAGTAAAGTCAACTCTTGATGCTCAAGTGTCACATAAGAGTTATTTGTGCTTTAACATTCAAAACATGGCCTTGTTGATAATTCATGAGTGTGTGGGTAATTCTTGGTCCCAATTGATGTGTGTTTGATGCAACTTAGGCCATCTGAAATAGTTCTTTTCTTGTAGAGGTAGGAATTACCTTATTTGCTTGAGGACAAACAAAAGCTTAAATTTGGGGGAGTTGATAAGTAGGGATTTTGACTACTTATCTGCATTCTTTTACTTTAGTTTTAGCTCAACAATGCTTAAAGGTATTCCCAAAAACTAATAAAATGTGCTTACTTGCAGGAGCATTGGAAAAAGAGCCAAAACAATGAAATTCAACACAAGAAGGAGTATTTTTGGACAAGGACAAAAACCAAGCGAAAAGGGCAAAGTGCGGACCGCACAATATTGAGTGTGGCCGCAGACTATGAAGGACCTCTAACAGAATTCCCTTGCAAAATGCGGATCGCACAATTATTGAGCAGCCGCAGAAGATGAGGTTCAGAGAGATGGAGTTCTGAATCCATGAAGAAGTGCGGACCGCACTATTATTGTGCGGCCGCAGAATTCAAGAGTGCGGCTGCACTCAGAAATGTGCGGTCCGCAGAAGTCCCTCCTGTCAAGCTCAAATGCAAGAGTGCGGCCGCACTCAGAAATGTGTGGTCCACAGAATCTGAAGACGTGCGGCTGTAACCTAGAATTGTGCGACCGCAAAAGTCTATCCTGTCAAGCCCAACTTCAAAGTGCAGACCGCACACAGAATTGTGCAGCCACCGAACCTCCACAAGGGTAATTTTATCCGATAATTTCATCAGTGTATAAGTAGTTCTTTTTGTCAAATTTAGGTTAAGTTTGAACTCCAGAAAGTAGATAGCCGTTTTTCCTTTACTGCTTTGGGAAACTTTGTATTAGTTTATCATTTTTAACATTGGATTTTCATCCTTTTATCATCTATTATGAGTTTAATCTTATTTTCTTCCTTAGTTTCTTGATTTTTTCCTATGAATAGCTAAATCTCTAACTAGGGTTGTGACTCAACCTTAGTGTGTGTACTTAATGGGTGTTTGATTTAGGGCTTGTTTAAGGTTGGGTGTATGATATTTAGCCTAGTTCTTGCTTGAATTTAGGAATTAATGGTTGCAAATATTGATTCATGCCTAATTGACTTAGTCTCTACTTGAGAAAGAGAGACTAAGTCTAAGAAAACTTGGCTAACAAGAAATTGGGGTGAACTCAAAAAATTGATAGCCCCAATTAAAGGGTTAAATTTAGAGATAGTAAGACCCGACTTGAGCATATATCAACGGTTTTGTGAATTACCCATTTGGACTTTAGAAAGCCAAATTGGACAAAACCACTCTAACTACCGAGAAGTATCGAGTGGGTAATCGCGTGTTGATTTTTATATTACACCCGACCAATGAAACATGCCCTAAAGCCCACAACCCGTTAGGTAACCACCTAGGTGGAAGTCACAGCCCTAGATCTTTTATAAACTTGAAAAACAACAACACTAAAAATATTGTTCTATAGCTTTACATTTACAAACAATAGCATAAATGTGGAAGTGCATTTTAGGCACCTCATACACCTAGTCTAAGTATATACCTAATCCAATATAATCTCTCTGAGGAATCGATACCGATTCAAAGTTGGGTAACTATAATTGCATCGACCGCTTCAAAATCCCAATCAGTGGTGTAAATTTGGGTGACATCACTCCTCCTACGGTGAGCACCATCATTCCAAGAAGCCTTGTCACAACTAAGGACTTCGAAGAGAAGTACCCTTCTGCTAATCCCCGCACGTGGGTTGTTGGCGTGCATCCTTCTTCTATCTGTCCTTCCAGTATTTCTTTTGTAAAGGAAGACTGCCATTGCCATGACTTAAACATCATCGCTCTTGACCCGGCGGAGCTGATAACCTTACCCAAGAAGGGTTTCATGTATTTTTATACGTATTCACTTTGGGGCCGTTTTCTTTGAGCAGGGAGGTTGACTCTGTTATCGTGGAGTTATGCATCCATTACCAGGTATGCCTGGAGCAAGTAAGTCCTTCTGTGTGGAGGACAATTGCTTGTCTTCAACGTCTATGCCAGGAAACGGGAGAGGAGCTAACCCTGGCTCGATTAATGAACCTTTATTCGCCCAAGATTTTCCGCAGGGGGATGATAAATTTCAGAAAATGTGGCCACCATGCTCTGCTAACCATTATGGATGATGACAACGACCGTGGGTGGATGGAATAGTTTGTTGCAGTTGCCATCAGGGATATCATTCCGGCCACAGCTCCATCCTTTCCGAAATTGATAGGAACCGTACTCGTAAGTTCATTGTTTGTCTTTTCTTCTAGTTAAAGATCATCCCATGTTGTTACTGATCCCTCTTCTTTCACTTATTTCAGCAACTCGGTGGACTCCACCGAGGGTCGAAGACTTGGACCAGTGGGTCCAAAACTGTTTGGATGTTACTACGCCCAAGACCCACATGTGGAAAGAACTAGCCCTTAAATATGGGTGGAAGGCCAAAAATCATGGTAGGTTGAACTCATCTTGTTTTTTTCCTTTCATATAAGAAAGCTGATTAACCCTTTTATCTTGTTGAATTCTGGTCTACCCCAGGGCTTAGTTGTCGTCCCCGAGAAGGACGTTTTGGCTAATCCTGCTGATGTGACGAGGCTGTTGTATGAGGCTTTTACCCAAACAGGTGTCTCCGGGTCTACTTCTGGTGCAAGTGCTTCTTCTCGGAGTCCCCGGCCGGAGAACAAGCAACAAAAAAGACGATGCTCCTCCGCGGTCGGGGGAAAAAGTAAAAAAGCAAAGAATGCAGTGCCCGAGCCATCCCCGGATGTTGTGGTGATGAGCGTCGTGCCCGAGCCGATCACAAAAATCGTGGTAATCGATGAAGATGGAGGAGCCAGTGATGAGGGGGCTTCTCTACATAAAAGATGCCAACCTTCATCAGTTCAACAGTGCCCGGTACCGTGAGGCTGAGTACCGGAGCTCTGAGGAGTATGATATGGTTGAAAATACTAACTCGCTTTGAGTCCCAATCAACGTGCCCGGTACCGTGAAGCTAAGTACTGGGTCCCTTCCATCTTTGGTTGACGAGAAACCAACAACCAGTATTGCATTTGCCGCAACCGCTTCTCAACCTACAACACCATCAGTTTTATCTCCTCCTTCACCAACTCTGCCTTCGCCACCAGCAACTGCTACATCATCTCTATCGACCGTAGTTTCCCGAGAGGATGTCCCTCTTCCCCAGTCACCAGTTCATGGATATTTGGGGCAAAATTATGTTGTCCCCTTCGAAGATCCCCAAAAGAGGAGGAGCTTCACCCTCTCTGTCTCTACCGGATGCCATCTGTTATCCCGACCGGTAAAATTTGCTAATTATGTGAAGCCTTTGGCTTCAAAAGAAGATAGGGATAAAATACAAACTCTCTCGAGGGAGTATTTGTTAAAAAGTGCCATGCACAATGCAACGACGGTACATGATTTGTTTCCTCTGTTATTTCTTCTATCTTTGTGAGGGTAGGGTTTTAAATTTCCATTTTTGTTTTGCATGCCAAATTTCTTGCTTTCGAGGGCCTTCAAAGGCTGATTCGTGATAAGGATGAACTTTGCTCCGAGCGAGATCAACTTTTGGCCGAGCGAGACCAGACTGATGCTCGCCTCTCAGAACTGGAAGAAGCATAAGCTACTGATGTCGTTGAGTTGGAGGCTCGGTTGCAGCAAAGCGAGCAAGAAGTAGTGACCCTTAGCCAGGAGATCGCCCCGTTAAGGGAACAATTTGAAGAAGCTGGGGCCAAATGGGTTGAAGTCCATAATGTCGTCCTTGCTGCATCCGATCGTGATGCTGCCTATGCTAAAAGATTGAGTAATTTGAAGGAAGCCTTAAAGTCCAAAGCTGAAGAAGTTACTGTTGTCGAGGAGAAGTATGCACGGTTGGAGGAGAAGCATAAGAGGACCATAAAGCACAATAGAGTTTTCAGCTCCACTGTTCGTGACCTTGATGTCAACCTCCAAGTTACTAGATCCACGCAGGATAACCTTTCTGCCAAGGTCGACCACCTTAAAGAACAACTTTAGTGCTGAGAGGCTTCCCTCATTATTAAAATAACATATTCTATGTATAGCATGAGGAGAATAACCTTAGAAGAGGCCAAGGCGGGTATCATTGATTTTGATGCCGACATCGCTAAGGCCTGCGAGCTGGAGTCAACTGCCCGAAGGGGTCCCCAGTCTGGCCTGATGCTACCGACTCTTCTGGTTCTGGTTCCGAACTCTCGGTAACTGAAGATAAACCGGAAGATGATGACGCTGAAGGCCAAAATGGTGAAGGCCAAGATATTGAACCGGCAGCGGATCCACCCACTTCTCCTGGGGGCACAGATGTTTCTCTTCCTCCGGGTCCCGGAGATGCAACAACTTAGTTTTTGTTTTCTTTTCTTTCTCATATCTTTGTACTTGTGTTGTTCGGCACGTTTATTATGAATAGAAACATATTTTTGTTCAAGTATCATGCAAGTTTTTCTCTATGCATACTCTCTGTTTAAGTATTGTGCATGTTTTCCTTTTTGCGCTCTTTTTGTTTAAGTATTCTCACAAGTTTTCTGCACCGAGATATGAAAGGCTTCGAGTGTATTTTCCCCCGGTATTATTTGGATTCCAGACATAAGTTCTTCTGAAATCAACTCTTTAACGTGAGGGTTTCATAAGAGAGGGCACTCTTATGTGTACGGTGCTCTTGAAGAGGGCGTCTCCCGTTCATTACGACACTAGCATTTGAAGTACTTGTTTAATTTTCAAATGATAAGATCAATTCATCGTTCAGAAAAGAAACAAGATAGAAATAAAATGACTTTACTTTAGTCCTTCCATTTTCAAAAGTACATAAGCATTCATTGTGCTAAAACGAAATTGCAATTTGTTGTGGCTAACTTGTACAACTTGTTTCTACGGGGTTGGTCGCGCAGTCCCTGGTTCCGATAATACAACTATGTTTCCGTGTTCGTATTCCGGTCGATGTGGCAGTCATTGTTGACGTATCCTCATATCATTCCCCCCAGTGTTCGAATGCGAAGAATGCGAATTTGAACACTGAAAGTTTTGCACCTTTGAGGATTCCACTAGTGAATTTCTAGATAATCTTCAATTCGATAGCAAACTTCACTTCCACTTAGGAATTTATGCTATCAATCGAAAGATTATATAACAATCTCCCAGTGGCTTGCACTTGTGAACGGTCGGGTAATCTTTGCTCGACAGCAAACTTTACTTCGCGGTAGAAACTTTTCTACCGAGTTTGTGTGCCTTGTCATTTAAAGGTCTTATTTCTGCCGCTGAAGCTTCCTTCATAGTATGCTTTTCCGTTGCTGCCTCGTTAAAAACCTTGCCAGAATAACCCAATTGGGATAAAAATTAGACGATGAGAAAAAAAGTGCAGCACATACTTTCAGTATAGGCGAGGCTCATCAGCAATAGTACCTCTTGAGGTATGACACATTCCAGTTGTTTGGCAATTTTTCTTCGTCTTGATTTTCTAACTCGTATGACCCTTTCCCGGCGACAGCTGAAACTCGGTAGGGGCCTTCCCATATTGGACCTAGCTTCCCCGCATTGATCTCCCGGGTGTTCTGAGTTACTTTCCCTAAAACCAAGTCTCCTACTTTGAAATAACAGAGATTGGCTCTTCGATTATAATATCATTCTATTCTCTGCTTTTGGGTTGCCATCCTCATATACGCCAAATCCCTGTGTTCATCGAGCAGCTCCAAATTGACCAACATTGCTTCATTGTTTGTTTCTTTATTCGCCCAGAAATATCTCAAGGTAGGCTCTCCTACTTCCATCGGGATCAGGGCTTCTGCTCCGTACACAAGAGTGAAAGGAGTCTCCCCCGTGCTCGATTTGGCCATTGTTTGGTACGCCCATAGTACTTTTGGTAGCTCTTCGAGTCATTTACCTTTAGCTGCTTCCAATCTCTTTTTAAGATTTTGTATAATCACCTTGTTTGTTGATTCTGCTTGACCGTTTGTGCTCGGATGATAGGGTAATGATGTGATCCTTTTGATTTTTAAGTCTTCAAGGAACTTTATGACTTTTGTGCCTATAAATTGTGACCTGTTGTCGTAGGCTATCTTTTTTTGTATCCCAAATCTACAAATAATATTCTCCCACAAGAAATCTACCACTTCATGTTCGTCGATCTTCAGGTAAGGACCTGTTTCAACCCACTTAGAAAAATAGTCAGTTAAAATCAAAAGAAATCTTACCTTACTGGGGGCAGAGGTCTGACGATATCCATCCCCCACTTCATGAACGGTCATGGTGACAAAACTGAGTGCAGTGGCTCTGCCGGTTGATGTACCAACGATGCGTAGCATTGACATTTATCAAATTTTTGAACATAAGCCTTTGTGTCTTGTTCCATCCGGGACCAATAGTATCATGCCCTAATTAATTTTATCACTAAGGAATCTGCGCCTGAGTGATTTTCGCAGATCCCTTCGTAGAATTCTCTCATAACATAGTTAGCTTCGAAGGTTCCCAAACAACGGGCAACCGGGCCTTGGAAAGATCTTTTGTACAATTGACATCCCCTGAAGCTGTATCGAGCTACTTTAGTGCACAGCGCCCGAGATGCCTTAGGATATTCAAGCAGTTTTCTGTGCTCGAGATAGTCAATTATCTCATTTCTAAAGTCCGAGACCAAATTAGTCGTGTTTACCTTGTAATATATATCCACGTCCAATACCAAAAGCATAAGTTGCACAACTGTACCGGAGTCCGATCCCTTCATTTCTGTGGATGATCCAACATTGGCCAGCGCATCTACTTCTGCATTCTCTTCCCTCGAGATGTGCGTAATTGTCCATTCCCGAAACCGACCGAGCAGAGCCTGGGCTTTCATTACGTATTGTTGCATACGTTCCACTTTGGCTTCGAAGATCCTGTAGACCTGATTTACTACCAATTGGGAGTCACATTTGATTTCTATGACCACAGAGTCGAGTCCCCAAGCAATTCAAGCCATGTAATCAAAGCTTCATACTCTGATTCATTGTTAGTCAGAGGAACAATTCTTATGGCCTGCCTTAGGGTTTCTTCTGAGGGCGTGGTTAACACTCTGACGAGCTCGGACCCCTTCATATTGGAAGCTTTGTCCGTGAACAAGGTCCAAACTCCCGATGTCTATTCTGATAGCATTACTGCCTCTTTGGTAGCCAAAGGTAGAAGTCTCAGACTGAAATTGGCAACAAAGTCGGCCAAAACTTGTGACTTAATTGTAGTGTTGGGTTTATATTCTATGTCAAATTCGCTCATTTTGATGGCCCACTTGGCCAACTTACCTGAGAGTTCAGGTTTATGAAGAATATTCTGTAGGGGAAAAGTTTTCACCACAGCTATCAGGTGACATTGGAAATAAGGCCATAGCTTTCGAGCTGCGACTACGATGGCTAAGGCTAAATTTTACAAATGTGGGTAGCGAGTTTCTACTCCCAGAAAAATTTTACTTACAAAATATATAGGAGATTGTGTACCTTCATCCTCACGGACTAAAACAACACTTACTGCTACCTCTGAGATTGCTAAGTAGATCAGTAGTTGTTCGCCTTCTTCATGTTTTGATAGTAATGGAGGACTTGACAAATACCTTTTCAAATCCTTCAAAGTCTGCTGACATTCCGTGGTCCATCCAAAATTATTCTTCTTTTGAGGAGTGCAAAGAAATGATGGCATTTTTCGAAGACCGGTAAATGAATCTGCTCAAATTTTTTCAGGGTTAACCTCGATCCCTCTTTGCGACACAAGGAATCCCAGGAACTTACCGGAGCTGACTCTAAATGCACACTTCTCAGGGTTTAAGCTTCATGTTGTGTTTCCTTAAGATATCAAAGGTCTCTTGTAGGTGTTTCAGTTGGTCACATGTGTTCAAAGACTTAACCAGCATATCATCTATGTAAACCTCCATAGTTTTCCCAATTTATTTCTCATACATTTTATTTACGAGCCGTTGATAAGTGGTGCCGACGTTGTTTAGCCCGAAAGGCATCACATTATACCAATATGTGCCGAAATTTGTTATGAACGAAGTTTTTTCCTGATCCTCTGGGTTCATTTTGGTTTGGTTGTACCCGGAGTAAGTATCGAGGAAACTCATTAACTCGTGCTCGGTCATCGCATCAATCATTTGATCAATGTTTGGCAATGGCAATGAGTCTTTTGGTCACGCCTTATTTAAGTCATTATAGTCTACGCATATGCAAAATTTATTCTTCTTCTTTGGAACTACTACTACATTATCTAGCCAGTCAGGATACTTTATCTCTCGGATTGAACCCATATCAAGCATGCGAGTTACCTCTTCTTTGACAATTTTTTTTCTGACCTCGGAAATAGGATGTTTTTTCTGTCTTACCGGAGGGATGTTGGGATCCAGGCTTAGTTTGTGCACGACCACTTCTGGCGGGATACCTGTCATATCTGCATACGACCACGCAAAACAATCGACATTAAATTTAAGAAAATCGATAAATCCAGACCTGAACTCGGGGTGTAGTCTTGTCCCCAAGTGGAACTTCCTCTCCAAGAATTTTTCGAACAATGCGACTTGTTCAAGTTCTTCCGTTGTGGGTTTTGTTACGTCCATTTTTTCTAGTACTTGAAAGTATCTTGGTACCTGATAGGATTCTGACGACTCCTCCACCTAGCTGACTTCGCTCGGCTCGGAAGCAGGCATCGGTTCCTGTAACTGCTATGACGCATGCTCCTTCCCTTTGCTACTAGAAACTGAGATTGCATTCATCTCCCTTGCTGTTGGTTGGTCGCCTCTTATTTGTTTAATTCCCTCGGTAGTTGGGAATTTCAACAACTGATGATATGTTGATGGCACAACCTTCATCTCGTACAACAACGGCCTCCCCAGGATAATATTGTATCCCAGATCGTCATCCACCACCTCAAAAAGGTTCGTCTTCATCACCCCTTCGGCATTTTTGGGCAGCAGGATCTCTCCTCGAGTTGTCACGCTCACTAGGTTGAACCCGACGAGGAGTTTTTTGGCCGGAATAATACTTCCGGTAAGCTTGGCTTACTCCAACACTCTCTATTGGATGATGTTGGCCAAACTTCCTAGGTCCACCAGAACACGTTTAATTTTAAAATCTAAGACATTTAAAGAGATTACCAATGCATCGTTGTGCAGCGGTAGCAGTCTATCTGCGTCTTCCTCCGTGAAAGTAATGTCGTCCTCAGCGACTTCCCGGAATCTATTGTTGTGGGTCACTGACACCTTTGTCTTTTTTGCCGCCAAAAATGTCACATCATTAATTTCATTCCCCCCAAAAATCATGTTGATCGTCAAGCATGGGGGATCTTCTCCTGCTTTTGAAGGTTCTGTATTATCACGATTGTGACCGTAGTTGTTTTTAGCCCAGTCGCTTAGAAATTCTCTGAGATGACCATTTTTCAGTAATGTCGCCACCTCCTCGCGCATATGCCGACAATCCCCTGTCCGGTAACCGTTGGTCCCATGATATTCGCACCACAACTTAGGATCCCTTTGGATGGGATTAGATCTCATTAGTTTTGAGAATCGTGCCTCTTTGATGTTTCTCATAACCAATACCAACTCCACCACGCTGACGTTAAAGTTTTACTTGGAAAGACTGGGATAGGAGGAATCTCGAGAACCCGATGTCTCCTTATCCTGCAATGAGATATTACTCCGGCCACGATCAGTTCTCGTATCGATAGCGAATCTATCCGCTGACCAGAAACCTCTGCCGCGTCCTTCGGCCCGCTCATAGGGAAAAACTGACCCCTTGAAGACCGTCGATCTATGTCGAAATCATCCTTCACTTTCTCCTTATTCTTTTCCCGGTCCCGGCCTTTGGTTGATGCCGGAAAGCTGAGCTGATCATCTTCAATTCTTATCTTTGACTGGTACCGGTTGTGAACATCTGCCCATGTTGTTGCCTGGAATTCAAGCAAACTTTCTTTCAATTTCCGGGAAGCATCAGAACTTCTCGGATTCAACCCTTTGGTAAATGCTTCTGCTACCCATTTGGTTGCTATGGCCGGGAGCAATATCCATTCTTTCTGGAATCAGGTCACGAACTCTCGCTATAATTCTGACTCTCCTTCTGTAGTTCTGAATATGTCAGCTTTTTGGGCTTGTACCTTTCTGACCCCGGCATGGGCCTTAACGAAAGAATCCGCGAGCATCTCGATGGAATCTATGGAATGCTCGGGCAGGAGTGAATACCATGTCAGGGCCCCCATTCGTGAGGGTCCCCCCGTATTTCTTCAATAAGACTGACTCAATCTCATGTAGAGCCAAATCGTTTCTCTTCACCGTTATTTTATAGGTGGTGATATGTTCCTGAGGATTTGAAGTCCCATCATACTTCGGCACATCTGGCATTTTGAACCGCTTTGGGATTAACTCCGGTGCCGTGCTCGGTTTGAACGACATCTAGGTGTACTTCTTTGAATCCAGTCTTTTCAATACTGGTGGTGCGCCCGGAATTTGATCCATTCAGGCGTTTACTTCCCTCATAAACTACATGATTTCGGGTTTAAAGGGATCATTCTTATTGTCATTACCGAATCTGCTACCGTTCTCCCCCGGCCCTGTCAAAGCCGACTTTGCCCCTCGGGGTGTTGTTATCGACCTTCTGCATTGTTTGATTTGCGGGAGCACCCGGAGGAACTTGACCTCGTCCATTCGCGTTATTGGAGGCACCCGACAACGCCTGCCTTAATTCCGTCATGACCTGATCTTGCCGCGAGAGATGGCCCATAATGACTTTTTGTTGCTCCCTTAGGATCCTTATTGTTTCAACGACGTGCTCGTCTTCAGCATCATTAGGAGTTACCTCTCGAACCGGCGTATTGCCCGTCGTGAACCGGCGTGGCCTCGTCCCCCTCGTTGCGGGTATCACTGATGGAATCTTCGTGCTGAGGCTGATTTCCTTGGGCCTCAACGTTGTGTATGATGTTGACATCGTTATCTGACATTTTTAATAATTTTTGCTAAGAACAAAGAATCTAACAAGTCATTAATAGATGCAAGGATCAATTCGATTATGCAGCTGTCTAAGCCCCACAGTGGACGCCAAACTGTTTACCCGTAAAACGGTATAATTGAATTTATACATGGTTTATAGACAAATGAATCGATTTAATCCTAAAATGATAAATAAATTAGACAGAAATATAAAACTTAGCATTGAAATCGAGATAAAACAGTAATGATCTTGAGCCTGGGAGTGGAACTTCCGGGGGGCAGTAAGAGCAATATAGATAAGCAAGAAAATAAAATGTTATTGAGCTTTGAACAAAGTATGGTGTATGCTTGTCAGAAAATTCGTGTGTTTACAATGATGGTAGAGCCCACTGTTTATATTTGCACCTAGTGAACAAGGTCCTAGGATCAAGTCTCTCTTAAATGACAATTATGAGGGCCATTGAAGAATGTGTAATGGTAGGCAGTGAATGTCATATTCTCTGTAACGGACCGTGCACTTAATGCTATAGAATATTCTTCATTGAATGCTACCGATTGAATGCTGCCGGGTGGTAGGCATTTATTTAGGCATTTATTTCACCTTTATGAATATCATTCTCTCTGATAACAAACGAGATCGTTGCCTTCGATTCTGACTGTCTTCTGTCTTCGACTTTACGTGTCGCTTTCTCACATGATCATTTAATATAAATATATTTCACCCTACGCAATAGTAATAATTAAAAATTATATCTCCTCGTAAACTTGAAATTTTAAATTCTCCTCCGCGTGAAAGAGCATGTCGGCATTCTAAACAGCAAATAGAATGGTCTCATATTATGGGGCCTTCATTTATTATGAATTGAGGTGCCAATGCACTCAATTGCAATGAAGACCAGACTAAAAGTTACTTTGTGAGCTGAAAATGCAGTTCACCAAATACTCTGAAATCATTTATCCCTCCACCAATATGCACTTCTTTTATATTCACCTGAACATATTTCTTTTTTTGATCTGTTTCAAGAAAATGACCTATTTTTAAATTTAAAAATAATTTTATTTAAATTTATAATTTTATCCTTAATAAAATTTTTTTTTAATCACATAAATATTCTGGGCTCCTTTTTGACTTGTTTAGGATCACAAATTCCAAAAGTATTCATTTTTTTTAAACTTCGTGCTCAGTTAAATAGGTTCACATAAGCTGAAATGGAGGGAATACTACTTTTGTTTCAATTTAAGTAGTATTTTATTATATGTCACGAAAACGTCATTTTGTTTTTAATATTCAGTAACTTTTAATTTGAATATTCTCATTTTACTTCAAATGGCATTCTTTGTAGAAATAACATGACATATTAATTAAGATACAAGATTCAAAGAGCAATTATGGTAAGTTATGCACATTTAATTTAATACTACAAAAATAAAATAAAATAAAAATTATTTATATTTTCTAAATTTTGTGTTTAATTTAACTCAGACACTGTAAAATTAGTGGCCGCGGAGGGGGGGAGGGGGGGGGGGTTGTAATTCATGATTTTTCTCCTTCAGAAATCCAAATTGTGCGAGTCCAAGGCTGCAAAGCCACCAAGTCACCAAGTCCACAAACAGTGTACATCTCCCAAAAGTTCCAATTATTTTAACACGTGTCGTTTCTTTGATCAGTGAAGTTCCCACAAAAGATAAAGCCAGATTAGACCTTATCTTTGTTTTCATTTTTCTTTTGAACACTCATCATTTTCAAGTCTATGGTCAGTTTTTTAGTATGTAATATTAATATTCTAGTTCACTCCCTTCCTCTGATTTTTATTTTTATTTATGTTTAAAGGGCAACTAGCGAGATGTGTAGCTTTTTTTTATGTGTGAATTGGTTCTTATTATTTGTCACAAGTAAGTCAAAATAAAAGAGGAAAGTTTCAATAGCTAGGACTTTTTATTTTTTGATAAATTCTTACCTTAATACTAACTTACAATTAAAACATAATAGTAGTTGTATAGCATGTGTGTGCATCACGCTGCACGCTCAGACACATTAGTAATCTTTGGCTATGGTAGATCTCTGTAGGAGGAAGAAGGGCACGATATATAAGCCAGAAGGCGGTTAGTTCATCGAAAAATTATATTGTGTATATAAGTTAAATATTATTTTTTATACATATATATTAAATATTAATATCCTTAAATATTCTTAATAAAATCTTTGTCTTCGCCACTTAATCATGAAAAAGGCCTAGCTATTTACGATAGAAATAAAAGAAAGAAAACAAATACAAGAGAAAGGAAGGAAGAAAATATAATTCACTTTTTCTAGTTTCTTAGCTAGTAGATTGTAGCAAGCTTGACCATGAGAGGTACAATTAGTTTACTGCACCAATCACAAAACATAATGATTTGATGGTAAGTTAGTCAATTATTAGGGAAGAAATTCGCAACTTCATGAAGTTAAAATACAATTAGTTTACTGAACCAATCACAAAACACGTGAGCTGTTCTAATGATTTGACAGAAAGTCTAGTTAGTCAATTACTAAGGAAGTTTCACATGAAGTTAAAGTTTAAGTGGGCGTTTGGACATAAGAATAGTAAAATTACGGAAAAAATGAATTAAAAAAAATTAGAGTTGTGTTTGGACATAAATATAATTTTGGGCTGTTTTTGAATTTTTGTGGGTGATCTAAAGTGAAAATTTTGAAAAATAACTTTTTGGAGTTTTTCAAATTTTCGAAAAATTCCAAAATTCATCTTCTAGTGAAAATTGAAAATTTTATGGCCAAACACTTATTTCGAAAAAAAATAAAATAAAATTCGAAAAAAGTAAATATTTTCTTATGGCCAAACGGGCCCTAAAAGTTAACTTGTCATTTCTAATTACACTCACTCCTTGTGTCTTTTTTAAGGCTAAATACATAAACGGTCTCTTTAACTTGTCCACAAGGATCATATGAACACATCAACTAACCCCATTATCAATTAGACACCTTCTCTGACTCCGACTCCGACAGAAGTGCGACCTCGTGAATCCCTTACGCTGATATTGCTTTATATTCATATCTGAGGGCGTAAAATCCTAAAAAATCAGCTTTTCTTTTTCTTTTTTAAAATTAACCTTACTTCATGTGGATCGCACTTACCTTCATCTTCACATTTCTCCTTCTTTAGATTTTTCACCTTCCATGGAAAATAACAAGAACAAATAAAGAGTTTCTTCCAAATTATAGCAAATGGAAAAAACATAACATAAGCATAGACTTTTGCCAATATACATTGTCAAAATTGCTTATACAATAAACACCAAGAATTAACCTAATAATTAGTTGGATAAATTAAATTTTACAATATTAAGGTAGAAGAATCGTGCTTGAGGTGAAATTTTTAGTAGTACTCAATAGAATAAATTGAACCATCTAAAACATTGACGCTTTAACCAAATTAAATATTTTTCCAGAATCAGTCACAACAGAGAGCATATTTTTTGCTAAACTGCTGCAAATTTTATGGCTAAACTCAACCACCGAAAAAGTGAAGTAAGGGAAGAATTGGATCAGTGGGTTTGGGCAAACTTGGAAGAAAGAAGAAGAAGAAGAAAAGGTTGTTGGGGGGGGGGGGTGATTGTCTTTTTTTTTTCTTTTTAAAAATACACGTGTTGTTTTATAATTTGTTCTTTTCTTTTTCTAGGTCAACACGATTGTATTTCATGCTTATGATTTTTTAGAATCGAGTGTCTACGTAGTTACACTTCAGTCAGAGAAGAGGTGTCTAATTGATTATGAAATAAGTTGAGATGTTCATGTGATGGTTATGGATAACTTCAAGGGGCCGTTTACGTATTTTGTCCTTTTTAATTTTCCTCTCTTTTTGGTGGTGACCTCTTCTTATTTTTTTCATTTGTATGTATAGATAAGAAAATAAGAACAGTAAAAGTTAAATTGACAGAGTATAAGCTTTTGGAGCCCTTAAACTTTACTATTTTTGTTTGCTAGTACATGAAAGAAATCTTTTCTTCTTCTATATAAGAAGTATTTATGGATTCTAGAAATAATAATGACGAAATAAATTTAGTTCGATTATTTTAATTTTAACCAAGAAAAATCATGAAATTTACGAAAAAACTATGGTCATAATAATCATGATAATTGCAGAACCAATGGCCACCGATTTTTCTGATGATGCATATATGAATAACGCTTATTAGTCAACATTTTGATCAGGATCACCATATTTTATAAGAATATGCACAGTCAGTATAAGAGTTTTACATCTTCAAATTTATTTACTTGTTATACCATTCATTATTGTCATCTCAAAATGAAGGAAAAAGGGAAGGAAAAAAATTGTTGTTATCTCTATTAGATATATTTACTACTTCATGTTATCCCCCCAATAAAGAACATACCATAATATTAAAAAAAATGCTATTATTCTTTAATTTGTTACTCCCAAATAAAGAACGTACCAAAAAAATCAACAAATAAAAATACAATATCATTTACTTTGTTATCTCCCCAAATAAAGAGCATACCATAGAATTCAACAAATAAGATACAAGTATCCTTTTATTTGTTACTCCCCAATAAAGAACATACCATAAACATCAACAAATAAAATATAATTATTCTTTAATTTGTTATCTTCCCCAATAAATAACATACCATAAAAATCAACAATCAAATTCAAGTTATTTAATCTGACAAATCACATATAATATATATAATATATATAATATGTGTATATATTTATCCACGCCCAATGTTTAGACTATACAATACTAGTTTATCACCATGAAGTAGATTTAATTATGAGATACGAATATACTCACTCCGTCTCAAATTATCTGTCGTATTTCTCTTTTACACGCCCCTTAAGAAAATATTAAATAGGAAAGGTTTTTGACTATTTTATTTTTATTTATGTCTTAAGATATAATCTATCTTCATTTAATACTTACTCATAATTAAGGTATTTGTAGTCTTCAAGATCAATTAATATTAAGGGTAGAATAGAAAAAAAAAAAGAAATTTACTCTTGAACTTCTAAAATGACAAATAATTTGGGACAAGTATTTTTAGAACCACGACAGATAATTTGAGACGGAGAATGTGCTTATTTAACTACTCATAGCTAATCTATTGAGATTTATATGCAAATACGGATCATGCCATGTATAAACTAACTTGTTATAGATATTACGTGCGAATAACTCCCTCCGGTCCACAACAAGTAACTATTTTACCTTTGTTACACACATTAAAGAAATACGAATTCCTAAAGAAAAAAATATATTTACTAAATTAATTTTAATTAATTATTACCTTAATATATTAAAATATATAAATAAGAGTAAATTTTAATTATTATTTTTTTAAAATTATATAAATAAATACTTATTTTAAACTAAAATAAAAGGATAAAATGGACACTTGGATCGGAGGGAGTACTAATTTTATCGGCATAACAACAACAAAAGATAAAGACAGGCCTTATTACCTTTTTTGCCAATAACGGCCGACTTCCTCAAACTCATCTCATACTTCACTTTCATTTATCAGCCGTAGCCATTCAACTTTAAATTCCATAAATGGACATATTCCATTTTCCCCTCACAGCATAGACCTAACTATTTCTTTTACGATTCTCTAATCCATTAGGGGTATTTTTGGTAACAAGAAGTTCGTGGGCCCCACCTTGGACGGCGTTTGTTGTCATTCACCAGCTATATATATTTCTCTTCTCATATAATCTTCCCTCAGAAAACTGTCATTTAACTACTTTTCTAAGCAATTTATAACAGGTACAAGCATTACAAAAATACCCATGATCTTTTTTTTTTATATACAAATATTCATATGATTACGTTGGTTTTTGGTGACTTTATTGGAACAAGTTCTGCTTTCATGTGGAATGCTTCTGGTTTTTTGAGTAATTTTAGGTCATATTCTTTGTTGTACTCGGCTACTTTCAGTTATTATTTCTTGTTCCTTTTTTGGATTCTTGAGCCCTTTTTCATCCTTTTAAATATTTTTCCCTTTTTGGAAATTCTTATGTTGGAGCTTTTCTTTGTGAACGTTTTTGGAGTTTGGTCTAATTCTGGATTTCTCTGTTTCTTTTCCCTCTATTTTTGTAGTTTATTTTATAAGCTAGTTAACTGTGTATATCAAAGGTGATGACTTTCTAAATGTAAAAGATTTGTCTTATTAACTGCATTAGTTAATAGCAAAGAACACCTTTTTTTCAATGTTTTTCAGGCAACCTTCTGAATTAAGTAGCACTGAATTAGTCCAAAAAAAAAACACAGACATTTATAAATCTTTTTTCTTGTCTTTGTATGTATGTCTGAATAGCTATACTAAAGATTCCATGGAAGTGTTAGTTTTTCTGTATTTATATGTATGTCTGATAAGCTATAGAAAAGATTCGTTTGTGGACTGTTATTACAAAACATCAGATAGATGTGTTTTACCTTTGACTTTTTTGTTTGCATACAGTGTGGAACAATCAAGAACAGAAAAATTTGCAGCCTATGCTTGTTTGACACCTCCTTTTATAAGCTAACTATCAGAGTTTATAGGTTCTTAAATTCCACACACACTGACACACAGTCACACAAATACATTTATTTATTTTAGTATATTTTATTGTCTACACATTTAATTATATGTTTTCTTGTCTTTGTCTGTATGTCTAAATAGCTATAGTAAAGATTCCATGGAAGTGTTAATTTTTCTGAATTTGTATGTGTGTCTGATAAGCTAGAGAAAAGATTTCTTTTTGGACTGTTTTATTTCAAAACATTAAATTTGTGTTTTCACCTTTGACTGTTTTGTACTATGTCTGATTGCTAACAGTATAAAACAATCAAGAACTGAAAAATTTGCAGCATATGCTTGTTTGACACCTACTTTTATAAACTAACAATCAGAGTTTATAGGTTCTTATAAACAGCTTTCTAGGAGATGATTCATAGAATTTTACTTATCTATATATCCAATATCCATATACCCCACCCCCCTCCCCAACAAAACAAAAATAGCCCCAACCCCACCTCTCAAAATTGGATAAATTACTTACTGGGAAGCTAATCTTTCTTGATTAGTAGTGTTAAAAAGTTGAGATCTTTGTTCTTATATTTAGCTATTTATTGTAGGAAGATCATGAAGATGCTGGTGGAGAAGATTGAGCAGAAGTTTGATCAAGAAAAAGTGATTGAGGAATTTGAGGATTTGACAAAAGATGCTGGCAAAATTCAAGAAGAGACACTTGAAAAGATACTGGAACAGAATAGAGGGACAGAATATTTGCAGCAATGGGGTTTGAATGGTAAAACTGATCCTCAGACTTTCAAGAATTGTGTCCCTATTGTAACTCACAATGATTTGGAGCCTTACATTCAAAGAGTTGCTGATGGTGATCTTTCTCCCATTCTTACTGGAAAACCAATTGAAACCATCTCATTGAGGTAATGTAAAAATGGATCTTTTTTTTTTGTGAGGTTCTTATTTTCTTGATGTTTTTAGAAGTAGAATAAGGAAATTTAGTGGTTGGTTTGCAGTTCTGGTACTACTCAAGGGAAGCCAAAGTTTGTACCTTTCAATGATGAATTGATGGAGTCCACTATGCAGATATTCAAGACCTCTTTTGCCTTTAGGAACAGGTAATGCTATTTGTCATTTTGTTCTATTTTTTAAACTCTGGAAATTTGCTTGTTGAAAATGGGAAGCCCGGTGCACAAAGCATCCCGCATTCACGCAGGGTCCGGGGAAGGGCTGCACCCCAAGGGGTGTGAAGTAGACAGCCTACCCTAACGCAAGGATTAGTGGTTGCTTCCGCAGCTCTTACTCGTGACCTATAGGAGCAGGCATTGGCTCATAAAATTTCTCTAAGCAGCCATGGAAAGTTAAAGAGTTTAAATGGTGATAAATGTTGGGGACACATAACTAACTTTGTCACAATTGAGACTTTTCAATCCCAAGAAAAAGAAAAGGACTGGTCATTCTTTCTTCAATTAAATTAAATGTTTGGTTTGTTATAGCTTAGCTAAATGTAGTAGTTCTGTTTTTTTTCATTCAGAGAATTTCCAATTGGAAATGGGAAGGCTTTGCAGTTTATTTACAGCAGCAAACAGTTCAAAACAAAGGGAGGTTTAGCAGCAGGAACAGCCACTACCAATGTGTACAGAAATGCACAATTCAAGAAGACAATGAAAGCAATGTGTACCCCATGTTGTAGTCCTGATGAAGTAATATTTGGCCCTGATTTTCACCAATCCTTATACTGCCACCTTTTGTGTGGGCTCATTTTCGGCGATGAAGTTCAAGCTGTTTCGTCTACCTTTGCCCATAGCATTGTCCATGCTTTCCGAACTTTAGAACAAGTATGGGAAGCACTTGTTGTTGACATAAGAGAGGGAGTCCTGTCGAGTAGAGTCACTGTCCCGTCCATAAGATTAGCCATGTCAAAATTGCTGAAGCCTGATCCGGAACTAGCTGATACAATTTATAATAAGTGCTCAAGATTAAGCAATTGGTACGGCTTGATTCCTGAACTCTTCCCAAACACAAGGTACATATATGGTATCATGACAGGATCAATGGAACCTTACTTGAAGAAACTGAGGCATTATGCTGGGGAGTTACCTTTGTTGAGTGCAGATTATGGTTCTTCTGAAGGATGGGTTGGAGTAAACGTTAACCCGAAATTGCCCCCTGAGCTAGTAACATATGCAGTACTACCAAATATTGGTTATTTCGAATTCATTCCTCTCGGGGGAAATCTCAATGGCATGGAGCAAGCGAATTCTCCAGTGGGTCTGACTGAAGTTAAACTTGGTGAAGAATATGAAATTGTCTTTACAAATTTTGCAGGTACAATTTTCTTGCATCCCTTTTCTTGAAAATGCTTTGCTTGGCAAAACAATTGTTATGTTTGGTGACTCTATCATGTCCTTTCTTGTTTCACTTATATTTGGTGCTTATTGTTAATATCTATTCCGTGTGGCAAAATTGCAGGAAACATGTACATGTGCCTACCTGACATAAAGTATTAAATTCTGCTTAGATAATAAAACTTATGATTTTTTTTCATGCCTTGTTCTGGACTTCGACATGCTTTTCAACCATCTGTTGTACATAGTTGTTCTAATATGCATAACTGCATGTGCCTGATATTCATGTCTTTTTGTCAACCTGTTTTTTGGTTATTAAGCATTAGATTATCCAAAGTAAGTGGTTCTTGAAAAAAGATACTTTAGCAGGTTTTGAAGGCATAGAATGTTGGAATCTTTTGCATTATGCCTTCTAAGTTCTGTCCAGTTGTTCCATATCCACCTCACTTACACATTTCTAAATGACAAGCTATTAGTCTATCTAGTTTATCGCGTATTTTGTTGGATTTAACTATATGCACTGACATTATAATTGACGAGTTTATGAATTTGTAAACGCAGGTTTATATCGTTATAGACTAGGTGATGTGGTAAAGGTAAAAGGATTCCACAATGGGACTCCAGAACTCCAGTTCGTATGCAGAAGGAACCTTTTGCTGAGCATTAACATTGACAAGAACACGGAGAAAGATTTACAACTAGCCGTAGAAGCTGCAGCAAAGCACTTAGTAGACGAAAAACTAGAAGTGGTGGACTTCACGAGCCATGTCAATGTCTCAGCTGATCCGGGACACTATGTGATCTTCTGGGAATTGAGTGGGGAAGCGACTGATGAAATGTTACAAGACTGCTGCAACTGTTTGGATAAAGCGTTCATCGATGCAGGCTATGTGAGCTCCCGGAAAGTGAATGCAATTGGAGCACTTGAGCTGAGGATTGTGAAGAGGGGAACATTTCATAAGATATTAGACCATTTTGTAGGATTAGGAGGTGCAGTTAGCCAGTTTAAGACTCCTAGATGTGTTGGTCCAAAGAATAGCTCATTGCTCCAAATATTGTCTAGTAATGTTGTTGAGAGCTATGTTAGTACTGCCTTCTGTTGAACTATTTGTAGTTTTCCTGCTATGTGCAGCCCTGCTGGGCATTCTTCTCTTAATAAAATACTTTAAATTGTAAGAAAATTGGAGACTTGTTTAACATCTCTACTTCCAGATTAGCAGTAGGCACGGGCACGCTACTCCTCTTCTGTAGAACTATACATATAGAGAACAAATTTTTAAAAGTTGTCTGGATGTGGAGTCATTATGTTCAGTCGAACAACATAACGAGTCTAAAGTTACGGAAGCCTTTGTCAAGCCTGATAGCCACAAAATTGCAAGCAAATAGAGTAGAGAGGTTATTGTTTCTTTCAATCAGAATTGCGAGCTTGTTGTAGTCAATCAATTTTGGTCAAGAAACTTTATTCCTCAAATATGATCGTTAATTCAACCCGGTCAAATTTCCATAATTGAATGTCATGTAATTGTATAAAGGTTCACATTAAATTCTCAAATGATAGAGTGACACGTGGAGCCTGGGACAGATGGAAGACAAAACGAGTGGAAGCCAAGACGGAGGACAACAACTTCGGTTGGCATCGGGTAGACCCCGAAGGAAACATTGCTAACGGGACAAAATAATATTTGCCACTAGATGACATTCAATGAAGAATATTTCTCAGTACTAAATACACAATCCGTTATAGAGAATTTTGGCATTCATAGCACGCCGTTACATATTCGTCAATTGCCCCCATTATTGTCATTTAAGAGGGCTTGATCCTAGGACCTTGTTCCCTAGGTATAGCTATAAATAGTGACTTCAACGGCGAATATTTGCCACTAGATGACATTCAATAAAGAATATTCCTCAGTACTAAATACACAATCCGTTACAGAGAATTTTGGCATTCATAGCTTGTCGTTACATAGTCGTTAATGGCCCCCATTATTGTCATTTAAGAGGGCTTGATCCTAGGACCTTGTTCCCTAGGTATAGCTATAAATAGTGACTTCAATGGCCATTGTAAGGGACAAAAATTCTGACAAACTTATGCTACACATCATTCTAAGCTAAATAATATTCTATTTTCTGTCTAACAATATTCTTGTTGTTGTCTTCGGAAGCCTTACTCCTGGAACCAAACTGTCTGCTATTTTATCTCAATCTCAACGCTAAGTCTGGTATTTTTATTTATCATTTTGGATCAAATCGATTCGCTTGTCTATAAATCACGCAATAAATTCAACTGTATTGTTTTACGAGTAAACAGTTTGGCGCCCACCGTGGGGCTTAGACAATTGAGTAATTGAGTTGATCCTTGCGTCTATTACTAATCTGTTTGATTCTTTGTTTCTTAGAAAAAAATCTTAAAAGATGGCAGATAACGATGTCAACATCGCAGACAACGTTGAGGCACAAGAAACTCCGCCTCAACACGAGGATTCGATCAACGACACCCCCAACGAGGGGGATATAGCCACGCCGGTCCATAGCGGGCAATATATACGACACTTACGGGAGGCAACTCCTGATGACGTTAAAGACGAGCATATTGCGGAAATAGTGAGAATTCTGAGGGAACAACAAAAGGCTATTATGGGACATCTCTCACGGCAATACCAGACCATGACAGAATTGAGGCAAGCATTATCGGGTGCTTCCAACAACGCGAATGGAAGAGGTTCAATTCCTCATGGTGCTCCCGCAAACCAAATAACGTAAAGGGTTGCTAACAACACCCCGAGGGGTGAGGTCGGCTTCGACGGGGCCAGGGGATCGGCAGCCGATCTGGTAACAATAACAGAAATGATCCTTTCAAAACTGAGCTCATGCAATTTATGAGGGAAATAAATGCTCGAATGGACCAAATTCCGGGCGCACCACCAGTGCTGAAGGGCCCGGACTTAAAGAAATACACCTAGTTTCCATTCAAACCAAGCACAACACCAGAGTTGATCCCGAAGCGGTTCAAAATACTAGACATACCAAAATATGATGGGACTTCAGATCCTCAGGAGCACATCACCACCTATACAATGGCGATAAAAGGAAACGACTTAGCTCCACACAAGATTGAGTCATTCCTACTGAAGACGTTCGGAGAAACCCTCACGAAAGGGGGCCCTGACATGGTACTCACTTCTACCGGAGCACTCAATAGATTTCCTTGAAATGCCCGCAGACTCTTTCATCAAGGCCCATGCCTGGGCCAGGAAGGTCCATGCCCGTAAGGTGGACATATTCAGAATTTCACAAGGAGAGTCTGAGTTGCTATACGAGTTCATGACCAGGTTCCAAAAAGAAAGGATGTTGCTACCGGTCATGCCAGACGAATGGGCAGTTGAGGCATTTACTAAAGGGCTGAACCCGAGGAGCTCCGACGCCTTCCGGAAACTGAAAGAAAGCATGCTCGAATTTTAGGCAACTACATGGGCGGATGTCCATAAGTGCTATGAATCAAAGATAAGAACAGAAGATGACCAACTCGGTTTCTCGGCATCAACCAAGAGTCGGGATCGAGAAAAGAACATGGATAAGCCGAAGAATGATTTTGACGCAGATCAACGATCTTCTAAGGGCCGATTTTTGCCCTACGAAAGGGCCGAAGGATGCGGTAGAGGTTTTCGGTCGGCGGACAGGTTCGCTCCCGATAAAAGAACTGACTGCGGCCGGAATAACAGATCATTGCAGGACAAAGAGGTATCAGGTTCCCAGGATTCCACCTATCCTACACTGTCCGAGTACAATTTCAATATCAGCATAGTGGAGATGGTATCGGCGAAGAGGAACATCAAGAAAGCACGGTTCCCGAGGCCGATGAGATCTAATCCCAGCTAGGGAGATCCCAATCTATGGTGCGAGTATCATGGAACTAACGGCCATCGTACCGGGGACTGCCGATATCTGTGCAATGAGGTGGCGGCGTTGTTGAAAAATGGCCATCTCAGAGAGTTCTTAAGCGACCGAGCCAAAAACAATTACGGCCGCAACCGGGATAACGCAGAGCCCTCGAAGATAGGTGAAGACCCTCCCCGACAAACCATCAACATGATTTTCGGGGGGAACGAGATCAACGGTGTGACCTTCTCGGCAACAAAAAATACAAAGAGGTATCGGTGACTCATAGCAAGAGACTAAGGGATGTCGCCGAGGACGACATCACATTCTCAGAAGAGAACGCCGATGGACTTCTACTACCACACAACGATTGCCTTGGAATTTTTCTTAACGTTCTAGATTTTAAAATTAAACGTGTTTTGGTGGACTGGGGAAGTTTGGCCAATATCATTCAATGAAGAGTGCTGGAGCAAGCAAAGCTAAACGGAAGCATCATTCCAGCCACAAAGCTTCTCGCCGGGTTCAACTTAACAAGTGTGACAACCCGAGGGGAGATCCTGCTGCCCACAACGCCAAAGGGTCATGAAGACCACCTTATTTGAAGTAGTAGATGGTGACATAGTGTAACGACCCGACTTGTCATTTTGAGTAATTACTCTGCTTTCAACTATTTGAAGTCTTGAATAACTTCCTACGAGGTATTATGACTTGTACGCAAAGATTTGAGTTCATTCCGGATTGATTTGCTATGTTTCGGCATCGAACCTAGAATGTTCGATGTCGATTCTTCAAGAATATGTGGTATCACATTAAGCAAATGAGCTCCAAATTTAGTTTTGATTGAAGTATTAGATCCGTATTGAAATTATGGAGCCATAGCAAAAAGAATCATTGAATTCGGATATCGTATGAGAAAGTTATGCCTATTTTCGTAACTGGAATGATTTTTCTGTCGCCGCGAGCGCCCAGGGTAGCGCGGGGCGCTAGCCCTGGCACTGGAAATTTTTGGGTACTGGAAGCTGCGCCACAGGCAGCGCCCCACGCTACCTGTGACGCCCGAAACATCTGAGGGTTTATAAAACGGGTTATTTTGACCATTTTTGACAAAAATAGAGTTGGGGAGCTCGGTTTAGGCGATTTTTGGACGATTTTCATGGGAAAACATTGGGGTAAGTGTTCCTTATCCTATATTGATTATATTTCATGATTCCATATTCATTTACATCATGAATCCATGAATTTATGGAAGAAAAATCTGATTTTTTTTTGTAAAATCTTCCAAAAATATAAAATGAAGATTTAAAGGTCAATCCGATGTCGGAATTTGATAATTTTTGTATGGTTGGACTCGTATCGGAACGGGTGTTCAGATTTTGTAACTTTTGTCGGGTTCCGAGACGTGGGCCCCATGGGCTATTTTTGAGCTAAATTTCAGATTTTTATGGAAAATTAGCATTTTCATATGGAATTGATTTCTATACCTCGTGTTGATTGTATCAAATTATTTTGACTAAGATTCGAGGCGTTCGGAAGCCGAATCACGAGGAAAAGGTTTATTGGATTAAAGAATTTGCTTGGATTGAGGTAAGTAACTCTTCTAATCTTGGAGTTGAGGGTATGAACCCTGAATATATGTATTTTGTGAATTGTTGGGAGGTGATGCACATGCTAGGTGACGGGCGTGTGGGCGTGCACTATAGAAATTGTGACATAATTGTTTATGTGGAATGTTATAGTTAAATAACCTTGGTATTTTCCATGCGGTGTTATGTGTTAAAGAAATTGAGCTGAAAAGCATATTACAAATCATGTTGAGGCTATGTGCCAGTATTATTGGGACCCACAGAGGTCATATTGATGTGAATTATTGTGTTAAATTAAAAACTCATACTCAGTCATATTCATTTCATTACATATCATAACTCAGTTTTATGACTCTATTTTGATGCATATAAATATTTTGGGCCGAATGCCCTGTTTTACTAAAATGCCCGAGTGGCTTGATTTGTGAGGATGAGTGTGGATCGGGGCTGCCCGCCTGCAGCATACCTGAGTGAGGCCGAGGGCCTGAATTGTGAGGATGAGTGTGGATCGGGGCTGCCCACCTGCAGCATACCTGAGTGAGGCCGTGGGCCTGATTGTGAGGATATTAATACCATAGCGCGTGAGTTGTCCGCGTAGTACGTGAGTTGACCGTGCGGGTCCAGGTATTTATACCATAGCGCGTGAGTTGTCCGCGTAGCACGTGAGTTGACCGTGCGGATTCAGGTATTGATATGATGGCACGTGAGTTGTCCGTACAGATTATAGCGCTTGGGATGAAGGTATGCCCGAGTGGCAAGAGTGATTGTGAGGTATGCCCGAGTGGCAAGAGTGATTGTGAGGTATGCCCGAGTGGCAAGAGTGACTGTGAGGTTTGCCCGAGTGGCACGAGTGACTGTGAGGTTTGCCCGAGGGGCTGTATATGAGTGATGTTCTGCCCGAGGGGCTGTTTATGATTTTTATCATTGAGTTGCATTGCATTGGCATGCACACATGACATACATGCATAGAGATGTATTTTTTCTCATGCTGTACAACATCACATCATTCATGAGTTTTTACACATTGTTGACAGATGGGCATAGTGATGCATTTGTTTTACACGGGTTATCCGGAAGGAAAATGAAACATCTTATTTATTATTGACAAGATTTTGGGAGAAATTTATTATTTTTAAACTATTTATATTATTGGAAACTTTGGCAAACGATTTGGGTTTTCACTGAGATATTTGGAAGGAAGAACTATAATTTTTGAAATCATTATTTGGCTGAGTATTTTATCCCTCAGTTATTTATGGTATTATTTGCTTTATGTTGTTATGGATTGTTGTGTACTATTGGTTGTGGACCCGACCTTGGTAGAAGCTCGTCACTACTTTCAACCTACGGCTAGGTTTGTTACTTACTCAGTACATGGGGTCGGTTGTACTGATACTACACTTCTGCACATTGCGTGCAGATGTTGGCTGTTGTTGTTGCTGTGCTCGATGGTTGCGGGACTTGAAGATGTACCTGCGTTCCTGTTGTAGCTGCCTCTTGTTCAGGGTAGCCTTAGATTTATAAAAGCTCTGTTTATGTAATATTCAAACAGACTATGTATTTATTTCATTTCCGCTTTGTATACTCTATTCTTAGAAGCTCATGATTTGTACTACCAGTTCTTGGGGAGATGTATCGGTTTTAGATATTTTCTTTTAATTAATTTGATTGGAATTGGATAGTTGGAAATTGGCTTATCTAACGGGTTGGGTTAGGTGCCATCACGACTAGTGAGATTTTGGGTCGTGACACATAGGCTGTAATATAAATCTTGGCAGACCATGGCTACACGAGATGAAGGCTGTTCCATCAGCATATCACCAACTTCTGAACATTTGGCTACACGAGATGAAGGCCGTGGCAGACCATGGCTACCTTTGCCCATAGCATTGTCCATACTTTTCGAACATTTGAACAAGTATGGGAAGCACTTGTTGTTGACATAAGAGAAGGAGTCTTGTCGAGTAGAGTCACTGTCCCGTCGATAAGATTAACCGTGTCAAAGTTGCTGAAGCCTGATCCTGAACTGGCTGATACAATTTATAATAAGTGCTCAAGATTGAGCAATTGGTACGACTTGATTCCTGAACTCTTCCCAAATACAAGGTGCATATATGGTATAATGACAGGATCCAGGAGCGGCTCAAGCACATGCGGGGCCTAAGGCCAAAATTTAATACAAAGGCCTAAATTTTTAAAATGAAGTTATAAGATATATTGTTATCTGAAATCTAATCTTCTGGCTTTTTGAGATATAAAGTTGTTAATGATCTTTTTTATAATCAACTTTTTCTAATAATTCTTTTTCAATCGATATTATAGACAACTCATTTAGTCTTATTCAGATATTGTTGATTTTAGATAAGATATTATAGAGCAATAGAAGTATAAAACTATTGAAAGTTTAAAAGTATTGTTGAACACTTAAACTAATAAAATCTTGGAGAAAGAATATGAGTAAGAATAATAAAGAGAAAGACAAAAAATATGTATTTGAAATATAAAGAGATTGGTAAAAAGAAAGATTGACTTGAACAAATTAAGAAAGGGAGAGTAAAAATTTTACACGTTCTCTAATGAAGGAGTAAAAAGTAAAAAATTGGAACGTTGGAAAACTATTCATCTACCCATTTTTAAGTAAGTCAAATTATTACTTTATTTTTATATATATAAAGAACTTTCTTTCCTTTTATATTAAAAACTCTACTTTGTATTAAAAGTATTAAATATTATTTTTTAAACACCTATAAACCTATTATTTTTAAAAAATGGGGCCCCCAAATTTGGGGACCTATGGCATAGGCCTTACCTCTTAGTATAACATTAGACAACCTTACTTGAAGAAACTGAGGCATTATTCTGGGGAATTACCTTTATTGAGTGCAGATTATGGTTCTTCTGAAGGATGGGTTGGAGTAAACGTTAACCTGAAATTGCCCCCTGAGCTAGTCACTTATGCAGTATTACCAAATATTGGTTATTTTGAATTCATTCCTCTTGGGGGAAATCTCAATGGCGTGGAGCAAGCGTATTCTCCAGTGGGTCTGACTGAAGTTAAACTTGGTGAAGAGTATGAAACTGTCTTCACAAATTTTGCAGGTACAATTTTCTTGCACCCCTTTTCTTAAAAATGTTTTGCTTACCAAAAATATTATTATGTTGGTGACTCATTGCTTACCAAAAATATTTCTTAACTTAGTATATGAATAGTTTATTGAGCGACCATCAACATTTGATTATGGATTATGACTCTTGGTGAGCGACTTCTGCATTATTTGGATTTACTTCTTTCCATCTGCAACTCTGATGAGTGAGACAATTCCTTTCTTGTTTCACTTATATATGGTACTTATAGTTTAGACATTTGGTACTTATAGTTTAAACATGATCACTTACAAATATTAAATTCTGCTTAGATAATAAAACTTATGATTTGTTTTTATGCTTTGTTCTGGACTTCAACATACTTTTCAATCATCTGTTGTACATATTTGTTCTAATCTAAATAATTGCATGTGCCTGATATTCATGTCTTTTTGTCCACCTGATGTTCTTGAAAAAGATACTTTAACAGGTTTCGAAGGCATAGAATGTTGGGATCTTTTGCATTCTGCCTTCTAAGTTCTGTCCAGTTGTTTCATATCCACCTCACTCACACATTTCTAAATAACAAGCTATTAGTCTATCTAGTTTGTCACTTATGTTACCGGATTTTAAATATATGCACTGACAATATAATTGACGATTTTATGAATGTGTATATGCAGGTTTATATCATTATAGACTAGGTGATGTGGTAAAGATAAAAGGCTTCCACAATGTGACTCCAGAACTCCAGTTTGTATGCAGAAGGAACCTTTTGCTGCGCATTAACATTGACAAGAACACAGAGAAAGATTTACAACTAACCGTAGAAGCTGTAGCAAAGCGCTTAGTAGACGGAAAACTAGAAGTGGTGGACTTCACGAGCCATGTCAATGTCTCAGCTGATCCGGGACACTATGTGATCTTCTGGGAACTGAGTGGTGAAGCAACTGGTGAAATGTTGCAAGATTACTGCAACTGTTTGGATAAGGCGTTTATCGATGCAGGCTATGTGAGCTCCCGGAAAGTGAATGCAATTGGAGCACTTGAGCTGAGGATTGTGAAGAGAGGAACATTTCATAAGATATTAGATCATTTTGTAGGATTAGGAGGTGCAGTTAGCCAGTTCAAAACTCCTAGATGTGTTGGTCCAAAGAATAGCTCATTGCTCCAAATACTCTCTAGTAATGTTGTTGAGACCTATGTTAGTAGTGCCTTCTGTTGAACTATTTGTAGCTTTCCTGCTTTGTGCAGCCCTACTGAACTGGGCATTATTCTCTTAATAATACTTCAAATTGTCGAAAACTGGAGACTAGTTTCACATCTCTATTTCTCGACCCCAGTGGCAGATGTCGCTTATAAGCGGTAGTAGCACGGGTATGCTACTCCTTTTCTCTAGAACTATACATATAGAGATACAAATTGTTAAATGTCGTATGAACGCGGAGCCAATTGTTTAATCGAACAACATAACGAGTTAAAGGTTACAGAAGCCTTTGTCATGCCTGATAGACACAAAATTGCAAGCAAATAGAGTAGAGAGGTTATTCTTTTTTTCAATTAGAATCGCGAGCTTGTTGTTGATTCAACCCGGTCAAATTTGCATAATTGAATGTCATGTACTATGATTATTACTCCTGAAAATCTTAGCTACAATTGTGTTAGTTACATTTATTGTCGCACAATGGACTAGTTCAGTTAATTGATACTCTGTGTTACAACCCGCACTTTGGAGTTGTGACTTCGGCTAGTGGTTGGCCTGCAACGAGAGAAACTGCAGGTGCCGCACGGATAATTCGGTGGTGTTAGTGAGCGTAAGGAAACGTGCACGTGACACTCTGTATCTACTAACTGAGTCTGAGTTTGAATATGTATTTTGACAAATGTTCAAATCCCAGGGGGTCCACCAGCTGGTTGACTCGTAATCATGGACCACTTCTGAATTTATCTAATCCTAGTATGACAAACTTACTGTGAGTTGTCGGTTTTGTGGGACCAAGATCAGATATTAGTGCGACGTTGAATTTGGTTTGAAGTTTGAACCGTATTTGCTTATTTAGCTTTTTGGACGAGTGGTGATGTTTATTGCTACCCTCTTTGGAGAAAGAGACAACTCTCTGGAGCATAGATACGTGTGGGAAGCATAAATCTGTAAAGGGTAGTTTGGTTCGAATATAAGTTACGGTGAGATTAATTATTTGATATATTATTTTTTATTGAATGTTTGGTATGTTGTATTAATTTTAGGATTATCAATTTTATCACTTTATCTTGGGATAATTTATCCTGCGATTACTATTCCAACAAGAGACGAATCCTGAATTTGAACTTTAAGGGTTCACATTCGCAATTCTACCATATCTAATCTAATTTAATGGGTTCAAATTTTTTTATTTGTACATAGTTAATAATATTTTGAGCAAAAATACATGCTATGTAGGGCTGGGCATATATCGGGTAAAACCGATAACCCGAACCGAAAAAAGCTTATTGGGTTATCGGTATCGGGTTATTGGGTTAATAATTCAGTAACAGTTTAGTGTTATTTTATTATTGGGCTATTGGTTCGGGTCTCGGTTTGCCCAATTTTATTAACGATTTAACCGATAACCCAATAAACTTTATAAAAATACGATTTTATCCTTAGGTATATAATTTTACCGTTCTCACAATTCTCTATCTGCTGTTGTAATTCTCCCAAATTTATCATTCAACACATAGAGAAATAATGTTGTAAGGTTTATCATATTCTTTGAGAGGGTTACAACACTAAAGAAAGTTTATCATATTCTTTATACAGTACACATTATCCCTCATTACTTCTTCCCTTTATAATCTAGATTGAGTTATCTTATACGTTAAACTGATAATCGAACCAATAATGATCGATAATCGATATCTTATCGGCTCGGTTATTAGTTTAACATATTTATAAACCGATAACTGATATGCCAAACCGATAATATTCACAATCGAACCGAATCGACCGATGCCCACCCCTAATGGTATGAGCGAAAGCTATGGGTTCAGTTGAACCCATAGCTTCTACACTGGATACGCCTCTAATTCCAACCTTTGGTAGATATAAGTTATTTCGGTAACATTTTTAATCTTAAGATAACTTATTCTAGGATTAGTAACCAAACAAGGGATAAGGCAATACTAAATTTTTATCTCAAAATTATTTTTACTTATCCATTAAACCAACGACCCCTAACTAGTTCATGTTGAATGACAGATGAGGAGTTAAGAAAATGAAGGAAAATATCAGCCGTTTCTATATATGTGATCATATTTGATTAGACATAAAATTAAAAAAGAAAGAATAACTTTTGAAATTTGTAGTTTAAAATAAGATATCGACATTTCTATAGCTTTATATAAATATAAAATTTAAAGTTAAATTGTTTCTAAATATAAAAATATATTTTTTTTAAAAGACAAACTAAAGGAAAGAAGACGGGGGAGTCGCTGTATTTGGGTATTAAAAGAAGATCTTTTGCTAGATCTCAATCATCTGATCCTTTTCTAGAGGCTCAAAGTTCTTACTACCATTTTCCATTTTGGAAAGTAAGCAATATTCTCGTCCACTTTTAACAGTACTTGGCCAACTGATAAAGTGGACAGAGTTTTGATCAATCAAAGTTACATCTACATAGCAACCACCTACAAATTAATGAAAATCAAACAGAAGTAGGGAAGGAGAACAGAGCACAGTACAAGGACTATGTGGCCAAACATTTAACAAAGCCACCATTGTCCTTTGACAAAAAAGTGCTATACACCACAATCTCATAAGTATGATAAAAGAATATTAGCAAGTGGATTTTTTCAATTGTTTCAAGGGGTCGTTGACTGTCGGTTAGAGAGGAGTTATTCATGTATTAAAACTAGTAGGTACTTGACATGAAAAACTGTTGAGTGGAAAATTCTCTCTCCAAAATTATCCTCCTTCCCCTAAGATGGCCTCATCCTACCCCTACACAGGACCAAATACTGAAACCACCCGACCCATCGGACATTAGCTCAGCTCTTATGGAAATTGAAATGATTCCGAAAAAGAACACCTTCAAAGAAATATTATCCGAAAAAAAACTTGACAAAGTCAAGTACCTACTACCCCCAACACCACCAAGCCGGAATACTGTCGGAGACAACTAGGATCGAGGACATTTCGGAGCCCATCATCCTAAGCCAGGAACAAAAACTGAGAATCTACCACCCTTGGCGATTCTCAGTTATCCTCAAAGTTTTTGGGAGGAAAATTCCATACCACATTCTTAAATCCAAGCTCCAACAACTATGGACCCTTACAGAACAATTATCCCTCATCGATCTAGGCTGGGAATTCTTCACAATCAAGTTCGAAAAAGAGGAGAACATGACAAAAGCCTTACACGGAGGCCCATGGTTTATCATGGGTCATTTCCCCTTAGTTAGGAATTGGGATCCCAATTTCATGTCGGCCGTCTCAAAAATCCAAACCACAACAATCTGGATCCAGTTACCCCAATTACCCATGGAATTTTATGACAAAGAAATTCTGGAGAAAGAGGGAACAAGGGTGGGAAACTTCCTAAAGATCGATACGTGCACATCTTCAACCCTGAGAGGTAGATTAGCACGGATATACATCCAAGTGCCGATCGAAGTCCCCTTCAGACGGACATGGAGGTTGAAAACCATAGGTAGCCGATCGAGTACGAGGGGGAGGGTATCATGTGCAAGAAGTGTGGGCGAATAGGCCACCTATCAGGGAGATGTACTATAGAACCACCACATGAGACACCAGAGAAGGCAGAAACATCCACGGCGAGGACAACCGCTCAAGAAGACAGCAACTGGAAGGTGGTGGAATTCCCAAGGAAAGCACGGCGGAAGAGAGCAACAACGGAGCGCCACAATCTCAGGCAATAAGGGGTAACAAATCGCAGCCAAGAGGAAAAGAGACATGCGCCGAATTCAGGTAAGTTTTCCATACTAGGGAACTCGGGGGAGGGCGGCTCCGATGAGGGCGGTACTAGGGCTGCAAGTCAAAACAACCCACTCGAACAGGCCCAAATTAACCTACATGGGCTATAGTAGCCCAAAACCAGAAGGTACCAAAGGTCTCATAGGCCAATACCGCGTGCAAATGGCCCAAATACAGAAGGCACATAAGTCAAACACACGCCTAAATTTGTATCCTACCTGGGCCACGCCACTAACACTCGCACACACACCACGAATCACAAATCCCCAAGACAAATACACGCATCCACTTCAGGTAAATACTCTCCACATATTAACAGCCCAAATGGGGCACAAACTTACCACATTGAAAGTCAATTAGTGGGATCCATAGTGGGGTCAAAATCAAGCCATAAATCCTCCTGTAATGGAAAAGAAGTCAGAGGGGTTATACTTGAAAGTGACATTCACACTCAAGACCATCCACCCACTGTTCCTCTTTATCATTTTCTCTCAGATGATTTGACTGAAGCAGTCACCTCCCAAAGAGCTCAAATCATGGGAGATTGCCATGCACGAAAACCAAATGAGACAAGGAGAGATTTAAATAACAGCTTTGGCTTGTTTAAAAATAATACTCTCACTGTCACCACTAACAACAAAAATGGAGAACAACCAACCCCCCCCCCCACTAACCAAACTCACATGCAGAACCAAGAAGAGGACCCAGCGCCCATCGTGGTGACTTCTTCACCCCTTCCCATGGATCGCATACCATTTTCATGGTTGGAGATGGCCCTACAGGGGGCTGTCTTTCCCCTAACCTTCAAAATAAGGGCTCTACCCATCATAGTAGTGATCCAAAACCCCCACTACCTGGCCAAAGTAGTCATTGCAAGTGTGAACCATGCAATGATGAACTATGGCTACCAGCTATGGTTAGCAACACTGATGCAATCACAGATGGCCTTGAGCCAACAAACCCTAACAACAAATCAACTGAGCTCACTAATGGAGCAGTTAAGCCACACCCTCCCCTTTTTCCCTTTAACCTCCCCAAAGGAGGGGATTCCAAGCCCATCCTTCCAATCAACATGGAGAGAGACCCCACCACCAAAAGAAACCCAGGTGGCAGGGTCAGAAAATGTCCACGGGCATCTAGAGGCAAGCAACACAGAGCTGGAGGACCTGATAGTAAAGTTGGGAGTGCCCAAGACAAAAGCTATGCTCCTGCAACAGGAGGAGCAAATAGAGTTTAGTGGGTCTGGGGGAGAAATGCTTATCGTACTATGTCCAAGGAGCATGGTAAGGTGCGGAGTAAAGCTAAGGTTAGCCATAGGATAAGACTTAAGAGACTTAGTTGTGAGTCTAAACTTTATAATGGAACAAACTCAGAACTCTCCAGGCCAGGAGACTTAGGGGAGCCCATCAGGGAAGGAGAAAGCCAAATGCCTAAAAAGGAAGCCACCCACCAACCCCAATTTATTAATAAATTTCATAATCTGGATTGCTAGATGGGCTAACAGTGGTGAGTTTAGAAGGCACAATACTGAGATGGTCAAGCTGCACAAACCTACCATGCATGTTCTCCTGGAAACGAGGATGACAGAGCATAAGCATTTGATGCAAGAACTAGGCTTCTCAGGCCAAATTCAAGCCCCAGTTGTGAATTTTTCTGGAGTAATTGTCATCTCGTGGAATGATGACATCTTGAAGATTGATGAAGTCTCCACCACCACTCAGGGCATTAATGTCATGGTTAAGGTAAGCCCTTCCTCCATTCCCTGGTTATTCACTATTATCTATGCTATTAATAGTTATGCTAATAGAAGGAACCTTTGGGATCAACTCAAAGCAATTCTTGATCACTATAATGGAAGTTGGCCAGTAGGAAGGGACTTCAATGAAGTCCTCAGGGCCAAAGATAAGCAGGGGGAAACTAAATCTCTTCCCCAATAACTAACATATTCTGGTAGTGTATTAACTACTATAAGCTAATTGACTTAGGCTTTAAAGGTAGTAAATAAACTTGGAACAATATGAGGTATAAGAATAGAAGCCAACTTATATTAGAAATACTGGATAGGTATTTGGCAAATGACATATGGATTCAAGAATACCCCTCTAGCTCTATCTCCCATCTACCTAGAACCCATTCTGACCATTGCCCTATGTTAGTTACCATGTGGCCTAACCCTAGTTAGAATTCCCTAAGGCCCTTCAGGTTTGAGCCCATGTGGTGTGGCCACCCTACCTCCCCCAGTGTGATTCAGCAGGCATATGCTGGGAACTGTAGTTTAGAGAAAGGGAATGCCAATTTCCAAGACTAGGTTTCCACATGAAACAAGAATGTCTTTGGTAACATGTTTCATAGGAAAAAGCACATCCTGGCCAGGCTGGGAGGCATCCAAAAATCCAAAGCATACCTTTTTAGCAATTTCCTTCAGAAGCTAGAGGGTGAGCTTCTAGATGAATACTCCTCTATCCTGAATAGTGAAGATGTTTTCTGGAGGACTAAGTCTAGGATCAACTGGCATATAGAAGAGGATGCCAACACTAGGTTCTTCCACACCTCAACTCTCAATAGGAGAAGAAGAAACATGATTAGTGCACTTCAAGATGATGTTGGAAACTGGATAGAGAACCAATAGGAAATTAAGGATGCAATCTACCAATTATATAATCCTCTCTATACCACTGACCACCACTCCTCTCCCAACCCATGGCAGAGCACAACATACAACACCCATATCCTATCCAGTAAGGACCAGGCTATTTTGAATGCTCCACTCAGAACTAGTGAGATCAAGGATGCCATGTTCTCTTTCAAGCCAACAAAGGCTCCTGGGCCTAATGGCCTCCGCCCCTTTTTCCACCAAAGATTCTGGAATATTTTGAAAAACAAAATCACTCAATTCTGCAACCAAACTTTCCAGAGTTTTGAAATGAATCCCAATGTCAATAGTACATATCTTTGTCTGATCCCCAAGTGTATTAATACCATAATTCTTAAGAACTTCAGGCCAATTGGTTTGTGCAACACAATGTACAAGCTAATTACTAAAATCATTGTCAATAGAATAAATTCAATCCTTCCATCCATCATTGGGCCTAGTCAAGCCAGTTTCTTGTCCGATAGGAGAGCTAGTGATAATGCCATCATAGTCCAGGAATACATCATTCACTTCAGCAAGATGAAAGGGAAAATGCTAATATGATCCTCAAAATTGACTTAGAAAATGTGACGAGCGCAAAACATACCACAAAATAATTGCTCGCTAGTCAAAGATAGTATAGTTAAATTATCGTCTCCACAGGGATTGGTAGGGGTATTCGTGGTTTGGTTTGGATCGGCTTTTCTCTAAAAAGAAACCAAATCAAGTAAGTCAGTTTTTCAAATATTGGAACCAAACCAAACCAATTAAGCCGATTTTTTTTTTATCGATTCGGTTTATGTCAGTTTTTATCAGTTTTTGGCTTTTTTCGGTTACTTATCGTTTTTTCCATAAATATGAGACATACAATACCAAATACATATCTCAGTGACTATATTTTCAACGTAGCACTATCAAATCAATTGCTCTTTGGAAAATCTATCATTTACCAAGATATATTGATGATAATTGAATCAAATAGTAATGAATAATTTAAGGACTCAACTAATTGAAATAGATTATTTATAACATGAAATAGATTTTTGTACTTAGCAAAAGAAAAGTATCAATCAAACTAGAATGTAAAGGCAAAGAACTAGATTATTATAATAGCAAAGAACTAGACTAAAAGTGCAAACGATTAACATGTACCATAAAATTTTAGAAACTTTATATATATATATATATATATATATATATATATATATATATATATATAAAATAAATTTTAAATAGCTACTTCTATAGTCGGTTTGGTTTGGTATTTTTTGGTTATTTTTTTTATTAAAACTAAAACCAAACCAAATTTCATTGGTTTTTAAAATTCAAAACCAAAATCAAACCAAACCAAAAGAGTATCGATTTTTTTAGTTGGTTTGGTTCGGTTTTTCGGGTTTTTATAAACATCCTTAGGGAGTGAATTTAAACAGTGTTCAAATAATCTTCAATTGATTACTATCCAAGAAAATTAACACTTGAATTGATGATTATCTACTATGATTTACTACTAAAAATTGAGTATATAACAATTGGTCACAAAAGATAGCAGATGAGCATCGAAGAAATATCAATGAGAGAAATAAGGGTAATTGACTAGACAGGTATAAGATAATTGACTTGGGATCCAATTCTTGAGTTAATTCACTCTATAATAATGTTGATTCTCACGAATTCAACAGATAATCAGATTACACTTGAAGTTAATGTTCCTCTTTTGATTAAACGTTATTTTCAGTAATTAATCCAATTGAAGCACGACAAACAATTGCAACAATCAAATGATGCTTATGGTCTAAAGGGTAACTTCTCACGAATATTTTCCTATTTTCTAGTTCAATTAACAATTCAAGAGGCTCTTTCGATTACCTATTTGAATCACGAATTTAAACTAGAGCATAAGATGTAAAGAAATTTAATATCAAACTCTTCTTTCGATTAAGCAAAATAAGAAATAACTCCACAATACGAATTAAAACTCCATTAATTAATTTCAACAATTATCAAGAATTGAATCCCTAACCAAGTTATCAAAACACCGTATCTGTCAACACCCTAATGGAATTTACTCCATAGCAATGGAAAAAGTCATCTCAATGAGGTTTAAAAACATAGAAGACATCAATGATAATGATTCGATATAAACTCCCGTATTGCACCGATTGTTAGTTAAAATTTTGATGAATTTTTGAGTCTTCTTGCCTTGGTTGGTTCTCAAATCTTTCATAGGTCAAAGATCCCTCAAAAAATATGTTTTCAGTGTATTTATACCAAGTAGGAATGAACCCGGATGAAACTACCCTCTTTGAGCCGAAGTGGAAAAACCTGCAAACTTTACACTTCATGCGTCGCACAACATGTTGCATTAGTGTAGTTTATATAGATGCAAACTCTCTGAACTCCCAGTGTCTGACGGACTTTTGTGTTAGTGCATCGCACCATGCGTCGCACTAGTCCATTTTCTTGTCAGATCACAAAACTTCCAGTCTCTGAACTTGTCAACTTCTGACACACATTTGCACTAATGCGTCGCATTACTACATTTGTTCTAGCCCTTGAACTTTCTTCCCACTTCCATATGCAATGCTGGTCCACGAGCCCCAGATGCAATCCTGGTTTAATTCATTGGCTTTTACTCAGACTTCAAAACTCTAAATTATTCGATTTAGCTCCAATTTATCCTTTTAACTCGGAATCATTTCCTGCAAGGCATAAAATATGTAATAAGTGCAAATCAACATCATTTAAGCACGAACATATGTGAAATACAGTAATTAGAGTGTAAACTACGGCTAAAACGCGAGTTTCTAGCCTACAATCAAAAGGCTTTTGATAGGCTGGAATGGTCCATAATTAGAGATACCCTTGTGTCCTTTGGCTTCCCTTATAACATGACTAAGATAATTATGTCATGCATCTCTAATAGCTCTATCTTTGTTCTAGTGAATGGGGGCAGAACTAACTTTTTCCACCCTAGCAGGGGCATTAGGCAGAGAGACCCTATGTCTCCCTACATCTATATCATGTGCATGAAGAGACTGTCTAGAAGCATTGAGTCCTACGTCATTAATGGAAGTTGGTTTCCAATCAAAATCAGTCACTCTTACGGCCAGCAAATCCTTTGGCAAATATCTGAAATTTCCTATATTCCATAAAAGGCCTACCAATAGGGACTTCCAATTCATCATAGACAATATGCAAACCAAACTGGCAGGCTGGAAAACCCACTTCATGAACATGGCTGGTAGAACCACTCTTGCCAAATTATCTCTTGGTCGCATCCCAAGCCATGTTATGCAATATATTAAGCTACCTGCCCAGGTGAGCAGCCAAATTGATAAGATCCAAAGAAACTTCATATGGGGAACCACAACTGCTAAAACGAAAATGAACCTAATTGGTTGGATACCATCACCAAACCTAGAGAGGAAGGGGGACTTGGGGTTCATAGAACTGATCTAAAAAATAAAGTCATTCTTGCTGGGCTTGCTTAGAGAATATATAACAACCCAAATGCCTAGTGGGCTAGAGTTTTGCTCCACAGCCATTGTACTAGCAGACAACCTACTAGACACATGGCCTCTAGGACCTGGCTTAGCATTAGGAATGGGTAGAAGGTGTGAAGTAAGGCTAATAGGTGGATTGTCAACAAGGAGGATGGAGTCAACCTTTACAATGATAGATGGATCCACAATATGGAGCCAATCAGAACCTTGGTTAATGGACCACTAAACAGGGAGAAAGAAACCATGAATGTTTCCTCCTATATCCAAGATGGCATTTGGAACACTACCAATCTTTCTGTCACCCTCCCTGACAGTGTTACCAACAGGATCAGCTCCACTATCTCCAGTGCCAACAATGCAAACATTGATAGAATGGTATGAAACCAAACCCACAATGGGTTGTTCACAACGAAGTCTGCCTATTCGGCATCTTATAGGATATATACCATCAGGAAAATGAACAGGAAAAAAGGTTCAATTGGATATGGGCTAGGAAAGTTCCTAATAAAATCAAATACTTCCTTTAGCTTATGACACATGGCAGACTCCGCACTAGCAAACACCTTCATCACAGAGGTGTAACTTTGAGCCCTGTTTGCTTCTTATGCAACATAGAAGAGGAATCCATTGAGCATGTGTTCATCAGGTGTGAAAATGCTAAGCACTTCTGGGATAACCTTTCATAACTACGTCAGACAAACATTAATATCCAGTCCTTTTTCCAATGTCCAAACCAAGTGAGAATGCATCATTAACAGTCTGCACAGTCACAATTTCAATAGCCTACTTAGGTGGGGGCAGTTGATCCCTTTCTACCTCTGGGAAATCTGGATAACTAGAAACAACAATTGTTTCAATAGAAAAAGGGACCATGTCTCATACAAAAATGGCATAGCCAAAGACATAGAGTACATTCATGTAGCAGGAGGATGCCAGGAAAACCTGATTTGTTCATCTAGATCAAATGGCACCCCCCTCAAAGGGACCACTACAAACTCAACACTGATGGTGCAACCCTTCAAAATGGATTGGTGGGAGGCCTGGGCAGGATTATTAGGAATAGCAGGGGGACTGGGTAATAGGTTTCATGAAAAAGATAACATGTACTAACATACTACACTGTGAACTAATAGCATTGATGCAAGGGCTAAAGATGGCGATTACAAATAACCTTACTCCTCTGGAGGTTAATTTGGATTCTACCCAGGTAATTAATTGTATCAATAAAGGTAACCTAATTTATGACAATTTGATATGTGAATGTAGGTCACTCCTGATAGCACCGGGGCGTCCACCAGTATGCCATGTCTTCAGAGAAGCAAATAGAGTAGCGGACAAGTTAGCAAAGGAAGCAGGGAAGTATACTGTAGTGGGTAGAAACTTTTTGGTAGTTCCTTCAGTATTTGCCAATGAAACACTATTGGCAGACATCCTATGAACTATTTTTGAAAGGAAAACAATGGTTTGTAATAGCATTAATGTAGAATAGACTACTCTTTGTTTGTAGACGCGAATGAAGTACTATAAATTGTAACTGACACTAACTAGTTTCTGTTATTATATATTATATACTTTTTTAACCAAAAAAAAAAACTTTATACAATGTTTGATTACAAAAATAGGAAAAAATAATCTTCACATAAAATCTAGCATAAGTTATACCATGTTTGATTGGTTTTTCTCTCTTTTTCACATAAATTATAGCATTGTATACATATTTTTTTTTTCCAGCATAAGTAATATATGTATAAGTTATAAGAGAATCTATGTACTATTTTATGCAGGGTAGAAGATGGAATAACTAATATATGTTAGTAATACTTGGATGAAAATACAAGATCACAAGAATACCCTATTCGATCAAACTTGTATTTTTTGTTTAATAATATATATTTAAAATATACTAATTATTTAATAGAATAAACTAGGTAAATAATAAATAATACTCACATTATATTTTTAAATTACTAATCCCTACATAATTAATTTTCGTAAAACTAATTTTCACATAACTAAGTATGGTGTATCTTAACCCTGCATAACTAATTTGTGCATTATTAATACATGTATTATTAATCCATGCACAACTCGTGTTCGAACCAAACGACCTCTTAAGTGGTTGTATGTACTTATTATATAAGATGAGCTGGTAACGTGACTATGCTTACATGACAATTTTATACATGCATGTGATTGGCTACATGCATTTTCTGGGACTAGATTTAGTATTATCCAACGTTTTTTTTATATGTATAGGTCTACTTGAATTATTTTTCAATGAAAGTTGAATGACCATCGGTAATATTACCCCCGAGGATCTTTCAAGTTTCTACAATATACTTTAAGGTTAGAGGATCTGTCATTTTCTACGATATAGTTTAAGCACGATATCAAGTCATTAGGACAAATTTGGAACTTTTTTCTACGATGAATTGGTTGCACTCAACCATGTCATTGATAGACATCTCATGGAATTGCCATATCTTAGTGGAGCAAGAAATTAAGGACATAATAACAAGTCATGAATCATCAAATACAGAGATTGCTATTTCAAACAAGTAGCTTTTAAGCGTCGAGTGCTGAAAAATACTTTTTAAGTGATGAAGCTAACTTTGTAAATAAGATGTTAATGTGTCTGGCGGAGAGATGTTGATGAACGCTTTTTATATTAAGATGACTGAAGTATCCTTAAATCTATAAATAATATAAATGAGCTGAGTATTGTAAGATTTTTAATTCTAAGTTGACTCAATTACAAAGTAATTTATGTCTCTTTTCACTCTTAGTTATAAATTGATTCCATAAAATTATTTTTTATAAATATAAATTATTTATTTAACAAAATAAGATTATTCTGAATAGCAACAATTTGCTAACAGCAAAATCATATAGCGGAAATAATTCATTATCCCCTCAATTTCAGTTTGCATGAACCTATTTTCATTTTAGTCTGTTCTAAAAAGAATGGTCGATTTATAAATTAAGAAACATATTATTGATTCGATAAACTCTTTTTTCATAAATATAAATTATTTATTTAGCAAAATCATATTATTCTGAAAGCCATAATATGTTAACAGCAAAAACATATTGTTGCCAAGTACTATAATTTAGAACTAACTAAATTAGAAGAGAGTTAAATTTGAATTGACTATCATTTTAATTAAATAACTATAGTAGAAAAGGACTTATTATATTCTAAGTTAATGAAAATGATAATTTAAATTTTACTTAAGAATAAACATGAAAAATACTGAATTCTTGTTTGATTGATTAAGGAAAAATATATAAGAACTATGTGAATTATTAACTTAATTCAACAGAAGGCAGTACTAACATAGCTCTCAACAACATTACTAGACAATATTTGGAGCAATGAGCTATTCTTTGGACCAACACATCTAGGAGTTTTGAACTGGCTAACTGCACCTCCTAATCCTACAAAATGATCTAATATCTTATGAAATGTTCCCCTCTTCACAATCCTCAGCTCAAGTGCTCCAATTGCATTCACTTTCCGGGAGCTCATATAGCCTGCATCGATAAACGCCTTATCCAAACAGTTGCAGCAATCTTGCAACATTTCACCATTTGCTTCACCACTCAGTTCCCAAAAGATCACATAGTGTCCCGGATCAGCCGAGACATTGACATGGCTCGTGAAGTCCACCACTTCTAGTTTTCCGTCTACTAAGCGCTTTGCTGCAGCTTCTACGGCTAGTTGTAAATCTCTCTCTGTGTTCTTGTCAATGTTAATGCTCAGCAAAAGGTTCCTTCTGCATACAAACTGGAGTTCTGGAGTCCCATTGTGGAAGTCTTTTATCTTTACCACATCACCTAGTCTATAACGATATAAACCTGCATATACACATTCATAAAATAGTCAATTATACTGTTAGTGCATATAATTAAAATCCTGTAGACTAAGTGAAAACCAGAGAGGAATTGTCTCATTCAGCTGAATTACTTAATGTTATCAAATAAAACACTGAGGCTCAAGTATAAAGTCTGGAGTCTTTAAACATTTTTGCTGAGCAAAGCATTTTCAAGAAAAGGGGTGCAAGACAATTGTACCTGCAAAATTGGTAAAGACAATTTCATACTCTTCACCAAGTTTAACTTCAGTCAGACCCACAGGAGAATTTGCTTGCTCCATGCCATTGAGATTTCTCCCGAGAGGAATGAATTCGAAATAAGCAATATTTGGTAGTACTGCGTAAGTGACTAGTTCAGGGGGCAATTTCGGGTTAACGTTTACTCCAACCCATCCTTCAGAAGAACCATAATCTGCACTTAATAAAGGTAACTCCCCAGCATAATGCCTCAGTTTCTTCAAGTAAGGTTCCATTGATCCTGTCATGATACCATATATGTACCTTGTGTTTGGGAAGAGTTCAGGAATCAAGCCGTACCAATTGCTTAATCTTGAGCACTTATTATAAATTGTATCAGCTAGTTCCGGATCAGGCTTCAGCAATTTTGACATGGCTAATCCTATGGACGGGACAGTGACTCTACTCGACAGGACTCCTTCTCTTATGTCAACAACAAGTGCTTCCCATACTTGTTCAAAAGTTCGGAAAGCATGAACAATGCTATGGGCAAAGGTTGACGAAACAACTTGAACTTCATCGCGGAAAATGAGCCCACACAAAAGGTGGCAGTATAAGGATTGGTGAAAATCAGGACCAAATATTACTTCATCAGGACTACAACATGGAGTACACATTGTTTTCATTGTCTTCTTGAATTGTGCATTTCTGTACACATTGGTAGTGGCTGTTCCTGCTGCTAAACCTCCCTTTGTTTTGAACTGTTTGCTGCTGTAAATAAACTGCAAAGCCTTCCCATTTCCAATTGGAAATTCTCTGAATGAAAAAAAAACAGAACTATTACATTTAGCTAAGCTATAACAAACCAAACATTTAATTTAATTGAAGAAAGAATGACCAGTCCTTTTCTTGTTCTTGGGATTGAAAAGTCTCAATTGTGACAGAAGTTCGTTATGTGTCCCCCACATTTATCACCATTTAAACTCTTTAACTTTCCATGGCTGCTTAGAGAAATTTTATGAACCAATGCCTGCTCTTATAGGTCAGGCGTAAGAGCTGCGGAAGCAACCACTAATCCTTGTGTTAGGGTAGGCTGTCTACTTCACAACACTTGGGGTGCGGCCCTTCCCCGGACCTTGCGTGAATGCGGGATGATTTGTGCACCAGGCTTCCCTTTTTTCAACAAGCAAATTGCCAGATATGCATAAATAGAACAAAATGAAAAATAGCATTACCGATTCCTAAAGGCAAAAGAGGTCTTGAATATCTGCATAGTGGACTCCATCAATTCATCATTGAAAGGTACAAACTTTGGCTTCCCTTGAGTAGTACCAGAACTGCAAACCAACCATTCAATTTCCTTATTCAAACCTTCTAAAAACATCAAGAAAATAAGAACCCCACAAAAAGAAAGACATTTTTTACAAGTGAAAGATCCTCTTTTACATTACCTCAATGAGATGGTTTCAATTGGTTTTCCAGTAAGAATGGGAGAAAGATCACCATCAGCAACTCTTTGAATGTAAGGCTCCAAATCATTGTGAGTTACAATAGGGACACAATTCTTGAAAGTCTGAGGATCAGTTTTACCATTCAAACCCCATTGCTGCAAATATTCTGTCCCTCTATTCTGTTCCAGTATCTTTTCAAGTGTCTCTTCTTGAATTTTGCCAGCATCTTTTGTCAAATCCTCAAATTCCTCAATCACTTTTTCTTGATCAAACTTCATATCAATCTTCTCCACCAGCATCTTCATGATCTTCCTACAATAAATAGCTAATTATAAGAACAAAGATCTCAACTTTTTAACACTACTAATCAAGAAAGATTAGCTTCCCAGTAAGTAATTTATCCAATTTTGAGAGAGGCTATTTTTGTTTTGTTGGGGGGGGGGGAGGGGTGGTGGGGGTGAGGTTATATGGATATTGGATATATAGATAAGTAAAATTCTATGAATCATCTCCTAAAAAGCTGTTTATAAGAACCTATAAACTCTGATTGTTAGCTTATAAAAGTAGGTGTCAAACAAGCATATGCTGCAAATTTTTCAGTTCTTGATTGTTCTATACTGTTAGCAATCAGACATAGTACAAAAAAGTCAAAGGTGAAAACACAAATTTGATGTTTTGAAATAAAACAGTCCAAAAAGAAATCTTTTCTATAGCTTATCAGACATACATACAAATTCAGAAAAATTAATACTTCCATGGAATCTTTACTATAGCTATTTAGACATACAGACAGAGACAAGAAAACATACAATTAAATGTGTAGACAATAAAATGTATAATAAATAAATGTATTTTTGTGACTGTGTGTCAGTGTGTGTGGAATTTAAGACTAATTAAACTGAAAGCTAGCTGGACTGATGCACTACTCCATAGACCATACTTCAGTGTCTACTAAATTCAGAAAGATACCTGAAATTATTTCAAGAAATTCTTAATCAACTAATGGAGTAAATCAAAAATCAGACCAAACTCCAAAAAAGTTCACAAAGAAAAGATCCAACGTAAGAATATCCAAAAAGAGAAATATTGAAAAAGACGAAAAGGGGCTCAAGAATCTAAAAAGAGAAAGAAGATATAATTAAAAGCAGATGAGAACAACAAAGAATTTGACATAAAATTACTCAAAGACAGAAGCAGAAAGCTTATTCCACATATAAGCAGAACTCTTTCCAATAATTCAGTCAAAAAGACCAAAAAAATCATATAAATATTTGTAAAAAGAAGAATCATATGTGAATTTTGTATATGCATGTACCTCTTTTATAAATTGTTTTTGAAATGAAGTTGTTAAATGATTCTTGAGAAAGAGAAATATTTATAGCTGGAGACTGAACACAAACGCCGTCCAAGGTGGGGCCAAAAACTTTTTTGCGATACCGAAACTACCCCTAATAGATTACTATTATTGCAACCAAAACCGTTATATCTCAGGTCTAACTGGAAATTGGGTATGTCCATTTGTGGAACTTAAAGTTGAATGGCTACGGCTAACAAACATAAAAGTGAGTGAGATGATTTTTCGGAAGAAGGCAGTTATTGGCACTCTTATAGCGTGATTGGCTATGACGTAAAAATCAGCTTATTTTGAGAAGTATTTTTTTAGAAGTGGTTTTGAAAAAAATACTTTTGGAGAAAAATAGTTTGTGTTTGGCTAATCATTCTGAAAATATTTTTGAGCAATAATTTATATTTGTCTAAATTTTTCAGAAAGTGCTTTGAAATATCAAATTACGAATAAAGACATGAATAAATTTACTTAATAATTAATATTATAAGTAAATAAATAATCTTAAAAATTTATTATTACAGGCAATAATTAAATCTTTTCATTTTATTTAAGTAAAATACGAAAATAAAATTTAAAAGTACTTAATTCTTTTAATATAAATTAAATATATTAAAAATATTAAAAATCATTCAACAAATATAAAAGCATTCACCCTAAAGTCACTATATATTATAAAGTACTTTTGGCCTATTGGGAAGTTTGGCCAAACAGGCTATAGTCCCAATGATGTTTACCTTTCCAAAATTTAAGGCCTATCTATATTTTTTGTTGTTAAATTTGCAAAAAGTTTATTCGGAATATACTTACAAAAAATTACTTAACTATGATTAATTCAATAAATATATATTTATATCTTATTAATTTACTTATTCATCATGAGTTGATATTGTTTAATCTGAACATCCGGTTGCTAAGTATTTACCATATTATATATGTGATTGTGTGAAATTATATAATTTTATTTATCTGTTGATTTTTATGGTATGTTATTTATTGGGCGAGATAACAAATTAAAGAATAGTATTATATTTCATTAATGATTTTTATGGTATGTTATGAATTGGGAGGTAACAAATAAAAAATAACTGTATTTCTATTTGTTGATTTTTATGATATGTTCATTATTGGGGAGTAAGAAATTAAAGAATAATTTTTTTTTATGGTATGTTCTTTACTGGGGAGTAACAAGTTAAAGATTTATTGTATTCTTCTTTTGTTGATTTTATGGTACGTTCTTTATTGGAGAGATAACAATGAAGTGGTGAACATGTAATACAGATTACATTTTTTTTTTCTTTTTTTTTTCAAGATTACAATAATTGATCACTGAAAAAAAAAAAAGTATAGTATTTTAACTTGCATTAATAAATTCATATTCAATATCGGAAAAATTAATGGATTACCTTTCTAACTTTCTTTTCTAAGCAAATGAGAAAATAACCGCTCACTGAGAGACAGACCTAGAATTTGAGCGCAGCGGAGGCACCGCTATTGATATATTCAGTTAATAATGACAAAATCTGACGTGTTAACTCCTTAAAACTTAGTGACTTTAAGTCAGTGATCGAAAGAATTTTAAAAAATATAAAAAACCTAGTCTAATACGATCAAGATTAAAGATTTATTGTATTCTTCTTTTGTTGATTTTATGGTACGTTCTTTATTGGAGAGATAACAATGAAGTGGTGAACATGTAATACAGATTACATTTTCTTTTTCTTTTTTTTTTTCAAGATTACAATAATTGATCACTGAAAAAAAAAAGTATAGTATTTTAACTTGCATTAATAAATTCATATTCAATATCGTGAAAATTAATGGATTACCTTTCTAACTTTCTTTTCTAAGCAAATGAGAAAATAACCGCTCACTGAGAGACAGACCTAGAATTTGAGCGCAGCGGAGGCACCGCTATTGATATATTCAGTTAGTAACGACAAAATCTGACGTGTTAACTCCTTAAAACTTAGTGACTTTGAGTCAGTGACCGAAAGAATTTTAAAAAATATAAAAAACCTAGTCTAATACGATCAAGATTAAAGGTCTGTTAAGCAGTTCAAGCAGAGTCTTAATCGATGTCGTTGAATCGACGGACATATGCTACTTTCACGGAGTGATCCTTGTAGACAGAAGTTTTTTTGGAGTTTTTTTATTACTGTTTTTGGGAAAAAAAATTGAATTACTTATATTTATATATGTCAAGAAAATGGTAATGCTTATAAACTTAGTTATCAGGATAAAGATGGTTATTAGCTTCTTGCTAATGAAATATTTTATCCCATTTCAATGTCCTTTAATATCTTCTTATGTCTCTCTCTATTACATTTTAGATGTCTAGAAGGATATTTCTCAAAAAGAATTTGAGACTATTATGTGTAGAAGTTGACTACTATGTACTAGTGCAAAATAATTGTTCATAAACTTAGAAAAAATAAAGAAAAAAAGAATCAAATTGAGCACTAAATAAGAAGATATTAAAGGAAATGTACTTAATGAGAAGAAAAATGTAGCATGCTAAACCAGCGGGAGCCGGTACATCTTTTGTGTTTGAGGAGGCACACCAAAATTATTTAAGGTTTCTTATCGTATATACAAATATATATATATATATAAAAAAATTTTGTCGAGGTTAACGGGTTCCGGTGACCCCTCTACTCCCATGTAGGTCTGCCACCACCAAAAAAAAGAAAGGAATATTCAACAAGAAATATCGAATGATGTAAATAGAAATGACATTTTTACAACTTTATCTTCATGTGAACTTCCTTAATAATTAACTAACCAGATTTACCATCAAATCATTAGAACAGTTCATGCGTTTTATGATTGGTGCAATAAACTACTAATTGTATTTTAACTTCATGTGAAGTTGCGAACTTCTTCCTAAGAAAACAAAGATAGTGACAGAAACCATAGGACACTTGGGGGCTTTTAGTTACCGAGATAAAATATTAGTCGCTCCGTTTAATTTATGTGAACATATTTGACTGGGCACGCAGTTTTAAAAAAATTGAATTTTTTTAAAATTTGTAGTCCTAAACAAGTCAAAAAAAGGCCCGGCGTATTTGTGTGATTATAAAAACATGGATAAAATTAAAAGTTTAAACTAAATTATTTCTGAATTTAGTAATGAGCCATACTTTTTAGAATAGACTAAAAAGGAAACTTACCAATTAAGGAATGACACTGTGTCAAAATGGAACCTTTTTGGAAGATGTACAAGTTTGTGGACAATGGTGGCTTTGAGCCTTAGACTCCCAATATTTCAGTTCCATCTCTGGTTTCTTGGAACTCATCTCGTTTAAGTATCAAACACTGTTTCTCCAAACTTTGTTGAATTTGGCATTCAATCAGGTGTACTAGCAACCTAAACGTATTCCATTAATATATTATATATAGTTCGGTTTATTATCCCAAATGGCAGGTATGGTCGACGGCGAATACCCTCTCAAATCATCTCACTCAATAGCTACATCCTGACATTGGGTAGCTAAGTGCGAAGAGCCGACATCGAGATGCCAAACCTTCTTATTGGTGTGAGCTCTTTGGTAAAAGCTATTCCCACTAAAAATGCAACTTTCTAGTGTTTGATTCTTGGGAGTGAGAGCAAATCCTTGTAAGAGTTGAAAACAACTAGTCCATGTGGAAGTTTATCCATCACTTATTAAAAAGATCATAAGCTCTAATTAACTAAATGTTTGAACTTTTTATACCTAGTAAATAAAAAGAGGAAGGGGACATCTCCGGTCTCCACCATAGTGTGAATGTGTAAATAGGTCACTGTGTCCCTTGTACACTCTTCTTTATTTTCTTTTGTACTGCTCATTAACAGGGGCGACCCGTCCATAAAACGGGTAAAGCAATTGCTTTAGGCCCCACATTTATGGGGCCCCATTTTTTGATTATATCTATATTATATTTATAAATTAAAAAAAATATAAAATGAAACGGAAAGTTTGAACACAAATTTGAGATAATGGACCACAAGTCCACAACTTTCTCAAACAAAACTTTGTTGAGCAAAGTGAACACAAGCAGACAACGTGTGCACTGTGCACTAATAGCTATGCCATTATATTATATGTTATACTTTGTTCTTACTCACAAAACTTTGTTGAGCAAAGTGAAGACAAGTAGACGATGTGTGCATTGTGCACTAATAGCTATGCCACTATATTATATTTTATACTTTGTTTTTACTCCATTTTTCAACGGTTCATTAATCACACTCCATTCTTCATTCTTCATTCTTCAATAGCCAAAGATCAAAGCTTTATTTTGGATCTTCAGACTTCAGAGTTCAGTGTATTGATTCAAGAAATAGTGAATTATTTGGTCTGTACCACCGTTTATATTGTTGGTGCTGGTACTGTGGAGTATTGAAAAACTATTAGTTTTCGTCGATTTTGGCTAATTTTTTTTTTTTTTTTTAAATATTGTTTGTTCATGGAATATGATCACTTTTTGATAAAATTTTCTCAAAAACTGGTTAGAGCATTTTTTGGTGCAATTTTTTTCTCTAACTCATATAACTTCTACTTTTCTTCAAATAAAATGCATGTCCAAACATAACTTCAACTTTCAAAAATTATTTTTCAGTATAATTTTAAGAACTCTTTTTTCAAGTTTTAACCAAATCTATATCCAAACAAACACTAGTTAAATTATGTGTACTTACAAATTTTATCTTCTAAGTTATTATATAGAACTTGTTATAATAGTTACTTATTAATTCACGTAACTTAACATGATGGTTTAAAATAACTATACAATGATTACTCTTTTCACTTGTAAAGGCGTCAGTGGCCCCACGAAACCAGGAAATTATCATTCAATCAGTCATCATGTTTATTTATGGTTTAAGTGCCCAATGATTTCCCCAATATATATTTTTTTATTTCAATTTAGATCAGATAGTTTAACTGATTTTAATTAAAAAAAAAAATATTTTTGAAATTAGTGTTATTAAAAGCTTAAGGAATAAATACTTTATTTTTTTTCGGGACTTAGCTTAGATTTGTTTTCGGTTATTTGAAAATAGAATTGTGACCAGCAAGCATTCATAATTTAAATGTCCTTGAAAGAAAAAGAAACACAGCAGAAATTTTTAATTTTTGGATAGTGATTTATCACGGTTTATTGCAGTCTACTGTTACCACTTACTAGTGGAAAATTTAGATTTTCACCATTACTGTGGGTGCTTATGTGATTATTAAGGCATGATACTATTATACCAGTGATGAAGTGGGATCGAAATATTATTTCTTGAATTTTGTACGAGCAATATATAGCATCGAAATATATTATACATAATGTGTTCATTACCAAATAACAGTCTATAAAACAGGTAAATTTACGATGAGGTTGAGTCTACGTCTTGATGTGCATATTTACTGTTTTTTTTTTCATATTGAGTTCAATCTTCAAAAATGTAATTTGGAAAATATAAAGGATAAAGTGATACCCGGCCTTTCCATTTCTATATAGTTATAGTTTCGCTTCTCAAGAGCAAAATTATATGAACTTTGACCAACATTTTAACATGTATATTTTGTTCGGCTCATGCCCATATTGTCCATCCGAAGGCGCAATGTTCTAATCGCATTCTCTCTCGGTTTAATTCCTATTTGAAATCAGATTCTGTTTTTATTCCTATTTGGAATTTGATTTTAAGTGAAAGCATCACTCATTATCACTAATAAAGAAAATAAAAATTAGCAACAGATAAATTCTGTAGTTAAATAGCAAAAGTCGTTGCTAATCCTACTTGGCGATAAATTAGCGATAAATTATCAAAGATTTCTATTATTTATGAGCGATTTAACGTCAAATTATCGAGAAAATTCATAGCTAATTTCAGTTTTTTAGTAGTGTATCCAAATACAGAGCAACTGTTTGCAACAGATTTTCAAGATATGAAAAATAAACTGCAATCACAAAATAAGATAAAAATATTTTTATAATCAATTAAGAGTACAACTCTGTTTCTCCCTTTATTCTTCTCTCTTGATTATCTATGTGATTCGAGGGTTGAACCTGTGTATTTCTCGAATGTAGGATGATGCAGACCTCTTGGGGATGTATTTGATCTCTAGCTTCTTGAACTATTTGATTGTCAAGAAGTATCCGACCACATTTTAATTTTTTTGTGAATATCCCAAGAGTTTATGGGATTTTTGAGACCCTGCTTCAAGGGAATATGTATCCCTTTTATATAAGTGTGAGTTAGGGTTTAGGGTAGAGTAACCTCCAAGCAACCCTAATAGACTCCTAGGATTTCAAGAGTATTCTAGTATTTTGAATTTAGGATTTAGCTTAATCCGTTAAAATTTTGATGTCTACAAATGCCCCATACTTAAAGGTTTATCGGGGTGTAGGTTTGTCGAAACTTGAAGACGAGACTTGAAGTACTCGACCATTACAACAAATGATTTTGGGAGTGAGAGCAAATCCTTGTAAGAGTTGAAAACAACTACTCCATGTGGAAGTTTATCCATCACTTATTAAAAAGATCATAAGCTCTAATTAACTAAATGTTTGAACTTTTTATACCTAGTAAATAAAAAGAGGAAGGGGACATCTCCAGTCTCCACCATAGTGTGAATGTGTAAATAGGTCACTGTGTCCCTTGTACACTCTTCTTTATTTTCTTTTGTACTGCTCATTAACTGAAAAAAGAAGTTATAGTCAGCTCCTTAATTATTTGGTCTGTACCACCGTTTATATTGTTGGTGCTGGTACCGTGGAGTATTGAAAAACTTTAGTTTTCTTTTGGCCATCGATTTTGGATTTTTTTTTTTTTAAAACATTGTTTGTTCATGGAATATGATCACTTTTTGATAAAATTTTCTCAAAAACTGGTTAGGACATTTTTGGTGCAATTTTTTTTTCTCTAACTCACATAACTTCTACTTTTATTCAAATAAAATGCATGTCCAAACATAATTTTAACTTTCAAAAATTATTTTTCAGTATAACTTCAAGAACTCTTTTTTTTATGTTTTAACCAAATTTATGTCCGAACGTTAGTTAAATTATGTGTTCTTACAAATTTTATCTTCTAAGTTATTATATAGGACTTGTTATAATAGTTACTTATTAATTCACGTAACTTAACATGATGGTTTAAAATAACTATACACTGATTACTCTTTTCACTTGTAAAGGCGTCAGTGGCCCCACGAAACCAGGAAATTATCATTCAATCAGTCATCATGTTTATTTATGGTTTAAGTGCCCGATGATTTTCCCAATATATATTTTTTTATTTCAATTTAGATCAGATAGTTTGACCGATTTTAATAAGAAAAAAAAGAAATTTTTTTGAAATTAGTGTTCTTAAAAGCTTAAGGGATAAATGCTTTATATGGTCATGGCATTTGTGTGGTTATAAAAGTTTCTCATTTAGAATAAAAATATGTAAAATGAAGAGTTTAAAATTAAATTATATTTTTTTTTGAAACAAACTAATAAGTAAAATAAAGAGTTTAAAATTAAATTATATATTTTTTTGAAACAAACTAATAAGTAAAATGTGTCTTCTAAATTGAAACAGAGAGTAGCAACTATCTTTGCACAATCTAGAGCCAATTTTTTTCGGGACTTAACTTAGATTCGTTTTCGGTTATTTGAAAATAGAATTGTGACCAGCAAGCATTCATAATTTATATGTCCTAGAAAGAAAAAGAAACACAGCAGAAATTTTAATTTTTGGATAGTGATTTATCACGGTTTATTGCAGTCTACTGTTACCACTTACTAGTGGAAAATTTAGATTCTCACCATTATTGTGGGTGCTTATGTGATTATTAAGACAGGATACTATTATACCAGTGATAAAGTGGGATCGAAATATTATTTCTTGAATTTTGTACGAGCAATAGCATCGAAATATATTATACATAATGTGTTCATTACCAAATAACAGTCTATAAAACATGTAAATTTACGATGAGGTTGAGTCTACGTCTTGATGTGCATATTTACTGTTTTTTTTCCGTAATGACTTCAATCTTCAAAAATGTAATTTGGATAATATAAAGGATAAAGTGATACCCGGCCTCTCCATTTCTATATAGTTGTAGTTTCGCTTCTCAAGAGCAAAATTATATTAACTTTGACAAACATTTTAACATGTATATTTTGTTGGGCTCATGCCCATATTGTGCATCCGAAGGCGCAATGCTTTAATCGCATTCTCTCTCGGTTTAATTCCTATTTGAAATCAGATTCGGTTTTTATTCCAAATAGTGTATCTAAATACAGAGCAACTGTTTGCAACAAATTTTCAAGATATGAAAAATAAACTGCAATCACAAAATAAGATAAAAATATTTTTATAATCAATTGCGAGTACAACTCTGTTTCTTCCTTGATTCTTCTCTCTTGATTATCTATGTGATTCGAGGGTTGAACCAGTGTATTTCTCGAATGTAGGATGATGCAGATCTCATGGGGATGTATTTGATCTCTAGCTTCTTGAACTATTTGATTGTCAAGAAGTATCCGGCCACATTTTGATTTCTTTGTGAATATCCCAAGAGTTTATGGGATTTTTGAGACCCTGCTTCAAGGGAATATGTATCCCCTTTATATAAGTGTGAGTTAGGGTTTAGGGTAGAGTAACCTCCAAGCAACCCTAATAGACTCCTAGGATTTCAAGAGTATTCTAGTATCTTGAATTTAGGATTTTACTTGATCCGTTAAAATTTTGATGTTTATAAATGCCCCATACTTAAAGGTTTGTCGGAGTGTAGGCTTGCCGAAACTTGAAGACGAGACTTGAAGTACTCGACCATCACAACAAATAATTTTGAAACTTGGAGTTTTTGATTTACAGGAGGAAGAGATAAAGGGAAAAACTGGTCCCACCGGGCATGCCAATTTGTTTGCAACAAATTTTCAAGACATGAAAAATAAACTGCAATCACAAAATAAGATAAAAATATTTTTACTAATCAATTGTGAGTACAACTCTGTTTCTCCCTTGATTCTTCTCTCCTGATTATCTCCGTGATTCGAGAGCTGAACCAACGTATTTCTCGAATGTAGGATGATGCAGACCTCCTGGGGGATGTGTGTGATCTCCTGCTTCTTGAACTATTTGATTGTCAAAAAGTATCCGACCAATTTTGATTTCTTTGTGAATATCCCAAGAGTTTATGGGATTTTTGAGACCCCCCTTCAAAGGAATATGTATCCCTTTTATAGGTGTGAGTTAGGGTTTAGGGTGGAGTAACCTCCAAGCAACCCTAATAAACTCTTAAGATTTCAAGAGTCTTCTAGTATCTTAAATTTAGGATTTAGCTTGATCCGTTAAAATTTCAATGTCTACAATAGCTTTGGAGAATTGTTCTATGCTCATTGGTATTAGTCTCGAAAAGACTTTACGCATTGAAAAGATTTTTGAGACAACACCCATCAAGACAGAAGGGTGAAGAAAAAAGGTTCATTTATCTGTAGATGTTTATTCCGATCAGCCAATTTCAAATTATATTTTTTGATTTGTTCATCATTAAATTGGGCTAAAATTTTGACTGAGTATTCTTCATATCTTGATCTTTAATCTGAATAGTTAGATCAAATTTGGAGGCTTGGAGCATATGATTTTGAGCCCTAAATAGCAACTCCATTTTTTGGATAATTTCTCTTCTTTCTTAATTGATTTCTTGTTATTATTGTTGCTCCATTCTTGATACTTGTTATTTAGCTAATTTTAAAAACTTTTGTAACCCTCTTATTATTAAGTAGAGCTTTTTGGATCTTTGGTATCTCGTAATTTTTTTTAAAGTAAATATACCACTAGGTAGGCTTCCTAGTGGCTAATATATAAATAAAATCCAAAAAGAAAAACAAGGATCCAAAGTTTACAATTTTTCCAAAGTCATCTCTAAAATATGCTAAGTTAAAACTATAGAGACTGTAAAAGCTAAGTATTACAAATGATGTCATAAACAACTTCCAACATATGGTGGTGTGTGTATCCACCAGCCAAGGGCAAAACCTCAATGTAGCACCTCTAACGCTCTCACCAGGAGCCAAGTTTTGCATTTCAAAGGACAAGGAAAATATGAATCTCCAACGAACACTATCAACTCCATGAGCTGTCAAACCATTCCAATAGCTTACCAAGTAGGTGTGATTGCACAAAGGTCTTCTTGAAATTAAAAATTCCAACAGTAACAAGTAGTAAAGAGTGCAAAAACATGTTGTCAACTGGATTTCGACTGAATTAATCCCAATTGATACAACCTGCCAGTTAGCTTGTCCATAGAAGGCTAGTTCCTGTATATGAAACCAATTCCAAGTGCTGCCATAACACCTCCAGATTGGACATGTAACTATGCCAATACCACTGAATAATTTCTTAGCAACACTCATAATTCCAATATAGCACATTGTCCATCTAAAAGCCTTGGATCCCAGTTTGTTACCACAACTAAGCACATCAGGAGACAATGCTACAATAAAGCTATGAAAAATCTGAATTACTAACTTGTCTCCTCACTTGCAGAGGCTTACTATATGCAATCACCTTAATCTAGTTAACATGACACCTTGTGATATTATGTGAAACAAAGAATGCTGCCTGCTTGTATAAGTTATCCCATATATCACTAGATCACCACCAGAATGAGTATGAGAACATGCAAATACCACCGGTAAGTAACCTAATGATATATAGAACACACAACAATAACAATACCAAGCAGCAGCTGAACTTACATTCCAATCCATGCTCATCAATCAAGTGCTCTTCTTTTGGCGATCCTAATCATAAGATTAAGAGTATGTGATTTGTCAAGGTTGATTAACCTCCTCCCTGCACTTGGCAGTTCAGAGAATGTGTGAAACTGGACTGTACCTGCAAAAGAGAAAATAATGTTAGCCAAACATTTTCCCATAGTATTGTCCTCTCTGAACAATTATTGAAAGATCACATTGAAGTGGTCTCTCGTCTCCTTTACTTCTGTCACAATGCACTAAGGGGGATCCCTTTCTCCTTCAATGACCTTCTTCAACACAAATGAATCGGTCTCCAAAATGAGAGGGTGAAGGTCATGTTCCACACAGTATTTCAGTCCCTCCACAATAGCTTTTGCCTCAGCTACACCATTGGTAGTAACACCTAATTCCATTGCCCTTGCATACACTAGGTCACCTGCATCATCTCTCTCACAAAACGTAGTGAACTAGGTTCAGGGTTTCCTTTTGAAGCACCATCAGTATTGCATTTGAACCATTCTATATGAGGAGCCTGCTATGTGACTGTTCTGATAACAAGAATAGGCTTGTATCCTTCAAGGTAGCTTATCATATCTGGACAAAGCAAAGCCATATTTGATAGCCATGGATATCTAACCCTTGCTAGATAATGCAATGATTTATTAACTTCATGGATCACTCTACTAGTTGATATTGTCCCTTCATTCCTACATGTATTCCTCTTCTTCCACAGCTCCTATGTAATGGTAGCTGGTGTCGCATGAAATAATGGCTTCAACTTTGGACAACACTTAGCATTCCACCATACCCTTATCACTTGCTTCACCTGCACCAAAGATATATTAATCCATGCAGCCCCCAACAATGTCTTTCAAACCTTATTAGCAGTAGGACTAGTTAGAAATATGTGATCAAATATTTCCTCCTGGGGATGCTGACAATACCAACATCTTGATATGTGTATATAACCTTGCCTTCTCCATAAATCATCTGTAGACAGCTTGTGTCTCCATAGCCTCATAAGAAGAACGATATATTGAATGGAAAGCCCTTAATCCACATATTTTTGAACTCTATATTACAGTTTTATATATGCCTAAGAATCTGCCAAGCACTCCCGACAATGAACTTCCAGTATGGTTTGTCCCAATACCTTTCACTGCCTTCATAGTGAACATTATGTTTAATATGCTCAGCAATTTCTTCAGGAAAGCATTAATCAATCTACTACTCATTCCATGTTCCTTCTTGCCTGAATTCTGCCACCTCTTATAAGTTCTCATCTATTGGAAAATCTAGAGGTAAAACATGATATAGTGCTCCTAATCCAGTCCAATTTTCTTGTCATATATTTGTAGTTCCACTCTTCATTTCCCACAAGATCTCACGTTCCACTTCTTCCCTAGCATTCAACGTCTCTCTCCAAACATGAGAGCCTTCTCTAAATTTCACTACTATTGATAGTTCATTTTTTCAATACTTATTCCACATAAATTTAGCCCACAATGATTTAGTAGTTCTAAACCACCACCAAAATTTAGCAAACAAGGCCTTTGATACATCATGAAGTGATCTGAACCCTAAACTACCTTCTTCTGTAGGAAAGGTTAAATTCTGCCAAGAAGACCAATGCCTACTCTTACCTTCCTCTTTGGTGCTCCAAAAGAAACATGCAAAGATCTTATGTAAGTGCTCAAGAATATTGTCAAGGGGATCCAAAACTGATAAAAGATGCACTGGCATGCTTTGCAACACACTGGTGACTAGTGTTGCCTTTCCTCCAAATGATAGAAGTTTTCCTTTCCAATAATGCAGTTTAGCCTTCACCTTATTCACTAGATCATCATAGTAATTCTCCTTCTAGTGTAGAAGATTGGACACCCTAAATATGTGAAGGGAAACTGATGGTAGGCTATAATCCCATATTTTAGTCGCTTATTACACTCTAATTCACTGCACTTTACTTGTGTTGAGCTTTAATTGGTAGTGTTCTTCCACTTATTGTGTGTTTTATGCCTTGTAGGAGTGATTTCGAGTTATGTAGATATTGTGAAGATAATTCAAGCTATTTGGAGCTTTGAAGTCTGAGTAGAAGCCCAAGCAATTAAGCTGGGATCACGTTCGTGGGTCAAAAACCAAGTCTGGATATCAGAACTTTAAAAAATTTATTTCTGGCCATAATTTGCAATACCACCCTGCGGCATGCCCCGCGAGGCATTAGTACAAAAAGTGGCCAGAAATCATATTTTGGCATGTTCTGGAATTTCCTACATGCGCGCCGCATGGAGCGGCGCGATAGCCCAAAAATATTAGAGTGACTTCCCAATTCCGCTAAAAAGGATAATTTCATCCGGGGATTATTGGGATGGTTTAAATACACGGGAAAACACCATTTGTAGGACTGTTTTGATAGATTTTTGACCTAAGTAGGCCAAGGAGGCTAAGGAGGAGTTGTAAGAACACAAGCACAAGGATTTCATCATTGCTTCCTCACTCAAAATCCGGGTTTGGATTGAATCTATATTTTTCTATACTTTAGTTACATTTGTCAAGAACTTCTTCATGTCTATGGAGTAGTTCCTTTTGGGTTTTGATGGATTTGGTGTATTGATGATTGTTTGTGGATTATAACTTTATTTTTATGTATTTGAATAGTTTTTGGAAGATTTAATTGTTGCATCTATATTCACTTGTTCTTGTAATCGAAAGAGGCATAACTTGTGATGTCTTTGCATTGTATTGTTGGTTGAGTTCATATATTATTCTAAATAATCGAAATAGGCTAGTTGAATAATTAATTAAACCTAGTTAGGAGGATAATCGAGACAGGTTCTTCTAAAGACCAATCCTTTACACATTCTTGCATATCTTCACAGAACTTAAATTGATTCATATTGTGAGGTTGAGACTTAATCGAGAACGGAATTTCTACTAAATAATTGTACTGATAATTAAGTAAATTTGACAGACTCACTTGAACATTAGAAGTGAATTATCTAGAGTTAGATCCCGAATAATTATCTTGCACCTATCCTATCAACCCCTATTTTCTCCCATGAATAATTTCCTTGCTTACTTTTGTTGCGATTGTCATTAGTCAATAACTTTAGGTTCTTAGTTAATTGTAGTTAGAAATTATAGAAATCTCCATTGTTGATCCTCCTGTATAGCAATCTAGCTATAAACTACGAGAATACTGTTTAAGTCCAATCCTCGTGGACACGATATTATACTATACTATCTTTGACTAACGAGCACAATTTAAGTGTATATTTTGTGCTCGTCAGAAACTCTCCTCTAGCAAAACTTGTAATGTCACCAACTTCCTGAAACAATGCATGTGCAACATAGGCATGCATATAGTAAGAGATCTTAGCTTTGTTGATCAATTGGCCTGACACCTGCTCATATCTGCCAAGTACTGCCACGATCTTACTCAAGGAAGAAGGATGAGCTGAGAAAAATATTATTGTGTCATCAGCATATACCAAGTGGTTCAAAGGATCAGACCACTTAGGCATACCAAATCCAACAAATGACTTGTCTTCAAACAGCTTGTTCAAAGACCTAGATAACACCTCACCTGACAAGATAAATAAGGTAGGAGACAGTGGATTACCTTGCTTCACTCCCCTTGTCGATTTGAAAAAAACCTGAGGTCTGCCCATTCACTAAGACTGAATACCAGTTGTTAGATAACATGTTTCATACCATGTTAATAAAGTGTTCAGCAAACCCCATTCTCCTTAGAACATGCAACAAATATTTCCATGAAACCCTGTCACAAGCCTTTGCCATGTCAAGCTTAATGATAACATTGGCAGGCTTACCTCTCAACCTTATGTCAGTGACAATTTCCTGAGCAAGAAGAATGTTCTCAAATATGCTTCTCCCTTTCACAAATCCAGACTGATTGGATAAGATTAGGGAAGGCAGAAACTTCTCTAATATATCATTAGAACCCTAAACAACACTTTATTGATAAACTTGCTTAAACTTGTAGGTCTTAAGTCTGAGGAAGTCTGCACTCTTGGTTTCTTTGGTAGCAACATCAAATTAGTATGAGTGATAGACTTAGGCAATGCAGCACTACCATAAAAATGAAGCACCATATTGTGTATGTCAAATCAAATTACATCCCAGCCTTCTTGATAAAGCAATCTAGTAAATCCATCAGGACTACTGGCACTATCGCCACTTATCTCAAAGACTGCAACCTTAATCTCCTCTAGAGTTGGAAATCTAAACAAATCCAAGTTCTGCTCCATTATAACCATATCAGGTACATTCTCCAGCATAGAGAAATCTGTAGGATCACATTCTCTAGTGAACTGTCTTTGATAGAACTCAACTACAACATTGGCCATTTGTTCATGATTTTCCAACCAGTTGCCATCTCCATTCTGGATCCTTTTTAATTGCAGTTTATTCCTTTTGCCATTAACATGATTGTGAAAGAAACTAGTATTTCTATCACCCTCAGTAAACCATGTCATCCTATCTTTTTGCTTCCAGTACTGCTCCTCTATACTTAAGTATTTCTTCAATTTTGCGTGAGCGTTTTGAAGAATAATCCTGTTCTCAATTGTAGGCTCCTCCTCAAACAACATCTCCTTGACCTTTACAATGTCTTCTAGAATTACTAACTATTTGAAAATGTCACTAAAGGTATCCTTACTCTATTTAGAAAATGTTGTCTTCACCTTCTTCAATTTATACTTGAACATTAGAAATGGATCTCCTATGAAGTCAGCATCCCAATTCTGTCTCACCACCTCCTTAAATGTAGCATGTTTTGTCCAGAAATTCAAAAATCTGAAAGGCTTGACAAAGTTTTAGTCTGCTCTCCACAAGTCATGGTGCATGATCTGAACCAGTTCTAATCAAGTGCTCCACTTAAATTAAAGACAACATGTTTTAAAATGGCAAGTTTACAAAAATTCTGTCCAATCTTTTGAAAATACATTCAGCATTAGGTCTCCCGTTCCACCATATAAATGGACTTCCTTTATATCCTTGATCAAATAAGCCACGGGAGTTTACACAAAATGCGAAGTACTTATATTCAAGAGGATGTACTTGGAGGCCCCCTATCTTCTCATATTCATGTAACACCACATCAAAGTCTTCTCCTACTAGCCAAGGAAACTCCATGTCACTTTCCATATAGTACAAGTTATCCCACCATTCTAACTTGTCTAATGATGAACACTTTGCACACAAAAGTCATCATAATAAGTTGCCCAATGTCATGATGAAAAACATTTACAGTCACTTGTTCCATTAGCACAATGACAAAGAAATTGTGCTCTCTTTGCATATTGATCACCCTAGGAAAGGCCTGCTGTGTATTCACAACCCTAATATTCCAAATCGGTATCTTACTCATCATTTGGTCTGTGAAACTACCCTATTGGGCATAATTCTTTTAGGTTTAGGTGCTTCTTTATTTTGTGTCTGGTTCTTAGCTTTCTTACCATCCTTTGCACTAGTTCTGGGAGGTAAATCAGCTTCTCTTGCCTCTTGTTTGAAATTCTCTACAGTTGACTCATCATATCCTTCTTCTTCAAGTTGTTGTTGCTCCATCAAAGCTATCTTTATAGGTACAACATTGTGTGTGACTAAGTTATGTAATGTCTGCAAAGGTGTCTTCAATGGAATATTGAGCTGCAGTTGCATAATTTGATCAGTTCCTGATTCACAGGCCATTGGTATTGCCTATAAAGATCTAGTTGTCTTTGGAAAAATAGCCTGCTCCTCAATTACCTTAGCATTCTGCTCCAAATTTCCTACAACTTCCTGCATTATCATGAATTAAAGTTCATAGACATTGCCGAGATTAGGGTTCACTGTAGCATTCTTTCTCGAATTTACTGTCCATTAAGATCAGAGGTCATTCCCTTAGTTTTTCATTGATTTTCCCTCATTGTATCCTCTAAGACATCAACATTAACATTGCAAACTTTTTCCTTCCCCAAAATCTCCACCGGATCACCTCTAGAATTGTTAAAAAATTGAACAGTTCCTTTAGGGTTTAATGTTCCATTGAAGCTCTTCTTCCAGCCGATTCTACAGTTGATCCACTCAGTGATTCTAGATTCTTATTGTTCTTATTTAGTACCTCCAATTGGTTGTAAAGATTGTTGATCGTTGGTCTTCTCTAAATCTTCAACCCTAATTTCCTGCAAGCTAGGGTTTACTGTAGACCTGTTGTCAACATTGTCTACCTGTTCTAGCTGTGTGTTTCCCCTTTGATCTTCGACTCATGTACATTTTTTTCCTCAGAATTATTTTTTAACTCATGTACTTTATCACTCCATAATGGTCTATCACCTCTAGTAGCTCCAGTTGACTTAGGTGAATCCACAAAAGTATGAGAAGGCACCTCTTGCCATGAGTGGTTTAGGGTAACATTGAGCACCTCCTTAGGGGTACTAAACCTTCTTTGAACATAGTCAACCATCATTTCCTTTATAGTTTCATCAATAATCCCAGTACCACTATGATTAGGGCATATATCTCCCACCGAATTTTCTTTTCAAGCTTCCGTGGTTTCCTCCACCCTAATCCTTGTAGTACTTGGATTAGTAACCCCTTCATTAGCCACAACAGAAATCCCAGCACCCTTAGGATTGGAGCTGGGATTTTCTACATTCCTCACCTGCTCCTTCTCATGAACCTTCTTAGCATTATTGCCATGCTGCTTCTTCTGTTGATCTTTGCCATTATCTTCTACTTTGCCATCAGTAGTCCTCAAAGTTGGTTGATCAATTTCTTCAACCACTAAAGCATCAATTTTCTTTTTGTTTCCACTACATCTTCAATGATCTTCTCTTTGAATTTGCCATCTTCCTTCTCCTTTCCATTGTCAATTATGTGACTATTCTTATCTCGTTGATACCTAATTTTCCTCTTTTGCATCCACTCTTGCCTTGCCGGATTAGGAATAGGTTTTCCTAAAACTTTTCCACTAGTTAGCACCTTAGTTGGGTTAGCCGCAGTACCAATCACCTCTTTTCCAGTGTTACCATTTTCAGCAACTTCATCAAATCTTTTGTGTAATTCTGGGTGAATTACCCAGTAATCAGGCTCATTGTGACCTTTCTTCTTGCAAGTCTTGCAGTACTTAGGCATGTAGTTGTTTTTTTATTTTGATCCACTTAAACTCCTCAGGCCCATACTCATCTTCCTCCTTTACTATTTTAATTCTTTCAGGGAACTTAGACAACAAGTTAACCTCAACCTTCACCTTTGCACAATTAGGTCTAGTACTATTTTGAGTTGCAATATCAACATATAATGGATTGCCAACAGCACTTGCCAATGAAAAAAATACATTTCTTACCAAAACAATTGGGTGGCAACTCCGGAAAGCTGATCCAACCTACTTCAATTGGTGTCTTCTCATCAGGCTTCCACCATGGATTCCACTTTGTGCACCTTATCTGCCACATATCACCTTGGGCTTTCAAGTGAAAAACAAGCTTTGACAGAATATGAACATAATCCTCCATTAATGACAACCTAATCAACACATGATTAGCTTCAATTAAACCTATTGAACAAGCTCCTTTAATCTCACATTGAATGGGAATAACTTTGCGTATTTCACTGATGACAGGCTTCCCATACGAAAATTTTTCAAGTACTGCCAATTGAAGGCCTTATTGAACGATAGATTGTTTCACTCCTTGTTTCTCCCACTTGATAACAGGCTCCCCATGTAAATATTCATCAGGTTTGATTGGTATTTGAGCTAGGGTTTGCATGGGCGCATTTAATATTTTTGGTTGCAATAGCTTCGTGTAATTCTGTAATAGATTGGGTGTTGTAATGGATTGGAGGGGCTGTGGAGAGGTATTTGACGACTGACCAACCTAATGAGGAGGATGGCATGTGGCCGGAGCAGCCATTAAAGGCTCACGAGAGATTTGTGCTTCAGTCGTCCCTGATCACCAATCTCTAGAGCTCTCCTCCTTACGCGAAGGTTTCAAGGATCTCGTAATTTTTACCTTCGATTTGAAGGATTTTTTACGATACATTTTGTGTTCTTTATCTTTTCTATTCTAGGGTTTGTCTCCTTCTCAATATAATAGTGGTATCGAAGACTTGATTATTTATCCAAAATTTTATAGGATGGAGGCAAATATGAGCAATATGATATATTTTAATGGGAACAATTATAGAAAAGCAAGATGAAACATCTGCTATTCATGAACAAGACGCATCTATCTATTTTGCAGCTGATAAGCCCGAAACTATGTCGATGAAGATTGAATTTTGAGCACCAGCAAGTTTGTGAATATATAAAACAATGGGTTGAAGATAGTGTTCGCAATCATATTGTAAATGAGACATATGCAATATCATTGTGGGAAAAAGTTGTAGATGCTTTATGCTTCAAAAATTGGGAGTTGTTCTTGATAAAGCAATTGATGACCTTTAAATACAAAGAGGGAAGCCCTATTCTTGATTATATAAAATATTTTCAAGGGGTCCTTGATCAATTATTTGGAATGAAAGTTAATTTTTATAATGAGATACAAGTAGTTTGGCGCTTTAACACTCTCAAATGTATTTCTTTGATAAATTTAGCTCTAGGTGGTAAGTGACAATAGAATAAGTCAAGAGTGATGTGTTGAATGAGATGTAAGAAAAATATCTCAGGGTTCGTCCACACAGGTAGATGTTTTGGTTACAAAATATAGGGGAGAGATGTAATAAAAGGTTCAAGGAATAGAGGTAAAACCATAACCAGGTCAAGGTCCAAATACCAAAATTATTCGTACAACCATTATATCGAGAAAGGACATACGAGAAAGTTATGCTACAAGTTGAAGAAAGACATAAAAGCAGAAAGAAAGTAAAAAATAACGAGAACAATATCGATATTATTATTCGAGATGACTTTATCTTTGCTTATATTGAAAACATCATCATATTGGTATCCCATGAGATAAGTTGGTTAATTCTGGAACTACCTCACATGTCACACCAAGAAAAGACTTTTTTTTATTTTATACTCCTGTTGACTCTGGAGTATTAAAGATTGGTAATGCCAGTAAAGTTAAGGTATTTGGTGTTGCAACAATTTGTTTCAAGACTAATAATGATTCGACATTAGTTCTTCCGCTGGTGAAGCATTCTTCGGACTTTCCCTTAAAATTAATCTCCACAGTAAGACTCGATGAAAAAGGTTATTATAGTGCCTTCTTTAGTGACCAATAGAAACTCACCAAGGGCTTATTAGTTGTGGCTTAAGGAATCAAGTCTTCTTATTTATACGTGACATAATGCTTTATTTTTGGTGACTCCATAAATTAAGTTGAAAATGATACTTTATCAAAATTATGGCACAAAAGCCTAAGTCATATGAGTGAGAGAGTGGGAGATATTACGTGTTTGGCTAAGAAAAATATACTTTCTAGAGTGAAACAAGTGAAGCTAAAAAGGTGTGTTTATTTCTTAGCCGGCAAAGAGAAAAGTATTTTCTTTCAAAGCCATCCTTCTTCAAGAAAGTCAAAATTATTGAAGTTATTACCACTCTATTTAGTTTGGTCCCTTTAAAGTGAAGTCAAAATGTGTCATACTTTACTTTGTGACTTTCATTGATGATCATTCTTGCAAGGTCTGAATATATCCTCTGAAATTCAAAGTTCAAGCGCTTAGCGTGTTTAAGGAATTTCAAGCTTTAGTTGAGAGACAGACCAAAAATAATTAAAATATATTTGCACTGATAATGATGATGAATATTATGGTCCCTTTGATAACTATTATAGAGCACAAGGAATTCGACATTAGAAAACTCCATCCAAGATGCCTTAATTGAATTTGGCAAAGACGATAAATAAAACTCTGGTTGAGAGAGTTAGATGCTTGCTTTTAGAGGCTAAACTTCTAAATTCTTTTTGGGTGGAAGCACTTAAAATGGTTGTTTATGATATCAATTTGTCTCCTACTATTATTTGGATGGTGATATCCCAAATAGAGTTTGGCTTACTAAAGATTTTTCTTATGATAAGTTGAGACTTTTTGGGTGTAAAGCTTGTGTGCATTTTCCTAAAGATGAGAGATCGAAGTTGGATGTCAAAACTACACAGTGCGTCTTTATTGATTATAGTCAAGATGAGTTTGGGTATCATTTTTACTGTCCAGTTGATAAGAAACTTATTATAAGACATATTTTCAGGGTAATAAGAGCTTAGTTGATGTCAATACAATTTCTACTACTAAGGCACCTATTGTACATATGAAGGAACCTAAGATAATAATGAAGATAGTGATCACGATCAAAATTATCATCAGGGTGTAGATATTATTGATGATATTGTGGTTGATCAACAACCAATTCCTGCTCAGTTAACTACTTGAAATGCTCCTGAAACCATTCTTAGAAGATCTAAATTAATAATAATCAATGACTAATTAACAATACGTTGTAACGACCCGACCAATCGTTTTGAGAGGCGTCCCGTTCGGTGGCTTAAGGTTTTGAGAAGTTTCGTATTATGAATTATGACGTGCGTGTGTGGTCAAGTTCAGATTTCGGATGATTCAGGATTGATTTTGAAAAACGATTCTTGCTTTAGAAGCTTAAGCGGTAAGAGTTGGCCGGAGTTTGACCTTTATGTAGATGACTCCGAAATGGTATTTTGATAATTCTAATAGCTTTGTATGGTGATTTTGGACTTCGGCATGTGTCTGAATTCAGATTTGGAGGCCCGTACATTAATTTGATATATTTCGGTGGAAATTGGAATGTTGAAGGTTTGAAAGGTTTGATCGGGAGTTGACTTTATTGATATCGGGTTTTGATTTCAATTTTGAGAGTTTGTATAGCTCCGTTGTATCATTTGGATATTTGCATGCAAAATTTGATGTGATTCTGGGTTGATTTGATATGATTCGGCGCGAGTTGTAGAAGTTAAAAATTCATAAGCTCATTAAGCTTGATTCGAGGTGTGATTCATAGTTTTGATGTTGTTTGATGTGATTTGAGGCCTCGAGCAGGTCCGCATTATGTTATAGAACTAGTTGGTATGTTCGGACGGAGGCGCTTCTGCGATGTTGGGCTTGGGCGGGATTTATGCTTCTGCGGGTTGGCTAACATAGGTGCGTGGCCGCATATGCGGTGTGCCCATCACATATGCGAGTTTGTGGCTCAGGGTGACTGCCCGCTTTTTTATTTCTTGTCTCGCTTCTACGGTGTCGCAGGTGCGACCTTCCTTGCGCAGATGCGAAGCTTGTTATCACGAATCCAGTTTTCCTCTGTAGGATGTCATGATGGCACATAGTCCCTAAGGCTAAGTAAGCCTAACACTAGTAGATTATGTAAATAGATTTTTAACTAAATAACTACTAAACATAAAACAAAAGTTTCTATAATAGGCCAACAATCTCAACATGATACAATATCCCAAAACCAGTAGTACAAGTCATAGGCTTTGCTAAGTATCACTAGAAAATAAAATACAACAGAAGGTGACTTCGGAGCCTGCGAACGTCAAGTAGGTATACCTTGAAGTCTCCAGCCACACAGACATAAGTCTCAAACCAACTCGATCATAAGTACCTGGATCTGCACAAAAATATGCAAAAGCGTAGCATGAGTACAGCACAACGGTACCCAGTAAGTATCAAGCTTAACCTCGGTAGAGTAGTGACGAGGCTAGGTCAAGACACCTACCAGACATGTAAACCTGTACATGATATAACTTAAAGCCAACAATGAATAGAACGTCAATGTAAGGCCAATAGCAGAAGGATAAAAAATTACAATCACGGTAAAGATAATGGGAGCACGAATGGCAACGAGAAACAACCAAGTAATTAAGCAGCAAGATAGTCGGGGTACATATGAAATATGAATGAATTCAAGTAAGGGAAACCGATGAAAACTCAATTAATCAAATTATTCTTAATGCACGAATCTCAACAAGAATTTTCCCAGGTACCACTCCTCGTAATCTCAAATCATAAGTCACAACTTCCAAACCTTACACACATGGCACCTTGTGCCCATATTTTTCCAAATCACTTTCGCACGGTAAAATCCACGTGCCATCAGGAACATAGTATCCGTGTCAAATGATAATAAAGAATATTCGAGGGTTCTATTTATATACAATAAAGTAAAATTACAGTTTCTGAACTAAGTAAAAATTCAATGAGAAAATGAGTTTATTTTAGAAATCATTTGGGTGAAGAAAATAATATTTTCAAATTAAATAAAGCATCAGATAAGCTACTAAATTTAATATAGAATTTATTAAATTAAAACGTAATAACAATTCTTTTTAAGTAAAGTAAAAACATCAGATAGGATAAGGAGTTTAAGTTGAAAAATCAATTAAAGTGAAATATGACAACTATTAAGAATAGTGAAGTACCAAATGAAACGACGAGTTTTAACTTAAGAGTCACATAAGGTAATCATGTTAATAATTTATTTTTTAAAACTGTTATGTTATAGATAACTCACCAGGGTATGAGAGAATGACTCAGCGTAGTACATTCATTTTGAAAATCAATTCACCATAATAATAATAATAGGAAAGGAAAACAGGAAATGACGGCAAAACAGTAAATTAATGAAAACAACTCAATCCTCGAAATCAGTAAATCCAAAAATAATAGCCCTCAGAATCTCATATGATAAATACCGAAAGCTAACACAATACAACAATGAATACAACACACACAATCCTTTGCGCCGCGTAACCCGATCCCACCGTACAAACACTATCCCCGTTATTTCACCATATCAATATCAAGAATAACATATAAAATTTGTTGCGGCGCGCAACCCGATCCCACCATATCAATATCAAATCCTCACTTATTTTACCATATCACATAATCCTCCCTTATTCCATCCATTGTAGCGTGCAACCCGATCCCACCGTATCATCATATCACAATCCTCCCTTATTTCAAATGTTGCAGCGTGCAACTCGATCCATAAGTAATTTAAATTAACAACGACAATCCAATAACTCAATTTACAGGAATTTCTATAATCAAAGGGCATGAGTACATGACGATAAAGGAACCACGTAATAATCAAAGGAATGCAACAAATATTACAAAAATGACACGACAAGTGAAGCACGTGACAACTAAGGTGTGCAAGTACAACAGTTAAGGCAAGTAGGGAATAAGCACGAAGTCATGGAAGAGACTCAATAATTAAGAGGTAACAAGACAATAAGGAAGGCAATAACTTCAACTAAAGCATATAAGGGCAAAATAACAAGTAAGAGGTAGAACACGTGCTAACAACATCAAATAAAGCATGTAAGAGTATATTAACAATGAGAGATATAACATGTCATGACAATTCAATTAAAGGTATGGAAAGAGACTAGACAATCTAAATCGTCCAAATACCTCATATCGGTTGTGTACCCACTCGTCACCTTGCGTACACGACTCTCACATAACAAGAATAACACAATTAACCCAATTCCTAAGGCGTAGTTTCCCCCACACAAAATTAGGCAAGATACTTACCTCAAAGAAGCTAGACCGATACTCTAAAATGACCTTCTCACGTGAAACAACCTCCGAACGGCTCAAATCTAGCCAAAATAGCTTCATCTCATGAATAAAAACCATAGGAAATAAATTCGGAAATAAAGCTTCAATATTTGATAAAACCTAAAAAGTCAACCCCAGGCCCACACCTCGTAACCCGATAAAATTCATAAGATCCGAACACTCATTCCGATACGAGTCCAACCATACCAAAATTATCAAATTTCGACATCAAATCGACCTTCAAATCCTCATTTTACATTTTTGAACGATTTTACAAAAATTCTCATTTTCTCTCATTCAAATCACTAATTTAATGTTAAAAACAAAGATGAAATCACAAAATATAATCAAGTCCGGATAAAGAACACTTACCCCAATCCAACACGTGAAAATCTCCTCTAAAATCGCCCAAATATGAGCTCTCTAACTCAAAAAGTGATAAAATATCAAAAGTTCTCGAAATAGAGTAAATATAGGTCTGCCCAGATGTTCCTCTTCGCAATCGCGAAGCACAAAATACAAGCTGCCAAAACAAAATAACCCATCGCGAACGCATGGACAGAGTAGCGAGCGCGGACCAAAATCTCCATCAACCTTCGCGAACGCGTAACCAAGATCGCGAACGCGGAGAGTAAAACCCTGCTTCCTTATACACGATCGCGCATTACTTGATGCGAACGCGAAGACAAAAAAATCTCAAAGCCTCACGAACACGGTATAAGGAACACTACACGAAAACGATTGCTGCATCGCAATCGCGATAAAGAACACCAGTTGACAGAAATCAGCAGTCCAAAAATAGAAAAAAATTGCCCGTAGCCCATTCGAAACACACTCGAGGCCCTCGGGACCCCCATCGAAACATATCAACAAGTTCCATAACATAACACGGATCTACTTGAGATCTCAAATCACATCAAACAACATCAAAACTATGAATCACACCTCAAATCGAACTCAATGAACTTATGAACTTTCAACTTCTACAACTCGCACCGAATCGTATCAAATCAACCTGAAATGATGTCAAATTTTGCATGCAAGTTCCAAATGACACAACGGAACTATACCAACTCCCGAAATCAAAATCCGAACCCAATATCAACAAAGTCAACTCCTGGTTAAACCTATCAACTTTCCAAACTTTCAACTTTCTTTTTTTGGCTAAAATGTGCCAAAACCTTCTAGAAATATCAAAATGCGAATCCGGGCATACGCCCACGTCCAAATTTACCATCTAGACCTGACGAACCCATAAAAACTTCGATCCAGGGTCAAACACACAAAATTCAAACTTGATCAACTCTTCTAACTTAAAGCTTCAACAATAAAATTAATTCTTCCAAACTAATTCTGAATCACCCGAAAATCGAAACCGACGATACACTCAAGTCGTAATATATCATACATGGCTACTCATGCCATCAAACCACCGAGGAAAGTGTAAATGCTCAAAACTATTTGTCGGGTCGTTACATCCTCCCCCACTTAAAATATATGTTCATCCTCGAACATGCCAGGAGTCGTCCTCAATCCGTCAAATTAATATGTAACCTTGCCATGCGTATACCCGAGGGTGATCCCACGTCACCCCAATCCATGTAAGCCAGACCACATAACATAACTGAAGATCATTATTTTGACCTAAGCCCATAAACCTTGGAACTCAATTCCCAACATCCGAAATCCCTTACAAGACTCGAATCTCGCATCCACACATTATATAAGTCTGAACAAGCTATATCAATCCATAACCATAACCCAAGACGTAATCACATGATATACCATACAACTCGCATACTCGTAGTAATAATTCTCTATCATAGTAGCTGCTCAAATCAAACCCAATACCGGTAATGAACCTCATATCAAATAAAACCTTGTTCAAAACCTTCGTACACTGTCGATAATTAAAGAAACACACAGAAACTCAGAACCACTCATCATGTCAACAAGTACCACTACAAAGCAATACTATGAACCTATCACACATAGGAGGGCCATGACATGCGAATCTAAAACAAAGGATCATATCCCAACATAGCCCTGCTGAAATGCATGATCCATCCAAACACCGGTCCATAAGAAATACCTCAAGCCACAATGCTCAAAATCAATAACTACACGCAATTCGACATCAAGTACACGAAGTGCAGACCATAACCGTGGAGAAGTAAATAGCACAATATACTACAACCCGGAAACACCATAGCCAAGGCGTAATCAACCATTCAACCGATCCTGGGTCAAACACACAAAAGTCAAACTTGGTCAACTCTTCTAACTTAAAGCTTCAACAATCGAATTCATTCTTCCAAACTAATTTCGAATCACCTAAAAATCGAAACCGATAATACACACAAGTCGTAATACATCATACGAGACTACTCATGCCTTCAAATCACCGAGCAAAGTGTAAATGCTCAAAATGACCGGTCGGGTCATTACACTTGGTCTAATAAGCTGTTGTCGCAGATGCATGAATGTTCTTGCAAGTGCGAGAGCGCAGGTGAGCTTCTTTGTCCTCAAATGCGGAAGTGTTGGGCAAAAAGGTTTAACTTCGAGGGTTCGATTTCATTACTTATTTTTGGACATAGGGAGCTCGGTTAATGATGATATTTCGTGGGTTTTTAAAGAAATTTATTGGGGTAAGTGTTCTTTACCCGAATCTTATTATATTTCATGAATTCATTGTTATTTTCATCATTTAATTAGTGATGTAAGTTGAAAATTTGGGAAACATTTATGAAAACTTCTTAGACTAAACTTTGGAGATTTGAAGGGCGATTTGAGGTCGGATTTGAGTAATTCTTGTATGGTTGGACTCATTATCGAATAGGGGTTCGGATTTTATAATTTTTATCGGGTTTCGAGGTGCGGGCACGGAGTTGAGTATTTGGGTTAACTTTTGAGTATTAATTAAAGATCGAAACTTTATTATCCAAAATTGTTTCCTATGATTTTATTTATGATATTAACTTATTTTTGCTAGATGCGAGCCGTCCGGAGGTTCTTTCACTCGAGAAGGCTATTTTAGAGTATCAATTTAGCTTCTCCGAGGTAAGTATCTTGTCTAACTTTGTGTGGAGGAACTACCCCTTAGAATTTAGTCATTTGTCCTAATTGTGTCATGTGAAGGCTATGCACGCGAGGTGACGAGTACGTACTCAGGCTTATTTGTGGGAATTTGACCGTTTTTGGCTCTTAGTTTCTTATGTCTATTAAAAATGAAGTTGTCTTATCATGTTAAATCCTTCATTTACTAAATTCACCCTTACATGTCTTATTTGGAGTTGATCGATTCATGTTCTACCCTTGTTTTCAATAAGCTCTTATGTGCCTTAATTAGAGTTGTCGCCTCTTTTATTGCCATGTTATCTTTTCCATAATTACTTAAACTTAATTGATGTTACTGGTGTCTTTTCTATAATTACTTAACCTTAATTGAAGTTATTATTACCTCTTCCATAATTGCATAACCTTAACTAAACTTTTTGTTATCCCCTTCATTGTTGACTTATACTTATGTGGAATCAATGTTTCACATTATCTCTCCCTTTTGTTGAGCTATTATTGTGGAAACCATTATTACCTGTGTGTCTTTCATTGTGAGCTCGTTCTTCCGTTTATTTGTGTTATGTAGTTCTTATGTTGATTTACTTGTCGTACTCTTGTGTTATTGTTATTGTTGTTGTGTTGTACTCAGTGTTGTTAAGCCGAGGGCTATGTGTGGTTGTGGTATTGAAATTGTTTTGAGTAAAGGTTGGCTATGTCGAGGATGATTTGTGATAGCCTGGGGCATTGTTATTGATGATATTTGTGTAGTGGTGGTGTGAGTTATACATTTTACGTTTTGTTGTGTTGTTTCCTATGTTCCCTTCGTTGTCTCCACACTTACTTGCTGACTTGTGTTGTGATAGCACGCTTGTACAAGCATACACGTAATTAATCACTCATATCAGTTTAAGAAAATGAATCCTAATGTTATTGACCATTTATATGCACTCTTGTTTACTTGCCTTATGTGTGGGAGTTGTTCTATTGGCACCTGAGTTGTCCGTGCAAATATGAGAAATTATCACCCCCTTAGCACGTGAGTTGTCCGTGCGGATATGGGGTATTAATGGTATTGGCATGTGAGTTGTTCGTGCAATACGTGAGTCGTCCGTGCGATTATAAAATGTAATGTTGACACAAGATGCCAAGTGATTAGGGTTCATGAACTGGGACCCGTGAATTATGACTATGAGATGGAGTACCTTGGGGAAATTCTTAAACAAATCTTGTGTGAAAGTAGTTGCTCTTATTGAGTTGTTACTTGTTTTCCTTACCTAGTTCACCAGATTTAAACTGTGTTCAGCTTACTCTACGACACTATCACCTGTTTGTTACATGTTTCTCATTGATGTTTCTAGTGTTCTATTGTGAGTATTGTTTTGCCTTACTTACCATGATTAGCTTTATATTGACATTGTTACCTCGTTAGTTCACATTTATACTTGTATAGGTTGTTAACTCTAGTAGGTGTCTTGACTGTCCCTCGTCACTACTTCACCGAGGTTAGTCTTGATAGTTACTGGGTACCGCTGTGGTGTACTCATGCTATGCTTTCTGCACATATTTTGTGCAGATCTAGGTACTTTGGAGTTGGTTGATTCTAGTTAGTTGTTCGGGATTTTCTATGGAGACTCAAGGTATACCTATCGTCGCATTCGCAGGCCCCAGAGTCACCTTCTTATTTTGTACTTGTACTGCTTATTTCTATTCCGAAACAATTGTACTTAGGGATTGTTTTTTCCTAGAAAAACTCATTAATGCTTATGACTTGTACTACCGATTTTAGGATATTGTTTTGCACTCGGGATGTTTGGTTTACTATGAAAAATTTAATTTTATGCTTAATAATTATTTCTGGTTAAATTTTTCTAGTTAATTCAGAAAGTGTTAGGCTTACCTAATCTTAGCGACTAGGTGCCATCACGACATCCTATGGAGGGAAAATTGGAGTAATGACAAGTTGGTATCGAGCTCTAGGTTCATAGGTGCTACGAGTCATAAGCGAGTTTAGTAGAGTCTTGCGGATCGGTATGGAGATGTATGTACTTATCTTCGAGCAGCTACGAAACTATTTGGAAGACTTCACTTCTTTTTTTCCTATTGTGCGAGTTTTTGATCTCGGAGTTTGAGCCTTTGTCATTATATTCTCTCACAGATGGTGAGGAAACCAGTTGTAGTTACTGACAACTGCCCCCAGAGCCAGTGTTGCTAGGGCCGGGGTAGAGGCAGAGGTCGAGGAGGAGCATGCACCACAACTAGAGCACTTGTCAGAGCAGTAGTTAAGGAGCCGCCAGTAGCTCCGGTTGGGGGATAGGCACCTGAGGCGCTTTTTGCTAATCCGGGACTTCAGGTGACTTTAGCACAATTCCTGAGCATGTTTGGCACATTGGCTCAGGCGGGGTTGATTCCGGTTGTGCCCGCTACTTCACAGACCGGGGGAGGAACTCAGACTCTTGCCGCCCATACTTCAGAGCAGCGAGTCCACGTTGGTCAGGTTCCAGGGGTCATGCCAGCACAACCTGTTATTTCGGTGCAGCCCGTGGTTAGGGCAGCAACATCTGAGGAGGAATAGCTTAGACTTGCGAGGTTCAAGAAGTATCACCTTCCTACTTTCAGTGGTTTGGCTTCAGAGGATGCCCATGGTTTTTTAAAGGAGTGCCACCGTATTCTCCGTACTATGGGTATTGTGGACATGACTGGGGTTGCTTTTACTATGTTCCAGCTTAAGGGAGCAGCATATATGTGGTGGAGAGCGTACGAGTTGGGTAGTCAGGCCGCTGCAGCTTCACTTCCATGGACTCAGTTTTTAGAGATATTTTTTAGAGAGTTTACTCCCCGTACCCTTCGGGATGCATGGTGCATTGAGTTTGAGCAGCTGCGCAAGGGTACTATGTCAGTGTCAGAGTATGCCGTTAGATTTAGTGATTTGTCTAGACATGTACCCGCTTTGGTTTCTACAATTAGAGAGCCAGTGTGCAGGTTCATTGAGGGGCTTAATTATGATATCTGGTTCAGCATGGCTTGAGAGTTGGAGACGGATGTTCCATTTCAGAAGGTGGTAAATATCGCTCACCGATTAAAGGGCATGCAGGACCAGGAGAAAGAGGACATATGGGGTAAGGAGAGAGAGGACATAGCGGCTAAGAGGTCTCGTGGACTGGGAGGATATACTAGTCCCTATTTTGGAGGCAGAGTACGCCATGGTAGAGGTTTTGTGGGCCAGCTAGTTCAGTTTTCAGTCTTCGTGCGGTGCTTCAGATATCCATGGGTCTTAGAGTGCCCGTACCGGACAGCTTTCACAACTACATCAGCGGAGAAGTTTCTTTGAGTATGTAGATACCAGCCACATGGGGAGAGATTGTCCCATACTCTGGATAGATGTGTCACAGTGGGGTATTCAGGATATGAGTTCTGCTCTAGTTGTTATTATCCCCGCACCGCTAACTAGGGGTGTAGGTCAGGCGGGTGGAGGGTGCCTTAGAGGGGGAGGCCCGACCCGTTGATATATTTTCTATGGTAGGGCTGGGGCCGCTGCACCAGATGATGTCGTTACAGGTATGGTTTCGATTTGTTATAGAGGAGCATCATTCTTATTTTGATTCGGTTCTGCTTATCGGGGTGAGTCCTCCTATCTTGCTTCACATATGGGTGAGCTTCGTGATTTTGTACTTTGCTTTTGTGTTTATCCCTGTTAAGAGATTCTGTAGTGGTAGCATGTGTCTATTATTTCGTTTTGTTAACTATAGAGCTATGAGACTAGAAATGACTTTATGTTACTCATTACGGTAGGTTTTGATGTGAATTCTGGATGGTTGGTTATGATTTGTGATTTAGATACTCTACCGGCATGGGAAGTTTGTTATGTGTCGTGATCTTATTTCGCGGAATTGAATTAGTGGAAGGTTCAGTTGGTATGAGGTGTATTCTACTTGTGATTCAGAGCTGAGGATGTGATCCTTGCGTTTTCATGCGGTCTGATATGTTGGGTCGGGCTATGTGCCGCGGTGGAGTTATATTAGGATGAGATCCTTGTGATTATTTCGTATGTCTTGATTCTCCACAGTGGAATTGATTTGTAGTATGATGCTGATAGGGAGTGGTGCCTGTCAGGATTGTTTGATAGTTCAGTCATATTCGCATTGTGCTTGTTGGGTTTTAGCTTTTGAGGTGTGTGCCTAGGTGGTGTTACATGTGACTTGTTGATTGGAGTAAATGGTCATGGGGTATTTATGTTTCTTGCATCATTGTGAAGGTTTGGATCAGGGTTCTAGCTGATATGAGGTTAACTATCGGTGCTGAATTTGATTATGGGCAGCTATGGTGTCCAGAGTTATTGTTATGGGCATATGTGCGATGTGTTACATCATGTGGTTGTACCTTGTGGGTGTAGCCATGAGTTGTTGCATCTGGTTGAGGCTGATACTGTGTATTGATGTGGGAATTGGATAGTGAAAACTTGGTTTTGAGGCTTATTAGTGTGGGCTGGAGGAGAAATTTTCAGTGCAGATGGTGTTGTCGAGCCTATATGGATTTTGGTGATGCTGGATCACCCGCGAGTATATGTATGGAGATTACATTAAGTGATTTGATGACTTCAGAACGGTTCTTGGCAAGGTCGAGGACGAATGTTTGTTTAAGAAGGGGATGGTGTAACGACCCGACCAGTCATTTTAATAATTGGCGTCCCGTTCGGTGGCTTAAGGTTTCGAGAAGCATCGTATTATGTATTATGACGTGCATGTGTGGTCGAGTTCAGATTTTGGATGATTCAGGATTAATTTGGAAGAAAGATTCTTGCTTTAGAAGTTTAAGCGGTAAGAGTTAATCGGAGTTTGAATTTTGTGTAGACGACTCTGGAATGGTATTTTGATGATTCCAGTTGCTTCATATGGTGATTTTGGACTTAGATGTGTGTCCGAAATCGGAGTTGGAGGTCCGTAGGTTAATTTGATGTATTTCGGCGAAAATTTGAACGTTGAAGGTTTGAAAGGTTAAGAGTTTTGACCAGTAGTTGATTTTGTTGATATCGGATTCAGATTTCTATTCCGGGAGTTGGTATAGCTCCATTGAGTCATTTGGAAACTTGCATGCAAAATTTGACGTTATTCCGGGTTGATTTGATATGATTCAGCGCGAGTTGTAGAAGTTGAAAATTCATAAGCTCATTAAGCTAGATTCGAGGTGCGATTCATAGTTTTGATGAATTTTGATGTGAGTTGAGGCCTCGAGAAGGTATGTGCTATGTTATGGAACTAGTTGGTATGTTTGGACAGGGTCTCAGATGGCCCCGGGTGTGTTTCAGATGAGATTCAGATGATTTTCGTGCTTTTGGTTAGGTCTGTGTTTGGTCTGTCGCACCTGCGCATTTTTGGATCGCAGGTGCGGAGCCGCTTCTGCGATGTTCGGCCTGGGCAGGAGTTCTGCTTCTGCGGGTTGGCGAACGCAGGTGCATGGCCATATCTGCGGTGTGCCCTTCGTAGATGAGAGTTTGTGGCTTAGGGTGACTGTCCGCTTCTACGGTTCTTGTCTCGCTTCTGCGGTGTCGGCATGTGGGACCTTCCTCGCACAGATGCGAAGGTTGGGCGGATAAGCTGTTGTCGCAGATGCATGAATTTTCTCGCAGGTGTGAGAGCGCAGATGCACTTCTTTGTCCGCAAATGCGGAAGTGATGGGCAGAAAGGTTTAAATTCGAGGGTTCGATTTCATTACTCATTTTTGAACATAAGGAGCTCGGTTAGTGACGATATTTCATGGGGTTTTCAAGAAATTCATTGGAGTAAGTGTTCTTTACTCAAATCTTATTATATTTCATGAATTCATTGTTATTTTCATCATTTAATTAGTGATTTAAGTTGGAAATTTGGGAAATATTTGTGAAAACTATTTGGACTAAACTTTGGAGATTGAAGGGCGATTTGAGATCGTATTTGAGTAATTCTTGTATGGTTGGACTCGTTATAGAATGGGGGTTCGAATTTTGTAATTTTTATCTAGTTTCGAGTTGCGAGCCCATGGTTGACTATTTGGGTTGATTTTATTATTAATTAAAGATCAAAGCTTTATTATCCGAAATTATTTCCTATGATTTGTATTTATGATATTAAGTTATTTTGGCTAGATTTGAGCCGTCCGGAGGTTGTTTTACTCGAGAAGGCCATTTTTGAGATCGGTTTATCTTCTTTGAGGTAAGTATCTTGCCTAACTTTGTGTGGGGGAACTACCCCTTAGAATCTAGTCATTGGTGCTAATTGTGTCAAGTGAAGGTCGTGTACGCGAGGTGACAAGTGCATACTCGGGCTTATTTATGGGAATTTGACTGTTTTTGGCTCTTAGGTTCTTATGTCCATTAAAAATGAAGTTGTCTTATCATGTTAAATCCTCCATATACTAAATTCACTCGTACGTATCTTATTTGGAATTGATTGATTCATGTTGTACCCTTGTTGCCAATAAACTCTTATGTGCCTTAGTTGAATATGTCGCCTCTTTTATTGCCATGTTGTCTTCTTTTTTTTTTTGTAATTTATTAACCTTAGTTGAAGTTATTGATGTCTTTTCCATAATTAATTAACCTTAATTGAAGTTATTATTATCTCTTCCATAATTTCTTAACCTTAACTAAAGTTTTGTTATCCCCTTTATTGTTGACTTATACTTATGTGGGGTCATTGTTTCACGTTGTCTCTTCCTTTGTTGAGCTATTCTTGTGGAAACCATTAATACCTGTGAGTCTTTCATTGTGAGCTCTTTTCTTCCGTTTATTTGTGTTATGCAGATCTTGTGTTGATCTACTTGATGTACTCTCATGTTATTGTTCTTGTTGTATTGTACTAAGTTTTGTTGAGCCGAGGGCTATGCATGGTTGTGGTATTGAAATTGTTTTGAGGAAAGGTTGTGGCATATGGGCACATGTGGTGAAAGACCTTATATTGTGTTGTTATATTTTTGGCACACGTGGTATTGTTGAGAGGATTGTCGGGGTGTTCGCACGTGAGTTGTCCATGCTATTATTATTGTTGATATTTGCACATGCGGCATGACACAGAGGGCTATATATGTGGGTTTGCGTATTTGGCGAGACAAGGTGAGAATATTATTATGCACCTGCGGTGAGACAAGGCGGGCATCTACTTTAACGTTGCGCACGTTGAGAGACAAGGTGGGCTATGTCGGGGATGATTTGTGATGACTTGCGATGGCCTGAAGGCATTGCTATTGATGATATTTGTGTAGTGGTGTGTCTACCTTGTGTGAGTTATACATTTTACATTTTGTTGTGTTGTTTCCTATAGCACACTTGCACAAGCATACACATACTTAATCACCCATATCAGTTTAAGAAGATGAATCATAATGTTATTGACCATTTACATGTACTCTTGTTTACTTGCCTTCTGTGTGAGAGTTGTTCTATTGGTACGTGAGTTGTCCGTGTGGATATGAAAATTTGTCACTCCCTTAGCACGTGAGTTGTTCGTGCGGATATGAGGTATCAATGGTATTGGCACGTGAGTTGTCCGTATAGCACGTGAGTCGTCCGTGCGGTTATAAACTGTAATGTGGGCACAAGATGCCAAGTGACTAGGTTGGCTATGTCGGGGATGATTTGTGATGACTTGTGATGGCCTGGGGGCATTGTTATTGATGATATTTGTGTAGTGGTATGCTTACCTTGTGTGAGTTATACATTTTATATTTTGTTGTGTTATTTCCTATGTGCCCTTCATTGTCTCCACTCTTACTTGCTGACTTGAGTTGTGATAGCACGTTTGCATAAACATACACATAGTAATCACCCATATCAGTTTAAGAAGATGAATCCTAATATTATTGAACATTTACATATACTCTCATTTACTTGCCTTATGTGTGAGAGTTGTTCTATTGGCACCTGAGTTGTCCGTGCAAGTATGAGAAATTGTCACTCCCTTAGCACGTGAGTTGTCCGTGCGGATATGAGGTATCAATGGTATTGGCATGTGAGTCGTCTGTGCGATTATAAAATGTAATGTGGGCACAAGATGCCAAGTGATTAGAGTTCATGAATTGGGACTCGTGAATTGTGACTATGAGATGGAGTACCTTGGGGAAATTCTGAAACAAATCTTGTATGAAATTGGTTGCTCTTATTGAGTTGTTACTGTTTTTGCTTACCTGGTTCGCCGGACTTAAACTATGTTCAACTTACTCTACGGCGCTTTTACCTGTTTTTTCCCCGTTGCTCATTGTTGTTTTTAGTCTTCTATTGTGAGTATGGTTTTGCCTTCTTTACCATGCTTAGCTTTATATTGACATTGTGACCCTGTTAGTTCACATTTATACTTGTACATGTTGTTAACTCTAGTAGGTATCTTGACTACCCCTCGTCACTAATCCACCGAGGTTAGTCTTGATACTTACTGGGTACCGCTGTGGTGAACTCATGCTACGCTTTTTGCACATTTTTTATGCAGATCCAGGTACTTCGGAGTTGGTTGATTCTAGTTAGTTGTTCGAGCTTTACTGTGAAGACTCAAGGTATACCTGCCGTCGCGTTCGTAGGCCCCGGAGTCACCTTCTGATTTTGTACTTGTACTACTTATTTCTATTATGAAATAGTTGTACTTAGGGATTTTTTTCCTAAATAAACTCAGTAGAGCTTATGACTTGTACTACTGGTTTTGGGATATTGTATTGTACTCGGGATGTTTGGTTTACTATGGAAAATTTCAGTTTCATGCTTAATAATTGTTTCTGGTTAAATTCTGTCATTTAACTCAGTAAGTGTTAGGCTTACCTAGTCTTAGTGACTATGTGCCATCACGAAATCCTACAGAGGAAAATTGGGGTCGTGACATACGTTAATAAAAATATTGTGATTATTTGTTTATTAGTTATAACTATATTTTAACTACTTGAAAATGATAATATAACTATATTCATATAAACAACATTAACTGTTATTAACTATATTATAATTGGCGACTAGTGGTAGAAAAACGAATAAAAAATAGTTATCCACCCAAATTATCCACTAAAAATGGGTCGAATAGTGAACTTTTTAAAATTTGGTCAAAATATGAATAAAAACCATATTATCCATATAGAAAATGGATAAACCAATGGATAACTAATGAGTTTAACTTTTACACTTATAAAGATTCAAATTGGGGGTTTCTCAAGTTTGGGAGACTAGGAATTCTCCCAAAAGGGATCATATTCAAAAATCCCATATTATCCATCGGTTAATCAATTTTTATTTGTATTAAATATGGGACGGGTCAGATATTTTTTTCTTTATCCATTTTCGACCCACCCATATCCGACCTGGCCCGACCGTTTATCACCCCTATTGGTGACTAAACTAGATGATAACAACATTAAATAGACTTCATAACCTGTCACGACTCAAACTTCCACCGGAACCGTGACAATGTCTAACACTGCTTTCTAGGCAAGCCAATAGTTTTAAAATAATAATAAACTCAATAAACAAAACGTAATAATCTCAATAGCGATAATATCATGAAACACCTGAGAAACACAACGATAATACAATTACAAGCATACTATTGATGTGGTGTCAACGAGTACATGAGCACTACAGAATCTCAAAATACATGGCCAAATCTCAATATAATTGTGTGAACAATAGAATAACAATAGAAATAAATGAAAGAGAACTTCAAGGTTTGTAAACGACATAATAGCTACCTCCTCATATCCACAGGCTGGTACCAGGGCGAACTCTAGCAATCACCACACCCGAAAGTACCTGGATCTGCACATGAAGTGCATAGTGTAGTATGAGTTCAATCGAACACATGTACTCAATAAGTAACAAACCTAACCTTGGGATGAAAGTAGTGACGAACTTAGTAGAAACAGTCAGTGTCAAACAACAATAATCAAAACAAGTCCTGATATAATGAAGACAGTAAAAGTAAATAACTCAAAGATGTCATGATCAACTTGTTCACAATTATGAAAAGAATCGACATGTTTTTCAAGTAAAACAGTCAAAGCTCAACACAGATAAGGAATTTTATTTACCAACTAGCATGAGAAAAATACATCTCTATACCTACATGTCAAGTCAGTATAATTACAGTGGAACCATCAAGTATAATCACACTTAGCACGCTCACGGTGTCGGGCGCAAGTGCCCACCACCATCACACACTCAGCATTGTATGGGTGCCTGGCACAAATGCCCCTCACCAAAGTACATATATAACCCTTTAACTTGTGCTTACTGTGAATATCAGAGTCCGGAGAGGCGCATCCTTTCCCAAACGCTAATTAATATCACACAACCCAATCGTGGGGCCTGGTACACGCGTCGCCCAGAGTTAGTACCACTTAGCCCAATATGGGTATGGCATACGCGTCACCTCAAAATCAATACCAAGTCGGCTCTATGGCCCAAACTCAGTCATCAACCGCTCATTTCGCGGTTAACCACATCTCACAGTACTCAGTTCAACAATGTTACACATATGAGGCATTAACAACATGTGAGAAATCAAAATAAGAATGCACTAAGACAAAAATATCATACGCAAATATAGTACCATGACTGAGAGTAAGTTTACAATTAAGGCAAAACAACTCAAAATAGCAAGAGTAGCCCATCATGTCTCAAACAAATAAGCACATAGACTAGATATGATTTCTAACATGAATCATAGCTCAAATAATCATACAAGTAGATAAAATACGGGTATAATGAGGCATGATAGCAAACAAGTCTCGTAGTAGTCTAAATTCCACCTGAAGCATGAATACCCTAATGCACGCCCGTCACCTAGCACGTGCGTCACCCCTAACACAACCCTGATATCATAGTTTTCAGGGATAATTACCCTCAAATCCAAGTTTAGATATGTTACTTACCTCAAAATGTGGGAATCAATTCACCAAAAAGCCCTTCCCATGTGAATCGGCCTTCAAGCGACCCGAATCTAGGCAAAATAACTTAATATCATCAATAAAAGCCATCCGAAATAATTTAAAATGATAAAGCTAAGATCTTGAATCAATTATGTTAAGTCACACCAAAAGGTCAATCCCGAGCCCACACCCCAAAACCCGACAAAACTTACAAATTCTGAATACTCATTCCAATACGAGTCCAAATTTATGTGTTTCACCCAAATCTAATCTCAAATGGACCCTCAGTTCATCAATTTTTACTCTCCAAAACCATAGTCAAAAACTCTCAAATTTCACCTTTAATTCACATAATGATGTGTAATAATCCATGGATAATCAATATCTAACATTAAAATTAAGTAAACTTCACTACCTCTTTAATTGTAGTTAAAAGTCTCCCAAATATCGCCTCCAACCGAGTTCCACAACTCCAAATAATGAAAAATAACCAAACCTTTCAAAATATAAAGTATGCCCAGTGATTCTGCATTTGCGGTCCACATCATCGCACTTGTCATGCTGTATCTGCAGTAATTCCATCGCAGATGTGGAAGCCACAAATCTCCCAACCATCCGCTTCTGTTGACCCCTCGACACCTGCGAGTCCGTTTCTGCGGACTCCTACTGCTCTTCTGCAAGTGCATTTGTGCTCGAGTGCCGCATTTGCGGACTTCCTTTACTAGGACCTTAACTCGCACCGCGCATCCATGGCCGTGTCTCTGGCCTTGCATCTACGATCAATCTTCCGCAAATGCGACCACACCAGAACTCAGAATTCTCACCAATACCAACATAGCCAAAAATGATTTGAAACTCATTTGAAACACACCCGAGACCTCCGGGACCCTGTCCAAATATACCAACCAATCCTAAAATATAGTACAAACCTACTCGAAGACTCAAATCACACCAAACAACATTAAAACTAGGAATCACACCTCAATTCAAGTCTAATGAACTTTCAACTTCCAAAACTCATATCGAACCATATCAAATCAACTCGGAATGACCTTAAATTTTGCATGCAAGTCCAACATGACACAACAGACTTATTCAAACTCCCAGAATTATAATCCGAACCAGATATCAACAAAGTCAACTCCCAGTTAAACCTATAAACCTTTCAGACCTTCAACTTTCTATCTTTCGCCAAATAACACCAAACTAGCCTACAGACTTCCAAATCCAAACCCGGACATACGCCTAAATCTAAAATCACCATACAAAGTTATTGGAACTATCAAAACACCATTTCGGAGTCGTTAAGATAATAGTCAAACTCCGTTCAACTTTTACAATTTAAGCTTCCAACGTTAGAACTAAGTGTCCCAATTTACTCCAAAACCACCCCAACACCAAGTCAACCACCCGGCCAAGTCACATAATCACAATTACACATAAGTAAAGCATCAACTAGGGAAAACGTGACTAAAATACTCAAAACGACCGATCGAGTCGTTACATAAATATATTGCAAATTATAATTCCCAAGGATTATATAGTACGCACTAACGAATGACTCGTAATATCTCAATAATAACAATATTGATATTAACATCTTTATTAACATATTACTTATTAATCAGAAATAATAATTTCCAATAAGACAAATGCATATTTAGGGGGTTTTTAAGGGGTTTTAGGATTGGGGTCGAGAAATTGACAATAGACTATATGGGTATTTTAGTATAAATCGAATGCAACATAAGCATATTCATGTCGTTTTGTATAGACTAAAATAAAATATAATCTATAGATCACTAGAAATTTTTGAAATTTATCCTAAAAAGACATGACCACAAGCAATTTTTAAGGTGTATTTTTACCGAAAGGAATGCAACATAAGCTCATTCAGGTCATTTTGTATAGACTGACTTAAAATTTATTATAGATCACGATCTAATTTTGAAATCTGTTATAATTACATAAATATTGTTTAGCATAGGCTGAATTAAGATCTATCATAAATATGTATCTGAAATATTCATCTTCAACCCAAGCTAAAATTTCAATTTTTTCCCTAAACCACCTTAAATATTTTCCAAACTTCCTAAAATTTGAGATTTAGACTCTTCAAAAGATCCCCAACAAAATTCAATAACATCCACTTGAAATAAATCACTCCTTTGCACATCCTAATTTTTTCACGCTTGAAGCGCAATGATTTCTTATTAAACGGCCTGGATATGAAATGCAGAATGATTTTGATTTATTTTATATGTTTTAAGTTTGCCCTGGAAATGTTTCAAATTTCAAAAAAGCCCCCGGCCAAACTAAACATTCTCTTAGCTAGCGTTTAGCCATAGATTTCTAAATTTGTTATAAAAATCTGATTTGGGTGAAGTTTGGGTTGAAGATGAGCATCTATTTGGACATCATTTTCCAAAATATATTTCACTTTTTTTTTGAAAAAACATGAAAGGTGAGTTATATCCATAAGTTCTAAAAACTATCAAAAATACCCAACAATACCAAACAAACAAACTTGCAAATCCTGTATATGCAGAACCTTCATCGACGCCATTCATTATCATTATTACAAACCATAGTCCTCACTATAGATAAGTTTGGAACAAAATCATCATTTTTATAATGAATTACATAATACACTATCCTAAAATCATAACCTGATATTGTAATATCAACTGCTAATAACACAATCACCAGCTACTACAATTCATCAAATTACAATAATATTATAAGATCCATTAGTCCAAAAAAAATAATAGTAACCAACTGGTGGATTAGTAGAGTCATAATAGGTGGTGTGCTTTTTTATAAAACATAAAAGTTTGGGATAATTTTTGAAATTGTTAAAAAAATCACAGGTAATATTTTGGGCCAAAAATAGGTGTAGAGTAAGTTTTAAGAATTAGGAATTTTGTTTTCAAAATCTGTCGAAATTTGGATAAAATCTATAAACAAATTGTGATGATGCGATAGGTCGTATTGAGATTTAGCCTCTATTTATGCATTCTGGGGCCTTGATTAACGTTGTTTTAGCATTTTTCGATTTTCGTGCACAATCCGTGTCTTATTCCGGAAAATTTTTATGTGAAAAATTAAAGAAAATGTGAATTTTTGTCTTCAAAAATGACTTGAGTTGACTACGGTCAATATTTTATATAAACCGACCCGGATCAGTATTTTGACAGTTCCGATGGGTTCGTATCGTGATGTGAGACCTGGACATATGCCCGGAATTGAATTCGAAAGTCCCTAACTTGTTTTAACTCATTTCGCCGAAAGCTAGCATTTTTGAAAGTTGAAGAATTACAAGGCTTGACCGAAAGTTGACTTCTTAGCTAACAAGTTCGGATTTTGATGTTAAAACTTGAAATAGTTCCATATTGCTATTTAGAACTTGTCCGCAAAATTTAGTTCAATTCGGAATTTATTTGACATGATTCGTACGCTTAAACGTGATTCTAGTGTTCTTGAATTTCACTTTGGAAATTCATTCGTTTTGAGAATTGATTCGTAGATTTAGATATTATTTTGATAATTTGATTGCACGAGCAAGTTCGTACGATATTATTACACTTGTGTGCATGTTTAGTTTAGAGCCCAAGAGGCTCGGGTGAATCTCAGACGTGTTTCATATGAGTTTTGCATAGGATAAGTCTGTTGGTGCAATACTAGTTCTAGTGTTCTGTTGCAGATCTCGCAATTGCGAGGTCAGGCTCGCAATTGTGAGCCTCCCTTTTGCGAATAATTATTCTGGTTTGCGAGCATGGGATGGGTGAAACTCGCATTTGTGAGAAATAGTTCGCATTTGCGAGCAGTGGACCTTCGCATTTGCGAAGGATGTGGTCGCAATTGCGATCACTGATCCACTGGTGTATTGCTTCGCATTTGCGAAGTTAAGGGTCGCATTTCCGATGGTTTTGGGTTCGCATTTGCGACCTCAATGTCGCATTTGAGACTTTTTCTCTTCAGTGACAGGGTTCGCAATTGCTACCCTTATCTCACATTTGCGGTGTTCGCAATTGTGACATTTGCAGCTCGGTAAAAGAGGGGAAAAACGGGACTTATCTCATTTCTCACAATTTTTCAACCCTATATATCCTAGAGGCAATTTTCTAAGAGTCTTTTCTTTCTAAATTCATTGGTAAGTGACTTTTATCCATTTTATTTAAATTGCCCATTACATTTCATGAGATTTCATGGTAGAAATTAGAGATTTAGGTAGAATTAAGTATTTTTAAAAGGCAAGGCCTTGGTTGAGTGATTGCTTGAGTTTCAGAGTGCGGTAAATGTTGGGTCTAACCTTGATTTGAGGGAATTAGGAACCCTCGAGCTATATGTTATGTGAATTACATATGAAATGGCGTATATGTGAGGTGACGAGTGTATATACGCCGTCAAAATAATTGTTTCCATATTTTTCTCGTATTTCATGAATTATCTCACTCTATGCCTTAACTATTAGATGCTTTCTATTCCATAATTTGTTACTTGTCAATAATTATTCTTGTATTATATTTTTTGTTCCTTCCACGACTCCGTGATTAATCGCTACTTGCCTTAATTGTCTTACTTGCACACCTTAATTGTCACGTACTTGACTTGTCTTGTTGCTTTTGTATTATTTGTAGCATTCATTTGTTTAGTACGTGGTTCCTTTATTACGTTGCTTTCATATTCCTTAATTATAGAGATTCCTGTAAATTGAGCTATTAGATTGATTACATTTATTGGAAATGTGTATGAATCGGGTTGCACGCTGCAATGGTTGTGATATGGTAGAATAAGGGAAGATTTTGATATTGATCATAATGATATGGTGGGATCATGTTGTGCACCGCAGCGGTTGGGTACGTAATACTTGATATTGATAAATTATGACATGGTGAAATAAGGTAGGATTGTGACATTGATTGTGATGATATGATGGGATCGGGCTTGACGCCACAACGAATTTTATATGTGATTTTTGATATTGATAAATGATGCTATGATGAAATAAGGTAGGATTATGTGCGTACGGTGGGATCGGGTTGCGCGCCATAACAAATTGTGTATGTTGTATTCGTTGTTGTTATTGTGTTGGTTTCTAGCATCGTCATAGAGATCTGTTATTCCGGGTTCTCTGATTGCAAGGATTGAGTTGTTCTTCATAAATTAATTTCCTTACTTTCATTTCCTATTTTCCTTCCCTGTTATTATTATTATACTGCGTACATGTTATTGTAAGTGGCCTGCCTTAGCCTCGTCGTTACCTCGTCGAGGTTAGGCTCGACACTTACAGAGTATATGGGGTCGGTTGTACTCATACTACACTCTGAACTTCTTGTATATATTTCGGTATGGGTCCTAGCAGTATTCAATAGATTTGCTCGGAGCTAGTTCTTGACGGAGACTTGAGGTACAACTGCACATCGTTCGCAGCCCTGAAGTTCCCTTCTACATTACCTTAGTTGTTTATTTCGATTCAAACAATTATGCTTTTATCCAGACTATTATTTGTCTTACTCTAAACGCTTGTGTATTCGTGACACATGTTCTGGGATTGTATTTGGATATCGCCGTTTATTGGTTTATTTACTTTATTTCTGTTTATTCAGCTTATTGGTTTTTATTTGACTTGAATTGTTGAAAAATGGTTAATAACTATATCTAATGTTGGTTTGCCTAGCAAGTGAAACATTAGGTGTCATCACGGTCCCAAGGGTGAGATTTCCGGTTCGTGATACAAACAGATTTTGGCAAAATAATTTGGGAAAAACTTGACAAAATCTATGGCTAAACGGGGACTTAGCATTTTCTTGAGCCAAAATTAAAGAGAAAATAAATAGGAATTCAGAAAACGAAATACAAACTTATGGGGTTCTGCCATCCAATTCTTTCCAGATGGGACTCATTTTATGAGAAAACATGGCAAATTGATATTACTATAGTTATGCTCGTACAGACGTCTGGTACCATAGCTGTCTACCTTGATTTAAAAGCTATTCCCACTAATAATGCAACTTTCTGGTGTTTGACTCTTGGAGTGAGAGATGAATAGTGAGAGCAAATCCTTCTAAGAGATGAAAACAACAGTCGATGTGGAAGTTTATCCATCACTTATAAAAGAGATCACTCATAATCTCTAACTAATTAATACTTGTTGTACACTAGAAAAAGTGGAAGGGACCTGTCCAGTCTCCACCATATTGTGTGAATGTGTAAATAGGTCAATGTGTCCCTTATAGACTGTTTTTTATTTTCTTTTGTACTGCATTAAATGAAAAGTCAGTTCTGGTAATTAACTGAAAGAAGTTATAGTCAGCTCACTAATCTTTTGGTCTGTTTCACAGTTTGAACGGGAGTATAGTAAGGTCTTCCTACTATAGGCGTTGTTACTGTCGAATATTTACACGTAATGCTCGTTAATTATTAAGGGGTCGTTTGATACAAATAATATAATGGTGAAAGATCCTATCCCATATGGTGGAAAATCTGATGGATTTAGTTATCCTACTTTTTATATATGGGATAAAGTTAATCTTAAATTTTAATTCGGGATTATTATTCTTATCACATGTACCAAACGATCCTAAGATTAGTAATTGGGTTTAAGTGCCCAATGATTAACTTTAAGAAAAAAAAAACTTTTGAAATTTGTGGTTTTAAAAATTTAAGGGGTAAAAGTTTTGTGGGGTCATGCTATTTGTGTGGTTATAAAAGCTTCTCATTAAGAGTAAATTAGATAAAATAAAGAGTTTAAAGTTAAATTATTTCCAAATTTAAAAATATGTTATTTATTTTGGAACAAGCTAAAAAGAAAATTATTTCTATCTAATTTGATAGCTAACTTTTTGCACGATCTAGAGTCATTTTTTCGGGACTTATAGCTTAGATTTCTTTTGCTGTTATTTTAAAATAGAATTGTCACCAGCAAGCTAGCCCTCATAATTTAAATGTTCTTAAAAGAAAAAGAACCACAGCAAAAGTTTACTTTTTGGATCACGGAATGCAGTCTACTGTTTCCACTTACTTGCCTATCAGCCTATGCGATCCAAATATTATTTCTTAATATTACTGAGAGCAACAGCTTGGAAATATGTAATATAGAAACGTGTTCATTACCAAATAACAGTTTATAAAATATGTTAATTTAGGATGATGTATGAATCCACTTCTTGACGTGTATATCTACTGTTTTCTTTTTTTCCAGAATGTCTTCAATCTTCAGAAATATTTGTGGATAAGATAAATGATAAAGTGATATGACTGATCTGAGTGACGGCTTAGATATCTAGTCTAGCACTAAAAGAATGTAAGTATCAATTTTATCTTCTTTCCTTTTGTATGCCTTTAAGTTGCTGCGCCGTTTTCTCAATATGAAGATCACAAGGAAATAAGTGAAGAGACTGGCAAGTCGACATGGAAGAATAGAAATGGTACTGCATTTATAGAAAGTAAGAAACTGATGTAGACTTGAAAGTGATTGGATAAGGGTCGGTGCCCGAGGCGAATATGTAACGACCCGATCAGTCGTTTTGTGTAATTGCGTTCCGTTACTTTTTTTTTTTTTATACTTCCCACATGTGTGTTTATGGTTTTACGACTTGTGTGGTTGGTTAGATTCATTCCGGAAAGCTTTCGGGTTGATTCAGACCCTTTGATTCTTGGCTTAGAAGCCTAAGTTAGAAATGTTGACCAAACTTTGACTTTTATGAAAACGACTCCGGAACGGTGTTTTAATGGCTCTAATAGCTTCGTATCGTGATTTCGGCCTTGGGCGTATGCCCGAAATAAATTTTGGAAGTCCGTAGGTTGATTTGCCGAAATTTGGCAATTTGAAGTTGGAAAGTTTGACTTTTTGCTTTCAAGCTCGGAATTTGATTTTGGGACTTGAAATAGGTCCGTTATGGTATTTAGAACTTGTCTACAAAATTTGGTGTCGTTTGGAGTTGATTTGATAAGATTCGGACGTTTAGTTGTAATTCTAGAAATTTTTGAACTTTACTTTGAAATTCATGTATTTTAGAGTTCAATTCGTAGTTTTAGATGTTACTTTTGTGTTTTGATCACGCGAGCAAGATCATATGATGTTTTTACACTTGTGTGGATGGTTGGTTTGGAGCCCCGAGGGATCAAATGAGTTTCGGACATGTTTCGAAAGATTTTGAATTGAAATTGAATTGCTGGTGCTCAGGTATCGCAATTGCGAGCACCAGCATCGCAATTGCGAAGGTGACAGTGGGGGCTTAGATGTCGCAATTGAGACTTCCCCTTCGCATTTGCGAAGTCTGTCGGATTTTGCCTTAGTTCGCATTTGCGAACATTTGTTCGCTTTTGCGAGATTCCCAGCTTCGCAATTGCAAAGCCTTTTATCGCAAATGCGATGATGACTCAGACTGTCATGGTTCGCAAATGCGAGCCCTGGTCCGCAATTACGAGGGTTCGCAAATGCGAATTCTGTGTCGTAAGCGACAACTGCAGCTGATACAAAGGGTTGGGAGACGGGATTTTTGAAAACATTCTCTCATTTTTGAATCCTAGACTCGGTAGGAGGCGATCTGGAGAGAGTTTTTTCACCTACAAACTTTGGGTAAGTGATTCTAATCTATTTCTAATCGTATTCCATCAATATATCTTATATTTTAACATCAAAATCATGTGAATCAAAGTGAAAATTTGTGAAACCTTGTCAAAATTTTGAAATATAAGATTTTGAGTTTTGAGAGTCGATTTGGACTCGAATTTTGAAACTAATGGGTTGACTTTTGTTGACTTTTTGGGAAAAGTGTAAAGATCGTGGCTTTTTCTATTTTAATTGATTTCCCTTGCATTGTTTGATGATATTAAATCGATTTTGATTAGATTTGAGCCGTGTGGAGGTAAACTTTAGGGGAAAAGCTATTTCCGAGAGTTGATTGGCCTAGTTGACGTAAGTATCATAAGTAACTTTGTGTGGGGAACTACCTCTTAGGACTGGTATTGATTGGTTCATTTTGTGCTATGTGAAAGCCATCTACGCAAGGTGACGAGTGGGTATACGGATTGTACATGGTATTTGACCGGTTTAGGCTACTTAAACTCCTTCCATGCCTTAATTTAATTGTCATATCATGTTCAAAATTCTCATCAATCTATTTTTACTTGTGTTAGTCCATCCTTACATGCCTTAAATGACTTGTTTAACACTTGTTCTACATCTGACTTGATAAATTGCTCTCATGCTTTAGTTGAACTTGTTGCCCCTTTTATTGTTATATGTTATCTCTTCATTGTTGATTATCATTATTTGAAGTTACTGTTCATGTTATCGCTTCCATTGTTGATTATCATTATTTCATGTTATTGTTTATGTTATCCCTTCCATTGTTGATTTTTATTATTTGAAGTCATTGTTACACGTTATTTCTTCCATTGTGAGTTAGTCTTATCTAATATCGTAGTTATACATTATCTCTCTCATTGTTGGGTTATTGGTATTGAAATTGTCAAAGCTGTTAACACGTTGAAGTAAATCTTTTTATTGTTGAGACATCTTTCTTGTTGAGCATTTTACATTCATTGTTGTTGTTGATATTCTTGTACATGTTGCGGTGGATCTATGGGCTATTGTTGTTGAAATATTTATATTGTTGATTGTTGGCAAGTTATTATATATGGACACTTGTGGTGGGAGTCGTTCTTGTGATGTGTTCTTGACGCGGCCTTGGAGACACCTTCCTTTACCTTTACTTCCTGTTGTTTTTTCATTCAAACAGTAATATAGTAGACACTTTAGCTTACTCTGTAGAGCGTATGACTTAGTTCCACCGGTCTTTGGGAGTGTATTGTTGAGATTCTGTTTTCGAAAGTTTATATAAATTTATCAGACTTGTTTTAATATTATGTTAATTATACCTGTCAAGTTTTATCAAATGTTAGACTTACCTAGTCGAAGAGACTAGGTGCCATCACGTCATTCTACGGAGGAAAATTGGGATCGTGACAAGTTGGTATTAGAGCTCTAGGTTCATAGGAATTACGAGTCATAAGCAGGTTTAGTAGAGTCTTGTGGAACGGTACAGAGACGTCTATAATTATCTTCGATAGGCCACATAACTGCTAGGAAAACTTTACTTCTTTGATTCCTTATCGTGCGAATTGGTTGACTTCGAAAACTGAATCTTTGACTTTCTATTCTCTCACAAATAGTGAGGACACGCACTGCTGGATCCGATGTTCAGAGCGCCCCCTACTAGAGCCGTGAGAGGCGAGGGCCGGGGGCCGGGGGCCGGGGGCCGGGTCAGAGGCCGAGGAGGGGCACGTGGTGAAGCCGGAGTACCTACCCGAGATGAGAGAGAGGAGCCACCAGTAGCTCCAGTTAGGGGGCAGGAACCCGAGGCACCTATTGCCACCCCTGCACTTCAGGAGACCCTCACACAGTTTTTGAGCGTGTTTGGTACCTTAGCTTAGGTGGGGTTGATTCCACTTGCAACAGCCACATCTCAGGATGAGGGAGGAGCTTACACTCCCGCAGCCCGTACTCTAGAGCAGCGGGTCCATGTTGATCATGTCCCAGAGGTTATTCCAGTACAACTTGTTGTTCCAGTTCACTATGCGGTTAGGGCAGCAACATCTGAGCAGGAGCATCTTAGACTTGAGAAGTTCAAGAAGTATCACCCTCCTACTTTCAGTGGTTTGGCTTCAGAGGATGCACATGATTTTCTAGAGAAGTGTCATTGTATTCTCCGCACCATGGGTATTGTGACGATGAGTGGGGTTGCCTTCACTACATTCCAGCTGACGGGATTAGCGTTTCAGTAGTGGCGGGTGTACGAGGAGGGTAACCCAGCTAATGCAGCTTCACTTACATGGACTCGATTTTTAGAGTTATTCTTGAGAGAGTTTGTTCCTCAGACCCTTAGGGATGCACGACACGCGGAGTTTGATCACGTGTGTCAGGGTACTATGACAGTGTTAGAGTATGCAGTCAGATTCAGTGAATTGTCCAGGCATGCACCTGCCTTGGTTTCTACAGTCAGAGAGCAAGTACTCCGATTTATCATGGGTTTCAACTATGGTATTAGGTTCAGTATGGCTCGAGATTTGAAGACACATACCCCATATCAGCAGGTGGTGTAGATTGCACGGAGGTTAGAGGGTATGCGGGGCTGTGAGAGACAGGACATGTAGGCCAAGAAGCCCCGAGGTACGGGAGGATTTAGTGGTGGCCATGCTACAACTACAGCCCTTCATGGTAGAGGTTATGTGAGCTGCCTAGTTCATTTAGCACTTCCAGCTTCTAGTGGTGCTCCGGTTGTTTCAAGGTCTTAGGTTGCACACTTTGCTCAGCCACTTTCTAGTGCACCTCCTGCACGGGGTGCCTTCAGCGGTCAGTCCAGCCGACCATGCCCAATCCAGTCTCAGCAGCCACGCGCACCAAGAGCTTGCTTTGAGTGTGATGATACCCGCTAGATAGTTAGAGACTACCCCAAACTCAGGATGGGTGCACCTCTACAGACTACTCAGGATCCACGAATTTAGTCAGGCCCACATACTTCTCAGGATAGGGTTGTTGCCCCAGTTGCCACTCTACCCGCACAACCAGCTAGGGGTAGGGAGAGGCAGGTAAAGGTCACCCTAGAGGGAGAGGCTAGATTCTATGCTTTTTTGGGTAGAACGGAGGCAGCTACTGCAGACGCAATCATTACAGGTATGGTTCCGGTTTGCCATAGAGATACATCCATCTTATTTGATCAGGGATCCACTTATTCATATGTTTCATCTTACTTTGCTCCATATTTGGATATATCTCGTGATTCTTTGAGTTGTCATGCTTATGTGTCCATGCATATGGGAGATTCTATTGTTATGGACCGTGTCTATCGGTCGTGTTTAGTTGTTATTGGTGTTTGAGACCAGAATTGATCTGTTGTTACTTACTATGGTAGACTTTGATGTTATCTTGTGCATGGACTGGTTGTCGCCCTATCATACTATTCTGGATTGTCACGTCAAGACTGTGACATTAGCTATGCCAGGCTGCCACGGTTAAAGTGGAGGGGTTCATTGGATTATGTTCCTAGCAGGGTTGTATCATTTCTAAAGGCTCAGTGGATGGTTGAGAAGGGGTGTGATGCTTATCTTGCCTTTGTGAAAGATGTCAGTGCTAATACTCCTACCATTGAGTTAGTTCCGGTAGTGAGAGAATTTTCAGATGTATTCCTAGCGGATCTTCCGCGCATGCCGCCCGATAGGGATATCAATTATGTTATAGACTTGTTGTCGGACACTCAGCCCATTTCTATTTTACTATATCGTATGGACCCAACAAAGTTGAAGGAACTAAATGAGCATTTACAAGAATTGCTTGATAAGGGTTTCATTCACCCTATTGTATCGCAGTGGGGTGCTTCGGTCTTGTTTGTGAAGAAGAAGTATGGTTCTATGCGCATGTGTATTGATTATCGGTAGTTGAACAAGGTTACAGGGAAGAACAGGTATCCATTACCTCGCATTGATGACTCATTTGATCAGCTACAGGGTGCCAGAGTGTTCTCAATGATTAATTTGCAGTCAGGGTATCATTAGCTAAAGATTAAAGATCCGGATATTTCGAAGACTACCTTTAGGACTCGGTATAGTCACTACGAATTCATTATGAGGTCATTTGGGCTGACCAATGCCCCAGCAGCATATATGCACCTGATGAACAGTGTATTCCAGTCTTATCTTGATTCATTCATCATTGTGTTTATTGACGACATCTTGGTGTACTCTGGCAGCCGGGAAGATCATGAGAAATACTTGATGATCGTGCTTCAGACCTTGAGAGAGAAGACGTTGTATGCAAAATTCTCAAAGTGTGAATTCTGGCTTGATTCGGTGACATTTTTGGGTAATGTGGTATCGAGTGAGGGTATCAAGGTAGATCCAAAGAAGATTGAAGCAGTACAGAGTTGGCCCAGACAGTATTCAACTACTGACATTTGGAGTTTCCTTGGTTTGGCCAGGTATTATCGCCGTTTCGTAGAGGGTGTCTCATATATTGCTGCACCTATGATCAGATTAACCCAGAAGTGTTCTCCTTTCAGATGGTCCGAGGAGTATGAGGCGAGTTTTCAAAAGCTCAAGAATACTTTGATTACAGCCCAAGCGTTGGTATTACCTATGGGTTCGGGGTCTTATACTGTGTATTATGATGCGTCACGTATTGGTCTTGGCGCGGTGTTGATACAAGATTGTAGGGTATTTGCCTATGCATCTCGGAAGTTGAATACCTATGAGAAGAATTATCTAGTCCACGACTTGGAATTGGTATCTATTGTTCATGCCTTGAAGACTTGGCGGCACTATTTGTACGGTGTCCCTTGTTAGGTTTATGCCGACCACCGGAGTTTACAACATCTGTTCAAACACAAAGATCTTAACTTGCGACAATGGAGGTGGTTAGAGTTGCTTTAGGACTATGATATCACCATTCTATATCATCTCGGGAAGTCCAATGTGGTGGCCGATGCCTTGAGCCAAAAGGCAGAGAGTTTGGGCAGTTTAGCATATCTACTGGAAGCGGAGAGGCCATTAGTATTGGATGTTTAGGCCTTGGCCAAACAGTTTGTTAGATTGGATGTTTTGGCACCTAGTCGAGTTCTTGCTTGTGCTATTTCTCGGTCTTCTCTATATGATCGCATCAGAGAGCGTCACTATGATGACCCCCATTTGCTTGTCCTTAAGGACACGGTTCAGCATGGCGATGCCAAATAGGTTTTTATTGGGGATGACAATGTGTTATGTAGGGCCGGTTATGTGTGCCAAATATGGATGGGTTATGTGAGTTGATTGTTTAGGAGGCCCACAGTTCGCGGTACTCCATTCATCCGGGTGCTGCTAAGACGTATCAGGATTTGAGGCAGCACTATTGGTGGAGGAGAATGAAGACAGACATAGTAGAGTATGTAGCTCGGTGCCTAAATTGTCAGTAGGTGAACTATAAGTATCAGTAGCTGGGCGGTTTGCTTCAGTGACTTGAGATTCCCGATGAAAATGGGAGCACATCACCATGGACTTCGTTGTTGGGCTCCCACAGACTCAGAAGAAATTTGATGCGGTATGGGTGGTTGTGGATGGGTTGAACAAGCCGACTCAATTCATTCCAGTAGTGACTACCTATTCTTTAGAGCAACTGCTCAGGTTTATATCCACGAGATTGTCCGACTTCATGGCGTGCCGGTATCCATTATCTCTGACCAGGGTACGCAGTTCACATCACATTTCTAGAGAGTTGTACCTCATGAGCTATACATACGAGTTGAGTTGAGTACAACATTTCACCCCAGGCGGACGGCCAGTCCGAGCGCACCATTCAGATATTGAAGGATATGTTTCGTGCATGTGTTATGGATTTCGATTGTTTTTGGAACCCTTTCTTGCCGCTTGCGGAGTTTGCCTACAACAACAACTACCAATCGAGTATTAAGATGTCTCCTTATGAGGACATATAAAGGAAATAGTTTCGTTCCCCAATTGGTTGGTTTGATTTGGGAGAGGCTAAGTTATTAGGCATATATTTAGTTTGAGATGCCTTGGAGAAGGTCAAGTTGATCTAGGATCGGCTTCGTACAACCCAATCTAGACAGAAGAGTTACGCGGATCAAAAGGTTCGTGATGTTGCATTCACGGTTGGAGAGCGAGTCTTGCTCCGGGTTTCACCCATGAAGGGTGTGATGAGGTTCAGGAAGAAGGGCAAGTTGAGCCCTAGGTATATCGGACCTTTTGAGATCCTTGATAGGATTGGTGAGGTGGCCAACAAGCTTGCATTGCCACCTAGTTTATCTGTAGTTCATTCGGTGTTCCATGTTTCTATGTTTCAGAAGTATTATGGTTACTTCAGCATAGCCCAATTGGACGAGGATTTGACTTATATTGAGGAGCCGGTGGCTATCTTGGACAGACATGTAAGAAAGTTGAGATTAAAGAACATTGCTTTAGTGAAAGTTTAATGGAGGGGTCATCTGGTCGATGAGGTGGCTTGGGAGACCTAGCACGACATGCAGAGTCATTATCCTCATGTATTCATCACTCCAGGTAAGTCCTTATGCACGTTTAAGGATGAACGTTTGTTTTAAGAGGGAGAGAATGTAACGACCCGACCGGTCATTTTGTATAATTGTGTCCTGTTACCCTTTTTTATGCTTCACACATGTGTGTTTATGGTTTTATGACTTGCGGGGTTAGTTAGTTTCGTTCCGAGAAGCTTTCAGGTGGATTCAGACTCTTTGATTCATAGCTTAGAAGTCTAAGTTAGAAACGTAGACCATACTTTGACTTTTGTGAAAATGACCCTGGAACGGTGTTTTGATGGCTCCGATAGCTTCATATCGTGATTTCGGGCTTGGGCGTATGCACAAAATTGATTTTGGAAGTCCATAGGTTGATTTGTGTTGATTTACCGAAATTTGGCAATTTGAAGTTAGAATGTTTGATCGTGATGCTATTTAGAACTTGTCTGTAAAATTTGGTGTGGTTTGGAGTTGATTTGATAGGATCGGACATTTAGTTGTAATTCTAGAAATTCTTGAACTTTACTTTGAAATTCATACGTTTTAGAGTTCAATTTGTAGTTTTAGATGATATTTTTGTGTTTTGATCGCGCGAGCAAGTTTGTATGATATTTTTACACTTGTATGGATGGTTGGTTTGGATCCCCGAGGGCTTGGATGAGTTTCAGACATGTTTCAGAAGGTTTGAATTGAAATTGAATTGCTAGTGCTGTTGGTGCTCAAGTATCGCAATTAAGTCGACTCTGGTAAGATTTGAGCCGTGTGGAGGCAAATTTTAGGGGAAAAGCTATTTCTGAGAATTGATTGGCCTAGTTGAGGTAAGTATCTTGCCTAAATTTATGTGGGGGAACTACCCCTTAGGATTGGTATTGATAGATTCATTTTGTGCTATGTGAAAGCCATGTACGTAAGGTGACGAGTGGGTACATGAGTTGTATGTGGTATTTGACCAGTTTAGGCTACTTAAACTCCTTCTATGCCTTAATTTAATTGTAATATCATGTTCTAAATTCTAATAGGTAATCTATTCTTACTTGTGTTAGTCCATCCTTATATGCCTTAAATGATTTTTTTAACACTTGTTCTAAATCCGACTTGATAAACTGCTCTCATGCTTTAGTTGAACGTGTTTCACCTTTTATTGTTACATTCTATCTCTTCATTGTTGATTATCATTATTTGAAGTTATTGTTCATGTTATCACTTCCATTGTTGATTATCATTACTTGAAGTTATTGTTCATGTTATCCCTTCCATTGTTGATTTCCGTTATTTGAAGTCATTGTTGCACGTTATTTCGTCTATTGTGAGTTAATCTTATATAATATCGTAGTTATACATTATCTCTCTCATTGTTGAGCTATTTGTGTTGAAGTTGTGAAAGTTGTGAAAGCGGTTAACATGTTAAGGCAGAATTGATTGTTGAGGCATCTTTCTTGTTGAGCATTTTATATTCATTGTTGTTTTTGATATTTTTGTACTCGTTGTGGTGGAACCATGTGCTATTGTTGTGGAAATATTGATATTATTGATTATTGATAAGTTGTGATATATGGGCACTTGGGGTGCGAGTTGTTATTGTGATGTGTTATTTACGTGCATGCAGAGGTATAAGTCTTGGGGTTAATGTGTATGCGGCTGTATAAGGTGGGATATATGTTTGTGTTGCTTGTAGGGGAATCACGTGAAGCCACGCGGCGCTATAATGTGGGCTAAAGTACATGTAGCTATTTTGGAAAAACTGTTTTTAAAACCTGCACACGCGACAGTATAAGTAAAGATTGTGATTGAGAGTGTGAATTGTGAATACAAGGTAGTACCTCGGTTGTGATTCTTAATATATACACGAGGCGGTACCTCGGTTGTGAATCTTGATATATACACGAGGCGGTACCTCGGTTGTGATTCTTATTGTACATGAGGCGGTACCTCATTGTGATTCTTGTTGTTTATCTCATGTTGCAAAGGGTTTTGGTGGGAACATTTATTGTTGTTTTGTTCTTCCTTGTTCTTGCAATTGTTGTCCGTCTATGATCATTGCGGTTCTCTTTAGTTGCTTAATTTAAGTTATTTCCATGCTTAAAACTTTGGCATTAGTTCATGCCATTAACTATTTATTTATATCCTAGTAGGTGTCTTGACATGACCTAGTCACTACTCTATCGAGGTTAGGCTTGATACTTACTAGGTACCGTTTTGGTGTACTCATACTACGCTTCTGCATATTTTTTTGTGCAGATCCATGTACGTCTGCCCGTGCTGCGCGCTAGAGTTGATTTGAGTTGCTGTTTTCGGGAGATTTGAACTGTTTGATTCTATCGAATTGGTACCATTCTTGACTACTTCAATATGTGAATATTAGTTGCAAATTTTGTGGCTTAGCAGCAACATTATGTTGATGTTTGTAGTGTTGGAAACTGGAAAGTTGTAGCAGCACCAATAGTGTTGGAAACTGGAAATGTTGTCAAATTGTTTCAATACCAATAGTAGGGTTTCCATTTATTACGACAGTATTGAAGTGAAACTGTTTTACGTCTCTCAACAAATTGAATATTAGTTTCTCCAAGCAGAAGATTCAAATACTAGTTGTGTCCAGAACCGATATAAAATTGTTTTAGTTGTGGCCAGAAACGAGTTTTAAAACTGTTTTACTCTTCTCTTTTTTGCTTAACTCTAGATTGAGTTATCTTATCGGGTAAACTGATAACCGAACTGATAATGATCGATAACCGATTAACCGATAACTAATATCTTATCGGTTTGATTATCGGTTTATCATATTTGTAAACCGATAACCGATATGATAAGCCAATAATATTCATAACCGAACCGAACCGACCGATGCCCACCCCTGCATAGAGTAAATCCTCCCACTGCCTAGGTCCTCTCTTTCTCACTGCGAACGAGAAACGGGCTATGCGTTCGCGCATCCATGGCCACACAAACTTCACGATCGCGGACGAGCTCTTGCGATCGCATAGAACAAAAAGGTGACTGCCTAATTCAAGGCTTCACAATCGCGTCTCCTCCTACGCGACCGCATAAGAGGAAACCAGCAAATGAAGACACCAGAAATTTTTGAAATCTTTCAAGTCCAAAACTAGTCCGTTAACCACCCAGAATCCACCTGAGGCCCCCGAGACCTCAACCAAACATACCAAAAAGTCCTAAAACATCATACAAACTTAGTCGAGCCCTCAAATCACATCAAACAACGCTAAAAACAGAATCACCCTCCAATTCAAACTTAATGAACTTTGAAACTTCAAACTTCTACAACCGATACCAAAACCTATCAAATCACGTCCGATTGACTTCAATTTTTGCATATAAGTCATAATTCACATTATGGGCCTATTCCAATTTCCGGAATGGGAATCCGACCCCGATATCAAAAAGTCCATTTTCGGTCAAACTTCCCAAAAATTCAACTTTTACCATTTCAAGCCTAATTTAGCTAAAGATCTCCAAAACATAACCCGGACACGCTCCTAAGTCCAAAATCACCCAACGAAGCTAACGGAATCGACGAAACTCCATTCCGGAGTCGTCTTCACACAGTTCCAACAACGGTCAAAATCCTAAGACTTAAGGCTTCCGTTTTAAGGACTAAGTGTTCCTAATCACTCCAAAACCATAACAAAACCTCCCGGGAAGTCACATAAGCTGAAAAAGATACGAGGGAAGTAGTAAATAGGGGATCGGGGCTAATATACTAAAAATGATCGGCCGGGTTGTTACAATAATTTAAAACATAAATAATGTTGCAATTATATACTGAATGTCATATGTACAGATAATAAAAAATGTCTATGTGTCCCACAACCTGTATGCTTTAAAGCATTGGTTGGCCTGAGGCGCATCCCATCCGGCCCGACTATACTATCAGGATCATCCTCATCACGTCGCCTCTTTATCGGAGGATGCATTGCAGTATGATCATCAGTAAGGCTGGTAGGATTGGTAGAAGGTGTCGTCTGTCCAACAGTAACCTATAGAATAATAAGATATTTAGTATATGAAATATATATTACTAACGTACGTGTTAGCTGAATTTTTTTTAATGGTCTTACCATGGTCTCGGCGGTTCCTGAATATAATCATCCATCTCAGGCATGTCAGTATCGCACAAAGTGGCCTCTGTGATTGTCACGACCCAATTTTTCCTCTGTTGGGTATCGTGATGGCACATAGTCTTAGGGACTAGGTAAGCCTAACAATAATTAAAACAACAACATTATTTAATTAGAATCTCTTAAAATTTCCAAAAACAGCGGTTTTACAAGTCATAAGCTCTACAGAGTGTTTGCTAGAAAACTTCTAAATACAACTGTCCAGAAATAAGTATAAACAGTGCAAAACGAAAACTGGAAGGTGACTCCGAAGCCTGCGAATGCAGCAGCAGGTTTACCTTGAGTCTCCACAGCAACAATCCACACAGCTAGCTAACGAACAAGTACCTGGATCTGCACAAAAATATGTAGAAGAGTAGCATGAGCACACCACAGCGGTGCCCAGTAAGTATCAAGACTAACCTCGGTGGAGTAGTGATGAGGAACAGTCAAGACACCCACTGGTCTAATAAACCGAACAGATATAAGTACATGAATAACAAAAGTATGATGTCTACATAAAGACTATGCAATATGGCTCACAATACAGTGATGGCATTAAAGCAATAAACAACAATTATCAGCGGAATATCATGAAAATGACGTAGACAAAGTGAATGGAACACAACCTAAATCCGGAATCACGAATACAGCAAGGACAATAATAACTCAATAATTACAACCGCTTTTACATCAGGTTTTAGTCAATAACTCCACGAGGTACCGAACCTCGGACAATTTACAATCTCACGGGTCTCAATACATGAACCCTAACACTTGGCAACCTGTGCTCTCATAACACCTCATAACCATACTGACGACTCGCGTGCCAATAGAGCCATTCTCACATAGAAGGCAAGTAAACAAGGGTGAGCATCTATGCTCAACAATATCAAGAGCACCTCTTATCCGATAAGAGTGCTTAACTACGTGTATGCTTGTGCAATTGTCCTAACATAATCCATACTAGCAAATAAGCATAAGGAAGAAGAAGAACGGACAACACGTAAAATATTTTCTCACAGCTTTCACAAGATCAAGCTCACACAGGTACGTATACCACTACACAAATATCAACAACAAGAATGCTCCCGGGCCATAAATCATCACAAATCAATCCCTGACACAGCCCACCTTGTCTTGCCATGTGTGCAATAGTAACATAAATGCCTGCCTTATCTCACCACACGTGCATAATAATGTTCCCACCTTGTATCGCCACATGCGCAACCCATATATATATATATATCCCACCTTGTCATGCCGCATGTGCAAATATCAATAGTAACAATAGCACGGCAGAAACCTCGTGCAACCCCATAACAATAACCGCACGGCAGAAACCTCATGCATCACAATAATAACAACCGCACGGCAGAAACCTCGTGCATCACCACAAGAAATACAACAACAACAATGGAAATAATACAAAGTATGACAAGTAAATCAATTCAAGAACTTTTAAAATCACAGGAAAATGTGGGACCAAATCACAAAGAATAACCACAGTAAATAATGCTAGGCGTAAAGAGAACAACTCAATAAAGGGAAACTAATGTGTATCAACGACCCCACAATATACATTTTAACAACATGGAAACTAACACGAGTCAAATAATTCCAAATAAAACAAGTCGACTAAGATATAGAATATCTAAAACTTCTTTTAAGGTTGAGAAATTACTAAGGATTTTCAACAATTTAATTAAGGATAAGCAGCGGAAAGATAATCATAACCTCAATTAAGACTAAACAAATCATAAGATGAGATAATAATAATTTCAAATAAAGATAAGCAGTTATGAAAAGATAGCATGACAATAGAGAAGGTAAAAAAAATCTTCAGTTAAGTCAAATAAGAGTCCAATAGGCAATAAGAGTGAATCCTGAAAGTAATTAATTCTAATTAAAACATGTAAAGGTGAAACTAGTAAATAGGAACTTAATCATATCAAGAACTACTTCATACTCAGTGAATATAAGGACTTAAGAATCCTAAAAGGCCAATTTTTCACAAATAAGTCCGAGCACGCACTCGTCACCTCGCGTGCATGGACTACAAATCAACATAGAAGACTCAAATCCTAAGGAAAAAATCCTCCACACAAGGTTAGGCCAGATACTTACCTCGAACCAAGCTCAAACAGTCCGTAAGAATGTCCTTTCCTCAATTATCCGACTCCGAATGGCCCAAATCTAACCAAATACAATTTCATAACATGAATACAACAATAATAAACTTATCTAATCAATGAAATCAATATTTAATAAAAATTCCGAAATTCGCCCTAAAAAGTCGACCAGGCCCACGTCTCAGAATCGGATAAAAGTCACAAAATATGAACACCCATTCACTCGCGAGTTCACTCATACCAAAATTATCCAAATCCGATGTCTAAATCCCAATCAAAACTCAAAACTCTTAGTTGAAGAACTTCTTCCCATTTTTCCTAAATTTTTAATCCAAACCCAAAACTAAATGGAGAAAACAACTATGGATTAATGGAAAATAACCAAAAATGAGTTAGGAATCATTACCTCAAAGTTTCCTCTGAAAAACCCTCGAACAATCGCCAAATTCCGAGCTCTCATGTCCAAAAACGAAGAATGAAACCAAACCCTCGAATTTCTCTTTTCTGCCCAGGCGTGACCGCACCTGCGCATAAATAGCCGCATCTACGCGACCGCAAGTGCGCATGTCCAACCGCACCTGCGCTTTCTCTCGCTTCTGCACGCCAAAAATCCGCTTCTACGGAGCCGCTGATGCGCACAATTTCTCCGCACCTGCAGAGACTATCAAGTCCAGCTCTTCTCGCACCTGCGCCACAATCTTCGCATATGCGGGCATCGCAGATGCAGAATTTTCCTCGCCCCTGCGACCCCTGGCACTCCTCCATTTTTCCGCTTCTGCGCTTGCCTCTCCGTACGTGCGCTCTCGCACCTGCAATTTCTTCTTCGTAGGTGCAAAAATACCAGAAGCCTGAATACTTAGCAGTAACACAAATCAAACTTTTAATCCGTTAAGCACCCGAAACTCACCCGAGGCCCCTGGGACCTCAACCAAACATACCAACCAATCCTAATACACCATAGGAACTTAGTCGAGCCTTAAAGTCACTTCAAATAATGTCGAACCATGAATCGCACCATGAATCGAACTTGTAAATTTCAAATCTTTCAACTTCTAAAACTCGTGCCAAAACCTATCAAATCAATCCGGAATGACGTCAAATTTTGCAGGCAAGTCCCAAATAACATAACGGAGCTATTCCAACTCTTTGAATCGCATTCTGACCCCGATATCAAAAAGTCCACTTCTGGTCCAAATCTCCAAAAATTCGACTTTCGCCATTTCAAGCCTAAATCAGCTACAGACCTCGGATTTACAATCCGGACACACTCCTAAGCCCAAAATCACCCAACGGAGCTAATGGTATCCGGAGTCGTATTCACATAGTTCCAACTACGGTCAAAATCCTAAGACTTAAACTTCTGTTTTAGGGACTAAGTGTCCCAAATCACTCTGAATCATCTGGTAACTTAATTCAATCACGCACGCAAGTCAATACACATAATATGAAGCTGCTCAGGGCATTATGCCGCTGAATGAGACTTAAGTTCTCAAAATGACCGGCTGAGTCGTTACAGTGACGGGCGAGGATGATGTCTTTAAAAAAAAATAAAAACGCTTTAGATATTGATTACTAATCAATGAGATAAAAACAAATATCAATAATAGTAATACAAACAAACCTGGGCCTATGAAAGATCCTCAGCATCCCTCGATGATGACCCATAACTCAGTCGGCGCCCACTATGCGCATCTCGTGTCGAACGATCATCAACAACCGCTGATGGCTCTAGGAGACCAAGAAAATACTGATCCCACTCCTATCACGTAATGGTCGTGCCCGCAATCAACAATGGAGTTGAAGGTGGTTACCTGCGAAGTCCCTGGTGTCAGCTAAAGGCTGAATGATGGCATATCATGAGGAGCATCGTCTGGCTTAGGGTGGTCCCCCGGTTGATCAACTCCAAAATCCTCAATAGGTGGCTGACGCCCCCTTGTTGGGGACCACGTCCTCGCCGACCCCTACGACCTCGTGGGACACGATGGTACTGCTCTAGCGGCAGATAATCAGCCTTATGTCCTAAGCGCTTGTCATCTCGGGCTCGCCTCAATGTCCGGGTAGCCAGATCTGTAACCTGCCAACCATCCACGTGCAAAGATGTCGCTCTCTCGCCGGTATGTTATTGCATCTGCAGTCCTAACTGGTAGAATAGATGTAAGCCAATAGCCTGAACACCATGTAAAATATTAATTACGGAATGATAGGTTAACGTTATAAGGCTCCACTCAATGCAGTCTCCTCCGCTGGCTGGAAACCGGTGAGTCGTTGCAACATCTGCATGTAATGCAATCCCGTATATTCTCTAAGAGCATGCGGGTAAGCTACAGGTAGTCCATCAACCGGCAGACCAAAAAGAACCTCCACGTCCTTAAGTGTGATAGTAGCCTCGCCGATGGGTAGATGAAACGTGTGTGTCTCCGGTCGCCACAGCTCTATCATAGCCGTGATCAACGCCCAGTCGAACTGCAACCGACCGATCTCTATAATCCTGTAGAAACCCGTATCCTGAAGGCGTCTAACTATACGGGGATGGAGTGAGTGGGCCCCAATGAACTCCCACATATCGTCTATATGTCTGGCGCGGAATGTCTGGGAGAAACGCTGCCCATCCCATACATATGAAGACCTATGCTCGGCCTGTAGCAACAGTAGCTCTAGCGATGCAGGTCCGGGATGCACAGGCAGAACCTCCATGATGATGACTGTAAATTGAACAATATTAGTTAAAGTATTTTTCTTTTTAATTGCTTAACATCTTTAAATATATTACAATATCTTTAATATTAAACTTTATTCGATATTTTTACTATATTAGGTTGATATATTTTCTATATTAGAATTTTGTATTTTATATATTAGTTTATTATTTTATATGTTACTTTATTATTTTATATGCTAGTTTACGACTTTATATGTTTGTTTAATATTTAATATGTTAGTTTCTTATTTTATATGTTTGTTTCTTATTTTATTTATTAGTTTATTATTTTATATGTTTGTTTGTTACTCACCTATTTTTTACTATAATAAAATTAAATAATTAATTTTTCTAACTATACAGGATTTAATTATTAAATATTCATATAATAATACTTAGTTTGACAAATATTGTTGTTTTCTAATGTTATTTTCTTATGTTTGTTGACTAGAATTCGAGAGAGTTTGTGTTTGAGCTATCAACTTTTTTCAAATATTTTTGGGTTTAACAGATAATTAAATGATTAATTTCAATAACTACAAAGTTGCTACGCTAAAAGGGCACTATATTTTATTACTCTAAATATGCACTACATTACAAATACGAGCACTACAGGAAACTAAAGTCACATATTCATATATATACAACAATAACATCTAAATAAGATTAATTATTCTAAAAATAATAATTTATCTATTTTACTAGTCTTTTAGCAAATAAATAATCTAAACCAGATAAAAATAATAAATTAGTTTAATCACAAAACAATCACGAAAAAACATATACCACAGTAAATGGGCAAAATATTACAGATCTATGGCAAAATAATTTGGAAAAAAATGGTTAATAACAATCACGCTATACATATTATGATGCCTAATTTTGTTTCCCACATATTATGGTTCTTTGAGTCCAAAAGATTAATATTTTGGTTCCGGGATCCACGTTGACCTATTTACACATTCACACTATGGTGGAGACTGGACAGGTCCCTTCCTCTTTTTCTGGTGTACAACAAATATTAATTAATTAGAGCTTATGAATGATTTATTTTATAAGTGATAGATAAACTTCCACATCGACTGTTGTTTTCATCTTTTAGAAGGATTTGCTCTTACTATTCATTTCTCAATCCAAAGAGTCAAACACCAGAAAGTTGCATTATTCGTGGGAATAACTTTTAAATGAAGTTAGACAGCTATGGTACCAGAAGTTCGTAACAACATAACTATAGTAATATCAGTTTGCCATGTTTTCCCATAAAATGAGTCCCATCTGTAAAGAATTGGATGGCAGAACCCCATAAGTTTGTATTTCGTTTTCTGAATTCCTATTTATTTTCTCTTTAGTTTTGGCTCAAGAAAATGCTAAGGCCCCGTTTAGCCATAGATTTTGTCAAGTTTTTTCCAAATTATTTTGCCAAAATCTGTTTGTATCACGACCCGAAATTCCCACCCTTGGGACCGTGATGACGCCTAACGTTTCACTTGCAAGGCAAACTAACGTTAGATTTAGTTATTAACCATTTTTTTACAATTCAAGTCAAATAAAAACCAATAAGCTGAATAAGCTGAAATAAAATAAATAAACCAATAAACGACGATATCCAAATACAATCTCAAAATTGATGTCACAATACACGAGCGTCTAGAGTACTACAAATAATAGTCTGAATAAAAGCAAAACTATCTGAATCGAAATAAACAGCTAAGGTAATGTAGAAAGGGACTTTAGGGCTGCGAACATTGTGCAGTTATACCTCAAGTCTCCGTCAAGAACTGAATTCGAGAAAATCTACTGAATGCCGCTAGGACCCACTCCGAAATCTACACAAGAAGTGCAGAGTATAGTATGAGTACAACCGACCCCATGTACTCTATAAGTGTCGAGCCTAACCTCGACAAAGTAGTGATGAGGCTAAGGTGAGGCCACTTATAATAACCTGTACGCAGTATTATAATAATAATAATAATAATAATAATAATAATAATAATAATAATAATAATAATAATAATAATGATGATAATAATAATAATAATAATAATAATAATAATAATAATAATAATAATAATAATAATAATAATAATAATAACAATAACAACAACAACAACATGGAAGGAAAATAGGAAATGAAAGTAAGGCAATTAATTTTTGAACAATAACTCAATCCTTGCAATCAGAGAACCCGGAATAACAGATCTCATAATTTCATGTAACAATGCTGGAAACCAACACAATAACAACAACGAATACAGCATATACAATCCATTGTGGCGTGCAACCCGATCCGACCGTACACACGCAATCCTCCCTTATTTTACCATAGTATCATTTATCAATATCAAGAATCACATATAAAATTCGTTCTGACGCGCAACCCGATCCCACCATATCATCATAATCAATGTCACAATCCTCCCTTATTTCACCATGTCAAAATTTATCAATATCAAGTATTACGTACACAACCATTGCGATGCACATCCCGATCCCACCATATCATTATAATCAATATCAAAATCCTCCCTTATTACACCATATCACAACCATTGCGGCATGCAACCCGATGCATAAATATTTTCAATAAATGTAATCAATCCAATAGCTCAATTTATTAGAATCTCTACAATTAAGGAATATGAAAGCAACGTAATAAAGGAACCATGTACTAATCAAAGGAATGCTACAAATAATACAAAAGCAACAAGACAAGTCAAGTACGTGACAATTAAGGTGTGCAACTAAGATAACTAAGGCAATTAGAAATTAATCACTGAGTCATGGAAGGAACGAAAAATTTAATACAAGAATAATTAATGATAAGTAATAAATTACGGCATAGAAAGCATTTAAAGCATGTAACAGTTAAGGCATAGAGTGAGATAATTCATTAAATACAAGAAAAATATGGAAACAATTATTTTGACGGCGTATATACACTCGTCACCTCGCATATATGCCATTTCACACATAATTCACATAACATATAATTTAAGGGTTCCTAATTCCCTCAAATCAAGGTTAGACCCAACAATTACCTCGCTTCATAACTCAAGCAATCACTCAACCACAGCTTTGCCTTTTGAACAAGTCTCTAAACCAACCAAATTTAGCAAATTATTCACCAAATGATCCAAAATAAGCTTTAAAAATTACCCACAAATGGAAGAGGTTTAATTTAGATCATTTTTTAAAAAAGTCAACAAAAATTAACCCAGGGCCCGCTTGGTCAAAATCGAAATTCAGACCAAAACCCGATCACCCATTCAACCATTGAGCCCAGTTATGCGATTTGTTTTGAAATCCGACCTCAATTCGAGGTCTAAATCTCAATTTTATAAAAATTCCCAATTCTACCCAACTCTCTAATTTCTACCATGAATTTAGGAAGAAGAGACTCTTGAAAAATCGCCTCTAGGGTGTTTAGGGTTGAAAAATTGTGAGAAATGAGCTAAGTCCCATTTTCCCCTCTTTTACCCAGCTGCAGATGCCTCAATTGTGACGTTTTGTTCGTAATTACGAACATCACAAATGCTAGACAAGGGTCGCAATTGCGAACCTTGTAACTGGAGAGCAAAAGTCGCAAATGCGACATTGAGGTCGCAAATGCGAACCCAAAACTATCGCAAATGCAACCCTTAGCTTCAAAAATGCGAAGCAGTACACTAGTGGTCAGTGATCGCAATTGCGACCACATCCTTCGCAAATGCGAAGGTCCGCTGTTCGCAAATGCAAACTACTTCTCACAAATACGAGTTTCACCCATCCCATTCCATACTCGCAAATGCAAATAATTATTCGCAAAAGCGAGGCTTGCAATTGCACCAACAGACTTATCGTATTGCAAAACTCATCCGAAACTCACCCGAGCCCCTTGGGGTCCAAACCAAATATGCACATAAGTGTAATAACATCATACGAGTTTGCTCGTATAATCAAATCACCAAAATAAAATCTAAATCTACTAATCAATCCTCAAAATGAATGAACTTCCAAAGTGAAACTCAAGAACACTAGAATCACGTTTAAGCATCCGAATCATGTCAAATAAATTTTGAATTTAACCAAATTTTGCAGACAAGTTCTAAAAAGAAATATGGAACTATTTCAAGTTTTAACATCAAAATCTGAACCCGTTATCTAAGAAGTCTGTAACGACCCGACCGATCGTTTTGAGCTCTAGCATGTCGTTTGGTGGTTTGAGGCCTTAAGTAGTGTGACTTCATGTTTTATGACTTGTACGTGTGGTCGGAATTGCATTTTGGGAAGTTCGGAGTTGATTTGGAAAGAAAATTCTAAATTCGAAAGCTTTAAGTTGGAAGAGTTGACTAAGGTTTGACTTTTGAGTAAATGACCTCATAATTGATATTTGAAGGTTCCAACAGGCTTGTATGATGATTTTGGACTTGGGCGTATGTTCAGGTTGAGTATCGGGTGGCCCAGGAGCATTTCGGCGCGTATTATGGAAGTTAGCATTTTGAAGGTTTTAGATATTCCTAAGTTTGGTTTGAAGTGGACTTTGGTGTCATCGTTGTCCGTTTGGGATTCTGAGCCTTGGAATAAGTTCGTATCATGATTTTTGGCTTATGCATAAAGTTTGGCGTTATTCCGGAATGTTTAAGTTTAATTCGGACGCGTTCGACGAAGATCGAAAGTTTGAAAGATTAAAGAAAGGTTTCGGTCATCGATTTGTAATTTTGATATTGTTCGACGTGATTTGAGGCTTCGAATAAATTCGAATCATGATTTGGGATGTGTTGGTATGTTCGTATGGGGTCCCGGCGGCCTCAGGTTTGAAACGGATTGAAATCAGATTGAAATTTGAATTTGAGGAAATGCTGGAAACTACTGAAATCTGGTGTCGTTGCACCTGCGGTGGTTTGGTCATAGGTGCGGACATGCAGGCATGATGGAGGTCATCGCAGAAGCAAAAGAGGCCAGCTGGGCGAAGGGCCATAGGTGCAGAGTTTGGGCGCACATATGCGCATACACAGAAGCGAAGGAGGCACCGCAAATGCAGAATCTGGGCCTTTGATGCTGGACCGCATGAGCGGTCTGTGCTCCGCAGAAGCGAGATCGCAGGAGCAGATTTTAGTCCGTAGAAGCAGACTTGGCTGGGGTTAGGGGGAACCGCACCTGCGATGGGAATTTCTGCAGGTGCGGAACCGCAGAAGCGGCTACTCGTCCGCAGATGCGAGAGTTGGGCAGGCTATTATCGTCACCTTGTGGCAGGATATTCTGTCGTTTCAGGTCAGTATCTGTATTTCCTATGGTTTAAGTCTATGCACAGATTGCTATGATGTTCATGTGTTGTTATCGCACATTGTTGGTGTAATGGTAGGTTTCTTATTTATGGATTGCAACAGTGAATGACTCGAAAAGAGGATTTCTGAGTTCACGGTTTAGTGGTTCGGCATCTAATTCCAGCGGAGGAAGGGAAATTAGACTATGGATGTTCAGGTTTTAGTTGATGGAGTAACGAGACTTGATATTTTTGAGCGTGGTGGAATTTTCATTTGCAATGTGGTGTCATCATCCTTGTTTGAATCTAGTAAGGTTCACTGGTGTTATGATCTTCTTTGATTTGCCTTCGGGGTAGAGTGTGGTGAGATAATGTCTAAGAAGTGTTTGTCAGAGATGGCGGTGTATAGCGATTTCAGAATCGAACTGGTGCTTCAAAAGCGGATAGCTCGAGAAAGATGATCTTTGAGGAGGCTTAGAGTTGGAAGCAATTTAATAGTTCAGGTGCTACATAGAAGGATTTTGATTTGAGGCAACATTTGGGCAGCGAAGGATGATGAAGGACATGGCGGGAGGTATCTCACGGTGGTCAAATTACTAGCAAGTCAAGTATGAAGAGCAGAGGTCGAGAAGTTGATTAAAGAATGTGGTTTAACCGAAGTGGGAGTGGAAGAGTAGCATATGGATTCTGTGGCAGGAAAGCCACTTGCCTTGAGGAAAGTTTAGAGCGATTTGGGAATCATGGTGGATAATGACTAAGCCTATGCATTTCCTTTGGGATGGTGGCTGTCGTATGGAGGAAGCTTGATTATGGCAGCGGGAATTTGCTGGTGTGAAGCATGACTTCGAGTTTGGAATGTATTGTCGGACTTTCAGTTGATGTCAATAGGGAATGAACAAACTTGTACAGTTGGTGAACGGGCACGGGCTCAGGAGGGTTTACCGAATTTGTGGTAGTTGTACCTAGTGCGTCATCATTGGGAGATGTCGGTAGGGAATTCCATAGGTTGGCTATCTCTTGTGAGCAAGTTGGCAGTTGCGTGATTTTGATAAAGTTTCTACGAAGAGTTCTACTTACTATCCAGCTGGAGGTCGAACAAGCAATTGTGGCTGATAATTTGGGATGTTTCATGAAAACTTTAACATGAGGTTTCGAGAATTCGGCAAGTTAACGGTGCGAGATCATGGAGATTAGGAAAGAGGAATCGTTGTGGGCTCTACATTATGTAATGGTAGCTTAAATCTAAGTGGGGCAGCCCACCGTCTACGATTGGATCACATGGTTGTCTTCTTGTCCAGCTTCTGGTTATCGGTGCATTGGTGGATTATTTATGACTACGAAAAGAAACCATTAGGGGTAGTTTGAGCAAAGGATTTGATGAATGTGCGCTATATTTCGCCTTATCAATTCATGCGCAGATTTTGGGGAAATTCAGAGTTTATGCTTCTGGTAGATGTGACGTGCAAGAAGAAAAATAATTCAACTGGTTGCTTCTTTGGGATTGTTTATGTGCTGACAGCGCACTAGAGTTTGGCATATATTCGGGAGCAAGTCAAAGTGGGTGATTCTCAACAGTGGTTCTAATGGGTTCATTACGCGTCTGGAGATCAGGATTTTTCAGTAAAGTGTGAAGAATACTTGGAAAATTTTCTACGTTATCATCGGGTCTGCGGGGCAGTATTGGAAGGTCTTACAGAATGGGTGTACCAGTTGGAGATATTATCGTGCGCATGAAAAAGGTATGAGATGGTTCATGGGTATCGAAATGATGTGGTCTCGTGAAGTGGGTCACTCGGGAGGAGAGTTGTTGAGTTTCGTTATGATTCTTGAATGGAGCTACTATTATTTCTAAGGCAAGTCAAGAGTGAATTGGAAGAAGTTGGTTCGGTTAGTAATGGCTGAATCAACATGATTGTGGCAATGATCAGTTCTTTTGGTGTGTGAAGTTATACATGTGGTTTGTGGTTGTACGTGCAGGCTTGACAGCCTCCCTAACTTGATTGATTTGGGAGGTATTTGATTCAAATGGCCTTGTTGTGCAAATGGATTCCAGAAGAGTCATCGCGGTTTAGATAACGACTTGAGGTTCGTATTTTCTACATTTGGGAATTCAGTTGCATGTTGTATTGGTTCTTCCGAAATGAGCTAAGTGAAATATTTCTAGCCAATGAAGTGTTTATTCTACTAGTAGTTCAAGGGATATGATAAATACTTGTATTATCGCGTAGCGGCACGATAGGTGCAGTGAGCGGCATGGGAATTTGAATGTTGAGGATCAAGGATTGTGGTTTGGAGTTGACAAAAATGTCACTGGCTCGAATGAGCAGGAAAAATTTCAGATGTTAGAGGAAGCTGTAACTACCTTAGTGTCTCCTGAGAATGGTGTCCGGGGTGAGAGGCTTTGTGTATGGATTGTGGATCCTTGATTTGCTTTACAGTATTAGTACTGCTACTGGTATGGAGGTGCAGACCTTGCTACCTGGTGTGGAAGGCCGTGGGAGCGTATCCCAACTAGGAAATCTGTATAAGTGTGGCATGTTAGTCACTTGATTGTTAAAGATTGAAACCAAGTATGGAGATTTTTGGTACTATCATTATTGTGAGAGTTATGCGTGGAAGGCGCTCTATTCCTTTGGTTTTGAACGGTGGGGGCTTGTTCCAGATCGGGGCGGCTACTCGTGTGTGTCATGAATGGGGTCATTATGGATCCTTGGAAAGTTATTGGGCCAGTATGGTATGATCAGAATCGGTGTGAGGTCTGTTTGTGGATCTAATGTGAATGTGTGCTCTACATCAGGTCGGATGTGTTCATTCGTCATAACATTGCTTACAGAGGAGACATCGGGTTGGATGTTATTCCCGTCATAAACTATTCCGTGTAATCTCTATTATGCCATGTGGGTTGTGTGACAGCTTGATTATTCGCACTTGTGTTGAGGTCCCTTGTAGCTTGTGGTGTTATATGAGCATGATGGCTCTCGAGATGCATGTCAAATATCGCACCTTAGATGTTCATGAGTTTCTTAGCATATGGCGCTATCCGTCTCCCCAGGGTTGTATTTTTGTACTTGACGTGCTTGTGGTCGATATTCGGTATTTCGTAGGTGTAGACGTGTAATGTTTGACTAAAATTAACAGTAGGTATAGGCATTTTGGCTTGACGGGCATTCTCTTATTTATTGTTATGTGTGGATCGGATGGCACGCTGCCACGGATATGTTGTTTGGATCGGGTTTCACGCCGCAACGGTATCATGTTTGGATCAGGTTGCACGCCACAATGGTATCATGTGTGGATCAGGTTCCACGCCGCAATAGTGAGATGTTGAGTGCGGTTCCCTTTACATATTTTTTTGTATTTGTTTCTCATTCTGTAAGGAAGGTTCACAGCATCTCTTCGACTATTTTATTCGTTACGCGGGCTGGGTAGTTCTTTTTCCAGTGTTTATTCTCCCTTATGTGTCATATTCAAGTTGTAGCTTGTCGGCGCATTGATGGCATCATATGAGATCTGGGTCAGTGTATGAGGTGGCTTATTCCCTGAGCATCTTGTACTGGGTGAGATGAGGCTATTGGACCTGAAATTAGTGCAATCAGATTTATATAAGGTACATTAAAGAGAATATATCGTTATTCAGTTCAAAATGAAGTAATGGTTCTTGTCAGGAGGAGAGACTCCATGATTTATTGATTCAACCGGTGGTTATGAGTTTCTACACATCTTTTTCATCGTGACAGTATTGCGAGAATTGGAACATGGCTCACATGTGTTATGAGGCGTATTGTGGGCATCAGATTCATAAAATTTTAGTTGTTGTGGTCGAAGGATGTATTATGGGCATGTGAATTATGCGGTGCATGGTGTGAATTCATCACAGGTTTATAATCATTTTAGGTACAGTGTGTAGTGATTGATATGGTGTTCGTACGCTAGAAGCAGGTCTCGTAGATAAATTTCGGATGTTGGAATTTGGTTCTAAAGCTTGTGGGCTAAGGTGGAAGGAAAGGGCTTTAGCCTGGCTTGAGCTAATGTGGTCACATGGGTGTAATGGCACGAGTATGTGCATAAGGTGTCAACCAGTGATTTTGGACAACTCTAGAGCTATCCTTAACATGTTCGAGGACGAAATTATGTTTAAATGGGGGAGAATGTAATGACCCGACCGGTCGTTTTGAGTTCTAGCATGTCGTTCAGCGGTTTGAGCCCTTGAGTAGCTTCACTTCATATTTTATGACTTGTACGTGTGGTAAGAATTGAATTTTGGGAAGTTCGGAGTTGATTTGGAAAGAAAATTCTAAATTCGGAAGCTTTAAGTTGAAAGAGTTGACTAAGGTTTGACTTTTGAGTAAACAATCTCAAAATCGGGATTTGATGGTTGCAACAGGCTCATATGATGATTTCTGACATGGACATATGTTCGGGTTGAGTATCAGGTGGCCCGGAAGCATTCCGATGCTTATTGTGGAAGTTGGCATTTTGAAGGTTTTAGAATTTTCTAAGTTTGGTTTGAGGTGGACTTTGGCATCATCGATGTCCATTTGGAGTTCTGAGCCTTGGAATATGTTCGTATCGTAATTTGTGGCTTGTACGTAAACTTTGGCGTCACTCCGACAACTCGTCCGCAGATGCGAGAGTCGTTGGGCAGTGGGGTTTTTAAATTCGAGACTTAGCCATTCCCCTCACATTTTCACTTGGTTGGGCGACTTTTGGGGTTCTTGAAGAGGAGATTGTTGTCATACATTGTGAGGTAAGATATTCCCACCTACTGTGAGTTAAATATATGAGTTATATACGGATTTATATATGAAAATTCATGGAAATTATGGGATTTTGGTAGAAACCCTAGAACTGGTATTTTTGAATTTTGACCACGAAATTAGACATGGAATTGGAAATAAATCATATATTTGAGTTCGTAATATTATGGGTAAAGTTTATCTTCAAAATATTTCGGAATCCGGACACGTGGTGTTACGATCCAAAATCCAACTAGCCGTGATGGCACCTAAACTCAACCGCTAGGTAAGTCAAATAACAATAATCCGATTCAATTAATATTTAACTGACTCTAATGCACTCCCCAAGTACTGGTAGTACAAATCATGAGCTTCTAAGATTAGAATTTACAAAGCTGGTGGGAAATAAAAATACATCATCTGTTTGAAATATACATGAACAGATTAAAATTCTAAAGCTACCATGAATAAGAGGCAACAATGACTGGAACACATGTACATCTTCATATCCAGCTCCCGTCATGTACAACATCATTGACATCCAAAATCTGCACGCAAGGTGCAGAAGTGTAGTATGAGTACAACCGACCCCATGTACTCAATAAGTAACAAACTTAACCTTAGGTTGAAAGTAGTGACAAACTTGTACCAAGGTCAGAGTCCAACACTAATAGGCAACAACAATTTATAACAACATAATAGAAGTAATAAAAGAAATAGCTTAGAGATAAATGCTCAGCTTGCACAGTTCCAGAAAAATAGGCCTGCTTTTCAAGTATATCAGTGAAAACATGAATTATTTTACCGAAATTACCAAAATATGAATAAGTTTTTTAAAACTAGGATTTTCCCAAAACCTTTTCAACAACAGATAGGATGTTTCATTTTCAAATGACATGAGGAAAATATATCTCTATGCCTACATGTCAATGAGTATGTGAAGTCATGAATGAAGCAGTATCGTGCAGCATGAGAAAAATGTATCTCTATATCTGTATGTCAAGTGTGCATGTCAATGCGATGCAACTCAGTAATAAAACAATATGCATACTCTCAGAGTATCAATTCACTCAATCCTCCCAGTCACTCAGTCCTCACAGTCACTCAATCCTCCCAATCGCTCGGCATTGTACTCAGTAGGTACCTGCACTCACTGGGCATGTGTATGGACTCCGGAGGGACTCCTTCAGCCCAAGCGCTATAATCTGCACGGATAACTCACGTGCTATAGTATCAATATCTGGATCCGCACGGATAACTCACGTGTTACACGGACAACTCACGTGCTATAGTATCAATATCTGGATCTGCACAGATAACTCACGTGCTGCATGGACAACTCACATGCTATAGTATAAATATCTGGATCCGCACGGACAACTCACGTGTGCACGGACAACTCACGTGCTATAATAAGCCAATCTGGCATGCTGCAGCGTGCAGCCCGATCCCATGATTATCCTCACAATCAGGCCCTCGGCCCACTCAGTCATCAATCTCTCCAGTCTCTCGGGCTCACAATGTCATGAAACTAGCCCAAAATGATGATATGATGTATCAATAAATAACAGCAGATACTGAGATATGATATGCAATGAATGAATATTACTGAGTATGAAATTACAGTTTAAACATATAATTCGACTGTAGAAATGACCTAAGTGGGTACCAATAATACCAACATTTGCCTAAACATGATTTCTAACATGAATCATAGCTCAGTTTCTCTAACACATAAAAATATATGGAAGAATACAAGTTAATTGACTAAACAGCTCTACGGAAACAATTGAGTCTCAATTTCTACTGTGCACGCCCACACGCCCGTCACCTAGCATGTGCATCACCTCCAAACAATTCACATAACACGTCTAATCAGGGTTCATACCCTCAGCTCTAAGATTAGAGATGTTACTTACCTCGAACAAGTCGAATATAATATCGAGCAAGCTAAACAATGCTCCAAAAATTCTATTCTGCACGTATCAACTTCCAAACGGCTCGAATCTAGTCACAATTAATTCGATTTGGTCAACACAAATTATAGGAATTAATTCCATATCAAAATTACACTCAAAAATCGCTCGTGGGGCCCATATTTTGGAACCCGACAAAAATTATAAAATATGAACGCCCGTTCAACCACGAGTCTAACCATACAAATTTTACCAAATTCCAACATCAACTCGACCTCCAAATCATCAAATCTTATTTCCAAATCCCTAGGTTCAAATTCCCGATTTACAAATCAAAAACACGTAATCTAGTCGGACTATTCGATGATAATTCAATATTATGGAGTAGAATTTATCACAAGTGACTTACCTCAAGTTTCCAGTGAATTCTCTCTGAAAATCGCACTTAAAACCGTGCTTGAAAGTCCAAAAATGGAAAAAACTCAGAACCCCTTCGAATATATTCTGTCTAGGGCTTTTCGCACCTGTGACTCACTTAGCAGCATCTGCGGTCTCACAAGTGCAGCCCAAAACTCTGCTTCTATGGCTTCCCATCAGGCTGCATTCGCTTATGCGGTGAGCCAAGCGCAGATGCGACATCTACGGATAAAAATTCTGCACCTGCGCTGCCTGGCGTCCTCACCATTTTCTGCTTTTGCGCCCCTCCCTTCGCAAATGCGGCCTCGCAGGTGTGGGTAAATTCTTCGCACCTGCGAGCACTACGCAGTTCCACTCTTGGCCGCTTCTGCGATGGATTGTGTGCAAATGCGGCTTCACACCTATGATCAAAAGCTTCACAGGTGCGATCACACGAGTAGGCAGTAGTTCCAGCAATGCTTCAAGTTGAATTTGATCCGTTAACAATCCGAAAATCACCCGAGGCCCTCGAGACCTCAACCAAATATACCAACAAGTTCTAAAATATCATACAAACTTAGTCAAAATCTCAAATCACGTCAAACAACGCTAAAATCACGAATCATACCCCAATTCAAGCCTAATAAAACTAAGAATTTTTAACTTCTACATTCGATGACGAAACTTATCAAATCAAGTCCGATTTACCTCAAATTTTGCACACAAGTCATAAATGACTTAACTGACCTATTCCAATTTTCAAAATCAGATTCCGGCCCCGATATCAAAAAGTCAACCCCTTGGTCAAACTTTCAAACTTAAATTTCTATTTTAGCCATTTCAAGCCTAATTTAACTACGGACTTCCAAATAATTTTTCGGACACACTCCTAAGTCCAAAATGCACATACAGAGCTATTGGAATCATCAAAATTCTATTCCAGGGTCGTTTACACATAATCAACATCCGGTCAACTATTTCAACTTAAACTTTAAACCTTGGAACTAAGTGTTCCATTTCATTTCAAAACCTCACCGGAACCAAACCAATTACCCTGACAAGTCATATAACAACTGTAAAGCACAAATTGAGCAGTAAATGAAGGAACGGGGTTGTAATAGTCAAAATTACCGGCCGGGTCGTTACACGTGGGCTAGAGGGTTGACTCTATTGACTTTTCAAGCGGAGTTGGGAATTGTTATAAAATGTTAAATTGTAAGCATTGGAGTATATTTTGATTAATTTTCCCATTGTTTGACTAGTTTCGGATCGATGGGCTTTGGTTTGAGGTGTTAGAGAGGGTGCTACGTATGCACGAGGTGACGAGAATCCGTATGTAGCTAAATCATGTTTATATCCGGGTAGACTTAGGACTTTATAATATAATATTTGAATTGTTTGGACTCATTTTTCTGGCTTAATTAATTGAAATTTTAACTAAAATTAATTTAGAAACATACAAATATATTAGGCCGAACTTTATTACCTTGAGTTGTTGCCAAGATATTTTTTTTTGCCTAATGGCTAATATATAAATAAAATCCCAAAAATGGGTCCAATGCTTACAAGATGTCCAAACCAAAATAGAAGTTGCATGAAGCTACTAGCTATTAAAAAAGATAGAAAAGCTAAAATCTAATGAACTAACTATTACAACATGATAAGTTGAATGCTTCCTTCTCCTATTAGTGTATGTGAATCCAATTGTCATTGGCAAATACCAAGCAGCACCTATCAAGCTCTCACCAGGCGCCAGGGTATATTGTCCATAGGCTAAAATGAATTTCAAACATCTCCACCGCAGAGTTGAAGTCCGCATCGTCCTCCAAGTGTCGCTACTGTATGATCTCCATATGCAGTTGACTGATTTTGTTCAAGTATTAATCATGTGCTCACTCATCAAGATTAATGTGTAGAAGAGGAGCCTGGCTTTAGGCAGGCTTTGCAAGGCAAAAGTCAGGCTTGAGCTGGCTTTAGGCAGGCTTTACAAGGCAAAGGCCAAGCATGAGCTGGCTTTAGTCAGGCTTTACAAGACAAAAGCCAGGCATGAGCTGGCTTTAAGCTGGCTTTACAAGGCAAAAGCCAGGAATGATCTGGCTTTAAGAAGACTTTGCAAGGCAAAGGCCAGCCTGTGCCTTTTTGTGAACTTGTAAGCTCAGATTCTTCCCTACTAGAACTTTTAATGTAGACATCATTCAAAACATTGCTAAACCATCCTCAGATTGAGCTTGAAAGCAAGCTAATACCACTGAGAAATGATTCAACAATCTCCAAAAATACCATATGATGGGTTCAGCATTTTCCTTAGCATTTGGACATATCAGTTTGTGCAGAGTCCAATCTTGTGAAGCCATCAGTCTGGGGTTCTTCTCTTTGCTATCCTAATCCTAAGGTTAGGTGATTGAGATTTGTCTATATTGATGAACCTCCTCCCTGCACTAGGCAGTTCAGAGAATGAATGAAACTCAGATGTACCTACAAAAGAGAACACAATGTTAGCTATAAAATCCGCCACTGAGTTGCCTTCTCTGAACACATGTTGAATGATCACATTGAAGTTGTCCTTCATCTCTATAATTTTCTTCACATCCTGTGCAATTACCCAAGGAGGATCCCATTCCCCTTCTATCTCCTTCTTCATCACCAATGAACCAGTCTCCAGTATGAGAGGGTGAAAATCATGCTCCACACAATATTCCAACCCTTGAAGAATAGCCTTAGCTTCAGCCACCACATTAGTTGTAACTCCTAGGTCTACTACCCTAGCATACACCACATCACCTTCATCATCCCTCACACAAAAGCCTAGGGAGCTAGGTCCAGGATTGCCCTTTGAAGCTCCATCAGTATTACATTTGTACTAACCATGACAAGGAAGATGCCATGTTACTCTTGTAGTGATCAATATAGGTTTATATCCTTCAAAGTATTGAATCATGTCTGGCCATAACAATGGAATATTAGGGATCCAAGCATACCTCACCCTTGCCAGTTGATGCAATGTCCTATTTATCTCATGAGTCACCCTATTTGTGGACATTGAACCACCATGTTTACCTGCATTTCTTCTCTTCCACAGTTCCCAAGTGATGATAGCTGGTACTGCTTGAAATAGTGGCTTTAATTTCGGACAACACTGAGCATACCACCAATGCCTTATAATCTGCTTCAATTGAATCAATTGCACAGAAATTCCAGCAGCCCCCATGAACAAGTTCCATACCTTAGAGGCAGTAGGACTTGTGACAAATATATGCTCAATGGATTCCTCTTGGGGCTGCTGACAACACCAATACCTAGACATCACCATTTGCCCTTGCCTCCTCCACATGTCATCGGTGGCTATTTTCTGCCTCCACAATCTCCATAAGAAGAAGGATATCTTGAATGGCAAACCTTTAATCCACATTAACTTGAATTCCTGATTAGGATCTGCCCTATGCCTTAATATTTGCCAAGCACTGCTAACACTGAACTTGCCTGAAGGAGTTGGCATCCAGTATGGCTTATCCCAATATCCCTCACTGCCTTCATAGTGCACATTTAGCCTTATATGTTCTGCAATTTCCTCATTGAAAGTTTGATCTAGCAGCTGATCATCCCATGTTTCCCCTTGCCGCAGTTCTGCCACCTCCTGAAGACCTTCATTGATTGGAAAGTCTTCAGGTAATACATGATAAAGTGCACCCAATCCAGTCCAATTTTCATGCCAAATATTAGTTGTTCCACTCTTCAATTCCCATACGATCTCATGTTCTACTTCTTCCCTAGCATTCAATATTTGTCTCCAAACATGAGACCCTCCCCTTAAACACACACAGTTGGTGGCTCCTACTTGCAATACTTATTCCACATAAAATTAGACCACAAAGATTTTGTGGTCCTAAACCTCCACCATAGTTTAGCAAACAGTGCCCTTGAGACATCATTTAAGGACCTAAAACCTAGGACCCCTTCCTCTTTAGGAAGGCAAAGATTTTGCCATGAAGCCCAGTGTCTGCTTCTCCCTTCTTCCTTTGTGCTCCAAAAGAACCTAGCAAAAGTCTTATGTAGATGCCCCATGATGCTGTTTGGTGGATCAAGGACTGATAACATGTGAACTGGCATACTTTGCAACACACTAGAGATGAGTGTTGCCTTTCCTCCAAATGACAACAGTTTTCCTTTCCATGAATGCAATTTAGCCTTTACCTTCTTGATAAGATCCTCATAATAGTCCTTCCTCCTTCTAGTGTAAAAAATAGGATACCCTAGATATGTGAAGGGGAATTTACCTCTTGCAAATGTTGTAATAGCTCCAACTGCCTGAAACAATCCATTAGCAACCTTTGAATACATGTAGTATGAACTCTTATCTTTGTTGATCATCTGACCTGATATCTTCTTATAGTTCCCTAACACTGCCATAATCTTGCTCAAAGAGGGAGGATGAGCAGATGCAAAGATTATCATATCATCAGCATACGCCAAGTGGTTTAAAGAATCAGACCACTTAGGCATTCCAAATCCCACAAATGACTTGTCTTCAATAAGCTTATTCAAAGACCTGGAAAGTACCTCAGCTGACAGAATGAAAAATGTTGGAGACAGGGGATCCCCTTGTTTCACACCCCTTGTCGACTTAAAGAACCCTGAGGACTGCCCATTCACCAATACTGAATACCAGTTATTTGACATCAAGTTCCACACCATGTTGATGAAGTTTTCAGTAAATCCCATCTTCCTTAGCACATGCAATAAGTACTTCCATGAGACCCTATCATAGGCCTTAGCCATATCAAGCTTGATCACCACATTAGCTGGCTTTCCCCTTAACCTTATGTCAGTGATAATTTCTTGAGTCAATAAGATGTTCTCAAATATACTCCTACCCTTTACAAATCCGGATTGATTAGGAGCTATTAGAGATGGCAAAAAAATCTCCAATCTGTCATGTAACACCCTAGACAAAACCTTGTTAATGAAGTTGCTCAAACTAATAGGTCTCAAGTCAGAGAAGGTCTCAACTCTAGGTTTCTTGGGCAGCAACACTAGATTGGTGTGAGTGATAGTTTTAGGCAATGCAGCTCCTCCATAGAAGTGTAGAACCATGTTATGTATATCAGCACCAATAACATCCCAGCATGTTTGATAAACAAGCTAGTGAATCCATCAGGGCCACTAGCACTCTCCCCACTAAGCTCAAAAACTGCTGCCCTTACTTCTTCAATTGTTGGCAATCTGCTAAGTTCCAAATTCTGGTCCATAGTGACCATTGAAGGTACATTATTGAGCAAGGGAAATTCAGAAGCATCACCTTCATTTGTGAACTGTTTTTGATAGAAATCCACTGCAGCTGTAGCCAATTGCTCGTGGTCTTCAATCCATACCCCACTGCCACTTTTTATCCTCTTTAATTGCAATTTCTTTCTTTTTCCATTGACATGGTTGTGAAAGAAACTTGTATTCCTATCTCCTTCAGCAAACCAATTCATCCCAGCTTTTTGCTTCCAATACTGCTCCTCAATATTCAAGTATTTCTTCAATTCAGATTGAGCCTTTTGAAGCACAATCCTATTCTCAGTTGTAGGCTCTTCTTCAAACAACATCTCCTTCACCCTAACAATGTCCTCCAAAATAGCCAATTGCTTGAAGATATCACCAAATGTTTCCCTATTCCATTTTGAGAGTGCTGCCTTCACCCTCTTGATATTCTGCTTGAACATCAAAAACTGATCCCCTATGAAATCAGCTTCCCAGTTCTGCCTCACCACATCCATAAATGTAGCATGCTTTGTCCAAAAGTTCAAGAATCTGAAAGGCTTGACAAAATTGGTTGTCTGCACCCCACATGTCATTAGCAATGGTGCATGATCTGATCCAGTTCTGATTAGATGCTCAACTTCAATAGTTAGCAACATGTTCTGAAATAGCAAATTCACAAAAATCCTATACAATCTCTTGGATATACACTCATCATTGGATCTCCCATTCCACCATGTGAATGGACTTCCTTTGTACCCTTGCTCAAACAAACCACAAGAGTTTACACAAAATGCAAAATCCTCATATTCAGGAGGGTGTACTGGAAGTCCCCCTATTTTCTCATCTTCATGCAATAACACATTGAAATCCCCTCCTACCAACCATGGTAATTCCATATCACTTGCTAAATAATACAAGTGATCCCACAAATCCAACCTCTCTATTGCTGAACATTTTGCATAAACAAATGTCATCATCATGTGCTGCCCCAGGTCATGGTGAAACACTCTCACAGTCACCTGTTTCTCAGTATCCTTCACTAATTCACATTCCACCACTGCATCGAAGAACAACCATATTTGCCCATTAATATTTGTATAAGCAGTCTCCATATTCAACCTCCTTTTATATCTATCAATGAGTCCCTTCTTTTGAAAAGGCTCCATCAATGCAACTATGAAAGGCCTGTTGTGTGTTCACAGACCTTATGTTCCATATTAATGTTTTGATCATCATCTAGATAGAGAAACTGCCCTCCTGGGCATTATTCTTGAAGGTTGTGGTGGATCTTTACTCTGATTCTTCTTAGTTTTTTTTACCTCCTTTAGCACTAGTTGTGGGTGATAAATCCCCTTCCCTAGCCACTTGTTTGAAGTTTTTGGCAGTTGATTCATCATCTCCTTCATCCTCCATTGGATTTTGTCTCAATAAGTCTTCATCAATTGGTGTCACATTATGTGTAACTAGATCATGTAAATGTTGTAGAAGAGTCTTAGTTAGAACATTAAGATGTAGTTGCATGGTTTGATCAGTGCCAGATTCCATAGGCACTTCCTATATTTCCCCGGATGCTCTTAGAACAATTTCCCGCTCATCAGCCTGTTCATACTCCTTGAATTGTAGCTCATGGACATACGCCGGAACACCATCTACATAGGCCAAAATCTCTCCAGTGGCTCTAAGGTTGGGGTTTACTGTAGCTGCCTCATCAGGTGAACCTAGTTTTAGGCCTGGCGTCGCCAGCCTATCGCCAGGTGAGCCTAGCTTTAGGCCTGGCGTCGCCAGCCTATCGCCAGGTGAGCCTGGCTTTAGGCCTGGCATCGCCAGCCTATCGCCCGGTGAGCCTAGCTTTAGGTCTGGCGTCGCCAGCCTATCGCCAGGTGAGCTTGTATTGTTGTCCTTCTTCACCTTGCCTTCTATTGTCTTTGTTTATCCTAGCTAATCATTCTTAACCTCAACTGCGTCGCTCCATAAGACCTTTGTAGAGTTTACCTCATCAAGATCCTCCATCTGCCCAGAATCTTTAAACATTTGAGATGGAATTGCATGACAAGATTGGTTTGTGGTCACATTGAGTTGTTTTAGCTCCTCTTTGCTAGTCCCAAACCTTCTATGAACCCAGTCGATTGTGGACTGAATCCCAGAAAAAGTAGGACCATCTTTAGAACTGAAGACTGGTTTTTCCCCCACCAAAACCAGTTGGTTGTTCTCATTTATAGCACTTTGTTCCTCTTCTAATACTGCAAATTTATTCTTTGTTTGAACCTTGTTTGTCTGATCTTCTTCGACATCCATCAGTGCTAAGTTATTGTGCACCTGCTGTACACCAGCATTCACTTGCATGATTGCATTGCCAGTTTGCCCTTGTACCTGGGTTTTGTTCTTTTTGTTGGTTCCCCAATTATCCGAAACTTCCTTCCACTATGCATCTATGTTCCCGACTACTTTTCCACTCGTGAGAATAATTAAAGGGGTAATGTGATTTTTGGTTTTTCCTTGTTCATCAACAACAGAATTCTAGTTGGTAAATGTAAATGGGCATATTTATTATTGTGCCCATGTACTGTATTGTAAGCACGTGTCTCGTAATTCGATAATTTCCTTCCTTTCTTGTGGAGCCGGTTGAATGCCTTGGCAATATAATAGATGCATCTATGGTTTGTGCCGCTCGACCCTTGGTAGTGTGCACATTATTCTGGATCGGTCCAAACGACCTCAGCATAATCGTGCGTTATATCGCTAGTAGTCTAAACATTCACGAGATTATCTTTCTAGTGATGCCCGACATTTTATATGGTGTTCCTTATTCATTTGATATTGGTACTTGACATTTTCCGAGTTGTTAAGGTAGAATACAGGATTGAGAAATTCATACTTTAAAAGAAATATTTGGAAGACTAAGTAACTTACGGAAACACCGCATTATTGTTGTGTGCTTCATATTTGCTTATGATTTATTATATTGCTTTATTGGACCTCTAGTAAGTGTCGATGTCGACCCCTCATCACTACTTCTCGGGGGTTAGGCTAGATACTTACTAAGTACGCGTTGATTTACGTACTCATACTGCACTTCTAGCGAAGGAGGTCCTAGGATCGTGTCCTTCTTTAATGTCAATTATGAGGGACATTGATGAAGATGTAACGGTGAACATATATGTCAAATTCTCTCTAACGGGTAATTGCTCTTAATCCCATGGAATATTTTCTATTAAATGCTACCGGGCGAAGAGCATTTATCACATCTTTATGAGCCTTATCCTTTCCGGTGACAATCGAAACAGTTGCCTTCGGTCTTTGGGCATCCCCCCGTCTTAGGTTACACATGTCCCTTTTTTGGACGGCCACGTATCATAGCATATTTTACCCCATACAGATAGTTCCCTTGTTTTTTGGTGACATAACTTTGTGTTACCAGGAATTTGGTAGAAACACTCTTTTGGTGGGAATTGCTATAATTCCCTATGAAGGCTTCTGACAGTTGATTAGACGCACATCTTTCCGTATTTAATACTCCGAACACACGTCATCCCATGATTCAGCACAACGTTTGCCGATTATCGAAGTAATCATGGCTATGAATTCAGCTGCCAAAATGTTTACTTATACGTATCAACCTTCTCCCTTATACTTCATAATTTTTCAAGCTTCCCTTATCTAACTTGCATCTTGTTCGTCATCTTTTCTCCAATTCTCTTCAAACAAAAAACCTTCTCCTTCTTCCATACAGTGGCTTCTTCCTTAAAGCGTACCGATTATTCAAAGATTAAGAACAAGTCCTAGGACTCTTCTCCTCCAACATTGGGCTCCATCATCCCTAGAAGTCTTATTACCACAAAAGACTTCGAAGAGAAATTCCCTAATGCTAACTCTTGTACATGGGCCGTCAGTAGGTATCCTTCTTCCATGCGTCCTTCTAGCATTCCTGCTATGAAGGAAGATTGTCGCTGCCATGACTTGGATATTATTGCTCCTGATCTATCAGAGCGAGTCGCCCTAAACAATGAGGGTTTTACATATTTTTACACGTATCACTTTACTTTGGGTGCGTTCTCTTTGAGCGGAGAGCTTGACTCTGTGATTGCGGAGTATTGTCTCTGCTACCAAGTGTGTTTGGCATAAGTAAGTCCTTCTGTGTGGATAACAGTTGCTTGACTTCGGCGTTTGTGCCAGGAGATAGGAGAGGAGCTAACCTTAGGTCATATGATGAATCTATATTCTCCCAAAATCTTCCATGGGGGAATGATAAACCTCTGCAAGCATGGCCACCATGCTCTGTTGGCTAGCATGGATGATGACAACGACTGTGGGTGGATGGAATGGTTCGTTGCAGCTTCCACCAACAACATCATTTCGGTAACGTCTTCATCCTTTCCGGCCGCTTGGAACTGCACTCGTAAGCTCTTTGTTTAATATTTCCTTTTACTAAATATTTTTCTATAGCCGTATTGATCCTCCATCCTTCGCTTGTTTCAACAACTCGATGGATCCTACCGGTGGTTGAAGGTTTGGATCGATGGGGTACAAAAGATCTTATACGTTACAACGCCTGAGACTCGCTTGTTGAAAGAACTGGCCCCTAAATACGGGTAGATGGCCAAGAATCATGGTAATTAAAACTCACCTTGTTTTAATTTTTCATGTGAAGAACTTGATTGATCCCATTTAACTTGTCTATGAAATTAGGTCTATCCACGGGCTCTGTTGCTACTCCCGAGGAAGAAGTCTTGGTTGATCCTGCTGGTGCAGCAAGGCTGCTTCAGGAGGTGCTTACTCGAATAGGTGTCTGCGGGACTTCTTCAGGAGCTAGTGTTTCATTACGGAGTCCCTGGTCGAAAGACAAACAACCAAAGAGAAGACGCTCCTTCGTAGCCGGGGAAAAGAATAAGAGGGCGAGGACCGATGCCCCCAAGTTATCTCCGGTAGCATTCGTAACTGGTCCTCCTTCTAAGCCGGTCATAGACATCTTGACGATCGACGATGATGAAGAAGCTAGTGATGAGGGAGCTTCTCTACATAGAAGACGACGATCCTCATCATCTCAATAGGATGCTCGACCTGTTGAGATAGTTACACCAACTGAGGATGATGCCTCGGCACTTTGGGGAGAGTTTGATTTGGAAGATAATGTCAACTCTAGTTTTCGGGCCCCAATTGTTGTTCCTAATACTGCGGGGCTGAGTACCGGGTCCCTGCCGTCTTTGGTTGGCAAGCATCCAACAACCAACACTTTATTTGATGCAGCTGCTTCTCACTCTTCAACTCCATAAGCTTCATCTCCATATTCACCAACACCAGCAACTGCTACATCACTTCCATCTTCATCCACTCTTCAACCAACAATTGCTACATTATCTCCACCGGCCGCACCTGACCACGAAGAAGGTGTTCCTCTTCCACAATCCCCAGTTCATGGGAATTTGGGGGAAAATTATGTTGCCCCTTTTAAAGATCCACAAAGGAGAAGGAATGTTACTCGTTTGGTCTCTACCGTATGCAACATGCTATCCCGGCCGATGGATATTTTAATTATCTGAAGCCTTTGGCTTCAAAGAAAGACTGGGAAAAGATTCAGGCACTCTCGGGAGAGTGTTTATTGAACAACGCCGCAATGGTACGTTCCTTTCTTTATTTATTACTCCTTCTATTTTTGGGTATGAACATATCCTAAATTTTACCCTTCTTACTTTGTAGTCTAACTTACTTGCTTCTGAGGGCCTTCATACGTTGATTCGTGAAAAGGAAGGGTTTTCCTCCCCACGGGAACGGCTTTTGACAAAGCAGGAGCAACATGTCACTCGCCTTTCGAAACTGGAAGCCAAAGCTGCTGAGGCGGTTGTATTGGAGGCTTGTTTGCAACAAAGCGAGCAAGAAGTGGTAACCCTTAGGGTTGCCTCTGCTGAAGTCCATAACGCCGTTCTTACTATAATCGAACGTGAGGTTGCCTCCACTGAAAGAGTGACAAACTTAGAGACGGCCTTGAACTCCAAAATTGAAGAGTTTGCTGCTACGAGGGTGAAACACGCCCAGTTGGAAGAGAAGTACAAGAAAACTATCGAGCATAATAGGCTTTTTAGTTCAACTGTCCGTGACCTTGATGTTAGCCTCAAATCTGCTAGGTTTGCCCGGGAAAACCTTTCTGTCGAGATAACCCAACTCAAAGAAGAACTTAAGCGCCGAGCGGCTTCCGTCGTTGTTAAGAAATCTTACGCTATGTATAACATGGGGAGAAAAACCTTGGAAGAGGCCAAAGCTGGTGTCATTGATTTTGATGCCGAAATTGCAAAGGCCCGTGAGCTTGAGTTACATGCTAACAGTGGACTCCCAGCGAGCTCCGATGCACCTGGTCCTTCTTGTTCCAGTTAGTTCTCGAGAACTGAAGAAGAATCAGAGGATGATGATGTTGAAGGAAAAATTGGTGAAAATGTTGAGCCATCGGTAGGTCCATCTACTTCTCCCCAGGGCGCGGACACTTCTCTTCCTCCTGGTTCCGGAGATACTGCAGTTTAGCGTTTCTTTTCATTTTCCAATTCTTCTACCTGTGCCATTTTGATATGTTTTTGAAAATAAAAATATCTTTTTCTCAAGTATTGTTTGATTCTACCTTTCATTTGAATATTCAAGCAAGTCTTTAATCTTTGCATTTTCTTCCTTTTGCTTAAGAATGTTACGCAAGATTTTCTGTTTTGCGTCCTATTATGTGAAATCTTGTGTGTATTTTCTCCGAAAGCATTTTTGGATCTGGGCATCAGCCCATTTTCGTGAGGGCTTTGATAAGTATTTGCGCAAGTTTACTTTTTGCGTCCTTTCGAATACGGCTTCAGGTGTATCTTTCCCCGAAGGCATTTTGATTCCGTGCATAAATTCTTCCGGAACCAACCCATTAACATGAGGGCTTTTATAAGAGGGCATTTTGTTTATGGTGCTCTTGAAGAGGACGTCTCATGTTCATTACGGCACTAGCATTTGAAGTGCTTGTTTAACTTTCAATTGACAAAGATAATTCATCGTTCAGATAAGAAACAAGATAAAAACAAAAGGATTTCATCTCATTTCATTCCTTCTATTTTCAAAAAGTACTTAAGCATTTGCTATGCTGAAAAAAAATTGCCATTACTTGTGGCTAACGTGTACAACTTATTTCTACGGGGTTGGCCGCGCAGTCCCCGGTCCCGATGATATAACTATGTTTTCGGTTTTTTGTTCTCGGTCGATGTGGCAGTCATTGTTGTCGTATCCTCATATCATTCCCCCCTAGTATTCAAATGTTCTAATGTGAATAATGCAAATTGGAACACTAGAAGTCTTGTATCTTCGAAGATTCCACTAATGCATTGCTAGATAATCGTTAACTTGGTAACACACTTTACTTCCCCTTAGGAATTTATTTTATCTAGCGAAGGACTATCTAACAACCCTCTAGTGGTTTGTACTCGTGAATGATCGGGAAACCTTTGCTAAATAGCAAACTTAACTTCCCAGTGGGAATTTTCTATAGAGCAAAAGATTATATAACCATCCCCGAGTGGATATTTGCTTGTGTACCTTGCTATTAAAAGTCTTATTGTTGTTGTCTTCGTAGTATGCTTTCTGTTGCTACCTCGTTAAAAACCTTGCCAAAAAACCCAATTGGAAAAAAAATTGAACGAAGGGAAACAGAGTGCAGCACATACTTTCTGATCGAATATATTCATCAGCAATAGTATCTTTTAAAGTGTGCCACGTTCCAATTGTTGGGCAACTTTTCTACATTTTGGATTTACAACCCGTATGATTCTTTCCCGGTGATAGCTGAAACCCGGTAGGGGCCTTCCCACGTTAGACCTATCTTCCCCGCATTGATCTCCCGGGTGTTTTGAGTTACCTTCCTTAGGACCAAGTCTCCTTCTTTGAAATAATGGAGGATGGCTCTTTGATTGTAATATCGCTCCATTCTCTGCTTTTGGGCTGCCATTCTTACATGCGCCAAGTCTCTGGCTCATCGAATAGCTCCAAATTGACTAACATAGCTTCATTGTTTGATTCTTCATCTGCTTGGAAATTTCTCAAGGTGGGTTCCCCTACTTCCACTAGGATTAAAGCTTCTACCCTGTACACAAAGGAAAAGGGAGTTTCTCCTACACTAGATTTGGTCGTTGTTTGGTATGCCCATAGAACTCAGGATAATTCATCGGGCCAATTACCCTTAGCCTCTTCCAACCTTTTCTTGAGGTTTTGAATAATCACTTTGTTCATTGACTCCGCTTGACCGTTTGCGCTCGAATGATAGGGTAAAGATGTGATCCTATTTATTTTTAAATCTTCGAGGAACTTTGTAACTTTTGTGTTGATAAACTGTGGCCCATTGTCGCATGCTATCACTTTTGGTATTCCGAACCTTTCCGGGAGCCGGTTGCAGTGGTCTGACGCTGTCCATTTCATGAACGACCAAGGGGACACAATCGAATGTAAGTGTTCTGCCGCTTGATGCACTAGTGGTGCATAGCGTTGACACTTATCACATTTTCGTATGAAGTCTTTGGCATCTTGTTCCATGCGGGGCCAATAATATCCTGCCCTTACCAACTTCAGAACTAAGGAATTTTTGCCCGAGTGGTTGCCCCATATCCTTCGTGAACCTCTCTCATGACATAGTTAGCTTTGTATGCCCCTAAGCATCGGGCCTGCGGGCCTTGAAAAGATTTTCAATACAATTCGCCTCTCTTGAGGCTATATCGCGCTACTTTGGCGCGCAGTGCCCGGGATGTTTTGTGGTATTTAGATAGCTTCCCGTCTTTGAGGTAATCGATGATTTTATTTCTCTAGTCCCAAATCAAATTAGTCGAATTTACCTCATAGTAACCATCTGTATCCAGGACTAAGTTCATCAGTTGTACTATCGTCCAGGGCTCCGATCCTTTTATTTCCGTTGATGATCTTTGGTTTTCCAATGAGTCTGCTTTTGCGTTATCTTCCCTTGGGATATGAGTAATTGACCACTCACGGAATCGTGCCAACAGAGCATGCACCTTTACCACATATTGTTGCATGAACTTCTCTTTGGTCTAGAAGATCCCGTAGACCTGATTTACCATAAACTGTGAATCGCATTTTATTTTGATGACCTCGGAGTCAAGTCCCGAGCCAATTCGAGCCATGCAATCAAAGCTTCATACTCTACTTCATTGTTAGTTAAAGGGACCGTTCTGATGGCTTGCCTTAGGGTTTCCCCCGAAGGCGTGATTAAGACTATACCGAGCCCGAACCCTTTTATGTTGGAAGCCCCGTCCGTAAATAAGGTCCAAACCCCTGATGTCGATTTCAACACCATTACTGCCTCCTTGATTGCCAGAGGCAATAATCCCGGACTAAAATCGGCGACAAGGTCATCCAAGACTTGCGACTTAATTGCAGTCCTTGTTTTATATTCTATGTTGAATTCACTCATTTTGACAACCCATATGGCCAATATACCCGAGAGCTAGGGTTTATGGATGATGTTCCGCAAAGAAAAAGTAGTCACCACGGCTATCGGTTGGCATTGGAAGTAGGGCCTCAGCTTTCGAGCGGCGACTACGAGAGCTAAGGCCAGTTTCTCCAAATGTTGGTAGCTATTTCTGCTCCCGTTAAAACTTTACTAATATAATAAATTGGATATTGCATACCTTCGTTCTCTCGGACTAAAACCGCACTTACCGCAACTTCCGGGATCACGAGATAAACTAGCAATGTTTCACCTTCTTTTGGTTCTGAAAGCAATGGAGGGATTGACAAGTACTTCTTTAAATTCCTTATAGTCTACTGGCACTCCGAGGTACGTTCGAAATATTTTTTCTTTTTGTGCAGTTCGAAGAAACAATGACACTTTTCTGATGACCGGGAAATGAACCTACTCAAAGCTGCCAATCTCCCCGTAAGCCTTTGGACTTCCTTCGCATTTGATAGTTGGTCCGAGATGTCTTATATGGCCTTGATCTTATCGTGGTTTACCTCAATTCCCCTTTGTGATACTAGAAATCCCAGAAACCTACTAAAGCTGACCCCGAACGCGCATTTCTTGGGATTAAGTTTCATATTATGCTTCCTTACGATGTCGAAAGTTTCCTGCAGATGTTTAAGATGATCACATGCATTTAAAGATGTAACTACCATATCGTCTATATAAACTTACATAGTTTTTCCTATTTGATTTTCAAACATCTTGTTCATGAGCCGTTGAGAAGTGGCTCCGGCGGTTTTCAACCTGAAGGGCATCACATTGTAACAATATATACCAAAATTCACTATAAATAAAGTCTCTTCCTGATCCTCTGGGTTCATCTTAATTTTGTTGTACCCGGAAAAAGCATCGAGAAAACTCATTAACTCGTGCCCGGTCGTGGCATCAATCATTTGATCGATGTTTAGCAGTGGGAACGAGTCTTTTGGGCATGCCTTATTAAGATCTTTATAATCTACACACATGAAAAACTTATTATTCTTCTATGGACCTACTACTACATTGGCTAGCCAGTCTGGATATCTTACCTCTCAGATTGAACTGATATTAAGTAAGCGGGTTACCTCTTCTTTGACGAATATATTCCCGGCTTCGGCAACAGGGCGTTTCTTTGTACGGCTACCTCTGTCGGGATGCCTGTGATATCCTCATGCGACCATGCAAAACTATCGGCGTTAGATTTAAGGAATTTAATAAAGTCGGACCTGAGTTCTGGGTGTGGTCCTGTCCCCAAGTAGAATTTCCTTTCTAGGAATTCTTCGAACAATGCCACTTGCTCCAGCTCTTCCGCTGTGGACTTCGTTGCATCGGTCTCTTTTGGAACTTGGAAATATCTCAGAACCTAATAATATTTCGACGCCTCTTCCCCCGAGCTAACTTTATCTGGTTCGGGAGTAGGCGTCGGTCCCTGTAATTGTTATGCCACATGTTCCTTTCCTTTGCTACTGGAGACCAAAATTCCATTCATCTCCCTTGTCGTTGGTTGATCACCCCTTATCTGATTAATTCCTTCGGGCATTGGAATCTTCAACGATTGATGATATGTTGATGGTACAGCTTTCATCTCGTGCAACCATGGCCTTCCTAGAATGATGTTGTATCCCATATCACCATCTACCACTTTGAAAAGAGTTGTTTTCATTACTCCTTCAGCATTCATGAATAATAAAATATCTCCCCGGGTTGTCACACTTGCGAGGTTGAATCCGGCGAGGAGCTTTGTGGCCGGAATAATGCTTCCGGTGAGTTTAGCTTGCTCCAATACTCTCTATTGTATGACATTAGCCAAACTTCCTGGATCCACTAGAACACGTTTAATCTTAAAATCTAGCACATTTAAAGAAATTACCAGTGCGTCATTGTGTGGTAGCAGCAATCCGTCTGTGTCCTTATCCGTAAAAGTGATATCGTCTTCCTGAAGCCTTTTGCTATGCGTTATTGATATTTTCATATTCTTTTCTACTGAAAAGGTGACCCCGTTAATCTCGTTCTCTCCAAAGATCATATTGATTGTTTGATATGGGGGATATTCTCCTACATTCGAGGGTTCCGCGTTGTACCGGTTACGGCCATAATTATTCTTAGCTCGATCACTCAAGAATCCTCTTAGGTGACTATTCTTCAATAATGTTGCCACTTCTTTCCGGAGGTGTCGACAGTCCTTTGTCCGGTGGCCATTCGTCATGTGGTATTCACACCACAAGCTGGGATCCCTCTAGCTAGGATCAGATCTCATCGGTTTCAGGAACCATGCTTCTTTGATGTTTCTCATGGCCGACACTAACTCCACAATACTGATGTTGAATTTATATTCCAATAACTTGGGGTAAGAAGGATCCTGTGACCCTGATGCTTCTTTATCATGCAGTGATCGATTGTTTCGGTCGCGATCAGTCCTCCTGTCAATTGTAAACCTATCCACTGTCCGAAAACCTCTACCGCGGCCTTCGATCCGTTCGTAGGGCAAAAAGTGGCCCGTCGAAGTCCGCCTGTCCGCATCAAAATCATCCTTTGATTTTTCTCTGTTCTTTTCTCGTACTTTGGACTACGGAAAATCAACCTGATCTTCTTCGATCCTTATTTTTGATTCGTACCAGTTGTGGACATCTGCCCAGGTCGCTGCTTCAAATTGAGTAGGCTTTCCTTCAATTTTTGGGAAGCGTTTGAACTCTTCGAATTTAATCCCTTGGTGAATACTTCAGCTGCCCATTCATCCGGGATAGCCGGGAGCAACATTCTCTCCTTCTGGAATCGGGTAACGAACACTCGTAGCAGCTTGGACTCTCCTTGCGCAATCCTGAATATGTCAGCCTTTAGGACTTGTACTTTTCTATCCCCGGCATGAGCCTTGATGAAATAATTCGCGAGCATTTCAAAGGAGTCTATGGAAAGCTCGGATAACAGCGAATACCACATCAAGGCTCCTCTCATGAGGGTTTCTCCAAATTTCTTTAGCAATACAAATTTAATTTCGTGAGAAGCTAAATCATTTCCCTTTACCACCGTTGTGTATATGGTAATATGCTCATCGGGGTCTGAAGTTCCATCATACTTTGGCACTTCAAGCATTTTGCAACGCTTCGAGATTAACTCTGGTGCCGCACTTGGTTTGTATGACAATTGAGTATAATTTTTGGAGTCCGGACCTTTCGGCAGTGGTGGCGCGCCCGGGATCTGGTCCATGCGAGTGTTCACTTCTCTCATAAACCGTAAAAGTTCATTCTTGAAAGGATCATTCTCGTTATTAAGGCCGAATCCGCTCCCCGCTCCCCCATCGAATCCAATTTCACCCCTGGGAGTGATGTTGTTGACCCTCTGATGTGTTTGATTCGCTGGAGACTCTAGAGGAATCAGATCTCGTTTGTTTGCATTATTTGAAGCTCCCGATAGCGCCTGCTTCAACTCTGTCATAACCTTATCCTGTCGCATGAGGTGGCCTAGAATGATCGCCTGTTTCTCTTGCAAGACCCTTACCGCGTCAACGACATGTTCCTCATTAGCATCATCGGGAGTTTTCTCCCGAACATGTCGAGGATATTGCTTGTCATGCACCGATGTGGTGCCATTCCCCTCATCGTGGGTGTCACTCATTGAGTCCTCGGAATGAGATTGATCCCCTCGAATCTCGAGGTTGTGCATGTTATTAAAGTGTTGTCTGCCATTTCTTATGATTTTTTCTAAGACAAAAAAATCAAAACAGGTTAGTAAAAAGGTAAGAATCAATTTAATTACAGGGCTGTCTAGGCCCCACGATGGGTGCCAAACTGTTTACCCGTAAAATGGTACAATTGAATTTATACGTGGTTTCTAGACATATGAATTAATTTAATCCTGAAATAATAAAATAATCAAAGAATTATGCAATACTTAGCCTTAGGATGTAGACAAAACAGTAGAAGCAACAGTTCCCGGAACAGGATTTTCGAGCACAACAACAACAACGAAATCAAAAAGTAAGAAGATAAAATGGTATTAAGATTTGTATAGAATGTAGTGTAAGTCTGTCAGAAAATTCGTGTCCCTTACAATGATAACTGAGCTCACTATTTATAGTTATGTCTAGGGAAGGAGGTCCTGGGATCGTGCCTTTCTTTAATGCCAATTATGAGGGATATTGATGAAGATGTAACGGTGAACATAAATGTCAAATTTCCTGTAACGGGTAATTGCTCTTAATGCCATAGAATATTCTCTATTAAATGCTATTGGGCGAAGAGCATTTATCACATCTTTATGAGCGTTATCTTTCCGGTGACAAATGAAACAGTTGCCTTCGGTCTTTGGCCATCTCTCCGTCTTGGGTTTCACGTGTCCCTTTTTTGGACGACCACGTGTCATAGCATATTTTACCCCATATAATTATTATGTTTTTATACCGCAAATAACTAGCAAAAAATAAATAAATTAGATGGTTAACCGTCGTTCTTCAAAGAAGAAATAAGAAATGATTGTTATCCATCGTTTGTAAGAGACTCGAGGAATATCTAACACACACACACATATATATATATATATATATATATATATATATATATATATATATATAAATAAAAGGAAAAGCGGACGGGATTTATAAAGTGAGAAATTAAACTCTCACTAACAAGGTGATAAGCTTCCTCAACACCTTATTATTAATTAATAGACTGAAACAAAAAAGTATTGAGATCTTAAATTTCTAACACGTTAGATTAAAGCCTCATTAATTGTTTCTTTTTCCTTCTTGAAGGATTGTGCTTGACAATATAATTTGAGTATCAGATTCAAAATCTTAAAGCGATAAGTGAAGTGACCTAGAACATTATAAAAGGCCAAAATCATATGCGGCCCCTTAAATTTATCCCGATTTTCCTCTGTGACACCTTATCTTAGGTTTGTTTCAATTGAACAAGCCATCTACTCAATAAAAGTACCAATTGGCTACTTTTTTTACAACCAGCAAATAATAAAGACGGTGTGCAATGCACTCGCGGATGACATAACTTTTTGACTAATTAAAACAAGACATGTGGCATTGGGCCCAAAATAAATTTTAAAAAGATAAAATATTGAGTACAAAAACTATATTCAAACCTAATCCTGAATTTGCAGTCGCCGTCACCTTTCTTTCCACTTGCCGTAGTCCCCCACTATTCCGATAAGATATGTAACGATTCTCTCTCTCTGCCAGTAGTGGTTCTTGGCGTGTCTTCATTTTCCTCCGTTCTTCAAGCCCTCTCTAATCTCTATTAGAGAGAATACTTTGAATTTAAAAAGAAAAATAGTCTTAGAATGGGTTTTTTACCGGTTCAACAACCATGATTTTCGGCAACGCAAACACGACCGTCGACTTCTCTTTCGACCTCAGCATTATGTTTTCCGTTTTAATTTCTTTTTTGCTGGTTTCATGGTGGTAGATGGACAATGTATCAAGTGATTTTGGTGATGTTCATAGCTGGCTAAAATGGAGATTTGGACCGGGATTATGCATATGTATTCTTTACTGGTTTTATTATGAGAAAAACGGGTGAAGCTGAAGGAGGTGGTGGCAGATCTGAAAAGCTGAGGAAGAAATGAGCTGGCGACAGTATTGTAATGGCAAATATAAAGGAAAACGAGGGTAGTGAAGGAGACGAGGTGGCTGAAAAAAGAAGTAGAAGAAAAATGGATAGTAGTGAAGTCAACGGTGGTGGTAAGGTGGTGGATGGGAGGAAGTGGCGGCAAGAAGATAGAAATATATTTCTTTGAAAATCCTAATACAATTAATGAGAGATAAATGTATTCTTTAACGCGTCCGGCACACGTTATCTTACAATTGGTTCTTTGGCTTACACGTAATAGAACATAATTCTTTCTGTTCGCAAATGGATAAATGACCTTAAGATTAGTGAAGAGTGCCTTGTAAAATATAAGGAGGGACCGTCGACCAGAATCCAAGATTAAATTTAATAAGTTTAACTTTATACTAAACTAATTATACCATTTAAATATGATTCAATCTAATGTTGAATCCGTAGCCGAAAGGCTACATTCTGTCAAGACTCCAATTTGTTTTCGTTGAATGTCGTGATGACACATAGTGTCTACAACTAGTTAAGCCTAATATTTGATAATAACTTGACGGGTATAATTAATAAAATACTAAAACAAGTCTGATAAACGTATATAAACTTTAGAAAATAAAATCTCAACAATACACTCCCCGAGACCTGTGAAACTGAGTCATACGCTCTACAGAGTAAGCTAAAGTGTCTACTACATCACTATCTGAATGAAAATACAACAGGAAGTAAAGGTAAAGGAATAGATGACTCTAAGGCCTGCGGATATGGAGCAGGTATACCTTAGTACTAATAGTTCAAATTCATGTTAACAAGACAACTACTCAATCCTTATAGGCTTCACCAAATTGCGCTCCAAACAATACTCAACATGCCTCATTAAGGACTTAGTATCGTACATTGTAACATAAAACAAGATGACAATGACTAATTACTTTCTACCATCCATCATCACCTTCTTCAATCCTTTCATAGTGACTCCAAACATGTGAGATAGCTTTGAGACCACAAAGTCGAGGCATGATTATACCTATTAAACATAAAAAGAAAAAATATTAAGTCAAGTAATATTTTTAAACATACTATGTGTTATATAAGTTGAATAATTAACTTACCAAATTTTTTCTGGATCACCCCAATACTTATCAAATTTTCCTTCATCTTCTTTGCCATTGGACCCAAAAGAACATCTTCATTTAATTCATGGAATTGGTCCCCCATTTAGTTAACTTCTTAGAAAGCTCCTTCACCTGCACATCATTTGAACTAGCATTATCAACTGTGACAGTGAAAATCTTTTGTAACCTCCACTCTTTCAAATAACTAACAATACTATTTGCCATATCTTCACCCCGAGATTTTAGTTAAAATTATCCCTTATGTTTTGGGGTAGACCCAACTTTTTCCTTTAAATTCAACATTGAGCATCATTTATCCTCTAAATTTGCAAAACTTGAGCACAAATAGTCTAACTAACGAAATGTACCAAGCCGAGGCAGAAACTAACGGACTAATACCAGTGACTTGCAAATTAAACCAAAAAATATCAAACCCAGCTCTGATTTCACCCCTACGAGCACTTCCGGGAAACAGACATAAAAATGCAAATTGGTGCCTAGTGACACCTTGCATATGGTGTTAGCACGTCCTCAAGTCCAAGACTGCTGCTTTTACCGTATCACTGTTTCTTAAGGTCTTGAGCACTTACTGAAGTCGTGGCTTGCCAATTACCACATCTCATCATCGACCATGAAGCTTCCTACTGCAAGAAAATCACTTAAATTGTCAATAAATAGCTTACTTTTCGGTAGTACAGTGAAGTTTGTCTTGAAAGTTTCTTGACGTTCAACTCCACTGCCTCATGTCACATTTGATTGTGAAGATTAGATATGAGAAGGTTTTAGCAAGATTAGAGATTGGTTAAAGCATCTATTGTGAAATGCTTAGATATAAAATTAATTGAGATATGATTCTTTTACATACAAGATAATTTGAGAAATATTATACAAATTAAAATTTATTAAAGATGATCAGAAAAAGTCGACAACATATGAGAATATGTTAAGAGAATCAAAAAAGTTCATCAAAAATTATCGAGATTTAATTTTTTTGCTATGAATCTGCGTCTTTATAAAGGAATTATTTTTTTCCATAAACCATAACTGTTCTTCCTTTTGCACCCAAAAAGAAAAGGCATCACTTTTGACCTTACTGGCATTCTTGTAACTGTCAGAAATGTAAAATTTGGAGCAATAAAATCAGGCATAAACTACTGTAACAAAGGAAAAATACAATGGTGGAAATGAATTGGGAAAGAAGGGATTGCGGGGACAGAAACAGAGCCAGGTGGGGTGGCTTTTGTAGGTATCACATGCAAGTCACGTGGTATTAGTCCGTTAGTGTCAGCCTTGGTTTGGTCCATTTCGTTAGTTGGAGTATTTGTGCTCAGGTTTTGCAAATTTAGAGGACAAATGATGATTAATGTTAAATTTAAAGGATAAAATTGGGTCTACCCCCAAACATAAGGGACAATCTTGACTAAAAACTCTGTGACTAGAAATTGGAGAAAAGTTGATAATTATTTTATGCATTTTTCATTCACTATCAATCCAATGAACAGTAATACATATATAATTTATTTGTTGTAAGGAAGTCCAAGTATCAGTGGTAAGGCAAACTCTCTGATCTTTAAAAAGCTTCCCCAACTTCCATTTTTCCTCATTGAAAAGATCAAAACGGTCCCGAATCACAGTTCTACGTGAAGGAATTCGAAAAAAAGGTTAAGCAATTTTCATAAAATTCATAAACCGTTCCTGTTCAACAAAGCTAAAAGGAAGTTCATCAACGATCACCATATGACACAAAGCCTTCCTACATTGTTCTTGATCAAATTTCCAAGGAACAACGGCTATATCACCCTTATTACCCCCCGGAACAGGTTGAAAGGCTAATTTTGATTGACGTTGTTCAATATCCAAAGGCATTTTTTTACAATTGGTCATATGCGCAAGCAGTGATTTTGTACCATTATATTTTGTATCAGCAAAATATTCTTTTTTGCAATGTTTACAGACACCCTTTTGATTTCCTTCCGAATCAATAATTTGGTCAAAATGATCCCATGCAGGAGACCTCTTTTTTCTTTATTTCCTTACTGTCGATTGAACTGATTGAGATTGTGCCGTCGCATTTGAATTAGAAGCTCCACTTTCACCAACCACCTTATCAATTAAGATATTTTCAGCCATGCGTTTGTGTCACTGTGAGTTTGAATTTAAAAGAAATCAAGCAGGGAGGCAACAAATTAAAAAATAAATTAGAAGAATCTAGACATAAGGCAACTGAAGATGAAAAATCTAGACATAAGGCAACTGAAAAAAATAGATACTGGACCTTTCCATTCATAATTTATATATGCGTTTTAATGTACAAAATCTAACCATTCAAAGATTAAAATAGTATTTTGCAGCGCAATTTAAGAAAGTATTTTCCAGCATTTATTATGAGAAATTCACTTATTGCCATAGATATTAATGAACCAAAGGGTACTGAAGTGAACCCTAAAAGAATTCTTGAAGCAACTTACAAAAATATAAATTCTAAAGGATCGTCAATAGCATCAGCATGTATTATTTAAAAATATATATATATATATATATATATATATATATATATATATATATATATATATATATATATATATATATATATTGCTCAATAGAAAAGGAATATAGAAGCCTAAGTATATATTTTGCTCAATAAGAATGTCACGTATAGCATATATAAAATTTTAATTTATGGAAGTTTTGTATACTCAAGGTATCTTTGTGATTATTTAGGCATAAGTTCTTTATTATCTGTCATTCACTTAATAAACGATTGAATCAACTGAAGATGAAGACGAAGGCAACTGAAGATGAAGATGAAGCAATTAAAAACTTACACGAGGAATGAAGATGAAGCTGAAGAATGCGGCTGAGAAATGTAAACTTTGAAGCAACTGAAGAGTGAAGAGTCTGAAGAATACGGCTGAGGCTGAGGCTGAGGCTGAGAAAGAATAGGAAAGACCGAAAGAATGAAGGCCTAGCATATCTGCATATGTATATACTTAAGGATAAAGTAGTAATTTCGTTAATCCTTATTGGGTTATCGGTTAACCCATTAACAGAATTGCCAAACCCAAGCCCGAACCGATAACCCAATAGTGAAAAAATTCTAAACTGTTACCAAATCGTTAACCCAATAACCTAATACCGATAATTCAATAAATAATTAACGGTTCGGGTTATCGATTTTACCCGATAAATGCCCAGCCCTAATTCTATGCGGTCACGTGGAGTGTTACATGATCGCGTAGGTTTATACAGTCACAGGTATGCGATTGCGGGTGAGGTGACGCATTCACATAGCATGTTTTTATGTTGTTGGAATTTTGTTCTACGCGATCGCGGGAAAATTTCCGCGATCGCGTAGTGTGAGCAACTGGGCAGACTCTAACATTTCAAAAATAAGGGTTTAGCTATTTTTATCAAAACTTGAGATAGAGAGCCCGAATGTGGACGAAAATTTGGGGGATTTTTAGAGAAAACTATTGGGTAACGATTCTTGACTCATTTATGATTATATTCCATTAATCTATAGTTGGTTCCATCCTTTAATTTCTAATTTGGGTTGAAAATTTTGGAAACAATGGGAGAAAATCTTCAACTAAGTTTTTGAGTTTTGATTCGGATTTTAATGTCGGATTTGGATAATTTTCGTACGAGTGAACTCGTGAGTGAATGGGTGTTCATATTTTATGACTTTTATCCGATTTCGAGACGTGGGACCAGGCCGACTTTTTAGGGCGATTTTTGAATTTTTTGTTAAAGTATTGATTTGATTAATTAGATGAGTCTATTATAGTTGTATTTATGATATGCAATTGTGTTTGGCTAGATTTGAGCCATTCAGAGTCTGATAATCGAAGAAAGGGCATTCTTACAGATTGATTGATCTTGATTCGAGGTAAGTGGCTTGTCTAACAATATATGGGAGAAATCCCCGTAGGATTTGGTACTGTTGTGATATGTGAGTGCCGTGTACGTGAGGTGACTAGTGCGTACACAAGCTAATTGTTGTAAAACCCAATTTTTTTTACTAAGTAGTAACCTGTTTTCATCTTAATTGAGTTATACCCGCATGTGTAGTTATCCTACTTAGTCTAATATCGCATATATACGTGATTTAGCTGCTTATTTGTACTCTGTGCAGCATGCCCAGTTGATTTCCTATTTCTCCTTGATTTTTATCTGTCTTAATTGGAGGATTCTTGCTGTTAACTGTTGTATTTATCGGTTTGAGCTATGTGTTTACTTATTGAGACTACGAGGCGGTACCTCGGGAATTCTTCCTACACATTTACTCTTGAGACTATGAGGCGATACCTCGGGAGTTCTCCCTGTACATTTACTTTTGAGACTACGAGGCAGTACCTCAGGATATCTCCTCGCATATTTACTGTTGGGACTACGAGACGTTATCTATGGAGATTCACTGTTGAGTATTTACTTTTGGGACTACGAGACGGTATCTCGAGAGAGCCCATGTTGTTATCTCATTGTGTTGTGTTGTTATTGCTTTGTGAGTACTTTATGTTAATGTCTCCATTTTACTTCATTTTATTATATCATCTGTCTTATTATTATATACCAGTAGCCTGACCTGACCTTGTCACTACCCGATCGAGGTTAGGCTTGGCACTTACTGGGTACCGTTGTGGTGTACTCATGCTACTCTTCTGCACATGTTTTGCGCGCAGATCCACGTGCTTATTATCAGCCACGTCATCAGTGAGTAGTGACAGTTTGGAGACTTCAAGGTATATCTGCTGCGTCCGCAGACCTCGGAGTCCCCCTCTATTCTCTCCTATGTCAATTACTTTTTGTACTTCTTTTATTAGACTCTGGTGTATAGAGATACTAGTTTCCTTCTGTAGCTTGTGACTTATGATGTTCCAGGTTTTGGGAATATTGTGTATTACTAGAGTATTGATTATTGTACATGACAAGCAGCATTGTTACCAGTTATTTAGTTATCTGTTGCAGTTAGTTGTTAAGTTTTACTTCCATTTTTGTTATTTTCGCATTTTGTTAGGCTTACCTAGTCGTAGAAACTAAGTGTCGTCACGACGTCTTACGGAGGGAGAATTGGTTCGTGACAATTATTTTCGCATGTGTTTTTATTTCTCGGGTTATTTATTAGTTTAATACTACAACAAAAAAACAAAACGACAACTTAACATAATTTAAATTCTGTACAATTAATGAAAATGCATGACACGTAAAACATAAATATAAAATACTACACTCAACACATCCATGTGTTTGTTTAGTTACTATCGCCCATTATTCTGTGCTTCAACCACTTAAATTTTTCTTCCAACCTATTTTTTTTCTTCTTCTGCATCTTTTAGTTTCTCCTTCACTGCCGCAAGTTGTTATTGTAGTTTAAAGATCTGGAGTTCGTATTCACTGGTTATTTTCCAAACATATTGCAAACATGATTTGTAGTATTCCTGGTTAATGGGTTCATCATACCATTATTCAAATCTACATTGATTTCCGTCCTACCAATGGGTATTATAACACAACACTATTAATTAACATGTTATATAAAAACTACTAACAACATTTTAATGGCGCGCTATGCTTCGCGTGATAATGATTCTTTAGGGTACAAGACAACCTTTTCAGAACGGAAGCTTTTGCAGGTCGACAAGACAATACACATAACCCATATTGGTAGAGCGTTATGCTTCAAGTACAAGACAATTTCTTAAACTGAACCAAGACATCTGTATTCAAAGACCATTTGAAGAAACATTACAACATCCTTTTAAAAAATACCACTAACATTTAATAAGTGGTTCAAACAGAGGCAAAAGGGTGAAGGTAGTTCAACAGATCCCTATGGAATACGTCTTAACACTATCGATCCCTTCCTAGAAAAAAATATGCTAGGTTGCTATACTGATTTGGTTGATGACAAGTGGTATGGTGTTCTGCGTACCTTGGAAAATAAGCCTATCAATATACACACTGATCTCAAAGTTGCAGGGTACATTATTAAGGGCAAAGCGCATTCTACAAAGCCTGAAGGTATGCGAATTTGGGGTGAAAACGATGTGATTATGAAGTATTATGTCACTGGCATGGGCTTGTTATGCCACAAGCACTGTCTTCAACTTTCCAAACAAACACACACAAAGATGAACCAGAAATGATTCGGCATTTGATGAAGGAGATTCTAGATATGGAAAAGGCACTAGTTGTTCATCATGTAATGGATAATCTTAATTTCCTGAGAGGAACGAAGGATCAGTACTGGGATTTATTAAAAAATGAGAAATTGCGTAGAGACAATGATTATCCTATTTTACCAACAGTTGCCGAGTGGTAGGTACTACCTAAGTTTCTACTATAGACGTTGGACGTAGGAGTCCTATATTGTTGTAGAAATCAAGCAAGTGGTCTTATAGATGATAGCGATGAAATAGTTTCAAAATGTGTGTCAACTGGGGCCTAGATTACGATGCCCTCAGTCCCGAAGGGTACGTACGCGATGTTGACAAAGAAGATGAAGACAGTGACAATGAAATAGTGCCAGACAATGACGATAATGGCGAATGGCAATTGTTTCTTTTTTGTTGGGTGTATGTTAAATTGTTGTACTGAAGTATTAATGATAAATATCAATTAGATTTAACTCCAATGGAAACATAATTTTATTTCATACATTTTGCAAGCTGAACATGTACATACACTTATTACAACAATAAAACACTACTTGTATCCTTCATAATTGGGCACCTTGGATGAACTTCCATGGGGAGCTGAATTACCACCACTACCTGTAATGACCTGACCAGTCGTTTTAAGTATTTTTATTTTGCTCGGTAGTTTACGGGTATGAATAGCCTCATATGATATATTATGACTTATATGAATCGCCGGTTTTGGTTTTCAGGTTATTCAGAATCGAATTGGAGGAATGTATTTTATGGTTGAAGCTTTAAATTGGGGGAGTTGACCAAGTTTGACGTTTTGTGAATTTGAACCCGGAACGGAGTTTTGATGGTTTCGTTAGCTCCGTTCGGTGATTTTGGACTGAGAAGTGCGTCCGGATTGTGATTTAGAGGTCCGTAGTTGAATTTGGTTTGAAATAGCACAAATTGGATTTTTGGGAAGTTTGACCGGGGGGTTGACTTTTGATATTGGGGACGAAATATGATTTTGAAAATTGGAATAGATTCATTTTATCATTTGGGACTTGTGTGCAAAATGTGAAGTCATTTCGGATTGATTTGCTATGTTTCGGCACGAGTTATTGAATTTGAAAGTTCAAAGTTCATAGATTTCGATTTGAGGTATGATTCGTCATTTTGATGTTGCTATGTGTGTTTCGAGTCCTCGAGTAGGTCCGTATTGTGTTATGAAACTTGTTCGTATGTTCGGACGGGGTCCCGACAGGCTCGGGTTAGTTTCGGACGAGGTTTAGAGCATTTTAGAAGTTTTGGCTAAGGCTGGAATTTTTCTGTTGCTGGTGTCTTCGCACCTGCGGAAATGGGCTCGCAGGTGCGATGGTTGCAGAAGCGACAAAACAGCCGCAGAAGCGAGGGAGTGTTGGCAGAGGCATCACAGAAGTGGATGCCAGGGCACATATGCGCGTGTGCAGAAGCGGCCAATGCGTGCAGAAGCGCCCACACTCGTAGATGCGAGCTTCGTCCGTAGAAGCGGTGCTCGCAGATTCGACGAATTGTCCGCAAATGAGGAAATCGCTGGGCAGAAGCTATATTATCGAGGGTTTTGGTTCTTTCTTCATTTTTGGAGCTATGGAGCTCGGATTGAGGCAATTCTTGAAGCAATTTTCATCTTGTGGACTGGGGTAAGTGTTCTCTACTCATTTTTGATTTTATATCACGAATCTACCTTCGTTTTTGGTAATGGGATTGTGAATGGCATAGAGGAAATTGGGGGTTTTGGCCTAAAGTTTCATAATATGAATTTTTGAGTTTTGAACATCGAATTGGAGTCGGATTAGAGTGAAACTAGTATGGTTGGACTCATAATTGAATGGGTTGTCGGATTTTGTAAATTTTGATCCGGTTCCGAGGTGCGGGCCTGGGTTAGGCTTTTGGCCGATTTTGGGTATTTGATTCAAGATTTGATCTTTTTATATCGGGATTGGTTCCTTTAGCATTGTTTGATGTACTTGAGTTGTTTTTGGTTAGTTTCGAGCCGTTATGAGGTCGGAACATGTGGGATAGCGTCGTTGGAGCATCGCTTGGCTTGCTCGGCATTGGTATTGGCTTGTTCGAGGTAAGTAACTCTTCTAATCTTAGAGCTGAGGGTATGAACCCTGAATATACGTGTTATGTGTTTGGGGTTGATGTGACGCACATGCTAGGTGACGGGCGTGTAGGCGTACACCGTGTGAACAGTGATTTTTGTTGTTTCTGTGGTACCGTGTAGTTACCTGAACTTATCTGTAATTAGGAAATCTCTACATACTAGAGTTATCGATTTGTGACTCATGTTAGAAGCCATGTCTAGGCTACATGCTTATTCCGTTGGGACCCATTGATGTCATTTCTGTTGTTGAGTTATCTGCTTTAATTGCATTACATACTCAGTCATACGCATTCATATGCATATCATATCTCAGTCTCAGATATTATTTATTGATACATTATATCATTGTTGTTGGGCTAGTTTCATGGCATTGTGAGCCCGTGAGTGAGACTGGAGAGATTGATCGCTGAGTGAGGCCGAAGGCCTGAGTGAGAGTGATATTTTGGGATCGGGCTGCATGCTGCAGCAAGTTAAAATGATTACATATTCTGGGGATCGGGCTGAACGCCGCAGCATGTTATATTGATTACATATTTTGGGATCGGGTTGCACGCCACAACATGTTATATTGATTAAAATTTATGGGAGCGGGCTGCACACCGTAGCGATATAGCGCTTGGGCTGAAGGAGCCTCTCCGGAGTCTGCACATGTAACGACCTGGCTGGTCGTTTCGAGAGTTATAGCCACATTTTCCCTATTTCTGCTTCTTTTGTGTTCTTCAATTGTATTATGATATGTTGGGTTAGTTGGTTCAGGTCCAGAGTAGTTTCAGAGTGAATTGAGACACTTAGCCTCTTTATTATAAGCTTAAGTAGGAAAAGTCAACAGTATATTGACTTATGTGTAAACGATCTCGGATTTGAATTTTTATGGTTCCGTTAGCTCCATTAGGTGATTTTGGAGTTAGGAGTACGTCCAGAATATGATTTGGAGGTCCGTATTGGAATTAGGCTTGAATAGGCGAAAGTTGGTAATTTGGCGATTTTGGTCGGCAGTGGAAATATTTTATATCGGGGTCAGAATGGATTTACGAAAAATTGGAGTAGGTTTGTGGTGTTATTCGTGACGTTTGTGTAAAATTTTAGGTCATTTGTACGTGGTTTGGTAAGTTTCGACATCGTTTGTGGAATTCAGAAATTTAGAAGTTTTTAGGCATGAATTTGAGGGTAATTTGGTGTTTTGATGTTGCTTTTAGTGATTCGAAGACTTGACTAAGTTCGTATGATGTTATGGGACATGTTGGTATGTTTGGTTGAGGACCAGAAGGCCTCGGGGTGGTTTCGGGTGGTTAACGGAAGGTTTGGAACTTGGAAAATGCAGCTGAACTGCTGCTGCTGGTGTTTTCCGCACTTGCGGAGTGGGAGCCGCAGGTGCGCGACTACAGAAGCGCATGGGTGGTCGCAGATGTGGGCATTTTTGAGTTGTACTGGAACTGCAGGTGCGAGAAGGGGGTCGCATATGCGAGCCCGCAGATGCGAGGCTGATTCGCAGATGCAGAAGTGAGGGGTTGGTCGATTTCCGCAGAAGCGGAGGGAGAAGCGCAGGTGCGCTATCGCAAGTGCGGTATTTGGCCACAGATGCAGAACCTGAGATTTTAAGTGAGTTCCGCACCTGCGATGGAAATTACGTAGGTGTGACATCGCAGAAGCAGAAAAGGGGACCGCAGGTGCAGTTTCACTGGGCAGAAAGTATAAATAGAGGACTTCGAGATTTTTCCTCATTTCCACCATTTTTAACTCGGACTTTGGAGCTTTTAAGGTGATTTTTGAAGGGGATTCAAGGAAATTCACTGAGGTAAGTCCCTTGAGCCTAAGTACCCTTAGATATGGTGTTTTCCCGTTGATTTCTCATCTAATTAGTGGGGTTTTGAAGTGAAAATTGGGGGTAAGGGCTTGGGATTTTGGAGAGTGTAATTTGGGGATTTGAGGGACCAAACGATGTCGTATTTTGATAAATTTCATATGGTTAGACTCGTGAGTGAATGGGCTTCCAGGTTTTGTGACGCTTGTCAGATTTCGAGATGTGGGACTGGGGGGAGGGGGGCGATTTGAGCCAATTTCGGATTTTGGGCTATATTTTAGCAGTTTTCTTGTGGAATCGATCCATTTAGTATTTATTGATTGTGTTGTATTACTTGTGGCTAGATTCGAGACGTTTGGAGGACGATTTGGGAGGTAAAGGCATCGCGGAGTAGGATTTTTCTTGGATAGAGGTAAGTAACAGTCTTAAATCTAGTTTTGAGGGTATGAAACCCCGAGAATTGGTATAATGTGATACTTGGAGGTGACATACATGCTAGGTGACGGGCATGCGAGCGTGCACCATAAGGGATTGTGACTTGGTCCGTCCCGTGAGACTGTAAAGTAGAATAGCCATTGATATTACTTGTTTTTCCTTCTTTTTGAGCAATTGAATGCCTTTCATGTTAGCAACCATGCTTAGGCCATATGATATCACTATCGGGACCTGCAATGGTCGTATACTTGTTGAATTGACTGCTAATTGCTGTCTTGTACTTAGCCACCATCTTATTGTGTGTTATATCTCCGTTTCCTCTCATTTCTTGTTGATACTTGTTGTATTCCCTGTTTTGACTGGTTATTATGATATTCTGTGAGCCCGTCGCAACAATATTGGATTAGGTTGCACGCCGTAACAAGCCTTCAGGCCATATATCGTATCGGGCTGCACGCCACAGCAATATATGGATCGGGCTGCACGCCGCAATAATATATGGATCAGGCTGCACGCCACAACAGTATTGGGTCGGGCTGCACGCCGCAACAATATATAGCGCTTGGGCTATAGGAGCCACTCCGGAGTCTGTACACCCCCAGTGAGTGCAAGTACCTTTGATTGTGAGTATTAAAGTTGAGAGCTGAGTGATTGAGCTATTGAGATAGATGAGTGTCACGACCTAAAATCCAACTAGCCGTGATGGCACCTAATCCAACCCGCTAGGTAAGCCAACTTTTAATTTTCCAATTCCAATAACAATTATCAAAGCAATTTAAGTGAATAAAGGTCTTAATCTTATACATCCCCCCAGAACTGGTAGTATAAATCATGAGCTTCTAAGAATAGAGTATATAAAGCGAAAATGAAATAAATACACAGTCTATTTGAATAATACATAAACAGAGTTTTTGTTTTACATCTAAGGCTACCCTGAACAAGAGGCAGCTACAACAGGAACGCAGGTACATCTTCAAATCCGGCAACCATCGAACACTGCAACAATGGCAGCTAATATCTGCACGCAATGTGCAGAAGTGTAGTATCAGTACAACCGACCCCATATACTGAGTAAGTAACAAACCTAGCCTTAGGTTGAAAGTAGTGGCGAGCTTGTACCAAGGTCAAAGTCCAACTTCCATAACCAACAATAGTTCATAACAATATTAAACAAGTAATATCAGAAGTAACTCAAAGAATAAATGCTCAGCTAAATCATAACTTCTGAAAATAGTTCTGCCTTTTCAAGTACATTAGTGAAACCCAAATCATTTACCGAAGTTGCCAAAAATATGAATAAGTTTGAAAACAATAATTTTTCCCAAAAACCCTTTCAATAATAATAAATAAGATGTTTTATTTTCTTTCCAGATAACCAGTGTAAAACAAATGCATCACTATGTCCATCTGTCAACATGTGTGATAAATCATGAGTGATGTAAAATCGTACAACATGAGGGAAATACATCTCGATGCATGTATGTCATGTGTGCATGTCAATGCAATGTATCTCAGAGATTGTACTCATGTACTCACACTCTCAGAGTACTGAATCTCACTGTCTCACATTCTCTCTCACTATGCTCAGCACACTCAATCACTCAACGCTATACAATACCTGCTGCGGCGTGCAGCCCGATCCCTATTTATAGTCGACTGCGCTCATTGGAGGTGTGTACAGACTGATGAGGGGCTCCTACAGCCCAAGCTCTATATTGCTGTGGCGTGCAGCCCGACCCAACACTGCTGCGGCATGCAGCCCAATCCATATATTACTGCGACGTGCAGCCCGATCCAATATCATGGCCCGAAGGGTTATTGCGGCGTGCAACCCGATCCAACATTTACTGCGGCTTGCAGCCCGATCCATCATATCTCACAATCAGGCCCTCGGCCTCACTCAGTCATCAATCTCTCCAGTCTCTCTCATGGGCTCACAATGTCATGAAAAATAGAAAATAGCCCAAAAATGATGATATGATGTATCGATAAATAACAACAGAGACTGAGATATGATATGCAATGACATGAATATGACTGAGTATAAATTTTCAATTTAAAGCAATTAATTCACAACAATATGACCTCTGTGGGTCCCAATAATACTGGCACATAGCCTCAACATGATTTTTAATATGCTTTTCAGCTCAATTTCTTTAACTCATAAAACCGCATGGATAATGCCAAGATCATTTAACTACAAAATTCCACTTAAACAATTATGTCATAATTTCTATAGTGCACGCTCACACGTCCGTCACCTAGCATGTGCGTCACCTCCCAAACATTTCACGAAATACATATATTCAGGGTTCATACCCTCAACTCCAAGATTAAAAGAGTTACTTACCTCGAACAAGCCAAATCCAATGTCGAGCAAGCTAAGCAATACTCCAGCAATTCCATTCTGCGCGTATCAACTTCCAAACAGCTCGAATATAGTCACAATTAATTTGATTCAATCCACACAATTTATAGGAATTAATTCCATATCAAAATGCTAATATTTTCCACAAAATCTGAATTTACGCCCCAAAAATCACCCGTGGGGCCCATATCTCGGAATCCGATGAAACTCACAAAATTCGACAACCCATCCAATTACGAGTTCAACCATACTAATTTCACTCAAATCCGACTCCGAATCGGTATTCAAATCTCAAAAATTCATTTTATGAAATTTCTACAATTTCCCCCAAATTTCCACCTCAAAGTACTAATCAGATGATGAAATCATGGATATATTCATGTATATTAACCAAATTCGAGTTAGAATCACTTACCCTGATGAATATCTTGAAAAACTCACGAAAAATTACCACAAACCGAGCTCCCTAGGTCCAAAATATGAAATAATACCCTAAACCTCGTATATATAGTGCACTCTCTGATTTCCACTACGCTGACCGCGAAAATCCAGGCGCGGCCACGAAAATCCAAGCGCTGTCCGCGCTTCTGGTGGCTGTAGTGATAGGCTTTATTATTTTGGCCATAACATTCTCTATAGATGTCCAAATTATGATTTATTTAGCTTTGTGGAAACTAGACACAAAGGGCTACAACTTTCGTTTTTGAATCATCTCAAAATTCCCTGTAGATCAAAATATATAGGCTTTCGAAGTCGGACCAGCAAATCTGCAGATCTGCCCTAGTATGCCTCCGCGACCAAATTTTCGCGGCCCGCGCCCCCTCCTCCGTCCTCAGCGAAATTTTGCCGCCGTCCGCGAAAATTAAGCACCAGAACCATGCCTGAGTTTTGATAATGCCCGGTCTCGCTCAAAACTCACCCCGAAACTCATTCGGAATCTCCCAGACACAAACCATATATGAATTTCAATCATAAAACATGCTACGGACCTGCTCGCGCACTCAAAACACTGAAAAGAGGTCATCTTGACCCGATATTGACCATGGCCAAACTCCCAAATTTCTTAACTTTATTAAATCTCTCAACCAATGATCCAAAACTACACTCAAGCCCCTCGGGACCTCAACCAAATATACCAGCACTTTCCATAACATAACACGGACCTACTTGAGGCCTCAAAACACACATAACAATATCGAAATGACGAATAACACCTCAATTCGAATTCATTGAACTTTGAAACTTCAAATTTTATATCTTGGGTCAAAACACATCAAATCAATCTGGAATAACTTTAAATTTTGCACACAAGTCACATTTCACATTACGGACCTATTCCAATTTCCACAATCGGATTCCGACCCCGATATCAAAAAGTCAACCCCCCGGTCAAACTTCCCAAAAATCCAACTTTTGGCATTTCAAGCCAAATTCCACTACATACCTCCAAATAATTTTACGGACATGCTCCTAAGTCCAAAATCACCATACAGAGCTATTGGAATTATCAAAACTCCATTCCGAGATCGTTTACACATAAGTCGACATCCGCTCCACTTTTCTAACTTAAATTTCAATAATGAGACTAAGTGTCTCATTTCATTCCGAATTCCTTCTGGACTCGAACCAACTAACCCGATAAGTCATAAATAAATTGTAAGGCATAAATTGAGTAGTAAATTGGGGAACGGGGCCGTAATACTCGAAACGACCGGCCGGGTCGTTACAATGAGTGACAGTAGCCTTGTGAGGCTGTACTTGCTCTTATTTTGTTGTTGCCCTTCGTTGCAAATTGTTGTTATTGTGAAATTTTCTGGAGGGCTTATATTTTTGTAACTGAACTCGAAATGTTTTGATTTAAAACACCGAATTGAAAGCATGCCTACTTTTTTTGCCAAAATTACTGAAATAAACTGAATATGTGTAGCTCGTCACTGTTTCCCAGTTCCTTATTTAATTTTGTTACTTACTGAGTTGAAAGTACTTACGTTACTCCCTGAACCTTGTGTGAAGATTCAGGTGTGACTGGACGCAGAGGTCATTGAGTTCGTGCGCAGTTGATCTTTCGGAGATTTACGAGGTAGCTGTCGGCGTTCGCAGACCTTGTGCTCCTTCCTTATTATCTTTCTTTCTCTGTATTGATATCTAGACGTAGACTATTGTAGACACTGTCTTTTAGATTGAGAGTCTAGTTATTCATGACTTAGTGACACCCCGATGTCAGGCTATTTTTCCGCACTATGTTTATTTGGGTTTTACCCCGTATTTATGAGAAATTCCAGTTTATTTAAATGTCTTAATTCATTTATATTAAATTTTGAAAGTGTTTTGGAAAGGTCGGCTTGCCTAGTACCACGATAGGTTAGGTTTTGGGTCGTGACAAGCTGTTATCACAATGTAGGTTACATAGGTCTCACGAGTCATGAGCGGGTTTAGTAGAGTCTTGCGGATCGGTACGGAGACGTATGTACTTATCTTCGAGAGACTGCAGAACCTTTAGGAAAATTCTACATTCTTGAATTCTCGTCGTGCAAATATGTTGATTCTGGTAACTAAACATATGTTGTTTCATTCTCTTATAGATGGTAAGGACTCGTACTACCGATCAGGAAGACCAGTACCACCAGCCAGGGCCGTGAGAGGCCGAGGTAGAGGATGTGGTAGGGAAAGAGGTGCAGCCCGCACAACAGCTGGGGCAGTACCTGTAGATCCACTAGTTGCCCCAGATCAGGACCAGATTTCAGTTGTTGATGCACCAGCTCAGGCACCACATGTGCCTATTGTGATTCCAGGCCTTCAGGGGGCCTTAGCTCAGATTCTGACTGCGTGCACCAGCCTTGCTCAAGCGATCTCTGTTTCGGCCGCAGCAGCCACTTCTGAGGCGGGGGAGGTGCTTAGACTCTCGCTGCTCGCACACCAGAGTAGGTGGTACAGGGATTCCAGACACCGTGGGCACCACTAGCCCAGCCGGTTGTAGCTGCTCCGGACTATGTGGTTCCTGCTATGCCTGAGGATGAGCAGCATAGATTGGAGAGGTTTGGAAGACTTCAGCCTCTATATTTTAGTGGTGCAAAGGGAGAGGATGCATAAGGTTTCTTGGACAGGTATTAGAAGATACTCCTTACACTAGGTATTCTGGAGACCAGTGTGGTCTCGTTCACTACCATTCAGTTCTATGGGACTGCATTCAGTTGGTGGGAGGCTTACGAGAGGCGTAGGCCAGTCAGCGCTGCACCCTTTACTTGGCAGTATTTCTTCGTTATCTTTCTGGAGAAATTCGTGTCTCAGTCCCGCAGAGAGGAGCTACGCAGACAGTTTGAGCAGCTTCGTTAGGGTGATACGTTTATGACCCAGTATGAGATGCGATTCTTGTAGTTGGCTCATCATGCTAACTGGTTGGATCCCAAAGACAGGGCTAGGATCAGGAGGTTTATAGATGGCCTCACTTATCAGCTATGATTGCTTATAACCATAGAGAGAGAGAGTGTCTAGTGCTAATTTTGATGAGGTTGTCAACATTGCTCGGCAGATTGAGATGGTTCGCGTTCAGGAGAGGGTTAAAAGGAAGGTCAAGAGGCCTCGTGGATAGGGTGGATTTAGTGGTACTCCTTCAGGGGGTCAGTTCCAGCACGGTAGAGGCCGTCCATTCAGACATACTCAGACGGCTCACCCAGTTCACCGTGGTGCATCATCTGGCCATGGTTCTCACAGTTATCAACAGGGTCGTTCATCTCTTGGTGCTCTTCCAGTGCAGAGTTCTTCTCATGCTCCATCGGGTCAGGGTTCGTCTATGCCGGGTCCTTCTACTAGTTATCCCGGTGCTCGGGGCTCCCTTCAGTCCCCAGAACCAGCACCGAGGTGTTTCTATGAGTGTGGGGAGTTTGATCACATGAGGAGAGAGTGTCCCCATATAGTGAGAGGTCCCGCTCCACAGAGGTGCCAGTCTATGTCATCAGCATCAGTTCCTCCACCACTCGCCCAGTCAGCTAGGGGTCGCCCGAGAGGGGAAGGCAGATCAGGGGTGGCCAGGCCCATTTCTATGCCCTCCCTGCCAGACCAGATGCTATTCCTTTAGATGCTGTGATTACAGGTATTGTCTCAGTTTGTCACAGAGATGCCTCTATATTATTTGACTCTGGTTCCCCTTATTCATATGTTTCCTCGTATTTCGCTCATTTTCTGGATATGCCCCATAAGTCTTTAGTTTCATCTGTTCATGTATCTACTCATGTGGGCAATACTATTATTGTGGATCGTGTATATCGGTCATGTGTGGTGACTATTAGGGGTTTGGAGACCTGAGTATACTGTTTGCTGCTTAGTATGGTTGACTTAGATGTGATATTGGGTATGGATTGGTTGTCTCAATGCCATGCCGTTCTAGATTATCACGCTAAGACGGTGACGTTGGCGATGCCGGATTTGTCGAGGGTTGAGTGGAGCGGTTCTATAGACTATGTACCTAGTAGGGTGATTTCACATTTGAAGGCTCAGCGTATGGTTGAGAAGGGTTGTCTATCCTATTTGACTTTTGTGAGGGATGTTAGTGCAGAGACTCCTTCCATTGATTCTATTCTGGTGGTACGTGATTTTCTGGATGTGTTTCCTGCAGACCTGTCGGGCCTGCCGCTTGACAGGAATATTGACTTTAGTATTGGTTTGGTGTCGGGCACTCAGCCCATTTATATTTCACTGTATCGTATGGCACCGACGGAATTGAAGGGACAGCTTCAGGAACTCCTTGATAAGGGGTTTATTCGGCCTAGCGTGTCACTTTGGGGTGCACCGGTTCTATTTGTATAAAAGAAAGAGATGGTTCTATGAGGATGTGCATTGACTACAGGCAGTTGAACAAGGTCAAGGTCAAGAACAAGTATCCTTTCCCATGTATTGATGATCTATTTGACCAGCTTCAGGGGGCGAGGGTGTTCTCCAAGATTGATTTGAGGTCTGAGTATCACCAACTGAATATTCGGGATTCGGATATTCTTAAGACAGCTTTCGGGACCTGATATGGCCATTATGAGTTCTTAGTGATGTCTTTTGGGCTGACCAATGCCCCAACAACGTTCATGCATTTGATGAACAGTGTATTCCAGCACTATTTGGAATCATTCATTATAGTATTCATTGATGACATCCTGGTGCACTCTCGTAGCCAGGAGGAGCATGCTCAGCATCTGAGGATTGTATTACAGAGATTGAGGGAGGAGAAGCTTTATGCAAAGTTCTCCAAGTATGGGTTTTGGCTCGGTTCAGTAGCATTCTTGGGGCACGTGGTGTCCAATAAGGGTATTCAAGTGGATCCGAAGAAGATAGAGGCAGTGCAGAGTTAGCCTAGACCGTCCTCATCCACGGAGATTAGGAGCTTTCTTGGTTTGGTGGGCTATTACCGTCACTTTGTGGAGGGATTTTCATCTATTGCATCGCCCTTGACCAAATTGACCCAAAAGGGTGCTCCATACATGTGGTCGGATGAGTGTGAGGAGAGCTTCTAGAAGCTCAAGACTGCTTTGACCACAGCTCCAGTTCTAGTTTTTCCTTCAGCTTCTGGTTCTTATACAGTGTATTGTGATGCTTCGAGGATAGGTATTGGATGTGTCCTGATGTAGGAGAGTAGGGTGATTGCCTATGCCTCGTGCCAGTTGAAGACTCATGAGAAGAACTATCCTGTCCATGACCTTGAGTTAGCAGCTATTGTACATGCCTTAAAGATTTGGCGGCACTATTTGTACGGGGTTCATTGTGAGATCTATACAGATCACCGGAGTTTGCAGCACCTGTTCAAGCAGAAGGATCTTAATTTGTGCCGGGGGAGATTGTTGGAGCTTCTCAAGGACTATGATATCACCATTTTGTATCATTCGGGGAAGGCTAATGTGGTGGTCGATGCTTTAAGTTGCCGGGCAGGGAGTTTGGGGAGTTTAGCATATCTTTCAGCAGCAGAGAAACCTTTGGCATTGGATGTTCAGGCCTTAGCTGGCCAGCTTGTCAGATTGGATATTTAGGAACCGAGTCGGGTATTGGCTTGTATGGTCTCCAGGTCTTCTCTTTATGACCCTATCAGGGAGCGTGCTGGTTCTTCAAGACAAGGTTCAGCGAGGTGATGCTAGGGATGTGACTATTGGTGATGACGGTGTGTTGAGGATGATGGGCCGGATATGTGTGCCTAATGTAGATGGACTCCAAGAGTTAATTCTAGAGGAGGCCCATAGTTCGCGGTATTCCATCCATCTAGGTGCCGCTAAGATGTACCAGGATTTGAGACAGCACTATTGGTGGAGGCGGATGAAGAAGAATATAGTTGGGTTTATGGCTCGGTGTCTCAACTGTCAGTAGGTTAAGTATGAACATCAGAGATCGGGTGGCTTGCTTCAGAGGTTAGAGATCCCAGGGTGGAAGTGGGAGCGGATCACCATGGACTTCTTAGTTGGGCTCCCACGAACTTCGAGAAAGTTCGATGCTATTTGGGTTATTGTGGATTGGCTGACCAACTACGCACACTTCATTCCAGTTGGCACTACTTACTCTTCAGAGCGGTTGGCTAAGATTTACATCCGAGAGATTGTTCGCCTGCATGGTGTCCCACTTTCCATCATTTCAGATAGGGGCACTCAGTTTACATCGCAGTTTTGGAGGGCCGTGGAGTGAGAGTTGGGTACACAGGTTGAGTTGAGTACAACCTTTCACCCTATGATGGACGGACAGTCTGAGCGCACTATCCAGATATTGGAGAAAATGTTACGCGCTTGTGTCATTGGCTTTGGGGGTTCATGGGACCAGTTTCTGCTGCTCGCGAAGTTTGCATATAACAACAATTATCAGTCGGGCATTCAGATGGCTTTGTACGAGGCTTTATATGGGAGGAGGTGTAGATCTCCAGTAGGATGGTTTGAGCTGGGTGAGGCTAGGCTCTTGGGTACATACTTGGTCCATGATACATTAGACAAGGTGAAATCAATTCAGGAGCGGCTTCGCATGGCGCAGTCTAGGCAGAAGAGCTATGCGGACAGGAAGGTCCATGATGTGTCTTTCATGGTTGGGGAGAAGGTTTTGCTGAAGGTATCACCCATGAAGGGTGTTATTAGGTTTGGGAAGAGGGGAAAGTTGAGCCCCCGGTTCATTGGGCCTTTTGAGGTGCTTTAGAGGATAGGGGAGGTGGCTTATAAGCTTGCCTTGCCACCTAGCTTGTCGAGTTTGCATCCAGTGTTTCATGTTTCTATGCTCCGAAAGTTTATTGGCGATCCGTCCTATGTTTTGGACTACAACACGGTTAAGTTGGATAGTGATATGACTTATGATGTGGAGCCGGTGGCCATTTTGGATCGACAGGTTCAAAAGTTGAGGTCAAAGGATATAGCTTCAGTGAAGGTGCAGTGGACAAGTCAGTCTATGGAGGAGGCCATCTGGGAGACTGAGCAGAAGATGCGGAGCAGATATCCACACCTATTTGAGGCTCCAGGTATGTTTCTAGACTCGTTCGAGGACGAACGTTTGTTTAAGAGGGGGAGGATATAACGACCCAGTCGGTCATTTCGAGAGTTATAGCCTCGTTTCCCCCATTTTTGCTTCTTTTGTGTTCTTCAGTTGTATTATGATATGCCGGGTTAGTTGGTTCGGGTCCGGAGTGGTTCCGGAGTGAATTGAGAATTTTAATAGAAGCTTAAGTTGAAAAAGTCAACCGGATGTTGACATATGTGTAAACGATCTCGGATTTGAATTTTAATGATTCTGTTAGCTCCATTAGGTGATTTTGGACTTAGGAGTGCGTCCGGAATGTGATTTGGAGGTCCGTAGTGGAATTAGGCTTGAATTGGCGAAAGTTGGTAATTTGGTAATTTTGGTCGGCGGTGGAAAATTTTGATATCGGGGTCGGAATGGATTTCCGGAAATTGGAGTAGGTTTGTGGTGTCCTTTGTGATGTGTGTGTAAGATTTGAGGTCATTCGGACGTGGTTTGGTAAGTTTCAACATCATTTGTGGAATTCAGAACTTTAGAAGTTCTTAGGCTTGAATCCGAGGGTAATTTGGTGTTTTGATGTTGTTTTGAGTGATTCGAAGGCTCGACTAAGTTCATATATGTTATGGTACATGTCGGTGTGTTTGTTTGAAGTCCCGAGGGACTTGGGGGTTGTTCCGGGTGGTTAACAAAAGGTCTGGAACTTGGAAAATGCAGTTGAACTGCTGCTGCTGGTGTTTTCCGCACCTGCGGAGTAGGAGCCGCAGGTGCGCGACCGCTGAAGCGCATATGAGGTCACAGATGCGGGCAGTGTTGAGTTGGACTGGAACCGCAGGTGCGAGTAGGGGGTCACATCTGCGAGCCCGCAGATGCGAGGCTGAGTCGCAGATGCGAAAGTGAGGAGTTGGTCGATTTTAGCAGAAACTGAGAGAGAAGCATAGGTGCGCTATCGCAGGTGCGGTATTTGGCCACAGATGCGGAACCTGGGATTTTAAGTGAGTTCCGCACCTGCGATGGAAATTCCACAGGTGCGGCATCGCAGAAGCAGAAAAAGGGACCGCAGGTGGGGTTTCACTGGGAAGAAAGTATAAATAGAGGACTTCGAGATTTTTCCTCATTTCCACCATTTTTAACTCGGACTTTGGAGCTTTTGTGGTGATGTTTGAAGGGGATTCAAGGAAATTCATTGAGGTAAGGCCCTTGAGCCTAAGTACCCTTAGATATGGTGTTTTCCCGTTGATTTCTCATTAATTAGTGGGTTTTTGAAGTGAAAATTGGGGGTTAGGACTTGGGATTTTGGAGAGTGTAATTTGGGGATTTGAGGGACCAAACGATGTCGTATTTTGATAAATTTCATATGGTTAGACTCATGAGTGAATGGGCTTCCGATTTTTATGACTCTTGTCGGATTTCGAGACGTGGGCCCGGGGGGCCAGTTTGAGTCGATTTCGGATTTTGGGCTATAGTTTAGTAGTTTTCTTGTGGAATTGATCCCTTTAGCCTTTATTGATTGTGTCGTATTACATGTGGCTAGATTCGTGACGTTTGGAGGCCGATTTGAGAGGCAAAGGCATCGCGGAGTAGGATTTTGTTCGGATTGAGGTAAGTAACAGTCTTAAATCTGGTTTTGAGGGTATGAAACCCCGAGAATTGGTATAATGTGATACTTGGAGGTGACGCACATACTAGGTAACGGACGTGCGAACGTGCACCATGAGGGATTGTGACTTGGTCCATCCTATGAGACTGTAAAGTCGAATAGCCATTGTTATTACTTGTTTTTCCTTGTCTTTGAGCAATTCACTGCCTTTCATGTTAGAAACCATGCTTAAGCCATATGATACACTATTGGGATCCATAACGGTCGTATACTTGTTGAATTGACTGCTAATTATTATCTTGTACTCAGTTACAGTCTTATTGCGTGCTATATCTCTGTTTCCTCTCATTTCTTGTTAATACTTGTTGTATTCCCTGTTTGGGCTGGTTATTATGATATTCTGTGAGCCCGAGGGGTTGGAGAGGTTAGTGACTGAGATAGGGCCTGAGTGTCGGGTTGAGAGCTATGTGAGATATATTGGATCGGGCCGCACGCCGCAACAATATTGGATCGGGTTGTACGCCACAACAAGCCTACGGGCCATATATCGGATCGGGATACACGCCGCAGCAATATATGGATCGGGCTGCACGACGCAGCAGTATTTAGTTGGGCTGCATGCCGCAGCAATATATAGCACATGGGGTGTAGGAGCCCCTCCGAATTCTGTACACCCCCAGTGATCGCAAGTAACTTTGATTGTGAGTATTGAGGCTGAGAGCCGAGTGATTGAGCTATTGAGATAGATGAGTGACACTAGCCCTGTGAGGCTATACTTGCTCTTATTTTGTTTTTCCACTTCTTTGCTAATTGTTGTTGTTCTGAAATTTTCTGGAGGGCTTATATTGTTGTACCTGAACTCGAAATGTTTTGATTTAAAACACTGAATTGAAAGCATGCCTACTTTTCTTGCCGAAATTGCTGAAATAAACTGCATTTGTGTAGCTCGTCACTGCTTCTCAGTTCCTTATTTAATTTTGTTACTTACTGAGTTGGAAGTTCTCACGTTACTCCCTGCACCTTGTGTGCAGATTTAGGTGTGACTGGACGCGGAGGTCATTGAGTTCGTGCGCAGTTGATCTTCCGGAGATTTACGAGGTAGATGTCGGCGTTCGCAGACCTTGTGCTCCTTCCTTATTATCTATCTTTCTTTGTATTGATATATAGACACAGACTATTGTAGATACTGTGTTTTAGATTGAGAGTCTAGTTGCTCATGACTTAGTGACACCCCGATGTCGGGCTATTTTTCCACACTTATGCTTATTTGGGTTTTACCCCGTATTTATGAGAAATTTCGGTTATTTTAAATATCTTAATTCATTTCTGTTAAATTTTGAAATTGTTTTGGAAAGGTCGACTTGCCTAGTAGCACGATAGGCGTCATCACGACGGGTTAGGTTTTGGGTCGTGATAGCACACCCCCAATGAGTGCAGTCGACTATATATATGTGGATCGGGTTGCACGCCGCAACGGGCCTTATGGTCATAAGGCTGAGTGATTAAGTGTGCTGAGCATTAAGCATAGTGCGAGGGGATGTGAGACAACGAGATTAAGTACTCTGAGAGTGTGAGAACATGAGCTCATCAATGAGATGCATTGCATTTGACATGCGTACTTTAGATACATGCAAAGAGATGCATTGCATTTGACATGCGTACTTTAGATACATGCAAAGAGATGCATTTCCTTTCTGCTATCGGGTTTTGGTGACATTTATGATTTTACCTGTATCTTGACATGTAGGTATAGAGACGTATTTTTCTCTTGCTATATGAAAATGAATCATCTTACTTATTATTGAAAGGAGTTTGGGGAAAAATCACAGTTTTCAAACTTACTCGTATTTTGGCATTTTCGGTAAAAGATTTGGGTTTTCACTGAGATACTTGAAAAAAAATGCCTATTTTTCTGGAACTGTGAACGAACAGAGCATTTTATTTCTGAGATACCTCTTTTGTTACTTGTACTATGTTGTTATGAACTGTTGTGGAATATTGGTGTTGGCCCGACCTTTGTGTTAGCTCGTCACTACTTTCAACCTAAGGTTAGGTTTGTTACTTATTGAGTACATGAGGTCGGTTGTACTTATACTACTCTTCTTTACCTTGCGTGTAGATGTTGGCTGTTGATGTTGCTGTGTTTGATGGGAGCTGGATTTGAAGATGTACCTGCGTCCCGGTTGTAGCTGCCTCTTGTTCATGGTAGCCTTTGACCTATAAAACATTGTTAATGAATTTTTCAAATAGATGATGTATTTACTTCATTTCAGCTTTGTAAACTCTATTCTTAGAAGCTCATGATTTGTACTACCAGTCCTTGGGGAATGTATCAGATTCAGATATTTCTTTACTTAATTACTTTTTAATTGTTATTGGAATTGGTTAGTGGTTAAATTGCTTACCTAGCGGGTTGGGTTAGATGCCATCATGACTAGTCGGATTTTGGGTCATGACAGATTGGTATTAGGGCTCTAGGTTCATAGGTTCTACAAGTCATGAGCAAGTGTCTAGTAGAGTCTTGCGGATCAGTATAATGATGTCCATACCTATCTTCGAGAGGCTACGGGAAATTTAGGATATACTTCCCATATTTCTTTCCTTATCGTGAGGCATTGATTCAACTTGAAGCATAACTCTTTGAATTCCTTCCACGCAGTCGTATGCACATGTGAGCGCTCGGTATCGGCTATGCACCGGTGGCTTGTCATTCCATGGTTGAGGTGCGAGATGTGATTTTGGCGTGCTGATGATGGGCCAGTCTGGAGGAATTGAGTCCGGGTTTTGACGGTAGCTTGAGCACGGAGATTTCAATTGTGTGAGCACGTGCCTTTGGCACTTATAGGTCCGTTGGTGTCCTTATTAGTGGAATTTGTGATTGGATGACTATGTGGTGAGTATGATGAAACTGCGAGATGTGTTCGGATTGTTTGAATGTGACGAGAAGAGTTTACTTGAAATATAGCAAGGACTATGAGGTGTCTGATTTCTGTCTTGATTTGGCATATGGTCTCAAGTTATGAGTGTGTTGAGGGATCTCTCATGTTGTTTGGTTGTGGAGTGAAGTAGATTCTCATGTCTTGCTGATGAGTTCAGAATCGAGAAGATTAACTGATTGCGTAGTAGTCGTGACTGTGGAAGGGTATAGAGAGATGTCAGTTTGAGGCAAAGCATGTGGGTTATCTCCTGCAAGGTGTCCTGAGGTTATGTGATCCCTATGATGTTTCGTTGAGAGTTCTCTTTTACCAGTGAATGATATATGTTGCAATTTAAGTTTGGATCGCTTGTGGAAGTTGGCTTAACCATCACTAGGATTAACGCGAGATTTGCAGATAATTTAAAGTACTAGATGGTTTGTGTTGCATGAGCGGATGAAGGATTTAATGGTATCTCACTATCTATACCATTCACAATCCAATTACCAAAAACGAAGGTAGATTCGTGATATAAAATCAAAAATGAGTAGAGAACACTTACCCCAGTCCATAAGATGAAAATTGCTTCAAGAATTGCCTCAATCCGAGCTACATAGCTCCAAAAATGAAGAAAGAACTAAATAAAAGTTGGGCCCACCAATAATTCTTCTGTACTTAACTGACACATCAATAATTCATAGGGATATATCACACATATTTAAGGTGCTATACATCAAATAATTTGAACTGATTCTTTTCTTATTTAAAGAGTTTTAGGATTTTGTAAAAATCTATTCAGGATCTTCAAGTCTTACGAAATATTTGTTCGTTAAGTTATTTGCATTTTGTCATAATGTCTGAAGAGCGAAGAATTATGGTTTCATTATATTGGGGGTGGTGGTGGTGAGGTTGTGGTGGAGAATAACTCAGTACGCTATAGTTATTCTCCACAGTGTCATGTTAAGTTGCCACTTACAATTTAGTACGATACATTGGTATCGTTGTTATGTAAAAAATGAGTGTGAGCAAATGTTTGGTGAATATTAAAGTAACTGTAAGATATCCGTATTTTGTTACTCCGCAAGGGGTTGCTTGTTATGCTGAGTTTAACATCGAAGACGATGAAACTTTGAGGGATTTTTTGAGGACTCCGGATGAACACCGAGAATTTCTTGTGATAAAAATGTTGGAAATGTACGTCAAGGCTGAAGACGTTCGCAATAATGCGGTTCCGCAAAGTAGGGATATCCCTCAATCATCGGATGGTTATTTTGGAGCAGTTTTAGCCGAACATGTTCTGGGTGAAAGAGTTTGGCCTGATCTAAACTTATCTCCATGGGCGAATGAGGAGCGAGGGAATAATTTCTAACCAAAAACAACTCAAGTACATCAAACAATGCTGAAGGAACCAATCCCGATATAAAAAGATCAAATCTTGAATCAAAAGTCCAAAATCGGCCAAAAGCCCAACCCGGGCCCGCACCTCGAACCCGACCAAAATTTACAAAATTCGTCAACCCATTCGATTACGAGTCCAACCATACCAATTTCACTCAAATTCAACTCCAATTCGATATTCAAAACTCAAAAATTCATATTATAAAACTTTAGGCTAAAACCCCCAATTTCCTCTATACCATTCACAATCCAATTACCAAAAACGAAGGTAGATTCGTGATACAAAATCAAAAATGAGTAAAGAACACTTACCCCAGTCCACAAGATGAAAATTTCTTCAAGAATCGCCTCAATCCGAGCTACATTGCTCCAAAAATGAAGAAAGAACCAAAAACCCTCGATAATATAGCTTCTGCCCAGCGATTTCCTCATTTGCGGACAATTCGTCGTATCCGCGACCACCACTTCTGCGGACGAAGCTCGCATATGCGAGTGTGGGCGCTTCTGAAGTGCGCAAACCACATTTGCGGTCATGCAAACTGCATTTGCGATCACGCTTCTGCGCGCATTAGCCGCTTCTGCGCACTCGCTTATGCGCCCTAGCTTCCGCTTTTGCGATGCCTCCCTAGCCAACACTCCCTCGCTTTTGCGGATGTTTTGTCTCTTCTCCGACCATCACACCTGCGAGCCCATTTCCACAGGTGCGAAGACACCAGTAATAGTAAAATTCCAGCCTTAGCCAAAACTTCCAAAATGCTCCGAACCTCGTTCGAAACTCACCCGAGCACGTCGGGACCCTGTCCGAACATACCAACAAGTTCCATAACACAATACGGACCTACTCGAAGCCTCAAAACACACATAACAACATCAAAATGAAGAATCATAACTCAAATTTTGTACGCAAGTCCCAAATGACAAAATGAAGCTATTCCAATTTCCATAATCGGATTCCGACCCCGATATAAAAAGGCAACCCCCCGGTCAAACTTCCCAAAAATTCAATTTTTGCCATTTCTCTGTTTCGGGTTCAAATTCACAAAAAGTCAAACTTGGTCAACTTCCCCAATTTAAAGCTTCAACCATGAAATCCTTTCTTCCAATTCGATTCCGAATAACCTAAAAATCAAAACCGACGATTCACATAAGTCATAATACATCATACGAAGCTACTCATACCTATAAACTACCGAGCGAAGTGCAAATGCTCAAAACGACCGGTCGGGTCGTTACATCCTCCCCCACTTAAACATACGTTCATCCTCGAACGTGCCAAGAGTTGTTCCCAAAGCCATCAAACCGCCGTGTAACCTTACCCTGCACATACTCGGGGGTGATCCCACGTCATCCTATCCCATATAGGTCCGATAACACAAACATAACTGAAATTTCTCAATTCAACTTAGCCCACAAGCCTTAGAATCCAACTTCCAACATCTGGAATTTCTTATAAGATAAGAATCTCGCATCTACATACTGTATAAGTTTGAACAAGCTGTACCAAAAGTTGTAACCATAACTCAAATACTCAAAACTCAAATACCACGTAGCTCAAATGCTCGAAGCAATGATTTCTAATCAAAGTAGCTGCTCAAATCAACCCAATACCGGTAACAACCTCATATCAAACAAAGCCTTATTCTAAACCTTCGTACACTGCCAATGATGAAAGAAACATGCATAACTCATAACCATTCATCAGATCAACAATTCATGGTACTCCATCTCCTTTGACAAGACTATAGTCAATTTCTAAGTAGATCAACAACAATATCCTTCCAAATATACCATAATCAAATCTGATAGCACCCATCCTAGATCCGACCACCTCATCTTATCAAATACCAACTACTCTACTGACATGCCACACTAATACTATCTAAAGCCACAACCCGTGTAAGACGTGCACCAATAAGCAACATTCCAAATGTACTCAATCATGGAAAAGTGACTCTGATAAGAGAACTGCCCCGCAAGCTTAACAAGTACCACCACAGTGCAATGCTAAGAACCTATCACACACCGTAGAACTAAAACACACGAATCTAACACAAGGGATCATATCTCAACATAACTCCGCTGCAATACGTGACCCCATCCAAACACTGATCCATATGAAATACCTCAGCCACCATGCTCAAAATCAATAACCATGTGCAATCTGACATCAAGTACTTAGAGTGCATTACCATAACCATGGAGAAGCAAATGACACAATGCCACACAAAACCCGAAAGAACATAACCCATACGCAATTAATCATGCAATACCAAAATACCCATCTCGCTTAAATTCCGCTATAAGGCCCCAATAGAACCGCACCAGGTGTGCTTATAACCAACGAATCACAACTCCTCGTAGCATAGAAGAGTAACTCACAGATCATTCCAGAACATGAATAGCTATAACAACAACCGAATGGCATATCCCTCAACAATAGCAGTATGGAGCCAACCAATCCGGCTCGATGTAGAATACACATTCTAATTGGGCCTACCAATGGACCCCCAAATCAACTCCGGACACCCACAAATAGATAAATAACCCTCCAAAGGTCCATAATGACGGAATCATAACACTTACTATCATCTAGCTAGCTTCGGCCATGACTTCACAGTGCACAACCATGAAATAATCTGCCCTTGAGAACTCCCAGTCTCCAAGTCCATAGAACACATGAATCACCATATCTGATCCCAACTCCACCGCCAGAATGTCTAACACATCTCTCATACACGATCATCCCACGAGAAATACTTCTAAAATCTTTCCGTGCCACATAGCAAAATTTGAATATCAGCAATCAATCAACCAGGAGAGTGCCGCAGTACCAGTGAAGTATCCATAAGTCAAAACACATTGCCCCTTCTGAAATGTATACTCTCATCATGCCATGCCGATTAGTAATATCATTTACCTAGTCGTCTGAAACCGTCCATGCTGCCTACGAATCTATGCCCTTCCCTTCCAAACTGACATGTGACCTTGCACATTCAAATCTCCATCCCACACAACACACCGCATCTACCATGTCATCCTATGAAGAGTACAAAAATATCATAATCAACTCTGAGTCACAAGCAGAATACATACCCGATCAATCAGAAACCTTCCATTTGATCTCATCATAAAGAAAATCCCAATACGCAACATATTCCTCACGCCGGTAGGAAATATACTCCTCGAACTGTGGTAAAAACCATTGAGAACTCTTCAAAACCTATTTGCACATAACCAAGCTATCATAACCAAATCTCTCTAACTCAACCCAGCCATGCAAGTCGCCAACACCCAATAGCATTGCCACGAAACGCCTGTGGAGACTAGCCACATCATAAGTACCCAAAGAACCGGTTATATCCATTACTGTGCTGATCCAACCTACTACCACGTTGTCCTATTTTTCCAAGTCCCTTCCAAATTGCCTTCTAATTGATACTCCTCCTTGCTAGAATACCATGATCCTTAACCAAAATTCACCACACAAGAGACCCTAGTATAAAACCATAACGCCCTAAGGCCCATAAGCCACTGACTTCCCTCTTAAGCACCCCAAAGCACCACAACTGCGACACCCACTCTAAAGAGACATTATGTGAACCTAAAACCGTTTCCTTCACCTTCCTGATGCTGAAATACATAATCCACAATGGTATAAAAATGGCACAAATCTCGATACCATCCAATGTAACTCTCAGTTTCTAGCCATATATAAATCTTGTAAATTCCAAATCGCTACATATAAATCTTGAATCCATTAGAACCATTCTCGAGAGTCATCCACTTTACTCAAATCTCAATTAAACCGACCAAACAGACTGAATGACCTGTGCCCCATTAGAACCATTCTCGAGAGTCATCCACTCTACTCTATGTACACTACATCCTTCGCGAATAACCACTCAATTATTTTATGATTCCCATATACCTATAGAATGTAATACAACCTGTATCCAGAAATTCCTTTGCTTAATTCATCCTCAAAACTGTGCAGCACGTGTAGTATGAGTACGTAAATCAATGCGTACCCATTAAGTATCCCGCCTAACCTCGAAGAAATAGTGACGAGGGGTCGGCTCCGACACTTACTATGGGATATAATTAAAATACCAATGATATAATTTAGCATGGATTACGTAGAACGGTTGTAAGCTCAATTTCATGAAATAAGTAAACAATTCTTTTGTTAATAAGAAATTTTCAAATTTATTTTCCATCATTTATCATTTTGTATCTCAGGCCAATGAAGCAATATCAATTATCATAAATTCCAAAGCAAACAATTCAATCATGCGCAAATCATGTGGAGGTCGTACGACCCGATCCAACATAAATATTTAAATTGTGCACTGCTGAGGGTCGAACGGCACGAACCATAGATACATCTATCTTCTACCGAGGTGTTCGGCCCACTCCACAAAAGAGAAAAACACATTAAACAACCAATTCAAGATTTATTAAGGGGCAAACATTCCAAGAATTTCAAATTCCCATTTAACTGTCAAGTAAATAAAGTTTAATTTTTTTACAATTCCTTTATCGAGTTTCTAAATGTTTTAAAGAATTAAATTAATAAGTAGGGCGCAACATCGCAAGTACAACATGATATGGGTCCTAGACTACCCGGACATAAGCATAATAGTAGCTACGCACGGACTCTCGTCACCCCGTGCGTACGTAACCCCCCACAAATAAAAGCACGTAATGATTTGATTCACTTATGGGGTTAATTCCCTCTTACAAGAGTAGAAAGGAGACTTACCTCGCTCCGAAATTTCATAACCGGCTCCAAAGCCTCTCTAACACCTCAAACCAATGCCTGTCGCTCCAAAACTAGTCAAATAAGATGCAACCTAATCAAAATATACTCTAATTAATCAATTTATAATAATTTTCAACTCCTCTTGAAAATCAATAAAGCAACCCTCGGGCCCACGTGCCCGAATTCCGAAAATATTGGAAGACAAACACTACCCATAGCACTACGAACTCAAATATATAATTTATTTCCAATTCCATGCCCAATCTCGTATCCAAAAATACAAATTTCTAGGGTTTTTTTCAAAAGTCCCAAATTTCTACAAATTTCATGTCTAAATCCATATATAAACCTTGTATTTAACTCACAACTAGAAGAAATCACTTACCTCTTGATGATGGTGGAACCCCCTCTCAAAATGCTCTCAAAAAATCGCCTAAGTTCAAGTGGAAAATGAGGGAAATGAGCTAAGTCTCAGAATAAAAAGCCCTTGGCTGCAGTCGCAGATGTCGCATTTGCGACAGGGGTTACAAATGCGAAGAAAGCATCACAAATACGACCCCTGATAGAGCTGGCCTTCATCGCAAATGCGATACAGAGTTCGCAAATACGGACTCTTCAGGGTTCGCAAAATCGACCATATTGTCGCAAATGCGATCCATTCCCTCACCAGCCCAGGTTCGCAAATGCGAACACTGCCTAGTAAATGCGATGGTCGCATTTGAGACCAAAACATCGCAATTGCGATCATACCAGAACCAGCAATCCAACTTCTTAACAAAACACACCGAAGCCACTCCGTAACTCACCCGAGCCCCCGAGGCTCCAAACCAAACACCCACACAAGTCTAAAAATATAACACGAACTCGTTCGAGACCTCAAATCACATCAAACAATGTCGAATTCATGAAGCGCACCCCATTCCAAGCTTAATGAACCTTAGAACTTCAAACTTCTACATTCGATGCCGAAACCTATCAAATCACGTCCGATTGACCCCAAATATTTCACACAAGTCACATTCGACATTACAGACCTATTCCAACTTCCAGAATCGGAATCGGATTTCGACCTCGGTATTAAAAAGTCCACTTCGAGTCAAACATCTCAAAAATCTTCAAATTTTTAATTTTTGCCAAATGACAATAAAATGACCTACGGACCTCCAAATCCACTTTCGGACTCGCTTAACATATCAAAATCACGATACGAAGCTATTCACGGACTCGGAATCCCAAACGGATATCGAAAACATTAAAATGCACTTCAACCCAAATTTATAAAATTCTTCCAAAATACTAACTTTCCATAATAAGCACCGAAATGCTCCCGGGTCACCCAAAAATTAATCCGGACATACGCCCAAGTCCAAAATCATCATACGAACCTGTTGGAACCTCAAATCCCGATTCCAGGGTCGTTTACTCAAAAATCACACTTTAGTCAATTCCTCCAACTTAAAGCTTCCGAAATTTGAATTTTTCTTTCCAAATTAACTCTGAACTTCCCGAAATTAAATTTCGACCACGCGTACAAGTCATAATACCTGAAGTGAAGCTTCTCATGGCCTCAAACTGCTGAACGACGCGCTAGAGCTCAAAACGACCGGTCGGGTCATTACAACTCCGTTGTGAATAATTATTACTCCTGTAAAAGATTATCTACAACTGGTACAATATCATCTTACAAGAAACTTACACAACAGCTTGCAATAGGAGCTTACAAATAGCTTATACAGCAGCTTGCAATATCAGTTTACACAGCAACTTGCAGTAGCAGCTTGCAATAGCAGCTTATAGAACAACTTCCTTTCTTCTATAAATAGAAGAAATTTCAGTTCATTATGTATATGAGTTTGAAGTTGAGTAATGCATCAATTTCTCTCTATACTTATCTCCGATTTCTTTATTTTACAGTTTTTATTTTATAACAGAGTCATTTTTTCCGGGACTTATAGCTTAGATTTCTTCTCTGTTATTTTAAAATAAAATCGTCACCAGCAACCCTTCATAATTTAAATGTTCTTAAAAGAAAAAGAAACGCAACAAGAATTTAATTTTTGTTTAGTGATTTCTTTTCTGTTATTTTAAAATAGAATTATTGCAGTCTACTGTTTCCAGTTACTTGTAGAAAAATTAGACTTTTCAGCATTATTGTGGGATGCCTATGCGATTACTAAGGCAGGGCAAAATTGTATCAGTGTGAAGGATTGATGTATGAATCGGATCCAGTAGTGTATAAAGCATGGAAATATATTATATATAACTGTGTTCATTACCTAATAATAGTTTATAAAACATGTTAATTTATTTGGGAGATAATGTATGAATCGGATCTACTTCTTGATGTGTATATTTACTGTCCTCTTTTTTCAAGAATGGCTTCAATATTGAGAAATAGTATTTGGATAAGATAAATGAAGAAGTGATATGACTGATCTGAGTGACGGCTTGAGCACAAAGGGCTCGATTTAATGAGCTCGGAACAAAAGTGTGATATTTTTGGACTCAAGCGACCAAAATAGGTAAAAAAAAAAAAATTGGGCATCATAATATATAGAGCGCGGTTATTCACCGCGTTATACCTTAACAGCACGTTTGTCCGTTAAGCTATAGTGCGGTGAATAACCGCGCTTTATTTGAACTAAAATGGCGGGAAGGTATAGCGCCCATATATACCGTGATATATTATAGCGCGGTATATATGGGCGCTATACATATATAAAAAAAGTGACCTTCTCCTTCCCCACCAAACGAACCAGTAACCCTCCCCCCCCCCCCAATTTTTAAAGAAAAAAAGCTCCGTTGGATCCCACCGGTCCCACAAAAAGTAGATTCTTGGTATTATAGCATGCTAACGTATCTAAGGCGTTATCGCGTAGTGGTTTGCTCGTTTTGGCTCCAAATCATCAAATCTTCAACTTTCCAAAAAATTATAATCCATGTATTCCGATTTATTTTTTTTGTTAAAACTCGTGTATAAAAAAATGCCTATTAGTTATTTTTTATTGTGTTCTATGTTATTTCGTGATTGGTTTGCGATTAATTAATTTATTATTTTTTATCCGGATTATATTATTAGTGTGCTAAACAAATGAATAAAATAGAGAAATTGTTATTTTATGAATAATTAATTTTTTTAGTTGTTATGAAAAATGTTTATTAGTTATTTTTTACCGTGGTGTATGTATTTTCGTGATTATTTTGTGATTAAATCAATTTGTTATTTTTTATCCAGATTAGATTATTATGTGCTAAAAGATTAGTAAAATAGATAAATTATTATTTTAGGAATAATTAATCTTATTTAGATGTTATTGTTGTACATATATTAATATGTGACTTTAATGTTGTTTAGTTCCCTGTAGTGTTATGTTGTGCCCGTAATTTAATGTAGTGCCCGTATTTATAATGTAGTGTCATTTAGCATAGTAAAATGTAGTGCCCTTTAGCGTAGTTTCTTTGTAGTTATTGAAATTAATCATTTAATTATCTGTTAAACCCAAAAATATCTTTAAAAAGATGATAGTTCAAACACAAACTCTCTCGAAATCTAGTCAACAAACGTAAGAAAATAACATTAAAAAACAACAATATTTATTAAACTAACAAATAAAATAAGAAACTAACATATTAAATAATAAACAAACATATAAAATAGTAAACTAACATATAAAATAATAAAGTAACATATAAAATAATAAACTAACATATAAAATGATAAACCAACATATAAAATAATAAATTAACATATAAAATAATAAACAAACATATAAAATAGTCAAACTATCATATAAAATAATAAAGTAACATATAAAATAATAAACTAACATATAAAATGATAAACCAACATATAAAATAATGAATTAATATATAAAATTATAATATAGAAAATGTATCAACCTAAGTAACAATATAGTAAAAATATCGAATAAATTTTAATATTAAAGATATTGTAATATATTTAAATATGCTAAGCAATTAAAAAGAAAATACTTTAATTAATATTGTTCAATTTACAGTCATCGTCATGGAGGTTCCGCCTGTGCATCCCGCACCTGCATCGCTAGAGCTATTGTTGCTACAGGCTGAGCATAGGTCTTCATATGTATGGGATACACAGTGTTTCTCCAAGACATTCCACGCCAGACGTATAGACGATATGTGAGAGTTCATTAGACCCCACCCACACCATCCCTGTATAGTTAGACGCCTTCAAGATACGGGTTTCTACAGATCATAGAGATCGGTCGGTTGCAGTTCAACTGGGCGTTGATCACGGCTATGATAGAACGGTGGCGACCGGAGACGCACACGTTTCATCTGCCCATCGGCGAGGCATCCATCACGCTTGAGGACGTGGAGGTTCTTTTTGGTCTGCTGGTTGATGGATGTCACGACCCAAAATCTAACCGTCGTGATGGCGCCTATCGTGGAACTAGGCAAGACACAACTCAGCATCTCAACACAGAAAAATTTTTGAACATAAAGACGGAAGCAATTTAATAATTTAGGAAAGCCTTTTTGAAAACAAAAATATCCAAAATACGATACAATCCATCCCAAAAATCGGGGTATCACAGAGTTAATGAGCGTCTAAATCAGAATATAGTCAACTACAATGTCTAGAGAAATAAACTAAAAATACAACTGGTGATAAAGAAGGAGAGTCAAGGCCCACGAACGTCGTGCAGCTACCTTGGTATTCTCCGAACTCTGACTCCACAATCAGCAACTGCCGTCGTGACCAAAAACGCCTGGATCTGCACACGAGGTGCAGGGAGTAATGTGAGTACATCCAGCTCAGTAAATAACAAGTCCAAACATTGGACTGAAAGGTAGTGACGAACTCAATTGGTACAGATAAAATAGAAATAACTGAACAGAAATGTAGGCATGCTTTCAAATTAAATAGGCAACTCAAAACAGTAAAGTGAAGCAGATCCGAACAGTGTAAAGAATATAACTCTGCTATCTCTACATGCCAATACACATACTGTATGTGATGTACCATGATGTCAGCCTCATGTGCTCACACTCTCGAATGCTCAATCACTCGGTACTGTATATGGCCCATACGACCAAGGGAAGATCCATCCCAGAACATATACATCACTGACTATAAGTCACCCAGTACCGAGGAAGGCCAATCCAGCCTTGTGGAGAATTTCCATCTCCAGGTATCAAGTACTTCGGACAAGATCCATGTCCAGGGAAGATACATCCCTCAATAATATCAATCGCGCTCACTAGGGGTGTGTAAGACTCCGGAGGGGCTCCTACAGCCTAAGCGCTATCATAAGATCAGTATAACCGTTGCGGTGTGTAGCCCGATCCCACAAATGTCACTCATAATCAGGCTCTCAGCCTCACTCAGTCATCAATCTCTCCAGTCTCACTCACAGGCTCACAATATCATGAAAACTAGCCCAAAACAATGATATGATGTATCAATAAATAATAACTGAGACGGAGATATGATATAAAATGCATGAACATGACTGAGTACATAATATCAATGAAATCAGTGAGATGACAGCAAGAAACAACCACTAGAGGTCCCAACAATACCGACATAAATCCTAAACATGATATCTAGCATGATTGACAGCTCAATTACTTTATCACAAGATGAAAATACGGATATCAACAAAATAGAGTCACTATACAGTGCCATGGAATCAACTAGGCCACAATTCTCACGGTGCACGCTCACACGCCCGTCGCTTTATATGTGCTCACCTCAATATCAATCGTATAGCACATCGTTCGGGGTTTCGAACCCTCAGAACCAAGTTTGTAAGCGTTACTTACCTCAAACCGAGCAAATTCTATTCCGAAATGCCTTTGCCCCTCGAATCAGTCTCCAAACACCCTGAATCTTGCCACAAGCAGTACGAGATAATTAATATAGGCTAAAGGAATCAATTCCACAAGAAAAATACGAAATTACAATCCAAATCCGAAATTGGTCAAACGCCGGCCCCGGGCCCACGTCTCAAAATCTGACAAAAAGTCACAAACCCTCAAAGCCCATGCACTTACGAGTCCAACCATACCAAATTTGTCAAAATCCGATGTCAAAATCTCAACCAAAACCCAAAATATTAGTTGAAGAACTTCTTACCATTTTTCCCCAATGTTTAACCCAAATCCGAAATTTAATGATAGATTAGTGGGATTTAACCAAAATCAAGTGTAGAATCATTACCCAATCGATGTCTCTAAAAATCCCTCGAAATTTCGTCCAAATCCAAGCTCCCAAACTCAAGTTTTGATAAAAGTGGCCAAACCTTCGTTTTTGAATCTTTATATCTGCCCAGTTAATTCCTCTTTCGCGAACGCGAGTGACCTCTCGCGAACGCGTACCTTTCACTGGAGGACCCTACACGAACGCGGGACCCTCTTCGCAAATGCGTAGGCTTAAATGCCTTAAGCTCCATCTACTCTTTCCTCTCCGCAAACGCGAGGACCATGTCGCGAACGCATAGCCTCAGGGTTCCACATCTTCGCAAACGTGGGAACCACACCGCGAATGCCAAAAGTAACTCAGCTGGCCGTCCCAGATGCGTTATGCGAATGCGAGAACTCCCTCACAAATGCGATGAAGAAAATGTCTGCAACAAAACACCAGAAAATCTTCTATCTTCCAAAGTCCAAAAGTGATCCGCTAAGTATCCGAAACTCACCCGAGGCCCCCGGAACCTCAACCAAACATACCATCAAGTCCCAAAACACTATACGATCTTAGTCGAATCCTCAAACCACATCAAATAACATCAAAAACACAAATCACTCTCCAATCCAAACTTAATGAACTTTGAAATTTTAAAATTCTACAAACGATGCCTAATCATACCAAACCACGTCCAATTGACCTCAACTTTTGCACACAAGTCATATTCAATATTATATGCCAACTTCCGGAATCAAAATCCGACCCCGATATCAAAAAGTCAACCCCCGATCAAACTTTCCAAAAATTCGACTTTCATCATTTCAAGGCTAAATTAGCTACAGACCTCAAATTCACAGTCCGGACATGCTCCTAAGTCCAAAATCACCCAACAGGGCTAACGGAACCTACAGAACTCTATTTCGGAGTCGTCTTCATACCATTCCGACTACGGTCAAAATCCTAAGACTTAAGCTAAGTATCCCCAAACACTGTGAAACCAAAATAAGCCTTCCCGGCAAGTCACATAAGCAGAAACAGATACGGGGAATGCAGTAAATAGGGGATCGGGGCCAATACACTCAAAACGACCCGTCAGGTCGTTACATCCACCCCCACTTAAACATCCGTTTGTCCTCGAACATGCCAAGAGTTATTTTCTAGACACCAAATCACTATTATATCTTACCACGCACGTATCTGGGGGTGATCCCACGTCACCCTATCCCATATAGGTCTGATAACACCACATACCTAAAATTTCTTAATTCTACCTAGCCCACAAGCCTTAGAATCCAATTTCCAACATCCGGAATTTCTTATAATGTTAGAATCCCGCAACTTACACACTGTATAAGTCTGAACAAGTTGTACCATAAGTCGTAACCATAATTCAAATACTCAAAACTCAAATACCACATACCTTAAATGCTCGAAGCAATGATTTCTAATCACCGTAGCTGCTTGAAATAACCCCATGTCAGTAATAAACCTCATATCAAACAAGACTTCATTATAAAACCTTCGTACACCACCGATGATGAAAGAAACATGCAGAAACTCATAACCATTCATCAGATCTACCAATCATGGAGCTCCCTCTCCTTCGACAAGAACCATAGCAAATTTCTAAGCCGGCTTTCGATATTATCCTTCCAAATATGCCACAATCAAATCGGATAGCACCTATCCTAGATCCGACGACTTCATCTTATCAAATACCAGCTACTCTATTGACATGCCACACCGATACTATCTAAAGCCACAACCCGTGTAATCCGTGAACCGATAAGCAATATTCCACATGTACTCAATCACGAAAATGACTCAAATAAGAGAATCATCCCGTAAGTTCGACGGGTACCACACCAACGCAATGCTAAAAACCCATCACACACCGTAGAACCATAACACACGAATCTATAACAAGGATCATATCTCAACATAACTATGCCGCAATGCACGACCCATCCAAACACTGATCCATATGAAATACCTCGGCCACCTTGCTCAAATTCAATAGCCACTCACAATCTGGAATCAAGTACTTAAAGTGCATTACCATAACCATGGAGAAGCAAATGACACAATGCCACACAAACTCGAAAGAACATAACCAATGCGCAACCACTCATATATCACCCAAATACCGATCTCGCGCAATATCTGCTATAAGGCCCTAATAGAACTGCACCATGGGTGCATACAACCAATGAATCACAACCCCTCGTAGCATAGAAGTGTAACTCATCGAATATATCAAAACATGAATAAGATCAACAATAACCGAATAGCACATCCCTCAACAATAGCAGTATGGAGCCAACCAATCTAACTCGGTGTAGAATACACATCCTAATTGGGGCTATCAATGGACCCCCAAATCAACTCTGGGCACCCACACATGGATAAATAACCCTCCGAAAGCCTACAATGACTGAATCATAACACATACTATCGTCTAGCTAGCTTCGACCACGACTTCACAGTCCACAATCATGGAAACAACCTGCTCTTGAGAACTCCCGGTCTCCAAATCCATATAACACACGAATCCCATATATGATCCCAACTCCACCGCCTTAATGTCTAACACATCTCTCATACACGATCATCCCACGAGGAATACTCCAAAAATTCTTTCGTGCCACATAGAAAAATTGAATAGCAGCAGTCGATCAACCAGGAGAGTACTGCAATAACAATGAATATCCGTAATTAAAACACAATGCCCTCTTTCAACCGCGCACCCCTCTCAGGGATTACCGAGCAACTATAACATTCATCTAAATATACAACACTAACCATTCTGTCCAGAATTCGTGAACTTGCCTTCAAGAATGGACTGTCACCTTGTACATGTAAATCTTAATCCTGCACAACACACCACATCTATCATGCCATCACCATACTGGTCTAGCCTACTACCAGTTGTCCTATTTACTTCGAGTTATTTTCTCAATTAACCTCAATTTGATACTTCTCCTTGTCAGAACTCGACGATCCTTACCCAAAGCTCACTACAAGACACCCTAACATAACACCACACCACCATAACGCCCGTAAGCTATTGTACTCTTCTTAAGTACCTCCATAAATAATGCAACTGTAATGCTCACTCCAAAAATACCTGATGTAAATTTAAAATTATCCCCCTTTCCTTTCTTATACTGAAATGTAGAATCCATAATAATACAGAATTACCGCAAATCTCGGCATCATTAAATGTAAATTTGAGATTCTAAATTACATCGTGCAAACGGGCTGAAATACACGTGCCTCATTAGCACAACAACGCTCGAAGGGGTAAACCTACCTTAACACCACCGATCAAATTTACACTCCATGCGCACTACCACCTTCAAAATAACAATTTAATTATTTCATGATTTTTTTCATAAAGTGCGATATAACCCGCATTCAAAAATATTTCTTACTCAAGCCATCCCCGATATCAACCTCTGCAAGTCATAACCAATCAACAAGTATGCCTCAGCCCAAAAACTAATACCATACAAAATCGTGCAATCAGATCATAGATAGCATACTCCCCCACTTGGCTCAAAGCCATATAACAAAACCTCTGATAACTCACCATACCCAAGATAACATCTAAATTGACCATACTAAGCAATAAAAGATCTACTCTAGTCTCCAGACTCCTAATAGTCACCACACATGACCGATATACACAGTCCATAATAACAGTATCACCCACGGGCATAGACACATGAACAGGTGAAACTAGAGATTCACGGGGCATATCCAGATAATGAGCGAAATGCGAGGACACATATGAATAAGTGGGACCAGAGTCAAATAATACAGAGGCATCTCTATGGAAAACTAAGACAATACATGTAATCACAGCATCTGAAGCAATGGCATCTGGTCTGGCAGGGAGTGCGTATAAACGGGCCTGACTGCCACCTGATCGGCCTCCCCCTCTAGGGCGACCCCTAGCTGACTGAGCTCTACCCTGATCTGGCTGGGCAGGTGGTGAAGTAACTAGTGCCGAAGTCGAAGGCTGACTCCTCTGCTGAGATGAACTTCCCGAAAGGCGGGGACAATGCCTCTTGATATGACACAAATCTCCACACTTAAAGCAACCTCTCTTTGCAAATGGCGGTGGGGACTGAAGGGAACCCCGAGCACCGAAATAACTGCTAGAAGGTCCTGACACAGATGAACCATGAGTTGATGGTGCATGAGACGAACTCTGAGCTAGTAGTACACTGAATGAAGATTGTCCTTACTGATAGGTGTGTGCACCATGGCTAGAGGATGCACCACGGTAAACCGGGTGAGTCGTCTGAGCATGACTAAAAGGACGACCCCTACCGTGGTTGAACTGACCCCTAGAAGGAACACCGCTGAATCCACTTTGTCCACAAGGCCTCTTGGCCTCCCTCTCAACCCGCTCCTGGCTGCAAACTATCTCAATCTGATGAGCAATATCGACAACCTCATCAAATGTAGCACCAGACACTCTCTTTCTAGTCATAACCAATCGCAGCTGAAAAGTGAGGCCATTTATGAACCTCCTAATCCTTTCTCTGTCTATGGGAACCAACCAGATAACATGATGGGCCAACTCTGAAAATCTCATCTCATACTGCGTTACGGACATATCACCCTGGCTAAGCTGCTCGAACTACATACGCAGCTCCTCTCTACGGGACTGAGGCACGAACTTCTCCAGAAAGAGAACAGAGAACTGCTGCCAGGTAAGGGGTGTTGCGCCGACTGGCCTATGCCTCTCGTAAGCCTCCTACCAACTGAAGGCAGCCCTAGAGAACTGAAAAGTAGTGAACGAGACCCCACTGGTCTCTAGAATACCGGTTGTACGGAGTATCCTCCGACACCTTTCTAAATAGCCCTGTGCATCCTCTCCCTCTGTACCACTAAATGATGGAGGCCGGAGCCTCTCAAACATCTCCAATATACGATGCTCATCCTTGGGCATAGCAGGAACCACATAGTCCTGAGCAGATACAACTGGCTGGGCCGGTGGTGCCCCCGGTGTTTGGAGTCCCTGTACCACCTGCTCTGATGTGCGGGCGGCGGGAGTCTAAGCGCCTCCCCCTGCCTGAGAAGTGGCTGCTGCTGCCGGAACAGAGACAACCTGAGTAAGGCTGGTGCACATGGTCAGAATCTGAGCTAAGGCCTCCTGAAGGCCTTGAATCACAATGGGCACAGGTGGTGCCTGAGCTGGTCCCACAGGCTCATCCATAACTGGAGCCTGCTCCTGAACTAGGGCAACGGGTGGATCTGCAAGTTCTTCTCTAGCTGCGGTGCGAGCTGCACCTCTGCCCCTACAACGGCCTCTACCGCGAACTCGGCCTCTCGCGACCCTGACTGGTGGTACTGGTGGTTGTCCATCCCGCCCCGTAGTACGCGTCCTCACCATCTGTGAGAGAATTAGAACAACATAAATTTAGTTACCATAATCAAAAGATTTGCACGAATAGAATTCGAGAATGTGAAGTTTCCAAATGGTTCGGCAACCTCTCGAAGATGAGTACAGAAGCCTACGTATCGATCCACAAGATTCTACTAAACATGCTCATGACTCGTGAGACCTATGTAACCTAGGCTCTGATACCAACTTGTCACGACCCAAAATCCAACTGTCGTGATGACGCCTATCGTGGAACTAGGCAAGCCACAACTCAACATCTCAACACAGAAAAATTTTTGAATTTAAAGATGGAAGCAATTTAATAATTTAGGAAAGTCTTTTTGAAAACAGAAATATCCAAAATACGATACAATCCATCCCAAAAACCGGGGTGTCACAGAGAACATGAGCATCTAAATCAGAATACAGTCCACTATAGTGTCTAAAGAAATAAACTGAAAATACAACCGGTGATAAAGAAGGAGAGTCAAGGCCTGCGAACGCCGTGCAGCTACTTTGGTAGTCTCCGAAGTCTGACGCCACAATCAGCAACTGCCACCGTGACCAAAAATGCCTAGATCTGCACACGGGGTGTAGGGAGTAACGTGAGCACATCCAACTCAGTAATAACAATTCCAAACTTTGGACTGAAAGGTAGTGACGAACTCAACCGGTATAGATAAAATAGAAAAATCTGAACAGAAACGTAGGTATGCTTTCAAATTAAATAGGCAACTCAAAACAGTAAGGTGAAGCAGATCCGAACAGTGTAAAGAATATAACTCTGCTATCTCTAAATGCCAATGCACATACTGTATGTGATGCACCATGTTGTCAGCCTCATGTGCTCATACTCTCGAAACAAGTGCTATCATAAGATCAGTACAACCGCTTCGACGTACAGCCGGATCATACAACTGTCACTCATAATCAGGCTCTCAACCTCACTCAGTCATCAATCTCTCCAGTCTCACTCACAGGCTCATAATATCATGAAAACTAGCCCGAAACAATGATATGATGTATCAATAAATAACAAATGAGATGGAGATATGATATAAAATTCATGAACATGACTGAGTACATAATATCAATGAAATCAGTGAGATGACAGCAAAAAACAACCACTAGAGGTCCCAACAATACCGGCATAAATCCTAAACATGATATCTAGCATGATTGACAGCTCAATTACTTTATCACAAGATAAAAATACGGATATCAACAAAATAGAGTCACTATACAGTGCCATGGAATCAACTAGGCCACAATTCTCAAGGTGCACGCTCGCACGCCCGTCGCTTCGCATGTGTGTCACCTCAATATCAATTGTATAGCACATAGTTCGGGGTTTCGAATTCTCAGAACCAAGTTTGAAAGCTCACTTACCTCAAACCGAGAAAATCCTACTCTGAAATGCCTTTACCCCTCGAATAAGTCTCCAAACACCCTGAATCTAGCCACAAGCAGTACGAGATAATTAATATAGGCTAAAGGAATCAATTTCACAAGAAAAATACGAAATTACAATCCAAAATCCAAAATTGGTCAAAGGTCGGCCCCTAACAAAAGTCACAAACCCGAAAGCCCATGCACTCACGAGTCCAACCATACCAAATTTATCCAAATCCGATGTCAAAATCCCAATCAAAACCCAAAATGTTAGTTGAAGAACTTCTTCCCATTTTTCCCCAATTTTTAACCCAAATCCGAAATTTAAATGATGAAATTAATGATAGATTAGTGGGATATAACCAAAATCAAGTGTAGAATCATTACCCAATCGATGTATCTGAAAATCCCTCGAAATCTCGTCCAAATCCGAGCTCCCAAACTCAAATTTTGATAAAAATGGCCAAACTCTCGTTTTTGAATCTTTATATCTGGCTAGTTAATTCCTTCTTCGCGAACGCGGTCAAAGCCACGCGTTTGCGTTGAACAAAAAAATGTTGACCAGAATTCCTCTTTCACGAACGCGAGTGACCTCTCGCGAACGCGTACCTTTAACTGGCGGACCCTACGCGAATGCGAGACCCTCTTCGCGAACGCGTAGGCTTAAATGCCTGAAGCTCTATCTGCTCGTTCCTCTCCACGAACGCGAGGACCATGTCGCGAACGCGTAGCCTCAGGGTTCCAAATCTTCACGAACACGAAGAATAACTTAGCTGGCCTTGCCAAATCCCTTACGCGAACACGAGAACTCCTTCCCAGAAAATCTGTTATCTTCCAAAGTCCAAAAGTGATCCGTTAAGCATCCAAAACTTACCTGAGGCCCCCGGGACCTCAACCCAACATACCATCAAGTCCCAAAACACTATACGAACTTAGTCGAATCCTCAAACCACCTCAAATAACATCAAAAACACGAATCACTCTCCAATCCAAACTTAACGAACTTCAAAATTTTTCCAAATTCTACAAACGATGCCGAATCATACCAAACCACGTCCGATTGACCTCAAATTTTGCACACAAGTCATATTCAACATTACGGACCTACTCCAACTTCTTGAATTGGAATCCGATTCCGATATCAAAAAGTCAACCCCTTTATCAAACTTCCCAAAAATTCAACTTTCAACATTTCAAGCCTAAATTAGCTACAGACCTCAAATTCACAGTCCGGACACGCTTCTAAGTCCAAAATCACCCAATGGAGCTAACGGAATCGACGGAACTCCATTCTGGAGTCATCTTCACACCATTCCGACTACAGTCAAAATCCTAAGACTTAAGCTTTCATTTTAGGGACTAAGTGTCCCAAAACACTCCAAAACCAAAATAAGCCCTTCCCTGCAAGTCACATAAGCAGAAACAGATACGGGGAATGCAGTAAATATGGGATCAGGGCTAATACGCTCAAAATGACCGATCGGGTCGTTACAATGGACTACCTATAGCTTACCTGCATGCTCTTAGAGAATATAGGGGATTGCATTACCTACAAATATTGCAGCGACTCACCGATTTCCAGCCAGCAGAGGAGACTGCATTGAGTGGGACTAGTCGATTGTAGTTGATGCCCGTCCGACAGCATCTGGAGGTGATGGATGCGGACATTATAGATGATACACCAGATCTTCTTATCGACCGGTACACGAGATTGGTAATGATGAGATTTCTTCATTATCTTGAGAGGCTAGATGATTTACCTGGTTACAGCCGGGGTGTAATTGTTCTAGGTTACCTGTATAGGCATATGTGTCAGGCGAGCATGGGCACCCAGAGAGACGTTGCCGGATTTTTGCCTCTGTTGCAGGTGAATACATAGTCAATTCTTTTTATGATTATATCTTACATAGTAAAATAATAACTTAAATTTTAAGTCCACAATGTATATTAGGTTTGGGCCTGGGAGCGGTTCCTGCAGTTCCAGACACCTCTACCACCCATCGCTTCGGATGCACCATCTCCACCGTTTCTCCTTTTAGCTAGGAGGTGGGTTGATAGGCGAGGCTACGAACACGAGGTCGAGGCTCGACATCATCTCCCCTATTACAGGGATTTGTTGGATTTGCTTGAAGTCGCGCAGGTACATGTATACTTAAGTTTACTTGGTCTGGCTTTATATGTGTTGTGTTTACTCATAATTCTTGTGTTTAATTAATAGTTCATATGGAGACCATACAACGACGCACTCATAGTTGGTTTGCCTGATTATTGCTCCCGCGGCCGAGCTATGTGGAGCTCTTTTGTCCCACTTATATGTCTCAATATTGTCAAGCATCATGCCACCGAGCGAGTCCTTCGCCAGTTTGGTCGACCGCAGCTTGTACCTATCCCGCCCGCTTGGCTTAGGACACATTACCAGCGGGATGATCGTTCTAGGGTAGACCAAACATACGTGGACTAGCTAGAGGCCCAGATTGAGGTTTGGGACCAGAGGTATGACCCGATTCCTCCAACCCCTGCACCTGAGCATACGAATGGTGAGCATGAGTATATGGGCTGGCATCGCAGCGTTACCCGACTTCATGTCGGGAATTGTGTTCTTCACGCTGGTGGTTGGTACACTCCATACGCTAGGAGGCATGAGGCACTGGCATGTTATTTCTTATACTTACTTATAATGTTAAATTATCATTCGGTAATTATTATTTGACATGTTATGCAGGCTATTGGATTACATCAGTTCTACCATCTGGGACTACACATGCTGTAGCATACCGGCGAGGGAGTAGCATCTTTGCACGAGTATGGCCGTCAAGTTACAGATCTGGCTACCCGGACATTGAGGCGTACACATGATTATGAGCGACTAGGATACGAGGCTGCTTATGTTCCGCCAGAGGACTACCATCACGGGCCACCAGTGGAGCCTCAACGTGGAAGACGTGGCAGGCGTGGCTAGAGAGGAAAGGGTACCCCACGAGGTCGTGGTGGTCGGCCAGGACGGGGTCCCCCGCAAAGGGGTGTTGAGGAACCCGCGGGGATATTAGAGATGACCAGCTGGGTGACCACCCTAAGCCACACGATGCTCCTCATGATATGCCATCATTCAGCCCGTAGCTATTTCCAGGGACTTCGCAGTTGACCCCGTCAGCTCCATTGTTGATCGCAGGCACGACAATTACGTAGCAGGAGTGGGATCAGTATTTTCCTAATCGACCAGGGCCATTGACGGTTGCTGAGGATCGTCTGATACGAGAGTTGCATATTGGACGACGACTAAATTATGGCGCATCATCGAGGGCTGCTGCAGATGTTTCACATACTTCATCTACTCCAGTGTACCCCGATGTTCTGACTGAGTAGTGTGTCACTACTCAGGCAGAGGTTTGTTTGTATTACTATAATTTCTATTTATTTTTATCTCATTAATTAGTCATCACTATCTAAAGAGTTTTTATTTTTTTTAAAGACATCATCATCGCCCGTCACGGAGGCCACTTTGTGCGATACTGACATGTCGGGCATGATTGATTTTATTCTAGAGCCCACCGAGACCATGGTATGACCATTAAAAAGTTTTTATCTAACACATACGTTAGTAATTTATATTTCATATACTAAAATATCTTATTATTTTGTAGGTTACTGCTGGACCGACGGCCCCTTCTACCGAGCATGTCAGCCTTACCGACAATCATGCTGCAGTGCATCCTCCGATAAAGAGGCGACGTGATGAGGATGATCCTAATTGGGTAGCCGGGCGGTATGGTATGCGCCTTAGGCCAGCCAATGCTTTAAAGCATACCGACTGTGGGACACATTGACATTTATTATCTGTATATATGACATTAAATATATAATAGCAACATTATTTATGTTTTACATAATTTGCACATGTGTTGTTATTTTTCGGATTATTTATTAGTTTAATACTACAACACAAATAAAAAATGACAACTTAACATAATTTAAATTCGGTACAATTAATGATAATACATGACACGCAAAACATAAAGATAAAATATTGCACTCAACATATCCATGTGTTTGTTTAGTCACTATCACCCATTATTCTGTGCTTCAACCACTTAAATTTCTCTTCCAACTTATTTATTTTTTCTTTTGCCTCTTTTAGTTTCTCCTTCACTGCCGCAAGTTGTTGTTGTAGTTTAAAGTTCTGGAGTTCGTATTCATCGATCATATTCCAAACATAGTGCCAATATGATTTGTAGTATTTCTGGTTAATGGGTTCATCATACCATTCTTGAAATCCACATTTCTTTTCGTCCTACCAATGGGGATTATAACACAACACTATTAATTAGCATGTTATATAAAAAATGCTAACAAACATTTTTTTTAAAAATAATAACTTACAAATTGTTGACAGATCTAGCGTCTGCACCCCAGATTGCAATTTGACCAACATGGCTTCAAAATTGCATGTTTGCCACAATAATAACTTGATACGTCATTGCGTCCAGTCATTTTGTAATGCAAGAAAAATTAAAAATTAATGGAAATTGTTTCTATTTGTTTCGTTAAGCGCAAATAATAACTAAAATGCACTAGGCTTTTATAGATAGCTAATGCACATAACGCATATTGGTGGCGCGCTATGTTTCGTGTGAAAATGATTCATTAAGGTACAAGATAGCTTTTCCAAAACGGTAGCTTTTTCAAGTCGACAAGACAATACACATAACGCATATTAGTGGCGCGTTATGGTTCGCGTGATAATGATTCATTAGGGTACAAGACAACTTTTTCAGAACGGTAGCTTTTCAGGTCGACAAGACAATACACATAACGCATATTGGTGGCGCGCTATGTTTCGCCTGATAATGATTCGTTAGGGTACAAGACAGTTTTTCCAGAACAATAGCTTTTTCAGGTCGTCAAGACAATACACATAACGCATATTGGTGGCGCGTTATGTTTTGCGTGGCAATGATTCTTTAGGGTACGAGACAGCTTTTCCAGAACGGCAGCTTTTTCAGGTCGACAAGATAATACACATAACGCATATGGGTGGCGCGCTATGTTTCACGTGATAATGATTCTTTAGGGTATAAGAAAGCTTCTTAAACTGAACCAAGAGCTCTGTATTTACAGACCATTGATTTCAACATCGATTTCAAACCATTGATTTGTAGAAACATTACAACATCGATTTCAAAAAGGCCACTAACATTTGATAAGTGGATCAAGAAGAGGCAAAAGGTTGAAGGTTGTTCAACAGATCCCGATGGAACACGTCTTAACACTATCGATCCCTGCCTTTCAAAAATATGCTAGGTTGCTATATTGATTTTGTTGATAACAAGTGGTATGGTGTTCTGCGTTCCTTGGAAAATAAGCCTATCAATATACACACTGATCTCAAAGTTGCAGGGCACATTATTGAGGGCGAAGCGTATTTTACAAAGCTAAGTTATGCGAATTTGGGACAAAAAACTACAATGGGTTCCCCTTTACTCAAAATGATGTGATTATGAAGTACTATGTCGCTGGCATGGGCTTGTTGTGCCACAAGCACTGTCTGCAACCTTCCAAACAAACATACACAGAGATGAACCAGAAGTGATTCGGCATTAGATGAAGGAGATTCTAGAGATGGAAAAGGCACTAGTTATTCATCATGCAATGGATGATCTTAACTACCTGGGAGGAACGGAGGATCAGTACTGGGATTTATTAAAAAATGAGAAATTGCATAGAGACAATGATTATCCTATTTTCCCAACAGTTGCCGAGTGGGAGGGACTACCTAAGTTTCTACCACATACGGTGGACGTAGGAGTCCCATATTATTGTAGAAATCAAGCAAGTGGTCTTATTGATTATAGCACTGAAATGGCTTCAAAATGTGTGTCAACTGTGGCCTAGATTAAGATGCCCTCGGTCCCAAAGGGTACGTAAATGATTTTAACGAAGAAGATGAAGACAGTGACAATGAAATAGTGCCAGACAGCGACGATAATAGCGAATGACAATTGTTTTTCTTGTTGGGGTGCATTTTAAATTGTTGTACTCAAGTATTAATGCTAAATATCAATTAGATTTAACTCTAATGGAAACATAATTTTATTTCATATATTTTGCAAGATGAACATGTACATACACTTATTATAACAAATTACTGCAACAAAACCAGCTGAAGGACATTTACGACGGTCGTGTCCTGTTTGCGAGCATATACCACATTTACGCGCATAAATGCTATCACCAACATCCATTTAGTTCCGTATACGCATTCCTTTTGGAACTTGTCATTGACGCATATAATCCTTGTTACACACCATTTTAAATAGTTCCGGCGCCAATAATGCTCAACACCCACTGGCTGCAACTGTCCACTATAAGTGTTTAAGTATGCAGCAACACTATATTCTTTATCAATGAACCTCATTGCCGGGAAACCTGTATGTTGAAAGCACTTCATGGTATATGAGCACTGTATGTGATAGATGGACCATTTTCTGCAGGAGCATAACCTTATGGATTCATTGACAGTGTGTGTATTATTCCCCCGGTTGTGATGAATAGCAGTGCGAACTTCAAAAAAATTTCGCTCGTTGCAATACAACAAAAATGAATACCATTGTGCTCGCTTCCTGTATTTCTCAAATCTTTTCATTAGTATTGGCATAAATTCTTAACACCCTTTTCCATCAATGACGATGCACCTTTAGATCATTCAACAAACCTCTCCGCCATCTTCTTGAATGACATCTGCATCATGGCAGTGACAGGCAATCCACGTGTAGACTTCAATAACCCGTTGAAAGGCTCTGACATATTTGTAGTGAGAATTCCCTATCTTCTACCACCATCCGCATGCAAAGTTCACTTGTCAAGCTCATATCGCATCAACCAACTATAGGCTCCTTGTTTTTCCTACCTTATCAATTCCATTCGCCTCCTAAAATTACCCTCTTGGTGATTTGTTGCAGCCATCCACATTAAATCATTCAAGTCCTTGTTTGGATAAGCCCTTTGGAAGTTGGCCTTAAGGTGCCTCACACAGTAACTGTGGTAGGCATACGGTTCCTGCCATGTACGCAAATTCTGTACATAACTTAAAATACCTCCATACTGATCAAATATTAAACAAATACCTGAATGTTGTCTGACAACGTGCTCCTTCAAGTGGTTCAAAAATAATGTCCACGTCTCTTGGCTTTCATAGGCACAAATAGAAAATGGTAGGGGAAATATACTTCCATTAGCATCTACTACAACGACGATCAACAAATTAATATCATACTTTCCATAGACATGAGTGTAGTCTATGGATATTACCGGCCAACAATGCATAAAAACATCAATGGCTGATTTAAATGCCAAGAATATGTGTTCTGGTATTCCTGGACTCCGCTCAAGATTCCATTCAACAACAGTCCCGGGGTTAAAGTGTTTCAATGCGGCCATGTACTTGGGTAGAGAGGAAAAGGACTTATCCCAGTTACCATAAACAATTTCAAATGCACGTTTGCCCGAGAAATGCCTTTATTTTGGTAATGGTACATCGATATACCTAGTGGACAAATGTTATACACTCTTTGATCTTGTACCTTATGGACGCTTCAATGGGTGGAATCAAGATAGGAGAAATCAAGTCAACATTCAAGTTAAAATGATTCCCACTGAATGTGTCCATTTCACAATTGTGGGTGCCAATATATTTACCCACAACCCACATATTTGTTTTCAGCTTCCTCGCACGCAGCATCCAATTACAACCTTGAAACCATCTACAACAAATAACCTTGTATACGTCCGGAGATGACTCATGAACCACGATCTCACGACACTCTTTTATGTTGTACATTTGCACCGACCTGCTTAGGCGCGCTTTATCAACAAAAAGCATGCCCTTTGACAGCACTGTTGCTCAATATTCATCCCACATTGTTGTCCGAATTTTGTCAAGATCCCTTGTGAGGTCATCCACATCCGGCATACTTGGAAAATGATCAAGGTAGGGAATCTCCCTTGAATGAAACAGCACATGGGACTCGTACACTGTTGGTCTAAAGGGATTTGGAGCATGCTCCCTCGTCAAATCAGGTTCAACATTCTCATCCTCATCATCATCACCCTCATCAAGGAAGGGTGTGTCATCTCCAGACTCATCAGTATTGTTGTCCTAATCACTATTCTCTTCCTGACTTTACGCATCTACCAGATCCCGATTAAATATGTCGTCTTCGAGCAATTGAGTAAGGACAGGACCTTCAAGTTGCTTGTTTTCACTACATCACCAATAAAATAATGAGTTTCTCAAATTTATACAAACTTTACATATACACTTTATCAATTCACTTACAAATTATAATGTGTTGATATCCATGATGCACATTATCTTGTGGTGATGACTCCCAGACGGACCACCATGATCCAACACACCAAAACTAGGCATATTCCAACTGTCCGTTGGTTCATAACTTGTAAAATTCATATCTGACCAGTACCCCTTATAGAGTATATGAGTGTAAATACGAATTCAATACATAAAAATAAACATCGTAACACAAGGAAAAATTAAAGTTTACCACTCGGCTTGTGGATTATGTAAACTTGGGGAGAAATTATGTCCTCGATCCTCATTCGCCTATGGAGATAAGTTTAGATTAGGCCAAACTCTTTCACTCGTATCATGTTCCGCTAAAACTTCTCCAAAATAACCACCCGATGATTGAGGGTTATCCCTACTTTGCGGAACTTCATTATTGCGAATATCTTCAGCCTTGACGTACATTTCCAACATTTTTAACATAAGAAGTTCCCGGTATTCATCCGGAGTCCTCAAAAAATCTCTCAAAGCTTCATCATCTTCTATGTTAAACTCAGCATAACAAGCAACCCCTTGCGGAGTAACAGAATACAGATATCTTCCGGTTACTTTAATATTCACCGAATGTTTGCTCACCCTCATTTTATTACATAACAATGATACCAATGTATCGTACTCCATTGTAAGTGATAATTTAACATGACATTGTGGAGAACAACTATAGCATACTGAGTTATTCTCCACCACAACCTCACCTCCCCCCCCAATATAATGAAACCCTAATTTTTTCCTCTTCGGACATTATGACAAAATGCAAAATAACTTAACGAACAAATATTTAATGAACAAATATTACGGAAGATTTGAAGGATCCTGAATGGATTTTTACAAAATCCTGAAACTCTTTAATAAGGAAAAAACTAGCTCGGGGGTACAGTTATTTAATGTATATCGCCTTAAATATGCGCGCTATATCCCTATGAATTATTGGTGTGCCAGTTAAGTGCAGAAGAATTATTGATGGGCCCAATATTTATGTATAGCGCGGTATATATGCGTGCTATACCTATAGCGTAATTATTCATCTCGCTATATATATTATTGTGCCCGGTCTTCCTTTTTTTTTTTTTACCTATTTTGGTCGCTTGAGTCCAAAAGTACCACACTTTGGTTCCGGACTCTCATTTTAATGCCTTCAATTTGCTGCGTCATTTTTTTTAATATAAATATGACAAGGAAATAATTGAAGAGATGGGCAAGTCGACATGGAAGATTAGAAATGGAGCTAAATTTATAGAAAGTAGAAACTGAAGAAGACTTGAGTGATTGGATAAGGGTCTGTTCCAGGAACGGATGTAGCCTTTCAACCACGAATTTATTTGAACCTATAACTTTCGACACGGAGTATAGAAAATATATATATATATATATATAAATATCTATTAATATAGCAACAAACATTAGATTGAATAATATTTTAATAGTATAATTAGTTAAGTACAAAGTTGAACCTATTAAATTGTAATCTTGGATCTGGCTCTGGTCGACGTTTCCCTCCTTATCTTTCACAATGCACTCTTCACTAATCATAAGGTCATATATCCATTTATGAACGGAAAAAATCCCATTTTATTATGTGTAAGCCGAAGAATCAAGATTATGTGTGCAGGAAGACATTAGAGAATACACTTTTCTCTCGTGTATGGGGTAAAACAGGTTTGTAATAGATGGTTGAATGGTAGCATAACACGTGAAACCGAAGGCAAGAAAAAGGCAAGCCAGTACACAACCAATACTGGATATAACGAATGTAATCGACATCAGGTAAATTCCAAAGGGAGCACAGTTAACGGGAGAAAATCATGGGTTTGCCATCAGATAACATTCAATGAGGGAATATTCCCTAACAATAAATGAGCGATCGTTGCAGAGAATGCATTCATGGTCTGTTGTTACATATTCATCAATAACTCTTTTATTATCATTTAAGAGTTGATCAGGGCAAGTTATTATTGGCCTCGGATGGAACAGGACGCAAAGACATTCGTTCAGAAGTGTTACAAGTGTCAATGTTATGCATAGTTGGTACACCAACCAGCGTAACTCCTGCATTCGGTGTTGTCCCCATGGCCATTCATGAAATGGGGGATGAACATAGTTGGTCCTTTATCACCGAGTCCCGTAAAGGTACGATTTCTTTTAGTTTTAACTGACTACTTCACTAAATAGGTTGAAGCAGAACCTTACAAAAGATCGGTGAACGCAAAGTGATATGGGACCACTTAATTTTCCAATTCGGAATATCGAAGAAAATTGCTTGTGATAACGGGTCGCAATTCATAGGCTCAAAAGTAACCAAATTATTGGAAGAATTGAAAATTAAGGGAATTATATCTTCACCATACCATCCAAGTGCTAACGGGCAGGCGGAATCAACTAATAAGGTAATTATTCAAAATCTGAAGAAAAAGTTAGAAGATGCTAAGGGCAAATGGTCCGATGAGCTACCGGGAGTACTGTGGGCATATCGAACAACAACAAAGTCGATCACGAGAGAAACACCTTTCTATCTCGTATGTGGCGTGGAAGCTCTGATACCGGTAGAAGTGGGGGATCCGACTTTACGATTTTCCCGAACAAACGAAGAAGCAAACAAATGAAGCATTGCTGGTGAAACTGGATTTGCTCGAGGAACACAGGGACTTGGCATATGTGAGGATGGTGACCCAAAAACAAATGATGGAAAGATATTATAATCGTAGGTCCAATCTCTGTTACGTAAAGGTGAGAGACTTGGTTTTGAGAAGGGTGTCTCAGAGAACTCGGGAAGTCAATGCCGGGAAGCTAGGACGAACATGGGAAGACCCTTACCGGGTTTCATCTATCAGCGAAAAGGGTCGTACGAGTTGGAAAATCAAGATGGGGTCAAATTACCCCCCATTGGAACGTGTCTCAACTCAAAAGGAATTATTGTTGATGGATGTTACCAATACTGAAAGTATGTGATGCATTTTTTTTCCCTTCGTCCAATTTTTGTCCCAATCAGGTTTTTCTAGCAAAGTTTTTAACAAGGCAGCGACGAAAAGCATACTACGAAGGAAGCGTCATGGGCAAAGGCAAGAACTTTAAATATCAAGGAACAAAATTTTCACATCGATGGTGAATGGCTATGTGGATGGTTAAATAATCTTTGGCTCGGTGGCAAGCTTTGCCTTCCATCACTAAAAAGGATTATTTAACCATTCACAAGTTGTTTCCACCGGTGAAGCAAGACTTCCAGTGTTCGAATTCATATACTTCACATTCGAACACTGGGGGCAGGTAATAGTATAAGATACGACAACAAAAATTCCACATAAATTAGGGACTATTAGAATCGGGGTCAATGTTTCATCAGGACCGGGGACTACATGATCAGCCCCGTAGAAATAAGTTGTATAAGTTAGCCACATATATTGGTAGTTTTTTTTACTTAAGTAAATGAATGCTTATGTACCCTTAAAGATATAAGGAATAAATAAAGTTCTTTTATTTTTATCTTATTTCTTGTCCAAATGATGAGTTAAATTTTTGGTTTGAAAGTTAACTAAATAACTTCATATGCATGTGCCAGAATGAACAGGAGACGCCCTCTTCAAGAGCAACATAAACATAAGGGCTCGCTCTTATAAAACCCTCATAGAAAAGGGTTTATTTCGGAAGAATTTATGCCTGAAATCAAAAGCTATCGGATGAAAATATACCCTAAGCTTTAATTAGTTAAACGCGAAAGGAATATTTTGCACAACACTTAAACAAAAAAAATTATTTATTTATCAAGTGCCAAACTCAGTGAAAGAATTGGCACAGTTACAAAGTACAAAAAAAAAGAGAAAGAAATTATGCATCATTGTCACCAAAACCCAAAGGGAGGGAGAGATCTACATTTTTCCCGGTAGAAGAAGGTGGACCCACTACCGGTTCAGAGCCTTCATCTTTTTTAAGCTCAAGTACTTGCAACCAATACGCGAAGAGTCATTTGCAACGAGCTGAGCGGGAGGATTTTCTCGAGCAGTTAGCTCTAGTTCTCGGGCCTTGACGATGCAATCATCAATATCAACGATGCCCGTTTTGGCCTCTTCCAATATTTTCCTCCTCATATGATATATAGCACAAGTCTTTTCAAATAAGAGTGAATCCTCTTGGTCCTTGAACTTTGCTTGGAGTCTATTGATTTCGGCCTGAAGGTCGTCCCTCTTAGAGCTCAGGGCGGTGAAGTCGGTTTTGGTCCATTGACCTCTTTAGCCTTTATTCTATTCAAGCCCCTTTCAACTCGGCAACATAGGCCTTCTCAGTTCTGGAGTTTAAGCTTGCCTTCAAATTATTTATTTGCTCCTCGAATGCAGACTCGCGCTTGGCAGCAGTAATCACAATGTCATGCTGACTACGGTATTATGACAATAATAGGGTATAGGTATTGTGCATTATGGAGTATTTTAATCTATGGCTTTTAGCCAATTGGGGGAGCCTGCTATAGACAAATCAATTCATGGGTATGTGTCAAATTTTGTTTGGGTCTAAAGTATACTTGGGAATCAGTGATGACTTGCAGAGGTGGAGTTCGAAAATGACTCGAATAAGGAAAATTCCTGGTTACGGATTATATTGCACGAATGAGTATATGAGAAAACAATCGTGGGATGAGTGACTTTTTATTGGTGAATGATGTAGTGCGTACGGAGTATGAATTTGGTATGTGGTGTTAAAGTAAAGTTACTGCTTTGAGTGTTATGGTGCTAATGGGGCACGTGTCTTTTGGCCCATTTGGGCGGTGCAATTAGATGTGAGCAAAGTGGGTGACTCCTGATAAAATTTCAGTGGGTTTGAGAATTATATATAGCAATTGAGAATGTTTCCGGACTTATGTATAGATAAAAATCCGAGATTTGCATTTGATGGTGCCTGAACTTGCGGAAATTCTATAAAACGTGAAATGTTCCCACCTATTCCAACAACCATAGCTGTTTCTGAAAGGTTGCAAACCTTTTCAGAAACAGTGCCAGAAAATGGCTATAAATATGGCTTGATCCCAGAATCTTTCCTTATGAAAAATTTTCTGATCTTCTTCTTCTTCTTCTACACAAAAGTTTCCAGCATATTTTACAATCATTGAGTGGTTCGCAGTTCGAGTCACCCCAAGAGCAAGGTGGGGAGTTCTTGGAGGGAGGGAGCCGAGGGTCTATCGGAAACAGCCTCTCTACCCCAGGGTAGAGGTAAGGTCTGCGTACAAATTATCCTTCCCAGACCCCACTAGTGGAATTATACTGGGTTATTATTGTTGTTGTTGTTGTTGAGTGGTTCGCAATTCATCAGAGTTTTTGGTACCAATACACTGGTAAGTTAAATCATTCTATTCTTGGAGGATAATACTCAACACCTCGCGTACTTGAGGGGAATAATTTTCTTAAGGATACAGTGTGCATTCAGTGGACTCGATTTATTCCGGTAACGACCCGACCGGTCATTTTGAGCATTTACGCTCCTTTCAACTATTTGAAGTCTTGAATAACTTCATACAAGGTATTATGACTTGTGTGAATTGTTAGTTTTGGTTTTAAGGTATTTCAGAGTTAGCTTGGAAGAATGAATTTTCATGTTGGAAGCTTAAGTTGAAATAGTTGACCGGATATTGGCTTATGTGTAAACGACCTCAAAATTTAATTCTAATGATTCCAATAGCTCCGTATGGTAATTTTGGATTTAGGAGTGTGTCCGAAAAATTATTTGAAGGTCCGTAGTAGAATTAGGCTTGAAATGCCTAAAGTTGAATTTTGGGAAGTTTTACCGGGGGATTGACTTTTTGATATCGAGGTCAGAATCCGATTCTAAAAATTGGAATAGCTTCGTTATGTCATTTATAACTTGTGTACAAAATTTGAAGTCATTCCGGATTGATTTGATGTATTTCGGCACAAGATATAGAAATTAAAAGTTCAAAGTTCATTAGGCTTGAATTGAGGTGTGATTCATGGTTTTAATGTTGTTTGAGGTGATTTGAGGGTTCGACTAAGTTCGTATAATATTTTAGGACTTGTTGGTATATTTGGTTGAGGTCCCGAGGGTCTCGGACGTGTTTCGGATGGTATTCAAATTATTTTTCCTTCATTTTTGCACTGCTGGAAGCTGCTGATTTCTAGTGTTTCAAACCTTCTTCGCGATCGCGAAGATTGGGACGCGATCGCGTAGGCTTAGTTGGGCATTGCGGTTTTGTTCTATGCGATCGCGTGGGGATATTCGCGATCACGTAGGGTTAATTGGGGGATGATGAGTTTTTTTCTACGCGATCGCGCGAAGAGGGATGCGATCGCGTAGCTCTGGGATTTTGTGACTCGCGAACGCATGAAAACGGTCGAGATCGCGTAGAGTTAGTGGAGTGGTTGGAGATTTGAGGGTCGAGTTGATGTCGGATTTGAGTAAAATTTTTATGTTGGACTCGTGGTTGAATGGGCATTCAGATTTTGTAATTTATATCGGGTTCTGAGGCGTGGGCCCCACAAACAAATTTTGAGCTAATTTTCGGATTTTTATGGAAAATTAGGATTTTGTTTATGAAATTAATTCGAATAAATTTTATTGATTGAATCAAGTTATTTATGGCTAGATTCGAGGCGTTTGGAGGCTAATTCACGAGGAAAAGACATTGCAGAATAAGAATTTCACGGCTTGAGCTAAGTAACAGTTATAAATCTGATCTTGAGGGTATGAAACCCTGGACTTTGTATCATGTGATTATTTTGGAGGTGACCCACATGCTTGGCGACAGGCGTGTGGGCATGCACCGAGAGGATCGTGACTTGGTCCGTCCCGTGAAAACTGTAAAGTTAAATAACTTGTTATTAGCTATGTGCTCTCTATGTGTTGTCAAAATTTGACTGTAGGTCATGTTAGAAACCATGTTTAGGCTATATGTTGGTAATGCTGGGACCCACAGAGGTCGTGTACATGTTGAACTATCTGCTTAATTATTGTTTTGTACTCAGTCACAATTTACTTGATTATTTATCCTAGTCTCTATTGTTCATTATTGATGCATCATATCATTGTTGGTTGGGCTGATTTCATGATTGTTGAGAGCCCGAGAGACTGGAGAGATTTATGACTGAGCGAGGCCTAGGGCCTGATTGTGTATTATTATACTATAGCACGTGAGTTGTCCATGCAGCACATGAGTTGTCCGTGCGGATCTAGATATTATACTATAGCACGTGAGTTGTCCGTGCAGATCCAGATATTGATACTATAGCATGTGAGTTGTCCGTGCGAATTATAGCGCTTGGGCTGTAGGAGCCCCTCCGGAGTCTGTACACTCCCAATGAGCGTGGGTACCTATTGAGTGTGAGTGCTGAGGGCTGAGAGCCGAGTGGTTGAGCTGTTGTGACGAAATGAGTGACTGTTGCCCGGAGAGTCTGTACTTGCTTTTCATTTGTTGTTGCACGTAGTTGCTATCTATCATTGCTATGATTTTTCAGAGATTCAGAGGTAGCTGCCATATTTCGCAGACCTTGCCTCTCCTTCCCCATCTCCTTGTTTACAGTATTTGGTCTCAGACTATTATGGATCGTATTTTTCGGACTTGTATTCATGATAGATGCTCATGTGCTCAGTGACACCAAGTTTTGGGGAGTGTTTGTATCGGTATTTGTGGGATTTTGTATTGTATTCAAATATTATGTTTTTCAAACTTAAAGGAAATCGGTGGTTAATGAGATTGCCAGCTTGCCTAGTATTGAGATAGGCGCCATCACGACAGGTCAGATTTTGGGTCGTGATAATTCCAAAATTATTTCCAGATATTATTTCGACATTCTGTTGCTACTAACTTTCTGTTTCAGTTTTCTCTTTTAGAAAGTTTTCTGTTTCATTATTCATTATAGTAACATAGATTAGATAACAATGTTAAGGAAATTATTTTTTATATTATAATCTGTATTATATTTTTGGAGATTAAAACCTGTGTGGTTTTCTACTCTTTCTAATTTTTTCTATTCTGATTTGAAGATATAAAACCTTTATCGGAGTATTAAAATGCAGAAACGATTTGAAGAACATAAAGATTTTATCATTTTCTGTGATACAATATGTAAAAACTTTGATTTTTTTATTAAACGTGCTGTTTATCATTAATTACAGTACTGTTTACTGTTCTATTTTTGCCATTAATTGAACTCTTCTATTATTGACAGTGAGAAATAACAATTGAGAATGGCAATCCTTCTGCGACTATTGCGGCAACGAAGATAGACTCATCAAGCCGAATTGTTGTGCCACTAGCCGAGAAACCAGGAAAATTTTCTGTAGCCAACTTCAAGGGATGGCAGCAAAGGGTATTTTTCTGGCTTATCACACTTGGTATACAGAAGTTCACCAGTAAAGACCCTCCAGTGCTTGTCGCCGACATGCCGGACAATGAGAAGTTTATGATTGTTGATGCATGGAAACATGCAGCCTTTCTTTGCAAAGGCTACATACTAAGTGTTTTAGAGGATGACTTGTACAATGTCTACAGTGCTATGAAAACTTCTAAAGAATTATGGGACGCACTTGAGAAGAAGTACAAGACTGAAGATGCATGCTTGAAAAAGTTTGTGGTTGCCAAGTTTCTAGACTATAAAATGATAGACAACAAAACTTTTGGAACCCAAGTTCAAGAGCTTCAACTTATTTTTCACGACCTTATTGCTGAAGGTATGGTAGTGAATGATGCATTTCAAGCGGATGCAATGATTGAAAAATTACCTCCTTCGTGGAGAGATTTCAAAAACCATTTTAAGCACAAGCGCAAAGAAATGAAGTTAGAAGATCTTGTGATTCGTCTCAAGATTGAGGAAGACAACAAAACAGCCGAGAAGAAGTCTCTTGAAAATTCAATGATTATGGGATCTAATACCATTGAGGAGACTGCTCCAAAAAGTAAGAAAAGGAAGAGGTCTTCTGGATAGACTAAGGATCAGAACAAGAAGAAATTCAAGGGCAACTTCTACAATTGTAGAAAAGTAGGTCACAAAGACCCTGATTGTCGTCTCCCGAAAAAGGATAAGAAAATGGGACAAGACAATATAGTGGAGAAGAATGATGACATCGATGATTTGTGTGCAATTCTTTCGGAATGCAACCTAGTTGGAAATCCGAAGGAGTGGTGGATTAACTCTGGAGCCACTCGACATGTTTGTGCTGTCAAAGAAGCATTTGCGACTTACTCTACTGCTGGTCCCGAAGAAGAGATTTCCATGGGAAATACTGCAACAACCAAGATTGAGGGTTATGGGAAGATATTCCTGACGATGACTTCCGGCAAGGTGTTAATGCTCAACAACGTTCTTCATGTTCCTACTATTAGAAAGAATTTAGTTTTAACTTCTTTACTTGTTAGGAATAGATTCAAATGTGTATTTGTATGTGACAAAGTTGTTGTAAGCAAGAATGAAATGTATGTTGGAAAGGGCTACCTCACAGAAGGCCTTTTCAAACTCAATGTAATGGTTGTTGACAGTATTAATAAAATTTCAGCTTCTTCTTATTTATTGGAGTCAAATGATTTATGGTATATTCGTTTAGGACATATCAATTATAAAACCTTGAGGAAGTTAATTAATTTAGAAGTATTGCCTAAATTCGAGTGTAATAAATCAAAATGTCAAATATGTGTTGAATCTAAGTTTGTAAAACATCCTTATAAGTCTGTTGAAAGGAATTCAAATCCTTTAGACTTAATTCATACTGACATTTGTGATATGAAGTCGACACCATGTCGAGGTGAAAAAAGTATTTTATAACTTTTATTGAAGATTGTACTCGATGTTGTTATGTTTATTTGCTTAATAGTAAGGATGAAGCAATTGAAGCATTTAAGCAATACAAGAATGAAGTGGAGAATCAATTGAATAAAAAGATCAGAATGATTAGAAGTGATAGGGGTGGAGAATATGAATTTTCGTTTGCAGAAATATTTTTGGAATATGGAATTATCCATCAATCTACTGCTCCCTACACACCTCAATCTAATGGAATTGCGGAAAGAAAAAATCGGACATTAAAGAAAATGATGAATTCTTTATTAATAATTTCCGGGGGGAGCTATCCTTACAGCTAACCAAATACTCAATAGAGTACCCCACAACAAAATGCAATCTATTCCATATGAAAAATGGAAAGGAAGAGAATCCAACTTGAAATATTTCAAAGTGTGGAGGTTTTTAGCAAAGGTACAAGTACCTTTACCCAAAAGGGTAAAAATCGGACCAAAAACTGCGGATTGCATTTTTATTGGATATGCTACAAACAATAAAGCATGTCGGTTTTTAGTTCATAAATATGATAATCCCGAAATTCATGTTAATACGGTAATTAAATAAGATAATGCTGAATTCTTTGAAAGGATCTATCCGTATAAAACTGAATGCGAGTCATTAAGTGAAAGACCTAAACGGACACGAGAAGAACCAAAGGAAAATACTCTAAGTAACGAAGATCCAAGGCGTAGTAAACGTCAAAGAACATCTACTTCCTTTGGACCAGATTTTGTGACATTCTTGCTTGAAAATGAGCCTCAAACGTTCAAATCAGCTATGTCATCTTCTGATTCAGTATTTTGGAAAGAGCTAGTCAATAGTGAGATTCAATCAATTTTGGATAATTATACATGGGAATTGGTTGATTTTCCTCCAGGAAATAAGCCTTTAGGTTCGAAATGGATCTTTAAATGGAATATGAAAGCTGATGGCACTATTAACAAATATAAGACAAGACTTGTTGTTAAAGGTTATTGACAAAAGGAAGGCCTAGATTACTTTGAAACTTACTTGCCAGTAACGAGGATAACATCTATTAGGGTGTTAGTGGCACTGGCAACCGTGTATGGTCTTGAAATCCATCAAATGGATGTTAAAACAACTTTCTTAAATGGAGAATGAGAGGAAGTGATTTACTTGGAAAAACCTGGGGGTTTTGTGGTTTCGGGTAAAGAAACAAAAGTGTGCAAACTGGTTAAGTCGCTTTATGGACTTAAACAAGCACCCAAACAATGTTGGCAAATGGGTTTAAAATCAACAAGTAAGACAAATATGTTTACATTAAAAATACTCCAGGTCATGAAGTCATTGTTTGTTTATATGTTTATGACATGTCGATAATGAGCAAAAATATGGCAGATACAAATGCTACTAAATACATGTTGGCTAGCAAATTTGACATGAAAGACTTAGGAGTTACTGATGTGATCTTAGGAATCAGAATTCACAAGACCCCACAAGGTCTAGAATTATCACAGTCTCACTATATTGAAAAAGTACTTGACAAGTTCAAGTATTTGAATTTCAATATTGCCAAAACTCCAAATGACATGAGTTATGCACTTCAAAAGAATGAAGGTGAAAGTGACTCACAATTGGACTATGCAAGAGTATTGGGAAGTTTGATGTATATCATGAATTGTTCGCGACCAAATATAGCACGTGCTATTAGCAAACTGAGTCGATTTACAAGTAATCCCAATCAAATATATTGGATGGCAATGAAATGAGTTTTGGGGTATCTGAAACATACTCAAAATTATGCTTTACATTATAACAAATATCTCTTCGTGATCGAGAGATATAGTGATGCAAATTGGATCACCGGATCATATGAAGTTAAATCCATGAGTGGATATATTTTCACAATTGCGGGTGGAGCAGTGTCTTGGAAATCATCCAAACAAACGTGTATCGCCCATTCTACAATGGAATCTGAATTTATAGCTTTAGAAAAGGCCGGTGAAGAAGCAGAATGGCTCAGGAATTTCTTGGAAGATATTCTATTTTGGCCCAAACCTTTGGCACCTATATGTATACATTGTAATAGTCAAGCAGCAATAGTCAAGGTAAGGAGCGTTATGTATAACAAAAAATCTCGTCACATTTGACGAAGACGCAATACCATTAGACAACTACTCTCTAGTGGTATTATCACGATTGACTACTTAAAGTCAAGAGATAACGTGTCGGATCCACTTACAAAAGGCCTATCTAAATAGGCAGCTGAAAGATCATCGAAGGGAATGGGGTTAAGGGCTAGGACAAGTCATCATGGCAGTAACTCTACCTAGCAGACCGGAGATCCCAAGATCTAGGTTCAAAGAGATCAAACAATGACGGTTCAACATTGTCAAATAACTCAACCCATTCTCATGATGAAGACAATGTTCAGAAATCAAGGTAAAGCATTAAGGCTTTTTTGATGAGTCAATAAAGCTTAAAGTTTTTTAATGATTTGCTAAGTCTGGCAGAAAATATTCAGATAGTGTGTCTATAGGATTACACGAGTAGAAATCACCTTTGTGAGTGTGAAGTGTAAGTGCTTCAAGGGGAATGAAAGTAAAAGCCCATTCTCTAAGCACTCATGAAACCAGGCGGTGTTCTTGGATGAAACGAACACAACCGTGAGAACCATAGATGGTTAAGGGTTGATTGTGTGACTTATGTTGTCTAGGTATACAACAAAGCTTGAAAGTTCAAGGATATCAAATCTAGCGATTGACCGAGTATATTCGATATAAGTTTACTACGGAAAGTTCAAAGGGAAACCTACTTATCCAGATGCAATTAATCATTGCATGTAAATCACACAATCATCCGTGCATTCCTTTGTCTTATATCTATTCCCTATTCATGTGGGGGATTGTTGGAATTAAAAAACTGGTGAATGGGAAATGGAGGGAAGAAAGTAAAGGGAAAGTGAGTTCCCTTTTGCTTTGGAAAGAGCAAAATGTCTCTCATTGGTGGTGGAAAGAAAGGTGAATGTGCTTATATTGAGAAAGCACATCTCTTGGTGTTAAATGGGTTGGAAAGAAAGGAAGCCTCACGCCGTTGTCGTCGTCATCTCTCGTTCGGCTTGGCTCGGCTTCGGATTCAGATTTGGTCAAAGATCGATTGGAATAACCCAGGACCCGCGACCCGCCCCGGTCTGGTTCTTTCCCGAATTATTTTATGTGAAATGTTCCCACATGTTCCAACAACCATGGCTAATTCTGAAAGGTTGCAAACCTTTTCAGAAACAGTGCCAGAAAATGACTATAAATATGGCTTGATCAGAAAATTTATTGTTTTATTATTTATTATAGTAACACAGATTGGATAACAAAGTTTGCTCTACATCCGCCCCTGAGGTAATGTGGGGCGTTGATTAGGACTAAAATCATTAAAATGGTTAATGTGGCACCAGTGATAATTTAAGTATAGTGTCGTATGTGTGGGCTTGCAGAGGAGCAGGAGTTACAGTTATAGATGCGACTGAGCTTAATATTTTAGTCCATTAAATATGTTTTATGGAGTAGTAATTATTAATTTAATATTTAATAACATAAAAAGATTAAAATTTTGAACCCAAAAATTTTAAATTATAACTTTACTTTTGGGGGTTGGGGGTGGGGTGGAGTGGGTGGTGGTGGTGGGGCTTTGCATTTCGCCTTTGTAAAGGAAAGGGATTTCAATTCTTTAATCTATTTCATGAATACGTTAGTTTTGTTATAAGAAAAATCAAATTATGGTGGATGTCTACTCATCCCCCATGATCTTCTCAAATGCTTAATGACATATTCAATAACATATTTCTATGCTTAATGACATATTCAATGACATATGTTTCTTCACTTTTCATGCCTATATAAAGGTCTTGTAATAGATAGAAAAATATACACAATTGAAGAAGAAAATCTCTTCTTTCTCTCTATCTCCATTTCTTGTTCATGTTTTACTAAATTACTTTTATTTTATAACAACATGTCTTGTTCATGATTTACTAAGTTGCTTTTATTTTATAACATGTTATCAGCACGAATTGCTCATTTCATGATCTTCTACGTCAAGACTATGTAAATTATAAGCAGGCAATGAGATCAAGTACAATGAAAAATGTCTTGGATGATAATACAAAGATAAGTTTTACATCCATCTAAACCCATTCATACTTTTATATCTTTGCATTAACTTTATGTGCAGTGTTTAGTAAAAATATTTTTTTCAATTGTATCCAGTGAAATAAAGAACTGGAAAGATATGTCTTTATTTGCTACATCTCTTATAGGACAAAGATAGTATTCCAACGTATATATATATTCTGACCTTTTACATACTATGATAGATAATTATTAAGGTAATTTAGTAATAATATTTTTACCATAACATGAAATATTTCATTGAAAGCAAAATTGGCATATATCCTAATGAAATACATCATGTTATGCCAACGCATTATCTATCAACGCATTATGGCCTAGCATGCCTTTATATGGGTAAAGCATTGGGTTTGAGTCCTAATGCACCATATTGATAATAATAATAATAACTAAAGAAAAAATAATGTAATTTTCATGAAAAAGCATGAAGCTTGTCCCACTTGATTTGCTCCATTCTTGAAGTGAATGTGATAGCAGTGCATGATAAGTGTAAATAAAGACAAGTGGTTGACCAATGAATGAGGGCGTGCGAAAGGCCAAAATAATAATAGTTATCACTATGGTAATTATAAAATGGGAGAAATTCTTTGAAGAGAATGTGACTTGTGATAAACATTGAGATTGCATACTCATTCCTGAAAGCGAATGTGAAAATATATATATAATAAAGATTATGCATAATAATGTACTTGTGCATAGTCGGATAAATACTACAACTCACATCTAAGGGAGGTTTGAGATAAAGAAAGATAATGAATATTATTATGTAGTTACATGAATATATCATTGGTCGCATGCATGTGATACGCCAAAAAATATTTTGTCATGCCTCATAAAAGTTATTAAAAGTAAAATTAAAGCAAGAAATTATTTTACTTGTGATGATTTTGAACATGACAATTATTATGATATGATTATCTTTGTGAAGGAGACATTCATTATATGGATGGTGTGACAAAAGATCTTGTAGTACAAAAACAGTTAAGAGTTCTGAAAGAACTAATTTGTTACTACCCGGATGAATGAAATTGTTCATAACATTAATATTGTAGTAAGTCTCAAAAGAAATATTTTGATTTACAAATATATTAGCCAAAGTGGTTGGCATATTGAGACTATAAATGAAAAGAAGATTGAATATCTTTATATTACTATAATCATACCGGGTAAATATGAAAGGTTACCTGACTTTTCTTCTATTTGTACTACACAAGTATAAGCATGATGATGCAATCACAAGCCACAAGTAAACTAGAGGTTTACTGAAATAAATATTAGTTGGCATGACCGGTTGACCATCTCGGTTCAATTATGATGCGAAAAAATTAATTGAGAATTATATTGGCATATATTGAAGAAATATAAGATTTTTCAAGAATTTTCTTGTGCTGCTTATTCTCATGATATACCAGTTAAGGTTGGGATTGAATCCTTTGATTTCTCGAACGAATAAAATGTGATAAATTTATGGGCCCAGTCACCTTCCATGTGGACTGTTTACTATTATATGATTTTAATAGATGCATCTATTATATGGTCACATGTGCATTTGTTATCAACTTGTAGTTTGGCTTTTGCAAGATTGATTGCTCAAATTATTATAGCACAGTTCCAGAATATAAATTGTGATGATTTATCTTGATAATACAGGTTTAAATCCAAGTTGGTTTAGTAGAAATTGTATGCCTCCAATTATATCTAAACCATTGGTTATGAGACCAAAATTGCCAAAATAAAATTTGGTATGTGATGTATTATTTAATATACAACATCACTTGTACGCATCTAGCCAAGTTATGATAAGTTCTCCCTATCACAATCGGTTCAGGGTTAGGAACCAAATAATTTTCATCTAGAAATATGAATGTTCTATATGATTTAATTATTCCACCACAATACACAAAGATGGATCCCCAAATAAGGCTAGGGATATGTGTTGGTGATCTCAACAATAGGGGGAGAAAATGGGAAGCTGAAAAAGTAATGCATGTAATGAATTATTATGAGTACATCGAGATCCTCGTACGAGAAAATGTGAACTTGAAGTTCAAGTGATAATTCATTTGTAAAATATTGCCAGGCGTATTTGCTGACCCAAAACTAAATATCATATTCAGCTGCTAATATTCCAAATAAAATAAAGTTCATAATGAATAGAGTCCATGGCATGCATAAAGCATAATAGACTAATCGGTTCCAAAGATAAAACTCCTTGAAGAAGGAGAGGAGCAAATGTTCAAGATGGTCATAATAAGGAGACAAGTGCTCTAAAAGAGTACCACGACATAACACTTCATAAGACCTCATGGGAGAGGCTCAGGTACATGAAAATAATAAGATAAAGAGATCTATTATGTCTTTATTGGGTAATAGTAGAACCGATATAAAATAATCGTCGACGATATGGTTAATATAATATAGCGCTCAATGTTATTAATATTGACGAGGATCTTGAGCTCAAATCTGTCATGAAATTTGGACAGATAAATGATTGGCCAAATGAAAAATACGCAATGAAAATTGATTTCACCTGAAAAATATGAAGTTGGACGGATAGTCCCAACACCTGAAAGTATAAAGACAGTGGAGGTATAAATGTATTCTTGTGCGGAAAAAAAGGTCAAGTCGATAGACATAAAGACGACTTGTGTCACAAGAAGATTTGTAAATATCCTGGAATTGATTATATAGAGACATGTTCTCTTGTCGTGGATGTCGCCATTTCAGGTTTTAATCTGGCAATACAAGAAAAACGTGATATGCGTATAATGGAAATCATTAAAGGATTTAAATTGTTCTGAAGCATATTAAGGTTTCCCATAAATTTATTAAATAAAGCTTCAAAAATCCGTATACGGATTGAAACAATCAGGGCGCATGTGGTATAATCGCCTGAGTGAGTACCTGTTGAAAGAAGGGTACAAGAATGATTCAATTTGTCCTTGTGTCTTTATAAAAAGATCTGGATCTAAATTTGTTATAATCACCGTGTATGTTGATGATTTAAATATCATTGGAACTCCTAGGGAGCTTCCTAAAGCAGTAGAGCTTCCTAAAGTAGTAGACTATTTAAAGAAAGAATTTGAAATGAAAGATCTTGGAAAGACAAAATTTTATCTTGGTCTACAAATTGAGTATATGAAAGATGGAATTTTTGTCCATCAATCAACATACACTAAAATAATTTTAAAGCGATTTTATATGGATAAAGCACATCCATTCCGACCTCATGAAAATAATGAAGAGCTTCTTGTTCCTGATGTACCATATCTTAGTGCAATTGGTACACTAATGTATCTTTCTAACATTACAAGGTCTGACATAACTTTTTCAGTTAATGTCTTAACAAGATATAGCTCTGCTCCTTCAAGGAGATATTGGAATGGAATCAAACACATATTGCGGTATCTAAAAGGGACTACCGATATGGGATTATTTTATGGCAATGATTGCAGTCCTGATCTTGTTGGTTATGCCGATGCTGGGTATTTATATGACCCACAAAAGGTTCGATCTCAAACAGGCTATGTGTTTACATACGGAGGCACTGCCATATCTTGGCGATCGACTAAGCAATCAATCGTGGCTACTTCATCTAATCATGCTGAGATAATTGCTATTCATGAAGCAAGTCGAGAATGTGTATAGTTGAGGTCTATAATACACCTTATTCAAGACAAATGTAGTTTGAAGTGTGACAAACTACCCATAATTTTGTATGAAGACAATGCAACATGCATAGCCCAGTTAAAGGGAGGATTCATAAAAGGGTATATGACAAAGCACATTTCACCAAAGTTATTTTTCACACATGATCTTCAAAAGAATGGTGATATCAATGTGCAACAGATCCGTTCAAGTGATAATATGGCTGATTTGTTCACCAAATCTCTACCGACGTCAACCTTCAAGAAACTAGTGTACAAGATTGGGATACGAAGGTTCAAGAATGTGAGTTGATGCTCTCATCAGGGGGAGTTAATACGCGTTGTACTTTTTTTTTCTTACAAGGTTTTGTCCCACTGGGTTTTCCTTGCAAGGTTTTTAACGAGGCAACCAAAAGGCGTATTTCTAAACATGTGTACTCTTTTTCCTTCACTAGAATTTTTTTGCCATAGGATTTTTTCCTAATAAGGTTTTAACGAGGCACATTATCTATAGACATCTAAGGGGGAGTGTTATAAGAAAAATCAAATTATGGTGGATGTCTACTCTTCCTCCATGATCTTCTCAAATGCTTAATGACATATTCAATGATATATTTCTATGCTTAATGACATATTCAATGACATATTTTTCTTCACTTTTCATGCCTATATAAAGGCCTTGTAATAGATAGAAAAATATACACAATTGAAGAAGAAAATCTCTTCTTTCTCTCTATCTCTATTTCTTATTCATGTTTTACTAAATTGCTTTTATTTCATAATAACATGTCTTGTTCATGTTTTACTAAGTTGCTTTTATTTTATAACAAGTTTAAATATATTATTATGTTTTATACCGCAAATAACTTGCAAAATTAATTAAATTAGATACTAGATAAATACCTAACAACTTATTATGTTTCATTTATTATATAAAAGGATAGGTGAAGGGAATAACAAAGTGGAAAATTAAACCCTTACTAACAAGTTGAAAATTCAGGTAATCAACCAATTGAGGTACTAAGATCTCCGACACCTTACTCTATTAGTTAATAGACATGAAACAAAAAAAATTGTTGACCTTCAATTTCTATCACGTTAGATTAAAGCCTCGTAAGTTGCCTCTTTTTCCTTCCCGAAGGATTGTGTTTGACAATATAATTTGAGCGTCATATTCAAATTCTTGAAGCGATAAGTGAAATGATCTAGAACATTATAAATTCCTACATAACTGATAAGGGGATAAATATATTCTTTAACATCATCCCGCACATGTAATCCTGTTAGGAGACTGCGAAGTAGCCAAAAATGTTATACGTTTCTTTAAAATCCTAATTTAATCAATGAGATGTTTACCCGTAAAATGATACAGTTAAATTTGCTATATGGTTTATAAACAAGCGAACTGATTTGATCCGAAAATGATAAAGAAATAAGATAAAAATAAGATTCAGCAATTGAAATTGAAGAAGATGACAAGTCTGCCTCCGGGTGCAATGCCTCCGAGGTACAAAAGTGAAAATAATGATAAAATGTAAATAAAGTTGTTTAATTGAGAGCAAAAGTAAAATATAGCTTATGTCTGCAAAAAATTACGTGTGTTACAATTGCTGCTAAGCCTGCTATTTATAATTTTACCTAGGGAAAAAAGATCCTAGGATCAAGCTCTTCTTAAATGATAATAAAAGAGTCATTGATGAATATATAATGACAGGCCATGAATGCATATATTCTCTACAACGACCGCTCATTTAATGTTAGAGAATATTCCCTCATTGAATATTATCCGGTGGCAAATGCTTGATCTTCTCCCGTTAAATATGCTCCCTTCGAGATTTACCCGATGTCGATTACATTCGTTGTGTTGGTTATTGCCTGACTTCCATTCAACCATATGTTACAAACTAGTTTTAACCCATACAGATAGTCCCCCTACTTTTCGATGACATATCCTAGTGTTGCCGGGAAGTTAGTGAAGATTTCTTTTTTGACGAGAAAGTTCCTGAACAGTCACTGACGCTTGAAAGGACGCACATCTTCTCGCATTTAATACCCCGAATACATGTTAACCCATGATTCATCAAATAGTTTCTCCGATTTTTGAGGTAATCATGACCACGATTTTTGCCGTCTATAACTCCCCTTCTACCCATTATTTTTACTTCTTTACTTCCAAAAACTTTCATAAGTCTTTCTTTATTATTGCATCTGCTTAGAAAATTTTCCATCTTCTTCAACTCTTTTAGAAAAAGTTTTACTAACCTTTTATCACCATAGCTTCTTTCTTTGCACTCTTTGGAAGCACTAGTCTTTTCTTCGGTGGAAGACCAAAGAAAAACAAGGACAGGGAAGACGGTGTTGATTCTAAACCTTCCACTGTAAGCACCATCATACCAAAACATCTCAGCACTGCTAATGATTTTCAGGAGAAGGCCACTTCTCTATCTTCATGGACTTGGCCTGCTAGCAGGTATCCTTCCTCTATTCGCCTTTGAAGTATCCCAATTGTAAGGAAGGATTGTAACTTCCCCAATCTTGAAATCCTTGCCTCAGATACGCGGGTTGGTTTCACCAAGGTGGGTTTTACATAAGTCTATACGTACTCCTTTACCTTGGGTCCATTCTATCTGGGGTCGAATGAAGAGCTCAACCCTATAATTTTGGAGTTTTGCCATCAGTACCAGGTCTGCTTAGCATAAGTAGGTCCATCTATATGGAGAATGGTAATTTGCCTTCGCCAACTATGCACAAAGACCGGGGAAATCCTAACCCTTGCACACCTGATGAATCTTTACTCTTCTAAAGTTTTTCATGGGGGAGTAATAAACTCCAGCAAATGTGGCCACTATGCTCTTCTCACCAGTGTGGATGATGACAACAATCGTGGGTGGATGGAGCGAGTCCTCATTATTGCTACCAGGGACATCATCCCAGCCACCACTCCATCTTTTCCTGAGCCGTGGAATTGCTTTCGTAAGTTTTCAATTATTTATTTCCTTCCTTCGTGAAAATATTATTTTTCGTTGTTGTTGATCTTCCTGTTTCTTTTATTCCAGCTACCCGATGGGAACCACCACAAGTTCAAGGTATGGACCAATGGGTTCAAAAACTTCTGGAAATCACGATACCAGGATTCTTCCAGTGGAAGAAAATGGCTTCTAAATACAGGTGGAAGGCCAAATATCAGGGTAAACCGGGTCCTTCTTCCTTTTATATTTTTACGAACACAAATAACTTCATGAAAAAAGTTGCTAACTTCATTTTTTGCTTAATACAGGACTTCCGTAGGGCTCTGTCACCTGCCCCGATGTCGACGCCTTAGTTGACCCGGAAGAGGCTAGGAGGGGGTTGCAAAGTGCCCTTGCCCGAAACAGAGGTCGTGGATCTGTGTCGGGTGAGGGTGCCTCCTCTTGGATTCCCCAACTCGATAACAAGAAACCAAATAGACGACGCTCTTCCTCGGCTGGGACTCAAATGAAGAAGGTAAAGAAAACACTGACCGCGCCGGCCACAGTCATAGTGGTGCTCGATGATGAAGGGGAAGCCAGTGATGAAGAGGCCTCCCTTCAAAGGAGAAAATTATCATCTTTATCATCTCAACTGGATGCTCAGCCAGGAGAGATTGAAAACCCGACCACAGAATAAATCCAAGCACTTTGGGGCGCAAAGGACTTGGTAGATAGTGTTAATTCTTGCTTTCCAGTTCTCATTGTTGTCTCTGATCTAAGAAGTTCAGACCCTGGACCTTTTCTGCCTTCGACCACTAAGCAAACAATAATCAGCACTTCCTCTGATGCAGCTCTCTCTCATCCCTCGTTACCAATAACTTCACACCCATCGACACCAGCTTCTCCTTCCCTGCCAGCAACAACCACATCTCCTCCACCAGTGGCAGGCGATCAAGAAAGGAATGCTTCCCCTCCACAGTCTCATGTTTATAGGAATTTGGGGCATGATTACTCAACCCCTTCCCTAGATCCTCGAGGGATAAGAAGTGCCACTCTTTCGATTTCGAAAGAGTGCCATCTTTTATCCAAGCCGGTGTAGCTTGCGAATTACCTGAAGCGGTTGGCTTCGGAGAAAAACTGGAAGAAAATGTGCTCCCTTTCTAGGGAGTGTTTGATGAACAATGCCATGCACAGTGCCGCGCCGCGCATGTACTATACTTGTTTTCTTATTTCTTCTTCTCAATTTACCTGCTGCAATAAAAACCCTGACTTCGATGTGAAGATATTTGCTTATGATAATGTAATCTAGCTATTTATATTGCAAATAATTACTACAATTATAAATATAGTGTTTAGTGTATGTATTATTTAATTAAGTATACTGTGAGGAAGATTTCCAAGTTGCACCTTCACTCTTGGGCCACCAACATGCCCTAGACGGTGGGATCTGGCTTGGGCCTTAACCTGATTATAAAGGAAAAAAATGACTCTATAGTTGCTATCAAATAATAGCCGAAAAATATATGTGTTATATATATTTTTGTATGTTTTATATAAAAAAATATAAATTTTATACACTTTTTCAGTTACCGAATATAAATAATTTTAGACGAGGGTTAAAAGTGATCTTCACCTGACTATAATATCCTTAAAGGGTGTTTGGATTGGCTTATTTTAAAATCAAAAGTTGGATATTACAAACTTATGGCTTTTTAGCTCATAAGCTACTTTTTAAAAGCCAATCCAAACTTGCTGGGCGCAATAAAGACTATGATTTTTGGTATTCAAACTTGCTGGGCGCAAATATTCTTACTTCCAAAGCAAGTCATGAAGTTGATTGAGGCAATTTGTAGGACCTTCTTGTGGACCGGTGTTGCTATTATCTCAAGGAAAGCACTAGTGGCCTGGGGGAGAGTGTGCACCCAGCAGCAGCTGGTGGTTTAAATATGTTAGGATATAAAATTATGTAACAAAGCAGCAATTATAAAACACTTATAGGATGTAGCAAGAAAAAAGGATTGTTTATGGATATTGTAATGACCCAACCAGTCATTTTAACTTTTAGAACCCTGTTACCTAAAATAAAACTTCATGTAGGTGCTTGTAATGATTTATGACTTACGGGGATAGTTGGTTTGGGATTTGGAAGTGTTTGGGATGAAACCAGAACACTTGGTTCCTTAAGTTGGCCTTAAAGTGCTAAGTTTGACTTCGGTCAACATTTTGTAAAAATGACCCCGGAATAGAATTTTGATGATTCCAACAGCTTCGTATGGTAATTTTGGACTTAGGAGCGTATTCGTAATTTTATTTGGAAGTCCGTAGTTAAATTAGGCATGAAATGGCTAAAAACAAGAATTTAAGTTTGGAAGTTTGACCGATGAGTTGACTTTTTGATACCGGAGTCGGAATCCAGTTCTGAAAATTTTTATAGCTCTGTCATGTAATTTATGACTTGTGTGTACAATTTGAGGTCAATCGGAGTTGATTTGGTAGGTTCCGACATTGAATGTAGAAGTTAAAAACTCTTAGTTTCATTAAAGCTTGAATTGGGGTATGATTCATAGTTTTAGCGTTGTTTGAGGTGATTTAGAGGTTCGACTAAGTTTGTATGATATTTTAGGACTTGTTGGTATATTTGGTTGAGGTCCCGAAGGCCTCGGGTGAGTTTCGGAGGGTTAACAGATCAAAAAGTTGAGTTAAAAAGCTGCTGCAATTTTTCGTCTTCTGTTGGACAGTCTGGGCTGTGATCGAGCCCAGATATCGAGCCAGATATCAAGCCCAGAGATCGAAGCCCCAGATCGAACCCAGATATCGAGCCCACGATCGAGGCCTGAGTCGAATCCAGGGATGAGGCTCAATATCGAAGCCTCGATCGAAGGCAAGGCTCGAGGGCATGATCGAAGGTAAGGCTCGAGGGCTAGGATCGAGACCCATGCTCGATGCCCTGATCGAAGGCTCAAGCTCGATGCCATGATTGAGGCTATGATCGAAGGCCCAACCTCGACTCCCTGATCGAGGCCATGACCGAGGTCCAGGCTCGAGCCTGTGATCGAAGCCCCGATCGAGGCCCAGTTCGAGGACCAGTTCCGAAGGCTGCTGGGCAGTTTTATAAAAAGAGGGCATTCGTCCCATTTGCCATTTTTGACGAACTTAAGCTTGAGCAGAGACGACTTTTGGCAGATTTTCAAGGGAAAAACATTGGGGTAAGTGATTCTAACTCGGATTTGGTCTACATATACAAGTATATCATTGTTTTCACAATCTAATTAGTGTTTTGAGATTGAAATTTGGAAAAAGTTTAGAAATCTCATAGAAACGAAATTTTGAGATTTCGGTATCGATTCAGAGTCGGATTTGAGTGAAACTAGTATGGTTGGACTCGTAATTGAATGGGTTGTCGGATTTCGTAACTTTCGCCGGATTCTGATATGTGGATCCTACGGGCAAATTTTTAATTAATTTCGGAATTTTTATTAAAAATGTAGTATTTCCTTATAGAATTTATTTTCTATAGTTTTAGTGATTATATCGAATTAGTTTTGGCTAGATTCGAGCTAGACAGAGTTGGATAATCGTGGAAAAGCCAAAATTATGGTTAAATTGGAGCAAGACGAGGTAAGTCTCTTGTCTAATCTTGTGAGGGGGAAATTACCTCATAGGTGATTAAAATTAAATAATTATTGCTAATTATGGGGGGCTACGTTCGCACGTGGTGACGAGAGTCCGTGCGTAGCTACTATTAATGCTAAAGTCCGGGTAGTTTAGGACTCAAAGCATGCCTTACTTGTGTCAATTGTATTCTTAGATTTATTCATATTAATTGATATCTATATGAATATATTGTGAATTATTAGATAAAGATATTAAAGGATGAAAATCTCATAGGCTTGATTGTCTGTTTAAATCAATTAATTGTTAAAAAAAATTGTTCTCCTCCCAAATTCATCTTATAATGAATATACTCTCCTTCCGGAGGCACATAAGAAAATGTCCTCCTTTCTTGTGGAGCGGGCCGAACGCCTCGACAGGATAGATACATCTATGGATCGCGCCGCACGTCCCTCGGAAGTGTACACGACACTCTGGATCGGGCTGTACGTCCTCGGCAGAAATCGTGCTTAATAATAATAATAATTACACGATGCTTTAATAATTTATTTCAGCTTGTGAAGCTAATTAGTAAATTGGAAAATCTTTGGAATTTAATGAATTATTATTCTTGCTTGTTAAGGAATTAATTGTTACTCCTGTAAATGAGATTTAATTGATAAATTGGAATTTATTTGAATTGAAGGAATTTAATTAATATATTGAGAATTGATACATTTGAAGGAATTTGATTATTTCCGCTGATTAAATAAGTTATTATAAATTCTAAAAACAAATGTTGATTTAAATATCCTAGTTTTATTTTAATTATTATTGACCTATAGTGAGTGTCAAGGTCGGCCATCTCGTCTCTACCACTTCGAGATTAGGCTTGATACTTACTGGGTACACGTTGTTTACGTACTCATACTACACTTGCTGTACTTTTTGTGCAGGATCTGAGACAGGTACTGGTGGAGGACCTATCATCACATACCTACATCATCCCGAGGCATAGTGGTGAGCTGCCTTTCTGCAGCTACCAGTGTCTCTTCTGATATTTATATTCTGTCTATTTTATTTCAGACAGTATTTGGAGTTTTGTATAATCTACTAGATGCTCATGCACTTTTGACACTGGCACACACATTGGTAGAAATTGGTATTTTATTATCTTCTTGGAATAAAAGTTTAACCAATGTATGTTTGATATATTAGTTGGCTTGCCTAGCTGTAGTGTTGGGCGCCATCACGACCTATAGGTGAAATTGGGTCGTGACAATATGGTATCAGAGCACTAGGTTCACGTAGGTCTCACAAGATTTGAACAGACCTAATAGAGTCTTGCGGATCGGTACGGAAACGTCTGTACTTATCTTCGAGAGGCTATATGGTGTTAAGAAACTACCTTTCTTCATATTCCATTGTGCAATTGATGTAGTACTAAATATCCTTCTCTTATTCTCTCACAGATGGTGATAACACGCTCTAATGAGATTCCAGACCAGGGAAGAGCTACTCCCCCAGTTGCTAGAGGCCGAGGTAGAGGCCGGGGGAGGGCTCCAGCCCGTGGTAGAGGGAGAGGACGTCCCAGGACTATTCCGGTTATGCCGCCAGTGGATCCAGTAGAGAATCCCATTATTGAGGAGCAGGGTGAGGTGCCTGTGGCAGAGCCAGCTCCGGTGGACTTCACATCTGCACCGGGATTTCAGGATGTCACGGGTCGTATGCTGCGATTCATAGACAATATAACTCAGGCCTGTTTATTTCTGGCAGACCCAGCCACATCTCAGGTGGGCGGGGGAGCACAGACCCCTACTGCGCAGGCTCATGGACAGGCAGCTGCTGTATATCAGACCCAGGGTGCACTACCCGTGGGTGGAGTCCAGCCAGTAGCAGCAGCTACACCTGAGCCCAGGCCAGTTGTAGCCGCCGATCCTCAGAAACTATTGGACAGATGGACTAGACTACATCCTTCTATCTTCGGGGGTGAGCGGCATGAGGATCCACAGGATTTCATTGATCGTTGCAAGGATCGACTGTACAACATGAGGATATTGGAATCCCATGGGGTTGATTTCGCTACTTTTCAGCTAGAGGGTAGAGCCCGTAGATGGTGGCAGTTTTATGCTCTTGGCAGACCAATAGATTCTCCTCCCATGACTTGGGACAGGTTCACCTGTATCTTCTTGGACAGGTATATTCCACCCTCCCAGAGGGAAGAGTTGCGGTTTCAGTTTGAGCAGCTCCAGCAGGGTCAGATGTCAGTGACTGATTATGAGGCGAGGTTTTCTGAATTATCTCGCCATGCACTAATGATACTCCCTACTGAGGCGGAGAGAGTGCGAAGGTTTGTAGCCGGTTTACATACTGGTATTCAGGCCACTATGGCTCGAGAGGTTGAGATGGGTACTTCTTATGAGCGAGTTGTGGAGATAGCCCGGAGGATTGAGGGTGTACGTCAGCGGAGCCGAGAGCAGATTATGAGAGATAAGCGGTTCAGGTACTCTGGAGAGTTCAGAGGTGCTCCGTCCGGGGGCAGAGGTCAGTTCGTGAGGGGACAGTCCAGCAGACCCCCATATCCAGCACCACCACCTCCTCGAGGTGCTCCAGTGCGACCTTATCTCAATGCTATCCCAGAGAGTTCTTACCGCCCACCAGCTATTCAGGGTCCTCCCAGTGGGTATTCAGGTCCCCAGGGCCAGACACTTAGTCAGCAGCCCATCGCACCGAAGAGTTGTTACGAGTGCGGGGATCCCAGTCACATGCGGAGGTTTTGCCCTAGGCTTCGAGGTAGACCAGTACAGCAGGGTCAGCAGCCTATGCTTACCGGACCAGTTGCTCCACCAGTAGTCTGACCACCCAAAGGTGGAGGACAGGTGGGTAGGGGCCGTCCTAGAGGTGGAGGTCAGCCAGGCGGAGGCCAGCCAGTTGGCGCTCCAGCTCGGTTCTATGCTTTTCTGGCTAGACCAGATGCAGAGGCCTCAGATGCCGTGATTACAGGTATTATTTCTGTTTGTGGCAAAGATGCCTCAGTATTATTTGATCCAGGATCTACGTATTCATATGTGTCATCTCTATTTGCTCCATTCCTGGGTGTTTCTCGTGAGTCCTTGAGTACTCCTGTATATGTGTCCACTCCTGTGGGAGATTCTGTTGTTGTGAACCGGATCTACTGGTCCTGTATTATTACATTCTGTGGTTATGAAACTAGAGCAAATCTTCTATTACTTGAGATGACCAATTTTGAAATTATTCTGGGCATGGACTGGTTATCTCCATATCATGCTATTCTAGATTTTCATACCAAGACTGTTACCTTGGCTATTCTAGCATTACCTAAGCTGGAGTGGAGAGGTTCGCCTGTCAGTTCATTTAATCGAGTTATTTCTTTTATAAAGGCTCAACACATGGTTGAGAAGGGTTGTTTGGCTTATCTAGCCTATGTTCGGGATACTACTACAGAGACTCTAGCTATTGATTCAGTGTCTGTAGTTCGGGTTCCCCGATGTATTTCCGTCAGATCTTCTAGGTATGCCACCTGATCGTGATATTGATTTTTGTATTGACTTGGATTCAAATACCCAGCCTATATCTATCCCACCGTATGCATGGCTCCGAAAGAATTGAAAGAAATGAAAGAACAGCTTGAAGAGTTACTAGCCAAAGGGTTTGTCAGACCGAGTGTATCGCCTTGGGGTGCACCAGTATTATTTGTGAAAAAGAAGGATGGAACAATGCGGATGTGTATTGATTATTGCCAATTGAACAAAGTCACTATTAAGAACAAGTACCCGTTGCCGCGTATTGATGATCTATTTGACCAGTTGCAGGGTGCTAGGGTATTCTCTAAGATCGACTTGAGGTCGGGGTACCATCAGTTGAAGATTCGGGATTCGGATGTTCCGAAGGCTGCTTTCCGTACTAGATATGGTCATTATGAGTTTCTGGTAATGTCTTTTGGTTTAACTAATGCCCTGGCAGTATTTATGGATCTGATGAACAAGGTATTCAGGCCATATATTGACTCATTTGTCATTGTCTTCATTGATGACATTTTGATCTACTCACGTAGTAAGGAGGAGCATGAGCAGCATATGAGAGTAGTGCTTCAGACATTGCGGGAACAAAAGCTATATGCTAAGTTCTCTAAATGTGAGTTTTGGCTACAGTCTATAGCATTTTTGGGATATATTGTATCGGGCGAAGGTATTAAAGTTGATTCCAAAAAGATTGAGGCAGTTCAGAATTGGCATCGTCCTACTTCGGCGACGGAGATTGGGAGTTTTCTGGGTTTGGCAGGTTATTATCGTCGGTTCGTGGAAGGTTTTTCATCTATTGTAGCACCTTTGACCAAATTAACCCATAAGGGTGCTCCTTTTCGATGGTCCGATGATTATGAGGTGAGCTTTCAGAAGCTCAAGACATCATTGACTACAACACCAGTGTTAGTGTTGCCTTCCGGTTCGGGGATGTATACAGTGTATTGTGACGCTTCGCGCGTTGGCTTGGGTTGTGTATTGATGCAGGAAGGGCAAGTTATTGCATATGCTTCACGTCAGCTGAAGCCCCACGAAAAGAATTATCAGGTACATGATTTGAAGTTAGCTGCGATTGTTCACGCTCTTAAGATTTGGAGGCATTATCTTTATGGGGTGTCTTGTGAAGTTTACACCGATCATCGCAGTTTGCAGCATTTGTTCAAGCATAGGGATCTAAATTTGAGACAACGCAGATGGCTAGAGTTACTAAAAGATTATGATATTACTATCCTGTATCATCCGGGCAAAGCAAATATGGTTGCAGATGCCTTGAGCAGAAAGGCAGAGAGTATGGGTAGTTTGGCTTTCATTTCAGTAGAGGAAAGGCCATTAGCCTCAGATATTCAGTCCTTGGCTAACAGACTTGTGAGGCTGGATATTTCAGAGCCCAGCCGAGTTCTTGCATGTGTTGTGGCCCGGTCTTCACTATTTGAACAGATCAAGGCTCGCCAGTATGATGACCCACACCTGGTGGTTCTTCATGAAACTGTACTACGAGGTGGTACCAAGGAAGTCACTATTGGTGCAGATGGTGTTCTATGACTCCAGGATCGTCTGTGTGTTCCTAATGTGGATGAACTGAGGAAAAAGATCCTGGAGGAGGCACACAGTTCTCGATATTCTATTCATCCAGGTGCTACGAAGATGTATCGTGACTTGAGGCAGCATTATTGGTGGCGAATGAATGAAAAAGGACATAGTTGAGTATGTAGCTCGGTGTCTAAATTGTCAGCAAGTTAAATATGAGCACCAGAGGCCAGGTGGCCTACTTCAGCAGATGACCATACCAGAGTGGAAATGGGAACGAATTACTATGGATTTTGTAGTTGGGTTGCCGCGGACCTTGAGGAAATTTGATGCAGTTTGGGTGATTGTTGACAGGTTGACTAAGTCGGCACATTTTATTCCTATTGTGACTACGTATACTTCAGAGAGGTTGGCTCAGATTTATATCCGGGAGATAGTTCGGTTGCACGGGGTGCCAATTTCCATCATATCAGATAGAGGTCCTCAGTTTACTTCTTATTTCTGGAGAGCAGTACAGAGTGAGTTGGGGACCCGTGTAGAGCTCAGCACAGCCTTTCATCCGCAGACCAATGGGCAGTCAGAGAGGACAATTCAGATTTTGGAGGATATGCCTAGGGCATGTGTGATTGACTTTGGAGGTCAGTGGGATCATTTCCTGCCTTTGGCCGTGTTTGCTTATAATAACAGTTACTAATCCAGCATCGAGATGGCTCCATTTGAGGCTTTATATGGTCGGCGATGTCGTTCACCTATCGGATGGTTTGAGCCAGGTGAGGCTAAGTTATATGGTACTGATTTGGTAAGGGATGCCTTGGAAAAGGTAAAGTTGATTCAGGAGCGACTTCGTACAGCACAGTCCAGACAAAAGAGTTACGCGGATCAGAAAGCGCGTGATATATCATTTATGGTAGGTGAAAAAGTTCTCTTGAAGGTTTTGCCGATGAAGGGAATTTTGAGATTCGGGAAGAAGGGCCCAAGGTTTATAGGCCCATTTGAGGTGTTGAAACGAGTTGGGGAGGTTACTTATAAGCTTGCATTGCCTCCCAGCCTATCAGGAGTTCATCTGATTTTTCACGTATCTATGCTCCGGAAGTATCATGCCGCCCTATCACATGTGTTAGACTTCACCACAGTTCAGCTAGATAATAGCTTGGTTTATGAAGAGGAGCCAATTGCCATTGTTGATAAACAGGTTCGCCAGTTGAGGTCCAAGAGGATTTCTGCAGTAAAAGTCCAGTGGAGGGGCCAACCAGTCGAGGAAGTGACTTGGGAGGCCGAGGAAAACATGGGGAGCAGATATCCAGACTTATTCAGCACTTCAGGTATAATTCTAAACCCGTTCGAGGACGAACGTTTGTTTAAGAGGTGGAGAATGTAATGACCCAATCGGTCATTTTAACTTTTAGAACCCCGTTACCTAAAATAAAACTTCCTGTAGGTGCTTGTAATGATTTATGACTTGCGAGGATGGTTGGTTCGGGATTTGGAAGTGTTTGGGGTGAAACCAGAACACTTGGTTCCTTAAGTTGGCCTTAAAGTGCTAAGTTTGACTTCAGTCAATATTTTATGAAAATGACCCTGGAATAGAATTTTGATGATTCCAACAGCTTCGTATGGTGATTTTGGACTTAGGAGAGTGTTCAGAATTTTATTTGGAAGTCCGTAGTTAAATTAGGCATGAAATGGCTAAAAACAAGAATTTAAGTTTGGAAGTTTGACCGATGAGTTGACTTTTTGATACCGGAGTCGGAATCCAGTTTTGAAAATTTTCATAGCTCCGTCATGTAATTTATGACTTGTGTGTACAATTTGAGGTCAATCGGAGTTGATTTGATAGGTTCCGACATTGAATGTAGAAGTTGAAAACTCTTAGTTTCATTATGCTTGAATTGGGGTATGATTCATGGTTTTAGCGTTGTTTGAGGTGATTTAGAGGTTCGACTAAGTTCATATGATGTTTTAGGACATGTTGGTATATTTAGTTGAGGTCCCGAAGGCCTCGGGTGAGTTTCGGATAGTTAACGGATCAAAAATTTGAGATAAAAAGCTGCTGCAATTTTTCCTCTTCTGTTGGACAGTCTGGGCTATGATCGAGCCCAGATATCGAGCCAGATATCGAGCCCAGAGATCGAAGCCCCAGATCGAACCCAGATATCGAGCCCACGATCGAGGCCTGAGTCGAATCCAGGGATGAGGCTCAGTATCGAAGCCTCGATCGAAGGCAAGGCTCGAGGGCATGATCGAAGGTAAGGCTCGAGGGCTAGGATCGAGACCCATGCTCGATGCCCTGATCGAAGGCTCAAGCTCGATGCCATGATTGAGGCTATGATCGAAGGCCCAACCTCGACTCCCTGATCGAGGCCATGACCGAGGTCTAGGCTCGAGCCTGTGATCGAAGCCCCGATCGAGGCCCAGTTCGAGGACCAGTTCCGAAGGCTGCTGGGTAGTTTTATAAAAAGAGGGCATTCGTCCCATTTGCCATTTTTGATGAACTTAAGCTTGAGCAGAGACGACTTTTGGCAGATTTTCAAGGGAAAAATATTGGGGTAAGTGATTCTAACTCGGATTTGGTCTACATATACAAGTATATCATTGTTTTCACAATCCAATTAGTGTTTTGAGATTGAAATTTGGAAAAAGTTTAGAAATCTTATAGAAACGAAATTTTGAGATTTCGGTATCGATTCGGAGTTGGATTTGAGTGAAACTGGTATGGTTGGACTCGTAATTGAATGGGTTGTCGGGTTTCATAACTTTCGTCAGATTCCGAGATGTGGGCCCTGCGGGCAAATTTTTAATTAATTTCGGGATTTTTATTAAAAATGTAGTATTTCCTTATAGAATTTATTTCCTATAATTTTTAGTGATTGTATCGAATTATTTTGGCTAGATTCGAGCCAGACAGAGTTGGATAATCGTGGAAAAGGCAAAATTGTGGATTAAATTGGAGCAAGACGAGGTAAGTCTCTTGTCTAATCTTGTGAGGGGGAAATTACCTCATAGGTGATTAAAATTAAATAATTATTGCTAATTGTGGGGGGCTACGTTCGCATGTGGTGATGAGAGTCCGTGCGTAACTACTATTAATGCTAAAGTCCGGGTAGTTTAGGACTCAAAGCATGCCTTACTTGTGTAAATTATTTTCTTTGATTTATTTATATTAATTGATATCTATACGAATATATTGTGAATTGTTAGATAAAGATATTAAAGGATGGAAATATCATAGGCTTATTGTCTGTTTAAATCAATTAATTGTTAAAAAAAATTGTTCTCCTCCCAAATTCATCTTATTATAATGAATATACTCTCCTTCCGGAGGCACATAAGAAAATGTCCTCCTTTCTTGTGGAGCGGGCCGAATGCCTCGGCAGGATAGATACATCTATGGATCGCGTCGCACATCCCTCGGCAGTGTACACGACACTCTGGATTGGGCCGTACGTCCTCGGCAGAAATCGTGCTTAATAATAATAATAATTACACGATACTTTAATAATTTATTTCAGCTTGTGAAGATAATTAGTAAATTGAAAAATCTTTGGAATTTAATGAATTATTATTCTTGCTTGTTAAGGAATTAATTGTTACTCCTGTAAATGAGATTTAATTGATAAATTGGAATTTATTTGAATTGAAGGAATTTAATTAATATATTGAAAATTGATACATTTGAAGGAATTTGATTATTTTCGCTGATTAAATAAATTATTATAAATTCTGTAAATCATACTGATTTAAATATCCTAGTTTTATTTTAATTATTATTGACCTATAGTGAGTGTCAAGGTCGGCCATCTCGTCTCTACCACTTCGAGATTAGGCTTGATACTTACTGGGTACACGTTATTTACGTACTCATACTACACTTGCTGCACTTTTTGTGCAGGATCTGAGATAGGTACTGATGGAGGACCTATCATCACATACCCACGTCATCCCGAGGCATAGTGGTGAGCTGCCTTTCTGAGCCGTTCTGCAGCTACCGGTGTCTCTTTTGATATTTATATTCTGTCTATTTTATTTCAAACAGTATTTGGAGTTTTGTATAATCTACTAGATGCTCATGCACTTGTGACACCGGGTATTGGCATACACATTGGTAGAAATTAGTATTTTATTATCTTCTTGGAATAAAAGTTTAACCAATGTATGTTTGACTTATTAGTTGGCTTGCTTAGCTGTAGTATTGGGCGCCATCACGACCTATAGGTGAAATTGGGTCGTGACAGATATTGTGGGTGCATAGCTTTTATATAAAACATAGGGACCTGAAACAATGCCTACCCCTAAGAATGCTTCTTGGGTGGTGAAGAAGATACTGGACAATAGGAGCTTGATCATGGAGCACCAACAACTACAAGTGATATCCATAACAGACGGCAAGTAATGAGTACTGGTGCAAAGTTTCAGATAAAAGAGATGTATCTAAAGCTACTACAAACATATTCCAGAGCTGAATGGAGAAGTCTGTTGTTGCACTTAGACATCCATCCCAAATATAAATTTACTTTATGGCTAGCAACACATAAAGGAATTCGAGACCACTGAATTCACAGTATTTCCTTAAGTAACTTAATCTCCTCTAGTACCCGAGGTTGTGGATTATTTTCTCCCAGGATAGAACGAATTACACACTGGTGTAGCATTACTTCAAACCCCCAGTCTTTCAACGAATACAAATGGCGGCAACAAATCACACTTACTTTTGTTTTGTTGTAGTTAAAACAATACAGAAGAAAGAAGGAGATTTCAAAATTTTTGTAAGAAAAATCTGAAGGAATGGCCTGCTATTTATAGCCAACTGGTTAGTTTTAAATGAAGAGGTGCAACTCTTCAAGATGACCGTTCACATAAATGGCTATTACGTAAATGACTATTTATGCAAAATAAAACGGGAAAATAAAATCGGAGGGAAACTTTAAATTACCGTTACAAAACGGTTGATTTGGATTAAATATTAATTTTTTAACAAATAAATTTGGTCTAAAAAAATTAATTAATCAATCGGATCATTTGACCAAATCCAAATCCAAATTCGAAGCCGAAGCCGAGCCGAGCGAGCGACGGCGACGATGGCGCGAGGCTTGCCTTCTTCTAAACTCTTTAAGGTATGGAAGAAGTGTAATCATATATATACTCAACAAATGAGCTTTTCTCCTCCAATATGGGACAATGTTTCTTTGTAGAGGAGGGAAAAATAAATTTTTATTTTTCCTTCCATTTTTCATTCACACTTTTTTAAGCCAAACCAAGCTTAAAAATCTAACAATCCCCCATATGAATGGGGAATGGCTATATCACAAAAATTTGCATGAAAAATGTGTGATTCGCAAGCAAGGATTAATCGCATCTGGATAAGTAGGTTTCCCTTTGAACTTTCCGTAGTGAACTTATGTCGGATATACTTAGACAATCGGTAGATTTGATATCTTTGAACCGTCGAACTTTGGTGTATACCTAAACAATCATAAGTCACACAATCAACCATTAACCATCTTTGGTTCTCATTGTTGTGTTCGTTTCAGCCATTAACTTCGCCTGGTTTCATAAGTGCTTAGAGAACTAGCCTTACAAAATTCTCCTTGAAGTGGCTAACACTTCACACTTACATAGGTGATTCCTAAACGTGTCATCCCGTAGATATACTATTTGATATACCCCGTATCAAATTTAGAAACCATTAAAAATCCTTAATGATTTATCCTTGGTACTGAACATTGTTTCATCAGGAGAATGGACCAAAAATTTTAGTTGACAATGTTGAACCATCATTAATGACTTTGTTTGATCTCCTTGAACCTAAATCTTGGGATCTCTAGTCTTCTAGGTAGAGGTACCACCACAATGACTTGTCATTGGCCATAGTCCCATTTTCCTCGATGATTTCTCAACTACCTCTCTAGTTAGGCCTTTCGTAAGTGGATCCGACACATTATTGCTTGACTTTACGTAGTCAATCGTAATAATTCCTCTAGAGAGTAATTACCTAATGGTTTTATGTTTTCGTCGTATATGACGAGATTTACCGTTATACATAACGCTCCCAGCCCTTCCAATTGCTGCTTGACTATCGCAATGTATACATATTGGGGCCAACGGTTTGGGACAAAATGGAATATCTTTCAAGAAATTTCGGAGCCATTCAGCTTTTTCACCGCATTTATCTAAGGCTATGAACTCAGCCTCTATTGTAGAGTGGGCAATACAAGTTTGTTTGGACGACTTCCAAGATACCGCTCCTCTACCAATAGTGAATATATATCCACTTGTGGACTTAGAATCAGATGAATCGGTGATCCAATTTGCATCACAGTATCCCTCAATCACCTCAGGATATTTACTGTAGTGCAAAGCAAAGTCCTGGGTATGTTTTAAATATTCCAAAACTCGTTTCATTTCCATCCAATGAGATTGGACTGGATTACTCGTGTATCAACTCAATTTACTTATAGCACAAGCTATATCTGGTCGTGTACAATTCATGATATACATTAAACATCCCAACACACGAGCATAATCCAATTGTGATATGCTTTGGCCTTTGTTCTTTGCTAGTGCAAGATTCATGTCAATTGGAGTCTTTGCAACTTTAAAATCTAAGTGCTTGAATTTTTCAAGTACTGTTTTAATGTAATGAGATTGTGACAATTCTAGACCTTGAGGAGTCTTATGGATCTTAATACCCAGAATTAAATCGGCAACTCCCAAGTCTTTCATATCAAACTTGCTAGTTAGCATATGCTTAGTAGCATTTACGTTGGCAATGTCATTACTCATTATCAACATATTATCCATATATAAGCAAACAATGACTATATGATTTGGAAATTTTTTAACATACACACATTTATCATATTCATTTATCTTAAAACCATTTGACAGCATGGTTTGGTCAAATTTCGCATGCCATTGTTTAAGTGCTTGTTTTAGTCCGTAAAGGGACTTAACAAGTCTACATACCTTCTTTTATTTACCTAGAATCACAAACCCTTCAGGTTGTTCCATGTAGATTTTTTCCTCCAAATCTCCATTTAAGAAGGCCGTCTTAACGTCTATTTGATGAATTTCAAGACCATATACCGCAACTAATGCTACTAATATTCGTATGGACGTAATTCTTGTTACTGGAGAGTATATATCAAAATAGTCAAGACCTTCCGTTGTTTATACCCTTTGACCACAAGTCTTGCCTTATATTTATCAATAGTGCCATCATCTTTCACTTTCATCTTAGAAATCCATTTAGAACCCGATAGTTTATTTTCAGGAGGAAGATCAACCAATTCCCATGTATGGTTGTTCAATATGGATTCTATTTCACTATTGACTGCCTCTTTCCAAAATAATGATTCATAAGAAGACATACCTTCTTTAAATATTTGAGGCTCATTTTCCAATAAGAAAGTTACAAAATCTAGTCCAAATGAAGTAGAAACTACGTCTTGGATCCTCCTGATTAGATGTACTTTCTTTTGTTTCTTCCCGAGGTCATTTAGATCCTTTACCAATCGACTCACATTCCATTTTATACGGATATATATTTTCGAAGAATTTAGCATTATCTGATTCTATAACCGTATTATTATGAATGTCGGGATTTTCTGATTTATGAACCAGAAATCGATATGCTATACTATTGGTCACATATCCTATGAAAACAATCAACGATTTTTGGTCCTATCTTTACCCTTTTGGGTTTAGGAACTTGCACTTTTGCCAAACACCCCCACACTTTAAAATAATTTAAGTTGGACTTCCTTCCTTTCTATTTTTCATATGGAATGGATTGCATTTTGCTATGGGAAACTCGATTTATTATCCTATTAGCCGTAAGAATGTCTTCCCCCCACAAGTTCTGTAGCAAACCAGAACTTATCAACAAAGCGTTCATTATCTCCTTTAATGAACGATTATTTCTTTCCGCAATCCCATTGGATTGGGGCGTGTAAAGGGTCATTATTTGATGAATAATTCCATATTCTAAACATATTTCTTCAAAAGGAGATTCATATTCACCACCCCTATAACTTCTTATCATTTTAATTTTCTTATTAAGTTGCGTTTCAACTTCATTTTTGTATTGCTTGAATGCATCTATTGCTTCATCTTTACTATTAAGTAAGTAAATATAGCAATATTGAGTATTGTCATCAATAAAAGCTATAAAATACTTCTTTCCACTGCGAGATGGTATTGACTTCATGTCATAAATATCTGTGTGAATTAAGTCTAAAGAATTTGAATTCCTTTCAACTCACTTATAAGAATGTTTAACATACTTAGATTTCACACATATTTGACATTTTGATTTGTCGCATTCAAATTTATGCAATACTTCTAAATTAATCATTTTTCGCAAGGTTTTATAATTGACATGTCCCAAACGTATATGTCATAAATCATTTGACTCAAGCAAGTAAGAAGAAGCTGAAATTTTATTATTCTCAATGACCATTACATTCAGTTTGAAAAGGCCCTCAGTGAGGGAACCTTTCCTACAAATATTTCGTTCTTATTTATTACAACCTTATCAGATACAAAAATGCGCTTGAACCCGTTCTTGACGAGAAGTGCAGTAGAAACTAAGTTCTTCCTAATTTCAGGAACATGAAGGACGTTGTTCAGAGTCACCACCTTGCTAGAAGTCATCTTCAGAAATATCTTGTCACATTCTTCAATCTTGGCCACTACAGAATTTACCATAGAAAGCGTCTCTTCGGGTCCAAAGGGAGCATATGTAGCAAACGCTTCTCTAACAACACAAATATGGCGAGTGGCTCTAGAATCAATCCACCATTCCTTAGGATTTTCCACCAGGTTGCATTCAGAAAGTATAGCACACAAGTCATCAGTATTCTCGTGCTTTTCAACCATGTTTGCTTGACCCTTCTTCTTTTCTTTCTTTGGAGCACGACAATCTGTAGATTTATGTCTAGCTTTCCCACAGTTGTAGAAATTTCCTTTGAGCCACTTTTTGCTTGGGTTACTTTTTGGTCTAGAAGGCTTCTTCCTCTTTTTATTATTTTGTGGAGCATCCTCAACCATGTTTGCTCCCATTATTATTGAGTTTCCACGACCCTTCTTTTCAGCAGCTTTGTTGTCCTCTTCGATCCTCAACCGAACAATGAGATCTTCGAGCGACATCTCCTTGCGTTTGTGTTTTAAGTAATTTTTGAAGTCCTTCCACAAAGGAGACAACTTCTCAATTATTGCTGCAACTTGGAATGCTTCATTGATGACAAGACCTTCAAAGAAAATTATATTGGTAATAATAACATAACTAATACTTTTAATAAAAATATTAATTCGACTTATACCTTCAGCATGGAAATCGTGAATAATCACGTGTAATTCCTGAAATTGGGTAATAACAGACTTGCTATCTACCATTTTGTAGTCCAAAAAATTTGCGGCAACAAATTTCTTCAACCCGATATCTTCATTTTTGTATTTCCTTTCAAGCGCAATCCACATTTCTTTTGATTTCTCCATATTACTATAGACGTTATACAGATCGTCCTCTAGTCCGCTAATGTAACAACCCTTACACAAAATATCAGAATACTTCCACGCCCCAGTCACGAGAAAGCGTTTATTTTTTGGAATTTCGTCAGGCAAAACAGGAACATCTTCCTTAATGAACTTCTATAGACTTAAAGTCATCAAGTAGAAGAACATCTTTTGCTGCCACCGCTTGAAATCAATCCCGAAATATTTTTCGGGCTTTTCTGCCAGTGTCGGTGCCAATGCAGGTGTTGTTCGGCTTGTCGATGCATTGGCAGTCACCATAGGAACAGGCTGATTTTTGTTCTCATTCGTCATTTCTGTAAAAAAAAAAAAAACACAAACAAATATTTAATATACGGCGAAATTTTTATATTTTCAAACCGAATAAAACTGGAGTAGAAAATCACATCGATTTTAATCTCCAATGGAATAGAAAATCGCTTGGATTTTAATCTCCAAATGACAGATAATCAACCAAAATAGAATATACGTTAAGAAATTAAAAAAAAAAAGGAGTAGAAAAATACGAAGGCTTTAATCTCCATAATTGGGAGTAGAAAATCACACATGTTTTAGTCTCCAAAATAGTATAAACAATACAAATACAGAATATAAATTAAGTTCCTTAAGGTTGTTAGTAATCTGTATTTGCAAAATAATTCTGGTGAAGGAAAAACAATATAAACCAGAAATGTAGAAGAAACAAAAACGAATCCGAGCCCACTGAATTTACAATATTTCCTTAAGGAACTTAATCTCCTCCTAGTACACAAGGTTCTGGATTATTTCCTCCCACGATAGAACGTATTACACACTGGTGTAGCGGTACTTCAAACCCCAGTGTTTCAACGAACACAAATGGCGGCAGCAAATCACACTTACTGTTGCGTTGTTGTAGTTAACACAATAGAGAAGAAAGAAGGAGATTTCAGAATTTTCGTAAGAAAAATTTGAGGGAATGGCCTGCTATTTATAGCCAACATATTGGGCTTAAATGAAGAGGTGCAACTCTTCAAGATGACCGTTCACGTAAACGACTATTATGTAAATGGCTATTTACGCAAAATAAAACAAGAAAATAAAATCGGAGGGAAACTTTAAATTACCGTTACAAAAACGGTCGATTTGGATTAAATATTAATTTTTTAATAAATAAATTTGGTCCAAAAAATTAGTCAATCAATCAGATCATTTGACCGAATCCAAAACCGAAGCCGAGCGACGACGATGGCGTGAGGCTTGTCTTCTTCTCAACTCTTTAAGAGTTAGAAGAAGTGTAATCATATATATACTCAGCAAATGAGCTTTTCTCCTCTAATATGGGACAATGTTCCTTTGTGGAAGAGGAGGAAAAATAAAATTTTTATTTTCCCCTCTATTTTCTATTCACCCTCTTTTAAGCTAAACCAAGCTTAAAAACCCAACAAGTAGCTGTATCTGGTGATGATTTCTACCTTTCTTTTAAGGGAATCTTACATAAATGTCTCAAATAAGTCATAACTTATCAACCTCTAGCCATTAATCATAAACTAGCCAAGCACATATAAAAATTAAAAACCCAAATTATGGTTCTTTCTCTTCAAGAATCATACAGAAAAATCTCCTTTCATATTTTTAAGTATGATCAACAACATTAGATGCAAGACGGAAAACAAATTTATGGATGAGGTAGCAAATAAGGTGATGAAATAAAAAAAATAAATATATACTACAAGATTTCAAAAATCTAAGCAAAAAAGGACATTTTTCAATGGGTATGGTTGAAATTCATTGAAAACATATAGATGAGTCAATATACAAAATTTGATAAAGATTGGAGGTGATTCAGACTGATTTAGTATCAAAATTCGTAGTTAAAACAGAGTTCAAATAAATCTTCTGCAACACATGTATCACGCATGTATCTCACACACAGGTATACATGGGTATACATGTGATATACATTTGATACAAATATGATACATATGTGATACACAGTATGATACACATATCATTTTTTCATGTTCATCTTCTACTTTGAATTTTCAATTCAAACCACTTCAAAACTCCACCAAACCATCCCAAAAACTGAGATTCAAGCTCCTTATGATGTACTCAATCTATTCTAATAATACCCACTTAAAAGAAAGAAAAAAATTTGAACTTTATTGACTACAAATAGATAATTGGCTAATATTGATAATATTTGGCTAATATTAGTAATATTTTATAATAAACTACTTATAAATGGATATAGTTAGTAATTTTCCTATAAAAAATATTAGTATTATAAATGTAAAACAGTGTCACTATTTAAAAAAGGGAGAAGAAGGTTAAATTTCAATCATAGAAAAGAATACCTATTTTGAATTGTCCTATTTTAAAAATGATTATGACAAAAGGAAGTTTTAATTTTACCATCCAAATTTTCTTTTTTTCTTAATTTATTTTATGATGTCTTTTCTTGATATTATTATTGTTGACGGTAGTTGTAACTGTTGATGATTTCTACCTTTCTTTTAATGACACATAGCCCAAACTTCTACCTTATTTGAGTAGTTTCTAATACAAACTTTAAAAATTTGTCTTAATTTTCTTTCTCATGGTGGTATATTTGAGTATCTTTGAAAATTTACGCCACTTGGTTATTGGAAAAAAAAAAGGTACTGGTTCTACTTTATAAAAGTTATCTAGTTTGAATTTTATAGAAAATTTAATATCAAATGATAGTCCAAGACCAATCATTTTATTTGGTTCATTCTTTGACCGCTCAACACAACTTGTAAGGAAGCCATTCCTAATAGGAAGTTTCTAGCCGTTTTTCTTGAGGAGCGAGAAAAGAGAGGAAATGGACTATCTGGTTATATTTTATGAAAAATGTAGAGATAAATCATGACCTTTGAATCTATTTCAGGTTATTCAGGGGTACGAAAAGTTCGTGGGCCTACATTACTCAAAGATGTTTGGAATCTACCACCGGGGAAGACAAGTGTTGTGCAATTTAATAGTCGTAATCAAACTATTGGAAAAGAGGGTCGAAAGCTTGCTAACTTTCTAGGCATCGTCGCTAGAACTCCCGAACTAATACCATTAAATGTAGATGATTGGCGAGCATTTGATAAAGAAGAAATTGGTGGAGTTTGTGAGGGGTATGAAATTATTATTCTTAATAAGTATCATTTATTTTTATACATGATATTATTTTATACATGATACAGTATCATTTAGTTTCCTTGCTCTATCTTTTCAGAAGAAATTCTCAATCCCAATACGTGGAGAAGAGTTTATAAAAAAGTCAATAGGGAAGAAATGGAAGGACTATAAATGTGATCTGAAGACTATGTATGTGACCAAAATATAAGACCAAAGATGTATTGATGAAAAATAGACCAAGTCACATACCAAGGGATCAATGGACTGGTCTCATCTGGTATTGGCTTTCTGATAAAGCAAAGGTCAGTGAGTACCTTTTTGGTTAGCAATTCAATGTGATTTTAACCTCTTAAGTGTTTGAGCAGATTATGTATTCTCACTTGAACAAGTTTGAACATTACGTATTATCTATTGTCAAATAATTTAAAAACAAGTCCCTTCATTTCTTGATGAGTTTTTTTTCTTCATATAGTATGTATCTCAAGCCAGTAGGTGAGAATATAGTCTTTTGAACACAACAGATCATTTAATAAATACATTACCCTATATGCTTAAGTACTGTTAGTGAGTACTTTTTTATGATGCAATGACAGAAGCGTAGTCAAGCAAATAGAATCAGTAGGGCTAAGCAAAAGATGCCTCACACCGGAGGATCCAAAAGCATAGCAACTTTGATGAATGAAAAGGTATTCATGCGTAAATTATATAGTATTAGTTCTGTGCTTCAAATACTATGTCATAAATTTTTTGTTTGTCTTCTACTTTATTGTGTCATAAATTGTTATCTCTATTACACTCAGGACATGATGAATGAGAGGTTGAATAATGGCGAGACATCTAATGAACAACATCGTAGTGATGTTGCTTGGGAAGGAGATGTGTATTCTCAAGTGTTAGGAACTGAAAAAAGTGGTTATGTTCGTGGTTTAGGACTTGATCCTACCCCTTCTCTATTATGGGGTGGTAAATCTTCCTTGCGAAATGTTGTTGCTGATGGTTTGTCTAATGAGGCTGCACATAGGTTAGAACAAGAGATAAATGAGTTAAAGGAGTTGAATAAAAAAACGGGATGAAGAAATCGCTTTGATGAAAAAAAATCAAGATATGAGAAAATTTGTGTGCAAATATGCTTCTACTGAATTATATGGGCCTCAAAATAATGGAATTACTACTAGATAGGTGAATCGATTTCAAAGTTTTAAACTTTTCTTCTTAAAGTTTTGCTTTATAAGAAAATTGTGCTATCTGATATGTGCTTATATTTACTAGGTTCATGATGCCAATAGCGGCAATAAACAAGCAGCACAAGAACCATGAATGCCATCAGTGACATCAAGTTCCTTGTTATCGCAAGGTATATATCTTTTTTATCGTTAGCCTCTTCCTGCTGATTCTTCCTTAGCTGCAGTCTACTTGTATTTTTTGGTGTTGTCCATACCTGTTTAGCTTTGCCCCTCTGTAGTACTTCTAGAGAACTCTTCCCATTTTCATCTCTGCTAATTCTGTTGCTGTCTTCTCTATTTGCCCATTGTTCTCTGCTACTTTAAGTGTAGGTTGAGGTGTTTTTCTCTTCCTACACTCCTCAACGTGATCATGTTTCTGACAAAACTTACATAGCCTGCAAAATTTCTATTATAATAAAGCAACAACCACACTATCAGTTAAAGAACTGCTACTTTGATGTGTCAAGGAATACATGAGTTGTTAGTGTGACAGAGCTCAGTAACTCTGAAACTGAAAAATTAAGGGTCAACACTAAGCTTCACAATGAAATATGTATCCTTATATCCTATTTTCTTTCTTAGGCAACTCTAGCCACACAAAATAAATCTGTAATTCTACTTTCTGATTGAAATTATAAAATTCAATCCAACTTCAGCTATTTCTTTTTGCAAGGAAACAAACTGGAGCAACAGATTCCTAGACATATGCCTTATATATTAGCAATGCTATTGGCAGAGTGATGGCGCTTTAACCTATCGCTTCATTCCAGTTTGAACTGAGGGAGCATATGTAAGCTTACAATTTGAGAGACATAATATCAAATATGTCTGTTTTCTTATTTTTAGTTGTCTTCAAATGGTTACACGAATATTACTTTAATTCTTGCTATCTTCTTGGATTTGCTCTCGTATATGCTATAATATGTATTTTATCTGCAAAAAATTCTTATTGTATGATGGTGAAATGCAGGAAGTTAAACAAGGAAATTTGGCTCTAAGGTCACACAACGATAGCTGACAAGAGTATCACATTGTTAATAAAAGGAAGAGAAGATTGAGAATATCACACTGTTGATGAGAGACTCGGTTTCCAATTTGATGTTTAGTTGTCTTGTACATAAGGATACTACATTTCTTACAAGTCGATAAATAAATTGGTGTGTCGGCTTTATTAGTTCTTGTTTCAAGTAAATGACATTGTTTTGAGTTTGATAATTCTTCTAGTTAGAAGGTATTGCTCTTGTGACTTTGTTTTTGATGCTATAAAATAGTGTTTCTTAAATGAGTGGATTAAGGTAAATTTATGGTCAGTTTAGCCACCATAATAATTGCCACTAAAATAAATTATCTTTAATGGCAATTGTTGAATTTTAACAGCAATAACAAAAGTCGCAAAATATGTTAAATACTACATTTTTAAGTCAGCTTTAGTGGCTATAGTAATTGTCGCATAATAAATGCTGCTAAAAGTAATTAGTTTTTGCGGCAATAATATTGGTCTGCATTCGGCATAAATGCCGCTAGAGGCTTTAGCGACCTTGGATCTAATGGCATTTAATTAATTGCTGCTAAATTATTTTGCGGTAATAAATATTGCCACTAAAAGGAAAATCTATTGCCACTAAAAGCCTCTATTGGCGTAGTGAACTTGAAAGGAAGCCATTCCTAATAGGAAGTTTCTAGCCGTCTTTCTTGACGAGCGAGAAAAGAGAGAAAATGGACTATTTGGTTATATTTTATGAAAAATATAGAGATAAATCCCCAAGACCTCCTCCCCCAAAAAAAAAAAGAAAAAGAGAGACTCGTAGAAAATCGCCGGTTGGATTTATTTACCCAACCAAGAAAGACAAAGGACTTTCCTTGGGATTGTAGTTCAATTGATCAGAGCACCGCCCTGTCAAGGAGGAAGTTGTGGATTCGAGCCCCGTCAGTTCCGATAGATCCAATAAATATATCAATATTCCTTCAATCTTATCCATTTTTACCCAAAATACTCCAATCCATCTCCTCTTTACCACTACGAAATTCTTCAATTACATCTGCTCCGCTATGTATTTTTTGTACCCGCCGGCCGCCGCCCAACAATAACTTCAAACTCGTCACACCATCTTCTACAAGTAGTCTTATGTAGCATTCTCAGTGTGACTTTTTTTTTTGGGTACAATGCTACTCTTCTTGGTTTCTAATGGTGTTTCTATAAATAAAAAAATTAAGTTACAAAAGAGGATTTTAGTAGCAATTAGTTAGCGACAATAAAAGAATGGTGTCACGACCCAAATTCACCTATAGGTCGTGATGACGCCCAACACTATAGTTAGACAAGCCAACTAAACATATATCGATAAAATTTAAATCCTAAAAAAATAATAAGACACCAAATTCTACCAATGTGTATGCCAAGACCTGGTGTCACAAGTGTATGAGCATCTAGTAGATTATACAAAACCTATAATACTGTTTGAAATAAAAATAGACAAAATAAAAAGAAAATAAAAGGAGAGACACTAGTAGCTGCAGAACGGCTCAGAAAGGCAGCTCACCACTATGCCCCTGGATAACGTGGGTGTAAGACGATAGGCCCCCCACTAGTACCTATCTCAGATCCTGCACAAAAAGTGCAGCAAGTGTAGTATGAGTACGTAAATAATGTGTACCCAGTAAGTATCAAGCCTAATCTCGAAGTGGTAGAGACGAGATGGCCGACTTTGACACTCACTATGGGTCAATAATAATAATTTAAAATACAACTAAAATATCTAAATCAACATGATTCACAAAATTTACAATAATTTATTTAACTAGCAGAAATAATTAAATTTCTTCAAATGCAACAATTCTCAATATATTAATTAAATTCCTTCAATTCAAATAATTTCTAATTTATCAATTAATCTCATTTATAGGAATAACAATTAATTTCTTAACAAGCAGGAATAATAATTCATTAAATTCCAAGGATTCTCCAATTTATCAATTAGCTTCGCAAGCTGAAATAAATTATTAAAGTATCGTGTAATTCTTATTATTAAGCACGATTTCTGTCGAGGACGTACGACCCGATCCAGAGTATCGTGTACACTGCCGAGGGACGTGCGGCACGATCCATAGATGCATCTATCCTGCCGAGGCGTTCGACCCGCTCCACAAGAAATGAGGACATTTTTTTAAATACCTCCGGAATGAGAGTATATTTGTTATAAGATAAATTCAGGAGGAAGAACAATTTCTCTTAACAATTAATTAATTTAAACAGAAAAATCAAGTATATGAGATTTTCATCCTTTAATATTTTTATCTAACAATTCACAATATAAATATATATATCAAATAATATTACAATTCACAATATATATAAATGTATATATATATCAAATAATATTAATTAAATAAAGAATACAATTTACACAAGTAATTCATGCTTTGAGTCCTAAACTACCCGGACTTTAGCATTAATAGTAGCTATGCACGGACTCTCGTCACTTCGTGCGTACGTAGCCCCCACAATTAGTAATAATTATTTAATTTTAATCACCTATGAGGTAATTTCCCCCTCACAAGATTAGACAAGAGACTTCCTTGTCTCAAAGTCCACTTTCCGATTATCGCGGCGCGTAAAATTCTCGATTCGATGTCGAAAGATCCAAAACTATCCAAAAGTTATATAAAATAATTAATATATGCTCAATAATTTGAAATTCATCTATTAAATAAATTACCCTATCCAAAATGGTAAAATTCTTAAAATTCACCCCGGGCCCACGTGCCCGGATTTCGAAAATTTTCGGATGAAATGTTACCCATAATCTCAAGAACTCAAATATATAATTTCTATCCAATTCCATAACTATTTTTGTGGTTAAAATCCCATTTTGTAAAAATCTAGGTTTTTCACCTAAACCCTTGATTTCTAAGATTTACTAGTTATAATCTACCCATAATCTATGTATTTAACTCAAAGGGTGTAGAATTAACTTACCTCCAAGTTGTTAGTTGAAAACTCCTCACAAAGAGCTCCAAAATCACCCAACAATGGATGAAAAATAGAAAGAAATGGACTGAGTTTTCGTCCGTTTTAATATTCTGCCCAGACAGGTTTTTCGCACCTGCGGAAGGAGTACCGCACATACGGCTTTCGCACCTGCAGAAATTTCTCGCAGGTGCCATTTTCCTTCTTTTTCTGGCTCCGCACCTGCGGAAGAAATTCTCGCTTCTGCGCAAGCGCAGGTGCGCCCATCCCTTCGCGCCTGCGCATTTTTCTGCTTCTGCGCACAAGGCCATCGCATTTGCGCGTTTGCAGGTGCACCAATTGCTTCGCATCTGCGATGGCTGGGCAGGCTTCTCTCGTTCGCACCTGCGATTGGTGTCTCGCACTTGCGGCTGTCCAAGCGCATGTGCGATTATGACAGTAGCTGGGAGCTTCAGTCCTTGCTCAATTTCCCAAAATTGGTCTGAGCCTCGTCCGCTTAACACTCGGGACCCCCGGGGCCCGCCCGAACATACCAACAGGTTTGAAATCATAAAACGGACTCGTTCGAACTCTCAGAACGCGTAAAACAACATCAAATCTAAGAATTATACCCTAAACCAAATTGATTCAAACTTAAGAATTTCAAGTTGTTTAATTTACTTCCAATGCGCCGAAATATACTTAAACTACTCGAAATGACACAAAATTTTGCGTGCAAGTCTTAAATCACTATACAGAACTATTTCCAAACTCGAAATTTCAAACGGACTTCAATTACTCAAAAACCTACTCCAAATCAAAAATAATTTTAAACCTTCAAATAGTTGATTGTTACTATTAAGCGTCAAAACGCTCCTGGGTTATCCAAAACCCGATTCAGACATACGCTCAAGTCCAAAATCATCATACGAACCTAGTGGAACCGTCAAATCCTGATTCCGGGGTCGTTTTCTCAAAATGTTGACCGAAGTCAAATTTGGCCATTTAAAGCCAACTTAAGGAACCAAGTGTTCCGATTTCAACCTAAACACTTCCAAATCCCGAACCAACCATCCCCGCGAGTCATAAATTAATAAAAGTATGTTCGGGGAGTTTTATTTTAGGGAACGAATTTCTAAAAGTTAAAATGACCGATTGGGTCATTACAAAAGGTCACTAAATAATTTTGTAAACGAAAATATTAGTAGCAAATAAGCATCAATAGCTATTAAATATCTTTTAGTGGCAATAAAAACAAATAGCCGTTTAAAAGCAACTTCCATTATTTTTATCTTTTCCTTCAAATATTTAGATTAAAATAACTTATTCCCTTCAATTCCTTCCGTCTAAGTTGGGAAAATTTAGGAAAATACTTCAGAAATATACAAATCTCTCATCCGTGTAAAGGTTCTCATCGTTGTTGCCCTACCGCTGATACTTTGTCTCACCATAGCACCATCATTTCCAGGTAATATATTTCAAAAAATATCTTTTTATCACTACTCTCTCTTTTTTGCTCCAAATATATATCCTTCCAGGGTTTGAATGGGAGAGAGGTACAAAATTGCTATGTTTTGGTTATGGTTATAAATTGCGATATTTTTCGGATCACAATAACCTTCATTGAGAGTGTTAACCAATTCCGCTTTAACTATATTCTAATACAAAGCTTCAAGTTGTCCAATCTGTTACTCCAACTTTTTTTTTCAATCTCTGTTAACAATTTAACTTCTATTGCAAAGAATTCGCAAATTGTGAGAACAAGAATATTATAACCTTTCTGCTCTTCAAGTCCACCAAGGAAAATACTCCCGAGCATATTCTTATAAATGCTCAGACCAAAGCTTTAACAAGAGAACCAATTCTTTCAAAAGGGCTGAAATTTTCAGGAATCAACTCTTCACAATTGCTCATAATAATAATAAAAAATAACGAGCATAAATCTTGATATTGTTGGCCAGTGGCATAGCTAGGAATCCCGTCAAGGGTGTTCAAACTTTAAACAAGTTAATAATTTTTTTCGTCGATGAATGATGTACCAAAATTTTTAAAATCAAACTAAGCAACATTTAGTTAAACAATAAAAATACATGTAATCGAACTATCATTTTATAAATTAAAATTAACATAAAAAAGATAACACTAGAAATTTTATTGATAAATATAAGCATAAAATTAAAGGAAAGAGAGAGTCGAGAGGGTTTGTAGTCTGTATTCTGTACAGAGCTTTTGTTGAAGAAATTGTTTTAAAGCTTGACTTATAAATAAAATTTATTTAAGGAATAACTTTTAATTAAAAACTACTTTTAAGATTAGTTATTTTTCTTTATATAAATTTTAAATTTTAAGAGTTATTTTTTTAAAAAAAAAAAAAATTAGATTGAAAATGTTGGCCCAAGTGAAGGTTAGTTTTGAAGATTGACAAAGGAAGCTCAGGCATGAACCAAGTCCATCCCTTGTGTGCATAGACACGGGAAGAATCGAGTATGTGGGATGCACGTGAAGGAGATAAGCTTAACTTGGTATAATTGATATCTCCTAATCGAAAATGTTGCATAATTGAGAAGGAGAAGGACTCCTTACTCAAAGAGAACACTATCCAAGATAAGGGAGGAGTTAAAAGTTGAGATCAACTACAACTCTTCCACCAAAGAAGAGTAGCATTAGAACTCTAGTTATTTTCTACTCTACTAACTCTATAAATCGCAGGATGTTCTCATTAAACAGGATGCACAAAAGCAGAAGTTAAACGTGAATTGAGACCAAAATAGCAAGGCATTTTGCAAGCAATTCGTGTGTGATTCAAGTGTGCAAACCTGAAGCTACATGAACCGGATAAAAGAACCAGCTCCAAGTGTCTGTCTTTTATTCTAGTTCAATTGTAGTAGGTATTTTCATATTGTACCTTTCAGCTTTATCTAGAGACAATTGTAATAGGTACTCAGAGTATTCAAGTTAGAGTTAATTTGAAGTTGTCGCAGCAGTTAGAGGCTGGTTGCCACAACGGGATTAGAGTTAATCCTAGGTTTACAAAAGTATTTTATAAATACAGTTTTTGGCTCAGTGATTTAGTGGAGAGTTTGGAAAAATCCTACTGGAAAGTAGGTCGTGGTTTTTTCACCTTTTGAGCCAGGTATTTTCCATATAAAATACTTGTGTTCTTTACTTTCCGCATTTACTATTTCAGCAATAGTAGGTTAAGGAACACATAGAAGAATCCGGTCCTTCTATAATCAGTTTAGGCGAAAAATTGGGTACCACACAAATCACCCCCTCTTGTGTGATATTGAAGTTAAAAACATCAGAAAAAGAGTCAAATAGACCATACACGCGGTGAACCCTGTTTAATTTTGGCAAACAAAATGGGCATATAACTTTGAACCCGTGAACAACATACCATTATTAGTATGATAAGTTCCAATCCTGTTTGAAATCATTAAAGACTTCTCAAACTGTCTAGTTCCCATGATTATTCCAAAATGGGCAAAGGCTAGTATGGGGCACTTTGGGAATGAAAAAAATAGGCGAAGTGATTCTTAACTAAAAAATGTTGAATTTGTAGCAAGATAAAAGTTGTCTTTAGGGAACTCAACTCTCCCTAAATACTTCTCAGCAACTGTCGTGTCTTTCTTTGTTTCCAGAATATCCTGAATAGAAGTTTCACTTAAGGAGCTTGCAACTCCACGAGATAAATCTTTAACACCATCCTTTGATATCTTATTGGCATTAGCTAGAGCAAAATATCTTGGCACGGTAGGACCCACAGCAAGGATGTGTGATGATCTAAAAACCACCAGAAATGGATCATTAACAACAAAAACAGCAGGCTATCCCATTCTGCAGAGTTTAAAGGCCCGTTAACTCACTACCACCAGCTATGGATGGATGCATTTCTGATGTATAACTATCCCAGTTGAGAGGACTTGCATCCATGTCTTACGAATCAGGAAAAAATACATAATTTTTAGAAATAAAAATAACATATATCTCTTCCACTACATCTGGTTTTGCAAATACTCGTTTTGGATTCTCGGTCGTGTACCCATTTCCTTTGTCAATAAGCTCATATTGTCTAGTATCTACAATTCTACATCAGCAATATCTTCTTTAACAACATTACTTCATCTTCCTTGTCTAGAAAGGTACTATGTGAATTGTCTAACTTCAAAACAGGTCCGATAACTTCATGATTTGTCGCATCCATCCCTACAACTTTGGCTTGAACAATGGAAAGATCTACCTCTACCATCACAGGATTTTCCCCTAGTACTACCTGAGAAATTATGTGAAGGGCAGGGATGAAGAACCCTAATTTGTAGGGGTGTCAATGGTTCAGTTCGACCGATTATTTTATAAAATTTGTACCATACCAATTTTTCAGTTATTCTATTAACCAAAATTATACTTTTAGAAACCGTACCAATCATGTCAGTTTCTCTTCGGTATCGGTACAGTTCGGTTAATTTTCGGTATTTTTTTAAATGCCATTTAAAAGTCAGTAGTGGAAGGAGAATACAATAATATACGTAATTTTATAGGACATAACAAAAATCTCTAGACATTTTTACTATTTAAAGGGTGATGAATTAAGAAAATATGAAAGATGGCCAGAGTATAGATCCATCAACTTCTACAGCAACGCAAAAGAAACTAAGAAAAGACAAAAGAAATATAAATCACACCAGTGGAAAGATATTAAATAAGTTGGGACTCAAGAATAAAGTATATAAAAGATTAAATATTTGAAAATATAAATTTAAATCATACGAAAGGAAACATATTTAATACAATGTAGTTTACTACCTATAATCGCTAGAATACATTGTGTCTTGCTAATGAATATGCAGGAAATAATTTAGTTTCAATAAAAGTAGTATAATAGGTTTGGGAATTAGGATTTTGAATTTAATTACTTGTTGGCTCGTAATCGTTTTCATAATTTCAAGGCCCAAGGAAAAATTTAATGCTTTATTATTTTTAAACTTTGATATATAAATATTTTTTTTATGTAAATTTATTCGGTACGGTTCGGTATTTTTTCGATTTATTTTCATAAAGTAAAAACCTACCCTAATTATCGGTACGATTATAGATTTATATAAAAATCTACGGTTTTATTAAAAGAAACCTAAAAATCGGTTTGATACGGTACGGTTCGATCGATTTAGTCGGGTTTTAAATATCCATTGACACCTCTACTACTTTGTTCTTACCATTAGAGAGAGAAATGTGGGAGATAAACCATTCTCATTTCTATGTAAGAATCAAAATGAAAATCTATTGCGGAACAACTGAAATAATAACAGATATAATGGCTAAACATTAACAACATCAGGTATATATATAGATAAAGCTGGAAAAACTGCCGCTCGACATATACAAGTAAAAGCAACAACTCTGAGTATAAACATTCCTCCAAAGACCTGGTAGTCACAAGTCACAAACTCTAAGGAATTGTTCTAACTGTCTCTATACATCAGTATCTAGGAAAAATAAAGAAGAACAACATAAAAGGATAGAGGGACACTCTGAGGTCTGCGGACGCTGGCACATATAACTTGAAGTCTCCGTAGCAGCAACACGACTCTCCACTAATAGCGGGGCTGGTAAGAGATACCTGGGTATGCACACAAAACATGTGCATAAGAGTAGCATGAGTACACCAATCCAGTAAGTGCCTAGCCTAACCTCGGTAGAGTAGTGACGAGGTCAGGTCAGGGCCCAACTGGAATATAATAATTAAGGCAGAACATATAGTATTATGATAAAAGACTAAGAATTTAACAACGAGAAATACGGAAGAGGAAACTACATAGCAAATAGGGGTAAACAACAGGGGCACTCCCGAGGTACTGCCTTGTAGTCCCAAAAGTAAATAGTCAACATGGGATCTTCCGAGGTACTGCCTCGTAGTGCCAAAAGTAAATATGCAGCGGGGGATCTCCCGAGGTACCGCCTCGTAGTCCCAAAAGTAAATATACAACAGGGGATCTCCCGAGGTACTGCCTCGTAGTCCCAAAAGTAAACACACAGCTAGAAACCAATGGAAACAACAATTAATAGCAAGAAATCCTACATCTTTAGACTAAATACAAATCAAGGAAAGACAGGAATTCAACTAAGCATACTGCACAGATTTCAAATAAGTATTTAAGACACATAGACATGCGATATTAGGCTAAACACGATAACTACACATGCTGGGATGACTCACTTAAGATATAATAGGTTACTGTTCAGTTAAAACCAGTTTTTCAACAATTAGCCCGTATACGCACTCGTCACCTCGCGTACACGGCACTCACATATCACAGACTTGTCACAATAGTACCAAATACTAAGGAGATTCCCCCCACAAGGTTAGGCAAGTCACTCACCTCAAGCCAAGCTCAATCAGTCAACAAGAATACCTTTTCCTAGACTTTCCGACTCCGAATGGCCCAAATATAGCAAAAATAAATTACATACCATAAATATAGCTATAAGAAACTAATCTAATTAATGAAATCAAAACTTTAGCAAGAAATTAGAAATTCCTCCCAAAATGTTAACCCGAGCACACATCTCGGAATCAGATAAAAGTCACAAAATATGAACATCCATTCAACCACAAGTTCACCCATATCAAAATTACTCAAATCTGATACCAAAGTCTCAATCAAAATCCCAAAATTCGGTTTAAGAACTTTTTCAACTTTCCCCCCAAATTTCTCAACCCAAAACCTTAATTACATGATGAAATTAATGATGGATTAGTGGATATTAATCAAAAACGAGCCAAGAACCCTTACCCAAATGTTTCCTCTAAAATCCCCTAAAACTTTTGCCTCAATCCGAGCTCTCAAAGTACCAAAATGAAAATGGGATCAAACCCTCAAAAGTTTACCTTTTCTGCCCGGTTAAACCGCACCTGCGGTCCAAATTCCGCTTTTGCGGTACTACTTTTGCGGCAAAGACTCCGCACCTGCGGAGTTCACTTAAACTCCCAGGTATCGCACTTGCGCACAACCCCTCCGCATCTGCGGTCGCGCTTCTGCGCTAAAACGTCCGCTTTTGCGAGAAACGTGTCCACCTCAACTTCCTCACCTATTCCGCTTCTGTGATCACACTTCCACAGAAGCGGCTCCGCTTCTGCGTCTTACAAGTCGCACCTGCGACCACTGGCCATCCTTATCATCCCCGCATCTGCGATCTCCTGCTCGCTTCTACGAGCTCGCACCTGCAGGCAATCCAACCGCAGGTGCGATGACACCAAAAACAGCACAGCATTTGCCATTTCTCTAAGTATGGTAGATAATGATCCAAAACACACCCGAGGCCCCCGGAACCTCAATCGAATATACCAACAAGTCCTAAAACATCATATAAATTTAGTCGAGCCTTCAAATCACATCAAACAATGCTTAAAACACGAATCACACCCCAATTCACACTTAATGAACTTTGAAACTTTAAACTTCTACAACCGATGCTGAAACCTATCAAAATACGTCTGATTGACCTCAAAATTTGCAAACAAGTTACATTTGACATTAAGGACCTACTCCAACTTTCGGAATTGGAATCCGACCCCGACATCAAAAAGTCCCCTCCCGGTCAAACTTCCCAAAAATTCAACTTTCGCCATTTCAAGCTTAATTCAGCTACGTACATCAAAATCACAACCCAGACACACTTCTAAGTCCAAAATCACCCAACGGAGCTAACAGAACCAACGGAACTCCATTCAGAAGTTAGCTTCACACAGTTCCAACTATGGTTAAATTCTTAGGACTTAAGCTTCCAATTTAGGGACTAAGTGTCCCATTTCACTCTAAAACCAAAACAAATCCTCCCGACAAGTCACATAAGCATAAAATGAAACAGAGGAAGCCGTAAATAGGGTATCAGGGATAATACTCTCAAAATGACCGATCGGGTCATTACATCCTCCTCCTCTTAAAACAATCATCCGTCCTCGAACGAGTATAGAGGCATACCTGAAGTGGTGAAAAGATGAGGATAACGGCTGCGCATATCTTGCTCGGTCTTCTAAGTCGCCTCCTCGACCGGCTGACCCCTCTACTAAACCTTCACTGAAGCAATGTTGTTTGACCTCATCTTTTGAACCTGCTTGTCCAAAATAGCCACTCTCCTCAACATAAGATATATCCTTGTCCAACTGGACTGAGCTGAAGTATAACACATGAGACGGATCGCCGTGATACTTCCGGAGCATGGAAATATGGAACACTGGATGAGCTTTCAGATAGACTAGGTGGTAGTGCAAGTCTGTAAGCCACCTCTCTAACCCTCTCAAGAATCTCAAAAGGCCCGATATACCTAGGGCTCAACTTGCCCTTCTTTCCGAACCTCATAACGCCCTTCATGGGCGAAATCCAGAGCAAGACCCGCTCCCCAACCATGAATGCAACATCGCAAACCCTCTGATCTGCATAACTCTTCTGTTTGGACTGGGTTGTACGAAGTCGATCCTGAATCACCTCAACCATCTCCAAAGCATCATGAACCAAGTCTGTACCCAATAGCCTAGCCTCGCCCGGCTCGAACCAACCCACTGGAGACCAACACCGCCTATCATACAAAGCCTCATACAGTGCCATCTGAATGCTCGACTGATAACTGTTGTTGTAGGAAACCTTCACGAGTGGCAATAACTGATCCCAAGAACCCCCAAACTCCATCACACATGAACAAAGCATATCCTCCATTATTTGAATAGTGCGCTCGGACTGTCCGTCCGTCTGAGGGTGAAATGTTGTGCTCAACTCAACCCGAGTACCCAACTCATGTTGTACGGCCCTCCAGAACCGCGATGTAAACTGCGTACCCTAGTCAAAAATGATAGATACCGATACGCCATGAAGTCTGACAATCTCGTGGATATAAACTCGAGCCAGATGCTCAGAAGAATAAGTAGTCATCACTGGAATGAAATGAGCTGACTTGATCAACCTATCCACAATCACCCAAACTGCATCGAACTTTCTCTGAGTCCGTGGGAGTCCAACAACAAAATCCATAGTGATCTGCTCCCATTTCCACTCCGGAATCTCTAGCTTCTAAAGCAATCCACCTGGCCGCTGATGCTCATACTTCACTTGCTAGCAATTTAGACACCGAGCTACATACTCTACTATGTTCTTCTTTATTCTCCTCCACCGATAATGCTATCTCAAGTCCTGATACATCTTCGCGGTACCTGGATGAATGGAGTATGGCAAACTGTGAGTTGCATGGAGAATCAACTCACGCAAACCATCTACATTGTGTACACATAGCCTGCCCTGCATCCTCAATGCACCATCATCCCCCATAGTGACTTCCTTAGCATCACCGTGCTGAACCGTGTCCTTAAGGATAAGCAGATGAGGGTCATTTTATTGATGCTCCCTGATACAATCATAAAGAGAAGACTGAGAGACCACACAAACAAAAACTTGACTCGGCTCAGAAACATCCAATCTAACAAACTGGTTGGACAAAGCCTGAACATCCAATGCCAATGGCTTCTCTACTGCTGGAAGATATGCTAAGCTGCCCAAACTCTCCGCCCGGCGACTCAAGGCATCGGCCACTACATTGGCCTTATCGGTATGGTATAGAATAGTGATATCATAATACTTAAGAAGTTCCAACCAACACCGCTGACGCAAGTTAAGATCCTTCTGTTTGAACAGATGCTGCAAAGTCTGGTGATCGTTGTAGATCTCACAAGGGACACCGTACAAATAATGCCGCCAAATCTTCAAGGCATGAAAAATAGCTTCTAACTCAAGGTCATGGACAAGATAGTTCTTTTCATGCACCTTCAGCTGTCTAGACGCGTAGGCAATCACCCTACCATCTTGCATCAACACCGCGTCGAGACCAATCAGCGACGCATCACAATATACAGTATAAGACCCCGAACCTGTAGGCAATACCAATACTGGGGCAATAGTCAAAGTTGTCTTAATCCTTTGAAAGCTCTCCTCACACTCCTCTGTCCACCTGAACGTAGCACCCTTCTGGGTCAGCCTGGTCATAGGTGCTGCAATAGATGAGAATCCCTCTATAAATCGACGGCATTACCCCGCCTAATCGAGAAAACTTCGGATCTCTGTAGCTGAGGACAGTTTTGGCTAACTCTATACTGCCTCAACCTTCTTCGGATCCACCTTGATCCCATCACTCGACACTACATGGCCCAAAAATGCCATTGTCTATCCAAAACTCACAATTTGAGAATTTTGAATATAACTTCTTTTCTCTCAAGGTTTGGAGCACAGTCCTCAGGTGTTGCTCATGATCCTCCCAACTCTGGGGGTACACCAGAATGTCGTCAATAAACACGATGACGAATGAGTCAAGATAGGGCTGGAACACACTGTGCATCAAACACATGAATATTTCTGGGGCATTGGTCAGCCCAAATGACATCACAAGGAACTCATAGTGACCATACCGAGTCCTAAAAGCTATCTTCGGGATATCTGGCTCTCGAATCTTCAACTGATGATAGCTTGAACGTAAGTCAATCTTGGAAAACACTCTGGCACCCTGTAACTGATCAGATAGGTCATCAATACGAGGTAACAGATACCTGTTCTTCACTGTAACTTTGTTCAACTGGCAATAATCAATAGACATATGCATAGAACCATCCTTCTTCTTCACAAACAAGACCGGAGCACCCCAAGGTGACACACTAGGCCGAATGAAGCCCTTATCAAGAAACTCCTGTAACTGCTTCTTCAAATCCTTCAACTTAGGAGGATCCATACGATATGGAAGAATAGAGATGGGTTGAGTGCCCGGTAATAAATCAATACCAAAATCGATATCCCTATCGGGCGACATGCCCGAAAGATCAGCTGGATATACACCTGGATAATCCCTCAATACCAGAACTGACTCAACGGTAGGTGTATCAATACTAACATCTCTCACATAAGCTAGATACGCATCACACCCCTTCTCAACCATTCGTTGAGCCTTAAGGAATGAAATAACTCTCCTTGGAGTGTAATCTAAGGTACCTCTCCACTCTAACTATGGTAATCGTGGCATAGCCAGCATCACGGTCTTGGCGTGACAATTAATAATAGCATAATGGGGCGACAACCAGTCCATGCCCAAAATAATATCAAAATATACCATACTGAGCAATAATAAATCGACTTTGGTCTAAAAAATGCTAAGAACAACCAAACACGACCGATATACAAGGTCAATAACAATAGAATCTCCCACATGTGTAGACACATAAACAGGAGAACTCAAAGAATCACGGGATACGCCCAAATATGGGGCAAAATAAGATGACACATAGGAATAAGTGGAGCCTGAATCAAATAAGACTGATGCATCTCTATGACAGACCGAAACAATACCTATAACGACAGAGTCGGATGCGACTGCCTCTGTACGAGAAGGAAGAGCATAATATTTGGCCTGGCCTTCCCCTCTAGAGCAACCTCTACCTACCCGACCTCCACCTCGAGCTGGTTGAGCAGGTGGAGTGGTAGTTGGTGCTGTAATCATAGCCTGAGAACCTGGTGGAGCACCCGGTGCCTGAGTAGTCTGTGGAGGTGCACCCCTCCTAAGTCTGGTGTAATTCCTCACCATATGGCGAGTGTCGCCACACTCAAAATATGTTCTCGGAGGGCGTGGCTGTTGTGGCTGGCTTGAGCTAGGTCGGCTGGACTGACCGCTGAAAGCACCCCGTGCAGGAGGTGCACTAGACAATGGTGGTGCATAATAAGGATACTGGGGCCTAGGAGGGGCCGAAATACCGCTAGCGACTGGAAGTGCTGAATGAACAGGGCGGCTCACATAACCCCTACTATGACGAGCTACCGTTGGGGAACGAGTACCACTATAAGTGCTAGACTCTCGAGACCTCTTGGCCTCTCTCTCCTCTCTCCCAAGTCAGCATATCCTCAAATCTCCTAGCAATCCCCACAACCTGCTGGTATGCAATATCCATCTCAAACTCTCGGGCCATGTTAAGTCTGATACTGGGGTTGAGCCCCTCGATAAATCGACGGACCCTCTCTTGAACTGCAGCAACCAAGGATGGTGCATGCCTAGCCAAATAACTTAACCGAATCGCATTCTTTGACACAATCATAGAACCCTAGCGCAACTGCTCAAACTCTACGCGCCATGCATCTTTGAGACTCTGGGGAACATACTCCCTCAACAACATATCCGAGAACTGAGTCCAAGTGAGCGAAGCTGCCTCGGCCGGAGTACCCAACTCATAAGCACGCCACCACTGATAGGCCACTCCTCTAAGCTGGAACGTAGTGAAAGAAACCCCACTCAACTCTGCTACACCCATAGTACGGAGGATATGGTGACACTCAAGAAAACCCTGGGCATCCCCTGATGCCAAGCCACTAATTGTAGGAGGGTGGTACTTCTTGTACCTCTCGATCCTGAGCTGATCCTCCTCATAAACTATTGCCCTACCCTCGGGCCGAACTGGGGCTACTGGCTGCACTGGTATGACCTCTAGAACCTAGTCGACCTGAACTCGCTGCTCTAGGTGCAGGCAGCGTGAGTCTGTGCTCCTACCTTGGCCTGAGATGTGCCTAGAACAAGTGGGATTAATCCAGCCTAAGCCAAGGTACTGAATATGCTCAGAAACTGGGCTAGAGTCTCATGGAGTGCTGGTGCAGCAACAAGTGTCTCAGGTGTCTGCGCTCCGACTCGAGCTACTGGTGGCTCCTCTGTAGCAGCTCTTGCGGGTGCTCTAGATGCACCACGTAGATGTCCTCGGCCTCTACCCTAGCCCCGGACCCTCTCGTGGATCTAGCAGGGGGCGCGGGTGCCTGGTCATCTGATCTGGTTGTATGTGTCCTCACCATCTGTGAGAGAATAGAAGACAAAAGTTTAGAATTCCGAAGTCAACAATTTCGCACAACAAGGAATCAAAGAAGTGAAATTTTCCTAACAGTTCCCTAGCCTCATGTAGATAAGTATAGACGTCTCCGTATCGATCTGTGAGACTCTACTAAACTTGCGTGTGACTCATAATACTAATGAACCTAGAGCTCTGATACAAACTTGTAACTACCCAAATATCCCTTCGTAGGACGTCGTGACAGCATCTAGTCTTTAAGACTAGGTAAGCTTAACAATTGCGGAATAACCTAAATAATAAGAGAAATAACGGCTAAACTTTAACAACAACATGTATATATATAGATAAAGCTGGAAAAACTGCCGCTCAGCATGTACAAGTAAAACCAACAAATCTAAGTATAAACATTCCTCTAAAGAACCGGTAGTCACAAGTCATAAGCTCTAAGGAATTGTTCTAAATGTCTCTATACATCAGTATCTAGGAAAAATAAAGAATAACAACATAAAAGGATATAGGGGGACTCTAAGGTCTGCGGACGCTGGCAGATAAACCTTGAAATCTCCGTAGCAACAACACAACTCTCCACTAATAGTGGGGCTGGTAAGAGGTACCTTGGTCTGCACACAAAACATATGCAGAAGAGTAGCATGAGTACACTACAACGAAACCCAGTAAGTGCCAAGCCTAACCTCGGTAGAGTAGTGATGAGGTCAGGTCAGGGCCCCGCTGGAATATAATAATTAAGGCAGAAGATATAGTAATATGATGAAAGACTGAGAATTTAACAACGAGAAATACGGAAGGGGAAACTAAACAGCAAATAGGGGTAAACAACAGGGGCACTCCCGAGGTACCGCCTTGTAGTCCCAAAAGTAAATACTCAACAGGGAATCTCCCGAGGTACCGTCTCATAGTCCCAAAAGTAAATATGCAGCGCGGGATCTCCTGAGGTACCGCATCATAGCCCCAAAAGTAAATATGCAATAGGGGATCTCCCGAGGTATAGCCTCGTAGTCCCAAAAGTAAATTTTTAACATGGGATCTCCAGAGGTACCGCCTTGTAGTACCAAAAGTAAACACATCGCTAGAAACCGATGGAAACAACAATTAACAGCAAGAAATCCTATAGTTTAAGACTAAATACAAATCAAGAAAAAATAGGAATTCAACTAAGCATACTGCACATATTTCAAATAAGCATTTAAGACATGTAGACATGTAATATTAAGCTAAACAGGATAACTACACATGCATGGATGACTCATTTAAGATATAATAGGTTACTGTTTAGTAAAATCCGTATATTCAACAATCAGCCCGTGTATGCACTCGTCACCTAGCATACGCGACACTCACATATCACAGACTTGTCACAATAGTACCAAATCCTAAGGGGATTTCCCCTACACAAGGTTAGGCAAGCCACTCACCTCAAGCCAAGCTCAATCAGTCATTAAGAATGCCTTTTCCTCGACTTTCCAACTCCGAATGGCCCAAATATAGACGAAAGCAATTACATACCACAAATATAGCTATAAGAAACTAATCTAATTAATGAAATCAATACTTTAGCAAGAAATTAGAAATTCGCCCAAAAATGTTGATCTGGGCCCACGTCTCGGAATCAGGTAAAAGTCAACAAATATGAACACCCATTCAAGCACGAGTTCACCCATACCAAAATTACTCAAATCCGATACCAAAGTCTCAATCAAAATCCCGAAATTCGGTTTAAGAACTTTTCCAACTTTCCCCCCAAATTTCTCAACCCAAAACCTTAATTACATGATGAAATTAATGATGGATTAGTGGATATTAATAAAAAACGAGCCAAGAACCCTTACCCAAATGTTTCCTCTAAAATCCCCTAAAACGTTTGCCTCAATCCGAGCTCTCAAAGTACCAAAATGAAAATGGGATCAAACCCTCAAAAGTTTACCTTTTCTGCCCGGTTAAACCGCACCTGCGGTCCAAATTCCGCTTTTGCGGTACTACTTTTGCGGCAAAGACTCCGCACCTGCGGAGTTCACTTAAACTCCCAGGTATCGCACTTGCGCACAACCCCTCCGCATCTGCGGTCGCGCTTCTGCGCTAAAACGTCCGCTTTTGCGAGAAACGTGTCCACCTCAACTTCCTCACCTATTCCGCTTCACTGATCACACTTCCACATAAGCGGCTCTGCTTCTGCGTCTTACAAGTCGCACCTGCGACCACTGTCCATCCTCATCATCCCCGTATCTGCGATCTCCCACTCGCTTCTGCCAGCTCACACCCGCAGCCAATCCCACCGCAGGTGCGATGGCACCAGAAATAGCACAGCATCGGCCATTTCTCTAAGTATGGTAGATAATGATCCAAAACACACCCGAGGCCCCCGGGACCTCAATCGAATATACCAACAAGTCCTAAAACATCATACGAATTTAGTCAAGCCTTCAAATTACATCAAACAATGCTAAAAATATGAATCGCACCCCAATTCACGCTTAATGAACTTTGAAGCTTTAAACTTCTACAACCGATGCCGAAACCTATCAAAATACATCTGATTGACCTTAATATTTGCACACAAGTCACATTTGACATTAAGGACCTACTCCAACTTCCAAAATTGGAATCCGACCCCGACATCAAAAAGTCCACTCCCGATCAAACTTCCCAAAAATTCAACTTTCGCCATTTCAAGCCTAATTCAGCTACGTACATCAAAATCACAACCCGGACATGCTTCTAAGTCCAAAATCACCCAACGGAGCTAACGAAACCAACGAAACTCCATTCAGAAGTTGGCTTCAAACAGTTCCAACTATGGTTAAATTCTTAGGACTTAAGCTTCCAATTTTGGGACCAAGTGTCCCATTTCACTCTAAAACCAAAACAAATCCTCCGATCCCCCAAATATTGACTTTAATAAGTCTGTTGCGGCGTGCAATCCGATTCCCCAAATATTGACTTTTAATAAGTCTGTTGCGGCGTGCAACTCGATCCTCCAATATGGACTTTTTAATAAGTCTGTTGCGGCGTGCCACCCGATCCTCCAATATATCCATTTCAATCAATTTTGTTGCGGCGTGCAACCCGATCCTCCAATATATCCTTTTACCAATTCTTATAGAAGAAATTTTCCTAATAAATGCAACAATTAATATAAAATTATATGACAACAAGCATACAATAATTATAATTTAATTATGAAACAAACAATGACAAATAATAAATTATTATGGAAATCAGGGAGAAAATAGGTAGTTTAATATTTAATATGCTAAATGTCAAATAACAATTAAAACACATAATTCAAATAGCATGTAACAATTAATGCAGGAATTCAAGAATTAATATTTGACAAAGAATAGGAGAGAAATAATTATTATAATAATTAATTCATGATTTAAAACAAGTTATGATTTTTCAAGTAAGCAGGTAAACAATTAATTTGACGACGTATAGACACTCGTCACCTCGCCTATATATCATTCACATGAAATTCACATAACAAATAATTTAAGGGTTCTATTCCTTCAAGTCAAGGTTAACCACGACACTTACCTCGATTTGCAAATTCCAATCAATTACTCGACCACAACTTTTTCTTTTAAATTTGTCTCCAAAAGCTTCAAATCTATTCACAGACAATTCGATATACTCAATACGGGTCATAGGAATTAATTCCATATGAATTTAAAAAATTTCCGGATAAAAATCCGAAATTCATTAAAATATTCGGCAGTAGGACCCACGTCTCAAATCTCGAAAAACTTACGAAACCCAAACACCCATTACAAGACGAGTCCACCCATACAAAAATTATCCAATTCCAATGTCAAATGGACCTTCAAATCTAAATTTTTTGTTTTTGAAAAGTTTTACAAAAATTCCAATTTCTTTCATCTAAATCCGAAATAAACGATAAATATAGACTTAGATTTATGAAATACAATCACTATATGATAAAGAACACTTACCCAGTTCGAAATCGTGAAAAACTCTTTTGATATCGCCCCTAAACCGAGTTCTAATTGAGGGTTTGTGAAAAATGGAAAAAATCCCATTCTGGTTCGGTTTTAAGTCAGAGGCGTCAGGCCTTCTTCGCGTTCGCGAAGGGCCAGTCGCATTCGCGATGAATAACGGCCCGTGGCTTTCGCGTTCACGAGTCCTCCTTTGCGTTCGCGAAGGCTTTTTCTCCCCTGGCCTTCGCGTTCACGTACCAGTGCTCGCGTTCGCGTAGAATGACAACTGACCCGTCCCCCAGGCCTTTAAAGCTTCGCGTTCACATTGAATTGGTCGCGTTCGCGAAGGGTAAAGTCCCCATAGCTTTACGTTCGCGACCCAATCTTCACGTTCGTGAAGAAGGAAAATTTAGCCAACCCAGTTTGCTCTTTGCGTTCGCGAGAGTACATTCGCGAACGCTATGAAGGAAATTCCAGAAACCTGAAGTTGCAGAAAAATTAGATTTTCTAAGTTCAAAATCATCCCGTAGCCTACCCGAAACTCACCCGAACCCTTGGGGCTCCAAACCAAATATGCACACAAGTCCAGAAACCTCAGACGAAGTTGCTCGCGGGATAAAATCGCCAAAATAATACCTAGAACTACGAATCGAACACCAAATCAAAGGAAGTTTTTAAGAAAACTTTAAAACTTATATTTTTACAACCGGACATCCGAATCACGCCAAATCAACTCTGATTCTCACCAAATTCGGCAGACAAGTCATAAATATTATAGTGGACCTATACCATGCTCTAGAACCAAAATACGGACCCGAGGTCAATAATTCCAACATCAGTAATTTCTTAAAATTATTAAGCTTTCAAGCTTTTAAGTTTTCATCAAAATTCCATATCTCGGGCTAGGGACCTCGGAATTCGATTCCGGGCATACTCCCCAGTTTCAAATCACGATAAGGACCTACCGAAATTGTCAAAATACTGATCCGGGTTCGTTTGCTAAAAATGTTGACCAAAGTCAACTAAGTTAAATTTTAAAGCTCTATTTCACATTTTAATCCATTTTTCACATAGAAACTTTCCGAAAAATTGTACGGACTATGCACGCAATTCGAGAAATAATACATGGTACTTTTTTAGGTCTTAGGATACAGAATTACTTATTAAATTTAAAGATGATATTTTGAGTCATCACAACAACCGACCCCATGTACTGAGTAAGTAACAAACCTAGCCTTAGGTTGAAAGTAGTGACGAGCTTCCACCAAGGTCGGGTCCAAAATCAATACTCCACAATAGTCCATAACAACATAAAGCAAATAATACCAGAAGTAACTCAGAGATAAAATGCTCAGCTAAATCATGATTTCAAAAATAATAGTTCTTCCTTCCAAGTACATCAGTGAAAACCCAAATCGTTTACCGAAGTTGCCGAAAATATAAATAAGTTTGAAAGCAATAATTTTTCCAAAACCCTTTTCCAAAATAAGTAAGATGTATCATTTTCCTTCTAGATAACCCGTGTAAAAACAAATGCATCACTATGCCCATCTGTCAAAAATGTGTGAAAATCATGAATGATGTGATGCAGTATAGCGTGAGGAAAATACATCTCTATGCGTGTATGTCATATATGCATGCCAATGCGATGCAACTCAGTGAGAAAATCATAAACAGCGCCTCGGGAAGACCTCACAATCACTTGTATACAGCCCCTCGGGCTTACCTGGCAATCACTCGTAAATAGCCCCTCGGGCATACCTCACAATCCTCGTAAACAGCCCCTCGGGCATACCTCACAATCACTCGTAAACAGCCCCTCGGACATACCTCACAATCACTCATGCCTTCCAATCACTCTGCACTCGCACTTAGTAGGTACCTGCGCTCACTGGGGGTGTGTACAGACTCCGGAGGGGCTCCTACAGTCCAAGCTCTATAATCTGCACGGACAACTCACGTGCTATAATATTATATCAGAATCCGCACGGATAACTCACGTTCCATAATAAGCCAATAAGGCCTGCTGCAGGCGGGCAGCCCTGATCCATATAATAGTAATAATATATATAAAACCAATATGGCTTGCTGCGGCGTGCAGTCCGATCCCAAAAATATCCTCACAATCAGGCCCTCGGCCTCCCTCAGTCATCAATCTCTTCAGTTTCTCTCTCATGGGCTCACAATGTCATGAGAATTGCCCAAAAATGATGATATGATGTATCAATGAATAACAACAGAGATTGAGATATGATATGTGATGAAATGAATATGAATGAGTATAAACTTTCAATTTAGAACAAATAATTCACAACAATATTGTTATACCCTATATTTTCGTACGTAAAAATGCATCGTAAGCAAACTAATGTAGGACCGAAAATGAGATAATTTTTAAAAGTATATAAAGTAATTTAATCATGTTACCTCTGAGGTTACAAATATTGAAGATCATGAACAACAAGTACAAAGAGGGTTGGACGGTTCAGAAGCTAAAGCAATTGAAGAAAATAATATTTCGTCGAAAGTCGACAAGTTGGGAATGTTATAACATATACCTTTGGGGTGAAACTAGGGTGCTTAACATGATAAGGAGATTATGTTATGATTTATATTAGTCGTATGACATCCGTGTGTTATGTTTTGAAGTCAAGCGAGTTGTGGAACAAAAGTCGATGAAAGTCATCACAAATTACATTCATAAGTTTTACTGAAACTTTGGGTCAAATGTAACTACGATTTTCTCCAATATACTTAGAGTTATGGGGTGTTCCACCCATAAAATTAAAGATCTATGAGTCTATTTTCCAACGTATTAAACCGTTTGTCAATACGACATTGGAGTAGAAAGATATGGGCATTTGTGCGATACTGCGCAAGCTGCTAGGTGACAAGTAGGTGTGTCACCTACTTGCTTAAATGAGAGCCCAAAAAAATGGGCCATTTCGGGTCGTCCAAAGAGGCCTTTTAAGGGCCTATTTTCTTCATATATTAGACTTAAAATAGAGCATAATAACCAGATATAAGCTCTGCAAAGAATCCTCCCAAAAATTTCCCACAAACCCTAATTGATTTTCTCTCCCTTTCAAGTTCCAATTGGAGGTAAAACCTAGAGTTTGATGAACTAAGATAAGAGCTGAGTTATCCAACAAATAAGATGAGTTTACTGCTCTCTTTCATCCAATTTTTCTTCTTTAAATTCATGGTAAGTCATTCCATACTTGTAAGAACTCACGGGACGGTGATCGGAAGCCGTGAGTTCGAGTTATTCACTTGTAGCGGACTGTTTTGTGGACTGTTTTGTGTTGCTGTTGGGCTGCGTGTTTTACTACTGTTTTGTGGAGTTTTGGAGGAGGAAGGGGGTTTATAAACACCATATAAATGTAGGGTGGTTGGCTGGTCGTTCGTCATAACATTTTCGGGTCGTTTGACACTACTACGGTGGTCGTTTTGTGTACGAAGAGATTGGGGTGTGTTGGGCTGTTTTGTAGTATTTGATGGTGTATATAGGGCTGGAAAATGATGTATATATGTTGTTATTGTTCTGTTCTTGTATTGTTGGTGTTATCTTGAATTTGGAGGAAGTAAGGATTATAGGGGAGATGCTGCCCGTTTTAATACAAAATAAGTTTGTCGTTCGTTGTACGATAGTTGTACCTTTCGTAACTTAACAATAGTATTATTATCATTCTTGTAGATTAAGGTGCGAAGAGGTGAGTTCAACTTGGTGATTGGAAAGATTATGATAAGGTATGTTAAGGCTAAGCCTTCCTTCATTTTGGCATGATCTCGTAGCTACATGTGTTAGTAATGAGACAAAAAGAGAAGTTCATATTCATGAATTTATTCACACTATTCTAGTCTCATAAGTTACAATATTATTCCTTATCGAGACTCTATATTCAATTTTAGTATTGTCTTCTTCCAGTCAAGAGAGAAGCAAGCCTATATATACAGTATTACAGTATTTTCATTACCATCGAGCTATAATCGATGGGCAGGCCCCTATTGGGCAACCTCTGATCAGATGGAAAGTTATATACCGAGCCTACTGTGGCCGAGCGCCTATAAGCGAGCCCAGCATGGTCGAGATACATAGCCTAGTATGGCCGAGCGCCTATGAGCGAGCCTACTATGGCAGAGCAGTTATATATACCGAGCCCTATAAGGCCGTACAATTATTTTACTTACTATATTGAAGGAGTTGAGTCAGTATCAGCAGGTAAGTATATCTCCAGATCATCTTTGACTCCCAGTTACTTCCAGTTATTATATTATCAATTCAGTTTCGATTTTCAGTTATGTTATTGCCTTACATACTCGGTACATTATTTCGTACTGACATCCCTTTTCCGGGGACGCTGCATTTCATGCATGCAGGTTCAGATAGACAGACGAGTAGACCTCCTCAGTAGGTGTTTCCAGAGTTTAGCCTGATCGGTAAGCTCCACAACCTTCAGAGTTATCGGGTCTAGGTTTTTGTGTGCATCTTATGTATGTATTTATATATATAATATGGGTAGGTCGGGGCCCTGTTCCGATCACAATATATCTATCAGTAGAGGCTTGTAGACATATCCTGTTGGTTAGTGCAGTATGTTGGGTTTGTAGGCCTGGTATGTATAATTTGGTGGTTTGTCAGCTGTAGTAGCTATGACGGCCTTTTCAGCCTAGCTTTATATTGATGTTTAGTTAGCGCTAGTTTCCATTCAGTTTTATATTTTGCTTCGCAGATTGTCTTGCAAGGTGGCCCCATGGCCAAAGTATGACATTATGTGTTCAGAGTCCCTTAGTCACAATTTGGTACGCCGGGTTAGGTGAGGCACCGGGTGCTTGTCTCGCTCCTATGTTCGGGGCGTGACAAATATGACCTCTGTGGGTCTCAAAATACTGGCACATAGTCTCAACATAATTTTTGATATGTTTTTCAGCTCAATTTCTTTAACACATAAAACCGCATGGAAAATGCCAAGATTATTTAACTACAAAATTCCACAGAAACAATTATATCACAATTTCTATAGTGCACACCCACACGCCCGTTACCTAGCATGTGTGTCACCTCCCAACAATTCACATAACACATATATTCAGGGTTCATACGCTCAGTTCCAAGATTAGAAGAGTTACTTTCCTCGAACAAGCCAAATCCAATACCGAGCGAGCTGTACAATACTCCGAAAATTCCATCCCGCGCATATCAACCTCCATACGCCTTCCTATCTCCTCAATTCAAGCCAAACGACTCGTATCTATTTAAACAACATGCAAATTAATCACAACTTACTCTAATGCTTACAATTTAACAATTTACAAAAACATCCAACTCCGCTCTAAAAATAGACAGTGGAGCCCACGTCTCGGAATTCGATGAAATTCACAAGATACGAACACCCGTTCCGATACGAGTCCAACCATACAAAAATTATCAAATTCCAACATCGGATTGACCTTTAAATCTTTATTTTACATTTTTGGAAGATCTTATAAAAATCTAGTTTTTCTTCCATAAATTCACGGATTCATGATGTAAGTGAAAATGAAATCATGAAATATCATCAATATAGGATAAGGAACACTTACCCTAATGTTTTCCCGTAAACATCGCCCAAAAATCGCCTAAACCGAGCTCCATAAACTCAAAAATGAGTAAAAATAGCAAGAACCCCCGTTTTATAGACCCTCTATTGTTTTCGAGCACCACAGGTAGCGTGGGGCGCTGCCTGTGGTGCAGTTTCCAGTACCCCAACAATTCCAAGCGCCAGGGCTAGCGCCCCATGCTGCCCTGGGCGCTGGCGGTGATGGAAAATTGTTTCTGGCACAGAAATGGGCATAACTCTCTCATACGATGTCTGAATTTGACGATTCTTTTTGCTATGGATCCGTAATTTCAATACGGATCTAATGATTCAATAGGAACTGAATTTGGAGCTCATTTTCTTAATGTGATACCACTTATTTCTCGAAGAATCGATGTCAAACATTCTAGGAATATCCAACTTAAATTCCGTTAACCATCTGAAATCCACCCGAGGCCCTCGGGACCTCAACCAAATATACCAACAAGTCCTAAAATATCATACGAACTTAGTCTATACATCAAATCACATTAAATAACAATAAAACCATGAATCATATCCCAATTCAAAACCTATGAACTTTGAAACTTCAACTTCCACAACTCATGCCGAAACCTATCAAATTACGCCGATTTACCTCAGAATTTGCATGCAAGTCACATTTCACATTACGGACCTATCCCAATTTCCAGAATTGGATTCTGACCCCGATATCAAAAAGTCAACCCCTCGGTCAAACTTCCCAAAAATTTTACTTTCGGTATTTCAAGCCTAATTCCACTACGGACCTCCAAATAATTTTGCGGACACGCTCCTAAGTCCAAAATCACCATACGGAGCTATTGGAATCATCAAAACTTCATTCCGATGTTGTTTACACATAAGCCGACATTCGCTCATGATTTTAACTTAAGCTTTAAACTTTAGAACTAAATGTTCCAATTTATTCCAAAACCTTACCGGACCCGAACCAATTACCCCGGCGATTCACACAACAACTGTAAAGTACAATTGGAGCAGTAAATGGGGAAACAGGGTTGTGATAATCAAAACGACTGGCAGGGTCATTACATTCTCCCCCACTTAAACATACGTTCGCCCTCAAACGTGACAGGAGTTGTTCTTAATATTCAAATTTCTATTCCACCTTTCCACGCACATACCCGAGGGTGATCTCACGTCACCCTATTCCGTATAGGCCTGACAACACAATACAACCGAAAATACTTAATTTAACCTTAGCCCAAAACCTTGGAATTCAATTCCCAACCTTCGGAATTTCTTTTCAAGACACGAATCTTACATCTACATACTATATAAGTCTAAACAAGCTACATCCAGTCATAACCATAACCCCAAATATAATCACATAACATACTACTCAACTCACATACTCGTAGCACCATTTCTACAGTAACCACTCAAAACCAACCAAATACAAGTATTAAACCCATATCGAACCAAAACGGATCCCAAAAACCTTCGAACATTTAATAATAAAAGAAATATGCAAAATTTCATGATAATTTACCAGATCAACAAGCCATGGAGCTCTCTTGCCCCAACCAGAACCATAATCACTTTCTGAGCTGACTTTCAATAGTATCCTTGCAACATACCGTAATCAAATCTGATGGTACCCATTCTAGGTCCAATGACCCTATATTACTAAACACAACTATTCCACAGATGTGTCGCACCAATATAACTCAGAGCCACAACTCGTGCCATCCGTGCACCAATACGCAACAATTCAAATGTACTCAGTCATGAAAAATGACTCAAATGAGAGAACTGCCCCGCAAGATTAACAAATACTGTCACAACGAAATGCTGAAAATACATCACACACCGTAGAACCATCATTCGATTCTAACACAAGGTTCATACCTTAACATAACTTCGCAGCAATGCGTGACCCTATCCAAACGTTGGTCCACATTATATACCCCGAGCCATCCTGCTCAAAATTAATAACGACGGAGAGGCAAATGATAAAACTGCCACACGAAACCTGAAAGGACATAACTATTACGCTCTCGCTTGAATTCCGTCATGAGGCCCCCAATAGAACCGCACCATGTGTGCACATAACTAATGAATCACAACTCCTCGTAGCATAAAGGAGTAACTCACCGATCATTTCAGAACACGAATAATTTCAACATCAACCGAATGGCATATCCCTCAACAATAGCAGTATGGAGCCAACCATTCCGGCTCAGTATAGAATACACGTCTTAATTGGGCCTACCAATGGACCCCCAAATCAACTCTGGTCACCCACAATTAGACAAATAGCCCTCCAAAAATTCACCGTGACTGATTCATAATACATCCTATCATCTGATTAGCTTCGGCCACAACTTCACAATCCTCAACCATGAACAATCTGCTCCTGAAACTCCCAAATTCCAAATTTATAGGACACGTGAATCATCATAATTGATCCCAATTCTAGCCTTCGAATGACTAACATATCTTTCATGCACGATCATTCCACAAGAAATACTCCCATAATTCTTTCGTGCCACATAGCAATACTTTGAATATCAGCAGTCTATCAACCATGTGAGTACCATAATATTAATTATACATCTGTAAGTCAAAATACAATGCGCCTTCTAAAATCCGCTCCATTCCCATACAACACCAAGCAGTAATAGTGTTCATCTAGTTATTTGGAACCGCCCATGTTGTCCAACATTCGTTACCTTCTCTTCAAGACTGTACTGCCACCTTGTATATGAAAACCTAGCTTTCGTACAACACATAACATCTATCTTGCCATCATGTGAAAAGAACAAAAATCTTATTATCAACTTTGAGTAACCAATAATTTACATACCCTTTTAGTTAGAAACCTTTCTCTTGCTTCTTTCCAGGAGGAAATCACAATACACAACACGTTCTCCACACTGGTAGAAACCATCAAAAATACTTTGGAATCCATTTGCACAACCAAGCCATCATGATCGAATCTCTCTAACTCAACCAAGCCACGCAGGTCACCAAACCCAAGAATATTGCCGCCAAAACATCTGTAAAGTCTTACCACGTCGTAATTACCCAAAGAACCGATCCTACCATTACCATAATGGTCCAGTCTACTACTCAGTTGTCCTATTTCTCCTAGTCCCTTCCAAATTTGCCTTTAAATTGATACTTCTCCTTGCTAAAACACCACAATCTTTAGCCACAACTCCCCCACAACCTAGCATAGAACCACAATGCTCTACGGCCCATAAGCAATTGTATTCTTCTTAAGTACCTTCAAAAACTACTACAACTGTAACCCTTTCTCTGAGAATACCTTATGTGAATTTGAAATTGTTCTTCTTATCTTCCTTATACAAAAATGTAGAATTCATAGTCATACAAAATTTCCGCAAGTCCAGGCACCATCAAATGAAAATCTCAGATTTTATCCATACGCAAGTTCGGAAAAGTTCTCAATTGCTATATATAATTCTCAAACCCACTAGAATTTTCTCGGGAGTCACCTACTTTGCTCAAATCTAATTGCACCGCCCAAATGGGCCAAAAGACACGTGCCCCATTAGCACAACGACACTCAAAGAAGTAATTCTACTTTAACACCACATTTCAAATTCATACTCCATGCGCACTACATCATTCAGCAATAACAACTCACCTATTCCATGATTTTCATATATTCGTAAGTGCAATATAACCTGTATCCAGGAATTTTCTTATTCGAGTCATCCTCGATTTCAACCTCTACAAGTCATAACTAACCCACAAGTATGCCTCAACCCAAAACTAAACCTGTACATATAACCATGAAATTGAATTGTCAATATCAGGCTCCCCCACCTGGCTCAAAGCCATAGATTAAAACACTCGATAACTCACAATACCCATACTCTATTACTGCGTTAATACCGCAGCCAGTTCAACAAAAATTCTTCTCAGGCCCATGCAACACCAACCATAAAATACCTCAATCATCCTCTAAGCTTGCATTTATTCTCTTAACACTCAGGTCAACTTTCTCAACCAGATTCAAATTCAAATCCCAACACATATGCCCCGTCGGCAGAAGAGAAACTCTCTACTCACATCATAAGGAATACACCTACGTAGATTATTCCGCAGATGATAACCAACCTGCTTAGCCTCAAGCTAGTATCTTGTTATACCATTTTGTAGTCACAATTACTATGCAATCACTTAGTTTATCTGAATCCAACTCATTAACCAGACATGAGAGTTTAATTTATCCCAAAATTTAAACACGTGAAAGATCCTTCAAAATATTCATACTCGAGACTTTACGTCACATCAAATTGAAAATCAAGCACCCAATGGCCTTTCCTTTATATTTCAAGGAAACACTTCTTGTTATGTTCAAATCGTCTTAACACACTCCGTGGTCCATCATACCCATCACACTGCCATTATACCGCTCATCGAGCCACAAATTCCACTCGTAGGGACATTACCGAACATATGAATCCAAATGTACAATTTACAACTGAAGCTACCAAGTTTAAGCTGCGGTCTAACCATGGCCTCAAGTCCTCCAGACTGGCTAATCACCCAAACATATAATACACATCTTAAACCTCATTCATAGAATCACAAGACGGCGATGTACAGCTGATACCGAGCGCTCATGTGCGCATACGAATGTATGGAAGGAATTCAAAGAGTTATATTTCAAGCAGAATCAATTTTGCACGATAAGGAAAGAAATATGAAAATTATCCTAAACGCCATGTAGCCTCTCGAAGATAAGTATGGACGTCATCATACCAATTCACAAGACTCTACTAGACACTTGCTCCTGACTTGTAGAACCTATAAACCTAGAGCTCTGATACCACCTTGTCATGACCCAAAATCCAACTAGTCGTGATGGTACCTAACCCAACCCGTTAGTTAAGCCAACTTTCATTTTTCTAATTCCAACAATAATTATTAAAGAAATTTAAGTAAAAAAATCTTAATCTTATACATTCCCCAAGAAGTGGTAGTATAAATCATGAGCTTCTAAGAATAGAGTTTACAAAGCGAAAATGAATTAAATACATAGTCTATTTGAATAGTACATAAATAGAGCTTTTATAAATCTAAGGCTACCATGAACAAGAGGCAGCTATAACAGGAATGCAGGTACATCTTCAAATCCGGCAACCATCAAGCACAGCAACAACAACAGCCAATATCTACACGCGATATGCAGAAATGTAGTATCAGTACAACCGACCCCATGTATTGAGTAAGTAACAAACCTAGTGTGATGACCCAAAATGTTATTTTTAAATTAAATAATTAATTTTGTGTTCTAAGACATCAAAAAGCACTATTTATCATTCCTCGACTTACGTTCACAATTCGTAAAAATTTTCGAAAAGTTTTTATATGGAAAAAGGGATTAAAATGAGAATTAGAGCTTCAAAACTCAGCTGAGTTGACTTTGGTCAACATTTTGAGCAAACAAACTCGGATGAGTGTTTTGACAGTTTTGGTAGGTCTGTATTGTTTTTTGGGACTTGGGCGTATGCCCAGAATTAAATTCTGAGGTCCCCAGTCCGAGATATGGAATTTTGATAAAATATTATAAGTTTAAGTTCAAATAGTGACCGGATATCGAATTATGTGCAAACGACCCCGGAATAGAGTTTGGATGATTCTAACAGCTCCGTATGGTGATTTTGGACTTAGGAGCATGAACAAAATTTTATTTGGAAGTCCGTAGTGAAATTAGGCTTGAAATGGTTAAAATAGGAATTTAAGTTTGGAAGTTTGACCGGGGAGTTGACTTTTTGAAATCAGGGTAGGAATCTAGTTTTGAAAATTTTCACAGGTCCGTTATGTCATTTATGACTTGTGTACCAAATTTAAGGTCAATCGGACTTGATTTGATTGGTTTCGACATTGAATATAGAAGTTGGAAATTCTTGAGTTTCATTAAGCTTGAATTGGGGTGTGATTTGTGATTTTTAGCATTGTTTGATTTGATTTGAGGTTTCAAATAAGTTCGTATGATGTTTTTGGACCTGTTGGTGTATTGGATTGAGGTTCCGAGGGCCTCGGGTGAGTTTCAGATGGTTAACGGATCAAAAGTGGGACTTAGCTGCTGCAAAAGCTGATGCAATTTTTCTGGTGGAAATGCTGTCAAAATCGGACTCCCTGTCAAAATCGGACTCCCTATCAAAATAGGGCTCCCTAACAGATCTGTAGGTTATAAAAACAGGGGACTTAGTCCTATTTGCCTTTTTTGACGAATTGGAGCTTGAGGAGAGGCGATTTTGATATATTTTCAAGAAACAATATTGTGATAAGTGATTCTAACTCGGATTTGGTCAATATACATGAATATATCATTGTTTTCACTATTTAATTAGTGTTTTGAGATAGAAATTTGGGAAAATTTTATAAATCTCATAGAAATGAATTTTTGAGATTTCAGTGTCGATCCAGAGTCGGATTTGAGTGAAACTGGTATGGTTGGACTCGTAATTGAATGGGTTGTTGGATTTTTAAGTGTCGTCGGATTCCGAGACGTCGGCCCCACGGACAATTTTTGAGCTAATTTCGAATTTTATAGAAAAATATAATATTTTCTTATGAAATTGATTCCTATAATTTTTGTTGACTGTATCGAATTAATTATAACTAAATACGAGTCTATCGGAGTCGGAAAATCGAGGAAAAAGCATAATACTTGGTTAAATTGGAACAAGTCGAGGTAAGTGACTTATCTAACCTTGTGTGGGGGAAATTTACCCTAGGATTGGAATTGATATGATTATTAAAATATGTTGAAAGTCGTGTACACGAGGTGACAAGTGTGTACACGGTCTAAATGTGAAAGATTATATTTTTAAATTGTGTAGATCACTGTTGCGCATTTATTAAATTATTTTATCTTGTGATATTCTTCGTCAATGATCTGAGATATATATTTCAAATTTGTTTGACCTTTTCCTGCTAATTGTTTTACCTGTTTAGTTGAAACTTGATTTCTTTTATTCTGTGCATTATTTGAAGGTTGACTTTCTTTAAATTAAATATTATTAATATGAAGTATTTGACATTTTTAAACTTGATATTGAAGCAACGTATTAAAGATTTGAAATATTATTTTCCTGAATTATTTATTCCTGAATAGTTTTGTAAGATTTTCGTACTCATTGTGATGGAGTTGTGAGCTCTTTATTGTGAAAAAATATTATTGATGATTTATTTTGGCATGAGCCGTGAGCTCTTTATTGTGGAAAAATATTGTTGTTGAATTATTTTGGCAAGTTAAATTATTTGAGCACTTGAAGTGCAAATTGTGATATATTGTGATATTGATACGCATGCGGTGGTATAAGGTTTGGGTATTGAAATGCATGCAGTGAGATAAGGGTGGCTTGATACGTGTGGCTAGTAGGGGGAACTACTAGAAGTCATGCGGTGTGATAAGGATGGCTAAAACACGGGATGCTATTTCGAAAAATATTTTCTTTAAAATAAATTGTGAAGGCTCCCGCGGTGAGATAAGGAAATGAGATATTGTAAATTTATTTATGATTTGGGACTACTAGGCGGTACCTCGGGAGTGCCCTTATTGATATTGATTTATGGCCGCAGTTGCCTTTGATTATTTGTTCTAATTTTCTTGAAGTTGAATGAAAATTTTGTTTTGTTTCCACGAGGTATTTATTTGTCATTATTTGGTGACATACTACTTGATTCATTTCCATTGTCATTTTATCTTATTATATTATTTAAACATTATCATTATTTATTCTCCAGTAGGGTCTGACCTGACCTCGTCACTACTCTACCGAGGTTAGGCTTGGCACTTACTGGGTACCGCTGTGGTGTACTCATACTACGCTTCTGCACATCTTTTTGTGCAGATCCAGGTACATCTAAACACACCAGGCATCAGGAAACTAGCTGTACGAGAAGACTTCGAGGTATATCTGCTAGCGTCCGCAGACTCCGCAGTCCCCTTCTATCTTACTATGTTGTCTTCCTTATTTTATTTTTAGACTCTGATGTATAGAGACATAGAGAATAAATTCTTAGAAGCTTATGACTTATTTCTACCGAGCTTTGGGAGTTGAAATTGTTTGAATTTGTCACGACCCAAAATCCAACTAGTCGTGATGGCACCTAACCCAACCCGCTAGGTAAGCCAACTCCCAACTAACCAATTTCAATAATAATTATTAAATCAATTTAAGTGAATAAAGATCCTGATCTTATACAATCCCCAAGAATTGGTAGTATAAATCAGGAGCTTCTAAGAATAGAATATACAAAGCGAAAATGAAATAAATACATAGTCTGTTTGAATAATACATAAACAGAGCTTTTATAAAATCTAAGGCTACCCTGAACAAGAGGCAGCTACAAAATGAACGCAGGTACAACTTCAAGTCCCTCAACCATCGAGCACAACAACAACAACAACCAACATCTGCACGAAATGTGCAGAAGTATAGTATCAGTACAACCGACCCCATGTACTGAGTAAGTAACAAACCTAGCCGTAGGTTGAAAGTAGTGATGAGCTTCCACCAAGGTCGGGTCCAAAACCAATAGTCCACAACAGTCCATAACAACAATAAGAAAATAATACCAGAAGTAACTCAGAGATAAAATGCTCAGCCAAATCATGATTTCAAAAATAATAGTTCTTCCTTTCAAATCCATCAGTGAAAACTCAAATCTTTTGTCGAAGTTGCCAACAATATGAATAGTTTGAAAACACTAAATTTTCCAAAAATCTTTTCAATACTAAACAATATGTTTCATTTTCATACCGGATAACCCGTGTAAAACAAATGCATCACTATGCCCATCTGTCAGAATGTGTGAGAAATCATGAATAATGTGATACCGTACAGCATGAGGAAAACACATCTCTATGCATATATGTCATGTGTGCATGTCAATGCAATGTATCTCAGAGATTGTACTCATGTACTCACACTCTCAGAGTACTCAATCTCACTGTGTCGGATTCTCTCTCACTGTGCTCAGCACACTCAATCACTCAGCGCTATACAATACTTGCTGCGGCGTGCAGCCCGATCCCTGGTTATAGTCGACTGCGCTCACTGGGGTTGTACAGACTCATGAGGGGCTCCTATAGCCCAAGCGCTATAAGCACGGTCAACTCACGTGCAGCACGGATAACTCACATGCCATAATATAAATATCTGGATCCACAAGGCCAACACACGTGCTGCACGGCCAACTCACGTGCAGTAATAATATAAGGATCCGCACGGCCAACTCACGTGCTGCACGACTAACTCACGTGCAATAATAATATAAGGATCCGCACGGCCAACTCACGTGCTGCACAACCAACTCACATGCAATAAGAATCTAATAAGATCTGCTGCAGGCGGGCAGCCCCGATCCATATAACAGTAATAATATATATAAAGCCAACATGGCCTGCTACGGCGTGCAGCCCGATCCTAAAAATATCCTCACAATTAGGCACTCGGCCTTCCTCAGTCATCAATCTCTCCAGTCTCTTTCTCATGGGCTCACAATGTCATGAGAATAGCCCAAAAATGATGATATGATGTATCAATAAATAACAACAGAGACTGAGATATGATATGCAATGAAATGAATATGACTGAGTATGAATTTTCAACATAACCAATAATTCACAGCAATATGACCTCTGTGGGTCCCAATAATACTGGCATATAGCCTCAACATGATTTTTAATATGCTTTTCAGCTAAATTTCTTTAACTCATAAAACCGCATGAAAAATGCCAAGATTATTTAACTACAATATTCCACATAAACAATTATGTCACAATTTCTATAGTGCACGCCCACACGCCCGTCACCTAGCATGTGCGTCACCTCCCATCAATTCACGAAATACATATATTCAGGGTTCATACACTCAACTCCAAGATTAGAAGAGTTACTTACGTCGAACAAGCAAAATCCAATGTCGAACAAGCTAAGCAATGCTCCAGAAATTCCATTCTGCACGTATCAATTTCCAAATGGCTCGAATCTAGCCATAAATAATTTGATCCAGCTCACAAAAAATTATAGGAATTAATTCCATATCAAAATACTAATATTTTCCAAAAATCCGAAATTACGCCCCAAAAATAACCTGTGGGGCCCACATCTCGGAATCCGATAAAACTCACAAAATCCGAACCCCCATTCAACCACGAGTCCAACCATACCAAAATTACTCAAATCCGACCACAGCTCAGCCTTCAAATCCTCAATTTAAACTAAGAGGGTTTTCAAACTTTTCCAATTTAATTCACCAATTAAATGATAAAAACAACCATGGATTCGGGTAATTTAACCAATATTGAGTTAAGAACACTTACTCTATTTTTTCCCTTGAAACACTGTCGAAAATCGCCTCTTCTCGAGCTCAAATCCGTCAAAAATGGAAAATGGGACGAAGTCCCATTTTCAGAACTTAAACTCACTGCCCACGCTTTTCTTCTTCGCGAATGCGGTCAATGCCTAGCGTTCGCGAAGCACAAAATAGTTCCCGTCCAAATTCCTCCTTCGCGAACGCGACATCACCCCACGTTCGCGAAGCACAAAGTGCCTCTGCCTCAACGCCTTCTACGCGAACGCGTTCAACTAATCGCGAATGCGATGCTTCGTTCCCCCTCACTACGCGAACGCGACACCCCCTACGCGAACGCGTAGATCAATTGCCTGGGGTCCTCAGCTACTTCCTCTCTTTTTTGCGAACGCATAACACCTCTCACGTTCGCGATGCACACCCAGTCCACCCTTCGTGAACGCGTTCTTCTCTTCGCGAATGCGAAGAGAAAATATTGCCAGCCTCTCAGTTCCTCTTCGCGAACGTGAGGCTCCACTCGCGAACGCGATGAAGGAAACCATATGGTGCATCAGAAAAATTCCAACAGAGTTCCAAGTCCAAAATCCAACACGCTAACTATCTGAAACTTACCCGAGCACCTCGGGACCTCAACCAAATATACCAACAAGTCCTAAAACATCATACGAACTTAGTCGAGCCCTCAAATAACCTCAAACAACACTAAAACCATGAATTACACCCAATTCAAACCTAATGAACTTTGAAATTTCAAGTTTCTACAAACGACTCCGTTACCTATAAAATCACGTCCGATTGACCTCAAATTTTGCACACAAGTCATGAACGACATAACGGAGCTATGAAAGTTTTAGAACTGGATTCTGACCTCGATATCAAAAAGTCAACTCCCCGGTCAAACTTTCCAAAAATTAAACTTTCGGCATTTCAAGCCTAATTCCACTACGGACCTCCAAATAATTTTCCGGACACGCTCCTAAGTCCAAAATCACCATACGGAGCTATTGGAATCATCAAAACTCTATTCCGGGATCGTTTACACATAAGTCGACATCCGGTCACTATTTTAACTTAAGCTTTAAACTTTGAAACTAAGTGTTCCAATTCATTTCAAACCTCACCAGACCCGAACCAATTACCCTGGCAATTCACACAACAACTGTAAAGTACAATTTGAGTAGTAAATGGGGAAACGGGATTGTAATACTCAAAATGACCGGCCGGGTCGTTACATTCTCCCCCACTTAAACATACGTTTGTCCTCGAACGTGCCAAGAGTTATTTTCAAGCCATCAAATCACTGTTCCATCTTACCACACACGTACCCGGGGGTGAACCCACGTCACCCTATCCCACATAGGCTTGACTACACAATGCAACTGAAAATCATTAATATAACCTTAGCCCATAAACCTTAGAGTTTAATTTCCAACCTTAAAAATTTCTTTCAAGACACAAATCTCACATTTACACATCGTATAAGTCCGAACAAGTTGCATCGAGCTATAACTATAACCACAGATATAATCAACCAATATATTACACAACTCGCATACTCGTAGCACTATTCCTGATCGTAGTGACTACTCCAAAAAAACTGCATACTAGTATTAAACCCATATCGAACCAAAATAACTCAGAGCCACAACTCGTGCCATCCGTGCACCAATACACAACACTTTAAATGTACATAGTCATGGAAAATGACTCAAATGAGAGAACTGCCCCGCCAGATTAACAAGTACCTCCACAACGAAATGCTGAAAATTCATCATACACCGTAGAACCATCACCCGATTCTAACACAAGTTTCATACCTTAACATAACTCCGCTGCAATACGTGACCCCATCCAAACGCTGGTCCATAATATATACCTCAAGCCACCCCGCTCAAAATTAATAACAAAAGAGAGGAAAATGACAAAAGAAATGCCACACAAAACCTGAAAGAACATAACCATTACGCAATCGATCATGCAATACCCAAATACTCATCACGCTCAAATTTCGCTATAAAGCTCAAATAGAACCGCACCATCTGTGTACATAACTAATGAATCAAAAATTCTCGTAGCATAAAGGAGTAACTCACAGATCATTCCAGAACACGAATAAGTTCAACATCAACCGAATGACACATCCCTCAACAATAGCAATATGGGGCCAACCATTCCGGCTCGGTGTAGAATACACATCTTAATTGGGCCTATCAATGGACCCCCAAATCAACTCGGGTTACCCACAAATAGATAAAAACAAAATCGCTCCGAAAATCCATAATGACTGAATCATAACATATTTCATCATCCGGCTAGCTCCGGTCACAACTTCACAGTCCACAACCATGAAATAATCTGCTCCTGGGAACTCCCAATCTCCAAATCCATAGAACACACGAATCACCATATTTGATTCCATCTCCACCACCAGAATGCCTAACACCTCTCTCATACACGATCATCCCACGAGAAATACTTTAAAAGTTCTTCCGTACCACTTGACAAAGTTTGAATATCAGCAGTCTATCAACCATGTGAGTACTGCAATACTAATTTATACATCCGTAAGTCAAAATAAAATACGCCTTCTGAAGTCCGCCCCTTTCTCATACAACACCAAGTAGTAATAGTATTCATCTAGTTATTTGAAACCGTCAATGTTGTCCAACATTCGTTACCTTCTCTTCAAGACTGTACTGCCACCCTGTACATGAAAATCTAGCTTTCGTACAACACATAACATCTATCTTGCCATCATGTGAAAAGCACAAGAATCTTATTATCAACTTTGAGTCACCAATAATTTACATACCATTTTAGTTAGAAACCTTTCTCTTGCTTCTTTCCAGGAGGAAATCACAATACACAACATGTTCTTCACACCGGTAGAAACCATCAAGAATACTTTGGAATCTATTTGCACATAATCAAGCCCTTAAAACTAAATTCCTCTAACTCGACCAAGCCACACAGGTCGCCAAGTCCAAGTGTATTGCCACAAGGCACCTGTAGAAAACCCCTACATCATAAGCACCCAAAAGAACCGATCATATCCATTAGTATACTGATCCAACCTACTACCCAGTCGCACTATTTTCTCCGAGTCCCTTCTGAATTTGTCTTCAGATTGATACTTCTTCTTGCTAAATTACTATGAACATTAACCACGACTTACCCTACAAACCTTAGCATAGAACCACAACTCCCTAGGGCCCATAAGCAACTGTATTCTTCTTAAGCACCTTCAAAAATACCACAACTATAACACTCACTCTGAGAATATATTATGTGAATTTGAAATTGTTCTTCTTACCTTCCTTACACAAAATGTAGAATCCATAGTCATATAGAATTTCCGCAAGTCCAGGCACCATCAAACGCAAATCTCGGATTTTTATCCATATATAAGTCGGGAAACATTCTCAATTGCTATATATAATTCTCAAACCCACCGAAATTTTCTCGGGAGTCACCCACTTTGCTCACATCTAATTGCACCGCCCAAATGGGCCAAAAGACACATGCCCCATTAGCACCACAATACTCAAAGAAGTAACTTTACTTTAACACCACATACCAAATTCATACTCCATGCGCACTACATCATTCACCAATAACAACTCACTAATCCCACGATTTGTTTTCTCATATACTCATCTGTGCAATATAATTCGTAACCAGGAATTTTCCTTATTCGAGTCATTTTCGAACTCCACCTCTGTAAGTCATCACTAATTCCCAAGTATTCTTTAGACCCAAATAAAATTTGACACATACCCATGAATTGATTTGTCTATAGCAGGCTCCCCCACTTGGCTCAAAGCCATAGATTAAAACACTCCATAATGCATAATACCCATACCCTATTATTGTCATAATACCATAGTCAGTGCCACAAAATTCTTCTTAACCTCATATAATACGAACCACAAAAATACCCAAAACCATCCGCTAAGCCCACAATCATTCCCTTGACACTTACGTCGACTTTCTCAGCCAGATTCAAATTCAAATCTCCACACATACACCCCACTGGCAGAAAAGAAACCCTCCATTCATATTACAATGAACACACCTACGCAGATTACTCTCCAGGAGATAACCCACCTCCCTAGCCTCAAATTGGCATCTTCTTATATCTTTTCACAGCCACAATTTCTACACAATCACTAAATCTTTCTGAGTCAAAACTTATTAACAAGACACGAGAATTTATTTTGTAACAAAATTTAACAATGTGAAAGATCCTTCAAAACATTCGTACTCGAGACTGTACGTCACATTAAAACGAAAATCAAGCACCCAATGGCCTTTTCCTTTACATTTCAAGGAAACACTTCTCGTCACATTCAAATCGTCTTAACACATCCCGCAGTCACATCATAATCATCACAAAGTCATTCCACTGCTCATCGAGCCACAAATTCCACTCATAGGGACATTACCGGACATATGAGTCCAAATGTACAAGTTATAACTGAAACTACTGAGCTTAACCTGCGGTCTAACCATGGCCTCAAGTCCTCCAGACTGGCCCTTCACCAAAACACAGAGTACACATCTTGAACCTCGTTCATAGAATCACAAGCCAGCGATGCACAGCTAATACTGAGCGCTCATGTGCGCATACAAATACGTGGAAGGAATTCAAAGAGTTTATGTCTCAAGCTGAATCAATCTCGCACGATAAGGAAAGAAAGATGGGGAATATATGTCCTAAATGCCTTGTAGCCTCTCGAAGATAAGTATGGATGTCATCATACCGATCTGCAAGACTCTACTAGACACTTGATCATGATTTGTAGAACATATGAATCTAGAGCTCTGATACCACCTTGTCACGACCCAAAATCCAACTAGTCGTGATGGCACCTAACCTACCCCGCTAGGTAAGCCAACTCCCAACTAACTAAATAATAATTATTAAAGCAATTTAAGTGAATAAAGATCCTGATCTTATACAATCCCCAAGAGCTGGTAGTACAAATCATGAGCTTATAAGAATAGAGTATACAAAGCGGAAATGAAATAAATACATAGTCTGTTTGAATAATACATAAACAGAGCTTTTATAAAATCTAAGGCTAACCTGAACAAGAGGCAGCTACAACAGGAATGCAGGTACAACTTCAAGTCCCGCAACCATCGAGCACAGCAACAACAACAGCCAACATCTGCACAAAATGAGCAGAAGTGTAGTATTTGTACAACCAACCCCATGTACTGAGTAAGTAACAAACCTAGCCGTAGGTTGAAAGTAGTGACGAGCTTCCACCAAGGTCGGGTCCAAAACCAATAGTCCGCAACAGTCCATAACAACAATAAGCAAATAATACCAGAAGTAACTCAGAGATAAAATGCTCAGCCAAATCATGATTTCAAAAATAATAGTTCTTCCTTTCAAATCCATCAGTGAAAACTCAAATCTTTTGCCGAAGTTGCCAATAATATGAATTGTTTGAAAACAATAAATTTCTCCAAAAATCTTTTCAATAATACACAATATGTTTCATTTTCTTTTCAGATAACCCGTGTAAAACAAATGCATCACTATGTCCATATGTCAAAATGTCTGAGATATCATGAATAATGTGATACCATACAACATGAGGAAAACACATCTCTATGCATATATGTCATGTGTGCATGTCAATGCAATGTATCTCAGAGATTGTACTCATGTACTCACACTCTCAGAGTACTCAATCTCACTGTGTCGGATTCTCTCTCACTGTGCTCAGCACACTCAATCACTCAGCGCTATACAATACTTGCTGCGGCGTGCAGCCCGATCCCTGGTTATAGTCGACTGCGCTCACTGGGGTTGTACAGACTCATGAGGGGCTCCTATAGCCCAAGCGCTATAAGCACGGTCAACTCACGTGCAGCACGGATAACTCACATGCCATAATATAAATATCTGGATCCACAGGGCCAACACACGTGCTGCACGGCCAACTCACATGCAATAATAATATAAGGATTTGCACGGCCAAATCATGTGCTACACGACCAACTCACGTGCAATAATAATATATGGATCCGCACGGCCAACTCACGTGCAATAATAATATAAGGATCCGCACGGCCAACTACCATGCTGAACGACCAACTCACGTGCAATAAGAAGCCTATAAGGCCTGCTGCAGGCGGGCAGTCTAGATCCATATAACAATAATAATATATATAAAGCCAACATGGCCTGCTGCGGCGTGCAGCCCGATCCCAAAAATATCCTCACAATCAGGCTCTCGGCCTCCCTCAGTCATCAATCTCTCCAGTCACTCTCTCATGGGCTCACAATGTCATGAGAATAGCCCAAAAATGATGATATGATGTATCAATAAATAACAACAGAGACTGAGATATGATATGCAATGAAATGAATATGACTGAGTATGAATTTTCAACATAACCAATAATTCACAACAATATGACCTCTACGGGTCCCAATAATACTGGCACATATCCTTAACATAATTTTTAATTTGCTTTTCAGCTAAATTTCTTTAACTCATAAAACCGCATGTAAAATACCAAGATTATTTAACTACAAAATTCCACATAAACAATTATGTCACAATTTCTATAGTGCACACCCACACGCCCATATGCCCACACGCCCGTCACCTAGCATGTGCGTCACCTCCCATCAATTCACGAAATACATATATTCAGGGTTCATACCCTCAACTCCAAGATTAGAAGAGTTACTTACCTCGAACAAGCCAAATCCAATGTCGAGCAAGCTAAGCAATGCTCCAGAAATTCCATTCTACGCGTATCAACTTCTAAATGGCTCGAATCTAGCCATAATTAATTTGATTCAGCTTACAAAAAATAATAGGAATTAATTCCATATCAAAATACTAATATTTTCCAAAAATCTGAAATTACGCCCCAAAAATAACCCGTGGGGTCCACGTCTCAGAATCCGATAAAACTCACAAAATCCGAACCCCCATTCAACTACGAGTCCAACCATACCAAAATTACTCAAATCCGACCACAACTCGGCCTTCAAATCCTCAATTTAAACTAAGAGGGTTTTCAAACTTTTCCAATTTAATTCACAAATTAAATGATAAAAACAACCATGGATTCAGGTAATTTAACCAATATTGAGTTAAGAACACTTACCCCATTGTTTCCCTTGAAACACTCCCGAAAATCGCCTCTTCCCGAGCTCAAATCTGTCAAAAATGGAAAATGGTTCAGAACTTAAACTCACTGCCCACGCTTTTCTTCTTCGCGAAAGCGGTCAGTGCCTCACGTTCGTGAAGCACAAAATAGTTCCCGTCCAAATTCCTCCTTCGCGAACGCGACATCACCCTCACGTTCATGTAGCACAAAGTACCTCTGCCTCAATGCCTTATATGCGAACGCGTTTAATCAATCGCGAACACGATGCTTCATTCCCCCTCACTACGCAAACACGACACCCCCTACGCAAACGCGTAGACCAACTGCCTGGGGTCCTCAGCTACTTCCTCTCTTTTTCGCAAACGCGTAACACCTCTCATGTTCGCGATGCACACCCAGTCCACCCTTCGCGAACGCGTTCTTCTCTTCGCGAACACGAAGAGCAAATATTGCCAGCCTCTCAGTTCCTCTTCGCGAACGCGATGAAGGAAACCAGATGGTGCATCAGAAAAATTCTAGTAGAGTTCCAAGTCCAAAATCCGAACCGCTAACCATCTGAAACTTACCCGAGCCCCTCGGAACTCCAACCAAATATACCAACAGGTCCTAAAACATCATACGAACTTAGTCAAGCCCTTAAATCACCTCAAACAATGCTAAAACCATGAATTACACCCCAATTCAAACCTAATGAACTTGGAAATTTCAAGTTTCTACAAACGACTCCGGAACCTATCAAATCACGTCCGATTGACCTCAAATTTTGCACACAAGTCATGAACGACATAACAAAGCTATGAAATTTTTAGAACTGGATTCTGACCTCGATATCAAAAAGTCAACCCCCGATTAAACTTCCCAAAATTTCAACTTTCGGCATTTCAAGCCTCCACTATGGACCTCCAAATAATTTTTCGGACACGCTCCTAAGTCCAAAATCACCATATGGAGCTATTGGAATCATAAAAACTCTATTCCGGAATCGTTTACACATAAGTCGACATCCGGTCACTATTTTAACTTAAGCTTTAAACCTTGGCACTAAGTGTTCCAATTCATTCCAAATCTCACCTGACCCGAACCAATTACCCCGGCAATTCACACAACAACTGTAAAGTATAATTTGAGTAGTAAATGGGGAAATAGGATTGTAATACTCAAAATGACCGGTCGGGTCGTTACAAAATTGTAGTTTATTTATTTCAGATATTTATTATTATTCCGCATTAATAGGATTACCTAGTCTTAGAGACTAGGTGCCATCACGACATCCTACGAAGAGAATTTGGGGTTGTGACACCTAGCCTTAGGTTGAAAGTAGTGACGAGCTTCCACCAAGGTCGGGTCAAAAACCAATAGTCCACAACAGTCCATAACAACATAAAGCAAATAATACCAGAAGTAACTCAGGGATAAAATGCTTAGCTAAATCATGATTTCAAAAATAATAGTTCTCCCTTCCAAGTATATCAGTGAAAACCCAAATCGTTTACCGAAGTTGCCGAAAATATGAATAAGTTTGAAAACAATAATTTTCCCAAAAATCTTTTCCAAAATAAGTAAGATGTTTCATTTTCCTTCTAGATAACCCGTGTAAAACCAAATGCATCACTATGCCCATCTATCAAAAATGTGAGAAAATCATGAATGATGTGATGCAGTATAGCATGAGGAAAATACATCTCTATGCATGTATGTCATGTGCGCATGCCAATGCGATGCAACTCAGTGAGAAAAATAATAAACAGCCCCGAGGGAAGATCTCATAATCACTCGTGTACAGCCCCTCGGGCTTACCTTACAATCACTCATGCCTCCCAGTCACTCAGCACTCGCACTCGCACTCGCACTCAGTAGGTACCTACAGTCACTATAGATGTGTACAGACTACAGAGGGGCTCCTACAGCCCAATAAACTGCACGGACAACTCACGTGCTATAATATCATATCAGAATCTGCACGGACAACTCACGTGCCATAATAAGCCAATAAGGCCTACTGCAGGTGGACAGCTACGATCCATATAATAGTAATAATACATATAAAGCCAATATGGCCTGCTGCGGCGTGAAGCCCGATCCCAAAAATATCCTCACAATCAGGCCCTCGGCCTCCCTCAGTCATCAATCTCTCCAGTCTCTCTCTCATGGGCTCACAATGTCATAAGAATAGCCCAAACATGATCATATAATGTATCAATGAATAACAACAGAGACTGAGATATGATATGTAATGAAAGGAATATGAATGAGTATAAGTTTTCAATTTAGAACAAATAATTCACAACAATATGACCTCTGTGGGTCCCAAAATACTGGCACATAGTCTCAACATAATTTTTTATATGCTTTTCAGCTCAATTTCTTTAACACATAAAACTGCATGGAAAATGCCAAGATTATTTAACTACAAAATTCCACAGAAACAATTATGTCACATTTTTTATAGTGCACGCCCACACGCCCGTCACCTTGCATGTGCGTCATCTCCCAACAATTCACATAATACATATATTCAGGGTTCATACCCTCATCTCCAAGATTAGAAGAGTTACTGTCACGACCCAAAATCCAACTAGTCGTGATGGCACCTAACCCAACCCGCTAGGTAAGCCAACTACCAACTAACTAATTTCAATAATAATTATTAAAGCAATTTAAGTGAATAAAGATCCTGATCTTATACAATCCCCAAGAGCTGGTAGTACAAATCATGAGCTTCTAAGAATAGAGTATACAAAGCGGAAATGAAATAAATACATAGTCTGTTTGAATAATACATAAACAGAGCTTTTATAAAATCTAAGGCTAACCTGAACAAGAGGCAGCTACAACAGGAATGCAGGTACAACTTCAAGTCCCGCAACCATCGAGCACAGCAACAACAACAGCCAACATCTGCACAAAATGAGCAGAAGTGTAGTATTTGTACAACCAACCCCATGTACTGAGTAAGTAACAAACCTAGCCGTAGGTTGAAAGTAGTGACGAGCTTCCACCAAGGTCGGGTCCAAAACCAACAGTCCACAACAGTCCATAACAACAATAAGCAAATAATATCAGAAGTAACTCAGAGATAAAATGCTAAGCCAAATCATGATTTCAAAAATAATAGTTCTTCCTTTCAAATCCATCAGTGAAAACTCAAATCTTTTGCCGAAATTGCCAATAATATAAATTGTTTGAAAACAATAAATTTCTCCAAATATCTTTTCAATAATAAACAATGTGTTTCATTTTATTTTCGGATAACCCGTGTAAAACAAATGCATCACTATGCCCATCTGTCAAAATGTGTGAGAAATCATGTATAATGTGATACCGTACAGCATGAGGAAAACACATCTCTATGCATATATGTCATGTGTGCATGTCAATGCAATGTATCTCAGAGATTGTACTCATGTACTCACACTCTCAGAGTACTCAATCTCACTGTGTCGCATTCTCTCTCACTGTGCTCAGCATACTTAATCACTCAGCGCTATACAATACCTGCTGCGACAAGCAGCCCGATCCCTGTTTATAGTCGATTGCGCTCACTGGGGGTGTACAGACTCATGAGGGGCTCCTAGAACCCAAGCACTACAAGCACGGTCAACTCACGTGCTACACGGACAATTCACATGCCATAATATAAATATCTGGATCCGCACGGCCAACTCACGTGTTGCACGGCCAACTCACATACAATAATAATATAAGGATCCGCACGGCCAACTCACGTGCAATAATAATATAAGGATCCGCACGGCCAACTCACGTGCAATAATAATATAAGGATCCGCACGGCCAACTCACGTGCTGCACGGCTAAATCACGTGCAATAATAATATAAGGATCCGGATGGCCAACTCACGTGCTGCACGGCCAACTCACGTGCAATAAGAAACCAATAAGGCCTGCTGCAAGCGGGCATCCATGATCCATATAACAGTAATAATATATATAAAGCCAACATGGTCTGCTGCGGCGTGCAACCCGATCCTAAAAATATCCTCACAATCAGGCCCTCAGCCTCCCTCAGTAATCAATCTCTCCAGTCTCTCTCTTATGGGCTCATAATGTCATGAGAATAGCCCAAAAATGATGATATGATATATCAATAAATAACAACAGAGACTGAGATATGATATGCAATGAAATGAATATGACTGAGTATGAATTTTCAACATAACCAATAATTCACAGCAATATGACCTATGTGGGTCCCAATAATACTAGCACATAGCCTCAACATGATTTGTAATATGATTTTCAGCTAAATTTCTTTAACTGATAAAACCGCATGGAAAATGCCAAGATTATATAACTACAAAATTCCACATAAATAATTATGTCACAATTTCTATAGTGCACGCCCACACCTAGCATGTGCATCACCTTCCATCAATTCACGAAATATATATATTCAGGGTTCATATACTCAACTCCAAGATTAGAAGAGTTACTTACCGCGAACAAGCCAAATCCAATGTCGAGCAAGCTAAGAAATGCTCCAGAAATTCCATTCTGCGCGTATCAACTTCCAAATGACTCGAATCTAGCCATAATTAATTTGATTCAGCTCACAAAAAATAATAGAAATTAATTCCATATCAAAATACAAATATTTTTCAAAAATCCAAAATTACGCCCCAAATATCACCCATGGGGTCCACGTCTCGGAATCTGATAACACTTAAAATATCCGAACTCCCATTCAACCACGAGTCCAACCATACCAAAATTACTCAAATCCGACCACAACTCGGCCTTCAAATTCTCAGGTTAACTAAGATGGTTTTCAAACTTTTCCAACTTAATTCACCAATTAAATGATAAAAACAACCATGGGCCGAGCCGAGCGAGCGACAACAACGGCGCGAGGCTTCCTTTCTTTCCAACTCATTTAACACCAAGAGAAGTATTTTCTCAATATAAGCACATCCACTTTTATTTCCACCACCAATGAGGGACACTTTGCTCTTTCGAAAGCAAAAGGGAACACATTTTTCCTATATTTTCTTCCCTCCATTTTCCATTCACTAGTTTTTTAATCCCAACAAACTTTACGGGGGCCCGTGAACCTAGTACCTTTTGCATAAACCTTGTATTTGTACTACACATTTATTTAAAATATAAGAATATTTAGCTTGGAAAACCAATTCGTTAGTCCGTTTATCATGTAGATTAGCTTGAGATTGTTATAGGAACCCATAAGCTTTAAATTCTGGATTGACCTCTGCATTACCTATCAACGGTCTTGGCATCAACCACAAGTCATTTTCGTACACTTTTCAATTAATATTTTCTTGGTGGAAGCGATGCATTGGACGGAGAACTTAAATAACCAGTAACTTCTCAATGTCAAATTGAAATAATAACCTAAAACCAATCATGCATAATCTTTCTATACTATAAATGGGAATAACCAGGCAGCTCATGATCAACATGTCTGTCTGGACCAAAGATAAAAATATAATTACAATTACAGCCTAATACGTGGAGTGCAGTTTGACAGCTCTTAAGTTAGCTGCATCCGGTTGTAAAATGGGTCAGGAGGGTATTATCATAATTGCACACACATTAGCCCTTATAGACACGTGTTACCTCTTTCTTCTATTTTTGATATGAGGTTACTACAACATAAAATTTATGTCGCTATACTGCTCTCTGCTTACTCTCATCTTTATCATTGCTGCTCCGTTGGGAAATTCTGACATCTCCAAGTTCAATTTACCGCTTGCACATATGTGGACTACCTTTTCCAAGTTATATGTGGACTACCTTTTATTTGGCGTATATACAATAAAGGTCTGACTATCAACACTATTTAGATTTAAGATTCAGTTTGTTTTCAACCTGAAGAATGTTTCCTTCTCACATTTTGAACTTGTATAGAAGATTTTGACTACTTTTGTCTAAAATTTTAAGCTAATTGGTGATATGTTGTTGCGCTCGCTTTTGTGCGTCTTCAACTTGTTATGTTGTTTCAATAAATATTAGCTCACACCTTTAACTGATTTAAATGTGTGGTCTAAATTTACCAAAACAGCTTTTGCTATCATTTCTTCTGATCAATTGTATATAAATAAGAATATCTGAACTTTATAACGGCCATAAAAAGTTGCAGACTGTAAGTTCTGTTTAATTTTTATGGCCTCACTTGATTGCTCAGGTAATTTTAAAACTTGACACAGGGCTATCAACTAAATGTTGTTGTGAAATATGGATATTTTATTTATTTGTTAGTAGTTGAAGTGATAATTATCCAATTTTTATCATTGTTCGTTTTTGCCCCTACAGACTTGGAAGAACTAAGAAGGCCTTTCTGCACAAAATTTGGTTCCAACATATTTATAAATTTTCTATTCAACTGGCATTCAAAGTTTAATTTTTTATTTTTTGTACAAGCATCCAAAGTTCAATTCGCCTACAAACAGAAGACTTATTGGAAAAAGAGTTCACCATATCTATAAACTTCCCACCTTTCTTGGCTATGGCTTCAATCCTATTAGATAAAAGTTACTTTTTGGCATTTTAATTAATTTTAAAATGTGCAGTGAAGAAATAGAAGAGTAAAAAGGAAGTTTCATTTAGTGTCTTACACCAAAAATGATGGTTAATGTGTTATACTTCTTTGATCATGTGTACTTTTGATTCTTAATGCCAAGGGAAAAATTATGCCGTGATATTTGTCTGTCTTTCAAAATGATGTTTGGTTTTAGACTATACGTCATTTTAGTTTGTTTTCATTTATTAAAAGAAAATGTTGATTAGTATATACACCAAAAAGAATTGTGCTGCAGATAGAAGATGCCTAAGCTGTTATATGCATAAATAGGTAATGCATTGTAATGATTTATTTTACATGATTGTAGTATAAGAGTAAGTATGCTATTTAAAAGGGCATGTTATCACACGAAACACCTATAAGAATCTTATAGAATGAGGCATCTAAATATATTGTTATTTTTTTGTCGAAACTTCTTATGAAAGAACTCAAAGTGATTTAACTATTACATGTATTAAACTTTTTAAGATTAAGTATGTTCATACTGGTAACCGTTTTGTAATTTTACTTTGTGTTCCATATTTTTCCGAACAAGTAAATAATATTTTCGTAGCCTTTGATCTCTCAAATTGGCTTTGGAACCTTATAATTTATATTTGCATGTTGATACTGTCATGGTAAGAAAACTGTGACTCTTTTCATCCTCAAGTTTTTATCATAAGTATTTAGCTCGCAGAATTGTATTTAATTTTTATAGGCAGAATGCACCATGGATTACAATTTATGGAGATTTCATGACACATTGACAATGCATTGTTAGAAGAACAGTCAAGTTGCAGATCCTGGATGAATTGACAAAATTAAGAAAAAATTTGGCTAGATCCAATATCACCTAAGTGGACTTGAAGGTAACAGTAGCTTGGAACAGACCATTTCTTGAAAATTATTTGACATACTTTAGCTAATAATTAGTTCTTCCTGAAGTCTCATGTGGATTATTTTTTCATCATCATCGTGTAATTAGGATGCTTTACCTATTATTTGGGATTATAGCACTGGAGGTGCTCACTATAGTAGTAAGATAGTTTTCTTCTGAACTTTCTGGCAAAACATGGGTAGTACGTGTTTCACCGCTCAACTTTTTTTAAATAATTTTTTCTTTTTCATACATGTATTCGACGAAATTTATATTGGTGGAGTTATTTAGTTTGCAAAGATTCGTTGAAGTAAATTAATTTTTATTTAAGCATTTAAGATTAATCTTGCAAATAGCTTATACTTCCTTCTATAACCACAGCTGATACTAATTAGAGGTGCAGATCTGCAATTTAACTGCTTCCTTCACCTACATGGGATAAAGGTAAAATAACTTGTTGGGTTTTGTTGTATTTACCATAGATATAATTGATATAATAGTTTTGCCAACTGAGATGGGTACGCACGCTATACCTGATATAACTTTACGTTCTCATAACGTTACATCAGAACATAAGGAACGAAACCAAATTACCTTGACATACTCTGCTTGGCTATGTGCTAACTTTTACATAGCCTACTTGGTTTTGTTAAAGCAAGTTTAACCGAATTACATTAGTGATGTCGTTTACTAAGCATTGCATTTGCTGTCTTTAACTCTTTTTTTGGCTTTCGTCGCTCCATGTACTTTTTTACTATGTTGGAGAATGATGAAATTTCAAAAACCATGCTAATTTCATTCGATGACATTGGAATAACATTGTTCTGTGACATGAATCATGAATCTCTGGTTCTTCATTAGGGTACTATCGTAATTTTAGCTACATGTATTAGTGTTGCCAAGGTTATTGATACCTCAACATGAAATAAAAATCCATCAAATTATCTAATATACTAAATCACTTCTCCTCCGTCTTAGCAAGTTTATCTGTATAATTTTCTGAAATGCGCCTATTTTAGCCAAATAGTAAATTTTGGCATATAGGTTTCAGTAGGTACCTAAAGTTTTAAAAAAAAGAAATTGGAACCTATATGCCAAAAACACACTAGATTTCAAAATGCAGGAATTGAAGTGATCACAAGAATTTTATACATCAAATTGATGACTGGAAAGCTATTTTTTACACTAAGGTATAAATTAGGTATTTTCACAATTGCTGCAATATGCTATGCCATGATTTAGGACTCAGGAGCATATCATTTAGTAGGCTTATATCAGTTTATCAATGATTTCTCAGTTGATGGTGATTTCTCAAATTTGCTGGTAAACAAAGTCATGGAGTCTAGTTCATACTACTCAAAGCTATTACTACAAAGAATATGATGCAGTTGTTATTTCTTGCTTCTTGTAGTCAGAGAATTACTTTGTAAAGGAATCTTTACTTTTTCGTTTTTGATAAATATTGTACACAAAATAATATATTTTATGGCAAAGTTTGTATTTTACATCAAAAACTTTTCTCTCTTATAAGATGTAATAGTTTAGTAGTGTTCCATTTCTCTACACAAGCTCATTCTTTGGAGATATCGTCACTATATCTTTTGTTACAATAGTATAGCTTTGTTCACGTTGGACCCGAGCGAAACCTGGGCTACTCTCACTAGTATATAATAATGTAGTTAAAAGAAAACATAATACAAGAAAAGACATTTATTATTTTTTGGATAATGATTTCATTGATTATTGCAGTCTGGTGGTACTACCTACTAGTGTAAAGGTTTGAGTTTTTGTGATGTATTATTATAGATGTTGATCTGAACGTTATTTCTTTGATTTTATTATTATGGGATGAAAAGATCAAAAGTGTTAATTACCAATTACTTTATATGTCATTGACACTTCTTATTTAAGAAGGTTCTAAAAGATTTGATATATATTAATTACACAATTTTCAGAAATTCAAATTATTTTAACTATATATTTTAAGGTGATATTGTTTTCTATCAAACTTTAAACTAATACATCAAAAATTTTAATTTAAACTCTCAAACACTATAATTTAGGATAGAAAGTAAAGTTTCAATATATAACCTTTTTCAAGCATTGATGGTTTACTACATATAGTAAAATACATATTGTTTCTTCGAAAACTATTATTTATGTACATATATAAGAAAAACATTTATGAAGCATATATTATTGGCCATGATGCGTCTTATTAAAAGGTGTTTTCGCCTACGTTGCTTGGACTCGGGTGCGGACATCCGATACGGGCATGGATCCGAGTGTCGGATTTGGCAAAATCTAAATTTTATGATTCGGGGGTGCGAATCCAAATATGGATACGGATGCGGGGATTCGGCTAAAAAAATTCAAAATTATAAAAAATAGAACTACAAAGAGAAAATGAAAGTCATTCAAGGCCTTCCACCAACTCTCCATCTATATCGTTGCTACTGTCTACTAGAAGTCCAAACTCAAAATACAACCCTTTGAATTCTTCGTTTTTTCTGAAACACAAAGCAGCAAATATGAGATAAAAGTACTACAATATTGAAGGTATGCCATTTTTCATGTTTTAAATCTGTTTTATTTTTTATTTTGAGAAATCAAAATCTCAATTTCCCTCCAAATTTGTCGATGAACTCAGATCAAAGTATCCGAAGTTAGTTGACCGAATTCGGGACGTAACTCGCTCCCTTCCCGTGTCGAGACGGATGCGACACCAAAAACGAAGCGTAACTTAGGTCTCCGCTACTGAGTGAACTAGGGGGGATGTTAATTATCCAATAATACTCCTTCAAGAAGAAAAAATGAAGCAAACTACGTGGCTTTAACCTAATAGTTCAACATATGGTCTAAATACTTTTTAGTTTTGGGTCTAAATTGTTCAAAATATATGAATAAACATGTTTCTACATTAGCCATGATACTCTCTATCGTTGGTGGTGCTTGAATAACCAAACGCAAATGTATGAAATTAAACTTTGCTCCTGTTATATGCTTTTTATTCGAGCCTATTAGAGATATAACTACTAGAGAACCTCTATTGTTTGATAATTTTTAAGTACAAAATATTGAAATGTTATAAACCTAAACAGAATATTTATAATATCGAATATTCAAATAGTAGATTTCATTTAAATTAGAATTGAGAATTGATACTATTGTTGTAGTGCTTTTTTTATTTGAAGGCCAAACGATTACTTACCTATACTGTAAGTTTTGTGTTTTGTATGTCTTCGGTCGTTTCTCGCGTTGCTGATCCATCTGCTAATTGACAGGGGCTGGTTTTAACTGAATGTCCCCAAAATTGACAATATTTAAAAAGCAGCCTCCAATTCGCATACAATTATTGGTGAAATAGTACGGGCTAACCAGTTTTCGGACTGGTAATTGAAAAATAGCCAGCATTTGTAAAGTTATTAAAAAATAACCACTATTTTGCTGCAACACGAAAAGTTCCAGCATAATATACTGGAGATTGGTGCACATGTGTATGAACTTCCAGCATATTATGTTGGAACTCCAACACACAGAAAGTTCCAGCATAATATACTGGAGATTGGAGCACATGTGTATGAACTTCCAGCATATTATGCTGGACCAGTATATTATACTGGAACTCTAGTGTATTATGCTGGAACTCCGGTATATTATGCTGGAATATTTTTCGGATTTTGAACAGTGCTTTCGTTCAGATTTATCTTTACATGAAAAGTGGCTAAATTTCGATTAATTTTGAAATGTTATTTTTCAATTACCACTTGTAAATCTCGTTATTTTTGAATTTCACCCCAATTACTGCTCTTCAAATGTTCCTCCACTGAATTGATAGAGTTTATGCTAAATTTTACTCTGCCTATCGCGTTGCTGCTCCATCACTAGCACCAACTGGGCTCTAATAAATTACTGTTACACGGGCTGCTTCATACTAGGATTCGAAAGGAAGCCTAAGAAGTTAAGAGCCCGTTGGACATAAAATTTGATGGAAGTTTTTTCCAAAAAAATTTTACTTTTTTTCGAAATCAGCGTTTGTTCATAAAATTTTCAATTTTCATTTGAAGATGCATTTTGAAAATTTTTGAAAATTTGAAAAACTCTAAAAAGCTGTTTTTCAAAATTTTCACTCAAATCACTCACAAAATTTCAAAAACAACCCAAACTGAAATTTATGTCCAAACACAACTCTAAATTTCAAATATCATTTTCACTTGAAAAAATTTTTACCATTTTTTCGAATTTTACAATTTTTATGTCCAAACGCCTACTAAGATGGTCCAGTCATGTTATTCTTAATTTAATTATTGGGGTTTTTGGCATGGTGTAAGAACATACCCCATAATTAGCAGAAAAAAGCCCTAGCTATAGATATAGGCATCAGATAGCCAATAATGTATATCATAACAATAATGTGTATAACAATATGTGTATCACAACTTTCTTTCTTTTCTTTGTATATATTAACATGTATATCACAACTTTATTTTCTTGCTTCGTGTATATTAAAATGTATATCATAAATGTTTTTTGCTTCTTGGTATATCAAAAATATAAAATTATAAATATAGTTGTCTATAATTTATTTTTGTCTTTATATCCAAGTGTATAACAAAAACATAATTATATTTTTTATATATCACAGTGTATAACACATTAAAAATGTGTATACCAAAATGTATATCACAATTTTATTTTCATTCTTCGTGTATATTAAAATATATATTAAAAAAATTATTTTCTTTCCTTGTATATTTCATTCTATAACACATAATTTCTTATGGATATACATAAAAATATATACTAAAAATACATTCATATACAAGACGAGAATTCCTTAGAATAAAAAAAAATCTCAAAAGAATTGGGGTGGGATGGGGGACTGCGAACGCTAATGCGGGTCTAACTAAGAATCCCTGCAAATTCTATTTAATTGAAATATTTTTGAAGCACAAAATATAAAATATTTTTGGAAGAAAAATTCTTAAATTGAAATGGGTTTGTTGTTAATGGCGTGGAAATGAGCTATTCACCAGAGGAACCTCACATTGGGGTTTTGATCCAGACTATAATGGTGTGGTACAACTTTAAAAAGATTACGGGAAAAGAGAAAAGAGATACGAGAGAGAAAAGAAAAAAAGATACGGGAGAGAGAAGAAGAAGAAGAGATACAGGGAGAGAGAATAAATAAGAAACTAGGATTTTTTAGAATTTGGCTATATAATGCCAATTTTTTGGAGCTGGCATTTGCCAAACCTAAAAAAAGGCTAAAAATTGCCAATTCTCTTTATGCATTGTCATGCCATGCCATTTTCTGTCACATTGGGGTTTTGATCCAGACTATAATGGTGTGGTACAACTTTAAAAAGATTAGGGGAAAAGAGAAATGAGATACGAGAGAGAGAAGAAGAAGAGATACGGGAAAGAGAATAAATAAGGAACTAGGATTTTTTAGGATTTGGCTATATAATGCCAATTTTTTGGAGCTGGCTTTTGTCAAACCTAAAAGAAGGCTAAAAATTGCCAATTCTCTTTATGCATTGTCATGCCATGCCATTTTCTCTCACATTGGGGTTTTGATCTAGATTATAATGATGTAGTACAACTTTAAGAAGATTACGGGGAAAGAGAAAAGAGATACGGGGGAGAGAGAATAAATAAGGAACTAGAATTTTTTAGGATTTGACTATATAATGCCAATGTTTTTTGGGCTACCTTTGCCAAATCTAAAAGAAAGCTAAAAAATTGACAATTCTCTTTATGTGTTATCATGCCATGCCATTTTCTCTCACATTGGGGTTTTGATCCAGACTATAATGATGCAGTATAACTTTAAGAAGATTACGGGGAAAAAGAAAAGAGATACGGGAGAGAGAATAAATAAAAAACTAGGGTTTTTTAGGTTTAGTTATTTAATACTAATATTTTGGGGCTACCTTTGCTAAACCTAAAAGAAGGCTTAAAAATTATCAATTCGCTTTATTCGTTGTCATGCCATGTCTCATATTTCTTAATGTGATTCATTCAATCATTTGTTTTAATATATGCATTATAATTCAAGGATTATTCTTGTTCAGTATTATGTTAAAAAAAATCTATAGACATTGTATTATATAAAATATATGCTTACTTTTGAAACAAAAAAAAGTTTATTTACTATTAGGAGGGTGTTATTTTTGTCATTTTAATTTGTATTGATCAATATATTACGAGTACCCATAACTTTGTTCAGTATTCTATTGCATAAATAATACATAAGTTCACAAATAACTTAATTTTTATTTTACCAAGGACATGACCCTTAATAGGAAGGTGTGAGTGTCAAAAATTAGGGCTGTAGGTTAATAAGTAAACGTATTTCTTTTCCAAATTTATATTTCTTTTTCATAGTTGTAGTACTAGTGTTATCCTCGTGTTCTCTATGTTTAGATCGTTATTATTACCCGATGATTCTTTTGCTTCGGTTATATTTTTTTTCTGGTTGTTGTTGTTTCTCTTTTCGTAGTTCGTTGTCATAACTGCTGTGATTTTGCTTTCATGGAATCGAAGATCTACTGGAAACAGTCTCTCTACCTTCACAAGATAAGTGTAAGGTCTACGTTATTATCATCCCCAAACCCCAATGACATTTAACAAATTCCAATTATAGATTATATTAGACGTAATGATGGATGACCAATTAATAATTATACACCTAACATATCGAGTAGTTTGGTTGATCATTCTAATTACTAAATACCCTAATGTTGCTTTCTTCTCTTATTTAATTTCACAATAAAGCTACCATCAACATAAATGATAAAGCAGAGTTGGCTGAGTTGGTTGTGTGAGTGATTTCTCACATGGGTGACTTGAGATCGATTTTTTTTACCAGCAGCTTCCTCGGTCAGAGCTCGTACCGTACTTGCCTAGTGCGGTTTACATCTCCTATTTAGTTTGCGAGCTATTGTATAGTGAGCAGCATATTCCCCGTGCACACTCAAAGGGTAGCAACTATAGTTTTTCCTAGGAATTTTCTGGGGAAAAAAAAAACATGAACACTAAAACCCAACGAAGAAACTTTTTGTCTTTTGATTCCATTAATTAAACAATTCATCCACTTGTTTGAACTTTCTTTCGACTACCAATCACTCTGTTTTAATTTGTTCCATACTTTATTAATTCCTGAAAGAGCACTCCACCAGACAACATTTTATTAATTAATTTGTTCGTTCCCTCGTTAGCTATATTATATGTACCCTACTAATCATAATTTTCTCTCCATTCCACAGACCTGCAAGGATCATGATCATGACATGGTCCCAAAACCTATCAACGTTCAATATAAGAACTACCGCATATTTTCTTCTGAATTAGTCGAATCAGTAGGTATCGAGTAACAGATAAATCAAATGAAAAAATATCAACTCTTTTTTTAATGTACTCAGATGAAATACTTGTTATGTCTTATACAAATACATTTACGTGGGGAGGATAAATAAACATCAGTAGCAAGGCTTGAAAAAGAAAAGAAAACAGAAAATAGACAAGACTGTACACAAGCTCAAACCAGCTCAGTGTAACCCAAAGAGTGAAGACAATAACACCGATTGTTAGGGAGGAAGGGGTTAACTCGATTCCCTAGAAATTACATTGTATATATACGGTCAAATATTTTAAATTTTATGTATATATTATATGTTGAATTTTCTTGATTAATTTACACATGTTTATATATTAAATCTCCTTGATGAAAATCTTGCATCTGTCGTTGCTAGAAAAGAGATCACTCATACGATAGCTCTAGCCAAATATTTGAAAGTACACTAATTAATTCCACACCTGCTGTGAAAATATGAGAAAATAACTTGGCTCTTGTAGACTGGGCTGTACTTCTTCCTAGTGTGAAACTATATATGTTGTCGAAATATTTTAGTCATTGGATCTGGGCCACAATATGAATGGATGGGTCATTCTTGGTGCTGTGGAAGTTTGAAATTTTCAAACTTGATGCATATTGAAAACAAAAGTTTGCATAGTGCCGACTCCATTTGCCTTGCGAAGACTATAGACATTTAGATTTGAGACATAGTTCTAAAAGGTCTCCTAGAATTGGATTCAAAGAGATCACATGGTAATCCACCTAGGGCAAAGGTGTTGGGGTTCATATTTGCTGCTTCAGTCTACCATATTTCAAATGAAAGGAATTCCCAAAGATTCTAAGGGATTAGAAGAGAAAGTTATTCAATACAACAATACAAATAGTAAAAAGGTATTAGAGAGTAGGTTTTCAATTGCTTTGCTTTTCATGTAATTAGATATGTAGTGCTTAGATTTGAGACATAGTTAGAGTCTACATGAACTAGCAGTTGTAAATATATACATTTGGTTGAAATAAAATTCATTATGGCCATAAAAAAAGAGCTTTATGGATTTGAAAAAAATTATTATTAAAGATAAAATGACAAGTTTAAGTTAAATTATTTTCAAACTTAGAAAGCAACAAATTTAAATTATTTTTTGGAAAAAATTAGAATAAAATATTTAAACCGGAAAGCAGGAAGTATTACACATGTCCCTAATGTTAAGCTTGTTGTCTATCTATATTCGGAATAGAAATCAAAATAAATAATTAATGGGGAAACAAAAACTAAGAAGATCATTAGCTAAATCAAAAAAAGAATATTCTAGTCACATAAGAAATTTAGTTCCTTCATTGTTAATCAATATCGGGATTAATTCCTCCAAGAATATACAATTATTTTGTAATAGCGGTAATTCAAATTGCAGAATTTCGGCTAACTCAAAGTATGGTGCAAATCACACTTGACACTTATTTTTATTTTGAAAATAATAAGAGAAGAGGGGAAGAAGAAGTGGGTGAATAGAAAAGGTATGCAGGTGCCAACAACCGTTGCCTACTTAATTCAGAACAACGACGTGAATTTTCAATTACCAGTCCGAAAACTGATTAGCCCGTGCTATTTTTACCAAAAAACATATCAATCACCAAATCATTTGGCCAAACACGAGCGCGCGATGAAGATGGCGCGAGGTTTAGTAGCGTAGCCAGGAATTCTGTCAAGGATGTTTAAACTTTAAACAAGTTAATAATTTTTTTATTCGATGAATGGTGTACCAAATTTTTTAGATCGAACTACGCAACATTTGGCTAAACAATAAAAAAGTTTTGCATATATCCTCGTATATCAAATAGAAGATGGGTGGATGGATCGCAACCTTCGCTCCCTACCCCGAATATAGATTATATATGAGATAACAATAGTGACGTTGAGGTCACTTTTCAATACCAAATAGTGCCGTAAACTCTTCCCTTTCCTCAATAGTATTATTTCCACTTCAATTAGTTCATGTGACTGAGGTGTGTTTGGTATACGTTATTGTCATTATACATGCGCTAGCTGTTTGTTTGGTACTATATATTATTGTCATTTGGAGAAAATGACTTCTCATACATTATTGTAACTTTTAATACTCAAAAGTTTCATCGAAACACTGTTTGATTTGTTAATAATGTCATGCAATCATAATACTCCTTTTGCTCTACTTTATGTGGCAAAATTTGAATTAAAATTAAGTTTAAGAAAAAGATCTAGAATAAGTTATAGATATTTATGTGATTATAAAAACTTCTCATTAAAATAAAAATAAGCAGTCTAAATTAAATTATTTCTAAATTTAGAACGCTCATTTTTTTTGGAAACAACTAAAAAGGAAATATTGACACATAAATTTAAACAGTGAAAGTAAGTATTTTTTTTTTAAATTTTCAAATAATTTATTATTTGATTTTTTTTTTTCCAAAATATTACTTGCATTATCAAACACACCCTAAATGGGATTTTTTGAACAACTTGATTACTATATAAAGGGAGGATATATGAGAAAAGCTCGTCAATATCCACTGACATGGCTTCCAAAAATATGTCCAATATTCCTAGTATATATCTTGCTGAAGAAAATCTAAAACCAGCAACAAGTTCTTGGATTGCAGCATGCCAAGAAGTTAGACAAGCATTCGAGTCGTATGGTTGTTTCGTGGCAATATATGATAAAATTTCTAAAGAGCTAAGCAACTCAATTTTCCAAATATTGCCAGAGTTGTTTGATCTCCCCAGTAAAATCAAAAGCCAAAATATTTCTGATATACCCTATTTTGGTTACCTACCACCAAATAGGTCAAGGCCTCTCTATGAAAGCATGGGAATTGAGGACGCAACAAATCTACAAGTTGTTCAAGGTTTCACTAATCTCATGTGGCCCTCAGGAAATCAGCATTTCTGGTATTTCACCATATTTTTACCTCATGATATTTACTACTATATTTGTTTTATTTTAGGGACAAGGGCCAAATATACCCAAGTATAGTGTTCATATATACCCTCCGTTATACTATCAGGTCATATCTACCCTTACCGTTAGCCAAACTTTTAAAAATACCCTCCAACCAACGGAAAGCCACCAGATTAATAAAATAATTACTTTAAAAAAAATTCATTAACCCAAACTCATTAAACCTATCATGTAAAGAAATATTTCGGTAGCTGCCTTAAGACTTCAGATCTGCCAACCTAATAAGATGCTATAAACATTCAAGTCATGGTGGAAAGAAAATCATGATGAATACTTGGTAAAGTTCGACATGGTGGGAAAAAACAAAGAGAGAAACTAGAAGAAAAAAAAATTGAAAAAGGTGGAATATAATTAAACATACAATAAGGATATTAAAAAAAATTGGGACTCAATGTATAAACTAATATATAGTTGTCACTATTTTTATGTCTTTCACTTCTTGAGTTTAGCAAGTGACTACGAAGGATATGACTAATATGTGAAAAAAAACTGCAGTAAATAAAAGGGGTTTAACTGGTTATTAATGGGTTTTTAAAAAAACATATATTTTTTTAATTTGGTGGCTTTCCGTTAGATGGAGAGTATTTTTAAAAAGCTTGGCTAACGGTAAAGATAGATATGTCCCGATTTTTAGTTAAACATCATGTTTGATCAAACATCACCATTTAAACATTTGGCAATGTTTATTTTACTCAACTTATTAGATCATGCAGTCATTTCAATCTTGTCTATGAATTTGTTGATTAATTTGTTAAACATATGTTTATCTCTGTTCTTGTGGACATTCTTGGTTAGTGAAACCTTCCATTTTTATGGAAAGAAACTAGCAGAGTTCTATGAGATTTTGTGCAGGATGGTATTTGAAAGCTATGGTGTGAACAAGTGCTACGATTTTTACGCTGAATCTAACACTTTGTTCCTCCATAGAGTGAACAAATATAGAGTGCCGAGATTGGACGAGTCTACAGTTGGTGTTTCAGATCATACAGACCTTGACTTCATCACTATACTTCACCAAAATCATGTTGATGGTTTAGAGGTCAAAACCAAGGATGGAAATTGGATCTCTGTTCAGTTTCCCCCTTCTTCTTTTGTTATCATGGCTGGTGAAGGACTTAGGGTCAATTCCTTTTCCTCTCTTTTTAATTTCTTTTTTATTTTTCTACTGTTTTCTGAGAATGGGCGCATTGGCGTAACTGGTAAAGTTGTTGCCATGTGACCAGAAGGTCACGGGTTCAAGCCGTGAAAATAAATGCAGGGTAAGACTGTTTACAATAAACCCTTGTGGTCCAACCCTTCTCAAGTCCCGCGCATAGCGGGAGCTTAGTGCACTGTACTGTCCTTTTTTTTTTTTTTTTTTACTGTTTTCTAAACTTTAGTCTGAAAAATTAATTAAGCATTAAAGGAAGAAGAAATAAGAGTGGTTGGTATGAGAGAAACCATTTCAGGATAATAATTTGCGGAAAATGACTTATTTTCTGAAACGTTTTCAGTTTTTCAGTGGATAGAAGAAAAGTATTTTTTGAAAATACCTTTATTAAAGATTGATAATAATATTAGCAAAGCGAATAGTGTTCTGATGAAACTTTTTAGTATTGAACATATTAATGTCTAAGTATTTATAGTGATGTCGTTTAAAGTATAGTGAAGGAAAATGAGGGATAAATTTCATAAATGGTCATATAACTATGACTTTTTTTTACCAAAGTCATAAAATTTTGTTTTCTCGCATAAAAATCATAAAACTTTCACTAACTCATACAAAAATCATCATGACCGGAAAATCTAACACAGAAAAAAGCACCAGCTGGGCCTCTCTCTTTGTTTCGATGAAAGCCTCAACGCTCGCGTTCTACGGGGAACTTTTTTGACTATTTACCTTCATCAATTTTAAACAAATACAAAATCAAAATAGAATACTCAATCATGAATAAATGCAAGAAAATAACCTCTCCTTCTTTTTCTATAATGTAAACAAAAAAGTCTATGTAAGTAAAATACTAGTAAATAAATAAAAAGAAAAAAGAAAGGAGCAATAGCACCCTCTTGATAGAACAAGAAAATGATTATTGCTCCTTTCTTTTCAAAACCTCCTATAGACTAGGCCAGGATCTTATCCATTTGTAGATGGAGCTTCGATAGCAGCTAGGTCTAGAGGGAAGTTTGGCACCTCCTAAATGGGCGTCCAAATTGGACCGAACTCTTTGTCAGGCTATGGTTCCCTCAAAGTTATGGAGTAAGACATCGATTTCTCAACAAGATCAATTTTTCTGATTGTATGATGAACTCCCTTGAAAAACATTGGCGCGCGTGTAAACGAGTTGCTCTACCAACTGAGCTATAGCCCTTAGTGCTTGTGATACATATTTTATCATGTAGATAAATTCTTGTCAAGATAAATATTCCATGATCCAACATCAACAATCTTTGATCTCTTTGAGCGGTATTCCTTAGATTAGTATTGCTTATTAAGTAATATGATATTTATAATCCATCGACAGGATGGGTTTCATTTGGTTCTCTTTGGGATGATAAATGACCTACTTAACTCAGTGGTTAGAGTACTGCTTTCATACGGCGGGAGTCATTGGTTCAAATCCAATAGTAGGTAAAACTTATTAGATACCAGAGTCAATAAATATCTTCATATACCAAACGCTCGCTAATAAGTACTGCATCTTCAGAATTGTAACCCTCCCACGGCATATAAGCTACTAATACGTTTTTCCCCAAAGAATACAACTTTCAATAACTTATTTTTTATATTTTTCGTCACACCTTTATATTATTCATATATATAATGTCCCCGACAAGTCAGGCATGGAGCAATGGAAGAATATATTCAGCTGTGCATCGAGTCATATTGAAGGGAAAGGAAGAAAGATTTTCAACAGCACAAATGTCATTTCCCAAGAGAATAATAGAAGCACCAGAAGAGCTCGTTACTGATAAACATTCTTTGCAATTTAAGCCATTTGCTAATTTGGAATTACTACGACTCTATTACACAGAAGAAAGTAAGCGAGCAGAGGATGGTCTGAAAGCCTGGTTTGGTATTTAAACTAGCGTCTTGTGTTATTACACAAAAACCCTTCTAAATTTCTTTTTTCATTTTGCTGTTTGCAACTCTTGCATAATAAATTATGTGCGGTTTCTATTATCTCTCTCAACTACAATTTGGGTGTTTATTATCTATCACCTTAAAGTGTCAGGTGATAACGAGAGTGGTTTCATTTGTGTATTTTTATTTCCTTTTCTTTTATTCCACTCAGTTATTTAGTCCTTCTTTTGTTTAGAACATTGAATTTGGCCAATACAAATAGAGTTCTGCCCAAGCTTGTTAAGACTCTAATCTAGGAAAATGGAATAAAAAATGCGAGTTTAGATACAAAATCATTTATTTAATTTAAGATCAAATGTGCGTGTGTATGTAACGATTCGACCGGTCGTTTTGAGTATATTAGCCCCGAACTCCTATTTATTGCCTTCTCTGTGTTATACTGTGGTTACGTGACTTGCCGGGAGGTTTAGTTTTTGGTTTCGAAGTGAAATAGGACACATAGTCCCTAAACTGGAAGTTTAAGTCGTAGGAGTTGACCGTAGTTTGACTTGTGTAGAGACGACTCCGGAATGGAGTTTTGGCGGTTTCAATAGCTCCGTAGGGTGATTTTGGTCTTAGGAGTATGTCCGGATGGTGATTTGGAGGTCCGTAGGTCATTTCGGCGTTAATTAGCGAAAGTTGTAAAGTTGGAAGATTTTGGAAAGTTTGACCGGGAGTGAACTTTTTTATATCGGGCTCGGATTCCGATTTTCAGAAGTTGGAGTAGGTCCGTAATGTCATTTATGATTTATGTACAAAATTTGAGGTCAATCGAGTTTGATTTGATAGGGTTCGGCATCGAATGTAGAAGTTAAAAGTTTATAAGTTCATTAGGCTTGAATTGGGATGTGATTCGTATTTTTGATATTGTTGGATGTGATTTAAGGCCTCAACTAAGTTCGTATCGTATTTTAGGACTTGTTGATATATTCGGACGGGATCCCGGGGGCCCCGGATGTGAATCAGATTGAAATCTAATCATTTTTGGACTTAGGGAATTTGCTGATGCTGGGTTGGTTCTGGTGTCTTCGCAACTGCGGAGGGATTGGCCGTAGGTACGGGCTCGCAAATGCGAGCCATTGGTCATAGGAGCAGATTTGGTCTAGCCTAGCTGGGATCGCAGGTGCGATCATGTGTCCGCGGGAGCGGACTCGCGGATGCTAAAGTTCTCTTGCAGAAGCGGAACTAGGGAAAACAGCCTTAGGGCCTAATCGCAGGTGCGATCCTTTTCCCGCAGAATCGGTCTCGCAAAGCGAGCCCTTATCCGCAAAAGCGAAAGCCCTAGATTTAAGTTGGGACCGCACCTGCGATGGTTTTTCTGCAGGCGCGGCGCCGCAGAAGTGATCCAAAGGCCGCAGATGCGGAAGTCGCTGGACAGAAAAGGGGAAAAAATCAAAGGTTTGATTTCATTTTTACTTTGGGACTTTGAGAGCTCGGATTGAGACGAGATTTTGAGGGATTTTCAGAAGAAGTATTTGGGTAAGGATTCTTGACTTGTTTTTAATTAATTCCTATGAATCTACTATTAATTACACCTTTAAAATTTTTGTTTTGGAGTTTAAAATTGGGGAAAAAGTGTTGAAGCTCTTAGATCAAGTTTTTGAGTTTTGAAAGGCTAAATGAGGTCGGATTTGGATAATTCTTGTATGGTTGGACTCGATATCGAATGGGTGTTCAGATTTAGAATTTTGGTCGGGTTTCGAGATGCGGGCCCGAGGTGACTTTTTGGAGTGATTTTCTAATTCTTGCAAAAATTATTATTTTATTATTTAAACTAGTTTCCTATAGTTATATTCATAGTATGAATGTTTTTGGCTAGATTCAACCCGTTCGGAATTGAAAAATCGAGGAAAAGGTCTTCTAATTGATTGACTGAGCGTGGTTTAAGGTAAGTGACGTGTCTAACCTTGTGTGGGGGAAATTTCCCTTAGGATTTGGTATTTTGGTGATGATTTGTGATATGTAAAGGCCGTGTACGCGAGGTGACAAGTGCGTACACGGGCTAAATGTTGAAATTTCGATTTTTGCTACGTAGTTTCTTCTTTATGCCTTAGTTGAGTTACTTTAGCATGTTGTAATCATCATGTTTAGCCTAATTTCATATGTCTACTTGTTTTATCTCCTATTTGCAACTTGTATCACATATTTAGCTGAATTACTTGCTTTTCTTAATTTCCGTATTCATCACTTAACTGTGAAATTTTTTACTTGAAATTTGCTATCCTTGAAATATCTTGCTGTTGAGTTTGGTGTTGAATTGCAAGGCCATGGTTCTTTTGAGGCAAAGTGTAAGTTGCGAAATATCGTTTATTTAGTTGTTATGTTTTGGCTTTTGTGTTATTGTTGAGGTGATTGTTTGGTTACTTGCACAAGGTTTCTGTCGTGCTGTTGTTATTGATGCACGAGGCTTCTGCCGTGTGGTTGTTATTGTTGGCACGAGGTTTCTGCCGTATCGTTGTGATTATTAATACGCATGCGGTGGTATAAGGTCTGGGTGTTGAAACGCATACAGTAAGATAAGATGGGCTTGATACGCGTGGCTAGTAAGGGAATTACTAGAAGCCTTGTGGTGTGATAAGGTGGGCTAAAACGCATGATGCTATTTCGGAAAAATAATTTTAAAAACTAAATATAAAAGACTCTCGCGATAATATAAGGAAAGACTGTAATTTGTTTTTATGATTTGCCACCTCATGGTCTCCTGTTGATTTTCTCTACTTGATGTATTGTTCGGTTGTTATTTCCTTAACATGTAAAATCCTTATTTTCCTTTCGTGGTTTTATTTGTTTCCTTGATTCCGTGTTATTACTTTTCGAAAATTCTTTACTGTTTCACTTCCCTGTTTTTTCATTATGTCATTATATTTTCCGCCTTGTTTCTTACTTTCACCAGTAGGGCCTTGACCTGACCTCGTCACTACTCTACCGAGGTTAAGCTTGGCACTTACTGGGTACCATTGTGGTATACTCATACTACGCTTATGCACATATTTTTTGCAGATCCATGTACATCCTATCAACCTTAGTATTAGTGCGTTGTGTTACTGCTTTGGAAACTTTAAGGTACCCCTGCCCGCGTACGTAGGCCTCGGAGTCCCCTTCTCCCATGTTTTCCTTATTTCTTTATGTTTTTTATAGTCAGTGATATATAGGTTATTCAGCATTGTAACTAGAGCTTGTAACTCATATCTCACCAGATTTTGGGAAATTGTACGTATTGAGCTTATAGTTTATTGATGAAATTGTTGAAGTTTTTGAAATATTAAGTTTTTATTTGATGTTTTCATATATTGTTAGGCTTACCTAGTTTTAGAGACTAGGTGTCGTCACGACATCCTACGGAGGGAAATTAGGTCATGACAAGTTGGTATCAGAGCTCTAGGTTCATATGTGTTATGAGTCACAAGCAGGTTTAGTAGAGTCTCGCGGATCAGTACAGAGATGTATGTACTTATCTTCCAGAGGCTATGGAACTTTTAAGAAAAGTTTCATTTCTTTGATTCCTTATCGTGCGAAATCTTTGGCTTCGGATTCTAAATTTCTGTCTTTCTTTTCTCTCACAGATGGTGTGGATACGTACAGCTGGATCAGATGACCAAATACCCGTGCCCCCTGCTAGAGCCGCGAGAGGCTGAGGCTGGGGTACAAGTGTCATGACCCAAACTCGGGGAGCGCGACTGGCGCTCAACCGAGTGAACCCGGCCGAGCAAGCCTATTAGATTTCCTTCTACCCAATAATAATATAAGGATCCGCACGGCCAACTCACGTGCTGCACGGCTAAATCACGTGCAATAATAATATAAGGATCCGGATGGCCAACTCACGTGCTGCACGGCCAACTCACGTACAATAAGAAGCCAATAAGGCCTGCTGCAAGCGGGCATCCATGATCCATATAACAGTAATAATATATATAAAGCCAACATGGCCTGCTACGGCGTGCAGCCCGATCCTAAAAATATCCTCACAATCAGGCCCTCGGCCTCCCTCAGTAATCAATCTCTCCAGTTTTTCTCTCATGGGCTCATAATGTCATGAGAATAGCCCAAAAATGATGATATGATATATCAATAAATAACAACAGAGACTGAGATATGATATGCAGTGAAATGAATATGACTGAGTATGAATTTTCAATATAACCAATAATTCACAGCAATATGACCTATGTGGGTCCCAATAATACTAGCACATAGCCTCAACATGATTTGTAATATGCTTTTCAGCTAAATTTCTTTAACTGATAAAACCGCATGGAAAATGCCAAGATTATTTAACTACAAAATTCCACATAAACAATTATATCACAATTTCTATAGTGCACGCCCACACCTAGCATGTGCATCACCTCCCATCAATTCACGAAATACATATATTCAGGGTTCATACACTTAACTCCAAGATTAGAAGAGTTACTTACCTCGAACAAGCCAAATCCAATGTCGAGCAAGCTAAGAAATGCTCCAGAAATTCCATTCTGCGCGTATCAACTTCCAAATGACTCGAATCTAGCCATAATTAATTTGATTCAGCTCACAAAAAATAATAGGAATTAATTCCATATCAAAATATAAATATTTTCCAAAAATCCAAAATTACGCCCCAAATAGATACAAAATCATTTATTTAATTTAAGATCAAATGTGCGTGTGTATGTAACGATCCGATCGGTCGTTTTGAGTATATTAGCCCCGAACTCCTATTTATTGCCTTCTCTGTGTTATAGTGTGGTTACGTGACTTGCCGGGAGGTTTAATTTTTGGTTTCGAAGTGAAATGGGACACATAGTCCCTAAACTCGAAGTTTAAGTCGTAGGAGTTAACCGTAGTTTGACTTGTGTAGAGACGACTCCGAAATGGAATTTTGGCGGTTTCAATAGCTCCGTAGGGTAATTTTGGTCTTAGGAGTGTGTCCGGATGTCGATTTGGAGGTATGTAGGTTATTTCGGCATTAATTGGCGAAAGTTGTAAAGTTGGAAGATTTTGGAAAGTTTGACCGGGAGTGTACTTTTTGATATCGGGGTCGGATTCCGATTTTTAGAAGTTGGAGTAGGTCCGTAATATCATTTATGACTTATGTATAACATTTGAGGCCAATCGGCCTTGATTTGATAAGGTTCGGCATCGAATGTAGAAGTTAAAAGTTTATAAGTTCATTAGGCTTGAATTGGGATGTGATTTGTATTTTTTAAGTTGTTGGATGTGATTTAAGGCCTCGACTAAGTTCGGATCGTGTTTTAGGTTCGGACGGGATCCTGGGGTGCCCGGATGTGAATCAGATAGAAATCTGATCATTTTTGGACTTAGGGAATTTGCCGGTGCTGGGTTGGTTCTGGTGTCTTCGCAATTGCGGAGGGATTGGCCGTAGGTGCGGGCTCGCAAATGCGAGCCATTGGTCGCAGGAGCGGAATTGGTCTAGCCTAGCTGTGATCGCAGGTGCGATCATGTGTCCGCAAAAGCGGACTCGCGGATGCGAAAGTTCCCTCGCAGAAGCTGAACTAGGGAAAACAGCCTTAGGGCCTAATCACAGATGCGATCCTTTTCCCGCAGAAGCGGTCTCGAAAAAGCGAGCCCTTATCCGCAAAAGCGGAAGCCCTATATTTAAGTTGGGACCGCACCTGCAATGGTAAGCGATCCAAAGACCGCAAATGCGGAAGTCGCTGGGCAGAAAAGGGAAAAAAATCGAAGGTTTGATTTCATTTCATTTTGGGACTTTGAGAGATCGGATTGAGATGAAATTTTGAGGGATTTTCAGAGGAAGTATTTGGGTAAGGATTTTTGACTCGTTTTTAATTAATTCCTATGAATCTACTATTAATTACACCTTTTAAATTTTTGTTTTGGAGTTTAAATTTGGGAAAAAAGTGTAGAAACTCTTAGATCAAGTTTTTGAGTTTTGAAAGGTTAAATGATGTCGGATTTGGATAATTCTTGTATGGTTGGACTCGATATCGAATGGATGTTCGGATTTTAGAATTTAGGTTGGGTTCCGAGATGCGGGCCCGGGGTGACTTTTTGGAGCGATTTTCTAATTCTTGCAAAAATTATTATTTCATTATTTAAACTAGTTTTCTATAGTTATATTCATAGTATGAAATTATTTTGGCTAGATTCGACCCGTTCGGAGTTAGAAAATCGAGGAAAAGGTCTTTTAATTGATTGATTGAGCGTGGTTTAAGGTAAGTGACTTGTCTAACCTTGTGTGGGGGAAATTTCCCTTAGGATTTGGTATTTTGGTGATGATTTGTGATATGTAAAGGCCATGTACGCGAGTTGACGAGTGCGTACACGGGCTAAATATTGAAATTTCGATTTTAGCTACATAGTTTCTTCTTTATGCCTTAGTTGAGTTACTTTAGCATGTTGTAATCATCATGTTTGGCCTAATTTCATATGTCTACTTCTTTTATCTCCTATTTGAAACTTGTATCACATGTTTAGCTGAATTACTTACTTTTCTTGATTTCTGTATTCATCACCTAACTGTGGAATTCTTTACTTGAAATTTGCTATCCTTGAAATATCTTGTTGTTGAGTTTAGTGTTGAATTGCAAGGCCATGGTTCTTTTGAGGCAAGGTGTAAGTTGTGAAATATCATTTATTTAGTTGTTATGTTTTGGCTTTCGTGTTATTGTTGAGGTGATTGTTTGGTTGTTTGCACGAGGTTTCTATCGTGTTGTTGTTATTGATGCACGAGGTTTCTGCCGTGTGGTTGTTATTGTTCGCACGAGATTTCTGTCGTGCCGTTGTGATTATTGATACGCATGCGGTGGTATAAGGTCTGGGTGTTGAAATGCATGCGATAAGATAAGATGGGCTGGATATGCGTGGCTAGTAGGGGAACTACTAGAAGCCTTGTGGTGTGATAAGGTGGACTAAAATGCGAGATGCTATTTCAGAAAAATGATTTTAAAAACCAAATATAAAGGCTCCCGCGGTAATATAAGGAAAGACTGTGATTTGTTTTTATAATTTGAGACTATGAGGTGGTACCTCGGGAGTGCTCCTGTTGATTTTCTGTACTAGCTGTATTGTTCGGTTGTTGTTTCCTTAACATGTAAATTTTTTGTTTTCCTTTCATGGTTTTATTTTTTTCCTTGATTCAGTGTTGGTACTTTTCGAAAATTCTTTACTGTTTTACTTCCCTATTTTTTCATTATGTCATTATATTTTCTGCCTTGTTTCTTACTTTCACCAGTAGGGCCTTGACCTGACCTCGTTACTACTCTACTGAGGTTAAGCTTGGCACTTACTAGGTACCGTTATGGTGTACTCATACTACGCGCAGATCCATGTACATCCTATCAGCCTCGGTATTAGTGCGTTGTGTTGCTGCTTTGGATACTTCAAGTTACCCCTGCCCGCGTCTGCAGGCCTCGGAGTCCCCTTCTCCCATGTTTTCCTTATTTCTTTATGTATTTGATAGACAGTGATGTATAGGTTGTTCAGCATTGTATCTAGAGCTTGTGACTCATATCTCACCGGATTTTGGGAAATTGTACTTATTGAGCTTATAGTCTATTGATGAAATTGTTGAAGTTTTTGAAATATTAAGTTTTTATTTGATGTTTTCACATATTGTTAGGCTTACCTAGCCTTAGAGACTAGGTGTTGTCACGACATCCTACGTAGGGGATTTGGGGTCGTGACAAGTTGGTATCAGAGCTCTAGGTTCATAGGTGTTTTGAGTCACAAGCAGGTTTAGTAGAGTCTCGCGGATCGGTATGGAGACGTCTGTACTTATCTTCGGGAGGCTATGGAACTTTTAAGAAAAGCTTCACTTCTTTGATTCCTTATCGTGCGAAATCTTTGACTTCAGATTCTAAATTTCTGTCTTTCTTTTCTCTCACAGATGGTGTGGACACGTACAACTGGATCAGATGACCATACACCCGTGCCCCCTGCTAGAGCCGCGAGAGGCTGGGGTCGGGGTAGAGGATGAGGACATCCACGTAGTGTAGCCAGAACACCCGCACAAGCTGCTATAGAGGAGCCACCAGTAGCTCCAGTTAGAGGGCAGGCACCTGAGATGCATGTTACTGCATCAGCCCTCCAGGAGACCCCCGCCTAGTTTTTGAGCATGTTCGATACTTTAGCGCAGGCAGGGTGTTGATCCCACTTGCTCCTGCTACATCTTACGTCGGGGGAGGAATATAGACTCCCGTCGCCCGTACCCCAGAGCAGCGAGTCCAGGTTGACCAGGTCCCAGAGGTCATACCAGTGCCACTGGTCGACCCAATTCTACCCGAGGTTAGGGCAGTAGTTTCTGAGGAGGATCAGCTCAGGATCGAGAGGTACAAGAAGTAGCTCCCTCCTACTGTCAGTGGCTTGGCGTCAGAGGATGCCCAGGATTTTATTGAGGAGTGCCATTGTATCCTCCGTACTGTGAGTATTACGGAGTCTAGTGGGTTTGCTTTCACTATGTTCCATCTTAAGGGAGCGACCTATCAGTGATGTCGAGCATATGAGTTGGGTAGTCCGATCGATGTAGCTTCACTCACTTGGACTCAGTTCTTGGAGATGTTCTTGAGGGAGTATATTCCCCAGAGTCTCGGAGATACATGTCGTGCAGAGTTTGAGCAGTTGCGCCAGGGTTTTATAACCGTGTCGGAGTATGCTGTTCGGTTCAATGATAGGGTTTTATAATCTGATAGGCATGCACCAGCCTTGGTTGCTACTGTTCGAGAGCGGGTCCGTCGATTTATCGAGGGGCTCAACCCCAATATCAGATTTAGCATGGCCCGAGAGTTGGAGATGGACATCGCATACTAGAAGGTAGTGGGGATTGCTAGGAGATTGGAGGGTATGCTGACTCGGGAGAAAGAGGAGAGGGAGGCCAAGAGGTCTCGAGAGTCTGGCACATATAATGGTACTCGTGCCCCAGATGTAGCTCGTCATGGTAGGGGCGATGTGAGTTGCCTTGTTCATTCAGCACTTCCAGCTTCCAGCGGTATTCCAGCCACTCATAGGCCTCAGGCTCCCTATTATGCACCGCCATTATCCATTGCACCTCCTGCACGGGGTGCTTTCAGTGGTCAGTTCAGCCGATCAGGCCCGAGCCAGCCTCAGCAGCCACGTCCCCCGAGAGCTTGTTTTGAGTGTGGTGACACTCGTCATATGGTTAGGGATTGCCCACGATTCAAGAGGGGTTTACCTCCATAAACTACTCAGGCTCTGCGTATTCCATCGGGCCCTCAGGCTTCTCAGTCCATGGTCGTCGCACCAGTTGCCACCCTACCTACGCAGCTAGCTAGATGTGGAGGTCGATCAGGTAGAGGTCTCCCTAGAGGGGGAGGCCAGGCTAGATATTATGCTCCTCCTCCTAGAACGGAGGCAATTGCATCCGACTCTATCATCACAGGTATTGTTCTGGTCTATCGTAGAGATGCATCAGTCTTATTTGATTCATGCTCCACTTATTCCTATGTGTCATCTTATTTTGCTCCGTATTTGGGTGTATCCTATGATTCTTTGAGTTCTCTTGTCTATATGTCTACACTTGTGAGAGATTCTATTGTTGTTGACCGTGTGTATCGGTCGTGTTTAGTTCTTCTCGGTGGTTTTTAGATCAGAGCCGATTTATTGTTGCTTAGTGTGGTAGACTTTGATATTATTTTGGGCATGGGCTGGTTGTCGCCCTATCATGCTATCCTTGATTGTCACGCCAAGACTGTGATGTTGGCTATACCAAGTCTATCGCGGTTAGAGTGGAGAGGTACTTTAGATTATATTCCTAGTAGGGTTATTTCATTTCTAAAGGCTCAGCGGATAGTTGAGAAGGGATGTGATACGTATCTGGCATATGTGAGAGATGCCAGTGTTGATACTCCTACCATCGAGTCAGTTTCGGTAGTAAGGGATTATCCACATGTATTCCCGGTGGATCTTCCGGGCATGCCGCCCACTAGAGATATCGACTTTGGTATTGATTTGTTACCAAACACTAGCCTATTTCTATTCCACCCTATCGTATGGCCCCAACAGAGGTGAAAGATTTAAAGGAACAGTCGCAGGAGTTACTTGATAAGGACTTCATTCGGCACAGTGTGTCGCCTTGGGGTGCTCCAGTCTTATTTGTAAAGAAGAAGGATAGTTCTATGCGGATGTGTATTGATTATCGCCAGTTGAACAAGGTTACAGTGAAGAACAGGTATCCATTGCCATATATTGATGACCTATTTTATCAGCTTCAGGGTTCCAGAGTGTTCTCTAAGATTGACTTGCGTTCAAGATATCATCCGTTGAAGATTCGGCAGCCAGATATCCTGAAGACTGCCTTCAGAACTAGGTCTGGACATTATGAGATCCTTGTGATGTCTTTTGGGCTGACCAACGCCCTAGCAGCATTCATGCACTTGATGAACAGTGTACTTCAGCCCTATCTTGACTCGTTTGTCATTGTATTTATTAACGACATTCTAGTGTACTCCCGAAGTCGGGAGAATCATGAGCAGAATCTGAGGACTGTGCCTCAGACCTTGAGAGAAAAGAAGTTATATGCAAAAATTTTGAAGTGTGAATTCTGGCTAGATTCAGTGGCGTTTTTGGGTCATGTAGTATCGAGTGAGGGGATCAAGGTGGATCCGAAAAAGATTGAAGAAGTGCAGAGTTTGCCCAGACCGTCTTCAGCTATGGAGATCTAGAGTTTTCTTGGTTTGGCGGGGTATTACTGTCGAATTGTAGAGGGTTTCTCGTCTATTGCAGCACATATGACCAGGCTGACCCAGAAGGGTGCTCCGTTCAGGTGGACCGAGGAGTGTGAGGAAATCTTTCAAAAGCTCAAGACTGCTTTGACTACAACCTTAGTGTTGGTATTACCTACATGTTTGGGGTCTTATACTATGTATTGTGATGCGTCGCATTGGTCTCGACACGGTGTTGATGCATGATGGTAGGGTGATTGCCTACGTGTCTAGACAGTTGAAGGTGCATAAGAAGAACTATCATGTCCATGACCTCGAGTTAGCAGCTATTGTTCATGCCTTGAAGATCTGTCAGCACTATTTGTACGGTGTCCTTTCTGAGGTCTACACTGATCACCGAAGTCTACAGCATTTGTTCAAACAGAAGGATCTTAACTTGCGACAGTGTAGGTGGTTAGAGTTGCTTAAGGACTATGATATCACCATTTTATATCATTTTGGGAAGGCCAACATGGTGGTCGATGCCTTGAGTTGCAAGGCGGAGAGTTTGGGCAGTTTAGCATATCAACTGGTAGTAGAGAGGCCATTAGCCTTGGATGTTCAGGCCTTGGCCAACCAGTTTGCTAGATTGGATATTTCTAAGCCGAGCCAAGTTTTGGCTTGTGTGGTTTCTCGATTTTCTCTTTATGATCATATCAGAGAGCGTCAGTATGACGACCCTCATTTGCTTGTCCTCAAGAACACGGTTCAGCACGGCGATGCCAATGAGGCCACTATTGGAGATGACGGTGTATTACGGATGCATAGCAGGCTACGTGTGTCCAATGAAGATGGTTTGCGTGAGTTGATTCTCTAGGAGGCTCACAATACGTGGTACTTCGTTCATCCAAGTGCCGCGAAGATGTATCAGGACCTGAGGCAGCATTATTTGTGGAAGACAATGAAGAATAACATAGTGGAGTATATAGCTTGGTGCCTAAGTTGTCAACAGGTGAAGTATGAGCATCAGCGTCCAGGTGGATTGCTTTAGAAGCTAGAGATTTCGGAGTGGAAATAGGAGCAGATCACTATGGATTTTGTTGTAAGGCTCCCACGGACTTAGAGGAAGTTCGATACAGTTTGGGTTATTATGGATAAATTGACCAAGTCAACTCATTTCATTCCAGTAGTGACTACTTACTCTTCATAGCAGATGGCTCAGGTTTACATTCGCGAGATTGTCAAGCTTCATGGCGTGCCGGTATCTATCATCTCTGACTGGGGTAAGCAGTTTACATCGCATTGCTGGAGAGCCGTACAACATTAGTTATGTACTCCGGTGGAGTTGAGTACATCATTTCATCCTCAGACGGGTGGACAGTCCGAGCGCACTCTTCAGATAGTAGATGGTATGTTTTGTGCGTGTGTGATGGATTTGGGGGGTTCTTGGGATCAGTTCTTGCCGCTTGCGGAGTTTGCCTACAACAATAGTTATCAGTCGAGCATTCAGATGGCCCCGTATGAGGCTTTGTATGGTAGGCGGTGCCGGTCTCCGGTGGGTTAGTTTGGGCCGGGTGAGGCTAGGCTATTGGGTACATACTTGGTTCAGGATACTTTGAAAAATATTAAATTGATTCAGGATCGACTTCGTACAACCCAATCCAGACAGAAGAGTTACGCGGATCGGAAGGTTCGCGACATTGCATTCATGGTTGGGGAACGGGTCTTGCTCCGAGTTTCGCACGTGAAGGGTGTTATGAGGTTTGGGAAGAAGGGCAAGCTGAGCCCTAGGTATATCGGACCTTTTGAGATTCTTGAGAGGGTCAGTGAGGTGTCCTACAGACTTGCACTACCACCTAGTCTAGCTGCAGTTCATCCAGTGTTCTATGTTTCTATGCTCCGAAAGTATCACGGCTATCCGTCTTATGTGTTAGACTTCAGCACAATCCAGTTGTACAAGGATCTATCTTATGTTGAGTAGCCGATGGCCATTTTAGACAGGCAGGTCCGAAAGTTGAGGTCAAAGAACACTGTTTCAGTTAAGGTCCAGTGGAGGGGTCAGCCAGTCGAGGAGGTGACTTGGGAGACAGAGCATGATATGTGCAACCGTTATCCTCATCTTTACTTTTTGGTTTCGGAGTGAAATGTGACACATAGTCCCTAAACCAGAAGTTTAAGTCGTAGGAGTTGACCGTAGTTTGACTTGTATGTAGACGACTCCGAAATAGAGTTTTGGAGGTTCCAATAGCTCCGTAGAGTGATTTTAGTCTTAGGAGTGTGTCTGGATGTTGATTTGTAGGTCTGTAGGTCATTTCGGCGTTAATTGGCTAAAGTTGAAAAGTAGGAAGATTTTGAAAAGTTTGACCGGGAGTGAACTTTTTAATATTGGGGTCGGATTCCGATTTCAGGAATTTGGAGTAGGTTCGTAATATTATTTATGACTTGTGTGCAAAATTTGAGGGCAATCGGACTTGATTTGATAGGGTTCAACATCGAATGTAGAAGCTAAATGTTTATAAGTTCATTAGGCTTGAATTGGGGTACGATTTATGTTTTTGATATCGATGGATGTGATTTAAGTCCTCGAATAAGTTCGTATCGTGTTTTAGAACTTGTTAGTATATTCGTATGGGGTCCCGAGGCCCCCGGATGTGAACCGGATGGAAATCAAATCATTTTTGGACTTAGGGAATTTTCTTATGTTGGGCTAGTTTTGGTGTCTTCGCACCTGCGAAGGGATTGGCCGCAGGTGCGGGCTCGTAAATATGAGCCATTGGTCATAGGAGAGGATTTGGTCTAGCCTATCTTGGATCGCAGGTGCGATCATGTATCCGCAGGAGTGGACTCACGGATGCAAAAGTTCCCTCGCAGAAGTGGAACTTGGGAAAACAACCTTGGGGCTTAATCGCAGGTGCGATCCTTTTCCAGCAGAAGAAGTCTCGCAGAAGGGAGCCCTCATACGCTGAAGTGGAAGCCCTGGATTTAAGTTGGGACCGCATCTGCGATGGTTTTTCCGCAGGTGTGGTGCCGCAGAAGCGACCTAAAGGCCGCATATGTGAAAGTCATTGGGCAGAAAAGGAAAAAAAATCGAAGGTTTGATTTCATTTTCACTTTGGGACTTTAAGATCTCGGATTGAGGCGAGATTTTGAGAGATTTCATAGGAAGCATTTGGGTAAGGATTCTTGACTTATTTTTATATTAATTCCCAAGATTCTACTGTTAATTACACCTTTTTATTTTTTATTTTGGAGTTTAAAATTGGAAAAAAGGTGTAGAAGCTCTTAGACCATGTTTTTGAGTTTTGAAAGGCTAATTGAGGTCGTATTTGGATAATTCTTGTAAGGTTGGACTCAATATCGAATGGGTGTTCGAATTTTATAATTTTGGTCGAGTTGTGAGACGCAGGCCCAGTGTGACTTTTTGGAGCGATTTTCCAATCCTTGTAAAAATTATTATTTTATTATTTAAACTAGTTTTCTACGGTTATATTTATAGTATGAAATTATTTTTGGCTAGATTCGAGCCTTTCGGAGTTGAAAAATCGAGGAAAATGCCTTCTAATTGATTGATTGAGCGTAGTTTGAGGTAAATAATTTATCTAACTTTGTGTGGGAAATATTTCCCGTAGGATTTGATATTTTGGTGATGATTTGTGATATGTAAAGGCCGTGTATGTGAAGTGACGAGTGTGTACATGGGCTAAATATTGAAATTCCATTTTTAGCTACGTAGTTTCTTCTTTATGCCTTAATTGAGTTACTTTATCATGTTATAATCATCGTGTTTAGCCTAATTTTACATGTCTACTTATTTTATCCCCTATTTGCAACTTGTATCACATGTTTAGTTGAATTACTTGATTTTATTGATTTTCGTATTCATCACTTAACTGTGGAATTCTTTACTTGAAATTTGCTATCCTTGAAATATCGTATTGTTGAGTTTGGTGTTGAATTGCAAGGCCGTGGTTCTTTTGAGGCAAGGTGTAAGTTGTGAAATATCATTTATTTAGTTGTTATGTTTTGGCTTTCGTATTATTATTGAGGTGATTGTTTCGTTGTTTGCATGAGGTTTCTGCTGTGCCGTTATTATTGATGCATGAGGTTTCTGTCGTGCGGTTGTTATTGTTCGCATGAGGTTTATGACGTGCCGTTGTGATTATTGATAAGCATAAGGTGGTACAAGGTGTGGGTGTTGAAACGCATACGGTGAGATAAGGTGGGCTTGATATGTGTGGCTAGTAGGAAAACTACTAGAAGTCATGCGGTGTGATAAAGTTGGCTAAAACGCGGGATGCTATTTCGGGAAAATAATTTTTAAAACCAAATATAAAGTCTCTCGCGGTGATATAAGAAAAGACTGTGATTTATTTTTATGATTTGGGACTACGAGGCGGTAACTTGGGAGTGCCTATGTTGATCTTCTATACTTGCTGTATTGTTCGGTTGTTGTTTCCTTAACATGTAAAATCCTTGTTTTCCTTTCGTGTTTTTATTTGCTTCCTTGATTTCGTGTTGTTATTTTGCTAAAATTCTTTACCGTTTCACTTCCTTGTTATTTCATTATGTCATTATATTTTCTGGCTTGTTTCTTATTTTCACCAGTAGGGCCTTGACCTGACCTTATCACTACTCTACCGATGTTAGGCTTTACACCTACTGAGTACCGCTGTGGTGTAGTCATACTACGCTTTTGCACATGTTTTGTGCAAATCCATGTACATCCTATCAGCCTCGGTATTAGTACGTTGTGTTGCTGCTTTGGAGACTTTAAGGTACACATGCCCGCGTCCGCAGGACTCGGAGCCCCCTTCTACCCTATTTTTCTTATTTCTTTATGTTTTTGATAGACAGTAATGTATAGGTTGTTTAGCATTGTATCTAGAGCTTGTGACTCATATCTCACCGAGTGTTGGAAAATTGTACGTATTGAGCTTATAGTCTATTGATGAAATTGTTGAAATTTTTGAAATTTTAAGTTTTTATTTGATGTTTCTGTATATTGTTAGGCCTACCTAGCCTTAGAGATTAGGTACCGTCACAACATCCTACGGAAGGAATTTGGGGTCTTGACAGTTTAAAATTTAGAAATATAGCTACGTCTAAGAAAAATTGGAGTTTCTTCTTGGCATATGTTATTTCAGTATAAATCTTTTTAGTTCTTAAAAAAGAGTTTGAGAAGGATCGGTTGGTCGAAATGAATGGGTTCTCGAAAATCCATATTTGGTTCCCTAGACCATGTATAATAATGCTACTATATTATTTCAAGATTAGTACTTAAAATATGTACTTGTGGACCTAAGCTCAAATGATTTTATGATGCAATGATTATTAGGTGCACCTTTATACGTAAAGTTGGAGTTTCAAATCCCATATTATATTATTATACTTTTTTTTCTAGAATTGAACCCAAAATTTCAGATCTCATATCCGTCTTGTTATTTTTTTCTCTTTCAAAATTGGGTCACCAATTGGAAATGAGCATATCTTGTATTCTCTCTTGCGTTCTAATTAAGCCTTTTTTTCTTTTTCTTTTTTGTTTTCTTTATTTAGTTTATTCTTTGAAAATCTTCAAGGTTGACACATTGATATCTCTATTCTCCTTTTATCTTCATCGTTAAATTTTATATAATTAAAGCATATGTCGATATACAATTAGCACCAATGGAGAATGTAGCACATACCAAATAAGTTCAACTAATCCTTGCATTTTTTATACAGAGTATAAATACATATGAAAAACACTAAAATTGCAAAAATAATAAATTTTGACCCTATAATTTCAAAGTATAATGAATTCATGATAAGAACCTAAAGGTTAAACCCCTCAAATATTAATACACCTCTTTGTATTAGTACATCCATCTTTTAGAAATCCTAATTAGACCTCTGCGGGGGTTTGAAAAATAGATAACCTAGTTAAGCTTCCTTTTAGTGTAAAGAAAAAAAGAAAGTTATTTGGACAAACTTCACCAAGCCTTTCACTTTTGTCCTTATTTTCCACTTTTCTTCATTTCAAATTTATGTTTTCTTTTATATAACCAATTTAACCGTAACTATTTTTAATTTCACCTTTCACGTAAGAATAACTATTTTTTGATAAAGAGTAATTTTGAAATTATTCGACTAATAATATTTTGTTCATTTAGCATTATATAAAGGGGATCTTGTGATAATATATTCAAGACAATCAGGGGATATCTTTGTAGAACTTTTCGAATGAGAGTTCTCTTAACGTTTTCCAATATAGAAAAGGCAGTGCAATTGATCAACAAAAAAAGTCTTATTTGATAAATTCACTATTCAAAATATATTCATCATATGGACCTTTCCCTTTGTATCCATGTAAATAATTGATATTCCATAAAGTTTGTCGTAAAATTTGCATTGCTTCAAAATCGAAATATCACAGTGCGTATTAGAGTTTTTCTTTTTGCATGTACATCATATAATACTAATAATATTTTTCTACCTAGTTCCTATACGGTTTGGTGCTTTCACTCCTATAATAATAGAGAAAGTAATATTTAGATATTACCCTTCATCTTCACAGCTTAGATTTCACACAAAGTGGTTGATGTTAGAAAAATGTAAGTTCATTTTTTTCTCTCTAAATATCTACTAGTATTTCATAAGTGAAGTATGCTTTTTTATTAGGTGTCTGGTACCCTTTTTGAGGCTCGATTAATCTGGATTCGTCTGAGAAGTCCCACTTTGGGAGATAAAATGTAGTTACATGATTACCCCCCCCCCCTCCCAATTTCCAATAACCCCCTTATTGCCACCTTTATTTAGGTTACTTATTAATTACTTTGTATATCTATATTTACAAGTTATATACAAAATCATAAAAAAGAAAAAAATTCAAGATCCCTTAATTTTAGCCTGTCAATTACACGACACCCATCCCCATTTCCAATAACCTCCCCTACATTTAAGATTTTGGTTCTTTTCTAAAGGATGTCAAAAATATTTTCTCTCTTTCTTAATAATCACTCAAAATCTCTCTTTTATTTTTCTACCTCCCCCTGCCCCCTCCCAAATTTCTGATTCTTTTTCTTTTCTAAAAGTTTTCAAAATTGATACAATGCAGACGAAATTCAGAATATTGCTCTAGAATAAAGCTGCGGGTAAGTTTTGAATCTTGTTTTCTTTCTTTCTAAAATCTTTATTGTGTGTGACTTGTATATGATACATAAATACCCAAAATAATACTTGATACAATACTAATATAATTATAATACGATTATATTAGATTTTTAGTGTAGAGTTGTGATTGAAACTTGAAGAAGATGAAGATCATAATCACATCACAATTTTTCAGAAAGGTATCGCGATTGTATTATAATTGTATATGTATCATTGTTGAAGGAATTGTATTGCAAATATAAGAAAATTGTATATTCATTATATATTGTTACGAACAGTTGTGAGTTCGTGGTGAATTTCACAATTTGTATCACAAATATATGATAATTGTATATTAATCTATTAGTATTGTATCAGGTATTATTTTAGGTATTAATATACCATATACAAGTTAGATATAATTGTGATACAAGTACGATACAATTATGTTTTAGGCATTGATGTATCTGATACAATTCAAATATAATTATGATACAATTATGATACAATTCCTGAATATTTTCTTTATTGTATCAGGTATTATTTTGGGTATTAATGTACCATATACAAGTTAGCTAAAATTGTGATACAAGTATGGTACAATTATATTTTAGGCATTGATGTATATGATACAATTCAAATACAATTATGATACAGTTATCATACAATTCCTGAATATTTTCTTCATTTTCAATGTTGTCCAATCTCTCATCAAAAGAATGATGCAATTGATGATTTTTTTAATAATATAAAGTTGTCGGCAATGGTGGAAAGAGAGAAGATGGAGATTCTGGGTATAGATTAAGGGATTTTGATATAAAAAAAGAAAGAGACAGAAGAGGAGAGGGAAAAAAAGGGAAAGGATGAAATTGAATCCCTTAATTGAAGGGACTAATAATGGGGTGAGAGTTTTTTAAGGAGCAATGCATACAATATGTAAGAAAATTTTAGATACTTATTAAAAACTACAAAACATAGAGAACATAGATAAATAAGTTTCTAATATAGTATAGCTAGGTAAAAACCTCAAATATAAATTCTTTTTTTCTTTGAATATCTACTAGTACTTCATAAGTGCAGTATGATTTTTTTACTAGGTGTCTGGTTACCCCTTTGGATCTTTACTAATACGGATTTGTATCCAAAGTTTCACTTCGGAATATAAAATATTCTATATCAAAAGGCAATTTGATATTTTATACTTCAATACCACACAAGAGGGGGGTAATTTGTGTGGTGTCCAATTTTTTGAGTGCACAGATTATAGAAGGACATGGTTCTTCTACGTGTTCCTTATACTATAAATGCGAAATAATAAATGCATAAAATAAATAACACAACTAGTTTTAAATGGAAAATATCTGGCTCAAAAGGTGAAAATAATACGACCTACTACCCAGTAGAATTTTTTCCAACACTTCACTAAATACTGAGCCAAACAACAACGTCTATAAAACTCTTGTAAACCTAAGGATTACCTCTAACCCTTTGTGGAAACCAACCTCAGGTTGTTGCGACAACTTCAAGTTAACTCTAACTTGAAGAATACAACTCAAAGTACCTAGTACAAATTCTTCTAACAAAAGCTGAAAGGTACAACTCAAAAGCCCTGCTACAATTGAACTAGAATAAAAGTCAGACACTTGGAACTGGTTCTTCTATCTGGTTTATGTAGCTTCAAGTTCGCACACTTGAAACACACAGGAATTGCTTGCAAAATGCCTTGCTATTTTGCTCTCAATTCTTGCTTAACTTCTGCGTTTGTGCGTCACCTGTAAAAGAGAACAAATCGATATTTATAGAGTTAGTAGAATAGGAAATAACTAGAGTTCTAATGCTTTACTCTTTCATGGTAGAAGAGTTCTAGTTATCTTCAACTTCTAACTCCTCCCTTATCTAGGATAGAGTTCTCTTTGAGTAAGGAATCCTGCTCCTTATCAATTATGCAATCTTTTCGTTCAGGGGATCTCAGATATAACCACTTAAACTTATCCTCGTCACGTGCATGCCTTGTACTTGAATCTGCATGTGCCCTGTGTACACTGTGTATGTACCTGGTTCATGCTGTGTTCCTTTGTCAATCATCAAATCAAACTTACGTACTCAGGCCAACAAATTCCTTTTTTTGATAATGACAAACTCTGTGCTTTTCATAAGCATGAGTTGAAACTCTGTGTTTCAACTTAGCTCAACATCAACACAATGTTAGAACGCTTTCTATTTTACAGTCACAAATCATCAAGGACCGGGTTCATTAGGTTATAAACATCACAGTCAGTCCAAAGCAAAGCACCTATCTTCCCCCTTTTGGCATCATCAAAAAATTGCATAATTAAGTTGTATAACCAGATTTTAGTTGATCTTACTCATGGCCATTGAGGCTACTTTAAATACAATCATGGATTCAAGTATCACTTATCAATCTAAGAATATTAGCCATCTAAGAAATATCAACAAACAATTAGAGCAAAAAATAGCAATTAGCATTGATAAGAGTCATCCACAAAGCATCAAAGGAAATAAAAGTACTGCACCATGAGCAAAAAGACAAAAAAAAATCCCATTCGGGTCACTGGTTTTCAAACTTGTCTAGGAAGGGTTTAAGGATGGGAAGGACCAGGTTCTTGGTTTCTGGAGTGAAGCAGCTTCAACATGTCATGAAAATGCCTTCATTCTTCTCTTTCTCCTTTGCAAGCTCAGACCTGAGAGCATCCCTCTCAAATTCTACTTCAGCCAGCCTCTTCTTCAGCCTCTCAATCTCAGCATCCTTAGCCCCAATCTCCTTCTCCAAGGCTCTCACTTTGTTGTTCACAGGCACCCTCTTGGATGAACCATGTTCTTTGGGAGCAGAAAGGACTTTATAGTCACAAGCAATCAAAGTATTGGCCCTAAAGTGATCTTTACGTATGCTAACATCCCATTTCTCAAGGGGAACCTTGAAGTGAGCAAGCACAACAGTGAGAATGAACCCATAGGGTATGGTATGAGTTTTAGTGCAAAGAGTACCCTATTAAGGATCTAGATTATAAACCCCGGCTAGTTGATCTGCCTCCTACTATCTAGGCACTCTATAAGGACCAGGTCCATGAAAGTTGCAATGTGCCTCCTCTCCTACCTGGGCAGAACAATCATGTTGATAAATTCAAATATCACCTTGTGGGCAGGCTTCATTTCACTCTTATAAACAGCCCTAGGCAGTAGCTCTAGGTCCTTGTCAGCAAATTTCTTGGTGATGTCAAGTGCGGTAGGTAGGTTTTCTAGGCTTGGCCATTTCAACTTCTTGTAATCATTGTACCCTTCAGCAGGTACCCCCTAAAATCTCTCCTAGTTCATTGCCATTGAAACTCACTTTCACCCTTTTCACTACACCGGTTACTCCTCCATTCTTGATTTCACAGTTTGCTAAGAACTCCACTATTTCAGCTCGGGCTAGTTTTCCTTCCAACTAAAGGACCATATCCTTCCAGCCCTGAAATTCTAACTTATCCAATAGCAGCACCATTCCTCCCTCTTCTAAATCTCTAAGGAGTATACCCTTCAAAATTGTTCTTTTGCCAAACTTCACCATCTTATCTTGATATTCCTCACTCTCCTCTTCCACTACTTGAACTTTTCTTGATTTCCTAGTAGACCTAGTTCTTTTTGCCAAGACAAAGGCTTCTGTATCAACAGACTTTGCATGGGACTTCTTTTTGGAAGTCTTTATTTTCTTAGCCTTTGGAGTCACAGCCTCCACCTCCTCTACCTTGTCCTCATCATGAAGGACCATGTCCCCATCCTCAATTTTAATTATTTTAACCGGTTCATTCACCCTTTTCTTTACTTTTGCAGCACTTTCTTTACTCTCATCTAAGGCCCTTTTCCAGATCAGCATACATTTTCTTCCTCTGACTCCTTGTAGCTCTTCCTCTTGTGGAGGAGTCTCTACTGGGATAGAAGAGGCAGTTTTTCTCTTCTTGCCTCCCATAACAGTACTAGGGATTTTGACTCCTGGACTCTTCTTTTTCTTTGGATTATAGCTATCAGACATCCCTTTTCAAAAGTTCATGGAGGGGTTCCTTCTAAAATGGAACATGTTCTTGGAACCTTTTTCTTAACCTGACCAGCCCCTACGCTGCACTTGCATCTCCAGACCTAATGCCTCCTTCTTCTCTCAAACTTTCTTCCTCCTTAATAGCTTCCTCACTCTATATCACCATTTTCTATGTTTCTTCAGTCAAACCAACATGAATGGGTGAAGATTCAGCCACTCTTTCTTCTCCTTTTTCCCTCACATCTCCTGTTTCACCCTCACTCTCTTTTTCTTTTCCCTTTTTATTTTTACCACCAATTTTAATAGAATTAGACTCTACTCCTGCTATAGTACCAACAAGAACGAATCTGTTCTCCAGATTTTCAGCCATATCATAAACAACATTAGTTGTAATTTTTAACCCATAAGTTACCTGTTCTGTTGCAAATGAAACATGTTCTTTCTTCTCAGTTACAGACTTGAAAGATTCATCTGATTTTTGGGTTTCCCACTGCTTGGCATTCTTTCAATTTCTCATTTAGTCTCGTGATTTGTTCACTACCATCAACAGTTTTACGAGCAAGCACCTTAATACGTCATTTCTTGGGAGTTTGGGTGGTTGAAGGTGTGGGTGATGGTTCTTTGGGTGGTAAAAAGGGTTCTCTATCATTTTGGGGTTTTCAGAAGGGTTGGCCATTAGATGAGTGTAGAAGAAATAAGAGAACGTTGAAAGAATTTTTGGCGTCTTGAATTTTCTTCAAAGATTAGAAGTGAAGATATGGTTAGAGTCCAATCAATTAAAATAAGAAGAGTTAGAGTGGGCAACGACAACTTTTTCAAGTTCAGAAGTCTAATTAATCTGGGAAAGTTAGTTTGAATAGACATTGGGCTCTTCCCTAGATTCTAGGAAATTATGGCGCTTGGAACTCTATTGTGGAACTGGTTAGTTTGTAATGGATAGGCTTTAAGGAGGTTGGGATTAAATGGGACTCACTTTTTGATCATGATCCAATTACAGTTGTTTCAAAATATACGGAGTGGAGAATACATACCTTGTAATTTTGATGAATCAGATTCTTCATTGAAAGTTCTCTTGTATGGGACTGCATTTTCTAAGAAAATAAGGGTAATATCATTAGAGATCAGTAAGACATTTTAGCACATGGCATAAGAGTATACTAATTAAAGTATGATACTGAGCAATATCTAATCTAATTATTTACAAAATTCACAATTTATCTAGCCAATCATTGAGTTAGAACTGGTTCCTTTTAGGTGATCTTAATCATCCTTAATTCTAATTTGTTCCTTTTAAAGTTATCTCTACTTAGAGCTTTTGTGAAGATGTCAGCTATTTGCTTGTCAGTAATACAAAATTCCATAGTGATCAAACCCTTCTCATAGTTGTCCCTCAAAAAGTGATGTCTAACATCTCTGTGCTTAGTTCTTTTGTGATGAACTGGGTTCTTGGTCATACTAATTGCACTAGTGTTATCACAAAAGATTGGGATACAACCTAATTCCAAATTCAATTAATTATTGTTTGGTCCACAACAATTGAGCACAACATGAGGCAACAACCACATACTCTGCTTCACCATAAAGCCACGGAGTTTTGCTTTTTGGTGGCCCAAGACACAAGACATGATCCAAGAAAGTGAGCTATACCTGAAGTGCTCTTTCTATCCACAAGAAATCCTACATAATCAGCATCAGCATATCCCACTAAATTCAAATTACTACCTTTTGGATACCATAGGCAAAGGTTAGTGGTGCCTTTAGGTATCTCAAGTTCCTCTTGACAGTCTTCAAGTGAGACTCCTTTGGATTTGCCAGAAATCTAGCACAAAGGCTTACACTGAAAACAATGTCAGTTCTACTAGGAGTAAGATTTATCAAAGAGCCAATCATTCCCCTAAACATCTTCTGATCAATAGATGAACCGGGTTCATCCAAATCCAATTTCATGGTTGTTGCTATAGGAGTGTCAATTTCTTTGGAATCTTCCATTTCAAACCTTTTAAGCAACTCTTTTACATACTTTTGTTGATGGATCATAGTTCCATTTGAATTTTATTTAATTTGTAAGCTTAAAAATAAATTAAGCTCATCCATCATACTTATTTCAAATTCACTCCCCATTAGCTTAGCAAATTCTTTACTTAACCTATCTGTAGTTGCTCCAAAGATTATATCATCAACATATATTTGAACTACCAAGAGAACTTTACCTTTTTTCTTTCAAGAACAGAGTATAGTCAATTTTACCTATCTTGTAGCCATGCTCAAGTAAGAATTTAGACAATCTTTCATACCATGCTCTTGGAGCCTGCTTGATCCCATAAAGTGCCTTGTCAAGCTTGTACATATGATCAGGACATTTCTTGCTCTCAAAGACAGAAGGTTGCTTGATAAACATTTCTTCTTTTAGATAGCTATTGAGGAAGGCACTCTTGACATCCATCTGATGGAGAGTGAATTACATGTAAGTAGCAAAAGCTATAAGGATTCTAATTGCTTCCAATCTTGCAACTGGAGCAAGTCTCATCATAGTCTATGCCCTCATTTTGACTATATCCTTGAACCACCAATTTTGCGTTGTTCCTTGTAACCATTCCATCCATATCAAGTTTATATCTGAAGACCCATTTAGTGCCAATCACTGATCTATCCTTGGGTCTTGGTACCAGATGCCAAACTTGACTTCTCTCAAATTGGTTGAGTTTATCTTGCATTGCATTTACCCGGTCTGTATCCTGCAAAGCCTCAGAAACATTTTTAGGTTCATTAAAAGATAAAAAAGCATAAAAAAACATATAGGTTCTTCAAAGAAGATCTGGTTTTGATTCCAGAGGTTGGATCAGTGATTATGTTCCCAATGAGATGAGAACTTTGATACTTATAAGGTTATAACTAACTGGTTTTCCTTAGATGTTTCTTCAATATTTTGTTGATGAGGAACAGGTTCATGGACAGGTTCTCTCGAGGTTTGAGGATCAGTTCCTCTCTATTCAGTTCCCCCTATCAGGTTGCCCTGGGTGGAAGGACCTCTTCCATCACCTGTTCCTTCCTCTGGTACAGCTTCAGTCTGGGTTGTAGTTTCAGTTGAGTTTCTTACCAGCCCAATTGCTTCATCATCTTGTTCCTGCCTCTCAGAAAGAATGGTAGTTTCATCAAAAATAACATATATACTTTCTTCTACACACATAGTTCTTTTGTTATAAATCTTATAAGCTTTACTATGTGAAAAATATCCCAAGTATATTCCCTCATCACTTCTGGGATCAAACTTACCTAGGGAGTTTTTACCATTATTGTGCAAAAAGCACTTGCATCCAAATGCCCTAAGGTGGGATATATTGGGCTTTCTCCATTTAAGTAACTCATAAGGAGTCTTCTCAACAAGAGGTCCAGTCACGCACCTATTTATGATGTAGCATGCAGTGTTCACAACTTCTTCCCAGAAGCTATGAGGCAATTTACTAGCAAGCAACATAGTCCTAGCCATTTCCTCCAAAGTCCTATTATTTCTTTCAACTACTCCATTTTGTTGTGGAGTTCTAGGAGCAGCCAAATTATAATCTATGCCATTCTCATCACAAAATTCAACAAATTTAGCATTCTCAAATTCAATGCCATGATCAGACCTAATTGATGCATGTTGATAACCTAGTTGTTTCTCAGTTTTTCTAACAAATGAAGTGAACATATCAAATGCTTCAACTTTAGATGTTAAAAACAGTGTCCAAGTAAATCTAGAGTAATCATCAATAAGCACCATAACATATCTCTTACCACCTCTGCTCATTGTTCTCATTGGTACACATAAATCCATATGGACCGGTTCCATCGACCTAGTGGTACTTACCATTTTCTTGCTTTTAAAAGAGTATCTTACTTGCTTCCCATTTTCACAAGTCTCACAAACTCTGTCTTCCTTGAACTTAATGTTAAGCAACCCTATCACTAAGTCTTTGTAGACTAGTTTGTTGAGTTGGCTTAGACTTGCATGTCCAAGTCTCTTGTGCCAAATGAGGGGATCACTGTCCAACACACTTAAGCAAGTGAGTTCATTATCTAAGAGTATGGACAGATCCACCACATATATGTTATTCACTCTTTTTCCTTGTAAAACTATCTTGTCAGTGGTAAGATTTATCACAAAGCATTTTGTAAAGGTGAAGGCTACCATGTTACCTCTATCACACAATTGTGATACACTTATTAGACTGTACTTCTGTCCATCTATCAAGTTGACATTCTCAATAGAGTGAGAATCATACTTACTTACCTTTCCAACCCCAATGATCTCACATTTCTTTCCATTTTCAAATGAGACATTACCTCATTTAAGGTCCTCAAGTGAAAGGAACTGATTCTTGCTTCATGTCATGTGCTTTGAGCAGCCACTATCCATGTACCATATTTGGCTGCTCTCCTTCACTTGGACTTATAAAAGGAAATCAGGGGTTAGTCTTAGGAATCCAAACTAGTTGGGTCCCTTTTTATACGCGTGACATGATGCTTGTCGCGCCAAACAAAAAGAGTACACATACATGTGATCTGTTTCAAAGATAAATCCATAATCACGAATAATTAATCAATTAAAAGCGATAAAAGGTAAAACGCACATAGTTTTTTAAATATGTAATAATCAATTTAATTAAGCCAGATATGATTAAAAGCGACCGTGCTAAAACCACGGAATTCGGGAGTGTCTAACACCTTCTCCTGGGTTAATAGAATTCCTTACCCGGTCTTCTGGTTTCGCAGACTTTAAATAGAGTCAAATTTTCTCGATTTGGGATTTAAAATAAACTGGTGACTTGGGACACCATAAATTATCCCAAGTGGTGACTCTGAATTAATTAGATAATCCCATTTCGATTAATGTCACTTTAATTGGAAAAACTCCCCTATGCCTTCGGAAAAAAAAAAGTTGTGACAGATGTATTGAGTATATTTCTCACATTATAAAAGCTTTGAGGTAATTGTTGTGATTTATTGGCTTTCGCTCTCAGGAAAGGATTGGGTGAGATATTAATACCTGTTGAATTGTGTTTCTTTTAGTACTCCGTTATTGCTTTGTATAATCGTTTCGTGTGCGCTACTCTGTTGTATTGTAGTATAGTTCTATTGTTAGTTTATATTACATGTTTTATCAATGAGCATATTTTAACCAAAGCCTCGTCACTAATTTGACGAGGTTAGACAAGATACTTACTCAGTACATGGGGTCGGTTGTACTGATACTATACTTCTGCACATTGCGTGCAGATGTTAGCTGTTGTTGTTGCTGTACTCGATGGTTGCCGGGATTGAAGATGTACCTGCGTTCCTGTTGTAGCTGCCTCTTGTTCATGATAGTCTTAGATTTATGAAATAAAAATAATAATAATAAAAACTTTGTTTATGTACTTTTCAAACATAAGATATATTTACTTCATATCAGCTTGTAAATTCTATTCTTAGGAGCTCATGATTTGTACTACCAATCCTTGGGGATGCATAAGACTCAGATAATTCCTTTGTTTAATTGTTTAATTAAGTTAATTAAAAATGGATAATCGTTAATTGGCTTACCTAGCAGGTTGGGTTAGGTGCCATCACGACTAGTGGATTTCGGGTCGTGACAAAGGATTACCTCTAACCCTTTGTGGCAACCAGCCTCAGGATATTGCGATAACTTCAAATTAACTCTAACTTGAAGAATACAACTCAAAGTACCTAGTACAAATGCTTCTAACAAAAGCTGAAAGGTACAACTCAAAAGCCATGCTACAATTGAACTAGAATAAAAGACAGATACTTGGAACTGGTTCTTCTATCCGATTTATGTAGCTTCAGGTTCGCACACTTGAAACACATAAGAATTGCTCTCAATTCTTGCTTAACTTCTGCGTTTGTGCGTCACATGTAAAAGAGAACAATCCGATATTTGTAGAGTTAGTAGAATAGGAAATAACTAGAGTTCTAATGTTTTACTCTTCCATGGTGGAAGAGTTCTAGTTATCTTCAACTTCTAACTCCTTCCTTATCTAGGATAGAGTTCTCTTCAAGTAAGGAGTCCTGCTCCTTAATCTTTATCAATTATGCAACCTTTTCGTTCAGGAGATCTCAGATATAACCACTTAAGCTTATTCCTTTCACGTGCATGCCTTGTGCTTGAATCTGCCCGTGCCCTATGTACATTATATATGGACCTGGTTCATGCGTGCGTTCCTTTGTCAATCACCAAAACAAACTTATTGAGGCCAACACAGTTTCATTCTTATGGTTCGAACTCGGGACCTCTATTTAATTAAGGATGAAAGAATACTTACTACCCATCACAACCTTTTATGGTTAGTAAAACTTTTTCAACCTTTAACTTCCTCAAATTACAATAATATGGACTTTTCAAATGTATTTATTCAAATAAACATTATGATATATATTGAAATCAGAAAATATCCAAAGAAGAAATCATATTAACAGTAGTCATCTGTCAGATCCAACCATCGATTATTGCCATTTGCCAAACTTCATCAATTCAGGCCAATGATAATATAATCTATTAAACTTAAGATATACTCATAATTGATAGCCTCTATTATCTTGACATGCTCATAGTTGATAGCCTCTATTATCTCGACATATCTCTAGTTGGTTTAAATGCAAAAATAAAAAAAGTGACTTGGATTGGCGGCTACTCGTCCATTTGCTAAACGAGTGAAAGCAGAGTACATTTGTCCAAGTAACTATTGTACTAGAATAATATATAAGCCTGGTCGAAACAAAAAAGTAATATTTGCGTGCGCGCGCATAATTTGACGATTAATTACTCCATCTTTTCCAATGAGGTGGTAGATTTTGAATGCACATATAAAGAAATCTATTTGTTTGAATTCACATATGCATGAAGTATGATAGATTGATTCGTTTGTGCGGTGAATAGCATTACATGGAATATTAAACAATTACTTACCTACTTTGTGCATTTTAATCTGTAAATACTATCCACATATTGTTATTACTGTAATATATGCATATATTCTTGTTTCAATTATTTTTTCGAATGTGGCTAACCATATTATTCTCTCTATGTTCGGCTTTATATACAATAACAATAACAACATCAAACTCAGTATAATTTCACAGGTAAGGTTTGGAAGGGTAGTGTGTATGTAGACCTTACCCCCAGTTGTTTTCGATAGACCATCGACTTAGGAAAAAATGAGAAGAAGAAAGAAGAAAGAAAAAGAATGGGAAAAAAAAAGAAGAAAAAATAGTACCAAATAGTAACAAGATGAAATATGTCCGGCTTTATATGACACTATTATTATTTATTACTTGGCGGAGTCAAATAGTTTTTCCTTGTACAAGATTTTCATATATATATATATATTCTTTAAATTTATAATATATTTAAATAATTTATAATGATGCCAATCTTTATTTTTTCATTTAACTAAGAGAGTATCACTTATACAGAGTTTTATTTAACGATTATTTTTAAAAATGCCGCCAATAAAACAACTCCTAAATATATAAACCATGTAAATGCTAATTGTTCCACGTTCGAATCTAATAAATGAAGTTGATCAATTGCCCAGTTTGGTCGCTTTAAGACTTTAAGCAATGCGCTTTAGATACTTCAACCAACATATAACACTCCACTTCCAACCAAGAGGTTGTGAGTTCGAGTCACTCCAAAAGCAAGGTGGGGAGCTCTTGGAGGGAGGGAGCCGGGGTCTATCAGAAACAGCCTCTCTACCCCAAGGTATGGATAAGGTCTGCATATATATTACTCTCCCTAAACTCCACTAATAAAATTATAGTGGGTTGTTGTTGCTGCTTCAGATACTTCAAATACATGAATTCCCAACTTTTCCCCCCTTCCTTTATTCTTTTCTTTATTTTATTTATAATGGATTCTCCTAAAAATGGCCTTTTAGGCCTTTAGAGGGCTAATCTCAATGGAAATCACTACTTTTCTCCTCCGGTCCCTAAGCGGTCCTACTACACTCACTTTAGCGCACTGTATCAACGCCACTTGTTCAACAAATTATGGCATGTTCCGCCCCTATATCTTCAAAGTAGCACCCAAAAGGAGCCCACCCAATTTTTTCATCATACAAATTTATTTGCAATAAGCATTTTCATCAAACTAATAATAACATGATAGTATGTGGTGGCTTTTACATGTTTTTATCACTTAATTATACTCAATTAATGTGTATTTTTATCTCATATATTAATTTTTTTTATTTCTCACACGGTAGCTCAAACTAACCTCGTAACAACAAATGATGGGTCTAATAAGAGGAAGAGGTAGGCCAAAAAAATATCGGAGAGAAGTGATTAAACAAAATATGATACATCTTTAGCTTACTGAGTACATGACTCTTGATATGAGGGTTTGAAGATTGTGTATTTTTCTTCCCCATACCAGTAGTATTACTATTACTCCCGTATTTTCTTATTCTTAATTTTTATTATTACTTTATTTTTTTGCTTCAATTATCTTATTTTTCTTTTTCATAGCTCTCTACTACGGTATTTATTTTTCATGACCGGTAGGATTATGCTTTCCATGAGACGACGGTATATTAGAAAATAATATTTCTACCTTCACAAGATAAGCGTAAGATTTATGTACACACTATCCTTCTCAGATTTTATTTGTGAGATTCCACTAAATATGTTATGGTTGTTGTAATTACACAATGACTCCGACTAATTCGAATTCGATCCTATTAAGATCCATAAAGGAAAGTGCTCATATTAGAATTTTTCCATTTATAAGTTCTAATCTTAGAAAAAAAATAAATATAATTAAGAATGAATCAATCCTATCCATCGGCCATGGTATACCTCATTTACCACTTAACCGTGGTAATAAATTCTGCGAAGTGTTTATGCCAAAAAGAGCCGACCTGTTTTTCCATATTAAAGTACTTTATAATTCATCGAAAGCCCACACCACACTTTCAACAAACGCCGTCGTATAAAAAGCAGGTCTTTTGCACCTTCATTTCTCCTCCACATTTTCCATCGAACTCTCGCCGTCGCTGCCACCACCAACCACCGCAACCGCTAACTGAAACAGTCACTGTAAAATGTACTGTTTCTCATAAGCTTTTTCTAATTCTGATCCGTAAATTGAAAAGCAGCGGAGTTTTTTCAGCGAACGATTTGCTGTTAGGTTAAGCTTTTTTTGATCTTATTATATGGCTTCGGAGGATGTGAAGGCGGCGAGAGATTCGGCGGTGGAGAAAATTGTGAACCTAGCTGAAGAAGCTAAGCTTGCTAGAGAAGAAATTAAGCCTACAAGCCATGCCGTCCTCAGTATCTGCAAGTCACTTGTTGCCGGAGGTGTCGCCGGAGGCGTGTGAGTTTTATATATATATCACCACGTACTAGATGTGTTTTGTGTAATCCTAAAAATTAGCTGAGTATTATCTTTAAGTTTGATTAGTTTGATACTTCGCTATTAACTGTGATATGTATTGTGCCTCGGTTGTCAATTGATCATATGCGTGAAAATGTTGTAGTATGTGAATATTATAGGAGAAAAAATTGAAAATTTGATCTTTTTGTTTGCTACTCTTTCCGTTCCAATTCATGTGGCTGTGGTTGATTGAGCACAAAGTTTAACAAGGAAAGAAAAACTTTTAAAATTTGCGGTCTAATAAGTCATGGACATTTGTGTGACTATAAATTATCTCATTAAAGGTAAAATGAGAAGCTTAAAGTTAAATTGTTTCAAAATAAGGAATTATAACATTCTTTTAGGAACAAACTAAATAGGTAAGTATGACGCATAAATTTGGACAAAGGGAGTAGAATATCTGCTCTTCTTTTTCCAATTGAGAGGATATCTAAAATCGAGTACAAAGACCCGTTCTTCACGCCATAATATTTGTGACTCTGTTGCAATTTCGCTAACATAATTTGACTCGGCACAGAGCTTAGGAAAGAAAAAGAGACTTTGAAACTTGTGGTCTTAAACATGCCAATACATCTATGCGGTTATAAAAGTTACTCATATAGTAAAATGAAAAGTTTAAAGTTAGATTGCTTTCAAATATAGAAATATGTCATTCTTTTTGGAAAGAACTAATAAGACAATAGTATAACATAAAATGGAAAGAGGGAGTACTAGTTGTTTGTCATCATTGGTTTCAGTTTGCTGAAAAATTATGACATAATTGTTTCAAATGGGTTTCTGGTCAAGCTTTCAGCTTGATTGAACTCTAAACTCTTGAATAAAGTTAACCAAACACTCATTTGATGGACTCATATTAAGTATATCAGGTATTCTTTGTTTCCTTGTACTTCAAAAAAAAAAAAAGAGATTCTTTGTAAGCTTTATTTGTATCTCAGTGGCAGTATAGCCTTAATCTTGTAGTGTCTATAATGTTGGCTACCAAGGTAAAATTATGCAGGCACTTCCTTTCTCATAATGAAAGGAAAAAAAAAGAAAAAATAAATTGAATCCCTTTGTCTCATATGCAAAATTTACATGTCTTAATCCTCTACTTACTGAAAATCCATGTTTATTCCAACTGAGGAAAACATCAAATGTACTTAATGATAGCTTTGCAAATCTACAAAATGTTGCAACAGTATATGTGCTATTCATGTTTTGTCTCTGTCACTTGACCTCGTTATATGACAATTGTTTGGTGTGTTTGGGAGTTGTGGCTTTCCTGTTCTGATATTGCTTAATGATTGTAGTCAAAAGACTCATGATTTTTGAAAAAGTGTCCCAACCTATTCATTGAGTTTTGGACACACTAATCTCCATTTATCCACAAGACTTTGTTGAGACTTGAAATTGTGTAAGCTTCTCACGTGCGGATGCTTAAATCTGTAACTTGCAGTTGCAGGAACTATTAGGTCAACCTGCAGATCATTGTATATTATGGTTAAGTAACGGGTCTTGAACATTTTATTCTCTCAATTCTGACTTATTACGCTATATGAAGACAAGTGTAACTATTTTTATATCTTTTAGTCTTTCAAAGGCTTTCGGCATATGCTTTAGCATAATCATATTGGTACTCCCTGCTCTACATGAGTGTGGACGCTGACTAATATTTGTATATGCTTGAACTAATCCTTTTATTTTGTGAACTTTAACTTGACTTCACACTTACTGCTACTCGCCCTCTGGCAGGTCACGAACTGCTGTGGCTCCACTAGAACGGCTGAAGATATTGCTACAGGTGAAGTGTAATTCCGCAGCTTGTTTTTCTCTCCACTGAATATTTTTACTGAAGCAGAGCAATATAAACTCTCTTCCTGTGTGCTATGCTCATTTTGAATGATGGAGCAGTAAGCCCCATGTTTTGGTTTGTAACTCCGTATTTCTTTTTCCTGTTCATAAAAAGTTTTAGGATTTATGAACTCTTTTTTTTCCTTATATCCCCACGAGAGTTTTCATCTCAGCTATGTGCTTACATGGAGGTTGCTTACATGGAGGTTCCATGACCCATCTAGATTGTTTGTTCTCTACTTGTAACATGATCTTGTTTGATGTGCAGGTTCAAAATCCACATAGCATTAAATACAATGGCACCATTCAAGGCTTGAAATATATCTGGAGAACTGAAGGGTTCAAAGGACTGTTTAAGGGCAACGGCACCAACTGCGCACGCATTGTCCCAAACTCCGCAGTCAAGTTCTTCAGCTATGAGCAAGCTTCCAAGTAATGATCCTGTTGGAACATAGATTTTGCATAAAAACTAGGAGGATAATATAATACACATTAATGTTTCTTGTGGCCACTTCATTTCTAAATATTTTCCATATTATTTTAACATTCACCTTTTGACTTTGTATGGTGATAGATCTTGCTCAATTTAGTTCGTCTTTTCAATTTAGTGGCATTTTAACTTTTAGGAGGGAACCCTCCCCATACTCAACAAAGGAAAAAAAAACTAAACAAAAAGAAGAAATAGAAAAAAATAAACACAAGAAAGGAAAAGATAGTCTCTGTGATCTCTTCTTCTAGAAGATTTCATGCCCTTAAAGGAAATGAGCTCAATGTAGGTTCTCTACCTTTGTTTACTGAGGTTTCCCCACCCCACACTGTCAATAAAATATTATCTTATCAAGAAAAATAAGGGAAGGAAATGAGCTTAAATGAGCCGCCTGTGAGAGGAATGTTGGAGAACTTCTGATGATGTAACGATATCTTACATGCAAACATGAACTAACTTATGAACCTCATTGTGGAGATGGACAAGTAATGCAATGACCTAATCTGGCCTTTTAGGTGTAATAGGGAAAAATACTATATTAAGCGAAGGTGAAGACGAGATCTTGATAAGGGCCTCACAAGGTACTTTCTGAAGATGGCTGTTGTTGATGTGTCAAGTCACTAAAGGATTGTTGAATCTCCAACTTGTTTCTCATGTTACTGTTATAGCATTCTCTTCCCTCTACTGATTTCTTCCTTGATACTGGAACAGGGGTATATTATATTTGTACCGGCAACAAACTGGAAATGGTATGTCTGTCTTCCTTTCAAGCGATTTAGTGGTCATGGGGTTTACCTATTTGAAGAAAGAATAGGGAATAGTTATGGATATCCTTTTGTTTGTTTTCATTTCACCATTCTTGCTTTTTAAATGGTTTGCATTGTAAATGAGACTATTTCATTGATGAATCCAGTCATAGGAGGAAACATGACTTCTCATTTGTAGTTAATTTTTAAGCATAGTACTCGTCTCTGGATGCTATTACACATTGTTTTATTATAGTTCATGTTTCGTATGCCTTATACTCTTTTGAAGTTCCTACTTCCCTTCTCCTTTGCCTCCAGTCCTAGTTTAAGCCCATTTTTTGTTAATTTTTGCTTCACTTGTTCATTGATTTATGTGTATTATCCTTCCTGTTTCTCATTATGTTTATTTGCCGTTTGCATGGTAAAAACTCATCTGTCAAGCATAGGGTTGCAAGTTCGGGTTGTGCACAGCTAAGTGAAAAATAAGCTGCCTTTTAGGTCTTTACCCAGTTCGAGCCTAATAATGCCCCAGGTTGTGGGGCCAAAACTGGGTGCTGTATTCTCACTAGTTTCTTCTTCCTCTTCGTAGTTAATGCCCCTCTAGGAATTTGTTTTTCCTCCAGTTGCAGTTTTGTTAAAATAGTGGAAGAACTTCCATCTATGAGAGTAATTGTTGGGCTTCTACTTCACAACATATCCACAAGCTGATGGTTGTATAAATGCAAATGTTAAAATGAATGTGTTATCATACAAGATTGGACAAAGAAATGATCACGTCTGAAGTAGGCTTCAAGTATCACCTGTTGGGGATAAAATAAGAGAAGAACTAGAAGGTCGTTTGAGATGGTTCTTACAATGTCTTGAATAGACCTCTAAATGCATCGACTGATTGATGCGTCACTACAGGGCGTACGCAAAACTTTTTGTAAGCGGTGTTGTATTTATATAAATAAATAAAAATAAGTATTATTTAATATCATTTTCCTACAAGTTGAAAGCCTTGACCCAATGGTTTAGTTGAATGTTATTGCAAAGGGAGGTATAGGTTCAATTTTCCTTAGCCTCAAATTTTTAACAAAAATGCTCGCTCAAAGATATTCAAAAAATAGTGTCTAGGTCCAGCCTCGAACCTACAACCTTTACAAACCCAAATATGAGCTTGACTCGTGGATCAAGAAATACTCTTAGCTAGAAAACGGTGTCATTACTATATATTGTCTTGTTTTTGCAGAATATTAGTATAAACATTTAGTATTTTTTTATGGCACCCATTTGCATACGCCCAATTGAAGGTGCTAAAAGAGGGACAAGGTAGAATTACATGTAGGGAAAAAAATCGTCTAAAAAAACCTACAATCTCGCAGGATCAATGCAAATTTAGTTAAGAACAGAATGCAATGGAAGTAAAAGATTCCATAAGGCTACAACGACTAGTTGGAATTAAGGGTTTATTGTTGTTCGCCCAAAGCTTATTTACATTAGGTCTGCTATTTACCATGACCTTGTTTAGTTTGATTATAGACTTTTGTGTCGAAGTAGGAATATATGTGAGTAAGAGAACCTCTAGTTTGACAGAACCATTAAATTGCGTTAGAAGACCAGTAATTTAGTATTGGAATGTAGGTCTGAATAGAGCAGAATGGATATAGTGGATTCATATTGTCAATCAGATCAGTTTCAGTTTGAGGTGTGGTTGATTGATATTTATTGGGCTTGAATATGGTGAAGTTTCGGTGTAACAAAAATAAATAAAACTATTTTCAACCACTGCCATGCTACTCATATCCCCCTCAGTTTTAAATAAATAAATAAAACAAACAATTTTCAAGCACTGCAATGCTACTCATGTCCCTCTCTTGTCATAATGTTTTCTGTCACTCATTGTCTAAAAGTAACTAATTTCCATGTGCACAACTTATACATCATTAGCTTATTTCTATTCTTGGATATTCTGATATGCTCAAGTGCTTCAGTTTCTGATAAATTTTACCTTTGCACAAGGCTGTAGACGTACTTTCACTTGGTGATCCTAATTCTTAGGAAGCATGTTAGAGTGGGTGTTAACTGTTACGAGTCCCACTTTGGTTGAGGAATGGGTTGTTTGTCTACTTATATACCTTTGGGGTTGAGTCAGGCACAAGGTCCATTTTTTACATGGTATCAGAGCTGGACCCATCCCAATTCTTGGTTTACCCGATGTTGGCCCCCGTATTACGTTGTCCACCGGGGCATGCGTGGGTGTTAGAGTGGTTGTTAGAGTCCCATATTGTTTGAGGATTGGGCTGGTTGTCTCCTTATATGGTCTTGGGCAATCCTCACCTCATTAGCTAGCTCTAGCTCTTGGGGATGACTTACACCCAAGGTCCATTTCTTTACCAAGCATTCTCTTCACATGCTATTTATCTGTTGTGCACACCTTTGGTAAATCATGTCGAATATCTAAGTATGGCAAAAAGGAAATCCATCGGAGTTTTATTATATCCAAAAAGATCTTGGATTAACTTAGAATAAGAACCTGGCCCTGGTTTTGTTCATTACATCATTTGCTGAAGGTCTCAAACGCACATTAGAGTGTTTCTCTGTCAATTATCTTTACCATTGTCATATTCTGCCTGTGCCAGCAGCTGAAATTTCATGGAACAAGAGGCAGTTTTGAATTTTAAAATTTCAACCTTTATTTATTTAATTTTCTTAGTAAAATAAAATTTCAACCCTTATTTTAGATGTGAAAACTGAAGTCTTCCTAGTATGAGGATCGGCTGATTACAATACCTCCCAAGGCATTTCAATCCCATAACATGATGTGCATTAAGTTGCTGGCCTCATCTGCACTCACTATACCCTCTTACACTAACTATCATCTGATAATGGTTCTTTTTAAGAGGTGTCTGCATTTAATTGATGAAGCTTTTGCAGGATTTTGCTTGGTCTGTTGATTTCCTATGAAACTATTGCATGCTAGTTTAACAATAAAACGGAAATGGAGCACTATTTGACTCTTTCATCTTGCCTTATGACAGAGGATGCTGAGCTCACTCCACTATTACGTCTTGGAGCTGGAGCTTGTGCTGGCATAATTGCCATGTCTGCAACTTACCCGATGGACATGGTGCGAGGAAGAATCACTGTGCAGGTAAGTTGCGTATCCTTTTGAATAAATGTTATGGGTGTTGATCTACTCATATGGGTATTATTTTGCAAGGATGCCTTCTAAATTCTTTTCCGTACTATGCAGACAGAGAAGTCTCCTTATCAATACAGAGGAATGTTCCATGCATTGTCAACTGTGCTTCGTGAGGAAGGTCCACGTGCTTTGTATAAAGGATGGACTCCTTCTGTCATAGGAGTTGTAAGTCCTTGTTCCTGGATCAAAAGGAACTGGCTATCCAGTACTCATATTAATTTGATAACCATGCTCACAGGATCTGGTGGTGTCATATACATCTCTCCAAAGTTTTTTAATGAAGAAAAAGACTCAAATTAATTTGATAATCACTCTGTGAATGCATTTGGTATATCTTCATTTGAAAAGATGTCCATGAAGAAGAAAGTCAAGTGGCATTCTCTTCTGAAAGTGATAAGAATGGCCACCAATGGTCAATTAGCTATATTAGTATTAAGTATTAACCCAATTATTCTAGGAAAAAGGTTAAACATGAATCCCTGTTGGATGAAAGGAAAAAAGAGAAAAAAAATCTTATTCGGCAAAGAAAGGGAAGAGAAAAGAAGACATAACACTAGTTGAGAGTTCTTATCTTTCTTTTGAATGCTTATCATCTGATTTGGTGTTTGCAGGTTCCATATGTGGGGCTTAATTTTGCTGTATATGAGTCTTTAAAAGACTGGTTGATCAAAACAAAACCATTCGGTCTTGTTGATGATGAGCTTGCTGTTGTTACAAGGCTGGCATGTGGAGCTGCTGCAGGAACGGTTGGACAAACTGTTGCCTACCCTCTTGATGTTATTCGCAGAAGGATGCAGATGGTGGGATGGAATCATGCTGCATCTATCGTTGCTGGTGATGGGAGGAGCAAGGTTCCCCTCGAATATACTGGAATGATTGATGCTTTCAGGAAAACTGTTAAGTACGAGGGTGTCAGAGCCTTGTACAAGGGTTTAGTGCCCAATTCAGTGAAGGTTAGTCTTATTTATCAATAGCATTACCTTCCAGTTTAAGCAGTCTTGTATCCTTCCTGTTTTTGTTTTTCAAACCAAGTCTCGTCGCATGTGTTTCTGTTCTCTGTCCTTTGTTTTCTTCTTTGGGTTCATTGTTTTATATTTCAGTGTTGCATTTGAATCTTTGCTTGCTTAAATAAAAAGTTCTGGTTCTGATTAGAGATACTTTGCTTCTCATTAGACGTTACATCATTACTTTTTATTTCATTCCTAATAGTGCGGTATATATTCAGGTTGTTCCTTCAATATCTATTGCTTTTGTGGCATATGAGCAAGTGAAGGACCTATTGGGAGTTGAGATCAGAATATCTGACTAATGAAGAGAAGCTCCAGTATTTTTTTCATGCATATGATAATTTTGTAGGCAAGGATACAAAGGTTACAATAACATGGTGGTTGCATAGTCTAGATGGAGAATTTAGAGTCCTGTTCTAGCCTGTGTTTAGAACTTCCTTACTGTATCTGCTTATTGCTATCTTAGTGTTGTCAATAAGAAATTATCAAGAATAGTCTAATGAATAATTTGAGTGCCCATGTTAGTGAGAGAATACAAGTATTCATGTGTTTTTAACCGCTTACTTTTGTTATACGATCAGTTATTAGGAATTATACAAGTTTGTAGGCCATTTGTGCACTGTGTTCCAGTGATGCAAAAGCTGGTCTTGCCATAGTATTCAAATATTCTGTGTATAGCTGCTAAATCCATTAGAGAAGTAAACCCCTTATTCCCTTGCCTACAATTGTTTACATGGGCACATTGATGTTCTTGGATAATCAACGAAAGGGAAATAATCCAGATGAGGAAAAAACACCCTTTATTCCGTTGCCTATAGTTGTTTAATTCAGTGTAGAAAGACAAAATCCCTTTATTCCTCTGCCTATAGTTGTTTAAATCGATGTATAAGATGCTCCTTGCTTTGGCCTAGTGGTAAGAGTGCAGTTACTGATGATGTTTATGTTAGGTGCACCTCATATTTCGAATCCTGACATATGGACAAAAGCATTATATTAAAGTGGAATAGGTTAGAGGGGCAAGCGAGTTATTTATTGAATTTTGAACCATGTGCCATTGACTATGAGATTTTTTCGCTTATTAGATAAAAGATGCTCTTGGAAAATGAGATGTCTAAAAGGAAAGATAGAGGGTGTAAACCCCTTTATTCCATTCCCTAGTGGATGTTCTCGGATAAAGGGAAATGACCTATGTAAATTATATGGGGGTAAAAAGTTTCATATCAAGTAGTTTTTGCTATGCTGATTTGTAACGAAATGCTCTATAAAATACTGAAACACGGTTTCAAAGTATTGAGTAGAATTGTAGAATGCTTTCGTAGAGTTGAATAGAAATGTTTGCCATTCAAAAGCCTGTCTTTCGTTTTTTCTATCTTCTTTCCTGTTTTCTGACTCTCGTCTCTTCATTTTTCTCTATCCATAAATGGAAAAGAGTCAAAAGACCTCTTAATTCTTGCTATGCCCCAAGTGTGTTGATTCCTCACATTCTTCTGCTGTGTCTGGATAAATACATGAAAGAGAGATTCTTGATTACTTCTAACATAACATAAGGGAGCGAAGACTATTCTAATTTCAACACATATAACAGTCAATAAAGCGGGTGAAACCACGGGAAATCAGAAAATAAATCCGACAGACAAAATACTAGGGATTACTTTCTATTAGCCTAAGTTTGTTTGACCAGAATTATTCGGTATCAGTGTTATCAAAGGCGAAAAGTGAAAAAAAACTTTAAGTCTGTTGGGGCTTTAAGCGCAAAACACAAATAAAGAATGAACTTTAATGAAGAAAGATGCAAATGAAAAAAAATTACTAATATGTATGTGTAATCCAAGACTAATATCTATTAGCATGAATACCAAATATATGGACAAAGAAATTGAAGAAAATTTACGATAAAATAAAATAATAATTGTTTAGTGTCGCCTCTTTAGGATTATGCTCATTAGCAAGGAAAAATATGCTTTAGAGTTTTGATGACAACATTGAAGCGCCCTCTAAGCGAGGCGAAGCTCTAAATATGTTTTGAGTCTCGCTCCGGGACTTAAGTGTGCCTTTGATAACACTGTTCGATACTTGTGGTGGTAAAATATAGCAGGTATATGAAATGGTCGAAATGCTTACAAACTGACCTAGAAACCACTATGGTTTATCGAAATAAAGCAGTAATTTTCATAAAAAGCTTACCTGCAGTCCCTAATCTTGGTCTGGAACCTGGGCATTTGTGGTTCAGTAGCCCGGTAATTATTCATTCCTCCTCGTTTTCTGAAATTTACATTAGAAACAATGTTGTGTTCTTCGTGATCTTTGTCAATCTCCAATTCCTCAAAACTACGTTCTTCAGATGATAATTAAAGAAATGAGAGAATAAGAACAAGATTCAGCTCTGCTAGAAACAATTCTCTTGGTTTCTCATCACTTTTCTCTTCCTCTATATTTACTAATTGTTCTTCTAGCTTCATGGCCATAGTCGTAGATTCAACCATTTTTTCCCTCAAAAATCTATTTATGGAGTAGGATTTTTTTTTTCTTTTTCCAAACTAAGAGATTTGGGAACTATAAGAGGAATAAAGGACACAAATATATATAGATCTAATATGTGGTGTCAACTCGCTTTTACTCATCCACCATGTTTTATGTAACAATAACCACAACTTCCTGTATTTTAGGCAAATGTTTGGCTAATAGATTTGGGTGGACCTTCGTTTTTTTTTTCTTGGGCTTGCTTTCATCCCATAATTTAATAAAAAATGTCAGATTCCAATAGGTAAAAATTCAAATTAGTTATCATAGTTGCTTTAATTAAGTCAGTTGTTGATGGTAGGCTAGAAACCCGTGTTTTAGCCGTACTATTGCACTCTAATTATTGCATTTTACGTGTGTTTAAGCTTAATTGATAGTAAATTATACTTATTACGTGTTTTATGCCTTGTAGGATATGATTCTGAGCTATTTAGGTAATTTGGAGCGAAATCGAAAAAGTTGGAGCTTTGAAGTCTGAGTAGAAGCCCAAGAAACCGGGATCATGTTCGGGGGTCGAGAATCAAGTCCGGATATCAAAAAGTTAACACATGAATTTATTCTGAGAAAAAACCACTACCACGCCGCGAGGCGCGGCAGTGCAAAATTGTCTGACAAGCAAAATGCGAGCTCTCTGAATTTCCTCACTAGCGCGCCGCATGGGGCGGCGCGGTTGTGCAAAATTGTCAGAGTGATTTTCAAGTTCAACTAGGAAAGGGTAGTTTTATCCGGGCTTGTTTCTACATGATATAAATACACCAAAAGCACGATTTTGAAGGGACTTTTGACCTACGAAAGATTGGAGAACCAACTAAGGCAAGAAGACTCAAGAATTCATCAATATTACAACCTGCAGTCGGTGCAATACAGAGTTTGTATCGAAATCACTAGCTTTGATGTTTTCTTTGTTCTTAAACTTATTTGAGATTATTACTCCATTGTTATGAAGTAATTTTCATTAGGGTGTTGACAGATACAATGTTTCGATAACGTGATTAGGGATCCAATTCTTGATAATTGTTAGAATTAATTGATGGAGTTTTAATTTGTATTGTGAGTTATTTGTTGTTTTGCTTAATTGAAAGAGGAATTTGATGTTGAATTTCTTCATATCTTATGCTCTAGTTTAAATTCGTGATTCAAATAGATAATCGAAAGAGCCTCTTGAATTGTTAATCGAACTAGAAAATAGGAAAATATTCTTGAGAAGTTACCCTTTAGAGCAAAATCATCATTTGGTTGTTGCAATTGTTTACCGTGCTTCAATTAGATTAATTATTGACTTAACGTTTAATCGAAAGACGAACATTAACTTCAAGCGCAATCTAATTATCGGTTGAATTCATGAGAATCAACCGTATTATAGAGTGAATTAACTCAAGAATTGGATCCCGAGTCGGTTATCTTTCACCTATCTAGTCAAATACACTTATCCCTCTCATTGATATTTCTTTATTGCTCATCTGCTATCTTTTGTGATCAATTGTTATTTGCTTAATTTTTAGTAGTTCACCGTAGTAACAGTTATCAAATCAAGTATTAATTTTTCTTGATAGTAATCAACTGGAGATTATTCGAACACTGTTTAAATCCAATCCCTGTGGAGACGATAATAAATCTATACTATCTTTGACTAGCGAGCAATAATTTTGTGTTTGTGTTTTGCGCTCATCAAATTTTGGCGCCGTTACCGGGGATTGGCAATCAATAGTGTTTAAAATAGTTTTTAGTACTAATTTAGGAACCAATTTTTACTTTAGTTATTCACATTTCTTACTTATGTGCAGGATACAGGTTTGATTTCTCTGGTGTATGACTCGATCGTCTTCAAAGGAAGTGATACCCTACGAACCAGAGTTGGAGAAATACCTGCGACAACTGAGAAAAGAAAGAGACTTAATAGAAAAATTCTTGGGTCAAACTTCGACTCAAGATACTATGGCAAACGAAGAGAATGATGGAGTAGACTTAGCTGCAAGAGAGGCAGTACAACTAGAAGCTGCACAGAGAATTGCTGATGAGACCGTCAAAGATGATGTGGGTCGAAGATTCAATCTAAACCGACCCTTGGTTGAAGACCAGTTCGATAATGCAGCACCCATGCCTGGAAGATCATTGGGTGACTATGCTAGGCCAGTCTATAATAAAGGACTGTCAAGTGTCAGACCCCAACCCATAGCAACAAACAACTTCGAATTGAAGCAACAGTTGCTTCAAACTATCCAAAATAACTGCACTTTCAGAGGGAAGGTGAACGAAGATCCTAATACTCACTTGATGGACTTTGAAGATATCATGAACACCTTCTAATACAATGGAGTATCAAAGGATGCAGTCTATTTAAGGGCATTTCCCTTTTCATTGAAAGATGATGCGACACAATGGCTTCGTAGCTTACCCGCAGGTTCTATCAGAACATGGGAAGATATGACCAAGAAGTTTCTTGACAAGTACTTCTCAGCTGCAAAAACTGGGAAGTTTAGAAGGGAAATCCCCAATTTTGCCAAAAGGAGAAAAAAATGGTTTTTGAAGCTTGGGAACGATTCAAGGAGATAGTCAGAAAGTGTCAGCATAATGGAATCGATTTGTGGATGCAACTCCTGGATTTTTGGGATGGACTGACACCGTCCCCGCGACGAATTTTGAATATTGCATGTAGAGGTCCACTAATGAAGAAAACGCCGGAGGAAGTTGTCTTAATCCTTGATGAATTATCTTAGGATGCTAATCAGTGGCCGACTGAGAGTAATGATAGAAGAAAATCAGTTGGGGTTCACCAGGTGGACTCTAACACATCCTTGCAAGCCCAGCTAGACCCATGGCCAAGGAGATAAAAAAGCTGACATTTGCCAAGGTACAGAATGAGCCGCAAACAACATGTGACTTTTGTGGATTGGGACACCCTACACATGAGGGTCAAGCATCAGCTGAGGAAGTCAACGCAGTGGGGAATTTTAATAGAGAAAACTACCAAGGTGGGAACAACTATAATTCTATAGGTCAAAAACATCCAGGTTTTTCGTGGAGTTCACCTAGTGGGAGCTTGAATTTATGGCAGCAAAATAATCTTAGACCCCAGGGTTAAGGACCACCAGATTTTCAGAACCAGCAGAGGCAACAATACCAGCCATAACAGTCAAATCAATCTAGTATGGAAGACCTCATGAAGGCATTCATCAACAAATCAGATGGAAACTTTGAGACTCGGGGCACATCCATCAGAGAGTAGGGCACGGTCATCCGGAATTTAGAACGATAATTGGGACATATTGCAAATTTGTTATCTGAGAGGGCTCCTGGGACTTTGCCCTCTAACACTGAAATGAACCCAAAGGAAACAATCAAAACTGTTGTGATGACCCAAAATGTCATCTTTAAATTTAATAATTAATTCTGTATTTTAAGACCTCGAAAAGCACTATTTATCATTACTCGACTTGCGTGTGCAGTCCGTAAAAATTTTCCAAAAAGTTTTCAGGTGAAAAATGAATTAAAATGTGAATTAGAGCTTTAAAACTCAACTAGGTTGACTTTGGTCAACATTTTGAGCAAACAGACTCGGATCAGTATTTTGACAATTTTTGTAGGTCTGTATTATAATTTGGGACTTAGGCGTATTCCCGGAATTAAATTCCGAGGTCCCTAGCCCGAGATATGGAATTTTGATGAAAAATTAAAAGTTTAAGTTCAAATAGTGACCGGATGTCAAATTATGTGCAAACGACCCCGGAATAGAATTTTAATGATTCCAACAGCTCCGTATGGTGATTTTGGACTTAAGAGCGTGATCGGAATTTTATTTGGAAGTCCGTAGTAGAATTAGGCTTGAAATGCCGAAAGTTGAATTTTTGGGAAGTTTGACCGAGGGGTTGACTTTTTGATATCGGGGTCGAAATCCGATTCTGAAAATTTTCATAACTCAGTTATGTCATTTATGACTTGTGTGCAAAATTTGAAGTCATTCCGAATTGATTTGATGTGTTTCGACACAAGATATAGAATTTGAAAGTTCAAAGTTCATTGATTTTGATTTGAGGTGCGATTCGTCGTTTTGATGTTGTTTGATGTTGTTTGATGTAGTTTGAAGGCTCGACTGAGTTCGTATGGTATTTTGGGATATGTTGGAATAATTGGTTAAGGTCCCGAGGGTCTCGGGTGAATTTCGGAAGGTAAACGGAGTGGATTTCGGACAAAGAGTGCTGGAAATTTCTGTTGCAGAAATTCCGTGCGTGGAGCCAACTTTGGAAGCTTATATCTCGCAATTCATAAAGAATCATAAAATGTGCAAAACATAAAAGTTGTAGTCGTATGATTATAGGTTTCAAAAAGTTAAACTCTGCATTATTTGGACATTTTTATAGAAAGTTATGACGGATTGAATGAAGGCTGGTAGAGCAGTTTCACCAGAAATTCTGATGCATGTAGCCGACTTTGGGAGCTTATATTTCGCAATGCATAAGGAATCAGAATAATTGCAAAACACGAAATTTGTAGTCGGTGGATTCTAGTTTCCAGAAAGTTAAACCATTTATCATTTGGACATTTGTATATAAAGTTATGATCAATTGAAGTAAGACTGCTAGAGCTGTTTCTGATGGACTTTTAGTGACGAAAAATGGACTTTTAGTGACGGATTGGCAGAAACTTAAGGACCAAAAATGCTCATTTCATTCATTTCGTTTTGGATTTTTGGAGCACGGTTCTTGGGCGATTTTTGGGCGATTTTCAAGGGAAAACATTGGGATAAGTGTTCCTTATCCTATATTGATTATATTTCATGATTCCATACTCAATTACATCATGAATCCGTGAATTTATGGAAGAAAAATCAAGATTTTTGCAAAATCTTCCAAAAACGAAAATTTAAGATTTGGAGGTCGAGTTGTTATCGGATTTTGATAAAATTGGTATGGGTGGACTCGTAATTGAATGGGTTGTCGGATTTTATAAGTTTCGCCGGATTCCGAGATGTGGGCCCCACGGGCAAATTTTGAGCTAATTTCGGATTTTAATGAAAATGTAATATTTTCTTATGAAAGTGATTACTATAATTTTTGTTGACTGTATCGAATTAATTATGACTAGATACGAGTCGATCGGAGTCGGAAAATCGAGGAAAAAGCATAATACTTGGTTAAATTGGAGCAAGTCGAGATAAGTGACTTGTCTAACCTTGTGTGGGAGAAATTTCCCCTAGGATTGATATTGATGTGATTATTGAAATGTGTTAAAAATCGTGTGCACGAGGTGACGAGTATGTACACGGGTTAAATTGTGAAAGATTATATTTTTAAATTGTGTAGATCACTGTTGCGCATTTATTAAATCATTTTATCTTGTTATTTTCTTCATCATTGATGTGAGATATATACTTCAAATTTGTTTGATCTTTTCTTACTAATTATTTTACCTGTTTAGTTGAAACTTGGTTTCTTTTATTCTGTGCATTATTTGAAGGTTGATTTTATTTAAATTAAATATTATTAATATGAAGTATTTGACATTTTTAAACTTGATATTGAAGCAACGTAGTAAAGATTTTGAAATATTATTTTTCGATATTATTTACTCCTGAATATTTTTATACTCATTGTGAGGGAGCCGTGAGCTCTTTATTGTGGAAGAATATTATTGATGAATTATTTTGACATGAGCCGTGAGCTCTTTATTGTGGAAGAATATTATTGATGAATTATTTTGACATGAGCCGTGAGCTCTTTATTGTGGAAAAATATTATTGATGAATTATTTTGACATGAGCCGTGAGTTCTTTATTGTGGAAAAATATTATTGATGATTTATTTTGGCATGAGCCGTGAGCTCTTTATTGTGGAAAAATATTGTTGTTGAATTATTTTGGCAAGTTAAATTATTTGAGCACTTGAGGTGCAAATTGTGATATATTGTGATATTGATACGCATGCGGTGGTATAAGGTATGGGTGTTGAAACGCATGCGGTGAGATAAGGGTGGCTTGATACGCGTGGCTAGTAGGGGAACTACTAGAAGTCATGCGGTGTGATAAGGGTGGCTAAAACGCGGGATGCTATTTCGGAAAAAATATTTTCTTTAAATAAATTGTGAAGGCTCCCGCGGTGATATAAGGAAATGAGATATTGTGAATTTATTTATGATTTGGGACTACGAGGCGGTACCTCGGGAGTGCCCTTGTTGATATTGATTTATGGCTGTAGTTGCCTTTGATTATTGTTGTGATTTTCTTAAAGTTGAAAAGAATTCTATTTTGTTTCAACGAGGTATTTATTTGCCATTATTTGATGTAATTAAATATGACATACTACTTGATTCATTTTTCAATGTCATTTTATTTTACTACATTGATAAACGCTTTACCATGCCATTATTATATTCCAGTAGGGCCTCACCTGACCTCGTCACTACTCTACCGAGGTTAGGCTTGGCACTTACTGGGTACCGCTGTGGTGTACTCATACTACACTTCTGCACATCTTTTTGTGCAGATCCAGGTACATTTTACCAGCCTAGACGTCAGTGAGTTACTTGCGCACGGAGACTTCGAGGTAAATCTGCCAGCGTCCGCAGACTCCGGAGTCCCCTTTTATCATTTTATGTTGCTTCCTTATATTTTATTTAGACCTTGACATATAGAGACATTGAGAATAAATTCTTAGAAGCTTGTGACTTATTTCTACCGGGTTTTGGGAGTTAAAATTGTTTGAATTATAGTTTATTTATTTCAGATATTTATTATTATTCCGCATTGATAGGCTTACCTAGTCTTAGAGACTAGGTGCCATCACGACATCCTACGGAGGGAATTTGGGGTCGTGACAAGTTGGTATCAGAGCACTAGGTTCATAGGTGTTATGAGTCACAAGCAGGTTTAGTAGAGTCTTGCGGATCGGTACGGAGACATCTGTACTTATCTTCGAGAGGCTATGGAACTGTTAGGAAATATTCACTTTTTGACTCCTTATCGTGCGGCATTGATTTAGCTTGAAAGATATATCTTATACTCCTTTGTATCCACTCATGTATGACATTGCGCACTCAATATCAGTTATGTGTCGAGGGTTCGTGATGCCGCAGATGGACTACGAGGGAGCTAGAGATGCTCAAACATTGTCTTAACGTGTGGTTCCGACTGAAGATGTGGGCGTATTGAGAGATCACCTAGTGAATCATGTGCGGGGTGCAACGGACATTGGCGTATAGTTGATTTATACGAGCTGTGAAGGTTATTATTGTGGATCTTCGGACGTTGTGACCTATGACTTCACGCCGTCCACTATCAATGGGTAGATTGCGGGGTCATGTATTATATCAGTTTTGGCCTGAAATGTATATATGTGGTACTGAAAGGTTCCCTAAAATTTACACATGTTTAAGACCTGAGATTTTGTGGAGGATAAGGTTAGGACTTGCGGTATGTACGCCTCCTTAATAATCCTATACTTCAATACCAAAGGAGTTATAGAAACAACTCTAAATTTGTAGAAGGTCTACTCAGCGTGGACGTCACTGTTGCGGATTTTGGAGTGCTTCGGAGTAAGTATAGTTGTTGACGAGATTCTGGACTATGTGGTTCGTGCCAAGATTTGTCTGTATGGAGCTCTACTTTTGTGATCGTTGTGTATAAATAGGGGTAAGGGTTACCCCAAAGAAGAATCAAAGAGTATGTTAAGAAATGGGTCAGCTCAACAGTGTTGAGTCAGCATAACAAAAGAAGAAATTTGCCTTGGGAGAGATAATTCTCCACCAGTGTTCGTGGTAAGCCTATGAAGAGGGCAAACCAGCCAATGCAATACCGCCCACTTGGCTCAGTTCTTAGAAACGCTTTTGAAAGAGTTTGTTTTCTGGACTCTCCGTAATACGTGGCGCATAGGGTTTGAATGGTTGCGTTATGTCACTATTGACGATGTCAGAATATGCCATCAAATTCAATAAGTTTGCCCGTCATACTCCTACTTTACTTCCTACAGCCAGAGGGTGAGTCCATAGACTCATTAAAGGACTAAATTATGATCGTAAAATTTTGTACGACTCGGGAGCTACAAGCTGATACTTTATTTCTGCTAGTTGTACAAATTGCCAAGATATTAGAATGTGTTCGGGGTGGGAAAAAAAAGGGGGAAACTAAGGAGACCAAGACGTCTCATGGTTCTGGGGGATTCAGTGGATTCTACTCTGCAAGTATAAATCATTATGGCGGGGGCTCAGGCAGTCGTCCATCCCAGTCCACACATCAGATTACTCGGGGTGCTCTAGTAAGTTCTTTTAATACACCACCGACATGAGTTCCTACAATGGTTATTCCAGTTATCTGGCACAAACTAAATATGAGCAGCCTAACCCGCAAAGGGGTTATTATGAATACGGTGATACTAGGCTCGTCATGAGAAAAATTGTCAAAAACTTGGGAGAGACTTATTTCATCAAAGCACTCAGGCTACTTGTTCCATTGCAGTTACTACACCACCCACACGACCAGTTAGGGGTGGAGGACAGACGGGTAAAAGGCATCCTACATCAGTTGATGTCGTTACAGGTACGACTTTGATATAATATAAAGGAATGATTTCCTTAAGTTGATTCAGTTCTCAATATCGAAACGAGTCTTCCTATTGTGCTCCACTTATGAGTGAGTTTCATAATTCTATAATTTACTTATGTGTTTACCTCTGTTGGGAGATTTTATGGAGATAACTACACCTATCATTTCGTGTTGGTCACTAATAAGAGCTGCGAGGCTAAATGTGGCTTTCTGTTCCTCATTTCGGTAAATTTTGATGTAAATTCCGAATAATTAATTACAAATTATGAATTATATGCCCTACTGGTATGGGGTTCATTATGTGTTGTGATTTGGTGTAACCGAAATTATTTAAAAGGAGAAAATAGAAATTTGCAATTGGCACGATGTGCATATTACTTGTGATTCAAAACTGAGGACGAGATCCTCACATTTTTATATAAATTGATATGTTTAAACCGGGCTACGAGCTGCGGTGGAAGTTATAAAAGGACGAGATCCTTGTGAGGAAAATTCTTGTGTTTAAATTCTCCCTTGTGAAATTAAATTTGTACTATAGTACTAATAGGGAGTCATGCCTATTAGGCTTATTTGAAAATTCTTATATGAAATTCTCTGTGCATAGTTGTCAAATTCGTCTGGTAATTATTAATTTTTAACCTACGAGGTAGGTGCCCGCCTAGGTGGCGTTAAATGTGACTCGTTAATTTGGGTAAATAATTTTGAGGTCTTCATGCCTCGTGTCTCGTTATCAGTATTGTGAAAGTTTGAAATGAGATTTTCGTTAACATGAAGTTAATTGATGATTCGGTAATTGATTATGAACAACTATTAAGACCAGATTGACCCAGAAGGGTGCTCCATTCAGATGGACCGAGGAATGTGAGGAAAGCTTCCAAAAGCTCAAGACAGCTTTGACTACAGCCCCAGTATTGGTATTACCTATAGGTACAGGATCTTATACTGTGTATTGTGACGCGTCACATATTGGTCTCGGCGCAGTGTTGATGCAAGACGGTAGGGTGATTGCTTACGCGTCCAGACAGTTAAAGGTGCATGAAAAGAATTATCCTGTACATGACCTGGAGTTAGCAGCTATTGTTCATGCCTTAAAAATTTGGCGGCATTATTTGTACGGTGTCCATTGTGAAATCTACACTGATCACCGGAGTCTACAACATCTGTTTAAATAGAAGGATCTTAATTTGCGGCAGCGGAGATGGTTAGAGTTGCTTAAGGATTATGATATCACCATTCTCTATCATCCGGGGAAGGCCAATGTGGTGGCCGATGCCTTGAGTCGTAAGGCGGAGAGTTTGGGTAGCTTAGCATATTTACCGGTAGCAGAGAGGCCTTTAGCCATGGATGTTCAGGCCTTGGCCAACTAGTTTGTTAGACTGGATGTTTCCGAGCCGAGTCGGATTTTGGCTTGCATGGTTTTCCAGTCTTCACTTTATGATCGTATCAGGGAATGTCAGTATGATGACCCCCATCTACTTGTCCTTAAGGACATAGTTCAGCACGGCGATACCAAGGAAGTCACTATTGGAGATGAAGATGTATTACGGATGCAGGGTAGGCTATATGTACCTAATGTAGATGGTTTTCGTGAATTGATTCTCCAGGAGGCTGATAATTCGCGGTACTCCATATATCCGGGTGCTGCGAAGATGTAGCAGGACTTGAGGCAATATTATTGGTGGAGAAAGATGAAGAAAGACATAGTGGAGTATGTAGCTCGGTGTCTAAATTGTCAACAAGTGAAATATGAGCATCAACGACCTAGTGGATTGCTTTAGAAGTTGGAAATTCCAGAATGGAAATGGGAGCGAATCACTATGGATTTCGTTGTTGGGCTCCCATAGACTCGGAGGAAGTTCGATGCAGTTGGGTGATTGTGGATAGGCTGACCAAATCAGCTCATTTCATTCATGTGATTACTACTTACTCTTCAGAGCAGCTGGCTCAGGTATATATTCGCGAGATTATCAGACTTCACGGTGTACCAGTATCTATCATCTCTGACCAGGGTACACAGTTTACCTCACGGTTTTGGAGGGGAGTACAGCGTGAGTTGGGTATTCGGGTAGAGTTGAGTACAGCATTTCACCCTCAGATGGTCGGGCAGTCCGAACGCACTATTCAGATACTGAAGGATATGCTTCGTGCGTGTGTGATAGATTTTGGGGGTTCTTGGGATCAGTTCTTACCACTTGCGGAGTTTACTTACAACAACAGTTACCAGTCAAGCATCCAGATGGCTCCGTATGAGGCCTTGTATGGTAGGCGGTGCCGGTCTCCAGTGGGTTAGTTCGAACCATGTGAGGCTAGACTTTTGGGTACAGACTTGGTTCGGGATGCCTTGGAAAAGGTTAAGTTGATTCAGGATCGACTTCGTATAGCCCAATCTAGACAGAAGAGTTATGCGGATCGGAAGGTTTGTGATGTTGCATTCATGGTTAGTGAGCAGGTATTGCTCCGGTTTTCGCCTATGAAGGGTGTGATGAGGTTCGGGAAGAAGGGCAAGTTGAGCCCTAGGTATATTGGGCCTTTTGAGATTCTTGAGAGAGTTGGAGAGGTGGCTTACAGACTTGCACTACCACCTAGTCTTTCTACGTGGCCGGTATTCCATGTTTCTATGCTTCAGAAATATCACGGCGATCCGTCTCATGTGTTAGACTTCAGTTCGGTTCAGTTGGACAAGGATCTATCTTATGTTGAGGAACCAGTGGCTATTTTAGATAGGCAGGTTCGAAAGCTGATGTCAAAGAATATTGCTTCTGTAAAGGTTCAGTGGAGGGGTCATTCGGTCGAGGAGGCGACTTGGGAGGCCAAGCGTGATATATGCAGCTGTTATCCACACTTATTCACTACCTCAAGTACTTTTTCTAACTCCGTTCGAGGACGAACGTTTGTTTTAGAGGTGGAGAATGTGATGACCCAAAATGTCATCTTTAAATTTAATAATTAATTCTATGTTTTAAGACCTCGAAAAGCACTATTTATCATTACTCGACTTGCGTGTGCAGTCCGTAAAAATTTTCCAAAAAGTTTTCAGGTGAAAAATGAATTAAAATGTGAATTAGAGCTTTAAAACTCAACTAGGTTGACTTTGGTCAACATTTTGAGCAAACAGACTCGGATCAGTGTTTTGACAATTTTTGTAGGTCTGTATTATAATTTGGGACTTAGGCGTATTCCCGGAATTAAATTCCGAGGTCCCTAGCCCGAGATATGGAATTTTGATGAAAAATTAAAAGTTTAAGTTCAAATAGTGACCGGATGTCAAATTATGTGCAAACGACCCCAGAATAGAATTTTAATGATTCCAACAGCTCCATATGGTGATTTTGGACTTAGGACCGTGATCGGAATTTTATTTGGAAGTCCGTAGTAGAATTAGGCTTGAAATGCCGAAAGTTGAATTTTTGGGAAGTTTGACCGAGGGGTTGACTTTTTGATATCGGGGTCGAAATCCGATTCTGAAAATTTTCATAACTCAGTTATGTCATTTATGACTTGTGTGCAAAATTTGAAGTCATTCCGAATTGATTTGATGTGTTTCGACACAAGATATAGAATTTGAAAGTTCAAAGTTCATTGATTTTGATTTGAGGTGCGATTCGTCGTTTTGATGTTGTTTGATGTTGTTTGATATAGTTTGAAGGCTCGACTGAGTTCGTATGGTATTTTGGGACATGTTGGAATAATTGGTTAAGGTCCCGAGGGTCTCGGGTGAATTTCGGAAGGTAAACGGAATGGATTTCGGACAAAGAGTGCTGGAAATTTCTGTTGCAGAAATTCCGTGCGTGGAGCCAACTTTGGAAGCTTATATCTCGCAATTCATAAGGAATCATAAAATGTGCAAAACATAAAAGTTGTAGTCGTATGATTATAGGTTTCAGAAAATTAAACTCTGCATTATTTGGACATTTTTACAGAAAGTTATGACGGATTGAATGAAGGCTGGTAGAGCAGTTTCGCCAGAAATTCTGATGCATGCAGCCGACTTTGGGACCTTATATTTCGCAATGCATAAGGAATCAGAATAATTGCAAAACACGAAAGTTGTAGTCGGTGGATTCTAGTTTCCAGAAAGTTAAACCATTTATCATTTGGACATTTGTATATAAAGTTATGATCAATTGAAGTAAGACTGCTAGAGCTGTTTCTGATGGACTTTTAGTGACGAAAAATGGACTTTTAGTGACGGATTGGCAGAAACTTAAGGACCAAAAATGCTCATTTCATTCATTTCGTTTTGGATTTTTGGAGCACGGTTCTTGGGCGATTTTTGGGCGATTTTCAAGGAAAAACATTGGGATAAGTGTTCCTTATCCTATATTGATTATATTTCATGATTCCATACTCAATTACATCATGAATCCGTGAATTTATGGAAGAAAAATCAAGATTTTTGCAAAATCTTCCAAAAACGAAAATTTAAGATTTGGAGGTCGAGTTGTTATTGGATTTTGGTAAAATTGGTACGGGTGGACTCGTAATTGAATGGGTTGTCGGATTTTATAAGTTTCGCCGGATTCCGAGATGTGGGCCCCACGGGCAAATTTTGAGCTAATTTCGGATTTTAATGAAAATGTAATATTTTCTTATGAAAGTGATTACTATAATTTTTGTTGACTGTATCGAATTAATTATGACTAGATACGAGTCGATCGGAGTCGGAAAATCGAGGAAAAAGCATAATACTTGGTTAAATTGGAGCAAGTCGAGGTAAGTGACTTGTCTAACCTTGTGTGGGAGAAATTTCCCCTAGGATTGATATTGATGTGATTATTGAAATGTGTTAAAAATCGTGTGCACGAGGTGACGAGTGTGTACACGGGTTAAATTGTGAAAGATTATATTTTTAAATTGTGTAGATCACTGTTGCGCATTTATTAAATTATTTTATCTTGTTATTTTCTTCATCATTGATGTGAGATATATACTTCAAATTTGGTTGATCTTTTCTTACTAATTGTTTTACCTGTTTAGTTGAAACTTGGTTTCTTTTATTCTGTGCATTATTTGAAAGTTGATTTTATTTAAATTAAATATTATTAATATGAAGTATTTGACATTTTTAAACTTGATATTGAAGCAACGTAGTAAAGATTTTGAAATATTATTTTTCTATATTATTTACTCCTGAATATTTTTATACTCATTGTGAGGGAGCCGTGAGCTCTTTATTGTGAAAGAATATTATTGATGAATTATTTTGACATGAGCCGTGAGCTCTTTATTGTGGAAGAATATTATTGATGAATTATTTTGACATGAGCCGTGAGCTCTTTATTGTGGAAAAATATTATTGATGAATTATTTTGACATGAGCCGTGAGTTCTTTATTGTGGAAAACTATTATTGATGATTTATTTTGGCATGAGCCGTGAGCTCTTTATTGTGGAAAAATATTGTTGTTGAATTATTTTGGCAAGTTAAATTATTTGAGCACTTGAGGTGCAAATTGTGATATATTGTGATATTGATACGCATGCGGTGGTATAAGGTCTGGGTGTTGAAACGCATGCGGTGAGATAAGAGTGGCTTGATACGCGTGGCTAGTAGGGAAACTACTAGAAGTCATGCGGTGTGATAAGGGTGGCTAAAACGCGGGATGCTATTTCGGGAAAAATATTTTCTTTAAATAAATTGTGAAGGCTCCCGCGGTGATATAAGGAAATGAGATATTGTGAATTTATTTATGATTTGGGACTACGAGGCGGTACCTCGGGAGTGCCCTTGTTGATATTGATTTATGGCCGTAGTTGCCTTTGATTATTGTTGTGATTTTCTTAAAGTTGAAAAGAATTCTATTTTGTTTCAACGAGGTATTTATTTGCCATTATTTGATGTAATTAAATGTGACATACTACTTGATTCATTTTCAATGTCATTTTATTTTACTACATTGATAAACATTTTACCATGCCATTATTTATTTTCCAGCTGGGCCTGACGTGACCTCGTCACTACTCTACCGAGGTTAGGCTTGGCACTTACTGGGTACCGCTGTGGTGTACTCATACTACACTTCTGCACATCTTTTTGTGCCTAGACGTCAGTGAGTTACTTGCGCACGGAGACTTCGAGGTAAATCTGCCAGCGTCCGCAGACTCCGGAGTCCCCTTTTATCATTTTATGTTGCTTCCTTATATTTTATTTAGACCTTGACATATAGAGACATTGAGAATAAATTCTTAGAAGCTTGTGACTTATTTCTACCGGATTTTGGGAGTTGAAATTGTTTGAATTATAGTTTATTTATTTCAGATATTTATTATTATTCCACATTGATAGGCTTACCTAGTCTTAGAGACTAGGTGCCATCACGACATCCTACGGAGGGAATTTGGGGTCGTGACAGCTGTATCTCTGAGAAGTGGCAAAACATTGGTTGATCCAGTGGTGAAGGCTAGACCCGAGGTGGTGAACAAGCAGGCAGAGATACCAATAGAGAAAAAAGGTGATGAGCAGAAAGGCCAGAGTATTGGGGTACAAAAAGAAATTGAAGAAAGTAGACATATGCCAGCTCTACCATTCCCTCAAAAGATGAAGCGGGAGAAACTTGATAAATGTTTTGGGCAATTCTTAGAGATGCTCAAGCAACTTTATGTGAACATTCTCTCCACTGAGGTATTCACTCAGATGTCGGCCTATGCAAAGTTCTTAAAGGAAATCCTGTCTAGCAAGAGAAAATTAGAGGAAACAACAGTGATCAAGCTAAATGCCCACTGCAGTGCCATATTGCAAAAAAAAAATTCCCCAAAAATGTAGGGACCCAGGTAGCTTCACCATACCATGCTCGTTGGGGAGTGAAAAATTTGACAAGGCCCTCTGTGATTCTGGTGCGTCGATAAATCTAATGCCTCAGTCTGTATTCAGGAAACTGGAAGTTGAGATCGGAGTGATCAAATCAATACCAGTGTCCCTACAACTGGCTGACCAAACCACCATTCTACCTGAGGGAATCATTGAGGATATTCTAGTGCGAGTGGACAAGTTTATGTTCCCCGTAGACTTTATTGTGGTGGATATGGAGGTGAACAAGGAGGTGCCTCTATATCTAGAAAGACCAATCTTATGTACATGCAAAGGTATCCTTGATTCTATGAGGGGTAGTTTATGCTTAGAGTGGGCAACGAAAAAGTGGTGTTCCAGATGAAAAAGATGATGAAATACCCCAGTAATGAGGCATCTGCCTACTCGTGTTTCAAGCTGGATGTTGTTGGAGAATTGGATGAAAAATATAAGTTTGACAAGTTTGTGGGGGATACTCTGGAGAGGTGTATTACTCAGTCTAGCACAGTGGAGGATGAAGATCCTGAAATAAAGAAAGAGGCTGAAGCTCTTGAAACTGAGAAGAAGAAGAGTTCCCCGATGAGAAGATTTTCTCCATTGTTGTGGTCTAAGAAAGACTGCCTTGGTATGATGATGTAGCCAACGTTTTGGCTAGTGGATGGTTGCCGCGTGACCTCTCTTGTGATCAAAGAAGGAAGCTTCAAGGTGAGGTAAAAAGTTATTTTTGGAATGACCCTCTCTTGTTAAACTGTATGCAGATGGTGTGATTCGAAGGTGTGTGCCTGAAAGAGAGATGGCAAGCATTCTGTCTCACTGCCATGATAGAGCAGCTGGAGGACACTATGGTAGAAATTGCACTACAGCAAAGGTCATGGAAGCCGGTTTCTATTGGCCTACTTTGTACAAAGACTCACGAGCGTATGTAGCTGCATGTGACAAGTGTCAAAGGGTAGGTAATATTAGCAAGAGGGATGAAATGCCTCTCAACTCCATTCTGGTATGTGAATTTTTGACGTTTGGGGCATTGACTTCATGGGCCCGTTCCCATTGTCACATTCTTATAAGTATATCCTAGTAGCCATTGACTACGTCTCTAAATGGGTCAAAACAATCCCTACTAGGACCAATGATGCTTGGATGGTGTATGAGTTCTTACGGAAGAATATCTTTACCCGATTTACGACACCTCGAGTGATTATCAGTGACAATGGGTCTTACTTTGTGAACAAGCATTTTGCTGCACTGCTGTCCAAGTATGGGGTCACACACAAAACATGAACCCCATACCATGCCCAAACTAGTGGGCAAGTTGAAGTGGCTAACCGTGAACTTAAACGAATTCTTGAAAATATGGTTAGTGCTTCTCGTAAGGATTGGTCTGTAAAGTTAGATGAAGCTCTATGGGCATATAGAACTGCGTTCAAAACAACCATATGGACTTCACCATTCAATTAGTGTACGAAAAATCGTGTCATCTACCTGTTTAGATAGAACATAAAGCTTATTAGGAAATTAAGTTGCTTAATCTTGATCTTAGTCTTGCAGGTAAACACAGGTTGGGGCAGATGAACGAATTGGAGGAGTTTAGACTGGACGCGTATGAAAATGCACGAATCTTTAAGGAAAAGACAAAGAGATGGCATGATCGTCTGATTAAACTAAAGGATTTTCATGAAGGGGACAAAGTCTTACTATACAATAGTAGACCTAGGTTGTTACCCGAAAAATTCAAATCAAGTTGGACAGGTCAGTATGTGGTCATATCACCTCACATTTTACTAGAATCTTATGTAATTTCACATATGTTATGATAGATTGAACTAAAATGTTAGTGTTGTGATGTGTAGGAGCCAACTCGAAGCAATTTGGAATGAGAGGGCAAGAAATAGAGAAAAAAGAGAAGAAAAAGCACAAGGAGGCGGTACAAATTTTGCAAAAAACAAAAATAATTTTTTTTTAATGTGAAACTCTAACACCCCCAACCCCTTTCCTTCTTTTCCCATTCTTTCATTTTACTGCTTCCCAACTATTCCTTCTCTCTCACCCCAAATCCCTTTCTTTTTCTTCAATTTACTTCCACTCCAACTCCCCACCTTTACCACTCCAATTTCAAGGTAAGTTCTCCTTCTCTTTCTTTTAGTATTTAATTGTAGATTTTAGTTAATTTTAGTTTAAGTTCTCTAACCCTAGGTAGTTTATTTTGTGCTAATCTTTTAGCTATTTTTTCTTCTATTTTGGCCGAAATTCTTGCATAAATTTGTGGGATTTTCAGTGTTCTTATGATTATGGGTGATTTTTGGTGTGTTTTGATGGGTTGTAATTAATTTGTGTTGAAGCTTGGTGAGGGTGCCCAAGTGGCCAAAAATTAGTGAAGTTTGTATAAAATTTGTGCACTTGATGCTATTGTGAAGATGTGGTTGTGGTGCATGGTGTTTTTGATGTGGTTGCATGATGATTCTAACCCACTTTGAATTGAAATAAGAAGGTGAAAGGTATGCCCACAATATATTTGTGGAAGTGCCTTAGTGACATAAAATTTTGTAATGTTGATAATTTTGAAGGAAAGTGCTTTGTGGGATGTGATGCTAGATGATAAGTGTGGGGTGGGAGGTCATGTCTGTATGTTGTGAAACTTTAATTTGTTAGTCTCGAGTGCTAATTGATTGACCATCCCATACTAATGTGTTGCTAGGTGCAAAATGGGGTATCCGATTCACGCTATGTGCTTGTGTAGTATTGTATTGTATCTTAATTTTGATAGTAGTGAATTGGACTAACTTTTTTTTCTTTTCTTAATTACTAGTTTAGCTTCATAATTTTGTCTTTTACACTAGTGTAGTCCGTGGTTATGTTGTTGTAATATTATATTGGTGGTCGGGTGGGTTGTTGATTACTCGTGGTGTGCTTTCAATGGGGTGTTTGAGTCCCCGATATACATTGTACTTATGAACTTGCCAATAACATAAGTGCGGGGTGGTTACCCCGTTTGGTCCTGTTTATGTTTTAAGTGTTGTGGCTAATATTGTTCGTCTTGTGCAGGTACAATGTCTCATCATCCTAGCAAATGTTCTAACACGGGTACCTCAGAGGCTGCCTCTAGTAGCCGTCGAGGAGGTAGGAGGGAACCTCCCTCTGCCCCAGTGGAGAAGGAAGAGGAGTGCATTGATCCTGATGCAGATGTAGTGCCAGGATGCAAGTATGGCATTCGGGCTGTGCCAGCTCATGCTAGGATGTGGTACCGGACCTTTGTTCCGGTGGTGAGTCCCGACCCGGAAGTTGGCATTGATGATGGTAAGCTAGCCAGGAAACACTCGGGGATTTACAACAACATTAGATACAGGGGTTTTGAAAGCTTGTTCCGTCCCGGTGAGTCGGTGAACGTGAACATGGTTAAGGAGTTTTATGTCAACTGGAAACCTGAGGCCAGTTTACATGCAGTGTATGAAGTGGAGGTGCGAGGCAAGATGATTCCATTTTCTTCCAAGGTAATAAATCAGATCATGGGATTCACGGAGAATTTGCATAAGTTGTTCTTGAGGTTGCTGCATCGGCCCCCTATCCTGATATTAGACGCCAACTGTGTGGCACGGGATCTCTTGCCATATGGACGCGAGATGCTAATGAGTTCCACAAGGACATGAAGAAGTTCCATTTCCAGCGTCTCGCCAGAGTCGTTCTCCGTTTGATTAAGGCAAAGATCATGCCTACCTAGAATGACACTGATGTCTCTCGGTTGAAGGTGTGTCTCATTTATGCTATTTTGACTCGGATGAAGTTTGATCTGGGTAATATTATGCTTAAGCACATGTCTCGAGTACGACCACTTGAGGCCCGCCGCCTATATTTCCCGAGTATGATCACGCGTCTTTTGAGGACTCACCATGTGGAGGAGGAGTTCCATTATGATCGGGAGATTCCGGTTTTGCGGCCTCTTAAGCATTTTAATGTCACAGCTGTAACAGACCCCTCTGTTGTTGTTGTTCTTGTAGATAAGAGATTTGTTCATGTTGAGGAGACACTGCAGTTGCTATTTGTTGATATGCGCCTTCTCGCTGCTCGAGGGGAGGTTGACTTGGCAGAGCTGCAGGAGGACCATCCACTCTTCGCGGTCACGCAACAATGGTTAGGTTTAGCTGTTGGAGTACAGATGCCACCAGATGAGGACACCAACTTTGTTCCCTCTGATGATGAAGAGTACCTACACACTTTTGAGGGTATTTGATGAGGAGTAGGCCACGGGCCTCAGGGAGTTACCTTTTCACTCTTGTTTTACTGTTTTGCATTGGGGACAATGCAATTTCTTAAGTGTGGGGTGCTTCTATTTGATTGTATTTGTACTTGTTTTCTATTTGCCAGTTGGTTTTGTTTGATTTGTTTCTTGTTTTTTTAGATAATATGGTATGTAATCATAACTCTGAATTCTATCGGCATGTAATAGCTAGTAATTAACTGTTTAGTTTCGACTCTTCCCGACCATGGATTTTGTCGACTGGCTTCTTAAGGGGATTTGAAGTCGAACGAGAAAAATACAAAATAAAATAAAAAAATTGAAAATCCAAAAATATGTCCTTTGTTTTATTTTATTATATTTTATTTTTCTTTCTTAGGCAGTATAGTAATTCTCCCTTGATATTTCTTTGTGTCGCGGTTCTTTTCAAAGGGTTTTACTTGAATCATGTGTAGTTAGTTTTTTGTTTTATAGGAATAAAGAATCTTGAGTCATAGTGCTAACTTGAAGCAATTTTCCTTGACTGTATATGCCTTGAGAGTGGTGAGTGCCTTAGTCGTGACGCCTAGGCTCAGTTCTTGACTTTTAGATAAGTGCCTTAAATTGCTTGATCGTAACTCTGCTTAACTACTTTGACTAGAGAGTCGGGAAAGATCCGATCCTGAGTGAGTTATGTGCCAATGTGTGAGTGAGTTTTTCGTTGATATTATATGCATGTCAGTTAATGTCTAGAACTTGCCCTGTGTGTTTGCAAAGCGAAATAACAGTCTTGTTCAGTCTAGGAAGTGATATAGGCATTTCTTTGTTGAGCTAGATATATGCTTTTTCTCACCTAATTAATGTTTATCTCAGTTAGCCCATTTAAGCCTCTAATCCTATTTCTTTGGCAACTACACTACAAGCCTGAGCCCTTTGTTTGAATTGACTATCTATTTGAACCGTTGACCTCTCTTGAGCACTTGAGTTTGTTATGAGCTTGTAAAATCTAGGTGGAGGTATGGTTGGTTTTGAGTGTAACTATAGAAAAGGGAAAGGTGCACTGTTGAAAAGATTTTTTTTATGAGAACCACTTGTAGGGAGTTGAAAAAAGAAGAAGAGAAAATCAGAATCTAGAAAAAGAAAAAATGTTGGTGTTTGTATATATTATAAAGAAAACTATTCCTTGCTAGTGGTAAATCTTGCTTTGTCTGTGCTTAAGGAAATTGGGAGCTCGGTGTTAATATGATGTGAAGGTTGGGGTTTAGTTCAACACAAGTATGGATTTTATATTGTGAAATCGTATGTATTAAAGTGCTCAGGGAGGTGTAGTCACTATATCCAATTATATTCTACCCGTCCCGCAACCTACATTAAAACCAATTAAAATCCTACTTGATCCTTGACTGAATGAGCTAAATTAGTAGAGTATTACACTACGGAAAAACATATGGTACGTCTTCTGTGGCGCATAAATTTTATTTTGGAGAGTGAGTGAATTCTATCTATCTTGAGTCCTAATTGCTCTTGAAATTTATTGTATATGAAACTACTCTCTATTATTTGTGTGAGGGCATATGACTTGTGAAGGTAAGGTAAAGTCTTTGACCTCTGTGTTAGAGTAAGTGAACAGGTTGTCAAAAATGCGTGGTACTTTTGAGTCGAGTCTCGAGGTCAGGATGTTATGATATGGTGCTTAGTTGATTTTAAACATTCTTGGCATGATGTGTTAGGGATGTTGTTTAATGAAAAGGTCGTCCCTAGGTGAAATGCTGTTTGATTGCTCGATGACGAGCAATAGTCTAAGTGTGGGGTGTTGATGGTAGGCTAGAAACACGTATTTTAGTCGTAGTATTGCACTATAATTATTGCATTTTACGTGTATTTGAGCTTAATTGATAGTAAATTATACTTGTTACATGCTTTATGCCTTGTAGGAAGTGATTCTGAGCTATTTAGGTAATTTGGAGCAAAATAGAACAAGTTGGAGCTTTGATGTCTGAGTAGAAGCCCAAGAAATAAAGCCAGGATCACGTTCGGGAGTCGAGGACCAAGTCCGGATATCAAAAAGTTAACACATGAATTTATTCTGAGAAAAAGCGCATGGGGCGCCGCGAGGCGCAATGCGACAGTGCAAAATTGCTTGACAAGCAAAATGCGAGCTCTCTGAATTTCCTCACTAGCGGGCAGCGCGGCTGTGCAAAATTGTCAAAGTGATTTCCAAGTTCGGCTAGGAAAGTGTAGTTTCATCCGGACTTGTTTCTACACGGTATAAATATACAAAAAATATGATTTTGAAGGGACTTTTGACCTACGAAAGATTGGAGAACCAATCAAGGCAAGAAGACTCAAGAATTCATCAATATTACAACCTGCAATCGGTGCAATACGAGAGTTTGTATCGAAATCATTAGCTTTAATGTTTTCTTTGTTCTTAAACTTATTTGAGATGTATTACTCCATTGTTATGGAGTAATTTCCATTAGGGTGTTGCCAGATACAATGTTTCGATAACGTGATTAGAGATTCGATTCTTGATAATTGTTAGAATTAATTGTTGGAGCTTTAATTTGTATTGTGAGTTATTTATTGTTTTGCTTAATCGAAAGAGGAGTTTGATATTGAATTTCTTCACATCTTACGCTCTAGTTTAAATTCGTGATTCAAATAGGTAATCGAAATAGCCTCTTGAATTGTTAATCGAATTAGAAAATAGGAAAATATTCGTGAGAAGTTACCCTTTAGATCATAACCATCATTTGGTTGTTGCAATTGTTTACCGTGTTTCAATTGGATTAGTTATTGAATTAACGTTTAATCGAAAGAGGAACAGTAACTTCAAGTTCAATCTGATTATCGGTTGAATTCGTGAGAATCAACCATATTATAAAGTGAATTAACTCAAGAATTGGATCCCGAGTCGGTTATCTTTCACCTATCTAGTCAAATACCCTTATCCCTCTCATTGATATTTCTTTATTCCTCATTTGCTGTCTTTTGTGATCAATTGTTATTTGCTTAATTTTTAGTAGTTCACCGTAGTAACAGTTATCAAATCAAGTATTAATTTTTCTGGATAGTAATCAACTGGAGATTATTCGAACATTGTATAAATCTAATCTCTGTGGAGACGATAATAAATCTATACTATCATTGACTAGCGAGCAATAATTTTATGTTTTTTTGCTCGTCAGTTGTGCAAGAGAAGGTTTTTCGTATATATATCTCAAGAAAAAAACTTTCAACTACTATGAACATACTAAATTTTGTTTGCCAATTTAATATTCCTAAGGTTTCTTGAAGAAGCTTGTAACCAAGCAAGTAGCTTATGCAGATAACTTACAAGCAACTTCCTAAAGAGCTTTGCAATTAAGCACGTAACTTGCAAATAACTTATGTAGATAGTTTACAAGAAGCTCCTTGAAGTGATTGCAATCAAGTAAGTAGTTTGCAAGGAACTCGAGGAGACAATTTTCATGCAGCTCCCTAAAGAGTCTTGTAATAGGGTTGTTCAAAACCGAGCCGAAACCGTTAACCGAGCCGAACCGATGGCTTATTGGCTTATTGGTATCGGATTGTCGGGGTAATGGATGGTGAACAGATTGAGTTTTATAATTAACGGCTTAACGGTTTGGGGGCGAATTATTCAATTTTCTTATTGGGTAAACCATTAACCCATTAAGAATTTTTATATTTGTACTTTTACCCCTATATATATAAAGTACTATTGAAATCATAAATGACTAAATCTCTAATTTTTAATTCTCAATAGAACTGTCGTCTGTCTGTAGCTAACATCATTGGTAGTCGTCTTTGGCTTTTCATCAAGAAAAGCTACTACAACTAATAGAGACAGTTTGAACTATGCATTTGGCCGTTTGATATTAATTGTTCAAAATTTTTCTATTTGGTTTAGCCAATAAACCACCTGGTAATCGTTAATCCGATACCAATCCGCCCGTTGTCTTATTGGATGACTAGCAGATTACTATATTTATAATCCGATAACCGATAAACCAAACCGTTAAGCGTAATTATTCACCCAATCCGCTCGATAAGCACCCATACTCGCGAGTAATTATGTAAATAGCTTGCAAGTAGTGGCTGAGCCAACTTATAGCAAGGGATGTCAACTAACACCCTTTCGTGAAAAAATAAATTGTGTAGGTAGGTAAAATTATTTTTTATATGCATATATAATATATGTTGATTCTCTTTGATTTTTTCGTTAGTTTACTTTTATATATTTTACACACCCCTTAATAAAAATTCTGACTCCGCGAATGCTCGCAAGTAGCTCACTAAAGAGGCTTGCAATTAATTTTTTTTTCTTTTACAAATAGGAAGTTAAGTTAATGCATTTTATACAGTTTTAAGTGAAATAATATATCAGTCTCGCTCTATTTTTCAATGCTTTAGTTAGCTTCCCGGTTTTATTTATAACATCAATCTAATTTTGTAAAATGTACATTGACTTACATATTTAAGTACTCAAAACCTCTTCTTTTACATCAACTTGTGATAAGTCAAAGAAAATTATTTAGTTGAGGAAACATAATAGTAAGCAACAAATACGTGGTATAAAAGAGGAAAGTTACCAAATTATTGGGCGGCGGGCTGTGAAGGGCTTGGGCTTCACGTGGGAATAACAGAGAGGACCTTCAGTAGCACACGTGATTATGATAAATCTAACCCTTATATTTACCGGGCCGAGCCCACGCCGGCCCTTTTTGCGGCTGACTTTAGAATTACACCATTTTTTGACGATTTGTCTCTCTTCATAGTCACGAGTCACGACATATTATTTGATGTAATTTGTACATTACTAGATTATATACATAAATAATACGATTCAAATGTCAGTATATTTAGTCGTACCATCTGCATGTGTTCGGATGCCTAGATTTTTGAGCACTCAACCACTGTATATTTAAAGTTATGAGTTTTATATTATATATTTATTAAAGAAATAAATCGTTTTAAAATAACTCAAATAAATACAAATATAGTGTAAGTCATAATTCAGTGAAGCAGTATTCTTTCATTCTATTTTATGTTAAAAAGCCGGTAAGAAGAAGAATACTTTTTTATATTTAAAATTAATTAAATTAAATTTATTATTTTATTTTTATAAAATAATTTATAATTAATTTTTGAACCGAATATTTCTTTGAAAACAGTCTCTATATCCCTCCGGGGCATGGAGTGTTGTTGATGTTGTAAGACAATTTATAACCAAAAAAATTTGTAAAACTTATTAGACCATAAATTTAATTTTTTTTTTGCAAAAGAAGGGACGGAGTAGTAGTAAAAAGGAACAAATATCCGTGGTTCCTTTTTTCCAACTTCCAAGAAAAAAAACAATTGCAAGAAAAAGATAGTTGACCCCTGACTAAGACCTGTCCCTTTTAATTCTCCCTCCACTATTGACAATCATCATTTCGCAAAACAACACTCCATAACAGAAATATCTGTGATTCTTCTTCTCCTACAAATTTTCTCGGAGTTATACTGATTAGATACCATATCTATGAAAAGTAATGTACAAAGAATTATTTCTGGTTGTGGTAATAAAAAGTTACCTATTGGTTTTAGAATCTTGAGTTACTGTTGAGCTACACAGATTTTTACTGCTGTAGAAATGGTGAACGATAACGGAATCCAATACTAGGGAAAAGTACCCTTTTTCAGCCATTTCTATTTCAGGCAAGTCTTTTGATATCTCTGTTATTGCTATTTGAGCTGTGGGTTTTGGGGAAAAGCTGAACTTTGTTGCTTATTCTGGTAGGGCGGCCCGATCAATTTCGTGTGGCCTAAAGCAAAATTTTAATAGGGCTTTAATTTTTTTATTAATAAAAAATATTTTATTTTTATTTGAAGTCTATTTTTTTTAACTTTTTTAGATACAAAGTTATTATTAATTTTTTTTAATCAATTTCTTTTCATAAGTCTTTCTCAATTGACAATATAATTAATTTATTTAATATCTTTGAAATATTGTTGATTAAGTTTTTATCAATTTTAATTTTGAAATACTTTTTTTCGCCGAAGCAACGGTAATAGGAGTTATTAATATTATTCTATAAGTAATATAGACATTTGGAAAATAATCAAACTTTTTTATTTGATTGAGTATATCAATTAAATTGTTATCTTCTAATTGTACTATTTTTTAAAATATTTTTTATTCAGAAAATAAATCTAAACGGGTTGATTATTATGATTTAAGGATCTTTCAAGATGAAGGCAATATTTTTTAAATTTTCATCAACTAGTGATCTCATTTTTTACCACTAAATAGAAAATCAACAATATTTTCATATGCCTCTAATTGTTCAAATCTATTTTAACGTGAAAAAATAACCTTGCCTACTAGGTCCATAATAAGTTATTTTTTTGGCTTTTATTTTGGTCCAAAATAAGTGTCCTTTTATATAATCGAGAAGGAATTAACTTTATTTTTCCAAAATTTGCCCTTATTTACATATCTCAATGTGTCAAGTTAACAACATATAAATTTTAATTAAGGATAATTCCGTCAAAATACATTTTTGTTCTAGGAGTCGGTATTTTCTTAAGGGGCACAACAAAGGTTAAAAAGTCATGGACTAGAGGGAGTATGTATATTTGAGATTTCACTATTAACATTCTCATCAAATTGTTTTTTCCTATATATTACACTTTTCTTATGAAATTTGGGTTCGATATTAATTTCAAATGCAATTTCCTTGGCAGAAATTAAAGTAGTTGCAAATCCTTCATCTCTTTATTTGTTAAATAATGAAATCAAACATTTTCACTTCACATAACTTTTTAAAAAAATTTATACTAAAAAAAAATGGGGCCTCCACAAATGTGGGGCCTAAAGCAGTTGCTTTACCTGCTTTATGGGCGGGCCGCCCCTGATTCTGGTTGTTTCATCTGGACCGCACATTTACTCCCTCTCCCGTTTTATGTGACACACTGCATATATCTCTATCTCATTTTATATGACACACTTTCCTTTGCTCTAATAAAGGGTACATTTTTATGTTTAAAAATAATTTAACATTAAACGTCCAATTTTACCGTAATGAGTTTTTTATAGTCATATGAATGTTTATGACTTGTATTAGCTGCTATTTTCTTGTATACTGGTATAAAGGATTCAACTTTATGTGCCAGGGTATCTGGATTTTAGTTTGTGTTTCTTGAATTTCTTTGCTTGGTTGAGTTTTTCACCTTCTTGAGTTTATTTTCTCCAATGTGATAATTTACACTATTGCATAATTGGTTATTGCCAGACATATAGTGAAGAATCATATAGCCGACCCAATAAGCTTAGGTATAGTTGCTGTTCTTGTTGTATATTGGGTATTGAGTCCTTGATTTTAGTTTCCCTTGATAGATATTTAAAGATAATTTTATCCCCTTGCCCTTAGACCTTATTTCAAATCTCAGTACCTCAAAATTCTGCTTGATAGGAATGTTGCCCCAATTTAATGTAAAGTACTTTTATTTCAGTCAGTCCCTCGAGGATTAATCAATGCCGAATGCAGCTGGTATTTAATTGAAAGAGTCCATTTAATTTGATTCTTTGAAACATTTCTGAGAAATGAAAGATTGGTTAGAGAAAAAAAGAGTACTCTGAGTTTGGAGTGGTATGGAACAGTCAAAGGAGGAAGTAGAGGCAAATGATGTAGCTGCGAGTGCGCTACTTAAAACGAGGGAATGTGATATTTCCGTTGAACCATCGATTGGAACGTGCATAACTACCAGTCATGAGTTGGCGGAGGGATCAACTTCTGCTAGTTTGGCGATGATGGAGGATGATGGTACAAACAGATATGCAATGTCCGTGAAGGATCCTCAGCCCGCCGGTACAAGCTCTTATTCGATGAGTAGTTCAAGGCTCACCATTGAAGAGTTAGTTAGGAGTAATTACAATATTCCTGAACCAGTTACTCTTAGTAATTACTCTGATAATCGAGAAAAAAATCACAAGCCGCAAATTCAGTGGCAACGTTCCTATCAATTGAGGGGTGGCTCTAGAAATGCGAAGGACGATGTAGATCCTTCTTCCACAGACAAGAATTTGCTAGGGCTGAAAGAGCTGAAGCATGCATCCGATAAAGATATCAATGTAGGCTCTAATGCAGTCTCTTCCCAATCAAAAGAAGACCATAACCTAACCATTCCAAGCAGTAGATTACTTCCGGGAAATAGTGGATCGAAACTTTTATCTACATCTGGCTTTTCTAAGTTTTTCGCTAACCGATCTCTTAAAGGCAAAGATGTTGATGCACCAAAAGGCACTGCACTTCATAAAGAAGTTCATAGCGCCTCGATTCCGCAGAATAAGTATGAGTATGAGAAAGCTTCCATAAGAATGGTATCATCTGATGCATCGTTTAAGCCAGGCGCTAACTCTAATCAAGCACCGCTTAGTTGTAACAATCAGGAAAGAGAAAAACCAACTTCAACTCACAATGGAGTTACATTGAGAGAGTGGATAAACTTAATGGGATCACGGATAAAGAAAGCTGAGAGGATTCACATTTTCCGGCAGATTGTGAAGTTAATCGATATTGCACATTCCCAAGGAATTGCTTTCCAGGATTTACGGCCATCCTGTTTCATTTTACTTTCACCAAATGGTGTTAAATATGTCGGTCCATCTATCCAAATAGACTCCATGTATGTCGTAAATCAGAATACAAATGGGAAAAGGCCATCCAACCTGGAAATGCATGCTCAAAACAACTTGGGTGCAAAGCAGCGGAAAGTCAGTGATTACGTGGACTTGATGAGAGAGAAGCCTGAGTATGTTTCTGGGTATGTCGTTAGAGATATTTATGGTGAAACCAAGGGACTGGAGTCTGACATTAATCACTTGGAAAAGAAGTGGTACACTTGTCCTGAAGAACTCAACTACAGAAGCCTAGTATCATCTAATATCTACAGTCTCGGGGTTCTTCTTTTTGAGGTGGGTAATCAATTTATCATACAGTAGATGCTGAATTTATGAATTCTCCTTTGTTGTTAATGATTTTTTTTCCTCTTGATTCATTTAAATTGACGGTGGGTACAAGGGATGTTTTGTTCCACAATGTGCTTTGCTGAAGGGTTAAGATAAATTATCTTTCCTCTTACTAATGCCTGTTGTTTCTATTAGTTGCTCTGCTGTTTCGAATCACCAGCGGCACATTCTGCAGCAATGTTGAATTTGCATAGTCGAATTCTCCCACCAAATTTCCTTTCTCAGAATCCCAAGGAAGTTGGCTTTTGCTTCTTGCTGCTTCATCCTGAACCTTCTTCTCGTCCTACAGCAAGGTATTATTATGTTTCCTAATTCCATGCGCAGTATAATTTTCTGCTACTTGGACTTTGCTTAAACCATTCATTGTTAAAGTACCCTAGATTTTGGTTATTTTGATAACATTGTGATGTGCTGAGTAAACTCATAGCATTTTCCGCTTTTGCCAATCATAGATTCCTTGTAGTTTGTTATATTGTCTATTATGCTCCTTTTTCCTTTCGGGTGAGAAGCTTGTTTGGTGTTCAAGACTAATGTTTCTATAATCAGAAAAGAGGAGCTCTTTAGGGCTTGAGGCATCTTAGCCTCTTCTTTTGTTCTTTTATATTATATACTCCCCTCGTTCCAGTTTATGTAAACCTTTTTGGAGTACGAGGGTCAAACTGACTAATTTTCTGTGTGAATTTAGACATAGAATTTTCAAATTTTTTGAAAAAAATATACATATTTAGAAACTATATAAAAAGTAATATAAGTAGGATAGCTTTCAGACGAAAAAGAGTTGAGTTTCTGCGATGGTGGAAAATAAATAGCAAAATATTTGCCACTCGGTAGGATTGAGGGAATAGACTTTTTTTAAAGTGTTATTTGTTCTTTGCTAGTTGTCTTCTAACCTGCCGTTTATCGGTCTGATCTGATAGATATCTCTGCTTTTGTGCTGGTAACCTTGTGGCTTTATCCTATTCAGTTTTAACTTCTCTAACTGGTAGAAAGCTCAGGCACCCCAATTTTGTGAATTTCCTCAAGTAAAATTGTTTTACTTGTAATCACATTCACAATTCTACTTATCATCTTTGCAGGGAAATCCTGCAGTCTGAATTAATTTATGGAACTGAAGAAATCTGTAAAATAGATGGTGTGCCATCAATTATTGAGAAGGATGATGACCCTGATTCAGACATCTTGCTCTATTTCCTAGTTTCACTGCAGGAGGAAAATCAGAATAATACCTCCAAGTTATTACAAAGAATAGAGTGCTTAGAAGCTGATATCAAGGAGGTCGAGAAAAAAGATGGCTTTAGAACTTCAAATTTGGTGGACACAGACTTCCATAATACGCGGCAGGGATCCTACTTTAAACATCTCAAGTCTAATGACCGTCTTTCTATGAAAAACATGACCAATGAAAAGCTGATTAAAAATTTTTCTCAGCTTGAAAGTGCTTACTTCTGCATGAGATCCCAAATCCAGCTTGTGGAAAATGATACGATAGGTCGACCAGACAAGGATTTGTTGACATGTCGTGACAGGTTGTCCCAGGTTTCAACAAAAATTGTGGAGCCAACTCTTAAATCTGTCAATCGTGTTGGAGCCTTCTTTGAAGGTGTTTGTAAATATGCTCGCTACAGCAAGTTTGAGGAATACGGGACATTAAGAAATGGCGATCTTCTCAACTCTATAAATGTGATCTGCTCCCTTTGTTTTGATCGTGAAGAGGACTATATAGCTGCAGCTGGTGTTTCAAAGAAAATCAAAATCTTTGAATTTGCTTCACTTTTGAATGACTCTGTCGATCTTCAATATCCTGTGGTTGAGATGTCAAACAAATCTAGGCTTAGCTGTCTTTCCTGGAATAGTTATATGAAAAACTATCTCGCTTCAACAGATTATGATGGCGTAGTCAAGGTATGTACCTTTTTTTACTGAAATTGTTAGAGATTTTGACAATATTTTTAATTCTTACCCCTTATCTGACTAGCCTATAAATACTCGAAAAGTATTCTTTCTGGCATGACTTTTTCTTGGCAATGTAAGAGAACATGTCTCCTCGCTATTAAGTGCATTAATTTATAATTGAAAAGGTACATCAACTACCCAACACATACTTGCAGTTGAAGCGGAAAGTATTTCATTCATTTTGTTAACTTAATTTTTACAACTTGTTCTGTCACTCCGTAATTCGGTGTGTCTATTTTGAATCTAGATGTGGGATCCAAGCACAGGTCAAGGATTTTCACAATATGTAGAGCACCAGAAGAGGGCTTGGTCGGTCAATTTTTGTCAAGTAGATCCCACAAAGTTTGCCACTGGAAGTGATGATTGTTCCGTAAAAGTGTGGAATATTAATGAGGTAAGGTACTTTACCTGATCCTAGCTTGTAACTTTAATGAAGTTGGTAGCTTCATTGAGATTTAATCTGCGGAAACAAACATGGAATTTAATTCATTTCTTTCGGCAGAGGAGTTCTGTGGATACAATCTGGAATCCTGCCAACATATGCTGTGTGCAGTTCTCCGCTTACTCCTCTCATCTGTTGGCTTTTGGATCTGCTGACTACAAAATCTACTGCTATGATCTTCGCCATACTAGGATTCCGTGGTGCACTTTATCAGGACATGAGAAGGCTGTTAGCTATGTAAAATTTGTAGATTATGGTACCATGGCTTCTGCATCCACTGATAACACATTAAAGCTATGGGACCTTAAGACAACAAGTTCGGAAGGACTGTCCTCAAATGCTTGCAGCTTGACTTTCAAGGGGCACACCAATGAGAAGGTATACCGAGGATATTTTCTTTATAATGAACATCTGAATGCAATAAGTTCAATTTCATTTACTGTTCTTTTTGCTTTCTACAGAATTTTGTCGGGTTATCAGTATTGGATGGATACATTGCATGTGGTTCCGAATCTAATGAGGTAACACCGTATCTCATCATTTTTATTAGGGATATGTGGTTTTGATTTAGACCACTCAACTACTGGTGTCCCTTACCATTCCCAACATCTAAAGGTTGTTGGTTTCCAGCTGAAGCATCATTCTCTTTCTTTAATTTAACATTTTTGTGCAGGTATATGCGTATCATAGATCTCTACCGATGCCAATTACCTCGTATAATTTTGGATCTGTTGATCCTAGCTCTGGCAATGAAGGTGAGAGTAATGGGCAATTTGTTTCAAGTGTTTGCTGGAGAAGAAAATCTAATATGGTAGTTGCGGCAAACTCAACTGGATGTATAAAGCTGTTGCGTTTGGTATGAATTAAAGCTCATTATCCTCTGAATCTGAGCCATGCTGTCAGATGTGTTCTGCAATTAGCTTCAGGTAAATTGTTGAATTTAGTTCATTTCACATATTACAAAATTGGTCAAAGTACACAAATAGTATTTTTTTATGAATACAATGTTTTGAACATTTCAGGACTAATGAATGTAGGTGTGGAAGATTGAAGCTGAAATTTGTAGTTGTGGGCTAAATGGAATGGACTTTAAAATAGGAATACAACTTTTTTAGGAGCCAAAAGTATTCAACTCTGATGATGGAAATGGAGATGCAGCAGTTCTGGCCTCCTTCGGTGCTTCTTTTGCGAAAAGATGACATCAGCAATGTTGAGAAATTTTGCTTTGCGTGATTAGTTTTCTGAAGCCGAGGTACGGATTATAAATTTTGGAAGAAATATCTTCTTTACTTCAATGTGGCGTGAGCGGTCTAAATTTCGACCCCTATTTCTTTCTTCATATTGTAAAGGGGAAAAACACCCTTTTTACGACTAGTCTATAGAAATATAGTTACTTATTGAACAGCAAAGAATCAAATTTAGGGTGTGTTTGGTATGATTGCTGATGGCGCGCGACACTATTTGGATCTGCTTGCGGCTGGGCGCCGGCGCTTGGCATTGGATCTGCACGTGGGGACCAAAGAATTCAAACATTCAAGCATTCAAACAATTCTCTGTACTGGTGTCTCTCCCCCCGACTCCGCATAGCATTTTGTAATAGATTTCATCATCATCAATACAATCATCAGCTTTCATCATCAATTGCTCATTTTCGCTGCTCAATTGCTCACGACATTGGTTTTCCCGTACGACACTGACAATTTAGTCTAGCGTACGGAGGGGACCTCAGTTGGCGCATAACAACCGCACTGACATCAGTTGCTTAGCCTTACGTCGCCCTTCCAAGGAACTTCAGGAAGGCGTCACGTAACAGTTGGTTTTCTAATTTTTCCATGTTTGGTTGGCTTAAATGTTTTGAAAAACATTTTCCTTGTGAACGCGAATGTTTTCCTTATCAAGAGAAGGGAAAATATTTTCCAAAACTACTTCTCAGCCTTCCCCACCCTCACCCACCCACCCCACACCCTCACACCCACCCACCTAACCCCACCCCATGCCTACCCACCCCACCCCCTCTTTCCAAAAAGGTCTTTTTTTTTTTCAAATTTCAGTTTTTTTTTTCCATCACCACCCACCCTACAACCCCCCACAAATTTTGTAATTTTAAATTTCTGTTTTTTCGTTTTTATACTCCCCCCCCCCCCAAATATATATTTTTTTATATATTTTCAGTTTTAGTTTTTTCATCTTTCGGTTTACAGGTTCGAAATTTTACAAGTTCCAAAGTTATGAGTTCAGAGGTTTATGTGTTTGGAAGTTTACGGGTTTAGAAATTATAAAGTTTATGGGTTCGAAATTTCGTGGTTTCGAAAGTTTAGCGGTTCGGAAATTTATGAAATTTGTGGGTTCAAAAGTTTATGACTTTATGTTTATTGTATCTAAATTATTTATGAATACTCTTGAGAAGTTATTTTCCTTAATTTGCGTACCAAACACCGGAAAATGAATAAGATTACTACTTGTTTTCCAAGAAAACATTTTCTTGGAAAATATTATCCACGGAAAACATTTTCTTGGAAAATATTTTCCACGGAAAACATTTTCTGTTATACCAAACACACCCTTAATCTGGTTAAATATTTCGTAATGGGTGTCGAATTGTTCTAGTTATTTCTGCATATCTTAGCAATTGTTGCTTCACCGCAAAGTGAAGCCATTACAACTTAAAAGGTTAATTCATCAGTGAAACATTTCTCTGTCATTATCTTCTTTGCTTATCATGCTTTAGGCTTCTTTTCTTAAAGGTGAGTAATTTTACAGTGTTCCATACTAACCTTTAGCTGCTGACGACCTTGCTTTTGTTATTTTTATAATTTCATTGCACGACCTTTGTGCTCAAATCCATGTTAAGTTCTTGGCCTGGTGTAGCAGAGCTCGCTCTAGTTCCAGGTAGCTGCAGCAATACCTACATAATATTCATTAATGGTATTTAGAATGAATCTTGAGCTGAGGGTCTTTCGGAAACAGCCTCTCTACTCACTCGGGGTAGGGGTAAGGTCTGCGTTCCAGACCCCACTTGTGGGAATTCACTGGGTGGTTGTTGTTGGTATTTAGAATGAAATTTTATCCCAAAACATTTTTAATTTAAAGATGTAGTAGGCATCTAAATATCTGCGTAAAACTCAATTAACTCCTTCGACTAAGTAGGATATTGAATTTTAGTTAATGAAGCAAGAGCTTATCACCTGCTCCCTCCGATTTAATTTATGTAAATCCATTTGACATGACACGGAGTTTAAGAAAGAAATAAAGAGTTTTGAAACTTGTCGTGCTAAACAAGCTATAACATTTGTGTGGATATAGTTCTTTTAAAACTTATAGTCTTAAACATGTCATAGTGTTTGTGTGGCTGTAAAAGCTTCTCCTTAAGGGTAAAATGGAAAATTTAGGTTAAATTCTTTCTAAATTTAGGAAAAGATCATTCCTTTTGAAACGGAGGAAATAGGTTCACATAAACTGAGGGAGTAAAAGATAAGGATGATAAATATAAAATAAGATTGACAAGCCGCTGAATCATCATATCATAAGCTGCTACATCAGCACGTGATAAGCTGCTACATTAGCACGTGATAAGCTGCTGCATCATTAGGTGATAAGCTCCTGCGTCACATGCCACTGTTCGATCATTTGGATAGATTATCAGATATGTCAACTTATGAAGTGTAGCAGATAATCTAGATAGTTGAAATTTAATTACTCCAGCTCCTTTCTACATATGATGCTATCAACAAAAAATGCATCTTCCAATGGCCATTGATCCCCTTCTTCTTAGTGCTTAATCCAGACACATGTGAACTCAAACTGGACTCTTTCTTCTAGCCAATCTCCTGAACCCCACAAAAACGAAAAGATAAAAAAGAAGAAAGAAGAAAAAAGAAAAATTGAAAGAGGAAATGTATACTGTTACCTTCCTTTAAAAAAGAAAGACGAAATGTATGTCCATTTCTTTTTTCCTGGTTAAAGTTTTAAGTAGTGAATCCTTTATGCTCTAGCATTTTCTCAACTTTTGTGCATAAATGATAGTATCACTTTGTTGAATTCACCTTGGTGTCACTAAAATATGCGGGATTTCGAGTTTGCAATACTGTAAAAGAATTCAAGAAAATTTGATTGAGGAGCAAAAGAATAGGAGTCTGTTCCACTTCCCTTCATATCTTACTTGACCTTAGGATTAAACATCTAATATGACATATCAGGTCCAACGGGAGCTTCTTGATGTCACGATGTGAGCTGTTCTAAACTACTAACAAATTATAGAATATTTAGCAGTAGCCTGATAATAAAGGTGATTCAATAGAGATACGAAGTAGATGGTGCAGTGGCTTTGATTTTTGATTTAGCATGATTTAAGTAAGACCCCTACTTTTAGAATCTTGATCGGTGCCAAGTGCCAACACAACGTAATAAAGTTATTTTTGTCAATATTTCATATAGGGAAAGGCTAGGCAATTACTGAATCATTCAATGGTGATGTCAATTCTTTTAATTCAACTCTTTCAGTGAGTTTGATTCTTATTAGTTGCACCAAAGCTACTTTATTATGTTGAGAGACAAAGGTATTGTTATCTGTGGAACATATAATCCAACAGATCAAATCAAGCTATTTGCAAAAAAAGGTTATTACAGCTACATTAGCTCAAATAAGACAATCTTGTAATACTCTTCTGCTGGGTCAAATTTCTGCTTGGAAGTTGGAACATACTTCGTTTATTTTATTGATGAGTTTTCTGCTTGGAATATGTAATATGATTACTCTAGATCAACTGTTATTAAGTTTTATTATGATATCTGCTCGGAGCAAATATTAATAAAAATAGGGTTCATACTAGTGTCTAATAAACTAAAAGTTCCTATATGCATTATTGCTTGCGGACATTTTGAGCAATGTAAAGTGACCTTTAATCTAACAAATATAGCTTTAATGCTGCATGTAATATCTCTAGACCAAAAAAGCTTAGTTGTTCTTGTTTTTACATCTGCAGATCTCGTAAAATTGACAATCTCTTCTTCAAAGTCTGTAGATACAATCCACTTCTTTTCAGTTGGTGATCTGCCGTTCCACAGTCTGAAGCTGCATTGCGTCCTGATTCAGGAGACTCATGCTTTGTTTTCTTTCTCAATCACCTTGTGAGCAAACATTTGGAAAAGTATATATGTGTGACATAAAAGGATCGAAACAGAATTTTTGGGGAGCAAAAGCTCCATAGGATCCCAGCTTTATGACACTATAGTCAACTGGTGGTGATGGTGAATCCATTTGGCTGTACTCATAGTTACTTTCGTTACTGAGAACCTCTTTATATAGCGGAGAATTCTGAAGATGAATGAGAAACTTGTCCGTTGATTTGGATGAGTGTGCCAAGACTCCTTTGTCAAGCTTGTATACTTGCCATGTTAGCTGTATATGGATTCATATGAGTTAGTGGAAAAACAGTTAGAAAAGCTTGTATACATGCCATGTTAGCTGCTTGTCTGCTCTTTGTTCCCTATGGATTCATTTGATAATTTATTGATATTGCTTAGGCGTAAATGCCGTGTCGAGCGTTCTCCCTATGTCTTCTAAGTTCGATAGCATCAGTGTTAGCATGATATCTCTTTATTCTTAGTTCTACCTAGTGTTTACCTGCTTTATTGGCTTCGATCTTCTAGTTTTATCTAGTTGTTGTTACTTCTTGTTGCCGTTACTTCTTTTTATTCTTTCTTTAGCCGGGGTCTTTCGGAAACAGCCTCTCTACCCTTCAGGGTAGGGGTAAAGTTACGTACATCTTATCCTCCTCAGATCCCACTCATTGGAATTCACTGGGCTTCTTGTTGTTGTTGCTGCTTTGGTGCAAATGTCGGAACTGGAGTGTAACTGTTGTTGTTGAATGATACCTGTCACATTCACATTATTGGCAGCATTTGAAGTGTTGGCCCAAGAGGCGTATCTAGGATTTGAAGGTGGCGGGTGCCACAATTATTTTTAATGTACACCTTAAAATAACTAATATAGAGTTTGTTTGGAACGTTTGTCCGATTTATTTATTTTTTAGTTTATTCAGGCAATTAATAGGCATTTTTTATTTAAAATTAGAAAATCACATCTCTTTCCCAAAATATATTTGTGAGATTTCACTGGGTATGTTGTTGTTGTACAAAAATTACATCTCAGACATCAAGAAGCAAATATAATTAGCATTTTAAAGAAGGAATCACACCTTTATTATTAACAATATAAGTAAAATCAATATTTTTTTTTACAAGGAACTACATCTTTTTTTGTATGCTAAAAGTAAATTTGCACAAGTAAAATAACATCTTTAATAAGGAAATTCCGCCAATCAAAATAAGAAAAATAAAAAAATATCTTTAATAGATAAATTATACACCATAAGTAAGTGCAGAATTAGATAAACTACAAGATCCCAAAAATTAAAATAAAAAATCTCATGTTTTTCTAAGCAATACTTGCAAAATATTCATCATAATTTAATAGTAAAAACAGTTAAATTGTATTTAACAATCATAGAATAACACAATTTTTTATGTTATAATAAAAAATAAATTATAAAAATTAATTCCGAAATTTCTATCAAGACCCAAGTTTTTTGATTTTGCAAAAAAAATAAAAAATTAAAAGATTTGAATTAAGAGAAATTGTTATTTTACGGTATTTTAAATATAGGAGGATCTTTTTTGAGTGTCTTTGCTAAAGATCAGAGATAAAATAATAGAATAGAGGAAAACATATAAAAAATAATAAACGACAAATAGAAAATTGGGAGGTAGCCAAAAAGGAAAATGACTGGGACAAAGGAAATAAAAAGCACAACAAAAAGGAAAAGTTAGACAAAGTTCAAGATAAATTCGAACTTGAATTTTGCACACGAGAAACGCTTTCACAAAGGTCTACCAGACATGGCACCTTTGTCTAGTTTGCGATTGAGAATGACAAGATCAAATATTTAACCTAGTTTAAGAAAATTTTTACATAAATATATGATAATTTTACCAATCTAGCGGGTGCTGTACCACCCCACCCTAAAGGGCTGGATCCGCCCCTGTTGGCCCCATGTAGTTATAATTGGTATTTCCAATGTAATTGTTGTTCCTATTATTTCTTCTCTTATTGAACTTGAATCCATGAGAGTAACCAACAAGCTTGTAACAACTCTCTTTCTAATAATGTCCCTTCAAGTCACAGAATTTCATAGTACTCAAAAGTTCCTCTTCACTCTTGAGTTTGTATTGAACATGTGAGCACCTAATTTTTGATCGTGCTTGAATATTTTTTGCTTCTCACGCGTGTCCCCACTTAACTTTTCTTTGTCCCCCATACTTGTCCCCATGCTTTGTCCCGCATGCTTGTCCCACATGCTTTGTCCCCCATGCTAGTCCTCCACACACAACCCCCACATATCCCCATTTTCTTTCTTCACGTGAAGGGGCAAAAAATATCACTCATAAAATACCATCTTCTTCCGTCTATTGTTTGAGCAAAAAAAAGGCAGTCGCAAACCCAAAAAATAACCTCCAAAGCCACCCCATTTCAGCTCCAAAAACGAACTGAAAACTGTCCATAAACCAGCCCTTGAACCACCTCAAAGGGAGCTGTAAAAACATCCAAAAATAGTCCGAATCGCCCCAAAATACCATCGTTTTTATCCCCCGAAATCCAACCAAAACAGGGCCCGAAAACATTCAAAAATAGCAACTCAAATTGCTGCCTTTTTCGCTGAAAAACCAGTGCAGAAACACCATGAAAACAGTCCCAAAACCAGTCCAAAATTCCAGTCAAACACTGCTGAAAAACAGCCACTAAATCACTATTAAAACCTGACAGTTTCCTCCCAAATCGCTTGAAAAATTCGAGGCAAAACCCATTCGAAAGGTCTGGTTGCTGTCGAGTGCGAGGTCGTCCGAGCTCCGTCCGTTTAACTCCGCTTCAGTTTTCTCTGTTTTCTCATTGGGTTTGACATTTGCAACTGTACCAGCTAGTTTATTCGAATTTTCTTATCAATACATTTGGAAAAGTTTCATTGCTCAAGGTCCGGTTCTTTCTTTCTTTTACTACTCTATTTCATTTCTCTATGATTCAAATATTTTAGATACATGTTACTGATGCTTTACTTCTTCACTTTTCATGTGTGTTTGCTTTTGGATTCTTAATATTATTAGCGGCAGTGAGTTTTATGAGATATATGTACTAATAATTTTATAGTAGAATGTATAAAGGTTTTATAAAGACTTTTAGGAGTAGACCGAATTTGTTGAGTTGATGAACTAAGAATTCTGTTGGATTTAAGGTTTTTTTTGTCACTTTTGTTTACTGTGAATGTTATGGGAAGTGGCACCCAGTTTGATTAGATGAAATAAGTAACTAGGTCACAGCCTAAGAAGAAAGATGAAATGGATTTTAGAATAATTAGTGTGACGTGAGGGTTTGACTAACATTAATAATGCCTGGGCCTTAGATTTGCATGAGAGTTGGCCCAAAGTAAATAAATCAAAATCGGGCTCATTCATTTCATAACCGAGTAGTTGTTATACTTAGTCCACAAAGCTAAACTACTTTTCTTCCATAACTCTTGCCTCACAACAATCTCAAATTAGTTTAGGAAGATAATAACTCACAAATTGCTAGTATGTTTTAGGCGTGCAGTAATAAATCAATTATTGTAATTGTGTACACGTTCGCGTGACATAGGTATATTTTCCAAATTAAAGGCAAAGTACGCGTACTTTGACAAAATAATCTTAATATTAATAAAGCGTGATTAACCATGTACACGTACGCGTGACATGATTTTAGCGCCCCAAATAAAATAAATTCACGCACACGTGATCCGTATCAAAGATAATTCCATATTTTAATAATTAAAAGCGGATAGATAAAACATGAAAACCAATAAATCACAGTTTATCCAAAATTAATTCAAGCCAAGTTGTAGTCAATAAAGCGGCCGTGTTAGAACCGCGGGACTCGGGGAATGCCTTACACCTTTTCCCCGGTCAACAGAATTCCTTACCCGGACTTTGTTTTGCAGACCAATAATAAAAGAGTCAAATATTCCTTTGACTAGGGATTCAAACAAAAGGTGACTTGGAGCACCCAAAAACTCAATTCCAAGTGGCGACTCTGTAAATAAAATAATTTCTACTCAAATTTGTCACTTTAATTGAAAAAATACTTTAATCCACTTTATTTATCTTTGGGTGATAAAAAGGGGTGTGACAGGACACAAAGGCTGTTGGTTCGCCCTTGTCGTCTCTGCTGAGGGAACACTGAATGATCAAGTAGAAATGATTGAGTTACTCATTGCTTAGCCAAATTGACCCAAAAAACTAGCTTTGGACGTGTTATGACCAACTCAATTCAACCCGCTTTGAACCATCATATTTAATCTAACCTGTTCATTTGTCACCTCTGATATTGACTAAGCAAACAATCTAGTTACTTACGCAATCCAAAATTCACCCAACTTTTAAATGAATTAACTTGGGTGGTGTTCAAATTGACTGCTAATTAATTTTTTTCCCAGCCTTAAATGCCCTAATTTAAGTAGATCCTATTTTTATGAGCTAAATTTAACACTTTGGAAAGTATAGGGTTGCCTATTCATAGAGATGTAACAGGCAGAGAGAAGATACCATGAGAGCCTTTTTTAGACCCAATAAAATTTACTCTCCCTAAACAGTTAAAATGGATCAAGTAAAATATTTGTATGCTCTCTAATTGACTATTGAATTAGTATTCACCAACAACATCCTTTAACTACATATTTCGGGTTTCAGCATTGGGTATGTAGTCTCCTTTATTAGAGAGCGCTTTACCCCCATCCCCCTAATGTGAAATTTTCTGAGACGAATTCGGATATGACGGGAGCCCCAATATGGATATCGGACATCGGGTGAAAAACCAAAAAAGAATTAGTTTTCTCATTCTGTGAACCTATCTCTCTATAACTAGTCATTATATTGTCATTGTGATTCAATTGTGCTCTCTTATTTCCAAAACCTTTGGTAGCACTTATTGCCCCCAAAATAAAATATAATGAAGTAGAAGAGAGCGGTAATAATTTTTTTACACTAATAATTAACTATATACAGGAGGAGGAGCAAGAGGAGGAGGAGATGATGATGATTAGGTAGTATTCATCTCAAAGTATTGTGCATGAGTGCATGCATAGGCTATAAATTGGAAATTTGTGGACTAGCTATGATGGATATATATATATATATATATATATATATATATATATATATATATATATATATATATATATGGCATTAATGAATTTAACTATATATTTACAGTGTAAGTTTTTTTACACTTTAATGTAATTTTACTTGTGATGTCAGAATAGTGATCTTTTTAATCAAGTTATAATTAGTGTTTGTCATTGAGATTTATCACTAATTACTTTATAAATGAGTTGAGCATGTAAATATTTTTTATGCATTAACTGTGTAGCCCTATTAGGAAATGACATAAAATAAGCAATTATAATTTGAATAGAAGAAAATGGGTTATAAAAATATTTTTCGCTATGTTTTAGCGAGAAAATTAGCGAGGAAATATCCTTTGCTAATTTTAGTGAGGAACATTTTCTCGCTAATTTCCTTGCTAAATTTTATTAAATAATTCATAGCGAGGTAAAGATCAATTCCTCATAAATTATGTCGCTGTTATTCCTTTTTAAATAGGGATTTTATATTTCCCGCTAAAATTTCTCGCAAATTCACATTTTTCTTGTAATATTTTCTACTTCTTAATATAAAAATTTCTTGTAAAATAGACCGTATAACTAAAAAAAAGTGTATTGCTTGAAGTCGGTTCTTCTTCGCCTTCAAAAGCGAGTTCGTCTTTCGTCAGACTTATATATACCGAAAATTCGATTAGAGCTAGCAGCTGACGCTTCCTAGCTCTTTTTGGCCTTTTTGAAGTGCGGCCCACACACAGCCAGGAGTAAAAGAAGAGGGGAGGGACGACTTTGTATGGTCTTCCTCATCTTAGGCATACTCAAAATTTGTTATTTGGCATGATCGAACAACATATGAATATGTCTGAAAAGAGAAAAAGAGTGAAGATTGTGAATACCTAATTTTTGTACTATTTTAACACCTCCTAAAGTCATTAGTGTTTTGTTGCTTTAATTATATTTCCCAATTTTTGTGTCTTTGATTGCATATTTCCTATCATAAAAATACCAAAAAAAAATAGTTCTTTCTTTATTTGTGCATTTTAGGAATTAACTAACTATTCAATTGGTGAATTAATCTAGTTAATTGATCATTTGAATAAGTTACTTAATTAATTTATTTGTTTGTGTAAATTTAGTTTAATAAGTAGGATTAAGAAAGAAATTGGGCTAAATTTGAAAGAGAAAATGGCTAAAAGTGCAAGATAAGGGGCTGCCTTTGAAAGGGTTCGGAACGACGTAGTTTTGAGGAGCCTCAAAACTACGTCGTTTCATTAAGTGACCCAAGATCAAATCTCACCCATTGATCACCCCTTGATCTAATGGTCCATATTTGATCTCTCAAGAGGTATTTAAAGCCTCAAAAATCTGAAAAATTCTCTCATTTCCCCCATAACTCTTTCTCTCTCTCTCTCTCTTCTCTCTCTTCTCTCCTCCGCCGCCGCCGCCGAAAATTACCCACCGGCGGCGGACCACCTCCAAACACCTCCAAATTAACACCATATAATCTCCACAACCTCCTCTTACCATATCTCCAAACCAATTCCTTCAAAAAACCCTCAAACTCCTTGAATTTTAGATCTAAGAAACTTTAGCCGCCACTTTTTGGTCCAAATTCTTGAAGCTCCGGCCAACACCACCCTACAACACATACATGAATGGATAGAGCTCCACGAGACCTATCTTTTCCTACCCATTTCACCCCCAAAATCCCCGTCGCCGCCGGCCCGCTCCTCACCGCCGCCACGGCTCCACCGCCTCACCACCGCCAAAATGCCCCGAACCCCCATTTTAGCTATTTTTCGACTCAAAGACACTCGTTTCTTTTGGCGAGATACTGAAATGCATTTCGTTCTAGCATCTACCCGAAAGAAACATGCGTTTCGGAGTCGGGTAGTCGCCTTTTAGCATCTCCGGCGTCTTCTTGTGGCTCGAACGGCTTCAAGCATACTTGTTAGGTATAATCGTCATCTCTTTAATTAATTTCTGATTTTTTTTTATTTAGTAGATTAGTTTCTGATTTTTTATTTTTTTTTATTTTTCTGTTTTGGTTATTTCTTGTTAATTAGAGTTTCAAGTTAGGTTTATTAAATTAGCTATCTCTATTTAGTTTAGTGCTTTGTTAGATTCGTTATTGATTTAAACATGATCTTTAGTGTATTAGTTAAATCGTTCACTTAGTTAGTCGATTATTTAGTTGTTGTTAGTCGTTGTCCGATTGTTAACGATGCTCGTTCTGTTTTGAGCATTAGTTTGTGAATTTAGTTGTTTGTTTAGTAATTAGTTTGCACAAATCGAATTCATTCCCATCAAGTTGGTTTTAATACTTAGTTCAATTACGTTTTTAGTCTCGTCTATGCTTTATCATTTCATAGTTGTCCAAGTTTGATTTGTGTTGAGCAATTAGTTTGTTCTTGATGGTTAAAATCTGAAGTTTAGTTTATTTTATCACAAAATAGGGTAATAGTAGCTTACTTTTACTAGTAGGGTGGCTGAAAGGACATTTTTTCTCCTTGCTTCTGACATAACAAATTTTCAGGTTGTCTTTTCACCTTTGGGACAAACCTTGAACAGTGTTTAGCACACAAAGTCAGTCTTTTGGACAGATTTTTGGTGAACCAAAATCTGTCCAAAAAATCTAACTTTATTTGCCTATTGAAAGTGCTGCTTTTCTCCTATAAAAGAGACTCTCTTACACTTAGAATGCAGAGGCCTACTGACTGAAAAAGGGGACACTCTATTACACACTCTATCTTATACTGAGACACATCTTGGAGAGTTGCTTAAAGACATATATCTTTGAGAAAAATCAGCAGCTTAATACATATAACAAGGTGAAATTTCAGAGTTTTGTGAGGATTATTTGAGTGCAAAAACCTCGAGAAAAATAGAAAGAACCCTTAGACAATTTGTGAAGTTGATAGCTACCAGTTTCAAGCATCTTTGTTGAGTTTTCTGGGTTGTCTTAACACTTGAGTTGCTGCTGTTTCTACTGTATTTGCTGCTGAGTTTTTTTGTTGCTGCACTGCTGTATTTTATTATTCCACAAACCAGGTAACTTTCAAATTCTTATATTGCAGATTCTTGATGATAATAAGAAGGATTTGATCCCGGTTTGGTTGATGGAACATATTAGATCTGATTTTGTTTCAAGATGAATATTATATTAGTGTTATCATCATGTAAATCTGTTAAAAATTAGTTAAATTATCGTTTTCTTCTTTATATATGTGATTGAAATTGTATTCTGTTAAGATTACTTAGTTTAAGGAAAAGATAAAGACCTCACTTTTAACCATGCTTGTTTAGTTTGGGCTCTTTTCCGTGAGTTACTTTCATGGTTCATGTATAATTATCTAAGAAAGACTTCTAGCTTCAAATGTTTTGATGCTTTGAATTATAGTCAACATAATGTTATACTTAATATAGTTCTTCTCTTTAGCATTGAAGTATTACCGTTTTTTGTAGTTTTTATATTTAGTCGTGGTTTCTATGTTGTTAATGAGTGTAGTTTGATTAGTGCCATGATTGGTGTAGATGAGTAGAAATATTATGTTAGTCCTTAAGAAATAGTTGGTTAAGAAGATAAAAGATAATAATTGGCATGTAAGTTTCTTTTATGAAAAAAAAATAATTTTTGGTTTGGACATCAATGTAAGAAGCAATTTGGGCATAGAAGAATACTTGTTATTTTGTGTTGTCTTGGTCATCAAGGCTCTTAAGCAACATGAGCCAAATAAGCTAAAATTTATAGGCCCAATGACAATAGAAAGCAAGATGAGTATTTTCTTTAAAACCAATAAATTGTCTTTTGTTAAATAAAATAAGTGGCCCAATACCATAAAAGTTTAACATAAGCTTACCCGGGTTTAATGTATTGCATTAGTGAAAAAATTGTTTTTAATAATAATATTTTTTTTCCAGTCGAACAAGTAATAAATAAAAAAGAAGCGCTTTTTAATTAATTTAAGCGATAGGCAATTTTAGGCACGTTTGAAATGTAGACCATGTGTTCATACACGGTCCTTGGTCGATATTTTTTTTTTAATAAAGTAGTCATGTATGCATTCCCGCTCCTTGACTTTTCAATATTAATTGTATTTAAACCATGTGTACCGACACGTTCTTTGTTTTAATTCATATAATCAAATAAGAACTTTGTGTGCTTGCACGCTTCTAGGCCAAAATTATTAATTATTAAGCAGCACTAGACAATAGTAACTTAAGGCAAATAATACACACCTTATCCAAAAATAATTCAAGCCAAATTTTAGTCAATAAAAGCGACCGTGCTAGAACCACGGGATTCAGAGAATGCCTTACACCTTCTCTCCGGTTAACAGAATTCCTTACCCGGACTTTATTTTCGCAGACCAATAATAATAGAGTCAAATCTTCCTTTGATTAGGGATTCAAATAAAAGGTGACTTGGAACACCAACAAAATCAATTCCAAGTGGCGACTCTGTAAATAAAATAATCCCTACTCAATTTTGTCACTTTAATTGAAAAAACCCTTTAATCCACATAATATTATTTTGCGGGTAGAAAAAGGGGTGTGACAGCTCTGGCGACTCTGCTGGGAACATTAAGAATTCGAGCTTGTATATTGACTTTATTTGGCTTTATTAATTTTTGTATATATTGTGATTTATTTGGGCCTAATCTGTTACTTGTCCACTTTATACTGTTTTAATATTGTTGAACTGTACATATAAATTGTATCCTCTCCCGCACCCCTCTGAGTCTTCTTATAGTTAGTTATGTTGTGTTTGCCTACCAGCATCACAAAATTTCTGTCTTGAGATAAAGCCAGTTAGCCTACCAGCTTCTGGTGAAGGATTTAGTCACGCATGCTTAGGCGAGAGAGTCGTTAGCTAGCCAGTGCTGTTCTACTACTGGTGACGCTTGACGCTCCTCGGCTCGGGTTGTCCGCTCGAGTAAGCTAGTCTAGACACCTTCTCCATCAGGATTTAAACCTAGAAGAACATACCTCATGCCGGATATCCCTAGTAGGTTCTCTTTATTTGCATCACGTGCATTTGACTTAGCGAAACTCGGCACAGGGGCCGGGTCCGTATAAGACAGGTATCCTCTTTGAGACCATAACGTTCACTTATGTGCTACATGTTACTTTATTTGGGAGGCTTGCATGTCGACCGGCTTTAGGGTGGATTAATTGAATAAGCAGAAAAAAATAAAAAAAAATAAAAACATGCTCCCGATTTCTATACAAATGTTCATTTTTTTAAAAAATAAAATAAAATAAAAAAATCCCGAAGTGATTTGGTGCGTTTGGTGTCCATGGTTAATTTTTCATAAAGAGAGAAAATATAGTTAGTTTCATTCGAAATTTTATCACCGAACTATGCGAGTTTGATTCTCACCGGATGTGAGATACGTAGGCAACCTCCATCGGGTTCAGCCCACATTTTTCAAAAAAAAAAAGCATAAAAATTTCGTATGTGCATAATATTTTCAAAAAACAAATTTGCTATTTTTGGTCACCTTTTACTGTTTGGCCCTCGTGTCTGGACGTTTTGCCGAGACACCCTTAAAACCTTCAAGGGAAGTACCGAAGGGCCATTTTCGAAAAAATAGTCATTTTCTTTATTTTTGTCTACCTTTTATTGTTTTGTCCCTATGGTCGTAGTATTTGCCTAGACAACCTTTAAGCCTCTCTCGGGAGTATCGAAGGGCCGTTTTCGTAAAAATAACCATTTTATTTATTTTGTCAACTTTTTATCATTTTGTCCCTATGTTCGGCTATTTTGCTGCGACTGCCCCAAAAGCTTCTTTGGAAGTGCGAAAGGTTCATTTTTGTAAGAAGGCTTTGTAGTCCAGTTTTGTCTCTTGTACGAACTACGCGCACTCGATTCCTGACCCTATGTAAAATACGTAAGCAACCCTTTTATGGTTTGGTGCCCCGTCTAAATTGGTCAAGTCTTACCATTATGGTCACAATTGAATGATCTTTCGAAATTGTATCATCTCCCAACGAGAGTGTCCGCTCAATTTCAGTAAACCCTCACTTCAAAACACGGTTAGGGTCAGTTACTTGAGTCCCACATTGCCATTTCTAACTTTCATGAGTCAAACCCCAAGGCATCAGAGATTTTTGTATTATCTAAGCTTGCATCGGTCCTAACCTCATGTTCTACTACTTAGGAGCGATATGGATACAATAAAAAGAAGATTTGACAAAAGACCGAAAGATGACGAGCCCTCACAGATTTGGCTTGTGCATAAAACACCCCGGTTGTTGAGACAATGGTGGAAAAATATGGGCATTTATGGGCAGGAAAAGATAAAGGACCATCTGGGTCACTTTATGAACATTATGGAGATCAACCCAAGGAGGGACTTAATCGAGGCATTGGTGCATTTCTGGGATCCTAATTACAACGTATTCCGTTTTAATGGTTTTGAAATGACTCCCACTTTGGAGGAGTTAGCTGGATACACAAGGTTAGGTGATGAGCTTCGGAAGAAGAGACCTTTGGCCTCAAGGGATGTCACTGGCAGTGAGTTCCTTGAGCAGATGACAATCAGCCAAAATAAAATAGCAAGTGTGGAATGAGGGCATGTCCGATTGATAAGGAGCTTGGTAATAAAATTGGATACAAAGCTTGGCAAAGCCATGGGCGGAAAGCATTCCTAGTGGCATTTCTAGGTACAATGGTTTTCCCGAGGCATGACAAAAATATTGATATTCGATTATCTGGCATAGTCACCACTTTATTGCATCGAAAGGACGTCACTATCATTCCTATGGTATTGTCTGATATTTACCGTGCCCTGGCCAAGTGTCGGGAAGGAAAATATTTCTTTGAAGGCTATAACATCATACTCCAAATATGGTTTTTAGAGCACCTTCTCAGTCATCCAACACGGGTAAATTTTAGTGTTCATTGGAGCCACAATGAGCTTGGAGATGAGTTTGAAGATTTGACTGAAGACAGTAGCTTCCCCAAGGGAGTCGAAGCATGGAGAGGGCATCTTCAAAAGTTGACCGCTACTGAAATCACATGGAACTACCACTGGTTCTCACCAAAAGAAGTCATATACAGATCTTACCACCATTCGTTTTTAATTTTGATGGGTCTTCGGGGTTTTCAACCGTATGTGCCTATCAGAGCCCGACGCCAGTTAGGTCGAAAACAAGTAGTGCCCACAGTGGAGCACATGCAAAGATTCACATAGGAGGTAATATCAGAGGATCTTGTTCATGAGGCTTATGCTCAACATGTTTGGGATGAAATTAAGGTGCTTGAATCTCACACTATGGTGGAAGATCAGGATCGAGGAGAGTTAGACCCGACATATTTTGAGTGGTTCTATGACCAAGATGCTTTTAGCCAGGCAAGAGACAGTTCTGAAGAGCACGACAGAATGGGAGACTGAAATCAGAACAAGAGTAGGGCATGCCAAGGAAGAAATAACAAGAGATTATGAATCCATCATCCGGGCTCTACGTAAGGATATAAGTATCGTCAACGTGAATATGGATTTGCAGTGCATTGAGTTTGAAGAGGAGAAAATCAGACTGACACATGAGGTTCAAGCGCTTCAAGCACAACTTTGGCAAACGAGAATAAGGGTTGTTGCTCAGCAACATGCAGCCATTCCAAGGCACGAAGAAATGCATCACAACCTTATCATTCATGATCTAAGGGCTCGGGCCAAGGCTGCAGAATCAGGTAAGAACCAGGTAGAGAATGAGCTAGCAAAGGTCCAGAACCAGCTAAATCTAGCGTTACAATGCGAGGCGGATATATCGTACATAGCCAATAACCATGAGCGATAGATCTAGTTTTTAAGTCAGAGCCAGGAGCATGTTAGAAGGAGGGTCTATGAAGTGGCTACTTATACCGCTCGAGGGTGTGTGACTTGTCAAGGTTTGACCCGAGAGCAATTTGCTATGGTAGCGCCCAACTTCGCACGCCACATTGCCAGAGACTTGAAGCGCATATACCATGATATGGGAGATCAGCCGCAGGAATAAGCACTTTGACTACAATGATGCTGGTGGATTCTCATGCAGAGATTAGAGTCTTCTTTTAGTTGGCAGTCCACTTTGATTGTTCATTTGTAGTCATCGAAACTGTAAAAGTCTTTTGGTGTTTTGAGCCTTGTTGTTTTGCCTTTTATTTTTTTTTTAAAAAAGTTTGTTTTGAGTCGGGTCTGGTCTTATTTAAATATTTGTCTTTTAGGTTGTATCTTTATGTAATTTTCCTTTGTCTTGTATCAAAAAGAAAAAAAAAGAGAAGAAAAATTCGAAAATGAAACAAAAAGATGTTGTTTTTTGTACAAAAAAAAGAGAGGAAGAGAGGAAAACTTTGTTTTGTAAAAAATAAAAAAAAATAAAAATCGTCATGTCCCTGAACTATGTAACGATCTGATTCATGCAGCGACATGATACGTAGGCAACCCCCAAAAGGTTCGATCGAAATATTTCTCAATAATTCCAAAATAAAGGGAAGAAGATAAAAAGGAGTAAAAAAAAAAGAGAGAAGAAGAAGAAGAAGAAGAAGAAGAAGAAGAAGAAGAAGAAGAAGAAGAAAAGAGAAGAAAGAGAGAAAATAATATGCAGCAATCTTATAAGCCGGAATGAAACATGAAGCCTTCCAAAAGCATGTTAGAAGTGGTGATATTGTTAGGATCATGGCATATTACGTCTGATTCATATCTGTAAAATGCTTAACCCTAACACGTTTATTGTTTCTTATCTAGTAAGTTTAAGGTGGTTGGTTTGTTGTGAAACTGGCAATACATCATTACTTTACCTGATCTAAGAAGAAGGTCGCAATGGCTAACAATGATGAAATCGAGGTGGTTAGTGACGACCCTCAGGGTCAATCAGTTGAGCAAGAGTCGGAGGAAATAAGAAGATTGAAACGACAACTATCTGACATGTATCAGGCTTGGGTCTCCGGTCAGCCTCCGCCTCAGGGTCCCTCAGAGGGAACTTACACCATACCCCAGGATACTCAACCACCGCTCCCCACAATGAGTGATCACATTCTGCCTCCGGGGTATGTGCCAAATTACAATTTCCCTGCCGCCCCTGGTACTTCCAATGTACGACCTCCTGCCGCACCAGTTAGGAACACCCCTCTCGTTATGTCTGGCGCGCCAGTGTATACAATCCCGCCACCAAATCCTATGACGAGACCAAACATCGAGCCATTATATCATGCTTATGATGGCCAGTGCTACTCTCCAGATATGGCTTTTAAGGTTTCGACTCCACACAATCAGACCCTACAGTATGAGTCACCTACAGAAAATGAAAAGGCTCTCAAGACAGGAGAGCCAGATGAGATGGTCAGGAAAATGAAAAGTCTTGAGTAGAACATAAAGAACATACAAGGACTAGGTGGTCACAAAAGTGTCTCATTCAGTAATTTATGCTTGTTTCCTCACATCCATTTTCCACCAGGGTTCAAGACCCCAAAATTTTAGAAATATGATGGACACGGTGACCCTATCGCCCACTTGAAAAAGTATTGCAACTAGCTGAGGGGCGCGAGAGGAAAAGAAGAGTTGTTGATGGCTTATTTTGGGGAGAGCCTTATGGGGGTAGCCTCTAAATGGTTCATTGACCAAGATGTCTCTCACTGGCACATTTGGGACGACATGGCCCAAGCCTTTATCAAACAATTTCAGTACAACATTGACATTGCGTCAGATCGCAATTCCCTATCCAATATGAAGAAAAGACTGACTGAAAGATTCAGGGAGTATGCCGTTAGGTGGAGAGAGCAAGCATCTAGAGTTAAGCCACCCATGTATGACAATGAGTTAATCACTATCTTCCTTCAGGCTCAGGATCTTGATTATTTTCAAAATATGATGTCCGCAATGGGCAGACCTTTTGCTGACGCAATCAAGATAGGAGAAATGATCGAGAATGGCCTCAATACTGGTCGAATTATAAGTCAAGTAGCTCTCAAAGCAGCCACCCAAGAAATCCAGAATAGACCGGACAACCTTGTTAATCAAAAGAAGAAAGATGAGGAGGCCATGATGGCATCACGGGCAAAAAGAGGCCAAAGGGGAACATCTCAACCCCCGGATCCACGATACTCTGTTGCTCCACAATATGCAACATTCAATGCTCAGTCTTATGCCAAGCCATCCAATCGCCAACATATGCGAGCCCCGGCTTTAACATACTTTCGTCCTCGTCCAAAACAAGAGTGTGAAAGGGAACATAAGTAGAAGGACAATTTCACGCCAATCGTAGAATCCTACATAAGTTTGTTTGAAAGGCTAAAACATTGTGGCATGATTGAGCCGCTTCAAGGGTATGTTCCTGATCCATATGCAAAAGGTTTTGACCCTGATGTACGGTGCATGTACCATTCTAATGTCCGGGGGCATAGCATTGAGGATTGTCGGGCTTTGAAAAAGGAAATAGAAATGATGATTCAAGAAGGAATGATCGTGGTTTAAGATAATGGCATCCTAAACGTCATGACCAAGCACGCACTGTTCATATGATTTACAATGATAAAGAATATGGGTACGGTTTGGTGAAAAATGTCAAGAACCTGTCCGCTGAATGCAAGGCAATCAAAATTGTTGGAGGTCCTATTTGATGCTGATGCGCTCGTAGCTAAGATGTTTGAGCTTGATAATTGGAAAGACACTCCCCACCTTGCCGGGAAGGAGTCTTGGTAACTTATTTTGTCATAATTTCTATCATCCGTATTATTTTGAGGTTGTGATCCAGATGTTGTTTGATTGTCCTGTCATCAAACCTCTCTATCCTTTAATCAATAAAATACAACTTTTTGCTTTGTCTCATTTTAATCCACTATGTATGGTTCTTTTGCATATATAGTTCTTTTCACGCCAATTTTAGTGACATGACATGCATGCGGAGTTTTCGACTAGATTTTAGAAAGCTTGTCTAATCTTGAATTGAATCGAGAAAAAATACTCGAAGGATAAATAAGAAGTTGAAGAACTTTGATGATAAGCCTGTGTCACATGGAACCAATATAGTCATATCCGTAGAGATTAAAGATGTTTATCTCAAACCTATCATGAATACCGGCTTAAGGATAATTGAAAGTTTTGAAGCCTAGTCGGAGTAATCGATGAAAGGCTCTTTGGCCACGACCTGCCATAATCTAATCATATCAGGGAAGATGACCCAAATCTCCAAAGAAGGTGCATTCCAGGGAATTTAAAATAGATTAGTTGGTACTGAAATGTATCATTTCACATCAAGGCAAAGACCAATAAAATATGGTTCCAATTTGTGAAAGATCATTTGTTGCGAACAAGATATTGACTACGGAGCTGTACAACTGATAAAACCAAGAAGACATTCATGTCTATCAATGCCGAACCTGAGAAGAGATAGTATGTTTGGCATTCTTGAGGCGGGAGGCCATTTTTCTGCTACCTAAATACTTATACCCTTCGTCACCCCTTTTGAGCCTGTTTTATTTTTCTTTGACCCCCCTCTTTTGGAATCAATTATAGAGTCAAAGTTCAAAAAAAAAAGAAAGAAATGCCACCTGAAAATAGGAGCTAGGTCAATTTGTTGGTTAAAAAAAAGAGAAGAGAAGAAAAGGAAAGGAGAAAAGAAAAATGAAAAAAATGAAAAGAAAAAAAAGACAACAAAGAAATCTTTCGTATTAGTTTGAACTACGTTTGACTTGATTCCTTTAAAGGATACGTAGGCAGCTCTATACTAGGGTTCAGTCCAACCAAATCAAAAATATAAATTCCCCAGTATCTGAAACTGGGGCGGGAGTTTTTATTTTTATTTTTTATTATTATTTTATTTTTATTTTTTATTTATGTTTTTATGAAGAGTCGATTCTAAGAGTTGTAAGTATACAACCCCATCATCTTAAGTCTATTTTGAGCCTTCATACAACCCTTTCTTTTTAACCCTATCCAAAATCCATACAAATAAAGACCTCCCAATTAATCTCTAAGAATGCCAAACGAAGCACGTAATAAGCAACAGTTGTCACACGACATAGAACAATGTCAAGTTGCTCACACAAAAAAGCAAAAAAAAAAAAGAAAAACAAATAAAAAAATGATAGGGTCTTACTAGTGAAAACCCTCATGGGCACTGTAAGGTGATGGTAAGTAGAGATAAATAAATGAGAGAGATCGGTTAGTGAAAATCTTCCGGGGCACTACCAGTCGAAGGTGAGCTATGATTTTATGCAAATGATTGGCACAAAGAGGCCAACTTCAAAGACGAAAGGGAACAACAAGTAGAAAGGGTAGATTGGCTGGATAGATTTGGCCGCTCAATCCAAAATGCATGTCATGATCATTAAAGCTTGACTACCATATTCAAAAGAGCCCATTCTATGTTTCTCTCCTCGTAAAGTGTCATTTTTCAGTTAAATACTATTCTTTCTCATTTTCACATCGCGTCATTTTATTCATTTGCATTATTATTTTGAGTTAGTTTTTATAAAAACAAAAGAGAAATGATTTCAAAATCTGTTACCAGCTTTCTAACTATACAAAACGAGTTCTATCCTAGCACATCAAAGAGGAAATATCCAGAAGGCAACATGCACAATAAGTTGTTGAGATTAAACGAGATCTGAGGTTTCATGCAGACGAAAGTTCCAAAGAGAAAACTTTGCTGGTCTATTTGCTTAGAAGCCAACAAAGAAAGGGACACAAAATTGGTCACTGTTCCCCGTAAGTGCAAAACAAATGATGTAAGGCATACACGGTATTGACAAAGTCACAAATCCAACTCTGATTTCCTCTGATAAGTCGAACAAAGTGTTTCAAAGAAATCGAAAAGGTTACTAAGTAAGACTTGCTTCATGGGCAAAGCTGATAGCACCACAGACATAAACTGATATCGAGTGCAAGATAATCAAGTTTGTTTTTTAAAGGAAAAAACCTCCAAAGTGAAGACTTGCTTTATAGACAAGGTTCAACATCACCTTAGACATTCGGGTACGAAAATAGTCGAGGGCAACGATGGAAAACCAAGATTTCCAGAAAGCAATACAGAGTATCCGAGCAACTCGGTATCGCGCTGAAAGAATCAGTTCTTTTTCAGCAAGGTGGCCGCAAATTCAAACTACTCAGGGCATCAAGGCCACAAACCGACCACCACTGTTAAACTCACAAATCTTTCTTTGTTTGAAGCAGGAAACAAAGTAGCGTAGAAATGAAGTTCTCAAAGTACGAATGTACCAAATGTAAGTTCTTCAAAGACTCTACTTCTGCTTTCTAGGCATGCCTATAATTACTTCATCAACCACTGCATTTTCCAGCATAAGGTACATCAGTCCTTAGTTGAGGTCCCATTTTGATATAGGGCACACCACACCCTAGTCGCATGTTCAGTAAAGGGTACACCAATTCCTAGATGTATTTTCCAACCTAAGGTACACTAATCCTTAGTGAGGTTCCACTTTAATACAAGGTATCCTATCCCTGGTTACTTTCTCTCTAAGTGATACAACGCGCCATCCCTTGGTTATATTCTCTCAGCGATAAAGGGTGCCAATCCCTGGCTATATTCTCTCTTAGTAATCCAAGGTGCCAACCCATGGTTACATTCTTTCTCACTGATACAGGGTGCCAACCCTTGATTATATTCCTCCTTAGTGATACAGGGCGCCAACCCCTGGTTATATTCTTTGTTAGTGATACAGGGCGCCAACCCCTGGTTATATTCATTCTCAGTGACATAGGGCGCCAACCCCTGGTTACATTCCCTCCAAGTCTTTCAACCTCACTCATAGGAGACGCACTTCCTAGTTTGGGCGACAAACCTTGATTATATTCCCCTTTAGTGATACAGGGCGCCAAGCCCTGGTTATATTCTTTGTTAGTGATACGGGGTGCCAACCCTTGGTTACATTCATTCTCAGTGATACAGGGCTCCAACCCCTGGTTACATTCCCTCTAAGTCTTTCAACCTCACTCGTAGGAGACACACTTCCTAGTTTGGGCGCCAACCCTTGATTATATTCCCCCTTATTGATACAGGGCGCCAACTCCTGGTTACATTCTTTATTAGTGATACAGGGCGCCAACCCCTGGTTACATTCATTCTCAGTGACACAGGGCGCCAACCCCTGGTTACATTCCCTCCAAGTCTTTCAACCTCACTCGTAGGAGACGTACTTCCTAGTTTGGGCGCCAACCCTTGATTATATTCCCCTTTAGTGATACAGGGCGCCAACCCCTGGTTACATTCTTTGTTAGTGATACAGGGCGCCAACCCCTGGTTACATTCATTCTCAGTGACACAGGGCGCCAACCCCTGGTTACATTCCCTCCAAGTCTTTCAACCTCACTCGTAGGAGACGCACTTCCTAGTTTGGGCGCCAACCCTTGATTATATTCCCCCTTAGTGATACAGGGCGCCAACCCCTGGTTATATTCTTTGTTAGTGATATAGGGCGCCAACCCCTGGTTACATTCATTCTCAGTGACACAGGGCACCAACCCCTGGTTACATTCCCTCCAAATCTTTCAACCTCACTCGTAGGAGACGCACTTCCTAGTTTGGGAGCCAACCCTTGATTATATTCCCCCTTAGTGATATAGGGCGCCAACCCCTGGTTACATTCTTTGTTAGTGATACAGGGCACCAACCCCTGGTTACATTCATTCTCAGTGACACAGGGCGCCAACCCCTGGTTACATTCCCTCCAAGTCTTTCAACCTCACTTGTAGGAGACGCACTTTCTAGTTTGGGAGCCAACCCTTGATTATATTCCCCTTTAGTTATACATGGCGCCAACCCCTGGTTACATTCTTTGTTAGTGATATAGGGTGCCAATCCTTGGTTACATTCATTCTCAGTGATATAGGGCGCCAACCCCTGGTTACATTCCCTCCAAGTCTTTCAACCTCATTCGTAGGAGACGCGCTTCCTAGTTTGGGCGCCAACCCTTGATTATATTCCCCCTTAGTGATACAGGGCGGCAACCCTTGGTTACATTCTTCGTTAGTGATACGGGGCGCCAACCCCTGGTTACATTTATTCTCAGTGATACAGGGTGCCAACCCCTGGTTACATTCCCTCCAAGTCTTTCAACCTCACTCGTAGGAGACGCGCTTCCTAGTTTGGGTGCCAACCCTTGATTATATTCCCCCTTATTGATACAGGGCGCGCCAACTGCTGGTTACATTCTTTCTTAGTGATACAGGGCGCCAACCCCTAGTTACATTCTTTCTCAGTGATACAGGGTGCCAACCCCCGGTTACATTCCCTCCAAGTGTTTCAACCTCACTCGTAGGAGACACACTTCCTAGCTTGAGTCATTCCAATAGGAGACACACTTCCTAATATGAACCATTAATCCTAGGAGACGCACTTCCTAGTCCGAGTCTTTCAACCTCACTCGTAGGAGACACACTTCCTAGCTTGGGTCAACCGTATTCATTTTAATAGGAGATGCACTCCCTAATATGAGTCATTATTCTAAGGAGATGCAATTCCTAGTCGAGTCCTTCAATCTCACAGCCATTCCAATGATACCCATGGGACACGCACCTCATAAGTCCAAGTTATATCAATTTTATACCTAAGATAAGAACATCCTTTTCGGAGCCTTTAGTTTCATTTTTGGATCTTTCAACTAAAATAAGTTGACCTGCAGTTTTACCCAATAACTCGCAAAATTTTCTCAGTGCCAAACTGGGGCAGAAAATTTTGTTTGTTTTGTTTGTCTTTGATGGCTTTGCAGGCCCTGCCGTAGAGCACATGTTGTGACGATTAAAGCTTGCAGTTTCAACTTTCTCATCATAATAAAGAAGTTTTTCGATCACAAGATAGTTGGAGTTAGCTTGGATAATGTGTCAGCAGCCCAGCTTCTCGAGTTTCATTTTCCCGAACTCTGATCCGGAAAGCAAGCAATCGAGAATGAGCCATGATCCTTTCCTCAAAGAGCATCAAGATCCAACCTAAGGTCAACACAAGCGAGCAGGTCAAGAATCAAGATTTGATTCCACAAGACACATAAATTAGGAATTTTGTAACTCTTAGTTTCCAGACATATGTAGTTCTTTCTCTTTTCCTTTTGATGCAAGCAGCAAGTAACAGTAACATCAACAACAGCAGCAACAACAGTCTTAAATCTAGTGTCTGGTAGTCCCAGCTACCAAATTTTCCCAGAACTACACTGACCTGATTCCTCTAAACAAGGATATGTAGGCTACCTCGGAAGCAGGGTTCGGTCACCATTTAAAAAAAATGCTTTCATTGGAGTAATATGTGAGCAAAAATTAGCCATGGCATTCACTTTTCTTTGCACGAAAACTCTTCATGTTCTCGAGCAAAGAGGGGCAGCTGTGAATACCTAATTTTTGTACTATTTTAACACCTCCTAAAGTCATTAGTGTTTTGTTGCTTTAATTATATTTCTCAATTTTTGTGTCTTTGATTGCATATTTCCTATCATAAAAATACCAAAAAAAAAAATAGTTCTTTCTTTATTTGTGCATTTTAGGAATTAACTAACTATTCAATTGGTGAATTAATCTAGTTAATTGATCATTTGAATAAGTTACTTAATTAATTTATTTGTTTGTGTAAATTTAGTTTAATAAGTAGGATTAAGAAAGAAATTGGGCCAAATTTGAAAGAGAAGGTGGCCAAAAGTGCAAGATAAGGGGCTGCCTTTGAAAGGGTCCGGAACGACGTAGTTTTGCCTCAAAACTACATCGTTTCATTAAGTGACCCAAGATCAAATCTCACCCATTAATCACCCCTTGATCTAATGGTCCGTATTTGATCTCTCAAGAGGTATTTAAAGCCTCAAAAATCTAAAAAATTCCCTCATTTCCCCCATAACTCTTTCTCTCTTCTCTATCTCTCTTCTCTCTCTTCTCTCCGCCGCCGCCGCCGGAAATCACCCACCGGCGGCGGACCACCTCCAAACACCTCCAAATTAACACCATATAATCTCCACAACCTCCTCTTCCCATATCTCCAAACCAATTCCTTCAAAAAACCCTCAAACTCCTTGAATTTTAGATCTAAGAAACTTTAGCCGCCACTTTTTGGTCCAAATTCTTGAAGCTCCGGCCAACACCACCCTACAACACATACATGAATAGATAGAGCTCCACGAGACCTATCTTTTCCTACCCATTTCATCCCCAAAATCCCCGTCGCCGCCGGCCCGCTCCTCGCTGCCGCCACGGCTCCACCGCCTCACCACCGTCAAAATGCTCCAAACCCCCATTTTAGCTATTTTTTGACTCAAAGACACTCGTTTCTTTTGGCGAGATGCTGAAACGCATTTCGTTCTAGCATCTACCCAAAAGAAACATGCGTTTCAGAGTAGGGTAGTCGCCTTTTAGCATCTCCGGCGTCTTCTCGTGGCTCGAACGGCTTCAAGCATACTTGTTAGGTATAATCGTCATCTCTTTAATTAATTTCTGATTTTTTTTTATTTAGTAGATTAGTTTCTAATTTTTTTTATTTTTTTATTTTTCTGTTTTGGTTATTTCTTGTTAATTAGAGTTTCAAGTTAGGTTTATTTAATTAGCTATCTCTATTTAGTTTAGTGGTTTGTTAGATTCGTTATTGATTTAAACATGATCTTTAGTGTATTAGTTAAATCATTTACTTAGTTAGTCGATTATTTAGTTGTTGTTAGTCGTTGTCCGATTGTTAACGATGCTCGTTCTGTTTTGAGCATTAGTTTGTGAATTTAGTTGTTTGTTTAGTAATTAGTTTGCACAAATCGAATTCATTCCCATCAAGTTGGTTTTAATACTTAGTTCAATTACGTTTTTAGTCTCGTCTATGCTTTGTCATTTCATAGTTGTCCAAGTTTGATTTGTGTTGAGCAATTAGTTTGTTGTTGATGGTTAAAATCTGAAGTTTAGTTTATTTTATCACAAAATCGGGTAATAGTACCTTACTTTTACTAGTAGGGTGGCTGAAAGGATATTTTTTTTCCTTGCTTCTGACACAACAGATTTTCAGGTTGTCTTTTCACCTTTGGGACAGATTTTGAACAGTGTTTAGCATACAAAGTCAGTCTTTTGGACAGATTTTTGGTGAACCAAAATCTGTCCAAAAAATTTACTTTATTTGCCTATTGAAAGGGCTGCTTTTCTCCTATAAAGGGGACTCTCTTACACTTAGAATGCAGAGGCCTACTGACTGAAAAAAGGGACACTCTATTACACACTCTATCGTATACTGAGACACATCTTGGAGAGTTGCTTAAAGACATATATCTTTGAGAAAAATCAGCAGCTTAATACATATAACAAAGTGAAATTTCAGAATTTTATGAGGATTATTTGAGTGCAAAAACCTCGAGAAAAATAGAAAGAACCCTTAGGCAATTTGTGAAGTTGATAGCTACCAGTTTCAAGCATCTTTGTTGAATTTTCTGGGTTGTCTTAACACTTGAGTTGCTGCTGTTTCTACTGTATTTGCTGCTGAGTTTTTTTTGTTGCTGCACTGCTGTATTTTATTATTCCACAAATCAGGTAACTTTCAAATTCTTATATTGCAGATTCTTGATGATAATAAGAAGGATTTGATCCCGGTTTGGTTGATGGAACATATTAAATCTGATTTTGTTTCAAGATGAATGTTATATTAGTGTTATCATCATGTAAATCTGTTAAAAATTAGTTAAATTATCGTTTTCTTCTTTATATATGTGATTGAAATTGCATTATGTTAAGATTACTTAGTTTAAGGAAAAGATAAAGACCCCACTGTTAACCATGTTTGTTTAGTTTGGGCTCTTTTCCGTGAGTTACTTTCATGGTTCATGTATAATTATCTAAGAAAGACTTCTAGCTTCAAATATTTTGATGCTTTGAATTATAGTCAACATAATGTTATACTTAATATAGTTCTTCTCTTTCGCATTGAAGTATTACCGTTTTTTGTAGTTTTTATATTTGGTCGTGGTTTCTATGTTGTTAATGAGTATAGTTTGATTAGTGCCATGATTGGTGTAAATGAGTAGAAATATTATGTTAGTCCTTAAGAAATAGTTGGTTAAGAAGATAAAAGATAATAATTGACATGTAAGTTTCTTTTATGAAAAAAAAAGTAATTTTTAGTTTGGACATCAATGTAAGAAGCAATTTGGGCGTAGAAGAATACTTGTTATTTTGTGTTGTCTTGGTCATCAAGGCTCTTAAGCAACATGGGCCAAATAAGCAAAAATTTATAGGCCCAATGACAATAGAAAGCAAGATGAGTATTTTCTTTAAAACCAATAAATTGTCTTTTGTTAAATAAAATAAGTGGCCCAATACCTTGAAAGTTTAATATAAGCTTACCCGGGTTTAATGTCTTGCATTAGTGAAAAAATTATTTTTAATAATAATATTTTTTTTCCAGTCGAACAAGAAATAAATAAAAAAGAAGCACTTTTTAATTAATTTAAGCGATAAGCAATTTTAGGCACGTTTGAGATGTAGACCATGTGTTCATACACGGTCCTTGGTCGATATTTTTTTTTTTAAAATAAAGTAGCCATGTGTGCATTCCCACTCCTTGACTTTTCAATATTAATTATATTTAAACCATGTGTACCGACACGTTCTTTGTTTTAATACATATAATCAAATAAGGACTTTGTGCGCTTGCACGCTTCTAGGCCAAAATTATTAATTATTAAGCAGCACTAGACAATAGTAACTTAAGGCAAATAATACGCACCTTATCCAAAAATAATTCAAGCCAAATTTTAGTCAATAAAAGTGACCGTGCTAGAACCACGAGATTCGGGGAATGCCTTACACCTTCTCCCCGGTTAACAGAATTTCTTACCCGGACTTTGTTTTCGCAGACCAATAATAATAGAATCAAATCTTCCTTTGATTAGGGATTCAAATAAAAGGTGACTTGGAACACCAACAAAATCAATTCCAAGTGGCGACTCTGTAAATAAAATAATCCCTACTCAATTTTGTCACTTTAATTAGAAAAACTCTTTAATCCACACAATATTATTTTGTGGGTAGAAAAAGGGGTGTGACAAAGATGTGCGGAAAAATATCACTCCTAACCAACCAGTCAAGTGAAAGGTTCTATCTATGGGGGGCTAAAGCTTAAAGTATGGCATGGCGCACTAAGTTGGCCTAGTCTTCGAGTCAACCCTCTTTTTTTTCGAACCTTATTTTTGGGCTTAAACTTATGTGACTCATAAACTCTTTGTATCTAAAGATAGATGGCTAAAAGGCGAGGATTCTATCCCTACGTCGGACATTTGTTATGAGCTATAATCAGGGGTGTACAAATGAAACCGACAAACCACCAACCCGATAATTCGAGTCAAATCGAGAAAAAAAACCCCGATTATGGTTTGGTTTGATTGGTTTGGTGTTGAAAAATAAAACCCGACGATATTTGGTTTGGTTTGATTTTAACTAAAAAAAGTCAAACCGAAACCAAACCAACCCGATATTATAATTTATATGTATAGAAGTTTTAAATATATTTAATATATGAAATTTTTTATTGTAGTGTAGTTTATAAATATTTCTTAAATTTTTTTATAATTTATCTTTTAACTTATTATTTCAAGCTTGGACTTATAATTTTTGGATGCTCCAATAAGTTTTATAGTCCATAAATGTTAGTAACTCAAATAAATCCTAAACCAAAATTAAATCAATACTAATGATAATAAAAGACATTCAATTCAATTTAACTATGAATGAAAATAATGTTGGATATCTATTTTTTAATTTTTCCATGGGTTAGATAAAATGCATAACTTATTTTTCTTTTAGTGTTTAGTCATGTAAATAATAGTACTTATTAGTCGTACTTATTTTAGCAACTTATTAGTAATTTTAAATTATATTTGTTTTCATTATGGCTTTTAATAATATTTATTTTATGCGATTTTCTCATCTTCTTTATTGTTGAATATTTTAGTACAATGCCATGAATCATCTCATATTTATGTTATTTTATTAAAAAATACCTTATATAGTTCTGCCGTACTAGGATTAAAGAAATATTTGGAGCACAAATTCTATGTTTTGTGCTATGAAGACTTTATGAAAAAAAAAAATCGAAACAACCCGAAAACCCGAGAAAAATCAAAATTTAAAAATCCGACTTTTATTGGTTTGGTTTGATCTTTAGATTTAATAACCTGATATAATTAGTTTGGTTTGATCATTAAAAAATTCGAACTAACCCGACCTATTTACACCCGTAAATGTAACGCCGCCGCGAAATGACGAACAAGGGCCAAATGCGAGGAGGTGGTAATTGGGTTCAATGGGGGCATATATATAATAAAATATATGATCAATTGCGTCATTGTTCATATGTCGAATACTGGAATACATGTTGGGTCGGTCAGCATACTCGTAATTGCATTTGCATGTGCATGTCGTAAGGTTCCCTATTAATTCCAAGTCTTCTTTTCCTTTTCCAATGGCCCATCCTCGGACAGATCTACCGTGTAATCTATAGGTTTACGTAAATTCGATATCTTTTGCTTATTAGAGTTATATATGTATTAAAAAATTAATTATATATTTATAATTATGAATTCAGTAAACACAAACTTCTAATCCTAAATCCATATATGCATATCCCATCTTTTCCTCCTGCACTCTGTACCTCTTTTATCTCTTCAACGTACGTAAATAAAGCCAAAGAAGAAAAGAGAATCTTTTTTGGTCCCTTAGAGCCCTTTCTCTTTAATTCCTATTTATCTTTACACCTTCTTTAAGTGAGGGACAGAGAACAAGGAACAAGGAACAAGGAAACAAAGAGTATAAAGGAGAAGGAATTTTACAACACATAAAAGTCTTCTAAATTCTCTTTATTCAATTTTTCGTAGGAAAAAAAGGAAGAGAAATTTAAGAAAACTATATATGTTAATAAAACTTCTTGACAATATACGTAAAAGTTTTTCTTCTAACTATTTGCTAATAAACGAGAAAGACGTGAAATTGATACACCAAAAATATTGAAGTCAAAGAATATGTCACTATTACTTGAATGTGAGTTGCAAAATTCAAATTAAAGTTCAAATTATAGCTTGATAAGATCTACAAATACACTTTGTTGGTTGTCAACCCCTTTATTTCAAGTATTGAAATATGTAAAGTTGATTACGCTAATCATTTAGTACTTAACATTGAGCCTTTCTCAATCATTTGAATAGAGCAATCATTTATTATTATTATTATTATTATTATTATTATTATTATTATTATTATTATTATTATTATTATTATTATTATTATTATTATTATTATTATTATTATTATTATTATGTAACTTTGCTGACTAATGAAACTTTTAAATGTAACATTTTAAAATTCGAATTAGGCTAATGTTTTTTTGGTATCAGTCGGCATTTGTAATGGACTCTCTATTTAAAAATATTTATATCCGTTAATCCCAACTGTATTGCTTTTAGCTGTTAGCCCCGTCATAAAGGGCAAAAAGTGACAAGAATTGGAATCTCTTGAATTAATTTACCAACAACAAAAAAAAGGAATATCTTGAATTGTTTTCTTAAAAAATTCATGTTGAAAATAGTAAAAAGATCCTGGCTAGTCTCTGAAGAGATTGTTCAATAATCAAGAAATTACATGTAACTTCAAACAGTAGTGGGAAAATCGTTAAATTAGTGGAATTTTAATTATTGATGATTTTTTATTGAATTAACTTCAATCATTACTTTTAAAAGTTATCTTTACATCTTGTTTGGATGGTTGTTACCGGTTGTTACTGATACCACCGTTATAAATTTTGTGTTTAATCAATCTGTCTGTGACAAACTTTTATTTTAAAATTATTTTGTTCAAAAATGGTGTAATTTGTTCAAAAACAACACCATTCTCTAATTTAAAATTATTTGAAGTTTGACGTTTTTGTTTTATCCTTAATAACATGACTTATTTTAATCCACTTAATATAAACATTCACTCTTATATTAGGAAATAAAAACGGAAAAGATATATTGAGCTCAGACTATCACTCATTTAATTATTGCTAGCAAGGATAATTTCAGTACATTGTATATATTTAACGGAAAAGGTCCAAATATGCCTTTATATTATACGAAATTGAGCACATTTGCCCTTTGTTAATACTTTAGCTCAAATATGCCCTTACCGTCACATAGTTGGTCCATATATGCCCTTAGAGTTACACAGTTGGCCCATATATGCCCTTTTCGAAACGGAATCCACCCAAACTAATTAGTTCTTTCGTTAATTATATTAAAATATATTACAAACACTATTTCTTTTTTATTAGTACTTTTTATTCTCTACCTTTCTCTTTTCTTTCTTCTTTTTTATTTTCTTCTCTTTTTTTCCCTTTTTCTTTCTGCCTTATTCGATTTCCTCCATTACTGACGTCTTCTCCATTTTCATCACCAATTTCACTTGACAAAATTCAAAAATTCTAATTATTAAGAAAATTCTCCCATAAGAATATTTTTATAGATCATATATTTTTCAATTTTTTAATTTTTACTGAACATATATTTAGTTCTAAAAAATTTAATAAAGTAAGATTGAAATAATATTTATGTAACAAAAAATTCGAAAATCCAACAAAACCGAACAATCCAAACCGATATAATTAGTTTGGTTTGATTTTGATAAAAATTGAACCAGCCCATTCCATATACACCCCCTAATTTATATAGTTAATAAAAAAATAAAAAATGTCCAGCTGAATAAAGACTAACAACTCAAGTTTATAACACTACAACTTAAACTCTAAGCTTTTAATCATTAAATTATCTTTCTGGAAATAATTTAAATATTTTAGTCTTTTGAGTATTGTTAAAGGTTGAGATATTTTTATTATTTTAAAGTTTAAATCATGATTTTTGGAACAATTTAATTTTATTTATTTAGAGGGCCAGTGAAATTGGAACTTGATTACCTTATGGGAGAATTTTCTTAGTAATTGGAATTCATGAGTTTTGTCAAGTGAAATTGGTGACGAAAATGAAAAAGACATCAGTAATGGAGGAAACGGATAAGGGAGAAAGAAAAAGGAAAAAAAAGAGAGAAGAAAATAAAAAAGAAGAAAGAAAAGAGAAAGGTAAGAAAAAAAAATACTAATAAAAAGAAAATAGTATTTGTAATACACTTTAATACAATTAACGAAAAAACTAATTAGTTTGCGTGGATACCGTTTCGAAAAGGGCATATTATGGGTCAACTGTGTAACTCTAAGGGCATATATGGACCAACTATGTGACGGTAAAGCATATTTGAGCTAAAGTATTAACGAAAGGCAAATATCTTCAATTTCCTATAATACAAGAGCATATTTGGACATTGGCCCTATATTAATTTATACGTCAAAAATTTTCGTTTTTCAAAAGAATTATATCCGATCAAATACATTCACAAAAAAATATCTATCATATAAAATGGAAAGCTGAATAAATAGTAAGAGGGACATATTTATGAAAAAGGAATCAAAACGATAAAGTTTGACAGTGGAGAGGAGGCGGTGGCACATGGCTTGCAAAGCATCATAGTAATATCAAATATGATAGACCCCATAATTCAAGAATGGACCGCCGGTACCGCATAGTAATTATATAGTACTAATATAATTACACAATATATTACGCAGTTTTATATGATGAAATTTGATTAGACACGAAATTTTAAAAAAAATATTTAAAATTTATAGTCTAAATAAGCAATAGAGGATCTCATTAAAGAAATTTAAAATTAATTTATTTCTAAATAAAAAAAATATAACATTCTTTTTGGGACAAACTAAAAAAAATATAACACTAAGTTAGAGAGAGTACATCACATATGTACGTGTATATAAACCGCAGTGTTTCTAACTTCAAAGCCTCTGCAATATCAGTTCCAATCTCTTTTAAATTTCTTAGGTGCCAAGATCATTAAGGGTCAATTTTGAGTTTGAATTTCTGATATTTGTGAGAATGGCAATGTCTAGAGTTGCTGTGTTGGCCATCTTTGTTGTGGCATTGGCCACTGTCATCCCCTTTGCACAAGCTCAGGAATTTGCACCTGCTCCTGCACCTGCCAATGATGGTATATATGTTCCATTTTTTTCCTTTCTTCAATCTTCATACAAATACTTTTTTTATTATAAAAAATTTTCATACAAATACTAATCCTCCATTCCTCCTTACACATCTTTGTGCTACACTTAGTATTTAGAATCAGTTTTTTTGGGGTTTCCCACTGGTGTTTAGTGTCCATATCGGGGCTTAATTCAGATTTGCGTAAGGCCCATTAAAGGGGAATTCTCTCCCTTTCTTCTATACCAAAGGGTCGAACCGAGAGCTCTAGTTTATGGTGGATGGATTCTATTCATCCCATCATAATTTTTGATGGTAAATTTAGAATTGGTTGATTAAGAGTGAGTGTGATATTGCTATATATATATATATATATATATAAATATTTGCTAGTAGTGTTAGAGAGGTCAAATTTGTGTTTTCTCGGTTCTAATTAAGTTGTTGAACCATGAAATTCTTTGTTTTTTTCTTGATTTTTTTCCTGTCCCAATTTCTTCTGATATTTACTTGTTTTGATAACTCACTTTAATCAAATTTTCCTAATAAATTTGGAAGTAATTGTTTCCCCTGTAAAATAAAACTTGATAACTTAGAAACCAAGTCAAGATTGTCCAATTTTTATCATTTAAGAATCTGATGTTTAAAAAGTTACTACTCCTATTATGGAACAATAGTGGGAGGACATGTATTGTAAACTATAATACTCCTAATTAACATGTCAATTTCCCTGTAATTTTTCTTCCTATCAAACTTTTGTGGGTGAGAATTGATGGGGAAGGGTGAATAGTGGAAGAGGATACAAGAAGTGTTGATGACCCTAGATGAGATTTGGACCTGGATTCGAACTTATTTATGCTGGCAGTATAAAGAATTTATATATTATTACTGTAATTTAACATGTTGCTGCACAGACTGGAGCTAGTATTGACGGTACGGGTTCAACCGAATTCAGGCACTTTGACATAAATTATTACTTTAAAAAGTACTAGAATTTCAAACACATAAATTTCAAATCTTATAGCTCTACATTATTTTCCTAGCTAGTTACGAAAATCACGTATTATAATTTAATCTGTTACTTATAATTACGTTTTAGGTGACTTGACATCTTATAAAGATGGTAAATGCAATTTGCAGGAACAACAATTGATCAAGGAATTGCATATGTGCTGATGCTGGTGGCTTTAGTTCTGACCTATCTCATCCACCCTATGGATGCTTCTGCTTACAGCTTTTTCTAAATTCTTCACAGAATATTATATAGAATTAGGTCTATGTTTATTTCTTTTTTTGTTAATCTTTTAGTTTGTAATGTGAGAGGGAATTAGACAATTTAAACAGGCGTTGTGTTCACACTTCATTTGGATCTTTTAACCAATTCATTCTATCTTTTTGGTACTTTATTAAGATAATGCCATATATTGGGGTTGCATCTTTCATTTAACTTGTAATTTTTTTTCCTCATTCTCCCTTTTTATTTTTGGGTTAAAATCTTACGTTTGTCTATTTTTCTAAGACGTGATTGGATTGAAGTTAAGAAATATGTGGTATGTACATGCCTCTTTTTGGACATATTGGAAGAAATAAAGATGAAAAGAACAAATGAAGAAACCAGATGAGGTTAAAACTATATCTTTCCCTCCTTTTAATTGATAATTACTCCTGAAAATTTGCAAAATTAGTGCTACAAAACAATAGTTTGATTCTGACTCTTTTCTTTATCAAAACATTATATTCTTGTCATTTCTTTTGTTTATCATCATATTATACTAAAAGTAGGAAGCTCACAAGTGCAAAATTAAATTACCAAAATGACCAATAAAAGCTAGATGACCATTTTCTCCTTTTACTTGAACACTACTTCTATAATATATTTTGTACCAAAAAGTAAAATTATTTTCCAATAAATAATAAGGTTGTACTACAATTAATCAGGTGAATGGGAAGAGACTGTTAGGACCGAAAGAACCAAGCATCATCCGGAAGCTAGTAAAGCAAACCTTGAATAACGATAAATCAGATAATAAAAGAGAAATATACCAAAAGAAACACAAACATTTAAAGTGGTTCGGTCAATTGACCTACGTCCACGGCGGAGATGAGCAATCCACTATATAAAAGAAAGTACAAATGTGATGACCTCATAGGTCATTTTGAGATTTAGCCCCTAATCCTGTGTTTTGAGACCTCAATTAGCTCCGTTTAGCGTGTCTAGATTTCTGTGCACAGTGTCTTATTCCGAAAAAATTTTATGTGAAAAATTGAAGAAAATATAAATTTTAACCTTAAAAAAATAATTTGAGTTGACTACGGTCAATATTTTATGTAAACGAACCCGGATCAGTATTTTGACAGTCCCGATAGGTTCGTATCATGATTTGGGACTTGAGCGTATGCCCAGAATTCAATTCGAAAGTCCCTAACTTATTTTGACTCATTTTGCCGAAACTAGCATTTT